>NC_136369.1:7247500-17197500 GCF_037039965.1 Doryrhamphus excisus | reverse complement strand
TTGCTACACGAGGCAGTCAACCCATATGAAAAAGCTCTCAGTATGATGCATTGTATTTCTACACCACTGCACACCACAATACAAAACTATATTCACTCTGACAAGTGCTGCTAATGACGTGTCCATTGGCCTTATAAAGATGCGTTGTTGTTACCTTTAAGCAGACATTGCCTCACTTCCTCAGCTTCGTAGCGAAGTCCAGTACTGTTGGTGAAGTTCAGGGGGAGGGCAGGTTCTGGTAGAGGATAATCGCTCACTTTTCCGTTAACCACCAGCCTGGTGGGACAATGCATGGGCCCGCACACCTATATAACACCAGACATAGTGATGCAATGATTTGAGGCTACTGGAGGAAATTCAAAGCACTTTAACAAACATTTATAAGGATTGCTGTTGTACAATATAACAACCATTAAGTGCTCCTCTTTGCTCGCCTTTGCATTGTTTCACTTACTTGAATGGATCCCTTGGTGCCGCTAATGACGGCGTCGTTGGGAAGACGGACAGCGATGGAGAATGTGCACACAGCCATCCTCTTCTGGGAAAACTTCATCACCACGACCATTGACTCGTCCACTCCTTGTGATGAATATTTCAAAAAGACACAAGTTCTTTAAATATCTTTACTCATCGCCAACTAGTGGACAAATTGAAAAAAAAATTGAAATCTTACAATAATCTTACATTTTGGGAATCCAAGGAAATACAGTTGGAGGATTCTGGAAGATCTAGAAAGCTTTTTTGTGTCGGTTATTGTGTGGAGCTGCTCTATAGGAGTCTACAATTCATTACAAAGGGAAATGAGAATAATAGGTCCCCTTTAAGATAATGATAAGATCAGTGGGCCAGTTTTGGTCATGAGGGGTCAATGTGTCAGCTTTCGTGTAGCGCGGTCATTTTTTTATTATTTATTATTTATTATTTATTATTTATTATTTATTATTTATTATTTATTATTTATTATTTATTATTTATTATTTATTATTTATTATTTATTATTTATTATTTATTATTTATTATTTATTATTTATTATTTATTATTTACCCACTGGTAAAATTTTAGCTACTGGTATATTCATTCAATACATTCAATAAAGAGTGGTCAGCATTTATTTTACAATAATAAAGTCATAATATTAAGAGAAAAAAGTTATAAATTAATGAGAAAAATGAGAATAATATTGTAATATTATGAGGAAAAATAACATCATTATAATAGCATCAAGTTGAAAAAAGAAAAAAGGTAATATAAGAAACAAATAAAACAAAGTTGGAATTTTAGATTACGTTAAAATTAGGTTGGGAGAAAAAGTTATAATTTTATGTGATTAAGGTCAAAATGAATGAATTAAATGATACTATTACAAGAATATTATTATGAAGAAAAAACAAAATGAAGTTTTTGATCTTAGCATATCTACATGTGTTACTCTCCAAAACATCATTTTCCTTGTCAGTAAGTGGCCCTCGTTGGAAAAAGTGTGGACACCCCCGTTTAGAAGATCATTAGGAGATGATTTCATGTTGAAATATGTGAAGATAAGAAAACGGCAGCTCTAATGTTGAAGGTTATCTGGCTGTGGGACAGGCAGGTCCACATTCGCTGTCAGTCTCGTCGTATTACAGCGCCGCTCCCGCGGGAGGGATTTGGATTAGTCTGACATTTTAAAAGATAACTTTGGGCTTTTCCACGTGAAGAATTCCTCCCTGATGTGTTGGAATATATATATTTTTTTTTGAATGAGGGGGGAGCAATTCATGTTGAAAGTTTGCTCAGCAGCATCAGAGGATAAGCAGCTTGTAATCACAGATCCATGGAGGGTGGTTAATGATACTAATCCCAAAAAGCTGACTCATACCCGAGTCAAGCAGCACCCCCGTGGCTTGGATAGACTCCGGCCTCTCCCCGTCGAAGACCATCAGGACAAACTGCAGGCAGTACATGCCGATGTCCAGCAGGGCCCCGCCCCCGAGGTCCTTCTCCACCGAACGCGGGATGCTGAGTTGAGGCGAGCCGAAGTAGGCCTTGACCAGCTTCACGTCCCCCACGGAACCCTCAGCCAGCACCCGGCGCACTTCAGTGTACGCCGGGAAGCACCGGGACCAGACGGCCTGGGAGGGAGAGCGCGGTTTTATCTATTATCCAATTACGCCAAAACGAGGGCCCACATGCTCAATTATTGCACAACACAGCCGCAACAGAACCAATGTTGTAAAAATAGCTGTGCAAGTGGACGTTACGTACCTCCATCAAGAAGACCTTGTTCTTCCTAGCGGCACTCACGAGGTCTTTCACCTGCCTGGAGTTCATGGCGAAGGGTTTCTCACAAAGAACATTCTTGCCAGCATTGAGGAAGAGGAGGCCCACTCGCCAGTGTTCTGTGTGCAGCACTCCCAGGTAGACAATGTCTGAGGATGACATGCAGTGCTGAAGCGTATGAACGTGCATTGTGTTCTGGGTCCTTATGGTGTATTGGATCAATGTATAGGTCCTCTGTTGTATGTGTGTTATTGTATTTATTACTGCTACCAGTAGATGGTGTTGTATACTTGAGAGTTGAACGTGTCCAGACATGTCCATAACATGTTTTCTCAGCATGTGTGATTAGCTAAGACAGAACCCGGCTATTGTATTCTGCCTTCTGATTGGCTGTGGACCATTGTGGACCGATCTCCTTTGTGCATCACTGCCATGTTAGCCATTATGGAATACTTTTAATGAATCTTTGGTTCATGGAGGACTCGGAGGAGCAGTAAAACATTACAACAGGAGAAAAACGTTTAACAAGTATACAAAAACGCTACTGCCGAATTACACCGGGACGAGGCAAGTCAGAAGAGTGATATTGATTATTAAAATCCAAACAAAATTTGAACTTTGAGAGTGTTTGAACCACGTAGAAATGTGAGCAAATGTATAAATGTTTTTTAGAGCCTTTAAAATAAATAATAATTGCAAACAAATACGGGTTGCTACTTTGTGGGCTATTTTGGGAACCTATCTGCCAAAATAAACAAAAAAACAGTGTAAAATTAAATATATATATTTTTTATTAAATACATTTATTTTATATTTTTATATTAATTACATAAATACTTTTAAAAATTATTTTAGAATATTAAATAAATATAAATTTCCTTCTGCTCTATATATTTTTTAATTTAGTAAAAAGGCGTAAAAAAATGTAAAGACACTGCTTTGTGTGTTTATTAGTTATTGTTTTATTGTTTGTATATTTATTTACATATTTTATTATATATTTATTATGTATAAATATATATTATATATATAGATTTTTGCTATTTTGGAACCTATCTGCCACAATAAACGAGAAAACAGTGTAAAATTATATATATGTATTTTTTTTATTAAATACATTTATTTTATATTTTTATATTAATTATATACATTACTTTTTATTTATTTTAGTATATTAAATAAATATCAATTTACCTCTGCTCTTGTTATATATTTTTTTATTTAGTAAAAAGGCGTAAAAATGTAAAGACACTGCTTTGTGTGTTTATTAGTTATTGTTTTATTGTTTGTATATTTATTTACATATTTTATTATATATTTATTGTATATAAATATATATTTTTGGCTATTTTGGGAACCTATCTGCCACAATAAACGAGAAAACGTTATTAAATACATTTATTTTATATTTTTATGATAATTATATACATACATTTTTTATTTATTTTAGAATATTAAATAAATATAAATTTCCCTCTGCTCTTGTTATATAATATATTTTTAATAAAATGTTTAATTTAGCAAAAAGGCATAAAAAATGTAAAGACACTGTTTTGTGCGCTATTAGTTATTGTTTTATTGTTTGTATATTTATTTACATATTTTATTATATATAAATATATATTTTTTAATATATATCTTTATATATTTTATTGTTTGTATATTTATTGTTTGCATCCCTTAGACCGGCCAATGATTGAATGAACATTGACTGCAAAGCTTTTTTTTGCCACGTACCAATGTTTGGGTCCTTAGCCAGCTCTTCATAGCTGCCGTACACTTTGAGGACGCCGTGCTGCTTGGCGAACTCTTGCGCCCGCGCCAAACTCCTCGACGCAATCGCCTGTATCTACACAAACAAAAAGTCGTCCATTTCATTCGCGGCGAGCGAAGACGAGACCATGAGGTTGTATATACGTACCTGGTGATGCTCAGCAGGAAGAGTATTTAGTGCCACGCTGAAGTCATGACCGATCTTCCCTGCGCCGCAAAGTCCCCATCGGATGGCCATTTTGGAGCAACTATGGAGGTGTGACCTTGGCGGGAAGAGCTGTCACGCTTCTGAGCGTGGTCTATTTAATTGTTGGAGAAGGTCACGTAACAACACACGTAATGATGGTGTTTTTTTTGCTGACTCAGGCCTTGCCACGGTTGATAACTAACCATATGTAACCGGGTCATGATACATTGCGCCGTGATTGTACAGTTTAATGTTGCACACAGCGAGCAAAGGTTCTGTGTGACCCAAAAAGGAGATAATGATTAAACCATCTCGGTGTTAGTAAGCTGAGCTAGGATGACTATGGGGAAAAAAAAAGACATCACCGCTTGCCCTTGAGCTAAATATTATACTTCCTGTATGGTAAACATGCTCCCATATGCTGCCAGAAGGGGGCAGTGTGTTGTCAGCAGTATGTGGACTTCAGGTTTCAATGTAAAGGATTAAGGTGAGCTTTGGGGAAAAAAATAAAAAAAATCTGAATTTGAAATAATAATTAAAAATTGTATATATATTATATGTTTTTTTTTATTTTTTTTCCCAAATTTTGTGATTTGTTGGGCCTACCAATCTCTAACTTGTCTCATATAAAAGCAACTATTCTCTTATCTTTTTAACTATAGATTCCGGATCACATTGTCTCAGCTTTACATTGAAACAGGATCTCTTTTTTTTCGTTTTGCGTTTCCGCCTCCGAATGAATCCAAGGAGCTCATGTGTGCTGGCGTCATCATAACAGCAAGGTAGCAGCTGGGCAATTTGTATGCAAATTTCTGTGGGCTTGGTCTCATATTCTCACCTATACTGTGCCCCACTCGCAACTAAGTTTTATTTTGGGTGGAACTTTTGGAAAGAATACTACATTATTGAACCCTAAGGACCATAATGGCTTGATGCTATATGTGTACTTCTATTTAGCCCTGGTTAAGGTATAGACTGTTGCAATGAAGAATTAGATCTAGCCCACAGTTTTGTACAAGTTAGTTCCAGTTACTGTCATGTGGAAGTATTTAGTTATTGTGTCTACTATTTAGGTGGTATTTTATGCTATTAAATTCAAATGAATGACATTTAATACAACACTGATGGCCTTTAACGGAACAACAGACTACAAATGAGTCACTCACTAATAGGAGTCATTTTCTGTGAACTTTTGTACTTTTTCAGAAACTAGACCAATAACAATGTATTTTTACACAACTTTCATGGTAAAAGTTAATAAAATTAAAAGTAATTTGTAAAGAAAATGTCACAAAAAACGATCTTCATAAACTAGTAACATTATGATCATTTAGTGGAGCTGCTCTAATGATTGACATGTAGAGCGCCCAGTGACATCATGAACACTGACTTCAATATAGTATGAAGCACAAAAAGGACCATACACTTCATCAGTGATGCTGATATAATGATTGACATATAGATAAACTGTGTATAGACCGCCCCATGACTGCATGAACACCGACTGCAAAGCTGGCATTTGACAGTTTTGGAATGTCTAAAAACGCAGAAAGATATAGGACAAGCATATAGTGACATGCCGACCAATCAGTGGCACTGTTGTAATGACATGACATGTATAATGATTGACATGTAGACCGTCCAATGACTCTATGAACAGTGGCCGTGACAGTATAGCCAGAACATGCAAAGAAAGCACTCACATAAACACACACTTGGAACATCATGACCAATCAGTGGTGCTACTATAATGATTGACATGTAGACCGCCCAATGACTCCGTGAACAGTGACCGTGACAGTATAGCCAGAACATGCAAAGAAAGCACTCACATAAACACACACTTGGAACATCATGACCAATCATGAGCACCAGTAGCACCAGTGGTGCTACTATAATGATTGACATGTAGACTGCCCAATGACTCCGTGAACAGTGACCGTGTGACAGTATAGCCAGAACATGCAAAGAATAGTAGTGGTGTTAGTGGTAGTGGTATAGTAGTAGTAGTATAGTAGTGGTGCTACTATAATGATTGACATGTAGACCGCCCAATGACTGCATGAACAGTGACCGTGAAAGTATAGCCAGAACATGCAAAGAATATTAATGTTGGTAGTAGTAGTGGTAGTGGTATTGTAGTGGTATAGTAGTAGTATAGTTGTGGTGCTACTATAATGATTGACATGTAGACCGCCCAATGACTCCATGAACAGTGACCGTGACAGTATAGCCAGAACATGCACAGAAAGCACTAACATAAACACATACTTAGAACATCATGACCAAATAGTGGTGCTACTATAATGATTGACATGTAGACCGCCCAATGACTCCGTGAACAGTGACCGTGACAGTATAGCCAGAACATGCAAAGAATAGTAGTGGTGGTAGTAGTAGTGGTAGTGGTATAGTAGTAGTAGTATAGTAGTGGTGTTACTATAATGATTGACATGTAGACTGCCCAATGACTCCATGAACAGTGACTGTGACAGTATAGCCAGAACATGCAAAGAACAGTAGTAGTGGTAGTAGTAGTGGTAGTGGTATAGTAGTAGTATAGTAGTGGTGCTACTATAATGATTGACATGTAGACCGCCCAATGACTCCATAAACAGTGACCGTGACAGTTCAGTCAGAACATGCTAAGAATAGTAGTGGTAGTAGTAGTAGTGGTAGTGGTATAGTAGTAGTATAATAGTGGTGCTACTATAATGATTGACATTTAGACCGCCCAATGACTGCATGAACAGTGACCGTGACAGTATAGCCAGAACATGCAATGAAAGCACTAACATAAACACACACTCGGAACATCATGACCAATCAGTGGTGCGACTATAATGATTGACATGTAGACCGCCCAATGACTGCACAGAACAGGAAACATGGCCAAAGACAATACTGTCAGCATGTGTAAAAAGGCAGGAAGACATAGTACACACACTGAGTGGTATCCAGACTAATGAGTGGTACTTTGACTACCCCATGACTGCATAAACAGCCCATGTCTAAAAACGCAGGAAGCAGGAAGGACCAATCAGTGGTGCTATTATAATGATTGACATGTACACCGCCCAACAGCGGCTCCAAGGCCAGCCAATGACAGTAGTCGGAACGGAATTCTTTATGCTCTGAAAATGTCAAGGGCAACGTTGACATCAAGACAAAGCAAGAGAACAAATGTGGCGAGTGCGAACGCGAAGGTGGAATCTAACACGGCAACCGGGTTTTAAATTGGTGTGAAGCGACTCAGGTGCTCAGGAGGTGGGAGACCCCCACCTTTGCCAAGCGCGACTCCACTCTTTTCTCAAATTGACGGCGGTCAGGCGTTCTAATGGAGCCGTCCTATTTGCAGGGAAAAAGAAAGAAAGAGTGATGAGGCATCTGGTTCCCAAAGGTGGCAAGCGGAAGGAAGCCTCATTAATTCAACACGGCCAGGACGACCGCCCGCCCGCCCGCCACCGCCATCACTTCTCGCTGTTTTTTTTTTCTTATTTGATTAAGAATTCATGCATCATCTCCACTAGGATGTGATGCATGAATGACATCTGATGGCTCGCCAGCAAACTCAGCACTTAGTTATTACATTCATCTTAAAGCAACAGTATGGAATACATTTGGTTGGCTTTTACAAAACGGTGGCGTTACCATGGTGACCCTGCGATTAACCTACTTTCATGGATGGTGATATCGGGTGGACCAGCCAGGAACAGGTAGCCACATCATAGCTACAGTATATAATGTTAGCATATGGCAGCTTTATGCATCGGCTTAATATTACAAAGGTACATAAGCTAAGATAAGGTAAGATAAGGTACAAGGAGCACTAGCAAAAAACACCAAATATCATAATAACACCAAATATACGTATATACAGTATATACTATTTAATATATATAAATACAAAAAAAACTATAAATTATACTAATGATTATTATTATACTTATATGATATTCTAAATACCATATTAAATACAATAAATCAAAATTTGAGTTTTCATCAATACAATGGTAGCAATTTTTCAGCAGTAATGGACTGTAGAAAATGTAAAACACATAACAAAAGTGCAAAAAAAAAATTGTACATTTTTGTAGCGGCCTTTTTAATTGCTTAAATAATGTTTTCCAAATTCCTTATCTTTACTGTTATTTTTATTATTGTCATTTTGATATTTTTATAATTAGATGTATTCATATCTTATCTTTGTTTGTTGATTGGCTACCCGTTCATTCATTCATTCATTTTCTACCGCTTATCCTCATGAGGGTGGCGGGGGGGCTGCTGGAGCCTATCCCAGCTGTCTTCGAGCGAGAGGCGAGGTACACCCTGGACTGGTGGTTGGCCAATCACAGGACACATATAGACAAACAACCATTCACACTCACACGTTTTTGTCATAAATTGTATTCATTCATTCATTCATTTTCTACCACTTATCCTCACGAGGGTCATGGGAGTGCTGGAGCCTATCCCAGCTATCTTCGTATAAAAAAAAAAACTGGATCCCATGCACTCAAAGTGAACATTCATTCATTTTCTACCACTTATGATGCTGGAGCCTATCCCAGCTGTCTTTGGGCAAAAGGTGGGGTACACCTTGGACTGGTCCCCAGCCAATCACAGGACACATATAGACAAACAACCATTCACACTCACACGTTTTTGTCATAAATTGTATTCATTCATTCATTCATTTTCTACCGCTTATCCTCATGAGGGTTGCGGGGGGTGCTGGAGCCTATCCCAGCTGTCTTCATAAAAAAAATAAAAAAACACAAAGTGGATTCCATGCACTCAAAGTGAACGTTCATTCATTCATTTTCTACTGCTTATCCTCATGACAATTGCGTGGGGGTGCTGGAGCCTATCCCAGCTGTTTTCGAGCCAATCACAGGGCACATATAAACAAACAACCATTCACACTCACACATTTTTGTCATAAATTGTATTCATTCATTCATTCATTTTCTACCGCTTATCCTCACGAGGGTCGTGGGAGTGCTGGAGCCTATCCCAGCTGTCTTCGTATAAAAAACAAAAAAACACAAACTGGATCCCATGCACTCAAGTGAACATTCATTCAGTCATTCATTTTCTACCGCTTATTTTCATGACGGCCGCGCGAGGGTGCTGGAGCCTATCCCAGCTGTCTTCGAGCGAGAGGCGGCGTACACCCTGGACTGGTCTCCAGCCAATCACAGGGCACATATAGACAAACAACCATTCACACTCACACTTTTTTGTCATAAATTGTAAAAAAAAACAAAACAAACAAACCCACAAACTGCATCCCATGCACTCAAAGTGAACATGTTTCCATAAAACTGTGCCCCCGGTGTTCTGTGCTAGAAGACATCCAAATGTCATAAAGAAACTATAATTCTATAAAGACATTGCCCGCCTTGTCCTTGGCGATGTTATATGAAAATCCAATACGGGGCCTGCAAGGTTACCAAAGGTGATAAACAACAAAGAAGTTTATTGATGTAACAGCACACTTCCTTTGAATGTAATGAATGGGGATGCTATAGCAGATGCAGTGTGGCTAAACTAGTTACCATTTAACAGCTCTGTATTTCATCAGCACACTTGATGTTAATGGGAAATAAAAAGGACCAGAGAGAGGCAGCCTAATCCCACTTTGATTGATGCGGATATGCACGGGGTTCTCCCCGGCTCCTGATGGAGGATGTATGTGTGTGTGTATGTGTGTGTATGTGTGTGTGTATACGAATCTATTGCAGCTACAAGAGCAACCATCGCTCCTCTTCTCAAGGTCACTGCAGAGAGGAAGGGTGACAGGCGGCTCGACGAGCGCCACGAGGTGCCGGCCATTTTGAGGGTGTGATGAGTCCGGCGAGACAGACAAAGAGAGAAGTAAGAAGTCGTCTTTTTTCTGCAATACGGTATGGTTTACGCTTATTTAAAAAAGCGTGATTGAGGGAGGAAGAAACGGGAATGGGAACCTTTTTGAGGCGGCCATCATTGTGGCGGCGGCCCCCTTTGAGCGTCCTATCTCTGTCTGCAGCACACACACACTGGGAGGCTGATCTGTGGCGCCAGAGCGGGCTTGGACCACAGCTGACTTAGCAGCCCTTCATCTGGGCACACTGTACTGATTGGGGGGGGGTGGGTCGGGGGGGGGGGGGGCAGGGCTATTCCATCCAGTTATCATTCTTCATTCTATGTTTCTCCAAATCCACATTGGCTATGGGGTGTGGGGGGGTGGGGGGGGGTATGAGTCCCCATGAGACCTCAGAAAATGGACATACTTAGAACATGAACATAATCCATTCTAGCTGGATGTTCCACATTTGATTCATTTATATTGTCAATTAAATTCCCCATCATTAATAATGGAAAAAAAATCCAGTTTTTCAATGTTTTTGGGTACAAATAAGTTAACCGTTGTTAATATTAAACCACTAAAACACTCATAAGGGCTTAACTTTCACTTTCATTTTCATTCATTCAATGTTAGACTGCAGCACTGTAAGCAAATATAGTATTATTTGTTATTATTATTATTATTATTTTTGTAGGGCGGTCAAGTGGTTAGCGCGCAGACCTCACAGCTAGGAGACCAGGGTTCAATTCCACCCTGTCAAGTTTGCATGTTCTCCCCGTGCATGCGTGGGTTTTCTCCGAGTACTCCGGTTTCCTCCCACATTCCAAAAAACATGCTAGGTTAATTAGCGACTCCAAATTGTCCATAGGTATAAATGTGAGTGTGAATGGTTGTTTGTCTATATGTGCCCTGTGATTGGCTGGCCACCAGTCCAGGGTGTACCCCGACTCTCGCCTGAAGACAGCTGGGATAGGCTCCAGCAACACCCCCCCTGACCCTTTTGAGAAAAAAGCGGTAGAAAATGAATGAATGAATGAAAAATAAATAAATAAATAAAAAATTGTAAACTTAAATTATATTAGGAAAGCAGGAAGTGAACAAATGTAACAGTTACTGATTGTAAAAGTACCAGATGGAGGGGTAGGATTTAATAAGCTTTGCTTCTTCCTACTCCTTTTGGACATGTGGAACTGTGAACTGATGCATGTTCAATTGAAATTAAACCATTACCATTACCATTACCATTACCATTACCATTACCATTACCATTACCATTACCATTACCATTACCATTACCATTACCATTACCATTACCTCGCCTGTGCTCTGTCTTACACTTAGGCCAGTACAATGTACTTGAATATCTTTTATCCTTTATCCCATATAACTTCCTCAAGATTTCATTCCACAAAAAGACAATTGATTGCACATGCGCCACCTAGTGGATGCATTGTAAATTACAGTTTGATAAAAATCCATGAAAAAAATTTGACAGGTGACCAGTTGGCAAGGTTAGACTCCAACCCGGCTGATCCGGATAAGCGTCAAATAGATACATTTTAACGTAATTACACTTTTGAGGATGATTTCTGTTTGTGTCTCACTGAAACCCGATGTTCCAAACATCTACATCTAAGACGGGAAATATTTTGCATTCTTATCCCTAAACGCCCCTCAAATGACCTCATCTCTGCATCTCTAAGCAGAAAAACTGTCTGTAAGCTCCTTTTTACTTTGATGTAACACTTGCAATGTCTCGCTGGGCTGTAATCATTTGTATTCATAAAAGCTAATGATTTGTTGCTCTCACGGACCAAAGAAATACAAAGCTTTTATTAATGAGGGTAGTTTTTTTTTTTTATGATTACAAATGCACTCAGATATATTCCACAATGCTACGATCTGATGGAGCTGAACAGGCTTTTAATGAACAACAAATAAAGCCTTGTAAGGCAGTTTATTGTCTTTGGAGTCAGTTCATCTATCAGTGCAGTTGGAGTGAGACTCCACTAGCTACGCACGGTGTCAATCTTGTCTAAAGACATTTTACTTCCTGTTGATAATACCTTGTGTGGTCGTTTATAACCATCAGAGACATTTGCTGACAATTTTTGCTGCTGTTTTTCTTTGTTTTCATTTTCTTCTTTTCTATCCCCTCCTGCTCCGATTCGGAGGCTACAAATTTACATTCAACTAAACACACTAATGATACTGTTTGTATTTTTTTTTTAACTATAGGGTCAGGAAAAATGATCTGACAAATTTGTAGGTTAAATAAAAGGCAAATAAAGTAAAGATAATTCATATATAAAAGTATATATGTAAAAAGTACATATAATGCCATTCTGTTTCAATTATGTTTTAAAAATTAAATCAGTTCTATCGGTGCAAGGTCAGCCGGTTGATTTTCGTTATATTTGATTTTCATTATATGTACTTTTCGAAAAATAAAAACACTTTTTTGTTTCTTTACTTTATTTGCCTTTTATTTAACCCACAAAACTTTGCTGGTTTTCCTAACAGTGCCACAATTTGGTGTATTTCTGAGAAAAAATACTAGCATAACAACACCATAGGGGTGCATGTCTTTGTGTCTAGTTCAGGTGTAGAAGAGTTCGTTAACACAAATAAATACGTACAGTACTGCAAGTGATACAGCGCTCTCGGCATTGAACAGGGGTTTGGATTACATATGGTAAAAACCTTCAAATTACAGATTTTCTCTGCAATTGGCTGGTGACCAGTCCAGGGTGTACCATACCTCCTGTCCGAATTCAATTGGGATCGGCTCCAGCATACACATTGTATTTATTTGCACATTGCATTGCATATCGCTGCCTCGCTCTGTTTAATTGCCTGATAGCGTTTTGTGATATTTTTATCAGCCGTCCTGTGGCAGAAAGAGATGAGGGTGTTAGTGTGTGTGTGTGTGTGTTAGTGTGTGTGTCTTAACGTGTCACGCCTCAGCACACCTCTGACAAAAGAGCTGCCCATTTGCTGTGGGAAAAAGCTGCCGTTTCTGTGCACCTGCATATCCAACCGTGTGACCCGACCTCACAGCCGTGACATCGGTCGCAACATCCGCACCCAATTGTCGTCTTGATGATCACCATCAAACTCCTCAACATTACGCAACCCTGCGATGAATCAGAACTGGTCGCTGTGCACTAAGCAAAGTCCCGAAAGTCCCGACCACAACAAATGCTACATTAGTGGTGAAGGAAATTCATTCATTTTCTACCGCTTATCCTCACAAGAGTGCTGGAGCCTATCCCAGCTGTCTTCGGACAGGGCCAATCACAGGGCACATATAGACAAACAACCATTCACACTCACATTCATACCTATGGACAATTTTTTTTCTTGTCGGATTTTATTTTGAGAATGTACCACACTTTGGACATCCCTAGCATAAAACTGTACAGTTTCTTGACCCCGATGTGACTCGACCACGCAACCTTCTGATCTGGAGTCAGACGCGCTACCATTGCGCCACAGGGTCCTGTTGTGACTACCATACTTTTGTGACCCCCGACGTGACCGGCACACGCAAATTTCAACTGAAAATTTTGACTTCATTTTTGTAAAGTTATGATTTGCAGTTGTTAATTTTCTTGTCAGATTATATTTTGAGAATGTGCAACAGGCCACACCTAGCATAAAACTTCCCTTTCGTGACCCTGACGTGATTTGAACACGCAACCTTCTGATCTGGAGTCAGACGCGCTACCATTGCGCCACAGGGTCCTGGTGTTGTCTATGTCTCTTTACGTCATTCATTCATTTTCTACCGCTTAGCCTCACGAGGGTGCGGTGGTGCTGGAGCCTATGCCAGCTGTCTTCGGGCAACTGGTGGATCAGTTCACAGTTCCACATGTCCAAAAGGAGTAGGAAGAAGCAAAGCTTATTAAATCCTACCCCTCCATCTGGTACTTTTACAATCAGTAACTGTTACATTTGTTCACTTCCTGCTTTCCATAATACAGTTTAAGGTTTTTTTTTGTTTTTTTTTAATAATGTACCTCGTACCAAAGTACGAGGTGATATGACTATACAATGACATTATGTGTACCATAGTAACTGTCAATATAGTAATGGTAATCTATGTCCCTGTTTATTCGTAAACCTGATTGTCGTGAGTCATTGATGTGACAGTCAATACTCGAGTCCACACGTCTGCAGATTACCGAACCACTAATGTGAACGTAGTAAATTGTAGTCTCCAGTCATAGTGACACAGAACGACAACAATAGCAGGATGAAGTGACAATGCCAGAGTCCGATACACAACAAAACGTACTTACTGGACATGCTGACCAACTTTAAAACCACACAAGACAAGATCACTCATTTTTTTTTCCCGTTTTTTTTTGTGGGGGAGGTTGTGGGATTATGAAGCGGAGTTCACCTCACTGAGATCTCTCCAAATGGAATCATGTTTTATGCGGTGGGAGGGGGTGGCGGGGGATTATCGAATTCGTTCGGCAACTCCTTCCGCACAGACTAAGACGTTTCATTGCAGACACTCCGCCGGCTGATTGGACACAGCCGGTTAGTCACACTATCTCACAAAAGCAAACAGAATCTTTCCCAAAATAGGTTGGTGTAAGGCTCCGAACTTTGGAATAAGTAAATTATAGAAGCTGCTTGATGTTTTATGTTTGGTACTATTTTTTAGCCAGTATTTTCTGATCCGTAATGCAATACAGTCGCTGCAGCCTAACATAATAGAATTATTAAATCCCCATTTCTGGTATTGTCTTATACTATTTATACCAAGTACTGCTTGAAATTGAGTAATACCTCATGACATGAACGCACTCATTGTTAGAATAAAATGTAGACATAATAAATATAGCGTTAGTTATCACCCTTATATCCATTTACTTAGACAATAGAAAGTGTTTGAATGTGCTGAAGAAGGAATGTTCCCGTGACCCTTATCAGAGACCCCCAGTGACCCCCAGGTCCTGGGGGTGCCTGGATGCGCCAATGGCAACCCTGCAGATGCTCATGTTGATCCTGCAAGAATTTGTCAAGATAAGAACTCGAAAAATAATAAAAGTAATTACTCTCACATATACACACACACATAGACAAACAAATACAGCTTGTGCAACTGTCCCCCCCCCCTTAGGGTTGCACGACCATGTAGTAGGGACCCCGGAAAGAGAATAAAAAGACAGGAGTGTGAACTGCATATTCCGAGTGGGGCGGCATGCCACTGGGTATGTTGTTTCACTCTCCTGGCTGCGAGTAACTTTGAATATTGTTGTCTGTCTCGTCTGTATTTCTGTATTTAAGTGTTTTCAAAAGTGTCACAGGAGTTTGAACCTGACACTCATCTGCTCTGTAGCCCATTCATTCGGAATGTTGACATATTACTTATATTCATTTACTTTGGAATGCTGATGCTAATTACCAGTGCAATTAGCTAATGATGGATTCAGTGTTATATAATGCAAACAATGCACGCAATAGAAAGTGTTTGAATGTGGTGAAGAAGGAATGTTCCTGTGACCCTCAACAGAGACCCCCAGCGCCCACCCAAGTCCTGGAGGTGCCTGGATGCGCCAACAGCAACCCTGCAGATGCTCATGTTGATCTTGCAAGAATGTGTCGAGATAATAACTCATAAAACAATAAAAGTAATTACTCTCACATATACACACACACATAGACAAACAAGTACAGCTCGTGCAAATGACCCCCCCCCCCTCCAGAGTTGCACGACCATGTAGTAGGGAGTGTGAACTGGGTATGTTGTTTCACTCTCCTGGCTGCGAGTAACTTTGAATATTGTTGTCTGTCTCATCTGTATTTCTGTATTTAAGTGTTTTTAAAAGTGTCACAGGAGTTTGAACCTGACACTCATCTGCTCTGTAGCCCATTCATTCGGAATGTTGACATATTACGCATATTCACTTATAAGCGCTTCAAGCAAGGTTAAACAGGAAACATCCGGTAAACAGTGTTTACTTTGGAATGCTGATGCTAATTACCAGTGCAATTAGCTAAGCTTAGCATTGATCCGACACACATCCGACCATCTTACATTCTTCTCACATAGCACACTCACATAGCACAATCAGAGTTGGGCAAGTTACATAATACTGAAAGAGACAGGAACACAGTTGACTGTATGATTTGTTGTTACTCACACAAAATCAGCGGCTATCACAGCCAGTAAAACATACGATACACCCCACAATGCAATATTAGTTCATGTTATTATTGTTTATTATTGACTAGATCTAGCCAAACCAGGAAGTACCGTCAAGGTTCATTTAACAGTTGGCTCAGGCAAAGAGGAAATATGAGGGAGTGCAAATACTAAATATAACAAAGGTTGCTGACTCTTCTAATCAGCAGGAGAGAGGAGGAAAAAGGCGAGCTAATCTAAACCTCTTGCGTATGACACGTGAAATCATGAAATATTCATACGAGAACTGCCTCTTTTAATCCCAACGGCGGCGCCAAGATTAGAAAAGGAAGTTGAACGAGATGTTCACAAACACCGCCTCTCCCTGTTTGACTCCTTGTGAAATGCTCTTCAGGAACACAAACAGGCCGCGAATGCACCTTGAGCTTCATCCACGTTCTGTGTCATTGTTCTATTTCTTCCTGCATACGGTATCACATGACCTTACGGCATGATCGCACAAATATTTGCACATTACCGCCACACTGTAACTGTCTATGGAATCCACTGCTTTCAGCTATGTGCATACACACTTTTACACACACTGACAATTACACGCAAGAGTTTGAAAAAAATCCCTAAGGAAGAACATCAAAAGGCTCCGGTTCTGTTAATGAAAGTGAATCAACCTTTCCGGAAAATTAGCATCTGGCTTCCTCATGCACGGGTGCAGTCGGGAATCCTAGTCCTTGTGAAATAAAAAATCACATTGGGTTGCCCCTTTTTGTTTTTTAGAAATATTTACCTATTTTTGGTTGTCTGGTTGTCCTAACCCTAACCTTTAATTCTACCCAAACCCTAAACCTCTAACCCTAGCCCAACCCCAACCCTACCCTACCCTACCCTATCCTATCCTATCCTACCCTACCCTATCCGAACCCCAGCCCCAACCCCGAACCCGCTAACCCTAATCTTCTCATGTGTCAACCCCAACACCAACCCTAACTCTAATTGTAACATCCAACCCTTACCCTCTAAGCATAACGCCAACCCTAACCCCAAACCCAACCCTAAACCTCAAACCCCAAAACCCTACCCTAACCCCAACCCTAACCCCATTGCCAACCCTACCCGAACTCCAACCCCTAACCCGCTAACCCTCTAACCCTAATCTTCTGATGTGTCAACCCCAACACCAACCCAAACTCTAATTGGAACATCCAACCCTTACCCTCTAAGCATAACCCCAACCCTAACCCCAAAACCCTACCCTAACCCTAACCCCATCACCAACCCTAACCCTACCCAAACCCAAACCCTAACCCCAACCCTACCCAAACCCCAACCCCAACCCCAACCCCAACCCTTACCCTAACCCTACCCAAACCCCCAACCTTCTAACCCTACCCTAACCCTACCCTAATCCCAACCCCCAACACTCTAACCCTAATCGTGTGATGTGTCAACCCCAACACCAACCCTAACCCTACCAAAACTGTAACATCCAACCCTTACCCTCTAACCCTAACCCTCTAACCCTCCAACCCTGACCCTCTCACACTAAACCCTAACCCTAAAAAGTTTGTGGTTAGGAATCCCTGTCCTCATGTTAGGATAAACAACTCAATGGTAGCCTATGCAGTGCATGCAGACATCATACATATGCATTATATCATATGGTTTAGGTGTAAATTCTGTATTTGGGTGGAAAGTGTCAACTAAAATCATAATAATAATGGATTAAGTGTTATATAATGCTTTTAAAGACAAGGTGGTTAACTATATCTGTAGTCACAGCTGCCAAACTTTCATTCATGATGACTCTTTCTAACTCTTAGGTCACCATCTCTTTCACATCCTACCTGATTCCACGTTGAACCTCGTTGAACAATTTGGAGGAATCGTGTTAAAAAGGTAACATAATGAAGTATTTATGTATGCAAAAATAATATTTGTTACTTACTTCTCGAACGTAATGGGTGAACCGCCTCCCACCAGTCACCAAGATGTTCATTTGCAGGTGCCATAAAGCGTGGAGGTCAGCGTGGACCAGCGTGACATTGGCTGGTTGACAAAATTGCTCCTCTACTCCAGTTCCCATCCAAGGGTGATTGTGCACAATAGACGGCCATATGAGTCTGTCATGACACGTCATATAATCTTAATTAAGCAGAATGAGGTGTCCTATCCTACACTAGGCGTCATTAAACAAAACCTCTCCAGGAGCATATGGTGGCTCAATCCCTGCCAGATGTCACATGGAGTGGATGCTTGAGTAAGTTTTTCTAACAGTGGGGGAAAAAAATGATGAGTGGCTAAAAAAAAATAATTAAAAAATGCATTTTCAAATATTAGGTATAAATACCTAAATGCACAAATCCTTGTTCTACATAGTCCATTGCGAGCGGGAACCACATCGTCGGGAAAGACTTCCAGCCATTTACTGTCACGTTTTAAAGCCTGCATAATTAACGAGACATAGTCACCCTGGACAGCCTTTTTTGTCTGTCCGCAGTTCAAAGGATGCGCCTGGCTGCAGAACGCTCAAGGGCGCAACGCTAATATGATAAATAGAGAGAGGGGATGACAGGGGGGGGGGGGGTCTCCGCAGTTTACACCCGACATCTGAGGGATGGTGGAAGCTTCTTCACCATCCGCTCACTGGAGATGGGGGTGAGATCACCAGACACCAGAAAAAAAACATAACAAATAAAACATAACATTGTTGTTATTTGCACCTAATAAAATGTCACTCTTTGTCCATTCACATACACAATTTGTCCATTTGCATACATGTATCATATGAACTCATCCACATACACACACAGTAGATAAATGTCTGCCGATTCACACACACAAACAAAATGTTCATTCACGTTTGTCCATTCACATACACACAGCGTATGGTATAAATGTCTGTCTGTCCATTCACATAAACACATAAGATAAACATCTGTCTGTCCATTCACATACACACATGCAGTCTTGTAAAATGTGCCTATCCATTTACATAAACGCAAAGTGTTCATTCACGTTTGTCCATTCACATACACACAGTGTATGGCATATACTATGTCTGTCTATCCATTCACATAAACACATAAGCTAAACATGTCTGTCTATTCACATATTCACATGCAGTCTTGTAAAAATGTGCCTACCCATTTATATAAACACAAAGTGTTAAAAAGAATGTTTGTCCATTCACACACACAAAATGTTCATTCACGTTTGTCAATTCACATACAAACAGTTTTTGGTATAAATGTCTGTCTATCCATTCATGTAAACACATAAGCTAAACATCTGTCTGTCCATTCACATATATGTGTCTGTCCATTCACATACACACATGCAGTCTTGTAAAAGTGTGCCTACTCATTTACATGAATGCAAAGTGTTAAAATGAGTGTTTGTCCATTCACACACACAAAATGTTCATTCACGTTTGTCAATTCACATACAAACAGTTTATGGCATAAGTGTCTGTCTATCCATTCATGTAAACACATAAGCTAAACATCTGTCTATCCATTCACAAACATGTGACTGTCCTTTCACATACACACATGCATTCTTGTAAAAATGTGCCTATCCATTTACATAAATGCAAAGTGTTAAAATGAATTTTTGTCCATTTACACACACAAAATGTTCATTCACGTTTGTCAATTCACATACAAACAGTTTATGGCATAAGTGTCTGTCTATCCATTAATGTAAACACATAAGCTAAACATCTGTCTATCCATTCACAAACATGTGACTGTCCTTTCACATACACACATGCATTCTTGTAAAAATGTGCCTATCCATTTACATAAATGCAAAGTGTTAAAATGAATTTTTGTCCATTCACATACACACAAAATGTTCATTCACATTTGTCATTTCACATAAAAACAGTTTATGGTATAAATGTCTGTCTATCCATTCATGTAAACACATAAGCTAAACATCTGTCTGTCCATTCACATACACACATGCAGTCTTGTAAAAGTGTGCCTACCCATTTACATAAATGTTAAAATGAATGTTTGTCCATTCACACACACAAAATGTTCATTCACGTTTGTCCATTCACATACACACAGTGTATGGTATAAATGTCTGTCCATTCATGTAAACACATAAGCCAAACATCTGTCTGTCCATTCACATACACACATGCAGTCTTGTACAAATGTGCCTAGGCAGTTACATAAATGCAAAGTGTTAAAATGTATGTTTGTCCTTTCACATACACACAAAATGTTCATTCACGTTTGTCCATTCACATACACACAGTGTATGGTATAAATGTCTGTGTATACATTCACATAAACACATAAGCTAAACATTTGTCCGTCCATTCACATACACACATGCAGTCTTGTAAAAATGTGCCTATCCATTTACATAAACGCAAAGTGTTCATTCACGTTTGTCCATTCACATACAAAGATGCAGTCTTGTAAAAATGTGCCTATCCATTAGGCATCCACAAGCGCAAAGTGTTAAAATGAATGTTTGTCCATTCACATACATACAAAATGTTCATTCACGTTTGTCCACTCACATACACACAGTGTATGGTATAAATGTCTGTCTATCCATTCATGTAAACACATAAGCTAAACATCTGTTTAGCTTGGTCAATGGTCAATGTAGTTTGTGCGGGCAGAAGTGAACTCAGAACTCCCTTTAAAACTCACCTTTAAAGCCCAATACTCCCCCATGAGTATTTTTGGCTATGTTATCAGCACTTTTACCTTTAAGTAGGGCACATATGGCACGTCTCTGAGCACGAGAGGGATGGACCGAGCCGAGGACCGGGTTGGGCTTTTGGGCGGTGGAGTTGGCAGAGCAAGAGCCAGAAAGAGGACATCAGGTTGGCAACCTGTGGTCATCTTTCTGATGTTATCCATGCGTATGCTTTCATGAACTTAATCCCAGGAGGCGCTGGCAAAATACACACGCGCCCACACGCAGAGACACACTTGCATGCTTTCATAACTTGCATTCATCAGTTGGCGCTCAACCCCTCCTCCAACACATATATCAAATTATTTAACATTTAGGGACTTTTTGCCACCCCGACCCACAGCAAATAGCATGCACAATTCTGGTTATGTCTCGGTGCCCATAGTGATGTAAAAATCTGACATACATATATGAAATCTTGCATCAAAAGCTGCAGCATTGCAGTGCTGGCATTCGGACAATATTTGCGAACAAACTGGCAGATGTCAAAAGGCTTTGACGACAGGATTTTACAGAGAGAGAGAAAAAAAAGAGGCTCTAATACGGATGTGCTGTAGTTACTGTACGTGTCACTGAGTGCTCTTCGGTGTGTGCTGCCAAAAAATATAACTCCGGCATAAAAACATATAGAAAAAGCTAAGCAAAACAAACAAATAAAACATCTCATGCACGACAAAACTTCTAAATTGTATTACTAGTTGCAGTTTCACCTTCCTGGTACTCTAAAAAAAAAAATACCCACAAATCTCCATAAAGTACTTTAAGTGTTGGACGGTATCGTCTTGCCACTTTAGTGCCGGCATCAATAGCTCCAGTTGGAACGTTCCATCAAACACACACAAGCATTTACAGTGCTTTAACCCCCGAAGCCTGCAGGGTAATGTGAGGATTAATTACTGTTGAGTTTGACCCAAGGAGAACTGGAGCAGATTATCCCAGATGCTGCAGAGAGGGCATTAAGCGCCTGTCGTCCATCCATGGCTGCTCAGACATGGCCGCCTCCACCGTGAGGATGCTGCCTTGACCTCGCTGGTCTGACCCACGTTGCACACAGGAGGTGCATGGATGGTTCCAGCTATGAGGTCCCTCGGGGTCCAAACAGATGTCTTCTCCCACTCTGAGGATAATGTTTGATGTGAATGGACACACATTTGCATTATGATTGCATTATGTGAACAAAGGGGTTCATGACAATATGCATTATGTTTGTATGTGAATGGACAAACAGGTATTTGCATTACACAGCATGTGTGTGTATGTGTATGTGAATGGACAGACAATGCTTTCCATTGTGTGTCAATGGAAGAATAGCTATTTGGACTATATTTGTATGTGAATGGACATACAGATGATTACATTATGTGTCACTGAAAGAAGAGATACTTGCATTGTTTGTATGTGAATGGACAAACAGGTGCATTACACATGTACGTGAATGGACAGACAGTTGTTTACATTGTGCGTCAATGGATGAAAATAGTTGCACGATGCATGTATGTGAATGGACAGATGTACGTGAATGGACAAACAGCTGTTTACATTGTGTGTCAATTGTAGAATAAATTTGCATCATACATGTACGTGAATGGACAGACAGCTGTTTACATTGTGTGTCAATTGTAGAATATATTTGCATCATACATGTACATGAATGGACAAAAAGTTGTGTTTCAATGGATGAATATATTTGTACTATGCATGTATGTGAATGGACACACAGGTGCTGCATTATACATGTACGTGAATGGACAGACAGGCGCTGCATTATACATGTACATGAATGGACAGACAGGCGCTGCATTACACATGTAAGTGAATGGACAGACAGCTTTTTACATTGTGTGTCAATAGTAGAATATATTTGCATCATACATGTACGTGAATGGACAGGCAGCTGTTTACATTGTGTGTCAATGGATGAATATATTTGCACTATACATGTACGTGAATGGACAGGGGGTTGTTTACATTGTGTATCAATAGTAGAATATATTTGCATCATACATGTACGTGAATAGACAGACAGCTGCTTACATTGTGTGTCAATGGATGAATATAGTTGCACTATACATGTACGTGAATAGACAGACAGCTGCTTACATTGTGTGTCAATGGATGAATATAGTTGCACTATACATGTACGTATGTGAATGGACAGACAGGTGCTGCATTATAGTACATGTACATGAATGGATAGACAGCTGTTTACATTGTGTGACAATTGTAGAATATATTTGCATCATACATGTACGTGAATGGGCAAACAGCTGTTTACATTGTATCTCAACATATGAATATATTTGCATTATACATGTATGTGAATGGACAGACAGGTGCTGCATTATACATGTACGTGAGTGGACAGACAGCTGTTTACATTGTGTGTCAATAGTAGAATATATTTGCATTATACATGTATGTGAATGGACAGACAGCTGTTTACATTGTGTGTCAATAGTAGAATATATTTGCATTATACATGTACGTGAATGGACAGACAGCTGTTTACATTGTGTGTCAATAGTAGAATATATTTGCACTCTACATGTACGTGAATGGACAGACAGCTGTTTACATTGTGTGTCAATTGTAGAATATATTTGCATCATACATGTACGTGAGTGGACAGACAGCTGTTTACATTGTGTGTCAATTGTAGAATATATTTGCATCATACATGTACGTGAATGGACAGACAGTTGTTTACATTGTATGTCAATGGATGAATATATTTGCACTCTACATGTACGTGAATGGACAGACAGCTGTTTACATTGTGTGTCAATTGTAGAATATATTTGCATCATACATGTACGTGAATGGACAGACAGTTGTTTACATTGTGTGTCAATAGTAGAATATATTTGCATTATACATGTACGTGAATGGACAGACAGTTGTTTACATTGTGTGTCAATAGTAGAATATATTTGCATTATACATGTACGTGAATGGACAGACAGTTGTTTACATTGTATGTCAATGGATGAATATATTTGCACTCTACATGTACGTGAATGGACAGACAGCTGTTTACATTGTGTGTCAATTGTAGAATATATTTGCATCATACATGTACGTGAATGGACAGACAGCTGTTTCCATTGTGTGTCAACGGAAGAAGAGATATTTGCATTATATTCGTGAATGGACAGACAAATGATGACATGATGTGTTAAACCTTGTCACGTATTTCTTCTGGCGTATGTCTTCCATTTTATTCCACGACTGTGGCGTGAAGTAAGAGCACATGGCGGCATACACCTTTCGGCCGGGCCCACTCCCACTTGCTTTAACTGTCACATGGCGAGTCGACGCCTCGGAGCCGGCGCTTCTCTCTGCAGGCAGGCAGGCAGGCAGGCAGGCAGGCAGGCAGGCAGGCAGGCAGGCAGGCAGGCAGGCAGGCGGCCATCAGAGCACTAGAATAATGTGTAATTACAATAGACAATGTAAAACAAAGCCCTTCACTTTCAATGAGTTGCTCTCGGAGATGGGAAGGTTACCTCAAGGGGGAATTCTAATGAAGCAGATGGCTGAGTGCTTGCAGGGGCAGACGTGCACGCTGTCCTCTTTTTTTTTTTTTTTTTTTTGTTACACTCTGCCAACATTGGCGGCATTCTGAGGAGCTTCACCTGCCTCTTGACCGCTTGTTGTGTGCTGCTGCACTGCTGTGTTTGGATAGCTTATCACACGCCTTGGAAAGATGATACAAATAACCACACTGCATCTGCAGAGAGGGGGTTCTAATATCCACACCTTTTTTTTTTTTTTTGGCTAAATACATTATGCAAAATATTCATAATGGAATTTGATGCAGTGATGTTTAATTGTGAGAATTATAAAAAAAAATAAGGGTAATTCAACTAAATTGTAGAACACTAAAACTATGGTCCGGTAAAAATACGAATTAAAACCTAATCTTTTCGACAAGGAGTGCCCTATAGATACTGCAAAAAAAAAAAAAAAAAAAAAGTTCTCAAAGATCCTCTATATGACAGAAGCCCTATGATGCTTCTAAGGACTGGACTACTGCAAAAAGAACTGCTGTTTTTAATGACCTCCTGCAAAAACAACAATCAAAGATCTTCTATATAACAGCTAACACGAGCACCATAGTCATATTAAGGAGCTTCTCATTCTATTGCAAAAGCTAGTCAAAGATCCTCTCCATGACAGGGGTGTTCGGCTGTTTTTAAGGACCTACTGCAAAAACACTAGTCAAAGATTTTCTATATAACAGGATCCTCTTGTTACGAAGGATCTACTGGGGAAAAAAGAGCACTAGTCGAAGATCCTTTATATAATGGGAGTGCTTTGCTGTTTTTCAGGCTCGACAGCAAAAATTCTAGTTAAAGATCCTTTACATGATATGAGGGTGATGCTATTTTTAAGTACCTACTGCTACAATTCTAGTCAAAGATCCTCTTTATGACAAAGATCCTATATATGACATGAGAATTTTCCTTGTTTTAAGGTCCACTGCGAAAATGTTGGTCAAAGATCCTCTACATAACAAGAGAGTGATGTTGGTTTTAAAGACCTACTGCTACAATTCTTGTCAAAGATCCTCTTTATGACAAAGATCCTATATATGACATGAGTTTTACTTGTTTTAAGGTCTACTGTGAAAATTTTAGTCAAAGATCCTCTACATAACAAAAGAGTGATGCTGTTTTTAAGGACCTATTGCTACAATTCTAGTCAAAGATCCTCTTTATGACAAAGATCCTATATACGACATGAGAGTTTTCCTTGTTTTAAGATCCACTGCAAAAAGTTTAGTCAAAGATCCTCTTTATGACAAAGATCCTATATATGAGAGTTTTCCTTGTTTTAAGGTCCACTGCGAAAATTTTGGTCAAAGATCCTCTACATAACAAGAGAGTGATGCTGTTTTTAAAGACCTACTGCTACAATTCTAGTCAAAAATCCTCTTTATGACAAAGATCCTACATACGACATGAGAGTTTTCCTTGTTTTAAGGTCCACTGCGAAAATTTTGGTCAAAGATCCTCTACATAACAAGAGAGTGATGCTGTTTTTAAAGACCTACTGCTACAATTCTAGTCAAAGATCCTCTTTATGACAAAGATCCTACATACGACATGAGAGTTTTCCTTGTTTTAAGGTCCACTGCGAAAATTTTGGTCAAAGATCCTCTACATAACAAGAAAGTGATGCTGTTTTTAAAGACCTACTGCTACAATTCTAGTCAAAGATCCTCTTTATGACAAAGATCCTATATATGACATGAGAATTTTCCTTGTTTTAAGGTCCACTGCGAAAATGTTGGTCAAAGATCCTCTACATAACAAGAGAGTGATGTTGGTTTTAAAGACCTACTGCTACAATTCTTGTCAAATATCCTCTTTATGACAAAGATCCTATATATGACATGAGTTTTACTTGTTTTAAGGTCTGCTGTGAAAATTTTAGTCAAAGATCCTCTACATAACAAAAGAGCAATGCTGTTTTTAAGGACCTATTGCTACAATTCTAGTCAAAGATCCTCTTTATGACAAAGATCCTATATATGAGAGTTTTCCTTGTTTTAAGGTCCACTGCGAAAATTTTGGTCAAAGATCCTCTACATAACAAGAGAGTGATGCTGTTTTTAAAGACCTACTACTACAATTCTAGTCAAAGATCCTCTTTATGACAAAGATCCTACATACGACATGAGAGTTTTCCTTGTTTTAAGGTCCACTGCGAAAATTTTGGTCAAAGATCCTCTACATAACAAGAGAGTGATGCTGTTTTTAAAGACCTACTGCTACAATTCTAGTCAAAGATCCTCTTTATGACAAAGATCCTACATACGACATGAGAGTTTTCCTTGTTTTAAGGTCCACTGCGAAAATTTTGGTCAAAGATCCTCTACATAACAAGAAAGTGATGCTGTTTTTAAAGACCTACTGCTACAATTCTAGTCAAAGATCCTCTTTATGACAAAGATCCTATATATGACATGAGAATTTTCCTTGTTTTAAGGTCCACTGCGAAAATGTTGGTCAAAGATCCTCTACATAACAAGAGAGTGATGTTGGTTTTAAAGACCTACTGCTACAATTCTTGTCAAATATCCTCTTTATGACAAAGATCCTATATATGACATGAGTTTTACTTGTTTTAAGGTCTGCTGTGAAAATTTTAGTCAAAGATCCTCTACATAACAAAAGAGCAATGCTGTTTTTAAGGACCTATTGCTACAATTCTAGTCAAAGATCCTCTTTATGACAAAGATCCTATATATGAGAGTTTTCCTTGTTTTAAGGTCCACTGCGAAAATTTTGGTCAAAGATCCTCTACATAACAAGAGAGTGATGCTGTTTTTAAAGACCTACTACTACAATTCTAGTCAAAGATCCTCTTTATGACAAAGATCCTACATACGACATGAGAGTTTTCCTTGTTTTAAGGTCCACTGCGAAAATTTTGGTCAAAGATCCTCTACATAACAAGAGAGTGATGCTGTTTTTAAAGACCTACTGCTACAATTCTAGTCAAAGATCCTCTTTATGACAAAGATCCTATATATGACATGAAAGTTTTCCTTGTTTTAAGATCCACTGCAAAACATTTAGTCAAAGATCCTCTACATAACAAGAGAGTGATGCCGTTTTTAAGGACCTACTGCTACAATTCTAGTCAAAGATCCTCTTTATGACAAAGATCCTATACACAACATGAGTTTTCCTTGGTTTAAGGTCCACTGAAAAAAAATTAGTCAAAGATCCTTTACATGACAGGAGAGTGATGCTATTTTTAAGGACCGACTGCTACAATTCTAGTCAAAGATCCTCTTCATGACAAAGATCCTTTTTAAGACATGAGAGTTTTCCTTGTTTTAAGGTCCACTGTGAAAATTTTAGTCAAAGATCCTCTATATGGCAAGAGTGTCTTAATGTTATTAAATATATACTGCAAAAAAACATCCTGCTGATTTTAATAATCTTCCTCATGTAAATCCAACAATAGAATGCAAGAAGAAGAAAAACAACCAAAAGATATTTTCCATTTTATATTTTATTCTATACCATATTAATTCATCCAGCATGTGTGCTTATCAACAATGCAGTTATTGATCCCGCTTCTCTCACCACCGCCACACACACACACGCACACACACACACACAAACACACACCCGCACACGTGTCGCCGCAGTGTCCCGTACCTGCTGCACCTTATTGCTTTATCCCGTGTTAAAAGCAGGAAATAAATAATTGAATATCCCTTTAAGTCATGAGCGCAGCGGTCACAATACTTTTCATCAAAAGCTTGTGTGTCCTTGAACGCATCGCACACACACACACACACAAACACAAGTTGAGCCATCCGGTAGAAAGTCTTATGCATGTTATGAAAAAGTTAAACTTATATGGACAATGGTCACGAACTGTACATACTGGAACATTGCTTGATTCTTATGATGACATCAGATCATAGAAATAAATACAGAAATATACAAGCAAATATGTCCTATGGAAATATAGATCTAACAGCAGATTAAGAGGAATTATTGTACATTATTAGATGAACGAAAAACGCATGTAAACGTCAGACAAGCCTTTAGTTTGTATTATTTTTCCACCAACATTTAACTCATTTTCTACCCAATATTTTATTTTTTTTACCAACAGGAAGTAGTCAAGAAATAATGTGAACCACAATCCTGACAGCGGAATATCATTACCCTCCAAGAATCCCGCGGTGCTCTCAAAAACGAATCTGTACGAAGCCTTTTAGTGGCGCCCGCTATTCTTAAAGTGGGTCATATGCAGGTTAAACTACCCGACAACACACACACACACACACACACACACACATGCACACACTTTGTGGTGGGAATGACATTACAGTCGTGTTATTTCGTCTCACTAGAGCGGCAAAAAAAGGACCCTGGTATTAGACGCCATTCCAAAGAAAAAAAAAGGGTTCGAGTGGAGTCAATAATGAATATTGGGGGAATGAAATGTCCATCATAAATGAGCTCTTCTCTTATTGGTCGAAAAGAAAGCAGTGCAAGGATGCGTTTGTGGTGGAAAGTGATATTAAAAAATTCCAATCTGGTGCTTCGGAATGAGTTTTATATGCTAAATATTTGCACAAAATGTAGGATTTGACTAGTTTTATGGATAAAAAGAAGGGAATGCATTGTAGGACAGGGCTATTCAACTGGATTGTTGCCGGCGGCTATCATTCTTATCATATTCTTCTTCCTCCATTTGGTGTTTTTACCTCACTAAATTATTATTATCGAACAAAAAACAGAAGCAATATGTTTAATATAGTCAAAAATGGCAGTTCTGTTGATTAAAAAGACCTGGTTCCAGCAACTTCCTGCAAATCATGCAGTAGTTTGTACAAATCGCTCCATCATGCGATAGTTATGAATAAATTTTTGTTATTTGTTATGCACATTTTATGTATTTTTGTACCTAAATGAAGCATTTCCAAGCATAAAACAGTTAAATGATGTAAAATACAAATTTAAGGCATTCGGAAGACACATTTGAAGATGTTGTAGTATTCTAAACTGGTCACTAGGTGTCAGTAAAGTTACATTGATGAGACAAAGAATGCTAATACGTGTGTCTATATTATGGCTGTGTTCGAAAAACCGCGTACTTACCTACTATGTACTTGTACTAACTCTTCGAGTATGCAGTGTCAAAGTAGTAGGCAATTTTTGAGTAGTTCCCGGATGCATACTGCATTCGTAAGAAATGTTGAGTATGTATCATCAGTTTACTACTCACACTCAAAATTACCCAGGATGCAACATGATGTGACGCACCGGAAGTGCGTTTAAGTTAAATTTTGTCGAATTTGTCCGAACGAAAATGTAAACGGTTGGCATTTTGACAAATAAATGGCACACTCGGGATCTAAACGGACATTTTCTTGCCTGATTAAAAACATTTTTTTTTTTTTTTTAGAGTGAAATCAGCTTCAGCCTGTCCATTTTGGCTCGGATATAGGAGTGCAATGCATTGTGGGTTATCATGGATTGTATATGCAGTATAGAGTGTGGATAGTATGAGCATGGAAGTATGCAGTACTAAGTATGCGGTTTCTTATTTATGCCTCAATTACAGGTTCTTAACGCTCTAAATGGAAAAATATTCCATTTATATATACATAAATACGGAGCGATTTTTGGATGATTCCGGTCTTTCACGGGTCAGATTTGTCCCCCGGGTCGCTTGTTGAATAGCCCTGCCACAGGAGGACATTAACCAAAAGGACACTGTGTTAAAAGGCAGGCAGGATCAGATGTTTTTTCCGCTCTTGTCCACACATGCCAGATATCCAAACAAGATGGCTGGGAGCGTTTGGACAGAAACACTGGCAGCTGTCGCGATCCTTCCACTGCTTCTTGTTTTTTTTTGTTTTTTTTTTTTTTTTTCCAGTGTTGCCCTCAAACTGCCGTGTTTCTTCCGATGGGTGACAGGGAGACATAATGAAAACAGTTTGCTGCTTGAGAAAGTGCTTGTTTTATTCTTTTCTGCTCTTCTCTCAAAGCCTCCCCCATGTAATTCCCAGCTGATTCCTTGTTTAAAAAAAAAAAAAAAAAAAAAAAAAACACCCTCTATACTACATTACGCAAATAGTCTTGGAATGGAAATAGCAAATCCCCCTTCAAGTATAAACATTGCTGTCAGGTGAAAATCTTGTTACTCCAGTTTTGGTTATTTTGGTGTTTTTCCTCAGAAATGCGGATTACGCTGCTGTGTTTTTTCCACCAGTAGAAAAATGTTCTTGACCCCGAGGATTATTATAAAAGTCCTCTTCTTTTTTATTTCTGTTACATAAATGCAAAGCTGCACGGTTATCAATCAAAAAAAAAAAAAAAAGCTTTATTTTGTATTTTTGTCAAAATATTTCAAGCCTGTTTAGGGAAGATTCTTTTTATCTCTCGAAAAAAAAGTTGCAATTTCCGGATTCGGACCAGACTATAACAAATAAAAAAAAAAATTCCATACAAGATAATATCTATGCCCTGTGGTCTAACTTATCCTAAAACCAGGTTTTGCACACTGCAGCAATTACAAGATGTCCTCCAGTAACAAGTCCCAAGTCCCTGGATCAGCGTGAGGACCCAGCGGCACGCCAGCCTCTTTGCCTTCCCTCTGCGCTTCAACGTCTCCTCACATGAACACCTTTGTCCCTCACGCGGGCATCAAACTGTTTCCTAAGTCTCAGCCGCTCTTACGTGGGCACCGTGCAGAAAAGGAGGAGGGGGTAACTTTTTTTTTTTCTCTCCCCAGACTCCTCTGTAAGAATCGATTTACTGAAGTTGAAACTATTTTTAGCGTTCGCTCCATCATGCCACCTCAGGGTTCGGTTCCTGCCGCCTTTGGTGATGTGGTAAAGTGGACTTTTGACATGATGTTCTACACTAGAGGGGGATTTGTGAGTCACATAGTATACACTAGTAATGTTTTCTTTTAGTTGTTTTTTTACTGTTAATTTACTGTTATTGGTCTGGTCAGTGGCACGGTGGACGAGTGGTTAGCACGCAGATCTCACAGCTAGGAGACCAGGGTTCAATTCCACCCTCGGCCATCTCTGTGTGGAGTTTTTGCATGTTCTCCCCGTGCATGTGTGGGTTTCCTCCCACATTCCAAAAACATGCTAGGTTAATTAGCGACTCCAAATTGTCCATAGGTATGAATGTGAGTGTGAATGGTTGTTTGTCTATATGTGCCCTGCGATTGGCTGGCCACCAGTCCAAGGTGTACCCCGCCTCTCGCCCGAAGACAGCGGGGATAGGCTCCACCACCACAAAAATTTTGAAACATATACCGTATTTAACAGGAGCCAATCATGAGCTATTAGAACAAATTCATCACAAAGCAGCTCAAAGGTTACCTAAGAAATATACAATACAAATACGCATACAAGTTTAAAGTAAACAGCAGCTACTTTAACATCTACCCGTAATGCATTACTGCCTGAAAAGCAGCTCCTTGGAGGACAAGCAACATATAAAATGGTGGATGGTTCTGCAATGTTGCATCTGTCCATCAGAGGGAACCCGGAGCCCAGAGAGAGGCTGTTATATTTTTATTATTATTTTACTTTTTTTCATTTCAAAATCATGTTGGTAGATGTTTGTATATTTATCAGGTACAACTTTTCTGTGTTAAGTTGCTGCATGATGAATTTAGTATTTTTAGTAAAATGACCTCCTGCGATTTCCGATGGGTTGACAAGCTCACTAATAGCTTGTGATTGACAGCTGCCAAAGAAAGAGCTACCGTTTCCTCACTCACTCTTCGGAAGTAAAGGAGATTAGAATTTAGCGATTGTTTAGCCGCACCACTGTGTAAACCGCGTAGCAGAATTTACGGTACTCAACTGTAACTCAACTTGTATTGAAAACTACAAATATGAATAAATGGTTTTCACAGTGTGGGTCTCCAGATGAGGTGTAGCAGCTTGAGAAAAATCAAGAAAAAAAAACATCTCTCTCTCGTCCCAATTCTTCTAAGCTAACTTCAGTTAGGAAAATGGATAGAGTTTTACTTGTTTGGTTCGCGTTTTGATGTTCTTAAAGGGGAATGCTCACACTTTGAAAACCCCGGACATTAATGTTAGAATTTTGTACGCGGTATAAAAGCATTTGAACGCAGCATTATTAACTGACAATGAAGTGATTTTTACTGTACTATATTTTTGCTTACTCGTATGCCAGGTTCAGTTTGGGCATGCAACACATGGGGGAAAAAAAAAAATCCGGACATTCCACAGTGTAACTCTTCTACTCCTGCTGTGTTGGGTATAATTTTTCAACTATACCGCATCATGGCACCGTTACCAAAACACCCAAGTTTGACCCCAGAATTTGAAATTTCTTTCAAAAAAATTTCTTTTTAAAATTTTTTAGCAAGGTTGGTTGAAAAACAGAGCATCGCGGTCTGTCCATAAGTCATTGATCATATGTTGGATGATATCAGTATTATATGTATGCTAGCCTTACAAAGCTTTTTGAGCACAACCCAAAGCATTAGCCATGAATATTGTTTACATCCATGTTAAAAATTTTGATGGACCCAAGCATGACGTATGAAGGTCATCTGGGAAATTTAATCCAGAAGTTGAGATCTTACCCGAGTTTTTTTTTTTTTTTTTGTGGGTTTATGTCCAAATCAAAGACGGAAAACATACATTGGCATTTTTTTTGACTGTTCCCCCTCAACTGATTTCCTTAGAACTCAAGACACTCGCTCAGTGAACCCAGCTTTATACAGTCAACTTCGGATATATCGGACTCGGATATATCGGAAATTCGCTCACAACGGACAGATAAAAAAGAACCAATTTTTCTGTAATGCATTTCCAATAAAAATTCATTGCATATATCGGATTTTTTTATAACGGATTTCGCCTATTTCGGACAAAATCTCCAGTCCCGTTCCAGTTTCCCTCGCATATATCGGATGGCCGCATCGTGTCTTTCTCCTGGCTCCAGATTTAGGACAAATATAAAAGAGAGTGACGTCAATAATACTAGCACAGCAGTGAAGGAGATCTTAACCCGACTATTAGAAATAATGTAGGCCTGACGGGCGTAACAGGGCCTAGCTTAATTAACAATTTGTTATGCTCAGAGTCCAATAAAGTTAAATTCTCATTACCTTACGTCTCTTTTCATTGCCCAGTCCAGGTACATTGGAAACATAGTCAAGGAATTGCCTTTTTATAACGGATAAAATCCGATATATGCGTAAAACAGACATTTTCCGATATACGCATATAACGGATTTCGCTTATATCGGACAAAACCAGTGGGAACAATTGAATCCGATATATCCGAGGTTTACTGTATGACTTAAATTAATTAAGTGTTACATTGGAATCAAATTTTAAGTGCATTAAAAAAAAACATTTATTTGTATTTGTGAGCCTGTTTGTGTCACGTTCTGTGTGTTTGCTCTACCTCGTCATTACAGGGACTTCTGGGAAACCTAATGACTGGAGATGGTCATTGCGCACCTCTGCGAGGGTCAAGAGATTACAGACATGTCTTGTTAAATTAGGCTGCTGTGACTGAGTTGGGGGGGACTCAGCTGTGGGAGTCGAACCTGGATACGTGTGTGTGTGTTTGTCTTGGTGATGAGCTACACAGTTGCTAGTTGAAGCATATCCCCTTGGGGGTTTAATGTCAGCTTCCACTAGTGTGTGTTCAGTTTTGATGTAAGGTAAAGCCTCTGTGATGGTGAGATGTTGAATTCGTTATCAACAACCGCTTCCTTGTTTTGTAACAAAATCACAATTTTTGCACACAAATTTTCGGTATTGGAATATAATATTGGGGAAGGTGCCACTCTAAATTACAGAGTGTATAGTAACTGCTGATAAACCATCTTGTCCAATATATTGGAACCAAATTTATCATTTAAAATTCTGGAACAGTCTTATTCGGTGCCACAGTACTTGACTTTTAGCGACAACAAATGTACATACATTCAACATCTCACAGCCTATGTTGATGGTATAGCAGCCATAGAAGATAATAATGCACAAATTAAAATATTAAGTCGTATATGTCCATTCGAAGCACTTTTTTTTGGAGGGGGAGGGGGTGGTATTGAAACTTGTATTTGGATGTAAAAACTGTAAATCTGGTATCAGGCTCATTAAGACTAGGAATAGTCCAAGTGCTACAGATTAATACAGTACATAAAACTGGATCAGACGCAACTGGACTTCTTGGTTCCAGGTGCCTTTGAGTCAACAGATGTGGAATACCATGAAGGTACACACCACAGGTTGGAAACCAATGGTTTGTGTCATGCTATGCTACAACAAAATCTCAGCGCAACTGTTATAAAACGCCCCAAAACTCAAAATCAACCCATAATTGCATCATATACAGTAAAGTCTCGTTATATCGATATCGGTTAAAACGAATTACTACTTATTACGATACTATTTTCATTTCCCGGCAAATTTCTAGTCTTTTATGATATAATTAGCTCCGTTAGTACGATACCCGGTTATTATGATAATCCGGTTACTAGGATTCCCTTTTCATCTCCCGCCAGCCAATTTGGTCTGCTTATATCGATACAAAAGCAGCTTAAATCAATCTTTGCTTAAGGATTTCAATACCAAAAAAGAACACAGCGAACGGCTGCTTCCAGTCAACTTTATTTTTCACACTTCCACCACCAGAGCGCAGCACACACAGCGGAAAAACACCCGTCCCTCGCGCCTACCCCTCCGGGTGGCAACACCTTCCCTATCGATAGTTCCGGGGTGAATTATGTTCCGGGGTGAATTATGTCCCGGGAACCGGTAATCACTACAGCGTAAGTTTATTTTTATTTACTGTAGTACAAAATGTATTGTAGTACAAAAGCATGCTAGATACGCAATCCATGAACTCAAGGAGAAAATTACATGCCATATCAAAGATCCGCCCACTTTTAATGCAGTTCGGCGCAGGATCGGATATATGGATAGTCCGGTTATATCTGTATTTTTTCCGACTCCCGAGAATATCGATATAACGAGACTTTACCGTATATTCAGACATTTAGGAGGACTTCATAAATAACAAAATGGCCCCCGATAGGACAACCCCCCCACCAACGCCCCTGCTCTACACAGTCAAACTGTGGTTAATGGAAGTTCTATATAAATAAAAGGCAACGTTCCGTTTTTTTAAAAAATCGGTCCATCCTTGCATCCGACTGTTCCATTGGGTCTCGAACACTCGCTACATGAACAGTTGCACGCATTCAGGAAGAACGATGACACACGCGTTCCGCACACGTTTTTTCAGCGCCATGGGTTTGGAAGACAAAAGTGTCCGGGACACCATCAGGGCCGCTCACATGCTGCAATCTCGATATCGAAACGAAGGGTTCGCAACCCTCCTTCGCCCTGCTTCAAAGAACATTATTGTTATTATTACAATAAAGTGATATAAAATTATGATTAGGACAGGGAAACGAGAAGGTCAAACATTACCTCAGTAGAAGTCTTATTTTTTTTTTGGTTTCCTAAAATCTTTTTTGTCGTCAGGTTTACACATATGATAAATAAGCACAGTCTATACATTTAAGAATCAACAATATGCGATCCTGTATGACACGATATAATTTTTTTTTTTTTTTAGCAAAAATGTAGATAAGTTTTGTTCGAGACACACAAAAAGCTTTAAATGCAGGTATTAGTGCATAGGTTCCTGCAGATAAAATGAGTATTTGAGTACAGTCAACTAAACGGTCCCCTGCAAACATCGTCGTCGGAACGTAAAGAAACGGACTATCCTTGTAAATAACGATCGTTTTTCACACCCTCCTTGATTTAACGTATCACTTAAATATATCTCTATCTATATAGATGATCTATAAATAATAAGAGGACATAGCATAAAACAGTGTTACCTGGTATAAAGTGTGTTTTTCAATCACAGCAAATTGAAGGTCAAATGAAAATGGAACACAGTGACGTCTGATAAAAGAAAAGGAAAGAATGCCACATGTGACATAGTTTCAGTTTCAGTTCGGAGGAGCGCAGGAGGGTGTGATCGATCCTCACAAATTGGAAGGAAGCTTAGAGCGAACAGTTTGAATTTCTAGATCTGATGAGTAGGCAGAGGAACCCCTCCGAAGTGACGAAGAAGGGGACGCTCCAGGGGAGTGAGTCTGATGTGGGTGCCCCGGAGAAAGCTGGACCGGAGGCGTCATATGTCCCGGAACTGAGCTGCAAGGTTTGGGTTTTAGAGTTGGTGAGGAGAAAGGTGAGGGGTAATAACCCGCTTCCATGGAGGAGCAGGTACTTTGGTGGCCTAAGGCCTGGATCACCTCCTGGGGAAGCGATGGTGGAGAGCTGGATAGCAGCTTTAGATCCTCTGAAAAGCGACCGGTCTGAGAGTCTCTACCTGTGGTGTGCGTCTGGACTGGAGGATATGTAGGAAGAGAGGATTGGGGCATGAGCGGAGAACTGTGGGGTCCTGTGGAACCGGGGGGGTCGCTGTAGTAGAAAGTCCTGCTCATCACCGGGCTTTGAATAGTCGGGCTCGGAGCCACGGGAGTAAGGCATGGAGAGGCATTTGCTGAACCGTACTGGGCAAGGGAAGCCAAGGCAGACCTCTCCAAGGACATCTGGTGAGGAAGGAATCCCGACTGGAGGCCTGCCAGGCTAAAATGACCAAGGGACGACGGGGAACCCTCAGCCTGCTGTTGGCTATTCTGTCGTCTGCTGGAGGATGGAGAGCCTTGTGGAGGGGAGTGGAAGAGGTTTAAGCCACTTGTAGTCCTACCCCCACCTGCAAATTGTTGGAAGGGGGTCACTTGAGGAGGCTTGGGAGGGGGCTGACTGTAGAGAAGCTGTGCTGGCATGGCGCCGGTAGAGCCAGTAGATATAGGGCTCTGACAGCGCGTGGAAGAAATAGGTCCTTCTGCAACTGCTCCAGAGGTTCCCACTGAAGGGCCACTTGCTGTTTGGCCCCCTACTGGCCCCTCTGTTGATTTGCTTTTATGTGAGCCGATTGTCCCTACCCCTGGCAAACTCGAACTAATGTAGCTAGATGCAGATCCACTGGAAGCCCTGCCGAGAGATCCTCCAGGATTTGCTGTTACAGAGTCACTGCAAAGCCCGATCAGGGGTCCCCCGCCGGTTAACCCTCCAGAAACTATTCCTACTGATCCACCAGAAGCCCGCCCCAACGATCCACCAGTGGTCACTATTTCTCCAGAAGTAACATCCGCTGACCTGAGAGAAGTCCTACCTAATGATCCCGTCGCAGTTGTTGAGACCAGTAAATCTCCAGAGGTCTCTCCTACTGACCCAACGGAAGCCATTCCTGATGATCCTGCAGTGGTCGTCGATACACTTAATTCTTCTGCAGTCCCTTCCAGCGAGAATCTTCCTAATGATCCACCAGTGGTCATCCCTATCAGCAATTCCCCAGAACCTCTCCCTAGTGATCCACGCGTGACCCCTCCCAAAGATCTCTTGGTAGAATCTGCTACTGATCCACAGGTACCTGTGGCTCCTACCGCTGATCTGCCACAAGCACCACCCACTGATCCTTCAGAGAGCGATTCCCCCGAGATACGCCCAGCTGATCCACGAGGAACAGACCCCAATCTAAACTGGCTCAGTGAACTTGCTTCTGTTGCTGCAGTTGTAAAGTCCTCACCAGCCCATACGCTGTCCCCTCCATTTTCCCCTTCAAAGGAACCCCCTACTGCTCCACCTGAAGGCCAGTCCGATGCACCGGCACAGGCTCCGACTGCGCTGCCACTTATTCCCGACCCTGTGCTTCCACCCGTTGATCCTTGGTGGAAGAGATTTGACAGCGGTGGGGTTGTGGAGCGAAAAAGCTGTTGATGCTGTGGTAGTGAATGTAACTGCGCCATACTCGATGAGGGCGAACCAGAAGATGAGTACGGTCTGCGAGGAAATGCTGAGGTCCCACTTGCACCAAACCCTGACTTTGTCCCATTCGGTCCGCTCTCACTTCCGCTACCTGAACCCTGTTGGTTGGAACGAACCGCCCCTGAACCTGATGCTATATGCTGAGCCTGAAAAGAGGCTAGCAAAGACATGTCCACCCCAGTGCGTCTTTTCGAGGGTGTGCTGGCGGGAGAATCTCCAGCAGAACCAGAAGCTGGTGACGAAGGACCAAATGTGTGGAACTTCTTTTGTCGACTGGGAGGGTCCTTTAGGGACCCCAGAACAGACACCTGAGGCCTGAAAAGAGTTGGCGGCAGATGCGGATGGTGTGTCAGAGCGATAGCCACGGAGGTGGTGGCGGCGGCTGCCTGGAGAGGTGCCTGGATCAGTGGGGCCCAGATGACGGGAGTAGGTGATGGCGGCGTCTGGGGAGGGGCGTTCTGCAGGAGGTGGGCGCAGTGGGCCATGTCTCTGTCGTGCTGCACAATCTGTTGGATGATCTCATTCTCCTGGCAGTTGAGGACGCCAGAGCTGAGGTCGTGCTGCACTTTATGCTGCAGGATGGAGTTTTTCTTGCCTGTAAAAAACACACACACATACCAGACAAACAGAGAAACAGACACACAGACAGACAGTGACAGGGGAGAAAGAAAAGAGGGAAAAATGAGAACGAGCATATCTTGTCAGCAGATAGGGCTCAGCTGACATTTTTGGTGTACTCGAGTGACAGCCTTATTTAACGGCATCTTTTGTTTGTGGAAGCGAGCATAGAAAAAGGAAAATCCGAAGAAACTGCTTGGAATGGAAAAGAAATGTAAAATATAAATGCAGCAGGAGGTGCGGAAAGACAAATAGAGTCCAGACAATGAAAGAAACAATGAAAGACAGGTGGGAAACAACTACCTGAACGCACGATAGCCTCAAGATAAAGGCGGCGTATATCTGACTAACTCTGACTGTGGGATTCCATAATGGGGGACACAATACAAACCAAATTTTACACCGGTAGATGTGTATTTTATAGTGTTTTTTGTTGGAAAAATCATACTTATTGTGTGGAAATATGGGGTAATAACTATATAAGCAACATTTCACTATGTACTGCAAAAAAGGCCAGTAAGGATAATTCATAATGCCGCCTACAGAGAACATACCCATTATGTCATTGGATGCTCAGATCACCTCGTACTTCGGTACGGGGGAAAAAAAGCCTAAATAAATAAATAAATAAATAAATAAATTAAAAAAAACATTAAATATATTATGAAAGTATTATTATTATATTATTATTATTATTATTACTATTATTATATGATTAATTCTTGTGATAATTGTTTCCACTTCTCAGTGTTAGCCAATGGAGTATGGAGGAATCAAACTATGGAATGCATTGAGTAAGACCCTCAAACATTGTACAATGATGAATAAAATAAAATAAAATAAAAAAAAATTATAAAATAAAAAAAAATAAAAAAAACCTTAAACTATATTATGAAAGCAGGAAGTGAACAAATGTAACAGTTACTGATTGTAAAAGTACCAGATGGAGGGGTAGGATTTAATAAGCTTTGCTTCTTCCTACTCCTTTTGGACATGTGGAACTGTGAACTGATTATGGGATGCATTCAATTGTAATATCATCAAAAAAGTCTGTCGGGTTGAACTGTTCATGCAGGATTTGATTGTGGGTCGGGAACAGCCCATTCCCAGTTGGGAATTCCCGGTTACTCCAGTACCCTGAGAAGTTATTTACGTTATAGATGTAGCATGATGCTTTCTCCAGGTACTCCGGTTCCTTCCCACATTCCAAAAACATGCTAGGTTAATTGGCGACTCCAAATTGTCCATAGGTATGAATGTGAGTGTGAATGGTTGTTTGTCTATATGTGCCCTGTGATTGGCTGGCAACCAGTCCAGGGTGTACCCCGCCTCTCGCCCGAAGACAGCTGGGATAGGCTCCAGCACCCCTGCGACCCTTGTGAGGAAAAAGCGGTAGAAAATGAATGAATGAATGAATGTTAGGTTAGCCTACCCTAGTAAGGCTAAGTGGCATAGAAAATGGATGTATGGATGGACTCGAATAGCTCTGTAACTCATCAAAGAAGTAGTGGGCGGGGCCAGTTTGTAATTACTTTCTCCAGTACAATGATGTTCTACTGATATTCACGAGGCTATAGTACCACAGTGTGTTCCGTACACTGTTTTGTACACAGTAAGGGGTAGTACTCCAGAACTTGGAACACCTGTAGGAATTAGTTGCACCTACTTCAACATACCGTTATTTTTACGTTTTAGGTAAACACTTACTTCTAGTTCTTACCATTTACCTTTGCATCATTTTAAGCTAATCATTGGACCGGAATTTCGATAAATGACCCAAACAGTTATTGAGCGTTTATTACACTGTAATATACAGTGTATTACCAACTTAAATGTAAAACTGAGACTGCTTCATCTCTAGAAGTTACGTCAAGTTTGTCAAGGGTGCACAAGGTCAAGTTGCATCACTTTCTGCTCGCTCTACCTCCTCCAGAAACATGCAGATCTCTAAGCTCAAACTCCATTAGTCATTGTTGAACGGTGGAACGAGCGGTGACAAGGTCAATTCACCAGCCTGCCATTTTCAATTCTAGACTCCGAAACCCAAAGATATTCCAAATGCAATTAGGCGCAGATCAATCTCTCCATTTCTTGTTATGACCGGTGGCGGCGTTCCTCAGAGGATGACCCTTGATCCACCTGACCACTAATCGCTTGCAAAACCTCTAATCAGATTGTGCAAAGTCCATCAACAGAGTAATTAATTTGTGGATCAGGGCTACAGTACGCCAGTGACTTTATTAGGATGAAGCAGAACATCAAGCTCGGCAGAAAAGGCCGTACACAGGAGACCATCCTTCAGAATGATCACTATCAGCCCACCATATCTTTTCAAAGCAGCCATTTGCTATAGAGTCTCCCCGAAGCGATGTCTCTATCTTCCATGCTAAACATAGCAGAGGATAAAACAGAGCATGCAAGCGATGGCTGAGTGATGATACAGACGTGCCTTTCATTGTGAATATTTTATTTGCACAGACTGAGCTTGGGAAGAGTGATGGATATGGAGAGAATATCAATTGTCTGCATTGGAAGATCAAACAGGGGGGAATTCACCACCAGAGCCTCCGTTTGCATCTTTTAACAGCGTTGACTGAGTATCAAAAACGTTATGACAACCCTCGACTGTCGTTTGAGAACTCGAATACGCAAAGCCGCCCCCCCCCCCCCCAAAAAAAAATCAGATTCCAGGGATGAGGAAGTTGTCAAGGAAGGGCTCATTAAATTGATATCTGCACACGTCATCAAGGCTTAATAAACACTTTGTTTGCCATTTTCCTTGACCTATTCTACATTAGTCAGCTATTATACAGTAGTCAAAGGATGATGCATACAAAGTGTATGAAGGACAGATATCACAGGTCTTTCTTTCCTGCAGCTGTCAGACTCTATTGCCACATATACATGGATCCAAATATTCCAATTCCATTCGGGTTATTTGCTCAAACGGAAAGAATGTAACCTTTGTATACACCTCATTCCGAAAGAAAAGTGCCAATCCGAATGAATATATAATCGGATTCCCGGGGTGGAATATTCCTTTCCCCAATCCGATTGAGGTATCTTGTACCCGCTCAATCAGAAAGTTGTCAATAATAATAATAATAATAATAATAATAATAATAATAATAATAATAATAATAATAATAATAATAATAATAATAATAATAATAAAAGACTGCGTTCTTCTTCGTGGTGTTTTTCTTCTTTCATTATTTTTCATCGTAATAATAATAATAACTATTATTATTATAATGATAATTTCAGAAAAAGTGTGATTTTTGTCTTGTTACAATATTACTGTATTCCCATACTATTTTGACTTTATTCTTATAATAATTTTTTTCTATTTTTATTTCAATTCAGTGCTTCTAAAATGGCAGCATTTTTCCTCATAATAATAATAATTATAATATTATTAATAATATTAATAATAATAAGACTGCGTTCTTCTTCGTGGTGTTTTTCTTCTTCTGTTGTTTATTGGCGGTTGGCAAGCAGCTTTCGTGTGCATTAGCGACTTAATTTTTTAAAAATTAAAACTTTTTGTTTTGTTTTGTTTGTTTACCCTAATATTATGACTTTAAAGTTCCTTTTTCTTTATTTAATTTTTTTTTCATTTTATTTAAAGTCAATGCTTCTAAAATGGCATTATTTTTCATCGTAATAATAATAATAATAATTATTATAATGATAATTTCTGAAAAAGTGTGATTTTTGTCTTGTTACAATATTACTGTAGTCCCATACTATTTTGACTTTATTCTTATAATAATTTTTTTCTATTTTTATTTCAATTCAATGCTTCTAAAATTGCATAATTTTTCCTCATAATAATAATAATTATAATATTATTAATAATATTAATAATAATAATAATAATAATAAGACTGCGTTCTTCTTTGTGGTGTTTTTCTTCTTCTGTTGTTTACTGGCGGTTGGCAAGCAGCTTTCGTGTGCATTAGTGTTTACGTTTTACTGGGCATGCCCCATTGACTATTCTGGTTGATTATAGCGGCACATGTCGACACGCAATTGGAATATTCCTTTCCATGTATTCCATTTCTTTCGGAAAGGTCATTCGGAAAGATTCCATTCGGAAAGAGAAAAACCCCTCATGTAAACGTGGCTTATGATTAAAATTCTGTAAAATAACTGTGCAATAAACCGTGCAATAAACAAATGCATGTTTGATCAACATGTACGCAGATGTAAATAGTGCATAGTGGTGATCTCAGTGGTCTCTACTGCCTTTCTGACTCAGCATCTACCTATTCCTTGTTGGAAACATCCAACCCAGACCAACCATACTGAACCCTGCCGTTTGCTGAACCCCCCCACTCGAAAAATGATGAATTCTTACCAATCCTGTCCAGCCTGTCCAAAGCCACTGTCTCAAAGGCCCGTCTCATCATGGGATATTCCTCCAGCACCTCGTTGAAGTTGTCCACCGACAGCGAGTACAGACGACAGTACGTGTCAGCCCGGACGCTTGCTGTTCTTCTGCCTCGAGTCAGTAAACAAATCTCTGTAGTGAAAAAAAAAATAAAACAAACAAGACATAATGTTAACAGAAGCCTCAGTTTCTAGTCAACAGGTGACATTTTCATAGGCTAAACGCTTGCACAGTTGAGCTGGATTGGTCCCAAAGAGTCCATAATCACTCCAAATCTCTCACATGTAAAAATGCAGGGCGGGTTAATCTACTCGGAATCACAAATACGCAGATTTCACTGTAAGAGAGTGTGATTTTTCACCCACAAACCGCAATCAGACATTTAATAAAATACATCTTGGTGTATACATGTATTGTGCAAAAGTCTTGGGCCACCAGTAGCTTCAGTACGCCAAAAATTATTTGTGGAGCGATGATCTATGGGTCAAGGAAGATGCCATCCAATTTTGCTCAGGATCCGAATCAGCGTCTGCTGTACAGAACTTAACCCCAACAAATTGCAGACTTTTTATATGAAATTCAGTCTTTGCTCATATTTTCCTTTTTTTTTTGCTGTTGGTTTAAATACATTTTCAAATATTCAAACTTTCTTCCCAAATAATCTTAAATTTACTGTTCGTAATTGTATGACTTTATTCACATAACTTCATAACTTTTTCCCAACTTACAACTTTTTGTTTTGTTTTGTTTGTTTACCCTAATATTATGACTTTAAAGTTCCTTTTTCTTTATTAATTTTTTTTTCTATTTTTATTTCAACTCAATGCTTCTAAAATGACATTATTTTTACTCATAATAATAAAAATAATAACAACAATAACAACAACAGCAATAATAATAATAATAATAATAATAATAATAATAATAATAATAATAATAATAATAATAATAATAGACTATTTCTGAAAAAGTGTGATTTTTGTCTTGGTACAATATTACTTTACTCCCATACTATTGTGACTTTATTCTCATAATATTTTTTTCTATTTTATTTCAATACAATGCTTCTAAAATGGCATAATAATAATAATAATAATAATAATAATAATAATAATAATAATAATAATAATAATAATAATAATAATAATAATAATAGACTATTTCTGAAAAAGTGTGATTTTTGTCTTGGTACAATATTACTTTATTCCCATACTATTTTGACTTTATTCTCATAATATTTTTTCTATTTTATTTCAATTTAATGCTTCTAAAATGGCATAATAATAATAATAATAATAATAATAATAATAATTCTGTAAAATTGTGATTTTTGTCTTGTTACAATATTACTTTATTCCCATACTATTTTTACTTTATTCTCATAATAATAATAATAATAATAATAATAATAATAATAATAATAATAATAATAATAATAATAATAATAATGATAATAATAATAATAATAATAATAATTCTGGAAAAGTGTGATTTTTGTCTTGTTACAATATTACTTTATTCCCATACTATTTTGACTTTATTCTCATAACATTAGAAGTGCTTCACAACTTAATTTATTGTTTATTTATTGTTTGTTTTTCATAGTTCCACTTTTATATATGTACATTATAATGTGGCGATAGTACGATGTTATTCCTGTAGAATTACACCTTTTTATATTTTTAGAATGCACTGCAGGCATAAATTATCCTACTATAACTATTTTTCATTTGTGCATTTGTTTATGAAAAAAAAAATGTACTGAACTGTTGTATACAATGGGGCAAAATTTGGCAGTACTAACACCCCCTAATTTGTTGCATTACATTACTGACACTGTGAAATCTCAACACGAATGAAGATCGATTAGCAACAACATACTTCCAGCCTTCACATTAAAATATTGACTGCACTGAACAAAAGCCTCAAAAACGTGACTTCCAAAGCTTAAAATGAGAATTGACTCCCCGTTGGTACGAGCCTGGAGTTTGTTTTCCAGACAGAAGATGATCACATCTTTTTTTGATGTGTGGGTTGACAGCCAGTGTGCTTGCATGAATCAACTTGACACTGAGCAAATACAATCATGAGCACTCAACGTCATCAAAGCGCACCTTTATGCATTCAGACCCAGCGCCAGCGTTTGGGAACAACGATGAGGTGAAGGAAGAAAAGGAAAAAATATAAAAGTCTATTTGTGGCGGCATCCAAGGAACTTCCATTTGGTCTTGGAGCACAGAACGATGGTGCGTTCAAGGCCTACTGAGAATAAACGTTCAATGAAACATAATGAAACAAAAATAAATAAATGTGCATCGTTTTTCTGTCCTTGTTAGACCCAGTTTGTGCTGCTCTCTGATGGAAATAGTTAACAGCATGGTAAGAGATTTTAGTTTTTGTTTAGATTTTTCGATGGGTTTTCTAATATAATATTAGCCTTATAAAATGATGAACTTGGATTAGCAGCCATACCCGGAGATTGATGCAGAGGACTGACAGTTGTTGATAGTAGGCCTCGATGCAAAAATATAGACCGTTCTTTGAAAATCATCTGATTCATTTTAATTGTTTGTGAAATGGCAAAAAAATGTTTGTGAAATGCATGAAAATATGTTTTTCTTTGGAAAACAAATACATTTGCAAATGATCCCAAATTTTTGAACGGTAGTGTATGTAAATAAAATGTAATTTTACGACAATAGAAAGTGCTGAATCATACAAAATAATACAAATCAATAAGATTTATAGCATGGTTATTGCACGGTTTATTGCACGGTTATTGCACGGTTTATTGCAGTTAATTTACAGATTTTTTTTATTTCAAAAACATGTCATTTTTATCATTGCTACTGAAAGTTTTTCCATGATCCAATACTGTGTTATGTCACCTATTAAATACAATCATGTGACAGACGATCCCAATGCATGGTTATTGCACGGTTTATTGCATGGTTATTGCACGGTTTATTGCACAGTTATTTTACAGAATTTTTAAATTACAAAAACATGTCATTTTAACCATTGCTACTGAAAGTTTTTCCACGGTCCAATACTGTGTTATGTCACCTATTAAATACAATCATGTGACAGACGATCCCGATGCATGGTTATTGCACGGTTTATTGCACGGTTTATTGCACAGTTATTTTACAGAATTTTTTAATTTCAAAAACATGTCATTTTAATCATTGCTACTGAAAGTTTTTCCACGGTCCAATAACTGTGTTATGTCACCTATTAAATACAATCATATGACAGACGATCCCGATGCATGGTTATTGCACAGTTTATTGCACGGTTATTGCACGATTTATTGCACAGTTATTTTACAGAATTTTTTAATTTAAAAAACATGTCATTTTAATCATTGCTACTGAAAGTTTTTCCACGGTCCAATACTGTGTTATGTCACCTATTAAATACAATCATGTGACAGACGATCCCGATGCATGGTTATTGCACGGTTTATTGCACGGTTATTGCACAGTTTATTGCACAGTTATTTTACAGAATTTTTTAATTACAAAAACATGTCATTTTAACCATTGCTACTGAAAGTTTTTCCACGGTCCAATACTGTGTTATGTCACTTATTAAATACAATCATGTGACAGATGATCCCGATGCATGGTTATTGCACGGTTTATTGCACGTTATTGCATGTTTTATTGCAGTTATTTTACAGAATTTTTTAATTTAAAAAACATGTCATTTTTATCATTGCTACTGAAAGTTTTTCTACGTCCAATACTGTGTTATGTCACCTATTAAATACAATCATGTGACAGATGATCCCGATGTAACGATTGTTCTCCCGTCGATGTACACTTTTGAGAGAAGTGTCAGGCCTCATCTGCCACAGCCACTCAGGAAACTAATGCACCATTACACAAGTTTGCTGTACTACTGAGCGTCTGCATGTACTGTATGCATATGTAACGTGTGTGTGTGTGTGTGTGTGTGAGCTGGTGTGTGCACAGAGAACGCATGCATGCATCATCGCACCGCTGTAAGCGTGTTTTATTCATGAGAGCTTTCCACTATAAGTGGCTGTGATAATAGAGGCTATATATTCTATATATATGCATATGTGGCTACGGCTGCACCTACCAGGATGCTAACTTTTTGTGTTATTTTTTTTTAGGTTGCTGTGTGCGAATGTCATTCAATTCCTGCTATCCTACTCTCTCTTTGTGAAAAACCCATTTCCCGTTTATCCCCCTCCTATATTGCATATTTTGCACACACACACATGAAGAGTCACTACGAAGAGCGCATGAGGCCATGTCTACTTTAATCAATAAAAACATTCGTAGCGCCGGCTGTTGTGTATATGTGGCTACGAGGCAATGATGGCAGCATGTAACGCGCACAATGAAGCTGGCTGCGTTAAAGGGGCGGTAACAATCACGGCCGATCACATCACCTTCCTTTAAAGGAACCACGCGCCCTTTTCACCATTGCAAAAGCAGAGTAGAAAAAGCACACACGAGCAGAGAAAGTGCTAAATCATACAAAATAATACGGTTATTGCACGGTTTATTGCGCGGTTATTGCACGGTTTATTGCACAGTTATTTTACAGAATTTTAATAATAGATTCATTGATAGGATTTTTGGAGCAGTTTATTATTATGGATTTAACACACTTATAATAAACAACTATTTTAACTCAGCAAATTTTTACGAACCACTAAAGTACACATTCTGGGAGCCGGCATCACTCCCAATTAGGGGGGCTGTCCAAACATTTTTATCTCAAACTATCATAATATTAAATACTACAATGGATTATCAATGCCATTTTCATTTTTTTTCAAATTGAAAAAAAAAAAATCATACAATTTAATTAATTATTTTTCTTTATTATAATCACCGCCTTTCTTTGCTGATAGGCTGGAGAAATTATTTTAAGCTTAAAAATGTAAATGAGTATATGCAAATAAATCCTATATAGAACAGGGAACTACTACGGGGAATAATAAACAACTATTTTAACTCGAAACACATAACTTTCTGCAAATTTTTCTGAACCACTAAAGTACACATTTTGGGAGCCGGCATCACTCCCAATTATGGGGGGTGAAAAAACATCTTTATCTCAAACTATCGTAATATTAAATACTAAAATGGATTATTAATGCCATTTCATTTTTTTTCTAATTAAAAAAATATGGCATTTCATACAATTTAATTAATCATTTTTTCTTTATTATAATCACCGCCTTTCTTTACTGAAATTATTTTAAGCTTAAAAATGTAAATGAGTATATGCAAATAAATCCTATATAGAACAGGGAACTACTACGGGGAATAATAAACAACTATTTTAACTCGAAACACATAACTTTCTGCAAATTTTTATGAACCACTAAAGTACACATTTTGGGAGCCGGCATCACTCCCAATTATGGGGGGTGAAAAAACATCTTTATCTCAAACTATCGTAATATTAAATACTAAAATGGATTATTAATGTCATTTCATTTTTTTTCTAATTAAAAAAATATGGCATTTCATACAATTTAATTAATCCTTTTTTCTTTATTATAATCACCGCCTTTCTTTACTGAAATTATTTTAAGCTTAAAAATGTAAATGAGTATATAATAAATCCCAAATAAATCCTATATAGAACAAAAAAGACAATAATTCTGCCCTTGGCCAAATGTGCGTCCAGCCTGTTGGTCAGTTTCTGGTTTCGCTTTGAGCGGGTTTGCTTTGGATTCAAACTCAAGCACGGATGATTGTTTCCTGCTCTTGTATGGCCTCTCTAAGTGTGTGTGCTTGACTTGTGTGAAGACGCGTCCGGGAGGCCAGAGGGCTGCCTGCAGCCTAGCAGCTCATCTTGGCCGTGTTGGCTTCATCCAGAAAGCCACAGGACAAGAGGATTTAATACAGAGCTGCGGGGCTCCTCTCCAGAGGGGATTACTGTGAAGCTCTGCTGCGGGGAGGGGGGGAAATGGACCCCCGGTGCCGCTACAGCCAGGGCTGCCCCCACGAGCAACCACTTGCAGTGCAAGCAAAGCACACACACACACATACACACACAAGATGGGGTATTTTTATACGTAGCTGTCTTCTCTATTTGGATATGGTTTTATCTTCTCCTCTTTTCATATGCACTTCATGTTCTTCACTCAATGTCCACTCACATTCTGCCTTTATCATCCATCTCATAACCACCTCACACTCCACCCAGATGTGTCATATTGCCAACTTCTAAATCTAAATCAGAGTGGGTGTATTTTTTGACAAGTGCTTCAAATTGAACCACAAACGCTTCCATGTACTTATTTGACCTTTCTGTGTTCTCAGTGTGGATAACAATGCAAATAAAGGCATTGGACTCATGAAAACACCATAATTACATTGTTTTGTTTTTCTGTTATTAGTGTCTTTAAGTTTATTTCAACATGCATACAAGTTCCAGTGGAATACATTCCACACGTCTACATGTCCAAAAGGAGTAGAAAGAATGCTGACCACTCATGTTACTTCAAATGGAAACAAATAGAGAGTTAGTTAGTTTCCACTAGAGACTGGCCGTTATACCGTTATAAATATGCTCTGTAATGATGTAACGCAAGGGGTCCCAAACTTTACCAACTCAGGACCCATTTGAAAATCTAAAAAAATTATTATTATTATTATTATTATTCATTCATTTTCTACCGCTTATTCTCACAAGGGTCGCGGGGGGGGGGGGGGGGGGGGGGGTTGCTGGAGCCTATTCCAGCTGTCTATGGGCGAGAGGCGGGGTACACCCTGGACTGGTCGCCAGCCAATCACAGGACACATATAGACAAACAACCATTCACACTCACATTCATACCTATGGACAATTTGGAGTGGCCAATTAACCTAGCATGTTTTTGGAATGTGGGAGGAAACCGGAGTACCCGGAGAAAACCCACGCATGCACGGGGAGAACATGCAAACTCCACACAGAGATGCCCGAGGGTGGAATTGAACCCCTCTCCTAGCTGTGAGGTCTGCGCACTAACCACTAGACCGCCGTGCCGCCCCCTATTATTATTATTATTATTATTATTATTATTATTATTATTATTATTATTATTATTATTATTATTATTATTATTATTATTATTATTATTATTATTATTATTATTATTCATTTTCTATCACTTATTCTCACAAGAGTCACAGGGGTGCTGGAGCCTATCCCAGCTGTCTTTGGGCGAGAGGCGGTGTACACCCTGGACTGGTGGCCAGCCAATCACAGGGCACATATAGACAAACAACCATTCCTTATTATTATTATTATTATTATTATTATTATTATTATTATTGGGATAAAGGAAGCCCAAACTTTTAATCTGTGGTGTACACACAAGACAGAATTAATTTTCATACTTTTCATAACTGGCATGAGGACCATGAGGATGAGAGCTACGTTCCAATCATAAACTGTATAAGGTTCCTAAAATATTGTGACAGGTCAATAACACTCAATAGGTTATTACTTGGGCCTATAAATATATTTTTTAATTCGTGTAATAAATATTTTACAATAAAAATAATATTTGTAAAAATTCATAATATTTTTAATGGCCTTTCATGGCCCACCTGCAGTACCACCACGGCCCACCAGGGGGCCGCGGCCCACACTTTGGTAATCACTGATGTAACAGATGCCAGCCAGCGTTGCTGTGTGAACGTATGTTGGTAAACTTCAGACACCTTCAGAGTCATGTTGGATGTCAAGTTGACAGTCCAGGCTTTTAGCTCGACGGCTAGCGCTCTCAACTCTCATTCCGCAAACTTGAACAAAAGAAAAAAAACATAACAAACCCATGAAACACTTCTGTACTATTCAACTTTGGACAGATTGTGTGAATGTTTTCATGAGTCACAATGAAGATCTTCATGAATGAAGTGACAGCACATCCACGACGACCCGTTTCTGTGCCGTTTCTTCAGCAACAATGAAATGATTCATAATCAGCCCCCCCCCCCCAAAAAAAAAAAAAAAATGCGCTGTGATCGCACAAATGAACATCACACCGGTCATGATACAAGATAACTGTAGCTGAGGATGAAACATCTCATTACAGCACGATGATATTGTTCAAGCTGCATTCAGGAGAACAGAGATTTTTTTTCCACTGCGAGATAAATGTTCTTGTTCCTCGCTCAGGCTCAGCAGAGACATTCGCTGCCAACGTGTTTGTCAAGATGCCGATCTTTTTTTTTTCACACACTCGAGAGACAATGCATTCATCAAAATTAAATGACACCAAGGAAAATTGGATCTTGCTAGAGCTCTTAGTCTGGCAAAAAGAAGCACCAAAACTGAATGTTCCTTGCCCTTGAGGTGTCCTTCGATTTAATGGAGGGAACGCTACTGCCAAGTAACCATGTTTGACACCTGGGGCTCTATTTTCGTAGACCAGTTGCAGGCACAGTCCAGGGCCAACGGGAAGCGGCCAGCGCACTTTGTAATTTTTGAGAGCAACACAATCTGGCGCAGCGCCGTGCACCCACGCTTCCATTACTCCCACCGGTGCAAGTGGAAAAGACTCATTGATTCATTCATTCATTTTCTACTGCTTATCCTCACGAGGGCCAACGGGGAGTGGCCAGCGCACTTTGTAATTTTTGGGAGCAACACAATCTGGCGCAGCGCCGCGCACCCACGCTTCCATTCCTCCCACCGGTGCAAGTGGAAAAGACTCATTGATTCATTCATTCATTTTCTACCGCTTACCCTCACGAAGGTCGCAGGGAATGCTGGAGCCTACCCCAGCGGGGTAAACCCTGGAATGGTGGCCAGCCAATCACAGGGCACATATAGACAAACAACCATTCACACTCACATTCATACCTATGGACAATTTGGAGTCGCTAATTAACCTAGCATGTTTTTGGAATGTGGGAGGAAACCGGAGTCACATGCACGGGGAGAACATACAAACTCCACACAGAGATGGCAGAGGGTGGAATTGAACTCGGGTCTTCTAGCTGTGAGGCCTAACCACTCGGGTGCCGTGCAGCCAACTTAGAAAGTTGTTTACAATTTTCACAGAAATTAACCTAGAATGTTTTTGGAATGTGGGAGGAAACCGGAGTACCCGGAGAAATCCCACGCATGCACGGAATCGAACTCGGGTCTCCTAGCTGTGTGGCCTGCGCGCTAACCACTTTTAGGTAGTATCAATTTGAGGTCATTGGGTCCACCATGTTACCTTTTAAAGTAGCTTAATCAGGAGAAAAATAGAAGATATGGAATCAAGAAAGTAAATAGGTCAACCATTTTTGCCTCCAATCAAAACTCAGCATGCGACCGAGGTCAAATGAACGTGACTTATATGACCACATGGCGCCTCGTTGTCGTGTTGCCAAAAAGAAACTAGAACGTTGCACCATCTGCTTGAAAAGAAAGTTTACAGGGGGGTTATTCCTGATCCAACTGCTTTTTTTCCCCATTCAGTTTGCATGTTACTGTGAGAGAACAGATCATGTTGTGTCATATTTGTCAAAGCCTGAGATGCAGTCATGACAACCTACTCAATGCTCACTGTGTCTACATGCTCGACACACACAAACAGGCGGGCTACAAACAACACTCTCCGTCATTGTTTATTGACTTTATCCTCTCTGGAGGGAAAAAAAAACACAGGCAAAATCACTCAATAAAGCTGTCTTTCCATGAGGCAACGCATTTAAGATCCCGGAGTTCTGTGACACAGCACTAGCAAAACTGTGTGGTCATACAGTAATCATAATGATAATGATAATGATAATAATAATAATAATAATAATAATAATAATAATAATAATAATAATAATAATAATAATAATGGCAGATTTTATTTTATTTTATTTTATTTTATTTTATTTTATTTTATTTTATTTTATTTTATTTTATTTTATTTTATTTTATTTTATTTTATTTTATTTTATTTTATTTTTATTTATTTATTCATTTTTTATTATACAATGTCCATATTGTCACCAATATCATCCCACAAAAATGACGGCATTATGTTTATTTTTAAAATGTAGTTGTTATTAATACTATATTTTAAAATTAATATTGCATTTTAAAAACATTTGTCGTCTTGTATTGTTATTTTTACCAGTTTCCATACATTTTACCATACATTTTGTTTCTATTAATAGAAAAAAATCAATTTTGTGAGTATCATGGGGAAAGAGGGCAACAGCTATATAATGTAGTTGTTATTTAATACTATATTTTTAAATTAATATTGCAAAAACTAGTTTTTATCCAAAGGTGAATTATTAATTATATTTAGTTCCATGCTTTTAATATTCATACTTTGCAGTGTTCCCTTGCTACAATGCGATTCACCTTTTGCTGGTTCACTGCGTTTTTTTTTTCTTTTTTTCCAGTGTATGAATATGAATTTTATTCTGCATCCTTGCGGTGTATTAGAGCAATCTATCGATGCTCTGTTGTATACTCATGTAAGAGTTGAAGACGTGTCCAGACATGTTCAGTTCGTCCCAGTATGTTTAGCCAGCCACAACAGTCCAAATTGGCTCAGGGAGAACCCACCCACTGTGTTCTGATTGGCTGTACAACATTGTCAATCAATCTCCTCCACAGAACTGCGATGTTTCCCGTTTGCTAGCGATCTCGCCGCCATTATGGGTTACTATAAATTAATTTTCGGTTCATGAAGGACTACAAGGAGGAGTAAAACACTACAACAGGAACAGTGTTTTAACAAGGATATACAAATGCTACAGTTGAACGGCACCGGAATGAAATAAGGAAATTTCACTTATGGCAGGTTATTTTGGGAACCTAACCGCAATTTTAAACGCAAACCCTGTCATTCGGATGTGCTTTTAAACAGTCCGGTATTGCACATGGTGGCGCATTTGATTGTCGTGTGTTTTGCTGCAGCCATCTTCTCTGCTCAGCAGCGTGCATGGATGGGAATTAATGAGCGTGCTTGTGCAGGCCTGTTTGGACTGTGATAAAGTGGCCCCGTCCAGCAGCTTGGTCTGGTCTGGCAAACGCTCACCTGGGCTCTGACCTCCTTCCTCCATGCTATACCCTTAGCCTCGGTCCCGGACATGCTCCTTTACTACTTTGAAAAAACAACCAATGTTTGGAATACGGAACCGATACATTGTGCGAACCCTTACAGCATCTCCGTGTCTGAATGTAGGACACCTTAAGACAATATATGAGGATCAGAAGATGTCTATGACCTTGTAAAATCAATACGACTACTAATATATGGTTATGTCTCTGTCGCAGAAACAGAGCAAAGCTACCATGCAAGAAAAACACAAGACCCGCGGCACATGGGAATAGCAGCATGGCCACTCTGAACCCGATGAGTCAAAATGTGAAATATCTGGCTCTAACAGAAGGCACTTTGTTGGCCGCAGGGCTGGAGAGCAACAAATATGAGGCTGCGGCTGAGCATAGTGGACGCTTTTGGCAGGTCTGGGGCTGCTTTACTACAAAAACACAGCTCTGGGAAGCGCAGGGACATCAAACAATAGCAGCAGGGAGGTGTTTCATCGATTCCGTTTGTGGGGCAAACAGAGTTAGAGTGTTAGACAGAACGGCAATGTGGAGAAGAAGACAAGGAGTCCAGGAGTAGATGGTTTGGCCACCAAAGGGACACAACCCCGACTTTGTTGACAAGGTCTGGGATCATGTGATCGAAAAATATACATACTGAGAGCTGTTTTTAATCATTTGAATCTGAGAATTTCCACAAAGTTGAAGGCAGAAAAGGACCTAAAGTTTAGGAGGAAGTAGTGGTGGGCAAAACCGTTCATTTCGGTGAACCGGATCATTCCGATTTATTCAGTAAAAAGATCTGTTCATTTTGTTCATTTTGTTCATTTTGTTCATTTTGTTCATTTTGTTCATTTTGTTCATTTTGTTCATTTTGTTCATTTTGTTCATTTTGTTCATTTTGTTCATTTCGGTCATTTCAATTGGTATTTTTGGTCAATTGGTCGTTAGCCGATGATCTCTCCCTGTGCATAGACCCGATCAGCCGTGTCGAGTCAGTCCGTTCACTCATGGTCACGTTCGATTCAACTCAACAGCGCAAGAACAAGTGATGAATAGTCGGTGTGTCAGTCATGAACGAACGGGTCAAAAGAAATATTTTTTTTTGTGAACGGAATGAACGAGGTCAATCTCTGGGTCTCGGTCTTTCAGTCAGCTAACCCCACCCACCCTGACTCTCCAGCCAATCAAAAGAAAGCATTTGCAACTGAACGGACTGAACAGGTATTTTAGGGCCGGTGACCTCGTTCATTCCAGTGAACCGGATCATTCCGGTTAATTCAGTGAAAAGATCCATTCATTTCATTTATTTCGTTCATTTCAATCAATTAGTCGTTAGCCTGCGATCTCCCCTTTGTTCATAGACCCGGTCAGCTCTGTCGAGTCAGTCCGTTCACTCATGTTCACGCTCATTCCGACTCAACAGCGTAACAACACGTGATGACTAGTGGTGTGTCGGTCATGAACAGCACACCACAAAATGAACGAATGAACGCAATGAACGAAATGAACGCAATGAACGCAATGAACGAAATGAACGGAATGAACGGTATGAACGGATCTTTTCACTGAATGAACCGGAATGATCCGGTTCACTGGAATGAAAGAGGTCATTGTGAACGGAAGGAACGAAGTCACCGACAGTGTCGGTCAATCTCTCAGTGTCAGTCTTTCAGTCAGCTAACCCCACCCACCCTGACTCTCCAGCCAATCAAAAGAAAGCATTTGCAACTGAACGGACTGAACAGGTATTTTAGGTGAACCGGGTCATTCCGGTTCATTCAGTGAAAAAATCAGTTCATTTCGTTCATTTCGGTCAATTGGTCGTTAGCCTGCGATCTCCCCTTTGTTCGTTCACTCGTGTTCACGCTCGTTCCGACTCAACAGCGCAACAACACGTGATGACTAGTGGTGTGTCGGTCATGAACGACACACCACAGAATGAATGAAATGAACGAAATGAACGAAATGAACGAAATGAACGAAATGAACGGAATGAACGAAATGAACGAAATGAACGAAATGAACGAAATGAACGAAATGAACGGTCTCAGTCTTTCGGTCAGCTAACCCCACCCACCCTGAATCTCCAGCCAATCAAAAGAAAGCATTTGCAACTGAACGGACTGAACGGGTATATTAGGGGCGGTGACCTCGTTCATTCTGTTCGTTCCTGACCAACACACCACTAGAAGGAACTACCCAGACATTATCTAATCTTACAGGAACACAGGAATTACTGCATAAACTTGAATATGGTCTCATCATGGTTTGGGATGCTACTAGCACAACTGAGCTGCGGTTCTTTGAAGGAAACTGTAAAATTCCCAAGGCGAGCATGACAAGTCCCCTGGGAAACTGGGCTGCATGGTATTTTCCCAACATGAAAATGAGCCCAAACACACCTTTGCCATGGAAAATGCCTTGCTGAGAAATAGAACCGTATCTACTGACCACCCTTGGCCAACTTGGGAGTTGTGCCAGAGTTGTTATATCCTTAAGTCATGTTGAGTTCTTAATCAGGGTCAGATAATACGCGGCTTTCTCGCAGGCCCGTGACATATGTAGGCGACCAGGCTGACCCCGCCGCCCTCACCAAATACCAATTAATTCGCCCAGTGATGGTGTATCATTTAGACTCCGCTGTTAAGTAATGAGAAATGGTGGCAAGGCGTTTAACAGCACACGACCCGACCGCCGAAGTTTAATTACGCCTTGGCTCCTCGAGTCCGTCTCTGTGCCCCCTCACTAAGGGGGGGGGGGGGTTCCAGGGATATAATGAAAAGATGGCAGACTCTCACTCTCGCTCTCACTGAGGACATTCGGAAAACTAATCAACATTCTCGGTAAACATGGCCCCACAAAAAAATAAATAAATAAATAATTCTCTCCCTTCAGTGAGGGTATAGTTCAAAGTCAGGGGACGGTTTGGTTGTTGATAGTTTCCACACACATTAATCTTGGTAATGCATCCATTTGTGTTACAGCTCGGACATTGAGACCTGAGATGAATGCGTTGTATGAATCCGTCTACGTCAGTGTTTCCCAATCTCAGGGGTTGCGGGCCAATCATGGCTTGTTTTGAAGAACTTGTCCTAACTGCACTATTTCCCCTAGGGGTGTAAGAAAATATCATTTCGGCGATATATTGCAATACTTCGTTCCACGATACTGTATCGATATTAAAAAATATGATATGGATATTTTTAGGCATTTTTAGGCATTTTTAGGCATGTAAATGTATTGTTCAAAAAATCTAAAAAGTTCCTCCCATTTGAACAAAATGAACGAAATGAACGAAATGAACGAAATGAACGAAATGAACGAAATGAACAAAATGAACGAAATGAACAAAATTAACAAAATTAACAAAATTAACAAAATTAACAAAATTAACAAAATTAACAAAATTAACGGATCTTTTCACTGAATGAACCGGAATGATCCGGTTCACTGGAATGAAAGAGGTCATTGTGAACGGAATGAACAAGGTCACCGACAGTGTCGGTCAATTTCTCGGTCTCAGTCTTTCAGTCAGCTAACCCCACCCACCCTGACTCTCCAGCCAATCAAAAGAAAGCATTTGCAACTGAACGGACTGAACGGGTATTTTAGGGCCGGTGACCTCGTTCATTCCAGTGAACCGGACCATTCTGGTTCATTCAGTGAAAAGATCAGTTCATTTCGGTCAATTGGTCGTTAGCCTGTGATCTCCCCTTTGTTCATAGACCCGGTCAGCTGTGTCGAGTCAGTCCGTTCACTCGTGTTCACGCTCGTTCCGACTCAACAGCGCAACAACACGTGATGACTAGTGGTGTGTCGGTGGTGTGTCGGTCATGAATTCTGGTTCATTCAGTGAAAAGATCAGTTCATTTCGTTCATTTCGGTCAATTGGTCGTTAGCCTGTGATCTCCCCTTTGTTCATAGACCCGGTCAGCTGTGTTGAGTCAGTCCGTTCACTCGTGTTCACGCTCGTTCCGACTCAACAGCGCAACAACACGTGATGACTAGTGGTGTGTCGGTCATGAACGACACACCACAAAATGAACGAAATGAACGGAATTAACGAAATGAACAAAATGAACGCAATGAACGAAATTAACGGATCTTTTCACTGAATGAACGACGGTCATTGTGAACGGAATGAACAAGGTCACCGACAGTGTCGGTCAATTTCTCGGTCTCGGTCTTTCAGTCAGCTAACCCCACCCACCCTGACTCTCCAGCCAATCAAAAGAAAGCATTTGCAACTGAACGGACTGAACGGGTATTTTAGGGGCAGTGACCTCGTTCATTCTGTTCGTTCCTATATTGCAATACTTCGTTCCACGATACTGTATCAATATTAAAAAGTATAGTATATCGTATCGCCAGATTCTTGCCAATACCCACCCCTAATTGCCCCAATCTCCGTTTTTTCCGTATAATGTCCACGAGTTCTGCAATAACGACACTACGACATTTACATTTGGAACACAAACTATCTTACTGTGCTTCAATCTCAAAAATCTCGGATCAGCAACCCCTCCACTTTTACGTATTTGACTCCATTATTCGGAGACTATTTCTGGCAGTGCCATTCCTGTGTGGGTACCAGGGGTGGGGGCCAGTGAGGTAAGCCCAGAGCCACTGGGAGTTTGTTACCAAACACGGGTTAGTCATTCATGAAATTAATTGGCGGGATCAGCGCAGGGAGAAACGTGGCACATGCGGGATCTCGCTCTGACTGTCACTATACGAGCTAGCGGGAATTGAACACTAACTAGAGTGGCGCTCCGAATAAATCTTTGATTTGGATCAGCACCACATTGTACAACTTAGATTACTCTTATTTAAACTTGTTTGAACTTGAACTTGTCACATTTTCAGGAGCCATTTTAATGACTGTAGTAGTAGGAGTACAGTAGTAGTAGTAGTACAGCATACTGTAGAGTTATTACCCACTAAAAAGGACTTATTACATCACCGTTGTTATCCAAATAAGTCAGTAATAGTAAGATAATTATGTCTTGCATACAGTCAATCATAGCGTGCTACTCTGGGGCTGCACGAGTGCTGCCAATGTTGGAGAGCTGTGGTTGTCATGGTGAAAAGGAGATTGTAAACCGTATTTTCTGGACTATTAGTCGCTCCGAAGTATAAGTTGCAAAATGCCAAAAATGCATGTAATCAGCAGTAGAACATAAGTAAGTTTCAGGTTTTTAGGGTTTAAAATTGCTCTGAAGTGAAATCCATTAGTGGAGAGTTGCATCATCACCTCTTTTTGTCTTACGTATTATACCGTATTTTCTGGACTATAAGTCGCTCCGGTCACACAAGGCCAAAAATGCATAATTAGGGAGACAAAAACATACATAAGTCGCACTGGAGTATACGTAAGTCGCATTTGAAAATGATTGAATGAATCAGTAAGTCTTTTCCACTTGCACCGGTGGGAGGAATGGAAGCGTGGGTGCGCGGCGCTGCGCCAGACTGTGTTGCTCTCAAAAATTACAAAGTGCGCTGGCCACTTACCGTTGGCCCTCGTGAGGATAAGCAGTAGAAAATGAATGAATGTATGAATGAATCAATAAGTCTTTTACACTTGCACTTGCAAAATAAAAAATAAAAAATAAAAAATAAAAAATAAAAAATAAAAAATAAAAAATTAAAAATTAAAAATTAAAAATTAAAAATTAAAAATTAAAAATTAAAAATTAAAAATTAAAAATTAAAAATTAAAAAAAAATAAAAAATAAAAAATAAAAAATAAAAAATAAAAAATAAAAAATAAAAAATAAAAAATAAAAAATAAAAAATAAAAAATAAAAAATAAAAAAAAGAAACTAAAATGAGAAAATAAATAAAACTAATTGATTTAAGAGATATATTCTATAGTCCTCAGTAATAGCCAGGTAACAAAAGAGCACCGCTCTTTTCAGGTTCATTTTTTACCATTTTTGGAAATTAAAATGGAGTGGTATAGTGACAAAAAGGCCTACATGCCCACATCAAAAGTATCAAAACCAACATTTTCATGCATGAGGAAGCTTAAGAAGGTAACCAAGACATGAGAACCAAATTTGATGGTACACAACTTATTGTTTTTAGTGTATTTTATAGCTGATTTTATACATGGGTCAAAACCGACCCGTTAACATAAGAGATGATACCAGAGGAAGGATAAACACTTTTTTTCATTTGTAAGTCGCAGTAACAGCCAACTTATTAAAAAAAGTGCGACTTATAGTCCGGAAAATACAGTATTTTCCAATATGAACTAGCTTGGCTTGTGTGTAAGCAAGTTAATCATGATCCGAAGCTGTCCAGCTGTTGAAGAGCTTCCGTTTTTGTTTTATTTTGTCAAGCCCGATCAGTGTCAGAAGTCCTCTGTTTCCGCTCCGGAGAATGCCGTGCGTATACGCACATCAGCACGTCTGCAAGTCCGTGTAAGCGTAAACCCATTCATTCATCGAGAACTTGAATTATTTACGCAATTATGTACTCAGCAGTCTGCTCCACTTTGTTAGCTGTTGGATTAGCTTGAGCCACGGAGCTCGAATGTCTAAAGTGGACACGACATGTCCTGGATGGGAGCGTCGGGCTTGAGCACACAGCGATCTGAACGCCGAGAGGGGGGGGGGTAATGTGACTGCAGTCCTAATGCCAAGGGACACATGAAACGCTGCCAAGCCTGCTCTCTGGATAGCCGCTCTGGGCTCGGGAAGACAACATGCACACCACTTCCCGTGCTTCCCAATGCTTCCCGATGCTTCCCCATGCACTTGTCCTCTCCTCTTCTCTGCACACTCTTATCTGAACAGCATCTCCACTGCCCGTGTTGTGACTTTTTACAGTAATTGATGTGTTGGCTGTGGAGTCTCTTTGCAGGAGTGGGGGCTCTGTGACCTTGTGTGATGCCAGTTAGAGGTGCTTATCAAAAAAAAAAAAGCCGCCTTTGATTGCACCTCTATGACGTTTTTTTTTTTTTTTTTTGCTTCAGAGTAAGATGTGACATGTCGCGGCTCGGCAGACGAGGGGGAGGAGTGACTGCACGACTGTGTCATTTTTCCGCGGCTATCCTAATCTCTCCCGAAGTCTGGGGGTAAGGAAGCTAATAGGCCTTCAATACCAGAGTGCTTTTCACCATTACGGAGTGTCGACTAAGCAGAGTTATAAGGCTGACAAATGGCCACCCTTGCAGAGTGAGTCAGCGAGGCCAGGTAATCTCTGCTTCCTTAATTCATAAAAATATTCAATGAAGAAATCTTACACATTTGGATTTTTTGACGTAGCAATGTAGTGCATCAAGGGTGACTTACCCCTCCACCTTGTTCCGTGAGTGGAGTTCATTATTTCCTCTCAGTTGGTATCGCTACACGGTCTCGCCTCTCTATTGTTGTATGTGTGTTCCACAGATGGAGACTGCTGCAACGGGAGACAGTCGCGCCGCAGAGCTTTTCGAATCCCGCTAGTGATAATGGACAGTTGGCGGCCCGAGCAGTCCAAGAAGAAGCTGTAGTAATTCTACACTAGGCCTAACGCACACAGGGCGATCGTGTGATGTGCTGATTTTTGAGGAGTAGTGGCCGCACTGGCCACACAGTCTGGCGCAGCGCAGCGCACCCGCGCTTCCATTCCTTCCACCGGTGCAAGTAGAAAAGACTTATTGATTCATTCATTCATTTTCTACCGCTTATACTCACGAGGGTCAACGGGAAGTGGCCAGCGCACTTTGTAATTTTTGAAAACAACACAGTCTGGCGCAGCGCAACGCACCCACGCTTCCATTCCTCCCACCGGTGCAAGCGGAAAAGATTTATTGATTGATTCATTCATTTTCTACCGCTTATCCTCACTAGGGCCAACGGGAAGTAGCCAGCACACTTTGTCATTTTTGAGAGCAACACAGTCTGGCACAGCGCAGCGCACCCACACTTCCATTCTTCCTACCAGCGCAAGTGGAAAAGACTTATTGATTCATTCATTCATTTGCTACCGCTTATCCTCACGAGGGCCAACGGGAAGTAGCCAGCACACTTTGTAATTTTTGAGAGCAACACAGTCTGGCGCAGCACCGCGCACCCACGCTTCCATTCCTCCCACCGGTTCAAGTGGAAAAGACTCATTGATTCATTCATTCATTTTCTACCGCTTATCATCACAAGGGCCAACGGGAAGTAGCCAGCACACTTTGTAATTTTTGAGAGCAACACAGTCTGGCGCAGCGCACCCAGGCTTCCATTCCTCCCACTGGTGCAAGTGGAAAAGACTTATTGATTCATTCATTCATTTTCTACCGCTTATCCTCACTAGGGCCAACGGGAAGTAGCCAGCACACTTTGTCATTTTTGAGAGCAACACAGTCTGGCACAGCGCACCCACACTTCCATTCTTCCTACCAGCGCAAGTGGAAAAGACTTATTGATTCATTCATTCATTTTCTACCGCTTATCCTCACGAGGGCCAACAGGAAGTAGCCAGCACACTTTGGAATTTTTGAGAGCAACACAGTCTGGCGCAGCGCCGCACACCCACGCTTCCATTCCTCCCACCGGTTCAAGTGGAAAAGATTTATTGATTCATTCATTCATTTTCTACCACTTATCCTCACGAGGGCCAACGGGAAGTAGCCAGCACACTTTGGAATTTTTGAGAGCAACACAGTCTGGCACAGCGCAGCGCACCCACACTTCCATTCTTCCTACCAGCGCAAGTGGAAAAGACTTATTGATTCATTCATTCATTTTCTACCGCTTATCCTCACGAGGGCCAACGGGAAGTGGCCAGCGCACTTTGTAATTTTTGAGAGCAACACAGTCTGGCGCAGCGTTGCGCACCCATGCTTCCATTCCTCCCACCGGTGCAAGTGGAAAAGACTTAATGATTCACTCATTCATTTTCTACTGCTTATTCTCACGAGGGCCAATGAGAAGTGGCCAGCGCACTTTGTCATTTTTGAGAGCAACACAGTCTGGCGCAGCGCCGCGCACCCACGCTTCCATCCACGCTTTCACCACCAGTCCAAGGTGTACCCCGCCTCTATCCCGAAGACAGCTGGGATAGGCTCCAGCATGAATGAATGAATAGACCAGATGTCTGGCTGCTGAGACAACGCTAAGAGAATTAGCATTTCAGCTATTAACGCTAAAAACATCACATTCATCTTGATTTGTTGGACAACTTCCAACAAAGGGTCAGCACCTACCCATGCAATAAAAACATTTTAATAATCAGATATATGGACTGCATATTTTAATGTCACTGTGACCAGGCAGACCTTCAGATGGGTCTTCCTTAACTTGCACCACAGCGAGATGCGTTTTTACTCATCTGGATTTGTCCTACATTGAAGAGACAGCTTGTGATGTGAATTAAGGGAAAAGTCTTGCATAAACCATGAGGGACAATTTTAAAGGAGGTGACAAGCTCCGCACAAAACGCGCCACTCAAAATGTACTAATATCGAAGAAATCACGGATTTGAGACTTACCGCCGAAATAGGAGCCGTCCGACAGCTTGGTCTCTTTACTGCCTTTGGTTAGGACGCTGACCACGCCGTGTTGGATGAAATACATTTTTTTCCCGATGGTGCCCTCTCTGATGATGTAATCCCCGGGCTGGAACACCTCGAATTTCAACTTGGTGAGCATGGAGGTGACAAAGTTCGGGTCGGCATTGGCGAACAGAGGCATGGACGCCACCAGCTTTCGACAGTTGAAGTTGATTATTTCCTGCAAGAAAATAAATAGAACGGCGTTTGACAAAAAAAAAAAAAATGCAATGACCCGACACATTGCCACACAGGAAGTGATATTAGAGGAAACAATGGCATTTGTTTTTCCTTTCCTGAGATCCTCCATCACTGCTGGTGTAAAGGTAAAATGTCAGCAAATGTGAAGTGAACCGAGGGGAATGCCAAGCAGCGCTCAAGCCATTTTTTTTTTCTCCCAGTGTGCCGCATGCACACCATTATTCAAACAACCGGAAACACTCATTCCCCTTACCTCTCGGAGCGGCTCGTTCAGCTCTCCCAGGATGCTCTCCTCGTCAAACATCTTGCCCTGGTAGCGGTGCTCATAGTAGTCGTGGATTCTTTGCCTCATGTCTGCCGGCAGCTTGTGGAATGACATGTACTGCTCCACTTGCTTGTACTGTGGGGACACACAAAGACAACAACTGGGTCACTTCGAGGCCCAGTGGCACCATTATGCCTCCACGGGCCATGGAGGGAATTATGGAATTGTGGTCAAACGCAGGAAAGGCATTACAATGGTAATGGTAATGGTTTTATTTCATTTGAACATGCATCAGATTACAATTGAATGCATCCCATAATCAGTTCACAGTTCCACATGTCCAAAAGGAGTAGGAAGAAGCAAAGCTTATTAAATCCTACCCCTCCATCTGGTACTTTTACAATCAGTAAATGTTACATTTGTTCACTTCCTGCTTTCCTATTTTTATTTTTATTTTTATTTTTATTTTTATTTTTATTTTTATTTTTATTTTTATTTTTATTTTTATTTTTATTTTTATTTTTATTTTTATTTTTATTTTTATTTTTATTTTTATTTTTATTTTTATTTTTATTTTTATTTTTATAGGTTTGTTAGGTTGTGGATCTCTCTATAACTCTGATATAAACAAACGCTATTCTCCTAAAATGGCGCGGTCCACAATGCAGAGTATCGCAACATTTTGTCTTCAGTACGTGATCTAAGAAACTGGACGATATTTTTGATGCAAAACAATGTTGAATGTTAAACAAAACACTCACTAACCAGGGCGGATGTTAACCAAGGCACCACTGTAGTTGGTTAATTTAGCATAGGGTTTGTATATTGTTGCTGTAGTAAGGTTTTATAGTGGGTAGGTTTTATGTAGTCAAGGTGATATACATATAACGGGGATATAGTAGGTGGAGTAGTAGGTGGAGTTTAGCTTTAGTATTTTTATTTTTATTTTTATTTTTATTTTTATTTTTATTTTTATTTTTATTTTTATTTTTATTTTTATTTTTATTTTTATTTTTATTTTTATTTTTATTTTTATTTTTATTTTTATTTTTATTTTTATTTTTATTTTTATTTAACAATATTTTTGATGCAAAACAATGTTGAACGTTAAACAAAACACTCACTAACTGGGGCAGATGTTAACCAAGGCACCACTGTAGTTGGTTCATTTAGCATAGGGTTTGTATATTGTTGCTGTAGTAAGGTTTTATAGTGCGTAGGGTGGAGTTTAGCTTTGGATGTAGTAGTGGTTGACATCGTGGGCTGAGTATTAGGTGTAAATACAGTGTTTAGTGTCATATTATTATGTCAATAAAGGTTTAAGAAAGCTCTTGCATCGGGTATAAAAAACACCCGGCTGTTCAAAAAGCACAAGATATATCACAGAGTGTGTATATCAAAGAGAAAAGGTGTTGTTAGTCTTTATGCTGTTTGTTAAGAATGAAAGTACAACATGTGTATGCGGCAAGCGGAGATGTACATCAAAGCACACAGAGAGCCCCTCGGGAATAATAACAGGTAGCATCCTTGACCCGCAGCCCAAGAATAACAAAAAAAGAGAGGAAAAAAAAAAAGAAATTAAGCATTCATAGGCTGACGCTGGAGCTACGCTTTGATCATCATATCTGCTGTTGCCAACAATGTCGCCACTGAATGGCTGCATTGACCTCAGATGTTTCTCCTTCACTACGTTATCTGACCTCGCCAAACTGGCCACCAACGTATGGAGGCAGGGATCATCACGAGGACGACAAATGTAGCACAGTAACGTCAACTTGTGGGTGCAAAGCAGTTTTTGGGAAAAAGCATGCATATTAGTTTTATGAATAAAAACAAGGGGAAAAAATGAGGTAACGTCATCTCTGTCACACTTCTCTGTGTTCGTAATCCGCCTTTACGCAACGTGTCATCCACCCTGTTTTCCTTTATGCTCTGCACTCCATCGTGCCAAATTTAGCGGGCTTATTTTGAAGTGACGTCAATGTTTTTAAAAAAACCATCACAGGCAGTGAATGAACGCAAAAGCCAAAACATGTAAGACAAATAAATGCATAACAGACGTACAGGGCAGTTGGGGGGGTGGGGGGTGGTAGGGGTTTCACGATACACCCAACTCATGAGACGAGGCGATGGATGTGATTGGTAATGGTAATGGTTTAATTTTATGCATCAGGTTACAATGAATGCATCACATAATCAAGTCACTGTTCAACAAGGAGTCCAAAAGGAGTAGGAAGAAGCAAAGCTTATTGTATCCTATCCCTCCATCTATTACTTTTACAGTCTTTAACTGTTACATTTGTTCACTTCCTGCCTTCCTGATTTTCATTTTCATTTTCATTTTCATTTTCATTTTCATTTTCATTTTCATTTTCATTCTCATTCTCATTCTCATTCTCATTCTCATTCTCATTCTCATTCTCATTCTCATTCTCATTCTCATTTTTATTTTTATTTTTATTTTTATTTTTATTTTTATTTTTATTTTTATTTTTATTTTTTGTTCTCTAATTTTAATTTTAATTTTAATTTTAATTTTAATTTTAATTTTAATTTTAATTTTAATTTTAATTTTAATTTTAATTTTAATTTTAATTTTAATTTTAATTTTAATTTTAATTTTAATTTTAATTTTGTTCTCGCTTTTTTTATTTTTTTATTTTTTATTTTTTATTTATTTTTATTTTTATTTTTATTTTTATTTTTATTTTTATTTTTATTTTTATTTTTATTTTTATTTTTATTTTTATTTTTATTTTTATTTTTATTTTTATTTTTATTTTTATTTTTATTTTTATTTTTATTTTTATTTTTGCCCTCGCCCTCGCCCTCGCCCTATGAGCTGAGGCACTGATGGGCTGATCATCACCTCCATGACAAGAAATGATCTTATTGGTGCACAGCTGCCATTACACTGCTCTGCCGTTCCACTTGGACTAATCCATGGTTGGGATCGGAACATTCTACATAGGCTAGCATAGTACGCTTATATACAATATATACTGTTTACTCCTCTTTTTTTTCTTATTGTTCCTTTGTTCCCATTTTCTCTTGTGTAGATCTCCATGCAGATGCTGTTTGTTTTTTTTTTTTGCCTTTTTTGGCCAAAAAAGACATGAATAATTCATTCCCTGAGAGAGATGTCAGGCACTTGATTATACTTTCTAAACATTTATTTTCCACCACTTTCTTTTTTTTTTTAACCTTGCACAGTGTGGTCAAAAGTTGAAAAAAAAAAACATAATACGACCCTAATAAAGTACTGATAGGATGACTTTGTTCTGAATTGATGCACACATGTCAGTACTGTATGTGTATTCGCTTTAGTACTGCATTAAGTGTTGCCAGCAGTGGTGGTTTTAAGTATGTTGCTTATATTGTTTATTATTATATTGTTTATTTTTGTGTATTTTGTACTGCTTAACTGATGCTGTACTCTTGCTGCTGTGCAATGCAAATTTCCCCACTGAGGGACGAATAAAGGCATTTCTTATCTTATCTCTTATCTCTTATGGGTCTAGGTTTGAATGAGCTCACAATAGACACAATACTCCCTAGCACGGGCTAACGTTGCGGCAGTAACCACACAACTCTGAACCCTCAATATCACTTTGTGGCACCTGAAAACATTTACAACCACAATCAATATGAACACAATAATAATGTCCATAACGGTCATGACATGACATTGATGAGACAATAAAAAAACAATAAGGAACTCTCCCTGGGCTAACTAGTGTGAGTCTACATTGTCTATTATGTCTTATTTATGTCAATACTGTTTGTATAAGTTTGAAATTAATTAAGAATGTATTTATGTCTTATTTATGTCAATATTGAAGTTACTGTAGTATCAAAAAAGTTTTAAATTAATTTTAGAATGCATTGATGTCTTATTTATGTCAATATTGAAGTCACTGTAATATTAAAAAAAGTTTGAAATTAATTTTAGAATGTATTTATGTCTTATTTATGTCAATATTAAAGTTACTGTAGTATTAAAAAAGTTTGAAATTAATTTTAGAATGCATTTATGTCTTATTTATGTCAATATTGAAGTTACTGTAGTATCAGAAAAGTTTTAAATTAATTTTAGAATGCATTGATGTCTTATTTATGTCAATATTGAAGTTACTGTAATATTAAAAAAAGTTTGAAATTAATTTAAGAATGCATTAATGTCTTATTTATGTCAATATTGAAGTTACTGTAGTATCAAAAAAGTTTTAAATTAATTTTAGAATGCATTGATGTCTTATTTATGTCAATATTGAAGTTACTGTAGTATTAAAAAAGTTTGGAATTAATGTAAGAATGTATTTATGTCTTATTTATGTCAATATTGAAGTTACTGTAGTATCAAAAAAGTTTTAAATTAATTTTAGAATGTATTTATGTATGTCTTATTTATGTCAATATTAAAGTTACTGTAGTATTAAAAAAGTTTGAAATTAATTTTAGAATGCATTTATGTCTTATTTATGTCAATATTGAAGTTACTGTAGTATTAAAAAAAGTTTGAAATTAATTTTAGAATGTATTTTGTTCTATATAATTTAAATTTAAATTTAAATTTAAATTTGCATGTTTTTTTGCATGGAAGTTTTTAAATTTAAATTTAAATTTAAATTAGCATGTTTTTTTGCATGGAAGTTTCTCCCAGGGCTAACTAGTGTGAGTCTACATTGTCTATTATGTCTTACTGTAGTTACTGTAGTATTAAATTAATTTTAGAATGTATTTAGTTCTATATAATTTAAATAAAAATTTAAATTTAAATTATATAGAACTAAATACATTCTATAAAATTAAAATTAAAATTAAAATTAAAATTAAAATTAAAATTAAAATTAAAATTAAAATTAAAATTAAAATTAAAATTAAAATTAAAATTAAAATTAAAATTTTTGCATGTTTTTATACATGGAAGTTTTTATGTTTTTATTACAAGGAAGTCGAGGTGAGGGAGAAGTGTGTTCAAACTCTGCCTTCTTGGGTCTTTTGGTCTAAGGCCGGGTTGCATTGTGGGGGTATTTTTACAGCTTTCAGACCTAAATTGATCAACTATGTTGCTCATTTCTGAACACAAATCTGTACGTATGAGTTGTGTTATGAAACCAACTGGTGATCGAGGGTGCTCACCCCGGGTGTCAGTGAACTGTTTAACTGGTGATTAAGGGTGCAGACAAGTCCGAACATCCGTAATAACCACCTTTCTTCCTTCACTTAAAGTCGTCTTTGCGTTATCGGTAAATACACCCCCATCCCAGCTATAATTGGATCATTGATGCTGTATGCTTCAGTTTGTCTCCTGTCTGAGATGACGCAGGCATACATAATGTTGTGTCCGCGCCCTACTGCGGCATTAATGTAAGGGAGGGGGGGCTCTCTCGAGCCTCTTCAGCCACAAATGCTGAGCTTGAGGCCTCTTATTAACAATTCCCCAAAGAGCCATGTTTAATTGCTATGTGTTAATTAGAGATTCAAACAGAAGAGGGGCAGTTAGCAGCAGAGGAAGAAGCTAACGTCCAATTCCTTGTGAAGCCACTCGGGACCGGCATGCCACAACACGCCACTTCATAAACAGAACCTCTTTGACGTGCAACTAACTGTAACGTGCAATACGCGCTCGAGTCCAGATGACGGAAAAAAAAAACAAAAAAAAAAACGAGGGGCGAAAAGTTCAAGCATCAGCAAGCGTCCATATGAGTAACAAGTCACAAATGAGGGAGATTATCTCCTCTCTCTGCAGTCCCCCCCACCCCCCCATTCACATTTCCATTTCCATACACAACCCCAGATGAAGATAAGCGGAATCTCAGGCGAGCTGGAGTGGCAGGCGCTACCCTGAATGTGCAGTCACTAGCGCAGCCATTTTGTGCCCTCAATCTGAACAGATATAATTCTTTTTGTGCGATAATGCCCGCGACAGGATTCTCTCTGAGGGGGAATTGGGCACGTTTCCTAAACCATTTCTAGCTCATAATGGTCGATGATGTAGGAGAAGCAGTGCTGTTTTTTATATGAACTATCTGAGATGGAATATCTATTTTACGATGTCATGGTACGGCACTGATGGGCAGATTTCATCATAAGCTAAAATGATATTGCAGGCGTCATCAACAGGCCACCCCCCCCCGTCCCCCCTTACCAAAATAATAACATTTCAGTCTAATGGACAAGTGCTCATACAGACATACAATTTTTTTTTTTAATTTTTGTGGCCTTTCATGACATATCAGCTGTAAATTGTAGTGTTCTATATTTAATTTTGACATTTTTAACAGTCGGAATTTTTTTGTGTGTGGCACAACAAACTCATTCAATCCCATCAAAAGAAAGATTAGACTCTCATTTTTCATCAGAAAAAAAAAGTTTGTTTCTATCTTTTTCCGTTCATTAGTAATCAGCAGTAGAACATAAGTAAGTTTCAGGTAAATATCCGTTCCCAACAAAAAAAAGAGAAAATAGGCTTTTTTGTGAAAAGATACATTCATTCATTTTCTACCGCTTATCCTCATGAGGGTCGCGGGGATGCTGGAGCCTGTCCCAGCTGTCTTCAGGCGAGAGGCGGGGTACACCCTGGACTGGTCGCCAGCCAATCACAGGGCACATATAGACAAACAACCATTCACACTCACATTCATACCTATGGACAATTTGGAGTCTCCAATTAACCTAGCATGTTTTTGGAATGTGGGAGGAAACCGGAGTACCCGGGGCAAACTCACACATGCACGGGGAGAACATGCAAACTCCACACAGAGATGACCGAGGGTGGAATTGAACCCTGGTCTCCTAGCTGTGAGTCTGCGTGCTAACCACTCGATCGCCGTGCTGCCCTTTTGACATTTTTAATTTTTAATTTTTGTAATTTTTTTTGTGTGTGGCACAACAAACTCATTCAATCCCCAAAAGTACCGGCCATTTTTAGTCAAGTTGACTGATTTTTTTCAAGGCACACGGAATATTGTGTTCTTGGTCTATATATACGTGGTGTACATCAAAAGAAAGATTAGACTCTCATATTTCATCAGAAAAAAAAGTTTGTTTCTATCTTTTTCCGTTCATTAGTAATCAGCAATAGAACTTAAGTAAGTTTCAGGTAAATATCAGTTCCCAACAAAAAAAGGAAGGGAAAAAAGAGGCTTTTTTTGTGAAAAGATACATTCATTCATTCATTTTCTACTGCTTATCCTCACGAGGGTTTCGGGGGTGCTGGAGCCTATCCCAACTGTCTTCGGGCGAGAGGCAGGGTACACCCTGGACTGGTGGCCAGCCAATCACAGGGCACATATAGACAAACAACCATTCACACTCACATTCATACCTATGGACAATTTGGAGTCGCTAATTAACCTAGCATGTTTTTGGAATGTGGGAGGAAACCGGAGTACTCGGGGAAAACCCACGCATGCACGGGGAGAACATAAGAGATGGCCGAGGGTGGAATTGAATCCTGGTCTCCTAGCTGTGAGGTCTGCATGCTAACCACTCGACCAACATGCAGTCGTGAAAAGATACATTTCCAGCATAACTTGAACTTTAACACAAATGGAACGTATAAACACAGAAAAGGGTTTGCTTCCCATCAAAATAACAATTTATTGCCTTAAAATTTCGATACAATACGTAAACTTCTGCATGCTACACTCCTCCACACTCTCTCACTTCCGAGCTCTTATCAAATGCCCTTCTGCCACCTTGTGGCTGTTTTTAGGGTTTAAAAAAAGTACCGTATTTTCTGGATTATAAGTCACACATTTTTTCATAGGTTGGCTGTTCCTGCCACTTATACTCCAGAGCGACTTATAAATGAAAAAAAGTGTTTATGTTTCATAAACACTGGACACCTTTTTCTGTTCATGTTTATTTTTTAGTGTAGGTGAATAACTAATACTATGTATGTTTTTTTCTACCTAATTATGCATTTTTGGCCTTGTGCAACTTATACTCCGGAGCGACTTATAGTCCAGAAAATACAGTATATATTTTCTATATATATATATTTATATATATATATTACCAAATATGGTTCTTTTCCCCAGAAAATATACTGAGATGATGCATGACAACTTGACCTCTCAATACTGGGAAAAAAAAAAACTGCATGTATAAAAGAGCAGCTATTATGGAATCCTTATGGAAATCATACTAAAGCGACGTTGATGACTCCATGGAATAATCTATTCCAGGCTCCATTATAAAAAAAAAAAAGTTGCATCATCATAAAAGATGCAAGAACAATATTCACTTCCAGTCCAAATCACACCTCAGGTACTTAAATTGTAGTCAAGTCACGTTGAATTGCCTCACCAGGAAATCGTGTGTTCTTCTCATGACCTCTATTTAACCTCTATAAATGAGCTACTTCTAAATAAAAACACAGAATGTCACATTCTCTTTGCGAGATGTGTAAAGGTTAGGTTGAAATTTTGATGAGAAATGATCATTATTCTAAAAAAAAAAAAAAAAAAAAGTCTATGAAGGAATCTTTACACATGGGTAAGAGGAGTGAGTGAGTGAGTGAGTGAGGGTGGAAAAAAAAAGGTCTTCTCTCAAAGATGGTGAAAATTATCATCAGAAAGCCGGGGTATAATCTTTCCTGAATAGAATTCTATTACAATATGGCACCATGAGATAAATGCCCGGGCTGTCAGAAGCTAGCAAGCCGGCTTAAATGAGCTCTTAAATGGGAATCAGGCAGCCTGTTAACTGTTACACAAAGTAGAGAGCCCGGCAATCACGCTAAATACTAAAGGGGTTGAAGTGTGGGCCCCCACTGAGATGAAAAATAGCTTTATTAGCTTCAATTTCACCCGGCTAAAAATACACGCCGCTTGCCAATCCTAGACTGCGGAGGATCGGAAAAACACACAATAAAGCTGTTTATGACACAGTTAAAGGTAAATTGAAGAGCACTTGCTTGCAAACTGTCATTTTTCTGTATGGATGTGGCGTTCAAGGGAACCGGAAATATCATATTTTATGTTATGTTTGGAATCTTCTGTTCCGGAGTCAAACTGTAGCAATAATAAAAAGTCTTGAGAAAGTGTACAGAACAGGAGTCTAATCCTTTTGGTAGCATCCATGTTTATATAATCACTGAACATAATAATCTGTGTGCCTTGAAAGATCAGTCAAAATCGTCTAAAATGGTCGGTACTAAAAGTGGTTGTCTTTTGAAAAAACTGCCAACATTTTGACATCCAAGCCAGGTTCCAACTAAGAGTGCATCAACAGAAGACCCCCCCCCCCCCAAAAAAAATAGACCGTCTACCACACAAACCACTAAGAATGCTGCGAGTCAGCAATCCAAAGTAATCCGAATGAAAAGACAGGAAGGAAAATAATCCCTCATGTTCCCACAGTGGGGAAATTCACAATGATGATGCAGCATCGGGTTCGACTCCGGGCTTCGGTATCGAACCGGCCATCTTCCAATTACCGGCCACTCTAACCTCTCAGCCGCAGCGCCGTTTAAAAACACAGGACAACATAAAGTGCATTCACTTTGAATATGATTTCAATGATATTAGCATATGTTTAAACATTGACGTTAATGTTGAAAGCGTAAAGTAAGGGCTCTCCTACCAGTAGCTCACCAAAGGGTCAAATAATATTTACTTCAACTCTAAGAATATATGAGCAATGCAGAAATAGCCCAGCTCTCCTTTCTATTTGTCAAACTACTGGAAATTATGGTGATACTACTATTGACTATATAAATACTGTGCCACTTCTGAGCCAATGAAAAAACGGTAGCTCTTTCTTTGGCAGAAGCTATCAGAGCAACTCATTGAAAATCATAGGAGGTAATTATTTATAAGAGTAGTCTGAAACTAAATTCATCATACAGCCACTTAACACTCCAAAAGTATACCTCAAGTATACCAAACGTTTACTAACACAAATTTAAAATAAAAAAGACGCATTTAAGTTTTCCGTAAGGCATTGCATCAGAGCAACCCATTGAAAATTACAGGAGGTCATTATATATAAGAGTAGTCTGACACTAAATTCATCATACAGCGACTTAACATTCCAAAAGTATACCTCGAGTATACCAAACATTTACTAACACAAATTTAAAATAAAAAAGACACATTTACGTTTTCCGTAAGGCATTGCTTCAGAGCACCCATTGAAAATCATAGGTCATTTATATATAAGAGTAGTCCGACACTAAATTCATCATACAGCCACTTAACACTCCAAAAGTATACCTCAAGTATACCAAACATTTACTAACATGAATTTAAAATAAAAACAGACACATTTAAGTTTTCTGTAAGGCATTGCATCAGAGCAACCCATTGAAAATCATAGGAGGTCATTATATATAAGAGTAGTCCGACACTAAATTCATCATACGGCCACTTAACACTCCAAAAGTATACCTCGAGTATACCAAACATTTACTAAAATAAATTTAAAATAAAAAAGACACATTTAAGTTTTCCGTAAGGAAGGGGTCTCAAACATGTGGCCCGCGGGCCAAATGTAGCCTGCAGGAAACCAATTTGAGGCCACCGCCTTGATATGAAAGTTTAATGTTAGTGCGTCCCGCGCAAGTTTGATATGGATGCTGTATGGTATCATGTACCCAGAAAAAAATATTACGATTAATGTTCATGTTAAAGGTTAAATAACTGTTAGTAGTTATCCTCCCTATCCGTGTGGAAGTGGTAAGTTTTTGGCTTTTTAAGTTTAAAGGAAATAACTTGGAGGCTACTGTTTCGGTCGCTAGCTCTCTTGTTTGCGAGTTAGCATGTGTCACAAGACCCTGCAGTTGCGCAATATGTTGTAAATAAAAACAGTATAAATGTGACTATAATTGTGTATTGAGACCCCTGCCGTAAGGCATTGCATCAGAGCACCCATTGAAAATCATAGGAGGTCATTATATATATAAGACTAGTCCAACACTAAATTCATCATACAGCCGCTTAACACTCCAAAAGTATACCTCAAGTATACCAAATGTTTACTAACATTAATTTAAAATTAAAAAAAGACATTTAAGTTTTCCGTAAGGCATTGCATCTGAGCAACACATTCATTGGGGGCTGCAATGACGTCAGTCTCCCTCTGGGCTCTGTGCTATAGACTGGACTCTGAAACAGGTTATTTCTATTTCCATTATTTCCTATGAGAATATTTCCTTCTAAAGCCAAACAAATTGGACATGAATCATCAAGCGGATTGTGTGTATTTTTATCTGTTTGACCTTGGCTGAACATTTTGAGCGCTTCCAGTTTTAACATGTGTTTAGTTTATCGGCGCCAATAAAAACCTTCACATTATCACGACATGCTACTATAAGTTCATCACCTTGGCGGCACCGAGGTTGTTAAAGGCGTCTTCCCCTTAAGTACACGGCCTCCCTCTAATGCCGCCGCCTCTGATATGGTGGTAAAGATGCATTTATGCGGTGTTCTGCAGAATTAAGAGCTTCTCTGCGCTCACCCTGAGCCTGACTTTGTGAGTTCATTAACATGCATTAACAGCCTTTGACAGGACAAATTTATAAGGGCTCACGCCCTATTATGGAAAGTGGCCGCCATATAATATGCAAAGTTACAGGAGTGAAAGCATCAATGACGCTTAAGAATGTTGTTTTTTATTTTAACAGTGTTTCTTGATGATGTGATGCAGGCCGTAGTGCTTTAGTTGATGCAATTTTAATGTCAACTAACGCTCATAATTAAGTAAGCGGCAGTAATTTAATAATAACATCGTCATTATTGCTATATTTTAGCGTGTGTTTGTACAAAAAGCTGAAAGGCATCAGTTTGATGTTTTTCCCACAGCACAGCTGATGCAATAGAGCGCCACGGCGAGCTTTAAATGTGCTCTGTGATGCTACAGTTTGTGTGTTGTTGTGTGCATCTTGCGGGCGTATTCACCTCCAAGATGGCCTTGTCCACACAACAACAACATCAACAACAACAACAACAGCAACATGTGACCTCTTTATGCAGCCCTCAAGCCATGTCAAAAACAACCACCTGTCCTCCTGGAATCGCTGTGGAAAAAACAGAATACTCCGGCCACTTACTTGTTACACGGTGGGTGGAAAAAAAATAGTAAGACCACCCCGAGAGCGCACAAAAAGACAAATTGGAGACTCCATCATCTTAAAATGTAATTGCATTTTTGCTGGAATAATCTGTCTGCAGGCTATGAGAGAGGAAAGGAGAGGTTTTTAGTCAGTGAGGGGATTCCTGAAGCACTTCAGGTAAAGGGCGATGCCTGTTAAAGGTGGCTGAATGGATGCGGAGACATGATGGATTCTGTTGACTATAACAGGCCTACAGTGGCCTGCAAAAGGACTGGAAAAAAGGACTGGAACAGTCAGGTCAATTTCCTTTTGACATCATGAAAATCAATATGAGACCAGAGGACAACATTTCAGGTTTGTTCATGTGGATCTGGATTGGACGCATGACTTAGAAGATAGCATCTTTGGTTTAGTACAGATTTTTTTACATAAGAAAAAGTATTGGAACAATATCGGGTTGGGCATTGAGCATTGATAGGAACCGAAACTAACATTTCGATTCTCCCAGAATTTATTTATTTTTTATTCCAAAATGTTATACATTCCTTATGATAGATTGATGGATGGATAGACTTCCTTTATTGTCATTTCTCAAAAATACAGCAGTGAAATTGCCAATGAAATGTCGTTACCTGGCTCTCGTTTAATACCAGAGACAAAATAAGATAAATAATAATAATAACAATAACAATAACAATAACAATAACAACAATAATAATAATAATAATAATAATAATAATAATAATAATAATAATAATAACAATAACAATAACAATAACAATAACAATAACAATAATAATAATAATAATAATAATAATAATAATAATAATAATAATAATAATGTTATTATTATTATTATTATCATTGTTGTTATTATTATATAATTATTATAATAATTATTATATATTATAATATATAATATATAATAATAATAATAATAATAATAATAATAATAATAATAATAATAATAATAATAGTAATAATAATAATAATAATAATAATAATAATAATAATAATAATAATAATAATAATAATAATAATATTATTATTATTATTATTATTATTATTATTATTATTATTATTATGTGGAGAATAAATAGATGACACCAAATATGAGCAACAATGTACAGCATAAACAGTAAATTGCACAAATAATTTAAATAATTTTGAATAATATAATATAATATAATATAATATAACATAACATAACATAACATAACATAACATAACATAACATAACATAACATAATATAATATAATATAATATAATATAATGCAATATATATGCAATGCAATGTAATGTAATGTAATGTAATGTAATGTAATGTAATGTAATGTAATGTAATGTAATGTAATGTAATGTAATGTAATATAATATAATATAATAATATGCAAATCAGGTTTGCAGTTTCTGTGCAATCCTGCTAAGTAACAAACATAAGAAGACTAATACTGACTTATGATTCCACCGCTGTAGCGGTGTTACTCAGCCCAACACGTTGAGGTGTTTCATTTATCCACTTTGAACTCCCTCCCAGTAACATATACGGTACATTACATCATCTAAGCTCTTTCGCTGGCTCTCATCCCCTCCTTTATGCTCTCTTCTCCTCTCTTCTCTCCAGTGCTCCACTCTATGGAGGTCACTCCTCTCCTGTCTCCATCGTGTCACATACGCTCAGCAGTGTGCCACTCAGGCAGCTCGGCTCATTATCGCCCACACTGGGCCCTTAGAGGTGACGGGCGGGCGACGCCTGTGGATGCCAGCCCAGACCTTCATGAGCCAGCTGTCGGGGCTTTCCTTTTCCCCTCAAGTGGGGAGGAGGCTGGGGTTCCTCTTTGCGGGGGCTCGCCCGGAATAAAAGATAACGGCTGCTTGGAAGTGCTTCTTTTGAGTGACGCTGCTTCTTACGTCCTGATTGCCCTTGATTGTCCTTGACTTGATTGCTTCAGCACTTGCTTCACTAGTTTTTTTTGTATTCTACTTCTTTATTATAGCTTGGAATTCAAGGATTTTTGGCCATATTCCATTCCCTGCATATGCACAGTATATTTAAGTTATAAAAGTTAATGTATTGTATTTTATTTACATGATTATACTGTGTGGCTGCACGGTGCTCGAGTGGTTATGGAATGTCATACAACTTCATGTCAAATAATCTGCAATATCCATTTAACACAGCAAGCAAGCCAGCAAATTCAACAAGTTCAACAAGTTCTCCGAGCTCACGATCTCATTTAACATCACTGTTCTTCTAAGGCGCCCTCTTGTGGCTGTCGACGGCAACGTTCACTTCTTTGTTCATGAGTCAGCATGAATTAACATTTAAATATATGTTAAATTGGGGCTGCAAGGCCTTTACAGCTAGGAGACCGAAGTTCAATTCCACCCTCGGCCATCTGTGTGGAGTTTGCATGTTCTCCCCGTGGGTTTTCTCCGGGTACTCCGGTTTCCTCCCACATTCCAAAAACATGCTAGGTTAATTGGCGACTCCGAATTGACCATAGGTATGAATGTGAGTGTGAATGGTTGTTTGTCTAGACAGCTGGGATAGGCTCCAGCAACCCTCTCAGATGATGCATTATTTTGTGTAATGTAACTCCTGAATCGCTGCACACAAATGGGTGAACATTTGTCAAATAATAATATTTAATAATAATTTATATTTGTATTTAATAATAATAATATTTAATAATAATTTAATAATTTATAATAAATAATAATATTTGGCGACTTCCATGTACCAAATAAACATTGACCTTCTCCTTTTGTGTGAACATTTGTCAAATAATAATAATAAATAATAATATTTAATAATAATTTGTATTGGTATATACGTAATAATAATAATATTTAATAATATTTTAATGATAATAAATAATATTTATTATTTATAGTAAATAATAATATTTGGCGACTTCCATGTACCACTCATAAACCAAATAAACACTGACCTTCTCCTTTTGTGTGAACGTTTGTCAAATAATAATAAATAATAATATTGAATAATAATTTGTATTTAATAATAAATAATATTTAATAATATTTTAATAATAATAAATAATATTTATATAATTTAATATATTTTTATTTAAATAATATTTATTATAATTATAATAAATAATAATATTATTTTCCATGTACCACTCATAAACCAAATAAACACTGACCTTCTCCTGGTACTGCCGCCGCGAGGAGTCCAGAGACTGGATGAGGGCGGTGGCGTGGCCCACAAACATGGCGTAGCAGGTTGCGCCCACGATCATGCTGAGGATGGTCAGCCACACGTCGGTCATGCCCACCGGGGGGTACATGCCATAGCCAATGCACAGCATATGGCTCATGGCTTTGAACAGAGCGTACGAGTACTGCTGTCCCCACGTGTCGTTCTGCGGAGGGGAAAAAGAAGAAGATGAATTCCGTCGTCTCAAAGGCACTTTGAAAAGTATCGCAATGGACCTTAAGAGAGGAAAGCAATGGCAGATGTCCACTTCAGGAAGCTGGCAAGGTCTGAAGTCTCAGTACGCAAACGCAGCCAGTGAGCAGACATTTTGAGTCCGAGCCCGAAAAATGGAGGCCTGAGAACAGGCGGATGTGTCGTGACACACAGGAGAGGCTTGCGTGCGTTAGCGGGAAAGTAGGTCAGCCATTTAGAAAGATGCGATTTCTCGCCGAGTTTTCTCATTTGTAGATAAATGGCCCCCACCTCTTTTTTCTTCCCCCCCTTTAGATCCCATAGTGGTAGTTCATGGCCAATCAATACAAAGTCTCTCCTGGGGGTTGACATGTCCAAATTGCTTTCAAACTAATTTCCACAGCGGAAAAAAAAGCTTGAAAGATAGCCATTTTATTAGCGTCCCTCCTGAAAAAAGGTAAGGAGCGATGACCCAAAGCGATAATGGCGCCACCACTGTAAAAGGAACCCCAAAAAAGGCATTTAATGAGGAGTGAACCAACTATGTGTCAATTAATGCAAAGCGGCAGGTAATGGAGGACAAAAGACCAGGAGCCCTCCATTAGTACCTGCGAGAGCCTGCAATGAAAACCGGAAGATATATTTGTTATTCCGTCACAGTGAGAAGCATTCTTTTAGTTAATGCAATTAATTAGACAGCATTTAGTGTGTGGAACAAAACAAAGTGCAGCCGGATGAGAGGCTTTGTTTACTCTCACAGGATTTAAAGTGCGTGTTTTCAGAGCTCAGCTCACGGCCATCTGACGGAGTGAAGAAGAAAGGGGGGTGTGGGGAGGGGGGGCTAAGTTCTTTTCATGTTGCTAAAGAAGATACAAATATTGGAAAGAAAATATTAGAAACCGTTAGTGCGGATCCTTAATACAAGTTGTAGTCTTGCCCAGTGCCGTCATTAGGCCTATTTTAGGGGGGCTTTCTATTGAGAATTTTTGAGAATTTTTGCTAATGTGAACAGAATAAAGTTGGAAATTTTTCAAGAAATCAAGAAATAGAATTTTTGAGAATTTTTGAGAATTTTTGAGAATTTTTGAGAATTTTTTGAGAATTTTTGAGAATTGTTGAGGATTTTTGAGAATTTGTGAGAATTTTTGCTAATGTTAACAGAATAAAGTTTGACATTTTTCAAGAAATCAAGAAAATTAATTTTTGAGAATTTTTGAGAATTTATGAGAATTTTTGAGAATTTTTGAGAATTTTTGAGAATTTTTGAGAATTTTTGAGAATTTTTGCTAATGTTAACAGAATAAAGTTGGACTTTTTCAATAAATCATAAATGTAATTTTTGAGAATTTTTGAGAATTTTTCCTAATGTTAACAGAATAAAGTTGGAATTTTTCAAGCAATCAAGAAATAGAATTTTTGAGAATTTTTGAGAATTTTTGAGAATTGTTGAGGATTTTTGAGAATTTTTGAGAATTTTTGCTAATGTTAACAGAATAAAGTTTGACATTTTTCAAGAAATCAAGAAAATTAATTTTTGATAATTTTTGATAATTTTTGATAATTTTTGATAATTTTTGATAATTTTTGATAATTTTTGATAATTTTTGATAATTTTTGATAATTTTTGATAATTTTTGATAATTTTTGATAATTTTTGATAATGTTAACAGAATAAAGTTGGACATTTTTCAAGAAAGCAACAAATTGAATCATTTGAGGGGCATTCGGAAAAGCTCCAGAAAACAAGACATGGATTTTGTACAAAAAAAAAACAAAACATGGAATGGCTGATTCATAATCTGTAATATAAAACCACTAAAAATTGACCCACGACCCATTTTGGTTGTCGAGTCTGATTTAAAAAGCTCTATGTTAAAATATAAAATGTAATTTTCAGACTAAAACACAAGGACAGCCATCAGCCATATCAGTCATAATTCATGCAATAATGATGAGCCGCAGTTGACATGCCTATAGCTTAGCCTGAGGTGACTCCCAATAATAATAATAATATGTGCAATTTAACAAGACACATATTGAACTGCTGGCGTAATTCATCTCTTTAGACAAGCGGATGAGAGTGAGTCATTTTTGGTCACATTTTAGTTCATTTGAATATTTTTTTTTCTCTGAGCCGAGGTGTCTCGGAGTCAAAAGGCCGCGGGTGTGATTCCCGCCACTTTCACCAGATGGGTCCCAGAGCTGCTGCACCTGCACGCGCCTTCCCCCTGCGCAGACAGGTATATCGGAGGCTAAAATTAAAACATCTCAAGGGACGGCGGTTTGCAACATCTGTCGTTTCTCGTGATGGAAGGCGAGGCGTACGAAACAAGCGAGAGCTTCGGCATGTCAGTGAGGCACTGAGGCGTGATGAACCAAATACATCATACCTTGAGCGATGTAACTACTCATGTGACATCTGTTCTGGCACGCACAGCTGACTGGAAGCTGTACATTCCGCTCAAAAGTGCGGGCTCTTTGTAATGTTTTCACGGCATTAATTCCCTTTGATAACTTGACTTATTGCGTCTGTGCTGTTTAGAGTCAAACTGGAGTCAAACTGGAACAAGCGCAGTTGGAGGAGGTAGACCTCAGCCAAATGGATTTAGGAGACAAAATGGGGGGAGTATAATAATCTGGAATATCCATTTAACACAGCAAGCAAGCCAGCAAATTCAACAAGTTCTCCGAGCTCCCGATCTCATTCAACATCACTGTTCTTTTAAGGCGCCCTCTTGTGGCTGTCGATGGCAACGTTCACTCCTTTGGGGTCAGCATGAATTAACGTTTAAATATATGTTAAATTGGGGCTGCACGGTGTGAAAGTGGTTAGCACGCAGGCCCCACAGCTAGGAGACCCGAGTTCAATTCCACCCTGGGCCATGTCTGTGTGGAGTTTGCATGTTCTCTCTGTGCATGCGTGGGTTTTCTCCGGGTACTCCGGTTTCCTCCCACATTCCAAAAACATGCTAGGTTAATCGGCGAATCCAAATTGTCCATAGGTATGAATGTGAGTGTGAATGGTTGTTTGTCTAAATGTGCCCTGTGATTGGCTGGCGACCAGCACCCCTGCGACCCTTGTGAGGATAAGCGGTAGAAAATGAACAAATGTACCAATATGAGTTTACAATTGAAAAAATAACAAATCTTTTCACTTTTTCCCATAATGCATTGCATCTGCCTGGGGGAGCTGCAATGACATTAGCCACCCTCTGGGCTCTCGTGCTCCTCAGGCAGCCTCTGGCGCAAAATGTCAAGAATGCATAAATACATCTTTGGGATCAAGCGTTCGGGGAGTACAAATGGTACAGTATAAATACGTCTGTGCTATATGGCGAACGAGTCGTTAGTGCGCAGGCCACACAGCTAGGAGACCCAAGTTCAATTCCACCCATGTCTGGGTGGAGTTTTCATGTTCTCCCTGTGTATGCGTGGGTTTTCTCCGGGTACTCCGGTTTCCTCCCACATTCCAAAAACATGCTAGGTTAATTAGCGACTCCATATTGTCCATAGGTATGAATGTGAGTGTGAATGGTTGTTTGTCTATATGTGCCCTGTGATTGGCTGGCGACCAGTCCAGGGTGTACCCCGCCTCTCGCCTGAAGACAGCTGGGATAGGCTCCAGCTTCCCCGCGACCCTCATGAGGATAAGCGGTAGAAAATGAATGAATGTATCTTTTCTCTTTTTTTTTTGTTGGGAACCGATATTTACCTGAAACTTACTTATGTTCTACTGCTGATTACTAATGAACGGAAAAAGATAGAAACAAACTTTTTTTTTCTGATGAAATATGAGAGTCTAATCTTTCTTTTGATGTACACCACACCACATCTGTGCACTGTGATTGGCTGTAGCTGTTGTCCGAAGACAGCTGGAATAGGCTCCAGCACCCCCCGCGATAAGCGATAGAAAATGAATGAATGAATATATGTTAAATTACATATATATTGATATATGCTGCCTATAATCTGGATATGCTCCAGCTCACCCTTGACCCTGAACAGAATAAATGTCAGAAAAAGAATGAATGACTACACCGTATGAAAAAGCGGTCGACAAACAAACCGTCATAAAACACATCCCATTGCCGTTTCCCCAAAAGAAGCTTTTAACATTATTTGATTGCCAAAAAGCTGAATGCAATCAGTTTAAAGGACCGTCTGCAGGGTCGAAACCAATAAGCCTATTCAATCTGTGTCTTTATTCCAGCACCTTTGTAGATTCCCGTTGATGAGCAACACGCAGCACACAATCACACCAACATTGTCCTATCGACGGCGACCTCGCCGTGTATATTGATAAGCCATCACTTAGCGAAGCACTCTCCTCAGTGGCATTCTTTAGAGGTTAAATATACGCTGATTTATTGCGATGTTCCGTTGAGGGAGGGTTGGCGGGGGCGTGTGCTCGGTGATGTCCAATCAATCGCCGAGAGAAGGGATTCACAGGCTTTTCAGGAGCGCGGGCGATAAATTACCGTGGCGCTCGGCGACATGTTAAAGTTAATACGAGGCCACAGACTTTACCCGCACGTCGCCTCTGTAAGGAGACGCGTGTTAGACCCCTAATACGAGGTGGTCTCCGACATAATGCAGCTAAATGAACGCCCAGCTTGAGAGTGATGATGTCAATATTTCCACTCGTATTAGATAAGGAGCGTCTCCACAGACATCAAATGTCTCTCGCATTTCACGAGGGGACTTCAAGCGGGAAATGGCCCAACACATGATATCAGTCACATCGCCATCATCATCATAACTAGAACATTCTGAAATGAAATGGCGTTGCTGAGGTCAAATGCGACACACAATAAAAAAAATGAAATAACAAATAAAAAGCTTGTGAGTAGATCACAGCGTATGACGATATTCCCTGGATAGCATTGAAACACGCCCCCTGGTGGATAAAATAAGCTTAGGGAACGACAACAAAGCAATCTGGTAGGAAATATAGTGAGGCCATGTAGTAGTAATAATAAATAATTGATTAATTTAAATAATTAAAATCAGTTCATTAAATTAATTTAAAAATGATAAAAAAATAAAATAATTCACTAATTATTTTCTTATTTATTATTATAATTAAATTGATGAAAAAAATAAAAACAATTCATTTTATTATTTACTTATTATTTTTTAATTAATAAAATTAATTAAAAAAATATAAACACATAATAAAAAATAATAAAGAAATAATTTACTTTTTATTCACTAATTATTTTCTTATTTATTATTATAATTAAATTAATTAAAAAATAATAATAATTAAAATAAAATATAATAATAAAATTAAAATAATTCATGTTATTATTTTCTTAATTATTTAATTATTTAATATATGCACATGCAAAACTTAAAATTATTATTATTTATTCAAAATTATTGACATTATTTGTAGAAATTACTGTTTACGCTGTACGTACATTGTTGTTCATATTTGATGTCATCTATTTATCTATTTATTCTCAACATTATTATTATTTATTATTACACGGGAGCCAGGCAACTAACTAACTAACTAACTAACTAACTAACTAACTAACTAACTAACTAACTAACTAACTAACTAACTAACTAACTAACTAACTATTTATCTATCCATCGATCTAATTATGTTATGGTTAAATTAATTAAAATAAAATTAAGATGACTTTGTTACAATTAAAATGTACTGTGAGGCTACTACTACTGTTTCAATAATATAATAATAATAAAATAAATAACAGTAATGCATGAATCTCCGCATTTGTTCAATAATCACCACTCATGCTGTGTTTCTAAGGATTATCCCAGCATCCCTGAAATATGTATTTAAATGTGGGCACATTTCGCTGACAAATATATTAATTCAGGCTTTAAGATGACAGATACGCGCAGACATTATATCCCAGGATGCTAACGGGCTTTAGTAGAGTAATTACCGAGGCGGACGGACGAGATAAGATCATCTGATTGGATCAGAAAAAGGAAAAGGCAGCAGGCAGGAAAGAAGATATGAATACTTACCACCATCTTATTTTTGGACACCCAGCAATCGGCAGGGAAGTCCTGCAGCATGGGGACCAGGAACTGTAGGCACCCGTCCCAGTGACAAAGGAGCAGCATCATGCCGATGAGGTTGACGATTCTCACCATGGCGCTGGCCAGGTCGTAGGTCATGTGGAAGATCTGCAAAGGAAAGCAGAATAATGGAATAATGTTAGATTGCTAAGAACATTGTGTTCCAGTACGCTGAATGGTAGGAAAGTAGTGGAGGTCTTCCATAATGTTCAATATTTGTTGTTTTTATTGTGTTCGACTTCCGAGGATCGACTATCATGGCTGAGATAGCGCTATGGTCTACGGATAAAAGTGCATGATATTCTTCCAGGCTTCAACGCTGGTATCCTACACTAAGGCACTGCGCGTTGTGCTTCTGGAATTACACTCCGTGCTACTTTTTTGAATCCTTCAGGAGGTGAAAGCCTTTTATATTGTGGCCGCAGATGAGCAGGTGCTCCAAAGAAAGGTCCGCCGGGGGGATGCTCTTCGTGCAAGACTGGGACCACAGCTTTGCTGAATCACTCTTATCATCAGCCACTCAGCCAAATACAATAATGGGGGAACTGCGCTCCTGGGGTGAAAGCGTTCACCGGGAAGGGTTTGTTAATCCTAATGATAAATATACTCGCAAAAGGCACTGCAGGACTTGAGGGCCGGTGTAGATTTTAATGGCCCCGACCGCTCAAAGCCTCTTAATCCCACAGAAGACCACAGCTAACTGCTCCAACGCCTTATTAAAATCCACTGAGGGCCTTTTAAGGGCTTGTGACTGAGACCAGATATTTCATCTTCGGTAAAAAAAAAAAAAAAATGACAAGATCATCACCCCCTTTATAATGTTTACTTTGGACCATAAATACATACTTTACTAAACTACTAGAGCTTTTGTTTATTACAAAAAAATATAGCAATGTTGTACCTTTTGGTGAAATGCCACAGAACCTGGAACCCAAAGAGGGAAGCTGATGTCAATGCAGCACACAAAGACTGCGTTAAAATGTCTTTAAAATGTTGGGGTTATTTTTTCCATTTTAAGTTCATATTGGGACAACAGCCAGGTATAGTCTTCTCTTGTTTATCACGGGGGGGGAGGGGGTACCCAAAATACACAAAGTAGTCAACTTAATTTTTGACAAGTCATATCAGCATACATGGAGCCAAAATTAAAATTAAAATTAAAATTAAAATTAAAATTAAAATTAAAATTAAAATTAAAATTAAAATTAAAATTAAAATTAAAATTAAAATTAAAATTAAAATTAAAATTAAAATTAAAATTAAAATTAAAAAATAAATAAAATAAAAATAAAAATAAAAATAAAAATAAAAATAAAAATAAAAATAAAAATAAAAATAAAAATAAAAATAAAAATAAAAATAAAAATAAAATAATTTTAATAAATAAAATATTAAAAATAATAAAATAATAATTTACACCATGAGATAGCGGACATCTATAAGTTTATGTTAACACGTTAAAAACAGCTATAAATCAGAAACTGTGGGCTCGCTATATTAGCTAATTCCACAAAATATATATTTTTATATAAAATAATAAAAAGTAAAAGTTTTGTTCCCAAACAAACAAACTGAGCAGTCAAATTAAATGCAATGTTGCTGTTTGGCAAGCAGTAAATAAGCAGTATAAACACTAATAACCTTATTTTGTATACTTTGTTTTTACATTTGCAGTGCTTAACTTATGTTTACACTTGTATTACAAGTTGTTATTATTTACTTGATTTGTTTTCATCTTTCTTCCTAGTCCATAAGATGACTAAAAACTATACTATTATGAAAACAACTGTTTTCATAGTAGGTGCATTTCCATTTGATATGGCCTGTAATGGACTTAAATGAATCTTGTTCTTTGCAGCTCTGCTATGGATATAAACATAATGGAATAAAGTGCAGCACAAGCGCCTATTTATTCCTCTGCTTGTTGATTCCAACCCGATGCGTGTTTATCTGTTTGTGCGCTAAGAAGAAGGATGCTGCCAGGGACCGGCGCTGCGCTTCCCTGGGACGGCGCGAGAGCGGCTGCACTTTCAAATCACATCATTTTAACTCCATCAGCGGCGCTGGCGTGGAGGTATGCCTGGGAAAATGTGCCTGGGTGCGAATCAAGAGGCGGCTTCTTTCAAGAGTGGATGACAGATTCACTCTGTCCGCATATAAACAACACAACCCCCCCACCCCCACTCTTGTCCATTTTCCTCCTTACAAATGTTTTTTAGCCCTCTGCACTTTTTCCATCTACCTTTTATATTCACAATGCTTCCTTGTTGTTGTTTTTGGGTTTGTTGTTTTGAAGTCGTCCTCTTTTAAATCACTTTCAAAATGTTGTGTGATATAAAATGTCCGACCTTCCATTACATTAAATTGTTAAATTCACTCTGTGGCAAATTGAATAAATCATGAGGTACGCCTTTTTCCGTCTCGTCACAGCGTTCTTGATATATTTTTCATTTGTGAAATCATATTTCCAAATAGGAAATGACTGCTTTTAAATGTTAAAAAAAAAAAAAAAATTGCTAAGTAATGGTACATTAAGAGCCGTAAAGAGACACGGTGTGTTCACACACATACACGCATTAGTGTTATTGTTTACACTGTGAAATATCCTTTTTGTGACATCAATTCTGCGGTAGTGTCACATGTCCTCGGGCTATCTGCAAGAAGAAGGAGCTCGTATGAAGTTAAACAATAAAATCACAGCAACTTACTTTTTGGTAATCATACCAAAGATGCTTTTCACGGAGACGCTATTACTTGTTATGATGGTACTTTCATGTCTACCATCATTTCCGGTCTATAAGCCACCACTTTTTATACAATTTGGAACCCTGCGGTTTATACAGTGTGGCTAAATTTAAATTCTAATCTTTAGACATTTCCTGTACGTCAGAACTACTACTGATCATTTAAACACTGTGCCGCTCACATATCAGTTCTCTTTCTTTGTCAGGAGACAATCAATTTACTCACGACAACCATCAGAAATCGTAGGAGGTCATTAATCAATATAACAGTCTGACTCACGGTGTCATTTTACAAATTACTACGGACTCTAAACTCATCACGCAGCAACTTAACACTCAAAAGGTCCTTAGGAATTATACAAGACCCGGTTCAAGTTTAAAATTAAATATCTATCTTATACCCTATATCTATCTTAGCGTCGTCCCATAATGCATTGCATCCACGCATTCAAGCAAAGCATTAATTAGGGGACTAGCGTCATAGATAACGGAATGAATGAATGAATTAATAAATTAATGAATGAATGGATGGCGCTGCAGTCTGGGAGCTGGTGGACTCGTGTTGGTACTTGTGGATTTCCTTGGTACCCTTTGGTGTGGCTTTGGTGTGTCTACATTTAGTGGGTGTGGCTTAAACACTGGAATTTACCATCACTTGTCCAAAAGTGACCCTAAAGTTTTGCCAATCTTTTTTTTTTTTCTACAGGACAGTATATGTTCCCAAGCGACAATACTATAGAAATACTTTAGAGTAGTCAGTGTGTAGCTTGTATAGCAGTTTGGTTGATTTGTGGACACATGGTTGCTGCTTGTATTGGCGTTACTAATCAGTAAAAAGTCCTTTTAGGATGCTTGAAATAACCATTATTTAACAAAATAGTGATATCAATTTGAAAAAACAAAATACCTGCAATATCACAGTACTACTTTTGTAGTATACAAAAGGACCTTGGCATTGCTTGCTAGCGGCAAGTCCTCATGGTGTCTCGCTGAGTGGACTCGCAGATTTTAAAATTCACACATTTTACAAACGGCATGGGTTTTTGTCAATTTCTGCACACCCTACTTTGTGTAGAAATCCAAAATATCACCTTGTACTTCGGTACGAGGTGCATTATTTAAAAAAAAAAAAAAAAAAACTGTATTATAGAAAGCAGGAAGTGAACAAATGTAACAGTTACTGATTGTAAAAGTACCAGATGGAGGGGTAGGATTTAATAAGCTTTGCTTCTTCCTTCTTCCTTTTGCTGGAGCCTATCCCAGCTGTCTTTGGACGAGAGGCGAGGTACACCCCTGGACTGGTTGCCAGCCAATCACAGGCCACATATAGACAAACAATCACCTTTACAACACTACTATTATTGTTGGCTTACACCGCATTGCTAATGCACAGGCTACGGGATCACCGCAGAGGCCACAGCTTTAAGCATAGCATGCTAGTGACCAAAAAAAACCTACCACTTCCACACCAGATGGGAGGAACTTTTTTGATTTGTTGAACAATACATTCACACTCACAATATCCACATTCATTCATTCATTCATTTTCTACCGCTTTTTCCTCACGAGGGTCATGGGGGGTGCTGGAGCCTATCCCAAGATACACCCCTGGACTGGTTGCCAGCCAATCACAGGGCACATATAGACAAACAATCACCTTTACAACACTACTATTATTGTTGGCTTACACCACATTGCTAATGCATAGGCTACAAGATCACCGCAGAGGCCACAGCTTTAAGCATAGCATGCTAGTGACCAAAAACCGACCACTTCCACACCAAATAGGAGGAACTTTTTTGATTTGTTGAACAATACATTCACACTCACAATATCCACATTCATTCATTCATTCATTTTCTACCGCTTTTTCCTCACGAGGGTCACGGGGGGTGCTGGAGCCTATCCCAAGATACACCCCTGGACTGGTTGCCAGCCAATCACAGGGCACATATAGACAAACAATCACCTTTACAACACTACTATTATTGTTGGCTTACACCACATTGCTAATGCATAGGCTACGAGATCACCGCAGAGGCCACAGCTTTAAGCATAGCATGCTAGTGACCAAAAACCGACCACTTCCACACCAAATAGGAGGAACTTTTTTGATTTGTTGAACAATACATTCACACTCACAATATCCACATTCATTCATTTTCTACCGCTTTTTCCTCACGAGGGTCGCGGGGGTGCTGGAGCCTATCCCAGCTGTCTTTGGGCGAGAGGCGAGGTACACCCTGGACTGGTTGCCAACCAAACACAGGGCACATATAGACAAACAATCACCTTTACAACACTACTATTATTGTTGGCTTACACCGCATTGCTAATGCACAGGCTACGGGATCACCGCAAAGGCCACAGCTTTAAGCATAGCATGCTAGTGACCAAAAAAACTACCACTTCCACACCAAATGGAGGAACTTTTTTGATTTTGTTGAACAATACATTCACACTCACAATATCCACATTCATTCATTCATTCATTTTCTACCGCTTTTTCCTCACGAGGGTAGCGGGGGTGCTGGAGCCTATCCCAGCTGTCTTTGGACGAGAGGCGAGGTACACCCCTGGACTGGTTGACAGCTTTAAGCATAGCATGCTAGTGACCAAAAAGACCCTACCACTTCCACACCAAATGGGAGGAACTTTTTTGATTTTTTTAATATTGATACAGTATCCTGGAACAAAGTATTGTGATATATGGCCGAAACGATATTTTCTTTAAACCCCCTAGTGCCCACACTAAATATCGACACAATTTGGACTCAATGTTCATGAGTGACACAATCTCGACTGCTGCTAATCGTAAATATATCTAAGGTTCATCGTTCATATTTTGCCTTGACAAGATATAATAAAATGGTTCTAAAGCTTACCTTCCAACAATACCGTACCTCGGCTATATTTTTTTATTGTCAAAGGGTTCTTGCAAGAGAGCCCTCTGACACTCAAGTATAAAACCATCCACGTCGTCAAGGGTAATACCATGCAAATCTCCAGATTGTCACCCAAAAGTCCACTGTCACAGCAGCAAGGTGATTGGCCCCTGCACCTTCCTTCCACTCTCAGCTGTAATCAATTCAAATCCATCCATGGCGGGCAGGAACAGGACTTAAGCCCCCCCTATTCTTGTCCCCGAGATTGGTTCTTGTTCAAGCTTTGTTAAAGATCGTTACTGTAACACAAAGGAATGAGATTGCAACCCTCCTCCCCACCTCAAGCCGTGTGATTTAACACCCGAACATGTAATGCAACATGAATATTAAAAAAAAAAAAAAAAAAAAAAAAGCAAGGCAGCACATTAACATGAAGGATGATGGATTGCTGACCACTTTGTTTTAATTGACGGGACGGCGAGTGAAACCGGCAGCAGCGTCGGCATCGAGCACACAAACAAGGATAGCGTTGATTGATGAAGGCGCTTATACACTTCCTGTTGCTAGCGCTGCTTATTAGGAGACGTCCTTACTGGTATCTCCTTGCATCGTCCTAATGAAAACAACCTAAATCACAGCAAAGGGAAAGCGGTGTTGCCGCTTTTTTTTTTAACTGCGACTGTCAACGCAAATCAAAAAGAAGAAGTTGTATCATTTGCGGACTGATGCTAACGTAATAGCAGTGATATATGTTGTGTTTTGATGTGTGATGAGAAGTTAGAGAAGTCGCAAGTCGGCGTACGAACGATGACAAGCATGAGCATAAAACTGAAAATGCACGGATTTGGTGTGTCGCTTGCGATAATCGCACTGAAAAGGAATTCACTCGAGGTGACGTCGCCTGCCGTGTGTGGAACCCATTAGCCTTTGAAAAGTGCAGTAATTATTTATTATAAATTTTGTATTTATTATTGATTATTTAATTTTAATTTTAAGATTTTTCAAGTTAGAATAAAACAAATACTATAAATTACATAATAATCTTGTCATTCCATAGATGCATTAAAAAAACTGATTTAATGCTTTGAATAGTGCAGTAATTATTTATGATTTTTTTTAATTTAATTTTAAGATTTTTCAAGTTAGAATAAAACAAATACTATAAATTACATAATAATCTTGTCATTCCATACATGCATAAAAAACGATTTAATGCTTTGAAAAGTGCAGTAATTTTTTTAATTTATTATTAATTATTTATTTTTAATTGTAAAATTTTTCAAGTTAGAATAAAACAAAATACAAAAAATGACAAAATGTCGTTTGCGATAATCGCACTGAAAAGGAATTCACTCGAGGTGACGTCGCCTGCCGTGTGTGGAACCCATTAGCCTTTGAAAAGTGCAGTAATTATTTATTATAAATTTTGTATTTATTATTGATTATTTAATTTTAATTTTAATTGTAATATTTTTCAAGTTAGAATAAAACAAATACTATAAATTACATAATAATCTTGTCATTCCATAGATGCATTAAAAAAACTGATTTAATGCTTTGAGTAGTGCAGTAATTATTTATGATTATTTTTTTAATTTAATTTAAATTTTAATATTTTTCAAGTTAGACTAAAACAAATACTATGAATTACATAATAATCTTGTCATTCCATACATGCATAAAAAATGATTTAATGCTTTGAAAAGTGCAGTAATTTTTTAAATTCATTATTAATTATTTATTTTTAATTGTAAAATTTTTCAAGTTAGAATAAAACAAAATACAAAAAATGACAAAATGTCGCTTGCGATAATCGCACTGAAAAGGAATTCACTCGAGGTGACGTCGCCTGCCGTGTGTGGAACCCATTAGCCTTTGAAAAGTGCAGTAATTATTTATTATAAATTTTGTATTTATTATTGATTATTTAATTTTAATTTAATTTTAAGATTTTTCAAGTTAGAATAAAACAAATACTATAAATTACATAATAATCTTGTCATTCCATAGATGCATTAAAAAAACTGATTTAATGCTTTGAATAGTGCAGTAATTATTTATGATTATTTTTTTTATTTAATTTTAATTTTAAGATTTTTCAAGTTAGAATAAAACAAATACTATGAATTACATAATAATCTTGTCATTCCATACATGCATAAAAAATGATTTAATGCTTTGAAAAGTGCAGTAATTTTTTTAATGTATTATTAATTATTTATTTTTAATTGTAAAATTTTTCAAGTTAGAATAAAACAAAATACAAAAAATGACAAAATGTCGCTGGCGATAATCGCACTGAAAAGGAATTCACTCGAGGTGACGTCGCCTGCCGTGTGTGGAACCCATTAGCCTTTGAAAAGTGCAGTAATTATTTATTATAAATTTTGTATTTATTATTGATTATTTAATTTTAATTTTAATTGTAATATTTTTCAAGTTAGAATAAAATAAATACTATAAATTACATAATAATCTTGTCATTCCATACATGCATAAAAAATGATTTCATGCTTTAAATAGTGCAGTAATTATTTATGATTTTTTTTTTATTTAATTTTAATTTTAAGATTTTTCAAGTTAGAATAAAACAAATACTATAAATTACATAATAATCTTGTCATTCCATACATGCATAAAAAATGATTTAATGCTTTGAAAAGTGCAGTAATTTTTTTAATGTATTATTAATTATTTATTTTTAATTGTAAAATTTTTCAAGTTAGAATAAAACAAAATACAAAAAATGACAAAATGTCGCTTGCGATAATCGCACTGAAAAGGAATTCACTCGAGGTGACGTCGCCTGCCGTGTGTGGAACCCATTAGCCGCCAGCCCTTTGAGAAAAGTACTTTGTTGTATAAAAAAAAGTACAACTGTACAGTACATTACACCAATAGCCTCCATTACCATCTGACACGGACTCAAAAAGGCTGCGAGTTTTCCAGAGGTGACTAAAACCCGTAAATAAAAATCAATACGCATGCCAGGGATCTGGGTCCTTATGAGGACGGGGCGGCGAAAAGGACGCCGGAGGACGCGGGACAGCTGTCGAGTCCTCTGAAAACAGATGGGGTGAGTGTGAAGAGCGTGACTCAGGTGAGAGAATGGACGCGTCACGGTGGAAGCTTCAGTCCAAACACAGTGGGCGGGGCTCATAGGGCGCAGAGGCGCCACGGCGACTCCCAGCGCTAAAGACGATGACACAAGCAGCTTGTGTTGTTTGTCTGATGACTTCATGCGTGTGTCCTTAGCATGAACTTCCTTTCCGAGGTGTAAATGCTGTACATTCCCAATCTAATTTCATCTAGTGGAGGGGGGGCTGTCACCTTGTTTTGTGTTAGAGTCCCTTTTGGTTGTTGATCAGACATCATTGTTTTTCTCTGTATTGTGCCCAAAATAAACACTCCACTTAGAATTATAAGAGTAAAAAAGAGACATGCGTCAATTTTATCTTTGATTCGGCACATCTTGTGTCGCCCATCATTCAAAATCAACAGGGATCTTGCTTGGATATTAGACAATAATTGCTAAAAGGTTAAAGAAATTAAATCTAAGTTCTAAAAAAAAAAGTAATTTAATTAAAAAATATATATGTTTTAATTTGAATTATTTAATTTTTTTATTATTAATTTTTAATTTATTATTAATTACAAAACTGATTTAATGCTAGTGCAGTAATTATTTATTATTAATTTTTCAATATTATTAATTATTTAATTTTAATTTTTAATTTCGAAAAATGTTCAAGTAAGAATTAAAAAAAATACTAAAAATTACATAATAATCTTGTCATTCCATCCATGCATAAAAAAACGGATTTAATGCTTTGAAAAGTGCAGTAATTATTTATTATTAATTTTTACTTCAGTATTAATTATCTAATTTTAAATTAAAAAAAATTTCAAATTAGAATAAAATACAATACTCAAAATTACATAATAATCTTGTCATTCCATACATGCATTAAAAAAACTGATTTAATGCTTTGAAAAGTGCAGTAATTACGTATTATACATTTTGAATTTACTATTAATTATTTAATTTAAATTTTTAATTTTAAAATTGTTCAAGTAAGAATAAAACAAAATACTAAAAATTACACAATAATCGTGCCATTCCATACATGCATTAAAAAATGGATTTAATGCTTTGAAAAGTGCAGTAATTATTTATTATACATTTTTTATTTATTATTAATTATTTAATTTTTGTTTTTAATTTAAAAAATTTTCAAGGTGAAATAAAACAAAATACTAAAAATTACATAATAATCTTGTCATTCTATACATGCATAAAAAAGGATTTAATGCTTTGAAAAGTGCAGTAATTATTTATTATTATTTTTTAATTTATTATTCATTATTTAATTTTAATTTAAAATTTTTTCAAGTTAGAATAAAACAAATACTGAAAATGACATAATAATCTTGTCATTCCATACATGCATAAAAAACGGATTTAATGCTTTGAAAAGTGACGTAATTATTTATTTATGTTTTTTAATTTATTATTCATTATTTAATTTTAATTTAAAAATTTTTCAAGTTAGAATAAAACAAATACTGAAAATGACATAATAATCTTGTCATTCCATACATGCATTAAAAAAAACAAATTTAATGCTTTGAAAAGTGCAGTAATTACCACACGCTCCATCCTCCAGCAGTTGATTGACACACAATTTTGGTGTGATGGCTAATGAGGTTTATCAATTAAATCAATCCTCGCGCGCCTCAGAGTTAATTTCTAATCATCTAACACGCTGGTTGATCCCAGCAAGGAGGATTTCTCACTGTAAAACGCTTTCCCCAAAATGTCATGTGCATGCATGCTGTCATGCTGGATGAAGCACATGTGGTGAATGAGAAGTAGGCCTGGGAGTGGACCACAGGGAACACCCTTCCATCATCTGTCTAAACAGGCCTGCAGGGCTCCAATGACCACACACACACACACACACACACACACACAAACACAAAAACACTTGCAATCTGCTACCTACCAAGATGTGCCTTTTGGTTTGTGCAGGATCACACATTTATGTGTAAGAGTTTTTAAAAGGAAATCCATAGTGGATATTCATATCACATGAGGTCCATTCAGGATGTTGGGGACCTGTCACGGTTGCTGCCGGTGCCTCATTGTGTGCCCCATAATGGCTCATTAAATCTTTTCTTCCTGCCTTTCTTATCTGTGAAAGAACACTCCTTGACCGAGAGGGAACGGGTCAGCGAGTAGAGGCTGATGCCTTGATTTACCTTCTTTAAATAACTTTGGATGGATTTAATGAGTGGAAATGAGAGGCGCCTCGCTGTCTTTTGGCAACCCGTGTGGGGGGGGGGGGGGGGGCAGCCATGTCTGTCAAAGCACCTGAGCATTAAACTGAAGAACCACTTTTTTTTTTTTTTTTAAATGAGTTTCCTGCATTCAAATATGCAGCGGGCCTCCATTGGTCCAAGCGGCGCTTTTGTTTCCCTGCCAATCTCTGGTGTCCCAAAAGTATTCTATCAAGCCGGGAACTTTTTGGTTAAAACAAAAACAGGATATTCACTTCAGAGTCCGCAAGCCTTAGCCTCAACAGGGGGAACACTTGAGTTCACGTTTATCAATATAGCGTTCCTACTGTATAAAGAAGTACTTCAAATGCATAAATAAGCCCGTAATTGTCACTATATTGACCGTTACTATGGTACCCATTATGTCATTGTATGGTCATATCACCTTGTACTTCGGTATGTGATAACAAAATATATATATATATATTAGGAAAGCAGGAAGTGAACAAATGTAACAGTTACTGATTGTAAAAGTACCAGATGGAGGGGTAGGATTTAATAAGCTTTGCTTCTTCCTACTCCTTTTAGACATGTGGAACTGTGAACTGATTATGTGATGCATTCAATTGTAATCTGATGCATGTTCAAATGAAATAAAACCATTACCATAATTATTTATATACTGATCTAAATATTATGTTAGTAGGAGTAAGTAGGATTCCTGTCCAAAATGTATTCAAAACAATAAACAATCTTATGCCATTTTATGACTATGATGGGTTTACAGTATTTAAGGTACTTTTATTAGGTATTGACCACTGGGGGTTTAAGGGGGGGCTGGGTGATACGCTAAGAGGTAAGACTTAAGGGGAGCCAGACTTCAACCACAGCTTAGAGGAGTTGGAGAAGACTAAAGGCTCCGAGTTAAAGTGGGTGTCAAAATGATGTGGGGTTCGAGTGGTTAGCGTGCAGACCTCACAGCTCGGAGAGCAGGGTTCAATTCCACCCTCGGCGATCTCTGTGTGGAGTTTGCATGCGTGGGTTTTCTCCGGGTACTCCGGTTTCCTCCCACATTCCAAAAACATGCTAGGTTAATTGGCGACTCCAAATTGTCCATAGGTATGAATGTGAGTGTGAATGGTTGTTTGTCTATATGTGCCCTGGGATTGGCTGGCGACCAGTCCAGGGGTGTACCCCGCATCTCGCCCGAAGACAGCTGGGATAGGCTCCAGCACCCCCGCGACCCTCGTGGCAAAAAAGCGGTAGAAAATGACAATACAATATAATATAATATAATGTAATGTAATGTAATATAATGTAATGTAATACAATACAATACAATACAATATAGTGTGAATGGTTGTTTGTCTATACGTATGTGCCCTGTGATTGGCTGGCGACCAGTCCAGGGTGTACCCCGCCTCTCGCCCGAAGACAGCTGGGATAGGCTCCAGCACCCCCCGCGACCCTCGTGAGGATAAGCAGTAGAAAATGAATGAATGAATGAAAACTGATGTGGTCGCTAGCCGTGGTGCTGACCTGCTTTGAATTTGTGTTGTATGTTTTTGTTGTTATCTTGGCGTGTTATAACTTCATGTCTGTTTGATAGACTTCATCATAGACTTTTGTAAGCCCCTGATGTTGTATGTTTATTATTATTATTATTTTTTTTTTTTTGTCCCGTTCAGCCATTGGGGCAGATAGTATTGTTGATCTAAATGCCCTTACATGCTAAACAATTTGCCCTGCCCACATCCTGGCTCTGATTTGTTCCACTAGTGGTGCTGACTTCACTGAGATATGTATTTTTTTTTACCTACTATATACTACTACTAATACTACTTCAAATAAATACCTACTTCAGCCTTTTGTGTTGCAGAATACGTCAGCAGGCAAAGCCATAAAACCTTTAAAGGGACCAAGATGCAAATTTAAAATGGAACCTTCAGTCCCAGCATCCCATCCCCTTTTAAATATCTTCTTTATATTTTGAACTCCCCTTCTTCTCCAGCCCCCCTCCTCGGTAAAGAGCGTGGCTCCCGCTTTGCACGCTCATCTCCATCCACGCTAAAACATTTACGGGCTCGGCCAGTCGAAACGGTTATGTCGGAGGCATCAGGCACGACGGGAGGACGCCCTCGGAGCTTAGTCATTAGTGCGCTGCCTTGAATCTGATTTAACAGGATGACTAATCCCATCCAAGTCACTGGTTCATCAACAGGAGACAACTCCAATGAGGAGAATATCCGGTCACAGTCTTATTTTTATCCCGCAGACAAGTGACAAGAGGAAGCTGACAGGAGGGGAGACGAGGGAGACGCCATAACAGCTATTTGCTGCGTGTGTGTATGTGTGGTCGTGACGTTGCTTTTCATTTTGAGTTAATTGGGGATGGCGTGTTCAAATTCCCGTCCCCAGTCATATGCATGCGTACGTGCGTGAGAGCGAAAGGGTTAAAGCAGAGGTTACAAAAGGATACTAAGTCCTCTGGAAATGAGTCCAAATCCATGCAATATTGGCAAAAGTCACATTGGTAAACTGTGTGTGCGTGCCTCTGCACACCAGTCTGCACGGCCATCAGTGTAATCGCTGGCATCCGGCCACCAGGACGGAAAAACATGTAGTTTGCAAACAGCATTCTGTCAACATGGCGGTTGGAAGACCACAAGTTTAAATCTGTCTGAAATGGACGCAATCAGGGATAATTCATGACAGGATGATAAGATCATTGCTTAGGCGGGTGACGTAGTTGGAGTCTTTCACCTTCCAAAACGGATTTTTGCACGGTACATTTTTGTTATTGTATGCTAACTGCAAAAATTGTTGGTCATAATTTCCTCAAAAAAACATAAGACACAAATGCAAGGTTATCTTTTCCTAGGAATCTTGTACTTGGTTGATTAGTTAGCTATCCAATATTACCCAAATGAAACTCAATTAACTGCTAACTGCAGCTAAACATGCTAAACTCAAGAAAGGATTTCAAAACCACTTCCACACAGAGTGGGAGAACTTTTTTTTTCTTCAATCATTAGCATGATACCTCCTATATAGTCATGCTAAACTCAAGAAAGGGTTTCAAATAGAGTTTCAAAACCACTTCCACACAGAGTGGGAGAACCTTTTTTTCAGACATGCCGTGGCTAGTGTGAATGTCATCAAATGTCATTTTATGTCTAGTGTCTGATGCCCAGTGACCAGAATAATACATATGACTTGATCATAAAAAAACATAAGACGCAAGTGCAAGGTTATCTTTTCCTATGAATCTTGTACTTGGTTGACTAGTTAGCTATCCAATATTATGCAAATGAAACTCACATAACTGCTGACTGCAGGTCTTGAGTGAAATTACTTAAATCATTAGCATGCTACCTCCTATATAGTCATGCTAAACTCAAAAAAGGGTTTCAAATAGAGTTTCAAAACCACTTCCACACAGAGTGGGAGAACCTTTTTTTCAGACATGCCGTGGCTAGTGTGAATGTCATCAAATGTAATTTTATGTCTAGTGTCTGATGCCCAGTGACCAGAATAATACATATGACTTGATCATAAAAAAAACGTAAGACGCAAGTGCAAGGTTATCTTTTCCTAAGAATCTTGTAGTTGGTCGATTAGTTAGCTATCCAATATTACCAAAATGAAACTCAATTAACTGCTAACTGCAGCTAAACATGCTAAACTCAAGAAAGGGTTTCAAATAGAGTTTCAAAACCACTTCCACACAGAGTGGGAGAACTTTTTTTTCAGACATGCCGTGGCTAGTGTGAATGTAATCAAATGTAATTTTATGTCTAGCGCCTGATGCCTAGTGACAAGATTAAAATACATATGACTTGATCATAAAAAAAACATAAGACGCAAGTGCAAGGTTATCTTTTCCTAGACATGTTGTAGTTGGTTGACAAGTTAGCTATCCAATATTACGCAAATGAAATTCACATAACTGCTAATTGGAGGTTTTGAGTGAAATTACTTCAATCATTAGCATGCTACCTCCTATATAGCCATGCTAAACTCAAGAAAGGGTTTCAAATAGAGTTTCAAAACCACTTCCACACAGAGTGGGAGAACTTTTTTTTCAGACATGCCATGGCTCGTGTGAATGTAATCAAATATAATTTTATGTCTAGTGTCTGATGCCTAGTGACCAGAATAATACATATGATTTGACCATAGGTCATAGATCAGGGGTGGGCAAACTATGGCCCAGGGGCCACATGCGGCCCGCCAAGAGTTTGAATCCGGCCCGCCAGTTGCTTTCTAAGTATTTCAACTTTTAACATACAAATTGGTAACATGACTTGCAAGTCGGATGTCTTATTTAGTAAAAAAAAAACAAACAAAAAACTGTAAAATTTGGTCTGATGTTTAAAGTGCTCCTGAAAAAAGGGACATGAGAACATACTGATAGTGTAACACTTTTACAGATAAAATTAGACAAATAATTCAAAGAAAATTACAAGCATAAAATAGTGTCTGTGTTAAATATATGTTCTGGCCCCCCGTATTATTGTGTTAACTCAATGCGGCCCACGAGTCAAAATATTTGCCCACCCCTGTCATAGGTCATAGTTAATCATGACCATTTTACCGTATTTTACGGACTATAAGTCACACTTTTTTTCATAGGTTGGCTGTTCCTGCGACTTATACTCCAGAGCGACTTATAAATGAAAAAACTGTTTATGTTACATAAACACTGGACACCTTTTCTGTTTATGTTTATTTTTTGTGTAGCTGAATAAGCATTGTGTTAGCATATCTTACACCTATTCAGCCTGTTCTTGGCTTGGCTCTGACCCAGGAAGACCCTCTTTTTTTTTGTTATCTTCTGGCATGGCCCGCCAAAGCGGTTTTGGGGGTCAAGTAGCATGCGCAAGGACACTTCAACTGTTGGTGATTATGTGCCAACATGTCCGAGCTTTGAGCTACTAACACAGTGCGTTCTCCTGAGGACATGCAATTATAAACCCGTGTACGGGCTGAGCCAAGCGGAAGCTAGCTTGCCTGCATTTGCATGGACCCTAAATAGAAGTATCTAAGTAAATAAGGAGTATGGAATTTATGGGTTTTATCCAGACATCTTAAAAAATCGGCCTAAAAAAAAAAAAAAGAAAATCAAATACATGAATATACATGTTTAGCATGGTAACTGCATTATTAAATGAATGATGTTAAATTGTATTTATTTTTATGTATTTGTAGTCAATAAATAAATAAATAAATAATAAAATAATAAATAAAAAAATAAATAATAATAAATAAATAATAAAATAATAAGTCATATAAATAAAAAATAAATAATAATACATTAAAAAATGACTTAAATGATTTTAGGAAAGCAGGAAGTGAACAAATGTAACAGTTACTGATTGTAAAAGTACCAGAAGGAAGAGGTAGGATTTAATAAGCTTTGCTTCTTCCTACTCCTTTTGGACATGTGGAACTGTGAACTGATTATGGGATGCACTCAATTGTAATCTGATGCATGTTCAAATGAAATAAAACCATTACCATAAAAAATAAAATAAAATAAAAAATCGGCCTAGCTATATTTCGTCCTTCTGGATATATTTCATCCTGTACCATCCCTCTGCCTTGACTTGAATCCCTAAAAAAAAGTGCAGTGCAGTGAACCTCACAGAACAAAATATTTTCATGTTAAAATGTTGCTCCCTGCAGTATTAAAGCTACGCCGTGTGCAGTGTTCTGCTCTGCTCAAGTCAAACACTTCCCGCAAGTGTCCTTTGCGTGACTCCTTACTGGGGAGGAAATTAAACTCAAACAAACAACAAAGCCAATGAATCTATGCAACGCTATTCATAGCATGAACGCATTGCTGAAATACAGTATTTTGCCTTTTCTGAAGCTGTTAGCTCATCCTCGGTTGTCTGCCGCTTGTGCCGTGTCAGTGAGGTTTATCTCGTTTAGGCAAGCGATGCCGGATGGCATTCAGTCTTGTTACGAGAGCTAAATATTGCACAGTGTGATGAATCACAAGGATCCTACTCAGCGCCGTGAAAATGACCTTTTTACACTTGTTTTAATACACTCTGTTTCTCTGTAGAGGGAAGATATATACCGTAGCTATGGAAAATATAGCAAACATGGACTTCTCAATAAGCCAGGTATTAATTCAACATTATATTGTATATGTGTATGTGAATGGACACATATACGTATATTTGAATAGCATTCATTCATTCATTTTCGGTTGCAGGGTTGCTGGAGCCTATCCCAGCTGTCTTCGGGCGAGAGGCGGGGTACACACTGGACTGGTCGGCAGCCAATCACAGGGCACATATAGACAAACAACCATTCACACTCACATTCATACCTATGGACAATTTGGAGTCGCCAATTAACCTAGCATGTTTTTGGAATGTGGGAGGAAACCGGAGTACCCGGAGAAAACCCACGCATGCACGGGGAGAACATTCAAACTCCACACAGAGATGGCCGAGGGTGGAATTGAACTCGGGTCTCCTAGCTGTGAGGCCTGCATGCTAACCACTCGTCCCCATCACACATTATTCTGTAAATGACCTCCTCTACTGTAGTATTGCGTGGTATTAAAACTGTGGAAAAAAAGTGAAAAAGTGGAAGTTATGCTTGACATTTTTATCCTTTTTTTAGTCGGGAACCTATACTTTCCTGAAACTTACCTATGTATTACTGCTGATTACTGAAGAACGGAAAAAGGCGGAAACAAACTTTTTTTTCTTTTCTTTCTTTCATACCTTTGGACAATTTGGAGTCGCTAATTAACCTAGCATGTTTTTGGAATGTGGGAGGAAACCGGAGTACCCGGAGAAAACCCACGCATGCACGGGGAGAACATGCAAACACCACACAGAGATGGCCGATTCACAAAAAGCTGTTTTTCTCCCTTTTTAGTTGGGAACTGATATTTTCCTTAAACGTACCTATGTTCTACTGCCAATTAGGTAGAACGGGGATGCACGGGGAGAACACGCTAACACCACACAGAGATGGCCGAGTGTTGAATTGAACTCGGGTCTCCTAGCTGTGAGGCCTGCTTACCAACCACTCCTCCACCGTGAAGCCCATGGTGTTAAATTTCTAAATAAATTTTGATGTAAAAAAACATATTTTTGTGTTGTTTATGTTGTTTTATAGTTATTTCGATATTTGAGCTGTCACAACGAAAGTTATGATTGAAATGTATCGATTCACAAAAAGACGGTTTTATCCCTTTTTAGTTGGGAACTGATATTTTCCTTAAATGTACCTATGTTCTACTGCCAATTAGGTAGAACGGGGATGCACAGGGAGAACACGTAAACTCGAGGGGGGTGGAATCAAACTCGGGTCATCCGCCGTGCAGCCCTGTTTGAATAGCATTTGAATGCGAATGGAAATACAGTAGATGGATGGACTTTCAGGTAAGGTAACATTAACCACATATCCTAAAAAAAGAAGATGTGCTCTTTGAACACAGCGCCATTTCCCTCCCCCCCCCAAAAAATCGACATTAAAAGGGTCACCCTGAAGTGTCAGCGTGAGGTGTTTCTCGCCCGCCATATTCAAATGGCGATGGAGGGGAAACACGGGTGGGAAAAGTCAAAGAGTCAGTCAGGTGGTGAGATGCGGGCGACAAGTTATTCCGCTGTGACAGATGACATTTCTGTGAGGTTGCATCTGGAGTTAGGCTGGCGCTGAGGCAAAGCTGGCCTTTTACTCTGTTTGCCTAACTCGCATTCATCAGTGAGCCTGCCACGCTCGCACGCCACCCACAATGACATAAAACATGTAAATGGCAGCTGGCAGCGTGAGTGCCATGCAGTGTCTCTTTGTGGTATTGTTGCACCCGTAAATTTGTGTTTATGAATGTGTTCGTTCTTCTCGAGTCATGCTAGCGTGCCGCCGGCTGTACACGAGGTATTGATCTTTATTTAATTATCTATTCTGCTTATTTCCTTCCTGTTAACTCATTCAGTAACTTAACATGTAGATGCTCAACTTGTCTGGGGGTCAGCCGTCCTCAAAGAGAACGCTGGCCCCAACATCCCGTGATGCCTTCGTGCCGGCCTCCATGGTTGAAAAATCGGGATTCTCCTCCGAGTGATTCATTTGAACTTTTCCTCTCTTTGAAATGGCATCACAGAGGCCCTGCATGATTAATGTCTAAAATGTGACTAAAATACCGCAGTGAGAGTCGGAATATTTGCAAACAGGTCGTGGTTTATGGGCAGGTCTGGTGAAAATGTGGTTTGATTGGCAATCAGATGCTATTCAGCCACCCCCCCCCCCCTCCCCGATTGCCACGCACACGGGTGAACGCATGTAATTGGAACGTTTTGATTGTGTCAACCGAAAAAAATTAATAGATGTCACAATGGTGTCATTATTGCTGTTGAGCCGCTGATGCCTTGCAATTTTGTTTGCGTTAGGGTGACTGTAGTTTATCTGCTCAATACAAGGCCTGCTTCACTAACGGGTCATGAGAATGGAGGTCATGTGGTCATACAGAACTCATTCAATACCGATACAGATATGGCTGTTATGTTTTTGGGGTTTTTTTTGCACACGAGTTGATGATGCACCTCTCCACTAATGCATTTGATTTCAAAGTACAAAGACCACGAGGTGGCAGAAGTGCATTGGTAAGAGCTCATAATAAAGACAGGGAGGAGTAACTGAGAGCGTGGAGGAGTGTAGCATGTAGAAGGTTACGCATTGTAGGGATTTTAACGCAGACACACACACATACAGTAGTTCAGTTCAAAATATGAACACTGTAAATGGTTCATAGTGTTACATTCATTCATTCATTCATTTTGTACCGCGGGAGGTGCTGGAGCCTATCCAAAGATGTATTTATATGTTGTTGACATTTTGCGCCAGAGGCTGCCTGAGGAGCACAAGAGCCCAGAGGGAGGCTGACGTCATTGCAGCTTCCTCAATGCATTACGGGAAAAATTTAAAATATTTGTTATTTTTTCCTTTGTAAACTCATATTGGTACGTTCGTTCATTTTCTACCGCTTATCCTCACAAGGGGGTGCTGGAGCCTATCCCAGCTGTCTTCGGGCGAGAGGCGGGGTACACGCTGGACTGGTCGCCAGCCAATCACAGAGCACATATAGACAAACAACCATTCACACTCACATTCATACCTATGGACAATTTGGAGTCGCCAATTAACCTAGCATGTTTTTGGAATGTGGGAGTACCCGGAGAAAACCCACGCATGCACAGGGAGAACATGCTAACACCACACAGAGATGGCCGAGGGTGGAATTGAACTTGGGTCTCTTAGCTGTGGGACCTGAGTGCTAACCACTTGTCCACCGTGCTAACCACTCTTCGACCATAATGTTACATTTCAAAATAAATTGGTATTTTGATGTAAAAAAACGTATTTTTGTGTTTTTTATGTTGTTTTATAGTTTCGATATTTGAGCTGTCACAAAAGCAAAACATATTTGTGTCAAATTGGTCATATTTTGAAATGTATCGTTTCACAAAAAGCCAGTTTTGTCACTTTTTAGTGGGGAACTGATATTTTCCTTAAATGTACCTGTGTTCTACTGCCAATTGGGTCAAAAAAACATTTTTTCTGATAAAAAACGGGAGTCTAATCTTTCTTTTGGTAGGTTTATATCGCCATAGAACACAACATAATGTGTGCCTTGAAAGATCAAAATACATTCATATTGGCGGTGAATTTTTTTATACACTTGTACAAGCATTACATATTGCAACACTAGATTATGTACCAAAATGCTACATCAGCACAAAAAACTGATGATCTAGCCTTTTTCCACTTTTTTTGACACAAAACCCAGGGAAGGTGGAACACCCGCCTCCGATGCTACCTTCAAAGACGCAATATTGCCGCCTCCATTCCGTGTCAATGTTGTTTTTGCAGAAACAACCGAGTGTTTTCTCTTGCTAAGGGATTCATGATTTGTCTCAAATAGCCAACCAGTAGTCCGTACTGATGCTTCCCTTTGCACACCGACTACCTCCGAGACCAGTCGAACAAGATCCAACCGGTTTGGAAAGCAACATGAACTTTTCTAATTAATGCTGCAATTACAATCACGCTTGTTTTGCGGAAAAGCCTCTCCAGGCTCTGTGGTCCCACCGCTATCTGGATGGGCGCGGTGAGAGAAATGCCAATCAACACTCTGGTTTCATCAACTCATTGGTGACTGCGGTGCCAAAAAAAAAAAGGAGCCACTTCACTGTGAGCATAATCACAAACAACATCTATCCATACTTCCCCTCCCGAGGGGAAATGGGACGTATACGGTGCTCTGCAAGCGTACCTGCAGTTTGAAGCTTTCAAGGACGGGGACGCAATTTGGATAGTGATTGGATATAGAAACGGAATTAATCTCACATGTTGCATTGTTAGTTTTTGACTATTACTCGGCATAACATTGTTTCTTTGTGAAAATATTCTCATTTCCATATAGAGAACTCTTGTGAGGATAAGCGGTAGAAAATGAACAAATGTACCAATATGAGTTTACAATGGAAAAAATAACAAATCTTTTAAATTTTTACCATAATGCATTGCATCTGCCTGAGGGAGCTGCAATGACATCAGCCTCCCTCTGGGCTCTCGTGCTCCTCAAGCAGCCTCTGGCGCAAAATGTCAACAATGTATAAATACATCTTTGGGATCAAGCGTTCGGGGAGTACAAATGGTACAGTATAAATACGTCTGTGCTATACGGCGGATGAGCGGTTAGCGCGCAGGCCAGGCCACACAGCTCGGAGACCCGAGTTCAATCCCAACCTCTGGCATCTCTGTGTGGAGTTTGCATGTTTTCCCCCGTGCATGCGTGGGTTTTCTCCGGGTACTCCGGTTTCCTCCCACATTCCAAAAACATGCTAGGTTAATTGGCCACTCCAAATTGTCCATAGGTATGAATGTGAGTGTGAATGGTTGTTTGTCTATATGTGCCCTGGGATAGGCTCCAGCACCCCCCGCTACCCTTGTGAGGAGTATAAGTGGTAGAAAATGAACGAATGTACCAATATGAGTTTACAATGGAAAAAATAACAAATCTTTTACATTTTTTACAATGCATTGCATCTGCCTGAGGGAGCTGCAATGATGTCAGCCTCCCTCTGGGCTGTCATGCTCCTCAAGCAGCCTCTGGCGCAAAATGTCAACAATGTATAAATACATCTTTGGGATCAAATACATCTGTGCTATACAGCAGACAAGCGATTAGCGCGCAGGCCACACAGCTCGGAGACCCGAGTTCGATTCCATGGTTGTTTGTCTATACAACCATGTGCCCTATATGAAACTTTTCAGAAACCCTGCTCTACACAGTATCCCATAGCCCATAATGTTTGCAGTCCAAGGTCATAGCTTGTACCTTTTCTAGAGTCAGTTATATCTCCAAGCTGTCAAAAGCAGTACCTTGGAGGATACAACCCCAGTGGCAAGGTACTGTACTCGTCAAGACAAAATATCACACTTACTTTTCAAGTGTACCAACAATGCCTCAGAGTATTTCCCTACCTCTTCCCATTGGTGAATATAACGAATGAGTCTCGAGAGACGCAGTAGCCGCAGCAAGCTGAGGATCTTGGTGAAACGCACGATCCGCAAAGCACGCGCCGTCTTGTAGAAGTCGGAGTCGATGCGCGTCTCCACGATAAGAAAGATGTAGTCCACCGGAATGGAGGAGATGAAGTCCACCACGAACCAGCTCCGCAAGTACTTGATCTTGATCTGCTGCGGGTCTAGGATGATCTCTGTGTTGTCCTCTTTGACAATACCCGTTCGGAAGTTGAGCACCAGGTCCATGAGGAAGAACGTATCGGAGACCACATTGAAGACAATCCAAGGGGGCGTGTGCTCGTCTTTGAAGAATGTGATGCCTACGGGGATGATGATGAGGTTGCCCACCATCAGTAGCAGCATGGTCAAGTCCCAGTAAAACCTAGTTGGGAAACAGGAAAGACACAGTTAACTCAGTGTCCCGAAAACACGAAATAAAACCCAACCATCCATTTTCAATGCCACATATTCCGCACAGGATCATGGCTGAGCTAGTACCTATCCCAATTAGTTTAAACTTCATAGAAAAAGCCAAAGAATAACCACGTTTGGCAGAGGTAACAAATGCTTACAGACCCAAATCCACTTAAAAACTCAAAACAAATGTATTTTGAATGCTTGGGTTGCACACAGTATATTGCAACACATACATTGTTATCACAGAAACAAATACAGACGGGTTAGCAAAGAGCACTGATGTATCGACCCAATACATTTGACCATGGTCAGTCAAAAACTTGAGCATATTGGAAGTCCTAAACGGCTCAAAATCAGGTTCCACACAAGCTAGTAGCTACTTTTCCAGGGGGAAAATGCCGCCGGAATGGATTGCGTTTGGATTTCAAGTGTCCATTGTGTTTTTCAGCATGATAAGTTAGCAAAGCCTCAAAAAAAAAAACATGTTTTTATAATAATGCTGCATGATTTACCTTCATATTACACTCAACATCCGGAAAACGGCAACAATCTAGTGCATCCTTGACACCCAGCATGGATTAAATGAGTTCGAAACATCCTATTTACATCCCAATTGTTGCTTATATTAGCTTCTCTACATGACGTTTAATCCAGCGGTGGATAAATGTGGATTAATCTTACCTCATTGTTCGCAAGGAAAACGTAAGCGCATATTCAATACATGCTCTGCCTTGCTTTGACTGAAGCTCAACTTGAAAGCTATTTGCTGTTTGGACACTAAATCTGGACTTGAAGGTCAGTGAGGGTTAACTGCTAATTATAAGGCACACCGTGACTTCGTCCGAGTTTGGATATAAATTACACTCCACTGCCAGGCTCAGTAAGTGAATCCAGATTGGCTCTTTTGTGTTAAGAGTGATATATCCTGGATACTTCATAGAGTGCGCTATGAAGAGGGGGTGGTTCTGCGGTTCTGCATTGTTCACCGGAGCAATGACATCAGATGATTTACCCCCCTTTAACTGGGCCGTAAAGGGCTGCGGCTGTGCAAAAGTAATTCCACGGCGAGGGCCCTTATGTAGGTATGCTGTGGGTAACATAAGAAGAATAAGGGAACTCCATTTTTCTGCAAGCTCGCAAGACTGCAGCAATTAATTACAGCTCTTTCAATTTCCACTGATGTCTATTGATTCTGTAGTTGATTCATGCTGTGTTGGAGTAAATGTCACAAGGGCCTACAATGAAGAACTGCGGGCAGGGCCAATATTCTTAAAGGAATAAAAAAAATTATAATAAATCACTTTTTAATCTTGAAGAAAATCTATAAAAATCCATAAAAAATTAAATTTACAATTTTAAGGGCTACACCAACAGAAACTATTCTTAAAATAACAGTATAATAAAATGATATATAAACAAAGGTATGTATTTTAAAATATAATAAAATATATAAAATGAATGAATATTATTATATTATTATATTATTATATTATTATATTATTATATTATTATATTATTGTATTATTATATTAATATATTATTATATTATTATATTATTATATTATTATATTATTATATTATTAATATAAATGAAAATTAATATAATATAATTAATATAAATGAATGTAATAACCACAAATACATGAAATACATTGATTAATGCCACTAATTTTACTTAAAATTTTAAATTTCAATATGACATAAAAGGTCTAACAGAGGAAAAGTGATTTTATCTGAAAACATGTATATAATTAATATAATAAAATGATATACAAACAAAGGTATGTATTTTAAAATATAATAAAATATATAAAATGAATGAATAATATAATATTATGATAAAATGATATTATGATATTATGATATTATATTATGATATTATTGATATAAATGAAATGTAATATAAATTATATAAATGAATGTAATAACCACAAATACATAAAATACATTGATTAATGCCACTAATTTTACTTACAATTTTAAATTTCAATATGACACAAAAAGTCTAACAGAGGAAAAGTGATTTTATCTGAAAATAAAGCTATATAATATTATGAGAAAAGGGTACAGCTTAGTCCTCGTGAAGTTATGCCTTTTTGTCATACATTATTTTCTTTCTTTGGCTAATATTGTGATTTTATTTTTGTGTTTAATACAATTTTTGTTTTGGAATGGGGTCTTAAGTTACGAAATGGAAGTTTTATCTTTGAGCATGCAAATGTGTCTTAGCACTGCACCAAAACAAGGGAATTGAGAGTGAAGTTGTTGGCCCATGCAGACATAATCTGTGGATGTTGTATCCCTCTTGAGTGGGAAACAAAAAGCCTTGAAAGCTACACAGGCTGTCGAGTTACTGTCGGTTACAATGTACAAGGATTACATTTTACAAGAGTCCAAGTCCCAGTGTATACAAACACCCCTGTGTCTCATACACACACATATATATATATGACAAACACCAGAGAGGAACCAGTGACAGTAATTGGAATTCTTCAAAGTAAAAAGGGTATCTACTGTTTCAGCTGGCTGTCAAGTGGCGTTATATTTAGACAGACCTTGCCACCGCTGAGTTTGCTCGCGCTGAAACGGAAAGCCCCAGAGAACACGGAAATCTTCAAAAGGAGAAATGCTTACATAGGTAATGACATTTGTACTTGTAGCGCACGTACTATAGGGCATGAATATTCATTAGAGCTGCACAGTTTACGAGTGGATGCTGGTGCGAGTGGAGTGGCTGACACGGCCCAAAAAGACATTTTTGCTGTTGTTTTGCTATTTGCATATCAAGCGTGAGTCCAACACAAATGTATCTAATATCTCGTATACATAAAGTTGGTAAAACGTGGAGTTCTTTTTTTGAGGGCAAGTCACAGTACAGTGAAGGGTTGATGGAGTCAGTCATTACACACAGCAACAGTAAGTGGTCAGTTCAATGAAACACCGGTCAGTCAAGTCAAGTCAATGTTGACAGGTCATGGCAGTTGCTGGTTGGATCCGACATTCAAACTTCATTGATCGGTCTCAAATGTCAGTCTTTAACACTACTACTGGTAATTGGTGGATTACATCACCCTCTTCATTGTTCAGTCAAGTCAAGTCAATCATGACACGTCGTGGCAGTTGCTGGTTGGATACAACATTCAAACTTCATTGATCGGTCTCAAATGTCAGTCTTTAACACTAGTACCGGTAATTGGTGGATTACATCACAGTCTTCATTGGTCAGTCAAGTCAATCATGACACGTCGTGGCAGTTGCTGGTCGGAAACGACAGTCAAACTTCATTGGTCAGTATCCATGTCAGTCTTTAACACTAGTACTGGTAATTGGTGGATTACGTCACCCTCTTCATTGGTCAGTCATCAAGTTGAGTGCCAGTCATTGGTTGGTTCTCACATTCAAACTTAATTGTTCAACATTTCAGTGTTTAACACTAGTACCAATAATTGGTGGATTATGTCCCCCCTTCATTGTTCAGTCTTCAAGTTGAGTATTGGAAATTGTGCCAGTCATTGGTTGGTTCTGACATTCAAACTTCATTGGTCAGTCAACATGTCAGTCTTTAACACTAGTACCGGTAATTGGTGGATTATGTCACCCTCTTCATTGGTCAGTCTTCAAGCTGAGTATTACACATTGTGCCAGTTATTGGTTGGTTCTGACATTCAAACTTCATTGGTCAGTCAACATGTCAGTCTTTAACAGTAGTACCGGTAATTGGTGGATTATGTCACCCTCTTCATTGGTCAGTCTTCAAGCTGAGTTGTGCCAGTTATTGGTTGGTTCATTGTCATGTCATTGGTCAGTCAACATGTTTAACACTGATTACGTCACTCTCTTCATTGGTCAGTCAGTCAATCATGATATTTCGTGGCAGTTGCTGGTTGGATACAACAGTCAAACTTCATTGGTCAGTCTCCATGTCAGTCTTTAACACTAGCACCGGTAATTGGTGGATTACGTCACCCTCTTCATTGGTCAGTCGTCAAGTTGAGTATTACACATTGTGCCAAGTTATTGGTTGGTTCCCACATTCAAACTTCATTGGTCAGTCAACATGTCAAACAGCATAGACTGTACCCTTTAGTGTTTTTCAGTGAGTCAACTTGGTGAGAAACCATGACGCTGGTCAACTATTTTGGTTTTTACCTGTTTTTTGTCTCTGATAAACAATAGTAACTAAAGTGACACAGAGAGTGATACATTCATTGAAACTAATCAGTGTGTTACAACACTTCTATTGCAAATATCGATCCAAAATCGGTGGCAAAGGTTGAAGAAATGTCTTAGGAAACATGATTAATTTCCAGATGGCATTAAATGTGGCTCCTTTACAACAAGGGAAACTATATAAGTAGAGTTAAATAAGTTGTGTGGCTCCAGGTGGGTTTTAATTTGGTGGTAAATGACTCTTTTGATGCTAAAGGTTGCCGACCCCTGTCCTAATTTATATAGCAATAATGAGGGTTCCCTATATATAGGACATTTAGTACACCTTCAAAGACTTGGTGTCCCCTACAGTGATGACTCTTCCACAAAGGTGTCCTCCCATGGCATCATGCGTGTGCGTGTGTGCGTTTGCGTACGATGAATTGCATGTGTAGAATAAACGCTTGCGGCTCCTCCTTTTCGCTCTCCTAGTATTCTCCTAATGGAGGTCAGGCCACCTAAACTTAGCAGAGATCCATTTACTGTGTTTTATTATGCATCGGGACTCTTGACATAGAAGAAGATTGTTCTATAAATACGAAGCAGCAAACACAGGCGGGATGCGGACATTTGAAAGGCATTAAATGTTTGCGTGTGGTGGTGTGCTGGAAATAAAATGAATTAATAAATACAAGTCAAATTAAAATTACAAGCTAGGTGGTAGAAAGTACAAAAATTAAATCTTGAGCTGAGCATTATTGCTTGTTACGGTATTGATAGGTCAACATACCGGTAGCCCTGACATTTTTTTCTCCGTCTGGAGGGACGGGGGAACGACCGGATCGGCTCTCCGGTGGGAAGGCCGGGGACGGAAGAAACATGTTGTCACCCTGAGAGTGCTTGGGACTACACGATAAGCCTCTCTCCTTCTCCTCACCCTGACAGTCACGCTTACCTGGGAGGAGCGGCGAGGGCCGGCACAAACAGCCCAAAATGGATGCACATTTTAGCTTCAGGCTACCATGTTTCATATGGACATACCGCAGGGGATACGCCGATGGGGTCTACCAAGTCTAGTATAGAAAGAGAGCATGTCACCTGTTATATCAGGTGGCAGTGGAAGGTTTCCATATATGTGCTTCTCCACAATAATAATAATAATAATAATAATAATACCAAGTATGATTGCTACAAACAGCTCCCAAAATCCTGTGCAATAACCGTGCAATAACTGTGCAATAAACCTGTGGCTGAACATGTATTCTAGTCACCAGGTGTCTGTAATGTTACTGTAATGTTTGATGAGACACACAAGCACCAGCTCAAAACAGGCAATAATAATAATCACAATAATACACAGGCTACTGTTGTGGCCAAAAATCCACAGCAGGCAAAAATTCCATTCTGAACCCTCAATGTCACTTCCTGTTTGCCCTCCACTCAGGTCCCCTTAAGCACCAGAACACATTTACAGCAACACACAAGCGCATGAGTCTTATTTATGTGTAAGATGACTTATTTTCTGTTCTTATGTCTACTTATGACAAGTGGTTAGCAGGCAGGCCTCACAGCTAGGAGACCCGAGTTCGATTCCACCATCTCTGTGTGGAGTTTGCATGTTCTCCCCGTGCATGCATGGGTTTTCTCCGGGTACTCCGGTTTCCTCCCACATTCCAAAAACATGCTAGGTTAATTAGCGACTCCAAATTGTCCATGGGTATGAATGTGAGTGTGAATGGTTGTTTGTCTATATGTGCCCTGTGATTGGCTGGCGACCAGTCCAGGGTGTACCCCGCCTCTCGCCTGAAGACAGCTGGGATAGGCTCCAGCACCCCCGTGACCCTTGTGAGGAAAAGTGGTAGAAAATGAATGAATGAATGAATGAGTGTCTACTATACGCTGTATAATATAATAATATATATGACTTAAGACTGTATAATAATAATGTTAAACCCATATTTACAAGGTCATAAATGCTCTAGCTATAAAAAATATTCTATTTATGAAGAAGAAATCCTATTTCAGGGAAATTATCACAGTTGGATCTGGAGCTAATTTACCCTTATATAAGAGGGATACATTAAGTTCCTGGGTTGTCATTGGTCAGTCTACATGTCAGGTGACGACACACAGTGCCAGAGATTGGTTGACTCCAATCACACATAACTTAACCAGTCAAGTTAATGTTTATCAATATGAATTGTCGTGGAAATGAATCAATTATGCCACATTTGTCATTAGTCAACCTACATGTCAATCATTATACAACATTACATGTGTTAATTTTGTGTTTCCACACATTTGTTATACATAAAGATAGAATATATAGATGGATTTCAAGCTATATTCTTATGTTGTAACCTACTGAGTGAATATGGACGCGAGTGGAGCGATGGTGAGCTTTCATGAGCTAGGAAACCTTGTGTGCTCTGCAAATGTGACTGAAACCGATCTGACTTTGCATAATGAATGATTAATTTGTTTGCTGATAATGTGTGTGTTTGCCTACGTTTGTGTGAGCATGACACCCTCACAAATGTGTTATGTTTAATATCAACAAACAAACTGCGCAAATTGGCTTGTATTCCATTTTAAAGTTGACGGAAACGGTTAGTTGAAATCATGTCCGAGGATGGAAGTTAACAAATAACTCAGTGTTGGAACAACAAACTCATCAGTCATGAAGCCCCGAGGAGAAAATAACACGACATGATTTTTATCTAAAGTATCAAGTTTTTATATACTTTTTCCAAGGTGGCTGCGTCTCAATACTTAGCTGACACAGCAGTTTTCCAATGTCTAATTACAGTTGAGGTTAAATAAAACGGACAGAGCAGCAGCCCCATTAAATCCGTGGTCATGTTTGAAAGAATGAATTAGCAGGAATGAATAACAATGAAGCACGCAGGGCTTTGGTTGAGGAGAAAGGCGGCGAGAAAAAAAAAAAAAAAAAATCTCTTCATTTTTACATGCTCTAACTTTTAGCTGCAGGGAGAGTAAATCTATCAAAAGGCTGTCACACTTAAAAGGGAGAACATCTGTAACAACAACAACAAAAACACTGCCCATAAAAAGAGCAGCCCGTTGGTTTTAAAACACGCCATTTGGCAAACACAGCAAGATTTAAGCATCTCAGAGGAAAAAGAAATACAGGTTAAAAGGGTTAATCCTATTTTTGTTATCACCCGCTCCAATGAACTGTCATAACGCCGCCGTCTTTGCTAAGCACAGCCGGCAGGCACACTGCAAGCACATCACTGACACTGGGGCTGCGCGGTTGAAAGTGGCTATATTTAGGTGAGGCACACTGTTTTATCAAGCCTACGCTAAGAAGATTTCATCAGAAGTTGAGGCAAATCTCCCCAACCTGAGGCTGTAAGAAAAAATCCCCCCCCCCCCCCCCAAAAAAAACCCCTACCTTAGCCAACGGTGCTAAAATAACTCCATCAATACAGCAAGTAGTTCTATTGTAGGACAACCATGTGATTTTTTTGTGTGTCAATGGAGTCAAAAGTTATGACTCCACGTTACAAAAGCATAGAGTCACAACAAAAACTTTTACAGTTAAGTCCCTACAAATGCAAAAAAAAATATATTCACTTTTGGATGCTTCTAAGTTTGTTCAGGTAACATTTTTGGACCCAAAAATCCCACACAACAAAATCCCTAACTTTAAAATTATAAGTATCATACTGTATCTTCAACTGGTTGAGAGTTACTTTTACCACAATATATCCTCTCCAGGGACAATACCTAGAAATTCAACTTGCATGTACTTGCATTTGGTGAGACACACAAGCACCAGCTTTGCTTTCATTGTTTTTATTACCTCACAACAGGCAATAATAATAATAATAATCACAATAATACACGGGCTACTGTTGTGGCCAAAAATCCACAGCAGGTTAAAACTCGCTTCTGAACCACCAACGTCACTTCCTGTTTGCCCTCCACTCAGTTCCCCCCAATCACCTGTAAACATTTACAGCAACACACAAGTCCATGACTGTTTTTTAGGTGTAAGATGTCTTATTTTCTTATGTCTACTTTTGGCTGCACAGCGGAAGAGTGGTTAGCGCGCAGTCCTCACAGCTAGGAGACCCGAGTTCAATTCCACCCTCGGCCATCTCTGTGCACGTTCTCCCCGTGCATGTGTGGGTTTTCTCCGGGTATTCCCACATTCCAAAAACATGCTAGGTTAGTGTCAGGGGGTAGTGTCAGAGCTGTAATAGAGATGAGACAGTCTCATTCCTGTCAGTGTGTGTGTGTGTGTGTAAGGTGTGTAAGGTGATGCTGAGACAGCGGTGTGAAGTCTAACCTCCAAGACTCACTTCTGCCCAAATGTCACTTGTTTGACGTCATCCCGTGTCTAATTATCTGATTGCAGTACGTCGTGTTTCATCAAATCAAATAGTCTGCTTCACTGGATTCTCTGTTACGTGCTGATGAATGCCGGATATTTTGGTTGCGGCTCTGATGCGGGGTATCGGTGTGACAGAGACTTCTCCGGCCTAACAAGTTAGAGACTATTATAATTTAGTAAGTTGTTTTGAGGGCAGAAGACGAAAACTAGCAAAAAAACAAAACAGAGCATGCTGTCGCAATATGGGCACAACAATGTACTGCTTCTGCTTCTTCTGTTTTGTCAAATGTAGTCAAAGTGAATAGCAACAACTGACAGAAGTGCTTATGTAATTAAGTCAGGTAGATTACTAATAGCTAACATTTTTAACACCTCAAAGCACAGTGTTGAGAAAGGACCTCTTTTTAACTGATCTTGCCGGCCATATTTAGTATATTTCTCAGAGGGCTGCCACGTTGGCTAATGGAAATCCACTTAAGTAATTAAGGCTAACAGATGAAAATTGCATAGCAAATAGACATGCAATAACAGGAAGCTTTGTGTCGTGAAGTAGAGACTCGTAGGTGCCCATTGAAGTACTTTTAAGGCTTGATAAATGGTTTGGACTATAGAACCTGGTACAAATATAGTGCTTTTACAAATTTCCCCACTGAGGGACGAATAAAGGCATATCTTAATCTTAATCTTAATCTTTGTAATGTTACAGCATAAGTGAACCACAGCTCCCCTGTGTCAGCTGCACTCATACACCGACCGACAGACGATGACGCTGCCTTCATCCTTCATTCATTCATTTTCTACCGTTTATCCTCATGAGGGTCTATCCCAGCTGAGAGGCGGGGTCGCGTTTCCCTGGACTGGTCGCCAGCCAATCACAGGGCACATATAGACAAACAACCATTCACACTCACATTCATACCCACGCAGAAAACTCACGCATTCACAGGGAGAACATGCAAACTCCACACAGAGATGGCCGAGGGTGGAATTGAACTTGGGTCTCTGAGCTGTGAGGTCTGCGTGCTAACCACTTATCTACCATGCAGCCGAATATAATCATGTTTTTGGAATGTGGGAGGAAATCGGAGTACACCGGAGAAAAACACGGAAATTGGTGGAATCGAACTTGGGTCTCCTCGCTGTGTGGCATGCACGCTAACACTCAATCACCGTGCAGCCCTCTTTGGGAGTCATATTGGACATTAAACTGAGTATTTTTACATGGTTTGACTGGTCCTGCGACTTATACTCCGGAGAGACTTATACAGTATATGTTTTTTTTTTCATTGACAACAACAAGAGGGTCGCGGAGCCTATCCCAGCTGTCTTCGGGTGAAAGGCTGGGACTGGTGGCCAGCCAATCACAGGGCACATATAGACAAACAACCATTCACACTCACATTCATACCTATGGACAATTTGGAGTCGCCAATTAACCTAGCATGTTTTTGGAATGTGGGAGGAAAACGGAGTACCCGGGAAAAACCCACGCATGTATGAGGAGAACATGCAAACTCCACACGGAAAGGCCCATTGGTGGAATCGAACTGAGGTCTCCTAGCTGTGTGGCCTGCACACTAACACTGGTCCACCGTGCAGCCCTCTTTGGGAGTCATATTGGACATTAAAATGAGTATTTTTACATGGTTTGACTGGTCCTGTGACTTATACTCCGGAGAGACTTATACAGTATATGTTTTGTTTTTTACATTAACAACAAACAGAGGGCGCTCCGGGCTTGTTTGCCTTGTGTCCGTTCCTCCTCTCGCTCCTGTGCCACTGAAAATTTAACGTTTTTTAACATTAATTAAAATGGAAACATCAACAAAAACAACCGAGCAAGACGGAACACAAATGCAACAAAAAAGAAATTCATATTGTGCAGATTACAAGCAAGTAAACTAGTTATGTTATGTTGTTTAGGTTAATATAATATTAATTTGTTCCTTTATCACACCTATTTAGCCTGTTTTTCTACATTTTTATTGTTATTACTATAATTATCTGCCAAGGACTTCCAGCAGCACAAACAGCTATTTGTATTTGTGACGCGGTGGTGCAGTGTGTCATTGTAGGGCTGCAGCAGACATGCGAAGGACACAAGGCTGTCCAGCCGGTGCCATCAGCATGCACTTATCCAACTAGCATGTGCCAATATCTGTGCTCTCTAGCTTTTGTGGTCTGTCACGCTGCCAGTAATTGTGTCTGTGTTTTATCACGATGCCTTGTTATCTCCAAGAAGGTCCTTGGGGTTAAGTCACAAGGTTCACTGTCAGCCAGCGATGAGTGTGGCAGAGGAAAACACTGGCCAGGGCCGAAAAAACAACAGCCCGCTATATACCGCCATCTCGGCTCGGAGAGAGGGAAGCTGAACGTGTGCTAAGATAATGTCGTGTCTATAATAGCAGGAACCGACCACTGTACACTGTCACCTCGTGCCCTTGTTGGGGGGCTGCGGCGTACTGCATCGTTATTTATCTTCACCACTCCAGGCACCGCAATCACCAAATGGAGCAGCCACAATGAAAGCCTTTTCTTATCCATCTCCAAAATGATAATCTGAGGTCAAAGAGCAAGAGAAGGAGTACTGTAGGTGGACCACAAAAGTTGGGTTAGAGAAAATGACAAGCTGATATGAATGAACGGAACAGACACACACTAGGGAAGGGCGGAGGGGGGGGGGGGCGCTTACCAACAAACTGTCAATTAGCAGCCGCCAGCTTTTTCGCCTTGGTTGCCCTTGTCGCTTGTTCTGTATGAATGGCGCCATCACAAAGTTGACCTGGCATTTTTCCACCCTTTTCACACACTTCCAGCTTCTGAAGCAGTATCACAACGATAACAATAAAAGGATATCCCACAATAGCAGGACAGGAATATGAAGTATAACGCTTTACACTTAGTACTCCCCCCCCCGCCCCCCAGGCTGTCCAACAGGTACATCATAGATCACGCTGGAGGCGGCACTGACAGAGCTAATTACTTGATGGCAGGATATTGTGTCGCTATAACAGCTGCAGTAATATCACTATGTTCTATGTAAATGTATAATGGATAAATGTTGCCTCTACTTTTATAGCTTTAATGCAGATATTTTATGTGAAAAATAACTACTTATATGCCAAGATAATCATAAAACATATAAATGCCAGTGTTAGGCACGTTACTTTAAAAAAGTACTTAGTTATAGCACTAGCAAAGACGGGTACCATTACAGAGGTTTGAATTTATTGCAGTCGACAGGTGTTTCTGTAGGTTTGAGTTTCTCACACAATACATGTTTTTTTCGGGGACATAATGTACATTCGACGTGTACATTTTTACCTTTGGCCTCAATGAGGTTAAAGTAGTGTCTGTACTTCCATTCGGTAAATGCTGCCTTCTCACTAGAGTCCTCCTCAATCGCCACCTCTCGCTATGCTGTATTGACTGCCCGGCACTTTAGATGTGCTCGAAAGACCCGCCCACCCAAGTTCTCTGATTGGCTGAAAAAACGCAATCTTAGCCAATCGTCACCGTTTATGTGCTCTAAACACCCGCCCATTCAAGTTCTCTGATTGGCTGGAAACGCAATCTTAGCCAATCGTCATCGTTTATGTGCTCTAAACACCCGCCCACACAATTTCTCTGATTGGCTGAAATCAGAGCCAATCTTAGCCAATCGTCATTGTTTATGTGCTCACAACACCCGCCCACCTAAGATCGCTGATTGGCTGAAGACACAATTTTACTAAAACCTCAGCCAATCCTCATTGCTTATGTGGTTATCTCACCCCCTCCGTTGTCAATCTGCAACATTCTCATACTCTCACTTTTCATTTCAATGCAGTTCCAGTAGCTCTGAAGTTGGTAACCCATAACGAGATGGTGTTTGGACATGGTACATGATCATGTCTACCGAGATTGAAGTGCAAACAAAACGCTCGTTGTTTTGCAGTTACAGATTTGTTTGTTTTGATAAACGTTTTCCACAATGAAAGCGCGATGCTCACCAGTCCGATTCATGGCAGCAACTGAAAAAGAAACGAAAAACAATGGCATTGAAAAGAAACAAAGCAAAATGGCATTATATGTACTTTTTGAAAATAAAAAAATATTTTATTATTTATTTTATTATTAATTTTATTATTTATATTGTATTTATTTTATTAATTATTTTATTAATGATTTTTATTAAAAATAAAAAAATATTTTTATTGTTTGTTTTATTATTAATTTATTTTGTTAATCATTTTATTCATTATTTTTATTAATTATTTTATTAATTATTTTATTAATTATTTTTATTAAAAATAACAAATATTGTTATTATTTATTTTATTATTAATTTATTTTTGTTAATCATTTTATCAATTATTTTTATTAATTATTTTTTATTTATTTGCCTTTTATTTAACCTACAAATGTGTCCAAACATTTTGGAAAATGGCATTATATGTACTTTTTGAAAAAAACATATTTGTATTATTTATTTATTTATTTTTTAAATTAATTATTTTATTAATTATTTTTACTAAAAATAAAAATATTTTTATTATTAATTTTATTAATTATTTTTATTAATTATTTTTTATTTATTTGCCTTTTATTTAACCTACAACTGTGTCAGATCATGTTGCCTGACCCTGTATATTTTAAATGGAACTATTTCTACCTACTAGTCCAGCTACTATATTTGTTAAGTCAAAATGACCGCTGTTATTAAAACAACATCGTAAGCGGCGGCCAAAGACCTTCATGGACTTTTTTTCAGCTCACTTATGGGCATAACCGGTGTGTGTGAAGAAAAAGTAGGACATGTTCCAAACAATGATGGTGAAGATAAATCAGGAGTCCGCCCACACAACCGAGGAGAGAAGAAAAATATAAGCGTCTCCCACCACTGCATGTGTGTCATAATCCCAGCCATTTGTTTGAGTCTAGCAGACAAAGCAGCATGTGGTCCCGGCCAAGTCAAACACATTGATTGAGGGAAGTATCTCCTGTGAATCACACACACTGACTTCTTTATCCAGCACGCCGGACTCCGGACCTCTCTGAGTGGAAACCCTGCTGTGTCTAACGGGCTTAAGGCTTCTGTTATACAGTCTCGCATCATGACCCTTGTGGAGGTTCTCTAGAGGAATGCCAGCCTCTGATGGACGGCTGGTGAGAGCAACTTTGACAACTGATGGCAATCAAACGGCATACAGTAGAGCGCAGACTTACATTAAGAAACTCTAATAATTAAGTGTGTTATTTCGGAATTCATCTGTTCATTTATTGACTGAACATAGACAGTACCCCCCCCTCCCACCCTGTCAGGAAACTGTCTGAAAAACTGACAGCCTGTCTTATTTTTAGACTGTAGATTGTAAACAACAGATGAGTTATGATAGGGTGACCAAATGTCCTGTTTCCACGTCGTGTCCTGGCCGTCCTGTTTCTTTTGGGTTTTTTTTAGACAGTGATAAAATGTCCTAGCTTTCATTAGCCACGTTTACATGAGGAGTTTTTCTCTTTCCGAATGGAATCTTTCTGAATGACCTTTCCGAAAGCAATGGTATACATGGAAAGGAATATTCCAATTGCGTGTCTACATGCGCCGTGAAAATCAACTAGAATAGTCAACAGGGCATGCCCAGTAAAACGTAAACACCAACATCACGTGATACCGACTTCCTCGAGTTTTTCTTTTACTTGTTGGATTAACTCCGTATTGCGAGAGGCGGGGCAACACCCTGGACTGGTCGCCAGCCAATCACTGGGCACATATAGACAAACAACCATTCACACTCACATTCATAATTTGGAGTCGCTAATTAACCTAGCATGTTTTTGGAATGTGGGAGGAAACCGGAGTACCCGGAGAAAACCCACGCATGCACGTGGAGAACATGCAAACTCCACATAGAGATGGCCGAGGGTGGAATTGAACCCTTGTCTCCCAGCTGTGAGGTCTGCGCAGTAACCACTCATCCACCATGTAGCCCGATGCTAGTTGTAAGATAATAATATTAAATGCTATGCAATCTAACAGTGTTATTTTACTGAAAATATGAGTCAACATTTTTTTTGACTTTGGGGTCTTAAAAATGGCATACACCCTGAACTGGTGGCCAGCCAATCACAAGGCACATATAGACAAACAACCATTCACACTCACATTCATACCTATGGACATATTTGGAGTCGCTAATTAACCTAGCATGTTTTTGGAATGTGGAAGGAAACCCACGCATGCAAACTCCACACAGAGATGGCCGAGGGTGGAATCGAACTCGGGTCTACTAGCTGTGATGCATGTGCGCTAATCACTCATCCACATATCCACCTAAAGGTGAAAGCAGAGTGAAGTTTTATCCAGGTCTGTTCCAGATCGGCTTGTAATTGGCTGTGCATATTACAGTGTCTACTCTGTGTATGTTTGAGTATTAAGACGACTGACCCACCGGTGGAGCTAATTCTGTTCCAGCCACAGTCTGTTAATTGCTTCTGATCTTAAACGTACCCTTTCTGCTAACAGGAGTGACTTACTTGTAAAAATGTAAGTACTTTTTAATGTGTTGAGACGCGCCGAAGCTAAATATCTGCACCATTTTCACATTTTGACCATTTCTCATCTCGGGCTGATCGGGTTGCGGTAGTGGTGGTGGTGGTGTTGGTGGGAGTCGGCGGGGGTGAAAAAATCAATTTCAGAGAGACAAGGGGTGTGAGTATACACCTGGGACACGGGCAAGGCTGAAAAGGTTAACCTGTATGTGCCTGATATAGGAGAATGTGACCGAGCGGGGGAATAGACTGGGGTGCATGCATGCATGCAGAGGTCAATGCTAAACAAACTAACTGTGCTTTTTAACACACAGGATTGATGGCTGCCTGTTAGTAGAAGTATCTGGAACAACAAAGGCAAGTGGAGGTATGTTAATTCCATCATAAGCTACAACTGAAATTGAACTAGGCGGCACGGCGGTCTAGTGGTTAGCGCACAGACCTCACAGCTAGGAGACCAGGGTTTGATTCCACACTCGACCATCTGGAGTTTGCATGTTCTCCCCCGTGCATGCGTGGGTTTTCTCCGGGTACTCCGTTTTTTCCTCCCACATTCCAAAAACATGCTAGGTTAATTAGCGAATCCAAATTGTCCATAGGTATGAATGTGAGTGTGAATGGTTGTTTGTCTATATGTGCCCTGTGATTGGCTGGCGACCAGTCCAGGGAGACACGACCCCGCCTCTCGCCCGAAGACAGCTGGGATAGACCCTCACGAGGATAAACGGTAGAAAACGAATGAATGAATGATGAAGGCAGCGTTATCGTCTGAGGATTGTATGAGTGCAGCAGCTGACGCAGGGGAGCTGTGGTTCACTAATTATGTAACATTATCTCGCCCGAAGACAGCTGGGATAGGCTCCAGCGCCCCCGCGACCCTCGTGAGGATAAGCGGTAGAAAATGAATGAATGAATGACTATTATATTCAAGCAGGAACCTGGTGTTTGAACATGTATTTGCCATGTCACTTCGAATCTTCCAACACTGAATAAAATTTTTTAATCAGATTAATCAATTAATTGATTAATAATAATAATTAATTGAAAAAAATGAACCATTACTAAAATAAACACCAGTTGTACGTATCTTTCTTTTAATAAATTACAGAAAAAAGGGGCATATTTCAGATAAAGTTATAAATGGTGATTAATCATAATTAATCTAGAATCTAGACGATTCAGGTATCAACTTATTGCCACCCTTATATAAGTAATGGTCTCACTTTGGCGACCCTCGTGAGGAAAAGTGGTAGAAAATGAATGAATGAAATTGAATTAATCAATTTCTGGGCGGTCAAGTGGTTAGCGCGTAGACCTCACAGCTAGGAGACCAGGGTTCAATTCCACCCTCTGCCATCTCTGTGTGGAGTTTGCATGTTCTCCCCGTGCATAGGTTAATTAGCGACTCCAAATTGTCCATAGGTATGAATGTGAGTGTGAATCGTTGTTTGTCTATATGTGCCCTGTGATTGGCTGGCGACCAGTCCAGGGTGTACCCCGCCTCACGCCCGAAGACAGCTGGGATAGGCTCCAGCGCCCTCGTGAGGATAAGCGGTAGAAAATGAATTCATGAATGAGTATTATATTCAAACAGGAACCTGGTGTTTGAACATGTGTTTGCCATTAAAGTTTTTTTAATCAGAATAATCAATTAATTGATTAATAATTTTAATTAATTAATTAATTCATAATAATGAATTAAACAAAATGAACCATTACTAAAATAAACACTGTTTGTATCTTTCTTAAATTACAAAAAAAAGGGGCATATTTCAGATAAAGTTATAAATGGTGATTAATCATAATTAATTAATAATTAATTAATTGTAAGTAATGGTCTCACTTTGGCGACCCTCGTGAGGAAAAGCGGTCGAAAATGAATGAATGAAATTGAATTAATGAATTTCTGGGTCAAACTGTCACTATCATAAAACATAAAATGTCCAGGTATTCTGAATAACCCCGCATGTGAAAAATGGAAAAAAAAATAGAATATTTCCTCCAATAAAAGCTTCCATTTTCCCGGCTTTGCTGTGTGGCTCTTCTGCATAAACTTCAAAGATAGCGGCACGTTCTCTGAACCTGCAGAGATCTTTACAAGGATGGTCTATTCTGTGTCTATCTAAAATGGTTAGTCGTAACTGAAATGGAAATTGCACAGTTGGAATTGTTCCATTATTGAGCCGTAGTGATGATAACATCTCAGATAAGGTGTGGGCTTTTCTTGATTTATGATTTAATCCTGACATGACACCAATATCATGGATTTTGTTGACTGGCTCTGATATGAACCGCCGTTTCGTCCTGTGAAATGAGTTGCAGTGGAAGTCATTATCCAGGTGATGTTTGCAAAATACGCACACGGTTTAAACTACGCAGGTAATATTGACAAAGTAACAATTGCCAACCTTTGCACTTTAATTAGCATACCTTCTGTTTTGCTTGTAACACAGCAGCTGCAAAGTAAAATGTGATTGAAACATTCTGCTACCGTTAAAGACATGCTAGGTTACCAGAAATGTGGTTGAATTTTCAGATGATTTGGAGCTGTTAACTACAGCTGCAACTATTAATCAAAAATTAATTAATTACGCAGTTAATCGACAATTATTTTTTAATTAATAATAATAAAAAATTAATTAATAATGAAAAAAATTAAATATTTAAAAATAAATCAAAAAATAAAAAAATGAAAATATATATTTTTTAAATATGAAAATATGATCTTATTTCAGCCTCTCAAAAGCAAACCTATTGTTATTGTGTTTAGCCAAAATAAGATATTCCTCTATTCTGAAATGTTGCTGACCAAACACTAATTGTAGGTGTTTGCTTCATATTAATTTGGTTTATTTATGGCCTAACCGATTAATTGACCATTAATTGAAACAATAAGCTTCAGATTAATCGACTCGAAAAATGATCAGGATTGTATTTTTGTGTACATTTATTGTTTTACTGAAGGTATTTCAATTTTTTATTATTATTTAACATTATATTCGGCTGCACGGCGGATAAGTGGTTAGCGCGCAGACCTCACAGCTCAGAAACCCAAGTTCAATTCCACCCTCGGCCATCTCTGTGTGGAGTTTGCATGTTCTCCCCGTGCATGCGTGGGTTTTCTGCGTGGGTATGAATGTGAGTGTGAATGGTTGTTTGTCTATATGTGCCCTGTGATTGACTGGCCACCAGTCCCGCCTCTCACTCGAAAACAGCTGGGATAGGCTCCAGCACCCCCGAAAATTAAAAATGTGTTTTTTAAATCAGATTAATGAATTAATTAAAAAAAGAATGAACCGTTACTAAAATAAACACAAGTTGTATCTTTCTTTTAATAAATTACAGAAAAAAGGGGCATATGTATTTCAGATAAAGTTATAAATGGTGATTAATCATAATTAACTTATTTAAACACTGATCAATCTGATTAAAAATGTGTATAATTTTACAAATTTTTTATGACCAGGCAGTGATTGAACACTGTAAAAATAATGGTTCAGAGTACACGCAGAGGTGGCCACCCCACTAGCCACCCCACCCCACTCTCCGGCCACCCTACTGGACACTGTTTGAACATGTTTTTGCCATGTCACTTTGAATCTTCCAACACTGAATAAAGTTTTTTAATCAGATTAATCAATTAATTGATTAATAATAATAATTAATTGAAAAAAAATGAACCATTACTAAAATAAACACCAGTTGTATCTTTCTTATAATAAATTACAGAAAAAAAGGGCATATTTCAGATAAAATTATAAATGGTGATTAATCATAATTAATCTAGAATCTAGACGATTCAGGTATCAACTTATTGCCACCATTATATAAGTAATGATCTCACTTTGGTGTCAAAAAAATTGCTGAATACCAAATGTTTTGGTGTGTAATTTTGATCTATCACTGTATTTGTGTTATTTGTGTATTTTTACTTCAGTGCTACTTACTGTATTGAATATCCCAATGTAGCATTTTCAGCACAGTACGCCCACTATATTTATTTTGGTGTGTATCTCTAGCAATCTTTATCCAATCATGCTGGGATAGCATGTTTTCCTTTTTCCACCCAGGTACAGATTTATTGATTTCCATATTTCCATATGAGTAGAATGGGTCAGTTCAAATCAGTTCAAAATAGCTTTGAGTCTAAACAATATTTCCTTAATTAAATCATTGGAGTTTTCTTGCAGCGTGTTGTTGACATGACATGACAAATAAGCATTGCCTGAACCGACCCCGCTTGAAACATTGATAGAAATTAAAGTGGCAAATTCCGCTCACAGCGTCCAGCCGACGAAAAGGGGGAGGGGGGGGGGGGGGGTGGCGAAGAAAAAAAAAAAAAACTTAAATATGTGGTGTTGAAGGTGTTAAAAACTGGTTTTGGCAGGCGAGTGCGACTGTGTATCCACCTGGGGAGATTCTAAATTGATGTGGCAGTGCAAAGGATGGTGGAGCGGGGAAGTGGGGGGGGGGACGGACACACAACATTACATTTGTTAGGTGAGCGAAATACATCAAGCCGGGTGACGGGAAGAAAACTCCTGCAGGTTTGCCTATTTTCAAATTGTATATGATGTCCAATCAATCAATGTAATCTCACCTCCAGATTACCATCACAAGGTTAAAACTCCACTCTCCGACTAATACATAAAGCAGTATTAAATGACAGATCAGGATGGGAGGGGGATGGGGGGGGGGCGGAAGTGGGGGAAATCTCTGACTCCCTGGCATGAAAAAAAATCTCATTTTTTAAAGTTGGGATCACGTGTGCAGATTTCACACTGCTTCACTTAGCGAGGGAGGTCACACGGTATAGCGTTCAATCATTCCGCCGCTTGCGACAGGCAACCTTCTACCCCGCCAGCCAAACACACATCCACCCCTGCATGGGCTCCCTCCATTAAATAAATTGTGCCGTAATAATCTCTTGGCTCAATATTTGTGGATGAGAGCGATGGCAGCCTATTTTGACTAGCCCACTTTTTTGGGCCTGGCCAAAAAAAAAAAAAAAAAACGTCTGTAATCCCCGTGTTTAACCGCCACTAAATTAAACCGGGGAGTTATTCAACGTAAACCAGAAAAAGAAGACACAGACACCGAAGCCGCGCGCTGTGACAGTGTCAAAACCTTCCCATGCAGATTAGCGCTATAAAACATGCCCCATTAAAGGGCAAAAGCCGGCACGCTGAGGGTTCCATTCATGCATCTTAATCCCAAAGGTTCATTACCACCGACAAAGACGTCTTTATTGCCACGAGTTGGTCTGTTTATTTCATTGTTTGCAACTTCCTGTTTATTTATTTCAATAAATCTACTTTTTTTAAGATAGATATTCTTTCAAGGATGTTCACATAAAAATTTGTTGTGGCAAAATGATTAAAGCGCAGGCCTCACAGCTTGGAGACCCGAGTTCAATTCCATCTCTGAAGGAACATATTAGATAGTCTCACTTTTTGAGGTGCACCGGGAAGAAAATGGAATATGAAATATTAATTAGAGCAATGTTAGCAGATGTTATTGTCACAGGAATCCTTGCGTGAGTACTCAGCCCGTTGGTCTTCTTATATTAATACTTATAATAAAAAGTACCGCCGTTTCGTAGAATGAAAACAAGTAAAAGATACGTTAAAATACAACATTCATTCGTTTATACACAGTTAAAACATGAGTAAAAGCGGGGCGGGGCACATTACAATATTAGTTCAATATTATGTTAGCAGATGTTATTGTCACAGGAATCCTTGCATGAGTACTCAGCCTGTTGGTCTTCTTATAATACTACTACTACTACTACTACTACTACTACTACTACTACTACTACTAATAATAATAATAATAATAATAATAATAATAATAATAATAATAGAGACCTGAGTTCAATTCCATCTTTGAAGCAATATATTAGATAGTTTCACTTTTTGAGGTGCACCAGGAATAAAATGGAATATGAAATATTAATTAAGGCAATGTTAGCAGATGTTATTGTCACAGGAATCCTTGCGTGAGTACTCAGCCTGTTAGTCTTCTTATATTACAATATTTACTGGAAGAATAAACTATTTTGGGCAACCAACTGCATAAAAATGACTTGTATTATAAAAATGAAAAAAATGAAAAAAAAGGCCGCAAAATTCCATCATCTCGTGGTTCACAACGAAAATATATTTGAAAATATAAAATTAAAAACTTGGTGCTTCAATTTTATTTTTTTTATTTTTTTAAAACATGCTAGGTTAATTAGCGACTCCAAATTGTCCATAGGTATGAATGTGAGTGTGAATGGTTGTTTGTCTATATGTGCCCTGTGATTGGCTGGCCACTAGTCCAGGGTGTACCCCGCCTCTCGTCCCGAAGACAGCTGGGATAGGCTCCAGCACCTCGCGCGACCCTTGTGGGGATAAGTGGTAGAAAATGAATGAATGGTCATGGTCAGGATCTTTGTTATATTAGTGACCTGATCCTGCCCTACACCCCTGCTCCATTACTCAGGTCTGTGGACCAGAACCTACTGACAGTTCCATGTACCCGTTTCTTTGACATAAAGTTGCATGACATCCCAATGAGCAGTGTAGCACAACAGTGACTTTACCCCCCCTACTTGGTCCGGTCCATTTCTGGTTGGATTTCCTTTATGAGGAACATCGGTTAGCTTCTCCAAAACAATATCCGTTGTTGCATTTGCATCCTAAAAATGCCTCCTCAAAATAAAACTCTGTCGCCTCTCCATTGTAAACGTTCGCATCTTCTTCTACTGTGGAAAACGCATGTAAACAAGATGGCCGCGGCGCTCCGTCTGCTGACAACCAATTAACACGCAGTAGTGTGTCTAGCCCCACTGTCCGCAAACACACACCCAAGCGTACCGCACAAAGGAAACAACGGGAATGCAATCAAATGGAGGGCTGCGACTAAGGATTACTATTGATTAATCTGAAGCTTGTTGTTTTGATTAATCGAGTATTCGGTTAGGCCCTGGACGGCCCGAATCAATATGAACCAAACATAAACAATTAGCGGTTTGGTCCTCAACAAACACGGAGATAGTAGGTAAACATTTGAGAGGATTTTTATATAATTTTAAAAAAGGTTAATCGAAGACCAAAATAGTGAATTAATTGGATAATCGATTAATTAAGCCATTGATTCATTGTTGCAGCAATGTGAATTGTTGCAAATGCATACATTCAGATTCTTGTCGCATCCTTTTAGATATTAACATTAGCTATTACAGCTATTAATATTAGCTATTACAGCTATTAATATTAGCTATTCCGGCTATTAATATTAGCTATTCCGGCTATTAATATTAGCTATTACAGCTATTAATATTAGCTATTACAGCTATTAATATTAGCTATTACAGCTATTAATATTAGCTATTCCGGCTATTAATATTAGCTATTCCGGCTATTAATATTAGCTATTACAGCTATTAATATTAGCTATTACAGCTATTAATATTAGCTATTACAGCTATTAATATTAGCTATTACAGCTATTAATATTAGCTATTCCGGCTATTAATATTAGCTATTGCAGCTATTAATATTAGCTATTGCAGCTATTAATATTAGCTATTACAGCTATTAATATTAGCTATTACAGCTATTAATATTAGCTATTACAGCTATTAATATTAGCTATTCCGGCTATTAATATTAGCTATTGCAGCTATTAATATTAGCTATTACAGCTATTAATATTAGCTATTACAGCTATTAATATTAGCTATTACAGCTATTAATATTAGCTATTACAGCTATTAATATTAGCTATTGCAGCTATTAATATTAGCTATTCCGGCTATTAATATTAGCTATTACAGCTATTAATATTAGCTATTCCGGCTATTAATATTAGCTATTCCGGCTATTAATATTAGCTATTACAGCTATTAATATTAGCTATTACAGCTATTAATATTAGCTATTACAGCTATTAATATTAGCTATTACAGCTATTAATATTAGCTATTACAGCTATTAATATTAGCTATTACAGCTATTAATATTAGCTATAACAGCTATTAATATTAGCTATTCCGGCTATTAATATTAGCTATTACAGCTATTAATATTAGCTATTACAGCTATTAATATTAGCTATTATAGCTATTAATATTAGCTATTCCGGCTATTAATATTAGCTATTGCAGCTATTAATATTAGCTATTACAGCTATTAATATTAGCTATTACAGCTATTAATATTAGCTATTGCAGCTATTAATATTAGCTATTACAGCTATTAATATTAGCTATTGCAGCTATTAATATTAGCTATTACAGCTATTAATATTAGCTATTGCAGCTATTAATATTAGCTATGACAGCTATTAATATTAGCTATTAATCTCACTGTGTCGAGATGGCCATGATAGGATGCAGCATTTGTGAGCGCCTTACCTCGACTTTGTTCAAGGAGCAGAGTTCAGAGGTCAACATAACCCCCCGACTTTGACCCCCCCCCACCTTTGTGACTGTATGTGTCTTTCCATGCGACATTCGACGGCCCACGAGAAGCAAACCAAATCGATAGCGAAACACTCTGAAATCAGATGTAATCAACCCCAGTGAAATCATATAACGGCTGTTATTCCCACTGATCCTTTTTATCTGTCAGAAATTGCATGGAATTGTGTGACCGCCACTGATCCACGTGCGGAATGTTACTGTATTCCCGACCCTATTATAAAAAAAAAGTGACAAAATACAATCGTTAAAAAAAAAAATTGATGTCTTTTCTGAGAATTCCTTTGCTGCTGTCTAGGTAAGTGTCTTCTGGGAAACAACGGCAGAGTGTGCAGGCGGAATAAAAAAGCTGGTTGGGAAAGTCGACTTTACAGAGAGGATGGCAGGATTCGCTTGCAAAGGGATTTAACTGATTGACAGAAAACTGCAGGACAACCAACACCCCCCCCCCTCCTGTCTATGATGGGGTTGGCAACAGGATTCTTAAAAAAAAAAAATGGCTTAATAGAACTCTCAATGCAACGGGAATAAGGGAGGGGGAAAGTTCTAAACATGTGACACTTTCCTTTCTCTCTAGGGAAACGGGAAAGACTTCCCAACAGATGTGTCCTCTAGGCTCTGAATCACCAGATAATTAAAAGGCACTTGACGATCAGAGGGCTGCATTCTAATATTGCGCTGCATCTTTTGTTGTCTGCAAGTCGGCACAATGCCTTTATAGAACTCAACACCATAATATTCTATACGCAAAAATCACAAAAATCATCTGGTTTTCATCTGCCAAAGATAGACATTCATTGTCATTGTGGCCGCACACATTTTGTCCATCAGCAATCATAAGCATCGTAATGCTGAATGCCGCCCCCGAAACAGATTTTTATGGAATTAATAATAATAATAAGGCGGCACGGTGGTCGAGTGGTTAGCGCGCAGACCTCACAGCGAGGAGACCAGGGTTCAATCCCACCCTCGGCCATCTCTGTGTGGAGTTTGCATGTTCTCCCCCTGTGCATACGTGGGTTCTCTCCGGGTACTCCGGTTTCCTCCCACATTCCAAAAACATGCTAGGTTAATTAGCGACTCCAAATTATCCATAGGTATGAATGTGAGTGTGAATGGTTGTTTGTCTATATGTGCCCTGTGATTGGCTGGCCACCAGTCCAGGGTGTACCCCGCCTCTTGGCCGAAGACAGCTGGGATAGGCTCCAGCATGCCCGCGACCGTTGTGAGGAAAAGCGGTAGAAAATGAATAATAATAATAATAATAATAATAATAATAATAATAATAATAATAATAATAATGGCAATGCGGAAAAATGTCATGTGGATCATAGAAATACTGCACTGTGATACGGCATCTCAGTATAGTATTAGTAATTTATTTATTAATTTATTCAAAATTATTTTTAATTATTTGTACAAATTACTGTTTATGTTGTACGTTGTTGTTCATATTTGATGTCATCTATTCTCCACATTATTATTATTATTATTATTATTATTCATTATTAATTATTTATCTTCTTTTGTCTCTGATATTACATTTTTGGCTGCCCAAAATGGACTTTATTATTGGAAAAATGGATTTGGTTTAAGTACGTTTCAGTTTGAGCCGAACCAACTGGAAGAGATGAATAACGCTAACCAAGGTTTCGTTGTAATTCGATTCTTTTCATACTTTCAAAAGTTAATTCATCCATTCATTCATTCATTTTCCATCTATCTATCATCTATCTATCATCTATCTATCATATATCTATCATCCATCTATCTATCTATCCATCTATCTATCCATCTATCTATCCATCCATCTATCCATCCATCTATCATCTATCCATCTATCCATCTATCCATCTATCCATCCATCCATCCATCCATCCATCCATCTATCTATCTATCTATCTATCTATCTATCTATCTATCTATCTATCCATCCATCCATCCATCCATCCATCCATCCATCCATCCATCCATCTATCTATCTATCTATCTATCTATCTATCTATCTATCTATCTATCTATCTATCTATCTATCTATCCATCCATCCATCCATCCATCCATCCATCCATCCATCCATCCACATCCATTTTATTGCTCCTTTTGTCAGATAATTTAAACCTGCAAAAAAAAAAGTCTGGTGCTTGTGTGTCTCACCGAGTATTTCACTTTTGTTGCACACTTGAAATTTGAATGATATTTTCAAGAGCTTAAAAGGTGCAATACGTGAATTTGAGCAAATTTCATGTATTTCTTAAAAGCTATTAATAACACATGATGAAAGGCGAAGTTTTATATTTTTATTTGAGTTGCACAACTTTGTTTTTTTTGTTTTTGTTTTTTTTTTTTAGACTTGAATGACATTTAAGAATATTACATGTAAGGATCTTTCCCGTATTTTTCGAGTTCAAATGTTGACAGGTCCGGTCGTCGCAGCTTCAATCACAAAGTCCTATCCACCATCGCAACGCAGATATTTATGGTCCTCGCGGGCTTAAAAGGCTGCCTCATTTGAAAAAGAATCTTCACAGAAGAAGTCATATCTTTTTTTTTTTCAAGGGGGGGGGGGGGGGTGCTCAGTGTCACCATGTCGCTGGCCGCATCTCCTCTCTGGAAGATGCTCGTTCAGAATGGAAGGCGGCTGTTCTGGGCTTTGGAGCTGGAAATGAGGCTGTAGATTGGATTATGATGCCGTTTTTAATCCCGTCTTTTTCCCCGGCTAGATATTGCTCCTCCCTACTTCTTAGCGTTATACAATACTTGACAAGGGAAGATTTTTGCCCAATTCTAGCGCGGTGATGACTATGTGATTCCTCGTGACACTCTAATTTGAGCTTATAGCGCTAAGGCTTTGATGCAGACATGGGAATAAAACTTTTTAGTCACTGCGACCCTTCTCTTCGTAAAAAAAGGTCCCATTAAAAAAAAAGGTCCCACTCACACTCACTGTGGACTTTAATTAGAGTCATCATGTCCCGTCTGATCCTGATTTCGGAGAATGTAGGTGTCCAAAGTAGCATTTCCCTCTTCAACGCATTAAAACTCAAATACAAGCTGAAAGTCGTCTCAACGTGTGTGGTGTCATCTTCCCGACATGGCACGCTATTCCCTCGGCGTCTAACTTTGATATTATTTTCCAAAAAAAAACTTTCACTTTAATGCTGATGTATGACTAATAGACTAATAACGCAGACTTCCTCTGAGAGGTGGCTCAGTAATGGGGCCATTATAGTTTCATTTACGTGTGAAATGGTGCATTAAAAGTGGTGTTCCTTGTCTTCTCACTGTTAGCCACAGAGGAACATACAAGGATCTTCTAGACTGGACTCGACGGGACGAGACGCACGATACCTTTCTGCAGCGAGACGTCTGTGGTTTTAATTGTACGGTGGAACCTCTTAGCTCAACAGAAATTTTAGACCTCTGGAGTTGCACAAATAGAAGCTGTCTTCAGATCAGCCAAGTGTTTCCGTGCATCTATTTTCATGAAGGACATCGATGATGGAAACCAGGAAGTCAGCAGTCTTCAATATGCATTCAAGTTTTCAATCAAAGGTATAAGTGACGTAACCGTCATTCAACATTTATGTGAATTTTGTTAACATTTTTGGCTGCCCAGAAGGGACTTTAGTATTGGAAAAATTGGATTTGGTTTAAGTACGTTTCAGTTTGAGCTGAAGATGAATAATGCTAACCAAGGTTCCGCTGTAATTCAATTGTTTTCATACTTCATTCATTCATTCATTCATTTTCCATCTATCTATCATCCATCTATCTATCCATCCATCCACTCATCCATCCATCTATCTATCTATAGAGCCACAAATAACACAATATATACATACAAAAGTAATATTTTCATAGTCATTCATTCATTTTCTACCGCTTTTCCTCACAAGGGTTGCAGGGGGTGCTGGAGCCTATCCCAGCTGTCTTCAGGCGAGAGGCGGGGTACACCCTGGACTGGTGGCCAGCCAATCACAGGGCACATATAGACAAATATTTATATGTTGTTGACATTTTGCGCCAGAGGCTGCTTGAGCAGCACGAGAGCCCAGAGGGAGGCTGATGTCATTGCAGCTCCCTCAGGCAGATGCAATGCATTGTAAAAAATGTAAAAGATTTGTTATTTTTTCCATTGTAAACTCATATTGGTACATTCGTTCATTTTCTACCATTTATCCTCACAAGGCTCGCGGGGGTGCTGGAGCCTATCCCAGGGCACAAATAGACAAACAACCATTCACACTCACAGTCATACCTATGCTAATTAACCTAGCATGTTTTTGGAATGTGGGAGGAAACCGGAGTACCCACACAGAGATGGCCGAGGGTGGAATTGAACTCGGGTCTCCCAACTGTGAGGCCGGCACGCTAACTGGTCGACCGCAGAACGATCTTTCTTATAGGAAAAAAGATTTGGTTTAAGTACGTTTCAGTTTGAGCCGGACCAACTGGAAAAGATTAATAATGCTAACCAAGGTTCCGCTGCAATTCAATTATTTCATACTTTCAACAGTTCATTAATTAATTTCTCTTATCCTCACAAGAGTCGTGGGGGTGCTGGAGCCTATCCCAGCTGTCTCTGTCTTCAGGCAAGAGGCGGGGTACACCCTGGACTGGTCACCAGCCAATCACGGGGAGAACATGCAAACTCCACACAGAGATGGCCGAGAGTGGAATTGAACTCGAGTCTCCTAGCTGTGAGGCCTGCGCACTAACTGCTCGGCTGCAGAACAATCTTGAAAAACGATCTTGGAAAATTGGATTTGGTTAAAGTACGTTTCAGTTTGAGCCATGCAACCTGGAAGAGATTAATAATGGTAACCAAGGTTGCAGTGTAATTCAATTCTTTTTATACTTTCAACAGTTAAACATGTTAAAATGTTCCGAAACAGAAAAACAGTCATGAAGAGTTCATGATGGGGACAGTTGGAATAGATTTTTTCAATTTCTACGATTTCCTATGAGGAACAAATCGGAGGTCTACGAGCATCCCACAATGGATTATAGCTGACCGTAGAGGCTCCACTGTTTAAGTGAGCAATAAAACAATCATAATATTGAATGCACCACTAAATATAACACAGTATCTAACCCCACACCCCAAACAAGTTAGATAACCTTATTTTTTAGAGCATCCGCTCTCTCTTTCTGTGCAATTTAATCTCTCCATCTCGCCAAGAGATTCACACGTGCATCGTACATGCAAGAGCGAGAGCGGCGGCAGCAGCAGCAGCACCACCACGGCCTATTTCTGCATCCCGCTCAAAGACATTTCAAAACTGAGGGCTGGAGCCAAACTTCTGACCTTTCAGTATGAGGACACTCTCCCCGAGCCCCAAATCACCCTCTCTTGTGACATTTAACACGCTGAGTAAGAGAGCATAGGTGGGCGCAACGGCAAAAAGCAGATAGGAGGAATGCAAACTGAAATGGCCATCTGTTGAACTTTGACCTGTTCAAACTATGAACAAAAATATTACATGACACCTACAGCAAGTGAAAATAGGATACATTAGTCTGGAATGACTTTATATAAGATTTCCAAGTATGTACGTACGTATTATTATTATTATTATTGTTATTATTGTCATTGTCATTGTCATTGTCATTGTCATTGTCATTGTCATTGTCATTGTCATTGTCATTGTCATTGTCATTGTCATTGTCATTATTATTATTGTGATTATTTTAATTTTAATTTTAATTTTAATTTTAATTTTTATTTTTATTTTTATTTTTATTTTTATTTTTATTTTTATTTTTATTTTTATTTTTATTTTTATTTTTATTTTTATTTTTATTTTTATTTTTATTTTTATTTTTATTTTGTTATAGGATTTGGTTTAAGTACGTTTCAGTTTGAGCCGGACCAACTGGAAAAGATTAATGCTAACCAAGGTTCCACTGTAATTTGATTCTTTTCATACTTTCAACAGTTCATTCATTCATTTCTCTTATCCTCACAAGAGTCATGGGGGTGCTGGAGCTTATCCCAGCTGTCTTCAGGTAAGAGGCGGGGTACACCCTGGACTGGTGGCCAGCCAATCACAGGGCACATATAGACAAACAACCATTCACACTCACATTCATACCTATGTTTTTTTATTTTTATTTTTATTTTTATTTTTATTTTAATTTTTATTTTTATTTTTATTTTTATTTTTATTTTTATTTTTATTTTTATTTTTATTTTTATTTTTATTTTTATTTTTATTTTTATTTTTATTTTTATCATCATTATTATTATTATTATTATTATTGTCAGTATTATTGTCAATATTATTGTCATTATTATTGTCATTATTATTGTCATTATTATTATTATTATTATTATTATTATTATTATTCTTCATTTTTTTCGCTTATCCTCATGAGGGTCACGGGGGTGCTGGAGCCTATCCCAGCTGTTATTGTTCACCTTGTGGAGGTGAAGCTCACTCTGCCACACACGGAAGATGCAATTCAAATTGCGGTATTCATATAAAATACTTTTTATGACCCACGTCTATATATACCAGATGTGGCAAACGGTGCTTTATTTTGAAGGCTGGAAGTGTGGTGTGTGTGTGGTGTGTGTGTGTGTGTGTGTGTTGAGAATGTTTTTTTTTCCCCTCCACTTTGCAGTATTGAGACACACCTGGAAAGTGCACCCCAGGTGTGTGTGATTAGCAATCAGGTGGAGCTGGCATTAAGGAGGCAAACAGGAAGCAGGTTCCTCTCTCTCAATCATTGTTGTGTATGTGACCAAGCCACACGTGCACTTGGTTGTTTGTGCGCTATGCTGTGTGTGCAGCCATTTTGTGTATAATTGTGTGTTGATTGCCTAGTGTGGCTGGTTTAGTTCCATGGAGAAATGTACTCGCTTATATTTCTGGTGAGTCTTTGTGTGGACTGGTGGCCAGCCAATCACAGGGCACATATAGACAAACAACCATTCACACTCACATTCATACCTATGGACAATTTGGAGTCGCTAATTAACCTAGCATGTTTTTGGAATGTGGGAGGAAACCGGAGTACCCGGAGAAAACCCTCGGATGCACGAGGGGGGAACATGCAAAAACTCCACACAGAGATGGTTGAGGGTGGAATTGAACTTGGGTCTCCAAGCTGTGAGACCTGTGTGCTAACCACTTGACCACCTTGCAGACTGCATACGTATTAACATAATAAAAAATAAAATTGTAGCACCAAATTTTAATTTTATATTTTCAAATGCTGTATCTCGTTGTGAACCACAACATGATGGAATTTTGCGGCAACCTTTTTTTTTTTATTTTTTTTTATTTTTATAATGCAACAAATAATTTTAATGCAATTGATTACCTTTTTAAAAAAAATTCCTTTTTTATAATAATAGTCTTTTTTTTGCAGTTGATTGCAAATATTGTAATATAAGAAGATTAACAGGCTGAGTACTCATGCAAGGATTCCTGTGACAATAACATTGGCTAACATTGCCCTAATTAATATTTCATATTCCATTTTATTCCTGTTGCACCTCAAAAAGTGAAACTATCTAATATATTCCTTCAGAGATGGCCGAGGGTGGAATTGAACTCGGGTCTCCTAGCTTTGAGGCCTGCATGCTAACCACTTGTCCACCTTGCAGCCTGCATACGTATTAACATAGTAAAAAATAAAATTGGAGCACCAAGTTTTAATTTTATATTTTCAAATATATTTTTGTTGTGAATCACGAGATGATGGAATTTTGCGTCCTTTTTTAAAAATTTTTTTTCCTTTTTATAATACAAGTCATTTTTTTATAATACAACTCATTTTTATGCAGTTGATTGCCCGAGATTGTTTATTCCTCCAGGAAATATTGTAATATAAGAAGACTAACAGGCTGAGTACTCACGCAAGGATTCCTGTGACAATAACATATGCTAACATTGTTCTAATTAATATTTCATATTCCATTTTATTCCTGGTGCACCTCAAAAAAGTGAGACTATCTAATATATTCCTTCAGCTCATTGCTGAACATCCCAATATTTCAGTAACCACATTGTAGGGAGCATATCATAGAGGTATGTTTTCATACGTGTATTACAGCCCACTGATTGCTCCTTCCTGTTTTACTACCATGTTATTCTATTTATGCTGACGTAACTAATGCATCTGCCAACGATCCCTGTCCACTCCACACACTGCAGTGGCAAGAGAAGCGTGATTAGGCTGAAGTAATCTGTACTGAACTGGACAGGTTTCTGACTTTGGCCATGTTTTTCCTTGCCTCTGTCACCAAAATTATTGCTTATGTTGGTTTGGGGTATCACCATGTGTCCACACACAGAAGTGGAATTAGGGTTTAGGAAGCTATACCTTGCCTTTTGTTGCTAAAATGCTCATAGTGTGGTTAGGTTGGTTGGTCAATGTATGGCAGGGGTCTCAAACTCAATTTACTTGGGGGCCACTGGAGCTAGGGTCTGGGTGAGACTGGGCCGCATCAGGTTTTCCAAAAAAAAAAAAAAAACGCATTATTAAAAACAGAAAAATTAAAAAAAACTTTGCTTTGGTTCCAATTTTCTACAATAAAAGTTCTGATAAAACATTCCACTGTTCTCAAATATCTTAATTTTTATTTTTCTGCACAAAATAAGATGAAAAATAAATAAACAAATCAAGAATAAAGAAAATCAATCAGTAATAAATAAATATAATAATAATAATAAAACAGCAAATAATAAAAACTTAAGAAACCACATATAGTTGGTGGGTAGACGGTAGCCTTCAAGTTATTTCCTTTAAACTTAAAAAGCCAAAAACTTACCACTTCCACACGGATAGGGAGGATAACTATTAACAGTTATTTAACCTTTAACATGAACATTAATCAAACGTAATAATTTTTTCTGGGTACATGATACCGTACGGCATCCATATCAAACTTGCGCGGGCCGCACTAACATTAAACTTTCATATCAAGGCGGGGGGCCTCAAACTAGTGTCCTGCGGGCCACATTTGGCCCGCGTGCCGCGTGTTTAAGACCCTTAATGTATGGTGTTCCATGTGTACAGTGCATTGAGATACACTTTTGTAAATTGACTTAAATGTGGTTTCTGTCAGAGTTTCAGCCAAAACCCGGAATAAAAAATTAAAAAATAGAAATTATAGATATCAGACTCTCCATTCACTGTAAGTGTGAATGGTTATGGCTTCTATCTGTTTCACCTCTATGAATGACAAATATTTCCAAGGTGTAAAGGGAGGGGCCCTTTGCTTAAAGACAGCTGAGTCCCAACCCTCTTAAATTATGTCTTTTTCACCAAACTCACACCAGCAATTTGACACGTCTTTTCCGAGTCAGACATGTTGTAAAAACACGTGGATTCTGTATCATGTGTTAATAACAAGACAAGGGAAAATGTACAAGAATCACAAAGCAGCTCTAGTGAATAGACGCACTGGTGAACTAAATCTGACACTGGCTGTAATTAAATATTTTTCTCCTTAATTACCGAGCCACAGGAAATGAGCTTGTGGAAAGGAAAGTAAAAAAAAAAACGGATTTCATTACTCCCTATCAAGCTACGGACATTTCTTTTTATGTGATTTCACAGAGTCACATCATAGCTGTTTTTTTTTTGCCAATAAAGAAACACATATCTTCGCTTACGCCTCCTCTAAATAGTTTTGTGTGATATTCGAGCACGTATATACACAAAAGCTGAATACAGCAGACAGAATAAAGACCGAGCTGGCTGTGAGGTTCCGTGTGGCCATGAATCAAGATGCATATGGCCAATAACAAACTCAAGGGCACTAAGGAAGAACAATCGGTGGCTCATCCCAATACAGCAGAGTTAAAGTCGCTGCTTTAAAATTCCCTTAAATCCAAAATAGAATTAGTCAATCTCTTTTTTTTTTTTTACTATATCCCCTTAAATGAGGGAAAGTTAAAAGTCGAAAAATAACATTATAAAAGCTATATTGTATTATGTATCTTTCACAAAATACATCCCTGTATCAAGCAGTTGATGTTTGCTAAATACAAGGAGTCTTGAACCAGTCATTATGTGCTATATATATCACTATATTGACACTTACTATGGTACCCATTATGGCATTGTATGGTCATATCACCTCGTACTTCGGTATGGGACAAAAAATTACAAAAAAAAAAAAACTGTATTACAGAAAGCAGGAAGTGAACAAATGTAACAGTTACTGATTGTAAAAGTACCAAATAGAGGGGTAGGATTTAATAAGCGTTGCTTCTTCCTACTCCTTTTGGACATGTGGAACTGTGAACTCATTATGTGATGCATTCAATTGCAATCTGATGCATGTTCAAATGAAATAAAACCATTACCATTACCATAAATAGCATAGCTGTTCATCTTTAGGCCACAAATTACTGTTAAGCTTAACTCAAAAGCACCCCTGCTGGTTGCAGTCTAATACTACACTCCAATTTGCTTCAGTAGCTTCAAGGCGGAATTATTCATTCATTCATTCATTTTCTACCGTTTATTCTCACGAGGGTCGCGGAGGTGCTGGAGCCTATCCCAGCTGTCTTCGGGAAGAGAGGCAGGGTACACCCTGGACTGGTTGCCAGCCAGCCAATCACAGGGCACATATAGACAAACAACCATTCACACTCACATTCATACCTATGGACAATTTGGAGTCGCTAATTAACCTAGCATGTTTTTGGAATGTGTTAGTGTTCTTACAAAAAAACACTAAACTCATCACACACCAACTTAACACTCAAAAGGTATAATTATGAAACCAGCTCAACCGAATCATTCATTCATTCATTTTCTACCGCTTATTCTCACGAGGGTCACAGAGGTGCTGGAGCCTATCCCAGCTGTCTTCGGGAAGAGAGGCAGGGTACACCCTGGACTGGTCGCCAGCCAATCACAGGGCACATATAGACAAACAACCATTCACACTCACATTCATACCTATGGACATTTTGGAGTCGCTAATTAACCTAGCATGTTTTTGGAATGTGGGAGGAAACCGGAGTACCCGGAGAAAACCCACGCATTCACGGAAAGAACATGCAAATTCCACACAGAGATGACCGAGGGTGTGGAATTGAACCCTGGTCTCCTAGCTGTGAGGTCTGCGCGCTAACCACTAGACCGCCGTTCCAAGGCGGAATTAATTTCTTAGGTATCTTTAAGCTAATTTATCATTAAATTAATGTATGCATGGCGGCACGGTGGCGAACGAGTGGTTAGCGCGCAGACCTCACAGCTAGGAGACCAGGGTTCAATTCCACCCTCGGCCATCTCTATGTGGAGTTTGCATGTTCTCCCCGTGCATGCGTGGGTTTTCTCCGGGTACTCCGGTTTCCTCCCACATTCCAAAAACATGCTAGGTTAATTAGCGACTCCAAATTGTCCATAGGTATGAATGTGAGTGTGAATGGTTGTTTGTCTATATGTGCACTGTGATTGGCTGGCGACCAGTCCAGGGTGTACACCGCCTCTCTTCCCAAAGACAGCTGGGATAGGCTCCAGCACCCCCGCGACCCTCGTGAGGAATGAATGAATGAATGAATGAATGAATAATGTATGCATACAAGCCTGAACAAATAAGGTATAGTGCATTTTCAGTTGTGCTTTTGTTTGCACATGTGCTAAATCGAGCTAAATTCCCATATTGGGAAAAGGCCGTTTTTCCATGGATTGTGCCGCAGGCCTCTTGAGAAATATGCATCTTAAAATAGTAAATGCAAAGATTATTAATGTGGAGGGAAACTTGTTAAGAATACTCTCATTGTGTTACTTTGTATTGTATTACAATATAATAGTGAGTGGACACAACCATGCATTGACAAAAGTACTATTTCAAATTTAAAAGGCATCAAGACAGCTCAGTGTTTACCTGAAATCACTGTAGGGGTGAATAATCCAAAATCCGGCGGATTTAACCCGCTCTTGTTCCCTCTCGACCGCCTTCTCACTTCCAAACATCCTCAGGGAGAACTTGTTGACCCCAGGTTGGAGCATGGCCCCGAACTGCCGGTGCATGAACCCGGCCTGGTACAACCGCTCGTCGTCCGGTAGAATCTGATCAATTCCATCCAACTTTATGAACCCGGACTGGGAGTCCGCTTGGGACTCGTTCGGAGGCGCGCCACCGCTGCTTCCGCTACCTCCGCCCGCACCTCCGCTGCATCCTTGCGCGCCTTGCTCCGGAGCCACCTCGCCGATAGCTCCGGGTGGACTCTCCTCGCTAGGGGTGACGTCCCCTTCCGTGATGAGGCGCCTCTCCTCCGCGGAGTCCGAGTCGTGCACATGACGGCTGGTAATAGACGAGAGGCTGCCCCTGAACCTCCGGCAGTCTCCATTGGAGCTGGTCTTCATCGGTCTACCGATGTCCGTCTCCATGATGACGGACTCGCCGCTCTTGGTTTCCCCGATGCCTTTGCAGCTTCCACCGGAGGTGGGCGACGGCAAAGGCTTCATTCTGATGCTCTTCCTCCGCGTGTCCTTGTCTCCGTCTTCTCCTTCACCCATGATGGATGGTTTGTGTCCAATATGATGGGGCAAACTATAAAGCCTTTTACGCATGGACGAATGCAACCTGTCCATTATGACATTGAGAACAAATTGAACTAATCCACCTTTTTAAAGACGAATGGGACGATTTTTTTGGTTAACGACTAGCCCCAAGCGTTTCTTATCTGTTTGTGAGCAGCGTGGAGCTAATCTGAATCCCTGAAAGCTTGCAACACATGACACGCACTCTCCTTGCTCGCCGCCGATGCCGCTGCTGTTGGTGGTGTCTCTCAGTGAAATGAACCGCACATTTTTTTGGCTCCTTGCAAAATTCCACTACCTGTTTCCCTCTCACGCACAGTCTGGGCGGTCCGCACGACCACAGCGTCCCTGACCTACACGCACATATTTGCGCCTCGTCGACATGGTGCGCAAAAGTGGAAAAAACTGCCTGAAAGTCACCTTTGCCTGACATGTGAGAGGACGCGCCGATGAGGAGGAGGATGAGGACGCGAGAAGGGTCACGCACGGAGAAGAGAGGCTTGCCCCCCCCACTCTCCTCATGGAGGCGTCTTACAAGGAGCCGTCACGCCGCTCAAAAAAAAAAAACAAAAAACGGCGACGATCATGATGAGGAAAACGCACGGCGACGTTCCAAGGAGCTGCGCTGACATCACTCACCCATCCCCGACCGGCGGTGCGTTTAGGTGAACGCGTGAATATTCATGATGCTGATCTGTTGGGTTGCCATAGGAGCGAGGGGCTGCGAGTCTAAGCTCAGCCCACCTTGTTTAAAGGGGAATGCTGTTCTCCATTCTTAAAACGCACCACACAGTTGGGGTTGGGGGAGGCTGAGAGGGGGTGGGGGGAGGCGGGGAAACAGGTAGGGGGGTGCTGATTGTTGAATCATGGAAAGCAACATGTCTGTGATCAGTACGGGTTCTCTTAAATGTATGAGGGATGGAGCTCTAATTAAGCGTAATTGGTATAATCTGGTGCTATTATGGATCCATAATTCACAAGTTAACCTTATAACAAGTGGGTCAAGGTTATATTTGAATTATAAAGTACAGCAGGGGTCTCAAACATGCGGCCCGTGGGCCAAACGCAGCCCGTGAGACGCTAGTTTGAGGCCTCCGGTTTCCTCCCACATTCCAAAAACATGCTAGGTTAATTAGCGACTCCAAATTGTCCATAGGTATGAATGTGAGTGTGAATGGTTGTTTGTCTATATGTGCCCTGTGATTGGCTGGTGACCAGTCCAGGGTGTACCCCGCCTCTCGCGCAAAGACAGCTGAAATAGGCTCCAGCACCCCCGCAACCCTCATGAGGATAAGCGGTAGAAAATGAATGAATGAATGAATATAGAATATGTAGTGGAGCAGAATGGGTGGAGGACAGGAAGTGATGTTGGGGGTTCAGAATATGAAGTCAAGAAATTAAAATTGCAATGACGTCAATGTGACAAAAGACAGCTGTATAGTGGAACGTCATAAACGAATGCAAAAAGTTTGCCTCGGTTTACATACATGTCCTGGTTAGTGTATTTTTTGGGAGTACGTCAAAAATTTTCGAAGATTTAGCATCAGTTTGCGTACATTTTGTTATCATAAAATATGTTGCACGTCTTGTTATTAATACACTGCCTGAATCTGACTGTTTGTGATATATTTATCACAAAATGTCCCTTTTGAGCAGCCCGTTACTGTTAGCATGGAAACCAAAACAGGAAGTCATTGACCCCAGCTTTGTTAACTCACAGTTAATTCACAAGTCTCTGCTTTTGTTAGTGATCATGGCTGCAAAATATATCCCAATGGATTGTAGAAGAATTGTGTCATGGAATCAGGGAAAAAAAACAAACAAAAGAAGGCAAAACATATTAAAATGTCAAGAATTAAGAACCTACCCAAATCTTTACGATATGCTGCCAAGCATTGGTAATATTCATTTTACCATAACAATATTTGTGCTAAGTATGTGCACTGTACACTCTTTCATTTTTTTTTTAATTTTCTCTTATTTGCTGTTTCCTTTCCAGTGCATGTAAAACTCTTCCATGTAGGTCAAATATTCATTTCTCGGGAATGTGAATGTCGTGGTTCTTCACCAACAGGAAGCTGAATATTCACAATGCCCAAAGGGGAAAGTGGGACACAGTGTTTTCGGTATTCTATTTCTGCAAATCTTTTCTCAAAACAAAATAAGAAATATCCATATGAGATGCAGTGAATTCATGCGTGCATGCATGCATGCAGGGGATACAATACCTTCATGCAGTATCTGCCAAATAAATGTAGATATTTGAATATATTGTATGAAATAATTCACCGGTTGCCAAAAATAGTGGCACCTTTTTACAGAATATTATCTGTGAGTCATTTTCAGTGGAAATAAAATGCATACTGATATACAACATAAATACTATATTTTATAGTACTGCCGTTTGAGAAGATATACTGTTATGTGAAGGGAATTATGAGATACTGCGTATGTTGAGATGCCCTCTTTGCTCCTCTCCACAGGTGACTCCGGATATGATCAACTCGGAATGCTCCAAAAATGTGAAGTAGATGGAAATTCAGATAAGATCTGCAAACAAACACTAGTCACAAACTTGACACTGCATGTGAAATTTTAGCAATGAGCATATTAATTCAGTGTCTGCATTTGGTAGGATCCATAGAGGAACTTCTCCCCACGCTACAGCAGTACTATAGTATATATACAGTACACAAGAAATGACGTTATTTGCCTTCATTTAAACTTAAAGGAAACTCTACAGCTTCAATTAACAATGCATTTGTAGAACTAGTTTTAACTGCCTCAATAGTAATCCTTATGGCTTTGTGTATTTTCTACAGAGTAGTATTAGACACAGTTCCATATACTGTACAAAACACCCATAGTCCATATATGACCTAATTAAGGCCCTATATATGTATACCCAACAGTCACTGTTTAGCTTGAGGCTGACCTCATAAGGTTCATCACCTTCTTGCACTTTGCACATATTTTCCATATCTTTGTGATAATCATATAACATGTCTTATGGACATTTAAAAAAAAAAACTCATTCATATATGACCATTGTTCGCCCTATATGGACCTGACAACACGCCTGGCATTTATCCGTTGCTTCCATATGCCTCCATCATCAGCATACTGAGATGATGCAGCATCTCTTGCCAACATTCACAAAGATGTCATTAATCACGGTATTGAATAACAATGGGCTAATGGCGTTGCCTTGTGGAAATCCATTTAAGATGCCGTACACCCCTGAGACGTCATCTCCAACTTTTACAATAAATGTTCGATTTGACAGGAAACCTTAGACCAGTGGTCTCAAACACAAGTTTGATATGGATGCTGTATGGTATCATGTACCCAGAAAAAAATTATTACGTTTGATTAATGTTCATGTTAAAGGTTAAATAACTGTTAATAGTTATCCTCCCTATCCATGTGGAAGTGGTAAGTTTTTGGTTATTTAAGTTTAAAGGAAATATCTTGAAGGCTACCGTTTAGGTCGCTAGCTCTCTAGTTTGCGAGTTAGCATGTGTCTCAAGACACTGCAGTTGCGCAATATGTTGTAAATAAAAAGAGTATAAATGTGACTATAGTCGTGTTTTGTCATGTCTACAGGGCTCTAATAATGCTTTGTTCATTTTAATCTGAAAAAAATAATTTGTGTACCCACCAACTATATGTGGTTTCTTAAGTTTTTTATTATTTGCCGTTTTATTATTATTATTATATATATTTATTTTATTTATTACTGATTAATTGGTTTTCTTTATTCTTGATTTGTTCATTTATTTTTCATCTTATTTTGTGTAGAAAAATAAAAAGTAAGATATTTGAGAACAGTGGAATGTTTTATCAGAGCTTTTCTTGTAGAAATTTTTTTTTTAATTTGTTTTTAATAAATACGTTTTTTTTTTATGATGCGGCCCAGTCTCATCCAGACCCGAGCTCCAGTAGCTCCCAAGTAAATTGAGTTTGAGACCTCTGCCTTAGACCCACAGCGTTCTGCCACTAACCATCATTTCTAGTTTAATAAGCAGTCCTTCTCGCCACATATGTTTTCTCTATGTAAAAAAAAAACTATTACCATTCTTTGTTTACTGCTGACAGCTTTCTCTGCTTCATTACTGATTTCATCAAGTGCATATGTTGTTGACCTACCTTTTTCTATAATGATGTGCACGTCTCACGTGATTCTTTCCAGCCAGGTGGGGGTGCTGTTCTGCCAGTGGCGGATCCCCTCCAAAACTTCTATTAGTTTATCTAAATGTAAAAGCTCATTTTAAACTATACTATACACGGGCTGTGGTAATGCTTTACCGTAGCAGATTGTTCCTAGCAAAGTAGAATCGGGTATGTGCGATAATTCCTTATAAAATACAATAATTTTAAGATTATGGGAACAAATTTATTTCCCATCTGGCAACACTGCGCACAGACAAACTGTCATGCGCAGTGAGCAACTCCTGTCTTTTTTCCAGCGTGGGACAAAAGTAATATTAATTTTATAATAATAATAATTGATTAGAAATGGCCACCAGCGTGAAATGGAGGTTGAAACGTTATGGGCGCTTTATTCCAGGCACGGGTGAGACCAGCAAGAGGGAACCCTGGAAGGTATCTATCTGTTCACCACCACTTAAACACGCAATTAAAGACCTAGCATTAGCCTAGCATTAGTTAGCATAAGTGCGTCGTTGGTGTGTTTTACTTTATTGTATTTTAAGTTGGATTTATATTTAATAAGCTGGTGTGCCGCTTGTAACGTCATACGGGTGCATAAATATGACGTAAAATACAAAATTCTTGAATGTTTTTTTCTAACTAACTTCTTCTAACATTCACTAGCTAGCATAACATTTATTATTTTGCTAGGCTGATGTACTTTACTTCTTCCATGTAAATTATATTACTGAGTATATCAAGAGTACATTAACAAGTATTCTCCTGGGTTTATAGGGAGCTCTTTAAGATATAAAAGAAGGAGAATTTTTAACTCAACTCTAAATTTGTTAGGTAAACATTGAGCATTGAGGCTAATACAGGTGACGTTTGAGCTCTTCTGGTTCCGAATAAGAATTGTGCGTCAGTATTTTGGACTAACTGAAGGGTCTTTAAAGATTTCTAACTAAAGAAGAGGTCCTGATCGAAGATGACACCAGGCACGACACAAAAGTTATACCAAACATATGCTACATAGTTGGCATGTAGCTATAAACACAATGGCTCATGGCGTCCATAGACATGATCAGAGAATGTTGCTGTGCTTCAGTCACTCTTGTGTGTCCGTATGTTGCTTTAAACATCACCTGTAATGCTAATACATATTTTATGATGCCAAGCACTGAGGCTGGACCAGATACATGCACTGTTTTCACATGTTGCACAAAAGCCAAAGAAAAAGCAAAACACACAGTGTTACCTTGTTTATGGCTCGCTTAGTAAGATACTTGTTGCTGATTATCCTTTCTCCTCTCCACCTCCCAGACATTTGAAGCGAAGAAAAACGAACCAGAAATTATTCTCACAATTGTGGACTACGGATACTTGATGGTCTTGCAGGGACAAGAGTGCTTGGTAAGGAGAAACGTATTATTTTGCATTTGTATTGTGTTGTTACTTCAGTCATTTGAGATAATGTTTGTCTGTTGAAACAATGACCAATTGTAAATATGAATAAAGTTGCCATTACAATATTTTGTATTCATTTGTAATGGTTTTGCACTATATATATATATTTATATTTTTTTGTATATGAGATTGACTATATCGTAAATGATCCCACTTTTTCAACACACTTTAAATAAATACTTTTAAATTAACTAATTTCCTACCAAAGACATTTTTTTTCAACCTGACCGCTCATTCCCAAAGACGTATTTAGGTAGCAGAAGTGCATTTTACAAGAGCTGCGTTTATCCAATTGAAATCCCTAGAAACCAGGAAGTGAAAAGGTATCTTACAAGGTTACACATTGAAGGGAAATTTTTACAAATGCACACACGCAAAAACGCATGCACACACACACATGTGTAAATTGTAAGTAGTTCATTGTGTTTATATTTGTTTACATTTTTTTGTGTGTGTGTTTTATGTTGTGGCATCATTGTTTAAACATTTTGCCTAAATAGAACTAAATTAGTGTCAAAGGGAAAGTTATGCTTGAAATGTATCTTATCACAAAAATCCTTATTTGTCTCATTTATTTCATGAATTAATTAAATGTATTGCATTCTTCATACTATGACTTTACAAATGCTCCTGTTTAAATTGAAACAAAACAAAATTAGTGGTGTAGCACATCACTAATTGTGTACTTGTGAAAATATCGACATCCTTTTTAAATGCTCTTATTTCCATATGTTGGAAAATGTATGAAAAGATGAGATTAAAAAAAAAACAAGATAGCACCTTGTAAATTCATAAAAAAACAACAACATAAAAATGAATAAACATGAATAAACATGAATAAACATGAATAAAAATAAATAAAAATAAATGAAAAAAATAAAATAAAATAAAAATAAAACAACAGAAATATTCCCTTCCAAATATTTTTTTAATAATTGTATTATTTCTAGTGAATATATATTTTCATGGTTGACAAGTATTTGTACCAAACCATCAAAAGACCCCAAGTTATTGTCACCCTACCAGTTGTAAATGGTTTATTGGTAATACCCAAATAAGCCATCATTATTAACTAGCATATTTAGTGCATTTGTTTTATGGTGTATTGCTGACCTTGTGCAAATCAATCGTCTTCCTCAGACTACTTGTTTATCACACCATCGCCATTTGACAACACGTTTTAGAGAGCCTAACAAGGTACTAATCCCACACGGGTTTTGTTTGTTTGGTTTGTTTAATTGTTTTAAGATTGCCGCGGTGTCAGGAGGGACAAAAGAGACACGTCTTAAATCCCTGCTGCGCCTTGAGGGACGTCTCCCAAAGCCAGTTAGCAGTGATGAGGCAGATTCCACTCATAGGAAAAGGATGGGGGGTTGGAGGGAGAGAAGTTTTAGGCCGCTCATCACTTTTTCTTGGACGCTAATCTCGGTCTCATGAATATGTCGAAAATCACCAGATTAAAATGGGTGCAGCAGATCATGCAGCAATTAATTCCGATGTTCCGCATGCGCACATTGGACTGTGGAATGTGTTCATCCATGAAACTACTTGCCGTATACCTCCACTTGCTGCTATGTAATTCAGAAAATAAATTATTATGCCTGGAATCATTTAAGGCTGCATCTGCGAATGTCATGCTTGTGATGCTGGCAATTTATAGTGTGTCACACTTGTTATTATACTGTAGCTTGCCTATATTATAGGTTGCAGTATTTAATATCGTTTCAATTAATTAGTAATGCTGCTTTCTAAATGACAAACCCGGTTGGGGGAAATGTGTACAACTACATTATAAAAAAAGAACAAGCAATGATATCTGTGTAATCAAACTATATGTATGGCGCCACCACCATTTACTATGGTGGTACTGATGTCAGACCACCATTACTGGTGTCCCTACAGCCTGGTTATGAGCACCAAATATGAGAAGCTTATCTTGAGAGAAAAGGCGCTCACATTGTCTGTCTTTGAAGTTCCCGTTTTTCATGAAGACACCACATCTCTATACATGTATCATTTCATGGAGGACAGCTTTGTAGAAAAGAAATTGGGGGGGTTGCGGGGGAAACAGGCTTTGTTACATGTCTTGGAAACGACAACATTCATTACTCAGCTGCACATACGGGAGCTATATGTTTGATCACTTTGTTTTTATTCTGTTAATAGTCTTAACCTAGCATAATATTGTTCTTTAAAATGTGATGTAATGTTAACACTGAAGCTCACGTAGCTATGCTAGTGTTGATAACATTTCTGTCCTCCTGTGCCACTCCTTGATGCTAAGTTGTTGTATGTGATATTTATAGGTTATCAGGTCGAGGGCTGATACTGGCACGCGGGGGGCATGATACTGGGCCTGATACCAGACAAACCATGTGATGATCTTATTATCACATACTATTTAATCAAAAGACCATTTCGACCATGTTCGCCTTCATGGAAGTTTAGCTTTCGTTTTTCCATCATGTAACGTGCCAGAGAGTTGAATTTTGATTTGAGAGAATCAGGCTCTTATTCATCCCCATTTTCTTTTCCGATTGATAAAATAAACATAGACATGTATTTGTCTAACTCAGGCCGGGGAATACTTTCTACCAGTCTTCGTTCGTTCTTGCAGTTGATGAGCCATTCAGAAAAAAGCTTGAGGTCGCACTTGGTTTTCCAACTTGTATTTGCATTTTTAGTTTTTTCGATCATCAATCTTTTTTCGATCTCCTCATTAATGGTGATAAAACGTTCCATTTCTAATATTCCGTTTGCTATTTTCCCTATTTGCCTTTCGCCGGGAGTGTCAACCGCTGACATGTTGACAGAGCACAGACGGCAGCAAAACAAACGCTGTGTGTTCACGCTCGTGCTCTGTTCTCTGATTGGTTGTTTCACGGGCACGATACCAGAGCAGTGCGCTCTGAGTGGACATCTACGGGGGCAGATACTGGACATGGTTAAACTCTATATTTTATCAGTATCACCGCCCTGGGCTTTGACACAGTATCATTTCGGCCTTTTCCCGTATCATTCATGGGCGGTTTCTAGGGTACAGGGCCAATTAATACTGTAGTATGTGATAATAGATTAGATTCAACTTTATTGTTATTGCTCATGTCACTGGTACAGGGCAACAAAATGCAGTTAGCATCTAACCAGAAGTGTAAATTTATAAATACCTTATTAGTAAGTAAATGACAAGATATAATAACAGTAATAACAGTAATATGTACATACAGTGCAGATATATACAGGAATATAAATGACTATAATATGGCTATTGCAGATTATACAGGTTATAAACATCTATGAATGTGAATGCATACAGTATATTATTTAAAACACACGTCCAACACACTACCTCTGAGACTCATGTCAAATGGTACAACATGAAGCGGTAAGATCGCTGACCTTTGTGTTTAGACATCAAACCTTTACGCTTATTACCTAGCAGACTCCAGAAATGAAGTAAATAAGTCTTTATGTCTTGTTTCTTGAGTTCTGTCAGCAGACACAGATATGCTTGCCGCACCAGTCAGCCTGATATTCAGGTCAGACGTAGAGAGCTTTTTCAACCAGGATGATAGACCAGTCTATTATAGATTGGTACTGTGAACGCTCAGGGAAACTTCCAGGAGCAGGGAGCTTAGACCTGCAGGCCACACACGATAAGGCGGTCATAGCTAGAAAAAAACCTGATGTAGACTGGAATTTGCTGTATTTGAGAGAATAGTTAGTGAAGGTCTTAGAGGACCTGACTTGGACGTCTCGTCAGCAGAATGAAATCATGACAGTCTTACAAAGGCAGACTTACAAATTTAGTCTGGCATTTAAGCCACAGCCTTCATAAACCAAACGGTATACTTTTTCAAACTGTAACGTATTTAAATTAAAATAAATAAAACAAACCAATTGGTCTGAGCCAGGAGTCTCAAACACGCGGCCCGCGGGCCAAATGTGGCCCGCAGGACACTAGTTTGAGGCCCCCGCCTTGATATGAAAGTTTAAAGTTTGATATGGATGCTGATATGGATAATGTTCATGTTAAAGGTTAAATAACTGTTAATAGTTATCCTCCCTATCCGTGTGGAAGTGGTAAGTTTTTAGCTATCTAAGTTTAAAGGAAATAACTTGAAGGCTACCGTTTAGGTCGTTAGCTCTCTAGTTTGCGAGTTAGCATGTGTCTCAAGACCCTGCAGTTGCGCAATATGTTGTAAATAGAAAGAGTATAAATTTGACTATAGTCGTGTTTTGTCATGTCTACAGGGCTCTAATAATGCTTTGTTAATTTTAATTTGAAAAAAATAATTTGTCAAACATTAATTTGTCGTTTGTATGAATCTGCATTGGTTTTACGCACGTAAAACTAGAATTATAAAACTATAAAAGAGTGTTTTGTGTCAACATTTTAAAGTCAGCCACTGATGACATCATAGAAGGACGATGGCAGAAGGAAGGATGTTTTCTGAAACTGATGGACTCGTGTATTAATAACAGAAAACACGCCCCGCATTGTACGCTAACCAGAGAATGCGGTCGAACTGAGGCGAAATTGTGCCGTACATTTTCGACCTTAACCAAAAAAAACATGCTAACTGAGGCGGATGCTAACTGAGGTTCTACTGTATTTTTAATGTTCCAACACCACAGTGGCTGCTAATACTACACAGCAGTCGATCTCATTTATTTTCTGTCATGCCCCCGCCAAAATATTTTCACACCCCCGGTTTCAAATAATAGAGAAACTGATGTGTCTGTACTGAAAAAACTGAACTTGGAACTGAAACCAGGAAAATGCAACAAATAGGGAGCATAGAAGTCAAATTGCATGTTGAGTACTACAAATTTGTACATGTTGGCAGGTCTGCATGGACATTGACAGTTCACTGTTTCTGGCATGCATTTTCTGTCAGTTATACTTTTGTATATGTATTTTAAATTGTAGGAGACAATTCCTTTGAATGGTGCCAGCGACTTTCTCAAAGTCCTTCAGAAATCCGACAACTTGATGATTCGCCATACAATAAAGGTGAGGTGCGCTTTTGTGGCCATTTTTAAAAAAAAAAGTTTCATGATCATTAAATGTGTTTTCTGCTCTTGTGTTCTCAAAGGAACAAAAAAAAAACAGCCACCTTGTTTTTTTTTTTACCCTTAATGAGATGCTGATTTCAAAATAACAAAGTGATTTAGAGTGACAGCTGAGAGATGTGTCCTCAGGGAGCGAGCCGCCTGATCAGGATGCAGTTTGATGGAAGTAACAAGGCGGAGGCCATCAAAGAGTGCTCGAGTGCTGCAGAAAAACTCAGAGAGCATGTGCCCGTCGGCACTCAAGACGACGTCCTGTTGCCAAATAATCAGCCCCCTGTGGTCGACCCTGCGCCAGTGACACAGGTGGCCCATTTTTCTATTCAGTAAATATTTATTTTCATAAATGTAAAAAATCTGTTTATACAAAGTACTTATGGCAACAACATCTAACAATGACTTTTTGCTTTTGATAGATTTTATGTAGTCATTTACAACCGGTTATGAATTCACTGAAGGCAATTTATATATTTCCATATAGTTTATATTAAATATAGTGTATGTCCTGTGGGAGCATTTTTTTTATCAGTCTCAACTAGGTCAGCTTCGTGGAGCAGACACTAGATGGTGCTATTTACAAATTCTCATACTTAGAGGTCACATTGCTGCCACACACAAGCAGCTTGTGCGCCTACATTATGATGCAGTCCAGCATATACACTATCTCTACGTAGATGAAATATGTTTTAAAACTGGGATTTTATGGAAAATTGTACGTCATGATTAATACTGACTGTAGTTGCGGAATGTTATTTACGTTTTGACAATTGTCTTAATTGAATATGTATCACAAACCAGAAAGACAGAACATGATGACAAATGTATCCACTCTAAAAAGACTTGACTAAATATGAACTGATTATTTTGTACTCACAGTTTTATGAGTGTATTTAAGGATGTGGTGGCTTGTTTGTAAGCGGATGAGAAGGAAGTATGTGGATTGTGCCAACAGGGTGGAATATGACCTTTTAACAAACAGACACACTAAAGGAGTTCACAGTAGAAGATAAAAGGGCTTTGAAGGGGGCGGGATATTTTTCAATTAGTAATGAAGCCAATTGATTAGACTCTTGAATCTGTGTTTCCTGCTGCGTCTTTTTTTTTTTCTTCTTTTCCTCCCCTCCTTCTACTGTGTCTGCATGTCTGCAGGGCGAGGCGGCTGGAGGTGAACCTGAGGTTGTTCGTGAAGGATCGCTGTCAGTTCAGCGTCTTACCCGGGTAACTGAAGGGTGCTTTATCTTTTATAAATCGTGCAATATATTGTATTCTATTCTGAGATTCACCTTCATATTTATGCATTGTATAATTGAACAGAAAAGTGTTCTAACAGATTGCTTAATGTTGTCGCCTGTGCTGCTCACAGCCACTGGGGGTCATATGTGCACAGATAGAATTGCTATGATATATTGTGATGTTTTGGTCAGGGTCATAGTCATCAATAGATTTCTTACTGTTACTGTTACATGTGTGTTGCTTAAAGCTATCTGTTGGACCCTCCACAGAACCTCCTAGGAGAGACCCCTCTGACGCTGCCTCAACTCTACCGTCAAGGCTCCTGGGAACATGGCGATCTGGAGGCCCTGCTGCGCGTTTGTCTGCTGGATCCCAGCTTCCACGCTTTGGTGGAGCAGGTCGAGGGCGAGCTGAGGAAAATACTTCAAGAGTGAATCAGCTCGACAAGTGAAGGCTGAGAGAGAGGTCAAGTCAGCGCTGTTCTTTTGTGTTTGTTTTTTCCACGCTGTTTGCTACGTAGGCGTTAGGTTGACGCGCTGCCAAAGTTGACTGGATCGTGGTCGTGCGGGAGGAGGGCTTCGGAGATTTCAAATGGCGTTAAATCCACACAAATTTAAACCACCCCACCCCCCTAAAAAACCCAGTTTGTTTTTTTTTTTTTCAAATTTTTATTCAGAAAAAAAAATATTGGTCTTACTCATGTTTTGATCGTGGCTATATACTCTGGTCCCGCTGCTCCCCATGTTACTGCAGGTCCATTCCCACCGCAGCACACATCAGTACATTTGTATTGAAAGTAGGAGTCATGCAGCTACAGCAGTTAATTTTGCTATGCCAGCTTCCAAGGGATCCCACAATATTAAAGCTTGACTGATTAAAACAAACTGCCCTCCACTTATCTATTCAAGAATACATTTTGCATAGGATTATAGCCATGCTATATAGTTGAAGAAAATAAAAAATAATCAATAAAATTAGGAAATATTAAAAAAAATATTGTTCTTTTTTTTTTTTTTACAGATTTCCTATCATTTGAACACTCATACTGCAACATATACAAGACACTCTAAGTTACTCTCAAAAGAAATTCAAAGTAATACACATACCATCAATATTTAGTTAGTTAAACACATTAATCATTTTCTGTATTCACTCTCATTAGCTTTAAATACTGCCTGTCAATGAAGCCCTTGCTTCACAACAAAAGTTCTATTAAAAGTGGACCTTGCGTCACAAAATCAAACATTAAATGACCATGATATGCTGTACAAATGTTCAAGAGGGGAACAAAAGAAGACATTATATACTGTATATATATATATTTATATTTATATAAGGATGACTATAAAAAAAAATCTTTTGGGATGCAAAACAAAAAGCCACACGAGGGATAACAACAGAAGATGTCTATTCTGAGTATCCTATTGCGTAATTATTTTGCATGCATTTACATGATATGTAATACAAAAGGGGATCAGCTCGCTTGAGACCCGTGATTTAAATCAATAAAGGAGACATCAACATCACATCAAAAAAATGTGTACACCTCTTGGCGGCGATTCATAGTCACTATTCGTCATCCTGACATCTCCACGCGACAAGGCATGCTTATTTAAGACCGCCGTTCCAATTCCTCTCTGTTGCCAGTGTTATGCTGATATTGTTTCTCATAAAATGAGACGAGATATGCTTTATTGTTATTCCCAAAATAGCCTGCAGCTCCATCCACCTTTGATGTAGCCCCAAAACTTGCTGTTTAGCCATCTCATCTGCAAAGAGAAAATGTAGAGAAGGCAAGGCCATGGATAATCCTCCCAATGTGTTCTATATTTAGATTTGCCCCCCCCCCCCCCCCCCTCTCCCAATCACTACATGCTTTCTCTTACTTGAGTCGATTGCTTATTTCATGTTCCTTTGGCGGACGTTTTTGTCTTTGTGGTTGTTTGTTGAGTTTGTTTTCCTAGGAAAGAAAAGACAGCTTTTAGAAACACGAAGCAGGTTAAATAACTTATGATGTAGAGGTCTGTTGACTTACATTGGTCCGACTGGTTCATCATCTTTGACATGCAGGAGATGAAAAACACAATAAGGGAGACGTATGTCATATACAAAGGTATAGACTGCATGACTGTTATGTCTATTATGTTAGCATCCGCTTGCCTGTTTCTGAATGTAATGGATGTTTAATTGAATTGCTCGTATTGTAGTCAGCTAATTTTACTTTGGGGGGGCGTTTGACTCGGTTTCACTTTGGCCATTTTGCTTTAAAAAAAAAAAAAAAAAAAGCCTTCGAGACACTCCAGAGTTCCTCAATATGGGCCACAAAATCCTTCAAGCGTGAACGTTTGCAGAGAACAGATTGCTTTGAATGGTGGTGTGACACAGGCGTGCTCTGGTGATAAGCACTGACATCATAGAAGTCAGCTGTGCACAAACTGTGTCAAATTGAAAAACATTAACAGACACAATTGTGAAGGATATATTGAAAAAAAAAAAGGTTTCTTGGAAGGCAATAGCGCCGCACACACTGCATTAGAAAATGGCCAACAGTGACATATTGTTTGAATAGTGGAGTTTGACAACATTGCAATGGGCCCTTTTAAACTACCCGCAAATCTAATGTGAACTCATTCGCCAAATGATTCTCAGGGGGTTACTACTCATTTTCAGTTTGAGCATACGTGTAGGAGGATTGCAGATGGCTCATTTGAAACCGCCTTTTAATTACACCCAGCAATATCACAGTCATTTTTTGAAAGAGCCAAAAATAAATAAATAAATAGAATACACGACAGATGAGATATTGTGACCGATTTGGCATCAAAATACGGATCTTTATTGAGCTTCCCGCAGCATCATTGTGGTTGTATGATTCCCCTGCAGCACATTTAGAATCTCTGCAGTTACTGCTTATTGTTATTCCTGCTCACAGCACCTTTTTTTTTTTTGAACGGCACAAAGCTACTCATATGTTTTGAATACAAGAAAAACATTTTAACAGTACAGGAACAGGTGAGTGTCGCTAGTACTGAGCTGTAGTGGCTCAAAATGTCCTGGGAAATGATTTGGAACCCTGGATCAAGGATATTTTAGTCAAATGCCCATGCCAAGTACCAAACTCAACTAAACCGTGCAGCTTAGTGGAAACAAGGCAACAAGAATCGGTTACATTTGGTGCCCTTTGACGAGGTGTTTAGTGGTTGGCATACGGATGAAAATGTAACACCAAGTCAACGGCCAGTCGTAATCATATACAGTATCTTCCATCTTCCATGCAGTTGCATCATAGATCGGCAGTGTTAGCGGCATTCCATGACGTTAATATGAAGCAGAGTATGATAGTTACGGTGGTATGAAAATGTTTGGGCACCCCTGATAATTTTCAAGATTTTCCTTTTATAAATCACTCGTTGTTCAGATCAGCAATTTCAGTTAAATATACCATATAGCAGACGAACACAGTGATAGATGAGAAGTGCAATGTTTATAAATCCTTTAAATCAGGGGTCTCAAACACGCGGCCCGCGGGCCAAATGTGGCCCGCAGGACACTAGTTTGAGGCCCCCGCCTTGATATGAAAGTTTAATGTTAGTGCTAGCCCGCGCAAGTTTGATATGGATGCTGTATGGTATCATGTACCCAGAAAAAACTATTACGTTTGATTAATGTTCATGTTAAAGGTTAAATAACTGTTAATAGTTATCCTCCCTATTCGTGTGGAAGTGGTAAGTTTTTGGCTTTTTAAGTTTAAAGGAAATAACTTGAAGGCTATCGTTTAGGTCGCTAGCTCTCTAGTTTGTGAGTTAGCATGTGTCTCAAGACCCTGCAGTTGCGCAATATGTTGTAAATAAAAAGAGTATAAATGTGACTATAGTCGTGTTTTGTCATGTCTACAGGGCTCTAATAATGCTTTGTTCATTTTAATCTGAAAAAAATAATCTACCCACCAACTATATGTGGTTTCTTAAGTTTTTATTCTTTGCCGTTTTATTATTATTATTATATTTATTTATTACTGATTGATTGATTTTCTTTATTCTTGATTTGTTTATTTATTTTTCATCTTGTTTTGTGTAGAAAAATAAAAAGTAAGATATTTGAGAACAGTGGAATGTCTTATCATAGCTTTTCTTGTAGAAAATTGGAACCAAAGCGAAGTTTTTTTTTTTATTTTTTTGTTTTTAATAAATGCGTTTTGTTTTTTTTTTGTGGCCCAGTCTCAACCAGACCCGAGCTCCAGTGGCCCCCAAGTAAATTGAGTTTGAGACCCCTGCTTTAAATCCTATAAACGTCATTCACTTCTCATACGTCAGTGTGTTTGACTGCTATATGATATATTTAACTGAAATTTCTGATCCCAAGAACGAGTGATTATAAAGGCAAATCTTGAAAAAGACCAGGGGTACCCAAACTTTTTCATATCACTGTATGTTAGTCATGATCCATGGCGTTGGGATCGATTTGCAGGCGGATATCTGTCTGCATATGCCACTGTTTTCACACCTCCTATGCACACGCCACACAAGCTGTGTTTGCTATAATGCCTCTGCAAGCACATGACGAATACCAGATTTTTGCTGTGTGAGAGTACCCACATGACTGCAACAACGTGATCACATTTGCTTAAATGTAAATAATAAAAATTTGTAATAAATTTTTATTTCAAAATGATCACACAGCAGAAATCTGAAATGTAAGCAACTAGATTTGAAACACAGTGTTAGAAAAGCCAGCCTCTGCCTCAGAGCCCTCGGCTGTGGAGCACCAAGTGTTGAAATACAGGAAATCATAATGCACGCAGATGGGGGGGCCAAAACCGGCGGGAATCCACATTGCTAAAAGGAGATTTTAGAGAGGCTGTGCCTCGTGAGCTGAGAGTCCTCATTGCTGATTTGAATGACATAAACATGGCAAATATAATCCACCTTAATCGCTTCATTTTTTTTCCGTGGATGAAACCAACGGGAGGCCTTGCACACAGTTTACTTGTGCTCTTGTACATGTAATGGTGCACGCAAATGTTTTATTAAGACATTTTTCCGTGTTGCTTGTCCCAAAAGAATCACTGATAGTTATTAAGCACTCATTTCCTTTGGAGACGAAAGTACTTTTATTTATAAATAGATCAGAGATTTTCTTTTTAAGACATTGATTGTGGTTGTTATCATTCCTTGTTAGTGTTTTTGTTTGTTTTTTTCAGCTTTTTCCTGGTTATGGAGTCGCCACAACGGATCTGATCCGCATACTGATTTGGCTTGAGCCGTTTAAATTCCGGATGTACACAGACATATTTTATACTTATAAATATATGTTATACTTCAATATTTTATACTTCTGTCATTAAGAGAATGTAGTTACACAACCTGACCCGGTCATATAAGCACTAATCAAAGTAATCGGATCCGTATTAAGTCATAGAAAACATTTTCCAATCTTAACACAGTGGAACCTCTAAGGAAGAACACAATCTGTTACCGGACAAGGCCAAATTGTTCCGATTTAAAAATGATATTTCCCATCGAAAATATTGCAAATTGAAAAATCTGCAGTATCTTAAAGGGGGCCAATTATACTCATTTGCGCTTTTTTACGACCCTTTGTATTGAGTCGTGGACTCCTATGGAGCAGCTACACACGATAACCAGCACATAAAGCTTTCTAGATCTTCCAGAATCTGCACATATTCCAGCTGTATTTCCTTTAAGTTTCCAAAACAGTCTTATTTTATTCCACCCACGGCCTGACTCCAGGCACGCCCACTCCTCTGTGATTAGTCCATCTCAGCTTGTACCTGGGCACGCCCATTTAAGGAAGTCCTGAAACCTAGTGTTCAGAGCTCCCTTCCAAATGTGCAAACCTTAGTCATAACTGTCAATCACGTTTTATATTAAACAACAAATGCATAATGCACATAGATGCATCTCACACATCTTTTGTCATACAAGTGTAACATTAAGTTAACCACTGGAAAATGTAAAAATGCTACCAAAAACCAAACGACAAGGAAAACAGAGGTTCCACTGTATTTCAAAGACTCACTGCCGGCAGAAATGCATGAATGTTGTGGCCAGTATCAGTATTTAGCACACTGTTATTATAGCGTACATTATGTAAATTATGTATAAACATCACCTACTCCTTGTTCATTTTGGGGCACATGAAATGATGACAACTTCAGTAAAGTAAGCACAGTAAGAGACGGGAACAGCTCAAGTCTGAATTAAAACGAGCTATTTAATATTCCTGACACATTTCCCTGAGTCAATCTTCTTTGTTTGGTTTAAATCAACAAAAGCAAGATGTACCCTGAAGCTTTTGTTTGGGCTGTATTAAGAGTGTTTGGTTGCCCCGTTGTAATCCACAATGACAGCAGGGTGCTGTCGCGGTTGTGTTTTGTATAATAGTGCGGCAGTTGTTTGGCGATTTTGGGGAGATGATAAAGTCACATTAGTAAAGGTTAAACTAAACCTTTCTTGACTGGGGGGGCCTTGGGGCTTTAGGGACATTTTCAAACGGGTCACGTTCTCGTTGGGAATTGGGCTCCACCACAAGCATGAGGCAGCTGGCACACGTGGGAGTAAATTTCAATAAATGCAGAAATGTACCAAACTGTTCTTAAAAAAAAAAAAAAAAAATCAGATTCAGATGAATAAGACATGATCTCGAGTCTCAGCCTGCCTCACAGTTGCCTGAAGCTCTTTGCTGCAGGGCTGAGAGTACTAATATGAAGTTTTGTTCGCAGGCGTTGTTTACCTTTCAGTTTACAGTGTGTCTGCCCACACTTGCATGATGGTGTAACACAGAAGGCTTAAAATTTATTGCGAAGGGAGTCATGCTAAGCACAAACAGAGATTTTTTTTTTTTGTTTGCTTGTCGCCGCTGGAAACACCTAACCTATTATGCACTTTAAGTAATATAGAAATAGCCAAAAAAAACAATGTTTCTCTGAAAAAGGGTAACATTATTGACATTTAGTTTGGGACAGGGGGCAATGGGCAGTAGGCTTGTCAATGCAACTGATGCAACAAAATCTCTAGAATCATGCAGAATCTCTCACTTACCGCCCATTTAGATTATGGTGCCATTTGAAAAGTGAGGGGAAGGGGGAAAGAATAGTGACCAATTCAGTTACATATCTTGTCTTGATATGTACAGTATATTTATGAACACATTGTTACCGTTGCTGTCCGTCAAAGGCAAAGACACCCCAGAAGGTTAGGGCTCCTGTTGTTTACCTAACGTAAATCTGCAAAGGTCATATTTGTATGTATGCAGTTAAAAATTAGCCTTGAGCTATGTCATTCTTCTGTTCTTTCAGCTGGATCACAAGATACTAGGGTCTATTGGTATGGACAAAATATCAATATCACCATATATTGCATCATTTTCTCTGAATTTTTGGTTCATAGAGGATAAGGAGTGAAATACGACAACGGGAACAATATGTTAGGATACAAAAACTCTACAGCCAAACAGCGCAAGTATGAAGAGGAGTAAAATATGCATTATGTCACTTGATAATTTTTTCTGTCCAACCTCGTAGATTGATCATCAAAATTCAAACGAAATATGAACTTTGCTAGTGATATCAATATCACCATATATTGCATCCTTTTCTCTCAATTTTTGGTTCATAGAGTATAAGGACTAAAATACGACAACGGGAACAATATGTTAGGATACAAAAATGCTACAGCCAAACAGCGCAAGTATGAAGAGGTATTGTCAGAGGAGTGAAATATGTATTACCTCACTTGATAATTTCTTCTGTCTAACCTAGTAGATTGATCATCAAAATTCTATCGAAATATGAACTTTGCGAGTGATATCAATATCACCATATATTGCATCCTTTTCTCTCAATTTTTGGTTCATAGAGGATGAGGAGTAAAATACGACAACGGGAACAATATGTTAGGATACAAAAACACTACAGCCAAACAGCGCATGTATGAAGAGGTATTGTCAGAGGAGTGAAATATGCATTACGTCACTTGATAATTTCTTCTGTCTAACCTAGTAGATTGATCATCAAAATTCAAACGAAATATGAACTTTGCTAGTGATATCAATATCACCATATATTGCATCCTTTTCACTCAGTTTTTGGTTCATAGAGTATAAGGACTAAAATACGACAACGGGAACAATATGTTAGGATACAAAAACGCTACAGCCAAACAGCGCAAGTATGAAGAGGTATTGTCAGAGGAGTGAAATATGTATTACGTCACTTGATAATTTCTTCTGTCTAACCTAGTAGATTAATCATCAAAATTCAAACGAAATATGAACTTTGCTAGTGATATCAATATCACCATATATTGCATCCTTTTCACTCAATTTTTGGTTCATAGAGTATAAGGACTAAAATACGACAACGGGAACAATATGTTAGGATACAAAAACGCTACAGCCAAACAGCGCAAGTATGACGAGGTATTGTCAAAGGAGTAAAATATGCATTACGTCACTTGATAATTTTTTCTGTCTAACCTAGTATCATCAAAATTCAAACGAAATATGAACTTTGCGAGTGATGCTAATGCGAGTGATGCTAATGCCTGTCTGAGAAAGTGTATTAAGTGTATGGTGAGTGGTTTTGCAGCATTAAAACATACACAATTAATGTAAAAAAAAAATTCAGTTGGCTACATCGCGGATTTAAACTATTCCTCCGCGATAAACAAGGGAACACTGCAAATATTTTATTGACGTTATTTTTCGTAAATTTGTAAATATAATACTGTATCATGATAGTCTGCGATTTCCACACCATTTCTTATTGCAAACACAAAAATCGTACGACATTATCCTCAGATAACCTTCAAAATAAAATCCAGCTTATAGTTCATAAATTTGCATTTCCTTACCATCAATAATGTCATCCGGCCTCTTGCGTTTCTCGTACACAACGATGATGACTACCAGGATTATAATTTCTGCAAGCACACCCAGGAAAGGCCAAAGCGGTGCGAGATGGCTCCGCACCCGTACGATGGTGCTCTCAGCAATGGTCCCAATGACGTTGGTGGCATTGCACTCGTACTTTCCAGGATCTGTGTTAATATCCAAGTTTATGATGTTGAGCTCGGTGTAGTTGTCTCTACTGGTGATGAAGAAGCGTCCAGTGGAGTTATCGATTTCCTGGGAGCGTTAAATTGCTTAATTAGTCTGTTAAATATACCCTGTATTTAAATCTTTAAATCAACATAACTTACCGTTGGGGAAGTTCCATCCAATTTACGCCATGTCCAGGTTGGGTGTGGATACCCGACTGACTTGCAGTAAAGCGTTGCATTTTCACCCTCGTTTTTATTTTCACTTCGTTTATGGCCTGTGACATAAGGTTTTGCTAGAATAAAAAAAAAAAAAAAAGAGAGAGACAGAGAGAAATAATTAATATACTGGGGAAGGAGAAGTATGACACTGAAGGCGTCATGAGTAATTACAGCAAGGAAGCGCAAAGCATGTAATTAGTGTCCTGGTTTAGAAAATGCAGTGAAAACGAGACTATTTTTGGATTCCATACAGACACCATTGCTAAGATTAGGTCTATGATCATGACATAAATTGATGCCTGATACTGTCGAACCTCCCAAATCAAATGTCTCTGACCGTAGTAAAAGTTCAACGAAAGCTCAGCAAATCTCATTATACTTCATCTCAAAAAGCAATACAAATTAATACTCACATACACGCGCTGATGTAACCAAGCAGATGCTGACGTGAATATCATGTAGGCTAGTAGTTCCCTAATTTTTTACAGTCATGTAGCCATGTAACCCTTACTCCTGCACACTTAAAACAACATAAACCTTTCTTTTAATCTTAATTAACTTAATTAACTTTAAGTTAATAGTGATTAATCCCATACTATTTCTGAGTAAAAAATTTGACCTTTTGATTTCACATTTTCTCTTCTCTTATTTCAGACATGCATACTATGTTACATTAATGTATCTCACATATACACTTATATGTACTTATATATACATACTTATATATATATACTTATACATACACTTATACTTATATATGTATATATAGATATTGTATAACACACAACAATTCATTGCTACACATGTCTGAAAAGGAGCAGGAAGAAGCAAAGCTTATTAAATCCTACCCCTTCTCCACATCCAGAGCAGTTACCAATTCAATAAGTGATTTTTTTTTTCCACACATATAATCACGAAATATCTTACATAAGACAAAACAACAAAAGAAGAGTGGGAACATCGGACACCCCGGCAAAACCCCAGGACATTGCCGTAGCACACCACCAACCCACCTGACCCCCGACCCCTTCTAGCCCCTGAGTGCACCCACCTACTGCCCAGCGCCCCAGCAGTCCCCGCACAATAAGAAGCCATTTTGATGAAAGTTTCACATGAGCGCTTATAAAAAGATCAGTAATCATCATGCATATCATTTAAAAATATTTAACATAATTAATTTGTTAATTTTCTGTTAATTCTGGATATTTTATTCCAGTCTGATGTTGGCATCCTTTTATTTGAATGGGTTGAATTTGAGCATCACTTTTTTTGTCCACTCACAATCGCTACGGTTTAAATATGCTTATTAATTTAATGCCAAATTGAAGTGGAACGTTTAACAATCATGATAACGCAGTATATAAAGTACAAAAATACAACCAACCAACCATAAAGCCGAATTTTCAAGGTAACCTCCACTCACAGTGACAGGTTCTCACAGGTGCAACGTGCAGAGATTGGAACACCAATATAAACGAAATCTTCAAGATTTAAACCCTCTTAACGCACAAAATAATCATCGGACTTACTTATTTGTTCATATGATGCACACAGAGCAATGAACAACTTCATGCTCCGTGTCCTTACTGCTCCGTTCTTGCACCGTGAGGTGTTGAGGCGTAATTGTGAGTGTTAGGCGCTAATTGTTTTGAATTTTTATTCACATACCCCCTATTGCTGTATCCAATTTTGGGAAATCATTGTGGCAGCTGCAGTATCGCTTTGCCACGCACCTTCCTCGGTAAAAACTTTAAATTTTTAAAATTTTTAAAATGTAAAAAATTTAACCAAGAGCCTGCAATGAGTAATATCGCACAGCAAGATTCGGGGAGAAACAATCCAATCCACTTTATTTATATAGCACATTTTATAAACAGAGTTTCCAAAGTGCTGCACAGACTAGTAAAAATAAAAAGTAATAATCCAAAACTAAAAGATCATTTAAGAAATAAAATAGTAAAATAGATATTAAAATATTAAAGCAATAAAAGTATAAAAAATAAAACCAATTACAATAAAAAAGCCAGAGAATAAAAGTGGGTTTTAAGACGAGACTTAAAGCTTTCGATGTTGGGGGCCTTTTTTTACTTGGGAGGGGATAGAGTTCCATAGTTTGGGGCCAACCACAGAAAAGGCTTGGTTCCCCCCTGGTCTTAAGTCTCGTCTTAGGCACCACAAGTTGGAGCTGGCCCTCTAGGTCCGAGCTGTATTTGGGTGCCAGCCCATTCAACGCCTTAAAAACAAACAATAAAATCTTAAAATCAATCCTAAAGCGAACAGGCAACCAATGTAGGGAGGCCAGAATTGGGGTGATGTTGTGAGTTCTGGACTAACTGTAAACGGGAGGGAGACTTTTGGCTAATTCCAGAGTAAAGTGCATTACAGTAGTCCAGACGTGATGAAATAAAAGCGTGCATGACTTGCTCAAAGTGTTGCAAAGATAAAAAAAAAGATTTAATTTTAGATTTAATTATAATAAATAATTATAATATAATATAATAAACTAGAAAATTCCCGCGGAAATTTTGATGGGCTTGCCACCTGTGCTCTGAACCTCGGGCCCGGTGTGCAAACGGTTACCATGCTAGCACCTAGCAAGAACGCCTCAAGTACCGAAAAGGTAGATGCAGTCCCATCGTGTCCCCACATCATGCCATGTGTCTATTTGCATTTAGACATTAGTAAATTAGCTTAAATGCTAACATGCTAACGGCTACCAAGCTAGCACCTAGCAAGACAGCCTCAGGTCACGAAAAGTTTGGGGCAGTCCCATAGTGTCCCCACGTCATGCCACGTGTGTATTTGCCTTTAGACATGAGTAAATTAGCTTAAATGCTAACATGCTAACAGTCATCATGCTAGCGCCTAGCAAGAGGGCCTCAAGTTTAGAAAGTGCCAAGGTTGTCCTAGAACTTCCCTACATCATGCCATGTGTGTATTTGCCTTTAGACATGAGTAAATTAGCTTAAATGCTAACATGCTAACAGTCATCATGCTAGCACCTAGCAAGAGGGCCTCAAGTTTAGAAAGTGCCAAGGTTGTCCTAGAACTTCCCTACATCATGCCATGTGTGTATTTGCCTTTAGACATGAGTAAATTAGCTTAAATGCTAACATGCTAACATGCTAGCAATTAGCATTTAGCCACAGAGAGAGTTGAGAAGTTTATCTAAAAAATGAGCCGTAAATCATGGCCGTATGGCTGAGCTACAAGGGCTGTGAAAAGTCTGTAAATTCTCCTTTTCCCCGGAATGTGGAAGAAGAGGTGTATCTAATCTAGTGGCCCATTTTTGAACGTTTTGGTGAATAGCGTCGCCATGGTTACACAAAACGTTCCAAAAAATAAATACCGCTGTAGTCCTGAGCGTCAGGATTCCGGCGGTGTAACATGTGTGGGGGTCCTTCTTGCGGTTTTGGCATTACGCGAGCAAAAATGGGAAGATTAAGATATAATAATAGCTAAACATCACAAGGAATAACAATATGGGCTTGCATTACTGAGCAAGCCCATAATAAATTATAATAAATAAAGATTTAATTTAAAACAAAAACATTTCATAATGAATCACATTGAAGTCATGGAAGGGAAGGATCAGTAAAGTATTAGAGCCTCCAGATGTTTCTATTCAAAATGTAACTCCAAAGTGAATTCCACAAAAGAGAATTCAAGCCAAAATTGTTGAAATTGGTTCTGATTAATGAAAGCGAGGATAATGACTGTTTAAGAAATGAGACATAGACGACATGCACCGCAACAATCTGCCAATAGAACAGGTGAGAGTCTTCATTTGACTCTCCCATCAGAGGATAACCGCTCTTCCACTAATCCACCCAAATTACAATAATTCCTTCCATGCAATTAAGCGGGATGAGGCCCGGAGTGAGCATTTTTCAGCTGCACATGGATAATGGAGCAAGAGAGACGGGGACGGGGTGGAGGGGGGGTCTAAGCTCTTGGCTGACATCACCCCCCCCCCCCGCACTCTAATTATGGAGCACACGTGCTGACCTGAGCAGGGGGAGTGGCCAAGCTCATTTGCGCCTTATCCCGTGACTGTATTATATATCAGTGAGTGACAGTGCAGAGAGACAACCATCGGAGTGGCGCTAAACGAGCCTCAAAACCTCAATTTCACACTCCTGCGATGATGAAACTGTTTGTGCCAGGCGGAGATAAAGAGAGAGAGAGGCCGCGTGCGTATGCGCAAGGAGGGGTCGAGGTCGTAGCTGTCAGAGAGGACGATATGCATTAGGACGTCGACAGATAGACTTGACAGAAAGAGAGAGAGGCGTTAAATCGCATGCTTCGGAGCAGCTTTCAGTTTTATCCATTGTATGCGTTGCGTAATCCTCCGCCAAGTCACCTCAAGCATTGTCGTGTAACGACCTTGTCAGTCATTTTAACATATAGTAAACAGTAGGGTAGGCGCAGTTAGCGTGATATTCCTTATCACCGGATAATAGATAACATCTCTTAAAAGTGAGTACATCCCCTACATTGCCGCAAAGATTTGGTATCTTCTCAAGGGGTAATACTATACAGAATTGGTACATCTCACTCGGTGTGTATTTGCAAGAATCTGGCGATACGATATATCACGATACTGTTAACAAGGCGATATACAGTAAAGTCTCGTTATAGCGATATTCTCGGGAGTCGGAAAAAATACCGATATAACCGGACTATCCATATATCCGTTCCTGCGCCGAACTGCATTAAAAGTGGGCAATAATGCACTCGACATTGTTCTATAGCAGAGGTAGGGAACCTATGGCTCGGGAGCCAGGTAGGGCTCTTTTGATGACTGTATCTGGCTCTCAAGCATTTCTTACCACAATAAAAATTTATTTTTGCTAACATTTTAAAGTAAACCATCACAGAAATGACTGTTAAAAATAATATTCAAAATCAACAACTTTCTTATGCATTTTAATCCATCCATCTATTTTCTTATCATATCTATATCTTAACCATATCTATCTTTCCTGATGATATTTTCCAGGTCAAACACTAAAACTTGATTATTACTGGGTAATGCGGTAGTGTACCTCGGTCATTAAGATGTAAATGTAAACTTTCCTCCTTTAGTCAAATAGTCACCTAGCGAAAGCTGCAGAACCAAGCCTTCTGGCAAAGATGGCCAAAAGAATGAAATATACTGAGTACGGTGCAAAACTAAGCAGCAGCAGAAGTTGCATTAATGGCAACAAGTATTTGATTTATTATTGGACACTGCGCTGCTCACAAAAGTGTGCTGGCCACACCCCATTGGCGTGGGGTAGTGTGCCTGGTCTACGTAATTAGAGCCCATTATCTAAAACTGTTGGTCTTACATAAAAATGCACACATTTTATTGCATTCAATGTTTAAAAAAATGTATATGGCTCTCACAGATACACATTTAAAATATCTGGCCTTCATGGCTCTCTTCGCCAAAAAGGTTCCCGACCCCTGTTCTATAGTATAGAGCAATGTCGAGCCAAACACATGCCTGCAACAGAAGAACCAACTGCGTTCGTGGTTTCTCTCGTGTGTATAGATTCTATACAGGCATGTGTTTGGCCAGCTATGTGGGGCGGGTTGAGCATGACCTGTGAACCAGGAAGTGCGGGAATCGGTGTGTGTGTGCTGTGCTCTGGTGGTGGAAGTGTGAAAAATAAAGTTGACTGCAAGCAGCCGTTCGCCGTGTTCTTTTTTGGTATTGAAATCCTTAAGCAAAGATTGATTTAAGCTGCTTTTGTATCGATATAAGCAGACCAAATTGGCTGGCGGGAGATGAAAAGGGCATCGTAGTAACCGGATTATCATAATAACCGGGTATCGTACTAACGGAACTAATTATATCATAAAAGACTAGAAATTTGCCGGGAAATGAAAATAGTATCGTAATAAGTAGTAATTCGTTATAACCGATATTGATATAACGATACTTTACTGTATATTCATTCATTCATTCATTCATTTTCTACCGCTTTTTCCTCACAAGAGTTGCGGGGGTGCTGGCGACCTTGGACTGGTACATTCATGATAACAAGCTGACAAGTTTATTTTATTGTATTATTTTCGTTTCCATTATTCATTCATTCATTCATTTTCTACCGCTTATCCTCACGAGGGTCGCAGGGGTTGCTGGAGCCTATCCCATCTGTCTTCGGGAGAGAGGCTGGTCGCCAGCCAGGGCACATATAGACAAACAACCATTCACACTCACATTCATACCTATGGACAATTTGGAGTCGCCAATTAACCTAGCATGTTTTTAGAATGTGGGATACATATATATATATTTTTTCTTGTAGTTAAAGACTATTTCCTGGAAAAATTACAGCAATATGCACTTACTAAACACATTTTTATTTGTATTTTATTTGCATTATAAATGCCTACAAATATCCATATACTTTTTAATATCGATACAGTATCGTGGAACAAAGTATCGCGATATATCACCAAAACTATATTTTCTTACACCTCACTGCGTTTGGTTTTGTTACCCTGTTGGGAAAACTACTCTGTGGCGCAGTTTTTTCGAAGGAAGGGGATCATTCTCTGAGTCAGAAAGTCTCAGTACATGATAGAATATTTCCCCTTAATGAACCATAGCTCCTCAGTTTCAGAAGCACTCGTGCAACCCCATATCATGGCACAACCACCAGTCATTTACGCAGTAATGACTGTATGTTGAGTATTTTCAGTGGAAAGTAAATTTAAACTGGAATATGTATCAAGTATGACTAAGTTTATTATCCTTTATAATATTACAGGGGTGTGCTCACTTTGTGAGATATTGTATATAGAACCGTTCCACACCTCGCTGAATCATAATGCAGCGTGCGATTGTTTGTCGTCATCTGTGAACCAGGAAGTAGCCTGCTAATTAACGAACAGATGGGGTGAACAACAACAGTTATTTTCTTTGCCACTTTTGTTAACAGTTTGGTTGGCAGAGATTTTGCACTCGACTGACATTCTGGTATATCGTCAATATAGAATTGCACTGTGTTATGTTTTTTTTTAAATTAGTATTTTTAGGATATTTACAGTCTGTAATCCTGAGGCTGGAATATTTGATGAGTAAATGTCATCACTGAGCAGGTTTTGTGTGTGGGGGGGAATATGAGGTACCAAATGTGTAGCTGCGGTAAGCTTAGTATCGCAGACAATAAACTCCAGTGCTGCCACAGAGATGGCTGGGACAGGATTCAGAGCCTTAATCCTACAACATCACAGAAGCCTCCATCTGTTGCCTCAGAGCTGAGTCCTGCAAGGATGAGTGTGCCAAGGACACTGTAGGCGAGGGATCTCAGTAAAACTGCTTGCCAGAAGCGCTGTGCAAAGCTGGCTAGGATAACAGCAGGCCCGCTATACCTAGGTCACAAATAAATGCAAAACACCTCGAGAAAATGAAAAGAGAGCACTTGGGAAAGTGAAGAAAAGACTTTTGTTTTGCTTTTTCTATTATTGCTAAACGACAAAATCATGCAGAATGCTTCTAGCTAAAAGGCTGACACATAGCAAGTCTCAGGCCTGCAGCCTGGTGATGGCCGGGACATGAGTCCCTTCAGCTCCCAAAGCCAGTAAAAGCAGAATATACAAGCGCTCATCACCCCTGTTACGCAATCAGGCAGCGCTCTAAGACAAACTACGGAATAAGAGACGGGGCATGCTCAGTATGCAGCAGAGCCACGCCACAGCAAATTGGCTTATGGGCCGCACACAGGCAAGCTTCTCTTGAACAGGGTTTTCACTTGCCCTTTCTCAGAGACGATTCCTTATCCGAGGCGACGGCTCGGCTGTCAGCTTGTGTGGAACAACACATGAGTTGGTTAGCCTCCCTGGCCCGTTATTGACATTGTTTACATAACGTGTTTGTCCTACGATCACCTAGTTTTTTTTAAAAACACGCACTTGCAAAGAGAGCTCGTGCTTTGGAACAGGCGGCCAAAAGAAATGCCCTCCAGAAAAAGATTCCGTTTTTTTTTTTTTTTTTGCATGTCTGCTGAACAGTCGCAGTCGCCTGTCCATTTTGTTAAAAGTGTCGTCTCAGTGAAAAGCTAAGAGTGACAACAGCCTAGGGGGGGAGAGAGCGTCTTGTCATCACCGCCGCACAGGATGAGTTCAAACATCTTTGTCAACAAGGAGTCACTTCACGCAGCCTGAGGTTGTTAACTTTTCTCGGACATCTTTATCCTTATTTTTTTTTCAGATTAAAATGAACAAAGCATTATTAGAGCCCTGTAGACATGACAAAACACGACTATAGTCACATTTATACTCTTTTTATTTACAACATATTGCGCAACTGCAGGGTCTTGAGACACATGCTAACTCGCAAACTAGAGAGCTAGCGACCTAAACGGTAGCCTCCAAGTTATTTCCTTTAAACTTAAATAGCCAAAAACTTACCACTTCCACATGGATAGAGAGGATAACTATTAACAATTATTTAACCTTTAACATGAACATTAATCAAACGTAATAATTTTTTCTGGGTACATGATACCATCCTTTCCGTTGTACGGCCTTGCAAAACGCTTCAATCAAAATAACAGTTGGACATTATATAGTATATACATACTGTATATATCGCCGTGTATTTTATTTATTTTATTCAAATACCACACAGTGTTACGGTGATTGTATTTATTGAAAATCTGGACAATGCGTTCTGTGACCCAAGTGGTTCAAAACCATTTTTCCTATAGGAAATAACATGAATAAATTTGTAGCAGGCTCAAAGTAAGACCCTTAGTTCATGTTGTAGGTAATGTAGATCTCTTTGTGGTAGAGTATTCGATTCCCTTGGCAGGGGTCCCCAATCACTGGGGCAATGATTTCGAAAAAAAAAAACAAAAAAACATTAGTGATACCAGTTAGAAATCTCAGTTTTTGCAAGTGTAATGTGAGTAGAGACCTACCCTACTTTGTTTGATGGTCCTTGAACGCGCCATTGAATTTTCACCCACACTGCACAGAGACTACTATACTGTATTTTTCTATAAAATATTGTTTTAACGCAGCACGGATGCGGCGGTCTAGTGGTTAGCGCGCAGACCTCACAGCTAGGAGACCAGGGTTCAATTCCATTTTCTCTAGTTTCCTCCCACATTCCAAAATGCTAGGTTAATTAGCGACTCCAAATTGTCCATAGGTATGAATGTGAGTGTGAATGGTTGTTTGTCTATATGTGCCCTGTGATTGGCTGGCGACCAGTCCAGGGTGTACCCCGCCTCTCGCGCAAAGACAGCTGGGATAGGCTCCAGCACCCCCCGCGACCCTCGTGAGGAAAAAGCGGTAGAAAATGAATGAATGAATGAATATTGTTTTAACTTCCTGTAGAACTTTAGGAGAGTTTAACACATTTTAAACTTTCACTTTCCACTTTACTGTGACTTAGGGTTAGGGTTAGGGTTAGGGTTAGTAGGGTCCGATCATGATCATGATCGATCCCAAAGGTTCGAGGTCTTACCTTTCACTTCAATGGTAGCATTTGCATTTGGCGCCATTGCAAACGTGTAAACACACAGGTATTCCCCGGAGTCATCTGCTCGCGGTTTAGCAATTCTGTAACAAGATATGAAACATTCATTTCATGGCGTTAAATCCACCAGTCACTCAAGCCAGTCAACTAATAAGAGCGTCAGTAATTTAGCAGTTACTACGGTAGTGAGGCCCCCCCCCCTCTCTCCGGAGGACCAAAAGAGAGCCCATGGCGAATAAAGCGTCTGTATAATATGTGATCTTACAGAGCAGCAGTATGGGATTCAGCAGGGTAAAAGAACCGTGGGCATATTAGTTGTAATCTTCCGAGTATCACTGATGTAATGTGACAAGGAAATGACCAATTGGTCTTATCTTGTGGCGAGGGAGAGTCTGCGGTATTTCTAAAGGGGCGACAGTAGCTTTGTGCTCCACTGGTCATCCTTTGTGACAAGTTACGGCTTAGTACTGAAGGCTATGTTTTTTTTTTTTGCTTTTTGTATAGATTAGGTTCAATATGAATAGAATTACTTGTGTAAATCAAAGCTGTTGTTTCCACTTCTTATAACATGGAAAAGATTCACACAGACTTCTCATTTAATCAGCATGCCAGAGAGCTAATTTGTATGCGGCCTTTCTTTAATAATACTTAAGACCTTTTGAGTCACTTTCAGTCTATATCAGGGGTCTCAAACTCAATTTACTTGGGGGCCACTGGAGCTCGGGTCTGGGTGAGACTGGGCCGCATCAGGTTTTCCAAAAAAAAAAAAACGCATTTATTAAAAACAAAAAAATACAAAAAAAACTTCGCTTTGGTTCCAATTTTCTACAATAAAAGCTCTGATAAAACATTCCACTGTTCTCAAATATCTTACTTTTTATTTTTCTACACAAAATAAGATGAAAAATAAATAAACAAATCAAGAATAAAGAAAATCAATCCGGAATAAATTAATAAATATAATAATAATAAAATGGCAAATAATAAAAACTTAAGAAACCACATATAGTTGGTGGGTAGACAAATTATTTTTTTCAGATTAAAATAAACAAAGCATTATTAGAGCCCTGTAGACATGACAAAACACGACTATAGTCACATTTATGCTCTTTTTATTTACAACATATTGCGCAACTGCAGGGTCTTGAGACACATGCTAACTCGCAAACTAGAGAGCTAGCAACCTAAACGGTAGCCTCCAAGTTATTTCCTTTAAACTTAAATAGCCAAAAACTTACCACTTCCACACGGATAGGGAGGATAACTATTAACAGTTATTTAACCCTTAACATGAACATTATTCAAACGTAATAATTTTTTTCTGGGTACATGATACCATACAGCATCCATATCAAACTTGCACGGGGCCGCACTAACATTAAACTTTCATATCAAGGCGGGGGCCTCAAACTAGTGTCATGCGGGCCACATTTGGCCCGCGGGCCGCGTGTTTGAGACCCTCGGTCTATATCTTCTCACCTGTACGCCGTGCTCCTCTGCTCGGTCCTTGTGTTTGCAATCTCGCGGCCATTCTTCATCCAGAAGCTCTCCGTGTGGGGCGTGTGGGCAGTGGTGAGGTTGCAATGCAGGGTAACGGGTATGGGAGGGGATTCCAACGGCAGGATGATCTGATCCGAGGCATTAATCTTTGGTTCTGCAAAGACAGACATGTGAAGCCTTATCACAGATGCGGAGCTCAGTATACCTTCTGCAGGCAGCTCCATTAAACTTTGTACGCTGTTAGAATAAGATTTGCATGAGCGGCTAGCTGTGATCGAACGTATCAAACGACCAGATTATGGACAGTCCTTTAAAAAAATCCTGGATCCAGACAGTGATCCGGATCACCCACAAAATTTAATCAGTTCTTCCATATCTGATTTCTGACAATTCCCGAACATTTCATTCAAATCCGTTCGGAACTTTTCACGTTATTTTGAACACAAACAAACAGACAAACTGATAAACGCTGGCTTGATGGAAGTCACAAATTGAATATTTTCGTAGTTAGAGCATAGAAAACCTGTTAATTATTTTCTATATATGTTTTTCACCATTATTAGAGCCCATTAGATATGAAATAACACCCCTATAATCACCTTTACACACATATTATTCTTTGTTTACACCAGGCTATGGGATTACTGCAAGACCACAAGAGACAGCCACAGATTTAAGCATAGTATGCTAGCAAGAGTGGTTAGCGTGCAGACCTCACAGCTAGGAGACCAGGGTTCAATTCCACCATCTCTGTGTGGAGTTTGCATGTTCTCCCCCGTGCATGCGTGGGTTTTCTCCGGGTACTCCGGTTTCTTCCCACATTCCAAAAACATGCTAGGTTAATTAGCGACTCCAAATTATCCATAGGTATGAATGTGAGTGTGAATGGTTGTTTGTCTATATGTGCCCTGTGATTGGCTGGCCACCAGTGCAGGGTGTATATATGTTTTTGGGATGTGGGAAGAAGCCGGAGTAGCCAGAGACACACTGGAAGAACATGTAAACTCGAACACTCATGACTGTGAGGCCTCATGTGCTAACCACTAGGCCAACGTGCTAACCACTATCCCACCGTGCGGCCATAAAGACAATGAAAAAAATTAACTATACCGTTTAACAGCCAAACACAAATAGTATTGCGCTAATTTATTTTTTTGCAGTTTTCTTTGCGTTCCCGAAGGTGTGTATCCTATTGACTGGAATTCCAGTTACATTTAATAATAAAAGCTTTCCCAAAACAGCTAATGCAATATTTGAGACACACAGTTGAGGTAACTGCACTAAGAATTCCAACATTTTACATCAAGGCTGTCACTGCACGACTTCGCCCTCTAAATGACAGACATTGCTAGTGACTACATAATATGCTTCTCAAGGACGTTCAGGGCACGATGTCCTCTGCTTTTGCTTTTACGAGAGGGAAGCTTCCAGGGTGATGCAACCTCGGCGGCCGTGAGGCCCGAGCCTCATGACATTACCGCTGCCTCCCGCAAGGCTTTGAGCCAGGCGAAAAAAAGGACTAGCTCGTGACTTGTATTAGCATTCATAGCAGCAATCTTCCTGCACTGCTGTATACGCAGTAGCTACAGGGATTTCACCCCCCCCCCTCACCCGACTCCCTCACATCTCCCCCACCAAGCATGTTCTATTAATAGCATGTTCAAGACATGCGTACAGACACAACATGAAGTACATAAATTAACATTTAGCAAACTCTGCACGCTGGTCCACAGGCAATTCAAACAGAAGGTTGTTTTAAGGACGACCTGTCAATCTAAAACGTGTTAAATGCTGCAGACCCTCCACAGCAGCGTGAGGCCAAGTATATAAATCTTTGCCTTGAACGGGCTGTCGGTTCAAAACCAGATCTTCTCTTCTTACCACTTATGATTGTTAAACAAAATCATTAATTCATTTTCTACCGCTTTTTCCTCACGAGGGTCACGGGGGGTGCTGGAGCCTATCCCAGCTGTCTTCGGGCGAGAGGCGGGGTACACCCTGGACTGGTCGCCAGCCAATCACAGGGCACATATAGACAAACAACCATTCACACTCACATTCATACTTATGGACAATTTGGAGTCGCTAATTAACCTAGCATGTTTTTGGAATGTGGGAGGAAACCGGAGTACCCGGAGAAAACCCACGCATGCACGGGGAGAACATGCAAACTCCACACAGAGATGGCCCAGGGTGGAATTGAACCCTGGTTTCCTAGCTGTGAGGCCTGCGCGCTACCCACCAAATCATACCCGAGCAAAAGAGAATTCTACCACTGTACAATAAAACAAAAATAAAGTAAAATTTTAAACACAGCGGTCGAGTGGTTAGCACGCAGACCTCACAGCTAGGAGACCAGGGTTCAATTCCACCCTCGGCCATCTCTGTGTGGAGTTTGCATGCTTATTGATGTGAGGTCATGGTGACATTTTGTAACATTTTTTTGGTTAGTGGTGTGCCACAAGATTTTGGGAAAAAACAGGCTTCGCTACACATCTTAAAGTAGTCAGTCAGCTAAGTGGTTGCACTAAGTTTGATCATGTCATGGTTAGTGGTGTGCAATAAGATTTTTCCAATGTAAAAAAAAACGTGCCGTGGCTCAAAAAAGGTTGAAAATCACTTGCCTTAGAGTACAGTCTTTTATTTTCTCATTTTGAATATTTAGCTGTGCTTTTGTTCAGCAAGTCCATTGCATAAGCGGTTACCCTGTTAAGTCACACAAAATGCTCCTGCAGTGATTTTTAGCTCGTGATTTTAATTGAAGTGGCCCTCCACTCGAATATGAGTGTGTGTGTGTAGTCAATCCCCCTGGTGGCTGTGTGAAATGTACCAGCTCATGGCACTGATTGCTTGAATCAGACAGGATTTTCCATGTTTTTTTGTGCATTTTCTACTCTGTATTGTATACCAGTTGATATTTAACCCAATTCTGGAATGGGTTTGTATAAGCAGTGCAGAGGCACAGCCAAACGTTCATATTTAGGTCATGCAGTTCCGACATCAACTAACATTCTCAGGAAAAATACTGATTTTAAGTCGTAAAAAAATATATATATTTGGAGTTTGAAGCCCATGTGCATCTCTTTTTCCAGTCCAATATGGCTATGTTGACATTAATAATTGAAGGGCAGAATGTACACTAGCACTAGCATTTAGTGGTAATGTGAAAAGTCACCTTCAAAGGACAGGTTGCACATCCATTATGCATCATCAGAGGGCGAGTCCGCAATTTATTGTTTTAGCCTTTGACATTTAAACGTGGTTGACTTCTTTTTACACTTGTATGATAGTTCAGGATGTGTAAAAAGCTCAATGCTAGTATTTTTTACACTTGTACACTGCCTGCACCAGTCTTGGAAAGGTTTCCTCTGAATTTCAATAAATCCTATCAGTATTTCGGAATTGATTGTGTTAGAACAGGGGTCTCAAACACGTCCAAATGTGGCCCGCAGGACACTAGTTTTGAGGCCCCCGCCTTTATATGAAAGTTTAATGTTAGTGCGGCCCGCGCAAGTTTGATATGGATGCTGTATGGTATCATGTACCCAGAAAAAAAATATTACGTTTGATTAATGTTCATGTTAAAGGTTAAATAACTGTTAATAGTTATCCTCCCTATCTGTGTGGAAGTGGTAAGTTTTGGGCTATTTAAGTTAACTTGAAGGCTACCGTTTAGGTCGCTAGCTCTCTAGTTTGCGAGTTAGCATGTGTCTCAAGACCCTGCAGTTGCGCAATATGTTGTAAATAAAAAGAGTATAAATGTGACTATAGTCGTGTTTTGTCATGTCTACAGGGCTCTAATAATGCTTTGTTCATTTTAATCTGAAAAAAATAATTTGTCTACCCACCAACTATATGTGGTTTCTTAAGTTTTTATTATTTGACGTTTTATTATTATTATTATTATATTTATTCCAGCGTTTCCATCAGTAGGCATCCCAATGAGAACAGACATTATAAGTCAAACCTGTAGCTCATCTTCTGTATATGCATGCTCAAAAAGATAAGGTTCTGGTACCTAATTTGTCCAAAAGCAGTGCTGTGGCGGCGGCTCTCACAAAGTCTACCATCATTGCTGATGGCAATCACGCTCTATGCTCGTGTTGTTGATGGAAGTAGCATTAGTTCCGCTCAGTGGGATCTGTGCGGCGAGGAAAGAAGTTGTGGCAATGTTTTTTTTTTCAAGATACTGTAAGTACGGTATTACATGTTATCATCAATGTACCGTGTAATACATGATCACATGTGTATGAAGCGATAAAAGGTTATTTTTACCCATAAGTCCTTGGGGCCTCATTTACATAAAACGGGGCTTGAAAGTTGCGTACGCAACTTCCTACGCAGAGGTTGTTCATTCATTCATTCATTTTCTACCGCTTTTCCTCACGAGGGTCGCGGGGGTGCTGGAGCCTATCCCAGCTGTCTTCGGGCGGGGTACACCCTGGACTGGTGGCCAGCCAATCACAGGGCACATATAGACAAACAACCATTCACACTCACATTCATACCTATGGACAATTTGGAGTCGCTAATTAACCTAGCATGTTTTTGGAATGTGGGAGGAAACCGGAGTACCCGGAGAAAACCCACGCATGCACGGGGAGAACATGCAAACTCCACACAGAGATGGCCGAGGGTGGAATTGAACCCTGGTTTCCTAGCTGTGAGGCCTGCGCGCTACCCACCCGTCCACCGTGCAGCCCTTTTCAATCATACACGAACAAAAGAGAATTCTACCACTGTACAATAAAACAAAAATAAAGTAAAATTTTAGCTTCAACATGAACGCAAAAGTAGTGCATAGACGTTTGGTTGGTGGGTATTTTTTACCCACCAACCACTCGACCACCGTCGAGTGGTTAGCGCGCAGACCTCACAGCTAGGAGACCAGGGTTCAATTCCACCCTCGGCCATCTCTGTTCTCCCCGTGCATGCGTGGGTTTTCTCCGGGTACTCCGGTTTCCTCCCACATTCCAAAAACATGCTAGGTTAATTAGCGACTCCAAATTCTCCATAGGTATGAATGTGAGTGTGAATGGTTGTTTGTCTATATGTGCCCTGTGATTGGCTGGCCACCAGTCCAGTGTGTACCCCGCCTCTCGCCCGAAGACAGCTGGGATAGGCTCCAGCACCCCCGCGACCCTCGTGAGGAAAAAGCGGTAGAAAATGAATGAATGAATGAACAACAACACCGGACTTGACAAGTTGGTGACAAATTGCACAGACTTCGCTTGGCAGAACATTTCCTTTTCGGTCAAAACAAAATGTTTGTCAGATTTCAGTTGGGGTTTAGTATAATATATAATCAAATCGTGTTAACACATAAATACGTCATATTTGTCAGAAAGATCCGCCAGCAGGGATCTGACTCTTTAAGCCTCTCTTGGAGAAACGCTCACACAATGACTAAGAACATTCCACATCTCCGTGTGCTTCAGTGGCCACATCAACTAAGCATGCACGAATAAGGAAGGTCCACTTTCAGTTCAGTTTGTGCGGATTGTTTGTGTGCACCGAGCAGAGGGTTTTAAAGGGGGGTATAATGTCATTACTGATTCACAGTCACACGCTTAATGGCTGAGAAGGCGCAAGGTTACGCCATGTTCAGACAAGTCCAGGGAGACTGTTTCACGGAAATAAAATATGTCTCAGCGGAAAGGAGACACCGGACCCTTTTTTTTTTTTTTTTTTTTATCGAATCAGTTCAAAATTAGAACGCAATAATATGATACTGTTTTTTCTAGAACTGAAGTGAAAAAAAGCCTAAGGAAAGTACTGTCACTTAAAAGCACCACTAGTTTTGCATTGTAATGCATTGCCATAATAACAGTCAGTTACATTCACAAAGACTACCAGGGTGAGATTAGGATTCAGAAGAGAAGCTAATGATTAGCGAAAAAAGACACAAGGCATTAAGAACCAAGGTTAATGTGGTTACAAACATGCAGTCAGCAATGCAGTTTCTGGGTTTGTGGTCTTTTCCGTGACAAGATGTTTAAAGGATTATGAGCGAGAGGCTAACTGAATAATGAAATTAATAGTTTTTAATGATGTGCTTACAGTCATACGCATTCAACCTTTTTTGAGCCACGGCATGTTTTTTTACATTGGAAAAATCTTATTGCACACCACTAACCATGACATGATCAAACTTAGAGCAACCACTTAGCTGACTGACTACTTTAAGATGTGTAGCGAAGCCTGTTTTTTTTTCCAAAATCTTGTGGCACACCACTAACCAAAAATGTTACAAAATGTCACCATGACCTCACACGTGCATCAATAATTCTATCGGAGGAACAAGCTAGGTGTTGCCACACGGACCAATATTACATTGCTATGCTAGACTCGACAGTAGCCATGTTTTTTACATGACGAGTTTTTCTCTTTCCGAATGACCTTTCGGGAAACAATGGTATCCATAAAAAGGAATATTCCAATCTCTTGTCTACATGCGCTGTGAAAATCAAACAGAATAGTCAACAGGGCATGCCCAGTAAAACGTAAACATCAACATCATGTGATACCGACTTCCCCGAGTTTTTCTTTCACTTGTTGGAATAACTCCGTTATTGCCAGTTTTTCGTCTGTCCAGTATTGAAATTTTTTCTTCTTCTGTTGTTTATTGGCGGTTGGCAAGCAGCTTTCGTGTGCATTAGCGCCATCTGTGGAACACAATCTAAACCCTTCTATACGCCATTCACAAGTGCAGTTTTATTAAAAAAGAAAATATATAACTATATAAAACATGTCCTGAGTTTAATTATAAAATATTAGCAAGATTGAATTTGATCTTTTCCTGTTTACATTTATCCCGGGTGCGTTCTTTCAGCGCATGCTCAGATATGACGTAACACGCAGATCCAGATGTTCTTCAGTTTTAAAAATGGAGGCCAGCAATCGGCATTGGACTGCTAAGCAAAGTTTGTTTTTGATTCAAACTAAATTTCAAGACTAGACAGACGAAAAAATAGCAATACGGAGTTATATCAACAAGTGAAAGAAAAACTCGGAAGTCGGTATCACGTGATGTTGATGTTTACGTTTTACTGGGCATGCCCTATTGATTTTCACGGCGCATGTAGACAAGAGATTGGAATATTCCTTTCTATGGATACCATTGTTTCCCGAAAGGTCATTCGGAAAGAGAAAAACTCGTAATGTAAAAACATGGCTACTGTCGAGTGTCTGTGGTGTAAAGACTAGCATAGCAATGTAATATTGGTCCGTGTGGCAACACCTGCCTTGTTCCTCTGATAGACTTATTGATGCACGTGTGAGGTCGCGGTGACATTTTGTAACATTTTTTGGTTAGTGGTGTGCCACAAGATTTTGGAAAAAACAGGCTTCGCTACACATCTTAAAGTAGCCAGTCAGCTAAGTGGTAGCTCTAAGTTTCAGTTATAATAGTTTGACATCAATGTACAGTATTCTTAAGAATAATTAATTAATATTCTTAATCACTCCTTCAAACATTGCGAAGATTATCTAAGATTGACGGCCGCTCGCTCAGTTTAACGGGTATGGTTAGTCGGGGGTTTATTAAAGAAGATGGACCACTCACTCTGTAGCACCGAAATGGTGGCCTGGGCCCGAATCCAGGTGATGGCGGGGTTTTGTCGAAGGTCATTTCGCCGGGGGTCGTTGCTTGCCCGACACTCATAGGTCCCAGAGTCCTCCATGGTGAGCCGCGTGATGCCCAGCACGCTGACCCCATTGGCACCGTAGGCCGTGTTGATGGACACCCGCCGCTTACGGGCTCCGTCCCAAAGCTGCTTGAAGGAGTCGGCTCTGTTGATCTCGGCATACCACCACTGGATCTCCGGGGTGGGGTTACCGACTACGTCGCAGTACAGCTCAAAGGTGTCCCCCGTGAGCTTAGTCTCAGACATTGGCGACTTCACAAACCCAGCTGAGAGAAGGAAAAGGAGCGTATCGGGAAAGGAACGGGTAGAGGAATAGGATGGAGAGAAAAGGCCAAGACATGGAGAAGGAAAAGAAATGTAATCAGAGTACATTTTGATCAAAGATGACAGAAAGTGTTCCAAATTATTGACAGGTGTTAAAAGAAAAGCCCAAATTTGGAGTCAATCATCCCCTCTGTTGTCAAGGCACATGTAAAGTACACATTACCTCAGCTGACTTTGCAAATATACGCTTAAAAGGCAGCAGTATTGACAATGTTGTGGAGTTTAATCAGTCCTGTCAGGTTCCCCCCCCTGAAGTCTTTTCATCAGAGACCCTTGTTGAGTAGACGTACGCTTGTCAACAATCACCCAACTCTTTTTGGCGCGTCGCTGCAGCAATCAGTGGCAGCGTTGCTCTCACTTGACCTCAATACCGGGGAAACTTCGAGAAAGTTGACTTTTTTTAGCTCTAACGCCAAACTCAAACGTCTTATCGAAAGCACTATATTTTCAGGACATGCTTAATTAATTGCAACAAATAATTACATGGGAACGTTTAAACCCCAACAGCTAAATATAAGGAAATACTAACTTGTATTTAATTGTAAGTAAGTGTAAGTAATTAATGCATGTAATGGGACAAACCAATGCCACAAACAAAGTACTCCAACAATGTGTTTTTGTTTTATATACCCGTATATGTTACTGCTATGTAGTATATGGTACATTCAGGATAACAAGCTGATATTTATTTTATTTTGTTTTCGTTTCTGGCGGCATGGTGGTCTAGTGGTTAGTGCGCAGACCTCACAGCTAGGAGACCAGAGTTCAATTCCACCCTCAGCCATCTCTGTGTGGAGTTTGTTGTTCTCCCCCGTGCATACGTGGGTTTTCTCCCACATTCCAAAAACATGCTAGGTTAATTAGCGACTCCAAATTGTTCATAGGTATGAATGTGAGTGTGAATGGTTGTTTGGCTATACGTGCCCTGTGATTGGCTGGCAACTAGTCCAGGCTCCGGTGAGGAAAAAGCGGTAGAAAATGAATAGTAACTAATAGAAACGAAAATCATTCATTCATTTTCTACCGCTTATCCTATCCCAGCTGTCTTCGGGCGAGAGGCTGGTGGCCAGCCAATCACAGGGCACATATAGACAAACAACCATTCACACTCACATTCATACCTATGGACAATTTGGAGTCGCTAATTAACCTAGCATGTTTTTGGAATGTGGGAGGAAACCGGAGAAAACCCACGCATTCACGGGGAGAACATGCAAACTCCACACAGAGATGGCCGTGGGTGGGATTGAACTCGGGTCTCCTAGCTGTGAGGTCTGCGCGCTAACCACTCGACCACCATGCAGCCTCTTTAGTTACTAGTTTTTCAAAAACTTGATCAAATTTGAACCGTAAAGGACTCTTTGTAAATTCCTCCATTAGTACTGTTAGGTAAGTAGGTACAGTACTTCTATGCATTATTTTGTATATTTAAGTACATGAACTGGGAGTTTGCATGTTCTCCCCGTGCATGTGTGGGTTTTCTCCGGGGACTCCAAAAACATGCTAGGTTAATTAGCGACTCCAAATTGTCCATAGGTATGAATTTGAGTGTGAATGGTTGTTTGTCTATATGTGCCCTGTGATTGGCTGGCCACCAGTCCAGGGTGTACCCTGCCTCTCGCCCGAAGACAGCTGGGATAGGCTCCAGCAATCCCCGCGACCTTTTTTGAGGATAAGCAGTAGAAAATGAATGAATAAATGAAATACACGAACTATTCCTCACAGTCAACATTACCAATCGAGTGCTTATTATTATTATTAACAGCACTTCACATTAAATGCTACATTGGGGGGCAACTGAATAGGCTTTAATCTCCTTTAATCCCAAGCAGATATTGCTGTGACAGCAGAAACAAGGTCAACCAAACCTCAATTTGGATGAGCTAAACATCAAGCTCATCATACCCACCCCCCGAAAAAAAAAAAAAAATCCAGTTATGCTGTTAAAAAGGAAAACCAAGCCACTACCTTCTACAGAAATAACTTCAAACTACATTTTTTTATTATTATTATTTATTATTCCACCGGAATCGAACTCACAATGCAGTATTGCTAATAAACTATGATCAAATAGAATTATTGCCTGAGATGTATCCTGTAAAAAAATGCGTGCCTGGGCTTCATTCATGCTGTAGTTCCACATCGGTAGTCAGCCCAACAACACACTAATGAACATCATCTAATGACAAATCACCTGGACCACAGACACCCTTCTCAACCCTCCCCCCAAAGTCTGTCAGGTGTGTAAAAAAAAACATCAAACGACCTTAACTTCACTTTGTCCTCAATCAGTAAATGAAATTGGAGCAAAGATGCTGTTGGAACCCCGTCTAGATATGTCCGTTTTAACCTGACGACAGAACTAGTGCATCTAAAACTCTTCAGTTCAGCCATTTTACTGCCATTTTTGCTTTTCCGTCAACATGAATAATCACAAAGTTGTGATCGGCGTCAATCCGCCTCATTGACTTGCAACAGAATGTGGAAAAATCCAGCCAAAATATTTCACATGCTTAACAATACACAAATTACAATTGGTAACCATAGTAACGGTTCTGATGCCCAAAAGCATTTTTCATGACTCACAGCCAGATGGAAATGAATTGGATAAAAGGGACACATGAATTTAACAGGAGAAAAAAAAAAAAGCACACAGGCGGCACGGTGAACTAGTGGTTAGCGCGCAGACCTCACAGCTAGGAGACCAGGGTTCAATTCCACCCTCTGCCATGTCCAAAACCATGCTAGGTTAATTGGCGACTCTTCAGGTTAAACTGTTATAGGTACAGGGCTGCACGGCGGAGTAGTGGTTACTGCGCAGGCCTCAGGAGACCCGAGTTCAATTCCACCATCAGCCATCTCTGTGTGGAATTTGCATGTTCTCCCCGTGCATGCGTGGGTTTTCTCCTGGTACTCCGGTTTCCTCCCACATTCCAAAAACATGCTAGGTTAATTAGTGACTCCAAATTGTCCATAGGTATGAATGTGAGTGTGAATGGTTGTTTGTCTATATGTGCCCTGTTATTGGCTGGCCACCAGTCCAGGGTGTACCCCGCCTCTCGCCCGAAGACATCTGGGATACGCTCAAATTTTACTTTATTTTAGTTTTAGTGTCCAGTGGTTGAATTCTCTTTTGCTCGTGTATGATTGAAAAGGGCTGCACGGCGGTCGGGTGGTTAGCGCGCAGGCCTCACAGCTAGGAGACGCAAGTTTGATTCCACCTTTGGCCATCTCTATGTGGAGTTTGCATGTTCTCCCCCGTGCATGCGTGGGTTTTCTCCGGGTACTCCGGTTTCCTCCCACATTCCAAAAACATGCTAGGTTAATTAGCGACTCCAAATTGTCCATAGGTATGAATGTGAGTGTGAATGGTTGTTTGTCTATATGTGCCCTGTGATTGGCTGGCGACCAGTCCAGCGTGTACCCCGTCCACCTCTCGCCCGAAGACAGCTGGGACCCATCCGCGACCCTCATGAGGAAAAGCAGTCGAAAATGAAATGAATGAAAAAAAGAAAAAAATTTCCACGACGAGAAGTGTCGGAGGATATTTGGCGCTTACAATGTGAGTTTTCTATGCGTGATGCCTCCAGATATGCACAGTAATTAGCATTTGTTTCTTTTCTCTGGAAACATCTGCTTCCATCAGGCTCACCACATAATTCCAAAGCATGAAAACCAAGTCTACATGTGTAATTTGACACATTGACTGACATTCCTTAGTATGATTCTATGTACAATTACGTCAAAAACGACTTACTTGGAAGCGTTATAACAGGAAATTTATATATATACGCTCTAAATTAAATGTATTTGAAGGTGACCAGTATGAGGAAGATAACCAGGGCATCATTTGTATTCCGGGTTTGTGCAGAGAAAAAAAAACAAAAAACACATGGAACAAACTACAGATGACGCGCAACAAATAAGCGAGCACAATTTGTGTGCGGTTCGAACATGATGCTGACACTTTGCAGGGGAGATTGTAGCACAAAGCAGCTGGTGCTCATTCATTTCAAAGCAAGGCAGTAACTCGCGGAAGGATAAATAAACACCATGTATCTCTGGGCATTCAAAATGAGCACGGTGGGAACTATTTGTATGATCATTACATACGTTCTCCTCTTGTGGAGTGCTTGGTATGGAATCTGGAGGTCCTAAAATCGAATCCGGAGATACCAAACCACTTTAAATAGTACTGTAAAAAAAAGTCAATGTAATTTAATCTCTGCCACCTATCAACTATATAGAAGAAGACAGTAAACGTAGACTTTTTTTCTTTGCAAAGGCACCGACTGGAGTAGGCTCCTTCATACCCGGTGTTAGGACTGTACACAAACTGGATACAGTAATGGTAATGTTTAATTTCATTTGAACATGCATCAGATTACAATTGAATGCATCACATCATCAGTTCACAGTTCCACATGTCCGAAAGGAGTAGGAAGAAGCAAAGCTTATTAAATCCTACCCCTCCATCTGGTACTTTTACAATCAGTAACTGTTACATTTGTTCACTTCCTGCTTTCCTAATATGGTTTAAGGTTTTTTTGTTGGTTTTTTTTGTTTTTTTTTGTCCAATTAGACTTATTTGGATCCACATCCAGAGATGGTTGGTACGATTCCCGATTTGAGCTCAAACTACCAATTTACTCTTACTTTCATTGTACATTTTTAGCGTATTTCCACAGCATTTCAGACAAGCTTCATCTTTCGAAAGGCTCCTGTGTTCATTTGAAATTTTGCGTTTCAGTTTTGCTTCAGCTTGTTCACTTCCTGCTTTCCTAATATGATTTAAGGGGTTTTTTTGTTTGTTTGTTTTTTTTTACTTTTTAATTTTTTCATTTTTTTTTGTCCTGTGCCGAAGTTACGGACTGCACTGAAGTTTATATGGCATTAGACTTTTTTGGATCCACACCCAGAGATGGTTGGTACGATTCCCGATTTGAGCTCAAACTACCAATTTACTCTTACTTTCATTGTACATTTTTAGCGTATTTCCACAGCATTTCAGACAAGCTTCATCTTCCGAAAGGCTCCTGTGTTCATTTGAAATTTTGCGTTTCAGTTTCGCTTCAGCTTGTTCACTTCCTGCTTTCTTAATATGATTTAAGGGTTTTTTGGGTTTTTTGTTTTTTTTAATTTTTAATTTTTAAATTTTTTTTGTCCCGTACCAAAGTTACGGACTGCACTGAAGTTTATATGGCATTAGACTTATTTGGATCCACACCCAGAGATGGTTGGTACAATTCCCGATTTGAGCTCAAACTACCAATTTACTCTTACTTTCATTGTACATTTTAGCGTATTTCCACAGCATTTCAGACAAGCTTCATCTTCTGAAAGGCTCCTGTGTTCATTTGAAATTTTGCGTTTCAGTTTCGCTTCAGCTTGTTCACTTCCTGCTTTCCTAATATGATTTAAGGGTTTTTTTTTTGTTTGTTTTTTTTTACTTTTTAATTTTTTCCTTTTTTTTTGTCCTGTACCGAAGTTACGGACTGCACTGAAGTTTATATGGCATTAGACTTATTTGGATCCACATTCAGAGATGGTTGGTACGATTCCCGATTTGAGCTCAAACTTCCAATTTACTCTTACTTTCATTGTACATTTTAGCGTATTTCCACAGCATTTCAGACAAGCTTCATCTTCTGAAAGGCTCCTGTGTTCATTCGAAATTTTGCATTTCAGTTTCGCTTCAGCTTGTTCACTTCCTGCTTTCCTAATATGATTTAAGGGTTTTTTGGGTTTTTTGTTTTTTTTACTTTTTAATTTTTAAATTTTTTTTTGTCCCGTACCAAAGTTACGGACTGCACTGAAGTTTATATGGCATTAGACTTATTTGGATCCACACCCAGAGATGGTTGGTACGATTCCCGATTTGAGCTCAAACTACCAATTTACTCTTACTTTCATTGTACATTTTAGCGTATTTCCACAGCATTTCAGACAAGCTTCATCTTCCGAAAGGCTCCTGTGTTCATTTGAAATTTTGCGTTTCAGTTTCACTTCAGCTTGTTCACTTCCTGCTTTCCTAATATGATTTAAGGGTTTTTTGGGTTTTTTGTTTTTTTTACTTTTGAATTTTTAAATTTTTTTTGTCCCGTACCAAAGTTACGGACTGCACTGAAGTTTATATGGCATTAGACTTATTTGGATCCACATCCAGAGATGGTTGGTACAATTCCCGATTTGAGCTCAAACTACCAATTTACTCTTACTTTCATTGTACATTTTAGCGTATTTCCACAGCATTTCAGACAAGCTTCATCTTCTGAAAGGCTCCTGTGTTCATTTGAAATTTTGCGTTTCAGTTTCGCTTCAGCTTGTTCACTTCCTGCTTTCTTAATATGATTTAAGGGTTTTTTGGGTTTTTTGTTTTTTTTACTTTTTAATTTTTTAATTTTTTTTGTCCCGTACCAAAGTTACGGACTGCACTGAAGTTTATATGGCATTAGACTTATTTGGATCCACACCCAGAGATGGTTGGTACGATTCCCGATTTGAGCTCAAACTATCAATTTACTCTTACTTTCATTGTACATTTTAGCGTATTTCCACAGCATTTCAGACAAGCTTCATCTTCCGAAAGGCTCCTGTGTTCATTTGAAATTTTGCGTTTCAGTTTCGCTTCAGCTTGTTCACTTCCTGCTTTCCTAATATGATTTAAGGGGTTTTTTTGTTTGTTTTTTTTTACTTTTTAATTTTTTCATTTTTTTTGTCCTGTACCGAAGTTACGGACTGCACTGAAGTTTATATGGCATTAGACTTATTTGGATCCACATCCAGAGATGGTTGGTACGATTCCCGATTTGAGCTCAAACTTCCAATTTACTCTTACTTTCATTGTACATTTTAGCGTATTTCCACAGCATTTCAGACAAGCTTCATCTTCTGAAAGGCTCCTGTGTTCATTCGAAATTTTGCATTTCAGTTTCGCTTCAGCTTGTTCACTTCCTGCTTTCCTAATATGATTTAAGGGTTTTTTGGGTTTTTTGTTTTTTTTACTTTTTAATTTTTTAATTTTTTTTGTCCCGTACCAAAGTTACAGACTGCACTGAAGTTTATATGGCATTAGACTTATTTGGATCCACACCCAGAGATGGTTGGTACGATTCCCGATTTGAGCTCAAACTACCAATTTACTCTTACTTTCATTGTACATTTTAGCGTATTTCCACAGCATTTCAGACAAGCTTCATCTTCAAAGGCTCCTGTGTTAATTCGAAATTTTTTGCGTTTCAGTTTCGCTTTGGCTTTTCAGAATTCACACGCAATGTCTGTGGACCTTGCATCATCTCGTTAAATATAAGATGGTAAAAAGATTTTCGGGTTTATATTTGAGGGTTATATTTGGGATTTATACAAGAAAGCCGTTAAGTGGCGGCAAACCACTTCTTTCTAAGTTAGTCATAGCTTTTCTTCCCGTCATTCACACTTCTGGAGAGATGCAGCCGTTACACTGTGAGCAGCTGGAAAAAAAAAAAGTGTCTCAACGGTTGTTAGCAAGTTAGCATACAAAAGAGTAGGAGCTCAGATAATGTGTTGCGTTGCCATAATGTCTTGTAAGGAACGTAAGCAAGGAGCACAATGATAAGAGAGAGGTTGGTTGTTGGGTGTTAAAGCAGCAGTAGTACCACAAAAAAAAATATAAAAAAAAAATGGAAGTGCCCGTACTCCACTGATGTCGGTATAAAAGAGAGTTCCCCTGAGAGTCGACACCAAGCCGCACACAACCGCCGTGCAGCCTGAGAGTGAGTCAGCTGCCTGCCTACAACCTGGATCCCCATCTGCGGTCCCACAAGGCAGACCGAGAGAGAGAGAGAGAGCAGCAAGTAGGAAAACCCCCCAAGGGCCGCTGAACTGGCCACATGCAAAGCGTGTGTGTGTGTGTATTGGTGTGTATTGGAGTGGAAGTGGGTGCATGTGGACTGTACCTGCATGGCACTGTGGCAGATTGTGACACGAGAGCTGTGACATTGACTGATTTCTGAAATTGTTTTGGAAAATCTTGAGTTAATTCGTAGTGATGATGAGACAAAGTGGTACTCGTGTGAAGAGCTTTGGGGCGGGGGGGGCATATCTGGCCTACTGCTGTCGTGTTTTGGTTTTGTTGTTTGTTTTAGATTAAACAGACATTAAGAATAATCGTTACAAATCTTGGCCCTGTATTGGATTATTCATATTTCTGTTATTTCCATTTGTTTGGAAGTAGGGCTATAATTGACGATTACGTTCTTTGTCGATTAATCTCATTTCGATTAATCAAGTAATCGGTTAGGCCCCGGATGGACCGAATCAATACGAACCAAAATCATATAGTTAGTAGCAGGATCACAACAAACCATTGTTTGGAAGTAGGACTATAACTGACGATTACGTTCTTTGTCGATTAATCTCATTTCGATTAATCAAGTAATCGGTTAGGCCCCAGATAGACCGAATCAATACGAACCAAAATCATATAGTTAGTAGCAAGATCACAACAAACAGGTTGTTTGGAAGTAGGACTATAACTGACGATGACGTTCTTTGTCGATTAATCTCATTTCGATTAATCAAGTAATCGGTTAGGCCCCAGATAGACCGAATCAATACGAACCAAAATCATATAGATAGTAGCAAGATCACAACAAACCGTTGTTTGGAAGTAGGACTATAACTGACGATTACGTTCTTTGTCGATTAATCTCATTTCGATTAATCAAGTAATCGGTTAGGCCCCAGATAGACTGAATCAATACGAACCAAAATCATATAGTTAGTAGCAAGATCACAACAAACAGGTTGTTTGGAAGTAGGACTATAACTGACGATGACGTTCTTTGTCGATTAATCTCATTTCGATTAATCAAGTAATCGGTTAGGCCCCAGATAGACCGAATCAATACGAACCAAAATCATATAGATAGTAGCAAGATCACAACAAACCGTTGTTTGGAAGTAGGACTATAACTGATGATTACGTTCTTTGTTGATTAATCTCATTTCGATTAATCAAGTAAGAGTCTTGCTGATATGTCACATGACACTAATTATTCATTCCTTTTTTACCGCTTATCCTCATGGGGGTGCTGGAGCCTATCCCAGCTGTCTTTGGGCGAGAGGCGGGGTACACCCTGGACTGGTCGCCAGCCAATCACAGGGCACATATAGACAAACAACCATTCACACTCACATTCATACCTATGGACAATTTGGAGTCGCTAATTAACCTAGCATGTTTTTGGAATGTGGGAGGAAACCGGAGTACCCGGAGAAAACCCACGCATGCACGGGGAGAACATGCAAACTCTACACAGAGATGGCCGAGGGTGGAATTGAACCCCTGTCTCCTAGCTGTGAGGTCTGTGCGCTAACCACTAGACCGCCGTGCAGCCTGACACAAATTATAGGTTCCTAATATCCAGTGTAAAGTATGAATAGCATGTTAAAAACATTATACAGTACTGCATATACTGTGTACAATACAAACACAATCATTTTAAAATCGACTGAGTGGGCTATTTTTTGTGGGAGTTTCATCCATTCATCCTCCACTATCCCCCTTTTATCATCCCGAATGTGTTTTTTTTTATTTTGTTTTTTTTTTACAAAGAGGCAAGAGTATGCAAAAGGAAATGTACTATATATGTCCCCCCCAAAATGCCAGCTCATCTTACACTATCGAGTATCAGTGTCTAGCTGTTGTTTGCATTCAGCGGAGTCCGTATCAGATTTCACATCAAACAAGTCCAACTCTGTCGAAGCATTGGCTGGAAGCCGGCGGCATATTTTCCAGATTCACAAATGGACCTTTTGTCCACGAGCATGGATAAGAAACACGATAATGGACAAGTTGCATCGATTGGATTGGATGCAGTTTGGCTGGTCTTAAAGAGGCCAACCTTTGCCTTGCTTGATGGTTACAATGCAAAATACTGTTGTTGTTGTTGTTGTTGTGTGACAGAGTCAGGAAGTCAATTTTAGCTAGGAATCTGGCCTGGGAACAGTCTGAAAACAGTGTTTTCTTGAACACTAATTTTCTCGTTGTCCTCTGTTATTAGTACTATTGTCAACTTAGCCTGAACCCAATTGTTCTGAGCAGCCAGGACAGAGGCATGTGTATTGCAGTTGCAGTAACCTTAGGCTATCGCTAAATTCTATTTCCGGTTCTATGGCCATCGTCTCATTCTTCCTTCTTTGCCACACAACATTTTTCTGTGGTAAGAAATACCACAGAAAAGGTTAGCACACAAGCCTCACAGCTCGGAAACCCGAGTTCAATTCCACCCTCGGCTATTTCTGTGTGGAATTTGCATGTTCTCCACCGTGCATACATTTAAAAGATTTTCCAGTGGTTAGCAACCCTTCATTATACAGAGCCAAAAACATTTAAGGTATATAACCTTGCAATGGGGCTGCACGGTGCTCGAGCGGTTAGCATGCAGACCTCACAGCTAGGAGACCAGGGTTCAATTCCACCCTCGTACATCTCTGTGTGGAGTTTGCATGTTCTCTCCGGGTACTCCGGTTTCCTCAACATGCTAGGTTAATTGTCCATAGGTATGAATGTGAGTGTGAATGGTTGTTTGTCTATATGTGCCATGTGATTGGCTGGCCACCAGTCCAGGGTGTACCCCGCCTCTCGCCAAAGACAGCTGGGATAGGCTCCAGCACCCCCGCGACCCTCATGAGGAAAAAGCAGTAGAAAATGAATAATTGAAGAAATAAATTTTTAATGTTGACAACGGGAATGGTTAGCACACAGGCCTCACAGCTTGGAGACCCGAGTTCAATTCCACCCTCGGCCATCTCTGTATGTTCTCCCCGTGCATGCGTGGGTTCTCTCTGGGTACTCCGGTTTCCTCCCACATTCCAAAAACATGCTAGGTTAATTAGCGACTCCAAATTGTCCATAGGTATGAATGTGAGTGTGAATGGTTGTTTGTCTATATGTGCCCTGTGATTGGCTTCCGACCAGTCCAGGTTGTACCCCGCCTCTCGCCTGAAGACAGCTGGGATAGGCTCCAGTACCCCCGCGACCCTCGTGAGGATAAGCGGCCACAACTCTACCACTAACTTCTTTTTCCGGTTCTATGGTTGTCGGCACATTTACATTTAGCAGTATCTTTATGTGGTTAACAGAAAATTGCATTAATATTGTCCAATCATACAAACCCATACTGATTTCATCACTACGTCCTGTTTTTCTGTGTTTCTTAGTAAATTTCAGATGTAAAATTTTGGGATTTGACTTTGCATCCGCCGTGGTTGCATCAACTTATTCTCATTCACGCTATTACAGTAACAGCAAGCTATATGCTATATAGGGCAAGTGCGGCGCAACTCCATCCTCCTCCCTGCAGCCATCCTGACTAGCCTTTGCTTTTTTGTTTTGTCGTCTCTCACAACTGCGTCGTCCGCAGCCGCCTCACAGGTCTCGATGTGAGGCGCTGCAGCTGTGCACAAGGAGGCCATCCATTAAGCGTTAATGGATTCACTTTCACAAAAGGACCTTAAAGCCACATTGCAGCGTCGTCGCGGTAAAAATAGAAACGAGGCAGAATGGACGGCGGCGGATGGGGAGGGGGATACTATTTGCACTGTACCAAATATCTGTCGCAGAAACTCGCCACCCACTTTTTCCCTGAATGTGAAACCACGGATTCCCCCCACTCTCCTTGAAAAGCGTAATTACATCTCATGCACTTATAATTATGACTCTCCACGCGTGGCTACCTGAAGGCTGTCATATCACAGGGAAAATCTGGCATTACATAAGAAAACCGTGTCCCTAATCTGAACTGTGTGGGAGAATTTAAAGGCTTTTTTAGATGCAAATACAAAATAAAAGCGGTCCATTCCGCTGACTATGATCAAAGCTAAACTATACTGTATTATTGAGTGGGTTTACCTAAAATACAAAAGATGGCAACACTCTATCTATCCCCCCCCCCTCGGTGTTGGTTTCCCGTGAGTGGGCCGCAACTCAACCACGGAAAAACCCTTTTTTTCAAATATGTCCAACAATAGAAGGGATTATGGGATATGAGATTTTCCACGTACCGAGATCGGAAAATGCCTCACGTCACACTTCAAATAACGCCAAAGAATGGAATCTCTGGAATAAGAGTTTGATTATGTAACTAAATTTTTTTCCCCCTCCAATTTGCATGTTTTTTTGGACTGTACAGTACATGTTTGAAATTGTCCAAAATACACCAGTCAACCTCCACTTCAAAATGCACCATTTATTAAGAATTGCACAGTGGGTGTTTGATTATCCTGCAGAAAAGACGAGGTGGGGTATTAAGCTTTAAATTTAAGCATGCTCAACACTCCTGACTTACATAAATAAACAAATGCAAGTTTATTACAGTAAAGTCTCGTTATAGCGATAGTCTCGGGAGTCGGAAAAAATACCGATATAACCGGACTATCCATATATCCGATCCTGCGCCGAACTGCATTAAAAGTGGGCGGATCTTTGATATGGCATGTAATTTTCTCCTTGAGTTCATGGATTGCGTATCTAGCATGCTTTTGTACTACAATAAATTTTGTACTACAGTAAATAAAAATAAACTTACGCTGTAGTGATTACCGGTTACCGGGATATAATTCACCCCGGAACTATCGATAGGTAAGGTGTTGCCACCCGGACGGGTAGGCGCGAGGGACGGGTGTTTTCCGCTGTGTGTGCTGCACTCTGGTGGTGGAAGTGTGAAAAATAAAGTTGACTGGAAGCAGCCGTTCGCCGTGTTCTTTTTTGGTATTGAAATCCTTACGCAAAGACTGATTTAAGCTGCTTTTGTATCGATATAAGCAGACCAAATTGGCTGGCGGGGAGATGAAAAGGGCATCCTAGTAATCGGATTATCATAATAACCGGGTATCGTACTAACGGAGCTAATTATATCATAAAAGACTAGAAATTTGCCGGGAAATGAAAATAGTATCGTAATAAGTAGTAATTCGTTTTAACCGATATCAATATAACAAGACTTTACTGTATATCATTTTGAGGGTCAGAAAAGTTCTGGAGTTAGTCGAGATCAATACATAAAACAAAGTCTGTTTACATGAGAAATGTGTTTTTGAAAAGGTACGTGTACGGATCACAAGGTCTTTATAACTCATTCAATCCTAGCCATTTTTCAAAAGATATGCTCTTCACTAGATTTTCAAGAAGGCATACAAATTATTGGTTTCAATGGCTGTATGAACCTACCAAAGGAAGGATTAGACTCTCGTCATCAGACAAAGAAAACGTTTGTTTCCATTTTTAGTACCAGTAGTTCTACCCAGTAGAAGTAAGTTTCAGGAAAATATCAGTTCCCAACTATGGAAGGGAAAAAAACAGCTTTTTGTAAAAATTAATTCATTCATTTTCTTCCAGTTTTCCTCATGAGGGTCGCAGGGGGTGCTGGAGCCTATCCCAGGTGTCTTCGGGCAAGAGGCGGGGTACACCCTGGGCTGGTGGCCAGCCAATCACAGGGTAGGCCTGCACCCTACCTACCCATCCGCCGTGCAGCCCTTTTCAATCATACACTAGCAAAAGGGAATTCAACCACTGTACAATAAAACAAAAATAAAGTAAAATTTTAGCCTATCCGAGCTGTCTTCAGGTGAGAGGCGGGGTACACCCCTGGACAGGTCGCCAGCCAATCACAGGGCACATATAGACAAACAACCATTCACACTCACATTCATACCTATGGACAATTTGGAGTTGCTAATTAACCTAGCATGTTTTTGGAATGTGGGAGGAAATCGGAGTACCCGGAGAAAACCCACTCATGCACGGGGAGAACATGCAAACTCCATGTAGAGATGACCGAGGGTGGAATTGAACCGGTGTCTCCTAGCTGTGAGGTCTGTGCGCTAACCACTCAATCACCGTGCAGCCCTTTTGTAAAAAATAACTATATAAAAAACTATTTATTTACTAATACAAATACAAAATTTACAATTTTCACATTTGGAACCGAACTATGTGTGTGAACTCGTAAAAATGCGTAACCTTCTGCACGTTGCACCCCTCTACGTTTTTTCACTTCCTCCTTCCTGTCATGTGTGATGTGTCCAATCATGAAATGCGCTTCTGTTTTTATGGTTTAAAAGTGCTCTGAAGTGAAATACATTAGTGGAGCGTTGCATCAAAGTTGCTCTTTTTGCCTTTTGCACAAGAAAAGGTAACAAACATACAAATATATTGTTGGGATCAAGCATGGTTATAAAAATGTAGAAATAAATCTTTGGCATTGAATGAGTAAAAATGTACCCATCATTTAATGCACACCAACTGCTTATTTTCACAGTCTTACCCAAAATGTTTTTTTTTAGTATTCTGTCCACAGTATATGAATGTACACTTCCCTGGATAAGCACTAACAAGACATAATCATCTTCATGTTTACTTTGCTTCCCCCGCTGTGAAAGTCTTGATGTATAAATGAACGGCCAAAATGAAATAGCGGTCTTGGAGTCGAAAAACATAAACATTTAAAAAGCATGTCTAAAAAGTAAAAATAGGCAATAATAGAATGAAAATGATAGCTTCATTTACACCCGAAAACCAGAGTACATGCGTATTACGTCACAGTCAAACAGTAGTTGTAGAGGTTGCGTATTAGTAGAACATTAGCACTTTTCCAGCAAAGTACACATTTACTACTTTGTAGTAGGGGGCTGGAAACCAGTCCAGGGTGTATCCCACCTTAGGTCTAAAGTCAGCTGGGATAGGCTCCAGCATAGTGAGGATCATCATCCCAGACATCATTTCCTGTCTACACATCCGGAAGACATTTATTGAAATGCACACGAACATGAGTCCTATTAATGTCTTAAATTATTATTATGTTATTTTCTGGGCTGCACGGTGGTCAAGTGGTTAGCACGCAGGCCACACAGCTAGGAGACCCGAGTTCGATTCCACCCTCGGCCATCTCTATGTGGAGTTTGCATGTTCTCCCCCGTGCATGCGTGGGTTTTCTCCGGGTACTCCGGTTTCCTCCCACATTCCAAAAACATGCTAGGTTAATTAGCGATTCCAAATTGTCCATAGGTATGAATGTGAGTGTGAATGGTTGTTTGTCTATATGTGCCCTGTGATTGGCTGGCCAGAGTTGCACTGCATTGTAAACAATGAATAATAGGAGAGTAATGGGGACTATAGGGGTGTTATTTAATGTATACATGTCTCTAATAACGTTAAAAACATTATTGGGAAAGTCATAAACAGTTGTGTATGTGCCCTGTGATTGGCTGGCGACCAGTACCGGGTGTACCCCGCCTCTCGCACGAAGACAGCTGGGATAGGCTCCAGCACCCCCAACGACCGTCGTGAGGATAAGCGGTAGAAAATGAATGAATGTACCAATATGAGTTTACAATGGAAAAAATAAAATTCATTCATTTTCTACCGCTTTTTCCTCACGAGGGTCGCGGGGGTGCTGGAGCCTATCCCGGAGAAAATAACAAATAAAAAAAAATGTTTTCCCATAATGCATTGCATCTGCCTGAGGGAGCTGCAATGACGTCAGCCTCCCTCAGGCAGCATTGTAGCGCCGCGGCAGCCCTGTGATTGGCTGGCGACCAGTCCAGGGTGTACCCCGCCTCTCGCCCAAAGACAGCTGGGATAGGCTCCAGCATCCCCACAACCCTTATGAGGATAAGCGGTAGAAAATGATTGAATGAATGAATGATTATATCGACTGTATTGAGTAATATGAGTGCAAAGGTGACTATAGGGGTGCTATTTCCCCTAAAACTGAACTCCTAATCCTCTACATCACTTCCTGTCTATACATCCGGAAGCATGAGTCTTACATGGCTTATTATTTGTACTATATTGTTTAAAGGTGACTATAGGGGTGCTATTTCTTATGTATAGGACTCTAATAATGTTAAAACTGTATTTTCAATGCTCCAAATCAGATGATTTGAGTTAGAATATTTAATAATGAGCGATAAAAAAAAATGTAGTTTTCAGTCAACCCTGCTAAACCAGTCGGGGTGGGAGGCTAGTCGTAGCATAGCACCGACAGCAACAAGGGCCCCGGGTATTTACAGTACAACAACACACAGGGGGGGGGGGGACTCATTTGAGCAAGTGTGCCTTGCTAAACCTTCACAACCTTATTCACCTCATTGTGAGATGCATGCAATGTTTACAAAGACACTAAAGTCATAGTATTGACTGCATGTTAGCTGTCTAAACGGGTCTGGAGGAGTGGAGTCCAAATCCTCTTTAAGTCAAGTCACTTTGCCCCTCTAATGTGTGTGTGTGTGTGTGTGTGTGTGTGTGTGTGTTTGCAGTCACGCCACAGTCACATCTTGGCGTTTTCTTACCGTTTTGAGCCGTGACGAAGGGCGGCATCAAGTTGCCCAGAAGGACCACTAGGACCACCAGCATCACTGCACCAGGACGCATCCCGTCGGTCTCGCTCGAATGAGGGAGGGGGGAAGTGGAGGGGGGGTGGGTAGATGATCTTGTGTCGTTCTAGCAATGATTATAATAGTGATGAAGAGTCGGGCCCAGCATGGCAGCAGATTCCTCGATGTGTTGTTGTTGAAGAAGAAAGAAAAAAAAACCTAAACCAACGAGTGGTTCTTGAACGCCTCCTCGGTGCAAAAAAGAACGATGGAGGTGGAAAGCGGCCGGCTGCTCTCTCTCTCTCTTTCTCTCTCTCTTGTTCTCTCACTCCCTCTCTCAGTCCCTATTAGGGATGCCGATGATGTGCGGCCATCGGCGAAGAATCCTCGTCAGATTGCAGAGGAGGAGAGGTCTAGCTAGGAGGAGGAAGAGGACATAGGGAGTGAGGGAGGAAGGGAGGGGGGGTGTTATCAGAGAGATTGTCCACAGCGTAGTTGCGAAGATTCAAAGATGCGCACATCGATGCGCAGTGACTAGCCCCTAGTTTAAAAAAAACGCAGACTTAACGCGCGTAATTGCGCAGAAAACGTCGTATCAGCAGAGATCTATTTTTAATAGCGGAGTGGCACAGAAGAGGAGGAGGAAGTGATAATGACAAGGCTGCGCACGTCACATTTTGTTTGTGTGACAGAGATGTGATTTTTTTTTCTTACAACTCCGTGTTCTTATTTCCTGTAATTTGCTTTTCCTTCTCAATCCGTCTATCATCATCATCATCGTCATCATCACCGTGTTTGTATTTTGGAGGAAGTGCACCACGTGACTTCATCTACTTATGGCCACTCTCTTTTTGAAGAGCTGCTGCAATATTAATGCACACAAGACTCGACAATATGGCTTCTCTCTTTCTCTCACTGGCTCTCTCTTTCTATGGAGATCACATCCGTGTTGAGGTTATGTCAAATCTTATATCTCTTAAAGTATCCCAGTGTTGGCGTGTTGTATATCCCCTTGAAAGTTCAACATGGCCGCCTTGTTAATCTCCCCTAGTAAGGCTTTATAATCTGGGCTGTTGCGAGTGCGCCCTCATGCGGTAGGATCTGAGAAGTGACTTTTTATGGTTTTGTTTTGTCATGAATGGACTAAAGTCCATCCATACATCCATTGTCTATGCCTGCATATAATAATACTATACTGAAGTATGCAGGAGCCTATCACAGTTGACTTTGACCGAGAGGCGGGTACACTCTGGATCGCAGGGCACATATGGACAAAAGTATTGAGACAAATGAATAATTAATTTCTTTTCTACCGCTTATCCTCACGAGGGTCGCATGGGGTGCTGGAGCCTATCCCAGGTGTCTTCAGGCGAGAGGCGGGGTAAACCCCGGACTGGTCGCCACCCAATCACAGGGATGTTGAGGTGCTACAATGCTGCCTGAGGAGCACGAGAGCCCAGAGGGAGGCTGACGTCATTGCAGCTCCCTCAGGCAGATGCAATGCATTATGGGAAAAAATAATTTTATTAGTTATTTTTTCCATTGTAAACTCATATTGGTACATTCATTCATTTTCTCAAAACAGCCCCAGACCATTACACTACTACCACCATATTTTACCATTGGTAGGATATTTGTTTTTGTCGATCCGAAGATCGACAAAAACAAACTCCAACCAATCAGAGGTGGACTTGCTGGTGTGTTTTGTATCTTTGTCTGGTTTCAGCTTGAGGTCACAAACAGATAGTTGGACATTGTTTTTCAGGATTTGTTTTTTGTTTTTTTTTACATCAGAATTCATGGTTCCATTTATCACAGTAAGGTTTCCATGTCTTGAAGCAGCAAAACAGCCCTAGACCATTACACTACTACCACCATATTTTACCACTGGTAGGATGTTGGTTTGTTTTTGTAGAAATTTTGTCTCATTTTGTGTTTATTTTACATTTCATAACCTTTGAACATGGCGTTTGCACACTGGAAGGGACGTTGCAATAGAGGGAGACACATATTGGGTGGAGGTAGTAGAAAAGCAGTTTCGGAGAATTCCATGATGTGCAATTACACTTTTTACTTTCCTTTTCTTTTACTAATACCATTACAAGAGTCTGTTATTTTAGTCCACTCATTTTTGCAGAATTGTTGTCATTCACCAGGACTTTGATTAGACTTTTGTTTTTTTCTTCAACCAATCAGAGGTCACAAACAGATAGTTGGACATTGTTTTTCAGGATTTGTTTTTTGTTTTTTTTACATCAGAATTCATGGTTCCATTTATCACAGTAAGGTTTCCTGGTCTTGAAGCAGCAAAACAGCCCTAGACCATTACACTACTACCACCATATTTTACCACTGGTAGGATGTTGGTTTGTTTTTGTAGAAATTTTGTCTCATTTTGTGTTTATTTTACATTTCATAACTTTTGAACATGGCGTTTGCACACTGGAAGGGACGTTGCAATAGAGGGAGACACATATTGGGTGGAGGTAGTAGAAAAGCAGTTTCGGAGAATTCCATGATGTGCAATTACACTTTTTACTTTCCTTTTCTTTTACTAACACCATTACAAGAGTCTGTTGTTTTGCAGAATTGTTGTCATTCACCAGGACTTTGATTAGACTTTTGTTTTTTTCTTCAACCAATCAGAGGTCACAAACAGATAGTTGGACATTGTTTTTCAGGATTTGTTTTTTTTTTTACATCAGAATTCATGGTTCCATTCATCACAGTAAGGTTTGCATGTCTTGAAGCAGCAAAAACAGCCCTAGACCATTACACTACTACCACCATATTTTACCATTGGTAGGATGTTTGTTTGTTTTTGTAGAACTTTTGTCTCATTTTGTGTTTATCCAACATTTCATAACCTTTGAACATGGAGTTTGCACACTGGAAGGGACGTTGCAATAGAGGGAGACACATATTGGGTGTATGAAGTAGAAAAGCATTTTCGGAGAATTCCATGATGTGCAATTACACTTTTTACTTTCCTTTTCTTTTACTAATACCATTACAAGAGTCTGTTATTTTAGTCCACTCATTTTTGCAGAATTGTTGTCATTCACCAGGACTTTGATTAGACTTTTGTTTTTTTCTTCAACCAATCAGAGGTCACAAACAGATAGTTGGACATTGTTTTTCAGGATTTGTTTTTTGTTTTTTTTTACATCAGAATTCATGGTTCCATTTATCACAGTAAGGTTTCCTGGTCTTGAAGCAGCAAAACAGCCCTAGACCATTACACTACTACCACCATATTTTACCACTGGTAGGATGTTGGTTTGTTTTTGTAGAAATTTTGTCTCATTTTGTGTTTATTTTACATTTCATAACTTTTGAACATGGCATTTGCACACTGGAAGGGACGTTGCAATAGAGGGAGACACATATTGGGTGCAGGTAGTAGAAAAGCAGTTTCGGAGAATTCCATGATGTGCAATTACACTTTTTACTTTCCTTTTCTTTTACTAATACCATTACAAGAGTCTGTTGTTTTGCAGAATTGTTGTCATTCACCAGGACTTTGATTAGACTTTTGTTTTTTTCTTCAACCAATCAGAGGTCACAAACAGATAGTTGGACATTGTTTTTCAGGATTTGTTTTTTTTACATCAGAATTCATGGTTCCATTTATCACAGTAAGGTTTCCTGGTCTTGAAGCAGCAAAACAGCCCTAGACCATTACACTACTACCACCATATTTTACCATTGGTAGGATGTTTGTTTGTTTTTGTAGAACTTTTGTCTCATTTTGTGTTTATTTGTGTTGTCATTGAGTAATATGTCAATGATTTGAAACATTGAAGTGTTACAAACATACAAAAAAATAAGAATTCAGGAAGCGATGTGATTAATTAGTCTATTATTGATCGATAAGCAAGCATATAAAAACATATGAAACAAAAGCAGCTATTGTCTCTACTACTTCTGCTGGACTTCCAACATGTGCTCCCCGATTGGCTTTGTGGCTCAAACGTCCCTCCACTTTGCAGCCCTCCCTCCACTTTGTTCAAAATGTAACCCCACCTGAAAGCCCCATCAGACCAATCAGCTGCTGAGATGTCAGCGCAGACGGCAAAGCCTTCTTTGTTCAAAAAACCAATCAGAGTGGAAGCGTGGCATGTTGCCCGAGGGGAGAACTTAGGACTGCCTGCGTTAATTCCGCATCGCTTAGCTGTTGCCAATGTGTTCACAACGCGGGACCCTCTTTGGGGCTTTTCACGACGACTGTCTTCATTTGTTGGGCCGATCTAGTATGGAAAGTCGACAACAATGGCTTACCAGGCTGAAAGATGAACTTAGCAACAGTCCGTTGGTGTCCAATGTGGCGTTTGGCTTCATACTCATGGGACTGGAGAAATTAGTGGAGTTGGAGTTCGAGTGTCCTTGCAATCCGACGTGGAACGGCGTCTTCTCATCCGCATTCTTCGTCATTCCGGCTGTCATGGCGTTCACGTTAATGCTCATCATTCAAGGGTGCAGGTGCGACACGTGGTGCAGGAAAAGCGTGTCCCTTTCCAGCTTTGTTCCAGCCATCGTGTGGCTCATTTTGCTCTTCCTGGACGGTCAGTACTTCGCCTGCGCTATGACAGACTGGGAGGGCAGGTTTGTTCTGGTGGACAGGGCGGCTCCGCAGAAGTGGTGCGAACCAATAAGTGACAGAGGTGTCCCCCAGCAAGAACTCATGCTGCGCTCCCAGCAGCTCTTTGTTGTCTCTCAGGTAAGTACCATCTTCAGAGAAGACGTTCAAAACCATTTCTTATGACTCAGTGAGCTGTTCTACGGTCTTCTGTGTTGCAGGTTCTCGGCATTGTTCTGCTTATTGTCATCTGTGTCGGACTCGTAGTGTACGTGATCAGAGAAAGTTGTCAGCAGGAGGTGGAGGAGCTGCAGGACGCCGACGTTGCCGAGCTCACCGTTGTCAGGATGAGCTCGGTACGCACCAGGACGTCTTGAGAAGATCGATACCCCACCTGGACGCTTTGTAAATACCCATAAACTGACTTAAAGACTCATTTTCAATGGTAATGGTTTTATTTCATTTGAACATGCATCAGATTACAATTGAATGCATCACATAATCAGTTCACAGTTCCACATGTCCGAAAGGAGTAGGAAGAAGCAAAGTTTATTAAATCCTACCCCTCCATCTGGTACTTTTATAATCAGTAACTGTTACATTTGTTCACTTCCTGCTTTCCTAATATAATTTACGTTTTTTTTTTTTTTTAATTTATTTTAACTTCAACTTTAATTTTAATTTTAATGGTACTTTTACAATAGTAACTCAATTACATTTGTTCACTTCCTGCTTTCCTAATATAATTTAAGTTATTTATTTTTTTAATTTTAATTTTAATTTTAATTTTAATTTTAATTTTAATTTTAATTTTAATTTTAATTTTAATTTTAATTTTAATTTTAATTTTAATTTTAATTTTAATTTTAATTTTAATTTTAATTTTAATTTTAATTTTAATACGAGGTATTATGACCATATAATAACTGTCAACATTTGCATTTGTTCACTTCCTGCTTTCCATAATACAGTTTAAGGTTTTTTTGGGGTTTTTTTTTTAATAATTCACCTTGTGCATTTTGTCAAGATGCGGAAACATCAAACTAAAAAAGCACGACCACGTTTTCCAATATAAGCTGGCATTTTTCCTGCTTTCTTTTTTAATCTGTCTCACAGTTCTGTATGAGTGGCACCAATGTGGAATACAGTCAAGCCATGCAGTTCTGTACCTAAGATGTACAGTAAGTATCAGAGGTTAGACGACGCTCTGCTAATATCTGTATCAGGGTGTTTAACACTCGTCTCCCGTATCCTGTTGTATACTGAAAGCAATCGCGGCTTACATATTTTATTCATCACACCAGACATTGGTCCTGATGTTGTTGGATGCTGTGGCGTAGTGTGAAAGTGTGATTGTGCCCTTCGTCGATCAAGGAATATTGCTAATGATAACGATGATAAGATTTTGCCAACAAATATATGATGCATCTGGATTTTTATGATAGAATCTGAGAGATTTTGTACATATTTTGCTTTCCAATACAGGAGACATTTATAGTGGTAGACTTAATAATAGTCACTATTCACAGTATTGCATGTGTCCCTATGTATTTGTTGTTATTGTTGTTGGGTGTTTTCCTTATTATTTTTTTTATTTTTATTTTTATTTTTATTTTTATTTTTATTTTTATTTTTATTTTTATTTTTATTTTTATTTTTATTTTTATTTTTATTTTTATTTTTATTTTTGCACTCTACTTTCTTTAAAGAGTCACTGTAACAGCAGGAAAGTGGAAATGAATGTTGACATTTTTTTTCTTTATGCCTCAGTACTCCCTCTACTGTTTAAAAGTGACATTTACATCAGGGGAAAAATTAGTCTGCTTGGTAGATATTTACACCATGAAAGTTTATATTTTTATTACTTTTGTGGGTGCGCCAAGACTCGCTCTATTGTTGAAATTTTATTTTGCTCAAAGGAAATGTTATTTATTTTCTCTTTGTTGTGTAAAATGGATTTTTACACTAGGGAAATATACATTATCATGGTAAAAATTCTTATTTTCTCACTCAGGGGCAACATGTTTTCAAAGGACTTTTAGGAGTACTGTGCATACGATGGTAAAATTACCTTATAAGCAGCAGTATTACTTGAGTTTTCACAGTAGAAGTACCTTGCTGTTTTATAGAATTGAAATATTAACATTGCCATGAAGTGAGTTCAATTTAAATATTCATTCATTCATTTTCTACCTCTTATCCTCGCAAGGGTGCTGGAGCCTATCCCAGCTGTCTTCCGGCAAGAGGCGGGGTACACCCTGGACTGGTGGCCAGCCAATCACAGGGCACATATAGACAAACAACCATTCACACTCACATTCATACCTATGGACAATTTGGAGTCGCTAATTAACCTAGCATGTTTTTGGAATGTGGGAGGAAACCGAAGAAAACCCACATATGCAAACTCCACACAGAGATGACCGAGGGGGGAATTGAACTCGGGTATCCTAGCTGTGAGGCATGCGTGCTAACCACTTGCACACCGTGCAGCCTTTTTTCCCCAATCATGAAAAACGATATTCATTCAAACGTGTTCATTCCACTGCATATCGGTATCAGAAATTTTGAGTTAGGCGATATCGGCATATCATTTTTTTGTCAAAAAAAAGTCAATACCAGAAAAAGCAAACTCCACACAGAGATGGCCGAGCGTGGAATTGAACTCATGTCTCCTAGCTGTGAGGTCTGTGCGCTCAATTTAAATATTTGAAGGCCAAATGATTCATAGAGAAAATGTGACTGAAGCTCATTTTTGATGTAATCTCAGTATGAAATTGGATTCCTGGCTTCCCTCTTTGAGACGCATCGTCCCTATAGAGAACACTGACATACAAAAAGTATATTACAATAAGAGTATGACAAAAACAAATGGCACAAAGACAGAATTTCAATGTCATTTTTATTCCCTTCATAGACGAGCAATACCAGAACTCTTACGCTGAATTTTATATGTTCTGGTTGAGTTTGAGAAATATGACTATGAGTATTATTTTGCACGGTGGACAAGTGGTTAGCACACAGGTCTCGCAGCTAGGAGTCCCGAGTTCAATTCCACCATCTGTGTGGCGTTTGTATGTTCTCCCCGTGCATACGTGGGTTTTCTTCGGTTTCCTCCAACATTCCAAAAACATGCTAGGTTAATTAGCGACTCCAAATTGTCCATAGGTATGAATGTGAGTGTGAATGGTTGTTTGTCTATATGTGCCCTGTGATTGGCTGGCCACCAGTCCAGGGTGTACCCCGCCTCTCGCCTGAAGACAGCTGGGATAGGCTAAAATTTTACTTTATTTTTGTTTTATTGTACAGTGGTTGAATTCTCTTTTGGTTGTGTATGATTGAAAAGGGCTGCACGGCGGACGGGTGGTTAGCAGCTAGGAGACCTGAGTTCAATTCCACCCTCTGTGTGGAGTTTGCATGTTCTCCCCCGTGCATGCGTGGGTTTTCTCCGGGTACTCCGGTTTCCTCCCACATTCCAAAAACATGCTAGGTTAATTAGCGACTCCAAATTGTCCATAGGTATAAATTTGAGTGTGAATGGTTGTTTGTCTACATATATGTGCCCTGTGATTGGCTGGCCACCAGTCCAGGGTGTACCCCGCCTCTCGCCTGAAGACAGCTGGGATAGGCTCCAGCATACCCACCCGCGACCCACGTGAGGATGTGGGAATGTGGGAAGAAACCGGAGAAAACCCATGCATGCACGGGGAGAACATGCAAACTCCACACAGAGATGGCCGAGGGTGGAATTGAACCTTGGTCCCCTAGCTGTGAGGTCTGCGAGCTAACCGCTCGACCACTGTGCAGCCCTCTTTAAGTTTCAGACAACAATAAATTACCCAATTTCCTGATCCGTGTTTTTCCTTGGTCATTATGTCCTGGTTTTTGGCACACCAAATTTCTTAATCAGGTAAAATTTCCGCAGTGTATTGTTCGATTCACGTATCACGTTTCCAGTGTAAATGACTTTTTAATCCCGTTTACATTTTGTTTTCAGACACACTTTGGAGCAAAGACAGTAAATGAAGGCACTCAGAGAAACGACACTAACGAGTACCACAGCAGCCAAGCAGAGAACCGCATCCACGGAGTAGTACGCGTACCAGGGTAGCTTGTAGGACTCGGTTCTCAGGTGAGCCGCACCTTTGTGTCTCATAACAAACTCGATCCAGAAGATAGCGTTATCCAGCGGCTTGATGGGCTGATCTTTGTGCAACCTGGAGAGTTTCTGCATGTTGATCCTGTAGGACGGATCAGTCAATACTTCCTGTAACCCCTGGAAGAACATATCTTGATCCATGGTGAAAATATCTAAGACCTTCCCTGCTCCTTTCACGGTAATCCTGAAAAGATTGTCTCGTTGATCGAAAATAAGCGGAAGTCCAAGAATGGGAACACCGTGATAAATAGCCTCCTGGACGCCATTTGTTCCCCCGTGAGCTACAAAGAGTTTTATCTTTGGATGTCCAAGAAGGTCGTTCTGTGGAATCCAATCCACCAGAAGAGTATTGTTCCCCAAAGTGGAAGGTTTAGCACCTTTATACCTCCAGATGACCTTCTGAGGTATCTTAGCAAAAGTTGCCGCTATCGTATCTGCTAAGTCGGCAGGGAGTTCGCTTATTAAAGTCCCCAGAGACATAACGACGAATCCGTGTTCTTCGGAATTTAGCACAAACTCCTCCAAGTGATCGGGTAGAGGCTTGGCGGGTTTACACTGAAACCCTCCCATGTAGATGACATTGGGCATGGTAGGGCGAGGGAACTCAAACACAAAATCCGCTCTCATAAGCCACAAATCGGCTGCTCGGAATAAAGAGTCGTAGTTCACATCCGAGCCGAAATACGTTTGAATCAATTTATCGTAATGCGGTTTAATGTACTTCGAAATTTGGTATTCGCTAAAGACAAAAAACAGAACGTTAAAAACTCGTTCAAAAAAGTTCATTTTATCAGAAAGTCCTGTTCCGGTCATGGGTACATAGGACAGAGGCGACGGTGCGATGGAAAAGTGGCCTTCGCCGTGACTGGTCCACCTCACGTTAAAAACCAGAGGTAGTTTCAGGTAACGGGCCAGAATGACACCGCCTGGTAGACCAGGATCTGTCAGAACAAGGTCATACTTTGCATTTCTGAACGACTCTACCAAGTCTTCATTTTCAAACATCCACTGCAGTAATTTCCCCGTTTTTTCATGCAACGTCGAGGCTTTTTCCGCTTGCTCCATTTCCAGTTTAAAACGATTCCAGACGGTGGTTCCTTCCCGCTGGATCTTCAGTAACTGCTCCACAAACGATGTGATAAAATCTTTCCCGAAGCCCGACTCCGCGTCGAGAGTAATGGAGGTGTAGAGCAGCGACTTTTCCTTGATGTACCAACTGTCGTTTGTTCGAACGACGGCGACCTGGTGGCCTCTGGAGTGTAGTTCCTCGATGATGACTTCCATGTTCACCCAGTGACTCCCATCTATCGGGTAAACAAGCACCTTGCCGCCGGAGACAGCAGTCGCGTAAAGAGTGGAGGCAGTGAAACAGATCCAGGACCAGTACATCTTAAACCTGCAATGTGGAGTACAGCAAATGTTTACTATCAATCTGGTCAAACAGTCGTGTGTCAGCTAGGGTAGGCTCCAGCATAAGTGTGATCCAGAACTGGATCCATACTGTAAGTATTGGAATATTATTTGGGCTCCTTATGTGCTGCTTGCTGATCATCTGCATGTACTAATGGATGGCTAGTTCTATTTTGCTCTTTTGAGTAACGCAATTTTGAAAAAAAAAATGTTTGAAAAAAAATGTTGAAAAAAAATTTTGAAAAAAAATTTTGAAAAAATTTTGAAAAAAATTTTTTTTTAATTTTTTTTGCCTCACTCAAAAGAGCAAAATAGAACTAGCCATCCATTAGTACATGCAGATGATCAGCATTTCAAAAAAAAATTTTTTTTGAAAAAAATCTTTTTTGAAATTTTTGAAAAAAATTAAAAAAAAATTTTTTTTCAAAACCAAAAATAAATCAACATAAAACTTCAAAATACATGTACAGTGAATAACGCTTTTATGGTGGTGACAGACCACGAAACAGATGAATTTATTTACATTTTTTAATTATTATTTTATTATTCATTCATTCATTCATTTTCTACCGCTTATCCTCACAAGGGTCGTGGGGGTTGCTGGAGCCTATCCCAGCTGTCTTCGGGCGAGAGGCGGGTTACACCCTGGACTGGTCGCCAGCCAATCACAGGGCACATATAGACAAACAACCATTCACACTCACATTCATACCTATGGACAATTTGGAGTCGCCAATTAACCTAGCATGTTTTTGGAATGTGGGAGGAAACCGGAGTACCCGGAGAAAACCCACGCATGCATGTTGAGAACATGTAAACTCCACACGGAGATGGCCGAGGGTGGAATTGAACCCTGGTCTCCTAGCTGTGAGGTGTGCGCGCTAACCACTAGACCACCGTGCCTATTTTATTATTATTTTATTATTTTCCAATGAGGAAATTGGGACTCGGACTCAGATAAGCGGAGAATGGAATGCAATAATGAGTAAATAGCCATTAAAACTCTGGAAATTATCTAACAGATTATCAAAAAATATGGTTTTGAATCTTGGCAAGTGGTATATAATTTGCAGTGCGAGTACTATCAAGTAACTATCAATTCAGGAGACAAAAGATAAAAGTCAATATTACCTCATTTGACATCCAGTGCAGAAGTCGCCTTGCTAAAGGGAACACGTGTCAGTCCTCACCGTTCCAACTGGAGCAGGACTTTGACTTTGAATATTGTTGTTTCAAGCTTTGCATTGCTTGGGTGCTGATAGGCAAGTTCAAAGTTTCTCTTTAGGTTAAACTGTTATCGGTACAAGGCTGCATGGCGGAAAAGTGGTTAGTACGTAGGTCTCGCAGCTAGGAGACCCGAGTTCAATTCCACCCTCGGTCATCTCTGTGTGGAGTTTGCATGTTCTCCCCGTGCATGCGTGGGTTTTCTCCGGTTTCCTCCCACATTCCAAAAACATGCTAGGTTAATTACCGACTCCAAATTGTCTATAGGTATGAATGTGAGTGTGAATGGTTGTTTGTCTATATGTGCCCTGTGATTGGCTGGCCACCAGTCCAGGGTGTACCCCGCCTCTCGCCCCAAGACAACTTGGATAGGCTCCAGCACCCCCTGCGACCCTCGTGAGGAAAAAGCGATAGAAAATGAATGAATGAATATCTATTATTTGGAGTAATACAAATGTAAAGGTGATTATAGGGGTGTTATTTCATGTCTAGAGGGCTCTAATAATGTTAAAAGCCATATTTAGAAGCTCAGAAACACGTTTTCTATGTTTAACTATAAAAAGATGGAGGGATTACTGTATAGTTGTATTTTATTATAGTGTATTATGTACATTATATATGACATGTTAGTTGCAAAGCAAAATTAGTAAATAATAATAATAATAACAATAATAATTATAATAATAATAATAGGTTAATTGGCGACTCCAAATTGTCCATAGGTATGAATGTGAGTGTGAATGGTTGTTTGTCTATATGTGCCCTGTGATTGGCTGGCAGTTTTTACATTTTTAAAAATATTTTTACATATTTTTTGAGAATAAGCGGTAGAAAATGAATGAATGAAAAAAGCCATAAAAGCAGGAGCTCAGAACATTCTTATTCAATTCTTGATATTTGTCAATATATGTATGACGGCATAGGGGAAGGGGGGGGGGGGGGGTGTCTGTCTTAAATGCGCCAAGGGTTGTGAGCGAGCGATAACGAAACTACAACCACAGAGTAGTTGCAGTACCATGCACGTCCAGAAGAGGACCTTATCCGGCTGTTTGATCAGCTGATCTCTTTGCAGCCTGAAGAGCCTTTTTGATGAAGGTCCTTTGGGAGGGATCAGTCAGCCTTTTTCCCTGTGTGCTATTTTAAAGCATTTCCCTTCTCTAGTTCAGCACCAGACTCAGCGTAATCGAATGCCAACAATTGCAGGAGAAAAATGTGAATCAAGTCCCAGCTTGTCCTCCTGTTGTGTTCCACCTTTATATCTCCAGTTTGTCTTTCTAGGCCGAGTATTTGCAAAAAAAAAACGTCTGAACGATAAAAAAAAAAGGTGATTTTGTTTTTGAAGAAAAATACTTCATAATAGTGAAATTATCTGTTTAAATTATGCAGCAAGTATATTTTACTTGGTAAGACTTTACTCCAAATGACCGACAGGACCGAAAATCTTACATTGAAGACATATCTAAAAATAAGTAGGAAACTGGATGAATAATAATAATAATAATAATAATAATAATAATAATAATAATAATAAGCAGGAAACTTTAAACTGAAAAAAAAATGTAACTAAAAAATAAAAATAAATTTATTAATGAATTATTTAAATTAATTAAAATTAATTAATTAGAAATAAATGAAAATTAAATTACATATTAATGCAAAATGAATAAAACTCACTTCTCTTGAAAATAACTCAAAATTAATCTAGTAGGACAAAAACTTTAAAATGCTTTTTTAAATTTGAACATTTCAAACACATACATTTTGACATGACCGTTAACATCTAGTAATACACACAAGTATTTGCAAAAAAATTAAAAAAAAAAAAATAGATTTTTGGAAGAAATATACTTCATAATAGTGAAATTATCTGTCCATGCAGCAAGTATATTTTACTTTAAGTATATAAGACTTTACTACAAATGACCGACAGGACTGAAAATCTTACATTGAAGACATATCTAAAAAAAAATAAGCAGGAACTTTAAACTGAAAAAAAAATCATTTAACAAAAAATTAAAATTTTAAATGAATTAATTAGAAATAAATGAAAATTACTACTGCTTTTGGTTGTTTGTCTATATGTGCCCTGTGATTGGCTGGCCACCAGTCCAGTGTGTACCCCGCCTCTCGCCCCAAGACAACTGGGATAGGCTCCAGCACCCCCTGCGACCCTTGTGAGGAAAAAGCGGTAGAAAATGAATGAATGAATATCTATTATATGGAGTAATACAAATGTAAAGGTGATTATAGGGGTGTTATTTCATGTCTAGAGGGCTCTAATAATGTTAAAAGCCATATTTAGAAGATCAGAAACATGTTTTCTATGTTTAACTATGAAAAGATGGAGGGATTACTTTATAGTTGTATTTTATTATAGTGTATTATGTACATTATATATGACATGTTAGTTGCAAAGCAAAATTAGTAAATAATAATAATAATAACAATAATAATTATAATAATAATAATAATAGGTTAATTGGCGACTCCAAATTGTCCATAGGTATGAATGTGAGTGTGAATGGTTGTTTGTCTATATGTGTGTCTATATATCCAAGCTTGATTAATTCAATGCTACTACTTTTTTCCCTCGTCAATAAAGCTTCCTGTTAGATGAATAAGATTCAAAGCAAAGCTTATGTTCCTGTTTGTGTGAGCGAGAGAGCAAAAAAATGTCCCCTGTGGGATTTCAGACATTTCCTGGCTTTGCTTGACCCACCCAGTACTCACTCCATAAAGAACAATGCTCTTTATTGTAGAGACTGGGCTGCTTAGTGGGAGCTAATACTTGTTTTTGTTCATTGTAGTCTTCAGCTTTTTACGCTGGTATTTCAGATCGAGTCCAAAAATGAGTAGACCAGAATATAAGACAACATTTATTACACATTTAGAACCCATGTAATGTCTTTAATTAATGCATTCATGAATTCTCATTCATACAGGTCCTTGTATTCTCAGTGCATTCAATCAATAACAACTGGACCGTTGAGGTCGTCATTGTTCCTCTCATCCAAGCATCTCATCCGTCTTTAATGTAAGTGTGACATTATTATTTTTGCTAATCCAACACATATCATGCTTGTCGCTGCCGTTCTTCCATAGTCAATGCATTCAATGTACGTCTATGCTCCGGTAAATGAATGAATGAGGTGATCAGTCATGCAAAAGTGGATCAAAATTTCCACCAGGACAAGAAAACACTGCATGTACTTCATATGCAGATCAAAAGGAAGAACAAATGTTTTTCTGTTAATTAATGAAAACTAATAGGTATATAAAAAAAAGCATGTCCGATAATTATCGGCAAAATATCGGTATAAAAATGTGATATCGGTCGATATCGGTATCAGATTTTTTTCACGATCATTCATTCATTTTCTACCGCTTATCCTCACAAAGATTGCTGGGGTGCTGGAGTTGCAAAGCAAAATTAGTAAATAATAATAATAACAATAATTATTATAATAATAATAGGTTAATTGGCGACTCCAAATTGTCCATAGGTATAAATGTGAGTGTGAATGGTTGTTTGTCTATATGTGCCCTGTGATTGGCTGGCCACCAGTCCAGGGTGTACCCCGCCTCTCGCCCCAAGACAACTGGGATAGGTTCCAGCACCCCCTGCGACCCTCGTGAGGAAAAAGCGATAGAAAATGAATGAATTAATATCTATTATTTGGAGTAGTACAAATGTAAAGGTGATTATAGGGGTGTTATTTCATGTCTAGAGGGCTCTAATAATGTTAAAAGCCACATTTAGAAGATCAGAAACATGTTTTCTATGCTCTAACTAATAATAATAGGTTAATTAGCGACTCCAAATTGTCCATAGGTATGAATGTGAGTGTGAATGGTTGTTTGTCTATATGTGCTATGTGATTGGCTGGCCACCAGTCCAGGGTGTACCCCACCCGAAGATGACTGGGATAGGCTCCAGCAACCCCCGTGACCCTCGTGAGGAAAAGCGGTAGAAAATGCATGAATGAATATCTATTATTTGGAGTAATAAAAATGTAAATGTGATTATAGGGGTGTTATTTCATGTCTAGAGGGCTCTAATAATGTTAAAAGCCATATTTAGAAGATCAGAAACACGTTTTGAGGAAAAAGCGGTAGAAAATGAATGAATGAATGAATTAACAAATGTAAAGGTGATTATAGGGGTGTTATTTCATGTCTAGAGGTCTCTAATAATGTTAAAAGCCATATTCAGAAGATAAGAAACATGTTTTCTATGCTCCAACTATGAAAAGATGGAGGGATTACTGTATAGTTGTATTTTATTATAGTGTATTATGTACATTATATATGACATGTTAGTTGCAAAGCAAAATTAGTAAATAATAATAACAATAACAATAATTATTATAATAATAATAGGTTAATTAGCGACTCCAAATTGTCCATAGGTATGAATGTGAGTGTGAATGGTTGTTTGTCTATATGTGCCCTGTGATTGGCTGGCCACCAGTCCAGGGTGTACCCCACCCGAAGATGACTGGGATAGGCTCCAGCAACCCCCGTGACCCTCGTGAGGAAAAGCGGTAGAAAATGCATGAATGAATATCTATTATTTGGAGTAATAAAAATGTAAATGTGATTATAGGGGTGTTATTTCATGTCTAGAGGGCTCTAATAATGTTAAAAGCCATATTTAGAAGATCAGAAACACGTTTTGAGGAAAAAGCGGTAGAAAATGAATGAATGAATGAATTAACAAATGTAAAGGTGATTATAGGGGTGTTATTTCATGTCTAGAGGTCTCTAATAATGTTAAAAGCCATATTCAGAAGATAAGAAACATGTTTTCTATGCTCCAACTATGAAAAGATGGAGGGATTACTGTATAGTTGTATTTTATTATAGTGTATTATGTACATTATATATGACATGTTAGTTGCAAAGCAAAATTAGTAAATAATAATAACAATAACAATAATTATTATAATAATAATAGGTTAATTAGCGACTCCAAATTGTCCATAGGTATGAATGTGAGTGTGAATGGTTGTTTGTCTATATGTGCCCTGTGATTGGCTGGCCACCAGTCCAGGGTGTACCCCACCCGAAGATGACTGGGATAGGCTCCAGCAACCCCCGTGACCCTCGTGAGGAAAAGCGGTAGAAAATGCATAAATGAATATCTATTATTTGGAGTAATACAAATGTAAATGTGATTATAGGGGTGTTATTTCATGTCTAGAGGGCTCTAATAATGTTAAAAGCCATATTTAGAAGATCAGAAACACGTTTTGAGGAAAAAGCGGTAGAAAATGAATGAATGAATGAATTAACAAATGTAAAGGTGATTATAGGGTTGTTATTTCATGTCTAGAGGTCTCTAATAATGTTGAAAGCCATATTTTGAAGATCAGAAACATGTTTTCTATGCTCCAACTGGCGGGATTACTGTATAGTTGTATTTTATTATAGTGTATTATGTACATTATAAATGACATGTTAGTTGCAAAGCAAAATTAGTAAATAATAATAATAATAACAATAATTATTATAATAATAATAATAAGTTAATTAGCAACTCCAAATTCTCCATAGGTATGAATGTGAGTGTGAATGGTTGTTTGTCTATATGTGCCCTGTGATTGGCTGGCCACCAGTCCAGGGTGTACCCCGCCTGAAGACAGCTGGGATAGGCTCCAGCAACCCCTGCGACCCTTGTGAAAATGAATGAATGCTATGCAAAATACAGTACATGACAGGTCGTCCATCAAACAACCAAAGTATCAAGCAGCTAAGAAATACATAATATTTATTACTATCTACTAGTTATGTCAATTAACCAAAAATATAGATTTTGTTTTAGTACTTTTACAAAAATTTAAATAAACACACAATGTGGTTAGCATGGCCTTCAAACGACCTCTATTTTAAAATGTGGTATGGACGATTGAGCAACACAATGATTTTCCAGTGGATGCGAACTTTTAAAAACACTTCCTGAACTTCCAGACTGACTACTCGAGTTTGATTTTCTTCCGACACAAAGCAGAGCACAGACACTTGATAGTGAAGAAAAACACAACGGACCCAGCTAGGCTAACTAAAACCAGGAACAAACAAACATCCACAGAATAGTAAATGTACCAGGGTAACTTGTAGGACTCACTCCTTAGGTGAGCCGCACCTTTGTGTCTCATCACAAACTCGATCCAGAAGATAGCGTTGTCAAGCGGTGCGATGGGCTGATCTCTGTGCAGCCGAGAGAGTCTCTGAATATTTATCCTGTAGGACGGATTCACCAGAACTTCCTGCACGGCCTTCAAGAAACTGTCTTTATTCAGTGATGCCAACTGGACTATAATGGCCGCCCCTCTGTCTGAAAGACGCAGCAAGTTGTCGTACTGGTCGAAAAACAACGGGATTCCCACAACCGGCACTCCGTGATAAATAGCTTCCTGGACGCCGTTTGTACCACCGTGAGCAACAAAAAGTTTCATCTTCGGATGTCCGAGTAAGTCGTTCTGTGGGAACCAGTCCACCAGTAGAGTATTGTTCCCCAAAGTGGAAGGCGTAGCACCTTTATACCTCCAAATGACCTTCTGAGGTAACTCTGCAAAAGCCGCCGCTATGTCGACGGTTAAGTCGGCAGGTAGTTCATCCACAAATGTACCCAGAGACATCACGATGACGCCATGCTCTCCAGAACTTTGCATGAACTCCTCCAAGTGGTCGGGTAGAGGCTCGGCGGGTTTACACTGGAAGCCTCCCATGTAGATGACGTTGGGCATGGTGGGGCGAGGATACTCAAAGACAAAGTCAGCTCTCATAAGCCACAAATCGGCAGACATTAGTAAATGATCCATGTCGTTACCGAGCCCCATATATTTATCGCATATTTTCTGGTATATGTTTTTAATCACTAAGTTATGTTGTGCGTAGCCTACTAAAAATACAATAAAGTTTTTGACTCTTTGAAAAAAGCTCATCTTGTTAGTGTTACCTGTTCCTGTTATAGGAATGTAAGATAAAGGCGAAGGAGCGATGGCGACATGACCTTCGGTCGCAATTACCCATCGGACATTGTACACCAGCGGAAGGTTCAAATATTTAGCGACAATGACACCTCCTCCCCAGCAGGGGTCAGTGAGAAGCAAGTCAAACTTACTGTCGTTTAATCTCTTCATTAGGTCCTTATCTTCAAACATCGCCGTCGTAAATTCACCCACTGTATTATGAGCTTCCAGGAACATTCCGACCATCCCGATGCTTAGATGGAGAAAAGTCACCAAGGGCAGAGACCCCCTCTCAAACTCGATAATCTCAAAAACCAAACCGGTGATGAACTCTTTGCTCAAGCTCTTCTCCACGGGAACGGAGACGGTGTGGTAATAGGAAGCGTTGTCCTTGATGTACCACGTCTTGCTGGGACGCACTATGGTCACATTGTGCCCTCGAGAGTGCAGCTCTCGGATCAAAATGTCCATGTTTACCCAATGACTGCCCTCGGAGGGAAAGACCAGGATATTGCCTCCATGGCAGCCTCTGGGAAGGACCAGGAAGAGCAGCAAGGCGCCGCAGAGACTCATCACACTCATCTGAAATGACAGGATAAGAATCAGCCATTGCAAAATTCTTACCCTCTTTCTTCTTGGTAATGGTAATGGTAATGGTAATGGTAATGGTAATGGTAATGGTAATGGTAATGGTAATGGTAATGGTAATGGTTTTATTTCATTTGAACATACAGATTACAATTGAATGCATCACATAATCAGTTCACAGTTCCACATGTCCAAAAGGAGTAGGAAGAAGCAAAGCTTATTAAATCCTACCCCTCCCTCTGGTACTTTTACAATCAGTAACTGTTACATTTGTTCACTTCCTGCTTTCCTAATATAATTTAATTAATTTATTTTTTAAATACAATTTTAATTTTAATTTTAATTTTAATTTTAATTTTAATTTTACTTTTAATTTTAATTTTAATTTTAATTTTAATTTTAATTTTAATTTTAATTTTAATTTTAATTTTAATTTTAATTTTAATTTTAATTTTAATTTTAATTTTAATTTTAATTTTAATTTTAATTTTAGCACATCATGACTGGTTCAAGACTCTTCATCCTTGTATTTATCCTTGTATTAACATCAACTGCTTGTATTGTTTCTTGAATTGTCTCATCGTTGTGCATTGTTTGAGTTCCTTACTCAATCCATTCCATAGTTTGATTCCACATACTGAAATGCTATGGCTTTTTAACGTAGTCCTAGCATATAAGTGTTTCAAATGTAGTTCTTCCCTGAGATCATATTTCTCCTCTCTTGTAGAGAAGTATTGGATAACATTTTTAGGTAATTGGTTATTTTTAGCCTTATGCATTATTTTAGCTGTTTGAAGATGAACTATATCAGGAAGTTTAAGTATTTGTGATTTTAGAAATAAGGAGTTAGTATGTTCTCTGTAGGCGGTATTATGAATTATCCTTACTGACCTTTTTTTGCAGTACATTTAGTGAGTGAAGATTGCTTTTATAGTTATTAGCCCATATTTCCACATAATAAGTAAGATATGGTAGAACCAGAGATCAATAAAGAGTGTGGAGTGATTTCTGATTGAGAACAATTTTTTTTTGTTTTGTTAAATATTGAAATATTTCTGTCCACCTTTTGTTGTATATTTGTAATATGAGGTTTCCAGCTCATATTTTCATCTATTGTGATCCCCAGAAATGTATTTTCCTTCACGCTTTCACATATTTGCTGGTGCGTGTCCTTTCTGCTGTTACCAAACAGCATGATTTTAGTTTTACTTAGGTTCAAGAACAATCTATTATCATCAAATGATGTCAAATGACATCATTACAGGAAGTGTGAAAGGAGCCTTTTTGTTCATCTCCCATTATACATAAAGCACATACCATATCTAAAAATTCAAATATCTCAACCACTATGTTTAGATGTCTTAGATTGGATCACATTATGTTGCCATGGTTTCAGAGCAGACACATAAAGCAAATGTACAATAACATGAATAAGCCTCAATCAGATAAATAGAGGTCAAAGTACAATTATAAATGACATACACACATTTTTAACTTGTCGGCTGTTACCTGCATTTACACAACCAATAATCCGAATAATCATAATAATAAGCACATATACGTAGAGCCTCATAGATCACCGATCACAGTTTCAGTTTACTTTTCCAGTATTTTTATGGTGGAAAAACAATTTCTCACACACTGACTGAACCGATTGATTAGTGTTGAGTTGAATTATGTAGGAATTTCGATAATCCGTTATGTAACTTTGACTTGATGAAAGTCCCAAAACTGTGGCAAACCTTCTATCGACACAAAAACTAAGCACACGCATCGTAACGTTGCGTTTTATGTATGTAGTCCATACTTACGGTGTAATCCTATTGGAGTTGTTTTTTATTTCACATGGAAAGCTGGAAACGACTCGCCGACTTGTTTTGGGTCCTCCGGTGTGTGGCGTTCAGGGGCGGTGCAGCAGTGTGGGAGACGCTGCAGCAAGGCTGATAATCTTATGAGAGGTCAATTGAAAGCGTGTTTGCGCGTAAGTTAATCATTACAACCACTCATATGGATCGATGATGTAACTATTATGTTGGCTTCATTTGTTTACCTTTTTATGTGAATGGTTCAGTGTTATTTTACACTCGATTGTCCGACCGTCTTTAAAGTGCACTTACTTTACTGTAAACAATACCGTTACATGCAAGTATTCCTCAAAATGTGAAGAAATACACAACACAAATGTAAGTATGCGGTGTTATTTTGTTTTTACTCTGTGGGAATCACATTGTAGTTATGTGTTTCGGTTACTGAAAAGATACTTGGCTAGCTAGCTAGTAGAAGTTGTAATTCCATGCCGGGATGGGGCTACTTGCTGGAGTGGTAAGTACTACTCACAGCTTAAGGCGGCACCTGGGCTCGAATTTATGTTCCAGGAAGTAGACAAACCCCTGTCTATTTTCGCTGGAAGAAAATATGACTGGAAAAAAAGCTCTGTCCAATTTTCAGTAAATTCAGCTCAATTTGACCCATTAAGATAAATTGTTCATATACTGTATTGTAAACCGTTGAAAAGTATGAAAACATTTTTTTAAAGGGCAAGTGCTAATATTAGCATATTCGCCATAGTTAGTATATTACTATTTATCCATTAAGTGATCAATTTAATACACATATTTATAAAGTATACATTATTCAAATGAATATGATGTTTCTGGTGTCTTCAAATGATATTATCTTTGTTCAGATGATATATATTTTCACATTTTTTAAGGGCAGGTGGTAATATTAGCATATTAGCCTTAGTTAGTATATTACAATTTATCCATTAAGTGATCAATTTAATACACATATATTTATAAAGTATACATTATTCACATGAATATGATGTTTGTGGTGTCTTCAAATGACACTGTCTCTGTTCAGATGATTTATATTACATTTGTTTTGACCATCTTTAAGTAGAATGCTACCATAGCCATTCTACTGTTGTAAAAGTAGTGAAGATGAGAAGACAAATATTGGCACAGGCTCCCTTTTTCTATTGTGATGATGCAACGGAGGAGGCTGATTGGGTGCAAGGAGGAGAGCATCCTTGCTTGTGATCAGTGACCTCAAGAACTGCAAGGAGCCAGAGATGGGGAGCTTTGGCGGGGGTGGGGAAAACGGGGCAGTGCTTTCCAGAGGCGAGGAGGAGGAGGAGGAGGAGGGTATTTATCAAAGACAGGAGGAGAGAGCGACGCCAGCCAGAATATGTGCAAGCATCACTTCTCTGCATGTTCGACACTCTGAGCAGGTACGTGTGCATGCAGGTTTTATTAAAGAGTTAGTTATTATGCGATGTTGCTTCTAATGACTCAGTATGGTGATTTAGCTCGGAAGCCTAAAGCGGCACCAACACGACTTGTCTTCCAGCTTGGTGATGCCCGAGGGATCCTCTACTGCGTGGATGCGGCGCCGCCTCTGATACGATGCTGCGAGCAGGGGGTGCAGCCGCTTCTCTTGCGCTGCTGCTGCTGCACTGCTGCCACCTGTGCCACTCACTGCGTAAGTTATCCAACCTCAGGGGAGTCAGACATGACATGGTCCAATAGCGGCTGGGCTTTCTGCAGATACACAAAGCTGATATCAACAGTGGGTTGATTCAAGTCACGTGACATTAGAGCATCTAGCACAGGGGCGGGGACCAATAATAACAGTGTATTTCCTCTTAGTAACCGGTGTTTATTTACTCAACTGCAGAGAGTACGGGCATATTGCCCTGATATATAATAGCGGAATAAATAATAATTGATGTTTTCATTATGAGTGAGATTTTAGCTGCTTAACAGTTATCTTAACTGTTATCTTAAAACTAGCATCATCACTGCCTTGTTTGAGCGTCGCTGCAGCTCTCCAAGTCACTGGTGTATGTGAGTGCCAGGAAGAAAAGCTCTTCCTCTCACTTTAGGGGAACGTTTTACAAGGGAATTTTGCAGTATTAAAGATTCCAACCCCAATTTTCTCTTGAAACTCCACTGTAAAGGTCAGATTATTAGTAATTTGTTGTGGTTACTTTTGTAAATGTGGCCTTAACATATTGTCTAATTTAGTTTTTTTTAAGACCTGATGACCTTCCAGTACTAGAATCTTTACTTGTGCTGGTGCTGTCTATGGTTCTTTGCTTTATAGACTTCATAAATTAGACTGTTTTGTATTTTTGGCTGCCAGTAGTAATATGTCACCATTAAGTCGGACTGCAGTGAGATCACCGTCTCGCTGCCTGCGCGGCACCATCGATTTCTTATAGTCTCAGCCAGGCGGAATGGCCTTAATAAGGAGTGGAGCTTGAAAAGATGATGAATAGCTGGATAACACCGTCATTAATTGAAAGAGGCGCCCTATCTATCGACACCAGACAACACAAATACGCTCCTGTTGGTATCACCATGAATTGAGCTTGAAATACCATTCAAAATGCGACTTACCTGCTACACCAACAAGGGTTTATATTTTGGGACACAGTCACTACATATGTACGTATGTTGCAGAAACATAATGAACTTTTCAAATGAAAGACAGTCATGGTCGCCATGGTGACAGATTCTCTTGTCTTCCAGGTTTCCATGCTGATAGCAGAATTGGGTCAGCTTCAATAGAATCTTCCTTAATCCTCTCTTGTTTTCCTCAGGTGTTCCCAAACTTTCCTCCTATGCAAAAGCCGAAGACAAGCTATTCAAATACCTCTTTGGGAACTACCAGAAATGGGTTCGCCCAGTGGAATCTCTGAACCAGACGATATGCGTCAAGTTTGGGCTTGCTATCTCGCAGCTCGTTGATGTGGTGAGTTTCAACATGTACTGATTGTGAATAGCATAAATGATGTTCTACAAAACAAAGATCATGCTGTGCTTCTACCGTTCAGGATGAAAAGAACCAGCTGATGACTACTAATGTGTGGATGAAACAGGCAAGTGGCAAAGAAGTGTGTTGTTTTTTGTGGCTACTGTGTATCCTTTGGCTGACACGGCCAGGTATTACACATTACAATTCATGGAGATCAGTTTTCATAGTCACGTACCCCTCAGACATCTGATTGGAAGTCATGTACCCACTCCTTCTGCACACTAAAAAAAACATAAACTACACAATGAAACATCTTTCATATATTTGTCAACTGGACACATATGCTACTAATTTGAAACAATGAATTATTCAACTAATGTTATATGTACACGTAATAACTGCAAATAATTATGAAAACAAAGGTGCATTACATACAGAAATCAGACGAGATGAAAGGAAGAATAGAAAATACCCAGAGAAAGTCATAGGCATAAGTCTCAATCTGCGTCACACATGGTGTGTTCAAGGACAGCCGAATGACCAAAAAAGGCAAATTTAAATTGGGGGCACTGATTAGTCACAGCACCATGTGACAAGACCGACTGATTTAGAAAAATCTTCCAGATTGAACAACTTCGTGCTGTCACCTTTCTTTCACACTATACTTTTCATGAGGCGTTGAAGTGCATTATGTGAATCTCAGTATTTGGCGGTAATGTAATCCATTCATTCATTTTCTATCGCTTATCCTCACGAGGGTGGCATGGGGGTAATGGAGCCTATCTCAGCTGTCTTCGGACGAGAGGCGGGGACTGGTCGCCAGCCAGCCAATCACAGGGCACATATAGACAAACAACCATTCACACTCACTTTCATGTTTTTGGAATGTGGGAGGAAACCGGAGTACCCGGAGAAACCCCACGCATGCACGGGGAGAACACGCAAACTCCACACAGAGGGTGGAATTGAACTCGGGTCTCCTAGCTGTGAGGCTTGTGTGCTAACCACTCGATCACCGTTCACATCCACTCTATGGCAATCTGCTTAGATTACAGGTGATGACTAACATGTAGCATTATATAGTACATACTACCAGTGATTGGCCACTCTATATGCCAATCATTACCCATAGTACTAGTCTCCATGTCATTCCTCTCCTCACTTCTTTATTGTATAAAAAAACACAAGGTGCTTCATTTTCATAGGACCAAATGTTGAAAGTAAGAATTGAAATAATTTATGCACATGAATTTTCCTGCAAGGCGCCATGGAAACCCCCTAGCAAGTGCATGCCATAGGTGGTCTAGCATGCACCCCTATATGTTATGGCTGTTGGCATTTACCTGACACTTCTCATCAACATGAGGCCCCTTGGCACGATGGATGCTTCCGCTCTCACCAGCCTCCTCCCCACTCCTGTCTGTCTCATCCATGCTGTTTGTGTCACGCGTCATAGAAACAAAGACGTGAACAGTCCATTACAATAACATGGATGATGTCACATAGCTATTTTTCTTTTTTTTTGGTAAAAGTGATCTGTCATTTAATACACTATAACATGTATTTACTCAAAATGCGCCAGGTGGATGGCCTCACATCAACTCACTTCCTCTGGCAGATGATCACCAGTTACTGATATTTATTTATTTTTAGATTCCAACTGGCATTGTTATCCCTGGCATCCCTGTTAGACCAACAATATGTTGTGATTTTGTCATGTAGGAGTGGGTTGACATGAAGCTAAGATGGGACCCTGATGACTATGTGGGCATCACAGCTATACGAGTGCCCTCTGACAGGATCTGGCTCCCTGACGTTGTGCTGTATGATAAGTAAGTGATGAATCAACCCTGCACATGATTGATGGATGAACTGTTTTAGAGCTAAAGTATGTGTAAACACAAACAGTGCACCTCTTTTATTTTGAAAGTAATCAGTTGATGGTTTTCCTTTGTGCAGTTCAGATGGTCGTTTTGAGGGCACCGTCACCAAAGCAGTGGTCAAATACAACGGAACCATAACATGGACGCCCCCTGCTAATTATAAGTCTGCGTGCACCATTGACGTCACCTTCTTCCCGTTTGACCTCCAGAACTGTTCCATGAAATTCGGCTCATGGACCTACGATGGTTCTCAGGTTTGTCGGAATCGCACCAGTGTCCACCACACACAGCATGACATCATCTGCGTGATCTTTACTCTTTTTTTTTTTTGCCAGGTGGACATCATTCTGGAGGACTTCCATGTGGACAGGCAGGACTATTTTGATAATGGCGAATGGGAGATTGTAAAGGCGACAGGCAGCCGTGGAATAAGGATGGATGGCAGCGCTTCATATCCCACTATTACCTACTTCTTCATCATCCGCAGGCTGCCTCTCTTCTACACTCTCTTCCTCATCATCCCCTGCATCGGCCTGTCCTTCCTCACGATCCTTGTCTTCTATCTGCCCTCCAACGGCGGCGAGAAGATCTCTCTCTGCACCTCTGTGCTGGTGTCGCTCACCGTCTTCCTGCTGGTCATTGAGGAAATCATCCCCTCCTCATCCAAGGCCATTCCGCTCATCGGGGAGTACCTGGTCTTCACTATGATCTTTGTCACGCTCTCCATTGTCATCACCGTGTTTGCCATCAACGTCCACCATCGCTCGTCGTCCACTCACCACGGCATGGCGCCCTGGGTCAGGAGGATTTTCCTGCACAGGCTGCCCAAGCTGCTGTGGATGCGCAGTCACGTGGACCGCTACGGCACAGTGGGAGCAACGCGGACGGGAAGAGCGCTTGGAATGGGAATGATGAAAGACTCTGCAGCTGAGATGAGCTCGGTGTCTCACACCAGGCATAACATCCAAGCTGCACTGGAGTCTATTCGCTACATAACAATGCATGTGGTGAAAGAAAATGAGGTCAGGGAGGTGAGTCCGGTACCTGTTATACATCCTTATTGTATTCTGTACATCCTGTGTAGGGTCCTAAACAAATCATTTTTGGCTTAGTTTGAGGTTTATCCTGCAATATGTTGCCTTCAGAGGTAGTATAAGAACCAAGGGAGAAGTGGGAGGATGCATGTGTGGAAAAAAAACATGGCCGGTGTGTGAAGGTTCACACTCATCACTTTTTGACAGCAATGTTGTGATCTCCGGTACTGCCACTGATGTTGTCATTGAATTATCTCAATGAACACTCACAGTTGCAGAATTACAACTCATTTACTTTTTTTTTTTTTGCCCAGGTGGTGCAGGACTGGAAGTTTGTTGCCCAAGTTCTGGATCGAATGTTTCTTTGGGCCTTCTTACTGGTGTCCATCTTGGGATCAGCTCTCCTATTCATCCCGGTTATCTACAAATGGGCTAGCATCATCGTCCCGAACCATTTCGGAGGTACCCTTTAAGGTTACCTGATCTCTCATAAACAATGAATGAGCACCATAAACCAAACAACTGCAGTAGAAACGGACAAAGGCATTGCACGCCAGTACAAAAATACCGAGTGTAGCCCCTAATTACAGGTAAAACATAATAACATAAGCATGTTTTGATGCATACTGTGTCTTACAAAAAAGGTTGTGGTGAGGTTTCACATTTCCATTCATCGCTAAGATTACCCGCTCCCTGGAAGGTGAGGGACTTTGGCCTGCAAGTCGTTGTAGTCCAAACAAGTTACACAACACTGAAACGACCCTGACCTTTAATCAGTAAGATTTAACCGATCAGTTTATGAATGAATTATGCACCTTTTTTTTACAGCTGAGTCACACAGCGCTGCATGCTAGAATAGAATATACATAAGTTATGAAAACAACACAACAAAAATACATGTGAAAGGAATGAAGATGAAGCAACAAACAAGATCTGACAAAAATGAACAAAAAAAGAAAAAAGACCATGGCATGGAAATGATTGGCTTGGAAACGTGTTGGAACCGTGCAGGGCTGACAGTAAACATCAATAAATCAGGAAGTCAAAGAGAAAGAGGCTCTGCGGGGAAATTACTTCAAAATAAAACAAAACACCAACGATCCACACATTATGAAAACCTACAGTGGACAAGCACATTGTCCCACAAATTGGAACTAGGAATGGAATCAGGAAACTGAAGAATTCTGAATTCTAAACCAGGCACTTTGGGGGAAAAAAAAAAAACGCTGTTCTGCATTCCACAAAAGGAAGAACAAGAGCTTAGTGACGTGGTTCACACAGGGTTATGTAAGCTTTGCTGTGGAGTACGGTTATGTGTTGTTTGCGCTGTATTTCCCACCCAGAACCCGTGGATTAGGACACTGTGTCTGATCAGCTGACTTAACCATAACAAGGTATGTTTCTCGGAAATAAAACCGACAGAACATGTCAAGTATTTGACTGATTTGGTTGATTTTTTATTTTTTTGGTTGTCTTTAGGTTAAAGATGCCCATGCACGGATGTTCAGTTTTCCTGTCGTGCATTGCTTTGTTGTCATGTTGGAGAGATTGCTGCGGTGGCAGGATTTTAGTCGTACCTTTCGAGGGTAGCCACTGGATCAATATGGACGTTATGATCAGAGCGCTCCACGCTCGAGGACACTCTGTTGACGTGATTCGTGCCAACACTAGCTGGTACATTAAGGACAACGTGCCTCACTATAACGCCATCAGCGTATCCATCAGCAAAGGAGTTGACTATGACTTTGTCAACGCAGTCATGGTGAATATTTTAGCTATAGAGAGGGAACAAAACCCCGTTCTGAAATTTGCAAGTAAGCAGGCGGAAATGTTCAAAGCAACATTTGGTCTGCATTCCATCATGAGCACAATGGCTAGTAGGGTACTAAAAAATGGGGAATTAATGACTCGTCTGAAGGAGGGTCAGTATGACCTGCTTCTTACTGATCCAGCAGGAGGAACGGGCATCATCTTAGCTCATGCGCTACAGCTACCGTTAGTCTACAATGTACGTTGGGTGACAAGCGGAGAGGGGCATCAGTTCCTCGCACCGTCCCCTTTATCTTACATTCCCATGACCGGCTCCGGACTGCCTGATAAAATGACTTTCTTTCAGAGAGTTAAGAATTTTTTCTACTTCATCCTTTGGAATGCCGAGTATGCATTATTAATCCAACCCCTATATCAAGCTGTTTGTACTGAATATTTTGACCCAAAGGTTAAATACGATGACCTGGTACAAGCAGCGGATCTGTGGCTCATGAGAGCGGACTTTGTGTTTGAGTTCCCTCGCCCCTTCATGCCCAATATCATCCACGTCGGAGGATTCCAATGTCAACCCGCAGAGCCTCTACCGGACCACCTGGAGGAATTTGTGCAAAGTTCTGGAGAATATGGAGTCATCGTTATGTCCCTTGGGACTTTTGTGAGCGAACTACCTGCTGACTTGGCCGATACGATAGCGGCAGCTTTTGCTAAGCTACCTCAGAAGGTCATATGGAAATTTCAAGGTACTAAACCTTCAACCCTGGGTTTGAATACACTCCTGGTGGATTGGATTCCACAGAAAGACCTCCTCGGACATCAAAAGGTGAAACTCTTTGTGTCTCATTGCGGGACAAACGGCATCCAGGAGGCTATTTACCACGGAGTGCCCATTGTTGGAATACCCATATTTTTTGACCAGTATGATAACTTGAGGCGTCTTACAGAAAGAGGCGTAGCGGTGATGGTCACACTTGCCTCATTGGACAAAGATAATAACTTCCTGAACGCCTTGCAGGAAGTTCTTACAAATCCATCCTACAGAATAAACATGCAGAGACTCTCCAGACTGCACAGAGATCAGCCCTTAACACCAATGGACAGCGCCCTCTTCTGGATAGAGTTTGTTATGAGACACAAAGGTGCAGGTCACCTGAGGACCGAGTCCTATAAGCTACCCTGGTACGCTTACTATTCTGTGGACATGGTCTTTACTTTCTTTTTAACTGTAGGAGTGATGATTGTTCTCCCAATTGTGTTTTTCAGGACACGTGTCTTGAAAACCCGCAAAAAATGAACTTATGTTATTATTACAACCAAGCACATTGAATTGTCTTTGCTGCCTCATAGACAGCTAAGTATATTTGAACCCATAACTCTTTCATTTATAACTATAGATCTTGTTGGATAAACCAAAACTGAGCAACAACTACAATGATAAACAGTCAAAACTTATGGGGGAGCATGGAGACCAATTGTTAAAGTGCCTGTTGTATGTTTATATGTAAAAATTTTATTCATTCATTTTCTACCGCTTATCCTCACAAGGGTCGCGGGGGTGCTGGAGCCTATCCCAGCTGTCTTCATTCGAGAGGCGGGGTACACCCTGGACTGGTTGGCCAGCCAATCACAGTGCACATATAGACAAACAACCATTCACACTCACATTCATACCTATGGACAATTTGGAGTCGCTAATTAACCTAGCATGGTTTTTTTTTGGAATGTGGGAGGAAACCGGAGTACCCGGAGAAAAACCCACTCATGCACTTCACTTCATCTCCAAGGCCTCTAACATGTAATGTAACTCTGATGTACTCGTTCCTGATCCTATCTATCCTGGTCACTCCCAATGTGAACCTCAACATCTGCATCTCTGCTACCTCCAGTTATACTTCCTGTCTTTTCTTCATTGGCGCTGTCTTTAGACCATTCATTAATTCATTCATTTTCTACCGCTTATCCTCACGAGGGTCGCGGGGGGTGCTGGAGCCTATCCCCAATCACACGGCACATATAGACAAACAACCATTCACACTCACATTCATACCTATGCATAATTTGGAGTCGCTAATTAACCTAGCATGTTTTTTTTGGAATGTGGGAGGAAACCCGAGTACCCGGAGAAAACCCACACATGCACAGGGAGAACATGCAAACTCCACACAGAGATGGCCGAGGGTGGGATTGAACTCGGGTCTCCTAGCTGCACGCTAACCACTCGACCACCGTTGTATATTTTTCTATGCTGCTTTACTACTATTACATTGTTATCCAATTGGCTGGGAATTTTCAATCACCTGGTAATCATTTCTAGGGCTGTCCGATTATTCTCAATACTGATATTTATTGTCTTGCTGTAAGTATAAAAATGCGATATCGGTGTATCGGTATTTGATTTTTTTTGCGATCATGAAAACCGATATTTCTGTATGCAACACAGCCGATATGTCATGTTATATATATATATATATATCGGTATCGGAAATTAAGACATGGACAATATCGTTTTTTTCTGCAAAAAAAAAATCCATTATCAAACATCTGTAATGATTTCCGATGAAAGAGCAACAATCCATCCTTATTAGCCACAACTAAGGATGTCTTTGAGAACTCCAGTCTTTCGCATTTTCAGATTTCATTCTCAATAAAACGATTATTTAAAAAAAAGCCATTGAAGCTATTCATATATTCATTTTCAATAACCTTAAAAAAAAAGGGCAGCTCAGGAACTGTTCATTTTTAGAGACTCATTTACATTTATATTTCATATGTACATCAAATGCAGTCGCTGATGGCGTTCATTCTTCTAAAGGCAAAATTTGGATCCAGTCTGTCATAATGGAGACATTAATTATTCATCTGGGACATTTTGGGATTTTACATTTGACAGCAAATAATTCCTTGAGTCTCAATGGAGACAAGCAGGTGGCCCAAAGAGCTCCTTTATCACTTGATCGTGATATTGATTGTCCTATCAGTTGACATTGCTCCCAGGGAGCTCACCAGATGTGGAACAGTGATAAATAGAACCTCTGAGGCCCTTTTTTTTTTTTTTTTTAGATTAAATCTGCACCCCTAAGGCACTAGAAGACATTGGATTTATTTAGAAATAGATTAAAGAAGTCAAAGTGGTCTGGAAATAGAATATACAGTCTTTATTCATCATGTTATTTTTGGGGGCATCTTTGGAAGACCTCACAAATAAATAGAGGTTTTTACAGGCTGTTGTAGTAGCACTATATCACCACAGGGTGTCACTCCATGCTTTTTTCCAATCTTCGTGCTTGTTAATGTGCAGTTTTATAGTTATTTATATCGTCATTTGGTGACAGTGACTTGCTCCTGTACTCTCCTTTAAAGAGTCCTCGAAAAAAAATCTTCATTTTGAAAGTCTAAAGTGTTTAAAGTTTGGTAAAAGTACAAAAAAATATATACAGTGTATTCATATGTCATCCCCAAGTAGAAGCGGTTGGAGGAAAAGGCCAGCGGTTCCAAGGATACACACTAGGACAAAAACCCACAGGAAGATGCGATCAATCACCATGGCAACGTATTTCCAATCATCCTGAACCTATGAGAGGATGACAAAACAATGAATTCAAGATAAAAACTGTAGGACACATTATCGCATTCATGTGGTTCTGCTGCCCCCTAGTGGAAGATAGAGCACACAGCCAAATGACCAAATACTGTTCCTCAAGAGCAGGGGTCTCAAACTCAATTTACTTGGGGGCCAAAAAAACAAAAAACCCGCATTTATTAAAACCAAAAAAATTAAAAAAAACGTAAAATTTTCTACAAGAAAAGCTCTGATAAAACATTCCACTGTTCTCAAATATCTTACTTTTTATTTTTCTACACAAAATAAGATGAAAAATAAATAAACAAATCAAAAAGAAAGAAAATCAATCAGTAATAAATTAATAAATATAATAATAATAATAAAACGGAAAATAATAAAAACTTAAGAAACCAAATAATTTTTTTCAGATTAAAATGAACAAAGCATTATTAGAGCCCTGTAGACATGACAAAACACGACTATAGTCACATTTATACTCTTTTTATTTACAACATATTGCGCAACTGCAGGGTCTTGAGACACATGCTAACTCGCAAACTAGAGAGCTAGCGACCTAAACGGTAGCCTTCAAGTTATTTCCTTTAAACTTAAATAGCTAAAAACTTACCACTTCCACACGGATAGGGAGGATAACTATTAACAGTTATTTAACCTTTAACATGAACATTAATCAAACGTAATAATTTTTTCTGGGTACATGATACCATACAGCATCCATGTCAAACTTGCGCGGGGCCACATTAAACATTAAACTTTCATATCAAGGCGGGGGCCATAAAACTAGTGTCCTGCGGGCCACATTTGGCCCGCGGGCCGCGTGTTTGAGACCCCTGCTCAAGCGCGTACCAGTGAGCTCTCACCTCTTTGGCCTCATTCTGCAGTCTCATGTTCTCCGCGATGTATTTGATGCTCTCAATCGCCTCCCTCACCTCTGCAGAGACCGGCAGCAGAGACATGGATCCAACATCCAGGGACTCCGAGCTGGAGCATTGACTCCCAGCTCCGGGTGCACCACCACCTCCAGTCAAGACTCCGAGGCTACCGAGGCCTCCGTCGCCTCCACCTCCGGAATCCGCTGGCAGTTTTCCCGATCTCTGGTGCCAGCAGGTGTTGCAGCGACCCTCGCAGCACAGCGATCCTGACCCGCTGCGCTTGGCCGCTTGGCTTCCGCTCAAGTTGTTGAGATTGGAGAGCTCCGTGTTGTTGAGGAGCCTCTGGCGGTTGGTGAGACTCGACACCACGCTGGATGCCAGAGCCTCAGCTTTATGCTGTCTCTGCAGCGGCGGGTGAACACCGCACGGCCTCGACTGGATCATCTGAACGGTATTGTTGATCTTCTCTGGATCCCTCTCGGGTCTGGTCATGAACATGATTTTGGGCAGCAGACCGAGGAAGACTCTACGCACCCAATTAGGCATCGTGTGAGTTTTTGGTGTGCGGTAGTGGACGTTCAACACAAACACGGTGATCACGATGGAGAGGGTGACAAAGATCATTGTGAAGAGGAGGTACTCGCCGATGAGAGGGATGACCAATGACGTGGAGGGTATGGTCTCAGTAATAACGAGGAGAAAAACGGTCAAGGACAGAAGCACGGAAATGCACAGCGTGACCTTTTCTCCACAGTCCGACGGCAAGTAGAAGACCAACACGGTGAGGAAGGAGATGAGAAGACAAGGGATGATCATGTTGATGGTGTAGAACAACGGCAGGCGGCGAATGTACAACGAGTACGTGATGTCCGTGTAGATCTCCTCGCAGCAGTTGTATTTAATATCGTGCTTGTAGCCTGGGGCGTCGATGATCATCCACTCGCCGCTTTCCCAGAAGTCCTTGAGGTTAATCGTGGAGCCTATCAGCACCAAGTCGATCTTAGCTTTGTCGTAGGTCCACGAACCGAACTTCATGGTGCAGTTCTGGTAGTCGAAGGGGAAGTAGGTGACGTCGATCTTACAGGAGCTTTTGAATATGGCGGGAGGGATCCAAGTGACTTCGCCGTTGTATCGGAGAAGAGCCTTTGTTTTGTCGTCAACCTGGAAGTCTCCGACTGCACTGTGGACGGGAAAGATGGAGGAACCATCTTATGTTTCATAATTTTACATTTGTCTGTCCTAGTACTGACTTGCTCGACTTTTGCGAGTAGATCAAGATCGATGTATGTCCTCTACCTGATCATACACCGCTTCTCACCTATTTCTGTGTTTACATTACAGATTCCTTTGCTGTGGTGTGGAGCAACCCTGAGGTCCACTACAGGTCTGGTGGGACTTTAACACTTGGTCTCTTTCAGCCTTCCAAACAAACTCAGAGCAGGTAGTCCATATGTTTTGTTCATGCAGTATGTAAACGCTCACAACCAACATGAGGCACATAAACTGATATCATCCGTCTATGCCTTGGACTGGTACACCGAAAATCGACCTGGACCCCTTTCTAATGGTTCACATGTACGTTCACGTTAAAAGTTTTCTCGAACACAAGCACGTCGGCATATTTGGAAGTTCAAATAAGTATCACCGAATTTGATTGTAAAACGAAGAACTACATTTGAAACACTTATATGCTAGGACTACGTTAAAAAGCCATAGCATTTCAGTATGTGGAATCAAACTATGGAATGGATTGAGTAAGGAACTCAAACAATGCACAACGATGAGACAATTCAAGAAACAATACAAGCAGTTGATGTTTGCTAAATACAAGGATGAAGAGTCTTGAACCAGTCATGATGTGCTATAAATTAAAATTAAAATTAAAATTAAAATTAAAATTAAAATTAAAATTAAAATTAAAATTAAAATTAAAATTAAAATTAAAATTAAAATTAAAATTAAAATTAAAATTAAAATTAAAATTAAAAAAAAATAAATAAATAAATTTAAAAAACCTAAATTGAAAGCAGGAAGTGAACAAATGTAACAGTTACTGATTGTAAAAGTACCAGATGGAGGGGTAGGATTTAATAAGCTTTGCTTCTTCCTACTCCTTTTGGACATGTGGAACTGTGAACTGATTATGTGATGCATTCAATTGTAATCTGATGCATGTTCAAATGAAATAAAACCATTACCATTACCATCATATATTCAAACATTGTCTTTATGCCGTAGCATTTCCATGAAAAATAAACACACTCACTTGTTATAAAGCACAATGTCGGGCTTCCATATCCTGTTGGATGGCACACGTATAAACTCAACACCTCCAAAATCTTTTGGATTCCACTTGAGTTTGTAGTCATTCCAGATCTAAAATACACAAAAAAAACACAACAAAAATTCTATTGAAAACCACAGCAAATAAAAAATATTATATAATTATCTAGACTGCATAGTGACCAAGTGGTTAGTTAGTTAGGAGACCTGAGTTCAATTCCACCTTCGGCCATCTCTGTGTGGAGTTTACACGTTCTCCCCGTGCATGCGTGGGTTTTCTCCGGGTACTCCGGTTTCCTCCCACATTCCAAAAAACATGCTAGGTTAATTAGCGACTCCAAATTGTCCATAGGTATGAATGTGAGTGTGAATGGTTGTTTGTCTATATGTGCCCTGTGATTGGCTGGCCACCAGTCCAGGGTGTACCCGAAGACAGCTGGGATAGGCTCCAGCACCCGTGCGACCCTTGTGATAATAAACGGTAGAAAATGAATGAATGAATAAATTCTCCAACACATCCATAGCAGGTGACAAATCAATTCAATTTGATAGCCCAGTGGTGAATAAAAAATGGCTATAAATGAAACACAACATCTGGCTCACACACATTTTTTTTAACTCACTCGCTGCAAAAGTGCTCATCATGTCATCCTTACTATAGAAATACAAAAAGCAGACAACTTATTCGGTTTGTGCAGAAGGAAATAAAACGCACCACAATGTGTTTAATGGGCCTTATTGCTAGTTTTTTTTTTGGTTTGCTGCAGCTGGCAATCCTCGCAAGAGCCTTAATGAGACAATAGTAGGGCAGCACCCGGGTCCTGTAAAGCTTTCACTTAATTAAAAAACAGTAAATGTCAAGTAAGAAGTAGGATGCGAGCTGTCGGTACAGAGTGAAATATGTGACGTATAAACCAGACTGGGGCGGCACGGCGGTCGAGTGGTTAGCGCGCAGACGTCACAGCTAGTTCAATTCCACCCTCGGCCATCTCTGTGTGGAGTTTGCATGTTCTCCCCGTGCATGCGTGGGTTTTCTCCGGGTACTCCGGTTTCCTCCCACATTCCAAAAACATGCTAGGTTAATTAGCGACTCCAAATTGTCCATAGGTATGAATGTGAGTGTGAATGGTTGTTTGTCTATATGTGCCCTGTGATTGGCTGGCGACCAGTCCAGGGTGTACCCCGACCTCTCGCCCAAAGAAAGATGCAAAACCGACTCGCTGCATGATGGCAACTGAGGAACTATAAGGCCACTTGATTAGGAACACCTGCATCTGTCCTGTGTTACGGCTCTATTACCAACAAAATCCATCCGCTCCCGTCTCTTTACAGTATTAGTGATGGAGTTGATGTGATGCGTATCGTGGTTTAAGAAACAGTTCTACAAGGATCAATGTGCCTAACAGCCCCCTTCTTTCTCCTCCATGAATAATTCATTAATTCATCCTGCCAGTCTAGAGTGAGACCCATACCGTACATGACACCCTTGTCTTCAGGTCCATTTGTGTGGTGAACTTACATGTCTCAGCCACAGATTGGTCTCCATGATCTGATTGACTTCATCCTAAAAAAAAAAAAAAACCAGAGTGTATTTTAGGACAGGACAAACTTTGAATATTTTAGCATCATCACATCATCTGACTGGCCGACTTGCGTGTTCCTGCAGCTGAGTCCTCCACACCTGCAGCCTGAAGCTGCAGCCTTAACTTCCATTCCGACAAATAAGGCGTATCGGTTTGTGACTTAGACCGTGAAGGAATCAATCTCATGATCCAGTGATTTCTTTGCATGAAGCATTGAATTCAGTTGAAAATTGAAGCTCACTGTGTCTCCCCACGGGCTTCGGAACACAGGTGGAGGAGGGGCCTACGGAGGATTGGTGTAGTGATGAAACCAGAGCATGTTCAATTACATACACCCGTAACTACGTTTGAACTAAACTGCATCTACAGCCCATTTCACACTGCCTGGAAAATCCACCGGTTGTCCCACTTCTGTATAAATGGCACTGACACAAAGTGGGGCAATAATAATAAAATAATAATAATGAAAAAATAGTCTGAAAATGTATTTTTTAAATGTATTTTTATTTACTGTATATTTTTATATACAGTGCAATCAATACATTTGTTCAGAAAATCCAGTCAAAAATCTAATTGACTTTTACAAAATAATAATAATAATAATTATAATAAAAATAGTCTGAAAATGTATTTTTTAAATGTATTTTTATTTATTTTTTTGGCTTAAAAATAAATTGCTAAAAAATAAAGATAGGTAAGTAGATGGAGCCAGAGGGGGTCAATAGCGGAATGAATAAATATTGCAATACAGTGCAATCCATACATTTGTTCAGAAAATCCAGTCAAAAATCTAATTGACTTTTACAAAATAATAATAATAATAATTATTATTATAAAAATAGTCTGAAAATGTATTTTTTAAATGTATTTTTATTTATTTTTTTGGCTTAAAAATAAATTGCTAAAAAATAAAGCTAAGTAGGTCGATGGAGCCGGGGGGGGGGGGGGGGGGGGGTTAGTAGCGGAATTAATAAATATTGCAATACAGTGCAATCCATACATTTGTTCAGAAAATCCAGTCAAAAATCTAATTGACTTTTACAAAATAATAATAATAATAATAATAATAATAATAATAATAATAATAATAATAATAATAATAATAATAATAATAATAGTAATAATAATAATAATAATAATAATAATAATAATAATAATAATAATAATAATAATAGTCTGAAAATGTATTTTTATTTATTTTTTTGGCTTAAAAATAAATTGCTAAAAAATAAAAAAGATGACTGAGAAGAGCTTATGCTCGACTTCTGAACATGTGCCCCCTGTATCAGAATGCAACCAGTGGGGCAGAGTGTGTAGTGCCCCACCTACATTTTTATTGACTTACGATTCTCAATACGTAGCACAGATACAATGTGTATATTACCGTTTCGGGTTCTGTCATCAAGAGAGCATGACCGGTATGTTTTCTGTCTTATTCCATGCCGACGGGGCACAAATGAATGTGTCCCATGAATTCTGCCTAGCAACAGGCCATGTAAATGCACAATTTGATCATTTGACTATTTTGTCTGTTGATCTACAGTATGAAATAGCTAAAATGATAATTAAACTGTCATAAGGAGTTGTGACTGAAATGTTCAATGCCGGTACTATGAGCTGTTGACACTCACAATGAGCCCTGCTGTAGAAATCGGCGAAGGCTCACCCACGCCAATTGCATTAGGATATGAGGGGCAGCAGGTGCAGGAACGGAATAAAAGTCGTTCATCAACACGGACAGCGAGATGGCATGCTCTTGTCAAGCGCAAATCTCCCATGTAGCATAATGTAAACAGATGGTAATGTGGAAAAATTCATTATCTGTGCAAATGAAACTTTTATTACAATCTTCCCTTTTTGAATCCGGATGCAATCTGGCTGAATCAACACTACGCTTGAGAGTGGCGTTTTAGGGGGGGTTGTCCAAGCTACATTTCAATAACTTGACTAATTTAGCACAGATCAAGTAGGACACCAACTAACGTAATTTCCGATACACCAGTGTTTAAGCCACACCCACAAAATTTAAAACGAAAAAGAGACTTTATAAGCTATTAAAAAACTCACGATGAGCTTGTCAAACCACTGGGAATCGTAGAACGTCATTACTCGGTGTCATCTTAGAAAGAACGCTAAAATCATCACTGACCAATGTAACACTCAAAGGTTAGCTAAGAAATATACAAGTACCGATACAATTTTTTTTTTTTTCACAAACGACTGACATTATCTTTTTCACCCGCTGCCTTCTTCCATCCATATCCAAAACTGGTCAATGACGTTAGTTCCGTATGTTGGAAGAAAGGGTGAAGCAGAAGAACCACACATTGCCCAGCTATAGACAGAAACATTCCCCAACCGACTCACCACTTTGACCAGCTGTGACATGGACACCTCGAACTGGACGATGACGGGCTCAGACACGTTCTCCACGGGTCGTATGTACTGGTTGTAGTTGGAGAAGATGACTGAGAAGAGCTTATGCTCGGCTTCTGAACATGTGCCCCCTATAGCAGAATGCAGGTTTAGGTCATAGATAGGTAGGTAGATGGAGCCAGAGGGGGGGTCAATAGCAGAATGAATAAATATTGCAATTCAGTGCAATCCATACATTTGTTCAGAATTTCCCAAAAAATCAAATTGACTTTTACAAAATAATAATAATAATAAAAATAGTCTGAAAATATTTTTTTTATGTATTTTTATTTATTTTTTGGCTTAAAAATAAATTGCTAAAAAATAAAGAAGATGACTGAGAAGAGCTTATGTCGGCCCCCTACATCAGAATGCAGGTTTAGGTCATAGATAGGTAAGTATAGATGCAGCCATTATTTTACAAAATAATAATAATAATAAAAATAGTCTGAAAATGTATTTTTCAAATATATTTTTATGTATTTTTTTGGCTTAAAAATAAATTTCTCAAAAATAAATACATACATACATAAATGGATGAATAAGTAGTGCATTTTGAAATGCATGCATTCATTGAATAACAACAATATTTTTCAGCAAAGGTATTTGGGAATTACTTCGTTAGGTTCAGGGTACTACATAGAGGTTTAGATGTGTGGAAAAAGATGGTAATGGTTTCCATCTATTTCCAGTATGCATACAGGTTACATTAGAGAAAATCTCACAATTGCATTTACACAATTCAACATGTCCAAAGAATCATTATTGTATTATATGCAATACTACTATATTATGTTATACTGTATATAATACTTCTAAGTGTGGACAATATATGCTGCCTACAGTCATGCTGTATAAATAAGGCCGATTTGGTTGTATTTCATACCAGCATGACCCCAAAACATTGGCATCTTGGGGTTGCCAGTATTTGTCCATGACTCTATAGTGCAAAGTCATGTTGCTATATATCAGGATTAAAATATGCCGCTTCAGTGAAGTCTGCCTTTAACTTAACTGTAAGTCATCTTAAGTAACAGAAACTCTCACACTCACCCCCCAGATGCAACAGAAGGAAGGAACAGGTGGAAAGAAAAAGGAGGTAAAAAGTGGTTTTCATCTTCCTGGCGAGTGATGGATCCGGAGGAGCGGGGGAAAGTGGAGTGAGAGCGCATCTGGGGATGCCGAGAGGGAAGGAGAGCAAGTGGAGGAAGGGAGGGCGGCTCTGATGGGATGCTGATCATCGCCACGGCAACCTATGGTAAGCTGATCTGCTTCAACCAGGAGGGGGGGAGAAAGCCAGGATGACTATCCGTGTTTATTTTACATCTTCTTTATCCCGATTATACGTTTACATTTATTTTACAAAATGCAGGCTCTGCTATTAACAGTCAATCAATCATTAGAAGACTCCCACCACTAGAGGGAGCCATTCACTCTTAGCCAATATATAGTATGTTACAGTGGCCTTTTTTGTTTTGGTGTTTATTTATAAAAAGGCAATGACACCTCCCTGGAATAAATGACCCTATTTGAAGTCAGGTGTCAGGCTAAATAAGAGTGCACAATTTTTTTAAGCTATTCAATACCGCCATCTAGCGCGCAGACCTCACCGCAAGGAGCCCGGGGTTCAATTCCACCCTCGGGTACTCCGGTTTCCTCCCACATTCCAAAAACATGCTAGGTTAATTAGCGACTCCAAATTGTCCATAGGTATGAATGTGAGTGTGAATGGTTGTTTGTCTATATGTGCCCTGTGATTGGCTGGCGACCATTCCAGGGTGTACCCCACCTCTCGCCCGAAGACAGCTGGGATAGGCTCCAGTACCCCTGCGACCCTTGTGATAGTAAGCGGTAAAAAATAAATGAATGAATGAAGACCGCCATCTTTAAGGAGAAAGCATTTACAGTATTTGTTCACATGGATGACTGGCCCCTTACACCTAGCAATTCCCGCCCCTGTGTGGGGTTCAACAAATGGGGGTGGGGGCATAGGGAAGAGTGATCTGTCCCCGTGTTTTTTGCCACAATGATTGACGCTGCAGAAAAAGAGAATAAAATGGCAGAATTGCCTGTCAAGTCTCGGTGGTGTAATGGTACAGCTGCTACCTTTTATGGCAAAAGGTGTGAATTTGATACCAGATGTAGTGACCACAACTGGGGTGCCCAATGGGGGCGCCCTTATTCATAATAAAGTCATTTTGTTGTGTGTGAGGGAAGAGGAGGGCATAGGGAAGAGTGATCTGTCCCCGTGTTTTTTGCCACAATGATTGACGCTGCAGAAGAAGAGAATAAAATGGCAGAATTGCCTGTCAAGTCTCGGTGGTGTAATGGTACAGCTGCTACCTTTTATGGCAAAAGGTGTGAAATTGATACCAGATGTAGTGACCACAACTGGGGTGCCCAATGGGGGCACCCTTATTAATGATAACGTCATTTTGTTGTGTGTGTGTGTGTGTGGGGGGGGGGGGGGGGGGGGGCATAGGGCAGAGTGATCTGTCCCCGTGTTTTTTGCCACAATGATTGACGCTGCAGAAGAAGAGAATAAAATGGCAGAATTGCCTGTCAAGTCTCGGTGGTGTAATGGTACAGCTGCTACCTTTTGTGGCAAAAGGTGTGAATTTGATACCAGATGTAGTGACCACAACTGGGGTGCCCCCATTAATGATAACGTAATTTTGTTGTGTGTGTGTGTGGGGGGGGGGGGCATAGGGCAGAGTGATCTGTCCCCGTGTTTTTTGCCACAATGATTGACGCTGCAGAAGAAGAGAATAAAATGGCAGAATTGCCTGTCAAGTCTCGGTGGTGTAATGGTACAGCTGCTACCTTTTATGGCAAAAGGTGTGAAATTGATACCAGATGTAGTGACCACAACTGGGGTTCCCAATGGGGGTGCCCCTATTCATGATTAAGTCATTTTGTTGTGTGTGTGAGGGAAGGGGAGGGCATAGGGAAGAGTGATCTGTCACCGTGTTTTTTTTGCCACAATGATTGACGCTGCAGAAGAAGCGAATAAAATGGCAGAATTGCCTGTCAAGTCTCGGTGGTGTAATGGTACAGCTGGTACTTTTTATGGCAAAAGGTGTGAACCATACCAGATGTAGTGACCACAACTGGGGTGCCCAATGGGGGCGCCCTTATTCATGATAAAGTCATTTTGTTGTGTGTGTGTGTGGGGGGGGGTGTTTAGGACCCCAATTTGACCAGGGGCACCCCTGCTCATGTCATCTATTAGAACAGAGGCCACTGTTTGAGGATACACAGCACAGTACGGTAGTAAAAAGGCACCATTGTTTTTATAAAGCAAACCGTTTCTTTAAAGGAGGCGTCTATTTGATGCGAGACGTTTATTTGTTCATGTGAACGATGCACCCAGCCAGGCAACCCCGTCGTTTGATTTCCGTCTTGTCGTCCTTCAGTTAGATGAATGCGCACTCAGCCTCCACTCCTGAAATGACATATAAATTTAAGACGGCATCCACAGCCATAAAACGGGGTGGTGCCATATGAGCCCCATTACTGACACTGGGTTCTCGGAAAAAATATTGGGCCACAATATAAATGGTTTGTGTGGTCTGGCGTTATGTGTTTGCTTTGTGCGGGGGCCGCACACCCTCATCTCGAAAGGGGGTTGACTGTGTAATCTGACCATGCATTGTGCTATCCCATCTATCACATGCAAGATGATTAAAAAATCGTCTGTGTTTGCTCGTGAGGCAGATAAATTCTAATACGTCTCATCCTGGCAGCTAATGACACCAAAGTGCTGACGTGCAGCTTGAGATTAATGACACATTGCATCCCGCTGTTGAATGTAGCTCGCCTGACCCGAAAAAAAGATAGCCATGCATCGTGCAGCAGGAAGAGAGGAACAAGTAGAGACGATGAGGTTAGTAATGATGATGAAAAAAAAAAACACGCTATAAAGGTTTGGCAAAATGGCTAACAGTCTGCAGAATCTCTTAACGAGCCATCTCAGCACATTTTAATGAGCTGTAGATGTTGTGTGAGGAAAATGTTGCTTCTCGTCTGTGTGTGTGTGTTCCTATGCTTGAACTGCAAGACTAAACTTTAGAGGTAATTTTATAATAATATTAGGGATGGCTGCACGGCGGATGAGTGGTTAGCATGCAGGCCTCACAGCTAGGAGACACGAGTTCAATTCCATCCTCGGTTATCTCTGTGTGGAGTTTGCACGGTCTCCTCGTGCATGCGTGGGTTTACGCTGGTTTCCTCCCACATTCCAAAATCATGCTAGGTTAATTGGCGACTCCAAATTGTCCATAGGTATGAATGTGAGTGTGAATGGTTGTTTGTCTATATGTGCCCTGTGATTGGCTGGCGACCAGTCCAGGGTGTACCCCGCCTCTCGCCTGAAGACAACTGGATAAAAGTGAATTGGACTTCAGTGTAAACCAAATTTATTGACTTGTTTATAACCTGGCTGCACGGCGCAAAAAAGTGGTTAGCATGCAGGCCTCACAGCTAGGAGACACAAGTTCAATTCTATCCTTGGCTATCTCTGTGTGGAGTTTGCACGGTCTCCCCGTGCATGCGTGGGTTTACGCTGGTTTCCTCACACATTCCAAAAACATGCTAGGTTAATTGGCGACTCCAAATTGTCCATAGGTATGAATGTGAGTGTGAATGGTTGTTTGTCTATATGTGCCCTGTGATTGGCTGGCGACCAGTCCAGCGTGTACAGCTGGGCTAGGCTCCAGCACCCCCGCGGCACTCATGAGGATAAGTGTTAGAAAATGAATGAATGAATGAATGAATCAAGCATTTCATTGGTGCCTGTCAAGGTGCTGCAATGATGTCAGCTTCTCTCTAGACTCTGGACCGATATGAGGTGGAATGAACACGTTTTGGATACAGCATTTTTAAAATATTGTTTTTTTCATGATTGGGAAAAAAAGGCTGCACGGTGTTCAAGTGGTTAGCATGCAGGCCTCGCAGCTAGGATACCCGAGTTCAATTCCCAACCTCGGCCATCTCTGTGTGGAGTTTGCATGCGTGGCTTTTCTTCGGTTTCCACCCACATTCCAAAAACATGCTAGGTTAATTGGCGACTCCAAATTGTCCATAGGTATGAATGTGAGTGTGAATGGTTGTTTGTCTATATGTGCCCTGTGATTGGCTGGGGACCAACCAGTCCAGCGTCCCCGCCTCTTGCCCGAAGACAGCTCGATAGGTACTGCTGTTTTGACTAGCATTTCTTTAACTCCAGCAAGTCAAAATGTCAATGTCAGCTTTGACGTACAACAACGTATAACAGACATTTAAAAACTTTATTTACCATATTTTTTACATGGAGTATAATCAAATGAAACAAGGTATTTGTACATGTATTCAGACAGTAATCACACATCACATTGTAATACATCCATTCATCCCGGGACTGACGCATAGACAACCGACATTCACAACTAAGCAAAATAAGTTCTAAATTACAGACGTAATGAAAAAGTGAAAAGTTAGCCACTGTAAAATGTAAAAAAAAAAAACACAACACACTTTATGTTACATTTGTTAAGTGTGAGTCTTACTGCTTTGAATATGAGTCTGCTTGCTGAGACCGCAACTTCTTTTGGAATAAGTGTTGCAAAAAAAAGCCATAAAAAGCCATAAAACGTTTGATGGTCTAGGACATCATGCCTGACGGTGCTTCAGACTTGTTTTGTGCAGCTTTCAAGACTTATTTTTCCTAATGAATCTTGCTCAAATCCCAAATTGACTTCACAGATTCCGTTGTCATCAACTTCTCTGCAAATACAGCATTCTTTGCTAAAGAACTGGGGCTAAACCTCAGGCTACTATTACCATCAAATGCGAGGCATATCAGATGTGGGTTGCTGGTTCTGAACCACCTGGCTTTGAAAAAGGGGCTGTAAAAACAAGCCCAGGGTTCCCACCACACACACGATGACAAAGATCCATAGGAACATGCGATCCACCACCATGGCCACGTACTTCCAGTCCTCAATCACCTGCAAAACACATGGAAATCAAGTAAGAACTCAATCCGAGTTAATGTTATGATACAGTATATCATCATAGTCAAGTTTTATGTTCTATCCCAATGGTCGGCGACCTCCATAAAGCTGAAACCCGGACTGCTGTTGACCCTTTGACCCCTTTATCCGTTGTGTCCTTGGTTGTTTTTGGAAGCGGTCATTTCTCATTCCAGATTCCATCCTTGTATTGATTTATCAGAGAAAGCAATAGATCAACTGGAATCTGTCTTGAATTTGCTGAGTCACAGATACTACTTAAGGTTAGCAGCGTTCCGAGCTGCATGTCAGGAAGGTCAAGGATTGTGGAATCCCGGTACGCATGATCCAGTTTGTTAGGGATAGAATCGATAATGAGGGGTGGAATCTGAATGTTCAATCGGTTCTTTTCACCGATTTCAGTTCAAGAAATCCTCCGTTTAATCGACCGGTTTTACATATTAATGCATAAAAAGAATTACATAACATTTGTTTATTGCATCAAGGCTTTTTTTTCAACATTTCAACAAAATAAAACCAAAAAAATATTTTTTACTAAATTTTAAAATGGTCTGGTTGAAATTATGACCACTGTATTGTTAGGGTTTCGACTCGGTTATAATAATATGACTATAAAGCAATATTTTGAACCACAAAATGAGAAAAAATAAATAAATAAAAATAAAAATAAAAATAAAAATAAAAATAAAAATAAAAATAAAAATAAAAATAAAAATAAAAATAAAAATAAAAATAAAAATAAAAATAAAAATAAAAATAAAAATAAAAATAAAAATAAAAATAAAAATAAAAATAAAAAATACATTAAAATGAGAAAATAAATAAAACTAATTGATTTAAGAGATATGTTCTATAGCTCTCAGTAATAGCCAGGTAACAAAAGAATTCAATTTATTAATATGATTATTTTGAGATTCATTTTTACCATTTTTGGAAATTTAAATTGAGTGGTATAGTGACAAAAAAGGTCTTCATTCCCACACCAAAAGTATAAAAACCAACATTTTTATGTATGAGGAAGCCTAAGAAGGTAACCAAGACATGAGAACAAAATTTGATTGTACACCCTGGACTGGTTGCCAGCCAATCACAGGGCACATATAGACAAACAACCATTCACACTCACATTCATACCTATGGACAATTTGGAGTCGCTAATTAACCTAGCATGTTTTTGGAATGTTGGAGGAAACCGGAGTACCCGGAGAAAACCCACGCATGCACGGGGGAGAAAATGCAAACTCCACACAGAGATGACCGAGGGTGGAATTGAACCCTGGTTTCCTAGCTGTGAGGCCTGCATGCTAACCACTCGACCGCCCATTCTTTTCAATACTTTCTTAAATATGTTTACAGCAAAGTGACGCATCTGTGGTCGGTACAAAAAAAAAACAGCTTCATACGTACACTCTGGTCGTCATCATCCGCCATCATGTGCTCAGCGACAAAACGCACTCCGTTCACCGCCTCCTGGACATCATTAGCCCAGTCTGATTTGCATCTGAGATGGAGGTCCTGAGTCGAGGATAAACCACTGGGAAGACAATCGTTGGACCGCAGGTCACATTTTCTAAAACCCAAAGGAGGGATTATATTTTTGTGTCCCGGTGTGGAGAAGACAGCGTCTGAAGACAACAAGGCAGAAGAAGGTTTGGTAAAATTTGGTTTGGTTCCAACTGGGTAACCCAAGCGCACAATTGTCCTTGTTTCTCGAAGGCAGCGCTGTTGTCTTAATCTGTTGCGGCTAGTATTATTATTAGGTCGTCTCATGAAAAGTAAAGTCGGAAGTTTGACCAGAAAGACCAGCTTGACCCAAGGGGGCATGGTGTGCGTGCTTGGGGATCGGTGGTGGACGTTGAGCACGCACACGCTTGCGATGATGGAGAAGGTCACTAGCACCATGGTGAACATGAGGTACTTGCCGATCAGCGGCACATCCAGAGAAGTCGGCGGAACGATTTTCGAGATCAAAAGCAGGAAAACGGTGAGTGCCAGGAGTACGGAAATGCAAAGAGTCATCTTCTCACCGCAGTCGGACGGCAAGTAGAAGACCAGTATGGCCAGAGAAGTGATCAGAACACACGGGATGATCAAGTTGATGGTGTAGAAAAGAGGCTTCCTCTTGATGATGAAGTCATACGTGAGGTCTACATATGTTGCATCCAACGGGTTGACCGTTCGTCGGCCGGGCAGCGCCAAGATATCCCACTCTCCGCTCGGGGTGAAATCATCCATACTGGCCATGTCCGACTTTAAGATCAGGTCGATCTCGGTGTGGTCGTAGGTCCATGAACGGAACTTAAGAGTGCAGTTTTGCTGGTCGAAGGGAAAATGCTTCACTTCGATCTTGCATGCGCTTTTGTAGATGGCGGGAGGAAGCCAGTTGATGCTGCCATTGAAGAGGACGATGGCGTTCGTGAAGACCGTCACCTCGTAGGTCCCATCGGCACTGGAGGAAAACAAACAAAGAAAAGTAAGGCCTGACCTAAATATCCTGAAAAATGCTTTTATGTAGAAATCTCTGAACAAAAGACCTAAGTCTTTTTCATTCTTATATTTGGGTCCGTACAAAATTCATACGAAATTTCATCTTGTTCTACTTACTTGTTGTACAGGACAATATCAGGAAGCCAGATATGTCTGGATGGGATTCGCAGCTTGTCGATACCTTCGTACTTGGCCGGGTCCCATTTTAACCTGTAATCCACCCAGTGCTGCAAGGATGAGACGACTAAGTAAGTCTGATTCCCACATGCATTTGCACATTCCTGTCCGTCGTTATCGGCAATTGCTTAGTTTGATTCAGGTTCAAAGGTGTTTATCAAACCTACCTGAGTGAGCCAGACGTTTGTGGTCATAATCTGTTCCCTTTCATTCTGGGAATGGATAAAAATGTGGAAAAAAAAGTGGTGATCGTTTTCACCAACACACAATTTAATGAGATTTTCAAAAACACAGATAAACTCGCAAGACTGACTGTATCGATAATCATCATAATGCATAACTCCTTATTTCTAAAATCACTCCACACTCTTTATTGCTCTCTGGTTCTACCATATCTTACTTATTATGTGGAAATATGGGCTATAATAACTATAAAAGCAATCTTCATTCGCTAAATGTACTGCAAAAAAGGTCAGTAAGGATAATTCATAATGCCGCCTACAGAGAACATACTAACTCCTTATTTCTAAAATCATAAATATTTAAAATTGCTGATATAGTTCATCTTCAAACAGCTAAAATAATGCATAAGGCTAAAAATAACCAATTACCTAAAAATCCAATCCAATACTTCTCTACAAGAGAGGAGAAATATGATCTCAGGGAAGAACTACATTTGAAACACTTATATGCTAGGACTACGTTAAAAAGCCATAGCATTTCAGTATGTGGAATCAAACTATGAAATGGATTGAGTAAGGACCTCAAACAATGCACAACGATGAGCCAATTCAAGAAACAATACAAGCAGTTGATGTTTGCTAAATACAAGGATGAAGAGTCTTGAACCAGTCATGATGTGCTATATATATCACTATATTGACACTTACTATGGTACCCATTATGTCATTGGATGCTCATATCACCTTGTACTATAAAAAAATAAAACAAAATAAAACAAATAAAAACATAAAAATTAATCAAATAAATTCAAATATATACAAAAAACTATATTAGGAAAGCAGGAAGTGAACAAATGTAACAGTTACTGATTGTAAAAGTACCAGATGGAGGGGTAGGATTTAATAAGCTTTGCTTCTTCCTACTCCTTTCGGACATGTGGAACTGTGAACTGATTATGGGATGCATTCAATTGTAATCTGATGAATGTTCAAATGATATAAAACAAGTTGGAGGTTTTCCATCAAGAAGCACCTTTTTAAGGCCTTTTTAAGGTCATGCCTCAATAGGATTCAAATCAGGATATTGACAAGACCACTCCAAAGTCTTCATTTTTTTGTTCTTCAACCAATCAGAGGTGGACTTGCTTGCGTGTTTTGGATCATTGTCCTTCTGCAGAACTCAAGTTGGTTTCAGTTTGATGTCTTTGGTAGGTGCCATTTGAGTATTTTCCCAAAGGTCAAAGACGATCAAGATTTTTCTGAGAAAAAAAAACTGACAAAAAATACAAATAAAAACATAAAAATAAAAATTAATAAAATTTATTTTATTATATATATATATAAATATTTAAATTTATATTTATTAATTATTATTAATTTATATTTAAATTATTATATTAAAAAAATAAAAATAAAATTATATTAAGAAAGCACGAAGTGAACAAATGTAACAGTTACTGATTGTAAAAATACCAGATGGAGGGGTAGGATTTAATAAGCTTTGCTTCTTCCTACTCCTTTCAGACATGTGGAACTGTGAACTGATTATGTGATGCATTCAATTGTAATCTGATGCATGTTCAAATGAAATAAAACCATTACCATTACTGTAATCCCACCACACTATCTAATGTACACACCACACTGATGAGTTGCGCTAGAGACACTTGCAGCTTCACGGTGACCCTCTCTGTCCGGTTGATGGCTGGCCGTATGAGCGGATTATAGCGGTTCTTGCCCAGCAGCCAGTTCATAAGGCGCTCCTCAGAGTCGGCACCACCACAACCTGGACCCACAGATCGGTTGTTATATAAGAAGGCGATTTTTCATTGACAGACACTCTTAAGGGCGAGTGGTTAGCGCGCAGGCCCAAGTTCGATTCCACCCTCGGGCATCTCTGTGTGGAGTTTGCATGTTCTCCCCGTGCATGCGTGGGTTTTTTCCAGGTACTCCGGTTTCCTTCCACATTCCAAAAAACATGCTAGGTTAATTAGCGACTCCAAAATGTCCATAGGTATGAATGTGAGTGTGAATGGTTGTTTGTCTATATGTGCCCTGTGATTGGCTGGCCACCAATGAACACTCTTAATTGATGGTCCTGCTCTTGTATAACTGCTTCTGCGGACAGGAGAACTTTTAAAAACCCATCAGGTCTGACCTTTCGGATACAAATTACGGTTTGATGCCCGAATGACCACAGAGGCGTTAAGACTTGCAAACTTTGTAATGGTTTTCTTGTACTTCAGAATGGCGCCGTAAGTCATTAGCAGGGGCAAAGCGCTCCTGCGGTTTGCTGGTGGTTGAGGACGGAGTCTGTCTAATGGGTCAGACTCATCCTTTTTGCCTTCTGGCTGGGATGCCACCCATGGCTGCAGCATTGATAAACAGATGGCGTGTTGTTCGAGCCCACAGGAAGGCGCCGTCAACAAGCTCCCGCCGCTTGAACTTGCAATTTGACCTGCTGTGGGTGTTTTGTGGCCTAATGTGTTAGAATGTTGATTGAAAGTAAGGTCAGGCATGCTAATATGATGCTGCAGCCTTCATAAGGTCGCTATGTTCACGTTTCATGGAGAATTTTTTTTTTTCCAAGAACAATATCATGGAATACAGTACATATCTGTCATTGTGATTGCAGTATAAGTCAACAGATCGCATATAAAGCACTTTGTTAGTGGGGAATTTACAAAAAAAAAACACAAAACAAGAGGAAAAGTTGATTAACTAATTCGCTACCAAAGACGTATTGATATGTCTTTTACATTTTATTGCAGTAGAGGCGAAAAGAGGTGATGATACAACTCCACAACAAAAGAGAACATGTTTGGTGCAGTTTTAAGATGGCAGAAGTGCATTTTATAAGAACTTGCCCTGCAAACTTCCCATGCAAATGCATGCATACACTGTTCAGTTGCAAGTGTGAAAATTGTAAATAGTTCATGGTGTTATATTTGTAAAAACAAAAATTGTTGTTTATGTTGTGGAGTCGTTGTGGCGTAATATACATAGCTAAATTTGCGTCAAAGTGAAAGTTATGCTTGAAATTTATCTTTTCACAAAAAGTAATTTTTCTCCCTAATTTGTTGAGAACTGATATTTTGCTGAAACTTACTAATGTTCTACTGCGGATTACTAAGGAACGGAAAAAGGTAGAAACAAGCTATTTTGAGGAAAAATGAGTGTATAATCTTTCTTTTGGTATTATATATAATATACCTGTATAACCAAAGAACCCAATATTCTGTGTGCCTTGAAAAGTCGGTCAAAATGATCAAAAATGACCTCTACCGAGAGGATGACTTTTGAAAAATGGCTGGGATTGAATGAGTTAATTGCAGATGACGACATTTGCATCTATTTATTTTATGTCAAAGTTAAGGTAGACTTTTTTTTGGTTAAGATTTTTTTTTTTCAAAATTGTGCCATAGTTGACCCTAATGCTGTTTTGTAATGTTCTTATGTGGGCAGTGTTTATTTTTATTTTTTGGCCCAAAAAAGGCTACAAATGGCCTACGGGCGGCTGCACTTTGGACACTCTTGCCTTGGTGTAAACCAGGGGTCTAAAACGCGCCAAATCTGGCCCGCAGGACACTAGTTTGAGGCCCCCGCCTTGATATGAAAGTTTAATGTTAGTGCGGCCCGCGCAAGTTTGATATGGATGCTGTATGGTATCATGTACCCAGAAAAAATTATTACGTTTGATTAATGTTCATGTTAAAGGTTAAATAACTGTTAATAGTTATCCTCCCTATCCGTGTGGAAGTGGTAAGTTTTTGGCTATTTAAGTTGAAAGGAAATAACTTGAAGGCTACCGTTTAGGTCGCTAGCTCTCTAGTTTGCGAGTTAGCATGTGTCTCAAGACCCTGCAGTTGCGCAATATGTTGTAAATAAAAAGAGTATAAATGTGACTATAGTCGTGTTTTGTCATGTCTACAGGGCTCTAATAATGCTTTGTTCATTTTAATCTGAAAAAAATAATTTGTCTACCCACCAACTATATGTGGTTTCTTAAGTTTTTATTACTTGCTGTTTTATTATTATTATTATATTTATTTATTACTGATTGATTGATTTTCTTTATTCTTGATTTGTTTATTTATTTTTCATCTTATTTTGTGCAGAAAAATAAAAATTAAGATATTTGAGAACAGTGGAATGTTTTATCAGAGCTTTTCTTGTTGAAAATCAGAACAAAAGCAAAGTTTATTCATTTTTCTGTTTTTAATAAATGCATTTTTGGGTTTTTTTTTGGAAAACCTGATGCGGCCCAGCCTCGCCCAGACCCTAGCTCCAGTGGCCCCCAAGTAAATTGAGTTTGAGACCCCTGGTGTAAACACAAGTTTTTTACTTGAAAAACTCTTTTCACAAAATAACATGCAGGAGTTTCAAATGAAATTCATATTTAGAGGATATCACACTTAATAGCTACTTTTTTAATATTATTGTAGTCATTATAACATTATTATGCGCATAAGTGATGCATGCTTAAAATAGGTCAACCAAAGAAGACGTATAATTGAAGTGACTTACCGTGGATTAAAGTCAACATATAAGCGATGATGCAAAGAGTAGGCGTCATTTTTTTGTCACCGTGGATGTGCTCAGCGAGACGAGTGAACTGATGCAGCCTCAAAGCAGCACTCCTCTGCCCGGGCAAGCCGGAGACGAAGAGTCCCGGTGTTGAACCAGCGTGGAGCTTCTATTATTGACCCAAAAAGTAACACGCGTGGCTCCATTGGAAGGAAACTTTGCAAAAACAAACATTAAAAAAATATATTGTTTACTTTAGTGACTGTCCATTCGTTCATCCGTGCATCCGGCCAGCAGGGGGACGCTCCTCAGACGGCATGTCCGCGCATGAGGCGTCTCGGGCGGCTAGTGAGCGACAAGACCAGCCCCGTTTCTATTTAGGCTGGAGCTCTCATGTCATGTACACAATGAGTCAATTCTCATTGTTGCACAGTCAAACCTTAGGCTTAGCAAGCATCTTTTTCATGCATGCATCCACTTTGAAATCCAATAAATGCAATATTATACTTTTATAGCAACTTTTTGGACAATTAAATAGTCATAAAGTACAAAAGTTTTTGAGGTTTGTATAAAAATACATGTAGCTCTTCATTCCCCAAAAACAAAAGATAAATTGTCATGTTTTTGATATCTTTAAAAAATAATAAGAAAAGTATATAAACTATAAATATACTATAAACACAATAACAAATACAGTGTACTGTAAAGGTTGTTATTATTATAATGCAGGTATACCTTATGATGTGTCCAGAAAAAAATGTCTGCTCTTTGTTCATTCATTCATTCATTTTCTACCGCTTTTCCTCACAAGGGTCGCGGGGTGTGCTGGAGCCTATCCCACACAGAAATGGCCGAGGGTGGAATTGAACTCTAGCTGTGAGGTCTGCGTGCTAACCACTCATCCGCCGTGCAGCGTAATGGTGAGTTATTATGTCTTATTATTGCTTATCATGTTTACTATGTTAGGTAATAGGAGTGTGTAAATGTGACTATAGGGGTGCTATATCATGTCTTCAGGGCTCTAATGTAAAAAAAACTGTTTTTTAGTCAACTACAAAAATATTTATTAATAATATTCATTCATTTTCTTCCGCTTTTCCTCACGATGGTCGTGGGGGGTGCTGGAGCCTATCCCAGCTGTCTTCAGTCGAGAGGCGGGGTACACCCTGGACTGGTTGCCAGCCAATCACAGGGCACATATAGACAAACAACCATTCACACTCACATTCATACCTATGGACAATTTGGAGCAGCCAATTAACCTAGCATGTTTTTGGAATGTGGGAGGAAACCGGAGTACCCGGAGGAAACGCACGCATGCACGGGGAGAACATGCAAACCCCACACAGAAACGGCCGAGGGTGGAATTGAACTCGGGTCTCCTAGCTTTGAGGTCTGCGCGCTAACCACTCAACCGCCGTGCAGCGTAACAGTGAGTTATTATGTCTTATTAGTGCTTATCATGTTTACTATGTTAGGTAATAGGAGTGTAAAGGTGACTATAGGGGTGCTATATCATGTCTTCAGGGCTCTAGTGTAAAAAAAACATTTTTTTAGTCAACTACAAAAATATTTATTAATAATATTAATTCATTTTCTTCCTCTAACCACACGACCGCCGTGTCGCCCTGTAATATTACTAATTTTATTTAAATATAATATGAAAACACAGCATTTGTATACATTGTATATTGTTTTACATTATACAAGCATTATTACGATCAGTTTAGGTAATCGGCATTTGTTAAAACAAGCCAAAAAAAAGTGATGCCCTTGTACAATTGATGTGAATGTGATTTTTCAGGATGTATTTGCACCCACTTAAGCCTTATTATAACAACCAGTTAAATGGCACAATGTTATAGGCCAAAAGAGCTTATTTTGTGGCTCATTCAGGCGTGATCAATAAGAACTGATTTGGTTTGCACCCTGTTTTACGACCTTAAAGGATCTGAAATTGAATTGTATTTGTTTTTATTAGCTACGGTATTGCAGTATCCGGCCAGTAAAGCATTTACTGAGTACCAAATGGGACAGATTTATCATTTTGAATTCAGGCTGGGGCCTCCCTACTCACTCATTAATTGGATGATTTACCTCCGTCATGACTGTAAGCCTTATGCCATGCAACAAATCAAATCTTTGCAGATTAAAATAATATTTTAGACCACATGAAGCACCACATATTAGCTTCCTCTGCTATAGTTATCTTACAGTTAATGTAGTATTTCCAATTTTCAGAGACTTTAGTGACAATTGTCCTCATAAGGAATAATGGAAATGAAAAAGCTGTATTTGTGTACAAGCAATGTTTGGAGTACCCTTGTTGCAATCATACCTGTGTCGTCGTCCTGTACAAATGGTCCCAAAATAGACTAGGGGTACGCCTCCAGAGATAGCATCAGAGCTGTAAGAAAAAAAAAAAAGGGTAACGCCGTAATGCCTGGACAGTTTAACCACCGAGACTCGTTTCTCCCACCCTGTTGTGTTGAAAGTAATTGGTGCTGTCTCACAAGGATTTTATGTCACAGCAGATGCTGACTCTGATGCTTCTTTCTGATTGCGGGGTGCAGTGTCGAATGCAAAAATATCCTCGCTTTACTGAAGGGGTCTCAAACACGCGGCCCGCGGGCCAAATGTGGCCCGCAGGACACTAGTTTGAGGCCCCCGCCTTGATATGAAAGTTTAATGTTAGTGCGGCCCGTGCAAGTTTGATATGGATGCTGTATGGTATCATGTACCCAGAAAAAATTATTACCTTTGATTAATGTTCATGTTAAAGGTTAAATAACTGTTAATAGTTATCCTCCCTATCCGTGTGGAAGTGGTAAGTTTTTGGCTATTTAAGTTTAAAGGAAATAACTTGAAGGCTACCGTTTAGGTCGCTAGCTCTCTAGTTTGTGAGTTAGCATGTGTCTCGAGACCCTGCAGTTGCGCAATATGTTGTAAATTAGGGGTCTCAAACACGCGGCCCGCGGGCCAAATGTGGCCCGCAGGACACTAGTTCGAGGCCCCCGCCTTGATATGAAAGTTTAATGTTAGTGCGGCCCGCGCAAGTTTGATATGGATGCTGTATGGTATCATGTACCCAGAAAAAATTATTACGTTTGATTAATGTTCATGTTAAAGGTTAAATAACTGTTAATAGTTATCCTCCCTATCCGTGTGGAAGTGGTACGTTTTTGGCTATTTAAGTTTAAAGGAAATAACTTGAAGGCTGCCATTTAGGTCGCTAGCTCTCTAGTTTGCGAGTTAGCATGTGTCTCAAGACCCTGCAGTTGCGCAATATGTTGTAAATAAAAAGAGTATAAATGTGACTATAGTCACCGAGGGTCGCAGGGGGTGCTGGAGCCTATCCCAGCTGTCTTCGGGCGAGAGGCGGGGTACACCCTGGACTCGCCAATTAACCTAGCATGTTTTTGGAATGTGGGAGGAAACCGGAGTACCCAGAGAAAACCAACGCATGCACGGGGAGAACTGCGTGCTAACCACTCGACCACCGTGCAGCCTGATTTTCAAGTTTATCTTATCAAAATTTAGCTTAACGAGTATCCATGTTAGCAGTTCAGTCTCGCAAGTTCTTGCTTCTTTTTTTTGGTCATTTTGTCATTTAATGGCGAATAACGAGTTGACAGACCCGTGATGTGTGTGATGGGAGGTGAAATGGCTAATCACAGAATTGCTGCCGTCGCACTACCATGTTGCACCACGACCACCAATCACCCTCTTTCCCCCCTCAAGTGGGGGACATATATCACACGGACAGTTCATTACCTGAAGTGCTGCATGCGCTCCAGCTACTCGCAAGCTCGGCCTCATGCAAAGTTATCGATCCATGCTGTCGATCATCCAGCTCATCTGATTGGCTCCTGCTTAAAAAATTTGGACATCTCATGATTTGCACGGCGGCCTAGTGGTTAGACCTCACAGCTAGGAGACTAGGGTTCAATCCCACCCTCGGCCATCTCTGTGTGGAGTTTGCATGTTCTCCCCGTGCATGCGTGGGTTTTCTCCGGGTACTCCGGTTTTTCCTCCCACATTCCAAAAACATGCTAGGTTAATTAGCGACTCCAAATTGTCCATAGGTATGAATGTGAGTGTGAATGGTTGTTTGTCTATATGTGCCCTGTGATTGGCTGGCGACCAGTCCAGGGTGTACCCCGCCTCTTGCCCGAAGACAGCTGGGATAGGCTCCAGCATCCCCCGCGACCCTCGTGAGGAAAAAGCGGTAGAAAATGAATGAATGAATGAATGATTTGTGTGACGACATTTTGTTACCCAGCTCAGACGAGATATGCGAAAGCGAAACTTTCTTTCAAATTAAATGTAACATTTTAATTACATTTTTGTCATTTTTGTCAAAATGTTGAATTTCCAACTTATTTGGATTCCACTTCATATCCGTTGTCTGTTTAATTGTATGCAAGAAGAGTCGCTACAATGCATCTTGCATGAGTATGTTAATTACCATGCAAACTAATTGCGAGCTGTCCTATTTGACACAGGCAGGAAGTGGACGGCTCAGCCAGTGGTCCAACTTATCTCACTTGTCCATTATCTGTTGTGCCACTAATGAAAAGTCCCCGGTGAAGGCAGATTAGCCAGTTAATAGCTTGAGCGTGTCACTTGTAGGCAGGAAGGACAGTGTCATATTGAACCAGTAGAAGAAGAAGAAGATGGAGGAGAAATACTTGTGACCTCCTGAAGGAACTCTGTGATGCTGTTGTTGAGGGAAGGAGGGCAGGACCACAAATCCTGCAAGGGGATCGATGGGTCTGGTTCCTTCCTGATTTCCTGTGGTTTGATTTAGGGGGTCAACCTTCTCCTGGTGGCTGATTTCGTACTTTCTCTCGTCCATCTGTTTCTTGCCTGTTAAAATGCAATATCGCATTGAAAACCTCCCAAACTATCATATGATCTACAACAGGGGTCTCAAACTCAATTTACTTGGGGGCCACTGGAGCTAGGGTCTGGGCGAGGCTGGGCCGCATCAGGTTTTCCAAAAAAACCCGCATTTATTAAAAACAGAAAACTGAATAAACTTTGCTTTGGTTCCGATTTTCTACAAGAAAAGCTCTGATAAAACATTCCACTGTTCTCAAATATCTTCATTTTTATTTTTCTACACAAAAAAAGATCAAGAATAAAGAAAATCAATCAATCAGTAATAAATAAATATAATAATAATAAAAATAATAAAACGGCAAATAATAAAAACTTAACAAACCACATATAGTTGGTGGGTAGACAAATTATTTTTTTCAGATTAAAATGAACAAAGCATTATTAGAGCCCTGTAGACATGACAAAACACGACTATAGTCACATTTATACTCTTTTTATTTACAACATATTGCGCAACTGCAGGGTCTTGAGACACATGCTAACTCGCAAACTAGAGAGCTAGCGACCTAAACGGTAGCCTTCAAGTTATTTCCTTTAAACTTAAATAGCCAAAAACGTACCACTTCCACACGGATAGGGAGGATAACTATTAACAGTTATTTAACCTTTAACATGAACATTAATCAAACGTAATAATTTTTTCTGGGTACATGATACCATACAGCATCCATATCAAACTTGCGCGGGCCTGCACTAACATTAAACTTTCATATCAAGGCGGGGGCCTCAAACTAGTGTCCTGCGGGCCACATTTGGCCCGTGGGCCGCATGTTTGAGACCCCTGATCTATAACGTGTTAGACCGAATCAACAATGAACAAACTATCTTTGACCCAGGAGGCTGTTTAATGCCTTTTCGTAGCTACTTACTGACACAACCTGACTTCTGAATCAATGCTGTGTAACCTCCACGAGTCCTTAATGTGTTTCCAATGCTCTCTCAGCCTGATTGAACTCCTCTGTCAATCCTCCTGTGGACTGTCTATGCAGAAATATACAATTTGCACATGTATTTTTCATTTTCAGTTCTTGAGGAATATGTCGTAATGGTAATGGTTTTATTTCATTTGAACATGCATCAGATTACAATTGAATGCATCCCATAATCAGTTCACAGTTCCACATGTCCAAAAGGAGTAGGAAGAAGCAAAGCTTATTAAATCCTACCCCTCCATCTGGTACTTTTACAATCAGTAACTGTTACATTTGTTCACTTCCTGCTTTCCTAATATAATTTTAATATAGTTTAAGTTATTTTTTTATTTTTTGTTCTGTACCGAAGTATGAGGTGATATGACCATCCAGTGACATAATGGGTACCATAGTAAGTGTCAATATAGTGATATGTATAGCACATCATGACTGGTTCAAGACTCTTTATGTCATTGTACTAAAATGCTGTGGTCGCAAAAAACAACGGTCAACATGCATTCCAATGTCATCCCGCATGGAAGTGTTGCTTTGCGGACCAACTGACCAGTTCAAGCGACTCTATGCAATGGCTCCGGCTCCAATATTTGGACGTACTACAGGAATTATATGCCGCCTCTTCCTGCTTTAGCTACTAACTATGAGAAAAATTAACAATCATTCATTTTCTACCGCTTATCCTCACGAGGGTCACGGGGGGCGCTGGAGCCTATCCCAGCTGTCTTCGGGCGAGAGGCGGGGTACACCCTGGACTGGTGGCCAGCCAATCACAGGGCACATATCGACAAACAACCATTCACACTCACATTCATACCTATGGACAATTTGGAGTCGCCAATTAACCTAGCATGTTTTTGGAATGTGGGAGGAAACCGGAGTACCCGGAGAAAACCCACGCATGCACGAGGGAGAACATGCAAACTCCACACAGAGATGGCCGAGGGTGGAATTGAACCCTGGTCTCCTAACCACTCGACCGCTGTGCATCTCCTTTTAAAAGGACAACTTAACCAATAAATTAAACGCTGCAGACCACCTTCTCTGCAAATACTAAGAACCTGAAAAGTCCAACAGTTAAAAAAAACGTAGAATTCCTACTTTTGAGTACTCCACAATTACTTGTCTCATGTTTACTTGATCGCAGAACTCACAGCTTGGAGACCAGGGTTCAATTCCACCCTCGGACAATTTGGAGTCGCCAATTAACCTAGCATGTTAATGCATTACAGTCTGAATGTGAGTGTGAATGGTTGTTTGTCTATATGTGCCCTGTGATTGGATGGCCACCAGTCCAGGGTGTACCCCGCCTCTCGCTGGAAGACAGCTGGGATAGGCTCCAGCACCCTCCTTAAAAATGAATGAATGAAACCGGAGTACCCGGAGAAAACCCACGCATGCACGGGGAGAACATGCAAACTCCAAACTTGAGGGTGGAATCGAACTCAGGTCTCCTAGCTGTGAGGTCTGCGCGCTAACCACTCGTCCACCGTGCAGCCGGAAAATGAACAACGAATCCATAATACACTGCTGATCAAAGTTTAAGACCCGGCTGCAAAAATTGCATTTACATTTTGCATTTTGTTGGTTCTTAAGGAGGCTTCAAACGGCAAAATAACAAATAAAAGTGCGACGAAAAATATTTTTAGCATGCAATTTCATGCATTCATTCAACAAGGCGTAAAATATGTCGCATTTGATGTGTTTATAATGTAGCGCTAGCTGTTTGTGTATTTCTCATCCCTTTAGTTGTGCATCCTGTCTTAATGACGTCACCGTGTATGATGGATCCCTGATTCAATTCGCTGTCTGTGTTATTGGCGGGTGGGGTGGGGGTGGGGGGGTGAAGCTTCTCGGGTGCTTAGGGGCTCCCGAGAGAACGCCACAGCCATAGTGGTTCAGAGTGACTGATTGCTGCGTGTCGGTCTGGATCCGCTGTTAATGACACCATGCTGAAATAATCAAGTGGTGTCAAGGTGGGGGGGGGTGAAATCAAGAAAAAAAAGATTGTGTTTTGCCACATGGAAATGGCTCACCATCCATCAATTAGCTGAAAGCAAATATCCTAAACCGTGTTTGTTAGTGGTGTCATATGTGCCTTACTGTAGATTGAGGATCCAATGTCTGTTTGATTGCAATGTCTACCACACTGATAGGCTTTATCAGCTGTGTGTAAGTTTACCTTTACGATTTTTTTTTCAAGTTGTAGGCAAAGTGTGGGCTCATGTGAGGGTCAGTAGCTCCAAAAGTGGAATTTCCACTTTTATTGAGTTTTTTTTTTGTTCTGGAATTTTGAGTTCAGACTTCAGAAAAATAAGGCTGCACGTTGGAAGAGTGGTTAGTGCAGAGGTCTCACAGCTAGGAGACCCCAGGTTCAATTCCACCATCTGTGTGGCGTTTGCATGTTCTCCCCGTGGGTTTTTTACGGTTCCTCTGGTTTCCTCCCACTTTCCAAAAACATGCTAGGTTAATTAGCGACTCCAAATTGTCCATAGGTATGAATGTGAGTGTGAATGGTTGTTTGTCTATATGTGCCCTGTGATTGGCTGGCCACCAGTCCAGGGTGTACCCCGCCTCTCGCCCAAAGACAGCTAGGATAGGCAAAAATTTTACTTTATTTTAGTTTTATTGTACAGTGGTTGAATTCTCTTTTGCTCGTGTATGATTAAAAAGGGCTGCACGGTGGACGGTTGGTTAGCGCGCACGCCTCACAGCTAGGAGACCCAAGTTCAAATCTGTGTGGAGTTTGCATGTTCTCCCCGTGAATGCGTGGGTTTTCTTCCGGGTACTCCGGTTTCCTCCCACATTCCAGTTGGCGACTCCAAATTGTCCATAGGTATGAATGTGAGTGTGAATGGTTGTTTGTCTATATGTGCCCTGTGATTGGCTGGCCACCAGTCCAGGGTGTACCCCGCCTCTCGCCGGAAGTCTGGTATGTACGACGGGGTATTAGGGCCACATTAATAAAGTAGGGAAGCACTCAGGTAGCGCCATAGTCCCCCCCCAAAATAATCATCCTGTGTTTTTTTGCATCAGATTTTGTAGAACCTGTTGGAAACTTTTTTTGTTTTTTGTATTTTTTTTGGTCCAAGAAAATTGTCCTTTAAAGGAATCCTTTAAAAATAAATCCTGTACCCATACATCGATCTGGATTACCCCCAAAATTGAATCAGTTCTTCCATATCCAATTTCCAATAATTCCTGATAAATTTCATCCAAATCCATTCAGAACTTTTCAAGTTATTTAAATTGAGCACAACCAAACAGATAAATCCTTGCGCTTTCCACTGCTTTTTTTGCTCTTCCCCAAAATAAACTGGATTCCTATTGTTTTTTTTTTTTTACAGACATCAGTCTGCAACATAGCGTCTGCAGACTTCATCTCATTTCGCAGGATGTCGACCCTGATGAGACCTCGGAGAGGTTAGCGAGCGGTCCACAGGTAGAGCTAAATTGGATGTGTCACAGCTCCCGACGATCCAGATGGTGAGTCGCTCCCCTTTGAGACCTTCTTCTTCTTGGCCTCTCTGCTGTGATCTCAGTCACTGGTGGAAAATGTTAATCTCCCACACACTGATTCTCAGCACAGCAGACCATATGTCCACAACTTTTCTCTTTCCACACCCGAGAGGACAGGAAAGTTTTCTAAGTAGACGCAATTATGAAGCAACTTTAGATGTCCAACACACATCACTGTACTGTGATGACAACTGACAACGGTAACTCTGGACTGGTCACCAGCCAATCACAGGGCACATATAGACAAACAACCATTCACACTCACATTCATACCTATAGACAATTTGGAGTGGCCAATTAACCAAGCATGTTTTTGGAATGTGGGAGGAAACCGGAGTACCCGAAGAAAACCCACACATGCACGGGGATAACATGCAAACTCCACACAGAGATGGTCGAGGGTGGAATCGAACTCGGGTCTCCTCGCTGTGTGGCCTGGGCACTAACCACTCATATGCCGTGCAGCCGCAAAAGATGGTTCCTGATTTATAAATTGAATGTTTTCATAGTAAGAGCATAGAAAATCAGTTAATGTGGTCTTTAACAATATTAGAGCCCTCTACACATAAAATAACACCCCTATATTCACATTTACACTGAAAATACCAATATAGACAACAAAATAAGCCAGTTCAGATATAAATAATACTGAGAATCTATAGACAAACAACCATTCACACTCACATTCATACCTATGGACAATTTGGAGTCGCCAATTAACCTAGCATGTTTTTGGAATGTGGGAGGAAACCAGAGTACTCGGAGAAAACCCACACATGCACGGGAAGAACATGGAAACTCCACACAGAGATGGCAGAGGGTGGAATCGAACTCGTGTCTCCTAGCTGTGTGGCCTGGGCGCTAACCACTCATACGCCGTGCAGCCGCAAAGTAGGATTCCCTGTTTATAAGTTGAATATTTGCATAATATGAGCATAGAAAATCAGTTAATGTGGTCTTTTTACATTATTAGAGCCCTCTACACATAAAATAACACCCCTATATTCACATTTACACTGAAAATACCAATATAGACAACAAAATAAGCCAGTTGAGATATAAATAATACTGAGAATCTATAGACAAACAACCATTCACACTCACATTCATACCTATGGACAATTTGGAGTCGCCAATTAACCTAGCATGTTTTTGGAATGTGGGAGGAAACCAGAGTACTCGGAGAAAACCCACGCATGCACGGGAAGAACATGGAAACTCCACACAGAGATGGCAGAGGGTGGAATCGAACTCGGGTCTCCTAGCTGTGTGGCCTTGGCACTAACCACTCACACGCCGTAAGTAGGATTCCCTGTTTATAAATTGAATATTTGCATAGTAAGAGCATAGAAAATCAGTTAATGTGGTCTTTAACATTATTAGAGCCCTCTACACATAAAATAACACCCCTATATTCACATTTACACTGAAAATACCAATATAGACAACAAAATAAGCCAGTTGAGATATAAATAATACTGAGAATCTATAAAAATACAACACATTTTCTGATAAAACCTCTGACTACTCCCTTAAGGTTCCACTTTCAGACCCGTTCTCAAAAGTACCCATGTTCAACTCCTCAGTTTTTCTGTTTTTTTCATTCTCACTGTCAGCACGTTAGTCACTGTACTTGAGATACTCCCCATTTACAAGCTCGCTGCATAGTCTTAGAAGACCAAGCTTCTATTTACATGACATTTGTCCTTTTAGCTAATTAGTTTAAGCCGGGGCTTCTTCCCCCATTGTCAGTCTATCAGGGCTCTTCCCCCCTCCTGGCCCTGTTGTAAACAGTTTTTGCATTAGGCACTGCTGTGCTCATTTACAGGATTCTTCTTCAACATACGCCATTTTTGCCTTCAGCCAGAACAGCAGTGCCCCCGCAAAGTAAATAGACTTTGGTTTGAATGTGATTAGGCAGGCAGTTGACTTGGTTAAGTCAACATGAGGAACAACAGATCCCTGGAACACTGAGGCTGCACAGATAACCTTTATCCAATTAGCTCGGCTCTAGCCGGGGTCCATTTATCTATTACCCGCTAGACTTATAAAAAATACATGATTTTTTTACGAGGAGAATGTTGATCTCTATCTGAGCATTTGGCTGCCACTTTCTCTCTACGAGCCCATCTGCTTTGGTTTTATTGTGGTTTTCATGCTTGATGTCTTCTTATGCATCACACTGAGATGATCTTTACGAAGGCATCGTATAACACCAGAATGGCTGTGCTTGAATTTTATCATTAAGATCCATGTGTTCTCTCTGAGGTTGTTCACGTGAGGCGTTCAAGGGCACCATTTTGGTAATTTAGGATCTAGTATATCTGGTTCAAGTTTTGTAGGGATTGGGTAAATCCTACAGTCAGTCTATTATCTCAATGCATTTTCAGTCTAATAGCTTTATCAGGGAAAGCCTTCTTGACGCACACACTCACATAGCACAATCAGAGTTGTACAACACTTGGATATGACTCGTGGAAAAATACTGGGAGAATGAGCAAGCACGCAACAGTAGTTGCTAATAGTTTTAGTAAGTAAGTAAGTAAGTAAGTTTTATTTATATAGCACCTTTCTCAGACAAAAGTCACAAAGTGCTTCACAAAAGGCAAAACACAGGGTTAAAATACAGGGTTTTCTCTCTCTCTCACACACACACAAGCTTAACTTTCACTTTCTTGCGGGACATGGGCACCATTTTGGTAATTTAGGATCTAGTATATCTGGTTCACGTTTTGTAGGGATTGGATAAATCCTACAGTCAGTCTATTATCTCAATGCATTTTCAGTCTAATAGCTTATCAGGGAAAGTCTTCTTGACACATACACTCACATAGCACAATCAGAGTTGTGCAACACTTAGATATGACTCGTGGAAAAATACTGGGAGAATGAGCAAGCACGCAACAGTAGTTGCTAATAGTTTTCTCTCTCTCACACACACACACACAAGCTTAACTTTCACTTTCTTGCAGGACATGGGCACCATTTTGGTAATTTAGGATCTAGTATATCTGGTTCATGTTTTGTAGGGATTGGGTAAATCCTACAGTCAGTCTATTATCTCAATGCATTTTCAGTCTAATAGCTTATCAGGGAAAGCCTTCTTGACACATACACTCACATAGCACAATCAGAGTTGTGCAACACTTAGATATGACTCGTGGAAAAATACTGGGAGAATGGGCAAGCATGCAACAGTTGCACACAAGCTTAACTTTCACTTTCTTGCGGGACATGGAAACTGTCATGGACATTCATTTTCTACCACTTTTTCCTCAAGACGGTCGCGGGGGTGCTGGAGCCTATCCCAGCTGTCTTTGGGCGAGAGGCGGGGTACACCCTGGACTGGTCGCCAGCCAATCACAGGGCACATATAGACAAACAACCATTCACACTCACATTCATACCTATGGACAATTTGCTGTCGCCAATTAACCTAGCATGTTTTTGGAATGTGGGAGGAAAAACCGGAGTACCCGGAGAAAACCCACGCATGCACGGGGAGAACATGCAAACTCCACACAGAGATGGCCGAGGGTGGAATTGAACCCTGGTCTCCTAGCGCATTTGCAAGTGAGCCCTGAAAAAAGTTTTGGATGGGTGATGGGACAACACGATCCATGGGCTGCAGATTGCCTGAAATCCAAGCAAATACAGCTGGAATAGGTGCAGATTCTGGAAGATCTTTTTGAAGCTTTTTTTGCGGGTTATCGTGTGTAGCTGCTCTCCAGGAGTCCACAACTCTATACAAAGGGCCGACAAATTAGCATAATAGGCCCCCTTTAAGAAAAGTGCTGCATAATAGCCAGTTAACCATCAATAACCAACTGCTGTGATTGCATTGTTTTCACCCTTACACATACGGTATATTCAGTGCTGTTGGAGCTATTATCTATGCATGTGACAATGTAAATAGACCACAAAGACACTCAGTGGTGATGCCGCTGCAATTCAAGGTGACATTTACTCAGCCTTCGCCCCTAATGGCCCTCGGTGGGCTTATTGGAGGAGCACTTAAACTGACAAAGACACATAGTATGGAACGATGCCTCTGTTTTTTTAACATAGCTATTTTGTGAACGTTCAATGAATATGCATAGCTAAACTGTCATGTCGAGATTAGTCATATGCTGATATATTTGTTTTTTTTTTATTTGACAGAATATTATTTTTTTGATGAAAAAATATTTATTATTATACTTAAAAATTAATTCCACTTTCGATTTGATGAGAAAACATTTGTGGAATTAAAGCAATTCACTGACTAATTCTGCGGTAAATGAAAGTTGATGTGGTATTCCGATAATTTATAATAACTATTTTGTGACCGTTCAATGAATATGCATAGCTAAACTGTCATGTCGAGGTTAGTCATACGCTGATATATTTTAATTTATTATTTTGAATTATTTGACACAATATTATTTTTTTAATGAAAAAAAATTATTATTATACTTAAAAATTTATTCCGCTTTTCATTTGATGAGAAAACATATGTGGAATTAAAGCAATTCACTGACAAAATCAGTCTAATTCTGCAGTAAATTAAAGTTGATGTGGTATTCCCATAATTTATAATAACTATTTTGTGAACGTTCAATGAATGTGCAAAGCTAAACTGTCATGTCAAGGTTAGTCATATGCTGATATATTTGAATTTATTATTTTTAATTATTTGACACAATATTATTTTTTAATAAAAAAATATTTATTATCATATTTAAAAATTTATACCACTCTCGATTTGACAAGAAAACATTTGTGGAATTAAAGCAATTCACTGACAAAATCTGTCTAATTCTGCAGTAAATGAAAGTTTAAGTGTTATTCCCATAATTTAACAACTCCACCAGTCCAGAATCTACCCCGCCTCTCCCCCAGAGACAACTGGGGCTAAGCGGCATCGAAAACAAATGGATGGATGGAATTTCCAGACTAGCTTTACTACAACTTTACAACATGCCGTACCAGCAGATATTCATGTTCATTACGTTTGCTATCAGCTCTGCTTTAGTTCACTGCAAAATAATAAAGGTTATGGATGGCGGGGAGTGATTTGCTCGCACCATCTGAGAGAGAGAATAGGATGGCAAGGCAGCATTTTTAATTTTTTTTGTTTTTGTCCGTCGCTGATGTAGAAAGCACTGGAAGAACAGGATGAATCATGGAGGACAGCAGCAATCTGCTTTCTTTATTAGTGCAGCGTATACATGACAGAGTGCACATCAGCTGCACATTCACACTGACTGGAACCTTGACCTTTTTTTTTTAGCCTAGCCGTTACATGAACGAGCCTCTCAGCTGTTGTGAACAGCATCGACATTGTGCACAATGAATTATTATTTCTCAAATATGCACGGAAGGGTACAATGACAAAATCAGTGCATTAGTTTATTACTGGACCACTTTATACAGTATGTGAATAGGTGTATATGTGGCATGTGACCACACAGGCGTACGTAGCAAATGTACATTTTTCTCTTTATTTATATACTTTTTCATTTTTCAATCAAATGTTTAATATTTTATAAGATACATACATATTAAATTGTGTTATTTTATTTTTTTTTAAATATTTTTTTCACCTAAATTGTTGGAAAAATGGTAGTAACAATGATTGATTATGTGATACTAATTAAAAAAAAGAAAAATATTTAAAATTACCAAACTGACCCCCTGGATTCTTACATTTTTCTGTATCCATCCTTCCATTGTATGTATTTATGTATTGCATAAATACATTATATTAATAACAGAACATACTTATATAATATACTAATATAATTCATATACATATACAATTCATGTATATGTATATATGTATTTATCATATTTATATGTGCACACATATACACACATATATATATATATGTATATATGTGTGTATTTGTATGTCAATCAATGCCTATCTCTTATATATTTTAATCATAAACCCAGTTTTCACCATTTCCAGATGAACTCAATTGCCGTCGTCTTGATTGTAAAAACATGAGGAAATACGGGCCTCTACTGGCTACATTGTGCTACTGCAATTCTCATCAACCTCATAATCACGATAGCTGCTACTGTATTATATCTGAAGTACTGATAACTGCATGTAGCATCACTGGGCTAAAATGTCAATTACATTTAAGCCTAAAAAGTGTTTTTTTAGACTTATTCTTATTAAATGTTTGACCTTAAAGACACTTAAAAACTTAACAGTTGCAACCCTGACAAGAGTAGGCGGGAGTGGGAGTGCCGTGTTGCATTATGGGATGCTGCGGGAACGACGAGCTTGCGGGACGCCATCTTTAAACCCCTCTAGAGAGGCCGACTACAGTGGAGACATCACCGGGATGAAAAACACTGGCCCCTTCAGCGGATAATATACACATTATGTGAAATGTTCGCCACTTAGTTAAATGACAAGCTGGGCTCTGTGCGGTGGGACAGAATGGACAGGATGAGCGCTTCAGCCGTTTTAAGAATGTTGTGATCATTGGTGGCTAACAACAATAGGACGGAAAGACAACAACAACGGACTAGCATGCTAACGAGCTAGCTAGCATTAGCCACTCCATAGGTAAACATGCAATTGCGCTTATCTTCACCCGGACGCTGCTGATGCTGCGTGTAACTTACTTGGACTCACCCAAGGAGACTTGGTAACAACTTGTCATATTTTAAATCCCAACAATACACCTCCATTTTACACATCGGCTTGCTAGCTAGCTAGCTAAAAAGCCAAGTCCCGGCTTCTTTCCCTCCTTTTCCCCAAGCGGCCCGGCCGGAGATGCGTGGAGGATGTCGGTGTCGGGGCTGAAGGCCGAACTGAAGTTTTTGGAGTCCATTTTTGACCCAAACCACGAACGGTTCCGGATTATTGATTGGAAACCAGACGAACTGAGCTGTCAGTTCAATGTAACAGGGGATAAGCTGTTAATTATCCACTGTAACATTACGGTAAGGAGCTGAGTTTGACCTGTTTGTGTGGTTGCTGTTAGCAAAGCAAGCTAAAGTTAGCGGGACAAGTTGCTAGCCGAGTAGCGTACTCCATGCTAATGTGTTGTAATACTACGTGCGTAGTTTCATTTGTGGGCCATTTGAGAAGCTACAGTCTTTTTTTACATCGTGTTCGTTAGTTGAATAACCCTTAAATGTGGTAGATATGCTGTGCTAATTGATAGCTAACAACGCTAGATCGGCATATTATGACAAACTTGTTTTTTTTTTTGGTGCTGCGTACAGGAGTCCTATCCATCTACACCACCTATCTGGTTCGTGGACTCTGATGACCCCAGCTTGGCGCAAGTGTTGGAGCGTTTGGAAGATGTGAGGAGAGGCAGCACTTTGGTAAATACTGCGTTTTTTGTTGTACACTGCTTGCATATAAAATCCGGCATTTTGCCGCCGTTTTTCTGTGTCAGCGATACTGACACAGCAGTAAGAAACGGACAAGGCAATTTTGTGGCAATTTTCACCTTTTGAAAGAAATACCACACTGTGCAAAATAGTGTCTGTGATGTCAGGACTGGATTGTGGGGTTAAAAAAGGGGCACTCACCCTTTTCTTTTGAATGTAAGATGTCTTGTTGCAACATGTTCATACCAATACTGCAATGTTGCATTTCTGCTGATATCATTCATTGGGTGATGTGGAGTTAGACACCTGACACTCCTCCCTTCCTGTCATGTTTTTACATTGTACTGTATGTAAATGTGGGAGTGAGCCATTATCTCGCTTTGTTGTCTTCTGTGTAAGAGGCGCAGGCACATAAAAATGCAGGGTCTCGTGTTACAGCTCTGATGCTCTAATAACCGCCATTAAATAATCGAGGTTTGTGTTTCTTAATGGCGGTTGTTTTTGTTGTTCTCCGTACAGCTGTTGCAGCAGTTAAAGAAGCTCATTTGTGACCTCTGCCGGCTCTACAACCTTCCTCAGCATCCTGATGTGGAGATGCTGGACCAGCCGCTACCCGCCGGTCCTGTGGGACAAGAGCGAAAGGTAAAAAGCATGCCGCCACACGTTGTTTGCCGTTTATTCACGTACATTGTAGCCATCCACAACCGTGCCTTGTGTTAATGCTGTGTTTACATGTAGCATGGAACAGAGGAGGTCACATCAGAAGAAGAGGAGGAGGAAGAAATGGGGGAGGTATGACATCATCAGAATAATATTTGAGCGAAGCGCTTCTAACCATTGCGTTTCATCATCTCAATTCTGTCCCAGCAGGACATAGAGGACCTGGACCACTATGAAATGAAAGAGGAGGAGCCTGTGGAGGGCAAAAAATCAGAGGATGACGGCATTGAGAAGGAGAATCTGGCCATCCTGGAGAAGATCCGGAAGAACCAGAGACAGGACCACTTGAATGTAAGTCCGAGTCCGTGTTTCCAAGCCCCTTTTATGCATAGTGCTTTTCTCATTCTGTGATTTTTCTTCATTGACTTTCAGGGAGCTGTGTCTGGCTCCGTGCAGGCCTCGGACCGCCTGATGAAGGAGCTCAGGGAGATCTACAGGTCGCAGAGTTACAAGACAGGTGTGGCGCTTTGCACCTGCAGCCCTAATGAAACCTAAGACAAGACCATCATCATAATGGTCTGCCTTTTCAAAAATAAGCAAGCTCAGTTTTGATTGAGGTAGGAGGTTAACAGTGATTATTATTATTGTGGTTTGCCATAATGGTGAACTGCATTGCAGCATACTGAGCTGGTTCTGATACACTGGAACATTTAAGGTCAATCTGTTGTTCTGATTTCCGAACAGTTTTTTCCATATGATACAATAACAAAAAAATCAGTTTGAGAGTCAAACTGTGACCATCGTACAACGTTGACTAACTGAACACGCAAATTTACACTTTCACATTCTTAACTGTCATACAAGCATGAAAAGATGCTAAACAGATAGTGACGATTGCTTTCAACACAACAGGGAGGAAGAAGCGTCAGCGTCATGCATTAAAGTTGGCACCCATGTCCAGTCACTCCGGAGTACCCTGACACACAGTCCAGGATTTTGATACTTCCTCCAAAGTTGGGAAATTTATTGCCAGGTTGACTTTGCCCTCCCATTCTCTGCCGTTTATATATTATTGACATTACACCATTACAGCATATTATAGACACATGGACCAAGGTGCTGTCTTTTACAGGCTGTGATAGTAGTGGCTCTTGAGTCATCATTCAGACAAGCGATACCTCCAACAGTAGCAATGACAACAGTTGTTGTAAAGGCAGAATTGTCTGACACAGTCACTTTTAGATTGTGCTGTCCATTTATGCTTTCAGTAAATATTTCACTGCACTGTTACTACTACTTATGCAAATGTAAATCGACGTTGAATGTTTTCAGGCATCTACTCAGTGGAGCTAGTCAACGACAGCCTTTACGAATGGCACGTCAAACTACGAACGTGAGTGGAAACGCCGCTTTTGTTATTTTACCAGCATTTGGAAAGCACGCCGACTTAATGAGTTCCATGTTCTGCTAAACCACAGTGTGGATCCAGATAGCCCCTTACACAGCGATCTGCAAGTCTTAAAGGAGAAAGAAGGAATGGATTACATTTTACTAAACTTCTCCTATAAAGTGAGTAAACAGATGTTTCTTCAACAAACACTGGAGTTTATACATAAATTGTGTTTTCCTTCTTTCCTTCCAAGGATAATTTTCCTTTTGATCCTCCGTTTGTGCGGGTGGTGTCACCTGTGCTGTCTGGGGGGTAAGATCATTTACTGTACCCAACACATTAGAAGGTTTTTCCATCGCGTAATGCCACGAGATTTAATTTCAAAACAGGAAAGGTAGCTTTCATTGTTTCATCACTCTTCCTATTGCTTCAGCTACGTTCTTGGAGGAGGTGCCCTGTGCATGGAACTTCTCACCAAACAGGTAGATTATTCTACAGTAAAGGTCACAGCGGTGCTTATTTGAATGTGTTTACATGGAAATAATAATGATGGCCACTTTTTGTCCTTAGGGTTGGAGCAGTGCCTATTCCATTGAGTCTGTCATCATGCAGATCAACGCCACTTTAGTCAAAGGAAAAGCCAGAGTGCAATTTGGAGCCAATAAAGTAAGGAAATCAGGGAGTCTTATTCGCTAGATCAAGCGCCTCAAACCTGCGTAGTGACCCGCAGGTCCATATTTTGTGATCCCCCTCTTTGACATCAAATTTAGTGCAAACCCAGGGAGATGAAGTGAACGAGGGGGGGCACTATACAGAACACTTGCTACTAACTATTACAACCACTGTGCAGACACCAGAATGTCAACAACATGACAAGAACAAGTAAACACAGGGCTACTACTACTATGGAGAACAATAACAATAAGCTACGTTAACTTTATCAACAAAACAAGTGCTGCCAAACCGAGCTAGCATTACTCCCTTTGTTCCTGTAAAACGTTGCTAAAGTTACTTGTTTAGAGTTCACGTAATTGTAGTCTATGATCCTCCACCCCAATTAGTAGTTCCCCTGTGTATGTCTTATCTACAGTATCTGTTGCGTGTAAAGCCGCTGCTGTTACATTGAGTAATGACCTCCTATTTATTAAGTTAGTCACTTGATTGAAATGTGATTCTGGACTGCAACTTTTTACATGTCTGATCTGATATCAATATTGCAGCCTTGACCGATACTGATATATGATACTGTTGCTGTGATCACGTGGGCTCTAACCAATAACGTGCCGGGGCGTTGTCTGGAATCGACTGCTTGTATTGGTATTCCAGTTTCTGAGATTTTAGATCCAGGCTGGTTATAAGCCAACACTTGTTTTGCTGATATCAACCTGATATTTTGTGTGAAATTATGTCATGTATTGATTTTAGTCCTTCAGGTTGACCTGTCTTCATCTCTCTTGCAGAACCAGTACAATCTAGCCAGAGCACAGCAATCCTACAAATCCCTTGTCCAGATCCATGAAAAAAATGGTGAGTGCTCCTCCTTTTTTTTTTTTTTTTTTATTATTTTATTCCAAATTACAATTTTTTTTTTTTTTACAATTGCCCTGTCAACTCTTTGTGGCTGAATGCATCTCTAGACGCTGAAATCATATGATAGTTGTAGGCATTCAAACTGTGTAAAAGTATGTTGTTGTTGCCGCCCCCACTAAATCACAGCACAGCCGGTTGGAAGTTATTGCACCAGAGGGATTGGTACTGAACAGGACTAGGTGCCATCTGTATAAAAGTGAAGCTCGGTGCTGGATTTGCTAAAAATATTTGAAAACAAACATTTCAGTGCATTATTAACATTAAATGCTGCAGTAGAAGTGCTGTAGTATCCATTAGTAAAAATATCAGGGGTTGTTTTTACACAACCTAAACTGACCACTATCTTTAAGGTCCAAAGGGATAATTCAAGTTCACTTAATAACTTCAAATTAATCTCACTGATAAATCAAAACACATTCATCCTACCTGCCACTAGAGGGAGATATGACGTCATATCAGACATAAATCTGTTCATCTAATTTTTTGCAATTGTTGCTTTTGCCTTCAGGATGGTACACACCCCCAAAGGAGGATGGCTAAACCTTACTTTTGACTGTTTTTTTTGGAATTTTCTTTCCCTGCGACCAACTTTTTTTTTTTTTATTTTTGTAACCATGCAACCATTTTGAATGTTTGTGAAGCCAAATTCCTTTTCCAGTGACCAACCAACCGACCAGAAACAAGCACATAGCACATATCCAACCTTTTCCCCTTCTGCCTGTGGACGTTTATCTTGTCGTCACATATTTATCTCACTACGTCTGAGCCGCCATAGCAATGCTTGCATCCCATACTTCAAAGAAAAACAGTGGATAGCTCCTCACGCTCCTGTTTGGATCTGGATGTTGTCGATGTTTGTGGCTGATTTTTAAACCAATGATGCCACATGCTTGCCTTTTTGGCTTTTTGACCCGGGTGTAAGCTTACTGTTGGACCACACCATAATGGGAAAATGGGCCAAGGGGATGGTTTGGAAGCTAGCTTGCATTTGGACTTCTTGTAAAAGCTTGAAACTCTTATATGGAAAGAAGATGGATACCTTTTACGAAGCGGACCGGCACAAAGAACCCTGCGAAAAAGGGCAGATGTACCCTGCCTAACCAGAGGGTATCAGATCACACTGCAATCTCGTTGTTTTTAAACACCACACGTGTATACATGTACATTTGTATTTCTGCAAGAGGATTAAATCGTTTATAATGTAGCCTCGTCCGGGCACAGACTGGTACTTGTGTGGCCGCAACTATCAACAGCAGCTTCCCCCTTAGAACAAGAAGAAGAAGCTGCATTATGAAAACTAAAATATGGCATATTCTTATGTAAGCCTAATGACTACTGCGTTTTTTCTTTAGTATTCATTTGTAATGGCGTTATTGGTGACAATGACATTCCCATTTTTTTTTGTTTGATGGCACCTCCTAAGTCAGAGCTGTTACTGGCATTTTGGGGAGTCTTTTTTTTTTTGTCATTCCTGAAACCGGACGAACCTCAAGTCAGGCTATGCATTGAACAAACCAGTTCGGCGAGTCACCCATTCACACAAGTCAGTTCTTCCTTCATGGTAGTCTGGAGAGGGGGGGGGGGTTGTGATCTTCTTGACGTATTCTTGACTGTGTACATTTAGCTTTCCTCTGCCAGGTTTTCACCAAATTACAGCAATAGTCTCGACTTTGCTCTAGTACGCCACTTCCCTATCCTAGACACCACAGAGCTTCGTCATTCGTGATCTTAAGTGAATCCTGTTCCAAAAAAAACGCATTCCAATACTGTACTCCATTGTTGGATGTTTTCTGGTGACACCGGTATCCCATATTTCCTCACGTAGTGGCCTGCACTCAATTAATTTCTGGGTATATCAACTTTGTTCTGTAGGCGTAATCTAGTAAAGCATACAGAATGAATTGAGGAAGTTATCCACTATTTGAGGAAATATGATAATTTTTAGAAGAACCTCAAAAAAAAAACAGCGTAGGTAGCTACATCACTCTCACGTAAAATAGATAAACCTCAACCACAAAAGGTGTGACGTGTTCTTGTCGGGGAAGTTTCATGTCTGTACGCTGGTACTCATGTCCTCTCAAAAATGGCGCAGATGTCATAATATGCTCACGCCGGCATCCTGTGGAGACATAAACTCAGGAATACATACTGCGGACGAGCTAAGGATCGTCAATATTCTCTTCACATGCAAGCTTGAAAAGGCCGCCATCTATTGGACAATGGCTGTGCATGATAATATCTCCATGGAGGGGTCTCAGATGCTAAAGTTACTGAAGGCAAAGAGTCCTTGTTGTGTTAGCATATCAGTTTATCTACAATGCATTGCTTATTGAACCCATCAGTTTAGGTACATTCTGTACCCCTGACGTAACCCAGGATAGTTAACCTCCCAAGTCTGATGTGCACTGCTCCCCCAAGGCCGATGTTTCCAATGAACATCACTGACTTGCCGAATTCCGCTCCAGTAAAACGCAATTTTCCGGGTTCTTAAGTTATGCACTGGTTAGCATGCTTTGGTTTCAGTTCTGATTTTTTTGGTTTTATTTTCCATTGCAAGGGTGAATTTGACCATGTAAAGTAATTTGTAAACTTGCATCAAGTTTATGAATAAAGAATTTTATGAAATATCTCAACTTGTGATATGTGCCGCGACCCTCGTGGAAAAAAAAGCGGTAGAAAATTTATGAATCTCGACTTGTGTTCATTGGTTCCATCCAATGGGGAAAAACATGCTTCTCCATTTGTAACAAAATATCGCTAAGTGATGAAAACACGCTTGATCTTTATCAAACACTCTGGGGAAAAGTGGCATAAAAAGTCCGATATTTTTTACGTGAGATCACCATGGATGCCTGCCATTGTTTTCATAGATAACCTACTGTTTTTTTTTTCTACAGTGACTTTACAATTCAAGTAATTTGTGTTCTCTTTCCTGCTGGCCCTTACGTCCAGTCAACACTAGATGGCAGGAAAGCACTGTCAAAATTATGTATGTCTAGTTCACTTGCTATGCTAGTAAATACTGAGGTACAATAATTTGGGTCAGCAGGTTGGTGGTGGATGGTGGATACCTGTGAAAACAAAAAAAAACTTTGTCTTTATTGCAGTGTTTTTGTTTTTGGTTTTTTTTACTTTTGTAGTCTTCAAGGGCCACTGAGGGCTAACTTGAGTCTATCATTTGTAGTCAAGCACACGGAAACCCTCTGGGGGCTCTCCTGGAAAGAGACAGTCTATCCCTATGATTAAAGTGTCTTGGTCCACAGTGAAGTCTCCATTGACAGCCTGAAGCAAAGACTGTGTAGTCAGTCTTTGATAGACTACAACTTACTGGTCCATTAGGTTTTGATTTGTGCAGTTTTTGTTTTGCCATCCTTCAGGAAGATAAGGAGTGATGTGGATTTGATAATGTTATGTTTATTCATGACTTTTATGTACAGTAGCATCAGTGTTTTTTAGTTGTGAACCGACTGGATGAGCCTACAGTTGGTCATGACTACACCAATGGTGAATATGTGGTCTGGTGTTGGGTTTTAGAGAGGGTGAATTTTGTTTTATCTTAATATATTATATCAAGTTGTAGTTTGAGATAATTTTACAGTCTTGACTCCCTTATGCAACAGCAATTGTAGTTTTGTTGTGCAAACATTTTGGATTGGCTAAAATAGCCATGTTATTGTGCTGTCTGTTGTTCATAGATGATCTGAAAATACTTGACTCAAGAGCGTGTGTGGACATTAGGTAATGTCTCCAGTAAAATGTCTTGCTACCGCTGATTGATTTCATTGTTTTCTGTTGTGACCGTCTTGTCCAGATGCCCTCCAGAATACCCTTCATCCGCAGGTGGTTTGCGGTACAAAAGGCAAGCAGCACATTTTATGATGGCCTTTGTCAGCCTTCTTCAATGTAGAAACAAAGGCACAGAGCTGCTATAATCAGACGAATCCGAACTCCCACTTTGACTCTAAATGACTCAATGCCTGGGCAAGAATTAGTCTGTTCTTGTTCCAAATTCCCAATAACTTATTGTCTAAATAGCTTGCTCAGTGAAATTAATTTTTCCTCGGTGCCGGCAATGTTTGTGCAGTTTTTGATGATGCTACTACCAACTTGTTGCTTGAGTTGATTCTAAATTTCTTAACGGTTCTATTGTGGCATGCCATTTGGGTTCAGCTCTGTGTAAAAACCATAACTGATTATGGTTTGATGGCTTAATGTTTTGGGCTGAATGCTGATTTATTTGCGACTGGAGCTGATTAATGTGTCACAACCATCAGTTTTAACGATCAGCATAGCAACAGCTTAGAGATTTTTTGGGAGGTGCTACGCAATCCTGTTGATCGATGAGGCGATCAAAATGTGTGTGTTGGTCACTCTTTGGGAGGGGAGGGCACTCGTGATATGCATTTATTTTTACAAATATTTTTGCGTTAGACTAGCAAAGTCTAAGATCGGTTAGTTGATCCCGATCGACGGGTTGGCGGCCTTGATTTACACAATAATGATGGTGTGTTGAGTTATTTTGTGTGGATATTACATCAAAACCTCTATACACGATGTACTACCAAATATATATCCAAGTTTTATTTCTGTAGTCGCTTTTGTGATATATTTTAGGTGACTCTTAGCTTAGAAAAAACTCTGATTAGGATAAGTGATCTACCAAATGGCAAGCGACATAGAATCGAACCTACCTTTTTTTTAAGAAGTAATGCAGGGATTTTTCACCTTCAACATTTTCTGCTCCCCGGTGCAGTGCTTACAGAAAGCCGGTTCTGACGTTCTGCTCTCCTGCGCTTCCATCGTTCCCAAGCTAAATGGATTTCCATTAGCGGGGCTATGACTTATTCCAGATGCTTGCTCAATAATGTGTGGGCACTGTTGCAGAAAGTTCCCCCACTATACTGAAGCACCATACGAGCGTTTCGAATGAGGGGTTGTTGCAAGGAGAGCTTTGTGTTGAGGAGACAAAAAAACTCTTGTGACAGATTGCAAACAACCCCGGATATTTCCTGCTATTCGGCAATAAAGACAGCTGCACAATTGGAATGGAAATGCTCAGTTGAGACGCACGCGGGCTAGCCTCACTTAGCCATTGTTGCAACATCTGTTTACATGGAGGAGCTCAGGGCGGCAGGTCGTTATGGATACACCTCATCACGCCGTCTCTCCGGACGCTGTTTGGACCCACACTGGAGGATCAATAAGTAGAGGAATGGATCCCAGTGAAATGGACCATCCATCTGTGCGCAATTCCCTCGTGCCGCTCCTCACTGCACACTTATTTTCCCAACATCGATCCGAAGAGAGGCATTCGTCTTTTTTTCTCATTAAGCATTGGATGGGATCTTCATAGAAAATAATGAGCCAATGATAATTACAAATGAGTGGTTTGTGCAATATGTGTGGAGACCAATTCATCCATGCCTCATGTCTTAACTAACCCTCAACAGGTTCTATCACTGATGGTATTCAAATACTGTTATGAATTATGCATGTCATTTTAAACACCACGGTAAATACTTTATTATTTTACACTGTCTATCCTAACTATTGAAAAAATGCATTTTTTTCCAAACATGTGAGACATGGTATTTTCCCATTAATACTACAATGGTACTGTATAGCCATGTACTTAACCTTTTGGCTTGACATTGTGTTATTCTTTGCAACCTAATCAATATGTAATCAATGCTCTCACAAAGAAGCACAAAGTGTGTCTCCCAGATGTGTCCGTCAGGTGATGATGCAGCACAAGAGGATGGACGGAGGGGAGGAACCGGACCAAAAAAGATAATGGACCTCCAGGATCTTGGCTAAAAAGATCTCGTCAGTCTTCTGCCTGATATGAAGTAGCAACAATGGAGGTGAGATGCAAGGACACATGAGGTTAGTCTCACTGCTGATAAATTGGATTCATAATGCGGAAAAGACAAAAGACTTCACGATCGGGAAGCTTGCATTAACTGGATGAGTTTTTTTTTTTTATTGCCATGAAGCAAAGCACAATGAATCATCTTTAATAGGAGTGTTTACAAGAAGTGTGACCTCTGCCTAAATGGGGGAAAAACAACTGCTTTCCTCTTCATATTCAATAGCTCCACACTTCTTACAGTGAATCAATAAATACAATGAATACCGACCCACCATCCACCAGTATTGAAAGAAATTCATAGATAACAGAAACTATTTCCGATGAAATACTTCCATTTTGTTCATAAAAATAAAAATGTTGTACTGCGTTTTTAAAAAATTATTTAATTAAAAGCGTCTATCTGCTATTGTGAGTTAACTATGGACAAAATGTGATTAATTGCGTGTCAATCGTTAATTTAGATAATTAGTAAACGTTCACTTTAAAAATATTTTATAAAAGCAAAATTTTATATATTTGTCCAAAAATCTAAATAAAAAAATATTTTATAAAGTTAAAGTAATTTACTTTCTAGAAATGTATATTGAATTTATACACATATCAAATTTAACGTACACACATTTAGATTTTTTGTATATTTATATTATAAATATAAATTTTATTTTACAAATTGTATTTTATATTTTATGAAAATTTATTTTTGTTATTTATATATTTTATTTATATTTATTTTTTCCATTTTATTTTAGTTTATATTTATGTAAAAATCTAGACAATATTAAAAAGGTCTTGTGTCTCAAAGAAATATAACTGCATAACCAAGCTGCCAGTGGACACCAAAATCAGGTCATAAAATTCATAACTAAATCCAAAATTTAAAAGGTAATAATTAAAAATAAACCAAGTTGCCATCGGTCATCATAATCAAGCAATAAAATAAATAATAAATAATAAATAAATTGATAAATAAATGTTGAAAAAAAGGTTTGGGGGTTAAATTTGTAGTATTATTGGGGGCATTACAGTATAAGAAGTAGTAGCAGTTCAAAAGATAATATATAGACTATAGCTCCACTCAAAGTGTAAAACAAAATGAAAAAAAAAAACTACTAAATAATAAATAAAATTTTAATATTAAGAAAAAATAAAATCCCAACATGATGCTTTATTTGGTATTAAATTATGTACTGCTATTGTCACAAATATGGCTTGATCCGAAATACATTGTCCAAATCGTTGCACTGCAAATCACAAAAACATTTCATATTTCATGCACAATTACAATTAGCGCATGAATGTAACCAGGAGAGAAAGTGCTGATGTTATTAGCGCGGCCTCACGTTTGAGAATAGATGACGGCACCCCGACCTTCGCCCGCTACTCCACTCTGATAAACCTCCTCTCTTTTTGTGGCTATGCCTCCTTAATGGAATTGCTCCCATCCACGCGGTAGCTGTGGTCTATCGACTGAAAGAGGAGCCACCTTGAGAAGTGAAAGCAGTGGGAGATTGATGATGAACCCCACCCTGCCACAGCACCCGTCTATGTCAATCTAGAAGGGAAGACATCCTAATGTTGCCGAGATAACTCTGGTGGTTCTGCAAACATCTCAGCATTAACTCCGGAATTGCCTTAAAACAGGATTTTTATATTAAACGTAGAAGTCTACGCTTGTCTTGTAACAACCGTGTTACACGAGAGGTCAAGAGGTAGACGACAGGCCGATAAGATGCTTATCGTTTTGGTGAGGCTGTGCCGTCTTATCGGTCTCTTAAAGGGACCTGCCTGACAATGAAGAATCCTCAATAGGAGGGGGGGGAACCTCAGCGGCGTGCCGAGGAAACTAATTGATTTCTGGGATTCTTGGACTCAGCCTGGAAGCTGTCTTCAGTTGTCACATCTGGGATGACATAAAAGCATCCCGGATGTAATTACCTCGCTTCAAGGACGCCATGTTTTTGCCGGCGTGGGTTTGTTCAGCCATCTGTGACGATATCTGTCATAAATAGGGTTCTAATATCTTTCCCCGCCAGGCGCAATGAACAGTAATGGCCCTCATAGGACCTAATACTGGACTGCAAGGTAGCTGATGGTACACTTTCAAGGACCAAAAGCTACACAGTTATATATATTTGTGTAAGATAGCCCGTCTAATCCAGACCAGGGTTCAATTCCACTCTCTGCCATCTCTGTGTGGAGTTTGCATGTTCCCAAAAACCCACGCATGCACGGGGAGAACATGTAAACTCCACACAGAGATAGCCGAGGATGGAATTGAACCCTGGTCTCCAAGCTGTGAGGTCTGCGATCAAGTAAACAGTAGACAAGTAATTATGGAATACTCAAAAGCAGTTTTTTTTAACTGATTGACTTTTCGGGTTCTTAGTATTTGCAGAGAAGGTGATCTGCGGCGTTTTATTTATTGGTTAAATTGTCCTTTTAAGAGGAGCTGCACAGCGGTCGAGTGGTTAGGAGACCAGGGTTCAATTCCACCCTCGGCCATCTCTGTGTGGAGTTTGCATGTTCTCCCCCGTGCATGCGTGGGTTTTCTCCGGGTACTCCGGTTTCCTCCCACATTCCAAAAACATGCTAGGTTAATTAGCGACTCCAAATTGTCCATAGGTATCAATGTGAGTGTGAATGGTTGTTTGTCTATATGTGCCCTGTGATTGGCTGCCGACCAGTCCAGGGTGTACCCCGCCTCTCGCTCGGAGACAGCTGGGATAGGCTCCAGCACCCCCTGCAACCCTCTTCTAATCCTGAACCGCTGCACACAAAATAGTGAAAATGTAGTAAACCATGCACTGCTACGTTTGCTGTTAATTTTCATATAAATACACCACATGGTGGCGCTGTTAAAGCAACCAAAGTTTGACCCCATAAGTCAGATTGACTTGCAAAACTCCCACTGTAACTTTAGTGTATTTTGCTGAATCATCACAAAATATGCCACAAAAAACAACATGGTCGCCAAAATATCTTTGCAGGGTAATGGGTAGCTACCAATTGTAAAAGTATCTTTTTGAGGATATTTATATTACATATATGCTTGCCTGACTTATAAGTACCCCTGATAGTGTTTAGGCCAGCAGAGAAGGCTTTGCGGGCCGTGACTGCACACCACTTCCACAACCCATAGGAGAAAGGCGTCCTCAATTTTTTTCATACGACAATATGAGCTGCTCAAAACTTTATGTTCACCTTGGTGAAAAAGTTCCACGCATATCAGAATCTTGCTGCCGATGTTAATGAGACAACAGTCAACGTTTTCAGTTTGGCACCCAGCAGGACTCAGCCCGGGTTTTGATTGATGAACCTTCAAGTTCCACCCTGCTGAACAACAAGCAGACACGGTGTTTGATGGATGGCGCCTAATCTCTGACTAAATTTCATGTATCCTGTATTTAATGACCTGCTCTCAGTCATTTGTATAATTAACCGAGCAACTGGCGACTGGAGATGAGAGACAAGCACATCATCGAGTCAAGTTAAAATGACAAGCCCCACAATACGCAGATGACGTACTTGTATAACAGCACTAAGCCATCTGTTAGCATGTTAGCATTCATATTTGGCCATTGGCAATTGATATGGTATCTAACGACAACCCATGATGGATTTTACTTATAGGTCTGCTTTAATCCTTTTGTTGTTATTCTTCTATATGTTAGCAGTCCTCTGCTAAATTACGATTGACTCAAGCTTCTATTTTACCATATGTTAGCATAGTAACTGTTAGCATTTTAGCGCATTATCCACGATTTAAGTAGTACCTTATTAAATACATGATGCGTAAATGTTATGGGCTTGCCCTTAGTGCTTTCTGTACTTAGTTGCTATCACGATACATGTCAACATGCTGGTTGTTAGCATGTTAGCATTTTACCAACTCTCCTTAGGCTTGTGCAGCCATGTTGAAAAAAAAAAAAAATCCCTCACTTCAGGTCCTCTCGCTCACTTGTTGGCGCTCAGACAGTCGCTTGTCATCATCATGGAGGAAAAACCTATATCTATATGGGCATGCCCCATGTACAATATACGCCACACATTTTAAAATAAAGCCTGAAACTCCAACAACTATCCGTCAGTCTGCTACAGATGCTACAGCTATAAGTGTGATTGTTTTGTTTTTCCGCTAATGGGCAAACCTAGCATGATGTTGCTGTTTAAATGTGATGGTAATCTTAGTAACTGTTAGCATTTTAGCACATCATCCATGATTTAAGTAGTACTTTATTCAATACATGATGCGTAAATGTTATGGGCTTGCCCTTAGTGCTTTCTGTACTTAGTTGCTATTATGATACAGGTCAACATGCTGGTTGTTAGCATGTTAGCATTTTACCAACTCTCCTTAGGCTTGTGCAGCCATGTCGGAAAAAAATAATTTCCCTCACTTCAGGTCGCCTCGCTCACTTGTTGGCGCTCAGACAGTCGCTTGTTAACATCATGAAGGAAAAACTTATATCTATATGGGCATGCCCCACGTACATATGAGGGTAATCTTAGCATTGTAGTTCACATACGTAGCTATGCGAGTGTTGCTGCCTCCTTAGTGTATGCTCCCACCACTTCACAAGAGGACAACTATGGAAAAATAAATAATAAGGCTTTGCTACACATCTTAAAATACATCCATCTTTTGATCCTGCACTATTATACGGTTTGATTGCTAATTGTCTTAGACAAAGCAGCATTTCAAGCTCCGCTTCAATTGTGAGCAAGTATAAAAAGTCTAAACGCCGCCGCATCGTTTAGTATCCCTTTGTACAAACTGTCAAACGTCTCGCGTGTCACATTCCCGCAACACCGTATTGTAGTGAATCAACACTTCTTTCTTATTCTTCGTGGTGCTACAGTAATATATTAAGGATAAATAATGAAGAAACTCATCAGAGGAGACTTTGCATATAGATAGCCTACTTAAGTTCGGCCATTAACACAACTTGAGGGGGAGTGCAGAATAATTAGAGTGGATCTCCTTCCCACAGTGTGTGTGTGTGTGTGTGTGTGGGGGGGGGGGGGGGGGTCTGTGCATGATACACAAATAGAGAGGCCACAGTGACAGAAGGAGGACACTGTACACACCAAAAAAAAAAGATTTGGGAAGTCATTTTTTTTCAGTTAGCAAACTCAAGCAGGGAAACCTGAGCATTAAATTAATGAGGCTCTCGGTGCTCAAGAGCCTGCAATCAAACAAAGGAAAAGACAAACCTTTGAAAGTTTTAATAATCTTTTGAGCACATGAATTATGAGATATACTATGTAGCTTCTTACCAGGCGTATTGAGGCCTTTTGATTGGATGCCTACTGCTGAAGTCAACAACAACATAACATCTGTTGATCATGTCGAGACTTAAACTATTTGAGCTTTGGGAATTAAATAGATACGCTAACAATGGTAACAGCTAGCATGCTACCAACCAGTGCGGATGAGTTGTCCTGAGCCACGCCACCTTCCATGTTGTAAATATCAATGCGATGCTTTGATGACGTTGATCAGTGGCGCCATTAGGCCTAAATAATTTAATATTATTTATAATTTAAAATAATTTAATATTATATTATTTATAATTTAAAATAATTTAATATTTTTTTTATTGATTAAAAAAATTTGGTATTTTTTGAAACAAAAAACCTGACAAATTTCATATAATTGGACAAAATCAGGCTAATAAGCAAGACAATAAGCAGGCTAATACTAGCCAACTACTACTACTACTAGTAGTAGCAGTAGTAATAATCAGAAGAAGAATAATGATGATAGTAACCTTCCATGTTGTAAATATTAATGCTATGCTTTGATGACGTTGACCAGTGGCGTCATTGGGCCTATTTTAGGGGGTCTTCGGCTCCCCAAAATAAATAATTTAATATTATTTATAATTTAAAATAATTTAAGATAATTTAATATTATATTATTTAATATTTTAAATAATTAAATATTTTTTATTGATTAAAAAAAGATATAAACTTTTTAAAACGAAAAAATCTCTGACAAATTTCATACAATTGGCCAAAATCAGGCGAATAAGCAAGCCAATAAGCAGGCTAATACTAGCCTACTACTACTAGTAGTAGCAGTAGTAATAATCAGAAGAAGAATAATGATGATAGTAACCTTCCATGTTGTAAATATCAATGCTATGCTTTGATGACGTTGATCAGTGGCATCATTAGGCCTATTTTAGGGGAGCTTCGGCCCCCTTAAAATAAAAAAATTAATATTATTTATCATTTAAAATAATTAAAACATTTAATATTATATTACGTAATATTTTAAATAATTTAATAATTAACTTTTTTTATTAATTTTTTTTTTTAATTTTTAACAAAAAAATCTCTGACAAATTTCATATAAATGGGCAAAATCAGGCGAATAAGCAAGCCAATAAGCAGGCTAATACTAGCCTACTACTAGAAGTAGTAGTAGTAATAATCAGAAGAATAATAATGATGATAGTAATAATAATAGGCTAATTAATAATATAATAATGATTACTATATCATTGATCAATGTACACTGGACAGAATGGTTGCAGAGCTTGAGCAGCAGTTTTGTAGTGTAGATTGTGTGTACTTGTGTAAATGTAATGGTGGCCTAAAACAATTGAGTATCTCTACTAAATCTGTCCAAAAGTGGGAAAGTTATATTCCGGTTCTTGTTCCTTATTTGTTTTTTGGATTTTTCAGAATGTCTACTACATTCATTCACATCCTGTACATCCCCCCCGTCCTCAGAACCTAGTGACGCCCTTGACGTTGACATTGGAGAATAACTTCTCAAACTGTCAGCTCTCACATCTGCATTGTGGACATCCCGTCCATCCTTTATGGTTTTTCCCAGTGACACTGAACTCTGAGATCGAACACAAAGTAGACATGGAATGTGATGGACCTCAATCAAAGGGAGAACTAAATCCACCGATCCTGCAGTCTGAAGCTATTGAGGTTCAAGCCTCCTGAACAGCATGGATCATGCATAGAAATGTGTATAGGTTGCATCTCCCCCAAGGGTAGTCCATCATTCCATTCCTTTGGAAGCCCGCTGACACCGGACCTATGCTAAAAGGTTTCCGCCACTGCTACACTAGGAAAGGAAAGCGGTGATTGGTTGGTGACACTTAACTGCATCTTGTTCCCGTTTCCATTACGCTCCTAATGCTTCCTCTCTCCATTAAGTGTATTTGATTTCCCGCTGAGGGGTTTCGGGGGGGGGGGTGGTGGTCGCTGGCAGAACTAAGGCCAGAAAGGGCAGCTCTTTGCAAGCATCACTCCCACTCATGTGCCTGGGAGCAGACAAAGAGTGGCAATGCTTATACAATTAGGGGGTGCCGACTTTGTCAGACCTCATTTTTGTGAGAGGCTTGAGCGCCGGCCCTCGGAGAGTAATATTAATTCACATGCCCGGCTCGGGCTGCGGAGATAGAGGGATTATACGTCCTCGCATAGAGAAATGACCGCGCTAAGAAGAGATCAGGAGCACCTTTCTCATCCTGATTGCATGCATGTCAGTCTCTTGGAATTCATCATGAAAGTTAATGTGTCCTTTTCAAATACTATGATGGCAGTTTTATTAAAAGGACATTCATTCATTTTCTAACACTTATCCTCATGAGGGTTGCGGGGGTGCTGGAGCCTATCCCAGCTGTCTTCGGGCGAGAGGCGTTGTACACCCTGGACTGGTGGCCAGCCAATCACAGGGCACATATAGACAAACAACCATTCACACTCACATTCATACCTATGGACAATTTGGAGTCGCTAATTAACCTAGCATGTTTTTGGAATGTGGGAGGAAACCGAAGTACCCGGAGAAAACCCACGCATGCACGGGGAGAACATGCAAACTCCACACAGAGATGGCCGAGGGTGGGGAAAGACAAAATAAGAAGCCAAAAAGTTACCGCTTCCACACAAAATAGGAGGAGAAATCATTAATTAATTCATTTTTTACCGCTTATCCTCACGAGGGCCGCGGGGGACGCTGGAGCCTATCCCGGCTGTACACCCTAGACTGGTGGCCAGCCAATCACAGGGCACATATAGACAAACAACCATTCACACTCACATTCATACCTATGGACAATTTGGAGTCGCCAATTAACCTAGCATGTTTTTTTAATGTGGGAGAAAACCCATGCATGCACGAGGGAGAACATGCAAACTCCACACAGAGATGGCCGAGGGTGGAATTGAACCCTGGTCTCCTAACCACTCGACCGCTGTGCATCTCCTTTTAAAAGGACAACTTAACCAATAAATAAAACGCCGCAGACCACCTTCTCTGCAAATACTAAGAACCTGAAAAGTCCAACAGTTAAAAAAAAACGTAGAATTCCTACTTTTGAGTACTCCACAATTACTTGTCTCCTGTTTACTTGATTGCAGAACTCACAGCTTGGAGACCAGGGTTCAATTCCACCCTCGGCCATCTCTGTGTGGAGTTTGCATGTTCTCCCCGTGCATGCGTGGGTTTTCTCCGGGTACTCCGGTTTCCTCCCACATTCCAAAAACATGCTAGGTTAATTAGCGACTCCAAATTGTCCATAGGTATGAATGTGAGTGTGAATGGTTGTTTGTCTATATGTGCCCTGTGATTGGCTGGCGACCAGTCCAGGGTGTACCCTGCCCCCCGCGACCATCGTGAGGATAAGCGGAATAAAATGAATGAATGTTTACTTGATGTGGGAATTGTCAGACGGTCCAATTATCTATATTTCACGTGTCAGTTCACATTAGCGGCCTTTTGCACAGCTTGACAACACACCGGCAAGAAAAGTGACACAAAAACAAGCGACGACAGGTGAAATGAAAGAAAGTTAATTGAGATAATATTAACGCCACAGGGGTTGGGGGAAATGGGGGGGGGGTAGACCATTAGACTACTTATTAGATTGAGGCAATATGACTATTTATTAACAGCATTTAAAGCAAGCTTCATTTTGACACAATAACAATATGCAGATCAGCGGTTCTCAATTAAAAGCCCCCTGCTATGCAAAAGTGACTTTTTAATGGTGGTGTACGGCTACAGAGCCTCTATGGGAGTCTGGGTCCTCCCCCACTTCTTCATGTTACATTGTTAATACCGGACTACTTAGTACTACACGTCTGCTGAGTAGGAGATGCAAATATTTGTTGTGAAAAATGCACACAAATAACCCCTAACTTCCTTGGCGGAGGTAATCAGACAGCAGGAAATGAGGCCAGTGGACTGTAGCGCCACATTTATCCTCTTGAGCGTCTTGAGCAAACACATTGAGGCCACAGCAGCAGCAGTTCGGAACAGGTGTACCGTGGTTTTACTGCCATGTTTGGACAAGAACAGTTGGGAAACGGGTGAGCTGAGGTGTCATGGAGGATCTGACACAGGAGAATCTAATAAATGAGGGAAACGACTAGTCAGGGGAGGGGGGGGGCTCCAAGTAGGCTGTTTGGGGCCAATATGGCAAAGTAATTTGATGTTACAGTGCTGATTTTTGGATTAGCATCTCAGAACAATATGTCAATGATTTTAATATTGGCTGGATTGTATATTTTGGCAGCTTTCTAGAAGCCCTATGGTCATAAAAAATATTTATGGCTATATTTATGGTAATGGCAATGGTTTTATTTCATTTGAACATGCATCAGATTACAATTGAATGCATCACATAATCAGTTCACAGTTCCACATGTCCAAAAGGAGTAGGAAGAAGCAAAGCTTATTAAATCCTACCCCTCCATCTGGTACTTTTACAATCAGTAACTGTTACATTTGTTCACTTCCTGCTTTCCTAATATAATTTATAAGTTTTTTTAATTTTTAATTTTTAATTTTTAATTTTTAATTTTTAATTTTTAATTTTTAATTTTTAATTTTTAATTTTTAATTTTTAATTTTTAATTTTTAATTTTTAATTTTTAATTTTCTTCTTTACAAGAAGATTGAAAAACCACCATCATGATCTTTTTTATATATAAAGTCAAAATATCAAGAAATTTTTTTTGGCCTTAACAAGGAAACGTCCAATTTTTATAATAAAGTCAAAATATCAAGAATTTTTTTTTGGCCTTAACAAGGAAAAGTCAAATTTTTAATTAATGTCTTTTTACATGGAAAAAAAGCAAAATAAATTAGAAATCTGCTCATATTTGATGGAGAATATATTAATGTCAACCTGTCAAATTTAATATTTTCATGTTTAACTTGGATTCTTTTTCAAATATTATTAGAAATGATTCTTGTGCATTTCCATTCTTTATAAACAATAGGACTTTTTCCATGTTTTGTGTATTCTCACTAAAATGCAGTATTGTTACCGACATTTTAATATCTACACAAACAACAAATAACCAAGCTAACATTCATCCTTGGCTGCGGTCATAACTGACTTCCCAACGCTCACATTTGTCGTCATGTCAGTGGATTAGATAAATCTTAATTAGGAGGTTCAAGAGAATCGTCCTCATTAAACTTTATAAAACATAAAAGAAGTCATTACTCGGATTTCAAAAAGAAGGAAAAGGCAACAATGTCCTCGATGTTTCTTGATGCTGTCAACCGCTTCATACTTTTTGATGGGCTTTCAAGGCAGATTAAAAATCTGATGCAGCGCACACACACACACACACACACACACACACAGCCTACAGTTTCAAAGAATCACATTTATGAGATTGCCAATAAAATCATACAACCTCAAAGGAATACAAATGGCTTTTCTGGGAATCGACATCCAACTGACAAATCCTTTTAAAATCTTGTTTAAACTTCTTTCTCGGAAATGTAGCAATGCATTAAAGTCAACTAGTTTCCAATATTAGGGACCATACGGGGGGCGGGGGGATCCTTGAACTAAATACTAAGTAAATGTTTTGGGGATAAAAATGAAAAAAACTGACCAAATTTGGAGATTTAAAGAAAAAGATGGTTAAATTTTGGTGTGTTGGAATAAAACGTATGGATCCGTGATTTTACTTTTAGTATGTTTTAGTATGAGTTTTTCTCTTTCCGAATGATTTTTCCGAAAACAATGGTATACATGGAAAGGAATATTCCAATCTCTTCTCTACATGCGCCGCTATAATCAACCAGAATAGTCAATGGGGCATGCCCAGTAAAACGTAAACACCAACATCACGTGATACCGACTTCGAGTTTTTCTTTCACTTGTTGGAATAACTCCGTATTCCCAGTTTTTCCTTCATCCAGTCTTGAAATTTAGTTTGAATCAAAAACAAACTTTCCTTAGCAGTCCAGTGCCGATTGCTCGCCTCCATTTTTAAAACTGAAGAACGTCTGGATCTGCGTGTTACGTCATATCTCAGCATTCGCTGAAAGAACGCACCCGGGATAAATTTAAACAGAAAAAGATCAAATTCAATATTACTAATATTTTATAATTAAACTCGGGACCTGTTTTATATAGATATATATTTTCTTTTTTAATAAAAGTGGACTTGTGAATGGCGTATAGAAGGGTTTAGATTCTGTTCCATAGATGGCGCTAATGCACACGAAAGCTGCTTGCCAACCGCCAATAAACAACAGAAGAAGAAAAACACGACTTTCCGATTTAGCGGGTACAAGATACCTCAATCGGATTGGGGAAAGGAATATTCCACCCCTGGGAATCCGATTATATATTCATTCGGATTGGGCACTTTTCTTTGGGAACATTTTGGCTCTGAATTTCCATTTCACGATTGACAAATTGATATCCGTGCTGCATAATATTAGGAAGATTTACGTTGCGGTGAAGGGTGTCGACTCATTCCTCTGTGGATCCAAATTGATAGTAAAAGTGCTTTCTGCTGACACTGACGTACCGATAGTTTGAATATGTACTCTGTGTGTGTGTGTGGGTGTGTGTGTGTGTGTGAGGCAGCTAGATTTGTGCGACACTGATGGATGCCATAAGTGAAATTACATTAAGACCAGAGTGATGATGTCAGGCCTTTCTACAATGTATGTTCACTCACTGGTAATGGTAGCGGATCAGCACTATGGAAACAGCGCTTGTTATTGTAAATCATTTATACTACGGTACTTTTTAGCCTGTTGTATATGTTTGTGTTGTTGCATAAGAAGCTGCAAACAGGATAATAAGAAATAATTCTCCAATCTGTGTACAAATCACATACGTTCACATTACTCACCCCCGCTTAAAGATGCAGGGAGAATATTTCGCCTAGGTTTAGCCCCCTGCCCCCGTGTGTCTCTTTGAGACGAAATGATGATGTCGGCCATTTTGACAGTGTTAGCACTTTCCACCAGCTGGCTGCTCCATCACCTTGCCCAAGGGTGAATAAAGCTTTAAAACGCTCTCTCTGGACAGTCAGCTAACATTAATGGCTTTGTTCTAGTTTGAATAATTATCTGAAACTATTGTGAAAGGTCAATTTTGGGTCTTTGTATATCAGTTGGTTGGTTTGCTAGTAAAATTATGGAAAATATGTACAGTCAAATTGGGGCAATGACCCACCATATACAACAGATGGAGATAATAATGAGCATTGCTGCTCATGGAGGACAATGGAATAGTATCACCAAGCTGGTTGGTTGGCCTCTGAGTTAGCTTTTGTTGAATTTTTGATGATGTTCTAGCACAGGGATATCCAAAGTGTGGCGCAGGGGGACATTTGCAGCCATGGTTAATTTTTTAGTGGGCCACATTATGTTCTAAAAAAACAACAATTTTCTAAGAATGAAGTCAAAATATTACAAGACAAAAAAAAAGTCAATTTTACTAGAATAACAATACTATGAGGAAAAATATTTTTTGGTAGCATAGAATTAAAATATTAAATTGTAACATTATTGGAAACGACAATGAAATAAATCGTAATTTTTAGAAAATTAGTTGCGGAAAAAGTTCTAAAGAATAAAGATAAACCATTATGGAAATAAAGTCATACTTAGAAGAAAAAAAATTTCAGGAAGAGAGGTGAAATAGTTAAAAATTAAAAAAATATATATGTTTTTTCGAATAAAGTCATAATACAAGAAGATTGAAAAACTACCACCATCATAATCTTTTTTTATTTTTTTTATAAAGTCAAAATATCAAGAAATTTTTTTTTGGCCTTAACAAGGAAAAGTCCAATTTTTATAAGAATAATTTAATTTGAGCAAAAATAAAATTTCATTTAGCAGCATAGGCTTAAATTATCAAAGAAAATATGTTATTTTTTTTAGTTGGAACATTATGAGAAACTACAATGAAAGTTACATTGCAGAAAAAATTCTAATCTTACGTGAATTAAGTTTAAAATATCAAAATTTTGCCTTTATTTTAGTACAGTATTGCACCATACAAGCAGGAAGAGAGGTGAAATAGTTAAAAATTTAAAAAAAAATATATATTTTTTCGAATAAAGTCATAATACAAGAAGATTGAAAAACCACCACCATCATAATCTCTTTTTTTTATTTTATAAAGTCAAAATATCAAGAATTTTTTTTTTTGGCCTTAACAAGGAAAAGTCCAATTTTTTAAATAACGTCAAAATAGCAAGAACATTTTTTTGGCCTTAACAAGGAAAAGTCCAATTTTTTTAATAAAGTCAAAATATCAGAAATTTTTTTTTTGGGCCTTAACAAGGAAAAGTCCAATTTTTATAAGAATAATTTGAGCAAAAATAACATTTCATTTTAGCAGCATAGGCTTAAATTATCAAAGAAAATATGTTGTTTTATTAGTTGTAACATTATGAGAAACTACAATGAAAGTTACATTGCAGAAAAAAGTCATAATACAAGAAGATTGAAAAACCACCACCATCATAATCTTTTTTTTTTTTTTTAAGTCAAAATATCAAGAATTTTTTTTTTGGCCTTAACAAGGAAAAGTCCAATTTTTATAAGAATAATTTAATTTGACCAAAAATAACATTTCATTTTAGCAGCATAGGCTAAAATTATTAAAGAAAATATGTTATTTTTTTGTTGGAACATTATGAGAAACTACAATGAAAGTTACATTGCAGAAAAAATTCTAATGTTACGCAAATGAAGTTTAAAATTAAAATTTTTTAAAAATTTAGCCTTTTTTTTCTTACAGTATTGCACCTTACAAGCGAGTCCATTTTCACTTACACTTCGGACAACACACTTCCAGTACGCTATTGTGGTAGTCATTAAAATTTGTAAAGAAATACTACAATATTACCTTTCTTAACACAGTTACCATAAATTTACTGTTAATTTCCCATCCCTTTACGCCCCCTACCTGTCTAATTGTTTGCCCATTTACAGCCTCTGCTCATCCCACAGTGGGGCCAACTTCCCACATTGTGATCTCGGCCTAAAATAACGACGCACTTGCTGCAACTTAACGGCATCCTGCAAAGCTGCAATGGCAGTTAGTGTGCATTTTATTGTGGCAAATGTTTCCTGTTGGTGTCATACAGAGGAATTGTTGTTGGGGGGGCGGGGGTGTTTAGGAATGGGCCTCAAAAGGCTTATGTCTCCTCCACTTACCCCTCATTTTCTGTGTAGGTAATTACACCTGAGATTGTAGAAGGTGGGGCCCAGCCAGACTCGATTTCTCTGTGAGGCCTTCATGTCACTAAAATAAAGTAGTTTTCTTTGCTCTTTTCCTATTTCCTCCCCCCCCCCCTGCTGTCATGCTCTGTATCTATTAGGTGTGACATTCCATTCCCGGTTTTAATCACCTCTCTCAGTTTTGTCCTTCTGGAGCCAAATAACTTCATAGAAGATGTTCGTAAAAATCCAAACGTGACCTGATAAGACGTGAAGGCAGGCGCAGGAACACAATATCTGGTCATGGGGTTCATGTGGCGACCGCCATCTGTACATAGCGACACCTCTGTATAGTAATGTATATTGTCTTTTTACACCCAGGAGCCATTGGTTTGATGTGGCGGGGCACTGACTCACTTGCCCCTTATGTTAAATTGCGACTTTGAGATGAGCTCGCAATTCATCTTTTATTTACGTTGCGTTTCATTGTTACTCCACAACACGCCGTGTTGTCTGCGTTAATACGCCGGCGTTTGTCGAGTCGCAGATGAAAAGTCTCCAACAGAGACGATTTTGGTTGCTGTTGACAGGCCGTCAAAAGCGAGTCTCAATCTCGCAGCCCGCGGCAAACGACGATGCCGGCGTTGCACGCCGCCACCATGTGTCAGGCGAGATGACTCTTCTTATCAGGAGAACGTCTTTGGCTGTCCTTGGAGGGAGGAGAAAGGGAGGGGTGGATGGGCTTTTCGGAAGCACTTGATTTGTATTCCGGTCTCATCAGTGACGGGTGGGAAAGGTAGTCTGTCGGGGGGGGGGCACATGAGCGAGGCTCAACGGGGGGGCTCAGGCAGGACGGTGGCGGCAGGGGGGTTCGGGAAGCAAAAAGACTCCCATCAATCGTCACCGCCTGGAAGGTTGTGACAAATGTTAAAATAAATAAATAAAATTGGCTTTTTGCAGGGCATCTGCACCCTGCCTGGTCCTCTCTAGATAGATAGGTCTGTAGATAGATAGATAGGTCTGTAGATAGATAGGTAGGTCTGTAGATAGATAGATAGATAGGTCTGGAGATAGATAGATAGATAGGTCTGTAGATAGATAGATAGGTCTGTAGATAGGTAGGTCAAAGTAATGTCAGCGGTGCTTGAAGAATGGCTCCAACGTGATGAGGTCCAACACAACACAGGTATCACAAATTAGATAACAATACCCTGTCAAAATAGCTACGTATTCCCGTAACAATACTAGTATGTCTAGTTTTTCGTCGCCAGATCTTCAAAGAAAACAACGTCACGTAAATAAAAGTATTGTACAAAAGTACTCAAATGAAAGGCATGTATCAGAAACCTGAAAAAATATATACAAAAAGCAAACATTTGAAGATACAGTGGCGCCTTGGTTAGCATCACTAATTTCTTTTAGAAGTTCTGCCTTTAACCAAAACGGATGCTAACCAAATATTTCCCATTTAGAAATAATGTAAATCAAGTTAATCTGTTCTAAAAAGTCAAAAATGTTAACATATAACACATTTTTATAGTTTTATTCATTCATTCATTTTCTACCGCTTATTCTCACGAGGGTTGCGGGGGAGGGGCTGGAGCCTATCCCAGCTGTTTTCGGGCGAGAGGCGGGGTACACCCTGGACTGGTCGCCAGCCAATCACAAGGCACATATAGACAAACAACCATTCCCGATTTGGAATTGAAATCGGGTCTCCTAGCTGTGAGGCCTGCGTGCTAACCACTTGTTCGCAGGGTTCAATTCCACCCTCGGCCATCTCTGTGTGGAAGTTGCATGTTCTCCCCGTGCATTTGTGGGTTTTCTCCGGTTTCCTCCGACATTCCAAAAACATGCTAGGTTAATTAGCGACTCCAAATTGTCCATAGGTATGAATGTGAGTGTGAATGGTTGTTTGTCTATATGTGCCCTGTGATTGGCTAGCCACCAGTCCAGGGTGTACCCCGCCTCTCGCCCAAAGACAGCTGGGATAGGCTCCAGCACCCCCGCGACCCTTGTGAGGATAAGCGGTAGAAAATGAATGAATGAATAATGTCAGAATGAACAAATCCATCAACTGAGTATTTTTATTTTAGTTTTATTTAGGTTCATTAAAAAGCTTATCTGTGTGGAGTTTGCATGTTCTCCCCCATGCATGCGTGGGTTTTCTCCGGGTACTCCAGTTTCCTCCCACATTCCAAAAACAATTTGTTCAATTTCTAGTTTTAATACAGTGTTTGTATTAATTCTGGTATAAACATTTCACTACTCTTAAAAATCTGTTCTTGCATTATTATAAAAAAAACTAATCCAAAAAAGTCCTCACAATTTCCACTTCTCTTTCTGATTGGTTCGTCCATAAATCCCCTGTTGACTCCTGCGTGTCACTCAGCTTGGCGGATGATCTCAAGCAGAATGACTCACAAATCAATACCCTAATAGACACGCACTTTGCCCCAATCAGGTTAATCAAAAGGCTTCCTTGACCTGCTGCACTTAGCTGGAAAAACACGCATCTGTCCGTGAGCGATGAATAAGACGTAAAAACCCCTAAAAATGAGATGTGGGCGGGGGTGAATAATCCCAGCTCTTTGCTATTGATCCGCGTGCGAGAGCTAAGTGGCTCAAAAAGCCTCCCTGGCATCATTTTATCATGAGACGACTTAATGGTTCTTTACACCAACATCCTGTTAGAAATGGACGCTACATACAGGAGACATTGTGTTACGATTAGCTGAGACGTAATTAACGACAAAGCTAGTACTTTTAATTGCTTGCAATGTACACCCTGGACTGGTCGCCAGCCAATCACAGGGCACATATAGACAAACAACCATTCACACTCACATTCATACCTATGGACAATTTGGAGTCGCCAATTAACCTAGCATGTTTTTGGAATGTGGGAGGAAACCGGAGTACCCGGAAAAAACCCACGCATGCACGGGGAGAACATGCAAACTCCACACAGATAAGCTTTTTAATGAACCTAAATAAAACTAAAATGAAATAAAACTACTCAGTTGATGGAATTGTTCGTTCTGACATTATTCATTCATTTTCTACCGCTTATCCTCACAAGGGTTGCGGGGGTACTGGAGCCTATCCCAGCTGTCTTTGGGCGAGAGGTGGGGTACACCCTGGACTGGTCGCCAGCCAATCACAGGGCACACATAGACAAACAACCATTCACACTCACATTCATACCTATGGACAATTTGGAGTCAATTTGCTGGTAGCTTAAAAGACATACTTAAGTGAGTATGAATATGCTCATATTCCAGCTTGCGTCCAACTTAAGTCTTGTTTTTGTCATTTCTGATTTCAGAATATGAACTCGAACTCATCAGTCAAGTTTTTCCCACATCGGAAGGCTACTCGTCAAGCATGCATGCTAATCAAGTCCGTAGATCAGAAACCAAAGCAGCCTGTCTGCAGAAGTTCCTGACCTTTGTGGTTCTTTGTCAGAGATTTGGATCCGACCCCGGGGGAGAAAAGGTGAGCGTGGACTGACAGAAGAGTCCAATTAGCATGAATAGATGCAAAAGACATTCACACACTTCAACCTGCAGGCGGACAGTAGACCCACACGAGTGACAGGCGGCGTCTTGATCCATTTGTTTTAATGAAGGCTTTATTGGAGATGAGCGTGCTTATATTAACTGTTGAGGCAGAGGTGGCTCGATGCAAGTCGCAATTTATCCTTTTTATATGATTCGGTTTAATTAAGGATATTGGGAGTGGTGGTGTTGGTGGGGGGGGTTATCACCAGTTGTTAATTACCCCCACTCAGATGGGACATGTCATGAATCTGTCAGAGGGGATGACAAATTGCAGCAAGAGGAGGCTGTTTTGTGTCATGGAAACAATTGATTCAATTGTTAATAAAAAGGAACAATTTGTTTCTGGGGGCGGCACTGCGGTCTAGTGGTTAGCGCGCAGACCTCACAGCTAGGAGACCAGGGTTCAATTCCACCCTCAGCCATCTGTGTGTGGAGTTTGCATGCGTGGGTTTTCTCCGGGTACTCCGGTTTCCTCCAACATTCCAAAAACATGCTAGGTTAATTGGCGACTCCAAATTGTCCATAGGTATGAATGTGAGTGTGAATGGTTGTTTGTCTATATGTGCCCTGTGATTGGCTGGCCACCAGTCCAGGGTCCAGGGAAGACAGCTGGGATAGGCTCCAGCACCACCCTTGTGAGATAAGCAGTCCAAAATGAATGAATAATTGGATCATCGATTAATTGTTAAACAGCTCTGGTCTCGAGTAGTTAGCGCACAGGCCTCACAACTAAGAGACCCGAGTTCAATTCCACCAAACATGCTAGGTTAATTGGCGACTCCAAATTGTCCATAGGTATGAATGTGAGTGTGAATGGTTGTTTGTCTATATGTGCCCTGTGATTGGCTGGCGACCAGTCTAGCGTGTGCCCCGCCTCTCGTCCGAAGACAGCTGGGATAGGCTCCAGCACCCCTGCGATGCTCGTGAGGATAAAGAATAACTGACTGAATGAACAATGTTAAAAAAAAGGTAAAGATCCAGAGTCAAGTACTTCTTACTTCTTATCCCCATGATTGGTTTTAAGACGGCATATAACCAGGCCTTGAATTACAGCTGCTACGAGACAATAGTACAAGTACCAAAAAATAACACGAAGGAGTTAGACTGCTGCCTGGAGCCATCCCAGCTTCCAAAGCACATAAAAATACATCTAATAAACCATGCGTGGTTATGGCCGAGGTGGTCGTTTTCCCACAGAAAAAACAATTCCAGAGCCTTTCTACAGGAATTTTTATGTGCATTCTTTGATTTAATCAGCGGAGAGGTAGTCACTGACTTGGTATAGACTAGATGCTGTATGAAAATATAACGTTATTAAAAGGTTATATTTATTATAACTCCCCCAAGAGAGGCACACAGTCCAATAAGACAAACCTACAATAGCAGATTAAGAAATTAGTATTGTATTGTTCATATTCAAACTGAATTATCATGAGTAGAGGTTGCTCAGGGATTTAGGGGCTCAATGCAGATGTTCTCAGTTCCCGAAGGACAAAGTAGTCCCGCTATTGACATTTGCAGTTTAATGCGAAATGTCTTACGATTGGATGGACGCCATGAAAGCCTGGTGCCAACATTCCCTTTCCCGTTAATCTTAACTGACAGTATATTTCATGGTGAAATGTACTTTACTAGGCATGTTTCCTTGATTACTTTACATTTACAGTGGGATGAGTGGTTAGCGAGCAGACCTCACAGCTAGGAGACCAGGGTTCAATTCCACCCTCGGTTATCTCTGTGTGGCGTTTGCATGCGTGGGTTTTCTCCGGGTTTCCATCCCACATCCCAAAAACATGCTAGGTTAATTAGCGACTCCAAATTGTCCATAGGTATGAATGTGAGTGTGAATGGTTGTTTGTCTATATGTGCCCTGTGATTGGCTGGCGACCAGTCCAGGGTGTACCCCGCCTCTTGCCCGAAGTCAGCTGGGATAGGCTCCAGCACCCCCCGCAACCCTCGTGAGGAAAAGCGGTAGAAAATTAATAAATGAATGAATGATTGATGAAGATGCTGCACGGCGGTTGAGTGGTTAGCGTGCAGGCCTCACAACTGGGAGACCCGAGTTCAATTCCACTACTCCGATTTCCTCCCACATTCCAAAAACATGCTAGGTTAATTGGCGACTCCAAATTGTCCATAGGTATGAATGTGAGTGTGAATGGTTGTTTGTCTTTATGTGCCCTGTGATTGGCTGGCGACTAGTCCAGGGTGTACCCCACCTATTGATTGCATATGATTGTGTATTGTATAAGCACTTTGCTACTGAATCACAGTTATGTACTGAATATAAAATACATGTTAAAGCACCTTGTGTAGTACTACCATTGTGCCCTTAATGCAGTCATAATTGCATAACCTAGTACTTTGGTACAGGGTGCAGTATTAAAAAAAAAAACCTAAACTGTATTATGGAAAGCAGGAAGTGAACAAATGTAACAGTTACTGATTGTAAAAGTACCAGATGGAGGAGTAGCATTTACAAACAACCATTCACACTCACATTCATACCTATGGACAATTTGGAGTCGCTAATTAACCTAGCATGTTTTTGGAATGTGGGAGGAAACCAGAGTACTCGGAGAAAACCCACGCATGCACGGGGAGAACATGCAAACTCCACACAGAGATAGCCGAGGGTGGAATTGAACCCTGGTCTCCGAGATCGTACACAATTTGGCCAAAATGTTTGAAATGAAAGGTTTCAGAATCCACTGTATCTGGGAGAAAACCTCATGCAAACATTATTTGCTGCATTTTTATTCCCGCCAGCTGCTCCACAACGTGTCAGCATATTTGGATTACAGGTTTTGATGCCGCCTGCTCGCCTCCCTAATCATATGCAAATAAGACCTTTTTAATCTCACACCAGGAATGATTTACTGTAAAACTACCCTCCTTGTCCGTCATCTGTATTTGCCTATGCTGCATACTATTACATCACTGTGAAATTTCCCAAGTGGGAAATTAATTTTTTCTTGCTTCTAAGACCTTCATTTAAAACAGGGGTCTCAAACTCAATTTACTTGGGGGCCACCGGAGCTCGGGTCTGGGTGAGACTGGGCCGCATCAGGTTTTCAAAAAAAAAACCCCAAAAAAACGCATTTATTAAAAACAAATTTTTTTAAAAACTTCGCTTTGGTTCCAATTTTCTACAATAAAAGCTCTGATAAAACATTCCACTGTTCTCAAATATCTTACTTTTTATTTTTCTACACAAAATAAGATGAAAAAGAAATAAATCAAGAATAAAGAAAATCAATCAATCAATCAGTAATAAATAAATATAATAATAATAATAAAACGGCAAATAATAAAAAATTAAGAAACCACATATAGTTGGTGGGTAGACAAACAATTTTTTTCAGATTAAAATGAACAAAGCATTATTAGAGCCCTGTAGACATGACAAAACACGACTATAGTCACATTTATACTCTTTTTTTATTTACAACATATTGCGCAACTGCAGGGTCTTGAGACACATGCTAACTCGCAAACTAGAGAGCTAGCGACCTAAACGGTAGCCTTCAAAGGTTATTTCCTTTAAACTTAAATAGCCCAAAACTTACCACTTCCACACGGATAGGGAGGATAACTATTAACAGTTATTTAACCTTTAACATGAACATTAATCAAACGTAATAATTTTTTCCGGGTACATGATACCATACAGCATCCATATCAAACTTGCACGGGCCGCACTAACATTAAACTTTCATATCAAGGCGGGGGCCTCAAACTTGTGTCCTGCGGGCCACATTTGGCCCGCGGGCCGCATGTTTGAGACCCCTGATTTAACATGTGCTCAAAGCAGAGCACCCCGACAGTACAGTAAAGAAGTGTAGCTAGCATTGCCTAACCGTTGTATACAGTTCATGCAGCAGGATATGGACTCGAGCCGGTGTGTTTAATGAGGCTGTGGTTATGGCTCCCAAGCGGACAGCCATCAGCCATCAAGCCTCCTGGACACGCTCCTGTCTCCCACGTTAGCCGGCACACATCCATCATCTTCAGGATGTAATCATCTCTCAGACGAAGAAGGCGCTCCGGTGCCGGAGTCTCTTGGATCTCACTCATTCACAACCCCCCCCCCCCGCGAGGACATGAGTCACCGTTTCGGCAAACAAAAGTCTCACAAATGTTTCTTTTGTTTCCCCACTCTCGTGTCTTTCAGAACATAAAACAAAGATGGCGAGCCCACTGTCTGGTGATAATTTCCCAGGAGTCAAAGCCATTCGGCGGCACTCGGCTGTGTCTAATTTGTCTGGGTAGGTGTAGGAGAAGTGCTCAAGAATGCTGGATGCGTGTGTTTAGTCGCACGTGAAATCTCACTCACCACCCCCCCCCCCCCCCCCTCAATCGCTATTTCATGCATTGTTTTTCTGCATAAACGGTTCATATCTCCCAGCTCATATGCATTCCCAAAGTATGCTAACGTGAACGGATAATGCAACCGATACATGTTTTCCGACACGTGTAACTGCAATGATTATATTAGTGTTGCAGGGATTTGACTGCCTTAAAGTTACACTAACAAGTATCAATCAATATGTAATTACAAGTTGGACAAGTTATTGACGGGCTAAAGATTCAGATTCAGACATTAAGTGATGCACAAATCAATATCCAATTAATATGTAAGCCTTATTTGGGCGATGTCATTTTATCTTGTAATATCTTTGACAATATTAGGTCATTTTAAGGTGGAGGTTTTTACGGTATAATCCTCAAACACACACGCACACACACACACATCAATCCATGTATCAGCTAGCCAATGACCCGCACTCGTCAATGCACTTCGTCTCACGTTGCTTCCAGGCTGCCACTTACATCGATGGGAGCTTGGGGAAGACAGCATATTGAATTCTAACCGAGCTACACACCGTAACAAAATCAATTTGGTTGAGTTTTATTTGTACAGCAGAAACTCACAATATCAGTTATCTCATAGTACAGTTCTTCTGGAGATGGTTTAAGACCTTCAACCTTTTTATGAAGAGCCAACCAATCACCATGAGGAGACTTGGTATGTTGTGAACTCATTCATTCGTTAATTTTCTACCACTTTTCCTCATGAGGGTCGCGGGGGTTGCTGGAGCCTATCCCAGCTGTCTTTGGGCGAGAGGCTGGACTGGTAGCCAGCCAATCACAGCTGGGAGACCCGAGTTCAATTCCACTACTCCATTTTCCTCCCACATTCCAAAAACATGCTAGGTTAATTGGTGACTCCAAATTGTCCATAGGTATGAATGTGAGTGTGAATGGTTGTTTGTCTATATGTGCCCTGTGATTGGCTGGCGACCAGTCCAGGGTGTACCACGCCTCTCGCCCGAAGACAGCTGGGATAGGCTCCAGCACCCCCCGCGACCCTCGTGAGGACAAGTGGTAGAAAATGAATGAATGAATGTTAACTGGACAACACGCTAACCAGGGCAGATGCTAACCAAGACAAAAACAAAATGATCACACTTAAAGCTCCCACATTTGTAGCTGACTGATTAAGATGGATTGACTTTTACCATGTGTAGCGAAGCCTCGTGAGGATAAGCAGTAGAAAATGAATGAATGAATGAAAAATGACTTGGATAACATGAGAAAGTGAAGATGAAATCCATAGCTCTCTTTAACCACATAGCATTTGGTTAACAACACAGCATCAACAGAACCAATGTTGTAATAGTGGTAAGGAGCTGCTTAGTTAGCATTAATACCAATAATTTCATTGTATACAATTGTCATACAATTGTATGACAAATGAAATGCAAATGCAATGCACAACAACATTTTAAAGTGCATGCAGAGGTAGATAAAGCTTCTGGATGCCCGCTTATGATACTAATGCTAATGCATTTGCTGCATAATGTGGTTAATGTGTGGATAAATGCTGGATCTTCTGCTGTGGCAGTTTAGCTAATTATTTCGTCTTCGTTGTGTGTACTCTAATCTGAATGGAGGCTTCCATCGCACTAAAAGGATCTTCCAGGACAATCTAAGGCAGCCCTTTTTTTAAGCTTTGTCAAAGAGAGAAGGTTTGAAGTCTGCTTTTAAAAATAGTGTCAGCGTCTTCTAGGTGGTTCTATAAGGGAGAAGCTTTGCCTCTTGGTATTGAAAGAAGACGTGACGTGAGGGAATGCACTAAATAGGGGCTGCCATCAGAGAGAAATGATGTTATTTCAGACAAAATTGAGGGCACGGAGCGGCTGTGACGTGCTATTCAAACCTGACTGATCCGCTTATCAGTTACGACACACACATATAGGCAGTCAGTCATCGATGATGCATTAGCATGACAATAGCGTTTCTCATTTTTACTGTCTTCCCAAATGGCAGCATGGAGCATTTCAGCCGGAAACACCCTGGGAGACGAGGCGGTCTTTAACCGCTCTGTATATAAACGCCATCATTAGGTCTAGTTCTCCTGATAGTTTGTGTTTACACATGACAATAGGATCCCATTCACGGTGCTACAATAAGTGGTGACAATTCTGAAAAGTAGTAGGAGGGTTTGAAGAGGGACTTTTATGGGTGTCCAGCCATTCACTGGAGGTAGTATTTACCAGGAATCTTCATCATTCATTCCGCTTATCCTCATGAGTGTCACAGGGGTGCTGGAGCCTATCCCAGCTGTCTTCGGGCCAGAGGCGGGGTACACCCTGGACTGGTCGCCAGCCAATCACAGGGCACATATAGACAAACAACCATTCACACTCACACACACTTCACACCTAGCATGTTTTTGGAATGTGGGAGGAAACCGGAATGGTGGAATTGAACACGGGTCTCCGAACTGTGAGGCCTGCGCGTTAACCACTCAAACACCATGCAGCCTCTTCATCACTCATTGATTCATTTTCTACTGCTTTTCCTCACGAGGGTAGCGGAGGTGCTGGAGCCTATCCCAGCTGTCTTAAGGCGAGAGGCGGGGTACACCCTGGACTGGTCGCCAGCCAATCACAGGGCACATAACTAACCTAACATAATTAACCTAGCATGTTTTTGGAATGTGGTGGAATTGAACAAGGGGAATCCTAGCTGTGAGGCCTGCATGCTAACCACTCAACCACTGTACAGCATCTTCATCAGTCATTCATTTATTCATTTTGTACCACTTTTCTTCACGATGGTTTCGGGGGTGCTGGAGCCTATCCCAGCTGTCTTAAGGCGAGAGGCGGGGTACACCCTGGACTGGTCGCCGGCCAATCACAGGGCACATATAGACAAACAACCATTCACACTCACATTCATACCTATGGACAATTTGGAGTGGCCAATTAACCTAGCATGTTTTTGGAATGTGGGAGGAAACCAGAGTAGTGGAATTGAACTCGGGTCTCCGAGCTGTGAGGCCTGCACGCTAACCACTCATCCACCGTGCAGCCTCTTCATCAATCATTAGGAACAAATTAGACCACCTTTGGCATCCATCTTAAAGGATCCACCGTATTTCTTGACCTAATGATGAAAACTGACCGACAGCAATGTTGCGTTCAGGTCCATCACATCGTCACTCAATGGTGACCCACCTGTAATACTAAAGTCAATGCCATTTACACATATAGCTGCAAGACTCATCTTGCAGAGTGCAGCTTCAATTGACACAGAAACCCAATTCCAGTTAAAAGGCAGTAAATCTGGCTTTTGTAGGGGGGCTTGGCAGAAGGAATTCTATCAACGTGGGGGATGTACTTTGGCTGAAAAGGAGCATGACGCCAAGGAAAGCCAATACATATTAGATTTTTATGTTGGTAAATCAATGAAGCAGAAGAGTCCTGCTTCTTTCTTCCTTCCTTGCCTGCCTGGCATCTCATTTGCTTTTATATTTGCGACCAAAAAAGTAAGTGTAGTCCACCTGTCTTGTCTAGCACGCCACACCGTGTCACAGGAAGACATTATTGGGTCACAAAAGCGCCCAGAGCCAAAAAAGTGAACGAGAGGAAATGTCACACTTCCTCGGCCAGCATCAGACACCTGAGATTAGATCTATTCCTGCACTGAGCCAACAGGCTGACACGCTGTAACAGCCATTTAGGACCCTGCCACCATGTATCCACGCACACGTGGCGTTATTTTATTATTATTCACATTTGATTTCTGTCTCTTTATGGGCAACACAAAGAGAAAGCACATTGATTAAATTGGTGCACTGAATACGTGTGCGCTCCCAGATGTACGCAGACCACACACACAATCAGATTAGCAATCTGTCCACGTCCTCCTTCACATCAAAGGTGTCCATTTATATTTCATAGCGAGCCTTGAGGTGACAGCCACATGTGTGATGGATAAAAGAGAGCTCAGTGTTTTGCTTGTCAGGAAAAAAGCAAACAAAGTTGTGCAGGCTGACAGCAGAAATTGTCCCCTATCTGCAATATTTTATCGTGGCTCGGCCGCCTCTCTTTATTATATGAGTGATGCACTTGTACACACGTCAAAGGAATACTGAGGAGTGACCCTCAGAGCAAAAAGGGAATGTTTAAAAGATCCATTAATGTATTAATTATTGCAATCTCAGTTCAAGGGATGGAGGGGGCAGGCAGGTTAACGAGGGGGTCTTGAGAATCGGAAATGTTTTCAGAAAGAATGTGATTTTAAATTATGAAAATACAGTCATCCCTCATTTATCACGGTTAAGCGCTTCCAGATGTGACTGTGATAAGTGAATTTCCACAAAGTAGGATTCAATATTAACTGAATATTTTTATAGTTAGAGCATTTAAACGATGAAAATCGGAAATGTGTTCAGAAAGAATGTGGTTTAAAATACTGAAATACAGTCATCCCTCATTTATCACGGTTAAGCGCTTCCAGATCTGACTGTGATAAGTGAATTTCCACGAAGTAGGATTCAATATCAATGGAATATTTTTATAGTTAGAGCATTTAAACGGTGAAAATCGGAAATGTGTTCAGAAAGAATGTGGTTTAAATTACTGAAATACAGTCATCCCTCATTTATCACGGTTAACCGCTTCCAGATCTGACTGTGATAAGTGAATTCCCATGAAGTAGGATTCAATATTGACTGAATATTTTTATAGTTGGAGCATTTAAACGGTGAAAATCGGAAATGTGTTCAGAAAGAATGTGGTTTAAAATACGGAAATACAGTCATCCCTCATTTATCACAGTTAAGCGCTTCCAGATCTGACTGTGATAAGTGAATTTCCACGAAGTAGGATTCAATATTGACTGAATATTTTTATAGTTGGAGCATTTAAACGGTGAAAATCGGAAATGTGTTCAGAAAGAATGTGGTTTAAAATACGGAAATACAGTCATCCCTCATTTATCACAGTTAAGCGCTTCCAGATCTGACTGTGATAAGTGAATTTCCACGAAGTAGGATTCAATATTAGCTGAATATTTTTATAGTTAGAGCATTTAAACGGTGAAAATCGGAAATGTGTTCAGAAAGAATGTGGTTTAAAATACTGAAATACAGTCATCCCTCATTTATCACGGTTAAGCGCTTCCAGATCTGACTGTGATAAGTGAATTTCCACGAAGTATGATTCAATATCAACTGAATATTTTTATAGTTAGAGCATTTAAACGGTGAAAATCGGAAATGTGTTCAGAAAGAATGTGGTTTAAAATACGGAAATACAGTCATCCCTCATTTATCACGGTTAAGCGCTTCCAGATCTGACTGTGATAAGTGAATTTACACAAAGTAGGATTCAATATTAACTGAATATTTTTATAGTTAGAGCATTTAAACGGTGAAAATCGGAAATGTGTTCAGAAAGAATGTGGTTTAAAATACGGAAATACAGTCATCCCTCATTTATCACGGTTACGCGGTTCCAGATCTGACTGTGATAAGTGAATTTTCATGAAGTAGGATTCAATATTAACTGAATATTTTCATAGTTAGAGCATTTAACCGTACACTATTATGCTCATTAATCGGCCCTTGAGTTGTGGACTCCTATAGAGCAGCTACACGCAATAACCAGCACAGAAAGTTTCCGAGATCTTCCAGAATCTGCACCTATTCCAGCTGTCTTTCTTTGTTTTGTGCTTCCCGAGGAAACAATTTGTTTTAATTTATTCCACCCACGGCCCGCCTCCAGGCACGGCCACTGCGCTGTGGTTGGTGTTGTGCCAACTTTATAGGAGTTTATTTTTTTAAATGTCCGCTTTTAACATACAGCCATATGTGTTGGATCCCAAATCCGATCTGGAAGTCCAGACTGGACAGTCTGAAGTTTCTCAAAAAAAGAGGTTACTTCAAGTTTTCTACCGTATCTGTAGGAAGCCCGCCAATCTGTTACATCACAAATCTGCAGTTTTAGAACGCCCTCCAAAACCGAGTGTTCAGAGCCATCCCAAACTTCTTTCAGGGCTCACTTCCAAATGTACAAACCTCATTAGCATTAAACTTTGGCATGGCTTAACACGACAATGCAATTTATAGGTCAGAAAAGTGGAAAAAGTGTCCCCTTTAACATTATTAGAGCCCCGTAGAAGGAACTAATGAAGGAACACTTTAGTTTGAGACTCTTTGCAAGCTGTGGTTGATGTGAAGTAAAGCTTCTGTGAAAGCTTTGTGCCACCCCTGGGAACTGTACCAGAAACATGGAACGTAAGCACACCAATCAGCGAGTCATAGAGTTGTTTGTGTCACATTCCTAATGTTGGAATCACACAGTCGGCACAAATAACTCAAAGTTGAGATGAGACCCTCAGTCATCTTCTTCGGAATACTGTGGATTGTACCATTTGACCCAAATTTCGAGAAAAATATCTGTAAAATTCGCACAATCATATAGAATATCCCACGGGACGATTGTATAGCGACTTCAAAAATAGTGATAATTTTAACAGCTGCACGGTCGAGTGGTTAGCATGCAGACCTCACAGCTAGGAGACCCGAGTTCAATTCCACCCTCGGCCATCTCTGTGTGGAGTTCGCATGTTCTCCCCGTGCATGCGTGGGTTTTCTCCCACATTCCAAAAACATGCTAGGTTAATTAGCGACTCCAAATTGTCCATAGGTATGAATGTGAGTGTGAATGGTTGTTTGTCTATATGTGCCCTGTGATTGGCTGGCCACCAGCCCAGGGTGTAACCCGCCTCTCGCCCGAAGACAGCTAGGATAGGCTAAAATTTTACTTTATTTTAGTTTGATTGTACAGTGGTTGAATTCTCTTTTGCTTGTGTATGATTAAAAAGGGCTGCAAGGCGGACAGGTGGTTAGCGTGGAGGCCTCACAGCTAGGAGACCAGAGTTCAATTCCACCCTCTGCCATTTCTGTGGGAAGTTTGCATGTTCTCCCCGTGCATGCGTGGGTTTTCTCCGGGTACTCCGGTTTCCTCCCACATTCCAAAAACATGCTAGGTTAATTAGCGACTCCAAATTGTCCATAGGTATGAATGTGAGTGTGAATGGTTGTTTGTCTATATGTGCCCTGTGATTGGCTGGCGATCAGTCCAGGGTGTACCCCGCCTCTCGCCCGAAGACAGCTGGGATAGGCTGCAGCCCCCCCCCCCCGCAACCCTCGTGAGGATAAGCGGTAGAAAATGAATGAATGATAATTTTACCCTATGTACGATGTACAATAAATAATTCAAAAAATCCAATTAGCTTTATTAGCTTTACTGTCTTATTTACAGTAAATCGGGTATGTACGATCATTTTACATTTGACTTCAAAATTGCCTGAAGGGTTGATGATATTTGATTTCCATTATTTCCAGGAGGAGATTTGAATGTAATGGAAACACTTGACCAAAAAAATAAACTATTTCCTCTTTGCTTACTCAGTGCTCACTCACTCAATATGCCCGGTCCTGCTATCAAATCATTTCCAGCACACGCTGACAAAAAACCCCCAGGAAGACGACTTAAGGAAAGGAAATAAAGCCGTCACATATCTCACAGACAGCAAGTCTATTTGATCTTATTTATATACATTTTTTTTTGGGAGCCGCTGAGCCACTGATGAAGGCATTAAACCGTCCCCTATATAGCCAACCTAAGCTGACAGGCTGTCTGTGGATTTTGGGCTGCGTTCTATAAATATATACACACACCCACACCATAGGAGTCTACATGTTTTGTAATGAGTTATTTTTGCACCTTAAGCCAAAAAATGGAGTCGGCTTAGTAACTGGATCTAATAAACTGCAAAAGATGAGAGTTGACTAAATAAATGCTCATATTCCTAAGAAGAGTTCATAGGACTAAATAATACTTGCCCTTTACGCCAATGAACAATATTTTGTATACACAGTAGATAGATACAGAATACACACAGATTCCGATATAAGAGCGCGAGTTGTATCCTATAAGACACATGGAATTATGGGATTTGCATTTTGATGGCTGACAGCTCAGGCAGCCACGAGAGTCGAGGGGAACGCAATAAAAGATCCGTGATTGGACTCAAGCTCCTGAACCGCCCCCAAACAGATCCTCTCTAAATACTTACAGCGAGAGATGCTGCCATTATGCTGCACCAATATACTGTATTCTACTTGACTTATGTCTGCTATACAGCGGCTATACAGCCAATAGGCCACTCAATTTACTTGGGGGCCACTGGAGCTCGGGTCTGGGTGAGACTGGGCTGCATCAGGGTTTCCAAAAAAAAAAAACACATTTATTAAAAACAAAAAAATTACAAAAAACTTTGCTTTGGTTCCAATTTTCTACAATAAAAGCTCTGATAAAACAATCCACTATTCTCAAATATCTTACTTTTTATTTTTCTACACAAAATAAGATGAAAAATAAATAAACAAATCAAGAATAAAGAAAATCAATCAATCAGTAATATATATAATAATAATAATAAAATGGCAAATAATAAAAACTTAAGAAACCACATATAGTTGGTGGGTAGACAAATTATTTTTTTCAGATTAAAATGAACAAAGCATTATTAGAGCCCTGTAGACATGACAAAACACGACTATAGTCACATTTATACTCTTTTTATTTACAACATATTGCGCAACTGCAGGGTCTTGAGACACATGCTAACTCGCAAACTAGAGAGCTAGCGACCTAAACGGTAGCCTTCAAGTTATTTCCTTTAAACTTAAATAGCCAAAAACTTACCACTTCCACACGGATAGGGAGGATAACTATTAACAGTTATTTAACCTTTAACATGAACATTAATCAAACGTAATATTTTTTTTCTGGGTACATGATACCATACAGCATCCATATCAAACTTGCGCGGGCCGCACTAACATTAAACTTTCATATCAAGGCGGGGGCCTCAAACTAGTGTCCTGCGGGCCACATTTGGCCCGCGGGCCGCGTGTTTGAGACCCCTGCAATAGGCTAATTTAGCGTGATGTTGCTGTTTGAATGCTCACATATTGGTGATATTTGCGGAGTTCCAGTGTATAAAGTTAATAAAGTGCACATTTGCACATGTGCTGTGACTCTGGTTCAAGTGTGTACACTGGGGATGGGCCTTTATTAAAAAAAAAAAGTATTGCTTTGTAAAATCCAACTCCTGTTAATAATAATGCAGACTGTTTTTTTTCTTTTGCTTGTTTTTTTGTCGTCTGAGCTATTGATTGTTGGGAAAGCAATTCATATTTGGCCCTCAAAGGCAGTGAGAGAAATGTTTGTTTGTTCCTGATATTGCTGCAATATGTGCAAGCTTTATGATCATATCAGTCTTATTGGGGTTATTTAATGATATTAGCTGTAAACTAGTCTTTGCCTCTCCCCCTTTGCCCTTCATTTACAATTACAATTCTAACAGTCTGCTATGACCATCTGGACCTATGAGAACTACTCTTGAACAAGGTTACCACACCCTTGAGGGGAAATGCAAATAAGTCTCTACCACAGTCACTACATGGTCTACATCAGGGGTCTCAAACACGCGGGCCACGGGCCAAATGTGGCCCGCAGGACACTAGTTTGAGGCCCCCGCCTTGAAAGTTTAATGTTAGTGCGGCCCGCGCAAGTTTGATATGGATGCTGTATGGTATCATGTACCCAGAAAAAATTATTCAGTTTGTTTCATGTTCATGTTAAAGGTTAAATAACTGTTAATAGTTATCCTCTCTATCGGTGTGGAAGTGGTAAGTTTTCGGCTATTTAAGTTTAAAGGAAATAACTTGAAGGCTACCGTTTAGGTCGCTAGCTCTCTAGTTTGCGAGTTAGCATGTGTCTCAAGACCCTGCAGTTGCGCAATATGTTGTACATAAAAAGAGTATAAATGTGACTATAGTCGTGTTTTGTCATGTCTACAGGGCTCTAATAATGCTTTGTTCATTTTAATCTGAAAAAAATAATTTGTCTACCCACCAACTATATGTGGTTTCTTAAGTTTTTATTATTTGCCGTTTTATTATTATTATATTTATTACTGATTGATTTTCTTTATTCCTGATTTGTTTATTTATTTTTCATCTTATTTTGTGTAGAAAAATAAAAAGTAAGATATTTGAGAACAGTGGAATGTTTTATCAGAGCTTTTCTTGTAGAAAATTGGAACCAAAGTGAAGTTTTTTTTTAATTTTTTTGTTCTTATTTGAAAACCTGATGCGGCCCAGTCTCACCCAGACCCGAGCTCCAGTGGCCCCCAAGTAAATTGAGTTTGAGACCCCTGGTCTACATGGAGTTTAATAACAGGGTGCACAACTTGGCTGCAACCAGCAGAGGCGCTGTTGGGTCTCTACCAATGTCAATGGTAGGGTTACACGTCAATCATGATTGGCTGTTATACAGGTACTCCACTTTTAGTCCAGTTATATAGTGAACAAATATTCCAATATTTTTATGCATTATAGTTGGGTGTTTTGGGGGCAAAATGATTTAAATGACCGCAATGCTGTAGAAGTTAGTCAGTTATTTTGCACTATTTACTTCATTTTATATTGTTACTTTGTTTTGTTGTGTATTAATACACATATATTGTTAGATTGTTCCCATATAACTATATATATATTTATATATGCATATATGCGATGTTGTTGATGACGTCACTGAAAATTGGACGAGCTCGGTGCTCGAGTGCCTTTGAGTGTCACGTGTCCAGCAGGTGGCAGTGGACGGTCTCAGGTATGGAGGAAGAAGAGGAGGAGGCTGATGAAGAAAGTAGGGGGCGTGTACTTAACAGTCTCTCCCATGTTGCGTAGCGTGGAAATGTGACGTGCGTGGAGCAGCAGAGAGAGAATGTATGCATGTTGTGTTTGTTGTGTGTAAGTGTGTGTGTGTGTGTGTGTGTGACAGCGACTTCCACACCGGAAAAGTGCCTCCGGCTTACCCCACTTTGGGCTCTTCGTTTCCAGCCAGGACCGGCTGACGACCCGGGGACTTCACCACCACCACGACCAGGTTCGGACTCCTGGAAGTAAAACAAAAGTCCCGTCATTCGGGTTGTAAGCGATGCACTGGCAGCATGGCCAAGTGGTTCAAGGAGCACCTCGGATTCAAAACTACCAAAGCACCTCCTCCGGCGCCCCCGAAACCGGACTACCGATCCTGCCTCACCGGTGTGCCCGGTACGCCTGGCTTCCAAGCGGCCATCTCCGGAGCTACTTTCCCCGCTCAGCCGGACATTCTAGCCGCCTACAAACTACAGAAGGAGCTGGACTTCGAGGACCCGTACACTCCCGGAGGAACTATAGCATTCGGCTCCGGCAGCGTGACCGCCGTGGGGGCGCCGGATATCAAGTTCGTGTCGCCAAAGCACCGGCTTATCAAGGTGGAAACGGTGGAAAAGAACAGCCCGGCTCCCGGCGGAGGTGTCACGGTCACTCAGGCTGTCGCCGTGGGGAGCGTGAAATCCCCCACGTCGCCCCCTACGGAGCAAGACAACAAGGAGAAGGTGGGTGAACTTTAAACCACACACATTCAATCCAACTTTATTCGTAAAGCATTTTCTAACAAAAACAAAGTGCTGTACATAGAATAAATAAATAAACTAAATAAACAATGAAATGTGAATATATATATATAATATATGTTATATGTTTTATATATATATATATAAACGCGAATTAAAATAATTAATAAATAAATTCAAATACGCATTGTTAGATTTAGTCGTGTTGCGTTTACGGTGCCTTTCGTTTTGTCGGAAGTTAGGTAAGTTCGGTTTTTGTCTAACACAGCAACACTGGTGACAAGAATGTCTACTTCCAACCGGCAGAACTTGTCTGTCGCACACACAAACACACACAGACGCACACACACACACACACACTGCTCCTCAGTGTCAGTCCACTTGCGACATTACTTCCCACTTAATGACTAACCTGCATGGAAGGGAATGCTGTGTGGACACCGGGAATGTACCAGCGTCTACAAATGTATACAGTATTGTACCTGAATATAAGACGACTTCCTCTTTTTCTTGCGAACTGTTTTCTTTTTTACATTTTTATTTGAATTTTTTTTGAAGGGGGTCAAATCAAGTCTACTTTATTTAGCATATATAATGCTAATTCACAACCCAATGTAACAACACATGGAACAACCACACTCCTCACGCATTAAACAGCATCCCACATGAGCAAGCACATGGTGACATGGGCAAGGAAAAGATCGCTCCAGGTCACTGATGTATGTGTGTGTTTGTGTGTGTGACGGGTAGAAAAGCTATCTTAGGGTGAAGTGGTTTGGTGACACCTGTTGGTATGTATGTATACCAGTGTTTTGCAACCTTTATTGAACCGTGGCACATATTTTACATTATTAAATGAATTTAACTGTTGTGCCTGTTACTGTAGGTCGCTGGATAGATGAAAAAGTACATTATTCATTAATTCATTCATTTTCTACCGCTTATCCTCACAAGGGTCGTGGGGGGTGCTGGAGCCTATCCCAGCTGTCTTTGGACGAGAGGCGGGGTACACCCTGGACTGGTCGCCAGCCAATCACAGCGCACATATAGACAAACAACCATTCACACTCACATTCATACCTATGGACAATTTGCAATTAACCTAGCTGGCCGAGGGTGGAATTGAACTCGGGTCTCCTAGCTGTGAGGCCTGCACGCTAACCATCTGCCGTGCAGCCCTTTTCAATCATACACAAGCAAAAGAGAATTCAACCACTGTACAATAAAACTAAAATAAAGTAAAATTTTAGCCTATGCCAGCTGTCTTCGGGCGAGAGGCGGGGTACACCCTGGACTGGTGGCCAGCCAATCACAGGGCACATATAGACAAACAACCATTCACACTCACATTCATACCTATGGACAATTTGGAGTCGGCAATTAACCTAGCATGTTTTTGGAATGTGGGAGGAAACCGGAGTACCCGGAAAAAAACCCACGCATGCACGGGGAGAACATGCAAACTCCACACAGAGGGTGGGATTGAACTCTGGTCTCCTAGCTGTGAGGTCTACGCGCTAACCACTCGACCGCCGTGCAGCTTCTCATAACAAAATATGTGAGATTGTATGAACATTTTCACAATAATCATAGAACGGGTAACATCAGCTAAGCGACAGATTATTATTGTGCCAGTTGGACAGTTGGAGTTGGATACGGTTCTAATTTTAGCAGCACGACACTTGCTTCTGTGCTTTGTAACGCCACACTACAGGGAGCTGCTGTTGTCAGCACAAAGTGAACATGGAGACAGACAGGCTGGTAGAATGCAGAATGCATACATGCATGCATGCACGGGGGCTGCTTCTAGAAACACTTTATCATGTCCTGGCTTCTCAGGAATTCCCACACATGAGAAACCCAAGAGGTCCAATGCCAGCAAGGTTAAGGACGCGATTGTGCGGTGATGAGTGTTATCTTCTGGCTGCTTGGGAAGTTTTCTGCACATTGCTTTTCCAAAACGTTAAGAAATGCTTGCACATGAGGCAATTTTTGAGTCGTATTTTCCCAGAAAAAGTGTTTAAAAACCGAATTCTACAACAGACTGCTTCTGTTTGCATGCACAGTAGCTTCTTAGCACTGCTTTACAGCATCTGTGCAAGTATAAAACCCCATTTTTGCCGCCCCTACCTTGCTTTGGTGCAACTGTTATTGCCATAGAAAGTATATTCCCATATGTGAAGAGAGCAGCAACCATGACATACTCATAAAAAAAAAAAACAACATACCAAGCACTGCAGATGTTGGCTTCTGCAAGCAATCATGTATTTCAAGCAAACAGAAATGATGATTTTGGTCCAAACCATTGCAGCTGTACAAGCCGATTTAAACAGATAGTACGCTCTGTCATCATACACTCACATGGCTTAATTGTGTATGCGTGTACGTGCAGCACAGTATACACACGATGTTAAATCAGTGCTGACAGCCGGCGCTCTTAAGACGTGTGCAGAGAGACGGGGTTTAAAGGTGTTCTTGTCAGGTGCTGAGGGGTTTGACACAAGTGCTGCATAGATAGCAAAGTGAGGTTCCTCTTTGGAGCGTTGAGAGCGGGGCTCGATCAATAGATCATTAGGAATTCTGTTGATCGCGTGGAATTGATTGTTGATTGTCTTGAAGCAATATAGGCAGAATGCAACCACTGTCATCCCTCGCCACAGTCTTGAAATTCGCAGCTTCACCAAAATACAGTATATTAATTGAATAAACCATGCTGTTTCGTGGTTGAATATGGCCTGTTAGCATGCATATTTAAGCTAATTGTATGTATGTTTTGCCTAAATGAAGTATTTTCATGCATAAAAATAGTGAAATGAACGAAATACAATTATAAAGAAAGAAGAAGACACATTCAAATTTTGCTGCACGGTTCAAAGTTAGGAAGAATGTTGGCCGTTTGACCAATCAGAGTGGAATAGGCGTGCTCAGAGGCGGGCCGTGGGTGGAATAAATAAATTTATACAGACCATTTTGGCAGGAAGCACAAATGAAAGGAAACACAGCTGGAATAGGTGCAGATTCTGGAAGATCTAAAAAGTTTTCTCTGTGGGTTATTGTGTGTAGCTGCTCTATAGGAGACCACAACTCAATACAAATTGTTGTAGGTGCCGCAGACCTCACAGCTAGGAGACCCGAGTTCAATCCCACCCTCGGCCATGTGTGGAGTTTGCATGTTCTCCCCGTGCATGCGTGGGTTTTCCCCGGGTACTCCGGTTTCCTCCCACATTCCAAAAACATGCTAGGTTAATTCTCCATAGGTATGAATGTGAGTGTGAATGGTTGTTTGTCTATATGTGCCCTGTGATTGGCTGGCGACCAGTCCAGGGTGTACCCCGCCTCTCGCCCGAAGTCAGCTAGGACAGGCTAAAATTTTACTTTATTTTAGTTTTATTGTACAGTGGTTGAATTCTCTTTTGTTCGTGTATGATTGAAAAGGGCTGCACGGCGGGCGGGTGGTTAGCACGCAGGCCTCACAGCTAGGAGACCAGAGTTCAATTCCACTCTCGTCCATCTCTGTGTGGAGTTTGCATGTTCTCCCCGTGTATGCGTGGGTTTTCTCCGGGTACTCCGGTTTCCTCCCACATTCCAAAAACATGCTAGGTTAATTAGCAACTCCAAATTGTCCATAGGTATGAATGTGAGTGTGAATGGTTGTTTGTCTATATGTGCCCTGTGATTGGCTGGCCACCAGTCCAGGGTGTACCCCGCCTCTCGCCCGAAGTCAGCTAGGATAGGCAAAAATTTTACTTTATTTTAGTTTTATTGTACAGTGGTTGAATTCTCTTTTGAAAAGGGCTGCACAGCAGACGGGTGGTTAGCGCGCAGGGCTCACAGCTAGGAGACCCGATTTCAATTCCGCACTCTGCCATTTCTGTGTGGAGTTAGCATGTTCTCCCCGTGCATGTGTGGGTTTTCTCCGGGTACTCCGGTTTCCTCCCACATTCCAAAAACATGCTAGGTTAATTGGCGACTCCAAATTGTCCATAGGTATAAGCGGTAAATGCATTATTCTACACTGGTCCGTAGGTGTCAGTAGCACCAGACTTGATCGCCTGAACAACAGGCTTTTATTGCAGGTTGTATTTGTACCTATGAAACCCGTAAAACTTTAAAAACCTCAAAAATTTTTGACTGTCACACATGCGTCAAAATAAGTTCATAGTGAAACACACAAAAAAAAACAACAAAGCACTCTAACACGGGATCCTGCGTATGGTGACACGGGTTGGGACATAGGTTGGGAAAAGATCCCACTTGCAAGTTCTTCTCTGTTTAGCTGCATCGATGTTTTAATTACTGGACTGATGAACGCTAATTATATCAGCGCTTACCTCATTATTGGAATGCCAATAGAAGAATCAAGTGTTATTTACTACTTGGTTCTGTTTTTACTTCAGCTTGCCTTTTTATTCGGGAAGGCGGGCGGAGTCGGGGATAAACAATGTGGGAGTGGCTATAACGTGGCAAAACAAAATGATACGTTCTTCAAGAAAATTTAAATGCCAGTTTTCCAGGTAGTCAAATCCTGCAAAACTTCAGTTCAGCGAGCATCATAGAAATAGCTGTTTAGATTTTTCTTTAGCTTTGTTGTACAACGAGTTCTGTGAAGGACTCTCATTCAAAGCTGTACGACTCAATTTTACTGTTAAAAGTGTTTCATTCATTTGTTTAGAATCACAATCAGAATCAGAATCGGATTGATTTTGATTCCGAGTGTTTCATTCATTTGTTTAGAATCACAATCAGATTCTGATTGATTCTGATTCTGAGTGTTTCATTCATTTGTTTAGAATCAGAATCAGAATGCGATTCTGATTGATTTTGATTCTGGGTGTTTCATTCATTTGTTTAGAATCAGAATCAGAATCCGATTCTAATTGATCAGAATCAGTTAGAATCGGATTCTGATTCTGAGTGTTTCATTCATTTGTTTTGAATCAGAATCAGAATCCGATTCTGATTGATTCTGATTCTGAGTGTTTCATTCATTTGTTTTGAATGAGAATCAGAATGCGATTCTGATTGATTTTGATTCTGGGTGTTTCATTCATTTGTTTAGAATCAGAATCAGAATCCGATTCTAATTGATCAGAATCAGTTAGAATCGGATTCTGATTCTGAGTGTTTCATTCATTTGTTTAGAATCAGAATCAGAATCCGATTCTGATCGATTCTGATACTGAGTGTTTCATTCATTTGTTTTGAATCAGAATCAGAATCGGATTCTGATTGATTCTGATTCTGAGTGTTTCATTCATTTGTTTAGAATCAGAATCGGAATCTGATTCGAAACAAATGCCAGTTTGTTTAGAATGAAGTTTTGCAGGATTTGACTACCTGGAAAACTGGCATTTGTTTAGAATCAGATTCAGATTCAGATTCTGATTCTAAACAAATGAATGAAACACTTTTTACAGTAAGAATGGAGTGTTCCTCCATTGTTCCAATGTTCCTCATATTTAAATATCAACATTTTTTTAAAATGTGTGTGGCACTTACAGTGGGGCAAAAAAGTATTTAGTCAGCCACCAATTGTGCAAGTTCTCCCACTTAAAAAGATGAGAGAGGCCTGTAATTTTCATCATAGGTACGCTTCAACTATGAGAGACAAAATGAGAAAAAAAAATCCAGATAATCACATTGTTTGATTTTTAAAGAATTTATTTGCAAATCATGGTGGAAAATAAGTATTTGGTCACCTACAAACAAGCAAGATTTGTGGCTCTCACAGACCTGTAAGTTCTTCTTTAAGAAGCTCCTCTGTCCTCCACTCGTTACCTGTATTGATGGCACCTGTTTGAACTGGTTATCAGTATAAAAGACACCTGTCCACAACCTCAGACAGTCACACTCCAAACTCCACTATGGCCAAGACCAAAGAGCTGTCAAAGGACATCAGAAACAAAATTGTAGACCTGCACCAGGCTGGGAAGACTGAATCTGCAATAGTTAAGCAGCTTGGTGTGAAGAAATCAACTGTGGGAGCAATTGTGAGAAAATGGAAGACCTACAAGACCACCGATAATCTCCCTCGATCTGGGGCTCCACGCAAGATCTCACCCCGTGGGGTCAAAATGATAACAAGAACGGTGAGCAAAAATCCCAGAACCACACGGGGGGACCTAGTGAAAGACCTGCAGAGAGCTGGGACCATATTAACGAAGGCTACCATAAGTAACACACTCCGCCGCCAGGGACTCAAATCCTGCAGTGCCAGACGTGTCCCCCTGCTGAAGCCAGTACATGTCCAAGCCCGTCTGAAGTTTGCTAGAGAGCATTTGGATGATCCAGAAGAGGATTGGGAGAATGTAATATGGTCAGATGAAACCAAAATAGAACTTTTTGGTATCAACTCAACTCAACGTGTTTGGAGGAGAAAGAATGCTGAGTTGCATCCAAACAACACCACACCTACTGTGAAGCATGGGGGTGGAAACATCATGCTCTGGGGCTGTTTTTCTGCAAAGGGACCAGGACAACTGATCCGTGTAAATGGGAGAATGAATGGGGCCATGTATCGTGAGATTCTGAATGAAAACCTTCTTCCATCAGCAAGGGCACTGAAGATGAAACGTGGCTGGGTCTTTCAGCATGACAACGATCCCAAACACACCGCCCGGGCAACGAAGGAGTGGCTTCATAAGAAGCATTTCAAGGTCCTGGAGTGGCCTAGCCAGTCTCCAGATCTCAACCCCATAGAAAATCTTTGGAGGGAGTTGAAAATCCGTGTTGCCCAGCGACAGCCCCTAAACATCACTGCTCTAGAGGCGATCTGCATGGAGGAATGGGCCAAAATACCTACAACAGTGTGTGAAAATCTTGTGAAGAGTTACAGAAAACGTTTGATCTCTGTCATTGCCAACAAAGGGTATATCACAAAGTATTGAGATGAACTTTTGTTTTTGACCAAATACTTATTTTCCACCATGATTTGCAAATAAATTCTTTAAAAATCAAACAATATGATTATCTGGATTTTTTTTTCTCATTTTGTCTCTCATAGTTGAAGCGTACCTATGATGAAAATTACAGGCCTCTCTCATCTTTTTAAGTGGGAGAACTTGCACAATTGGTGGCTGACTAAATACTTTTTTGCCCCACTGTAAGTGTGATAAAACCTGATTTAAAAAAACGTGCTTGTACAGGTAATGAAGGTTTCATGATGGCAACAGTTTGACCCTGACCCGAGTTTGATTCCCCAAAAAGTTTGTGCACTTAATTGCATAATTTGTGTCAGCTTTACTTAATTTTTTTTTTTACTTTCTTTGTGAAAGTTCTTTGACTATAGTGTTGTGTTTTTTTCAGGGTACTGTTTTTTTTTCTTTCTTAATGATGCAGAGTACTTCATGCTAGACGAAGTTGAGAGAGGTGATCAATTCTCCTCATCCCTCTGCCTTCAAACTCATTAAGGGCCTCATCTCCTAGCTCATTGCTCTGCTCGCTGCTCACCTCAACTTTTAGTCAAGGGTGCTGGAAGGTGATGACGAGCTGCGCGTATTTGCCCACATATAAACAAAAAGCAGTGGACTGGAGCGTGCGGCATTCTGTGGCGCTGCTGCTGTCTATAAGCTAGCTAGTCTATCTATAGAAGCGTCAAGTTGTTGTTGTACAGAGGCGTCTGGCATTCATACAAGAGCGAAAGCTCAAAACGCAGCCCCCCCCCCTGCATTGTTTTATCTATTTTCACTTCTTGTCGGTGTACCAGTACTTTTTCCTCCATCCGAGTTTGTTTTCCTGCACGATTGCTGTGCTCGGATTAATTTCCCCACAGCACGTATATGTTCACCTGGCCTCTCACCCGGACAGTGCAGACATCAGTGGTGGTTTCATAAACGCATCCCATCGGCCTCTCTCGCCCTCATCTCGCACACCGTGATAGGAGAAAATGTCAGGCGCCGACGTCAATATCGCCCGAGAGTGGTTTTCTTCAGAAAATGGATGAAAACATCAGAGCCCATCATGTCTCTTTTTTGGACACTTGACGAGGGATGATTGTTTTGCTGGATGTGCTGCACCTCTTAGACGTGTTTTGTATTATTTGGCTTTTAAAGTACACATTTGTCATGAAGTTATTTAACAATGCTTGACCAACCATGCTTTTTCATTAATCATACTTAGGAAGGACATTTGTGCCGCCGCTTTTAATTAGAAGATTGTGCCTCCCATTTAGAATTAGCAGAAAGACAAATAATCCTAATTTGGATCATAAATAGGGCCTTGGATAAACTTAAAAATACGATTCAATTATTTCCATTTCATTTCCATGGGAAAAAAAATCAGTTTTGCATCAAAAACACAAAATAAGTAGAAGACTGATATTGATTAGTTTTTATTTTTATTTTTATTTTTATTTTTATTTTTATTTTTATTTTTATTTTTATTTTTATTTTTATTTTTATTTGATTGTCTTGGAAAGAAAGATTCATGATTCATTATTTTCTATTATTCTATTATTATTTTCAAAAACACAAAATTGATAGAAGACCGATATTGATGAGCTTATTTTTATTTTTATTTTTATTTTTATTTTTATTTTTATTTTTATTTTTATTTTTATTTTTATTTTTATTTTTATTTTTATTTTTATTTTTATTTTTATTTTTTGATTGTCTTGGAAAGAAAGATTCATGATTCATTATTTTCTACTATTCTATTATTATTTTCTAAAACACAAAATTGATAGAAGACCAATATTGATTAGCTTATTTTTATTTTTATTTTTATTTTTATTTTTATTTTTATTTTTATTTTTATTTTTATTTTTATTTTTATTTTTATTTTTATTTTTATTTTTATTTTTATTTTTATTTTTATTTTTATTTGATTGTCTAGGAAAGAAAGATTCATGATTCATTATTTTCTATTGTTAACGAGATGGGAGAATTTTCAGTGGATGTTCTGAACTCCTGTTTCCATGCCACTGTTGTAGTGAGCAGAACAATGCTTCAGACAGCAATTGAGTTTGGAGTGAATCAACATTGCCCCTGCTGGTTGGAGTCAGTAGTGTTTTCCATTTTGCCTCAATTACTTAAAAACACAATTAATTATTAATAACAATCGATTCTGCACAACTGGGAGAACTATATATTTTTCAGGATAATTTTTCCTTCAGTTTTTTTTTGTGACCTTCAAGGCATATTTTATCCCCAAAAATATTGCATCAATTAAAAATCTGATTTCCCGGTGAACAGCACAGATGCTGTCATTTCTTTGAGTCCACACTGTTGATACAAGGCGCGATTGTTAGTTTCATTCCCACACAGTGTGTCAGTGAATGCCACAGACTTCCCCAGCTATTTGAAGCATGCGAAGAATTTTCCCACATGTCACCTTCAAGACAACAAGTGACTCATGAACTCAGAAAATATCCAGTGACTCTTCTCATGTTAAATATTCAAAGATTTTAGAACATCTGTCCTCTGGTTTGCTTTTGCTCTGCTTTTTCCGGACCTTGAGGCAAGCAGTGCCAGAAAGGATCTCTGATGAGGTAAACAAGAATCCTGCAAACCGTCAATCCGGCATTTATTGGAGTGTGACTTTTCATACAGAAACTGTGCGTGCTTGCATACAGCTACATCCAGCAAGTCCATAAGTCTGCTGGTTCCATGTTGTAACATGGGATTTTTACATAGATAGACACTATAAACAAGGTGTAGGCTCTTCAGCCTCCTTGTTGTGGCTCCTTTCAGTCATGGAAAAATAAAAAAAAAAGGTTATTTATTAATGTAATTATTATTTTCTAATATCTATACAATGTTTTATTCCTGGTCTTATCCACTTTTCTGACCTATAAATATAGTAAGAATGTTGTTTTCTCGTGTTAAACAATACCAAAAATGTCCGATAATGAGGTTTGTGCATTTGGAAGTGAACCCTGAAATAAGTTTGGCATGGCTCAAAACACTTGGTTTCAAAAGGCGTGGTAAAACTGTTCCCTTGTGATGTCACAGAGGGGCGGATTTCCTTATATGGTTCATAGTTAGGAAGAACTTTGGCTGTGTGACCAATCACAGCGGAATAGGCTTGGGTGGAATAAATTAAAACAGACCGTTTTGGCAGGAAGCACAAATGAAAGGAAACACAGCTGGAGTAGGTGCAGATTCTGGAAGATCTAAAAAGTTGTCTCTGTGGGTTATTGTGTGTAGCTGCTCTATAGGACACCACAACTCAATACAAACTGTCGTAGGTGCCCTTTAACAACACATTTTGAAGCATTTTAATTACTCAATTGGAATATGTATGAACCTCACAGCTAGGAGACCCGAGTTCAATTCCACCCTTGGCCATCTCTGTGTGGAATTTGCATGTTCTCTCCGGGATGTTTTCTCCGGGTACTCTGGTTTCATTCCAAAACATTCCAAAAACATGCTAGGTTAATTGGTGACGCCAAATTGTCCATAGGTATGAATGTGAGTGTGAATGGTTGTTTGACTACATGTGCCCTGTGATTGGCTGGCGACCAGTCCAGGGTGTACCCCGCCTCTCGCTCGAAGACAGCTGGGATAGGCTCCAGCACCCCCGCGACCCTCGTGAGGATAAGCGGTCGAAATTGAATGAATAAATGAATGGTTTGGTTGAGCTGGTTTCATAATTATACCTCTTCAGTGTTAAGTTGGTGTGTGATGAGTTTAGTGTTCTTTGTAAGAACACTAACACATTCCAAAAACATGCTAGGTTAATTGGCGACTCCAAATTGTCCATAGGTATGAATGTGAGTGTGAATGGTTGTTTGTCTATTATGTGTCCTGTGATTGGCTGGTAACCAGGTGTACCCCGCCTCTCGCCCGAAGACAACTGGGATAGGCTCCAGCACCCTTATGACCCTTGTGAGGATGGCATTAAACATATGAGAATATTAGTACTGTATTTTATGTATTATATATTGTATTTATTTTCATAAATTTAAGATCCATACTTTTTCATTGGATAGTGACCAATATTATTAAAGCTCAATGGTATGTTTACGCCCCGTCGTCTCTTCTTGTCGTCGTGAGGTCATCCTTTTGAGAAAACGCTGGAAAAGCCCGGATATAATTTCACGAATCCGCAAAGCTTGTTACATAAACATAGCGATGCTGTAATCCAGCATTATTGAATATAATAACTAGTCATGGTTTTTTTGGTTTTATAAACAGCAGCCCCACATGCGCCTGAAAGTCATTGCGCCTCGCAAAATGACGGCCTTTTTTCGCCACAATCCATCTTTCCTATTGTGCTGCGTCCAATTTGGCGTCCTCCAGCGCCGTCACGTAACTCCACCAGGTCACAATTAGGCTGCAGACGACGGCCGCTGGAGGACTCCTCGACACATGTCATCTATTTTGTTTAATGACAGTGCGGAGAGGAGGGAGTCCTGGGCGGTGAGGAAAATTGTCGCATGCGCTCCTGATTAAAAGGAAACCAACTGAGCTTGAAGCCTTGCCTAAAAATCTGAGGACGAAAGCGAGGAATCGGCGTGGTTTTTTTTTTCCCCGAAGTATGCAAACATATGCTTTACCCGTAATGGTACTTCCACATCATAGTCTTTTTCATTCCATGAGCGAGTTGTCGTCTTTTTTGTGTGTGTGTGTGTGTGTGTGTCGCACTGCAGGAGGTAACCGAGACCTGCCCCGTTATCTCAAAGTTCTACTTAACGGGATGGAATATTTTTTTCCGCCATTTCATACACTCTTTAAATCAGGGGTCTCAAACTCAATTTACCTGTGGGGCCACTTTTTCAGTGCTTTGGTTCCGATTTTCTACAATAAAAGAATTCCACTGTTCTCAAATATCTTAATTTTTATTTTTCTGCACAAAAAATATGAAAAATAAATAAACAAATCAAGAATAAAGAAAATCAATCAGTAATAAATTAATATAATAATAATAATAATAAAACAGCAAATAATAAAAACTTAAAAAACCACATATAGTTGGTGGGTAGACAAATTATTTTTTTCAGATTAAAATGAACAAAGCATTATTAGAGCCCTGTAGACATGACAAAACACGACTATAGTCACATTTATACTTTTTTTTATTGACAACATATTGCGCAACTGCAGGGTCTTGAGACACATGCTAACTCGCAAACTAGAGAGCTAGCGACCTAAACGGTAGCCTTCAAGTTATTTCCATTAAACTTAAATAGCCAAAAACTTACCACTTCCACACGGATAGGGAGGATAACTATTAACAGTTATTTAACCTTTAATATGAACATTAATCAAACATAATAATTTTTTCTGGGTACATGATACCATACAGCATCCATATTAAATTTGTGCGGGCCGCACTGACATTAAACTTTCATATCAAGGCGGGGGCCTCAAAGTAGTGTCCTGCGGGCCAAATTTGGCCCGCGGGCCCTGCTTTAAATCTAGTAAATAATTGAAAGGAATTCCGTGTCTTTCTGTGCAGTAGAGAAAGTCAGCCACCTTCTGCAGTTGTTTGCGGTGTAGCGCCGTCGCTCCAAGATTTAGGAAGTGCTCCCTTCCTGACAGGAAGTGTTTACAGCTTGGTGACATTTTTTTTTTTTTTCTGTCAAGTCTCTGCCTGCCTGTCACGCTTAAAATATAACCAAGGGTTAATGTTCACAGCTGTTTGGGCTCCAGGCTCCCGGATGTATATACGGGAATAGCGACAAAAAACGATGGAGCTTTGCACGCGCCACTGACGACGCAGCTTTGTGGTAACAGATTGGTGATTGTGCTACAAACCCTCCAAGCGACATAGCGGTGGTGCGGGTATATGAGACTCCACCCCGTCTGAGGCGCCGTCCATTGACGTGTGTGCATCCTGACCGCACAGACGCCATCTGAGGCCAGGTTGTGAGCTTTAATCAACGAGTCCTCACATCTGAATCTATAGCAGTGGTTACCTTCTTGTGACGTGTGCGACCTTATTGTTCTGTGAATTCATATCCCCAAAGCAAAGCTTATGTCCCAGAGCATTTCCACGTTTTGTTTCATAAAAGCCTTCATTTTCCGATCTGTGTTCCTTTCTTTCCAAAATACACCAGAATCCAACATGTGTCATAGGAACTGATGTAAATATACTAATTGTTCTTGCTAGATCACGGTTCGAACATTGCTTCCCTCTATCGATTTCTTAATACATGATCGATGTTTCATGGTTGACCACCACCATCATGATAAACGAGAGATTACTGTATATAAATATTGTATACAAGGCCGAATTCATCCTAACAGAACTCTGACCAATGTTGATTCTGTTCCACTTAAGTCATATCGATGGCATTTTTCTGTTGACGAACCAGGAAGATGACATTTGTGGACTCAAAACCAGTGTTGGGTACTTTAAAAAAGTAATGGTAATGGTTTTATTTCATTTGAACACGCATCAGATTACAATTGAATGCATCACATAATCAGTTCACAGTTCCACATGTCCGAAAGGAGTAGGAAGAAGCAAAGCTTATTAAATCCTACCCCTCCATCTGGTACTTTTACAATCAGTAACTGTTACATTTGTTCACTTCCTGCTTTCCTAATAGAATTTTTTAAATTTAATTTAATTTAATTTAATTTAATTTAATTTAATTTAATTTAATTTAATTTAATTTAATTTAATTTAATTTAATTTAATTTAATTTAATTTAAATTTAATTTAATTTAATTTAATTTAATTTAATTTAATTTAATTTAATTTAATTTAATTTAATTTAATTTAATTTAATTTAATTTAATTTAATTTTTTGTTACATACTAAAGTACAAGGTGATATGCGCATCTAATGACATAATGGGTACCATAGTAAGTGTCAATATAGTGATATATATAGCACATCATGACTGGTTCAAGACTCTTCATCCTTGTATTTAGCAAACATCAACTGCTTGTATTGTTTCTTGAATTGGCTCATCGTTGTGCATTGTTTGAGTTCCTTACTCAATCCATTCCATAGTTTGATTCCACGTCAATCTTTTCTACGTTTTTCTACTTTTAACTTTAAACTCTTCCTTTGCTGTGTTTGACTTTGAAGGTTCTCTTGTAAGCCGTAATTGTGCCCTCGCCAAAACTCCTCAGCATGTGTCAGCATCCTTACATATTCACCCCTTTCCCCTTCTCATCTTATTATAATCATGCAATGTCAACTAAGAAAAAAAAAAAAACAGTAATTACAGCCCAGGCAGGATTAACATATTTTATAACTTTTTAACATTCCAGTGCTGCACCAGCTCTATTGTTCCTTCTCCTTATTATGTTGTACTACAGACATACTGCCAATAAACCTATTACAGAGGGTTATAGAGGGTGGGGCTTGGTGGGGGGGGGGTGGCAAAGGAAGGAAATTGGGTGTCGTCAAGCATGTCGTCAAGTACTTCATCTTGAATATTTGTGGTATTTTTGAAGGGAACTTTTTTTTATATGGTGCAATACAGGGTCTCCTTTCACTTTTTGTTTGGTGTAAATCTTATATGATGTATTGTTTTTAAATTTGACCTGAAAGTCAAACCTAGCGATTTTGGATAGATGATGGCAGATGTTGCTGAGTTTTGGTAATATTAAAAACAATGCTAACATTAAAGCAACATACCTTCCAGGCACGGTAAGGAGATGTGGCTTACTTCTTACTTTAATACTTTAATAGAGTATAAATATTTAGAATTTGCCGCGTCAGCAGGGTTCAGTGACGACGGTAATGACGTCACAGTTTTCAGAAATTAACACTGCATTTGGAAGTCAACCCTGAAATAAGTTTGGCATGGCTCAAAACGCTCGGTTTCAAAAAGGCGTGATAAAACTGTTCCCTTGTGATGTCACAGAGGGGGAGACTTCCTTATATGGTTCATAGTTAGGAAGAACTTTGGCTGTGTGACCAATCACAGCGGAATAGGCGTGGGTGGAATGAATTAAAACAGACCGTTTTGGCAGGAAGCACAAATGAAAGGAAACACAGCTGGAATAGGTGCAGATTCTGGAAGATCTAAAAAGTTTTCTCTGTGGGTTATTGTGTGTAGCTGCTCTATAGGACACCACAACTCAATACAAACTGTCGTAGGTGCCCTATAACAACAAATGTTGAAGCATTTTAATGACTCAATTGGAATATGTATGAACCTCACAGCTAAGAGACCCGAGTTCAATTCCACCCTCGGTCATCTCTGTGTGGAGTTTGCATGTTCTCTCCGGGATGTTTTCCGGTTTCATTCCAAAACATTCCAAAAACATGCTAGGTTAATTGGCGACTCCAAATTGTCCATAGGTATGAATGTGAGTGTGAATGGTTGTTTGTCTATATGTGCCCTGTGATTGGCTGGCAACCAGGTGTACCCCGCCTCTCGCCTGAAGACAGCTGGGATAGGCTCCAGCACCCTTATGATCCTCGTGAGGATGGCATTAAACATATGAGAATATTTGTATTGTATATTGTATTTATTTTCATAAATTTAAGTTTAAATTTGGAGATCCATGCTTTTCATTGGATGGTGACCAATATTAAAGCTCGATGGTATGTTTACGCCCCGTCGTCGTCAGCAGGGTTCAGTGACGACGGTAATGACGTCACACTTTTCAGAAATTAACACTGCAATTACAAGATTTTGCCATGCTATTTGATGACAATATTCACCCAGAAGAGCCCATGTACAGTATCTCTGAACGCATATCTGACATATGATTTACGACTGCTTATGCAAAGGAGTGGGGAATGACCCAACCGGACCCACAATGTCTTAGAAACCATACAATTATAAACGCTGCTTTGCCACTTGCCACTGAAGTCTGGTCAATGACATCATCATTCTGGAAGTTTACACGCAAGCCACCATCAAAAACAACAACAAAAAAAAGAAGATCTAAAGCACCAACATTTTAATGCTTTGCTAATCTTGAAGTGGGAGTGGGGTTGGTAATAAATTTGCAGTTAAAGCTTTGCGGCACAGATGTCTCTGCAGAGGGAGGCAACTAATGGCCGTGAATGTGCGATGTTGAATCAACATTGAATCCTGTAAAGCAAAAGAGAAACATTCCTCAGGCTGGATTGGATTTAAAGTGGAAGAAATTTTTACCAATAAACCATCAATTCACATTTGCTTTTAGCGTTTTTTTTTTTTTCTATTTGTTTTGGTTGACAGACACACAATTGCTGCACTTAGACAATTTCTCAATTAGATTAAAAGCGAATGAATTCACCTCAAAAAAAAAAAAAAACAGAACAGGTTGCCATTCGCTTCAAAAGGGAAGTGCTCGTCTACGTCGCATGCATCACTTGATTGAGAAAAATGTCTTCATAGCAAATACAGTAATTTGATTTGGAAGGAACATCATTTTCCTCCGAGATCCCCCAGACTGAATATTTAAAGAGGAAGCAGTTGTGATGTTTTTGGTAATAAAATCCATAAAGTTTTATTAAAGTCAGCTTTGCGTCAGCGGTGAACGCAGTCCTGAGCGCCATCTGTTCAATCTGTCTGGGAAATATTTCATGCATATCAGTTCTTTGTCGAGGCTGCTTTGATTAATTGTAACCAGATTCAGACCGGCCACTTATAAATACTCTATTACTGATATTACTGATATGAACTGCAAGTATGCCAGTACAAAAGCACACAAATTGACTTAGTACTACATTATACGGGCCAAGTGGTTAGCATGCTGGCCGCACAGCCAGGCGATCCGGGTTCGGAAGTCCATTGGGTATGTCTGTGTGGAGAATGTTAGGTTAATTAGCCTTACGATTGGCTGGCAAACAGTCCAGAATGTATCCCGCCTCTTGCTCAAAGTCAGCTGGGATAGGCTCCAGCATACCACCTCGACCCAAGATAGGACAAACGGCATAGAAGATGAACGGATGAACAATATAGCTAATTAATCAATCAGTGGCTATGCTTGACCCTGTAAGGTATTTCATGATTTTAAAAAAAATTTTAATCAAAACTTTTGGATGGGCTGCACGGCGGTCGAGTGGTTAGCACGCAGATCTCACAGCTAGGAGACTAGGATTCAATTCCACCCTGTGTGGGTTTTCTCCGGGTACTCCGGTTTCCTCCCACATTCCAAAAACATGCTAGGTTAATTAGCGACTCCAAATTGTCCATAGGTATGAATGTGAGTGTGAATGGTTGTTTGTCTATATGTGCCCTGTGATTGGCTGGCCACCAGTCCAGGGTGTACCCCGCCTCTCGCCAGCTGGGATAGGCTCCAGCACCCCCTGCGACCCTAGAAAAAGCGGTAGAAAATGAATAAATGAGTGAAAACTTTTGGACAATTCTTTGTGGAGAAAGTTTGGAAAGGCCCTTTTCTGTTCCAGCATGCTTGGCCTCACAAGTGTTCCTTCGGATGAATGGACAAAAATCCCCACAGACGCAATCCAAAATTTTGTCTTCCCAAAAGAGTTGAAGCTCTTACAGCCGATCCTTTACTTGTTTTGGCTGTGTGTTCCAATATTGTCTAGGGTAGTTGGTTTAAAATAGTATCACCAGATCGATCGTAATGCCAAAGAGGAATTTATAATACAACAACATCTAGGGTTAGCTAACATTAGCATATATTTTTATCGTTATCATTTGTTGCTGTGCATCCTTGAGTGTTACAGTGATGGATCTGCTTGACCAATGAGCAACCAGCAGTGGTTTACAATAATTGGACTTTGAACTGACCAAGTAGAAGACATAGTAGTATCTGGTTTTGCCATCAAAAATGGATTGATAGGAAGTCCAGCCTTGGACATTACACCAAACGATCAATGATTTATGGGTAATTAGTTGATAAGGCACATCTGTGCCACTTGATGGCGGGCATTCAACTATTCATTCATTCATTTTCTACCGTTTATCTTCACGAAGGGGTGCTGGAGCCTATCCCAGCTGTCTTTGGTCGAGGGGCGGGGTACACCCTGGACTGGTCACCAGCCAATCACGGGGCACATATAGACAAACAACCATTCACACTCACATTCATACCTATGGACAATTTGGAGTCGCTAATTAACCTAGCATGTTTTTGGAATGTGGGAGGAAACCGGAGTACCCGGAGAATACCCACACATGCACGGGGAGAACATGCAAACTCCACACAGAGATGGCCGAGGGTGGGATTGAACTCGGGTCTCCTAGCTGTGAGGCCTGCACGCTAACCACTCGTCCGCCGTGCAGCCCTTTTCAATCATACACGAGCAAAAGAAAATCTCTGTACAATAAAACTAAAATAAAGTAAAAGTTTAGCCTATCCCAGCTGTCTACGGGGGAGAGGCGGGGCTGGTCGCCAGCCAATCACAGGGCACATATAGACAAACAACCATTCACAGTCACATTCATACCTATGGACAATTTGGAGTCGCTAATTAACCTAGCATGTTTTTGGAATGTGGGAGGAAACCGGAGTACCCGGAGAACATGCAAACCCCACACAGAAATGGCCGAGGGTGGAATTGAATCCTAGTCTCCTAGCTGTGAGGTCTGCGCGCTCACCACTCGACCGCCGTGCAGCTGTCCAAAAATTTTGATAAAACAAAAAAAATTTGGACAATTTGGAGTCGCTAATTAACCTAGCATGTTTTTGGAATGTGGGAGGAAACCGGAGTACCCGGAGAAAACCCATGCATGCACGGGGAGAACATGCAAAACTCCACCTTGAGATAGCCGAGGGTGGGATTGAACTTGGGTCTCCTAGCTGTGAGGTCTAACCACTCGACCGCCGTGCAGCCTGCATTTCAACTAATCATTCTGAAATGCTAGTCAGTCCCCTAAAGGTGCGTATCAAATTTCATGGTCATTCAGCTCAACACCCTAAAGTTATTTTGGGTGTAGGATACATTGAGTTGTTTGAGAAATTTCAAGTTGAATTTTGAGGTGAAAACGTGAAATTAAAAGTACGACAAAAATAATAGCACAGGTAACACAGTAGTGGTGCATGTTTTGCAAAATGTGTACATACGCATATGATGTATAATATGTTGTGTCTTAAGTGGCAGTTTCCTTATATCTGTCTGCGTCTCTGCATCCTGAAAAACAAAGCAGCAGCAGCGCCAAGAATAAAAAAAAACAAAAAAAAACTCCATAATGCAATTGAGCTGCTAAGCACTGTGTTGTATCGGGCAATCATTGGCTGAAATCCCTTGTGGCATGAAACATAAATCACGGTCATTCCACCCTCCCTTCCACTCGATAGCCTGATGACTTTTCTGGCAGTCCCAGCGGGGCTTCAACCTTGTCAAGCTCCACTCAATCCTTCCTGCCCCCGCTATGGCATAAATATCATTCTCCTGTCAGCAGAACTGAGTCCAATCTTTTGGAATTTGTCCATTTAACATGCGGTAAATCTAGATTATAATGCCCCAGAAATGTGTCTTAATTAGTCCCGCCCCATCTCAGCTATGATCTCAAATGACAACTAATGCAGTTCTTCAGATTTTTATCCCTTAACAGACACATGCTTTCGCTCTCTCCATTAAGTTTTCAAAAGGATAATTCCCATCCATGTTTTCTCCCCGGTAATGGAAAAACGAGGCCCAATCGAATAGTAATTGGAGAAGCTATCTGGTCGTCAAATATGGAGCCAGTGTGGCAGGTGCCAGTTGTCGCCTCGTTGCCTCGCTAATGTCCTCCCACTGTTCCCACTGATGCAAAGTGGACTTCTTTGGCTGAGAGCTGAAGTGTTGCCCTAAGAAGTGTTCTGGCAAGTATAACAGAGGAACATTTTGGGATCTGGGTTAGGAACTAAAGTAATATCAACACAAGTGAAGCACCAATGGGATCGCGGATTAAGCCAAAGTAGTGGTTCTGTGCAACAAGAAGTCAATTTCAACTCTGTTTCGGTTATTGCACAAATTTGAACACAAAACTATGCAATGTTTGTGTCCCCACCGAAAATTAGGACCTGAAGTGCTGAAGAGCCAATACAGAGTACCCTCAGGATTTCATTCATTTTCTATCGCTTTTTCCTTACAAGGATCGTGGGCTGTGCTGGAGCCTATCCCAGCTGTCTTCGGGCGAGAGGCGGGGTACACCCTGGACTGGTCGCCATCCAATCACAGTGCACATATAGACAATATATTTATAATAAGACAATAATATATTTGATGTTTTGTTATTATGCTCATTTTTAGTGTCCAAGCCGGAGCAGGAGGGGATAGAAAAGAAGGAAAAAAAAAACAGGGTGGGGCAAGACAAAAAGAGAGAAGATTCATTTTCTACCGCTTTTCCTCACGAGGGTCGCGGGGGGTGTTGGAGCCTATCCCAGCTGTCTTCAAGCGAGAGGCGGGGTACACCCTGGACTGGTGGCCATCCAATCACAGGGCACATATAGACAAACAACCATTCACACTCACATTCATACCTATGGACAATTTGGAGTCGCTAATTAACCTAGCATGTTTTTGGAATGTGGGAGGAAACCGGAGTACCCGGAGAAAACCCACGCATGCACGGGGAGAAAATGCAAACTCCACACAGACATAACCGAGGGTGGAATTGAACCCTGGTCTCCTAGTGAGGTCTATCCACTCGACGACTGTGCCATCCCCTCAGGATTTCAAACAGAATCAAGCACGGAAGCTGTTCAACTTAATAGTAAACAAAATAACTTTTGAACAACAAACTGAATTTTGGTCCAAAAGTTGAACCTGCGGGCTGCACGGCGGTCTAGGAGACCAGGGTTCAATTCCACCCTCGGCCATCTCTTTGTGAAATTTGCATGTGTGGGTTTTCCGGGTACTCCGATTTCCTCCCACATTCCAAAAACATGCTAGGTTAATTAGCGACTCCAAATTGTCCATAGGTATGAATGTGAGTGTGAATGGTTGTTTGTCTATATGTGCCCTGTGATTGGCTGGCCACCAGTCCAGGGTGTACCCCGCCTCTCGCTTGAAGACAGCTGGGATAGGCTCCAACACCCCCCACGACCCTCATGAGGAAAAGCGGTAGAAAATGAATCTTCTCTTTTTTTGTCTTGCCCCACCCTGTTTTTTTTCCCTTCTTTTCTATCCCCTCCTGCTCCGGCTTGGACACTAAAAATGAGCATAATAACAAAACATCAAATATATTATTGTCTTATTATAAATATATTGTCTATATGTGCACTGTGATTGGATGGCAACCAGTCCAGGGTGTACCCCGCCTCTCGCCCGAAGACAGCTGGGATAGGCTCCAGCACACCCCACGATCCTTGTAAGGAAAAAGCACGACCTTTGTGAGGATAAGTGGTCGAAAATGAATGAGTGAAGTTGAATCCGCAACCACAACTTCCATTTTTCATGGAGAAAATGTATTCAAAATCTGAACAAATCGAAGGCGGAACATCCTTCTGGAGTGGATTGTGTTCCCGAGGATGAACTGTGTATTGAAACATTACAGGTTTTTCTATGGAGTGGGGGGGGGGGTTTTACCCTCAACGGTGGCTTGGCTACGGTCCTGACACACCCTGGCATACCACGAGGCAGATGGTATGTCCCCGAGCGTTGCCGACACTCTGCTCACACCCTCATGCTTCTCCTGCTGTCTGCTGGTCATTAGTGCAGGGAGACAGGACGGACGTTTCGGAGCAGTTTGCAAATATGAAGCCTCACATCGACATGCAATGGCGGTTATGAATAACGCAGCCGGGGGCAGGTTGATGTTGAGAAAAGCGATGTTAAAATTCATTTAGAAGTGTTCAAATTAGCCAACAAGACTTCCTGACTCCCTTTTAAGAAAATCTGCATTACCTTTCACACTGAATTTTTTAGTTTCCTTTTTATATAACCTAAATGGGTAGAAGCAGATTTGTACTGCCCTTAATCCATGTTTTTTTTTTATTAAAAATATATATTTTTTAGTTTTCTAAAATAAAATCAAAAAAATATGTAAACCTGAGAAAATAATTCAATAAATCGGAACCTCCAGAGTGAAACTCATTCTGTTCTGTGAGACTGGTTGACACCTCTTATTATTATTACTATTATTATATAACATTTACAAATAATATTAAAATAAAATATACATTTGCCGATGTAATCCTGTTTGTTTCTGTTGTTCTGTTATTGTTGTTACAATTGTTGTTGTTGATGTTCTCTTTTTTTTTTTCTTGCCCCACCCCGTTTTCTGTTTCCTTCTTTTCTATCCCCTCCTGCTCCGGTCCGGACACTCAAAATTTTCATAACAACAAAACATCAAATAAAGCTAAATGATATTTAATATAACAGGGAATGTGTAGCTTACACTTTTCCCATTCAGAACAGGGCATTTACATCAATAATAAAATAAACAAAATATACAAATAAAACACTTTCCTATGTGAAAATAAGATCAATTTCCTTTATTGTGGTTATCATAATCACGTTTTCGCCCCAAGAACATCAAAACACTTATGGAGTTATTGATACAAATACATTATTAACAATTAAAATAGTGTTTTGTAATGCAATATTTTGGTTTTAAAGAATAGTAAAGTGTGTACAGACACGCAGCAGCCTTCACATTAGGTTTTGGACCAGCAGCATCAGTCCGATATCCGCTAAGTGGAATGCACTTGAAGCTGATATTGAATCAAATTGCTCTGGACCTTTCAAATTACTGCCTCAGTTGCCGCGGCTGATTTCAGATTCCTGATTTGCTCTCTAAATATCAGCAGGCCTGTTAGACTGTGTCAAAGTCAAACCCAATTCTGATCGCTCGGGAATGCATTTAGCGGTACTCCCCCCTTTTCAAATATTGCAGCTTTTGAGATTATAGCATCAAATATGCAATATGATTTAGGGGAAGGCTGTGGTTTTCATCATCTTGCTTCGTTTGTCCAACGCAATGTCAACAGGAAAGACGGAGGATGATGTCATGCTTTTGAAGCTGCTCCACCCATAACTCATTAAATGATGCTGTTATTTCCTGAAGCATGCGCAAACATCCTGCGGCTGGTGGAGATCCATAAGTCAGAACGTTAGAAGTGTTTCGATACCATTCTTTTAGTTGAGCGGTAACCAAATCACTTCCTGATAAAAACATTCATTCATTCATTTTCTACCACTTTTCCTCACGAGGGTCTTCGGGCGAGAGGCGGGGTACACCCTGGACTGGTGGTGGCCAGCCAATCACAGGGCACATATAGACAAACAACCATTCACACTCACATTCATACCTATGGACAATTTGGAGTCGCCAATTAACCTAGCATGTTTTCGGAATGTGGGAGGAAACCGGAGAAAACCCATACATGCAAACTCCACACAGAGATGGTGGAATTGAGGGTGGAATTGAACCCTGGTCTCCTAGCTGTGAGGTCTGCGCGCTAACCACTAGACCGCCGTGACGCCCAATTTAAAAACAGTTGCAGTTAAAACCTCTAACTATGCAGGCAATGTCCTAATCAATATTTTAACTTTTTCAAGTGTAAAAATAAGATAACCACTGTTAATATTACAACATAAAAAATTTACTAACATAGCTTACTAGCAACGGCACAAAGGAGAAAATGGTGTACAGCCAATCAGGACGACTCAATGGGCGGGTTCTCCGTCAGTTGTAGGTCTATATTTGATATTCTAATGTCTGTTCTGGTTGCCTTTTAATATGCTTGGTAAGAATGTAAACACAGACGGACATGTCTTCAACATGAGTATGCAACACAATCTACTGGTAGCAGTAGTAAATACAATAACAGGACAGATCGATCGGTCTAATACACCACAAGGGTGTAGAACACAATGTATGTTGAAATGCTCTCCACTCTACCATCGTATTGAGGGTCGATGAGTAGCTGTTATGCGATGATCAGGTCAAAGGTAGCAGTAACTGGGAATGAAGAAGCAGGAATCGAACCATCTTGCTAAATTTGCTAACGTTTTGATTGCTGTTTGAACAAGTTTCTACACAAGTTGCATGATATAACATATATTCAAAGTATGAAAATATGAGGCAACGTAATGTTATGCCAACAAGGAGACGGATTGCAGCACTTTGGGTGTTTGTGGGCGACGGCCTCCAACCTTGAACCGCTCCATTGAAGTACGCCGACCACATTTGTATGGGAATTGATGTGATTCATTATGTTTTCATAGTGAGGCGTACTTATTCTTGGGTCCGGGCTGTGTTTGCAGTGACTCTATGAGAGCTGGGGTTTGGCTCATGTTGCCATTACTGATGGTTGGAGCTGACGTGGGATCAGTTAGCGGATGATAATCAAACTGTGGTTGGCAGTACTATATGTTCTGCAATATTTGCTTGGGCTTCATTGCTTATAATGCATAGCTAATTTATGTGGTGTTTTTTTTTTTTTTTTTACCTCGATTTGTCAGAGAAACTTATGTATTTTTTTTTTGTGGCTCAAAAACAAACCAGGCCCGTGTTTGTACTGGAGTTGAAACTCACAGAAGCATAACATTTGAGGAACCCATAATTATGCTGCGGCAGAACAAGGCCTAGTTATTTTTCCCAAAACAGATGGAAAAGGGGAACATGGATGATAGAAGGATTTAACACACAGTAGCAGCTGCTATGAAATTCATCAGCAGTCCTTCATTCACTATTTATGCCTTGTCTACACGTATGGCAGAGTGGAATTAATCAGCTTACACACGATTCCGAGTGAACTTTTGCTTCACAAACACGATAAACACGTTTTTTTTCAGCAAGTGGTACAGCTCAGTTAAATTCACAGTGGTATAATTTCAATCAGGTAAGAACAGGGGTCTCAAACTCAATTTACTTGGGGGCCACTGGAGCTCGGGTCTAGGTGAGACTGGGCCGCATCAGTTTTCCAAAAAAAACGCATTTATTAAAAACAAAAATTTTTTAAAAAACTAAGAAAAGCTCTGATAAAACATTCCACTGTTCTCAAATATCTTACTTTTTTGTTTTCTACACAAAATAAGATGAAAAATAAATAAATCAATCAAGAATAAAGAAAATAAATCAATCAATCAGTAATAAATAAATAAATAAATATAATAATAAAACGGCAAAATAATAAAAACTCAAGAAACCACATATAGTTGGTGGATAGACAAATTATTTTTTCAGATTAAAATGAACAAAGCATTATTAGAGCCCTGTAGACATGACAAAACACGACTATAGTCACATTTATACTCTTTATTTACAACATATTGCGCAACTGCAGGGTCTTGAGACACATGCTAACTCGCAAACTAGAGAGCTCGCGTAGCCTTCAAGTTATTTCCTTTTAAACTTAAATAGCCAAAAACTTACCACTTCCACACGGATAGGGAGGATAACTATTAACAGTTATTTAACCTTTAACATGAACATTAATCAAACGTAATCATTTTTACATGATACCATACAGCACCCATATCATTAAACTTTCATATCAAGGCGGGGGCCTCAAACTAGTGTCCTGCGGGCCACATTTGGCCCGCGGGCCGCATGTTTGAGACCCGTGGTTAAGAACCTAATTCATTGATAAGAACCCTGTCGTTTGGACCGGCGGTGATATAGGATTGAATTAATTGTGTATTAGTTTCTCAAATATTTATTTATTACTTATTGTAACACATAGCAGTAGATCTGATACTGGTGTGCCATTCAGCTCTAAAATGTTGGTACTTTCCCAGCTGGTGTGAAATCCCAATGTTATATCAGTACATTATGTTTGCTTCCTTGAGGCAGGATAAGGGTGTGTGTGTGTGTGTGTGTTTCTGCCAATGGCAAAGACTATGCCTGATTATTGTCTTAGCATACAAGGACCTTCTTTCACCTCCACGAGATGAGTGATGTGTTTGTTTGTATTTAGGCTAAATTATTTCCTGGTGCCAGTGATGACTCATCAAGCGTGGTGCCAGGCGTGCACAGTTACATGCAACCCTCAGGTTGATGTATAAGCATTTGGCTGATTGGAGCAATATATTAATGCCTTTCTCCTGTTTTACAAGCGTTGACATGATTTAAGCTGTTAAGACTTTGACGACGGTTAAGGTCAGGAGTTGGAGTCACGTCCTAATGAGTGGGCATCAGTGGCGATGTCATAAGGCAGGGTTTTTTTCAGTGGTTGATGCGATTGATTGGTGCTGTAAATGGTGTCAGACAGCTGTGTAGCCTGCAGCGTGCATTTCAGCCCTGCAGCTTTTTCTGTCACATTTAGTTTTCACTCTAAAATAAGCCCGAGCATTGACACATTGTGGAACGCCATGCAGAACTGACACTGAAAGGAACTCCAGTCTTGTGTTTATAATGTTCATTCATTCATTCATTTTTTTCTGCTTTTTCCTCACGAGGGTCGCGGGGGTGCTGGAGCCTATCCCAGCTGTCTTCAGACACGAGGGACCCTGAACTGGTGGCCAGCCAATCACAGGGCACATATAGACAAACAACCATTCACACTCACATTCATACCTATGGACAATTTAGAGTCGCTAATTAACCTAGCATGTTTTTGGAATGTGGGAGGAAACCGGAGTACCCGGAGGAAACCCACGAAGAGAACATGCAAACTCCACACAGAGATGGCCAAGGGTGGAATTGAACCCTGGTCTCCTAGCTGTGAGGTTGTTTATAATGTACAATAAATAATTTGCAGCTAATCGATGCATGGTGTAGCTTGGAGGCAACTACTTGATTATTCATTCATTCATTCATTTAGGCTGGAGCCTATCCCAGCTGTCTTCGGGCAAGAAGCAGGGTACACCCAGGACTGGTCGCCAGCCAATCACAGGGCACATATAGACAAACAACCATTCACACTCACATTCATTCTTACAAAGAACACTAAACTCATCACACACCAACTTAACACCGAAGAGGTATAATTATGAAACCAGCTCAACCAAATCATCAATTAATTCATTCATTTTCTACCGCTTATCCTCACGAGGGTCGCGGAGGTGCTGGAGCCTATCCCAGCTGTCTTCGGGCAAGAGGCGGAGTACACCCTGGACTGGTGGCCAGCCAATCACAGGGCACATATAGACAAACAACCATTCACACTCACATTTATACCTATGGACAATTTGGAGTCGCTAATTAACCTAGCATGTTTTTGGAATGTGGGAGGAAACCGGAGTACCCGGAGAAAACCCACGCATGCCCGAGGAGAACATGCAAACTCCACACAGAGATGGCCGAGGGTGGACTTGAACCCTGGTCTCCTAGCTGTGAGGTTGTTTATAATGTAAAATAAATAATTTGCAGCTAATCGATGCATGGTGTAGCTTGGGGGCAACTACTTGATTAACGTAACGTAAATGGAGGACATTCATTGACCTCTGACTGGTTGAAATAGTCCCAAGTGTCAACAGCAGGGGTGTAACGGTTTGTTCACAGCTGTTTGATTGATTAGTCAACACACCATGCACAATCACATTTTCAGAGCTAATGGTTAGACATGATATGCATATTGACCTCCATTCTTGTCAATGTGGGCTTTGGTACATTCGCTTTGCAGTTTGTGAATATAATTTGTATGGGTTTTGGTAAAGTCTTGATATTTGAGATTGGTTAATGTTTTCTATGAAATGTTAATTTGCTCCAAATTTGTTGTCTGAACTATTGACGTTTTTTTCACAGTTTGTTAAAGTGTGCCACCGTACGTATTCAACAGAGAAGATTTTCTAACAGCAGACTCCTCTGCTCACACCTCTATTAGATCTAATATCCAAGAGGACAGATGGCTCCAGTGGAACTTGAGTTCCTTTTAAAAGGATAAGCCTCCTATTTACATTAAAATGCTCCATCCTGGTGGAAAAAGCAAATATTTCAAGGATGCAAATACACCCCTGAAGGCACTATAGACGTACACTCTGTTCCCTGAAGGTTGTATTCCTGGGTCTCAGGATGTCCACCTAATTGCCGCCTACTTGTACAAAATGCACCGCATAAAAGAGCAAGGCTGCAATTCAAGGCACATAGAATATTGTGTTCTATGGCTATATAAACGAAGAAAAAAAGTATTTTTTAAGCGAGGATAAGCGGTAGAAAATGAATGAATGAATGAATGAAAGTTATGCTTGAAATGTATCTTTTCATTTTTAGTTGGGAACTGATATTTTCCTGAAACCTACCAATGTTCTATGGCTATATGAACAAAGAAAAAAAGTATTTTTCCATTCTTTAGTAATGAGCAGTAGAACATTTATGTTTCAGGAAAATATCAGTTCCCAACTAAAAATGAAAAGATACATTTCAAGCATAACTTTCATTCATTCATTCATTCATTCATTTTCTACCGCTTATCCTCACAAGGGTCGCGGGGGCTGCTAGAGCCTATCCCATTTTTAGTTGGGAACTGATATTTTCCTGAAACCTACCAATGTTCTATGGCTATATGAACAAAGAAAAAAAGTATTTTTCCATTCTTTAGTAATCAGCAGTAGAACATTGGTAAGTTTCAGGAAAATATCAGTTCCTAACTAAAAGTGAAAAGATACATTTCAAGCATAACTTTCATTCATTAATTCATTCATGTTAAAGTGTGCCACCGTACGTATTCAACAGAGAAGATTTTCTAACAGCAGACTCCTCCGCTCACACCTCTATTAGATCTAATGTCCAAGAGGACAGATGGCTCCAGTGGAACTTGAGTTCCTTTTAAAAGGATAAGCCTCCTATTTACATTAAAATGCTCCATCCTGGTGGAAAAAGCAAATATTTCAAGGATGCAAATACACCCCTGAAGGCACTATAGACGTACACTCTGTTCCCTGAAGTTTTTGGGTTGTATTCCTGGGTCTCAGGATGTCCACCTAATTGCCGCCTACTTGTACAAAATGCACCGCATAAAAGAGCAAGGCTGCAATTAGTCCTGGCTGGCCGCCCGTTGGGTATAAATCTGCCAAATTGTTTGTCCTAAGAAAGTCCAGCCACTTTTGAAAAGTAGGCTTGTCACTGTCTTATAATTAGGCCAGGCCAGCAGATGCAGAGAGCGTGCTGGAAACCCAAAACTGAGAAACCGTGGTTGCCCGATGTATGTATGACTTCATCTTTTGCCTTGGTCTGCCTCTGCAGATATCACTCGGCGCTGTCCGGGGGACACCTTATCTGTCATTGTGACTCTCCCGGCACCTTCTGGCATTGTCGTGTTTAACAGAGCAGAAAAATGAATTTCCCTTCCCTGTGAATTCACTTTTTTTTTTTTTTTTTTTCCTTGTCACGCGTTCCCTGCAGCTCATTATCTTGGAAGACTACGCCGACCCTTTTGACGCTGAGCAGGCCGGCGGAATGCAGACCACCACGGAGAAAGTAACGACGGAGAACGATGGCTACATGGAACCGTATGAGGCCCAGAAGATGATGGCAGGTAGATGGATGATGTATTTTTGTCCCTTTTTTGTTGGTGCAAAATGTCCAAATATCCATCACACTACATTCAAACAGGTTAGGCCAGACTATTATGGGTACACATTTTCATTGGGATTTTCATGGTGTACAGAGTTGCTAGATCAACATCATACATCGATCTGCATTGACCTCTAAATGTTGTTACGGTTTTGTATTCTCGTGTTAAAAGATGCCAAAGATTCAGATTATGAGGTTTTCACATTTGGAAGTGAGTTTGGGATGGCTTTGAATGCTTTGTTTCTGAGAATTTTTTTTTGACTTGACTGTGATGTCACAGTGAGCCAGACTTCCTTATGTGGGCATGCCCGGGTACAAGCTGGACAAGCAATTGTTACAGTGGAGTGGGAGTGGCTGGAGGCGAACCGTGGACGGAATAAATAAAAACAGACCATTTCGGAAATAGGTGCAGATTCTAAAACAGGGGTCTCAAACTCAATTTACTTGGGGGGCCACTGGAGCTAGGGTCTGGGCGAGGCTGGGCCGCATCAAGTTTTCCAAAAAAAAAACCAACAAAAAATGCATTTATTAAAAACAGAAAAATGAATAAACTTTGCTTTTGTTATGATTTTCTACAAGAAAAGCTTTGATAAAACATTGTTCTCAAATATCTTAATTTTTATTTTTCTACACAAAAATAAGATGAAAAATAAATAAACAAATCAAGAATAAAAAAAGTCAATCAGTAATAAATAAATATAATAATAATAATTAAACGGCAAGTAATAAAAACTTAAGAAACCACATATAGTTGGTGGGTAGACAAATTATTTTTTTCAGATTTAAAATGAACAAAGCATTATTAGAGCCCTGTAGACATGACAAAACACGACTATAGTCACATTTATACTCTTTTTATTTACAACATATTGCGCAACTGCAGGGTCTTGAGACACATGCTAACTCGCAAACTAGAGAGCTCGCGACCTAAACGGTAGCCTTCAAGTTATTTCCTTTAAACTTAAATAGCCAAAAATGTACCACTTCCACACGGATAGGGAGGATAACTATTAACAGTTATTTAACCTTTAACATGAACATTAATCAAACGTAATAATTTTTTTCTGGGTACATGATACCATACAGCATCAATATCAAACTTGCACGGGCCGCACTAACATTAAACTTTCATATCAAGGCGGGGGCCTCAAACTAGTGTCCTGCGGGCCACATTTGGCCCGCGGGCCGCGTGTTTGAGACCCGTGTTCTAGAAGATATAGAAAGTTTTCTTCATCAAGCAACTTGTTTTTTTTTATGACAAACTGTGACTCGATGGTACATATGGTGTAGTTTTTCCTGCAGTAAGTCTTTTCTTCCCCACACGCTCCCAAGCTGGGAATCCCTCTGATGGCCCAGTGCTGCTTTAACATGACAGGTGCAGCAGAGTGGAAACAAAATGTGTGTCATCAAGGATTTGGAAACATTTTCAAAGGCACTGACTTGCCAGGAATGATATTATATCCACCTCAAAACGATTTGCAGCCAAAAAAAAAACTTGAGCGAGAAGGTCAATAAGAGTGACTTCTTGAAAAGGCTTTTTTTTTTTTTTTTTTTCTGAAGTATGCATCCACAGGCTGGGATTTCCTGGAAGACATTTTCTTGTCTCCTGAGACCACAGTAGCTGTGTACTAACAGCTAACTGCACCACATTTTCCACAATGCTTTGTCACAGTGCACATTCATCCTGCGGCGAGCGGTGACAAAGGGCAGCAAATATGCACTCGTTTGGACGATATTATGAAAATGATGCTAAAACATGGTAGCTGTTTTCCAGGAAAAGTGTCACTGTTGCGCAGTTCGGCTTCCTCTACATAATCCCCCACCTCAAAAAAAAAAAAAAAACACAGATATACAGCTTGCCTCATGCCCACAAAAGCCGGACATTAGTGTCCCTGTGGCTGCTTTGCAATTTTCCTCTCAGAAGGCCTCCAGAGAATCTCTTGTTTTCATCTGTCTTACTAGTTTGACCCTGGCCCAGTCGCTGCCTCCGCCAAAAAAAACTAAGATTTATCGCCCTACTCCGAGCTGCTGTAAAGAAGATATGTCAGAGAGCAACAGAGTTTGTGTGGCATCACACATTTTTTTTTTTTGCTATATCCACACACATGTAGTATGTATTTCATGTTTACTCTAGTTCAGGGGTCTCAAACTCAATTTACCTGGGGGCCACTGGAGCTAGGGTCTGGGCAAGGCTGGGCCGCATCAGGTTTTCAAAAAAAAACCCCAAAAAAAACGTATTTATTAAAAACAGAAAAATATACGATACAGTTAAAAAAATGCACCAACATTGGTAGTTTCATCCGCGAGGTTAACGTCAACGTACCCACGGATTTATAGTTGTCAAAAACGTTTTCCTTAAAAAGATGAATACGAACCTACTCCGGTTTCCTCCCACATTCCAAAAACATGCTGGGTTAATTGGCGACTCCAAATTGTCCATAGGTATGAATGTGAGTGTGAATGGTTGTTTGTCTATATGTGCCCTGTGATTGGCTGGCAACAAGTCCAGAGTGTACCGCGCCTCTCGCCTGAAGACAGCTGGGATAGGCTCCAGCACCCCCTGTGACCCTTGTGAGGATGATAAGCGGTAGAAAATGATTTTTTTTTTTTTTTTTCAAAATTTTTTTTGAATTTTTAGTTGGGAACTAATATTTTCCTGAAATCTACCAACGTTCTACTGCTGACTGCTAAAGAATGGAAAAATACTTTTTTTCTTTGTTTATATATATATATATATATATATATATATATATATATATATATATATATATATAGGTTTTCTCCGGGTACTCCGGTTTCCTCCCGCATTCCAAAAACATGCTAGGTTAATTGGCGACTCCAAATTGTCCATAGGAATGAATGTGAGTGTGAATGGTTGTTTGTCTATATGTGCCCTGTGATTGGCTGGCAACAAGTCCAGAGTGTACCGCGCCTCTCGCCTGAAGACAGCTGGGATAGGCTCCAGCACCCCCTGTGACCCTTGCGAGGATGATAAGCGGTAGAAAATGAATTTTTTTTTTTCCAAATTTTTTTGGAATTTTTAGTTGGGAACTAATATTTTCCTGAAACCTACCAACGTTCTACTGCTGATTGCTAAAGAATGGAAAAATACTTTTTTTCTTTGTTTATATATTGTTTTTATATATATATATTTATATATATATATATATATATATATATATATATATTTATATATATATATATATATATATATATAGGTTTTCTCTGGATACTCCGGTTTCCTCCCGCATTCCAAAAACATGCTAGGTTAATTGGCGACTCCAAATTGTCCATAGGAATGAATGTGAGTGTGAATGGTTGTTTGTCTATATGTGCCCTGTGATTGGCTGGCAACAAGTCCAGGGTCCAAGTGGGATAGGCTCCAGCACCACCCACTCGACTTGTTAATTTATTGAAGAGCGTGTGATTGACTTGTCTTTAAAAGAAATCAAAAGGTTTTGTCGGCATATTTACATGAAATTATTATGACTCCTTCATTACACAACTCTAAATACACAAACATAGTCTCCAAACAGGGCGGTGAGGCATTCAAGGCCGGCGGCGAGAGATGCGCCACTGGCACTCCTGCTGCCGTGTTGGCATGCACCTTGACTGTTGCACATTCCACAATGTTGCCTCTCTCGGGAGTTATCTTTCGGCGAAGCCTGAGTGGGGCTGATTTATGGGCCCCGCTGGAGGGGCATGTCATGACTTCCTTAACCCTCGAAAAGCCAGCCTTGCCTCCTCCTGAGCTGCTGTTCCGCAATTTACTGCAGCACCTGAAGTAAACACGAAGGCATCCACACCCTCACAGTCTGTCTGTACATTTGCTGCTGTGTACAAATGGTTGTTCGCGCGGTGCCTCTCATGTCAGACGTTGCGTCTCACTGTCAGCTGATGCTTTGGTTCAGTGTGAAATAAAGTTGTGTGTCTTTATATGTTTAATTGTATTTATGAGGGGAAACCAATGGATACGACGTAGCATTCGTAGCAAGACTAGACTTTCTTTATTGTCATTGCACAATAACACAGCAGTGAAATTGCCAACCATATAATAATAAATAATAAATAATAATATGGAAAATAAATAGATAATATCAAATATGAACAATGTACAGCGTAAACAGTAATTTGTACAAATAATTTAAATAATGTAGAATAAATAACAATCATTTAAAGTTTTGGCCGGCACGGCGGTCTAGTGGTTAGCACGCAGACCTCACAGCTAGTAGACCAGGGTTCAATTCCACCCTTGGCCATCTCTGTGTGGAGTTTGCATGTTCTCCCCGTGCATGCGTGGGTTTTCTCCGGGTATTCCGGTTTCCTCCCACATTCCAAAAAACATGCTAGGTTAATTGGTGACTCCAAATTGTCCATAGGTATGAATGTGAGTGTGAATGGTTGTTTGTCTATATGTGCCCTGTGATTGGCTGGCGACCAGTCCAGGGTGTACCCTGCCTCTCGCCCGAAGACAGCGAGGATAGGCTAAAGTTTTACTTTATTTTAGTTTTATTGTACAGTGGTTGAATTCTCTTTTGCTGCACGGCGGACGGTTGGTTAGCGCGCAGGCCTCCCAGCTAGGAGACCCAAGTTCAATTCTGTGTAGAGCTTACATGTTCTCCCTGTGAATGCGTGGGTTTTCTCCGGGTAGTCCGGTTTCCTCCCACATTCCAATTGGCGACTCCAAATTGTCCATAGGTATGAATGTGAGTGTGAATGGTTGTTTGTCTATATGTGCCCTGTGATTGGCTGGCCACCAGTCCAGGGTGTACCCCGCCTCTCGCCCGAAGACAGCTGGGATAGGCTCCAGCACCCCCCGTGACCCTCGTGAGGAAAAAGCGGTAGAAAATGAATGAATGAATTTAAAGTTTGGCGTGTGGGCAGTTAGAGGCTTATTTGGCACTGAGCAGTCTGATGGCCAGGGGGAAGTAATGGTTTTCTAACTTGTTTTGATTAACAGTTGATTATGGGTTAGGCCCGAGACAGACCAAATAAATATGAACCTAAAAACAGTACTCCAAACAGTACAAACCGTTAGTAGTTTGGTCTGCAATATTTCAGAAAAGAGGCTAAAACACAAACGTTATGAGTCTGCTTTCATGGATGACTTTGGAAATTATAAAACATTTGTATTTGGAAGTCTGAAATCAAATGATATTTATAGTTTTAGTATTTACAGATATCAGCCGATATAGATACCGTCCATCTGTACACACTTGAGTACTCCAAATTATATATTGAGTATTGTCCCATCAAAGATGAAAAATAAGTGACGGATGCACTCACTGTATACAAACGTAGCAGTTACATTGTGGTCGTCTACTACATTTATACTTTTTCACATGTACTAAGCCCATGGCACATTCCCCGCATAACCTCAGTCATTATTTCAGTCTTTTTCGGCATGCAAGTACACACTGTTGCCTTTACGGTGACACACAAACACACCTTCAGCTGTCAGCAGGGTTCATTCCTGGAATAGCTCAGCAGCTAAATAACCACAGGTGGAGCTGCCGGAAGACACGCCATTTTTGGCTTGTCGGTTGCCTCCCACAGAGGTTATGTTTCGTTGCCGTTTGAATTACACAAAAGCGTCTTTGAACAATTAGGTCCTTTATTTGTAAGTGATTTAATACAGGAATAAAATTAAACATGGAAGCAGGAAGTGGTGCGTATTGTGTTTATATACCTTGTTGCCTTATTTTGCTTCTATGTACTCTGTTCCGTCAGACATTGTTGAAGCTGTCGAGACTTGTTACACTGACAAGTACAAGGGGCGGAGCTAGTATGTGCGGGGCAGTGAGTGTGCGTCAAGGCATTTCTCAATGAACACACACACACACTCACGCCCTTCATACCCGGTTAGTCAGTCAGGCAAGCACAGCCAAAAAAATGTGTGAGTTTTCCCACAGTGGAGCAGAGGCCTGTTGTGCAAACAGCTTGCATAAATGAATGAATGAATGAATGAGCTCTCCCCCAGTTGTAGTTTGTCAATGCATGTATGAGGTTTTTGCAAGGGAGGGTGTCAGAAGAAAGTAGCACCTGCAGCGTGAAATATTTCAGCCGGCGGTCACTTTACTACCTGCTATGTCAATATTGGCTCTTTCTTGACTGTAAGGCCGGACCATTCAGTTAGGCCTGTTAATGGTATCAGAGTGGACTGCGTGTTCAGTTCAAACCTTGGGAGTAACGTTACAGCAAAGCGCTTCTTTCATATAGACGATCTTTGACGATGATGTTTATTTTATACAGAATAGCTTTGGCTTTTGATATTTGGGGTAGCATTTGTGCAACAAACCACGATAAACAGCGGAATGCTCCTGTCCATTAGAGATTGGGGTTTTTGTACGAGGTCCTTACAGACAGCAGAGATCTTGTGACATACCTGTATAGAGGATTTTGGTTAGTGTTGTTACAGTAGAAAGCAGCAGAGTGCTCCTGACGTATAGGAGATATTTAACTCATTCAATCCCATCCATGTTTCAAAAAACAACTCCGTCAGTACCGTCCATTTTACATGCTTTTGTCTGATTTTTCAAGGCACATAGAATATTGTGTTCTATGGCTATATAAACAAAGAAATTTTTTTTTTCCGTTCTTTAGTAATCAGAACATTGGTAGGTTTCAGGAAAATATCAGTTCCCAACTAAAAATGAAAAGATACATTTCAAGTGTAACTTTCATTCATTTATTCATTCATTTTGTACCGCTTATCCTCCCAGCTGTCCCGGTCAGTTCCGTCCATTTTACATGCTTTTGTCTGATCTTTCAAGGCACATAGAATATTGTGTTCTATGGCTATATAAACAAAGAAAAAAAGTATTTTTCCATTATTTAGTAATAGCAGTAGAACATTGGTAGGTTTCAGGAAAATATCAGTTCCCAACTAAAAATGAAAAGATAAATTTCAAGCATAACTTTCATTCATGCATTAATTCATTTTCTACCGCTTATCCTCGCAAGGGTTTTCGGGGGGTGCTAGAGCCTATCCCAGCTGCCTCCGTCAGTACCGTCTGATTTTTCAAGGCACATAGAATATTGTGTTCTATGGCTATATAAACAAAGAAAAAACAGTATTTTTCCATTTTTTAGTTATCAGCAGTAGAATGTTGGTAGGTTTCAGGAAAATATCAGTTCCCAACTAAAAATTAAAAGATACATTTCAAGCATAACTTTCATTCATTCATTCATTTTCTACTGCTTATCCTCACAAGGGTTGCGGTGGGTGCTAGAGCCTATCCCAGCTGTCTCCGTCAGTACCGTCCATTTTACATGCTTTTGTCTGATTTTTCAAGGCACATAGAATATTGTGTTCTATGGCTATATGAACAAAGAAATAAAGTATTTTTCCATTCTTTAGTAATCAGCAGTAGAACATTGGTAGGTTTCAGGAAAATATCAGTTCCCAACTAAAAATTAAAAATACATTTCAAGCATAACTTTCATTCATTCATTTTCTACCGCTTATCATCCTCACAAGGGTCACGGGGGTGCTGGAGCCTATCCCAGCTGTCTTCAGGCGAGAGGCGGGATACACCCTGGACTGGTCGTCAGCCAATCACAGGGCACATATAGACAAACAACCATTCACACTCACATTCATACCTATGGACAATTTGGAGTCGCCAATTAACCTAGCATGTTTTTGGAATGTGGGAGGAAACCGGAGTACCCGGAGAAAACCCACGCATCCACACAGAGATGGCCTAGGGTGGGATTGAACTCGGGTCTCCTAGCTGTGAGGTCTGCACGCTAACCACTTGTCCGCCGTGCAGCTTGCATAACTTTCACTTTGAAACAATTATTTTGCTTTTTGCGATGAAAGAAAAAAAAGTATTTTTCTGTTCTTTAGTAATCAGAACATTGGTAGGTTTCAGGAAAATATCAGTTCCCAACTAAAAATGAAAAGGTACATTTCAAGCATAACATTCATTCATTCATTCATTTTCTACCGCTTATCCTCACAAGGGTCATGGGGGTGCTGGTGCCTATCCCAGCTGTCTTTATTATATCAACATTACTACTACTTCCTGTAGATCGTTACATCCAGAGGTATGCTCCGGACTTATAGAACATCTTTGATTAGCATATTTGCAGTTAATGCTTACAAACAACATGTAATTTAGAGACTTGCTGACTAGCGTTTTTTTTAGAGCGCTCCTGTCATATAAAGGATCTTTCTCAAGACATTTACATCAGATTCCTAAATACAAAAGTGCACTCCTGGATGTGTTAAAGTAGGTTTTGCCATACTTTATTTATGACCATTTTTGAAGTCATTTTCGGAAGATAAGGGAGTCATCATCCAGGATAAAACACTTTCAAGTTTTCCGCCCCTGGTTGACTCATTGTGAAGGTTCTAGTGTGTCATCTGCTGGGAAACGTCCTCTGGTGCTGGAACACTCCAGATGATGTGGAGCATCATGTGGAGTCATTGTTAGTAATGGACTTATAGTTCTTTCAATTACTCACAAGTGTTCCACTAAGCCTCCAATAGCAGGAATATCAGCAGCTCAGGAATGTGAAGTTTTTCCGAAACTACACCAGGTGGTTTGAAGCGCCACATCCAGCTGACAGAAACCAACCACAAACATCCTCGCCGATGGTGAACAGAAATTGGCAGCAGAGGCAGACAGCAGGAAGCCATTTGTATTACGGCAGCTGCGGAAACAGCAGAGATTTTGGAGCAAATAATGAATACACGATGTGCTGACGGCTTTCCAACTCCTTGTACGAGTGAAAGCTCACCTGAGGCGATGGAGGGTACACAGGTGGCGGCGTATTTTTTATTTTTTTGTGGCCTCTAACTCCCCTCGTTTGTGATGTCTCCGAGGTGTAACTTGAGCAATATCCAGAGGCATGTACTAACAGTAGCACTTTCGGGAGTTGTTTCAGCATCGCTGGGTTTTGTTTTGGGTTTTTGTGGTTGTCTATAATAGTAATTATAATGTATTACTAAATAGCCATCTGAGCATCATATTCATAGATGATCCAAAGCTCATTAAATTGTTATAAACTGCCTTAGCTAGTAAGTAAGTAAATAATTAACATTGTCCTTCTGTTTTTGATGTCGCACAGTTTGTTCTTCTAGTCTCAGTATATATTTTGTTTTATTAGTGTTGTATTGTAAGTTTTTGGAATGAGGATTTGTGGGTATTTTTCAACCTGATACTAATTATTATTCTTAAAGCATGCATAAATAACTAGCATTTTTGCAGTAGGTTTTTAAAAACAGCAGACCTTTCACATCGAGAGGGTGGTGAGGGGTGCTGGAGCATTCGGGTGAGAGGCGGGGTACACCCTGGACTGGTCACCACCCAATCACAGGACACATATAGACAAACAACCATTCACACTCACATTCATACCTATGGACAATTTGGAGTCGCCAATTAACCTAGCATGTTTTTGCATTTTTGCGGTAGATTCTTAAAACAGTAGAGCGCGCCTGTCGTCATAAACAAGGATCTTTGGCTACCTTTTTTTAAATCATCTTTTTTCTTTAAAAAAAACAACAACAAAAAACGGTTTCTTAAAAGTCCTTCTGACTTACAGTATATCGTTTTTTTTTGTTTTTTTTGTTTTTTTTTTTACAGTATATCGTTGACGAGTGTGAGCAGAATGCTACTGTCTATATAGAGGATCTTTGTCTTGGGTTTTTGCAGTAGATTCTTAAAACAGTAGAGTGCACTTGTCGTCATAAACAAGGATCTTTGGCTACCTTTTTTTCAGGTTTTTAAAAAAAAAAAATAACAAAAAGACATTTTTGTTTTTAAAAGTCCTTCTGACTTACAGTATATCGTTGACGAGTGTGAGCAGAATGCTCCTGTCTATATAGAGGATCTTTCACTTGCCATTTTGCGGTAGATTCTTAAAACAGTAGAGCGCGCCTGTCGTCATAAACAAGGATCTTTGACAACCTTTTTTTTCATTTTTTTTCTTTAAAAAGACAACAACAAAAAAATGGTTTCTTTAAAGTCCTTTAGACTTACAGTATATCGTCGACAAGTGTGAGCAGAATGCTTCTGTCAATATAGAGGATCTTTTTGTTGTTGTTTTTTTCTTTAAAAAAAAAACATCTTTTTTTTTTTCCTTTTTTTTTTTTTTTTTACCGTATATCGTTGACGAATGTGAGCAGAATGCTCCTGTCTATATAGAGGATCTTTGACTTGTGTTTTTGCAGTAGATTCTTAAAACAGTAGAGTGCACTTGTCATAAACAAGGATCTTTGGCTACCTTTTTTACCATTTTTTTTTCTTAAAAAAACAACAAAAAAAAGTTTTTTTTTTAAGTCCTTCTGACTTACAGTATATCGTTGACGAGTATGAGCAGAATGCTACTGTCTATATAGAGGATCTTTGACTTGCGTTTTTGCAGTAGATTCTTGAAACAGTCCAGTGCACTTGTCGTCATAAACAAGGATCTTTGGCTACCTTTTTTTTAGTTTTTTTCTTTAAAAAAACAAAAAAATGGTTTCTTGAAAGTCCTTTTGACTTACAGTATATCGTCGACAAGTGTGAGCAGAATGCTTCTGTCAATATAGAGGATCTTTTTGTTGTTGTTGTTGTTTTTTTCTTTAAAAAAAAAACATCTTTTTTTCCTTTTTTTTTTTTTTACAGTATATCGTTGACGAATGTGAGCAGAATGCTCCTGTCTATATAGAGGATCTTTGACTTGTATCACAAGTGACTTAAAACAGTAGAGTGCACTTGTCATAAACAAGGATCTTTGGCTACCTTTTTTTCCATTTTTTTTTCTTAAAAAAACAACAAAAAAACGTTTTTTTTTTAAGTCCTTCTGACTTACAGTATATCGTTGACGAGTATGAGCAGAATGCTACTGTCTATATAGAGGATCTTTGACTTGCGTTTTTGCAGTAGATTCTTGAAACAGTCCAGTGCACTTGTCGTCATAAACAAGGATCTTTGGCTACCTTTTTTTTAGTTTTTTTCTTTAAAAAAACAAAAAAAAATGGTTTCTTTAAAGTCCTTTTGACTTAGAGTATATCGTCGACAAGTGTGAGCAGAATGCTTCTGTCAATATAGAGGATCTTTTTGTTGTTGTTTTTTTCTTTAAAAAAAAACATCTTTTTTTTCCTTTTTTTTTTTTTTTACAGTATATCGTTGACGAATGTGAGCAGAATGCTCCTGTCTATATAGAGGATCTTTGACTTGTGTTTTTGCAGTAGATTCTTAAAACAGTAGAGTGCACTTGTCATAAACAAGGATCTTTGGCTACCTTTTTTTCCATTTTTTTTTCTTAAAAAAACAACAAAAAAACGTTTTTTTTTTAAGTCCTTCTGACTTAAAGTATATCGTTGACGAGTATGAGCAGAATGCTACTGTCTATATAGAGGATCTTTGACTTGCGTTTTTGCAGTAGATTCTTGAAACAGTCGAGTGCACTTGTCGTCATAAACAAGGATCTTTGGCTACCTTTTTTTTTAGTTTTTTTCTTTAAAAAAAACAACAAAAAAAATGGTTTCTTTAAAGTCCTTTTGACTTACAGTATATCGTCGACAAGTGTGAACAGAATGCTCCTGCCAATATAGAGGATCTTTTTTTTGTTGTTGTTTTTTTCTTTGTTTTTTTTTAACAGTATATCGTTGATGAGTGTGAGCAGAATGCTACTGTCTATATAGAGGATCTTTGACTTGCGTTTTTGCAGTAGATTCTTAAAAAAGTAGAGTGCACTTGTCGTCATAAACAAGGATCTTTGGCTACCTTTTTCATTTTTTTTCTTAAAAAAAACAACAAAAAAACGTTTTTTAAAAAAAAAAAGTCCTTCTGATTTACAGTATATCGTTTTTTTTTGTTTTTTTTTGTTTTTTTTACAGTATATCGTTGACAAGTGTGAGCAGAATGCTACTGTCTATATAGAGGATCTTTGACTTGCGTTTTTGCAGTAGATTCTTAAAACAGTAGAGCGCGTCTGTTGTCATAAACAAGGATCTTTGACTACCTTTTCTTTCATTTTTTTTTCTTTAAAAAAAACAACAAAAAATGGTTTCTTTAAAGTCCTTCTGACGTACAGTACATCATGACGAGTGTGAGCATAATGCTCCTGTCAATATAAAGGATCTTTTTGTTGTTGTTGTTGTTGTTTTCTTTAAAAAAAACAACAAAAAAACGTTTTTTTTTTTAAAGTCCTTCTGACTTAAAGTATATAGTCGACGAGTGTGAGCAGAATGCTCCTGTCAATATAGAGGATCTTTGACGAGTATCACAACACTGCCAACAGATCCAAAGCCCTCTCTTAACTGTAGTGTAAGCAGAGTTCCACACATTGGCTTCCAATGCCATTAGTGGCAGCCATCTGTGTCTTACACTGATAATAAGTGTGTCCTCTCTCTTTTTCTCTTTTTTTTTTTTCTGCTGGTAACAATAACCTCCGTCAAGTACCAGCCTGTAAGCAAGACACAAGCTCCGACTTGTGGGCACTTGAGGGTAAATGGATACTTGACATATCCAATGACCTGCAGGAATGCATGTATGTTTGAGCACAACAGCTGTGTAAACGTCCTATCTGCGTGGCGAGGGTATGTCGTAGCTAAATGAATCCTCGCGAATCCAGACGTGGAATAATGGTATCATTAATCTTGCCTTGTAAAATGAATGACTCTAACCACCGTGACCTGTGCCAAAGTGGCTACCCAATCTCACCCCCCCTCCCCCCTTTTGTGGGCTGTAAGGCATGGAGAGTGGTCATTCTATCCATCCTTGGCTTGGCACAGGCTAACACGGGAGGAGGAACGTGCTGGCCAGATTGCAAGTTTCTTCCTCGTCTTGCTGCTAGAACAGTGCTGTTGTGTTTATTTGTGTTTGTGTGTTTGTGTTCAGCGATTGGGTTGTATAGTAGTCGACTTGATTAAGTGATTCATCGTCGCAGCTCTATCCATACAGCTTCAAGTTCACTGACAGGTTTGTACATTATTAGAACCCTCAAGACATAAAATAGCACCCCTATAGTCACCTTTACACTCATATTACCCAATATAGTAGCTTTAATCAGACAAAATTAGACATTTAAGACATAAATAAAACTTGTACTTGTGTGAGTGTTGCATTAAATGTGTTATGGGCATGTGGACAGGAAGTTGTAAAGAAGTTTGTACATTATTAGAACCCTCAAGACATAAAATAACACCCCTATACACTCAACACTCCACATTTGATCACGGATTGTAACAAGGTTTACTGACAGGTTTGTACATTATTAGAACCTTCAACACATAAAATAACACCCCTATAGTCACCTTTACACTCATATTACCCAATAAAGTAGCTATAACCAGACAAAATTAGACATTTAAGACATAAATAAAACTTGTACTTGTGTGAGTGTTGCATTAAATGTGTTATGGGCATGTGGACAGGAAGTTGTAAAGAAGTTTGTACATTATTAGAACCCTCAAGACATAAAATAACACCCCTATAGTCACCTTTACACTCATATTACCCAATATAGTAGCTTTAATCAGACAAAATTAGACATTTAAGACATAAATAAAACTTGTACTTGTGTGAGTGTTGCAATAAATGTGTTATGTATGTGTGGACAGGAAGTTGTAAAAAAAGTTTGTACATTATTAGAACCCTCAAGACATAAAATAACACCCCTACAGTCACCTTTACACTCATATTACCTAATATAGTAGCTATAATCAGACAAAATAAGACATAAATAAAACTTGTACCTGTGTGAGTAGGAACAGGACAGGAAGTTGTAAAGAAGTTTGTATATTATTAGAACCCTCAAGACAGAAAATAGCACCCCTATAGTCACCTTTACACTCATATTACCCAATATAGTAGCTATAATCAGACAAAATAAGACATAAATAAAACTTGTACTTGTGTGAGTGTTGAAATAAATGTGTTGAGGACGTGTGGACAGGAAGTTGTAAAGAGGTTTGTATATTATTAGAACCCTCAAGACATAAAATAGCACCCCTATAGTCACGTTTACACTCATATTACCCAATATAGTAGCTATAATCAGACAAAATAAGACATTTAAGACATAAATAAAACTTGTGCTTGTGTGAGTGTTGCAATAAATGTGTTATGGGCGTGTGGACAGGAAGTTGTAAAAAAAGTTTGTACATTATTAGAACCCTCAAGACATAAAATAACACCCCTACAGTCACCTTTACACTCATATTACCTAATATAGTAGCTATAATCAGACAAAATAAGACATAAATAAAACTTGTACCTGTGTGAGTAGGAACAGGACAGGAAGTTGTAAGGAAGTTTGTATATTATTAGAACCCTCAAGACATAAAATAGCACCCCTATAGTAACCTTTGCACCCATATTACCTAATATAATAGCTATAATCAGACAAAATAAGACATAAATAAAACTTGTACCTGTGTGAGTAGGAACAGGACAGGAAGTTGTAAAGAAGTTTGTATATTATTAGAACCCTCCAGACATAAAATAGCACCCCTATAGTAACCTTTGCACCCATATTACCTAATATAATAGCTATAATCAGACAAAATAAGACATAAATAAAACTTGTACTTGTGTGAGTGTTGCAATAAATGTGTTATGTATGTGTGGACAGGAAGTTGTAAAAAAAGTTTGTACATTATTAGAACCCTCAAGACATAAAATAACACCCCTACAGTCACCTTTACACTCATATTACCTAATATAGTAGCTATAGTCAAACAAAATAAGACATAAATAAAACTTGTACCTGTGTGAGTAGGAACAGGACAGGAAGTTGTAAGGAAGTTTGTATATTATTAGAACCCTCAAGACATAAAATAGCACCCCTATAGTCACCTTTACACTCATATTACCCAATATAGTAGCTATAATCAGACAAAATAAGACATAAATAAAACTTGTACTTGTGTGAGTGTTGCAATAATTGTGTTGAGGACGTGTGGACAGGAAGTTGTAAAGAGGTTTGTATATTATTAGAACCCTCAAGACATAAAATAGCACCCCTATAGTCACGTTTACACTCATATTACCCAATATAGTAGCTATAATCAGACAAAATAAGACATTTAAGACATAAATAAAACTTGTACTTGTGTGTTGCAATAAATGTGTTATGTATGTGTGGACAGGAAGTTGTAAAAAAAGTTTGTACATTATTAGAACCCTCAAGACATAAAATAACACCCCTACAGTCACCTTTACACTCATATTACCTAATATAGTAGCTATAATCAGACAAAATAAGACATAAATAAAACTTGTACCTGTGTGAGTAGGAACAGGACAGGAAGTTGTAAAGAAGTTTGTATATTATTAGAACCCTCAAGACAGAAAATAGCACCCCTATAGTCACCTTTACACTCATATTACCCAATATAGTAGCTTTAATCAGACAAAATAAGACATTTAAGACATAAATAAAACTTGTACTTGTGTGAGTGTTGCAATAAATGTGTTATGTATGTGTGGACAGGAAGTTGTAAAAAAAGTTTGTACATTATTAGAACCCTCAAGACATAAAATAACACCCCTACAGTCACCTTTACACTCATATTACCTAATATAGTAGCTATAATCAGACAAAATAAGACATAAATAAAACTTGTACCTGTGTGAGTAGGAACAGGACAGGAAGTTATAAAGAAGTTTGTATATTATTAGAACCCTCAAGACAGAAAGTAGCACCCCTATAGTCACCTTTACACTCATATTACCCAATATAGTAGCTATAATCAGACAAAATAAGACATAAATAAAACTTGTACTTGTGTGAGTGTTGCAATAATTGTGTTGAGGACGTGTGGACAGGAAGTTGTAAAGAGGTTTGTATATTATTAGAACCCTCAAGACATAAAATAGCACCCCTATAGTCACGTTTACACTCATATTACCCAATATAGTAGCTATAATCAGACAAAATAAGACATTTAAGACATAAATAAAACTTGTACTTGTGTGTTGCAATAAATGTGTTATGTATGTGTGGACAGGAAGTTGTAAAAAAAGTTTGTACATTATTAGAACCCTCAAGACATAAAATAACACCCCTACAGTCACCTTTACACTCATATTACCTAATATAGTAGCTATAATCAGACAAAATAAGACATAAATAAAACTTGTACCTGTGTGAGTAGGAACAGGACAGGAAGTTGTAAAGAAGTTTGTATATTATTAGAACCCTCAAGACAGAAAATAGCACCCCTATAGTCACCTTTACACTCATATTACCCAATATAGTAGCTATAATCAGACAAAATAAGACATAAATAAAACTTGTACTTGTGTGAGTGTTGCAATAATTGTGTTGAGGACGTGTGGACAGGAAGTTGTAAACAGGTTTGTATATTATTAGAACCCTCAAGACATAAAATAGCACCCCTATAGTCACCTTTACACTCATATTACCCAATATAGTAGCTATAATCAGACAAAATAAGACATTTAAGACATAAATAAAACTTGTGCTTGTGTGAGTGTTGCAATAAATGTGTTATGGGCGTGTGGACAGGAAGTTGTAAAAAAAGTTTGTACATTATTAGAACCCTCAAGACATAAAATAACACCCCTACAGTCACCTTTACACTCATATTACCTAATATAGTAGCTATAGTCAAACAAAATAAGACATAAATAAAACTTGTACCTGTGTGAGTAGGAACAGGACAGGAAGTTGTAAGGAAGTTTGTATATTATTAGAACCCTCAAGACAGAAAATAGCACCCCTATAGTCACCTTTACACTCATATTACCCAATATAGTAGCTATAATCAGACAAAATAAGACATAAATAAAACTTGTACTTGTGTGAGTGTTGCAATAATTGTGTTGAGGACATGTGGACAGGAAGTTGTAAACAGGTTTGTATATTATTAGAACCCTCAAGACATAAAATAGCACCCCTATAGTCACCTTTACACTCATATTACCCAATATAGTAGCTATAATCAGACAAAATAAAACATTTAAGACATAAATAAAACTTGTGCTTGTGTGAGTGTTGCAATAAATGTGTTATGGGCGTGTGGACAGGAAGTTGTAAAAAAAGTTTGTACATTATTAGAACCCTCAAGACATAAAATAACACCCCTACAGTCATCTTTACACTCATATTACCTAATATAGTAGCTATAATCAGACAAAATAAGACATAAATAAAACTTGTACCTGTGTGAGTAGGAACAGGACAGGAAGTTGTAAAGAAGTTTGTATATTATTAGAACCCTCAAGACATAAAATAGCACCCCTATAGTAACCTTTGCACCCATATTACCTAATATAATAGCTATAATCAGACAAAATAAGACATAAATAAAACTTGTACTTGTGTGTGTTGCAATAAATGTGTTATGGACGTGTGGACAGGAAGTCGCATTGAGGGTTCGGAGTTGAGTTTTTGCTAGGCTACGGCTGCAACAGTAGCTCATGTTGTTGTTGTTTTGATGATTATTACTATGGTTATGTTATTATTATTGTGCAATAATATTGTATTGATATAATCACATATAATTGATGTGATTTTGTGAAGCGCGTGGGTGAGTAGTGTGCTTTTGAAGCGGTACTGCAGCATTGAGTAATGTAACCAAAACAAGAAAACCTGTTGACATGGAGGTTAATGAAGCCATTTTTTTCCCCGTCATTCTATTGCTTGCTGTTCTGTCTATTCTCTTCATTCTACAGTCAGCCTCTCCAGCATTTTGCTAACATTTCCTCTACTCTTATCATTTCTTCCACTTGTATTCACCCAATCCTCACTTGCCATTTTTCCTCTCAGGGTCACATTAGATATACTTTCCTTTCTTTCTCCTGTGTACGTCTGCATGTTTGCCTCGCCGCTCGCTTTCCATCATTCCACCCCGGAGGCAGCAGTCTGGGATTGCTGTTTTCACTGCGATAGACTATGCACTAAGCTGTTTATAGGAGCTTTGTTGTCTTATATAAGGTAACCCCTGCTTTTTCCTCTCTCTTGTTGCCCTCTCTGGGAGCCAATTTATTTGTGACATTTACCCAAGGAGGACCTTCGCTGGCAAAAGGCACACGCCATAATCTCTCCTCCTAGTGCAATCCAGCCATTATTATTGCCTGATTTAAACATTTACCCTTTTCCTTTTTCTGTGCCTGTATACATGTCTAAACCGGTTCTCGGTAATTGATTGTTGTATTAGCCGAATGTAAATTGGACTCCAAGTCGAATGAACTTAAGGCAACAAATTAATTAGAACAGTAAACCGACGTCGTAAAAGACGCGAGATTACAACCTTATCAGAGCAAGTCGAGTGCGTCTTCTCGACGCTCAAGAACCAATTAGACAGGCGCATGATTGCGTTATACATTCCTCCGTATAACTACATCCAAGCAATGTTGTGTTCATTCAAAGTGGCACAATTCCCAATTCGGTGTTGTAAGTGGGTTTGGAATAGAGGATAAGGGAATCTTAAAGAACTAAATTATAGAATGAGAACCAGATTATTTATTCCTGACAACAATACCTAATACAGATGTCCGGGCTTATCTGCAGTTCCTGTATTCCTACAAGTAAGCGGGTCTTATTACAGCGCAGGTGCAAAAACGCACCCTTCCTTTCCCTGCCCGGCCTTTTATACCAGGAGTGGGCAAACTTTTTGACTCGCGGGCCGCATTGATATGACAAAATTTACGGGGGGGGGGGGGGGGGGCAGACTATATATTTTACACGTAACAGTCCACCTGGTATTATTGTATCTGTAAAATTGTCATGCAATCTGCTATTATTATTTATTATTTTATATTTAGATTTAAATATTTAAAAAATAATAAAATATTATAATAATTACAATAAAATTAAAATAATTATTATTATATAATTATTATGTAAAATATGCAAATATAACAATATTATATATAATTAATATAATAATTAGCATTAATATAACAATTATAATAATCATAATAGTTCTAATAATAATTATAATAATCTAATAATCTAATACTACTACTAATAATAATAATAATTATTATTATGTGCTTGTGTCCCTTTTTTCAGGAGCACTTTGTAAACAATAGACCATGTCAAAAACGAAATTGATAAAACCATCAAAAGGTTGGCTCAGGCCATGATGCCAGGTTGTATGTTGAGTTTAAATGAAGTACTTTGGAAAGATTGGGCGGGCCGTATTCAAACACTTGGCGGGCCGGATGTGGCCCCCGGGCCGTAGTTTGCCCACCCCTGTTTTATACACTTGAGGCTGGAGTCCTGGACCAATCAGCTTTCGCCACTGACGTTGCTTGAACCGCTTTCGGTTGTGGCATCAAGACATCTTTCCTTTGCAGGGGCATCAAGGCGTCATTTTCTTTGTTGCAACGCAAGCTGTCATATCCGTACTCGATGTTTCCACCTTAACTGTCAGATGTCACGTTAGTCCTCTTTTTTGTGTCAGTGCGTATATAAGTATCTGTTGTATTTGTGAGACTATGTGTTTGGTTTTATCCTTAGCTAGCAAAATTGAGCAAATACCTTCCGTGTCCATCGCCGTCGAGCAAATTTCACAAGACTTTGGCAAATCCTGTGAAACTTAAATCATATTCAGATAGTGTAATCAATGTAATATTTTGGAATGTGATAGCTTGAATTATTTGCATGCATATTCTTATGCATATTCTACATGTTTAGCAGTGAATATAAGCCTCTTGATAGCAGCTCTGTGTGACCTTTTCCCTTCATTACTTATTCCATCAAGAGGATAATTACTCATTGCAGAAAAAAAGTATGGACATCTTTAATTTTGTCCCCCCCCCCACACCCTCCCAGCTTGTTCTCATGGCTGTTTTCCTCCCTCTCCGCCTCCAGCTTTACTGTCTTTGCTTCTGTCACATCTTATCAGTCATCAATCACGGAATGGGATTGCTGGTGCGTTGAGGTGAGGCACTGGCCCTACTGTGACAGGAGGGGGGGGGGGGGGCGTCTGGCTGGCGGGTGGTTTCTGGTTGTAATAGGATGACGCAGTCTGTTAATTCGATATGCCGTGTTGTGGCTGAGAGACCCTCATTAGGTAAGGCCGGCAGCTCACAGGGAACCGAGTCTCTTCATTACCAGCGCGATACCACCGGCAGGGACAAAATGGGATGGGGACGAGGAGGGATAGGTGGCAGCATGCGGGGCGGGTGTGGGGGAGAAAAAGATGAAAGTGAACAGCTCAGACGGTGGAGTAAAGTGAACGGAGTATTGCATCATCAATAAAGCAACTTTGGGTTATATTTGCTGTATTATGAAAAATAATTTTTTGATGTTTTGTCACAGTTAAGTCTTTATCCCAATTTAGTCGAATTTGTATTATAATAATCCTCTAAATGTCACTAACTGCCTTGTTAAACACTCACAAAAACATCATAGCAAGAGGTTCAGAGCTAAATCTTGTCACAAATTAAATACACCCTGCAGCTTATACGTATGTGGGAAAATTGTATAATAATTTGAGTCGCATATAAAATAAATCCTGTACCTGAACATACCCACTCTCTGCGCTAACATAGCCAGGCTGGGGAATGCCACTCCGTTTATAAACATTGATCAATGTATGAATTGTGTATGTCGGAGGCATATACTACATAATAGGTCATCATTTATAATGATATTTATACATAATGATGTTTTAAATGGTTCCACACATGACTTGACTTTGACCGCAGCCCGTTTAGGCAGCAACGTCATCGTCATCAAATGCACTTTATTGATGCTTTTTACCTAATATGAACAGTGGTCAAAATAAGCTGCTAAAATAAAATATCCTAAACCAAAATATTAGGTGAACGGAGGGGCGTGGGTTTATAAACAAGGCAGCATAACCTGAAGTTCAGCGCTAAACAACTTCACAAATTAAATGCAAACTAATTAGGAACTGCAGCTGATACATGCTACAAAGTGAATTAATATGAGTAACATGTAAAAAGAAGTCTTGTTGCTGAAAACAAACAATTTTCTCTTTGCTGGGGAACCTCACTCCATTAGTTGTAATGAAACAGCAGATGCTTACGTCACGTAAAGGCCCAAGTTGATAGCAATGGCTGACATATTTCATAAGGTGATAATCCATCTACCTCACAGGTGTGGCATATCAAGACAGTGATTATACAGCATGATTCTTGCCTTAGGCTGGCTCCAATAAAAGGATCGCTTAAGCTAAAGAAAGGGATATCATTAAATGTTGCACTTTATACAATTGGGTCATTTCTCTAATCCGTAAATTGTATTTATATTCAATGTTTTCTTGAAAAAGTTGGAAAGTATCGTTAAGACTATTGGTGATTCTTTTTTTTTCCCCTCCCACTGCATCCCCACTCGGGAGATTGACAGGACAAGATGGAAATTGTTGACGCAGGAATGTTATCACCAGTGAGAATTCATTTCCATTCCAGCATTGCATTTTCTCACCAGATGTGTTGCACCAGCTGTGTGGTCTCGCTCCCTGTGGCACAGAGAAAGATGGGATGTGGAAATGGATAGAGTGAATTATTAATGTTGAAAAATAAGAAGGAAAAAGGTCGTCCAATGCAATAAGGTGCATATGATTTGGCTGTCAGAAAGATTGGCGGTCCGGGTAGGGGAACCTCCTGCATCTCATAGCCCCCATATCCCCCTCCTCCTCCTCCTTCCATGGATAATTGACTTGTGCTCTGTATTGACTTTGTGGTGATTAAGGAGGCCTCGGCTAGACAGGAGCCCGGAGTCTGGCTCCTCTGAGTGGGTCAATGGAGCTTACCAGCAAGCCCATTTTCAGTGACCTTTGATTTAGCGCAGAACCAGCTCAGTGATCTGGAGTTTATAATGGAACAGATGAAGCTGCCGAAAATTACTTCTGGTTACATATTCGTTACCCTCTATGAAATCGGATACCCTGCTTAAAAAAAAAAAAAAAAACAAACAAAAAACTATTCAAGCCAGGTCGGATGTTTGCATCACCGCTCCTGTCATTGAGAAAACACATCTGCTGCCAGCATTAATAATTTGTGGTTTTGTCCTTGTTTAACCGGCACGTCATGTTCCTCTCATTCATTCGTTCATTCATTCATTCATTCAACACAAGTTAACATGACACAGTCATCACTTCACAGCCACTGACGAAGCAAGCAAGTTTACACACAAACAATAAATGCGCTTACACAACCTCTAATAATTCCGAGAGTTTCTTCTTCTTTATGATCTTGGCAACACTTCCTGTGAAACACTCAAAGCGGTAAGCTGCTGTGCTAAAAATAGACTGAGATTATGTTACTAGGTGATGGCGAAGGTCGGCTTTTTAGTTACTCATAAGAATGATCATGGAATTATTCATTATGTTTCACACGCAAGCACAGTCATATAGTTCAATACGTTGTCCCAAAAGCATGAATGTTGTCACAATCTTTGTAAATGAACCTGCAGTTCAGCGCTAAACCTCTTCAGAAATTAAGTGCAAACTAATTAAGAACTGCAGCTGATACTTGCTACAAAGTCAATTAATATGAGTAACATGGAAAAGAAGTCCTGTCGCTGAAAACAAACAATTTTCTCTTTGCTGGGGAACCTCACTCCATTAGGTGTAATAAAACAGCTGAAACCGACGTAGAATAAGACTTGAAGATAAAGGTTTAAATGACAGAAAATCAAGTATGTCTGAATGTTCTGAACTCCTGTTTCAATGCTGCTGTTGTCCTAATGCAGGGGTGAGCAAATATTTTGACTAGTGGGCCGCATTGAGTTAACAAAAACGCACACACTATTTTATGCTTATAATTGTCCTTTAATTATTTGTAATTTAATATATATTTAATATAATATAATATAATCATATAATAATAAAGTAATATAATTTAATATAATAATATTATAATATATATTATAATTTAATATATTATATATTATAATATAATGTATTATATATAATAATAATACATATTTATATTTATATATTATTTATTTGTAATTTAATATATGTATAATTTTATTTTATAATTGTACATAATTTTATCTGTATATACTATATATAATACTACTAATAATATATATTTATATTTACATATTATTTATTTGTAATTTTATATATATAATTTTATTTTATTTTATAGTTTTATATAATTTTATCTGTAAAAAGTATTATACTATCAGTTGTATGTTCTTATGTTCCTTTTTGAGGAGCACTTAATTTTACAGTTTTGTTATTTTTTTTACTAAATAAGATATCCGACTTAGAAAGCAACTCGCGGGCCGGATTCAAACGCTCAGTGGGCCACATGTGGCCCCCGGGCCGTAGTTTGCCCACCCCTGTCCTAACGCTAACACCATGGATGGAGCTCAAATTCTTGTTCATGTTTTCGCGAGACACAACCAAGAGCATGACACATGACACAATGAATCAATTGTACATGTGGAGCGTTTTAGTGGAATAGCGTGTGGAGCAAGTGCACGTACCGCACATGCTTTTCATTAGCCAGACGTGTCCATCAGCTTTGTGCTTGTGCTAATGACTAGTGGCAACATAAGGACATCTGTTTCATGTTTGTTTGGGTTTTTTTTTTTTTTGGTCACTGCTTTGTCATTCTCTGCAAGCCTTAATATCATTATCAGGCCTCAGAGCTCATTAGGGATAAGCACTTGTGGCAGAGAAAGAGTGTATTTGTGTTGTTCTCACCAGACAACAGGTCAATTACAGAGGCTAGTGATTTGTGATAAAGAGTGGAGACTCAGAAAAGTCAACTCGATACTGTGAGTGAGTCTTTTAAGTAACATTTAGCAGAATAAAATCAACAATAAAATGTAGCAAATTTTGGCAGTCAACAGGGACTGTCAATAGTCACGTATACATGGACCCAAATATTCCAATTCCATTTGGGTTATTTGCTCAAACGGAAAAGGCCGGGAAAAGGCCCCGGGGCAGACCTAGGACACGCTGGAGGGACTATGTCTCACAGCTGGCCTGGGAACGCCTTGGTGTCCTCCCGGTGGAGCTGGAGGAGGTGGCCGGGGACCGGGAAGTCTGGGCTTCCCTTCTAAGACTGCTGCCCCCGCGACCCGGACCCGGATAAGCAGAGGAAAATGGATGGATGGATGGATGGAAATAATCTAACCTTTGTATACACCTCATTCCGAAAGAAAAGTGCCAATCCGAATGAATATATAATCGGATTCCCAGGGGTGGAATATTTCTTTCCCCAATCCGATTGAGGTATCTTGTATCCGTTCAATCGGAAAGTTGTCAGACTGCGTTCTTCTTTGTGTCTTCTGTCTTTGGGCGAGAGGCAGGGTACACCCTGGTCTGGTCGCCAGCCAATCACAGGGCACATATAGACAAACAACCATTCACACTCACATTCATACCTATGGACAATTTGGAGTCGCCAATTAACCTAGCATGTTTGTGGAATATGGGAGGAAACCGGAGTACCCGGATAAATCCCACGCATGCACAGGGACAACATACAAACTCCACACAGAGATAGCCGAGCGTGGGATTGAACTCAGGTCTACTAACGGTAAGGTCTGCACGCTAACCACTCAACCGCCTTGCAGCCCGTAAAATTAATTACCCGCAAAAAATGCGACTTATACTCCAGTTTATTGGCGGTTGGCAAGCAGCTTTGGTGTGCATTAGCGCCATCTGTGGAACAGAATCTAAACCCTTCTATACGCCATTCACAAGTCCAGTTTTATTAAAAAAGAAAATATATATCTATATAAAACATGTGCCGAACTTAATTATAAAATATTAGCAAGATTGAACTTTTCCTGTTTCCGGATGCGTTCTTTCAGCGAATGCTGAGATATGACGTAACACGCAGCTCGAGACGTTTTTCAGTTTTAAAAATGGAGGCAAGCAATCGGCACTGGACTGCTGCGGAAAGTTTGTTTTTGATTCAAACTAAATTTCAAGACTGGACGAACGAAAAACTGGGAATACGGAGTTATTCCAACAAGTGAAAAAAAAAACTCGAGGAAGTCGGTATCACGTGATGTTGGTGTTTACGTTTTACTGGGCATGCCCCATTGACTATTCTGGTTCATTATAGCGGCGCATGTAGACACGCGATTGGAATATTCCTTTCCATGTATACCACTGCTTTCGGAAAGGTCATTCGGAAAAAGGAAAACGTGTAAACGTGGCTACTCTAATGTTTGAATCTACCTTTCTTTGTTGTGATGAGGACGGATGGGGTTTCGGGGTCTGCCACTCAAAACGTAGCCGAAGTGAATTATTAACCGCTAACCCCTTATCCTCTTGTGTGCCCGCACCTGTCTTTGCTCCCACTAATGTTACCGCTGCAAACCAACCGAGTCCGCAGATGTCCTGCCACATTGCTTCACCGCGGCTCCCCCACCAACGTCAGCAAACCCACATGTCAATGTCAGCAGGCTGACTGGCGGGGCATCCAGGCGGGGGGGGATGTTATCAAGCCCTTCACAGTCTCCCCAGGGCCACCAAGGCCACCCGCGGCGGAGCCGTGCCAGGTCAGGCTGGGCCATGCCTTATGTTGACTGGTGTCCTGAGGAGAAAGAGACTGATAGAGGAGTAGAGGCTCGGCTAGGATGAGAGCATATGGTCTCTGCAGTGGGTCGGAACCTGTTGGTTACCTTTTGAAAAAAACCTCTTGTAAGAAGCAGGACAATAGGGAGGCTTTTTGTATCCTTGTGGAACAGCTGGGCCATTGAGTGAAGCCACAGAGGATGCCCTCTACGTGTTCTTCCCGGCCGGTTAATCAACACTGCTATTGTGTCTGCTTGCTACCTTTTCCAGATTGGAATCAGTCTTCTTGTGTATTGGAGTAAAAAAAAACCTTTAATTTATGTACCGGAAAGTATTTTGTTGAACGGGCAATGAATGTGACATCTTTTAGAAATAATGAAACAATCTTGGGTTGTTGAAGACAATGCAGTGCTTCTTGCATGGGTAGTATATCATATTTTCCGGACTATAAGTCGCACTTTTTTTCATAGGTTGGCTGTTCCAGCGACTTATACTCCAGAGCGACTTATAAATGGAAAAAACTGTCGCACTTTTTTTCATAGGTTGGCTGTTCCTGCGACTTATACTCCAGAGCGACTTATAAATGGAAAAAACTGCCAGCCAATCACAGGGCACATATAGACAAACAACCATTCACACTCACATTCATACCTATGGACAATTTGGAGTCGCCAATTAAACTAGCATGTTTTTGGAATGTGGGAGGAAACCGGAGTACCCGGAGAAAACCCACGCATGCACGGGGAGAACATGCAAACTCCACACAGAGATGGCCGAGGGTGGAATTGAACTCAGGTCTCCTAGCTGTGAGGTCTGCGCGCTAACCACCTGACCGCCGTGCAGCCCTTTTCAATCATACACGAGCAAAAGAGAATTCAACCACTGTACAATAAAACAAAAATAAAGTAAAATTTTAGCCTATCCCATCTGTCTTTGGGCAAGAGGCGGGGTACACCCTGGACTGGTCGCTAGCCAATCACAGGGCACATATAGACAAACAACCATTCACACTCATATTCATACCTATGGACAATTTGGAGTCGCTAATTAACCTAGCATGTTTTTGGAATGTGGGAGGAAACCGGAGTACCCGGAGAAAACCCACGCATGCACGGGGAGAACATGCAAACTCCACACAGAGATAGCCGAGCGTGGGATTGAACTCGTGTCTACTAGCTGTGAGGTCTGCACGCTAACCACCTTGCAGCCCGTAAAATTAATTACCCGCAAAAAATGCGACGTGTTCTTGTGCGACTTATACTCCGGAGCAACTTATTGTCCAGAAAATATGCTAATTGTGAATCTGTATCCCATTTGACATGGCCTGTAAAAGATGGAATATTTGCGCCTTTTTTTCAGTGTCACCAACCTGGTAATTTAACACATTCCGTATTCCGTGTTAGAACAGGACTGGAACTTGTGCGTAAAGGAATTCCGCAATGCCTGGCGCAGACATTTTTTTTTTAGACAAAATAAACCACTGTTTTCATAATATATTATTTTTTTTTTTTACAGCTTTCAGACATGCATTGCAAAGCGCTACTGGGGTGGGGCTCATTTCTCATTCATGCCTGCTCGGTGGATGCTTCACCTTTTGTTGATGTCTTGTATTTAATTACCGAATAATTGCATGATGCTTAAACTTAAACACCCATACTTGCTAAATTGTCATGAGGTCTGTTACGAAACTGAATCGGTGCAACAAGCGTCAATGCCCAGTGATTAAGGATGCAGACAAGTCTCAACATCTACATGGGTTGATCTGACAAATCCTTAAGTAAAGTTGATCAAATGTAGAATTACTACAGCTTCTACTTGAACATCAACAAGTAGCAAGCAGCTATTTAACTCAGATGAAAAAAAAAACAGGTCGCTCGCTGACTGTGTGAACACCACGGTAAATTGGATTGCAAGGTGTACCTAAAACATTTCACACTGCCACGTACATAGTACTGTATTATCATTAATAGTAGCCATATTATTAATTCCGGATACACTATAACAACTATTGTGTTGTGGTATTTGCGAGTTTTGGATGATATGTAGCACATTTTGTTAAGAGACTGCATTAAGGATGCAGACAAGTCTGAACATCTACATGGGTTGATCTGACAAATCCTTAAGTAAAGTTAATCAAATGTAGAATTACTACAGCTTCTACTTGAACATCAACAAGTAGCAAGCAGCTGTTTAACTCAGATGGTAAAAAAAATCACGTCACTTGTTGACTCTGTGAACACCACGGTAAATTGGATTGCAAGGTGTACCTAAAACATTTCCAATATGCCTTGCACACTGCCAAGTACATAGTACTGTATTATCATTAATAGTAGCCATATTATTAATTCCGGATACACTATAACAACTATTGTGTTGTGGTATTTGCGAGTTTTGGATGATATGTCCTTGTTTGTGTCATTGAATTCCCCAAGAGTATAACCGTAGCACATTTTGTTAAGAGACTGCATTGACCACAACAAAACACTCCAGCAGTAAAATCTCCTTAGTTAGACTCGCACCAGGCGCATCATATCCGAACCAGAGAAAAGCGTTGGCGTGTGTTTGTTGTCCCGTAGTGGTCTTACTCTGTCAGAACAAAACAATTGCTAAACCCAAAGTCATCTGTAAAGGGCAAACAAGTATGGATTAAACTTGCCAAAAGTCTTTGACTGGCTAAGATGAAAGTCATGAATATTCCAAAAATGGCTGTATTGACATGTGGCCTCTGGCATGCTCTGGGGTAGTTTGAAGTAGAAAGCTGGTTAAGATGAGAATCGGTGAGCTCCCAGGCTGTATCATTTGGGATTCTGCCGCAAACGCTATTTTAGGTAGGAAACAAGTTTTTGTTCCAAGTGAAGGAATGTCATGCTGCACCAAGTCATAAGCTTTTGTTAACAGTTGAGTCATGCTGCGGTCTTGCAGAGCATTCAGCTTTGTGTCATGACTTTAATGCAGATAAAAATATATGTGGAGTTGCTATAGGAGAGGCAGAATTTCCAAATTGTACGACTCGTGGATCATAAAACTCCTCAGATGGATTTATTGGATATTGGAAATGTCAGTTACATAAATTATGCTGGTATCGGAACAGGGCTCAGCCTCATCCCTAACTCCTACCTCATGCATGACATGCATTCACTTTCTACCTTTATCCTCCACTTATAGTCGGGGTACACCCTGGACTGGTTGCCAGCCAATCACAGGGCACATATAGACAAACAACCATTCACACTCACATTCATACCTATGGACAATTTGGAGTCGCTAATTAACCTAGCATGTTTTTTGGAATGTGGGAGGAAACCGGAGTACCCGGAGAAAACCCACGCATGCACGGGGAGAACAAGCAAACTCCACAAAGAGATGTTCGGGAGTGGAGTTGAACTTGGGTCTCCTAGCTGTGAGGCCTGCGTGCTAACCACTCGTCCACTGTGCAGCACTGATGGCAAAATTAATATCAACTAATCATTTTCACCAGGAAGCACCTCGGCATCCCCTTGGAGCATATGTGGATAAATCCATACATGAACATTTCAAAGTGCTTTTATTTAACCTTGAAACTTAGAGTTTGGGTTTCTTGGCACTCCATGCACGCACATCCCAAAGGCAAAGCACGGAGAACCTCATTACTTTAAAGATGCAATGAATTTTACAGGCAGCTTGTTTCTTAACTAGAGGTCCATCGAGATTGGTGGGAATATTACGTTTATGCATGCAGGTAGCACTAATGTTGACTCCTGCAGGCAAACAGTATGCGAACGCCGTCTTACCAAGTCGTAAAATGTTTACATCGCTTTAACGATTGATACAGGAAATGCACCACACAGACATGTTTTACGACTCATATGTAGTTTTTTTTTTTAATAGATGATTTACGGCAACATTTACACAAATAAATCTACTTGTCGCTTGCCAGATGATATCCGATAACACTGATCAGCATATTGCAGTAATACAGGTTTCAGCTTGAGTAATTGGACCCTTTGGGGGTTTATCGGAGCAGAAAAAAATCCCAGACTAGCATGACCTAGTATTTCCATACTGGAACCAGCGGCTGTACATTCTTCGGATGCAGACAGAAGCCTTGCGGGGGGGAGGAGGCTGCAGAGCCAGCGCAGCAGTTTTAGTTTTTGGCAACCTTGTGGCGCACCCCATGTGATCCTTTTCTCATTACACTGTTGCTGTTTCTCCCCTTGGGTGTTATGTTATTGTCCCTCAATTTATCAACGTTTCTTTGCACTTCCAGGCAGACCCCATTCCCACTTCCCACTGCCTCCATTAGCTTCACTAGCTGGAGGAAGTTGAGGAATATTACCACTGTAGAATTTCTTCCAGGTTGCATTATTCAGTATTTCTGGAAACAGGGGTTCAAATAATTCAGGAAGAAATCCTGCATTTATTATTATTTGTAAACAAAATGGCTAATTGATAAAGGAAATGTAGTCAAATGTCCTATATCAGGGGTCTCAAACTCAATTTACTTGGGAGCCACTGGAGCTCGGGTCTGGGTGAGACTGGGCCGCATCAGGTTTTCCAAAAAAAAAAAAACGCATTTATTAAAAACAAAAAATTTAAAAAAAAAACTAATAAAAGCTCTGATAAAACATTCCACTGTTCTCAAATATCTTACTTTTTATTTTTCTATACAAAATAAGATGAAAAATAAATAAACAAATCAAGAATAAAGAAAATCAATCAATCAGTAATAAATAAATATAATAATAATAATAAAACGGCAAATAATAAAAACTTAAGAAACCACATATAGTTGGTGGGTAGACAAATTATTTTTTTCAGATTAAAATTACCAAAGCATTATTAGAGCCCTGTAGACATGACAAAACACGACTACATGCTAACACATGCTAACTCGCAAACTAGAGCACTAGCGACCTAAACGGTAGCCTTCAAGTTATTTCCTTTAAAATTAAATAGCCAAAAACTTACCACTTCCACACGGATAGGGAGGATAACTATTAACAGTTATTTAACCTTTAACATGAACATTAATCAAACGTAATAATTTTTTCTGGGTACATGATACCATACAGCATCCATATCAAAGTTGCGCGGGCCGCACAAACATTAAACTTTCATATCAAGGCGGGGGCCTCAAACTAGTGTCCTGCCACATTTGGCCCGCGGGGCCACATGTTTGAGACCCCTGTCCTATATTATTAAGTGAAAAGTGAAATGAAAGGCTGAATTAAATACTTTAGCCTGAATGTGTTTCCGTGCGGACAGGTTGTAAGACAAGAGGTCAAAACGATGGTTTGTATGTCGAACTGGGATAGGAATTGCAAGGTTTATGCCTTTTTGCAGCTCTTTGCAAACTGTAGTATTGTTTTGACAACAGTACCATATGTTTTCAGCTTCCAAAACTGATGACCAGCCAAAATGACTGTTTTTATCTATTTCCTGCGTCGTGTAAACGTCCCCTGAATGTTTACCTCTCTGTCTGGCACCATTACCAAGCCTGTATGATTCAAGTCATGCATCTACCTACACAAAATAAGTGTGTGAATGCAGACGGAAGAACCCCGCTTCCCACCCGCACTCTCCACATCCTGACAAAGGAAATCTACTCACTGGGTCGGCCCGTGCCCAGCACTTGTGAGGATAACCCAGCATGCTTAGCTCTCATTCCTCACCTCCATCTCTCTCCTTTTTCTCCCTCTTCCGCTCGCCGTTTGAGGGAGGATTGCATAAGAGGTGCATTTCTCCCCGGCAAGCCAAGGAGTTTAATTGAAAGTCGGATTGGAAGCAGGGAAGTGAAAGCTAGCATTCCTTTTCCAGTCGTCTGCTCTGTGAAAAGCCTGGAAGTGTACCAAGGGGAAGGGAGGATGCTTTCTATAGGGGACATAAATGGGTCACGCCTTCAAAGACTTTCAAAAGTTTATGATTTGTATTTCTTAGATGAAGCTATCTGTTCAACATGTGTTTTGTTGCAGTGAACAGGAAGTTAGGATGGCAATAAATCATCCTGAGTAAGACGCTGTAACAGAGGCGGGATGATGCCTGTGTGTAAAGGTATTCCGCACTCACTTCTCCAACAGTAGCCACGTTTACATGAGGAGTTTTTCTCTTACCGAATGGAATCTTTCCGAATGACCTTTCCGAAAACAATGGTATACATGGAAAGGAATATTCCAATCGCGTGTCTACATGCGCCGCTATAATCAACCAGAATAGTCAATGGGGCATGCCCAGTAAAACGTAAACATCAACATCACGTGATACCGACTTCCTCGAGTTTTGTCTTTCACTTGTTGGAATAACTCCATATTCCCAGTTTTTTGTTCGTCCAGTCTCATCCAGCGGGGGTGCTGGAGCCTATCCTAGCTGTCTTCGGGCGAGAGGACAGGTCGCCAGCCAATCACAGGGCACATATAGACAAACAACCATTCACACTCACATTCATACCTATGGACAATTTGGAGTCGCCAATTAACCTAGCATGTTTTTGGAATGTGGGAGGAAAAACCGGAGTACCCGGAGAAAATCCAGCCATGCACGGGGAGAACATGCAAACTCCATACAGAGATGCCCGAGGGTGGAATCGAACTTGGGTCTCCTAGCTGTGAAGCCTGCGTGCTACCCACCCATACACCGTGCAGCCCTTTTCAATCATACACGAGCAAAAGAGAATTCAACACTGTACAATAAAACAAAAATAAAGTAAAATTTTAGGCTATCCCAGCTGTCTTCGGGGGAGAGGCGGGGTACACCCCGGACTGGTCGCCAGCCAATCACAGGGCACATATAGACAAACAACCATTCACACTCACATTCATACCTATGGACAATTTGGAGTCGCTAATTAACCTAGCATGTTTTTGGAATGTGGGAGGAAACCGGAGTACCCGGAGAAAACCCACACATGCACGGGGAGAACATGCAAACTCCATACAGAGATGCCCGAGGGTGGAATTGAACTCGGGTCTCCTAGCTGTGAGGCCTGCGCGCTATTATCGTGATACGTATGGTATCGCCGGATTCTTGCCAATACACACCCCTAGTCATTATTGACCCCTGTCGCTCTGATCCCTGGCAAACAGGTCATGTTTACTGATGGGATCATTTGTCCGCTACAGAGACAGCCGGCCGGCCAGCTCGGTCTACACTAGGTGACACTATGTAAACGCAGAGATTGTCTTTTTGGGCTGATTATTCATTCAACAGAAAATGAAGGCCAGGGAAGGTTAAAAAGAGGTGCAGAGTCAACCAGCTGCTCTGCCTATTAATTGTCTTATGGTCGTTGATGAATAATTAAAAAACGGTCTATGGAGTGATGATTCCGATGCAAAAGGAGCGAGGCCAAGAATAATGTTTCTAGCTTCAACTGGTGATACTTTGACAGATATGGAAAAAAAAAAAGTTCAGTGGGAAACTTTGACCTCCGTGAAACCGTTAAACCTGCTTTTAAAACGACAAGTAAACATACTAATGCGCCTTATCATTTAATGGCCTCACTGCAAGCGTGCTGAGTGCAATTAGCGTTGCTCTTATTCTCTTATGAGACTCTTCGAACACACCGAATTGTGCTTAATAAGCACTTTTCAGTTGGTGCGCTCACTGGGACATGGATATGAAAATCATATAAATAAACAATAAGCTCTGAAAGTGTTTTCAATAAAGCCAAAGATTAGTGTGTGTATTATCAGCGGAAGCATTCCCAATTGATACGATCCACTTCCTATTCATTATGGATTAATGTTTTGATGCTATTGAGGAAAAACGGAGTGCACTGCTTGGCTGCCACCACCAGAGGCACTCTTCGTTCTGTCTTAAACTATATAAACATAATACAATAATGGTAATGATTTGTATTAATAATTTATGATGATTATTATTATTACTAGGGATGTCCGGTATTGGCTTTTTTGTCAAAAAAACGATACCAATATCAGTCGATACCGATATGTATAACATGACATACTCTCCTGTTGTGGAATGAACACATATGTGTTGTAAACAGTATTTTTTCAATATGGATTTTAATGATCAGGAAAAAATCTGATACCGATATCAACCGATATCACATTTTTATGCTGATATCTAGCCAATAATTATCAGTACCGATAATTTCGGACATCCCTAATTCCATTATCATTATTGTTATCGATACATACTGTATGTGCAATGCTCTTTTTACGATTGTTACCATTGAATTTTTAACTGTTATTAAAAAAATATATTGATATGGGAAAATGTTAGCACAAAAACAATGGCAAAATTGTATTTGTAAATTGTAAAATGAATTTAAAAAAAACACAATCCTAGCATACTTAATTATTGAACTATTATTACAACTACTACACACCCTAAAACAACATTTAAAAATACATGTCTTAAAACAGTTGGCTGCACGGTGGACGAGTGGTTAGCGCGCAGACCTCACAGCCAGTTCAATTCCACCCTCTGCCATCTCTGTGTGGAGTTTGCATGTTCTCCCCGTGCGTGCGTGGGTTTTCTCCGGGTACTCCGGTTTCCTCCCACATTCCGAAAACATGCTAGGTTAATTAGCGACTCCAAATTGTCCATAGGTATGAATGTGAGTGTGAATGGTTGTTTGTCTATATGTGCCCTGTGATTGGCTGGCCACCAGTCCAGGGTGTACCCCGCCTCTCGCCCGAAGACAACTAAAATTTTACTTTATTTTAGTTTTATTGTACAGTGGTTGAATTCTCTTTTGCTTGTGTATGATTGGAAAAGGCTGCATGGCGGACGGGTGGTTAGCGCGCAGACCTCACAGCTAGGAGACCCTAGTTCAATTCCACCCATGGCAATTTCTGTGTGAAGTTTGCATGTTCTTATCGTGCATGCGTGGGTTTTCTCCGGGTATTCCGGTTTCCTCCCACATTCCAAAAACATGCTAGGTTAATTAGCGACTCCAAATTGTCCATAGGTATGAATGTGAGTGTGAATGGTTGTTTGTCTATATGTGCCCTGTGATTGGCTGGCCACCAGTCCAGGGTGTACCCTACCCTATGCCCATTTTCACTAAAGCCACACTGAATTAACCCGACGCATCGACGCATGGTGTCTGATCTCAGCTTGCATCTAACTGCGATTCTTTTTAGAATGAAGGGAATTAGTGTCATTACGGCGAGAGCAGGTGCGCTTGAGGTGACAGTCTGTCCCCGTTTTCGGCGACGTGACGCCGAGCTGTGTTTAAGTGACAGGAAAACGAGAGTCGTGATGACTGCTGGCTCTTAAAACGGGATATACTGGGAATAAAGCCCATCTGTGTGCTGCCATTAAGTGTTGAAAATCCTAATGTTCATTTAATTAAGCCTTTTTTTTTTCCCACAACAAGAAGATGCCACAGGTGCACAGAAGAAGCTCTCTTATAAGAACAACACATTTTGGGAGGGGTGGATCTCTCTCTGGACGAAAATAATAATGTGCATGGAATTTATTGGTGATTTTATAGGTTTGTTATTGTATATCTTAATTACCAGGCACAATTTCTTCACTTGTCGCTCATTCTGACTGTTCAGAAATACAGCAGTGAGCAGCACAGCTTCATTCGCGTGCTATCAAGCTTCCATCAGTGTGTAAAAAAATGACAGTAAACCTGAGACCAGCTGCCCGTTGTTCATTACCGCAATTAAGACAAACACACACACACACACTGACAGTTTCCAATCTAGTATTTGTTCCTAATGAGGACATTGACTTGGCTTTTGAAAGCGCTCAATTAGTTGTAACTAGAAGGGGGGGTGGGGGGGGGTATGTATGAAACTTGGTGGACGGGTCATTACGACATCTCAGTAGGATTGTGGCTCCGGCATGACAATGAGGCGATTTTAGAATGAAGCATTAGCGTTGGCGTCGTCGGCACACTCATTTACGAGATGAAGTTGAATTCGTCTTTAGCGTGTGTCCATCTGTGCAGTGTGACGTGGGAATAAAAATGAGCTCATTTGTTGGGTCCGTTACAGCAGGCATTGGACCGGTTCAATGCATGAAAATGCATTATAATTAGGGGTGTGTATTGGCAAGAATCTGGCGATACCATACGTATCACGATACTAGGCTCACGATACGATATATCACGATACTGTTAACGAGGCGATTTTTTTTTTCTTGTAGTTATAGATTATTTCTTGGGAAAACTGAATTACACCAGCAATATACACTTACTAAACATATTTTTATTCCATTAGAACAGTATGTTATGCTGTAACACAAACTTTCCTCTGTAAAAACTTAGTGTAGCATTTGGATGAATAAATATCCAGCTTTAAATTTACAAAAAAAAAAAAAAACATAAAAAAAGCTGTGAAAAAATGTTAACTGTTAACAAGGCGATATTTTTTTTTTCCGTTTTTTCTTGTATTTAAAGATAATTTCATGGAAAAATGGAATTACACCAGCAATATACACTTACTAAACATATTTTTATGTATGTTATGCTGTATCACAAACTTTCCTCTGTAAAAACTTAAAGTGTAGCATTTGGATAAAAAAACATCCAGCTTTAAATTTACAAAAAAAAAAAAAATAAATAAAAAATAAATTAAATTATGTCTCAAGATCCTGCTCAAATATTCACATTCTATTAGCTGTGAAAAAATTCAGAGTATACAGTCCCTGACTTATCCACCATCAGAAGAGTATTTTTGTGCAACAAAGTAACTAACATCAGTAAAAAGTCATTTTAGAATGCTTGAAATAACCATTATTTAACAAAATAGTGATATCAATTTGAAAAATAAAATACCTGCAATATCACAGTATTACTTTTGTAGTATACAGACCTCATGTAAACGTGGATATCGACTCCACTGATCCACCTTTCATCCCTGCTGCGCTTTATCTCTGTTTGTTGACAATGGAAGTTGGACGTGATTGTCGTCCCAATCAGACAGAAGTCATTCCTGTCCCGCTGCCAGCCATCATCATCTCCAAGTACTCCTCACCCAAGTACTTCCACAGATGGCTCCGTGAAGCGCACTCAACGCCACCGCCACCTTTGTTCTTCCTGTTTATTCAGCACCGCTCATCCGTACCTAATGAAATAGCTTCATTACAGCAATTTACTCCTCCACCGCTTCTTCTAGCGGGATTCTATAGCAGGGAAGTGTGCAGAGATGCTGAAGCTGCAGTGCGGTTAAGTGCTGAGATGACACCGCAGCTTTCTTAATGGGTTTGGCCTATTCAGGTGGATTGTCTTTATGTTGTTGATGAGCCGCGCCCATCTTGCTTGGGCACCCACACACTTTGATTCATTCATTCATTTTCTACCGCTTATCCTCACGAGGGTCGCGGGGGTGCTGGAGCCTATCCCAGCTGTCTTCGTTCGAGAGGCGGGGTACACCCTGTACTTGTTGCCAGCCAATCACAGGGCACATATAGACAAACAACCATTCACACTCACATTCATACCTATGGACAATTTGGAGTCGCTAATTAACCTAGCATGTTTTTTGGAATGTGGGAGGAAACCGGAGTACCCGGAGAAAACCCACGCATGCACGGGGAGAACATGCAAACTCCACACAGAGATGGCCGAGGGTGGGATCGAACTCTGGTCTCTTAGCTGTGAGGCCTGTGCGCTAACCACTCGTCCACCGTGCAGCCCTTTTCAATCATACATGAGCAAAAGAAAATTCAACCACTGTACAATAAAACTAAAATAAAGTAAAATTTTAGCCTCTCCCAGCTGTCTTTGGGGGAGAGGCGGGATACACCCTGTACTTGTTGCCAGCCAATCACAGGGCACATATAGACAAACAACCATTCACACTCACATTCATACCTATGGACAATTTGGAGTCGCCAATTAACCTAGCATGTTTTTGGAATGTGGGAGGAAACCGGAGTACCCGGAGAAAACGCACGCATGCACGGGGAGAACATGCAAACTCCACACAGAGATGGCCGAGGGTGGGATCGAACTCTGGTCTCTTAGCTGTGAGGCCTGTGCGCTAACCACTCGCCCACCGTGCAGCCCCTTTCAATCATACATGAGCAAAAGAAAATTCAACCACTGTACAATAAAACTAAAATAAAGTAAAATTTTAGCCTCTCCCAGCTGTCTTTGGGGGAGAGGCGGGATACACCCTGTACTTGTTGCCAGCCAATCACAGGGCACATATAGACAAACAACCATTCACACTCACATTCATACCTATGGACAATTTGGAGTCGCTAATTAACCTAGCATGTTTTTGGAATGTGGGAGGAAACCGGAGTACCCGGAGAAAACCCACGCATGCACGGGGAGAACATGCAAACTCCACATAGATGGCCGAGGGTGGAATTGAACTCGGGTCTCCGAGCTGTGAGGTTTGCGTGCTAACCACTCGACCATCGTGCAGCCACAAACTTTGATATTATTAATATTATTGTGCATCGTCTCAGTTTTTCGTACAGCACGGTTCTTAATAAACTTGTCCGTTTGCCCTGTGTCCTTGCTCAAAATTGAGTACCCCTAAAAAAATAACCTGCCATGGGGCCAAACAAAGGTGCAGGACAGCGAGACACAATCTTGGTCATTCAGAATTATTTTGCATTGTTTGCTGCATGTAAAACTATAATTATTATTATACTGTTAATATTATAGGGTGTGTGGAATTGATTAATTAGATTTTTTAATATTTTGTATGGGGAAAATTGCCTTGTTTTTCAGTGTCTTTCGAAAACCGAAGTATTACTGTGTAGTGTAGACATGCTGTATTATGATAATATTATATTGTGTACTGTATATTGCTCCATGGTTTGTGATGATGTAATATGACCACTTCAATTGCCTTTTAATGTAGGAATGATGAAAAAGCACAAACTACAGACATATTGTATTGATTCATCCTTTGGGCAAAGTTGGGCTTTTCCTTCCCTCCCATATGCTTTGCATTCGTATTCCAACCTGGAGGCTTTTCTGGACAGGCTTTTTAACAATGTGGCAGATGGTGGATTACCCAAACAAGGGGATAAATAACCTGCTTCCCGTCCGTGTGCTTGGCCACTGCCGAGAGCGGCCCGGCCGTGAGTCAACTGGCTCGCTGACCGCCGCCCACACATCGCCTCCTATGTCGCCTTTCCCGTAGTTCATCCGAACCTTTCACGATTAAAAGGGCCTCACTTTTTAAGTCATAACTTAATTTCATGATTATTTTTATCTCCTTAATTCTTCCAACCAGAAACCAATACAGATGAATAGGCCCGAAAAATAATTACATACAGTCCTTCCTCATTTTTTGCAGTTATTTGGTTCCAGCCTCGACCACGAGAAGTAATGGTAATGGTTTTATTTCATTTGAACATGCATCAGACTACAATTGAATGCATCCCATAATCAGTTCACAGTTCCACATGTCCAAAAGGAGTAGGAAGAAGCAAAGCTTATTAAATCCTACCCCTCCATCTGGTACTTTTACAATCAGTAACCGTTACATTTGTTCACTTCCTGCTTTCCGTAATACAGTTTAAGCTTTTTTTTTTTAAATTTTGTAATTTTTTGTCCCGTACCAAAGTACAGATTACTTACTATTGACTCATTGGGTCACAAAGACACAAAGAGGTGATGATGCAACTCCACAATAGAAAAGAGCATGTTTGGTGCAGTTTTAAGATGAAAAAAAGTGCAAAGTGCACTCGATAAAAATCTCAGCCTGCATCTCTTCCATTTCAAAAAATGAAAGGGCATCTTGCGGCGTTTTAACGCAGGGAAATTTTTACGCATGCACATGTGCGCAAATGTAAAAATTGTTCATGAAGTTATATTCGTAAAAAAAAATATTATTTTCATGTAAAACAACCATTTTTTGTGTTTAAATTGTGGCATGGTTGTTGCTTGAAATGCTTTTCACAAAAAAACAAAATGTTGAGAACTGTTATTTTCGGCTGAGTGGTTAGCGCACAGACCTCACAGCTAGGAGACCAGGGTTCAATTCCACCCTCGGTCATTTCTGTGTGGAGTTTGCATGTTCTCCCCGTGCATGCGTGGGTTTTCTCCGGGTACTCCGGTTTCCTCCCACATTCCAAAAACATGCTAGGTTAATTAGCGACTCCAAATTGTCCATAGGTATGAATGTGAGTGTGAATGGTTGTTTGTCTATATGTGCCCTGTGATTGGCTGGCCACCAGTCCAGGGTGTACCCCACCTCTCGCCCGAAGACAGCTAGTATAGGCTCCAGCAACCCCCGCGACCTTTGTGAGGAAAAAGCGGTTGAAAATGAATGAACTACTATTTTCCTGAAACTTACTATGTTCGACTTCTCAGATTTTGCCATGTTTGATGCCAAAATTCCATTACACACATTCCCAAAGTTTTGTTGGTAAACTACACAAAACGAAGTGGGTTGTATTTCTGCGAGAGACACACACAATGTAATTGTATTTTGTCCAAACAGATCTTGGAAGCCATTTGTCGGCTTTCTGAAAATGATCAGGACAACTAATGTACCACTGTCAAAGTTTAGACCGTCATTGTGATTAATGGCACTTTAAGTGAGCGATCCTTTTTGTCTTAATCGTGATCAATTGCCTCTTTCTCGATGAGGTATCAGACTCGGAGACGAAGGAGGCTAAAGATTCTCTGAATAAATGGCTAATGAATGTAAAAAAAAAAAAAAAATGAGGCAGCGTCCTGCTAGCTGACAGCTATTTGACTCTAACAAACCTTCGCTATGATGGAATAATCCCTCCCACATTCACGGCGACCACATTATCTTTTCATCCATTCATGTTTTTATTCATGGGCCTCTCCAGCCATCGATATTTCTCAACCGCGTCCACCGCTCCAGTCGAGAGTCGCCGGGGCTGCCAGCCTGAAAGGTCAGCCTCTATTTAGCCAGCATTGAGTGTCTTTTGGAAGAGGAAAAAAAGTGAGAACATCGCCAGCATGGTGATAAGACGCTGAGAGCAACTGGCTCACGGAAAAGCAGCGAGATGAATCACGTTGCCGGCATCTGGAGTCATCGCAGTGTTGTGAAGGAAAGACTGACAATTCCTGGAGAATCTGAGCCAGAAGAACTTGGGCCCCTCCTGTTCCTGACAGGATCCCGGTGGCTTCCTATGTCTAAGCAGGAAGTGCATGAAGTCAGACTCTTTTTCCCATCTCCACACCCACCCACTTGGAGCCTTGAAGTCCCCTCTCTCCGTCAACTACTCGGCATAATCAAAAGAGTCTGCTGAAAAAAAAGAGTTAAAATGACACTTGTCAAAAGGTCAACAGCAACAAGTGAGATGACAACTTTGCCTTACCGCCTAACAGCAGTGAGGAATCGAACGTGAGGACAGCACATGAGTGGCATTTAGGAGGGAAGGCAGCAGGTGCAGCAATGTCACGCTGCTCAAATTGGGCTTGGAAAAATTGGCAGCTCACCTTTTTCCGGAAAGGCTCATTCCAGCTCCTTTTTAAAATGATGAATCCATGAGCTAACACAACAATTCTGTCTTTTAAAAGAAAATAAACACAAAATGACACAGGAGTATACGTTTTGGAAAACGACAACACCCAGAAAATCATTACTACAAGTATAAACACTGTATACTATACCGAAAACTGACTGTTTTGCAAATAAAGCTGGAATAGGTGCAGATTCTGGAAGATCTAGAAAGTTTTCTGTGCTGATTATCGTGTTTAGCATCATAATTTTTTTGTTTTTACAAAGATATCAGCGCGCAGACCTCACAGCTAGGATACCAGGGTTCAATCCCACCCTCGGCCATCTCTGTGTGGAGTTTGCATGTTCTCCCCGTGCATGCGTGGGTTTTCTCCGGGTACTCCGGTTTTCCTCCCACATTCCAAAAACATGCTAGGTTAATTAGCGACTCCAAATTGTCCATAGGTATGAATGTGAGTGTGAATGGTTGTTTGTCTATATGTGCCCTGTGATTGGCTGGCTAGCAACCAATCCAGGGTGTACCCCGCCTCTCACCCGAAGACAGCTGGGATAGGCTCCAGCACTTGTCGTGAGGAAAAGCGGTAGAAAATGAATGAATGAATGAATGATATCATCCATGAAATGGTTGGCTCATTTAGCTAGTAAGATATTCATTCATTCATTCATTTTCTACCGCTTATCCTCACGACGGTCACAGGGGTGCTGGAGCCTATCCCAGCTGTCTTCGGGCGAGAGGCGGGGTACATACTTTGCATTGTTTTCAGCACCATGTCGTGTTTCTTTAAACAGCGACATGAACAGAGTGAGTTCTTTTGCCAGTTATACAGTATTTTGTCTCGGTGGGTGGAGGCGGGGCCGATAGCATACACATAGAGTGCAGAAGAATTTAGAAGGCAATATATTTTTAGTATTTTTTTATTGTACTTTATTCATTCATTCATTCATTTTGTACCGCTTATCCTCATGAAGGTCACGGAGGGTGCTGGAGCCTATCCCAGCTGTCTTTCGCGGGAGAGGACGGGGTACACCCTGGACTGGTGGCCAGCCAATCACATGGCACATATAGACAAACAACCATTCACACTCACATTCATACCTATGGACAATTTAGAGTAGCTAATTAACCTAGCATGTTTTTGGAATGTGGGAGGAAACCCGGGGAGAATATGCAAACTCCACAAAGAGATGGAATTGAACTCGGGTCTCCGAGCTGCGAGGCCTGCTTGCTAACCACTTGTCCACCGTGCAGCCCCGTTCCATGATGTAATTAACCCTATTTTGGTGGGATTTTGAAATATTTTTTCCCCACCAAAACGAATGTTGCTTTCAAGGCAACATTGCGGAAGATGTGCATTTTTGGATGGCGTGACTTAAAGTCTGAAAAACGGTACATGTCATTACGGTATTCCAAGGGACTGCCTTAAGCTTTGATACAAAGTAGAATGGGGGTTAGTCTGTCTAAGGAATGAGACCGCCGTGCAGCGGTGCAGTAAGATATACGAATACGTAATAATGATTTAATTGTTACATGTGTTATTATAATTTTGCATGTGTAGAATATGTGTTTAATAGTTCAGAGTTGAACGTATGGGCGCTACCATTTCATTGCTAGTCCCTGACTAACTACAAGTATGCAACATTGTGATGCCGTGACACTTTTTTTTTTTCATCCCAACCATCCATAATGAATGGTTTTACTCCACATGGTGGAGTTTTTAGCATGCGCCAGTCCCTTTGTACATTTACGTGTTGGAGTAATTACAGTTGAAGACGGGCGGCGTTCCTTTCCAACGCCGTGACGTAAAGCGGGGAGAAGGTTTGCTTGGGTAAACATTCCTGTTGGAAAAATCCAGCTGCACGGAAATGTGGTGTTAGCTGACATACAGGGGGCGCTGTTTGTTAATGAAAAAAAAATAACGAACCACGTTGAATAATAATAATAATAGTAACTGTGTCATCCCGTTTTTTTTAGCAATGTGATTTTTCCACAGTGGCATCAGATTCAGGAATTGAAGCGTCATCCATTTTTATTGGCATCGGTCTTTGATGTTCACGTCATTGTGCTTCTATTTGGAATTGCATGACACGCCGCCATTCAACTCCCAAGGCAGCTTCCTGTGTCGGAGTGTTTATCCTGCCTTTCCTGAAACACCAGTGCCAGCCGGGATCCCTCCTGTGGGCCTTATAGTTTTCTAGCAGGAGGACTTTTAAAATTTAGTAGTGTGCTGACTGATGTTTGGCAGAGGCAGTGCCGCCGCCGCCGTTGCCGCTGCTGCTGTTGAGTTTGATGGAGAGGCCCACGTGGAGCACTGCAGCCTGCAGAGCGACATCGTAAAAACCTCAGACCAGGACACACTGAAGCCTGGTCTGGTTTTTACTCTATTAAATTTGATCTTATGTAAGTGTTGTGCAGTTTTACTAGGGTTATTATATTGTATAATGTAAAATAGTGCAACTAATTGAATTTATGGTCGCCAGCCAATCACAGGGCACAAATAGACAAACAACCATTCACACTCACATTCATACCTATGGACAATTTGGAGTCGCTAATTAACCTAGCATGTTTTTGGAATGTGGGAGGAAACCGGGGAGAACATGCAAACTCCACACAGAGATGGCCGAGAGTGGAATTGAACTCGGGTCCCCTAGCTGTGAGGCCTGCCTGCTAACCACTTATCCGCCGTGCAGCCCCCTTCCATGATGTTCATTCATTCATTCATTCATTTTCTACCGCTTTTCCTCACGAGGGTCGCGGGGAAGCTGGAGACTATCCCAGCTGTCTTCGGGCGAGAGGCGGGGTACACCCTGGACTGGTCGCCAGCCAATCACAGGGCACATATAGACAAACAACCATTCACACTCACATTCATACCTATGGACAATTTGGAGTCGCTAATTAACCTAGCATGTTTTTGGAATGTGGGAGGACACCGGGGAGAACATGCAAACTCCACACAGAGATGGCCGAGGGTGGAATTGAACTCGGGTCCCCTAGCTGTGAGGCCTGCCTGCTAACCACTTAAACACTATGCAGCCCCCTTCCATGATGTTCATTCATTCATTTTCTACCGCTTTTCCTCACGAGGGTCGCGGGGAAGCTGGAGACTATCCCAGCTGTCTTCGGGCAAGAGGCGGGGTACACCCTGGACTGGTCGCCAGTCAATCACAGGGCACATATAGACAAACAACCATTCACACTCACATTCATACCTATACCCATAGGCATTTATACCCATTCATTACCATTTAAAGAAAATCCAAGTTGGCTTAGAAGGCATGAAAAATGGATGTTTTCTTTATTTTTGTCAAGCTGCCCCCACACTTTAAAGGCAGCATTGTGCTATAAAACCAGCCATAACAATCTGGCTTCTCAAAACCTTTTACTTTATTGCATTATCTTAGCCGTGAAATATGAAATACCCAAGCTCTCACAATAATAACTGTGATTTGTCACACGGCATCGCAATCCTAAATTCTGGATCCCCGCGTTTCAATCAATATTTGACAACACCCGCTTGTGATGATGAATACATTTTTGTGTGCACAGGGTGTGCGTGTGTGGAAATGTGATTGTCTTTGCTCAACTGTTAATCAAAGAGCCTTTCAAATTTACAGGAGGCACTTACACGTCAATACGACTGCCCCCCCCACACCACCCACCCTTTTTCTGTCCTCCAACTTGACAAAAAAGCCATGGAAGGAAAAAGCGAATGTTGTTTCAATTACAAAGATAAGTAAGACAATTTATGGCTTCAGCCAACGGTGGCTGACTCTCCTAGTAAACTGTTTAACAGGACACTTACACTGATTTACGACAAAGACAAAGGAAAGACAGTCTTAGCGGTAATGCGTCTGCATCATGAGGGACTAAACAACCGTGCGCCATCGGTATTGGCCGCCATATTTCACGTTTAAAAAACCTTATTTTGCAAAAACATCCACACCAAAACATAAGGAAGGCCTTGACTGTGGCACCTCTATTACTGTAAATCAGTGTAAGACTACTTTATGTACTGCAGGGGAAAACTGGCTTTATAGGGGTTGACGATGGAGGTGGCCAAAGGATTAATAGCCCATTTCACACAGCATGTAAAAAGCCAGCATTTTCCCACCTTTTTTTTTGCATATCACAAGACAGGATGAAGCTGACGTAATGCCACACTTCGAAGTGTGTGTCGAGTAATCGAGTGGGTACTTCCACGAAGTGTGTACCGAGGTTTGATTCATTGGAGGGATTAGGGTCCGGAATTGATGACGTCCGAAGCCTCGTAGCCCGGCTGTACCATGTGACGGATTCGGGAAAAGGTTCAGAATTTTCCGCGATGTTTGCCCGTCACTCAGCGATATAAACCCCTCAGGCTTAAACATTAACATGTGGGGTTATGTTAGTTTTTAGACGTATTGAACTCTTTTAGATGTATTGAAAATGAACCACAGCTTCACAGTGATGACAGCACTCATGCAGCCCCCTCACCGTGATGCTTCAAACAATAACAGCTGTGTGTTGAGTCATTTTCAGTGGAAACTACACTTGTGTTGTCGTTTCACAAGATATAAAATAGGGCTGCACAGTAATCCCTCGTTTATCACGGTTAAGTTGTTCCAAATCCCACTGTGATAAGTGAATTTCTGTAAAGTAGGGTTTCTAGAAATTCATTCATTTTCTACCGCTTATCCTCACGAGGGTCGCGGAGGGTGCTGGAGCCTATCCCAGCTGTCTTTGGGCAAGAGGCGGGGTACACCCTGGACTGGTCTCGCCAGCCAATCACAGGGCACATATAGACAAACAACCATTCACACTCACATTCATACCTATGGACAATTTGGAGTCGCCAATTAACCTAGCATGTTTTTGGAATGTGGGAGGAAACCGGAGTAGTGGAATTGAACTCGGGTCTCCTAACTGTGAGGCCTGTACACTAACCACTCATCCACCGTGCAGCCTCTTTATCAATCATTCATTCATTCATTTTCTACTGCTTTTCCTCACGAGGGTCGCGGGGGTGCTGGAGCCTATGTCAGCTGTCTTTGGGCGAGAGGCTGGGTACACACTGGACTGGTGGCCAGCCAATCACAGGGCACATATAGACAAACAACCATTCACACTCACATTCATACCTATGGACAATTTGGAGTGGCTAATTAACCTAGCATGTTTTTTGGAATGTGGGAGGAAACCGGAGTACCCGGAGAAAACCCACGCATGCACGGGGAGAACATGCAAACTCCACACAGAGATAACCAAGGGTGGAATTGAACCCTGGTCTCCTAGCTGTGAGGTCTGTGCGCTAACCACTTGACCGCCGTGCCGCCCAGATTAATCATTTGGTTATACAATTTTTTGTAGTACATAATAAAAGAGCCAAAACAGATGAGTGTGAAAACGTGAGGGTGCATAAAACTAGTATTTTGCAGAAAATCATTTTTTTAGAGAACGGAGCAGGGGTTCTTAGGGGTTCTTTGAAGGGAGGCTTACTGTGCCAGACTTTGAAAAACCTGGAGTGCCTTCTATGCATGTGAATATGGAGCTGACTCTGTCTTCTGGTTCCAAATGAAGGCTTTTTTTGGGGGGGGGGGTTAGAATGGATTCTGGTGTCAGATTTTTACTACCTGCCCTTAGGCAACTCAGAGCAGAACTTCACCTCTGGCATATATCAAACATAGAAGAACACCTTTTAGAAACAAGCATCGTAAAAAAAGACAGCTAAGTGGATGGATGGCGATGGTGGCACTTGAGTCTTTGTTTAATTCCTCAAGCCTCAAGGGTAAATTTAATTACACCCCTCTGTTTTCACACTTGAATAGACACATGCATACATATAAGAGGGGGGTAAACATGTAGGGGAATCTGTGCCTTACCCAAGGGCACATCAGTGTTTTCACAAGCATTTTCCAGATATTGGTACTTACTGGGTATTACTCTGTTTTGGTATATTTGACACAATACACAATTACAGGTGTAAGTACCAGCAGGTACTCACTCCCATGACTCAAATTCTCTGCCCAATTCTGGGGCAAAAATACACGACTTTTAGCTGTTTGGTGATGGTCGGAGAGGTCGAAGGTGCAAATTGGCAGCCATGTTTCCATCAGACTACTACAGGTCGTTGTGTGTACAGGTCTTATAAAATGCATTTCTGCCACATTAGTCACGTTTATATAAGGAGTTTTTCTCGTTCCGAATGACTTTTCCGAAAACAATGGTATACATGGAAAGGAATATTCCAATCTCTTGTCTACATGCGCCGCTATAATGAAAAAGAATAGTCAATGGGGCATGCCCAGTAAAACGTAAACATCAACATCACGTGATACCGACTTCTTTGAGTTTTTCTTTCACTTGTTGGAATAACTCCGTATTGCGATTTTTTACGTTCGTGCAGTCTTGAAATTAAGTTCGGATCAGAAAAAAAACTCCAGTGCCGATTGCTCGCCTCCGTTTTTAAAAACCGAAGAACGTCTCGAGCTGCGTGTTACGTCAAATTCAATCTTGCTAATATTTTATAATTAAACTCGGTACATGTTTTTTATAGATATATATTTTTCTTTTTTTAATAAAACTGGACTTATGAATGGCGTATAGAAGGGTTTAGATTCTGTTCCACAGATGGCGCTAATGCACACGAAAGCTGCTTACCAACCGCCAATAAACAACAGAAGAAGAAAAACACCACGAAAGAAGAACGCAACCGTTTGAGCGGGTACAAAATACCTCAATCGGATTCCGGATAAAGGAATATCCGATTATATGTTCATTGGGATTGGCACTTTTCTTTCGGAACGATTAAATTATTTCAGTTTGAGCAAATAAACCGAATGCAATTGGAATATTTGGGTCCATGTAAACGTGGCTATTGTTGCTGTTTTGTTGTCAGTGATTACTATATGCTCACAATACACTATTGGTACAAAAATAACAACATCTTAAGGTAGGTTTGCGTGCTTCTACCTAATTAAAAAATTGATAATATTTTTGAAAAAAACACTTAGTTGTTGGTAACAGCATTAAATAATTTTCCATGTATTTGTTGATGTAACTATAATGTCTTGGTAGCAACATGGCCGTCTAGACTGATTTCCAACTGTCCTCCTCGTTGAGGTGAATGTTGTGTTTGAGGACAAGCAAAGCTGGGACAAACAATCCATAATCTGTTAAAGGTCGTGTTGTGTTTTGTTTTCCCTAAAGCTTTATGTCGGGTGCATGAGATCAACCGCAGGTAAACACTGCCTTGGGTTTACTATGCTAATGGCCGCCTTCTTGCTGTATTTACCCTCTCCTCATATAGTCCTTCCATGCCAAGGTCAAAGCATCTTACATGAGGGGATGCAGGGAGGTCAGTGCGGTGTAATGAATTACATCACCTACCAAAGGCGGGCCATATTCTTCCCCAATCAATATAATGTTTCTTTATAGCAGCAGTAGGCCATTTTGTCTTTGACATAATGAATATTGATGTCCCTCTATTAAATTAATTAAACATATTTTAGAATTTGCTGCTCCAGTTGTACTTTATATTGCTCATAATTAGGCTTTGAAGTTCCAAAGTAGTGTGTTTTTTTTTGGGTCTGGGAAGCATCGCCGCGGTTGTAGTAAAAGTGGGTTCATGCACAGTTCACAATGGAGATTGTTGTAACACTTGCTAACCCGGTTTGTGTGTGAAACATGTCAGTGTTTTTTTTTGCAAGCTAATGAGTGACAGCCCATAGAGAGTACAACCGATGTTTTTCCTCCGCTGACTGAGTAATCGTGTTATTTTGGTGTCGGAATTGTGTTTTGCTGCAGGGGAACGTTTATCAGATTATCGCTCAATCGAGAAGTATCTTGGTAAAAGAACGTGATTGGTTGTGTTCTATAATATACATTATATTGGACTGTGATATTTTGACTTTGCTAAGACGTATTGAAAATGAACCACAGCTTCACAGTGATGGCAGCACTCATGCAGCCCCACATAGTGATGCTTCAGACAATAACAGCTATGTGTTGAGTCATTTTTAGTGGAAACTACACTTGTGTTGTTGTTTGACAAGATATAAAATAGGGCTGCACAGTAATCCCTCGTTTATCACTGTTAAGTGGTCCCAGATCTGACTGTGATAAGTGAATTTCTGTAAAGTAGGGTTTCTAGAAATTGAATATTTATCCATTCATTCATTTTCTACCGCTTATCCTGGGGGTGCTAGAGCCTATCCCAGCTGTCTTTGGGCGAGAGGCGGGGTACACCCTGGACTGGTGGCCAGCCAATCACAGGGCACATAAAGACAAACAACCATTCACACTCACATTCATACCTATGGACAATTTGGAGTCGCTAATTAACCTAGCATGTTTTTGGAATGTGGGAGGAAACCGGAATACCCGGAGAAAACCCACGCATGTACGGGAGAACATGCAAACTCCACACAGAGATAGCCGACGGTGGAATTGAACCCGGGTCTCTTAGCTGTGAGGTCTACGCGCTAACCACTTGACCACCGTGCAGCCCAGAAATTGAATATTTTCATCGAAAATATGTTTATAATCTTCTAAATTTGGTTTGAACATAATTAGAGCCCTCTAGACATGAAGTAACAACCCTATAGTCACCTTTGCACATGTACTACCCTATTGAGCAGACATGTGTGTCGCTATTATGTGTACCCAAGGGGAGTACAGTGAGTGCTAAACGGGGCGTTCAGAGTTTCGGATTCTGGTGTTTTGGTTATTTTAAGTCGAACTATACAACTTCAGAGGTGTCACTTTTCAGGGATTTGTTTGTTGGCCTTGAATGTTTCAAACAGATGCTCTAAGGAAGACATTGTGTTTCCTGTTCAATGAATGAACGTCTGGCATCCGTACAACGAGCAAATGAAGCGGACTGGCTGTCAAAGTGGAGATGAAAATACCATCTTTAGGGAATCTGTTTGCAATTTAATCGCAATCTCGCGCTGTAATGCTGAATATGCCTCACTTATGCAAATTCCTGTCTACTTTGTGAGGCTGCCGTTGCCGCCACGCTGACGGCGGAATCGATCCCGGTGCAATTACAGCTCGTTAGGAGCGAGGTGAAAGCTCATTAATGGAAGATGGATGTGGAGATTGGTTTGGAATGGTGCCCGTATGCCTTTAGATGATGGAACAAAAACCCCCACAGGTGATGAGAAATGTGCTAGCTAAAGGACACATCAGCAGTAGATCAGCGTTCTGACACCGGTAATAGCGTTATGGCGGTATAACACGAGTTGGGCTCCTTTCTTGGACTTGCAACATGCAGCATGGCTGCTCGGATTCCACAAGCAGAGCTATTTTCTGCACACTGCAGTTCCGAGCCATGCTCTATTGTTCCTCAGCCTATAAGACGAGCTTTGGATTAGAGACGGAGCGAGTGCACCCGGAGTTCAGATGGCTGCTGGAGGAAGAACGTGAACGTGAGTGAATGAGACTAAAAGGAAAGGAAAGACAAGCCAGCCGTGTCAGTGAATGCCACATTTCAGGATACATAACCTTCCTGTGTGGTCAGGAGGGAGGAGTGTGATGACACACGGACATGATGAATCGTCACTTCTTGGCCTCAGCCGAATTGGGGTCAACAGCCCATTAATGGTGATGGTGGCCACCAGCAACAGACGAGCCTCACCTTGGCCCTGGAGCCTTCACTTTAACTGCTCTCGTACACCGACGCTGTGGAACATGCAAAGCGGAACGCCGACCGTTCAGTCATGCCGGTTGACTTCCGATTTGTGGTCGTGTAATTCCATCATGCGTGGGTTTTCTCCGGGTACTCCGGTTTCCTCCCACATTCCAAAAACATGCTAGGTTAATTGGTGACTCCAAATTGTCCGTAGGTATGAATGTGAGTGTGAATGGTTGTTTGTCTATATGTGCCCTGTGATTGGCTGACCACCAGTCCAGGGTGTACCCCGCCTCTCGCCCGAAGACAGCTGGGATAGGCTAAAATTTTACTTTATTTTTGTTTTATTGAACAGTGGTTGAATTCTCTTTTGCTCGTGTATGATTGAATAGGGCTGCACGGCGGACGGGTGGTTAGCGTGCAGGCCTCACAGCTAGGAGACCCAAGTTCGATTCCACCCTCGGGCATCTCTGTGTGGAGTTTGCATGTTCTCCCCATGCATGTGTGGGTTTTCTCCGGGTACTCCGGTTTCCTCCCACATTCCAAAAACATGCTAGGTTAATTAGCGACTCCAAATTGTCCATAGGTATGAATGTGAGTGTGAATGGTTGTTTGTCTATATGTGCCCTGTGATTGGCTGGCGACCAGTCTAGGGTGTACCCCGCCTCTCGCCTGAGGACAGCTAGGATAGGCTCCAGCACCCCCCCCCCCCGCGACCCTCGTGAGGATAAGCGGTAGAAAATGAATGAATGTACCAATATGAGTTTACAATGGGAAAAAATGACAAATAATTTTTTTTTTCCCCATAATGCATTGCATCTGCCTGAGGGAGCTGCAATGACATCAGCCTCCCTCTGGGCTCTCGTGCTCCTCAGGCAGCATTGTAGCCCCTCGGCAGCCCTGTGATTGGCTGGCGAGCAGTCCAGGGTGTACACCACCTCTCACCCGGAGACAGCTGGGATAGGCTCCAGCACCCCCCGCCACCCTCATGAGGATAAGCGGTAGAAAATGAATGAATGTACCAATATGAGTTTACGATGGGAAGAAATGACAAATATTTTTTTTTCCCCCATAATGCATTGCATCTGCCTGAGGGAGCTGCAATGACATCAGCCTCCCTCTGGGCTCTCGTGCTCCTCAGGCAGCATTGTAGCCCCTGGGCAGCCCTGTGATTGGCTGGCGAGCAGTCCAGGATGTACCCCGCCTCTTGCCCTGAAGACAGCTGGGATAGGCTCCAGCACCCCCGCCTGCCACTGTCGTGAGGATAAGCGGTAGAGAATGAATGAATGAATGAATAATTCCATCATCTTTAGAAAATCGTGTAATTGAATTCATCTGTTCCAGGGTCAAACTGTCTCCGTCAACATTGTCAATTTTTTTCAGTCAATGTAGCTGATATGCATGACGTCACACTTTTACATTTCTGTTATTCGTGATCAAAATGCTGAAAGCAATGTCAGCAATTCCGTGTCCAACATTGTCCGTGTCTCGGATTCGCTTTGTCTTACAGGCATCTTCTTATTTGCATGAGCTTCTTCTGGAGTTCAACATATTGTGTGCCTTGCAAATGGAAGAATTAATGAAGCCCGCTGTTGTTTGGCAGCATGTGGGACAACAGCAGGACCACATAGTAGCATGACTGATTCCTGCATGCGGGAAGTTGTGGTAACGGTGCATACCCGCTTTGCGTGTACTGTTGTGCACTAGTAGTAAATAAGTCATATGGGAGCGTGGTCAATTTAGTTTATACGTAAACAGAACTCAAACGGTCCTCGAACTAGTCTTCATGCATGATGAAAATAAATAAAGTATGCGACGATGCAAGTGTAAACACCGCTTTTAAGTGTTTACATTGAAATTTTCTAAGCATATGTTACGTTCAAATAGAATCCTAATTCCACACATCGACTGTATTATTTATAAGATATTATATAACCGAGCCCTAAAAGTCTGGTTCCTTTATGTCCACGGAGGCTTCATTCTATGTGGAGCATCCTTCACCTCATTACCTATGACTTCACTGTCACACTCGCTTTCCTTTTGTTTATTGTTGTGCATTGGAGAACTTGCATCACTTTCTTTTGTGTCTTTATCTATTGTCTCCCATCCCCAAGGCCTCCATTTCTTCTTCTTCTTCATCTTCTTTGTCACTTTGTCTCGCTCACTTTATCATCAGCGGTGACCTCCCTCTTGTTTTTATGCCTTTTGTGCTCGTTGTCTCAGTGGACTTATAGTCAGGGAATTAATCTATGTATGTGTCAGTGTGGCGTTGATAGGATGGAATTCTTTAGGATGTCTTTGTGTCCTGTGGCCATCTTGGGGATAGAGGGAATTGACACACAAGGCATACCCACACCCACTCAGGCATGTGATGAGCAGTTTTTTTTTTTTTAGTTCATTCATTCATTTTCTACCGCTTATCCTCACAAGTGTCGCGGGGGTTGCTGGAGCCTATCCCAGCAGTCTTCGGGCGAGAGGCGGGGTACACCCTGGACTGGTGGCCAGCCAATCACAGGGCACAGACGCACAGGTCTGTGGTTAGCGCACAGACCTCACAGCTAGGAGACCAGGGTTCAATTCCACCCTCGGCCATCTCTGTGTGGAGTTTGCATGTTGTCCCCGTGCATGCATGGGTTTTTTCCGGTACTTTTCCCACATTCCAAAAACATGCTAGGTTAATTGGCGACTCCAAATTGTCCATAGGTATGAATGTGAGTGTGAATGGTTGTTTGTCTATATGTGCCCTGTGATTGGCTGGCCACCAGTCCAGGGTGTACCCCGCCTCTCCCGCAAAGACAGCTGGGATAGGCTAAAATTTTACTTTATTTTAGTTTTATTGTACAGTGGTTGAATTCTCTTTTGCTCGTGTGTGATTGAAAAGGGCTGCACGGCGGACGGGTGATTACCGCACAGGCTTCACAGCTCGGAAACCCGAGCTCAATTCCACACTCTGCTATCGCTGTGTGGAATTTGCATGTTCTCCCCGTGCATGCGTGGGTTTTCTCCGGGTACTCCGGTTTCCTCCCACATTCCAAAAACATGCTAGGTTAATTGGCGACTCCAAATTGTCCATAGGTATGAATGTGAGTGTGAATGGTTGTTTGTCTATATGTGCCCTGTGATTGGCTGGCGACCGGTCCAGGGTGTATTAATACAACTGAATTGTAGTGGCAGTATGGAGGCTTGACAAGCACAGTGTGAGGAAAGCAACATGGAGAACAAACACCATACTTCCTTGTTCTGTCTGTGGGTGGTTAACAGAGTCACAGCAGCAAACAGACACCAAAAAAAAAAACGTTAGTGCGACATATTGTTTCTAAATATAAAGTGCCAATTTAACCTTGTGTCTTTTTATGCCGTCATAAAGCTACGAGACATGGCAGCAAGATCCACTAAATCCAATGGAGGGCTTGTTTCCTTTAGTATTCTGTATGCGAAGCCTCTTCATGGCGCCGGAAAGACAGTCAACAGCGAGGCCGCCACGGGTCAAGGAGCAAACACCTTTCCTTGTCGGCCAGATGCCTGACTGACACATTACATGTGGGCGCACCCCCGTCCACCCCTGTCCACCCCCGTCCACTATAATATAACTCCTATGACCCTGTCCCCACTGCACTGATATGCACAATTGCAGCAAAAGGAAACTTGCTGCTTGTTTCCTGCCCTGCAGCTACTTCTAACTCCACACTTCACATCTTAATTATATCATTTTTATAGCATTCAGTGGGCGTTTTAGCAGCAGTACTGAGGGCATGGATATTAATGTGTGGCGGGGGGGACTGATGCGCCTGGCTGCAATTGAATGTGTTATCAGTTAATTTAGCCAGCTTGGCAGGATATTATCACTATCATTTGTGTATTTTCATGCACACGTCGCCAGTGGCTTTATATTTATTTAATTTAATTAATGACATTGCGGTGCTGTAGTAAAGACAACATAAATCCATGTAAGTTGAGACCAACGCCAACTTTAAATTACTGGAATGAAAAATACCTTAACTTTGCAGTCATAGTCAAATCAAGCTGTTGCTTGACATGATATCGCTTCTGACCCACACGTATCTTAATGAGACAGCTTTTTTTTTAACAGGCTTCGCCACACATCTTAAAAAGTTCTGACAACTATCTGTCAGTCAGCTACCGAAGTGGGAGTTGCAGATTTGATTGTTTTGTTGTGGAAATATGGGCTAATAACTATAAAAGCAATCACTCACTAAATGTACTGCAAAAAAGGCCAGTAAGGATAATTCATAATGCCGCCTACAGAGAACACACTAACTCCTTATTTCTAAAATCACAAACACTTCAACTTGCTGAGATAGTTCATCATCAAACAGCTAAAATAATTCATGAGGCTAAAAATAACCAATTACCTAAAAATGTCATCCAATACTTCTCTACAAGAGAGGAGAAATATGATCTCTCTGGAAAGCAGGAAGTGAGCAAATGTAACAGTTACTGATTGTAAAAGTACCAGATGGAGGGGTAGGATTTAATAAGCTTTGCTTCTTCCTACTCCTTTTGGACATGTGGAACTGTGAACTTATTATGGGATGCATTCAATTGTAACCTGATGCATGTTGAAATGAAATAAAACCATTACTATTACATTTGTTCCTTGCATGGTGTTGCTGTGCTGTTTTAAAATGTGATGGTATTGTTAGCATTGTAGCTAACCTTCATGTTACGTTGTTGTATGTGATATATGGCATCTTATATGTTGGATAACATTTTTGGCAATATCAAACATTGTCACTCAGGCTTCATTTGACTGGCTGTGGCGTTACGGTCACATATTCGTGACTGCCTGTTATCACTGGAGTAACCCCCCCCCCCACGGATACACACACACACACATCCTTTCAGTGGCATTTAACAGATGGTTGTGACCAGTACTGCTGCACGGCTGCTGAAGCTTTAATGAAGCACCCTTTGTGGAGGTTTTTACGTTTTTTTTTTCGTTTTTTTTTTACAAGACTTGCAGCACTCCAGAACTTTCCAACTGACTAATCAGAATTTAACCACATGTGCCGCTTTCTTGAACCGTTTTAAAGGTAGAGGTTAATGCACAGCAAGGCGGCAACAGCACGGAAACAAGTATAGTGCGGGATCTGAACAGGAACCGTGGCATCCGGGTGGGTTTGTAGGAAGAGGGTGTGGCGTCTGAACTCTGACCTTAAACAGAGGCTTTGGGTCAAACGGGAGGATGTAGTGCCGGGGCTGTGTTGCAACTTGCAAGCCATTCGATGTCACGTCACTGTAATTTTCTTAGACAGATGTGTCCCCACCCAATGTAGCTAACAATGCAGCTAACATGCCTCAACAGGAGCTAATAGGAAGAAAGATGCATGAAGGGAAAGGAATTGGGTTGGCATTCATAATTCATTAATTAGTTTATATTGTTTGGTTATTTTGCACAAAGTTCTGGATGGATGTTATCTGGTTCTAATAACGGTGTAGATATATTCCTGTCCATCCTCCATGAACCCATTTTTCACAATATGAGGTACTCAAATCTCTCAAAATGATTAGTTTCATAGTTCAGCTTGTGTATTTTAATGTAAGGCTTCAGTTTTGAGCTACCATTAGTTTAATTATTGCAGTTAAAGCATCATTACGGTTTAAAAATGACCAATTATTCAATCATTTAATGCAGGGGTCTCAAACTCAATTTACCTGGGGGCCACTGGCGCTAGGGTCTGGGTCTCCCCCCCCCCCCCCCCCCAAAAAACGCATTTATTAAAAACAGAAAAATATACAAACTTTTTCAGTGCTTTGGTTCCAATTTTCCACAATAAAAGCTCTGATAAAACATTCCACTGTTCTCAAATATCTTAATTTTTATTTTTCTGCACAAAATAAGATGAAAAATAAATAAACAAATCAAGAATAAAGAAAATCAATCAGTAATAAATAAATATAATAATAATAATAAAACGGCAAATAATAAAAACTTAAGAAACCACATATAGTTGGCGGGTAGACAAATTATTTTTTTTTCAGATTAAAATGAACAAAGCATTATTAGAGCCCTGTAGACATGACAAAACACGACTATAGTCACATTTATACTCTTTTTATTTACAACATATTGCGCAACTGCAGGGTCTTGAGACACATGCTAACTCGCAAACTAGAGAGCTAACGACCTAAACGGTAGCCTTCAAGTTATTTCCTTTAAACTTAAATAGCCAAAAACTTACCACTTCCACACGGATAGGGAGGATAACTATTAACAGTTATTTAACCTTTAACATGAACATTAATCAAACGTAATAATTTTTTCTTGGTACATGATACCTGCACTAACATTAAACTTTCATATCAAGGCGGGGGCCTCAAACTAGTGTCCTGCGGGCCACATTTGGCACGCGGGCCGCGTGTTTGAGACCCCTGATTTAACGTGTACTTCAAGTAACAGAACCATCCAATTGTCTTTGTACCTCGGAGGCACTTTCAATCCATTTTCAAAGTGTGCGTCCAATTAAAAGCTTCCTCCGTTGGTATCATCTCTTTTGCGTCTGTTCCACTCTTCCACAGCTATTTGCTTCTCAGCAGGGGAGCTTGGACCTCGACATTGCCGGGGCTCTCGTAATACCACGCATATTAACAGCTAGATCAAAGAGTGTGAGTTTGCCTAATACGGGATTACGTGGAGACATGCAACTCGGCAGCTTCACCTCACTCCACCTCTACTCCACTGCACTCCCAACGCCACCGCAGCGCCTGCCGCTAGCTAGCTCCATTAGGCTCCTCAAACGTGGTGCTCATTTTTTCTACAAGCGCTCCCATGGGCTAAGAGGCAATTATGCAGCAGTGTGGCATAATATTTCATTTTCTTCACATCCGTGTTGGCCGCTAACGGCTTCATGAAGAATAGGATAGGCTGCTAACAACTTGGACTGAGCAGAGAGAGGCGGAGAGGGCAAGTTCTCAAGGGCACGGTGGTTCATTAGGAGTATCGCATCACGGAGGATGAAAGGGTAGGAGTGCATACAAGTTTGGGTCAGGTGGCATTGAGGTGATATGCAACATGGATATTAACATATAGGAGAACATAATATTCAGGGAATTGTTGTAGGAGACATGTAGTGATTCATGCGTTGGTCCTAGCGCCACTGCACTGTAGCGTTTTTGCATCCTTGTTATAACTGTCGTCTTTATGCTATTTCCTTCTCCTTTATGTAACGAACATAGGATTCATTTATTCCGTGTTCGATCGTAGGTCCTGTTACCACTAAACAGAAGAACATAATATTCAGGGAATTGTTGTAGGAGACAAGTTCCGTGTGTATAGGCTCCATCCCTTGCAGTTAGCTCACTTATTATGAAGGGTGTAGAAATCGGATACATGTTTACACTGTTGGTAGTTGTTAGCTAGCTGCAGGGATGCAACTATTCTGCAGTAACAAATCTAAGTAGGACACTGTGTTCCCACCTAGCGCCACTGCGCTGTAGCGTTTTTGCATCCTTGTTATAACTTACTGCTGCTGTCGTCTTTATGCTATTTTCCTCCTCCTTTATGTAACAAACATACGATTCATTTATTCCGTAATGGCACCTTAGAGCTAGAACTTAGAACTCATTCAGCCTGTCCAGAAGCCCAACTTTTTGTGCAATGGTTAGCATCTTCCTGTTTTAAGGCTATAAAACCCCTCACCAGGCATTAATATTTTCTCTTGTTAAAAACCATTTTAATGATCAATCTACTGTACGAGGTTGGAAATGATTAATAGTGATTCATGGGTTTGTCCTAGCGCCACTGCGCTGTAGCGTTTTTGCATCCTTGTTATAACTTACTGCTGCTGTCGTCTTTTTCCTCCTCCTGATTTGTTTATTCTGTAATGTCACCTTATAACTACGTAACTTCTACCCCTCACCTTAATAGCGATTCATGTGTTCGTCCTAGCGCCACTGCACTGTAGCGTTTTTGCATCCTTGTTATACATAACTTACTGCTGCTGTCGTCTTTATGCTATTTTCCTCCTCCTTTATGTAATGAACATAGGAATCATTTATTCCGTGTTCGTTCGTGGGCCCTGTTACCATAAACAGAAGAACATAATATTCAGGAAATTGTTGTCGGAGACAAGTTCAGTGTGTATAGGCTCCATCCCTTGCAGTTAGCTCACATAGTATGAAGGGTGTAGAAATCGGATACATGGACAGTCATAAAGTCATATCAACGTTCTTTGAAAAAAGGCACAGGAGGATAAATACCCCCTTTTCTGGTATGGCTAACCAAGGGAGTGTAAATCTTTCTCCTCCATATCTATTCCAGACGTCTCACAGGAAACCTATCGACATCCCCCTTGCTAAGAGAAGGAAGTCTTGGCATCCCCACTTAGACTAACGTATCCTCAGCTTTAAATCACTACAAGGGTTGGAAAGGATTTCACGTGCAACACATGTTCTTTTTATAACCCAACCAGATGTTTCTTAGGGCTTCTGCTTCTGTTTTGTTGCCAGATGTGCCCCAATAGAACTAAACCAAACAATCTGAGCAATAACATTACCGGGAGCTCTGTTCTTCTGTCTTTTCAGAAATCCGATCCAACAGCCGAGGCCCCAAAGACAGCGCCTCAAAGCAGCTGCCCCTCTATGACACTCCGTACGAGCCGGCTGAGAACGGCGGAGACTCCGACCCCGAACGCTCACGATGCCCCCGAGAGAGCCGACTGCCCCAGGATGATGAGCGACCCCCTGAAGAGTACGACCAGCCCTGGGAGTGGAAAAAGGAGAGGATTTCCAAAGCCTTTGCAGGTACAAGTAGGACGCAATTAGGAAGCCATTTATAGAAGGTTGTTGTCAAAGTGCCGCAAAGACCAAGATGATCTACGTGACACTGAGAAATCATAAAACAGGATAGCTTTCTCAACTTTCACAAATGAATCTTTCCAAAATACTTTCCAAAATAACTTTAGGCCCTGTTACCACTAAACAGTACGGTTAGTTCACTCCTTTACATCACTGTTTACACTGTTGGTAGTTGTTAGCTAGCTGCTAAAACCCTTTTAATGATCAATCTACTGTGCAAGGTTGGAAATGATTAATAGTGATTCATGTGTTCGTCCTAGCACCACTGGACTGTAGTGTTTTTGCGTCCTTGTTATAACTTACTGCTGCTGTCGTCCTTATGCTATTTTCCTCTTCCTTTACTACAACTTCTACCCCTCATTCAGCCTGTCCAGAAGCCCAACTTTTTGTGCAGTGGTTAGCATCTTCCTCTGCAAACATACAGAGTTCACATTGCTAGCTCTTTGCTAGCTAACAGGAGACACGGCACGGAGGAGATTGATGGACAATGTTCTACAGTCCCTTCGGCAATTAGGACGGAGAACACAATGTGCGGGTTCTCTCGTGGGCCCTGTTACCACTAAACAGTACAGTTGGTTCACTCCTTTACGTCACTGTTTACACTGTTGGTAGTTGTTAGCTAGCTGCAGGGATGCAACTATTCTGCAGTAGGACACTACTCTCTTGTTAAAAACCCTTTTAATGATCAATCTACTGTACGAGGGTGGAAATGATTAATAGTGATTCATGGGTTCGTCCTAGCACCACTGTGCTGTAGCGTTTTTGTATCCTTGTTATAACTTACTGCTACTGTTGTCCTTATGCTATTTTCCTCCTCCTTTATGTAACGAACTTAGGATGAACATATTCCGTAATGGCGCTTTAGAGCTGCGTAACTTCTACCCCTCATTCAGCCCAACTTTTTGTGCAATGGTTAGCATCTTTCTCTGCAAACATAAAGATTTCAGAGTCACGTTGCTAGCTCTTTGCTAGCTAACAGGAGACACAGCACATAGGAGATCGATGGACAATGTTCTGCAGTCCCTTCGGCAATTAGGACGGAGAACACAATTTCAGATTTCACCCATAATAGGTGGAATCTGAAAAATAGTCAGCTTGGTTTTGTTTTTGCAGTTATTATATGTTTTAAGGCTATAAAACCCCTCACCAGGGATTAATATTTTCTCTCTTGATTAAAAACCGTCAAAAGTTCTAACCTCTGTTTGAATTTTAATGATCAATCTACTGTACAAGTTTGGAAATGATTAATATTGATTCATGCGTTCGTCTTTGCGCCACTGCGCTGTAGCGTTTTTGCATCCTTGTTATACATAACTTACTGCTGCTGTTGTCCTTATGCTATTTTCTTCCTCCTTTATGTAACGAACATAGGATCGATTTAGCTTTAGAGCTGCGTAACTTCTACCCCTAATTCAGCCCAACTTTTTGTGAAGTCACAAAATCAATCAATCACAGCATCCTGAAGTCAGATATTTACACATGCATGCTAGCGTATAGGATACCTGTTGGAGTGACGCCAATACACTGAAAGTACCTTTGACGGTGGGAAAATCATTCCATCTCGTGATGGTTGCACACATACGGGGAAAAAAAAGAGACCAAACTACCATATAAACTCCTGTTTATATGGTAGTTTGGTGTTATGTTGCATAATAATACTGTCAGCATGATTTGTACCCATAGCTGAAATCATCGTTGAGCCTGAACAGCGCCCCTGCTGTCTGTTGACATGTAGTACACGCTATTAACCAAAAGCCACAATTGTTCTATTCTATCACTGAGTAGACTGCATCATTGCAAGCTCAGCACGACTGTACCATTTAGTGGAAACGGGCCCACAGAGAGTGGATTTTATGAGAAAAATCTTCCAATATGAGCCTTTTAACCTTCTTTCGTTCCCTCTTCTGCTTCACTAACACTTTATTCTTCCACTTTTAACCACTTTGAATCCCGTTCTGCACCCGCCACCTTGTTTATTCACAGGCGTCTATTCTACTCTGCTGCTTTCCTGCAAAAGTGTGTGTTGTTATGTAGGATGGCTAAGGCAGCCATAACATCACACAGGGCTGTTCTAGAAACGTTATTTCAAATTTGTTGTGATATTTAATCACCTCATCTATATATATATATATATTTGTTTCTTTTTGTTTTATCCTTGAACAGCTCTGCTTTGTTATGACTGCATTAGCTACGAGGGTTCTGTAAGTGGCACTGGATCACTTCCCCAAAGAAGAAAGGACTGCAACTCTAAATCCCTCACAGGTACCAAATATGCGACCAGGCTTCTTGGGAGTATTCATTCCTCTTTTGCTGGCTTGTATTTTTTTTTTTTTTATGCTTTTACCAGAAATGATGTGCTGAATTTAGGCTTTTAAGGTACGTATACGTGGCATCAGGTTGTGCTCTTTTATCTCGCCGTGAATGCAATGCACTAATAGGATGAGAAAAAGGTCGCCTTCTTGAAGTGAAAATTAGCTGGCCATGAATGACTGGAATGACATTATCAGGACGCTGCAGAGGCGCCGTGGTGCAACAAGCGTGGAAATATTACACAATCATGTCGTATTCTATTGATTTTTACACATCTGACTTCAAAATCAGAGCACATTTCATTGCCAGTTAATAATAATGGAGCTTTGTTAATTTGGGTATTAGAATACTATTTTACTATTAGAATACTATTCAGTAATACTATACTTTTGAGAATGGGCGGCACGGTGGTCGAGTGGTTAGCGCGTATACCTCACAGCTAGGAGACCAGGGTTCAATTCCACCCTACCACTTATCCTCACGAGGGTCGCAGCGGTGCTGGAGCCTATCCCAGCTGTCATTGGGCGAGAGGCGGGTGGGGTACACACCCTGGACTGGTCGCCAGCCAATCACAGGGCACATATAGACAAACAACCATTCACACTCACATTCATACCTATGGACAATTTGGAGTCGCTAATTAACCTAGCATGTTTTTGGAATGTGGGAGGAAACGGGAGAAAAACTCACACATGCACGGGGAGAACATGCCGAGGGTGGAATTGAACCCTGGTCTCCTAGCTGTGAGGTCTGTGCGCTAACCACTCGACCACTGTGCAGCCTGTAAAATAAATTACCCACAAAAAATGTGACTTATGTATGTTTTTTTTGACCTAATTATGCATTTTTAGCCTTGTACGACTTATACTCCGGAGTGACTTATAGTCCAGAAAATACGGTAATTCTAATTCCATTATTCCTTATGGAAATAGTTTTAAAAGAATACAAAGAATAAGTCACCTTCAAAGTTCCATTGTATGAAGTCAGGTAACAAATATCCAATCCTAGCAGCAGGATGGCACATGTGAGGGAAGTTGTTTTTTTGTTTTTACTTTCATCATGACGACTTTTCATCCTCACCGCCGCCATGTTTGGCTAGGACTTACTGTGTGCCAGTTTGTGTTTTATCCGTAAGCAACGACATGTTTGCAATCTGCATGAATATCATTTGGGGGATGATATGGGGGGGGGGTAACAGAGAGGCTCTGGGGTGAGTTGGTGTTTGAAGCATGCTTGGATATAATGGCACTCATCCTAGCTCCTCTCTCAAAGATGGATGAGAGATGGAAATATGCTTTTGAATTGGTTGGAAATATTCTACAATGTAACTGGTGCAGAAATTATACGAAGTATTGTGTACATACAGTATCATATTTACTGCAGATAAGGGTTTGTTGGAGTCACTCACTTACTCCCAAAGACGTATTTATACATCTCAAAGGACAGCTTTTGCAAAATGGCTGAGATTGAATGAGTTCATTATTATTATTATTATTATAATGGTTTCATTCCCATTAGATGTCACTTAAGGAAGAAAGCTTCTGCTCAAAAGCACTTTGATTCATCCGTGTTGTGCTCGCCGTGTACGGACGACACTAACAAATAGGAGTTGTCATCTCAGGTGTTGAACATCCTTAGATCCATACATTAAAGGAGACTTTCTCTATGCATTTCAAGGCCTGGCGCAACTGCCGTAATTCCTCTGCAATAGCAAAGATCTCATCTCCGGTGTCAAGGGGTACATCGTGATTCACTATCTACAGGGCAGATACTTCTTTGTAGCTCACTATTCAGGCTGTAGCTTTAAAAATAAAATTAAGTAAAATAATTAATACCTGATCACTGTTTTGTGGTTGACTATGGCCTATTATTAGTCAAAAAATATTGAAAGACAAGTCCAACATGATAGAGTGAAAAAAAATAAGTTCACCTCCGAATCCGTGTGGAAGTGGTAATTTTTTGGCTTCTTACTTACTCTTTTCTTGTTACAATGATGAGACATGACATGACGTTACATTACCTTCACAATGCATATCCAACATGATAGAGTGGAAAAAAAAGTTCACCTCCCAATCCGTGTGGAAGTGGTAGATATTTTTTTTGTAGCTCACTATTGTAGCTCACTATTCAGGCTGTAGCTTTAAAAAAATTAAAATAAAGTAAAACAATTAATAACTGATCACTGTTTTGTGGTTGACTATGGCCTATAATTAGTCAAAAAATATTGAAAGACAAGTCGTATGTGGTTGTGGTCACGACGCATCGGTAATGTTACAATGATGAGACATGGCATGACATGACGTTACATTACCTTCACAATGCATGTCCAGCATGATAGAGTGAAAAAAAGTTCACCTCCCAATCCGTGTGGAAGTGGTAAACACTTCTTTGTAGCTCACTATTCCCGCTGTAGCTTTAAAAAAAATAAAATAAAGTAAAATAATTAATACCTGATCAATGTTTTGTGGTTGACTATGGCCTATTATTAGTCAAAAAATATTGAAAGATAATGCATATCCAACATGATAGAGTGAAAAAAATAAGTTCACCTCCCAATCCGTGTGGAAGTGGTAATTTTTTTGGCTTCTTACTTTGTCCTCTTTTCCCACTTTGTTTGAAACACTTAACAGTTAAGAATAAGTAAATTTAAAAGGCTAATGGGTTAGCTCGCTAGCTTGCGTTACTGGTGGCGGCGGTCTTTTATGTCCCTGCAGTGATACCCGAGTCTGCACAATATGGTGTAAACAAATAATAATAGGAGTTTGAAGGTGACTATAGGGGTGTTATTTCATGTCTACAGAGCTCTAAAAATATATTTAGAAAGTCATAAACCGGTTTTCTATGCTCTAACAACAAAACTTCAAGGACATAATAAACACCTAATAGTCACGAACCGTGGATATACAATAGCTGACTTTTTGGAATGTTAAATCAATTGTTTGATTTGAGTTTGAATCTGCTGTAGCGGAAGAATGAATATGTTAAAATATATTTTGAAGCACAAAAGCCTGTTTCAGTATTCAAACAGTTAGTTTAAAGTATAAAAGCTCTTTGTGTGAGGCAGACTCTCCTTGCTTTTATTCCTAGCAGCGAAGTAAAGGACGCTCAGTGACTAATGTACTCACCGCCAATTGAATTTTCATGGCCCGTTCCTGCAAACATGAAAACCTTCACAATTTATACAGCGACATTAAATGGGGGAAATGAAAATGTCCCCAAATTAAATATGATGAGACTGTGTGGAAAAAAAAAAAATCTATCATAAAAATGGGCGTAAGGAAATACAGTCTTGAGATAATCCCTGCCTGCTCCCGCCCACCTGCGTTCAATGCGACAATGCAGTGTGCGCAAAAAGACGATTTGTCCTCATTAATGATCAGCCAAGGAGAGCGGAATAATGCTCTTTTTTTTTGTTTTTTTTTTTTAAACTCGTCCCTATCACTGCCTGCACGTTATTATTCACACGTGGACTATCTCCTGACAGCCATGCAATGGAATGTAAATTCCCCCGGCCTTGTTAGAGGTGTTGGGAGTCTGTGTACTTGCGCTTTTGGTTAATCACTCATCCTTGGCGTGACCCCCCGCCACCGGCCTTGAGGACAGTCACACACTGTGGGCCACCACTGACTGACTGACTGACTGACTGAGGCGGTTGATGGATGAGGCGGGAGGTGAAGAGTGACGATGATGCATTATATGCGGAACAAATGAGGAAGCCTGAATGGGAGTGAGAGGAAGTGTGCTGGCATTCCCGATACGTGAGAGTCAGAAACTCATACCGAATAATGTGTTCATTCATTACATTAAGATGTGACTTGATATTACCGTATTTTCTGGACTATAAGTCGCAAAAGGCCAAAAATTCATAATTAAGTAGAAAAAAAACATACATAAGTCACATTTTTTGTGGGTAATTTATTTTACAGGCTGCACGGTGGTTGAGTGTTTAGCGCGCAGACCTCACAGCTAGGAAACCCGGGTTCGATTCCAACCTCGGCTATCTTTGTGTGGAGTTTGCATGTTCTCCTCGTGCATGCGTGGGTTTTTTCCGGTTTCCTCCCACATTCCAAAAACATGCTAGGTTAATTAGCGACTCCAAATTGTCCATAGGTATGAATGTGAGTGTGAATGGTTGTTTGTCTATATGTGCCCTGTGATTGGCTGGCCACCAGTCCAGGGTGTACCAGGGATAGGCTCCAGCACCCCTCGTGACCCTTGAGAGGATAAGCGGTAGAAAATGAATGAATGAATAAATATTACATTTCTAGAAACCCTACTTTACAGAAATTCACTTATCACAGTCAGATCTGGGATCACTTAACCGTGATAAATGAGGGATTACTTTAGAAAATGAATGAATTAATGAATAATTTATTTTACAAACTTAACCAAAACAGCCATTACGTCCTCTTGGAAGGCAAGTTCTAACAATGAAATACCGTATTTTCTGGACTGTAAAACATGCTAGGTTAATTAGCGACTCCAAATTGTCCATAGGTATGAATGTGAGTGTGAATGGTTGTTTGTCTATATGTGCCCTGTGATTGGCTGGAAACCAGTCCAGTGTGTACCCCGCCCGCCTACCGTATTTTCATAATATATAAGTTGCACAATGCCAAAAATGCATAATTAGGTAAAAAAAAAAACATTGCGGGTAATTTATTTTACAAATTACTTGACCAAAACAGACATTACGTCATCTTGGAAGGCAAGTTCTACCAATAAAAGAATAGAGAACAGGCTGAATAGGTGTAAGATACACAATGGTTATTCAGCTACACAAAAAATAAACATAAACTGTTTTTTTTCATTTATAAGTCGCTCTGGAGTATAAGTCACAGGAACAGCCAACCTATTAAAAAAAGTGTGACTTATAGTCCGGAAAATACGGTAGTTTGAGGGAATCTCGTAACTGCAACACAACACTTTGTGCGTTTTATGACAGTACTTCACTTCGAATTGCATGACGGCCCGATGCAAATGCCTTCGTTGGCCCACAGGCCGCAGGTTCGCCACCCGCTTCATATTTGAATAGCAGCACACACACACACTAAGATATGCCGCCACTGGAAATGTGAGTCCCAGCACAGCAGGAGCCTCCAGAGCCTTTGTCACTTAATCGCCTTGCCCTCCGTGCCCGCCTTGTTAAGTCCTTTCACATTGCTCCAGGCCAGCGGGGGGCACCATGCATTTAACATGGCAGATAAGAGGAGCACTGTTGCTGGCTCCCTCAGGTGTGGCTTTGCCTTTATGGATTTTTAATGAATCTTCACAGGGGCTTAACGAGCCAGAAAGTCTTAATGTCCCACAATAAATAATTGATTCGGTTACAGTCCAGCGCTGGCAGGATTCTGTCCCGGTTTTGGTCCTGCTGGGCGACGGCGTGCTGATAACCTTCCCGACAGACGGCCCTCTTTCTTTCAAACGTGTCCCGCCGCCGGCCTTATCTTCACTGGCACACATTGGCCACACACGATGGCGCCGTAAACCTTTTCCCTTCACAAGCTTCCTGCTCCGTCGCCTGTCGCTAACTCATCTTCACCTCCCTCCCGTACTTTCATCACATTTCCATTCGGGTCCTTTGGCATACAAATGCCACTCATTGAGAAGCAGATCTTTGCTTTGAAATGGAGCCTGACTGTATAATGCCATGGATGCGGCTTGAAGAGGCTCCTTCCTAAGCGGTACCGCTACCGGGGGAGCAGAAACGGCTGGGTCTGATACCGTCTTCTGGGCTTTGGACCGCATCGTTTTTGCGGTATAAACATGGCAGTTTTGAATATGCATGCAATTAGCCGAGCAAATTAAGCAGAACCAAATTAAATGGCGGCGGTGCAAACAAGCAGAGCCGGTGACGGTGAGTTCAGCTGTTTTTGCAGTGATAAAATGCCGTGTGAGCTAATGAAAAGCCTCACGGAAACAAAAACCTGGTTTTAAAAATAGAACAAAGTCTTGTGGGAGAACAAAGGACAGTATTTCATCGGTATTGTGAGTAGTATATACGTATTAATATTAATGTATACGTTGTATTTAATTGATAATTGATATTATGAACCATTGGAGGATGCCAGATGGGATGTGTCGTAGTTGTCTACAACTGCTCTAAATGCGACTATTAATGCTTCTGTTCAGTTAATCGCAGAATAGTGGATGTAGTGTGGAAAAAAAACACACACACAGTGGTGGAAAAAAAAACACAAGATGACAGTTTCACAAGCTTATCTACCTCTGCATGCGCTTTAAAATGTTGTTTGGGTGTGGAACTCAGTTATATTTCACTTACCATACTGTTTTTTTATAGCGCTGTAAATGCAGGCTGAGCAGTTTGCTCATTTCCGGTATTACAACATTGGTTCTGTTGCGGCAGTGTTGTACAGTATCGTACTTCTTAATATCATCTTGTCAAAGAGAGCTACATTTTACTTTTCAGTTTCTCATTTGCTCCAAATCATTATTAACTCATTCGCTACCAATACGTTTTTTACATTTGCGCAAGAGGCACAAAGAGGTGATGATGCAATTCCACAATAGAAGAGATCATGTTTAATGCAAGGCTGTATGGTGGTCGAGTGGTTAGCGTGCAGCAGACATAAGTTCAATCCCACCCTCGGCCATCTCTGTGTGGAAAATGGGTTTACTCCGATTTCCTCCCACATTCCAAAAACATGCTGGGTTAATTGGTTATTTGGTTAATTGGTGTACCCCGCCACCCGCCCGAAGACAGCTGGGATAGGCTCCAGCACCACCGCGACCCTCGTGAGGATAAGTGGTAGAAAATGAATGAATGAATGAATGAATGGATATTACATTTCTAGAAACCCTACTTTACAGAAATTCACTTATCACAGTGGGATCTGGGATCACTTAACTGTGATAAACGAGGGATTACTGTGCAGCCCTATTTTATATCTTGTCAAACGACACCCCACCTCCTGGGATAGGCTCCAGCACCACCGCGACCCTCGTAAGGATAACCGGTACAAAATGAATGAATGAATGTTTGATGCAGTTGTAAGCCGAAAAACCGCATCAACGGGGAATTTGAATGCATGTGCACATATATGTTGTTATATTTGTAAAAAAAAAATGGTTATTGTCATGTAAAACAACCATTTTGTCTAGACATTCTGACTAAATATATATGGGTACATTTGTGTCAAAGTGAAAGTTATGCATCTTTTCACAAAAAGCCTTTTTCCACTGTTTTTGAACTAAAACTTACCGACGTTCTACTGCTGATTACTAAAGAACGGAAAAAGGTAGAAACAAACTTTTTTTTCTTGGTGGAAGATGAGATTCTAATCATTCTTTTGGTATACACCATGTTTATGTAGCCCTAGGACACGATATTCTGTGTGCCTTGAAAATCTGCATCTTTTCACAAAAAGCCTTTTCCCACTGTTTTTGAACTGAAACTTACCGACGTTCTACTGCTGATTACTAAAGAACGAAAAAAGGTAGAAACAAACTTTTTTTCATGATGGAAGATGAGATTCCAATCATTCTTTTGGTATACACCATGTTTATGTAGTCCTAGGACACGATATTCTGTGTGCCTTGAAAATCTGCATCTTTTCACAAAAAGCCTTTTTCCACTGTTTTTGAACTGAAACTTACCGACGTTCTACTGCTGATTACTAAAGAACGGAAAAAGGTAGAAACAAACTTTTTTTCCTGATGGAAGATGAGATTCCAATCATTCTTTTGGTATACACCATGTTTATGTAGCCGTAGGACACGATATTCTGTGTGCCTTGAAAATCTGCATCTTTTCACAAAAAGCCTTTTTCCACTGTTTTTGAACTGAAACTTACCTGCGTTCTACTGCTGATTACTAAAGAACGGAAAAAGGTAGAAACAAACTTTTTTTTCCTGATGGAAGATGAGATTCTAATCATTCTTCTGGTATACACCATGTTTGTAGCCCGAGGACACGGTATTCTGTGTGTCTTGAAAATCTGCATCTTTTCACAAAAAGCCTTTTTCCACTGTTTTTGAACTGAAACTTACCGACGTTCTACTGCTGATTACTAAAGAACGGAAAAAGGTAGAAACAAACTTTTTTTTTCCTAATGGAAGATGAGATTCTAATCATTCTTTTGGTATACACCATGTTTATGTAGCCCTAGGACACAATATTCTGTGTGCCGTGAAAATCACTCAAAATCATCAAAAATGACCAATACAAAAAGGCACAATCTCTACAATTATCGCCCTAAAGTAAAAGCAAAATGTTTTTTTTTTACTTTCAAACAGAGGTCTTAAGATGTTCTGTATTTCAATCAACCTGAAACCAAACCTTGGAACGCGTTTAACTTCACCTTTCAGTCCTCTTAGCTTTTTTCTTTCCCACAGCTGCTGTTGGCTCTCCAGTCTCTTCAGTCTTCTTCTTCTTCTCTAATCAATCATCACTATCTCTTTTCCCTTCTTTGTTGTTGTTTTGTTTTTTTGTTTTTTTTTGGTGCATCTTCCTTCTCTTCTCGTCACCTCTCGTCTACTCGACACTCGCAGTAGAGATTAAAGTGATCAAGGACCTTCCGTGGCCCCCTCCGGTGGGGCAGCTCAACACCAGCCCTCCCCCAGTGGTGGTGGAGGAGGAGCTGGAGTCGCCCTCCCAGACGGCTGAGCCCTCGCCCGGACAGCCAGCCAGTGAGCAGCACCACCAGGGTGGGTGTTGGTGTTCCACTTGTCTAGTGTCATCCATCCATCCATCATCTTACCATACGTCCATCCATCCATCATCTTACCATACTTCCATCCACCCATCCATTGAGATCAGTTTGATACCCACTTTATAGCATTTTCAGCCGCCATCATCAAGGTTGTTAATATGTGGTATAATTCGGTGGAGGTGTTGCAATTTTATATCTTAACCTCGATTTGTTATGATTAGATATTTTCTGTTTTTTGTTAATTTTCTTTAGGGCATAAGCACTACATAATTGCATAACTGGAAAACCCTCATGAAGGCCGTTGATAAAAGGTATGAGTCGATGTGGTTTATTGAAATAAAAATGTCAAAGTTGGCTGCACGGCGAGTGGTTAGCGCGCAGACCTCACAGCTAGGAGACCAGGGTTCAATTCCACTCTCGGCCATCCCTGTGTGGAGTTTGCATGTTCTCCCCCCGTGCATGCGTGGGTTTTATCCGGGTACTCCGGTTTCCTCCCACATTCCAAAAACATGCTAGGTTAATTAGGTATAGGTATGAATGTGAGTGTGAATGGTTGTTTGTCTATATGTGCTCTGTGATTGGCTGGTGACCAGTCCAGGGTGTACCCGGCCTCTTGCTTGAAGAAAGCTGGAATAGGCTCCAGCACCCCCCGCGACCCTCGTGAGGATAAACGTTAGAAAATGAATGAATGAATGAATAATGTCAGAACGAACAAATCTATCAACTGAGTAGTTTTAATTCATTTTAGTTTTATTTAGGTTCATTAAAAAGCTTATCTGTGTGGAGTTTGCATGTTCTCCCCGTGCATGCGTGGGTTTTCTCCGGGTACTCCGTTTTTTTCCCACATTCCAAAAACATGCTAGGTTAATTGGTCGACTCCAAATTGTCCATAGGTATGAATGTGAGTGTGAATGGTTGTTTGTCTATATGTGCCCTGTGATTGGCTGGCCACCAGTCCAGGGTGTGGTAGGCTCCAGTAGGGTGCTTTTTGAGTGAACTTTGACCTTAGACTCTTATATGTAGTGAGTGCCAGGTGTTTTAAGCGGGTTTTAGATTTGAATAAGAATAGCATTCATCACAGATAAACAAAAAGAATGACGCTGCGTTCTTTCGGGAAGACACGACTCCAAGGGTTGAAGTCAAAGATCACCGTTATGATTCCCAGGGGAAAAAAAAACAAAAAAACAACCAAAACACTGAGCTAGTCATGGATCGAAAGAGTTTACAACTTCCCATTGCTGCATCAGGTATTATTAGCTTTGTAAACACTGCACTTTTCCATCTGGATTACATGTGGCAGAAAATCACTCAGTCCTGTGCTAGTTTTAGCGCTAAAGGCTCATTAGTTTTAATTGTGCTCAACTGCCTCCTGCCATTGGCTCTGACCCCCCCGTTTCCTCTTGTCAACACACCCAAGACGCTACCAGATGGCTCCCCAAATGCTGGCTGGGCTTGGCGGGGTTTGAGGTTCTGGACTTGAAGGTCTTTACTTCAGTTTGTATTATATTTACTATTTCATATTTTAACACGGAATTCAGCTTCTGGATTGGTTTATTTTGGACGACTTGCGTTCTTAATCACCCAGGGAAATGTAGAACGTGTGGTAGAACTAATGCAAGGAATGGGATTTCCTCCTTGGGTGTAAAAGAACACCTCCGCACGCTGTGGGCGAGGACAGGGCAAGAACTTGATTTATGTTAGCCAGTCCATGGGAAAGGTTCTGGTTTCCACCATATGCGATCTGACCGCCTTTAAGACTGGAGTCCGACTTGTAAAGCGATCCTCACTCCGATCCAGCACGGGTCAAAGGGCATGTAGGGGGACGACGGGGGGCTGGATCTCGTAGGGGGTTGGTCGGGTACCCTATCCATGACTACATGAATACAGTTCCAATGAACTCTGGTCACCATCAAGACACAAAAAGCCAAATAAAAAGCTTAGAAAACCATCTTTTGATGCCTGCTGAATTGAAGTCTAGTAAGATTCGATGCCATCCCAATGCGAAGACGGTCGGAACCAAGAGGCCGCCATCTGTCACCATCCAACCGACACTTCCATCCGATGCACAGATTCCATCAGTCGTAACAAAAGCTGCCACAACACAATCTATGTTTGGGAGACGTCTCGTATCCGTGTGTGTGTGTGTGTTTTTTTTCCCGTCAGAAAAACTCCCCTCTTAAGCCGCCTGTCTGAGCTTTTGTTCTCCGCTCGGCCAATCATCTCGTCAATCTGCTGTCAAGCCAGACACAGCACAGCAGAATAAGCTGATGTTCAACCCCTAAAACAGGAAATTCCACACACACATCTGAATTGGAAGAATTCCCAATCCGGGAATTCTCAGCTTTGACATAGGAGGCTTTGGAGGGACAACATCTGCTTTTTCTTGTTGAGGATGCTAGGATGCTAGGAAAGAAGAATGCTTAACGTGAAGATATGATCTTATCTTTATATGATAAGATTTATATATAAGCATCTGAGGAGCCAAAACAGACATCATTTCAACTTTACTGACCACATGATAAAGCGGGGGGGGCTGCACGGTGGTCGAGTGGTTAACACGCAGACTTCACAGCTAACAGACCAGGGTTCAATCCCACCCTCGGCCATCTCTGTGTGGAGTTTGCATGTTCTCCCTGTGGGTTTTCTCCGGGTACTCCGGTTTCCTCCCACATTCCAAAAACATGCTAGGTTAATTAGCGACTCCAAATTGTCCATAGGTATGAATGTGAGTGTGAATGGTTGTTTGTCTATATGTGCCCTGTGATTGGCTGGCGACCAGTCCAGGGTGTACCCCGCCCGCCTCTCGCTCGAAGACAGCTGGGATAGGCTCAGCACCCCTCGCGACCCTTGTGAGGGAAAATAATACAAGTAATACAAATGTAAAGGTGATTATAGGGGTGTTAGTTCATGTCTAGAGGGCTCTAATAATGTTAAATGCCATATTTAGAAGATCAGAAACATGTTTTCTATGCTCCAACTATGAAAAGATGGAGGGATTACTGTATAGTTGTATTATGTACATTATATATGACATGTTGGTTGCAAAGCAAAATTAGTAAATAATAATAATTATAATAATTATAATAGGTTAATTGGCGACTCCAAATTGTCCATAGGTATGAATGTGAGTGTGAATGGTTGTTTGTCTATATGTGCCCTGTGATTGGCTGGCCACCAGTCCAGGGTGTACTCGGCCTCTCGCATGAAGACAGCTGGGATAGGCTCCAGCACCCCCCGCCACCCACGTGAGGATAAGCGGTAGAAAATGAATGAATGTTAAAGCGGTTCCAGGTCCATTTCAAATCCAAACTACAACCAGGAACTGTCGTGTGCTCAGGGCAAAGTCAAAGTCCCCCTAAAATGTTCTTAAGCCCACCTAAAATGTGATATATTTTATTTATTGATATATATTTTTTTATCATGATAAACTTATTCATTCATTCATTTTCTACCGCTTTTCCTCACGAGATATATAATATATATATTATATTATTATTATAAATTTATTTATTTATTGTTTTTCTATTTTTTATAGAAAATGTATATATATTTCCCCTAAAATGTTCTTAAGCCCCCCTAAAATGTGATATTTTATTTATTTATATATATATATCTTTTATCATTATAAACTTATTAATATAAATTATATATATATTTATATATATTATATATTATTATACATTTATTTATTTATTGTTTTTCCATTTTTCATGGAAAATTTATATATATTTCCCCTAAAATGTTCTTAAGTCCCCCTAAAATGTGATATATTTTATTTATTTATATATATTTTTTTATAATGATGAACTTATTATTATAAATATTATATATAATATATATATATTATATTATTATAAATTTATTTATTTATTGTTTTTCCATTTTTTATAGAAAATGTATATATATATTTCCCTTAAAATGTTCTCAAGCCCCCCTAAAATGTGATATATTTTATTTAATAATATATATATTTTTTATCATTATAAACTTTTTATTATAAATTATATTATATATAATATATATATTATTATAATATTATAAATGTATTTATTTATTGTTTTTTCCATTTTTTATAGATTTTTTTTACAAAAAAAATCTCTGACAAATTTCATATAATAGGGCAAAAGCAGGCTAATAAGAAAGCCAATAAGCAGGCTAATACTAGCCTACTACTACTACTAGTAGTAGTAATAATCAGAAGAATTATAATGATGATAGTAATAATAATGGTTATTTAAAAATTGATCAGATTTTGACAGTTTTGCAGTGTAGATTGTGTGTACTTGTGTAAAGTTAATGGTGGCCTAAAACAATTGAGTATCTCTACTAAATCTGTCCAAAAGTGGGAAAGTTATATCCCGGTTCTTGTTCGTTATTTGTTTTGTTTTTTTGATATTTTGATTTTTTTTTTATGTCTACTACATTCATTTATATCCTGTGCATCTCCAGAGGGCTAAGCCCCCTCTGTCCTCAGAACCTAGTGACGCCCCTGGACACCCATGGACTGTTTTGTCCTAACATGTGACCCTTCTTGGTCTTGAGTCCTTCTCATAAATCACTTGCATGAGTTTATTTATGTTTAGGCAGATGCATCATTGAGCTCAAGGCCAACGAGTTCATTCATAGAGTGGAGGTAAAGGGGAGCCCCTGCTGGCCAAAGCTGGAACAGCACCTCAATACATTTGGGATCTAGTCCTCTTTATGCATGGAAAACAAAGCAGTCGAATAAACCAACAGGCCGGACGTGGACATGTTGTGCCTGCCATGTTCGCCCACGCTAATGGGACCCTCGTCAAGCTTTACCGTTGATGACGGAGCGTTTACTGTCAGCTCTGTGCAGTCGTTCTCTTCATCAAGAGCCCTGATGTTGATATGTCAGAAGCCCACCAGTGTTGCTTGAGAAGCCACGGGTACCGTGACATCCATTATAGTGACGGATGACGGCGGGAAAATGGACGCAAACACTGGGGGGAAAAAAAAAAAACGTACAATTTTTGCTCACCAGCCCAGAATGTGAACCCGATGGTAATGAAACGATGCGTCGTATGCATGGCGGCTGCATGGCGGTGAAGCTGCTCAGTGACCTCCAGCAGGTGGCCATCAGCACAATAACCTTGCGCCATTTTGAACTTTTTTTGGTTGTTTTTGTGATGTTTGCTGTGTGTGTTTGTGGAATTTACACTTAGTACGATTGTGTTAATTTAATCCGTTTTTAGAAATAATAGGGATTTAATTCATCTGGCATACAAGTGTAAAAAGACATTAAACCACTGTTGGTATCAGACAGGGGTCAGCAACCCGCGGCTCCAAAGCCGAATGTGGTTTTTCTGCCTCTTTGTTGTGGCTCCCTTTGCAATAATTGAATATTTTTTAACACCTGAATAGAAAAAATGAATGTAATGAGTTTTAAAAAATCCAACTTTGTGTGAGACCATGAATGCATCCTGAATTCTGACTGAGAGAATGAGCAGAAACGTGAAGGAAAATAAGTAATACTTTCCCAAAGCTATTTGACATTTCTAAAAAATAAATTAGAGATCATTTTTTAAAAAAAAAACAACTACATGGGAACTTTTTTGCACCAGAGTAAACAAATCAGTTTACAGTAATTTACACATATGTACATTTTTAAGTTTATCTCCAAGCAAGAATACTCCAATTTGTTTTTCTTACTACTACTTTGATACCTCCAAATTCCCTCCAATGTTGTTTTGCTGCTCCAGGCTATTTTTCTTAACAGGGTAAGCAGGTAAAATGGCTCTTTTCATAGTAAAGGTTGCCGACCCCTGGTATAAGACCACAAAAAATGCCATATTTTTAAAGGCAAAGGTGAATTGTGTCGCCAATGAGCCTCATTTTTTAAAACATCAAGTGTAAAATAAAAAAAAAAAGTTAACCTCTATCCTAAAATTCTAAAAATTTTAATGACTGACAGCCAATATGGTGGCACTTTGAATGCTTGTTGGATTACTTCACTGAACTTTGTGGTGGTTTTGCATATTGTTGGAGATAAATAGACAATAGAGGTCTGACGGACCACTCGGTTATATAAAAATAAAATAAAATAAAATAAAATAAAATAAAATAAAATAAAATAAAATAAAATAAAATAAAATTTAATTTAATTTAATTTACTATAATTTAATTTAGTTTAATTTAATTTATTTAATTTAAAATAAAATAAAATAAAATAAAATAAAATAAAATAAAATAAAATAAAATAAAATAAAATAAAATAAAATAAAATAAAATAAAATAAAATAAAATAAAATAAATTTCACCTTCCCCTTACGTGTTTGTTAATCTCCAATTACGAGGAGAAATAAGACTCACACCCCAATCGAAAATTTACAGAATATATCGAAAATAAGTCAGACAGAATAAAATCACAGCTTTTTCATAGCTCTGTGGCAATGTCTCTTCTACTGGTTGTGAGGTTGCAAAGGTGTGAAACCGAAAAAAAAAAAAAGTTTCTCTAATGATAAAAACACAAAGGCAACAAAGGAGGGAGCAGCAGGCGCTGGCTGAGCTTGTCCTCAGCTGGCAAAAGGCACCATGAAAACATAGTGGTGTCAAACAGACAGGCAGAGGACCAGGATGCATGGAATTATGTCCGAAAAGTAGAATAAGTCCTAGCAAGGGCATCTTCCATCTTCCATGCATGGAAGAAATAAGCAACTCCAAGCTACAAGTAACCAGACAGCCAATCAGCAGCAGGAGAACCCAGCTGTATTGTTTGTGTCCGATATAACTCAACACAAATTATGTTATGGTAACCATCAGTTATTATGTTTTATGGGACATTGTTTGAGGGTAGAAATGTGCCCAAACTGCATAATTAAGTATATGTTTAGGACCTAAATGCAGCACAAAAGGCATTCAAGTCATTGGAATTCTTCTGTCTTGCAGTCCAGTTCGACGGTGTGGAAAAGTCCCGAATGTCGCCCACCAAGGACGGGAAAAGTCGCCCGCTGCAGCGGCACTCCAGCGGCTGCTTGGTGAACACTAAAATGACGTCGGCGGACCAGTCCAGCTCCTCATCCACCGGGGAACGTATCGATCCCAGCATGCCTTTGGAGAGCCAGTTGTGAGTGTGAACCTCCTTTGAGGGCAATCGAACAATGTTCAAGGATGTAAAGTTCATAGAAACGGCAATGCGGTTCATTTCCACTGCACAGTACCACGGTGGCTCAGTAGTGAGGAGCAGCATTGCATATTGCCGTCATAACAAGACACACTAACAACAACAATGGGTGTTATCCAAAAGGAGACTGAGGGCAGCAAGAAAAGGGACAGCTGCTGCAAAGTGGAGACTTATACTGTAGAACTAAAGCATGTGTCATTTCTATGTTAATAATACCTGCTAGTGTCAATAGCAATGCGGTGGAAAAGATGGCGTTTTTTTTTTTTTTAATTCACGTTCCTATTGCTTCCCGACAGCTGGTACCATGGTGCCATCAGCCGGACGGATGCGGAATGCCTGTTAAGGCTGTGCAAGGAGGCCAGCTACCTGGTTAGGAACAGCGAAACGGGCAAGAACGACTACTCACTCTCACTCAAGTAAGTAACTTGCAAAGTTCCGAAACGTGAAAATGAAATTGTGCTTTTTCTTTGGCTTTTAGTGCATGTGTAGAATGTGTTGAGTAACTCCGGCAGTGAATGAATGCCACTAAGTGACAATATCACTCTGTCACAGAGTGGCACATTCCTCTTCTCTCTCCAGTAGTTTTTCTTTATTTTAGTTTTATTTAGTGTTATTCTACATTGCTTGTACAATTTACAACTCAAATCAGGCTCCATATTTGTAATTCCTGTATAGTAGGCGTAATGACTGTCGGCGTTATGAGTATGAGAATTAATTAGATTAAAAGTTTGGGCTTCCTTTATCCCCCTGCTTTCATTTCAATCCTGAATCACAATAATAATAATAATAATAATAATAGTACTACTACTACTACTGATAGTAATAATGATAGTAATAATAATAGTAATAATGATAATAATGATAATAATAATGATAATAATAATGATAATAATGATAATAATACTAATTTATTATTATTATATAATTATTATAATATAACTTATGATACTACTACTAATAATAATAATAATAATTTATAGTAATAATACTAATAATAATTTATTGTTGTTAATAGAAGTTATATTATATAATAATTATTATAATGTATTATTATTATTTAATATAACTTATAATAATAAATTATTATTAATTGATAAAATTATTATTATTATTATTATTATTATCATTATTATTATTATTATTATTATTATTATTATTATTATTATTATTATTATTATTATTATTATTATTATTATTATTATTATTGTTATTGTTATTATTATAGGACAAAAGGTGGGCCGTGGACATTTTTTTAGATTTTCAAGTGGGCCCTGAGTTGTAATTAATTAATTAATTAATTAAGTAAATAATTAAAGTAAAAACTTTTGTGAGGTTTTCTCCTCTGCAGCGTGTACACAGAATACTAGCTGTTGATGAATTCTGACCGGGTTGCACGGGTACTTTAGTGCCATTTTGTATTTTTTCAGATACAGCGTCTTCAAAAATGTCAACATTTCAAGGCGAGACATAATTCACGCATTTGTTTTAACGATATTTTATGAGGATTTTTGACATTTTATGACCTTAAATTCAAATAATTGGATTGACTCCACGGATGCCCCGTGCATGTAATGGTCTACCTGAGCTGCAGTAGTTCGCTGACTCGGCTGTTCCTGGATGGTAACAATCACCACCTCGTGACCTCTATACCTATACATAGCGTCCACCAGCCCTTTATCCTTCACCTCAGCACCGTAACCCCTCTGACGCCTCGCCTCGTAATTTGCTGATGTCTTCCCAGTTCAGCCACCTTCATCAGCGACCCCTCTGACCCTTGCAGAAGGTTTGCGAAGGGGCAGTTTGTCTTGACATTTTGCCCAAGAAGAAGTCACATCTCGTTGTGGCGGGAGCGCTCCGACCGCTTGCGGTGTACGGTAATAGCTAGTCACGGTCGTTAACGCTCTATTTATGATAGCCCTACATTTTTCACATTTTGCTTTGAGAACATTACAGAGCAAAAAAAAAGACAAAGAAAAAGCAAAACACAAGCCTGAAGAGTTAATGATTTCATGCTCAATTCATGAAGCAAACTCCAGTTATTAAAACTTAATTTCCCAAAGATACAAATCAGTTGAAAATAGGGAGCTGCTGAAAAAAGGCCGATGTAATTTCCCAGGAGGACCAAGAGCGAAGAACTCTCCGTAACAAGCAGAGATTCAATATTTAGTAGTAGAAAAGTAAAGATCAATAGCAGCAAACTTTGAAAAGAAGACCACAAGTACTACCCTGTTGCTGTTAAAAACAAATAAATGACATTTAAACGCAAACACACACTATAGGAGATATGTCATTTAAGTTGTATTTCCCGTACAGAGAGATGAGTTAGCCCTTTTTTTGCTGGCTGCAGCTGCCATTAATCCACATCACAAAAGTGTCCGGATGGACCTCAATTACGAGCTGCGCTATTAAAGCGGATATGGAGGGAGTGCGGAAAAAGTGATTTATTTATGGCTTTCAAGCTGCTTCTGCTGAAGATATTAGAGGTAAGACACAGGATAACTTCCGTGACCCCAATGAAGTATCATTTGGGGAAAGATGTATGTTCCAGAGAAACCGTTGGAATTAGTCATGTGACTTCAGCTCATATCATGTTGGCCGAGGAAACTTTTCCTATCTTTCCTAGTAAGAAAATTGAGGATATCATCCAGCCAATCCTAATGTAAAATTTAGCAAAAAACCCATCAAAGTGGAAGCATCCGTCACTTATTTAAAACTAACTCTCCTTAAAGGCAGCAGCTTTAGCATTACACAACCAGGGTCAAGTTTGGGGGTCCTAATGTACACTAAAAATGTGAAACTTGAGCAAAAAAACCCATCAAAGTGGAAGCATCCGTCACTTATTTAAAACTAACTTTCCTTAAAGGCAGCAGCTGTAGCATTACACAACCAGGGTCAAGTTTGGGGGTCCTAATGTACACTAAAAATGTGAAAATTGAGCAAAAAAAACCATCAAAGTGGAAGCATCCGTCACTTATTTAAAACTAACTTTCCTTAAAGGCAGCAGCTGTAGCATTACACAACCAGGGTCAAGTTTGGAGGTCCTAATGTACACTAAAAATGTGACAATTGAGCAAAAAATCCATCAAAGTGGAAGCATCCGTCACTTATTTAAAACTAACTTTCCTTAAAGGCAGAAGCTGTAGCATTACACAACCAGGGTCAAGTTTGGAGGTCCTAATGTACACTAAAAATGTGACAATTGAGCAAAAAATCCATCAAAGTGGAAGCATCCGTCACTTATTTAAAACTAACTTTCCTTAAAGGCAGAAGCTGTAGCATTACACAACCAGGGTCAAGTTTGGAGGTCCTAATGTATACTAAAAATGTGACAATTGAGCAAAAAATCCATCAAAGTGGAAGCATCCGTCACTTATTTAAAACTAACTTTCCTTAAAGGCAGCAGCTGTAGCATTCCACAACCAGGGTCAAGTTTGGGGGTCCTAATGTACACTAAAAATGTGACAATTGAGCAAAAAATCCATCAAAGTGGAAGCATCCGTCACTTATTTAAAACTAACTTTCCTTAAAGGCAGAAGCTGTAGCATTACACAACCAGGGTCAAGTTTGGGGGTCCTAATGTACACTAAAAATGTGAAAATTGAGCAAAAAAACCCATCAAGGTGGAAGCACCCGTCACTTATTTAAAACTAACTTTACTTAAAGGCAGCAGCTGTAGCATTACACAACCAAAGTCAAGTTTGGGGGTCCTAATGTACACTAAAAATGTGAAAATTGAGCAAAAAAACCCATCAAAGTGGAAGCACCCGTCACTTATTTAAAACTAACTTTATTTAAAGGCAGCAGCTGTAGCATTACACAACCAAAGTCAAGTTTGGGGGTCCTAATGTACACTAAAAATGTGAAAATTGAGCAAAAAAATTGCCATGCTGAGATTGAAAGGATTCCCAACGTGATGTTGGGTCCATGTCTGGTCTTTGCTGAAAGATGCATGAGGCCAAGCGGCGGCATGCATGTGTGCTGCATTATTGATAGAGACCCGACAAAGGCTTCCCAGAGAGTTGTCTGACCTGATGGGAAGCGTTTCCTGTCTGCGGTGACCTCACAAAATTCCACACTTGCCTCTCGTCGTTACCTTATCAGAAGAAAGCGTTTTTAGGTGTCATCACATAACTCTAGTAACTAATGTACCGAATACAGCGGCATTTTGCATAGCAGCTGACTTTTATTATGGTATGGAAATAGTCTGACGGGAACTTTTGTGCTGTACTGAATCATGTATGACTAATTCAATTGGCGCTCATGTGAAATGATGGATACCCGCGACATTTGACGCTCCGTAAAGCTTTAAAAGGTTATCACTTCCGCGAAGGATCATTATCTTTTTGAAAGACTGGCCTTTTTTTGCCTTTACCGACGTCTCCCGGATCCGTCATTTACGGGGGACGGTGCTGGCAACGTCGAAAGGCAAAGAGATAAGCCGCCATCGCCGTCTTGTCAAGGACGACTGGGTTCTAATCAAAGTCAGAAAATTCAACGCATACGACAGCACGGGTTCATTTTGATTCGACAAAAAAAAAAAATGCACACAAACACTTCCTGTGTCAGAAATTGGTTTTACTGCCTGCTGGATTGTTTGGGTATAAACAACCGGGAGACATTTGCCTGAAAAATCAGCAGGGAATTAAATAAAAAAAAAAAACCAACAACAACATTGTGTTTATCTTTCTAAGTGTGTTTCTGTGTAACCTAACATCCAACTCCGAGGGGTGGATGATTCATCAAAAGCACTTTGGAGGATCTATTTTTAACAGAAGAGCTCTCCACGGACGAATAGAACTGGAGATACTAAAATAAATGTCACCTACATACGAGAAACACTGTGGCTTGTCCATGTTCTAGATTTATTTTGTCCATAGGTATGAATGTGAGTGTGAATGGTTGTTTGTCTATATGTGCCCTGTGGTTGGCTGGCGACCAGTCCAGGGTGTACCCTGCCTCTCGCCCGAAGACAGCTGGGATAGGCTCCATCACCCCTGCAACCCTCGTGAGGATAAGCGGCAGAAAATGAATGAATGAATGAATATGTACTATGAACTATAGCATAACATAAACAACACAAACAATGCTTGTTTTACATCAAAATAACCATTCAACCACTGTACAATAAAACTAAAATAAAGTAAAATTTTAGCCTATCCCAGTTGTCTTGGGGCGAGAAGCGGGGTACACCCTGGACTGGTGGCCAGCCAATCACAGGGCACATATGGACAAACAACCATTCACACTCACATTCATACCTATGGACAATTTGGAGTCGCCAATTGGAATGTGGGAAGAAACCGGAATACCCGGAGAAAACCCACGCATTCACGGGGAGAACATGCAAACTCCACACAGAATTGAACTCGGGTATCCTAGCTGTGAGGCCTGCGCGTTAACCACTCGTCCACCATGCAGCCCATCAAAATAACCCTTTATTTGCAAATATAACACTGTGAAATATTTAAAATTTTTCCATTTTTTTCAAGTTTCCCTCCAATGCAGATTTTGGCTAAAGAATGAATTGTTTGACTTTGGAGATTCCACTGTAATTGTAATTGACAACTCAGCCATTCTTAATACAGGATTACTGCCAACCCGTAGATGGTGCATAATTCAGGTATCATTAGCGTTATCGGTTGCTGATTGAAAATGTATTTACTTTTTTTTTTTTTAATTTTCTATTTGAGTGCAAAAGATTACTGACAAACTGTAAAAAAGGTATCGATCCGAGTCGCTTCGAAACACACAGGGAGCCTTTTAATTTGCTTTGCTTTTACTGCTCTAGCTTAAAGTGATTTATCCCGGGGGTTCATTAGCTCCATCCGTATGCTCGCCACGTGACGCCCTGCACTTTAAGTAGACGTCTGGCTCAAGAGTTATCAACGCTAATCCAGCCCGGGGCTATTCGTCACGGCCCCTACGGAGGGACGGGGGGTGGGGGGGTGTCCGGTAAGTTCAAGGTGTGTTGACGGCATCCCGTGACAATTGGTATCTGTCTTTGCGTGTCTTCACAGGAGCAGCCAGGGCTTCATGCACATGAAGCTGTCCAGGACCAAGGAGAACAAATACGTCTTGGGCCAGAACAGCTGCCCGTTTGACAGCGTTCCCGATATAATCCATTTCTACTCCAGTCGCAAGCTGCCCATCAAGGGGGCCGAGCACATGTCCCTGCTGTACCCCGTCGCCATCAGGACACTATAGTGCCATTGGTCTTTTAACTCCATCCCCCCTCGCTCCCAAAGAACCCACTTTTTGGGCTCCCAAACTGCTGATTCCGACTCACCTCACTAGCCGACAGATGCCGACTTTTGCAGAATTATTTTATTTTATTTATAATAGGCACCTGCTTCATGGCTTCAGACTTTTTCGGCATTGAACCTCTACACTTGCGGAACCCAACATTTATGAGGACTTTTCATCATGAAGAGCTTTGGTTTTCCAGATGCTTTATAAGCTTGCAAAAGGGAGATGTTAGGGAAGCCTCTAGAGGATGTGTGGGGGAGTACTGTCGCGTCCTGACATGATCTCTACGCTGATATCTCTTTCTTGTCAGAGTCCATACTGACCGCCATCCGTCACCAAGGGAGGGCGTGTCATGCCAATGACAGCATAAGTGGCGAGATGGGCCGAAGCGAGTCACGATGGATGGATGAATGGATGGACCAACCCATCCGGCATCATACAATCGGCTAGGCTGGAAATAGACCAAACCACCACCCCACACTTTTAACCCCCGTCCCCACCCAAGACCGCCTTTAGCATCGGGAGAAATGAAACGCCTGCATTGTCTACCTCAGAAAATCAATGTCATTCTGTCTGCGGATCAATAGGTACAATGGGATGGCCCGCATCCATCTACTCTCCCCTCGACATTCCCAATTTCCTCAAAGTCACATCAGTCATTTTGGATTTCTTTAAAAAAAAAAAAAAAGACAATTTAAGGCTGCCTTTAGAGTGTTTTAGTCACAATGCTGTGTGATGTCAGTAGCCTTATAATGCATGGGTCAGTCAGATCAGCTGGTGTTCAATTCTCCTTTTAAACGATCGTTCCTTGACTGTAATTTATTGGGGGTTAATTAGTGGCGGCTCCCTTTTCCGCCCTCGTTGTGATTCCCTGGGACGATGCTTCTACTATGTGGTGCTCAACGTGTTTGTTTGTTTTTTTCCTTGTCTGCTTGTCAAGCCTTGGCATTTTGTTGCTGACCAATCACAACGCAGCCTGTTGGAACCTGACTCTTCATCACCACTATATGTGCCCAACATATTGTGACCACTGCAAGACTAAACAAAAAAAAATAGAGTGACAGACCCGCAATGAACCTCTTCAGAACACCAGTTCTTGCTTTTGCTCACCAAGCACACTTCATTCATAATGGGAAATATCACGTATACTCGGTTATGTAAGCTAATCGATCTGTTCCAGAGGTTAAACCTCGTGAAAACGGTATTGTCACGCAAAAAGCCAAGCATAAACATTCAAGGTTCATCATCGACAAGACCCGTAAGTCACTAACTAGAAAATAAACAAGGCAGAAAGTGGCCAGCTAACAATTAGACAAACAAATATAAAGAGCTTACAATTATGATTAATCGATTATTCAATTAATTGAGGACTATTTTGGTATTTGATTAATAATTTTTTGATTAAAAAATTTAAATATCCTCTGATTTCAGCCTCTTAAATGTGAATATATTTTAATTTTCCTTAGTCATTCACGAAGAAATGTCTATGATATTTGTGAGGCAAAACAAAATATACACACACATCAGCTTTGGCTTAAAAAAACTAACATTAGTGGGCATTTTTGCTAGCCGGCTAACACACCAGGAAGTAGCCCGCTAACAAATGAACAAACCAGGAAGTAGCTCATTCCCTAAATATGGTTTACTGACTTGTTAGCTTTGAATTCCTTTCGCAAGTGATTATCTTGTACCTAACGTATACTAGTCACAGGACAAACCAGGAAATAATCTGGTCACCAGGAAGTAGCTAACTGTTCATCTACGAAATATACTTGTTAACTCCTGTATTTTATTACCGTTTTCCCCCAATGGCATTGACGAATGCTAACAGGTATGCTAGGAAGTAGCCTGCTAACAAATGAACAAACCAGGAAGTAGCTGCTAATAGAAGCAAGAACTTTACACATTCACTTCCAAAGCAACAAACCAGGAAGTAGCTCAGTCGCTAAATATGGTTTACTAACTTGTTAGCTTTGAATTCCTTTCGCAAGTCATTATCTCGCACCTAACGTATAGTCACAGGACAAACCAGGAAATAATCTGGTCACCAGGAAGTAGCTAACTGTTCAACTACAAAACTACAAAACCAGGAAGTAGCTGCTAATAGAAGCCAGAACTTTACACATTCACTTCCAAAGCAACCAACCAGGAAGTAACCCACTAACAAATTAACAAACCAGGAAGTAGCTCAGTCGCTAAATATGGTTTACTGACTTGTTAGCTTTGAATTCCTTTCGCAAGTCATTATCTTGTACCTAACATATAGTCACAGGACACACCAGGAAATAATCTGGTCACCAGGAAGTAGCTAACTGTTCATCTACGAAATATACTTGTTAACTCCTGTATTTTATTACCGTTTTCCCCCAATGGCATTGACGAATGCTAACAGGTATGCTAGGAAGTAGCCTGCTAACCAGGAAGTAGCTGCTCATAGAAGCAAGAACTTTACACATTCACTTCCAAAGCAACCAACCAGGAAGTAGCCCGCTAACAAATTAACAAACCAGGAAGTAGCTCAGTGGCTAAATATGGTTTACTAACTTGCTAGCTTTTAATTCCCTTCGAAGGTGATTCTCTTGTGCGACATTAGCTTCACTTTAAAAGCAGAACTTCTAAAAATTTTTACATCTTAATGTAGAAACTGTAAAAATACATCGAATCGAGTCGCTTGGTGAGCAAATCCAAGATAAACAGTGAAGCTTCATTAGCTAGCGAGTGTTAGCTACTGTTAGCTGGATGGCACGATTGGTGTTCAATATGGTACCAAACAGTTAGCAGACACGTAGGACGTCACTGCAGCTGGACTATGAAGCAGTGGCTTAAACGGAAGTGGACCTATAGGAGAGAAGACAAAGATGTTTGAATGTTGTAGTCGGAATCAGCTGGTTTATTTTTGGAATCACTGCTGCTGACGAGTGTTATTGTACTTTAGCTAGGAGAGGCCTTAGCTTTGGAGGTGTTCCGAAAGGAGGAATAAATACGACTGCAATCAGCGGACTTATCAACTCTTCACATTCGTTTGTCATACGAGCATCTCTGTCAGAAGTGTCTTAAATTGTGTGTGTGTGTGTGTGTGTGTGTGTGAGTGTGTGCGTGGCGTCCCCTCATGGCCAAATGTATATACTGAATGTATCCTAACGGGGAGACATCACCACCGCTAAATGAATAAATAAATAAATAAAACGAAATGGGGCTTATTGCAACTTAAACGTGACGGGTGTGATGCTTTGAGAAGGGGTTGCCAGTTGCCATGGCGACGCCTTTGTAAATGAGGGTCGGTACATTGTTTGAAGGACGATGCCGATGCTGTTGCTAGCGAAGCTGTTATCAAAGCTAAGGAGTTGTGTATTGATCCACTTTGAAACACGAGAGTGGGCGTCACTCATCACACACACACACACACACACAATCAATTCCACTGTCAAAATGGCTGACCGCTTACAAAAAAGGTAAGTGCGAACAGTGAGAAAAGAGTTTGATATAGCACCCCTATGTCAAAGATGACATCACAACTACAAGGCGATCCATGACAATAAAAAACATAAAGACTTAATAACCATGGCGAATTCAATATTAAGCTTCATATGCAGAAATATTTTTAAAATTGTGTGATTTTTGTCAAAATATTTACTCCCGTATTTTTGTATTTTTTGCTCACTTATTCTTCTGAATAATTTTGTATTATTATTATTTATTCCTACTACAACATACACGCAAATTCAGTGTTGCCTCAGTTAACATCCGCCCCGGTTAGCATGTTTTTTGGTTAACATCCAAATATTTGCTAAAATTTAGCTTTGGATTAAAAAATACTGCAATATATTTTGCTGAATGCTTTGCCAACTATCTGCGTTGAGGGTAAAAAAAAACAAAAAAAAACAATAACATCCAGCTTCAATACATTGCATCATATTTGTAGCACTCCCAGGGCTTGTTCCTATCGTATCCTACCTTCATAGCACCACTAAATTGGTGCCTAAATGTCATTTATTACTGCCTCACAATATTAAGCTAAATATGCAGAAATATTTTTAAAATTGTGTGATTTTTGTCAAAATATTTACTTTGGATTTTTGTATTTTTTGCTCACTTATTCTTCTAAATGATTTTGTATTATTATGATTATTTATTCCAACTACAACACACACACAAATGCAGTGTTGCCTTGGTTAACATCCGCCCTGGTTAGCATGTTTTTTGGTTAACATCCAAAATGTTTGCTAAAATTTAGCTTTGGATTAAAAAATACTGTCACATTTTTTTTAAGGCATACATACATGCGTACATATCTATTCCGGTATCAACCTGGCGGGGCATCAAGGGTGATACTTGAGGGCGTCGATCGTGCGGGACTTTCATAGGAAGATATTTTGCTGAATACTCCGCATTGAGGGGAAAAACAAAAAACAATAACATCCAGTTTCAATACATTGCATCATATTTGTAGCACTCCCAGGGCTTGTTCCTATCGTATCCGACCTTCATAGCACTACTAAACTTGTGCCTAAATGTCATTTATTACTGCCTCAGACAGACACGTCTGGTTCTCAAATCCACACTCGTCTCCAAAGGCCTGCTCTCAAGGTTCAGAAAGGCATCAGAGGATCTTCTGTGCACAAAGAACCGAATCCTCCAGGGGTAAAACAGTTCAATGGGCCTCAAAGCAGGCTTGAAATGTCCACCGGCGCCTCATTGTGGATTCTAGGAGGAGATGCTCGCCTGGCAGAAAGCAATCTCAGGTAACAGACGTGGTATGCTAATCACGCAGCCACACTCGCCTCCTTTTAACACGACGAAAGTGGATTCTCACCTTCGTTCCTTTTGCTATCCTTGTGGCTTCCATGATTCAGCCAACAGCCAGACATGCTGTAAAAATACCCATAATGCATATTATATCATTCCCTTATCTTGTATTGTTTTATTTTTAGCAGTTAAACACACCGACGTGTCATATTTATGAACAATGAGTGTAACTGGAGAAAAGGGCTGTATGGAAAAATAGTATTACATTGCCATCTAGTGTACAAACTAGAGAACTGCAAGCAGCCCTATTATGTTTTTTGGGTGTTTTTTTGCATGACATTTTTCCGCGTTTTATGTATTTTTTCATTCATTTTCAATCTCTTATTCTCACGAGGGTCGCGGATGGAACTGAACTCCAGTCTTCTAGCTGTGTGGCCTGCGCTAACCACTAGTCCACCGTCTCATTAAATGTATGACATTATTTATGTAATAATACATCTTCTATTAGCATTACTAGTTTGCATTATAAAACCTTGTAAAATCATACATTTCCATGCAATATAATATTTAAGTGACTTTTTTTTTAAAATCACATTTGGTAACATGACTTCTCACAATACCACTTTGGTAGTATTTATGTATTTTGACATTTCCTTCATACGATTTTAACAAAATGTCCACAACAAATTCCAACAATATTCTCATTAAATGAGAATTATTTTGGAAATTATTAATTTGTGCGTAAAGACATGAAATACAAGAGGTGTTTTCATCGAAAAAGCTTATATTTCCATTTATCACTACAGCTGTCAGTCAAAGAGTAAGAAGCTAACATGTAAACATGACAAGTCTGCATTTTAACAAGCACACAAAATTCTCATCCTCCTTTTTAATAATCAACATTTTTCTGATAAAGTCCGCATCCATAGGTGGGGGGTCTGCGCTCAGAGTCCCGGTCCTCCAGCAAAGATGAGTTCCAGGGCCGCTTGGATGTCTCCATCAGTGGCCTGCAGAGCTCTCAGCATCAACTCCTCATCCTGGATGCCCATGTCTCTCAGCTGCTGCATCTGGGACTGCCAACGACCCTGAAAACGCCCCAAACGCCGCACACATCATTTTTACGTCACTCTCGTCTCGAGCGTGAACTTGCTGTCGCTGCTTTTTCGCTATCAGGCACCTGCAGGGCGGACATGTTGGAGGCCTGGAGGGCTTGCTGCAGCGCCTGGCTGAAGAGGTCGTTGCTGACCGGCGTCCCTGCTGGCACGGTGGCGGCGCCACTCGAGGACTCCGCCTAAGGCAAGGTCAAAATAACATTGCCGAATATCATCGCAGTCAGCGATCAATTAGCGTTCCATTTTTATACCTGGCTTACTGTTGTCGGAGTCACGGCGCTGCTTTCAGGCGTGCTAGCGAGGGCTAGCGCCGTGGCTAGCTCGCTCTGTGTGATTGGTCGAGGCCCCGTGGCGCCGCTGTGGTTCAGCGATAGCGGTCGTATTCCCCCCGAGGACCCTGCTCTGCTCGACGGACCCGCTGGGCTCCCCTGGTTTATGTGTGGAGGAATAAATACTTTAACTTCACATCAGGTGCAAAGCTTAGAAGCCAGCAGACGGGTCGGACTTACGGACTGGAAGTCTTCGTCATCGTCGGACATGCCCTCGAACATGAAGCCTCCTGCCGGGGGAAGAAAATCTATCACTCAACTGCAGAGATTGTGAGGCTTGTACAGAAGTAGGCATAGAATGTGCTGCACTTTGAAGCTTATTCAAGCCAAATGCTGTTTTCTAACTTGCAACCCCAACACATGCATGTCCAGCCTCTTTAGTGTGTATCAAAATTGGTGTCGATTAAGTTAAAATATTGAAAAAATAAATACTTTACATGGATATAAATACAAATAATGCATGGAGAATATAAAATTGTTACCACAAGAATCATGCATAAAATAAGAAATATAAATAGTATACCTGGCATGTCGCTGTAGGAGCTGGTGGAGACGTTGCGGGACGAAGGGGCGGAGGATTGGGCAGGCATGCTACCAGCCACAGAGTGCAGCACCAGGATGATGGCATTGACGAGGGCAGGGTGAGAACTGATGAGTCTGTGAGCAAGAAGAAGAACAGGACGGGTATTTGGAAAAAAAAAAAAAGCCACTTCTAATGACATAAAAAGCAACACTCACGTGTCCAACATGTTGGGGTCCGTGAACTGCACAAAGAGATCTTTGTCTTGCAGCACGCCTGGACAAGATTAGAAAATGTCAGCATTTGCATATTTTTCCAACGGTGTGACTGCATAATAAAAGAAAAAGCTCAGGTACAGATGAGTCTGGATCTGGTTTTACCTAGCGCCACTGGATCTGACCTGAGACCAGGTGTGGCCACTATGATCTGATCCAGAGACTCCTTGTTTGTCAGCATTTTGTAGACCTGCATGGAAAGAAGGCAACAAAACGTTCAGAAATAGTGACACCTGGTGGCCTTTGGGTAGAAGTACATTCTACTCAAGTGGTCTCCAATTGATTCTATAAGCTTAGAAACTCCACTTCAACCACTGTACAATAAAACTAAAATTAAGTAAAATTTTAGCCTATCCCAGCTGCCTCCGGGCAAGAGGCGGGGTACACCCTGGACTGGTCGCCAGCCAATCACAGGGCACATATAGACAAACAACCATTCACACTCACATTCATACCTATGGACAATTTGGAGTCGCTAATTAACCTAGCATGTTTTTGGAATGTGGGAGGAAACCGGAGTACCTGGAGAAAACCCACGCATACACAGGGAGAACATGCAAATTCCACACAGAGATAGCAGAGTGTGGAATTGAACTCGGGTCTCCTAGCTGTGAAGCCTGCGCGCTAACCACCCGTCCGCCTTGCAGCCCTTTTCAATCACATACGAGCAAAAGAGAATTCAACCGCTGTACAATAAAACTAAAATAAAGTAACATTTTTGCCTATCCCAGCTGTCTTCGGGGAGAGGCGGGGTAACCCTGGACTGGTCGCCAGCCAATCACAGGGCACATATAGACAAACAACCATTCACACTCACATTCATATCTATGGACAATTTGGATTCGCCAATTAACCTAGCATGTTTTTGGAATGTGGGACGAAACCGGAGTCGCATGCACGGGGAGAACATGCAAACTCCACGCAGAGATGGCAGAGGGTGGAATTGAACTCGGGTCTCTTAGCTGTGAGGCCTAACCACTCGGTCGCTGTGCAGCCAACTTAGAAAGTTGTTTACAATTTTCACAGAAATTAACTGTGTTGTTAGCATGTTGGTCACACAGTCAGGAAATCAGGAAGACCCGGGTTCGATTCTCCGCTGTGTGGAGTTTGCATGTTGTGTGGGTTTTCTCCTGGTCATCCGGTTTCGTCCCACATTCCATACTTACATCTCTCATTGTAACGCAGTATAGTTCGACACCCTTGCAAACTCCAGCTATAGGTTAAAGAAGCGTATATAACTGGTCAAAGAGTGTATTTAAACTTCCACTCACCGAGTCTCTATAAGTGGAGTGCAGAGAGTGGAGGGCAGCGTGGAGCATTCGGAACTCTCGAGCCGCAGTGGCTCTGTTGACAGGTTCTGAAGCATAAACAAACCAGTGTTCACCTTTACAGTTCTGTATGCATCTCTAATAAATAAAAAATATACAGTAAATACACAAGTACCTGCAATGCTCTCAGGTTCTGGCCATGTCTTTTTCAGTACATGTAAAGTAGATCCTGGTAGAATCCCGCAGGCATCCAACGTGAGATCATCTTTAAGTTTGCGCCCACAATGGACCAGCTCTGGAACACGAGAGAATTATCTTAGATAATATCACTAACATACTGCAATATATACACATACATCCATTTCTGTACTGAATGGATGCTGTGATGTACGTCCTACCTATAAGGTCAGGATCAGGGATGGAGTTGGGGAGCTGAGCCGCCACCAGCTGTTTTAGGGTAGCGACTCTGTACCCCCCGGGTGCAACGTCTCCTGGCATCATCTCCGGGAAGTGAAAGATAGATTTGGGCTGGTCCACCAGCTTCACAGATAGGTGCCAATCGGAGGAAGCCATCTGAAACAAAGTTAGCAGTTTCATGGCTGATGTTAGCAAACAGCTATTCGAGGCTAGCTGACTCGATTAAGACGCAGCTGCTTTGCTTGCGAAGGAAAGTTTTCAGCTCTTACTGTGAAACCGATACGATAAAATATGATTAATAACAAACCTGTAAACGTAGTACCTTCTGAAAACCCACAGTAATTACGCACTTATTAAAACAACTGCTCACTCATTCTTTCAACGATGACGCTCGTTTCACTTCCGGGGTTCGGTCACGTGATATGTGTTGCATTTCTGGTCTGTGTCCGTGCTAGGGAAGTTTTAAAACGAAAATCTTTTTCGCTATGTTTGTCAGCCGAAACAAACAAAAATATATACTCATAGTTGCTATAATAACTCGAAAATAAGATTTAAATCACGAAATATAATCAATCGCATGTTTTAAGAGCATTATATAAATAAGTACTTGATCGATATGCCTGCTGCGCACTTCAGGGTCCTCAAAGGCTATCTTCAGACAGATGTTACACGATCTGTTGCTCTCATTTAAGTCACAGCAGCTGTCAAAACTGCTGCCAACTACACAAAAGCATGATGACATCAGTATTTTGGTCTTTGTCCACGTGGAAGCACATTTGGACAGGAAGCCAAGGTGATGCATTTAGTGACAGTTGGTCAAACGCGCCTCGATGTAAAGACACCAAACGGTTAACATGGGGTTCGGGACTCTCCCCCTCAATATGTGACATCACCGCTGGACAAAGCAACAAGGAGTGGTTAGTGGGGAAGGAACCGTCCCAAATCAATGGAACACACCCGCACACTTTTTGGGAAGGATAAATCTTGAAGTGTTTGTTTAAAACGGACCGTTATCTGGTCGCTAGTCGTACTAACGTGTTTTATCGCGACAGGAATCCGTCACAAAAGCTCCTGAAGGCAACATCGACTGTACTGGAAAGGCAAAACCACAACTGGACTTTTTACACTTTTTTTTTCATTGTACTCACCTTAAGATGGTAAGACACTATACACTCCAACTACATTTCGCGAACACCAGACGACGCCATCATGCTATTTATGTGTTTGTTGCAGTTTTAGTAAAAGTAGCAGTTAAGCTAGCGTCTCAGGGAACGCTAATAGTGTATGAATGAAAGGCATATGGCGCCCCCTCCCGACAGACTGTCACTACTACATTTGTTTTAGTGGCACAATCGGGATTTACACTGAAAGATCACTTTTTGATGTAAAAAAATATAGATTTAAGTGTACACGAGTATTTCATATTGTTCTTATTATACTTATAGACAACTGTTCTCTTCAGGCAGGACCAACTTCCTGTGGGATGTAGAGGATATAATGGCGCCCCCTCCCGACAGACTGTCACTACTACATTTGTTTTAGTGGTACAATCGAGATTTACACTCAAAGATCACTTTTTGATGTAAAAATTCATAGATTGAAGTGTACACGAGTATTTCATATTGTTCTTATCATACTTATAGGCAACTGTTCTCTTCAGGCAGGACCAACTTCCTGTGGGATGTAGAGGATGTAATGACCATCCCTGAGGAGTGTTCTTGTGTGGAATATTCAGGATATAGTATGGAATATGAAAGTCCCAGACGCAAACATAGTGTAGGGATAAAAAAATGTAGGATAACAATATTTGAAAAGCGTATTGTGATCACACCTGCATTACATTTTACAAACTTTCATGATACAAAGCAATAGCAAGACACCAAAACACATTTAAAGTTGTGTTATTTCCTACCACAATTAGCACAATCACTATTTTTTAAACTGTTTCTGTACAAACCACTGTAGGAGTTGCTGGCACCGATCAAACTTGAAGAAAGTCACTAAGTCAGCATTCACGTTCTAAAACTGCCCCAAAACTGCATTGTCATGTAACCAAATTTGCCAAAGCTGCACATTTAAAAAAAAAATAAAATCAGCATGTCTTGATGTTTTCTAGTTAACTCAGTCGTAAAATCTACACAAGAGGTAACTTAAAAGGATTTATACGCTGAAGTGAGTCACTTCCTGATGTCTGGACACCAGCAGGCAGAGTCAGCCTGTGGTTTTGGGTGTTGCTGTAATTTCACCTTGTGTTATCCTGAGAGTGACTTAAGGGAGATGGGGGGGGGGGGGGGGTTCTTTATTTTCCTCGGCTCAGTAGAAGACAAGTAAGCTCACAGCGTCGGGCCGGACTGGCGTGGACTCAAAAGTCAAAAGAGAATCCGGAGAGAGCTGCACTGTTGTGGAAACTTTGATCAAGATGACCAAATCCGTCCCACATCCTCTTTGCGGGAAGTCGCAAATGGAGAAAAGTATCGAAACCAAGCAAATGTGTTTAACAGATCTAATTTTTTTAGATTGACCTCATCACTGTGTTTTCATTTCTGCAGCGTTACGTCTGAAGAACTTGTCCTGCCATCCGAATCCACACCGGGGAAGCCATGCTGTCTCTGCTGCTGTCCGCCATGCTGGCCATTCAAGCTTACGGTGGGTTTCAACCCCGTGTCACTGCCCTATAGTAGTAACAATCCGCCCCCGTGGGGCTTGTTAAGCCTCTTATACTGTAGTCTTCTGACATCAAAGGCCTTTGCAGGGCAAAACATGGTTTCAATTGACACTAAAAACAAGTTCAACTTGTTCAATTTAACCAGTGTAATTCAACCTAAACAAGAAAAACAGAATGTCACGAGAATAAATATTAAAAAAAATTGCAGTATAAAAAATCTAACAAAATCTACTGATTATTTATCATGTATTTATATTAACTGAATGATGATGCAACCAGTGTTGTGCATGTTAATTGTTCACGTTGAACTGAACGCAACCTATTTGCAAATAAACGACTTTTAAGATTATGTGAGAATCAGCGCCACTGTTTACTGGACGTGCTTCACACAGCATTACCCATGAAGCATTGCGCACACTAGCGTAACACTGCAGCATTTTCACCTATTATGCTCATTTTCAGCGCATTGTATTGCGTTATTGATTTAACCTGCACAGAAAGCTTTCTAGATCTTCCAGATTCTGCACCTCTTTCTGCAGTATTTCAATTAACTTTCTGCTTCCGGCCTCAACGGTCTGTTTAATTTACTCCACCAAGATACGCCCACTCCGATGTGATTGGTCACACTCTCAAGCGCTCTCGAGGACTTCCGGATACGTAGCTCCGCGTTAACTAATTCATTTAATTGCATGAAAAAGCACTATAATTTGTTGTGGCGTGAAGAAATTAACATGCACAGGCTAAAAAGCATAAATAAAGAAAAAACACTTTATATTCAATATAAAAGAGGCTATGTTGCAACCAGGAAGTGAAAAGGATTGGAGCGTGTTACCCCAAGGAGGTTATGCATCCAAGGGAAATTTGAACACATGCACATGCTGTTTAGTTACTGAATTGAGTTTGTAATTATTACATTTTAGTATTTATTTCCTTTTAATTAGTGGGCCGTAATGATACAGATTTTTTTTTTTCCTGCTATATTTACATTGTGAGACACATCATTGGAATTCAGGGACATTTAGTAATGTGACTCATTGTATCCAATTACATGTTCAGCACTGTTGTGTTGTTTCTATTCATCTTATGAAACATCACAGTATGCTGTAGATACGTTTCCTGAGTTGGCGGCAAAGGGAACGTCCTCGATGAAAACTGCTTGAAGAGCAGATTTCGCTGCTCTGACGGGAGCTGTGGTTGATGTCGTAATGAACGATTCATAACTTCAAAGTTTCACTTCTGTGCAAGCGAATAACTTGGTACATCATAAAAAAAACGTAAAAACAAACAGGCACCGTCTGGCTTGATAACATCTCAAGGCGCCGTAAATATGGTAAGGTATGTGTTTGACGCATAATGTAAATTAAAATCTCATATCGGGTGATAGCTGGTTTTATGCACGCCCTGGGGAAAAATACACGATTGTCAGAAATGTGAGCAGCAAATCCTTAAACCAAGAAGTTAACTTCTTTAAAGAAACATACTTTCTAGTGTCCTGTTTCAGTCAGAACCCTGTGATCCTAAGTATCATTCCTTTATTAGCAGTAATGTATTCTCTTCCGACACAAATGAGGCCCTGGGCTGGCTCATTACTGGCTGTGTGGCATCCACGTGGAAAAGGAATAAAGTGGGAGGTGGTGGTTGTTGCTCATACAATGATTCAGTGTCTCTCCGCTAAGTGGAACACTAAGTCAATTACTTACAGCCTAGTTGGATGCTACACATGGAACCCGATACACGAACACCACAGTCCCTATGCCACTTATATAGTCACATGTGTAATCAACCGTAATATTAGTATGGTTACGGCAGGCATTTCATTCCATGCATTTACACAATCTGATCACAGCCGATGGACGGTATGTTTATTATTTAGGCCATAGTTTGCATTGGTGCACAAATACATAACATTGTATTTAAAAAAAAACACAGTGATGAGCGCAATCTAACAGTGTATGATATGCTGCTTTACTTCAATAACTACTCATGCAGCTTTATCCCATACACACCTCCATAACTAAATAAGGTACGGCTTATGTAGTTTGGTTTAAATAACATAGAGATTCCATTCCAAGATAAACTGACCTTGATGATGCATGATATGCTGCTACTATGTCGCCCCCATAATTAAATAAGGTAAGGATCAGTGCGTAAGTGAACTGCTCATATAGTTTGGTTTAAATAACATAGAGATTAAGCAAGCTTGGTCTGTAAGTAAACTGACCTTGATGGTGCATGATATGCTGCTATGCCCCCCCCCCCATAACTAAATAAGGTAAGGATCTGTGCGTAAGTGAATTGCTCATATAGTTTGGTTTAAATAACATACGTAGAGATTAAGCAAGATTGGTCTGTAAGTAAACTGACCTTGATAGTGCATGATATGCTGCTATGTCCCCCCATAACTAAATAAGATAAGGATCTGTGCGTAAGTGAATTGCTCATATAGTTTGGTTTAAATAACATATGTAAAGATTAAGTAAGATTGGTCTGTAAGTAAACTGACCTTGATGGTGCATGATATGCTGCTATGCCCCCCCCCCCATAACTAAATAAGGTAAGGATCTGTGCGTAAGTGAATTGCTCATATAGTTTGGTTTAAATAACATACGTAGAGATTAAGCAAGATTGGTCTGTAAGTAAACTGACCTTGATGGTGCATGATATGCTGCTATGTCCCCCCATAACTAAATAAGATAAGGATCTGTGCGTAAGTGAATTGCTCATATAGTTTGGTTTAAATAACATATGTAAAGATTAAGTAAGATTGGTCTGTAAGTAAACTGACCTTGATGGTGCATGATATGCTGCTATGTCCCCCCATAACTAAATAAGATAAGGATCTGTGCGTAAGTGAACTGCTCATATAGTTTGGCTTAAATAACATATGTAAAGATTAAGTAAGATTGGTCTGTAAGTAAGATTGGTCTGTAAGTAAACTGACCTTGATGGTGCATGATATGCTGCTATGCCCCCCCCCATAACTAAATAAGGTAAGGATCTGTGTATAAGTGAATAGCTCATATAGTTTGGTTTAAATAACATAGAGATTAAGCAAGATTGGTCTGTAAGTAAACTGACCTTGATGGTGCATGATATGCTGCTATGTCCCCCCATAACTAAATAAGGTAAGGATCATCGCGTAAGTGAACTGCTCATATAGTTTGGTTTAAATAACATGCATACAGATTAAGCAAGATTGGTCTGTAAGTAAACTGACCTTGATGGTGCATGATATGCTGCTGTGCCCCCATAACTAAATAATGTAAGGATCTGTGCGTAAGTGAATTGCTCATATAGTTTGGTTTAAATAACATATGTAAAGATTAAGCAAGATTGGTCTGCAAGTAAACTGACCTTGATGGTGCATGATATGCTGCTTAACTTTAAGAACTACTCTCATAAGCCCCGCCCCTCCCCATAACTAAATAAGGTAAGGATCAGTGTGTAAGTGAACTGCTCATATAGTTTGGTTTAAATAACATAGAGATTAAGTAAACTGACTGTAAGTAAACTCACCTTGATGGTGCATGATATGCTGCTATGCCCCCCATAACTAAATAAGGTAAGGATCAGTGTGTAAGTGAACTGCTCATATAGTTTGGTGTAAATAACATAGAGATTAAGCAAGATTGGTCTGCAAGTAAACTGACCTTGATGGTGCATGATATGCTGCTAGGCCTCCTAAAACAAACAAAAGAACTGCCCATATAGTTGTACCTAATAATTTCACTCTCCATAAGTAAATAAGTTAATGATTGGTCTGTAAGTAAACAGATGTTGATAGTGCATGATATTCTGCTATGTGTTTATTTACTCAGCGAAAGGAAATCTGTGTTTCAGTGTACCAAATAGTGACTATTATCATAAAGCCGGTTTTCTCAATGACTACTTTTATTATACTTTTTGATCTTATTTCTTTTCCTACTTCTGGGTACTATGAAAGTTCGGAATCTTGTCCGCATTTCAAGTCCGTGCTGTTCACTACTATTTAATATGGGACAAAACACTTCAGTTACCTCGTCACATAAGACGCTGTTAGGGCTCCGTTTTCGGGTTTACTTACTGTGATCTTTCCTGTGTCCAGCTGAGTCGTTGCTTGATAGGTCTTCTGAGTTCTCTTATCAGTCCGTACTCCCTATCGTGTGTGTGAAATAACGCATCCGACCCATCCCGCCGCAGAGACACTGCCTCTGAAGCTCCCAGCTGTATCCTGACTCAGAGGGGGTTTGGTGATGGATCGTTCGAGGTGATTTTTTTTTCTTTTTTTTTGCTCCTGCAACAGCGTTTTAGATGTTGCATCTAGGCAGCTGTCGCCGCATCTTGTGCGCGAGATGGGTTTGTTTAGATACTGCAGAGGATAGAAGCGAGGACAATTCGCCACACTGCCGCTTGACTGTTGACCCTTCTACATGCTGATAAACGGCATGTCAGCCAAATGCACGCATGGTGCATCATGGTAAAAAGCTTTGACGTAAATGCGAGACGAGTCGATCCAACAATTTTCCACTTTCTGAGGTAGTATCGGGGCTCTAACAGAGGTGGAGCTGCATCTGTATGGAAGGCAAGAAGGCAACAGAAGTTACGTTACCAATCATATACAGAAGTAGAAGGCCTGACCTAATTTCACTCTGGGACGGGAGCCGAGGGCTAATTAAAATTAATTAGCTTAATTGTATAGATTAGTTGTTGCAGTCGCTCACGACCACCCCCGTGGAGCGTGAAAACAGTCGGCTCACTGCCGCATCTTCGACAGGCTTCTTCACAAGTCTGAAGCTTATGAATGCCCCCCCCCCCCCTCCCTCCCGACATGTCCTCCTTTTCTCTTCACAGCCATTGATTCTGCAGAGAGGGGACACTTTAGCCCGCACAGAAATTCAATTTGGGGTTATTACCCTGTATCAGCGATGCTCTTGCTAATTTGATTGCGTCCAGTGAAGGATCCCTTTAAAAACAGTCGAGGGGCCAGCCTCGACGCAGATTGGTTTCACCGCAGCGCATACACAATCACGCACATAATCAGTCTCCGTTGGCCCTCGCGCTACCTCGCCGCCGCTCCCTCCCTCGCCGTGCGTTCATTGAAACAGAGTGCATTACCCAACAAGCACCTCATAATTATTTCAACAAGTCTTCAAAATGCAGCCCCGTGGGACTGTTTAAAAATTGATTTGAGTAATATGCCGCGATTGCACTTCTACGGGGGGCAAAAAGGAGGGGAGCCCGGAGTCTCATGTGGTTCCACTGTGAGTCTGGTTGGGGCCACCGAGGATGGAGACACCCGTCCTTCCTGTGGGGTAGTGTTGCAGGAACGTGGCTGCGATGGCTTTTGTTGTTTGCAATGGTTTTAAAGATTTGAACTACCACAAAACAATGACAGACGCCCTTGCGTCAGAATGGCTCATGGTCACACTGGACAAAAATATCGGGACATGTCTCGCATGACATGCATAAGAGCTGTTCCAAGGGTTCCATTTGCGGACAGAAAAACAATAACGGCTTGGCATGCCGTCCAATCAGATTGAATTCCGTGTCCTATAGATCTCATTGCTCCCAAGTGGGCATATTTGCGCGGTGTCTATTAAACTCGGCAGCAGCATTCACTCATCATTCTGAAGGCATTGACGTTTTTCATAATTAAAAAAAAAAAATAGAATTGTTTGTAGTTTGTACTGTATGTTATTACATTCTACTGATATTCTTCTTATATTTTGCTCCAAATGTGTCACTAATGCTAGGAGTCCACTGGTACCAGTTCACGCCAATGCAATTTGCTGTGGCGCCTAGTGTCACCAATAAGGTGCCTAGTGGCGTCAAACTGCCTCCCGACTGGCTCGTGGTGGACCATAACACCGGCAAAAATTGAGTTTCAAAATGTTTAAAATCTTACAATCTTTAAAATCCCATTGCTTGATGCAAGTGGCGCGACGTGTCCACCAAGTGGAACCAAATGTCACAAACAATCCGCCTATTGGAATCCACTGGAATGTAATGGCGCGAGCCAAGTTGCGCCAATGATGCTAGGAGTCCACTGGGCCGGTGCCAGTTGGCGCCAGTTCACACCAATGCAATTTGCTGTGGTGCCTAGTGTCACCAATAAGGTGCCTAGTGGCGTGCAGTGGCTCAAACTGCCTCCCTACTGGCTCGTAGTGGCCCGTAACAGCGACAAAAATTGAGTTTCAAAATGTTTAAAATCTTACAATACTTAAAATCCAATTGCTTGATGCAAGTAGCGCGACGTGTCCACCAAGTGGAACCAAATGTCACAAACAATCCGCCTATTGGAATCCACTGGAATGTAATGGCGCGAGCCAAGTTGCGCCAATGCTAGGTGTCCACTGGGCCGGCGCCAGTTCACACCAATGCAATTTGCTGTGGTGCCTAGTGTCACCAATAAGGTGCCTAGTGGCGTGCAGTGGCTCAAACTGCCTCCCAACTGGCTCGTAGTGGCCCGTAACAGCGGCAAAAATTGAGTTTCAAAATGTTTAAAATCTTACAATCTTTAAAATCCAATTCCACCAAGTGGAACCAAATGTCACAAACAATCCGCCTATTGGAATCCACTGGAATGTAATGGCACGAGCCAAGTTGCGCCAAAGATTATGTGATTGGGGCGTAGTGGCTCAATGTGGCCAAGCGAATATTAATTTGGCGCCACAGCGAGCCACTACGCGCCAATCACATAATCTTTGGCTCAAACTGGCACCAACTGGCGTGACTGGTGACTGCTAATGGTATATAGATAGATAATAAATAGATCCTCTAAGGGGGAATCAAAGATAACTTCTTCTTCAAGTCTGCTGTCCTCAATTGAGATCTGACCTTATGACCGTGCAGCTACCTTGTCCTCTTTTTTTTTTTTTTTTTTTTGAAATCCATTCCCCAACTCATCAAAAGGCTCTCGATGTCTGCGGGCTTGTAAGCCAGAGGCTGGCTCTTATCTGACTGCCCGAGCCCATTAGTGGGTTATTGACAGGATATGAGATGGCTCACATCGAGGAAGGAGTCAAGAGGAAGAGGTGATGGGCAGCGAGGACAGAAAGACAAGGGGAGGAGGAAAATGAAAACGACACAATAGAATGTAGGAAATAAGTCTGAGTCTGAGTCCTTGTCTGTACGATGTACCATTACTTGTGTGTCTCCCGGGCGAGGCCACTCCATTATGAGGACAAAAAATAAGAAAGGAGGAGATTATGTTCAGAGCTTAATGTTGAAAGTGACCCCTTTAGCGCACATTGGGTGTGAAGTCCCACCTCATCTCATCCATATTGTCGCTCTTTTCACAGAGAGATGCTACCCCTGCGGCTGCATTTTTTTCGGAAATGTGCCCATCACCCAAAATCCTGTCATGAGACACACCTATTTCGACTATAAAGCCCTGTAAAAAAAAAAAATCTCCAACAGCGTTTTATGGTTTTATTCATGATAACATGTACTTTGATGGTTTTCAACATTACCGGAACTTATTTACTGGGCGCATTGATTTCACTTCGAGCTCTACTTTCGTCAACAACAGCATCGTTTTTCGCCTGAATATATGGAGGATGAGCTCCAGGTTTTAGAAACCGAGCCTGACCGAAATATAGTGTTTCTGCTGCACTTAGTGACATATAGTCCGACCATCGATGGATGACGTTGCTCCAAGAGACCGCATCACAACAAATGAAAAATTGGTAATGCTAAAAAAAAAAACTCTGCGGCGATAAAACTTTTTTTTTTTTCGACCGACCCAACATAAACTAAAAAAAGACACCTCGGATCAATTCGAGTAAGTCACCATGATGTTGATTCTGATACGTACATGGAACACACAGCATGTACTATCACAACACAGTTCCATCTCGCCATGTAGTAACAAAACATTGAATGTGAGCTAATACTTTGCAGATAATTTGGTTGTTCGTATACTTTTCTAGTCAGTACAAATTGGTGTCCTATCTAATTTTTTTGGATTGGGCCCGCTACCCGTCAGTAGTGGCATGAAGCACTGTGTCACTACTCCAGAAATATAGTTCTTCGTGTTAGCTGCTACAATACCAATTTTGTTACATTTGTTACAATTACATGTATGGTCATGTTTCACATAAGAATTGTGGATGATGGGTAAAATTCTAAAAAAAACAAAAAAAAAAACAGTACAGCTTTCCTTTAAGGTCACTAATTTTGTACTGAATCCTGTTTTTTGTGCCCCTTCTGAATAGGATTACGGGCATCTACATGTACTAAAATCAAAATGATTGCCTTTCCCTTCAGACTTTTGCAGGTCTTCAGAATAATCAGTAGGAAAAGGGTTGAGGAAATGTCCTTTGAGCTCAGTCGTTTGATGTTCAGGTTGCAGCAAAATGCTCAGAATGAAAATGTGCTGCCCATTAAACACGAGCTGACAGCAGGGGGCAGAATTGCACAAGCAGTAGCCGTTTGTGTTTTTTTTCTCCCCCCTCCCGGTTTAGCTTTGCTGTGTCAATAGTTTCACCTTTAATTTTGCTCGCTCACAAAAGTCATTACTAATGTTGTGCCATTGGTTGCAGCAGGAGTTAGCCTTTAAATGTGTGTGCAGATGGCTGCAATCATTGTGTAAATATCTCCTCTCAGGTATTGAACAACCGTGGTTATATTACCTTTTATGAAGGGGAGACTGTGAGGCTCTAATTATGTGGTTGAAATCTAAAGTTAAGTACATTGCAAAGTGTTTTTTTTTTGTGGGCATGCATGGACGCCGAATAATGGTGAATAATCACAGCACAATACCCGCATGACATTGTCATACTTGCCTATGGTGTGTTTGTGCATGTGTGTGTGTGACTTTGCATGCATAACCCAGCGTAGAGAACATTTGTTATACCACCGTGTGTTTGTGAACGTGACCCGTGTCAGTCACGCTGACAGGAAGCTCTTTGCTCCAGTGCAGCTCTGTTACAGCCTCTCCATTGTAGTGTCAAGACTTCCTCGTGTCCAACTCCTCAGACTGTGTTGCTACGGACCTGTCAGTGGACATACAGGTGTGGAATATCAATGTGTTCTCTGGCCTTTTCATTCTCTGGAGGAAAGTGTGTGTGTGTGTGTGTGTACCTAAGCGAGGAGTGAATATGTGTAAAAGGCTAAATATTGTTTTGATTGTATTGATGCACATACGGATGGTACCTGAAGATGGATGAGGATGCATTTTGCTCCGTGGCTACAAACTGCATCATAATTTGACCAAATAGCATTGTTTGACAGTCCAGCCTGGGTGGGACCACGGAAGGAATGTGATGCTTGCGGTTTATGGATGAAACTACTGTGGTGCTCCATATGAGTTATGCTTATAATGCTTGCGAATGCATGTTAGCATACATGCAATACACATATTCATAAAGTTTTTATAATCATTAGAGAAATACTCAGTGACTCATGGAGCAATTCATTGCTGTGTCCCTGCAAAGACGTTTTTCTTCATGGCGGCCATGTTTTTCCTAAACAATCCTGTTCAAATTTAAGGCTAAATTTGTGGTAATTTAGTCTTTACAGTTTTGTAACATATATTGAGATGTTTGAGAAATGTTAAGTCAATTCAACCTTCTTCTGGTCGAAATGCACCACCATTTGCCCCCCCCCCCTCCCCCCCAAAAAAGAAAGTATTTTGCTTTGTCTTTGACTTTTTTGTGACGCCGCCACAAAAGACTACCATTGATGACAAAGTAATATGACAACACAGTACATCCAGCCATGTATCAACAAAACATGGAATGTGGGCTAATACTTTGCAGATAATTCGGTTGTTCATATGCTTTTCTAGTCAGTACACATTGGTGTACTATCTCATTTTTTTTTGGATTGGGTCAGCTACCCGTCAGTGGCATGAAGCGCTGTGTCACTACGCCAGAAAGATAGTTCTTCGTGTTCTTCGCTGCTACAATACCAATTTCGTTAGCTCCCACATGCTAGCTGTTTTTCTCTTTAGAACGCGCAAAGAAGACAATTACATGTATGGTCATGTTTCACATAAGAATTGTGGATGATGGGTAAAATTCTAAAAAAAAAAAAAAAAAAGGTTACTAATTTTGGACTGAATACTGTTTTTTGTGCCTCTTCTGAATAGGATTATGGGCATCTACATGTACTAAAATCAAAATGATTGCCTTTCCCTTCAGACTTTTGCAGGTCTTCATATAATCAGTAGGAAAAGGGTTGAGGAAGTGTTATGATAACCGTAGAACCGGAAATGGGATGCAGGAAAGGATGCGGCTGCTCAGTGCAACATAAGCAATGCAATTAGCATGGTTACAATGTATCAGTATTCAGCTACAACAGGAAGTGAAAAGCCAAGAAAATAACGCTGGACCCTGTAGGCCACTGTGAGAACATGATGACCATCCCATCATCCCAACACATGGCGGGTCATACATGTTGGTAATAGCTTTTGTGGGAGGGCTGCACTGATAAACACGTTTTTTTTTATTAATGTGCAGCAGGTTTGCCAAGCAGCAAATAAAATACACCATATGGACAAAACATATTAGAGACACCTGGCCATTACGCCTACAGGAAATGGGAGAACATATGGAGTTGCATCCATGTTTTGTAGATATTCCACTCTCCTGCAAGGACTTTAAACAAGCTTTCCTATGACAGTTTTGTCCATTCATGCTTAAGAGAATGGAAGTGAGTCAATGGGTCGGTGATGTTGGACTTATAAGACGTAGCATAGCATTGTACGTGTCATCGCTGTGGATGTCAACAGATCAGTTTGGAACCCCAGCGGAGATAGCATGCTGAAGATGCTAACTTTTTGCAGGTGTGACTGCTGTCTCCGACTGTTTATGACACAGATCGCTTGGACAAGCCGCACTAAAAACGTCTTCTTTGTCATTTTGTTTTACGAGACGCTGTTGTCTTCGGGGGGCCAATGTGCATAAGTCATAAGTCAGTGGGTGTGCGGCCATGCTGATTAGCACATTGCGGTTAAATTCTCTGCTTGCATCATAAGCCTAAATAGCAACAGCAGTTTGCTAACACCTGGGAAAAAGCACCATTATTTCAGGAGGTGTTGAAAGTGTCATGGTGATGGTTAGTCTTGAAATTAGAGTGGAGAACGGTGTGAAGATCATTTAAAGACACCCCACCCCCACGCACACACACACACACACACACTCTCTCTCGCTGCTAAGCAGGGCCCGCCGCCAGCGGGCCGCGAAAGGCTTAAATGAGTTTATTTCATGTCGGCTGTGAAAGTGCCCGTCTCTGTCACGTAGGCACTCAAACAGAGCTGAGGCCCATAAACACAAAGTGCAGCGTGTAAATCCAGGCAGCCTGACGTCTCCCAGGCTGCCCTCAATGGCTGCTCAGCATCTCTTTATTGAGAGGGCAGGGAAGGAGAATCCTCACTTCACCCTCTGGGAACACACCTCCGTGAGGGTGGTGGTGGTGGTGGGGGGGGACTACCAAATCCAGCCCACCTCTCCCCTTCAGGCAAAGACCACGACTTTCTTAGCAGGGTATGCCATCTACATTTGTTCATGCGACATGCATAACGCAATGTCTTATTGTTTTATTTTGCAGTACAGTTGTATACACGGCATTCAATTGACTTTGCAAGGAAAACCATGGGAATGTCAATGTTTTAAAATGATTCTCCCCCATGTACTGTCAAACTCTACACTCCACACTCTTCATTGATCTCTGCTTCTACCATATCTTACTTATTGTGTGGAAATATGGTGTAATAACTGCAAAAAAGGTCAGTAAGGATAATTCATAATGCCGCCTACAGAGAACATACTAACTCCTTATTTCTAAAATCACAAATACTTAAACTTGCTGATATAGTTCATCTTTAAACAGCTAAAATAATGCATAAGGCTAAAAATAACCAATTACCTAAAAATGTCATCCAATACTTCTCTACAAGAGAGGAGAAATATGATCTCAGGGAAGAAGTACATTTGAAACACTTATATGCTAGGACTATGTTAAAAAGCCATAGCATTTCAGTATGTGGAATCAAACTATGGAATGGATTGAGTAAGGAACTCAAACAATGCACAATGATGAGCGAAATTCAAGAAACAATACAAGCAGTTGATGTTTGCTAAATACAAGGATGAAGAGTCTTGAACCAGTCATGATGTGCTATACGTATCACTATATTGACACTTACTATGGTACACATTATGTCATTGGATGCTCATATCACCTCGTACTTTGGTACGTGGCAAAAAAAAAAAAAAATAATAGGAAAGCAGGAAGTGAACAAATATAACAGTTACTGATTGTAAAAGTACCAGATGGAGGGGTAGGATTTAATAAGTTTTGCTTCTTCCTACTCCTTTTGGACATGTGGAACTGTGAACTGATTATGTGATGCATTCAATTGTAATCTGATGCATGTTCAAATGAGATAAAACCATTACCATTACCAAACCTGCAAAACAGCAACAACAACAAAATCGGGTGTCCTCACAATCTGTTGCATACGTACTGTATAATCTTGTATTGTAGCTGGTTTTCTTGGGATTTATTCACTTTTTCCCATTTTTTTTTGTTCTGTTTTAACTGATCAGTCATTGCATGCTTTATGTTCTGCCTCCAGTAGCTTATAGCCGGATGAACTGTTCCAGCTCTGATATGACTAATTTGTGAGATATCCTTGTAAAAGAGGCTATGGTAAGATAGTCGGAGCTCACGCATTTATCATTACTTTGTGATAGAGGACTGCATTGCTGCAATTTTCCTAACTTTGCGGCGTCTTTTGGAGTTGTTATGGTTATTTTGGTTATGCAGCGTGGCGGCTATCACCCTTGAATTGATGTCTATGTAGTGTGGTTTGTGCCTGTGCAACTATTCCTACTTGTAAACGTATTTTAACTTCTGGTGTCAAGCTGGTGGGTTAAACGCATCAAAAAAATCCAGTCTAGGGTGGAAAAGCGCCTAATTATGGTATAGATGACCGAGTGAGCACACCTTGTCTGGTCTGCAGCCCGTTTTCTATTTTCCAGTCTGCGGCGGGCTTGGTCTTTGTCATTCGTCGACAATCAGCTTCAAGGTCACATGCTTGAGTCAAACCTAGAATTGTCTGACGTGTGCTTGATCTGTTGTGCATTTGATTGACAGACGTATTGTGCCACAGCAGATTGACAGATCTACTGTCCCATTAAACGGTATAGTCTTGCGTCTTTGGTAGACAGCACGTTGGCCATGTCTAGTCAGCGGCGACTCAAACACAGAGTGCATGTAGGGATATGCCTCACATGGTATTTCACCTCTGACAAATAGGACATCAGATGCTCGCTTTTTCCGTGACGTCAGTCGTCCCCGCTTGCTGCTAGCTCTTCTCTCCTCCCCTTGATGCAGATTCCAAAATTACTCCCTGTGTTCTCTTTCCAAGTGCAGGTTCAGCGTGACCACGCAAGGTCCCTGTGTAGGCCCCTACCGTAGCCGTAGGTCGCTCGTTGTTTAAAAAAAAAAAGGCATCAGGAGGAGGAGGAGGAGGAGGAGGGATGTGGAGGTCTCGAACAAGGAGGGTTTCTGTTTTTCCTTTTTTCTATAACCACACGGATGATATTGGAGCTTTTTCACAGCCTCGTCCTTAACCTTGTTTCCTGATATTATCTTAATGTGTGAGCTTGATGCCAGTTTGCTCTCCAAACAACCCCCCCCCCCCAACACACCCCTCCCGCCTCCCTCCGACTCCATGGTGTGAGTCATCCGTGGCTGCTTTTGGAGTGACTTAATTGCACTGTCTCTTTCTCTCCCCTTCCTCCACATGCATTGCAGAGAACACAATCACTACAATGACCGTGCCCTGTTTGGTAAGAGTCATTTTCGAAATAGGTAGAATTCTCTAATTAAAAAATTAACATAATACAAAAATTTGGGCTGTCAAATCATGTTAATCATTGTTTTCGTGATGTTCGGAGTCCAGTGTGGTGAGAATGAGGAAACGTTCTGAGGAGGACAAAGAGATGATGATGATGATGATAATAATAATAATGATAATAATAATAATTATTATTATTATTATTATTAGTAGTAGTATAGTATCATTATTATTATTTCATTTGTATGTATTATTTATTATTTATGAATACACATAAATTTAAAATATAATGTAAATGTATAAATATTTATGAATAAATATTTATAAATTATTATTATTTGTTATTTATTATTATTATATATTATTTTATTATTTTATTTAATTATTATTATTTAATAATATTATTATTATTAATTATAAATCTCAATAACAATAATAATAATAACACTAATAATATTACGAATAATAATTATTATTATTAGTATGATTATTTTATTTTTTTATTATTTATGAATAAAAATAAATTTAAAATATAATATAAATGTATAAATATTTATGAAGAAATATTTATAAATTATTATTATTTGTTATTTATTATTATTATATATTATTTTTCATTTATTTAATTATTATCAATAATAATATTATTAATACTAATATTAATTATAATATCAACAACAGTAATAATAATAATAATAATAATAATAATAATAATAATAATAATAATAATAATAATAATAATAATAATAATACATGTTATTTGTATAGCACTTTTCAGAGGACTCAAAGATGCATTCGCTGGTTGGCGATGCATTTACTGTATGTGTCGGAATTGCATTCATGCTGATGTGTTCAGGTCACAGTAAAGTCATTAAAGAGCGTCTGACTCTGTACCGCCGTCTGCCGTCATATCAGAGGGGTTCCTCCCGTGGAGTTGCCGTGCTAGAACTGTACAGCCAAGAATGTGAACATAGTATTTTTTTTTTCCTAATGCGGAAAAGCCTCCACTGCAACCACATTACATGAAAACACTTTTTGTTTTTTTTGTTTTTTGCTCGAGTGGCAACTTTGAGAGGTTGGTCAAGGTCGCTCCAAGTCCAAATTTCACTGCGTAACATTTGAATTCCAACTGCCTGAATGGCCTGCCTATCAAAGCTCCATTGTGGAAACAAAACACACTTTATTCCATTAACTTCTTCGGTTATCAAGGTGACACTCCATCCACTCCGTCCCCATAAAACATTATTGCACGTTCTAAAAACCATAAACAGAGAAAAAGATTACTGAGGGATCTTTTTCCTCCTTCAGTTGCACTGTAGTTGGACAGTTGGCCAATAGGTGGCACTGTTTATGTGTCAGTACTCAGGTCTACCTTGTACGTACGTGTAAAAAATAGATCCGCCTTGACTCGGCAGGAGCCATCCATACATGGACCCGCTCAGATGAAAGTCTTGTTTGTTGTTAATTGGGTAGTTGATTAAAGCATGGCTCCACGTTCGTCAAATATCACCCGTACCAAAGCGAGTCAATGCTGACGATAGCCGTCTGACGGAGTTCAAAAGAGGGTGAGGAGGCAAAAAATGCTGCCCTGATTTGAACAATTACAGAGACTGAGCATCAGGAGGAAGTTACTCCCCAGGCCTCCACTAACACTGTGATGTTGATGAGTGTCCCGGCGTTTTGCATGAGTAGACACAGATCAATGGGGAACGCTGACTCGTGAACGTCTGCCTGAGATGGTCGCTAATCCTGAATAATTATGCGGCACATTTTTTTTGTTTGTTTTTTTTTTTGCTCTCAGCTACACAAACAATACATGCATGTGCCACTCAATCAGCATAAGAATTTGTCATTGTCTCCAAAATCGACACTCATGAGTTTTTAGCTTTTGCTGAATTGTCTAAATCTCATTTATCCTGCTCCTGTGTTGCACTCTTTCTGAAGCAGATCCGGTATAAAGTTCAAATGGCTTCACTTGATCTTGTAAGACAGCGTTTCCCAAACTTGGAGTGAGGAACCAAAATGAGTTGCAGGTCTGTTTTCGAGCTTGACTCCCAAAGCTTTTTGAGCCCACCACACATATGGTAATGGTAATGGTTTTATTTCATTTGAACATGCATCAGATTACAATTGAATGCATCACATAATCAGTTCACAGTTCCACATGTCCAAAAGGAGTAGGAAGAAGCAAGCTTATTAAATCCTACCCCTTCATCTGGTACTGGTACAATCAGTAACTCTTACATTTGTTCACTTCCTGCTTTCCATAATACATTTTTTGTTAATAATGATATGACCATCCAATGACATAATGTGTACCATAGTAAGTGTCAATATAGTGATATATATAGCACATCATGACTGGTTCAAGACTCTTCATCCTTGTATTTAGCAAACATCAACTGCTTGTATTGTTTCTTGAATTGGCTCATCGTTGTGCATTGTTTGAGTTCCTTACTCAATCCATTCCATAGTTTGAGTCCACATACTGAAATGCTATGGCTTTTTAGCGTAGTCCTAGCATATAAGTGTTTCAAATGTGGTTCTTCCCTGAGATCATATTTCTCCTCTCTTGTAGAGAAGTATTGGATGACATTTTTAGGTAATTAGTTATTTTTAGCCTTATGCATTATTTTAGCTGTTTGAAGATGAACTATATCAGCAAGTTTAAGTATTTGTGATTTTAGAAATAAGGAGTTAGTATGTTCTCTGTAGGCGGCATAATGAATTATCCTTACTGGCCTTTTTTGCAGTACATTTAGCGAGTGAAGATTGCTTTTATAGTTATTAGCCCATATTTCCACACAATAAGTAAGATATGGTAGAACCAGAGAGCAATAAAGAGTGTGGAGTGATTTAGGCTTGAGAACAAATTTTGCTTTGTTCAATATTGAAATATTTCCGGCCACCTTATGTTGAATATATTTGTATTATGAGGTTTCCAGCTCGTATTTTCATCATTTGTGATCCACAGAAATGTATTTTTGTTCACCCTTTCAATGTCCACACCGTCTATTTGTATTTGCTGGTGCGTGTCCTTTCTGCTGTTACCAAACAGCATGATTTTAGTTTTACTTAGGTTCAAGGACAATCTATTATCATCAAACCATCTTTTTAGTGCGACCATTTCTTCTCTATACTCCCTTCAGAACAAAAAAGCAGTGGTATCATCCGCAAAATAATACCAGCTTTAAGTCTTTCGTAACTTTGGAGATGTCATTGATGTACAAGTTGAACAGTTTTGGCCCCAGTATTGACCCCTGGGGAACTCCGCACATAATATATGTATGTACTTGCAGATAGGGCAATTACAGTGTAGGTCTCAACTTCGTTCAGCCTGCCTGTTCTTTGGAATGCATCATGAATCTCGACTAAGACATCACTCCCCTGCTCTTCTCTTGTAGCCTTGATGGACGTGCGTGTTCCCGACCAGCCCGTGGTGGCGCTCTACGGCCGGGACGCCACCCTCAACTGCTCCTTCGATGCCGCCGGCCCCTTCAACGAATCGGATCTGACGGTCTTCTGGCAACTGACTGAAACGAAACGCAGCGTATACGGCTACAGCGAGGGACACGATCAGCTCGTTGAACAGTTCTACAGCTTCGTCAACCGTACCAGTCTCTTCCCCGCCGAGCTGCGTCTGGGCAACGCTTCCCTGCTGCTGAGAAAAGTGGCGGTGGCGGACGAAGGCAGCTACACGTGCTTCGTCAGGGTGCGGGACTACGGCAGCGCCGCTATGATTCTGCAGGTGGCCGGTGAGTTCCACGACGCACATTGCAATAATGGTGTTAAGTACATAGGAATGATGTGACCCCCATTTAGGTTAACAAAGCACTCTGACAATGCATTACAATATAAGCAGTGTGGGCAGTGATTATAGGCCTTTAAACTGTAAGGCAAACAATGCTCAACATGCATTAATATTAGCCTCTAAATTATAGAAGCAGCCTCCATACAAGACCAACAACACACCATTAAATCCAGCTGTCATCCTTGTTTTTTTTTTGCATTTTGCTCAATATTGATGGTTTTCCATTGGCAACACCAGACACTACCAGATACTTTGTATTTTGCTTGCGCCAATATCACTGTTCAAAGTCCAGCAAGTTTGACTAGTCTGAGTGTCTTTGTGGGTGCACCCTGGACTGGTCGCCAGCCAATCACAGGGCACATATAGACAAACAACCATTCACACTCACATTCATACCTATGGACAATTTGGAGTCGCCAATTAACCTAGCATGTTTTTTGGAATGTGGGAGGAAACCGGAGTACCCGGAGAAAACTCACGCATGCACGGGGAGAACATGCAAACTCCACACAGAGATGGCCGAAGGTGGAATTGAACCCCCGGTTTCCTAGCTGTGAGGTATGCGCGCTAACCACACGATCGCCGTGCAGCCCTAGTTCTGATACAATACAATTCATAACACAAATAAAAATAAAAGCACAAACCCATGACATACTTGCTAAATATTTCTATGCCCTAACAAAGATGTGATGAATGAATGAAATCCAGATTCATTCCAGATTTCGGTCCAGCGGCACCCGTATAGAGCCCTAATGTGCTAACAAATTAGCAAGTCGTGCACAAGTTTTCTGTATTAGCACATAACCGAGGCTGCACGGTAGTTTTGGGTTTTCTCCGGGTACTCCGGTTTCCTCCCACATTCCAAAAACATGCTAGGTTAATTAGCGACTCCAAATTGTCCATAGGTATGAATGTGAGTGTGAATGGTTGTTTGTCTATATGTGCCCTGTGATTGGCTGGCCACCAGTCCAGGGTGTACCCCGCCTCTCGCCTGAAGACAACTGGGATAGGCTCCTGCACTACCGCGACCCTCGTGAGGATAAGCGTTAGAAAATGAATGAATGAGCACATAACCGGGGAAGTTTAATTCCATAAACCATTTAAAGCAGTATCGTAAAAGAACAGCATTTTCGCAAGACCGCGTCTCCCTCGAACCACCAGTGCTGTCCGAAACATTTCCACAGCGTGAGAAACTCCCACGAGACGACAAAAAGTCATTAGCTATAACAGAGCAGAGTCAGCCCGGTGGTGAGTAATGTCGGGTTTAAACACTAATTGGGAACCTCGAGCCTCGCTAATAATGCGTAGCCGACACTGCTTTGTCAATAATACTATACCCCAAATGCAAAGTAAATGGGGCAGTTTTTTTCATTCATTTTCTACCGTTTTTCCTATCCCAGCTGTCTTCGGGCGAGACTGGTCGCCAGCCAATCACAGGGCACATATAGACAAACAACCATTCACACTCACATTCATACCTATGGACAATTTGGAGTCGTCAATTAACCTAGCATGTTTTTGGAATGTGGGAGGAAACTGGAGTCGCATGCACGGTGAGAACATGCAAACTCCACACAGAGATGGCCGAGGATGGAATTGAACCCAGGTCTCCCAGCTGTCAGGTCTGGGCGCTAACCACTCGTCCATCGTAAACCGGAGTAACCGGAGAAAACCCACACATGCACGGGGAGAACATGCAAACTCCACGCAGAGATGACCGAGAATGGAATCGAACTCAGGTCTACTAGCTGTTTTCTCCCGATATTTTACCTGTTATGGCAACATTAGTCAGAACTGGAAAGCATCACTCGTAATATTGCAAGTAATGGCCTCAAACGAATGAGTATTGATGATTAGCTTGATTGTATCTCCGTGTATTAGCATGTTGTAAGTAAGCTAATGCTGTGTGGATAATGACATAATTAAATAAGAGCTCAACGTATAAAGATCGGCGCTCGTGCGTTAATAGTTCCGTCGTATAATGTCACGCGTACTTACCTGCATCCTTTTTACCTTACGCAGGACGTAAACATGAGATAAACGGCTTCCTGGCGGCCGCCTAGCTGTGTGTCTGGTCAATAAGCGCTGATTGCGGCCTCTGTCGTGGTCAATAGCTGCTGACTCTGATTATTAGCTGGTGTTTTGTTCAATCAGCCTTTACTAACGTCCTGGTGTAGGCCACCTTTTTCCAATTGCGGAGACTTAGTATTTATTTGTTTAGAGGGAGATGCCGTGCCTCACACATTTTGCTCACACATTTTTATATCCATTGAGAGTCTGTCGCTGTATTCTCCAAGGATGGATGTGCATTAGGTAGTGTTAATGAATAAAGTTTTTTTTTTTTTTTTTTTCCTCCCTGTTGGCTGGCGAGAGGCAAAACAATGTCTCCAACAGTGACAAATTGGTTCCATTTTATGCATTAGATTTATAGATGTTGCTATTTTTAAACAGAATTCACATTTAGCATCGTATATTTCCTTCCTGCTGTGAATGCAAAGGACCAAATCCCGATGGATATGCGCCTGACAGTCAAACAGACAGAAGTTAGCGGCAACCCTTTAGCCGACAAACTCAAATCTGAGCTCCACCCTGTTGTTTGCTGATTGGCTCTGGGAATAGAGCAGCCTCTCTTCTCTTCCACCTCTTGTAGCGGTGTTTCAGCTTGAGGGAGATTGGGGTGGGTCACCCCATATCTCCAAGCCGGCCAATTCCATCCAGGAAATGCCCATTTCCATCTCTGGAGTGTTGAGATGCAGCATCGTCGTGTGCCAAAGATGTCATGTGGGAATCTTAAAACCCCATTTCATGCTAAGCACAGTAAATGTTATTAACACCTTAACAGGAATCTTATCAAACATATCCCACAGCGCCTCATGCTGCTTAAAGGATTATTTGATGGCGGCATATCATTCCCAAAATTCCACGTCTTCCAAAGTTTACCCACGTTTGATTCCTCATCTCCCATCTTTTATCCAGCCCCTTACTCCAAGCCCGTGGTGACCTTGGAGTCGGCATCTAACCGTCGGCCCGGCGATAAGGTGGCTCTGACCTGCGAGGCCTACGGAGGCTACCCAGAAGCTGACGTGATATGGCAGGATGGGAGTGGCCGCAACCTGACGGACAACATCACCACGACGGTGGTGGCCAACGACAAAGGGCTGTTCTCTCTGACGAGCGTGTTGACGGTGGTGCTGGAGCCCAACAGCACGTACAGCTGCCGAGTCATCAACCCTTTGCTGGGGGAGGAGGGGAACACCTTTGTCACAATCACAGGTGGGTGTTCTCTTTCAGATCTCCATGCTGTATTTCAACTAAGGATCGGCCGATACATCGGGACGATATTTGCATTTTTTTCCTTGTATCGGTGTCGGCCGATACGCACGTGGGTTCGCCGATGTATTTTTCCACCACATTATTTACAGTCAGGCGGATGCAGTATCAGCCACAAATATCGGCCCAAGCAAAATCGGCCATCGGCTAAGGGTGATGGAAAAAAATCGGTATCGGCCCCAAAAAAACCATATCAGTCGATCCCTAATTTCAACCCACCATACTGTGGAATTGTGTGCCACAAATCTCGTCTTCATTCATTCATTCATTTTCTACCGCTTATCCTTGCGAGGGTCGCAGGGGGTGCTGGAGCCTATCCCAGCTGTCTTCGGACGAGAGGCCAATCACAGGTCACATATAGACAAACAACCATTCACACTCACATTCATACCTATGGACAATTTGGAGTCGTCAATTAACCTAGCATGTTTTTGGAATCCGGAGTACCCGGAGAAAACATGCAAACTCCACATTGAGATAGCCGAGAGTGGGATTGAACTCGGGTCTCCTGGCTGTGAGGTCTGCACGCTAACCATCCAACCGCCGTGCACCCCACAAATCTTGTCTTCATGATGGAATTTAGTAAGCCCTACTGGGAACCTTGTGATATAGATGACCAGCGTGTAGCACGCTGATGCAAACCAGGTCATAATGTACCGATGTGAAACCAACCTCATTAGACCGGGAGCGCTAGCTCACGCTACGCCGTCTCGCTCCTCCCCCTCCACATCGTCTTGTATAGCTTGATGTGTAGCCCACAAAAGCTAACCTTGCATCACAGTGACGCGGTATAATGTTTTCTGCGAGCGTAAGACTCGTTCGGAATGCCTACAGCCCACCTTTGTGAACACCTTTTCTTATGATTTTGGATCAACATTTGCAATAAAATGGACTTATATTAAGAAAGCATTTGTGACAAATGCCTTTCGGCAAGGAAATTTGCATCATGTAGTTAGTTGAGAGGGGACGGCCTAGTAGCTAGTATGCTTTGCATGACTCCAACATGTTTCTAATAACCGACCGCGTTAGCGTTCCTTATGTAGTGGTCTATGCTCACGCCACTGATGAACCACATTTAAAAGGGAACTGTGTAGTGTAAATCCAACCTTCCTTAGTTAAACATCATCACATCCATTCTGCTGGATCCCACTCACTCCCGTTAATCATATTTTAGCCTTCCGTGCCCACAATTTTTATTTGAGTCATTTAATCAAATCAATTATTTTGCTTGTTTTCCCCCCCGCTACACTATTGCTGATAAGTGAAACAATTTGGTGCCAAATTAACACAGCGGTTTGATAACTATCCTTCATCTATTTTAGATGTCGTAATCTCTATTTGGCACAAAAAAATTAAAAAAATGCTTTTGAAAAAAGTTTTGGGGCAGAAAGACCAGAGATCACACATTTGAATGATTACTCCAGACAAGCTGGAGGCAATTGTATAATTCGACATATTGTATGAAACTTGCCAAGATGTGAAACCCAACCACAGCCACCCTTCTGCACCTCAGCGTCCCCCCTAGCCCATGCCGTTGCCCTTTTTGTTAAGTGCAAAAGGGAGCACCGAGTAAGGTAGGCCAAGGGTGGGTCTCTAATGGAAGCACAACTGTGTGAAATAGCTCATAAATAATAGCAGAGGTGGACCGGACCTTCTCTTTGGGCTTGAGCCGGCACAGACTCTCATGCAAGCCGTGGTGGAGGTCAAGGTACGGGTCACTACGTGCTGCTCCACTGGGCTGGGAAATGACTGCACTGTCAGGATGGCCGGGTGGCAAGAGAGGGCTAAAGGAGGGTGGCCTTCAACACAGTTTGGATGGCCTCCTTCAAAACAGGACAGGTGGAATAGTGTTGTGTAATACTATTGGATCATACAGAAGTATTACACGTGAGAGCAAAATCATGGTCATAAAACAAACCAGTGGCTCCCAGTGCCCTTTGATGCCTTTTATCACACTGTTTTGACGCTCACTTATAATAAATACGAACACTTAACATTGTATATCAAGCCTTTTGGACGGTTGTTGACACTCAATTTGATGACATCATTTGGCTGACTGAGTCGATGATGCAATCGTTCTCCATCGTTCTTTTTTTTTTTTTTTTTAACAATTTTTCCATCTGTCCACTGCAAGCTTTTTTTTCCGTGTGTGTGTTTTTCCTTGGTCCTGTTGTTGTACGTTTGAGAATATCCCCCAATTGTTCCTGAACTGTTCCATGGAAATGACTTTGAGTGAATAGATTTGTTTTTGTTGGTCTATTTGTTAGTTTAGCAGCATTCCCGAACATCCCTGAGTCCATATCTTTATCCAAATCCTCACCAAGATTTATTGACCGATATTGCAGCCTTGAGTTATCCGCCGATGTCGATATTGAGCTGGTCATCAAACACAACAAATTGTGCCATCTCTCCTGTCGCTCACACACATCAGTGGTAAGTGGCTTAAAAAACAAGTGTGTTCAATTGTTTTAAAGGCTCTTAGAAAACAACAGAGTCGGGCTGTTTCAGAATATTCAACGATTCCACTCGGAGGAATCTGATTTGACTAAGGGGAAGTGAACAGCGACCGAAACCAGCAAGACCTAATTCGCTTTCAGTGTATAAATAAGTAAATAGAGGTACCATTGTTGCACACCTATACCATGTTTATTTCTTTATCAGAGTGTTTTAGCATTTTTTTTGTGAAGAAAAAAGTCGTAAATGAGATCGGCATCTTAAAAAAAAAAGCAATATTTGACTCTTACTCGACTATAGGTAAAATCTAATTTTTATCAGAGTGTTTTAGCGTTTTTCTTTGTGGAGAAAAAAGTCGTAAATGAGATCGCTATCTTAAAAAAAAAGCTATATTTGACTCTTTCTCGACTATAGGTAAAATCTAATTTTTATCAGAGTGTTTTAGCGTTTTTCTTTGTGGAGAAAAAAGTCGTGAATGAGATCGCTATCTTAAAAAAAGCAATATTTGACTCTTACTCGACTATAGGTAAAATCAAATTTTTATCAGAGTGTTTTAGCTTTTTTGTTTGTGGAGAAAAAAGTCGTAAATGAGATCGCTATCTTAAAAAAAGCAATATTTGACTCTTACTCGACTATAGGTAAAATCTAATTTTTATCGGAGTGTTTTAGCTTTTTTGTTTGTGGAGAAAAAAGTTGTAAATGAGATCGCTATCTTAAAAAAAAAAGCAATATTTGACTCTTACTCGACTATAGGTAAAATCTAATTTTTATCAGAGTGTTTTAGCGTTTTTCTTTGTGGAGAAAAAAGTCGTAAATGAGATCGCTATCTTAAAAAAAAAGCTATATTTGACTCTTACTTGACTATAGGTAAAATCTAATTTTTATCAGAGTGTTTTAGCGTTTTTCTTTGTGGAGAAAAAAGTCGTAAATGAGATCGCTATCTTAAAAAAAGCAATATTTGACTCTTACTCGACTATAGGTAAAATCTAATTTTTATCGGAGTGTTTTAGCTTTTTTGTTTGTGGAGAAAAAAGTTGTAAATGAGATCGCTATCTTAAAAAAAAAGCAATATTTGACTCTTACTTGACTATAGGTAAAATCTATTTTTTATCAGAGTGTTTTAGCTTTTTTGTTTGTGGAGAAAAAAGTCGTAAATGAGATCGCTATCTTAAAAAAAAGCAATATTTGACTCTTACTCGATTATAGGTAAAATCTAATTTTTATTAGAGTGTTTTAGCATTTTTCTTTGTGGAGAAAAAAGTCGTAAATGAGATCGGCATCTTAAAAAAAAAGCAATATTTGACTTGATTATGAAAATCCTTAGTCATAGACAAGATCAATCACTTGGCTACTTTGGATTTTCTTGAAAATAAGGCTTCGACTTATATTGTGCGTCTTATGTTCATCAATACTGCTTTGCTTTGTCATAATGACTGAGTTTTTATACACAGTACTGTCAATTATCATTTGCTAGTGCATGAAAATGAAGGACTTTGGGTACATCCACAAAACATAACAATTGACAGCCCGAAACATGCAGGTTTTTGTTGTTACTTTCAGTGTTTGATGTTTGTTTTTTGTTACCTTTGTGATCGGCCTAAACTTTTACAATTACACTTTTTTAATGTCCTGCAGTCATTGACCAAACGCAGGTTGCACAAATTAAATCCATATAGATCAGCTTCATGAGTTTTGCTCTTTATTTCCTCTAATTATTCCCCAGAACTGCAATGCCTTCAGAAGATACAGAATAATAATAATAAAAAAAGAGGAGCAAATCACAGTATAAAACATGTAAGATTTAGTACTGGACAGTAAAAACAAGGAAAGCCAGAAAAAGCACAAGGGAAGACCCTTAATTCAAACTGTAGTAATGTTCAGCAAATGAGTGCAGTTAAAAAAATAGTAGAGCAATTTCTTTAGCAGACATGCCAGCACAGCTTTGCCGATCGCTCAAGTTGCTTGTAAACATTCGGGGAAGATTTAAAATATTTTTGTGCGGCGGGGGCTCATTTGAAATGAAAATCTATTTGTTTACAACAGCTGCTGTGTGCTTAACAGCTACAGTAATTAATTTTGACCCAGCAAAAACTCCTCTGCCAGAGTAGGCGAGCGGAGTGGCGGCGAGCTCGAGTTGACACAGTGCTTGTTGTGTACACTTACACACACACACACACATAGAACACACACTCCATCGTGGAGAATCCTATTATAAGACGGTCTGAAATATACTGAAGATACAGGCTGGACCATGACAACAGAAGGAGAGATTGTCGAAGAAAAACGCATGTAAAGACAGCAAGTGTGTTACAGTTTTCCTATAAGGAATCTTCCCGGGAAGATTACGCCTGTCAGCATGGGGTTAATCGTGAGAAAAACCAGAATAAGCTCACATATCGAGCGTCATCTTCGGAAAACCCTCCTTCTACCTCTGGAGTGCTGGGATATTATAGATTTTGCACTTCGGCTCAGTTTGTGGGCCAGACCCAAAGGATTTAGTGGAATTAATGAATAAGAGAATGTAAGAAGGAAGCAGCTTCAAGTCCTCAAATGAACCCGCAGTCCTACTGGGATGCTTGTCTTCTCCTTTCGTCATCCAGCATCAAAACCCAGTCTCACCACTTTATTCTCCATACGAAAGGAACGGCGCTTGGAGCTCATATTCTGTCATTTACTCCTGATCCAAGGCGTGCTTCCAATCTTCCTTGGCGCCCCCTGATTGCTGCAGTGTGTTGTCTCGATGGCTTGATTTCAAGGCCTGTCACTTGAGCGCCCACCCTCCTCAGCAACACCTCCAGCTCCCCCCCCCCATCACCCTTCCCATACTCTCAATGAAGCTGGGCCCCGTAATTTCCCCGGCATTACAACGCTCTCACGACATGGAGCAGAGAGACAGGAGATGAGGGGGAGAAAGCGAAAAGTGGATGACAGAAAACACGATGGAGTCCAAAGTGTTTGCTGAGCTGGCCCTGACACTGGAAATTGACTCGCTGACGAGCGAGGGAGATCACCAAAGGATTTGCAGGAAGACTTTCCTGCCAGATGGAACTTTTTGGATGTCAGATTCCGTAGCAGCGCAACAAGAGCAAATATTGCTTATGATAATTTGGCGTTTTCAGTCTTTCCCCAATTTAGTTGATGACAACAAAGTAAGGAATTGGCTTTGTATTCAAAGCAAAACTGTTTTTTCATATATTGTATTTTCACATTGATGAAATTCCGTATTGATGAAACTCAATTTCGTCCCTCCTCAATGCAGAGTAGGAGCAAACAGTAGTAATGGACCTTGTGTGCATATTAAATCAATGGTGGATTGCACGGTTTGATTGTGAGGGGAACGCAGTTCGACTTCCATCAGATCCAATTGGCAAGTGAACAGATGTGGTTTGACCCTAATATTCATTCATTCATTCATTCATTCATTCATTCATTCATTCATTCATTCATTCATTCATTCATTCATTCATTCATGCATGCATTCATTCATTCATTCATTCATTCATTCATTCATTCATGCATTCATTCATTCATTCATTCATGCATTCATGCATTCATTCATTCATTTTCTACCGCTTATCCTCACTAGGGTTGCGTGGGTTGCTGGAGCCTATCCCAGCTGTCTTCGGGCGAGAGGCGGGGTACACCCTGGACTGGTCGCCACCCAATCACAGGGCACATATACACAAACAACCATTCACACTCACATTCATACCTACAATTCATACAATTTGGAGTCGCTAATTAACCTAGCATGTTTTTGGAATGTGGGAGGAGTACCCGGAGAGAACCCACGCATGCACGAGAGAACATGCAAACTCCACACAGAGATGGTCGAGGGTGGAATTGAACTCCGGTCTCCGAGCTGTGAGGCCTGCACGCTAACCACTCGTCCTTATTAATAAAGGGAATATTTATCCGTACATTTGTCCGTATTTAAGCCATAGCATACCTGTTTATGACCTTCTCCATATGTTATGTGGAATTGAACTCAAGTCTCCTAGCTGTGAGGCCTGCGCTCTAACCACTCATCGTCATCGTAGTGAAATTGCTATAGATCCAGTAGCATAATCAGTTGGTCGACTGATGTTGGTTTAGCAGAAATGCAGTTAGCATGTTGTTGTGCTCTGCTATTTATATTTATTTTATTTATATATGTACCATAGCATGATAGATTGTCTGTGTAATTATTAATGTTATCAATAAAGGTTTTGAAACAAAAGAAACTACAGCGGAACCCTGGTTCGCATCATTAATCCTTTCCAGAAGTTCCGACTCAAACGGAAAACCCAATTTACGTATTTATATAACTCACACAGAGCAATGAAGAACTCCATGCGCTTTCTGTTTCCTTCATTCTGCTGTGAGGCATTCAGGTACACTTGTAATTGTGAGTGTTAGGCAGTAGTTATTTTTTTCATTTTTATTCACTTACCCCCATGACAATTGGTGTACAGGTAGAGGTACGCGTACCCCACTTTTGGGAACCTAGGGTTGAGAATTGAACCCAAAGCCTATTGAGAAAGCATGACAGCTGAGTTGAATGTGCGTTCAGCTCCTGCTCTAGGCGGGCCTTCTTCAGAGCGAGACCATCACAACCATGACAGTTTCACGGAATTACGCTCCCTCCTTCTTAAGATTGAACGTACCATTCTACCACCTCTCATTGAAGGCTAACTAACCGTAGCACCAACCCCCCCCACCCCCCATGCCCGTGTGAAAAGAACAGACGGTGGGCGGGGCTTTGTATTTGCAGTCACCTGCACATTGCTATCAGCAACAAAGCCAGGTGCGTGTGTATGTGTGTGTGTTAAGTGTTAATTAGGGGTGTAACAGTACGCTATAATGACAATTCGGTATGTGCATCGGTTTCAAGGTCAGCGTTTGATTCATTTTTAGTACTTTTTTGCTGTTTTATTTTTGCTATCCATGGCTCCTGCTAACCAAACGCCAAGCTATTCAGTGTATTCAGGTTACCTCGCTACGGTAATGGTAATGGTTTTATTTCATTTGAACATGCATCAGATTACAATTGAATGCATCCCATAATCAGTTCACAGTTCCACATGTCCAAAAGGAGTAGGAAGAAGCAAAGCTTATTAAATCCTACCCCTCCATCTGGTACTTTTACAATCAGTAACTGTTATATTTGTTCACGTCCTGCTTTCCTAATACAATTTAAGTATTTTAATTTTAATTTTAATTTTAATTTTAATTTTAATTTTAATTTTAATTTTAATTTTAATTTTAATTTTTTTGTTAAGTTTTTAAGTTTTAAAGTTATTGGACGACATTTTTAGCTAATTGGTTAATTTTAGCCTTATGCATTATTTTCAGCTGTTTAAAGATGAACTATATCAGCAAGTTGAAGTATTTGTGATTTTAGAAATAAGGAGTTAGTATGTTCTCTGTAGGCGGCATTATGAATTATCCTGTATTATACTTACATATATTATATTATATTATACGATACAATAATTATCCTGATTATACTTTTACAATCAGTAACTGTTACATTTGTTCACTTCCTGCTTTCCATAATACAGTTTAAGTTTTTTTTTTGTTTTTTTTTAATACCGAAGTACGAGGTGATATGAGCATCCAATGACATAATGGGTACCATAGTAAGTGTCAATATAGTGATATATATAGCACATCATGACTGGTTCAAGACTCTTCATCCTTGTATTTAGCAAACATCAACTGCTTGTATTGTTTCTTGAATTGGCTCATCGTTGTGCATTGTTTGAGGTCCTTACTCAATCCATTCCATAGTTTGATTCCACATACTGAAAAGCTATGGCTTTCAGTCACTATAGTGACTATAATGTAATGACTATACAGTGACTATAAGTCTGAAAAAAGTAGTAGAGTACAGTATTTGTTTTGTTGTTAAAATCAACCCACAATTGTAGTGAGCTATAAGTGAACTATAAGTTAAATTTGTGGTTTTGTTGTCATCATCAATTTTCAGTAGTGAATGCAAACAAAGAAAAATCACAATTGTGCATTTTCTCCTTTTGATGCTCCTTGAACTTTTATTTTGTAAAGATATATTTTTTTACCCATGTTTTTTCCCAAGTTTTTTTTTTTTTTTTTTAATAATGCACCTCGTACCGAAGTACAAGGTGATATGACCATCCAATGACATAATGGGTACCATAGTAAGTGTCAATATAGTGATTTATATAGCACATCATGACTGGTTCAAGACTCTTCATCCTATCATACCGAGCACAAACTTTCAAATGCACAGCTTCCATTGAAAATGAATGGAGTCGAGGCGATGTTCCCTCCCGCCCATTACGGCTAAGTTAGTTTATCCATAATCTGAATAATAAGGATGAAAGTTTGTGCAGCACGACACAACGTCTGTTCACTTAATCTTTGCCGCGGAGTAGCAACAGCGAATCCGTAGGAGGGGAGCTTAATGTCCGCTGACCGATGTCATATAATATCTACACAGTGACGTTTGTGATGTGGGTCAGACATCCACCCACCTTATGAATCGCCAATTAATATAATGGGCAGTCCTGGTCCTCAGTGAACATCAGGCAGCTTCTTCCAGATAGTAACACATTTTGAACAGATGTAAGATGTGTGATTAATTTGTCATTAATCAGACGTTATGTGATATAGTAAAAGTTAATGCCGTATACTAAAACTTTAGTGTATCTCATTCGGTGATTGAAATCGCTACTTGTCATGCTTACTCGAGTCTTGCACTACTTCTCTTAGTGAATTGTAGTTTCTGTATACGCCTTACACATGATGATGCACTTGTGCCACATTGCGGTAAAAGCAGATGCACATTACAATGACCGACGGTCCAATTAGAGAGATGTTGCCATCAAAAGAAAAAAAAAAAAGTGACTGCACTCAATAAGAGCACTGTTGTGAAATTGCAGTAATTGCAAGTCTTTTTCAGGTATATGAATATCGTTTCTTCCCTAGCTTCCATTAGCATCTGTCTGTAAACTTTTCAATCACGGTAATCAAAAATAATGCCTGCGTTGTTTTGCAGCAGCCTCTGCCCAAAGAATATGCAGATGTATTTTTTTTTTTCCCTCACCTGTTTTCAACTCATTTAAATGTAATCAACAGAGCCTGCAGAGAAACCGGGAAACAGCGGTATTAAACAAATGTGTTGTCGGTTCAGCCTCTGCAAACTTTCTCAATGTAACGTTGGTATTAATCAGTGTGTGTGTTAGGCGCACAAACATGCTTTCCACCCTCTCCCGCCGCGAAAAGTGTGTTTTATCTTATCACGAAGCCAGCCGGGGGGAAACGACAACACAAACGTATGAGGTAATGTAGGCAATCTAGAGTAAACACAGGTAGGCGGTAGCGGCGCCATCAGGATTATTAACTCAGGCGGCTGTCACTGTTTTTGACTGTTGACTTTCAATGTCCTCTTCCGAGCTTTCAGTATAGGAAATTGCATCTTTATATTGCAGCCCAGAAAATGTTATTTGTCATGCTCCCAGTTCTCCCGGTTTTGGCTCTGAGGGATTGTTCGCTCGGATTTAGTTGTGGGCACTTTCTGATCTGTGCTCTGCACTTCTTGAATGGTACAATCACAAAGATAAAATGAGCTCCTTACTTTTGGGCAGGGATGTAGTTTCCCTTTATTATAGGCCCCTTGGTGCCATCTTTTATCTGTTTTATTGTTCAAGGCCGTTTGCAGTGGCATGATATGACGCCGGCTTTTTTTCTTTCTTTGTCAGAACAAAAGTATATCTTCCCGTTTAGCGGGATTGTTTTCGGATTTGGGTTCCCGATCTGTTTTCTGTGATTGCATTTATAGCAGTGGTCTCAAACACGCCGCCTGCGGGCCAAATGTGGTCCGCAGGACACTAGTTTGAGGCCCCCGCCTTGATATGAAAGTTTAATGTTAGTGCGTCCCGCACAAGTTTGATATGGATGCTGTATGGTATCATGTACCCAGAAAAAATGATTATGTTTGATTAATGTTCATGGAGGTGCTGGAGCCTATCCCAGCTGTCTTCTTCGGGCGAGAGGCGGGGTACACACTGGACTGGTCGCCAGCCAATCACAGGGCACATATAGACAAACAACCATTCACACTCACATTCATACCTATGGACAATTTGGAGTCGCCAATTAACCTAGCATGTTTTTGGAATGTGGGAGGAAACCGGAGTACCCGGAGAAAACCCACGCATGCACGGGGAGAACATGCAAACTCCACACAGAGATGCCCGAGGGTGGAATTGAACCGCCGTGCAGATAGTCGCTATAAAGTTCTTTCACCGTCCCTCCTCAGCGAGTCACCATTTTACATGTCAGCCAGGATGAGCTCCTCGCCAAAGTGGGAGACTCGAGCGGTGAAGTTATATCGAAATACGTGTCAGCGTGTGGACTCACTTTTGAGTTTTATAGCACGGATTGGGACAAAGCTGGAAGTATGTCAAAAGTGCGCTGCTAAAATACGACTAAAATCGAGCACCGCACCCGTGGAGAACACAGTGTCTCGTAAGAGCTGATTTTTCTATTTAAATGCTAATTGTGTTGTTCAATCAAGAGATGTGTGTTTAGTTTACGTTGTTGTCCTGCTGCTCAACCTCATCTTTGTTTGCTTTTATCTCTCTACTTCATAACAGAGGTAATCGACTTGAGAGACATGAGATGTTGTGTTTTCTGAGTTTAAAATACCATCATTGTTGGTCAGGTTTTCTGTTAATAAGTGATCATAATGCCCACAGCGATGTCTTCTAGTCATTTTCTTGCTTCCTTCCTGCTCTTTGCACATTCTCATCTGCAGCTGCCAGATAATATGGACTTAACTTTTTTTTTTTTTTTTTGCTCTCTGGAGTTCAATAGCTTGAAGGTCCCTTGCAAGTAGACATATTAATGAAGCTATAGGGGTGAGGCCTGGTGTTGCTGGGCGTCACGTGGGACAGGGAAGGACCAAATAATGGTGGTGACAATGCATACCCATGCGGGAACAATGCAGGCTACGGGAGTGTGATCAGTTCATGGCAATGGACACCATTTTTAGTCCCAAATTGCATGCCAAATTAATTTGTAAACAGAATGCAAACTAGTCTTCACAGGCATTCGGTGAATGAATAAATATATGGCACGCTTTGCTGCAGAATATTGTAGGACAACACAGAGGCTAGATGCCCGCAAGTGAAAACGCCACTTTACCACAAAGGTACTGAAATCCAGGAAGCCCCTGAAGCGTTAGCTCCTATTGCTGATAAATATTCGAACCGTGTTCAAATCCTCTACTGAATGCGATGCCGATTTTGAAACTTTTTAATTCTGGCTGGTCCTGCTTGATTTGTGGTTAGTGTGAGGGGGGTCTTAAGGTACAGGGTCTTTTAACATCTCTATATTTGAATAATATTACTATTACAACAATGGAATTTCCATTGTTTTGCCAAAAACACACAGATCTGCTTTCATGGACTACAAAGGAAATTAAATTTAAAAAAAAAAATCCTACCTCACAGCTAGGAGACCAGGGTTCAATTCCACCCTCGGCCATCTCTGTGTGGAGTTTGCATGTTCTCCCCGTGCATGCGTGGGTTTTCTCCGGGTACTCCGGTTTCCTCCCACATTCCAAAAACATGCTAGTTAATTGGCGACTCCAAACTGTCCATAGGTATGAATGTGAGTGTGAATGGTTGTTTGTCTATATGTGCCCTGTGATTGGCTGGCGACCGGTCCAGGGTGTACCCCGCCTCTCGCCCGACGACAGCTAGGATAGGCTCCCTTGTGTGGATAAGCGGTAGAAAATGAATGAATGAATATTATTTGCTCTGATTATATCTCGGTTAGTGCGCAGGCCTCACAGCTAGGAGACCCGAGTTCAATTCCACCCTGAGCCATATCTGTGTGGAGTTTGCATGTTCTCCCCGTGCATGCGTGGGTTTTCTACGCTTTCCTCCCACATTCCAAAAACATGCTAGGTTAATTAGCGACTCCAAATTGTCCATAGGTATGAATGTGAGTGTGAATGGTTGTTTGTCTATATGTGCACTGTGATTGGCTGGCGACTAGTCCAGGGTGTACCCTGCCTCTCGCCTGAAGACAGCTGGGATAGGCTCCAGCACCACCGCGACCCTCGTGAGGATAAGCGGTAGAAAATGAATGAAACAATACACGGCTAGAGTGTATCAAGTACCCATCTTGGGTTTAAATATCGGTATATAAGCGGTAGAAAATGAATGAAAAAAAGTTCCAAACGACAAACCGGTGACTTAACCACTCTTATAGCCATATAAGGAAACGGAAAGCAAAATTACCATTGCATCAGTCTTCCTCTTGCAGACTAAGTGTCTAAAAGCCAGACGTCATGGATATGACAGACTCTTTCAGTGTGGGTCACTGAGCTGTCTCTGCTGTTGACAGAGCTGCGCACTCAATGACAGGAAGTGATGAAATTAAACACAGCTGACAATATTAATAAGGCAAACGGAGCTCGTGTGTTTCCCAGTGTGACTTATGAGGGAAAAGTTGTCTGACTCCGGGGATGGGGGCCTGGAGAACCAGCACAAGAATATTAATGCAGTCTGAGAGGGATGTGAGTCACGGCAAGCCGCTGTCCATTTAAACTGGTATCATTAGGCGTGCGGCCACAGCGTGACTTATACCCCGTCCTGTATTTGTTTGAGGGCCAGTGTGTGTGATTCTATGTATTAAGTCAGGCTGTGAGCATGCAGGCAGAATGGACTCAAACTTATAGGTCATTTGGGCCACTCTTAACTTCCATTTCACACTTGGTCATCAATCACCGGTCTCTGGAGTTACCGGAGGGGAAAAAAAAAAAAAAAAAAAAAAAACAAAGAAAAGAGGCATCTATCCGGAAATAAGCAAAAACTCTTGTTCTTCTATTAATTGGAAACACCTCACGTTGCCAGATAGTGCTCTTTGAATGCAGCCGCTCGCTAATTTAGTCTACAAAACAAAACCATTTACTGACTGCAAATGTCCTTTGCGGCATAATAATTCACGGTGTTATCAGGTGCAGAGTTTAAACATCAAATAAACGGACTGGATAATTAAATCACCAAACTTTGAAGGTGTGCCCGGGCATCCGCTGTTGGCTGAAAGGCCCGAAACTAAAATGATTTCATATCGTGCAGAGACTGACGCCAGACCTCCTGAAAGCAATCCCTCTTACAGGATTTAGCAGGCACTGTGTAAAATGTCCACTGCAGGGTCCCAGCTGTACCTATGATAGTCCTTCCTGTGAGTCCAAATATAAAATGCACCCAATCAATAACAAAAGAGGGCTTTTGTGTTTACTGCCGCCATAAATACAGCATCCTGAAAAGGGAGAGCAAGAGAGGACAGCCAGGACAGCCTTCCACCAGACTCTGTACGGACATAAAGTAGTGCTGGTTGTGATGAGGCGGCGGCAGACGGCTTTAGTAGTGTAGTGCTTCACATAGCGCTCAATGCACCATGCATTTCTTATACTGGATCATAGAGGGTTCTAAACGTGCTGAGCTGATACCTGATGGGTAAATCACATCACAGCCATAACACTACCCTCCTTTACAGAGAATCAGAACCACAAAAGAATATGCACAGAACTCCAGCTGCAACACAGGTCTACAAAATTTGTTGAAGTTGCAGGAACAAGGGGTTGCACGGTGGTCGAGTGGTTAGCACGCAAAAAAAAAACACACATGCACAGGGAGAACATGCAAACTCCACACAGAGATGGCCGAGGGTGGAATTGAACTCGTGTGCAGCCCGATGGTAATTTCATATTTGGTGTGGATTATGGTTTGTTGATGTAGCAGGTGTTTGTTTATTTTTTTGGACAATTACAAATTATGGTTTGGAGTAGGCTGGTTTCTGTATTCTATATTTTCATATTGAGAAGAATTCCTGAATGAAGTGTCCATACAGTATTTTGAGAGTACTGAGTACCTTTTTATACAGTATCTGACAACTGGAGTGTGCTTGAGGACTATTTATACACAGTCCCTGCTGACTGATTCACAAGGCAGGCCGACATTAATGCCCTTGGATTTTTCATTTTTTTTCACCACTTCTCATTGCCACGTTACACAATGTGATGACATTGTGGGGGTGGTGACGATGAAAGCGGTAATAGGTTTGAAATGCAGCACGGCCATATGCTGCTTCGCCAAATATGATGTGACGTTGACTACTAAGACTTTATCCATCTCATAGTTACGCCCAACAAGGCACTTCTTAATTATCGCCAAAAGGCCTTATATAGTCAAAGACAGGCAAAAGCTGGGTACAACAACTGAATGAATGAACCAAGACCAGGGGACAAATGAACCAACAAGACTGGACAGGAACCGAGGAACTAAATTGACTCTGAAACAGCGAGTTTTGCCAAGTAACTGACTGGCAGGCACTTTCTTCGCCATGCGGGGATTACTAGGAGTGCAAAACAAAAGCTGTGTTAGATATTATTATTACACCTGTAGCTTCGGCCTATTAGCTCAGTGCATTTGCAAAAATATCTTCTCATAGTAGTTATTTTGTAATACAAACTGAAAATCCGTCAAATTGTGTGATCATTGGCGAAATCTCTGATAGCTAGACAGTCTGGAAAAGGCTAAAGTGAAGGGATAGCCTTTACAGATCAAAAAGTATATCTCCAAAAACGGAACTACCGTATTTTCCGGACTATAAGTTGCACTTTTTTTCATAGGTTGGCTGTTCCTGCGACTTATACTCCAGAGCGACTTATAAATGAAAATACTGTTTATGCTACATAAACACTGGACACCTTTTCTGTTTATGTTTATTTTTTGTGTAGCTGAATAACCATTGTGTTAGCATATCTTACACCTATTCAGCCTGTTCTCTATTAATTTATTGTTAGAACTTGCCTTCCAAGAGGACGTAATGTCTGTTTTGGTCAAGTAGTTTGGAAAATAAATTACCCACAAAAAATGCGACGTATACTCCAGTGCGACTTATGTATTTTTTTTCTACCTAATTATGCATTTTTGGCCTTCTGCGACTTATACTCCGGAGCGACTTCTACTCCAGAAAATACGGTATATAAAGTCCACAATGCTTCCTTGAAATGTATTTACTAGACTCAACCTGCTTTACTATTTATTATCGCATTCACTGCCATCTGCCATCAAAAAAAGTTATTTTTTATGCAGTCTTATGCATCTTGTGTGTGAATTTCAGACTTGTAGGCAATGTATTTCTGTCACGGCAGGGGGCAACAGTTCTATTTTCCTCCAATCTGCATTAACAAGGCTATTAGTAACCCCGCTTCCTGTATGCACACTCTATAATGCTACACTGATAAGCATTTTTGCTCCATGACTTACACCAAATAAAAACAGTTAGGGCACAAATTGTTACTTGCTGCTTGCTCTTTTAGGAATTGTAAACAAATGTGGCTTTCCCTTACAAGCCATCGCTAGCAAGTAAACGCAGAAGGTCCCGAGTGGTCAGCATCCAGCAGCATTATCTCTATGGATTTCAATGGCAGAGTTGCATGCTAAGCTTTTATAAAATGCACTTCAACCACCCGCAGATGCCGTTTTTTCGTCTTAAAACTCCATCAAACCTTATGTCTTCTATTGTGGAGTTGCATCATCACCTCTCTCATGCAAAAAAAAAAAAACGTAAAAGTACATATTTGGTAGCCAATGAGTTAATGAATGATGAAGTTGTCAGCTACATTTTTTCTTTCGGCTTTCTCATGCACTTATTAAAGTTACAAAAATAATTTATGTATTTTTAATGTTTCAAATGTTGGAAATAACAGCCGCTCTCCAATTGCCGCCTGCTTCCAATTCCCTTTTTTAGTTCACCCCCCCAACTAGAATTAGAACACTGATGGTGTTTTGCCCTATTTCTAAACATAACAAGTTGTCATTTAGCTACAGTATATTCCACGGAGTGAGAGATTCACTGAGATTCCAAAGTTCAGTCTTGCCTGAGATCTTCTACTGTAAAACAGCTGCAGGGGGACAAAGAATATTTAAGCAATAAGTCATGAGAAGTTGTACTTCACAGGATATTTTGGAAGAGCTTTAGGGCATGTCTCCTCTGAAGGGACTGGCAAGCGCTGCCTTGTGAAGTCATAGACAGAAAATCAGAATGACCCGCAAGTGTTACATTAATACAATTGAATCTATAAATCTGGATATTCTATCAATCTCAATGGTGATTTGGGTTTATGAGAGAGTATACATGAACTTTACTGAGCCCTCTGGTTAATGATTGAACTGGATTTTCGCCAAGGGGGATTATTTTATTGATACAAATGTGACCTCAATGGAGACCCCCAAATTTATATATAATCACATGATAATATTAAATTATACAATTCCACCATATGTGTTATATTTCATATCCACAATTATCTAAAGGTTCTCCCAACCTGCTGGCTGAATACCTGACAAGGGAGCCACAATTTAAAGTTGAGTTGCACTAAAAACTCTTTATTTTTAACGCTTATTTTTGGCAGCATTAAATATGACAGGCTGCAAGGTGGTTGAGTGGTTAGCATGCAGGACTCACAGCTAGGAGACCAGAGTTTAATTCCATCCTCGGACATCTCTGTGTGGAGTTTGCATTGTCATGAAATGTTATGAACGGTAGCAGAAATAAACTTTTGCATCAGAGTTTCTTTGAAACTACAAGGCAGATAATTATAAGCAGCTGGTGGCAAATGTCCTGAAGTCAGTGAAGATACACTTTTTGCATTCCCATCTAGATTTATTTGGAATATTGCACAGAGGACATTGCACTTCTGGATATGAGCACAAAAATAGGCATGAAATTTAAGGAAAAGCATAATTAAAGCCTGACCTACAAGGCAGATAATTATAAGCAGCTGGTGGCAAACTGCTGAAGTCACTGAAGATACGCTTTTTGTATTTCCATTAGATTTGTTTCCATTGAGTAAGTGATGAGCACAGGGAATATTGCACAGAGGGCAATTGGTTAGCGTGCAGGCCTCACAGCTAGGAGACCCGAGTTCAATTCCACCCTCGGCCATTTCTGTGTGCAGTTTCCTCCCACATTCCAAAAGAATGCTAGGTTAATTAGCGACTCCAAATTGTCCATAGGTATGAATGTGAGTGTGAATGGTTGTTTGTCTATATGTGCCCTGTGATTGGCTAGCCACCAGTCCAGGGTGTTTTCTGCTAGGATAGGCTCCAGCATCCCCTGCGACCCTCGTGAGGATAAACGGTAGAAAATGAATGAATGAATAAATTATGACACATCATAAAAAATGCTAAAACTATAACTGGACAGTCACAAAATGTTGGTAATAACATTCATGATTGGACACATTTTTTTTTTTTAGATAACACAATACATAATTAATCTACATAATAATTAATTTTATCTAGGAGGACTGATTTGGCCCCATAGCTCCTTTGCAGCTGATATGTGTTAGAAACAAAACACAACATATTCCCACACTAATTAACACGCGTGATTGAAGACACAAAAGATAGCAATTATTATCAGGTTTACAAAGGTCCCATAGTATGTATATTAATGCAAACAGTTGAAAACATTTGACACTGAATAAAACCATGATATTCATGTCAGGTTTTTGTGTCCTTATTATTCCAACATCTATGATCTAAGATCACACTTATCCCAGATTCATTTTATCATCTCTATATTTTAATAATATTACTATTACAACAATGGAATTTCCATTTCAGCTGCGGCTAACAATTTCAAATATACATTCAATAGAACGAAAGTGACATATTTGTAGGTTAATCACTGTGTTATCTTGTGAGGTCATCTCGAGATGGCCATCTTACAGCACTGATTTTGAGCTATTTTTACCCCAAGACCGCAGCAGAGCAATATGCAATAATGTATGTATGTACTGTATGTGTATATGATGAAAGCCCAAGGCAAAACCATCATCTTTTGCAAATGTCATGATATATTATCCAGGTTGAACGGCAATGTGAGATGCATACTAACAATGCGCGGTCCTTTGAAGCAGCCGCTAGGTTGACAACTTACACTGCAATGCAAAGTGCAAAGTGCTTTTTTGAGCTACACTTAATTGTGTCCAATCCATGATTGCATTCTTAATTCAAACCAGAGTATGTTGACAGATTGAACAATGACTTTTTTTTTTCAAACAAAAAAAAAAAAAACAAGCCAATTTTATAGCGAGAAAGGCTTGGTTGGTATCGTTTCACGAGAATCAACAGAGACGAAAAAAGGCAAACATGAAAGATTAATTCAGAAGCCGGTGAGATTGCTTGAGGGCTTCCCGACTAAAATAAACACTTCAAGGTCTGGTCAAATAAGTGTCATGTTAATGTTAATTTCCTGTATGTGATATAGTTCCAGTGCACTTTGCTCTATAAGTGATGCAACACAGGAGTTGCGTTCGCAATCGGTGTGTGTGTGTGCGACTGCGCGTCTGCTAAAAGATTCTGCTGCAGTGAAGACAGCGGCAGTAGCTTTGCATTAGTGTTGGTAATAGATTTGCTGTATGTTTTCATATTTTTTTGTTGCAAATGTGACATTCTTACATATTGTTTCTTCGTGGTGCCACTCATAGCGAAGTTACTCTCGTAGAGACATAGCGGTGTGCGAGTTTGGAGATGAAATAGAGAACTTGCAGAACATGGACTTGAGCTTTAAGACATGCAGATGATGATCGGTCACCTTTAAAACACATAATGGTAAGTGGGAATGTCTTTGCTTATCCTTGAATTGTTGTTTTAAAGTCATGGGTGAATAGTTTTACTTTATTTTAGTTTTATTTAGTATACTTTATATATGTTACGCTCTAACGATGGATCTGCGTGATCGATCGATAGCGCTTCGCTCGAGATGGATCCATTGTTTGTGCACAAATCGATTGATTTCTGCGTTCACAATCGATGGTATATTACTGCGCCCGGGATGTGGATGTGTGTAGTTTGTTTGGATGCCAACAGATGGCAGCGCTGAGCGTTGTTACTTACAAGAATCAACAAGAAGTCGATGCATGCAAATTTCAAATTTCTTTGATTAATTGTTGGCGGCACGGCGGACGAGTGGTTAGCGCGCAGACCTCACAGCTAGGAAACCAGGGTTCAATTCCACCCTCGGCCATCTCTGTGTGGAGTTTGCATGTTCTCCCCGTGCATGCGTGGGTTTTCTCCGGGTACTCCGGTTTCCTCCCACATTCCAAAAACATGCTAGGTTAATTAGCGACTCCAAATTGTCCATAGGACATATGAATGTGAGTGTGAATGGTTGTTTGTCTATAAGTGCCTTGTGATTGGCTGGCGACCAGTCCAGGGTGTACCCCGCCTCTCGGCCAAAGACAGCTGGGATAGGCTCCAGCACCCCCCGCGACCCTTGTGAGGAAAAGCGGTAGAAAATGAATGAATGAATGAATGATTAATTGTCAAGCAGTTCACTTTGTTACCGTTCTCGGCGGGGGGAGTGTGAACCCTAACCCTAACCCTAACCCTGTCATTATATGCAATTAGCAGATCAACGATTGTCATTATATCGTCTGCGCAGTGTCAAAGCATCGGTCTCCAGCGCAAGGCAGTTATATCCATCGTGAGCGCAGAAATCGATCGTTTTGTGCGCTAACGATGGATTCATCTCGGGCGCAGAATGTATTAAGTAACGTTGCTAAGTATCATACATGTACTGTATATATATTACGCGCTAATGATGGATCTGCGCGATCGATCGATAGCGCTGCACCCGAGATGGATCCATTGTTTGCGCACAAATCGATCGATTTCTGCGCTCACGATCGATGGTATATATAGGACAGTGATGCTAGAAGACCAAGTAGTTGGTAGTGCCTCTGCCTTTTGAGAGTACTTTGGATTCAGTTCTTATACTAGAAGTGTGTCAGCCAACTGTTTGTTGTAAGATACCAGGACGCTTCATTAAAAGAAATGTTTGGACCATCTTGTCTGAACAGTCTGAAGACATTGCGAAGCAGAATTATGTTTTTTTTTTCTTTTCCCCCTACAGTGAATCGTGTCTTAGTTTGTTCTGTTGGATCAATGCGTACGCCTTGATTTTTTTATTTTTTTTTACTCCTCCGTCCTTGTCGGTCCCCTCTCAGCTCTTTTTTGCTTAGCATTATCCACCACACTGATGGTGTGTTTGGGTACTGATAGCTGTCAGTAGTAATCTTCTCCTACACATCCTTGGCCTCACATGGGGGAGCACTTGTTTTAAAGCTAATTAAAAATTTAGACAACACAACGTTGTCCACTGATTAAAACCTACGAACAAGTTGGGGCTTGCATTTGCCAAAGATGGTCGAGTGAAGCCAAGAAAAGAAGAAAAAAAAAAAAAACAAATAAAAAAAAAAAAACAAATGATTGAAGAAAATCAATTGTCCACTCTGCCACTGACATCTTAATGTGTGAAAGTGATGGAGTCTCTCGTCGGTTGTTGGACATCAGAGGAGTTCTTAATTGAGTAAGTGGAGTGGCTGGGTGGGATACAATGGTAATGTTAGCAGACTGCTGCTTGTTACATCTCGCGATGGTTCTTCTGATAAATACTACTGTAGAATAATTGATTAAAGACATTTTGATTCATATTAAGAAAATACGAACTAACCCTTTAAATTATATACATTTTGATATACTGTATATGTTGGACTACGGTAATGGCAAATTTCGTTTGAACATGCATCAGATTACAATTGAATGCATCACATAATCAGTTCACAGTTCCACATGTCCAAAAGGAGTAGGAAGAAGCAAAGCTTATTAAATCCTACCCCTCCATCTGGTATTTTTACAATCAGTAACTGTTGCATTTGTTCACTTCCTGCTTTCTATAATACAGTTTAAGGTTTTTTTTTTGTTTTTTTTTTAATAATGCACCTCGTACCGAAGTATGAGGTGATATGACCATTCAATGCCATAATGTGTACCATAGTAAGTGTCAATATAGTGATATGTATAGCACATCATGACTGGTTCAAGACTCTTCACCCTTGTATTTAGCAAACATCAACTTTCTTGAATTGGCTCATCGTTGTGCATTGTTTGAGGTCCTTACTCAATCCATTCCATAGTTTGATTCCACATACTGAAAAGCTATGGATTTCAGTCACTATAGTGACTATATGTAATTTCACTACTGTGTTTTTGTGCAATGACAATAAAGGGAGTCTATCTATCTAAAAAAAAAAAAAAAAAAAAAAAAAAATCACCATTGTGCATTTTCTCCTTTTGATGCTTTTTGAACTTTTATTTTGTAAGATATTTTTTTTTCCCCATGTTGTTGTGCACGCTTGAGGCCTATTTTTCCTGAAATGCTCTTTCAAACTTTGTATGCGAAATTACTGCCAGTGTTTTGCGCTTCCCTGACTGTCTTGTGCTATTATTGTGACTTAAAAAAAGAAAAGTGTGCGCCTTGTGTTTTTTTAATTCATAGTCCAGCGCAAGCACTACTTGTGTCATATTTGCAGAACGCTCACTTCTTCTTCATAGAGCCTGACATATTTCCTCATGGTTTCGGCCCTGTCGCTGTTGAGCTGTCCGACTCCATTTTCCTCCCCCCGGCGATTTCTCGCATGCAATTGTGTATTTGTTTTAGTGCAAAAAGGGAAGCGTATGCTCACTGGTTAACATGCGGCAAGCTCATACTGGCGGTGCACTTTTGACATGACATTTACAATCCATTTTTTTTTACAAAGAAATGCTGTAGCCACGTCCACATTGAGGGGATGTGAAGTTTATTCTCGTTATATTGTCCACCTCTAACTCCAGGCTATTGTTTATCCATTCTCGTTCTCAGCTATTACACATTCTCACTATGCTCCACTTGTCGTATAGACTGTGCCTTGCTAACAGGACAGCCCTGCTCTAAGCTATATATTCAGTCAATTAACCAGTCTACTGGGCATGGGATTACATTCACCTGTGAAGATGAGAAAATTCACTCTCAACTTGCCTCGGGCATAATGTCTGAATAAGACTTCAAATAATTCATTTCAGTGAACCTGTAGCGTTAGCCGTCCCTGCTGTCCTCTCGCCAACGTGTCCTTTTTTTTTTTTTGTTACACTTGCACTGAATTGTCCATATTACGATGTCTTTGTTCTTAGCACTTTGTGGTATTGTAAAACATGCTTTTATTGCTGGCATAGCTGGCAACACAAGCGACTAGCAAGGTAATTGTGTCTTGCTTAGAGTCAAACGCGGTGGTGGTAGTGTCATGGTATGGGACTGTGGAGCTGCGATTCTTACGGTTGTTCCAAGTATGGCCAAGGTCCAGTTCTATAGTCTTGTTCTGTGAGAAGATATACTAAAATAGTTGCTGTCATGTGAAGAATGTAAACAGAGGCTGAGTCTCTGTGGTTCCTTTTTGTTTGTCGTGCCGAATATTCTCATTATTCCAGGTCATTCGCCACGTATACATGGACCCAAATATTCCAATTCCATTCAGGTTATTTGCTCAAACGGAAAGAATCTAACCTTTGTATACACCTCATTCCGAAAGAAAAGTGCCAATCCGAATGAATATATAATCGGATTCCCAGGGGTGGAATATTCCTTTCCCCAATCCGATTGAGGTATCTTGTACCCGCTCAATTGGAAAGTTGTCAGACTGCGTTCTTCTTCATGGTGTTTTTTTTTTTCTTCCAGCACACATGCACCCGAACGCACCCGGGAACAGGAAAAGATAAAGTTAAATCTTGCTAATATTTTATAATTAAACTCGGGACATGTTTTATATAGATATATATATATATATTTTAATAAAACATTTTCCACGATAAGGGCATGTTCACGCTAATTTAATTTATGCACAAGACAAGAAGTTGCATTCTTCCTCGACGCATATATTCCACCGGCCTTAATCTTACCTTTTTTACTCGAGAGCCCCCTGGCGGCCGTTAGAAAAAATACATAAATTGGCCGCATCACTGAATAAGCCGCAGGGTTGAAAGTTTGGGGAAAAAAGTAGCGTCTTATAGTCCGGAATTTACGGTAGTTAGTTTACAAAGCACCAACCCTCACCACTACCTTACCCACCATTGCCGCCGCCACCAGATGGCTTTTAAAGACCCTCCTGCTGAGAAGAAATAGAGCACCCGTTAGAAGCTTTATTCTTCTAAATGCGCTGCTATTACTCTGTTTTAATGTGCATGTGTGCTGGTCATGACTCATATATATTTTTTTTTTATATTTTTTTTTTACACTTGCCACGGGCCCACGGCACCAGGGGAAGGGCGATAATGTCAGACAAATTGTGTTCGTAATTGGCCGCAAGAATCTTGTTCCTTGCGATGAGCGCACCGCCTCCCCACATGCCAGCAAGACGATGAGATAGCATCTTGCTCAAGAGCAATTTATTGAAACGCAAACAGGATGGGAAAACACTTGCCATCCATCTTAGTTTGGCAAGTTCTTTTCCTCTACAAGTCACATTTCTTCCTCTCCGGAGGGGAAAGGTGTTCCCTGCATAATTGGAGAAACAGCCACTGTGCACTAACAGGATTTTTCCTGCTTGGATTTAAAGGAATGGTGTTTTTTTCCAGGTTTTGAGGAACAGTTTTGAGGTTAATACACAAATACATCATTCAACATCATTTGTTCAGTAGCGGTCCGACTCCCTTTCCGTCAACCAAGGCCATCGTTGTCTTGGTTTTTTATTGTTCTGCCAGTCACTTTTCCCCCCACACTGGACTGTGATGAAGGCGTTTAAATCACAGCGGTGGCAAGCCGGTGTACATTTTGAGGTGGTACGCCATCAATCACCCGCTCGGCGTTGGGTCATTGTGATTTAAGCGTGAGCTCTTTGTTTTGTCTGACTGAGTTTTATATCTCATTCACTTTTACTGTTCCTTCTTGTTCTCGAATGTATGCATCTCAGCTGTGATGCTCACGATCACAGGAATTTTGGTGAAGACCCCTACCTTTAACAGTCCTCCTCTTTCAGTTTTTACTTGGATAAAGCCGCGTTGTTCACCATGACATCGAAGGCAAACCCCTAATTGACTCCTTCTTATCCCTCAACTTGTCTACAATGAGCCTTTAGGCTCTTCTTTTAGCCTGAAGGCATCCTTCCGTCATGGGACATTACTCCCCTTTGGTCACAGCTTATAAGCAAGGAATGGCGTCTTCTGGGCAGGTAAGACTGGACTGACAACGCTGCTTTGATCCCCACTGTCTTCACGGTGCAGATCAGAGACGACAGACACGGGAGTCTTCGGAACGCTTTATTCCACTAAAGACGCAGGAGAGGAAGCACTCAGGCTTGTAAAAAAAAAAAAAAAAAGAATAAAAATGGCTGGGAGGCGGCACGGTGGAGGAGTGGTTAGCGCGCAGACCTCACTGCTAGGAGACCAGGGTTCAATTCCACCCTCGGCCATCTCTGTGTGGAGTTTGCATGTTCTCCCCGTGCATGCGTGGGTTTTCTCCGGGTACTCCGGTTTCCTCCCACATTCCAAAAACATGCTAGGTTTATTGACGACACACATGAATGACATCACCTTTACACAGAAAAAAACTATCCTCCATTCAGTGTGGAAGTGGTACATATTTTTTTGGGTATCTTTGTCTTTCTTTCCCAATCCATTAGGAAGACTTTCTTAATTTTGCTGGCTTTGTCCATAGGTATGAATGTGAGTGTGAATGGTTGTTTGTCTATATGTGCCCTGTGATTGGCTGGCCACCAGTCCAGGGTGTACTGTCTCGCCCGAAGACAGCTGAGATAGGCTCCAGCACCCCCCGCGACCCTTGTGAGGAAAAAGCGGTAGAAAATGAATGAATGAATAAAAAATGGCTGGGCAATCTTTGCTCTTGCTTTTTTTACTGAAACCAAAACAATACCTGAACTGGCCCGATGCAAGTCCCCGGTCGTGTCATCCGGAGAATAAAGAGGGCTTATTTCTCACCGATGATGAATCCTGTGTTATAGAGGCTCCGTAAGGATGTAGCATTTCATCATGCTGTTGCCTGCCCTTGTTAAACATCTATTTTTAACATAGCAGTCTGCTGTGGCCTTTTAAAATACAAAATACCCCAAAGGCAAAGAACCACCTGTAATCCAAGTGACAAAATAAGATAAACTGCAAGGTGTGTTAAGGAAAAACACAACAACAACAACAACATTGCTCATAGATCCAAGGGTCTGCAGTTTATTCATTTCCTTTTAAACATCAGCTATGGTTATTCTGCTAAATTGTTCTAGGGGCCACATTTTCAGAAATGTAATCAGACACTTTCAGGAGGTATTGGATTGCCCACAAACATATTAACACATATACATAACTGTCCATAACTCATAAGTCCTGTCCTTGTTATGGTAAGAAAACATTCATTCATTCATTTTCTACCGCTTGGAGCTGGAGCCTATCCCAGCTGTCTTTGGGCGAGAGGCGGGGTACACCCTGGACTGGTTGCCAGCCAATCACAGGGCACATATAGACAAACAACCATTCACACTCACATTCATACCTATGGACAATTTGGAGTCGCTAATTAACCTAGCATGTTTTTGGAATGTGGGAGGAAACCGGAGTACCCGGAGAAAATGCACATGCACAGGGAGAACATACAAACTCCACACAGAGATGGCCGAGGGTGGAATTGAACTCGGGTCTCCTAGCTGTGAGGTCTGCGCGCTAACCACTAGACCACCATGCAGCCCTTTTCAATCACACACGAGCAAAAGAAAATTCAACCACTGTACAATAAAACTAAAATAAAGTAACATTTTGGCCTATTTCCTGTTGTCTTCGGGCGAGAGGCTCGGTACACCCTGGACTGGTCGCCAGCCAATCACAGGGCACATATAGACAAACAACCATTCACACTCACATTCATACCTATGGACAATTTGGAGTTGCTAATTAACCTAGCATGTTTTTGGAATGTGGGAGGAAACCGGAGTACCCACGCATGCACATGCAAACTCCACACAGATATGGCCGAGGGTGGAATTGAACCCTGGTCTCCTAGCTGTGAGGTCTGCGCGCTAACCACTAGACCGCCGTGCCGCCCTGGTAAGAAAACATTCAGGATATTTAACATGAATGCTGGCATGTTTTCCAAAGCATACCAAAAGTGCCAATAATAGCCATTCATCCATCTTCTAAGCCGCTTATCCTCACCCGGGGGTATGCTGGAGCCTATCCCAGCTGACTTTTGGCAAGAGGCAGGGTACACCCTGGACTGACCACTAGTCCACTGTGCAGTATTTTACAGTCATATGTCAATGCAGATAAGTCAATAGTGGATGATAGTCTACATAACAGGAGCATTGTTTATAACTAACAGCAAACGGTGCGCAAAGAAAAATAAAAATGTTGTCATCAAAAATGCAGAGTAGTGATTCTCTTGCCGACAGACAGATGGTCTAATTAACAGGGGAGCCAATAGTCACACTGCAGGTCAATATGCTCATACAGTCATGGAAAAAATATTAGACCACCCTTGTTTTGTCAGTTTATTGATCCATTTTAATGCTGGTGTAATTAAAGGTACATTTGTTTGGGGAAAAATAGAGTGATGATCACAAAATTAGATCATTAGAGTTTTATTTAAGAGCCGATATCGAGAAACCTCCATGGTTTTCTTGATAATCACCAAAATCAGTTACGTTCTTACATGGATAACCATCGTACTGTCATACACTACCGCTCAATAGTTTGCGATCACTTGCAAATTTCTTTGAAAAACACATTTTCATGTGTTTCACAAACATTTTTTTTCCATTTCACAAATGTTTTTATCCATTTCACAAACAGTTAAAATTTATTTGATGATTTTCAAAGAACAATCTATATTTTTGCATAGAGGCCTACTATCAACAACTGTCAGTCCTCTGCATCAATTGGTATGGTCTCCTGGTATGGCTGCTAATCCAAGTTAATCATTTTATAAGGCTAATAGATTATTAGGAAACCCATCCTAAAATATCTTACCATGCTGTTAACTACTCCCATCAGAGAGCAGCACAAACTGGGTCTAACAAGGACATAAAAAGTAGTCTGAGGACCCGATGCACAACTGTGCAAGAAGGCAAATATCGGAGAGTTTGTAGTTTAAGACAAAGTCGCCTCACCCGTCAAACGCCAGTGTCAGTATTAACAGTGAAGCGACGACTTCAGGATGCTGGACTTCAATGCACTGTTTTCATTCATTCATTTTCGACCGCTTATCCTCACAAGTGTTCAGATTTAAATCAAATCTTACACTCAAGATCGAAGGACAGAAAATATCAGTTTCCCAAAAACGTTTGTTTTTGGGAACACCATCGTCCAACATCAATAACAACACACAATTAAAATTTCATTAGCACGGCACCCTTGCAGAACAAGATGAAAGGTGTGATGGTTTTGCTGCATGCTTTCAATGGGCAAAAAGACCTTTAGGAGAACATTTGAAACTTTGGAAAAACTCAATATTTATATATATTTTGTGAATTTTTTTGTAATTTATTGGGAAAAACATTGGCCGGATTTTTAATGCACGGTTTTGTTCAGATTTAAATCAAATCTTACACTCAAGATCGACTTCAGGATGCTGGACTTCATGGCAGGATTGCCAAGAAGAAGCCATATCTCAGACTTGCCAAAAACATTTCCGAGTGATCCCAAACTTTTGAGCGGTAGTGTATGTGCCCAAACAAAGGCATTAAAATGAACAAGAAACAAGGATTTGAACATTACAATTTTGATATTTTTTTGACTGGTGGTCCATAGCTGATGACCCGTTGAGGCCCATAAGTGTCACAACTGCATAAAAGGCAATGGTGGAGTTGCGTCAGGCAGACCATCAGCATCTTTGTTATTAGATCCTCACCTTTTTTAATAATAGCATATTTATTCGAATCAGTATTGGTATAACTATAATCTGCATGACAGCTTGTGTGTTTCATAATCTTACAACTCTATAATCAGGTTTTTTTTTTTGATGGCAATTGAATAGTCTGCAACATCCTGCGGAATAAATCAGAACAATAGTGTCAAAAGCAGCACTAAGATCTTACAAGATCAGCACAGGTTCTTTGTCTGATGCAATTAGGAGGTCATTAGTAACGTTCAATGGCTCAGTGCCGTCCGCATCTTCAATGAAAATCACGCATTTAAATATTGTTGTGCTGGATGTCACATTTGACAGCTTTAATAGAAACGCGAGGTTAAAAACGGGTCTGTGTTGGAGTTAGCTGACACACCTGAACAATCAAGCGTCGGCTATTCGGCGAATAGTTACGGGCTTGCTCAGTAATGCAAGCCCATATTTTTGTGCGCGTAATGCGGCCAAAACCGCAAGAAGGACCCCCACACATGTTACACCGCCGGAATCCTGACGCTCAGGACTACAGCGGTATTTATTTTTTGGAACGTTTTGTGTAACCATGGCGACGCTATTCACCAAAACGTTCAAAAATGGGCCACTAGATTAGGTACACCCTGTTCTATTTTTAGAACAGCCACATTCCAGGGAAAAGGAGAATTTACAGACTTTTCACAGCCTTGTAGCTCAGCCATACGGCCACGTAGAAACGTGATTAACGGCTCATTTTTGAGATAAACTTCTCAACTCTCCCTGTGGCTAAATGCTAATTGCTAGCATGTTAGCATTTAAGCTAATTTACTCATGTCTAAAGGCAAATACACACATGGCATGATGTAGGAACGTTATAGGACAACCTTGGCACTTTGTAAACTTGAGGCCCTCTTGCTAGGTGCTAGCATGATGACTGTTAGCATGTTAGCATTTTAGCTAAATTACTCATTTCTAAAGGCAAATAGACACATGGCATGATGTGGGGACACTATGGGACTGCATCAACCTTTTCGGTACTTGAGGCTGTCTTGCTAGGTGCTAGCATGGTAGCCATTGGCGCACCGAGCCCGAGGTTCCCAGCACAGGTGGCAAGCCCATCAAAATTTCCGCGGGAATTTTCTAGTTTTAATTACAACTCTTTTAAAGAGCTGTGGTTTGTACTCTCTTGATGTGTCGTCCTTTGGCAGAGTTGCTAGAAGAAACGCTTAATGATGCAGATTTATTCCGTATCATTTGCGAGTAAACGTTCAACCTGTCATTGACTTAGTTTACCATTAGAGTTTGTTGCATTGTGGCATGACATTTAGTCTAATAATGATGGAGTAACTTGACTTCCTTAAAATTAACCACAGCGCCTATTAGATGGACTTCTACTCAACACATTTATCCCTAATGAGATGCTGCTCGGTAATAAGGATTGGAAACTTGCTAAATAATGACTCAATAACGGAGGATTCTGCGCAGTGAGGGTTCGATATGCAACCGACAAAGTGATTAAAAAAAAAAAAACATATTTGTCTGGCATCTGTGAGAATGAAATGGCGTTTCATAAAACAGAAATGCATTAATGCAACAAATCGAGCGGTGAGGCGTAGACAGAAACCTTAAAGTTCTGGTTGCATGCCTTTGCTTCTCTTTACCGTACTGCATCAGCTTTTTTTTTTCACATCCAATTTCCAACTAGGTTTTATGCAGCGGCTGACAATTATACCATCAGTTGGTATAAAAACCTGATTTATGTACTTTTTTCTTAGCAATATACACTATAAAGTGAAGCTTATTTGGTGCAAGTCCATATAAAAAGCTGCAGCACCAGGTAATGTCCACGGCGTTCCATCCATTCCCTAGCACAGGGAATAAAGGGGGGGAAAGAGAGGCTAGGTAAACAAAGCCATTAGAGACAAATCTATTTCAGAAGAAAACAGAATCACATCATCAAACAACAGAAAAAGAAAAATATGATCCTGCAGCCCTTTGGGGGCCCGACGTGGCAATGATAGCCGACTATGGCATTTGTCTTTATCAGTCTGCCTTGAGGGAGGGACAATGTGGCTGGGAAAGTGTGAAAATAAAAGGGAATGAGAAAGACGACGGAATCCGAAGAGCATATGATCTTCTTCTCTCCGTGATGTGTTTTGGTACTTATCAGTCTTGGAGATGTTCTTCTGTAATTATTCCGCTTGCCTATGTGTTTTTTTTTTTCTGTCAATACAGTGATGCTTCTCAGATGGCACATCCTTTAAATAGCTCAGTGAAGGGCTCGGTGGACGCCGAGATACGGCGTCATCAGTCACGACTAGCCCGGGGAGGCTTACGCAGCTTCATCAAAATGACAGGATTGACTTGACCACGTTTTGTTTTTTTTTCCTGTAGCATTTGCTTTGCAACAACAACATTATGGACAAATATTAATCTTTATGAGGACATTTGAAACTGACAAAAAATGGCAGCTTTGGAAAAACTCAATAATCATATATATTTTGTGAATTTATTCATTTATTGGGAAAAACAAATCAAATCTCACGCTCAAGATTGAAGGACAGAAAATATCAGTTTCCCAAAAACATCTGTTTTTGGACCTAAACACCATCGTCCAACATCAATAACAACACACACTTAACATTTTTTGTAATTTATAGGGAAAAGCATTGGCCAGATTTTTAATGCACGGTTTTGTTCAGATTTAAATCAAACATTTAACTCAAGATCGAAGGACAGAAAATATTAGTCTTCCAAAAATGTCTGTTTTTGGACATAAACACCATCGTCCAACATCAATAACAACACACACTTAACATTTCACCAGCACGGCACCCTTGCAGAACAAGATAAAAGGTGTGACGGTTTTGCTGCATGCTTTGAATGGGCAAAAAGATTTTTAAGAGGTCATTTGAAACTGACAAAACATTTCAGTTTTGCAAAAACTCAATATTCATATATATTTTGTGAAAGTTTTTGTAATTTATTGGGAAAAACATTGGCCGGATTTTTAATGCACGGTTTTGTTCAGATTTAAATCAAATATTTAACTCAAGATCGAAGGACAGAAAATATTAGTTTTCCAAAAATGCCTGTTTTTGGACATAAACACCATCGTCCAACATCAATAACAACACACACTTAACATTTCACTAGCGCGGCACCCTTGCAGAACAAGATAAAAGGTGTGACGGTTTTGCTGCATGCTTTGAATGGGCAAAAAAAAAAAAACCTTTAAGAGGTCATTTGAAACTTTGGAAAAACTCAATATTTATATATATTTTGTGAATTTTTTTGTAATTTATTGGGAAAAACATTGGCTGGATTTTTAATGCACTGTTTTGTTCAGATTTAAATCGAATATTTAACTCAAGATCGAAGGACAGAAAATATCAGTTTTCCAAAAACGGCTGTTTTTGGACGTAAACACCATCGTCCAACATCAATAACAACACACATTTAATATTTCACTAGTACAGCACTTTTGCAGAACAAGATAAAAGGTGTGACGGTTTTGCTGCATGCTTTGAATGGGCAAAAAAAAAAAACCTTTAAGAGGTCATTTGAAACTTTGGAAAAACTCAATATTTATATATATTTTGTGAATTTTTTTGTAATTTATTGGGAAAAACATTGGTCGGATTTTTAATGCACGGTTTTGTTCAGATTTAAATCAAATCTTACACTCAAGATCGAAGGACAGAAAATATCAGTTTCCCAAAAATGCCTGTTTTGGATGTAAACACCATCGTCCAACATCAATAACAACACACACTTAACATTTCACTAGCACTGTGACGGTTTTGCTGCATGCTTTGAATGGGCAAAAAGATTTCAGTCAATGCACCAAAGAATACGAAACAAGCATCTACCAAACACACTCCCTAACTTTTTGTTTCATGCCCTTATGCCTCTGTTGCAAGGGAAAAACAGGTACATGTTGTTTCTCGTTGTCACATAGGGCGTCTTTGACAACAGATCATCTCCAAAAGGATCCCCTCTGTTTGCCCTCCATCTTGGCTTGACTGTACTCGAGCCTGTCTGCCTGCCTTGAGACTCCATGCCAAGTCTTTGCAGATGCTTCATCATTTCCTCTTTCCAAAGCCAGCGATTTTTCTTTTTTCCTCTCTCTCTCTTTCTCTCGGTTATTATCTGGCCAGCGCGGGTATTCTCTGAAGGAAGCCTGTTTGTGCTACTGCCAGGCTCACAGCCATTCACTGGCTCGGCTGTTTTCTTTGCTTCTCCCTCTGTTCAGTTTGAATACTCTGGGGAAATTTGTCTGTGTCTCTGATATAGTTTTTTTTTTGTTTTTTTTTTTTTCCTGCTGACCATTTTTTTTTTTTTTTGCTTCCACTCATCAGTTTGCCCTTTGCAGAGACACCGTAACTCACTTTTATGTGATTTTACAAGATAGCTGTGTCGAAAATGCATTAATTAAAAATACAATTTATGTGTTAATATGCATAATCATGTTTGTACTCTGATCCCTGTTGAAGATACTTTACCAAAATGCCCTTCATTAGACATTAGGCGGCGGGGGAAAGGGATGGAATAGTTAGCTACCGCTTTCTGTGCCAATGTTGTTTCGAGCGAAACGACATTGTTTTTGCGACTGGTAAGCGATCGGCCATCTGGGCTGGATGGAATGACTCAAAAGAGGTTATGAAGAGGCTCAAACCCCATAAGCTGAAGGTTAAGACTAACTCGTGTTTTCTCTGAGACCTCTTCTCAAGGGACATTACTAGTAATGTAATCAGAAGTCAGTGTACAGCTTGCATAATAGTAATATATTCATTATATTACGAGTATATAGTAATATAATAGTATAGATTTAAAATGTGACCAGATTTATTGTTCAGAAAAAAAGGGGTCTCGTCGGCACTTGGATGATAATAAATTAATCACAAAATAAATGAAAATGAATTAGATCATTTTGCCGGTCTCTATGGATTGCCATGTGCATGTGTGTCTGTTTTCTTTGCCTCTAGCTTCCAAACAATTGAGCACGACTATGACAAAATCATACGATTAGTCAGGGGTCTTATCTGTTTATACGTTACCTGTAGATCACACTAGATCAGGGGTCTCAAACTCACGGCCCGCGGGCCAAATGCGGCACGCAAGACGCAAGTTTGAGGCCCCGGCCTTGATATGAAAGTTTAATTTGTTTAATTTGTTTTTTTGATTTGCTTATTTATTTGTCCATCTTATTTTGTGTCGAAAAATAAAAATTAACATTAAACATTTATTTAACAATTTAATAATAAATAAAAATTAAATTGTTAATTTGTTTAATTTGTTTTTTGATTTGCTTATTTATTTTTCCATCTTATTTTGTGTCGAAAAATAAAAAATTAACATTAAACATTTATTTAACAATTTAATAATAAATAAAAATGTATTTGTTAATTTGTTTAATTAGTTTTTTGATTTGCTTATTTATTTTTCCATCTTATTTTGTGTCGAAAAATAAAAATTAACATTAAATATTTATTTAATGATTTAATAATAAATAAAAATTAATTTATAATGATTTATAATATTTTAATGTTTTATCAGAGCTTTTCCAAAGAACCAAAGCACTGAAAAAGTGGAGGGTATAGCAGAAGCATTGAAGACCATTATATTATATATATATATATTTATTAATATTTAATATAATTAATATTTTTATTAATTATAATTTTTTTCTGTTTTTAATATATATATATATTATATAAATATTTTTTTTTTTCCTGATGCGGCCCAGCTTCACCCAGACCCTAGCTCCAGTGGCCCCCAAGTAAATTTAGTTTGAGACGCCTGCACTAGATTACTTTCATTTGGATTGAATCAATGTTGGATCATAAGAACAGTACCAAGACCGCCTCCGTCCGCTAGATTTTGCCTTCATTTCCATTGTAATGGACTAAAGTTTGATTTTCTCTCCTCTCTACCTTCCTACCTTCCTCAGGTCAAAACATCTCCTTCCCTCCGGTGGCGCTATGGGTGACAATCGGCCTTGCTGTGTGCCTGTTGGTCCTGCTCGTCGCGCTGGCCGCCGTCTGTCGCAGGAAGATCAAGGAAAGCTGCGAGGAAGCTAGGAGAGAAGGTATGGAGGGCATTCAAATAGGGATCGACCGATATGTTTTTTTTTGGGGGGCCGATGCCGATACCGATTTTTTTCCATCATACTTAACTGATGGCCGATTTTGCTTGGGCCAATATTTGTGGCCGATACTGCTTTTGCTCGCTCAATTTACTTGAAAAAATGACAAAGATAACAAATATCTTTGTCATAAAGGTCTCAAGTGTAAACAAATATTTATTGAAATGTAAACAAACAGTGTGACACCCCCCCCCCCCCCCCCCCTCCACACACACAAACACATATATAAAACATTTTGTAGAGAAAAATACATCGGCGAACCCACATATCGCGTATCGGCCGATACTGATTCAAGTAAAGAACGCAAATATCATCCCGATATATCGGCCGGCCGATTTATCGGTCGATCCTTACATTCAACACCATTGCACATTCTCACAACTCGCTGATTATGGCTCCTCGCCACCCTAAAATCAACGTAAATTTGATTAAATTTCCTTGATCAAAGTGGGAAAATTACATAACCAATTGTTGTCTAATAACTCTTATTAGATGGCAAACTTTTTTAAGCTTGAATCAACAGCTTCTTTGCTGCTTGCAAACAAGCAGTGCACTAAATTTGGCTTCAGACTCGACAAGAATCAACAGTCAATTCCACACAATCGACCGAGATCAATTCATCGATTATTATACAAAGTGAATGGTTAAGGAGCTTTACTTTACTAATCCACACATGGAAGCCATTTCCGCTCTTTCCTGAACCTTCATTAGATTACAATACAACACCTCGGAGATGAGATGCATGATCAGGACGCCATGTCAACGGCTCAAACAACTTCAGGAACCCGGAGGGATTTGTTCTTAATGCATACAGTATAGGCGTGGATCTGGGATGGTCGGGAACGTCATTACTCGGTTCCAGTAATTAGCATTGCAGAATGACCAAGGATCACCGCAGGTGCAGGCTGTTAAAAAAGAAATAGAAAAAAAAAAAGTTGTGATGGGAGATGGATGGTGCAAAGCCACCAGCTCTGCCTGTAATGAGATCCGCTCAGAGTGGAGGAGACATTTAAATAAAGGTCAGCTAGTGTCTGCAACAAGGCCCAGAGGTTTAAAAATAAATATGGAAGTGACACAGACTTAGAGTAGAGAGTAAATAGCTCCACGGAACATATGAAATCAAATGAAATGGAAAGAAACGAAATATAATGCAGTTCCTCCCATGAGCAAAGGGCTCTTGGGGTTTAGTGCCCCCCTTTTTTGTCGGGTGGAAAGGAGGTGGAGCTGTGTGCCGTCAACCCTTCACACCGAAAGCAGGATTGATTATCTGGTTATCCACCTTATTGAAATGTAAAGGCTTATATTCTGTTCCCTTCCAGCAGTGGATCTGCAGTCTTTGGTCTTTGAAGTATGGTTGTGGGAGTGGGAGTGGGGGGCGGGGGGGTTGCCTTATATGCACGCAGACACTCCTGATAGAATGACATTGTGTGAAAACAGATGAGAGGCGGATTATAATAGGATTCCTATGTACTGTACATGAGCAGGGATTCAATTCCACACAAGCACGGGCCCTAATTGCGGTTGTCTTATCTTTAAATGGTATTCCTGAGCCCGAGCCAGATTGGAGTTGACTCTCTTCTCGGCCATGTCTGGGTAGTGTGGGGGTGCAGGGGTCAGTAAAAGTGGGAAAATGAGTAAGTAATTTATCTTCCCTGTCATGATATATGTGCGGGTCTGGAATGTGTATCATAACTGAACCGCTAGGGCTTTTGCAGTTGACATTAAAAGGCTCCGGTCCGTTTCAGGGGTGGCGTTATGTACCTTTTACCTATTGTTTCACCGGTGACAATTTACTTCCTGTCGTTCATAATTGCGTCTATGTGTGATATTTCATGGGGCTGCACGGCGGTCGAGACCTCACAGCTAGGAGACCGGGGTTCAGTTCCACCCTCGGCCATCTCTGTGTGGAGTTTGCATGTTCTAGAGCAGGGGTCTCAAACATGCGACCCGCGGGCCAAATGTGGCCCGCAGGACACTAGTTTTATGGCCCCCGCCTTGATATGAAAGTTTAATGTTAGTGCGGCCCGGCGCAAGTTTGATATGGATGCTGTATGGTATCATGTACCCAGAAAAAATTATTACGTTTGATTAATGTTCATGTTAAAGGTTAAATAACTGTTAATAGTTATCCTCCCTATCCGTGTGGAAGTGGTAAGTTTTTGGCTATTTAAGTTTAAAGGAAATAACTTGAAGGCTACCGTTTAGGTCGCTAGCTCTCTAGTTTGCGAGTTAGCATGTGTCTCAAGACCCTGCAGTTGCGCAATATGTTGTAAATAAAAAGAGTATAAATGTGACTATAGTCGTGTTTTGTCATGTCTACAGGGCTCTAATAATGCTTTGTTCATTTTAATCTGAAAAAAATAATTTGTCTACCCACCAACTATATGCGGTTTCTTAAGTTTTTATTATTTGACGTTTTATTATTATTATTATATTTATTTATTACTGATTGATTGATTTTCTTTATTCTTGATTTGTTTATTTATTTCTCATCTTATTTTGTGCAGAAAAATAAAAATTAAGATGAATGTGAGTGTGAATGGTTGTTTGTCTATATGTGCCCTGTGATTGGCTGGCGACCAGTCCAGGGTGTACCCCGCCTCTCGCCCGAAGACAGCTAGGATAGGCCACCCGCGATCTTTGTGAGGAAAAGCGGTAGAAAATGAATGAATGTAATATTTCATGTTTTTTATACCTGGTACATGTTTTAAATGCTCTAATTTTCATTTATACCTAAAGCAGGTGATATCAGGAGTATCAAAAAATGTGATAACCTTTCATAATTTACACAATCCATCTTCTTTAGCCAGCAGCCAAAGTCTTATATGTTGACTATCTGGATGAGAGGGATGGATAGGATGTTTAGGGCTGGGGAACGGCTGTGATTGTGGGTGTGTACGGTGTGCATGTAGCGACGGGGGCATCATTGTGCTCAGCTTGATGGTCATAGAGGCGCTCTCATCACAGCTTGTCCTTTGAGCTGTGAAGGATCAGCTCGCCCCAGGCTGGTGATGAAGTGTCTTCATTGTGAACGCTCGCCTTTGTGCCTCGGCTTCCACTCATACAAGCTCGTCTGTCTTTTCCAACAGCTGAAGAGGCCAAGGAGCTGGAAGAAGACGAGTCAAAGACAGGTCAGCCAATCCAAGCACCTGGTTCCCCCCTGCCTCATACACTCCGGGGCGGGAATCACACACCACACAATAACGACAGCACAATTACCGTGGCCCGAGAAATCTGTGAAACGTCCCAACACCTGTATGTTTGATGATAGAGAAGAAAATACTAGGCGGGAATTATGTTTTCATTCAAGTCTTTGTGTTGTCAGATTTGAGATCAAACAGTCTACAATCAAGTGTATATACACACACACATATATATATATATATATACACACACACACACACGTGCAGTAATGGTTCTTTTATGTCCTGGTTCAGTTCGTTCAACGGCAATAAAGTAACAGTCCTGGCGTTGTAGCTTTAAAAAAATGAAATGTATCTTTGGGTAGATTGTTCTAAATGTTGTGGAAATCATCTCTGCAATTCTCCTATTATGACAACTAAAATGTTCATCAGTAAACCACATATTGAATATAATGGAGGACGACAGACGGGTGGTACCATTGTGGTTATGGGGGTGGATCGCTCACCAAACTATGTCCATCCATGCTTATCCGGGATGGGGTCGCCGGGATAAGGAAGCCCTAACTTCCCTGTCTCCAGCCACCTCCTCCAGCTCCATTATGGTGTTCCCAGACCATTTCCAAGGCATAGTCCCTTCAGTGTATCCTAGATGGTTGGGCATCTGCAGGGTTGCTGTTGGCGCATCCAGGCACCTCCAGGATCTGGGGGTCACTGGGGGTCCTTACTACATGGTCGTGCAACTCTGGGGGGGGGTGGCAGTTGCACGAGCTGTATTTGTTTGTCTATGTGTGTGTGTATATGTGAGAGTAATTACTTTTATTGTTTTATGAGTTCTTATCTTGGCGCATACTTGCAGGGTTAACATGAACATCTGCAGGGTTGCTGTTGGCGCAACCAGGCACCTCCAGGATCTTGGGGTCGCTGGGGGTCCCTACTACATGGTTGTGCAACTCTAGGGGGCAGTTGCACGAGCTGTATTTGTTTGTCTATGTGTGTGTGTATATGTGAGAGTAATTACTTTTATTGTTTTATGAGTTCTTATCTTGGCGCATACTTGCAGGATTAACATGAGGGTTGCTGTTGCCGCATCCGGGCACCTCCAGGATCTGGGGGTCGCTGGGGGTCCCTACTACATGGTCGTGCAACTCTGGGGGGGCGGGGGGGCAGTTGCACGAGCTGTATTTGTTTGTCTATGTGTGTGTGTATATGTGAGAGTAATTACTTTTATTGTTTTATGAGTTCTTATCTTGGCGCAAACTTGCAGGATTAACATGAGGGTTGCTGTTGCCGCATCCAGGCACTTCCAGGATCTGGGGTTCGCTGGGGGTCCCTACTACATGGTTGTGCAACTCTGGGCGGGGGGGGGCAGTTGCACGAGCTGTATTTGTTTGTCTATGTGTGTGTGTATATATGAGAGTAATTACTTTTATTGTTTTATGAGTTCTTATCTTGGCGCATACTTGCAGGGTTAACATGAACATCTGCAGGGTTGCTGTTGGCGCATCCAGGCACCTCCAGGATATGGGGGTCACTGGGGGTCCCTACTACATGGTCGTGCAACTCTGGGGGGGCAGTTGCACGAGCTGTATTTGTTTGTCTATGTGTGTGTTTATATAAGTAATTACTTTTATTGTTTTATGAGTTGGGCTCCTTCAGGATGTGGGGGTCGCTGAGGGGTCTCTGATCAGGGTCACGGGAACCTTACTTTTTCAGCACATTCAAACACTTTCTATTGTCTAAGCAAATGGATGTAAGGGTGATAACTAACACTATATTCATTATATTTACATTTTATTCTAACACTTTATCACATTACTAACTGAAAGCCTGGATAAACGCAGGCTTGTGGACCCCTTGTGTGGTAGTGGGGGACTCCCTGGTGCCGACGGGCACCACGTTGGTGACCCTTGCAATAGAAATTGTTGCTTGTCGAAGACAAATAAGACGATGAATTAGCCTTGTGTGCAAAACACAGGTAGAAATTCAACACGGTGGCGAGGTGGTTCAGCAGGTGGCAGGTGTTGGGGGAGGGGACCCAACAAAACCGCTAAGTGAATGTTAACTTTGTTTACTGAAGTGCGAGCGAATGCTGATGAAGCATGAATACACATAAAAAATGAAACCTGCTCCAGGCACCAAGTCCAGCAGCATGTTGGCATCATTCTTAGTCAAGGGTGTGTAACGGTGTGTGTGTGTGTGTGTGTGCTGAATGGAGACAGATGCACTCATTTAGAGACGCCAACAAGCTGTTTTACATTACACGTCCCCCCTCCCCAAAAGCTACACAGTAAAATCCATTACTTTCAAGTTTCACCGAATGGGCAGCTATAGAGCTGCCGTGTAAATCAACCCTGATGGCCGAGCCAGACTTTTTATATATCACGTTGTATTTTTTCTGAATAAAAGACTGCGAAAAAAACTGAAAATCGCACATCGACCGGAACAGAAAATCTCAGGGGGCGAAATATTTTGAGGTTTGATGAAGAAACATTTTGAACACTTGAAGAGCCATCGAGTGAAAATAAAGATGAGCTATGTTATATAATGCCAGCTGGGAAATTAACAGACATTATTTTTTTTGGGGGGGGGGTGATAACAAGGACAACAGTTAGTATCTCCAAACTTTCCAAATGTTTGGAGCTGTAGGCTAAATATTTGTGCTTAGTGTGAAGCCAGGCTGACACCTCCACAGGTGAGTTTCAGGTGAAAGGCGTAATGCATTCTGGAATAGACTACTATCCCAGCTGTCTTCGGACGAGAGGCGGGGTACACCCTGGATATACAGAGATACCCGAGGGTGGAATTGAACTCGGGTCTCCTAGCTGTGAGGCCTGTGTGCTAACCACCCGTCCGCCGTGCAGCCCTTTTCAATCATACACGAGCAAAAGAGAATTCAACCACTGTACAATGAAACAAAAATAAAGTAAAATTTTAGCCTATCCCAGCTGTCTTCGGGCGAGAGGCGGACTGGTGGCCAGCCAATCACAGGGCACATATAGACAAACAACCATTCACACTCACATTCATACCTATGGACAATTTGGAGTCGCCAATTAACCTAGCATGTTTTTGGATTGTGGGAGGAAACTACACACAGAAATGTCCGAGGGTGGAATTGAACTCGGGTCTCCTAGCTGTGAGGCCTGCACGCTAACCACTTGCCCTCTGTGCAATATTCTCTGTGCTCATCACTTACTCAATGGAAACAAATCTAATGGAAATGCAAAAAGTGTATCTTCAGTGACTTCAGCAGTTTGCCACCAGCTGCTTATAATTATCTGCCTTGTAGTTTCAAATAAACTCTGATGCAAAAGTTTTTTTTTTCCTGCTACCGTTCATGACATTTCTCTAAATGCATGCATTTTGTCCACTTCCAAGAAAGAGATTTCTGCAAATAAGAAGAAAATATTTGTTGCCAAAACTATCTCACAAGTTACTGACGGTCGTCGGTTTTCCAAGAAAAACAAGCTCGCAACGTAGTCTGCGTACGCTCATATTGTGCCACAAAGCGCACTTTACTTACTTCCTTGTTCTCCACCAACCACTTTCTCTCTCTAGAATCCAGCCATATTATTTGTTTGTATTCATTTGGACATTCCGATGTCGTCTTTTTTTGCTTTTTTGTCGGACTTTACCATAATGTTTGACAATGTGGCATTGAGTGGTAATCAAGTCAATGAATCACTACACGACCGGCGGCCTGTCCACCACCAACAAAAAGAAGACGATACTAGTATAGCCAGCCTCGTCTCAGTAAATACACATCACCATCTTTAGCAGTTCTCCCTCAAGCGTTAATCTCATTAGAGTCATTCATTTGACTCCTTTAGTCTGATTGAATTATTTAGCCTTTCCGTGAACAGTAAAGTTAATACCATGTGATTTTAATAAGTCGAGAGGTGATGGCAATGTGGGGGGGGGCGATTACTTTTTCTATTCTTTATTGCTTCCCTCATGAATTTTTCAGCGCGATCCGTGCAGCCAGGAGTGGGGTCAGCCGTCCCACAAGTAGCCAGACTGAATATTTCAGCGCAGGGTTTAGGCAAAGAGTCGAGCCGGTCACCGGTGCACCGGCCCCCGCCAGCGACACAACAAAAAACACATCTATCCGCCCTAGCACTCGATCCCCTCCTGGCGTCACGCGGCTCATCGAGGAGCCAGGTGGACGTCGCGGGGCGGCGGTGTCTGTAAAGGCAAACTAATGGCTCTTGCCGTTTTGAGATGGTTCATATGAGTACTCCAGACAGGCAGCTTTGTTTTGCCATCTGGCTCCAATTGTGCTGACAAAGGCATAGGCATAGGTTCTGCCTGAGACAAAGACGCCTAAAACAAGCTCGGCATTAATGGGGATGATGGGGGAGCCACATGTGCGTGTTATCTTAATGAGCTGTCCAAGGGAGAGCGTGCCTCCTCTTTCAAAGACAGCCTGATTGGAACAATAAGCAGTGATAACTGGGGGACTAGGGCTCATTCATTCTCACTGGGGTGGGGTACCCCATTGTTGCCTTTATAGCTGCGGCAAATAATGTTTAACAGCCGAGCTCTGATGGTGAATTTATTGCAGGTGGCTAAGCCAACAGCATTCCCCTCCACAGTCTCCTTTTCCACCTTCTAGTACTTGGTACTATTTCTAGTGCTGACTTGAACCGCTCGGGCATTGTCAATATCATATATGGAATATGTCAGTATATATTGTAGTGAATTGGAGGTGTTAGAATGCATGACTAAAATAGCCGATGAATACAATGTAATGGTAATGGTTTTATTTCATTTCAACATGCAGCAGATTACATATATACTGTATACTGGATGTAGAAAGAAACTGCACTCGTACACCAGTTGTCCACCAGTCGTCCACCGTGCAGCCCTACTGTCATGTATTGAACACATGCTTATACCTAAGGTCAAGCTTTAATTATTCATTCATTCATTCATTCATTTTCTACCGCTTATCCTCACGAGGGTCGCGGTATCCGCTATCCCAGCTGTCTTCGGGCAAGAGGCGGGGTACACCCTGGACTGGTGGCCAGCCAATCACAGGGCACATATAGACAAACAACCATTCACACTCACATTCATACCTATGGACAATTTGGAGTCGCCAATTAACCTAGCATGTTTTTGGAATGTGGGAGGAAACCGGAGTACCCGGAGAAAACCCATGCATGCACGGGGAGAACATGCAAACTCCACACAGAGATGGCAGAGGGTGGAATTGAACCCTGGTCTCCCAGCTGTGAGGTCTTTAATTATGCTTTTCCTTAAATTTCATGCCATTGTGCTCATCACTTAATGGAAATAAATCTAGATGGGAATGCAAAAAATGTATCTTCAGTGACTTCAGGACGTTTGCCACCAGCTGCTTATAATTATCTGCCTTGTAGTTTCAAAGAAACTCTGATGCAAAAGTTTATTTCTGCTACCGTTCATGACATTTCTCTAAATGCATGCATTTTGTCCACTTCCAAGAAAGAGATTTCTGCAAATAAGAAGAAAAACATGCATCCCATAATCAGTTCACAGTTCCACATGTCCAAAAGGAGAACTATATCAGCAAGTTTAAGTATTTGTGATTTTAGAAATAAGGAGTTAGTATGTTCTCTGTAGGCGGCATTATGAATTATCCTTACTGACTTTTTTGCAGTACATTTAGCGAGTGAAGATTGCTAATATATACATATATATGGCATTAGTTGTACAGTGTGTATGTAAAATGTGCATAATAACAGTAGAATGTGCAGTAGTTCTTTTCAAAGCCATACACAAACCCCTAAATGCTGTTTTCCCAGTAGAGCTTACACAAAACACTGTCTAAATTCCAGCATCATGGCAATATTTTGGTCAGCACAGTTTGAATACACTATAGTGGGGCCTCTGAGACCTATTTAAAATTCTTGAAGAATAGTATAATGTGGGACCTTTAAGGACTTGTGATTAGTCCAAAGTGTACGCTCGTCTCAAGCCCAAATAATCTCCAGCTCCCTTTGACCCGGTACAGGATTAAGCAGCATGTTAAAATGGACGTTTGACTGCCCAAGGACATCCCTTAGCCTTCTTCAGGATCTTTCACACAGACGTTCCAATTTTCACAATTCCTTTCCCATGACAAAAAATAGGTCACTGAATAAGCTCTCTTCTAGGCACTTATGAAGCCTCTTCTGGGTCCGAGACAAACTAAAGCCCGCCTCTGACAGGACAGGAGCGGCGCTGGCGTGACTGTGACGCCCTCTTAACAGGGCATCAAGCTCAGATTACTGAACACATTGCAGAGAGGCTGTATGTCCTACATATACTCTATGAGAAGGGGGACATGCGGGGATGTTTAGGGGGTGTGCCTATATAGATCGTTCTGGCATGTTTCTTGTGGAAAAGAGGCCTTACCTTATTCATGGCTATTTTGAATTAGAACATTGATGATCTAATTACATGATTTCAGGGAAGAACTAAATTTGAAACACTTATATGCTAGGACTACGTTAAAAAGCCGTAGCATTTCAGTATGTGGAATCAAACTATGGAATGGATTGAGTAAGACCCTCAAACAATGCACAACGATGAGCCAATTCAAGAAACAATACAAGCAGTTGATGTTTGCTAAATACAAGGATGGAGAGTCCTGAACCAGTCAATATGTTTCTATGGTACCGATTATGTCATTGTATGGTCATATCACCTCGTATTTTAGTACGGGACAAAAAAAAAAAAAAAAAAGCCTTAAACCATATTAGGAAAGCAGGAAGTGAACAAATGTAACAGTTACTGATTGTAAAAGTACCAGATAGAGGGGTAGGATTTAATAAGCTTTGCTTCTTCCTACTCCTTTTGGACATGTGGAACTGTGAACTGATTATGTGATGCACTCAATATGTTTTTCTTCTTATTTGCAGAAATCTCTTTCTTGGAAGTGGACAAAATGCATGAATTTATTGTAATCTGATTCATGTTCAAATGACATAAAACCATTACTATTACCATGTATAGGACTGGAGGAAGCCAAAGTGATTGTTGTCAACGACATCAAGGAATGTTGGCGATGACGTCGTCGACTAATGCAGTTTGAAGTCGACTTACTCTAGTCATTATTTTAACCCCTATTTGTTTTTTTCCTTTCCTTTCTTCTAACTCAGGAAGTGAACAAAGTGTCAATGACAAAACATGGGTCGTTGAAATATTGTAAGTGTCAGCATGTAAAAGTTAATGATCACTAATAGGGACATTGGGTATGAATGTGATTCCAAAAACATGCTAGGTTAATTGGCGACTCCAAATTGTCCATAGGTATGAATGTGAGTGTGAATGGTTGTTTGTCTATATGTGCCCTGTGATTGGCTGGCGACCAGTCCGGGGTGTACCCCGCCTTTTGCCCAAGACAGCTGGGATAGACTCCAGCAACCCCTGCGACCCTTGTGAGGAAAAAGCCGTAGAAAAATGAATGAATGAATATCACTGTTAGGAAGCCATGGAGTACCCAAAGTAATGCAAACACATAAAAAAAAAACTTTTCACAGACATTCCAGACCCAAGATTCACAGCCAAAAAGCCCTATGTGATGCAACAATACCAAACACTCAACCCACACGCAGCCCCGCTGTTAAGCAATTAAGGCCAAACGCTAAAAATCCCTTCAAATCCCGGAGCAATCTCACTGTTGACTTGATTTAACCAAACTACTCGCATTCAACAGACGGACAGAAGCAAGGGCGGCCATATCACTCAAAGTCACCTCTGTTCTTTTTATATCCCGCTCCCACTGCCCGCCCGTCTGTCCTGCCTATCGAGTTATTCACTCGCACGTACGGCAATAAAGATAGAACCCCTTAATGCACGAGGAACGGAATGTTCAACTTATGTTTCTCAGGGGAATCGCCACGTTGCGCTCGGAGCGAATTACTCTTGAGCGTTTCAACATTCTATAGGGAGTGCAGCTGCGTGTTCTTCGCCGTCTTTAATTGCCTCCGGGAATTAGATACACAATGCATGCATCACGTTTTTTTTTTTTTTTGTTTGCTTTATAATTGTCATTTATTGATAAAGGACTGTGTTGTATCATATGGAATTGGGCAATCAATATCAACTATTCCATTACTTCTGTACTGTATGAGTATAATCCAATTACAACATTACAATGTAAAGAGATTGAGTATCAAAAACGTTCGAAAGACATCTACACACAGACTGCAAACTACACAATCACAATAATAAACATGTTTTATCGCTTAACATTGCCAAATACTACTGAGTATTATTAATGTTGCAAAGGCTGAATTTTTTATACTGCGTCAAATTCAGTTTGTGCAGCTATTCTTGATAATGAGGCACTTCTCCGCAACGTCAATGTTTGAATAAAAAAAAAAAAAAAAATCCAGCCTTTGTTGGAATGACGTATTGACTTGGATTCCACACCATTAGATTTCCGCACACAACATCCTCATATCATAACCTTGTTTGACAGACCTTAGGGTGTCGAACATACACCAACACACAGCAACAATAATAATTGCGAGGAAGAGACACCCCCCCCCGCACCCCTCCCTCGGAAAGCAGCTCAACTTGACATGCCCTTCCCTCTCAACTGGCAACACATTCTCAGCCACCGGGGCTCTCCCAGTGGTCACACATTACTAACTAAAGATATGTAAATAGGACATTCGTGGTGCCTTCATTATTAGATGTGGGTCACTGGATAACTTCAAGAGCGCTAATTAAGAGAGCCCCCCCCCCCCCCACCACCACCACACACCCCCATGCCGTGTTGCTTAGTAGTTACACGCGCATTATTGAAGCACCGCACTCCACGTCCTCGTGGCAAAGCAGCATGCGTGCTACTGAGTTTTCTCCCAAGGATGCACCCCGAGAGACTGGCAACACTGGTTGGGTAATAACAGGAATTATAGAGCTCTTAATATCATATTGATTTCACATTAGACTCGATCCTGTTGGTACGCATAGCGATAATACTGTACATAGCAGAGAGGGGGGCAGACGCAAAACAATCTCAGCAACCATTTTATTACATCATATATTCTCAAGGGGAAATACTAGACAAATATATATATATAGTTTAGATTAGTCAATGTACAGCTTGTACAGCAGTGGAGGTTTAGTCGTTCATTCATTTTCTACCGCTTATCCTCACGAGGGTACAACACCCTGGACTGTTCGCCAGCCAATCACAGGGCTGCTGAGGTGCTGCAATGCTGCCTGAGGAGCACAAGAGCCCAGAGGGAGGCTGAAGTCATTGCAGCAGATTTTTATTTTTTTTCCATTGTAAACTCATATTGGTACATTCATTCATTTTCTAGTGCTTATCCTCACAAGGGTCGCGCGGGGGTGGGGGGGTGGAGCCTATCCCAGCTGTCTTCGGGCGATAGGCGGGGTACACTCTGGACTGGTCGCCAGCCAATCACAGGGCTGTTGAGGTTTTGCAATGCTGCCTGAGCAGCACAAGAGCCCAGAGGGAGGCTGAAGTCATTGCAGCTCCCTCAGGCAGATGCAATGCATTATGGGAAAACTTTAAAAGATTTGTATTTGTTTCCATTGTAAACTCATATTGGTACATTCATTCATTTTCTACTGCTTATCCTCATAAGGGTCGCGGGGGGTGTTGGAGCCTATCCCAGCTGTCTTCGGGCGAGAGGCGGGGTACACCCTGGACTGGTCGCCAGCCAATCACAGGGCACATATAGACAAACAACCATTCACTGTGGACATATTCACTGTGATGTGTACTCACTTGTGTTGCCAGGTAGTTCCACAGTAATGGCCGTGTTTTGACTCATTTTCAATGGATAATAAATGTATACTGCTATACAAGCTGCACGTTGACTACTCTGAATTTATATGTGCGTGTCTGTGATGAAAATGGTGGCTCCACTGTAATGGCCGTTCTCACTTTTGTTGGATACCGTAACATCACAGCCAATCGTTAAAAAAGGGCCCCAGTAATAGGGCAGTCGCAGTGGTAGGAATGACAGACACCATCTACATTCACGCCCCCTCCCCACCCCACCCCCCACTGTCGTGTATGCTGCGCTCCTCTGACAGCACAGCGAAAAGGCCTCTGGTGGGAGATCGCCTATCCATCTCACTAGCCCAATCTGCCTCCCCTGTTTGGTTCCGCATGAGCACTCGGCTGCTGTGACTAATTAAATAAAGCCGTGTGCCCTCTGCTTCCTGTTAGCCATGGCAAGGTTAGTGCATGGCAACGGATGGAGCAATAAGAAGAACAAGGTGGTGGTGGTGGTGGTGGGGGGGGGGGGTGCAAAGCTTTAAATCCACCACACAACAGAACTTCCAGTTATATGATATATTATATGATATTAACCCCAAGTGTTCACTCTTGTTTTCATTTCTTTCACAGCCATGACGCCTCTGAGGAGCTAAGGCCAAGAGAACAGGGGTGAGTCTGATGTGAATGTGGTCTGTTTCGTTTTTTTTTTTTTTTTTTTTTTTACTCTCTTTCCAGTTGCCCTGCAGGAAAATATCTCCCGAGGTTATGGATAAGTGTCTCTGTAATGAGGCTTGGCGGCATTAATTCAGCAGATGTGTTGACATTTTGATTTCACGAATCACAGAGTTGATGTGACAATTCTACTTTTATTATATGTAATATACAAAAAAAAAAAATGTTCCCCTCTCGGCCCGCATGAAGCCTATTGATTCATTGTTAACACTAGAGGTATAAGTCATACACTTTTGTCTGAGAAGTATTTACTCGTCTGTTTGCAGCACCACACCGCCAACTAATTTTTTGACATTTTGGAAGGGGAGTTAAGGCTAATCTTGAACCTCACCTCGATTCCAAACCCAAAATGTCAGTACTAAAGCAGATTATCACTACAAGCGATCTTACAAACTGTCTATTTGATTAAAGGCGGAATTTCTTCAGTCATGAAAAAGAAGTCAAGACTCCTCTAGGGGAGCGATACGCCCTTGTTTTCTTAAACTACTTCACAACAAAGTTGCGTCCCACCCATGTGCAGAGAGTTCAGGTTACAGCCAGAATATACAGTCGTAAAAGTTTGGGTCACCACATGGCATGGAGTTACTTTTTTTTTTTTTTAATGCTGAAGAACTTTATGACCACTCTACAGTCGTAAAGTTGCTTGTGCGGCGAGTATAAAATAGCCAGCAGGATAGCAATATTAAATGATATCTCATACCATGAAAAGTGTTGAAAAATGTAAATCTTAATGCAAGAAGTTTATTTACTCATCCATGTGTCTATTATGTATAATGTGTAATCAACAGGTGGCCCTATTTGGTTTTTGGGTCCATGTTGAAACACTTTGAACACTGCAACATTTTCTCTTTAAACTCCGGCAACTTATCTTTAAATTGTGAATTCCAGCTTTACAGATGCCATGTCTACTTTGTAGGTAAGCTATAGTAAATGTACCATACCTAGTTGTGCCATGTCTTGAGTTTGGTGAAAAACTCACTTTTAGGGTTTGCTTATTCCGGACAACGATGAATCGGGCAATGGCAGCTATGCCTATGTTCTAATTGATTTACTTATTATTGTGGTTATTATTATTATTATTTTTCTGTGCATACACATAAACAGCAATGGAAAAAATATTCATTCATTTTCTACCGCTTATCCTCACGAGGGTCGCGAGGGGTGCTGGAGCCTATCCCAGCTGTCTTGGGCGAGAGGCAGTCTACACCCTGGACTGGTCGCCAGCCAATCACAGGGCACATACAGACAAACAACCATTCACACTCACATTCAATTTGGAGTGGCCAATTAACCTAGCATGTTTTTGGAATGTGGGAGGAAACCGGAGTACCCGGAGAAAACCCACGCATGCACGGGGAGAACATGCAAACTCCACACAGAGATGGTGGGATTGAACCCTGGTCTCCTAGCTGTGAGGTCTGCGCGCTAACCACTCGACCGCCGTGCCGCCCTGGAAAAAATATATATATTTTAATATGATTATAGCTTCAAACCACTGTCATGCAATGGTTTCCAAACTTTTTAGTCGCGTACCCCTTCAGACATTTTGACCTGAAGCCATTACTCCTGCCCAATTAAAAGAACATATTAATTTTAACATATCTAATTGGTTAATTAATTTATTGTGAAGGTCATAAATGTGTATTTTGCAATGTTACATTTTGATAGTTTCATGTGAGCGCTAATAAAGGAAAGGAAAGAAAGTTAGAAAAAAAAGTAATAGGGAATCTCTCCCAGTTATATGCAATGCACTGTGTGTAGACATTCAGCACCACGGACAGCTCCATCCACTCTTAAACGCTTTAAATGCTTTGCTTTGATTTGATTTGTTTTGTCCTTATTATTACTTCTTTTCAATAAAAGCGCAACGCAGGCCAACTACTTTATGACAGCTGGAGGGTTGCCAAACTGGATTACAACAAGCCACCATTACAGGGCCCATCATCTAGAATTGCCATCAAATTCAAATTCAATGACTCCCTTCCAATGAGGAGAGGGGGGCACATCGGGAGGTGGAAGTGGCTTCTTTTGGCTCAGCATCGTCTGACTCATGGGTGGCCTCTGGCAAGGGTACACTTGGTAGAAGAGAGAGAGACCTCCTTCAGTTCCTTTCGGTCCAAAAACCATCAAATATCAGCGCTGTAGATTGGAGGTGGCGTCCACATCCCGGTCATTCTTGATGTACGTCCATTTTGGGAAGACGCAAGATGTCACATTCCTGATAGCATAACCTCTCTCCATGATTGCCCTATGTGAGGCTGACTAAGATGGCTTGGGCCAGTGCATGACAGGGTTTTAGATGGCTGCACCCACTCAGGCTTGTTGTTGTTGTTGTGTGGGGCTTTCTTTCTCCCATGGAGTCATCCGTTACCGTTATTATTTTAGGGTGTTTGGCTTTTATTTATACGCTTTGTACAATTTCGTCAGAATTTTGTGAGGAGTTGAAACCTCTAAAGAGGTTTGATCCACCGCTGCCATGCATGTTGCCAAGCAAAGGCACGAGCACGCCTTACAAGACTTAGAAGACATGTCTTACAAGTGTGTTGCGATTCAGCCGTCGAGCTGGTCGCTGGTGTTTTTCAACACAAGACCTCACTGCTCATAATGAACCAGTTCAAGTCTGATTCAAATAATCTGCTATTAAAGGGACCATCCCTCTTCTATCCTCATGAGGGTCGCGGGAGTATGCTGGAGCCTATCCCAGCTGACTTCAGGCAAGAATTAATTAAAGTAGTGTTAGGTAAATCGATTTTCGGACATGTGAGCCATGTCTTAAATAATTTTAATTTTAATTTTAATTTTAATTTTAATTTTGATTTTAATTTTAATTTTAATTTTAATTTTAATTTTAATTTTAATTTTAATTTTAATTTTAATTTTAATTTTAATTTTAATTTTAATTTTAATTTTAATTAATTAATTAAAGACATTTAAATTTAAATTTAAATGGATTTTCAGACATTTAAATTTAAATAAATTTTCAGACATTTAATTTGAATTTAAATCAATTTTCAGACATTTAATTTGAATTTAAATCAATTTTCAGACATGTGTGCATATCTGCATACTAAAATTAAAATTAAAATTAAAATTAAAATTAAAATTAAAATTAAAATTAAAATTAAAATTAAAATTAAAATTAAAATTAAAATTAAAATTAAAATTAAAATTAAAATTAAAATTAAAATTAAAATGTAGGCGCTGTTACATACACCATATACATACACAAATGTATACACAATCCTGACCTCTAATTTGTCTTTCTTTCAATAAAAATACGGTACAAATGGGCATATTTCAGACATAGTGAGACATGGTGATTAATCATGATTAATTAATTTGAAACCCATGATTCATAAAAATTAAAAATAAAATAAATAAAAATAAATATAAAAAATAAAATAATTAAAAAATAAATAAAAAATAATCATACAAAATAAATAAAAAATAATCATGAAAAATAAATAAAAAATAATCATAAAAAATAAGTAATAAATGAAAAAAATAAATCATTTAACAGCCCTAATGATAACACATATAATGTTTTTGTAACTGAGCCAATCACCATTCACAGTTTACAAGTGGTGGACTTATTTTTACACTTATGTGGGAGCTAAGAATGGTACAGCATTACTTGAAGCATTGCTCGCAATGTTAATAACACTTTATGATAGAGACAGATCGACCCAAGAACAGATTATTTCTATTTCCATTATTTCCTACATGGGCAAATTAGATTCTAAATCCAAGCAAATCTAAGGTTGTGACACCTGATAGGTTCCACATGATTACTTTTTATATCAAGTCCAAGTCAGTAGCAGGGTGACCTGGACCAGCTCGAGCTCCACTCATACAGCAGTAGGCAAGCATTCATTTATGACAGAGTGCAAGCAGTGATGGACCGTCTAGCCCTCGGTGAGTGACTCGGCAGGACCAACCCCGTGTTCAATCAGCCGTGGCTCCTTCCCTGGAAGGGATGCTTCAGCCTCCATGTGCCTAAAAAGCACAGGGTATTTTTTTTGGGAGAAAGTTCAGTAATGAACAAAGAAAGAACATGAGACGTAATAGAGAAGGACATTATAGAGCTTCTCCCTCTTTGGTAGTTGTAGACCTGCAAACATTGCATATTCCGGCCACATGGATTGTGGTATAGGAAGGCAATAATAGCCCAGATGACATTAACATAAAGTATGGCGCCACGCTGCATCAGCGCTCCGATGTGCCTCTAACTCTTACTTTAATAACCGTCGGTTTGGTGTCAGTTGCGTGAATACTTTTCATTACAGGCTTGGCCAGTTACAGCTTGTTTTTATTACACCCTGATTGGTCATCGCTATAAAGCGGAAGCGCGCAGCGCGAGCAGAAGATGATGGAAAATACCGAAAGTAATTTCCTGTAACTAGCCAAAATAAAGTCTGGCCAGTGGGAGTCAAAGAAAGGGCATTAGTCATTACCGTAGTATCCACTGACCTTCACCGAGGCTGTTATTGCTCGCTAATATCCCACACGCCTTCTCGACCTCTCTGCTGCTGAATCATCCCTGATCAATTATTCTAATATTTATGTGGCACTTTTTGCTATCGATTAACGATTTTATGCAGAGTGCGGCATATCTTATTTAATCAAGCCCGGGCTCTGCATTTGATTAAGTCGTTTTTAGGAGTGGAGGGGCGCTTTGTTTTCATAAAGCGCTGCCTTATCGATACATGTTCATCCGCAAATTATGTTTATCCACTCAAACTTTTATGGCTTCATTACCAGCAGCCGAGGGCACACCACATGGAGAATATCTGTGTGCAACACACACACACAGCAGTCTGTGTGGTATTTTTGTTGTACTGTATATATTACTCTTTATTGCTACTTGAAGCTGTGGTAATAGTTTGTAGTCTTGGGTCAACACAAACATACAGATTTTTAAGATTTTAAGATTTTCCTTTCCTAAATCACTGATTGCTGAGATTAACTAAGTTTTAGCTAAATATAGAAATAAATATATTTTATTAAATATATTTATATTAATATATTTTTATTAAATATACTAATATGAATCTATTTTATTAAATATATTTATATTAATATATATTTTATGAAATATACTAATATGAATCTATTTTTATTAAATATATTTATATTAATAGATGTTTTATTAAAGATACTAATATGAATCTATTTTTATTAAATATATTTATATTAATAGATGTTTTATTAAAGATACTAATATGAATCTATTTTTATTAAATATATTTATATTAATAGATGTTTTATTAAAGATACTAATATTAATCTATTTTTATTAAATATACTTATATTAATATATTTTATTAAATATATTTATATTAATATATATTATTAATATTATTGTATTATTCGTATTATTATATTATTATTAATATTATTGTATTACTATATTATTATTAATATTATTATATTATGTTATATTATTAATATATTTATTAAATATCCCACATTCCAAAAACATGCTAGGTTAATTGGTGGCTCCAAATCGTCCATAGGTATGAATGTGAGTGTGAATGGTTGTTTGTCTATATGTGCCCTGTGATTGGCTGGCAACCAGTCCAGGGTGACCCTAGTGAGGAAAAGCGGTAGAAATGAATGAATATATAATTAAATATATAGCAGACAAACAGTGAAAGATGAGAAGTTAAATGAAGTTTATAGGATTTACAGAAAGTGTGCAATAATTATTTAAACAAAAGTAGGCAGGTGCCTAAATTTGGGCACCCTTGTTGTTTTATTGATTTGAATACTTTTAACACTAAATATTGGACTACAAAATTTGTTTGGTAAGCTCCCTGACCTTTGCCCTACATACACAAGCAAAGCCAATCATGAGAAATAGTATTTAAGGTGGCCAACTGCAAGTTTCTTTGCATCTTCTCTGAAGAGTCGCCTCAAAACAACTGTCAAATGACCTGAGAGCAAATATTGTTCAACATCATGGTCTAGGGGCAGGATACAAAAGCTAGGTCAGAGATCTCAGATGTCAGGTTTCACTCTGAGGAACATAGTGAGGAAATGGAAGTGGCAGGCTAAGAAAAATCTCAAGATAAGCAGAGGTGGAGGATGGTGAGACTAGTCAAACTCAACCTAGAGACCATCTGTAAAGATCTACAAATTCAGCTATTTTTCAGAACCACTGTAGCTCATTTTTTATGTGGTAACAAACACATTCATTCATTCATTCATTCATTTTCTATCGCTTTTCCTCACGAGGCTCGCGGGGGGTGCTGGAGCCTATCCCAGCTGTCTTCGGGTGTGAGGCAGGGTACACCCTGGACTGGTGGCCAGCCAATCACAGGGCACATATAGACAAACAACCATTCACACTCACATTCATACCTATGGACAATTTGGAGTCGCCAATTAACCTAGCATGTTTTTGGAATGTGGGAGGAAACCGGAGTACCCGGAGAAAACCGTAACAAACACATATTAAATATAAATATAATATGTAAATATGGGTATCGGTCTGTGTAGATAAGGGGATAAGATGCTGTGCATGTACAAAAAAATGACAGAAAAAAGGTAAGCGGAAAGTTCAAGAAAATGCGTTGGGAGTGCTGCCTTATGCTCTCTCTCTCTCTCTCTCTCTCTCTCTCTCTCTCGTTCTCTCTTTGTGCACGTCAATAACGGCACTCTGCAGATGACATTTTGGTGTGCAATATTGGAATTACGTCATGTCATATGTCACAAATGCCGCCCATTATTTAATGCCTGTGTTTCTTTTGTGCTTCTGCACAACCTATGACCAAACAAGCAAACCACACTCAAGTGTACACTTTACTTTTTTTTTTTTGTTTTTTGAAAGCTCATATTACACGTGGATAGATTTGTCCTCCAAATAAGAGGAGCCATGCAAGCATTTGCTGAAATAGCTAGAAGCGTACTGGGCCCAGGTAATCTACCTGAGGACCTTTGGATGAATTCCAATGACGGAGCACATTAAATGTTTCTACAGGAAGGTCCTCTAGGTGCAATTAGTGTTTCATAATAGCCGTTTCCTCCGTGCTTCAGCAAGAGTTGAGAAATATCGATTTAATCCACTTCTATATTCACATATACAGTATAAGATTAGAAGTGGGTTACACGGTGCCCTAGTGGTTAGCATGTTGGCTGCACAGTTTGAATCTCCGTTTGGGTATATATATAGTATATCTGCATGGCCTGTGATTGGCTGGTGACCAGTCCAGGGTGTACCCTGTTTCTTGCCTTAAAGAATGGATGGATGGAAGATTAGAAGTCACGACTATTAGTGTTTGCTGCTTTACTTTTACTTTACTTTACTTTTACTTTACTTTTGAAGTGTAGTTGTTATGGCGGCACGGCGGTCGAGTGGTTTTCTCCGGGTACTCCGGTTTCCACTGTTCTCAAATATCTTAATTTTTATTTTTCTGCACAAAATAAGATGAAAAATAAATAAACAAATCAAGAATAAAGAAAATCTATCAGTAATAAATATAATAATAATAATAATAAAACGGCAAATAATAAAAACTTAAGAAACCACATATAGTTGGTGGGTCGACAAATTATTTTTTTCAGATTAAAATGAACAAAGCATTATTAGAGCCCTGTAGACATGACAAAACACGACTATAGTCACATTTATACTCTTTTTATTTACAACATATTGCGCAACTGCAGGGTCTTGAGACACATGCTAACTCGCAAACTAGAGAGCTAGCGACCTAAACAGTAGCCTTCAAGTTATTTCCTTTAAACTTAAATAGCCAAAAACTTACCACTTCCACACGGATAGGGAGGATAACTATTAACAGTTATTTAACCTTTAACATGAACATTAATCAAACGTAATAATTTTTTCTGGGTACATGATACCATACAGCATCCATATCAAACTTGCGCGGGCCGCACTAGCATTAAACTTTTCATATCAAACTAGTGTCCTGCGAGCCACGTATTTGAGACCCCTGCTCTAAAGTGTCAAGCAATTGAGATAGGTGTGTTCAATATTGAGCACTTAATGTATTCTCCTCCTGAGCACGTTTACCCCAATCTCAAGCAAGTGTTTACAGACTTAACCATAGCACGGAACACCGTAAACGCCGAGTATTACATATACTGCAAAGTACAGGCTGTACTCTCTGCAATATCATGTTTCTCATATTAATTAGTAGGACATGTGACCGGCGTTAACTCGTGTCGGGAGCCGCTAAATGACTGAATCACTAATCAGTGACAGCTGTAATGAACATGGCAAAGAGTTCTGCTCTGTTTACCGCCTTCAGAGAGCTCTTTTCTCATATATATATATATTTTTTTTTGCCAGAAAAACACATGAGCCTCCATTGAAACCAACTGCCTGTGGGCTCAATTAACAACCAAATAGTACACATAATACAAACGAGAGACTGTGTGTGTACGTGCGAGAGGCTCCGTGGTGTGGCGTTGTTGATACGGATTCCGCAATGCACGGAATGGAATACCGCTGGGATCGCGTGACGCCCAGATATGCATGTGAATTTTGTAGATGAAAGACCGGGACTGACAAGCAAACATAATTAATTCTTTCATTAAATTATTATCTTATAAAAGAGGCATTATTTACTCGCTGAAATGTTTTTTTTTAATGGAGCGGCAGTCGCTCCGTCACTAAGGACAACGTTTTTTTTTTTTTTGGCACAGGTCACAGAGAAAAGGTGGACAGGTTGTTGTAGAGCGGCCAATTGATCGATTGATATCCCTCCATCAAGGTTCAATTTGTCTTGGTTAAGCACCTTGCATTGTAAAGGAAAAGCAGTTCAACACACAACTATCTCCTAATATGCAATTATTTCAAATAAAATTAATTCAAAATTAATTTCAGCAGATTTTAATTTTTTCAGCACCAGTTATTTTCCGTCTCCTACTGTGATGGCTAAAAGCACAACACATGCTTTTCTGGAGTGGGTTCACGCTGAATTGCATTGCGTATACTGTACAGGTGGTGGGGGCGATTACACACACATGAATATTTCTGTATGCTAATTATCTGGTCCGGTGGTCCAATCTGGCAGGACGAGGCGATTAAGTGAAGAGATGAGAACGACAAGTAACCCATACTTTGTGACCTTTGTGAGGATAAGCGGTAGAAAATGAATGAATGTACCAATATGAGTTTACAATGGAAAAAAAATACAAATCTTTTAAAGTTTTCCCAAAATGCATTCCATCTGCCTGAGGGAGCTGCAATGACTTCAGCCTCCCTCTGGACTTTTGTGCTCCTCAGGCAGCATTGCAGCACCTCAGTAGCCCTGTGATTGGCTGGCGACCAGTCCAGGATGTACCCCGCCTCTTGCCCTGAAGACAATTGGGATAGGCTCCAGCACCCCCCGCGACCTTTGTGAGGATAAGCAGTAGAAAATGAATGAATTACAGTCTTTAATGTCAAAATGTCAAAGAACTGAGAGAACTTTCCCGATTCTCCCCCATTTTTTGGTTTGGCTTCTGTGTTGCTGTCGCTGTTTTCCTCATAAATTCTCCTTCCACTGAAGTGTTCCACTGCGTCATTTCCACCCTTCATTACATTAAAAAAAAAAAAAAGAAACCAAAACAAAACAGCCTGAATGTCACAGAAGAAAATGGCTAAGCCGCATCATCTCTGATGTGCTGTCGCTGCAGAGTGCGTCGCCGACCTCCATGGCCCAGCCTAAAGAGTCTTGATAAAACGATGCTGAAAATAAGCATCTCGTAGTCCTTCAGCTGTTTTATAAATTGACAGTCACCTTCACGCCGTGTCGGGAAACAAATAAATCAAAACACAGGTGGAAGAAGGTCACCCGGGAATGCCATACTGTGTCACTTTAAATATTCAATCCGATTAACATACTGAGAATGTTAGTGGCGGGCCAAATGACGCACTCACCTATCGAAGCGGCAGGTGTCCCGCTGCGAGCGGCAAATAAACCACGACTTGTATATATATATTTTTTTCTTCTTCTTTCAACCTTCCTGCTGCTACTCAGTCACCTTGCCTTTGGGGCTTACCACAGGAGTCTCTTCAAACGATTCTTTAGTCTGAAGTGAAGAATAAAGATTAATGCACTCCCATGTTCAACCCAGCCTCCAAGGGCGGGTGGAAGCCTTATAATTAACACCACAAGGGCCACTGGTTTTTTGGAGAGATGCGCAAAGGGGGTGGGCTACCTTGACCAAGCTGGGAAAGTAAATGATTTGTGGAATTGGATTGGGACCAAAGATTGCTTGTTTTCACTGGAACTAATTGGAGAGGCCTTAAGCTAAAGCAGCTGCATGATACTGTAGCTCCGGTTTATGTCAGGGTTATTCCAATGGCTGCCCGTGGGGCCCAATCCGACCTATGAATGACACTCGGACCTCTGAGTTGTAGGTCTTTGGTTTGTTTCTATTCTAGAAATAATGCTTATATGTAAAATATCCAATATATTGCACACGTAACCTTGATGAACTGGATCCACCCTGTGAATGCTAAAACTAATGTTTAGGTTGACATTTACTGGCAGTTTCCTCCTTTGAGGTTGCCAAGCAACCAGTGGAGACTAACAGGAAATGATACCGAATGACTTTGCAATGTTGCCAACCAAGGAATATTTTAGCCGACCCCCTCCCCCCCCCCACACCACCACACACATACTGTGTGGTCATTTTTTGCACATTAGTTTTGGTCAAATTAGATATTCCTGTTTTGATTTGCAGCCTTTTTGCAAAGCCAAGCAACTTGCAGGCAGCCGCTGGATTGTTATTTTATGGATATGCAGTAAGAGTTGCATCGATTTTAGATGAACTGTCAGCAAAAATAGCTTATATAAGTCTATCCTTTAAAATGCATTATGTCCCTTTAGTAACATTATTCAGACCACATGGCCAATTTTATATATATATTTATACCGCTTTTCCTCACAAGGGTCGCAGGGTGTGCTGCAACCCTATATATATATATATAGGGTCGCAGCATATATATATATATATATATATGTATGTATATATATATATATATAATTATTATATAATTTTATTATTATAATTTAGTATTTAATTATTTATATATATACTTTTATATATATAAATATACTTTAATATATATGTATATATACTTTGATTTATATATATATATAATTTAAATTGTATTTATTATTATATAATTCTATAATTTTATTATTATAATTTAGTATTTAATTATTTATATATATATACACTTACATATATATATTTAATATAATATATATAATAATATAATAATAATATATAATATATATCTTTTAATATATTTTATATATATATATGGATGGATATAATAATGGATATAATGGAGCCTATCCCAGCTGTCTTTGGGGGAGACGGGGTACACCCTGGACTGGACCAATCACAGGGCACATACAGACAAACTGTATGTATATATATGTATATATATGTATATATATATATATATATATATATAGACAAACTGTATATATATATATATATAGACAAACTGTATATATATATATATAGACAAACTGTATATATATATATATATATATATGGATAGATTGGAACGTCTTAAGGTTCTGCCATTGGAAGTAATGCAGATTGAATGAGTCCTTTCCTGGGTCAAGCTGTTACAGAGAAATACAAAATGCAGATGAACATGTTTGTTTTCAACATTTTGTTCATGTTCTGCCAAAACAAGTTCATTCCGTCGGCTTTGGGTTGAAAATAAGCTATTAAAATAAATGTTACAAAAAGCAATACCGCTGGCATTTTGTCGTAGCTCTCAGAAGAAAAACGATCGGAGACCCCTGCTGTAAGACAACGTACTGATATGCAGTCCTCTCATGATGGTAATATCAAATGTAAACACAACTATTGAACTATTCTTGAAATTTCCCCAGGGGTCTCATTTCTAGTAGAGTCCTCTACCTAACTCCGGTACCTGATAGGTTACAGGTAAAAGGAGATATGCAAATGGTTCGTTCCAAATAAGCTCTTCTGTATATTGTTTGTGCAGCTTATAGATGCTACATAATTAACCATTCCTGCACGGAGAGATCGTGTGGGATACGTTTGATCCTTGCGGTAATGATCTTTCAGAATTACCCAGGTTTAAGTTGCTTGCTCATTATCCTGAAATCTTCTGCAAATGTTTTTTTTTTTTTTTTTTTTTAGTTTCATGGTCTCACCCCTGTTGTTTGTCTTTGATGGGTTCTCTGATTGTTGTTGGGGTGCCACGATGTCATAAAACAGCAGCCCCGCTGTTCTTTTTGGGTCTAATGTTCCTTCCAATATACAAATTAAAAGAGGACGTTGCAAAGTCAGAGGATGAACTATACGGCGCTTTTATTTCAATGTAAATGGAAAAGCGGTGTGGGTGAGTGTGGGGGGTGGGTGGTCGATGAGATTGAATCCGCCTTATTTTGCACATGAACAAGCGCTGATAGCCCACTTAAAGTAGACTTCAATTTCGCGTACCTGCTGCAAATGAATCCGTCCATCAACGTCGCTTGGTTCTGATGTCGGAGGTGAGGAACGCCTCCGCTTGTTAAACACGTTTACTTGTATTTTCTCCGTGTTAACAGCTGCCTATAAAATTCGGATTGGTGTTCTAGAGCAGTGATTTGGCTGCAGGACCCGCCATCACCATCAAATTGCAGACATTTTAAACTTGTATTTAAACAGCCTGTTTGCAACACAGCATGAGCTGCACCAAGCGAATAGACAAGACATGGACACATGATGCATTCATTGACATTGGGTCATAACAGTTTGGGGGGATTTTTTGCACAGGCAAAGACCCACAATGCACTGAAAAGACCCACTTTTTTGGTCATGATCCACCAGTTGAGAATCTCTGGTATAGAGTACGACGGCTATTCTCCTAAACACCCTGTTTTTTTTCTTATTTGGTCAGGACCAGCGTACCAAACCATGAACGCATGGCTCTTGTATGTACAATAAAATTCTTATTAGCATGTTCTTCTGGATTTGTAGTTTTTTTTTGTGGGATGGCCTGATGTCATCCCGTGACCATTATTGGCCTGCTAGCTACCCAGTGATAGCTAGTACACACTGTGTACCCATAGCTGGTGCATAGTGTACTCTCGCAAAACTTGCTATTTGAAGCCAAACCTCTGTACTGGATAGCCTCTTTTTGAAAAACATCTCCTTAGACCTCAGGAGAGTAAAGGCACCGGTCGATTGGAGTACAGTAAAAGCTATCTCCTTGCAACGACGTAGCTATCAAGTAGTCAGGAATCACATACCTTCAACGGTTTGCAATCGAACGCTGGACTGTAGCAGCAACAAGCCCAGAACTAAAGTACACAGAGCTATGCTGATAGTGTGTCTGTGTACGATGTTCTCCATTCAGTACTTTTTATGACTTATCTGAGTCAACTATTGTTGTGCTATGTGAGTGTTTTGCAACTATTGTGCTATGTGAGTCTTTTGCTACTATTGTTGTGCAACGTGAGTGTTTGGCAACTATTGTTGTGCTATGTGAGTGTTTTGCAACTATTGTTGTGCTATGTGAGTGTTTTGGAACTATTGTTGTGCAATGTGAGTGTTTTGCAACTATTGTTGTGTTATGTGAGTGTTTTGCAACTATTGTGCTATGTGAGTGTTTTGCAACTATTGTTGTGCAACGTGAGTGTTTTGCAACTACTGTTGTGCTATGTGAGTGTTTTGCAACTATTGTTGTGCTATGTGTTTTGGAACTATTGTTGTGCTATGTGAGTCTTTTGCTACTATTGTTGTGTTATGTGAGTGTTTTGCAACTATTGTTGTGCAACATGAGTGTTTTGCAACTATTGTTGTGTTATGTGAGTGTTTTGCAACTATTGTTGTGCTATGTGAGTGTTTTGCAACTATTGTTGTGCAACGTGAGTGTTTTGCAACTACTGTTGTGCTATGTGAGTGTTTTGCAACTATTGTTGTGCTATGTGTTTTGGAACTATTGTTGTGCTATGTGAGTGTTTTGCAACTATTGTTGTGCTATGTGAGTGTTTTGCAACTATTGTTGTGCTATGTGAGTGTTTTGGAACTATTGTGGTATGTGAGTGTTTTGCAACTTTTGTTGTGCAATGTGAGTGTTTTGGAACTATTGTTGTGTTATCTGAGTGTTTTGCAACTATTGTTGTGCAATGTGAGTGGTGTCATGAAAGTATTTCTATAGGACGCTAGTAGACTGAAATACACTAAGCTATTAGACAGAACCAAAAAGTATATTAATAATAGCTGACAGTACCACAGATATTGGACTGTTGGACAGAACATGTGTCAAAATGGTGTACTTTTCCTTTGGTCGATGACAAATGTACACGCATTCCCTTTTGACAAGGAGCAAAAGGCTGCAAAGGGATACTATTAAGGCAAGATTTTGCAATTTCTATAATTCAGAACCTTACATCTGTATCCATTCTGATTTGACATTTTGGAGCTCTTAGCAATGCCCTCGGGGCTTTTTCGTTCAGAACGCATCATCACCATCCTGTCCGGTGTAAAAACTCAACAGAGGTGATAGTCATCTCAATTAGAATGCGGGCATAAAACTGGCAAATTGAAGCAGTTCTGTATTTTTTCTGTAAATTGAGCTGGACCAGACAGTAATGCTTGAAAATGTGTGAAGACGTCTGCCTCCCAAGCGGGCCTAAGCCGTTCAAGTTGCTAAATCAAAAGGGATCCGTGACAGGTTTCGACAAGCACAACGAAGGTCTTAATGTAGCATGAAGCACCAGTACGATCTCCCTATTAGCCTTCCTTGCTGTACTTAGGTTGAATATACCAACCAGGAACCAGAATGAAATGATCCTCTTCTCGTGGATTCTTTTTTTTTTTTTAGGAAGCCAAGCATGCAGATCCTACTGACTGACTTGAATAATGTATCCGCAAAGGATGAACCTCCGAGCATTGAGCTCAACTAAATGGCATAGTTAATGCAAACTGTTTAATGAAGTCTGCATGGAGAGCGGTTTCCTTCACTGTGCCAGAACAGAAGTGAGGCGGTCCACAGAGACTTGCCAATCAGGAAGTGAAAGCAATACAGCGTCAACATGCTGCAGACATGGGAGTTCTTTAATAACGTTCATTTTCTTTTCATTATGGGCTAAGGTTTTGTTTACTTTATTTATGTATATTTTTTTGCTCTTATGCGACCAGTATCAGATTTTTTTTCACGGTTTCATTTTTGTTTGGAATTCCTAGTGGATGGGCGGCGCGGTGGACGAGTGGTTAGCGTGCAGACCTCACAGCTAGGAGACCAGGGTTCAATTCCACCCTCGACCATCTCTGTGTGGAGTTTGCATTGTCATGAAATGTCATGAACGGTAGCAGAAATAAACTTTTGCATCAGAGTTTCTTTGAAACTACAAGGCAGATAATTATAAGCAGCTGGTGGCAAATGTCCTGAAGTCACTGCAGATACACTTTTTCCCTGTACATGCGTGTGTTTTCTCCGGGTACTCCGGTTTCCTCCCACATTCCAAAAACATGCTAGGTTAATTGGCGACTTCAAAGTGTCCATAGGTATGAATGTGAGTGTGAATGGTTGTTTGTCTATATGTGCACTGTGATTGGCTGGCAACCAGTCCAGGGTGTACCCCGCCTCTCGCCCGAAGACAACAGGAAATAGGCCAAAATGTTACTTTATTTTAGTTTTATTGTACAGTGGTTGAATTTTCTTTTGCTCGTGTGTGATTGAAAAGGGCTGCATGGTGATCGAGTGGTTAGCGCGCAGACCTCACAGCTAGGAGACCCGAGTTCAATCCCACCCTCGGCCATCTCTGTGTGGAGTTTGCATGTTCTTCCCCGTGCATGCGTGGGTTTTCTCCGGGTACTCCGGTTTCCTCCCACATTCCAAAAACATGCTAGGTTAATTGGCGACTCCAAATTGTCCATAGGTATGAATGTGAGTGTGAATGGTTGTATGTCTATATGTGCCCTGTGATTGGCTGGCGACCAGTCCAGGGTGACCCCGCCTCTCGCCCGAAGACAGCTGGGATAGGCTCCAGCACCCCCTGCAACCCTCGTGAGGAAAAAGCGGTAGAAAATGAATGAATGAATGAATTCCTAGTGGATCAAGTGCTCTCACGGTCCAGGCTGTAGGTTTCCCACCCCACAATTTTCCTTAAAAAGACTTCCTTTTCTCCTGGAAGTGTTTTTTTTTAATACCCTCTCTATTTGTCTTGCACATGTCTATTTGTAACGATTTCTCAAAGTTAATAACCCCCTTCGCTATCACCAACACCTACCCCCGTATTTTCCAGGAGTCGCAGCTGCACGGCCGAGGTTGGAGATGAGTCTGGCGGCTAAATCCCACACCAACACCTACGGAATCCATCAACCTGGCTGGCTATTTCCAGCGTCCTCTGCAGACTGTCAAGGCGCTCACCTGAGCCCGAGATGAGTCCATCATCATCTTTGTGAGACGCTCCCACGAGTGTCCATCAAAACACGTCATGCGCCATTATGTACTCCCTTGCCCTCGCCGTCCTTTTTTGTCTGTCTCCACGGAAGACGACGAGTGAATGTGTTTCAATGGGTCCTATTCAATGCGCTATGCAAATGAGGGAAAAACTTTTTTTTTTTTTTACGTCAAGAGATTTTTTTTTTTTTTGGTTTTAAACTTGAAGAGCGACCCTTTGCTCGTTTCAATCATCATCGCCGCCAGACACAAGCCGCTATCCGCCATTAGTCCCCACACTTGCTAATTAGCGTCTGTCGCCAGGGTAACTGGTATCCGTCAGTGTCTGCTCCCCCTTTGCTATCCTCGTGGAAACTGGAGGCGATTGTAATTGAATGCCAGCTAAGCTCCGACAAACTGCAAATGGTGCATGGGACACACCCTGACGGCCTTATACGCATTGTTTTTTTAATGACTGCTTGTTTTGTAGGAGCTTGATCTTCTCAGCGTCAACCAGATGTTTTTTTTTTTATTGCTTTACAGGTACCACAAGGTCCACGTACGAATACCAAAAGATTGTGCCTACTTTGTATTAAAGGGACACAATGAAGCCAATTGGTCATTTGTTATTGTGTATTCTAACCACTACTAACACTTTAATTAAACCCTGTTTTCTTTTCCTGCAGGATTAACACGACACTTATCTTTGCAGTGGAACCCATTCCGTTCTGGGATGTTATTCGACCTGATTTAGAAATAATCAGTTCCAGTGTCAAAACATCGCCGTCGTAAACCATTGAAGTTAAAGTAAGATATTCTATTTTGGAGTTTTTTCAGAAGGCTTTACAGGCAGAATAGGTACATGTTATTACATGCGTTCTTGGCTGTCTCTTTTTAGCCATTTTTTTAATATTTCCAGATGGCAAACTTACTCGAACTATGGAATGGATTGAGTAAGACCCTCAAACAATGCACAACGATGAGCCAATTCAAGAAACAATACAAGCAGTTGATGTTTGCTAAATACAAGGATGAAGAGTCTTGAACCAGTCATGATGTGCTATATATATCACTATATTGACACTTACTATGGTACACATTATGTCATTGGATGGTCATATCACCTCGTACTTTGGTACGTGAGGAAAAAATTAAATTAAATTAAATTAAATTAAATTAAATTAAATTAAATTAAATTAAATTAAATTAAATTAAATTAAATTAAATTAAATTAAATTAAATTAAATTAAATTAAATTAAAAAACAATTTAAAAAATTCTATTAGGAAAGCAGGAAGTGGACAAATGTAACAGTTACTGATTGTAAAAGTACCAGATATAGGGGTAGGATTTAATAAGCTTTGCTTCTTCCTACTCCTTTTGGACATGTGGAACTGTGAACTGATTATGTGATGCATTCAATTGTAATCTGATGCATGTTCAAATGAAATAAAACCATTACCATTACCAAATAAAAAGGAAAGACATGTAAGGATTGTGGATGATGGGGCAAAATTCCCAAAACTTCCAAAATCCTTTAACTGCCTACTTTTTCCCAAGTTCTCAAAGTTTTGTGAAACGTTTTGTTTGAATAGCAAACTTTACCTTTGAGTAAGCGTGGGCAAACTACGGCCCGGGGGCCACATCCGGCCCGCCTGTTCTTTGCAAAGTATTTCATTGAAACTTAACATACAACCTTGAGCCAATCTTTTGATGGTTTAGGTAGCTTTTTTTTTAATCAATTTGGTTATTGGTTTCTTGGTATTTGGTATTCATTTGAACATGCATCAGATTGCAATTGAATGCATCACATAATCAGTTCACAGTTCCACATGTCCAAAAGGAGTAGGAAGAAGCAAAGCTTATTAAACCCTACCCCTCCATCTGGTACTTTTACAATCAGTAACTGTTACATTTGTTCACTTCCTGCTTTCATAATATAATTTAAGTATTTTATTTGTTATTTTTTATTTTTTTAATTAATTGTTATTATTTTATTTTTAATTTTTTTTATTTTGTATTTTTCGTTATTTTTTTATTTTTATTTTTTGTCACGTACCAAAGTACAAGGTGATATGACCATACAATGACATAATGTGTACCATAACAATTATTTGATGTGGTCTGTTGTTTACAAAGTGCTCCTGAAAAAAGGACACTTTTCCAGATACAATACTTCCAGGTGGACTGTTACGTGTAAAATATATAGTCTGACCCCCCCATAAATTTTCTTAAAGCAATGCAAAAACTTTGCCCACCCCTTGGCTTAGAAGTTCCACTTTGTTACTGAATAATGGTGAAAATAAAAGAATTGATATTTCTATGCAGATCTACGCTGACTTGTCCAATTGTTCCCAGTTCTGCTGTGTTCCTCCTATTTTAGGTTTGCAGATGCTCAGCCATCCTAAACATGTCTTGTATAATGGATTTTCTTGTTGCTGTCATAGGCGAAATAGCTACCTTGCATAAGTAGCAGGAGGAAAAAAAAGCCACCCTTGCACCATCCACGCAGAGGTAAACACCCCCTTACTCAAGCATTTATGTCCTTTTCCCTAAGCTGGAGGATGAGTCTGTTGATCAAAAACCTCAGGCTGTGGCCAAACGTGCACATCATCTCGGTATACAGTAGCCCTTGACCTTGCTGGGGTGTCTTCATGACCCACACACCCACTGGAAATTAAATTACAGATTAGTGGCTGCAGGCCCAAAGACGGCTTTATTCGCTTGGCCCGTCTCTCTCTCTCTCTCTCTCTCTTTGGGTGTTGTAGGGATTTAAGGAAGGAAATGCAAGTCTTGAAGATGTTTCTCAGCCTTAAGCAGACCAATGGCTACTGCTGCTGGCCGTGCTAAAGTCTGCAGAGACATTTTACTCTTACGTAGGAGGATTGAGGCACCATGGAAATAGTTAGTGATGGAGCAGAAGCTCAGAAAACCTCACATCTGGATTATCCGGAATGTCCCCCATCTTGAAATAAAATAATAATAATGCTAAATGTTCATAATTTATCATTCCTATATATATAGTATACAGGGTTTAATTTTGGGACTGGTCAGTCTGTGTTCAAAGCCGCCATTTTTAAAATATTAATCACCATTTATTAGTACTTTAATTATATTTGTTTGCCACTTAAGTTGTTTAATTGCCACTTAAGTTAGTTAGTTTTTCATATAGAAGTTATTAGTTTTGTTCCTAATTTCTCATCAGTTTCTCACAAGCATGGAGGCGCGCCCATGTGAGTGCAGGCCAGAGTCTGATCACCTTGATTGGACTCTCCCAAGTGTCACCTGGAGGAGGGGGGGAGTGTTAACTGGGTAGTTGTTGGGTAAATGTAGTTAAATGTAATCTAGTGCTTAAATGTATACAGAAAGTGAAAGTGTGGTATTATTGAAAGGCTTTTGTAACATAAAAGAAGGGCGTTGTAAATGTAAATATGGTACCTTTTAGACCAGGGGTCTCAAACACGCGGGCCGAATGTGGCCCACAGGGCACTAGTTTGAGGCCCCCGCCTTGATATGAAAGCTGTATGGTATCATGTACCCAGAAAAAATGATTACGTTTGATTAATGTTCATGTTAAAGGTTAAATAACTGTTAATAGTTATCCTCCCTATCCGTGTGGAAGTGGTAAGTTTTTGGCTTTTTAAATTTAAAGGAAATAACTTGGAGGCTACCGTTTAGGTCGCTAGCTCTCTAGTTTGCGAGTTAGCATGTGTCTCAAGACCCTGCAGTTGCGCAATATGTTGTAAATAAAAAGAGTATAAATGTGACTATAGACGTCTTTTGTCGTGTCTACAGGCTATCGCGGGCTAGCAAGAGGCCATTTTTTCAACTTCTGTACTTTTTATGAACTCCTGTAACGTTAGCAGTACAAACCAGAACTCTTTCAGTGTGACCAACCACAGCAGAGTGGGCGTGCCTGGAGGTGGGTCATGGGTGGAATACATTCAAACAGAACCTCGAAATCCAAAGAAATACGGTTGAATAGGTGCAGATTCTGGAAGAACTAGAAAGCTTTTTTGTGCTGGTTATTGTGTGTAGCTGCTCTATAGGAGTCAATATGAGTAAAGTAGGTCCCCTTTAACACTAGTGTGAACACAGCTTTAGTTAAAATAATGCAATAGAGGGCAAAAAAAAGTATTTTGAATCAAAGCTGCTGACAGACAGTGAAAGTCAATGTTTGTCATAAAACATTGGATAGCCTCCGTCTGCTTTGTTTGGGCTCCAAGCTGTGCCAGACATCAACACGTACACACTGATTTGGACCATATTGTCATTGTAAACAATTCTTTTTTGGGGGACTAAAACAGACAAACTGAACAAACAAAAGCAAAGAGAGTTGACAGGCTGACAAAAGCTATCAAAAGCTTTGGCCGCACCCGTTTTGTCTTCATATACTGCTAGAAATGCTAACATGGCCCAAACCCTGAATGGTGCATTGTTGTACTCCGCAGTCTGCACTTTGCTATAGTCTGTTTTCTTCTTGGAAAGGTAAACATAAGAGACCCTTGTTCCCCTTTGTTGTTGCAGACTTGTACTCCACTCTCTTTTTTGCAGAAGCCTAGTATTCTCCTTACCCTCGTTCTCCTCTTGGATAAAATGTATCTCTAGGAGGAGTAAACACAGGACACATTGCCTTTTTGTTTAGTGATGCAGTGCTATACTCCACAGTCTCCAGATTGCTGCAGTGGCCCGCTTTCTCATTGCCCTAAGTCTCCTCTTGGATAAAATGTATCTCTAGGAGGAGTAAACACAGGACACATTGCCTTTTTGTTTAGTGATGCAGTACTATACTCCACAGTCTCCAGATTGCTGCAGTGGCCCGCTTTCTCACTGCCCTCAGTCTCCTCTTGGATAAAATGTGTCTCTAAGAGGAGTAAACAAAGGACACATTCCCTTTTTGTTTAGTGATGCAGTACTATACTCCGCAGTCTCCAGATTGCTGCAGTGGCCCGCTTTCTCATTGCCCTAAGTCTCCTCTTGGATAAAATGTGTGTTCTTGAAGAAGAAAATAATCATTTGTTCCTGCAGTATTATACTCCACGACAATGTGCCTTCTCACTTACCCTCAGTCTCATCTTGGATAAATGTGTTTCTTAGAGGGGTAAACACAAGACACACTCCCTTTTTGTTTGGTAATGCAGTACTATACTCCGCAGTCTCCAGATTGCTGCAGAGGTCTGCTTTCTCACTGCCCTCAGTCTCTTCTTGGATATAATTTGTCTTCTTGAAGAAGAAAAGAATCATTTGTTTCTGCAGTCTTATACTCCACGACAATGTGCCTTCTCCCTTACCTTCAGTCTCCTCTTGGATAAATGTGTCTCTAAGAGAAGTAAACCCCTTTTTCTTTAGTGATGCAGTATTATACTCCACAGTCTCCAGATTGCTGCAGTGGCCTGCTTTCTCACTGCCCTCAGTCTCCTCTTGGATGAAATTTGTCTTTTTGGAGAAGAAAAAAACTAATTTGTTGCTGCAGTATAATAATCCAAGACAGTGGGCCTTCTCCCTGCCCTCAGTCTCCTCTTGGATAACGTGTCTTTTAAAGGAGGAAATACAGGAGACCCTCCATTGTTGATGTTTGGTGATACAGTGTTTGTTTCAGCAGTGTCCGCTTTACTGCAACGGTCCAGTTTTCTCACTGCCCTCAATCTCATCTCGCATAAAATGTGTCTTCTTGAGTTGAGTTGAGGAGTTAATATAGGAGACCCACGTTCTCCTCTGTTGTTGTCATTTGTTGCTGCCGTATTATACTCCACGGCAGTGTGCTTTCTCCCTGCCCTCATTCTCCTCTCGGATAAAACGTGTCACTTGAAGGAGTAAATACAGGAGGCCCTCTGTTGTTGATGTTTGGTGATGCAGTATTATACACGGCAGACTCCTCTTTACTGCAGCGGTCCCATTTTCTCAGTGCCCACAGTCTCTTCCTGGATAAAATGTCTTCTTGGAAAAGTAAATATAGGGAACCCTTGTTCGCCGCCATTGTTGTGAGTTGTTGCTGCAGTGTTTGTTTCTGCAGTGTCCACTTTACTGCAACGGTCCAGTTTTCTCACTGCCCTCAATCTCATCTTGCAGAAAATGTGTCTTCTTGAGTTGAGTTGAGGAGTTAATATAGGAGACCCACGTTCTCCTCTGTTGTTGTCATTTGTTGCTGCCGTATTATACTCCACAGCAGTTTGTTTCCTCCCTGCCCTCATTCTCCTTTCGGATGAAATGTGTCTCTTGAAGGACTAAATACAGGAGGCCCTCTGTTGTTGATGTTTGGTGATGCAGTATTATACACGGCAGACTCCTCTTTACTGCAGCGGTCCCATTTTCTCAGTGCCCACAGTCTCTTCCTGGATAAAATGTCTTCTTGGAAAAGTAAATATAGGGAACCCTTGTTCGCCGCCATTGTTGTGAGTTGTTGCTGCAGTGTTGTACCCCACAGTCTCCCGTTTGCCTTCAGTTGCCTCTCTAATAGTGTGTCTCTTCGAGGGGTAAATACAGCAGACCCTTCAGTGTTGATATTTGGTGATGCAGTAATATGATCCAGAGTCTCCTTTTTGCTGCAAGGGTCCAGTTTTATCACTGTCCAGTCTCCTTTTCCATAAACTTTTTTTTCCCATATAGCACACTATAGTTAAAACATGAAGTGGAATGGTGGTTAAGATGTTTGCACAGTACTGTAGGTCATATATAGTTCATTCTCCGTGTGCTCTTTCATCCATTTACTATTGGTGCAGCTCATAATTCAATATCTGCGTCTATGCTTTCATTTCTAACAGAATAATTGATACCCTCGGTATAGGTAATAGGAAAGAAGGGTGTCCAATTGAATATGGCGGCCAGCAGGCTTTTCCCTCCCGTCGTCTTTTAGTGGCTTGGAAAAATAAGACACCTGAGGTCAGCAAATGGCTCCATGTACTTTTGCGTTCAGTCCAAAATGTGCTAATCGCTAACAGGAAGCCATTGCAATTAAAAGGCCGGCTTGAGAAAAAAGTGGCTCAGAGGAATGCAAGCGAATAGCAATGTGTAAATAGTTTATTCAAGGCAAGCTCGCATTCGCTACCGCTGACTATTAAAGCACATGTAAATAAGTTTGGCTACGGCCACTTAACATGGCGTGTAAACACCGCATAGAAAATCCCGTTCGCTGGAAGCACCCTTGCATCATTTTTACGATCTGCAGGGTTTGTTCGCCACTTCAGGAGCGGCGTTTTTTTTTTTTTTTTTTTTAACGCTTTTTATTTCCCCTGAGGTGGGCTTATCGTGTACTTAGTATGCAGAGGACGGAGTGGAGCATAAAGCAGGCAATGCAACTGTGGCCGAGCAATACTTTTTAGACTGAACTTGCTAATAAGCTCGCTGTTTTATGGCGCCCTGGAACAAGCATTCACGTCCTGAATTTGCTTTGGAATTCAGGATACTGTAGGTTTCCTTCATAGACAAGAGATCTCCCAGCTAAGTGCTCACAAAGGGCATATTTGGCATAAATCATACTAAAATGTCCTTAATAATCAACTGCAGGCTTGAATTACATTAGCTGCTTGTTTCAGGACATTTTTGACAATTATATGCTTCCCACTTTCATTTCATTGTAGCCCTTTTTGTAGGATAGGATTTAGGAAGGATTTAGGATTAGGAATAATGTAAAAAAAAATAATGCAAATACTAGGGAAATTGTGAGAATAAATTTAATTTAAAATTTAATTACATTGGCAGTCATATCTGTATGTTTAGATTAAATTTTCTACAGTTATATTTTAGAAAATTTAAAAAAGTGAATGTTTACCCTTTGCATGAGAAAACATTTAGTAATAGAATGGAATGTATTTATTTATGTATGTATTTTATTTTGTTAAATATATATATTTTTATTTTATCTTATTTATTTTTTGTGTATAAACATGCACACATATAGTTATATATATATATATTTTTTTTTATTTTATCTTATTTATTTTTTGTGTATAAACATGCACACATATAGTTATATATATATATATTTTTTTTAATTTTATCTGATTTATTTTTGTGTATAAACATGCACACATATAGTTATATATATATATATTTTTTTATTTTATCTGATTTATTTTTGTGTATAAACATGCACACATATAGTTATATATATATATATATTTTTTTTTTATTTTATCTGATTTATTTTTGTGTATAAACATGCACACATATAGTTATATATATATATATATATATATTTGTTATTTTATCTGATTTTTTTGTGTGTATAAACATGCACACATATAATTATATGTGTGCATGTTTATACACACATAAAAATATGATTAAAAAAATTTAAATATAATAATCAAATAATAAAAAAATTATATATATCATAATAATATATAATATAAATAATAATAATATATATAATAAAAATACATATTTTAAATATACTGTATTTTGACACTTACTGAAGTGACAAAAAGTAACATTATGAGGAAAAACTTGGGAGAATCATTTTTTTTAATGTAGCAGTTTTTAACAAATTCGCACTCAAATCAAAAAAGTAATGAGAAAAATTATAATTTAATGTTATGACACAGTCTTCTTTTTTTTAATCAAACACATGAATGTCAAAATTGCTACTAAATTATGGGGGAATTTGAGATCATTAAAAATCAATTCTAATGTTATGAGAATATCCATAAGAAAAACATTCTGATGACAATTATGACATTACATATGTTCAACAATAATATTAGTGCAGTTCGGGCCACCAAACCACATCAGATATGATTATGAGTCGATGATTTCTGGCATTCTAACAAGCGCTCATGTATATTTTAAACGTTAACTTACCGCACTGGATCAATTTACACCTTTTATCCATTTCCGCATGTTTGAATGTGAATGAAATAAAAGGCTTTCCGTGTTAGCTCATGAAACTGTAATGTCAACATATCCATGTCACATCACGCATGTCAGAACATGAGGTCACATGACTTCAGCTTGCAATCCACATTGATTTTTGTTTTATGAAAGACAAAAGGATTAGCACTCTGTCGTTTAAATGTTGCTCACGATGCTCCAAAGCGTCCTGTGGTCTATCAAAGATGTCGGCGGGTACTATATGACGTTCTCTCCCCCCCCCCCCCACCACCACATAAAGAGTTCAACACAAAGTCCAAGTAGGTCGAGGTTTGCTTTTGAAACTGTTGACTGTGGTTTGCATCACATCGGTTTGCTTTGCTGACGTTCTTTGAGATGATGGACGCCATCAATGCCTCATTTACACATCAGAAACGCTCACTGGACTTCACCACCAAAAAAAACATGACTACTGGGTCGATATGGGACGTATAGCAATGAGTTTTTTCATGAATTTGTAATACACTATTTGTTTATTGCCGTGATATTTTGGAGATGATGACTGCATCAAAGATGATATTTTTATGTAGACCGACCAATGACTGTATGAACACTTGTTGACAAATCAGTCACTGACATACAGAGTAACCGATGCATTTACAAAGATTTAGTGGAATGACAATCTAGACAAATCTCAAAACACAAAGACATTGTGTACATCAGCACATGTACATATGCTAACAATTTATTTATATTTCAAGAAAAAAACTGCATATCCACTTTGTGATATTAGTGAAAAAGCGTATGAACTTTTGGTCTAATCTAGCATGTAGACCGACCAATAATTAAGACATAGTGGCTGTAAAGAGGCCTCACAGCGAGGAGACCCGAGTTCGATTCCACCCTCGGCCATCTCTGTGTAGAGTTTGCATGTTCTCCCCGTGCATGCGTGGGTTTTCTCCGGGTACTCCGGTTTCCTCCCACATTCCAAAAACATGCTAGGTTAATTAGCGACTCCAAATTGTCCATAGGTATGAATGTGAGTGTGAATGGTTGTTTGTCTATATGTGCCCTGTGATTGGCTGGCGACCAGTCCAGGGTGGACCCCGCCTCTTGACCGAAGACAGCTGTGATAGGCTAAAATTTTACTTTATTTTTGTTTTATTGTACAGTGGTTGAATTCTCTTTTGCTAGTGTATGATTGAAAAGGGCTGCACGGCGGACTAATGGTTAGCGCGCAGGCCTCACAGCTTGGAGACCCGAGTTCGATTCCACTCTCGGGTATCTCTGTATGGAGTTTGCATGTTCTCCCCGTGCATGCGTGGGTTTTCTCCGGGTACTCCGGTTTCCTCCCACATTCCAAAAACATGCTAGGTTAATTAGCGACTCCAAATTGTCCATAGGTATGAATGTGAGTGTGAATGGTTGTTTGTCTATATGTGCCCTGTGATTGGCTGGCGACCAGTCCAGGGTGTACCCCGCCTGAATGAATGAATGGCTGTAAAGATTAGCATGTGTACTAACTAATAACTACATGACGACGCCCTACCAATCAGTAAGTATGAGCATATAGACCGACCAATGACTGCATGAACTGTACTGTATTGTGTCTCTAGATTCAGGTGCAGTGCAAGACGGTGGAAACTATAAAGGGCAACGCAAGTCATGCCGACTGAGGTAAGGATTTCAAAATCCTACTTTTGGCTGTTGGATGAAAGAAAGTTTTGACGGACTGACACTTAGATCAACCAATGACTGAGTAAGTCGTGATAGTTCATTGAAGAACGTGACTAACATAAATAATATTGCCAGTTTATTTGATGCATTCTAAAGGGACCATTATTAACTTTTGATTACCTGTCCCCCACTAGTACCCCCCCCCCCAATCCCCAATTAAGGCAGACTAATTAATCTAACACTATGACAGGCGGGATTGGTATGACGAAGGGAACTCATTGAAAGTGTTTTTTTATTTTATTTGTGTTATTATATTTCCACATGAACAGGCATGCAATATGAGAGTAATGAGGCAAACAAGCACTAAAGTGAACAGTGAAGTAGTCATGACGCTTGGACTACACATAATACCGGAGCAGACCTCCTGAGGTGGGCGTAGACTCGAAAAACAATCACAAAATAAATCAGCACACAAATAACGCCACGATGACGCAAAGCGCCACGTGCCGTTAATTGCTATTTGCACGGCTCGTTAGCATATTAGCGCCCACGCCACAATGGCTGATGATTGATTAACACGTCAGAGCGCATCAGTGTCAAAAGTAGCGTCCACTGTTCCAACCATCACTTTAATAACACAACTCACTCTCAAGGACGACAACAGGCGCCGTGGGTGTGTCACCTTGGACCTTTGCAGTCACTTCAAACCAAGAGGATTATTACGAAGGGATGCAACCATTCTCGCTTTACTTCGCCCTGCATCCATAACGCAAATAGCAGGATTCGGTGAACCAGAGAGCTGCACGTGCTACAGAATATACTTTAAAATTAACAAAAAGTGTTTTCCTCTTTTCTTATTCCTTGTGTTTTTGCATGTTGGTCACACTTGAATGTTTCAGATCATCAAAAAATGTAAATATTGTGACCTGTATGGAAAAAGTGATTGCACCCCTTGTTAAAACATAACTGAGATTAATTGTCAGTGTGGAAAAGGCTATAAAGCCATTTCTAAAGATTTGGGACTCTAGCTAACCACAGCGAGAGCCATTATGCAGAAAGAGCAAAAACATGGAACACTGTTGAATCTTCCCAGGGTTGGCCGGCCAACCAAACTGAACCAAGAGGTCACAAAAGACCCCACAACAACATCCAAAGAACTAAAAGTCAGTTTTCGTGACTCCACCATAAGAAAGACAGTGGGCAAGATTAATTGTCAGTGTGGAAAAGGCTATAAAGCCATTTCTAAAGATTTGGGACTCTAGCTAACCACAGCGAGAGCCATTATGCAGAAATAGCAAAAACATGGAACAGTGTTGAATCTTCCCAGGGTTGGCTGGCCAACCAAAATGAACCAAGAGGTCACAAAAGAGCCCACAACAACATCCAAAGAACTACAAGTCAGTGTTCGTAACTCCACCATAAGAAAGACAGTGGGCAAGATTAATTGTCAATGTGGAAAAGGCTATAAAGCCATTTCTAAAGCTTTGGGACTCTAGCTAACCACAGCGAGAGCCATTATGCACAAATGGCAAAAACATGGAATGATTGGCCGGCCAACCAAAATGAACCAAGAGGTCACAAAAGACCCCACAACAACATCCAAAGAACTACAAGTCAGTGTTTGTGACTCCACCATAAGAAAGACAGTGGCAAAGATTAATTGTCAGTGTGGAAAAGGCTAAAAGCCATTTCTAAGGCTTTGGGACTCTAGCTAACCACAGCAAGAGCCATTATGCACAAATAGCAAAAACATGGAACAGTGATGAATCTTCCCAGGATTGGCCTGCCAACCAAAATGAACCAAGAGGTCACAAAAGACCCCACAACAACATCCAAAAAACTACAAGTCAGTGTTTGTGACTCCACCATAAGAAAGACAGTGGCAAAGATTAATTGTCAGTGTGGAAAAGGCTAAAAGCCATTTCTAAAGCGTTGGGACTCTAGCTACCCACAGTGAGAGCCATTATGCACACATGGCAAAAACATGAAAATTGGTGAATCTTCCCAGGATTGGCCGCCCAACCAAAATGAACCAAGAGGTCACAAAAGACCCCACAACAACATCCAAAGAACTACAAGTCAGTGTTCGTTATCCACCATAAGAAAGACAGTGGGCAAGATTAATTGTCAGTGTGGAAAAGACTATAAAGCCATTTCTAAAGCTTTGGGACTCTAGCTACCCACAGCGAGAGCCATTATGCACAAATGGCAAAAACATGGAAAATTTGTGAATCTTCCCAGGATTGGCCGACCAACCAAACTGAACCAAGAGGTCACAAAAGACCCCACAACAACATCCAAAGAACTAAAAGTCAGTGTTCGTAACTCCACCATAAGAAAGACAGTGGGCAAGATTAATTGTCAGTGTGGAAAAGGCTATAAAGCCATTTCTAAAGTTTTGGGACTCTAGCTAACCACAGCAAGAGCCATTATGCACAAATGGCAAAAACATGGAAGGATTGGCTGGCCAACCAAAATGAACCAAGAGGTCACAAAAGACCCCACAACAACATCCAAAGAACTACAAGTCAGTGTTCGTAACTCCACCATAAGAAAGACAGTGGGCAAGATTACTTGTCAGTGTGGAAAAGGCTATAAAGCCATTTCTAAAGCTTTGGGACTCTAGCTAACCACAGCAAGAGCCATTATGCACAAATTGCAAAAATATGGAAAATTGGTGAATCTTCCCAGGATTGGCCGGCCAACCAAACTGAACCAAGAGGTCACAAAAGACCCCACAACTACATCCAAAGAACTAAAAGTCAGTGTTTGTGACTCCACCATAAGAAAGACAGTGGGCAAGATTAATTGTCAATGTGGAAAAGGCTATAAAGCCATTTCTAAAGCTTTTGGACTCTAGCTAACCACAGCAAGAGCCATTATGCACAAATGGCAAAAACATGGAAGGATTGGCTGGCCAACCAAAATTAACCAAGAGGTCACAAAAGACCCCACAACAACATCCAAAGAACTACAAGTCAGTGTTCGTAACTCCACCATAAGAAAGACAGTGGGCAAGATTACTTGTCAGTGTGGAAAAGGCTATAAAGCCATTTCTAAAGCTTTGGGACTCTAGCTAACCACAGCAAGAGCCATTATGCACAAATTGCAAAAATATGGAAAATTGGTGAATCTTCCCAGGATTGGCCGGCCAACCAAACTGAACCAAGAGGTCACAAAAGACCCCACAACAACATCCAAAGGACTACAAGTCAGTGTTCGTAACTCCACCATAAGAAAGACAGTGGACAAGATTAATTGTCAGTGTGGAAAAGACTATAAAGCCATTTCTAAAGCTTTGGGACTCTAGCTAACCACAGCGAGAGCCATTATGCACAAATGGCAAAAACATGGAAGGATTGGCCGGCCAACCAAAATGAACCAAGAGGTCACAAAAGACCCCACAACAACATCCAAAGAACTACAAGTCAGTGTTTGTGACTCCACCATAAGAAAGACAGTGGCAAAGATTAATTGTCAGTGTGGAAAAGGCTAAAAGCCATTTCTAAAGCGTTGGGACTCTAGCTAACCACAGCAAGAGCCATTATGCACACATGGCAAAAACATGGAATATTGGTGAATCTTCCCGGGATTGGCCGGCCAACCAAAATGAACCAAGAGGTCACAAAAGACCCCACAACAACATCCAAAGAACTAACCCTAACCCCATAATATCAATTAGAACAAAATTTGGCTAACTTTTCATGTCAAAGTCATCATAACCGGTGGAAGAAAACAAGAAAAAGACGATACGTTGACATGTGACAGCTTCAAGACAATTTGTCAACGCGCGCGCTCTTTCAACATGGCCGCCGCTTTCCACCCAGGAAATGATTCATCTGCATAAATCCAGGAGAGAGGCGGCATCAACATTAGCCACGATGAGTTATCTGGCCAATAAGTTGTAATCAGACAGATGCCGTTTGCCGCACTGTAAACAAAAGTAATTACAGTAGAAGTGATGGATGGAGAGAATAAGATGCTTTGTGCAGCCTCAGGACCAACCTGCTACACTTTAATTAGACCAGCAACATTCAATCAGCCTGACCAAGCACATGCTGCTAAAGTACAAATACTCCTGCTCTTCTTTGCTTCACTTTGGACTCTTAAAATGGGAGCAACTGCTAAGTTAGCACATAACCTGTATGCTACGCTACGGCCGAGTATTTTGTGAAAAATATCGGAGATTTTGAGAATAAAGTTGTAAATTTACTAGGAAAAAAAAACAGAACATTACAACAATATAGTTATAAATTTAAGATAATAAAGTCGTAAATTTACTGGAGAAAAGTTGTAAATTTGTTTCAATAAAGTTGTGAATTTATGAGAAAAAATGAATAATATTACAAGAATAATGTTGAAAATTTATGGCAATGAAGTTTGAAAATTTATGACTTTAGTCCTGTAAAAAAGGTTGCAATATTATGAGAATTAATTTGTAAATTTACTAGGAAAAACTCATAATCATATGAGAATAAAGTTGTATATTTATGAGAATGAACTTGTAAATTTACAAGAAATTTTTTGTCATATTGTGACAAAGTTGTTAATTTACGAGAATAAACTGGTACTATTAGAAAACAAAAATATGAAAAAGAAAATAAAAATGTAAATTATGAGAATAAAACAATAAATTTACTAGAATAAAGTCCTAAATGCACAAGAAAGAAAATTGTAAATTTACGAGAATAAAGTCTTGAATTCACCAGAAAAATATTGGAATATTATAAGAATAAAGTTGTCAATTTACGAGAATTAAATTATAGAGAAAAGTTGCAATAATACAAGAATAAAGTTGTACATTTACAAGAAAAAAGTGGTAATATTACAACAATAATCTTGCAATTTTATGAAAATAAAGTCCTGAATTTCTGAGAAAAAAAGTCATAATTATTACAAAAATAAAGTTGTAAATATATGAGGAAAAACCTTGTAATGTTACAGGAATAAAGTCATACATTTACGAGAATATAGTTGTTTTTTCTTTTTTGTTTTTAGCCAGTACTAAAATTCTTTATGAAGTGTACAATCAGGACAGGTGCTAGAAAAGACGATATATATATATAAAAAATGTCCTCAAAAATGTGTTATTTTTTTCAGTTAGGAGGCAAAAAAAAGGATTTTACCAAGAAAAAGTTAACTATTTTTGAGAAAAACTAAAATAAAAATAAATATAAAATATATATAAAATACATAAATCAAAAACACCTAAAAATAAATTACATTTATATATATTATATATATATACAAACACAATATATATAAAATCAATTATTTTGTCAAGAAAAAAATTGCAAATATTCAAGAACAAATAAATTCTAAAAGAAACGGTATATTATTGATGTTATGTAATGGTTCTTTTTTTTTATTTATTTTTTTTTTAGCAGGAAAACAGTAATACTAGCATGGCAAAAGTATGCACCTTTCACCAAGGAAAAGCCACTTATTGTTTATGAAGGCGCTACGACTACGCTACGCACTTAAAAGCATTAAAAGCAACATTAAAAGCTGCAGCAAGTAATTATACTGCAGGTAGCACAATTCCCTAAATGCTTTTTGGATTTGCAGCATTTTTTTTTTTACATTAAGCATCTCAAAGTAATTATGAACATGTTTCCAAGAGCAAATGTTGTCATGCAAGAGAGAACGTGATGCTAATTACGTGGGGGGGATAATAATGGACACACGGGCTAGCGCTACATAGCGGGAGGTGGCACATTCAATGGGCCATGATAATTAAGTACAAAAAAAAAAAAAAAAATCTTAATGACTCCCCCCTTGACTCGCACTGCACGGATATTTCATGTTTCATTACGTTCACGACGACCGTGCCCATATCCCGAGTCGCCGCCAAAAGTTTTTTAGCGCCGGTAGTTCCGACCTAAGTGTGTTTTCATTCACAACTTTCTTGTTGTTCCTTGTTGTTTTTTGTCTGGACAGCACACTTCCTGTGCACCTTCATTTCCGGCTATTGTCTCATTAATGTATCATTACTGACACCTAGTGGCCAGTGGAGAATACTACATATCACTACAGCGTCTTTGAATGCCTTATATCTGTACCTTTGTAACAATAAAACATGTAAAATATGTAAAGAATATGTACATGTGTAACAATAAAAGAAAAAGACACGTAAAAAATAGCTTTGTAAATATTTTTTTATTTTTATTTTATGCATATATTTGAAAATAAATTATATATTATGTATTTGGAAAAATAATAAAGCCTTGGTTTTTACATACTTTTGTCAGAAAAGATTGCAACTTGACTGATTACGAGTATTACTTTTTGTCGAAAAATATTTTTTTTTGTCAAAAATATTTTTTTTTCTCGAAAAAAAAACTAATGTGTACGCTTTCCTTAAAAAAAAATAAAAAATGTATGTTATTTTTTCAATTAAGAGGCAAAAAAATGTTAGTTCCAAGAAAAAGTTCACAATTTTTTAGAAAAACAAGTAAAAAAAATATATATATATATATAATATACATAAAATATATAAATAAATAAATACAAATATGTATATATAAAATTTCCTAAATTTTCCTCAAATTTAATTTAATAATTTCCTAAATTTTTTTCTTGACAGATGTTTTTTGTGTTTGTATATATATATATATGTATTTATATATATACGAACACAAAAAACATGTAAAAAAAACTATTATTTTACTAAGAAAAAAATTGCAAATATTCAAGAAGAAATAAATTCTAAAAGAAACAGTTTATTATCGTCAAAAACAGGCGTTGGTTTTTAATGTGCTGTTTGCAAATTGTGACGTTAAAGGCAAATAATTGTACAACATTAGCAAGACCTATTTCCTCCTCAGCCGTAAACACCAGATATCATTAGCGAGATCAGATGGAATAGGTGTCCTGGCAGGTCCACTAATATCAACAGCGCATTAAAACAGATCATATAGTATCAGGAAGTGGAAAAGATGTCGGTGTAGCATTAAAATGATATCGAGGGTGCCACTTTGGGGTCAAATTGTTACATATGGTGGCTTTAGGGATGCTGTACTCCGCCATCATTACTTGGCCCTTTTTTCCTCTGCCCTTAAATCACGGGTGGCCCCATTCTTTCCCCAAAGTCTCCTGAGCGACATTGTGTAGGAATTAGTTAATGACGGACTCGTCTTAATGAGCTCATGGCGTGGTGCACGGGAAAAAAAAAAAAAAAAAAACAGAAAAAGGATGACCATCTAAAGCACCTCGGGGGGTCATATGAAGCCGCACTCTCGTTGCACAACCTCGTGCCTCATACGCCGCCACCAGCCATCATGCAACTCTAGTCTCTACTCATTTGCTGTCAAACATTGCACTCTGATGACTTTTCTCTCTCGTTTCGCTCACGATCTATTCGGTTCCGGCCCGAGAGTTGTGCAATATCATTAGAAAAAAAAACTAATTTGGTGGGTTTAATGGGGTGACTTAGACTAACAAGTTGTTACAACAAGAGTACCCTGAAGTGACTTTGGATGTATCAACGCGCTGCTCATTAGCATCCCGGACGTGTTATTGCAGTCAGGCTTTCGCTGAAAGAATTGCACGGCGCAGTAGAAAAAAAAAAAAAAAAAAAGATATGCGTTGCATAATGACCACGCTAGCGATACACTATGTCAATACCGAGGATATAAATAGAAAACACATGTGCACCCCTCGACATGTAAAGGTCCTTTTCAAGCGGACTGGAGGAAATCATTATGAAAATGTGGATGCACGGGAAACGGGAAAACATCACCTTTAAAGGTTGCATGCATGAAAATGATTCTTGCGGTTTTAAAATACAAATTATATGAATGTGTGACGACTGATATGTAATACACTGTATATGTCTTCTTATACTACCTCACTTTAAGTACAAAAAAATAAAACACAGTCTTGCTGGTAATAATGCAAAATGGGCGCCACATGTGGAGAAAAATGTGAAATTTTGAGAATAAAGTCATAAATTGACAAGAATAACATAGTAAAATTATGAGAAATCAAGTTGTAAATTTACAACAATCAAATAATAATCTGAGGTTTTGGAGGAAATTGTAAATTTACGAGAGGAAACTCTTGACTTTATGTTCCTGTCATTGTATGAGACAGCTATGAAAGTGGGGGTCTTTTGTGACCTTTGGGAGGGGTGCTAATCGGTTTGTATTTTCTTTGTATGTAAATGTCCGACTTTAAGCTGGTAATATTAGGACTTTTTTGTCTCATGAATTTACAATGTATTTTCTGGTACATTTACAACTTTATTGTCATACAGTGTGACACCAAAAACAGGAATTTTTGAAGCCCGTATTGGCAGACATTTTTTTTTTGGGGGGGGGGGGGACTCTGTAAATTTCTAACCGTAATATTACAATTTTATTGTCTTGTAAATGTACGATATTATTCTTGAAAATCGTATTTTTTCCCATAAAATTCACGACTTTATTCTCATAATATTATGACTTTTTTTGTTGCGTGAATTTTTCACTTTTTTCTGGTAAATTAAAGACTTTATTTTTGTACATTTCTGACTTTATTATTGGAATAAAGGCATATCTTAATCTTAATATTACACCTTTTTTCTTGTCAATTTTTGACTTTATTCTAGTGAATTAAAAAAAATATCCTAAATTTTTCTTCTAATACTTTATTCTTGTACATTTTAGACTTTTTTTCGTAAATGTGTGACTTCATAAATTCATGACTTTATGCTGGTCATAATACGACTTTTTTGTGTTGTGAATTTACAATTTTTTCTGGTACATATGCGACTTTTTATTCTCTTAATATTACAACTTCATTCTAGTAAATTAAACACTTTTTTAACGACTTTAAAAAAGTCATACATTTACGACTTTATTCTCATAATATTGTGACTTTTTTTGTCTTTTTTTTGATTTTTTTCACTTTCTTTCTGGTACATTTAAGACTTTATTGTTGTACATTTCTGACTTTATTATCGTAATATTACACCTTTCTTGTAAATTTTTTACTTAACTCTAGTGAATTAAAAAAAATCTTCTAAATTTTTTCTTCTAAAACTGTATTCTTGTACATTTTAGACTTTTTTTTCGTAAATGTGTGACTTCATAAATTTATGACTTTATGCTCATCAAAATACGACTTTTTTTGTGTTGTGAATTTATATTTTTTTCTGGTACATTTGCAACTTTTTATTCTCTTAATATTACAACTTCATTCTAGGAAATTAAATACTTTTTTTTAACAACTTTTAAAAAGTCGTACATTTACGACTTTATTCTCATAATATTGTGACTTTTTTTGTCTTTTTTTGATTTTTTTCACTTTTTTTCTGGTACATTTCTGACTTTATTATAATATTACACCTTTTTTCTTGTCAGTTTTTGACTTTATTCTAGTGAATTTAAAAAAAAGTTCTCCTAATTTTTTTTCTAAAACTTTGTCAAACTTTATTCTTGTACATTTTAGACTTTTTTTTCGTAAATGTGTGACTTCATAAATTCATGACTTTATGCTCATCATAATACAACTTTTTTGTGTTGTGAATTTACAATTTTTTCTGGTACATTTGCGACTTTTTATTCTCTTAATATTACAACTTCATTCTAGTAAATTAAACACTTTTTTAACGACTTTAAAAAAGTCATACATTTACGACTTTATTCTCATAATATTGTGACTTTTTTTTGTCTTGTTTTGATTTTTTCACTTTCTTTCTGGTAAATTTAAGACTTTATTGTTGTACATTTCTGACTGTATTATCGTAATATTACACCTTTTTTCTTGTAAATTTTTTACTTAACTCTAGTGAATTAAAAAAAAAATCTTCTAAATTTTTTCTTTTACAACTGTATTCTTGTACATTTTAGACTTTTTTTTGCAAATGTGTGACTTCATAAATTTATGACTTTATGCTCATCAAAATACGACTTTTTTTGTGTTGTGAATTTATATTTTTTTCTGGTACATTTGCGACTTTTTATTCTCTTAATATTACAACTTCATTCTAGGAAATTAAATACTTTTTTTTAACAACTTTAAAAAAGTCGTACATTTACGACTTTATTCTCATAATATTGTGTAATTTTTTGTCTTTTTTTGATTTTTTCACTTTCTTTCTGGTACATTTCTGACTTTATTATCATAATATTACACCTTTTTTCTTGTCAATTTTTGACTTTATTCTAGTGAATTAAAAAAAAAAGTTCTCCTAAGTTTTTTTCTAAAACTTTCTCAAACTTTATTCTTGTACATTTTAGACTTTTTTTTTGTAAATGTGTCACTTCATAAATTTATGACTCATCATAATACGACTTTTTTTGTGTTGTGAATTTACAATTTTTTTCTGGTACATTTGTGACTTTTTATTTTCTTAATATTACATTCATTCTAGTAAATTAAATACTTTTGGTTGTTTTACATCAAAAAATTTTTTTTCAAATATAACACGATGAACTATTTACACTTTTCACATTTGGAATTGAACTGTCTACGTGCACGCGTTCAAATTTCCCCTCCTTGGCGTAACACGGTAAGATGCCTTTTCACTTCCTGGTTGCTGCAAAGCATACTTACGTATGTATTTCAATGTAAGACATGCACGCCAAACTCCTATAAAGTGCACTCATGCCACCCTGTGGTCATTTTTTCAGCTTAAAACTGCACCGAACGTGCGGTTGCAACATCACATATTCTTGTGGAATCGGACTTTATCCATCGGCATGGATACTAGACGATACCACTGAAACACACGTCATGTTGTCAATGAATCTGCCTGATCCCATCCTCCTCAGTATGATCCATATTTAGTTTATTTTTTTTACATTTAAATCAAATAAGGATGCAGTACTTTAACGCACCTTGAGCACCTGTTGGCTGTGTTTGTGGAAAAAAAGAGTCAGCGTGGGCAAGTCGATGCGCGGCAGGCAGCATGTGTGCTTTCTCTGCGGGCGAGCGAGCGAATGATGAACGCTCGTGTTCCAATGACGTCGCAACAAGCCAAGCCGTGAATTTCCAACAGAATATTGGCTGGAGGGGAGCCGTTTGGAAAGTAATTACATCAAAGGCTGCGTTGGGACTATTTTCTCCACACACAACATAAAAACAGCGCTGATGATAAGCAAAGCCCCTGCAGGCTGTAATTAGGGCCCCCGTGCCTTATGGCCGGTGCATGTTGAATAACTGCAACATGGCTGACGCTGTCAACGTATAGACTCCTTTGTTGTATATGTTTTTAGGCTAAAAAGCGCATATGCCGCCATGATTTGGTATTTGCATCGGGTTTTCCGTCCGAAAAGTTGCACGATTCAGACCTGTTGAAGTCTACAGCCTCAGCGGCTGCAGATATTCAGCAGTAGAAAAGGAAATAGTGAATCGTGATGAATCCTGGTGGGCATCAATATGCTGCTTTTTGTGTGGGAGGGATGCTGAAATCTTCCACAACTTGTTAGCACAGCAGATTGCTCCCAGCAAACAGTTGCTACTGAGAGATTGGGATTTTTTTTTATTTTTTTTTAGCCTTGAAATATTCCAGTCATAATTTATTTAACTGCAGATAAATATGGTGGGGGGGGGGGGGGGGGGGCTTGCATGCCTGCCTAACAACAGACAACACAGGCACATACTGTCAAACACAAATGCTTGGGGTTATGATAAGAGTTGGTGAAGAATTAATAATTCATTTAAACAAATGTAACATCATGCAAAATAGATGTAATCAAGAAACATTGCAAAAATATTCACAAATTTGTTAATAACATAAAAATGTATTGCTAAATATTAAAAATACCAAATCGACATAACATGAGGAAATATCTAATATAATTGAAAAAAATACTGTGAAATCTGTTTACCTCAATAACAATTATTAGAAATATTTTATTACAACAATAATTTAATAAAAATTATACAAAATAATTCAAACATAATGCAATAATAACTTTGAAAAATATATATATTTTTAAAAGTCAAAAATAAAAATTGCAAAAAAACAAAAAAAAATTAGTCATTATTAACATTACCACAATAGGTTAAAATTGTAACATCATGCAAAATAGATGTAATCAAGAAACATTGCAAAAATATTCACATATTTGTTAATAATGTCAAAATATATTGCGAACTATTAAAAATACCAGTTTGATATAACATGATGAAATATCTAATATCATTGAAAAAAATACTGTGAAATCTGTTTACCTCAATAACAATTATTAGAAATATTTTATTACAACAATAAGTTAATAAAAATGATACAAAATAATTCAAACATAATGCAATAATAACTTTGAAAAATATATATATTTTTAAAAGTCAGAAATAAAAATTGCAAAAAAACAAATAAAAATTAGTCATTATTAACATTACCACAATAGGTTAAAATTGTAACATCATGCAAAATAGATGTAATCAAGAAACATTGCAAAAATATTCACATATTTGTTAATAATGTAAAAATATATTGCTAAATATTAAAAATACCAATTCAACATAACATGATGAAATATCTAATATCATTTAAAAATACTGTGAAATCTGTTTACCTCAATAACAATTATTAGAAATATTTTATTACAACAATAATTTAATAAAAATGATACAAAATAATTCAAACATAATGCAATAATGACTTTGAATATATATATATTTTTAAAAGTCAGAAATAAAAATTACAGTCATTAACATTACCACAATAGGTTAAAATTGTAACATCACGCAAAATAGATGTAATCAAGAAACATTGCAAAAATATTCACAAATTTGTTAATAACACTGGGGTTGATTATAGTTAATATATTGTTTTAAAAATGATACAAAATAATTCAAACATAATGCAATAATAACTTTAAAAATATATGTTTTTTAAAAGTCAGAAATAAAAATTACAAAAAAAAATGATGAAAAAATAAAAATAAAATAAAAATTACAGAGTCATTATTAGCATTACCACAATAGGTTAAAATTGTAACATCATGCAAAATAGATGTAATCAGGATACATTGCAAAAATATTCACAAATGTGTTAATAATGTCAAAATATATTGCTAAATATTAAAAATACACCTTGGGGTACACCTTGGACCTGCCAATCAAAGGGGATAGTGTGGAGCCGAGTCTTTAGTTCGTTCAGCTGATTCTGTGGCGCCCACATTTCCCACGCTGACATCACTTTCTTGGGTTCAGTCTCCAGTTCTTCAAAGTATCCACGTCAGCAGTGGATGCATGTTGAACTATTTCACACTTTTCTTCCGTCAGCTGCCGTTTCCACAAGCTTGGTTTCTTAAGTGTTCCTTAAGGGCTATGGTTTCCTTTCAATCAGGTGTTTCAACTTTGAGAAGTTTAGGCGGGAGACTTTCTAGATCTTCCAGATTCTGCACCTCCTTCTGCAGCATTTCCATGGATATCCTGCTTCCCAAGCGCGTATCCCAGCTGTCTTCAAGCGAGAGACGGGGTACACCCTGGACTGGTGGCCAGCCAATCACAGTGCATATATAGACAAACAACCATTCACACTCACATTCATACCTATGGACAATTTGGAGTCGCTAATTAACCTAGCATGTTTTTGGAATGTGGGAGGAAACCCATGCATGCACGGGGAGAACATGCAAACTCCACACAGAGATTGTCCATTGAATGTGAGTGTGAATGGTTGTTTGTCTAAATGTGCCCTATGATTGGCTGCCGACCAGTCCAGACTGTACCCCTCTCAAAGTCCAAAGTCAGCTGGGATAGGCTCCAGCATACCCCGGCCACCATTGTGAGGACCTACATTGCACTTAATTATCCAGCCAGTGAGATCCGAACCCCATTTGCCGTTACTGCTCAACAGAACCATTTGCACCCGATTCTGCAGAGGTTACGCAATGAAACTTTTATGCCCGCATGAAGATTCCCGCAGCAGCAGCAAACCATGAGACAATATCTGCTAGCTCCTATTCATTTAGCGCTCTAATGACGGAGCAGGCTGCTGATATTCAGCCCTTTTTCTTCCTCTCCTCCCGTGGCAGCTGGCTGGTCATGATGCTCCCTCTGTGCTTGTCAGATTAGAGGCGGCCCAGACCCTCAAACGCCAGCCACTATTTTTAGACGCCTAATAAGAATTCATTTAAGGCGGAACATTGTGTTCAGGCTACGGCATTGTTCGGGGAGGAAAAAGTGAGCAAAAAGATAAATCCCTTCCCGTTGAAACATTTATAGGACGCTACCCTCTTCTATAACGCTACGACTGTATAGGGTAAATTTTTCATACGTCAACATGACAAGGCTTTTTTTTCTCTGTGCGTCGCCTCTCCGTTGCAAAGGCTCGGCTTCTCACACATACGCCACACTTTCACACGCCGGGCACAACTGTCATATGTAGTCGCGCAGAACACATCTTCAGGCATGCAATATTGATGCTAATACGCACCAAGGCATGCAGAGGGAGCGCAGTTGTAAACGCCTGTCATGGCCTCACAGAGCTGTACAGTGAAGGTTTGTGTTGAAACCCCACCGGAGACGCACGGCTCTCCATCAAAACTGTCGGTGATTTTTGTGAGCATGTCATGTGACGTACGCCCGATCCATCTGCCCATATTGGAACTACTTCAGAAAGTGGTGAGTCACCAATTTTAATTAGACTCCGGTTTTCTCCCACATTCCAAAAACATGCTAGGTTAATTGGCGACTCCAAATTGTCCATAGGTATGAATGTGAGTGTGAATGGTTGTTTGTCTATATGTGCCCTGTGATTGGCTGGAGACCAGTCCAGGGTGTACCCCGCCTCTCGCCCGAAGACAGCTGGGAAGTTAGGGTTAGTGTCTTTGGTTGAGATTTGATCTGTGTTTTTTTTGTGGTTAGGGTTATTATGGCTTATGGTTTAAAGTTCGGGCTTTAGGTTGGATTTTGAGTTAGGATTTCAAGTTAGGGTTAGGGTTTCAAATGAAGGTTATTAGGGTTTCTAGTTGGGGTTATGGAGTTAGGGTTTTGGGTTGGTATTTCAGGTTCAGGTTTCAAGTTAAACTTGAATTTTGAGTTTGGGTTATTAGGGTTTGGGTTTCCATTTACGCATATCGGGATTTCAAGTTAGAGTTAAGGTTTTGAGTTAGGGTTATTGCGGTTTCAAGTTAGGGTTAGGGCTTTGGGTTGGGATTTCGAGTTAGGATTTGAAGTTACTATTAGGATTTCAAATTAAGGTTATTAGTGTTTCTAGTTGGGATTATGGGTTGGGATTTTGAGTTAGGATTCTGTAATACAGTTATTAAGGTTTGAAGTTAGGCTTAGTGTCTTTGGCTGAGATTTCAAGTTGGGTTTTGGGTTGGGCGAGTTACGTTTAGGGTTTTGACTTGAGTATGAGTTAGGGTTTTTTTCTTGGGTTTGGATTTCAAGTTAAGATTAGAGTTTCAAGTTAGGATTATGAGGGTTTGAAGTTACAGTTTGGGTTTTGGTTTGGGACCTTGAGTTAGGGTTTCAAATTAGGGTTAAAGGATTTTGGGTTTGGATTTCAAGTTAGGGTTTCAAATGAAGGCTATTAGGGTTTCTAGTTGGGGTTATGGGTTGAATTATGGCTTTTGAATTTGGATTTTGGAATAAGGTTATCAGGGTTTGAAGTTTGGGTTAGTGTCTTTGGCTGGGATTTCAAGTTGGGTTTTGGGTTGGGTGAGCTATGGTTAGGGTTTAGAATTAAGAGTATTAGTTAGGGTTTGTGTCTTCAGTTTGGATTTCAAGTGAAGATTAGCGTTTCGAGTTCACAAGGGTTTGAAGTTACAGTTGGGGTTTTGGTTTGGGACTTTGAGTTGGGGTTTCAGATTAGGAGGAAAAAGCGGTAGAAAATGAATGAATGAATGATTTTGGGTTTGGATTTCAATTTAGGTTTAGGGCTTTGGGTTGGCATTTCAGGCTAGGATTTGAAATTAGGTTTAGGGTTTCAAATGAAGGTTATTAGGGTTTCTGGTTGGGGTTATGGGTTAAGATTTTGTAATAAGGTTATTAGGGTTTGAGGTTAGGGTTAGTGTCTTTGGCAGGCGACCAGTCCAGGGTGTACCCAGCCTCTCGCCCGAAGACAGCTGGGATAGGCTTCAGCAACCCCCGCAACCCTCGTGAGGATAAGCGGTAGAAAATGAATGAATGAATTTAATTAGTAATCCTGTATAACTAATTACAGTAAAAAGGCATACGTGAAATGTAAGAATGGAAAAAATGGACACGATGTGACAGTGTTATTTCTTGAATTCAATGGGGCCAAAAAGCCAGACCTCCAGACACAAGACACCACCATGAAAGAAAAGGACGAGGAAAGAAGACGGAAGGAGCAACACGCTTCAACAAGGACACAAAAATGCTACAGCTGAGTGAGTCACTGAATCATTCTTGTCCAACCTAGTCAGTTACTACAATCTGAACTTTGACAGTGTTTAAACAAGAAATGTGAAAAAATGTAAAGAAAAGTTTATAAAGTGTATTGTGAATAGTTTTAAACAGATTGTGTTATTGCATGACATCATAGCAATCCCCAAATATCACTGAATCCTGCCCCCTAGAGGCTGTGGGTAGTGGTGGCATGACTTCTGTGCAGCGTCTTTCTCAATAGATGTGGTATCTAATATTATGAGCACATTTGTTCCATATCTTACAAGATAAAGGTATAGCTATGGAGGGAAGTCCTGTCTCTGAAGTTGTGTGAGCAGCAGGGAGTTGCCATGGCAACGCAGCGGCAGAAAAGGCTAAGGGAAGGGGAGTCTGCAGGCCACAGGACATCAAAATGTGGCGAGGAGAAGCCAGGTTGGAAATGGTGTTAGTGCGTGTTGACGGTTACGTCACGTATAGAAGCCCACATGTCGCCTTTTCAAAAACACACATTCATGGAGCCTCTCTTCATATGCAGATGAGATGCATTTAATTGTGGCACTGCTCAATTCCTAATGTATGAAAGGCAAGAGGAAATGCATCCAAAGATGTGCATTCAAATGAAATATTCAAGGCCTCTAATGAAATATTCTGTCAGTTTCTATGAGCAACGTTGCAAGCTCTGTGGGAGGGGGGGAATGATATGCTGCTTTAATGAGTCGCATCATCTACCCCACTAAAATGTTTAGTGGCCTTTCTTTACTGGACGTTTTCATAGCAAGACTGATCATGAGGCCACATTTTTGTCCTTAACAGTATGCAGAGAACTTGCTCTTCAGTGAATTAATATACAATATGTGCTTCACTGTACAAACACAGTACAAAAATTTTACCTACATATTTAGTATTAGTATATATATTTAAATTACTGTTGGATGATAACCAACTTGAAACCTTCACCCTGATTTAAACACGTAAACTTAATATCCCTATGTCGAAACATTAACTTGAAACACTAACTCAAAATCCCAACCCAAGACCCATACCCTAACTTGAAACCCAAACCCAAATCCTTTAACCCTAATTTGAAACCGTAACTCGAAATCCCAAACCACCCCAACTGTAACTTCGAACCCTCGTAACCCTAACTCGAAACGTTAATTTTAACTTGAAATCCAAACCCAAGACACAAACCCTAACTCGCCCAACCCAAAACCCAGCTTGAAATCCCAGCCAAAGACACTAACCCTAACCTCAAACACTAATAAGAAAATCCCAACCCATAACACCAACTAGAAACCATAATAACAGTAATTTGAAACCCTAACCGAAATTTCAAATCCTAGTCTGAAATGCCAACCCAAAGCCCTAAACCTTACTTGAAATCTGAACCCTAATCTGAAACTCTAACTCGAAGTCCCGATCCAAAACCCCGACTAACTTCAAACCCTTGTAAACCTAACTCGAAACGCTAATCTTAACTTGAAATCCAAACCCAAGACGCAAACCCTAACTAATACTCTTAATTCAAAATCCTAACCATAACTCGCCCAACTTGAAATCCCAGCCAAAGACACTAACCCTAATTTCAAACCCTGATAACCATATTACAAAATCCTAACTCAAAATCCCAACCCATAACCCCAACTAGAAACCCTAATAACCTTCATTTGAACCCCTAACCCTAACTTGAAATCCCAACTCAAAATCCAACCCAAAGCCTGAACTTTAAACCATAAACCATAACCCTAACCATAAACCATAATAACCCCAACCACAAAAAACCACAACTCAAAACCAAACACTAACTCTACATGAAACCCCAACTCTTACATAAAACCCCTACTTTGTAACATTTGTAAGGACTTGCATTAAGGACTAAAATGACTGCCATACTATTAGCTACTGATGTCAGTTTGTAAAGAAACATTAAACATGTTTGCGCCGCAATTTACCTCCAAGCCCAAAGCCTACTCCGTCGAATATAAAACAAGTAACAGAAACGGATTACTTTCACTGATATATTCAGTGAAAGTAATCCGTTCTTTTCACTATAGTGCCATCTGGTGGGGCAGTGCACCGCTTTGCCCCTAATGCTTTTAAACCGCCACCAGCAACATCTCAAATGATGATCACGTTGCACGCTGATTGTGTTTTATTGCTGGCAAACTTTTTGACTGTACCACAGAGAGACTTGACGTGGTACACCATCAACTTGAGGGGGGGAAAAAAAGTGCTAATTAAAGTGCTTATTTTTCTCATTTTCATATCCAAATGAGTTGAATGGAAACTCACAGGACATTATAATTATGCCAAGCAGAGAGTAGCTGGAGTGTTAAATTACTTCATAATGCTGTGGCTCATCCACAAAAAAAAAAACAGGAGGCTTTTTAAAAAGGTTTGAAATGTAATCACGAGGGTACAAAGAGAGAGAATAACAGCGGCCTTGATTGTATCCTGGAGGTAAAACTGAGTGGGAGAACAATTGTGGACTCTGGGGAAGCTCTTATCAATGCTGCCTACCAAACATTTCCTGTTGGGTGTTAATAATAATTCATGGTGATGGGTATGAAGCAACTCAACTTTTGATTATGCAAGACAAACAAAACTCTTAATAGGTTCCCTTCTGAACTGTTACTCACAAAATCCTAATCACCGATTTGTGTTTTCAGTCACAGAATGAAAAAAGACTTCAGTGCACTCAAGACCTTTTTTTGTTTGTTTCCAACCATGCCCTCAAAAGAAATACAATCACTAATCACTAAATACTGCATTTGCTACCATAATTGCGCATATTTGTTGAATGATTAATGAGGTTGGACCGACACTGGGTAAACTGAGGGATGGATTGACCAACGGACGGATGCAACGATGGATGATGACTACGGGATAAACAGTACAAGATGAATTGATGGACGGATGCAAGGATAAGATTAACGGCTGTACAGGTAAGTGAATGGATCGATCGGCAAATCAAGCGAGGTACAGATGGGTGAATAGAGAGACGGTTGGATGCATGCCATGGATAGAGGATTGGATAAACGAGACGGACAGAGATGAATGATGAATGGAAGGCTCGACAAACCGACTGACACCGATGGATAAATGGAAGGATCGCCCAATGGAAGTACAGTGGATCCTTGGTTACCGTCATTTATTCCAGAAGGTCACACTCTAACCCAAAGGATGGTAGCCAAAAAAGTTAACAAAAACAGTTTTACACCTTCGAGTATTTGGTGTTTCTTACACCGTTAACCGAAAATGGGAGTTGCAAGCATTCGATGAAACTACTGAATTCAAGAAGTACTCATGACAAAACACCAAAGTGGTGTCAGTCTTGGATCTCGTTGTCACATTTTGTCTTTGGGAACAATCACGTCACATCACGTTAACCAAAAAACTAACCAGGGTGCACGCTAAGGTTCCATTCATCCATGTTCTTTATCCTCACTAGGGTTGCAAGTATGCTGGAGCCTATGCCAGCTCATCTTGGGTGTCACCTTGGAGACAACCTGGACTGATCACCATCCAGTTGCAGGGCACATCGTTCACTCACATTCATACTTATGGAAAGTCCTAACTAAGGTAACACTGTACAAATTTGACCTTTAACCTCAGCTCATCTTGCCTCAGTTATCATTCATTATGCATTGGGCTCTAGAAAGACTAAAATTTGAATTCACTCAAAGGGAACATTGTTCAAACCTTTGACCTCATCGATGTAAGAATATTTCATGCTAACACTTCTGTAGCCGCCAAACCATAGACAACAGTAACTGTTTTTGTTAGAATCTGAGCTTTTCCCAATTTGCTTTTAAAAAAAAACACACAAAAAACCTCCACACAATTAAAAAAAACATGTTATGTGCTTTCTTTCATGTTCATTTCATTTGGACTCTTCCCCGTTTGCTGCTGTAATACAGTGAAGAAAATAAGTATTTGAACACCCTGCTATTTTGCTATTTCTCCCACTTAGAAATCATGGAGGGGTCTGAAATTTTCATCGTAGGTGCATGTCCACTGTGAGAGAGATAAACTAAAAAGAAAAATCCAGAAATCACAATGCATGATTTTTTAACAATTTATTTGTGTGATACAGCTGCAAATAAGTATTTGAACACCTGAGAAAATGAATGTTAATATTTGGTACAGTAGCCTTTGTTTGCTATTACAGAGGTCAAACGTTTCCTGTAGTTTTTCACCAGGTTTGCACACACTGCAGGAGGGATCTTGGCCCACTCCTCCACACAGATCTTCTCTAGATCAGTCAGGTTTCTGGGCTGTCGCTGAGAAACACGGAGTTTGAGCTCCCTCCAAAGATTTTCGATTGGGTTCAGGTCTGGAGACTGGCTGGGCCATGCTAGAACCTTGATATGCTTCTTACGGAGCCACTCCTTGGTTTTCCTGGCTGTGTGCTTCGGGTCGTTGTCGTGTTGGAAGACCCAGCCACGACCCATCTTCAATGCTCTGACAGAGGGAAGGAGGTTGTTCCCCAAAATCTCACAATACACGGCCCCAGTCATCCTCTCTTTAATGCAGTGCACTCGTCCTGTCCCATGTGCAGAAAAACACCCCCAAAGCATGATGCTACCACCCCCATGCTTCACAGTAGGGATGGTGTTCTTCGGATTGTACTCTTCATTCTTCTTCCTCCAAACACGCTTATTGGAATTATGACCAAAAAGTTCTATTTTGGTCTCATCTGACCATAAAACTTTCTCCCATGACTCCTCTGTATCATCCAAATGGTCATATGCAAACTTAAGACGGGCCTTGACATGTGCTGGTTTAAGCAGGGGAACCTTTCGTGCCATGCATGATTTCACATCATGACGTCTTAGTGTATTACCTACAGTAACCTTGGAAACGGTGGTCCCAGCTCTTTTCAGGTCATTGACCAAGTCCTGTCGTGTAGTTCTGGGCTGATTCCTCACCTTTCTTAGAATCATTGAGACCCCACGAGGTGATATCTTGCATGGGGCTCCACTCCGATTGAGATTGACCGTCATGTTTAGCTTCTTCCATTTTCTAATGATAGCTCCAACAGTGGACCTTTTTTCACCAAGCTGCTTGGTAATTGCTCCGTAGCCCTTTCCAGCCTTGTGGAGGTGTACAATTTTGTCTCTGGTGTCTTTGGACAGCTCTTTGGTCTTCGCCATGTTACAAGTTAAAGTCTTACTGATTGTATGGGGTGGACAGGTGTCTTTATGCAGCTAACGACCTCAAACAGGTGCATCTGATTCAGGATGATACATGGAGTGCAGGTGGACTTCTAATGGGCAGACTAACAGGTCTTTCAGGGTCAGAATTCTAGATGATACACAGGTGTTCAAATACTTATTTGCAGCTGTATCACACAAATAAATTGTTAAAAAATCATGCATTGTGATTTCTGGATTTTTCTTTTTAGTTTATCTCTCTCACAGTGGACATGCACCTACGATGAAAATTTCAGACCCCTCCATGATTTCTAAGTGGGAGAAATAGCAAAATAGCAGGGTGTTCAAATACTTATTTTCTTCACTGTAGCATATTGTTTCTAAGGAGCAACATGGAAGCCAATTAATCACTTGCAGAAAGCCATTCTATTTATAATGTGCGGTAATTAGTACGGCATGCTGAGAATGAAATTAGTTGGTTGTTTAGTGATCAAAGATGATTTATTGGGAGTATTTCAAGAGTTAATACAAAACAACAATGCATCGGAGGCACAGCTTTTCATTCCAAGAACATTACACACAAATCTCGGAAAGCGGACACCAAAGGGGGGGGGGGGGGGGGGGGGGGTGGAAGAGGAATTAAGTTTCCTCTTTCAGAAGATAGAAAAAAAGTGGCAACATTAATTACATTTTGAGTGGACCAGTTACTGTTTTGCCTCACGGGAACCGGAATTCAACTACTATATGTACCTGAAGGTTTCGGTATATAAAAGGGAGTACCTGTGTCATGTATTTTGTGCATGGCGCCCTGAGACTGAATGCAAACTGATGCCTTATTTACTTATAATTAATAGCAGTTATGGAGCCTTCCCAGGTGACTTGGTGCAAAAGGTGGGGTACACCCTGACCTGATGGATCAGTAGTCACTTGGGGAAAAGAAGCTGTTCTGATAACTTCAGTTGAAGCCTTTTATGATGGATTCATCATAAAATTGGCATGCACCCATCCTTTGTTTACACCTAACATCCTGCTGCTGCTTTGCTGTGGGCATCTCAGGTGTGCTGACCTCAGCATCGTCACATGAGAACATGGAACGAGGCTTCTACTTCATTGATGTACCTTTTTAAGCGATTGGGGCAGGATGAAGGTGGAACCTGTTTGAAATTTGTGATTTTGGAGCAACAACACTCTTATTGCTTTCCCTGTGGAGTGTTTATGCAGCATTTTTACCAAATATTCAAATCTTTAGATTGCATTCTAATACCGTAATATTCAAATTTTTAGATTAATATAATCTGAGTGATATTTTTCCACTCTGTGCTGTACATAAAAATGTAAGGGGACTATGACACATTACTTTTCTTCTAACTCTGATAAGAGGGACTGACTGACAAGGACGTTCCAACCCACGAATTACACTTATGTTTGACTCATTGACCCACAATTATAAAATCATCAGGATAAAACCAACCCGCCTCACGACGGTCTACAACACAGAACACATACCTAGAGACTAGATGGACAATCCCTCAAAAGGCAGATATGGATGGCCTGGCAGGAAAACAGAATGCAGCTGGCCGTTTTGTCTGACTGTCCATCTGTCGTTTGTTCCATGCGTCCATCCATCCATCGATCTGTCTGTCCATCTGTGTTCATGCATCAGACGAACAGACAAAGAAGACAAAGACTTGGACAGACCAATTGATTGACAGACCAAAGTTAAACTGTGCCATCAAAGTCTACTGTAGAATGACGCTGCAGTCTTGTAACCACCACCTCCCATCTACTTCCACATATTTGCAATAACTCTTGCTTGAGTCTGATCAACCACTACAATCCAAGTTGAAGAGTTACTCCCATTTGCATAATGTATCACCAGTTGTCGTCAACCAGCTGTCGCATTGCAACATGGCCAGCCCCGTCCCATGTGTGCCACGCACTAAGCAGCTCCCAGGCATGGACTATTCATCTGCTAAGCCTCCAGTGCAAGTCTCCCTGCACACAAATCAGACGCATGGGCACCAAGGTGATGAAACACTACATTCATCAAGAAGCGTGTTTAGGGGATTGTTCATTTCCTGGAGCCAACGGCACACGCCGACACCTCGGTGGCAGTGAGAGCACGATGGGTTTTATTGGAGGATTAAAAGGCTAGGTGGTGGGAGACGGGATGCCGGGGCGAGGCGGGCAGGCAGAATGACGATGACACAGCTGCACGTTATCGGTCCACTTAATGGCGCTGTATTAGCTATCAGATGGGCCAAAGTGCACTTAACAATGGGCTAGAGGGCGCATAACATTTACTTTGTATTAGAGGTGATAAACCACAACATGGAAGTAAGGCCTTGTGGTGTTCAGACATCCTGACAGAGGAAATACAAGTACTGTACATTTTGCATGCAGAAAAACCCCAAACATCCCCAAAAATGTATGGAATGGTAGCACAAACGAAGAAGAGGCTGTTTTGTTTTGATATCATGCGAATACAACAGTTGATAGCATCATCATCCATGAACAAGGAAGTAGCCTGTTCACATGGCACGGTTTTAATTTTGAAAACATGCAAACTACAGCGATGAATACCCGAACAGAATAGAACCCAAGTCTCCCTGATCTCCTGGCCTACATGCTAACCACTCGGCCACCTTCAAAAAAAGTATGTGACGTTACACACATGGGTCTTCATATTGAAATTGGAAATTTATTTGGACAATATCGGAGAATCCTAATGAGGATTTTCCATCGCGTTTACGGATAATGATGAGCTCTACTCGTTTCATGCTCGTAATCAGAAAAAATGCATTATGCATAACGAATACTCGTCTACAATGTATCCGGCTCATCCCTATTCTTTACCCATAAGCACTGATATGATTGTTGACTATTCTACAGCAATGAAAAGTTTGAAAAATACAATGAATGTAAGGATTTTTGCATTTATTTTTAGCAGACATTTTATTCATTGACACAAGTAAACACAATCTATGGTGATAAAATACGTGTAAAAAGAATAAATGTAATAAAAACAAAAAAACGGAATTTAGGAAAAAATAGAATGGAATTTGGGAAAAAATAAAATGGATTTCATAAGGCCCTAAGTCACCTCACCCTGTTCACCCTGGCCTTACGGTGTCAACTCGGGTCCGACCGCTCTTCTTGGGCCATGATTTCGTACGGTTCTGGTGAGGCTGGGCTACAGCATGGCTCGTCGTCTTGTGCCTCGCCTAATGCGGACGAGTTGAATCCTTTCCCGCTGAACGATTGCAGCATGGTCTTGTTGGAGCAGACGGACATGATGTGAAAGCAGGACTGCACGCTGCAACGCAGATGGACATTTATGACAACACAGGGATATCGTAACCTGCTTGAGCCTACTTGACAGAAGGGTGCAAAGACCATTGACTGTTGATTTCATCCATTAGAACCATCGCACCACACTGACACGCATGCAGTGGTGAAACGCCGCATTAAAGAGCAGTATCGACTTACTGAGAGCTGGTGTCTTTAAGTGGGTCCAAGTGGCTCATGCTGCTGAAGTCATGCTCCAGCACCTGGTGAGGTGTCATACGTTGGGAAGCATCGAGCTGCAGCATCCCCTTCAGCAGATCTACAAACTTCTGCACGTCTGCAGTCTTGGCAGCTTTGTTTGCAATGTGCCGCGTGTTCAAGATGCCGGGCTGGAACTGGATCAAAAGGCAATTAAAAACTGGAAGACTGGTATTGACCCGAATATGAGATGACCCTCTTTTTCCAATACCCAGTTTTTGATAAAAGACAAATTGAATCCAAAACATGACACTTTTCCCCCAGTGTGTCTTGTGTCGCTGCTGTATCTCTCCAGGTCACTGAGTGACATGAAGAAAGGCTGACTCTCTTGGGAAGAAGTCGTTTGGCGCCACTTGATGGTTTGCATGGATAAATCTCCAGACCCCAAATATAAGAGGTAAGGAAAAATACTGTCTTATATCGGGATCAATACAGTCAATATTAAAAGTTTTAGAGTGAGTGCTTACATGCAAAAGGCGATCAAGCGAGCGGAACTTAAATCGTCTGGTCTCTTTGGGGACCAAACTGGTCTCTTTCTGGTACTGGTCTGGTGTCTGAATGAAGAGACAGTTAGCCATGGACAACATTTTAACAGCCATTTCTTTTGATTTTGCTTTTTAGAAGATAAAAGTCACAGGGAGGAACGTACCTTTAGCTTCCAGGCAAAGTTGCGTTCCATCTGGAAAAAGCAGCTCGTCTGTAGTCCAGCTTCTAGTACGTTATCCGGAGGCTGACCTTGAGTCTCCACAATGAACCTGATCTGCAAAAAACACAACTAGTCAGCTAGTTATGTACCACTGACATGCAGAATAATTCTCAACAGAGTGACAGTAAATTAGCTCAAATTTTCATTATGCCAAACTCCCAAGTCACACCAGATCTCAGGTCAGTCAGTAATATTGCTTCTTCCTTGGCTTTCAGTGTATTTTTGGTGAAAAGAGGACGGCCTCAACAAGGGGTGTTTAAGAACGTGAGCAGCAGACGGGAATTCAAAAACCCATCGGCACCTGTTATCAACATTTAAGTACAGTATTTTGTGTTTTACGTAATTTGTGTCAAAATATGTGAGGCTACTTACCTTCAAATTATAGCTTTGTCATTCATCACTGAAGACGTTCTGCCAAATTGGCCCCCTGAATTTCGCGGCTTCACTATCATGATTTTTCAAAAATATATTAATAAATCATACTCTTTTGGATGAATACGGATGAATACGGCCTTGGTCAAACAATCTACATATGTCAACAAATCTTACATTTGTTGCCTAAATTAAGCATTCATTCAAGTATAAAAATGGCGACGTGAACTAAAATACAAATAAAAGGCATTCAAAGTATAAGCTGGTCACTGGGTGTCGGTATTTTACTGTACAGTTCGGTGAGACACACAAGCACCAGACTTGATCGGCGGAACAACAGGATTTTATTCACGTTCGAAACGATGATCCCTAACACAAGCTAAAAGCTACCCACACCAAGCTAAAACTCACTCCGAACCCCCGATATCCACCCCACTTGGCTCCCCCAACACTGAAACTAATGTATCATAACACATAGCACAATACTTTTATGGGACATTTATGTCTCATAATAGGAGTGTAAAGGTGACTATAGGGGTGCTATTTCATGTCTTGAGGGCTTTAATAATGCTAAATGAATCAAATCAAATTCATCGTGGTTGGGCTAGGAATTAACCCTGATAAACTGCACACCTAAATAACAAGGTACTATTATTATACCTTTATCAATAAAAACAGGAAAAATTGACTTTAAAATGACTTGTAGCAGTTAATAATTTATAAAGGTGACCAAAGACTATTTCATGTCTTGAGGGCTTTAATAATGCTAAATGAATTAAATCATTCATCATGGTTGGGCCAGGAATCAACTAACCCTGATAAACTGCGCATCTAAATAACAGAGGTAAATTTGACTTTAAAATGACTTGTAGCAGTTAATAATTTATTGGTGTTGATGGAAAAAAATGATTACATCTATGTATTCCATCATTTCACATGGGAAAATGTGGAAAAAGATAAATGTATACTTACTTACCATGTCGTATTCACTTTTGCCAGGGTAGAGCAGAGTGCCTGTGTATAAAAAAGCTGCGATGCAGCCTACGGACCAGATGTCTATGGCTTCTGTGAAGGGGGCACCAAGCAGGACCTCTGGAGACCTGGAAAGAGAAGATCAATAGTCATTATAATTTTTTTGTGAAGGCTACATTTAATTACATTGTGATCACCTATGTATGCAATACAACAACTTGCTTAGCTTATTTAGCTACCACAATATGCCAAAATCGTTATTTGAAATTCAAGTTTAGGATTTTAACATGCTTTGGATCAACAAAAAAATAAGTTGCTGTCAGGGGCCGGACTGTGTGCAACCCTGACGTAGTAACTCACCGATACGGGAGCGTCTGAATGAGCGAACCCTGTTTGGCGGTGGAAACCTGAGCAGCCAGGCCAAAATCGATGACTTTGAGCTTGTAGGGCTGCTGCACATGGTTGACCAGCATAACGTTCTCCAGTTTGAGGTCTGCGTGAATGATCTGAGAAGCCTTCAGATGGTTCAGAGTGTCTGCTAACTGGAGTAAAAAAAAAAGAAACATCCATCCATCCATATTGTATACCACTTGTTCTTATTCTGGTCCTGGGTGAGTACACCATGGACCAGTCGCCTGTCAATCACAGGGCACATATAGACAAAACTGTCACACGCACATTCACATGGACAATTTGGAGTCAATTTGGAACAGGCATGTTTTCAGGATGTGGGACTTAGGCAGGGTTTGTGGAAAAAAAACATACAAGTTCAGAGATTCAAACTACAATACATCAGGCCATAATACAGCCCATTTAAAGCAGTATTTTCAAAACATTAACTTAGTGATTAATGGCAACGTACCTGATGGACAATCGGCCTGATCTCCTTCAGCTGCAGAGGTCTAAAATTCCGTTCTTTAATTAAGTCATAGAGACTTTTGTCCAGAAGCTCAAATTCAATACAAACATGCCCAGTGATGCTGAAGATGCTGTTCCATTGCACAAGGTGGCATTTGTCAGCATCCATCTTTTTTATCTTAAGGAGGGCCAGAATCTATAAAGACAGTTTCTGTTAGATGATGTTCTGGATAATTATCAATAATTGGAGGTCTCTTACCTCATATATGGCCCGTTTTGCTGAAGTACCGTGGTTCTTGATGGTCTTCACCGCCACCGTCTTGTTGTCAGTAGTCTTCCGGCATTTGACAACATTACCGAAGGCGCCTCGTCCCAGAACTGAAAGCACGTCGTAGCCGGATGATTTGGAGTGAATTCGGGCTCCGGGAGAAAACTGATTGTCCTCGGAGCCAGAGGAGTCCATCCTTTGCGGGACCGGGTGGTGGTGGTGGAGGTGGTGGTCCGACTGTACGCCCGGCTCTTCTGACGAGGACATGGACGCCCCAGTCAACTCGCCTCGGAGGTTCTCCACCCGTAGAAGACGCATTCTAGTAAATATACCGTGGGTGTAGCTTTATCTTTTAGATGCTTTATGACACCATGGTTCGTACCGCCACGTATTATAATCGTAAAGGACACGGGAAGGTGTGTCCAGCAGGGTCCTCAAAGTCCACCCTACTCCCCGCTCTCTGTCCACCTGAGCACGCATGACGTAACACTCGTAGTCGGGCTTCTCCTTTGCTAACTGTCTGTGACGAACCTCGAGAGTAAGTGTTTTGAAAGTTACACGTACCGTGGGTTGTCTCTTTTTTGACAAATAATCCACGAATTTACGCAACAATGGCGTTAAGTCTATGAGGGTCGGGGTCCTCTTTAATAACGCATCAGGCGGGGTTAGCTAGCCTCTCTATCGCTTTAATTGCGATTAGCATGTTGCTAATACACACCCGCTAGCTAGCATGTAAACAGGCGCTGGCTAGCACGTAAACAGGCCTTACTTGATTTAAATTGTGGTAAAAAATTGCGCTAAAACAATCGCTAATTACTGTTTATATAAATTACAGCCCAACAGTGGCGTTCTTACTTGCGCAAGGATTTTAGGTCATTACTGTATATGAATAAGGTACGTGTGTGACGTCACGACTTTGGTACCAATTCATGAAAGATGAGTAAAAATAAATTGTATAACAGTTATGTTATATATAAGGGAATTATATGTCAAAATATGTTAAGTATAATTTATTAAATACTAATCATATCTATCCATATTTATCAACACTGGAATTTGACTTTTTGTTTGTTTTTTTCAGCTTTTTCCTTATGGAGTCGGCACAGCGGATCTTGTTTTGATCCGCATACTGAAATTGGACAATATGGGAACTTTAAACCAGTCCAGGGAGTACACCGCCTCTCGCCTGAAGACAGCTGGGATAGGCTGAGCATACCCGCAGCCCCAGTGATGACAAGCGGTACAGAAAATGAATGGATTGATGGTACATATCCTCCCAAAATTACCACAAGTTAAGCACGTACAAACTATAATTTCTTTACAATGTGATAGGCCTACCTGCGGGAACACTAAAATGCTGTGAACATTCTTACTTTCAAAATGAAACCACAAATGGGAATGATATACAGTAAACAGCAGTTGTCCTCAATCGGCAGGCCACATGACCCAAATAATGAAACCACTTAGTCTCACAGAAAAGTGCTCATTTATGCAATACTTCTTCTGCAAGTGGCTGTTTCGCGCAGTGGGGACAAGTGGATGGGGATTCAAACCCTGTGGGTTATATTAAAAGAGGTACTATCCGGCCCAAATTCTGTTCTCCCTTTTACAAATGTAATTGAGGACCCCTGGTATTCAGAATTATTGGGTGGCATGTAATAGTGCAGTCGTCACAGGGCGGTCAAATAAGCACAGTTGTAGTGAGATGTCAGTTGGCTTATTAATTTATGCTGAAATTTTTGGGTAGAAATATTGCCACTTGGCGTATTATTTAAAAATACGGGGTGTCCTGTCATGTTATATTAATACACCGCGAGTCGAGGTCGTGAGTCGAGCTGTGGTTGTTATGCAAAGCATCCCTGTTTGCAGCCTATTTGCTTGGAAACCGGAACTGGAAGCCATTATTCCCCAACTCCGTCACTTATTTTGACACTATAGTTTTTTGTAAACTAATACATTTACAGTATGCCACAACTCTCTGATCAAGAAGGTGAGAAATACTATTGAATTCAAGAAATAACTCCTAGCATAACACAAAGGTGGTGTCCATGTGGATCTCTCATTGTCATTTCTGTCAACAGTTAAATCTTCATTCAAGGTAAAAATTATATTAAATATTCATTTCTGTATGCAAAACTATATTAGTCACCCATATTTGTAAAACTATTTACAAAAAAGGGTTTTCTGTGAACATCAGGGTGTCTGAAACAGATTGATTTGAGATGCATTATTTCTTAAGGTAAACACTGATTCAGTTTGTGTATGTTTTGGTTTGAGTCAGGCCTTGTGGAATGGAATAATGATGCTAACCAAGGCTCCACTGTACTGTTTTCCACAGCAAATAACATGGCATAAAATACAAACCCATTTTCTAACACATCATTTCACACAAGACAATTATTTAATGTAAAAAAAAAAAAAAAAGTTTTTATTTTTCTGGGTCTGTGGCAGCTATAGGACGGTAAAATACAGAAAAGCCAGTAAAACCTGAACTGTCTTTTGTGCGGAAATAAAAACAATGGCCAAACAAGACGTTGAAACGGCTTCTCTCACCATTACTATATTCCTTTTAACCCCTGGACTAATGTCATTCGGGGTCAGTTTTTTATTTGTTGTTTTCCCCGTCGGAGCATGATTTCATCAGGGCACTGGGCTGAGTGGTCTGTCACTACAAGACTAAGTATATGTATTGATTTATTGCTTGGTTTTATTTATTGTCTTATTGTGTATATGTGCAGCACTATGGTCAACCCTGCTTGTTTGAAAATGCGCTATATCAATCAATACATTTTGACTTGACGAGCACAGCTACTCATTACTGAGTCCTTTTTTGAATTTTTTTTTATTTCAGTTTAATGGTTGTTTGCAATCAATTGCTCACTCCGTGCATTTTCTATGCCGCGGGGGTATGCTGGAGCCTATCCAGGCTGAATTTGGGCAGGAGGCAGACTACACCCTGGACTTGCGGTTGCTCACTCTCATTTCTTCTTTTTGCAATTTGAAGCTTGGAACGTCCTTGAGATCCAAGAGTGTAAAATGTAAATTCTTAGAATTTTTCAACTGGTCTTAAAATGTGGATCTGGAGTGACCCAGGTGGCTTTGTCGGCATAAGATGAGTTTTACGCTGTTAGAACGATACATTCAATCTTCTCAGCACAAGTGAATGACTAACTCCATTCCGGTACTGGGTTTTCTCAGGCCAGTGTGAATGAAAAAGAACTGCAGTCCGATAGAGGAGAATGGAATCTGCACCTAGGGCTGCTTTATCTCCAATAGGTGGGCTTTAAAGGCCCTAAAATTGATCCAATTATGAAGGGGGCTTTTTTTTCGGAACTGTGTGTAATTGTGTAACACTCATTTTCTTGGCACGGGCCCGGGTGGCAGAGGGGGGGGGGGGGTGCTCCGACAGAGGCCTGTCATCTCCCCTAAGCCTTCTCTCTCTTCAGGCACGACACTGAAATGAGATCTGGTCTTAGCTGCAGAATTGCCAAAAGTAATGCAATGGATACCGAAAGAACAAAATCACCTTCTTACAGAAAAATCCCTCCAAAACGGGACTTGAGCTACTCTATCTCCGCTGGCCTCTAAGCTGACGCGATAAAGTTAAGAGGTCTTTGTGATGTTTACTAACGTCGGCCTACTGCACACAAGAGGACATCAAAAAATTCTAATTTGACAGGGTATCGAGCTTTCAATGGCTTTTGTAGGATTTCCTTAAAAATGAAAGGGATGTGTTACATACATAGTACTGTGAACTCATTTGTCATCGTTTGATGTGTTTTTAATAGTACAAGTGTTAGTTGAATAAGTTCAGAAGACTGTTGTGTATTTGGTTACATTAAACGGTGTCTCCCACAACTCGTAAGAATCAGCAGCAACCTCTGGCATGGCGCTCTAATAGCTCATAAATGTTTTATCGCGGCACATGATAGTGTAATGACATCTGGCTGTTCTGGCTTCCTCGTCTATCGCCTGTTATTACGCCGGGACACTCAGGAGGTGAGAAAACGATACGGCCGTTGTATCTCGGCAGTCAGGAAGACGTCAATGACAGTAAACTGCTGTTTTAAGTAATGCTCTTGGTTAAATTTGGTAGGCATTCATTAATGAGTATCAAGTACTGTGGCGATTATGCATTAGGGACAAGTGATGTAATACCTGTTCTTATCCAGCAGATGGTGCTGCATTGAAAAAAAATTATTTCCAGTATGTGCTGTACACAAAATAAATCAAATTAATTAATTTTCTACCGCTTATCCTCACGAGGGTCGCAAGTGGTGCTGGAGCTTATCCCAGCTGTCTTTTTTGGCGAGAGCCGTGGTACACCCGGGACTGGTCGCCAGCCAATCACAGGGCACATATAGACAAACGACCATTCACACTCACATTCATACCTATGGATAATTTGGAGTCGCCAATTAACCTAGCATGTTTTTGGAATGTGGGAGGAAACCGGAGTATCCACACAGGGATAGCCGAGGGTGGAATTGAACCTTGGTCTCCTAGCTGTGAGGTCTGCGCGCTAACCACTAGACCGCCGTGCAGTATGATTTATTATTATGATGGAATTTTTAGAGCCCTCCAGATGTGAACTAACACATATAGACAAACAACCATTCACACTCACATTCATACCTATGGACAATTTGGAGTCGCCAATTAACCTAGCATGTTTTTGGAATGTGGGAGGAAACCGGAGTACCCGGAGAAAACCCACGCATGTACGGGGAGAACATGCAAACTCCACAAAGAGATGGACGAGGGTGGGATTGAACTCAGGTCTTTTAGCTGTGAGGTCTGCGCGCTAACCACTCGTCCGCCGTGCAGCCCGAAATCAAATTCATTTTTTGAATCTAATTTTCAAAGCAGATTTCTCTCCCTGTCCCATGAATTGGTCGGGCCCTAACAATAATAACATTTACAAACTGTGCTCAAATAAAAGTAGATACTTTCACTTTCACATTTTATAGCATTTTTTTTGCCAGCGAGAAACGGTTCCTGTCCAATAACATACGTATATACGTATAAAATAACTCAATTATTTGACAGCCTTGCCTGCATTTGCATGGTGTAATAACACTGTTTTACATAGCATTACCCACACAGTGAAAAGTGTCTGCTGTGCAAAAAGACCCACTGTAAACAAACATAATGCATTTAGATAGCTGTAGGTGTGATTCATGTTAGGTCTAAATAGCATGTGGCTTAATCCTAAAACGTGACTTCATGATGATTGGAAGGTTTGCGGGGACCTTGAAGAGCAAGCGTGGAATTAATCTTCTGCTGACACATTTCGTCACTCCTCTCTATGGTTGGCTCAGAGCCATTTTACAACATTTTAATGACACTTTGATAGCTCACAAGAAGACTACAACCGGGCCGGGCTGAACCATTTTTAGCTCACGTGCTTAACACACCGATTTATCTCATTATGCTGTAACACATTTATTTCTCTTCTAAAGTCTTGCGGTAATGTGACACCTCACTTCTGGTGACACTTTAGTATTCACCGCCGTTCTGTTTGCATTATGTGCTGTCTGATTTTAAGACCGATGTCGTATTCTTGTGTCGTTTCAACCTTGTGTAAAAATGTGCCACAAAGGTGTCTTGTAAGCAATGCGTGATATGACATCCCTGAGGAATATTTTATCTCTGTGCATATGTTATTTGGTTATGACCTGAAAGTAAAGACCAACGGTTGACACTGTTGCATCACTTCTTAAACCCATTTTAGGGATTATTGTGATTTATCATTCATTCATTTTCTACTGCTTATCCTCACGAGGGTCGCGGGGGTGCTGGAGCCTATCCCAGCTGTCTTCGGGCGAGAGGCGGGGTACACCCTGGACTGGTCGCCAGCCAATCACAGTTCACATATAGGCAAACAACCATTCACACTCACATTCATACCTATGGACAATTTGGAGTCGCAAATTAACCTAGCATGTTTTTGGAATGTGGGGAAAAAACGGAGTATCCACACAGGGATAGCCGAGGGTGGAATTGAACCCTGGTCTCCTAGCTGTGAGGTCTGCGTGCTAACCACTAGACCGCTGTGCAGCCTGATTTATTACTATGATAGAATTTTTAGAGCCCTCCAGTTGTGAACTAACACCCCTATAGACACCTTTACACTCGTATTAAACAATATAGTAGACATAATAAGACTTTATAAGCCATTCATTCATTCATTCATTCATTTTCTACCGCTTTTTCCTCACGAGGGTCGCGGGGGTGCTGGAGCCTATCCCAGCTGTCTTCGGGCGAGAGGCGGGGTACACCCTGGACTGGTTGCCAGCCAATCACAGTTCACATATAGGCAAACAACCATTCACACTCACATTCATACCTATGGACAATTTGGAGTCGCCAATTAACCTAGCATGTTTTTGGAATGTGGGAAAAAAACAGAGTATCCACACAGGGATAGCCGAGGGTGGAATTGAACCCTGGTCTCCTAGCTGTGAGGTCTGCGTGCTAACCACTAGTCCGCCGTGCAGCCTGATTTATTACTATGATAGAATTTTTAGAGCCCTCCAGTTGTGAACTAACACCCCTATAGACACCTTTACACTCGTATTAAACAATATAGTAGACATAATAAGACTTTATAAGCCATTCATTCATTCATTCATTCATTCATTTTCTACCGCTTTTTCCTCACGAGGGTCGCGGGGGTGCTGGAGCCTATCCCAGCTGTCTTCGGGCGAGAGGCGGGGTACACCCTGGACTGGTTGCCAGCCAATCACAGTTCACATATAGGCAAACAACCATTCACACTCACATTCATACCTATGGACAATTTGGAGTCGCCAATTAACCTAGCATGTTTTTGGAATGTGGGAAAAAAACAGAGTATCCACACAGGGATAGCCGAGGGTGGAATTGAACCCTGGTCTCCTAGCTGTGAGGTCTGTGTGCCAACCACTAGTCCACCGTGCAGCCTGATTTATTACTATGATAGAATTTTTAGAGCCCTCCAGTTGTGAACTAACACCCCTATAGACACCTTTACATTCGTATTAAACAATAGACATAAGAAGACTATATAAGCCATGTAAGACATAAATAAGACTCCCTCTGATTGTTTCCGGTGTACTGTCTTTGTCGCCAAAGACAGCTGGGATAGACTCCAGCATCCCTGCATACCTAGTGAGGATAAGGAGTATAGAAAATGGATAGGGGTAGCTACATTTTGGAACTTCGAAGCTGATTGACAACTTGAAATGGAAGTGACCCCAATCTGTCTTCCAAATATGACATTTTGCCTTAGTTTCTAGGGCTTCCATGGACACCACATTCACCAGAGGATGATTGCGGTGGAATCATAATAAAAGCTAGAAACACAATAGGAGGAATGGGGGGTGGGTGGTGGTGGGGTGGGTGTTCTATACAGTCTCTCAGCTTGGCCCTCAATTACCCTTGTGCTTTCAACAGCATTCACGTGGCACTGGGAGCGCGCACAGGGGAATTTGCCGTTCAAGAGACATTGATTAATTATGCCACACACAATTAGCCCATCAAATTGAGTGTGTCCTTCTCTACCGTGGAAAGGTGATGTCAGAATTTTATGGGGCATTAAATAGCACTCCTTGTGTTGTCTTAGAGATCCGCAGAGAGCCAGAGGAACATGGCACAATGACTTTAGTATGAGCGACGAGGCTAACAGATTCTTTTTGGTCGGTGCTGATAGCCATTGGTGTTCTCCTCTCAACGGGGGTCCGTGGCCCGCCTGGAATGTATGTATCTCAGTGATTGAGAGGACAAAAAAGACAAATTAACGATTGTGTGCGTTTGATTGTTGAGTAAGGCACTAAGGCACAGAGGCACGATTTGAATGCAACCAGCAGAGGCGCTGCTGGTTTAGTGTCAAATATTGTGGAAAAAGGAGACCGTGATGACAGCTTTGGCCTAAATGACATTTCAGATGGGGCCATTCATCTTTCCAAACGCCTCCCTAGTGATGTGTTCCGGGCATGCCCAGCTGGGAGAAGGCCCCGGGGCAGACCAAGGACACGCTGGAGGGATTATGTCTCACAGCTGGCCTGGGAACGCCATGATGTCCTCCCGGTGGAGCTGGAGGAGGTGGCCGGGGACCGGGAAGTCTGGGTTTCCCTACTGAGACTGTTGCCCCGGCGACCCGGACCCTGATAAGCGGAGGAGAATGGATGGTTGGTTGCATGAACCTTTCTTATATTACAGTGGCGTTGAAACAGGATTTAAGCTATGTAACTAATTTTGGAGCTTTAACTCAAAGTAGGATTTTCACTATTTCATCCACAACATTTCTAAACACAAATCTGCCATATTGATCTGTCAGTTTGGATTGCATATTGCAAAAATAAATAAAAGAAAGTATATCAGGGAAACTCCATAGAAGAACAATCCTCAGGCTGCTTTTGTTATTATTCTGCTCTCCAAAAGTATTCTTCACGGTAGTATGAATAAGCCCTGTTTGCCATTCTTTATTTTCCGCCATGCTGCCATTGTGATTCATTTATCACTTCCCCTTTCATATGATTGTCATCTCGGTTTGGATCTTCAAGGTCGATGTATAGTTAATTGGTGCAGGTCCCGGCTCGGCAAAATCATTTCCATGACAACCGTTTTCTAAGGGACAGACTGTGAATACGAAAGACATGGGCCTACTGTGTGTGACGTTGTGTGTGACAGTAGGGAAAGAGGGTCATTTCCTACCTGGAAAGCATCCTCAATGCTAATGAGCCACACACATATATAAACTCTTTCAACTAACGTGGGTGGATAATGTGCTCAAATTAAATACTTCCACTCCATGCAAACTCAGAATGTTTAATGAAATATAAACAATACCAACTGCTTCATTCTGAGAGTTGTAGTTGAAGTAAAATTATGTAAATAAGCAAACTTTGCTGAGCATTTTCCAGCATGAAAATAGCTAGATGTACCAAAACACACATATAAAATACATATGAACATAGAATATAATATGAACGTAGAAAGACAACTAACTAACTCAACTAACTCAAACTACCAATGTACTCTTACTTCCATTATGTATATTAGCAAATTTCCACAGCATTTCAGTCAAGCTTCAGCTTCCAAAGAGCTCAATTTTTCATTCCAAATTTGGATTTTTGTACCTTTTTCAAAGTGTTTCAGTTGTGCTTCAGCTTTTCAGAATTCACCCGCATCATCTGGTTTGATTTGTAATTGTGAAAAATGTAGACACTTTTCATTGTGCAGGTGTAGCTAATAAAGTGGACAGTGATTGGACATCTTTAAATGCAAGGCGCTCATCGCTGCTCGGGAATGTAACGAAAAACGAAAAAAGTTGGAAGGTGACGTAAGAGAGACAAGCAGCGATGCAGTGATAAAGCGCTGCTACAGTACTATTAGGGCCTGTAACCCTCCTGCGGGCAAACTATTGATTTTCCCTTTAATATGAAATGTGGAGCTACACCTCCCTGTGTGGTCCAATGATAATGGCTTGATGGAGTGTGTGTATTATTTGCTCAGGTTCCTCTTGAAGATCGGCGCTAAATCTCCAGAAGAACTCTGCGTGAGCCCGTCCAGAATACATAATCCCTTCCATGGTTGGGAGTCTTATATTACATGCTCGGGTGAATGCTGGATTTTTATGGTCAGTAGGTGCACAGTGCTCTCTCTTGTGCAGATGGCTTGGAGGGATAAAGTCTGCTCTCGTGTCAGGAGGGGGGCACAGTTATTTTATGTGATAAATACCGCTCTGATGCTGTTATTATGCTGGCCTCTTTTGGAGGAGGGAGTCTTACTTCCCTCAAGATAACACATGGGCCATCGCCAAAAGAACCTGTCCCAACTGTGTGATTGCATAGACAAGCAATCAAGCACCAAAATGCTTCAAACATAATTGGCTAATTATTTTACTTCACAACTTCAAAAAATATATCATTAAGTAGGGGCCTATGATATCTGTTTTTGTTTATTTACACTCATTTTACCAGCATAGAGTGTGTAAATAAAATGAATTAAATGCACAAATCCTTAAATGTATCCATGCAATACAGTGTTCCTTCGTTTATCACAGGGGGCAAGTTCCCAAAATAGTCTTTTTTTACTTGCAATTATTATATGTTGTATGGCTGCAATGAAAGTGTGACCAATCACAGCAGAGTGGGCATGCCTGGATGTGGGCCGTGGGTGGAATAAATTGGATGGGAAGCAGGAAATCCATGGAAACTCTGCACAAAGTGGTGCAAATTCTGGAAGATCTAGAAAGCTTCATATCGTGTAGCTGCTTCATAGGAGTCCACAACTCCATACAAAGGGCCGAAAATGAGCATAAAACGTCCACTTTATTACATATCTATTTATTTAATATGTATTCCTCTGAAATATTGTTTTATTTTTATTGAAAACATCCCTGGTGTTCCTGAGTGCCACTAGATGGAGACCGTGTACCACCAGTGGTACTCGGACCAATGTTTGAGAAACAGTATTGTAGTGCATTCGCAATTGTGAGACTCCTGACTTTATTTCATTAACTGTCATTTGAGCTTGGTAACAACATCTCTCACAATTCCTTCTTGTAACTCTAAGCCCAATCGTGATGGATGTTATTCCTCAAGAGGGATATAATTAATCTTATTTAGCATGTATGTCCAGGAGGGAATTCCCTTTAACAGGCAGCCACATATCATATTATAATCAAGTTATTTTGAAGTAGAAGATTCTCTTTGTGTTTTATTGCTGGAAAGTGGATTTCACTTGGGCTTTCTTGTGGTAGAATCCAACATTAATTATTGGAAAGTCTGATGTTTTATTTATTTATTTATTTGCTTGTTTATTTGCTCAGTTCCCTAAGAGGAAGTCAAAGCTATGCTTGGACACGCACAATTACTTGAAACTATGATGAACATGTGCATTTTTAAAAAATATTATAAATAAAACCAGGCTGCACGGCGGACGAGTGGTTAGCGAGCAGATCTCACAGCTAGGAGACCCGAGTTCAATTCCACCCTCGGCCATCTCTGTGTGGAGTTTGCATGTTCTCCCCGTGCATGCGTGGGTTTTCTCCGGGTATTCCGGTTTCCTCCCACATTCCAAAAACATGCTAGGTTAACTGGCGACTCCAAATTGTCCATAGGTATGAATGTGAGTGTGAATGGTTGTTTGTCTATATGTGCCCTGTGATTGGCTGGCGACCAGTTCAGGGTGTACCCCGCCTCTCGCCCGAAGACAGCTAGGATAGGCTAAAATTTTACTTTATTTTTTTTTTATTGTACAGTGGTTGAATTCTGTTTTGCTCATGTATGATTGAAAAGGGCTGCACGGCGGACGGTTGGTTCGTGCGCAGGCCTCACAGCTAGGAGATCCGTGTTCAATTCTGTGTGGAGTTTACATGTTCTCCCTGTGAATGCATGGGTTTTCTCCGGGTACTCCGGTTTCCCCCCCACATTCCAATTGGCGACTCCAAATTGTCCATAGGTATGAATGTGAGTGTGAATGGTTGTTTGTCTATATGTGCCCTGTGATGGGATGGCCACCAGTCTAGGGTGTACCCCGCCTATCGCCCGAAGACAGCACCCCCTGCGAACCTCAGGAGGATAAGCGGTGGGAAATGAATGAATGAATGAATGAATGAATATATAAAACCACTTTGTCGGCAGTGATACACACAAACATAGAAAGCAACACAAAGCACCTCAGAGATAGAAAAGGCCACAGTGCGATAATGCCTGTTTCTACCTTGTGTTACCTTGTTTCCTCTTGTGTCTCCTCCTTGCCTGCCAATATGTGTGTGTGTGTGTGTACCTGGCATCCTGGCATGTGTCCCTCCTCCTCCTCACCGGCTCATCAACTCCAAGCATTAGCTCTCCCTGCCAGAGTGCCACTTTTCCAAGTGTGTGTGCGACTCTCATCTGCCCAGTTAGAGTGGTGTTATTAATGTTCTCCAGTGTTGCTGTTGTGTCTCTGCAGGCTCGCCAACTACTACTGTGTTCACGTGCCAGCTCACGCCACTCAGGTCTGCTTCCAAGGCTGCCACTCATCCCTCGGCCGAGCTGCGGGGTCCAACGAGGGGGAGAATATGACACAACACAACACGAAACAGCTGCAGCGACAACGAGACTGGCACTCATCAGGGCATGCAACTCCACACAGCATTTGTTGCAGGCTACTTCCTGGTTCCTGGAGGTAAATGTCCACACTTTTAAGAAAGGATAGATGGGGAATGGTTACATCGTGCCTCAAACTGAAAACAAAGAAAATAGTTTTTGTGTTTATCTCAGATAAAGTGTTTCCAAACTTTTCTTGCCCTGTGTACACCCAGAGCCTTTTTATCATCTATCATCTATGAGTACCACCTCACTCATACGTGTTGATAATTCTCCAAAAGTACAATGTAACACAACTGTGATTGATGAATGCGCATCCTCCGTTATAGGTTGTTCTCCTGGCTGGTGGCAAAACAGCTTGTGAGTAGCCACTCTTACTGTGGAATGAGATCTTTGGGGGAGATATTTTAGGACATTGTTGTGATCGCATTATTGGTGATGGCACAAACGTTCTAGTTTGACTTTACTGCCTCCTTTCACACCTCTTTCAACCCCCCCGCCCCCCCTGCTTACCCCCATACAGAATTTGGACATTGTTGTCCTCAAAGGAATGTCCCTTCTTTATAAGATGCAAATGAACTACTGACTCCGGTCCCGAAGAAACTGCTCTTCTATGTTGTGTCATGGGATTGTGTATGATGGTGTCCAAATTCTGGATAAAAAAAAAGGGAAATGCATTTTTGTTTGTTTGCACCACTATTTCATCTTAACGCTTCCTCAACATGCTGTATCTCTGTCATTGTGACTTCACATCTGTTGTCGCGGATTAACGCAACGCTACAGCCTAGCGACCTTTTTGGTAATGGAGGATGTGTAAATTTTAATAGCTGCAATTGAAGACATTTAACAAAGACAGCAGGTTTGAGCATTTTATAGAAACAGTTAACTTCAACGTCCTGCAGGCTCTTTTAAAAGAGGAGGTGGAAGAAAGCTGAAGACTTTAAATATTCATGTGATAACATGCCTTTCCCAAGGCAATGTGCCAGGACTTAATGCTGGGGAAATTTCATCGCACTGCATGCATGCAGGGGGAATAGCGCTCACTCTAATGCTGTTGTGCATTGAAAAGCATTGAACATGTGAATGCTGAGAGTCAAGCGTTCTCAGTAATGCTGTTGCTTGGCAAATATAATAGTATTTTAATGCTGAGACATTTCTTAGAAATGTTTAGTGTGAATGCTCAGAGACAATTATTGAACTTCATTCTGTCGTGATCAGAAATCATTTACGTTAATGCTGAGAAACAAGCATTCACACAAACGCTATTGTTAAAGAATTGTGTTCCTGCTGAGACCCGCAATCCTTATTCTGCTGTGTAAATGCTGCAAGATGAGCGCTCGCTCTATTTCTTTTTTGTGCTTGAAAATACATTGTGAGACAGGCATTCATACAAATGTATGGCAAAACGCTTGAAGTATGAAAACTGACAGGCAGCCATTAACTCTGACTCTAATGTGCATCAAAAACAGGTTTTATGTACAGTACATGCCGCATAGCATTCACACTACGCTCACACTAATTATGTACCATGTCAAAAGTAACGTATGTGAATACCGGGATGTAAACATTCACACTATTTCTATTGTGCTTAAAAACATGAATACTGAGAGACATGATGTCACAAAATTTTATACCTAAACATGCAAAGCATTTAATTGGAGGACAATGGGCGGCTGGATGGCGCGGCAATGTCTCTGTCCACCAGAGCTCAGAGCCCAGAAGGAGACTGACATCAATGCAGTGCCCTGGCAGGCACCAATGGGTGCTTTGCTCAGACACAATGCATTACGGGAAAGCTAAAACATATATATATATTTTTATTTTAAACTCATATTGTTACTTGTTTATATATTTTTGGCCACACATTTTGAGTGTTAATTTGCTGTGTGATGAGTTTAGTATTCTTTGAAAGTCAGACTGTTATTGTATGAGTGTCACAGTATTTAAACCGTTAGTCGTTCTGAAGTAAAGGAGGTATCACACAATTAGAATTAACAGTTTGTTTGGAAATGCTGAGAGATTGTATCGCCGTCTGAATGCTATCACACAAATGCAGCTTGTGATTTAAAAATGAATTTTAATGCCTCAAAAGCACTTAATCAAATCTTATGCTGCTCACATCCACTAGGGGGCATATTTGCATAATTCGTGTCTGGGAATTGCCATCGTATGTTATGATGTATTAAAGTATTTTTTTCTCCTGAAGATTTAAAATGCAAATGACTTGAAATCCCATCCCATAGCATGAGCCAATCCGTTGATGAGTTCTAACTTTTTCACTGGGGGGTGGGGGGTGTCGTTACCGTGCCGGTGGGAAGTTAATTACAGCTAATGATACAAGTAAATATGGCACTTATTGGCTCATGTTTGAAGGAGACATCTGGCCTTCATCAGTGCTCAGGTCCCTGTGATGCCGTCACCTCCATCAGGAGAACATTGCTGCAATAATTGCAATAATCAATGTCTCCTCTAAATCCCATCTATATTTGGCTGAAAAAAAATCCAGCAGGGCGCTGTTTTAGCTTTGTTTACACTGTTGTAAACCCAAGGAGGACTCGTAAAATAAACTAAGCTGGGTGGGGAGGTACAGGAGGGGCACTTTTACTACTGCGTTTGGAGTCTTAAAGGTTTAAGTCCCCTGGAAGAATTAAGAGATAAAAGTTTTTATTTGACAGAACTGATGGCCTCTCAGGGTGAGCCCTGCCTGTGAGATGATAGAGAACAATCAAACAAACAAAAAATAATAATAAAAAAAGAGAGAAAACAGCTCCCGGGTCTCTAAACAGAAGCTGAGACACCAGGCTGGGACACAAGGACGCCCATCAGGAGGGATAAACATCCTCCTCCAATGGGTACATTTACACAGTGCGGTTTTTAAGTGGAGTGAGATATAACAGCGGTCATTTGTAGTTCATTTGCATATTCCTCTGGCGTTTTACGCTTATAATGCAACTCCGGCAAAGTGAATATTTACTAGACTGCTATTATATAATACAGTTGTTTCTTGTTTATCGCGGTTAAGTGGTTCCAACCCCAACCGTGATAAGTGACACTAGGATTCAATATTCATTCATTTTCTACCGCTTTTTCCTCACGAGGGTCGTAGGGGTGCTGGAGCCTATCCCAGCAGTTTTTGGGTGAGAGGCGGGGTACACCCTGGACTGGTCACCAGCCAATCACAGGGCACATATAGACAAACAACCATTCACACTCACATTCATTCCTATGGACAATTTGGAGTCGCCAATCAACCGAGCATGTTTTTGGAATGTGGAAACCAGAGTACCAGGATAAAACCCACATATACACGGGGAGAACATGCAAACTCCACACAGAGATCATGATCTCCTAGCTGTGAGGTCTGCGCGCTAACCACTCGACCGCCGTGCTGCCCGCATTCAATATTAATTAATTCAATTTTGGTAGTTAAATCACAGAAATTCTGTTTATAACCTTCTAAAAACATTGTTTTAACATTATTGGAGTCCTGTAATCATGAAATAACACGCCTAAAGTCATCTTTATACTCCTATTACCTAATATAGATGACATGATAAACAATAATAAGACTCAGTGCTAGCATCAAAATTTGCTCGCTAGCTTAAATTGGCCTATTCTTTGCAATTTTAACAACACAAAGCACTAAAACTTTAATTATCAGCAACTGCTTTACATATTTACAAATCTTTTTAGAACATGTTAAAGGTGCCATGTGCTGACATGCCAAAGTCATATTTGACTCAAACCAAATCAGGAAACCAGGAAATCAAAAACGTTTTTTTGGGGTCCTTTGGATTCGTATATTTAGTTCAGTATAAATCAAACTGGATCTCTGTAAATGCAAAATAAAGGGTTTTCACAATCAAGTTAATAACTTTATATCGTTTTAAGTGTAAGATGAATGTAACACTTTTTAGAGTGTACTGTTGTGCCAAGAAGTAATGCAACAAATGCTAATGTTAGCTTAGCCTGCTATTGTTTGTTAGCTATTAATACCCTAGTATCATACTCCATCATTATCGTTATTAGTTTTTAAAAGAGGTTTTTAAAGAAGTTGTCATTCTTTTCTAATGTTGTTTACAACGTATACAATTGAGGATGCACAGCTAAAACTGCCAAAACCACAAAACCACGCATGCTAATGTTAGCTGCTACTTATGTTTTAGCACTGAATACCACAGTATTACATTTGAGCAGTCTGCTTTCCTGCTACCCTCAGTCTCCTTTTGGATAACAGTTGTTCTCCCGTGTTGCTTTTTAACGTGATTTTTATCGTAAAACCAACGAGTAGTAGAAAAAGGTGAGTGTTTCTCCAACAAGCTCATCGTAATCCACATTGAGATGCTGGATTCATGTTGGCGGGTCCTGGATCGAGGCCATTACCACTGTTTGGCACTCATATTTATTCAGCTGTATGGGGCTCTGGAGTTTACACAGTGTAGTACTCTAGTACTCAACTGTGATTTTTAATAAGATGTGTACTTAGGTGCTGTTCTAATTATCATAACGCACACGCCGGGCTAATGCTCATTTGAGTTGACATTGCTTATATAATTTAGGATAACAGGTTTTAATAAAACACCCTCTTCATGCTTCATTGCCACTGATCACCAGCTGCGGGGTCAATTGAATAATTAAGGATTTAATTAAGCCTCACTGCCTAGTCCAGCCTGGTACCATGAGCGGGGGCACTTTAAAAGGGGGGGGGGAGTTAGAACGATTTCAAAGGCCCATGAGTGACAGGGGCCACAGTAAATAGGTAAATCACTTTGCTATCTGGTTGTGATTTTGAAAAATATTAGATTTAACAAATACGCACATTGACGAGATGTCAACTTCCATATTGATTGACCACCCCCTCATAGCTACATTAAATAGTTTGGTCCACTACGGCCTTCACAATGCTTTTTAACTGCAGCCTGTCAGTCGGCAGTTGCGGAAGAGTGAAGTGAAACAATGTTGCTAGTGCCTAGTAAAATAATGTCTGGGAGAGAAAAGGTCAGAGAAGAGAGGGAAATGTAATAATTAAAATGTAATAAATAAAATGTAATTTAACCTGTTTTTTTTTAGCCTAGCCAGTCTGTATGTTGTGGAAATTATTCATTCATTAATTCATTTTCTATGAAATTAGAGGGGGGGGGTGCTGGAGCCTATCCCAGCTGTCTTGGGGCGAGAGGGAGGGTACACCCTGGACTGGTCGCCAGCCAATCACAGGGCACATATAGACAAACAACCATTCACACTCACATTCATACCTATGAACAATTTGGAGTCGCCAATTAACCTAGCATGTTTTTGGAATGTGGGAGAAAACCGAAGTACCCGGAGAAAACCCACGCATGTACGGGGAGAACATGCAAAACTCCACACAGAGATGCTCGAAGCATATTGTACATGCTATTATTTAAGGCCAGCAAAATTAACAAAGTCTTCCTAATGGATTGGGAAAGAAAGACAAAGATACCCAAAAAAAATATGTACCACTTCCACACTGAATGGAGGATAGTTTTTTTCACTACATCACATCGCACTGGCCATCGTTGACTCCATGCTGTGTAAAGGTGATGTCATTCATGTGTGTCGCCAATAAACCTAGCATGTTTTTGGAATGTGGGAGGAAACCGGAGTACCTGGAGAAAACCCACACATGCACGGGGAGAACATGCAAACTCCACACAGAGATGGCCGAGGGTGGAATTGAACCCTGGTCTCCTAGTTGTGAGGTCTGCGCGCTAACCACTAGACCGCCGTACCGCTTTTGACAGTTAGTAGAGTGTTAGCCGACATATGAGTCAATATTTCATAGCATGTATTGTTAACCAGTTGTCTTTCCCCCGTTTACCAGATTTAACAACAGCCCTGTTTCCCCATAACTTTGCCCCTCCCTGTCCTTGGGAATAAGGTGAGCAATGCTGTGTTCAATGACATTTGCTCTGATGTTCAACTCCACATTGTTTTTTTTTTTTGTGTGTTTTTTTTATTATACTGCAGATTTCCCTGCCGATCCTCCGAGGTATGCAGCATTTCAGGCCGTCTCATCCTTTTCGGTACTGCTCATCATTGCAAAAGCGTGTAATACAATACCCACTATCGACTTATTGGAGAGCTGCTCCTGACTATGCACGGAGTCCACTGTGTAGCTCCGGCTAATTTCACTCAATGGTGCATGAGTAAATGTTAGATGAAGCCAGTGAACCCTGCAATATGAGAATATTGTCAGCGTCACTGCGGGCCTCCATCTGTTAATGCACTTTTGGACAGTCTATTGAGATGCTAAATAATTTAATTGGCGCTATCATTCCAGCACAAAGCTATTTGACGGTGGGAAGGAAGTCGTGGCAAGTATCAATAATGCTGTCGAGAGCATTTGCAATAAGTCAAATAACAGGACTTTTAGTAGAATTATGTCATAATTTGACCTGATAATTAAAAGCTTTAATATTCTCTGCGGGCGGCACGGCGGTCTAGTGGTTAGCGCGCAGACAGGAGACCAAGGTTCAATTCCACCCTCGGCCATCTCTGTGTAAAGTTTGCATGTTCTCCCCATGCCGGCGTGGGTTTTCTCCGGGTACTCCGGTTTCCTCCCACATTCCAAAAACATGCTAGGTTAATTGGCCACTCCAAATTGTCCATCGGTATGAATGTGAATGTGAGTGTGAATGGTTGTTTGTCTATATGTGCCCTGTGATTGGCTGGCCACCAGTCCAGGGTGTACGCCGCCTCTCGCCCGAAGACAGCTGGGATAGGCTCCAGCACCCCCGCGACCCTCGTGAGGAAAAAGCGGTAGAAAATGAATGAATGAATGGTACACGAGCTTGGACCAGCCAGGATACTTCTTGCGAGTGCTAATGTTGCTGCAACGACTGTGTGAGTTTCTTTAGGTATAAGTTCCAATTTAAATTAAAACTCGATTTACATCACAGTCCAGGAACAGAACTTGTTTGCAGCCCACCAGTACCTCATTTTTCCTCATTTGGGTGCACAGGAGTTGGTCGGGTCTGGTTTCGGCCTCGCCTTTCGAGATCTGTAATCATATTATCAATAATGACATATAGGACTTTAAAATGAAGGGAAAACAACACAAGGAGGGAACGCATCGGGAAGAGTCACCCTACGAGTTTTGCTACTAGTTTTAATGCTTTTCCAAGTCTTTCTAAATAAACACCATAAACACTCACACACATAACGGCATGTAATCAATCGTAATCATATTCCTCCTGCAATTTAATATCAGCGTCTGCTTCCCGGCATGAGCATTCCCTTCACATACACACTTACACACACCTAGCATATCTGATTTAGTGTTTTGTACACGTTGTGCTGACACTGAAAATCACGTCACGCATCACAGCACCTGATGAATAGACCTGATGTGAACTTATAGTCAGGTTGTAATCCTGTGATATATGCAGGTTACAAAGCTGTTTGAAGGCCGATTATGCATATAGCTGCATTCCTGGAGCCTTGCCCGAGTCGCACATACATATATACATATATATGAGTATCTATATGAGTATAGTCTATCAGGAGATGCACAGGCAGCTGCGGAATTCATTAGGACTCCTCACACATACTTAAAGTTGCCATCAGAAGCCGACATGTCGCTTCTCTTGGGGGCCTGATCTCATTGCTATGGATGGCATCGCTCTGCATCGATAAAAGTCCACTGTGATTGGTCCCCTGTGGTGTTGCTTCACGACACAAGTGAGAGCCTCACACGCCGCAGCGGGGCCCAGTTGAGGGGGGGTCAGAGGTCAAATTAATGTGTGCACCATTGAGGGATTATTCTATGTCAAAGCAAGCAAGCAAGGAAACAGGATTTCATGGAGGCTTATCTGAACAAGTTGACCCGAAGAGCTATGGTCAAAGGTATAATTGTGTAATATTGTGTAATTTTTATATAAAATAAATACGTATACTAGCAACATGTTGGCCACACAGTCAGGAGATCGGGAAGACCTGGGTTCAAATATCCACTTGGGCATCTTTTGCATGTTTCTTCTGGTATTACGGTTTCCTCACACATTCCAAAAACATGCTAGGTTAATTGCCGACTCCAAATTGTCCGTAAGTATGAAAGTGAGTGTGAATGGTTGTTTGTTTATATGTGCCCTGTGATTGGCTGGCAGCCAGTCCAGGATGTACCCCGCCTCTCAGCTGGGATAGGCCCCAGCACACTCCCATTACCGGAGGGATGCAGCATAGAAAATGGATGGATAATCCCTAATCATGGTGGGGGTCTGGAACCAATTAACTGAGATTAACGATGTATCACTGTATTGTTATAAGATTTTACATTTATTCTTGTAAAATTACATCTTTTTCCTCCGAAAATTACATAATTGTCTTGGCAGTTCATGATAACTTTTATGTCAGGTTATTTATTACAGTAAAACGTCTGATTTATTTCTTTGAAACATATTTTTTCCACATAACATTTTCACTTTATTGTCGAAAAATATTTTTTCCCAACTTTAATTTTTCATATTTCTGCTTTAATCATGTAAAAACATGTTTCACTGAGTTTTTTTCCAGTATTTTTTGCTCATATTTTGATTGACAGACGCACGGTAGGTGAGTAGTTTGTTGAGGTGAATAAACAACAGGTCTGGTTGAGCACAAATCACAGCCCCGTTCTCTGGCGATTAGACACACTTCTCGGCTGCTAAAGGGATTTAAAGAGATGATAATGGATATAAACATGAGACATTAATAATATTGTTATGTTAATTAAATGCAAGAGGATTAACAACAAACACAGCAGCAGCAGCAGTAAACAGCAGTCAGACAGACAGGGGGGGGGGCTCTGACATTTTTCCAAAAAGTGTTATTTATTCATACATGAATTTGGGCACTCGCTCAAAGAGATCATATGTTTGGGAAGGGCGGGACACTCAACTTGAAAGGTGCTCAGAATCAGAATAGCACACAGAATATTTAAATGTATGTTGCTTAATTCCTTAACTCTGCTCCATTAGCCGTTCATTACAACATGTGCTCGCTCACCTTGCAGATTAACAGCTGCAGGCTCGTTCTGACATGATCATTTTACGCATGGATTCCTAGTGTATGAATTTCGCCACGCTTCCCAAGAAACCTCATGAAGCCACAGAGCCTCGTGCGTTGCTCATATTCCAGTGCTCAGCACTTGGAAGTTCGCTTAAGTACCACTAATTCCTTTTTATTACAATGCATTCTATTTACTTGTTATTTTTGACTAGTACTTAATCAATTTATGGCACCTTGGGTCGTCATTGTTACTCTATACTTGTACTGAGACAATCACAATGGACAAAACAGAACTCTATAGGTTTCATCAATAACTAATTAATGGGACATTGTCAGTACTCATCTGTTTAGGTACCTCATATCCTACTCAAATTACAGGGCACATATAGGCAAACAACCATTCACACTCACATTCATACCTATGGACAATTTGGAGTCGCCAATTAACCTATAATAAAAACTAAATAAAACTATAATAAAGTAAAATTAAGTAAAATCCCAGCTGTCTTTGGGCGAGAGTCGAGGTACACCCTGGACTGGTTTTTATCCAATGTTTTTGGAATGTGGGAGGAAACCGGAGTACCCGGAGAAAACCCACGCATGCACAGGGAGAACATGCAAACTCTGCACAGACAGGGTCAAGGGTGGAATTGAACTCAGGTCTCCTCGCTGTGAGGCCTGCGTGCTAACCACTCTGACACCGTGCAGCCATAGTTATTTTCTTTCAAAGCAAAGGTTGAGTTTCTAAGGGTCGTAATCTTCCGTTTTTACACTTGTTTTCCCCTCATATGACAAAGCGTGTTCTGCCACAGTTTGCTTGTTACTGCCCCTCCCACCTGTGTGGCTTCCTGGTCAAAGGCCTGTGAGGGTGTGTAAACATTAATGAGTGCGGTGAGCTTGATGCTTCTTTGCCATTGCGCCATCTGTGGCGTTTACTGCTTCACACAGCTGGTCACGGCCCTCGGATTTGTAGACAAATTCCATGGAGAGTAAAAAGACAAATTGAAATGGAGCAGGAACATCGAGGAAGGACTAACGTTAGCGTAACTGCAGCAAGGTGTCGCATATAAAGTGTGTCGGGAGATGGGGGGTGTTACTTTCCATGATGGAGGAGTCTGTTGCATGATTGGCTCAAGGATGACCTCAGCATTAGTAGGTTTAATAGCAAAGGATCCTGGCTGCAGCCTGAGCTTGTTGCAGGATGATGTGTTGAAATTGATTTTACATTTGTTGCTATATTGGCTGAAATGATTTCTGGCAGGTGGAGTTCCCAACAATTCGCCATATTAGGGGTTTTGGATTTATGCTAATGCATTGAATGGAAAAACAACTTGAATGGGAGCGATGGCGTCGGCATGAGGCTGCCCTTTAGATGAATTGATTTTATCTTTAGCTTCTGCTCTTGTGTGCAGTTCGCGGCGCGCTTTATAAAAGCTATTGTCGGGCTATTTTAAACCCCATTCTTTTTCCCATGAACCCCCCCCACCCCTCAGCAATGCGTTCTTTTCAAATGCAAAAACCTGGCCCGGGTTTTGCGAACAGCTGTGCTTATTTAGAAAACACAGACGCATTAGTGGATTCATATTTACACCTGGGCAATGGGAGCGCTCAGCATTTTAATGATTCCCCATCAGCCGCGCATTTGAATAAATGTCACAACCATTGTGCTTTAGCATTGGCTGATTAGAAAACCTCTGGCACACGCTGTGTGTCTCAGTGGACTCAGCCCAGACTCCTTCTTCCTTTTTGTTTTTAATCCATATTGGACCAAAACACTTTATTTATCCCTCCATACTACCCTCGGTGCACAAAGTCAAAACATCTCATGGAATCACAGCTATGTATCCCCAGATCCAAATTAGACCTTAACAAATTGGATATACGGTATTTGGTAGTAATTGCCTAGTGTTAGCACACCCCAATCCGGATCCATTTTCCTCCGCTTATCCGGGTCTGGGTCGCAGGGACAGCAGTCTCAGTAGGGAAGCCCAGACTTCCCGGTCCCCGGCCACCTCCTTCAGCTCCACCAGGAGGACGCCAAGGCGTTCCCAAGCCAGCTGTGAGACATAATCCCTTCAGTGTGTCCTAGGTCTGCCCCGGGGTCTTTTCCCGGCTGGGCATGCCCGGAACACATCACTAGGGAGGCGTCCAGGAGGCATCCGGACTAGATGCCCAAGCCATAACTGACTCCTCTCGATGTGAAGGTTCTACTCTATGGCTGAGCTCCTCACCCTATCTCTTAGGGTGAGTCCAGCTACCATATGGAGGAAACTCATTTCAGCCGCCTGTATCCGCAATCTCATTCTTTCGATCATGACCCAAAGCTCATGACCATAGGTGAGGGTGGGAACATAGATCGACCGGTAAATTGAGAGCTTTGCCTTCCGGCTCAGCTCTCTTTTCACCACGGCGGTCCGGTACAGCAACCACCTTACTGCAGAGGCTGCGCCGATCCGTCTGTCGACCTCACGCTCCCATCTTCCCTCACTCGTGAACAAGACCCCGAGATACTTAAACTCCTCCACCTGGGGCAGGACCTCATTCCCAACCCAGAGAGAGCACTCCACTCTTTTTTCGACTGAGAACCATGGAGGTACTGAGTCTCATCCCAGACGCTTCATACTCAGATGCAAATCGCCCCTGTAAACGCTGAAGGTCACAGCCCGAAGAGGCCATAAGCACCACATCATCTGCAAATAGCAGAGATGAGATTCGAAGGCCCCTGAACCAGACTCCCTCAACACCTTGGCTGCGCCTAGAAATTCTGTCCATTTGGGACACCCCAATCAATACTGTCAATATAGTCACCATTTTGTCATAATGCCATATACATGTTCCATAGACAGATCGGGAACTCGGGATTTTCAGCTAAGGAACCTGATTCAGCGTCATGATTTTCTTGTAAATTACATCTCCATTCTCATAATATGTTGACTTAGGGTTCAGGATTCAGTATGAGCCCGGGGTTCGAAGATGTTTTATCAGTTCATGCTCAATGACTAGATGCACAAACACCAGTCTGACTAGATAGGACAATACTAGTCTGAGGAGTTGGTGCAGGATCCAAAGTATCTTCAATACCTTCAATCCTGACTGTGTGGCAAAACTTCAAATTGTATTTTTGTAGTATTTCAACTTCTCTCAGAAAATTTTGTTAAACATACATACTCAAAGAATACACCCAGAGAAAATTTAATCTTGGAAAGCTTGCAGTGGCATAGAATATTATATAATGTAAACAAAGTTTGAGTTTCTAATATTGGTGTTAAAATATGAACATCATCCAAATACCAAATATATTAATGACGTATCAATATGTCTACCGAAACAACACACCCGTAGTAAATCTGAAAGGCTCGGCAGTGACCATAAAATCATGAAAACAATGGCCGACATCAGCAGCAATTTATGTTTGTTTGTTTACTGAAAGCCACACATTATCCAAATGTGACAATCAATGGCATTTTCTCACACGTCTGCTGAAGCAACGCACCCACGGTAAATCAAGCAAATTATTAATAGCGCAGACTATCAAATAATGAACACTGGCTGAGGTCTGCATGAATTTATGTTGCCAGACGCCAGACATCATCCAAATATGACAATCAATGGTGTGTCGACCCAAACAACACACCCGTGGTAAATCAAAACATTGGTTGATGTTTACAAGCATTTACCTTTAAATAACTTTATCCAATCTCGTTAAAATATGGCCAACAGTAGGATGCTCATCCATCCCCCACCCCTGCCTGACCACGTCCATAAAAAGTATGAAAAATGATGCGGTGGTGACTAATTACCCGTTTAGTATTGCTGAAAGTTGTTAAACAGACCATTGCTTTTAAACACCCAAAGTAAGGAATGGGATTAATTAAGCAGAAATGTATTCTTCTAGTCTGCCAAGTGTCTTTCTTACAGTCTGTAAAAGAAGAAAAAAAAAAACCAAAACACAACTGCATGATGGCGTCTGGCTACCTCCGGCGTGGAGTCGCTAATGACTGGAGAAAGGGTCTCCTTTTCTCAACCCGCTACCTCTTCTTGGGTGGATGATTGAGCGAACGACTAAATGGGCAGCTGCAGCAATAAAGAAAAAGTATTTATGACTGTGTGGTGCCCTGTAGTAGAACAGTGAGCAAGATAGATTGTAAACCAAAGAGGATTGGTTTGACCTAGCATGCATTCAAAATCCACAGAAATGTACATTAGGTCTGTATGTGAATGGACACACAGTTGTTACCATTTTTTGCCGGTGTTTATCCGTTTGTTTGTCTGTTTGTTTGTGTTCAAAGTAACTTGAAAAGCTCTGGAAATCTGTGACATTTTCAGGAATTGTCGGAAATGCTATATGGAAGAAGTGATTGGTGATCCGGATCACTATCTGGATCCAGGAATTTTTTTAAATAATTATTTAACACCGAAGGCTGCACGGTGGATGCACTGTTCTCCCCGTGCATGCGTGGGTTTTCTCCGGGTACTCCGGTTTCCTCCCACATTCCAAAAACATGCTAGGCTAATTGGTGACTCCAAATTGTCCATAGGTATCAATGTGAGTGTGAATGGTTGTTTGTCTATATGTGCCCTGTGATTGGCTGGCGACCAGTCCAGGGTGTACCCCGCCTCTCGCCCGAAGACAGCTTGGATAGGCTCCAGCACCCCCGCGACCCTCGTGAGGAAAAAGCGGTAGAAAATGAATGAATGAATGTTTATATTACTTGTGTGTGTAAATGGACAGATCAATATAACAATATGTACGGATGTGAATAGAAAAGCCAGATGCTTACATTATGTGTGTATGTGGTTTTACAGACAGATGTTAACATGATGTTTGTGTGTTTGAATAGAAAGCCAGATGCTTACATCATTATGAGTCTTTATGAAACCCTCCCGGTCTTGAGATCCGGTAATCCCACAGTTTTAGCTGTTCAATAGGCCACAACAACCATGAATCCTATCAGTACTGTTTGTGGATGTAAGACTCAACACTGTGTGCTTGTACTACAATTTGTGTGTCCTCTCATTAAAGTGTGCAGCAAGCACACTTGTTGTCTGACAGTTTGGCTGTCAGTGCCCACAGCGCTGTGCTTTTAATTACAATACGATTAGGCCTGTGGCTGTCGGCACGTGGAGCAGCAGAGTCACGGCGGCGGATTCGCGCATTGTGTCAGATATGGAGTAATTATTAAGGGTTTTGGTTTAACCAACATACGCATCTAACTCTAAATTCAGTAATATTAATATTAATATTAATATTAATATTAATATTAATATTAATATTAATATTAATATTAATATTAATATTAATATTAATATTAATATTAATATTAATATTAATATTAATATTAATATTAATATTAATATTAATATTAATATTAATATTAATATTAATATTAATATTAATATTAATATTAATATTTTGACAAACAACCATTCACACTCACATTCATACCTATGGACAATTTGGAGTCGCCAATTAACCTAGCATGTTTTTGGAATGTGGGAGGAAACCGGAGTACCCGGAGAAAACCCACACATGCACGGGGAGAACATGCAAACTCTACACAGAGATGGTGGGATTGAACTCGGGTCTCCTAGATATGAGGCTAGCATGCAAACCACTCCCTCACCGTGCAGACCTCTTTGTAAACAGTACAGTGAAATTGGAATAAATTTTTGTATGTAGTTACTGCCAGTCTGTGGACTCCATTTTTTTAAAAAATACATAAGGTGGTCGCCTACAGCCACAGCTGTTATTGCCAATGTTTATATGAGACTCTGTAGTATTTTTATAAAAATACTGCAGTATACTGCAGAAAACTCCCCCAAAATGCAAACTCCACACAGAGATGGCCGAGGGTGGAATTGAACTTGGGTCTCCTAGCTGTGAGGTCAGCATGCTAACCACTCGTCCACCATGCAGACCTCATTGTAAACAGTACAGTGAAATTTGAATTAATGTTATATGTATGTTTTGGAATGTGGGAAGAAACGGGTTCCCACGCTTGCACAGGGAGAACATGCAAACTCCACACAGAGATGGCCGAGGGTGGAATTGAACCCTGGTCTCCTGGCTGTGAGGTCTGCGCGCTAACCACTAGACCGTCGTGCGGCCCTCTAATAATGTTAATAATTGTATTTTTCTATGCTCTACCTAAAAAAATAGCATCCTACTTTGTTCAAATTCAGTTGTCATGGCCTGCTGTTTTTTGTGAATGAACAGACAGTTGATGACATTGTTTGTACGTGAATGGACTGACAGAAGTTCCCACAGAGAACCAACGGACACATTACCTTTTTACCTCCAGGAGATGCGATGCCAGTCAGATGTTCATTTCCTGCTCTTGTATGGCTTTAATGAACATGCTGAATGGTCCTGTCATGTGGGAGATTTACACTTGACATCCCCCCTAAAGTCCCAAGACGACACTGCGGCTGCCAGTAAGTCCAGATTGGCTGACAACAGGCCAGCAAACGGCCCGTATGCCTATTTAACAGCCTTCTAGGCTTTATAGCCCATGCTGATGCACTGAGAACACAAGCAAAAGAGAACATTGATTGACCACTTGGACAAGGCCAAGACGCCATAACTTAAATGTATGGCCTGATTGCCTTTTAGCCCAGCTACATTACAGGCCTTTTTGCTGCCATAGGATCAATTTGAATTGAAAAGCGTTGATGCTCGTTGGTGATGTGTCTTGGCATACCACCAACCATAATACATCCCATGCTAAGCTTGCCTTAATGCCTCTGTTAGAGCAACAAAGCAATATGCCTTTTGGCATTGGCATACCCATTGGTAGGATCAATGCTTACAGCGGTACCTCCGGTGGAAAGCACAACCAAGATGATGATTCATCAAAGACAACAAGACAAAAAACTTTCAACTCATAAAGCAACACATTTTATACATACGAGTGATTTTCTTTACGGAGTCAAATTAATTTCTATGCATCCTTAATTAATGGATTCCTTTGTTTTTGTTTGTTTTATTCAAGCACCTGACTTAATGACTATTCTTCTGTTGACACGCTTCTGAGTGACTTTGTCATCAAGCCACTGAGTGAGCACAAAGCCAGCCTGACATGTGACTAATTGCCGCCATTTGACATCGATTGCTGCCATCATGTATCGGGGAAAAAAATAGCGGACTTGTAGAATCGTACGAACAAAATACAACATAATCCTAACGTATGATCCAACACACAGGTTGCAAAAAATTCATGTTGGGAGGTTCAGACAGAAGCAAACAAAGTACCCACTTGCATCCTAACTTGCAAACTAATTGACAAGCAAACTGCAAACGAACAAACTAACTGGCTAACAAATCAGCTAAAAACACACCGACATAACTAACGACAAACGAATGTAGGACAAAGGTAGCAGCAACCTAACCGACAAATGAATTCAAATCTAAATGACCAAACAAATTAAAAACAAACATACCAAGCTTACAAGAAGCAAAACAATCAACTAGCCAACTAATTAAATAACTCAATGAACAAACTAAAAAATAATCACCTAAACTAGTTAACTAACAAACAAACACAAAAAAGCTAAAATCAAGCAAAGTAACGGACTGAACGAAGTGAACAAACAATATAAAGTAAGTAAACAAATGAAGGAACCAAACACAAAAACAAACAAACAGAACTACAGTTCCCATGATGCTTAGAGTACAGATTGTGGATGTAGAGAATTGGAATATTAAAATGGCAATATCATATTTTGGAGTGTTATGCAGTGATTGCGTTTTGATCTGACAAATCTTAAGTAAGTTTCATCAAGGGTAGAATCACTACAGCTTTTGACTGGACTGAAAAAAAGTGCCTCATGGCTCACTCTTCGGATCTAACAAGTGACGCTGGGAACACCGAGGGTAGGTAGGATTGCAAGGTTTATAGTGTGTCTCTCTGGGTAAATATTCCAAATGAATTTTTATTTATTATTAAATTATTAAATAAATGTTCAATGTTAATTTTTTATTTTTCAACACAAAATAAGATGGGAAAAATAAATAAGCAAATCAAAAAACAAATTAAACAAATTAAACCTTCATATCAAGGCGGCGTACAGAGTCTATATAGTAGCAGTTTAGAAAGTGAAAGTTAAGTTTGTGTGAAAATGAAAGTTAAATAATATTTACTATCGATCGTATGCAAGTGCACTGAGATATTAGATAATACTAAAATCTAACAATATGCATACAATAAATGCTTTATGCACCTTGAATGTACCATTCAGACATTTTTAATGCTCTAGGCCTTGACGGTACTTTGGATTCACCACAGTATTTTTGTGGGTGTGTTATAATAATGTATATAAAACATCCGCCTTTAAAGTGACAACTCTTATGCTTGTCCTTGCAAAATGTCAGCGTGTGATGAAGTCGTCAGCGGTGAGCTGCAGTGCGAACTTCATTACAGTCAGTGTGTAGTCGAGTAGTACGGCGTGCACGTCACATGGTACAAAGTAGTAAATATGAGTGATGGGGGGAACCCCTTTGTAAGGTGAAATAAGGGTCACTTGGGGACTTGCACCTGTCTGATTATCATTCACTCTTTATTTGTTGGTCGGTCTTTTTTAACCGTCAGCGCTTCTCTTGCCTCCTTGGCCTTTTACCTGGAAAATGTTGACGTGCTGACAGGCTGCCAAAGCGGAGCCTGCAGCTGTTTTTTTTTTTTCATTTTTTTTTTATATGTCCAAATTAGCTGGAGCACACATTTCTATCCTATTGAACACAAATCCATTCAACAGTACCGTCGTCTAATTGACTCTTTGCCTTCGCCGCTAGCTTGTGTCTGTATTTTTATTTTTTATTTTTTTTATGCCTGCGTGTCGACGATGTTTCATGTAATTGTGCGCTTTTCGGGAGGATTCAATTATGGTTGGGAGTGTTCCCCGCTCAGCTGAGCATGTCATTATTACACACCACAATTGTGTGCAAACAACTGCAACAAGGTTATACCGCAGTAGTAATATTCTTTGGCAATGACGTTCGTCCTATTACGTCTCTACTGTAAAGATGATGTTTTTATGAAAAAAAAAAAAATTAGGACGGTACTCAGCAGAGCAGAAACAAGACAGGAACCAATAAATTGAATCAGCAGTTTATACACATACTGTATGGTAAATACATGCATTTTTATATTATTTGCTGATAAATTAAAATAAAATGTTACTTGAAAAAACTAGAATACCACAATAGATAGCAGATCTGCATCATTATGCAATGTTTGGTGGAAATATGTTCCTGTTCACTAACTAAATCGAATCACGCGATTTGGTCTCAAGTCACAAATTTTGATGACTTTGGACTATAATAACCAAAATAGCTATGGAATTATACAGCAAAAAAAAAAAAACATGCTTTAAGGCATTGCATGTATTGTGTTCATTGTATTCTTCGGGTAATATACTTATAGTGCTACCACACATTAAAATTAACAAGAAATTGGTTGACAATTGGGCGGCACGGCGGACTAGTGGTTACCGCGCAGACCTCACAGCGAGATGACCAGGGTTCGGTTCCGCCCTCGGCCATCTCTGTGTGGAGTTTGCATGTTCTCCCCGTGAGTGTGAATGGTTGTTTGTCTATATGTGCCCTGTGATTGACTGGCGACCAGTCCAGGGTGTACCCCGCCTCTCACCCAAAGACAGCTGGGATAGGCTCCAGCACCCCCTGCGACCCTCGTGAGGAAAAAGCGGTAGAAAATGAATGAATGAATGGTTGACAATTTGTAATGGAAATAATCTAAATGGGAATCAATCAAAGGTCGAAGAAGAACAGGATTTGAGTGACTGTATTTGATCCCATTTCCCTGTTCTTCGCTTTGCCTTTTCTCTCGTGATGCACCTGAAAGTGACAGCTCTTCTCATTAACTTTAATTAAAGCGTGGCAAGTGCTCGTACGCAGGCTGTGTTTTTTGTCCCAGGAAAAGGAATACCACCTCCACAGACACATAGACCCCCGTCCTTCATCACCAGTGAAGGTCTAATCTTATCTGCGGCTGGTGCATGCCTCTTCATTAATCACTCCCCAGGTCCAATCCAATGGTGACTGATGGCTGACGCGGCCTTGTCCGGATCATCCCTCAGGTGCAGAGAGGCGCTGTTGAAAAAAAAAAAAAAGTAGGGTATAGATCTTGAAGGCATCTGTGCATGTGTAAACAAAAGGTGTGCCATGAAGATTTTTTTTTTACATTATATGTTTTGACATATCGTAGGGGCATCAATGGGAACATTCAAATGGGTGCCAGCAGGAAGCTTTAACAGCCGATAGAACGACTGGGATAGTTTGCTCTTGTAGCGGCAGGATATAAATGGTCCAAAAGATGGAACAAATCAACCTTAGGTAGCCCCCGCCAATCCATAGTAATCAGTGGGACTGCATTGAGCTCTCTGCTTCATGGACCAGCACCAATCAGCAGCGCAAACACACATCTGTCATCTCCAGCCCTGATGGAGGCAGGCAGTGTGAGTGAAGTGTGGTAATTACATGTGAAGGGTGGCAAGGGGCGGTTTTTGTGTCATACTCACCTTTTTTTTTTTTTTTTTTACATCGGTCTGTCAACCTAACAAAACTATAGCGCACCATAGCGCACCATATAGAACACCATACAACCAGCATCATATAATCTATACTGTGTATCCGCACATTTACGTGTTCAATACTCATGACCCTGAAAATTCAGATTTTTTGTTGTCAAAAAATATTTTTGATGCAAAAAATTTCATTTACTGTAGGTTGATAATAGTATGTACATACTGTATAATATGTTATTATAAAGTATAAAGTCTATTGCTTCTTTTTAGCTTTTCTTCCTGGTTGCTATCTGATAAATCATGAATGATCAGAAATGTTCAAGGTTTTCAAACTGTATTAAGAAATAAATAATATATTTTAATAATATTTTTTATTTGATTACAGCGCTGGACTCTTATCAACATGGAGGAAGATCGAGGAAAGAGCCCAGAAGGAAAGCAAAAAGAGCATATAAGGCAGGTGCCACGCCCCTCAAGAAAGATAAAGTGAAAGTTAAGTTTGTGTGAGAGAGATAGAAAACAATGCACATGGTGTGTGTTAGCGTCTTGTCCCAGTATTCTATGAATCATATCTAAGTGTTGTGCAAGTTTGATTGTGCTATGTGAGTGTCAAGAAGGCCTTCTATGCGGAATTTGATGAAAATGCACTGATGCACTATATAAACACACATGTATATGATATATATATATGCTCCAGATTATGTTGTAGTGTAGAGGATTGGATATGTTTAAAGACAAAGTATTAGAATGTAATGATTAGCTTGGTTTGTTGCTTTAGTAATACAGTCATCCCTCGTTTATCACTGTTAATAGTTTGCAGACCTGACCACATTAAGTGAATTCCGTGAAATAGTGTTTTTTTTTTTGCAAGAGTATAGAAAACCTTTCTGACCTAAATACAATTTTTGCCATTATTAGAGCCCTGTAGACAAGAAATAATACTACACTTTTAACTCCTATTTTTTTTCGTTTATGACACACAAGAAATGTTCATCGCTTCAATCCTAGCTTGCTACCGAGCTCACCAACCAGCTAACTAAAGGGTTTGAAATGGAGTAGGACAAAGTAACAAGCCAAAAACCTACCACTTCCACACCAAATTGGAGATGTTTTTGGAGAAACCCATGCAGTGTGACGGTAATGTCGTGCCATGTCTCATTAATGTAACATTACTGACATCTAGTGGCCAGAATACTACATATAACTTGTCTTTCAATATTTTTTGACTAATAATAGGCCATATTCAGCCATTAAACAGTGATCAATTGTTAATTAATTTTTGAAAAACAACGATAGAGTGAGGGAACTTGAGGGAACAATGTTCAAAACCAGGATGTAGCGAGGACTGTAATGATGTTACACATTATTATATTGCGTTTTGTATATTATTGATGGTTTATGTAATTGTGATGTTATAGTTGTGTTATTATGATGTGGGCTCAGTTGCTTAAGTGTCCACTGAAGGCCCAGCTCGGAACCAAATGAAGGTTGTCGTAATGCGATACCCTCAGAGTGCATACCTGCACAACATCCAGTATTTTGCACAAGCATGTAGCATGTGCGTTATTTCTTGCTTGATGGCAGCTCCACTGCACAAAATGAGAAGCGAGGACAGAGCAGCTTCACCCTAAAGGACATGAATAATGAGCCATTTGGCAAAAGAGGCACCGCTTCTCCCAAATGTTTCAAAATGTGACTGCTATATTTGTGATTCATAGCGCAGATGACTTTTAAAATCTTCTAGCAGGGAGGAAGGCGGAAAAAAAAAAGAAAAAAAAACACAGTGCTGTGGAACAGTGGTGTCTGGAGGTTGTTTGGGCATCACAATGAGGGTTTTAGTTTGTTTTTGACGTAATTGATGCTTCGCCTATGTGGTGGCAGCCCCGCCATTGTTTATTTATGCTAATGACTGTGATGACCTCTTTGGTCCACAATCTAGCTGGGAAATGGCAGCCGCTGTTGCGGGGGCGGGGGGGGGGGGCGGGGGGTAGGGGGGGGGGTATTGCTTTCAGTCCAATGCCTCCGTTTTCCACACAGGTTGGGATGAACTGAAAAAAAAAACACAAAACAAAACAATAAATAAATGATTCTAATAATAAAAGGTGCTGCCGTGGTTGGTGCTGAAAAGAAACCCAGTTTCAACTTTTGATGCTGATTAGCAAATATTGTCATGGCAATCAACATTGTTGATTTGACACAAATTACAATAATAATACACAAGAAATCCGCACGCTATAGCAGCGCCATGGTTTCACTTTTGCAAATAACAGCGGCCCGCTAATGGCTATTGAACAACTGTCTCCTGCCGCAACGCTGGATTTGATTTTTATTGATACCCTAACCTAAATGCCACATTTTGACCTCATCAACCGCACGTTAACGAACATTGATTTATACGTTTGCTGGATTTTTAAAATTAAATATTACCAATGAGAGCGTGCCATTGTTCTCACGTCAACTACTGTATATCAGAACTAGAGAAACGGATCATATTTATTCATATTCATCTGCGCTGTACAGACTGACCTTGAAACTGAAACTAGGGAAATGCAACAAAATGGAGAGCATACAAGCGTATGCAAGAGTCAAATTGCAGGTTGAGTACTAAAAATGTGTACATGTTGGTAGGTCTGCATTATATTTTAATGCAAAAGAAAACAATGTGAATCTGAATGATTGACTCCACAAAAGCTTGTGCTTTTTTTTTTGTAGGATGCCACCACAAAGGCGTACTTGTTAGAACAAGGAGGAAAACTGTGATGATAACCATAGAACGACGGCTATGTTGACCGTAAAAAGGAATAAAAGAGGAAGACAAATGTCAACAATGTTAAAGGTGAGTAAACTGAATAAAGTTTTACTGTACAGCAATTAACGTTTTTTTAATTTTTTTTTACACTGGTTAGATGGTGTGATGATAACCATAGAACAGGAAATGGAAGAGCCTACAACAACAGAAAAGGTATTGCTCTGCAAGCAAGCACCCTTAAGATACCCCTTCATTATTAGGGGTGAGTCATTTTACTTTAGTTTTATTGAGTTGCTATAACAAGAGTAACTAAATGTATACTGCAAAGTGTACATTAAGTGTACAGTGTCTGCGCCTGTGACCAAAATGAAAGGTGAATGTTCCATTTTTGGTATATTTTGTACTGTTTTGCAGTTAACTTCATATTACACTGGATATGACAATGTGCGGTTATAACCATAGAACAGCCTACCACTCACTTGCGGTTACTCTCAAGGCTACTATAAAAAGGTCATCTTCCTAGGTGTCGGCGAGTTTTTTTCTCTCAAACTTGTACTTTTCAAACTCAACAGGAAATGAGCGTGTTGTCGGGATAGAAGAAGTAGTACAAAGCCGATCCCCCAAGGTGGATTATTGCTAAAAAAAAAAAAAAAAACATCTTTGTGCAAATGTCAGTCATGTAGGGCCACAGTACTTTCTTTCAGTGTGAGCAGATAGGTCTGACTGTGAGTTTTTTGTTCCCACTTCCCAGGAGAGTGGCGTACATGCTCAGTGGAGAGCGCTCTGGCCGTACCCTCCTTGGAACATATCGATCAGGAATGGCTATTGGCATTAGTCCTCTGAATAAACACTGTTCTACTGACTCATATTCCCCACTGGGCCACTCAATGGACAGAAAAATCCTTAACAGCAGGTTTTCTTTTTTTTTTTTTTTTTTTTTTACCAGCTCAGCGACAGCAAGCTTAATGGCACCGCAGGAAAAAAGGAACAGGAAATGTCACATTTTGTTAAAAGACTTCTTTCTTCTCTACATTTTTTTTCTGCAAAAGAAAACAATGTGAGGCATCGGTTCACTGAGAATCTGAATGATTGACTCCACAAAAGCTTGTGCTTTTTTTTGTAGGATGCCACCACAAAGGCGTACTTTTTAGGACAAGGAGGAAAAACTGTGATGATAACCATAGAACGACGGCTAAGTTGACCGTAAAAGGAATAAAAGAGGAAGACAAATGTCAACAATGTTTAAGGTGAGTAAACTTAATAAAGTTTTACTATACAGTAATTAACATTAACGTAATTTTTTTTACACTGGTTAGATGGTGTGATGATAACCATAAAACAGGAAATGGAAGAGCCTACAACAAAAGAAGAGGTATTGCTCTGCAAGCAAGCACCCTTAAGATACCCCTTCATTATCAGGTGTCTTCAAAGGGTGAGTCATTTTACTTTAGTTTTATTGAGTTGCTAGAACAAGAGTAACTAAATGTATACTGCAAAGTGTACATTTAGTTTACAGTGCCTGCGCCTGTCACCAAAATGAAAGTGAATGTTCCATTTTTGGTATATTTTGTACTCTTTTGCAGTTAACTTCTTATTACACTGGATATGACAATGTGTGGTTATAACCATAGAACAGGAAGTTGAATTTACTGCAACATAGGGCTGAATCTAATTATCTAAACATTAACAAACTGATTCATAGTAATGCAAATAGTTGCTGTATAAGAAAAGAGTTGTCGACCTATTGCGATTTCAAATGGGTTGACATGCTTGCTCGTGATTGGCTCCTGCCCGAAGAAGGAGTGGTACAGTATTTAAATAATTTAGTAGTTTTCATTTATTTTCTACCGAGAGACGCAGGGGTGCTGGAGCCTATCCCAGCTGTCTTCGGGCAAGAGGCGGGGTACACCCTGGATTGGTCGCCAGCCAATCACAGGGCACATATAGTAGACAAACAACCATTCACACTCACATTCATACCTATGGACAATTTGGAGTCGGATTTTGGAATGTGGGAGGAAACCGGAGTACCCGGAGAAAACCCACGCATGCACGGGGAGAACATGCAAACTCCACACAGAGATGGCCGAGGGTGGAATTGAACCCTGGTCTCCTAGCTGTGAGGTCTGCGCGCTAACCACTTGTCCATCGTGCAGCCCTCTGTGTTAAATAAATCCTTCATTCATTTATTCATTTTCTACCGCTTTTTCCTCACGAGGGTCGTGGTGGTGCTGGAGCCTATCCCAGCTGTCTTCGAGGGAGAGGCGGGGTACACCCTGGACTGGTCGCCAGCCAATCACAGGGCACATATAGACAAACAACCATTCACACTCACATTCATACCTATGGACAATTTGGAGTGGCCAATTAACCTAGCATGTTTTTGGAATGTGGGAGGAAACCGGAGTACCCGTTGAAAACCCACACATGCACAGGGAGAACATGCAAACTCCACTTAGAGCTGGCCGGAGGTGGAATTGAACTCGGGTCTCCTAGCTGTGAGGCCTGCGCGCTAACCACTTCAATTTATTCAATATTGAATCTAATTATTACCAGAATTATTTCTTAAGTCTGGTAGCCATTATAGAATGCAAGTAGGGGAGCAGCGTCCCTCGGCAACCCATCTTGGTCCCGAAAGGTGTCTTTAAAGGGTGAGCAGTTTTTTAACTTTAACTTATCTTTGTTTGTATGACATTTAAAAAAAGTCAAAGTGTTGCTTAAAACACAAAGCAACAAAGGTTGAAAGTCGGCGACAGATTAATTCTCTTTACATTTTTTCCCCCCCATGGGAAAACATTATTTGAAACATAGAAAAATGTGACATTTGAGTTTTTCCACGCTACAATAAAATGCTGTTTGTTGTTGTGGGACTTGTTTGATGTGGAAAACGTGTGGATGTGGGTGTATGGGAAAAAAAAAAAAAAAAGTGTACATGAAGCTTTTTAAAGGCACATTAAAAAACAACACGCTCTTTTGTTTCATGTTTCCCATGCTGCATAACGAGGAAAAAGCAGCGCTTTTAACACCTAAAAAGTCCAAACGATTGCTTTAGACGTCAGGAATCCAAACCAAAATCACTCTTGGAATGAGTTTACAAAGGCAAGTCATTTTTTCCCATATATCATTTATTTATTTAGTAATTGATTTATTTGTGTATTAATCTATTAGCTATGTATTTAATATTAAATAATGCACAGTCCTTGGTGGTGAGACGTATGATAAATGGAGGGCTGGCTCAGTGCTCCTTTGCTTTCTGTTTGTTTGGAATATAGGGCAGTACAGTTTGGGTGCTCTTATCCGACACAGTTTGCGTGCTGCTGTTTCGGAGCAGTTTTTTGCGGCAGCCGGGGTTCAGGAGGCCTTTCCTGGGTAACGTGTGCGCTCCCATCATGCTTCTCGCCGATGGGGGGACGTAAGAAGGGTCAAGGCAGTTATGGAGTAGCGAGTGCTCGGAGGAAGAACGTTTAGGGGCGATCGGCTCAGCTAGGAGGCTCTGCTCGCCATCGCTGTCGGGCGTGGCGCAGCCGCTTTTGTCGTCTCTTAGGTCTTCTTGCTCTTCATCGTCGTCGTCGTCGTCATCGCAACACAAGGCGTGGTAGAGAATTTTATCGCTGAAGCGGACCCTCTCCCTCGTCTTGTGGGAGTGTGTGGAGCTGCTCGCTTCCTCGCTGGATGAATCTGGAGTGATAATGCGAGGTCCATTCGGGATCGGGAGCCCGCCGTTCATTTGGGAGTAAACGGAGGCGGTGGCGCTGGGAGGCGGGGTCGGGGTCTGGGTGGGTATGGTCCCACGACCTGGCTGCGGCCTGGGGTAGCCCATAGCCGGTTCCACGGACACGCGGGCGCAAGCGCCGGCGGCCTCAAGGTAGCTGCAGAACTCCCAGCTGTCGGACAGCACGTCAGCGTTGAGGAAGTCCAGGCGGAATGCTTCCCCGAGGCCACGCTCGCTGCTGGACGTGCTGCTGGCTGTCGCCACCGTCCAATCATCTTGCTCCAGGTCGAAGTCAAAGTCCGACGTCAGTTTGTCGATCTGACCCACCACCTGCGAGAGAAACAGGATAGGCGTCAAATGAAGAACGTATTTCCAGGTGGTTTCAAAGAACATGCTAAGCTAACTCAAGTAATGTTTAAAGGCTAAACTACTTCCTGCAATGAGAGATTATTATTTTATTATTATTAGACATTATTAAGAATCTGTGGTGAGCAAAAAACTGTACAAATATGCTCCAGAAAATCATTTTTCTGGGAGCCTCCAACTGTTTTATGTTCTCTGCTCACGGTGCCACACTTTGAAAATCCCTGCAAAAAATAAAAAATAAAAATAAAAACAAGAAAATCCCTGCAACGGCCAATTTGTACCACGCTTCACCCTGTCTGGCATGATTGCTCATGCACGACGGCCCGACCCAGATCGATATGATCCGTCCTTCCATCAGTTATTAATGATGACCACTGCTGTTAACATTTTGATCAAAAAGTGTAGATTTCAAGAAAAAAAACTACATCTCAGTTTTGTGATATAGGTTTAAAAAAGTGACTTTTTTGCCCTGTGATTGGCTGGCGACCAGTCCAGAGTGTACCCCGCCTTTCGCTCGAAGACAGCTGGGATAGGCTCCAGCACCCCCTCGACCCTTGTGAGCATAAGCGGTAGAAAATGAATGAATGAATCCTATAATGACTGCATACCATTCATTCATTTTCTACCGCTTTTCCGCACGAGGGTCGGGGGTGCTGGAGCCTATCCCAGCTGTCTTCAGATGAAAAGCAGAGTACACCCTGGACTGGTCGCCAGCCAATCACAGGGCAAGAAAGTCACTTTTTTTTGTCTATATGTGCCCTGTGATTGGCTGGCCACAAGTCTTCGCTTGAAGACAGCTGGGATAGGCTCCAGCACCCCCAACCCTCGTGAGGAAAAGCGGTTGAAAATGAATGAATGAATCCATCCTATAATGACTGCATACCATTCATTCATTCATTTTCTACCACTTTTCCTCACAAGGGTCGCGGGGATGCTGGAGCCTATCCCAGCTGTCTTCGGACGAAAGGCGGGGTACACCCTGGACTAGTCGCCAGCCAATCACAGGTCAAGAAAGTCACTTTTTTTTGTCTATATGTGCCCTGTGATTGGCTGGCCACCAGTCTTCGCCTGAAGACAGCTGGGATAGGCTCCAGCACCCCCGACCCTGAAAATGAATGAATGTATGGTATGCAGTTGTTATAGGATTCATTCATTCATTCATTTTCTACCGCTTTTCCTCACGAGGGTCGGGGGTGCTGGAGCCTATCCCAGCTGTCTTCAGGCTAAGACTGGTGGCCAGCCAATCACAGGGCACATGTAGACAAACAACCATTCACACTCACATTCATACCTATGGACAATTTGAACCCTGGTCTCCTAGCTGTGAGGTACCCACTTATTATAGATAAAAAAAAAAACCTATTTCCGTCTGTGATTAAATGTGATTAATTGTGAGTTAACTATGACCGGAAATGTGATCAATCACAATCAAACATTTTAATCGATTGACAGCGCTCTTTGATTTTGCCAGTTCTGCTAAAACCATGACATCAGTGCTAATCTCATCAATGACCAGCATTATTGTTTTAAAACTGGTGGTTACGCTTACGGTCCAGTTCTGATAAAACTTCTGTTTTGACATCTTTTCTGGAACCACCATTTTTGTTTATACCGTAAACTTGTAATTTTGTCTTTATGTTGTCCTATCCTGGTAAAAGTGCTGCTAAGGCAACATGCCTACAAACGGCTTTGTACTGTATCAGTGTTATCAAGCTTGTAGTCTCCAGATCGAATGCTGTTCTGACAAAACTGCTGCTAGTGCAATAGCAACACTGATGTCTTCAAGGTCCACTATTGTCGTTTACAAAACTTGTTGTCACATCTTGATGTTGTCCAGCCCCGATAAAACTGCTACATCCTTGCTAATCTCTTCAAGGACCGCCATTGTTGTTTACAAGCATGCAGCGACTTACAGTATCTTGTTTTTCCAATTCAGATTCAGAACTGCTGCCAAGGTGCTAACGGCGCTTGTCAATATCATCCAGTTCTGATGAAAATGCTTCCATGGGAACATCAAAACAAATATCTTGTTTGCAAGTTTGTAATTGTATTGATTTTGTACAGTAATGGTATCAAAAATCACGGATCAGGGTGGGGACAACCGTTGTTGACGCTTGTGTCTCCACATCCAAACCACGCCCAGCTGTTTACTTTATCTACTCAATGGATGCTCGTCATCACAGAAGGCTGCAGTTGGAATGAGCCAGACAGGAAGTTAATGGGAATACCACAAGGGTGATTTCAAAGTAAAACTCATTGGAACCTGTCTGGTTTTATGCCACAAATATGGGCCTGTTCGAGTTCGATTCCACCCTTGGCCATCTCTGTGTGGAGGATGTTCTCCCCGTGCATGCGTGGGTTTTCTCCGGGTACTCCCACATTCCAAAAACATGCTAGGTTAATTGGCGACTCCAAATTGTCCATAGGTATGAATGTGAGTGTGAATGGTTGTTTGTCTATATGTGCCCTGTGATTGGCTGGCGACCAGTCCAGGGTGTACCCCGCCTTTTGCCCGAAGACAGCTGGGATAGGCTCCAGCACGCCCGCGACCTTTGTGAGGATAAGCATAGAAAATGAATGAATAAATATGGGCCTGTTTTTATGGGCCTCAAACAAGGCAATGTTTTTTTTCAGCAACTCTGCTCAAATTATGAAGTGAACAGATTTCACTAAACTTTGTTGCAGTAAAAAAACAAACAATAACACTTGATTTAATTACTGAATGCATAATTTACGACCACATCAACGCGGAGTGTTTTCATTTGCCGATGGATTGTTGTCAAGCTCGCCAAACGCTGATTGAAGGCGCTGAAATGTCAAGTATGGAGAAGCTTGTTGTGTGCATGCGGCGGACCAGTGCAAATCCAGCTTTAAGACCTCTAAAGTCATCAAACATCCAATGATGACAAAGGCACAGGTTAACTCTCAGGTAGTAATAAATGAAATGCTTTTACTTCATAAGCTTAGCAGGTGAACAAAGGAGAGCTCTTCTGGTAAAGTCAACATGCATTGGGTTTCCACTAGGCAAGATGGAGATAGCTATGTCAGCTATGTAAAATATGGAACCTTTTTCACAGGAATCCTATAAAATGGCTGCATCAGAGTCATAACAAAATATTCAATATTAAGTTGGTATGCTGCACGGCGGTCAAGTGGTTAGTGCAAACACCTCACAACTTGGAGAACAGGGTTCAATTCCTCCCTCGGCCATCTCTGTGTGGAGTTTGCATGTTCTCGCCGTGCATGTGTGGGTTTTCTCCGGGTACTCCGGTTTCCTCCCACATTCCAAAAACATGCTAGGTTAATTGGCGACTCCAAATTATACGATAATTACATCAAATTTTATGTAAAGGGATATCAATTTGAGAACATTGGGCCATTATTAAAAAAAATATACAATACAGTCAGCAAGCATATTTGTATGACTGTTTTGTTTTATTATTAGCATATTAGCTCTTAAACTCGCCTACAAATGTTCAGCAAATACAAAATATGAGCAAGTGAGACGTCTCACAGTAACATATTTTTGCTCAAAATAAGATTTGTTTATTTACGATACTGGTTTTAAATTCTAAATGTTTGTGAGTAAAAAGCCCATTTAGGAACATTCAGAGAAGATTATTATTAAAGAATTGCCTCAATGCACTTTTCCTTCATGAAATGTACGAATGGAAAGACCTAAAAGAGAAATAGTCATAAAACATTTCATCCGAATTGCAAACCTAATGTCATTTCATTTCTGTTTTATAACACATTTAAATACATAGAAATTAATGATTATATTACAGTAAATATTATTTTATTACAATAATCTAACTATTTCCACAGTTTTGAATGTTTAATGTGATTTGCGATTTGTCCTACTTTTTTGACGGTCATTGAACGCACCGATGCAAAGAGGGCTGTATGTGATGTATTTGGATGTATTTTACCCCTTTTTCTTTCACCTCATACTTATTCCTGAATGCTGATACTACGTGGGAGTACATAACACGTTAACTATGACATGATTTTTTACATGATTTTGACTGATTTTTCAAGGCACACAGAATATTGCGTTCTCGGGCTATATAGACATGGTATATACCAGGGGTGGGCAAACTACGGCCCGGGGGCCACATCCGGCCCGCCAAGTGTTTGAATACGGCCCGCCCAATCTTTCCAAAGTATTTCATTTAAACTCAACATACAACCTGGCATCATGGCCTGAGCCAACCTTTTGATGGTTTTATCAATTTCGTTTTTTGACATGGTCTGTTGTTTACAAAGTGCTCCTGAAAAAAGGGACACAAGCACATAATAATAATAATAATAATTATTAGATTATTATTACATTATTATTAGATTATTATTAGATTATTATTATTAGATTATTATAATTATTATTAGATTATTATTATTAGATTATTATAATTATTATTAGAACTATTATAATTATTATAATTATTATATTCATGCTAATTATTATATTAATTATATATAATATTATTGTTATATTTGCATATTTTACACAATAATAATATAATAATAATTATGTTAATTTTATTGTAATTATTATAATATTTTATTATTTTTAAAATATTTAAATATAAATATAAAATAATAAATAATAATAGCGGATTGCATGACAATTTTACAGATACAATAATACCAGGTGGACTGTTACGTGTAAAATATATAGGCTGCCCCCCCCCCCCCCCCCCCCGTAAATTTTGTCATATCAATGCGGCCCGCGAGTCAAAAAGTTTGCCCACCCCTGGTATATACCAAAAAAAAAGATGATACTCTCATCTGTTTGGACTACAAAGAAAATATTGTCGATGTCGCCATAGCAGCAGTTTTTCCAGTACTGAACCAAACAGAGAAGCTATTGCGAGCTTGTAAACAACAATGGTAGTCCCCAAAGAAATTAGTATTGATGTTGCCATAGCAGTGGTTTTATCAGAACAAGGCTAAAGGACTTCAGGTTTGTTGACATTAGCGCCAATATCGCTCTAGAAGCAACTACAAGCTTGTAGACATCGGTGGAACTCAAAGGGATTACCGATTACGTTTGCATTAACGATGATGTCAGACCTTACAAATATTAGCATGGATTTTGCCGGAATAGTCGGAATTGTGACACAGCTGTCCAATCAACGCTTTGTTTTTTCTCTGAAATCCCGAATATTGTGAATGTCTGTGCCTCCAGCCGTCTATCCCATGCGGAGTGAAGGGTGCCTCATGGTGAAAATGTCCCCTACCGCAGTGTCGACTTGAATCGTCATTTGTTTTGTTTACTCCCAATGTTAAATTCTCGGTGTGCAGCTGGAGGCTGGAAGAAAGGGGGTGTCTATTCCCTGTGGACTTTATGAAGCCATCACTCGATAAAGTTTATGAAGCATTGGCAGCATTTCCTGGTGACTGAAGAGACTTCATTTGCAACACAGTTAAGCAATATAGTAAAAGAATGGCAGTCAATCATCTTTTTATGACTTTTTTTTTAACTTTAATGACGACAATACTCACTATTCTATATGCGGGATTTGTCATTAAAATCCAAGCAGTAAACATGCAAGAGTTCCTTTTTTTGTGTGTGTATGCCTTGTAGGGGTGTAATGGGATGCCATAATCATGGTTCAGTACATACCTCAGTTTTATCATTTAAAGGAAAACTGCACTTTGGGGGGGTCTGCCCATTATCTACAATCCTTATATGAAACATGGACACACGTCAATCAAAATATGTACTATTTGCGTAAATATATATAGATGTTTGGCCTACTAATAGGCTGTATTCTAGAACAAAACAACATTCATTCATTTTCTACCTCGAGAGGCGGGGTACACCCTGGACTGGTGGCCAGCCAATCACAGGGCACATATAGACAAACAACCATTCACACTCACATTCATACCTATGGACAATTTGGACCTAGCATGTTTTTGGAATGTGGGAGGAAACCGGAGTACCCGGAGAAAACCCACGCACGCACGGGGAGAACATGCAAACTCCACACAGAGATGACCAAGGGTGGAATCGTATTCTGGTCTCCTAGCTGTGAGGCCTGTGTGCTAACCACTCGTCCGCCGTGCAGCCCCAACAAAACAACATTCATTTATTTGTTCATTCATTTTCTACCGCTTGTCCTAATGAGGGTCGCAGGGGGTGCTGGAGCCTATCCCAGAGGCGGGGTAGACCCTGGACTGGTCGCCAGCCAATCACAGGGCACATATAGACAAACAACCATTCACACTCACATTCATACCTATGGACAATTTGGAGTCGCCAATTAACCTAGCATGTTTTTGGAATGTGGGAGGAAACCGGAGTACCCGGAGAAAACCCACGCATGCACGGGTAGAACATCGAACTCGGGTCTTCTAGCTGTAAGGCCTGTGCGCTAACCACTCAACCACCGTGCAGCCCCAACAATAGATATTTTAAGTAATTGTGAAGCTGTGAAATTCCCAACGTGTCGTAGCGAGGGATCACTGAACCCCTTTCCACCATATTGCAAAAATCGGATCAGGCATACGGTCCATGTCCCGTTACACCTTTAAGCACATGTGGTCCATTTTTTTTACCTTCAGCAGCCAAGAGTCAACCGTGGTCACAGCACCTGATCAACACACTGTCGGGTCATTTCGCCGCTCTCGGAGGCGCTTTAATGGAGAGGCGGCCTCGACAGGCATCAGCCAAGGGTTTATTACTCTACCTCGACACCTGTCAGAGATGATTGGGCTGTGTAATTGAGGGTCAGAATAAAAGAGGCCACTCAGAGCCTCATCTCTGACACACCAAAGGCTTCACAGACGGCGGGCGACGGGACACTTGGACGCAAGACATTGACGGTCAGTAATGTAAAAACTCTTCACAGAGCGTGTAGAGTGGCGTTTTGGGAAATGGATTCCATGTGGTCCATCATTACAAGAGTTCTTCTCTCTAATATTCAGCTCCACCTGGTATCATGATTTATTTATCACGAGTGGGAACCTACTCACACCCGAGCAGCCCTCTGTTCGTATCATTTGGAAAAGTGCTGGAGAACATTATAGAAGGATTTAGTTCTTTTAGCTTTTTTCCATTTGTGGCACTTTTTTTTTTTTTTGCTGCTAGGCCAGATTTGTTGTGGGCTGAGCTGTGCCAGTCATGTTGCAAAGCTGTGAAGCCATGCTGGGGAAAACACAGATTGACCACAGTGTGGGACCGAGCACGTTTACGGCTATGTCAACATTAACGGTACCCAAACTAGCCATCTTATTCTTGTTGTGAAATTTTTTTTCATAATGCACAGATTTGAAATACTATTGAGAAACTAGCCACGTATACATGGACCCAAATATTCCAATTGCATTCGGTTTATTTGCTCAAACAAAAAGAATGTAACCTTTGTATACACCTCATTCCGAAAGAAAAATGCCAATCCGAATGAATATATAATCGGATTCACAGGGGTGGAATATTCCTTTCCTCAATCGGATTGAGGTATCCTGTGTTTTTCTTCTTCTGTTGTTTATTGGCGGTTGGCAAGCATCTTTCGTGTGCATTAGCGCCATCTGTGGAACAGAATCTAAACCCTTCTATACGCCATTCACAAGTCCAGTTTTATTAAAAAAGAAAATATATATCTATATAAAACATGTCCCGAGTTTAGTTAAAATAATAGGAATATTGAATTTGATCTTTTCCTGTTTAAATTTATCCCGGGTGCGTTCTTTCAGCGCATGCTCAGATATGACGTAACACGCAGATCAAGACGTTCTTCAGTTTTAAAAATGGAGGCGAGCAATCGGCACTGGACTGCCAAAAACGGAACGTTTTTTTTTTTTGTTCCAAACTAAATTTCAAGACTGGACCAACGGAAAACTGGCAATATGGAGTTATTCCAACAAGTGAAAGAAAAACTCGATGAAGTCGGTATCACGTGATGTTGATGCTTACGTTTTACTGGGCATGCCCCATTGACTATTCTGGTTGATTATAGCGGCGCATGTAGACAAGAGATTGGAATATTCCTTTTCCATGTATACCATTGTTTTCGGAAAGGTCATTCGGAAAGATAAAAACTCATGTAAACGTGGCTACTGATAGTACCCCACCCAACCTACCCTCCAGTGGGGTACACACCCCACTGGTTGAGAAGCACTGCTGTAAAAAAAAACAAATAGTATTCTCTTGTCCAAATCAGTTTTGGAATTTCGGCATTTGTGTCAAGGTGTACCCCACCTCTTCTTCTCCCGAACTCAGCTGGGATAGGCTCCAGCTTACCCCTGTGACGCAAGTGGCATAGAAAAAGGATGTGTGGATAAAAACATATTGTTACTGAACTGATCATGAAACTTTTGCGTGGTGGTTAAGTGTGTTATTTTGCACTACCTCAAATTGAAATGGCACTTTAATGTCTTTTCATTAAAGGGACTGTTTGCACCTGGCTAGAAATGACACCGCCGGTGCTTAGCATTAGCAAAGGCTGCTGTGCATGTGTGTGACTATAACCATAGTCATGTAATAATAAACATAAACAATATTCACATGCAGATGATCCTCAATATGTCCCAAGTTAGGACTTAGTCTTGAATATATCGGTATTTATCGGCCAATTACACGCACTCAACGAGCATTACATATGTAAATAAATCAGATGTGAGTTGCCGGAATAAATGAAACGTAACGCCCTCATGGATTGGTCTGAAATGGCGTATATATGAGTGAACTTCCAGCGGATCGCTTCATTACGTGTGGCATCGGACCATCTGTTCTCCTCCTCCACCACTCAGTTTCAGAGTCGGGCCGAGAGGATTCTTCTGCAGCCGCTCGCTTGTTAATTATAAAGCATCCGGGGTCTAGCGTCGGCTTTTGTTTTGTTCCTGGGGAATGTGTTCGCCGGGGCCATTCAAACACTTCTTAAGTGTTATTATTTCCTCCTGGTGGTGTCACATGACGCGGTCCTGCACCTGCACCGGATTCGGCTTACCGTCAAAACAGCATCACGTGCACTTGGAACACATACTGTTTGCAAATACAGTAAAGTCTCGTTATATCGATATCGGTTATAACGAATTACTACTTATTACGATACTATTTTCATTTCCCGGCAAATTTCTAGTCTTTTATGATATAATTATAAAGACATTGTTCTATACTATAGAACAATGTCGAGCGCATTATTGCCCACTTTTAATGCAGTTCGGCGCAGGATCGGATATATGGATAGTCCGGTTATATCGATATAACGAGACTTTACTGTAGTTCATTCTCAAATCATTTCCTATCATGTAAATCATCATCAACATGTGCAAAGAGGGCTGCACGGCGGTCAAGTGGTTAGCATGTTGGCCACACAGTCAGGAGATCGGGAAGCACCATCCGTCATGATTTATCTCGTCACCTCCTGCAAGCTCATTTATCATAGTTGACTTGTTGCCATAAACACATAGCCCACTTTCTTTAACACCTTCTCTTCCAACTGCATTTTGGGAGCGTTTGGACCGACCGCGAGGAATAAGCTGATGTCCCGGGATTCGTATTGCTCACAGGAACTACAAAATGTCCTCAGTGTTTGTTTTCCGGGGAAAAGACAACCACAAATGAAAAGGATTTGTGTCATAATCACGTATAAGATTTAGTGTAGACTACAAACTGTTTAACTGAACCTTTAATTAATTCTTGGTAACAGACTAATTATATTTTAATTCCCACTTCAAAAGACAATTCTAAAGTAGGGATCACCGGAATATTGGAATTGGGATGCACAGAATAAATATCCAAATAGAAGACAGCAATGAATAACATGGCCTGTCTTTTTCAGAATCTGAAAACAATTTAATATTAAATAACATTAATATATTAATAAGGGGCTGCACGACGGTCGAGTGGTTTGCGCGCAGGCCTCACAGCTAGGAGACCCGAGTTCAATTCCACCCTCGGCTATCTCTGTGTGGAGTTTGCATGTTCTCCCCGTGCATGCATGTTTTTTTTCCGGGTATTCCAGTTTCCTCCCACATTCCAAAAACATGCTAAAAAATTGTCCATAGGTATGAATGTGCATACCAGCATACTGTCTTTATTTTGTACAGAGAGGGTATAACAGTTAAAGCACTGCTAGTGCCATAAGATGTCAGTGTCGCTCTACACAAAGAGCTTAAGTCCTATTGGTTTAAAAGCTATTAAAAGCAGTTTAAACGTTGCTGGACATTTTTTATGATGGCAACAGTTTGAAATTAGAACAACTTGGAAGTCAACCAGCATCATAAAACTGACTTCCCCTTTAAAGTTCCGCTATGTTGACACTCTCGGAGTGGTTACCTTTCAAATAAATAGGTTGTTGTTTTCATTGAAAAGTCTGTGAAAGTTTGAGGGAGATGGTTTAAAAATGCTAGAGCCCCCCCCCCCCCCCCCGAAAAAAAAACAAACAAAAAAAACAAAAACATAAAACACTGGCGACATCCAGTCCCTGTGAAGGTGCCAGACGTCAGCTATTAAGTCTTGGCTCTGATTTAGGTCAGGTCATCTTGATTGGTCCCATGCAGATGAGCGGGGGTGGGTGGATGGGGTGGCTGCTGAGGTGTTCTTTTGAAGTGTTGACTGCAAGCTTTTGCTCTAATTATCCTGTCATGGAAGGCTTTATAAGCCCTAAACTTCATTAGGCGCACGTCTGATGCCGTTTTCATGTCGGGCCTCATAGTGTTAAACGGAGCTGTGATGCCTGTGAGGACAAGTCACTAATCAGAAGCATCATTAGGAATTTCACCACTTAATGGGCCTCGTTTATCCCTTCCGGGAGCTTTAGGAAATGGTGGCCTTCTTGAGTCATTAAAGCCACCGTATTGGCGGCTCGGCAAGTTTAGAAGGTTAACACCGTTTTTCCGGAGAGGTTTTATTGTTTCAAAAATGTTTAACCACTTTAATAATTGTCCGAAAAAGGAGAAGGAAGAAGCAGAGCTTATTTAATCCCATCCCTTCACCACATCCCATGTGTTTAAATAGAAGAATAGAGGCTCAAATCCTTCACTGAGTGACCAGGAAATAGTAAAAAAAACTTGATAATGTCACGCTACGGAGCTCCTCAGTCAAGCTGAAATAGCCCTGAGATTAGACCAGAGTATTGTAAGGTCACATGCCAGGAGGGAAAAGGTGAACCCGCCAGTCCACACTGACTTTTTTTTTTTTTTTTTTTTTTTATTGTGCGAGCGCAGCCTCCTTTAACAACAGGATGTTTTCCAATAAAGCCAGCAAGGTCTAAAGTGATTGCGGTTTGTCACGGTATAAAATGTACGGGTGATTATGTGGGTAAACGGAGCGGACCTGCACTGGGAAAAGAAAAGAAAATTGCCAAATCCAATCTTTCATCCTAGTCCTTAACACTGTGGGGGAAAAAATATTTAAACTTAAAGGGGAATTGCACATTTTTGATTTATTTTTACCTATAATTCACAATCCTTATATGAAACATGAACACATATTTCTTTCCCTTTTCTGTGCATTATGACGACAGAAAACTAGTTAATATGACCTAGCTAACAATGCATGTCATTGGGACAAACCTATTTTGACTACCAAGCCCTTTAAAAAAATGTTTTATAATTTTATATACATGCTGTGATCATGTATGTACATTGACGATAACATGTAGTACCTTGCTGTATTTTTACAGTATTTTTATATTCGTAGGCGCATTGATTTTTTTGACCCATTATTCGGAACTAACGTTACTTCCGTCAACAGGCATAGAATAATGTTGCTGTGCGCTAGGCAGATCAGGTTGTAGTGAAACACACACAAAACACAAAACTTACAATGTACGCTCTCATTGGGATGCCGATTGGTTGAATAGCTGTATCTTAGTTAATATGAGCTAGCTAACAATGCAAGTCATTGGGACAAACCTATTTTGACTACCAAGCCCTCTAAAAATTTTTTTTATAATTTTATATACATGCTGTGATCATGTATGTACATTGACGATAACATGTAGTATCTTGCTGTATTTTTACAGTATTTTTATATTCATAGGCGCATTGATTTTTTTGACCCATTATTCGGAACTAACATTACTTCCGTCTACAGGCATAGAATAATGTTGCTGTGCGCTAGGCAGATCAGGCTGTAGTGAAACACACACAAAACACAAAACTTACAATGTACGCTCTCATTGGGATGCCGATTCGTTGAATAGTTGTATCTTAGTTAATATGAGCTAGCTAACAATGCACGTCATTGGGACAAACCTATTTTGACTACAAAGCCCTCTAAAAAATGTTTTATAATTTTATATACATGCTGTGATCATGCATGTACATTGACGATAACATGTAGTATCTTGCCGTATTTTTACCGTATTTTTATATTCGTAGGTGCATTGATTTTTTTGACCCATTGATCGGAACTAACAATATTTCCGTCAACAGGCATAGAATAATGTTGCTGTGTGCTAGGCAGATCAGGCTGTAGTTATATTCTGTGTAGACAAGGAATGATATATGTTTTGTTGGGATGAGGTTGGAATCTGGGTGGTTAGGGGGGTTGGGGCTAGATAAGTCTTGACTTCTTCCCACTCCCTTTCGAACATGTGTACGTTTATATATACATAGGTATTTTTATTTGTATTGATTTTGGTTGGTTTGTTGTGCTTTGGATGTTTTTCATGTTCGAAATAAAGAAGAAAAAAAAATCATTATTAATACTAATAACTATTTGATAACTCATAGATAATATGTAGCCATGACAAATCAGTAGTGTGAGAAGCAAACAACAAGTATTTTTACGTTAAAAACCCATTTGAAGTCGGAAAAGCATGGTAGCAAAAGTCTACCAGATTGAGCCGGTGAAGCAGTTTTCCGTATCGACATGCTTTTTATTCTGTTCTGGGAAAAGCCCGACAGTATGTGAGACATTAGTGCAGGTTGGTTAGCTGACTCGACACAGACTAGATAACGTCTGTGTTTTCCAGGTCGTCACTAAAGGTCGAGCGATTTAGCAGCGTAGTAAAGCTGCTTTCATTACATGGAGGTCTGCTGAGGGTGACTGATTGTTTGCCATGCAGCCAAAGAGAAACAGATAACACCGCTGGTATTAATTCATTCTTTTGTGTCTCTACATGTGTGTGTATGTGTGTGTGTGTGCTGACCCATTACATGAATTTGTTTATTTCGTTTTTTGGAGCGGTCGGTAAGTGCTGTAAAATCCCGATATTACACTCAAGGGTGTGCTTTGCTCTCATTAATGTCAATGTCGTGATGCATGACAGTCGTGAAAATAAGAAGTGAGCTAGGAAGGACACCCTTGAGTGTAATCATGCTTAAGGAATTGTAAAATAAAAGGAATAATTATGATGTCAATCTATAATGCATCTAAATATCCGTCTTTTGATTTGTTGGTGTTTTTTTTTTTGTTTTTTTTCCAGAAGGAAGGATTATGTGTAGATAGCAGAAGGTGAGATTGGCGGGAACTTTTTACGAGTGAGGGTGAAACTGCAAACACTCAGCAAAAAAATTTTTCATTAGCAGCCCCCGACACCCCTCCCAGCCAAAAGCCAAAAAGACAGTTCTATTTATAGACATTATCCAAGGCTAGGGTTACCATGGAGAAGTCACTAATCCCGATTCAAGCTATGGCTTCTATGACTGTGCTGTGGACATGATACTTCCCAGACTTCCCAAAGGAAAATGTTATTCATTTATTTCATTTTCTACCGCTTATCCTCAGGAGCTGTCTTCGGGCGAGAGGCGGGGTACACCCTGGACTGGTGGCCAGCCAATCACAGGGCACATATAGACAAACAACCATTCACACTCACATTCATACCTATGGACAATTTGGAGTCGCTAATTAACCTAGCATGTTTTCGGAATTTGGGAGGAAACCGGAGAACCCGGAGAAAACCCACGCTTGCACAGGGGAGAACATGCAAACTCCACACAGAGATGACCGAGGGTGGAATCGAACTTGGATCTCCTAGCTGTGACGCCTATGTGCTAACCACTTGTCAGCCGTGCAGCCCCAACAAAACAACATTCATTCATTCGTTCATTCGTTTTCTACCGCTTTTCCTCACGAGGGTCGCAGGGGGTGCTGGAGCCTATCCCAGCTGTCTTTAGGCGAGAGGCGGGGTACACCCTGGACTGGTGGCCAGCCAATCACAGGGCACATATAGACAAACAACCATTCACACTCACATTCATACCTATGGACAATTTGGAGTCGCCAATTAACCTAGCATGTTTTTGGAATGTGGGAGGAAACCGGAGCACCCGGCATGCACGGGGAGAACATGCAAACTCCACACAGAGATGGCCGAGGGTGGAATCGAACTCGTAGCTGTGAGGTCTGCGCGCTAACCACATGATGTAAACATGATGTTCCTCAATGTAACATTGGATATTACTATTACATCTTAAGATTGAGTCTTTTACCTCGGTAAATTTTCAGTCTGGTAGCTTTTTATTGACATCGTCTTGACACACACACTCACATAGCACAACTCGAGTTGCACTACGCTTTTACAGACCACCGCTGTGCAGCCTGGAAAATGTTATATGTATTATTATTATTATTATTACACCTTGAGATTGAGTCTATTAGCTCAATGCAGTCTTGACCTTCTTGACACAAATTCTCACGTAGCACAATCAGAGGTGTGCAACACTTAGATATGACTCATGGAAAAATATTGGGACAACGGGTGTCCACACAACAGATGCATTTTCTCTCTGTCCCTCACATAAGCTTAACTTTCACTTTCATGAGGGGCATAGTGACTGCTATATAGTCATTTTGCTAGCTCTTCCTCATTGATGAATGAGTCAATGATGTAACCGAATATAATGGTTATTTATTTTTTAATACAATTTTCCCGATACCAATGCGGTCCCAAAAAACGTGAACATTGCAACAACGATAATGCGCAACAGTCCGATGTTTTGATGCTTCATTGATCAGCATGATGTTACAATTAGCGTCATAACCACTCCTTGCTAACAACCTTTGAGCCTACTTTAATTCCCCAACATGTTTCTGTGTCTTTTTATCCAAGCAGCATCGAACAGTGCATATAACATGGCTAGGAAAACAGTAGCCTACCAGAGAAGTCATTCATCACCGTCCTCATCCTCCTCCTGGGAACTAAAAGCACCGAAGTCGACTATCCTAGATTAAGAGATAGAATATAATCCAATCACAAGTTAAAAGTTTTTTTTGGGAAAGTTTTCCCCCTTTTTCCAAAGTATTGGCTCTCTCCCCCCCCAGATGAATTTGTGGCGCAAACATCTGTCGCGTCAGCTCGGATGGAAAGCAGCAAAGCGTAAAAGTGTTTTAAAATTCCAGGAGGCTGATGAAAACAAGTTTAGCAAAGTAGTTTTGTGCTGTGGAGCCGCTGCGGTTATCGCTCCCTCTCTCGCAGTAACTCATACTTGATGATGCTAATTAGCCGATATTGACGACTACGTGTGATGACTGAGCAGCAGTTAAAGTTAATAAATAATCATCGCACCTGCTTCGATGGCGTTCGGATGGGGTTTTGGTTTGTGGGGGGTTTTCATGTGTTACCTGGCAACATTCAGCTACAATTTCACACAAATCTACCCCAAAATGGACTTTCTTTTAATTGTTTTTTTTTTTTTTTTTTTTTTTTGCTTTGGGGCTTGTTTTCATTAGGATCGCTGCTGGGCCGTGACTTTGGGATAAGAAGTCCAGGCTGAGAGAGCAGCGACTGGCCCTTCTATTAATACAGGCCAAGCAATCAATATGCCACTGGCATTTCTAGGTTTCCTCCAGGCTGCAGTGCTTATCTTAATGGGAGTGTGCTCCAATTTTCTTTTCTTGTGTGGAGCCATATATCATTGCTTACAAAAAAATATATATATAACCTGATTTTAAATGAATTGGGAGATATTGCAAGTGAGAAAAAAAAAAAAGATAAACATTTTTACTTTAACCCTTGCTGCTACTTAAAGGTAACAGTAGTAGTAGACCGCATGTATTGCTGCGTTATCTCATCTTTTCTTTGTGATCTGCTCTCAGTAGTGGCTGTCATAAGATGTTTTCACCACCGCTACTCCTCATGAATCACAGCATCAGTAAAGGATGATGGGCTGCATATTAAAGAAGGGCGATTTGGGCTGAGACGCAGATTCATGTGGACAGATTTCTTGAAAGGATATATGAGGTGCATCAGTGAGCTCACAACACAAAGGCAATGATGCGTAGGCCTGGCGATGTGGATTCCAGGGCGTCATTTTCACATAAATGTCTTTGAGAGGTTTTTAAAGGGGGCTGCATGTTGGCCTTACAGTCAGGGGATTAAGGGTTTGAATCTCTGTTTGGGCGTATCATCTATGTTTCACATGTACTCCATGCCTGTAAACATAGGTACAAGTACAATTCCACAAAAAAAAAAAACAAACCTGCTTACTTCTTCCAATCGGAACCAGTAAGTAGCCCGATAACTAACAAAAAAATGTATTTTATCATGTAAAGACTTTTAACAGTAGTGGTCCAAGCAAGGACCCCTGTGGGATGCCACGACTGATTTCATTCATTCATTTTCTACCACTTTTCCTCACAAGGGTGTGCTGGAGCCTATCCCAGCTGTCTTCGGGCGAGAGGCGGGATACACCCTGGACTAGTCGGCAGCCAATCACAGGGCTGCCAAGGTGCTGCAATGCTGCCTGAGGAGCACAAGAGCCCAGAAGGGAGGCTGACGTCATTGCAGCTCCAAAAGGCAGATGCAATGCATTATGGGAAAACTTTAAAAGATTTGTATTTTTTCCAAGGCGGGATACACCCTGATTGGCTAGCCAATCACGGGGCACATATAGACAAACAACCATTCACACCTATGGACAACCTAGCATGTTTTTGGAATGTCGGAGGAAACCGGAGTACCCACGCATGCACGGGGAGAACATGCAAACTCCACACAGAGATGGCCGAGGGTGGGATTGAACCCGAGCTGTGAGTTCTGCGCACTAACCACTCGACCGCCGTGCCGCCCTGACACAGCCCTGTTAGATATTAGTCTTTTAGATTCAGTCTAATAGCTTCTCACAGAAGGCTTTCGTGACACACACTCACACAGCACAACTAAAATGTGTGCAACACTCCCAGATAAACCATGGAAAAGATAGTAAACAGATTTGTTTGTTGAGAACTTGCTATGACATCTCTTCCGAAGAGCGTGTGTGTGTGGCAGGAACTGTGATACGCTTCACTGACACTATTTAAAAGTCATTTCATACTGACTTTTCAATACTGTAGTCGCATCACATGCTACATATGGGATTTATATCCACATACAAATGAGGCTTCAGTCGCATTTGAAAAAAAAATGAATTGTGCTGTTCACACTGACATGAAAATATCACATACAGGTTACAATGTGCAAAAAAATCGGAATCGACCTGCAGTGTGACATACGTAGACATTGACTTTGTATGCCTTCATTCTGGGCTCGCTTGATCTTCCGCATTGATGATAACAGTACAGCTCTTTTTTTTAATACAATTTGAAAGCATTTCAAATTGTGTGATCACTGACGACTTATCGGATAGCATTAGGGTCCCATAAAGGTACCATAAAGGTAAAAAAAAAATGTGTACAGTGTTCCCTCACTCCATTGCAGTTCATATTTTTTGCAGATTCACTAATTCATTGAATTTTAAAATGCAATTTTAGTGCTTTTTAAAAACAATTTTACAGTGTTAGAATTCTGTTACAGTCCAAGCATGGCCCTTTAAGAAGAATTGCATTGTGGGAAGTGGAGTGTTGTAGTCTTGTGTGTCCTGATTGACTGTAAACCGTCTTCCTGTTGTGGTCATGGCTAACTATATGATGGATAGCTAGCAAACAGCTAGTTTTTATTATTAGATTTTAATTATTATTAATAATATATTATTATTTATTATTATAGATTATTTTATTATTTATTATAGATTATTACGACAAGGACACAAAAACTCCACAGCCGAATGGCAAAGATGTGCAGTCAGTGAGTCAGGAGTTTCTTGTGTCCAACTAAGTAGTTTGTTCATTAAAATTAAAACGGAATTTTAACTTTGACGGTGTTTAAACAAGAATTGTGAGGACATGTTAAAGCCTGTCTGAGAAAAGTGTATAATGTGTATTTTGAGGGATTTTACAGCGTTAAAATATTGCTACTTTGCAAATTTCATTTGTTGCAGGCTATTTTTGGAACCTATCCAGACCATCACATGGTTAAGGGAACTGGTTAGATTGAACCTAAAATACGTGTTTTGGCATTGCGGCACTTTTTAAAAGCTTTTAGGGAACTGACAAGAAATGTGGAAACTATCAAATTGTTCTCTCTGCAGAGGAGACGAGTCATATTGACAGGACATACTCTCCTGCTTGTCTCCCTCTTCCAAAAACAATTTGTCATTGCTTTCTGCTGTTTCTGTATGTGACACCCTGTAGGGCGGCCGCCTCAATGAATGACAAAACCTGTCACCGTGCGTCGTTTCCACTCTCTTTGTGTGAACATCCTTGCGTCTGCTACACCTTCATCATGTATGGCAGTGGGATTGAGAGATTTTTTTTTTTTTTTAAACTGAGACCTATTTGCAAACAAAATCACCGGGAGACATTCCCCCACAAGACACCATCTGGCTGTGCCACACGTACCTGCCTCCATCATACCTCTCTCGCCATCACCCGGCTCTGCTATTTATAGACACTCTACCGTCCACCACCCCCACGCTGCATCTTGTAAAACAGCAACCGCAAAAATCTACCTGAAGAATCTGCTAGGGGCAATCCATCATCAGGGTGACAGACGTCAACGCATCTCGCCATCATTGTTTGGATAACATCTTTCAACAGTTTTTTTTTTTTGCCAGAGATAGGCGAGGCCGCCAATAACGTTTGTCATCATTTGAAGTCCCATTAGGGCTATTTTCGGCTGTGCTAATGTAAGATGAGCTGTGAAACACAACATGAGGACAAAACGTCTCGTATTGGCCGACGAGGGGCGATAACGTCACCAAATTTCACACCCACAGAATATGAAGTGATGTGGGATATCAGCCGTGAACCGCAATGGGCTATCAGGGTTATCAATAAAGTGATTAGAGTCTCATCTCAGAGAGGTGGCGACTGAATTGTCATCATCGGTATTATGCCATCGAACAAGCGTCCCCCCCCCCCCCCAGCCGGCCGGGGAACGATATTGAGAGGCCTAATAGAGACGTGCATTTGCAAGCTTGTTAGGCATTTGCTGCATTTTGATAAGGTCCACAGCGACTACGCTCTCACTGCTGTGGGAACTCTTGAAAGTGTCAAATGATGGCGTATGTTCTGTCTAGCCCCAATTACTGTGGTTAAAAGCTCTTAATATGCATGTTAGCACCAATAACTATCAGTTAAATTAATGAATACTACAGGAAATGTCTGCTATTGTTAATGGTTGTAATGCAATTGATTCCGTTTGAAAAATACAGAAGAACCCCAATCCATTCCAGGGTGGTCGAAAAACAATACAAGTAATGAACATATTTGTTAACTGTAATGATGATTCCACTTTGAGTTGTTTTGAAAATACTTTTTTTTTTTATTAAACAGTGCTACAATTGATTGGCGAACAGTCCAGGGTGTACCGTCCCTCTCGCCCCAAGTCAGCTGGGATAGGCTCCAGCATACCCCAAGACCTTAGTGAAGACAAGCAGCAAAGAAAATGGGTAACTGGAAATTGTATACTGGAACCTCAATTTGGCTGTACAATAACTGAGACTGTGTATAAAAACCAAAACATATGTTTCACAATAATTCCTCCAAAATGTAATCATAAAAAAATAAATAATTTCAAATAAGTAATTTAAATAATGAATGAATTGATAATTTAATTAAACAGCCCATTTGTGTCATTTGAATAGGAGTAGGTGCAGATTCTGGAAGATCTGTGTGGGTAATTGTGTGTAGCTGCTCTTTAGTAGTCCACAACTCAATTCAAAGGGGCGAAAATGAGCATAATAGGTCCCCTTTAAGACAGTATTTTTTCAATTGATAAGCTAAAATATTCATCCAAGTAAAATGACAGGAGCTTTTCTTCCTGTCACTTACACATACCAGTGGAATGATGCAGCTAAAAAAAAAGTGTCTCAAAGGTTGTTAGCAAGCAAAAAACAAAGGCAAATGTGGGGAATGCGGTCATAAAAATATTTTTTCCAAAACTGGTTCTGGAAAAGCAGGGGTTGTCTTTTGTGTGTGTGTGTGGGGGGGGTTCAATGCGATAATTGATATCTTAGTGTAGCATCTTATCTCGACACCGCAGTATTCTCATGTCCCAAGTTGATCATGAAGATTGTGTCTTAAAACAAGTAGACCAAATTTTTAGACGTCTGATGTATGGTATAAAATGTATTCTTCCCCTTTTATACATATTGCAATGCTTTATTCTGTGTAAAAAGACAAACATTGATTAAATGAAATCATCAGAAACCAGATGTGCTGGCACAGTTCTCCAGTGAGAAGCTATAAAAGCCCCCCCCCACCACCCCACCACCCCCCCAACCTCTTTTTAGGATGGATTTCACCAGTCATGCTATCATGAAAACAATTAACCAATGTGCATGCATCAGCATCTTAATAATTACATATTGAGTTATTACTGAAAAACTCATAAACATATTGATTGCTTGCTTATTTCAGGAAATATGCAGAAAATACATGTCCCCTTTTTGATTAATGGTGCAGAACATGTCACTTCATTTGTGTGTTTCGTGTGATTATAGGGAGCAGCGTTGGCCGGGAAACATGCTGGTGTGTGGAGAGGTGCTACCTCGCTCCAAGAAAAGACAAGACCAAGTGATCTTAGAGAGGAGGAAAATACTTTCCACTTAAGTGAGTAATCAACAATTTATTCTAGAGCCAGTCTGACAAATTGAAAGCCACTATAACAGTGCCTAGAACCAAAGACACTATTAACATGCCAAAGTGGTGGGCAGGTGTGTTATTATCATCCTGACTGTGCCAAGCTAACGGGTATTTTTCGACCTCCGTGTATATACAGTACACCGCCCACTAGTGCCAAATTTTAAACGGTGTTTAGTTTGGACGTAGTCTAAAACAGAAAAACAAGTAAAACATTTTATGCTATAAAAATTGCACTGAACTGCTACAACATAAAACCAACATAAATCTACAATGTAAAATTCCATAGACAAAAAGCTTAAATAAGTCTATAACAATAAGAAACTACTTTTTTGTCATGTGGCTTGTTCAGTGCTAATTTATGGCAAAAACTACACCTCCCATACAGTGCAGCTTCAGGGAGTAGTGAAGTGGACGCTGATATCACCTTTTGAAGTCTTATATCGCGATCGTGTTTTTATCTGACAGATCTTAAGTACGTTGGATCAAGTGTAGAATTACTACAGTTTCTGTTTGGTCTGCTTACTATTGTAACAGTTGATTTAGCGTAGGTTGATGAGTGACGTTGGAGGCTTTACATCTCAGATACTACATTGGTGGCGAAGGTATTTGGGGTGTGTCGCCTGGCATTTAGAGCTAGAAAGAGTTTGTGAGATTTTGTATTGTCAAAAAGTGACTGTAGTCTCGGACGCTACACCAACTGACGTGTTTCGAAAGGCTGGACTACTGCATAATGAAGAAGACAACTCAAGCTAAAGGTCTAATTTCCCTGGAGACGGAAGTCGCCAAGATTGAGGCAACAAAGGTAAAAGATAGACTGACAAAGTCATAACTATGTTATGACGTGGATATCTGTGACAGGCTTATATACTGTATGTGCAATTATTTTTTTCTCTTTAAATTTATTGGATGCGGCAATTATACTAGTATGCTCTATATTCCGGGAATTACATTATCTTTAAAAGTCATACAAAAACCTACCACTGCTATATCACACTGTACTACTGCAGTAAGTAAAATAACCATGATTTTTTTTTTGGTCCCCTACCCTGCAAAAATGCAAACAGATGTCATACTGAGTTGTTCTGCTTGGTAGAAATTTGCATTTTATATGTACAGCCAGCCAACAAATCATTTCCTTGGTCTGCATGATGCAACAACCAATGTTTACAGCTTCTGATGAAAGCTTCCTGCGCAAATTCTGCACTTTTCCAGGAAACATTTGAGCAGCCGTGGCATTAATAATCCATGGGATCGGTGTTCATGCGTAAATGCAGCTCACAGGCCCCATATAAGTGGGAGTCCTCAGTTGGCCACTGTTTTTTTTTTTTGAGACCTTTCATGGGAGCTAAGCTGTGATTGATGACAGAAGGGCTGGATGGGGAGATAACAGTCCTGCTGCAGCCTGAAGGAAGAGCGCCTGATAGAAGTTCAAGAGCCGACGAGGACGGGGACAGTGGTGGGTAATAGAACAGTCAGTATATTTATATAGTGTGGGACAAAATTTACAGGGTTGGAAAGTAAGTTAGCCAACCAGGAAGAACATGCAGAATTGTGTCTGTGTACATACTAACACTTACCAAAACAGCATTTCAGCTGTATTGTTGTACTTAGCAGGTAAATTATGTACCTTTTATATGTTTGGTGATGTGTGTGATATAACAGGTCAACACTAGTGACGCTTGGCTCTACTTGCCTTGGTTTGGGCCATATATGAGAAAACCTATTGATGCGATCAGAGCTCGAGAGAAAAGCACTCAGGCTCCTTGGGAATGGTGTCCACCCATGAGGGCCACGTCAGGTGACACCAACCCACTTGTACTCTGGTTCTTTTTACTTCATGGTTCCGACATGGTGCATAACTCGAAGATCCGGAGGAAAGTGTTCAGGATTATTGGGAAAAGCAATCGTGCTATTTGAGGATACGCCGTCTTTAATTCATCCATCCATTTTCTATCCTCATAAGGGTCGCTGACATACTGGAGCCTATCCCAGCTGTCTTTTGGCGAGAGGCGGGGTACAACCCGGACTGGTCGCCAGCTAATCGCAGGGCACATATAGACAAACAACCATTCACACTCACATTCATACCTATGGACAATTTGGAGTCGCTAATTAACCTAGCATGTTTTTGGAATGTGGGAGGAAACCGGAGTACCCGGCATGCACGGGGAGAACATGCAAACTCCACACAGAGATGGCCGAGGGTGGAATCGAACTTGGATCTCCTAGCTGTGAGGTCTGCGCGCTAACCACTCGACCGCTATGCAGCCCCAAGTGTAAACATGATATTCCTCAATGTCACATAGGATATTACTATTACACCTATGGAATTGAACTTGGGTCTCCTAGCTGTGAGGTCTGCGCACTAACCACTCGTCCACCGTTCAGCCCGGAAAATGTTATATATTATTATTATTATTATTACACCTTTAGATGGAGTCTGATTGAGACAAACATGAAAAACATTGCATGTTTACATTCAACAAGGAGTAGGAAGAAGCAGAGCTTATTTAATGCTACCCCTTCACTTCACTGGTTCTGCTTGAAAGGCGCAAGCAAATAAATGTCTGATCTACTGCTACAACTCTGTTTTTTTGCAGTATCTCCATGAGAAAGAGGCTATAAACTGTGCATGGGCTGCCTGGTGGGTGGTGCGTGTAATATAAATATAACAGCGTAAGGGAGGCAGCACAACTTCATCATTTCAGGCTCATGTTTTTTCGGAGGCAAACATGACTGGGCTAATGTTGCTTTATTTGAGAAGAGCTACCCTGCCGACAGTCACGAGTGATGTGAGCAGAAAAATCCACAGCAGGGCCTGGCCGGCAGCGTTTGGTATCTAATCAATCGGCCGTGGGAGGACAACAACACAACAACATGCGCTCAGACGGGAACACACACCCACTGTAATCACCCACAAATGCACTCCCTCTCTATACCATCTCATATCATCCAGCAGATACTCACGAAGCCCACGCACGCATCAATCACGCGTGCTTTTTTTTTTCCTGTTGTCATACTCAAATATAAACAAAGTGTCATACACACTCGTAACGTACACACCGCATTCAGCTAATCAGCCAAAAAGACGAATTCCGATGTCACTTGCCTTGCTTGTTCCAAATTAGTAGATCTGCAAAAATTAATCAATGAATCAACTATTATCTAATAATCAACAACTATCTTTTTTTTGTTACGAACTAAATGTGGGCTGCACGGTGGATGAGTGGTTAGCACACACGCCTCACAGCTAGGAGACCCAAGTTCAATTCCACATTCCAAAAACTGGCAAAATTGAAGAACGTTGTCAATCGATTAAAATATTTGATCGCGATTAATCACATTTCCGGCCATAGTTAACTCACAATTAATCGCAGATGGAAAAAAGTTTTTATTTATAATAAGTAGGTACCTCACAGCTAAGAGACCGGGGTTCAATTCCACCCTCGGCCATCTCTGTGTGGAGTTTGCATGTTCTCCCCGTGCATGCGTGGGTTTTCTCCGGGTACTCCGGTTTCCTCACACATTCCAAAAACATGCTAGGTTAATTGACAACTCCAAATTGTCCATAGGTATGAATGTGAGTGTGAATGGTTGTTTGTCTATATGTGCCCTGTGATTGGCTGGTGACCAGTCCAGGGTGTACCCCGCCGCTCGCCCAAAGACAGCTGGGATAGGCTCCAGCACCCCCGCGACCCTCGTGAGGAAAAGCGGTAGAAAATGAATGAATGAACAAACTAAATGTCACTGTGTAACTGTGTCACGGTGGACGAGTGGTTAGCACGCATGCCTCACAGCTAGGAGACCCGAGCTCAATTCCACCCTCGGCCATGGTTGCATGGGTCTTCTCCAGTTTCCTCCGACATTCCTAAAACATGCTAGGTTAATTGGCGACTCCAAATTGTCCATAGGTATGAATGTGAGTGTGAATGGTTGTTTGTCTATATGTGCCCTGTGATTGGCTGGCGACCAGTCCAGGGTGTACCCCGCCTCTCGCCTGAAGACAGCTGGGATAGGCTCCAGCACCCCCCTGCGACCCTCATGAGGATAAGCGGTAGAAAACGAATGAATATTAAATCAAACTAAATGTCCTGATTTCAGCCTCTGAAATTTGTTTTTTTTTAATTTCCCTCGTCCTCCATGAAAGCAGAGCTATTATATTTGTGTTGGCTGCAAAACAAGACATTCACACATCAGTTTTGACTTTGGAAAACAGTAATGGACATGTTTGCCTCTTTCTGATATATTATGGACGAAAACCACTAACTGTTTGTGTGTTTGGTTCATATTGATTTAGTCTGCCTGGGGCCTAACCGATTACTTGATTAGTGCAAACAACAAGCTTCAGATTAATCGACTAAGAAAATAATCGTTAGTTGCAGCTGTGATCTCTTGTATTGACTTTTCAAAGGAGACACATTTTATCCGAGAGGAGACTGGTGGTGTGTGGAGAACTCTATAATGTTGACTATGAATTTTTGTCATTTTTACCCGAGTGCATCGCCAATGGAGTATCAGCTCAGTGCTTAACATCCCGGCGACTGAGGGCAGATTGGGCAGTTTATCAGGTCTAACAAGGTAATAGTTGTTTAGCTTCCTTAAAACCCAGACTGCTGTGATTGGTTGGCGACCAGTCCAGCGTACCCCGCCTCCAAAGTCAGCTGGAATAGGCTCCAGCATACTCCTCTGACCCTAGTGAGGATAAGTGGTATAAAAAATGGATGGATGGAAAACCCAGACTGATCAGGTACTAGAAGTAGTACCTGGTTTTGCCAATGGAAAAGCATGAAAATTGAGTTTAACGTCAAAGAACGTCACATTTATATTTGTACAAATCAAGATACAAATGATGCAAAAAAAAGAGTAGGAAGAAGCAGATTTTATTTGGCTGCTTTAATGGGAAATTATCTAACCTTAAAGTTCATTCATTCATTCATTCATTTTCTACTGCTTATCCTCACGTGGGTTGCGAGGTGTGCTGGAGCCTATCCCAGTTGTACCCAAGCGGGGTACACACTGGACTGGCCGCCAGCCAATGACAGGGCTGCCAAGGTGCTGCAATGCTGCCTGAGGAGCACAAGAGCCCAGAGGGAGGCTGACGTCATTGCAGCTCCCTCAGGCAGATGCAATGCATTATGGGAAAACTTTAAAAGATTTGTATTTTTTTCCATTGTAAACTCATATTGGTACATTCAGTCATTTTCTACCGCTTATCCTCATGAGGGTTGCGGAGGTGCTGCAGCCTATCCCAGTTGTCTTCAGGCGAGAGTCGGGGTACACCCTGGACTGGTTGCCAGCCAATCACAGGGCACATATAGACAAACAACCATTCACACTCACATTCATACCTATGGACAATTTAGAGTCGCCAATTAACCTAGCATGTTTTTGGAATGTGGGAGGAAACCGGAGTGCCCGGAGATCGAACTCGGGTCTCCTAGCTGTGAGGTCTGCATGCTAACCACTTTACCGTCGTGCAACCTGAAAGTTATGCAGTTTTATTTATAGGCTGACAATAAGCCTTCTATGATATACATGTTCCTACATCTCTGACATCATCCACTCTTATGTGACCTTGACTTTTAACGCATTGGTGATTGCGGCTAATGATGTAAGAGTCGCAGTGGGTGGACACCATTGTTTGAAAGAGGGGCGCTCCCCTCTCTAAATCTCATCTAAGTTCTGACAGATCCAACCTGGCACGTTCCTATACCACTAGGTGACACGTTATATTTATTTCTCCTCTCTTCTCGCTTTGCTATTTACTCCATATAGCACCCTGGACCCTCAAGCTATTGTCAGTTAGTGTTCACCTCCCATGTCTGGATTTAAAAAAAAAAAAAAGGATTGAGATCAGGTTTGCTGTCAACCGGTCCTCATTTTTCATTTTTACGTTGACCTGGTCATTCTTCTCAAATGGCTTTTCTCTGCTGGTTCTTCACAGATAATGCTATGCAGTTGTGCAATTCAGAAGTCAACCAAAAGCTCCCGAGTTGCATGATACAGTTTGTTGACTCCGCTTCATTGATCACCATTATCCCAAAATTAGAATCATAATTCCTCCTCTGTTGTTTACTGACTTGCTAATTGAGACACACGACACACTTTGGTTCCCAACGGACCTCTGTGTTGCGGCTGTTGCATCTCTCCAGGTCATTGGTGTATGTATGTGTGTGATTGACTGGAAGAAAAGCTCTGGGGAGTAATGATGTGCGGATCGAAACCGAATGCCAGCTCTTCGTGCTCTAAAATCAATACTCCAATTATAATACTGATACTTTTGAGGTAATGTTTGTCTGAAATCCTACTGAAGATTCGCACCCTCAACCCCCAATGCACTAATTGCATACATTTCCACACTTAACGACGGCCGCATGAAGAGGAAACATCAAATCCCCGAGCTCGGAGTCGTAAGGCCGTAGTCCCATGTGACAAAATGTAATTGCAGTGTGTGAGGCTTTTTGACAAACCTTGGAAAATTCCAAGCCTCGGCAACAACGGCATCCATTTGGATGCGATATCCTCTCACCCCATGCACAATTAATTTGATACAAGCCCCCACAACATAAATCCTGGATGATTATGCCGTATTCAGGACAAAAGGCTGTGTGACTATTTCCATCTTCTCAGGAAATTAGTTTTGTTGTATTATGTAGATGCATTCTGACGGCTGATATGTTGGAATGGGTCGAAGTTGTTATTAAAGGGAAAATATATTTCTCCGTATTACAACTGTAATGGTTGCAAGTTGTCATCCGGGCTAATGGTAACGGTCATGGTATAAGTTTAACAAAGTAGCTTTTTTTCCTCACAGTTCTTCGGACTGCGTTCCTATGTAAGAAGTAGTCAATCACACATTATAATGGGAGTTCAAATGGGGTTAAAAAATAAGAGTAATATACTTGGTTACAGCGCCCGACTCTATCATCAATGCAGACAATGGAGGGAAGAGCCCAGAATGGAAGTACACAAAGTGTATATAACAGTGTGAAAGTTTAGTTTGTGTAGGAGTGAGAGTTAGCGTCATCTATTGTGTGTCTCCCAGTATTTTTCCATAGCTGGTCTGTAAGCGTAGTGCAACTCGAGTTGTGCTATGTGAGTGTGTGTGTCAAGAAGACGTCGATAAGAAGCTACCAGACTGAAAAATCACAAATAGACTCAATCTTAAGGTGTAATAGTAATATCAATTGAGGAACATCATGTTTACACTTGGGGCTGCACGGTGGACGAGTGTTTAGCATGCATACCTCACAGCTAGGAGACCCGAATTAAATCCCACCCTCGGCCATTTCTGTGTGTCTATATTCCAAAAACATGCTAGGTTAATTAGCGACTCCAAATTGTCCATAGGTATGAATGTGAGTGTGAATGGTTGTTTGTCTATATGTGCCCTGTGATTGGCTGGCGACCAGTCCAGGGTGTACCCCGCCTTTCGCCCCAAGACAGCTGAGGTAGGCTCCTGCACCCCTCATGAGGATAAGTGGTAGAAAATGAATGAATGTACCAATATGAGTTTACAATTGAAAAAAATACAAATATTTTATTGCATCTGCCTGAGGGAGCTGCAATGACGTCAGCCTCCCTCTGGGCTCTTGTGCTCCTCAGGCAGCAATACAGCACCTTAGCAGCCCTGTGATTGGGTGGCGACCAGTCCAGGGTGTACCCCGCCTCTCGCCCGAAGACAGCTGGGATAGGCTCCAGCACCCCCTTGCGACCCTCGTGAGGATAAGCGGTAAATTAATGAATGAATGTTCCGGCTCCGCTGGCCATTGTTTTTTTCTCATCTTTTTTCTACTAAGCAACATGATTGGTCAAAATGTGTTGTGTAATGTTTTGTTGATATTGTGTTGTTTCACTGTAAATAATCAAAATGTAAATGTAATTGTACAGCAAATCCCCCCCTGGTGCATCTTTTTCCCGAAGAACGCAATTAAAAGCCCAGTCGATGGTACTGGAAAGTGGCCAGCTGTTGTGGGTTAATAGATGGACTTGGCCAGACGTCTGCGAGGTGACCGCTAGCCTGGCAGCCGGCTGGGATAAGGTTGCACATTGTAAGTGGACATGCACTCCGCTTCCCCGGCTGTGTAGTTGTCAGGGGAGATGATAAAGCACCTTGACTCTCTCCTCCCCACGTATCCCCTGTCCTCGCATCTCCCCTTTTTATCCTAACCTTCCTCGCCCCCTCTTTCGCTGTCCACCAAGGCCAAAACAAGTACAGTGCTGACACGTGGGGGACGATTTGGCAGACTTTAGACCCCGGAGTGAAGTGTCTCTATTGACTCGGGGACGGGGGTGCTCCAACAACGGAATAGATAAAATAACAGAATACGTACAGGCTCCAATAACTATGGTGCTAAGTCAGATCTGATCCACTTTGACCAGGAATGACACAGCATACTAAATATACATGCATGGCAGTGTCCTATATAATCACTCGCTTTGACCTGGTTGCAACTATTTCTTACGTTAGCATCACTTTTATTTGGCATTTGACCCCCTTTTTTTTATTTTCCAGAAAAAGAGCACAAGATGACTCAGTGTCATTATGCTCAGTCAGACGAACATGTTGAAAGCAACACAAAGGAATAACAGCGGAACCTTTAACCTTCAGCGTTTCCATCCTGAATGTTACACCAGACCTTGCCAAATCTGGTCAGCATCTGAAGGTTTAATTCTACAAGTGTGTTTTGCTTTTTCTTTGAATTTTTGCTGGATGCCACCATAATACCAGAAGGGTACCAGTGGTGGCACTTCCGTCTACAGCAGGGGTGGGCAAATATTTGGACTTGTGGGCCGCATTGAGTTAACAAAATTGTCCGGGGGATCAGAACATATATTTAAAAACACACTATGTTATGCTTATCATTTTCCTTGATTTTTTTTTTTTTTTCTAATTTTAAGTGTTGTATGTTCTCATGTGGGGCAGTACGGCGGTCCAGTGGTTAGCGCGCAGACCTCACAGCTAAGAGATGAGGGTTCAATTCCACCCTCAGCCATCTCTGTGTGGAATTTGCATGTTCTCCCCGTGCATGCGTGGGTTTTTTGCGGGTACTCCGGTTTCCTCCCACATTCCAAAAACATGCTAGGTTAATTGGCGACTCCAAATTATCCATAGGTATGAATGTGAGTGTGAATGGTTGTTTGTCTATATGTGCCCTGTGATTGGCTGGCGACCAGTCAAGGGTGTACCCTGCCTCTTGCCTGAAGACAGCTGGGATAGGCTCCAGCACCCCCTGCAACCCGTGAGGATAAGTGGTAGAAAATGAATGTTCTCATGTCCCTTTATAAGAGCAATTTAAACATCCGACCAATGTAATTTAATTTTACAGTTTTTTTAAACTAAATAAAATATCCGACTTGCAAGTCATGTTAAAAGTTGAAATACTTAGAAAGCAACTGGCGGGCCGGATTCAATCACTTGGTGGGCTGTATGTGGCCCCCGGGCCGTAGTTTGCCCACCGCTGATCTCCAGTGTTAGGTAGGTAGGTAGGTATTATTATTAGGTATTATTAGGTATTATTATAGCACCCTTATATTCAGTCTCGTAGATTCTCATAGCAGGCCAACACTCACATAGCACAATCAGAGTTGAGCAGCAGGTACATATGACTGATGGACCAAATATACATTGTTACCAAATATTTTGCTTTTATTTTTTTCTTACAATTTGAAAACCTTGTAAATTTTGTCATCATTGACTACTTTTTCGATGGCATCACAGTTCAAAGAACCAGGAAGAAAGGCTACAGAGAATAGCCGACAGTTGGATTTAGGTTTATTGTACGACTGCTCACATACTTCCTTTGGCACTTTGGCACACAAGGCAACCGTAGTGAGGATAAGCGGCATAGAAAATGGATGGATGGATATTTGGAACTAAACTATGTGTGTGCCTGTGTTAAATTTTCCCAACAATTCCTAACCTTCTGAATGCTACACTCCTCCAATGCTCTTCCACATCCTCCTTGAGTGTGTTACTACATGTAAAAACTCCATGCCAAGCTCTTATAAAATGCAGTGCTGCCATCCTGTGGCTGAAACCTGCATCATCTGCGTTATCATCTCTTTTTGCCTTTAGCGTGAAAAAATGTGAAATATGTTTTCGGCAACGAGCGTTCAAGTTTAAAAAATAGTATATATAAATATTTTCTATTGAATGAGTTAAAAAGCACAAAGTCATTAAACGCAGCATGTTTGGCACATGAAAATAATGCATACTTTTAGTTTTATTACATTTTTTTTACACTTGTATGATGGTTAAAAACAGCATGATGCAAAAAGTTGATTTTCTTAAAGGCATATGCCATTAAAGGATGAGTACTTTTATTTTAATTTTATTAAGGGTTGGCATTAATTAGGACAAGCAGTAGTACAGAAATGAAGAAAGTTGTTCACTTTCTCCTTGACTGGTTAAAAAGATACATCTTCCTTAAACGATACACGCATCGTCAAATGATGAGTAATTTTGTTTCATTTTAGTTTTACTGAATGAAATTATATTGCCTTTGACTTCATTTTAAACTTCTATTATACCTAAAATTATAAAAATGCATTGTGCACAATGTCAGCCTGCCTCGTTACGACACTTCCTTTAAATCCAAATGTCTGACATGCATCACAAAGGGTGACTTTAACAATACAGCCTTCAACTTAGCTTTACACAGTTAAACATGCTGAAAAACATTGTTAATACAACTTTAATGACAGCGACAATTTGACCATGGAATGGATTCATTACATTTCTATTAATCTTTAATGGAGAAACATTGTTTTTCTTGGAAAAAGTCATTTATTATAATTTGCTTGTTTTTTTTTATGGATATCAATTATCTAACCAGCGGTATTTGTGTGTGCATATATTACAGCATCGTGTCTTGATATAAACATTGACTATTTTCAAGAGAAAATCTTATAAATATTGCTTCAAATATTTCATGCACAACTGTTTTAATAATGTTGAGCATATTAGGAAAAAAAAAATAAAAACAAGATTATGGCAGTCAATACTTGACTGAAATATTTAGCAACACTGTTTACTCATTCAGTAAGCTCGGTCCACATGAGCAATCTTTATAAATATAACGCCTCAAAATGTTCCGCAATGTGATTGATTGAGAGGCACAAAATGCAGATTTTTCCATCTAAAAGGCACAAGTCTTTAATTATGTATGTGAACACTGCCTCCGCTCAATAATTTACTGTATATAGCCAAACAAATGATGGATTGGGGCTTCAAATGTATTCACTCTCCAAATGTAGAATAGAGGGAAGTCCGACGTAGGTAAGAAGGGCAATGAATTCCAAGTAATGCTTGCAGAGAGCCTAAAGTTAAAAGGCGTGCATGCTGTATTAATTTACCGGTCACGCTTGGTGAAAACCTGCATTGCATTAACGGACTTCAATCTGTCACAAAATGCCTTGGGTGTGTCAAATGCAGCTTTAGAATGGTGGAAGAAGTTTTTGGGTGCTGTGTCCTGAAAGCTGGAAAACGTGGTAATGCGGTAGGAAAGAGGCGGATTCTTGCAAGCTACGACTGACTTTGCACTGGCCTGATTAGTATTCTATTTACAGCACAGAGGACTTTGGTTTAAATTTATCCAGCAGGAAGGGGAAAAAAAGGAAAAGGGCTCGCCCTTCCAACTCGGGAACAGAGCTGACTGGACCCAAACCGCTCTTTTCTTGTAGAGGGACGGAGATTTGTGGGGTTTTATTCTGCCTCGGTGCCGTGATTTTGGCACTTGAGTAAAAAGTCCTGTGTCTGGACTTGACACGTGCTTCTAATGACATGCCACAGTGCTGCTGGCAAGATGCTTTAGGCTCACATTTGAAACCAACACGGCCTTAGAACTGTATCGCCAGGATCCAACTCTTGGATGCAAACATCAGTCATACGTTTCAACTTGTGTGGTGTTTGCAGAGGTGCTTTAATCAGGGGGCAGGAATAAAAAATGCAAAGCAAAAGATCTCAAAAGCCTTGATATGTTGACTTGATTTGAAAATCTTCAGCTGTACATTTAACTACCACTAATGTCGGAATGGGGGCTGCACGGCGGATGAGTGGTTAGCGCACAGGCCGCACAGCTCAGAGACCTGGGTTCGATTCCACCCTTGGCCATCTCTGTGTGGAGTTTGCATGTTCTTCCCGTGCATGCGTAGGTTTTCTCCGGGTATTCCAGTTTCCTCCCACATTCCAAAAACATGCTAGGTTAATTGGCAACTCCAAATTGTTCATAGGTATGTAGGTAGAATGGTTTTTCTATATGTGCCCTGTGATTGGCTGACGACCAGTCCAGGGTGTACCCCGAAGACAGCTGGGATAGGCTCCAGAAACCTCGTGAGGATAAGCATTAGAAAATTAATGGATGAATTCTTCATTCAAATCCATCAACTGAGTAGTTTTATTTAATTTTAGTTTTATTTAGGTTAATTAAAAAGCTTTTCACTCACTTTTTTGTACATGTATGGTTAATTGGCGACTCCAAATTGTTCATAAGTATGTAGGTAGAATGGTTTTTCTATATGTGCCCTGTGATTGGCTGACGACCAGTCCAGGGTGTACCCCGAAGACAACTGGGATAGGCTCCAGCACCCTCGTGAGGATAAGCGTGAGAAAATGAATGAATGAATTATTCATTCAAATCCATCAACTGAGTAGTTTTACTTCATTTTAGTTTTATTTAGGTTCATTAAAAAGCTTTTCACTCACTTTTTTGTACATGTATGACAGCACATATTCCTTAAATGTTACATGTCTGACTAGCATCAAACAAAGAAAGAGTAATTTTCTTTTGTTTTAGTTTTATTTTCACTCACTTTTTCACCATTGTATGACAGTTATAATATATAGAATATTACAAAGCAAATTCCTAAAGTCATTAAAACAGGGGGCCACCAACCACTGGGACAAATTCATTGGTGAGGTCGAACTGGTAAAATGTAATTTCGTGCAAATGCATATCAAGTATTGATTGTGTGATTATTTTTTTTTACAGGTGAATTGAATGAATTGAATGAATTGAATGAATTGAATGAATTGAATGAATTGAATGAATGAATGGAATGAATGAGACTGAGGGCAGCAAAAAACGGAGTGCTGCAGTTAAATGGAGACTGGGGACTCAGTCCTGGAAATAAGAAAGAAATAGCACCTGGTAGTACCTGCTTTTGTCAGGGCATCAAACCCTACTATTATCGTCCAAAGGTGAGTCAGTATTGACTTGTCGGGTATGACAGAACATGAGCCGCTTCTATGACAGTGATAAAAACTATTTAAAGCATAATACATAACATCTTTAAATTCTCAGTGTTTGAAACGTGTCTTCCATTATTTTAGTTCCATTTAGATTTATGATCACGATCACTCAACAGCAGGAAGAAAAAACAAGATTCCTCGCTGACAAAGAACGGTTAAAGATTGGTCAAAATCAACACAACCCCTGATATGACCATTGAACCCATTTTGTGTTGGATATCCGGCGAAATGATCCCTGCTTTGATACAGCCAGAGAATAATAATCCCTGATCGTGTGAAGGAACATGATCCTGGCCATGTGACTTTTGACCTTAGATAACTTCGCCATCTGGGCCCAAGATAAAACATTAATCCCTGGGAATTCTGAAGAAGATTGGTTGAAAATTGGAACTGGGGAGAAGCGCAAAAAAAAAAAGATCATGAAATGATTTGACCTCGTTGATCTTAGCTAGCTCAGCGTCAGATATAGTTAAAAATGAATAGCTGTTACTACGTACAGTAGTGGTATTGCTTCCACAAAGAAGTACTGTCCGGTTTCCTTACATTTCTTCCTTTTTCTGATGTCAAACTTTATAAAAAATGACCCGGGTCTGACTCTAGTGCTAGAGTCGTAGTAGTTTGGAACATGTTCATACAATGCTATACGACCAAAGGTTGAAGACAAAGCCTGTGTTGTGTACCCCAAACCAAGGGTAGATCCAGTACCACAAACCGACCTTAAGGAGACACATTTTATCCAAGAGGAGACTGAGGGCATCTCTGTGTGGAGTTTGCATGTTCTCCCCGTGTATACGTGGGTTTTCTCCGGGTACTCCGGTTTCCTCCCACATTCCAAAAACATACTAGGTTAATTGGCGACTCCAAATTGTCCATAGGTATGAATGTGAGTGTGAATGGTTGTTTGTCTATATGTGCCCTGTGATTGGCTGGCGACCAGTCCAGGGTGTACCCCACCTTTCGACCCAAGACAGCTGGGGTGGGCTCCTGCACCCCAGCAGCCTTCATGAGGATAAGCGGTAAAAAATGAATGAATGTACCAATATGAGTTTACAATGGAAAAAAATACAAATCTTTTATTGTATCTGCCTGAGGGAGCTGCAATGACGTCAGCCTCCCTCTGGGCTCTTGTGCTACTCAGGCAGCATTGCAGCACCTTGGCAGCCCTGTGATTGGCTGGCGACCAGTCCAGGGTGTACCCCGCCTCTCACCCGAAGACAGCTGGGATAGGCTCCAGCACCGCAAACCTTGTGAGGATAAGCGGTAAAAAATGAATGAATGTACCAATGTGAGTTTACAATGGAAAAAAATACAAATCTTTTATTGTATCTGCCTGAGGGAGCTGCAATGACGTCAGCCTCCCTTCTGGGCTCTTGGGCTCTTCAGCATTGCAGCACCTTGGCAGCCCTGTGATTGGCTGGCGACCGGTCCAGGGTGTACCCCGCCTCTCACCCGAAGACAGCTGGGATAGGCTCCAGCACCGCAACCCTCGTGAGGATAAGCGGTAAAAAATGAATGAAAAAAAACGGAGTGCTGCAGTTAGATGGAGACTGGGGACTCAGTCCTGGAAATAAAAAAGAAATAGCACCTGCTAGTACCTGCTTTTGTCAGTGGTAAAACTAAAGTAGAGAAGCACCGGTGACCACACAAACAGTGTGACAGTAGCTTTTAGTCAAATCATGTCACAAACACAACTCAATCAGAGTGTCCAAATCTTTGCATTGATCTGATAAAGCTGGCCAACCTTCACATCAATCATTTCAGTGACACTGGCACCGTGTGTGGTGGATTAAAAACAAAAAAAAGACAATTTTTTTTCCTTCTCTTGCCGCACATCATCACCGCTAAATGCAGCAATAGTAGATGAAGGAGGGAAATCCAATAAAGTATAAAATGGATAGAAAATACAGCCAGTGGCTGTCACAAAAGTTCACAGTGAGTTTATCATCACAACATTTCGCTCCTGCTCCAAAATGGAGTCTCGCTATCAAGAGCTGTTTAGACCTGCTGCGGTGCGGTCGGCAGCCGCGGCTCGCTGGAGTGCTTTTCCGTCAAGTAAATGAGATTTCTAAATTAAACTGCTACGCTAAATTGTTTCTTTCTGTAGTTTCCCCTTAATACTGTGAGCACACGCCACCTCCCGCAAAGTCCGACAATTATTCCGGCAGTTTCCGAGGCACGGAAGCACCGACGCGCTTCTTTTGACAATGCGGCTTGAAAGGAGGAGAGTGGAAGAAGGCGGGTTTGGGTGAGCAGAGCGACAAATGTTACCTCAGTTTCTCTTCCTGCCTTTGAGTCGGTTCTCTCTTTTAATTGTCAATCCGACATCAAGGACGCAAAGACTGAAAGACGTACTTTGAATAGAAACCCAATGAATAAATCTTCATGTATCAAAAGGATTTGGAATAATTGAAGATAAATGGTGCTGAGATTTGATTCTTGTTGACTTTACTGCACTGGCTCTCAGATTGATACCCAGCCAGTTTGGAAACATCTGACGCAGCCTTAAAGGGGGACCTTTATGCTCATTTTTAGTTGGGGACTCCTATAGAGCAGCTACACGCAATAACCAACACAGAAAGGTGTTGCAGTGCTTCCAGAATCTGCACCTATTCACTTGTATTTCTTTAGATTTCGTTGGTTCCTGCAAAAAAACTCTGTTTTAATGTATTCCACCCATGACACACCCACTCCGCTGTGGTTGGTCAAACTGCCAGTGAATAGAAAGAGTTCCAGTTTGTGCCGCCAACTTTATAAGACTTGATAAACGGTACAGGAGTTGATAATAAACAGTGATTTATTTTTTTAAATGTCCGCTTTTAACATACAGCCATATGTGTTGGATCCCGAATCCGATCCGGAATTAGAGACTGGACAGTCCGAAGTTCATTCATTTATTCTATTCGCATATTCATTCTACTGCTTATCCTCACAAGGGTTGCGGGGGGTGCTGGAGCCTATCCCAGCTGTCTTCGGGCGAGAGATGGGGTACACCCTGGACTGGTCACCAGCCAATCACAGGGCACATATAGACAAACAACCATTCACACTCACATTCATACCTATGGACAATTTGGAGTCGCTAATTAACCTAGCATGTTTTTGGAATGTGGGAGGAAACCGGAGTACCCAGAGAAAACCCATGCATGCACGGGGAGAACATGAACATGCACTCCCCACGGAGATGGAATTGAACTCGGGTCTCCTAGCTGTGAGGCCTGTTCAAAGTTTGTCAAGAAAAAAGCTTTAGCATTTAGCGGTGTGAAATGCCGTTCACAGATTTTTACGCTTGGGGGAGAGTAGAGAGTTTATACATAAGGAAGTCCGTCCCTCTGTGACATCACAAAGGGGCAGCTTTACCACGCCTTTTGATACAGAGCGTTTTGACCCATTCCAAACTTCTTTCAGGGATCACTTCCAAATACGCAAACCGAATTATCTCAAACTCTGCCATTGTTTAACACAAGAATATAACATTGTAACTACATTTATAGGTCAAAAAAGTGGAAAAAGCATAATAGGTCTCCTTTAAAAATAGTGCTTTCAAAGCCATTCCGCTATATTCACATAAAAAAAAAACGAAATAATGTTTAAACAGACAAGACAAACGGTAATTAAGGAACCCAGTAACCTGTCACCCTGCTGGAGCTTGCATGAACAAACCCCTAGAAGGCAACAGATTCTGTAACAAAGCCTATAAACTTGTGAACTAATGAGGGCAATTAATACACTATGTCACATGTTAGTTTGAGGGCACATTAGTTGGGAAATGAAGTACAACAGCTGTACTTTGTAAGTCATTACAATAACCGACAATAAAAAATAACCTTGGCCTCTGTGTAGGCTTTAAAGTGAGCTTGAGCAGTGCTGAGACCGGCGCTCAGCATGGTGCAGCGTTTGTACTGCGCATCGGTCCCGGCCACCAGCAGCTAGTGCCTCATTGAACTCCTTCCTAATACCCAAAGTCGAGGTACCCTGCAGTCAGCAAGCAGGCCACCTGTGACGAAGGGGTGCGACTTAGGGACCGTCAACATGAATATCTGAGCAACAAGTTCTTTCAAGATTACAAGAATTCAAGCTTGCCAGTGAAAATATTAAGTTTGGTTAAAGGAAAGTTTGAGTCGAGGTGAACTCGAGTCAACCCGACGCCTTAAAAATGATGCAACACTTTATCATCTGATGTTCCATCTATGCATCGGTTATTTTGCTATACCACTTTTTCACACAGTATATGCAATGGCAGAGTACAAGAAATCCCAATAAGTTACTTACTGAAATGACAACCATATGATATCCATCTTCAGAGCGTCTTCCAAAGTACAAAGAATGCTACATTATTAATGTAAATATTTCGTAATTTACGGATTTGACCATCCAGGCATGCTGCTGTCAAAGGGGAGCAAAACATGAAGATTTTGGCCAATCCGAATGAGTATATAATCGGATTCCCAGGGGTGGAATATTCCTTTCCCCAATCCGATTGAGGTATCTTGTACCCGCTCAAACGGAAAATTATCAGACTGCGTTCTTCTTTGTCGTGTTGTTCTTCTTCTGTTGTTTATTGACGGTTGGCAAGCAGCTTTCGGTGTGCATTACCAGTTTTGTCCAGTTTTTATTTAAAAAGAAAAAAAAATTCCCGAGTTTAATTATAAAATATTAGCAAGATTGAATTTGATAAATGCTCAGATATGACGTAACACGCAGCTCGAGTTTTAAAAATAGAGACGAGCAATCGGAAATCGGCAATCGTCGAGAAATCGGCACTGAAAGTTTGTTTTTGATCCGAACTAAATTTCAAGACTGGATGAACAAAAAAACTGTCAATACGGAGTTATTCCAACAAGTGAAAGAAAAATTCCGGGAAGTCGGTATCACGTGATGTTGATGTTTACGTTTTACTGGGCATGCCCCATTATGACTATTCTGGTTGATTATAGCGGCGCATGTAGACAAGAGATTGGAATATTCCTTTCCATCCATCCATCCAAAAATCATTTGGAAAGAGGAAAAACTCCTCATGTAAACGAGGCTAGTGTCATTTGAGTTTGAGGCCGTTAAACCGCCAGAGTCCATCCATCGATTTAAGGCAACCAAAATAGTACCACAAGATACTGAGACAAGCTTGTATTTAGTGCAGTAGGAAAACCCTGCAGCAAAGTTGGAGACTGTAGTATTTCTGATGACAATATTCTACCCCCTTATACTCTATTATATAAAACCCGCTCCGAGCTCTTTTATGGAGTCAAACTATCTGTCAAATTTGAGCACCAAACACAAAAAAAAGAGTTAAAAAGTCCAGTAAATGATATGTCTCTCATCCCAAATCCGCTCCATTCTGGAAAGAGCCGCCCGATACAAAGTTTATCAATGCTATTAAACTTCTATTCAACACTTTGTGTCAGTTTCTAAACTAAACAGAGTTGACTAAGAAGTGAAGCTCAGTGAGGATGAGATCCCCTCTTTTTAGGGGGGGGAAGGAATCAAAATGGGCCAATATAATGGAAACTTAGCTATGCATACAAATCACTGTGGGACTTGCTTGCAGGCAAAAAGAGAGACGGGCGAGCGAGGGTGTCCTGATCTGAGAGAAATCTTTTAATAAGAAAGGAAAGTGAAGTTTTCATTTATGTGACACTTGTCCAGAAATGTATTCAGAGGCTTATGGGGATGTTAGTGTGTGGGAAAATTTGAATAATGTGCATAAAGAGTATAACCGTCACCCTCATGCATGTCATAGTACAAATATAAGCACGCTCTGTTTTTTTTTTTTACATTATTTTCATCTTTATTTAAAACCTGTAAACGAGGCGGACTTGGTTACTACTGTATATTACTAAAATGACATTTCATTATAGATTATAATATCGGATTTATTAATATAGAGATGTATTAGTGGGCCTGGAAAGATAATATATGTAATAATAATTTAATAATTTAAAATAATTTAAGTCCGACATATCAAAAGCTCAGGAGTGTCAAGAGTTGTTAAATTGAATACATGAACCAAACATAATAAACAAACATAATAAATTACGCATCCAATCTTAAGTGAATTGCGCAGCTAGCTAGCATGCACAGATAGCAAGTACTGCACTAGCTAGCGCGTAGCAAAGAGACTGAATGACTGACAGGAGGTTTCACTCGCTCCGTTCAATTTACTATAGAATCAACTGCCAAGGTTTTGAGACGGATTTACAGAGTGAAACCTCTTGTCATCTAGCCAGTTCGGTAAAGAGAGGAGGAAAACATACCGGAAAAATTAGCTTGTTTTTACTTATCTTGCGGTGAATTGATTTACTGATTATTATGACAGGTATTCATTGGATGATAGATGTAATTTAAAGTCACTTGTCAAAGGTTAAAACATTTTTTTTTCTATTATTGTCCTATACTACACTTACTATTATTCAGATGCTGTAAGTAGAATACTGAAAAAATATATGAAAATTTAGAAAAATGTAAAAAAAATTGTATAATACAATCATTAAAAACATAATGTAATGAATGTTTAAATGTCTTCTGAATAATTTTCATTCATTGTTTTCTGAACTCGATAACAATACACATTTTTTAATATTGTACAACGCATTTAATATTTTTTCTAAATAGATAAATATGTTTTTATAATACATTTTTGTCTTTTAAAAATATTTTTATCTATTTTTAAAATAATTTAAATATTCAAATTATTATTTTTATTATTATTATTATTAATAATAATAATAATAACAATCATAATAATGTGTGTATGTATTTGTGTTTTTTACTTATTAAGGATATGTAATTTATTCCTTTATTATTATTATTATTATAAATATTATTATTGTTAATAATATTAAATATATTAATTATAGTATAAAAATAAATATAAACATAATTATATTAATTATTATAAATATTATTATAATAAAAGGAATAAATTACATATGCTACAAAAATATAAATTATTTCCTCTACCATTGTCATTTTCTACACTTGCTTGTTTTACATATCCTTAATAAGTAAAAAACACAAACAAGCAAGTGCAGAAAATGACAATGGTAGAGGAAATATTTTATTTTATTATTATTTTTAATAATAATAATAATAATAATAATACTAATATGCGACAAAAATAAAATAATATTTAATAATATAATAATATTATTGGTATAACTGGTATTACTGGTATAATAATATTTCCTCTATCATTGTCATTTTCTGCACTTGCTTGTTTTACATATCCTTAACAAGTAAAAAACAAAAACACACACACACACACACTAAATAAAAAGAAATCTCCACAACACCAAGGAGAACAGTAATATGACATCCTGTTAAGACAGTTAAGACAGCCCATTTCGTGGTTCTTCATTGTTTTGGTTTTTTTAAGATACAGAAGACTCTACAAAGCAATATTGGCACAAGAAAAATGAAGTTGACCCTTCATCGGGGCAAAGAAACCAGGATTGTGAAATATAAAAACATGCTAGTTGCGAATGTGTGCACACAGATGGATGAGGGCAACTTAGCGCTCAGATGTGAACCCTCGAATTTACGGTCTAGCAAGCGTGCTCGGCTCTTGTCAGCTCCCAACACAGATGCCAAAGTGACAGGTGGTAAATAGCTAGACCCAGTTCTGGATTGTCGTGCATCTGCGTCCGGCTCTCAGCTATAGAATTATGGGATGAACTGCTGACCCTGTGGCTCAGTCACCCCGAAGAGAAGCGTACCTCCCTCCGGCACTCTGCACTCGGGACCTAGCCCTGAAAATCAACGCTTGTCTGCATGCGGAGAGATATGTCTTCTCTCAGTGTCTCTCTTTTATTTCATTTTCTCTCTGTGTCCGCCTGTGGAGGAGCACGTATTCCATGCCAAATGACCGTAAAAGTCGCCCTATGATACGATGAATGCTGGTATGGTGAATATTTAGCAACCCCCGTTAAGAATCAGTGTTGGAAAATAATTAGATTATACGCCTTGGCCACTGTGGGGTTAAGGTACGATTTGGCTTAGGCATAAAAATATTACGTGACTTTTCTGAATAATTGTCTGATTTAATTGATTTAGACTTTTTTCGCTGTAAAAATCCCAAAATGCATCACAGCAAAAGCAGGTGACATCGCTACTGTTACTGATCAGGTACTGACACAATGGGTTCATTCATTCATTCATTTTCTACCGCTTATCCTTACAAGGAAAGCAGACAAGTGTCAAAAAGTGAGTGAAAATAAAACTAAAACAAAAGAAAATTACTCTTTCTTTGTTTGATGCTTTGTTTGTCAGACATGTAGCATTTAAGGAATGTGTGTTGTCACACATGTACCAAAAAGTGAGTGAAGAGCTTTTTTAATGAACCTAAATAAAACTAAAATGAAATAAAACTACTCAGTTGATGGATTTGTCCATTCTGACATTATTCATTCATTCATTTTCTAACGCTTATCCTCATGAGGGTCACGGAGGGTGCTGGAGTCTATCCCAGCTGTCTTCGGGCGAGAGGTGGGGTACACCTTGGACTGGTGGCCAGCCAATCACAGGGCACATATAGACAAACAACCATTCACACTCACATTCATACCTATGGACAATTTGGAGTCGCCAATTAACCTAGCATGGATTTGGAATGTGAAAACCCACACATGAACGGGGAGAACATTCAAACTCCACACACAGATGGCTGAGGGTGGGATTGAACTTGGGTCTCCTAGCTGTGAGGTCTGCGCGCTAACCACTTGTCCGCCGTGCAGCCCCAGTGTTGGGTTTTGCTACGTTTTTGTGTGGGGAAAGAGAACATGTTTTTTCTCGACAAAACGACATGTTAGCATACTAGCATACATTAGCTTACATGGACAAATGTTCAATGCCTTGTGTTGCTAAGTCACTCCCGTGTCTCTGCAAAAACGTTTTGCTTCATGTTTTTCGAACTAATCTTGGTCAAATTTGTCTTCAGTCAGTCCCCCAAAAGTGTCTACCAGATTTTGTAGTGATGTCATTCGGAGCAGTGTTGCTGTACATTAAATCCATACAATAATATACATAAAACATCCCGGAAACACCCCTTATCCTACTTTGTTTTTATGCTGACAAAAGCACAAAGCCCGACACAAAGCCCGACACAAACCCAACAGCGAATGACCGGTGAAGCCTCGCCCTCATCTGCCTCTCAAAGTCATGACAGTGTGCAGACCATTCCATCAACGCTGCCCTCTTTTCCAGGCACCCAAAGAAGAAGAGCTGATTCAAGGAGTTGTGATTGTGATAACTTTGATAAGCACTCCGGAGGTCAACGTTGCAGCTAAAAAAAGAAGAAGCTCTCTTTCCCTTCTGCGTTTTTATCCATGTCAATGGCTTAGATGCCAAACAAGGACACGGTGTAAACATATTGTAGTTCCTTCAGCCTTTTGGCAAGTCACGGATGGACACAGAGTTGGTCATAAAGTCCAAACTGCATCATGGCATCTATGATTTATGTTGTTGGGTTTTAATACAGAATATATCTCAGCCATTGGGCAATGCTTTTTTAGTGATCATCACGTTATTCACTGACCTCCCTGACTTGGAATTGACTTATCTTAGACTATGGTTTCATTTGATCAGATGTTTTGTTTTCAACCAACCGAGTTTTTTTTTTTTTTTTTTTACACACAGTCCTGAACTAGTGGTGGGAAATTTTCAGTGAACCGGATCATTCCGGTTCATTCAGTAAAAAGATCAGTTCATTTCGTTCATTTCGTTCATTTTGGTCAATTGATCATCATGTTATTCACTGACCTCCTTGACTTGAAATTGACTTAAAAAGCGCTCATTTCAGTGAACCGGATTATTCCGGTTCATTCAGTAAAAATATCAGTTCATTTTGTTCATTTCGTTCATTTCATTCATTTCATTCATTTCGTTCATTTTGTTCATTTCGTTCATTTCGTTCATTTCGTTCATTTTGGTCATTTCAGTCATTTCGTTCATTTCGGTCAATTGATCATCATGTTATTCACTGACCTCCCTGACTTGAAATTGACTTAAAAAGCGCTCATTTCAGTGAACCGGATTATTCCGGTTCATTCAGTAAAAATATCAGTTCATTTTGTTCATTTCGTTCATTTCGTTCATTTCATTCATTTCGTTCATTTCGTTCATTTCGTTCATTTCGTTCATTTTGGTCATTTCAGTCATTTCGTTCATTTCGGTCATTTCGGTCAATTGATCATCACGTTATTCACTGACCTCCCTGACTTGGAATTGACTTACCTTAGACTATGATTTCATTTGATCAGATGTTTTTTTTTTTTCAACCAAACTCGTATTCTTGATGGCAAATAGAATTTTATGGGGAGTTTTTATTTTTTTATTTTTTACACACAGTCCTGAACTAGTGGTGGGAAAAAGCGCTCATTTCAGTGAACTGGATGATTCTGGTTCATTCAGTAAAAAGATCAGTTCATTTCGGTCATTTCGGTCATTTCGGTCATTTCGGTCATTTTGGTCATTTCGGTCATTTCGGTCATTTCATTCATTTCGTTCATTTCGGTCAATTGATCATCACGTTATTCACTGACCTCCCTGACTTGAAATTGACTTATCTTAGACTATGATTTCATTTGATCAGATGTTTTGTTTTTCAACCAAACCCGTATTTTTGATGGCAAATAGAAATTTATGGGGAGTTTTATTTTTTACACACATTTTTATTTTTATGTTTTATTTTTTACACACAGTCCTGAACTAGTGATGGGCAAAACCGTTCAGTGAACCGGATCATTCCGGTTCATTCAGTAAAAAGATCAGTTCATTTCGTTCATTTCGTTCATTTCGTTCATTTCGTTCATTTTGTTCATTTCGTTCATTTCGTTCATTTCGTTCATTTCGTTCGTTTTGTTCGTTTTGTTCGTTTTGTTCATTTCATTCGTTTCGTTCATTTCAGTCATTTCAGTCATTTCGGTCATTTCAGTAATTCCGGTCAGTTGATCGTTAGCCCGTGATCTCCCCCTGTGCAAGGACCCGGTCAGACATGTCGAGTCAGTCCGTTCACTCATGTTCACGTTCACTCCGACTCAACAACGCAACAACACGTGATGACGTACCTTGAAATCTGAAGTATTATGACTGCCCTCCAGATCCGATCGCCTCAGCTCCCCGACCCGGGGTTACGACCCCTACCCAACACTGCGATTATAAATTATAGTACGAATAACAAAAAATATAATGTTTTAATGGTTTTTACGATCTTGAGACGCATTAAAAACAATAATAAAAATAGTGCTGTGTCGGTCATGAATGAACAGCCGACGAGTGTCAAGTCAATTTGACGGACACACCACCAGAAACAAGCAGATAGTCCCGCCCTGCAAAAGGAACGATGAACTGACTTACCAGCCAATCAAAAAAAAAAAAACATTTGCAACTGAACAAACTGAACGGGTATTTTAGGGGCGGCGACCTTGTTCATTGCGTTCATAAAAAAGAAGTAGTTCTTTTGACCCGTTTGTTCATGACTGACACACCACTATCCTGAACAGATACTCTACTTGACACATGTTGATATCTGAAATACTGTTAAAATCCTGAACATAATCCAAATAAAACCGCCACCTGTGTGTGTGGCGGCGGATGCAGCAGACGGCTAATTTATCATAGCAACGGGATACAAAAAAAAAGCGATGTTTTTTAACAGTGTGAGGCATAGCAGCTTGAGAAAACACACCATAACAACATCCAGGATCGGGAACATCTCCAATGACTGGGTGTGGGGGCCCTGACTGGGAATCAAACCGGCAACATCTACACAAAAAGCAGCAGCTTGCTCCAGTTTTGAAAATAATATTCTTAGGGAGTGTATCATTTGTATTATTTTTGCTTTTTTTTTGTTTTATTTAATTTTGCTTTTACATAAAATTTGCAAATGCCTTATTATGCCTTGTGTGCTGAATCCAGTCAAGTGAACCAACGCTGTCCAAATGCCATTATGCTCTTCAATTAATATAAAAACATACAGATATGGATCTGCAGAGTCTTCAATTGTTTGGCTGATTCCTTCGGCTTTAATAAAGCGCATTCCTCCCAGTTATCGTCTGCACCGTAATGTTGCACACGCGGCGGTGAAATAGAGGCACATAAAACGAGCTAAGCGGTCAGCGGTTATTCCTCAGCTGTGAGCAATCCGAGGCTCTCAATCAAATCAATTTTTAATAGTCATACAAGGGTCCGACAAGAGGAACAACTCGCCACAGCACTCCCACATGCATTCACTTAAGATTGGATGCTCAATGCTCAGCAAGAGGCCATTCATCAGTGGATATGTTTTGCCCACAGCTGCTATTATACATCAGAGAAATTGGAGTCATCTGACAACAAGCATCCTGAAAAACAAAAAGAGAGCAAAAGATCCATCAAGGTCAGAATGATTGGCACAATGTTGGCCAAGATGAAGGGTTATTAACTTTTGCGAATGTGCTAATGCTCATAAGTAAATTATTTTTTTTTTTCAATCTGCTCTTTGCATAATTATCGTCTGGATTTTCCCCCTGCACTAATCAGAACCTGCAGCACAGTGTGTAGATTGCTGCAACCCACATCAACCTTGCGTCCCATCCCCAGTTAATATCCTTGAGAAGACCAAAAAAAAGTCTAATTACATTTTTCACCCTTGTAGACCTTGCTGTATAATCTATTTTGCATAAACGTCTCGAGTCTCATCCTTCTCCATAAAGTGACATCTACACAGGTGATGAAAAAAAACAGCAAAACATTTTATTGACACCGACTGTCCTTATCTGCTTTTAGCTGCGAGTCTTAATAATAATAATAATTCATTCTGTCTTTACTCTGCATTGTTTGACGTATTTTCCAATGACTGCCGGTTCACGAATAGAATAGAAAAAAATCTTTATTGTCTGTCAATGTAGTGTAAAAGTCCAATAGTTTTTAACTGTTGAAACATAAAACTACATTAGAAATTTTACAGTTCTCGCAGTTTTTAAAAATATATAATTAAAAAATAATATTTATTCATTCTTTCATTCATTTTCTACCACTTATGGATTCTTGGAGCCTATCCCAGCTGTCTTCAGGCAAGAGGCGGGGTACACCCCGGACTGGTGGCCAGCCAATCATAGGGCACATATAGACAAACAACCATTCACACTCACATTCATACCTATGGACAATTTGGAGTCGCCAATTAACCTAGCATGTTTTTGGAATGTGGGAGGAAACCGGAGTACCCGGAGAAAACCCACAGGGAGAACATGCAAAAAGAGATGGCCGAGCGTGGAATTGAACTCGGGTCTCCTAGCTGTGAGGCTTGCGCGCTAACCACTCCATCACCGTGCAGCCAAATCATGATATTTCATGGTTAAATACGACTTATCATTAGTAAAAAAGAAACTGTTTAAATTAAGCATTTTCAAGCATTACATAGGCAAATTGAACTAAAGTTCAGATAGAAGGCATTCAGAAGACACATTCAAAGGATGCTGTGATGATATGTAGTATTCTCCACTGGCCACAAGGTATCAGTAAGGTTACTTTACTTTACTTTAATGGCAGGTTTGAATTATTTCACAACAGGCACAATAATCCCTAACGTGGGCTACTGTTGCAGCCATAACCCACGGCAAGCTAAAACTCAACTCTGAATCCCCGACGTCACTTCCATCCTTTCCCTTCGCTCCCCAAGCACCAGAACACATTCACAGCAACACACAAGTCTTATTTATGTCTTAAAAGGTTAATTTTATGTTATTATTTCTACTAATATGAGAGCAAAGGTGACTATAGGGGTGTTATTTCATGTCTAGAGGGCTCTAATAATGTTAAAAACTGACGTCAGAAGGTTGTACGCAGGTTTACTGTGCTTCAACTATGACAATACTGCATTCATAGAGAAGGAATCATACTTTATTTCATCACAGTCGGTTCTGAAACCAATTAACTACAATAAATAAATAATTATTAGTTCTGAAAATTGACACAAAATAAATTAGGTACTGGAAAAAAAATAAGAAGAGAGCACACAATATTGGAGTAGTACATACAATGAATGTATTTTAAATTATATATTTTATAAATTTAGCTGCACGGTGTCCTAGTGGTATACTTGGAAAAAAACTAATAAAACAGATTATTATTTTTTTTTGACACATATGAAATAAAGCAGTGAGAGATGTCATATATGCATGAGCATCAATGTACATATATTAATACATGCGTTAGTATATGTAAATAAATGCCTCTACCACATCTTACTATACTAGTACATGCCTGGTACTCTGCACTTCAGTAAATAAAAGCCACCAGTATTTACTTTCAGTGTAGCTTTCAGTTTTAAATGTACACACATGTGGACGAGTGGTTTAGTTGCAGGTAAGCTGCAGTGATTACAGCTTTACTGTACTGTAGCAAAGAGACGTTACCATAGCAACAGTTGTATTGCACAGCATTGAGTCAACATTTTTTTCCATCAAAATTAGAGTAAAGAAGGTTGTCTGATGTTTTTCACTTCTTCCCCCTGACTGAGACAGTGGATGCTCGCCAAGGACTCTGCACGATGAAATTTTACTCTATATTTTTACATCTGATTGGTATCTTATGAATGAATAAAAATAAAAATAAAAATAAAAATAAAAATAAAAATAAAAATAAAAATAAAAATAAAAATAAAAATAAAAATAAAAATAAAAATAAAAATAAAAATAAAAATAAAAATAAAAATAAAAATAAAAATAAAAATAAAAATAAAAATAAAAATAAAAATAAAAATAAAAATAAAAATAAAAATTAGGAAAGCAGGAAGTGAACAAATGTAACATTTACTGATTATAAAAGTACCAGGTGGAGGGGTAGGATTTAATAAGCTTTGCTTCTTCCTACTCCTTTTGGACATGTGGAACTGTGAACTGATTATGGGATGCATTCATTTAATAAAACCATTACCATGACCATTACTTGCTTTTTCCCCAGGTGGATTTGTGCAACAATCCACGTGGTGAGTCAACTGCATGACTCCATGACCAGAATCAATTGACTGTGAGCATTATTGAATAAACTCATGATACCGTAGACCAACAACACCAGCAAAAACAAGCACTCCTGAAACAATCCGACAGGTTTTGGTCAATCAACGCGATGCTTTTAATGACATCAATGATGCATTGAATCCACTACTAACTCGTGGTTGTTTTGTGCTTGTTATTTACTATACGTACACAATCGCCTTGTGGCTGCAGCTGCTGAGGAGATTATGCTCTTCCCTCAAACCCCTCTGATAATTCATTTACAGTAGGAGTAAAGAGCGTAAATTGCCATGCTGGGAGAACGCCGTTTTGAGCCACGTGCGGTCTGTTACTGCAAACGGTTTGTACATTGTGATGACAGTTTAGTAACCGGTGGTGCCGTAGAGTGCCGACGAGGAAAAGTACAAACATTAAGACGATGTTTCTATTCAATGAACCGTTTTTTCGGTTTCAAGGTATACAATGTTGTGAAAAATGTCACGGTTTCAGAAGCACTAAAAGTCCGGTATGATGGATAAAAGTGGAGGTCCTCGCACTTGGAAATGGGCTTCGAGGTTCTGAGTGCTGTGTTGCCAAAACTCAAGAAACTTAAAGCTGCCAACTCAATCAAGTGGATTCAGTGTACAGTAATTGTCAGTATTAGTATCAGTATCAGATTTTTTTTTTCCCGATCATGTTGAATACAACCCATATATGTGCCCTGTGATTGGCTGGCCACCAGTCCAGGGTGTACCCCGCCTCTCGCCCGAAGACAGCTGGGATAGGCTCCAGCACTCCCCACAAACCTCGTGAGGATAAGCGTTAGAAAATGCATGAATAACGAACGAAAGATCTGGGCTGCACGGCGGTTGAGTGGTTAGCGCGCAGACCTCACAGCTAAGAGACCCGAGTTCAATCAATCAATTCAAATCAATGGTTTCCTCCCACATTCCAAAAACATGCTAGGTTAATTGGCGACTCCAAATTGTCCATAGATATGAATGTGAGTGTGAATGGTTGTTTGTCTATATGTGCCCTGTGATTGGCTGGCGACCAGTCCAGGGTGTACCCCGCCTCTCGCCCGAAGACAGCTGGGATAGGCTCAAGCACCCCTGCGACCCTCGTGAGGAAAAGCGGTAGAAAATGAATGAATGAATGAATAGGCTGCATGATGACCAAGTGGTTAGCGTGCAGGGCTCACATGTAGGAGACCTGAGTTCGATTCCACTCTAGGCCATCTCTGTGTGGAGTTTGCATTTGCTTCCTAGATTGTGGGTTTTCTCCGGGTACTCCGGTTTCCCCCCACATTCCAAAAACATGCTAGGTTAACTGGCGACTCCAAATTGTCCATAGGTATGAATGTGAGTGTGAATGGTTGTTTGTCTATATGTGTATTGATATTGGAAATTGAGAGTTGGACTATATCGGTTTTCAGCTAGAAATAGGACATCCCTAACACCGTGCATATAATCCATGAGCATGCCTACGCTGAACAATAAACAGACTTCCATAAAATGTGAGTATAAATATTCACCCACTAATAACCGACTATGATGATTAGCCCCAAACCAAAGCAAACACCCTGTTCAGATATTCAGCCTTAAAGGCTCCTCGTGGAGAGAGAGCTAATGAATGACATTTAAATGTGAAATAAATCTCTGCCTTATTATTAATTAGGTGGATTAGAGACAAATATCAGGAGGAGAATCTAATGTTTTGGCATTTCTTGAGGTCTCGCAAATCAAGGTGCATTAGTCCGGCATTAGCCCAATACTCCTGACACACAAGCGTCATCTTTTACAGTCATAATAATGGGATGATTGCAAATTTGACACCTGAATGATCGTCCTCGGATAGTCAGCGTCAAAATACTGTAAATGATGCATTTTGCAAGCTTAAATGAATTAAGAAAAGTTTGCAGTATACTCATCATTTTTTTTGCCCTCTACAAGCTCTAAAAATAAGTCCAGGGTGTACCCCGCCTCTCGCCCGAAGACAGCTGGGATAGGCTCCAGCACCCCCGCGACCCTTGTGAGGAAAAAGCGGTAGAAAATGAATGAATGAAAATAAAATAAAATAAAATAAAATAAAATAAAATAAAATAAAATAAAATAAAATAAAATAAAATAAAATAAAATAAAATAAAATAAAATAAAATAAAATAAAATAAAAAAGGCAGTCGAGTGGTTAGCCCGCATTCCAATGTGATGAATGTGAGTGTGAATGGTTGTTTGTCTATATGTGCCCTGTGATTGGCTGGTGACCAGTCCAGGGTGTACCCCGCCTCTCGCCCGAAGACAGCTGGGATAGGCTCCAGCACCCCCGCGACCCTTGTGAGGAAAAAGCGGTAGAAAATGAATGAATGAAAATAAAATAAAATAAAATAAAATAAAATAAAATAAAATAAAATAAAATAAAATAAAATAAAATAAAATAAAAGTATTCCATTCATTTTTTTTCACTTATCCGACATCAGGTTGTGGTTGCCCGAGCAGCGTCCAACGTGCAGCTCCCTGACCATCCCAAGGCATCCCCAGAAATATAGTCTCTCAAATGTGCCCTGGGTCTTCCCGGAGACCTGCTACTGGTCGGACAAAGCTCTATCCATTCAAATTATGAATCAAAACAAGTACATGTATATGTAGTATATGTCAAGGTGAACCCCTAATACTATACGTTAAACTCAACCCTGCATGAGAATGCACTTTGGCAACAGCGGTAAGGAAAAACTCCTTATGTTTACATTAGATGACACATATGATGCTATTTAAGTATTTAAATTCATTGAATATAATTATAAGACTAACTTTTCCACACACTTAACGCTTGCATGAGAAAAAAGCCACGATTATTCCGCCAGCTGAACGTGTGGATGTTCATCACAAGCACATTTGATGAGCCGATTCAATTTTGTTGTTTGAATTAAGAACTGAATTCTTTTTCCCGAGCATCTGTTGCAAATTGGTACTGTATGGCGGTGTTAAATAACGCTCCAGCTGCTCCGATATTTCCTTGCAAAATACATCATTTAGTTGTACTCACCCATTTAATGCGCGTTATTTTCACATTATATAACATTTCCACTCCACTTTGCCTCATACTGTATGTTGCATTCAAACCTTGTTAGCCTTAGTTACAGATATCGTCTTTTCAGCCTTGTCACAACCCTATTATTGTACAAAATAACCCGGGTCCTGATTACTACTTTCAACAGTCTTCATAAAGGAGCCTTGCATCACTCCTATTTCAATGACTCTGGCTTTTAATTGCCACTTTTTCTGCCTGATCTCCAACACAATCAATAAACCGAGACTTAATAAAGACGGCCCGACCTGCGCAGATGTGCCAGAATTGATTGTCCCTGATAAAATGACTTTTTCATGGCAATCTGTCTTTTTTTTTTTTTTTTGTCCTCAGCATTGTTTTGCAACTAAACTATAGTTGTGGTGGGAGGGAGTGTTGTACTTATTACCAGCGGGAACACTAATCTATACTGCTGACAACTTCTTTAAGGAATCATTGCATATTTAAGTTTGCTGTAATAAGATCTGCTCCAATCATCAAAACATGAGGCTATATTCATTCTTCATAATGAAACATGCAAATGTTCACTGAGTTGAAAAAGACAATTACCGACATTTTCTTGTTTATCTGTCTTTTAAACATTAGCATGCTCCGCGGCGTATACGCCGGATGCAAGCAGGGATGAGGAAAAACCTCAGCATGCATAATTTCTTGGTATAACATGAATGTAATGCATGATGTCATTTATGATGATGTAATGATGTAACTCAGTTACTAGATAGAGGTTCCTTGTATAGTCACCTATTTGCTCAAGTGTGGAGAGTACTAGTGCCTATCACTGTCAAAATATTATTTTACATGTATTATGACTACAGATGCTCCATATTGGCTTTCTTATCGATATCTGATGTACTGATATAGTCCAACACTGCATTACCAATATTGGCAGTGGATCTTCCCTCAATGTCCTGTGTAATGAATATACACATTATGCTTCTTTTACTGGGATGCCACTAGATCAGGGGTGGGTAAACTACGGCCCGGAGGCCATATCCAGCCCGCCACGTTTGTGAATACGGCCCACTTGTTCTTTGCAAAGTATTTCATTTAAACTTAACATTTAAATCGTTAAATTTCATTATTTGATGTGTATAATTACGAAAAAAAATAATAAAATAAATAACAATAATAATTATTATTTAATAATTATAATTTAATAATATAATAATTTAATAATATAATTTAACAATAACAATAACAATAACAATAACAATAACAATAACAATAACAATAATAATAATAATAATAATAATTATTATTATTATTATTATTATTATTATTATTATTATTATTATACAGTACTATATTAAAATATTTTATAATAATGAAAATAATATTAATATTTTCTAATATTAATATTATAATATTTTATAATCACATAACAATTATTATTATTATTATTATTATATTTTTGTATAATTATTATTACATAATACTGTATTATTAATATTTTATAGTAATAATTATTATTATTAATAATATTATTGTATTATATTTAATATAATATATATAATATAATAATAATAACATTATTATTATTGTTGTATTATATATATATATATATAATCGTTATTATTATTATTACTAGTATTATTTGTAATGCACTTCACATCAAATCAATGATCTCAAAGTGCACATATAGCAGATTGCATGACACTTTTACAAATACAATAATTCCAGGTGGACTGTTACGTGTAAAATATATAGTCTGGCCCCCGTCAATTTTGTTAAATCAATGCGGCCACCCCTGCACTAGATGCAATTCACAAATAAACACTGTGCAAAATGAGACAAATACTGCAATATAAAAAAATGTAATATTTATTATCATCCATTTTCTATACCGCTTATCGTCATTAAGGTCGCAGGAGGATGCTGGAGCCAGTCATTGTCTGTGAGCATAGCTGTATTATATGTAAGCGATCACAAATGGAGTGTTTATTTCTGGGGTGTCCTCATTTTATTCACATGACTGTATGTTGGAAATGCCGTGAATACAATATCGAAATCCCTTTTGAACATTTTTTAAATACCACGGGATGCAGATTTGGTGCACATTCTCTTTTTCTGCACGTTAAATGCGTCCAGCCTTCTTTTTCCATAACTGGGTTGATTTATGATGCATCACAGACTACAGCTAAAAATAAAAGAAAGGACCCAAAAAAAAAAAAGCCCCCAGATGATCCCTCAGTATGAGACACTTGCAAAGATTGTAGCAAGAAAAAGCTGGCCCACTCGAGAATTGGTGGTGAATTGGTGCAAATCAGATCACATTTGTATTTGTAATTGGAGCAAGTGGCGAGTATCCACACCTGCTTTAAAGCGTCTGACAGCCTAATGGCGAGTGGGCTGTCCCTCCGCGTACAGTATGCTTTGACACAATGAAAATGATGTAGCTATTCTCGGAGGCTCCTTGTGCACTTTGACGTTTGCCATTTTTCCCATTATTAACTACGGCCTTGGCTGCATGGCGAACGAGTGGCTAGCGCGCAGGCCTCACAGCTAGGAGACCGAGTTCAATTCCACTCTCGTGCAAGCGTGGGTTTTCTCCGGTTTCCTCCCACATTCCAAAAACATGCTAGGTTAATTGGCGACTCCAAATTGTCCATTGGTATGAATGTGAGTGTGAATGGTTGTTTGTCTATACGTATGTGTCCTGTGATTGGCTGGCCACCAGTCCAGGGTGTACCCCGCCTCTCGCCCCAAGACAGCTGGGATAGGCTCCAGCATCCCCGCGACCTTTGTTTGGATAAGCGGTAGAAAATGAATGAATGAACTGTAGCATACTGGTTTTATTCACAGCCAAAACAACACACCCACAAACCCACAAAAAGACTCTTGAACCAGTCATGATGTGCTATACATATTGACAGTTACTATGGTACCCATTATGTCATTGGATGGTCATATCACCTCGTACTTCAGTACAGGACAAAAAAAAAATGTTCAAAAAAAAAACAAAAACAAAAAACTATATTAGGAAAGCAGGAAGTGAACAAATGTAACAGTTACTGATTGTAAAAGTACCAGATGGAGGGGTAGGATTTAATAAGCTTTGCTTCTTCCTACTCCTTTTGGAACTGTGAACTGATTATGTGATGCATTCAATTGTAATCTGATGCATGTTCAAATGAAATAAAACCATTACCATTACCACAAACAAGCAACAATTGCAACATAATTAAGGTATTCCAATGGCAGAACATGTAGTGTATAAAGTTGAAATTCCTATCTATAACCATCCCAAGAGGTCAAAACTAAAGGGCTCATTATAGTCCAAACCAGAGGGAAGCCCAGCGGGTCTTACAAGCATGATGGCTTGGTCAATATGTGCTGAGATGCACTCATTCGGACTCCAGCACGTTTGCATGTGCCATGACTTCATAATAAAACGCTGAGTGTGGTTAAAGGAGAAAAGACGGTTAATTAATAATGAATTATATGACACGTCGTGATGAGCGAATGTAGCGTCTTGGGGTTTGACTCTGTTCGTCTTTCTGTTAATTCTTGTTGTGTAAGGCAGTTACCATTTATTGGCAGGTGAAACGACTGCATTAATCATATGACACGCCTATGTTGCATGCTTTCATGTGCTCGTGCACGAGTGAACCTACTTTGGATTTGTAGATTCTGAGTCTTCGTTTTTATTTCTGATGTGCAAGACGGTATATCGTTGACGGTATTGTATGGACGTCTGCATGACCAAACATATCCTGGGGTTTGATTTTGTGGTATTTTAGTTTTATTTATTTTGATACAGGTAAAGTGCTCATGCATGAGTGAACCTACTTTGGGCTTTGAGATTGTAGATTCTGAGCCTTTTTATTTCTGTTGTGCAAGATGGTACTATCGTTGACGGTGTTGTATGGACGTCTGCATGACCAAACATATCCTGGGGTTTGATTTTGTGGTATTTTAGTTTTATTTCTGTTGATACAGGTAAGGTGCTCGTGCATGAGTGAACCTACTTTGGGCTTTGAGTTTGTAGATTCTGAGCCTTTTTATTCTGTTGTGCAAGATGGTACTATCGTTGACGGTTTTGTATGGACGTCTGCATGCCCAAACATATCCTGGGGTTTGATTTTGTGGTGTTTTAGTTTTATTTCTGTTGATACAGGTAAGGTGCTCGTGCATGAGTAAACCTACTTTGGGCTTTGAGTTTGTAGATTCTGAGCCTTTTTATTTCTGATGTGCAAGATGGTATTTCGTTGACGGTGTTGTATGGATGTCTGCATGACCAAACATATCCTGGGGTTTGATTTTGTGGTATTTTAGTTTTATTTATGTTGTATAAGGTGGTGGTGGTACGGGTAAGCTGCTCTTGCATGAGTGAACCTACTTTGGGCTTTGAGTTTGTAGATTCTGAGCCTTTTTATTTCTGTTGTGCAAGATGGTACTATCGTTGACGGTTTTGTATGGACATCTGCATGACCAAACATATCCTGGGGTTTGATTTTGTGGTGTTTTAGTTTTATTTCTGTTGATACAGGTAAGGTGCTCGTGCATGAGTAAACCTACTTTGGGCTTTGAGTTTGTAGATTCTGAGCCATTTTATTTCTGATGTGCAAGATGGTATTTCGTTGACGGTGTTGTATGGACGTCTGCATGCCCAAACATATCCTGGGGTTTGATTTTGTGGTATTTTAGTTTTATTTATGTTGTGTAAGGTGGTGGTGGTACGGGTAAGCTGCTCTTGCATGAGTGAACCTACTTTGGGCTTTGAGTTTGTAGATTCCGAGCCTTTTTATTTCTGTTGTGCAAGATGGTACTATCGTTGACGGTTTTGTATGGACATCTGCATGACCAAACATATCCTGGGGTTTTTACTTTGTGGTATTTTAGTTTTATTTATGTTGGTACAGGTAAGGTGCTCGTGCATGAGTGAACCTACTTTGGACTTTGAGTTTGTGGATTCTGAGCCTTTTTATTTCTGTTGTGCAAGATGGTATATCGTTGACGGTGTTGTATGGGCGTTTGCATGACCAAACATATCCTGGGGTTTTACTTTGTGGTATTTTAGTTTTATTTCTGTTGTGGTGGTGGTAAAGGTAAGGTGCTTGTGCATGAACAATAGTACAGGTACACCTCTTCCAGCTATTCAGGTATGATGCTAATCAGAGAAAACTGACTTTGGGTGTCACGGATGGAGCAAATTGCATAATGAGTCCAGATCGGATGCTTATGCTTCTTTGTATTGATATAAGCTAAAACTAACAAACACAACTGCAGCAACTGATCCAAAGATATACACGGCATCATGTTAAAATTCCTATCTATAACTTGCTCAATAAGCAAGACGAATTCTATATTTTTTATTTTTGAAGTGTTTACCTCAGCAGAGGTCAAAACCAGAGGCCTCATTATAGTCTATGCTGAGTACACGGTTCCTAGAGGGAGGCCCAGTGGGTCTTACAAGCATGATGGGTTGGTCAATATGCTGGGGCTGCATCCTAAAAAAAGAATCTCCACAAAGCAGAGGTATGGAACAGGCATCACGGGGGAATGCATCACAGTTATACTTTCTTCACAGTTCTCAAGGTTAGCCACCCCCAAAGCTCTCTTAACCTTTTTGTTTATCACCGTCACACTGCTTTCAAGAGTGATTATCAAGGTAAGCGCTGAATAAACACGTTAAAGGCAAAATAGATAGAAAGATCAGATATATAGAGCATTGTGTATATTCCCCTGTTTATACTGTAGCAGTAGTGACTTATAGTTGTATCATCTTATCTGTTAGTCGATCAGGTCAATGTGATGGATTTGCACTAGAAAAAATTAGCTGCATCCAAGCCGGAATCAATTTGAAACTACAAGGCGGACAGTGAGTATAGATGCTGGCTGGGGCTAATGGGATGAAAAAAAAAAACATCTTAAACTGATCTCCTTCCAAAATGTTATAAGCTTTCCACCTGATTATGTGGAAAAATACAGAACATTCTGTTACAGCATATGAAATACTGAAAAGACCCACAACCAAGGTCAAACTGCTGCAGTAATAAAAACTATACTGTACAGGTAATGTACTAGTACTGAAAGGATTCTTGTTTGTTGAGGATGTTTCGTCTTTTGTCCAAAAAAATTTTAGGTGTGGCATTTCCTCATTTAGTCGAGTGGTTAGCGTGCAAGCCTCACAGTTAGGAGACCACGGTTCAATTCCACCCTCGGCCATCTCTGTGTGGAGTTTGCATGTTCTCCCCGTGCATGCGTGGGTGGGTTTACTCCGGGTACTCCGGTTTCCTCCCACATTCCAAAAACACGCTAGGTTAATTGGCGACTCCAAATTGCACTTTGACGTTTGCCATTTTTCCCATTATCAACTACGGACTAGACTGCACGGCGGATGAGTGTTTAGTGCGCAGGCCTCACAGCTAGAATACCCGAGTTCAATTCCACCGTGCATGCGTGGGTTTTCTACGGGTATTCTGGTTTCCTCCCACATTCCAAAAACATGCTAGGTTAATTGGCGACTCCAAATTTTCCATAGGTATGAATGTGAGTGTGAATGGTTGTTTGTCTACGTATATGTGCCCTGTGATTGGCTGGCGACCAGTCCAGGGTGTACCCCGCCTCTAGCCCGAAGACGGCTGGTATAGGCTCCAGCACCCCCACAACCCTTGTGGGGATAAGCGGTAGAAAATGAATGAATGAATGAACTACAAACTAGGTTGCACGGCGGACAAGTGGTTAGTGTGCAGGCATCACAGCTAAGACACCGGAGTTCAATTCCACCCCCGTGCATGAGTGTGTTTTCTCCGGGTACTCCGGTTTCCTCCCACATTCCAAAAACATGCTAGGTTAATTGGCGACTCCAAATTGTCCATAGGTATGAATGTGAGTGTGAATGGTTGTTTGTCTATATGTGCCCTCTGATTGGCTGGCGACCAGTCCAGGGTGTACCCTGCCTCTTGCCCAAAGACAGCTGGGATAGGCTCCAGCACCCCCTGCGACCCTTGTGAGGAAAAGCGGTAGAAAATGAATGAATGAACAAATTTCCGCATTTATGTCCGTGGGGAATCCTCGATACTGAGGTCTGTAGACCTACCCACAGAGACCAGTACCTGCTCTATGTCCCCCATCGCCCACTAGAATAAAAGCTATGGGTTATCAGGACCCTTGAGAGCAGAGTAGAGAACATCCCCACCAATGGAGGACAGAAGGAGCATACACCACATATCAGAAATATTCTTTCTAACTGTGGTTATCCTAACTGGGCCTTTGTCAAATCCACCGGGAGAACAAGGACCAAAACACTTGAGCCTGAGAATATAAACAGGAAAGGAAACGTGATGGTCCCATACGTGGCTAGTTTGTCTGAGAAACTCGGAAGTATTTTCTCCAAACACTACCTACATTTCAAATCCACAAACAACCTCAGAGAAAAGCATGGTTCACCCCAAGGACGAAATCCTGATAAGCAAACTCAGCAACGAAGTTCATGCGATGCATTCTAGTACCGAGTGGAGTGACCTCTACATTGGAGAGACTAATACAAACGCATGGCACAGCATAGGGGAGCAGATACTACGGACGCAGAGTTATCAGCTCATTTGCATTCAAAACGAAGGGCTATTCCTTTGAGGACAACGATGTCCACATTTTCGAAAGGGAGGCCAACTATGAAGCCATCTTCCGTATGTCAAACTAGAAAAGATCCACCATTTATCATCTGCAGTGTCCTGACATCTTTCCATCAAACATCATCTCATTTAGCATGAAGAGTGGCCACTAATGAGTTGTTTTGTGACTGGTTAGCTCAGGGGTCGGCAACCTTTACTATCAAAAGAGCCATTTTACCCCCACACTCACTGAAGAAAAATAGGCTGGAGCCAGAATATATAATTTAAAAACAATATCTTGGTAATGGTAATGGTTTTATTTCATTTGAACATGCATCACATAATCAGTTCACAGTTCCACATGTCCAAAATGAGTAGGAAGAAACAAAGTTTATTAAATCCTACCCCTCCACTGTTACATTTGTTCACTTCCTGCTTTCCTAATATAGTTTTTTTTTATTTTTGGATTTTTTTGTTTTTTAATTTTAATTTTTTTTATTTTATTTTTGTCACATACCGAAGTATGAGGTGATATGACCATACAATGACATAATCGGTACCATAGTAACTGTCATATCTCATAAACCTTTTGAAGGTTTGACTCTTTAATTTTACCAGTTTTAACAGCAGAATGCAACAAATTGCTGTTTCTCGCCACATGTGAAGCATAAATGTAAGCCGGGGGGGGGGGGGGGGGGGGGATTCATGGTTACTTTACTGCGTTCCTCAAGCTCATCCAATCACAAGTCAGAACTCAGCCAAGATGCGTATTTTCCCCATTCGGGTGTTAAAAAAATACTTGAGTACTACAAAGGGAGCCACTACAAAGAGGCTGAAGAGTATGGCTCGGGAGCCGTGGGTTGCTGACCCCTGGGTTAGCCCCCTTCAGAACAAAAGGTTCCGCTTATACATTTGATGAGAATCGTTAATACTTCCCATGACTGCGTTTTTCTACCCTCTAATTCACTAACATCATTTAACGATTTTGTCCCATGCCGTTGTGTTTTGCCACTTCGGATCAGCAGAGCGTAGAAGGTTGCAAGCGCTCAGTGGGGGCAGCCGGCGCTCAACGCTTAACACGGCCACATGCAGATGAAAAGTACTCTTCAGCCACAACATAAAAACTGGGCCAAAGGGTTTGCTTCTCATTAAAAGTCATTTGGAAGAAATGACAAGTACCTGCCTGCTGTGTCTTGTCAATTTGTTCCTTCTCGGCTGACCCCATTTGTGTGCGGGAAATTAAATTCCTAAATTAAAGTTGGTGTCGCGCCTCCAGCGGAGTTCTCTTTTTTTTTCGAGAAAAAAAAAACAAAACAAGAACAAGGCACCTTAAGCCTCATGTATTTTCTTCGCTGCATACAAAATACCCTGCCATCTCTGCACCTCCATTCCTGCCCCGAATCACACGTTCTGTTTGGCATTTAATTAAAATGATTTCTTTCTCTGTCTCTCTCTCACCCAAAGAGTTATTTTTGCTGCCATTTCAGTGTCAATAGAACTGCACAAAAACACTACTTAAGAGGAACGTCCAAAAACACAGACCAAACAACATGTTCTGGGTAAATATCATTCAAAAGTCACACAAAACAACACGCCTTGTGTTTCCAGAATATGTGATGATAACCATTGAACCCAAATTAATCAATTGCTAGCAAATGCTAGCATGATTAGCATAGCGGCTAACAACTAGCATGAGAATGACCACAAACGGCACAACTATACTGTCTATTGCTTTTCATGATGTGTCTGTAAGCCATCTTCAAAGGGTGAGTACTTTTGCTTTATTTTACATTTATTGTACATTTACGTGTAGTTGATAAATTGTTCCTCTCTAGAAAGTTCCATGGAAACCAGTGGCTAATGACTAGCATAATAGTGACAGTCAGGTTTCTTCAGACGGGGAGTAGTTTTGCTTGCACTTTTCATTACGTGTCTGTAAGCCATCTTCAAAGGCTGAGTACTTTTGCTTTATTTTACGTTTATTACAAGGACTATACTGTTCCACTCCAGTGATGTGTAGTTGATAAATTATTCCCCTCTAGAAAGTTCCAAGGAAACCAGTGGCTAATCACTAGTGTAGAAGTGACTGTAAGGTGTCTTCAGACGGGGAGTAGTTTTGCTTTATTTTAGTTTTATCTTACAGTAGTTAACGTCTTTCGATACAGACAGTTAAAATTGTTACATAATACATTGCCTGACGGGAAGTAGTGTTGCTTGCACTTTTCATTACGTGTCTGTAAGCCATCTTCAAAGGCTGAGTACTTTTGCTTTATTTTACGTTTATTACAAGGACAATACTGTTCCACTCCAGTGACGTGTAGTTGATAAATTTTTCCCCTCTAGAAAGTTCCATGGAAACCAGTGGCTAATCACTAGCGTAGAAGTGACTGTAAGGTGTCTTCAGACGGGGAGTAGTTTTGCTTTATTTTAGTTTTATCTTACAGTATTTAACGTCTTTCGATACAGTTAAAATTGTTACTTAATACATTGCCTGATGGGGAGTAGTTTTGCTTGCACTTTTCATTACGTGTCTGTAAGCCATCTTCAAAGGGTGAGTACTTTTGCTTTATTTTACGTTTATTACAAGGACAATACTGTTCCACTCCAGTGATGTGTAGTTGATAAATTATTCCCCTCTAGAAAGTTCCATGGAAACCAGTGGCTAATCACTAGCGTAAAAGTGACTGTAAGGTGTCTTCAGACGAGGAGTAGTTTTGCTTTATTTTAGTTTTATCTTACAGTAGTTAACGTCTTTCGATACAGACAGTTAAAATTGTTACATAATACATTGCCTGATGGGAAGTAGTGTTGCTTGCACTTTTCATTACGTGTCTGTAAGCCATCTTCAAAGGGTGAGTACTTTTGCTTTATTTTACGTTTATTACAAGGACAATACTGTTCCACTCCAGTGACGTGTAGTTGATAAATTATTCCCCTCTAGAAAGTTCCAAGGAAACCAGTGGCTAATCACTAGTGTAGAAGTGACTGTAAGGTGTCTTCAGACGGGGAGTAGTTTTGCTTTATTTTAGTTTTATCTTACAGTATTTAACGTCTTTCGATTCAGTTAAAATTGTTACTTAATACATTGCCTGACGGGGAGTAGTTTTGCTTTCACTTTTCATTAAGTGTCTGTAAGCCATCTTCAATGGGTGAGTACTTTTGCTTTATTTTACGTTTATTACAAGGACAATACTGTTCTACTCCAGTGACGTGTAGTTGATAAATTATTCCCCTCTAGAAAGTTCCATGGAAACCAGTGGCTAATCACTAGCGTAAAAGTGACTGTAAGGTGTCTTCAGACGGGGAGTAGTTTTGCTTTATTTTAGTTTTATCTTACAGTATTTAACGTCTTTCGATACAGTTAAAATTGTTACTTAATACATTGCCTGACGGGGAGTAGTTTTGCTTTCACTTTTCATTACGTGTCTGTAAGCCATCTTCAATGGGTGAGTACTTTTGCTTTATTTTACGTTTATTACAAGGACAATACTGTTCCACTCCAGTGACGTGTAGTTGATAAATTATTCCCCACTAGAAAGTTCCATGGATACCAGTGGCTAATCACTAGCGTAAAAGTGACTGTAAGGTGTCTTCAGACGGGGAGTAGTTTTGCTTTATTTTAGTTTTATCTTACAGTAGTTAACATCTTTCGATAAAGACAGTTAAAATTGTTACATAATACATTGCCTGACGGGAAGTAGTTTTGCTTGCACTTTTCATTACGTGTCTGTAAGCCATCTTCAAAGCGTGAGTACTTTTGCTTTATTTTACGTTTATTACAAGGACAATACTGTTCTACTCCAGTGACGTGTAGTTGATAAATTTTTCCCCTCTAGAAAGTTCCATGTAAACCAGTGGCTAATCACTAGCGTAAAAGTGACTGTAAGGTGTCTTCAGACGAGGAGTAGTTTTGCTTTATTTTAGTTTTATCTTACAGTAGTTAACGTCTTTCGATACAGACAGTTAAAATTGTTACATAATACATTGCCTGACGGGAAGTAGTGTTGCTTGCACTTTTCATTACGTGTCTGTAAGCCATCTTCAAAGGGTGAGTACTTTTGCTTTATTTTACGTTTATTACAAGGACAATACTGTTCCACTCCAGTGACGTGTAGTTGATAAATTATTCCCCTCTAGAAAGTTCCAAGGAAACCAGTGGCTAATCACTAGTGTAGAAGTGACTGTAAGGTGTCTTCAGATGGGGAGTAGTTTTGCTTTATTTTAGTTTTATCTTACAGTAGTTAACGTCTTTCGATACAGACAGTTAAAATTGTTCCATAATACATTGCCTGACGGGAAGTAGTTTTGCTTGCACTTTTCATTACGTGTCTGTAAGCCATCTTCAAAGGCTGAGTACTTTTGCTTTATTTTACGTTTATTACAAGGACTATACTGTTCCACTCCAGTGACGTGTAGTTGATAAATTATTCCCCTCTAGAAAGTTCCAAGGAAACCAGTGGCTAATCACTAGTGTAGAAGTGACTGTAAGGTGTCTTCAGATGGGGAGTAGTTTTGCTTTATTTTAGTTTTATCTTACAGTAGTTAACGTCTTTCGATACAGACAGTTAAAATTGTTCCATAATACATTGCCTGACGGGAAGTAGTTTTGCTTTCACTCTTCATTACGTGTCTGTAAGCCATCTTCAAAGGGTGAGTACTTTTGCTTTATTTTACGTTTATTACAAGGACTATACTGTTCCACTCCAGTGATGTGTAGTTGATAAATTATTCCCCTCTAGAAAGTTCCATGGAAACCAGTGGCTAATCACTAGCGTAAAAGTGACTGTAAGGTGTCTTCAGACGGGGAGTAGTTTTGCTTTATTTTAGTTTTATCTTACAGTAGTTAACGTCTTTCGATACATTTAAAATTGTTACATAATACATTGCCTGACGGGAAGTAGTTTTGCTTTCACTCTTTATTACGTGTCTGTAAGCCATCTTCAAAGGGTGAGTACTTTTGCTTTATTTTACGTTTATTACAAGGACTATACTGTTCCACTCCAGTGACGTGTAGTTGATAAATTATTCCCCTCTAGAAAGTTCCATGGAAACCAGTGGCTAATCACTAGCGTAAAAGTGACTGTAAGGTGTCTTCAGACGGGGAGTAGTTTTGCTTTATTTTAGTTTTATCTTACAGTATTTAACGTCTTTCGATTCAGTTAAAATTGTTACTTAATACATTGCCTGACGGGGAGTAGTTTCGCTTTCACTTTTCATTACGTGTCTGTAAGCCATCTTCAATGGGTGAGTACTTTTGCTTTATTTTACGTTTATTACAAGGACAATACTGTTCCACTCCAGTGACGTGTAGTTGATAAATTATTCCCCTCTAGAAAGTTCCAAGGAAACCAGTGGCTAATCACTAGTGTAGAAGTGACTGTAAGGTGTCTTCAGACGAGGAGTAGTTTTGCTTTATTTTAGTTTTATCTTACAGTATTTAATGTCTTTCGATACAGACAGTTAAAATTGTTACTTAATACATTGCCTGACGGGGAGTAGTTTTGCTTTCACTTTTCATTACGTGTCTGTAAGCCATCTTCAAAGGGTGAGTACTTTTGCTTTATTTTACGTTTATTACAAGGACAATACTGTTCCACTCCAGTGACGTGTAGTTGATAAATTATTCCCCTCTAGAAAGTTCCAAGGAAACCAGTGGCTAATCACTAGCGTAGAAGTGACTGTAAGGTGTCTTCAGATGGGGAGTAGTTTTGCTTTATTTTAGTTTTATCTTACAGTAGTTAACGTCTTTCGATACAGACAGTTAAAATTGTTACATAATACATTGCCTGACGGGACGTAGTTTTGCTTGCACTTTTCATTACGTGTCTGTAAGCCATCTTCAAAGCGTGAGTACTTTTGCTTTATTTTACGTTTATTACAAGGACAATACTGTTCTACTCCAGTGACATGTAGTTGATAAATTTTTCCCCTCTAGAAAGTTCCATGTAAACCAGTGGCTAATCACTAGCGTAGAAGTGACTGTAAGGTGTCTTCAGATGGGGAGTAGTTTTGCTTTATTTTAGTTTTATCTTACAGTAGTTAACGTCTTTCGATACAGTTAAAATTGTTACTTAATACATTGCCTGACGGGGAGTAGTTTTGCTTTCACTTTTCATTACGTGTCTGTAAGCCATCTTCAAAGGGTGAGTACTTTTGCTTTATTTTACGTTTATTACAAGGACAATACTGTTCTACTCCAGTGACGTGTAGTTGATAAATTATTCCCCTCTAGAAAGTTCAATGGAAACCAGTGGCTAATCACTAGCGTAAAAGTGACTGTAAGGTGTCTTCAGACGGGGAGTAGTTTTGCTTTATTTTAGTTTTATCTTACAGTAGTTAACGTCTTTCGATAAAGACAGTTAAAATTGTTACTTAATACATTACCTGTGCAGTTAATGATAGAAAAAGGTTTACAGCTCACAGCTAGGAGACTAGGGTTCAATTCCACCCTCGGCCATCTCTGTGTGGAGTTTGCATGTTCTCCCCATGCATGCGTGGGTTTTCTCCGGGTACTCCGGTTTCCTCCCACATTCCAAAAACAAATAAATTCACTTTACACATTATTTCCTATGGGAAAATTACAGCCACTGCGTTAACAAGGGCAGTCTACAATTCAATATGGCTGCCTGAAACTGGCATATTGTTTGACACTGAGTGCATATGGCGTCTAAGCATTAATATGCACTCAGTTAACGATCTCTGACCTATATTCTCTCGAGTTTGACGGAGATGGGAAAAATGGAACAGTACACAAGTCACGGTATGTTCCATATACTCAGGTAGGTAGATAGGTGTCACTGGGGAATAAAGCTCGGGACCGTGCTGCAAGGAGAAAACAATTTCAGCGGCAGCAATCTCACTCTTTCTTTCACTCACTTATAGTCAGTACATGTGAGCGGTGCACTGTAAATAGACTGTAAATTGATTTGCGTTTACCCTTCAGTTCATGCTAGTGGAGTTATCGTTTCTATTATTCTTGTAATAGGCGTGGGCACCTTGGCTATTTAACCTGCCTTGTTGTTTGGCTACACAGTTTTAATTTGGCAAAAAGGTGCAATTTGCACAAGGCACAAGGTTATGGATCATGCAAAAATTAACATAACTGATTTCCACTGGGCTGCACGGCGGTCGAGTAGTATAGCGCGCAGGCCTCACAGCTAGAAAACTAGAGTTCAATTCCACCTTCGGCCATCTCTGTGTGGAGTTTGCATGTTCTCCCCGTGCATGCGTGGGTTTTCTTCGGGTACTTCCTCACACATTCCAAAAACATGCTAGGTTAATTGGCGACTCCAAATTATCCATAGGTATGAATGTGAGTGTGAATGGTTGTTTGTCTATATGTGCCCTGTGACTGGCCGGCGACTAGTCCAGGGTGTACCCCACCTCTCGCCCTAAGACATCCTATGTTTTCCTGTGAAACTATGTCCAGCAGTCAGTTAAGTCCTGCATTTGACGTCACCACCCTTACTGATATTACAACATTGGTTCTGTTGCTGCTGTTTTGTGCATTATTTCAAAAGCCTTCCCCTTTCAGTCCCGGCCATTTTTGATGGTTTTGACTGATTTTTCAAAGCACACAGAATTTTGTTTAGAAATGGCATGTAACAAAGATTAGACTCTCTTCTTTCATCAGAAAATAAAAGTTTCTTTCTACCTTTTTCCGTTCTGTAGTAATTATCAGTTGAAGGTAGTAAAGTTTCAGCAAATTATCAGTTCTCAGCAAAAAAGGGAGGAAAAAAAAGACACATTTCGTGCATAACTTTCACTTTGACATGAAATCTAACCATATATATTTCGCCAAAATGTCTAAACAATGATGCCACAACATAAACAACACAAAAAATGTTATTTTACATGAACACCATAAATGATGTATATTGGTCCATATTTGCAAATGAACTGCATGTGTGCACATATTAAAATTCCCCGTCAATGCGTGAAAAGATGCCTTATCACTTACTGGTTGCTTTGCTGTGGAACATTTATGTCAATGGGAGAGATTCTGCCACCTTGTGACAGTTTTTTTTCTGCTTAAAACTGCACCAAACATGCGCTCTTGTATTGTAGAGTTGCATCATCACCTCTTTGTGTGGTCCCCGGTTTACAGCGATTCTGTTTCGTGTTACATACGCACTGTCATTAATTATTAATGATGTACAAAAAGAAAAGAGAATTTGATATGTGCACATGGTGGATGAATATGTTACCTCACTTGCGTAGTAATACGTAGTTGTGTTGCTATTTTCGCACTTTTTAATTAACTATTTAAGTCTAATCTCTATTATGATTCCCAAACCAGTGAGGCGGCCTCGTCTCGTGGCAGTGTGTAAATGTGAAAGTGAAATTGAAATTAGACACCGTAAGTCACTCAGTGGATTAATTAACATTGGCCGTGTGCCCTCTCCATGTTGGCGAAATGCGGCGACCCTCACGGATGGTATTCTTGAACATGGGAAAGTCTCTTGTTTTGTATGACTTTTGTGTGTTGTGTGTACAGTGTGAGTGACTCAGGAGTTTTAATTTTCTTGTCCACTTTCTTCATGCACTCAAAACTATTGACGTTAAAAAAAAAAAAATTAACTATTTTGGAAATAACAGCCTTTTTGTATTTTGTCATATTTGTACAGACGTGAAATAAATCATCCAATTTACAAACGTCTCCAACTTCACAAAGTTGTATAAGCATACCCAAATGTCTTCTCAAGATGACCTACAACATGACGGGGCATTTTTGTTACTGTCCTTATTAATAATGTTGAATGTAGCCACAAGAAAGCCCTTCATGGTGAGTCACTTTTCTGCTCTCTGCCCCGCTCAGCAGCCACATCAGCAGAGTGAGTGGGGGGGGGGGGGGGTGAAGAGTCCCCCTGAAGAAAGAAAGTGGCTCTTTGATATTGGTCTTCCCGGGGCTATTTCTGGGTTCAGAACAAATTTGGTTGAGCGCCGAGCGTGTTAGCTTCAGCGGGGAACACCTAAATGTAGAAATGTGTCTAGCTGGTGTCATTCTCAAGCAGGAGGAGGCGCGAGCTGACTGATCCTGGGCCAGCTGTTTGGATGGCTTTTACACTGGGCTTCAAACAATGCAGGGTTAAGCGTACCTCATGAAACATGAAAGACCACCATCATTTTCACAGCAGTTTCCTTTTTAAAATGTAAATATCCAGATAAAAGCTAACAGGTACCAATTGGTTTGTGTGTTTTTTAATTGTAATTAATAAAACAAGGCTGCACGGCGGACGAGTGGTTAGCGCACAGACCTCACAGCTAGGAGACCAGGGTTCAATTCCACCCTCGGCCATCTCTGTGTGGAGTTTGCATGTTCTCCCCGTGCATGCGTGGGTTTTCTCCGGGTACTCCGGTTTCCTCCCACATTCCAAAAACATGCTAGGTTAATTGGCGACTCCAAATTGTCCATCTGTATGAATGTGAGTGTGAATGGTTGTTTGTCTATATGTGCCCTGTGAATGGCTGGCGACCAGTCCGGGGTGTACCCCGCTTCTTGCCCAAAGACATCACTTCATAATACCACACAATATTCCCAAACTTTCCTGGCTGTGTGGCTTATTTCAAGCCTTCTGATCATTTCTACTATGAAAGGTGGCTGTTATAAAAAAAAAATTGTCTATTCTGCTCATTTCAGGGACATGATAGTATGTTTTATTTCAGCATAAACTCCTGAAATCTCCAGTTTGTCTACAGGACAAATATTCCTTCTGACCTGACCACACCTACTCTCTTGTGAAACAACTGGTTATGTGCTAATTGTTCTCGGCAAACAGTCGAAAAATACAAACCCAATGCATAATCAATATGCTGTATTCTTGTACTTGTGAGTACTTATTGTTGAGTGTCTGCATGTGTTTGTGCATGAGCAAGCAAAATTTGGCATATTTAGACTTTTGGTTAATTTCTATTTGGCTAGTAATAGCTTGACGTACTAGTAGTGTGTTCGTCATGACCGAACGGGTCAAAAGAACTAGTTTGTGAACGGAATGAACAAGGTCACAGCCCCTAAAATACCCGTTCAGTCTGTTCAGTTGCAAATGCTTTTTTTTGATTGGCTGGAGAGTCAGTTGGTGGGTGGGGTTAGCTGACTGAAAGACCGAGACGGAGAGATAGACCGACCCTGTCGGTGACGTCGTTGAATCCGTTCACAAAGAAAACTAGCTCTTTTGACCCGTTCGTTCATGACCGACACACCACTAGTCGTGAACATGAGTGAACAGACTAACTCGACACGGCTAACCGGGTCTATGCACAGGGGGAGATCACAGGCCAATGACCGAAATGAACGGATCTTTTCACTGAATGAACCGTAATGATCCGGTTTTGCCCATCACTATGACATACACACTCACATAGCACAATCAGGGATACACACTCACATAGCACAATCAGAGATACACAACTGTTACATATAACTGATGGGGGCAGACAAACAATAGATGTGTCTGACTTCCATTGTTCTCACTCACACAAGCTTAACTTTCACTTTCACAAACTTGACTTTGACTCTCGAGAAGGGTGTGGCAACCGCGAGATAGACTCTGTGTACTAACATTCTGAGCTCTTGCACTGATGATAAACATCCAGCACTGTAACCAAATAGATTTGGTTAGCATAGCATGTCCAGGTTGAGTTCAGTTCCACCTTTTTGAACCATACTAGGCCAAAACAAATCAGATTTTAATGTTAAAATGTTACTGAAGGCATGCCAGTTCTTCAAATGCCATTATTTCCTACTGGAATAAATCTTTTGAAAAGCAAACAAGGCAGTCCCGTTCCACTGTACTATAATATGAGGGGTGGGTGTGGCTTCATCTGTGGCTGCCCACAGATGAAAAATGATGTCTGTTGTTTGATTCATGACACAGTTCCAAAGATTAATGAAATAATCCTAAAGCTGCACGGCGGCCATTCTCATTAATAAAGCAGCAGGGTCTTTGGTAATGACGACTATTCAGAAAACTACCCGCCCATCTATCCCGGGGCCCACTGTCAAGAGGGCAATGTCCTCAAATGTGCTGTATTCTGCCATTGATAATTGCTCTTTCTTTTATCGTCTTTTGACCTGTCTCATTCTGGAGCTTTATTGTATTTGAGGAGTCCTGATTGCCTTTCCTCTGTTCATTTGTCTTGCTCCGAACACAGATGTGCTCCATCGCCCGCTCATAGTATGCTTCTGCATAATGGCCATAATAACAGTTCATCATCCCTGTTTCCTTCCCGAGATTTTTTAATTTTTTTATAGTGCTTCATCTTGCATATCTTGACTTTCCCCTCAGTGCTTTATTACATTCTTTCAATTTGCCAGCCTGCTAGTGTCTGATAAAAGAGTATTGTCTTCCCTTTGGAAGCCATCTATTCTGTGAAAGTTAGTTTTAGCAACATTTGAAATGTCAGAGGGTGCTTAACGTTCAATGTTTCTTGTTTATCCTCTGTCCAAGGTTGATGCGGCAACTAAATGAGCGATTTCCTCTGGAGTCGCCTCCCCTGCCACTGTGATTATTACAAATGGAGCGGTTTATCGGGGTATTACCATCCAATGTCCTTCCTTTATGTCCTTCTCATTGGACTTGTCACAAAGACTGTCATGCGATTCACAAGTATGACGGGCTGTATGTCACCCTGATAGACTTTTAATGACAACCTTGCCGGAAAACTTTCACACTGCGTTTCACATTTCCAGGACATGAGATTTACTTGCAGTGTAGCGCGGCCAGACAGCGCAATAACAAAATGTCTGAGTAAGTAATACGTCCGATATAAAGTACATGTATTAACACGTTTGGGTTACGGCCAAATGCTTTGGAAGACATTGCAGCACACATGGAATACAGATATCCTCGAAGGTTTATAATCATTAGACAAATAGTCACTGAGCAATTATTTGCTAGGTTGCCAAAGACGTTTTCCTTGATGTCGGTCGTGTTTTTCAACCAATCTTGCTGATATGAGAATATCAGTCCCATAGAAATCTCTACAAAATTTTGCGATGATTAAGCAGAATACCTGAAAGTTACACTGGATGTTTTGTACAATGCATTGAATGCATCTCTGTGAATCGGTGGCTTATTTTACATTGTTTCACTCAACAAGCTTTGGAGTCTGGAACCATGTTTGTTGCCAATAGTTTGATAATGTCAAAAGATGTATTGTAGTTTTCAACAGCCATCTCATAAAATAGGACAAACTAGATTATATCTATACAGTTGACATCGTCCTGCCAGTCAGTCAGTGTTTTTTTTTTTTTTTTTGTGCCGGGGCAGCATCCTATTTAATTCAAGAGGCTATTATGTTATTGGCTTGGATGCTACTGTGGCTTTATGAAAGAATTCAGCACTCTAGCAACAGTCATAATAAACTGTGCAATATTAGGAAGATACTGTAGGTTAGCGGACTGAAAGGCCAAGACCGAGAGACTGACCGACACTGTCGGTGACGTCGTTCATTCCGTTCACAAAAAAGAAGTAGTTCTTTTGACCCGTTCGTTAATGACCGACACACCACTAGTCGTGAACATGACGGACTGAACGGACTGACTCGACACGGCTGACCAGGTCTATGCACAGGTGGAAATCACAGGCTAATGACCGAAATGAACGGATCTTTTTACTGAATATACCGGCATGATCCGGTTTTGCCCATCACTATGACATACACACTCACATAGCACAATCAGAGAACTGTTACATATAACTGATGGGGGCAGACACACAATAGGTGTGTCTGACTTCCATTGTTCTCACTCACACAAGCTTAACTTTCACTTTCACAAACTTGACTTCGACAGAGACAACAAATTGACCGACACTCGTTGGCCGTTTGTTCATGACCGACAAAGCACTAGTTGTTGCGCTGTTGAGTCGGAACGAACGTGAACATGAGTTAACAAACTGACTCGAAACGGCTGACCAGGTCTATGCACAGGGGGAGATCACAGGCTAATGACCGAAATGAACGGATCTTTTTACTGAGTATACCAGAATGATCCGGTTTTGCCCATCACTATGACATACACACTCACATAGCACAATCAGAGATACATAACTGTTACATATAACTGATGGGGGCAGACACACAATAGGCGTGTCTGACTTCCATTGTTCTCACTCACACAAGCTTAACTTTCACTTTCACAAACTTGACTTCGACAGAGACCAACAAATTGACCGACACTCGTTGGCCATTTGTTCATGACCGACAAAGCACTAGTTGTTGCACAGTTGAGTCGGAACGAACGTGAGCATGAGTGAATGGACTGACTCAAAACGACCAATTGACCGAAATGAACAAAATATACGAAATGAACGGATCTTTTTACTGAATGAACCGCAATGATCCGGTTCACTCAAATGAACGGTTTAGCCCACCACTATTTTGCAGTACTTATTGCAGTTGTATACGCCTGTGTCAAAGAAATGTGTGATCATTTTGACTCGGTCATATCCTAAGTAGCTCTAGGTGATGTGACCATGCATCACACACAAATGCATCATCCTCAGAATTACAGTACCATACATGGTTAAAACAATTATTGCAATGGTGAAGTGAAGGATGTTGTGAATATGTGGCAGCCTTCCCATCATCAGGCGACCGGGGCAGACAAATGATTAATGTTTCATAGCAGATATTTCCGGTAGGTTCACCACAGAGCGCCGCTTGCAGAGCATTAAACTCTGCAGTTGAACTTTGGCGGAAATTAGGCCGTGCATTTGGCACAGGTTGTTGCATTAATGAGGCAGATGAATTCTGGCAAAAACAAGAAAACAAGACCCCTTTTGCTTGACCTTCTTTCAGACTTTCCTTAGCAATTACGAGGACAGAAAATCCCCCCTGGGATAGAAGAATGGGGTGAGGTCAAGGTCTGGCTAAAAGGGAGAATGATGAAATTCAAAGTGCTTCTTCTCTTTTTCTCATTGGGACTATGGCCCGACCCGAGTTCTAATCTATTGTGCATCACTCGATCCAATGCTACCTTCTTTTGGCGCTTTGTGTTGGGAGATGAATGTTTGGCATTCTGAAATATTAGCACAATTGCAGGTGTTGTTTAGCAGCATTACACAAAAACTACACCACAGATTTGAATGAAATTGTGCACATATGTTGCAAAGCAAGATTCAATTTTGGTGCACCCATCTTTCCATCTATCACTCTTATCTGGGGGTCAGGTTGAAGGGGCAGCAGCCTTAGCAGACAAGCCCAGACTCTCCTCTCCCCGGCTGGTTCATCCAGCTCCTCCCAGGGTGGTTGAGATGCATAGTTTCTCCTGTCCTGGGTCTTCCTCGAGTCAGATATGCCCTGAACATTTCCCCAGGGAGGTGTTTGCTGAAGCCACCTCATTTGGCTCCTTCCAATGGAAGGATATCAGATACCCGGATATCAAAACTTCTCAATCTGTCTCTAAGAGTCCAGTCAAACTGATTTTGGAAAACTGACTATGGAACAACCAGTGATTTTTCCGTTTTGGTCACTACCCAAAGCTCACAACCTGAGGTGAGGCTAGGAAAATACATTGACTGGTAAATTTTGGTGTACATCCGAATGAAAATATGGAAAGAAATTGTAACTCAGTCATTTGGAACCATCAACCTGAGATGCAGATGGTCGAACATCTTGAAGTGCATGAATCGCACACATCAATTACGACTTCACATAGTTTTGTTGGAGAGGTTTGAAGCAAGGACGAATTCATATTTACCGTATTTTCTGGACTCTGGAAGTCGCTCCGGAGTATAAGTCACACAAGGCCAAAAATGCATAATTAGGTAGAAAAAAACATACATAAGTCGCACTGGAGTATAAGTCGCATTTTTTGCAGGTAATTTATTTTACAAGCTACTTGACCAAAACAGACATTACGTCAGAACAGGCTGAATAGGTGTAAGATATGCTAACACAATGGTTATTCAGCTACACAAAAAATAAACATGAACAGAAAAGGTGTCCAGTGTTTATGTAACATAAATATTTTTCTCGCTCTGGAGTATAAGTCGCAGGAACAGCCAACCTATGAAAAAAAGTGTGACTTATAGTCTGGAAAATACAGTACTTTGGTGAGAATACGTTATTTTTTTGTAGATTCTCTATATGGAAATTTACCCCCATCCAAAAGGTGGTACGGCTTTTGCTTATTTCCGAACACCCCTTGAGATTTGGCAGGACCGTCATGTTCTTTCATATTTTTACTTTTATACATGAAACATTTAAACAGCTCTTTTGCCAGGACTGCTCTGTCCTGATATGCAGACTCACGACTTGGCGGACGTCTTTGACCTTTGCCTTTCTAGTGAACAGTTTTCTGTTCTGACATAGCTATGAAGACTTACTAAATAAAGCGATTTACCTTGGCTTATGTTAGTGGAATGAAAGTTGCAAAAGTTTGAAAGCATAATGAACATTTAGAAGCGGTGATGAGAAAAAAATAACATCGAAACTTTCATTGCCGTTGTCGCTCTGACTAAATGGTCTGATTGAAGGCTGGAATATGAAATGACTGATTAATGTTATGCAGTAGATTGCTGAGTTCTGACAATATTACCAGGGTTGGGGATTTTCTGCATTTGTCTAAGCACTTTCCTTCCAGCTTCTAAAATTGCACATTAAATGTAACCGGTACCAGCCTCTGTGGTTTTGCCGTTGTACGTCGGTAAACCTCACTCCCTGAACCTGAACAGTCATACTGGAAGTTGAAGTGACAGTGCAAGCTTTTAACTTGACGGCTAGCGCTCTCGATTCTCATTCTGCAGATTTTACTTTGAGTCCAGGACGGACCGCAGAGCTAGCTCAACCAGGCTGTTACGTAAACAAAGGAAATGAACAAACTATCAAATACTACTCAGAAGGAGTAGCATTAAATAAGCTCTGCTTCCACCTATTACTTTTCGGACATGGTGAATTGTGCAAGTGTTCAAAATTGCCATGATCGTGTAAATTCGGGTGACCAAATCATTGCTCTCTGGTTCTACCATATCTTACTTATTGCGTTGAAATATAGGGTAATAACTATATAAGCAATATTCACTCACAAAATGTACTGCAAAAAAGGTCAGTAAGGATAATTCATAATGCCGCCTACAGAGAACATACTAACTCCTTATTTCTAAAATCACAAATACTTAAACTTGCTGATATAGTTCATGTTCAAACAGCTAAAATAATGCATAAAGCTAAAAATAACCAATTACCTAAAAACGTCATCCAATACTTCTCTACAAGAGAGGAGAAATATGATCTCAGGGAAGAACTACATTTGAAACACTTATATGCTAGGACTACGTTAAAAAGCCATAGCATTTCAGTATGTGGAATCAAACTATGGAATGGATTGAGTAAGGAACTCAAACAATGCACAACGATGAGCCAATTCAAGAAACAATACAAGCAGTTGATGTTTGCTAAATACAAGGATGAAGAGTCTTGAACCAGTCATGATGTGCTATACATATCACTATATTGACACTTACTATGGTACACATTATGTCATTGAATTGACATAATACTAGTACTTTGGTACGTGACAAAAATAAAATAAAATAAAAAATAAACAATAAAACTTAAACTATATTAGGAAAGCAGGAAGTGAACAAATGTAACAGTTGGGGTAGGATTTAATAAGCTTTGCTTCTTCCTACTCCTTTTGGACATGTGGAACTGTGAACTGATTATGTGATGCATTCAATTGTAATCTGATGCATGTTCAAATGAAACAAAACCATTACCATTACCATTACCAAAACCCAGACCATTCCCAGACACATCCAGTTCTGGTGGTTCTGAGAGAACAATGGCGGTTCAAGTTCCCAAGTTCTTACAAAACATTCATATTGAGTATTGATCCCCCAAAGTATTGATTGCATTCCAAAACCTAACAAGCTGTTCTGTTTTTGGAATCATCAATCATTGTACTTGAAGTGTACTTGAAGTAAACTTTGAGCATCATTTGATGCATTGCCGGACCAAGTGTCCTGTTTTGATAAACATATGGTCACCGTAATAAAATGGGATACCGGAAAATGCCTTTCACAGTAGTCATGTGATCTGGAATGCCATCTTTTGACTCCTGAAAGCACCAAAGTTTGGTCCAGTTCCCAAAAGACCGTGTGGTTGATAGATAATCAGTAATTACTGCTCCTCTTGCTGAGTTATTTATTTCCACCACTTTCACTTGGTGATTCATCATTTATTTATATGACAGTTGTTATCTATTATGTTGTTTCTTTCACGTGGGCCAAGAATGGGAGATTTTATGCAACACTAAGCATCCTGGCATCCAAATGTGACTCTGTGTTTCCTCTCGCTGGAGCTGACAATCGCACGGCCAGTTAATTGCGAGATATTGATACAGGCAACACAGTATCTGATACAACCCTCCCCCCAGTTGGAGATGGAGATATTCCTTCAAAGTTACGTTGGAGTGCAGAGCTCCCTTAATGGGCCCTGGGACGATGGTAATGGTAATAGACGTTGGCACTGGCAGTGGCACAAGGCACGTGTTTGTTCATAAATATCTCCAGGCGGCATTACTCCACTTGCTGCAGTCCCATAATCGTCAATCACGGCCGCTTCGTCCCACTTTTAAAGGAGGTTTGCTGTTTGTGCCCTTGCAAAATGGATAATCGTGAACGACCGGAGGTGAGAGTCAGAAAGGGACAACATTTAAGAGCTTGTGTTGCATTTAGTGTCCAACGTGAACCGGCACGTTTACGGGTGTATTCATACTTGTTATGATTGGTCTGGTTATGACGAACCGCAGGGTGTTAGTACAATTCATTTGATCATGTGTTAAATGTAGTAAAATATAAAAAGTGCTGCACGGCCGTCCAGTGGTTAGCACGCAGACCTCACAGCTAGGAGACAAGGGTTCAATTCCACCTTCGGCCATCTCTGTGTGGAGTTTGCATGTTGAGTAGGAGTGTGAATGGTTGTTTGTCTATATGTGCCCTGTGATTGGCTGGCGACCAGTCCAGGGTGTACCCCGCCTCTCGCTTGAAGTCAGCTGGGATAGGCTCCAGCACAGCCCGCAACCCTTGTGAGGATAAGCGAAAATAAATGAATGAATAATATCAGAACAAACAAATCCATCAACCGAGTAGTTTTGTTTCATTTTAGTTTTACTTAGGTTCATTAAAAAGCTTATCTGTGTGGAGTTTGCATGTTCTCCCCGTGCATGCGTGGGTTTTCTCCGGGTACTCCGGTTTCCTCCCATATTCCAAAAACATGCTAGGTTAATTGCCGACTCCAAATTGTCCATAGGTATGAATGTGAGTGTGAATGGTTGTTTGTCTATATGTGCCCTGTGATTGGCTGGCGTCCCCGCCTCTCGCCTGAATACAGCTGGGATAGGCTCCAGCACCCCCCGCGACACTCGTGAGGAAAAGCGGTACAAAAATGAATGAATGAATAAAAAGTAACCATGGTATTCCACTTAGAAGATGATTTTGGTTTGCAGCCATTATTGGTCCAGACCAGAGGACCATATCTCAAGTACAAAAAGACGGTCCCTCCCTCCGCTTCCCTGGAAACAGGTGGGAGGCTAATAATTGGAAGGGCATGGGATGGGTATAGCCGAGCGTCCATTTGTCTCTGTCTCTCTGCCTGCTGTTATCTCTTTCTTTAGGAGGAGCTGTGCAAAGACAAGCTCATAGCTTAGGGAGAAGATCCCAAAGAGATGACGAGGGCCATTGTGTACTCTCCTGGACAGATGTGCTCCCGATTATCAGTCCGAGACACATTTTTCTTCCACCTCACGCCCATTAGTTTGAGTCACATTTTTATCAGCGCATAATAGCGATAACACATCTTTTCTTTGCTGAGTCTCTTTCAAACATCCTTGACATTGAAACACACACACACACACAAATTTCTGCAACGCAGGTGCAAAACTACAGGAATCTTGTTGATCCTGAACAAAACGGTTACATAACTGTTGCGGTGTTGCTAAAGTGTTGGATCTTATCTAAGCCTTTTTTTTTTTTTTTTTTTTTTACAGTCAAGCTTTACTTGGAGTTTACCGCCCTCAAGCCCTCCAACAGAACACATGAGGAGTACTCGTAATTGCCTCTTGTTTGATGGGATGAGAAGACACCCTCACTGCGGTACTAATCAACAATATCCTCCTGCTGCACAAGGAGAAAAAAAAAAAAAAAATCAGCTCCCGCATTCAAATCTTAATCAGAATCTCCACACTGTGAGGAGAATGTTACGCTTAATTAAATGAACTCTTCCTTGGTAGCACACCCACTTGGAACCCTGAGCTTGTTTGGTGTGGATGTGAGTGCTGCTCTTTTGCTGTTTCTTTAATGCATTTATGAATTTATTTATATATTTTTTTCTTTCATCGCCACATAAGGTATTGATTAGTAAATTTTTTTACTCCACATCGATTGGAAAATGGTCACGGGAAGAACATGGTACAAGGGGAAGGATTTTCAGACATGTTGACTTCCTTTTTAAACTCACCTCCCGGAGTTCCTTGGCCACATCCTTCAGCTCTCTGAGGATTCCTTCCAGCTGGTCAATCACCATCTTCATGTGGCTGCGGATGCGTTCTCTCGGGCTGGGGGTCTCAGAGGTGTCCCGGGCCGGAGCTCTGCTGAGGGACATCCTTCACAAGGTGACGTGGGGCCAGTGGCCAACAGGCTGAGGGCGTGGGGGAGCCGAGTCGGGGTCCATGTCTTTGGCTACGAAGAGCCTCAGTGCTACTGATCCGAACAGGGGCCCCGGCCACGCAGGGAGACCTCAACATCTTAAAAGCACCCAGACGACCAAAACGCCTTTCCTCGCCTCAGGGTCACTCGCTGGCATCCAAGACGTCCGTTCGAAAACGGTTGGAAAGCGAGCACGAGGGAAATCAAACACAGTAAATCCATGGGAAAAAAAAGAAAGAGGCACAAAAAAAAAAAACATGTGCCGTGGCTGGAATGAAAATCTTACATAATCGCGCTGAGCCAACTCATCTCATGTGTCAGCGTGTACAACTAGAATTGTTTTCAAGGAGAAGCTATTTAAAACATCTTTCTATACTTGGACTCCGGTTTGAGCCCTCTTCCACTTGTAGAACATTATAAAACTGTGTCATTCTACCTTAGAAAGTGTTATCCGGCACCCACAATTGTTCTTCTATATTATTATGTAGATATGAAAAAAACGAGTATTCCAAAAAAAAAAAAAACAAAGACATCCGAGATCAAAATCAAGGATCCATTTTCTTTACTGGTGAAAACTCAATAATGCCGTCTCTCTCTCGTTCTCTCTCTCATAGGGAGACAGGTGGATGTCTTTTCCTAGAGAATCCAACCCCCACCCCTCCCCACCCCCAAAGAAGGATTTATTCCAGGTGGCGTGGGCTCAGGATGAATTGATTTCTAAGCCAGCAAAACGTGACTCGTGGTTGAAAATCATTGCGTCGTTCAGACACGGTTACACTTGAAAAGCAGAAACTCTTCCTGAAATTCGGTCGGCACTACTCACACAACCTTTGACCCCCCCCCCCCCCCTGGCAGTCCACACCGGGGTGTGCCCCCACTATTAAAAAAAAAAAAAAAAAAAAAACAAGCAAAAACAGAAAACGACTTCTCCCTCAGTTGTTGCTAAGGGAACCCGGTCTGCCTCCCTGTGCCGTGATTGGATAATTATTTTACTTCTTATCCATGGCTTTTCTCTGCGGACTCGGAAGCAGAGAGCTCGCCGCCATCCAGCAGGATGAGATAAATCCTGTAAAAGATTCCCGGAGGAGCGCAGGAGAACGAGAAAGAGGAAGCGCTTCTCGCCAAATCCGAGGCGATGCCACTGCCGAGGGGCGTGCTGGCCAATCGCACATGGCACCTGGACAGAAAAGCAACGACTTATTTTCTTATAGTTCTCATCCTTTGACCTGCTTTTCCTGTCTTAGCACTGGAAGCTTGGAGGGGAGGGGGGGGGGGTTAGAAAACACTTGGAATCAAACATATGGACTCACCTTGTCTGTGCATCACTTTGCAGTTGCTGAGCTCAGAGCTCCATGCACATTATTGCTATACAAGTCCTCTGACTCACACACTTTTTGATACACACACACACACACACACAGGAGTTCTCTCCCTCCCCTTACTTACTGTCTTGACAGAGAAGAAGCCTCTATCAGCGGGGGTCTTTCACTCTGAGGCTCATCAGAAGGAGAACAGTAGAGGAGGCTGCTCCACTGAGGAAAGTGGCCGAAGATGCCGCCTCCGATTCTGTCAACGCCGCCACGAGCATCGCTCAGATAACCGCGCGCCTTGAAAACGAGCCACCCGTCATCCCCGCCGCCAGGCAGCCGACAGACTGGGCTTGAGCTGCGGGGAAGGAAGAAAAAAAAAAAAAAGGCAGTGTGCAAGATGACAGGTTCTCCTCTCTCTTTTTCTTCTTCGTCTATCTGCCTCGTCTCATCGTTTTGACCCCCCCTCAAGAACCCCCTCCTCTCTCTATCTCTCTCACCGCCTTCTGTCGCTCTTGCTCTTTTCTACAGTCTCTCTACCCCCCCTTTGCACCCTCGCTGTGTCCTCCCTGACTGCCGGATGAAGACGAGCTGATGCCAGAGTTTATCATGTGGCTCAGACTCCTTTGCCAGCACCACTCGGCTCTTCTGTTCCACTCAGCGGAGGAGGAGCCTCCCGCTTTAAAGGCACAGCCATCCATCCATCCATCCCTCCTCCTCCTCCTCCATCCCTTTTTCTTGTCTTTTTCTTTCACCGGCGTCCCTCCCTTTGCTTGCTACCTGTCGTCAAAGTTTTATCGAGCGTGTTATCTCTTCGGATGAAGTCGTCCTACACCGCCAGGCGGGGTGTCTCAAAGGGGGATAAGGGTGCCCCTAAAATACAGGGATGTTGCATCGTTAATATGGAAGGCAAGGTTGTTTTTTTTTTTCCTCACCTGGGAGTCGGTAAAGAGAAGGAACTTGGCCTACTGATTAGGAAGTTGGCATTCCGAATGTCTTCCAAAGTCATTTGGGAGGTAATCAACTGAAACTGTATTCGCATATCTATAAATCGAAAGTAGTACCTCAGTTATCATCCGCCCTGGTTTTTGGTTAACATCCAAAATTTTTTAGAAAGTTTAACCTTGGCATCTGTTTGCACACTTCCAAAATACTGTCTGGTTTGTTTAGGCTGCCATTACTCTCAAAGACGAAATCTTGTAATACACTTGTATGTGATGGTGCAATGCATTGTGGGGGGACGGCACCATTTTAGAGCAACTGTATTGGTTTAAGCTTGGGGGTACATGTGAGTTTGCCCAACCAGTCTACATGTGTTTTGTGGACTTTTGTGTTCGCCGGGGAATTCTGTACTTCGGGAATATGGGGTATCGGACCAGCTAATTCAAGCTGTTCATTTCCTGTATGACCGGTGTGAGAGCTTGGCTCGCAATTCCGGCAATTAGCGAGGGTTGGACTCACTGTGGTAGTGATCATTGTGCCCATTGTGATGTCATCAAAAACCTTCAATAAAAGCCTGATGTTCCGCCGATCAAGTCTGGTGCTTGTGTGTCTCAGGAAAGATTATAGTAACATTCCGAACAAGTGATCAGTATAGATTACTACATATCAGCGACCTGGACTCAAGTCTCACTCATGTGAGCTGGACTTGAGTCGCAATTTTGATGGCTTTGGAATTCACAGAATTCCCACAGAATCTGCCACATGGAATGCATCTATTAACGTCCAGTCGGGTTTAAGAACAAACTAGGTTGTGGCTTATGTCTCTTGAAGTCATTCATCCCAGCTGTCTTTGAGTGAGAGGCAGGGGTACGCCCTGGACTGGTGGCCAGCCAATCACAGGGCACATATAGACAAACAACCATTCACACTCACATTCATACCTATGGACATTTTTTTTCTTGTCAGATTTTATTTTGAGTTTGTACCACAGGCCACACCTAGCATAAAACTTCACTTTCGTGACCCTGACGTGATTTGAACACGCAGCCTTCTGATCTGGAGTCAGACGCGCTACCATTGCGCCACAGGGTCCTGGTGTTCGCTCTACACTTTTGTGACCCCGAAGTGACCTGCACACGAAAAAATTCATTTGAATATTGTGACTTCATTTGACTTAATTTTTGTAAAGTTGCAATTTGCAGTGGTTTTTAGTTTTCTTGTCAGATTATATTTTCATAATGTGCCACAGTTCAGCCTAGCATAAAACTACACTTTTGTGACCCCGACGTGACTCGAACACGCAACCTTCTGATCTGGAGTCAGACGCGCTACCATTGCGCCACAGGGTCCTACTGATCTAGTACACTTTTGTGACCCCGACGTGACCTGCACACAGAAATTTCATCTGAATATTTTGACTTCATTTTTGTAAAGTTGCTATTGCCACAGGCCACCCTTAGCATAAAACTACACTTTTGTGACCCCGACGTGACTCGAACACGCAACCTTCTGATCTGGAGTCAGACGCACTACCATTGCACCACAGGATCCTGCTTACCCCACTGCACTTTTGTGACCCCAACGTGTCCCGCACACGCAAATTTCATCTAAAAATGTGGACTTTGTACACCCTGGACTGGTTGCCAGCCAATCACAAGGCACATATAGACAAACAACCATTCACACTCACATTCATACCTATGGACAATTTGGAGTCGCCAATTAACCTAGCATGTTTTTGGAATGTGGGAGGAAAGCCTATGACTTGGGACTAGTCTAAACATGACTTGAGACTCGACTCGAGACTTAGGTTAAAGACTTGAGACTTACTTGCAAAACACTGACTTTCTCCCACCTCTGCACATACAGTATCATCACGTCTTTGAATGCGTCTTCTGAATGCCTTATACTTATATTTTAGTTCATGTGGCAATTTTTAGGCCTGAAAATGATTAATATATAATGTAATATAATACATAAAATATATAACTATATAAATATAATGCTTAATATATCTATATAACTATAATATACTGTATGTATATATATATTACATTGAACAACAGGTTTTGAGCCATATTTCCAACTTTTCACTTTTCGTTTTGGAGATTTCACTGTGTTTAAATTTCTAACTTCTTGAGCCATACGCACCAGTGATTTATTTTGTTATGTTTTGTTAGATAACGTGGCAGAACAGCCGCAGGCTCAGTGCATTCCTCTGCATAATTGTAAAGTGGGATTCAGGTTACATGGATTTTCAATGCAGATTAGTTGGTCTGGTGTCCTAGAATCGCAGATGTTATGCTGATGCTGTAAGGCTAATTGGGGGAATATTTTCCCAGTAAATTAAATATCCTTTGATTAATAAATAATCAAGCTATGCCTCTGAAAAAAAATAAAACATTAATGACTCCTATTCAAGGTTGTGTTAGTTAAACACATGTAAATGTGTGATCTATGTTTTTTTTTTATTTGTTGAAGACAAAATGTCCGCATCTTTATGTCGCTTTCACACGTACTTGGATCAGCATTGCTGACAGGATGCTCATGTGACTCTCAAGAAGAAACAGCACGTCCGCAAAAATGAGGAGGCTATGTTCTTTGCGGCAGACTTTTATACCGTCATTTTCTTTTTGCCCGACATTGAAAAACACCTTTTTTCCCAATTTTTCTTGGTAAATCCAAGGTATATTTAATAGAGCTATCCCAAATGGAGTATGTTCACTACTAAATGACCACCCAGTGGAAAGACCCAGGTGCACGGCACAGATAGCTCCATGTCAGTGACGCCTTCATGGGGAGAAGAAATTGATTATTTCATCCCATAAAATATATTTTTTTAAGTTAAGGTCATACCGACTGTTTTTTTTTTTTTACAAGGAAACTGGAGTGGGTCCAGAATAATATTGCTAGCATTTCATATTCCTGCCTGTGCCACACTGTTTATGGAGCCTTTTTATTGAATGTAATTTTAGTTGGGCCTTAAAACAAACTGCTTAAAATACTGACGCACATTAGTGTAAATACCACGCAGACTGGACACGTAAAAAACAAGATTGGACTCACCCAAAAGGTGGGGGAGCACATTGATATAAGGCTAAATAACAGGAGGGGGTTATTGCTTGCAGAGTCTACCTACAAATAAGCTCTGCTGATTAAATAAAGCACGGATCAACAATTTCTGTTTTTGTTTTGACGATTTTTGTCAAGTTGCTATTTGCAGTTGTTTTTAGTTTGTGACCCCGACTTGTCCCGCAGGCCACCCCTAGCATAACACTACACTTTTGTGACCCTGACGTGATTTGAACACGCAACCTTCCGATCTGGAGTCAGACGCGCTACCATTGCGCCACAGGGTCCTGCTGATCTGAGTACACTTTTGTGACCCGGACGTGACCCGCACAGGCAAATTTCATCTGAATAATTTGACGGCATTTTTGTAAAGTTGCTATTTACCACAGGCCACCCCTAGCATAAAACTACACTTTTGTGACCCCGACGTGACTCGAACACGCAACCTTCTGATCTGGAGTCAGACGCGCTACCATTGCGCCACAGGGTCCTGTTGTTCATAGTACACTTTTGTGACCCCGACGTGATTCGGAAAAGCAAATTTAATCTGAATATTTTCAATTCATTTTTGTAAAGGTTCTATTTGAAGTGTTCTTTTTCTCTTGTAGATTACATTCTGAGAATGTACCACAGGCCACCCCTAGCATAAAACTACACTTTTGTGACCCTGACGTGACTCGAACACGCAACCTTCTGATCTGGAGTCAGACGCGCTACCATTGCGCCACAGGGTCCTGGTGTTCCTCATACACTTTTGTGACCCCGACGTGACCTGCAAAGGCAAATGTCATCTGAATATTTTGACGGCATTTTTGTAAAGTTGCTATTTGCCACAGGCCACCCCTAGCATAAAACTACACTTTTGTGACCCCGACGTGACTCGAACACGCAACCTTCTGATCTGGAGTCAGACGCGCTACCATTGCGCCACAGGGTCATGTTGGTCACCTTTGTGACCCCAACATAAGCACTTCAATTGAGTCAAATTGAATTGTTTAAATTAACCCCTATTGATTGCAATGCCCAAAATATATACAATGCAATACTACTAGACTACTTGTGGAATACGTCAGAAAAATATTTCCTCAAGCAATTCATCAATTTTTTACCCATTGCCTTAATACTCAATCTTCTTGATTACTTTTATTGCTCAAAAGACTGTGACGAGACCCAAGGCACGATTCCTGAACAGAAGTGTGTGTTTATCAGCTGATTCACATCCATCAACACTGAAATTAGAATCCTCAGCAATTCCACATCCTGGCCCTTGCTTTTACAGGTCCCATGTTATAGGTGGTCCGTGTTATGATGTTTTGTAGTGATGAACGCGTTACCATAAAACTTAATTTTAGTCCATAAATACAAGACTGTGAACTAGTTAACATTTTGCACTTTATTATGTAAAGCCATCACCCATGGAAGTGGTGTGGTGAAAGGGGAACATCATAAAAAGCTCAGAGAGAGGACAAACGGCCACAGATATTGGCTGCTCTTTTGGTGTCCTGAACACATCATTAAGGACAAAGATCATATTGTAACGACGATGAGGAGGTGGTTATTCATTCATTCATTTTCTACCGCTTATCTTCACGAGGGTCGAGGGGGTGATGGAGTCTATCCCAGCAGTCTTCGGGCGAGAGACGGGGTACACCCTGGACTGGTTACCAAGCATAAAACTGTACTTTTGTGACCCCGACGTGATTCAAACACGCATCCTTCTGATCTGGAGTCAGACGCGCTACCATTGCGCCACAGGGTCCTGTTGGGTGCCCCATACTTTTGTGACCCCGACGTGTCCCGAACACACAAATTTCATCTGAATATTGTGACTTAATTTTGGTAAAGTTGCTATTTGCAGTTGCAGATGCCCAAAAACACTCCCAGGTTGATTCAGTATCCTTGAGCATGTTAAAGGATATGATCCTTTAATTCTTGTTTTTCGTGTCATGTGAAAGAAAGATACTTAAAGACAGGACAAGATGTGTACAAGATGTGACCTTTGAATCACACTTTGGCGGTGTTCTTATGAGCAATGAGGTGTTGCATTCAAAGACACATCAATTCCTTTGAATTCACATGTTTCCAGGGATTTTTTGTGCATACTTAAATGCAGCAAATTCATTCATTCATTTTCTACCGCTTATCCTCACGTGGGTCGCAGGGGTGCTGGAGCCTATCCCAGCTGCCTTTGGGCGAGAGGCAGGGTATACCCTGGACTGGTCGCCAAGCATAAAACTGCACTTTTGTGACCCCGACGTGATTCGAACACGCATCCTTCAGATCTGGAGTCAGACGCGCTACCATTGCGCCACAGGGTCCTGTTGCGCTCCCCGTACTTTTATGACCCCGACGTGTCCCAAACACACAAATTTCATCTGAATATTGCGACTTAATTTTGGTAATGTTGCAGTTGTTTTCATTCAGTATCCTTGAACATGTTAAAGGATATGCTCCTCTGAAAGTGACATTAATAACTAAGAAGTGTGGTGGGTTTTTTTTTGTTCCATCTAATTCTTGTTTTTCGTGTCATGTGAAAGAAAGATACTAAAAGACAGAACAAGATGTGTATGTTAATAGCTCCCACATCTCTAATGCTAGCAGAACCTTTGAATCACACTTTGGCGGTGTTATTATGAGCAATGAGGGGTTGCATTCAAAGCCACATCATTTCCTTTGAATTCACATGTTTTGAGTGTATTTTCTGGGATTTTTTGTTCTGGGGTCCTGTTGTTCATAGTACACTTTTGTGACCCCGACGTGATTCGGAAAAGCAAATTTAATCTGAATATTTTCAATTCATTTTTGTAAAGGTTCTATTTGAAGTGTTCTTTTTCTCTTGTAGATTACATTCTGAGAATGTACCACAGGCCACCCCTAGCATAAAACTACACTTTTGTGACCCTGACGTGATTTGAACACGCAACCTTCTGATCTGGAGTCAGACGCGCTACCATTGCGCCACAGGGTCCTGCTGATCTGAGTACACTTTTGTGACCCCGACTTGTCTCGCACACGCAAATTTCATCTGAGAAAAGTTGCTATTTGCCACAGGCCACCCCTAGCATAAAACTACACTTTTGTGACCCTGACGTGACTCGAACACGCAACCTTCTGATCTGGAGTCAGACGCGCTACCATTGCGCCACAGGGTCCTGGTGTTCCTCATACACTTTTGTGACCCCGACGTGACCTGCAAAGGCAAATGTCATCTGAATATTTTGACGGCATTTTTGTAAAGTTGCTATTTGCCACAGGCCACCCCTAGCATAAAACTACACTTTTGTGACCCCGACGTGACTCGAACACGCAACCTTCTGATCTGGAGTCAGACGCGCTACCATTGCGCCACAGGGTCATGTTGGTCACCTTTGTGACCCCAACATAAGCACTTCAATTGAGTCAAATTGAATTGTTTAAATTAACCCCTATTGATTGCAAAGCCCAAAATATATACAATGCAATACTACTAGACTACTTGTGGAATACGTCAGAAAAATATTTCCTCAAGCAATTCATCAATTTTTTACCCATTGCCTTAATACTCAATCTTCTTGATTACTTTTATTGCTCAAAAGACTGTGACGAGACCCAAGGCACGATTCCTGAACAGAAGTGTGTGTTTATCAGCTGATTCACATCCATCAACACTGAAATTAGAATCCTCAGCAATTCCACATCCTGGCCCTTGCTTTTACAGGTCCCATGTTATAGGTGGTCCGTGTTATGATGTTTTGTAGTGATGAACGCGTTACCATAAAACTTAATTTTAGTCCATAAATACAAGACTGTGAACTAGTTAACATTTTGCACTTTATTATGTAAAGCCATCACCCATGGAAGTGGTGTGGTGAAAGGGGAACATCATAAAAAGCTCAGAGAGAGGACAAACGGCCACAGATATTGGCTGCTCTTTTGGTGTCCTGAACACATCATTAAGGACAAAGATCATATTGTAACGACGATGAGGAGGTGGTTATTCATTCATTCATTTTCTACCGCTTATCCTCACAAGGGTCGAGGGGGTGATGGAGTCTATCCCAGCAGTCTTCGGGCGAGAGACGGGGTACACCCTGGACTGGTTACCAAGCATAAAACTGTACTTTTGTGACCCCGACGTGATTCGAACACGCATCCTTCTGATCTGGAGTCAGACGCGCTACCATTGCGCCACAGGGTCCTGTTGGGTGCCCCATACTTTTGTGACCCCGACGTGTCCCGAACACACAAATTTCATCTGAATATTGTGACTTAATTTTGGTAAAGTTGCTATTTGCAGTTGCAGATGCCCAAAAACACTCCCAGGTTGATTCAGTATCCTTGAGCATGTTAAAGGATATGCTCCTTTAATTCTTGTTTTTCGTGTCATGTGAAAGAAAGATACTTAAAGACAGGACAAGATGTGTATTTTAATAGCTCCCACATCGCTAATGCTCGCAGAACCTTTGAATCACCCATACTTTTGTGACCCCAATGTGCCCCGAACACACAAATTTCATTTGAATATTGTGACTTAATTTTGGTAAAGTTGCTATTTGCAGTTGCAGATGCCCAAAAACACTCCCAGGTTGATTCATTATCCTTGAGCATGTTAAAGGATATGCTCCTTTAATTCTTGTTTTTCGTGTAATGTGAAAGAAAGATACTTAAAGACAGGACAAGATGTGTATGTTAATAGCTCCCACATTGCTAATGCTAGCAGAACCTTTGAATCACCCATACTTTTGTGACCCCAATGTGTCCCGAACACACAAATTTAATCTGAATATTGTGACTTAATTTTGGTAAAGTTGCTATTTGCAGTTGCAGATGCCCAAAAACACTCCCAGGTTGATTCAGTATCCTTGAGCATGTTAAAGGATATGATCCTTTAATTCCTGTTTTTCGTGTCATGTGAAAGAAAGATACTTAAAGACAGGACAAGATGTGTATTTTAATAGCTCCCACATCGCTAATGCTAGCAGAACCTTTGAATCACCCATACTTTTGTGACCCTGATGTGTCCCGAACACACAAATTTCATTTGAATATTGTGACTTAATTTTGGTAAAGTTGCTATTTGCAGTTGCAGATGCCCAAAAACACTCCCAGGTTGATTCATTATCCTTGAGCATGTTAAAGGATATGCTCCTTTAATTCTTGTTTTTCGTGTCATGTGAAAGAAAGATACTTAAAGACAGGACAAGATGTGTATGTTAATAGCTCCCACATCGCTAATGCTAGCAGAACCTTTGAATCACCCATACTTTTGTGACCCCAATGTGTCCCGAACACACAAATTTAATCTGAATATTGTGACTTAATTTTGGTAAAATTGCTATTTGCAGTTGCAGATGCCCAAAAACACTCCCAGGTTGATTCAGTATCCTTGAGCATGTTAAAGGATATGATCCTTTAATTCCTGTTTTTCGTGTCATGTGAAAGAAAGATACTTAAAGACAGGACAAGATGTGTATGTTAATAGCTCCCACTTCGCTAATGCTAGCAGAACCTTTGACTCACACTTTGGTGGTGTTATTATGAGCAATGAGGGGTTGCATTCAAAGCCACATCATTTCCTTTGAATTCACATGTTTTGCGTGTATTTTCCGGGATTTTTTGTGTATACTTAAATGCAGCAAATTCATTCATTAATTGATTTTCTACCGCTTATCCTCACGTGGGTCGCAGGGGTGCTGGAGCCTATCCCAGCTGCCTTTGGGCGAGAGGCAGGGTATACCCTGGACTGGTCGCCAAGCATAAAACTGTACTTTTGTGACCCCGACGTGATTCGAACACGCATCCTTCTGATCTGGAGTCAGACGCGCTACCATCGCGCCACAGGGTCCTGGTGGGCGCGCCATACTTTTGTGACCCCGACGTGTCCCGAACACACAAATTTCATCTGAATATTGTGACTTAATTTTGGTAAAGTTGCTATTTGCAGTTGCAGATGCCCAAAAACACTCCCAGGTTGATTCAGTATCCTTGAGCATGTTAAAGGATATGATCCTTTAATTCTTGTTTTTCGTGTCATAAAAGACAGGACAAGATGTGTATGTTAATAGCCCCCACATCGCTAATGCTAGCAGAACCTTTGAATCACACTTTCGCGGTGTTCTTATGAGCAATGAGGTGTTGCATTCAAAGACACATCAATTCCTTTGAATTCACATGTTTCCAGGGATTTTTTGTGCATACTTAAATGCAGCAAATTCATTCATTCATTTTCTACCGCTTATCCTCACGTGGGTCGCAGGGGTGCTGGAGCCTATCCCAGCTGCCTTTGGGCGAGAGACGGGGTACACCCTGGACTGGTCGCCAAGCATAAAACTGTACTTTTGTGACCCCGACGTGATTCGAACACGCATCCTTCTGATCTGGAGTCAGACGCGCTACCATTGCGCCACAGGGTCCTGTTGCACTCCCCGTACTTTTATGACCCCGACGTATCCCAAACACACAAATTTCATCTGAATATTGCGACTTAATTTTGGTAATGTTGCAGTTCTTTTCATTCAGTATCCTTGAACATGTTAAAGGATATGGTCCTCTGAAAGTGACATTAATAACTAAGAAGTGTGGTGTTTTTTTTTGTTCCATCTAATTCTTGTTTTTCGTGTCATGTGAAAGAAAGATACTAAAAGACAGAACAAGATGTGTATGTTAATAGCTCCCACATCTCTAATGCTAGCAGAACCTTTGAATCACACTTTGGTGGTGTTATTATGAGCAATGAGGGGTTGCATTCAAAGCCACATCATTTCCTTTGAATTCACATGTTTTGAGTGTATTTTCTGGGATTTTTTGTGCATACTTAAATGCAGCAAATTGTACTTCCTAATTCAGAGTTCTAAAGTGAATGATAAAATATCCACTCTTTGTATTTCTGTTGGGCTGCACGGCGGACGAGTGGTTAGCATGCAGACCTCACAGCTAGGAGACCATCTCTGTGTGGAGTTTGCATGTTCTCCCCGTGCATGCGTGGGTTTTCTGCGGGTACTCCGGTTTCCTCCCACATTCCAAAAACATGCTAGGTTAATTGGCGACTCCAAATTGTCCATAGGTATGAATGTGAGTGTGAATGGTTGTTTGTCTATATGTGACCTGTGATTGGCTGGCGACCAGTCTAGGGTGTACCCCGCCTCTCTCTCGAAGACAGCTGGGATAGGCTCCAGCACCCCCAGGATAAGTGGTAGACGTAGAGGAGACGACACCAGGACCCTGTGGCGCAATGGTAGCGCGTCTGACTCCAGATCAGAAGGCTGCGTGTTCGAATCACGTCAGGGTCACAAAAGTGAAGTTTTATGCAAGGATTGGCCTGTGGTACATTCTCAAAATATAATCTGACAAGAAAATTAACTGCAAATCCCAACTTTACAAAAATTAAGTCAAAATTTTCAGATTAAATTTGCGTGTGTGGGACACGTCGGGGTCACAAAAGCATACCAGGCCCAACAGGACCCTGTGGCGCAATGGTAGCGCGTCTGACTCCAGATCAGAAGGCTGCGTGTTCAAATCACGTCGGGGTCACAAAAGTAAATAAAATAAAATAAGGCGGCATGGCGATCAAGTGGTTAGCCCGCGTTCCAATGTGATGAATGTGAGTGTGAATGGTTGTTTGTCTATATGTGCCCTGTGATTGGCTGGCAACCAGTCCAGGGTGTACCCCGCCTCTCGCCTGAAGACAGCTGGGATAGGCTCCAGCAACCCTCGTGAGGAAAAGCGGTAGAAAATGAATGAATTAATGTATTTCTGTTCATTTAGATCAGACATACACGCATAATAAAAACGTTGTTGTGATGTTCGGAGTGTCCCTGAATGCATCTCGCGGTCATCTCGCGACAATGAGGACGTGTTCCCAGCACATAGGGAGTAGAGATGTGTATATATGTATGTACATAATTGCACTGCTGTTGATGTGTTCCGGTTGGAATAAAGTTATAAAATAGCGTTAGACTCTAAAGCGATGCTACACTGTGCGTGTTTCTTGCCATGTTGCTATGCGTTAATTATGCCAACAAATTCAACGTAAGTAATGAAATAAATTTGTTACCACCATTAACGTGCTATTTTTGATGTTTGACATGGTAATCCACGATCTTACCAATGTTGACTCAACTGATGTGAGTGATTTACGAGGCAACGGCACAGCTGGCGTGTGCATGTTGCATGGCCAGACATAGACACCGTTGTTTCACATGGACAAACAGAAAAAGACAGACAGCTCCGGCTCGTTAGCGACACCCGTCTTTCCCTCTTTGCCTCTCGGCTGACCTTTTAATATTTCAGTCCCAATCCCACGTGTGTTTGCGTTTTTTTTTTTGTTTTTTTTTTTAAAGCATGCACTCGAGTCGAAGCCGCCTCTGACCGTAACACCCGGTGATGGATCAGCGCTCTTGCACAATGAAATGAGGCTTAAGTGTTTGATTGATTTCTCATTTACTTTCCTCACCAGCACTGGAATTATGGTCATGTTTTTGCAGCCTGGGAGGTTCTGTGGTCTCATCATGAAGAGTGGGCCTCGTGTCATATTTGTTTTTTGTCCAGATGAAATCATTCAACGGTCGAGCTGTCTGATTGTGGATCAATGCCGGACCCGGTAATTTATGATCCTATTTTAAGAATAAAGCATGTGCATGTAAACCGCAGTAATAGTGATTGCTTACAGTTGTTGAATTTAAATGGTGTGTTTTAATCAGAATACTGTAAATGTGACATTCATTCATTTTCTACCGCTTATCCTCACAAGGGGGTGCTGGAGCCTATCCCAGCTGTCTTCGGGCGAGAGGCGGGGTACACCCTGGACTGGTCGCCAGCCAATCACAGGGCACATATACATAGACAAACAACCATTCACACTCACATTCATACCTATGGACAATTTGGAGTCGCCAATTAACCTAGCATGTTTTTGGAATGTGGGAGGAAACCGGAGTACCCGGAGAAAACGCACGCATGCACGGGGAGAACATGCAAACTCCACACAGAGATGGCCGAGGGTGGAATTGAACCATGGTCTCATAGCTGTGAGGTCTGCACGCTAACCACTAGACCGCCGTGCCGCCCCCATTTCAACTTAAAAGGCAAAAAAAAGGTCACTTTTTAAGCATTCTAACCAATGGTTGTACCACATCTTTTTTTTTAACAACAAAAACCACCAAAAGCAATAAAAAAAACTGTATAGAAGGTCATAAGAGCTATGCAAGTACCCATGTTTTTTTTTTTCCTTTTCGGGTTTTTCAACATTAAAAAAGTTAAACTAAACTTTACAATTACTGAAGGAAAGAAGTCAAAGGTTGAGGCCCTCCAAAAGTGTGTGACAAATTACAGTATCTCCTCTGGGAGAATGTCATTGCATATCACAAAAGGGCACTAATGAGGGTTTCCCAAATTCTAATTGCTGCTGGAGGTCGTTGAGAGTTCTGGAGGGCATTTTCTTATTGACCTGTTGGAGATAACTTTGAAGCATACACAACACAATGTATTTTTGATGAGGTGCAAAAAGCAATCACTCCCTGGCAGTGACGGAAAGCAATAATTATGGTGACCTTTAACCCCAACTACCTGTTTCACCTTAGGCCAGACGTAGTCCATTCATTTATTCGTTTTGTACCGCTTATCCTAACGAGGGTCGCCGGGGGTGCTGGAGCCTATCCCAGCTGCGGGGTAAACCCTGGACTGGTGGCCAGCCAATCACAGGGCACATATAGACAAACAACCATTCACACTCACATTCATACCTATGGACAATTTGGAGTCGCTAATTAACCTAGCATGTTTTTGGAATGTGGGAGGAAACCGGAGCACCCAGAGAACATGTAAACGCCACACAGAGATGGCCGAAAGTGGGATTGAACCCTTGTCTCCTACCTGTGAGGTCTGCACACTAACCACTCTTCCACCGTGCATCTTTACATTTGTATTACACAATATAGTGTCACGCCCTGTGTAGGTTCCCTTGTTTATGTCCCCCTTTTGGGCTTTATTTTCTGTTTTGGTGCTGTTATTTTGTATTAACTTCCTGCTTTGCTCGCGCAGACTCGATGGTGGACAGGAAGTTACATTGGGTGTTCAGAGTTGAGTTTTAGCCTTGGGTGGGTAACAACCGCAACAGAGATTATTATTAGGATTATTGTGCCTGTTGTAAGATATTTATGATAATGGTAATGGTTTTATTTCTTTTGAACATGCATCAGATTACAATTGAGTGCATCACATAATCAGTTCACAGTTCCACATGTCCAAAAGGAGTAGGAAGAAGCAAAGCTTATTAAATCCTACCCCTCTATCTGGTACTTTTACAATCAGTAACTGTTACATTTGTTCACTTCCTGCTTTCCAAATATAGTTTATATATTTTTATTTTTATTTTTATTTTTATTTTTATTTTTATTTTTATTTTTATTTTTATTTTTATTTTTATTTTTATTTTTATTTTTATTTTATTTTATTTTATTTTTATTTTTATTTTTATTTTTATTTTTATTTTTATTTTTATTTTTATTTTTATTTTTATTTTTATTTTTATTTTTATTTTTATTTTTATTTTTATTTTTATTAAAACCTGCAGACTGTAAAAGAAATTCCCTTTCAGTGAATACTGCTTAGTCTCATTATTTTTTATGAATATAACACATTTGTGGCATCCTATCTGTATGACAGGAAAGGTCTGTTGATGAAATGGCCACAAACCAAAATCCTGGTTTGAAGGCTGTCGCCTCCCAAACTGACACGCTTACGTGATCTACACTGTAGCACCGCAACCCTTTCCCCCTGTGAATTGCTCCATCTGTACTTTTTCATACACGGGAAGTCGTGATTGCTCATTAAAAGTGTGTCACGTCAAATATGGCAAACACTCTAGTGCACACTTTGGTGCACTAGACTGGTAGTTACTACTCCCACACGTCCATCACAGCCTATCAGCATCAAGCCATGCTGTTTTTTTTTTTTTTTAAACGTGTTCTACTTATTTTTGCTATGATGTCATCATAGTCGCACTTGACTGCGCGTCAGCATCTCCATCTGTGAGGATGCAGATTAAAAATAATAAAAGGAATATGAAGTGTGAATGCATCAATATTTTTCCATTAATCCACTAGCTGGTGGTGTTAATTTGTTTTTTTTGAAGGACTGAAAATCTATGTTTTATTCCAAATCTTGTTGGCACATTTATTTTGTTGAATTTATTGACTCATTAGCCTTGATTATGCTTATGCAATGAGCCGCAGATGAATGCGAAAACAGACGACGGCGGTGTGAAATATAGGCCGTGGCAATGTACTGTATGTATATTATGTCAAAGATTTTGATCAGAAAGGAAAACGATGCCAAAAGAAATTAAAAGCTTTCAGGGATATAAAATGTATTAAATAGAAGGCCATATTCAATTCAATTGTGGTTTTGTTTTATTTAATTTAACATGCTTTCAGGACACAGACTGTCACTTATAATTTATCCTGGTGTAAAATTGTTATTACTTTGAGTCCTTCATTTATTTATATACGGTAATGCCTCGTAAATATCGTATTTTCCGGACTATAAGTCACACTTTTTTTCATAGGTTGGCTGTTCCTGCGACTTATACTCCAGAGCGACTTATAAATGAAAAAAAACTGTTTATGTTACATAAACACTGGACACCTTTTCTGTTTATGATTATTTTTCATGTAGCTGAATAACCATTGTGTTAGCATATCTTACACCTATTCAGCCTGTTTTTTATTCTTTTATTGTTAGAATTTGCCTTCCAAGATGACGTAATGTCTGTTTTGGTTAAGTAGTTTGTAAAATAAATTACCTGCAAAAAATGCGACTTATACTCCAGTGCGACTTATGTATGTTTTTTCCTACCTAATTATGCATTTTTGGCCTTGTGCGACTTTTACTCCGGAGAGATTTATCGTCCAGAAAATACGGTATTCGTTAACTCATTCAAATGCAGCCATTTTTCAAAAAGTCCTTCCCAGCATAGCTGCGATTTTTCAGGATTTTGACTATTTTTTCCAGGCACAAAAGAGAGAATAGACTCTCATCTTTCATCAGAAAAAAGTTAGTTTCTACCTTATTCCGTTCTTTAGTAATCAGCAGTAGTATTGGTAAGTTCCTGAAAAATATCAGATCTCAACAAAAAAAAGAGAAAAGGGAGAAAAAAGGCATAACTTTCACTTTGACACAAATTTTGGATTATATATACGTATATATATATATGTGTATATATATATATATATATATATATATTAAACCAAATGTCTAAACCACCTTGATATGAAAGTTTAATGACAGGACGACGCTGCTCCTAGATGTAACGATGCTAACTTGCTAATTGGGTAAAATGGTTTCGTTTCATTAATGTTCATGGTAAAGGTTAAATAACTGTTAATACTGTTGAATCTGAAAAAAATTCTCTATCCATATATGTGTTTTCTTAAGTTTTTCTTATATGCTGCTTTGTTATTATTTTATTTATTTATTACTGATTTATTTTCTTTATTTTTTATTTGTTTATTTATTTTTTTCAGCTTATTTTGTGTAGTAAATAAAAATTAAGATGTTTAAGAACAGTGGAATGTTTTAAATTTTTAAATTTTTAAATTTTTAAATTTTTAAATTTTTAAATTTTTAAATTTTTAAATTTTTAAATTTTTAAATTTTTAAATTTTCAAATTTTTAAATTTTTAAATTTTTACATTTTTAAATTTTTACAATTTTACATTTTTACAATTTTTTAATAAATGTGTGGTTTTTTTCAGCCTCACCCAGACCCTAGCTCCAGTGGCCCCCAGGTAAATTGTTTGAGACCCCTGGTCTAAACAATGATGCAACAACATAAACAACCCAACAAAAATGTTTGTTTTGCATGAAAGTAACTGTTCTTTTACTTTGCATTTCTTAAACAGGGAAAGCGCTAACCACTCGACCGCCGTGCAACCACAACATAAACAACACAACAAAAATGTTTGTTTTGCATGAAAGTAACTGTTCTTTTACTTTGCATCTCTTAAACAGGGAAAGCGTCGGAGACGCTGTCGGAACTATTTTTGTTTTGCAAATCCTTTCTTTCAAACTACGTGAGGGTTTGAATTCATAGAAAGATTATAAAACATAATCCGTCGTATCGTTTAATCCCATAGTGTTTATGAACCATTGCACTGCATGTACTTGTAGTTTGACAGTCATCCTCGGTTTAATCTGCAACTTCCAATCTCCTCACTTTGCTCGGGATGTCCTCTCTGTTCTTCCCCGTTCGACCCTTTCGGAAAAAGCCAAAGTATCTCTAAGTGTGCCGTTTGCCAAGCGCTATAAACAAGCGTAATAGAATTGCAGAGGGCTTTAGCCGCGACAGATAACTGCATCTCCCAACGCCACCCAGCCGTGCACTAACAAGCGCAGCAGCCTCTTTCTGAATCCATAACAAGTTGCACCAATATGGGTCATCTGTGATGTGCTTGCATCCCATCTTTTCTCCTTGTTTCCGTTCCACATTTTGTTAGGTTGATTTACATTTGTTGGTGTAATGTAGTGTAATAGATACACATCATAATCCATACACCAAAAATGTCTTCTTGTGTGTTTACAGTGTAAAGAAAAGAAACTAGCAGATAAACACGCATGGAAAAATCATGAGAAAAATCCAAAAACCTGAAGTTACCTCTGCATATCTCACTAGACTGAAGCTCTGTCATCAACTAAACCAGGGGTGGGCAAACACCGACCCGGGGGCCACATGCGGCCCACCAAGCGTTTGAATCCGGCCTGCCAGTTGCTTTCAAGTATTCAACTTTTAGCATACAAGCTGGCAACATGACTTTCAAGTCAGATGTTTTTTTATTCAGTAAAAAAACAAAAAATGCAACAAAACTGTAAAATTAAAATTCATAGTTTTTGTCTGATGTTTAAAGTGCTCCTGAAAAATGAGACATGAGAATAGTAAATAGACATAAAATAGTGCATTAAAATTTTACTTTATTTTAGTTTTATTGTACAGTGGTTGAATTTTCTTTTGCTCGTGTATGATTGAAAAGGGCTGCATGGTGGGCGAGTGGTTAGCGCGCAGGCCTCACAGCTAGGAGACCCGAGTTCAATTCCACCCTCAGCCATCTCAGTGTGGAGTTTGCATGTTCTCCCCGTGCATGAGTGGGTTTTCTTCGGGTACTCTGTTTTCCTCCCACATTCCAAAAACATGCTAGCTTAATTGGCGACTCCAAATTATCCATAGGTATGAATGTGAGTGTGAATGGTTGTTTGTCTATATGTGCCCTGTGATTGGCTGGCAACCAGTAGAGGGGTACCCCGCCTCTCGCCCGAAGACAGCTGGGATAGGCTAAACTTTTACTTTATTTTAGTTTTATTGTACAGTGAGTGAATTTTCTTTTGCTCGTGTATGATTGAAAAGGGCTGCACTGCGGACGGGTGTTTAGCGTGCAGGCCTCCCAGCTAGGAGACCCGAGTTCAATTCCACCTTCAGCCATCTCTGTGTGGAGTTTGCATGTTCTGCCCGTGCATGCATGGGTTTTCTCCGGGTACTCCGGTTTCCTCCCACATTCCAAAAACATGCTAGGTTAATTAGCGACTCTAAATTGTCCATAGGTATGAATGTGAGTGTGAATGGTTGTTTGTCTATATGTGCCCTGTGATTGGCTGGCGACCAGTCCAGGGTGTACCCCGCCTCTCGCCCGAAGACAGCTGGGATAGGCTCCAGCACCCCCACGACCCTCATGAGAATAAGCGATAGAAAATGAATGAAAGAAATGGCTGAGACTGCCAACGACAGTCGTTAGCATTCCATTCGGACGTAATCATGGTCCTGAACACGCCTGAAACCAAGAAGGCTGTGCTTTGGTTTTCTGTTAGATGCTAATTGATTGGATCTTCAGGAAGGTATGGAAGGAGAACATTGTATCTCAGACCTCTTCTTCTGTTCATAGATGGTTTCTCAACTTTGACGTAGATGGTCTCCTTCAGTCCCCTTTCAAACCATCAGTCTTCTCTGTCTAGAATATGTACATTTTTTGTTCTCAGAGTGCTGCTCTTGACCCGCGTGTCATCTACATACGGTATCAGTGACGGGGTGCAGCGCCAGTCAACTACTTTGCAGACGGGAGTATAATACTTTTGTAGATGACGAATAGCAGGAGTGTAGAGCCAGTCTTCATACCACTAACTAGTTTTCAGATGGTGATGCTTCTCTGACACAAGCAGCAGAAACACATTAAACTACATGCAGATGCACTGAAAGTCATTCCCGTCAAGTCCCGGTCATATATTTAATTAATTACCCTCATAGACTATTTGCATAATGGCCATTAAGATGCTGCCTGTCATAGAGTCTTTAATGCAAATATCGGTCCCTGGTTGCCGGATAGGAATCTTCTCTAAAAGCCACGGTAAAAGCTGTCACTCTATGAAAATGAATTAAATTATGAATTATTTACCGTGTTAATGACATCATGAAATTCTGAACCCCGAGGCAGAGTGGACATAGGAACTCACAAATGTCTAACGCTATGGATTTAAAACTGCTGGATAGGAATATTCTATCCTGATTTGGAAAAAAATAAATGCATCAATTGTAAGATTAAGATATGCCTTTATTCGTCCCTCAGTGGGGAAATTTGTAGTAAAGCAAGTCAGTCACTATTTTTCTATGCAACTCCTAGTGTTGTTGTGGTACACAGAGAATTCCGAAAAGTTCCAACCAGAGCCTGAATGTTTGGAAGGGAGCCATGTGTTAAGGTGCCTTCACTGGAAGGACAACCAGTTCAGACCTTTGGCAATCTCTCAACTCATCATGGGCATGAAGGTCGTATTAATTATGGGTTTTTCATTATTTATTTCAACTGTTCTTTTTGCAAGAAGGACATCCAACAGCAGACATATTCAATGATTTTTTCAAAACAAGAATCAGTTTGAATTTCTTTTGGATTTTCTCTACTCCACACAGGTTCAAATACATAAACAGTACATGGCGTGCTATACATATCACTATATTATGTCATTGTATGGTCATATCACCTCGTACTTCAGTACATGACAAAAAAAATTAAAATTAAAATTAAAATTAAAATTAAAATTAAAATTAAAATTAAAATTAAAATTAAAATTAAAATTAAAATTAAAATTAAAATTAAAATTAAAATTAAAATTAAAATTAAAATTAAAATTAAAATTAAAATTAATTAGGAAAGCAGGAAGTGAACAAATGTTACAGTTCCTGATTGTGAAAGTACCAGATGGAGGGGTAGGATTTAATAAGCTTTGCTTCTTCCTACTCCTTTTGGACATGTGGAACTGTGAACTGATTATGTGATGCATTCAATTGTAATCTGATGCATGTTCAAATGAAATAAAACCATTACTGCTCAAAGTCAGCTGGGATAGGCTCCAGCACCGCCCGCAACCCTTGTGAGGATAAACGGTAGAAAATGAATGAAAGAATGAATGTCAGAACAAACAAATCCTTCAACTGAGTAGTTTTGTTTCATTTTAGTTTTATTTAGGTTCATTAAAAAGCTTATCTGTGTGGAGTTTGCATGTTCTCCCCGTGCATGCGTGGGTTTTCTGTACTTACTGTATCTAGGGTAGAAACTAGGTCACATGATTGTTACATCTTCTGTCACAGCAACCAAAACGCATATTTAAAAAAAAAAAATATCCATATTCATGTGGACAGCCCTAAAGCATCATAACAATCCCCATCACACAGAACTCTCAAATTCAAGAGTTTCTTTCCATGTTCCTAAAGAAAAGTCATCAGTGGATTCTGATATTTATAGGATTCTAAGAAGGAAGTTGCATTTGGGGGGCAAGAGAGGAGATGGGAGGATTGCGCAGATAAATGTGCCAATAGAAGTATGAAAATGTCCTCTGATCCGAGGCTAAATTATTCAGCTCGACCCCAATGCACACTTGGCACTTATTGCTTTGGGCTATGGAAGTGTGCGCCATAGTTTGGAAGACGACACGTTTAGAAAATGCATGAAATTGATCGTTTAAATGACATTTTTTTGGAGCTATTTCAGGGTTTAGTTATATACACAACCGTACCGCTGGGGTGCTATCCAAGCCCCGTTTCAATTAACAACACGTACGCTATAGCACCTTCCAATCCTCCCATGCTCTCATCAACATAGACACATGGAAAGAGCGCTGTGGGCCTTCATTCCACCCACCTCTCGTCACTGACTCATCACAGTCTTTCAACATGTGTCAGGCTGGCCAGCAGTCTCCATCTGTCTCGCCCCCAGGAGCCAGTCAGCCATGTACGTCCCTGAGAACCACACAAGCGCGGGGGGGGGGGGGTGAATTCCAGAATACAAAATATATTATGCCACGCGGCCGTGCACCTGAAAATGAGGACTTGATTCGGGGGCAGGTTAGTAGCCACTGTTGTGAAATTGTAATCTTGTGCTGAGCTTTAATCAAGTAAAACTAATACACCTGTAATGAATATATGTATGGTTTATATGAATATGAATATCACATAGGTACTGTCGGTGCAAAGCCATCACCAACACAGATGATTAATAAATTATTTTTTCCCATATATGATAGCGTGGCATGAATCTTGCATCTAAATGTGCCTCCGGGTAACACTTACCGGTGTTTACGGCCTGAAAGATGGTGGTCTATAAAACCGGGCTGATTGTCTCATAAATAGGCAAAGAAAGTAGAACCTCCAGAGTCATATGCCCCTGAAGTAGTACAGTTTATTGTTGAAACTACATTTTCTGAAAAAAAAATATGCCTCTACTTTGAACAAAAAACAAAAACATTAATTCATTCATTCATTCATTTTCTACCGCTTTTCCTCACAAGTGTCGCAGGGGGTGCTGGAGCCTATCCCAGCTGTCTTCGGGCGAGAGGCGGCGTACACCCTGGACTGGTCGCCAGCCAATCACAGGGCAATTAAACCCACACATGCACGGGAGAACATGGGGAGAAGCTTATCCAAACAGATAAGCTTTTTAATGAACCTAAATAAAACTAAAATGAAATAAAACTACTCAGTTGATGGATTTGTTCGTTCCGACATTATTCATTCATTCATTTTCTAACGCTTATCCTCACAAGGGTTGCAGGCGGTGCTGGAGTCTATCCCAGCTGACTTCAAGCGAGAGGCGGGGTACACCCTGGACTGGTGGCCAGCCAATCACAGGGCACATATAGACAAACAACCATTCACACTCACATTCATACCTATGGACAATTTGGAGTCGCCAATTAACCTAGCATGTTTTTGGAATGTGGGAGGAAAATGAAGTACTCGGAGAAAACCCACGCATGCACGGGGAGAACATGCAAACTCCACACAGAGGGTGGAATTGAACTCCGGTCTCCTAGCTGTGAGGCTATCCACAGTAAGTACTATTGAATGTATTCAAACACAAACATTACGTTGCTGGTTTTAAGCATACTGAATAACTTTGTGTATAGGCTTTTTAATGAACCTAAATAAAACTAAAATGAAATAAAAATACTCAGTTGATGGATTTGTTCGTTCTGACATTATTCATTCATTCATTTTCCAACGCTTATCCTCACGAGGGTCGCGGGGCTTACTGGAGTCTATCCCAGCTGTCTCCGGGCGAGAGGCGGGGTGCACCCTGGACTGGTCGCCAGCCAATCACAGGGCACATATAGACAAACAAGTACCCAGAGAAAACGCACGCATGCACGGGGAGAACATGCAAGCTCCACACAGAGATGGCGGAGGGTGGAATCGAACTTCGGTCTCCTAGCTGTGAGGTCTGCGTGCTAACCACTTGACCGCCGTGCTAAAAGAAAAGCAATGAACTAATAATATGTGGAAGGAGTCACGGCAGTGAGCATTTCCTAACTCCCATAGTGCACTGCAGCTGCCTGTGGCCTGGATAAGAAATACTAAGATGTACTCTGAAATTATTCACATTCTTTTCCTATATGGGGAAAATGTATCCCAAAATGTGCAAATTGAGCAAATCTGAATGAACTGTTTTGTCCATTCTATACTATGTACTATGTCTACATGTTAGTAAAAATGCATAAATAAATCTCAGTTTTACCATAAATATCTGTTTTGCACTGCCAGCTGGGTGACAGCATGGCGGACAGGCTGTTCTGCTTTCAGGAGCTCGATGTAAATGTCCGCGGTGGCAGGCATACGAAAACAAAAACACACATTTACAGTGTGTAGTTCAAACAACAACGTCAGAGATGCGGGAAAAAAAAAAGTCAGCAGGGAATTGCGGGGGGGCGCACGCAACATGAGGGGAAGTCAAACATTGTTCATTTACTTTCAAAGTTATACAAAGGTTGTTGAAGATCCCCTTTTCACGCTTTGAAGAAATGCAATGCTAGCAGATTTTGAATGAAAGGAGGTGGTAGGGGAAGAAAAAAAAAAGTGCTTTCATGCCATTCTTTTACAGGCAGCGTGGCATCTGCTGTGTCTTGCTCTCTTTTCGTCACACGTCTGCGAGGCTAACAAGCTCAGCAGGTAACCGGAGTGAGGAAAAAGCCGCTCAGGGTGTGTTGTCTTTCTGGATTTGCCATGTAAACTACTTAAATGCATGGAAGAAGACACGAGTGTCTCCATGCGTGGAGCTAATGAGGCCGTAAATAATGTGCAGAATGATAAGGAGCAAGAGGAGCATGGAGGAAAAACCTGCTGAATACGACCATTTGGACAAAAAAGAAATAAAAGAGAAGATTAGGTTGGGCTTTGTAAAAAATGAAAGCGGTCTACTATGAATCTACATCATATGCTCTATTGGGTTTAAGTACTCAGTTGCAGAAGGTGAAAGGCACCTTTCAGGGGTAGAGGTTTTATTATTTTTGTACATATGCATTTAAAGTTATGTTGTCATATTTAAAAAAAAATCTAAAATTAACTAGTAATATTTGTATTTATTTTTATTTAGGCTGTCAACATTTGATTCGTATTTAAAATAACTTTATTGTTTTAAATAATGGCCCAAAATTGATATCCTTTTTACATAAAATTGGATGTAAAGAGATTTCCCCTAGTTAGTATAGATAAAAACGTATTTTTAGCTGTGATTAAATGTGATTAATTCCGAGTTAACTATGGACAAATGCGATTAATCACAACCAGATTTTTAAATCGATTTACAGCCCTAATTTTTATACATATTTAAAAAAAACATATATATATATTCATATTTATTTACTTAATTTATTTATTTATGTATTATTTGTTATTATTTATTTATTATTATTTTATTTATTGTATTTTTACCATACCAGTGAGTGCTAGTAATATTTGTATTTATTAATATTAAGGCTGTCAAAGTTCGAGTCGTATTTAAAATAACTTTATTGTTTTAAATAATGGCCCGAAATTTAGATCCTTTTACATAAAATTGGATGTAAATATTGTTGTTTACCACAAAGAGATTTCCCCAACTTACTATAGATAAAAACTTCTATCTGCATTTAAATGTGATTAATTCTGAGTTAACTATGGACAAATGCAATTAATCACGGACCAATATTTTAATCGATTGAATGCCCTAATTTTTATACATATTTTAATCATATATACTTATAATCATATTTATTCATTAAATTTATTTATTTATTATTTATTATTATTTATTTATTATTATTTAGTTTATTATATTTTTACCATATCAGTGAGTGCTAGTAATATTTGTATTTATTTTTATTAAGGCTGTCAAAGTTTGAGTCATATTTAAAATAACTCTATTGTTTTAAATAATGGCCCGAAATTGATATCCTTTAACATAAAATTGGACGACCAGTCCAAGGGTGTACCCCACCTCTTGCCCGAAGACAGCTGGGATAGGCTCCAGCAACCCCCCCGCGACCCTCGTGAGGATAAGCTGTAGAAAATGAATGAATGGATGTAAATATCATTGATTTCCCAAACTTATTATCAATAAAAACATATTTGTATCTATGTTTAAATGTGATTAATTCTGAGTTAACATGGACAAATGTGATTAATCACAATCAGATATTTTACTCAATTGACAGCCCTAATTTTTATACATATTTTTTTTATCATATATATATATATATATATTCATTATATTTTACCATACCAGTGATTGCAACTGCATAATAAGCTTTTTCCTTAGTAACACCAAGGTGGTCTTAGTTGAGGTTATTCTGCTACCCCGGTACACTTCTGTGACTGACTTTGAATTTTTTAAAAGTAGCTGTTTCCTTGCTCACACATTAAGAAACACTCAATTCTTTTCTGCGGGGTTAAAGGAAAGAGAGGGAGGAGTGAAGTGGTACAGAGTTCCATTATGCATGGTTGCTGCAGGCAGCCCATGATGACTTGGAAGTGCATGAAGGCCACAGCTGCGAGGAATATCAATAGGGAGACAACACGGTGATTGTCTGACAGTGGGCGCATGTTCACATGGGAGGAGGCTGCTGTTGTTTCTTGCATGTGTGTACATTTTTTTGCAAGTATGCATTTGCCTGCTCCTTGTGTGCCGGAGTGCGAATACCCGCAAAACAAACGCACTTTTTAGTTACCCTCTCGAGCCCAGACCCCCCACCCCCCCACCCCACCCCGAAGCCTGCTACGGCCAAGCCCTGATAAGGTGGAGTCAGTCATTGCCATCATCTGTCACTCCGCTGCAGAGAATACCCCCACTCCAATATATACACACACACACATACCGCACCGCCTCCCCCTGGCACCATTGCATTGCTCAAACACTGCCCCCTGCTCAGCTGAACTCTCACTGAATGGCCAATGATGAGACGTGACAGCCAAGGACAGCCCTGTGTGCTCTAACAGCCTTGGAATTGAGTCACCATGCAAAGTAGTTGCAGAGCCACAAACAAATAGACAAGTCCATCAGCGTCTCTCATACATTTGCACATATATTTTGTGTGTAGACCTACATGACGATCAATGTATATCTGTTGAATCGTGGAAGGGAATTCTTCTTACTGCTGTTGGATTTAATGAAAGAATCCATGCCAAAGAGTGTTTTTTTTTCCTGATAAACACCAGTAAACATATGCAAATTACCATATGGATGGATCATGTTTTCAATATCAGTGAAATAATGATAATAATGATTGCATTTCTTCATGTTATTTTGCTTATATTTATTTTCTCGATGCTAACACTGAAGTTTTAATTTTGCTCATTTGTGGTTTTTTTTTTGTCACAAATTTTACTCAGCCTAATTTGTATGTAGATATAAATTCAGGGTGTACCCAACCTCTCGCCCGAAGACAGCTGGGATAGGCTCCAGCACCCCCGCGACCCTTATGAGGATAAGCAGAAGTAGAAAATGAATGAATGAATAATATCAAAACGAACAAATCCATCAACTGAGTAGTTTTATTTCATTTTAGTTTTATTTAGGTTCATTAAAAAAGCTTATCTGTGTGGAGTTTGCATGTTGTCCCCGTGCATGTGTGGGTTTTTTCCGGGTACTCCGGTTTCCTCCCACATTCCAAAAACATGCTAGGTTAATTGGCGACTCCAAATTGTCCATAGGTATGAATGTGAGTGTGAATGGTTGTTTGTCTATATGTGCCCCGTGATTGGCTGGCGACCAGTCCAGGGTGTACCCCGCCTCTTGCTCGAAGACAGATAGGATAGGCTCCAGCAGCACCCCCGCGACCTTCGTGAGGATAAGCATTAGAAAATGAATGAATGAATAATATCAAAACGAACAAATCCATCAACTCAGTAGTTTTATTTCATTTTAGTTTTATTTAGGTTCATTAAAAAAGCTTATCTGTGTGGAGTTTGCATGTTGTCCCCGTGCATGTGTGGGTTTTTTCCGGGTACTCCGGTTTCCTCCCACATTCCAAAAACATGCTAGGTTAATTGGCGACTCCAAATTGTCCATAGGTATGAATGTGAGTGTGAATGGTTGTTTGTCTATATGTGCCCTGTGATTGGCTGGCGACCAGTCCAGGGTGTACCCCGCCTCTTGCTCGAAGACAGATGGGATAGGCTCCAGCACCCCCGCGACCCTCGTGTGGATAAGAGTTAGAAAATGAATGAATGAATGACTAATGTCAGAACGAACAAATCCATCAACTGAGTAGTTTTATTTCATTTTAGTTTTATTTAGGTTCATTAAAAAGCTTATTTGTGTGGAGTTTGCATGTTCTCCCCTTGCATTTCTAGAAAATGAGTGAATGAATGTATCATTTGGGTTAAAAAAAATGTTGATTCCTTTGCACAAAATCCTTGAAATTGGCACAAATATGCCAAGAAGGGCACAAATTGAAGCAACGTTTACCTCCACTTGCGAATTGTGTCCTTTTTGCACCAAATGACTACATAAAAAGATCAAATTTTACCAAAAAATCTGGATCGTGCAAGTTTTCATATTAATAGTAATTTTTATCTGTTAATGCAGATGTTCACAACCACTGGAGTCAGCATAGGGACCATGTGGAGCCAATCCGGACCCAGAAAACCAAATTGCTTCCTATATACTAACCACAAAAAGTCAACAACTCCCAAACAATCTGACTGGCTTGTGTGCATTTCAATGACACTTATTGGATTTATTCGAGCCCCTACTACACTAAAGCATGATGGATTGGTCAACAGATTAAATTTGAGATTTAAAAACAAAAAAAAAAAAAACAGGTCAGAAAAGTAATCAAGGGAAAATGCAGTCCTCAAACTGGTACAATTTAATGTGAGTGCTCAATAAAAGGTGACATAACACAAGAGGGGGATTGCAGTAAATGAAGCCGATAAGGATGCAGACGTTTGTTTGTTTCCTGTGTTGTAATGGGATTTGACGTTGAATTTGTACTTGCTCAATAGAGTGAGATTGTGCGCTTTTAAAGCCTAGTGCATACTAACTAGAAAGCAGGGGAATTGCTGATGCAGAGTTAAATGGCAGAATCCGCAAACATTTGCATATGCTTTAAGGACAATTTAAGTGGAAGTTTTATGAGATACTTAATTTGAGCCATGCAGAGTGTAAAGACGGAAAGATGCACACTAGCCACGTTTACATGAGGAGTTTTTATCTTTCCGAATGACCTTTCCGAAAGCAACGGTATACATGGAAAGGAATATTCCAATCGCATGTTTACATGCGTCGCTATAATCAACCAGAATAGTCAATGGTTGCATGCGCAGTAAAACGTAAACACCAACATCACGTGATACCGACTTCCTTGAGTTTTTCTTTCACTTGTTGGAATAACTCCGTATTCCCATATTTCCGTTCGTCCAGTCTTGAAATTTAGTTTGAATCAAAAACAAACTTTCCGCAGCAGTCCAGTGCCGATTGCTTGCCTCCATTTTATTAAATTGAAGAACGTCTTGAGCTGCGTGTTACGTCATATCTGAGCATTCGCTGAAAGAACGCACCCGGAAACAGGAAAAGATAAAGTTCAATCTTGCTAATATTTTATAATTAAGCTCGGCACATGTTTTATATAGATATGTATTTTCTTTTTTAATAAAACTGGACTTGTGAATGGCGTATAGAAGGGTTTAGATTCTGTTCCACTCGAAATTATTATTTATTCTAAATTATTTAAATTATTTGTACAAATTATGGTTTACGCTGTACATTGTTCATATTTGATGTAATCTATTTATTCTACACATTATTTTTTATTTTTTATTTTTTATTTTTTATTTTTTATTTTTTATTTTTTATTTTTTATTTTTTATTTTTTATTTTTTATTTTTTATTTTTTATTTTTTATTTTTTATTTTTTATTTTTTATTTTTTATTTTTTATTTTTTATTTTTTTAATATGGGAGCCAGGCAACGACATTTCGTTGACAATTTCAGATGGCGGTAATGCACACGAAAGCTGCTTGCCAACCGCCAATAAACAACAGAAGAAGAAAAACACCACAAAGAAGAACGCAGTCTGACAACTTTCCGATTGAGTGTGTACAAAATACCTCGGATTGGGGAAAGGAATATTCCCTATACTGTGAATGCGATTATATATTCATTCGGATTGGCACTTTTCTTTGGGAATGAGGTGTATACAAAGGTTAGATTCTTTCCGTTTGAGCAAATAACCTGAATGGAATTGGAATATTTGGGTCCATGTATACGTGGCTATTGATAGAAGAGCTGCAATGGGATTGGGCGGTGAAAGTAAACGGTAAGCAGCCCCAGGCCCCCCTCGGTGGACGCCTGTGCTGAGATATCGCCTGAGACTCGGAGACATCCAGACACGTAGCGAGTTTGGGATGACTTCATAAACTTTTGGTGAGCTCCAACAGTGGCGAGGCTCCCCGAGGCACCAAAACAAAGCACGTCTCGCACAAGCCGGATAGGCTAAGGGATGCTTGGACTTGGTGCGGAGGAGAGGAGCCCTTAAAGGCTCACAGACCAAATAACAGACAATGTCCTTTACCCATCTCTCTATTCCCTGGTTGGCTGTGCCTTAGGAGGACTAACTATATCATCCCTGTCCATGTGGGGGGACACATTTACTCAGCCAAACCTCCAAACACAAAGTGACAGAGTTCTGGGGGAGGATGCTGCTAAAATTACACACAGCACAACAAAGTTTGGGGAACTTTGAGGCTATTTAAAGTGGTTTACCTTAGAGAGAGACGGGGGTTGTTATTGCCGTGACCAATCAGTGAGCATAAAAAAATGGTTCCCGAAAAAAGCTGGTATTGAGTCAAATTGTTGGTGGAAACGGCATATTTATTTAAACTCTTGTCAGATGCAATGACAAATGTGCACAATCAAGTAGTGTCGCTACTTGAGGTAATAGCCAAGTTTTATATTTGACTGGGATTAACTCATTTTTCACTGACACCTCCACTTGACTGTCACTCATGGATATAAGCGTCCTCAAACACAACCACCATTTGGAAATGCCCACGGATTCTCTCCAGCTATTCATCTTGCACACCCATCTGTAGCGTCCCGGTGAGCTTGTCTATCTAACTGATTGTCTCGCTGTCTGTTTACCTCATTTGTCTGTTTAGTATAAAATAGCAAATTTGTCATTTTTTTCATATTTGAAAGGGGGAAAAAAGTGGAATTCCTGCCTGGTGTAGTGCTTTTTTTATGGAGATCTGAAAGGTACGAGGCTGCACGGCGGTTAAGTGGTTAGTATGCATGCCTCACAGCTAGGAGACACGGGTTCGATTCCACCCTCGGTCATGTCTGTGTGGAGTTTGCATGTTCTCCTTGTGTATGCGTGAGTTTTTTTCCGGGTACTCTGGTTTCCTCCCACATTCCAAAAACATGCTAGGTTAATTAGCGACTCCAAATTGTCCATAGGTATGAATGTGAGTGTGAATGGTTGTTTGTGTATATGTGCCCTGTGATTGGCTGGCGACCAGTCCAGGGTGTACCCAGCCTCTCATCTGAAAACAACAGGAAATAGGCTAAAATTTTACTTTATTTTAGTTTTATTGTACAGTGGTTGAAATTTCTTTTGCTTGTGTATGATTGAAAAGGGTTGCACGGCGAACGAGTGGTTAGCGTGCAGGCCTCACAGCTAGGAGACCCGAGTTCAATTCCACCCTCGGCCATCTCTGTGTGGAGTTTGCATGTTCTCCCCGTGCATGCGTGAGTTTTTTTCCGGGTACTCCGGTTTCCTCCCACATTCCAAAAACATGCTAGGTTAATTAGCGACTCCAAATTGTCCATAGGTATGAATGTGAGTGTGAATGGTTGTTTGTCTATATGTGCCCTGTGATTGGCTGGCCACCAGTCCAGGGTGTACCCAGCCTCTCACCTGAAAACAACAGGAAATAGGCTAAAATTTTACTTTATTTTAGTTTTATTGTACAGTGGTTGAATTTTCTTTTGCTTGTGTATGATTGAAAAGGGCTGCACGGTGAACGGGTGGTTAGCGTGCAGGCCTCACAGCTAGGAGACCCGAGTTCAATTCTACCCTCGGCCATCTCTGTGTGGAGTTTGCATGTTCTCCCCGTGCATGCGTGGGTTTTCCGGTTTCCTCCCACATTCCAAAAACATGCTAGGTTAATTGGGGACTCCAAATTGTCCATAGGTATGAATGTGAGTGTGAATGGTTGTTTGTCCATATGTGCCCTGTGATTGCCTGGCGGCCCAAAGACAGCTGGGATAGGCTCCAGCACCCCCGAGACCCTTGTGAGGATAAGCGGTAGAAAATGAATGATTGAATGAAAGGTACAAGGCTGCACGGTAATCGAGTGGTTAGCAGGCCACTGTTTTAGCTAAGTTTCACTCTTTTGTGTGTTGAGGTTCAGGAGTAGAAGAGTCATACATTCATGACTGCATGGTTCTAATCAGTAATTGTGAAAATGTCTCCACAAACCTGTCTGTCCCAAGTTTAATTGGTATAACTTCTCAATTTAAGAATAATTATAAAAAAAAAACGGCCGATTTTGTATCGTGTGTCCTCAAAGGTTGAACACTTCGGTCTATTCCAGATCAGATTGAGTCCCCTCTAAGGTCAAACACACCTGAAAATACTTTAATAAAAAAGAAGACTTAGCTGGTGGTGGTGGTGGTGGGGGGGGGGGGGGGGGGTATGAGATGCAAATGATTTTCCTCCAACAGAGAATCTGATTGAAGTTGAAGAGGAACCGGCCGAGCTGAACACAAACCTCACAAGCTCATCATCATCCCGGTCTTGGGGTCTATGGCTTGTAGCAAGATCAACTCTCCGTGTCCAAGCAGACACAGATGTGTCCGCCTCATTTAAATGCATTCCCTCCGGGTGGGCTGCCATGTTTCCCGTGTTGCCAATGGAAAAATCTCCTGAGAAAAAAAGCTCATACATGTTAGTCAATGTGACTTTAACAAACAAGTAAGCAATGTTTGTGTTGCGGCTTATCAGTATAGAAACATAGGCATTGTTTCGCCCCACAGGGGAACTGATTGTGGACACCATATACTGTACTATGTTGCTGCGAGGGAGTGGTTGTCCTGTCTTTTCTAAAATCAACCCGTGCCAGATGGATTCCTGTGCTGCAGATAATGCCCACTGCCAAGCCCCCGAGGTACCCTACCAATGCTTCTTTAAACAGCTCGGCTGAATAGCGCCTTTTAAAATGGAACAAAGCATCCGCTTTTGTTGACCGTGCATGCCGCTCATTACATGTATTATTTCCCAGGGCTTTAAAAACGTTAACAATAATAAGATGATTAGCATAACGTCCTGCTGAATAGAAAATCAGGTGGCACCCCGGAACGTTTATATCTATATAACCTTAAATTGTAACATAGTTCTTTTGTAGTCATTAAAGAAGCTGCAGAATGACTGGTTTAATTGTCCGGAGATTGACATGACAATCTTATTACATTATTGTCATAACAACCAGCCTTTTGACCCACTCCCTAACTCTGAAACCACCCAAGATAGACAGAAAAATGAACCATCGGTTTCACGTTTTCCTTAGAACTAATAACCAAAACTCATATCATATCATATCTTTCCTTTTCTAACGCTTTTCTAGGGTCGCATGGGTGCTGGAGCCTATCCCGGCTAAAACAGTGCTGCTTGGGATATTATTTTCTGACAAATACAACACATAACGTCTGTTAACATAGCCCCAAAAATGTAACCGTCGGATTGACTCTCACACACCTCAATGCTCATAAGAAAAACACCCACTGTAGTTTTGTGTTACCTGGTATCACCACAAAATTTGGTACACAACATCAGGGGGCCGACAAGCAAATGTCTGTTAAATTTGATCAAGATTGGTTGACTAACAAGGCTGCACGGTGATCGAGTGGTTAGCGTGCAGACCTCACAGCTAGTAGACCCGAGTTCAATCCCACCCTCGGCCATCTCTGTGTGGAGTTTGCATGTTTCCGGTTTCCTCCCACATTCCAAAAACACGCTAGGTTAATTAGCGACTCCAAATTGTCCATAGGTATGAATGTGAGTGTGAATGGTTGTTTGTTAATATGTGCTCTGTGATTGGCTGGCGACTCTCGCCCAGAGAAAGCTGGGATAGGCTAACATTTTACTTTATTATAGTTTTATTTAGTATTTATTATAGGTTAATTGGCGACTCCAAATTGTCCATAGGTATGAATGTGAGTGTGAATGGTTGTTTGTCTATATGTGATTGGCTGGCGACCAGTCCAGGGTGTACCCCGCCTCTTGGCCGAAGACAGCTGGGATAGGCTCCAGCACCCCCTGCGATCCTTGTGAGGATAATCGGTAGAAAATGAATGAATAAATGAATGCATTTATTGCGTCTTACAGTATTTTTCCATGTTTTATCTGCAAGTGCTGTGCAACTCTTATTGCGCCATGTGGGCATGTGTGTGTTAAGAAGTTGTTACACTGAAAATGCACTTAAGACTCAATCTAAATGTTTAATAATAATTTATAACACTACTATGTCTTATAAAGCTTTAAAGGGGGCTGACATAAACGTCTTTTACAGTCAACCAGCCATTAATACATTGCTTACCAGGCATTTCAATTGTACTTGGTGTTGCCATTGGAAAGCATTTAAAAAGACAATAAAGTGGAGTGAAAATGGGGCAAAAGTCAGCACTATCAGTAAATGTAAATAAATGACAAACGTAAATGAAATGAGCAGTGAAAAAAAAAAAAACATGCACGGGGTTCCTTGTGCAAACACTTCTGCACACCAATCTGTTTATGAGCAAGGGTTGTAACAAACTGCCTTTTCTATTCCCAGTCTCCTTCATGCCTTCATGAAGCGCTCATCAGGCAAGGTACCAAGAGGCAAAGCGCTGGGTGATAAGCTAATTTCTTCTGTGGCCATTAGTTCGGAATAACTACTGCAGATGGTTTAAGGCTAAGGTCCAGTCAGCTGAAGAGAACATAACATAACACAGCTGTCTCTTGGGCTTACTGACTGCTTGAGAGCGACGCATTAAATGGTCGGGGAGTCGTCGGCGCGAGGCTGCGGAAAGAAGACTCTCGCCTGATGCCTTCATGTTGAAAGGTCAAATTTTGCTCATCTTTGCGGGTCCCAATTCAATTGATTTGTGCTGAGATACAATAATGAATTTAGATTAGTTACTATAAAGACAAGGGCGGTTTGGAGTATGTATTTAGAATGTATTAAGTTGTCTGATGTCATGAAGAAATAACGAGATGGGAGAATATCTCCATGGATGTTTTTCACTACTGTTTTGACAAGTGTTGTATTGATCGCTGCTGAAAGCCGCCCAGAGGAGTTGTGCTGTGGTGGAGGTGGGAATGTACTGTGGCTAAAGTTCCCCCATTACTGACGTCATGTTGTCCTTTTTGGACAGCATATTAGTTACGGGATCTATTATGCTTTTTCCACTTTTCTGACTTATAAATGTAGTTACCGTATTTTCTGGACTATATAAGTCGCACTGGAGTATAAGTTGCATTTTTTGTGGGTAATTTATTTTACAAAATAGTTCACCAAAACAGACATTACGTCATCTTGGAAGGTAAGTTCTAACATTTAGAGTAGCCTCGGCTTTACGTCAGTCCCTAACAACTTTCTCACTTACTGCAAACTTTCTCGATGCTGCTCGATTACTGTTTTCAGTTGCAAATTTCACGATTTGCGGATTGTAGTCTGCAGATTATTGACTTTGTAAGCTAACGTCTATTGTTTATATATTGAATTGAATATTGAATTGGTGTGAAAGTCTGAGTGCCCTCTTGTGGCTGTCAAAGCGAATATATATATATATATATATATATATATATATATATAATACTTTTTTTCATAGGTTGGCTGTTCCTGCAACTTATACTTCAGAGCGACTTATATATATATTAAATTATATATATATTCATTTTCTGCCGCTGTTCCTCACGAGGGTCGCAGGGGTGCTGGAGCCTATCCCAGCTGTCTTCGGGCGAGAGGCGGGGTACACCCTGGACTGGGAGGAAACCGGAGTACCCGGAGAAAACCCACGCATGCACGGGGAGAACATGTGAAGGGTGGAATTGAACCCTGGTCTCCTAGCTGTGAGGTCTGCGTGCTAACCACTCGACCGCCGTGGCTGTTCCTGCTACTTATACTCCAGAGCGACTTATAAATAAAAAAAAAAACAAAAAAACAAAAACTAAAAATATATATTGTTGTTTTTTGTTTGTTTTTTTAATTTATAAGTCGCTCTGGAGTGTAAGTAGCAGGAACAGCCAACCAATGAAAAAAAAGTGCGGCTTATAATCCGGAAAATACGGTAAATGTTGTATTCTTGAGTTAAACGATGCCAAATATTGAGTTTGAGTTTCAGTTCCTGCATGTCCAAAAATTTTTTAAATAAATACATTTATTTACTATTATTATTAACATGGCAAAAAACAGTTACAGCCTACATTTTTATCCCACTTGTGTGTCCCATGTTTGGCATAACAGTGCCTACATTTGATCTAAGGCATTTTAAATATTTCAACCCAAGTGCTACTGAGTCCTATTTTCCTACAGCCGTGCTACTAGCTGTCAAAAGTTACAAAATAAGTGAATAACTGGATGTGCAGACCCAGCACTGACAATGTTTAAACACCGTCAATTCTGCACTTGAACTCACTCTAACTCACACTCATGCTCGGGTTGCTGTGAACTAAATAACATAGCAGACGGCGTGTTGAGAATAATAGCTGTATTTTTGGCTTCAAGCTTATTATGGCAGAAACATTACAAAAACATTAGCTTCAGCTACAATTGCCCCCCCCCCCCCCCCCCCCCCACCACAAAAAGTACAACATAGGCCTCGACACCTCATTATGCATGGCAAGCCTCATTAAAATGACAGAAGACGTCCTGGCTGAAATGAGATATGAGTCTGTTAAATAATAATAATAATAATAAAAAACAGAAAACATAATAAAAACAAAAACAAATCACTTGCTATATATCGCAGTGCCGCAGCCAAGAAACACAGCCAAAAAGGGATTGGGACCACAGGACCAGATTATTGTGGTTATTCATCCTGACAAAGAAAATATTGTCATAATTGTAGTACACAAACAAGCACACATTCTCATCAGTTGTTTATGAGATTTAATATCAGAAAATGCAGCGATAGATACAATCATTTAGGAACGATAATGCCTATAACCCAAATTAGTCATTTTATGAATAGTGTCGGTGATCATTGGTAAGGAGTTATCACAAAGCTGTTTATTGTACGTAATTGGTTCCTCACCCGACGGTGATAAATGAAATTCTGCAAAATAAGATTTAGAATTAATAAATGTAATTTTTTGTTGCCAGAGCATAATGGTAATTTGAACATGCATCAGATTACAATTGAATGCATCACATAATCAGTTCACAGTTCCACATGTCCAAAAGGAGTAGGAAGAAGCAAAGCTTATTAAGTCCTACCACTCCATTTGGTACTTTTACGATCAGTAACTGTTACATTTTTTCACTTCCTGCTTTCCTAATATATTTTTTTAATTTAATTTAATTTAATTTAATTTAATTTAATTTAATTTAATTTAATTTAATTTAATTTAATTTAATTTAATTTAATTTAATTTAATTTAATTTAATTTAATTTAATTTTTTCCTCACATACCAAAGTATGAGGTGATATGACCATCCAATGACATAATGGGTACCATAGTAAGTGTCAATATAGTGATATATATAGCACATCATGACTGGTTCAAGACTCTTCATCCTTGTATTTAGCAAACATCAACTGCTTGTATTGTTTCTTGAATTGGCTCATCGTTGTGCATTGTTTGAGGGTCTTACTCAATCCATTCCATAGTTTGATTCCACATACTGAAATGCTATGGCTTTTTAACGTAGTCCTAGCATATAAGTGTTTCAAATGTAGTTCTTCCCTGAGATCATATTTCTCCTCTCTTATAGAGAAGTATTGGATGCCATTTTTAAGTAATTGGTTATTTTAGCCTTATGCATTATTTTAGCTGTTTGAAGATGAACTATATCAGCAAGTTGAAGTATTTGTGATTTTAGAAATAAGGAGTTAGTATGTTTTTTTTTGTAGGCGGCATTATGAATTATCCTTACTAGCCTTTTTTTGCAGTACATTTAGCGAGTGAAGATTGAAGATAGTTATTACCCCACATTTAGGGCTAAGGTGAGACATTCACTCGTCACCTAAAAGAAAAATAATACTAGACTATAATGTAAAAGTGGAATGAGTCTGCAGTTACCATGGTGATGGCAATTATACAGAGTGAGATACAGTATTCAACTTGAACCTCGGTTCACCACGACCATCACTCATGAAATACAAAAGTGTCATATAGAGTAAGTCAATTTAACTCATGGGGCCAAACTATGGAGTTTAATAACAGGGCCACTATGTGGTGTAAATAATAGCACAAGCAATACAATAAAGGGTGGATGTTTAGAAATATTTTCATTTTTTCGTGTGCGGCAGTTCAGGAGTAGAAGAGGTAGACATACAAATATCGATGTCGGTAGCTGTTGTTTTAGACTTCGAATTTTCTCTCTGGTATCACAGAGCTTTACTGTCCATCTAATAGACAGTCGCCATAATCCCTTGATGGATCAAACGCTTCTGGGTCATGATGCTGCAATGTGTGCGGGTGTGTGTGACAGAAAAATTGCATGCTTATGTGTCAGAGTGTGTGTGTTTGTGTGTGTGTTTGTGTGTTTGTGTCAATAGTCCATGTGGACATCAGAGAGTGATGAGCCATAGAACGTATTAGACATGTAATCAGCAATGCTGTTCATATCTCCATTTAGCTGAGTGAAGTCCTGTGGGGCAAGTATGTAGCTGTGGACGACCCCCCGTGGTGTCCAGAGTACCGCGGCCTCTCGTGCCCGGCTTCTCGTAACACTCACACAAGAGAGGTTCTGATGAAATAAGGACGTCCCCCCACAGAGTTGATACTCTTTCAAATCACTCTTGTTCCGCACTGCAATCTTTTGCGGTCTCTTTTACTTTGATCCCGTTCGTCATTTCACTCTTTTCACTTAGGAAGCTTTCAAACTTGTAGTTTGCGTTCTTCGGTTTGGATCAGTTGATGTTTTGCCGCCTTATTTCCAATTGGTAAACAAAGAGTTTGTTGATAACTTGGCGTAACAATCTGGCAAACTACAGTCAACCAGACTGATGTATTGAGCAAATTATTCTCCCTCCGGCGCTGGCAACATGTGTTGTAGGAACATGAATGAAGAAGACATGCTAGCCCTGGATGTGCTAAACCAGGGGTCGGCAACCTTTCCTATCAAAAGAGCCACACTTACTAAAGGAAAATAAACTGGATCCGCAAAACTTAACAATATCTTGATGTTCGAAGTGTTAAATACTTGCAAGTTAAAGACTTGGCTGGCGACCAGTCCAGGGTGTAGTCTTCCGCCTCTCGCCCGAAGACAGCTCGGATAGGCTCCAGCACCCCCTGCGACCCTCGTGAGGAAAAGCGGTAGAAAATTATTGAATGAATGTAGGAACCAGACCAGGAACAGACCAGACAGACCCCGGAGGCTTTTTGGAACTCAGTCGGTCCATGGTCCAAAAAATTTGGTAACCACTGCATAGGAGCATACCTGCAGTGTGAAGAAAAGCCTCATCCAACGTCTTCCCGTTGGCTCATTTCATTGCACTCTTCTTGAATACACTGCAACCATTCACAATCGAGGAGTTGGCTTTGCCATGATATGAAAATATGACCTCATCTAGCAGAGGTCACATGCAATAAACACCTGACAAGAGGGTGGGCTTCAATTTCTAATCTTCTCTGTTGGTTTGATGTTACCAAGGTCACCTCCCGTTCCCCTGCTCCCGGTGGTCACTACCTCTACCAGGATAGGAATGGCGCATTATATTTCCACGCCTCTTGCCTTCCCTCCCTAAGCAAGCATCAGATTTATATTGATACTGACCTTTCGCCGAAATTAAGCATGCTGATCCCCGAGCGCTGGGAGCAAAGTTTAAACCAATTAAAGAGCACTTCACCAATCAGCGAGGTAAGGCTCTGAGACTGGCCTGGCGAAATAAAAAAAAAATAATTTGCACTGCATCAAAGTCTGCTCACAGGGCAAACAGTGTCAAAGTAATCTTATTAGGTGAGCCTTATAAAAAGCACAGAAGCACCTCGGGCCTCTAAATAATACAACAGCAATGACAATAAAGACTCTGTGCTGAAATGGTCCCTTCCAATGACCTACACAAATAGAATACAGCGATGCTATGTATGCATGCGTTATTGACTTCCTTGGTTTAAATCACAGACACTGACAGGAGGAATCACTGACATTTAAATAGTGACGACAAGACACCACAACAAAGTGATAAAAACCGCTACGGAATGTTCTTGTGTCGAAAAAAAAATTGAAATTGTGTCATGCCTGACCCAACCAAGTGGCCAACATTATTTGCTGACATCAAACTTGGAGAAGTTCATGACCGGAAGAGAGATTTCCACTTCCTCCTAATAAAGTTACTGTTTGCATGGAAAGTAGAATTTGATGCCGGATGCAACTCTCGGCAGGAAAGCGCATTGAGCCGCCTTGCGCCAATGATATGTTGGGTCGCAGTCCAAGAAATTACTAGGATTTACAGTCCGACGTACCGTAAAACGGGGTTATAAGGGAAGGCGGGGTAATTTTCGGGGTAACAAGGGACAGTTTTGGGGACAATGTTTTAAATGAAATTCTGCATTCTTGAACAAATCATTCAAAAAACATTTTCCCACTGTCCCTTATTACCCCGCTGTCCCTTATAACCCCGTTTTATGGTACGTCAGGGGTCTCAAACACGCGGCCCGCGGGCCAAATGTGGCCCGCAGGACACGAGTTTGAGGCCCCCACGCAAGTTTGATATGGATGCTGTATGGTATCATGTACCCAGAAAAAATTATTACATTTGATTAATGTTCATGTTAAAGGTTAAATAACTGTTAATAGTTATCCTCCCTATCCGTGTGGAAGTGGTAAGTTTTTGGCTATTTAAGTTTAAAGGAAATAACTTGAAGGCTGCCGTTTAGGTCGCTAGCTCTCTAGTTTGCGAGTTAGCATGTGTCTCAAGACCTTGCAGTTGCGCAATATGTTGTAAATAAAAAGAGTATAAATGTGACTATAGTCGTGTTTTGTCATGTCTACAGGGCTCTAATAATGCTTTGTTCATTTTAATTTTGCTCGGATTGATTGACATCCGGGCTGCACGGCGGACGAGTGGTAAGCACGCAGACCTCACAGCTAGGAGACCAGGGTTCAATTCCACCCTCGGCCATCTCTGTGTGGAGTTTGCATGTTCTCCCCGTGCATGCTAGGTTAATTGGGGACTCCAAATTGTCCATAGGTATGAATGTGAGTGTGAATGGTTGTTTGTCTATATGTGCCCTGTGATGTGTACCCCGCCTCTCGCCCAAAGACAGCTGGGATAGGCTCCAGCACCCCTCGTGAGGAAAAAGCGGTAGAAAATGAATGAATGAATGAATGATTGACACCCTAACCCCCGCCCCCCAACCAATTCTTTTTGACTTTCTGGATTGACTTTGTGTTTTAAAAAACTGCATTTTGTTATGATTTGTGTTGTAATTGACTAATATTTACATTTATTTGATGGTCCGAAATATTTAAGTGTAAAAAACATGCTAAAAAAAAAAAAAAAGAAATCGTGCCTCAAAGCGTCCAACCACAGCCACCCCAGCATCGTTCCTACCAAATTGCATAGATTTTTTTCCAAAATGTCACAGTATTAGGTTGTGTTCTCACCAGCAAAACAATTGTATTATTCATACAATGGCATTATTACCTTGCCTCGCTATAGTGTTGTTTCCATAACAATCAATAAATCAATACCGCGTCCCTACTACCAAAACAAAGCATTCAGCATCAAGTCAGGCCACTGCGTTTTTGCATCTTTCAACAGAAGCGCTTCATTCCGCGGGAATCGAGACAAACCGTACACAACACTCGTCTCGACTTGTCAATCTCTTGTATACAACAGGACACATTTGATATCACAAAAAAAAAAGAATAAGAAAGGGAACACCGAACGTATTCTTTCTGTAGTGCACATCAAATAAAGCAGATCAAAGTTAAACACTAAGAACCAGAAATTCATCTCTTGAAGTTTTTCCTCTTTCCTCTTCTTTGTTCGTGGGCCGACGCTGACAGGGAAACATCAAAAAGAAATTTGAGTGTTTCTTGAAGATGTTATTCCTGTCACATGAAAGTGATCACCTCTTATTAGTCTTCTCACGGTGTCCCGCCGGAGATTTATATCGTCCAAGTCAACAAATGACCAGTCGGCGGGTTTTTAGGGAATGTCATTTCATCGTGCTACGTGTTCTTCTTTGATACAAAACAAATATTTCAAAGCTGCACGAGGATTCATTTGGATGTTTCCAAACCTTCTCATATAAGATTGATCGATGCAGCACAGCCGCGGCTTAGCGAATACTCTGTATGCTCGACAGTGGAAAAGCGTGTGACCTTCTATTGACAGTTCTTATACCGGGTGTCACCTTGTGGATCAATTCCCTCTCCGTCGTGGAAAAAAACTGAGCGAGACTCCACCACCGGGGAGCCAGTGTATAAGGCATGTCAGAATTCCATATGGGTGATGAGGAGGATGGTAATGTAATCACTGGAGCCGATGCGTGGAATAAATCTGCCTGCAAAGCATTCTCCCAATCAAAAAACATAATCTCCTAAATGTTTGTATTCATCAGGCCTGTCACCTCTGCTAATCCGTGCCTTTTCGCTTACTTCTCATTGGACCTAAATGCTGCTTTTCCTCCCGAAGAAGTCATGAATATTTAACACCAGGGCTGACTCAAAAGGAGAGCGATACTCGTGCCAGAACCGAACAGAAAAGCGTCTTGTTTTTAAAACATGTAAATATAGACGAGACAATTACAAAGCAACAACAGTTTTTTTTTTTGTTGTTTTTTGTTATTCCAGTCGTGACTCAAAACCCTAATCCAACCTCTCAGGCGATTTGTCCTCCCATTGGTCGAAATTGAAAATATGACGTACGTGGCCTGAGCCACCATACTCTATTCAAGTGTTATTTCTTTATTATTCGTGGATGCATGACAAATCGGGTTTAATATGATATGACTAATATACACCAGTCTGTGTTGTTGGATGCAAAATATAGAAAAAAATATGTGTTTGTGTTCGTTTTTTGCATTTATATTAAGGCAGTGCTTCTTAAATAGTGGGGTGCAGACCCCTTTGGACCTGCTTACAGCAGACTGGGTATGCCGAGGGTTCGATTCTCCGCTCTGTGTGGAGTTTGCATGTGCCTGATTTTCTCCGGGTACTCCGGTTTCCTCCCACATTCCAAAAATTCATTCATTCATTCATTCATTTTCTACCGTTTATCTTCACAAGGGTCACGGGGGTGCTGGAGCCTATCCCAGCTGTCTTTAGGCGAGAGGCAGGGTAAACCCTGGACTGGTCGCCAGCCAATCACAGAGCACATATACACAAACAACCATTCACACTCACATTCATACCTATGGACAATTTGGAGTCGCCAATTAACCTAGCATGTTTTTGGAATGTGGGAGGAAACCGGAGTACCCGGAGAAAACCCACGCATGCACGGGGAGAACATGCAAACTCCACACAGAGATGCCCAAGGCATATTGTACATGCTAGTATATTAATGCCAGCAAAATTAAGGAAGTCTTCCTAATGGATTGGGAAAGAAAGACAAAGATGCCCAAAAAAAATATGTACCACTTCCACACTGAATGGAGGATAGTTTTTTTCACTACATCACGTCGCACTGGCCATCGTTGACTCCATGCTGTGTAAAGGTGATGTCATTCATGTGTCATAAATGTATGACAAGTAACTAGAATGCTACATACTGCATGACATATACAATTTGGAGTCGCCAATTAACCTAGCATGTTTTTGGAATGTGGGAGGAAACCGGAGTACCTGGAAAAAACCCACACATGCACGGGGAGAACATGCAAACTCCACACAGAGATGCCCGAGGCATAATGTACATGCTAGTATTTAAGGCCAGCAAAATTTAAAAAAAAAAAAGTATTTTTAATGGATAATGGAGAAAGAAATACAAAGATGCCAAAAAAAATATGTACCACTTCCACACTGAATGTATGACAAGTAACTAGAATGCTCCATACTGCATGACATATACAATTTGGAGTCGGCAATTAACCTAGCATGTTTTTGGAATATGGGAGGAAACCGGAGTACCCGTGGAAAACCCAGGCATGCACGGAAAGAACAAACCCTAGACCGAACCCAGTAGGGATAGTTTTCATGGTGTTAAAGTGGCAAACATTTTCAGGGCAGAAACCACTAGAGCAATGCAGTGCCCATGGGAAGTGACTTTTCCAGCTAAAGTGGGAAAGGTGACAGAGTGAGACCAGGCGGAACCATCAGGTCGTAGCCTCTGTTCATTATCTATCTAAGTGAGCCTCACTCCCAGTTCCTGCACCCGAGAAGCCCTGGAGGGCGGTCGGATGATTGATCGCCACATGTGGTCATATTGCGTATGACATCATACGGTGGTGCTGAACGAGCTGCATAGTGGAGATAATTGCGGCCTGGTTATGTCACTGAGGTATTAGCATCGTGGAAACTACTGGTTTGATGAATGTTCTGGTCTTAGTGCAAACAGCAGCTATCTGGTCAGGGTTAGGCGTAAAAATCACAATGGCTCCATTGTATTTGTTAAATTGATATAAATTGTTGAAATGGGATTTTACACAAAACTGTCCAAACATTTTCCACCAAGGCCTGCGCACTGAAAATCTGCCGGGGCCAATTTTATATTTTAAATGTTTTTATTTTTTATTTTTTATTTTGTAAACAGGCTGAAACAACAACAAAAAAGAAATTAATAAATATATTTATAGACAATATATTTGATTATTTTTTGGTATCAACATTACAGCCTCTTTAGAATAAAAAAAAAACTGTTTTTTTTTATTCATTTTATTTCTTGAATGTAGAACCAATTAAAAGAAAAACAAGCCGGGGACACCTTTGGCTTATGTTTTTGTGAGGACCTAATTTGACTTGACTTGACTTGTCTTGTCATGACTTGAGACTTGACTTTGACTTACATGAGACTTGCAAAACACTAACTTGCTAGTCAGCATTTTTTGGTGTTTAATGGTAGTTAGTTCAAGAAGTTCTAACACAATTCATTCATTCATTCATTTTCTACCGCTTATCCTCACAAGGATCGTGGTGGTGCTGGAGCCTATCCCAGCTGTCTTCTGGCGAGAGGCGGGGTACACCCTGGACTGGTCGCCAGCCATCACAGGTTCTAACACCATTCATTCATTAATTCGTTTTCTACCGCTTTTTCCTCACGTGGGGGATGCTGGAGCCTATCCCAGCTGTCTTTGGGTGTTTGTTGCCAGCCAATCACAGGGCACATATAGACAAACAACCATTCACACTCACATTCATACCTATGGACAATTTGGACTCGCCAATTAACCTAGCATGTTTTTGGAATGTGGGAGGAAACCGGAGTAGTGGAATTGAACTCGGGTCTCCCAGCTGTGAGGCCTGCACGCTAACCACTCAACCACCGTGCAGCCTCTTCATCAATCATTCATTCATTCATTTTCTACTGCTTTTCCTCATGAGGGTCGCGGGGGTGCTGGAGCCTATCCCAGCTGTCTTCAGGCGAGAGGCGGGGTACACCCTGGACTGGTCGCCAGTCAATCACAGGGCACATATAGACAAACAACCATTCACACTCTCATTCATACCTATGGACAATTTGGAGTCGTCAATTAACCTAGCATGTTTTTGGAATGTGGGAGGAAACCGGAGTAGTGGAATTGAACTCGGGTCTCCCAGCTGTGAGGCCTGCACGCTAACCACTCAAACACCGTGCAGCCTCTTCATCAATCATTCATTCATTCATTCATTTTCTACTATTTTCACGAGGGTCACGGGGGTGCTGGAGCCTATCCCAGCTGTCTTCGGGTGAGAGGTGCGGTACACCCTGGACTGGTTGCCAGCCAATCACAGGGCACATATAGACAAACAACCATTCACACTCACATTCATACCTATGGACAATTTGGAGTCGCCAATTAACCTAGCATGTTTTTGGAATGTGGGAGGAAACCGGAGTACCCGGAGAAAACCCACGCATGCACGGGGAGAACATGCAAACTCCACACAGAGATGTGGGTGGACTTGAACCCTGGTCTTCTAGCTGTGAGGTCTGCGCGCTAACCACTCGTCCACCTTGCCGCCAACACCAATCCAAGTAAAAATAAATATTATTTTTATTGGAACAGACAAATCTCTCTTTGACTGTTCTGAACTCCTTTTTCAAAGCTATCGGTGACTAGCAATTCTTCATTGGTAGGTGGGACCTATTTGAGTTCAAAAAATATCCGCAATTGGTGTCAGAACTCAGCCATTAAGAGGTGATGCTGGGTCCTTTAGTTAAAGTAGATGAGAAGCGCCGCTTTAGACCAAAAAACTACTTGCATCGCCTCTGGTTGCAGCACCCCATTTTGTCTCAATTTCAAAAGAAACAATCAAAATCATTCAAGGCATTACAGAGAAAATGTACGACGGAGGGAGATCATGTCGCCATGACAAAAAAAAACACATTGTCGGGTTATTGCTCCTCGTGTGAATAGACATTGTCAGCTTAAACTCAACCTTGTTCTTCATAGAAGACTTCATTCATTATTTCCTTTGCTTATCTCGGATCTGAAGCAAAAACCCACCGCATCGAGTCATGAAAGGCAGGGCGAAATGTCCCCTTCTCCATCTTCTTCTTCTTCTATTCTCATTGTCTTTTAATGTACGAGACAATTGCCAAGTGCAGTTTCCACACTCGTCCTCGAAAATGGGACACCGGGTTCCATTCATTAAAACGGCGAGAGATTGAGGTTTCTTCAACTTAACTTGATTGGCAGAATAGTTCTTCCTGCCTCAGCCTCTTTCACCTGTCACAGCTCTGTTCATCCCCTCCCCCCCCCACCCTTGACATCCCATCAACTCCCCTTGCCCGGATTGAAGGGATTAAGTGTGGAGGACAGCAATTGCTCTGCTTTACCTTGGGGTTTTAATGCGGAAAATAATAATAAAAAAAAATGTCAAGAAGATACTGTATAATCATTGAATGCTGATAATGACAACAAATGTCGACAAATGTATTATGAGGATGTCTACTAAAGTATTAAAAACACAAGTGTGATAGAAAAACATCAGTATTGGATAAAAAAAAAAACGAAATTGATGGCTGTAAGAAGTCTTTTGAAGGAAGTAATCTTTGAAGTGTACTTAAAAATAGCTTTTACCGTACGTACGTAGCAAGGATCTAAGGATATCTACAAAAAAAGTTATCATTGGTGTCGAATAAACCATTTCAAAGTTTACAAGAAGTGACTTATTGGGGGCAAACTTTGGTACAACGACTCTTAAGAACTTATGTTCGGCAATTTTAATTTCTATAACTATCTAATAACTTTGTGTTCTGTAAGATCCTGGAATCAATAGCAAACTGATTTTATATTGGGTATATTTCTAGATGACAATTTTAGAACAGTATATGGTTTTCTAATATTGTCAGTACAGAACAAAACCCAGTTTCTCAAAACTGTAGTCCAAAATTTGTAGTCCAAACTCCATATTAATATTCTGCATGCATGTACTCTTGGTAGTAGTTTCCCGTGTTGTAAAGTAACAAAGGCTCTATGACATTATATGAATATTATCTCATTATGCATGTTCCCTTACTCCCTAAAATGTTAAAAAATGAAACATTTCCCGATACCATTTCCGCCAGAAAATGTCCCAGGAAGGATACCATTAATCATGTTTTCCACAGTCATTGGACCATGCATACATTTCACCATGCATACGTTTTTTTATTCCATGCTCAAGAGCTCAAGGAATGATATTTGCATATAGCTGAACAGCGGCCATCAAGCGCTGGTAATCGAAAGCCCTTTTATACGCACCATCTTTGGTGGTCGCCATTTACATAGGATCAGTGGCTCAGCATATTCACAGTGTCATGAATTGGCGTCTGTGAAAGTATACATTTAAAGATTGAAATTGGAATGTACCATTTTATTTAAATATTTCATTTTATCAGTGGGCTGTACGGCAGAAAAATTGGTTAGCACACAGACCTTAGAGCTAGGAGACCCGAGTTCAATTCCACTCTCGGCGATCTCTGTGTGGAGTTTGCATGTTCTCCCCGTGCATGCGTGGGTTTTCTCCGGGTACTCCGGTTTCCTCCCACATTCCAAAAACATGCTAGGTTAATTGGCGACTCCAAATTGTCCATAGGTATGAATGTGAGTGTGAATTTATATTTCTGACTGCCCCCCAATATGTGCATGCGTAGAACCGGCCCAGGTTCTCACCAAAAAAAGGGGGAAAAAAAAGTGTGAAAAGGCACACAAGCATAACTTTCACTTTGACACAAATTTAGCAAAAATGTCGAAATAATGAATGACGATTTTCACATTTACAACTCAAAATGTGTGTGTGCATGTGTGTGCGTTAAACCTGATGCCTTTTCACTTCCTGGTTCCTGTATTTCAATGTGAAAGTTGCACGCCGTGCTATTATAAAATGCTCTTCTGCCAACTTTTGGTCCTTTTTTCAGCTTAAAACTGCACCAAAACGTGCTGCCTTCTGTATTGTTGCATCATCAACTCAGCGTAAAAATTATAATATGCCTTTGGGAGCGAGCAGTGGGGTTGAAAAAAACGTAAAACTTGGTAGTGAATAAGTTGCATTTCATCACGTTTAAAAAGTGTAACGCAGGTTTTTCTGAAGGAAATGTCACAGAAAAAAAAGCCATCAGTACTAAAATTAAAATTAAAATTAAAATTAAAATTAAAATTAAAATTAAAATTAAAATTAAAATTAAAATTAAAATTAAAATTAAAATTAAAATTAAAATTAAAATTAAAATTAAAATTAAAATTCTAGTGGTTAGCGCACAGACCTCACAGCTAGGAGGATCAGGGTTCGATTCCACCCTCGGCCATCTCTGTGTGGAGTTTTCATGTTCTCCCCGTGCTTGCGTAGGGTTTTCTCCGGGTATTCCGGTTTCCTCCCACATTCCAAAAACATGCTAGGTTAATTGGCGACTCCAAATTGTCCATAGGTATGAATGTGAGTGTGAATGGTTGTTTGTCTATATGTGCCCTGTGATCGGCTGGCAACCAGTCCAGGGTGTACACCGCCTCTCGCCCAAAGACAGCTGGAATAGGCTCCCGTGACCTCGTGAGGAAAAGCGGTAGAAAATGAATTAAAATTAAAATTAAAATTAAAATTAAAATTAAAATTAAAATTAAAATTAAAATTAAAATTAAAATTAAAATTAAAATTAAAATTAAAATTAAAATTAAAATTAAAATTAAAATTAAAATTAAAATTAATTAAAAATAAAAGAGAGGAGAAACACCCACCAAAATGGGTGCACTTTGGGTATTAAGGGACAGGCATCATGTCATATGACAGCACTCTTAAAGGGCCATATTTGCGTTTCACTTATGAGCAAACACATGAATATTGTTCCACTTTTTTTTATTATTATTATTTGAATGTTTTAATATGCCAGCAGAGGTTAATATTGTGTCAACAACAAAGCACCAAAACATTATTGCAACCCTGCTGCTTTGAGTACAATACGGATGACTGTATATTACCAGTGCTGTCGGAAGCTGCAATAAATTCACAGGGGAGCGCAAGCAGTTCCGCTTTGTTGAAACAGAGTACGGCTTCGTCGCCTCAGGTGCGGAAGCATGGTGGTTCCATTTGCATTTCCTTCGCATCCGTATTTGAATAACTATGCATGACTGTGTGAAATATGCAAAAGGAGTGTTTGAACAATGGCAGCGGTGTTTAAAACTTTGTTTATACTGTAATCTTCGTCTGGGTTTGTCGGAATAATGTGTCATGTGTATCTTATTAACGGTAATAGGCATGAGGGATGACGGGCTGTGAGTTTCATTTTTTTTTATGTCAAGATTGATTTGGTGTGCTGTGATTGGTCGGGAAGTCTCTGGTCATTTTGAAAACGATGCTGACTCAGTGCGCCTGGTTTGCAGCTCTGATGTGTGACCTAGTTACTGTATGTGTGAAACGAATCTGGATTTACAGTGGGGGCGAGCACTGTGGCGTTTACTATCACTACTCAAATACTACATTTTGCATGTATCCCACTTTTAAACAGTACATTCTGGACAAAACTGGCGATACAAGTCTAATTACCACAAAAGGGAGTTCAAGAAAATGAGTGTCTGTGACATACAATGAACTGCATGCATACAAAAAGTGAAAATCTAAATCAGATAAAATAAAATCAAACCTCGGTTTTTGAACGCCTTGGTTTTCATATAAATTTAGCCCCAATTTTATTTTTTTTTTGTAGAATATTTGATGTAACAAATAAGTCAGTTTGTCCTGTATTGTATGAATCGGGACACCAAAACGCTGTCACTGTCCGTGTATTTTTATATTGAGTACTACACTACTAGTAGTAATACACAAAAGTGAGAAACACTATTGGATTTGTAAAACGCTTTAGCTTTTCTTCCTGGTCGTCAATCATCACACAATGTAACATGTATTTGTTTACTCTTATCAGGAACCAGGAAGATTGACAAAAGAAGTTCGAATTAAATATTTTTCGCAGTTGCCGCGCCTCTCTAAAAAGGCGACACTTAAGCTTGTGTGCCATGAAAGTGAAAGTTTTGGTGAGGAGACTGGCTGACAGCTTTCTGTTTACTATCTTCTCCTCTCAGTACATTTCCAAGGGTTATCTATGAGTGTCGTGCACATAAGTTGTGTTATGGAGGATGAGTGTGTTTATCCTGAAGGCCCCGATGAGAAGTAATTAGACTGAAAATGCACTCAGCTAATGGACTGAAATCTAACAGGTGGAATCATAATGTCTAACAAATTCAAGACAGAACTCAAAAATACAAAGTAGGTCTCAGTCGCCTTCCAAACAAATTATGCATTTCATTTGTCATTTCTAATTATATCACATTGTTTTCTGTATATGTAGAACTATAGTTATTCTCTTTTTTTTCATATTTGTGGGTGTCTGGTACAGGTTAATTCAGGGGTGGGCAAATATTTTGACTCGTGGGCCGCATTGAGTTAACAAAATTGTTTAACTCAAACACTAATTTATGATTATAATTTTTCCTTGAATTATTTGTCTAATTTTATCTGTAAAAGTGTTCTACTATCAGCTGTATGTTCTCATGTCCCTTTTTTCAGGCGCACTTTAAACATCAAACCACATCAAACTATGTAATAAAATTTTACAGTTTTGTTGTTTTTTTGTTTTTTTTTTACTAAATAAGACATCCGACTTGCAAGTCATGTTGCCAATTTGTATGTTAAAAGTTGAAATATTAAAAAAAAAAAAAAAATGGCGACTTGGTGGGCCGTATGTGGCCCCCGGCCCGTAGTTTGCCCACCCCTGGGTTAATTTGATTTACACTGTTTCCTACAGGCTAACTGATTGTATGTATGTATTAACGCAAGATACCAGAAAATGTATGCAAACCAAGAAAATGTATGCAAACCAAGACACTGTTTTTGCGTACTTTTTTTTTTTACCTAAAAACATCCAAATCAAAGTTCTACTGAAATCAAAGACAAAAAAGCTTATTTTTGTCAATTTTTTAATGCATTTCATGTTTCATGCAATGATTTCATGTCATAAATTGTATTAACATTTGGTATTATGTAGTGAAAAAGGGGCAAAAAGTTACCAAAAGTGGCAAAACAAGAACACACTCCGGCATTATTGCTTCTAAAAGGGAGAACAATACACTAAATATAATGCTTAAAATATACAATTAACTATATGAAATGTTTGATCGACATAAATTCTAACTAAATATCGGGAATTCAAGGTCAAAAGTGCCGTTATCATGTACTTTCTTTGTTACATCCATTTGCACACAAGTATGGAAATCGGAACTATATCACTAAACTATGCCCATCCCCTTAATGCTGCATTTTAATAGACAATTCCATGAAGATGAGCTTGCACATTTTCCGTGAAAACATATATGAATTGATTTTATGGTTACTACGCATCACAAACTCTATAACTGCTATCATGAGGCAATTTCACCTTCCGTGTTGGGGGGGTGGGGGGTACTTTAAAAGAGTCACTTAGCCAGAGACCCCATTATCTCATCAATTGAGTTTCTAAAAGCAAGGGGCTGACTTGATTAAAGACGTATCCATAGTGGTAAGATGCAGCTGTCAACCCCACAAGTGATGATGCAGTCCGGTGTGCTCTCCACCTCATCCCAGAGGTCTGTATCACCATATTGCCCTAATGGAATCCTGCTCTAAACCCGCCGCTGTCCACACCCTGCTGCTTGAGAAAGCCTCTTCGCCAATACTGATGATGCTCTGGGAATGCTCTTACATTTCAACAGAGTTCTGTTCATTGTTTCAAACCATAATTGTGCTCCAGAATGGTGTATTGAAAATGTGCAACTAACCAAACCTTGGTTTTAAAATCATGAAAATCTCGTATGATTCGGTTTTTGACCATTTGCCTTGTCTTTTATCACCTTGTGGAATCAAGTGCCCAAACAACTCACAATGGAAAAACAATGGAATCTTTCCGAATGACTTTTCTGAAAACAATAGTATACATGTAAAGGAATATTCCAATCTCTTGTCTACATGCGCCGCTATAATCAACCAGAATAGTCAATGGGGCATTCGCAGTAAAACATAAACATCAACATCACGTGACACCGACTTCCCTGAGTTTTTCTTTCACTTGTTGGAATAACTCCATATTCCCAGTTTTTTGTTCGTCCAGTCTTGAAATTTAGTTTGAAACAAAAACAAACTTTCCGCAGCAGTCCAGTGCCGATTGCTCGCCTCCATTTTTAAAACTGAAGAACGTTTGAGCGGGTACAAAATACCTCAATCGGATTGGGGAAAGGAATATTCCACCCCTGTGAATCCAATTATATGTTCATTCGGATTAGCACTTTTCTTTTGGAAAGGTTAAATTCTTTCCGTTTGAGCAAATAAACCGATTGCAATTGGAATATTTGGGTCCATGTATACGTGGCTATTGTCATTGTGCTTTTTTCAATGAATATGACTGCTAAATTACCATGACTTTGATAAAGAAACTTTTTCTATGAGAAAAATTGCTGTACACTCGAAGGTTTTGGAAAGAATTAACAAAAATTGATACGACAATTTTTTTTTTGTAACAAAAACTAATTTGTTTTCAGAAGTATCTCCACTGGTCGCCGGGACTGTCTATGAAACAAACCCTTCCATGTCACATTTGTGTTGTCTCTGTTTTCAGAGCTGGGGCGGCACGGCGGTCGAGTGGTTAGCGCGCAGACCTCACAGCTAGGAGACCAGGGTTCAATTCCACCCTCGGCCATCTCTGTGTGGAGTTTGTATGTTCTCCCAGTGCATGCGTGGGTTTTCTCCGGGTACTCCGGTTTCCTCCCACATTCCAAAAACATGCTCGGTTTATTGGCGACACACATGAATGACATCACCTTTACACAGCATGGAGTCAACGATGGCCAGTGCGACGTGATGTAGTGACAAAAACTATCCTCCATTCAGTGTGGAAGTGGTACATATTTTTTTGGGTATCTTTGTCTTTCTTTCCCAATCCATTAGGAAGACTTCCTTAATTTTGCTGGCCTTGTCCAAAGGTATGAATGTGAGTGTGAATGGTTGTTTGTCTATACGTATGTGCCCTGTGATTGGCTGGCAACCAGTCCAGGGTGTGATAGGCTCCAGCACCCCGCGACCCTTGTGAGGAAAAAGCTGTAGAAAATCAATGAATGAATGAAACAACTAATGCTAGTTAAAGCTAGCCCTAACAACGCTAAACAATACGTCACGGCGGATAGAAATTCCCCGACAAAACCATTATGTACTCCCAAAAAGGATAGTCTTGTATTGTCTGAAAGTTTTGTCCGAGCTTTCTAAGGTAGTAACTCAACACGCCTGAGCCCCCCTGCCTGCCCCACTGCCTTTTACACGGGCAAACCCTGGAAAGAGCCGAGGTCCCGGGAAGAATTTGACTCATTGATGCGCATAGAGGCGAGTCCAACTCAATCACGTTGGTGCTGCTCCATCTTCCGCAGCTCCTGTCACCAACAACGAGGTAGGGGTTCCACATCCCTTGAACCAATTTACCATCTCAGGGCCCAGCAGGCCAAAGCCCCGCCAACGCCCCCCTTCCTTGCGACAATGCACCCAACCCAAATATCTTTCCTCAGCAGCAGGAAGTGAAACCACAGAGCGATGAACCGTGCTGATTTTTTATTTATTTATTTATTTTTGGCGGGGTTGTGCTTGACAGGGGCCCCCGTGGGTCCCATCAAAGCGCTACATGTTCCTCATTTAAAACAGCCAAAGTATCAAAGCACACGCCCTTCAAACTCAAGAGTTTCAACTCAATGTCTTCTGCCGCCCCCACTTTGCTAAATGTCTGCCTTTCATCACATCCTCTTGCAGAGGGGGTGGGGGGTTTGGGGTGGGGTGGGGGGGGGGCAGCGGATTCTTTTTCTTCCGCTGCTCGGCCTCTCTGTTTGATCTCTGTAATTCGGCTAATGAGCTTGGGCCTCTGGCACACACACAACTAAAGATGTGCTTCTAGATGTCAGCGAGCCACATAGTGCCACCTCGTCTGACTCAGCAGCCATCTCCGAAAACCATCGGAGACCCACATGGGGCAAGTTGAGGGGGGGTCGTACTTAATTACCTGGCGCTAGAAAATCAGCAGAATTTCGGAATAATGCAATCTAGGTCAAAGAAGGCTGTGACTTCAACCTATCGAGCCAATGCCAGCATTTTTTTTTTTTTTGAGTAGTGATTAATCTTATTTTTCTACGGAAAAAGCAAACCAGAGGGATTTGTTGTGGTTGATTAAGTAGCGTTGAAATGTTCTGCCATAAAGAAGGATTTTCATTACCTTGAAATATTCAGCTCACAGTCAATTGTTTCATCGGTCATACCCCCCCCCCCCCCCCCCCGTTCCCAAATCGGCGGTGTCCCCATCAATTCAGTTCTGGCAGACATCAGCGCAAACGCACATCCTCAGTTCAAATGTTATTATTATTATTTTTTTAATCTTTACAGGGTGGAATATATGAAATGTGCCAGACAGATTTGTCACTGGAAGCCCCCCCCTCCCCGGGGGTAAAATCTGAGTCAGCGGTCTCTGAGGCAAATGCAAACTTCTCTCTCCAAAATGCTAATCTTTGATTTCTACCAGATTAGTGCGACTCAAGCTGATCTCTGGATGCAAGAAACATAAGTAGCTGGCGGCCATCCCGTTTCTTCTTCTTAATATGAGATGCAACGGAAACGTGAGGGCGCGTAGTGTTATTGTTGGATTAAAGAAAATGACAGCCGAGGGTGACGCTGCCAAAGGAGATTTTTCCTTTTTTTTTGTGAGACGTGTGTTTGCGTGTATGCCGTTGCTGTTTGTATTTCCACTATATCGCAATTTTGACTTTGACTCTTTGTGGACAATTAAAAGTGTGTAGGTAAACATTCATTCATTCATTTTCTACCGCTTATCCTCACGAGGGTTGCGGGGGTGCTGGAGCCTATCCCAGCTGTCTTCAGGCGAGAGGCGGGGTACACCAACTGAACTGTTAACCCTTAACCCTTTAAGCAACATTCCTGAATTTAAAAATAATTTCAAAAATGGGCTGCACGGTGGGTGAGTGGCCACACAGCTAGGAGACCTGGGTTCGATTCCCTGCTCAGCCATCTCTGTGTGGAGTTTGCATGTTCGAGCAGGCCACACAGCAAGGTTATCTGGGTTTGATTCCCCGCTCGGGCGTCTCTGTGTGGAGTTTGCATGTTCGAGAAGGCCACACAGCTAGGAGACCTGGGTTCGATTCCCCACTCGGGCATCTCTGTATGGAGTTTGCATATTCGAGCAGGCCACACAGCTAGGATATCTGGGTTCGATTCTCCGCTCGGGTGTCTCTGTAGGGAGTTTGCATGTTCTCCCTGTGCATGCGTAGGATTTCTCCGGGTACTCCGGTTTCCTCCCACATTCCAAAAACATGCTAGGTTAATTGGCGACTCCAAATTGTCCATAGGTATGAATGTGAGTGTGAATGGTTTTGTCCAGGGTGTACCCCGCCTCTTGCCCGAAGACAGCTGGGATAGGCTCCAGCAGCCCCCACGATTCTTGTGAGGACAAGCGGTAGAAAATGAATGAATATTTCCTAGATGGTACTTGGTGTAACCATAGTTGGTCCACCATGGATTTCCCTTAATAGTCTGCTTTAATGTTTTAAAGTATACGTTTGTATAGCGTTCTACAAAGCCTTTGCGGTGAAGTTCATAAAATACTATATTTCAGCATTTGTTATGCTAAAAAACAAAAATGGAATTAAGACATACACGGTTGTCATCTTCCATTGGCGATGTGCTGAAAGGAAGCATACAAGTATTAACACAGAGCCTTTTGGGAAATGTTGGCACTTGATATCGTAAAACCTCCTACCAGATTTTTTTTTTTTTTAATGGTCTTTGACGGTGATGAAAAAAGGCAAATCCATGACAGGCTCAATTGTCAATGCCGAGGTCACATCTGTTTGTGCTGTAGCCCAAGGTTTGTTTGCAAAAAAAAAAAAAAAAGCTTTTAATCCTTTCAGAAAGCGGGTATCAGAGCCGTGTCTCCTCTGTGCCCTGCTTGACAGCCATGTCCGGTATCCACGCACAGATGGCATGAAAGAAAGTCTGAACCATTGAGGGGAAAAAAAAAAAAAAAACCTGGGGCATCCACCTGGAGGATCACAAGGTGGCACAAGGGTGGAACAAAATCGATGTTCACACCACAGGGATCCAGCTCTGCCGTAACTCTGGGACTTTGGACTTCTTTGCTGTACTTCCTCTGCTATGAGTGAACAAGAATATTGTCGCTGTGTTATGACAGAACCATATGTTTGTATCTTTAGGAGGATTTGGACTTCTTTCCATCCATCCATTTTCCTACGCTTATCCGGGTCCGGGTCGCGGGGGCAGCAGTCTTAGTAGGGAAGCCCAGACTTCCCGGTCCCCGGCCACCTCCTCCAGCTCCACCGGGAGGACACCAAGGCATTCCCAGCTGTGAGACATAGTCCCTCCAGCGTGTCCTTGGTCTTCCCCGGGGCCTTTTCCCGGCTGGGCATGCCTGGAACACCTCACCAGGGAGGCGTCCGGGATTCCATGTCCCAAGAGCCAGATTTGGCCGCCGAAGACCAGGTCGCCTACGCACCCGCCCTTGACCGCCACCCAACACACAAAGCACCGGACCCTTATGCTTGCCCCCGTAGGTGGGGGGTCTGCGAGGGGGAGATCCCGTGTGGCTTCTTCGGGCTGGGCCCGGCCGGGCTCCACGGGTGAAGGCCCGACCACCAGGCACTCGCCTGCGAGCCCCTCCCCCGGGCCTGGCTCTAGGGTGAGGCCCCGGTACCCCACATCCGGGCAAGGTACGGTTCCTCCGCTTGTTCTTGTTCATATGGGTCTTCTGAATAAATCTTGGTCTGTCCCGTCACCTCGGACCTGTTTACCTTGGGAGACCCTACCAGGGACATATAGCCCCAGACAACATAGCTCCTCGGATCACTCGGGCACTCAAACCCTTCCACCATGATAAGGTGGTGATTCACGGAGAGGGGACTTCTTTCTCTTACAGCTTTTCCCTTCAGGAGTCGCCACAGCAAATTAATGTCCTCCATCCAACCCTGTCTCTCTCACACCAACTACCCTCATGTCCTCCTTCACTCCTCTTTGGTCTTCTTCTACGCCTCATAAACACAGCATCCTTCTACCAATATATTCACTATCTCTCCACTGGACATGTTCGAATCATCTCACTCTGGCCTCTCTGACTAACTTTTTAACTTGTTCCTGATCCTATCCATCCTGGTCACTCCCAATGTGAACCTCAGCATCCGCATCTCTGCTACACCCCAAACAACATTGCCGGCCTCATCGCAGTTTTGTATACTTTTCCTTTCATTTGAGCTGAAACTATTTAGGAGGATTTGGACTACTTCTCGGCTGCACAGCGGTCGAGTGGTTAGCGTGCAAGCCTCACAGTTAGGAGACCAGGGTTCAATCCTACCCTCGGCCATCTCTGTGTGGAGTTTGCATGTTTTCCCCGTGCATACGTGGGTTTTCTCCGGTTTCCTCCCACATTCCAAAAACATGCTAGGTTAATTGGCGACTCCAAATTGCACTTCGACGTTTGCCATTTTTCCCATTATTAACTACGGACCAGGCTGCACGGCGGATGAGTGTTTAGCGCGTAGGTCTCACAGCTAGAATACCCGAGTTCAATTCCACTGTGCATGCGTGGGTTTTCTCCGGGTATTCCGATTTTCCTCCCACATTCCAAAAACATGCTAGGTTAATTGGCGACTCCAAATTGTCCATAGGTATGAATGTGAGTGTGAATGGTTGTTTGTCTATATGTGCCCTGTGATTGGCTGGCAACCAGTCCAGGGTGTACCCCGCCTCTCGCACGAAGACAGCTGGGATAGGCTTCAGCACTCCCCGTGACCCTCATGAGGATAAGCGGTAGAAAATGAATGAATGAATGAATGAATGAATGGACTAATTCTCCATATTCCATGTTCTTGAACCAATGAAGGATGGTTAACCAAGTCAATGAATTTGCTCTAGTACATCAGTATGGAAGTTGTGGACGGAGCACACGGACAAAGCAGGAAAAGCAGGCCATGAGGAGGAAAGGGAATCGCTGGAGTAATGGCTTAGTGTAAGGAAGTCATGAGATTTAGCAATAGACAAAAACCAGTTTGTGATATACTACGCATTTGTCATCAGACTGACAATGCACATTATTTAACTGCCAAATATTCCGTGTGTCGCTGCATGCTGCGTGACTACAATTCTATTAAAAAGTGCACAAACTTTGTAAAAAAAAAAAAAAAAGTGATTAATGTATCTATGAGTCTTGACATGCCCATCTCCAAAAAACATCGCCTACGAAAGGAGTGATGTTTTTTTTTTTTTTTTTTTTTCTCCAGTAGGTGTGTCACGGAAAAGAAACTTGTTTGAAATGCAAGTTCTGTGCGTGTGAGACATCACCTCGGGGGAAGCCAAATGGGAGAGTAAAGCAACAAATAGACAATCTGGCAAAGCATTTACTCAGCAAATTGCTACAAGTCTCAGGTGACATATCAATCCCATTAAGGGGCAGAAGACTTCCCAGGTGTGTTAAGTCTTCCTTGGAGCGAGCACAGGAAACACGATGAGTGTACACGACGTGAAAGTGGATGAAGCCTGGTTCAAGTGCCATTCCCTCGTTATGGTGCAGTGGAATGTTTACTAAGCTACATTGTTAAGTGTGGATGAGTGGTCAGGGCTTTTAGTAACACAGCTGTGAATGAAGTGCATTAATATTGCCACCATGACATGAATGTAGCATGTTCCCTGCCTGCAGAGGCCATGTATCTCAAATTCGCTTCTATTTATAGTATAGCTTTCAGGTCTGTTCCAGAACGATGGTCCAGGTCCGACTTGTACGAATTTGGAAGTTTTTTCCAACAATAAGTAATAGAAGTTTAAAACATTTATATTATTTTTTTTTATTTTTGTATTATTTTTTAATAACAATAATAATAATAATTAGTAGTAGTAGTAGTATAGTAGTAGTAGTAGTAGTAGTAGTAGTATTAATAATAACTAATTTTAACTACTACTAGTATAGTAGTAGTAGTAGTAGTAGTATTAATAATAACTAATTTTAACTACTACTACTACTACTACTACTACTATACTACTACTACTACTACAACTACTGCTAATTATTATTATTATTGTTATTAAAAAATAATATAAAAATAAAAAAATAATAATATAAATTTTTTAAACATCTATTACTTATTGTTGGAAAAAGCTTCCAAATTCGTACAAGTAGTAGTAGTATAGTAGTAGTAGTAGTAGTTAAAATTAGTTATTATTAATGCTACTACTACTACTACTACTACTACTATACTACTACTACTACTACTACTACTACTAATAATAATAATAATAATAATAATAATAATAATAATAATAATAATAATTATTATTATTATTATTATTATTATTATTATTATTATTATTATTAAAAACGATTAGTAGTATTATTAGTAGTATTATTAGTATTAATAATAATTAACTAATTTTAACTAATAATACTACTACTACTACTACGACTAATAATAATAATAATTATTATTATTATTGTTAATAATAATAATAATATTTAATAATAATAATAATTATTATTATTATTAAATATTATAATTATTAAACAAACAATAATTAGTAGTAGTAGTAGTAGTAGTATAGTAGTAGTAGTAGTAGTCAAAATTAGTTATTATTAATACTACTACTACTACTAATAATAATATAATATAATAATATAATTAAAAACTATTAGTAGTAGTATTATTAGTATTAATAATAATTAACTAATTTTAACTAATAATACTACTACTACGACTAATAGTAATAATAATACTAATAAAAATTATTATTGTTAATAAATATTATAATTATGAAATTAAATAAATATTAATAATAATATTAATAACAATTATTATTATTATTATTGTTATAATAATAATAATAGTAATAATAATGATGATGATAATAATAATAATAATAATAATAATAATAATAATAATAATAATAATAATAATAATAATAATTATTATTATTATTATTATTATTATTATTATTATTATTATTATTATTATTATTATTATTATTATTATTATAATATAATAATAATAATAATAATAATAATAATAATAATAATTATTATTATTATTATTATTATTATTATTATTATTATACAGTACAATATTAAAATGTGTTGTCATTGACTACTTCTCTGATAAACACGTAGTCCAAACAACGAGGAAGAAAAGAAAAGCTAAAGAAAAGCAATAGTCTGGTAATACTTCACTTTCAGAGGTAGTATTAGCGCTGTAACAGAGGTGGGATATTGCCTGTATGAAAGGGTATTCTGCAATGCCGGATATAGAGACCGGGGATATAACTTCTCTATTGTGTTGAAAGCCACCGCCATCTGATACATCACACCAGAACCATCCAATTATATGATTGAAGGATGCTGTGTCGCCGTGGGAGCGTTCCAGCAATACCCCCACCCCCTTCTGTTATGGCTCTATTGTTGTTATTTCCTTTAATATCTGTGTGAAAGAGTGGCTACAAAACTAGCAATAAAAGGTGCAGCATGCCCACACATTCATCATAATCGCATACAACAGTTTGTAAATGTAATCAAAGTCAAGTGATGACATGTGGATCAGCTGCAGAGGCAGCACAATGTGAAGCCCACACAGGTTGATAATGAGTCGGAGCGGACCATCAGAGGGTGTGCGGTGTGAAAGTTGCTGAGCGGGGAAACTGAAGGTGAGTCTCACAGGACTCGTTTGAGAGGAACAAGGTGCTTAGAGCAGCTGAGAGGCCACCAAAAAAAAAAAAAAAAAAAAAAGACAATTATACATAATTACTGCTTCAAATTTGTGGGCAAAGGGACTCTTTACCTGCCATATTGGCCCAGGACTCCGCTGTGCCACTAATTGCTACTGTCCTACATATCAAGACCATTTTAGAAACATACAGTTCTACAGTGTGTGTTGCAGCTTTCGACATTGACCCGCTTTAGGAGCCATTTAAGTGTCAAAATATTTCATTTGCAACAAGAGACTAATATTGTAATCCTTTTGAAACACACTTATTTGGGAAAAATACAATATTGGAACAGAAGATCATTGACTGATCAAGAAGGTTAGAATAACACTAATAATACTCCAGTATCCTCATTCATTCATTTTCTACCACTTATCCTTACAAGGGTCGCAGGGGTGCTGGAGCCTATCCCAGCTGTCTTCGGGCGGGAGGCGGGGTACACCCTGGACTGGTCGCCATCCAATCACAGGGCACATATAGACAAATAAACATTCATACTCAAATTCATACCTATGGACAATTTGGAGTCGCCAATTAGCCTAGCTTGTTGTGAGATAGCAAGGCCAGCAAAATTACTGAAGTCTTTCTAATGGATTGGGAAAGAAAGACAACGATTCCCCCCAAAAATTACCACTTCCACACTGAATGGAGGATAACTTTTTGCACTACATCACGTCGCACCGGCCTTCGTTGACTCTATGCTGTGTAACCTATGGACAATTTGGAGTCGCCAATTAACCTAGCATGTTTTTGGAATGTGGGAGGAAACCGGAGTACCCGGAGAAAACCCACGCATGCACGGGGAGAACATGCAAACTCCACACAGAGATGCCCAAGGCGTATTGTACATGCTCGTATATTAAGGCCAGCAAAATTAATGAAGTCTTTCTAATGGATTAGGAAAGAAAGACAAAGATGCCCCCCAAAAATTTACCACTTCCACACTGAATGGAGGATAACTTTTTGCACTACACCACGTCGCACCGGCCTTCGTTGACTCTATGCTGTGTAACCTATGGACAATTTGGAGTCGCCAATTAACCTAGCATGTTTTTGGAATGTGGGAGGAAACCGGAGTACCCGGAGAAAACCCACGCATGCACGGGGAGAACATGGAAACTCCACACAGAGATGCCCGAGGCATATTGTACATGCTAGTATATTAAGGCCAGCAAAATTAATGAAGTCTTTCTAATGGATTAGGAAAGAAAGACAAAGATGCCCCCCAAAAATTTACCACTTCCACACTGAATTGAGGATAACTTTTTGCACTACATCACGTCGCATCGGCCATCATTGACTCCATGCTGTGTAACCTATGAATGTGAGTGTGAATGGTTGTTTGTCTATATGTGCCCTGTGATTGGCTGGCAAAGACAGCTTGGATAGGCTCCAGCTGTCACCCTAGTGAGGATAAGCAGTATAAAAAATGGATGAATGGATGACAAATGTTAGTCACTTCCAATTTTTAACCTGAACTCATAAAAAAAAAAAAAAAACGATAAAATTTTAGGTACAAAGTACTTAGACACAAGACCTTTCCGACTGTTTTACTTTGAAGTACTGACTCTGAGAGCAAAGCATAGCCAGCAGAAAGTTGGAGAGCAGCCTATTTTGTTGAGCCACTTTTGCAGCGTGCAGTGTGTTCTCTGCATACTTTCTCCAGTGATATCTGACTTATTTCATTTCTTATTTATCAGATTTTTTTTTTTTTCCCTTTGCTCTCGCTCTGTCATTGTTTTCCCAGTGTGTTCTGTTGCCCTTACCCATTTGCTCTCCTCACTGCAAAATCCAATATTTGTAGATACGCTCCCTGCCTCGGTCTCTGTAAATATATTTTCAAAATCCCATTGATGTTTTTTTTTTTTTCTTCTTCTCTCGCTCTCTCTCTCTCCTCTCATTCTTTGTCGGTGCAAATGGAAGGCTTGTAATGAGATTGATTATTTTAATACAGCCAGGCGGAATCAAACTCCTGCACAAGAAACTCCCATTCTCCGTTTCTAGCATATTTATGAAGTAGCGGGAGTGAAGGGTTTCCATTTTTGTGGCCTGTCGTGATGATCTGGGAGAGAGAGAGAGGACGTTTCAATGAGCAACAAAACTGATTATATGCATGCGGCGCTGCTGAATGAATGATGCGTTCGGTCCTTTTCACTGACATAAATCCAACTGTCACTCGATAGAAGAAAATATAAATCTTCCATCTCTTGCACGTCATGTCTGAGTGGCTAAAGTCTTAAAAGTGCTCTGTCTTTTAGATTAATGTTTATCTGATAGTTCGGCCCTCTCATCTTGTAGCTTTGTGTCAAAAAAAAGACAGCAAGTTCAATATGCACCTTTGTATGGAGGCCAGGGTTAGCCAAACTGAGGGGCGGTGCCCGGAACGGGTCACAAGACAATTTTATTTTTATTACTTTCATTACTTTTGAGATTGTTATTATCCAAATCATCTAATCTTCCAACCACTCGTTTCAATTAAATGAACAGGGGGGCACCTGTAATGTGTCGACATATCCCTCAGAAAGTACAGTCGTCCCTCGTTTATCACCTAATCGGTTCCGGACCTGACCACGATATGTGAATTTCCACAAAGTAGGATTCAATATTAATAAATAGAAAATGTTCACCAAAGCACAGAGTAGGGAAGAAGGACAAAGTAAGAAGCTAAAATGATACCACTTCCACACAAAATGTGAGGAAACCATGTCAGAATTTTAATCCATGGTTGACTCCATATTGGAAGTTATATAATGTCTCATCAATGTAACATTACTGAAGCTTATTGACCAGTATACTACATATAAATTGTCTTTCAATATATTTTTTAAATGAACGAACAGGCCATGCTCAACCGAAACCGAAACAGCGATCATAAATAATTTGTTAAAAACCTCAACAGAGTGAGGGAGCAATGTTTAAACCAGGAGTGACTGTAGGTAGTTGTGCTCTTCACCAATAAATACACTCGATCCTAATACAGTAATCCCTCGTTTATCGTAGTTAATTGATTTCAGACCTGTGATAAGTGAATTTCCACAAAGTAGGATTTCTTATTTACAAATCAATAAGGCAGCTGGGATAGGCTCCATCATACACGCAACCCTGGTGAAGATAAGCAGTATAGATAATGAATGAATGAATATTGATAGTTTCCAACCATCTAAATCTATTTTTAACATTATTAGAGCCCTCTAAACATGACACAAGACCCCTATAGTCACTTTTATTACCCAATATATTAAATATTGGGTAATACATATGAGAAAATGTGTGTAAATGTGATCGTGTGGCAAGCAGACAGGAAGTGATGTCATGGGCTAAGAGTTTTATCTTGTTGTGTATCTTGATAATTTTTGCGTATGACACAGAGCATTACAGTAACTTTTACTGACACCTAGTGACCGGTATTGAACACTACAGCATCATTGAATGCGTTTTCTGAAAATGCTCAGTTAAGGCCAAAATATGTAAATCTTGTTTCAAGCCAGCATCAGCGACCAAGGAGTGTTGCATTCAGGTACACGATCAATGAGATGAACCCTGAGATAGAGTGCAAGAAAAAGTGACCTGAAGAGAAATGTAAGTCGCAGCGCGAGGGGGGGGGGGGGATTAAATGTCGACTCAGATAATGAAATCCGAATGGGAGGTTTTCTTCGAGAACCCTACCAAGGAAATGGTCAAGACTTGACAAATTTGTCATGACAACAGTGTATTCGACCAGAATACCATTTATTTTAGTCCTGGAGACGTTCACATTATTTTATAGCGTAGTGGTCGAGATTTGGTGGCCCGTGACTTCATCATATATTTAACATTGATATTACATAATACTGTAGGTTTTGATAGTCCTTGAGTCTGACGAAGCCCAAATCGCCTACTTTAGTTCTGTCGCAGAAAGTACAACAGCAATATTATCCCCGCGGCTACAAATGTCACTACTGCAACAAGGTAGGAAAAGATGGTAGCACATAATCTCAGGAGGATGTAGACGTGTCATGTACAAAGCGCAGTACTTTATTGCTTTGTTGAGTCGATACACAGAACTCTGCATTAAGGACCAAATACAATATAAAGAAACAAGACATTGTAATGACTAAATTAATCGAATTTGTTTTGGGGTGCACTCTGAGGATCGAGATGCCATTATCCATTTATATTTTTGCAACCATTTTGCCCTGACGCTGCGTTTACAGATTACACAACAAAAGGGTCAACTACTGTGTACCCATTCTTCTTGAAATCCTTAAAATAAAAGCAGTGGCAAAGTGTTTGCTTATTTATCCAGGCCCAGTGCTCAGTAAAAAGAGGAAAGGATAACAATGCAATAAACTGCGGTTTTAACATCAATTCAAGATAGGTTAAGTAGGGACTAAGGGTCGGGAATGATGTCTTGAGTGTTGTGATCAATAGGCTCCTCCCTACACACTTGTGTTAAGAAGTGGGTAAACGTGGCTGTTCAGTGAGGCCTTGTACCCAATCCCCGATGGATCACACCACAAGCATGGAAAATATATGAAGTACAGTAATCTCTTGTTCATTGCAGTTCATTAAAATCTAATATTTTCATAGTTTGATAGCATTTTTTACATTCTTTGAGCCATCGAGATATGAACACTCCTACCTTTTAGGCAAGTTACAGCGCGTTTATTTCTCGAGTACCAATACTACAGAAGGTAATTCAAAGTACTTTACAGAAAAAAAAGGGTCAAATCATTTCATAAAATGATCAAATCTTTCTAAAATCATGACATAAAATTCCATACATCATTCTATAATACATAGTGCAAATTCAGTTGTCATATGAATAGTTGAATTAAAGTGTTTTGCCGTTGCTAAAGTTCAGGATTGTCTGAAAGACTCTTTCCAGATTTTGGCAGCACAAAACTGAAACACAGCCTCACCATGTTGGGTCTTAAAAAAACATCCATAAGGAAGAACTTTGAATGGCCAAAAGAAGACAATGAGGCAACAAAACTCTGTTTATGATCTAAAGCAGGGGTCTCAAACATGCGGCCCGCGGGCCAAATGTGGTCCGCAGGACACTAGTTTGAGGCCCCCGCCTTGATATGAAAGTTTAATGTTAGTGCGGCCCGGCGCAAGTTTGATATGGATGCTGTATGGTATCATGTACCCAGAAAAAATTATTACGTTTGATTAATGTTCATGTTAAATAAGGTTAAATAACTGTTAATAGTTATCCTCCCTATCCGTGTGGAAGTGGTAAGTTTTTGGCTTTTTAAGTTTAAACGAAATAACTTGGAGGCTACCGTTTAGGTCGCTAGCGCTCTAGTTTGCGAGTTAGCATGTGTCTCAAGACCCTGCAGTTGCGCAATATGTTGTAAATAAAAAGAGTATAAATGTGACTATAGTCGTGTTTTGTCATGTCTACAGGGCTCTAATAATGCTTTGTTCATTTTAATCTGAAAAAAATAATTTGTCTACCCACCAACTATATGTTGGCTGGGATAGGCTCCAGCATGCCCCCGCTACCCAAGTGAGGAAAAAATGCTATAGAAAATGGATGGATGGATGTAAAACTATCATTGTAAGAATTATTTTTTGTGTGTTAACATTTTTGGGTACGCAGAACGGATTAATTGGATTGTCAGGATTTCTTATGGTCATTGATTTGGTTAGAGTTCAATGATGCTAACCGAGGTTATACAAAAGCGACCAATGGATCGACATACTATGCTGTCTTTTAATTAGTCGAGAGAGTTTTTCACACAGAATTTCACGAGTGAGCCCTGGACAAAAGTGTAGATAAGTTCGATGCCGCTTGAGTATGGTTACCATGGCTATTCATCAAGGTGCGCCGTTTGATCTAAATTAGGATTAGTTTGGCCTTGGTGGAGATTTGCCATTGTAGTTTCAAATGCTTTGCTCGCTTTGTACCGCGGCCCATGTCACCGCTAACGATAATAGCGCTGGCCTGTGCAAGCCATCTGTTTCCTTTGAAACACATGGCGTCACCAGTTGGGTCTTTGAACCTGCTAGCAAAGTACGTCATGGAAGCAAGAAGAAGAAGAACACCTCCCTACTTTACCACCTGTTCACTCGAGCGTACACTCGTTTCAAGCGTTGACGTTATGTGCTGTATTTAATCATGTTTTTGGAAAAACACTGTTTGTTGACTTGTGGTTGCAGTTGCCCATTCACCCCCAACCAACCACCCCCCCCCCCCTCTCCACACCCCCACCGCTCTTATTTAACGTTTGCCTTTGCGTAAATAAGTAATGCACCCCGGTGACAGTGAAGCAGAAGCACACAAACTTACACCCTCAGACAAAATGTCACAGGATGCCGTGTTTGTCTACGTATGCTCGGATATTTTGCCTTAGGTCAAGCCTACATAAGCTCTGCCAAAAAAAAAAAAAAATGCATTTCTAAATAGAATTTTCCTCGTATTATAAATAAGTAATAAGTCAGTAAGGTCTGTTTACAAAGTAAAACAAAAGCAGATAGAAAACCGTCCGATGAATTGTGTTTACTCCATTATATACAATCTTATTCCATTGGTCGTTTTTGGAATGTAGGCCGAAGAATCAGATAAAAGCAGATGTGTTCTAGGCACTTTTATGATTTAATTCAACAAATCTTGTATTCCTGTCTCAGGGGGGGGAATGTGTTTTTTTTCGTCTACTATCACTCTGCATTCTGGACTGACATTCCTTCAATAGCGTTAAGACATGCTTTATGAAAACGACCTAATTCACAGTCAGTGATAAAGTTTGTTTATCTGTGTCGTGCTGCAGGAACAAAACAACTTCTGATCATTAAACGTGATGTTTGTATGTGTATGTGAGGTTACTGTATTTCATACACTAGCAATGTAGATGACCCAGATTGGAAAATGTTCAGATTTGATGAACCCTCCTGCAAGGGACTGAATTTTTTATTGTGTCATATGGCGGAAATGCAGGCAAATAGGGAGGACTAATGAATGCGTTTCACTCTGTATGGTGCAAGCTTCTACTTTACCGCTGATAAGTGAAGACATTAGGACCTACTTGGGTACTTTCTAAGAGTAACAAGCAGTTTGGAGGAGGAAAAAAAAAAAAAAAAAAAAAAAAGCACAGTGTTTCGATGGACCCTATTCTAGCCTCGCACGTTGACAATCCTATTAAGAAAACACTGTGTGCTCTTAGTGTGACGCAAATTGGCTACAAGTAGTCTGGCCCATCTCCAAGCATGACTCAAGGTGACGGCGGCGACCACCACAAAGGCGTAGAGTTTCTGTCAAGATCAATACAGGCATATTGATGGCACAGGGCACATAGCCATTTGTTTAATGTGCTACTTTGTAATGAAACTTAGCAAATGCTCCGGAAACAAACAAGACAACATGGTGGAAATGGCAGACTAACTTGCGAAACAGTATTAGAGCAAAAGTTTTATCGATGATATCACAATAAAACAATCTGATCTGTGAAACTTATGCAAAGCCGCTGGTTCAAGTACTATCGGAGCAACTCTGATTGTGCTATGTGAGTGTGTCAGGAAGGCTTTCTATTAGAAGCTATTAGACTGAAAATACACTGTGCTATAAGAACTGAATCTATGGGAATAATAATAATAATAATAATAAATTAAAATCTACAAAGTACCGTAAGTAAACAAAAACACTTCTCTTTTGGCGATGGCCGATGGCGCTCAGTTGGGGTGTCACAAGACACTTGACTAGATGAGTTAATCATTCATTCATTTTCTACCGCTTTTCCTCACGAGGGTCACCAGGTCCCAGCTGTCTTCGGGCGAGAGGAGGGGTACACCCTGGACTGGTCGCCAGCCAATCACAGGGCACATATAGACAAACAACCATTCACACTCACATTCATACCTATGGACAATTTGGAGTCGCTAATTAACCTAGCATGTTTTTGGAATGTGGGAGGAAACCGGAGTACCCGGAGTAAACCCACGCATGCACGGGGAGAACATGCAAACTCCACACAGAGATTGCAGAGGGTGGAATTGAACCCTGGTCTCCTAGCTGTGAGGTCTACGCGCTAACCACTCGACCGCCGTGCAGCCGAGATGAGTTAATGACGTTTCTTATTACTTTGAAGAAAAGTACAATGAAAATATATCTACTCGTTTAATTTCTACTACATACACTCTTCTGCACTCTGTGTGCGGATGCTAGTGGCCCCGCCTCTACCCACTGAGACAAAGTAACTGTATGACTGACAAAAGGGCTCACTGCGTCCATGCTCTTGTTCTATAGAACAAATGTACAGAAGTGCTGAAATGGATTAATTATTATTTTTAATTGATTATATTGTATTAATTATTAATTTATCATCATCTCGGGCCTAGTTCCTGAAAGATGTTTTAATCTTGTGACCCTCCCTTATGGACGGAGAAACGGAAACCAACACAGCAACCTAAAAAAGGTATGTTGTTAGAGTCAGAATGGACGCAAATACATTTAGAGTAGTTACTGTGAAAATAATGAACTAATGAGGAATTAATGAGTAGCGGTAGGGTTAGGTAGGTTCCTTCGTCATTCACTACTGTAATTTTGTGTACTTTATTGTAAGGTGTTACTAAAAACAGTACAATTGAACTTGAGCTTGCTACTTGGATATATAATAAGTACATTTGTAGGGTAGTAATAAGTAACTTTTTCAATTATAACGTACTAAATTTCAGTTCATTTGGAATGTAGTTCTACAAAATTTACAGGCGCAGACTTCAAATGAATGTGTCGTACAAGAATTATTTTTCACAGCAATCAGCAATGATGAGAGCGCTGGTGATCAAGCAGTCAATGTTGCTCATCTGTGCGACGGAAGAAAAAAGATAAGTGAATCGTCAAATGATGATGATGACAATATAACACGGCGACAATGACTACGCCGTGTAAAATCGCCCGCTTCCTCTCATCTATGACTTTATCGTCTTATGTTCTCTCATTAAAGCATGTTTTAGAATTATGGAGGTGAAGTAGACAAGATAGGGATCATTTTCAAGAAAAGTGGCAATGAAAAAGATGAGCTAGCGCAATAACCAACGCATAACATATCTCCAAATGAAGACTTTTTTAACACAATATAAAGTTGGAGATTAAAGGAATCTGACATTTTTTTTTCTCTCAAAGGCTCTCAGTAAATAAAAGACACATTGCAGAAAATTGCATCATTTTTTTATACAGTATATTCAGTCTCTAATTACACCCTCTTAGTATTTTTGTGGAGAGGGACTGATGCACAAACAAAAAAAAAATACATTGTCAGATTGGACATTCTGTACTTTTTATCCCACCTTTGATGCATTTACTGCTCTGTGTAACAGTAGAGAAAAATCCCACAATGCTTTGCCACAATAGCAGGAGAAAGCGTTCCCAGTCGAAGAATAGTATCGCAGGTCACTGCTTGCCTAATGAAATAAATTATACTTCATATTTCTGGAACTAAGCTTGTAGTTCTCTTTTGTATTCTATTCTTTGCTTGGTAACTTTTATCTTTTAATGCAACCATTCATCCCATTGTCATAAAAATATAAATATGTAATGGCATCCCATTTTCATCACAATGGTGAATAAATTATAGGATTCAGCAGGATTCCTTCACCTCACGGCTATTGTTGGTGGTCAAAAAAAAAATACGTCCTCGAGGATAATGTATGCATGAAAAAATGCGGTCAAGTAATGTAAAAAATGGCTGGCTATATTACAGATTATGAAATCATTTTTAGGATGACATAAAATTATGAATGGTATTTTGGAGCCAAGTGTAATATACAATAAAATGGAGAATTACTTTAGTAATTAAGTACCATTTTTCCCGAAGTATAAGTTGCATTTTTCTTCATAGTTTTGCTGGTCCTGTTACTAATAATCAGACGTGAATTATATATGGAAATATGCAGTATGTATAATATAAGATGCTACCTTTGACTCATTCACTCCCAGCCATTTTTTAAAAGCCGTCCCTCTCGGTATTGGCACTTTTTGCATGCCGAGCTCTTATAAGCAACTTTGCCATGGCTTAAATCTGCACAAACATGATTTCTTCTATTGTGGAGTTACATCATCACCTCTTTGTGCCTCTTGCACAAAAAATAAAAAATAAAAAAACATGTATAAATACGTTTTGGGGAATGAGCGGTCGGGTTGAAAGTATAGTATAAAGTAAAAGTATAATACGTCTTTGATCATAAATGAGTAAAGTGAAATTTATTGGTCAAACAAGGAAAGGTTTTTTAAAAACATACATAAGGAAGAACTTTGAATGGCCGAAAGAAGACATTAAGGGAACAAAACCCTGTTTATGATCTAAAGGAAACATATATTTAACAAAAATAAGGGTCTTTGGAGCTAAAAAAAAAAAAAAAAATGCAGTAGATCAAACCAAAAGAAGACATTTTCTGGGAAAAAAGTCCCTTTATAGACCAAAAGAAAAATAACTTTCATGCATCATAAAGTATGTAGCATTGTAGTTACTAGCCATACATTGATGACACATGAATGACATTACTTTTACACAGCATGGAGTCAACAATGGCCGGTGCGACGTGATGTAGTGAAAAAAATTATCCTCTATTCAGTGTGGAAGTGGTAAGTTTTTGGCATCTTTTGGTGTCTTTTTTTCCCAATCCATTAGAAAGACTTCCTTAATTTTGCTGGCCTTAATATGCTAGCATGTGCAGATACGTACACGTCTGTTTCTGCCGTGTCTTGGAGAGAGTTCACTTTGTGATTTTTTCCGGGTACTCCGGTTTTCCTCCCACATTCCAAAAACATGCTAGGTTAATTGGCGACTCCAAATTGTCCATAGGTATGAATGTGAGTGTGAATGGTTGTTTGTCTATATGTGCCCTGTGATTGGCTGGCCACCAGTCCAGGGTGTACCCCGCCTCTCTCGCCCGGAGACAGCTGGGATAGGCTCCAGCACCCCCGCGACCCTCGTGAGGAAAAGCGGTAGAGAATGAATGAATGAATGAATGAATGAATGATCCAGGCTGCAGTTAGTTAGTGGTTAGTGGCAAATGGTTAGCACCTCACAGCTAGGAGACCAGGGTTCGATTCCACCCTCGGCCATCTCTGTGTGGAGTTTGCATGTTCTCCCCGTGCATGCGTGGGTTTTTTCCGTGTACTCTGGTTTTCCTCCCACATTCCAAATGAATAGTATTATAATTATTATTTGAGAATTGCATTCTTTAGAAAATTGCCTACTTACACAAAAGCTTAGCAGTTTTATATTTTGTACTTTGTTCCCTAATTGTACTGAAAATGAACTGAACTGTGACCTTAAATTGAAGAATGTAGCAAACTGTTATTACGCTCATACCTTATTTACTGTTAACTACTTTTTGCTTTTGTCGTTTACTATTTCTTTTTACTCGTTTTACTCGGGTGTCTGAAATGAAAACACCATTAGTCACCATTCCAGGGAGCTAAATGCCAAAATAAAGACTCTGCAATTACAAGCATTGTGGTTATGTGGCTTCATTAACTACAATGGATGTGAGGAATTTGTGTGGCTGCGTGTTTGCGTTTTAGGTTTTCCAATTTCTCAGTGAGCCGTACGTGTACATCATTTGTCTTGGATGGAAATCTATCCTGAATGGAAGGCTTTCATTAAGTCATTCAATAATGAACCTGTTTGTCAAGGGCACATTTCCTATGCAGTGTCAATGTGGCCGATATAGAACGTCCAGAAATCCAATACCTGTATCAATCTGGAATATATGCTCAAAAAGAAATTGGCATACTGTGTGGGTGTGTGTGTAGGTGAAATATACACATATACTGTATGTTTAGAACCATTTTGATGCTCCAAATAAGTGAAAACCTGAGAGAAACCAATGACAGCAGTTTTAGGGGTTTAGCGGTTTTCTCCATTGTAAACTGCCTTTGAGTTTTTTCATTCATTCATTCATTTTCTACCGTAAATATAACAGAATATGAAAAAATATTCCAACTATTCAACCAAACAGATGATATTTTGGTTTGAAATGCTATAGTTATGTTATGTAAGCTTCCCAATCGAGTTCTTACATTATGCAGATGTTCTTTACTGTGCAGGTTTTAGTCCCGTGACAAAAAATACCAGCATGAACGCAACACGAACGGCACCAAAGTGTGCATCTTTTAATTATTTATTTTTTTGGGTTCGAACTAACTACCGAACGTAGTCTCAATGTTTACCTTTTCTCCCTTTACTGCTGCTGTGAATTCACCCCTCCCGACCCCCTGTGTTAGCAACACAGCATGCATTTTTAATTGACCCCCCCCCCCCCGCGACCCCCCCAGGTCTTGTCACATGTTAAAAGTCAGTTCACACTGTGATGGGGTTTTACCACATGTGATCAATACACCGATGTGTGCTGGCTGTCTGTGATGCTGCGTGTCAGGAGGTCGTCTTGCTGAAGACACACGCTCTGACTCTGCCTGTTATAGGGAGGGTGTGTATATGGGGGTGTGTGTGTGGGGGGGGGGCAATGTGCCAAAGAAGTAATTAGCCTGTTGGGCAGTTAAAAATTTCTGCAAGAGAAGGTCTTCCAGGCGAGTCCTGCTGATGGAAGCTTTGTTAGAGTGAAAACTCCTGCTACACGCACACAAAGACTAACACAAAGACTAATGAGGGGAGCTGGAGGTAATACTGTAGATACCCCCCCCCCACACACACACACACACACACTTTGGAGCAGCTATTCAGCACTGTTATGTTCTTTTAATCACCCTCTGATGATACTTCAGCCAAAACTGATATTGTTTATGATATTGTTTAACACAACCACACCCTGGGCTGGAGGCATGTTAGACACCCAGTACAGTACAGTACAGTACAGTCATAACACAATTTTGCCCCTGTTTGCATACATTTCTCGGTTAGAGAACGATATGGCACGCGTCTTGTCGTGTTACTAATACATTGCAACAATCTGACTTTTGTCTTATTCCCACAGTGTCTTATTGTCTTATTTTGTTCATTTTAACACAGCCGAGTGGTTAACACACAGGCCTCACAGCTAGCAGACCCAAGTTCAATTCCACCCTCGGCCATCTCTGTGTGGAGTTTGCATGTTCTCCCCGTGCATGCATGGGTTTTCTCCGGGTACTCCGGTTTCCTCCCACATTCCAAAAACATGCTAGGTTAATTGGCGACTCCAAATTGTCCATAGGTATGAATGTGAGTGTGAATGGTTGTTTGTCTATATGTGCTCTGTGATTGGCTGGCGACCAATCCAGGGTGTACCCCGCCTCTCGCCCGAATACAGCTGGGATAGGCTCCAACAACCCCCGCGACCCTTGTGAGGAAAAGTGGTAGAAAATGAATCAATAAGCAATGACGGCGAGTGTTTAGCACACGGGCCCCACAGCCCGGAAACCCGAGTTCAATTCCACCCTCTGCCATCATGTTCTCCCCATGCATGCGTGGGTTTTCTCCAGGTACTCCGGTTTCCTCCCACATTCCAAAAACATGCTAGGTTAATTGGCGACTCCAAATTGTCCATAGGTATGAATGTGAGTGTGAATGGTTGTTTGTCTATATGTGCCCTGTGATTGGCTGGCCACCAGTCCAGAGTGTAGCTGTCACCCGAAGACAGCTGGGATAGGCCCCAACAAGTGATAAGCGGTGAAAAAAATGAATGAATGAGTACACAGAGTACACAGACAGTGGTAACAGTACTAATACTAGTACTAGTACTAGTACTAGTACTAGTAATGTTGGCCACAACATTAGGTACACTTGCACAGTACATTTTTTTCGACTGCTTGCTTCGGCTGGTAATACAAAGCAACTTGGAAAACTTTCTTGTAGTACTGAACGCGGTGCTTTTGAGACAAATACGGTACTATTTGTCTCAAAATAGTTATAGCAACTTCAATCAATCCATCAATCCATATCAATTTCAGACTTCAAATAATGTCCATTTCCATTTATAATTAAACCACACCCACTTCCGGTGTATGCTCCACCCACAATGAGTACTGAGGATTCAGATAATTTGGATTGGTGAACAGATACAGAAACAGATAGTGGTGGACTCACTCATCCCTACTTGATATATTATCATACCAAACTAATATGAATTTTTTACACAGAGTAACTTTTAAATTATTAGCAAATCTCCTAAAAAATAATAATGACACTGATAAATAATAAAGCTATAAATGTGTCTCTAGATCACATTTTATGAGCAATAAGTCACAGTTTGATGACTTTTTCTCCATCACAACAACACACGCACACACTGTATAGTTATGTCTGCAGGAAGTAAAAAAAAAAAAAAAAAAAAAAAAGGGAGACAGATATAATCACTTTCATTCCCGCAAGGGCCCATACTTGTGCTTTTTCATGAATTATCTTTTAAATATTTCAACAAGCACTCTGTCAGTGGAATATTCAAGGCTCAGCACCCATGAGGCTACAGCATGGAAAACACACCGTTACATATCTTTTTACTTATCTTTTACTTGCATACGCTTCAAGAAAAAAATAGTATTTGTCAAGCTCGCCAGCTATTAGCAAAATTGATGGAAGGAAAACACAGAATGCAATTGTTGTAATTTATCTGATGTGATCGCTATCTCCGTAAATGCTTAAGGCCAAAGCACTCACTCAAACACGCTTGTCTTTCAAGTTTTTATGGACCTCCGGCCAAAACAATCAGTGTAAATACTGTCTATGAATGTTGCTGCTTGGCATTTGTAGTGATGCTCGGCATCCCGTATCATTGCTAGTTCGTGTCTAATGTGACTATGAATGGGTAATGTGACGCCTGTCCGGGATTAATTCGCTCATTAAAAACGTTTCAAATTCTTTCTAAACCGACAAGCCACTTAAGAACGAATCTGCTTTTTCCGCGAGAGACACGCTTGTGTCTTTGTGGGGTCTTTACTTAAGCTGCTTTCTCTTGGATTTAGGAGCTCTGACGGCAATAATATTTGTAAATGTGATGGTAATCTGTGCGCTGAAGTCAAAAATATGAACAGCATGGGTATTTTAGAAGAAATGAGGGGGGGAAAAAAAGGAGTTTATTGACTTTTTCACACAACATTGTATTTTATTGGTGACACTTGGGAATGGTTGGAGACCAATGAATCCCAATTTTTGCATGGAAAAATACTGGTTGAAGCAGACACACAATAGATAGTCACACAAGCGTAACTCTCACTTGTACACAAGATTAACTTTCACTTTTTAAAAGGTTGCGGAAACTGCTGTACGCTGTGTACTTTTATTCATTATTATTTCATTTAGGTATTAACAGAGTTAGGTCAGGAAGAACATTTATGAATCCCAATTTCTGCATGGAAAAATACTGGTTGAAGCAGACACACAATAGATAGTCACACAAGCTTAACTTTCACTTTTTAAAAGGGTGCGGAAACTGCTGTACCCTGTGTACTTTTATTCTTGGCTCTTAGTCCAGCTTCTCCTAGCTGTGAGTTCTGCGCGCTAACCACTCGACCACCGTGCCGCCCACTAAATATATTATATATATTTTTCAATGCAATTTAAAACAATTTTATTGGTGACACTTGGGAATGGTTGGAGACCAGTGGAGACACTCATCAATGCCAGGACCAGTGAGTTATTTGCTTCCAAGATAAATACCAAATTACTTCATTTAAGTATTAACAGAGTTAGGTCAGGAAGAACATTTATGAATCCCAATTTTTGCATGGAAAAATACTGGTTGAAGCAGACACACAATAGATAGTCACACAAGCGTAACTCTCACTTCTACACAAGCTTAACTTTCACTTTTTAAAAGGGTGCGGAAACTGCTGTACTCTGTGTACTTTTATTCTTGGCTCTTAGTCCATCTTCTCCTAGCTGTGAGTTCTGCGCGCTAACCACTCGACCACCGTGCCGCCCACTAAATATATTATATATATTTTTCAATGCAATTTAAAACAATTTTATTGGTGACATTTGGGAATGGTTGGAGACCATTGGAGACACTCATCAATGCCAGGACCAGTGAGTTTTTTGCTTCCAAGATAAATACCGAATTACTTCATTTAAGTATTAACAGAGTTAGGTCACGAAGAACATTTTTGAATCCCAATTTTTGCATGGAAAACTACTGGTTGAAGCAGACACACAATAGATAGTCACACAAGCGTAACTCTCACTTCTACACAAGCTTAACTTTCACTTTTTAAAAGGGTGCGGAAACTGCTGTACCCTGCGTACTTTTATTCTTGGCTCTTAGTCCAGCTTCTCCTAGCTGTGAGTTCTGCGCGCTACCCACTCGACCACCGTGCCGCCCACTAAATATATTATATATATTTTTCAATGCAATTTAAAACAATTTTATTGGTGACACTTGGGAATGGTTGGAGACCATTGGAGACACTCATCAATGCCAGGACCAGTGAGTTTTTTGCTTCCAAGATAAATACCGAATTACTTCATTTAAGTATTAACAGAGTTAGGTCACAAAGAACATTTTTGAATCCCAATTTTTGCATGGAAAAATACTGGTTGAAGCAGACACACAATAGATAGTCACACAAGCGTAACTCTCACTTCTACACAAGCTTAACTTTCACTTTTTAAAAGGGTGCGGAAACTGCTGTACCCTGCGTACTTTTATTCTTGGCTCTTAGTCCAGCTTCTCCTAGCTGTGAGTTCTGCGCGCTAACCACTCGACCACCGTGCCGCCTACTAAATATATTATATATATTTTTCAATGCAATTTAAAACAATTTTATTGGTGACACTTGGGAATGGTTGGAGACCAGTGGAGACACTGATCAATGCCAGGACCAGTGAGTTATTTGCTTCCAAGATAAATACCGAATTACTTCATTTAAGTATTAACAGAGTTAGGTCACGAAGAACATTTTTGAATCCCAATTTTTGCATGGAAAAATACTGGTTGAAGCAGACACACAATAGATAGTCACACAAGCGTAACTCTCACTTCTACACAAGCTTAACTTTCACTTTTTAAAAGGGTGCGGAAACTGCTGTATCCTGTGTACTTTTATTCTTGGCTCTTAGTCCATCTTCTCCTAGCTGTGAGTTCTGCGCGCTAACCACTCGACCACCGTGTCGCCCACCAAATATATTGTATATATTTTTCAATACAATTTTAAATTGTGTGATCATTGACTACACCTCCAATAGCAACACAGTCCAAAAAACCAAAACAAAAGCAAAAGCTCTTACACTAGGGGTGGGGAAACTATGGCCTGGGGGCCACATGCGGCTCACCAAGCTTTTGAATCCGGCCCGCCAGTTGCTTTCTAAGTATTTCTACTTTTAACATACAATCCGGCAACATGACTTGCAAGTCGGAGGTCTTATTTAGTAAAAAAAAAAAAACAACAAAGAGAGAGAACATACAGCTGATAGTATAACACTTTTACAGATAAAATTAGACAAATAATTCAAGAAAAAAATATAAGCATAAAATAGTGTGTGTGTTAAATATATGTTCTGGCCCCCCGCACAATTTTGTTAACTCAATGCGGCCCACGAGTCAAAATATTTGGCCACCCCTGCTGTACACCATCCATGAAGCGACATAGAAATCACTTGTGTTGTTTTTCTGCTGCTAACAAGCACAGATCAAAATTTCCTCATGCTACTAATACATAATACATAATAACACACTGGTAAGTATAAAGTGAAATCAACCACTAGGGTGCATGAACTCGGTCAATTTAATCCTTTTTGAGTTTTCCACGGTATTTGATTGTAGAACCTTGTTCATTGTGATGGATTATCTATGCCGAGCAAGTTTCAGCATAAAAGAGACGAACATGCGGTCCTTGAATGAGCTGTGTGATGAGGCTGAAGGTGAATTGTGCTGAATGTAGGGCAGATAGTAGATAACATACAACTGCAATCCTTGGAGAGGTTGAGTCAATTAGAAACGGGTCTAAAAGTTTCTTTTTTGGGGGGGGCAACAGCAGGTTGGAAGGAGCCAAGGATGTCATCTTTCATTTTAGGAATGGCCTTTTTTATTTTTGGTCCGTGAGTCTTCTTCCTGGGGTCTGTTTTTGGTTTTCGCCATAAAAGGTCTACCTCGTTTTGCTCTTCATTTTGTTCGTAAACAAACAAAATGAAGTTTGTTTGGTTTCGATTGTCCCTCTTTTGGTGCAGAAAAATGCTACAGTCCTTTGTTTATCACGGTTAACTGGTAAGTGAATATCCGCAAAATAGGATTAAATTTTAATAAACAGAATACTTTTGTTGCGAGAGCATAGAAAATCTGCTTATGACCTTCTAAATATGTTTTGAACCATTATTAACAGCAGGTTGGAAGGAGCCAAGGATGTCATCTTTCATTTTGGGAATGGCCTTTTTTATTTTTGGTCCGTGATGAGTCTTCTTCCTGGGGTTTGTTTTTGGTTTGTTTCGCCATACAAGGTCTACCTCGTTTTGCTCGTCATTTTGTTCGTAAACAAACAAAATTAAGTTCGTTTGGTTTCGATTGTTCCACCTTTGGTGCAGAAAAATGCTACAGTCCTTTGTTTACCTTTGTTTATCGTGGTTAACTGGTAAGTGAATATCCGCAAAGTAGGATTAAATTTTAATAAACAGAGTATTTTTGTTGTGAGAGCATAGAAAATCTGCTTATGACCTTCTAAATATGTTTTGAACCATTATTAACAGCAGGTTGGAAGGAGCCAAGGATGTCATCTTTCATTTTAGGAATGGCCTTTTTTATTTTTGGTCCGTGATGAGTCTTCTTTCTGGGGTCTGTTTTTGGTTTTCGCCATAAAAAGGTCTACCTCGTTTTGCTCTTCATTTTGTTCGTAAAACAAACAAAATGGAGTTTGTTTGGTTTGGATTGTTCCATCTTTGGTGCAGAAAAATTAGACAGTGCTTAGTTTACCTTTGTTTATTGCGGTTAACTGGTAAGTGAATATCCGCAAAGAAGGATTACATTTTATTAAACAGAATATTTTTGTTGATAGAGATTAGAAAATCTGCTTATGACCTTCTAAATATGTTTTGAACCATAATTAGAACCCGTTAGACCCTGTTTACCTTAGATTGCACAACATTGATGCACAGGCTATGGTATCACTGCACGGGACACAAGAGAAAGAAATTGCTTCCAATTTATGAGTTCTAAACCTATTCTAAGTTCATTTTCGTTTATTGTGTGATTAATTTTTTTAATCTCACAAGATCTTATGACACCCCTAATAATTTATCCATTTAAATAGGGCGGCACGTTATCTTACAAATTAAAGTGAACTACATTCAATTGCTTCTGTAAATCACAGACGGAGGAGGGTAGAAAATAAATCAATGACTAATGTGTACGACACATGAAATACATATTTTTCACCACAGTGCCATCTGCTGGATGAGACACCAGCCCCTAAAACCAAATTTCTACTGATAAGAGTCCGCCACATCATGGGTCAATGTACAATCTTTTCCCCTCGGCACCAGCGCAGAAGAAAGCAAAGCCAAGGTAGACGTGATGTGCATGGTGTTGAAATTTTGCAACAGGGAACGTGTTGAATTATTGAAAAGCAAACAAGACCTCTGTGAGGGCTGGGATAACCGTTCATTTAGGTAATGCATGGCGAGGGCACTGTCAAATTCTCCTCTGAAAAGTAGCCGTGACACGAGCAGAGAACTAGAAATATGAAAGCACATTGCAGCATATTAGCGCACTCATTCATCGTGAGTGCAGTTGCCAAGGACTTTTTGATTCAGTTGCATCCTATTAAAGCAAAACAATGGCGGATTTTTCGACTTGAATTACATTAGCCCTGTATAATCTAATTTACATGGAAGGCGGTGAGAACATACGGCAGGTTTGTTTTCCTAAGACTCGCTGTCGTCTTTATGGTTTCATAACAGACTCAAAAGGCCGTGTTGTGTTTTACCTATGGAACATCAATGATTGAATCCAACTAAAGAAATATATTTTGGGAACCTGTTCATATGATTTTGTGTGTACAACCAACTGTATCATTTGTTCAAGCACCCTACACCCTACATAGCTGCAAGTGCAGGTCGTTTTTGGTTTTTGGTCTTACAGACTACAGACATAAGACCATGGGTATCGGTAGCAAAGAAGAGCTTCTTTCGTAGGTGGCTAGGCTCTCCCTTCGAGATAAGGTGAGAAGCCCTCTCATCCAGGAGAAACGCAGCGTAGAACTGCTGCTCCTTTGCATTGAGAGGAGGATGCCTACCGAACCCCTCTCTTGGGCAGTGTTCAGATCACATCCAACCGGTGGGCCTTGAGAAAACCCAGGACACGTTGGAGAGACCTAGTCTCTCAAATAGACAGGGAACACCTCAAGATCCAGTGGGAGGAAGTGGACGAAATAGTCGGGGAGATGGAAGTCTGGGCTTCTCAGCTTAGGCTGCCGACCCAAAGACCAGACTCTGGATAAGCGGATGGATGGTCTTGGGGGAAGTTATAATTGAGCCAGATGAGACAGCAAGTGCAGGTGCTTGTTTTTGGTTTTTGGCCTTACGGACTGCAGACAAAGGACCATGGGTATCGGTAGCAAAGAAGACCTTCTTTCGTAGGTGGCTACGCTCTTCATTCGAGATAAGGTGAGAAGCCCTCTCATCCAGGAGAAACCCAGCGTAGAACTGCTGCTCCTTTGCATTGAGAGGAGCCATATGAGGTCAGGATGCCTACCAAACCCCTGTTTTGGGCAGTGTTCAGAGCACATCCAACCAAGACCCAGGGCACGTTGGAGAGACCTAGTCTCTCAAATGGACAGGGAACACTTCAAGATCCAGTGGGAGGAAGTGGACGAAATAGTCAGGGAGATGGAAGTCTGGACTTCTCTGCTTACTCTGCTGACCCAAAGACCAGACCCTGGATAAGCGGACCTAGGTAGGTGGCTAGGCTCTCCCTTCGAGATAAGGTGAGAAGCCCTCTCATCCAGAAGAAACCCAACGTAGAACTGCTGCTCCTTTGCATTGAGAGGAGCCATATGAGGTCAGGGTGCCTACCGAATCCCTGTCTTGGGAGGTGTTCAGATCACATCCAACCGGTGGGCCTTGAGAAGACCCAGGACACGTTGGAGAGACCTAATCTCTCAAATGGACAGGGAACACCTCAAGATCCAGTGGGAGGAAGTGGACGAAATAGTCGGGGAGATGGAAGTCTGGACTTCTCTGCTTACTCTGCTGACCCAAAGACCAGACCCTGGATGAACGGATGGATGGTCTTGGGGGAAGTTATAATTGAGCCAGCAAGTGCAGCTGCTCACTTTTGGTTTTTGGTCTTACAGACTGCAGACAAAAGACCATGGGTATCGGTAGCAAAGAAGAGCTTCTTTCGTCGGTGGCTAGGCTCTCCATTCGAGATAAGGTGGGAAGCCCTCTCATCCAGGAGAGACCCAGCGTAGAACTGCTGCTCCTTTGCATAGAGAGGTCAGGATGCCTACCAAACCCCTGTCTTGGGCGGCGTTCAGAGCACATCCAACCAAGACCCAGGACACGTTGGAGAGACCTAGTCTCTCAAATAGACAGGGAACACCTCAAGATTCAGTGGGAGGAAGTGGACGAAATAGTTGGGGAGATGGAAGTCTGGGCTTCTCAGCTTAGGCTGCCAACCCAAAGACCAGACTCTGGATAAGCGGATGGATGGTCTTGGGGGAAGTTATAATTGAGCCAGATGAACTGACCAGGAACAAGAATACTGAATTCTATTGTCAGGGTCTAACTGCGGAGTGCATTGATAATGGATTTCAGACTTGGGTCTCCAGAAAAAAAGCCCCTGCATAAATCCAATCCTTGATTATTATTACAATCATCTATGTTCCTGCACCTACTAACAACCTAAAATGTAATTAGTGAAGTATCATAATGAACCACATGTAATTTTTCAGTTGTTTTAGTCATTCCTAATGTTGCCATTAGAAGAGAAAGCAAAAAAATCAATCAGTCAATTTCTTGTACAAATACAGCCGGTCGGGCCATTATCTCTGCCACAGTGAGCCTCAAATAGAAGACCCGCAATACAAGCTGTATTTCCATTCAGGTGTCTCTGCTTTGTGCATGATTCAAGACCTGCAGCTGCCAAATCAGCCCATTTCTTCTGTGTCTCTATTTCACCTTAGCCCAAGTCGTGCTTCTTCTCCGCTATTGTCGTCATTGCCGCGTCTAATAAATTGTGCTGCAAACAGCAGTTTTATTTGTCAAAATTGATTCAGGCAACGTGCGCATCCATCCGTGGGCTCACGACAAAAAGTTGTTGGTGGTGGTGGGGGGGGGGGGGGGGGGTGAAAATCATGCTTGTATATTTGCATTTTGACTTCACTCGAGGACCACACTCTTACTCAGCTTGATAAATCCGCTCTTTTGTCAGCACGTGCCGCTTTAGTTCTATGCCGTCCTGCCTCAGGGACTTCACAAACTCATTTTGCGTCGCTTATGGTGCAAATTGGCAAGCGTGAGCATATTGTCTCCTCTCATAAGACACAAGTCAACCCGCATTTTCCAAGTGTCAGTAAACTAAATCCGCTCATTAGGCTTGCGAGTCTTATCAGTTGTTTATAGGATGACAAGAACTCCAGCTTTATTGGTGGGTGATTCCCTCTGGCGCTCTGTGTCTTTCATCCCCGACCTGTATCTTTGTATCTTGTGTAAATGCTTACTGCCATCAAGGAGCCCTTTCTCATCTCCATCCACAGGAGTTATCAGTGTCTCCCATTAACGCAGAGCATGTGCGGAAAGGATAAAAAAAAAAAAAAAAAACAGCAGCCAGCAGCCTTTAACTGATCTTATCGAGGTCATCCCCTGGATAGTTGTGAAGAAAATAAAACAGATAAGCCATCTTCTATAACTTAATTAGCTTTTTATCACACAATGCAATTACAAAATTGTCAAGCTGTCGGGTGTCGGGGACCGAGAACACTTTGACGGAGTGAACAATCACAAAATGGTCAATGCCACTTGGAGAGTGATGGCCCACGCTTTTTTTTTTGTCTCTTTGGCAAGGAAAAGGTTGTAAGTCTGCACTAAAGGCCAAGTCTGGAGGGAGCAATGTGTTTATTTAGCATCCTTTGTGTAAAGCTACGTCAATGCAGAACACACAATTCAAGGGCTAGAGACACCCCGGTGATGCTGATAAGGGAGATTAATGGTGTTGTCCGAGTGGGGGGGTTGGTGCGTGGAGCACGTGCAACCCAAATGTGTCTGCTATCGAAAGCATCTGAATTCGGGGCCGCATGAGGCGAAAGGACAAGACGCCAAATGAATGAACTGGAAAAGCACTCAGTAGAGCGCAGACCTCCGCCTAGGTAGAAAGATTGCTGTGTGCACGGCATTAACACTCAGGATTTCCGTGGAAAAAGTGGAAACGTTCAAATGAATTCATGATGAAAAATGATATGAAGGTGCACTGCCAGGTCTCAAGGGGTTGTTATGAAATAAGCAAACACAAATTCTATTTTCCACAGTTGGAAAACACCTAACAGATTTTACTGTATGCTGGATGTACAGTTTATATGGAACTATACCATCTTTGAAGCACAGCGAAACATTGGTTAACTCAATTAATCCATTCCAAAAGGTCAGTTTCTAACCAAAATGGATGCAAAATATAAATCCAATTCAAAATCAACACATTTTTAGTTTTACAATTGTAGTTTGACAAGCAGAAAACAAATAAAATTGATTAAAGCCATAAACAAATTTTTATCTTCACTGAAGATGTAATTCTTTCCAAAAACATGATGTAGCAACACCACCTTTATGTTTTGCCATGAGTTATTTCTTAAACTCAGAAGTGTCACATCTTTATCTCTGCTTTAATTTTTTTTTATCACAGCTGTAAAATAACCCAGAATGCAGCCACAGAAAGTAGTATGTTCCCGGATTGGATAAAGGTGGTGAGTGCATTCAAAAAATAACTCATGGCAAAACACGAAGGTGGTGTTCGTGTTGACTCGCTGCCACATTGCGTTTTTGGCAACAATCATATCGTCATTGAAGGTAAAAGTAACATCAAATGTTTATTTATCACTTTCATTCCTGCATTGAAATCAGTCAACCAGTGATGACATCATAGACTGGTGACGGTGATGACTTCCATTTTCTTTTTCCATGTATTAGAAAGAGTTAAAAAAAATACATAAAGAACACAGTTGCACTTATGCAGTGTATTAATAACACAACAAGACGTTTGTGATATTGTATTCCAACAGGAAAATGTATGCAAACCAAGGCCAAATTTGGGCATAAATTTAACATTAACCAAGGCGTATGCTAACCAGGGTTCCACTATGTATATAGTACAGTAATAAAAAGTGTGAAAATGTCACATTAATCCTTATTTTCTGATGACTGCAGCTTCAAGGAGCTCCAAAAAAAGCTGTGGTTGATATTTCGTGATTGCAGAAAATAACGCACTGACCTAAATATAGGACGGCGTTTCCTGTCACTCACATACATCATTCAGTAATTCAGTAATGTCCTATATCCATGTTTTTATTCCGGTCTACACCAAAATAGACCAGATTCTTGCTATGTACATGTGCCAAAATTCCATAATGATCAGTGTTTTTTTAGTGTAACAAAGTACTATAACTAACCAATATATAAACTCAACCAGAACAGGAGAGCTCATTCCTGCACATTCTGGTGAATGCACACAAAGTACATTCAAAGAAAAACACAGACATATATAAGTATATAAATAAATCAAATATATACCGTAAATAAATCAAAGGGTTAAAAAGAGGAAGCCGAATTTTCACAATCACAGTGAGGAAAAAAAATGGATATGTTTTTGTGTAAGTGTGCCTTCAAAATTTGCATGGATATTGCATTGCATTCGCGGGTGCCATGATTGTTTGAGTGTGTGTACGCAGTGAGCCCACGGGTCTATTATCACCTTTGTAATCTCGCCACAGCGCACAATCACACTTTTGCCTCTGAATGTGATGTTTTTATTTTGTCAGGAGGAACTGTTCATGAGTGCCATGCTGTTGTTGCATAGACCAAACAGTCCCAAGCAATGAATGATCAAATGAGGTTGATTTGCTGACAAAAAAACCACAAATCGGTTCTTTTGCAAAGCTATGACAACGTCATTTTCCTCCTTTGTTTTTTTTTCGACTTATCTACCTCTGAATAGAGCAATCGCAGCATCATAGTCTGGGGCTGCATAAGTGCTGCCAGCACTGTGGAGAGCCACGGTTTGTTGAGGGAATTTCTAGTATCGTGACATCGTGAAGCCGAGCACACATTTAAAAAACACACATTTAACATTTTCCCAACGCTTTCATTGGGGGACTGTAATGTCGTCAGCCTCCCTATGGGATCATCTTACAAATAACACTAAAGTCATCACACGGCAACTAAACACTCAAAAGGTATATCTGATAAATATACAAAGATAGACCAATATGAGTTTAAATAAAAAAACACATTTAACATTTTCCCAATGCTTTCATTGGGGGACTGTAATGTCGTCAGCCTCCCTATGGGATCATCTTACAAATAACACTAAAGTCATCACACGGCAACTAAACACTCAAAAGGTATATCTGATGAATATACAAAGATACACCAATATGAGTTTAAATAAAAAAACACATTTAACATTTTCCCAACGCTTTCATTGGGGGACTGTAATGTCGTCAGCCTCCCTATGGGATCATCTTACAAATAACACTAAAGTCATCACACGGCAACTAAACACTCAAAAGGTATATCTGACAAATATACAAACATAGACCCATATGAGTTTAAATTAAAAAAAACACATTTAACATTTTCCCAACGCTTTCATTGGGGGACTGTATGGCGTCAGCCTCCCTATGGGATCATCTTACAAATAACACTAAAGTCATCACACGGCAACTAAACACTCAAAAGGTATATCTGATAAATATACAAACATAGACCCATATGAGTTTAAATTAAAAAAAACACATTTAACATTTTCCCAACGCTTTTATTGGGGGACTGTAATGTCGTCAGCCTCCCTATGGGATCATCTTACAAATAACACTAAAGTCATCACATGGCAACTAAACACTCAAAAGGTATATTAATAAATATACAAACATAGACCCATATGAGTTTAAATAAAAAAAAACACATTTAACATTTTCCCAACGCTTTCATTGGGGGACTGTAATGACGTCAGCCTCCCTGTGGGATCCTCTGTCTCCCTCTGGTGGACAGACACAGCATTGCAGCCCCATCCACAATTTACTATGCTGCTTGTTCTCCAATGACTCCTGTCAAAAAGATGCCTGGTCCTCACGGACTCATGCTTGCCACAATATGCAATTTTATGACGTGGACAAGTGTGGCTTATACTGGCTGTTCATCTAAATTCAGTGGGCGTGGCTTATACACCGGAATTTACGGTATGTTATCTAATGTTGATGAACTTGCATTAGCACAATTGAAGTTACGTTTGTAACGGCGTTGGTGATGCATTCCGTGAGATTATTTATGTCCCGTATCGTCACGTCATGATGTGACCCTCAAGTGCCCTTCAGGAGGAGAGATGTCAAAGGATCTTTAAAGATATACATTATACATTTTCTTACATATGGAAACTTATGTTACACAATTTCGACTGTGCAACGTCACATGAATTCATGTTTCCCCCAGATTCTTAGTGCCGGCACCACTCATGCAGCCCCAGATCATGACACGACCACCACCATGCTTGACTCTTAGGTGTTTTTGCAGTGGATAGTACATTTTTACTGCGATACAAGCAATACTCTGACTTTTGTAAAGAACATCCAGGTTTCATTTCTACAGTGTTGCACCTTGACAAGATATAATCTAATAGTTTCTGATGTGAGGGGTGTACTTTAGCCTCGAAATGAGAATGGAAACGTAAATGCAGCCTTAATGAGACGAATGAGCTCCTGTACCTTGGCTCTGCCATGTTTTAAGTTAAAGGAACCTGCATCCAAGACATCAATCAGTGAGAAGCCTTGATGAACCTGATACATAATTCATAGTCACTGTGCAGTGGTGTTAGTTTGGGGGTTTGATTTAAAAGGGGGTGGGTGGTTGGAGGCTTGGCCAATCTTTAAATGCAGGCCTAAGAAGAAGCATGTTGAAATGAAAGCAGCCTTTTTTTGTAATCTGCAAGGCATTTATCAGCAGGATTGCTCTAATGGGGATGTCACTGGAGGGGTAAGGGGAGGGACGAGGCAAGCTAGCGTCTCTCCCCCGGGCTTCAGAGGAGGCACCATGATGGAGATGGAGAGCCGTGTAAAGATTAGCCCTATCTAGCCCTGTCTCTAACGGGACCTCCAGTCATATTAGAGAAGTCAAATTGTGCTCCATAACCTAATGTGGGTCTTATTAATCACATGGTAAAGATGGACATAGGCTGATGTCCTGTTAGCTTTACTCAACCAGAATCATGAGAGGGAACCTTAAAGGCATGTAATAACCATCAGCTATGGTAGTGGTGGCTAATATGTGGCCCGGGAGCAATTTCCAGCCCACATGTGCTTTTTTTTTGTGATGAAAATTGAACACTATTGCTTGTATTTTATTTATTATATTTAACTATTGCATTGAATGTGAGTGTGAATGGTTGTTTGTCTATGTTTGTCCCTGTGATTGGCCGGCGACCAGTCCAGGGTGTACCCCACCTCTCGCCCAAAGACAGCGGGGATAGGCTCCAGCACCTCCGCGACCCTCATGAGGATAAGCGCTAGAAAATGAATTAATTAATTTTTAACTATTAATCAATTAACCATTCATTCATTCATTCATTTTCTACCGCTTTTTCCTCACAAGGGTCGCGGGGGGTGCTGGAGCCTATCCCAGCTGTCTTCGGGCGAGAGGCGGGGTACACCCTGGACTGGTCGCCACAGGGCTTTGCTGTCAAAAAAAAAAAAACATGTACTGTACATCATTGTTTCTTTTATTTATTTATTTTTTACAAATCACCCAATTTAGATGGATTTTGGATTTTTTTTTTGTTGGACATTTTTTTAAGATACATTAATTTTGTTGAATTTTTCCTCACTGATTTGGGTTACTGTGATTGGCTGGCGATCAGTCCAGGGTGTACCCCGCCTCTCGCCCGAAGACAGCTGGGATAGGCTCCAGCACCCCCCGCGACCCTCGTGAGGAAAAAGCGGTAGAAAATGAATGAATGAATGAATGATTTGGGTTATACATGTTTTTCTTTGCAGCACGGCGGTCAAGTGGTTAGCACGCAGACCTCACAGCTAGGAGACCAGGGTTCAATTCCACCCTCGGCCATCTCTGTGTGGAGTTTGAACGTGCATGCGCTCGCCCCAAGACAGCTGGGATAGGCTCCAGCACCCCCGCGAGCCTTGTGAGGAAAAAGCGGTAGAAAATGAATGAATGAATGAATGAATGTTTTTCTTTGCTGGCGATCAGTCGAGGGTGTACCCCGCCTCTCGCCCGAAGACAGCTGGGATAGGCTCCAGCATACCCACAACCCGAGTGAGGATAAGCGGCATTAAAAATGGATGGATGGATGGATGTCTTTCTGTTAGATTTTTTTCCCAATCCCAAATTGTGGAGATACTGTACATGTTTTTTAATTGTATTTTCCACAATCACTAATTTTGGAAATGCTCTGGGATTTTGTTGGATTCTCCCTCAACCCCATTCACATTTGAGATTTTGGTTGGATTTTTTTCCACAATCACAAATTCAAAAGCATGTATCTCCAAAATGTTTTTCCCCTCCCAAATTTTCCTTACACAAATTTTGGGATACATGATTTTTATTGGATGTTTTGCCCCCAATCACAAATTTGGAAGATACATGCTATTTGTTGGATTTTTTTTCTTCCAATCACAGATTTTGTTTTTTAATCTTTGTACATTATCATCAATTAATGACAGCAGTAAAACCAAAAGTAAAATTTGAATGATTGTCTTTTTGCATGCATTTACTTCAAAGCACCTTGATTTGTAACTGTTCTTCTGCCTTTTCCCTTCACCACCCTCCATCTTTTTCTTCATTGACTGGGCAAATCAATGAAGCTGCGTTTTGTGCTGCTGTGAGGGAAGGTGTGACTAAAAGGAATGAGCAGTCAAAGGTCACTGAAGATTACCATCTCCAGGATAAATAATGTTCTCTCTCAGAATACAAGCTGTTCATTTTAATCATCTTGTTTCGATTCTGGCATTTTTTTTTAAATTCCTGGGCACATATTGTGCAGCATATAGGTGTATTAATATTATTATTACTATAGATATCTTGCAACTTAGTGTCAAAATACTACACGAGTCCAGTCTACTGCAGCAAGAGTAATACATTCATTATATACTGTTGGAAGTCTACAGGCTGGAATAGATGATGGCTTTTGATGAATGAAGTGAGTTTTTCTATGACATCTCAATGCAAATGCAATCTCCTCTCGAAACCGACTTAAAAAAGCTGAACATCCCATTTTCTGCTTGGCTGAACTGGCTCTAATGATCGTTTGATAATGAACTGGACTGGAATGTGGCTAGCATGACTGTGGACTCAACCTTAACTGTCTTTTCATGGACTTTTTGTGGACACTCGGAATGTTTTTTTTTCAAGTGGATTTATGGTTTCAAGGTCCAAAGTCCTCCAAACAAAACTTAAATCCTTCTGACACTGTCAAGGGGGGAGTATCAGAATGATCTGTGTGTCCTTGGTTACCAAAATCCCATAGACAAGTGGTATTATTTTGCAAAGTAGCCTCTTTTACGCAGAACCCCCCCAAAATGGTGAATCAGAGGCAGAACATTTGATCGGGCATCTCATAAAGTTGTTTATCGATTTATGTGCATTCTTTGAACTTGGATCGGACATTGGCTGTACGCTAACAGAAACAGTGTACAAAAAACGAAAAAATGGAGTCCCATTGGAGAGTCCCTGACTGTGATTGACGGATTGCATGCAATAGCTACGAATATGTCATGGTGCATGTCTACTCAAGCCACTGATTTAGTTCAAATTCCTCCATTCAGAACTACGATACCATTCCAGCGATACTGAACTCAAGTCATCTGCAAACCGAATGACATGTAACCATGACAACAGCATTCTCAGCATCTTTTCGCACCATATTCTGGAACACTGTCCTTAAATTAGGTTTACTGAAGGGAGTAGTGATTTGAACCCAGCAGTGGCGGCCCCTGTGGTCCGTGACATTGCTTGCAATGTTTAATTAAACCACATCTACTCTTGATGGTGCAAGTTTGGAGTCATGAGCCCCCCGAGGACTCGGGAATGGCTGAGTGAAGCACATTCATGTTGTTCCTTTGATTGTTTTCCGTCATTAAAGGAACAGCAGCCCTGGAGAAGTTAAGGCCACACCCGATTCAACTGCATCATGTTTGACATGAAGGATTATATGATTGTGTTTTATGTCTACTTGTACTCTTTATGTCTATGTTAAGTTGAGCAGCCTGGAAATGAGACTTCCTTCTTTTTGTGTAGTGTTCTCTCAAATCGCAAATTACTCTTTTGTCTGGAACAAATCCCTCCACTCTGTCTGAGTGGATGGGAAGAAGCAAAAAAAAAAACCAACAACACTATTTGTGTATTGGCACCATCATATATTTAGCCATTAACATTTCTTCCAAACAGATTTGTCTAGCTCTAACGTCCCAGTTTACCCCTTTCATTTGAAGGCATCTCTCCCGATCAATATTTACTATGCAAAAATTATCATTTGTTTTGATCCCAGAAAAGCAGTCATGCTTCATAGTCATTGAACTCACATTGTAAGTAGGGAACAGAATAATCGTGAACTGCACTCTGATCAGATTTAAGTATTGTGTCATAGCAATTTGACTTATTTTTTAGGGTACATTGGCTTATTCATTCATTTTCTACTGCTTATCCTCACGAGGGTCACAGGGAGGGCTGGAGCCTATCCCAGTTGTCTTTCGGCGAGAGGCTGGGTACACCCTGGCCAGCCAATTACAGGCCACATATAGACAAACAACCATTCACACTCACATTCATACCATAAGCTTTTTAATGAACCTAAATAAAACTAAAATGAAATAAAACTACTCAGTTGATGGATTTGTTTGTTCTGACATTATTCATTCATTCATTTTCTACCGCTTATCCTCACAAGGGTTGCAGGCGGTGCTGGAGCCTATCCCAGCTGTCTTCAAGCAAGAGGCAGACTACACCCTGGACTGGTCGCCAGCCAATCACAGGGCACATATAGACAAACAACCATTCACACTCACATTCATACCTATGGACAATTTGGAGTCGCCAATTAATCTAGCATGTTTTTGGAATGTGGGAGGAAACCGGAGTATCCGTAGAAAACCCATGCATGCAGACTACGCACAGAGATAGCCGGGGGTGGAATTGAACTCGGGTCTCCTAGCTGTGAAGCCTGCATGCAAACCACTCAAACACCGTGCAGCCATTGGCTTATTATGGGGGAATATTAAATTATTATTAAACCTGGAGATTTAGTCTATTAGCTCAAAAAACTCATATAACTCAAACTAGAGTACAATATCTGCCCATCTGGATACAAACCTACAAGTCTACTACAACTTTTCAACTCCGCTCCTAATTCTCACACGGCACGCTTTAAACAGAAGGCGATGAAGTGTTTCCTTGATCATGCATTTTTGTGTAATCAATCTCCTCACCAGAGGCTTGCCGCTGGAGCTTACCTCCTCATCCCAGTTTGTGTGCACCACTGTGGATGCCTGCACCCAACCTCTGTTTATAGCAGAGGTCATTTACTGATAGTATTATGAAAACACAGCATGGATGCATGGACACCCATAAAGTAAGTAAAGAAAAACTTATGCTAAAAAGTAACACAGTACACATATAGATGAATAATAAACGACAAATATAGCAACTTTTGATCAAACCATGTCAATTTCATATTTACAGTAGAACAATTATGTCAGATACAGCTAGAGATACTTTCAATGGATGAACTGCTTTTGATCCAGATGTTGTACTCGCTCATCCCGACTAAACATGTTTCTAACCATTTACTTTCACAAATAGCAAGTCCAACATCTCAAGTATATATCCTCAAGTAGCGCCCTGCTCTTTTTTTGTTGTTGATTTCTCAGCTTTGGAGCATGTAGGGGGTCAAAAATACCACGCTTTCCAAGAGGTGACCCTGTCGGCCTGAATGTGTCAGAATGCATCAAGCCGACAAGCTCAAATAGCATGTAATCTGACTACTTTGGAGGGCACAAATGTTTAACGCTGTTCAGAATGTCACACGTTGCATTTTACCTCAGAGGCGTTTTACAGTGTCCTGGTGCAACTTTACCACCTACTGACACAAGACGCTGGCTGAAAAATGTTGTACAAAAAAAAGAGGTTGGAATTCAAGTTTACATATGTCCTTACCTCTCCTGTACGCTCTGAAGATGTAAAAAGGTCATTGGAAACACTTGTTGGCCTATAAAGCCGCGTGGACTTTATAGAACTAAATAGAGAGTTATTGGAGTATTTTTCAATGTGTTGTTCCAGTCATGCTCAAAAGAACTAGAACACAGCAGGTATTACATGAATGTACCCTGTTGCATGGATATAACACCATTAAATCTTATTGGAAGTTTTTGGAGGGAGCCATTTGTTTTTATGTCTTTATAAGACACAGAAAGGAGAACGACATGTGTTCATAAGAATCGTGGATGATGGGCATTATAAGAAATGCATTATATTTTAGTAATACTAATAATAATCAGCTGCACAACGGAAAAGTGGTTAGCACGCAGGCCTCACAGCTAGGAGACCCGAGTTCAATTCCACCCTCGGCCATCTCTGTGTGGAGTTTGCATGTTCTCCCCGTGCATGTGTGGGTTTTCTCCGGGTACTCCAAAATGGCATGTCAAAGATCCTCTATATGACGGGAGCAACTGCGAACCGACTGTAAAAAACGGCAAGTCAAAGATCCTCTATATGACGGGAGCAACTGCGCACCGACTGTAAAAAACGGCAAGTCAAAGATCCTCTATATGACGGGAGCAACTGCGAACCGACTGTGAAAAAACGGCAAGTCAAAGATCCTCTATATGACGGGAGCAACTGCGAACCGACTGTGAAAAACGGCAAGTCAAAGATCCTCTATATGACGGGAGCAACTGCGAACCGACTGTGAAAAACGGCAAGTCAAAGATCCTCTATATAACGGGAGCAACTGCGAACCGACTGTGAAAAACGGCAAGTCAAAGATCCTCTATATTACAGGATTGTTCTGCGTTTGTTGGGACCTGCTGCAAAAATGCTTCTCAAAGATCCTCTATTCCAGAGGAGCAACTGTAACCCGACTGTGAAAAACGGCAAGTCAAAGATCCTCTATATGACAGAAACAACTGTGAACTGACTGTGAAAAAAGGTAAGTCATCCTGATCCTCTATTTGACAGTTTTGTTCTGTGTTTGTAAGGACCTGCTGCAAAAATGCTTCTCAAAGATCCTCTATATGACAATTTGTCTTTATGTCTTTATAAGACACCGAAAAGAGAACGACATGTGTTCATAAGAATCGTGGATGATGGGCATTATAGGAAATGCATTATATTTTAATAATACTAATAATAATCAGCTGTCCTAACGAGTGGTTAGCGCGCAGGCCTCACAGCTAAGAGACCCGAGTTCAATTCCACCCTCGGCCATTTCTGTGTGGAGTTTGCATGTTCTCCCCGTTCATGCGTGGGTTTTCTGCGGGTACTCCGGTTTCCTCCCACATTCCAAAAACATGCTAGGTTAATTAGCGACTCCAAATTATCCATAAGTATGAATGTGAGTGTGAATGGTTGTTTGACTATATGTGCCCTGTGATTGGCTCGTGAGGATAAGCGGCAGAAAATTCATGGATCAATGAATAATACTAATCATTCTTATTATTATTAGCATCTGACATGCATAGTCTGACATGCTAAAAGTTCTGTAAAAAAGCAAGGCTAATAATATGCTTATTTGACCTTTATCCTTTGCTACTTCAGTCTGCTTGCATAGCTTATCGTTTCACATGAATAGAATTTAGCAAAGGCAATTTATACATTAGAGTCAAGTCTTATTAACGCAGCACATCTCTTTGATTTCCTAACGCTCGGCCACCATGAATGTCCATCCCTTTGCGAGTATAGATGATCTTTGGTTGTAATACTCGGCTGGAAATGTCAGTGCCTGCTTAAAGGGGAGATTCATTACACCACTCCAACGAGGGCGTAACCCCTCATCCCGCATCTCAACTCTAATTTACAGCTTTTTTTTTTTTCTAATGTCCTACCAACAAGATCCCCCTAACAGAGCCTAGACATCGTTTGCATAACTTACGTGTTATTTGCATTCATCAACTGCTCATCAATTAGGTCGCTGATCAAAGCCGTCACCGGAAGGGCGGAAAAGAAAGATGGTGGCAGTGCTGCACAATAACAAAGAGCAAAAATAAGTACGGAGCTTTGGGCTGAGATCTAAAGAATCATTTCTTATGGAGAGCCTGCTGAGAGATACTGCACTCTTATGTAAGCCATCATTATGAAGACAGTGGGAGAAGGCGAAGAGCCAGTCCCCCCAGCTTCCAAGCACTTCTTCCGACAGTAGCAGTAGGAATGCCCACGCCATCTACTGGTGGACATGGGAGAAAGGGCTTGGATAAGGAGGTGGATTTTAGCTCCCACTAATGACCACTCAAAGAAGGTGATGGAGGGGAAGTAACGTTCAGGCCTTTTTTGGAACAATGAAACAACGATGACATGAGTGATCCGCCATCAGGCTGCTATCATTAGTCATGGGAGACAAATCCAGGTTTTCTGCTTTTGTCTATGCTGGGATGTAATTTGTCTAGCTTTCGCACACACGTGACCTTCCTCTTGACAAGGCGCCGTCAATAAAAAAAAAAAAAAAAAAAAGGCGGGTTTCTACACAGCAGCTATTGTGATATCTTGCTGAGACACACAAGTAGGCCGGGCTCAAATTCTAGTTCCACTACATCATCATCATCATCGTGTGGGAAGAGTCCACACAGGGGAAGGCGCATGAATAGAAACTGCTGACCCGTCCTTTTGAAATATATGTAAAGGCCATGAATTGTGAAGTGGCAATGCGGGGGGAGGCATGATCAAATTGATAGGCATGGCTGGGTTGAAAAATGAGGGTTGGCTTATTGTTGTGACACATATTGGAATCCATTCACCTCACTGAGCAAAGTGCCAGGTGTTATTTTACACGGTACTCTCACACAAAACAAACAGTGGAAGGCTGCACGGCGGACGAGTGGTTAGCGCGCAGACATCACAGCTAGGAGACCTGGGTTCAATGCCATCTCTGTGTGGCGTTTGCGTGTTCTCCCCGTGCATGCGTGAGTTTTTTTCCGGGTACTCCGGTTTAATCCCACATTCCAAAAACATGCTAGGTTAATTGACGACCTCAAATATACCATAGGTATGAATGTGAGTGTGAATGGTTGTTTGTCTATATGAGCCCTGTGATTGGCTGGCAACCAGTCCAGGGTGTTCCCCGTCTCTCACCCAAAGACAGCTGGGATAGGCTCCAGCAACCCCTGCGACCCTTGTGAGGATAAGCGGTAGAAAATGAACGAATGAATGAACAACAGTGGAACCTCCAAACACAAACACATGACTTTTAATATCAAAACCATCAAATGTTCCTTTCGATCGGAATATCCCATGACCCAATATTCAGGTTGGAAAACGAGGAATCCAGGGGTGACATTCAAATTTTTAAAAACAAGAATATGAGCATTTTCTGTAATTTATGTTCATATGACGGCTGCACGGTGACCGAGTGGTTAGGCCGCAGGCCTTACAGCTAGGAAACCCGAGTTCGATTCCACCCTCAGCCATCTCTGCCCATAGCGCGCACGTTGGAAAACGAGGAATCCAGGGGTGATATTCAAGTTTTTAGACCCAGAATATAAGCATTTTCTGTAATTGATGTTTATATGATGGCTGCACGGTGAACAAGTGGTTAGCCCGCAGGCCTCACAGCTAGGAGACCTGAGTTCGATTCCACCCTCGGCCAATCTCTGTGTAGAGTTTGCATGTTCTCCCCATGGGTTTCCTCCAACATCCCAAAAACATGCTAGGTTAATTGGCGACTCCAAATTGTCCACAGGTATGAATGTGAGTGTGAATGGTTGTTTGTCTATATGTGCCCTGTGATTGTGTACCCCGCCTCTCGCCCGAAGACAGCTGGGATAGGCTCCAGCACCCCCGCGACCTTCGTGACGATAAGCGGTAGAAAATGAATGAATTAATGAACTATCTTTATATGGCCATGTTATGATAGGATTATCTGACTGCATGTAAACGGACTTTGTGCCAATGTGTCCTGGAAATTGCAGAAGTAGATATGACAAGCTCCATGTTTTTAAGGCATATAAAGATATTCTTTCTTTTCACGTTTAAATCACTTTTAGTAGATGACACATAAATAGTCATCATATAACCAGGGGTGCATGGCGGTCCACTTTTCTAAGGACAATTGTTAGTCATTAGAGAGACCGAAAAGCACTGCACTCACCCTTATTTTCTCTGGGCTCTCCACTTTCTCTCCTGAGGAAATGGACCGTAGATAATGATAATAATAATAATAATGCAGGTTGCCACTCGTCAAACGGTTGCAAGTGCTCTGGCCAATGCTGGTTGTTGTCGATTATTTCCGACTAATGCAAAGAGGTGAAAGTGCACCTACAGCAGGGGTGTCAAACTCAATCAACTTTGCATACCAATATAACACATGAAAGCCAGTGAATGTGTGGATGGACATTTTTTTTTTATTATATTTATTTGGGCAAATACACGAGTGAGTGGACATTGGACTGGGGAGAAAAGTGTGCATATTATATACACATGAGGGCTGTCAAAGTTAACGGAAGTTCCCTTTAACAGCAATTTTTTTGATGCACTCCTCCTGTTTGACCCTCGGCCCCCTCCGTAGTTTGGTCGAAGCACGGTAACTCTGTAGTTGGAACATATATTGATGGGAAATGGAGAAAGAAAATAGTATTTAGATCAGTAAAGTTAGCTTCAAAGCCCTGTTAGATGGCTCTTATTTAAGTTATTTGTATGTACTGTCGCTGTGTTTGACTTATCACGGATTACATGACCTGCCAGAGACTGGAGCAGTGCAGGTATTGTTTTTATTGTTATATACAATGCTACCTTGGCGTAATAGTGGCCCAACTAACCAGTGTTTTTCACATTTTTACATCTCTGTGCCGATTTTTGCATTGAACTGCCAGCTAAATTGAAGTTACAGCTGCTATTGACGGGCTGTCAATGTGATGACCGTGGCTGAAGTCCAGTGTTTTGCTAGCGTTAGCGATTTAGCATCGACGTACCACAATGATGCACATTAGCTCGCAAAGTCATCAAATCTTACCTTTATGCATTCCCACATAGTATCAGCATTCGGGAGCAAGTATGAGGTGAAAGAAAAAGGGGTAAAATACATCCAACTACATCCATACAGCCCTCTTTGCATCGGAGAACGGTGCGTCGATGCGTTCAATGACCGTCGAAAAAGTAGGACAAATCGCAAATCGCATTAAACATTCAAAAACTGTGCAAATAGTTTAAGTATTGTAATAAAATAATATTTACTGTAATATAATGATTAATTTCTATGTATTTCAATGTGTTTTAAAAGAAAAATGAAATGACATTAGGTTTGCAATTTGGATGAAATTTTATATGACTATCTATACTATATGTTGTAAGTATTTTCATTTGTACATTTCATGAAGGAAAGGTGCATTGAGGCAATTCTTTAGTAATAATCCTCTCTGAATGTTCCTAAATAGGCTTTTTACTCAAACATTTAATGGTAATGGTTTTATTTCATTTGAACATGCATCAGATTACAATTGAGTGCATCCTATAATCAGTTCACAATTCCACTTGTCCAAAAGGAGTAGGAAGAAGCAAAGCTTATTAAATCCTACCCCTCCATCTGGTACTTTTAGAATCAGTAACTGTTACATTTGTTCACTTCCTGCTTTCCATAATACAGTTTAAGTTTTTTTTTTTCAATAATGCACCTCGTACCCAAGTACAAATTTAAGACCAGTATCGTAAATAAACTGACACAAACAAACAAAAACATGTTAGTGTGAGACATCTCACTTGCTCATATTTTGTATTTGCTGAACGTTTGTGGGCGAGTTTAAAAGCTAGTATGCTAATAATAAAGAAAAATAGTAATACAAAAATATGCTTGCTGACTGTATTGTATATTTTTTGAAAATAATGGCCTAAATAAAATACATAACATTTTAATTTATATAAAATTTGATGTAATTATCGTTGTAGTTGCACATCGAATCGTTTATCAAGTGGAGATTTTCGATACTTATATAGATAAAAACTTATTTCCATCTGCGATTAACTGCGATTAATTGTGAGTTAACTATGGGCAAAAAAATTGCGATTAATCGTGATTAATTAAATTTAAATTTAATCGATTGACAGCCCTAATACACATATATTATATCAATACAAATGCATATTTTTGAGCATTGAGACTGATGATAACGCCACAGTGTCAATCAAGATAAAATGCCCTAAAGCTCACAAATGGCATCAACGCATCGGGTCCCCGACAAGTATATAGGGCATTAATTAGCCAGTAGCCGTAACAAAAAGAAGAAAAGATAAAAGAGAGAACAAACAACAACATGAAGAATTGCGCTGTCATCCCCCCCCCCCTCCCCCACACCCCAGAGATGGCTCTGTCCTTACAAAAGGTTACAGCCTCCAATTCCCCGCTGAGTTCCTGAACTGTAATTGCCTGCTGTTGCTCTCATCAAACTGCTGTCACTTCCACGTTGGCTTCCCGTGGCGGGCCTCACTGTAACGCCCGCAAAAAACCTCGAAGCACAAATCATTCCGACAATACTTTGGGAAACTCAAAGTCCCATTTCGCTTGTTATTACCGAGCGAGCCACGGCTGAAGACGAAGTTCTTTTGTAAAAAAAAAAAAACAAAAAAAAAAAACTCTGCGGCACAGTTAGTTAGGGATTTTCAGCTTTTCTCATGCATCCGTGCAAAATCCTTGATATTAGACACTTCCACGTCTAACTAGCAAAGAGCTTCAAAAGTTAGTGTGCTGTTTTCGGGGACGTCGTTTTGTACTACACTGTGTTTTTTGTTCCTCATCCGAGAGCTTCCATGTCGTGACATGAAGAGCGCCTTTCTCTTGCTGTTTTTCCGCTGTGTGTTGTCTTTGATTTCTGTTGCTAATTTGTTAGTTTCACTGCCGCTGGCAGGGAATTCTCTATTTTAAGTCTGGATGGAAGCGAAACCAGGGACATTTTGTGCCCTTCAGTTTTCAGTAGTTTATTTAGCGTTGTCATTTCTGTTGCTTAAATTAGCCTTAAAAAAGTTTGTCAATTTATTAATTTTTATTAAAAAATGCAATAGAGTGATGTAGCGATGTTCGAACTGCAACAGCGAGGGAATACCGTATATTTAAGGTTTTAACAGAATGAAAATATTACTATATAATCATATATAAATACTCATATAATCATATATATAATCCTCCAAAACCTCCACTGGCTTCCCATTCCCCAACGCATTCACTTCAAAATTTTTCTCATCACCTACAAAGCCCTCCACGATCTGACTCCATTCTTCTGTAAAGTGTCTTTGAGTATTTTGAAAAGTGCTATACAAATATAATGTATTATTATTATTATTATATATAAACTGTAGTTTTTAGGAAGCCGACATTTTTTTCATGAAAGACAAACAAGTGAGGTTTTTTTCAAAGTCATCAAATCTTACCTTTATGCATTCCCACATAGTATCAGCATCCGGGAGCAAGTACGAGGTGAAAGAAAAAGGGGGTAAAATACATCCAAATACATCCATACAGCCCTGCGTCGGTGCGTTCAATGACCGTCGAAAAAGTAGGACAAATCGCATTAAACATTCAAAAACTGTGGAAATAGTTTAAGTATTGTAATAAAATAATATTTACTGTAATATGATGATTAATTTCTATGTATTTCAATGTGTTTTAAAAGAAAAATGAAATGACATTAGGTTTACAATTTGGATGAAATTTTGTATGACTATCGCCTTATGTTTTAGGTATTTTCATTTGTACATTTCATGAAGGAAAGGTGCATTGAGGCAATTCTTTAATAATAATCCTTTCTGAAAGTTCCTAAATAGGCTTTTTACTCACAAACATTTAATGGTAATGGTTTAATTTCATTTGAACATGCATCAGATTACAATTGAGTGCATCCCATAATCAGTTCACAGTTCCACATGTCCAAAAGGAGTAGGAAGAAGCAAAGCTTATTAAATCCTACACCTCCATCTGGTACTTTTACAATCAGTAACTGTTACATTTGTTCACTTCCTGCTTTCCATAATACAGTTTAAGGTTTTTTTTAGTACAGATACAAAGTACAGATTTAAGACCAGTATTGTAAATAAACTAACAAACAAACAAAAACATGTTAGTGTGAGACGTCTCACTTGCTCATATTTTGTATTTGCTGAACGTTTGTGGGCGGGTTTAAGAGCTAATATGCTAATAATAAAGAAAAATAGTAATACAAAAATATGCTATTTTTGAAATAATGGCCTACATAAAATATATAAAATTTAAATTTACATAAAATAGGATGTATTATTTATTATTATTATTAATATATTTTAACAGTCGTTTTTATGAAGCCGACATTTTTGTCATGAGAGACAAGTGAGGTTTTATGAAGTAATTTTTAAGGTTTAATACACTATTCTGTTCAAAGGGTAAGGGTGAAGGTGAATATCTTGTGGAAAAACAGTAGTGTGCAAATAAATAAGCGCATACAGAAACAGCGATGCAGCCCACTGTAATAAGTAAACACATCACAAGCAAGCCTGTGTGATTTATTGCAGCGCCGGGGTGACATTTTCAACAGTGGCATGAGGAGCCTTGTGTTTTTATTTATATATTTCTTTCTTTTTTTTTGTGCAGTGGACAAATCCTGAGTTTGTAATCTAGCAGAGCTGTCTGCTTATCTTGCAAGGGAAAAAAGGAGAATCCAGCTACTCAGGGCTCAAAGTAGTAGAGAGAAAGAGAGAAAGAGGTGCAGTCAGAGGAGGGAACTTGATAAAGAAACCGAGTAGTGCTCCCTGACTGGAATAATTAATCATCCCCGCATTGGAGTCCTCATTAAAGTGGAAGTCATTCAATTTGGAATAAGACCAAAGACATGCATGGCTTCACACGAGACTTGGGCAAATCTCGTGAGACTTCCGATCAATGGCTGTCTGTCAGATTAAATCCACAACTGTGGCTTTTTTGTATGATGAAGACCATAGAACCGGGAAAGCAACTTACTGTATCGCCATGCAGCGACAGAAGTACCATAGAGGTGGTACACTTGCACTAACACTACTCAGTAAAAGTTACATAAAGTTACACTATAATATGATTACTAGTACAACAACACTCAGTATATGTGTGTATCTATATTAGGGATGCCAGTCAATTTCTTATTTACATCATAAATACATAAAACATAATATATAATATTATTACATATAATTTATTATTATTATTATTATTATTATTATTATTATTATTATTATTATTATTATAACAATAATATATAATTATTATTATTGTTATATTATATAATAATAATATTATTATATAATATTATATATTATATATAATGATAATATAACAATAATATTAACAATATATTATTATATAATAATAATAATAATAATATATAATATTATATATATTGTATATATAATGATAATATAATATTAATAATATATTATTTTTATATAATATATTATTACATAAAAGTAACGTAAAAGTAAAAGAACAGTAAAATGTGGTGGTGGTAGTGTGATGGTCTGGGCTGTTTTGCTGCTTAGGGACCTGGAAAATTTGCTGTGGAATATACACATACTTTCAACAGGATAAGCCATGTAGAAAATTGATGTATGCATATACTTTTAAAAAAAGTAACAGTAGTAAGTAGTAGTAGTAAAAAAAACTGCTTTCCTATTCATCTTTACACCACACGGGGGCGCAAGTTGGCAATAACCAAGCAGAATAAACAAGACAACTCTATCAAGGAGGCATACTACTATTTAAACATTGACTCTTCCAATCGCTGGCTCCACAATGCTATGCTAGCTTTGCTTGTACATTTTTTTATTGTACATATCCCTTATATGTATGGTAAATATTTTTTTGACATTAGAACAACTTGTAAGTAAACCAGTGTTGTACTATGCTGCAACTTGCAACACATTTTTTTTCCTCTAAGCTGATCATATGATTCAGTCTCATTAAGTGTCTAATGTGCACCAGTCGCTTTGATTAAATTAGTAAAAAGCCAATTATTTAACTCCGTTCGAATGCCAGAATGGCTCGTGTGTTTATCCTGATGGCTTTAATGAAAAAAAAAAAAATGCAAGGAAACTACTTTTTAATTCTCACTAGGACTTAATAGTTTAGAGAGAGAAAAAGTCTGGCAAAGCAGATCCCAAGTCAGCGTTCCAGGTGTTATTATGCTTGCCAAGGCGGCGTGCTCAAACACAATAAAATATAAACCTGTTGAGAAATGCTGAAGCAGGAACTCTTTCTCCCATATGGAATGTTTACATATATTTACAAGATGTCACATAAAATTGGAGAGGCAAAATTATTCAGAAATGTCACACTGTAAGTAAAAGTACATTTTTAGCACTAAAATCTGTGCATTTACAATATAATGCAAACCACAGGAAAAAAAGGAAGCTAGATTGTGATAGAAAACATCTAAACAAATATTATGATATTACACTATTTGGTAGAAAATTGATGTAAAAGTGCATGAATATGATGTTGTGGTTTTGAGAATAAAGTTGCACATTTACAAGAGAAAAGCTGTAAATCCCACCCCCCCCCAAAAAAAGGTAACAATATTACGAGAATTACATCGTAAATTTAAACAGACCAAAAAAGTTGTGAATAAAGTCTTAAATTTAGGATAAAAAATTTGTGATATTACAATAGTAATAATAGTCAAAAAATTTCAGTTTTTATTTATAACGTGGCAGCATAAAGTTGCACATTTACAAGAAAAAAGCTGTAAATCCCCCCGTCCCCCCCCAAAAAGTAATAATATTACGAGAATGACATCGTAAATTTAAACAGACCAAAAAAGTTGTGAATAAAGTCTTAAATTTAGGATAAAAAATGTAATAGTAATAATGGTAAAAAAAAATTCAGTTTTTATTTATAACGTGGCAGCAAAGCGGCGCAGTGGCACACAAATAGATTAGCATGTTAGCCCTTCTCGCTTCCTCCTTCCTGACTCTGCCTTCTCCACATGCCCAAGGCCAAAGGTCACATAAGTCCCCCATTTTCATAGCTGTCTCAGATAATGCCTGTAATATAAAGTTACAAGTTGTTCTCGTAAATGTATGTATTTGTGTAGTATATTCTCGAAATTTCAGATTATTTTAATACTTCATTGTAACAGATATTTCCTGAGACAACTACTTGTGTGACCCAATGGTAATATTTAGACTTTTTACTCTGAAATTTGCAATTTTTTCTCGGAATTGTACTACTTTATTCTCAAAATTTTTTTTTCATGTTGTCCCTAAAACGCCCTCATACATTGCAATGATGGGAAGAAAAAGAAGCAAAATACATTAAATAAATGATGACAAATGTCCAAATATTTTTGAGTTCCTGAAAACGAACATATTCTCTATAAGATATACAGCGTTTGATTCCTAAATGGTAAATGTCATATGTGTGTGAAAGCCACACTGTTTTATTTGGACTTAACTATAATTTCCAACCGCCACAGTCAAGAGGCTTTCCATTATCTGTGTTTTAAAGTAAGAATAATAGCAGTGATTCTATTGCCTGTGAGATTGTTACGATAATCCCAAATGGCAGGTGACGCCATCAAACTGAATCACACTTAAAGGGATTATTATGATATTTATTCCCCACTAAGAAATTGTCGCTATTATAATTATTCACTCTCGGTTCCATTGTGCTTTGAATCCGTCGTTAAACCTGCAAAATGGGGATGAAAAGCTGTTAGAGTGTCCTTACAGAGAGCCACATGGGGGCAGCAGTTTGTTGACGGTCTTGTCAGTTAGGGTGTTTTAAGAGAGGATGAAAGAGCCATGGGTATAATATTGCAGAAAGAACGTTCATTTATTTTATTTTTGTTATTCAACATTGCTTTCTATCCAGCCGAGGTTTATGTCCAAATGGTAGCGAGCTACCAAGCAAACTAGTTTATAATTTATTTCCAAACTTAAGAAAGTGTTTCAAATAAAGTGGAGGGGAAAAGGACAAAGAAGCCAAAAACATCCAAATTGGGATGAAAACCCATGTTGGCCAACTCCATGACTCCATGCAGTGTTAAAGGGGACCTATTATGCAAATTTTTCGGTCCTTTGTATTGATTTGGCGGTCGAGTGGTTAGCGCACAGGCCACACAGCTAGGAGACCCGAGTTCGATTCCATCTCTGTGAGGAGTTTGCATGTTCTCCCCGTGCATGCAAGGGTTTTCTCCGGGTACTCCGGTTTCCTCCCACATTCCAAAAACATGCTAGGTTAATTGGCGACTCCAAATTGTCCATAGGTATGAATGTGAGTGTGAATGGTTGTTTGTCTATATGTGCCCTGTGATTGGCTGGCCACCAGTCCTGGGTGTACCCCGCCTCTCGCCTGAAGACAGCTGGGATAGGCTTGAGTACCCCTCCACGACTCTTGTAAGGAAAAAGCGGTAGAAAATGAATGAATGAATGTATTAATTTGGCGTCGAGTGGTTAGCGTACAGGCCACACAGCTAGGAGACCCGAGTTCGATTCCATCTCTGTGAGGAGTTTGCATGTTCTCCCCGTACATGCGTGGGTTTTCTCCGGGTACTCCGGTTTCCTCCCACATTCCAAAAACATGCTAGGTTAATTGGCGACTCCAAATTGTCCATAGGTATGAATGTGAGTGTGAATGGTTGTTTGTCTATATGTGCCCTGTGATTGGCTGGCCACCAGTCCAGGGTGTACCCCGCCCCTCGCCTGAAGACAGCTGGGATAGGCTCCAGCACCCCAAAATGAATGAATGAATGTGTTGAGTTGTGGACTCCTATACACACCTGTATAGAAATCTTTCTAGAGCTTCCAGAATCTGCACCTAGTATCTGCTAATAAAAACCTACCTAAGGTCTAGAGAAAAATGTCAAAACAAAGTCCAATTTTTTGGTGTCGGTAAAATCGTCTGAAATGGCCGCAACTGAAGGGTTTTCGAAAAATGTCTGGGATTTAATGAGTTAATACTTTTTTTTTTTAATGCAAGAGAGTGAATTTGCGAATGTTTGAACTGGGATGTAACAAGGGACCACTGTGTACTGTACAATCCATTTTTAATGAGCTATATTACAACATATAACACTAATTGGTTTGGCTGACTAAAACACAAGGCTAAGCTGTTTTGTTATAGCTTCGTAATGTTGTATAACTTCACATATTGACCTACTGGATTGGTTTTAGCATCTTTAATGCAAAAAATGTAAACTCCCAGTAATTGCTGAGACATGGAGAAAAGGTTAGATTAATTAAACTCTGCTTTTTTCTACTCCTTTTTTCTATTCAGACATTTTTTTTATATTTGACTGCTGTGCTTTGTTTTTAGTTGTTGTGTGTTAATGTAATTTTTTGCTCTGTTTGTTATTTAGATTTTACAGTAAAGCGTCTTTGAGTACCTTGAAAGGTGCGAAACAAATAAAATGGATTGGTATTATTATTATTACTATTATTAGTATTATGCCTGTCGATATCCCCAGGATAGGAAATATGCAAATCATTTCGTGTGGCGTTTGAGGTATTGTGTTTAAACTTACATTGCCTATCGTCTCACACATATCGAAGCGTATTGCAGAAAGAAACCATCACCACTATCATTCCACTGAGGCAGGGCTAGCATGTGTTTGTGAATTATTTATGACACTCTACATTGCGAATCACCCTCCTCAGTGCATTCAATTTACTACCGGAGTGCTTTGGAGCAAGGCAATGAAGCTTCCAGATTCCATACAGCTGCTCAGGAGACTGTTTGGACAGAAGCGGTGTTTAGCTTTATGACGCTACAGTATATGACTGTGAAGCTGCACATGTAAGAGCAATGGAAAAATTTACACTGTGTATGGCGTATGGCTGCAGTACACTGGAAGTACCTATGTTGAATGGCTTTGAATTGCTTTAAAAGATAAGAACACAAATTACACGTGGAGTACCCCAGGGGTCAGTACCGGGACCAAAACTGGTCAATTAGTATATCAATGGCATCTGTAAAAACCAAGGTGGTATTATTTGTAAACAATACTATTGCCTTTAGTTCTGGAGAAAGCACACACACATAATTAAAAAAGGGAGAAAATGAAATGGCCATATTAACACTTTTGATGATTTTGACTGATTTTTCAAGGCACACAGAATTGGAAAAAAAACACATTTCCACCTAATTGCAATTTAAAATATATTTTTAAATATTGCTAGAATTTTCCCACACATAAATATGGATACTTACTTAAGATAAAATACTATATATATTTCATTAAATGTATTGTAATACAATATTGTATATTATCATATTTTTTCCACAAATTAGTAATAATACTATTTAATTAATAATAATAATAAAAATTATTAATTCACTAATAATAATAGTTTTCAGGGAAAATATATTTGATATAATCATTATAATAATACATATTATTATTATTATTATTATTATTATTATTATTATTATTATTATTATTATTATTATTATTATTATTATTATTATTATTATTATTATTATTATTATTATTATTATTATTATTGCTATAACCCAACCCTATTTTTTCAGGGTCACATTTGAAATGATGGTGAGTAGTTTGGTTTTATTTTAGTTTTATTAGCTTTATTTATTCTGTCTATTTTTTTAAATATTTTCTTCTTAAATGTTAAAATATTTAAACAAATCTCTCCTTATTCCTGCTTGCATTTTGCTCTATTACATGTTGTTGAAGGGTTTGGAATTTTACTTTGGCTGAATTGTATTTATCAATATAATACATCGATTATTAGACAGTTAAGAATGTTTGTTGAAATGGTTGTGAAGGTTTTATAACAGAAGCCACTGTAACTGATTGTTTATATTTAATGGTAAAAATGCGTTTTCAGATAGAAAAACTTTATTTTATATTTTGACATAGGAGCGTTGAGGACGTCCCACTCTATATGTAAAGGAGACATCATGTCATCCAGTCACATGGAGTCCACATGTTCTATAGATGTTCTTTTCAGTGCATGGAAACTGTGAATAATGGTTCCCTTTTTAGCAGAACTGTTCCTTCTTTGCAATAGTCATAAACATGAAAGGTCTCTAACCCCTATGGGGTGGGGGCGGGGGGGGGGCAGTGCAGTTAGGTTAGCAGCAAAGGAGCTTAAATTCACACAGTCGCAGCCCCATCCAAAAATATCTCAACCCTTTAAAGTGTAAGATCCTCCACATGCGGCACCTGAACCAAACAATTAACATGCTCTTTGTGTAATATATATGCTGGATGTGCATTTGTATATATTTTATTGTGTGTATATATATATAACCTTGAGGAAAGAATAAGAAGGTGCAAGTATGGAGTGGCGGTGTGAAATCTCCCAGCCCATAAAGTCTAATCAGCACTGAAGGCCTCGCATCAGAATGACTAATGAAATCTGGCCGGGGAGGCTGGTTCCCCTTTTAGAAACACAGCCTCTCGGAGGAGATAAGGCCAAAGAAAATAGTTGTTTCGCTATTCTCTTATCTGTGAGAACTGCATAATGTAATCTGACTCGCTGGCGTATCAGATTCATCACTCTGTCTGGCTAAGAAGGGAGGCGGTTCTGATGGGGGGGGGCAGAAAATAAAGAACGTCTTGTAAGGGGGAATAACGGTCATGTGACACATCAGAAGAGCTAATGAGTGAAAGTGTGAGCTTTCCTCTCTTATTGTCACTATGGCTGCTGAGAAGCATGCAAGATTAGTGATGTGTGGATTGATACTGAAATATTGATATTTCCGATACCGCCTTCATAATCTAAAATTGATTTTCAAATCAAAATATCAATACGTCAGTCAATTGAGGTCATGAACGTAAAGAAAGTCTTAAAGGCAACCAATTATGTTCATTTTTCGACCCTTTGTATTGAGTTGTGGACTCCTATAGAGCAGCTACAAACAATAACCCGAACAGAACACTTTCTAGATCTTCCAGAATCTGCACTTATTCCAACTGTATTTCCTTAGATTTCCAAAATGGTCCGTTTTAATTTATTCCACCAACAGCCCACCCCCAGCCACGCCCACTCAGCTGTGATTGGTCATTTCCTTCAGTGATGTGTGGCTTACAGAAATATCGATATTTCAGATACCGCCTTCATAATCTAAAATTGATTTTCAAATAAAAATATCTATACTTTAGTCAATTGAGGTCATGGACATAAAGAAAGTCTTAATGGCAACCAATTATGTTCATTTTTTGACCCTTTGTATTGAGTTGTGGACTCCTATAGAGCAGCTACAAACAATAACCCGAACAGAACGCTTTCTAGATCTTTCAGAATCTGCACTTATTCCAGCTGTAGTTCCTTAGATTTCCAAAACAATCTGTTTTAATTCATTCCACCAACGACCGAGCCCCAGCCACGCCCACTCAGCTCTGATAGGTCATTTCCTTCAAACTTGAACAAATATTTCCTGGAAGCCATTAGCGCTACCTCAGTGCTAACACAGTGAAATCAGAGCAGTCAAACAGTGCAGCAGAGCGGGAGGGAGGGCAAGCATATATATAAGCATATCCAGGAATGCCCATATTAGGATGTCTGGCTCACTGTGATGTCACAGTGAGTCTGTGTTTGAAAAAACTTATTGAAACCGAGCATTCAGAGCCATCCAAAACTTCTTTCAGGGCTCACTTTCAACTGCGCAAATCTCATTATCTGAAACTTTGCCATGTTTTAACACAAAAATACAACATTATAACAATATTTATAGGTCAGAAAGCGGAAAAGGCATAATAGGTCCTGTAGTGGGTTTAATATTGTCTTACATCAAGGTCAGTGTATTCTCAGGGCATTCAATCGATCGCAACTGGACTGTTTAAGTTGTCTAAGATAGATAGCTCTAGTTTGAGAGTCCGGTGCAAGATCCAATCTATTTATCCTAGTCTGACTGGTGTCTGTCCCACCTAGTCTTTGAGCATGAACTGATGTGTGCCCTGCAAAAGCACCTATTCAGTCAGTCAGTCATTTTCTTCCGCTTATCCTCACTAGGGTCGCAGGGGGTGCTATAGGAGGAGCCTATCCTGGCTGTCTTCGGGCGAGAGGCAGGGTGCACCCTGGACTGGTGGCCAGCCAATCACAGGGCATATATAGACAAACAACCATTCACACTCACATTCATACCTATGGACAATTTGGAGTCGGCAATTAACTTAGCGTATTTTTGGAATGTGGGAGGAAACCGGAGTACGCAGAGAAAACCCACGCATGAACATGCATACTCCACACAGAGATGGCTGAGGGTGGAATTGAACTCCGGCACCACTCATACCAGCACCTATTCACTGACACCAAAAATCCCAATGTCTTTATTATGGGTGTATGTGTGGTCCAAACAAACAGAATGTCAAAGAAAAACGCTAAGTGGATATACTCATCGCTCACTAAATCTTACTGCTGAATTACAATTTGAATTAAATTCTTTAATTAATGCATGAACAGCGTTTATACGACTTTTTCGATTTTACTAAAACAGCCTTGACCACTCTTTTAGCAATCCTCAAGTTATCTCCATAACATTTCCGAGGTGCACATTTTTGTCTTGCTTAATGAGTTTGATGGCAGCCATAGAGGTAAATATGAGCCAATATTGATATTTGGATGCTCAGTGCACCCCCAATTTTCATCAAAGACACAATCCCGCCTTCCCAGAAATCCCATTGCGCAATTACTGGTTTACTCTTTGGTGTAATTTCAATTAGCATGCAAAGCGAGAAGCACTCTAAAAATGATTGGGCATCCGTTACGGTGCATAACAGAGTCATTTGAATGACATTATGATGGCTATTCACGCATAATAGGCTATAATCAGAAAATTAGCCTTCCTGAATTTTGAGATCCCTTGATCAAACACAAAGCCCACATTAGAAGAATAATTACGTTGTGTCTCTCAACACACACACACGGCACACATCTGGCCAGTGATAATGATAATGCTTTAGTTTATTTTGAACATACTTAACAAAGTTACTTTGAAGAACATCACTTTTTTTTCACTTGTACAATTCAACATCTCCAAAAAGGAGTCGGAATAAGAAGATCTTATTTAATCCTCGCTTTATTTCCGGTGTTTGTGTGTAATATTATGAATGCTGATTTGTTTGTTCCTGCTTTTGTGTTCATACGGAAGATGGAGTAAGACGGCTCTTTCTCCTTGAACAATATCAAGCGGAGGTGTGAGATGATTTTTCAATGTTGTCCTTTGTCTTTGCTCTGTATCTCATTACCAGGACCTTGTTGCGTTGTCTGGAGAACATTGCAAAGTGGGGAGGAGTGAGTGGAGAACTGGAGGACAAAGGGGGAAGGCCACTTCAAGACAACAGCACACATCTGTGGAGTGAGTGGACTCTCCAGAGACTAGCTTTTGAGAATTCTGGAGCAAAATGAAAGAAATGCTCTGACAAATTTAAAAGACTGCTTTTTTTTTTTTTTTGTCTTTAGGAAACGCATAAGAATGGATTTTTTCCCTCGGTCCCACCCACACCACCTGAACCCGTCTTGACTTTCCCTTGTTTCTTTTCCGCGCGGCGCCTGCCAGGCAGCAGTCGGTGGCGTGCATAAGTGGGTGCCCGCAGACGAGCGGCAGGCGCTTGTATATGCCAGTCGCTTCCTTCCGTAGCCCGTGTCCCTGAGAGACCTAATTGATATTCCAAAGCGGAGTTGGAGCTGCATCTCAGGTTCACCTTAGCCATTAGTGAGCCCCGCAGGGCTGTTTGCATTATAATCTCCGATTTAGATTGCGTGTTGCCTCATTGTCCTTCCCTCGAGGTTGAGCCGTCTGCGCCAAAGGGCTCACGTCGTAATGGAGGCGAGCTCAAATTAGCCCCGGCGTCTGAAGTTTGCGTCTGAATGAAGGGTTACGGGTTGTGACCTCGTGCTCACGCTGACAGATTAGATGAGCAAATTAATGTCCCTGCGAGAATGTACCAGGGATGGGAACGTTGCCGTATCGAAAGGTCCATCTGGGGCTTTGCGTGACGAGGAGGGATGATTCGGATATGCATCACAGCAGGAGAAATACAGAAAACCTCAAATCAGATCAACATGTGGATACAAATCAGATATTAATGTGACTGTGTGAGTGATGGGAAGAAAAGCTCCGACTCGTGCGGGGAGAGGTTGTTTGGAGGCAGATTTGGGTTTGCATGTATAAATAATATAAAACTTTATTGTTTTCCGCAAGAAAGATACTATATATTGTTTGGGTCTACACTGCATATGCTATATTTGCTATGCTATATACATATGCTAACAACAACCAATGGCTTGTTTAATGTGCTTTCTCGTTGTTTTTCAGCTAAAATTGTGACTTTATTTTCACAATAATACCACTTTATAGTTGTATTGGCTGCCTGGTCAGATCAACATGTGGATACAAATCAGATATTAATGTGACTGTGTGAGTGATGGGAAGAAAAGCTCTGACTCGTGTGGGGAGAGGTTGTTTGGACGCACCTTTGGGTTTGCATGTATAAATAATATAAAACGTTATTGTTTTCCGCAAGATACTATATATTGTTTGGGTCTACACTGCATATGCTATATACATATGCTAACAACAACCATTGGCTTGTTTAATGTGCTTTCTCGCTGTTTTTCAGCTAAAATTATGACTTTGTTTTCACAATAATACCACTTTATAGTTGTCTTGGCTGCCTGGTTTTAATAATACTGAATGTTTTACCCTATCTGCCTTTAAAAAGCAATGAAAGAAAGTAAGAAGAAGAATATTCCAGACATCTAGGTTATTGCATTAAAAACACCATAGCTACATTATAAACACATAAAGCAATACATCATAACCAATTATGGTGTATTCAAGGACATCATATTCGGAGTTCTCACAAAAAAAAATTTCTGGTTTAAAAAAAAAAAAAAAAAGATTAAGTCATCATTTGTCTCAACAAAGCTTGTTATAAAAGGAGACGTGTGGCAATGACACCAACCACAAAGCCCTGCGACCTTGTAATGTCTGTTGGCACCCCCGACGGACGCCACCCGTTATTTCCTCTTTCATCTGCTTTACTCACTTTCCCTCAGATATAGCCAGTTATTACTTCCATAGCGGCGAATACGACGGCGGCGCTGGCAAAAAAAGTGGTGACTGCAAACACATTGGGCCATTCAGCTCACGTCCGACACTCTTTGAAGTCCTCACCTGCTTTCCATTAATTTTATTTTCATTCAAGGAGAGACATCAGACACCTGCACTCTCACTGCTGCGATAACTAAGGCTGCCTTCACACTTGTGGTTTGGTAAGCTGTGCCGGACCAAAAACTTAAAAAGATTCTTTGTGCGAACTTTGGTGTGGTTGGCTTAGCGTTAAAACTGGTATTTTTGTCATGGAACTAACGGCTGTGAAGTAATGAATACGTCTTTAAAGTAAGGACTTGATTAGGCTGTTAGCTGTGATGAATACTTCTGTTGTTTTTATATTTTATATAACACATTTCGCTTACATATTTGTCATTTCTGTTGCCAAGTTTTCAGTAAGAAAAGTACGAGAAGTTGCTTGATGACATCATGGTCTAATTTGCATATATTGTTGTAAAATGTAAAAATAGGGGAAAAAAAGAGACAAAAAGTGACTAAATCACCAAATGAACATGAGGATAGAGGCAAGAAGATGTGATGATGAAACTCCACAATACAAGGGAGCATGTTTGGTACCGTTTTAAACTCCGCCTGTAACTTTCTCATAGAAATATAGTCTGCACAGCAACCAGGAAGTGAAAAGGCACAGAGTCTTGTGTTGAAGAGAATACGCAATGATACTTTGGAATATGGGCTGCTGAGTGGTTAGCGCGCAGGCCTCACAGCTAGGAGACCCAAGTTCAATTCCACCCTCTGCCATCTCTGTGTTGAATTTGCATGTTCTCCCGGTACTCCGGTTTCTTCCCATAAACATTTCCTTCCAAAAACATGCTAGGTTAATTGGCGACTCCAAATTGTCCATAGGTATGAATGTGAGTGTGAATGGTTGTTTGTCTATATGTGCCCTGTGATTGGCTGGCGAAATGTTACTTTATTTTAGTTTTATTGTACAGTGGTTGAATTCTCTTTTGCTCGTGTATGATTGAAAAGGGCTGCACGGCGACGAGTGGTTAGCGCGCAGGTCTCACAGCTAGGAGACCCGAGTTCAATTCCACCCTCGGCCATCTCTGTGTGGAGTTTGCATGTTCTCCATGCGTGGATTTTCTGAGGATACTCCGGTTTCCTCCCACGTTCCAAAAACATGCTAGGTTAATTGGCAACTCCAAATTGTCCATAGGTATAAATGTGAGTGTGAATGGTTGTTTGTCTATATGTGCCCTGTGAGTGGCTGGAGACCAGTCCAGGGTGTACCCCGCCTCTCGTCCGAAGACAGCTGGGATAGGCTCCAGCATCCCCGCAACACTCAAGAGGATAAGCGGTAGAAAATGAATGAATGAATGAATTAACTTTGGAATACTTTGGGAACAAGTTTTGCTGTATACCATGTCAATATAACCCAGGAACACAATATTCAGAGTGCCTTGAAAAATCAGTCAAAAGTCATCAAAAATGTCCAGTACCGAGATGAACGGTGTTTTAAAAATAGCTGGGATTGAATGAGTTAACAAGAACACACATAAACACAAAACGCTTTCAAGCAAGGACTACGGATGTGTGTAAATGTTTGACTTCAAACTCTGGGGAGCGCCAGTAAAGCAGAAAGGAAATAAAAGCTGGGAATGCTGGGAACCTGTAAGAAAAAAACTCTGCAAGTATGCATTATTGCAAAATACAACCTCCCCCAACCTTTTGTGCTTTATACAGTAACCTAACATCGGGTCATTTAAATAGTGCCTCTGAGACCCACCCTGATTGAGCCAAGATTGTCCTGATTGTTCCCATGAGATTGTTTTGGATGCGCCTTTCGGATTTTTACTGGAATCAGCTGGATTCTCAAAGAGAAGGAAAACTCAGTGGAGATGGGAATTAAACACAATATACACTTTAAACATCTTGTTGCCATATCCTACACTACAGTGCTCTTAATATAAAACCATCATTGTATTTACAGTACTCGTCAGAAGGTTGGAGAAATGTTTGCATTCTATTTAATGAAAAAGCGTATCCATACTTTTGGAAATAATGACAATAATAAACTATGCTTTATGTGCGATTTGAAACATTTATGATGGCAAAAGTTCACTGTGAAGGCGGAATCATTGTTTCCATTATAATGCGACCCCAAAGGTCCAATACATCCATTCTGGAATGCTGGTTTTTGGATTTCAAAAGGAATTTTCTCCATACGAAATTAATGGCAGTGGAAATATTACATTCCGGGGCTAAACTGATGCAGCGGTTTAAGCAGCATTTTAACATAGTGCTGAAAGTTACATTTTTTATTACATTTATTACTACATTTACATTACATTGTTAACTGTAAGGCACATGTAACCTGTATCAAATTAACCATTCATTCATTCATTTTCTACCGCTTATCTGGTGCTGGAGCCTATCCCAGCTGTCTTCGGGCGAGAGGCGGGGGAACACCCTGGACTGGTCGCCAGCCAATCACAGGGCACATATAGACAAACTTTGTTTAGACATTTTTCTCCTCTGTCAGAAATAGACCTTAGTAGGTAGGTTTTTATTAGCAGGTAGGTGCAGATTCTGGAAGCTCTAGAAAGATTTCTAGATCTCTGTATAGGAGTCCACAACTCAACACATTCATTCATTCATTCATTTTGGGGTGCACAGGGCACATATAGACAAACAACCATTCACACTCACATTCATACCTATGGACAATTTGGAGTCGCCAATTAACCTAGCATGTTTTTGGAATGTGGGAGGAAACCGGAGTACCCGAAAAAAATCCATGCATGCACGGGGAGAACATGCAAAGTCCACACAGAGATAACCGAGGGTGGAATCGAACTCGGGTTGCATCACAATTACTCAGCTAAATGAAAACCCAACATTTTCAACATTCATTCATTCATTCATTTTCTACCGCTTTTTCCTCACGAGGGTTGTGGGGTTGCTGGAGCCTATCCCAGCTGTCTTTGGGCGAGAGGCGGGGTACACCCTGGACTGGTTGCCAGCCAATCACAGGGCACATATAGACAAACAACCATTCACACTCACATTCATACCTATGGACAATTTGGAGTCACCAATTAACCTAGCATGTTTTTGGAATGTGGGAGTAAACCGGAGTACCCGGAGAAAACCCACGCATGCACGGGGAGAACATGCAAACTCCACACAGAGATAACCGAGGGTGGAATCGAACTCGGGCTGCATCATAATTAATGAAATCCCAACATTTTCAATATTTACCTGTTTATTTACATCTGTTGAAGTGAGAATGATTGACAGTAGTGTTTAGGTCAGGTGAGGCAGGGTATCATGTCATTATTCTTTCACCTTTAAGGGCTTAACAATGAAATAATAACACTTGGCTGCCATTGCCACACAAAACTTTCATCTCATTTTTATTTTGTCTTATTTTTTCTCCATGGGTTCACCTGACCTGTTTATTACCTCCATTGTGGCTCACATCAATGCACCTCAACAACAAAGCCGCAGGATTACTTAATGTTTAATAATGGGGAAAGAAACATGACCCAAATATTGAATATTCAGCCATGGCAATCTTTCAATGAAAGTTGGCTGTACATGAGGAGGAAGCACTAACGCTGAGTGTTTGAAAACACACATTTGTGTGAACTGTAGTGACATTGTTCCATTATGAAGTATTTAATAGTGTGTTTTTAGTGTGCGTAGGAGAGAAATTGACATGTGCGACAGGATGGTGTGTTCATGCAGTGATTCGCAGTGACAGTGAAAAAGGTGGGAAAATACAATCAAATAACAATACAGAATATTATATGTGGTAATCTTAAGGTAAACAAAAAAAAGCGGTGTTGAGTTTTAATTATACAGCCGAGTAAGGTGGAAAAAATACAAGAAAATAGAATGGCCAGCAATACGTATAACACAAGAGCACAGCGAATGATACAGATGTGCATGGAGCAATGATCTGGCATCGAACAAGTCCACGCCCCCGGCTTAAATACCACAGATGAGTGATTGCAGGCAGGTGTGCGCAGGTGGGTCCGCACAGGCGGGCAAGGGCAGTGCACTGCAACGAAAAGCAGAAAGGCGGCAGCAGAGCGACGGAAACAGATCCCGACATTCCGCGTATTAATCTGTAGACCAAAAAATAACAGCAGATCTTTGGTTTGCGGTCCGACAGAAGGTCCGACAGAAGGTCCGACTGGAACCGAAACAGATGGTGACATGATGTGGCAGCAAGAAGTTGGGAAGCTGGCTTTGTCACAATGCCTCCACTTTATGAAGTTTTCTTTAGCTCGCCTCTGTTTTAGTTTGTATCTGAAGTTATTTCGTAAACTTGTTCCGTAAAACATGTGCGGTGCAGACACTGAACGACTCAGTTGGAGTCGCATGACTGCTTTTTTAATATATTTAATATATTTAAAAAATATTTAAAAAATATTTAAAAAATATTTAAAAAATATTTAAAAAATATTTAAAAAATATTTTTTAAATATTTTTTAAATATTTTAAAAATATTCAATTTATTAACATTGTGTCCTGTATCGCGAAAATGTATTTATTGCGTCAGGCCTGGAACAAATAAACCACTTTAAACGAGGGACGACGGTATTATTTTATAATACACTTTTGGAGGAGTTATTACAATAAAATATAAAAAACATATTATTATTTTTTAATATTTTAAAAAATATTTAAAAAATATTCAATTTATTAAATTGTGACTTGTATCGCGAAAATGTATTTATTGCGGTCAGGCATGGAACAAATAAACCACTTTAAACGAGGGACAACGGTATCATTTTCTAATATACCTTTGGAGGAGTTATTACAATAAAATATTAAAAAAATGATTTTTTTAATATTTAAAAAATATAAAACAAATATTCCATTTATTAAAATTGGGACCTGTATTGCGAAAATGTATTTATTGTGGTCAGGCTTGGAACAAATAAACCACTTTAAACGAGGGACAACAGGACAGTATTATTTTCTAATATACTTTTGGAGGAGTTATTACAAAAAAAAAAATGAAGAACTGCTAACTTTGATGATGAGTAATGTGCTGATGCTTCCTGTTTTTATTTACTTTTAACACACAGTACTTTTGGAAAAAGTATTACAAAAAAAACTATGCAAAAAGGCAAAACCCACTCCCAGAATGAACCCTTTTAGGATACACAGTAAGCCGATAATTGCCGTTTAAGCCATCTTAAAAGTCTTTCAGACTTTTGAATTCCAAGTTGTACAACCTCATTGGACTTCAGATGTGCCAATCATTCCCATCGACTGTACATCTAAAGCGTGTTCCCTCCCTGGGCTTACATCCCATTCTGCACAGTCACTCACATTAAAAAAAAAGTCTTCTTTCAGGGCACGCATTGTAACGACGCATACTGCAGCAACACACAAAAACAAGCAACCTCTTCTTCACAACCTCCTTGCACTAATCTTACTGGAATGTTCCAGTGACAGCATTTCAAGACGAATCTGAATCTCTCTTCGAGCCATTTCTTTAGCAGAAGAAAATCCTTTGGGATCAATCTGTAATTAAGCGTGGAGGGCCAAAACAAGCCTTGAGCTACATCACCAAAAAAAAAAGTGCATCATTAGCTGCCAAACTGAAAGTGAAAACAAGGCTTTGACATGCACTTAAATCTTGATGTAAATCCCTCTGAAGGAAAGTCTTCAAAAACACCTTGATGAATGTTAATGACGATGCATCAATATTTATAGCGCCAGTCAAAAGTTTAGAGACACTCTTTTGCGTTCTTAACGTGACTAAACCAGTGATTTTCAACCACTGTGCCGTGGCACGAAATTGTCAGGTGTGCCGTGAGGAATTATCCAATATCACTTTTCATAATTAACATTTATTAATCATCATTTGCAAATATTATGTCAATAGCCATGTATACGTGGACCCAAATATTCCAATTGCATTTGGCTTATTTGCTCAAACGGAAAGAATGTAACCTTTGTATACGCCTCATTCCGAAAAAGAATAGTGCCAATCCGAATCGGATTAACAGGGGTGGAATATTCCTTTCCCCAATCCGATTGAGATATCTTGTAGCTGCTCAAACAGAAAGTTGTCAGGGTGCGTTCTTCTTCTTCTTCTGTACTTTATTGGCGGTTGGCAAGCAGCTTTCGTGTGCATTAGCGCCATCTCCATCGCCATCACCATATAATCGGATTCCCAGGTGTGGAATATTCCTTTCCCGAATTCGATTGAGGTATCTTGTACCCGCTCAAGCGGAAAGTTGTCAGACTGCGTTCTTCTTCGTGGTGTTTTTCTTCTTCTGTTGTTTATTGGCGGTTGGCAAGCAGCTTTCGTGTGCATTAGCGCCATCTGTGGAACAGAATCTAAACCCTTCTATACGCCATTCACAAGTCCATAAGTCTCTAAGTGAAAGAACAACTCGGGGAAGTCGGTATCACGTGATGTTGGTGTTTACGTTTTACTGGGCATGCCCCATTGACTATTCTGGTTGATTATAGCGACGCATGTAGACAAGAGATTGGAATATTCCTTTCCATGTATACCATTTTTTCCGGAAAAGTCATTCGGAAAGAGAAAAACTCCTCATGTAAAAACATGGCTACTGTCGAGTGTCTGTGGCGTAAAGACTAGCAGAGCAATGTAATATCGGTCCGTGTGGCAACACCTAGCTCGTTCCTCCTATAGACTGTTTTCCAAAATGTAAAAAAATGTGCCGTTGAAAAACACTGGACTAAACTATTCGGAATGCTGTTGTTCAGAATTCAAAACAATCGGAGGGTGTAATGGAATACTTTGACAACAAGTGACAAGTGTTTCTGCTAGCGGTAACATTATCTTCATAATGATCCCTCATTCCCTTGGCTACCGGCGGTCAACTCCTGGCTCAATGTCGCATTATTTCAGACTGGCACGATAATGGCCTGCTAGCGAGGAATGCCGATGCCGTGCATGCTTTTTGCTGCAAGAATTAAAGGTGGGCGGCACGGCGGTCGAGTGGTTAGCGCACAGACCTCACAGCTAGGAGACTAGGGTTCGATTCCACACTCGGCCATCTCTGTGTGGAGTTTGCGTGTTCTCCCCGTGCATGTGTGGGTTTTCTCCAGGTACTCCGGTTTCCTCCCACATTCCAAAAAACATGCTAGGTTTATTGGCAACTCCAAATTGTTGAGTTGACTCCAAATGTGAGTGTGAATGGTTGTTTGTCTATATGTGCCCTGTGATTGGCTGGCGACCAGTCCAGGGTGTACCCCGCCTCTCGCCCGAAGACAGCTGGGATAGGCTCCAGCACCCCCCGCGACCCTCGTGAGGAAAAGCGGTAGAAAATTAATGAATGAATGAATGTTGAAAATGTTGGGTTTTCATTTAGTTGAGTAATTATGATGCAACCCGAGTTCGATTCCACCCTCGGCCATCTCTGTGTGGAGTTTGCATGTTCTCCCCCGTGCATGCGTGGGTTTTCTCCGGGTACTCCGGTTTCCTCCCACATTCCAAAAACATGCTAGGTTAATTGGCGACTCCAAATTGTCCATAGGTATGAATGTGAGTGTGAATGGTTGTTTGTCTAAATAAATTAAAGGTGATGTTTCTATGGGTTGTGTTTTACGGGAAACAAAGAGAACGTTGAGTGCTGCAGGCCTGGTGGAATGTTGCCCTTTCTTGGCTGTGCTGTGACATCACCGAGGTCAGTGGCTATGCAGTCCGCTTCCAAGGAAAACACCTTCCAAAGTGCTGATTTTGATAACACAAGGGGGGGTTGGGGGGTCGTGGAGTACATGATGGTGTGTGTTGTAGTGCACTTTAGCATGAAGGCGGCTTCCATTCCCACGTGAGCGTGTTTCCTAATGACTTGTCTCTTTCTCTGAACATTGCAAATGAAGGTTCTTGGAGTGCAACGCTGCTTTGATAGCGCTCTCACGGTGCACGCTGCTTAGCCCAGGAGATCATGCACGTCTTTTGTGCTACAAGCGGCGAGGGAATGAATTGTGTGTGTGTGTGTCAGGAGGTGGGAGGAGATTTTTAACATGTTCATAAGCTACATTGTTATCAGGGTGGAGAAAAGAATATCATATCAATTTAACTACAAGTTCTACTAATCTGAGTTCAAACACTCTTGGAGGTGGTTTATATCCTATTTGCATATCCTTAACTTTGATAAAACTACATCTTAAGAGTGGATTTAAACTTGATACCACACATTCTACTATGACTAGAACTAGTCGTAGTCTATTCATTCATTCATTCATTTTCTACCGCTTATCCTCACAAAGGTCACGGGGGTGCTGGAGCCTATCCCAGCGGGGTACACACTGGACTGGTCGCCAGCCAATCACAGGGCACATATAGACAAACAACCATTCACACTCACATTCATACCTATGGACAATTTGGAGTCGCCAATTAACCTAGCATGTTTTTGGAATGTGGGACCCACGCATGCACGGGGAGAACATGCAAACTCCACACAGAGATGGCCGAGGGTGGAATTGAACTCAGGTCTCCTAGCCGTGGGGCCTGAGCTAGTCATAGTCTAGTTTCTATATAATAATATTAACCATAATAATATGCTAGGCTAATTGGCTCCAAATTGTCCATAGGTATGAATGTGAGTGTGAATGGTTGTTTGTCTATATGTGCCCTGTGATTGGCTGGCGACCAGTCCAAGGTGTACCCCGCCTCTCGCTCGAAGACAGCTGGGATAGGCTCCAGCACTGCCCGGGACGCATGTAGTTATGACATAATTTCTGCCAGAGATCAACATTAACTAAACACTATTATTTATTTTATAGATTATTAAGCATTAAGAATTTGTAGGTATCAATTATTAATACATTAATGTGTTATCTAATTTTAATATCAAATATATTTGAAAAAAAACACAAAATGGGCTGTTGATTTATTCCGATAAATATTTAAACTTAAACAAACTTAAATGAATTTAGATTTAAAACAATATAATTAAAAGTCATATTTAATGCATGTGGTTTTCTACGGATGCTCCGGTTAATTGGCGACTCCAAATTGTCCATAGGTATGAATGTGAGTGTGAATGGTTGTCTATATGTGCCCTGTGATTGGCTGGCGACCAGTCCAGGGTGTACCCCGCCTCTTGCCCGAAGACAGCTGGGATAGGCTCCAACACCCCTGTGACCCTCGTGAGGATAAGCGGTAGAAAATGAATAAATTAATGAATTTAATGCATGTTAAGTGGAAAAAGTCACTTTAAGAATAAATGTAAAAATGAAATTTACTTTAAAAAATATAAAATAAAAAATGAAAAATATATTTTTTTTATGAAATTTACGACATTCAATACCAAAAATGTATTTATACTTTATATAATCCCAAGCGCTGATCCCAACAATATATTCATACGTCTATGGTTTGTTTGTTTTTTGAGCGGGAGGCAAAAAGAGGTGATTAGGCAACTCCCCACTAATGCATGTCACTTCCAAATGTGTGTTTATATATATTTACTTTTTATGATGTGTCTTGCGAAGAAAGAAGTTAATGAAAAACATGCTTGACGTGTCCGCTTCCATAATGTGTCCTTTGTTAGTGAGTAGTTGCAATTTCAAACACTTTCAAGCACTTTATCCTAAAACCTTGAACATGTGACATGAGCATCCAAGCCTTTTGAAGAATTCCGTGCACATGTATGACCCTCATTCCTCACTCATTCTTTGACTTCTACCTCATTCCTTGTTTCCATGATGTTAGCAATGTGTTCCAACTCTTGTGTAAGTATAGTTACTCTCTATGACCGAATGCTGCTGTTACCAATTAAGACGCTTCACATCTGCTTGCGATTATTATCATTTTGCGAAGGTTTAAAAGGTAAAGCAACAGCATAACCATCCGTAGGCACACCTGTTGCTCACATATGGCGTATCTGTGTACAGAACCATGAGAAAAGTATTTAAGAAGTTACAAGTGAGGTGTATTTTACAGTATGTCTGCATGCCTTTGCAGATGGTAATGTTGATTCTGGAGGCCTCACAGAGGGCTGGCTGGCTGGCTGCTGCAGGCCAGGAAACATCACTAGCACTAGGGCCATGTGGGACCTCGCCTTAAGAAGAAAAAAAAAAAAAACTTGGGAGATTTTTTCACAGCTCATTGTAAGACAGTAATAAACAATCAGTAATAAATAAATATTATAATAATAATAAAACGGCAAATAATAAAAACTTAATTTACTTGGGGGCCACTGGAGCTAGGGTCTGGGTGAGACTGGGCCGCATCAGGTTTTCAAAAAAAAAAAAAAAAAACGCATTTATTAAAAACAGAAAAATGAATAAACTTTGCTTTGGTTCCAATTTTCTACAAGAAAAGCTCTGATAAAAATTCCACTGTTCTCAAACATCTTACTTTTTATTTTTCTACACAAAATAAGATGAAAAATAAATAAACAAATCAAGAATAAAGAAAATCAATCAATCAGTAATAAATAAATATTATAATAATAATAAAACAACAAATAATAAAAACATATAGTTGGTGGGTAGACAAATTATTTTTTCCAGATTAAAATGAACAAATCATTATTAGAGCCCTGTAGACATGACAAAACACGACTATAGTCACATTTATACTCTTTTTATTTACAACATATTGCGCAACTGCAGGGTCTTGAGACACATGCTAACTCGCAAACTAGAGAGCTAGCGACCTAAACGGTAGCCTTTGAGTTATTTCCTTTGAACTCAAATAGCCAAAAACTTACCACTTCCACACGGATAGGGAGGATAACTATTAACAGTTATTTAACCTTTAACATGAACATTAATCAAACGTAATAATTTTTTCTGGGTACATGATACCATACAGCATCCATATCAAACTTGCGCGGGCGGCACTAGCATTAAACTTTCATATCAAGGCGGGGGCCTCAAACTAGTGTCCTGCGGGCCACATTTGGCCCGCGGGCCGCGTGTTTGAGACCCCTGCTGTAGACTATAGCGTACAGGACATGGGCATTAGAACTATTAACGATGATGATTATAGCTGTGATGCTAGCAAAAAATACTATTGGGGTTGCTATTTTAGAGCAACGCAATATTTGCTGATAATGTATTTTCATCTGATTTTACTTTAGGGTCAAACGATAACATATTGTTGCTTTGAGTACTGCTTATCCATTTATTTAGGCGGTAGATGACAGTTTATTGGTGGCCTTACTTTATCTTTATATGAATTGATTTTTTTTTTAAAGCACGGTTTGTGGCAAAGACGTGTTTAAAAAGTGAGTGTATCACAATGAGGTGTATTTTACTGTATGTCTGCATGCCTTTGCAGATGGTAATGTTGATTCTGGAGGCCTCACAGAGGGCTGGCTGGCTGCTGCAGGCCAGGAAACATCACTAGCACTAGGGCCATGTGGGACCTCGCCTTAAGAAGAAGAAAAAAAAAAAAACTTTGGAGATTTTTTTCACAGCTCATTGTAAGCAATCAGGAAACTTGCAGGAGAGTGGAGTGGAGTGCAGTGCACAGGAACTGACAGGCCAACCAGCCGACGCTAAACAGAGCACCACATCTTTAGGTAGCACTGGATTCACCGTCTATTGCTGTCTAAGGAAGAACTACAGATGCACCCGAGCAGAATCCCTGCATCACTTCAAGTCAACCAACAGGCGAAGTCCAGGGGATGTTTTTTTTGACAGAGCTTCAGGTGTTTTGACTTGGAAGAAGCTTTTTCAGGGGGAGTCATTATGTTGCCTGTCATTGTGGTTAGTTTCGTGTTCATGCTAGCCGGATCAGGACAAGCCCAGCGCTCGACCCAGAGTCGTCGGACCCCAAGGCAGGATGGCTCGGCTACTCCGTGGAGGCAGGTGATCCAATGGGAGAACAACGGCCGTGTGTTCAGCCTGCTCAATAGTGGATCTGAATATGTTCCAGCTGGGACCGCCGCCCAGGACCGCGATCACACAATAGTGGTGGCGGACACTCGCCCTCAGTCGCCCCGTAGGACTCAAGGGGGAAACGTGCGCAGGCAAGCGCCCTCGAGGGGATCCTCGGAGACGATCCGAGGGCAGGCCAGGCATCCTTTCGGTTTTGGGCAAGTGCCTGAAAACTGGAGACGAACCGCAGGGGGAACAGGTGGAACCTCCTTTCAGGGATCCTCCGGTACCCGAGTAAGGCAATCCACATCCTCATCATCTTCGTATCCATCATCTCCATACAACATCCCATCATATCCTCAGTATCCCATCCCTCAGCAGCCTGTCTACCAACCAGTACCGTTTGACCCCGGTTATGTAGAGGAACCATACCGGAGTTACGAGCCGCCCTTTCAGCCAGTTCCTGGTGGCAGTTACGGCGGTGGAGCATATGCCGGCGGATTGGGGTACACTGGAGGGGGTTACACAGGTGGCACCCCTGTATTCCCAGGAGGTGCCGCCATACTCCCAGGTGGAGCTCCTGTCCTCCCAGGTTCTCCCTCTGAATTCACAGATGACAGCTACCAATTCTATCAATCTTATGGTTATGGGTCCAACCCTGCTGCGGCGCCCCGTCCTGCACAACCGCCCTTCTCAGACGGCCTTGATCGCAGATACACTCACAGTCTCTATAACGAGGAGTCCGCCGCCGCCGCCGCCGCTGCCTCTGTACCAGACGCCACCGTGGACCTGTCTGGACCAGGCGCCGGTCAACTACCCGTACACAGCCCTCAGTATGAGCAGTTCCCACCATTTGGAAGACCCCAGCCACCCTTCTTTCAGCCCATCCCATCTGGAAGAAACTCTCCCAACTCTGCCATCGAGCAAAGCAACGTCGGGAGCGTGTACCAACAAGATAGAGGAGGTAAAGTAAGCTTTATTTTTGCTTCGGGTGGAAAGTGTACACATTTTGTTCAGGAAGTTGGAATAGATCTCTCGGGGGGAGAGATGGGTGTTTGAAGAAGACTTTTTAAATATTTCACATAGTCAGAAAGACTTCACTTGCAGCCACTGGGGGGAATTTCTGTCTTTGAGAAGATCATAATGATTCCTTGTAGGAGTTTGCATGCAGAATCCAGCAGGTTTATCAGATGTCTTGAGCAATCAATGTAAAAGTCACCCAATTGCTTCTTGTGCTGTTTTAAAAAAAAAAAACTGGACCATTGAGAAAGCCCAGCACACAAGAAGCACTGTCTTTGCACATGAGTGGGGGGATTCTGTGCTTTTCACGTGCAGTTTGGTAACAGCGAGGGTGACCTCATTGGGTCTGGCGAGAAGGGGGGAACGGGGGGCGGACTCCCTCTGGCACTTGGGGACTGGAAAGAGTAAACAAGCTTGGAAAGCAGAGGCAAAAAGGAGGGGAGCGTTGTACAGCGATTCAGCACTCCCGTAAAGGGAGGGAAATATGGAAAGTACCCCCTTTAGGAGTCTCCGAGGTAGAGTTATGGTGGAGTTTATTTCGAACATGCTGAACAAGTCGCATTGACGTACATCACAAGTTTCAATGAGCATCATTCAGCATGTCTGAAAAGGAGTAGGACGAAACAAAGCTTATCAAAATGTGTCAAAAATGTGTCGAAATTAATATAATATGTGTACCAAAACAAGTACTTCAATAAACTTGTTTTTCACAAGCTCTCAAGCGAGCCCTGCGAGTATACATACGTATCTACCAAAAAAAAACCAAAAACACTTGATGCATACAAAGTAATATTTCCAATGTTTTTCCTGCCTTTGGGCTGTTTTAAGACAATGAAAACAAGCTTCTCAGACTTAATAATGCTGGTTTAACTTTTTGTTTTAGTGTGCCGTAAACTGTAGACCAGGGGTCTCAAACTCAATTTACTTGGGGGCCACTGGAGCTAGGGTCTGGGTGAGACTGGGCCGCATTAGGTATTACAAAAAAACAAACAAAAAAAAACGCATTTATTAAAAACAGAAAAATGAATAAACTTTGCTTTGGTTCCGATTTTCTACAAGAAAAATTCCACTGTTCTCAAATATCTTACTTTTTATTTTTCTACACAAAATAAGATGAAAAATAAATAAACAAATCAAGAATAAAGAAAATCAATCAATCAGTAATAAATAAATAAATATAATAATAATAATAAAACGGCAAATAATAAAAACTTAAGAAACCACATATAATTGGTGGGTAGAAAAATTATTTTTTTCAGATTAAAATGAACAAAGCATTATTAGAGCCCTGTAGACATGACAAAACACGACTATAGTCACATTTATACTCTTTTTATTTACAACATATTGCGCAACTGCAGGGTCTTGAGACACATGAGAGCTAGAGAGCTAGCGACCTAAACGGTAGCCTTCAAGTTATTTCCTTTGAACTTAAATAGCCAAAAACTTACCACTTCCACACGGATAGGGAGGATAACTATTAACAGTTATTTAACCTTTAACATGAACATGAATCAAACGTAATAATTTTTTCTGGGTACATGATACCATACAGCATCCATATCAAACTTGCGCGGGCCGCACTCAGATTAAACTTTCATATCAAGGCGGGGGCCTCAAACTAGTGTCCTGCGGGCCACATTTGGCCCGCGGGCCGTGTGTTTGAGACCCCTGCTGTAGACTATAGTGTACAGGACATGGGCATTAGAACTATTAACAATGATGATAATAGCTGTAGCAAAAAATACTACCTATACCTACAACTACCTATAATATTTTAGAGCAACGCAATATTTGCTGATAATGTATTTTCATCTGATTTTACTTTAGGGTCAAACGATAACATATTGTTGCATTGAGTACTGCTTATCCATTTATTTAAGCGGTAGATGACAGTTTATTGGTGGCCTTACTTTATCTATGAATGGAATTTTTTTTAAAAAAGCACGGCTTGTGGCAAAGACGTGTTTAAAAAGTGTGTGTATGACAATAAATACACACTTTGCACCACACTGCAACATGGCCTTCCTCTAATATTCATAAACAAAGCCGCCGGCCATCATGACAAAAGAATAATTAGACGATAATTGGCACTGATTAATTCATTAAAAGACCGCTGCAAAGCGTGTTAAGTTATTTCACTCATTAGTCGTAGCCTGGTAGTACAGAGGAAAACTACTAATTATCTACTAATCATCTAAATTACATCATGGCTGATACCATGTTAATGTTTATTTTACGGGGGAATAATACTAATGACAATCATAATCAGTCTACATACTGTAAATATTACTGTAAATATTTACTATAAAGTAATAAGCATTACAATATTATACTGTAATGTAATGATGATAGTAATGTTTTTATTTGAAATAATCACAAAATTTCATGCTATTGACTCCTGATATTTTTTATGCCTCCTTTTCACAGCAAAAACACAATTAAATACAATGAATGTATAGAAATATAAATAATAAAAAAAAATGTTTCCAAATAATAAAACATTATTTTGGATCCTAATAGTCATAGTATTTTTTTACATGTTTAAATAATCACCATTTTTGCGTTTCAGTAAAAAATTAAATGATACAGTTTATAAATAATATATATAAAATAAAGAAAATAATACAAAATTAATATTTAAATTTCTGTTACAAATAATAATGGAATTTTTTTCACAGTGGTAATAATTTCATTTTGAATTGTGTTAGGTTGTGCAAAAACACACAAATAAATGAAATTCCTTTGCACGAATATTAATAATTACAATTCTATAACAACAACAATAAGCATTTTTTTTCCAAATCATAAAACATTATTTTGGATCTTAATGGTCATAGTATTTTTTTACATGTTTAAATAATCACCATTTTTGCGTTTCAGTAAAAAATTAAATGATACAGTTTATAATTAATATATATAAAATAAAGAAAAATAATACAAAATTCATATTTAAATTTCTGTTACAAATAATAATAGAATTTTTTTTCCTAGTGGTAATAATTTAATTTTGAATTATGTTCCAATAATCACAAAGGTTAAATGTTATTTTACGCTTAATATTCAGTGGAAAAAAAATTAATCAGAATCCAAAACAAATTATGTTCCATTTGTTTTTGTACGTAAATTCCGATCCTATGCCAACTGCTCAATAAACAATAACCAACGATAACTAACACGGAGACATATCATGAAAAAGCCGAACTAAAACTACGAGTCACTTTTTCTTCGTCTTTATTTTGACCTCAATAAATGTGAAATATTCGGATGTGTCTCTCCCTCCGCAGCTCATGCAGTCTCAAGCTTGAAATTATCTTAAAGGCAGCCTGCGTGTCCTTTTTTTTTTTTTTTTTTTTTTTATACTACTTCACTGGTATAAAACGCCCGGCGAGATCCAAGTTCTCCAAAGCGTGTCCCACTTAGAGCGTAATATGTGGCTTTGTCACATGCTGTTGCGAGCCGATCAGCTTTTAGTCTCTCCAAACACTTTATCCCTATAAGAGAGACCCAATTTCTCATTTGAAAAGATTAGAGAACAAAGTCTTCCTGAGTAGAAGAGCAAGAACGAGAGAGAGAGAGACAAAAAAAAAACTGCTGTGGTCTCACACAGCTCTTACAATGTTTACATGGTCTGCCCCAAGTGTGGCCCTGTCCTACTACATCTGCCTCAGAGAGGGAGCACTGGGATGAGGTGTTTGTATAGGAGCCAGGAACCTAAAGCCTTTATTTAGACTGTGTCATGATGGCAAGACTCACCTGGATGTGAAACACTGAGCAAACATTACGTTTTCAACATCCCATAAACGGTTTCCATAAACAATGTTGGGGCAATTCTGTGTAAAATGCATCCCTGCATATCCGCAATGCAACCTTAACGCACAAATTTGCAGATTTTAAAATAAATAGCTGAAAATTGTGGTTTAAACATCGATCCCTCACTCTAACATGAGTATACGTGATATACGTATAAATCCACAAATATTATAATATCACTCAGCATCAGTAAGGTTACATTGACGAGACGCGACATGACATTACCGTCACACTGGGTGGAGTCCATCATGGCATGTCTGATATGATAAGAGAAAAAAAAAGTTTAAAGGAATCGAACACAGGTCTCCTGACTGCGTGGCCAACATGCTAACCACTCAACCACCGTGCAACCCAGTTCCAAATGTGTGAAAATCATCAATAATAGAAAAACAAGACCCTCCGGTCACCCTTCTTAAAAAGGGGGACCAACACCCAAAAACCCTTGGGTGCCAATCCAAAGGTACTGTTCCTGACACAGCCTTGAGGAATTCAGGGTGAAAGTCGTCCACTCCTGGAGCTTTGCCACTGAAGAGCATTTTTACCACCGCAGATGCCTCAGCCAAGGTGATGGAACTGTCCTTGTTTGTATCCTGCTTCCTCTATGGAAGGTATGGAAGGGATTAGGAGGGCCTCAAAGTATTCCTTCCACTGTACGGATACATTATCAGTCGAGGTCAGCAGGCCCCCGTTCCCATACCATCTTGCCGCCTTTCCCTCGCAGCAACTCCAGAGGAGAACAAAGTCCAGCCCCTATCAAGGAGTTTGGTTCAAGAACCTAAACTGTGGGTCGAGGTTAGTCCCAAGAACCATATTTGGTTGCCGAAGACCAGGTCGCCCAGGCCCTTTACTTGAACTTAAACTGTATTATGGATAGCAGGAAGTGAACAAATGTAACAGTTACTGATTGTAAAAGTACCAAATGGAGGGGTAGGATTTAATAAGCTTTGCTTCTTCCTACTCCTTTTTGGACATGTGGAACTGTGAACTGATTATGGGATGCATTCAATTGTAATCTGATGCATGTTCAAATGATAATAAAACCATTACCATTACCATAAATTGTTCCATACTAGGTGTGAAGGTGAGTGTGAATGGTTGCTTGTCAATGTGTGCCCAATCGCTGGCTAGGGTCAAGTTGCCTGAAATAAGCAACACACCCACAAACCCACAAAAAGAGTCTTGAACCAGTCATGATGTGCTATATATATCACTATATTGACACTTACTATGGTACCCATTATGTCATTGGATGGTCATATCACCTTGTACTGTGGTACAGGATAAAAAAAAAGTTAAAAAAAAACAATTAAAATATATTGAGAAAGCAGGAAGTGAACAAATGTAACAGTTACTGATTGTAAAAGTACCAGATGGAGGGGTAGGATTTGATAAGCTTTGCTTCTTCCTACTCCTTTTGGACATGTGGAACTGTGAACTGATAATGTGATGCGTTCAATTGTAATCTGATGCATGTTCAAATGAAATAAAACCATTGCCATTACCATTTACTGTCACCCAAAATGCAATGCAACAAGGAGATCCCTTGTGGCTTCTTCGGGCTGGGACCCGGTCGGTCCCCACGGGGAGCCTCTCCCTCGAGCCTGACTCCAGGGTGAGGCCCCAGTACCCCACGTCCTGGCAAGGTGCAGTCTTTCCTTTTGCGTTTCTTCATAAGGGTCTTTGGAATTACTCTTGGTCTGGCCCGTCACCTAGGACCTGTTTGCCATGGGAGACCCTACCAGGATCATATAACCCCAGACAACATAGCTCCTCGCATCACTCGGGCACTCAAACGCCTCCACCACGATAAGTTGGTGATTCACGGAGGATGCATCTTTGCATAAAAATATAAACGATGTACAAATATGTTGTTGGGATCGTCCCTTCGGGTTTATAAGCACGTCTTTGGTGTTGAACGAGTTAAAAAAAAACACAACAGCAGCAGTGTGAGATTGCTGTTGTTTTTCTTCCATCACGTCCATTCTTCTCAGCTCTTGTGTAAGTTAAGTATGACCAACACCGTCTGAATGCCAATAAGCCCTCCAATAACAGCTTATATGTTTCCAAGCTGAAACGTATCCCCCAAAGATAGAACTCATCAAGCTAGGCACACTTTATTAAAGGTTAACCTCAAGTGGCAGGTTCATATTTAAATGCAAGTCAGGGAAGATCAACATCAAATTAGCCAAGACAGCATAGCATCATCTGCATAACGCATTTCCCTAATAATAAAAAAATAATAACAAGCTCGAGTTAGTTAGAGGCTGAATGTGTGTGATATTTTGTTCTGGTTTGGGCGATTTTTTACGCAAGTGTGACCCTTTGGCACCATCACCCTAAAGTCACTCCTAGTCTAAAAAGGCCTTCGGTGCAGCTCATTAGAAAAGCGTGATAATCATCTGGAATGCACAGTAATTAGTGGCCGACGGCTTTCTGCACCGCAACCCATTTTTGAACTGCCGACATCGTCACGGTTTGCCCCTTATGTCGTATATTTGTGCTTCTATAAATGCCAGGGAATTAAAAATTGATGATGCGATATTGTAGGGGTGGATAGCAGAAATATTATAAAGATGATCAGTGTTAGATAACATCGTTGTACCTATTTTGATATGGTAACGGTTCGACCTCCATTTTGATTGGAATTCTACTAAAAAATGTAAATACAGTACTCCCTCGTTTATCCCGGTTAATTGGTTCCAGAACCAACTGTGAATTTAAGTGAATTTCCGCAAAGTAGGATTCCTTATCCGTGAATGAAATACTGTTTTATAGAAAAGCATAGAAAACCTGCTTACAACCTTCTGCATATTATTTTTAACGTTTACACTCCGATTAAACAATATAAATAAGACTAATTCGCCTTCAGGATTTTGTTGGTAGACAGGACAATTCATGGATCAATTCCTCACAGGAAGTCTTTCAGGTCCTGAAGCAGAAAAAAACAGATCATCACACTACCACCGCCATATTGTACCATTGGTATGGTGTTCTTTTTCTAACTTTGGCGTTCGTTTTTTACGCTGGATGGGAGACACAAACCTTTGAAAATATTAATGTTAACTTAATTGAGGGTTGCGGGGGGTGCTGTCTTCGGGCGAGAGGCGGGGTACATGTAGACAAACAACCATTCACACTCACATTCATACCTATGGACAATTCAGAGTCGCCAATTAGCCTAGCATATTATTATGGTTAATATTACCCGGAGAAAACCCACACATGCACGGGGAGAACATGTAAACTCCACACACAGATGACCGAGGGTGGGATTGAACCCTGGTCTCCTAGCTGTGAGGAGACACAGCCACATGACCACCGAGCAGCCCCGGTCTTAATATTAGTTTCATAAATATTAGTAAATATACCCAATTTGGTCATTTGGATGTTATTGTGGGGTCTTTTGTGACCCCTTGGATGAGTCGTTGCTGCGCTCTTGGGGACATTTTGGTTGACTGAACTTGAGTTTTCAATGGTTGTTCAGATTTTAGGACGTTATGACCTTTTTTTGTCAAGATTTGATGGATTTGATGTTTTTGTCATGTAGAACCATATAGAGTATTTATAATTATTATTGTATACACATCATTTCTTTCTGTCTTTATCAGGTTTACCAGACCTGGTTCCCGATCCAAACTACGTCCAGGCTTCTACGTACATCCAGAGAGCTCGCATGTACTCACTTCGCTGTGCTGCTGAGGAGAAATGCCTTTCAAGGTATTGTTATCAATTCTTATTAAGCTTTTAAGAGTCAAACTTGTTTTGATTTTGGGTGTGGGGGAGGGGGAAACAACGATGCTCACAGACTGCCCAAGCATTTATATTGCAAACTGACATTTAACTTTAATGCACCGTTGACCTTTAGCAAGACAACAACACCAAAACAACAGATTACGGAGGATAACGATCTTAATAGGTCCATGTTTCTGAACTTTTGGACTAAATCAAATAATTATACTAATGTGTGGACCTAAATTTAATGAATTCATAAATACTCACGGGGTGCTATGTGCTAAATAGGTAAACTGGTGTGGATGTTTATTATGGCATCACAACCAATCAGTTGTACCGCCTCGTGGTTGCATGAACAGTCTGCAATTAACGGAATTGCGAGTCGCAGAACAGCGGAAGAATACATGCAGACTATCTACGTGAACTTGAATGTAATCTTTGTTGCTGTGTTCAATGACTGATATCAACCGTGACATCATGACCCAACAGGAGTCTTCATATAGTAGTACTGATTGACATGTAGTGTGCATGAATGAGTACATGAGTGCACAAATTCAAGCTACAGAACAGCGAAAAAATACATGCAAACCGAGGAAGTGATGATTTTTGTTGGTCCCAAATTTTGTTTGAACTGAACCAAACAAAAAAAAAATTGCTACGACTCAGAATCTCTATTCAGTGTAAACTTTGCTTACATATGAATATATCAGTCATACAACATAGAATGTTTTTTAGGCTATAAGTCGCTCAGGATTATAAATCGAATAGGTCAAAAAAAAAAGGGTCATGAAGAGGTCTCTCGCACCGTGGAATTTGCCGAGGTTGGACGTAGTCATTTGAAACGTCTTCAAAGATCCTGAGAGCTATGGAACAGAACAAAATCACACAGGACCGTCCATAGGCCAAACGAAGGTTGTTACTGGTGCCGAGTGCAGTCCAATAACCATCAGATGACATCAGCAAGAGAAGGGTTTTTAAAACAAAAAACGTCTTCAAAGTCTTTGTCCCCTACAACACCACAAAGATTGTCCATTGGGAATTTGAAGAAGAGCCTCAAACATGAGACTGAAGAAAGAAAAAATGTAACCGTTATGGTCTTGATGGCTTCCAAGGTTATGACTGGCATGACAAGGAGATCCCAGCTCAGTTTTTTTTCCCATATTGTACAATAGAGGAGGTGCCATCATGATTTTGGGTGCGTTTCCCTTCAAAAGGACGATGGAGGTCCATGTTGTCCAGGGATGGGTAAAAAGAGCCATCTGGTCAAACTAACCTAATACAAAAACAGATGACACAGTTTTCAACATTAGAGTTTGTAGTTTATTTGTATGTTCGGAACCCCAGGGTCCGAGGTCCTTTGACTGACTTGTCACCGAGTGCGTCGTCCCCACGCTGGCGTTGCTTCCTCCCTCCCGATGGTCTCCTCACAAGCGTACAGCCATCCCTCAAAGCCCTTTCATATCCTGTCTGAGTTTGCAGCAATCACCGCCAGATGGGCCGCTGTAATTTGCCGTACACGCCAATGTCAACAAGCCGGCGCAAGATGAATGGCTCGGATCTTCAGTCAGCAGCGCTAGCTCGATGTTAGCGCCTCCTTCTTTCGCACAGAAGTGAATCCCGTAACACATGTATATCGGCGGGTTGCCTCTCAACACCAACTAGATGGTTGTAATCTGTCGGATGAATTATTTACCAGAAATCTTTCCGTCTAATCTTTGTTCTGCATTGTTATAGGAATCAAACATAACATTTTTTTTTTTATGTGTCCACCATTCAGCTCCGCCTATGACCCAGAGACCAAGGACTATGACACGCGAGTCCTGCTGCGCTTCCCACAGAGGGTGAAGAACAGGGGGGCTGCTGACTTCATGCCCAACAGGCCACATCATACCTGGGAGTGGCACAGCTGTCACCAGTAAGCATTTCATAGACAACACTTGTTTACATGAACGATTGAACAACAAATCTTGGTCATTTCATAAAGTTAATATAAGAAACAATTTGATTTTACATGGTTGTCGTGGTCTGCACGGTGACCGAGTGGTTAGCGCGCAGACCTCACAGCTTGGAAACCCGCGTTCAATCCCACTCTCGGCCATCTCTGTGTGGAGTTTGCTAGGTTAATTTTACTCTGAAATGTGCAGTGCAACTTTAATGGGGAAATGGCGGTTCTGGGGAATCACACAGGACGGTAGTAATGTCACTTCTTTAAATACTTCCTATAATTCGTCAGAGAATATGCATTTTAAAGCAAATTTTACATTTTTGGGGGGCAAATTTAAGCATTTTCAACCATAAAAATGACTACATGAACTAAAATAGGACTATAAGGCATTCAGAAGATTTATTCAAAAAATGCTGTGGCTATACGTAGTATTCTGCTGTGGTCACTAGGTGTCAGTAATGTTGCTGTAATGTTCGGTGAGACACACAAGCACCAGACTTGAACGCTGAAACAACAGGATTTTTTCTCACAATAGGTACAATATTTCATAACAAGCTACTTTCTTCACAAGCTAACCAAACTCAGGTCCACTAGCACCGGATATTTATAGCAACATAACAAACAGTTTTATTTACATATGTCTGCAATAGCTTATTTTCCTGTATTATGTCTACTATCGGGCTGCACAGTGGTCGAGTAGTTAGGCCACACAGCGAGGAGACCCAAGTTCGATTCCAGCCTCGGCCTATTTATAGCAACATACACAAACAGTTTTAATTACATATGTCTGCAATAGCTTATTTTCCTGTATTATGTCTACTATCGGGCTGCACGATGGTCGAGTGGTTAGGCCACACAGCGAGGAGACCCAAGTTCGATTCCATCCTCGGCCTATTTATAGCAACATACACAAACAGTTTTAATTACATATGTCTGCAATAGCTTATTTTCCTGTATTATGTCTACTATCGGGCTGCACGGTGTTCGAGTGGTTAGGCCATGCAGCTAGGAGACCCAAGTTCGATTCCAGCCTCGGCCTATTTATAGCAACATACACAAACAGTTTTATTTACATATGTCTGCAATAGCTTATTTTCCTGTATTATGTCTACTATTGGGCTGCACGGTGTTCGAGTGGTTAGGCCATGCAGCTAGAAGACCCAAGTTCGATTCCAGCCTTGGCCTATTTATAGCAACATACACAAACGGTTTTATTTACATATGTCTGCAATAGCTTATTTTCCTGTATTATGTCTACTATCGGGCTGCACGGTGGACGAGTTGTTAGGCCACACAGCTAGGTGACCCAAGTTGGATTCCAGCCTCGGTCCATCTCTGTGTGGAGTTTGCATATTTTCTCCGTTTTCTCTCCGGGTGGTCCGGTTTCCTCCCACATTCCAAAAACATGCTAGGTTAATTGACGACTCCAAATTGTCCATAGGTATGAATGTGAGTGTGAATGGTTGTTTGTCTATATGTGCCCTGTGATTGGCTGGCCACCAGTCCAGGGTGTACCCCGCCTCTCGCCCGAAGACAGCTGGGATAGGCTCCAGCGACCCTCGTGAGGGTAAGCGGTAGAAAATGAATGAATCAATGTCTACTATTAGTTAATTGGAGTGTACAGGTGACTATAGGGTTGTTATTTCATATCTAGAGGGCTCTAATAATATTTAAAACTGTATTAAAGGTTTTCTTTGCTCTACGAACTATGAAAATATTTAATTTATAAATAAGGAATACTTAACCGTAATAATGAGGAATTAGTGTACATAAAAATACTGAGATGATATTTTTTTTCTCTGTATTAAATATAAAATGCACAATGTAAAAACAGCACATTCCCCTTCAATGTTTCGCAATCTAGCGAATGCTACTTAAGGCATTGATAGAACTTACTAAAGATGGACATAATTACTACTAAATATGCATTGTATGCAAAGGATTTTCTTGATTTACTCAGTATTAATACAAAATATACATTGGAAAAATAAACAAACATGGCGTCTGGTGGATATTTGATGCATTATAAGATTTGCACTACCAATCTCTGTTATTATCTCATATAGGTTTCACCCATTCAATAATAGCTCTGTATTCATTGTAGAATAGTGACTACCTTACTACCAAAATATAAATATATATATTCTACAAAAATATAACTATTTCCTTGAAATGAGCAACATCCCCAGAGAGTTCAAAGACTTTGAACCCAGTTACCTCAATCATCTTAGGTTGATTCAACATCAATAGAGTTCTTGTTTTGACAAGAAATGTATGAAGTGAGGTGAGTCTCGTACAAACAGGATAGCACAGGTCAGATTCCTGTATTCCGTGTCCTCCAAAGATATGTTATTGGCATCCTTACTTCTCTCCCTGTTGAAATATTTGACTTGGCTCGGGGAAAAGGCACTAGTGGAACAAATTGAATGTCACTCAAGAATTCCGTGTGAATTCTCCGTCTTATTGCTCTTTGTTTTATGACGTTATATTCCACATAGATGGGATGTTGTCTTAGCGAGCGTGCCCACCGTCCAAGCGTGCCAAGCCCCCCCCCCCTCTGCACCTGAATATCCTCATCTAGAAGGAATGCGAGCGCCCATTAGGAGATTGGCAGTGTTTTGTTTTTTTTTTTATTCAGACATCAGTCGACATTGACACAGCAGATCCCAGAAGGCAGGAAGCCAGGGCAATCATTTCCAGTGACTGTGTACTCGGAGTTGACAAATCAATCCATTTTTTTTCTTATTTTTTTTATTTGCTGTCAATCCGTGACACCCGATCACATAACCGCTTCAAGTGCGATGCCATGAATATGGGTTACTGGGGCAAAGTGTTTGCTTATAAAGAAATCTCTTTAAGGGAGGAAAATCTCTAGGCTGGATTCTCACTATCAACTCCGCTGCCCTACATTTCTACTCAATAAGCTCTGTGGTTGACAACTTGGCTTTTCACCACACAGGCTCACGTCTTTCCCAGCGGAATACTACATTTATATATTTAAATGAATATACAGTCTTAGTTTCACATGGTGGGGTTGTTTTTTTTTGTAACAGCTTAAAAGTACTTTTTTTTTAATACTACACCAGCAGTTTGTGTGGTTTTATTGCTATGGCAATCCCACATTCACTGCTTTAGTGGTTTGTATTATTGATGTTAGCATGTTAGCATCAAAATAGCATCAATAAAAACCTGTCTTTGTTGACCATAACATACGCCTGCAAATACCATAATCCCATCACCAAACAAACCGCTTACCCAAATACGGCGTACAACGCCAAGCTATTGCCGAGCTAATGATGTTAGCATGTTAGCAACAAAATAGCATCAATAAAAACCTCTTTGTTGACCATAACATTCGCCTGCAAATACCATAATCCCATCACTAAACAAACCGCTTACCCAAATACGGCGTACAACGCCAAGCTATTGCCGAGTTATTGATGTTAGCATGCTAGCATCAAAATAGCATCAATAAAATCCAGTTTTTGTTGACCATAACATACGCCTGCAAATACCATAATTCCATCACCAACGTGGGCCGCTGGAACGCTGACATCAGCAAACCGTTTACCCAAATACGCCATACAACGCCAAGCTATTGCCGAGCTATTGATGTTAGCATGTTAGCATCAATAAAAACCCGTCTTTTTTGACCATAAAATACGCCTGCAAATACCAAAATCCCATCACCCACGTGGGCCACTGGAACGCTGTCATTAGCAAACCGCTTACCCAAATACGCCGTACACCGCCAAGCTATTGCCGAGCTAATGATGTTAGCATGTTAGCAACAAAATAGCATCAATAAAAACCTCTTTGTTGACCATAACATTCACCTGCAAATACCATAATTTCATCACCCCCGTGGGCCGCTGGGACGCTGACATCAGCAAACCGTTTACCCAAATACGCCATACAACGCCAAGCAATTGCGAGCTATTGATGTTAGCATGTTAGCATCAAAATAGCATCAATAAAAAACAGTTGATGTTGTCCATAAGATACACCTGCAAATGCCATAATTCCATCACCCCCACGGGCCGCTGGAACGCTGACATCAGCAAACCGCTTACCCAAATACGCCGTACAACGCCAAGCTATTGCCGAGCTAATGATGTTAGCATGTTAGCATCAAAATAGCATCAATAAAAACCTCTTTGTTGACCATAACATTCGCCTGCAAATACCATAATTTCATCACCCCTGTGGTCCGCTGGAACGCTGACATCAGCAAACCGCTTACCCAAATACGCCATACAACGCCAAGCAATTGCGAGCTATTGATGTTAGCATGTTAGCATCAAAATAGCATCAATAAAAACCTCTTTGTTGACCATAACATTCGCCTGCAAATACCATAATCCCATCACCCCCGTGGGCCGCTGGGACGCTGACATCAGCAAACCGCATACCCAAATACGCCGTACAACGCCAAGCTATTGCCAAGCTATTGATGTTAGCATGTTAGCATCAAAATAGCATCAATAAAAACGATTTTTTTACCATAACATACGCCTGCAAATACCATAATTCCATCACCCCCGTGGGCCACTGGAACGCTGACATCAGCAAACCGTTTACCCAAATACGCCGTACAACGCCAAGCAATTGCCAAACTATTGATGTTAGCATGTTAGCATCAAAATAGTATCAATAAAAACCTCTTTGTTGACCATAACGTTCGCCTGCAAATACCATAATTTCATCACCCCTGTGGGCCGCTGGGACGCTGACATCAGCAAACCGTTTACCCAAATACGCCATACAACGCCAAGCAATTGCGAGCTATTGATGTTAGCATGTTAGCATCAAAATAGCATCAATAAAAACCTGTCTTTGTAGACCATAACATACGGCTGCAAATATCATAATCCCGTCACCCCCGTGGGCCGCTGGAACGCTGACATCAGCAAACCGCTTACCCAAATACGCAAGTACCCAAGTACAACGCCAAGCTATTGCCGAGCTATATTGCATGCTACTTCATCACTTGCTAAACCCGTGGCATTGTTATGTGTGATAAAACTACTCATTTTGGGGCAGCCTTTTATTGTGGCCAGCCTCCTGCAATAATCCTGCCGTCTGATCAGTATCTTGATATGATAGTAATTAGTAGGTAAGCATCGATGGACAAGGGTTCGAAGCCTAGCCCAGATTGCACAAGAAAGACAAGGCTTTGTGTTATTATCAGTTATTCGTATTATCATATTCCTTAACTTTTTCATGTTACATTATGGATTTTGTGCTTGTGATTTTTGCTAATTTTACTTCTATAAAGTGCCACGGACCAATAAAAACAGCCATTGTCCAGCCATGGGCCGCACTTTGGACACCCCTGCTTTTGTAACACTTTGTCAGGGTTTACCTTGTAAAAAATACACGTTGCCTTTTAGCTTCTCTGTAGTAGGTATCCTCAAAATGTTTATGAATACTATGATCGTAAATAGGCTGCACGGTGGTCGAGTGGTTAGCACGCAGGCCTCACAGCTAGGAGACCCGAGTTCAATTCTACAATCGGCCACAAGGCTCATATAGACAAACGTCAATAATAGTCTTTTCAATAAAAAGCTATGGTAAGGTGAGCCCAGGGGCTAAAAAAAAAAACCAAAACTGCATTCTTTTTTTATTGCCCATTGAATGTAACTTTCTTCCATCACATTCTGCAAATATACTGTATGACATCCGATGTCAAAGTTCAATGCTGTTGTTAGTACAGATGTTAGGACATACGGTACAGTATGTCTTCATATCCTACTTCCAGTGCATGGAGGTCGCTGGCAAACGGTCAAAGCACCTCCTGTATTTTCTGGCTTTTTTTCCACAATCCCGAGCTGTGATGTGTGAGGCTGTCGTGAAGCCACGCTAGTTTCAACACTCATGGGAAAAAAAAAATACTCATGACTAAGAATGAGGGATTTGAATGATTTGTATATTATGATTACGAGCTATTCTTGCTAAATCCGCTCGGTGTCCTTCCAACACGACATTCTCCGGAGCTTACATAGTGGGAGAGAGAGAGGAGATCCAGGAATCTGAGCAGGCAGGCAGGGGACCCCTTCAGGCAAAGTCCCAATCCATGTTTTTTATCCCATGCTGCCTGCACTCATTCTCTCACACACACGAATTGTACAATGTTTGTTTGGTGACACACATGCAATAGAATACATTTCAGCAATGCGCCATAAATTCAACATGGCTGCAAATAGAAAACAAAAGGATGCATGCATTTGCTGATCATGTTCCGATAACAAAGAGCACGTTTGTCGCTACTAATTGGTCGCCATGGAAAGAATGACTGTAGGAAATGGCCACCACTGATGTTTCTCCATGAGTGGAAAGTAGCCACTTTTGCTTTTCCAAGTCAATCTTTAACGACCATTCACGTAAAATAAAAAGCAATATTTTGCACAGTGGGTGTTTGTTCGACTATAAAGGATCCTTACAACTGACCTCACTTTAATTTGCTGGATGCAAATAAATATACATTTTATTGCTCCTACTTAGTGTAATAAACATGTTTTTGGGTAAACGACCTTGACTAAATATACAGTATAATAAAGTATAACATCATGTGAATATGTGCTGTGTATACATTAGGAAGTAGTATTAGTCTCATTAACTGTCAACATAAATTGCCTTGATCATCAGTTTTTGTTGAATCCGTTCCAAAGGGTCCGTCAAAAACCAGATCATACAAAACTGAAGTTAGGAAAAGATGGACGGATTTTTGGTAAAAAGCAGAATTCATGGTTCTATTTATCACAGCAAGCATAAAAACCTCAGACCATTACACTACCGCCACCATATTTTACTGTTGGTGTATTTTCTTTGTCTGAAATACAGTGTTACTTTTTTACGTTAGGAAAAGATGGACGGATTTTTAGTAAACAGCAGAATTCATGGTTCTATTTATCACAGCAAGTCTTCCAGGTCCTGAAGCAGCAAAACAGCCCCAGACTATTACACTACCACCACCATATTTTACTATTGGTGTATGTTCTTTGTCTGAAACGCAGTGTTACTTTTTTACACCAGATGGAATTGGACACATACCTTCCAAAAAGGTCTACTTTTGTCTCATCAGAGCATTTTAAGGAATCAATTTAACAAACAAGAAATCAGGAAGGGGACAAGCACTTTTTCACACCACTGTAGGGTCTGTCAAAACCCAGATCATACAAAACTAAGGTTAGGAAAAGATGGACGGATTTTTGGTAAACAGCAGAATTCATGGTTTTATTTATCACAGCAAGTCTTCCAGGTCCTGAAGCAGCATAAAAACCCCAGACCATTACACTACCACCACCATATTTTACTGTTGGTGTATGTTCTTTGTCTGAAATTGGACACACACCTCCCAAAAAGGTTTACTTTTGTCTCGTCAGAGCATTTTAAGGAATCAATTTAACTGTAGGTTCCGTATGACCGAAGGAAAAACATTTGATCCAGAACTAGACCCCGAATCTGGACTGGGATCAGATCATTTTTCTAACATGAGCAGAACTCAAAAGGTTGTATGGTGATGTAGATGAAAGTTCAAGTGACAAATGATCCTTTGATCATGACCTAGATCGTAAACCTTCACCCTTATCAGCAAGGACATAATTCTAAACATTGGCAACATATTTTGATAAAATTTACTAAGCATGCAGATGAGCTTCCCTGGGACGGTTTCCTTCCCTGAGACAGTTTGTGCAAACATTATTTTGTTAGCCAAACTGATTGTTGCAGCAGCTGTCCGGCGCATGGAACCACTTTGAAGGTTGTGGGGTTATGCTGGAGCCTATCCCAGCTGACTTTGGTTGGAATGGGGTGGGGGGTACTGGACTGGTCGCCAGCCAATCACAGGGCACATATTGACAAAAATCATTCATACTTACATTCATACCGATGGACAATTAAGAATTGGCATTCATCGAAAAAGATGTGATTGGGGGAAAAAAAATATGTGTATGTACGTGTAGTTTGATCCAGATCCAAATCCGGATCTAGGGCAGGAATTGTGCTTTTATACTGCACTCTTAGTTAAAGTGGACCTATTATACTCATTTTCAAGACTTTGTATTGAATCCTGGACTCCTACAGAGCAGCTCCACACAATAACTCACACTGAAAGCTTTCTAGATCTTCCAGAATCTGCACCTCTTCCACAAGTCTTTTGTTGGATTTCCTCAATTCACTCAATTTAAAAATTGTGGCCAATTTGGAATATGTTTTCTTGTATAAGGTGTCATCGCAATGGTGACATGTAACGTCCATGGCATGTTAGCATGTCCTGCTGGGACTGTATGGTCGAGAGAGACAGGCCCAGGCAAGAAATCCAACTGTTGTTGGGTTCAAGCGGTCAGTAGCAGCCACGTGCATCCCAGCTATCATGAGCTGCCAGAGTTGTGCAAATACACACAAAAAGTAACCTTGCAAATACATCCATAGCACCACTCAAGCATATCCATATTAATCCCGCAAAAAAACACACAAGCCCCCACACATGCAAACCTCTCCACCTGATTTATTCAGTACCTAACGTGTTAATGTCCTCCATCAGCAATGTGTCATTAATTTGCCTCCGCCGGTTGTGAAAGATCCCGTTCATGTGTGCAGTCACGGCATGCCATTACGCACATAAACACTAACACATGAGTTCATGGGGCTGAATATACAGTATGAACAACATCGCAGAGTGTGCTGGAACAAGCTTAACGTCTTAACTCGCTCACATGCACAACAGTGTTTGTTTGACTTGTTGCTAAGTCAGACCTCTTTTTTTTTTAATGTGTGTGTGTGTGTGTCCTCCCGCAGGCACTATCACAGTATGGATGAGTTCAGCCACTATGACCTGTTAGAGGTCAGCTCAGGACGCAAGGTCGCAGAAGGACACAAGGCCAGTTTTTGTCTGGAGGACACCACGTGCGACTTTGGACATCTGAAACGCTACGCATGTAGCTCACATACTCAGGTAACACAGAAAATTATTGTTGTTGTTGTTGTTGTTGCCCATGACTCCTTTATTATTGGCCCGCAGCATGTTAAAACAGAAATATATTTAAATAGCGAAAATTGAGCAAAAAAAGCACGGATACTAATAATACTCTTACATTTGTTCACTTCCTGCTTTCCTAATATATTTTTTTTTTTTTTTTGTCACGTACCAAAGTACGAGGTGATATGACAATGTCAATATAGTGATATGTATAGCACAGTCCAGAACTGTGTGAGAATTTTCAAGTCGATCTGACTGAGGGGGATTAAAATTAGGTAGATTTCAGGAAAATATCAGTTCCCAGCCAAAAAAAAAGTGAGGAAAAACTTTTTGTGAAATTATATATAATAAGTATAACTTTCATTTTGACACGATTTAATTGTTTTTGTGACAGCTCAAATGTCAAAAAAAAAGTATAACAATGTACACAACACAAATTACAGGTTGTTTTACATCAAAATAAGAATTTATTTACAAATATAACATCATTAACGAATTGCAATTTTCACTTTTGGAACGATCGAGTGGTTAGCGTGCAGGCCTCACAGCTAGGAGGCCAAAGTTCGATTCCACCCTCGGGCATCTCTGTATGAAGTTTACACGTTTCCTCCCACATTCCCAAAACATGCTAGGTTAATTGGCGACTCCAATTTGTCCATGGGTATGAATGTGAGTGTGAATGGTTGTTTGTCTATATGTGCCCTGTGATTGGCTGGTGACCAGTCACCGCCTCCCACCTTGAAGACAGCTGAGATAGGCTCCAGCACCCTCGTGAGGATAAGCGGTAGAAAATGAATGAATTAATGAATTATCGTCTAGCAAATCAAGCGAATCGATTAAGTCATTTTTTTTTGTAATCCGGCAAACTCGCACAGTCAATAAAAACTGCTATCTTTGCTCAGCAAGAAAATTGTTCGATTTTCATGATATCGGATGCAAGGTTGCAGATTTCTGAGGTCACATCGGTGCATAACTTCAGTGGTGTTTTTTTAATTAACTTTGTATTGATTTGATGGGTAATTGGTGACATGAATATTCATGATGTGAAATTATGCAAATAATTAGAAACACATTTTTTGGACTTTTCTCCGTTAACATGATCCATGCGGAGCTCTTATCAAATGCACTTCTGCCACCTTGTGGCCATTTTAAAAGTGCTCTGAAGCGTTAATGTGTTAGTGTAGAGTTACAACACTACCTATTTTTGCCTTTTGCGCAAGAAAAACCCATAAAAGACGTATAAATACGTTGATGGGATCGGGCATTTGGGATTATAAAAACGTGTTTGAATACATCTTTGCTATTGAATGAGTTAAATGTCACAGGTTTGTGCTTTCATTGTAAGTTTGATTTCCCACGGGTGTTTTTTAATTCACTGTGGGTGTGTTGTTTGTGTAAACATGCGTGTGTGTGTGTATGTGTGTGTACATGGGCTGCAATCTAATTGTAATCTTAATCAGCCATAACATTTGCCATATATCTGATGCTGATCTGAGCATAACCATTTTTTGCTGCTATGATAAAAAAATGTACTTGCACTGTGTAAAACCTAAGTAAATATACACAGTAACAGTACTAATTCACTAATTTACTTAATATGTGTTTTTCAGGGTCTGAGCCCAGGCTGCTATGATACTTACAATGCTGATATTGACTGCCAATGGATCGATATCACAGACATCCAGCCTGGAAACTACATACTGAAGGTACAAACTTAACATGCTCATAGTAGTTTGTTTCCCAAAGCTATGCTGAAAAGAGGCAACGCCAGATACAATAAAGCATTGCTATTGCAATGTTTACGCTCATAATATGGCTCATAATGCAAATATCAATATCAGAAATATCATTTTCTGTTTTGTGTCTTCAGCTCCAGGTCAACCCCAAATTCCTGGTGATGGAATCGGATTTCACCAACAACGTGGTCAGGTGTAACATTCACTACACGGGACGTTTTGTGACAACCACCAAATGCAAGATAACACAGTAAGTCAAACCCGGGATTGATCACCTGCATTTTGGTGTTTTTTTTTTGTTTATTTGGTTTTATAGTTCATACACTTTTATTATTACGTTTGTATTGACATCATTTTTTGTACAGCTCATATTTTTTATTTGGCTAAATCCAATCCCAGCAGTGGCAAGCGGTGCGTTTGGTACCACCTGGGCGGACATGAATTTTGTAATGTTAATGGTAATGGTTTTATTATCATTTGAACATGCATCAGATTACAATTGAGTACATCCCATAATCAGTTCACAGTTCCACATGTCCAAAAGGAGTAGGAAGAAGCAAAGCTTATTAAATCCTACCCCTCCATCTGGTACTTTTACAATCAGTAACTGTTACATTTGTTCACTTCCTGCTTTCCTAATATAGTTTAAGGTTTTTTTGTGTGTAATTTTTGTAAAAAAAAAAAAAAAAAAATTTGATTTTATTTTTGTCATTTTGACATTTTTAGGTAATTGGTTATTTTTAACCTTATGCATTATTTTAGCTGTTTGAATATGAACTATATATATATTGTACACAACACATGAGAGCCGCGATCGGAAACCAGTATAAATAGTTTAAACATCTCCAAATATCTATACTACAACATCACCATACAAGATGGGATCATCACCAACTAATCATTTATTATGCACGTCCCAATTTTGCAGGTGTACCTAATGTTGTGGCCTGGAAAATTAGGTTTTACGTCATGTTCTTCCCAATGAATTGGCAGACAGAGGAGCTTTTTTTTTTTTTTTAAATGCAGCTCCATGAAGAGCATCAAAGTGTATCAAATTACTTACGACTTATTAGCGAACTTAATGGCTTCTCGGCCAAACTATTTGATGATTTAACAAATTATGCTCTCATTCTTCAATTAAGATTAATGGGCTCTGAAACTTTTCACATTTGAGAGATGCAGAGGTGTTGAACTTTCCTCAAGCTCTATTAACAAGTGGAGAAGACGCCTCGTGCAAAAAGAAGGAATATGCACGCAAAAGGATTTCAGCAAGGAAAAATGGTTCGAAATGCTCGCTTTGTCGGGAAAATGAGATCTAAAAAAATTATAAAAGCAGATGTCAGGGGCGTGACCTCCATTATGACAGTCTGAGCAGTTTCTTTATGCCAAACGATCCACTTAAATCGAGCCCATCTATATCGTAATCACGTCCACGCTACTACACACAATGTGTTTCTAATTATTTGCATAATTTCACATCATGAATATTCATGTCACCAATTACCCATCAAATCAATAAAAAGTTAATTAGAAAACACCACTGAAGTTATGCACCGATGTGACCTCAGAAATCTGCAACCTTGCATCCGATATCATGAAAACCTAACAATTTTCTTGCTAGCAGTTAGCAGTTTTTATTGACTGTGCGAGTTTGCCGGATTACAAAAAAACGCAAAAAAAAAAAATAGATGATAATTCGTTCATTCATTCATTTTCTACCGCTTATAGTCACGAGGGCCGCGGGGGGTGCTGGAGCCTATCCCTGCAGGGTACACCCTGGACTGGTCGCCAGCCAATCACAGGGCACATATAGACAAACAACCATTCACACTCACATTCATACCTATGGACAATTTTGGAGTCGCCAATTAACCTAGCATGTTTTTGGAATGTGGGAGGAAACCGGAGTACCCGGAGAAAAACCCACGCATGCACGGGGAGAACATGCAAACTCTGGCTGTGAGGTCTGTGCGCTAACCACTCGACCGCTGTGCAACCTAGACGATAATTGTCTGACAAATTCATTCATTCATTTTCTACCGCTTTTTCCTCACAAGAGTCGCAGGGGGTGCTGGAGCCTATCCCAGCTGTCTTCGGGCGAGAGGCGGGGTACACCCTGGACTGGTCGCCAGCCAATCACAGGGCACATATAGACAAACAACCATTCACACTCACATTCATACCTATGGACAATTTTGGAGTCGCCAATTAACCTAGCATGTTTTTGGAATGTGGGAGGAAACCAGCTGTGAAGTCTCTGCGCTAACCACTCAACCGCCGTGCAACCGAGACGATAATTGTCTGACAAATTATTGTCGATAATAATTGACAGCATTTTTTGAGACTATTAGCCCATTTGAAGATGAAAGCCTGGACATAGCCTAGTCCTAGCTTAGCCTTAGTTACCATGGCGATACAGCTGCTTTAAAAGAGAGCCGGCAACCTTTGCTGAACATGTCTGTCTTTTCACTCAATACAGCTCGTTTCACAGAACACCCCCTCCATCATTGTAGTCACAAGATCATTATTAATATTATTTTGTTCTGTTTACGTTACAGGTCTTGATGAAGCACTGGAAGACCAACTAACCACACTAGAGTGACCCTGACTGCTCTTCCACTGGAATGTGCATGGAACTCGTTGGCTCACAATAGTTGTTATGTTTGTCTTTTGCAAAAAAAAAAAATTATTGTGCTGTTTTACATTCCCACGTGGTGAAAGAAGTGGGATCCACTGGCACTGATGCAATTGGGAATAGGGGTTATAACGTGAACGCATCGTATCGTCAAATGCATTTTGTGTGCTGTTATTTCCAAAAAAAAAAAAAATGAATGAACTGCACAGTCATATTGTTTCTTTCTAAAGTGGCATCGCCAACTACTGGCCTGGCATGCATATTGCAGTGCTTTCACTCCTTTTTGGGAAGGCTGTGTGAATGTTTGACAAGCTTTCAAAAAGCCCAGATTAAAAATGTTCTCTTCATCGTTATTATGTGAACATCCCATTTTTTTTTAAATAGAAACTCAACTCAAGGTGCTCTCTTGTAAACCAGGCTCATTATTATTATTCTAATTATGAAAGTATGTAAGCTGTACCTTTACACTGTCTTCTTCAACTACCAACACTGGTCAGATGGCACATACGTCATCTATGCCTTTTTTTTGAAGAATGTATAAGCAAATATTCCACTGACGCATGATGGATTATTTTTTTTTGCCTGTTGTAATGTCATTTGTGAAGTCGCGCTAATCTGTGTGTATTATTTTATTGGTTATCAGAATTGATGTGCTGTTGGGGCTGAAATGAAATAAACGCAGAATACCAAACACAGATGTGCACCTACCTCTCCAAATGACGGTTTAGACGATTTAATATGTACAATGTAAAGTGTTGTGCTTTTACAAAGATAATAATGCTCATTTTTAGACCTAATTCATGTAACTATATTAAAAGTTGACTATGAAAACCAAATCCAGGATCATCTTTGTCAATGCAAATTTGTGTATCTCATGAGATTGGAGGGTACATGTAGAGTACATGGAGTTTGTAGGCTGGGAAAAGCCATTCAGTACGGGATTGGGGGCACGTCATTCATTCATTCATCCATCCATCCATCCATTCATTCATTCATTCATTCATTCATTCATTCTCTACCGCTTATCCTCATGAGGGTGCTGGAGCCTATCCCAGCTGTCCTCAGGGCGGGAGGCGGGGTACACCCTGGACTGGTGGCCAGCCAATCACAGGGCACATATAGACAAACAACCATTCACACTCACATTCATACCTATGGACAATTTGGAGTCGCTAATTAACCTAGCATGTTTTTGGAATGTGGGAGGAAACCGGAGTACCCGGAGAAAAACCCACGCATGCACGGGGAGAACATGCAAACTCCACACAGAGATGGCCGAGGGTGGGATTGAACTCGGGTCTCTTAGCTGTGAGGCCAGCATGCTAACCACTCGTACACCGTGCAGAGCTCATTGTAAACAGTACAGTGAAATTGGAAATCATTTTATACGTATGTTTTATAAGTATGTTTCAAATGTAGTTACTGACACTTTGCAGACTCCATTTAAAAAAAAAAATACATAAGGTGGTTGCCTCCAGCCACAGCTGTTATTGCCAATGTTTATATGAGACTCTGTAGTATTTTTATAAAAATACTGCAAAATACTGCAGTAAACCCCAAAAATGCAAACTCCACACAGAGATGGCTGAGGGTGGAATTGAACTCAGGTCTCTTAGCTGTGAGGCCAGCATGCTAACCACTCGTACACCGTGCAGACCTCATTGTAAACAGTACAGTGAAATTTGAATTAATTTTATACGTATGTTTTATAAGTATGTTTCAAATGTAGTTACTGACACTTTGCGGACTCCATTTAAAAAAAAATACATAAGGTGGTTGCCTACAGCCACAGCTGCAAATACTGCAGAAAACCGGAAAACGGAGTACCCGCAGAAAACCCACGCATGCACGGGGAGAACATGCAAACTCTAGCTGTGAGGTCTGTGCGCTAACCACTCGACCGCCGTGCAACCAATTCTTTGTCACCAATCCTGTTCATAATTTTCATGGAAAGAAGACACTGCAATAAATAAATAGACAGTTGTGTCCTTGCAGCAAGTATAGTAGCTACTGTGTTCATGTGCGACACTGGTAGGACTGCATGTGCTGTGGAGATTCACACTGAATAAATATACGCTGGTTTCATATGAAAACAAAAGGTGCAAAACTGAATAAATCACATTCCCTCGAGGTGGATGGTCGACTTGGTTCAGTATATTTTTCATCAACATAGTAGTCATGCCAAAAATTTGTGTTGCTGCTGGATGTTCATTGTAGCCGAGCTATGTAAGTTTTTTGTTTTCTTTTCCAAAACAGTACAGTTTGATAATAAATCATAATAATAATATATTTTATTTGTATAGCACTTTTGAGAGTACTCAAAGACGCTTTACAGTGAAAAAAAAATAGAGTTGAGTAAAAGATGCATTAAAATACAACATCCATACATTTATTCAGAGCTAAAAACAAGACTAAAAGCGGGGCACAGCAGTCAGGTATAAAAGGTTAGATTAGACATTAAAAATGGATTTAAACAGTTTTTTTTAGGGTTTTTAGTTGTTTTTTGAAGGTGGGAAGGTCGGGGCAAGCGCGGAGTGAATGGGGCAAAGAGTTCCAGAGGGTGGGGGCAACGATGGAGAAGGCAACAATTGACGAAGCAGGGGACAGATGGACGCCCAACTCTAGTTCTGTTCTTTGCTGTGATAATTTGGTAATGGTTTTATTTCATTTGAACATGCATCAGATTACAATTGAATGCATCCCATAATCAGTTCACAGTTCCACATGTCCAAAAGGAGTAGGAAGAAGCAAAGCTTATTAAATCCTACCCCTCCATCTGGTACTTTTACAATCAGTAACTGTTACATTTGTTCACTTCCTGCTTTCCAAATTACAATTTAGGTTTTTTTAATTTATTTTTTAATTTTAATTTTAATTTTAATTTTAATTTTAATTTTAATTTTAATTTTAATTTTAATTTTAATTTTAATTTTAATTTTAATTTTAATTTTAATTTTAATTTTAATTTTAATTTTATGTATAGCACATCATGACTGGTTCAAGACTCTTCATCCTTGTATTTTGCAAACATCAACTGCCATTTCACTGATGAATGCTTCTTTACCAGAAATATTTTGCTTGAAAATGTACAGCATTAAATCATTTTTGGGGAAAAATTGGGTTGGGTTTTTTCTTGAAATACACACAACTTCTTAGCATATCTGTTGCTTTACAAAACATCAGAATGGCTCCTTTCATTTCTGAGTATGTGGACCTCTGTGGAAAAAGTGTGAACCCCCCTGTGGTAGAACAAAGAAAACATCGGGAGCTGTGAGAGCTGTAAAGAATAATCCTAAAACAACAGTTACTGTCATCAGCACCAAGTTGCAGAAAGAACTTTCTACTGTTCATAGAAGACTTCATGAACAAAAGTGCAATGGTTATACACCAGAAGAATATGACAGCCAGGCTGGAAAACACCAAAAAGTGCAAAATCATATGCAAATCATATTATGACTTCATTCGAAAAACATTGCAACCTTGTCACCAGTTCAGGGTGTACCACGCCTCTCACTGGAAGTCAGTGTTTCCCCGATATTTCCAACGTGATACATAGAGTATATATATATATAACCAACGGCGACCATCCGTACGTAAAGCAAAGTAACAAGCGTTTTGCAGCTGCAAGCTTGCAGCATAATCGAGAAAACAGATCAAGAGAAGTGAAGCAAGACTGATTAGATCTTCCAAGCATCCTCGCCACTGGGACGTCACAATCTTGCCTGGGAATTCTGGTGAAAAAAAAAAAAAAAAAAACAAGAGGAAGACACCTGTTACTTGGAAAAAGATCCGCTGTCAATCAACGCTTAGCCCGGGTGATGCAAGAGAATGTAAGACGTTGACACATCACCATCAGACAAAAAAAAAAAAACTGCCATCATAAAATCTTACATACCAAACATCCCAGTGCAGCTTGCTCCTGTCATATAGAAGATCTTTGACAAGCGTTTTTCCCAGTATACTTAAAAATAGCAGAGCGTTCCTGTCATGTGTACGTTTATATAAATACAGCAGTGACGGGAATCTCAGCTTTTTTAAAGGAGCCAGTTCTTTTTTTTTGCATCGGCTCACTAAAAAGAGCCAGCTCCCCATATTTTTTTTGTTTCTTAAATTTATTGCTAAAATATGAGGAAAATTAATTTCAAATTTTTCTAAAAGAAAAATGGGCCAGTATGCAGCTGGACGAGTTGACAAAATTGCTGAAGCCCGATGCCTTAAAATAAACAATTTATCAGTGTCCTAACTGTGTTTATTTTGTTTATTTAATGGAACAAATTACTGTTGTCTGTGTAGCATTATAGAGTGTGCATACAGGGACAGTCTGGAATTACTAACAGCCATTTCCCACCACACTGGTAGTCCTGCAAAAACATGTAATGACCATATTCCTCTTCCTTTAAGTAACAAAGCAAAAGTTTATTTATTCCATAATGGTATACTGTTGTCTGTGTAGCATTATAGAGTGTGCATACAGGGACAGTCTGGAATTACTAACAGCCATTTTTCCCACCACACTGGTAGTCCTGCAAAAACATGTAATGACCACATTCCTCTTCCTTTAAGTAACAAAGCAAACGTTTATTTATTCCATAATGGTATACTGTTGTCTGTGTAGCATTATAGAGTGTGCATACAGGGACAGTCTGGAATTACTAACCGCCATTTCCCACCACACTGGTAGTCCTGCAAAAACATGTAATGACCATATTCCTCTTCCTTTAAGTAACAAAGCAAAAGTTTATTTATTCCATAATGGTATACTGTTGTCTGTGTAGCATTATAGAGTGTGCATACAGGGACAGTCTGGAATTACTAACAGCCATTTTTCCCACCACACCGGTAGTCGTGCAAAAACATGTAATGACCACATTCCTCTCCTTTAAGTAACAAACCAAAAGTTTATTTATTCCATAATGGTATACTGTTGTATGTGTAGCATTATAGAGTGTGCATACAGGGACAGTCTGGAATTACTAACAGCCATTTTTCCCACCACACCGGTAGTCCTGCAAAAACATGTAATGACCATATTCCTCTTCCTTTAAGTAACAAAGCAAACGTTTATTTATTCCATAATGGTATACCGTTTTGGGGGTAGAAGGTTATTGTTGGTTTTATGCATCATTTTAGTTGTTTGAAGGTTTACCAGGTCAGCAAACATGACAGAGGTCTTCAAATATAATTGTTTCATTTTGAGTGACGTCTTTGCGTTTGCTGTCACCTTGAGTAAATTGTTGCTGCCATAAGTCCACAAGCATGATTATACAGGGTCAGGCAAAATGATATAACACATTTCTAGGTTAAATAAAAGTAAAATAAAGCAAAGAAGTGTTTTTATTTTAAAAAATTTTCGAGGTCGGCCGGTTGATTTCTGTTTCAATGCAAATCCAGTAGCTCTGAAGTTGGTAACACATAACAAGATGTTGTTTCCAGCTGGTACGGGATCATGTTTACCGAGATTGAAGTGCAAACGGAACGCTCATTGTGTTGCAGTTACGGATTCGTTTGTTTTGATAAACGTTTCTAAAATAAAAGTGCGATGCTAACCAGTCCGATTCATGGCAGCCACTGAAAAAGAAACAAAAAACAAAGTAAAATAGCATTATATGTACTTCATTCATTCATTCATTTTCTACTGCTTATCATAGATAGCAGTTTTTAATTGACTGTGCGAGTTTGCCGGATTACAAAAAAAAATGACTTAATCGATTTGCTCGCTGATAATTCATTCATTCATTCATTTTCTCCCACTTATCCCAGCTGTCTTCAGGCGAGAGGCAGGGTACACCATGGACTGGTCGCTAGCCAATCACAGGGCTGGTATAGACAAACAACCATTCACACTCACATTCATACCGATGGACAATTAGCATGTTTTTGGAATGTGGCAATAAGGAAACCGGAGTACTCGGAGAAAACATGCAAACTCCACACAGAGATGACCGAGGGTGGAATTGAACTCATGTCTCCTAGCTGTGAGGTCTGCGCGGTAACCACTCAAACACCGTGCAGCCGAAATGTACTTTTCAAAAACAAAAACACTTTTTTGTGTCTTTACTTTATTTGCGTTTTATTTAAGCTACAAATGTGTCAGATCCTTTTTCCTGACCCTATATGAATATATTTAAGTCCGTAAAGGGCCATCATGTGTCCAGATCCAGACCAAGGTCTGCCATTTACTGATGGATGCTATATGACTATAGTGTTTTTGCAGTAGGCCCTTGAAAACAGTCAAGTGTCCTGTCATATACCTCCAGTTTTTGTTTTTTTTTTGCTTATTGGTCAGAAAGTGTAGCTACCTCAACGAAAGCCTCCTCCAGATTCTCGAATCATAAGACTCCCTCATATGCACTCATCGCCGACTTCATTAAAATATGTGATGTTGAATCTCGTCAATAGCGCCGCCACGCATGCTGAAGTGGAAACACGACCTCTCTGAAAGTATTAAAAAAAACCCGCCCAAGTGTCCCAGAAGTGGTCTACCTGTCTGCGCATCAATGGAGAGACGCTGGAGCATCAACGGTGTATTTTAAATCTCAACAGTCCTCCATAGCGTGAGACTCTCTCTCGCTTGACTCGAAACACAACTTCAACCCTCCATTGTTTCTCTACTTCAGCAGGTTTATGTGAGGATAATTGAATTTTATGCAAAATGAGTGTCTGCCAAAAAAAAAAAAGCGCACCTCCAGACATGAGGTCTGGTTTCTACAGGAGCCCACTGTGTGGAGACTGTGTGGATCAGTACCAAGGCCACAGGTAATTTATCTTTCTGGCTGCATGCAGCTCTGCTTTGCGACCCAATTATACAAATAAAGACGCAAAGAGTGAATCTTCATTTTCTTTAGGAATAAACTCATCCTTGCAGGGCAAAGGGATAACGAAGAAGACACTTTCTTTCAACTCAATTCCCAATTTTATGGAGTATGCAAATGATGTCCTCTAGTCGGCATGGTTGCAACAACCGAGCTATAAATCCTCATAACACCTTGCCGTCCAGTTAAAGGATATTTATGACGGGATAATATGTTGTGAGTGTGAACCTCGCTACCCTCCTCCCACCACCACCACCACCAATGGGAGAAGGTGGAAGGAGAAGTCAACTCCAACCTGGTACCACAACCCCTCCACGGTAATATATTTCATCTTCTCACTGTCATCGTTTCCTGTGCCGCCAACAACGAGACGATGCTCATCGGATATCACAAGCTGGCGGCAGAAACCTCCATCCGTCCCCTCGGGGGTCGATGACAAAACATCACAACCCCCTTCCAGACAGCTGGGAGACCCTTGTTTGTTTGGTTTTTTTTTTTACCAGTATGCACATGTAAAGGCCTCACAGCTAAAAGACCCGGGTTCAATTCCACCCTTGGCCATCTCTGTGTGGAGTTTGCATTTTTGGGGGTTTTCTGCAGTATTCTGCAGTATTTTTATAAAAATGCTACAGAGTCTCATATAAACATTGGCAATAGCAGCTGTGGCTGTAGTCAACCACCTTATGTATTTTTTTAAAATGGAGTCCACAAAGTGGCAGTCACTACATTTGAAACATACTTATAAAACAGGTATAACATTGATTCCAATTTCACTGTACTGTTTACAATGAGGTCTACACGGTGGATGAGTGGTTAGCATGCTGGCCTCACAGCTAGGAGACCCGAGTTCAATCCCTCCCTCGACAATCTCTGTGTGGAGTTTGCATTTTTTGGGGGTTTTCTGCAGTATTCTGCAGTAAAAATACAGCAGTCTCATATAAACATTGGCAATAACAGTTGTGGCTGTAGTAAACCACCTTATGTATTTTTTTAAGTGGGGTCCGCAAAGTGGCAGTAACTACATTTGAAACATACTTATAAAACATACATATAACATTAATTCAAATTTCACTGTACTGTTTACAATGAGGCCTGCTCGGTGGATGAGTGGTTAGCATGCTGGCCTCACAGCTAGGGGACCCGGGTTCAATTCCACCCTCAGCCATCTCTGTGTGGAGTTTGCATTTTTGGGGGTATTCTGTAGTATTTTTATAAAAATACTGCCAATAGTATTTTTATAAAAATACTACAGAGTCTCATGTAAACATTGGCAATAACAGCTGTGGCTGTAGGCAACCACCTTATGTATTTTTTTTAATGGAGTCCGCAAAGTGGCAGTAACTACATTTAAAACATACTCATAAAACATTGGTATAAAATTAATTCCAATTTCACTGTACTGTTTACAATGAGGTCTGCACGTTGGACGAGTGGTTAGCATGCTGGTCTCGCAGCTAAGAGACCCGAGTTCAATCCCACCCTCGGCCATCTCTGTGTGGAGTTTGCATTTTTTAGGGTTTTCTGCAGTTAAAAATACTGCAGAGTCGCATATAAACATTGGCAATAACAGCTGTGGCTGTAGGCAACCACCTTATGTATTTTTTTTAAAAATGGAGTCCGCAAAGTGGCAGTAACTACATTTGAAACATACGTATAAAACATACGTATAAAATTAATTCCAATTTCACTGTACTGTTACTTTTTTCAGGAGCACTTTAAACATCAGACATCAAACTATGTCACGATGCAAGAGTTAGCACCGGTGACAGTTCATTTAGTTTTCCGTTTATGCTCTTATTTTTTGTTTCACTTCCTGTCTTGCCTTGTTTCCAGTTTCCTGCTTTTCGTATCTCACGCACCTGTTCCTAATTCCACCCCCGTCTATTTAGTTCAGGTGTGTGCTCATCTGTTGTTGGATCATTGTCATTTCTTTGTCGTTTTGCATCACCATTAAAGCGAGTTTTACCTGCATTCGGGTCCTCAACCCTGCATCCTGGGGTCGCAACGCAACGCTATGCTATGTCACCAAACCAAAATGGGCCAAAATGTCATTTAATTTTACAGTTTTGTTTGTTTTTTTTACTAAATAAGACATCCAAGTCATCTAAGTCATGTTGCCAGATGTATGTTAAAAGTAGAAATACTTAAAAAGCAACTGGCCGGATTCAAACGCTAAGTGGGCCACATGTGGCCCCTGGGAAGTAGTTTGCCCACCCCTGGTGTAGGATGATAGATGGAACGTACAGTTAGATTGATTATTAATAACAATTACTCTTTTCTCCTTGCATATTATATTTAGTATCTAAAAAGTAACCCCAAAGTGTCCAAATGTACGATCGCCCTTTTCCTGGTGCGATAGAAAATCCATTAAATTCTGACACTCATTCGGAAAAAGGTGAAAATGTCCAGTCAAAAAGGCGTGAATTGAACACTCCATCACTTCAGAATCAAACGGCGGTGTCCTTCCATTCATCTACGTGTTTTACATTATCACCAGGAGTCACACATAGACAAGTTGAAGGCCGTAAATGACCTCTGAACCACATTTTGGACACCAATAGGTAAGATTCATTCATTCATATTCTACCGCTTTTTCCTCACAAGGGTCGCGGAGGGTGCTGGAGCCTATCCCAGCTGTCTTCGGGTGAGAGACGGGGTACACCCTGGACTGGTCGCCAGCCAATCACAGGGCACATATAGACAAACAACCATTCACACTCACATTCATACCTATGGACAATTTGGAGTCATCAATTAACCTAATCTTTTGGAATGAGGGAGGAAACCGGAATACCCGGAGAAAACATGCAAACTCCACACAGAGATGCCCGAGGGTGGAATTGAACCCTGGTCTCCTAGCTGTGAGGTCTGCGCACTAACCACTAGGCCACCGTGCCGCCTAATAGGTAAGATATTATATATTATTTTAGGCGAAATTGCACTTTCATGGGGTCTTACATTCATGGTTGTAGTGGGTCACATAGATGGGTGGTGGGTCAATTCCCGCCTCATGACCCATGTGCAATCACCCAGTCAGTGACTGACGACCAGTCCAGGGTCCAGGGAGCTAGACAGCATGGATAAATGGACGGTTGGAAGTGTATTTGAGCACGCAGTCATCCTACCTTTTCGCCGTTCCATCACCTGACGGATGCACGACTGCCTCGCGCGGTGCTCACATGCACGAGTCTATGCGTGCCCCCCCGTGTCCGGTGTTGTTCAGACGGCAATGTGCATGTTTGTTCAACAGCGTGAAAGGAGCTCTCTATCCACATCTCTCCTGGGACATGAAACAAAAAGGTCCTCTGTGCCGTGTCAACTTTTAGGTCACATAGTGCACATTTACTGGCAAAATACCCCCAATAGCCCCCACCCTTAAATCCGCTCCTGACGACTCATTAGGCAAGGAGTCTCTATGAAGCATTATGAAAAGCTATGATTACCTCACTGTTGACGTGCATTGACTTTATGACAAATGAAATTATTTTTTAATGTGTTTTTTAAGGTACCAGAGGAGGTGTCCCCTATGGAGCAATTGCAAGAAATTGGCTACCTCTGGTATTTTGGTTTGAAACAAGATGTTGAAAACTGACTGGTAAAACCCGAAAAACAAGACTCAATATTTTTGCCAGATTGTTGCGTCATTTTGTGGCTCGGTTTTTGGTTCCGTCCATGTTTTTTTGTATAGACAACCATGACCTACTAATACTTATTGCAGGTTTTACTAGACTTTGCCAACTGAAAGACCTACATTAAAGTAGCCACGTATACATGGAGCCAAATATTCCAATTGCATTCGGTTTATTTGCTCAAACAGAAAGAATTTAACCATTCCAAAAGAAAAGTGCCAATCCGAATGAATATATAATCGGATTCCCAGGGGTGGAATATTCCTTTCCCCGATCCGATTGAGGTATCTTGTACTTTTCAAACGGAAAGTTGTCAGACTGCGTTCTTCTTCGTGGTGTTTTTCTTCTTCTGTTGTTTATTGGCGGTTGGCAAGCAGCTTTCGTGTGCATTAGCGCCATCTGTGGAACAGAATCTAAACCCTTCTATACGCCATTCACAAGTCCAGTTTTATTAAAAAAGAAAATACATATCTATATAAAACATGTCCCGAGTTTAATTATAAAATATTAGATTGAAAGATTGAATTTGATCTTTTATGGTTTAAATTTATCCCGGTAGCGTTCTTTCAGCGAATGCTGAGATAAGACGTAACACGCAGTTGGAGACGTTCTTCAGTTTTAAAAATGGAGGAGAGAAATCGGCACTGGACTGCTGCGGAAAGTTTGTTTTGATCCAAACTAAATTTCAAGACTGGATGAACGAAAAACTGGCAATACGGAGTTATTCCAACAAGTGAAAGAAAAACTCGAGGAAGTCGGTATCACATGATGTTGGTGTTTACATTTTACTGGGCATGCCCTATTGACTATTCTGGTTGATTATAGCGATGCATGTTGACAAGAGATTGGAATATTCCTTTCCATGGATACCATTGTTTTCGAAAATGTCATTCGGAAAGATTCCATTCGGAAAGAGAAAAACTCATGTAAACGTGGCTAGTGAAAAGGAAGCAGGAACTATGAGGTACTAAATGTACCAAGCAGATACCAAATGGGTGACTAAAGATAACATTTGAAGGGACACAGCTAGAAATGAGAATAAACACACTGGATTACCTTGGTATTTTGTCAAAGAAGAAAAATATTTAAAAAAATAAATGGCAAGCAAGAGTTTGGGCGTCCCCAATGGAACAATTATTAGATATTGACAACCTCAGGCATTTGGCTTTGGATTTCTCTTGAAAGTTTAAAAATATAAGTGACTGGTAGAATGCCAAAGACAAACACACAGTTTTTGTGTTTTTGGTTCATTCATTTTCTGGGAAAGGGTGCTGGAGCCTATCCCAGGCGGGGTACACCTTGGTCTGGTTGCCAGCCAATCACAGGGCACATATAGACAAACAACCATTCACACTCACATTCATACCTATGGACAATTTGGAGTCGCCAATTAACCTAGCATGTTTTTGGAATTTGGGAGGAAACCGCAGAATCCGGAGAAAACCCACACATGCACGGGGAGAACGTGCAAACTTCACACAGAGATAGCCGAGGGTGGAATTGAACTTGGGTCTCCTAGCTGTGAGGCCAGCATGCTAACCACTTGTCCACCGTGCAGACCTCATTGTAAACAGTACAGTAAAATTGGAATTAATTTTATACGTATGTTTTATAGGTATGTTTCAAATGTAGTTACTGCCACTTTGTGGACTACATTTAAAAAAAAATACATAAGGTGGTTGCCTACAGCCACAGCTGTTATTGCCAATGTTTATATGAGACTCTGCAGTATTTTTAGCCTGCAGCCTACAGCCTGTATTGTTGGGTATTAGTGCTCTGTTATACATGTCTGTTATTGTATTTAGGCTTAGACTCTTCTCAGCATGTATTTATATGCATGTATGAGTATATTAGAAATACTATAATAGTACAACACTGGTCACTAGGTGTCAGTAATTAATGTATGTAAGTAAAATACAGTAATATAGTAATAATAAGTAATATTTAGTAATGTACAGTAATTAATTAATGTAAGTAACAAACGCATTCCGCAAGATTGAAATCCCAGTTGTAGGCTCACATTAGCCCTGGGCCAACTCTCTCACTGCTAACGTGTGAATCTACTGTATGTTTTTTTTTTCTTATTTATGTCTAACATGTGTTATTTTCTTTGAATTTATCGACTATATTCGGTAATATGAGTGGAAAAAGTGACTGTAGGGGTGTTATTCCATGGCTACAGGGCTCTAATAGTGTCACAAAGAGGCGTTCATTAGCCATGTTTTTGTTTCCTATTCAAACGGAAGCTCCAAGATGAATAGATCCTAATTAATAGCTGACTTTAACATTAGATATAGTTCAAGTATTACATCATTGTAAGCCTTTAATGGAACGCTGCCCCCTCCTGGGCAGGAGCTAAACTATCTCATTGCAACCAGCTACCAAGTCTGCCTTTTAAAAGACTCCCTAAAAGTGTTTCATCACTACTGCTGCTGGTTGAGCCACCCACCCACCTACCCACCCAAACAATAAATAAATAAAAACAGCAGCATATTTGGTGATTTGTTATTAATCAGCGACTATTTTCTGCAGTTGACAGCCTGTCCTGTTTACCTGAAGGCGTGCGCGTCTTGCATCTTGGTGCTGTCACCGCCGCTATTCTCTGGAGAGTTCCGTGTGTGTGGCAATTAAAGTGTTTACGCGGTCCTGTGGGAATATGCAGCCCTCTATCATCGCATCTCTATGTTGGGAAAGACATCGTCACCATAGTTACCAGGTATTTTGACTTGTTTTGTGTATGATTTTAATGCAAACACTGCTATACCTTTTTACACTTTACCTTACTATCGACATGGCAGGAGTCTTTTCTTTCTTTACATTGGGACTTTACATTCATTTTCGGCGGGGTACACCCTGGACTGGTCGCCAGCCAATCACAGGGCACATATAGACAAACAACCATTCACACTCACATTCATACCTATGGACAATTTGGAGTCGGCAATTAACCTAGCATGTTTTTGGAATGTGGGAGGAAACTGGAGTACCCGGAGAAAACCACGGGGAGAACATGCAAACTCCACACAGAGATGGCCCGAGGGTGGAATTGAACTCTGGTCTCCGAGCTGTGAGGCCAGCGCACTAACCGCCCGTCCGCTGTGCAGCCCTTTTCAATCATACACGAGCAAAAGAGAATTCAACCACTATCCCAGCTGTCTTTGGGGGAGAGGCGGGGTACACCCTGGACTGGTTGCCAGCCAATCACAGGGCACATATAGACAAACAACCATTCACACTCACATTCATACCTATGGACAATTTGGAGTCGCTAATTAACCTAGCATGTTTTTGGAATGTGGGAGGAAACCGGAGTACCCGGAAAAAACCCATGCATGCAAACTCCACACAGAGATGGCCGAGGGTGGGATTGAACTCGGGTCTCCTAGCTGTGAGGTCTGCGCACTAACCACTCGACCGCCGTGCAGCCCGACTTTTATCCTGTTTCTTTTTGTTTTTACAATGTGCCTTCTATAATAAACAATGCACGGGCCACAAATTGCCCGTGGGCCACACTTTGGACACCCCTGCTCCATATGACAGGTGCACTCAAGGACCTGCTGCAATAACAGTCAAAGATCCTTTCCTTACAGCTACTAACGCGTGCTTGTAGACAACCACAACGTATCTAACAAGACATCCACAATGTTGTCCATGAACAATTCATCTAATGTCATGATCAATGAATTTAAACAACAGCCATGCATTAGAGAATTTAAATAAACATAAAGAAAATGCCGAAAAAAGGCCGCTGATGATGAATGAAAATATCTCACTTGGTTTGCGTCATTGTGTCTTATTGTGATGCAAATTAAAGCTGGGAAAATACGTCACAATATTAAAGACACGAGCATAATTTTGAATATCTTAGTTTCCTTGGACTAAAGCAGGCAGAAAGACAGGAAACAGGAAATAGAATGCACCAACATACAGTTAGACAATTATTACTATGTTGATCATGTCTTACTAATACCCATAGCGTCTCCTGGTGGTCAAACAGGCACATGGCAAGACTTTGGAATTATACAAGAGCATACTTTCTATTTAATAATACGAAACCCACACAGGTTTTATACTGCAGTGAAGAGGCCACTTCCGTTACGTACGACGCCATCCAAAATGATGCCTATTGTGAATCTGATGATTATGATGAAATGCATGTATGAATAAAATTGTAATATCAAGAGAGAAATCATGCAAAAAAAAAGTATTACATGAAATAAAGACATATATTTACAAGTGAAGAGCGTAAATTCATCTTTTTAACGATTTACTGTTTGAATTCTCACACAAATTTAAATACAACAAACCATTTTTCTCGTTATAATATTTCAGCTTTATTTTCATCATGTTCCGACTTTAAAATTTTGACTTAAATCTTGTAAAAAAAAAAATATATATAATAATGACAAATATAAAAATACAATTTTCAGGATATTAGAGCTTCACTATTTAATCTTTATTCTATATTATTTTCCTCATAATATTGGATGTTTTCCGCTCTGACCATTTTTTCTTGTAAAATTGCAACATATTTTTTGTAAAATTATGTACTTTTTCCTTGTATTTCAACTTTACATTCTTATAAAATGACAATTATTTTCCTAAATATCAATATTTAGGAAATTATAATATAATATTTTTATTTGGACATCATTTTTGCAATATGATGGTTTTTTGTCATTATATTGCAGTTATCTTTTGTATGATTTTATTATTTTTACCTTTGATTCTCAGAAAATAGCAACTGTAGGGATTTAACTTAATTTGTACTTAAATATTTTAACCTATTATAATATAAGACAATATTCTCCCATAATGGTCAAACTTCATACTTTAATATTTCAACTTTTTAAATATTTTTACTCAGAATATTGTATTTATTTTTGCTTTTTCTCGTAGTATTTTTAATTCAGTATTTACATTTTTTTTCCTTTGTCTTACTATTGCTTGTAGTATTTAAAAACATCAGTCTCTCAGTTTTAGGACTTTATTCTCCAAGCTTTTTGTCTCTCCTCTCAAAGTATTCCTCGTACTCTTGCATAGTATTACAACAGGGAAAAAAGTGTCACACTGCATAGAAATCAGTGAAATCATCCCAAATCACATTCCATAGCTTACAAGTTGTACTAAAACTAATACATTCCAAAGAAGGAATATTCAACCATTCAAATACTCACAATGCTAACATCTTTGGTTGTAACACAAACAGTCATATACTACAAAATATATAAATGAAGAATAAAATGTGATAAGATATTCAAGACTAAAAGAATATAAAATATTCAACAATATGAGAGATTTGTTTGCCACATGATGAAACAGCTTGAAAACTCACATTTCTGTGATGTTTCTTTGAAGCTCTAGCGAAACCTGCATCATTCATTTGTTCGAACCCGCTATCGATATGAGGTTGTCGTTCCACCTTTGACCTTTCCATAACACCCGCGTATCGTTCAAGGTTACATTTGGTTGTCGTTGTACTGTGGGGCGGCGTACTGGTCCTGCATGGCGCCGGCGGCCGCCCCGATTGCTGCCTGCTGGGCCGCCTGCTGAACGTGAGGGTTCTTCCATGCTCCTGTAGTCCACTCCTCCTGCGCTTTGGACATGCTGCCTCCGCTCCCCCGGTAGAAGTTATGGATCTGTAGCCAAAGTGAAGACCATAAGGTATTATCTTTTTGACATTTAGGTGGTCCCCACTGGACCCCACATGTTGTTTGGTCTAGAGACAGTGCCACTGAGGAAAAGCAGAGATGAGGATGATGAGGTTCTCATTGGGAGTGACCAGGATGGATAGGATCAGGAACGAGTACATCAGGGGGACATTACATGTTAGAGGCCTTGGAGATAAAGTCAGAGAGGCCAGACTGAGATAGTGAATATATTGGTAGGTCTCAAACACGCGGCCCGCGGGCCGAATGTGGCCCGCAGGACACTACTTTGAAGCCCCCGCCTTGATATGAAAGTTTAATGTTAGTGCGGCCCGCGCAAGTTTGATATGGATGCTGTATGGTATCATGTACCCAGAAAAAATTATTACGTTTGATTAATGTTCATGTTAAAGGTTAAATAACTGTTAATAGTTATCCTCCCTATCTGTGTGGAAGTGGTAAGTTTTTGGCTATTTAAGTTGAAAGGAAATAACTTGAAGGCTACCGTTTAGGTCGCTAGCTCTCTAGTTTGCGAGTTAGCATGTGTCTCAAGACCCTGCAGTTGCGCAATATGTTGTAAATAAAAAGAGTATAAATGTGACTATAGTCGTGTTTTGTCATGTCTACAGGGCTCTAATAATGCTTTGTTCATTTTAATCTGAAAAAAAATAATTTGTCTACCCACCAACTATATGTGGTTTCTTAAGTTTTTATTATTTGCCGTTTTATTATTATTATTATTATATTTATTTATTACTGATTGATTTTCTTTATTCTTGATTTGTTTATTTATTTTTCATCTTATTTTGTGTAGAAAAATAAAAAAGAAGATATTTGAGAGCAGTGGAATGTTTTATCAGAGCTTTTATTGTAGAAAATCGAAACCAAAGCGAAGTTTATTCATTTTTCTGTTTTTAATAAATGTGTTTTTTTTTTTAAAAAAACCTGATGCGGCCCAGTCTCACCCAGACCCTAGCTCCAGTGGCCCCCAAGTAAATTGAGTTTGAGACCTCTGGCGTAGAAGAAGACCAAAGAGGAGGTTTATGGATGTAGTGAAGAAGGACATGAGGGTAGTTGGTATGAGAGAGACAGGGTTGGATGGAGGAGATTGATTTGCTATGAGAAAGAGAAAGACAAAGAAGATAAAACACTAAAACCCTTGTGTCTTACCTTTGTGAGGGCCATGAAGGACAGCGATGCAACAGCGGTGAACATGATAGTCGGAACCAACATCACCAAAGCTATCAATATATTGTAACTGAAGAAGGAGATAGTCGCTAACCAGCCACTGGAAAAAAAAAACAAAAAAAAAACGAGACACTTTTATGACTAAAAATGAATCATGGCAGATATTTGGGAACACCTCTAAGACAACATTAGCACCGCTTCGGCCATCTGGACTTTAAATGCCAATCGTTTTGTGGACTTAAAAGTATAGAGGCGATTAAAAAACTTTTCCGACACTTCTTCACACAGGTGTGTATCCAAAAGTGACATTTATAAACTTTATGGAGGCTGTCGTAATAATAATATGATTCATTTGTGATCATCAGGCCGAGTCAGGCGCTCGTTAACGGCCTCTAAAAATCTAATAACACACCTGTCATAAAACTTCCACGGGGGTAAGTTCTAATGGTCCATCACTGTCGTGTTAATGACGGCGGCAGACATTGTTGGGTGGAAGCGTGTTTCATAAGGAAAAAGCACATTATATGGTCTGCTTAAAAACATCTCGTACGAGTTTTGCTGCATAGTAATAATCCTACAGAAATATTTTTTTCAATGTGATTAAAATTGTTTACTTGAATATTGGAATTTTGAGTATTTTCTCATATGCACTATAAATATTATTATTATTGTCATTATTATCATAATTTTTCTGAAATAATCTAATCTGCTATTGTTGTCTGCCAGGTGCTACAAAAGCAAATAACTGCCTGGGTCTGTAATTATCTCCAAAAATATTGTCATTAGCACCTGTGGCTATAGGCAACCTCCTGATGTAGCTTTTATTAATTGCATTGTATTTATTGCATCAGCATTCAGCAGCTGGAGCTACCGCTACATGCTGCCAGGTTTATAGAAGCTAGCACTATGATGCAGTAATGCCAGGATATCAACGCTACTTTATTGGTTTTCTATGTTTGATCCCACCTTTAATTGTCTTGCAGAAAAGGTGAAATATTTCAACAGTCTTTGATTGTGTTAAAATTATGAAAATCAGTAAATTGCAATAAAGCGCTAAAAATACTGCAGTCTCATATACGTAAACATTGGCAATAGCAGCTGTGGCTGTAGGCAACCACCTTATGTATTTTTTTAAATGGAGTCCACAAAGTGGCAGTAACTACATTTGAAACATACTTATAAAACAGGTATAACATTGATTCCAATTTCACTGTACTGTTTACAATGAGGTCTACACGGTGGATGTGTGGTTAGCATGCTGGCCTCACAGCTAGGAGACCCGAGTTCAATCCCTCCCTCGACAATCTCTGTGTGGAGTTTGCATTTTTTGGGGGTTTTCTGCAGTATTCTGCAGTAAAAATACTGCAGTCTCATATAAACATTGGCAATAACAGTTGTGGCTGTAGTAAACCACCTTATGTATTTTTTTTAAGTGGGGTCCGCAAAGTGGCAGTAACTACATTTGAAACATACTTATAAAACAGGTATAACATTGATTCCAATTTCACTGTACTGTTTACAATGAGGTCTACACGGTGGATGTGTGGTTAGCATGCTGGCCTCACAGCTAGGAGACCTGAGTTCAATCCCTCCCTCGACAATCTCTGTGTGGAGTTTGCATTTTTTGGGGGTTTTCTGCAGTATTCTGCAGTAAAAATACTGCAGTCTCATATAAACATTGGCAATAACAGTTGTGGCTGTAGGAAACCATCTTATGTATTTTTTTAAGTGGGTTCCGCAAAGTGGCAGTAACTACATTTGAAACATACTTATAAAACATACATATAACATTAATTCAAATGTCACTGTACTGTTTACAATGAGGTCTGCATGGTGGACGAGTGGTTAGCATGCTGACTTCACAGCTAGGAGACCCAAGTTCAATTCCACCCTCGGCCATCTCTGTGTGGAGTTTGCTGCAGTATTTTTATAAAAATACTACAGAGTCTCATATAAACATTGGCAATAACAGCTGTGGCTGTAGGCGACCACCTTATGTATTTTTTTTAAAAAATGGAGTCCACAGACTGGCAGTAACTACATACAAAAATTAATTCCAATTTCACTGTACTGTTTACAAAGAGGTCTGCACGGTGGTGGAGTGGTTTGCATGCTGGCCTCATACCTAGGAGACCCGAGTTCAATCCCACCATCTCTGTGTAGAGTTTGCATGTTCTCCCCGTGCATGCGTGGGTTTTCTCCGAGTACTCCGGTTTCCTCCCACATTCGAAAAACATGCTAGGTGAATTAGCGACTCTAAATTGTCCAAAGGTATGAATGTGAGTGTGAATGGTTGTTTGTCTATATGTGCCCTGTGATTGGCTGGCAACCAGTCCAGCTGGGATAGGCTCCAGCAATTGAATATTTTTGTAGTTATAGCATAGAAAACTTTTTTGCAACATTCTAAATACGAGTTTTAACATTATTAGAGACCTCTAAGCATGAACTAACACCCCTATAGTCACTTTTAAACTCGTGTTAACTGAAATTTTTGACATAATAAGAGCAAATAAGCCATTTAAGACATAAATAAGACTCTTGTGTGTCCCTTAAGGCAGCTGAGTGGAGTAGGAAGTGACGTCGGGGGTTCAGAATTGAGTTTCCTTACTGCAGCATCTATAGTTTGAGTTTTTTTTTTTTTTTTAGAGATTATTGTTCCTGTTGTGAGATTATTCAACCCTGCATTACAGGAAGAGTACAGACACCTGGAGATCAGTGTAGAATATTGCTTCAATATATATGTATTTTGACTTATAATTTGGGGTATTCCACCATAATACAGCATGATTTATTAATGTATATATTTTTGAAATTTGCGATTCATGTAAATATATGCCCCAATTATAATTAAAGTGTTTATGGTACTTTTTTGTCCAAATATGTAGTAAGATTTGTTGACTTGGATACAGCGCTTATGCAAATATGGAAAATTTTGCATGCTGTGTTCTAAAATGTAACATGTTTTTGCAAACTCTTACCAGACTCCCCATCCCGGGATGCCGATGCTTTGAATGATACTGATCCCGACTTGAGCCATGAACACAAAGAAGAACAGCATGTAGTTGAAGGAGCTATCACTCCTGAGGAGAAAATATTCAGGATTATTTTTCTGCTTTATATTTTCTTATATTATATATAATTATCATTTTTAACCAAAGTGCTTGCTTTATTTCTACTGAGAAGGGTTTGAACAAGTAGGGATCAAAACTTGTACACTAGTGCTCCCTGTTGGACTATAGTGGGATGACACTGTAAGACACACCTGCACAACATGAGAGCAAGATAAGCATTGCATCAAAAACAAAAATAAGGATAAATTCCTTTTTTTTTTTTTTTACTTATATTTTTACTAATTCTTACTTGAAAGCCTTGTATATAGGCCTGAACCAGCACACATAAGAGCAGGGCGTAAACATGATCAGCCATATGATGGACAGGCCAAAGTTGGTCACTCCTCCTCCTCCAAACATCCACGCAAAGCAGCCGATGAGATTGACAGCCAGCGTTGCACTGTTTACTAAAAAAATAAATAAAAACATTGAGACTTTGAAGCTTCTAAGTTAGCCACATGCTTGGCTCATGTTTGACCTCTGAAACTGAATTATATAGAATGAAAATGTCAGCAACAACAACAACAAAGTCTTAAACATTATATGCAAAGTACATGCAAGGCCTAACATAGAGAAGAACAATCAGGCGGTGTATGGGGGGTAAAGTGAGGAGAATTCCAAGGATAAAAAAAATAGAAAGAGGCTGGGAATTCCGACTGAAACGCCCAGTTTGGACTTTTAGGAAAAACAATCAGACTGCACTTCCGGAATAACAAACAAAAAAACAGACTTTGTACATATATTTATACTATTATTCTGTATATTTTGTATTTTTCATTCTTTTTTAATAGATGTGTCTGCACCTACTATACCAAAACAAATTCCTAGTATGTGTTTGATCATACCTGGCAATAAACCTTTTCTGATTCTGATTCTGATTCTGATTCTGAAAAATATAAAGATGTGGAGGCAACTTTTACATACATCTCAGCTCTGTGTTATCAATAACAAAGGGTATTATTAATAAGTGTGAATGATTGTTTGTCTATTAGTAACCTTTCCTTCCTACATTACATGTTTTTGCTTTGTTTATTTTTTACAAAAAATTCAAAAAATTCAATTCTTATTTTTCATAGTGTTATGCCTTTATTGTCATAATATTTTCACATAATATTGTAACTTTTTTCCAACTTAATTTTATAAAATTCTTTATTTGTGTATGCTTTGTTTCTCATATTACATTATTACTTTAAAGTTCAGAATTTTGCAACTTTTTTCTCTTAATATTATGACTGTACTATGGTAATGTTTAATATTTCACCCCTTTTTGGTTTTATACTTCTTGTTTCAGTGCTCATTTATTTTGGTTGTTTATTGACCCTTACAGGCTTCCGTAGAGAGCGCTAAGCGTTGGCAAGAGGACATTTCACGTTTTATATTAGAAGTGCTGCGTTGTTGTTGTTCCAGAATATGTCTGTAAGTACCAGTGTTTGATAAGAATTGGTCTTATATACACATTAAATGTACCTTCATAATGTCCACGATTGTGCTGATATTGTTAATTCATGAATGGGGTTTACCATTGCTTTACAATATATGTTAGCTTACAGCTAACGACCTAAATCACCCATGTCTTTTCACGTTTTATATTACAGTACTATATTAAAAGTGCTGTGTTGTTGTTGTTGTTCCAGAATATGTCTGTAAGTACCAGTGTTCGATAAGAATTGGTCTTATATACACATTAAATGTACCTTCATAATGTCCACGATTGTGCTAATATTGTTAATTCATGAATGGAGGTTACCATTGCCTTACAATATATGTTAGCTTAAAGCTAACGATCTAAATCACCCATGTCCTATATCATGATCATAATGTGTTACATTTAAAATGGTTTAAATGCAATATTGTGGTGCGTATTTAGACAAGCAAGCTTTAATATCTGAATATAAGTTTGTATTCAGCTTCAGGTGGAAATTGTTTAGCTATAGTGGCTCAAACAAAGGGCAGGATATTTCTGGTAGCATTATTTCAAATATCTCTGTTTAGCTTTTAAATGTAAACTTGTTATAGGGTGAATGCTTCATGATCAGCCTCATTGCGCTACTTGTTTATGAGGCCATAAAATGATGCAAAAGTTCCACAAGTCTATCCCTAAATGTTCCCCACACTCAAACTGAGACCATCTGCTCAGCAAGTTATTCGCTAGCAAATAAAACCCACTTTGCACAGGCTATTATTGCAGTAGGACCCTTGTAAAGCATCTCCCTGTTGTTGTAAATTGCTGTTATCACGAGCGCAGAAGACGGCAACACGGATGATTCCATCTGCAAGACCTATCATAGCCTAATGAAGGTCTTGCAACATTTAGTAGGGGCTATTATATACGTAGCTTGAAGAATAAATGCCACTCACACATCCACAGGTGGTACATTTTTTTGCACAGGCTGCGGTGCTGTTCGGGAATCTCATCAAAGTCCTGATAAAAGCATGGCTTGAGTGGAATGAATCCAGGCAGTGGGGGGAAGTTGGGGTCTGCAAAGAAATGGTGGAGACATGACTGGAGAAACTTGCATAAGCAATGTATTCAAGAATGATCATATCAGTACTAACCAGCCATAAAGATAGCAGCTCGACTCCCAACCCAGTCTCTTCAACCTCTCATAAGCAGGAGAGAATAGAAGATTTAATTGGTTATTGGCACAAAAGCAATGCTGTCATTTATAATGCTTCTGTAATCATAGAACCAATGTTGTGATGGCGGCCTGAATTACGCACCTGAAATTGTACCTTACAAGCAATAAGGTGGCAATAATGTCCTGGCATTGCTGCAATATTGTGCTACGTTCCAGAAAAACTAAATCGAAAAACTAATCGAACAATCCGTTGGTTACATTTTGGAAAAAAAAACAACAACAAGTGGTTAGCGCGCAGGCCTCACAGCTAGGAGACCCGAGTTCAATTCCACTCTCGGCTATCTCTTGTGGAGTTTGCATGATCTCCCGTGCATAGGTGGGTTTTCTCCGGGTACTCCGTTTTCCTCCCACATTCGAAAAACATGCTAGGTTAATTGGCGACTCCAAATTGTCCATAGGTATGAATGTGAGTGTGAATGGTTGTTTGTCTATATGTGCCCTGTGATCGGCTGGCGACCAGTCCAGGGTGTACCCCGACTCTCGCCTGAAGACAGCTGGGATAGGCTCCAACACCCCCCACGACTTGTGAGGATAAGCGGTAGAAAATGAATAAATCGAATACCAAAATATTTGTAGATTAATTTATCAATTAATCATTGATTCATCAATTAATTGTTGCTCTATTATAGTTTGACCGCACACAATATATTTTATTATTATTGCAGTCATCAGCCCTATTTTTTGTTTATGTTGGACTTATACCAGGGGTGTCCAAAGTGCAGGGCACAGCTTTTTTTATTGCACATTGTAGAAATAAAATTAAACCAAAAAACAGCAAAAATAAGAAAAATAGAGCAAAAAAGCTAAATGTAAAGAGAAGAAGCTGAAATGTTGATACTAATATCAGGCCTTTGGTGGAAAACGTTTGGACACCCTACCTCATACAGTATGTCCCGCTGCTGTGATGCATTAACCAGCCTTGTAGTCCTCAATTAATTTCTCTCTTTGGCATTTTGGCTTGAATTTTAATAGGAATGCTAATTTACTAGTTTGGGCATTTGTCTTGTCACACCAGTGCACTTAAATATGCAACTAAACAACTTATTTCTATGCAAATTCTGTTTAGAAATGCAGCTCTTTTTCTTGTGGACAACCGTAGCCCATCCCACACATAGTGATTAAGGCTATTCAGTGGGGGCTAAACAAGCCGCCGCCATTAAGACGTTTGCACCCGGTGGGGGGATTTGATGCCCTCTGTTGCATGCTGAAATGTTGCTGATAACATGCTAACGAGCCTACACTGCCACCCAAGAGCAGTCACACATGCACAAACTCAGCTTGCATCCACGCTACACAGCAGGAGACTGTGTGTGTGTATGTGTGTGTGTGTTTGTGTGTATACACGCGGTACATACACAGAAAACACAAAAGAGGACATATAAAACTGTAAAGAGGAATTACAGCGAAACATAATCTTCTTACCTTCTCCAGAGAGCAGCTCGCCTGTGTGGCCGCAAAACTACGAGGCGTCCACCGGAGGCCTCACAGGTTCGAATGTGCAACACTTCCAATCGATAGTATCTAAACAGGAAATGACAGTGTTAGTCGATTATAGTACTTACTCGTCACCGCATAGCCGTCTTAAATCCCAACTAGTCCGGCCTCTGACCAATCATCCTCAGTGGATCTGATGCTCCCTTCCTTTCAGACCAATGGGCACAGATTATTGTAATCCCTGAAGTTGTATTTATGATCCAATCACTGGCGTGGGCTCTCTGTCCATGGTGCTGAACAATGTATTTACACATATCCATTTGCTTTTATAGATAGATGTTTAGATATTCACTTCTTTCTGGTGATAAAAGATACACAAGTGGGATTTATGGTATAAATTATCCTCACTGCATGATACTGTGACAAGTTTAATATTTTGACCCTCATATATAAATTAATAATAATACAAGAATGCAGTAAATGGCATTGACACTATTCCAGTGTGGTGCATTGTGGTGTAATGTAATGACGTCGTCTCGCCACTTGAGGCCGCTGTTTCACTGCAAACAAGTCAGCCTTAACTCTGGGATGTGTGGGAACTATCCATGCATTTTCTATGCCGGTTATCCTCATTATGGTCGCGGGTTATGCCAGCGCCTATCCCAGCTGACTTCAGGCGAGAGGTAGGAGACCCCCCCCCCCTCTCCCCCCGGGCTGGTTGCCAGCCAATTACAGGGCATGTATAAACAACCATTCACACTCACAATTTGGAGTTCCATAGTTTGTGCATGTTTTTGGAATGTGAGAATCGAACCCAGGTTTTCCCAATCTCCTGACGGTGTAGCCAACGTGCTTACCACCATAAAAACACAATATTAGGTCGATCTGCATAAATTTTATATTTCAATCCATCCATCTATCAATCGATCTCCATGTCAAACAACATGAAACCATTAGGTCGCCCCTCAATAAATTATTCATATGTTAATAAACCACAAAGTCATCACTGCATGGTACTACACTATCTCCCGTAATATGCATGTATAATTAAAGCAGCACAGACATTTTTGGCACCACTAGTTAAAACTGGGCAAATGTATTGCTATGATAAAAAACATTGTGGAAACAGACATTAGACACTGTTGCATGACTACAATGCATAATGGTTAGCGAGGTGCTGAAACGTCAGCCTGGTAAGAGTCACAGGTGATACATCAACGTGTTCGAAGGTCGCTTGAAGGAGCCATCCGTCATGTCACACACGTCCATCCATTATCTTAACGACTCGTACTGTTTGCTGGGAGCCTGCCAAGCTCACACAGCGAGAAGGTTTGCCACCTTTACAGACACAAGCATCGTGCATTCAAAGTAGTGATGATAAAATAGCAACTAATTCGTCGTAATAGTCTTCTGTCTATTAACATTGAAATTTGTGTTGACGTGATTCGCGGTCGGGTTCAGATTTATTTTGTGCGCAACAACACAGGCTAAAGGAATGACATCATTTATACGCATTCCACCGCGGATGTGAGTAACCCGATTGGGCCACCTCTGCACAGTCATGGGGGAATCGAACTAGGGTCGGCAAATGAGTCGATGAGCCAAAAGCATGAGTCCAGCCAGCCCTGCAACCTGTTGAGCAGCTTTCGCTAATAAGCTAAAAGCCAGAGGTGTCAACTTGTTGTTCTGCGTGGCTCTAAAGGCGTCATGGAGTAATGTTTTCCAAGTTACCAAAGTTGGATGCTTGGACTTTTGTTTTTATGATACGTATACAATATTTAAACAGTCCGAAGACGCCAAAACAACTATGCTAGTATATCATCTTTCAAATCAAAGTGACTTTTCCGCAAGCATCATTGTGATGCACCAGCCTAACTAAGCCTTACATAACCTTGCAAAAAGTCTCACCGTCTCTGTTTCTAATTTAGAAACTACTTTTTGGGGCCAATTAGGACATTGCCAGCTAATTCTGCCTGCCAGCGGCACTTCACACTGCATACATTATTACATCGTGAAGACAGATTTTTCCACCTCTCTTGACAGAATGAGTCTTGTAGTTGTTATTTCTTGACAAACGCTGTCAGCGCACTTCTTAATACAGGACATCACATCATATCATAGCGCTCCCCAGATACCATGTAAGTCTGCGCCATAGTGGTTGTTGGCAGTTTAGCGGATGCTTCAGTGCTATACTTTTATGTTTTCCCATGTGATCACAGCTTTCTTCGAGTAAAATCCAGAATTTGTAAGTCACAATTAAAAATAGAGCGCTTAACGGTTTTAAGGTATATCATGGAATGAAAAAGGCACAGTTTCAAAACTACTGAAATTGTGCATCATACTTATAGGTTATCACATGGTTTGTCTGGTATCAGGCCAGACAAACCATCGGTCTCCGGTCTCGGGCTGATACTGACACTTGGGGGCATGATACTGGGCCTGATACCAGACAAACCATGTGATGATCTTATGATCACATACTATTTAACCAGAGCTTATTATCACGTACTATTTAATCAAAAGACCATTTTGTTTCCAGAAAAATTTCAGTTTATTACATATATTTTGTATTTTTCATTCTTTTTTAATAGATGTGTATGCACCTACTATACCAAAACAAATTCCTAGTATGTGTTTGATCATACATGGCAATAAACCTTTTCTGATTCTGATTCTGATGTATTATATCTAAACAGTGTAAACACAATAATTGCAAAAATATTTCAACAATAATATTTTATCAACAGCCTTATCTTATCAATGTCTGACAATTAAAGTTCCATTAATCAAGTTTGGGCAGCAAAACAAACGCTGTGTGTTCACGCTCGTGCGCTGTTCTCTGATTGGTTGTTTCACGGGCACGATACCAGAGCAGCGCGCTCTGATTGGACAACTACGGGGGCTGATACTGGACATGGTTAAACTCTATTTTATCAGTATCACTGCCCTGGGCTTTGACACGGTATCATTTCGGCCTTTTCCCATATCATTCATGGGCGGTTTCTAGGGTACAGGGCCAATTAATACTGTAGTATGTGATAATGTTGGATATGAGTTAAAGTGGAGGTCAATATCAGCCATGACATGGAAATACTTTATCATGCCCTGTTTTATTTCTCATAGACTCCCATGTGTTGAAAACACAAGTTGCCAAAAGTCAGGCATTAATAGCACCTCATTGTCGCTAATGTCGGTCGACATATTACGCATGTCGAGGGTCACCAAATGTGAAGATGTGATTCAGAACAAGACAGAAGTTGAGGACAAGTGGTATAAACTAGGGATGCTACAAATGATCGCCCACCGATTAGTATCGGCTGATTTCCGATTGCCGCTCTATTTGTGAATCGCCGATCACAGATAAATACGCCGACTTAGCTCTGCTGACATCTGTGTTGCTTGTATTGCCTTGCTTAGTTTTTGCAGCGTTCAATCACAGCCACATCATAAAAAAAACGTAAAAACCCAGGGGTACACGTACAGATTTAATGGTAATGGTTTTATTTCATTTGAACATACATCAGATTACAATTGAGTGCATCCCATAATCAGTTCACAGTTCCACATGTCCAAAAGGAGTAGGAAGAAGCAAAGCTTATTAAATCCTACCCCTCCATCTGGTACTTTTACAATCAGTAACTGTTACATTTGTTCACTTCCTGCTTTCCACAATACAGTTTAAGGTTTTTTTTTTTTTTAATAATGCACCTCGTACAGAAGTACGAGGTGATATGAGCATCCAATGACATAATGGGTACCATAGTAAGTGTCAATATAGTGATATGTATAGCACCTCATGACTGGTTCAAGACTCTTCATCCTTGTATTTAGCAAACATCAACTGCTTGTATTGTTTCTTGAATTGGCTCATCGTTGTGCATTGTTTGATTTCCTTACTCAATCCATTCCATAGTTTGATTCCACATACTGAAATGCTATGGCTTTTTAACGTAGTCCTAGCATATAAGTGTTTCAAATGTAGTTCTTCCATGAGATCATATTTCTCCTCTCTTGTATTGGATGACATTTGTAGGTAATTGGTTATTTTTAGCCTTATGCATTATTTTAACTATATCAGCAAGTTTAAGTATTTGTGATTTTAGAAATAAGCAGTTAGTATGTTCTCTGTAGGCGGCATTATGAATTATCCTTACTGATCTTTTTTTGCAGTACATTTAGCGAGTGAAGATTGCTTTTATAGTTATTACCCAAAATAAATAATAAATAATAAACTATACTTTACAATGTTTCCTTTTAGGAATGTACAAGAATGCAAAGTCAAACAATAACATTTGGAATAGTCTGAATTATTATTTTATTTCAAGGATATTAACGTTCCTAAACACCTGATAAGCATCAATAGTTCCTGATCTCTGCTGAACACTGTTTTTGTCTTACCTCCTTGTCTTTGTCCATTTATTTAATTCACCGGGAAGATGGAGTGTCCCAAATCAGGAGACTTAACAAGAAAAGTTTTCAAGCTTGACCTTCTCCTTTAATTGGCAATGTCACTAGCCAAAGGCTGGGCCGCACTGCATCGTCTTCCGGAGTGGATGTGTGACTAAATTGCAAGTTACAGTTTCTGTCCCTCGCCGTACCGTACTGAAAAATCTGATTATGAAAACATGTAGCGCTATACCACTAATCTAATATATCAGAATTCTCCAGAACTGGCAGAATAGACCTGCGTTCAACATATCATGCCATTAGTTCTTAACCTAGAAGTGAGGTTGAAGGTCACATTTGTTCAATTGCCTCTTAGAAAATGGCAGTCTGGTACATTTTTAATAAAGTGAGTGAATAGACTATCAGTAGTTGTTGAGACTGAGAAGGGTAGGGTTAAGTACTGTTAGCTGTACTTTGTTCGACTCCTATTCAGACATGTTGAATTATGCAAGTGTAAATGTGATGTACTGCAAATGTACCTTGTTATGCATAAACTCATAGTCACCATTGGTCACCCACATTGCTTAGCTTTACATATATGTTGTATTTATTTTTGTTGTGATATTTTATTGTTTTTTATACCCTTGGTAAACAGCTGCACTTGACATTCTTTTCACTTTTTTATTATTTTTTATAATCTTTTTATTGCCTGCAGCTTTGGCATTGCAACATAAATTTTTACAGTGTGCAGTCCTGTCCTGCATGGTACATTTCTGCTGCTTTTTATTTCCTTTATAACACCACGTTATACCATATACTGTGCTACACTCAAGACAGTGAGGCAAAACGTAGCATTTTATGACGCAATGTGCTTTTCAGATGGTTATTGCTTACCTTACCTCGCAGAGGTGATTTGTGAGCAGCTGCTAGTTTGTGTTCATTATAGTTTGACCACAATAACAGAAGGACACCATAACCCCCTCCCACAACTACCCCCTGCAGCCGTAGATATTTGCTTTTAATCAGACATCTGGGAAATACATCCATGGCATTTGGTTTCATCAAGGCCACATCAATCTTATACCGCAATGAAAGGAATACAATCCAGAAAAGGGATGTCTACATTAGAGGCTTTAATAATCACCTGCCACTTACTTTAAAGGGGACTGCATTTGACTTCACTCCTTTGTATTGAGTTGTGGACTCCTATAGAGCAGCTACACACAATAACCAGCACACAAAGCTTTATAGTTCTTCTAGAATCGGCACCTATTCAGCTGTTTTTCTTTGAATTTCGTGGTTCCCGTCTGTTGAAAACCGTCTGTTTTAATGTATTCCACCGACGGCCCGCCTCCAGGCACGCCCACTCCGCTGTGTAGAAACACTGCCGATAGTTGATAAACAGTCGGCTTTTAACATATAGCCATACGTATGTGTTGGATCCCGATCTGATCTGGAAGTAGAGACCGGACAGTCCGAAGTTTCTCAAGTAAAGAGGTTACTTCAAGACGTCTCTCAATGGTAAGTAGCTTTAGCGTTTTAGTGTTAGGTTTTCTACAGCATCTGTAACTGAATGTGGCCACTAATTGTGGTGGGAAACGGCTATTAGCAACCCGGCCCCCTGTATGCAAGAGCTGTTGACTTACACAAAATAAACACCGTTAGGACACTAATAAATTGTTATTTACTGCTAGCTCAGCAAGACGACCAAGTAGCGTTGGAAAGGCGTCGGCTAGTCCAGCTGCATACTGGCCCATGTCCACAAAAAACAGTCCCGTGTGAAATGCCGTTGACAGATTAAAAAGCATTTCTTTTGCTGGTAGGGAATCTGCTTACGAGGAAATAAACAGAGGAACAGAGCTTACGGGGGGAGCACGTTTATCTGGCTTACAGACACAGCCCCTCTGTGACATCACAAAGGCACAGTTTTGCCACGCCTTTTGAAACCGAGCGTTTTGAGCGGTCCCAAACTTTTTTCATTGCTCACTTCCAAACGCGGAAACGTCATTATTTGAAACTTTGACATTGTTTAACACGAGAATAAAACATTCTCACTATATTTATAAGTCAGAAAAGTTGAAAAAAGGTCCTCTTTAATGCATTGAGTGTGGTTTATTCAGACAGGCAGTAGCAGCTTGTGTACAGTAAATTAGCTCTGCATCACTTTGCTTGTAAAGGATGCAGCTTCTTTGTCTGGAGGAGGAAGAAAACGGCAGGCAGGCAAGGGTCCAGCTGGCTCCTTGCGACGTGTTTGCATGCACAAGTCAGTGAAGCCCTCAGCACTCAGCGACTGATTGATTGGGATGCATAACCGACGACGCCACACCCCATCCCGCTCCCACCCGCCCCCTCTTCCTTCTGCTCCAACGCCACCTTCTTTTTTATCCTGCAAAATAATCACATGCGCCCTCCTTGTTGTACATCCCCCCACCACCCTGTTATGAAATTATGAAATTGAACAGTGATGTACAGCATACGTACAGTGACACTATAGCGATGGTGTCCAAAGGGTGGCCCACAGGGTGGCTTTTTTATTGGCCCACAGTGCATTCTAAAAATATAATTTAACAAGAAAACTAAAAACAACAGCAAAAATTGTCAAATTTGCAGTAAAAATATAAAAAATACTTTGTAATCTAATGAGAAAAAGGCATAATTTAACTGGAATATTTATTATTATGAGGGAAAATAATATTAAAGAAATTGTAATATTATGAGAAACAAACAAAACAAGAAGTAAAGTTGTCATTTTGGCAAAAGTTGCAGAAACAATTAAAACTTTGGGCATAAAGTCATATTTACGCTAAGAAAATTTACAAGAAGGAAGTTGAAATGGTTGGAAACTGCAAAATTGGGAAAAACAACTGTAATTTTCTGGAGATAAATTAAAAGTATTAAGAGGAAAAATGGTTGCAATTTTATGAGATAAAAAGAAAAATAATGTCATTTTAGTTTAGAGTTTAAATATTACAGAAATTTCACTTGCTTCCAATGGCTATAATTTACATTTAGTAATTTACATTACAAGCATGTAGTTATATTAATATTATATAATATTATAGTGGTCACCCTTTAACGTTATTGCAGTCTTCTAAATATAATTGCACCTTAATATTTTACTATACTGCACTATTATACTGTGTATAATGATAGTCATATTTTATATTGTTGAAATCGTAATGTGTGGTCTTAATATGACATCACACACATAACCTTATCATGCCCAGAGCATGCCATTATCTTCACATTGCAGTCTACTGGTTTACTGTTGTATACTATATGCTATAAAAAACAAAGGTAATTTGCCCACTTCCATCACCACTTATAGTAAGTGAAAATATTAGCCATTTTGCAGCTTCTAAGAAGCGTTTATATAAGATTGTCTCCCATTTGTGAGCCTGGGCGTCACTGATGTTGGGTCCACTTGTTCACCATCGCTGTTGTTTCAACCCATGTGCTTTGTTGAGGTGCTTCCTAACCAAACTCTTCCAATCCAGGAACAAGAAAAGGGCATTTAAAAAAAAATGATCAAAAAACACCCCTTACCTGAAAAACTTCAAGTATATAAGCCCTTTTACGTTCTATTCTGTGTTTATTGTTGTGGTGGCTGTTCATAGCTGTGGTTCTCATTATATTGTTACCTCATTATACTGCAGGGGGTCAAAATATTTGCCGTGTCAAAAATAATAGATTAATGGCGGTAATTGATTTCATTAATTACGTTAAACCTCTTAGTGCAATTAACATGCACACCAGCAGTGCAAGTATGTATCTCCAACTATCACACATCTCGAGTCTAGTGTCTTCTCTAGGGGACGAGACTTTCTTATTCCCATTACAAGAACGTGAGATGCATTCAGGGACATGGTTTTATAACGTGTGTGTGTGTGTGTGCGGTGTAAATAAACAGGAAGATAAAAAAAAAACATATTAAAAAAGCACATATTCTTATCACTCATTTTTTAACATGAAAATACACTAACAAGAAAAATTGACCTTAAATTACGTAATGTCTTTGAACGCCACCCGTCATTACCCATAATAACGCATTTAAGTGTGAGTCAAATGTTCTGATACCATTAAAGAGACGAGTGTTTGACAAACAGATTTTCATCTTTTAGCTTGATTGACATATTCAGTTCATTTGGAGCTGTTAATACATACAAATATGTATCATTATGTGCTGTCATTTATCTTTCTGTTAAATACAGTATTTCAGACATAGTTGCTAATGGTGATTAATCATGATTAATTAATGAATATTGATTAATCTGATTATTTGACAGCCCAATTTTTATAATACTATTATTTTATGCATGACTTGTTTATTATATTTTGTTATTTAATCATTATATTACAGTTGGTAACACAGTTAATAATATATTGTGACTCATTTATATTGGTTTGTATGGTTTATAATAATATTCATTCATTCATTCATTTTCTGCACAGGTCGCCAGCCAATCACAGGGCACATATTGACAAACAACCATTCACACTCACATTCATACCTATGGACAATTTGGAGTCGACAATTAACCTAGCATGTTTTTGGAATGTGGGAAAAAAAACGGAGTACCCGGAGAAAACCCACGCATGCACGGGGAGAACATATAAACGCCACACAGAGATGGACGAGGGTGGAATTGAACTCGGGTCTCCTCGCTGTGAGGCCTGTGCGATAACCACTTGACCACCGTTATAATAATAACATCAGAAAAAAATGATCAGCTTAGTATGCTTACACCAACAAGGGATTTGTCTATATTTCACTGTACATACACACAAACAAAATACATATTTAAAAAGTAAAATTGAGATGTGCAAAAGGGATACTATCAAGACAATGCAATTGAAGTACTAAGTGCGGCTGCGATTAGTAATACAAAGTATTATTGTAGTATCAGCATGTGTGTTGAGATAGTGCAGGTGTACCTAATGTTGCGTCTTTAAAGAGTTAAACAGTAACGAGAACGGGACCCCCATTTGCTGGAAGTCCACTGTCTGGGAGCGCATGCATGTGCGCGCGCGCGCGCGTGTTTGTGGAGCAAGCAGGCAGACCCACCAGCACTCTTTTTGCACATTGGGCTCGCAACATGGCGTTGACTCGCCGAGGGACACGACGGATCTTCCACCCGCGTTGTTATTGTTGTTGTTGTTGGGACTACTAGTTGGCGTGGGAGTGGAGGCGCTTCGGAGGTGCTGGGGTGGGAAGCGACCCTTTTATTTTTTCTGGAAAAGGGGGACACTCACAATGAAAACACCAGCGAGAAGACAATAGCGGACTGACCAGGAGAAAAGCCAATGGATTGCATGTGGCTGTGACGGTATAGCGGAGTGTGTGTGTGTGTGTGTGTGTGCGTGTATGTGGACGAGAAGACCCACGCTGGTGAAACCCCCCCAAAAAACGCTGTACATGGCGGTGGAGAGCACCACTTGGATCATCTGTGTGCTTTTGCTCTTTTGTGGTTCATCCAAGCAAGGTAAAGACCAAAAAAAAGATGTGATTTAAATCTGATTTTTATTCCGATGAGCTTCTCTGCACCTTGCGCTGCATAATATGTATTGTGTGTCCCGGTGCAGGACGCTTTTTTTTTTAAAAAAAAGAGTTTCTGCACACATTTGCCTGCAAACGAGCAAACGAATTGTGCCACAAAGGCAGTAATTTGGGCTCACAACCAAGCTGGCGTTGAACTTTGTATGGGATCGTGTTTAATGAAGTAAGCGGGGCGGCATAAAAGGGCTTGGGTACAATAGCTTGTTACGAGAGTTTTAACACTTGACTTTTTTTTACAGCTTGGGAACACAATGTATGACTTTAGAAGGCTTTATTTTTCGATGACAGAACGTCAAAGTGAGCGTTTGGAGAGATTGCTTTAGCGAGCGTTTCACATCGAAAACAAGAGGTTTCCGCCACTTCCTGGATGCTAATGCTAAAAACAAAGCAACATTTGTTTTTAATCTGTTCAAAAAATACATTTGTGTTAGCACTCTATAAAATTAAGTTAAATCTAATCATTTGTGAAGATCGTACAACCAGTTTGCTAAGAAAAAACTGTCTAAATTGGTAAGAAAGTGCCTTAAAAGTTCAGTGTGTGCACTTTAGCATTAGCATTAGCATTAGGTAGGCTACATACAGGAAATACTATAGTATTCAAATGCGTTTTTTTTTAACTGTTAGGGTCACCATACTTCCAGCTATACTGGTGAGCGACGTGTTTACATTAAGATTAAGATTAAGATAAGCCTTTATTCGTCCCTCAGTGGGGAAATTTGTAGATTACAGTAGATTTTTTTTAGCTGTTTTGCTAATAGTGGACCTTGCTAGTATTGGAGATAAATGTATATGTCAGTGTAAATGAATGTAAATGAATGTAAATTTACTTTTACTTTGTTTACTCTGGCACAAAAGACTTCCCGTGGTGCTGCTTTATTTCTTATATATACAACTACCATATATTATTTTATAGATATGTCAAGTAGCTCCGGGAATGTATAGCATACTGATTAACATCCTGTCTTCTCATTGGTCGATCAATGAAAGTCACGCTGATTGGTTCTCATTCAAATATTTTTCAACTCGCAAGCCAGCATGTGCGCGACGACATGCAGAAACTCAAACTTTGACATGCATGAATTTCGCTTGTCGCTTGGCTGGATGGTGACACGGGAAATTCGCCGTATCGTGCAGGTTCCATTGAAAATGAATGGAGTAGAGCCGATGTTGCATCTCGTGTGTGGCGGCCATAATACGTTTTTGCTTCATTTTTAGTAATTTTGGACAAATATTTGCTATTTTTGCATATTAGAGATGACCGAAGGTTTTATTTTTTTATTGTGTGCCCCCCCCCTCCCCACACAACGTTTCTACAGGGCACCACTTTAAATTATGGCTGTCAAAAATATCAGGTTAACAGCGGTAAATAATTCATTTAATTTATTTAGTGTAATTAATGCATGCGCATCAGGGCTAGTACGCATCTCTGTTATGACGGCAGACGGGAGCACAGTGGAACGCCCCCACACAGAGTCAGATTCTCTTTTATAACTCATTCTGACATGAACGCATCAACAGCAGTACAATTCCAACGCCATATTATGTATGCATGTCCAACTCAAACATGTCTCAAGTCCATTCATCCTAGGACTGATACTTATAATACTTATTCCCATTACAAGAAGGCGAGATCCATTCACGGCCACTCCGAAAATCACAAAAACAGTTTTGTGTGGAAATAAACAGGAAGTGGGTAATCTTATCACTTGCTTCTTAACTCGGAATTCAAATACACAAATTGCTACATTGAAGTATGCTGGAAAATACACTGTAAACCTAGATAAAATGGGAATATTTTAGACACAGTTGCGAGTGGTGATTAATCATGATTAATTCATTTAAAAACAGATTAATCTAATTTGACAGCCCTGCTTTAAATACAACCTATGAAGTATTTTTGAAGTTTTTTTTTCCTTTTTGAGGATATTTTTACCACCCCAACTAAAATTTTGGACCTGATCTGTAATTTTGGGCCACCATAATCCTACCTCCAAACGATTTTTTAAATTAAACATATAAAAAATTAAAAATTAGCACTCAACAATATGGGTTTGTTTTGTTCTTTTGACATTGTGCATACTCCACTCCACCTCCTACATTTAGTTGTGGGGCACAATTTGAATCCTGAAATTTAGATTTTTATTGTTGTTGTTTTTTATTTTGCCCCCACGCCATTGCAACTGATTTGATCTTTGCTTAAATTATATGTTTTTTAGCGGGCTTTGACAATTTGACAGTCACATGCTGAGACAAACCACCTTTCAGAGGCATTACAAAGATAGACTTTGCAGTCTGATTACTCTGCGTCTAATGCACATAAAAGAACACAGCAAAATCAAGGATCGCTGTTGTCCTGGAAAAGGTGCTAATAGTTAGTTACTGTTGAGTTCAGTTATTCAATTGTACTGAGAGAATTCTGCAGCACATTAACATTAAAGCCCAATATAATAATAGGGTAGACTCATGCAGACTGTACACTGAGGGGCATTAATGGGCTTCTTCATTGCAGCGGCGTGGCAAACAAGCTCATTGTTTGTCTCATTCAATAATATGAAGCAGCTTCTTCACTGGCTTTCGTAACCTGTTCACATTGTGTGAGGTGTGTGTTTGAGATTGTACATCTTTTGATGTATGCCTGAATGCTGGACGTTTTGTACGATCCCACCGAGGGCTGACATTGAGAGATGTAGTGGTGGCGGCGACGGATCCTAAGTGGGGGAGTGAGGCAGGTTGCAGAGGAAAAAGTCTGCCCACACAGGTGACGAGTGGGTGAATGAGTGGCCATAAGATTTACATAACAAAGACCTGTTCTAAACATCAGTACAGCTGGTGGTGATCTTGTAAGGTTAGGGCAAATACAAGTAACATGTGAAACCTTAGTTTACAGTATTCTGTAAGTGGCTTAGTCACGATTGCAGGTAGCATTCACACGTTTGGTACAGACCAAATGTAAAATGCACTCCAGCTGTTGTGAGGTTTTAACATAACTCAAATACAAGGAACCTTGGTTCCAGAAGGTCTGATTATTCCGTACTCTTTAACTAAATAGATTCTTTCCCTAAGGAATAATACTGAGAAATGAAGATTAGTCATTAAATCATTGTTGAGAAGTCTGGTAGAAGTCTGGTTCACAATCCTACACATGTGCAAGTATGAATTTTTTAATGACCGGTCCGTTGTGCAACAGGGTCGTCCTTCAACCCTCTCTCATGAAAGGTCTTTGCTAGTGACCTTGCTTTTTGTCGCCCCTAAACACATTTGTAGGACTAACATGACAGGTTTCATCAGTGCATTGGCTGATGGAAGTCTTGAAGCGAGTTATTCATTTCATATGAAGTGTTTTTTTGGAAATCGGAGCAAAACTCAGTAGGATGTTCGCTGGAAAGAAAGCCTAAGATCTCTGTAGCCGACACAATGTCAATACAACATTGTAAGAGTCACACTTTTGAATAGAACGGTCCTTATGAGAAGCTTTGGTTGGTTACAAAGAAAAGCTCAAATTTGATTGAATAACACAGAACTGAGTATATACTGTGTATATATGTTGATTTACTAGTTTTGGATTCTGTATTTTGTGTCTCTTTGGGGTTATTTTATTTTATTACTTTGTTAATTCAGACTTGTCTAGCTTACTGACTACACAGGATGAGAACTAATACAGCAAAGTATGGTGCAGACCTTTCAGTATTGAGATTAATTGATCGTTAATATTAGAGCTGCAACAATTAATCAATGTTTAATGAATCACCCAATTAATCAACTGCTATTTTGGTAATTGATTCATTTTTTGGATTTAAATATGTAAATACCTTCTGATTTCAGCCTCTCAAATGTGAATATTTAAAAAAAATGTTCTTAGTCATCCCATGAAAGCAGACCTATGATATATGCATTGATTAATCGCAGAAATAATCAACTGATTATGCGGTTATTAAAATGATATGTTATTAAAGAAACATAGCTAAGATTAAGGTCAGCCGGGTGGAACTTATTGTTGATTCAGAACTTTGTGCAGCACTGTTAATTCAGTCACTGCAAACTTGCTGTCAAATGAATAAAAACATGACGTAAGCGATGAGAGTTGAACTACCGTACATCAGTGCTTTATTTTGCTTAATACAGGACTGGTATGGAAGCAGACGTTCAGGACATTCAGAGAGAGATGACCTCATCCCATTAAACAATATAAAAGAACTAGCGGTTAATGTATGAAATGATTAATTTCCATTTTTTTCTATAGCAGATCAAGGAAATAGAATCAAACGCACTGTCCTACTTTGTAGTCTACCTATAGACTGGTGGAGACTGAATGGACTCAATGCAGCGAGGTTGACGTGTCAGTATGCCTATTTAGTTGTGAGACTCCACTGCCGTTTAACTCTTCAATGATGGGTTACTTCCTTGTTTATTCCTTTCACAGCTAACTTGGGTGCAATTGGAGGTAGGCTGATGGCTAACATCAATCATTGGGTTTGTATTGGGGAAAAACATGTTTTCTTTTATAGTATTTTCTGCCATTTCATTTTTCGTTTTAGTTAGTTTCTCCAGTCAAGTAATCAAGGAAATCTCCTCCTTGCCGTCAGAATAACCCAGTTTATCAAATCTAAAGGTTGGGCTGTCAGATGAAAAAATGAACACAAGATAGCATGAAGCAGATCCTTTGAAGCCGTATCCTCGCAGGTATTAACAGGATTCAGGAAGTATGTATGTGCGAGATTGATTTGGTCGCATCAATGAGATGGAGCATTGAATAGGTCACTTTGGCCTATTCTGTTATTTATGACTTAGGTCCTGTTACATGTCATTCAGTTATGTGTTGAATTTGGGGGTGTAACAGTACGCGTGGTTGGTACATACCTTGGTATTAAGGTCAAAGTTTGGTTTATTTTCAAAATGGAAAACAGACTGTAAAGCTTCCTGTCCCTCACTTGATGTTTTTAGTGTGGGAAATTGTTACGCAGGCTGTATGATGGTTGAGTGGTTTGCACGCAGGTTTCACAGCTTTTCAATTCCACCCTCGGCCATCTCTGTGTGGAGTTTGCATGTTCTCCCTGTGCATACGTTGGTTTTCTCCGGGTACTCCATTTCCTCGTACATGCTAGGTTAATTGCCGACTCCAAATTGTCCATAGGTATGAATGTGAGTGTGAATGGTTGTTTGTCTATATGTGCCCTGTGATTGGCTGGCGACCAGTCCAGGGTGTACCCTGCCTCTCGCCTGAAGACAGCTGGCACAGCATACCCTATAGAAAATACCCGTATAGAAAATGGATGGGTGGATATATTGTCTTTGTTTACAGTAGGAGGTAGCTATTTGGGACTTGTATTGGGACTATGTATTCTATGTGGGGCTGCACGGCGGATGAGTGGTTAACGTGCAGGCCTCATAGGTAGGAGACCCAATTCCACCCTCGGCCATCCCTGTGTGGGTTTTCTCCGGGTACTCCGGTTTCCTCCCACATTCAAAAACATTCTAGGTTAATTGGCGACTCCAAATTGTCCATAGGTATGAATGTGAGTGTGAATGGTTGTTTGTCTATATGTGCCCTGTGATTGCTGGGATAGGCTCCAACACCCCCTGCAACCCTCATGAGGATAAGCGGTAGAAAATGAATGAATTAATAAAATTGTTACGCCTTTACGCCTACTGAATGTTCCATGCTGAAATACCAAGTTAAGAATGCATGTACCGTTACACACAGTAATTTAAGTGCTCCATCTAATCTACTGTAAACACAGAGGGAGTTCATACAGTAGAAAAGCATTGAGCGCATCCATATGTTACACATCGAAGGAGTAAACAGCTTCAAATCAAAAGCCAAGCTGTGCCGACACGATCAAATGAGCCGAGCGGGGATTGCAGAATAATTGCTTTGTTATGATTCGGTGAGTTCGAGATAGAGGACCGTGAACACGGTGGGTGTCGGTGGATGTGGAGGTTTGTGTAGGAATTTGAGGCCAGCGACTCGGAGGGGCTCGGGGTGATTTTGGGACAGAGATGAATCAGCGGGCGCTGGTGAGGCGAATTAGAGGGCACGGACCACGGCGAGATGCACAAACAAAGAGCTTGTTTTGTCTGTTCTAACGATCACAGGGAAACATGTCCACTTCAGTTACCGCGTCACAGGCACATGAAAAGAAGAAAAGTCCCCAGAGTGGCTTTGTTTCATTAATATCAAATTGACATTCCCTAATTCCAGCAGCGCAACAGTTGCTTTTTCTCCTCTCTCTCTCTCGTCATGTTCTACAAAGAACTTATTCCCTGTTAGCGTTAATCGCAGTTTAATCCTCGGTGCCAGCGTGACTGTTCACATCTCATTAAACAACTTAGGAGTCATCTTCCCAGCAAGGGTTGATTTAGCTGGCGGGATCTTTCTCTGTGTTGTTCAACATAACCCGCACATAAATGAACAGTTGGTCACTGAGCATAGATACTGTATGTCCTGGTTTAATGACAGCTACTTTACATTCCTCTTGTGTCAGCAATCGGCTACTGTCCTCTCCCTGAACCAGTTATCCTGCATGTGTCTGGCTTGAATTAAGAGCGACCCGATGTCTGCCTGAGACCTACTGCTTATCTCGCACCGAGCATGTCTGAAAAGGCATGCTAAGAACTGAATAAATGGTCGGTGAGTTATGGTTAATTAATGGCTAAAAAGACCAAAGACGTTTTTCTTCATTAGCCATGTTTTATTGACTTCATCTTTTTATGTTTGTTAAGAACAGGGGTCTCAAACACGCGGCCCGTGGGCCAAGTGTGGCACGCAGGACACTAGTTTGAGGCCCCCGCCTTGATATAAAAGTTTAATGTTAGTTTGATATGGATGCTGTATGGTATCATGTACCCAGAAAAAAATATTACGTTTGATTAATGTTCATGTTAAAGGTTAAATAACTGTTAATAGTTAACCTCCCTATCCGTGTGGAGGTGGTAAGTTTTTGGCTATTTAAGTTTAAAGGAAATAACTCGAAGGCTACCGTTTAGGTCGCTAGCTCTCTAGTTTGCAAGTTAGCATGTGTCTCAAGACCCTGCAGTTGCACAATATGTTGTAAATAAAAAGAGTATAAATGTGAGTATAGTCGTGTTTTGTCATGTCTACAGGGCTCTAATAATGCTTTGTTAATTTTAATCTGAAAAAAATAATAAGTCTACCCACCAACTATATGTGGTTTCTCAAGTTTTTATTATTTGCCGTTTTATTATTATTATTATATTTATTTATTTATGACTGATTGATTGATTTTCTTTATTCTTGATTTGTTTATTTATTTTTCATCTTATTTTGTGTAGAAAAATAAAAAGTAAGATATTTGAGAACAGTGGAATGTTTTATCAGAGCTTTTCTTGTAGAAAATCGGAACCAAAGCAAAGTTTTTTTTTAATTTTTTGTTTTTAATAAATGCGTTTTTTTTTTTTTTTGGAAAACCTGATGCGGCCCAGTCTCACCCAGACCCGAGCTCCAGTGGCCCCCAAGTAAATTGAGTTTGAGACCCCTGGGTTAAATATTCGGCCCAAACGCTGGGTCAAACTAATTACAATTTTTTCAACTCTACTATATACTCTACAAAGATGCTGTGTCAAATTACCAAATATACCCGATTAATCTGAACACAGTACAGCGATCAAATCATTGCAATAATTAACCGACATTTTTTTATTTTACATTACATTAAAATGGCATTAAATTTGAGATCAGCTGTGTATGTATTCGCTTTTAGTAGACCCTTAATACATTTGTACTTTATATAACAGCTTCCAGCATTTCTGTCTGTTCTATGTGAGATTGGGTCACGGGTCAAACGCGTTACAAGTTAGCCTACAGATACCCTCTGCTGTCTGTAACCCTGGCCTTGTATGTTATGGCGCTCTCGTCAAACTCTCCCAGGGAGGGAGATTCATCAGGCGCCAAAATGGATTCTCAGCATGTTGTTGACAGCAGGATGGCTGTTCTGGCTTGATAACAACTCTTCCTGCTTGATTGCATTTTTATTTATGATACACTGTAGGGAGTGGGGTAAAAAAAAAAAGTCACAATAAGCCAGGATGAGTTAGTTGTGATTGCAGTCGCGGGGCCTTGAATGTCGCGGTATGCGACTCACTCAGATGCGTTTATGTTGTTAAAGTTGACACTGTATACATTAATGAGAGACATTCTGTCTATACAGTGTATGCAGTCCATGCATGTTTGATGACTTTATGTACGGGAGAGTGTCTTTAATTAAGGTGGTTACGGATGGGCTTTTGCCTATATATCCTGAACTCCTGTTTCCATTGCGGTTTTGTATTGAGGCAAATAAGGAAGTGTTGCTGTAGCTTCCCATCATTTTGCCCTTCTTCAGACAGTTTAGTTTGACTCAACAGCGCCTCTGCTGGTTGCAACTAAATATCCATCTTGGCTTAATTGTAGTTGATTGACAATCAATTCAATTTACCGCCTAATTATGATTGTTAGTTGAACGCGTGTAGTAGTTTCAAAAACAATTAATTTTGGCAAATATAGCCAACATAATTTGACCAAAATATTAGAATTTAATTTTAAATAATCAAATTTTTGCATGTGCAAAGTTTTGCAAAAATAATTATGATTGTTAGTTGAACACGTGTAGTAATTTCAAAAACAATTAATTTTGGGAAATATAGCCAACATAATTTGACCAAAATATTAGAATATAATTTAAAAAAAATCTAATTTTTGCATGTGCAAAGTTTTGCAAATATATCCATCTTAGCTTAATCGCAGTCGATTGACAATCGATTCAATTTACCACCTAATTATGATTGTTAGTTGAACACGTCTAATAATTTCAAAAACAATTAATTTAGGCAAATATAGCCAACATAATTTGACCAAAATATTAACATTTAATTTCAAAAAATCAAATTTTTGCATGTGCAAAGTTTTGCAAAAATATCCATCTTGGCTTAATTGCAGTTGATTGACAATCGATTCAATTTACCACCTAATTATGATTGTTAGTTGAACACGTATAGTAATTTCAAAAACAATTATTTTTTTTCAAATATAGCCAACATAATTTGATCAAAATATTAGAATTAAATTTTAAAAAATTGAATTTTTGCATGTGCAAAGTTTTGAAAAAAATATCCATCTTGGCTTAATTGCAGTCGATTGACAATTGATTCAATTTACCACCCAATTATGATTGTTAGTTGAACGCGTGTAGTAATTTAAAAAACAATTAATTTTGGCAAATATAGCCAACATAATTTGACCAAAATATTAGAATTTAATTTAAAAAAAGCTAATTTTTGCATGTGCAAAGTTTTGCAAAAATATCCATCTTGGCTTAATTGACAATCGATTCAATTTACCGCCTAATTATGATTGTTAGTTGAACGTGTGTAGTAATTTCCAAAACAATTAATTTTGGCAAATATAGCCAACATAATTTGACCAAAATATTAGAATTTAATTCAAAAAAATCAAATTTTTGCATATTCAAAGTTTTGCAATGATGCTGAACGTTGCCTACAGAGCAAAAAGTTGACTCAGTTAATTAGCTTGAAGCCAGGCCTCTCTGTTAAGACAGTTTTGGTTAATATAAACAATTTTATCCTTGTCGAGACTCTGCCTTGTTCAATACAGCAGCTCCACCTAGTGTTTAAACTAAGAAGTACAAAAAATTTAAGTGCGTATTGTTTGCGAGTCGTAGTCAATTCCATTTTTTGGAAAAAAACACACATTTAGCAGGCTGATATCAGAGGATATTTACATTTTGAAAAAAACAAAACAAAAACTAAAAAAAAGATTAATTGACAATTCAAATTGTTAGCAAAAAAGCCATGATATGATGACGGTGTGAAAACCATGTTTTCTTGGTCTTGTGAGGCATATTTTTTCCCCAAAACTTTCCCCCTGAACTCCAAGACTGTATTTGAAAACTACTTATTTTCCTTTTTCCTAAAATGCTGTCAAAGTGGTGTTAAGGCCTCTCCACATCACCGCACAGCTGATGTTGTTTGCCCCCCCCCCACCATGCAATGTCTACCTCTGTTCGCTTTCAGCTGAAGGAAGGATTGCATTACAATACGGGGCGCTAAAACTACAAACCATCATCCACTGTATGCTGTTCACATAAAAACACTTATTTTTCCACAATGGTCCAAGGTCAGACGGGGTCAAGTACGGCGTCTTGTTCACACACAGTGTTTGGAATGAATATGACAGGATCACATAATGATTCCTACAGCTCAAGTGACCCTGTGTAATGTCGGGCATGGAAGTGGGAAGAAAGAAGTGGAGTGAGGCAACTATTTATGCCACATGCTGAACAACCGCCATTGGGGGCAAAGTCCAATTACAGTACATGCCTAAAAATCATGGGGATGGTACACGAGGGGGGGGCATTTGGGTCTTTTATTTATGTTGTTTTAAAAACTTGTAGACTTGAGAAAATGTCAGTAAAAGCAACTTTTATTCTTCAGTAGTGCAGGAGAAATAAAAAAAAGCTTTATTATGGCTTAATATAATGATATAAAATAAAATATATTTTATGACATTCATGAAAAAATCATATATTATTATTATATTATATTATTTTCAACGTTTTCCTTGACTAGATCAATTGTACAAAGAATTTAAAAAACGAAGTTAATAAGTTAATAATTCGTATAGGAATTAAAATAATATGAACATACTTTACTTCATTTTTTGAGGAAAACAAAGTAAAGTAAATGAACAAATAGCAAAAAAATAAAAAAAAATTTACTTTTACTTACAATATTTTTAAAAATAAAACAATGGAATGAGAACTAACAGAAATAAGTATATTAAATTGTATATTAAAACGTTTTCCTTGACTAGATCAATTGTACAAGGAATTAAAAAAATTTAATTAAAAATAATTTGCATAGGAATTAAAATAATGTGAACATACTTTACTTCAAAAAAATTAAAAAATATATTTACTCTACTTTTACTCACAACAATATTTTTTAAAAATAAAACAATGACATGAGAACTAAAATAAATAAAAAAAGTATATTGTGGCATAAGAAATTAAAATACATTTTAATTTAATTTCAAAAATTACTTAAAAAAATATATAAATTTCACATTTACTGCAAGCATACCAGCAGAAATTGAGAATTAAAAACACATACATGTTACCAGGTTTAATCTTGAGCTTCTCCACCCATTTTAAGTGTGTTCATCATCAGGTCTGTTGTGTCTACAACAGAGGAGCAGCTGTTCACCTTCCCCTTAAATTTATACATTGTGCATATTAAAGGCGATGTCCCTCTTCGGCTCCAAGCAACACGTTTTTCCACCAACGAAAAAAAAAAAAGGCAGCCAGCAGATGTTAACAGTAGTGATTTAAATGAACAGATTGAACAAGTAAATGTGTATCTTTGTCACAATTCATGTCTCTCGGAGAAGCAACTGCCAATTTGGAGTCATTGTGTTGTTATGATGCATTCAGTGATAGTTAACATCAGTAGCTAAACTTTGCCAAATTGCTGTCATGAGGTTACAACAAAGTAATTCCTTTGGCTTGATGGTGGAATATACGTCTTGGACCGCAGCACATACACACACATGCGGTATCGAACAAAGGCAGACATCACCTTTAAAGCGGTGAATGAATGGCAGTACTGTGAACAAGCTTCCTTCAAGGATAGACTCCTGAATAAGTTGTACAAGGCCCACCAAAAAAATGGAATCAGATGATCAAAATGTGTGTGTGTGCTGGACAGCGGTGCCTGTGAGGAATAGTCCATAACACATTAGTGCCAAATTAGGTATGCTTATAAGTGTGTATGTGTTTACTGAGGAGCGTGTGCCTGCATGCTTTTGTGTAACTGAGGGGTGGGGGGGCGGCAGCTGTGATTTGTAAGTGCATTTTGATCCCATCCCCCGAGAGTCCAAGCTAAATTAGGATGTATATTATTTAAAGGAGCCCTGGGCTGACTTTCAGATGGGATACGTTCATGCAGCGAATATATCATTTTTTTTTTTCGTATTTTTTATGGCGCTCTGCATGTGCATTTTCATGCTGCCTGCCAGAGAGGAAATCTTCAACTCATATGAGGAAGTATTATGGTTGATTTAGTCTACTTACTGTTTTCTATGAATTCTAATGACTTTTTGATATGATTCTTGAATGCTTTTGTTTCTACTTTTGTTGTCAGTTTTTTTTCCCCACCGCACTTGTAACTTATAACTACCCCTCGTATGGTACATACCTGTCACCTGATTATTATTATGACCACAATTATCACGGTTTTGAATATTACTACAATATTTTACATTTTCTGCAAATATCCTTGTACTTTGCATTTAGTCTGCATTGTAATGTGAAAAAAAACAGTAAACACACTATAGCATATTAGCATATGGTTAATATTCATTCATTCATTTTTTACTGCTTATCCTCACGAGGGTCACGGGCTTGCTGGAGCCTATCCCAGCTGTCTTCTATACGGGGATTGTTTAAAGTAGCATTTAGACCTTCTTAACTTATTCAATTCCAGCCATTTTCAAAAGACGATCCCTTCAAGCCATTGTAGATGATTTTAACAGATTTTTCAAGGCACATACTACATTATTGTGTTCTACATCTATACACACATGGAATCTACCAAAAAAAGGTTAGACAGTCATCTGTCATCAGAAAAAAAAGTTTGTTTCTACCTGTTTCTGTTCTTTAGTAATCAACAGCAGAACATAGGTAAGTTTTAGGGAAATATCAGTTCCCGACTACAAAAGGGGGAAATAATTATTCATTCATTCATTCATTTTCTACCGCTTATCCTCACGAGGGTCACGGGCATGCTGGAGCCTGTCCCAGCTGTCTTCGGGTGAGAGGCGGTGTACACTCTGGACTGATCGCCAGCCAATCACAGGGCACATATAGACAACCATTGGAATTTTAGGTCTCCTAGCTGTGAGGCCTTCACGCTAACCACTCGTCCACCGTGCATTCCCATGGTTATATTTGTGTACAATTTTTCCCATTGAATAAAACTATAAAGTGATTGTTTAAAGTAGCATTTAGACCTTCTTAACTCATTCAATCCCAGCCATTTTCAAAAGACAATCCCTTCAGTAGCGGCAATTGTTGACGATTTTAACAGATTTTTCAAGGCACATACATTATTGTGTTCTACATATATACAAACATGGAACCTACCAAAAGAAAGATTAGACTGTCATCTATCATCAGAAAAAAAAGTTTGTTTCTACCTGTTTCCGTTTTTTAGTAATCAACAGTAGAACATAGGTAAGTTTTAGGGAAATATCAGTTCCCGACTACAAAAGGGGGAAATAATTATTTTTGTGAAAAATACATTTGAAGTTGAACTATCACATTGAGAGATATGTTTTGCTTCTGTGCAGTATTAGAGTAGAGTATTAGAGATTTTGACAATGAAGTGGTAATATTATGAGATGTATGTTTTTTATTATTGTGAATCATTTATCACAAATTGTATCGTATCGTGAGGTACCCTGAGATTCGCAATTATAATTACTACGTAAGGTGTTTTAGTATTTGGACTTGGATGTTAGACTGCTCTACTGTTGAACAAGTGTGTTATTTGAAGTATGAATCACCTTCAAATGTAGTATGCTGCTTTTCACTTCCAAACAAATACCCTTACAGTTAATCCTCCATGTAGGTGGGCTGGTCAACAACACTTGTCTCTAGGTGGTCTTACTCATGTTCTTATTTTTAAGTCCCCGCTTCCTTCCAACTGACGTGCCTCTCATACTTAGTTCAGCCGAGGTTGCCTTTACGTGCTTCTCATGCACTTTCTGTGAGGTCACACTGTATGAATGCATCACGTGGCATCACATTGGAAACGCTCCGTTATTCTGATCCGGTACATCTCGTCTCCTCCTGTGGTGTCAGGGATCTCAACCTCAGCAGGGCTTCCTTAATAGATTGGGAGAGTGGAAAAAAGGCTTAGCGTGTTTCCAAGAAATGTTGTGTTTTCTAACCGGAGGATGGCTTTGCATGTGTGCCTATTTGTGGCTCGGAATCGCACATCATTTTAACCTACTGGTTCTTTGTGTCATTTCAGTCAGTGTCATCAGTATCTATGAATAAATACACCTTCTATTGATATGGTGATCTGGAAACCTCGTGGATACACACATTAATGTCAACACATTTCAGATTGGCTGACTTAAGTTGGTATAGGCGGTTGTCGAACTAGCTTATGTCATTGGGATATGTTTTTTTGTGTCAAGTATTGACCCTTGAGAAATAGCTTATTGGAATGTGCGGAGTGTATTCACTTTGTGAGATGTATGGCGACTTTTCAGGGCATTCAGTTCATCAGTGAACTGATCAGGTAGTCCTATCGACTCTGACTGGGTTGTTGTTCCACCCGGTCTTCAGTCTTGAGCATGAACTGATGAATCCTGCTCGGATGAGAGTTGAAAAGTCTCTTAGACCAGTGTTTTTCAACCTTTTTTGAGCCACGGCACTTTTTTTACATTGGAAAAATCTTGTGGCACATCACTAACCAAAAATGTTACAAAATGTCACCATGACCTCACACGTGCATCAAAAAGTCTATCCAAGGAACAAGGTAGGTGTTGCCACACGGACCAATATTACATTGCTCTGCTAGTCTTTACACCACAGACACTCGACAGTAGCCACATTTACATTACGAGTTTTCTCTTTCCAAATGACCTTTTGGGAAACAATGGTATCCACGGAAAGGAATATTCCAATCTCTTGTCTACATGCATCGTGAAAATCAAACAGAATAGTCAATGGGTAATGTGCGGTAAAACGTAAACATCAACATCACGTGACACCGGCTTCCCCCGAGTTTCACTTGTTCACTTGTTGGAATAACTCCGTATTGCCAGTTTTTCGTCTGTCCAGTCTTGAAATTTAGTTTGAAACAAAAACAAACTTTGCTTAGCAGTCCAATGCCGATTGCTGGCCTCCATTTTTAAAACTGAAGAACGTCTGGATCTGCGTGTTACGTCATATCTGAGCATGCGCTGAAAGAACGCACCCGGGATAAATTCAATCTTGCTAATATTTTATAATTAAACTCGGGACATGTTTTATATAGATATATATTTTCTTTTTTAATAAAACTGGACTCGTGAATGGTGTATGGAAGGGTTTAGATTCTGTTCCACAGATGGCGCTAATGCACACGAAAGCTGTTTGCCAACCGCCAATAAACAACAGAAGAAGAAAAACACCATGAAGAAGAACGTAGTCTGACAACTTTCCGTTTGAGCGGGTACAAGATACCTGAATCGGATTGGGGAAAGGAATATTCCATCCCTGTTCAATTCTTTCCGTTTGAGCAGAAATACCAAATGCAATTGGAATATTTGGGTCCATATATTCATGACCTTTGACATAATATTTGCAAATGATGATTAATCAATGTCATTGCTATAAAAAGTCATATTGGATAATTCCTCATGGCACACCTGACGGTTTCTCAAGGTACACTAGTGTGCCGCGGCACAGTGGTTGAAAACCACGGTCTTACAGAACTGATGAATGCCGTGGGAATATTCACAGGCAAACGCCTTCCACTGTAGCTGCCCTATGACTTGATGATGACCAGCCCAAAGTCAGCTGGGACAGGCTCCAACCATCACCCATAATGAGGACAAGTGGTATAGAAATTAATGGAAAGTGTTTTAGGTTGAAATCTTAATGTATTTAATTGCTGGTTATTATCGGCAATCTTACAGCAATTTATACTACATTTTAGCATATTAGGGATAAGAGGTGGGCCATTATCTATTTATTGTTGTGGTCTGCACTACTGTTGAGTATTTTGCTGTGCCTCTGGCCTGGAGATCAGCAGCCAAAAACTATAATTACTTTTATGTGGTATTGTTTCCCTTCCGAGGGTTACTGTACCCTTCACTCTATTTTAGGGTAGGACTCAACTGCGCAGTGAACCAGTAGACTCCAATGAAAACCACCACTGGGAAAATTCAAAATATTTTGGTACTTTTCCTAACTACTCGTGTGTACTATAAAGTTGCACTAAGACAAAGAAAGTTCACACTCGCCCACTTGAAATAATCCGTTTCAATGACTCCGGTTGGTCCACCTACAATCAAAGTCGGCAGCAATAGAAAGGACATGAAAACAGGTCTTTTGACTGAATGAGTGCTTCAAGGCCACTACTTCCCACACAGATGCACACGCATACAGCGGACAAGTATGACTAAAAAAAAAGCATCATAGAAAACAGTAAAAGCTCATATAGTGTAAAATGATGGTTATCTTCTTAAATACATAATGACGTGATACATAATTTGCCATGAGTGCACTAATGCATGCTCGGAGAGGCAGAAACCAAACAAAAAGTACTATACCACAATATGTTATTTTCCTTCCAAGGAGCCATTGAAAGCATAGGTTTTGACAAGATCGACTTGATTAAGGGGCCTTGAAAAGAAGTTGTGCTATGTGAGGATTTTTTCGATATACAATTGTAGTCCAATAAAGTCTTATGGACTACTGAACAAGACGATGGATCCTGCAAGTACTTTAACTGGAACCAATCAGAGATTATTACAATTTAAATGATTGAAAATTCAACCATTACAGCAGAATTCCGTCTCCTTGTTATCATCAGTACTCGATCAGTAGTCTTTAGATATATTTTTTTGTTGCAGGCAATAGAGAGTTACAAGAATCAAGCCGAGAACACTCTTAATTTGCCTGGCTGACTGGCGATCAGTCCATGGTATGTATCGCCTTATGGACATCGGTGTCGCTGAACAGGAAGGATCGACTTCATACTTGTGTTTGCTCCCTTCCCGATTTCTTATTTTTACTTTTATATTATAAAGCTCGGGCGCCACGGCAGTCTAGTGGTTAGCGCACAGACCTCACAGCTAGGAGACCAGGGTTCAATTCCACCCTCGCCTATCTCTGTGTGGAGTTGCATGTTCTCCCCGTGCATGCGTGGGTTTTCTCCGGGTACTCCGGTTTCCTCCCACATTCCAAAAACATGCTAGGTTAATTGGCGACTCCAAATTGTCCATAGGTATGAATGTGAGTGTGAATGGTTGTTTGTCTATATGTGCCCTGTGCTGGCGACCAGTCCAGGGTGTACCCGGCCTCTCGCCCAAAGACAGCTCGCGACCCTTGTGAGGAAAAGCGGTAGAAAATGAATGAATGAATGAATTATAAAGCTCTGGGACTCCAGCTAACCACAGAAAGAGCCATATCCACAATTGACGCAACATGGAGCAGTGGTAAACCTTCTGAAAATTGAGTGACGACAAATCTAAGAGGTCATAAAAGACCCCACAACAACATCCAAAGAACCGCAGGCCTCACTTGTGTCAGTTAGGGTTAGTGTTCATGAGTCCACCTTAAGAAAGACACTGGAGGCTTAAGGCTTTGTCTCAATTTTTGCAGAAAAATCTCGGATCGTCTTTGACCTTTGGGAAAATACTCTGACAAATGGAACCTACCAAAGACTCCTGAATGAGAGCATGCCATCTGTTGGTCACCTCAAACTGAAACCAACTTTGGTTCTGCAGAAGGACAATGAGCCAAAACATGCCAGCAAGAACAAAAAAATGAAGACTTTGGAGTGGTCTCGTCAATGTCCTGATCTGATACTGTGCTGACCTTAAAAATGTGCTTCATACTGGAAAACCTCCAACTTCTTTCACTCCAACCAGTGGCCCAACCACTTATTAGGTTTAGCCAATGTAATGGTTGACACAGCGTTAATGACCATCTCTACTTGCCATTGATTACCCTGACATTCATGCACATATACAGTACCTCTGCAAGGAATGACATTTCTGGAGGATTACGTCACTTAAAATAGCATCGGCAGGACTGAAATGAAGTAATTCCTTATTTGTAGAGGCTGGATGAGGAGGTCATGTGTACGTACAGTGGATATTGGCTCGTGAATCATAATAGTGGAAATGTCACTGAGGCATCCTGATGCTTGGTGCTTGCAGGGTCTCCCTCAGCGAATGCGATGTGTCACATGGCGGAGTCGTTTGTCATTCTGATTTGGTGTGAGATGCACAGCGGCGTTATTAAGTCCATGCATGTCACCTCGGTGAGCAGCAACAAGGAGGAGAGAAGAGGCATTCTTAAAAACACTACCATATGTTTGTTATTTTTGTGCCTGTACTTCCTATGTACGGTCTCTCACTTAAGTTGTGGCTTTTATGTATTTACAGTAATGGCATTTTCTACAGCATATGCATTCTGTTGCGAGTTGGCACGTTCCGCTGTTAGTTTGTCGTTCACTCATGCAAGTTGCCCTGCTGCTTCTCATGGCCATGCAGAGGCCCCATGCTGTTGGGAGGCCCCGCACACAGGGGGTGCCTGCTCGCTGATTGGTCAGCGCCAGGCAGGGATGAATGAGCACTGTACATAGAGCAGGAGGTATGAAGGAGTGCAACAGTAAACCCCCATCCCCCTACTCTCGTTCTTTAGCTTCCCTTCTATCCGCTGTATGTCCTGGGACTGTTCAATGGGACGCATGGGACAAATGGATTGCAACACAGATTGGACTATAAGATGGTTGCTTAATTTTTTTAAACTATGACTTATTAAGTTCTGTAAGTATGACTTACAGTATATAGTGTATAAAATCAGAAAAAATGGTCTCTATAAATTATGAGCCTAATTTTTCAGTGGATTTTTTAACACTGACCAATAACCATGTGGTTTGATTTATGCACCTGAAACAACCAACACACATACCAAAAAGATCTTACATACCATTTAGGTGGCCTGGACTGACGACCACGGGTGCTGAAACTTCTTCCACTGAGGGCCACTTACTGGAAAATTAAAGATGCAACACATAAATATTCACGCTCTGTACCTCACAATACGATATGATTTGCGATACATGGCTTACGGTAACAATAATATCTCAAAAACAAAAAGACTCTGAGGCCTGGGCCGCCAGTCAGATCTGAGAATTTAATATCTTGTTTGTCGCAGCTCCCAGACATTTAGGGTCTTCACGGGGAGATGACTTGCTGTGTGAGAAGAACATTGAACTTTCGTCATGGGAGGAAACACAGCTGGAACGTCTGCACTCCCTGATAGGGCAGCTGTTCACATTGTTGAGTGAATCACAGGCTTGCTGTGGAGTTTGGGGAAACATTGTGTCCTCTGTTTTTACCCCCCCCAAAAAAAAAAAATATAAAAAATAATAATAATCAGAGGAGAGGTTATCTTTTGATTGCTAACTTTCCGATTGAGCGAGTACAAGATACCTCAATCGGATTGGGGAAAGGAATATTCCACCCTGTGAATCTGATTATATATTCATTCGGATTGGCACTTTTCTTTCGGAATGAGGTGTATACAAAGGTTCATTTCTTTCCGTTTGAGCAAATAAACCGAATGCAATTGGAATATTTGGGTCCATGTATACGTGGCTTATGATGTATTTCTTTGCAAAGAACTTTTATTAAATCTCATTTAGTTGTCCAAGTGAGTGTTCAATGCCTTTTTTGTTGACAAAACGGCTACTTTTTTTTTTACATTCACGGAGCCCTTATACAGTATTTACATGATCTTCTCTTTGTCATGTCCTTCTACTCATCCATACTAAAAGTTACAGTCTGATATCTGTGACTGATGTTTCTCTCCTCTGTAGCCCCAAATATTGATTTCTTCACATGGTGGCTTGCTTTTGACCACAAGCACAGTTAAACGTCCGGGCACTTATTTACAGCATTGTTGTTGATATTGAATTAGAGGTCAGCTGAAACTCCACATAAGCCACAAGTTGAGTGTAAAGGTTTATATATTTCTAAGCTTCCCTCGCTTGTTTTATGTAGCAGTGGAGGTCAGATGGACACATGATTAATATTCTTGGAATTCATAGACTTTATCTCAGAATATTCTGAACTCCTGTTTCCATGCCAGTGTTGCCTGGGGGGGAAAAATAGGTATTCTATTCCCGACTTCCGCTGTTAAAATTGCTCATGGCTAAATGAGGTGTGCATGTGAACCACTCTTTTCTGTAACCTTTTTTTATTAGTCCTTCACATGTGTGGGCTGGTGGGGTGGGGAATGGTTTTGTATGATGGCTCTACTTAAAAGGCTGCCGAAACCTGAGCTTTGGCCCTTCGGGGGTCACGGGGCTGTTCCATAGGCCGTGTTGACAGTGAGGCTGACCCGATGAAATATTCACTTGGCAGCGTCACTCGAAATGAACTGTCCCTCCTCCTCTTTCCGAGACACTTTTTAAAGAACACCGGTGATTCATTAACAAAGACGGACAAGCTCAGCACTTCCACTTAATTTGTGCTGTTTTACAAGCTTCATATCTCACAGTCAAAGCTATTCCTTACAGTCAAATAACAGTGTATCATATTTCTTTATAGAGCAATGATACAAAATATTTGGAAATAAACGTGTATTGTAAGTGTTTTGACTCTTTCGGACCACCATATATATTTTTAAGTACTTCTCTGCCATTGTGATGTGATTACAACCCTATTCTTTGCCACTATGTTACACTGTTACAGTTATCTGTCAACTTAAATAGCGAGTTACATAATTATACCTCCCCAAAAACAACGTGAGATGTTAATGTTTATCATCTTCTAGCAAGTGGAAATATGAGACAATTATCCCATTTCCTGAACTTGAGTCCTTAAAATTCTCCTGGGAGATTCTTATTACCTAACAAGTGAATCACATCAACGCTTTTACTGTAATTGAGAAGAACATTAAGTGACATTTAATATAGTTTACCGCTTAAATACGCACATCTTTTGTGATGAAAAGCGTCACTCTCAGCTTCATCTGTAATACTACTGCATCCTTGGCCGACACTCATAATAGCGGTGCTGCTGTCCTTGAAGCGACGTTTGTTGTGATAGTGAAAACGGTTAATTTATTTTATTTCTTATTTAATTTTGTTTTGTGTTTTTTTTTTTTTTTTTTTAGATTTTAATATAATATCTTATACATATGTTGTGACTTGAGTTGCAGGATTTTCCACAGTAGACTGCATTGGGGACTGCATTTTATTTATTATTTGTTTATTTAGAAATAATGAAGTTACATATGTTCCACTTTCATCATGTTATATTATGCTCACGGTTGTCATAACATCAGAATCTCATACCGGCCTGCAAACTATCTTACTAAGAAGAACATCTTATTAAGACTTCACTAACAACACTAACTTCATCACACATGAACTTAACACTCAAAAGGTGTCAAATATACAAACATGTACCAATATGTTTTAAACATGAAAACAACTCTTAAAATTTGGGCAGAATCCATTGCATCTGAGCAACACATCCCAAAGGTCATAATGTGCTTAAATATGTTCTATCTGACTTGACTAACAACACTAGCTTCATCACACATGAACTTAACACTCAAAAGGTGTCAAATATACAAAGATGTACCAATATGTTTTAAACATGAAAACAACTCTTAAAATTTGGGCAGAATCCATTGCATCTGAGCAACACATCCCAATGGTCATAATGTGCTTAAATATGTTCTATCTGACTTCACTAACAACACTAGCTTCATCACACATGAACTTAACACTCAAAAGGTGTCAAATATACAAAGATGTACCAATATGTTTTAAACATGAAAACAACTCTTAAAATTTGGGCAGAATCCATTGCATCTGAGCAACACATCCCAATGGTCATAATGTGCTTAAATATGTTCTATCTGACTTCACTATAACTTCATCACACATGAACTTAACACTCAAAAGGTGTCAAATATACAAAGATGTACCAATATGTTTTAAACATGAAAACAACTCTTAAAATTTGGGCAGAATCCATTGCATCTGAGCAACACATCCCAATGAGAGAAAATATTCAGTTTTGATATTAGTATTTGAAATTATATGTTGAAAGTGTAAAGGCATACTATAATTGAGGGGGGGGAAATCATCAGTACAGTATGACCTATCATGCATATTATGTTAGAACCTTGTCTCATCGAGCTCAGTTGTGCTATGACAGTGGTTGCGCATGTGTTAATTACGCTAAAAAAATGACACGTCGTTAGCATGTTATTTTTGACAGCCCTAATAAATACATATGTGATATGCCTCATAACGGAAGCATAATCACTAAACTAATTAAGTCATCTGTGAGCCTCGCAACTATTCATTATATGGCATGTCTCTGAAAGTCTATCCTGTCCTTTGCCAGCATCTCCTCTCTTGTCGAGTGTAAATGGCAAAATGAGTACTTCAGGGATCCCTATCTTCTTATGGGACGCCAGCACTTCTCAAGAGGGCATGCGTGCACTTTAATGGCTTCATTAGCACATGTGCTGCATAAACAGTATAAATTGTATGTGTGGCCATAAAATCAGGGCATTTAAAGTTTTCTGTATGTTTAAGAATATCAAGTGTGGGTTTTTTTTTCCTCTCGTAGGTCATCTCAGTCGGTGTATCATATGTAGGTCGAATGCTAGTGTGAAGCTGTTGTTTACACATGACTTCAATTTATATACATCCTACTATCTGCCAAGTTCTCAGTGAGCTGTTTTAATGACTTAATGAGACCTAATTACTGTCATCATGGAGGTGGTGTGCCACTTTGCGTGCACTGAAGTGCTGTAAGAGATTTTATTCACCTTTTACAGGAGGCATCTGTATTTTTTTCCTACAAAATGAGGTGTCTGAATAACTGTGTTAGAGGTGGAATTATATCGTACCAGAGGGCACTCTCGGCTTGTATATGCTACTCTTATCACGTCTGTGCCACTAAAAATTGACAACGTAAATATGAACTTGGTTGCATGGTGATCAAGTGGTTAGCGCGCAGGCTTCACAGCTAGGAGACCCGAGTTCTATTCCACCCTCGGCCATCTCCGTGCATGGGTGGGTTTTCTTCTTATTCTTCTAATAATAATAATGGTGATATGATAATATGTATTGCACATATTCTGCATGTGCATGTTAGGTTAATGAGTGGTTAGCGCAAAGGCCACACTCAGTCGACCATCGGGCATCTCTCTGCTGAGTTTTGTAAACTCATATTGGTACATGTTTGTATATTTCATAATTATACCTTTTGAGTGTTAAGTAGCTAGGAGACCAGGGTTCAATTCCACCCCCGGCCATCTCTGTGTGGAGATGCTTGGGTTTTCTCCGGGTAGTCCGGTTTCCTCCCACATTCCAAAAACATGCTAGGTTAATTGGCGACGCCAAATTGTCCATAGGTATGAATGTGAGTGTGAATGGTTGTTTGACTATATGTGCCCTGTGATTGGCTGGCGACCAGTCCGGGGTGTACCCCGCCTCTCACCTGAAGACAGCTGGGATAGGCTCCAGCACCCCCGCGACCCTCGTGAGGAAAAAGCGGTAGAAAATGAATGAATGAGTGTTAAGTTGGTGTGTAATGAGTTTAGTGTTCTTTGTAAGAACACTAACACATTCCAAAAACATGCTATGTTAATTGGCGATTCCAAATTGTCCATAGGTATGAATGTGAGTGTGAATGGTTGTTTGTCTATATGGGCTTGGCTGGTTGGCTGGCGACCAGCCCAGGATGTACCCCGCCTCTCGCCCGAAGACAGCTGGGATAGGCTCCAGCATCCCCCCACGACCCGCGTGAGGATAAGCGGTAGAAAATGAATGACTGAATATGAACTCATTAAAACAACTGAGAAAGACGGAACACAAATGCACCCAAAAAGAAAATCAAAAGTCAAAGCTCACCTGAAAACGTTGTGTGGATAACCCCCTTAAACCCCTCTCTCATCCACCCTGTTCAGAGCAGCTTGTTTGGATGAGGCTGTCCTCTGTCATGCAAATGTGCCACCAGACAGCAGATGTTTCACCCAGAAAACTACAGGCCAAATTTTTACAAGTAAAGAATGGGACTCACCCTAAAGTTAAAGGTGATGTCATTATGTGTGCTGATTGGTTCATCCAAATATGCTCAATTTTAGGTTTGGACCTGGTTGTGTCTATTCGCTTGTGAGAAAAACAATAGTGAATGTTAGCTCCCACCGAGTCACGGATGGCGATGTCAGAGCGGTCTTAGGCAATCTGCTATTGTGACATTAGCAGCTAACATAAAATTACTTGGTTGGGGCATTCCAGATAGGAACCTTACTAGAATCTGGTTCATCTTCATGGCAAGCTCTAATGTGTAATGTGTAATGTGTGTGTGTGTGTGTGCAGCCTTGCTTTGGATCACCCAGCCTCTTCATCAGAACATGACGGTAGGGGGTCAGGCCTCATTTAATCAAGGGAATACTTCCATCTCCCATTAACTTAATTAATCCAACACAAGAGAGAGTGCCTTAGGACACCAGCGTGGGTGTCTTTGCATGTACTACAGAATGTGTTTGGAAAGTAAATTCACACGTACAGTAGGTTTTTCGGAATGCACTATAGGAGTGATGTTGTATTTTGTAATACAGTCGATATCCTTTGACAAATGCTTATAATTTAATTTGTCTTTAGTCATAATGTGCTTAAATATGTTCTACCTGTCCAAGAATAACATGGCTCAGGTAGTATTGCATTTTTTTAGTGAGTGTTATCAGCATGAAGTGTATCAAGAGATTACCAGTTTTTGTGATATCGATACTTTGTCCCACTTAAATTATAAATGTCGTTGTCCTTTCCCAATCATTGCATAGTAATTGTTCATCATTTACATATCTTTCTTGCCAAGTTATAGTCTCTTCAGTGCAAAATTACACTAAACTTTGATAGAACTGCTTTAATACTCCATGACAACACCCAAATGGGGTTTTATGGTCTTTCCTCTTTAAGGTATACTCTCATCTCCTATAAAATGTGTTCTTCAGTGCCATGCCAATAAAAGGACACTGGATAATGTGGAAACAATATATTTCTATCTGAAGATAAATGAGCAGAAGTGTGGTGCTTTAGGAGATTTGTTTCACCCATGAATAGGCCATCAAATAAAAACACATCATCTAACTACTCGCGGTTACAGCAGCAGATTCATTGATATGGATCAATAAATTAGTAATTTGGATGGAAAAGAGTCGTTTGATTCCTCAAAGTTTGATTTGCATTTGTGCAGATAATGAAACAGATGCCTGTGCATAATGTATGAAGAAAGAGAGAGAGAGAGAGAAAAAAACAAAACAATCAAGCATTAAAAATGGTTGAAAATGCTTAGGCCGGGTGCTGCAGTGGATAAACCCAATGACCTGGTTGTCACACAATCACAGGTTCAAAACCTCATTGGACTTGAGTGGATGAGACATATTTAAAGCCAATTCCAATGCAGTCCATTTTATACCTGTCTTTATACTAAGCCTGCCTCCTTATGGAAACCAATCACGTCGCAGCCTGTCACAGATATTGAGTCTTCAGCTCCTTTTTATCTCCCATGTCTGTCATTAGAACCTTTTATCCCTAAGATCCTCTCCCTTTTTTCTCTCTGCCTGCCGTCTTGTTTTCCACAAAACTAAATTAAGAAGCACTCTCACATTACTTACAGAGAAATAAACCAAGCAACCTGTCAAGGTCAGACACAGTGGTTAAAAAACAGGGAATTATGAAAATGACAGGAATGTTATACAGGAAGATGCATAAAGAACGTTCAAGGGAGCTTGAAGGTCTTAAGTCTGCCCTGGGGGCTTTTTTCAGCCTGCAGCTTGTTTCCTATTGGTCTTTTTATTGTACACGTGGCCTACATTATGCAGGGGACCTATTATGCTTTTTCTACTTTTCTGACCTATGAATGTTGTATTCTACACTGCCAAACCGTCAGATAATGAGATTTGCGCATTTGTAAATGAGCCCTGAAAGAAGTTTTGGATGGCTCTATGCTTTGTTGTACAGAGTTTTTTTCTAACACTTAGTTCTGCTGACGTCAGCTTCCCTACGTGGGCTGCAGAACGTGGAAATCCTTGGAAGTGTGGCCAATCACAGCAGAGTGGGCGTGCCTAAAGGAGGGCCATGGGTGGAGTAAACTAAATAGATTGTTTTGGTTAGAAGCAGGAAGACCATGGAAACACTGCAGAAAGAGGCGCAGAATCTGGAAGATCTAGAAAGCTTTCTGTGCAGGTTATCGTTTGTAGCTACTCTATAGGAGTTAATATAAAGCGGCAAAATGGGATTACAAGGTCCACTTTAAATATATTTAACTGTTTAGAAGCTGGCTGCACGGCCGCTAAGTGGTTAGCACTCAGGCCTCACACATAGGAGACCCGAGTTCAATTCCACCTTCTGGTGGCAGGTGACACAATGCGATTATGTATAATATTATTAATACCGGGCAACACGCTGGAAAAACGTTTAGCGGAGGCCTCACAGCTAGGAGATGCGCGTTCGATTCCCCCCTCGGCCATTTCTGTGTGGAGTTTGCATGTTCTCCCCGTGCATGCGTGGGTTTTCTCCGGGTACTCCGGTTTCCTCCCACATTCCAAAAACATGCTAGGTTAATTGGCAACTCCTTTGGTTTGAAGCAGGAATGGTGCAGGTGCAGAATCTGGAAGATCTAGAAAGCTTTCTGTGCAGGTTATCGTTTGTAGCTACTCTATAGGAGTTAATATAAAGCGGCAAAATAGGATTACAAGGTCCACTTTAAATATATTTAACTGTTTAGAAGCTGGCTGCACGGCCGCTAAGTGGTTAGCACTCAGGCCTCACACATAGGAGACCCGAGTTCAATTCCACCTTCTAGTGGCAGGTGACACAATGCAATTATGTATAATATTATTAATACCGGGCTGCACGCTGGAAAAAACGTTTAACAGAGGCCTCACAGCTAGGAGATGCGAGTTCGAGTCCACCGTCGGCCATCTCTGTGTAGAGTTTGCATGTTCTCCCCGTGCATGCGTGGGTTTTCTCGGGGTACTCCGGTTTCCTCACACATTCCAAAAACATGCTAGGTTAATTGCCGACTCCTTTGGTTTGAAGCAGGAATGGTGCAGGTGCAGAATCTGGAAGATCTAGAAAGCTTTCTGTGCAGGTTATCGTTTGTAGCTACTCTATAGGAGTCCACAACTTAATATAAAGCGCCAAAAATTAGCTTACTTGGTACCCTATAAATATATTTAACTCTTTAGAAGCTGGCTGCACGGCCGCTAAGTGGTTAGCACTCAGGCCTCACACATAGGAGACCCGGGTTCAATTCCATCTTCTGCTGGCAGGTGACACAATGCAATTATGTATAATATTATTAATACCGGGCTGCACGCTGGAAAAAACGTTTAGCGGAGGTGTCACAGCTTGGAGATCCGAGTTCGATTCCACCCTCGGCCATCTCTGTGTGGAAATGTTCTCCCTGTGCATGCGTGGATTTTCTCCGGGTACTCCGGTCAACATGCTAGGTTAATTGGCGACTCCAAATTGTCCATAGGTATGAATGTGAGTGTGAATGGTTGTTTGTTTATATGTGCCCTGTGATTGGCTGACGACCAGTCCAGGGTGCCTCTTGCTCAAAGACAGTTGGTATAGTAGGCTCCAGCACCCCGGTGACCCTCGTGAGGATAAATGGTAGAAAATGAATGAATGTTTAGAAGATGATAGAAGGGCTCACTCCATTCATGCTGTTGTTCTATTGAACAAACGCACCAAAGTACTGAAACTAATACACAAAGTAAACCTTCTTCCTGCCTGTTTGGAGGCAAGAGATGAAAAAAAACAGGCGCACATATGCATGTCAATATATAAAATTGTGCGTACAATTTAAACAGGTTATATGAATTGTGAATTGAGAAAAATCAAAATTCACAAAAACGTGTACATCAATCAGCATCCAGGAAAGGATAGTGTTCGACTATAGAGGTTTCGCTGCACAACCACTCAGGAAATCATAAATAATATCAACAACATCTCATTCCAATGCAGCTTCGAAAGCGCTCTGTGACTCATCTCCCAGCACCTCTGGCTCTAGGACTTCCCCACTCTAAATTTAATGTTCTGCTGCTGACATACAAATCCTTCCAAGCTGCTGTGCCCATTTCATTTCCAACGCTCCTCCCTCCTCCTCTTCCTTTTCCTCCGTTGACTCCTCCGTGTCCCTGAAGCACCTTGCCTCAAAAATGCTGCCAACATTATTGACTCCATTGAAGTCCTGCAATAAAATGACAAATTGCCCAATGCTGAAACGGATAGCTAAGAACAACGATAATCGAATCAGTGAGGAAAAAAATGATTTGATTTATAGAGGTTTTCAAAGAGTAATAAAACGCTTCCTATGAAGAGTTGCAGCCAAGTTCTCATGCTGCAAGTCATACCGCACAATGCATAACAATTCCAAACGATTTCCAATTAATTCCAATTGTGCCACACAGATAAGCCTGTTTCGGTGGAGCTGAGCTGTGGCGCAGGACCCAGCCATGTAGTGTTGGAGCCGGGGTCCCCCCTCACGCTGGACTGCAACCTGGGGGCCAGTGACACGCCATTCAACATCACCTGGTTACGCGACGGCAAGCCACTCGCTCTGGAGGAGAGCGATGTCCTGCAGTATGTCGCCAACCGATCCCGCCTCTCGCTGCTCACCTCCAAGGATGGACCGCTTCCACACGATGTGGAGGGGGGTTACAGCTGTGTGAGTGCCAGTGCTCATGGAGCTCTGACCAGCCGCGCCGTCAATGTTCACCTGGCGAGTAAGTGAGGCTTTTATTGTTTCTGATTGTTCGGTAGTTGACTCACTAAGACTCGCTGTGTGGCCGACATGCTAACCACTCGTCCACTGTGCGACCAGTTGAAATAGTTGTACAAAATTGTAATTTTATTCATTCATTTTCTACCGCTTATCCTCACGATGGTCGTGGGGGGTGCTGGAGCATATCCCTGCTGTCTGACCCTGGACTGGTCGCCAGCCAATCACAGGGCACATATAGACAAACAACCATTCACACTCACATTCATACCTATGGACAATTTAGAGTGACCAATTAACCTAGCATGTTTTTGGAATGTTGGAGGAAACTGGAATACCTGGAGAAAACCCACGCAGGCAGTGGAATTGAACTCTGGTCTCCTACCTGTGAGGCCTGCATGCTAACCACTTTCTCACTGTGCAGCCCTTGTTGTAATTTTACAAAAATAAATTCAAAATATTAAGGAAAAAATTATTCCAACAGTCAAATTTTTACAAGAATAAACTTGTAATATTATGAGGAAAAATAATCTTAATTTTAGTTATTCTTTTTCAGATTTATAATATTATGAGTAAGTTCACAATAATACGCCTTTTCACCTGTATCACAAGGCGCACTTTTTTCCTGAAATATATATATTTTCTGGACTGGTGGCCAGCCAATCACAGGGCACATATAGACAAACAACCATTCACACTCACATTCATACCTATGGACAATTTGGAGTCGCCAATTAACCTAGCATGTTTTTGGAATGTGGGAGGAAACCGGAGTACCCGGAGAAAACCCACGCATGCACGGGGAGAACATTCAAACTCCACACAGAGATGGCCGAGGGTGGAATTGAACTCTGGTCTCCTACCTGTGAGGACTGCATGCTAACCACTTTTTGCACTGTGCAGCCCTTGTTGTAATTTTACAAAAGTAAATTCAAAATATTAAGGAAAAAATTATTCCAACAGTCAAATTTTTACAAGAATAAACTTGTAATATTATGAGGAAAAATGATCATAATTTTATTTATTATTTATTATTTATTATTTATTATTTATTATTTATTATTTATTATTTATTATTTATTATTTATTATTTATTATTTATTATTTATTATTTATTATTTATTATTTATTATTTATTATTTATTATTTATTATTTATTATTTATTATTTATTATTTATTACACAAATTCACAATAATACGCTTTTCACCTGTATCACAAGGCACACCTTTTTCCTGAAATATATATATTTTCTTAGCATATATCAAAGTGGCCTTTGCATCCTTTAATTTTTCAGTATTTGTCCCTCTGTGGAAAAAGTTTGGACACCCCTGCTATAGGTGTTCATTTGTGGCTGTATGTGCACTTATGTACTTGGAGGTCAAACCTGTTGAATTGTAAAGAAAAGCACTTCACATTGATCATCGGAGGCAGCAAATACATACACTCTGGGTCCCAATTTGAAGATGACATACAGTTTGTTTGGGTCCTGTGTGACAGTAAGTATGGCGGTTTGAAAAATGACCGCCCAAGTGTCTGTAGGTGTCCGTCCATTAGGGTAGATATTCATCTATTTAGGGGACAAGAGGACGGACAGTAGCTTTTTAATGGCCCCTCTTTGTCTGCAGCTCCTTAGGAGTCGTCTTTATTGAGTCATTAGTTTTATGTAAAAATGAGACCGTGTACTCTGGACGTCCACCATTTTGTCAGCTGTCAAATGCCTATTTATAAGGAGCTCTTGTTTGGGCGGACAATAAGGTGGGTGAGGGTGGGAGGCGGAGTCGGGGTATATGAATGGTGAGAAGGCGGATGGGGGGCGATGAGTAGTCATGGTGAAGGGAAAGGTTTTCCGAGACCATTAAAGGTGACCTTCAGCCTGCGTGTTTGCGAATTAAATCAGCGACCAGGTTCTATGGAAGGGAAGATTTGATCAACGCAGCGAGAGGTCGATGCCGAAGTGCCTTAACATTGACTTTGAGAGGATGTTTTCTTTTCCAGCTGCCAGCACACGAAAAAACATATCTCTGATCACATCTGTGAAAACATATTACGAAAGGCCACCTGCTTAGATTCGACCTCCATGTTTCCCATCGGTACCATGCACGGGAATGTGAAGTCGCATGCTTTTACATGAGATGGATCACTTTTTGGCTATGAATTTAAATGGAAATAAGTTTCTTTCTGCAAATTGTGAGCACCAACATATGGCGGGCACATTTCCCGACCATAAAGACATTCGAGCAGATACTGCAATACTTGGCAAAAACAGCTTTTGACATTTATTGGCTCGTTTAACCTCTCTCGTTATGGCCGCCCGTAAGGTGAATGTCAATATCTCTCCAGATATTTGTTCAATTCCAGAGCAGCTGAAAGCAGTGTCAATTTGTTTTCATTACAGTGGCTATGCATTTTTAATGACATCACACTCAAACATTAATTGGCACAGCGACTGTGAATGGAGCATTAAGCGGGAATCAATCCCACGGCAGCCGCATGTGCGCTACTACACTGGAATGTGATCCAGCTGGTTCAACAGTAGGGATTCCCAATAGAATATACTGTTGTTTGAACACATTTTTATTAAAAATTAAATCAATAAAAACAACTATAATGAAGGCCTGATCCTAAATACATATTCATACGTCTTTTTTTTTTTTTTCTGAGGTGATGATGCAAATGCGCACTAGTGGATGTCAATTTTAGAGCACTTTTAAGCTATAAATGACCGCAAGGTGGCAGAAGTGCATTTGATAGCAGCTGTTATCAACATAAATCATTCATTCATTTCTACCGCTTATCCTCACGAGGGTCGCGGGACTGTGCTGGAGCCTATCCCAGCTGGTCGCCAGGCAATCACAGGGTACATATCGACAAACAACCATTCACACTCACATTCATACCTATGGACAATTTGGAGTCGCCAATTAACCTAGCATGTTTTTGGAATGTGGGAGGAAACCGGAGTACCCGGAGAAAACCCACGCGTGCACGGGGAGAACATGCAAACTCCACACAGAGACGGCCGAGGGCGGGAACCGAACCTGGTCCTCCTAGCTGTGAGGTCTGTGCGCTAACCACTAGACCGCCGTGCCGCCCGTTTTGCCCATTTGCATGTAAAAACACACTCAACAGTAAAGAGGAAGTGGAAGAGTTGTGCATTTTACACATTGTAAGGACATTTTAACACATGCATACATGGGTGCACACGCATGTACACACATGCGCTTTATTATTATTTTTAATTAATGCCATCTTAATAGCAGATATGATTGTTGCACAATGTAATGGCGAGAGGAACATGGGCATCACAATTCTATACTGTTTCTCACCTTCTTGATCAAAATGCTCACACTTGCAACTTTCTTTGGCTCTAATTCGGGCTATTTTGCAGCTGTGATCAAAAGAAAAATGGTGGCTATAACATACGGAGCGCCGAAGACCGGGAGTCTGAGGCGGAGTGTGCAGGAGCGAACTTTATTTTCTTATTCAACATGAACATAACTGCATCAAAAGGATGCATGGACTGCCTGTTCGCTTGGCAACACCCTTAACTTTAATATTTCCAGGATGAATTAATGTATGTACGAACCCACCTTGCACTACACAGTCTACAAAAAAAGGCAACAGAAGCAAAACAGTGAGTTTAGTTGAACAGTCACCATATCTTCTCCCAAAAATCCATGAACATCCTCATCTGTATCTGAATGTATCTGGGCAATGTGTTTGGGTTCCCTCTCATCATGTTTGTTGTTAGCATTTTTGCCTTTCTGATTCATGGGAATTACATAATTTTTCAGTTGATTCGGTTAGAGTATGTTTTGGTTAGAGTCTGGCCTTTTGGAACTGATGAATGACTAACCAAGGTTCCACTATATCATACAGGGTTATTGAGAAAGAATTCATCTATTTCATGACGCAATGCTTCATCGTCATGGAATGAGTCGGTGACCATTCAAAGGAGTGAAGCCGTTTTCTCAGTTTTGAATGGCTGCCAGCAGCGATCAACTCAATGGATTGTGATATGCTGACACGTGTCGAATTCTCTTATTGCGTTAATGCTCGTGCTGCTGATGGTGGCCACATTTAACATTTGTAGGGCAGGATACAAAAAAAGTTGATTGTAAGTATACTTGTTACTTAAGCCGGTGTTTTCTATTTCTTTTCCTGAATATAATACTCCAGGGTGGCTTTGTGGTTAGCATGTTGGCTACACAGTCAGGAGATTGGGAAGATCTTGGTTTGAATCTGTGTTTACACATGCATAGGTTTTCTCTTGGGTACTCTGGTTTCCTTCCATATTACAAAAACATTCATGGTAGGTTCACTGGCAACTCTAAATTGTCCATAGGTATGAACATGAGTGAATGGTATGTGTACCCTGCCGCTTGCCCAAAGTCAGCTGGGATAGGCTCCAGCACACCCTTGCAACCCTGTTAAGGTCAAACAGCATAGCAAATGGATTGATTTATTTGTGATTTTATCTCAATTTTGAATAGAAACTGTATTGACAGGCGGCACGGCGGTCGAGTGGTTAGCGCGCAGACCTCACAGCTAGGAGGACCAGGGTTCGATTCCACCCTCGGCCATCTCTGTGTGGAGTTTGCATGTTCTCCCCGTGCATGCGTGGGTTTTCTCCGGGTACTCCGGTTTCCTCCCACATTCCAAAAACATGCTAGGTTAATTGGCGACTCCAAATTGTCCATAGGTATGAATGTGAGTGTGAATGGTTGTTTGTCTATATGTGCCCTGTGATTGGATGGCGCCCAGTCCAGGGTGTACCTTTCGCCCAAAGACAGCTGGGATAGGCTCCAGCACCCCCGCGAACCTCTTGAGGAAAAAGCGGTAGAAAATGAATGAACGAATGAATGAATGAACTGTATTGACAGAGGTTGTCTCAACCACAAAAAGTAGGCGATCTGTAGTCACCAAGGGAACAACAGTGATACCATTGTCCTTATTACGTACGTAAGTACGTAAGTGTCCCGCTCAAGCAATTTTAACTATTATTTTAAGGTCAAATGACAACATATCGGTGCTTTAAATCATGCATGTGAGGAGATTGTGTGATGAAATGACAGGTGGTAGATGGGACGTTCACCTCCATGAAGGTTACATATGTTGTACAGATGGGTTGATGTGTTGTCACAATGTTACTGTCACTAAAAGCTGGGGGAAAGAGAGGTCATAGATGGCTTGCACAAGAGGAGGGACGCTGCTACCTGATATGGAGTGGGGCCAAAGAGTGGGGTAAAGTCAAGGGAAGTCGTATTGCACATGTTACATTAAGAGACGGTCGTTATGACAATAAAACATGAAGAAAATGCACGGTCATGTATGGCTAATTAAACTGATGAAAGGATTAAAAATGAAGCTTTGACAGAGTGGAGGTGGAAAGGCCAGCAAGTCACCATTGTCCTATCGCGGTGTCCTCCGTGGACACCCACTGGCCTTTTGGCATTAATGTCAGCTCATGTGGCCTCTCGCTGATCAGCTGTTCTTCCACTCAAACACACTGACGCCCACTTTTTCTGTGTGTGTGGTGATACAGTCGCTGTGTTTACATGATGCTGTAATAGCAGCATGTTGGGGTTTAATCATCAACTTGTCCTGTGAAGCTTGCCAAAAAAAAATCAATGTCCATTTTCTAAAGAGTTTTTTTTTTTTACATTGGCTGGGAAGCAGTTATTAAAAATCATACGTAAACAAGCACATAATTTATAGTTGTATTAAAACATCAGGGAGAATTCTGCCACTGTGTGTCTTAAATATAAAATAATCCAACAATGCTTTTGTCGAGTAAACCCAAAATAAGTACTCATAGTACTTTAGTCAGCTAAATGTATCATTTTGTACAAAATTCCGCCCCTGTTTATTAGAATAATTGTGTAAGTGAATGAAGGCTGCAGGCAAGCCTGTTGGAAGGGTCAAAGTTCATACAGGCTCCCACCTATCATCACCCAGAGAATGCTCACTGCTGCCTCCTGGTGCTCGCTGTTCTTTCTAAACACAACGCCCCCCCTCCCATTTATGTGTGAAAGTGTGATGTTGTGAATATTGGGGCGCTGCCAATAAAATTCCAGCTAAAGAGAAGAAGTAAAAATCACGCCACGTCTGGTTTAATCCCAAAGCCAAGTGAAGTAATTGGACATTTAATAGTATTTAAGTCTTAAAAGATGTCAGGTCCACTAGGCCTAAACACCTAGCGGCTATGGAACGGAAAGGCAGTGAGCTCACACAATGGGTTTAATTTTGTCAAGCTGGCCAGCAAGGGAGATCATTGGACAGCTGATGGAAGCACCAACAGCGCACAAGGAGTCTCTCATGTCTTCCTGCAGCGAGCCTTCTTTTATTTGCACAAAGGGGAAGTGAGTCAGCAGACAGTCTAGCGCCTGTCTGTGGTCTAGGGTATGGTACAGAAGTGTAAAACACACATTCGTATATGATAAGCTGCAAAAGCATAATCAATCCTACATTTCCCTCCTGTTGTGGGTTTTAACACTTCAAACGCCTACCATCCCAAAGTGGGGTTTAGGTGGCCGTCATCATAGGTCCACTAACAGGGTGTACATACATGAAGGAGGCGAAAAAACATCCACACGCCTGCGAATACATATTAGGTCGTGTGAGTGCAAAAAATTCCTCCCTTCCCTCCCTTCTAGCATGGGACGAGAGCAGCTTCATGCCATGTGTGTACTGGGAAAATAACCTGAAAACAACACAATACAATGTTACTTCCGGTAGCAATTTACAAGCTGGAACTCTTTTGGACATTTCAACAGCGGTCAGAACCACTGTCGGCGGCAAATGTGTGGTGTACTTTACCGGAGGTCCACTTTGTCCTTGAGTCCTTTAAACGTTGTCGTCGTCCTCTTCGCCTTCACTGTCCTGATCCACCTGTTTGTATTGTTCGCTAAATGATTGTAACACTACGTTGATACGTGTGTCTAAAGCATCAGACAATCTCTTAAAAGCTATTTTGCATCCGCACGAGATGAGCATTAGCAGAATGAAACCGAAAGCTAGGGTGAGTAACAATGAAATGACCGGATTTTTCCAATTTCCAAATGTATCTTGAAACCACTGCAGGACAGGGTTGGGCGCTACCCCCTCCTGTCGCTGCATGTTCTCTTGGTAGGTTCTAAACCAGGACAATAGCAGTGTGATGCTCCCATTTTCTGCAGTATGTAATGGGATAAAAGCACAACATTCACCTGAGTCTGGAATGAATTTACACAACCCTCCTTTTTCAGCCAACAGTAGATCCAGGGCCAACCGATTTTGTAAGGCCATGACGGAGGTGGCGTGCAATTGTTCAGCCACCCTGGAATGCATTAACTCAGTGAAATTTGTCAGCACCACTAATTTCCAATTTAGGTAATTGATGAGTTCAGTGTGTTTGTATGTCATTACGGGAAAGATAGCTGAGATGATCGGCAGATGGGATGCGGCGGCTTGTCCTTCGTCGATGAGCTTGACACTGTATGGAACGCCCCTCGGCATCCCAATGGCATCGAAGTACACGCCGTGGTTTGTGAGTGACGTCTCAGCTTCAGAGAGGATGCTTCTTTTCTTTCTGGTGCTGCCTGTCGTTGCGTTCCCTGTCTCCTTTGCTTCCAGGACGATGGTGGTTGACTCTTGGACTACGGTGACGAGGGCACATGTGCCTGTCCATCTGTTGGGAAGCTTACCATACAGAGCTCCCCCTCCACAGTACCACCACAACCTGGATCTGATGTAATGAGTTGGGTTATCTTCTTGGTTAACGGGATCTTTATTGATGGTGCGGTTGCACAGCTTGGTCGTGCTCCCCACGTCCTTGCAGGGTGGGTCAGAGCAGTTGGTTCGTTGGAAGCATACAAAGCTGCTATTCTTGTCTGGCAGCATGAAGGTGGGTGGCGTGTCTCTGTGTGTGCTGAGCGGGTATCGTTGGGATAGATTAGCACACTCACCTATCAGTTGGACTCCCAGAGACATGTTCCATGCACACGTCTCGTTCAGCACAGGTTGGACCAACAGGAGGGCCAACTTTGGTTTGAGGCACACCACACAGTCTTTCCTCACAGTCTTGGCGATACGGAGAACACTCTCCAAGTAGGTGTTCTCCACAGGTTTAATGCCAGTTTCCTGCTTCAAAAAATCTTCGAGTTGCTCACCTTTGACATGAACCTTAACACCTTCAGCCTTGAACACTTGGTTGTCTCTCATGATCACGACTGTGGCGGCCTTGGTGGCTGTGGGAGACTTGGTCGGGGTGTAACAAACCTCTATGGGCACTCGGGGGTGCTTTTGTGAGTTGGTCCAAGCCCACAGCGTCACTCTGGAGCAGTTAGTTGCATCTGCTCCAGGTAGGGCCGTCATTGCTGCAAATCGGAAAGTCAGTTTTTTGTTAGCTTTTGTCATGGTTACCTTGTTTCGCCATGCTTTGGCGGTGGCTGTGATACTCAATTTGGGCCAATATACACCATCTTGGGAAGTGATGTAATTTGACCACTCTTGCCACTTTTTGTCGTTGTCCGCCGACATTAAGTAGAACCAGTAGTTGTGCCATTCAGCCATCTTTGTTTCTTGCGTGAACTCCCATTGGTGGACGGTCTGGGTTGGTCTTTGCTTTGGTCGGGGTTGACCTTGAGGTGTCTTTCTGCTGTGCTTACGAATGGTGGTGTGTCTAGAAGTCAGGACTGACCGGAACTGGTCCAACGGAATGGTGACGGTCTGATCGTTGTTCAGGATGGTTAGGTTGATCTGGGTTCCGGTCTGCTGCAGCCATTGTTTTTGCGTCTGTCCGTATGACGTAGTGCACCCCCCTGGGTGACTAAGGCTGAGAAGCAGGAGCAGTAGGCTCAGCATCCTGCAATGGGATTACCTTTTTGCAATGGCTTTGGTGAACCCAGGTGGATCTTTCTTGGATTTTACAGGCGGTTGGCGTGGTCAACAGGACAGTGAAGGGACCCTCCCACTTTGGACTAGACCAGTTCTTTCTTTTGATGACTTTTATCAGTACTTGGTCTCCTGGTCGTAGCAATTCCTGTGTAGGAGGGAGAGAAACACTTGGCAGATCATTTGGTCTTTGAACTTCTTTCTGCTTGAACAGTTTACATAACCACTCAGTCATAGGGTCTAACTGACCCCGTTTGTCCTGTACTGAGTGCCCTTCCCACATGGGTAGTTGAAAAGGTCTGCCCATGACTGTCTCAAAAGGTGTCGTTCCAGTGTGTGTTGGAACAATGCGCATGTACATCATCACTAAATACAAACATTCAGGCCAGCTGCGGCCTGTGTCGTCCATTGCTTTTTTAAGTCTGGACTTAACGGTTCCGTTTGTTCTTTCAACAAGTCCTGCACTTTGGGGATGGTATGAGCAGTGATTTCTTAATTGTATACCAAGATGTTGACCCATTAACGTCACGATGTCGTTCACAAAGTGGGTTCCGTTGTCGCTCCACAACACTTTCGGGATGCCATGTGTGGGCACAATGTGTTTGCAAATGGCTTTTGCCACTGTAAGAGCATTTGGATGTTTCGTTGGAACGAGTTCAACCCACCTTGAGAAGGAATCAATCAGCACCAGACAATATTTGTATTGACCGGACGTTGACAGTTCAATATAATCCATGTGCACAATCTCAAAGGGGTATGTGCCTTCGGGAGTTTTACCTCTCTTAGGACGCAGGTTCCCCTGTGGATTGTGCTTGGCACAGGTCAGACATGACCTACAAAAATTTTTGAAATAGGTATTGAGACCCTTAGGTATATGAAACGACTTTTGTACCAGGGAGATCATCCCTCCTGTTGAGACATGGCACTGCCCATGGCTCAATTTAGCAACTGCCTGGAACAAATTTCGTGGAATGCATGGTTTGAGGTCGACCTCCCAGAGGCCGGACGGCGATTTGACAGCGCCATCCTCCTGCCAAGAGGTGAGCTCTGTTTTGGAGGCAGCTGATTGCATGTCTTGCAGGATCTGAAATGGAATGGGACTATCTGCGTCTACATGAAGTGCATAAAGGGGACCATGAGCAGCCAATTTGGCTGCCTCATCTGCCTTGGCATTGCCTAAGGATGTGGAATCTGTACCTGATGTGTGTGCTTTGCATTTAACAACTGCTATTTGAGATGGAAGCTGGACTGTTTGGATCAATTCTGTAATCAATGGTGCATTCAACACCGGTTTGCCTGTGGAGGTGACCATTCCACGCCTCTGCCATTGTGCTGCAAAGACGTGCAGTGTTCCCCATGCGTATTGGCTGTCGGTGTAGATGGTGACGGGTCGTTTTGTAAACAACTTACATGCCTCACTGAGTGCTTTAAGTTCAGCGGCTTGGGCTGACCAATTGTTGGGCAGCCGTCCTGATGCTAGGGTTTCCGTGGCTGTGACAACCGCAAACCCTGTGTGATTGGTCCCGTCAGGGGCCTTTTGTGAGGACCCGTCAACATACACAACGTGCCCAGAGGTAAGTGGGACGTCCATCAGGTCCGGACGAGGCTTACACGTTTCCTGTACCCGGTCAGGACACTGATGGGGGTCGCCATCAAGATCAGTGGGTACCAGAGAAGCGGGGTTCAAGGTGTTACACCGGACAATGGTCAAATGTGGTTGCGATAGCAGTGTTGCTGTTACGCTCAAATGGCGCGACGGTGATAGAAAACCCATTTTCGTTTGTGTCAACAGGATGTCTACTTCATGTGGAACCAACAGTGTTAATGGATGGAACAACACTAATTGGGCTGATGCGTGAACTGCCAGTGCTGCTGCGCATACCGCCTGGACACAAGGAGGAAGTGCTGCGGCCACCGGATCCAATTTCTTGGAGAAGTACCCCACTGGTCTGTCCTTCTCCCCAGACCGCTGTGTCAACACGGAGGTCATGAACCCCTGCTTACAGTCGACGGTCTGTCGAAATGGCTTGCTGTAATCGGGGAGTGCCAGCACTCCTGAGGAGACGATGGCGGTCTTGACGTTATCAAATGCTTGCTCTCCCTCCGGTGTCCAGGTCAAATGGGCTGACAATTCCATTTGTTCGGAATAAATCAGGTCAAGGAGTGGTTGTGTTACGTGTGCGTAGTCAAGAATCCACGAGCGACAGTAGTTGGCCAACCCAAGGAAAGCCATCATCTGACGCTTTGTGGTGGGTTTTGGGGCGTTTAACACTGTCTGTTTGCGCTCATTGGTTAATTGACGCCCATGTTCGGAAACCTCATGTCCTAAAAACACGACTTTAGATTGGCAATATTGTAATTTTGGGAGTGATGCTTTATTTCCCGTTTCAGCCAGATGTGTAAACAGTCGTTTGGCCTCTCGCTTGTTTTCATCCTCAGAGGGACTGGCAATCAGAATGTCGTCAACGTAGACGAGAATTTGGGTGGAGTCAGGCCAGGTGTGCATGTTTACACATCTAGTGATTTCAGTAGAGAATATTGTTGGACTGTCACAAAACCCTTGTGGTAGTCTTGTGTAGGTGTACCTGGTGTTGTTGAATGTGAATCCGAACCATCCACGTGACTCGGGGTGGAGTGGGATGGAAAAGAAAGCGTTTGACAAATCTACCACTGTGAAAACCTTTTGGGTGGGTCTTAGTTCATTCAACAATGTGTGTGGATCAGGAACACATGGAGCACGGGTTTTTACCACTTGATTTATTGCCCTCAGATCATGCACCAGCCTCCAGGCAGAGGTATCTGCCTTTCGGACCGGAAATATTGGTGTGTTGCAGGGTGTTGTGTCATCTTCAATTAATATGCCTGCTTTGACTATGTTGGCTATGACTGGTTTTATGCCTTCCACTGCGTCTGGTTTTAGTGGATATTGACGGACTCGCGGTTGGTAGCCTGTTTTACCTTCAATGTGGACGGGTGTCGCCGTTGTTAAGAGTCCTACATCTGTCTTTGATTTTGACCAAAATGTTTCCGGAACGTCAGGGAAGTCTGTGGCTGACAGTGGCTGAATGAGCACTTGTCAGTTTGCCAGGTGAACGGTAGGTGTGGCTACCGTTGTCCACCTGACTGGTAGTACTACAACAGTACCATAACCGCACACCTCGGAGGTGTAGGTGCCATCAGGTTGTTCTTCCCAATGACTTCGTCCGGGGAACGTCACATCCCGGGCGAACTCGGCAAGTTCTTTCCAATGTCCCTTTTGGGGCTTGGTCAGTGAAATGTGGGGGGTTCTTTGACTTATCAGGACGGTGGCTTGAGGTGACAGGTCCACCAATGCACAACAATAGCCCTTCTCGGATGCAATAACGTACCGAGTGTGAACTGTTTGGGGGCCCAACATGTGGAACGCACGCTCCCACTGCTTCTCAGGCGGGTCTTGTCGCCTGAAAAGTAGCGTAATGTGGAGCGGCCATTCCTTCTGTGGCCTTCCCGTGGGACACAGTCGTTGAGCGGTGTCCATCAGGGTCTGAGTTATGGACCTGGGTCCCGAAGGGGTCAGGTCGAGCGAGTAAAAAGTCGCTGGAATGCGTCGACTTTGGACCACTAGAATTTCTGGTTTGTCTGGCACCAACTTACCGTTTCGATGAATCAAATTCAATCCTAGTTTGGCCATAAGGTCTCGACCCATTAGGTTTGTCGGACAATCGGGCGCCATGATAACTGTAGTAGTCACCGTGGTGCCGTCCTCGTCCTCCATGTCTATGGGTCTTGAGTATGCCTGCGCATATGGTCGACCTCCTGCTCCTATCATGATCACTGTCTTATTGCTTTTCTTTAGTCCCCTTATCGTCTGTCTGATCACTGTCTTATCTGCCCCTGAGTCTAAAAGGAACTTGACTGGCGTCTTGTCTGGTCCTACCAACAAAGTCCTGTAAGGTCTGTCTTCGTCCCGCGGGTCAAAGTCGTGTAAGTTAAGCACGGACAAGTCGAACACGTCAATTTGCTGGTCTGGTTCGTCTGAATCATCATTGAGAAAATCGACTTGTTCTTCCTCTTGGCGTCATTGTGGGGTCTTGGGGTTTTTTGGTTCTTTGCACTCGTAGTAGTGGTGTCCCTTTTTCCCACAATTGTAACATTCATCATTGGTTTTGTTGCGTGGCTGTCGATTTTGGTTTCGTCTTGGCCTTTGGTTGCCGCCACGCCCTTGAAAATACACTTCATCGGTGCTTGACGTTATTGACGCCACCAATGTTGCAATAGACTTGAGGTCTTTCTTTTTCTCGTTGTCCACATCCTTTTTCTTCAGTTGTTGCTGAGCATGGCACGCCCATTCCATGATCTGATTTCTAGTCATGGTGCGGTACCCCACATTATGTTTTTGGATGAAATTTCTGATTGCAGGGTCCAAACCGTTCATGATCCATTGACGCAAATTTGCTTGATACGGTCCGTCTTCTTCGGGACTGTATGGAATGCCACTATTTTGGACGAAAAGTTTCTCCAATCTTGTCACAAAATCGTGGGGTTTCTCGCCGTCTTCTTGTTTGCATTCCTGGATTTTTGAAAATGTTGGTGGCTTGAGGTAGGCTCTCACAATACGACCTAAAACGCCATCGACCGCTACAGCCAAACCACCACTGTTGTGGGCAAGAGGTCGTCCCTCTGGGGTCCGCCCAGTGAAATTGCCTCTCACTCTTCCCCCTCTGTGTCCCAGGGCGGTTCGAAATGCGCCCTCTGTTTCCTGTCCATTCAAGTTGAAGGACGTCAATAGATCGTGGAAGTTAGAGCACCACTTTTGTGGTTCTTCTTCCACATCACCCAAAACCTCTGCAAGCGTCCTCGCATTCGGTTTGAGTCCAGGGGCGGTAGACCAATAGGTTGGGGTCTACGTCGGGGTCAATTCCGTACCTCGGATTTGCCACGGCGATCATTGGAAAAACACCGGTGGGTGGGGTCTGATTTTCTGTTTGAACTGGATAGGTCTGGTAAGACTGTTGTGAATTACCTTTAGACCTGGTCAAGGGAGGGGAGAAATATTGTGGATAAGGAGGGGGTCGGGCAGGACTGTCGACCTCCCTGGGTCCAGATGGCAATGCAGGATACAAACCCCCCGCGGCGCCTTGCGGTTGAGGTGGGGCCGTTTCCTGTCGTTGCATCGTCGGACCTACTTCCTCTGTTCTCGGCAGAGGTGCAGTTTCTTCATCCGGATGAACTTTCACAGCTGCAGTCATCTTCACTTCCTTTTTCATCTTCTTCTCTTCCACTTTCTGTTGTCTCTTCTTACATTCGGCTTCCCACAATTTCAACACGCGCAGTTGATCGTCGCAATCGCTACACTTACCACGTACCTTTTCTGCATTCAGTTCTTTTTTCACTTTCTCTATTTTAGTCAACATTTCGAACGTTGGGTCATATCCGTATTTAGTCACCCATTTGCGTAAGTAACAACAACTACCGGGGTGTTGTCTACGCATGTAAATCACATTTGGGTGGCTTTCTATTTCTTTACTTTGATTTTTTCCCATTGTGAAGTCACTTTATTGTTACAATTACTTTAGTAACACACGACACTGTTACAATTACTTTAGTAACACGCGACTTATTGCTACAATTACTTTAGTAGCACGCGACACAGTATATAGGAATTTACTTAATAGATGTATTTCTTTACACAGTATCAGTACTTCGATACTACACAACCAGTACTTCGGTTAATGTCTACCTTCCAACTGTATATGTCTTGTCTATGTCTCACCTTTCCGGTGCATAGCCCTGGTTCGTTGGGACCCCTCGCCACCACTCCAAGACGGGGTAGGACCAAAGAATGGCCTCCGTCACAGGAAAGGAAACTTGTCACTCTGTCGACGGTTCGTTGGTCCCACGTCGTCTCGAACAGGTAGATGTTGAGGTCCCGGGTTTCGGCACCAGAGAAAAAATGTCAGGTCCACTAGGCCTAAACACCTAGCGGCTATGGAACGGAAAGGCAGTGAGCTCACACAATGGGTTTAATTTTGTCAAGCTGGCCAGCAAGGGAGATCATTGGACAGCTGATGGAAGCACCAACAGCGCACAAGGAGTCTCTCATGTCTTCCTGCAGCGAGCCTTCTTTTATTTGCACAAAGGGGAAGTGAGTCAGCAGACAGTCTAGCGCCTGTCTGTGGTCTAGGGTATGGTACAGAAGTGTAAAACACACATTCGTATATGATAAGCTGCAAAAGCATAATCAATCCTACAAAAGACAATGTAGGTGCTGATTTCTTTTACAAGATGTGTCTGATTTTCATGTTCTTCTAATGAACTTCTATTGAACTTGTATCGTTTTTATTATTTTTCTCATAACTATGACCGTATTCTCACAATTATTAGACTTTTAATCTCAGTTCCAATGACTTTGGACTGGACAATATCATCAAAAACTTGCAATTTGACTCGAACTTTGACATCAATGACTCGTGACTTGACTTGGACTTTAGTCTGATGACTTGAAAAAGATTTTCAGTGAATGTGTTGAGTCAAATCTGTCCCCATTCGAAGTATTCAGCGTGATCGTTATTATGTCATTTCCACCAATTATTAATGTCCAGTCAGGTTTAAGAACAAACAACAAGGGTGCACTGACTAAATCCTGAATGCTATCTCAGCAGTTTTTGCATGACCAACACTTGTCACACTGGTCAAAGAAAATGGCAAACGGTCGAAAATGTATGACTCGATAATTTCAAGCCGATGACTTTTGACTTGACTCAGGCTGTCTTGTCTTGAATTGAGACTTGACTTGCAAAACACTGACTTTCTACCAAGTCTGGTTTTCAGTATTCCGACACTACTGGGAAGGTATTAATAAATCATTCATTTTCTACCGCTTATGCTCACGAGGGTCGCATGAACCTATCCCAGCTGTCTTCAGACGAGAGGCGGGGTACACCCTGGACTGGTCGCCAATCACAGCCTGAGGAGCACCAGAACCCAGAGGGAGGCTGACGTCATTGCAGCTCCCTCAGGCAGATGCAATGCATTATAGGAAAACTATTTTTTTTAATTTGTTATTTTTTCCGTTGTAAACTCATATTGGTACATTCATTCTTTTTCTACCGCTTATCCTCACGTGGGTCGTGGGGGGTGCCACCAACCATTCACACTCACATTCATACTATGGACAATTTGGAGTCGCCAATTAACCGAGCATATTTTTGGAATGTGGGAGGAAACCGGAGTACCCGGAGAAAACCCACACATGCACGGGGAGAACATGCAAACTCCACACAGAGTTTCCACCCTATGGTGGAATCGAACTCGGGTCTCCTAGCTGTGAGGCCTGCGCGCTAACCGTTCATCCGCCGTGCAGCCTGGTATAAATAAATAATTGCATTGTGTCACCTGCCGAGCAACATACATTTACCAAAAAGTGTATTACATGTCTTTTTTCCAGGTCTGTCCCCCTTCCATCAGGAGCCTTCGCCTCAAACGGTGCCCGCTGGGGGATCGGCTCGCTTCCAGTGCTGGATCGATGGCATCCCCACACCTGTAATTACTTGGGAAAAGGACAGAGTCGCCGTCGTCGAGGACCCAAGGTGACTCCGCTACAATTGCTATTGAACCTTGCATTGTTATCCCTCTATAGCCTTTTCTTTCTGTTTTTTTTTGGGGGGGGGGCGGTTTTCCAGCATCTAATAAACGAGGGACAATAGGATTTTGGCATTTACTGATCTGTACCAGAAATACATACTTTACTCGTCAATGAAGTGTTGAATGTCATCCTAGTTACTGACTGCCGTCATGCCTCACTGTTTTTTTTTTTAATAATTTTTTTTCATTAATTCATGACCAATACGTCACATTTTGTATTAAATGTCATCGAGCGCGTCAATCAATATATTCCCGGAAAGCACAGCCCAATAAAGTCCCAGCGACTCTGTGCTGTGACCTTGGTTATCAAGCTAATTTAGCTAAGTGGTTTTTACTGTTAGTCCTCTTCACGGTATACATGCACTTGTTTTTTTTCTTTTATTAGTTTTTTTTATTAACTTTGCTGCAAAGAGATACAGTTAAGTGATGTTGCGCTGAGTGTATAACCCTGCCCTTATTATGAATAGGTAGTATTCATGAGTCGTCATTACTTCTAATTAGACTTTCATCAGGGAAATAGGGTCCTTGAAGGTTGACCATAATAATCAACTGTGTAAGAATATACAGGTGAGACAAGCCATGTTTTTCAATGCAAGAAAATAAAAGATGTAATGTTGAAGAAAAAATTACATTCAAGCAAAAACATTTTTTTTTCAACAAGGAGTGTATGGTGCAGAAGGTTTTAACTCATGCACACACACACACACACACACACATGCACACATATAGTTCACTTCCAAATGTGAAAATTGTAAATAGTTCATGGTGTCTTTATTTTGGTTGTTTACGTTGTGGTATAGTTGTTTTGCCGGGTGTCCAGGGTGTACCCTGCCTCTCGCCCGAAGACAGCTAGGGTAGGCTCCAGCACCCCCGCGACCCTGGTGAGGATAAGCGGTAGAACATGAATGAATGTATGGTTTTGTGGGGGGTTTTTTACCAACAAAACTTGGTAAAAATGATGTTAAATGTTCACTTGTCCATCCGTTTGGAACCTATCCCAGTTGTCTTCGGGTGAGAGGCGGGGTACACCCTGGACTGGTCACCAGCCAATCACAGGGCGGCCGAGGTGCTACAATGCTGCCTGAGGAGCACGAGAGCCCAGAGGGAGGCTGACGTCATTGCAGCTTCCTCAGGCAGATGCAATGCATTATGGGAAAACTATTTTTTTGTAATTTGTTATTTTTTCCATTGTAAAGTCATATTGGTACGTTCATTCATTTACTACCGCTTATCCTCACGAGGGTCGCGGGGGTGTTGGAGCCCATCCCAGCTGTCTTCAGGCAAGAGGCGGGGTACACCCTGGACTGGTCGCCAGCCAATCACAGGGCGCATTCATACCTATGGACAATTTGGACATTCATAATTTTTTTGCATCATTTTCTGTATGTAAAATTGTAATAATTGTCTATAAGATGTGTTTTTTTGGGTGTCTGGCACAGATTAATTGGATTTATATTATTTTCTATGGGGAAATTTGCTTTGGTTGGAGTCCGCTTTGGTTTGAGTCAGACCTTCAGGGACGGCTAAGGCACCATATTCATGCTTCATTCACATTCACATCTATAATGCAACTTTGAAAATATTCCATCCATATGCCGCTTATCCTCACTAGGGTCACGGGGGGATGCTGGAGCTTATCCCAGTTGTCTTTGGGAAAGAGGCGGCGGGGTACAAGCTTTACCCTGAGAGCATAAAACCCTTTGTTTAGATTTTTCTTGGCTCAAATATTCTCATTTATTATCTCGTACACTGATACTGACATTTTACAGTGATCTAGTGGCCTCGGCCATTTGGACTTAGTTTTTTTTTTCTCTGGGCCAGCTTTATAGCCCTAATGGCGACCGTGGCCTTGCCTGACCTGCAAACAGCTCGATGCTTATGAGGGCTCGTGGGTGAGATGAGGTTCCGCCACCTCAGGCGCTGCTAATGGCCCGTCACAAAGATAAGCTGATACATCAGCCCCTTTTTGTCTTGTTCCTAGCTGCTGCTTTTCTCCTGATTGGTCCCAGTTCCTCGCTCCAGCTCTCTCTTTGGTATTATCCTCCATCCAATATTCATCTTTTTCTGTGTCTGTATCTTACCCATTTTCAGGTTGTACAATACAGTGTTTGGCTTAAAACATCCTCAATTATTAGGCTGGAAGTGCAGTGAAATAGAGGCTGTAGGGTTCCAAACTATTAGTTTAAGCTTCTAGTCGCCTCGCTGCCTACTGGCAATATTCTGTTCTCATTTTTACAGCTAAGAGTGTGAAAAATATACACAGTATACATAATATGCTACTTTTATTATGCCTTCATTTATCATTAAAGTCAAGAAGAGAGTATTGTTTAATGCATTTATTCTCAATTTGGGGTTAAGGCACCACTGGTGGTACACGGGAACAGGAAGATTCATTCATTCATTCATTTTCTACCGATTATCCTCACAAGGGTCGCGGGGGGTGCTGGAGCCTATCCCAGCTGTCTTCGGGTTGAGAGGTGGGGTACACCCTGGACTGGTCGCCAGCCAATCACACAGCTGCCAAGGTGCTACAATGCTGCCTGAGGAGCACGAGAACCCAGAGGGAGGCTGACGTCATTGCAGCTCCCTCAGGCAGATGCAATGCATTATAGGAAAACTATTTTTTTTAATTTGTTATTTTTTCCGTTGTAAACTCATATTGGTACATTCATTCATTTTCTACCGCTTATCCTCACGAGGGTCGCGGGGGGTGCTGGAGCCTATCCCAGCTGTCTTCGGGCGAGAGGCGGGGTACACCCTGGACTGGTCGCCAGCCAATCACAGGGCTGCCGAGGTGCTACAATGCTGCCTGAGGAGCACGAGAACCCAGAGGGAGGCTGACGTCATTGCAGCTCCCTCAGGCAGATGCAATGCATTATAGGAAAACTATTTTTTTAATTTGTTGTTTTTTCCGTTGTAAACTCATATTGTTACATTCATTCATTTTCTACATTCATTTGGAGCCTATCCCAGCTGTCTTCGGGCGAGAGGCGGGGTACACCCTGGACTGGTCGCCAGCCAATCACAGGGCACACCTCCGTGCAGCCCGAAAAGAAATAGAATAAAGAATAAAAAAATAATAATAACATAATTTTACAAATATATACATGTATTTTGCATTTTAAAGCTGTTCTTAGACTCCTCCTCATCCAACATTGAAAAAAATCTTGTCTTTCAACTTTATGTTCCCGTCTTCCAAGTCAAGTTATCATTCTGTCATGTTGTGACAGCACACAATGGTCTCCCTCCCTTAACAAAGAGGGATGGGGGTCCTTTGAGGACCCAGCCGGAATCCCGTAGACTTGAACAACTGCATTTTTCACATCTCCCAGTCAGTTATATTTGTATTTGTCATCCTGCTTCTTATTCTGTCTCCCTCTGCCATCTGTCCTGTGTGAAACAGGTTCATTTTCCTTCCTAATGGGGTGCTCCACATTCTGGAGGTTACCAAAGAGGATGAAGGCGCCTACCGCTGTGTTGCATCCAACTCTGCCGGGAGGGATGTCAGCCATGAATCCGAGCTCACCGTCAGCCCAGGTTAGTCTCTGTCGTCACTTGTTGAGGTTGCATCTCCCTGAAAATACTTTGGAGCTCAGGTAATTAAAATTACAGTTTGAACAATGCAGTATCGACATTTTGGACCATATGGCCTGAGGTTTGGAGGTTTGCCACCAGCTGCTTATAATTATCCTCTAGGAGTCAATTGTTCTACATTTAGTCAATCCTGTTTAACCCTAATGTACTGGCGCTTAATGCGATTTGAGAATGAGATTTGCTTGAGCAACATCAACATTACCAAGTGAATATGAGATATTAATACGGCCGGTTTATCACAGTTGTGATAGCTGGCCAGCCAAAGGATGTCGATCGATTCACAGTGGCAACTCCCCCACGTATAAACACAGCATTACTGGATTAATATGCACCTTTTTTGTCCTCAACCAGGCTCTGCAGAAGCCCTGAACAGAGTTGTGATTGTGACACCACCTCAGAATGCCACAGTGGTCCTGGGCCGTCCCGCCGTGATGGAGTGTATGGCACAAGGCCAGCCCAAGCCGCTGGTGTCCTGGAGCAGACAAGGTAAATCCTCTCACTTCAACTCCTTCATGTTCTCTGGATTATTTCTCACTTGTTGTCCATACGGAAATATCTGAGATATCCAAACACTTGCCAACCTGGGGCTAAAATGGTCTCTCGATGTGTCCTCAATTGTTCTATTATAATATTGATGAATGACCTTAGTAGGGTGATTTGTCATGTTAGTGCACTTTCGGATCCACAGAGTGGATCACAGTTATATGCTTTTGAAAGCAGGTATTGTCATTAATGTATAACTTGTAATAAGAATATAAGGATAAGTGGCCTAGAAAATGGATTAATTTATTTTTTTTTAATTTCATTACTTAATTATGAAGAACGAGAACACTTTCTTTGCTGGTTATTGTGTGTGGCTGCTCTATAGGAGCCCACAACTCAATAAAAAAGGGCAGAAAATTTTGCATAATTGGTCCCCTTTAAGTAAGTTTAACATTTTAGCTATCAAACAAGTGTAAAAATAAGTGCCAGTGTTTATGTGGTAAACAATATCATCTCACTTCTTTTATTTTGTCCGCTTTGATCAGACGGAAAGCCTATTTCCACCGACGTGGTTGTCCTCGCCACAAACCTGGTGATTCGAGATACGAGGAGGCACCATGGGGGCGTCTACGTCTGCCGGGCCAATAAGGCCCGCACCAGGGAGTTTGTCACTGCTGCTGCTGAGCTACGTGTGTCTGGTATGGAAGGGATGCTATCCTTACTCTGTGTATGATGAAGATGGTCTCCGGTGCTTCGATGGCCTCAAGTCAGCAAATAATTGAATAGAACATGAGTGTTATTGTAACACAATTCCTCTTGGGAAAGATGCCAAGAACGCTGCTACAAAAACAATTGCCTATAACACGTAGTAAGAAGGCAGTAGAATGCAAGCGACAGGTCTTAGACCAAAGTACCTGAAATTTCCCAAGGACAGCTTATACCTGGCATTAAATTAATGAATCCACAGTGTAATCTGCTGGTAGACCTAATTACCTTTGAGTGAATGTCAAATGAACTTCCAACAAGAGTCTGGAGGGGAATATATAGCAAGTGCAAAATCAGCTCATAATAAAGTAAGAGCAAAGACATGTCATTTTTTTATATGAAGAAAAATGGTTGGTGGAAAACTACAGTTTTATGTGTTACTAAATTACAATTCCTTATACTGAAAACAGACATTTTTCTGGATTGAAAGTTCATTCATTCATTTTCTGGAGCCTATCCCAGCAGTCTTCGGGCGAGAGACGGGGTACACCCTGGACTGGTCGCCAGCCAATCACAGGGCTGCCGAGGTGCTACGATGCTGCCTGAGGAGCACGAGAGCCCAGAGGGAGGCTGACGTCATTGCAGCTCCCTCAGGCAGATGCAATGCATTATGGGAAAACTAGTTTTTAAATTTGTTATGTTTTTGTTATGCTGGAGCCTATCCCAGCAGTCTTTGGGCGAGGGACGGGGTACACCCTGGACTGGTCGCCAGCCAATCACAGGGCACATATAGACAAACAACCATTCACACTCACATTCATACCTATAGAGTCGCCAATTAACCTAGCATGTTATGTGGGAGGAAACTGGAATACCCGGAGAAAAACCACGCATGCACAGGGAGAACATGCAAACTCCACACAGAGATGGTGGAATCGAACTCGAGTCTCCTAGCTGTGAGGCCTGCACGTTAACCACTTTACACCATGCAGCCCGGATTGAAAGTTATGCTTGAAAATGTATTTACCAATGTAGGTTAGAGTAGTTTTCCTGCACTCGTAACATGTTTGCTGCTTTTTGCACGACAGGTTTTGTATGGCTCAGTCAAGACCCCCCCCATCAGCTAATGGAGAAAAATTACATACTAAAAAAAAATAAATGACAAAAATGAATATATTTTATTCATAGCGGGCCACCACACATAAATGAATGTATGAGAAACCTTGCATATTGAAAAGAGTGATTGCTAGCCCCATTCCATGTGATTAATTTCCCATTCATGTCTTCCACCAGCCCCTCCAGTCATTCTCCAACCCCCGGAGACAGTGTCCCTATCCCGGGGAAACACCGCCCGGTTTGTGTGCAACAGCTCCGGGGACCCAGCTCCGGTGCTCCACTGGCTGAAGAATGGCCAACCCATCCAGTCGTTCCGGCGAGTCAAGACCCAAAACCCCGGAGTCCTGCTCATCAACCAGCTGGCCCTGGAGGACGGGGGCTACTACCAGTGCATTGCTGACAACGGCCTGGGGACTGCATGCGCCACGGCTAAACTTACAGTCATTGTGAGAGAGGGTCTTCCCAGTCCCCCTCAACAGCTCTCAGTCACCCCATACTCCAGCACCACTGCCCTGCTCGCATGGGAGAAACCAGAGTACAACTCGGACCAAATCATTGGATACTCTGTGCACTGCCAGCGTGCTGCAGGTGTGTATACAGTATACTTTTCGATGCAATAACTATGAAAATATCTCATTTATAAATAAGGAATTTTACTTCACAGAAATTCACTGATTACGGTTGGATCTGGAACCTTGATAAACCGAAAATGACTACCATGTTTTTGGGGGGATTTTTTCATGTTTGGTAACACTGCATAAAAATAATAATACATGTACATATGTTCCTTTCAGGTTCCGATAATGTGGAGTACCAGTTTGCGATGAATAATGACACAACGGAATACCACGTCAAAGATCTTCTTCCTCACACTGCCTACACATTCTTTGTGGTTGCCTACTCTCCCATGGGGGCCAGTCGCCCTTCCTTACCCGTTACGGTCGACATGCTTGAGGATGGTATGCATTATGAGTATGGTTTACAGATCAATATTGTATGTACTGTATATAGTCACTTCATTGTTTAACTTAATATGTAAATGGTTCAATTCCACCCTCGGCCATCTGTGTGTGGAGTTTGCATGTTCTTCCCGTGCCTGTGTGGGTTTTCTCCGGGTATTCCGGTTTCCTCCCACATTCCAAAACATGTTAGGTTAATTGGCGACTCCAAATTGTCCATAGGTATGAATGCGAGTGTGAATGGTTGTTTGTCTATATGTGCCCTGTGATTGGCTGGCGACCAGTCCAGGGTGTACCCCGCCTCTCATCCGAAGACAGCTGGGATAGGCTCCAGCACCCCCGCGACCCCTGTGAGGATAAGTAGTAGAAAATGAATGAATTAATGAATGTTAAGTTGGTATGTGATGAATTTATCGTTCTTTGTAAGAACACTAACACATTCCAAAAACATGTGAGGTTAATTGGCGACTCCAAATTGTCCATAGGTATGAATGTGAGTGTGAATGGTTGTTTGTCTATATGTGCCCTGTGATTGGCTGGCGACCAGTCCAGGGTGTACCCCGCCTCTCGCCTGAAGACAGCTGGGATAGGCTCCAGCACCCCTGCGACCCTCGTGAGGAAAAAGCGGTAGAAAATGAATGAATGAATATGTAAATGAGAGAGTTGAAAGGAAACATAACAATACGAGTCGTGCATGTCACACAGTATTTATGCTAATTTTTAAGGCATTATAAATCACATACAAATGTAGATAATTGTGCCAATGTTGGGTTGAATTTGACTGGATTGTTTTCAGTTGCTCACAGGGTATTTGAAAGCTATTGATTGCATTTGGATACACTAATCCGGTACGTGCTCATCTGTCCTTTAGTACCCAGTGCGCCTCCTCAGCTGTCGATAGCCAGCACTTCCCCAACAGACATCAGGCTGATGTGGCACCCGCTGTCCTCACAGCACAGTCGAGGGGCCGTTACCCGCTATCGCATTGAGTACAGTTCCCTGGATAAAGGTGAGTCCAATCGAACGTCAAATCTGTATGATCACCACGTATGGTCGGCACGGTTTACCAACCAAAGTTTTTAAATTTCTCCAATAATGTTCGCTCAGAAATAACACTGGATGTTGACCAGAATGGACCCTAATAATAAGTCTCTATCCTGGTAAAACTAATTTCAATAATTCATGAGTGTTAATATATTAATGTTTAATTAATGTAATTGATTAATTTTTTTCTTAAACTTTGAACCCTGTGGCTTTTACAGCGGCGCAGCTAATTTATGGCGAAGTTCTATTCTCGTGACATCTCCTACGCTTCAAAGCTGCTACTAATTTTTTAAATCCTGTGGAAACGGTCGCTCCTTTTTTGGCAGGAACCAATCACAAGCGATCTATGTACTCACTTCAAGCTTGCCAACCCACAGGGAATCGCAGGAGGTCATTATATATACTGTATAGCTGTATACACTACAACAGTATGACTCACAGTATCATCTTACAAAGAGCAATAAACTCATCACACAGCGACTGATATACCTAATAAATAACAATAATGAATACCTAATAAATAAAACAAACATGTACCAATATGAGTTTAAAATGGAAAAAAAATCATTGAAAGATTTCCCATAATGCATTGCATCTGCCTGAGGGAGCTGCAATGATGTCAGCCTCCCTCTGGGCTCTTGTGTTCCTGCAGCCATCCTTCCATTTCCTATGCTGCTTGTCCTCCAATGAAATGCATTGCTCAGACACAATGCATTATGGGGAAAATAAAATATATATATTTTTTAATTTTTTCAATGTTTAAAAACTTGTGTTGGTGCATGTTTGTATGTTCATTAAGTATATATTTTTTTACGTTAAGGTGCTGTGTGATGAGTTTAGTGTTATTTGTTAGAATACAACATTGTTATATGTTGTCACATTGTTATATTGATAAGCTCGTCAAGAGTTTTTTCATCATTGTTAGCTCCTGTCAAATAAAGAGCTGCAATTTTATGACGTGGACATAGGTGGCTAATAGTCGGGTGTGTCTTGTATATGTACAAATCTGTTTTTTCCTGTAAATTTAGTGGGTGTGGCTTATAAACTGGAATTTTATGAATTTTAATTCAAAGTGAATCACTACAAAAATACAATGTTTTGTTCTCTTTACCATCAAAATTAGTAACTCTACATCTTCAAACCTCGGAATATCACTATGTGTGGTAATAAGACGATTGATTTTGAATGTTACTTGACTCATTTGGATAGAAACAGGATAGATATTTGTCACCTTTCTATCTGTAACAGATTTCAAAACAGTTCACGGTTTGTCCCATGTCAGAGCAGGAACACTACTGAGTTTGAATGATGTGAAATTCAGCTCACATCAAAGGTACAAAACGGTAATAAATCGTCTATTGACTGCTCAGTTCTGTCACATTCTCACCACTCTTCTGCAAACTCAGGCTCGGGAATCCATATTCTAGCAGTAACTATTGATTTTGAATTAGACTCATCAATATAACATCCAAAATATTCTTTCCTTGTTGCCTCATTACTGGTTATGTGTTTTAAATGTTTGATAATGTTGACATACCAAGAAACCCATTGATTTTTAACGTAGCCAATATATTGTGGTCCATGAGTCAACCGATAATAGATCCAGGTTAAATTAATCCAAATCAACACCATGAGCCAGTCTAGACATATCGAGTTTGTGCATTTTATTTCCCCACAGTGGACACCATCTTCTCAGTAGTGGTAGCCGGTAACGAGACCCAGTTCACGCTCCGAGAGCTGCAGCCCAACCAGGCATACAGATTGAGGATAGCAGCTGGAACACGTGTCGGCTTCGGGGTCCCATCAGAGTGGGCTCAGCACCAAACCCTGGCTCATTACAACCACACCAACCACCGCATGAGTAAGTAGTCCCACATTTTCGGCCCTGTTTTTAAGGATGTATGTCTTCTATAGAGGCTCCAGAATACACACTTAATGCAGTTATGGAATACTTTTTTAAAGCTTGTAGTGCACAACCATTCAATTTGAAGACTCTATCCGAGCACTTACACACATTAGCTGCCAAAGCGCTGCGCTAGGAACAATGCATTGCTGAACAATGTATCTGTCAGTCCCGAGAATGTAAATTGCAAGTGTTCAGCATGCAAGTCCCAGCCTGGCAAGCTTGGCAGCTACTCAAACAAGATAAAATGTATGTGACACATTTTAATATAGGAAAAATGCCACTAGGTCAAGTTCTTTATTAATTTTCTAGTGGGTGAGCATAATGAATGTGGATATTTAATAACATACATTAAGAGATGTCAGTCAAAAGTGATGGCTGCACAGCACAACATACACGTCATGTAGTATGTTGAATGGTTGTGGGTGCTTCAAGGCCTTCATTTAGAAGGTGTCGTGTTTGTACACAGTGATGATTCAATTAACAACATTACAATGATATACCCTATATTGTGCCATTACATATTGTCAGTGTCTGTTAAGATCACTACATATTGATTTTTTTTTATCTTCTCAGTGATATTCGCTCCAACCGAGCTGAAGGTCAGAGCCAGAGTGAACACACTCAATGTCACATGGCACCCCACGCCGAATCACACGGCCATCTCCGGCTACAAGCTCTCTTGCCGAGAGGTGGATGCTGAGCAGTCAGCCAATGGAAGGAAGACGACGCAGACTCACATCGTTAGGCTTCGGAAGAAGGCCAGGTATCATCTTCTTACTGGGCTGGGTGAGTGGTTTTATTTATTAACAACAACAATAAGCACATATTTGGTGTATTATTTTGGTGACCACATCTTATTGTGTTTGTCACTTCTTTCTGTCCATTCACAAATACATATACACAACAGCGACCCAGAGACTTTATATTGTTTTCATATTTGGAATATACCATAATTGCTACTTTTTTTCTGAAACATTGAACCCTGCATCTTATATAGTGGTACAGCTAATTTATGGTGGCTAAGTTCTTGTGACATCTCCTTTTACTTCAGAACTAGTACTAATCATTGAAATACTGTGCCACTCAATGACTCATACTGTCAAACAAACAAGTACCAATACGAGTTTAAAATGTTTTTCCACAATGTATTGCATCTCGGGGGGTCGCACAGTGGCCGAGAGATTAGTATCTAGGCCACACAGTCAGGAGATCGGGAAGACCTGGTGCTGATTCTCAACTTGGGCATCTCTGTGTGGAATTTTATGTTGATTGGCGACTCCAAATAGTCCATAGGTATGAATGTGAGTGTGAATGGTTGATTGTGCCCAGCGATTGGCTGGCGACCAATCCAGGGTGTACCCCGCCTCTCGCCCCTAGTGAGCATCAGCGGCATAGAAAATGGATGGATGGATGGATGGATGGATGGATATTGCATCTGAGCAATGCATTCATTGGAGCTGCAATGATGTCAGCCTCCCTCCGGGCTACTCTGGTGGATGGAAGCAGCATTGCAGCGCTATTCAACCATTTTCCATGCCGCTTGGCCTCTAATGAATTGGTTTGCTCAGATGCATTGCATTATGGGAACATGTTTTTTTATGTAATTTAAACTCATATTGGTACATGTTTGTATATTTGTATATATATATTTATATATATTTATATAATTATTATTATTTATATATATTATTTATATATATTATTTAGTTATACCTTTTGAGTGTTAAGTTGGTGTGTGATGAGTTTAGTGTTCTTTGTAAGATGACACTCTGAGTCTGACTGTTAATATTGAGTAATGGCCTCAATTTCAATCCAAAAAAGTTTTATATAGCTCATGATTGGCTCCTGTCCAATTAAGAGCTACATGGTCCTCGCGGACTCCACACGCTCTACAATACTGTATGGTATTTTATGACGTGGATCAGTTTTTTTCCTCTAACTTTAGTGGGTGCGGCTTACACAACGCAATTTACAGTAGCTTCATGAGATATAGATACAAAATGGTATCATTTTGCATGGAAAGTATCATGAGCGGTTAGCATTATCTACCTCTGCATGAAAAAAAAAACGGTGTGTGCTACTCTTGCTGTAGTGTTGTTTACTCATCAAGCCTAGAAATGCTGGCTCGGCAGTTTGCTAGCCTGTTATTTCAACAAAGTTTCTCTTGCAGCTTGTGTTGTGTAAAATACTTGTTAATAAATGACCTTGTAGTCCAAGAGGGCAATGTTTTCCTTTCCACTTTCTCATGCTTTCCATTATTAAAGTTAAAAATATACACATACTATTATACAATGACTTTCACATTTTATACACCTGCTTCCAATTAACGCCCCGGTTTCTAATAGTAACACATTACTAAGAAGTGTTCTTTTGAATTTTGTGTGCTAGTCCCTGACCAGCAGTATGAAGTGAGAGTTTGGGCTTTCAACAAGCAAACAGATGGATCAGCTGCAGTGTGGAAAGGAAGGACAGAAAAGGCGGATAAAGGTAAGAATTCCATTCACCCCCCCAATGCCTCCAAATATTACTATTCACGAAGACTTAAAGTTAAAATGCATGTTTGCCTTCAAGCATCATCACTGCCCATGCGGCCACCTCCCTTACCCCCGAGCAGCATTCAGGCTACGGCCAACAGCTCCACTTCCATACATCTGCGTTGGGAGAAACCTCGCTTCAGCACGGTGCGCATTATCAACTACACGGTGCGCTGCAGCCCGGCTGGGACCACCAACGCCTCCCTGGTCACATACCACACCAGGTCAGCCTCGATTTGTCCACCAACATTTAGACGTTTCTATTGTCTAATCACACGATGTCCGATGACTCATGGCAGCTGCTGCCACTCAGGGACAGGGCAAGGATGAATGGGGTTTTAAAAGCCTTATGGAGGGTGCGCCATCATTTTTATGAAAGGATGAGATGATGGATGAGGCTGCAAGGTATAAAGCATTTGGTTGTTGGGAGGATGGATCCGATTGCTACAGTAAATAAAAGCTGTCAAGGCATGTGAGCTGTCTCCTTCTTTGGTATGAATATAGCCTGACTAGGGATGGGCATTCAACTATTGGTTAAATTCATAATTTCATGAATTTGTTATTATTTGTCATGAATGGGATGGCACAAACTCCTGTTTCCATGACAATACTGAGCACCCAGCTACAATTGAAAGTGAAGCTGAGACACATTAATATAATTAATATAATGTAAATTTAATACAATTTAGACTTTTTTTGTGTTGCAGCGCCGCTCAGGAGATCCTGATCGGGGCCTTGAAGCCCTTCACCCGCTACGAGCTGGCAGTGCAGTCCAATGGAGTGGATGGAGTGGGCCCATTCACCAGCACAGTAGAGGAGTCCACCCTGTCTGACCGTAAGCTTTTTTACTTGGTTCACATTGCAAAGAACACAACTGAATACTACTTTTGTCAGTGTGATTTAGTTTATTTTGATTATTTTTCATTTATTGTGGTTTAATTCAATTTGTTATTGTTGTAATAAAACTGTGCTCGGAGACCCGAGTTCAATTCCACAATCTATGTGGAGTTTGCATGTTCTCCCCGTGCATGTGTGGGTTTTCTCCGGGTACTCCGGTTTCCTCCCACATTCCAAAAACATGCTAGGTTAATTGGCGACTCCAAATTGTCCATAGGTATGAATGTGAGTGTGAATGGTTGTTTGTCTATATGTGCCCTGTGATTGGCTGGCGACCAGTCCAGGGTGTACCCCGCCTCTCGCCCAAAGACAGCTGGGATAGGCTCCAGCACCCCCCGCATCCCTCGTGAGGAAAAGCGGTAGAAAATGAATGAATGATTATTTTTAATTTATTGTGGTTTAATTCAATTTGTTATTGTTGTAATAAAACTGTGCTAGGAGACACAAGTTCAATTCCGCAATCGGCCATCTCTGTGTGGAGTTTGCATGTTCTCCCCGTGCATGCGTGGATTTTCTCCGGGTACTCCGGTTTCCTCCATTCCAAAAACATGCTAGGTTAATTAGCGACTCCAAATTGTCCATAGGTATGAATGTGAGTGTGAATGGTTGTTTGTCTATATGTGCCCTGTGATTGGCTGGCGACCAGTCCAGGGTGTACCCCGCCTCTCGCCTAAAGACAGCTGGGATAGGCTCCAGCACCCCCGTAACCCTTGTGAGGATAAGCGGTAGAAAATGAATGAATATTCTCCTGGCTGTAGGTTTTTATACCAAGCCAAACAAAGCTCATAAGCCTGTTTTACCAGAGCATGAACAAAATGTTGGTATCCACAACTCATATTTTGTATTTCAGAATGCTCTCTAGTGTTCCCTGGTTATATGATATTAGGGGGAACTATATAATTTAGACAAAAACATGTCTTGACTTACTTTTACAAAATCACTCATGAATCATAAAGGACCAGGCGCCTTCTTTAAAGAAGGATGCGAGATTAGCTTGATTGCACTCCACCAGGACCCTCAGGCAGTACGATGAATCCAACCGCTTTTCGGGCTATGGGCACCACGTACGGGCGACGACGGGCACCTGCGGTTGACGGGGTTCCTCGCGGGCGTGTGGTGGGCCGTGTGCACTGGAGGTGGCGGGCAGCTGTGGCTGGCTGCAGATAATTGCTTGCTTTTCCTCCTCTGAAGTACGGGTACTTTGATTTCCCCAAATCCCCTCCATATTTAATAACCAATGTAAACAATGGGAGGCTTCTACAATTTGCTCTGGATGCGGGTGCGTCGCTTGACGGTGTGACTGGTTGTTTGTCACCTTCAGTACGGCTGATTGCTGATCGCATAACTCACCACACCGTGCTATTTTGGTCTAATTACGAGCATGTTGTAGGGCTGATTAATAAGCCAAAAGTCGTTAATAATTAAAAAAACGAAAGCAGCACAAACATTCATTATAACTGCACTAACCAAGCACTTAAAAATTAGACTATTTTGGTTTCATTCCAAGCATGTGATGAGCTGGGCTTTGTGAAGGGAAGTGGACGGATGCTGCAATGGTGGAGTTAATCGGCGAAGGGGATTGGCGTTTAAAAGCAAGTATCCGGATACACTAATACCTTGCTTTTTCACGGAAATCGTCCAATAATCAATAGAAGCACTCCTAGTACTCACCTGAGCATCTGCCTGTCAGTCAAGTGTCAGCAGGTGAGCGAGTTTCTACAGCTTGTAATCATAGCAGGACATTACCCCCACCAGTCAACCTCTCCTCCCTCATGTGATCACCTGAGCCTCATCCCCCCCTTCCACTGCCTCGTCTTCTCTCAGCTGTACCCAGGTGGCTGGAGCATCAGGACACAGATGGCCGTCACACAAACCCCCCCCCCCCCCCACTAAGACAAAATATACCCCCCAGCTGTGTGGCCTTATTTGTAGCTTTTAATTACAGATTGCCATCCCTCCTCCCTTTCACCCTTTTCTCTCTCTCTCTCTCTCTCCATTATCCTTCAGGGCCTTCCTCGCCTCCGGATGAGCTGCGGTTGAGCGCACTCGACTCATCCTCAGTGCTGGTGAGCTGGCGCCCTCCACTGGAGCCCAACGGTGTCATCATCAGCTATAGGATCTTGTACAGCGGGAACTTCAGCCTGCCTGAGGACATGTGGAAAAACCTTTCGCAGGAGGGTGAGTGGGCTGTCCGGAGAGCTTAAAATTAATATTTTATTAATTGACTTTTAAACAGCAGTACATGTGACTGTATTTCTTCATAAATTAAATATTAAATTATCCCTTTGTATGTCTCTGCCCTACAGGGAGCATTACCAGTGTTGTGGTGCGGGGTTTGTCCAGTGGCAGCCATTACTTTTTTAGGTTGGGAGCATCCACGGAGGTGGGGCCCGGGCCTTATTCGCTTGTAAAGGATGTTCACACACACCCTCACCAATACGGTACGTGCCAAGTATTATTGCATGTGTGCATAGTGGGTATCTAATTATGAAGTATAAGAGGGTTATTTTGTAGTAGCCACCTCGCCGAGTGAATGGAAGTGACATAGATGTGTGTGGTGGAAGACTCTGGCCATCTGTTTCCTCTCGTCTCTGCATCCAGGCTGCCAAAAGATAGCCGGCATACATGAATATCAATGAAGGCAGTTGAATACCTGCCCTGAATTAATATTAACTGTAGCTTTGTCTAAGATAAATAGTATTCACAGAACTGTCTTTACTGTCTAGACCAAGATTTAACAAGGTGTCAGTTTGCTGTTGTTGATGTTTTTTTTTTTTTATATTAAACTCAGTGTCTGCTGCTTCTTTTTCTAGAATTGCTATTATATTGTTTGCTTGTTTTGAGCAGTTTATTTCCATGTGGAAAAAGAGACAAAGTAGTCCTACAGTGGATGGATATGGAAACGGATTACAGAAAAACAGACATTCTTCTTCTAATAATAATAATGGTGATATGATAATATGTATTGCACATATTCTGCATATGCATGATAGGTTAATGAGTGGTTAGCGCACAGGCCACACAGCTAGGAGACCCGAGTTCGATTCCACCATCAGACATCTCTCTGTGGAGTTTTGTAAACTCATATTGGTACATGTTTGTAGATTTCATAGTTATACCTTTTGAGTGTTAAGTTGGTGTGTGATGAGTTTAGCGTTCCAGCGTTCCAGTCCAGGGTGTACCCCGTCTCTCCCCCGAAGACAGCTGGGATAGGCTCCAGCACCTCCGCGACCCCCATGAGGAAAAGTGGTAGAAAATGAATGAACGAATGAATGTTAAGTTGGTGTGTGATGAATTTAGTGTTCTTTGTCAGAACACTAACACATTCCAAAAACATGCTAGGTTAATTGGCGACTCCAAATTGTCCATATGTATGAATGTGAGTTTGAATGGTTGTTTGTCTATATGTGCCCTGTGATTGGCTGGCGACCAGTCCAGGGTGTACCCTGCCGATCGCCCGAAGACAGCTGGGATAGGCTCCAGCACCCCCGCGACCGTTGCGAGGTTAAGCGGTAGAAAATGAATGAATGTACCAATATGAGTTTACAATAGAAAAAAATAACAAATCTCAAATGCATTGCATCTGCCTGAGGTAGCTGCAATGACGTCAGCCTCCCTGTGGGCTCTTGCGCTCCTCAGGCAGCATTGCAGCACCTCGGTAGTCCTGTGATTGGCTGGCGACCAGTCCAGTGTGTACCCTGCCTCTCGCCCGAAGACAGCTGGGATAGGCTCCAGCCCCCCCCCCCCCGCAACCCCCATGAGGATAAGCTGTAGAAAATGAATGAATGAATGAATATTAGGTTAATTGGTGACACTGAATTGTCCATAGAAATTGAAGTTTTGTCCAACCATGCTAAAATAATGAATCCAGCTAATGAATGGTAATGACTACGACTTTTTCAGTGTGCTTAAAAAATAGAAGTACATTTCAACAATTCATCATGTTGCAAATGGAGTAGGAAGGTGCTTCTCAATTAGTTTCTGTCATGCTCTCCCAAAGGGACAGAGATGTTTTCCAGATCTAATATTTATTAATGCTACTTTTTACAGAGCTTGACATCCATGCAGTGACAGGAATCATCGTTGGCGTGTGTCTGGGTCTCATATGCATCCTCCTCTGCATGTGTTTCAGTTTCCGCAACACTAAAACCAGGTAATGCACCTTTACATCATTTCACCAAAAGTCATAGACCTGTACTGCTTCATGTTTATAGCATTCTATCACATAGGGGGGTGTCTGGCAGCCTGGACTCCACTGCTGCAACTCCCCATTACAAAAGAGGGGGCTACCCCAGCGCTGCTAATGTGCCAGAGTGCAGCGATAGCCACGAGCTAGAAACGCTAATGCCCTCCGCAGGCCAAGAATGTAGCCAGTCGTCAGCAGGACCCCCAGAGGAGCAGAGCCTGATGGCGAGTGCCAACACCGGCGATGGAGGAGACGCCCCCACACCTGAACCCAAGGTCAAAATGGAAGCATATGGAGTGTGTTTTTTTTTTCTAATATTAATTTTGTCATGTGCTACTATCACATTTTCAGGCTGCTTGGAACGGCTCTGTGAGTCATAACTGGGCCAACAGAATCACTCGGTATCGAGACACCGTCACTGAAGACTCCCAAGGATTCATGGCTGGAGGTGTCAACATAACAAACGACAACTTCACGGTAAATGGGTCCACTTTTAATAACAGGGTGGATGCTTGGCTGTTTACGTACATTACTGTTTACTCAACACACTAACTCCTTATCACAAATACTTAAACTTGCTGATATAGTTCATCTTCAAACAGCTAAAATAATGCATAAGGCTAAAAATAACCAATTACCTAAAAATGTCATCCAATACTTCTCTACAAGAGAGGAGAAATATGATCTCAGGGAAGAACTACATTTGAAACACTTATATGCTAGGACTACGTTAAAAAGCCATAGCATTTCAGTATGTGGAATCAAACTATGGAATGGATTGAGTAAGGAACTCAAACAATGCACAACGATGAGCCAATTCAAGAAACAATACAAGCAGTTGATGTTTGCTAAATACAAGGATGAAGAGTCTTGAACCAGTCATGATGTGCTATACATATCACTATATTGACACTTACTATGGTACCCATTATGTTATTGGATGGTCATATCACCTCATACTTTGGTACATGGCAAAAAAATAATAATAAATCAAAATAAAACAAATAAAAACATAATAATTAATAAAATAAATTAAAAAAAAATAAAAATTATATTAAGAAAGCAGGAAGTGAACAAATGTAAGAGTTACTGATTGTAAAAGTACCAGATGGAGGGGTAGGATTTAATAAGCTTTGCTTCTTCCTACTCCTTTTGGACATGTGGAACTGTGAACTGATTATGGGATGCATTCAATTGTAATCGGATGCATGTTCAAATGAAATAAAACCATTACCATAAACCTAATAAGTGGTTGGGCCACTGGTTGGAACGGAACAAGTTGGGGGTTTTCCAGCATGAAGTACCTTGTTAAGGTCATGCCACAGTATCTCGATAGGATTCCGATCGGGACATTTTTTTTGTTGTTCTTCAGCCAATCAGAGGTGGACTTGCTGGCGTGTTTTGGATCATTGTTGTTCTGCAGAAAGTTGGTTTCAGCTTGAGGTTTTTGGTAGGTTCCATTTGTCAGAGTATTTTCCCAAAGGTCAAAAAAAATGTGACAAAATAAAAATAAAACAAAATAAAAACATTAAAATTAATAAAATAAAAACATAAAAATTAATAAAATAATTACAAAAAAATAAAAATTATATTTGGAAAGCAGGAAGTGAACAAATGTAATAGTTACTGATTGTAAAAGTACCAGATGGAGGGGTAGGATTTAATAAGATTTGCTTCTTCCTACTCCTTTTGGACATGTGGAACTGTGAACTGATTATGTGATGCATTCAATTGTAATCTGATGCATGTTTAAATGAAATAAAACCATTACCATTACTATTACCATTACCATTACAATTACCATTACCAGACTGTTAATGTGTATGTGAATCAATGAATGAAGAGACAAGGATCTGAGATGTTCTCTTCTTGCAGGATGGTCCATCCCTGTGCAGTAACCAGGTGGAGGCGGAGGTTATCGTCCACTCAGAGCTGTCCAATCCAGAGAGCGTGCAGGCAAAGGAGGACCGTGGCCGTGCGAGGGACTCCAAAGCCACCTGTGGACCTTCATTACCAGAGGACAGCTATTTGCCTCTGGGCCGCCTGAGCCTGTCAGCAGAGGGGAAGTCTCCTCCTGACAAACATTCACTGGCACGCAGCCCGCAGAGTCTCCCCTCTATAAATTTGCCAATGAACCACAACGGGGAGCTGGAAGACGACGGGACAGATGCGGGTCACGCTGAGCCAAAGCAGGACTCGGGGCTAACTAATGGCTTCCATTCCCCGAAGACACTACCGCCTGTGATGAAGTCAGGGGAAAACGGGGACGTTAGACACTGCCCTTCCGCATCTGCAAAAACCATCTCTGGGAGTCTTTCCCCTGCCCCCTTTGTCAGTTCTGGCCTGGTCCACTCTACCTCAGTAGCACACACTTACCTGTGTCCCTAGCCACTGCATGCCAGACATGTTGGACGCATAAGAGATGATTGTCTTGATGCACCTCATTGTTGGATTCTTTTCTTTTCTACCTTCTTTCATACGTGATATAGTATATTTGTAGAGCTGGTGTTGTTGTGGTATGCATCGCAACCATACATTCCTCCGGGCTGTGAAAGACAAGCTGTCGACGGGCACATAGAGGTGCTGGTCCACTTGACCTCTATCTATTGACCTGACGGTGGCGCTAAGGAATTAGCCTCAAGAGTGTGTCTCTCTCCAGTCTCGTGCTGTCTCAGGGTCACAATACTGGAATGTGCCATCGTATCTCACATCACACAACACGTGTCGCTGTGTGCCATTTGTAATTCTGCAGTTTAGCATTTTAGAGATTGGGAACCGTCTGTTGTTTTTGTTTTACAAAGGAGTATTAGGGCCATTTCGGAAAGAAAAAAAAAGTAAGATTACAGGAATAATGTTGTAATATTACATGAAAAAAGTTGTCTTTATGTAAATGGACAAACAGACCGTATAACTCATTCAAGTGTGTGAATGGAATGACAAAAAAACAGCAATTTTGATGATTTTGACAGATTTTTCAAGGCACACAAAATATTTTCTTAGGGCTATATAGTCATGGAAAGATTCATACATGGGTAAGTTTCAGCAAAATATCACTTGTCAACACAAAAAAATGACTTTATTTTCATAGTATAACTGTTTTTCTTGAGAAATTACGCCATTTTCCCTGTAATATTGCCACTTTTTCCCCCCACTGTGGCCCTAATACTTTTTTTTTTTTTTTACATGATGTGCCATTTTTTAGAAGAAAGTCTTATGATGAGACATTACAGCCGCATATGTAGACGGGTCACAGTTAGGGCTGCACCAGTGTCTTCTCCACTTATGTTCAATTCTATACTCGACTCAATTTGTGTGTTGAATCGTTAGCCTGTGATCTCCCCCTGTGCACAGACCCGGTCAGCCGTGTCGAATCAGTGGCGGTGACGTCGTTCATTCCGTTCACAAAAAAGAACTAGTTCTTTTGACCCGTTCGTTCATGACTGCAAGACTTTCTTTATTGTCATTGCACTATAACACAGCAGTGAAATTGCCAACGAAATGTTGTTGCCTGGCTCCCGTGTAAGAATAAATAATAAATAATAAATAATAAATAATAAATAATAAATAATAAATAATAAATAATAAATAATAAATAATAAATAATAAATAATAAATAATAAATAATAAATAATAAATAATAAATAATAAATAATAAATAATAAATAATAAATAATAAATAATAAATAATAAATAATGTGGAGAATAAATAGATGACATCAAATATGAACAATGTACAGTGTAAACAGTAATTTGGAACTAGCATAGTAGGTTCGTTCACAAAAAAGAACTAGTTCTTTTGACCCGTTCGTTCATGAACGACACACCACTAGTATAGTAGGTTATTAAGTCAGTGGCGGTGACGTCGTTCATTCCTTCACAAAAAAGAACTAGTTCTTTTGACCCGTTCGTTCATGACTGACATAGACATAGACTTTCTTTATTGTCATTGCACAACACAGCAGTGAAATTGCCAACGAAATGTTGTTGCCTGGCTCCCGTGTAATAATAAATAATAAATAATAAATAATAAATAATAAATAATAAATAATAAATAATAAATAATAAATAATGAATAATGAATAATGAATAATAAATAATAAATAATAAATAGATTACATCAAATATGAACAATGTACAGTGTAAACAGTAATTTGGAACTAGCATAGTAGGTTCGTTCACAAAAAAGAACTAGTTCTTTTGACCCGTTCGTTCATGAACGACACACCACTAGTATAGTAGGTTATTAAGTGAAGACACCGGAGACGCTAAATTACAGCTACAGCTTCCGACCCTAATATATATACATGATGTGCCGTTTTTGAGAAGAAAGTCTTATGTTCAATTTTATACTCGACTCAATTTGAGTGTTGAATCGTTAGCCTGTGATCAGTGAGTCAGTGGTGGTGACGTCGTTCAATTCCGTTCACAAAAAAGAACTAGTTCTTTTGACCCGTTCGTTCATGAACGACACACCGCTAGCATAATAGGTTATCAAGTGAAGACACCAGAGGTAGGCTAGAAGCTACGTATATGCTACTGTATGTTATCCAATGAGACGCTAAGTTACAGTAGCAGCTTCTGACCAGATGGTGGCGGTAATGTGTCAGTCAGTCAGTTTAACAAGCTCACAGACTGCCCGGAACAAGACATTCAACTAGCAATGGAGAAGTTTTTAAAACGAAAAAATGAAGATAAAAGTAGTTCAAGCCCCCCTCAAAAGACTAAATTTTTACGTAAGTACAATTCTGACTTCATCAAGTACGGCTTTGGGGGAAATAATCGATACATTTGTTGTAAAAAACGAGACCACTGGTGCATCCCGTCTCCTTGTCAACGACGCTACCTCGTTTCTATTTCAGGTTTCCAGTGTGGTTTCATTGCCAATGTAGCTAACGTTATTTTTCTTAATGTTTATAATTTTTTTTTCAACCACAAATCGATGTCTTATGCTTTGTTGTAGAAAAGTTTTCCGTAGTTCATTGCTGCCTGTGTTTTTGGTCCACCGAGTGGGATATTTCCTACACTTCCTTGCTGTCTGGAATGCAGCATAATTCCAAGTTGATATGAAAACGACAGTAGAATGTATCATCTACTGGAAAAAATAATGCATTTTGTGTTTATACCACCCGCATGCAGGTTTTAATAGGTTTAATATGTCATTTTAAATTCAGAAAAACAAATTGACTGCAAAAATGGCCACTCCTTGCCTGCAGGTGGTGCTAAGTGTCATGTTGGCTTCACTGGTGTCCGTTCATAGTCATTGCAAGTGCTTCTCAATGCACCGTTGATACCTCAACCACATGTAATTATGTACATCCCCATTTAACTTTTATTTAAAGTGGTAGCAGTTTAAAAAGTACAAAAAAAAGAATGTATTCAGTACCCGGTGGTGGTCAGACATCAGTTGGAGGCTTTTTAAAGGTCACTTAGCAAGCTTTGTCATGTCACGATGCTTCAACTCTTTGAATATATCTATTTTTAATATCAGCTTATGTCTTTTGGTTGGTTTGGTTTGCACTGACAAACTCTAAATTGTCCATAGGTATGAATGTGAGTGTGAATGGTTGTTTGTCTATATGTGCCCTGTGATTGGCTGGCGACCAGTCCAGGGTGTACCCCGCCTCAAACCCGAAGTCAGCTGGGATAGGCTCCAGCACCCATGCAACCCTCATGAGGATAAGCAGTAGAAAATGAATGAATGTATAAACCCCATTTTGGCCCCTGACCTAGAGTTTGGGAAACCCTACAGCCTGTCATTGTCGGTCAATAGTATCCCATTTTGGGTCAATAATCCATGGTACCTTCAGGGCATAGTTGTTTGGTGTAGGCTTTGGTTTTTTGTTACTACATGAATCTTTAAACCTCAACCAAGGCTTTCATGCAGTTTTTAAGACGTTAGCATTGTTCATATGCGTCAGGATGTCACATGGTGTCTGATCTCCTTCTAAAATCCTATTTCCCGTGATGGGACTTCACATTGTTATTCTTCTTATTTTGCAGTGTGAGAGCCCGGAAACTGACTAAGTCTAGAGCAGGGGTGGGCAAACTACAGCCCGGGGGCCACATGCGGCCCACCAAGTGTTTGAATCCGGCCCGCCAGTTGCTTTTTCAGTATTTCAACTTTTAACATACAAACTGGCAACATGTCTTATTTAGTCATTTTTTTTTTTTATGTAAAATTTAGTGACATAGTTTGATGTTTAAAGTGCTCCTGAAAAAAGCCACATGAGAACATACAGCTACAATTAGACAAATCATTCAAGGAAAATGTGTGTGTTAAATACATGTTCTGGCCCCCTGGACAATTTTGTTAACTCAATGCGGCCCACGAGTCAAAATATTTGCCCACCCCTGGTCTAGAGGGACAAAAACGACAGGGACGTCCTCTTCCTCAGTGCAGTTCCGGGATTTAATTTGTTTGTTTGTTTTGGTTTCTTTTAGAAATAATTGTCCTCTTTGAAGTTTACTAGGACCATACTGAAATGAAAAAAAAAACCCTCAATCTACATGAAAAATATGGTCAGAATAAAGTTAGTGTAGTATTAAAAAGAAAATATAAATTATAAAATAATTGTAAAAATATAAAATATTAAAATATAATATTACAACATAATTATTGTAAAATGTCCACATTTTTGGTAATATTTCCACTTCTGACTTTTTTCAGAATTAATTTTTTTCCTCCAATTTTTCTCATTATTTTCAGATTGAATGAAATTGTGATATTTATTTAATTTTTATTAAATTTTTTGACCTTTTTATTGTAAAATTTCAAATTAAACAAATCTCAGCTTTTCTTTTATTGATAGAAAGATATTTAATCATATTTTACATCATAATCACATATGTTTATACAATAGATTTAGGCGTTTTTGCTTTAAAATAATATTTATATTTCAAAAACGTATACTTCTTTATCTGTCAAGAAGTAAACAAGAATTATCTTAAGATATCAGGTGATTGAATATTTTATAAAAAAAAACAAGCTAAAGTATCACAAAGTTCCCTTTTTATGCAGAAAGTGTATTTTCAGTAACATATTGCAGCCAAGGACTTTGGTTTGCCACCAGCTGCTTATAATGATCTGACTTGTTTCCAAGAAACTCTGATTAAAAAATCAATTTCTGCTCCGGTTCATGAAATATTTATACACACATTCATTTTGTCCACTTCCGAGAGATTTCTGCAAATAAAAACAAAACATTTTAGGTCAAAACTCTGATAATTGGATAATTATTTTGTAAAAATTGGATGGCTTTATTCTTATAAAATTGCCACTTTTTGTCCTGAAATGTTTTTTTTTTTCGATTTGATTTTTTAATGTAATAGAAATTATATTATTCTATATTATATTTTTATATAATATTAGTATTACCCAAAAAATTATGACTCGTAATATTACAACTTTTTGTGTACTTTACAAATTTACTGTCATAGAATTCTGACTTTTTCTAAAGTTTTAAACAAAGTAAACTTCCGATTTCTGCAAAAAGACAACTTTTGCGAGTAAGAGTAATTCTAACAAAATAGTTAAATTGTTTGTCATATATTGCAACTATTCTCATAATAATTGTTCTTGCAAAATGATGACTTTATTCTCACAAAATCACCTTTTGACTTTTTATTCCTGATAGTGTGACTTCATTCTTCAAAGGTCCAACGTATTTCTCACAATATTACAAGTTTATTCTTGTTAAATTAAGATTTAATTTTTTTTTCCATATAATTCTGACTTTATTCTTACAATGGTATCGCTTTATGGTATTGTGTTTTTTAATCCTTTCAGTATGGCCCTAATACATCTTTGTATTTTTCTCGTCATGCTCGGGTACCCTTCATATTTGCATACTTCATCCTCATCCATTTTCTCAAGTAGGAAAGTAAAGTGCCGTGCAGCGCTGGCGTCAATGTGTTCTTTTGTACAGCGGTGTGTGTGAATCAGTGTGTACATTTCTGGTGCTGTGTGGTGCTCGGCCTTGTCCCTGTCTCGTCATCGTTGTCAACGTTTCTTCAATCCCAACGTGTCGGTCAGTATCGCTGATCATCGGTGATGATCCAACTTGAGTCTACTTGACCTCTTGTTGATCAGCATGGGACTCTCATCTTTACATGTCTTCAAGTGGAGCTCACTTAAAGGGACAGGACACGGCTTTGCTGGTGTTATTGTCACGGCGACCATGGCCATAATCAATGAGTTAGAGACGTCCATCTTGTTATCAAATGTCACAAATGTTACTGTTCTTGTAAATAAACCTGGACTAAACATGCCTCTTTGTCTCACTCTCAGGTGAGTTAGTACGATAAAGTATCTTTTTATGATTGCAACACTTTTTGCAACATTATTCTTGGAAAAATTTGGACTTTTTTTCTTGTAATATAGTGGCCCCATAAAATTATGACTACCCTCATAAGGGTACATTGATACTATTTTTCAATTAATGTTACAAAGTATTTATTATATGTTGTTATATCTTTATTTTTTCTGTCAACTTTACACTATTAGTGTCATTGTTACTATTTAAATACTTACCAATATTTGTATATGGGACAATTTTTTAGAAAAGCTACACTTTATAAACTACTAAATTGCTCTAGCTCAGCGAGGGTCGTGGGACTAAGTAGTACAGTGGTGGGCAAAACCGTTAATTTTTGTGAACCGGATAATTCCGATTCATCCAGTCAAAAGATCCGTTCATTTCCGATCTCCCCCTCCCTGTACATAGACCCGGTCAGCCGTGTCGAGTCAGTGGCGGTGACCTCGTTCATTCCGTTCATAAAAAAGAATTAGTTCTTTTGACCCGTTCGTTCATGACATACACACCACTAGCATAGTAGGTTCGTTCACATAAAAGAACTAATTCTTTTGACCCGTTCGTTCATGACCGACACACCACTAGCATAATACGTTCGTTCACAAAAAAAGAACTAGTTCTTTTGACCCGTTCGTTCATTACCGACACACCACTAGCACAGTAGGTTCGTTCACAAAAAAGAACTAGTTCTTCTGATCCGTTCGTTCATGACCGACACACCACTAGCATTGTGGGTTATCAAGTGAAGACACCAGAGACGCTAAGTTACAATTACAGCTTCCGACCAGATGGAGGCGGTAATGTGTCAGTCAGTTGTTTAACAAGCTGACAGAATATCAGAAGAAGACATTCAACTCCAACTCGCAATGGCGAAGTTTTTGAAACGAAAAAATGAAGACAAAAGTGGTGCCAGTCTCCCCCAAAAGACTCAATTTTTACGTAAGTACAATCCTGACTTCATCAAGTACGGCTTTGTAAATAGAGGAAGCGAGACAGAGCCGCGATCCGCGAGTGTGTGGAGTGTGGTCTGACGCTATCTGACGCTTTAAAAGTAAAATCTAAATCTAAATATTGGTCTTTTTTTTATTAATAAGCTTGGCTTAAGCGTTCACATTTTTGATTTGTTCTATGAATTATAGCAAAAGTTAAGATAGGTTTAATAATCTTTGTGATGATCACATTTTATGACGTCATGTTTTTTTCATTAAACTTTATTCAGGTTTTAGCTTGTTAGCTTGTTAAACGTAGATTGGATTTTATTTATTAGTAAAAACAAATGAATAAAATCAATTAAATCTATACAGTGTTATTATTTAATGGGCCCCGGGTCAGTCTGCACTGAAAAAAATCGGGCCTCGTCGTCAGGTTAAGAATCCATGCTCCAGCTGTCATGGTTGGAGTAGTGATTGCAGGTGGCAGCCACTAGAGGGCAGTGTGGCGCTTTCTCAGATCCTATGAACGCAACGAAGTTAAAAATAAAAAAATATATGGAGGTGCCACTCCCAGTAAAAGAGACTGCTGGTGGAATGGTTTGGCATCATGTGTTGCTTGACGTTTGCTAATAAATATTTTTCCTTCCTAAATGTATTTATTTGAGGAGAAACCTACAATAGTGGATAGTGTGCACGGTGCAAAATAGAGATAACGAGGTCAGAGGGAGAAAAGGGGCAGTCGGAGGTGAAAATTGATAAGACAATAAATGGTTTATGTGTTTATGGCTAAGCGTTAGCGCCACTGCCAAATTGTATTGCTGTTACACATTTGTCTTTATTCTAAAATATTGCAACTATAGTACTGTATGACTAATTGCACTAATATTTGTTAATATAGATTTTGTGTCAAATTACATTTCTCATGTAATATTAACACATCATATATGAAATAAAATTGCAACTTTTTTTCAAATAACCCAGCTTAAATGTCCAAAAATGACTTCCTGTTTCAAATATTACACCCCCCACTCTTGTAAACTGCTTGAAACCTTGAAGGTAAATTCTGATTCCTGATGGTTGTGGATTTTTTTTTGTCACACAATTCATAAAAGAACAACTTGGCCTGACTTCAACACTTTCCAATGTTTGACTCTTAAATCATCAGCCCTACAAATGCCATTTTGTGCTATGTGCAGGTTGAATTGAAACAGCATTGTATCGTTGCATGCATCGACCCATGTCGTTTAAGGAACTGTTTGTTTCCTTATAAATAATCCAAACTTCATTGGCCCCCGAGCTCATGACCTTACCAGCATGCTAATCAATTCTCATTCTAGTAAAACACAGACAATAACTCCCAAACACGGAGGATCGAGTGGATCAGTGCTGATGAAAACCAACTGTGTGGACGTGTTTGGAAAGAAAGCCAAAACTTGACTTCCCAACTAACAGAATGCTTTTTTTTAATTGCTATTTAAATACTTATTTTTACATTTAAATCCTACCCTTTTGGATGGCATGCACAATGACCTACAAGTACGGTTTGTACTTCATGATGGTGTCCCACGAGTGTGTGAGTTTGGCCCGCCCTTTTCTATTTAACATACTCCCACATCTTTTATGTTGATTTAAAGTGAACTTCTATGTTGTTGTAGATGTAAATTGCTTTGTGGAACGACGCATGAAATAAAAGTGTGAAGGTTTCTATTTCCTAAATCACTTGTAATGTTACATAAATAAAAATAAAATATGTTAAAAAGCCATAGCATTTCAGTATGTGGAATCAAACTATGGAATGGATTGAGTAAGGACCTCAAACAATGCACAACGATGAGCCAATTCAAGAAACAATACAAGCAGTTGATGTTTGCTAAATACAAGGATGAAGAGTCTGGAACCAGTCATGATGTGCTATACATATCACTATATTGACACTTACTATGGTACACATTATATCATTGTATGGTCATATCACCTCGTACTTTGGTACATGGCAAAAAATAAATAAAAGTAAAACAAATAAAAACATAAAAATAAAAAACTATATATTATGAAAGCAGGAAGTGAACAAATGTAACAGTTAGTGATTGTAAAAGTACCAGATGGAGGGGTAGGATTTAATAAGCTTAGCTTCTTCCTACTCCTTTTGGACATGTGGAACTGTGAACTGATTATGTGATGCATTCAATTGTAATCTGATGCATGTTCAAATGAAATAAAACCATTACCATTACCATATATATAAGTTGCATTGGACTAAAAATCACATTTTGGGTTGGAATTTATTTTATAAAATCAGAACAGGTACATTATTAAAAAAAAAAAACCTTAAACTGTATTATGGAAAGCAGGAAGTGAACAAATGTAACAGTTACTGATTGCAAAAGTACCAAATGGAGGGGTAGGATTTAATAAGCTTTGCTTCTCCCTACTCCTTTTGGACATGTGGAACTGTGAACTGATTATGGGATGCACTCAATTGTAATTGTAATTTGTAATTACCATTACCATGTGGGAAAAAATCAATTTTGGAAGCATCAAGTCGAAATATTCAAAATTTAATTATGAGAAAATTAAAGTTGCAATTATTTAAAAATTAGGTAACATAGTCAGACTAGAAAAGTATATAGGGGCAGGCTGACCTGCCAACATGTACACATTTACAGTACAAGTGCAATTGGACTTGAATATGAATGTATGCTCTCCATTTTGTTGCATTTTTTTTGCAAGTATGCACAGTACAGATAAGTATCAGTTCTTTAAATGAAAAAAACAAACATGAAGAGCCTTGGTCTAATGGTGGAAACCAAAGTTGAATAAAATACTTTTTATCATCAATATCATTTTTTCTTGGCTGTATTGTTTGTTGTTGTCTGAACCCATAATGTCAGAGTTGTCCCATTTAAGCTGATCGCCATGTTTAGCACTAATGCTGGAAGTTGCATATTTGTGATGATGTATTCAAAGATACGTATGTTGACTTATGTTATTAGCAAAAAATATTCTGGCAAGGTAGGTTCCCCACTAATGAATATATAATTCATATTTCATGTCTTCATTTATTTTCCACTCTCAAGCTTTTGCAACTTTGAACACATTGTCAACTCTCACAAGTTGTTGTCAATGCTTTGAAATGACTTTGAGCACCTCCTACAGATAAGCTACATTTTTGCTTTGTCAGCACGTCCGGGGGGGAAGCCTATAACCTGCCAATCAAATATTCCCCAAACCGAACAGCGATCGCCTCGAGGAGGAAGGCGATAAATGAATGAAGTCGGGGGTAGAGGGATTTTAAAGTGTGTTTGTGTGTGTGTGTGTGTGGGGGGGGAGGGGGGGGGGGGTCATCTTCATTCAGACCTGTGGGCTTTAAATTTGACGTAAATATAAAAGATGGCTGCAAAATGGGAGTTTGCAGCGGCACAGAAGCAAGAAAGTGGCACTAATGGCAGGGGACGGTTGGTTAGAACTTTTGCTTTTCCCTCGGTTCTTCTTGACTGATTCATCTTTTCACCGTCAGATTTATAAATGTGATATCATAATCTCATTAGGTTTTTTTTTTGTTGTTACACAAAGCAAACAACCACTGGAGTTTCAAATGCCATTTTAAGTGGAAGACACTGACCAGTGCTTATGACCTGGAAAGACTGTGAATTTGGGCTGCACGGTGGACAAGCGGTTAGTGTGCAGGCCTCACAGCTTGGAGACCCGGGTTCAATCCCACCCTCGTGTGGAGTTGGCATGTTCTCCCACATTCCAAAAACATGCTAGGTTAATTGGCGACTCCAAATTCGGTATGAATGTGAGTGTGAATGGTTGTTTGTCTATATGTGCCCTGTGATTGGCTGGCGACCAGCTGGGATAGGCTCCAGCACACCCGTGACCCTCGTGAGGATAAGCGGTAGAAAATGAATGAATGGCTATGAATTTGGACTTGACTCCTTTCCACTATGACACTGGTTCGGCTGTGTTGTGCAATATATTTAATAAATGGTCATGTGGTCAAAGAGAGCTATGATGCCACTTTCTCATGCACCCTAAATTATTTGTGTAAGAAATGAATAGTGCTGTCGCTCTTAGACTCCAAATTACACTTTTTTTTTAAAGACCACCACCACCGACTCTGATAAATTAAAGAGTCACGGGGGGTACTGGAACCTATCCCAGCTGTCTTTGCTGGGACTGGTTGCCAGCCAATCACAGGGCACATATAGACAAACAACCATTCACACTCACATTCATACCTATGGACAATTTGGAGTCGCCAATTAACCTAGCATGGTTTTGGAATGTGGGAGGAAACCGGAGAAAACCCACGCATGCACGGGGAGAACATGCAAACTCCACACAGAGATGGCCGAGGGTGGAATTGAACCCTGGTCTCCTAGCTACTATTACACATGTTTATTTTATTTTACTATGTAAAAAAGCTATAACAACAATAGATGGATTGTTATTATTCATACATCCATTTTCTATGCCGCTTATCCAGAGTAGGGTTGCACGGGTATGATGGAGCCTATCCCAGCTGACTTTGGGGCGAGAGGCGGGGTACACCCTCGACAGCCTTTACACAACCTTGGTAGATGGAGAAGAAAAATTGGATTTTTGGATATGAATGAGTCTTAAAACAAAAATGGCCGACAGTTTAAATGTCTGCTTCCCAACTGAACAAGCTAAATATCTTAAGTAGAATGCGAATATGTTGACAAATGGGAAAGCAAGGACTCACCAAGATGCATTGCCTCGGACAAAGCAGCCGACGTTTGGACGCGCAGCGTTGCTCGCTGGTCCCCATGCAGGATGGAGAACTTAGTTCCACATCAGCGAACAGCACAGACTGAATCTCAGAGGGCCCGCCTGACCCACTTTTCAGCTCTCCAAGTAAGCGTTGCGCATCGACAACTCTGCCTTCCGCGTTATCTGGACTCGCGTAGCAAAAAAAAAAAAAAAAAAGGCAAAGACGACAACAACAATAGCAGCCATTAACGTCACGTCTTGACAAGGAGCGAGGAGTTCATTAGAAGCGCTTTGTCTTAGGAGTTCTACAGAGGCTGTCGCTTTTCTGTACGTCTTAACATCACAAGCCTGGCTTCTTTTCTTCTCATTTTCTAATGACCGTAAGCTGTGTCAAAATTACCCGATGTAGCTTTTGCTAAAGTTAATATCATAAGTTACTGTTCTATTAGAATTAGCTACACAAAAATTCTGGTGCAAAGGTTAGTTTTCTGCACAGTTTTTACTCTGAAAGAAACTTGATCCCTTTTTTTTGTCTTCTCTGTTGCTTCCTCCGAGGACATTGTGTTGGTACTACCCATTACTGCAATTTAACTCAGTCCAAACGCGATACTTTAGACTTGACTAATTGCTCTATCCAGAACTAGGTTCAACAAAATGTTTTGTACTTTCTTAATTAGTTTGCTTCCTTGACTTTTATCTCTGTGGTTGAGTTCACTTAAAGGTCACATATATGATGATATCTGACTTGGTTACCATGGTAACCATATAATACTTGGCGGCAAACTAGGTCCCGTGTCGGGTTGATCAAATACTGATGAAGTAATATGGAGCATCAAGTCAACTGCGGGATGCATTTATTAATATCGGAGTCTATGAATTGTTTTTTTTGTGTGCTTATTGGAGGACCATGAATATTAGATTGCCTCTAGATGCTATTTTATTTTATTAACTCCTATGGGGATAGATTGCATCCATCATACAATATACTGTATGTAAAATCCTATTACAACACAGCGTGAATAGAGATTTGCTTAATTTTGATTTATATGGAAAACGTATGTAGTGCTATCTACTGTTTATGAATGTGTGTCCTTTTTGCATTAAATCAGGTTAACTTTAATCCACAATAACACTCAAGGTTAGAGATTTTTACCAATAGATTTTTAAAATAACATATTTAAAATGTACTATTACACATTCATTCATTCATTTTGTACCGCTTTTCCTCACAAGGGTCGTGGGGGGTGCTGGAGCCTATCCCAGCTGTCTTCGGGCGAGAGGCGGGGTACACTCTGGACTGGTCGCCAGCCAATCACAGGGCACATATAGACAAACAACCATTCACACTCACATTCATATCTATGGACAATTTGGAGTCGCCAATTAACCTAGCATGTTTTTGGAATGTGGGAGGAAACCGGAGTACCCGGAGAAAACCCATTTATGCACGGGGAGAACATGCAAACTCCACACAGAGATGGCCGAGGGTGGAATTGAATTCATGTCTCCTAGCTGTGAGGCCTGCGCGCAAACCACCCGTCCGCCGTGCAACCCTTTTCAATCACACACGAGCAAAAGAGAATTCAACCACTGTACAACAAAACTAAAATAAAGTAAAATTTAGCCTATCCCAGCTGTCTTCGGGAGAAAGGCGGGGTACACCCTGCACTGGTCGCCAGCCAATCACAGGGCACATATAGACAAACAACCATTCACACTCACATTCATACCTATGGACAATTTGAGTCTCCAATTAACCTTGCATGTTTTTGGAATGTGGGAGGAAACCAGAGAAAACCCACGCATGCACGGGGAGAACATGCAAACTCGACACAGAGATGTCCGAGGGTGGAATTGAACCCTAGTCTCCTAGTTACTATTACACATCTTTATTTTATTTTACTATGTAAAAAAGCTATAACAACATTAGATGGATTGTTATTATCCATACATCCATTTTCTATGCCGCTTATCCTCAGTGGGGTCTCATGGGTATGCTGGAATCTATCCCAGCTGACTTTGGGGCGAGAGGCGGGGTCCACCCTGGACTGGTCGCCAGCCAATTGCAGGCCATTCTTCCCCATCCTATTGGTATTCCTACCTGTATCTTGGTATGACAGCCAATTCCCAGCCAATTGTCTGCTTCCTCTCCCAAGTGTTTTACCCGTTTCTATCCTGTAAAAAACATGGAATAGCATCATGTAAATAATGCAGAGGCGCTTTCTCAGTTTGGAATGAAAATGTAGACAAACAGCAGGGCTCATAGCCGACGAGGCCTGGATCAGGTTTACCCAACAGGAAATGTGACTGTGAATCACGAATGGGGGTTTAACTTTGTTTGCTTGAGCTGCTAAAGCACGGGCGCATTACAATGTCATTAGATATTATTGGTTCAGGAGAGACGTGAGGGGGGGGTCACTGCGGGGTGTTCATCAAATGTTTTTGGAACGAGGAAAAAGTTTACAAAACCGTTGTTGGAATTTGTCTTACAAGATGCGTTCAGCTTCAGCTTTTATGTTCTGTGTAGATCTGGACTGCGGATATAAAGGTGTCAGGTGAAAACAGTTACAGTAGTCTCATTTAATGAGTCCTACAAAGTATAACAAAGGAGGACGCGGCAGGCACCAATCTGGCAAAATGCATCATGAAATCAGTGCTTAGAAAACAAAGAAAAGCAAAGACAATACACTGACTGTGTAGTTTCTTTTACACTGGACACTGTTCTGTATAAAAGGCACGGAAACACAATGGCAGGACAAAGTCAACCTGGAAATTTTCCATCGTAGAGTCCATTAAAAAAAGGCGGGGCACCATGTGCAATACCCCACATTGCTGGGTTCTGTGTACAGTGGTATGAAAAAGTATCTGAACCTTTTGGAATTTCTTACATTTCTGCATAAAATCACCATCAAATGTGATCTGATTTTTGTCAAAATCACACAAATGAAAAAACAGTGTCTGCTTTAACTACAACCACCCAAACATTTGTAGGTTTTCATATTTTAATGAGGCGGTTGAGTGCTCGCACATTTTAGTCTTGCTAGATTTTTTGACACCCTAATAGTAGTAAGAAAAAAAAAATTGTCGAGTGGTTAGCGCGCAGACCTCACAGCTAGGAGACCATGGTTCAATTCCATCCTCGGCCATCTCTGTGTGGAGTTTACATGTTCTCCCCGTGCATGCATGGGTTTTCTCCGGGTACTCCGGTTTCCTCCCACATTCCAAAACATGCTAGGTTAATTGGTGACTCCAAATTGTCCATAGGTATGAATGTGAGTGTGAATGGTTGTTTGTCTATATGTGCCCTGTGATTGGCTGGCGACCAGTCCAGGGTGTACCCCGCCTCTCGCTCGAAAACAGCTGGGATAGGCTCCAGCATCCCCCGCGTCCCTCGTGACGAAGAAGCGGTAGAAAATGAATGAATGAATATTTTAATGAGGCGGTCGACTGATTAGCACGCAGACCTCACAGCTCAGAGACCATGGTTCAATTCCACCCTCGGCCATCTCTGTGTTGAGTTTGCATGTTCTCCCCGTGCATGCGTGGGTTTTCTCCGGGTACTCCGGTTTCCTCCCACATTCCAAAAACATGCTAGGTTAATTAGCGACTCCAAATTGTCCATAGCTATGAATGTGAGTGTGAATGGTTGTTTGTCTATATGTGCCCTGTGATTGGCTGGCGACCAGCTTTGATTCGGTTATTTTGCCAGATTTATGTGTTTACTGTAGTCATAATCTGTGATTGCATATTATGGATTCATTCCAAGAGGTCATCAAATTCATGGCTTTTATATAGCGGGGGGTCGTTCAGCCTCTTCATTTCATTTCATTTCTTTTAATGAGCGGATATCTTTAGTTGAGAAGCCATGAGATGCCGCCTCCTGGTGTCTAGACCAGAATAGTCTCCAATAAACACACAGCTGACACAGAAGATGACTTTAAATGACACAGCTTGCTAGGAGGGAGACTCAATCCCGTATCGATTCCCCCTCCTCACCACACCGACCCCGTTCCCTCGAGAGCACTGTCCTTTTGGCACGAGCTAGTCAGCTTCTTTGATGGAACCGCCTAGATGGGTTGATCGGGGCTGTGAGATTAGAAAGTTGTATCAGAGAGAGTGGAAGTGTTTCTGCTGACCGCACAAATTCACTTTTGAGGGATTGGATCCACAAAGTTAAGTGTGACCATGTGTGGAGTGGGAGAGTCAACATAATAAGGGTGATATCATAAATCAGCTGAGGGCACGCAAGCCTGGCAAGTCATGTGGGGCCACTCGTTTGTTTGCCTTCATCGGATGCTCTCTAAGGGCCTTCAAGTCGAAGCAGAAAAGGAACTGGTTTTGTCCTTTTGTGAGAACAGGGGTGTCCAAACTTTTTCCACGGAGGATGCCAGGAGAACTTTGTTTTTTTTATTTGATAAAAAGAAAAAAAAATACATTTATTTAAGGAAATAATGTTTGTGTTATTAATTATTAGTGTGTCGAGTGGTTAGCACGCCGACCTCACAGCTAGGAGACCAGGGTTCAATTCCACCCTCGGCCATCTCTGTGTGGAGTTGGCATGTTCTCCCCGTGGATGCGTGGGTTTTCTCCGGGTACTCCGGTTTCCGGTTTTGGACAATTTGGAGTCGCTAATTAACCTAGCATGTTTTTGGAATGTGGGAGGAAAAACGGAGTACCTGGAGAAAACCCACGCATGCACGGGGAGAACATGCAAACTCCACACTGAGATGGCCAAGGGTGGAATTGAACCCTGGTCTGCGCGCTAACCACTCGTCCACCGTGCAGCCCGTTAGTGATTATTTATATATCAGTAATATAATAGAGGCGGTTGTTATTCATGTTTGAAAACCCATTTTAGGTACGTATATAAGAATTTTCAGTTCATTTATAATGATTTAGAATGCATGAGAAAGTGGAAAGGAAACCTATCTCTCCCTGACCACATGGTTGTTTATTAACAAGCATTTTATACAACACAGCAGCAACAGAACCAATGTTGTAATAGTGCCAAGGAGGAAACTGCTAAGCCAGTATTAATACCGCTGATGTGTTCATGAGTTTCCAACCTTTATTTTAAAGCGCATGCAGAGATACATATGTCGTATGCACCACTTCAGGAGGTTATACAGGTATACCGCGTGAAAGTTAGACCATTACATTTAATAGAGAATGTTCCAGTGTCAGTCAATGCCACATGGTTATTTTGTACTGTGTAACAGGTTCCGCTTCAGTGCCGTTTTTTTTTCCATCTCCCAGTGGTGCACTGTGATAGGCTACAGTATGCAGGCATGTTGACATTGAGAGAACACTCAACACTCAGTGAGTGATCTATGTACGTACTCTGTACAACACCCATAAAAGTACATCCGCGCATTTTCAATCATCTTTCAACAATTTATTTTGACCTTGACTTTCATTTTTCTTTGTTACAGTCTATGGTTTTAAATAATGTGTGTCTATTTCTGCCAAATACGCTTCTCTGTTGCCAGGCAGTTATCTTTGACACTGTGCAGGAAGCTAATTTTGGCTTTAAAGTGGACCAGATATGACGGTCAACATCAGTGACCATCATCCGAATCTCACATTCGAAATAATGGAAATGTTTTGCATTGTCAAACTATGGCCATCATTAAATGTTTATTATTGTTGTAATGCTGTAATTATGAAGTGAAGTGCATTTTTAATAATGATTTGGAGTGCATGAGAAAGCGGAATGTAAAAATAACTCTGGTAATGGTTTTATTTCATTTGCATCAGATTACAATTGAATGCATCCCATAATCACACTTCCACATGTCCAAAAGGAGTAGGAAGAAGCAAAGCTTATTAAATCCTACCACTCCATCTGGTACTTTTACAACCACTAACTGTTACATTTGTTCACTTCCTGCTTTCCATAATACAGTTTACTCTCTTTGTTGATAATACTAATAGTCATGAAAGACACATACACAATATTATATGAAGATAATACTTGTTATATTAGCACTTTATGTGTAAAATAATCTTAGTGAGGGGTGACACTTAATTAATTAATTAATTAAGTTAATTTATTCCTGACAGCCAAAGTTGATAAGAATCAAAGGTTCCTATTTGATTCCATAGAAAATGCATGCAGGTCATTTTTGACCCACTTATGCATCTAAGGGTTAAGCGTGAGTTCCACACGAACACCTGAGGAGCACAACTGACATTTTAAAGCGCATGCAGAGGTATTATGGTAATGGTTTTATTTCATTTGAACATGCATCAGATTACAATTGAATGCATCACATAATCAGTTCACAGTTCCACATGTCCAAAAGGAGTAGGAAGAAGCAAAGCTTATTAAATCCTACCCCTCCATCTGGTACTTTTACAATCAGTAACTGTTACATTTGTTCACTTCCTGCTTTCGTAATGTAGTTTAAGGTTAATTTTTTGTTGTTTTTTAAATTAATTAATTTATTACTGCTTTAAATATGTGCTTGCTTTGTGTAACGCTGTTGTGTCGTAAAAAATGCATTATTGCAGTTTGATCTCATGCATGTGTTTGGTCATATTCTAGAGTTTCCACTGCATTACATGTACAAAACATCTTTCTGCATCTGTAAAAAAAACCACATCAGATAGGCTCCTATACAAGAGCCCCTATTGATTGATATCTGTTACGTTAACAAGACATATGATCCTCCGTCCTGTCAGGCATGTGCATTAGCAGTGTAATCCACATCACAAATGCTGCGTATAACTCACGCTAAAGGGTCATTTTTTTACAGCAGCACTCTACATGCCATACATCACAACAGACAGGACATGCATGCCTGTTTTTTTTTTTTTTTTTGCCTCCAGATCAGACATGGCCATTACTGTGAATGACACATGCAATGACATACAGAGGTTCCCATGTAACAACACTGCATCAGTTTGATCCTTCAATGAGGAGTTTTTCTCTTTTCGAAAGCAATGGTATACATGGAAAGGAATATGGAACATGGAAAACAAGATATCATATATCAGGGCGGCCTCACAGCGAGGAGACCAGGGTTCAATTCCACCCTCGGCCATCTCTGTGTGGAGTTTGTATGTTCTCCCCGTGCATGCGTGGTTTTTCTCCGGGTACTCCGGTTTCCTCCCACATTCCAAAAACATGCTAGGTTAATCGGCGACTCCAAATTGTCCATAGGTATGAATGTGAGTGTGAATGGTTGTTTGTCTATATGTGCCCTGTGATTGGCTGGCGACCAGTCCAAGGGTGTACCCCACCTCTCGCCCAAAGACAGCTGGGATAGGCTCCAGCATCCCCTGCGACCCTCGTGAGGAAAAGCGGTAGAAAATGAATGAATTAATGAATCAAGTACATATAATGTAAATATGCACTTAACCCTGGAAATAAATATGCATGTGCTAAAAAAAAAAAAAAATCCATCAAAATACATGTATATTATTTATTAGTATGGAAATGAGGCACTCAGCCCGGTGTAAGAATGACGAGTGAAAGGTGGCGCTACTCCACAGTGACTATGATTAATAGCACGACTGTCGGCACACTACAGCCGCCATATGATATGATCTTCCACTGCCGTTGCAAGCGTATGGACCAGACAGCCCGCACATACAAACATCTGCATGTGTCACATACATTAACCCATGCGTGTTGACTTTTTATCACGCTTTCTAAATATTATGCTGTGAATTATTACATAAATATGGCAAAAAACGGAACAAATGCACAATTTGTCAGAAAGATCGCCGGTCATCTTAGTCGAAAAAAACATGACTTTAGCAAATTCTCTTCAAAAACGTTACCTTTTTTTATGTGAGTATCGTTGCCTTCAGTCATACGGAGAACATTTCTATTTATTGAGATGCTCTTGTTGTGTAGTAGAAATCAATGGGGAGGCAGTTAATTAAAATGGTAGCCGAGTTGTTGCTATTCAATCACTTGAATGGGCATATGCACCGAGGTGTGGAGACAATAATAAAATGGAGCAAAATTAAATAAATAAAGAAAAGCACTTATAGAAAATGAAAGACACATTGGAGCAAAACAAGATAGACGGACGGGGAAGAGAGAGGAATCTAAATTGAGGTATGATTTTAATTGTTAGTGAAATAAGCATCAGTGCCAAGGGGGTGAAAAAAGGACATGTTTTTGTTTTATGAAAGAACTGCATATCCTGTTTTATGACATAATTTTATTCATCTTTTCCAACATTGTATTTCAGCTGTCACAAAAGCAAACAATATTTGTGTCAAAGTGAATGTTCTGCCTGAAATATATCTTTTCACAATATATCTTTTTTTTTTTGTTGGGAACTGATATTTTCCCAAAACTTACAAATGTTCTACTGGTGATTCCTAAAGACCAAGACCAGAAAATAGTAGAAACAAACCTTTCTTTTCAAAGCACACAATATTCTGTATCCTTTGAAAGATCTTTCAACTGAACAGGCTGGAATTGAATGAGTTAGTTCTCACACGAGTGTAAAAAGAAGTGAGCCACAGATAGTACTTTGATGTCTTACTGACTTACGGTGTATATTCTACGTTGACAAGTCTTGAGGTCTTGAGTCAAACATTTTTGCAACTTTGGAGATGTATTTTCCCTGAAATGTTCAGTATAATTCCAAATTGTACAAAATAGTATATTTACAGTGGGAAGTGTGGCCCAGGGATATTTTTTTATTGGCCTATAAAATAAAACTAAAAAACCCAAAAATTATGCTGTTGTGTTATGTTATGTTATGTTATGGGGAGAGGGAAAACTAAAACTAAATAAATAAAATAAAACTAAAAAACCCCAAAAAATATGTTATGTTATGTTATGGGGAGAGGGAACTAAATAAATAAAATAAATCTAAAAAAACCCAAAATTATGTTATGGGCCTATAAAATAAAACTAAAAAAAAACCAAAAATGATGCTGTTATGTTATGTTATGTCATGTCATGTCATGTCATGTCATGTTATGGGGAGAGAGTCAATGATACTAGGAGTCCACTGGGCCGGTGCCAGTTCATGCCAATGCAATTTGCTGTGGCGCCTAGTGTCGCCAATAAGGTGCCTAGTGGCGTGCAGTGGCACAAACTGCCTCCCAACTGGCTTGTGGTGGCCCAAAAATTTCAAAATGTTTCAAAATGTTTAAAATCTTCATTGTCACAAACAATCCGCCTATTGGAATCCACTGGAATGTAATGGCGCGAGCCAAGTTGTGCCAATGATGCTAGGAGTCCACTGGGCCGGCGCCAGTTGGTGCCAAAGATTATATGATTGGCACGTAGTGGCTTGCTCTGGCGCCCAATAACGGCAACATGCCGAGGGAACATTAATTCGGCGCCACAGCGAGCCACTACACGCCAATCACATAATCTTCGGCGCAAACTGGCACCAACTGGCGCCGACTCAGTGGACTCCTAGCATTATAAAGGTGTTCTTCCACACCAAACTCACCCAAGCATGCATTCACACCGGTGGCTTCAATAAGTTGTAAAAAGATTCAAGTGGTGTAGCCCAACTTTTTGATGGATTAATTAATCATTTATGTGTGGGTGGGGCCATCATTTGGTGTGTAAGAGTGGTGTCAGAGTGGAGAAAGTGGAGAGTGATCATACCCACGAGGCTGTAATTAACACAGGAGCAGATGGTCCTCACAGTGAGCGCTCGCTACCCTCCAAAGTGAGCGTTACTGCACCCGGACTGTCGCCCACATTTAAATGGAAGCCTGGCACATTGCACTTTGGCGAGAGCGAGAGCGAGAGCGCCGTCTTTGCAGAAATGCTCCATCTCTGTTACGACAGTCCGACGGCAATACATCAAAATCATGTGCAGGAAATACGGAGATGCTGACTCACTGTGTTGCTTCGGCTCCTCTTTTCCACACTGCTAAACATCTCATCAGAAAAAAGTTCTTGTCAGCTTAAAGAGTTTCAACATCGCATCACATACAAGAAAGTTGCCTGAAGGCGGGGTACACCCTGGACTGGTCGACAGCCAATCACAGGGCACATATAGACAAACAACCATTCACACTCACATTCATACCTATGGACAATTTGGAGTTGCCAATTAACCTAGCATGTTTTTGGAATGTGGGAGGAAACCGGAGTACCCGGAGAAAACCCACGCATGCACGGGGAGAACATGGAAACTCCACACAGAGATGGCCAAGGGAGGAATTGAACCTTGGTCTTTTAGCTGTGAGGTCTGCAAGCTAACCACTCGATCGCTGTGCCGCCCAGATCATTTAGAAATATATATTTTTATAAACCTGTGGTTTATGTTTTCAGCGATTAATCAGGGACTTTCATGGATTAATCGATGCATCAAAAACTATTTTCTTTAATTGATTAATCTAGAAAATAGTTTTTCCATTTTTTTATATATTTCTAAATGATCTGACCTCACAGCTAGGAGACCAGGGTTCAATTCCACCCTCGGCCATCTCTGTGTGGAGTTTGCATGTTCTCCCCGTGCATGCGTGGGTTTTCTCCGGGTACTCCGGTTTCCTCCCACATTCCAAAAATATGCTAGGTTAATTGGCTTTCTTCAGGCCACTAAATTGTCACCTACAGTACTCCAGTATTTGTGTACTTCACTGTGTGTTTTATTTATAGTATATTCACCATTAGAGTCATTTTTGTTGTTGTTGTTGAACTGGTTGGGTTGTGTCTCTGGTCCATAAAAACAAACCAAACGGCCCCCAGGCCACACTTTGGATACACCTGTTATACATACTTTACCGGAAGGATGCAAAAACACTTCCTCTCTTTCACTTTTAACCTGTACCCCTATTTGTTAAATTGTAAAAATTTTTAGCATATAGCATCATTAATTAGAACCTTCTTATTCTATGGTAGACCAGGCGTGTTAAGAAGGGGAGTTGCAGAGCAGACCGCCACAGTCCCATTACGTTCACGAGTGAAGGCAAACATGTAGCGAAATATTTATTCTGTGGCGGTCCAAATTGATTTGTGGCAGTCCGACCAGAAATAATGTATTGTAACACCGGCAAGTGTTGAATAAAGCTTCATGCAGAGTAATTAGGGATGCCACAGCAAAGACAAAGTGCTCAGCGCTCAGGGACCCAATAGGGTGCAGACATTTATCTTCTCACCCCCCCCCCCCCCACCAAAGGTAAAAGTGGCTTTATATATTAAATATATTTGCTGTAAGCACTGTTGATATAGTGGACGCTTGATTTTAATCTCAATCTAAGTTGCGCATGAGATTGTATGTGCAGTCAGTTGAGAAGTACAACCCCCCCCCCCCCACCGATGATGACTGCGGGTGAAAATAAACAACGCTTTTCCACCCCCCACAACCCGCCCACCCCCCGCCCTTGTCGTCAAGTGTGTTTGCTATAAAAGTGTCAAGCGGCTGAATCAATTACAGCATTGTTTGCGCCTGCGACATGACACCATCGCTTGGCGAGCCCCCCCATCAGGGCGAGGTCAATGACACTCATCCAAGCTAAGTCGCCATTGGGTTTTAGCTCACGATGGTTATTATTATTACTCAGTGTCTTACCGAGAAAAGCACGACATGAATGTGATGCATTATTATTCCGTGTCTTTCAGTTTGAGGCAAAATAAGCATTTAAATGTAATGAATTGGTATTATTCATGCCTTTCAGTGTTTGGAAAAAAATGCAATGTGCTGTTCTGAGTAAATACTTTCTAGCAGATAACAAATCCTTTTTAAAAATTATGTATTCACTATTATATTAAGACAGTTCACCCTCGCCATTTGCAATACCCGGTGCTACAATTGATTAATCTGAGGATTTATGACCGACTCTTATTGATCCAGGAGGCTGCACGCTATCGATGCTGTCGTATCTTTAGCTTGTCAAATGCATAGGTTTATCGTTTACAACCCACACACGAGCACAAGTCTTATTTATGTATTAAATGGCTCATTTTCTTTTATATTTTCTACATTGGCTAATACAAATGGAAAGGTGCGTAGTCAGGTCAGAGTGTATTGAGGGCTATTATTATTATTATTACGGTAATGGTAATGGTTTTATTTCATTTCAATATGCATCAGATTACAATTGAATGCATCACATAATCAGTTCACAGTTCCACATGTTATTAAATCCAAGCTTATTAAATCCTACCCCTCCATTTGGTACCTGTTACATTTGTTCACTTCCTGCTTTCCTAATATAGTTTAATTTTTTATTTTATTTTATTTTATGTTTTTGTCATGACATAATGTGTACCATAGTAAGTGTCAATATAGTGATATATATAGCACATCATGACTGGTTCAAGACTCTTCATCCTTGTATTTAGCAAACATCAACTGCTTGTATTGTTATTACTATTATTATTATTATTATTTATTGTTAACCACAATAAACGAGGGATTACTGTATATGTGATATTGATGTTTATCAATAATTTCTTGTGGCTAGGGTTGAATCTAATTATTTTTTTTATTTTTATTAAATTATGCCTGAGATGGACCAAATCAATACCAAACACAGTTTGTTTCACATCATATCAAAATGAGTTATGTGTATATAATAATTTGTGTTATGTAATCTCAGCTTTCCTTTGTACTGCAATTTTAACCAAAGCATGTTTTGCATGCTTATTAAAATCCATGTTTTGTATGCATATTTGGACCTAACTTCCACATAAGGCTGGGCGATATTGACCAAAACTTATATACCGTTATATATATATATAGATATTTAGGTTGAATATCAATATAACATAAGATAAGATGTGCCTTTATTCATCCCTCAGTGGGGAAATTTGCAATAATACAGTATATACATCCCGGTATTTTTTTCCACAAAGTGAGTTTAGACACTTAATTGTTTTATTCAAATAAATATTTAACATGAGGAGGGTTTTTTTATTTTATTTTTATTTTATTTTAAAGCTTCATGCAAATGCACATGTTAAAAATATGATCTAAAAATAATTGCTAAAATAAAGTAGGGCATTCTCTTTTTGATATATGATATAGAAGTATCTTAAAATACAATCTTAATAAAAATAAAATAAAATAAAAATACATCCAAATTACTGAGCGACGACACTGTATTATGACTAATGATGTCATGTCGATGATGTCATTTTGGTCGAAAACTGAACTGAGCTGCGTAGTGATGAGTATACTACTTTCTGTAGTATAACATAGCACCTATTAATTAGCTAAATGAGGTGAGCAATCAAAACCTCATTTTTGATAAGGTACCTGCAAAAATTTCATAGTACATTTTATAAACTACTCGGAATCCACTAGTTTCGATACTGGGTCGAGAAAAAATAATCCGCCTCTGCATGAGAAATCCATCCCTGGAGGTAAGCCCTATCAATCTTCCCGGGAAAAAAATACACAGCATTCCTCTTTTGAAGGGCACAGCAAAGCCCAAGTTGGATGCCGGATGTGTGTTAGGGTGTTACTCATACATAACAGCTTGCTGCATCCCATTATCCCACAGATGGACATGATCCCTGTGGCCTCTAGCCCAATGTTACGGGTAATGGATCCTTTCTATGGCCGGGAGTCACTTCTGCTTTGTTATCCTGTCCTACGCTCAATTAGTTGCCGCTGGAATCGGTCTTTGTTTTATTTTTCTCATTTAATAGCAATCTGTAAAAGAAATGAGCTGACTCAATTGGCCATCAGTCAGTAGCCACACAGTATAAACAGATAAGAGGTTAACAACACGGCTGCACCATAAAACATATTGCATGGTGCATCCTTAGAGATTCTGCCTTCGACCTTTGACCCCACTTTGAGGAAGATTTTCAGGAGCTCGGCTGGTTTCTCCAGATGTTTGTTCACGCTTCATGTCAGCCGCTGGGTTCTGGTAGCAGGTGTTTCTTAGTCTGGTGCTTTATCTTTTAGTCTTCTTGTGGATTCTTATAGAGTCAGCAGGATGAGGCCATCGGTCTAACTCGAGCCTTAATTATTCCTATGATATGGCGTTTTATAATCATTATATTATCATTTGTATTTCTATTCACAGATTGGCCCTGAAATAATAGCTACAAAAACACTGGCGCTACAATACAGTAGAACCTTGGACAACATCATCAATCTGTTCCAGAAGGTACGACACTAACCAAAACATACTCAGACCACATACATTTTTCCCATAAGAAATAAAGTCAACCAATTTATCCATTCCGTAAAATGCACATAAATACATATCCATGATAAATGAACATTTAAGTTGACCCTCGCCCTGTGATTGGCTGGCCACCAGTCCAGGGTGTACCCCGTCCATCCAATCCATCAGAGGACGCTGTCTCAAATTCATTCACTCAACGTTTTCCAGCAGGAAGATGCTTTGTCAAGTGTAACTGTATATTAGTGAGTGTGAATGGTTGTTTGTCTATATGTGCCCTGTGATTGGCTGGCCACCAGTCCAGGGTGTACCCCGTCCATCCAATCCATCAGAGGACGCTGTCTCAAATTCATTCACTCAACGTTTTCCAGCAGGAAGATGCTTTGTCAAGTGTAACTGTATATTAGTGAGTGTGAATGGTTGTTTGTCTATATGTGCCCTGTGATTGGCTGGCGACCAGTCGAGGGTGTACCCCGCCTCTTGCCCGAAGACAGCTGGGATAGGCTCCAGCACCCCCGCGACCCTCGTGAGGAAAAGCGGTAGAAAATGAATGAATGAATGAATGAAGTTGACCCTCATTGAAGATGGGATTTTTACAAAGAAACAAGATTTGGCAACAAGAACATGGACACCACTTTGTGTTATTTCTTGAAGTCAGTCTTGCTTTTCTTTTGACCACGGTTGCAAAATAACCCAAAATGGAACCAAAGTGCCAGTACAGTGGCGCCTTGGTTAAAGTTATTATTTCATTCCATCAGGTACTACTCAAACCAAAATGGACTCTAACCAAAGCAAATTTTCCAATAGTAAATAATTCTTCCAGACACTCACAAACGTTAACATGAACAACATTTTAGAGACAATAATTATAGTTTCATAAGCAGAAAATTGGGGCTGCACGGTGGAGGGTGGTTAGCGCGTAGACCTCACAGCTAGGAGACCTGAGTTCAATCCCACCCTCGGTTGTTTTCTCCGGGTACTCCTGTTTCCTCTCACATTCGGATTTATTCATTCGGATTGGCACTTTTCTTTGGGAATGAGGTGTATAAAAAAGGTTAGATTCTTTCCGTTTGCGCAAATAACCCGAATGGAATTGGACTATTTGGGTCCATGTAAACGTGGCTATTGACAGTAATCCATTGTAGTGTGTGTAATGATTGACATATGGGTTGACCAATGTCTGCATGTTGATGTCGGCTTACTTACTGAATATGTTTTGTACAGTGCAATGTAGCCTCAGTACGTTCGAATCTTGCAAACATCTTTCTGCCGTCTTGGCTCCCATCCTCCTCATTGTCACTTTGCACAAATCTCCATATTTGCCAGGAAATCTCCTTCCTGGGTGGGAAAACATATTTTTCTATGTCGAGACTGAGCAGCTTTATCTGCTTGACCTCGTCTTGGGCGTCAAGATAAGTGTGGGCGGGGTACTATGTACAACGTGCTGATAACAGATTATGGACAAAAGAGCTAATAAGCGAGCATCCAAAATGTCAAGGGGTGTGATAATTTTTTTTTAATATAAGGAGAATATGAGTTTGAATATGAGTTATCAGCCCTGGAACATGTGTGATTGTAGCCTCTATCTGCACAAGATGGGAAATGACAACAGATGAAGGGCTTATTTAATATACTCATTTGCTAAATATGAGGGCTGTCAAAGTTAATGACTTAATGATGCGATAACGTAAGTTTCCTTTAATGATGGTATTTTTTTTTAATGTGCGATTCACCTCCTGTTTGACCAGGTTCTATACCAGGGGTGGGCAAACTTTTTGACTCGCGGGCCGCATTGATATGACAAAATTTACGGGGGGGGGCAGACTATATATTTTACACGTAACAGTCCACCTGGTATTATTGTATCTGTAAAATTGTCATGCAATCTGCTATTATTATTTATTATTTTATATTTAGATTTAAATATTTTAAAAATAATAAAATATTATAATAATTACAATAAAATTAAAATAATAATTATTATATTATTATTATGTAAAATATGCAAATATAAAAATAATATTATATATAATATAATAATTAGCATTAATATAATAATTATAATAATCATGATAGTTCTAATAATAATTATAATAATCTAATAATCTAATAATAATAATAATAATAATAATAATAATAATAATAATAATAATAATAATAATAATAATAATAATAATTGTAATAATAATAATAATAATAATAATAATAATAATAATAATAATTATTATTATTATTATTATTATTATTATTATTATTATTATTATTATTATTATTATTATTATTATTATTATGTGCTTGTGTCCCTTTTTTCAGGAGCACTTTGTAAACAACAGACCATGTCAAAAAACGAAATTGATAAAACCATCAAAAGGTCGGCTCAGGCCATGATGCCAGGTTGTATGTTGAGTTTAAATGAAATACTTTGGAAAGATTGGGCGGGCCGTATTCAAACACTTGGCGTGCCGGATGTGGCCCCCGGGCCGTAGTTTGCCCACCCCTGTTCTATACCATAATATTCATTTGCATTAGCACTCAGTAAGGTAATCAAATTTTAAAAATGTGAAATGTGAACATTTTTATGGATTTTGGACACATAAAGCACACCAGATTATGAGGCATTCTCGTTAATTTTTCGAGAAAATTAAATATTTCCAGAATTTATATCTTTATACATAAAATTTTATGTAATTATCGTTGTAGTTGCATATTTCCTCAACTTATAGATTAAAAAAAAAATTCTATCTGGAAATAAATGTGATTAATTCAAAGCTAACTATGGACATATGTGATTAATCATGATTAACAATTTTAATCAATTGACAGTGCTACTAAATAAAGTCTTGCATTAAATGCTCATTCATTCATTTTCTACCGCTTATCCTCATGGGGGAGAGGTGGGCTATACCCTGGACTGGTGGCCAGCCAATCACAGGGCACATATAGACAAACAACCATTCACACTCACATTCATACCTATGGACAATTTGGAGTCGCCAATTAACCTAGCATGTTTTTGGAATGTGGGAGGAAACCGGAGTACCCGGAGAAAACCCACGCATGCACGGGGAGAACATGCAAACTCCACACAGAGATGGCCGTGGGGGGAATTGAACTCGGGTCTCCTAGCTGTGAGGCCTGCACGCCAACCACTAGACCACCATGCAGCCATAATAAATATTATATAATTCTATTCTCCTTAATGACTTTGTCCGAAGCGTCGCAAGCACCGTCCCACCTTTTGACGCTGCTCCTCTTCATCCCATCCATTCCCCAATGAGACAAGGAAGCTTGGCACTGACGAATGGAGACCCTTTGTCCGGTCCTTCTCTTGTCCTGCTTCCAGCTGATTAGGCAAACCTCTTGAGGTCAAAGACATTTTTTTTCCAGACCAAATTCGTCGTCTTTGCCTGCCATTAAGCATTTCTTCCCACAAAAGTGAATCACTATGGATTTGATGGGTATTTTTTAATATGTATGAGTATATTTCTAAAGTTAGCTTTTTTGTAAAGCAGCACGTCACATGCTGCTTTAAAAATATTAACAGAATATGTGCTTTTAATTGTGTTTTTTTTTTACATGTGTTCCAGATTACTGGTTATATTTTTGTATTATTGTCCTTATATAAATATTTTATACATAGTATTTTATACATATTTGATTATAAATTTAAATATAATTTTCATTACCTAAATTACATGTAAAAAAAAAATCAAATATTCCATAAATTTATCAAGATTGCTTTTAGAATTATAGTTTGATTTTTCAAATTATTGATTTATGGCACTAAAACCAAACCTAGTTTATATGTAAAAATGTATTTTGACAACGATCATGTGTCACAAAACCAGGAGTTTTGTTAAAATGTTAAAAATACCTAAAAGTTTCCCTAAAATTACTACAATGACATGTATTACAATTACTACTATTTCTTAAATGACTGGTCAATTTACACAAAAAAAAATATATATATTATACTCAAGAAACATATTGTTTGAGTTGTATGCAACTAAAAATAAACAAATAAAAAACAAAAACATTAACTGGTGATTTTATCAAAATAACCAAGCTACGTTAGCACATTTTGCACATACTTTATGCACATTGAAGAAAAAGTAGACTTTTTGTACAATATCTCACTAAATATATTTACATGACATACAATTTGCCATCAGTGCAATACATAGGAATGTTGCATATTTACCAAAATGTTAAACTCTTTCCTTTTTATGAATGCCAACATATAATTGAAAAAAAAAATGACAGAAGCTGAGAATGTTTTTGTTAGTTTTTTTCTCAAAGAAACATGTGCAACTCTCATTTTGCTATCGGACAGCTTCACAGGAAATAAAAATAAAAAATAAAAATAAAATCTTGGGTTACCAACCTATCCACAATCGGACCACATGTACATATATACTGTATATCTCCATACATGGAATGGATTGCTTTTTGTACAAATATTCTAAACGACTTTGGCAGTTTATAATGAAAAGATAAATGAGTGAATGAAAAAAACGATGTGGTGTAAAGCTTGCCTTTACATGTTCACAGTGGTCATTCAGAAAAGGCTGGAAGCTGATGGCTAAAAAGAACAAAGAATAGTGTTAAGAAAAAAAAATTGTCCATCTTTTGTGGAGGCTGCTGTCATTTACTGTTATGATTAGAAAATGACAAGTTTTATAGCAGTCATCGCCATTAAAAAAAACCAAAAAAAAAACAATCAAAACAAAAAACAAGTGGACTTACGATACAAAAAAAGGCAAGAGGGGGTCAGGACCCTGCTTGGTGGTGACTGTGGAAATAACTGTGGGATAAGACAATAATAACACAATATTCTGGACGTGCACAACCATAAAGTGGTAAGAAAAAAAAAACAAAACAATATAAAAAAAATGCTTATATAATTATTTATTATATGTATTTATTATTTAATACAAAAATTGAGCATATAAAACATGGGACCCCACAATGGTACTGGATGGAAAAAACAAATAAATGTAATAAACAAATCAATTTTTGTCAAAATGTGACAAAAAAAAAATGAAACAAAAGGACATAAACATTGCTGGATGGATGAAACTATAAAATAAATTTTTAAAAACCTCCATAACGGTGTGAAGAAAATATCTAAATATAAAACCAAAATGAAACCCAAAAGAGTTGTGGGTGAAAAAAAAAATACTAGGAAATACATAAAATAAATACATAAAAAAAAAAGTGGTGAGTGGACAACGGATGGAATTAAATAAATGAATAAAATAAATCATATTTAAAATAAATGACTACACCCAAAATAAATCAAACATCCAGGCTCTACAACGGTACAAAAAAAAAAAAAAAAAAAACAAACAAGACTGCAACAATCAGAACGCCACACGGTCAGAAAGTTGACTTACACCGGACAAAATAATCGAGCAAATTTTCCCACATACTAAGTTCATCGCCATAATTCATATACGTTTTTCTTCTTCTTTTTTTTTTGTGTTTGTTTGTAATTTTTTTTTTTTTTTTTTTACTTCACTGGTTTGGCACTTTATTGGAACAAATCGCAGTTCAAAAAGACTAAATGTTGTACAAAAAAAGGTATCTCATGTCTGGTTTGTAACGTAAGTGGTAGAATATAGTACTTAATAGTAAGCATACGTTAAGTAAACACTTGTACGTACTTGTAGTATTCAAATGAACATTCCAACAGATGTTTTTACGCACATGCACAAAAAACAAACAAACACAACTTGCATCGCTCGCTTCCTTGCTTTGGATCATCTCAACGAGGAACCCGCCCACAAACATCCGGAACATCACTCGGAATACTGCATGTTTTCATGTTGTTGTTCGTTCGCATTACGATACTTCCTCCGCCGAGCGCGTGTCCGTCTTGAGACGTACAAACTCTTTGGCCACTTCGTCGTTGGTCCTTTGAGAGAGTATCCTCATAATGGTGAGGCCCGTCTCGTCCATGGAGATGCTCTTTACCAGAGGGTAGTTGGCCGAGCAGCTGCCCGAATCGGCCAGCTCTCGTAGCTGGATGACGGTCATGCCGATGATGCGGTCCTCGCGGGCGAAGCAGTAGTCCTTCACCGACACGTGCAGCTCATAAGCTTCCGGGCCATGCTCGTTGCTCAGGATGCTAACGGGAAAGCAACATTGTTATATTTGAATTGCAATTACATTAGCGTAAGATTATGCTAAGAAATGCACTAGTTATTTTTGTTGTCAGCTAATGATAGTGATTTGACAAAGTTTAGCTTTGGAGTTTAGCTTTTAGAGATTGGAATATTCCTTTCCATGGATACCATTGTTTTCGGAAAATTCATTCGGAAAGAGAAAAAAACACCTCATGTAAACGTGACTGATGACTTTTTGTTCGATGACACTTCCTCTGAGGCTTCTTATTGGAATTGCATGAATAGCTAGTATTACAACATTGGTTCTGTTGCTGCTGTGTTGTGCAATGCATGTGTTAATTAATGACCGTGTGATCAAAGAAAGCTACATACTTCTTTGTACTTTCTCATGCACTCCAAATGATAATAAACTAGTAGATAGTAAACTAAAATTAAAATAAACGCCTAGTAATTTTAATAAAATAAATTAATAATAATAAATAAAATAAATAATAACATTAAATAATAATAAATAAATAAAAAATTTAATATCTAATGATACTATCTCTATCTTTTTTAAATATTATTTTTAAATATATTAATTACATGAGTTGATTAAATAATTACATCATTTCAATTTTAGTTATTAACTCATTCGCTACAAAAATGTATTTAAACGTTTTTTTTTTCAAACCAACGGCTCGCTCCGATACACGTATTAATACGTGTATGTGTTTTATATATATATATATGTATATATATAATGACTTGCACATACTGTAATGTACCAAATAAAAATTACCCCCCCCCACACACAAAATAAATAAATACATAAATAAAATAAAAATAAATGCCTGGTAATTTTAATAAATTAAACTCCCTAAATTTGGTTGCATGGGCATCCACTTTCCGTGGGTCCGTTACTCACTATTGGAATGTTTCGTTGTACTTTGGGGACCAGTTGTTGTTCTTGGTCTTGGTGCTGAATTTGCGCTTCTTGTCAGCCAGGTGCGGCCCGATGGCGTTGACCTCGACAAACGGCCGGAACATGGCGTTGGTCTGCCAAAGGAGGTTGTTGACGCCGACCACTGGATATAAAAAAAGGTACGCAATAACGGTCATTATGTACACGTACTGAAAGAATAATGTACGGTTCTACACGGCATACAAGAACTGCACACGAATGGGATTTCTCTTGTGTAATGGCTGTGATAATGAACACAGTGGAGACACGTTCACTCCCGAATTTATTTTTGTTGCGGTGGCTGAAAATATTCACTGAAATGGTGCGATTACGGTGAAAGGCTGCACTCAGGCCTCTTTGTTGTGCTGTAACAAGCTAACGGCACAGCACCCCCCTGGCTCATCTTATGTATTTCTAATAAAGATAAATGTAAGTCCATGAACGTGTCATCATAGGGGTTATGTTGCTGACAAAGTGGCTGATGAGCAATAAAAAAAAAAGGGTCTATTTAACCAAATCAGTGCTGCGAGACTGAATGGAACAGCGGGAGGTAAACGATGACAAGTATTCCGCCCCCTGTTGGTGTGAACGATCGTAAATCATAATTGATAGGATGAGCTGTTCAAGAAAACCGGTCCCGCCCACATCTTGCATGTGTTTTTTATATATATAATGACTTGCACATACTGTAATGTAAACAATGATAGACATTACTGTGTTTCCTCCAGTAGGGACAATTAATCTCAATTAATCTCCTGGTGTACACGACAACTAAAAAAAACACCAAATAAAAATTAACCCCCGCCACACACACACACACAAAGTAGATAAATACATAAATAAAATAAATAAAAAAAAAAATAAACGCCTAGTAATTTTAATAAAATAAATTAATAATAATAAATAAAATAAATAATAACATTAAATAATAATAAATAAAAAATAATAATAATTTTAATATCTAATGATACGATCTCTATCTTTTTTTAAATATTATTTTTAAATATATTAACTACATGAGTTGATTAAATAATTACATCATTTAAATTTTAGTTATTAACTCATTCGCTACAAAAACGTATTTAAAGGTTTTTTTTCAAACCAACGGCTCGCTCCGATACACGTATTAATACGTGTATGTGTTTTTTTTATATATATATATATATATATATATATATATATATATATATAATGACTTGCACATACTGTAATGTACCAAATAAAAATTACCCCCCCACACACACAAAATAAATAAATACATAAAAAAATACATAAATAAAATAAAAATAAATGCCTGGTAATTTTAATAAATTAAATTAATAATAATAAATAAAATAAATAATAATATTAAATAATAATAAATTAATAAAATAAAATAATTTTAATATCTAATGATAATATCTCTATCGTTATTTAAATATTTTAAAATATATTAATTACATTAGTTGATTAAATAATTACATCATTTCAATTGTAGTTATTAACTCATTCGCTACAAAGACGTATTTAAACGTTTTTTTCCAAACCAACGGCTCGCCCTCATAGACGTATTAATACGTGTCTTTTGTGTGAGAGACACAAACACGTGATGATGCTACTCCACAAATAATTATCATTCATCAATTATTTGATGCAGTTTTTAGCCAAAAAAAAAAAACAACCACAAGGTGGCAGAAATCCATTTTATATGTTATACATGTTTAAAAAAAAGAATAGAATAACCCTGAATCAATGTCTGGTACTGTAAGAGTGGGTAAAATAAATAAATATGGAAAATAATGTACATTAGTTCCGAAACGGATCCAGAAGCCTTGCTTGTTTTTAGCCCCCGGCTTCACTATCTCAAGAGCTGCATTCGCCGAGCCTTTGCTGCAAGCGCGAATACATTTAAATAGAAATGACAACTTTACAGAGTCGGAAAACAAAAAAATGGCTCTCACCCTTCACGCTGACTTTGTGCTCTCCAGTGCCAGGATGGGAGATGAGGTTCACTTGTATCGACACCTCGCCCACCGAGCCGTTACTTGACTGACCTGAAAGCATACAGTAGCAGCAACAGCATGTTTAGACAGTAGACAAAAACTAAATATTGCTTTAAAGCCATAAAAACCTACAGGGAGAGCACGTTTGTTTCTACAGCGGCGGCTGCAAAATGTTGTCTTTTGCTTCAGGCTTTGCTAGAAGTTTGAATGTCATGAAGAGACGGATGACGCAAAGGAATATAAACAAATAATCTTCTTCGACAATGAAGCCGTAAACAGAAATGCCAAGCAAACTGACGCATCAATACAACTTTAACCTAAGTAACTTATTTTAGTTGCAGTCACACAAATTACACACAGTTAGACCTGGATTGCTGAGCACATGTTTTGCAGAGAATTAGCGGCCTCGTGAGCCGCCTGGCCTGCTGAGCGCTCGTGCGGTTGATCAAGGAGCACGCTAGTCGGATAGCTGATCGATATGTGCCAAACATGCTGCATGTGTTATTGCCACTAATGAAGAAAACAAGCCAGGTGATTTATTGTAACGATACTCTTAAGAGGGAGGGAGTCACTGCTGCATCGTTAAACTAAGAACTTCTGTGAAATAAACACAGAATTAAATAAAAGTAATTAATGGAAAATATAGTTTATAAGCACTACATTGGAATTGGGCATTAAGATGTGTAATATACAGCCGTTGAATATCAGAATCAGAATTGCATTCATTAGCCTACATGGACCCAAATATTCCAATTCCATTCGGGTTATTTGCTCAAACGGAAAGAATGTAACCTTTGTATACACCTCATTCCGAAAGAAAAGTGCCAATCCGAATGAATATATAATCGGATTCCCAGGGGTGGAATATTCCTTTCCCCAATCCGATTGAGGTATCTTGTACCCGCTCAATCGGAAAGTTGTCAGACTGCGTTCTTCTTCGTGGTGTTTTTCTTCTTCTGTTGTTTATTGGCGGTTGGAAAGCAGCTTTCGTGTGCATTAGCGCCATCTGTGGAACAGAATCTAAACCCTTCTATACGCCATTCACAAGTCCACTTTTATTAAAAAAGAAAATATATATCTATATAAAACATGTCCCGAGCTTAATTATAAAATATTAGCAAGATTAAACTTTATCTTTTCCTGTTCCCGGGTGCGTTCTTATAGCGAATGCTGAGATATGACGTAACACGCAGCTCGAGACGTTCTTCAATTAAAAAAAATGGAGGTGAGCAATCGGCACTGGACTGCTAAGGAAAGTTTGTTTTTGATTTAAACTAAATTTCAAGACTGGACGAAGGAAAAACTGGCAATACGGAGTTATTCCAACAAGTGAAAGAAAAACTCGAGGAAGTCGGTATCACGTGATGTTGGTGTTTACGTTTTACTGGGCATGCCCTATTGACTATTCTAGTTGATTATAGCGGCGCATGTAGAGATTGGAATATTCCTTTCCATTGCTTTCGGAAAGGTCATTCGGAAAGAGAAAAACTCATGTAAACATGGCTACTCTCTTTAGGTACTGTGTTCTTGCTCAGACAACGGCCATTAGTTCCCTGTTGACTCATTCATTGGAAAGTCAGTCATCTCCAAACTGTACCCCTGATTTGCTTTATTTGAATATTCAGTTACTGGTGGTTTATATGTCATTATAGGCAGTATGATGATTGGTGATATGGTGACAAGTCCATCGCAGGTTTTATATACATAAACCGCTCATTGTATTGCATACAACGAAATTTGAGTGCAACTCCACGGTGCATTTTGTAGAAAGTAAAAATAAAAAAATAAGGAAAAAAAATAAAATAAAGAATAAGAATATAAATATAAAAAGTTGTTCAGAATAAATGTAAACATATGTACACCAAAAACAATAACCAGAATGTGGAATTGCAGTAAACAAAGCTAGTATTGCACATATTGTACCTGAATTTCACTTGAATTAATCTAGTCCAGTATTGCACATTTTAAAGCTTATTGTACATAACAGTGAAATATGTGTTCTAGTAGTGCAGTATTGTTCATCTATGATTGTTCATTGCAGAATGAGATAAGAATGGGATTTTCCTTTTACATTCCACCTCTGTATATGGAGCTTGGTGCAAAAAAAACAAAAAAAACAAATGCTAATAATAACAGACAGAAAGTGGAGCTTTAGCCATGAATTGTTGTGTTCGCTACGACCTAATGAGGAACGAGATGCATGTAGGCTTCCATGGGATAAACTGGTGCACACTCTAAATGTGTCGTTGTCACAAGCGACGGGGGCTGGGGGTGGGGGTGGAGTTGGATGGGGGCGGCATGGTGATTAATGAATGCTGCTCCTCGCCACACTGTTTGCTGACCTAATGCGCATCAGCTTGCTCGCCACTTCTCATACAACAGAGACAGGTTTCATACGGATGACAAGCACGTCAGTTAGCCTATATGCATTCTATATGTGTGTGTGTGTGTGTGTGTGTGTTGGACACCTGGAGGGATTCCAGCGAAAGGGGGGGGGTAGGGTGGTAAAGGTTGGTATAGAGACAGATGAACAAGGCACATAAAAAGTAGGGCAGTGATGATAAGGGAGAGAGTGAGTGAATTTATAGTTTCATATTTTTCCCATAATGCATTCGCTCACACCGAGGTTTCATGCATTTGTGATACCAGAGAGAGAAAGAAGAGGGGGGGCGCATCGGAGCGTGGGAGCCTGCAGGGCACAAAGAGGGTGAAGAGGCCAACCTTTTTATTTGTTTTTATTGCTTTCTATTCATTTAGAATGAGAAAAAAACAACAAGATGCATGAAATTACTGCCGTGTCAGGTCCTGGACCCTGATCCCTTCAGCTTCATGGATAAGCAGCTGAGACTGCTTGGAAAACATGGAATACTATCAGGCTTTGATTTGCAAAAATGAGTGAAAATTAGGCTAGTAGTTTTTTTCCAGGCTTTTACCCAGCCTTACAACTACTGGTGCCTGGATCAATGCCAGAAATATCGATATTTTGATACCTGGATTTGCAAACTAATAATGAAATTAATTATGTGATATATTATAATGTTAACACAGGCTAAGCCCCCCCCCCAGTTCTGTTAAGACCTCTAAAGTCAGGAGTGAAGAAGATGTTTTACTGACTGCTATTTTTAAACTTTATATATCACATGACTTTCCGCCTCCCGCCATTAATAACATGTTGTTTACTTCCCAAAGGAATCTATAGTGGAACCTCAGTTAGCATCCGCCCCGGTTTGAGTGTTTTTCAGTTAACGTAAAAAAAAAAATGTAAACCAAAATTTTGCTTTGGTTTGCATTTAGTTTTCAGTTGCCGTACAATTTCATGCCTTGACGTGTTATTAATACGCTGCATGAGTCCTCCACAAAAGAGGAAGGTGGTGTTGTTTTTTGGGAACAATCACTTGAAGAATCACGTTTTCATGCTATAAATGGATTTTGAAGTGTTTTCTGCATGTTAAACTCACTTTAAAACTATAAAACACATTTTTGTGTTCATATTTTTGGTTTTGTGGAAGGGATTGAAATAGATTTATTCTGTTAGAGTACTAATTAATGACACTAAGCAAGGTTCTACTGTATAATTGTGGTATACCCCATTTCAAGATGGCTTTCCGCCTCCTGCCATTAATAACATGTTGTTTACTTCCCAAAGGATTATATAGTGGAACCTCAGTTAGCATCCGCCCCGGTTTGAGTGTTTTTCAGTTAACGTAAAAAAATGTAAACCAAAATTTTTCTTTGGTTTGCATTTAGTTTTCAGTAACTGTGCAGTTTCATGCCTTAACGTGTTATTAGTCCTCCACAAAAGAGGAAGGTGGTGTTGTTTTTTGGGAACAATCCCTTGAAGAATCACGTTTTCACGTTATATGTATTTTGAAGTGTTTTCTGCATGTTAAAATCACTTTAAAACTGTAAAAACACATTTTGTGTTCATATTTTTGGCTATGTCAAATGGATTGAAATTGATTTATTCTTAGACTCTGTTAGAGTACTAATTAATGACACTAACCAAGGTTCTACTGTATAATTGTGGTATACCCCATTTCAAGATGGCTTTCCGTCTCCTGCCATTAATAACATGTTATTTACTTCCCAAAGGAATCTATAGTGAAACCTCGGTTAGCATCCGCCCCAGTTTGCATGTTTTTCAGTTAACATAAAAAAATGTATACCAAAATTTTGCTTTGGTTTGCATTTAGTTTTCAGTTGCCGTACAGTTTCATCCCTTAACGTGTTATTAGTCCTCCACAAAAGAGGAAAGTGGAGGTGGAAGTGGAACACAAATTTTTGTGTTCATATTTTTGGTTTTGTCAAAGGGATTGAAATATACATTTATTCTTAGACTCTGTTAGAGTACCAATTAATGACACTAACCAAGGTTCTACTGTATAATTGTGGTATACCCCATTTCAAGATGATCATTGTCCAAACATGTAAACAAGTTTGTCTAATAATAATAATAATAATAATAATAATAATAATAATAATCATGGCTTTGATGTTATATAGCGCTTTTCAAGGTACCCAAAGTGCTTCACAGTGAATTAAATCCATTATTCATTTACTCCTCAGTCACACACTGTGATAATCTACATCTGTAGCCACAGCAGGGGTAGTGTTGCAGAAAGGGTAGTGTTACGGAAAGGTGGCAGCCAATTCATGCCTACAGCCTCTCTGACTAAATGCAGATGGAAACACTTTTGTGCATATTTTCTTTAGTTGTTTAGCTACGAGTCCGGAAATCGACATAAAGTGGACATGCGGTGTTATCATCCGAATTACACTTTTGGGGGGAGCCAGAGAGCAAAAAAGCCATCTTACCTTGAGAGGTTTGGGTGCATATATATTTCTTAATCAAGGCATCTGTAGGTTGAGTGTAAAGGCTAAGAGCATATTTGAGGGACTTCATATCAGGACTCTTTTCCAGGAAAGTTTTCTTCAGACCGTTTCCTCCGGCATGGAAATATTGCTGAAAAAAAAAAAACACACAAAGTGTTAACATTACACAGTGTGTTGTGAATTGCCGGTACGGGGAGCGTGAAGTCACATTTGCAGCTAATTACCATGTATGTAAATGACCATGTATGTAAATGTGTAAGGCATGCCTGCATTATTTGTGATAGGCCTGACAGTACAGGGCAAAGCTCATCTTTATTACGTCCCAGTGTGTTAGAAAGTGAGAAAGAAGGCCGAGTCCAGTGACTGTACCGCTTTGTGGATCTGGCTTGTTTAGATTGATGTATTTCTCCGTCGTAGAACATGATTATTACAAAAACAGATTTCTAAAGACACCAATCCTCTGTTTGTAGTATTGGGGGATAGTGTGTTAATTGCAACTATTGTTTTTTTACTATTTACCATTTACCATTTTCACCTCCAGTCCTCCATTTTATGTAGATTTTGCAGTTGGTGCTCCAAGTGCCTTGAAGTTGCGTGCTTTTCTGGTAATGTCAACATTGCACTTTGTCGGACGCTTGTCCTATGTACTCATTCATTCATTTTCTACCACTTTTCCTCACAAGGGTGCGACAATGCTGCCTGAGGAGCACAAGAGCCCAGAGGGAGGCTGACGTCATTGCAGCTCCCTCAGGCAGATGCAAAGCATTATAGGAAAACTATCCTCACGAGGGTCGCAGGGGTGCTGGAGCCTATCCCAACTGTTTTCAGGCGAGAGGCGGGGTACACCCTGGACTGGTCGCCAGCCAATCACAGGGCACATATAGACAAACAACCATTCACACTCACATTCATACCTATGGACAATTTGGAGTCGCCAATTAACCTAGCATGTTTTTGGAATGTGGGAGGAAACCGGAGTACCCGGAGAAAACCCACGCATACACGGCCGAGGGTGAAACGAACCCTGGTCTCCTAGCTGTGAGGTCTGCACGCTAACCACTCGACCGCCGCGCATCTCCTATGAACTCATTCGCTACCAAAGATTTATGTTCTTTTCAACCCGACCGCTTGCTGCCAAAAATGTTTTTAACATCTTTAAAGTCTTTTTTGCACACCAGGGACAAATAGATGGTGATGATGCAACTCCACAATACAAGAGATCATGTTTGGTGGAGTTTTAAACCGAAACAATGCAGATTATAAGCATTTTATAAGAACACAGCCTGCATCGTTCCCATTGAAATACATGGTGCAACAACCAGGAAGTGAAAAATCTTGTAAAATCTTGTAGTGTAGCATGAAGGATGCTAAAAATGTTTCTTTTCATTTAAAACAACCATATTTTATGTTGTGGCTAAATATTTATGGCAAATTTTGTATCAATATGCAAGTTATGCTTGGAATCTTTTCACAAAAGCCTTTTTTTTGTTGAGAACCGATATATTCCTGAAATGTACCTATGTTCTATGGCTGATTACTAAAGAACGGAACAAACCCTTTCCTTCTGATGAAAGATGGGGTCTAACCTTTCTTTTGGAATAAATCATATCTGCGTATATTGCCCAATAACACAATATTCCGTGTGCCTTGAAAAGTCAGTCCAAAAAAGGCTGGTATTGAGAGGTACGGCTTTTGAACGAGTTAATAGGGGCTAATAGACGGTTGCTATGGTTCGATTCCCATGTTGACATATCCTTGTGAAAGATACTGAAACAAAACAGTGTTTCTACAGTGAATTTACGTTTATTTATGTTATAAAAAGTAATACATTTTTCCTCATCACGAGCTGGTAGAGAAGCCCCTACCACTATCTAGCATTACTTTTTATTTTTATTCAGCTGTCTCTGCAGCAGTTCCTAGAGGTTATGGTTCAACCAGTTGCAAATGTGCATTATTAAAAATCTGTCCATAAAGCTGTATCCCTTTCATGAACCCTTCTGTGGGCCAGCACATCTATCCATTATCCTACCCATTAGTATGCACCAGTTCAGAGTTCAGTCTGGATAAAATGTTTTCAGAGGGAAAATCCAGCACCTTCTTAGGGGATTTAGTACGACCTGCTGATGTTTCATTTCAATGCATGCCATCATTTTACGCATCACGTTTATTGATCTTGTCTGTTCTGACTCTCCCTGAAAGCATTACTTATCGCTGTTAATTGACTGCCCTCATCGGAATACTGATGAAAACAATCCTGGTGACGTGATTTATTGAAACCTTCAGGTAAGTCGTCTTGGAGACGGTGTGATCAATTGGATTTCTCAGTTTCACAGCACACCTTCCTGTGGGCTGAGGCGCCGTTACTCCAAAGTTGTTGTTGTACAACAACAGCGAGGTGCTGTCAAGACATGCCCTTGGTCCCAACAGTCGTATAATACAGAATAAAAATGGCCGCACATTTCATTTGCTGAACATTTACGAGCCATCAGGAAATATAAAGGAGAGTCAGAAAAAGTGATCTGTTTTCAAAGTGATTCCTACTTTTGGACCATCTGTACTTGTTGTGCTACAAAGTATGGACGTACGTAAATAAAACACTCAGCATCCTTATAGTGTCTTTCTCATCCATGTTCTAGACCAGGGGTGGGCAAACTACGGCCCGGGGGCCACATCCGGCCTGCCAAGTGTTTGAATACGGCCCGCCCAATCTTTCCAAAGTATTTCATTTAAACTCAACATACAACCTGGCGTCTTGGCCTGAGCCAACCTTTTGATGGTTTTATCAATTTCGTTTTTTGACATGGTCTGTTGTTTACAAAGTGCTCCTGAAAAAAGGGACACAAGCACATAATAATAATAATAATAATAATAATAATAATTATTATTAGATTATTATTAGATTATTATAATTATTATTAGAACTATTATGATTATTATAATTATTATATTAATGCTAATTATTATATTAATTATATATAATATTATTGTTATATTTGCATATTTTACATAATAATAATATAATAATTATTTTAATTTTATTGTAATTATTATAATATTTTATTATTTTTAAAATATTTAAATATAAATATAAAATAATAAATAATAATAGCAGATTGCATGACAATTTTACAGATACAATAATACCAGGTGGACTGTTACGTGTAAAATATATAGTCTGCCCCCCCCCCCCCCCCGTAAATTTTGTCATATCAATGCGGCCCGTGAGTCAAAAAGTTTGCCCACCCCTGTTCTAGACACAGGCGGTAGATGGAATGAAATAAAATGATGAAATTAAAAAAAAAAGCTTGAATGGAGCTTTTGGGGCCTTCAATGTCTCGGACATACCTTGATAGTGGGAAGCACGAGGTCCATGGCGGCACACTGACGTGGAGTCAGACTTCTGGCTTCCTCTCGGATGACGTGCTCCTGCAGGAAGGGGACACAACATCAAGATAATGGCCAGAGCAAAGTCATGAAGCTATGAATATTGCGGAGTAATCGCTTGATGCTGCAGGCGTCGCAAATGTGGGCTTGAAATCGCTGAAGGGAATGGGAATGCTGCCATATCACGCAAAGATGGGGAAAAAAAATCTATTTTAATCACAAGCAGTACAGCCAAAAAAAAAAAAACGTATGAAGATTTTGTAAGCCAACCTCGTCAGGTCTCCAGTGTCTATGAAAGTAACAAAGGTGTAGATTTATATTTTGCAAAAGGTTTATTAGCACACCTATGCAGACATTTATGGCGCAGTGCTGTGAAAAAATTAGACTTTGCGAATGGAACGCAAGTTCCTGCCCCGGTTTCTTTGGATTTAATCAATCACCACTCCGCTTTGAATTGATTTTCAAGAGGCAAGGCGAGACAACAAGCACTTTAATCAACATCCGTGCTAAAATGCGAGCAGTGTCAGGTGCCAAATTGCACCAGGCAACAATACATTTTCATTTACTTCGTTACAGTTAGACCCCAGTTAGACCAGTCTTGAACCAGTCATGATGTGCTATACATATTACTATGGTACCCATTATGTCATTGATTGGTATGGATACGTGATTAAAAAAAAACATTTTTTTTTAGCTCTATTAGGAAAGCAGGAAGTGAACAAATATAACAGTTACTGATTGTCTTTGTCTTACTGATGGATTCATATACTGTTAAATAAAACATATCTTGCTTTATGCGGGAACATTAACCATGTTTTAGTTTGAGACAGAAAATTACCTCAGCATATCGTACTTCAGTACAAGGTGCATTATTAAAAAAAAACAACAACAACAAAAAAAACCTTAAACTGTATTATGGAAAGCAGGAAGTGAACAAATGTAATAGTTACTGATTGTAAAAGTATCAGATGGAGGGGTAGGATTTAATAAGCTTTGCTTCTTCCTACTCCTTTCGGACATGTGGAACTGTGAACTGATTATGGGATGCATTCAATTGTAATCTGATGCATGTTCAAATGAAATAAAACCATTACCATTACCATTACCCCTCCTCTAAAAAACACAATGTCACAATAAAACCCCCCTTGCAGCGAATATAGAGCTATGATGCTATGATTGTAACCGTTGTAATAATACAAAATTTACACAAGTGTCCCTAAAATAAGACTATTATTACTCACAATCCAAAAACAAGATGATGATAAACTACTTTAACGCTTGAGGGAGGATATGGACACACGCCCATCCAGGTGCTCTAATATCCAGATGTTACTTCCTCCGAAGCAACATCCTGTAAAACACAGGAAAACTGGCAAAAATATACATCAAGTGTACATCTGCTGCACAACTCCAATGTTAAATACCTCAGGTACTTGTTAGTAAAAGCACAATGTGAGCGCTGATCCATGCATGGAGACGCGCTGCAAAAAAAAAAACCCGAGGCAACAAACAAACATCCTGGGGTCACATCAGCTATTAAATAGGAGTCTACGCTGGATAAAGCTGAGGCAATCTTACTGCACTTTTTTTTGGGTTTTAACTGCTACTATTCCACGGTTAACATTGCATAATATGATGAATATGAATATATGCGTGCAATGTAGTGTACATGTACTGCTCAGATACTGCAACTTTACAAAATCCTTGAGGACATACAGGAAAATTTGACATAATGCATTTATTGGACCGCATAATTTAGTGTTGTTTTCATTCCTTCTCTTTGCCTAAGTCTATTTGCACGTGGGTATGTTCAAAAATAGTAAATGTCCTCTTGGTTTATTAAAAATAAGCACATTATTGCATGGAATTACATCCGCATAACAGAAGGCATTATGTAAAAAATAAACATATATATATTGGTATAAGACACACTGTATTATGAATCATAATTTATTTGAAAACATGATAGTGGCCTGATTTTAAGTGGGACAATGCCATTTTAGATACCAACATATGGGTCCATTTGAAGATGTAGCTACTGTATTTATTAGGGGTGTCACAAAAGCTTGTGTCACAAGACCTCACAAAATTGAAACGTGGCAAAATTCCCATGGGCACCAAGCCTGGGTTGGTATTGAATTAATTATCACACAATAAATGAAAATGAACTTGATCATTTTGCTGGCTTCAAAATATTGCCATCTGCATGCATGTCTGTTTTCCTTGTCCCTCGTCTCTAAACTGGCAGAAAGAGAATTGACTCAGTTTTAGCACATTTGTTCCATAAAACAACAGAATGAAAAGAGTGGGGCGGTTTTTGTCTCGGTGGGTGGAGGTGGGGGCCGATAGCATACACACGGAATGAGACCATGGGACTGCACATGGAGTGACCTCTCCAGAGTGCAAGTTGGTACCCATGAAACAAGTCGCCCTTCTCCAAGTTGGTACCCATGAAACAAGTCGCCCTTCTCCAAGTTGGTACCCATGAAACAAGTCGCCCATCTCCAAGTTGGTACCCATGAAACAAGTCACCCTTCTCCGAGTTAGTACCAATGAAACAAGTCGCCATCTCCATGTTTGTACCCATGAAACGAGTCGCCCTTCTCCAAGTTGGTACCCATGAAACAAGTCGTCCATCTCCAAGTTGGTACCCATGAAACAAGTCACCCTTCTCCAAGTTTGTACCCATGAAACAAGTCTCCCTTCTCCAAGTTGGTACCCATGAAACAAGTCTCCCTTCTCCAAGTTGGTACCCATGAAACAAGTCGCCATCTCCATGTTTGTACCCATGAAACGAGTCGCCCTTCTCCAAGTTGGTACCCATGAAACAAGTCGTCCATCTCCAAGTTGGTACCCATGAAACAAGTCACCCTTCTCCAAGTTTGTACCCATGAAACAAGTCTCCCTTCTCCAAGTTGGTACCCATGAAACAAGTCGCCCTTCTCTAAGTTGGTACCCATGAAACAAGTCGCCCTTCTCCAAGTTGGTACCCATGAAACAAGTCTCCCTTCTCCAAGTTGGTACCCATGAAACAAGTCTCCCTTCTCCAGGTTGGTACCCATGAAACAAGTCGCCCTTCTCCAAGTTGGTACCCATGAAACAAGTCTCCCTTCTCCAAGTTGGTACCCATGAAACAAGTCTCCCTTCTCCAAGTTGGTACCCATGAAACAAGTCTCCCTTCTCCAGGTTGGTACCCATGAAACAAGTCGCCCTTCTCCAAGTTGGTACCCATGAAACAAGTCTCCCTTCTCCAAGTTGGTACCCATGAAACAAGTCTCCCTTCTCCAAGTTGGTACCCATGAAATAAGTCGCCCTTGTCCAAGTTGGTTCCTATGAAACAAGTCTCCCTTCTCCAAGTTGGTACCCATGAAACAAGTCGCCCTTCTCCAAGTTGGTACCCATGAAACAAGTCTCCCTTCTCCAGGTTGGTACCCATGAAACAAGTCGCCCTTCTCCAAGTTGGTACCCATGAAACAAGTCGCCCTTCTCCAAGTTGGTACCCATGAAATAAGTCGCCCTTGTCCAAGTTGGTTCCTATGAAACAAGTCGCCCTTGTCCAAGTTGGTACCCATGAAACAAGTCCCCCTTCTCCAAGTTGGTACCCATGAAACAAGTCGCCCTTCTCCAGGTTGGTACCCATGAAACAAGTCGCCCTTCTCCAAGTTGGTACCCATGAAACAAGTCGCCCTTCTCCAAGTTGGTACCCATGAAACAAGTCTCCCTTCTCCAAATTGGTACCCATGAAACAAGTCTCCCTTCTCCAAGTTGGTACCCATGAAACAAGTCTCCCTTCTCCAGGTTGGTACCCATGAAACAAGTCTCCCTTCTCCAAGTTGGTACCCATGAAACAAGTCTCCCTTCTCCAAGTTGGTACCCATGAAACGAGTCGCCCTTCTCCAAGTTGGTACCCATGAAACAAGTCTCCCTTCTCTGAGGTGGTTCCCATGCAACAAGTCGCCCTTCTCCAAGTTGGTACCCATGAAACAAGTCTCCCATCTCCAAGTTGGTACCCATGAAACAAGTCGCCATTCTCCAAGTTGGTACCCATGAAACAAGTCTCCCGTCTCCAAGTTGGTACCCATGAAACAAGTCTTCCTTCTCCAAGTTGGTACCCATAAAAGAAGTCACCCTTCTTCAAGTTGGTTCTCATGAAACAAGTCTCCCTTCTCCAAGTTGGTACCCATGAAACAAGTCGCCCTTCTCCAAGTTGGTACCCATGAAACAAGTCGCCTTTCTCCAAGTTGGTACCCATGAAACAAGTTGCCCATCTCCGAGTTGGTACCCATGAAACAAGTCGCCCTTCTCCAAGTTTGTACCCATGAAACAAGTCGCCCTTCTCTTCTCTCAAAGGGATGATCCACTGGAAAGGCTCAAGCCAGTACATATGGTTCCAGTGACTCCACAAGAGTTGTCAAAATAATGTTACATGCAGCAAAGTACTGCCTTTGGGACTTCGGCACCATGTGCCCCGGGCCAGAGTGAACGTGGGGGTATTGAGGACTAATAGGTAACTCCATGTCCATGTTATACTTTTATAATTTTTCATTGTACTTGTCATAAAAGTAATGTTAAATCTTGTCTCGTGAAGAGAATGACAATTAAAAAATTTCTGCAAAACTTACCTTCAGTTTGGACAATTGCCCCAAGTCCTTTGCAGCATTGAAGATCATCTGAGCTCCTTGCTGCTGGAAGAAGACATAATTGTTGTTTTTATGGTATACTGCATGAACAGGCAAACTAAATATAAAAATGCATACGTAAAAACCTATAATACAGAATATTATGCAATCAAAACCTCAGTCTCATCAGTCTATTCCAGGGTGTGACTGGTAGTCACACCTCAGGTACAGTAGGTGCAATGTGATTTCTGTCCCGGTTGCGGAACACTGGACCAACTCTACACTCTTGGAAGAGTACTGGGGGTTCACACAGCCGGTCTACATTTGCCTTGTAGACTTGGAAAAGGCATTCAACTGTGTCCTTCAAGTTGTCCCCTGGGGGGGTGCTCCGGGAGTACGGGATTGGTGATTACTTTGTACCTTTTGGCCCCTGTACAACCGGAGCAGGAGCCCGGTTCGCCTTGCCAGCCTGTTTCAGATGAATGTTGGCTTCTGCCAAGACTGCCGTTTGTCACCAATTCTGTTCTTAATTTTTGAATTAAGACAGAATTTTGAGGCACAAGTAAGGCATTGAGGGGCGTCCAGTTTGGGGACCTTAGGATCTCTTCTCTGCTATTCACAGACGTGGTCCCGGGGGCCTCATTAGGCTGTGACCTTCAGCGTTTTGCTGGGACAGTTTGCAACTGAATGTGAAGCTTTAGCACCTCCACATCCGAGCTCATGGTTGTAAGTCGGAGTGCATTGCACCCTTGGGGTCTTGCCCCATGTGGAGGGGTTCAAGTATCTTTGGGTCTTGTTTGCGAGTGAGGAAATTTTGGAGTGCAAGGTTGATAGGTGGTTTGGCGCAGTGTCTGCAGTAAAGTGGTTGCTGGAATGGACCGTCATGCACGGGAAGAACATGCATGAATAATCTTACATTATAGCTTTTCCAAGGTCTTGGTCTATTCTTATTTTCCTTTTTAAAAGGATGCTGGGAATGTAATGCAACCTACTGTACAAAGTTGCACTAATTGTGGAATCCACTCAAGAGAAAAAAAGCAGTAAACTCACGCTCTGGTCGCTTAGCGGAGGCAACACAATCGTCCTCTCGATGGTGTTCAGCACTATCTTCCAGAGCTCTTTGAGGACACGTTTCAGCACCGTCTTCTCGCATATCTTGGCAAACAACATTAAACTGCAAAATGGTAAAAAAAAAAAAAAAATAGCACATTTGTCAGGTCAATACTAGAAGCATGTGTTTTAAAACTGAGTCAACATGGCCAGAGGCTCCAAGAAATGACGTCGTCTAGATAATGGGATTAGGCAAAATGCTTTAATAAGCCCGATTGGAATCCAACAAGTCCACTCGTTATGTCATTTCCATCTTCAGACTGACATTAACTAATTCCCACGGGGGAGGGGCGGGTCTCTACAATTGATTCACAGTGTATCTTATTATCTTATTTCCCCAAAACATCATTTTACAACTCACCACTGTTATGAAAAGACCAGGGACCGCAGTCACAACATGGAGTTCAATGCACTTGCAGTACATCGCTGGCTGCTTGCCATTCTCCGACACACACACACACACACACACACACGCATAATGCTTGATGGATCCATTTTTTTTTTCAAGCCAATAAAATCACGACAGACAGCTCAGTCAAAGCGGGTGCGGTGGAAGGCTTCCAACATTGGGAACGAGGCGTGCATTGGCATTTGACTTGGGTGGTGCCCTAAAATGTACTACTTCTGTACCTAACTGGGGAAAATGGATTACATTTGTAGTACTCGCTCCTTGGAAGCCATGCTAGCATGCAGTACATGTCATACAGATATCCTCAAAGTTTTATCACCAATATATAAATGGTTGATGACTGACAGACTTGTGTACCACTTGCAAAGATGTTTTCATTGGTGGTGATCATGTTTTTGAATCAATCTTGCTCATTTTGGACGTGCACGTCCCCGGAAGGTTTGTACCAAATTCCACCATGATTGGACGAAACAATCTGCGTTTTGTAGACTGTTGAACTGTGTACTGAATCTCAAGTCTGTCTGATTTACTGGGTTTGATAACAGTGCTAGTGGTGTGTCAGTCATGAACGAACGGGTCAAAAGAACTAGTTCTTTTTTTGTGAACGGAACGAACGACGTCACCGCCCCCAAAATACCCGTCAAGTTCATTCAGTTGCAAATGATTATTTTTTTTGATTGGTTGGATGGACTAAACAATCTGCGTTTTGTAGACTGTTGAACTGTGTACTGAATCTCAAGTCGGTCTGACTTACCGGGTTTGATAACAGTTCTAGTGGTGTGTCGGTCATGAACGAACGGGTCAAAAGAACTAGTTCTTTTTTGTGAACAGAATGAACGAGGTCACCAATCCCAAAATACCCGTCAAGTCCATTCAGTTGCAAATGATTATTTTTTTTGATTGGCTGGATGGACTAAACAATCTGCGTTTTGTAGACTGTTGAACTGTGTACTGAATCTCAAGTCGGTCTGACTTACCGGGTTTGATAACAGTGCTAGTGGTGTGTCGGTCATGAACAAACGGGTCAAAAGAACTAGTTCTTTTTTGTGAACGGAACGAACGAGGTCACCAATCCCAAAATACCCATCCAGTCCATTCAGATTATTTTTTTGATTGGCTGGAGAGTCAGTTCATCGTTCCTTTTGTAGGGCGGGACTATCTGCATGCTCGCCTCGCTCTGTGGGTGGGTGGGGTTTAGCTGACTGAAAGACCGAGACCAAGAGAGTCGGCCGTTCATTCATGACCGATAGTCAGTCATGAATTGAACTACTTCTTTTGACTTGTTCGTTCATGACTGACACACCACTAGGAGAGATCACAGGCTAACAACCAATTGAACCAAATGAACGGATCTTTTTCCTGAATGAACCGGAATGATCCAAAAAAGTAGAGGTGCATGTTTTGTCAATTTTTTACTCTTGTGTGCAGAGATTTTGTGTTCAAACAAAATGAGGGAACAGAAACTCCGACTATACGCATATTTCTGTCATAGTGTTCTACCAGGAAGAGGGATTTGCTGTTTCTATACATAAAGAGGATTCCCTGTAATATTCCACTGACCCCGATGTTCCTTCGAGATTTCTAAACCTCATCTGAACCGTTATAATCTCCCCGGCTTTTTTTCAGGAGTGTCTTTCATATATTAATCTGTATTTTTTTTCATTCTGATTTGAATAGGTTTAATAATAGCCTCAGTTATCATGTCTATTCAGGCCTCGGAAAGTACTACGCATTGTACAATCAGCGGATACCCACTTTTTATCCAGAAGGTCCATAAGAGGCCGGAGGACGGTCTCCGCATCCATAGCAGCGTTGCTCCCCTTGGCTGAACCTTTCATTTGGACCAACTCCTGGTTCATCTGCTTGACGCAGTCCTCAATGACTGGTTTGAAACTGTGTGGGACAGAAAGAACACCAGTGAAGGTTCCTGTTTCCTGTTTCCGTACCATACCCAATGTTACAACAGATGTAGAAATATTAGCTACAGAGGAGCCTGTCGAGCTCAAGATGAACTGTCTAGAAATGGTACTTTACTCGAGTCGGTTATAAATTAGCGCATGCGGCTGTTAGAGTGATTAGCATGATGGAGTGAGTAGTAAAAAAAATGGAGATCATGCTAATGCTCACCTGGAGCCTAAAACTCCGCTGAGCTCATCCAACACGGTGTTGAGTTTGTTTTGCAGCTCCTTCAGCAGATCACTGGCCTCTGCATCCAGCTGTCATTGTGGGAGGGGGTGCATGGGGGGGGAGAAGGACAGTTACTGCATGGTTGCACTCCATAGAGCTGCCATAGTTAGCTAGAAGAACTCTGCAGGATGCCTCGGCTGGGATGAGGAGTTGTGTGTGTGTGTGTGTGTGTGTGTGTGGGGACGGAGGGGAAGGAAGGGGGGGGGTGACACACAGGGAGGGAGGGAGGTAACCTGTTTGCCTCCCGCGCATCCTGCGTGCCATCTGTGCCGAGCATCGCTCTGAATACAAATGCATGGCTACGAGCAGAGCGTGGTGTTAGCAGAGGTAGCAGCCAGCTAGCAGCCCCCCCCCCCCACATGGGTAAGGGAAATACAGTCGTCACGGCTGAGAGGGTACACACTATCAGGGGAAAATGGATGTCTTATGTTGACTGAAATTGTGACATGTTTCATGTTTTCTGGAATATCGCTGTTGTTTTTGGAGAAGCAGGATGTTCCGCTACCAAGACTCCAAACAAGATGATGAGTTGGGTAAATAAAAACTGGTTTTAGTTATGAGAGCCTCCTGTTTTAGATGCGGCACTTGCCAGGAGGGGGGGTCAAAGGTCACTGGAACAGCTGCTGTTTTCATTCATTCATTCATTCATTTTCTACCGCTTTTCCTCACGAGGGTCGCGGGGAGCCTATCCCAGCTGTCTTCGGGCGAGAGGCGGGGTACACCCTGGACTGGTCACTAGCCAATCACAGGGCACATATAGACAAACAACCATTCACACTCACATTCATATCTAAGTCGCTAATTAACCTAGCATGTTTTTGGAATGTGGGAGGAAACCGGAGTACCCGGAGAAAACCCACGCATGCACGGGGAGAACATGCAAACTCCACACAGAGATGGCTGAGGGTGGGAATTGAACCCTGGTCTCCTCGCACACAATAATATTGACATATGGGAATTGCCTACAGCCACACCTGACGATGCTAATGTTTTTTTTTTTTGACTTGGTGCTAATTAAAGACCCCGGCAGTTTACTTTTGTAGACCATGCGGCAATTATCGGTACATCTGCAGTTAATTGATGCATTAATTAGTAGATCACATTCTGTGTAATTTATTTGTACATTTTAATGGCTTTATTTTTTAAATACCGTATGCGGCAAAGCAGCATTATGCAAAAAATCTGCCTGATTTTCTGTGATGTAGGCCTACTGTGTGTATATTTGTGTCGATTGTGCTCATCTGTGCTTCTAGAGAAAAAAAAAAAGTATTTTTGTCTCTGCCCTATGACAGCATGTCATGTCTAAATGATTTGCTTGGCTTACTCCACCACACATGCCTCCATCCGCACACGAGCACCATAGATTTATGTGCTCGTGCTCTCGCTTATGGACACGTTCATATTGCTGTCGCTTCCCTACATAACATTGCAGTGTGAACGATTTGTTCTGTTACAGAGAAAGGTACTCGCAAAGGTTTTATATCTAACACTAGAGTGAAGGGAAGCCTTTTTTAAATGCTTGCAGAAGAAATGCAGCAGGCGCCGTCATCAGTCTTACTGGCCTTAATGTTTCACTCTGACCTCTAATCTGTTGTCTGGCAGTCTCTGAAATTGAGAATCTTTTTTTGGGGGGAGAACTCTCACTTTAATGGCAATACCAGTGAGGAAAATACACCCCCCCATGTTCGATATTCAAGGCCATGTGTCACCTCCTGGGAGCTGAAAATTCAATTCTGACTACAAATGCTTCAGTCAGAAAATGACAATCTTGTCCCAAATGGCGTCCCCTAGGAGGAAAAGTCAAAGACTTTTGTGTATCGTGGCCAGCCCATTTCTGGAGATTGTTCTTTCTGAACATGGTGTAGAGCAGGGGACTCAAACACGCGGCCCGCGGGCCAAATGTGGCCCGCAGGACACTAGTTTGAGGCCCCCGCCTTGATATGAAATTTTAATGTTAGTGCGGCCCGCGCAAGTTTGATATGGATGCTGTATGGTATCATGTACCCAGAAAAAATTATTATGTTTGATTAATGTTAATGTTAAAGGTTAAATAACTGTTAATAGTTATCCTCCCTATCCGTGTGGAAGTGGTAAGTTTTTGGCTAATTAAGTTTAAAGGAAATAACTTGAAGGCTACCGTTTAGGTCGCTAGCTCTCTAGTTTGCGAGTTAGCATGTGTCTCAAGACCCTGCAGTTGCGCAATATGTTGTAAATAAAAAAATATAAATGTGACTATAGTCGTGTTTTGTCATGTCTACAGGGCTCTAATAATGCTTTGTTCATTTTAATCTGAAAAAAATAATTTGTCTACCCACCAACTATATGTGGTTTCTTAAGTTTTTATTATTTTCCATTTTATTATTATTATTATTATTATATTTATTTATTTATTACTGATTGATTTTCTTTATTCTTGATTTGTTTATTTATTTTTCATCTTATTTTGTGTAGAAAAATAAAAAGTAAGATATTTGAGAACAGTGGAATGTTTTATCAGAGCTTTTCTTGTAGAAAATTGGAACCAAAGCGAATTTTTTAGTTTTTAATAAATGCGTATTTTTTTTTTTTGTAAAACCTGATGCGGCCCAGTCTCACCCAGACCCGAGCTCCAGTGGCCCCCAAGTAAATTGATTTTGAGACCCCAAGTGTAGAGACTCAGTCCTATGAGATGTCGTTTTTTTTTTTTAAGATACAAATTACAAGAATGACTTTAAGAAATGACAATTTCCCTTGGGTTTTGGGTTGTTGCATGGGACAATTCAATTTTAATTAATTAATTAATTAGTTAATTTGTTATAAACACAAAAAAATCATTGAATCCTTGAAATGTAACTTTAAATCCAAAATAAGTTTCTGAGCTATTGATTAATGGCGGTCACCTCCTGAGCGAACCAACTCTCCTCTGGCTGGGAGCCTATCAACAGCAGCCCAGCTTTGCTGTCCTTTGCCTGTTTCAACAATGACTACTCACTGCTGGGGAGTGATGCTGAAACATAAGTAAATAAGGGTTTGATGAACCGCCGTGCGAAGGAGAACAAAACGACCAAATTGGGCATCAAACCTAATAATAATAATCAGGTGAGTCTATCACCTGTAAACACAGACATTGTAATGTTTATTGCTAATGCAGTGATTAATCTTTAGGAGTTTATTCCAAAACCGCAAACAATTCTGCAATGAATTGGCTTCTTTGCAGCGAAAGAGAGAGCACCTAATGAAGAACTGTCACCGTTACGCCAAAGCTGCTTAGCAGCATTCCAAGAGATACACCTGGGTGTCGGGGAACATTGGACCACTGCAACAAAGACTTCAGCAGTCATTAATCTTCAGACAATAATTGCCCTGGAGGGATCCAGGTTGCGGTTCGGCTCGCTGCAGCATTGTGTGGTTATGTTTGTCAGGTTCTAAACGTATGTTAATATGAACAATTGTGTATAAATTAGCCATGTTTTGGGGCAAGGGGAAGCAAGCTGAAAAAAAGATGGTAAGGCATGGATCGCATCCACCATCCCTATGATGCCAGGGTGATGGTAAGCTCCAGCAGTCCTAAGGGTTAATGGGTAATTGAGATTCCGTATGCTCCCTTGCACATGCTGCTGAAAGGGTTTTTTTTTTTTTTTGGAGTGGAGGGGTCGGGTGGGGTGGAGTGAAAAAGCGCATGAGAGGTGGCGTGGGGGGGTTGTAGTGTGGGCGGGGTCATGATTTTTGACGTCATTGGGTAAAATGGCAGGAAGGGCTGTTGACGGGGTCCTATTGCACACACCTTACAGAAGGACACAACCCCCTCCTCCTGGAGAGAGAGCACATAGAGGAAATTGGGAAGAGGGGGTGGGTGTTGGGGTGGGGGCATAACCACAGGAGACAAAACGCAAGGCGAGACAAGGTGTTAGATATTAGAGAGAAACATGCATTTAAGTCAGAAGAAACCACCAGGGCTGCATGTCCGGGGGGTTGACAGTGTTTTAAGGGTTAAACATGCACATACCAGTGGTGTCACGGAACCCTGAATCGAGATTAGAACCGACATGTATCATATTGGACGACCTCAAAACTAATCCATAATGGGGGGCAGAGTAGGGTCTCCAAACACTGGAGCTAACCACTTGTTAAGATACCTTTTACCCTCAACCTGCATTGGTAATCTTTGTTGGTTTAAAACCTGTACACAAAGTCTGTCCATGTCCCAAAAACATTTCTCAGTCCATTCATCCTAGGACCTTGTCCATTTCTGGTGTCCATCGCAAAAGGGTCTCCTGTCCCCAAGGAAATATAATAGTATCCATGCATCCATTTTCTATGGCGGTTATCCTCACTAGGGTATGCTGGAGCCTATCCCAGCTGACTTTGGGCAAGCGGTGGGGTAGACGCTGGACTGGTCGAATATCATTAGCCAACCCTTCTGGAAGCAAGACCATATCCACGTATACATGGACCCAAATATTCCAATTCCATTCGGGTTATTTGTTCAAATGGAAAGAATGTAACCTTTGTATACACCTCATTCCAAAAAGTGCCAATCCGAATGAATATATAATCGGATTCACAGGGGTGGAATATTCCTTTCCCCAATCCGATTGAGGTATCTTGTACCCGCTCAATCGGAAAGTTGTCAGACTACGTTCTTCTTCGTGGTGTTTTTCTTCTTCTGTTGTTTATTGGCGGTTGGCAAGCAGCTTTCGTGTGCATTAGCGCCATCTGTGGAACAGAATCTAAACCCTTCTATACGCCATTCACAAGTCCAGTTTTATTAAAAAAGAAAATACATATCTATATAAAACATGTGCCGAGTTTAATTATAAAATATTAGCAAGATTGAACTTTATCTTTTCCTGTTCCCGGGTGCGTTCTTTCAGCAAATGCTGAGATATGACGTAACACGCAGCTCAAGACGTTCTTCGATTTAAAAAAATGGAGGCGAGCAATCGGCACTGGACTGCTGCGGAAAGTTTATTTTTAATCCAAACTAAATTTCAAGACTGGACGAACGAAAAACTGTCAATACGGAGTTATTCCAACAAGTGAAAGAAAAACTCGAGGAAGTCGGTATCACGTGATGTTGGTGTTTACGTTTTACTGGGCATGCCCCATTGACTATTCTGGTTGATTATAGCGGCGCATGTAGACACACGATTGGAATATTCCTTTCCATGTATACCATTGATTTCGTAAAGGTAATTCGAAAAGATTCCATTCGGAAAGAGAAAAGCTCCTCATGTAAACGTGGCTCATGTCTCACACGGGTGCCCCATCCTGATCACCCTAATCCCATCTCTAAGGTCTGTCACAAATGGCCTCATGGTTCATGATCCCGCTTCTGACATCTGTCAAACTAGACTTGTACCATTGGAAAAACTTGAAGACTGACTCATTTGGGAGGTGGTCTCGTGTCCCACACAGGTGCCCCATTCCAGTCATCTCACCCATCTCAGTATCAATCATAGGGTCTTTAGCCATGCTCATACAAAGGATGGCCTCCCTCTTGACCATCCCACTTCTGACACCATTTGTCATGGACCTCCTTCAACCCAGGATTGAAGGATTGGTTTATAGGGTTGATAAGACACAAAGCTTCATCACACTAGCTGCCTTTTCGAGAGCCCTACAGGTGCCCACCTCAACCGGGACCATTGCACAGTTTTTTCCACTTCTGACACTACGTCAATACTCATGTGAGTATTTTTCTAAAACCAGGTTCTCTTTAGTACCCAGGTAGCATTTACAACCAGGAATCACAAGATACACGCACGGGGGCGGGTTGAAGGTTTTGAGGTTGTCAGGCGAGTCGGATATGCGATATTAGCAAACTGACACGGCAGATTAGTTGACTAGATGAGTACATGGAGAAACCGAGGGATGGATTTCAGTACAACACTGTCAGGGTCAATGCCTTTTCACTTTCAATAAATGTCATCCGAAATGATGATTTCCATAATCATGACCTAGCGTTTATTACTCGGCCGAGGAACCGGTGTGAGAGGATGTGGGGTTTAAGCCTCTGTTGCCAACTGAGAAGCCCGTTCGAGTGTCCTTGAGAAAAGACAAAATCACTACAAAAGCACTGGGAATATCATGGCTAACCGCTGAGCCTTGACCTTCCAAGATATTTTATTGTAATGCGGGGGTTGGAAGAGACAAAAAGACAGACCTGTTTGCCTCCCATGGATTCAAACATCTTCTCCAGCTGTACTCGAAGCTGCTGAATGTTGTTGAGAAGAATGCAGGGCTGGCAACAGGATCGGAAACAAACAGGTGTCAGGTCATAATTTCACACATTTCATGTCCACGTAAAAAAATAAATAACGGAAATATTGTGTAAGGTTGAGTCAGAAAAACCACAACACATCGCAAACATCCATCAGTGTGCATTTCTTGACACATCATCCATTTAAGAAATGCCAGGAATACATAATGGTGTCAGTCAGCAGACAAATACAAACTAAGCGGAGAAAAATGCCCGTGCTGAATACGTCGGACATTATCGATTTTTTTTTCCCCTGTCTTCCCTGCAAATTCAACAGATGACAAACATTAATCATGTTACTTTTTATGCTGTACAGCTAATCATTCATTCACTCATTTTCTGTTTTCCGGCAAGAGGCGGGGTACACCCTGGACTGGTCGCCAGCCAATCACAGGGCACATATAGACAAACAACCATTCACACTCATATTCATACAATTTGGAGTCGCCAATTAACCTAGCATGTTTTTGGAATGTGGGAGGAAACCGGAGTACCCGGAGAAAACCCACGCATGCACGGGGAGAACATGCAAACTCCACACAGAGATGGCCGAGGGTGGAATCGAACCCTGGTCCTCCTAGCTGTGTGGTCTGCGTGCTAACCACTCGACCGCCGTGCCGCCCCAGCTAATAATTATTTTATTTTTTTGTCAAACAAACATAATGTGCATTATCTGCTCCCCAAAATATAACGATAACCACACCCTTAATATGATTATTACCATGGTAATGGATAGTTCTGAGACTGTGAACCCCTCAGGAGAATGATTGGTGCCTTTCAATTCCCCAAAGCAGCATAAATCATGGCTCCCTCTTCCTCTGGATTTATGTGCACATTTGCATAGGGTGATTAGAGAGTCCCAATGGGAATAAAAGTAATTTCTCATATACTGTAGATATTTCTAACTTGAGGGAGGTGACAGTTGACTTCATTAAAGAGTAAAAAGAAAACTGTACAATGTTAACTTTGTGAAAAATAGTGGCAAATAAAACCTTGTACTGACTGAAATATTTGTCAGTATTTGTCAGCGGTAACAACTGTGATCATTAAGACATTGCAGGATGTTTTTTTGGGGTATAAATTACAGATGCACAATATATATTTATTTTCAATATATTATATTATTTTATTATATTTATTTATTTATTTATTTTTAGATTTAAGTGTAGTTTGTACACACCTGGATGTAAGAAAGACTCAAACAAATTTGAATTCGACAAACTACCTGTTGATTTGACATTACCGCAACCACATCACTACTTTTAGGAGAACCATGGTAAAGAGCCCGGGAAGCCAACTGCTGTGGCCCAGCAAAGTGCACTGTATTCGGACACACGCTCCGAGCAGTCGTTGCGACGCCATGGAGGTCTCTGGCAAACTGTTAGCACTTTTCAAACACTGCGGCACAACATGCGACATCAGGGGTGGGCAAACTTTTTGACTGGTGGGCCGCATTGAGTTGAGTTGTACGGGGGCCAGAATATATATTTAACACACACTCTTATAATGCTAACAGTCCGCATTTAATTGTTTGTCTAATTTTATCTGTAAAGGTGTTATACTATCAATTAAATTAAATTAAATTAAATTAAATTTTATTTTATTTTATTTTATTTTATTTTATTTTATTTTATTTTATTTTATTTTATTTTATTTTATTTTATTTTATTTTAGTTTAGTTTAGTTTAGTTTAGTTTAGTTTAGTTTAGTTTAGTTTAGTTTAGTTTAGTTTAGTTTAGTTTTTACTGAACAGGACATCTGACTTGCAAGTCATGTTGCCAGCTTGTATGTTAAAAGTTGAACTACTTAGAAAGCAACTGTCAGGCCGGATTCAAACACTTGGTGGGCCGCATGTGGGCCCCGTGCCATAGTTTGCCCTCCCCTGTGCTACATTCATGGTAGTGCTGTGATTCATTTGGTTGTATATGTGCATTTGTCAGCTTTACATCATAATACACAGAAAACAATCCTCATTATACATTTTGTGATTTAAATTGATTTATTATAGCCATTGCAAGGAATCGTCTTGTTTTTTTTTATTTTTTTTATCAACAATTTGTCGCCTCATTTGTGTCTGCAGTGGGGATAGAGAATGCACAGAAACACTCTGACCCTTTTGTTTCATCATTCACAGATACTGCAAAAACCAGTGTGGGTAATTGGTCCGCTCTTAGGGTCCCTGAGTGCAGACTTTGGTCATCTGTCATTTTAAAAATCTGATATGGGGACCAGAAGTACTATGACTTGAGTATGAGTAATTCCACTGGGAGAGGATTACAGCAAACAACGCCTGAGCCTCTGCTATGAAAAGCATCTCTTGATTGGACTTAAAATATCTGTCTTTATCCTCGTCACTGATTAGCATACTGTAGAATTGCACTTACCACGTTCTCCTTGTTCAAATACAAAGGATAGTCCTTGGAAATGATTGCAGCATACTGCAGAAGAACCTTATTGATAGTCTGCATTGAAGGAGAGAGAGTTGTGCATTATAATAGTTGTTTTTCCTGCTCTGTTTATGAATCACAAAGAATGTACTACAAAAAATACAAGCAGTGCTGCCTAGTATGATAAAAAAAAAATCAATGGCAAAGTCTTACATAATCAGTTAATACTACACACTGCAAAAATATGCTGCTTTCTTTTCAACTTATTACAATGGAAACTGGGAACTGTACTGTGCACATGATGCAAAAACTAGAATCTAAGATTACATTTGAAGTAGCTCACTTCATAGAACTGTTCCTTAGAGTCTAGTTTTCCAGTGTAATATCAGTACATTCCATATTTACGCCTGTTTTAAGAAGTAAATATTATATTTTTAGGTTCTAATATTAATACTGTACGATATAGTAGATTTAAAGGCAAGTCCAAGTCTATCCCATTCAGAGTTGGAAATTTCCCAATCTTTGGACCGATAACTCTCAAATGCTGCTCCCCGCTACTCACCTAGCCCTCCCAAATGCAACAGTTTATGCTAAGCAAGCCCACACACAATGGCAGTCTATCTCCAACAATTTAAGCAAAAAAGAGCTAATTTAGAGATTAAAAAAATGACAGTAATTAATGACATTTTAAAATTAATTAATCGCAATTAATGCTTTAATTTGACACTTAAAATGCCCATACAGTTAATTTTAATGACGGCGACGAGGAGCTAGCTCCCTTCATTGTTTCCAAATACTACCAAATCAGATGGGATTTAGAGGTTGCGTTCACGTGCTACCTGACCTTTGCAAAACGGCACATGAAGTGAGCCAGAGCCTGAGGGTTGGGACACTCCAGCTTCTTGATGATCTCAAAACTCTGGTTCAGTTGCGTGAACACGTCCACCACCGAGCAGGAAAAGAGAGCGTGCTCGGACGTCTGCTGGAACTGTGCAGCCCCCAAAAACGAAAAGATGACATCATAAAAGTCATATTTAGAATGCCAGCCTCTTTTGCATCCTTTCATAATTAACACAAGTGGCTTAACAATGTATAAATGGTGGTGTAATAGCTGGGTTTGTGCATAAAAGGGGAGAGCTGTGTAAAATAAGGCTATTAGGTAACCTGCACGATGGTTAGGTGGGGGTGGTTGCAGTGCTTACAGTAATAAGAGGAATGCTGGAAAATACATAGCAATTGAAGGGAACAGTGCTGAATATTTGAGATGACTGTTTAACAATGGATAACATAATGGTCGTATACTGTACAGTAATTTGGGGGGTTTAAAGGGTAAAAAAAAATGTTTTAGCAAGTTTTCTATGCTCTGAAAATGTATGAATAGTAAAGGACAAAATGGAATAAAATTGCGCCAGCAGGCAAATTTAATTTATTCATACTTTCATTATTCTGCAATATACATCTAGCCACTTTTCCTTGAAATTGTAGCTTTTTTTTTTATGTTTTGTTTTTGTATGAAGTTCCATTGATATTCGTGTCTCGCATTGTCTGGAGGCAAAGAGTGCCTCTTGACTGCATGAAATTCCTTTTATCTGACACAATCGCTCCTTTTCGAGAGACCGAATTTGTCTTCTTTGCAAGCTGTCCTTGGCCGATTTACATACAAAAGACTGAGAACTAATTCAAGTTTTTTTTTTTTTTTTTTTAATACTCACGCCGTCCTTCTTGTCCCTCTCCAGAGCTCCATTGAGAAAATCCATGGCCACATCTTCATTCTCATCCAGCCACTGAATGACAAACGGCTCGAACCACCTTCAAATAACAAATAACACTTGACTTAATATTTGTTTGCGCGTCGTGGGAAGAAGTGGCTTTGCTTTTTCATGTCTGGAATTTGCATCATGTCTGAAGGCGACTCAAAGTCTCGCTACCGTATTGACTCTAATAGGAGCCTCCACTTCAATTGATGGCTGCAAACAAGCGTCACACTTATACCATAAAGGCTTGACACAGATCATAGTCATTTACACCCTTTTAAAATACATTATATATAATTTTTTTTTTTTTTACTTTATAATGATTTGGAGTGCCTGAAAAAGTGGAATTGACAATGTGGATGTCTGAGCGCATGGTATATATACGTATATCTGCTCAATCAGATGTAAACAACAGTATGGCGGGTGTATACACCAACAGCTGAATAGCAGTCCCAACATTTTAAAGCGCATACAGCGGTAGATAACGCTGGTAGATGATGACCACTCATGATTCTCCAAACGCCATCTTGGGGAGTTTACAAAAACGACCTCAAGAGGTTGCCTACAGCCGCAGGTGTTAATAGCAGTGTTTACTGAGTGATACCGCCACAGCCAGTGTAGACGTATTATAATAACACGCGGCACCTGAAGAGCGGATGTGGCATCTGTAAAGCTGTTTGTTGATTTTGATTTTGGAATTTAAAATCACGTCTTCGATGAAGGTAAAAATAACCTTAAATGTTCTTTGATTTGAAAGTTTAAAGTTGTAAATTCATGAAGAAAACGACTTCAGTTTACAAGAATAAAACAACTTTTGTACTTCTAAATTCATGACTATTCTCGTAAAATTATGAGAAAAAAAATTGCATAATATTATTTTTGCCCAAGGAAAATGGTCACATAAGTCCCCCCTTGTCATAGCTGTCTCAGGTAATGCCTGTTGCAAATGTGTTAGAATAAAAAAAAAAAAAAAACTAGTAAATTTATGTTACGGGCTGGATGGCGGTTGAGTGGTTAGCGCACAGACCTCACAGCTAGGAGACCTGAGTTCAATCCCACCCTCGGCTATCTCTGTGTGGAGTTTGCATGCGTGGGTTTTCTCCAGGTACTCCGGTTTTTCCTCCCACATTCCAAAAACATGCTAGGTTAATTAGCGACTCCAAATTGTCCATAGGTATGAATGTGAGTGTGAATGGTTGTTTGTCTATATGTGCCCTGTGATTGGCTGGCCACCAGTCCAGGGTGTACCCGCTTGAAGACAGCTGGGATAGGCTCCAGCAACCCCCGCAACCCTTGTGAGGATAAGCGGTAGAAAATGAATGAATGAACTTATGTTACAGGCATTGCTTGTGACAGCTATGAAAATGACTTATGTGACCTTTGTCCTGTTTTGCTGCCACAATATAAATAAAAGGGCTGCACGGTGGAGCAGTGGCCACCGTTTGGGCGTCAAATTGTCCATAGGTATGGAAATAGATGGATATAAATAAAGCTTGCCTATTGTCCCTTTAGTTGAATTCCTAGTTTTATACAGTATTTAATATTTTGCTACTGAGTGTGTTACTCCAGAATGGGTTACTTTAAAGTCTTTGCATGTCTCCCTTTTTCTGTCCCCTTGAACGGTGACACACAATTTAATTTATACCATACTTTCTCCACAATATTTACTTGCAGACAATGTTGCGTCGGCCACAGTTGTGGAGCCACGGCGATAAATCAGGTGCAGTGAAATATTTGTTTGACTCGCTGTCAACGCACAAACACATAACGCATTGAATGGATGTGGCAATTTTCCGCGCTGCCTTGAAGTGGTCTCTTAATTAACTGGAGCAAAATCTTCTCGTTGATTAACAACAACAGAGTCGTGTGAAAAATGACAATGCTTTAGAAGACTTGCAGTCAAAATATTGTAAACAGAAGCCCAAAAATTGTGTACTTATTAGACCGTCTGTGACCCTGCAAGACATATTTTTCAACCAATCTTGCTGAAATTATAGATTCATGTTTGTCAGTCCCTTAAAGGTGTATACCAAATGTCATAGCTAAACACCCTAAAGTTAGAGTGGGTGTTGTGCATCGAAAATGCATCAAAATTGACATCATTCCATTCATGTGATGATATGTCAGATAGGTGTGTGTTTGGATGCGGACGTTGCAGATTACTTACAGAGAATACTCCGGCGGAACCCCCTTGAAGGCCGGCAATTCACGCACGTACTCATTATGGAACCATTTGACTTTGAAGTGGAGATTCATGTATTCGGTGCTTTTGCATAAGCGGTGCTTATCGTGTTCTGGAATGCAGATTAAAAAACACAAGAAAGGAAGCAGTTAGCACAAACAGTTGTTGCCTAAGTTGTAAGGATAATAATAATTTCATGGTAGCGCCGCGGTATCACACTTTCAACACTTAGAATGATTAAAAAGCATTCTGCCTTTTTTATTTGAATGACTCAAAAAGACAGAAATACGCAGGAATATCAATAAGGTAGCTCTGTTTTGCTTTGACACCAAATCTTCACAAGCGCAATTATGCCAACAGCCTCCAGTTATTGAAGGCATTAGAAAAATTAAAAAAAAGAGCAAGCCTGCAAACGCATCCAGCTTCCCTTCTCAAAGCCCTTGCATGACTCCAAAGAAGAAACTCGAGATAAAGTGGATTGGATTTCGTTTAGTTTGGCTGACAACGCTTGTGAGCCACCTCACTTTTTAGACGTTTTGGAACAATTAAACATTCTCCATAGCGTCCCCAATTCATAAGAAAGTGGCAATTTTTTGATAAGCGAATGTATTCCTTCTTTATGAGGCAAATATTTCCATAGTTAGATCATAGTAATTACGGTTAGATCATTCTAAATACGGTTTTAACATTATTAGAGCCCTCTTGACATGAAACAACACCCCTATAGTCACCCTTAGACTTGTATTACTCAACACAATAGACCAAATAACAAAAAATTTGTTATTTATTTTGACATAAATAAGACTCGTATGTTGCTGTATTACTACCAAGGTTCAGTGCTAGGGGAGCGGAGTAAGGGACGGACAGGAAGTGACACCGAGGATTCTTAACAGTAGAATGTGTTACTGATTACGGTGCCTATTATGAGATAATTCTAACCTGCAATAAAACCTTGTTGTTCTGGCGATCAAGTCAAAAATTACCACCACCTAATGACCAGTGTAGAATACTACATCATCGTGTCTTTGAATGCATCTTCTTTTTGACTAATAGGTTGTTTTCAACTACAATGCATCATGATGCATTAATGAATATATTTTTAAAAAACCGTGATGATACATATTTGGCTTTGATTTTATAAAATAAATTCCAACCCAAAATGTGATTTTTAGTCCAATGCAACTTATATATATGGTAATGATAATGGTTTTATTTCATTTGAACATGCATCAGATTACAATTGAATGCATCACATAATCAGTTCACAGTTCCACATGTCCAAAAGGAGTAGGAAGAAGCAAAGCTTATTAAATCCTACCCCTACATCTGGTACTTTTACAATCAGTAACTGTTACATTTGTTCACTTCCTGCTTTCCAAAATACAGTTTAAGGTTTTTTGTTTTTTTTAATAATGCACCTTGTAACGAAGTACGATATGCTGAGGTAATTTTCTGTCTGAAACTAAAACATGGTTAATGTTCCTGCGAACATCAAGATATGTTTTATTTAACAGTATATGAAACCATCAGTAAGACAAAAACAAAATACCGAAAAAAAAAAAAAAAAAACACCCAGCAAATGAAACAATGCTGCTGTAGGCTGGTGTTTGAGAAGAAGTAAATTCTCTGTCAAGACTCCCAAGATTAAAAATGCAATAAAAGCAGTGCTGGCACACGAGTGCATGAAGCGTAAATGAAAAGTCAAAGATAAGCTCCCTGTGTAGACAGAGGTATCATTTCAAAGAGAAACACATGTATTAGCTCGGGTGTACAAAAAACAGGCAAACTGAAGACACACTAAAGGTATGACAGAAAACACTAATCTACTAAACACATAAAACATGTTCAAATGGACCTGAGAAACTGCTGTAATATGCACAACGTCCAATACCGCTACAGTTCTACACTGGACTAGAATGAAACTGGAAGGATTTGGGGGATTTAATATTGTGTAAGATGAGACAGAAACACACAAATACTCCTACAGCGCTGTTTGGAATACAGTTTCTATGTGTAGTGGAACCTCAGTTAGCATATGCCCCAGTTAGTGTATTGTTTTGGTTTACATTGAAAATGTACGCCAAAATTTAGCCTCTGAAAATTTCCCAGCTAGCGTACAAAATGGCATGATGATCCCCCAGCTCCGTCGCTCGTCACACACAGCATACGCACAAATGCTCCCAAGCGCTGTTTGGAATACAGTTTCTATGTACAGTGGAACCTCAGTTAGCATATGTCCCAGTTAGTGAATTGTTTTGGTTTACATTGAAAATGTACACCAAAATTTCCCTGCTAGTGTACAAAATGGCAGGTGCATTATAAAACATCCTTAGCAGCGTGTTAGCATGATGATACCCCAGCTCTGTCGCTCATCTAATTATAACAGTTACGCCATAAGTCTATGATTTTTGTTCTACAATCGACTACAATGAAACCGGAAGGATTTGGGGGATTTAATATTGTGCAAGATGGGACAGAAACACACAACATACGCACAAATGCTCCCAAGCGCTGTTTGGAATACAGTTTCTATGTGTAGTGGAACCTCAGTTAGCATATGTCTCAGTTAGTGTATTGTTTTGGTTTACATTGAAAATGAACGCCAAAATTTTGCCTCTGAAAATTTCCCGGCTGGCGTACAGAATGGCATGTGCATTATAAAACATCCTTAGCAGCGTGTTAGCATGATGATCCCCGAGCTTTGTTGCCTGTCTGATTATATCACTTACACCATAAGTCTATGATTTTTGTTCTACAATCGACTGCAATGAAAGTGGAAGGATTTGGGGGGTTTAATATTGCACAAGATGGGACAGAAACACACAACATACGCACAAATGCTGCCAAGCGCTGTTTGGAACACAGTTTTATGTGTAGTGGAACCTCAGTTAGCATATGTCTCAGTTAGTGTATTGTTTTGGTTTACATTGAAAATGTACACCAAAATTTTTTCCTCTGAACATTTCCCAACTAGCGTACAAAATGGCGCGTGCATCAGAGGTTCCACTGTGGACACACGGTGGCGTGTCAACATGGAGCCCAAGATGCTCCACTGAGGTACAGTGAAACCTCAGTTAGCATACGCCCCAGTTAGTGTATTTTTTTGGTTTACATCGAAAATGCACACCAACATTTTTGCTTCTGGACATTTCCCGGCTAGCATACAAAATGGCGCGTGCATCAGAGGTTCCACTGTGGACACACGGTGGCGTGTCAACATGGAGCCCAAGATGCTCCACTGAGGTACAGTGAAACCTCAGTTAGCATACGCCCCAGTTAGTGTATTTTTTTGGTTTACATCGAAAATGTACGCCAACATTTTTGCTTCTGAACATTTCCCAGCTAACGTACAAAATGGCGCGTGCATCAGAGGTTCCACTGTGGACACACGGTGGCGTGTCAACATGGAGCCCAAGACGCTCCACTGAGGTACAGTGAAACCTCAGTTAGCATACGCCTCAGTTAGTGTATTGTTTTGGTTTACATCAAAAATGTACGCCAACATTTTTGCTTCTGAACATTTCCCAACTAGCGTACAAACTGGCGCGTGCATCAGAGGTTCCACTGTGGACACACGGTGGAGTGTCAACATGGAGCCCAAGATGCTCCACTGAGGTACAGTGAAACCTCAGTTAGCATACGCCTCAGTTAATGTATTTTTTTGGTTTACATCAAAAATGTACACCAACATTTTTGCTTCTTAACATTTCCCGGCTAGCGTACAAAATGGCGTGTGCATCAGAGGTTCCACTGTGGACACACGGTGGCGTGTCAAAAAATGGAGCCTAAGACGCTAACAATATGATGGAATTAATCTGTTTTTTTATGCTTATATTTGCTCACACTGCCTTGACGCTAACTCCAAAGACAGGTTGGAATCCAGCTCGTTGTACCCTGGCTGTCACGTCTTAATCCTGATAAGAACCTGAGTGCTTAGCCTGATGAATAGTGCTAAGCTTTTCTCCTCCACTCTCCTTTAAAGCCGTGAGAAAATATTCACATACCGTTATGTTGCAATGGAAATTTGGAACCTATGGTGATTGCATTCTATTAATATCCAGGGTTGCTTGTTAGATTGGAGACGATGGTAGAAATGCGGTGGACACATTGCTTCCATGATGGAAATGTCATCTCTGTTTTGGCTGAAATCCCTGAGATGTTGTAATAAATAATAAAAAAGTGTATTGTGGCTTTTCTGTTTAAAGGTGGAGTTTATATCACCGGCTTTGAATTTTGACATTTTTGTCAGAAAACCCATGGTGATACACTGGACGACCTTTCTGAAAGCTTTGCAATCTCCTGCATGAATGAGATGAGACAACTCCTTATAGTTACTTTTCTTTGGGGATCACACCCGACTGTCATGGTTGAATTACTTTTGACTAAGCATAAATGTAAGGAGGTTTTTACAAAGGCTGTGTGGCTATTCAACTGGCAGGCACTCAAAAGTGGGTTTGAGTGGACAATATTGATTTCTATCAATTTAGTAGGAGATGATAGAAACGGTTCGGAAAAGATAAAGATAAATTATGACGTAAGCAGATGAAAAAGTACATGAGGAGTAAGCATGTTGGCCACGCATTCAGGAGAACGGGAAGACCTGGGTTCGAAACTTCTGTGGATTTTGCATGTTCTCCCACGTCGTGTGTGGGTTTTCTCCGGGTACTCCGGTTTCCTCCCATATTCCAAAAACATGCATGTTAGGGTCTCTAAATTATCCATAGGTATGAATGTGAGTGTGAATGGTTGTTTGTCTATATGTGCCCTGTGATTGGCTGGTGACCAGTCCAGGGTATAGCCGCCTCTCTCTCCTAAAGGTAGCTTGAAGCATCTCAAATCGAAAGCTCTGGAAATTGTATGTCAAATTCAGAATTTGACCAAAAACACGAGAAAACAAGTTAATATAAGCTAGCTAATAATGCATGTCGTTGAAACACACCTAATTTGACTATGAAGCCCTCTAAAAAAAACAACGTAGCATCGTTTCATATACATGATGTGATCATTCATTGCTGTTTTTGACGGAACTAGCATAAGTATGTGTATCAATGCGCTGAGAAAAGAAGTTTCGGTAGCGTTTTAAATCATCAAAATATGGCTAGATACTGCAACTATTACACGTATGTTATCCGTGTACGTGTTCATGCATGATCACAGCAAGTACGTATATCAAATGATGCAACTTTGAGGGTTTTTTTTTTCAAGCGGGCTTCATAGTCAAAATAGGGGTGTTCCAATGATATGTATTGTAAGCTAGCTCATATTAACTTGTTTTGTCGTGTTATAATGCACAGAAAATGGAACGAAATGTGTTCATGATTTAAGGATTGTGAATGAAAATTTTTAAAAAGGGCAGTTCCCCTTTAAGAAGAGGATTATTCTTTGGCCTTTTTTTGCGGTATTATTATTATTTTTTTTGCGGTACTTATTCTCAAGAGTAGGACCTAAGTAAGTGCTTCAGTGCACATCAAATGACATTAATTCATGACTTTTCATTACTTTGTGTGATTAAGACTGCACTTTTTATTAAGTTTTTTTTATATTTTCACATAGTTAACTGACTGTATTTTTACGCTTATGTGACAACTAAAAAGTTAAAGAAAAAAAAATCAATAAAAAATAAATTTTATGAAGACAAAAGAGGTTAAGGCGGTTCTTGAAAAGCCCTTGTCTTTCAGAGCAGCTTAAGAGACAAAAAAAAAACCAAAAAAAACCTATATCCTCTTATAAAAATGGAATCACCCAGACTTGGAACACCAGGACCTCTCTTCCTATTCAGTGGTACCAACAAGGAGGTTTGAATAGATGGGAGAATCCAAGTGAAACGAGGCCAAGTGAAGCAGCGTAAAAAAAAAACAAACCAAAACAGAGGCTTCGTGACTTCCGAGTGAGTCATCATCTTCGTTTTTAGAAAAGCGCTTTAAATGTTTGATGTCCATGAATTTCAGCCACAAATGTAAGCGACAAGGTTTTTTGTGTGTGTTTAAAAATACACCCAATGCCGCATTCATATTTTAACACCAACATCCTTGCCTAAAATTCACTTCATTGACTTACTGGAACTTGCATTGTTTCTCATTAAGTACTTAATAGATGGTTTTCCGAGACCAGTCGTTGCATATGTGCCCCTTTTGAAGGACAACCGGTGCATATTCATACATACTGCTTATGTAAATCCATTCTCATGAGGTCTCTTCTCTTGGGTGGATTGGCATTTAATATATTAATAAACCAGCTTGCTGTATATGTGCAGGTTTTAATGTTTAACAAAGACTACACAAGGGCAGGTTTTGTTTTTTTGTAGTCTCTATGCCGTATTCCAAAGTAAAGGTTTATGTGTGAGGAATCGCTGAGAACATTGAACATAGGTAGAATTGCAAGGTTTATAGTATAAGGTATATAGTGTGTCATTCTGTCAATATACACCCGCTGCAAGTTCTGCAATGTAGGTTTGTTCGGTAAAACAACACAAAGTCAAAATTAAAATGATCAAATGTGTCATAATATCATGAGGTGTCACGGTGTCCCACCTTGATCACGTGTTTGAAGCCCCTGTTTTTGACTATGATAATTATGATACCAGTAAAAATGTATAGTGTTTTTTTTGTAGTTTCTATGCAGTATTCCCCATGTAAAGGTTTATGTGTGAGCAATCGCTGAGAACACTTATATAGGTAAGATTGCAAGGTTTATAGTATAAGGTATAGAGTGTGTCCTTCTGTTAATATTCCAATGTTACACCCGCTGCTTATCGACAAGTTCGGCAATGTAAGTTTGTTCGGTAAAACAACACAAAGTAAAAATTAAAATAATGAAATGTGTCATAATATCATAAGGTCATATATTTATATGGGTTCATTGTTAGACGTAACTGCACGGTGTCCCACATTGATAACTAACGTGTTTGAAGCCCCTGTTTTTGACTATGATAATTATGATACCAGCAAAAGTGTAAAAATGTATAGTGGTTTTTTTTTGTAGTCTCTATGGGATTATATGTGAGGAATCGCTGAGAACACTGATATAGGTAGGATTGCAAGGTTTATAGTATAAGGTATAGAGTGTGTCTTTCTGTCAATATTCCCGTTTTATACCCGCTGCTAATAGAGTTCTGCAATGTAAGCTTGTTAGGTAAAACAACACAAAGTCAAAATGAAAATAATCAAATGTGTCATAATATGATGAGGTGATATATTTATATGGTTTCATTGTTAGACATAACTGCACGGTGTCGCACCTTGATAACGTGAAGCCCCTGTTTTTGACTATGATAATTATGATACCAGCAAAAGTGTAAAAATGTATATAATGTTTTTTGTAGTCTCTATGCAGTATTCCACCTGTAAAGGTTTATGTGTGAGGAATCGCTGAGAACACTGATATAGGTAGGATAGCAAGGTTTATAGTATAAAGTATATTACATTTATATGGTTTCATTGTTAGATGTAACTGCACGCTGTCCCACCGTGATAACGTGTTTGAAGCCCTTGTTTTTGACAATGATAACTATGGCAAACCAGCTAAAATGTAAAAATGTATAGTGTACCTCGATTTTTGCCTGGAATTGTGCTGCACGTGTGTAAACAAAAACACAGCTTGTCACTAAGTCTGAGATTTCAAACGTTCTTCTCTGCCCCCGCTGGTAGTAAACAGTGTTGACTGTCCTGAGGGAGGAGTAAGCTCAGAATCCCCGGTGAGGATGTCATCTTTTCTTGACAGCGCCCACTGGGACGTAGCGACTCTAACGGAACTTAGCACTTAAATTCTGCGTATACAATGATGAAGTGCAGTAGAACACAATAGAATATACCATACATTTTGGTGCAAATAGGAATAAAAATGTGGATTCAGGAATGTATTTTTTTTCATTGCATTGTTCATAAAGTAGCCTTTAGCCATTACCCACACAGGCAGAAGCTGCAAATATGTCATACCGCTAATGACTTTTACGACTGCGCATCCATCCATGTATGCTATCTGCCGGTGTAATGACCAGGTAAACCCAATACGCCTGACTCACTGTGTAAGGATTCACATAATTCTACACAGCAAACTACCAACTTACCAACTTTATTACATTCAGTGCATACATCCGGAAGAAAATACATGCATCATCCACAAAGGATGAAGTGTACTCTATTAGAATGAAAGCTGCAATGAAGTATAGCGACAGCGGGCTGGTAAATTCAAGCAACAGTAACTACGGAAATACGTAATTCATTTATGTTTAATGAAGCTGTTTCCAAAGACGGAATATGAGTTAATGTTCTGCTGGAGTTTTGGGCTCTTGTAGGGTACGCTTCAGTGTTGGCTATTTAAACATCTATACAATAGCTTTATCATGGTTATAGTCTGGTGGCACGGTGGACTAGTGGTTAGCGCACAGACCTCACAGCTAGGAGACCAGGGTTCAATTCCACACTCAGCCATCTCTGTGTGGATGCGTGGGTTTTCTCCGGGTACTCCGGTTTCCTCCCACATTCCAAAAACATGCTAGGTTAATTGGCGACTAGGTTAATTGTCCATAGGTATGAATGTGAGTGTGAATGGTTGTTTGTCTATATGTGCCCTGTGATTGGCTGACCAGTCCAGGGTGACCCTCGTGAGGAAAAGCGGTAGAAAATGAATGAATGAATGTTTATAGTAGTTTTAAAAACTACTCCAAAGTCCAGTTGAGGTCTCCTTCCGATAAACAAACCAGATTCTTTTCTGTATGGTAGACATCCATTGATTTTAAAGTAGCAGAACTACACAACATTCCCAAAAAAAACAAACCAATACAATCAATGGACAATAGGAATACTTTTCTCCAACAAACTAGTCATGCTCTAGCACTGAAGAAAGAACACAAACTGCTGCATCAGTTAAGGTTACAAACTGTGCTCCCAACTAAAATATGGCGACGTTCCAAAACCACTTGGCGACAAATCTATTGACGTTTTCTGGAATTTTTGGACAAAACACGTAATGTTCTGTAGTTTCTGTTCTTACTGAGCAGCAGCAAGTGCTCCTTGCTGAGAGGTCCGCCTCGCCCCAAAGCAGTCACCAGCCGCCGGTTCACAGTCAGCTACGAGAGCATCCATGAATCACGCATGCATTGCCACCGGGGTCGATCTCCCCTTGTTTTACCGACCGGGATCTAAAATCTAAATGTTTCTTAATCTTATTTAAAGTAGTACTCATTCGGACGCAGTCATTCACAGTACCTGTCGGTGTGAGATGGGAGAACGTTGTGTGATGAATGAAGCAAGTCGCCTTAACTGCAAGATAAGGGTGGAGGTTGAAGCTGAGTCCAGATCGAATTATTACGTTGTCTAGACTTTGAGAGGCGCTGGCTGAGATAAAATATCGAAATTAGGGCTGTCAAAAGTATTGAGTCACACATTGTTGCAAATGGTGATTAATCATGATTAATTAATTAGTTAACTATGATTAGTTTGATAACAATTTTCAAACATTTGAATTTTAATCAAACTTGTTAAAAATTGTAAAAACAAATAAAATAAAAAAAACAATCAAGTTGTTGAGTGGTTAGCGCGCAGATCTCACAGCTAGGAGACCCGAGTTCAATTCCACCCTCGGCCATCACACTCATCGCTACATTGCGACAGTCACGTCTTCGATGAAGGTAAAAATAACCTGACATTTTCTTTAATTTGAAAGTTTAAAGTTGTAAATTCATGAGGAAAATGTCCTCAATTTACGAGAATAAAATAACTTTTTTATTTGTAAATTCATGACTATAAAAAATTTAAAAAAATATGTAAAAATATGTAAAATTATGAGAAAAAAAATTGCATAATATTATCTTTGCCCAAGGACAATGGTCACATAAGTCCCCCCTTGTCATAGCTGTCTCAGGTAATGCCTGTTACAAATGTGTTAGAATAATAAAAAAAAAAACTACTGAATTTATGTTACGGGTTGCACGGCGGACGAGTGGTTAGCGCGCAGACCTCACAGCTAGGAGATCCGAGTTCAATTCCACCCACCCTATCCCCAGCTGGGATAGGCTCCAGCACCCCCCGTGACCCTTGTGAGGATAAGCAGTAGAAAATGAATGAATGAACAATCAAGGTTATTTGTAGTTCTAAATGCAATTATGGTGATTTTACTCACTTTGTCTCTCTTATGAGGTTATGTTTTTTTTCTACAGCATCTGTTAGGTCATATGCAAATTGTATGCAATGACTTCTTGCGTCATCACGTCTTTTATGTATAAAATGTATAACTATGTCTTTGGTAGTGAATGTGTTAATGTGATGTAGTTATATTGTCATGTTGTATTATGTATTATTATGTTTTACAGTAAGTTAAAAGTGGATAAAATACACAAGAGCGCTTCTTGGAGCCACATGTGCTCTGGGAAACAGTCATGGACAAAACACATTTTAAACTGGGGTAGGCTCCAGCTCACAGCTAGAGAGGTTTTCTGCAGCTATTGAGGCATATTACTCCCTGTAGTTCAACTTTAGAGTTACCACTGTAAAAAAAAAAAAAAAGAAAATGTCCAAAAATGACAGTATGTGCCAGAAGTGGTGGAGAATAAACATTTGAAGAAGCGCAGGGAGGTGCGCTCATTCATTATTTCACACCCTCCCTCATCTATCTTTGTCTTCTTCCATCTCCGCTCTCTTCCACTCTCACCCACATTCAGAGATTCAAACATGCTAATATTAGCGGCAACCATTTTTTTCCCCCCTCATCCGCGTCCACTACCAAAGGCCTCTAGCAAAAAGATGCATGGAAGACTTAATGAAGTCACGTGCGCATGTACAGTCATGCACATGCATACATTCCTCCTTTATTCCCATTCATCTTTTCCCACTGCATACGGAAGCTGTGAGCATACAGACAAACATGGCGGTTTCTAAGAAAAGCCTCCTCCAGGGTGTCTCACTTAGCGCCTAGATGGTTTTTCCTGCGTGACTACTTATGTAACCCCCTGCTCTCCCTATGAATGACTTCCATTAGCGTAAAAGACCAACATGGATGAATCGATGCTATGCCTTCAAAATTATTGACAGTGTGAAGATGAAAACGGCAAGCATTGCTTATGCATTTTGACAGGGTGCTCCTTTTGATGTATGCACGTCTATAATGCGTGTGTGTGTGTGTGTGTGTGGTATTGTGCAGCTGCAATTTGCAGCACAGTCATTTGGTATTTGGTTACCATAGCAACCTGGGGATTGTGCGGAATCGAGGAAGCAGCAGGTTTATTGGTGCCCGTGAGGACCAATGAGCCCTTCTGTGCATTCCCAACATTACATACTGCCAATTATTGATTTCTAATTTGATCATTTTTCCCATCTGCTCTGTCATCATGTCAGGAAAAATATTAGTCTTCTTTGCCTTCATTTGTGCAAAAAAGAAGAACACATCCAGAACATCATTTTATTTAACCCTTAATTGGAAACTATTATTAATTTGATTATTTGATTAATTTGATTATTATCATTGTTATTGTTGTTATATTAATGTTACATGTCATCTGTCTGGTCCTGGTTCTGGTTCTGGTTCTGTGCGTGGTCTGTCTTGTCTTTTCTTCCACCCATGACCTCTTGAAAATGGTTCCCTACATATTAGGAAACATTTTGTCCACAAAAAAAATTCAGACTTTGACATGAAGGGATCAGACAGGCAAGACAAATGGAGGTGTGAGTCCGTGCGTATGACATGTGCTGTGGTGTGACGCCATACTGAATGCTTTAAAACTACGAAAAAAAAACACATCCATGCCACTTTTAGGAAGATGGGAAATAAGAATGGACGTTAAATCGAATCAATCCCCACACATTGTGCAAAACTGCCGGACGTTCATTCACAAACCCACCTACGAATATCCTGGTGGGGGTTTGATCCAGAGGACTCCAACATAACAGGAACAGCTTGCTCACTAACCCGTAGGAGGTATTTGCCTGCTGTATTTTGGGGAATAAGATGGAGCAGGAGGAGCTTGCATTTGGGATTGAAGTGAAAACCCACATTTATACACAGAACATCTCTTCCAGCAGGAAAGCAGCCATGAGATTTGTTACTTAGGTGGCTTTGTTGCCTTTGATAAAAACAAAAACTCAAGACAAGAATCTACTAAATATGACAATATGTACTTCCTTGCTCATTTATAGATTTATTTATTTTATATTTATTGTAAAATATTCATGTAGTTTTATATGTATTTATTTTATTTTTTATAATTTTATATTATATTATATTTATTTTATAATATTTTTATAATTTTTTTTTTTATAGATTTTATTTATTTTAAAGGGGATGTCCCGATCTCCTGTTCATGACGGTATCATGTTTCGGAGATTAATGTTGCAGCTGTAACTCAATTCAATTTAGTTTTCATGCTTCATTTTCAAAAGAATTTTATAATAATAAATATTATCCCAAATCATATCCCAAATACCGATCTACGGACCGTACTGTAGGTCACCAGAATAGTTGCACACCGAGTACCGACTATCTAAGTTGTTCTTCTTTAGCCTGTAAAACTAGTTTAGACTGATTCAATAGCACCTCTGCTGGTCGTGACTAAATAATGTATACATAATCAATACATTCCACACAATTTACCAAATTTGTAAAGATTAATTAAGGAATTAATTGGTCACCATGTTCAACACAAAGGTCTGCTACGGACTTATGTTTACTTACTGGATTTATGTTGTTTGAGAATAGAGCAATCCCTCGTTTATCGTGGTGAATTGATTTCCAGACCTGCTTGTGGTAAGTGAATTTCCGCCAAGTAGGAATATTTTCGTAGAGATTAGAAAACCTGTTTGCAACGAGGGTTGGGCATCGAGTCTCAAGCCTTGATGGTAATCTCGACTAACATTCTCGTTCAAATGTTTTTATTCCGATTCCTACTTTTGATTCCTACTTTGAACATATGAAATAGCTTCAAACACCAACAAAGAAGAAAAAGTCTCAACCCCATTAATACAGCTGTTGAGTAAACAACTGACATTTTAAAGCGCATGCAGAGGTAGATGTAGCCACTTACAATACTGATAATACAGTTACTGCCATCTTGTGTTTAAAAACACAGCCACAGTTGTTAATGCCAGTGTTTTTTACGTGTCTCTTTAATTAAAGACCCACACGGTTATTGTCTTTTGCAGATCATGCATCCGACGACTATAAACAACACTGCAATTTATTGAATTGAGACCTTAATTGAAGCATTTATCCTTTTGATGCAGCCTGCACATTCAAGACAGATTACCTTATATAGTACTTAAATATAGTATGTGATCACCACTTTAATCTTTGACAAGGAAATTCTATTTTTCTGGTAACAGAATGTGTCAGGATTTTTTATGAGCACTTCTAATGTGGCCTTTGTCAGTTTGGGATCTCAAGTTAAAGTGTGTGAATCAATATTGTGTAATCAGTGGGTAGTGTGGATGAGAAAAGCTGATCCGCTCCTTTGGAAGTGAAAAATGGAGGCGTTTTGCACGGTATCACTCTACACCTAATGAGCATGTCAAGTAATAAATACTTAGCCTCCAGGTGACGAGCCCACCTCGTATTTACACTTAGACCATGTCAAATGTTATAGTACTCATCTTCTCATCGTCGTTTACTGTCACTCACTAAAAGCGGCATTGACTCACCTTCCATTGCGTATTTCATGTCCAGGGCAAAGAGATTCCATGTGGTCTCGGCACTGATCTTGCCAACGCTCAGCTCCTGTGGAAACCTGGTGGAAATGGAAGATGCATTCCGTTGAGATTCATTTCCCTGTAACGACATGCACCGCTGGGCGGCCTGATGGCTAAGGCCCGAATCGTGGAGAAACGAGTTAAATGGTCATGAGACAAGACACGGTTGGCAAGTCTCATAATGTGGACCTTTGCTGTGGCTTAAACCTTGGTCAATATTGGACCCTAATGGCTATAACTTCTAGCCAGATGCCAACTTTTTTTTCACAATAAAAGCCTACAACTTATAACCTGATCCGACAAGCGGTAGAAAATGAATGAATGAATGAATGTTTGACAGAAATGCCAATTCAGTTGACTGACGAGTCTCCTCGAGTCATAGTCTAGTCTAGTCTCCTCACTCTAAGTCCCTACAAAAGTAGGGTGACCATAATTTGATTACTGAAAACCAGGACACTTTGCCCGGCAATTAGATACTCAAATTATTCTGGAAGTTTATTCAAATATGCCTTACAAAAATTTGTTATTTGAATTTCTATCACGGTTTTCAAAATTAGGTCATTATCACGATTTGTGGTTGACTAAAGTCTATTAATTCATTTTTATACCACTTATCCCCATGAGTGTCGTGGGTATGCTGGAGCCTATCCCAGCTGTCTTCAGGCGAGAGGCGGCGTACACCCTGGACTGGTCGCCAGCCAATCACAGGGCACATATAGACAAACAACCATTCACACTCACATTCATACCTATGGACAATTTGGAGTCGCCAATTAACCTAGCATGTTTTTGGAATGTGGGAGGAAACCGGAGTACCCGGAGAAAACCCACGCATGCACGGGGAGAACATGCAAACTCCACACAGAGATGGTGCAAAAAACAGTAAAATTGGTGGTAAAAATTATGTATTTTCTGTATTACAATAATTGGCCTGTAAGAAAATAATAGCTTTATTTTCAAATCTTACTGGACAAATAAATAACTATGAAATGTTAGCACATGGCCTCACAGCTAGGAGACCCGAGTTCGATTCCACCCTCGGCCATCTCTGTGTGGAGTTTGCATGTTCTCCCCGTGCATGCGTGGGTTTTCTCCGGGTACTTCGGTTTCCTCCCACATTCCAAAAACATGCTAGGTTAATTGGCGACTCCAAATTGTCCATAGGTATGAATGTGAGTGTGAATGGTTGTTTGTCTATATGTGCCCTGTGATTGGCTGGCCACCAGTCCAGGGTGTACCCCGCGTCTCCCCTAAAGACAACTGGGATAGGCAAAAATTTTACTTTATTTTAGTTTTATTGTACAGTACGGTTGAATTCTCTTTTGCTCGTGTATGATTGAAAAGGGCTGCACGGTGACTGGGTGGTTAGCGCACAGGCCTCACAGCTAGGAGACCCGAGTTCAATTCCACCCTCGGCCATCTCTGTGTGGAGTTTGCATGTTCTCCCCGTGCATGTGTGGGTTTTCTCCGGGTACTCCGGTTTCCTCCCACATTCCAAAAACATGCTAGGTTAATTGGCGACTCCAAATTGTCCATAGGTATGAATGTGAGTGTGAATGGTTGTTTGTCTATATGTGCCCTGTGATTGGCTGGTGACCAGTCCAGGGTGTACCCCGGTACTACCGCTTATCCTCACAAGGGCCGCGGGGGATGCTGGAGCCTATCCCAGCTGTCTTCGGGCGAGACGCGTGGTACACCCTGGACTAGTCGCCGGCCAATCACAGGGCACATAAGTTTAGTTATTAAAGTTTTAAAAACAACTTGTTACAGTATGTATAATGAGTTTGAAAATATTTGAAATAACCTTATCTTTTTACGATTTCCATAAATAAAGAAGGTAAAAAAAAAGAGATGAACAACCGATTCACCGGTCTGCTCGTAGGAATGCTGTAGCTTTTCAGTCAAAGGTTAAACGTCAGTGGTTTAATTATCCGTAGCATCAGACAGTGATGGGAGGACATTTTCAGATGACGAGGCATTAGCCGGAGAAAGGTCAGTTCATCTGGAAAATGTTATGTTCTTTTCCGATGCTGAATTATTTCTCCTGTAACCATAATTGCTACGATGTGCAGAATATACTCAAAGAAGGCGGATTTGCTCACTGAAGGAAATAAAAAAAAAACAGATCCCAAAACAATTGGCTTCCCCGCTTTCATGTCTATCCCACTCGCTTATACGTAAAGCATACAATTACATGTAAATCTGGAGTGCCTGTGCATGCAGTGAGGTAAACAAATGATGTGCATGATGCTTATTTTTTTTTTTCAGGAATAGGCCCTGAAGCTTCTAATCTTTTGGCTTTGCATCCTTCCAATGGTATAATTTCTTATTGCAAAATAAATTCACAAGATCAGTCTATTCACGGTTTGGCCCTGAAAATATTTCCTTCTATTATTTGAGCGGCACCAATACTGGTTTTAGGTTTACCACAAAAAGATCAGCAGGGGGTTTGTTATCATTCTGGAACTTGACCAGAGGAAAGTGTAGGGAAAACAGACAAGAATAAAGCAGTTCTATCATTAGACAGTAGAGGAGAGGAAGCTCTGGGCATAAACAGCCGTAATGAGCGTCGTAAATCAGCAAGAGGCAAAAAGAAATGAGCTAAAAATATGAACAAATATAAAAAGGCTGAGAGGATATCTAATACGAATAAGTGGGGCCAGCAATGTTGGTAAAAAAATATACGCCTCATCTGGTTTTCTGCTGGGGCAACCCCCTTAGTCTGTTTTTATCAAGAAATGGGCTTGATTACAGCAACCGATGCACACAAACACGTTGGGAACATATCTATTTTTCACAATTCAAATGACTAATTTAGTATCTCATCCATCCCTTGTTATGGAGTCATTGTACTGCTCACCATTCACATCAAAACTATTTCAATTCAGCCTTCATTCATTCATTTTCTACTGCTTTTTCCTCACGAGGGTCGCAGGGGATGCTGGAGCCTATCCCGGTTCACCCTGGACTGGTTGCCAGCCAAACAACCATTCACACTCACATTCATACCTATGGACAATTTGGAGTCGCCAATTAACCTAGCATGTTTTTGGAATGTGGGAGGAAACCGGAGTACCCGGATAAAACCCACGCATGCACGGGGAGAACATGCAAACTCCACACAGAGATGGCCGAGGGTGGAATTGAACCCTGGTCTCCTAGCCGTGAGGTCTGCGCGCTAACCACTATTCCACCGTGCCGCCCCAATTCAGCCTTTTAGGCTTTAAATGATATAACTAAGGATTCTGACAAATGATGGGGTTTTGAGCAGAATGACATCATGTTATACTTCTTAGCTAGCACGCTACCAGATTGACCCAAATATGGAACAAAGTCTGAAAAGTCATCGTAATCATCATATACTCAGGATGCAGAAATTCCATCCATGGGGTACACCCTGGACAGGTCACCAGTCAATCACAGGGCACATATAGACAAACAACCATTCACACTCACATTCATACCTATGGACAATTTGGAGTCAATTAACCTAGCATGTTTTTGGAATGTTCAAAAAGAAAATAATTCCAGACACAAATAATCAACAAATATTCCTGTGTAAGTGACCAAATTCATTAACTCTGGAATTAATCGATTGTTATGCTAAACGAATGGTAGGGTAACATACTGGTTGATGACTGGTGTATAGGCCGTTCTGTCTTCATCTATGACCGACACCATGAGGGTAATGAGTTTGGGCCAAAAGTCCAGATTCTTGATGGATGGTCCTTGCTCCTCACGTGGGATGTCTTGCTTCCGACTCTGCAGAGAAGGAATTCACAATACGTTAAAGAAAATTGGAAATGATGCCTTAAATAAAAATTGTATTTTGTCATGAATATCCAAACTTCTATCGTATACGACATTTGAATGGCAGGTTGCATGTCATTCTTTTCGATGTATTTGCTTTATTTTATGTGCCCAAAGTTTTTGCTGAAAAATGAAAGGACTTAGATTTTTTGTAAAACAACAAATCAAGATTTGTTCAGATGTTAAATATACTTAAAAAAGAAAACCGTTTCTCAGCTTTAGATATTGGCAAAAAAGTGTATTATTGTACAAACGTCAATCTTTTTTTTCCCATTTTCAATGTTGTTTTTCAGCGTTCCAAAACTTTCTTCTTAATAAACTTGGTAAATTACCACTTTCCAAAATATTTTTACTTTTCATACAATTCATACAATTTAATACTATGATACTAATTTTAATTGACTGGCGACCAGTCCAGGGTGTACCCTGCCTCTGGCCCAAAGACAGCTGGGATAGGCTCCAGCATCAAGCGGCATCAAATATGGATGGTACTAAAGTTACATTTTTGTAAATATTTTTATTTTTTATTTTTTAAATTAAGCTGTCTTTGCATGTACTTTTGTAAATATTTCAACTTTTTTCTTGGAATTTTTCTCTTCATAATTATGACTATATTGCCATAAAATGTGGACTTTATCCTTTTTCTAAAAATTACAACTTTATTGTTTTGTTTGTTTCTCATAATATTACAACTTGAAACATTATTTCTTGAATATTTCAACTTTATGCTACTGAAATGATTTTTGTTCATAATATAACATAGTTTTTCTTGTTACATTAGAACTTTTTCCAATTAATATTTTGACTTTATACTTGTAAAATTACTGCAGATTTTTCAATTGTTGCTGTTTGTATTTGCTATTTTTTTTTAGTAGTTTAAATGTGCCGCAGGCCAATAAAAAAACAACAAAAAAACAGATGTGGGCCGTAAATGGCCACCAGGATGCATTTTGGGCACTTCAGCGTTATATTTATTCATAATATAATTCACTGAACAATAGGGACACCAAGTTAGCATTGCAATAATTCAGCACAAAATAAAATACGTGTGTTAAATGCAAATAGTCGATCATCTGAACTCAAGTGGTTCTGCAGTCTAAATACGATCAAAAACGGTCAAAATCAGCTTCCATGTTCTCCATTCATTATGTTGTCGATCCACAGTGTATACATGCAAATTCATACACACACAATAATAACACATATTATTCATGACATAATGTGTACACTTTTTACCTATATGCAAATAGAAGCCTATTGTAGATGAATGGAAAACTGCGAAACCGTTTCGATTCCTTTCCTGAATAATTTAGCGGGAATGATCTGACAACCTTCAGCGTATTGACTTTGGTGCGGCACAAAGAGCAGACGTTGTAAGGAAGAGATCTTGGGAATTGGAATTACATTGCAAATCCATTTACTTCTCAGCCTCCAATCGACGACTGCAAGTTTTTCTGTTGTCTGTTGTCTTTTTTTTTTTTGCTGTGATTTTTCCACCATGGCAACATTTAATCTCACGGCGACAAGAAAATGCAAAAAAAAAAAAAAAAAAAAAAACGATGGTGTGACGGATGATTGTGTGTCCCCTCCCTTTTAATCATTCCGGTTTGGGAGCGCCACAGTAATAAAAAGGGATTACTTCTCATTCTGTTGGAGCTGCGTCTTAAACTTGACTATTTCTAATTTGTTATATGTTAAATACTATTGGGAATAAAAAAAAAGAGCAGTGTGAGCTTTAAATTCTTACATGGGAATTACCAATTTAGATTTTCTTTGCCGGCGTTAACAAGGAGGAGACACAAATCTATAGTGTGTTTCAGTGGAGGTCCTAAAGGAATGGAAATTACCATAACTTCTGAATAAATGGAATAATAACAGAATTTTGCTCCTATCTTGAAAAATTTACCTGACTATTCCATAAGATGCTTTTCAGTGTTTTTCCAAACAGGCAGTTGGAGCTTTAAATTCCAAACTGTGAGGCTTGGCCGTTGCCAGTTTTGATTTTCTTTGTGCGTTGCGGTGGAGGTGTTGAAGTCACCATAAATTAGTGCAAATTCATCAACAATAAAAGCCCCGTAAATGGTAAAGTGACAAGACATTTCTCCTTCTATCTTGGAATGCCAGCGGGTTTATTTAGGATGGTGCCTAACAGGAATTCATATTCAATTTGAAACATGAATAATGAAAAAAAAAAAAAAAACTCTGCAGGGGGGTGTGTGTGAATGCACCATGCAAACCGTGCAAAGGTGCAAAAGTGAAGGACGCATATGAAGGTTGACGAGCATACTTCCCGGTTTAAAACTCCCTATGCTCATTTATATTCATCTCAGGTCGCCATAACCGCATTGTTCGATGTGATTAAGTCAATGCTGCTTTTTTTTTTTTTTTTTTTTTTTTTTACAGTCAGCAACACACCCATGGCTTTCAATCTTTACTGTAAGATTGCACCTTAGCACCGCCACTGCTCACGAAAGGCGACTACTTTCACCACGGCGAGAGCAATAGCAGTAAGATTGATAGCGGTGCATCGCTCTTCCCAGAGGCTAGCAAGGTGCTTTATGTTTATTGTTTAGTGCTCCCAGCTTTTTCCATTTGCATGCGACTGGCTCATCATCAATTCTCACAATTCAAGCCAAATTAGAGTCTGGGACTCAGGAGGCACTCCGGAATGCACTCAATTCCAGAAGGAAAACATTCAGGTGGTGCAGGAAGGGGGTTAACTGATTATTGGATGGAATCTCGGGTCCATATGCACATTTTGGAGAAAGGAAAAATGAATTCAAGTGCAATAAAAACAACACAGTTGACCCTAACAACAAAATATCAAAGTTTTTTAAAAACTTCTGTAAAATATATATTTCATATCTTTACACTTTAATGCTAAATTCATCACACAACAACTTAACACTCAAAAGGTATACTTAAAACAAGTGTTTTAACTTTTTCATATCACGCATTTCATCTGTGCAAAGAATTTAGTGGCATAGAAAATAGATGGATGGTGCTGCAATACTGCCTCTGTCCACCATTGGGCGCCAGAGGAGCCAAGCTGACATCATTGCAGCACCCCAGCAGGCACCAATAAATGCTTTGCTTGGATGCAACGCATTATGGGAAAAAAATTTAAAATAGTTTTGGATTTCGAACTCATATTGGTATTTGTTTGTATATTTCATAACACTACTAATAATAATGTCATAAAATAACATCACGCGGTAGATGTAAAAAAATCAAAAATAGAAGCCGTTGACATCATAACATATTTTTGCATGTTCTCCCCGTGCATGTGTGGGTTTTGACAGCAAATGAACATCTGCAGGCCTCACAGCTCGGAGGCCCGAGTTCGATTCCACCCTCGGCCATCTCTGTGTGGGTTTTCTCCGGGTACTCCGGTTTCCTCCCACATTCCAAAAACATGCTAGGTTAATTGGCGACTCCAAATTGTCCATAGGTATGAATGTGAGTGTGAATGGTTGTTTGTCTATATGTGCTCTGTGATTGGCTGGCGACCAGTCCAGGGTGTACCCCGCCTCTCGCCCGAAGACAGCTGGGATCCTTGTGAGGATAAGCGGCAGAAAATGAATGAATGGTTTTAATTGTGGTTAACTTCTTTTTACACTTGTACAGACCATATAATGGTGACAATTTGACCCTGGAATGAATTGTGACTATTTCCATGATTTGCATTGTGAACAGATTGTAGGTCAGAATTGTTTATGTTCCCCATTGAAGGTTCCACTGTATGCAAAGAGTCCAATTTAAGCTCCCACTAGTTGTTGCTCTTACTTTACGGTGAATAAGCTACACGAAAACGCTTTCCACACTGTGCCATTTTGCATGACGGAGTCGCTATCCTTTTTTTTTTTAAAGTCCTTATTTCCACTTGGATTCTTAAGCTGGGGTCTCCTGTCCCTCTCTCCCCCCCTTCTAGTTATTTCATACCCGGGAAATAGCAACGGGCTCGAGGTTGTCATGTTACGCAAGATGCCTTGTCATGGCAGGGCTACGTCTCGCTCGGCTCACAAATGAGTTGCAACCACGGAGACAGCAAGGGTAACTCGTGTCTATGACCACAATAATTTATAGTCACAGCGACGTTAGCTGTAGGGCCATGTCGCCCCCCCCCCCCCCCCACGTTGATGGAGAGGATGTCAATGTGGGGAAAAAAAAGGTATAATTAGCAAATGTGTCTATCTCTCTGGTGTGGTAATTGCTTACAACACCTCTAGCTGTTTAAACAAAGGAGGCTTATTGTTCTACTTTTGGGGGTGGATGGCGTCCCATTATAGCTGAAAAAAAAAGACATTATCTGGTGTGGTGTGGCCGTCAGTAAAATGGTGCAAAGTTGCCTGTTGCCTGGATAGTTATTCAGACAAGACCAATGAAGGAGTAAACATGGGGCCAAAATGAGAAGCACAGAGTAATAATGTGGTTCCAGAGTCTCTGCTGTCTCATTAAGAGCCTCCAGGTGCTCCCGGAAAGCCGGTAATAGTCATAAAGAATTTAAAAGGCAGCCTGGGAGGATGGTCCATCCGTGGATTCTGGTCAACTGTCAAGTTGTTCTTACTTTAAAACCAATTTTCCCTAAAGAAAATAAGGTAAAGTTGGTGGTGGCCAAAGTCTGTGAACACAAATGTGAATCACTATATTAAAGTGGCATTAAAACAGTACCCCCCCCCTGTTAAATGAATTCATATATGTGTCTTGCATGATAATGCTGGAACTCTTACATTTTTTGTTTGTATTTTTTATTTTCATTTTTTTTTATTTATTTATTTTTGGTCGCCAGCCAATCACAGGGCACATATAGACAAACAACCATTCACACTCACATTCATACCTTGGAGTCGCCAATTAACCTAGCATGTTTTTGGAATGTGGGAGGAAACCGGAGTACCCAGAGAAAACCCACGCATGCACGGGGAGAACATGCAAACTCCACACAGAGATGGCCAAGGGTGGAATTGAACTCGGGTCTCCTAGCTGTGAGGTCTGCATGCTAACCACTCGAACGCCGTGCAGCCCCTCTTAAATTTAGTTTTACGTATTTGTTTTTACAGAAATGTCTGACTTTAAAGAATGACCGAATAATGACTCTAAGGCTGTGTTCAAAACCGTATACTTACCAACTACTCGTACTAACTTTTTGAGTATGCAGTGTGTCTCCATGGCAGTATGCGATTTTTGAGTATGCAAGAAGTTATGCATACTGCATTCGCCAGAAATGTTGAGTATGTATCATCGGCTTACTACTCACACTCAAATTACCCAGGATGCAACGCGATGTGACGTCAATGCAAAAAATGTTGGCTGAACACTGAGCAGCAGGATGGACCAAATGGCGGTGTCAAACAGGATATATTGCGAGTTGGTTTGCTTCTTGTTTTCAAAGTAAAAACAGTGATTTATCACTATGTTTTTTTTTTGTATGAGAAAAGTAAAGGGGGTGTTTTATTTTGTGAAAATAACCGAAATTGTGTTGCTCACTTCGGCTAGCTTAAATTTTGCCGAATTCGTCCAAACAAAATTGTAAACGATTGGTATTTGGACAAATAAATGGCACACTCGGGATCTAAACGGACACTTTCTCGACTGATTTTTAATAAAAATCTGAAAAAAATCTGAAAAAAATCTGAAAAAAATCTGAAAAAAATCTGAAAAAATCACAAAAAAAATCTGAAAAAAAATCTGGAAAAATCTGAAAAAAATCTGAAAAAATCTGAAAAAATCACAAAAAAATTCTGAAAAAATCTGAAAAAATCTGAAAAAATCTGAAAAAATCTGAAATCAGCTTTTGAAATCAAAAATTGAAATCAGCTTCAGACTGTCGATTTGGTTAGGAGTGCAATGCATTGTGGGTTATGTGGGTTATCATGTAGTACGCTGTAGTGTAAACACTTTGCATACTGTCTGATGGATTGTGTATGCAGTATGGAGTGTAGATAGTATGGACATGGAAGTATGTCGTAGTTAGTATGCGGTTTCGAACACAGCCTAAGTGTCTTTCATACTCTATCATTCTGGCTTCCAGAGACAAATCTTGAGCTGCTGCTTCAATTGTGATTGCATGAATAGCGTGATTAAATACAGCGAGATTGTGTTTTTCTGATGAACCACAGTGCCATTACAATACAAGGTCGCCCATGCATGTAATAGCCATACAAATCCAGTTAGATTGCTACAAATCGTGTTTATTTTCCTACAAGGGTTGGGTTGTGCTTCAGCCACGTCACTACGGTATTTCGATTGAACAGCCCTTTCGGCGAGGGCTGACGAGTGACTTGCAGTCCTCCACGAAGACAGGTCTCTTTGAAGAGCGATTTAGCTTCCGGTGTCGTAGTAAACAATGGTGACATCCAGATCGTTGTTGGAGCTGGAACTAATCGATGTGTTTATTGCTATGTTGATGTGCAACCAGTCATATTTCCATATGTCTTTGCTTAGATGCTTCCCAATTTGCAACATTGTTTCTTTGGGTTTTCCAGGCTTTTTCATGCTTTGGCCGAAGGGATTAAAACGGAATTTATGTCATATTAAAAAGCCGACCAATCACATCTCTGCGGTTCGCGTCGCCGTTGATGTAAAGATAGAATGTTTTTGGGACACGTCAAGCTTTGCCAGAGGGTTTGGACAGGAGGGGGAGCCTGCCTGTGAAACTTACATGGGGGCTGTGGATATAATAATGTATAATTCAGGCTTAAGTCTAGCTTTTCAAAAGCAGGGGGGAACAATGCTAACTACAAAATTTCGATTCTGATCAATAATTAAGGTCTACAGTGTACAAGAGTATCTTGCCGCAGTCATAAATACCATAATTAGTTTGAGATGAAAAAGAAAAGGACAATAAAAACAAAGTTGTTGTTTTAGGTTCCCTGTAATAGCCTGGGGTGTTTATTTACGTACCTGCAGAGAGGATCAGCTGTATATTAGATAGATAGAAGATACATTTTTGTACAGTTATCCCTCGTTTATCGTGGTGAATTGCTTGTAGACCCGACCATGATAAGTGAGTTTCCGCAAAGTAGGATTCCTTCCTTACTCTTATATCATTTCATTTACTGCAGTCGGGAGTACAACTGATTACTGAACAGAATTTCAGTATGGGGAATCACACAATGGAATGGATTGAGTAAAGACGCCCCGACCCGCTTTTAGCCTTGTTTTAGCTCAGAATGAATGTATGGATATTGACATTTAATGCATCTTTTACTCTGTTTTTATTCAACTCTATTTTTATTTCTTTTTATCTACTGTAAAACGTTTTTGAGTACTCTGAAAAGCACTATACAAATAAAATGTATTATTATTATTTATTATTAAACAATGCACAACGATCAGTGAATTCAAGAAACAATATAAGCAGTTGGTGTTTGCTAAATAAAAATAAATAATAAAAAAAAATAAAAAAAAAAAAATTAAAATTTAAAATTTAAAATTTAAAATTTAAAATTTAAAATTTAAAATTTAAAATTTAAAATTTAAAATTTAAAATTTGTAAAAGGATGAAGTCTTGAACCAGTCATGATGTGTGATACATATCACTATACTGACGGTTAATATGGTACCCATTATGTCATTGGATGGTCATATCACCTCGTACTTCGGTATGTGACAAAAAAAAAAATATATATATTTTTTAAACTATAATAGGAAAGCAGGAAGTGAACAAATGTAACAGTTACTGATTGTAAAAGTACCAGATGGAGGGGTAGGATTTAATAAGCTTTGCTTCTTCCTACTCCTTTTGGACATGTGGAACTGTGAACTGATTATGGGATGCATTCAATTGTAATCTGATGCATGTTCAAATGAAATAAAACCATTACCAACTGTTCACAAAATTACTTGGTGCGATTATGTACCATTGTGATGTTTGAAGGAGATCATTGTTGGGAGATGACTATTTGAGGAAATACATATTTTGTATGTCACAATCGACCACGCCTTTTCTTTGAAATGTAACCTACTGCTTACCTGGTCCAGCAGCTGGTTGTACAGCTCGTGACAGTTATCAAAGATGTATTTATACGTGGAGTCCAGACAGGCTTTCACACAGTCCTTCACCACCATGCTGGCTCGAGGCGGACTCTGGAGCTCTTGTACCTAACACAAACACACAAAAAACACACACACCATTAATATAAGTGAAGGCTCTCAGTCTTAGCGTAGATTGTGGAAGGACCATGACTCGGCAAGGTAATCACATCACAGAGACCTCTTCACGCTTACATCAATCAAATCACCGAAGCAGCTCTTTTACTATGTTATGCTCAACACATGCGAGCAAATACTTGGCAAAAATACTGATATAACCGGACTATCCATATATCCGATCCTGCGCCGAACTGCATTAAAAGTGGGCAATAATGCACTCGACATTGTTCTATAGTATAGAACAATGTCGAGCAGCTTAAATCAATCTTTGCTTAAGGATTTCAATACCAAAAAAGAACACGGCGAACCGCTGCTTCCTGTCAACTTTATTTTTCACACTTCCACCACCAGAGCGCAGCACACACACCGATTCCCGCACTTCCTGGTTCACAGATCATGCTCAACCCGCCCCACATAGCTGGCCAAACACATGCCACGAACGCCAGCATGTACATATGAAAAACAGTGATTATTGCAAGCGATAAAAAGATATCTGAATACAACACAATTAAATACATGTATTTGTACGCTTGTGTCTTCGTTGGAATAGGTGTGTATGCCATGTCAGTTGGTTCTTCTGTTGCAGGCATGTGTTTGGCCAGCTATGTGGGGCGGGTTGAGCATGACCTGTGAACCAGGAAGTGCGGGAATCGGTGTGTGTGCTGCGCTCTGGTGGTGGAAGTGTGAAAAATAAAGTTGACTGCAAGCAGCCGTTCGTGGTGTTCTTTTTTGGTATTGAAATCCTTAAGCAAAGATTGATTTAAGCTGCTTTTGTATCGATATAAGCAGACCAAATTGGCTGGCGGGAGATGAAAAGGGCATCGTAGTAACCATATCATAATAACCGGGTATCGTACTAACGGAACTACTTATATGATAAAAGACTAGAAATTTGCCGGGAAATGAAAATAGGATCGTAATAAGTAGTAATTCGTTATAACCGATATCGATATAACGAGACTTTACTGTATTTCCATGGAAACATATGCTATTCTTCGCCACTTAGACCCGGTGATAAAGCTTCGGTAGCTCTTAAAAAGTAGCTCATATTTGTAATTTTGTTAACAAGCTTGTCTTGTTTGCTGTCCGTGCATAGTTGCTACAAATAATTGATGTTTCCTGACTGAGGCTTTTAGTTGGGACAACATACGATTTGGGCACATTTATTGGAACACCACTGTGCCATAACAAATGTTTATTATTAAACATGAAATTTCTCTTATTTTACAGAAAATGTCCATTATTTTCGAATGCAAAACTATGCTTCTGCATGTGTCGGCAATTGCTGATCATTTTTTCACTTCCAATGTTTACCATATTTTTGACAGCCCTACTTGTTATATAATTATGATAGCTGACTGAACTTTTGAAGAAAAAACAGGCCAAGTGAGGGTTGTGCCAAAAGCAATGCAGTGCCATGTTCCATTGTGGTACTAAAGCTTATAATATCAGCTTTCATGTCGACTGTGTGGTTACATATCACTTCCTGGTGGAGAAAGCCAAGCCACTTACATCCATTATGTATACTGTAATTGACATGTGGTGTTCAAGTGTCTCTGCAGTACATCGTATAGTATATAACGGCGGCTCGTGCACAAGCAGTAAAGCTCAGCGTGGTTGTGACACCGGAGCGAAAGCTTTGGTAACCCAAAGTGACAGTTTTCATTCCTCTGCTTACAGCTGCCATCTTAGCTATGCCGGCATGCTTCAGCGTTCCAGCAGCTGAATGGACCTTTTTATATAGACGCCGAGAAGCGGGCGCAAGGAAACAAAGCAAAGCATTTTTCAATGCAGAAGCTTACTGCATAGGATGCATGGCATAGGCTTACAGTTAAGTGTCAGGTAGCAACAAAGACATTTGCTTTGAATGGACAACACTGGAATAATAATAATTGGAATAATTGGAATAATGAAAATAATGAAAATGGAAGTTCCATCCCTGTGTGTAGTTTGGAGATATCTTCTCACCATTACCTTATTGTATTACCTTATTGCTTAGTTTCAGAAGACTAATGTCATATGACGACTGGTAGATTGCGATGGACATAATGGGCACCCCTGATAAAGGATCTTAGTGTTTTTACAATGCAGAGTGCTCCTGACTAACGTTTTTGTCGTAAGTCCTTAAAAACAGCAGCATCCTCCTGTTGTACAGATAATCGTGTTCGGAAATCGTGTTCAGCAAAAGTGAGATTGAATTGATTTTTAGTGAAATGAGATGAACCCAGAATCAATGGGGTTTTATGTTTACAATGAAATGTTGGGTGGGTGAAGGGGGGTGGAGGGGGATTATGGTGCTGTGGGCGTTTCTGTAGCTTCTCGTCAAGGTTGTTTGCTAAAAGCTCGTAGGGAAGGTTACTTACAACTGAGCTCCATCATCGTTCATCACCGTCTTTATGCTTCTCCCAATTTCTCTTAAACAAATTACCATAACCCTCCCACAACCGCCCTCGATAATCAATACTCTTGTTGGAAGCTCCTTATTCTGTATACTGACTGTAAAAATGTGCATTTTTCTTTTTTTTTGTCCGTCATTGATTTGGTAATTTTCCACCTTAAATATAGGAACAGAGGCAAGATGGCACCTGTGACTTTTTCTAATCCAAACCAGTTGTCTTGAAAGCAATGGTTGCACATCATGTTAAGCCTGTGTTCTGTGGAAATGGAGGATATCTGCCAATTTTTTTTGATACGGAAGGATATCTGTGTGAAAGACGCTGTAGTCAAAACCCCAACATTGAGTAGTTTAGACTACGTCAAGACCAAACTAGGGAAATGAAAGACTAGGCTAAGAATAAGAACCAACGCAGATGGGGACAACATCAAGACCAACATAAGGGAAATGTGAGACTAGTTTAAGATCAAATGCAGCTGACACTGAGTTAAGACCAAGACTTGGGAAATGTAAGACTGATTCAAAACAAAACTGAATCAACACTAGGACTGGGACTGGCAAATGTGAGACCAAGCTAACATCAAGACCAAGATAAAAACTAAAAACAACTGTTAAAAACAACAATCCATAATTGGCTAAAAACAACCAATTACCTAAAAATGTCATCCAATACTTCTCTACAAGAGAGGAGAAATATGATCTCAGGGAAGAACTACATTTGAAACACTTATATGCTAGGACTACGTTAAAAAGCCATAGCATTTCAGTATGTGGAATCAAACTATGGAATGGATTGAGTAAGGAACTCAAACAATGCACAACGATGAGCCAATTCAAGAAACAATACAAGCAGTTGATGTTTGCTAAATACAAGGATGAAGAGTCTTGAACCAGTCATGATGTGCTATATATATCACTATATTGACACTTACTATGGTACCCATTATGTCATTGGATGGTCATATCACCTCGTACTTCGGTATGAGGTGCATTATTAAAAATAATAAAAAAAAAAAAAACCTTAAACTGTATTATGGAAAGCAGGAAGTGAACAAATGTAACAGTTACTGATTGTAAAAGTACCAGATGAAGGGGTAGGATTTAATAAGCTTTGCTTCTTCCTACTCCTTTTGGACATGTGGAACTGTGAACTGATTATGTGATGCATTCAATTGTAATCTGATGCATGTTCAAATGAAATAAAACCATTACCATTACCAAGATAGACCAAGGCCAATGCAGATCAAAACCGAGTCAAGACTAAGAACAAGGAAGTGTGAGACTGTGTCAAGACCATGACAAACCAAAACCAACTCGAGACTAAGAGTAAGGAAATGTGAGTGAGTCAATAAAAATATCATGGCAGGTCAAGACTGAGTTAAGAACAACTCAAGGGAAATTTGACACAGATTCAAAAACAAGACCAAGACCAAGAAATGTGAAAATGAGTAAAGAACAAGACCAGGTAAATATAAAAAAGAGTAAGACCAAGACGTCCGACCAAGGTAGATGAAGACCAAGTCAAGACTAAGTTGGACCAGCAACTACTTTTATGAAACATACTGTGATAAATCCTGAATCCTGTTCATATCCAAGGTGAAGAACGTGTGTCCCCATAGTTTTGGTCTTGAGAATAGTCCCTTCAGCCTTTGCTGAGACAGAGACGAAACCAAAGACTATAGACCCAAGTCAATACTGTACTAGACATCTGCAGTATACCTTCATCCTGAAGAAGGTGATGCTAGTCAGAAGATCCACGGTGGATTTCAGGTCTTGAAGACGTTCTTGGTTTCCAGCAGGGAAATTATCCTGGAGAAGGGGTAAAAAAAAAACAAAAAAATTTAGTTCACATTAAAATGGCTTACAGATGAATGGGCGGCAATCATAATAAAATAAATAATATAACCGTTTAGTGGACCAGAGATGTCTCCTATGATGGAAGCTTCTATTTCAGCGCCATGAAGCCATCAGGCGGTGCAAAGGTGCGTGACGGGGAGCATTTAAAGACCCAACAGCATTCTTAGGACTATTGCATTATTCTCCCCTCCCTCTCTTGGGTGAGAGGCGGGGTACACCCTGGACTGGTCGCCAGCCAATCACAGGGCACATATAGACAAACAACCATTCACACTCACATTCATACACATTAATTCAGTCGCCAATTAACCTGATGGACCTGGTGGAATTGAGCCCGGGTCTCCTAACTATGTGGCCTGTGTGCTAACCACTATTGTTATATTTTAGGTAAAACAAGATATTCACACACATAAGCTTTGACTATGGAAAAGAGTGACATTTTACATTGTGGACCAAAACATTGATTGTGGTTGATTAATCGAAACAACAATCTTCAGATTAATCTACAAAAAAAATAATCTGTGATTGCAGGCCTAGTTCTAACTGACAATTTGGAGTCGCCAATTAACCTAGCATGTTTTTGGAATGTCAGAGGAAGCCGGAGTACCCGGGGAAAACTCACGCATGCACGGGGAGAACATGCAAACTCCACACAGAGATGGCAGAGGTTGGAATTGAACTTGAGTCTCCTAGCTGTGAGCCCTGCGCGCTAACCACTCAGTCCACCGTGCAGCCCCAATTCATCATGTTGTACTTCTTTAGCTAGCATCCATGGGGTACACCCTGGACTGGTGGCCAGCCAATCACAGGGCACATATAGACAAACAACCATTCACACTCACATTGAACACACTCACACTCACCGTGCAGCCCCTATTATACTTTAGGCAAAAAAAGATATTCACACACATAAACTTTGACTATGGAAAAGAGTGACATTTTACGTTGTGGACCAAAACATTGATTGTGATTGATTAATCGAAACAACAATCTTCAGATTAATCTGTCGTTGCAGCCCTAGTTTTGACTGGAGGATTTGGAGTCGCCAATTAACCTAGCATGTTTTTGGAATGTGGGAGGAAACGGGAGTGCCCGCAGAACATACAAACGCCACACACAGATGGCCTAGGGTGGAATTGAACTCGGGTCTCCTAGCTGTGTGGCCTGCGCGCTAACCACTCCACCACCATGCAGCCAACACTGGTTCTTATTTAGCTAAAATATTAGCAGCCCGAGTGACATGCAATAACACTTGTAATAAGTATTATCAGGTTAAACTATTGCTGTGCTCTTACAGCAGCAGTGCTTTCATTCAAGGCTTTACAGCATGAAGCATGAGTGCTATCCATCACTGTGCTTCCTCTACCTGCTGACACTAATATTCCCCTGACAATAACTGCACATCCACGCAGCCTTCAGACCACAATACAAGTCATCAGTCCTTTGGAAGAATGGGCATGAGATTCAACAGTGCAGCCTTGAATGTTGGCATCTGGTGTACACACACATATATATATATATATATTTCTCATTATAACCATACAGAGACAACAACACATGCATTTGTAGTCAGTGGTTCTACAACAGCCTCACAAACATGACAACTCTTGTTGTAATGTACAGGATCGTTGTGTTTTTTTTTACAGTGAGTCCTTAAAAACAGCAGAAAACTCCTGTGATAAAAATTATTTTTGATTTATTGCTTCTGGTTTTTAACCATTTCACTTTTAAGGGATAACTCCCACGGGTGTTTGTTGAACAAGCATGGCTTTATATCAAGTGTCCAAAGCGGGGCAACGACAAGCAGGATCCCTCCCAGGCTGTGCTGAGAACATTTGAAACATTGGACCCCAGCAAAAGTCCCAAGGGGGGACCGACAAAGAGGCGGATACATAAGGTGACACCGTGTATCAAGATGAAAAAGGGAGGAAAAAGGCAAGCAATGTTGATTTCAAGGCCTCTTGCTTTTATAAAAGCAAAAGTCAGTCTCTCTCGGAATGTCATTAGAGGGGGAAATCCACAGGGTGAAAGCCAGATCGGACTCTTATTGCTTTCCAATCGTGGCCCAGCCGTCTGTGTTGGGCTGACAGAATGAAAGAGCCAATGAATAGTGCATGTGTGCATGTGTGTGATAGCAACGCTGCAGGGTGGTGCTGGCAGGTGATATTCTGTGATTTCTCTACGTGTGAGCATCACTGTCAAGGAGCCATGGAAAAATAAAAGAACCAATGGTTCTCGTTTCCAATCTGTTCCTCTGGCCAATACTTTCTACTCTCATTTTTTTTTAAACCCTTGTTCTCTCATTTGTGGCATCCATCCTCCTGTTTGTTGACTCTCCTGGCAAACAGGGGATTTTTCTAGTATTTTTGTAGTATTTACTGAAAAACTTGTTATATAGAGGATCTTTGACTAGCATGTTTGCAGTAGGTCCCTAAAAACAGCAGAGCTCTCATGCCATATTAGGTAAAAGTAGGTGAAAACAGAAGAATATTACCGTCATATAGAGGATCTTTGACGCCATTACATTCCAGTGGATTCCAATAGGTGGATTGTTTGCGACATTTGGTTCCACTTGGTGGACACTTTGCGCTGATTTTAAACATTTTGAAATTTTCTTGCTTCCAAACTAAATTTTTGCCCCTTTTTTAGGGGCCACCACGAGCCAGTTGGGAGGCAGTTTGAGCCACTGCACGCCACTAGGCACCTTATTGGCGACACTAGGCGCCACAGCAAATTGCATTGCCGTGAACTGGCACCAACTGGTGCCGGCCCAGTGGACTCTTAGTATGATGCTAGGAGTCAACTGGGCCGGCATCAGTTGGTGCCAAAGATTATGTGATTGGCACGTAGTGGCTCGCTGTGGCGCCGAATAACGGCAACATGGCAACATGCCGAGCAAACATAATTCGGCGGCAATCACACAATCTTTGGCGCAAACTGGCACCAACTGGCGCCGGTCCAGTACACTCTTAGCATGACTAGCAATGTTGCAGTAGGTTGCAGAGGTCTCCAGTCATAGAACGTTTTTGTAGTCGGTCCTCAAAAACAGCAGAACACTCCTGTTACATGCTATGGAGGATCTTTGCTAAGTGTTTTTGCAGTAGGGACTTAAAAAGGTAGGACACTCCTATCATATGAAGATTAATTGACTGACATTTTTGTTGTAGGTCGTCAAAAACTGCAGAGCTCTTTTGTCATATCAAGGGGGATCAAGTTCAGCAGAATAGTCCTGTCATATAAAGGATCTTTGACTAGCATTGTTGCAAGAGGTGCTAAAAACAGCAGAGCACTCTTTGTCATAGAGGATCTTTGACTACAATTTTAAAGCAGCAGTGAGCTCTTATCATATAAAGGATCTACGACTAACAGGTTTGCATTAAATCCTAAAGAACAGCAGACTGACCATCAGATCTTTAGGAATGTGTTCTAATTCATCATTTCCAACCATGATGCGGCGGTACACTCAAAAGCAGCATCAGCTGTTGTCAAGCACGCCCTCACTAACAAACTGACATGTTGCCTTTCTTCAAACGTGTGAGGGTCAGCCTCGGTTCACTGCGTGGCGCCACCAGCTGGCTGGAGTCTGTATCTGACGGAATGGTGCTCAGGTGAGCACACAGAGAGAAAAAAAAAAAAGAGCGAGGGGGGTTAAAGTGCATGATGTACCTGCATGTGGGCGCATGTGTATGGATGTAAATGTGTGTGTGTGTCTAACAGGATTAGCGCTCATAGGATTGTTCTGGAAGCTTATGTACTAAAAGTCAGGAATTCAATCTGCCTGAGTAGAATAACGCTGCACCTTTCATGGCCCGGCAAGCCTGTGTTTTTATTCTGGCATGTTTCACTTTTAAATTGTTAGTTTTTTTTTTTAATGACATAAGAACATTAAAATGGGCGGCACGGCGGACGAGTGGATAGCGCGCAGAACTCACAGCTAGGAGACCAGGGTTCAATTCCACCCTCGGGCATCTCTGTGTGGAGTTTGCATGTTCTCCCCGTGCATGCGTGGGTTTTCTCCGGGTACTCCGGTTTCCTCCCACATTCCAAAAACATGCTAGGTTAATTGGCGACTCCAAATTGTCCATAGGTATGAATGTGAGTGTGAATGGTTGTTTGTCTATATGTGCCCTGTGATTGGCTGGCGACCAGTCCAGGGTGTACCCCGCCTCTCGCCCCTAAGACAGCTGGGATAGGCTCCAGTACCCCCACTTTTGACTGGAACTATAGTGGCCAATTTGGATAAAATGTTTCAAGGACAAAGCTTTGACCATGACCGTAGCTACTATTATCATCTTGGATGGGGGTATGACAAAAAACTGTATATTTTCTTGAAGTTTAACTCGTAATAACAAACATGGCAGTGCCCAGTTGTCTAGATAGCATTTCTGTTTTGGAGAAGATTTGTTGAACATTATGACCAGCAAAGAGGTGATCCAGACCATGACATCAATTTGACCTTTGTCCTCAGCTTCACTAACCATCTAGGTTGAGATATTACTCAAAAAATTGATTGTGTTCTTGCTCTGACACAGACAAATAATCCTTGAAAGTTTGAAGGAGATTTGTTGGAGAGTGTTGCTGCCAAGAAACCTCTACTAGAAGACTGGGCCAAGTCCTAATTGCGGTGCCATCACTATATTGTACATTACTGTAGTTTACTGCACAAATAGATCACATCATCACGTAGGAACAACGCCACGGGTGTAAATAACGCACCTCCGCATAAAAAAAAAGAAAACGACACTGTGCTTCCCTGCCTGCCTGCCTGCCTTGCCTGCCTGCGCTTGTCATCAAACACACCATGGTGTGTGTCTAACAGGTCAACTGGAAAATCCTCCATGTACAGTAGAACATCTGTGCCACAGGAGCAAATGTTGGAAAGTTACCAAACTACTGACCATGAAGAGTCAACATCCATCGCTTAAACAAACAGACACATGATGCTGGAGAAGCGACACGTCCACTTGTCATTTTTAGAGTAGATTTTTTTAAATATGTTGGTACGTGGATGGGCTGCACAGTGGAGGAGTGGTTAGCGCACAGGGCTCACAGCTAGGAGACTCAAGTTCAATTCCAACCTCTGCCATCTCTGTGTGGAGTTTGCATGGGACTCCGGTTTCCTCCCACATTCCAAAAACATGCAAGGTTAATTGGCGACTCCAAATTGTCAGTTAGAACTAGGGCTGCAACGACAGATTTTTTTTTTTTTTGTAGATTAATCTGAAGATTGTTGTTTTGATTAATCAACCACAATCAATGTTTTGGTCCACAACGTAAAATGTCACTCTTTTCCATAGTCAAAGTTTATGTGTGAATATCCTTTTTTGCCTAAAATATAATAGGGGTTGCACGGTGGACCGAGTGGTTAGCGTGCAGGGCTCACAGCTATGACACTCGAGTTCAATCCCACCCTCGGCCATCTCTGTGTGGAGTTTGCATGTTCTCCCCGTGCATGCGTGGGTTTTCTCCGGGTACTCCGGCTTCCTCCCACACTCCAAAAACATGCTAGGTTAATTGGCAACTCCAAATTGTCAGTTAGAACTAGGGCTGCAACAACAGATTATTTTTTTAGTAGATTAATTTGAAGATTGTTGTTACGATTAATCAACCACAATCAATGTTTTGGTCCACAACGTAAAATGTCACTGTTTTCCATAATCAAAGTATATGTGTGTGAATATACTTTTTTGCCTGAAATATAATAGGGGCTGCACGGTGGGCCGAGTGGTTAGCGCGCAGGGCTCACAGCTAGGGCACTCAAGTTCAATTCCAACCTCTGTCATCTCTGTGTGGAGTTTGCATGTTCTCCTCGTGCATGTGTGGGTTTTCTCCGGGTACTCCGGTTTCCTCCCACATTCCAAAAACATGCTAGGTTAATTGGCGACTCCAAATTGTCAGTTAGAACTAGGGCTGCCACGACAGATTATTTTTTTTTGCAGATTAATCTGAAGATTGTTGTTTCGATTAATCAACCACAATCAATGTTTTGGTCCACAACGTAAAACGTCACTCTTTTCCGTAGTCAAAGTTTATGTGTGTGAATATTTTTTTTTGCCTAAAATATAAAGATAATAGGGGCTGCACGGTGTTCGAGTGGTTAGCATGCAGGCCACACAGCTAGGAGACCCAAGTTCAATTCCACCCTCGCCCATCATGTTAATTAGCGATTGAATGTGTATGAATGTGAGTGTGAATGGTTGTTTGTCTATATGTGCCCTGTGATTGGCTGGCGACCAGTCCAGGGTGTACCCCGCATCTCGCCTGAAGACAGCTGGGATAGGCTCCAGCATCCTCTGAGACCTTTGTAAGTATAAGCGGTAGAAAATGAATGAATGAATGGTACTTAGATACCTAGATCCATATTTAAGAGTAGTCAGTGTATAGTGTATAGCAGTGTCAGTTTCCCAAGGGAGGGAATGGAACCACGGTTCTCCACAGTGGTAACAGCACTCATGCAGGCCCAGACCATGACGCTTACCACCATGCTTGACTGTAAGTAAGACAATCCTCCTCTTATTCACTTGTGTTGCCAGCTATTTCGACATTATGTGTCTGTGTTGACTCATTCTCAGTGAATATTAAAACTAAAATGCATAATCAGGCACTGACTACTCTGAAGTATATCAAAGTTTCATTCCTATAGTACTGTACCTAAAGAAGCTGTCATAAAATGATGACTGAAATGTAGGGGGGGGGGGGGGGTCATTGTAAGGTGACCTCAGTTCCATGTCATTAGACACACAGCATGGTTGACATTTATAGAACCTTCCTGATGGTTCACCTTTCACAGCTGATATGAGCAGTCAACGTTCCAAATATACTTTGTGGAAAATATTAACACTTACGCGATACTTGGAGAGGTCGATCCTCAGCGAGTTGTGCAGCTGGTCTAGTAATTTGACAAATTTTTCTCTCTATTGGGATAAGAAATATAAATAATACACAGTTTTAGTCACTGTAATGATAACATTATATAACATGGTAACATTATTTCATATGCTCCAGACTGAATTATACGATACTGATATGGAAACAGGAGTTCAGAACATTCAGATTCTTGATTGCAGGATTAATTCCTATGAAATAACACAATACCATACAGTATGTGACAAATCATGTTAAAGCTGAATACACTGACCCCAAAGTTCGAAGCAGCAAATCGGTCTGAAGCGGAGGCGGTGGTTGTGGTGGTGGTTGTGGTGTGGGCGAAATAGGCGTTGATGTTGGCTAGCAGGTTACTCATCACTGCCGGCACACCGGGACACATGTATTTTCCGGACAAACAGGAGAAATGCCTGCAGTGGGAAATAAGCTGTAATTATCAACTTGTACTCCTGCGTCTTATTATGTACATGGCGTAACATTCAAGTGTGGAAAGATGGCTGGCGTATGCATACATGAATCAATACGTCCTTAAGTAATCGCCACATTACTGATGGTCCAAGCAATCTCCTTTGATGGAAGAGTTCATATTAGAAGACAAGGAGATAGTGGATGAATTATACATGGATATATATATATATATATATATTGTATATTCTGAGCCATTTCATTAAAGATACAAGATGGATCAAGTTGTAAATCAAAGGTTGCCTACAGCCACAGCTGTTAATGCTGTTAATGGTTTGTTACCTGTTTCTGACTTGAGAAAATTCAACCCATTCTCACGAAAAGATGCAGATATCAAAGTTTAATAAAAATATATGTAGGATGGTTACATCAAGGGCCAGGAAAGCCTTCTCTGCTGGCCTAAACCCAATCAGGAGCGTTGACCTTCAATACATTTACAACCTAAATTGTCACAATCTGCATCGCCTCCGGTGTGACAGTTTTGTTTATCACGTTGTTTGCCTTAGTTCCGGTTTTCATGCTCTTATTTTGTAGTTCTTCCTGTGTTCGTCTGTCCTGTGTTTCGTCACTTTTACACTTTTCTACGCGCACCTGTTTTCCAATTTGTTTCTTGTATTTAGTTTAGCCAGGTGCGTCTAGTTTTTGTTGGTGCATTGTTTGCTCTTAGCTACGTGTCGTTTGCCAGTGCTGCATTCGCCGAATTTCTAAAATAAAGGCTAAGCTTTTTCCTGCACCATTTGCGTCATCTCTGCATCCTGGGGTCGCATCGCAACACCTGCATGACGAACCGTGACACTAAATTCTAGTATCTGTTCCATGAAATTGTGTAGATTTTGCCCAGTACGGTGGACGAGTGGTTAGCGCGTAGGCCTTACAGCTAAGAGACGAGAGTTCAATTCTACCTCCTGCGTGCATCGGTTTTCTCCGGGTACTGGGTTAATCGGCGACTCCTAATTGTCCATAGGTATGAATGTGAGTGTGAATGGTTGTTTGTCTATATGTGCCCTGTGATTGGCTGGCCACCAGTCCAGGGTGTACCCCGCCTCTCGCCCGGAGACAGCTGGGATAGGCTCCAGCACCCCTGTGACCCTCCTGAGGATAAGTGTTAGAAAATGAACTACTTCCAGTAGTATGAGTATACAGTATGTATATTTTTTTTGTCCAATCATATTTCAGAATGTGTTGCCTTGTCAACATAATATGCCTAGGGCCTTCAGAATCAGTAGTTCTGGCCTATGCTACTTACCATTTATTTGTAATGAGGCTGTTTTTTAATCAGGTTTCAGGCCTCACAGGGCCAGCTAGCTGGCGTATTGATATTGTATATACGTATCAAAAAGAAATATTAGACTCTTCTTTCATCACAGAAAAAAAGTTTGTTTCTACCTTTTGGTAATCAGCAGTAGAACATAGCAAAATATCAGTTCTCGACAAAAAAAAAAGGCATTTTCCCGAAAAACAAGCATGACTTTCACTTTGACACATATTTATCCGTATACAGTATATTTAGCCTAAACAGTCATGCCACAACATAACACAAAAAGTATAAACACCATGGACTATTTACAATTTTCACATTTTCAACTGAACTGTGTATGTGCATGCGTTAAAACTTCCCTTCAATGTGCACAACACGGCGAGATGCCTTTTCACTTCCTGGTTGCTAGGTAGCGTCTATTTCAATGGGAGAGATGCAGGCCTGGTTCTTATAAAATTCACCTCTGCCACCTGTGGTCGTTTTTTCGGCTTAAAACTGCATCTAACATGCTCTCTTCAATTGTAGAGTTACATCAAACGTAACGGACGTATGAATATTTTCGGGTTGAAAATGCTGTTTAAGAATACTTAGAATGCCGTAAGAATAGTCTGAAAAGTCTGCAGTATGAATGTGAAGAAACTAGCCTCCCAGGCACGTGCACTAATCCTCCCGGTACAGGTTCCGCACTCATCCGGAGGCATGCTTAATTACGCTGCTTTTAGCCTCCAGAATTATGAAGGAGCACTTGCAGCACGGCCGAGCAAGAAGATTGATGCAAACTGAGTGACGAGGACATCTGGTAAAGTCCTATGCTTCTTTGAGAGCTTAATCCCATGAGCCAATTGGTCCTCTTAGTGCTGTACCACCTTGCTTGGAGGCAGCGGAGGCTGAAGAGGAATAGAGTTATTTGGACAGGTGGTTTCTATTAGGACGCTTGCACACTTGTCATGTTTGGTTCGGGTGAATGGAATTGCTCTGCTTCTACGGTATGTGATCATCAAAAACCCTGGTGTGCACCAAGAAAGTGGACAAAGACCACGTGAGAGCGATTTGAAGTGAAATTTGGCGCTGTTGCGTTTACATCATTTCAAATGTGAACCAGATTTTCATTCATTCATTTTCTCCCGCTTTCCTCACGAGGGTCACGGGGGTGCTGGAGCCTATCCCAGGTACTCCTTGGACTGGTCGCCAGCCAATCACAGGGCACATATAGACAAACAACCATTCACACTCACATTCATACCTATGGACAATTTGGAGTCGCCAATTAACCTAGCATGTTTTTGGAATGTTGGAGGAAACCGGAGTACCCGGAGAAAACCCACGCATGCACGGGGAGAACATGCAAACTCCACACAGAGATGGCCAAGGGTGGAATTGAACCCTGGTCTCCTAGCTGTGAGGCCTGCGCGCTAACCACTAGACCGCCGTGCCGCCCTGTGAACCAGATTTTAAATAACAAAAATAATATTAACTATTAATAGTAATACTATAACTATTAATCCGGTCCAGTGTTTGTGATTAACTACATGTAGTAAAAAGAAATAGCACATCTCTCTATAGAACACAGACACACCCAATCTTCATTTGGATCACCACCTAATTGCACAACTTCTTGTTGCCATTGAGTGTTTCCATTAAGGTTCATACATTATTCATGGGAAATTTAGGGAAATGGGCCTATCTAGCAGTTTTAATGAATTCCTGGAGCTACATCTTCATGTAGGTCTGTGCTAACAAGTTGTAGCTACGATCTACGATCTGACCAAAATAATTCCGAAGCCTCACTCGCTGTTAACTAGCTGGGGTACTGTAAATATGAAAGTGCAAAAACAGCTTTTAAAGTCATTCATTCATTCATTCATTTTCTATGGCTTTTTCCTCACAAAGGTCGCTGGGGTGCTGGAGCCTATCCCAGCTGTCTTTGGGCGAGAGGCGGGGTACACCCTGGACTGGTCGCCAGCCAATCACAGGGCACATATAGACAAACAACCATTCACACTCACATTCATACCTATGGACAATTTGGAGTCGCCAATTAACCTAGCATGTTTTTGGAATGTGGGAGGAAACCGGAGTACCCAGCCGTGCCGCCCAGTTAAAGTCATTGTAGATTTTTATTTTCATGGGCACCGCTTGGGCACCAGTAGAAATAAACAAGATTAAAACCTGTTGAAAATTGGTTGAAATTGTCACCATTTTCCAAGGAAAACTCAAAAAACCCTTCGAAAATTATAGATTTTGAATGCTGTCAGCATTCAATTATGATTACTTATCCTTCATATCAAGAGGAGCCAGTTGAGGTGGCTCCGGCATCTCATCCGGATGCCTCTCGGATGCCTTCCTGGTGAAGTGTTCCGGGGCATGCCCAGCAGAGAGAAGGCTCCAGGGCAGACACAGGACATTACGGACGTATAATGTCTCAGAGATGGCCTAGGACTGCCTCTGTGTCCTTCTGCTGCAACTAGGAGAGGGACCGGGAATTGACCCGGACCCGGTTAAGTGGAAAAACATGGATGGACGGTCGAATGGATTACAGGTTCCCTTTTTAGTTCAGTTGACATTGTCAGAAAGACTTCAGAACTATGTTGTGTCCAGTGTTTGATCTCTACTCTCACATTTTTCAGTAAAGTTCTGAATCCCTAGACCTTTGGACCAGAATTTTGCTTTGACTTTAATTAACTTTATGTTTCAATGAATGGGGTGGTTCTAGATCAGGAAGACAGCGAGGAGAAGTGAAAGATGCTGAAAGTTTATGTGTGTCTGGAATCGATGTGACCAACACAGCATTCAGAGTTTTTCCACGAGGCCGAGCAATTAATCAATCAAACTTGGAAACTCAATAATCCTTTGAGATCTGAGTTTTGCTGATGAAACATTACTTTAACTTCTCTTCTTCTCCTCTATCCTGAATCCCCTCCATTCTCTGGGATGAGACAGTGACAGATGGTTGAGGTGCGGGACCATAGATCAGGGTGGTACTCACGTCATAGCCTGATAGATGGACTCCACTCCGTATCTCATGGCGAACTCGTCCACTATCTCTTGGGACACGTCGTCAAAGTAGACCTTCCATGCTTCTTCACCCTTCACCTGCGGGATCTTCACAACGCCGTTGTTCCTGCCCTCGGTCAAGTAGTGGAACAGGTTCTAAAAAAGATAAGGTGGGACAGCGCTTTGAGGTGATGGAGGACTGTGTCATGAAGGGTTAGAAAAGAGATGCAATGTATAGCACACTTTAGGCACTCGAGCAGGGGTCTCAAACTCAATTTACTTGGGGGCCACTGGAGCTCGGGTCTGGGTGAGACTGGGCCGCATCAGGTTTTCAAAAAAAAAACGCATTTATTAAAAACAAAATTTTTTTAAAAACTTCGCTTTGGTTCCAATTTTCTACAAGAAAAGCTCTGATAAAACATTCCACTGTTCTCAAATATCTTACTTTTTATTTTTCTACACAAAATAAAATGAAAAATAAATAAACAAATCAAGAATAAAGAAAATCTATCAATCAGTAATAAATAAATATAATAATAATAATAATAAAACTGCAAATAATAAAAACTTAAGAAACCACATATAGTTGGTGGGTAGACAAATTATTTTTTTCAGATTAAAATGAACAAAGCATTATTAGAGCCCTGTAGACATGACAAAACACGACTATAGTCACATTTATACTCTTTTTATTTACAACATATTGCACAACTGCAGGGTCTTGAGACACATGCTAACTCGCAAACTAGAGAGCTAGCGACCTAAACGGTAGCCTTCAAGTTATTTCCTTTAAACTTAAATAGCCAAAAACTTACCACTTCCACACAGATAGGGAGGATAACTATTAACAGTTATTTAACCTTTAACATGAACATTAATCAAACGTAATAATTTTTTCTGGGTACATGATACCATACAGCGGGCCGCAGTAACATTAAACTTTCATATCAAGGCGGGGGGCCTCAAACTAGTGTCCTTTACACTCCTTTACAACCTTTACACTCGTATGACCCAATTTAGTAGACATATTAAGACTAAATAAGCTCTTAAAGACTTGACGTGCTCATGTGTGTTGCTACAAATGTGTTCCCACTGGGTGCTGAGTGGCCGGCGTACAGGAAGTGATGCTCAGTGTTCAGAGTTGAGTTTCACCTTGCCGTTTATCGCCTTGCCTGTGTTTTTATCAGGTTTTTTTTTTTTTTGCCCGGCAATCAAGTTAGTGTGTCTCACTAAAACATGACTGACACCTAAGAGACCAATGTAGAATACTACATATCATTTACAGCGTCTTTGAACGCATCTTCTGAATTTCTTAAATTTATATTTTGTGCTATTTAGCAATTGTTATGCTTTGAAATGCTTATAGTTTAGGCAAAATAAAAATACATAAAACCTGCTTCAATATGGTTCTATATGATTTATAATATACTGTATTCAACGGTGAAACTATAAATACTATACTAAATAAATACTATAAATACACAAATACAGTATATAGTGTCAGCTTAAATAATTAAAAGATTGTTTTTCTATTGTTATATTTCTGTCATCCATAAATGACTTATCATGGATATTTTACAATCAGAAGGTTTACTTAGAAAGGAATTGACCAATAATTGTTTACACAGTTAATTTTGACTGTTTGGTAGAGCTGAATGAAATATTGTTTGTTATATGAACGATACAAAATTATTGGGCTTTGTTTCCATGTTGGATGAGTTTACATCACCTGCCATCAATGACCAATTAGTATTTATTTTTGTCTTTGGTAGAATTGGTAAATACAGTACCCTTATATCCAGCTTTTAGGTGTATAATACCAAAATATTCGTGAAAATATTGGTGATTAGTTGTTTAGTAATCAGCCACAATCCATACGGGTTAATCCATTAATGATCATTCTTACCTCATGTAAACAGGTATATTGGCCGTGTGGCGGGACCACGTTTTCCTCCCCTTTCATCTCCACACTGATCTTGAGTCTAATGGCGCCGGATACAGCGGATTTGTCGGTTCTCTTATCTGTAAAAAAAAAAAAAACATAACCGTGCCTTACAATTTATTCCATACAAATCCAAGGGACTGATCCTCTGATATGAAAAGTAACAAAAGAAAAGAATGCATCATCACCACCCCCCCCCATAAAGTTTCCAAAATATTGCTCGCTTCACTGAGCGATATATAATGTACCATTAAAAAACATATACAATTTACCAATGTAACAAAGTTTGTCCTTGACCGCATCATAAGAAGCACATGAAACCGCCATAAAGCACGTTAATCATATTATCGAAACACATAACATACAATGTAAATTCCAAGCATCACTGATGGCATGACGTGATGTTAAATGGCGCCATATAATATAAAAGCCATATCATAATCTACATGAATACACTTGCATTCATAAGGGTAGTGGCGATAACAGGTGGAATAAATCAGGTTTATTGTAAATGCTAATACACAAATGGAGTTTGTTATTATGTTGATGGATTTCCAACAGCGCCCCCTGTGGTTTCATGTACAAAAAAAAAAGTGATATTCCTCTCAAGTGAGAATTAATTACATGACAAAGGATCGATATTGTAGACGAGCTGAAGAGGGGAGTACATTTGGATGGGGCTGACACCCACTTGGGCTTTTATACATTCATCGTGGGTATTTAAAGGGACTGAATGGTGGCACCTGGCGAGGCGGGTCACTATTTGCACAAATTGCGTCCTTTTAATCTAAGAGGCAAAACAATACTGTGCTATTAGAGCCGCCATTCAAACCTGATGGGCGAGCGGAAATAGGGGAAGACTGCATACGGAACCGCAGGGCGCCATGTCTTCCTTCCTACTTGAACGCTATTGATGGCCTCAACTGGAGCACACACACTTGATCTGACCATGAATTTATCCTCCTATCTTTGAGTGGAATGGTTATTGGATGGGAAAGGATATAATGGTTACACTGTGGCTGGGGTGTAATGGGATTTTTGTAGGGGACGCCGGGGCGTGGATTTCTAATGCGTTTAAGTGGGATAACCACCACTGATAACTGGAACTGGAATTTAAAGTGACAATAACATACTAGTTATCAAGTTAATCATTTTATTTTATGTAAATTGGTTTACTTTTTTAATGTATAAGCTTTTGTTATTGCACACCACATCCAGTTATCAATCATTCATTCATTCATTTTCTACCGCTTATCCTCATGAAGGTGCTGGAGCCTATCCCAGTGTTCTTCGGGCGTGAGGCGGGGTACACCCTGGACTGGTCGCCAGCCAATCACAGGGCACATATAGACAAACAACCATTCACACTCACATTCATACCTATGGACAATTTGGAGTCGCCAATTAACCTGACGGTCGAGGGTGGAATTGAACTCGGGTCTCTGAGCTGTGTGGCCTGCATGCTAACCACTCAGTCGCCGTGCAGTACCTATTAACTTTATGTTTTAGGCAAAACAAGATATTCACACACATTCATTCATTCATTTTCTACCGCTTTTTCCTCACGAGGGTTGTGGGTGGTGCTGGAGCCTATTCCAGCGTTCTTCGGGCGAGAGGCGGGGTACACCCTGGACTGGTCGCCAGCCAATCACAGGGCACATATAGACAAACAACCATTCGCACTCACATTCATACCTATGGACAATTTGGAGTCGCCAATTAACCTGATGGTCGAGGGTGGAATTGAACTCGGGTCTCCGAGCTGTGTGGCCTGCATGCTAACCACTCAGTCGCCGTGCAGTACCTATTAACTTTATGTTTTAGGCAAAACAAGATATTCACACACATTCATTCATTCATTTTTTACCGCTTTTTCCTCACGAGGGTCGTGGGTGGTGCTGGAGCCTATCCCAGTGTTCTTCGGGCGTGAGGCGGGGTACACCCTGGACTGGTCGCCAGCCAATCACAGGGCACATATAGACAAACAAACATTCACACTCACATTCATACCTATGGACAATTTGGAGTCGCCAATTAACCTGATGGTCGAGGGTGGAATTGAACTCGGGTCCCCGAGCTTTGTTGCCTGCATGCTAACCACTCAGTCGCCGTGCAGTACCTATTAACTTTATGTTTTAGGCAAAACAAGATATTCACACACATAAGCTTTGTAAAAGAGTGATGTTTCGGACCATAATTGATTGTGTTTGATTAATCGAAACAACAATCTTCAGATTAATCTACTAAGACAATAATCTGTCGTTGCAGCCCTAGTTCTAACTGAAGTATGTATGGACAATTTGGAGTCACCTTTTTGGAATGTTTTTGGAGTACCTGGAGAAAACCCACGCATGCACGGGGAGAACATGTAATCTCCACACAGAGATGGTCGAGAGTGGGATTGAACCCTGGTCTCCTAGCTGTGAGGTCTGCACGCTAACCACTCACCCACCGTGCAGCCCCAGTTATCAATCAATCAGCTTGAATCTTTAATAGTCCCATATTATACAATTTAAATAAGTAAGTGGGTTAGCCCGCTATTTATTTCAAGATATGTAGCAAAGCCTCTTTACAAAAGTGTCTTCTGTGAAGTGGTGGGCGTACACACGGGGCGTGCTCGTCTAGCCAGGGGCGGTACACACAGCTACTGAATGAACACTTGCTAAAACCCAGAACTCCAAAGGCAAGTTTCCTTTCAAAAGTAGAGCAAACAAGTGAAGCAGATGATGAATTGTTCTCACATTGGGTACTCATAAACAGCATCGAGGGGAACATACTTCAGTTAGAACTAGGGCTGCAACGACAGTAGATTAATCTGAAGATTGTTGTTTCGATTAATCAAACACAATCAATTTTGGTGCGCAACGTCACTCTTTGACAAAGCTTATGTGTGTGAATATCTTGTTTTGCCTAAAACATAAAGATAATAGGTACTGCACGGAGACCGAGTGGTTAGCACGCAGGCCACACTGCTCGGAGACCTGAGTTCAATTCCACCCTCGGCCATCAGGTTAATTGGCGACTGAATTAATGTGTATGAATGTGAGTGTGAATGGTTGTTTGTCTATATGTGCCCTGTGATTGGGCATTCCCAATATGGGCATATAGTATAGTAATAATAATAATAATAAGACCTCACAGCTAGGAGACCAGGGTTCAATTCCACCCTCGGCCATCTCTGTGTGGAGTTTGCATGTTCTCCCCGTGCATGCGTGGGTTTTCTCCGGGTACTCCGGTTTCCTCCCACATTCCAAAAACATGCTAGGTTAATTGGCGACTCCAAATTGTCCATAGGTATGAATGTGAGTGTGAATGGTTGTTTGTCTATATGTGCCCTGTGATTGGCTGGCGACCAGTCCAGGGTGTACCCTGTACCCTGTCGCCCGAAGACAGCTGGGATAGGCTCCAGCACCCCCTGCGACACTCGTGAGGAAAAAGCGGTAGAAAATGAATGATAAGGGGTAGAAAATGAAATTTTAATAAGCAGAAATCAGAGAATATTTACATTTTCATCAAACACCGATCATTGATTGATTAATGAATTAATTTGATTAATCATTGATTGGTTGTTAAGGCTGGAGTTAGAACATCATTTAAAAAAACTGATTTTGCAAAATGGGGGACCTGTCAGAATTCTGACAATTGTGTTGAAATAATTGTTGATTTTGTCGAAGTTATTAAAGGTTTCATAATTGAGTGCACTACTTGGCTGTGACCAGCAGAGGCGCTGTTGCATCAGCACGTCGACTGAGGGTTTATTTGTCATTGACCGGTGAAAAGCTCTGGTGAAATCTCCACAGTATAGTCGTAGTTTTGACATGAAATGATTCCACTTTAAGGATCCGGTTGACTGCGTATTGTCAGTCAGTACTAACAGGAGATACATACCTAGGTTGTACCAAACATCCATTTCTCCACTGAGCGTGCGGACTTCAATGATGGTCTGGCCCAGGAAGTCGTCCGACTCACGCTTAAAATGCTGCTTCACCCGCGACTTGATGTCGTCGTCCTCGTCCCACACACGCACCTTGATGCGATCGGTGGCGTTGTGACATTCACTGCGAACGGCGAAACAGAAATCCGTCGGTCAGAGCAATCAGCAGGCACCGCCGCGTTCAACAGTGGGCGACGCCGCGTTCAGTGACAGCTCATCAGGTCGGGGCGTTCAGCAAAGCAGAATGACTTAATGTCAAACACACAATTGGAGATAAACACAGACATGCACGCACATTTCTTTTTATAGACGAGCATAATAACAATTCTCTCCCGTCATCGCTTGAAAGTGTTTTTGTGTGTGCATATGGGCATGCCTGGCGTTGGAGTTTGAGCATAAAAGTGCTGTTTTGCCTGGCAGGAAGAATCACCCCAAGACGCCGTGTGACCTTTTCCACTGCATGACTGTTGTCTCTGTGCATGCAAACATCATCAGAGCAGAGCTGCATGTTACACAAGAATGACTGTGTCTCGTTCACCAGGATTATCTATTTGTGAAAACATCATTATGTAAAATAAGCTTCTGTCCTATCGGGAGTCAGCTCAGCAGAGAGGATGGGGGGCTGCTTCACCATAATGACACGGATGGGGGTCAGAGGGTCTTTGCCCACGATTAAAACCAACAGATTACGACTTGTTCTAATGACTTGATCTTGGGTGCAAAATCCACAGTAACGGTTCCCATAGTGTTCCCGCGCTAATCCCTTTCTTCGGGAAGCCCGATGCTGCAGCTGCACAAGTCTGGGATTTTGCTCTCTGCTAAGCACATAGTAATGTATCACTCGATTAATCTACATCCCTGTAGTAATGGGAGAGTTTTATTACAGCCACCACTGGAGCCTCGTTACAGGTGTGGAGCTGGTCTACGAGTGGTCTAAGCTGTATAGAGTTTTTTTTATGAACATTTATTTTTTGGTTTCATTAAACATTAAAAAACATTAAACAACATTAAAACACAGATTGCAATGTTAACTGAATGAATGCTACCTATAAGAAATAATGCCAGTCCAATTCATCCACTCTATACAGCCAAAAATGTTAACAAAAAAATTTTTTTTTAGCTTTACAATTATAGTTTTATACACAAAAAACAGTTTGAAATGCATATAGATGACAAACTGCTGCCCCATGACCCGGACCAGTATAAGCAGAAGTAAATGTAATGGTTTTTTGCTACTGGTTAGCTGCAATGTATTTTTCCATTCATTCATTCATTCATTTTCTACCGCTTATCCTAACGAGGGTTAGGAGATGGCCGAGCATGGAATTGAACTCGGGTCTCCTTGCTGACAGCTGGGATAGGCTCCAGCACCCCCTGCATCCCTCGTGAGGATAAGCAGTATCCTGTCTTCGGGCGAGAGGCGGGGTACAGAGGTACAGAGACAAACAACCATTCACACTCACATTCATACCTATGGACAATTTGGAGTCGCCAATTAACCTAGCATGTTTTTGGAATGTGGGAAGAAACCGGAATACCCGAAGAAGAACATGCAAACTCCACACAGAGATGGCCGAGGGTGGGATTGAACTCAAGTGCCCTAGCTGTAAGGTCTGCGTGCTAACCACTTGACCACCATACTTTCTCCAACTAACAAAAAACACACAGGGGCTCTATCCTGGCTCGAATAAGTGTGTTTTGGAGTGCCGATATCAGTAATTTTTTATATCAGTAATCGATAGTCGATAGCAACATCGGATGGAGACGCCTGTAATTAAAATAAGGAAGAAAAGCTCAGTTGACATAGAACACTTTACAGATTTTTTTTTTTCAGGAAAAAAAAATGTTTTATATTCAGGTTAGTTGTGTAATACTTAATATCTATAAAATGATACAGAATTCATGTCAAATTTGTGTTTTTTTCTTTGCGTTGACGAATCAATCCCAGATATTTCATCAATAGAATAATATATGAATAAGAGCTACAGACAGAAACCTCCCAGAGGAAATATTTAAACCGCGAGCCCTTCACACGAGAGTAGCAGCATCACGGCGAGTAAAAATGTCGGGCGAAGGTGACGATGGATGAGAGCGTGCGGTGATTCATAAACACTTGTCAGCCACTCACATTACTAGCCTCATAGCTCAGACCACCTGCACTCCTGAAAGTGAAGCATGGCCACAATAGCGAGTCAAGCGCTATTGTCGTCGAAGCGCAGACAGGCATCAAACACACCGAGATACGCCACCATAAATCTGATATCAGGAGGCAAGACGCATTTATGTTGATTGTTATGTGTTGATTAATGTCGTTGAGGCGTTATGGTTATGGTGTCGCATCTCACCTCCATGTAGTAAACATTATCAGAATGAATCTTCGCTATCATCCACGGAATGGCACTTTTTTTTTTTTGCTAAAGAAGACCTCGACTTGAGGAAATGATGCTTGAGATGATGTAATTGATGACTTATAACCTGATGTCTATAGTATTTTAACATCAAACGAGATTGAGGACTGTGGTCAAGCTTAATGGGCACGCCTCTGATGTCTGCACATCAGTTTCATTTGAACATGCATCAGATTACAATTGAATGCATCACATAATCAGTTCACAGTTCCACATGTCCAAAAGGAGTAGGAAGAAGCAAAGCTTATTAAATCCTACCTCTCCATCTGGTACTTTGGAGGGGTAAAAAATCAATTTGTTCACTTCCTGCTTTCATAATATAAGATTTTTTAATTTATTATATATTATTAATATTTTTTTATTTTTAATTATTCATTCATTCATTTTCTACCGCTTTTCCTCACGAGGGTCGTGGGGGGTGCTGGAGCCTATCCCAGCTGTCTTCGGGCGAGAGGCGGGGTACACTCTGGACTGGTCGCCAGCCAATCACAGGGCACATATACTAGACAAACAACCATTCACACTCACATTCATACCTATGGACAATTTGGAGTCACTAATTAACCTAGCATGTTTTTGGAATGTGGGAGGAAACCGGAGTACCCGGAGAAAACCCACACATGCACGGGGAGAACATGCAAAAATATGTTATGATGTCAACGGCTTCTATTTTTATTTTTTTTACATCTACCATGGGGTGTTATTTTATGACATTATTATTAGTAGTAGTATGAAATATACAAACAAATACCAATATGAGTTCGAAATCAAAAACTATTTTAAACATTTTTCCCGTAATGCATGTTTTTGGAATATGGGAGGAAACCGGAGTACCCGGGGAAAACCCACGCATGCACGGGGAGAACATGCAAACTCCACACAGAGATGGCCGAGGGTGGAATTGAACCCTGGTCTCCTAGCTGTGAGGTCTGCGCGCAAACCACTTGACCACCGTGCCGCCCGCATATTGTAACTCATTAAAGCATAATCAATTGAATGATCAAGAATTGCAGCAATTGTGTGAAATGGACAGATGGTTAATTGTCTTTAGTGAGACCAAATGGAGTGCGCTACTTAGTGGTAACTCTGGAGAGGCACTGTCTAGCAGTAGTTCTGGTCTAAAGAACACCAACATGATGAGAGGATTTGAGCTACATTCATGCCAGACGTCCGCAAATGCATTAACTGACGCAAGTGCTCAGAACCTCAAGAGATTCTACGGTCCCCTGAACTATATTTACAATAGCAACTACCCATTGAGTGTTAATTTCAAGCCATAATTGTCAATTTAGTCAATTGTCCATTGTAGTATAATGTAATATAACCATAGCTGTAGGGAGCACCAAAATACCCCCTTGTCATGTGACTTGTTTGAAATGTTATGCACAAGCACAGCTTGATGCACTCTGGACCACAGATGAATGCACCACAGCAGGAATTGAGGCAAAAAACATAAGCAATTTCAGAATTTTCTTATTTTGTCATTTAAAATATACATATATCATTTCGGGCTGCAGGGCGGTTGAGTGGTTAATGCGCAGATCTCACAGTTCGAGGACCCAAGTTAAATCCCACCCTCGGCTATCTATGTGTGGAGTTTGCATGTTCTCCCAGTGTATGCTTGGGTTTTTTCTCCGGTTTCCTCCCACATTCCAAACACATGCTAGGTTAATTAGCGACTCCAAATTGCAGCACCCCAGCAAGCACCAATAAATGCTTTGCTTGGATGCAATGCATTACTGGAAAAATGTTTAAAATAGTTTTTGATTTCAAACTCATATTGGTATTTGTTTGTATATTTCATAATACTACTACAAATAATGTCATAAAATAACACCACACGGTAGATGTAAAAAAAATCAAAATAGAAGCTGTTGACATCATAACATATTTTTGCATGTTCTCCCCGTGCATGCGTGGGTTTTTTTCTCCGGTTTCCTCCCACATTCCAAAAACATGCTACGTTAATTAGCGACTCCAAATTGCAGCACCCCAGTAAGCACCAATAAATGCTTTGCTTGGATGCAATGCATTACGGGGAAAATGTTTAAAATAGTTTTTGATTTTGAACTCATATTGGTATTTGTTTGTATATTTCATACTACTACTAATAATAATGTCATAAAATAACACCACGCGGTAGATGTCTCCGGGTACTCCGGTTTCCTCCCACATTCCAAAAACATGCTAGGTTAATTGGCGACTCCAAATTGTCCATAGGTATGAATGTGAGTGTGAATGGTTGTTTGTCTATATGTGCCCTGTGATTGGCTGGCGACCAGTCCAGGGTGTAGCCCGCCTCTTGCCCGAAGACAGCTGGGATAGGCTCCAGCACCCCTGCGACCCTCATAACGATAATTGGTAGAAAATGAATGAATGAATGAATGAATGTTCACAATTGGTTATTACAGAGGAAAGTTCGAAGCAGCTGAAGTTGTAGTAATCCTAGGACTGTTAGACATCCGTGGAAAGGCAGGCAGATGGTCAGAAGGGAGGAAATGATATGCCGCATACAATTAAAGCAACTTATTTGGCTGTTAAAACAACAGGGATAAGAACTCTGCTGCTCGCCCTGATGGATGTTACCGTAAAACTGCGACAAGGCTGTCGTTAGCACCGCCACTGAAGTCTCTACAGTGCTGCAGCTGCTGTGTTGCATGTTTTATCAGATCTTATGACCTTCTTAACTATTGATTATACAGGTTTACATGCTAAATAATGGATTAAGAGCCCTTCACAAATGATTCCAATGGACTATTAGAGAGCACTTACAAGTAGAACCTCTCGTCCCAGATCGGGTTGAGGTTGCCGAAGATTGTTTTTGTCCTGCGCTTGGTCTTCCCCACTTGGACGGTGACGTATGGGTCGCTGGAGCCTGTTTTGTCCTTGGCCTGGAGCCCTTGAGCACTCATGACTGTCGGAGGAAAAAGAAGGGCAAATTCAAGGCAGGATAGACAACTTGCCAGTTGGGTATCCATGAATCAATACAATGTGTGCAATTGTGTCCTAAATTGCCGGTTTACAATCATTTGGATGGCTTGTAATAACGGGGAATAAGGCCTTTGTTGTTGGTATTTTGATGCTACATCCCATACTTTAGCAGTCTATAATTTAGAGGAACCATCACAGACACCCTTGCGTTGCTTTAGTGCCAGAATCAGAGTCATTTGTCGTTACTCCTAATTTGAACCAACCACTGGCACTTCATTTAAACATCTCAAAAGTCATTGCAGAATATTTTTACACAGGTTTTTTTTTTTTTTTACTTTTTTTTGTTTCAATGCCTAATTTGTTTGGCTATGGTTGTAAAAATCAGCATTGACTCCATCCATTGATGGGATTCATCTCCTTTTCATTTGGCATGCAGTGTTAAGTCTATCCATAATTAATGTCCTCTGCAGGCTGTAGATCTCCTTGTGTGTGTGTGTGTGTGTGTGTGTGTGTGCCTGCTGCTAGCAATATTCCCAGACTTGGATCAGACGAATGACCTATGAATCAGGATCCTATAGTTCCACACATACAGGTGGAAGAAAAAAGTGTGAGTAGTATTTCTCTGTGCCATAAAGGGGAGTGAAAGGACAGTGTGCCATTAAATATGCAAGGGACTGGTTAAATAATTCAGACTACACATATATGCCCAGCTCAATGTAGGTAAGAATCGGGGGCAAGGCTGTAGAGGGTCCTCCTGGCTGTTTACTTCCGCAGTACACAAAACCAAATAAGAAGTTGACATACGTATGTATGCTTGTGTTTCCAAGAAAACCTTTGCTCTCTCTTAAACAAGGACAGATTTTGCCTTCAGTCAGAGGTAGCCAACCAAATAAAAGTACACCCAAGAATGAAAGTTTTGCAAAACTCCTTCTGTGTATTCACAACCTGTTTACATTATCTTATTTTGTGATCTATGGTTGCTGGCATTTGCTGTAGTTCAAACATAACTTTGATCAACGTTCATCTATGACTATCTTGGGCAGTGGTCTCAAACACGCGGCTCGCGGGCCAAATATGGCCCGCAGGACACTAGTTTGAGGCCCCCGCCTTGATATGAAAGTTTAATGCAAGTTTGATATGGATGCTGTATGGTATCATGTACCCAGAAAAAAATTATTACGTTTGATTAATGTTCATGTTAAAGGTTAAATAACTGTTAATAGTTATCCTCCCTATCCGTGTGGAAGTGGTAAGTTTTTGGCTATTTAAGTTTAAAGGAAATAACTTGAAGGCTACCGTTTAGGTCGCTAGCTCTCTAGTTTGCGAGTTAGCATGTGTCTCAAGACCCTGCAGTTGCGCAATATGTTGTAAATAAAAAAGTATAAATGTGACTATAGTCGTGTTTTGTCATGTCTACAGGGCTCTAATAATGCTTTGTTCATTTTAATCTGAAAAAAATAATTTGTCTACCCACCAACTATATGTGTTTTTTTAAGTTTTTATTATTTGCCATTTTATTATTATTATTATATTTATTTATTACTGAGTGATTGATTTTCTTTATTCTTGATTTGTTTATTTTATTTCTTATTTTGTGTAGAAAAATAAAAATTAAGATATTTGAGAACAGTGGAATGTTTTATCAGAGCTTTTCTTGTAGAAAATCGGAACCAAAGCAAAGTTTATTCATTTTTCTGTTTTCAATAAATGCGTTTTTTGCCTTGCCCAGACCCTAGCTCCAGTTGCCCCCAGGTAAATTGAAATTGAGACCCCTGATCTTGGGTCTTGGCTGTGACCAGTCCAGGGTGTACCTCGCCTCTCGTTCGAAGACAGCTTGGGTAGGCTCCAGCAAAATCCGCATCCCCAGTAATAGAAAATGGACATTCAATAGACCTTTGGTATAACTACAGAGGAAACCCTTGGTTATCACAAAGCCGGATCTTCCAATACCGTCCCTCCAAACCTCTCTATTTGTGCCTCCCTCTGTCTCTGCTGATGTATTGACCAAGCCAGAAGTGCGAGATGTGCAGTGACCGAGCTGAGCCTGACTCACAGGAGTTACCACAGAGATGGATTGGAGGCCTGAGATTGAGTCAACCTTATTGACCTTTCCTTCTAGTCCAACACTATGTAATGCAAGTAGGCCAGTAAATGGCTTTTAATGGTTTCCTGTTACATGATATTTTTGTGAATGGTTTCATTTTGTCAATGGCTACTGTACAAGAGGCAGTGACAGGAACTGAATTTCCATTTTTCCACGGCTCCATTTTTACTATAAAGGCTGGCGAAGACAATAAAGTTCCTGACGAGGGAAGGATCATCAATTTTCCCCTTTACTACCACCCAAAAATGTTAGGTTGTATTAAGCATGAAATAACCTGTGAAATTGCCAGCTTCCCAAAATGTACGTTGTAACAAGAAACCTTCTGAAGGTGCTCTGAAGGAGCGCTCTTGTCAAATTCCACTCAAGCGCTTGACATTATGATTGGCATCTTAAAGAGAGCTCCGGTGGACTCATTTCCGGAACTCACCGTGCAAACTTGTGTTAGCATACGCAGTTTTGGGATTACCCTGTGAGTGAACTACCAACCCCCCCCAAAAAAAATCACACACATCAATGCCTCTCAAAGGCTTTTTATTTGCCATTCTGACGTTTGTTTAACATTTGCCAGAAGTGGTGCCACAGCTTTTCTCTGTTGGTGTCTTATTTTTACTGGAGCCAAGCATCTTTTCCTTTTCCTGTGGAAACTAATTTTTCCTGTTGCTGTTTCAATGGCAGAGACACAACAAGTGTGGGGGGGGGCACAGTTGACTTAGCAATTTTCCGCCTTCTCAGGTGGTGTCAGAAACGCTGCACAATGCTCAGACCGGAGCTGTAACAGAAGGCCTGGTATTTGTTTCCCTTGGCCTCACCGGGTTCTGTGTAAAAGGCAAACCCCCATATTGTATTGTCATAGCAGAAACTGAGCCAGCGTGACGCTCGGCTTTCTCCGAGCCCTGTTGTGTTGAAAGCAGTTGTAGCTATTTTCCAAGGTGTCCCTGACATCATCACACGTCATCGTCTGACTGCAAAAAGCTGTGTGTAGTCTCACCCCGAGGCTACACAAAACACTCTGCATCTGGTATAACAAATAGAATACTTCGAACTGCTTTCAAGAGAACTGAGTTCTGAGTTTGTGTTAAATCTTTGATCGGACCGCAGACGATGGAACATTGCTTTGTCAACTTTGGTCTCCACAGACTGATAGACAGGTTTACACAGACCGGTGCCAAACAATGCCCCAAATCTCCAGCTTTGATAGGCAGTATGAAATGGGCTAGTTGATCCGATGACCCTCTTTGTTGTCAGCACATAGCCTGATCCATTGTTTGTCTTTATCTGTGGTCTCCACACCGTTTTCAGAAACCTTACCCAATCAATTCCTAAATGATCAATTTCTATTTGTTTTTTTTTTCCCAGTGTTAATTTATGGTAATGGTAATGGTTTTATTTCATTTGAACATGCATCAGATTACAATTGAATGCATCCCATAATCAGTTCACAGTTCCACATGTCCAAAAGGAGTAGGAAGAAGCAAAGCTTATTAAATCCTACCCCTCCATCTGGTACTTTTACAATCAGTAACTGTTACATTTGTTCACTTCCTGCTTTCCATAATACAGTTAAAGGTTTTTTTTAAATTTTGTTGTATTTTTTTTAAATAATGTACCTCGTACCGAAGTACAAGGTGATATGACCATCCAATGACATAATGGTTACCATAGTAAGTGTCAATATAGTGATATGTATAGCACATCATGACTGGTTAGAGACTCTTCATCCTTGTATTTAGCAAACATCAACTGCTTGTATTGTTTCTTGAATTGGCTCATCATTGTGCATTGTTACTCCATCCATTCCATAGTTTGATTCCACATACTGAAATGCTATGGCTTTTTAACATAGTCCCAGCATATAAATGTTTCAAATTTAGTTCTTCCCTCAGATCATATTTCTCCTCTCTAATTTTGTTCAACCACCCTAAAGTCTCAGGTTAATGACAAGTACATTTTTTCAAAATGATCTTTGGTCGAGTGGTTAGCGCTCAGACCTCACAGCTAGGAGACCAGGGTTCAATTCCACCCTCGGCCATCTTTGTGTGGATGGCCATCACCCACGTGCATGCGTGGGTTTTCTCCGGGTACTCCGGTTTCCTCCCACATTCCAAAAACATGCTAGGTTAATTGGTGACTCCAAATTGTCCATAGGTATGAATGTGAGTGTGAATGGTTGTTTGTCTATATGTGCCCTGTGATTGGCTGGCGACCAGTCCAGGGTGTACGAAGACAGCTGGGATAGGCTCCAGCACCCCCCGCGACCCTCGTGAGGAAAAGCGGTAGAAAATGAATGAATGAATGAATTAATCTTGTTGCTGTTATATTATAAGTGGTTTTGAATCCGGAAGACAGAGACTGGAGTTAAAGATGTCTTCTCAGAAACTCAAGGGGTTTTCTGTCATTTCTGAATTTACTGCTGATTTTTGTGTTGCGGTTAAGACAACTCTATAATATACGGTGATTAATCCATACGCTATGACTTCGAACTGAAGCATCCAGTGAACAAGGCTTACCAGTGATGCTGATTTTCGCAGACCATTTGGAGGTGCCGTCCAGCACAGCCTGCTTGGCGGTTTTTAGATGACTGGCAAATTCCTCTTTAGAGATATGGAACATCTCCTGGATCACCTCGAACACTTCAGGACGATTCTTCTCCCGGATCTTCATTCGCTCTTTCATGGCCATAATGATGTTCTGGGTCTTGTCCTCCGCCCCATGTTTGGAGCTCTTCTCTACTGCCCCTGAATAGATGACGTAAATAGCACGGTTTGTGTTGAATGGGGTTCTTTATTTCAGTATCATGTCTTATCTGCAAAGGGCTCATAAGGGCCAGATTTCAACGTGATAATAAGATGAAACACAGTTCAAATTGAAAAACATTGTAATGCTAGCGTGACACTGTTACAATACATTGCATTTCCGTGTAGCTAATCCATTTAAGTGTGCATGAAGTGCCGTGAGCATCCCACGGCATTGTTGCCATTAAGCTACAATGTTAGAAAAGGAACACCCTTGATTAAAATACCGATTGGAGATGATAGTGAGTGCAAGTGACTAGCATTGTAAATGCTTACTTACTCTGTAAACAGTCTGCATTGAGCAAGTCTTGGCACTTCTCGTGGCATTTAACGCCACACTCAGAGCAGCGCATGCCTTGGCGGGCGATGCCCCATAGAAGCCCCTCGCACTCATGGCAGTAGGTGGGTGCAGTGGCCGTCCACACCTCAAAGTTATGGGGCGTTGTGGATGAGATGGGGTATATCAAGGCCTGGAGGGTCTTCTTGAAGACGTGTAGTTTCTGAAAAGAGTGGTGTGTTAGAGATAGGATGAAAAGATTCTAATGTCCATTGAACATCTAAGAAAGTCTAAGGCAGGGGTCTCAAACTCAATTTACTTGGGGGCCACTGGAGCTAGGGTCTGGGTGAGACTGGGCCGCATCAGGTTTTCCAGAAAAAAAAGGCATTTATTAAAAACAAAAAAATTTTCAAAACTTCGCTTTGGTTCCAATTTTCTACAAGAAAAGCTCTGATAAAACATTCCACTGTTCTCAAATATCTTACTTTTTATTTTTCTACACAAAATAAGAAATAAAATAAACAAATCAAGAATAAAGAAAATCAATCACTCAGTAATAAATAAATATAATAATAATAATAAAACAGCAAATAATAAAAACTTAAGAAACCACATATAGTTGGTGGGTAGACAAATTATTTTTTTCAGATTAAAATTACCAAAGCATTATTAGAGCCCTGTAGACATGACAAAACACGACTATAGTCACATTTATACTCTTTTTATTTACAACATATTGCGCAACTGCAGGGTCTTGAGACACATGCTAACTCGCAAACTAGAGAGCTAGCGACCTAAACGGTAGCCTTCAAGTTATTTCCTTTAAACTTAAAAAACCAAAAACTTACCACTTCCACACGGATAGGGAGGATAACTATTAACAGTTATTTAACTTTTAACATGAACATTAATCAAACGTAATAATTTTTTCTGGGTACATGATACCATACAGCATCCATATCAAACTTGCGCGGGCCGCACTAACATTAAACTTTCATATCAAGGCGGGGGGCCTCAAACTAGTGTCCTGCGGGCCACATTTGGCCCGCGGGCCGCGTGTTTGAGACCCCTGGTCTAAGGAATAACTATCTGAATCTGTTAGACTTGCTCGAGTGTGGCAGAACCTTTTAAGCTTCTGACTGTGTGATCCGGGTTTAGAAAGAGATGGGGTTGGCCTCCCGTGAGAGGGGACAAAAACCTCATGGGATGTGTAGAAACAGAAAAAAACACATTAAAAACGGAAAAATTAATTGATTTTTAGTTCCTCCGGTGAGACACAAAATATTCTCCAGAAAAAAATATTTTTTCAGGGTGTTAGAAAGCTTGTTCTAGTTTGTTCCTCATTGCAAGTCCTTTTCTGCTTAGCCTCTAACTAAGGGAAAGGTCTTGACATCTGAAAGGAAAGTGTCATTAAACCCGGATTAACAACATCCTTTGCCCCATTTAGCTTTCTTCCCATCAACTGGTTAGGGGATTGAAGCCTCATCACACCAAACACTGGAGATGACAAGATCCCGTCCTGACAGAAACCTCCTGAAATTGAATTATTTACTGCGGCGGTGCTGTAACAGAATCAAAACATTGCGTTCCTTTTTTAAACATCTCTTTCACATTTCACCACCAACTGTGACGCCGTCCAAACAACGACTTGGTGCCAGCTTCCTTAGACACTCATGTTGTGGTAATCAAGATCGGTCTAGATATAGACCAGGGGTCTCAAGCATGTGGCCCGCAGGACACTAGTTTGAGGCCCCCGCCTTGATATCAAAGTTTAATGTTAGTGCGGCCCGCGCAAGTTTGATATGGATGCTGTATGGTATCATGTACCCAGAAAAAATTATTACGTTTGATTAATGTTCATGTTAAAGGTTAAATAACTGTTAATAGTTATCCTCCCTATCTGTGTGGAAGTGGTAAGTTTTTGGCTATTTAAGTTTAAAGGAAATAACTTGGAGGCTACCGTTTAGGTCGCTAGCTCTCTAGTTTGCGAGTTAGCATGTGTCTCAAGACCCTGCAGTTGCGCAATATGTTGTAAATAAAAAGAGTATAAATGTGACTATAGTCGTGTTTTGTCATGTCTACAGGGCTCTAATAATGCTTTGTTCATTTTAATCTGAAAAAAATAATTTGTCTACCCACCAACTATATGTGTTTTTTTAAGTTTTTATTTATTTTGATTGATTGATTTTCTTTATTCTTGATTTGTTTGTTTATTTTTTGTGTTATTTTGTGAAGAAAAATAAAAAGTAAGATATTTGAGAACAGTGGAATGTTTTATTAGAGCTTTTTTTGTAGAAAATTGGAACCAAAACAAAGTTTTTTAAATTTTTTCGTTTTTAATAAATGCGTTTTTTTTTTTGGAAAACCTGATGCGGCCCAGTCTCACCCAGACCCTAGCTCCAGTGGCCCCCAAGTAAATTGAGTTTGAGACCCCTGATCTAGACCAATACTCATTTTATGATTAACCTCTAACTATGGGAAAGGTCCAGACCTATGAAAGTAAATCAGCCTAACATCTCATTAAAACCAGATTAACAACATCCTTAGCCCCCGAGGCTTTGTTCCCATCGATTGGCTGGCAGACTGAAGTCTCACCACGCCAAATACCGGAGTTGACAAGCTCCTGTCTTGACAGAAACCTCCTCAAATTGAATGTTTTACTGCTGCAGTGCTGCCATCAACAAAGACCGGGTTTGCCAATTCCTGAAAGGAGAATCAATGTGTCCCGTAGAGAAGGTTTTAAACACGGAAATTATCCTGATTGAGATGAAAGGGACAGCACTACAAATGGAAGATTCATAGAGCTGAGATAAATCTAGTTTCAGGCTCCACTCCTCCTTTTCTCTGTAGCGTTGAAGAACATAAGAGCAGCCAGGGACTGCCCACTCAGACGTTCTCGCAGAAGGGGTCACGAATGATTAAATGACACGACAACAAGACTATTAAACACTGAGACTTTGAAGCGTTCATGCAACAGTTGAAACCTGGAGGACCTTTAATGAAACACAGAGGGAGACCGCGAGAGATTTAATCTCAGGATGACGAGACGAAGCAGATGCCTATGATTTATTTAGCGCCCCCGTTACAGTCTGTTGAGTCCAATGGCAGTAAACATTGCAGTTATTTATGCCTGTATATGCAAAGAAAACAACACTTTTTAAAAAAAAATTGCCCATCATCCTTATGGGAGACATGAACACATATGTCTTCCTCTTTTTTTGTGCGTTCTAACGATATAAAAAACGATAAAAAGACACAGCTCATTACCGCACCTAATGGGAAACACTTATAAGGGAACCTATAAAGTCTTCGGAAAAAGACTCCAGAAGGCGCCAACAAGCTCCATTTACATGGAATGGACGTGCATATTAACCAGCTACAGTGACATTGTTACGCTGATTGAATTATGTTACTGGCGCATTGACACTTCCGCCACATCATACCAGCTAGCTACTAGCCGGCCAGCATCGAACTTCAGCGCCATGCTCACAGAGCCACTGACAACTACAACAATTGGAGCTGCTGTGTTTTTAATTTTCAGTTTGGAAAAAGTTAACGCTGAGTTTTTGGAGGAGTTTTAATAGTTTTTGTAGGCGGCATAGTATTAATGAACTGTGTCTTTTTTTTATCTGTTTTTATATCTTTAGAATGCACAGAGTAGTGGGAGGCAAAACTGTTCATTTCAGTGAACTGGATCATCCTTGTTCATTCAGCAAAAAGATCAGTTTGTTTCATTCGTTTCGTTTGTTTCGTTCATTTCGTTCATTTCGTTCATTTCGTTCATTTCGTTCATTTCGTTCATTTCATTCATTTCGTTCATTTCGTTCATTTAGTTCATTTTGTTGTTTCGTTCGTTTCATTCGTTTCGTTTGTTTTGTTCGTTTTGTTCGTTTCGTTCATTTCGTTCGTTTCAGTCATTTCGGTCATTTCGGTCAATTGGTCCTTAGACTGTGATCTCCCCCTGTGCAAATACCCGGTCAGCTGTGTCGAGTGCAGGTTTTTGGAGTTTTAATAGGAGTTTTTGTAGGCGGCATAGTATTAATGAACTGTGTCTTTTTTATCTGTTTTTATATCTTTATAATGCACAGAATAGTGGGAGGCAAAACTGTTCATTTCAGTGAGCTGGATCATTCTGTTTCATTCAGTAAAAAGATCCGTTCATTTCGTTCATGTCGTTCATTTCGTTCATTTCGTTCATTTCGTTCAATGATCCGTTCATTTAGTTCATTTCATTCATTTAGTTCATTTCGTTCGTTTCGGTCATTTAGTTCATTTCGTTCATTTCATTCAATGAGCCGTTCATTTAGTTCGTTTCGTTCATTTCGTTCATTTCGTTCGTTTTGGTCATTTCGGTCAATTGGTCCTTAGACTGTGATCTCCCCCTGTGCAAGGACACGGTCAGCTGTGTCGAGTCAGTCCGTTCACTCATGAGTCGTTCACGTTTGTTCCGACTCAATACCGCAACATCACGTGATGACAAGTGGAGTGTCGGTCATGAACAAACGGGTCAAAAGAACTATGGTTCTTTTTTGTGAACGGAATGAACGAGGTTACCGACAGTGTCAGTCAATCTTTCCGTGTCTGTATTTCATTCAGCTAACCACACCCACCCACAGAGCGAGGCGCGACGATAGGACGCAGATGCAGATAGTCCCGCCCTGCATACGAAACGGTGAACTGACTGAAAAAAAGCATTTGCAACTGAATGAACTGAATGAGTATTTTAGGGGCTAGTTCAATAACTAGTTCATTTGACCCGTTCGTTCATGACCGACACACAACTTACAGAGAACAGAGAAAGACATAATTAAGTGCAGTTTTCCTTTAAGGTATGTTTACCACAGCGCCTCCTTTCAATTCCTGCTTGTCCCACTCTCCCAGTTCTGCGTTTCACACAATGAAACACAAGTGTGAAGAGACTCTCGAGTGTCACCCTGTGAGGTAACCCTGACTATGTGGTGCAAGGCACCACAGAATGGATTGACAAGCGCTTTTTCTTTCCCAGAGAATCACAGCAACAGAGTCAAAACCCTGTGTTCTCTTCTTTTAACCCTGCTTTCACGGTTCATCACCTGTTCTTCTTTGTCATATAGACCGCCTCTTGTGTTAGGGTGATGCACCGACCTGTTTTATATTTTAATGCATAAAAAGAATCACATAACATTTGTTTATTGCATCAAGGCTTTTTGACTTTGTCAGGAAATTTTTTTTTTCCTACATTTTAAAATGATCTGGTTGAAATTATGACCACTGTATTGTTTCGTATTGGTTAGTTTTATAATATTATGACTATAAAGCAATATTTTGAGCCACAATTGAAATGACTTTTGAGTTTTTCATGCTTACGTAAACATTCCCATGAATGAATTAATTACTTCACGTATGGCCTCACTTGAGAAGTAGTTTCAAAATTCGTAGAGAATGAATACACGCTGTGAGTATGCATGCAATGACGAATGGACACACAGAATCATGACATCATTATGACTAAAAGTAAAATATGTTTTAGTGGGAAAAAAAATATGATTATGATGAAAATTAACTCCGCACCGCATTCTCTTATCTTGAATTCTACGTTTTGTCACCCTCTCTCACCAACGCCACTTCCCTCTAACACTATATGATTGTTTATAGAGAATCCCCCTCCAATCCAGTCCTCATAGGAAGCACTCTCCCGGACTTAATGCAGCAGATAAAACTCTACATCTGCTCGGCCTACTTACCACGTCCGCACAATCTGCAAGCTTGCTGGGAACTCGCCCGTGCTTGCCTGCAAAATATTCATCCCTCCGTCCCTCATATGACTTGACTTCTCCACATTTTGCCCCTTTAGGTCCCTTTTTGGGAATCTTCTCAAATTATTGTAAGGAACAGTCTGGTTCCGCCAATAAAGATGTCTGTTCATCCCTGTAGCACTTTTAAAATCACACTATCGTGTATCCTCAAAATAATGGTCTCCACTCTAACAGACACCGTACCTCCATTAGTGGGCTGCTCGCGTTAGCTGTAATTACCCTTAGACCCCTTCTGTAAGTGGCTCGGTGCATAAGTTCCACAATGAGTGTGACATAGCAGCACTGTGTCAGTGCTGTACATTTTATTCCTATACGCTCCTAGAAATAGATTGTACAAGTGGAACAAATAAAAAGCGTACAAGTACGTTTTTCAACCCTTTTCATTTGCATTTTGTTCCTGTCTGTGGGAATGACTGGGAACAGTCATTCCAAGAATCAAGTCTCCAGTGAAGCAATTCATGTTTGATGATGTAATTGGTCTTTCAAGACACCCAAAGCACTGTAGACAAGGGGTCTCAAACATGCGGCCCGCGGGCCAAATGTGGCCCGCAAGACACTAGTTTGAGGCCCCCGCCTTGATATGAAAGTTTAATGTTAGTCCGGCCCGCGCAAGTTTGATATGGATGCTGTATGGTATCATGTACCCAGAAAAAATTATTACGTTTGATTAATGTTCATGTTAAAGGTTAAATAACTCTTAATAGTTATCCTCCCTATCCGTGTGGAAGTGGTAAGTTTTTGGCTATTTAAGTTTAAAGGAAATAACTTGAAGGCTACCGTTTAGGTCGCTAGCTCTCTAGTTTGCGAGTTAGCATGTGTCTCAAGACCCTGCAGTTGCGCAATATGTTGCAAATAAAAAGAGTATAAATGTGACTATAGTCGTGTTTTGTCATGTCTACAGGGCTCTAATAATGCTTTGGTAATTTTAATCTGAAAAAAAATTATTTGTCTATCCACTAACTATATGTGGTTTCTTAAGTTTTTATATAACACAACCATGACGAAACTAGCCATATCACATGATACATGGCATTTATGGACAAGAAAACATTCAGTATTTTATATATACTGAGAGCCAAAACAGATCAGCATTCAATGCATCACACATGTAATCCGCCTGTAATTGTATCCAAGGCCAGCAGCTTGAAGAAATGAATCCATTCTCGAACCAGTTGACTGAAATGGTTCAAATCCTCACGGGGCTTCATCTCGCCATCACTACATATAAAGTCTTTCATTGTTTGTGCATGCTTGTGCACCAGATTCAAGAGGTTTATTCATGGGCACATGACAATACATCTCATGAATCTTAAGCAAGCACTTATGCAAATAAAAGTATCCTCTCTGTTGGATATCTCTTTCAAATAAATGTATTTGAAAGTATTCTGAAGAGTTGACCAAAGAAAACAAACAAAAAAAAAAGATTGATTTTACGCAATAATGAGTCACAAACAGAGGTTAACGCCCCCCTAATATTTGGCACAATGTAAGGGATTCATCACGCAGCCCCCAGTTATAATCGTCCAGGCTTGCAGAAAAAGTACTCTCTTCTTCCTGCACCCCCCCTTTGGGAGAGACGAGTTGCAATCAATTAATATAGAGACAGCTTTGGAGGTCAACACCGAAGTGTCTCTCACTATTGACTTAGACATCCTGCCTGTCCTCTATTAGCTCAGCCTTCCAGGCTTTGCTCGATTGCTTATTAATAATTGCTAGGCATTGTCAAAAAATGACATGACGGGTCTTTTATATATATATATATATATATATATCTGGCAGAGAAAAAAAATGTAGCCTAAGGGACAGGGGATGCATGTTCTTGACTTGCCAGATGGACTCCTTCACCAGTGAGGGAAAAGCTACCTTCGGAAGTGTTTAGAATAAGGCTAATAATAAATAGAAGACTTCACAAACATTACGTGCCAATCAGATCAACAAGTAGGAGAGTTAAGCACACATTGACGGCTTGATAAACAGTGTTGTCAAGTTGCGAGGGATGCCATTATTTTTCAGGCATGCAGGAGCTTCTCGTTTTTGTGATGTCAAAATGATGGCCCCTATATCATGCTTTTATTTATTTTGGGCATGCTTAAATAATAATAATAATAATAATAATACATTTTATTTGTATAGCGCTTTTCAAAATACTCAGACACTTTAAAGAAGAATAGAGTTGAATACAAGCAAATAAACAGAGTAAAAGATATGAAAGACATGAAAATACTACATTCATTCGTTAATACACAGTTAAAACATGAGTAAAATTGGGGCGGGGCACAATTCCACACTGTATCACAGTCACTTCATTGCAATACTGTACATATTACTGTTATTATATATTGTCACATCCATACTGTGCATACTGTTTATAATCTGTATAATCTGCAATAGCCATATTATAGTCATTTATATCCCTGTATATATCCTCACTGTATTATAGTCACAGCCTGTTATAGTTTGTACATAGATCTGTCCATTTACAGCTCTATTCTATTTCTACATTTACTTACTACTAAGGTACTTATAAAATTGCACTTCCGGTTGGATGCTAACTGCATTTTGTTGCCCTGTACAAGTGACATGAGAAATAACAATAATGTTGAATCTAATCTAATCTAATTATATTTATATAATGTATTTTCTGGACTACAAGTCGCTTCAGAGTATAAGTCGCACAATGCCAAATATGCATAATTAGGTAGAAAAAAACATACATAAGTCGCACTGCAGTATAAGTCGCATTTTTTGCGGGTAATTTATTTTACAAACTACTTGACCAAAACAGATATTACGTCATGTAAGATATGCTAACACAATGGTTATTCAGCTACACAAAAAATAAACATAAACAGAAAAGGTGTCCAGTGTTGATTTAACATAAAAATTTTTTTCATGTATAAGTCGCTCTGGAGTATAAGTCGCAGGAACAGCCAACCTATGAAATAAAAGTGTGACTTATAGACTTATAATGCGACTCCTATTTTATAGGAAAATACCATATATATGTTATTTTGTACACCCTGCAATCCTATCAATACCAAACTGTAATGCTTGCAAGAAACAGGCCATGTGTAAAAGTTTTCCTTCGGCATAATCACCTCAAGTGACTTCCTCATCTGACCCGCAAAAGAGGTCGGCTGCGACTGAACATAAAGGCCAAGTGTGCATGCTTGGTTATACTCACCAAGTCCTCGTTATTCAGGGTGGAGCGGTTCACCAGAGCGAACGAGATGCCTGCCTTTCGAGCAGTGAGGGTCTGAGAGCGGAAGTGGAACAAGGCAGATGATGAGGAGGAGGGAGAGAGAAATCCAATGACCTATTTTAGAGTTTTCTGCAATTTATCACAGCCAGTAAAATAAACCATCATACAGAACCTCTGGTTTGGGATATAGTAACATAAAAGCAGGAACTGTTGATTGGACATCAATAGCATTCAGTCCTTTAGTTGGAATAATGTGTATAAAATATTCAAAGCATCACGGATGAGAATATTTGCATGTACTCCACAGTGGAACCCCTTATGTAGTGCAGTTCGAAATTCATTCAATCATTCATTCATTTTCTATCGAGGGTCTCGATGGGTGCTGGAGCCTATCCCAGCTGTCTTCGGGCGAGAGGCGGGGTACACCCTGGACTGGTGGCCAGCCAATCACAGGGCACATATAGACAAACAACCATTCACACTCACATTCATACCTATGGACAATTTGGAGTCGCTAATTAACCTAGCATGTTTTTGGAATGTAATGGTAATGGTTTTATTTCATTTGAACATGCATCAGATTACAATTGAATGCATCCCATAATCAGTTCACAGTTCCACATGTCCAAAAGGAGTAGGAAGAAGCAAAGCTTATTAAATCCTACCTCTCCATCTGGTACTTTGGAGGGGTAAAAAAATCAATTTGTTCACTTCCTGCTTTCCTAAGATAAGATTTTTTAATTTATTATATATTATTAATAATTTTTTTTTTAAATTATTCATTCATTTTCTACCGCTTTTCCTCACGAGGGTCGCGGGGGTGCTGGAGCCTATCCCAGCTGTCTTCGGGCGAGAGGCGGGGTACACCCTGGACTGGTCGCCAGCCAATCACAGGGCACATATAGACAAACAACCATTCACACTCACATTCATACCTATGGACAATTTGGAGTGGCCAATTAACCTAGCATGTTTTTTTTGGAATGTCGGAGGAAACCGGAGTACCCGGAGAAAACCCACGCATGCACGGGGAGAACATGCAAAATCCACACCGATATGGCCGAGGGTGGAATTGAACCCTGGTCTCCTAGCTGTGAGGTCTGTGCGCTAACCACTAGACCGCCATGCCGCCCATTATTATTATTATTATTTTTTATTTTTTGTCACATACCGAAGTACGAGGCGATATATGAGGTGGAATGTGGGAGGAAACCAGAGTTGGGGAGAACATGCAAAATCCACACCGATATGGCCGAGGGTGGAATTGAACTCAGGTCTACTCGCTGCGAGGCCAGCGCACTAACCACTATCCACCGTGCAGCCCCAGTTCGAAATTTGAACCGAATTTTGGGGAAAAACATGAGATCATCCTTTTATCACACTCATTTGACTTTTTCTTTGGCTTTTTGTGGCCTTCTTTGCAACACGTTTTGCGTACGTTTCAAAGTCCAATCATATCAGCACCCTGAAACGACCTTCAAGGGTTCCACTGCATTGATCAACTTCAGCACAGATGAGAAAAGAAGCTTACCAAAGCCTGCGGTTTCCGGGAGGCCACAAAATGAGAATGAAAGAGAGAGACACAAAAATCAGACATTGTTGTTTTAGTTTAAATACAATAGAAGGCACCAACATCAGAGTATCTCTATTTAGTCTGCATATTGAGGGTCTTTAACTGCCATGCAGGACTGCTGCTTTTAGAGAAAATTATCCAGCCATTAAGTGCATGATGTTGTTGTTGTTGTTTTCTATCCGTCCATGCACTAAATATGACTCAACTGCAGTCATGCTTGACTTTTTTTTTTTTTTGTCTTTCTCTTCAGCTCTCATTTGGGTAAAGCTTTGCCCATGTGTCCTGCTGTATGCTTTGCACATTAATTTGACACAGAAACACAAAGACGTGTACAATATATGAGTGACTGACTCTCACACCTTCACCAGCACAAACACACGGCAATAGACGCACAGAATACACGTAGAAATTATATTGGTTTTTTTTTTCTTTTTAAAAAACAAAAAAATATCCACTGAATCTTTAAACCCATTCTGGAGGAAGTTAGGCGACACAAACACTGACACTTGACGGCTGACGATAAGTTCATTGGTCTTTACCACCACCCTCTTGTGTGTGTGTGTGTGTGTGTGTGTGCAGCCCAGTTATGGTAAAGATCCATGTGGAGGGCCATGGAGCATGGCGAAGGGACCTCTACATGAACTGTGAGCGTTGATGTAAGTTTATCAACATGCACCGGCACTGCTGAGGTTGCTGCAGGCAATACCATGTGACCCAAGACAGGATCTGATCCCATCTTTATTTATGATTTTTTTTTGGCTTGGTCATGCATCTTCACTACGTGGTTATGTGGTTTCTGTTCATTCTGATCAAAAGCTGCTGCTGCTGCTGCCCTGAAGCAATCATACAGCAAATGGGAGGGGGGGGGGGGGGGCATTGACAAACGAGAGGCATGACGAGGGGGCAGGGGGTAGGGGGGGGGGGCGACCATCAATTGTTTTGCTGACTTCATCCCACGTGTAAAAGGTTTGTCGAGCGTCACTTTTACATGATTTAAAAGCCTCGCACCATTAAATCAGAATGTCAATGAAGTCTCTCCCATATATTTTTGGGTTGAGTTGTCAACATTTCACGTGAAATCAAAAATTAAAAAGAGACCAAAAAAAAAATGGCATTGACTATATAGGCTGAAATCTGACAACTCACTGAAAAATATCACCCATAGCTGTTATGGGATTGTGTAGGCATGGTTAAAATATTAGGGGTGTAACGGTACAAGTAATCGTAATCGAATTTTTTTGGTACAGTACAGATGCAGACCGAGTTCCCACTCGGACACTTTGAGTGGAAAGCGACTAAGGTAACTGTTGTGGGATATGCTGTTACTAAATACGATGTATGTACAACTCCGGAAACTTTCCCCTCCGTCAATTCCGGAGCCAAGCCACTACTTTTTTCCCCACGCTTGACACCCTGTGGCTTAAAACAATGACCTAGCAAATTATAAGAGCTATAGTTCCCATGATGCTTAGAGTGCAGATTCACAAAGAAGTGAAATGAAGTCGTAAAGTTGACGCTAATATCACATTTTGAAGTCTTATGCATTGATCATGTTTTGATCTGACAAAACTTAAGTAAGTTTAATCGACCGTAGGATTTCTACAGCTTCTGCTTGGCCTGCTTTGGCCACCGTCTCTTCGAGCGACGCTGGGAACAATAAGGAAACTCGGAAACAGAAGTGAAAACTTCCTCTCTGAAAATTCCGGAGGCGAGCCACTACTTTTTTCCCCACGCTTGATACCCTGTGGCTTAAAACAATGACCTAGCAAATTATAAGAGCTACAGTTCCCATTATTCTTAGAGTGCAGATTCACAAAGAAGTGAAATTAAGTCGTAAAGTTGACGCTAATATCACATTTTGAAGTCTTATGCGTTGATCATGTTTTGATCTGACAAAACTTAAGTAAGTTTAATCGACCGTAGGATTTCTACAGCTTCTGCTTGGCCTGCTTTGACCACCGTCTCTTCGAGCGACGCTGGGAACAATAAGGAAACTCGAAAACAGAAGTGAAACCTTCCTCTCTGAAAATTCCGGAGCCAAGCCACTACTTTTTTCCCCCCACGTTTGACACCCTGTGGCTTAAAACAATGACATAGCAAATTATAAGAGCTACAGTTTCCATGATTCTTAGAGTGCAGATTCACAAAGAAGTGAAATGAAGTCGTAAAGTTGACGCTCATATCACATTTTGAAGTCTTATGCGTTGATCGTGTTTTGATCTGACAAAACTTAAGTACGTTTAATCGACCGTAGGATTTCTACAGCTTCTGCTTTGCCTGCTCTGACCACTGTCTCTTCGGAGCTAACAAGTGACGCTGGGAACGACAAGGTGTGTTTTTCTGTGTGGCGTGCTGGAGCCTATCCCAGCTGTCTTCGGGCGAAAGGCGGGGTACACGCTGGCTTGGTCGCCAGCCAGTCACAATAGTCTGGAATTTACGGTATATTGTGTGTCACCACACTACAGCCCCCCCCCTCGAAATGTGTCAAGGAAAAAATTAACCCAACATTAGCCTCACCCAGGAGACAAAACAGTCGCAATAACAGCAACAGTCTGGTTCTGATTCTATTGAAGATCACTACAGTTTTTTGTCATTTTAAACTGAACTCCAGTTTTAAAACCGAGGTATGTACCAACCCGTGATTATGGCGTACCGTTACACCCCTACAAAATATACACGTAAAATCCCAAAAAGACAAATTAAAAAAAAATAATAATAAGACGACAACCCATACTTACCAAGACAATGTTGGTTTTTAATTTAATGAGAGATATGGACAAACACAGCATCAACTTATGTTGTTCACTGTGATATAAACATTCATCAACATCTACTGTATATGCGTGACAAAGTATAATTACGCATTCAAATGCACCTTGCGTTACTCGACTCGAGCCTCCAAATGTTAACACGTGAGCATTAACATAACTATTTGTTCATGATGATGAGAAACACACGTGCACAAGACGGGACAAACAAGTACAAACGGACATGGACGGTATTTGGTAATCGGGCCACGCTTGTCGTCATTGAGAGGCAGCGAACATGTGCTACTGAAGTGACAACCGGCGTCACTGTCGGATATGTTATGACACATTATATGCCAATAAAGAAACAGGTTAGACAGCATCACTGGGTTGTATTGTCAAACATACTCTCTGAGATAATTAATCACACAGGCTAAATAGCCCGAGTGCTTGTATCACAATGTAGGAAAACACAGCTTGTTGTACTGTACATTTAGCTTAACTATTCCATTTATTATTGGGAATACACTGAAGTGGCCTTCAAAGTGGCTGGTAGAATTATTTAATGCAACACACGTGACCTGCAGAATAGATATGGCATCTGTAAAGCTGCAATCTATGTTGGAATTTAAAAACCTCCTCCCTACGATTACACACCCCAAATAGATGACTGTTACTCTCTGCAGTTGAGTAAATGAATGCTTCTACACTACATTAGGATTTCGCTCCGTGTAGCCGATTTAGACTTCCCAATTGTCCAATATTCAGATTTTCATATTAATTGTGTGGCGGCCACTGTGGGCCGTGCTAGTGTAGCTGGAGTACAGATATCCTCAAAGTTTTACAATCTGGAGACAAATGGTCAATGACTTATTTACATTTGGGTGCTAAGTTTAGCGTTTTATAAAAGTGTGTATCAAATTTTATGGTGATTGGGCGAAACATTCTAAAGTTACAGCAGGCGTTTTGGTAGAACACATTCAGCTGTGTGAGAAATTTAAAGCCAGTCGGACTTATGGGGTCAAGATTAGGTCAGTTAACAGCATTACCAGGGGTTGTATTTGTCAGAAAAATAATATGTGCGCATCGGTTTATTTATTATCATTATTTATTTTTTTAATTAATTTTAATTTTAATTTTAATTTTAATTTTAATTTTAATTTTAATTTTAATTTTAATTTTAATTTTAATTTTAATTTTAATTTTAATTTTAATTTTAATTTTAATTTTAATTTTAATTTTAATTTTAATTTTAATTTTTGGGGGGTATTTAAGTTTTTTTTTTAGGTATTATTTAAACTTTAATAAATGAGTTTTTATTGGCAGAACAACATTAAAGTAAGTTATAATCTTATGAGACATAGGTTCCAATGAAATACATTTTTTCTCAAATTTCATTTTTGACTTTTTACTCTTACTTTACCGGGATAGTATATGTGCTTTTTGGGTTAGTGAATACAATGTCCATTAATTAAATGGGAAAAAAAAATACCTTACAATCATTGATGCAATACATCATTGGCCATTTTTTTCCAGTAATTCAGAAACAGATGTAGCTTGGCTAATAACTTTTCTCATGGGATGTCAGCCTTTGCACATATCGCTACAAAATCCTTAACAAACTGTAATGCGTGTGGTTAAGGAAGACATACAGTAGTCACCAACGCAATTCAAATTGTGTTATTAATGTAAGATATTTTTTTACGACATTTTTATTTTGAAGACAAAATGCAAGAAAAAATGCCTTTTGTCTTATTTCACTCAGAACTTGGGCATCATAAACTGTAAAATGGTAAAAAAACACACAGTGTAAAGACTTTTAACTTCTGCCAGTGCTTCAGGTATTTCAGTAATTTATTCACATGAGATTCCACAGTAAATTCCGTTTCTATTGTCCAATACCGCAAGTCCGTTAAAGTGGAAATCATAAAGCCGTAGATGTTTTTTTAATTCACTTTAGGGTCTAGGTTTTTTTTTTTTTGTATGACATATTGATTAGGAACCTGTAGAATCAATCAGATGGCCGGTAAACTACACATTTTTATTGCCATCTTCAGCTCATACTCACACAGCGTTGGGTTCCGGCATTGGTGCCACAGCCAAAAGGTCACTCAGATAGATTTGACATAAATCACATGCAACCTTGTTTGAGGCAGATGACTCACCAGGTCCCGGACAAGAGGCACTGTCCTCTTGCGGCGTAAATCTGGCATGCTGTCAATACCATAAAGAATACTGCCAGCCCTAGAGAAGCAGACAGATTTAACATGTATTAATATCCTATAATAATACCACGCGAGGAGAGACGTGACTGTGATTTATGTGGCCAGGAAGCATCATGGATCACACCTTCCTGTCTAAGCGGACTCACACTTGAATGTGACTTCATATGGCGGAGTACGTTTATTGCAATCATTGAGATACCTTTTTGCATCTTATGGACAGCAAACTCCCATTCCTCTACTAGTTGATACATTTAAGAAAGGCATGGAGGTTACCTTAGCTGCAGTTTTATCAGAACTGCACATTTGGTCAGTCATTAACTGTGGAATGCATTGCATGCTGTGTAACATGCTTTCATGGCTGATTGACTGTTTCCTTTGTTTTTACTATAGAGTTTGTGTCTGACAATTTCAGTTGTCTCTTACTTGTATTTGTCAACCATAAATTGTGGGACAAAATCGTCATAAACGAAGGATTAATGTCAAATAAAGTCAAATAAGTTTCCTTATATGGACATGTGCTGTAGGCCAGATACGCCATGGGTGAAATAAATTAAAAAAAAAAATCAGTTTGAAGTTTAAAATAAGTTTAAGATGGCGTTGAACGCTCGGTTTCTGACAGTTTTTCTAACACTGGCTAACTGTGACATCACAAGGAGCCAGGCTTCCTTATATGGACACGTGCTCTAAGCCAGATACACCCTGGGTGGGCTAAATTAACAAAGACTGTTTTGGGAATCTAAGGAAAACAGCTGGAATAGGTGCAGCTTCTGGAAGATCTACTAAGTTTTCTGTGCGGGTTATCATGTGTAGCTGCTCTACAAAGGGCCCAAAACATAGCATTATTGGTGCTATTTAACCGGTCACATTATGAGACAAAATGATCTGACACATTTCTAGGTTAAATAAAAGGCAAATAAAGTAAAGAAACAAAAAAGTGTTTTTATTTTCAAAAAGTACATATATTGCAATTCTGTTTCGTTATGTTTTAAAAATTAAACCAGTTCTGGCGGCGCGAGGTCTTGACTTTTGTTTCAATGCGGATCCTATAGCTCTGAAGTTGGTAACCCATAACAACCCATAACAAGATCGTTGTTTCCAGCTGGTACGGGATCATGTCTACCGAGATTAAAGCGCAAACGGAACGCTCGTTGTGTTGCAGTTACAGATTTGTTTGTTTTGATAAACGTTTAAACGTTGATGCTCACCAGTACAATTCATGGCAGCAACTGAAAAAGAAACTGAAAACAATGGCATTATAAAGAAACAAAACAAAATGCATTATATGAAAAAAATGGCGTTATATGTACTTTTCAAAAATAAAAAAAAAAGTTGTTTCTTTACTTTATTTGCCTTTTATTTAACCTACAAACGTGTCAGATCATTTTTGCCTGACCCTGTATTTCATGTGACCAGTTAAATAGCACCGACAATGCTATTTTTTTTTTAAAATTTTATTCTTTGTAGAGCAGCTACACACACGGAAAGACTTAGTAGATCTTCCAGATTCTGCACCTATTCCAGCTGAATTTCCTTAGATTTCCAAAACGGTCTTTTTAAATTTATTCCACCCATGGCGTATCTGGCCTACAGCACATGTCCATATAAGGAAGCATGGCTCCTTGTGATGTCACAGTTAGCCAGTGTCAGAAACCGAGCATTCAGAGCCATCTTAAGCTTCTTTTAAACTTCAAATGCAAATGCATCATTCTCACAACACTTATAGGTTAGAAAAGTGGAAAAAGCATATTAGATCCTGTTTAATTTTAAATTGTACTATAAAATAGGGGTGCCCCGATATATGCTGATCAGATCTGCTGCCATTACAGCATCCATCCTATAGCAACCATCTCCCGCCCACTTTTTTCCCTTCACAAAGCCAGAATAAGCATGTCTGCCATGTGGAACTTACCTGTCCTTGTGAGAGTGGTATTAGTTCTGCACCTTGCAAAACATGTCATGACAAATGTCTCGCTGGGGTAGCACATTGCGTGGCATGTGGGGGGGGGGGGGGGGGGGGGGGGGCAGCACTTGGCAGGGTGTGGTGAGTTATCAAGGCTCATGATGTGATCAGCAGTCGGATGGCTAATGTAAGGCCCGTGTGTGCGCTAAGTGACAAACAACCGCGACCAGCCAAAAAATCAGCATGTTGGCTTTGTTTGGCTTGAAATCAGCTATGAAAATAAATGTTACAAAACTGGGTAATTCTGAGTAGCCATTTTCATCGTGTAAAAGTAGCGCTCAGAATAAATGTTTTTGACCCTGATGTAGCCAATAGCACACTTAAACATTTGCACTTAACTTGGTATTGGCCGATTTCACTAATGGTTGATCGGTATCGGCAGAATAAAACCCTGTTAAGAGCATCCCTACTATAACTATAAAACTATGCGTGCAAAATATACAATTCATAATGAATGAAGTGTAAAACCAGTTTGAGCATGTATGCTAAAGTGAGGATGAGACAATATTAAAATCCAGATATTATCCCGATCACTTCCGTGTGTGTAACATTTAGGTACTCGGTCCTCTTGACTTTCGCCATTCTCACACTCCCCGGGGTCGGCTCCGCATCCTTCCCTTGCTGTCCCGTCAGCCTTGCTCCTTTGCCACGAGCCTCTCAGCGGCATCACCTCAACTGTCACTCAAAAGCCGCATTTAATGACCTCAACATCAAGTTCCCAATGCCTCTTGCGCTGTTGGAGCTTCCTCAAGCCTTTGTGTCAGCCCCCTCAGCGACATCGGGGGTATGACCCCTAAAGACGCACAACGTGACAAGCAGACCGGGGCCCTCGCCTCACCCCCCCATGTCCTTCTGACTCGCGATGCCTTAATGTGGCTCCGGTCGGGTCAAGGTCACATACTGTAGTCCATATCGCAGGGGTGGGAATTCTGAGGTAGCTTTTCATATAGCGAGGGTATTGTAATGATGCTGAACTATGAGAGACAAACATATCGTGATACAATATTTGGTCCCGAGTAAAATGATCTGTACCTGATAATAATATATAATATATAATCATAAATCATAAATAATAATAATAATAATAATAATAATAATAATAATAATAATAATATTAATATTAATATTAATATTAATATTAATATTAATATTAATATTAATATTAATATTGATATTAATATTAATATTAATATTAATATTAATATTAATATTAATATTAATATTAATATTAGTATTAGTATTAATATTAATATTAATATTAATATTAATAAATAATAAATAAATCATAATGTTGGTGTATTGATTCTGTACAGTGAGAGTCAACATTATGATATACATTGTGATATAAATCCGGAAAAAATGCTTCATACAGTGTGAAGGTAATCTAATCTAATCTAATCTAATCTAATCTAATCTAATCTAATCTAATCTGATCTAATCTGATCTGATCTGATCTAATCTAATGTCTTGTGACATTGCTGATGCCTAGTGACCAGAATACTACATATGACTTGTCTTTCAATATATTGTGACTAATAATGGGATATAGTAAACCACAAAAAAGCGATCATTAATTAATAATTTTTTTTATATCATTATTTTGTCCCAGGCCAAATTAGTTGGACCAGATAAGTCATAGTACAGGTATATATGTCTATTGTATCATATTCATGTTGTATTGGTGTCTATATTATAGTTACTGTATACCTTCTTTAGCCTTGTCTTGCAGTTGAGCATCTTTTATGGATCAATAAAGTCTGTCTGAGTCTAGAAACAATATTGATACCTGAAATTGGCAAATTGGTACTTTACTGTGAGCTATAAGGATAGAATTCCAGACCTGCCAACCCTGAAGAAATGAGTATGAGTAGTGTTAAGAGCGAATGGCATGATACCTTGGGATATTGATATTTGATGTTGAACAGCCACGGTATGGATAGATGATGTCAGTGTAAAGGTTCTGTACCGTAAGAGTGAACAATGGATACATTGCACTATTGAAAACATTGCTATATCTGGGTTGCATTGGAATATATTTATGTGTTATATTTATATCTCGCTCATATTTCCTTCCTTAACTAATTGGGGGCTGTCTGCCAGAGAGACAAAAGATCCCTGTCACATTCAGCAACTTTCTTTTGAGGGTAAAAAAAAAAAAAAAAAAAGCCAGCCAGAAATTGTAGACCGATTAGACGAGAAAGTGAGCCACCACTCACCCTCCAGACTGCAAGCCGAGCAGTTTGGGGTCCAAAATACTGCGAGGCTGCAAGAGAGAAGAGAAATGCATTGTGTTAAGAAACCACAGGCTATGAGCCACACACAGCTAATTCATAACAAAAAAAAAACAAAAAACAACTCCCACATTTGGAAGTCAATTCAGGATAAAATAAATGATAGGCAAGGAGAAGAGGGGGAGGAGAGCGCGGAAAGAAGGGAGGGAAGCACCAAAGGCAAAAGGACCAAATTATTCCACATCAATGTAATTTGTGGGCTCAAGACTGAAAATGATGTCGCTCTTGGTGCTTCAGGCCCGATATGCCTATTGTGTAATGCTCCCTGTTCACTGACCAAAAAATACGCGACACAAATTCCTCGGAGAAGGGAGTAACAGAATGGATCAGCACAGGGATGGCAAGACACGTTGTAATTTGGCACATGCTGGATTTTTTTTTTTTTTTTTTTACAGTACCTGCAGGGATACAAACACACGGACTGACACTCAATGCAGAGCGACTGACAAACAAACACATGCATATACATCACATAGTAAAAAAATGACTTTAAAACCTGAGTATCCAAAGCACTGCAATCTGAAACGAGAAAATGAGAGCATCGAATATATTACATATGCAGTATACATATAACGTATTTTCCGGACTATAAGTCACACTTTTTTTCATAGGTTGGCTGTTCCTGCGACTTATACTCCAGAGCGACTTATAAATGAAAAAACTGTTTATGTTACATAAACACTGGACACCTTTTCTGTTGCCAGCCAATCACAGGCCACATATAGACAAACAACCATTCACACTCACATTCATACCTATGGACAATTTGGAGTCGCTAATTAACCTAGCATGTTTTTGGAATGTGGGAGGAAACCGGAGTACTCGGAGAAAACCCACGCATGCACGGGGAGAACATGCAAACTCCACACAGAGATGGCCGAGGGTGGAATTGAACCCTGGTCTCCGAGCTGTGAGGTCTGGTCAAGTAGTTTGTAAAATAAATTACCCGCAAAAAATGCGACTTATGTATGTTTTTTCTACCTAATCATGCATTTTTGGCTTTGTGCGACTTATACTCCGGAGCGACTTATAGTCCAGAAAATACAGTAAGTATACATATATACATATAAGCTGTGTACATGTGTATATTCAAGTGGACTTGTTAATTGGAAGCAGGAAGTCTATAGAGCTTCTTGTTATATAAAAGCATCATTTATTTTGACTTGATAATGATTTAGAGTGCATGAAAAAGTAAAACGTATACTGTATATAGGAGTATATGAGCATTTATGTGATATTAAAAGGTCAGTGTCACCAAAAACAGGTTGGTTTTCATTTGAGAGCAATATCAATAATTAATGTTGATGTATTGATATTGTACTATAAGAGACAGCAATACATCCTAATACTGTTATTTTGTCCCCCTCCTTGTCGTTGTGACTATAGTTACTGACATTTCAGGAATGATTACATGCAGTGGTGCATAGAATGCGGTGTGATGCCTAAGAAGAGCTGAGATAAACATTTAAACGACCTGAACATTAAATAGGTTAGATCAATGCAACTTGATATAAAGCCTATCTCCGATCGACCCGATCGTACACGAGATTTAACAGGCATGTAGACACGCGACTTCAGGTGAACAGCGCCGCTCCGTATCATATTGCCATTTTGGAAGTGCAAGCCCTTACAAATAAGCAGTTCTGCAGAGGCGTAATTAGTGCACTATTGATCCACGGATGATAGATGGCGGCGTGATGGTGATGTAACGTGCTACAAACTGCGGGCAGCTGCTCACAAGAGAGCGATTACTGTACGTTGCTGCTTGGATTAAAATAACATAAGGTACTTTTTGTTTGTTGTTGACATGCTGGCAAGAGCTCTTCATACAATATAGATGGTGTCTTGTGTACTTGAAAGTTAGCACCTATTTGTATTTTAATGGATAAACATTAAAGGAGCACATGTATCTACTGAGAATAAAAGTTGCTGGCTACAAGTTGCATGCAATTACAATACATTCGTTTGCTGTACCTCGGAAAAATACTCTGGGTTGACTTTGTTCTCCGTATTATGAGAGAATACTACTTGTGATATGTAAAAAGACAGCTTTTACAGGCATGCAAGAGGCGGACATTACAACAAAAATTTAGAAGCTAAATGCTGTAATTATAACCATGTTGTTTAATTACCTAAACCAGGGGTCAGCAACCCACAGCTCCAGAGCCGCTTGTGGCTCTTCAGCCTCTGTTGTGGCTCCCTTTGCAATGCTCAAGTACATTCCCCGAATGAGGAAAATACACAACTTTGTAATGAGTTTGTAATGAATTTGTAATGAATGATTTTTTTTCTGAAACCCTACACTAGCAAGAATATTCAATCAACTCCGCTTTTTCATTTTTTTTTCTGACTGGTAGTCAATCAAAATCTTAGGAAACTAGAAATTCAACCTGGATGTGAGTATGTTGCTACACATTGCGCTCCAGGCTCCAGTCTATTTTTCTTTAATGAGAAAAGAGGTAAAATGGCTCTTTTGATAGTAAAGGTTGCCGACCCCTGACCTAAACCGTAAAGGACAGAGCAACTTATTTTTTTTTTAACTGAAATACTACTGAAATACCCGACTGTGATAAGTGGATTTCCCATTTATGAAGGGAATATTTTTGTAGTTAGAGCATAGACAACCTGTTTAGAAGCTGGAATTACACCCTTTTAGTCACCTTGTATAACTTATATAGCTAGTATAGTAGACAGACTTAAGTAAATAAGCCATTTAAGACTGGTGCTTGTGTGTGTTGCTATAACTGTCTACACCAGGGGAGTTGAATAAAAGGCAGGCAGGAAGTGACATCAAGTTCAGAGGTGAGTTTGAGCTTAGCATTAGCGAGTTTTATTTATTAGGGTTTATTTTGCCTGTGTTGATCATTCAAACCTGCAGTTTAAAAACAAAGCCTATTGTTCCAGCAGTCAAGTCTGGTGCTTGTGTGTCTCTCCATACATAGTATAGTAATGTTACTGACAACTAGTGACCATTGTAGAATACTACATATCATCAACATCTTCAAATGCATTGTTTGAATTTCGTATATTTGTATTTTAGTTCATTTTGCCATTTTTATGCTTGAAAATGCTTAGACAAAAATGGTTTGACTCGATAGGCTGTATTCACTACACAACAGCATGATTTATTCATTAATGTTCATTGGTCATTTTTAACACATTGGGGAAATAGAACCAATGTTGTAATAGCGGTAAAGTGCAAATGACCTCATCAGCCAGCCAGCCAGCATTAATACCATTTTTCATTATGGCATACAAGTGTAACACACATGAGTAGCACATCCAACATTTTAAAGCGCATGTAGAGGTACAGTAGATAAAGCTGCTGGGTGCTGTCCACTCATGATTGTTCAAAGGCAGCTACGGGCAGTTTTCTGAGAAAAACAGTTGTTAATGTCAAGGTTTTTGATCCAGCGGTAATTCGAGATCCCTGTGGTTATTTGTATTTGTAAATCGTGCACCCGGAAACTAAAGGGTAGGTTAATTGGGGCATTACTTGGCTTCAACCAGCAGAGGTGCAAACTTCTGGCAATGCCATAGCATCATTTGATGTAATGTTTTATGATAATCTTGTAGGATTAAACACAACCAGTATTTTTAATGAATTTATTTCTGTGGTCGATTCCACGACATAACAAAAAGCTATGTGCAGACAGCATGGACAGCAATCAGGTAAGCTACTTTGAGCTGCAGCACTGCAAGATTGAGCCATCTCTCCTCCGCAGCTACTCCAGATAAAGCCTCTCAGCCCAGCTCAGATGAACCTCATTTCACAGGTGCCTTAAATCTTGGGAAAAACTGTAACAAAGATAGTGCCCGCAGTATGTTCCCCGCGCGCTGCAGGCAAAGTGTTGTGCCAGTAACAATCGCAGTAAATTTAGCATCTTGTGTGCCGACACGCGTGATCACACCTCGCATAGATCAGCGCTCAGCAGAGCAGAAAAGCCTGCTTTTGGCCGATAGTGGAAATACACAACAACATTCGCTCCAATGTGGGCATAACCAGAGACACAGCAAATACAGTATATGCGATGTTTCTATTTACTCGTACGGGCACACATACACAAGGGAGAACAATCCTCAGCGCAAGTGCAACAATTGTTACATAATCAAAAAGCCCCCAATTTGATAAAAGCTGTACAACATAGGGCAGTACGGTGGTGAAGAGCTTTAACCTTGTCTCCAACTGATGGAAGGGATTCTACTTACGCTTATCACATGAGGTCAGATCATACCAGAGGATTTCAAAATGCCGCCTTCCAATATGGAGTACCAGGCTAACAATAACAGTTCCAGCAATTACTGAAAAAAAATGTTATTCATAGCATACCATAGTTAAAACAAGAGCTGTCCTATCTAGTCAGACTACTGTTTGTCCCACCTAGTCACTGAACATGGACTGAAATGTCTTCTAACACTACCTGAACAGTCCAGTTGCAAGCCGAAGAAAGTATAGAAAACCTGTTTACAACCTTCTATATATGGTGTTTAACATGATTAGAGCCCTGTGGATAGGAAATAACAGCCCTATAGTCACCTTTACACTCATATTACCCAATATAGACATAACAGAGAATGTTATGTACTGTAAATGTGTTCCGTTGCTATGGGAGTTGAATGAGGGATGGCCAGGAAGTGACATTACAACATTCAGAGTTGTGTTTTAGCTTGGTGTAAGGTACAGCTGCTACAGTAACTAATAGTAGGGATTACTGTGTCTGTTGTGAGATTATTAAAACTTGCAATAAAGGCCTGTTTTTCGATGACATTAGGTCTGGTGCTTGTGTCTCAACATTACTGGCACCTACTGACCAGTGTAGAATAGTACATATCATCACAACATCTTGTTAAAAAATATGTAACATTTGCTGTTTGTAAAAAGGCCGTATTCAACCACATAACATACTTCATTAATGAATGTATTTGTTTAAACGTGATAGAAAGAAGCCATTTGATTCAATGTGTGAAATGGTGAGGCATTGCTGTACACAGCTATTGTGACTTACTCGATTTCTTCTCTATCCACTGTTATTGTATCACTTCACAGAAGTATTGCAGTTGTATGTGTGACATACATTCAAGGTTTCTGGAATGTGAGATGACTGGCACAAGAAGAGAAGTGTATTCACTCTTATGAAGTGGAGTCAATGGTATTTTTTTCCTCAGAAAAAATCTTTTCGCCGCTTTATTGACGTCAGCTCCCATGGCAGTTGTATTTCAGGGCAGTATAGTGTTTGTTGATTACACAAAGCTGTCTTTAACTCGGGAGATGTTGCTTCCCGTTAGCGTAGTAACGCTACTACGCTAACGGGACACCATATTTGTGACACCGTAAAAATAATGTTTTCTTTCTTTTTCTTACCATGTTTTTACCAATCAGATCTTCATCTTTGCTGCATTCACTATACATATTCTTATATTATATACTCATCTAACCCGAGTTACACATGCAACCACACTAAACTAAGCTAACCCTGCTAGCTTACAGTCACTCTTCGAGGTGCCGCCAACCTTCACCGGTGTTTACCGCCATTTCAACCTCTTTAGTTCAGCAGGAGGCGATTTAGTATTTATAGTGAGAACGGTCCGCCGAGTAAATACTTCCCCACACAAACGTTCCTTCTCCTATACCAGTATGAATCATTTTCTTATCATTGGAACGCTATAGGCTGCACAGTGGACGAGTGGTTGGCGCATGGGCCTCACAGCTAGGATACCCGAGTTCAATTCCACCCTCGGCCATCTCTGTGTGGAGTTTGCATGTTCCAAAAACATGCTAGGTTAATTGGCGACTCCAAATTGTCCATAGGTATGAATGTGAGTGTGAATGGTTGTTTGTCTATATGTGCCCTGTGATTGGTGTACCCCACCTCTCGCACGGGGTGGGACAGCTGGGATAGACTGCAGCACCCCCGCCACCCTCGTGAGGTTAAGCAGTAGACAATGAATGAATGAATGAATGATGGGAACTCTATTCCAGTCTATAAAAATGGTGATGTTATACTCAGTAATGGGAAATGTGGTACAGCCTTCAGTTTAAAGTCTGTCTTGGCTGTTCATGCTGGTTAACTTTGAGCAGGGCAAGTCTTGGCTGTGCTGGTCTCTAAAAAAGAAGTGTCGGCCATTGGATTCAGATAAAATTGCCAGGCATGAAGCCCGCTAAAGAATGGTCTTCATGCTCTGTTACTCGCCGTGTGACTGACACAGACGGAGCCGTCAGGAAGAAGGAAACAAAAGGGGCAGAAATGCAGAAAACTCGCACGTATTTAAAAGTGACAGCAGGCAATTGGGAGTTGTCAAGAGAGGGCATTTTCCCATACTCTAATCAGGAAGGCTATTAGCAAATAATACTGGCATACAGTGGGAAAAAAGAGTTTGCCCCTTTCATTTTCCTGATTTCCTTTTTTTAGCATGTTTGTCACATTTAAATGTTTCAGATCATCAAACAAATTGAACTTTTTTACAAGTTAATGACAACATAACTGAACATAAAATGCAGTTTTTAAATGAAACTTTTTATTATAAAGGGTGAAAAATCTGTGTCCCTGTGTGAAAAGGTGATTCCCCCCCCCCCCCCCCAAAAAAAAAACAAAACATACAGTGAAGAAAATAAGTATTTGAACACCCTGCTATTTTGCTATTTCTCCCACTTAGAAATCATGGAGGGGTCTGAAATTTTCATCGTAGGTGCATGTCCACTGTGAGAGAGATAAACTAAAAAGAAAAATCCAGAAATCACAATGCATGATTTTTTAACAATTTATTTGTGTGATACAGCTGCAAATAAGTATTTGAACACCTGTGTATCATCTAGAATTCTGACCCTGAAAGACCTGTTAGTCTGCCCATTAGAAGTCCACCTGCACTCCATGTATCATCCTGAATCAGATGCACCTGTTTGAGGTCATTAGCTGCATAAAGACACCTGTCCACCCCATACAATCAGTAAGACTTTAACTTGTAACATGGCGAAGACCAAAGAGCTGTCCAAAGACACCAGAGACAAAATTGTACACCTCCACAAGGCTGGAAAGGGCTACGGAGCAATTACCAAGCAGCTTGGTGAAAAAAGGTCCACTGTTGGAGCTATCATTAGAAAATGGAAGAAGCTAAACATGACGGTCAATCTCAATCGGAGTGGAGCCCCATGCAAGATATCACCTCGTGGGGTCTCAATGATTCTAAGAAAGGTGAGGAATCAGCCCAGAACTACACGACAGGACTTGGTCAATGACCTGAAAAGAGCTGGGACCACCGTTTCCAAGGTTACTGTAGGTAATACACTAAGACGTCATGATGTGAAATCATGCATGGCACGAAAGGTTCCCCTGCTTAAACCAGCACATGTCAAGGCCCGTCTTAAGTTTGCATATGACCATTTGGATGATACAGAGGAGTCATGGGAGAAAGTTTTATGGTCAGATGAGACCAAAATAGAACTTTTTGGTCATAATTCCAATAAGCGTGTTTGGAGGAAGAAGAATGAAGAGTACAATCCGAAGAACACCATCCCTACTGTGAAGCATGGGGGTGGTAGCATCATGCTTTGGGGGTGTTTTTCTGCACATGGGACAGGACGAGTGCACTGCATTAAAGAGAGGATGACTGGGGCCGTGTATTGTGAGATTTTGGGGAACAACCTCCTTCCCTCTGTCAGAGCATTGAAGATGGGTCGTGGCTGGGTCTTCCAACACGACAACGACCCGAAGCACACAGCCAGGAAAACCAAGGAGTGGCTCCGTAAGAAGCATATCAAGGTTCTAGCATGGCCCAGCCAGTCTCCAGACCTGAACCCAATCGAAAGTCTTTGGAGGGAGCTCAAACTCCGTGTTTCTCAGCGACAGCCCAGAAACCTGACTGATCTAGAGAAGATCTGTGTGGAGGAGTGGGCCAAGATCCCTCCTGCAGTGTGTGCAAACCTGGTGAAAAACTACAGGAAACGTTTGACCTCTGTAATAGCAAACAAAGGCTACTGTACCAAATATTAACATTCATTTTCTCAGGTGTTCAAATACTTATTAGCAGCTGTATCACACAAATAAATTGTTAAAAAATCATGCATTGTGATTTCTGGATTTTTCTTTTTAGTTTATCTCTCTCACAGTGGACATGCACCTACGATGAAAATTTCAGACCCCTCCATGATTTCTAAGTGGGAGAAATAGCAAAATAGCAGGGTGTTCAAATACTTATTTTCTTCACTGTAACTGGTGTGATAGTTCACATGGATTTTCACATTTCTACAATAGTGAAACTCACAGTAGTGGCCAGACACCGGTCCAAGAGGTCACAAAAGACCCCGCAACAACATCCAAAGAACTGCAGGCCTCACTTTCCTCAGTTAAGGTCAGTGTTCATGACTCCTTAAGAAAGACACTGGGCAAAAACGGCCTGCATGGCAGAGTTCCAAGAGCAAAACCACTGCAAAACCACATCTCAATTTTGCCAGAAATCTTGATGGTCAAGACCTTTGAGACAATACAAAAGTTGAACTTTTTGTTCAGTATTTGTCCCATTACATGTGGTGTACAAGTAACACCGCATTGCAGAAAAAGAATACCATACCAACAGCAAAACATGGTGGTGGTAGTGTGATGGTCTATGGCTGTTTTGCTGCTTCAGGATCTGGAAGACTTGCTGTGATAAATGGAACCATGAATTCTACTGTCCAGCTATCTGTTGGTGACCTTGAGCTGAAACCAATTTGAGTTCTACGGCAGGACAATGATCCAAAACACATCAGCAAGTCCACTTCTAAATAGCTGAAGAAAAACAAAACTTTGGATTGGCCTGAATCCTATTGAGATGCTTTGGCATGACCTTAAAAAGGCGCTTTATGCTGGAAAACTGTCCAATGCGGCTGAATGACAACAATTCTGCAAAGATAAGTGGACCAAAATTCCTCCACTGTGCTCGAAGAGACTACTAAGTGCAAGTTATCACAAATGCTTAATTGTAGTTGTTGCTGCTAAGTGTGCCATTTTGTGTACAGTTGTGTTCATTCATTCATTCATTCATTATTTGTCTATTGCTTATCTTCACGAGGCAAGAGGCGGGGTACACCCTGGACTGGTCTCCAGCCAATCACAGGGCACATATAGACAAACAACCATTCACACTCACATTCATACCTATGGACAATTTGGAGTCGCTAATTAACCTAGCATGTTTTTGGAATGTGGGAGGAAACCGGAGTACCCGGAGAAAACCCAGAAAACATGCAAACTCTACATGACCATTTATTAAATATATTGCACAACACAGCCGGACCAGTGTCATAGCGGTAAGGAGTCAGGACAGGTTGAGTCAAGTCCAAATTGATTCATTCATTTTCTACCGCGGGTGCTGGAGCCTATCCCAGCTGGTCGCCAGCCAATCACAGGGCACATATAGACAAACAACCATTCACACTCACAATTTGGATTCGCCAATTAACCTAGCATGTTTTTGGAATGTGGGAAAGAGAAAGAAAACCCACGCATGCACGGGGAGAACATGCAAACTCCACACAGAGATGGCCGAGGGTGGAATTGAACTCGGGTCTCCCAACTGCGAGGCCTGCATGCTAACCACTCCTCCCCCGTGCAGCCACAGTTGTGTTACCATTGACTAATATTCAAATTTGATGATTCAAAACTTTTAAGTGTGACCAACATGAAACACAATAAGAAATCTCATTCACACTGCAGATGAGTAGGGTAAAAGTATCTACAGTAAGCACATTTCATCTAATGTGAAAAAAAAGTGCATAGCTTTGCGCGGCATTCCATGAATCAATGGGCTCAAATGAAAAGAGAATCGATGTTCTCATCCCTTTTGCTTATCCAGACTTCAGACTGTAGCAACTGAGAATGTTATTACCAATTATGGCAAGCAAGATGACAAATTGTTGAAAACATTTTCCAATAGAACCTGTTGGCTTCTTTTTGAGCGCCCTGACTTCATTGTGAGGCGTTGTGCTGATACAAGCTTATTACCTCGCATGGCAGCGCTGTACTATTGGGCTCACGTGTTCAAGGTGCTGTAGGAGCCCAAAACGAGACGTTTGACACAGCAGGGTGGCGAGCTGCAGAGCTAAAAAATTGAAGGCGCAGGTGTGCTAATTGGACCGCTGTCACAATTGCATGAGATCTCCAAAGTTTAATAGACTCCACTGCAACTTTGTGGCAGCTCGCCACAATTAAATTTGATTTGGGTTTTTTTTCTTTGCTTTCTCACAAATACGTGATAATGAAATTGTCAGTGTGGACTGTCATTACAATTCTGTACAGCAGATTGTAACCCTGCTTCTTAATAAACCAGCACTGCATACTTCCCCAGGCTCAATCCGGTGTTCACACATCCTTACTCGAGTAACTAACCACTGAGCCAAAAGCCTGGGGCTGTTGGAAGGTCTGCACATTCATTCATTCATTCATTCATTTTTTACTGATTTTCCTCACGAGGGTTGCGGGGGATGCTGGAGCCTATCCCAGCTGTCTTTGGGCAAGAGGCGGGGTACACCCTGGACTGGTCACCAGCCAATCACAGGGCACATATAGACAAACAACCATTCACACTCACATTCATACCTATGGACAATTTGGAGTCGCTAATTAACCTAGCATGTTTTTGGAATGTGGGAGGAAACCGGAGTACCCGGAGAAAACACACGCATGCACGGGGAGAACATGCAAACTGAGGGTGGAATTGAACCCTGGTCTCCCAGCTGTGAGGTCTGCATGCTAACCACTCAACCGCCGTGCCGCCCAAGGTCTGCACATTCATTCATTTTCTACCACGTTTTCCTCACGAGGGTCGCGGGGGTGCTGGAGCCTATGCCAGCTGTCTTCGGGCGAGAGGCAGGGTACACCCTGGACTGGTCGCCAGCCAATCACAGGGCACATATAGACAAACAACCATTCACACTCACATGCATACCTATGGGCAATTTGGAGTCGCTAATTAACCTAGCATGTTTTTGGAATGTGGGAGGAAACCGGAGTACCCGGAGAAAACCCACGCATGCACGGGGAGAACATGCAAACTCCACACAGACATGGCCGAGAGTGGAATTGAACCCTGATCTCCTAGCTGTGACGTCTGCCCGTATTGGTGCCCTGGGCTGGTTGATGCATTATCTCATGTTTGCCTTCTGAATGTGAGTGACTGCGTGAGTTGTAGCCGACAGCAGCTCTAATGTGATAAGTTCCCGTGTTAAAATGAAACGATTCAAAAGTACATCAGTGGCTGTGTCTGTTCTTGACCACATGTGGTAGTATTACAGTACTACTGCACAGCTACCCAAGCTCACATCTACTACACACAGACTTGGTTGCACATTGTAAGGCATCTGTTCATCAGTATAGTGATATTAAAAGCAATTATGTAAATTAGATGATGATGTCCTCTACACATGCCCTCCCCGGAACACTAGACTGGATCTGCACTGCAGGTCTGAAGCAACTATATGTTCTGTTTTTGTCATATTCTGCAGTGTGAGCAGGAGAAATTTGATTTTTTGCAAGACGCATCGATGCGAAGTGATTTAAATCGGATTTCTACAGATTACGTCCAAAGTCCGGATACCCTTGTCTCTCAAATTAAATATCAGCAGCAGACCTGCTGTATAATAATAATAAGACCTCACAGCTAGGAGACCAGGGTTCAATTCCACCCTTGGCCATCTCTGTGTGGAGTTTGCATGTTTTCCCCATGCATGCGTGGATTTTCTCCGGGTACTCCGGTTCCCTCCCACATTCCAAAAACATGCTAGGTTAATTGGCCACTCCAAATTGTCCATAGGTATGAATGTGAGTGTGAATGGTTGTTTGTCTATATGCGCCCTGTGATTGGCTGGCGACCAGTCCAGGGTGTACCCCGCCTCGGTAGAAAATGAATAAATTATATAATAATAATAATAATAATAATAATAATAATAATAATAATAATAATAATAATAATAATAATAATAATAATAATAATAATAATAATAATGATAATAATAACTAAATACTTTATATAATACATTTTATTTGTACAGCGCTTTTCAGAGTACTCAAAGACGCTTTACAGTAAAAAAAAAAAGACATAAAAATACAGTTGAGTAAAAACAGAGTAAACGATGCATTCAAATACAATATCCAAACATTCATTCAGAGCTAAAACAAGGCTAAAAGCGGGGCGGGGCGCAGCAGTCAGGTATAAAATGTTAGACATTAAAAAAAAAAACAAGCAAAAAATAGACTGCTGTGAATACCTGCGAGTCATTAGTTGTGAGTTGGTAAAAAAAAATAAAAAATAAAAACATGCCTCCCTGAGCTGACTCAACTGCAACTAAGCACCGGGGAAAAGGCATGAACTCATCGTGTACTCAGCCTTTTCCCCCCAACTATGACTAAACATTTGCATGTGGCTGCCGTGAGAGTTTATTTTTAATTATTATCAAGCCAAAATAGAAATCCCTATTGGGAATTTGTTTAATTTCTTGTCCTCAAAATCATGTATGCAACAATTACGGTGCGGTGCAAGGAAATGCAGATTGAAGTACATAAGAACTGAACAAGAAAGCCAAAGGTAACTTCCTGAGAACTCTTTGAAAGTTTTGCTCATCCAAAGTTGCCGAGTAATAAAATGCACAGAAGAGGTTCTCCCCGGTGAAAAGGGTTATTTTGAATCAGCCTAATTTGAAATCCGGGGGTATCACCGACACAAAACCGGAGGCTCTTCTCTACCTTTTTAACTGCATTTTTCATAGCCACACTTTCCTTACGAAATGATGCACTAAGCATAAAGAAGGGTGTACCTCCGTCGTTCCTCCCAGGAGCAAACGGCAAAACTTCACTAGGCAGCAGACCTCTATAAATATTCCAAGCAAGGCTGACCTGGTTACAGAATGCCCTTGGGAGTGTGAATTAGCATCTGAATACAGACACTGCTATAGCCAGTTGAAGACAGGCCTGGCAGGAGTGGCAGCGCTGCTGAGACTCTCTTCACGGCTCGCACACAGACCAGCCAACACGCATCGGAGAGCACACGCATGATGAGCAAACACAGCTACCGTACATGGGATGAAGGCATACAGCTAATGAGAGGGGGGGTGAGTGCATGTGTGCACTTTCCAATTACGGCCTTTTTAGCCATATGTACCAAGATACATACTTCAAAGTGACAAAAACTGCCTTCTCGAGACATTTAGTATGGGGGAACCTACAATTTGCAACTTGACCAACATCTCTGAAATGTACTGTATACAGCGGGGGTCTCAAACTTGCAACCCATGGGCCATTTGTAACCTCTGACTTGACATGATAGAGTAGAGTAATGTTAAAACCTACAATAGTGGCGCTAACACAACATTCATTCATTCATTTTCTACCGCTTTTTCCTCACGAGGGTCACAGGGGATGCTGGAGCCTATCCTGGGTGTCTATGGGCGAGAGGCTGGTTGCCAGCCAATCACAGGGCACATATAGACAAACAACCATTCACACTCACATTCATACCTATGGACAATTTGGAGTCGCCAATTAAACTGGCATGTTTTTGGAATGTGGGAGGAAACCGGAGTACCCGGAGAAAACCCACGCATGCACGAGGAGAACATGCAAACTCCACACAGAGATGGCCGACAGTGGAATTGAACCCTCGTCTCCTATCTGTGAGGTCTGCGCGCTAACCACTAGTCCGCCATGCAGCCTACTATCACAACATGTAACCGGTAAATAAACACACATAGGGAAACTACTACTATTGGGAATAATAAAAAAAAAACTTTATTAACTTTAAACACATCATTTCAGCTTCACTTTTTTAGATGCATTCTGCGTATAACCATGTGTATAACCGCTCGTACATTTTATTTACGAGTCATATGCCCGGAAACCACTGCATGCCTCACTTCGCACATGCAGCACTGAGGAGTGAGTCAATCTGTCAATGAGTCAGTTCTCAGATTGACTATTCCGTGATAGCCGGAAAAGGCAACATGAATTAACAAAACGCACTGTCAGAGATTGCACTGGTTCTGTTAAGGTTAATTGCATTTTTTTTTTTTTTACTTGTGGATAGGGATATTATATGATACCGTAGATTGCACCAAAAAACTCTCTCGGAATTAAATAAGATTGACCATCACACCACCATTTATTTTTGATACTGTAAAATTAGACCACTTATTGCTCTAATGCGTTTGCGTCCCATGGCACAAAATAATGGACCGTTTAATGTATTAAATAGCATCACATCCTTTCCATTTTACTCCCAAACGCAAAGCAATAGACGAATATGTTAGAACATGGTCCATAATTGGATAGCTGTCGTGACTTACCAGTGTTTTGTCATATTTGTAAGTACAGTCGATGAGAAATGGTAATGGTTTTATTTCATTTGAACATGCATCAGATTACAATTGAATGCATCACATAATCAGTTCACAGTTCCACATGTCCAAAAGGAGTAGGAAGAAGCAAAGCTTATTAAATCCCAACCCTCCATCTGGTACTTTTACAATCAGTATCTGTTACATTTGTTCACTTCCTGCTTTCCTAATATAGTTTAATTTTTTTTATTAAAAAAAAATATATATATTTTTGTGACGTACCGAAGTATGAGGTGATATGACCATACAATAACATAATGTGTACCATAGTAACTGTCAATATAATATGATGCATAGCACATCATGACTGGTTCAAGACTCTTCATCCTTGTATTTAGCAAACATCAACTGCTTGTATCGTTTCTTGAATTGGCTCATCGTTGTGCATTGTTTGAGGGTCTTACTCAATCCATTCCATAGTTTGATTCCACATACTGAAATGCTATGGCTTTTTAACGTAGTCCTAGCATATAAGTGTTTCAAATGTAGTTCTTCCCTGAGATCATATTTCTCCTCTCTTGTAGAGAAGTATTGGATGAAATTTTTCGGTAATTGGTTATTTTTAGCCTTATGCATTATTTTAGCTGTTTGAAGATGAACTATATCAGCAAGTTTAAGTATTTGTGATTTTGGAAATAAGGAGTTAGTGTGTTCTCTGTAGGCGGCATTATGAATTATCCTTACTGACCTTTTTTGCAGTACATTTAGCGAGTGAAGATTGCTTTTATAGTTATGTTATAGTTATTACTAATCATACGAATAGATGGTAAATAAAGACATTGGGCTATAAGCGGGGTACACCGTGGACTGGTCACAAGTTAGTAACAGGGTGACTATACCCAAACAACCATTTAAACTCACATCTGCAACTAATGACAATGTACAGTCTCAATGAACCTAACTGTTTCTGGACTCTGGGAGGTAACTTAAGTAGAAACCCAGAGTAAAAAGACATGCACAGGAAGACATGTGTACTGCACAACAAAAATGATGTGAACCCAGAAGGTTTTAAAGCTGTATTTTGCTAAAATGTTACAAACAAATCAAGTCCTACCTCCTGCCAGGATCTGTTGCTCCAGTTCCGCCATCTGTTTCCGGTAGGCCCTCAGAGCAGCCTCCTTAAATGTCGGTCGTACCCGCTTCTTCGGTGGTGCCTCCGCAGGCTTCTCCTCCGGAATATTTTTGTTTTCATTCTCATCCTGCTGCTCCTCCACTTTTTCTGACGCCTCAACAGCCTCCTCAAATATCTCCTCTATCTCTTCGATCTCCTCATCTGCCTCTTCCATTTCCTCAGTGATATCATTGTCCTCGGTCTCATCCGGTTCTTCCACATCCAAATATTCCAACATGGCATCATATTCAACCGTGTCCTCAGTCACATTGGTTTCATACTCCTCGCTGCACTCCTCGTCATACTGTTCGTCCAAGCTGCAGTCGTACTCCAAGACATGCGCCTCTTGACTTACATCATTGTATCTTGTCGAACTAAAATCTTCAGCGGTGTCAACATCCTGAGGGACATTGTCCTGAGAGGGCTGAACGTCCTTATTTACATCATTGTCCTGAGAAGTCTCACATTCCTGTGCGAGGTCTTCACTTTCGTTGGCATTAGACCGGTTTTCCAAATTTGCCAGTACCTGTTCCATCACCTCAACGTAGTGTGTCTCATTGTCAACTGATTGTTCAGCAGGTTCTTCCTCCGAAGCTACTTTAACATCTTCTGCTTTGTAGTAAACAGGTTCTTTGTGAGTAGGTGAGTCCACCGTGGAGGCTGAGTTGTTACTCGTCGAGGTGGACAATGTGCGGAAACGTCCCATGAATGATGACGAAGAGTTTGCAGGTTCTTCTGCAGGAGGCGGAGGAGTATTCTGAGGACCGGACTTCCACACAACCTCCAGAGCTGATTTTGCCCTTTGGAGTGTAGAACCAAAGCCAAAACCGAATGACTTCTCACTGAGGTCTATACTGAGCCTACTACTCCATGATTTGGGAACCTCTTCCACCTTCTCCGCTCGGATCTCACTTTGACTGCGGTACATTGTCGTAGATTTACCTTGATTTTGGTGAAAGCTGTGATTTACATCTATTTCAGGAAACGTTTCCTTAGGGACTGCTTTTGATGCTTGCTTTGAGGTATCTTTAGGGACCTCTTTATGGGCATCTTGACAGACTACTTGAGGTGGGGCTGCTTTAGGTGTTTCTTTGACAGGCACCTTAGAGGTCTCTTTTGGAGCTGTTACCGGCGTCTCTTTAAGGCTAGAATCCTTTTTCGGGACCACTTTATTATTAGTCTCCTTATGTGGTGTTTTAGTTGTGTCTTTTATGGGTACTTTTGTAGCTTCGTGGTTATTTTCCTTTGCAGGAACTTTTGGAACCTCTTTCGATGCCACTTGTAGGGATTCGTTAGCACTGACGATTGGTGACTGTTTTGGGGATTCTTTTGGGGAGTCTTTAGGGGACTCTTTGGGCGTGGAGGCTGGACTCACTATTGGAGTAATTTTAGGACTCTCTTTTGGTGACTCCCTTGGGCTTTCTTTCGGAGTCACTGCTTGGCCAACTCTTGGAGCTGCTTTACTCAGTTTAACGGTTTCACTGCAGATTACCTTAGAAGGTACTTTAGATGATTCTTCCACAGTGGATTTCGAGGGGTGTTTAGTCGTAGGTTTTGGGCTGTCTTTGGGGAGGGCTTGAAGGGTCTCTTTAGCTGTGGATTTCCTCTCTCTTACGGAATCTTTCGGAGTTGCATTAGTTGGTATTTTAGTTGAAATCTTTGCAGTCACTTTTGTGCTTTCCTTGACTTGTATTTTGTTGGTTTCATCTTTCGATGCAGGTTTGGTTTGTTTGTTTGTCGTTTTAGAGATGTCTTTCTGGGGTACTTTTACACTCTCTTTTGGTGTCACTCTGGAACTGTCTTTAGACTGGCGGACAGGTGCTTTGATAGACTCTCGTTCTAAGATGGGAGGAATTATGTGGGTGGTTATTGGTGGCAGAGAGGGTTCTCTGTCCAGCATCATAAACTCCTCCTCCCCTTCAAATTGTAAGTCAACTTCTTGGCATTTTGTGATATTCTCCGGAAAACCAGGGATGGTTGACGGATCAAACGGACTGCTGACCTCTATGGATGCTTCCAGGCCAGAATCTGCTCCTTGCTCGGTATGATGCCAGTCTTTCCAAGGTGACAGATCAGCTTGCAGAGACAACTGAGAGCCACTGTAGTGGCTTCTGTCCCCAGACATGCACACCATTCCATTGCTGACTCCACTGTCAACTGTCTCTGTTGTCTCCATCTCATTGTGTTCATAAGGTTGATTCTCATGACTGGTGGTAGCATACCAAGAGGAGGCCATATCCTCTTGTTTTCTCTGCCATAGTTCCTGATCTGAGGACGACAACAGCGAGCATCCGTTAGCTCGTGTGAAATACTGGCTCTCGGAAAAGTCCTCAGAGTACGACTGGCAAAGTTTGGAGCAGTCTGATTCAGAACGACTGAGTTTAGGTGTGGAATAGTCACTCTGAGAGAGCCAACCGGAAGTCACATCGGAATAGTAAGCCTTCCCGTGCTTGTCGGGGTCATAGTACGACTCATCGGCATAGTGTACCGCACCTGAGTAGCCTGCTTCCTCCCCCGCTGACCGACTATGGTCATGGGATCGCCTTTTCTCTGATTTACTCTTGTGAGCAGGTTTTGAAATCACCATTGCATATTTATTTCTGCTTAATTCATCTAATTCTTTATCACTGTCCATGGAATCCCAGTCATCGCTCTCTACTACCTTATCCTTCCCGGATACCTTTATATCCATACTTTCATAGGTTTGTGAGGAGGCCATTGTTTTGTCCTTTCTCTCTTTTCCGTCATGAGTTAAGCTATCAGTGGAAACTGTAATACCGGTTCCTTTAAGTTTATAGCATTTTTTCAAGACTAAATCCCTATCTTGAGGTGTGGCGAATATAACTATAATAGGACGGGGTTTTGCATTCGAACATTCTCGTTGTTGTCCTAACCTGTGAGCAAGCTCGATTTTAATGGTTTTATGGGCGTCGATGAGACCCATTTTGTCTTTGAGTAATTTATATATAAGATGTTCTGTTTTCTCTGACCTTTCTTCCGGAACGTTGAGAAAACGCAAGGTTGAATTATTCGCCTGGTGGCTAATTTGTTTGATATAGTCGTGGATATCACGTGTTTCCCTTCTTGACTGGACAAACCCGGAGCGTAATTGCTCAATCTCACTCTGAACTACTTCCACGCTGCTTGAGATCTCATCAATGGAGCTCTTTAGGGCGTTTACGTGACCGCGTAGCTCAGAAAGTTCTGTCTCGATCTGGCTGATCCCCTGCAGTTCCTTGAAAATCATCTCCATGACATCTTGCGTCTGACTGATGCAACCCGTAGAAGAGGAGCCGGGCTCCAGGGTTGAGCTCTTTTGCTGCCGTCCTGCACGGTCCAAGGACTTGCTGCGGATACCCAGGGTTTTTCTCCAGTTGCTCACCTCGGAGTCCGAGGAAACACACTCCTGACTCTTTTTCCATTTTCTCAATTTGCGAAGAGCACCCAGCCGGAGAGTGTGTAGACTGGATCGCTCCACTCGTTCGCCCTCAGAGCTCCCATCAGAGGGCGCCAAGCTGATGAGGCTTTTCCGGTTCCGTCTTACTGGCATAGTGTGCGATTTATGCTCATCCAGTTTCCGGATAGGCTTCGTGTCGCTCAGTGTGTCAGAGTAGTTACTGTCAATCGAAAGAACCTCAGGAAATATGCTCTCATTATTATTATTCAAAAAAGGGGCGGTTTTAGGGAGTCCATTTGCGATAGCCACGCGGTAACTGAAAGTGGGCGACAGAGAGGAGCAGTCGTTCTTGCTGTCGTCTTCTTCCAGCGATATGTTACGTGCTGAGGAGCATTTGGAGATCTTTTTGACTGTGGTCCTCACTGTGGTCGTCAAAGTCGGATTGTGCGCTAGCGAGTCTGCGGTCGGTTTTGGCTCTTTATTTTTACTTCTCTCTTTCTTCTTGATTGGGTTTGCCAATTTCTTTGTAAACATTCCTTTGCAAATCTTTTCAATGTAAGCTGATATAATCTTGATTAGGGCAGAAACCATGGATGGCAACCCTGAAGACTCTTTGCTATTCAGAGAAAGAGTACAAGGAGAGTAGAAGCGGCGAGCAGATGAGCCCTGTTGCAGCTTGCTCTTTTGGAATGCAAGTCCTCTGATGGCGAAGCCACGCTGTGAAGCAACCGGGTGCTTTGTTTAAATCCAGTCAAAGAATGCCTCCCTGAAAATGAGAGAGAAAATCATTAAAATTGTTGGCAGAGTAATAATACCATTCATTCATTCAGGCGAAGAATTTGCCAATAAAAATGAATGAAAAATGTAATGAAGAAATAAACTTGTGAAATAGCATTCATCTTGTGATGACTGTCCAAACACACAAATACATTTTCTAAGACAAATGATGTCGGCTGCAGTACAGTACTTTCCATATATTGATTCGAATGAGGACCGCGAACTAATTATGAAGTAATTAAAGACTGAAAGTTAATGACCTGTTCCGCCAAGTCATGTTGATGTGAATGAAATGGCTCCCGTGCTGGGCTCAATCACGTGTTTATAATACACGTGTGCAGCAGACTGTATGGTTTTCAAAGGTGTCGTGTGGCGTCATGCCACATAATGTTAAACATTTAAACAGTCTGGCGCTGACTGTGTTTATACCAAAGAGAGAAATTGACCAAGTGAGCCAAAAGTGTGTCATCCAGAGGTTTTTTTTTTTTTTTGACAGCTGCTCCACATTAGTCTCGGGATGTCCAGCTGGATGTGACTTGCGCATGTCACATGCTTTAAAACAGATTGGCACACATTAGCATGTACTGTAGTACCTTATGTACTGTATGATAGACATGGGAATTATTAATACTTGCGAAACACAGTGGATGGACACAAGCTCTGTTTGGATTTAGAAATGCTTGTTTTTATAGGAATGAATGGAAATTTAATTAATTAGTTTCAAAGTCAGTGATGTCACATGACGCTAGTTCGGTTTCCGAGATTTGCCTGCAGCTTTAGGGAGATATTTCCCAAAAACTGTTGTTGCAATCCGAAATGTTCTTATTGTATTTGCTAACTTTCATTCATTCATTCATTTTCTACCGCTCACGAGGGTCACTGTCTTCCCATCCCAGCTGTCTTCGCCAGCCAATCACAGGGCACATATAGACAAACAACCATTCACACTCACATTCATACCTATGGACAATTTGGAGTCACCAATTAACCTAGCATGTTTTTGGAATGTGGGAGGAAACCGGAGTACCCGGAGAAAACCCACGCATGCACAGGGAGAACATGCAAACTCCACACAGAGATGGCCGAGGGTGGAATTGAACCCTGGTCTCCTAGCTGTGAGGTCTGCACGCTAACCACTAGACCCCCGTGCCGCCCCGTATTTGCTAACTTGTCTGGAGCAATATTCATTCACTCATTTTCTACAGCTTATCCTCACGAGGGTACACCCTGGACTGGTCGCCAGCCAATCACAGGGCACATATAGACAAACAACCATTCACACTCACATTCATACCTATGGACAATTTGGAGTCGCCAATTAACCTAGCATGTTTTTGGAATGTGGGAGTACCCGGAAAAAACCCACGCATGGGAGAACATGCAAACTCCACATATAGCTGGCCGAGGGTGGAATTGAACTCAGGTCTTTTAGCTGTGAGGCCTGCATACTAACCACTCGACTACCGTGCAGCCCCTCTATGCTGAATTTTAAGTCTTGGAGTCACCAATTAAGCTAGCATGTTTTTGGAATGTCGGAGTTCCCAGAGAAAACCCACACATGGGAAAAAACATGCAAACTCCACATATAGATGATCGAGGGTGGAATTGAACTCGGGTCTTTTAGCTGTGAGGCCTGCGTACACTCCACCGTGCAGCCCCTCTATGCTGAATTTTAAGTCTTATTCTATACATGAAAAGACTGAAAAAAAAAGTGGTGCAATATAAACATTGGATTCTGCTGAAGGTTTTTTTCCTGACACCTTTTAGTCGCTCCGTGACGAGTTAACCCATTAACTTTTCTCCTCAAGGGCCGCTATTTTCAATTTCAAACATCCTGAAGCCCCTCCAGTCGTAGTCCACCTACACATCTTTTCTCAGTTCACTAGCTGACCTCCTCTGGAGACAGTATGAGCACAGATGGTACTTGACTGACGTCTCCGTGTAATGTTCTTTTTTTTTTTGCCCTTATTGCATGTGAGTTTTTACGTCATTAAGATTGTATTCATTCATAGATATATCGCTGTCTTTATTACACTCTGAAACGTCACTGTCGTTTTATTAGACAGCCTCATCAGAAACACCTTTGAGGGTTTTGGAGTTCCTTTAACTACATTTGCAAAGCATTTCCTTGGGGCTGTTGATTGGGAGAAGGACCCGTCGCAGTCGAAATGGAATTAGGCTCACGATTTTGATGGAAATCAAGTTCTAATCTAGTGCTGATGCTCTGACTTTTGGTAGAATAGATCTAATAATGGATACCTTCAAGTCATTGTGCTGCTTGGCTGCAACCAGCAGAAGCACTGTTGATTTAGTAAGGAATAAAGCTGCAATAGTTAATCAATAATTAATCCACTATACATTTAATCAACAACTATTTTCGCATATTAATCATTCATTCGTTCATTCATTCATTTTTTTTATCGCTTTTCCTCACAAGGGTTGAGGGGGATGCTGGAGCCTATTCCAGCTGTCTTCGGGCGAGAGGCGAGGTACACCCTGGACTGGTCGCCAGCCAATCACAGGGCACATATAGACAAACAACCATTCACACTCATTCATTCATTCATACCTATGGACAATTTGGAGTCGACATTTTTTATTTTAAAAAATGTAAAATATTTTTTGGGCGGCACGGCGGTCGAGTGGTTAGCGCGCAGACCTCACAGCTAGGAGACGAGGGTTCAATTCCACCCTCGGCCATCTCTGTATGGAGTTTGCATGTTCTCCCCGTGCATGCGTGGGTTTTCTCCGGGTACTCCGGTTTCCTCCCACATTCCAAAAACATGCTAGGTTAATTGGCGACTCCAAATTGTCCATAGGTATGAATGTGAGTGTGAATGGTTGTTTGTCTATATGTGCCCTGTGATTGGCTGGCCACTAGTCCAGGGTGTACCCCGCCTCTCTCCCGAAGACAGCACCCCTGCGACCCTCGTGAGGATAAGCGGTAGAAAATGAATGAATGAAAATATCTTTTGAGTTGAGCCTCTGAAATGCAATTTTCTTCGTCATGTGTGATATATTTAAACTTTGGATGTTAATAACAGCGCCACAGTGTGGTGCATTTGTTAGAAAACAGGCACAGGCAACACAGCAGGGGTGCATGTTTTGACAAATGTTCAACCTTTTGTGTGCAGCTGTTCAAACGTGGGAGATTTGGCTCACACAAACAAATCCGTACAGCACAGTCAGGAACCCGGGTGGCATCTTTGATCAGGATCTCTCCTTTACTTCACAAATATGACAAGTGTGAAGAACTGCATTTTTTTTCACCCACAAAACGAAAGAAAAATCAAAGATCCTGTCACTACTATGAGATGCCGAAAAAGCTTTTTCGTGATTTTGTGACCTCCGGGATGGATGATTGTAACTCCCTGTTAATAGGTTGTCCGAGTAAATCATTAAAGACCCTTCTGTTGGTTCCAAATACTCACTTAAAGCAGTACACAGTGAGGCACCAGTTTATCTTCAAGAGCTTCTAGTAGCTTCTCAACCCAGTAGAACATTGTGTTCCTGGAATTGACACTTACTTGCAAGTAAAGTTTTTAGAATGACAGTCTTTATCAGGTTCCTCTGTGACGGAACCATCCACCTGAATCAAACGAGGGGGAAGACACCCTCTGTCTTTTTCAAAGTACTAAAGCATATTGTTATACTGACGCCATTCTCCTGATACGCTTCAGTTCCTTGGACTAAGATAAAGAATCGTTTGCTTTCTCACTTGATCTACCATCAATACCCCCTAATCTATTTTTCTATCCTAACCCAACCAATCGAGACAGACTGCCGCCCCACAGAGCCTGGGTTCTGTTCAAGGTTTCTTCCCAAAGGGAGTTTTTCCTTGCCTCCATTACTAAGTGTTCTTATGTTGGGTTCAGTTGGTTCATTTACGAGGAGCATGATCACGGACATACAGTACATCATGTGTAAAAGTGCCTTGAGACCACTTTTGGGTCTTTTTGAATAAAAGTGGCTGCACTGCGTTCGAGTGGTTAGCGCGCAGGCCTCACAGCTAAGAGACCTGAGTTCAATTCCACCCTCTGCCATCTCTGTGTGGAGTTTACATGTTCGCCCCATTCATGTGTGGGTTTTCTTTGGGTACCTCCCACATTCCAAAATGTAGGCTAATTGGCGACTCCAAATTGTCTATAGGTATGAATGTGAGTGTGAATGGTTGTTTGTCTATATGTGCCCTGTGATTGGCTGGCAGCCAGTCCATGGTGTACCGCGCCTCTCGCCCGAAGACAGCTGGGATATTGCGGTAGAAAATGAATGAATGACTGAATGAATAAAAGTGAATTGGACTTCAGTGAAAACCAAATTTATTGACTTTTTTATAATCTGGCTGCATGGCGGTTAGCATGCAGGCTTCACAGCTAGGAGACTTGAGTTCAATTCCAGCTTCGGCCATCTCTGTGTGCCGTTTGTATGTTCTCCCCGTGCATATTCTCCGGGGACTTCGGTTTCCTCCCACATTCCAAAAACATGCTAGGTTAATTGGCGACTCCAAATTGTCCATAGGTATGAATGTGAGTGTGAATGGTTGGTTCTGTCGCTCGAAGATAGCTGGGATAGGCTCCAGCACCCCCACCTCGACCCTTGTGACGATAAGCAGTAGAAAATGAATGTTTATAATCTGTAATTGTTAGGCGTGGCTGGTAGGGCATTTTTATGAACACCATGAATAGGCATCGCCGGTTTGTAACCTTCATTAACTAATCACCCTACTCTAGCTTTATTGCCAACCAACTGTTTAACTGCCCAGCTGCAACTTTACTGTTTTGCCTCACTAACTCATTCACCGTATTCCTCTAAAACACTAATCACCTGTACCAAATGGGCAAACACAATCTGCAAAGGGCAGAACAGGTTGATTGGCAATTATCCACCAAACAACCCTCCAATATGGAGTGTTTTTAACACCTCCCAAAATAGACATTCCTGGTTAGGCACGGATAAATCCTAGCAGTGAAGCAAACAAAACAAAACAAAAAACAAGACCTGCGAGCCAAAACACATTTGCTCACTGAAACGATGATAGCACTTGCGTGTCGTAGCTTTCCCCCGAGGTGCCTAAAAAGTAAGTCAATACTGTTAATGGAATATTAAAATCCCTGGTTGACGAGTTGAAGTTAAGGGGAGAGATGCAGGGAATTACTGTACACGGGGCTTCAATATGGACTCTTTAAGATGCAAGATGTCATCCATAGTGACATCACTGATAATATCTTAAAAGAAACTGTTATTATACATAGTACACCAAATTCCTTTTCCACGCATAATCTGACAATCTGAACTAAACGAGTTCCTTTTCTTCCGTTTCTTGTATTGCAGCATGTGCAGTGAAACGAGAGCAATAATTGAATATGATCTGCACACTTGAATAACACAATGTAATGAGCAAGAAAAGGGACACCCAAAGTAAGATAATGAGTGAAATGAGGTGAATTAAAATGAACAAAATGAAGGGAAAGCGGTAGGAATGTCTCGCTACGTTGTCAATGAATCAACTATTTGGGCGATACACACACACACACACAAATCAATAGATGCCGTGTTCTGCTTTGATGAGGCCTGATGACTTTGAAATTTGGCTTAGCCAACAAAGTGCTGGGAATGGTCGGTACATGTTGAAGGAAAAGCTTTGATACTCATGGATGAATGCTTTGAAAACACTATGTGTATGTGACCTAATTCCATTATCAAAGTAAAAAATAATAATAATAATGACAAAAAAAAACAAAAAAAAACCTCTTGGCTTAGGTTCTTCCTTTGAACGGCAGATCCAAAATATTTTCCTTCACATCCTTCCATCCATATTCTAGATTTAGAGTGGGAAGTAAAACCCCAATTGATTTTTTTTTAGGTTAGCATCAAGTCCAAATCCTATTTTGCAGTCAGACTTGTGATTATTTATAGAAATTACTTTATGGTGTTGCCGTGATTGGCTGGCGACCAGTTCAGGGTGTACCCCGCCCCTCGCCTGAAGACAGCTGGGATAGGCTCCAGCACCCCTGCAACCCTCGTGAGGCTAAGCGGTAGAAAATGAATGAATGTATGTATTCATGGTGTGACATGCTAACAGGCGAAAAGCCTTTTAATGGGTCAACCATTATATACTGTGTATTGTCAAATAGTGATCATCACTTTAATAGACACCATGCTTCAGTGGTCACAGTAATGTTCCCTGAGGCACACAAGCATCAGACTTGGAAGCCCAAACAACAGGCTTTTATTGCAGGTTTGACGACAAAAATTTATGTTAACTGCATTACAATCCAACCTTCAGTATCAGGATCTGCAGCTGATCCGTTTTTTTTTGAAGATCGGATTAAGAAGAACAGGCAGCACGACCATGCAGACATGTAGTACGATTTCTGGCAATTTTGTGTGAATTTCATTCATTGTGTCTTGCACAGCAATTGACGCAAAATGCAGTGGTTTTGCCAACTTTTAGTAAGAAACTATTGCTAACTTTTTCCACAATCTTCTGGTCGATATATGTTATAGAAACTGAGAACATAGCAATATATTAGGCTTATCGATTACTTACATTTTTTCGAAGTAATGTAAGCTAATCCACTTTATATTACTAATAAAGAGTAGCAATAAACTAACAATAAAATATGAAACCACACCTCCTCTCTTATCCAGGCTAACAGAAGAACATTTGCGTTTTAGAATTTGTTATGTGAAACAGCGCTAGCGCCACCCCTGTGGCTGCTCGGAATCTTACTGTCAGCACCCACAGTAGCTCACCGACAACACGAAATGTGTACTTTCGCTTTTGAGTCCACAAATATAAAAAAAAAATCCTGCACGACTCCAGAAAAAGTGGCGACATTTGTCGCTAGCCGTCAAGCAGGGTTGGAAGGTCGCTAGACACTGAGTGAACTATATCATTTTGCCGGCCTCAGTATATTGCCATGTTTATCATGGGTGTCTGTTTTCTTGATATCCCGCCTCCAAAAAGGCAGGAAGAGAGTTCAGTCTGTGCATTGGTTTCAGCACCTTGGTACGTTTGTTCCATAAAACAACGTCATGAATGGAGTGAGCCCTTTTTTTACGTCGTGCAGTTTCTTTTTCTCTTTGGGTGGAGGCGGGGCCGGTAGCATATACACAGAGTGTGTAATTAGTAGATTAAAATATCTTCACATATGTATATATTTTTGTTTTTCCATTGTACGTTTCTCAAAAGTAATGATAAAATCTCATCTCGTCTCGTTTTCATAGACTCATTCTTGTGTATTGTCTCATCCTGTGAACCAAGTGTAATGCTGTACTGTATACTGTAATGCTTAAATGATTTTTACGCTTCACAACATCAAAGACATCAATTACTTAGTGATTCCCTCTCTACATGTCCCAGGTACAATGTGTTGGAAAATGTTTTCTTATTTATTTACCTGTATTAGGCAGTGGTCAACTTATTTTTACATTTTTACATTACATTTTACATTATTTCGATGTACAGTGTAATGGCAACAGTTTGACTCTCTAAGTTCTCTCCATTGTTTCCCATGCGGGGAAAATGTTTTGAAATACAAAATCAGAAGGAGATAAGCGGATTGTTTTCGACCTCAGAGCCTCCATTGTACTTCATAGAGGCTGGGGAAAAGATTTTTGGGATCAAACCATTCCAGAAATTAGTTGCTTGCGGAGTAGAGGTCCTAGTGCCCCAGATTTCTATTATACTCCCGAAAACAAAGGAACAAGATGTCTTTTTTTTTTTGATTCAACATGTAATCTTATATTAGCTTTGTGGACAATTTAACGTCCTCCTCACTATTTATTACTTATTCATCATCCGTGCTGAGGGAGGAAAAAGAGCTATTGACTTATGAGGTCAAAGCAGTCCAAAAATGACTTCCTTGCATTAGTGTGTGAAGGATACCAGTGGTCCTAGTGCCCCTCCAGTTTGACTCTCGGGAAAAGTCCATAGAGGAAAAAGAAACAACGGGGAGCACCTCATCAGCCACACCTACTCCTCTCTGAAGGCCCGCTTCCCTAATGTCCAGGGACCCATTCCCTGCATTTCCCTTAGTAGAGCACTCGCAATATGTGCAGCTCTTAAAAAAATGAAAAAAAACAAAAATGAGGCATGGTAACCTATTTCTTACTATTCTACAATCACACCAAATTGGGGTCACCCCCCCCCGCCCCCCCATACACACACACACACGCATATTCAAAATCCCGGTGCAAATCTTTTACAAACAGTGTTGTTACGTCATGTCTCTGAGAGCACATGATCAGGGATTATGTCGTATGAGTGTAGATTAATGCACATGTGGGCGTGCACAGCTGCATGCACACACATGTGCATGATGGCTTTTTTTTTTTTTTTTGCACCACCGAGATAGGATAGGATGAGCTCATGTGTGGATGTCTGTATCATGTTGGCATGCCTGCAACGTCTGCAAGCTACATCACATTGTCACTCCTTATAAATCAAACCGAAATATGACCATTTTGTGTGAAGAGTGTGTCATTGATTGCGCTCACATGCTTGCATGTGTGTGTCGTAATGCACGAGGAAGGGGAGGTGTGGAGGAGTGGAGCAAGGCATGTGCACAATTTGGATTCCACACACTAAAATGATGATGGCCTCAAAAGCAAGCATGTCATCAATGCGCTGACAGGGCCACAGAGAGGGGTGTGTGTGTGGGGAGGGGACAACAACAAGACATGGGATGAAGGCAGTCATTCACATGCATGAAGAAGCCCCCCCCCCACTACCCGAATACCTTATGCCAAGCTGATGCCAGTGGTGGTGGTGGTTGGAGTGGTAAGCGTAGCCCACTGGAGTCGAATCCCCGCGTTCAGTGATGGGCGATGCTGGCGAGTGGAGGTGAGGGAGCAGAGGGAAGAAGGAAAGGAAGGGAGGGGAGGGAGGACGGGAGGGAGGGGGATATAGAGGGCGGCTCGGTGCGCAGCTGCCTGCTCACGGAGGATCTCACAGCAGCATCGCTCCGCGCCCGTCAGACACCGCATCCCGCAGCTCCCTCCGCACACGCCTCTCCACCTCCATGCTCACTTTCCACCCTCCTCCTTAAAAAAAAAAAAAAAAAATTAAAAATTAAAAAATCCACCGGGCTTGCTCCTTCTTGCCTGACACCTGTGCTCGTAGCGCTGGGTGTGGGTAGTCCAGAAGCTGGATGCAGGCTGGTAGTGATGATGGTGCTGATGGTGGTAGTGGGGAGGCAGACTGCAGCCAAGATGATGCTGCTGCTGCTGCTGCTCCTCCTGGCTGCCCAGACTGAGGCTCTGCTCCCCCGGCTTGAGAATGTCTGTCCCCTCCCTTCTTGCACAAACCTCACTCCCTCACCATCTCCCCCTTCTCCCACTCACTCGCTTTCTCTCACCACCCTTCTTTCAGAAGGATGCAAAAGGCGTGCTCATATTGAGTACAGCCCCCCCGAAAAGCCTGCACCATGAAAATGATGTATAGACACACATCTGTGCAAGAATATATATGTTACATAATTTTATAATGTGAAGACAGTTTATTGATTAAAGGTGTGACAAAATATCAACACTGTCACATATTTTTTAACACTATCAATACACCTGCAACAGATATTGATACCATTGCTATCCAATGAATACAGTGGATAACATGTATTAGACCACCTATCATGAATACAAAGAAAAAAAATAATATTTACAAAATATGGACAATAAGGGCTCTAAATGCAATATACTAAGTTCTATGTGAAGTATTTCCATTATGCCTCATATTAACTCTCTAACAAGATCTCAGTGTATAGACTGGTCATATATCTCATCTTGTTTCATATTATCTACATACTGTATTGTATATAACTCTGGGAAAAACTGTTAATTTTGTTAATACTTGGGTTGTTTACATTGTTTATTTTTCTATAATGGGTATTTTTGTACTGCTTAACTGACTCTGTACTCTTGCTGCTGTGCAATACAAATTTCCCCACTGAGGGACGAATAAAGGCATATCTTAATCTTAATCTTAATAATCATGATAGTTTTTATATTTGGGAAGTACATAATATGAATTATTTAGGGTTTTTAACAAATTGTTAACATCAAAATTCATGGCTAACAATCATTTTAGCATTAAAAGTTTTAACCATTACAGACGCATGCAAAAATAATTCTCGTTCTTGTAATTCATTGTTGAAAATGTACAATGTGAAATGGGACTTTTCTCTTATTCATGATTTATACCATGATGTATCACAATTTCATCACATAAGCTACTTGAAACTGAATAAACAGCGCCTCTGCTGGTTGCAGCCCAGTACTCCACTCTGTTTTGCTGCGAGAAGCGATTAATCAACAATCAAATAAAACTAAATCAATCAAAACTAAATCATTTTTAACAGTTGTCATCATTATCATTGTCAAAATACGTCAGTATTATTAGCCCAGAGTTGAAGAGCCTGTTTCCGTGTTGACACACACTATTCCAATTACATCAGTTGCTCATTCGCCTCGCACATTAGTCATCAATGTACTGGGCTGTATTAAATAAAAACACATCATCACGTTGTAAATATAGCTTCCCGTAACAGTAAAACACTCATTTACTATAAAAATAATATTTACAGAAGATTTGCACCTGCAAAATTCCAAACAAAAATAATGTTAGAGAACCAATTAAGCCATCTGCTTTAATTGAGGCCTTCATTTTGGAGACGTGACACGTGACCGAGCGCATCATTCCGCCGCTGTCGGCTTGCTTTCCTTCAGCAGCCACTAATTGTCTGGCCTCCCAGCCAAGTCACATTTCTGCCTCTTATTCGCTCTTGTGTCACATAGAGAAGGGATAGATAATGAAATGGTGGGGTTGGGGGGGGGGGTGATTGTTTTACCTCATGCATGGCCCCCTTTCACCCCCTGCTGGTGGCAGCTGTAACTACATCCTACTTGGGCGTATAACAAGTAGGATATACGTATATACGTATATATATCCCAGTTTTGTTGTTTTGCTGCAGAGCCAAAGACAGCAGAAGACATCAAGTCTAATGTGCTCTTCAGTGGAGTGAATGAACAGATTAGTTGCTTCAGTTGTATAATATTTGTCACGTCAGGATAAACCAGTCCATTTCTTTAGCGCATATTCCTCTTCTTCTTCCTTATATTACAGCTGAAGTTTGTAGCGGGACAGCCCTACACAAGAATACCCATCTTACTCACTTCCATCGGCTTTTGTTTTCATATTGAATTTATCTCATATCACATCTCCAGTTATTAAAGTCTTCAGCGCTGTTGTTTTTTTCTGTTGACTGGGGAAATAAAGTCAGAGTTTGCTCTTATTACTGTGAATTGACAGCCCAATGTTGGGATGCGGGAAGACGAAAAGAAGCTCCGTGTACTTGAGTGACCATTTCAATTTAATTCAATCAGCATTCATTTGCATTAACTTAATTGTGTTATTAACTATTTGAAGTGAATGTTGCTTAGAAATGATGTAATCTGTTCCAGTGTCAAACTGTTGTCAGCATAAAGTCTTAACTCTACAGTTAATGTTCAAATGGCATTTCAATACTAAACTATCTAAACTATCATAGAAGTTGTTGCAGATGTTATATCATCTCATTTGATGCATCTATTTTGTAAATCAGGTGATGATCCCATCCTTTTCCTATACATACCTTTAGATATGTTTCATTTGACCCCCCAACTATAGTGGTAGCTCTTTTCAAGATGAAGACAAAGCAGTCATTCATTCAATTTCTACCGCTTATCCTCACCAGGGTCACAGGGTGTGCTGGAGCCTATCCCGGCTGTCTTCGGGTGAGAGGCGGGGTACACCCTGGACTGGTGGCCAGCCAATCACAGGGCACATATAGACAAACAACCAATTTGGAGTCACCAATTAACCTAGCATGTTTTTGGAATGTGGGAGAAACCCACGCATGCACGGGGAAAACAAACTCCACACAGTGATAGCGGAGTATGGAATCGAACTTGGGTCTCCTAGTTGTGTGGCCCAAAGACGAAGCAAATGTTTGAAAATTTTTCCCATTTCTAACACTCAAGTTTTCGCACCCTCTGATATGTTAGCTGGCATACCAGATTGGGATGATGATGAATATGAGGGCTACACCAGGGAGCTGTTTTAGGTCCCCTCTTGTTATTATGGCATCATACAAGCTGTACCTTTGTCTCTTATTCATCTGATGATACTCTGCTCACTTGTTCAGACAAGAATAGTTGTATGTTGTCATTTTTCACTGGATAGTAAACCTGTACTGCTATACAACTCGTGTGTACATCGACTTCTCTAAAGTACAGTATATCCACTTTTCATTTGTAGTATTGTCCCTTGAGAAGATATAATATAATTGTTGCTGTGAATCTGACTTTTGTCAGATACCGGATATTCTAAATGTGAAATAATCCATTCTCAAATTGTTCTTCCAGACTTCCAACCTGTTCCAACATTTTACAGCTCCTTTGACTAAAACCAGTGTTCAGTTCATTATCCGAAATGAATTGGCAATTGTTTTTAAAAGACATCATAAAATGTACTCCGCGACCTCTATTTCCTAATTAGTCATCCTGTGAAGCACTCTATCAGTGATGTTACTGCTTTAGTGTTTTATTAAGACACTTTAATTACTTCTTGATGATGCCAATTTCTGTAAATCAACACTGTTTCCTGTCCTGGAATTATCTTTATTCCTTTACCAAGCCTTCCCTTCTGAAACTTAGGGATAAGAGAGCCAGCAAACGAATCCCCAGGTATTAGTTATCAATATAAACATTTGCATTTGCGTGCTTTGACATAAACTCCCAGGCAGCTTTGCACTGCGACTTCAGAGCTGTGAACCTTTCATCTTAACCCAGAAGAATCCAGAAAAAAAAAAAATATATATATATATGTTAACCATCTTCTATGTCAGACCTTCATCCTCTGGAGGCGCAAATACAGAAGCGTCGGTACTAATGAGACAAGCAGATGGCCTGTTGGTCCTTAAGAGGTTCAAATCCCTCTATTGAAGCAGAAGGGGTTTTACCGTGGGCTCCTGCAGCATTCACTCTACCACGTGGTTATTCAGCCTAAAGGAAAATAGGGTTTTCATGGAGATGTTGAAAGGAGCGAACTGAGAAGTCAAGTGAGATAACCACATAGCTGCTGGCACGCCGTCTTCAGCTTCATACGGCATTTAAGGCATTTTCAGATATATAGCTACTGTATACTTTTCACCCGTTTGCATTCACGACTGTCATACAAGTGTAAAAATAAGTTTTTCCAGCATTTTTAAGGTCATACCACAGCATCAGGGCTACTGGCCACTCCAAAAGCTTCATTTTTTTTCAGCCAATCAGAGGTGGACTTGCTGGTGTGTTTCAGCTTAAAGTCACAAATAGACATTCTCCTTCAGGATTTTTTGGTAAAGAGCAGAATTCATAGTTCCATTTATCACAGCAGGTCTTCCAGGTCCTGAAGCAAAGCAAAACGGCCTCAGATCATCACACTACCACCACCATGTTTTACTGTTGGTATGATTTTCTTTTTCAGAAATTTTACGACAGATGTAATGGCGCACACACCTTCCAAAAAGTGATACTTTTGTCTCGTGAGACCACAGATATTTTTTCCTAAATGTCATTTTTCTGTTTTAATTTTTAAAAGAATCAGTTTTTTTACTTTTTCATTTATTTTATTACCATTGATTATGTGATTTTTTTGTGTCACTAAATAAAATGACAGTTCAATATCTCAATAAATGCTGAAATATTTAAATTTATTGATATAATACATCATTGCACAATTTTGCTCAATATTTCAGCAGTGGTTTTGGTCTTGGAACTTGCAGGCCGTTTTTTCCCAATGACTTTCTTATGGTGGACTCAATAACACGGACCTTAAATGAGACAAATGAGGCCTGCAGTTGTTTGATGTTGTGGGGTCTTTTATGACCTCTTGGATGAGTCATCGCTGCGCTCTTGGGGTTATTTTGGTTGGTGGAATTTTGCAATTGTTCCCTTTGTTCTCAGTTTGATTGTCACTTTAGCTGTACACCCATCCATTCATCCATCTTTTATCGATTTTCACTAAGGTTGCCATAACTAGAGCCTCACTTCTTGCTTTGCAGCTGGTGTGTGCTGGAAGCAAAACAGAAGGTGTTCAGTGATTGTGGACAAGACCGGTAGCGTTTTTTGAATCCGATTGCCGGATTTTGCTGCACCTCCCCTGAAGTTATTGCCTTTCATGTTGCTAAGCCTTTCTTCTTAGTAAGATATGTGCCATTCAAAAGAGCATTTATTATTTTGTCTACAATAAGTAGCAAAATAATTAAAATCCCAAGAGTAAAAAGCTTTAAGGAAAGGTGCTGGACCTAAACCACAGCAGGACCTTTGACACAGGTGAGTGTCAAGGTAGAGATAAAGGAGAATGAAGTGTTTCACATGGTGGAACCAAAATGGATTTCTTTAAGCCCCATGCTGATTCTTCTTACTGGATCACGAAACATGGGAGTGCCGTCTTCTGATTCTCACAGAGAGCGAAAGAAGGTGCTCCTGATCAATCGGAGGGCGCTTAAGTCCCTGGCAGGGTCTGCTGCATGCGTCGTATGACTGCTGCAGTGCAGATAAAAACGCTCCTTTTCCAGACACCTTTTGTACAAAAACCATATACTGTACATGTCTATTAAAAATTAGATCGTATCGATAAAATATTTCACAAGTGTTATACTCTTAGAATAGTGAATGGCTTGCTTCAGTAAGGTCATTATTTCCCTGGCAGTTCATCCAATTTGCAACTGGACGGAAAGAGGACTTTCCCTGGAAAACGATAAGTCGCGGTGGCTGACTACCAAACAGTGTAAATTACCACTTCTGTTTAACTACCTAACTAGCTGAGATTAGCTGCCAGTGTAGTCGAAGGTGATTTGTTGGACGAGTGGTCCGAGAATGGGAAGCCATTTTTGTTTTTGAAACATTGACACAGAACACAAGAATGTCAACTGTTGTGCGTAGGAGCCGTCTCTATATTCTATGACATACTTGCTCACGGAGCAACGAAACAAACAACACATCCACAGCAAGTTAACGCATCACATAAATCAACAGGTAAGCGCGAAACAAAACGCTTAAAAAATGTATTTCCAAATGCCCTCAAGGCATGCTGGGTAGTTCAGCTGCAACAACATCAACTATGAACAATAAAACATATGCTAACTCCACCTTGGTCACTTCCCTGATGACTTCCTCAATATATTATTCAATCAAGCAAAAATGTGACAAACACAGCAAAATGTTGGGAGAAAGAGCTACCCAGCATGCTTTGCGGTGGGAATATATGAATGTTTCGAAATACCCGGCGGGCCGGATTAAGATGCATGGCTGGCCTGATGTAGCCCGCGGGTTGCACGTTGCCCACCCCTGCACTAGTTTCACTAGTTTGGAGAGACACACCACCAACCACCAGACTTGATCATCGGATCAACAGGCTGTTATTGCAGGTTGAAAACAGGCACACTAATCCCTAATTAAAATCCCTAATTAACCCCAATGTCAATTCTTATCCGCCACTCACTTCCACCACTCACATTTACAGCAACACATCTATCTGTCTATTTACTCTTAATATTTTTACTATATTAGTAATACAAGTGTAAATGTGACTATAGGGGTGCTAGTTCATGTCTGGAGGGCTCTAATAATGTTAAAAACCTTATTTAAAAGGTTGTAAACTGATAATTTTCCATTTATAAATAAGTAATTCACAGGTCCAATTAACCGCAATAAATGAGGGATACATTTGAGGATACACTGCTACCAACGACAAAGATAAACACATGCTAACTTTAGCTTGTTGCTGTGCCCTCACTCTGGAGACTGAGCCTCCTGAGAGAAGAATACAGGAGACCCTCGTTCTCCTCCATTGTTGCAGTTTAAGTGATACTGTGGGCTGGTACTGTGCAGTGGAAAAGTAGCATTGGCAATCTGGCATTCCGCTAGTTGTTACAAATAAGAAAAATATAAATTCATTTCGGACAAATTAGCTCGTATTTGACCGCCTGATTTTTGGCCAGCATGTATGAAATCTCAGTTATATACCGTGTGTTGTTGCTGCTCCCCATCTTTACATCTCCTACCTATTTTACTCCTCATTTACATAATGCATTCCCTAGCTGCATAGTAATGGCTGCAATTGAAACAATTAAAAAATCATGACAACCTGCTCGTTTTAATTCCTCTCTGCGTATCTCACTTTACGCCTCTCTGGCATCCAAACACATGTAAATATATATGATACGCCATCAAGAGACCAGTTTACCCATGCAGAATCGCTGCATCTTTGTAATGTGAGCATAAAACTGTCCGACATGGTAACTAAGCATATCTTGCAGATCATTTCCACTCGTATATCTGACACAAGCAATCATAAAAAAAAAAACTAAATGCCGGCATGCCCTTTAAATCTAACACACATCCGTGCTCAGGTGTGCATGTCTGATGCTTACAAAATGAGAATGAGCGAAAAGAAAGCTGATTATCATTAAAAGTGGCTCAGGGGGATGTAGAGACTCTCGGCGGCACAGCGTCTGGGGCATCGCCGTGTCAGCAAAGCACTTCCTGTTTGTCGTTAGGTTCCGCAGCGGGCTGCAGGAGTGAGATAACGACAACACAAAGCATGCTGGGAGATTAAAATAAAATAGAGTGCCGCAAAATGTGCCGGGGGGAACTCTGAAGCAGCAGAGGTTGCCTGATGTGGCATCAGTCGGTAATACCTCGGGGATGCCACTCCTCAAAGCCTCACTCCAAACATGTGAAAGAAAGTGCATTGGTAGAGATGTAAGGAGGCAGGATATACTGTATTTGACAGATGAAAGTATGATTGTATTAGATATTATTTGGTCATTCTGACCACTCTTTGCCTGCTTTACTTGTTATTGGATCATTACATATTTAGTACAAGGTCATTTATTCATGGCGTTATTTATGCTTGACAAGTTACAGTCAGGAAAATTGTAACTTTACAGTTCAACAGTTCAACATCTCCGAAAAGAAGCTGAGTTTATAATAATGTAAAAACAAAAGAAATCAGGAAGTGGCTTTTATAATAATAACAATTATACAGTTTATTTGTATAGCGCTTTTCAAAATACTCAAAGACACTTTACAGAAGAATGGAGTTGAATAAAAGCAAATAAACAGAGTAAAAGATACATGAAAATACAACATTCATTTGTTAATATACAGTTAAAACATACAGTAAAAGCGGGGTGGGGCACAGCAGTCAGGTATAAAAAGTTAGACATTAAAAACAGATTTAAAGAGGTGAGTTTTAGTTGTTTTACTTCCATTTAGTTCATTCATTCATTTTCTACCGCTTATCCTCATGAGGATTGCAGGCACGCTGGAGCCTATCCCAGTTGTCTTCCAAGACTCTTGACTGGTCGCCAGCCAATCACAGGGCACATACAGACAAACAACCATTCACACAATTAAACTAGCATATTTTTGGAATGTGGGAGGAAACCGGAGTACCCGGAGAAAACCCGCGCATGCACGGGGAGAACATGCAAACTCCACACAGAGATGACCGAGAGTGGAATCGAACTTGGGTCTCCTAGCTGTGTGGCCTGTGCGCTAACCATTTAGCCGCCATGCAGCCACTTCCACTTAGTTAAAAACAAATTTACTTAACTGTCCATTTGAAGCTACACAACCAAACCATTAAAAAAGACTTTTCCCATAGGAAATAGTGCAAAGTGAATTCCGGGCTCAATACTGTATATCATTATTATAAAACCATTATAACTGCAACAGGCAAGCTTTTAAGTAGGATATAAACATTCTTAAATGGCATATACGCCAAATAAGTTAAACATTGTATCGTAAACTCAAATTAAAATGAAACCACTCACCATAACGACACCGGACATACTGTATGCAATTAGGAACCCCCAGCAGACAATAGCTGGACAAATATATACAAATATAGAGCCACAAAAGTCATTGTTACCTTAAGAAGAACCTGCCTGTTGTGTTCTGCATCCTGATTGCCTGTAGACCGTTGTCAATCAATATCCTTTGTGATGTCGCTAGCCAACTGTAAACTGCTTGAGACGATAGCAGGAGGAATATGTTTTAACAAGGATACAAAAACGCTACATCCAAGCGGGCCAGGATGAAATAAGTCACTTGCTCATTTATTGTGTCCAATCTAGTACATCAGTCATTAAAATTCTAATTAAATTTGAACTTTGAGAGTATTTAAAACGTGAGGAAATGTTATGCCTGTCTGAAAAAAGTGTATAAAGTATATTGTGAGGGGATTTACGGCCTTAAAGCATATATATTAATTGTAAACAAATAAAATTGGCTACGTTGTAGATTTCACTAATTGTGTGCTAGTTTGAGAACCTGTCCCCTGCGATAAACGAGGCAATACTGTACATTATACTAACAACAATTATTGTCCATAAAATGTGCTTTGTGTTAGGGTTAACCAAAGCACTACCATAGATAAAACACAGTAAAACTTTGTATTGGCAGTACACAAAAAGTGTTAATGGACAAATCTATTTGTGCAGTTTTGTGTATCCCTCCTCGTATTCATTAGTTAGAATGCTAACAGTGTTTGGTTCATGGAGGATGACAAACAGATGTGCTTTACCGTTGTGATTCCAGGGGGGTGGACCATTATGTTGGTGCCATAGTGATTCTGGTAAAAACACGACTGTATTGGCATCTTTATCCACATCATCACCAAAATGTATTGAGGGGTTATCCACATGGAAATGTTTTCAGGTAAAAATGTTATTGTTTCAGCCTTTTATCCACACTGAAACCGCATTCTCAGTGACCTGAAACTTAATTTGTTTTTAAATGGCAAGGTGGGAAAATCTGAAATCATTTCTGTGTAGACAGCCAAATGATGACATCACCGATCCATTGCCACCTAGTCGCCGTCCAGAAGAAAGAACGAAACCAACACATTTTGTGTGGAATAATTTGATAAAGATAAACAGTCCGCATGAGATTCGAAGGTGAGACGTCCATTCAGCTTTAAAGGTCAAAAATAACACTCACAGCTGGGTTGCTTCCCATATGATTCCTTAAGAGTTCAAAAGTAATTTTAAAGTCACAAAAAGGTTGTTGGTACCTTCAATCTGAGAGGATTCCACCGGGAGGATGGCTCCTCCATCCGCGGATGTGGCTTCATTAAGAGTGAGAGCAAAACTGTCTTCCACTCACATCCTTGTACTATGTCATTATCTGCAATCTTAAACACAAAATTCATACTTACTTATTACTTACTTATTCAAATAAGTAAAAAATAGCACACACACGTCAATCTTTCTGCACTTTAGGTCTGGATGATGCAGTATTGTACTCCAGTAACAAAAATGAACAAAAAACGATGAGAGTCTAATGCAGGGGTCCCAAACACGCGGCCCCCGTTTGAGGCCCTCGCCTTGATATGAAAGTTTAATGTTAGTGCGGCCCGCTCAAGTTTGATATGGATGCTGTATGGTATCATGTACCCAGAAAAAAATATTACGTTTGATTAATGTTCATGTTAAAGGTTAAATAACTGTTAATAGTTATCCTCCCTATCCGTGTGGAAGTGGTACGTTTTTGGCTATTTAAGTTTAAAGGAAATAACTTGAAGGCTACCGTTTAGGTCGCTAGCTCTCTAGTTTGCGAGTTAGCATGTGTCTCAAGACCCTGCAGTTGCGCAATATGTTGTAAATAAAAAGAGTATAAATGTGACTATAGTCGTGTTTTGTCATGTCTACAGGGCTCTAATAATGCTTTGTTCATTATAATCTGAAAAAAATAATTTGTCTACCCACCAACTATATGTAGTTTCTTCAGTTTTTATTATTTGCCGTTTTATTATTAATATTATATTTATTTATTTATTACTGATTGATTGATTTTCTTTATTCTTGATTTGTTTATTTATTTTTCATCTTATTTTGTGCAGAAAAATTAAGATATTTGAGAACAGTGGAATGTTTTATCAGAGCTTTTATTGTAGAAAATCGGAACCAAAGCACTGAAAAGGTTTGTATATTTTTCTGTTTTTAATAAATGCATTTTTTTTTTTTTTTGAAAACCTGATGCGGCCCAGCCTTGCCCAGACCCTAGCTCCAGTGCCCCCCAGGTAAATTAAGTTTGAGACCCCTGGTCTAATGTTTCTTTTGGTAGGTTCCATGTTTATATAGCCATAGAACAGAATAGTGGAAAACATAGTGGAAAAGAATAGTGGAAAAGTCTAAAATGGCAGGTACTGAAAGGGGCTGAATTTTGACAAATGGCTGAGATTAATTAATTGAACTAATATTTTAGCCTGAATAGTCAGACATTTTGTCCAGAAGCTGTGTGTTCCGGTTAAATTGACTTGTCTCTTTGCATGCAATATTTATTCAATTGTACCTCTCATGATTCTCAAAGAACTTGTCTCAGCTCTTGTCTGTTTTGAAGCTAGCAGCAGATTTCCCCTTGACACCTTAAAAAATGGACAATTATACAAGAGCAACCAGAAAGTCCTTGGAACTGTGGAGTGATGTAAAATGGCAGGTCTTTCAACAGAACACTCCACAAATATTGTGGATTTACTGACAATTTTTTTACACTAGACTGCTAGAAATGACAAAAACAAACACACATGCTAACATTAGCTTACCTTGCTGCTGTACAGTATCGCAGTATTATTCTCCACGTCTCCACTTCACTTTAGCATTAGCTTAGCTCGTTTGGACATGGTTTTCTTACATTTCTTTTGTTTTTTTCCCCTGAAATCAGTCTCCTCTTGAATAAAATTAGTTTCCTTTCTAGAGAAAAGGCCAACAATAGATTCCTAATATCTTATTCAGTAGCATATCTATAGTGTAACTGTTCTACATTTGGCAGGTTTTTCAACAGAACAATTTACTGACAATTTTTTACACTAGACTGCTAGAAATGACAAAAACAAACACACATGCTAACATTAGCTTACCTTGCTGGTGTACAGTATTGCAGTATTATTCTCCACTTCACTTTAGCGTTAGCTTAGCTCGTTTGGACATGGTTTCCTTACATTGTTTTTTTTTTTTCCTGGCTTCAGTCTCCTCTTGAATAAAATGAGTTTCCTTTCTAGAGAAAAGGCCAACAATAGATTCCCAATATCTTATTCAGTAGCATATCTATAGTGTAGCTGTTCTACATTTGTCTATGGTGGTTGAATACGCCAGCCCATGCTAGCACAGACTAATTATGTTTCAACCCGTGTGATGAATGTGACCTGCTTTGATTTACTCTCCATACTGCAGTCGTAGCCTCGCTCGTCAACGACATGCGTTACACAAACACTCGGCCCAATTCCCCCGGAGAGCAATTATCACGGACTTCTACAGTATGAACCCGAGTTATTAATCTCTGCACCGACTTTGCCGTGACAATACAGCACTTTCCGTGGTTATTTACTGGACAAGTCCAGGGACGATGGCTTTTTACTGCAGACTATAATTGCCGGCGCAAATAAGCTGACGTTAAGAAAGCCGCGGCTGACTCGCTATTGGCGAGAGTTGAGGGACGATCAAGTCGATGAGCGTTGGAGTGCCGTGGCAGCGATATCATAATCCAGCACCTTCAGGTTGATGTTCAGTTACGATATTTCATAAAGATTTAGCGGAGTTTTCTTGTTGGGTTTCCTTGTTCACCGTTTAGCACGGTGAATTGCTTCGAGTTTTTCCAGATTTCTTATTTATAAATGGAATATTTGTGAAGTTAGAACCTGCAAAACTCGTTTACGACCTTCTAAAAACATGTGACCAATTATGCTTTTTTTTTGGACCTTTGTATTGAGTTGTGGATTACTATAGAGCAGATACACACAATAACCAGCACACACAAAGCTTTCTAGTTCTTCCAGAATCTGCACCTGTTCAGCTGTATTCCTTTGTGGTTCCCGTGAAAGCGGTGTGTTTTAATGTATTCCACCCACGGCCCGCCTCCAGGCACGCCCACTCCGCTGTGGTTGGTCACATTCGCTGGTGCTTAAACGGTATAGGAGTTGATAGACAGATAGGTAGATGAATAGATGGATAGATGGATAGATGGATAGATAGATGGATAGACAAAAGAAGATAAATAATAATAATATTGTGGAGAATAAATAGATGACATCAAAATGTCATCAAAAACATCAAAATCATCAAAAACAACAATGTACAGCATAAACAGTAAATTGTACAAATAATTTAAATTTTATATTATATTATTATTATATTATATTATATATATATATATATATATATAAATGTAATAATAATAATAATAATAAATTACAAAGAATAAATAATAATGTAAATGAAATAAATAATAATAAATAAATAATAATAAATTATTTTATAATAAATAATAATAATTTAAAGTTTTGCATGTGCATGTGGGCAGGTAGAGGGGCTTATTTGGCATTCAGCAGTCTGAAAAAATATTTTTTTAAAATAGGCGGTATTCAATCACAAAACAGTATAATGTATTACTTAACATATTTTTGAAACATTTATAGTGTGACACTGCAAAATTTTGACAGTAAAGTGGTGAGGGCCGACTGTATACCGACCACTTTTCTTTCTGGATTGAGTGGCTAGTCTTTCTTTGAATTTGAAACAAATTTGAAATAAATTTCTATTCATATTTCATATTGTACAACCTAATATTGTTAACATTTTGGTTGAAAAGTGAGAGTTTTTTTATATGGATTGAAAACAGCCACAATGTATTGGTGGGCAACAAGATCAGTCGCCCAGGAGATGGAGAAGAAACAAACAGGAAGTGTAATATCCTGGTCGTCTGTGAGCCATCGACAGTAAGCTGTCATAGCAGGTCCTCGAATACCAGTTTTGTGTATGTGCATATGTGGGTGTTTATAGGCAAGCCAATGGAGGAAGTCCAGAGAAAGGCCATCTGTCACGGTCACACCTCGCCGTCCTTTCCGAACCCCTGTTGTTGACCCTCCCACCGCCTCTTCATCCTCCTCTTCCCTTCCCCTTCCTCACAACTAACCTGACTCTCCACTGCTTGGACCATACCAATGATTGCTTTACTGGTTAGTTGTTGTGTTGAATAATTAGTAACTTGCACCTTCAGCCTGTGAACATCTTATATTTATTTTATTGGTGAGCAGACTTATAGAGTAGTAGTAGAGACACAGCAGCATGCATTATCTCACTAAGTTGTGAGCATTTTTTTTTTAAAGAGTATGAGTGCAGACTGTCATTGCCGTAAGCAGCATATCATGCAATGTGTAGAATATAGATGCATATTTCTGCCTATTTTTTGTTTACATGTGAATATATAAGCATTCTATCTCTGCAGTGCAGAAGATGCTCATTACATTAACCTTTGCCGGCACATTTAGAACCACCACCACCACCACCATCAAGAAAGATGCTTTTTCTTATAGATTTCCATTGAGTGGGCTTCACGCAGGTGTCACTGCTAGAAGACCCGAGTTCGATTCCACTCTCGGCCTCTCTGTGTGGAGTTTGCATGTTCTCCCCGTGCATGCGTGGGTTTTCTGCGGGTACTCCGGTTTCCTCCCACATTCCAGGGAAGAACTAAATTTGAAACACTTATATGCTAGGACTATGTTAAAAAGCCATAGCATTTCAGTACATATGTGGAATCATATGGAATGGATTGAGTAAGACCCTCAAACAATGCACAACGATGAGCCAATTCAAGAAACAATACAAGCAGTTGATGTTTGCTAAATACAAGGATGAAGAGTCTTGAACCAGTCATGATGTGCTATATATATCACTATATTGACACTTACTATGGTACCCATTATGTCATTGTATGGTCATATCACCTCATACTTCGGTACGTGACAAAAATAAAAAAAAAACTTAAACTATATTAGGAAAGCAGGAAGTGAACAAATACAGTGACTGATTGTAAAAGTACCAAATGTAGGGGTAGGATTTAATAAGCTTTGCTTCTTCCTACTCCTTTTGGACATGTGGAACTGTGAACTGATTATGGGATGTATTCAATTGTAATCTGATGCATGTTCAAATGAAATAAAATCATTACCATTACATTCCAAAAACATGCTAGGTTAATTGGCGACTCCAAATTGTCCATAGGTATGAATGTGAGTGTGAATGGTTGTGTGTATATATGTGCCCTGTGATTGGCTAGCGACCAGTCCAGGGTGTACCCCGCCTCTCGCCCAAAGACAGCTGGGATAGGCTCCAGCACCGCCTACGACCTTTGTGAGGAAAAGCGGTAGAAAATGAATGAATGAATTTCCATTGAGTTATTACACTTATAGTGTTGCTTTGTGGTTTAAGTATTTCGGCTCATCTTTTTTATTTTAATTGGCTTGGGATCTTGTGAAAGTGACTTGTGAAAGTCAGTCACATTTAGAAACATAAAGCTGACATTTTAATACTTTTTCAACCCCCACACTGTCATTTTTTTTACAGTGCAGTTGAATGATGCGTCCATTTTATTCGGTCTTTAAGGAGTGTCAGTTAAATCCTGCAACAGACCTGCCCAAATGTACACACGACGTGTATGCTTTGTTGTTCTTCGATAAACTCATTTTGGTGCAGTTTTGTAACTTCAGTTTCAACGATGCCTTCACTGTCTGTGGCACACAGCATGACATGAACCTGTTAAGGCTGTGATTGGTAGGCATTACTTTTGAGCATATGCATGAACGCCTTCTCCTTCAATTTCAGATCTACTAAACTGTTGATTACGCATCAGTTAGTTCCACCTGCACAAACGCCCCCCTTTTTCTCTTTAACTCAGGGGTCTCAAACTCAAACTTCTATACACAAAATAAGATAAAAAAATAAATAAACAAATTAAGAATAAAGACAATAAATCAATCAGTAATAAATAAGTAAAATAATAATATAAGAATAAAATAAGAAAAATGTAAGAAACCACATACAGTTGGTAGGGAAATTATTTTTTTCAGATTCAAATGTACAGTATTAACAGTTATTTAACCTTTAACATGAACATTAATGAAACTTAATAATTTTACCCAATTAGCAAGTTAGCATCGTACTCAGTTCCATCATCTGGGAGCAGCGTTGTAACTTTAACAACATGTTTGATGAGATGCTTTATCTTGACGTGTATTTTCCATTTTATTCCAAATCATTTCCTGCATTTATTTGTACCCAGTGTCATAAGCCTTTAGCTTCATTGCTAATCCAAAGCAAAACAGGGCGGGGTAACAGGGAAGGGTAACAGTATGGGTGGGGCAAAATCATGTTGTGTCCGGTGTGCACACAGCTTTAAGCTGTCATTTCAACATTAAACTTTGGTATCAAGGTGGGGGCCTCAAACTAGCATCTCGTGGGCCGCATTTGGCCCGCGGGCCACGAGTTTGAGACCCCTGCATTGACTGGCAGCCATTTTCATAGAAGAGAGCTCCATACTGCCAGAAGTTTGGGGCATGTATGATGAACTTTCAAGACCCATAGAATAATGACTTTTGAGAAGTACTAATAGGGCCCGAGTCCAGGACAATAGAACCGGTCCAGTTTTAATGCTGTTATCACTCTCGTCACAACAACCGCACAGACAAAATCTCCCTCATTTCCACTTCCACGCATGCGACACGCTTAACTAACCATAACCGTAAACAATATTTTCACACAGTAAATACTCAACTCCGTCATTTCTGATGCTCTCTTTAAGTGTGTGGATTCCGTTGCCGTCTGCATTCTGCATCCCTTCAGGCGCTTCAGAGCCGTCAGATGTCATCTAGAGAAATTATGGATTGGATGAGTGGATTGCGACCAACCACCAAGGTCATGTATCATTACATATTTGCACACACGTCTTGCTCTAGTTTTCATTTTATTAAATTGTCTGCTTCCTCAAACACCTTTTGCCTATCTTAAGCAATGTTGTGTGTTTGCAGTGAGGGAGTCCAAATAGGCATCACTTTGTTGTGATGTGTTTCTTTGTGCTGAATGAGCACATCTCAGTGCAGTGGCTCATCATGTGACAGAAGTTATTCATGGCAATGGCTTTACGTAACCGCGTTAGCATGGATGCTAGGACAAAAATGCACATAGACATGAAGTGTTTGTTGGATGTTGCAGTAAATCCAACATAAGCCTATAATGATGAGGAGGACTTCCTTTTTTAACGCCAAAAGACTGTCTCAAAGGAACGCCATCATTACTAGTAGCTGTGATGGCTGTTGACATCACAAATTAGAGGTCAAAGTACCGCGGGTTTGAACAAAGTGCTCCTGATTGAAATGAGCAATCAATATTAGTATCTTCACCACCTTAGCTTGAAGCCCTGCAGCCCTGTGTTACTTCTGCTGATCCCTGCTGCATGCACAGCATGTATGCATTAGCATATGCATATTGTGTGTGCGTATAATAAGCTAGAATTTTAGATGAGCTTGCAAGCTTTGCAAAAGTACTGGCACTATATTACAGGTTAGCTGGAATGGATTTTGCTTTATAGTATGTGCTTTGCTGAAAACCATAGAAGTTGTGTATTTCTATGTCTTAATAGTATGGTATGCATTCCAGAACACTCCAGACCGACACTTTGCTCTGATTTTAAAACATATTTTTCTTTCTCTTTCGGTTTTTTACCTTCAGGGGTCACCACAGCAAATCAATCTCTTCCATCCAACCCTGTCTTCTGTATCTCTGTACCCTCATGTCCTCCTTCACTACATCCATAAACCTCCTCTTTGGTCTGTCTCGATGCCTCCTACTATTCCTCCTATTCACGATCTCTCGTCTGGACATGTTCGAATCATCTCGGTCTGGCCTCTCGGACTTTATCTCCTAGGTCGCTAACATGTAATGTCACTCTGATGTACTTGTTTCTGATCCTATCCATCCTGGTCACTCCCAATGAGAATCTCAGCATCCTTATCTCTGCTACCTCTAGTTCTCCGTCCTGTCTTTTCTCCACTGGCACTGTCCTTAGACCAAACAACACCAGTTTTGTATAAACTGGTGATTTGATTGATCTAATTTCATCAGCGATAATGAAATATAAATCATGAGTTCAAGGGTCAAACCTTTAGGTGTTTTGCGAATAAGTGCTGGGTCAAAAAACATTGGCCTGAAAACTGACAACTGTGGCAGTAAGATGGTAATAACTGCATTTGACTTATAAAATGTGGTCAACGTCACCTTTAGCTAGCTCTGTATGCGCTTTAAAATGTCTGTTGTGCTCCTCAGCTGTTAGTGTGAAAGTCATGCATATTATACTTGCCGTTCTGACAACTAGGGGTGTCCCTATAATATACAATAATTTTATTAGTGAGGTTTGAGGTGCTCAGTAGGTAACAATGTTTGATGGAGGAATTATACATTTTCAATATAAATCCATGTATGGCCTTAGTATGTTGTTTGAGAGTCAATGCATTTTACATGTCTATTACATGTGAATGAGACCACTACCAAACTACTAAATTCCATTCCTAACCATCTCCTCTTAATTCAACAGCACCTACTCCTCTTGTCTCAAGTTATTAAGTTCTCCTAAAGAGACCCCGAAGGGGCTCCAGAATCAAGGTGGAAAGATTGAGATCATCAAAATGATAATGATGATGACTCGGCTCTTCCTCTGTTGGCTGCGTGACCGTTTACATCATGTCACAGGCTTCCTGGTGTTTGTGTTTGTGTGTGTGTGCCAGAGGAATGAGACCGGTGGGTCTTAATGCGGCGTGACACTCGCCCCCGTCTTGTTTCCCCCCCCAACTCCTCAGCATCTACATTCATGCAGCGTCCCTTGCACACACACACACACACACACACACCCACACACATCCACTAACAAAGTGAATGTGCAAATGCAAAAGGAACACACACAGAGACAGTTCTAAAAAAGTCAAATCTGGCTTTTGCGAAATGTTTTTTTTAGGTTTAAGAAAATAACCCAGGGGCTGCACGGTGGATGAGTGGTTAGCACTTCACAGCTAGAAGACCTGAGTTCAACTCCACCCTCGGCCATCTCTGTGTGGAGTTTGCATGTTCTCCCCGTGCATGTGTGTGTTCTCCAGGTACTCCGGTTTCCTCCCACATTCCAAAAACATGCTAGGTTAAATGGCAACTCCAAATTGTCCATAGGTATGAATGTGAGTGTGAATGGTTGTTTGTCTATATGTGCCCTGTGATTGGCTGGCGACTAGTCCAGGGTGTACCCTACCCATCAATGCTGAGGGACGCATTTTCAAGTGAATTCTATTGTCCATCATAAAACCAAAGATGGACTGGTCTAGCGACATGGACCATATATAGCAGACTATACTTCCTGAGGAGACTACGGTGTTCTACCTGTCTGTTGTTATAAATGTAGTCTTCTACACTGTGGTCTGCTAGGCAGGCACCATCTCCAAGACGGGCTCCTTCAAGCTGTCAGGCTGGACAAACTAATAAGGAGGTCTTGTTCTCTGATTGGCATGAAGCTAGACTCCCTGGTGACGGTTGGAGTGAGAAGGTTTCCTGAGAAACTGCTGGACATCATAGATGATGCCAGTTACCCTCTGCACGCTGTCATGGACACTGTTCAGCCATAGGCTCCTCCACCCGAGGAGAAAATCCAACAGAGTCTTCCGATTGGGCAGTTTGCCTAGAAGTATGAGAAAGGGGCTCTATGAGACCTTTTGGAGGATAAAAAAACTCAGACATTAATTCTACTCAAAAATCATGCAAGTCGAAAATATTCTGTTATTCTGGTTTGACCACTAGTTCCTTCAAATACTGTATGCGTATGATTCAGAGCATCAAGTACACGCATAATGGGTGACATGTACACTGAGTATGTGAGCCATGCAAGGACTGGAATGTGTTCAGTTTCCAGTATGAAAGGCACAACAATGGGCTTCAGGATCTTGTCACGGCATCTCAGGCATGTTATCAATAAAATGTTTCGGATGGAATGATCCATGGTGACAGTGGGGTTATGGTATTTATGGAACACAGGTGCATTCTATTGATGGCATTCTGAATTTCCCTGAGGGTACACGCCCAAGGGATCAATAAAGTTCCATCTAATCCAATTGAATTGACGTGATTGATCGCATTGTTTATGTTGCACAAAACAACCATGACCTGTTCTATATCATTCATTCATTCATTCATTTTCTACCGCTTTTTCCTCACGAGGGTCGCGGGGGGTGCTGGAGCCTATCCCAGCTGTCTTCGGGCGAGAGGCAGGGTACACCCTGGACTGGTCGCCAGCCAATCACAGGGCACATATAGACAAACAACCATTCACACTCACATTCATACCTATGGATAATTTGGAGTCGCCAATTAACCTAGCATGTTTTTGGAATGTGGAAGGAAACCAGAGTACCCGGAGAAAACCCACGCATGCACGGGGAGAACATGCAAACTCCACACAGAGATAGCCGAGGGTGGAATTGAACCCTAGTCTCCTAGCTGTGAGGTCTGCGCGCTAACCACTAGATCGCCGTGCCGCCTGGCATCATTAAAAATAAAACCCAAAAATATGAAGAAAAGCAAAACAAACTTAATACTGGATTTATGATAGTGACAGTCAATCATGGCACTGATCATGTATTTGCTATAATTATGAACCAGCAGTATGGAATATTTAGAAGAACTGGAATTTACTTGTAAATACTGTCCATCATATTGTTCAATGCCGATTGTTTGCAAGATCTCCAATGACACTCGTAGGGATAGGACATTGAACACACGCTTTACCCAAGACAATAACATAACAGTGATAACATTTCTCTCAGTCGTCAGAACTTGATAGCCCGTGAACTCTTTCCTGTCCTTGCCCCCACTTCCTCTCTCGCAGCATCCCCCCCATTCTTTCCTCAAATCCCTGAAGGCAGATCGTATAGTGCTTCTGTTTCAGGAAGGAATTTTCCAATCGGATAAGATGAATTAAGACTTTCAAGATCAGTGCTTTGGTTTCCTGTTCCGTTATTGTTCCCACCATTGTTGTAATATTGTTAACACATTGGAAAGTGTACAATTTCAGGAAAAATAACATATGAGCGGTATATAATTGGTTGATAATCAATCTTGTTGCCATGGGCATGTTTTTCCATGACAGTTTACCCAAATACATAGAGACGAAGTGGTCGTGATTGCATCATCGTTACCAGGCCTTGACCCACAATCGCATATGTTGTATTATTTTTAGACGAACGCCTCCTTAAGGCTCCAAGAAAACAGCTGCTTTTGTTCTTTTGCTAAAACCATTTAATGACTGACTCCGTTATCAGATTGATGGTGTTTTTGGTTCATGGCATCAAGGTCATGTCTCTTTGGGTGATTGTGTTGATGGTCATAATTATTCATGAGGTGCTGCAACAAGTTTTATGTGTTTTCCAGCATATTTTGTAATGTTTGAACCTTCATCAAGGACATACTTTTCCCGCCACACAGCACAAGGTGGGAAAACATTTATCCCCGTTTGGAAGACAATGATAATGAATTCATTTATTTTTATCCCCATGAATGTTGTCCTCGCCCTTGTTTTATGCAAAAGAGGAGTGTGTGTTTGACATTTCTTTAATATTGCGCAACACCTCCACACCTCTTTCTCTTATTCCTGTATAAATGGTACAGACAATTAGTGTTTGTCAAACTGAGTGGTTAGCACACAGGCCTCACAGCTAGGGGACCCGAGTTCAATTCCACCCTCGGCCATCTCTGTGTGGAGTTTGCATGTTCTCCCTGTGCATGCGTGGGTTTTTTCCGGGTACTCCGGTTTCCTCCCACATTCCAAATACATGCTAGGTTAATTGGCGACTCCAAATTGTCCATAAGTATGAATGTGAGTGTGAATGGTTGTTTGTCTATATGTGCCCTGTGATTGGCTGGCGACCAGTCCAGGGTGTACCGCACCTCTCACCCGAAGACAGCTGGGATAGGCTCCAGCACCCCCCGCGACCCTTGTGAGGATAAGCGGTAGAAAATGAATGAATGAATAATGTCAGAATGAACAAATCCATCAACTGAGTAGTTTTATTTCATTTTAGTTTTATTTAGGTTCATTAAAAAGCTTATCTGTGTGGAGTTTGCATGTTCTCCCTGTGCATGCGTGAGTTTTCTCCGGGTACTCCGGTTTCCTCCCACATTCCAAAGACATGCTAGGTTAATTGGCGACTCCAAATTGTCCATAGGTATGAATGTGAGTGTGAATGGTTGTTTGTCTATATGTGCCCTGTGATTGGCTGGTGACCAGTCCAGGGTGTACCCCGTCTGTCGCCCGAAGACAGCTGGGATAGGCTCCAGCACCCCCCAGCGACCCTCGTGAGGATAAGCGGTAGAAAATGCATGAATGAATGAATGAATGATCCGGGCTGCACGGCGGTCCAGTGGTTAGCGTGCAGACCTCACAGCTAGGAGACCCAAGTTCAATTCCACCCTTGGCCATCTCTGTGTGGAGTTTGCATGGTCTCCCCATGCATGCGTGGGTTTCCGGCAACATTCAGAAAACATGCTAGGTTAATTGGCGACTCCAAATTGTCCATAGGTATGAATGTGAGTGTGAATGGTTGTTTGTCTATATGTGCCCTGTGATTGGCTGACCACCGCCTCTCACCGGAAGACAGCTGGGATAGGCTCCATCTCCCCCACGACCCTCGTGAGGATAAGCGGTTTTCCCTAGTTAAAGTTGTTTCCTTCCTTAACAGTCTAGTGTACATATAATGTACCAAATTTAAATGATATTTAATCTTTAATTCATTGTGGGTGTGCCACATGGGTAGACACGCATGTGTGTAACATAAAAAATAATAAAGTGCATGCAGGTAAAACTAATTATTTGGCACACAACCTTTTACCAGTGTGACATTTTCACAGCGCTTTTCACTTTCTTAATCTCCCGTCCGTCACGACGTGGCGGTTGTTTAATCCTCGCCAGTCCAGCTCACTTGCAGCCCAGGATTGATTGGCAGGAAACTGCGATAAGCAGATATGAACACATCTGCAGCTGCTTGATGATCAGCTGCCAACCGCACGTGCGCGTACACAATCCCCCCCCCCCGCTTTGCAATCTATTTCCTGCCCTCTTTTGAGAGGACACGGATACCATCTCATTCCGAAGGACATCATCAGTAGTGCTTGAAACCGAGCTGCTCCAGAATGTGGAATAAATGAACAGCTTGAGATGAAAGAAAGATCCAGCTGATCAGAATCCACCCCCCCCCTTTTTTTTTTCCATTTGAATGGGACTGTCTTATCTTCTGGCGCCCTTTCCGCCGTCTCTGAATATCTGGCCAACATTAAACTGGGAGATTGTGGCGTCCATGGTGCCATTTATACAGCGCTATCACCGATCCAAAGGAAATCAGCGGACAAGTTGAAAGCTGCTACTCATGAGAAAAGACATGACTTTGACTCACTACCTCAAGGGGTGACGTTATCCTGTAAAATACTAAATTCTTGTTTTGACATTGACCCATGATAAAAACCCTGAAACTCTGAAGAACTTTAGATTGTATTTGGGACTGGTAGAGGTGACCGCGAGTGTGCTGTCATCACAACACGTCCATCTCTGTATGCTGCTAGCGAACCGATGAAGAAAACTCCTTACACGAGGCTTGTTTTTCTTGCTTTATGAAGCTTTCTTGTAAAAATAAGTGAAACATACAGAAAAAATTTAAATAAAATTCCAATACTGTTCATGTTGCAGGCTAAACACACATCAGCTAACAGTTAGCTAACATACGTACAAGCTAGCAGTAGAATGAAGTTAGCGAACTTGACAAAACAAGTACAAATTTAGAAATAGAAAATGCATCTATGTAAGTGCTTTATACACTAATATACTTACAAAAACAATAATTTCCCAAGAAACAAGCGTTTACAAGGGTCTCAAACACGCGGCCCGCGGGCCAAATGTGGCCCGCAGGACACTAGTTTGAGGCCCCCACCTTGATATGAAAGTTTAATGTTAGTGCGGCCCGCGCAAGTTTGATATGGATGCTGTATGGTAATCATGTACCCAGAAAAAATTATTACGTTTGATTAATGTTCATGTTAAAGGTTAAATAACTGTTAATAGTTATCCTCCCTATCCGTGTGGAAGTGGTAAGTTTTTGGCTATTTAAGTTGAAAGGAAATAACTTGAAGGCTACCGTTTAGGTCGCTAGCTCTCTAGTTTGCGAGTTAGCATGTGTCTCAAGACCCTGCAGTTGCGCAATATGTTGTAAATAAAAAGAGTATAAATGTGACTATAGTCGTGTTTTGTCATGTCTACAGGGCTCTAATAATGCTTTGTTCATTTTAATCTGAAATAAAATTTGTCTACCCACCAACTATATGTGGTTTCTTAAGTTTTTATTATTTGCCGTTTTATTATTATTATTATATTTATTTATTTATTACTGATTGATTGATTTTCTTTATTCTTGATTTGTTTATTTATTTTTCATCTTATTTTGTGTAGAAAAATAAAAAGTAAGATATTTGAGAACAGTGGAATGTTTTCGTTTTTTTCACCGAGAGAAAACAACAAAGCTTGTCTATATGCGAGAGCACTCACTCTCTCGTGGCCCAAAACAACACTTTCTAGAAAAGATGTCTCACTCTGTAAATTTTTAACCTTGGCATTTTTAACAGTATTTATTTGAACTTTTAGCTATTTATTACTTTCATTTTAACTAACTTATGAAACGTATGAATTATTAATGTCTTCGACTCAAAGACTGTATGATATGCCAGCAGTGGATCCCATCCCAGCATGTCTTGGATGTGTACAGTTATCGCTTTGGCATTCAGAAATAACCTGCGAAGAAGGTCAGTTGACAATTGCGGCTGGTGGATTGATCAAAATGAAGATGGAGACTATTGATTTGACCTTTGACCTCAGCTACCTTAGCCATCTCATGTCAGATGTCAGTATGGTTATATCATTCCCAATGAACACCGTCTTTGCTTCAACACATGAACTTATCCGCCAGACAGTCAACACTGGTTCGAGCGTAATTGCATATGGAGGTCACCCCCCTCCAACCCCCCCCCCCCCCCCCAAACACAAACTGGAGGCGTAATATGAATGTGTGTTTAAAGAGCTTGCCCGGGTTCATCAGTGGCAAACAGCTTTGACAGTGTGGGCTCCTAATACTGCCTGCAAGCAAATGTGGGAGCGCTTAAAATTATTCCTATAGAATTGCTTCACACTGCTATTATTATTATTATTATTATTATTATTATTATTATTATTATTATTATTATTATTATTATTATTATTATTATTATTATTATTATTATTATTATTATTTCATTATTTTTACTTGATGCCCCGTGCCTGTCAGTGAGATTTCATTATGGGAAATCCATTTCCTGTTAAAGGGTTAGATTAGTTCAGGCCCAGAATGCAATCAATGTGGATTAGCTGAAGAAAATGGCACCCGTCAAAAAGAGTTGTCACAGATCCCGCGGCGCCATTGCAGATCTCCTTGTTGATGACATTGTATGAAAGAGCAGTTATTTATCTGGGCTGCTTTAACACATTTATTGGCAATCAGTCATTTATTCATTCAGTTTCTACCGCTTAGCCTCACGAGGGTTGTGGAGGGTGGTGGAGCCTATCCCAGCTGTCTTCGGGCAAGAGGCGGGGTACACCCTGGACTGGTGGCCAGCCAATCACAGGGCACATATAGACAAACCACCATTCACACTCACATTCATACCTATGGACAATTTGGAGTCACCAATTAACCTAGCATGTTTTTGGAATGTGGGAGGAAACCGGAGTACCCGGAGAAAACCCACGCATGCACGCTAACCATGTGACCGCTGTGCAGCCCCCATATGTATATAGGAGGTATATATATTATAAGAAAAAAACTTTAGCTTTGAGATGTAGTTGAAGTGAAAAAGTCTATTATTAGTATGAATATTCCCCCCCCATTTTTCTGTTGTTTTGCCTTAATTTTGCTAGGATTTTAACATTCTTCTCAAATAAACATTGTAAATGTTCTTGTAATATTGTGACTATATTCCGATTATAAAATCACTTTTGCTACAACCCAGTTTTATTTCATTTTGTTAGTTTCTCATAATATTATGCCTTAAACAAATAACTATTATAATATTTTGACTTTATTCTTGTGAAATTACAGCAGTATTTCTATTTCTGTTGTTGTTTTTTGGTTTGTTTTCAATTTTCTTATAATTTTAGAATGTGCCGCGAGCCAATAAAATAAATGTGGTCCACAGGCTGCACTTTGGCCACCCCCTGCTTTTATGATGTTTCGCCACATCGGCATTAAATTTGGTATACGCTTTCAGGGCACTGACACAGTAAGACCTTAACTGGGTCAACTATATGCAATGTTGCAATATTATAGAGGCAAACATACTCTTTTTTTTTTTTTTTTTTTTTATTAAATGATCACCTCAGTCTTAACTCTTCATTTGAACCTGGCATCTCTGACAATTTTCCTCCGAGTTCCTAATGGACACAAAATGTTGTTGAAAGTCCTCTCAAAAGAATGCAAGCTTATCCATCTCTAAATCGAATCGCCGTGCGTCCCAGTACTTTTGTCCATGTCGCGTGTATTGGATAGTCATTATCTGAACCAATTATCAAGCTTGTTGAGTTGTGTCCATGATAGATTCACTGAATAATTTACTATAGGCAGCTTTAAGAAAATCAAATCAACCCCCCCCCCCCCAGGGGAAGATATAGTATCTTAACCCCTGTTATGTATTGCAACAAGTGGATGCCGATGTTCTATACATAAATAATAGAAGATTGCATGACACCAGATGATTACTGTCATGCATATGGTTGTTGTAAAGAAAGGGCAGTTGAATGAACTACCTTAAACAGCAATGACATACTGGTTTTGTTGGTTTAATTGCTGCAAAAAAAAACTGTTTTTCCAGTGTTAGTATTAACTGCATCCAACAGTCGCACTTTTTTTCATAGGTTGGCTGTTCCTGCGACTTATACTCCAGAGCGACTTATACATGAAAAAACTGTTTATGTTACATAAACACTGGACAACTTTTCTGTTTATGTTTATTTTTATGTAGCTGAATAACCATTGTGTTAGCATATCTTACACCTATTCAGCCTGTTCTATATTATTTTATTGTTAGAATTTGCCTTCCAAGAGGACGTAATGTCTGTTTTGGTCAAGTAGTTTAGAAAATGCAACTTATACTCCAGTGCGACTTATGTATGTTTTTTTTTTATCTAATTATGCATTTTTGGCCTTGTGCGACTTATAGTCCAGAAAATACATTCATTCATTCATTTTCTACCGCTTTTTCCTCACGAGGGTCACGGGGGTGCTGGAGACTATCCCAGCTGTGAGAGGCAGGGTACACCAATCACAGGGCACATATAGACAAACAACCATTCACACTCACATTCATACCTATGGACAATTTGGAGTCGCCAATTAACCTAGCATGTTTTTGGAATGTGGGAGGAAACCGGACTACCCGGAGAAAACCCATGCATGCACGGGGAGAACATGCAAACTCCACACAGAGATAGCCGAGGGTGGAATCGAACCCTGGTCCTCCTAGCCTAACCACTCGACCGCCGTGCCGCCCAAGAAAATACAGTAAATGTTAATTGTCAATTGCCACATTGGTACCAAATATCATTACCTTGCATTCTCTTATGGTGCAGAATCCATACATCAGCATCCAATATCATTTCTGGGGAAGAAGCCACTAAGTATGTAAATATTATGAGAGAATATAATATTTTAATTTATATGGTATTTCCACTGTCTCCAATCGCTAAAATGTGTGGGAGGGGAAATGTAAACTCTTGGGGTCAACCTCCATGGGTAGACATAAACATTGCAATGCAGGCTCGTTCCTGCTCCAAGGTGGCATTTGCTGCCTTGGTTATTACAGCCTACGCTTCCTCAACTGGATAGAAGGAGATTTAACAAGATTAGAAGGTATGTCTTGTCTTGCCATCCTCGACAGCATCACCCAGAGGGGGTGACACTTTGCGCAATGTCATAAAGTAGACAGACCCAGCTTGTGAACAATGATTAATAGCCGTTATTTGCCAAGAATGGTCGCTCATTATCGCACCAGGGCTACACTAATAGATTAACATGGACCAATGACAGAAAACCTTGGAGCGTTCCTCCTTGGGGAAGTATTGAATTATCCTCGTGGGAATATTTTTGCCTGATTCAGTCATGAATAATAAGACATGCATGCAGCGTATTGGCAAGCAACGCATGAAGACTGAATTAGCAAGTCCTTGAGCAGAATGTCACATGGTGGTGCGCCAATGGGATCAATGTTGAGATCAACCTAAAACAACCTCATAGGTATGAATGTGAGTGTGAATGGTTGTTTGTTTATATGTGCCCTGTGATTGGCTGGCCACCAGTCCGGGGTGTACCCTGCCTCTTAAAAATAAACAAAACAAAAAATCATATCAATTAGATAAATAATGAATGAAAGGGATAATGAAGATTTAAGGTTACTTTTACCTTCATTGGTGACATGATTGTTGCCAAACACAATGTGGCGGCGAAATAGACATGGACACCACCTTCATGTTTTGCTATGAGTTATTTCTTGAATTCTCTCCTCAACTTTCTGGGGGGTTTTTTTGGTCACAGAAAGTTGCAAGTGCCAGCATTTTGATGATTGTTGCCAAACACGATGTGGCAGCAAAGTAGACACAGACACCACCTTCATGTTTTGCTATGAGTTATTTCTTGAATTCTCTCCTCAACTTTCTGGGTTTTTTTTTTTTGGTCACAGAAAGTTGCAAGTGCCAGGATTTTGATGATTGTTTTTCTCCGGGTACTCCAGTTTCCTTCCACATTCCAAAAACATGCTAGGTTAATTGGCGACTCCAAATTATCCATAGGTATGAATGTGAGTGTGAATGGTTGTTTGTCTATATGTGCCCTGTGATTGGCTGGCGACCAGTCCAGGGTGTACCCCGCCTCTCGCCCAAAGACAGCTGGGATAGGCTCCAGCACCCCCCACAACCCTCGTGAGGGTAAGCGGTAGAAAATTAATGAATGAATGAATGAGATTATAAAAAATGATCATTTTATATTCAAAATTTAGGGACCAGCAGGGGGCACCAAATGACTCATTAGTCACCCAGGTCATGGTATTCCGCAAAAGTTGAACCGAAGCAACGGGACTCACTTTTCATCCAAAAGCTTTCTTCAGTTCAAAAATGTTATGTGCGAATACGTTTGTTGTATCTATGCTGGATGTGTCCCCTCCGAGGGGGGGCGGGGTCACGGCAGGAGTGTTATTTTGTTGTATCGTTGCCCAGCATGGCTGGTGAATGACTTCCCTGCATAATAATATGTTGTTTGCCTGTCTGGTGAGATGTTAGGACATTATTTTAAGCAGATAACTCTTCCACGTCGCTTTCAAACCAGCAGTCCTCCCGATCCAGAATTTGGATATCACTAGCCACGTTTACATGAGGAGTTTTTTTCTTTCCGAATGACCTTTCCGAAAACGATGGTATACATGGAAAGGGATATTCCAATCGCATGTCTACATGCTCTGCTATAATCAACCAGAATAGTCAATGGGGCATGCCCAGTAAAACGTAAACACCAACATCACGTGATACCGACTTCCTCGAGTTTTTCTTTCACTTGTTGGAATAACTCCGTATTGACAGTTTTTCCTTCGTCCAGTCTTGAAATTTAGTGTGAATCAAAAACAAACTTTCCTTAGCAGTCCAGTGCCGATTGCTCGCCTCCATTTTTTTTAATCGAAAAACGTCTCGAGCTGCGTGTTACGTCATATCTCAGCATTCGCTGAAAGAACGCACCCGGGAACAGGAAAAGATAAAGTTCAATCTTGCTAATATTTTATAATTAAGTTCGGCACATGTTTTATATAGATATGTATTTTCTTTTTTAATAAAACTGGACTTGTGAATGGCGTATAGAAGGGTTTAGATTCTGTTCCACAGATGGCGCTAATGCACACGAAAGCTGCTTGCCAACCGCCAATAAACAACAGAAGAAGAAAAACACCACGAAGAAGAACGCAGTCTGACAACTTTCCGTTTGAGCGGGTACAAAATACCTCAATCGGATTGGGGAAAGGAATATTCCACCCCTGGGAATCCGATTATATATTCATTCGGATTGGCACTTTTCTTTTGGAATGGGGTGTATACAAAGGTTAGATTCTTTCCGTTTGAGCAAATAACCCAAATAAAATTGGAATATTATAAAATAATATAAATGAACTACTGACTGATGTTGTGCCGTGCCTTTGCTTGGCATGCCCAAAGGCATCTCTCACACAAAGATTGTCTTATTACCCTGGAAGCTGTTTTGCCCCCAGACAGGTGGGGCTATCGTTATGCAGGACGGTCGCTCACAAAGCCACACCAGGCAAACAACACAACAATAGCCCCATTGTGACCAACCCCAGGGTACACATCCTTTGAAATTTTGGACTGAAAAAGCCTTCTGAAAGAAGCATATCTACTCTTAAGTGTGTGGTAAATATAGCTTAAATGATGTATTTTGAAATGACACAGAACCCCCATGTTGACATCCAGCTTTGGCCCCCGATGGGCCAGTCCAGTGTTGCGTTTCCATTTCAATCAATAATTGACCCTGAGCCCAGTGTGTGACTTTCAGCTCGACTTTGGCATTCTATCTAATAAACAGTCAGTCGGTCTTAATTAAGCGCTCGTCCACGGTTGCTTCAGCTTCATATCTGGAGTAAAAAATAAAAAAAAACTTTAGAATCTGTAAAAAGTCAGCTGATTCTTAACCTTTGAGCTTGTAAGCTCCAACTCATAGCACCCCTCATATAACTCCATTTTCGAGTCATTTTAAAGCCCATCGTTTCAATTCAAAACTGTAGGCTTTAAAAAATGTGTCGCAAGCCTGATAAAAAACATTTACAACAACCTCTTTAACTATTAAGTAGGATGCTTAAGCACTTTTGTGGGCAAGGAGATTTTTCATTTGCCATCATTAAAGACGGAATCCAGCAATAAACACCCAGCATTAATCCTCTAATGACAAAAAGCCATTTGGATGTGGTCGTTTAGAGGCTACACTTGAGTAATACCCAACTATCCATCCATCCATCCATCATCTCATCTATGCTCCTTATTCTGTGTGCAGGTTGGTGGCGGGCGGGGGGGATTACTCCAGCTGACACGGAGGGTGGGTCACCCATTCATCCCTTCAGGTAAATCAACCCTTATTTCAATCAAAGTTGTTTGGCACTTCTTATTTTGAAAAGTTTCACAGTAGGGGTTTAAAAAGTGTGAGGCTGGTCTCCCAATACCAGATGTGCAGCAGCTTGAAAAAATAAAGAAAAAAAAATCCTTATTTCTAAAATCACAAATACTTAAACTTGCTGATATAGTTCATCTTCAGCTAAAATAATGCATAAGGCTAAAAATAACCAATTACCTAAAAATGTCATCCAATACTTCTCTACAAGGGAGGAGAAATATGATCTCAGGGAAGAACTACATTTGAAACACTTATATGCTAGGACTACGTTAAAAAGCCATAGCATTTCAGTATGTGGAATCAAACTACGGAATGGATTGAGTAAGACCCTCAAACAATGCACAACGATGAGCCAATTCAAGAAACAATACAAGCAGTTGATGTTTGCTAAATACAAGGATGAAGAGTCTTGAACCAGTCATGATGTGCTATACATATCACTATATTGACACTTACTATGGTACCCATGATGTCATTGGATGGTACATTATTTAATAAATAAAAAAATGTAAAAAAAAATGTATTATGGAAAGCAGGAAGTGAACAAATGTAACAATTACTGATTGTAAATGCACCAGATGGAGGGGTAGGATTTAATAAGCTTTGCTTCTTCCTACTCCTTTCGGACATGTGGAACTGTGAACTGATTATGGGATGCACTCAATTGTAATCTGATGCATGTTCAAATGAAATAAAACCATTACCATTACCATTACATAGTCAATTACTTTTCCCATCATTGTAGGTTGTAATTATTTAAAATGACTAAAGGTCAATTTAGTTCCCTTTGTAATGTTATTCATCCCACTCTTTCATACTACTAGTGCTGTCTAAGTTTGTGATACTTGGATTTTACTGTTTGAAAATAAATCCATACCAGATAATCCAACTAAAGATGAGGAAACTAAAAGCTATGTATTCATATTCCAATTCATTTTAAAGGGTATGTTCTGCTAATGAAACAGAGCGTCAAGACTATACTAATGATGCTTACTGGCATTATGGAAGCAAAAGTGTGTAGGAGTGATGAGGAACTGATGACTTGCATGCACCACTTGCTGACTGCACACTATGTGCAGATCAAGAGAGGTAGACTTTGGCCTATGATATGCTCACTGCAACGTTTTTATTGCCAATTCTACAACAATCCTCCAGTATCACTGTCTTTGACAAAAATCCAAATGTGCAATTTTAATACTTTTAGACAGTGTAAAAAATTATAGGAAAAAGCTCTGATTTACATCCTCGTCCACTTATCCGAGGTCCGGGTTGCGGCTAGTCCTGGCAGATGCCCATCCGTTCCCAGGCCCATTGAGAGACATAGTTTCCGATCCTAGCCGGTCAGTCGTGCCCGAGCTACCTTATCTGACTCCTCTCAGTGAGGAGAAGCAGTGGTAACTTCACTTGTAACTGCGATATTTTACTTTCGGTCACTAACCAAAACTCGGGGCCATAAGTGAGGGTAGGAACGTAGATCAGCAGGTAAATTAAGAGCGTTGCCTTTTGACTCAACTCCCTGTTTATCGCATTGGAGCGTTGCAGAGCCCGCATCAGTGTTGACGCTCAGTCGTGATCAATACCCTGAGATACTTAAACTCCTCATTCCAGACCCGGAGATAGCATAGAAGGGAAAGACCCCTTTATAGTAAATGGTACCATCATTCATTCATTCGTTCGTTTGTTCGTTCGTTCGTTTGTTCGTTCGTTTGTTCGTTCCTTCCTTCCTTCCTTCCTTCCTTCCTTCCTTCCTTCCTTCCTTCCTTCCTTCCTTCCTTCCTTCCTTTCTTTCTTTCTTTTTTTCTTTCTCTACCGCTTATCCTCACTGGGGTGCTGGAGCCTATCCTATCTGTTTTCGGGCGAGAGGCGGGGTACACCCTGGACTGGTCGCCAGCCAATCACAGGGCACATATAGACAAACAACCATTCACACTCATCCATCCATCCATCCATCCTTCCTTCCTTCCTTCCTTCCTTCCTTCCTTCCTTCCTTCCTTCCTTCCTTCCTTCCATCCTTCCTTCCTTCCTTCCTTTCTTTCTTTCTTTCTTTCTTTCTCTACCGCTTATCCTCACTAGGGTGCTGAAGCCTATCCCATCTGTTTTCGGGCGAGAGGCGGGGTACACCCGACTGGTCGCCAGCCAATCACAGGACACATATAGACAAACAACCATGGACCATGGACAATTTGGAGTCGCCAATTAACCTAGCATGTTTTTGGAATGTGGGAGGAAACCGGAGTACCTGGGGAAGAACATGCAAACTCCACACAGAGATAGCCGAGGGTGGGATTGAACTCGGGTGAGGCCTGCGCGCTAACCACTCGGTCGCCGTGCAGCCTTTGTCCAAGTTATACCAAGATTGACCTTTTGTTGGTCACTTTACCCAAAACGACTGCAAGCAATAAATGAAAATATGGTATATACTTAATTTTGCATGCTTATTTTGATTTTCACCAAAAGTTTGTTTTTCACACAAAACAACCAGTTTTCACTTGCAAAACAGACAAATGTTGAAGATTGTTTTTAACTAATTCATTGCATTTCTTCATTCCTCAAAAATCTACACTGTTCTTCATGTATCGCCAGCTCCTATCTAGCTAAGTAATGTTTCCTTGGTCAAAGACAATTGAAAAACAGAGCAAAGCCTTAATATAGGACTCATGTCACGCTAATCGACAGAATTACCATCATTAAACACGTAATGACACGTGCATGAACCACACACACCAACTCAAGGATCTGAAGATATAATCCGGGGGCATTAATCTCAGCCGGTACTGTAAAGTGGGAGAGTAATTCTAGCCTACAAGTTCAGGATTTACTCAACATGCAACACACACACACATGGTGTACACGCTGTGGGGCGCCCATATGTGCATGACCGAAGGCTTACACTCACACACAGGATTTACTGTAATCTGTAGCCTGAAGCCTCATGATGAAAATACTGCAAGACCTTGCAAACACACACACACACACAATATGCTCGGTCCTCATCAGTTTGTTATTTCGCCATCATCCATCTCAGCTTCTCTGTTTCTGTGTGTGGGAGTGTATCAATACACTGTATGATGTTTGTGCACATACATTATGTGAGCCTGGAGGAACCTCGAGGCAACACAGTGCGACAGCGGCATGTTGTTCGTATTCTCCGTGTCATAAATCAAACAGCAAGCCTCTCTGTAGTAATCCTGCAATGTGTGTGTGTGTGTGTAAGTGCTCATGCTTGCGGATGTTTGAAGTTAATAGTGCATCAAGTGTTGTGCATCCTTACTTTGCATTGTTAATTCTTGGTGTGTGTGTGTGTGTGTGCAGTTTTGTTGAGAATGTGTGCGATCGGGCTTGTTGTTAATATTCCGCACGGTGTGTAGCCAGTCTGTCAGTGACGTGACACCTGGTCATGCCTCAGAGCGCCAAGACTTTTGTGGGCCCACACACACACACACACAAACACACACACATAATACAATGCGGATCAATGCATCGGTTTACTGTCATTTCCACAGACAGTGCTGCATCGTTAATCATGCTGCATCATAGAAATGATTCTAATACGCACACACACACACACAAGTGCAAAGAAATCCAAAAACTAAATAAAAAAACTTAAATTATATTAGGAAAGCAGGAAGTGAACAAATGTAACAGTTACTGATTGTAAAAGTACCAGATGGAGGGGTAGGATTTAATAAGCTTTGCTTCTTCCTACTCCTTTTGGACATGTGGAACTGTGAACTGATTATGGGATGCACTCAATTGTAATCTAATGCATGTTCAAATGAAATAAAACCATTACCGTATAAAACCGTATTAGTAATTAATTAATCATTTTTGTGTAGTCTTTAAGCAATTATGGAGTGCATTGCTACTTATAGTAGATGAGTTTATAATCACTTTAAGTATTTGCATGGATTCACATGTTGGAAATGGCACATTGTTGTTCATATTTGATGTCATCTATTTATTCTCCATTTTATTATTATTATTATTATTATTTATTATTATACGGGAGCCAGGCAACAACATTTCATTGGCAATTTCACTGCTGTGTTATTGTGCAATGACAATAAGGAAGTCTATATCTCTATCTATCTATAATAGCACACTGTGCCCTCATTTTTTTTTCACAATCCCCAATGTGTTGTGTTCAAAATCCTTTAGAAGACATACAAGAATACATGATATGACATTACAGATAGATAATAGATATATTCAGAGATTTATTTTAATTCCTCAAAGGGTTGATTCAATAGTTACATAGTCCCACACATGGACCTGAAAAGACATTGTGCTTTTGACAGCGCCATGTTTTCTAATCAATCTTGTTCAAACTTTGCTTGTCAGTCCCCTAAAAGTGTGTACCAAATTTAAGTATACCTTGTAAGGCAACATTTCAACTACCGTATTTTCAGGACTATAAGTTGCACTTTTTTTTCATAGGTTGGCTGTTCCTGAGACTTATACTCCAGAGCGACTTATAAATGAAAAAACTGTTTATGTTACATAAACATTGGATACCTTTTCTGTTTATGTTTATTTTTATGTAGCTGAATAACCATTGTGTTAGCATATCTTACACCTATTCATCCTGTTCTCTATTCTGTTATTGTTAGAACTTACCTTCTAAGAAGACGTAATGTCGATTTGGGTCGAGTCGTTTATAAAATAAATTACCCGCAAAAAATGCGACTTATACTCCAGTGCGACTTGTGTATGGTTTTTTTTTTTTTACCTAATTATGCATTTTTGGCCTTGTGCGACTTATACTTCATAGCGACTTATAGTCCAGAAAATACAGTAATTATTAATTGTCAACCAACAAATTGGTACCAAATATTCTTACCTTGCATTTTCTCATGGTGCAGAATCCATACATCAGCATTCAATATCAATTCTGGGGAAGAAGCCACTAAGTATGTAAATAGTATGAGAGAATATAATATTTTAATTTATATGGTATTTCCACTGTCTGCAATCGCTAAAATTTTCAACCTAATTATGCATTTTTGGCCTTATGCGACTTATGCGACTCCATAGTGACTTATAGTCCGGAAAATACGGTAATGTGACTGTGAAGGTGACTATAGGGGTGTTATTTCATGTCAATGAGGCTCTAATAATGTACAAACAATTTAAGAGGTTTTTAAACAGGTTTTCTATGCTCTGATCATGGAACATCATGGAAATCATGGAACCAATAAACCGCAGTAAACAAGAGATTACTGTATTCCAACACGGGGTGTCCTAACGTTTTCATACGCATAACTGTGTATGACAATTAATGAGCAACGAATTCCAACCTACCGCCCTCACATCCTCCATTGAAGTCTTGACGTTGATCCTCCTGAAGGTACGCTCCAGTAGTATCAGTGGCTCTGCTGTGCTTGTGTATTGATAATCCATATTGCTGTCCGTAGTGTTTAAGTCGCAGACAGATGTGTTATCCTTGTTTCAACCTGGAAACAACCACACTGCATCACAAGTCACAATCGTGAAGAATACAGACTTTTCTCTGAAAAAGCATTAGGCCATGCTGCTTCATGTAGTTAAATTCCTTAGAGGCTACTATATGGGCAGCTTTAATTAGTGTTGCCAAAAACCAAAGAAAAAGCAAAACATGTGTGTAATGGCCATTTCTGTGTGGAGTTTGCATGTTCTCCCCGTGCATGCGTGGGTTTTCTCCGGGTACTCCAGTTTCCTCCCACATTCCAAAAACATGCTAGGTTAATTAGCAACTCCAAATTGTCCATAGGTATGAATGTGAGTGTGAATGGTTGTTTGTCTATATGTACCAGTCCAGGGTGTACCCCGCCTCTCGCCCGAAGATGGCTGGGATAGGCTCCAGCACCCCCCATGACCCTTGTGAGGATAAGCGGTACAAAATGAATGAATGAATTTTCTATCTGTATCTCCGTCTCAGCCATCTGTTCATCTAATATGGAGCCATAACAGATTGACTATGAATGAACCCGCCCATTGTGTTCTGCATTTGATTGGCTGTAGGCCATTGTCAATCAATCTCCTTATACAGGGCTGCCTGTTTCCTGTTGTGTGATCATACAATCCATAAAATCGTACATGCTGAGTGAGGGTAGAAGTTACGCGGCTATAATTGAATCTTTGGTTCATGGAGGGCGGCAAGGAGGAATATATTTTAACGAGGATACAAAAACTCTACAGCCTAGCAGCACCAGGACAGGCCACAAAGTAACTTCATTTCTCTGAATTCAAATGACCAAAAACTAACTGTAACTAAAGAGAGAATTTGCTAAAAATGTTGATGGCAGTGAGGGAACACTGATTTTTTAAGTCATCGTACTAAAGTCTGAATCATTGATGTACGATCCAAGTTGCCTTGCAAATTTTTGATAATTCCAATTCAAGTCCAAAGTCATCAAAATTGTGACTCAATTCCGAGTCACTTGACTAGAGTCTCCACCTTTGGTACAGGCAATGTTTTCAGTAACATATTAACTGTCTTACAAACGTATAATGACGATAACCATTGTAGTAATGTAAAACACTTAACATATGAGTCTGCAAACTAGAAACTTACACTCACATTAACACACTACCCGAGGTCTCACAAAATTTGCTGAAGTCATCAAAGTTCTATGGCCTTTGGGGCATATAACACTGTGTGAGCTATTAATTATGAAACTTTGTTGGAGACAATAGTAGCTAATGTTTACTTTGACCTCTGAAGGCCGTGGTGTATTTTTTTTAATATCTAAATCCAGCATAGAGTAAAAAGAGAGTTATGACACTACAGATGTAATCCGCTCTCTTGACATGTACACCGCAGAGGTGAGCCAGCAGCAAAGGAAAAAAGCACATCATTGGCATTCCCATCACTGGTAGGAATTTGTCTGAAGTTACTAAGCTTCCAGGAAAAAAAGCATTCCAAACCTGTGTTCATGTGGTTGCTAGGATTCAACTGCAATCTAGTATATAACCAGTTTTATAGCACAAAACAACAAATGGTTGTATATGTATACACAAATTTGGTACAAAACTTCATCCAAATTCAAACATCTATCGAGTCTATGTTCTGGCTGCAACGCTCCAAAGGTTCAAGGTCCAAGGTTGCTGCGCACAAAAAAATGTTGCTTTAGCAGGGGTGAAAAGTGCATCAGCATTTTTCACTGCAAACAAAAAAAAATCTATGCGGAGAAGGGTGTGCATTCCTATGGACTCTTACACCCATGCCTGGAGCTCACACCATGTTTTTTAGACAAGGGAATCAACAAAACACATACATTACATCATGGTTCACCTGTTGTGGATTCACTGCTTTGCTGGTTTTACATATTTTTTTCAACATCTATGAACATGCATTGTGTTCTGCATCCTTCTGATGTATTAGAGCGATGTATCAATGCTGTGTTGTGTGTGTGTGTGCTATTGTACTTACTACTGCTACCAGTCCACGGTGTTGTATACTCATGATAGAGTTGAAGACGTGTCCAGACAGTATGTGTAGCCAATCACAACAGTCCTGATTAGCTGAGGGAGAAACCAGCCATTATGTTCTGTGTTCTGATTGGCTGTAGACCGTGGTCAGTCAATCTTGGTGCACCACTTCCATGTTTCCTCTTTGCTAGTAATCATAGCTTTATGAACGCAAGGGCACTATTACGGAATTCTATAAATGAATCTTCGGTTCATGGAGGACTAGGAGGAGGAGTAAAACAAAAGGAGCAATATGTTTTAACAAGAATACAAAAATGCTACAGCTGAACGGTGCCGGGACAAGGCATGTCAGAGGAGTGAAGATGGTGAGTCACATGAGGAAGAGTTATTGTGTCTCTCCTCTTGGGTCCACTTCTTTGACTCCCTTGCTTTGTCCTGCTATTGATGACTTTTTTTGTCCCCCATTCTTTCATCCTTTACGGAATTCTATAAATGAATCTTCGGTTCATGGAGGACTAGGAGGAGGAGTAAAACACTACAAAAGGAGCAATATGTTTTAACGAGAATACAAAAACGCTACAGCTGAACAGTGCCGGTACAAGGCATGTCAGAGGAGTGAAGACGGTGAGTCACATGAGGAAGAGTTATATATTATGTCTCTCCTCTTGGGCCCACTTCTTTGACTCTCTTGCTTTGTCCTGCTATTGATGACTTTTTTTTGTCCCCCATTCTTTCATCCTTTACGGAATTCTATAAATGAATCTTCGGTTCATGGAGGACTAGGAGGAGGAGTAAAACACTACAAAAGGAGAAATATGTTTTAACGAGAATATAAAAACGCTACAGCCGAACGGTGCCAGGACAAGGAGTGAATACGGTGAGTCACTTAATAGTTTGTTCTCTCAGAGTTATTGATTAATCAAATTCAACTGAAAATAGAACTTTGAGCGTGTTTAAACAATGTGAGGAAATGTGTACCTGAAAGAGTAACAAATACAAAGACAGACGGATGCATTCACACAGACGGAGATGAAAGAATGGGGGGGGGGGGGAGTCATCAATAGCAGGACAAAGCAAGAGAGTCAAAGAAGTGGACCCAAGAGGAGAGACACAATAACTCTTCCTCATGTGATCAATAGCGCTCCATGAGGATCAATGGTCATGGTTCCCATCAGTCTCAAAATGAAGCAAAGCTAACCACAAGGCCGAACGTCCGCCGTGACCTGTGATGGCTCTTTTTTTTTTCCTCCATGAAAGAAGCACTGTAACAGATGACCCATGCATTGTGGCCTCCAGTAGGCTCCATCAGTGAGCAAAATAGTCCGTTTCCCCATCAGGTCGGGACTGCTCGCACTGAAAAAGTCACAACAATTAAATAGCCATAACGAGCTTGAGGAAATGTACTGAAAGCATTTTAATTGAATCACAACACAGAATTGGCAGTGGACGCTCCACACTGTCGTTACTTCATCACACCAGTGACTCACACACGCCTGGAAACTGCCTGCGTTGATCTCATTCAAAATATTTCATGATCATGTTTACAGCGTATTATATCTGACTCCGCAGTGTGATCTGTGTTTTTTCAGTTCATTATTTATGATATAGTAAATAGATGGACCTGGAGCTTGCTGGAGGCTTGCGTCATAAACGTTGATGACTGCGTGAGCTCCATTTGGAGCTCGTTTTGTTCTCAGAGTAAACAAAAATTAACAGTGCATCTAAATAATGCAGTACATTTGCAATGTACTTATTATGGTGCAGGGAATGTAAATATTCCTTATTAGAGCTGCACGGCACAAGGCTCAGCTATGCTTTCTATTTATTATGCATTTTAAAATTAGGTTAATATTCAATTTTTTATTATGTCTGTTGCAAAGTCCTTTTTTTGAAGGAGATGAAGTAATATAGCAATATAGAACACCGAATATGTAAGATTCATATCAATGTGAGAGATAATTTTAGGAGAATAAATCCGCAATAGTCATTCATTCATTCATTCATTCATTCATTTTCTACCGCTTTTTCCTCATGAGGGTCGCGGTGGTGCTGGAGCCTATCCCAGCTGTTTTTGGGCGAGAGGCGGGGTACACCCTGGACTGGTCGCCAGCCAATCACAGGGCACATATAGACAAACAACCATTCACACTCAAATTCCTACCTATGGACAATTTGGAGTCAGCAATTAACCTAGCATGCAAACTCCACACAGAGATGGCCGAGGGTGGAATTGAACCCTGGTCTCCTAGCTGTGAGGCCTGCACGCTAACACTGCACTACACCTGCACTAGACCGCCATGCCGCCCCGCAATAGTCATAAAACACTTATTGCAAAAATAAATACAATAGTTTGAAAATAAAATTGTAATTTCATCAAAAGAATGGTGGAATAATAATCATAGAAAGTCATAATAAAAAATGCATGTTGTCCCTTTGCATTAAATAGGACCTATTATGCTAATTTTCCGGCCTTTTGTATTGAATTGTGGACTCCTATAGAGCAGCTACATACAATAACCAGCACTCAAAGCTTTCTAGTTCTTCCAGAATCTGCACCTATCCAGCTGTATTTCTTTGGATTTCATGGTTCCCGCTATAACGGTCTGTTTTAATTTATTCCACCCACGGCCCGCCTCCAGGCACACCCACTCCACTGTGTTTGGTCACACTTGGTAGCTGCGAGTTGATAATAAACGGCGATGTAGACTGTTGTCAGTCAATCACTGCATGTTTCCTCTTTGCTAGCGATCATAGTTTTATGAACGGTTTATTAAATTGTGCAATTTTAAGAGAATTAACCGCATGCAACAGTCGGGCATCCCATAATGTTGCAAATGCAAATTGTTGGTCACTTCTCTGAGACTTGTTTTCTACATTTCTATATTCGTTCTCTTAACTTGTAGATGGATGTAAACTACCTACTGGGGGCACTTTTGGGGTGATACTGGTGGAATCCACTGTGATTGTTAAAACCAGTAGTATCTTGTGATGTCTTCTCTGGGGAAATCTTGGCCGGAATTTCGCTTTTGGTTTTTTTTTGTTTCCCCCAAGCTCGCCAAGCACATCTCCTCCCATCAATCACTGCCTCTCTTACTCATCGTGGGCTTTCCTCTGCCCTCAAACAGTCATATATAAACAAAACTACATGCTCCGTGCGGCTTTCCCGGCGCTCCCTTCTGCGTACACGCGACGTAACATGTCAGCTTCGATTATCAACAGCGTTCACTGCTCGCTTCAGGAGCTTCTATTTTAGATCTGTTTTCCTCCCCTTTGCCAGTGAGCGCACAAACCCGAGCGCCGTTCTCTTGTCATTTCGATATTAGTCCTGATTAATAACATCACATACTTGCAGAAATTACGCCCCCTTGTACGTATTTTTTTCGAATGTTGGCCAAAGGCACACGGATACTTCTAATCTAATAGTTGTGTTGACATAGCCAGAGGTATAACATCATTACGGCCAAACGCCACAGGAAATTGGAACTATTGGCACAGCTATAAAAGTCCTTAAATCTGTCACAAAGGCACAACCACACCCCCCCCACCTCTCATTTCTATCCGTAATGCCCACAATTTCCTTCACCATATTTAAAAATGAATGAACAGTGCTGCACAAAAGTGTGTGTTGAAGTCCATACCACAATAGTCAATTAGACACATACAGTTTGCAGGATTTAGCATAAAAATGCTAAACTAATTAGCACAAAACTTTGTTGAAAAGTTGTTGGTGTGGATACAGGAGTTATTTCTCTGTTATGGGACTGTGTGTATATATTTTTTTCTGTACATATATTCACCAGGATTTAGAAGAATGGTGGAATAATAATCATAGAAAGTCATAATAAAAAAATGCATGTTGTCACTTTGCATTAAAGAGGACCTATTATGCTCATTTTCCGGCCTTTTGTATTGAGTTGTGGACTCCTATAGAGCAGCTACACACAATAACCAGCACTCAAACCTTTCTAGTTCTTCCAGAATCTGCACCTATTCAGCTGTATTTCTTTGGATTTCGTGGTTCATGCTATAACGGTCTGTTTTAATTTATTCCACAGCTCGGAGACCCGAGTTCAATTCCAGCCTTGGCTATCTCTGTGTGGAGTTTGCATGTATTTCCCGTGCATGAGTGGGTTTTCTCCTAGTACTCCGGTTTCCTCCCATATTCCAAAAACATGCTAGGTTAATTGGTGACTCCAAATTGTCCATAGGTATGAATGTGAGTGTGAATGGTTGTTTGTCTATATGTGCCCTGTGATTGGCTGGCCACCAGTCCAGGGTGTACCCCGCCTCTTGCCCGAAGACAGCTGGGATAGGCTCCAGCACCCCCCGCGACCCTCGTGAGGAAAAAGCGGTAGAAAATGAATGAATGAATGAATTAATGAGACAAGGAACAGACACTCATGCACATAGCAATATATATTGAGGGCGGCAAAATCATGTTAATCTATTGTGTGATTAATTAGTTGATTTATTAACGTTCCAGGCCGAGTGCCCGCTAGATTAATTGGTGACTCCAAATTGTCCATAGGTATAAATGTGAGTGTGAATGGTTGTTTGTCTATATGTGGCCTGTGATTGGCTGGCGACCAGTCCAGGGTGTACCCCGCCTCTCGCCTGAAGACAGCTGGGATAGGCTCCAGCACCCCTACGACCCTCTTGAGGATAAGCGGTAGAAAATGAATGAATTAATTAATTTACCAGAATGCTGCCCGCTAATTAACTATTCAAACTCTTAATGAATAATGAGAGAGATGGCCTACTCCTTGAGATCCAACAGTGCAAAATGACATTTGGGAGAAATGAGTGCCCCACCCTGAGTCTGAGACTAACTATGTTGTAGTATCAGACTGTCAGTCAGTAAGGCAGCAGCTGGTCTGCAAAGCGTGAAGCTCGGCACCCCATAGAGAGATAAAAGTACATGTGATGTGACTGCAGTGACAAATGCACCGCATCTCATCGAGATGCTGGTCGACGACTACATGTGGCCGGAGTAAAATACACACTGATGGGGAAGATATACAGAGAGAAGGAAGGCCGGGGTTCCTTAGAGTAGCACAGTGTGATTCATGGGGGGGGGTACTGCTTCAGAGTGGTGTCACCTTCCATCAGAACTCAGAGTGTGTTGGGTGCACTTGCAGGTAATGTCGCTTCCTTCTTACTTTATCAAGCTTCCTTGTAGCTTTTAGTCTCTGGCTTGTCTTCTCCCTTGTTTTTTTTTATTTGCCCCATCGCAAAAAGACTACATTTAATTTAACAGTGCATTCTAGTCATTATCACAAGCAATATTTTTTGTACACCATCATAACAATATTCTGTAGAATGATGGGTAGACAAGAAAGCAAAATTCAACTGAAAACAGCAGCTACTGTATGTAAAATATGGTTTCTTCATTGCCTTCAGGCATGCTAATGTGTCAAATCACATATGTATTCATATTCATTGTGTGTGTGTGTCTGGGGGGGGGTTTGTTGTTCTCATTTTGGATTCAAGTAAAATTGAATATCCAGAACTTTCCACAATGGCGTTAAAGACATAGTTGATTCCCATTCAATTACAGTTGTATGATTTTCACCCAAATTTTTGTACAGTGTCTCTGTATTTATACAGTATTTATACAGTATTGCAACAAACTAGTACTTTATGGAGTACTGTACTATTCCATGAAATTGAGGGCCCAAACAAAGTACGCTACACATTGCATATTTTAGTGCGATTGCTAAATAACACACCATGGGGCCAAAGAAAGTAGTGTGTGCCAGCACTTTGATACAAAAGTTGAGCAACACTATTGAACCTTGCCAGGACTTACGGAAAGTCTGCATTAATAATAACTTCCATTTCAATCAATCATTCATTTTCTACCACTTATCCTCACAAAGGGTCACGGGACTGGTCGCCAGCCAATCACAGGGCACATATAGACAAACAACCATTCACACTCACATTCATACCTATGGACAATTTGGAGTCGTCAATTAACCTAGCATGTTTTTGGAATGTGGGAGGAAACCGGAGTACCCGGAGAAAACCCACGCATGCACGGGGAGAACATGCAAACTCCACACAGAGATGGTGACGAGGGTGAAATTGAACTCCGGTCTCCTAACTGTGAGGCCTGCGCGCTAACCACTTGACCACCCCCGTGCAGCCCTTTTCAATCATACACAAGCAAAAGAGAATTCAACCACTGTACAATAAAACTAAAATAAAGTAAAAATGTTTGCCTATCCCAGCTGTCTTCAGGCAAGAGGCGGGGTACACCCTGGACCGGTCGCCAGCCAATCACAGGGCACATATAGACAAACAACCATTCACACTCACATTCATACCTATGGACAATTTGGAGTCACCAATTAACCTAGCATGTTTTTGGAATGTGGGAGGAAACCGGAGTACCCGGAGAAAACCCACGCATGCACGGGGAGAACATGCAAACTCCACACAGAGATGGCCAAGGGTGGAATCGAACTTAGTTCTCATTGCTGCATGGCCTGCGTGCTAACCACTCGACCACCGTGTACAGTTTATTGATATTTTTGGGTAATTCGAAATTTTTTTGTCAGTTTGGAATTACTTAATAACCATAAGAAAGGTAACGCTGTACTTGTGTAAGACTGCCACTCATGAACTAATGCTATTACCTTACGTCATCTCTCTGGGAAAAAAAAGTCCTGGTGAGTCAGTCGTCATTTTGTGTGTTTTGTACAGTGTTTTCAGTTGATGTTTTGTTTTTATAGAATGGGGAAAGTGGTTGTCAAACCTAGAGTCCCGGTATTGGTCGAGGTTTCTTTCTAAGAGGGAGTCCTTTCAGGTTAAAAACCCAATACAGTAATTACAGTATTACAATACAAAGGACGACCGTACGACTGTATACTGCATTTGCAACTGTAGTTGCTGGAAAGCTGGAAAGGAAGTGTGTTTGCAAACCCTGATGACTAAGTGCAGTTTTTAATGTTTTGCCCTCACTGCTCATAAACCTTAGCCATTACTTCTGGTCACTACACAGTAAAAAAAAAAAAAGACTAACAAAAAACATTTTAAAGCCCAGTGTTGCCTGGAGGCGCTCGAAAGCATCCAACCTAAATCTTACTCACTGTAACCACATTAAAATCAGGATGCCTTGACGGGGCAACTTCTCTCTAAACTACATTTTTGTGTTCAGTAAGTTACCTCAATGTGGTTGCACGGTGGTTAAGTGGCTAGCGCACAGGCCACACAGCTAGGAGACCCGAGTTCGATTCCATTTTCTCCCGTGCATGCATGGGTTTTCTCCGGGTACTCCGGTTTCTTCCCACATTCCAAAAACATGCTAGGTTAATTGGCGACTCCAAATTGTCCATAGGTACGAATGTGAGTGTGAATGGTTGTTTGTCTATATCATCAGATTACAATTGAATGCATCACATAATCAGTTCACAGTTCCACATGTCCAAAAGGAGTAGGAAGAAGCAAAGCTTATTAAATCCTACCCCTCCATCTGGTACTTTTACAATCAGTAACTGTTACATTTGTTCACTTCCTGCTTTCTTAATATAATTTATTTTTTTTTTATTTGAACTTTATTTAATTAAATAAAAAAAATTGATTTCTTAACATTTCAGGCCGAGTGCCTGCTAGTTTTAAGCTCTTGAGATGGGACATGAGCTCTTCTACATTTCTACATTTCAAATCTACATTTTTTTTACTCTTTAACAATAATAAAACATATAATAATACTTTGCTTTAAAGTGTGACAGTATCCTGAACTTCCTGTTAAAAGGTACATACGGTATTTTACAATAACAACAATTGATTTACAAAGTGTTAAAAAAAAAGCTCTGCTGGTGGTCTTTTTCACCCCAAAAATTACTGAATCAATCAAATGGCTTCCATGATGATCTGCTCGACGACTGCTGCCGACTTCCTTGTCTCCAATCAATTTGCAAATGATGTTTACACATCTGAGCTGAGCTCCAGGAATGCTTTATCGAAACGTAATTTTTATTTCGTTCGCTGTGAAATTAATGACAATGAGTGTGTGTCTGTGTGTGTTTCACTTTATGTTTTAGATTAGATCAGATTAGATTAATCCTTAATTAGCTCCATGACCTTCATATCCATTGGGATGTAACTTTGCAGCCAAAATTAATGCTTTTGTGTGTGTGTGTGTGTGTGTGTGTGTGTGAAGGGAGGTTTCCATGCAAGATGCATACAGTACATCCATGTCAGATTGCATACATCAAATTGATAGTCCATATTGAATTACAGCATATGCAAAATTGACTCTACGGTATGTCAAACTGGAAGGGGGTGGGCACATTCCGCCTGAATGTCACCCCGTGATGACCTCTCTGGCAGATGTTGTGGGTCCTTGCAGGTTATCGTAGAACAGCAATGAGGGGGCCCCTCATTCGCAAGTATCCCTAAGGAACATGTCAAAAGTGTTGATATCTCCAGTGAAGCTATGGTTCACATGTGGAAATGACTCCTCCATGCTCTCTCACTTCCACGTTCTTCCTGTACATGAAGAGATGCGTCATTAAAACCCTCTTTGCCTCTTCCATCCATCTATTTTCTATGCCGCTTATCCTCACTAGGGTCTACTAGGGTATGCTGGAGCCTATCCCTGCTGTCTTTAGGCAAGAGATGGGGCACCTTTTTGCCTCTTGTGCAAATATGGTAATGGTAATTAATTTTATTTCATTTGAACATGCATCAGATTACAATTGAATGCATCACATAATCAGTTCACAGTTCCACATGTCCAAAAGGAGTAGGAAGAAGCAAAGCTTATTAAATCCTACCCCTCCATCTGGTACTTTTACAATCAGTAACTGTTACATTTGTTCACTTCCTGCTTTCTGTAATACAGTTTAAGGGTTTTTTTTGGTTTTTTTTATTTTTAATTTTTTTTTAATTTTTTGTCCCATGCCAAAGTACAATAACGATAAATAACCTGAAAAGACATATGTATAGATATGTTGTTGGGATGAGGCATTTTGGTTTATAAAAACAAATAACTACGTCTCTGGTATTGCATGAGTTAATCTTGACCCTTTAATCCAAGATTAATTGTATTTCTTCATCTTGCCAAGACATGTCTCTACTTTTAGAGGGAACATTTTGTGGAAGATATTTTTCTGTTGGACGAGTGGGTAGCGCGTAGGCCTCACAGCAAGGAGACCCGAGTTCAATTCCACCCTCGGCCATCCCTGTGTGGAGTTTGCATGCTAGGTTAATTGGTGACTCCAAATTGTCCATAGGTATGAATGTGAGTGTGAATGGTTGTTTGTCTATATGTGCCCTGTGATTGGCTGGCGACCAGTCCAGGGTGTACCCCGCCTCTCGCCCGAAGACAGCCGGGATAGGCTCCAGCACCCTCGCGACCCTCGTGAGGAAAAGCGGTAGAAAATGAATGAATGAATGAATGAATGAATGTAATCATGTCTTCCAAAGCGTTTTAACCACAACCCATAGGGGGCGCCTAACATTTCTTACAGTTATTTCAGTGGGCTGTAAGTGTACCGGGCACAACAGGAATATATGATCAATGTTACAATTTCTTGACCCTGCCTAGTCGTCAACCAATCACCATGATTAGTCGAGGTCGTACATGTGCTCTCACAGCCAGTATTTATGACAGGGACTGCCGGAGTTGACATAGTGACCAACGTTAGAGGGCAGCAAGTGTGTAGTATTATATTTATGTATAATGTATATATTGGTCTTTGCAGAGGGGGTGGGGGGGGTGCACATACACACACCCACATACTGTATATAGCGGGAATAAACACCCTGGGGCCCCTCATCCATTCCAATTCCAGCAACTCATGACAAGGCTGGCGTTGGCCCTTTTCCTGTTGCTAAAAGGCATCATGGCGTAATGCAGTACTTCCTCCAATTGCAAGGCATTTTTTTGTTTGTGCATTTACACTCCAATCAAAGCCGAATACACATTTATTTATTTATGTATGCACAACAACGCAACGTTATTTTGACAGTTCACTCTTGGAGGAATAGGATATTGGTCTAAAAGGAAAATGCAATGGAATTTTGCCCATTATCCACATTGGGAGAATGTAGCTAATGTGGAATACTACATCCACAATTACAATGTTTCCTCTGCCTTGTTTTGTTATTTATTCATTCATTCATTTTCTACAACTGGGGGTGCTGGAGCCTATCCTAGCTGTCTTCGGGCGAGAGGCGGGGTGCACCCTGGACTGGTCGCCAACCAATCACAGGGCACATATAGACAAACAACCATTCACACTCACATTCATACCTATGATACCAATTATGATACCAATTAACCTAGCATGTTTTTGGAATGTGGGAGGAAACCGGAGTACCCGGAGAAAACCCACGCATGCACGGGGAGAACATGCAAACTCCACACAGAGATAGCCGAGGGTGGAATTGAACCCTGGTCTTCTCGCTGTAAGGTCTGCACGCTAACCACTAGACCGCCGTGCCGCCCAATGATGATTAATTTAATACAAATTATATATAATATATATTTGATTAGGCTGCACAGGTAAGAGACCTGAGTTCGATTCCACGCTCTGGCATCTCTGTGTGGAGTTTGCATGTTCTCCCCCGTGCATGCGTACTCCGGTTTCCTCCCTTCTTCTGCGTGGGTGACGTACATGCGTTAGTGACTTAAGCGATTCCTCAAAATAATCAAATCAAGGTATTTGGCTGCACGACGGTCAAGTGGTTAGCGCGCAGGCCTCACAGCTAGGAGACCTGAGTTCAATTCCACCCTCGGCCATTTCTGTGTGGAGTTTGCATGTTCTCCCTGTGCATGCGTGGGTTTTCTCCGGGTACTCCGGTTTCCTCCCACATTCCAAAAACATGCTAGGTTAATTGGCGACTCCAAATTGTCCATAGGTATGAATGTGAGTGTGAATGGTTGTTTGTCTATATGTGCCCTGTGATTGGCTGGCGACCAGTCCAGCCTAGGAAGAAAACTGGGATAGGCTCCAGCACGCCCCGTGACCTTTGTGAGGATAAGGGGTAGAAAATGAATGAATATATAAATACAGTATTTATCCAGGTGGTACTGTACTGTATATTCAAATGATCAACAGTTATCCCTTGTCCATCATGTGTAACTTTACCAATGTTGTCTTTACCTTTCCTATCTTTGTATCAATCCATTCCACTCTTAGTCAATACCCCCCACCCCACCCCTAAATTGGCCTTGAATTCAATTTGCCCCGCTGCCCGTATGTTTGATGACAACAACAAACAGCTGACAGTGAATATTTCAAAATCCCTGCAATCCCACAGAGAGCAAACGTGCAGACTCGGCAGATACCCGCGCTCGAGCACGTTTATTTGGTGAGACATCATCTCATTTAAAGAGCAAAAGGAGCGGCTGTGTTATCAGGTGGAGGGGAAGGTCAAGGTTTAACAAAGGGTGTGTTCACATTCGGCATGTTTGGTTCAGTTAACAGGACCTCTGGTGCCTTTGCTCTGTGAACTTTGGTGTGTTCACTGGTCATTGTTAAAATGACGACAAGAGCACATTGATGCCACTTATCCTCACTTAGGTGGCGAGGGTATGCTGGAGCTCAATTGACTTTTGGGCGAGAGGCGGGGTACACGCTGAACTGGTCGCCAGCCAACCACAGGGCACATATAGACAAACAACCATTCACACTCACATTCATACCTATGGACAATTTACTGTAGAGTCGCTAATTAACCTAGCATGTGAGAAAACCCACGCATGCAAACTCCACACAGAGTGTGGAATCGAACTCAGTTCTCCTCGCTGTGTGGCCTGCGTGCTAACCACTCGTCCGCCGTGTACAGTTTATTGATATTTTAGGGTAATTGGAAAGTTTTTGGTCATTTTGTAATGAATTAATAACCATAATAGAGGTAACGCTGAGAGATTCAAACTCACATGTTTTTTAATATGTAAGTTACATCACCTTACACGTCACAAAAGTACCATTTAGTACTGGTATTTGGCTGAAGTTTAAGTTCCAAAACAATATATTGCTATTTAACATGATGGCAGCCATTTTTGAAGGTGTAGGGAAACGCCCCAATTGACTCCGGTAATGCAGACAGGACAACAGTGGCCTCTGGTGGTCGGAATAAACTCCTGCACCCTCTCTGTACTGTTAAGAATTGTTATGATTTTAAAATCATTTGGGGCGTCAGGATATCAAATCACACAGACGTACCAGTACGGAATACTGTAGCACTCATAGTCCAACCCTTATTTAATTATTGCACCCAAGTCCTGCAAAAGGCCCTTTTACAAGTTATTGATTGTTTGCCATCCAATTCAATTTGAAATAAATGGAAGGAGCCATAAAGGGACGGCGTAGTAATAGAACAGGTCAAGTGCCGTTGAACAGAAACAATCTTCTTTAGTGAGATAATATACTTTTCTCGGTACATTCAGCGGAACGGTTCAGTTTAGTGGGCGACTTGGAGGTCAGTCCTGAAGGTGGAGTGACCGTTTAGTAATCACTTGTGTTGATTGCAGGCTTCTATACATGGTTTCTTGTAATGAGGTGCTGCCATCTTGAAGCATATGATTGTGGTTAGGAATGATGTAAAGCATGATGCTATATATAGCTACAGTATGCAGTATGCAGTACATGTACTATGTAGCAGCCTCAAAGGCACGATTTGTAATAATATGTAATGTTACAGAAATAAATAGCAAGTTAATATGAGAAAAGGATGTATTATTACAATTTTTTGTGGGGAAAAATTGTAATATTAATTCTAAAAAAAATCACAATAGTCACAATAATGTATTTTAAGTATTGAAGTAAGTTTTTAGTAAAAAAAAAAATAATAATCAGCTGAATAATATGCAATATTATGAGAAAAAAGCTGTAATATTGTGATAATAAATCATAATTTATGGGAAATAATTACTGGAAGAGATCATTTATTTTTGCTCTTTGTGTAATAAAATGTATACAAAATAAATGAGATGTAATAATATGGGGAAAAAACACAATTGTGATTTTTATGATTTTTTTTAGAAAATAATAATTAATATTAAATAAACGTTGCAATTTTAAGGATTTTTAAAAATTTTGTTTTTTATGCAAATTTTTACTATTATATTATGTTATTATATCACCTCATGATATTAAAAAAATCCTCTCTGTGCTGCCCTCACATACAGTCCCAATGATGACTGGTTGTAATGCTTATTTCCATCCTTAGGTGGCACTATAACACAACTGATTAACTCTTGCTCCATCCTTTCTAGTTAACACAGCTTGAGCATCTTCTGCTATACTTTTACCACTCATGTTTTCATCTTGAAATCAGTATAAATGATGTCTGCAATTCAAATGATGAAGCTCAGCTTTCAGTGCTGCGGGGGGGGGGGGGGGGGGGGGTCTTATCTCTATTCCACCCTTGTGCGCTGACATTTACACAGGTTATTAATGAATGCATGCATGCATGCATGCAGACGGCTGTGCATATTCACAAAACCAATACAAATGCTGCCCCTCCTCAGGAGCCATCAACATGCAGACATTTTACCCTTAAACTACAATGTGGTTGAGTGACTTTGTATGTTTGTCACTGTCACCTCTGGTCTTTAAATACACATAAAATATTGATACAAATATCCAGTTGTAGGTGGGAGCACAATTTTGTTTACATCCAGTGGCATCATTTCATTCATTCATTTTCTATGTCTTATCCTCACTAGCTGGAGCCTATTACAACAAATATTCCTCCTGAGTAACACTTAAAAGTTTAGGAGTCTGTATTCTTAAAGAATAATGTATGGTAAAATATCTAAATGTATTGAACAATTAATTGCAGTTACGCAGTCTAACCACTAAGAGGCGCTGTATTTCCATAGAGCGCAGTACTTGGTTGCTGGTGTCTAATATGAGATCCACACCTCTAGTATGTACTGTACAGGCGTTGTGGAGATTAAAATCCACACATCCATCCATTTTCTGCTGCTATTATTTCCTTCAATAAAATAATGAGCAGTAGATCAAGTCACAAATGTGACATTTGTTGGCTAATATGTGGAAGTTTCCAGAAATCTAACATAAACAATGCATCTAAGTGACATGCTTTCCACTATTATAATTCATGAAAAAAATTAGCAACTGTTTGTCCACAACATCCAACTTTTTAATACTAGGGATTCCCTAAGGTTTAAAGCTGAATATGCTAGCTCCAGTATTCCAACCCTCCCACACAGAATCATGTGACCAACCAACAGCCTGGTCACACACTGTTGCGGGACGGCTTTCCAGCTGTATTTCCTTTCATTTGTACTTCCTGCTAAAATTATCAGATTTAATTTATTCCAGGGCATGCCTACTCCGCTGAAATTGGTCACACGCCCATAGTGCTTTCATAACTATGAACCATATAAGGAAACACGCCCCTCTGTGACATCACTAAGGGGCAGTTTTACCACGCCTTTTGAAACCCAGCGTTTTTTTGAACCATCCCAGACTTCTTTGCGTAAAATACGTAAACCTCATTATAAATAAGTGATAATCAATTAACGATAAAACTGCTCTTGATAAAATATTGCAGTAGATAAACTCACTTCATATTTATCTGAAATTTGGCAGAAATCTAACATTACGTAGTATATTTAAGTAACAGGTGTTTAAGTTTACATCCATTCATTTTTTATGCCACTTATCCTCAAGAGGGTCGAGGGTATGCTGGAGCCTATCCCAGCTGTCTTCGGGCGAGAGGCACGGTACACCCTGGACTGGTCGCCAGCCAATCACAGGGCACATATAGACAAACAACCATTCACACTCACATTCATACCTATGGACAATTTGGAGTCGCCAATTAACCTAGCATGTTTTTGGAATGTGGGAGGAAACCGGAGTACCCGGAGAAAACCCACGCATGCACGGGGAGAACATGCAAACTCAACACAGAGATGGCCGAGGGTGGAATTGAACTTGTGTGAGGCCTGCGTGCGAACCACTTGTCCACCGTGCAGCCCATTCCACACATCCTACACAGCAGACCGGCTTAAAATACGATAGGTGGCCATTGTGAAAGGAGTGTTCATCTTACCACAGAGTTTTTATCTTCAGCATCAGCCAGTGGTTGCTTTCACGCTGGGACTTCATTGTTGCCTCACAGCGGCTATGGCGAATCAGGAAAGGACTGCTATTGTGGTACGTAGTAGGTGCCGCGTTCCAACGGATGGAAGCCACATTTTTTTTTTTTTACATTGTGTTTTCCTTCTCTTTCATTGCCTTGTCGCTTTCTCGAACCTCTTCAATCCCCCCACGTCTTCAAAGACTCGCTTCTGCGTGGGTTAGTGACGTAAGCGATTCCTCAAAATAATCAAATCAAGTTATTTGGCTGCACGACGGTCAAGTGGTTAGCGCACAGGCCTCACAGCTAGGAGACCCGGGTTCGATTCCACCCTTGGCCATTTCTGTGTGGAGTTTGCATGTTCTCCCCGTGCATGCGTGGGTTTTCTCCGGGTACTCCGGTTTGGTTTCATTTCCTGTTTTGTGCTTTTATTTTGTATTTGTTTCCTGTTTTGCCACCATAGGCTGAGTATTTATTTTTACTTGGAGTGCTTTGTGTTTCTGCACGGTGAATGAGTGGGTAGCGCGCAGACCTCACAGATAGGAGACCCGAGTTCAATTCCACACACATCCACACATCTCCCCGTGCATGCGTGGGTTTTCTCCGGGTACTCCGGTTTCCTCCCACATTCCAAAAACATGCTAGGTTAATTGGCGACTCCAAATTGTCCATAGGTATGAATGTGAGTGTGAATGGTTGTTTGACTATATGTGCCCTGTGATTGGCTGGCGACCAATCCAGGGTGTACCCCGCCTCTCCCCCAGAGACAGCTGGGATAGGCTAAAATTTTACTTTATTTTAGTTTTATTGTACAGTACGGTTGAATTCTCTTTTGCTCGTGTATGATTGAAAGGGCTGCATGGCGGATGGGTAGTTAGCGCCCAGGCCTCACAGCTAAGAGACCCGAGTTCGATTCCACCCTCGGCCATTTCTGTGTGGAGTTTGCATGTTCTTCAAGTGCATGCGTGGGTTTTCTCCGGGTACTCCGGTTTCCTCCCACATTCCAAAAACATGCTAGGTTAATTAGCGACTCCAAATTGTCCATAGGTATGAATGTGAGTGTGAATGGTCGTTTGTCTATATGTGCCCTGTAATTGGCTGGCGACCAGTCCAGTGTGTACCCCGTCTCTCGACCGAAGACAGCTGGGATAGGCTCCAGCACCCCCTCGACCCTCGTGAGGATAAGCGGTAGAAAATGACTGAATGAATGAATGAATCAAGGTACTCTAATTATATTATATATAATTGCCAACGGTTGCGGGTTCTCATCTCTGTTGTTATATACTGAGATTGCTTTCAATGATAGCAACCACAGCTTTTCCAGGCATATGATTGTACTGGAAGTTCAAAACAAGAACAAAACAAAACAAGACAATGTACATGACAATGTAATGTAAGTCAACAAAACAAGACAATGTACAATATACAATGTACTGACAATGTACAAGGACATACAATACAATACAATACAATACAAACATGAGAGGAAATGACTTTATGGCAAAGACACACATAAAAGATAGCGTGAGGTTTGTCTACGATGGTTCCTCCGCCATATCAGCCAGCAATATAATAATTTAGCAGCCTCTTTAATTGCTGAGTAATGGCGTGTCAGTGGGCCATTCTCTGCTTGCAATCTGTGTTAGCCAGCAAATACTTTAAATGGGGTTTATATCAAACGGTAGCCTGTAAAAACATGACATTTACAACACAGCGCTATAAAGCCGCGTAAGACGATCAATAAGTCCCACACACACACACACACACATCTATACATGCAAACAAGCACATTGCGTGATTTAATGTCTGGGCTGCTTATGCTACGGTTCTTCTCTATCCATACATTTTCTATGCCGCTTATTCTCAATAGGGTCATGGAGTGTGCTGGAGCCTATCCCGGCTGTCTTTGGGGTACACGAATGAATGTCATGAAGCGTTTACTGTGTGAGCAGAACTACAGGAGTGTGCTAGGGAATGAGCGCCGCTATTGTCCGATGGCGTGAGTGGAGTTGTCCATGATGTAGAGCAGCGTGTCCAGTGTACTTGTATCTCTGCGCTAGTGCCACCTCCCGGCCCTGAATGGTGATGGGCTCCTTCCGGAAATCGATCACCAGCTCCTCGGTCTCGTTCACGTTCAGGAGCAGGTGGTTTACCTGGGACCACATATGAAGTCAGCAATCACTGCCCTGTACTCCACCTCCCGTCCATCTCTGATACACTCAGAGGCGTCATTAGGCCTATTTTAGGCCTGAAGCCCCCCTAAATAATTGTATATTTGTTATTGATTTTTTTAATGTTTTTTTTTTTTTTTACAAAATAAATCTCTGACCTTCAGCCCACCTTCCGCCCCACTCAATAATTTGATATTTTTATTGAATTTTAAAATTTTATTTTTAAAAAATAAATATCTGTCAATTTTTTATAATAGGATAAAACATATAATAGCTGAACCCCCCCTAAATAATTTTATATTTTTTATTGATTTTTAAAATGTATTTATTGTTTTTTTTACAAAACAAATTTCTGACAAATTCTATATAATAAGGCAAAAGCTGAAGGCCCCTTAAATAATTTGATATTTTTAATTGATTTTAAAAAAATATTTATTTGTTTATTTTTACAAAAATAAATCTCTGACACGAGGGTCGCGGGGGGTGCTGGAGCCTATCCCAGCTGTCTTCGGGCGAGAGGCGGGGTACACCCTGGACTGGTCGCCAGCCAATCACAGGGCACATATAGACAAACAACCATTCACACTCACATTCATACCTATGGACAATTTGGAGTCGCCAATTAACCTAGCATGTCCTCGTGAGGAAAAAGCGGTAGAAAATGAATGAATGAATGAAATCTCTGACAAATTTTATATAATCAGGCAAAAGCTGAAGCTTCCCTAAATAATGTGATATTTTTAATTGATTAAAAAAATTTTTTTTTTTTTTTACAAAATAAATCTCTGACAAATTTTGTATGATAGGGCAAAAGCTGATCCCCCTAAATAATTTGATATTTTTGATTGATTTTTTAAAAAATTATTCATTTTTTTTTACAAAATAAATCTCTGACAAATTTTATATAATAGGGCAAAGCAGGCTGATAAGCAAGCCAATAAGCAGGCTCATACTAGCCTACTACTACTACTACTAGTAGTAGTAATAATCAAAAGAATAATGATTATAGTAATAATAATAGACTAATTAATAATATAATAATGATTATTGTATAATTGATCACTGCACACTGGACAGAATGGTTGCAGAGCTTGAGCAGCGGTTTTGCAGTGTAGATTGTGTGTACTTGTGTAAATTGAATGGTGGCCTAAAACAATTGAGTATCTCTACTAAATCATACATACATGTTTTATAGAAAGCCATATCATACCATAACATACCATACCTTATTATACTATTCAGTATATTATTTGCTGTGATGCTATACAACAGCATAAAAATCCAAAGGCACTGTATGGGGGTTTCTCCGAGCTATCGATCAACGGTGCGTTTGGCAAACAGCGGCTCCTCTCATGCCATTAACTTTCCCTGCTGGTGATTGGATGAGCAAACACACTGCAGTGTGTGTGCCTAATGCGCTCAAGCACTGTCGTCAAATCACACACTTAAGTCGTCTATCAGGTAGAACAACATTGGCAAGCGGCGTAGGCTTCATCTGCGCTCCTCGGCCGTGTTGCTGTCCTGGAGCTGCTTTTCACGTAACCATCAAATAATAATTTGCCTGCTTATTACTGTAATATAATGTTGATTTTTGTCATGTTTTACATGACTTGGGTGTTTTGGTTTGGTTTCATTTCCTGTTTTGTGCTTTTATTTTGTATTCGTTTTCCTGTTTTGCCACCATAGGCTGAGTATTTACTTTTACTTGGAGTGCTTTGTGTTTCTGCACGGTGAACGAGTGGGTAGCGCGCAGACCTCACAGATAGGAGACCCGAGTTCAATTCCACACACATCCACACATCTCCCCGTGCATGTGTGGGTTTTCTCTGGGTACTCCGGTTTCCTCCCACATTCCAAAAACATGCTAGGTTAATTGGCGACTCCAAATTGTCCATAGGTATGAATGTGAGTGTGAATGGTTGTTTGTCTATATGTGCCCTGTGATTGGCTGGCGACCAGTCCAGGGTGTACCCCGCCTCTCGCCCAAAGACAGCTGGCATAGGCTAAAATGTTACTTTATTTTAGTTTTATTGTACAGTACGGTTGAATTCTGTTTTGCTCGTGTATGATTGAAAAGGGCTGCACGGCGTATGGTTGGTTAGCATGCAGGCCTCACAGCTATCAGACCCAAGTTCAATTCCACCCTCGGCCATCTCTGTGTGGAGTTTGCATGTTCTCCCTGTGCTTGCGTGGGTTTTCTCCGGGTACTCCGGTTTCCTCCCACATTCCAAAAACAGCTGAGCGTAGAATATTACAATACTATGATGAAGTTTAAAAGTTTCAAAACTTAAAAGAAAAAAAAAAGTTTTTCTGTCTTTGACTTTCTCTAGCCATTTTCCTCTCAAATGTTTGCATCAAGTCTGTGAATAAAGCGGTCAAAATTCCTCAGACGTTCTCGACAGTAGATACAACTCCCATTGTTAAAAATAAAAAAGGGAGGGGGCTAGGTTGGGGAAAATAAATACATGGATTTAAAAAAAAAAAAAAAAAAGAAGAAGAAAATGCCTCCCGGTGTAAACGCTGCAATTTGCCTCTCAGCTGGTGGAGGCAGCTTGGACAATGGCTAAACAGCTCTGAGGCACAAAAACAATCAATACAGATTCTCTGCTCCATCCCGAGCCCACCTGCTCTCTGCTCCGAGCCCCACGCGGGGGAGGCCACCCCCACCCACCCCGAGCCCCTTTTTACGAACACCACTACCGTGGCAATCACACACACACACACACACACACACACACTTAAAGCCTTGCCAACGTGACTCTCACACAGATTAAACTCCTCACCTGGTGAACAGTGACATTATGCAACATTCACCTCTAAGTCTGACATCAGGGCTATTCTGTTCAAATGCAATGGTTGTAGCATGCATAGCATACATTTTTATACAACAAATACATTTTGTGTTTGTTTTAATGATACAATTCAACAATAGTCTTGCAGTATTGATATTGACTGGTGATTTATACTGTGAACTGGTAGAATAAAATGAATAAATGATTAATAAACTCAGTCATAAATTGCAAAATATAACTAATTTTTGTGCACTTTTCATTATTATCATAAATGACTACAAATTTTATGGTATTCCATCAATATATTTTAATAGAACATAGAATAAAGAATAAAGTACCCCCCAAAAAACTTGCTAAAGAGCCTTACATTGAACAGATTTAAAAAATAAAAAAAACATTAATTTTTTTTTTTTTTTACTACAGTAACAACCAGGTTTTGGGGTATTTTTGGGTTTGGCACTTAATTTCATATCGCAACCCGTGTATCTAGATATGTATTAAATCACTGGTCGCCAGCCAATCACAGGGCACATATAGGCAAACAACCATTCACACTCACATTCATACCTATGGACAATTTGGAGTCGCTAATTAACCTAGCATGTTTTTGGAATGTGGGAGGAAACCGGAGTACCCGGAGAAAACCCACGCATGCACGGGGAGAACATGCAAACTCCATACAGAGATATGCGAGGGTGGAATCAAACTCGGGTCTCCTGGCTGTGAGGCCTACGCACTAACCACCCATACGCCATGCAGCCCTTTTCAATCATACACGAGCAAAAGAGAATTCAACCACTGTACAATAAAACAAAAATAAAGTAACATTTTAGCCTATCCCAGCTGTCTTCGGTCGAGAGGCGGGGTACACCCTGGACTGGTCGCCAGCCAATCACAGGGCACATATAGACAAACAACCATTCACACTCACATTCATACCTATAGGACAATTTGGAGTCGCTAATTAACCTAGCATGTTTTTGGAATGTGGGAGGAAACCGGAGTACCCGGAGAAAACCCACGCATGCACGGGGAGAACATGCAAACTCCACACAGAAATGGCCGAGGGTGGAACAATCTCCTAGCTTTGAGGCCTGCGTGTTAACCACTCGTCCGCCATGCAGCCCCCCAAAAAATTCAACCCACAAATATTGAAGTAAGTCATATATTTCTCAAGTTTAGAAGGAACCCCCTGTTGTTGATACGATGCTACTGTCGTGGAGGGGTACTGTTTATTGTTTATATTCAGTAGTGGTGTGTCAGTCATGAACGAACGGGTCAAAAGAACTAGTTCTTTTTTGTTAACGGAATGAACAAGGTCACCGCCTCTAAAATACCCGTTCAGTCGCAAATGTTTTTTGTTTTTTTTTGATTGGGTGTAGAGTCAGTTCACCGTTCCTTTTGCAGGGCGGGACTATCTGCGTGCTTGCCTGTCTTATCCTATCGTAACGCTCTCGCTTTGTAGGTGGGTGGGGTTAGCTGACTGAAAGACCAAGACCGAGAGACCGACACGAGCGACAGTTGAGTCGGAACGGACTGACTTGACACGACTGACCGGGTCTATGCACAGGGGGAGATCACAGCCAATTGACTGAAATTACCGAAATGAACGAATGAATGAATCTTTTTACTGAATGAACCGGTCCACTGAAATGAACGTTTTTTCCCGGTTTTAGTGATGCTAGTCAAAACCATGACTGATGACTTGCTTGCTGGTGACTATTATTTTCAGCGATTTTGCAAGCCTTTCACCGCTTTGACACCCCCTTGCTCGGTTAGCTCAGCCCGTCTCTTTCGTTCCCGGCTCTCTTTGGTGCTCTTTGACTCATCTTTTTCATATTTTGTGCGTTTTTGACACGGCGCTGCTGGTACGAGAGGTCCATTTGGTGCATGTCTGAGGCGGCGAGCGAGGGTGCAGGTTGAAGTGATTACATCAAACTCCAGTGTGGTAAAAGAGCACAAAGGTGTCAGTCTGGGCTCTGTGATGGGAGATCAGTGGAACAGTAATGCAATGGTAGTGAGTTATTAAATGAATAAAGAGGGGGCGGGGGGGGCTGCCGAACAGTATTGATTTTTTTCGCAGCTCCCCGAGGCTGCGGGGGCTTTCAAGGCAGGGGCAGGACACACACACACACGTGCATATATGGAAGCATGTGTGCACACAGATACAGCAAGTGAGAGAAAGGTTCAGGAGTAAAAAAGATAATGGCCTCACCAGTTGCAGTCTCACTTAAAAACACAGTTTGGCCTCTCAAGGTTCCCACTGGCCACCCGACTCCTCATAAAAGGACTCATTCACGACTGGACAGGTTTTGTTCCCGCCATGGCCGCCGCCGTAGTAATGCACTCAAGAATTCACACAATGGGGGTCGCAGTCGTGCAACGTGCTTTAGCGCACGCTGAGTGGCGATATCTACACTGCTGTCAGCAGGCTCAGGCACCTAAGACTCACACAGTTTGAAATAAATAATCATTTTTTTAAAAATGATGAACAATAACGGTTTTGAGGTGTTGAAGAAAAGCCTCATTCTGATTAAGGTGAGCAATTTACCCCCAAGGTCAATGACTATTAGGAGACGGGTGTCCAATATTTTGCCATAAAAGGCTGCATAATAAAAAAAAAATCAAAGTAGAGTGGCCACTTTGATTAGATTTTTATATTTTTTTATAATTTTGCAAGAAGCTGTGCGGTGTATGAGTGGTTAGCGCGCAGACCTCACAGCTGGGAGACCCGGGTTCAATCCCCCTGTTCATGCGTGGGTTTTCTCCGGGTACTCTGGTTTTCTCCCACATTCCAAAAACATGCTAGGTTAATTGGCGACTCCAAATTGTCCATAGGTATGAATGTGAGTGTGAATGGTTGTTTGTCTATATGTGCCCTGTGATTGGCTGGCGATCAGTCCAGGGTGTACCCCGCCTCTCCCCTAAAGACAGCTGGGATAGGCTAAAATTTTACTTTATTTTAGTTTTATTGGACAGTACGGTTGAATTCTTTTTAGCTCGTGTATGATTGAAACGGCTGCACGGCGGATGGGTGGTTAGCGTGCAGGCCTCACAGCTAAGAGACCCGAGTTCAATTCCACCCTCGGCCATCTCTGTGTGGAGTTTGCGTGTTCTATATGTGCCCTGTGATTGGCTGGCGACCAGTCCAGGGTGTACCCCGCCTCCTGCCCCGAAGACAGCTGGGATAGGCTCCAGCACCCCCCGCGACCCTTGTGAGGATAAGCGGTGGAAATATCTACGAGTACAAACGATTTGCGGAGGTTGCCTTTCGAGACCACCCATGACTCGCCTGATTTTAAATCTGAATTAAATTCAGAAATTTAATTGAGCTCCAAAATTCACAATGTTTCTCTTCAATTGCTTGTCACAAAGAAAGATAACAAGATAAATGCATAGAGAGTCCAGGTTCGAGCCTAAAAATGCCTCACATACTTATTGAATGCATTTGGATGTGTTTTTCTGCGGATTGTAAAGTCAGCCAGATGCAAATGTCATCCAGCGAGGCTGCAGCCTGCTAAAAGTGATGACAGAGAGACAAATAGACGCCCAGAGAAGACACACAAACAGCCAACCCGTCTGTGCACACTCGCACTGTTCAGACAAGCAGGCAGTGGAGGGGTGTGTGGGGCAGGGTGGGGGGTGTTCAAAAATCAATAGTGTACTTGCCACATACAGATGAATTTTTTCCATGGTGTTCTGTTGTTTGGCTGAAGGATTTCACATTTGTGCATTTGGAAGAGGAATGACCTCTCAAACCTTGAAAGATGAACAACACTGTTGAGTTTCCAGGTGGCTGGTGTGTGTGCACATCTTTTTATGCATCTTTTGGAGGGTTGGAGAGGCTCTCACTAAATGCATGGAACTGAAAAATAGGTGCCGCTCGCTTTAATTCAATGCCTGATATCCTTTTTTTCCCCCCAAGGAGACTGTGATTGATATTTGAAAAGATGTCCATTTTTTTTATCATTGAATGAGAATGGGATAGGAATATACTATAACTTGCTACGCAAAAGTATGCCACAAAGTACTATTTTAAACACAGCATGAATACTTTTATCTACTTACTTTATGTATTTCGCTCCGATCAATCGACATGAGCCGATATCAGTGAAAAAGGACGGTATCGATATCAGTCAATAAGAAGACGCACTGATGTTTAAGCCATTCATTCATTCATTTTCTACCGCTTATCCTCACAAGGGTCACAGAGGTGCTGGAACCTATCCCAGCTGTCTTCGTAAAGTAAAGTAAAGAACACATTTATAAACATGAAACATAAAAAAATAAACATTTCTTGATTAACCTAAACTTTATTTCATACCGCAACCCGTGTATCTAGATGTGTATTAAATCACTGGTCACCAGCCAATCACAGGGCACATATAGACAAACAACCATTCACACTCACATTCATACCTATGGACAATTTCGAGTCGCTAATTAACCTAGCATGTTTTTGGAATGTGGGAGGAAACCGGAGTACCCGTAGAAAACCCATGCATGCACAGGGAGAACATGCAAACTCCATACAGAGATACCTGAGGGTGGAATCGCATTCGGATCTCCTAGCTGTGAGGCCTGCGTGCTAACCACCCGACCGCCGTGCAGCCCTTTTCAATCATACACGAGCAAAAGAGAATTCAACCACTGTACAATAAAACAAAAATAAAGTAAAATTTTAGCCTATCCCAGCTGTCTTCGGTCGAGAGGCGGGGTACACCCTGGACTGGTCGCCAGCCAATCACAGGGCACATATATACAAACAACCATTCACACTCACATTCATACCTATGGATAATTTGGAGTCGCCGTGTTTAAGCCAGAACCACTACATTTAAAGTCCGTAAACATATTGAGGTCCTTACTCAGCCTGACTCCGTGTCATTTTACAAATGCTAAAATCATCAAACAGCAACTTAACACTCAAAAAACAAGGCAAGAGTTTAAAATAAATAACACCAGCTATTTTACCTTCATCCCAAAATGCAATTCATCCCCGCAAAGCATTTCATTGGTTATTGCTGTCAATTCTGCAATGACGTCAGCCTCCCTCTCGGCTGCTTTGGCTCCCTCTGGTGGACAGTTCAAGCTGCATTAAAACAAGAGGGGGCCGCATTAGCGAGCGAAACACCAACCATCCAAACATGCAGTGTGAGTTCTAAAATCGTTAGAAAAGTTTCCTTGGCCGCCTCCCTTGTGGAAATTCCGCGTTGACCGAGAGAGAGAGAGGATGCTGCTGCTAGCGTCTTGTTTGCTTTGCTGCTCAGCCAGTAATTACCGACAAAAGCCGTGAGTGTGTATCCACAGGTGCCCTCCATCTTAACAACAAAGGGGAGGAATTAATGCCGTTAGTGCAGCGCTGCCTACCGCTGTGTGCTAGCGTGCAGTGTAACCCAACAGGCCTCGCTAATGCAGCCCCCCCCTCTTTGCCTTGTTTTAACACAGGATCCTTTAATGCAGCCTTAACTACGTTTGGCCAGTATTTTTAAACGAAAATGAAATTGCGGAGGCGCCACCTCCCGTCTGCCCCTCTGTGGCATGAGGGATACAGTTGCCAACCCTTTCTACCCAGCAAGTTGGGGAGGGGGAGCCTCTCGTAGAGGCTGCAGGAATTTAAACTGGGACTAATGAAGATGGGGAGAGTGCTATAGAATTACATTGTCATACAGCACTATAATGTAAGAGTGCGTATTTGTGCTTTTGAAGACAGGATGCTAAAAAGTGCGTCATGACCGTGCATATGACGGTATAGTCCCCCCCCCCGTCCATGTTTGATGTGACCACGGCAGTGAAGAGCGGGGGCTCGAGTGTCGAGGTCAAGAGGGTGTGCTTTGACATACTGACGACACAGAGGCCCCAGATGAGGGTGAGCAAGGAGGGGTACTCCTTGATGTTTGTCCCGTCGATAGCTCAGCTCAAGGGAGGGCTCAGTCTCATAGCGTATGGCGCTACCATTCTAACGGGCTCCTGTTTGTCTGCAGATCAAGTGAGCCTCTCCTCTTGCGTGTGTTTGCAAGGTAGATGCTGTCTTGAATGGTGTAGTAGCTCAAGTTAAGTACCTGTATATTCCACAGGATTGAACAAAAACAATGTTTATTACAAGGAACAATACCATAGATAGTAGTATACAGCTTGTATTTTATTATGCACTTAAAATGAGTCAACATGCAGCCATTATTGTCTAAATAGAACGTAATACAAATGTCTTGCCAACAGTCCAGAATGGGAACAGTACCAGCGCTGTGTTCTATGTCTGCATAAGTGCAGCCAGCACTGGGGAGCTGCGGTTCAGTGAGGGATGAATGCATTCCATTGTGAGATTGAACAGCATGATCCACTCCCTTGGCAATTTTTTTTCCAAATCCAGGCTGCACAGTGTTCAAGTGGTTAGCACGCAGGCCTCACAGCTAGGAGACCCGAGTTCAATTCCACCCTCGGCTATCTCTGTGTGGAGTTTGCATGTTCTTCCCGTGCATGCGTGGGTTTTCTCCGGGTACTCCGGTTTCCTCCCATATTCCAATAACATGCTCGGTTGTCCATAGGTATGAATGTGAGTGTGAATGGTTGTTTGTCTATATGTGCCCTGTGATTGGCTGGCCACCAGTCCAGGGTGTACCCCGCCTCTCGGCCAAAGACAGCTGTCTTTATGGACGTGTGAGATTAGCCCTGTTAGCTTGCTGTGTCTTTCCCATAATCATAAACACATTAGACAGCGTGTTGTTTGTACAGTAGAAGGCGGCATACATCATAACACTTCTTAACATACCTCGTCTGCCAGAGAATAAGAAGATGTAGCAGGAGGAGCAGAAGATGTAGCACCCCCCACGAACCTCGTGAGGATAAGCGGTCAAAATTTTCGACCGCTTTTTCGCAGGGGTGCTGAAGCCTATCCCAGCTGTTGAATGAATGAAAAACCAAAATAACCAAAACCAGAAAAAATGGCACGTGTAAACCAAAATGGACAACGACCTGTCCATTGTACACAGTAGTGGGTTCTTGAGCATTCATACTACATACCGGACACACCTTCCTGAGTGACTTTTAGGTGGGGTTGTACTCTTACAATATATCAAATCCCTAAAAAGTTGCTTGAGTTGTGTTGAGGTAGGACCCCCCCCCTCCCAAAAAAAGAAGGCACCTGGAAAATGGCTGACTTTCTTTGCATTTTAGCTTCCATGATAACTTTCATGCATCCTGTCATGATAAAAATGCAAATTTCATGACAGTTGGACGCTCTGGTGGCAGAAGGAACCACATCATTATAAGAGGACCATCAGGCCCCCTAAAAAAAAAAAGTAGAAGCATTCTGAAGCTCAGAGCAAAACTGCTTCAACATTCAAATGCATAAGCTGACAGAAATAAACATGTTTCTGATTGGGACATTTGAGTACAGTAAACGCTACCAAGTGAGAGGTAGTCCTGGAAAAACATGCTAACTTCTGTGGAACCTCACTCCACTCCCTTTCCACAACCCATACTGTGTTGACTGCAGGAAAGACGTGTTAGTTTTAGACACGGTGGAGACTTCGGGATGGTCCACAAAGCAAAATGTACTCGACTCCTGCGTGAGAGAATCTCCAGGTATTGTGTTGTGCGTGTTTTACGAGCCAGAGATGGAGAGGAGAAGAAGCGCTAGTAATCCATTAAACAGGCCTTCCATCTAGGGATTAGGTTAGGCCATCAGGAGATGGCTCCTCACTGTGAGAGCGGGGGCCAAGGTGGCGGGTCAAGCACTTAGTAATAAGCTCACTTGTGCTGTAGTGACTTGTTACCAAGGTTACCTGGACGGGCCTTGTAGCAACACCTCCATGATGGAGCTAGTGACACGTGTGTGCGCGACACATGGATCATCGCGCATTGGCCCCGCATGTGAAACTCAATCTCCCACTTCCTTTTTTTGTCCATGCGTCCCTGAATCATCCGCTTTGCTGTTGACAAGACTCAGCGCCTTCTGTCGTAAGGATGATGGCGGAGAACTCTGCAAAATAAAAAGCCTTCGATTTAAGAGCGCTGCCAGAGTTTTTTTTAAGACGTCTGATGTCCGCAGAGCCATAAAAACGCAGGGTCATGTCTGCCTTCCTTGACTACAAGCGAGAATGCTGATGCGCCATTTGTCTGGACCGTGCGTGTTCCGGTCCACATGATGGATGACATGCGCTGATGCACAGCCTCTAAGTGATTGGGCGAGATTGAAGACACCTAATTCACTTACACTATATTTGCTTTCCATTCTCTGACATGCAATCAGGCAAAGACAGTCAAAGCAGCAGCAGGATTTACCAAAGAGTTGCTCACTTGTGTTTATTTTCTCATATCTGTCGTGCTTTGGTCTTCTTTTCTTTTCTCGTATCGTGCATTCTACCTGGAAGGAATGTGACTACAAAAGACTTGATGTTGAAGGCGACAAAATATGGACCCAAATATAAGACAACCCTGAATAAAAGACAGAATTTAGATACCTACCCACTTTTCATTCATTCATTTTCTACCGCTTTTTCCTCACGAGAGTCACGTGGGGTGCTGGAGCCTGTCTTCGGGCGAGAGGCGGGGTACACCCTGGACTGGTTGACAAACAACCATTCACACTCACATTCATACCTATGGACAATTTGGAGTCGCCAATTAACTTAGCTTTTTGGAATGTGGGAGGAAACCGGAGTACCCGGAGAAAACCCACGCATGCACGGGGAGAACATGCAAACTCCACACAGAGATGGCCGTGGGTGGAATTGAACCCTGGTCTCCTAGCTGTGAGGTCTGCGCGCTAACCACTAGACCGCCGTGCCGCCCCTGCCCACTTTTGTTTTTGTTAATTATTAAACACTTTCTGTAAATCCTATTATTTAATTTCACTTTTCATCATTTGCTGTAGGTTGCACGGTGATTGACTGGTTAGCGCTTAGCTTCAGATATACACAGGTGGACTTGCTGGTGTGTTTAGGATGGCCTTCAGATGTTGATTCAGATGGCCTTCAAGATGTTTCAATAGACAGCAGAATTCCTGGGTTCCATTTATCATATAATCTTTTAGGTACTGAAGCAGCAAAACAGCCCCAAACCATCACACTACCACCACCATATTTTACTGTTGGTATGACGTTCTTTTTCCTAAAAGTCTCGAGTCTTAATATTCATCTCGGAACTCTGACGTGCAGACTGTTTTTGCCCGGTGTCTCATGGTGGAGTCATGAGCACTGACTGTGCAGTTGGGGTCACTCCTGCGAAGGTCGAGTGGTTAGCTCACAGGCCTCACAATGAGGAGACCCGAGTTCAATTCCACCCTCGGCCATCTCTGTGTGGAGTTTGCATGTTCTCCCCGTGCATGCGTGGGTTTTCTCCGGGTACTCCGGTTTCCTCCCACATTCCAAAAACATGCTAGGTTAATTGGCGACTCCAAATTGTCCATAGGTATGAATGTGAGTGTGAATGGTTGTTTGTCGATATGTGCCCAGTCCAGGGTGTACCCCACCTCACGCCCGAAGACAGCTGGGATAGGCTCCAGCACCCCTGCGACCCTCATGAGGAAAAGTGGTAGAAAATGAATGAATGATGTATTATTGTGTTAAATGATGCCAAAGATTCAGATAATGAGGTTTTTGCATTAGGAAGTGAGCCCTGAAAGAAATTTGGGATGACTCTGAACGCTCGATTTCATCAAGTTTTTACTAACACCGGCTCACTGTGATGTCACAGTGAGCCCTGTCAAAGAAGTCAAAGTCCTGTGTCCAAGCTGTAGGCCACAACTCAATGCAAAGGGTGAAAAATGAGCATAATAGATCCCCTTTAAGAACACAAGATGTATTTGGACATTGTTTATGAAATTGGCCACCGTATGACACAGGAAGACGTCATAGTTTAACAGCAGTATGGTACACCGCCTTGTTAATTTCCTGACTTGACTCTTTTTAGACTTGTGTCACAATTAAGAATGTTAAAAGTCACTTTTATTAAAAGTTTGTGCCAAGTTGCCGACGGGAGGTTGAGCAGTTCAAAAATCTGAATGACTCCTTTTTCATTTCCTCAACATATCACCATTCTACTGCCGGTCTCCTCCTTTTTAATGAGGACCTTGTGTGCTGAGACAAGCACCTCCCGGATCTTGCAGTGCGACGTGATGTTCTGCATCCTGCATACAGCGAAAGAAAGATGATTTAAACAAGAAAAAGAAGTATTGATCATTATGTAAGAGTGCAGGATAATGACTTACATTTGCTTGTTTTTCTCCCGCGGGCTGCTTGCTTTCAGAATGTTGAATGATCCAACATGAATGCAGCGGATGAGCTTGTCCTTGATTGATTTTTCTTTCACAGTGCCAGTCTGATTTCCTTTTGATGAGCCGCTAAGTAATTCAACAAGACTCTCAGGTCTGTAGAACATCCAAACATAATGTATTTTTTCCACAGTGACACGCGTACTAAATTATCAATGCTAACTTATTCATTGTAGTGGAACCTCCAACGTTGAACAGTTTGTACAGTGGAGAATTCAAGCAAAGTTGTCTGCCTCTAAAGTCAACCCAAACGCTGCAAGGCAATCTTGTGTAACATCAGTTATGTGAGCATTTAAACTTGTATTAACTCCTGTCCTCGAGCTTTTTAATCATCACAAAAGGATGATAACTGATAACTGATAACTGATGATAATATGACAAAATTTACAGGGGGGGGGCAGACTATATATTTTACACATAACAGTCCACCTGGTATTATTGTATCTGTAAAATTGTCATGCAATCTGCTATTATTATTTATTATGTTATATTTATATTTAAATATTTTAAAAATAATAAAATATTATAATAATTACAATAAAATTAAAATAATAATTATTATATTATTATTATGTAAAATATGCAAATATAACAATAATATTATATATAATTAATATAATAATTAGCATTAATATAATAATTATAACAATCATAATAGTTCTAATAATAATTATTATAATATAATAATCTAATAATAATCTAATAATAATAATAATAATAATAATTATTATTATTATTTACTTTGTAAACAACAGACCATGTCAAAAAACGAAATTGATAAAACCATCAAAAGGTTGGCTCAGGCCATGACGCCAGGTTGTATGTTGAGTTTAAATGAAATACTTTGGAAAGATTGGGCGGGCCGTATTCAAACACTTGGCGGGCCGGATGTGGCCCCCGGGCCGTAGTTTGCCCACCCCTGGTCCAACATCAGCCCTATTTTTTAAAAGTATTTTTCATGAAACTCCAAAAAACATCTTGCAACTGATTGCAAAACTTGTCATGCACAACATTCCTGTGGTGACACAGTACAGAGGAAGTTTAACACAACTAACCTCATTGTGCCAAGAAGGATTTTCCTAACACCAAGGATCCTCGAAACATCCATTCCTGTTTGAAACATTTGCAACGAGCTTTTTAATCATCACAAAAGGATGATAACTCGGGGTGAACCAATTCGATATTGATATCGGTCCAACATCAGCCAAATAAACATGTAAAACCCATGTGATCACGCCAGTAGCGTGGACGAAAAGTAATGTCAACCCTATTTTTTTAAAGTATTTTTCATGAACTCTAAAAAACATCTTGCAACTGATTGCAAAACTTGTCATGCACAACATTCCTGTGGTGACACAGTACAGAGGAAGTTTAACACAACTAACTTCATTGTGCCAAGAAGGATTTCCCCAACACCAAGGATCCTCGAAACATCCATTCCTGTTTGAAACTTCCTGTTTGCAAAACTTGTCATGCACAACATTCCTGTGGTGACACAGTACAGAGGAGGTTTAACACAACTAACCTCATTGTGCCAAGAAGGATTTTTCCAACACCAAGGATCCTCGAAACATCCATTCCTGTTTGTAACATTTGCAAAAAAAACGTATTTTTTATTGTTACAGCCTTTCATCCACACGGAAATGGCGTTCCGGGTGTCTTGAAATGGGAAAATTGGAAAACTTGAAAACTTGTAAACGATGAAGTCATCAACCCGTCGCCACCAGAAGTGAGCTTTGACAACAAGTTGACATAATTAGTCAATTTTTCGACTAGCATGACTCACGCCAAAAAAAATCCACCCCGCCATTTTGTAGGCAGTCAGGTCAAATCTACAGTTAATCAATGTGATCAATATCGATTTTAATCATGGGTGATCGGTGTCGGAATTGGCAGCTTTGACAGTTAGACCCTGGAGCATATGAATTCACATTATTTTCTTTGGGGGGGGGGGTACACACAGTTTGAGGTGCCAGTTTATATTTGTTTGTCACATAGTCTACACTTCCCCTCCATGTTGTGTGATCCCCTAAGGTCTAAATGGCCTCTGGTGGAATATTTGATCTATTTATTTGTAGTATCCTTCATAACTTGGCTATTGATTTCTTTCCTTCCAGCAATGTGCCACAGGTAGCCACTTCAAACACAGGGCCAGTAAAAAGAAAAGGTTGGAATTGGAATTATGTATTTATATTTTAGGTTAAGAAATTTGTTTTAGAATGTAAAATATTCTTTTTAAGCTACATCATAAGATACACTACAGTAGATCCCTTTTTCAACTGAAATAAAGACTTAGTTGACCTTGGATGTTTTGTACTGAGGAATTGTCCTTTTTGCAGTTTTGTTGCAACAACTCTTCACAAAATATGTATTTTTTTTTAATGCACCCATTCTCCAGTGTTCACGGCTAAGCTGGAGCCTATCCCAGCTGAGTTTGAGTGAAAGATGGGGGTTCATCAGCCCATCATAGGACAATCATTCACAGTCACATCCACACCTATGGACAATTTAGAGTGTCCAATTAACCTAACATGCATATTTTGGGAATGTGAGTGTGTTTGGGAATGTTTGGGAATGCTTAACACGCAAACTCCTGATTGTAACTCCAACACCATGAAGCCAGCCCTATTTTTTTAACATAATTTTGAACATTTAAATTCCATTTCCAGGGTAATATCCTCATGACATGTCAATATTTAACGTAACATTTAAGTGTAAAATTGCGTTACCGCCATGACTGTACTCTACACTACCGCTCAAAAGTTTGGGATCACTTGGAAATTTTCTTGGCAATCCTGCCATGAAGTCCAGCATCCTGAAGTCGCCGCTTCATTGTTGATACTGACCCCGGTGTTTGACAGGTACTATTTAGTGCAGCTGCCGGGTGTTGTCTTCTTGCAGTGTTGTGCAGCGTTTTTCTGTCCTTGTTAGACCCAGTTTGTGCTGCTCTCTGATGGGAGTAGTTAACAGCATGGTAAGATATTTTATCGATGGGTTTTCCACTAATCTATTAGCCTTATAAAATGATTAACTTGGATTTGCAGCCATACCCGGACATTGATGCAGAGGACTGACAGTTGTTGATAGTAGGCCTCTATGCAAAAATGTAGATTGTTCTTTAAAAATCTGATTCATTTTAATTGTTTGTGAAATGGAAAAAAATGTTTGTAAAATGCATGAAAATGTTTTTCTTTGGAAAACAAAGACATTTGCTTTCTTGATTTGATTTTCTTCCCCGGACCTTTGGAAAAGATGCTCTGTTGACTTTTAAAACAAACATCACAGCCAAATCACAATGGCAAATATTTCTCTGATGTTGTTTACAATGTTGTTTACAGCCATCTTGACAAGCTAATTGCTAAAGTTCTATCCATTAGCTTCACGTCACATATGTGTTCATTCCAGCACAGGAGATACGTATGTCATATTATAAATATCGTTATCATTATATGGATTGAGTTATTCAAACTGCAAATTCTCACAAGACTGATAAATTAGATTCCAAGGTAATGAAGAAAGGTGATATTCAACTAAAGCAGGTTTTCTTGCAGCACAGTTGAACTTTTGTTCAAAAAAAAAAAAAAAAAAGACAAAACATGAGGAGACATCTGCACATCAATAAGCCAAACTGTAGTTTCTCCATGTATAGCATTGCATAGTACCAGAGGCCTGGTTGCCATGGCGATGCAGTATGTCTCCAGAATTGCCGCTATTGATCCGCAGAGGCGTCAACGGCCAAGCAGGAGTGAGAAGAAAAATGTGTGTGTATGTTTGGGAGGAGGGGTGGGAGGGTGTCAGTGGGGAAATGGGGGGTAGCTTGAAGTGAGATCACAGCACACACACACACACACACACACACACACACGGACACACACACACGCACACGCACTATTGTGACACATTTTGCCATTTGATCACAGTGATGACATTTCAGATGTCACCATGTGCATTGACAAAAGCTAAATAAAAAGCAAAGTTAATGGACGCAGACTGAGATGATGTCTCACATGACATCATGCAGGATGGGTAGAGACACTTTTAAGGGGGAACTTACTGTATATGGTGTCATTGTTTGTTCTGCATAAATGGCCGTGACGCACGTACATGTCGTTTTAATGGACGCTTTCTTCTTCTTGTCGTTTTTGTTTTATGTCAATACAGAGCCACAGCAGCACTCACTGAGAGAGTTCATGTCAGTCTGAAGAAGAAGAGTGTCCAGTGTGGCAACACTCATCCCTCCTGCTACATCTTCTTATTCCCTGGCAGACGAGGTATGTTAAGTACAACCCCACCTAAAAGTCATTCAGGAAGGTGTGTCCGGTATGTAGTATGTACGTATGTTCAAGAACCCACTACTGTGTACAATGGACAGGTTGTTGTCCATTTTGGTTTACACGTGCCATTTTTTTCTGGTTTTGGTTATTTTGGTTATTCATTCATTCAACAGCTGGGATAGGCTCCAGCACCCCCCGCGACCCTCGTGATGAAAAGCAGTAGAAAATGAATGAATGGTTATTCATTCATTTTCGACCGAGAAGGCCGAGGGTGGAATCGAACTCGGGTCTCCTAGCTGCATGGCCTGGGCGCAAACCACTCGTCCACCATGCAGCCGTTATCAGTTATTTTAATGTTATTGGATATATGGGTATGACGTCATAATTCCTCTCATCCACCCTATAATAATTGGTCCTATAATAATCATGCACTCCTAGTCACAATATTATGAAGTAAAATCTGACATGATCAGAACAACGAAACTGGTCTTTCCAACGCTATCATTTGCATTTTTTTAGGATGTTTGGCGGAAACAGTGTTGAAATGTCATGTAAACCTCAGCCCGACTCTTTCTTGTAGAATCTACAGTAAAGTGTGTGTGTGTGTGTGTGTGTGTGTCCTCCACAGTAGGATCAATACGTCTACACAAGTCTGGTCTGTGATGTAATCAGCCTCACACGTATTGTTCTGTATAATTGTTGGAGTCTGTAAATACGTTCAAGGTTTTCATGTACAGAATGTTGACTTTTTCCATTTATGAGAACTCCGCCATGTGGTATTATATTATATATTATTGTATGTTGTATTTTGTTCTTAAACAAAAAGACTACAATGTCTCAAAGTCGCCAGGGAGACAACAGACAAAAGAAAACAACCTGTTCGGTTTGACTTGTGGTATTTAAAAAAAAAAAAAAAAAGCAAAGGCTATTAAAGTTGACGAGAGAGTGTAGAGATGACGGCAATGTTGTTGTTTTTTTTTTTTTTTTTTTCCTGTAGAATTCCTCACACGTCGTTTGAAAACTGTAATCCTGGACTGAAAGGTCAAAAGTCTCAGCAGGTTTTTTTTGTGTGTATGTGTGTGTGTCTTTTGTGCTGCTGTTTTAAGCTCCTCGACGCTCTTTGTACTGCGTTCAAAGAGCAACAGGAGCGGGGGGTCTGTGAGGGGATTAAGTCTCAATGATGATGGCGGAGGAAGGTGATGGTGCGTGGGCGTGTGCTGTGGACTGTAGCTGCTGTCAATACCTATCAAGTGTAAAAGTGGGATGGTTATTGGAGGATGCGACTACTGTAAAATGCTTCCATTTTTCTCTTGGTGTAGCCTTTGTATTATTTTATATTAGTCAAGAAATTTGTGTGTTAATCGTGAATGGTCAGTATCCAGCAGCTTTATCTAGCTCTGCATGCGCTTTAAAATGATGCTCATCAACTGTTGTTTACATAAGTGGTATTAAAGCTGCCAGAGCAGTTTGATCCTTACCATTCATTCATTTTCTACCGCTTATCTTCACGAGGGTCATGGGGGGGGTGCTGGAGCCTATCCCGGGATGCACCCTGGACTGGGTTCGATTCCACACTCGGCTGGGATAGGCTCCAGCAGCCCTGTGACACTGGACTGGTCGCCAGCCAATCACAGGGCACATATAGACAAACAACCATTCACACTCACATTCATACCTATGGACAATTTGGAGTCGCCAATTAACCTAGCATGTTTTTGGAATGTGGGAGGAAACCGGAGTACCCGGAGAAAACCCACACATGCACGGGGAGAACATGCAAACTCCACACTGAGATGGTCGAGAGTGGAATTGAACTCGGGTCTCCTAGCTGTGAGGCGTGCGGGCTAAACACTCGCCCACCGTGCAGCCCACAAATGTGTCATTTGTGTCTTCATTTTGTCGGATACATCGGATACATGGATACTCACATACCATTGAGGGTCGGAGTATAGATCCAAGGGTCCGGGTCGGGATCTGTTTTTACTGTGTGGAGGCTCCTGTCACATTGGGAATGGTATAACCTTTTATAACCTTCCCAGGAGTGACCCCAACTGCGCAGTCAGTGTTCATGATCCACCATGAGACACTGGGCAAAACAGTCTGCATGTCAGAGTTCCGAGATGAACATTAAGACTCAAGACTTTTGGGAAAATCGTGTAAAAGTATCGCCGCACATGGGAAAAAGGACATCATACCAACGGTAAAATATGGTGGTGGTAGTGTGATGGTCTGGGGCTGTTTTGTTGCTTCAGGACCTAAAAGACTATATGATAAATGGAACCATGAATTCTAAAGTCTATTGAAACATCTTGAAGGCCATCTGTTTTACAGATGGACAATGATCCCAAACACACCAGCAAGTCCAACTGTGAATATCTGAAGAATGACAAAATGAAGACTGAAGGTTCTCCTAGCTTTGAGGCCTGCGCACGAACCACTCAATCGCCGTGCAACCACTTGATCCTTACCACTATTACAAATATAATAATCCTATTTTGAGGTCGGTGGAACGGTGGTCTAGTGGTTAGAGCGCAGACCTCACAGCTAGGAGACTAGGGTTCAATTCCACCCTCGGCCATCTCAGTGTGGAGTTTGCATGTTCTCCCCGTGCATGTGTGGGTTTTCTCCGGGTACTCCGGTTTCCTCCCACATTCCAAAAACATGCTAGGTTAATTGGCCACTCCAAATTGTCCATAGGTATGAATGTGAGTGTGAATGGTTGTTTGTCTATATGTGCCCTGTGATTGGCTGGCCACCAGTCCAGGATGTACCCCGCCTCTCGCGACCCCCCGCAACCCTAGTGAGGAAAAAGCGGTAGAAAATGAATGAATGAATGTATTTTGTCTCATCTCACGTAAAGATTGTGCATTTTTATTGAAAATATTGGTCTAGTTTCAGCATGTTATTGTTGCATTCCAAGTGTAAAAATAAGTTAACCACTATAGTATTATACATACTTTGCATGAAAACCTAGAAAAAACATTTTGAGTTAACTTTTTCGACTTTCTAGAACCGATTTTTTAAGGTTTTCGGTTATTTGGGCCTTTTGCAATGGATTAATGATATTGTCCAATCACGTAAGAGAAATAATCTGCCAACAAAAGAAAAAAAGTGCTTTTGTCTTTACCGAAAACACTTAGTTTTCTTCTGCTATTGACTACCTCCTTATTTTATCTCTCTGGGTTCTCATGTCTTTGTTAATTAGTGGAAACGACGGGTCAGTGTGAAAAAGGTCCTGCTGCTGTCCAAATGAAGAGTCATTAGATGAATTAAACACACGTTAGCCCAGCGCCGCGGATGAATGTTTTATAGCCAGATCAGAGTGGATGAAAAACCGTAAGCTCAGCACAAAGCTCACAAATGTTGCACACAGCTTCAGCCCCGTAAGGTGCGCTGGAGGGGGAATTTAAGAGCCTCAATCACTCACGAAACAACACAACTAATCTTCTGCGCCTCTACAACAAACACAACACCTCTCTCACACTCTTCTGGCCTCTTTCTTTACTCCACATTCACTTGGTGGGGGGGACGGGTGTGTGTGTGTGTGGGGGGGGGGGGGTCACGTACGTGTGCACAGTGTTTGTTTGTCTCCGCGGTGCACCGTGATTGCGCTCTGAGACATTGTCAGGGGCCCATGGACCGAGGCTCGGCGGCCGCGTGTTTGAGCTCAAGGTCTCCATGCTGAGGTCCTGAAAGCTCCACTGTGCCTGAATGAGCTGCTAACCTTGGCATCAAAATCAATAGCAGCCAAACTCTTTGAAGAATCACACACACGGAACCGGGTTGTGTGTGTGTGTGTGTGTAATTGCTGCTTGGCCCTGCTCCAGAGAGCTGCACAGTGCGATGGGAGAGGACCTGCCCTCCTCCAAGATGGAGGTTCAGTTTCGGATGTAGACAATGAAGCCCTCAGCCTACCTTTCCGTAGGTGCTGGTAGATGATCACATACACTAGCCAGGCCTTACTGGGCTTTGACCAATAAATGATTTGTCTGATTAACTTTAAAAAACTGCATTTTCAGCACTTCTTATGCATTTTCTCTGTATAAAGTTATATTTGCTTTGTGATTTTGTTAATGGTTTTATTTCATTTGAACATGCATCAGTTTACAATTGAGTACATCCCATAATCAGTTCACAGTTCCACATGTCCAAAAGGAGTAGGAAGAAGCAAAGCTTATTAAATCCTACCCCTCCATCTGGTACTTTTACAATCAGTAACTTTTACATTTGTTCACTTCCTGCTTTCCTAATATAATTTCAGTTTTTTTTTGTTTTGTTTTTTATTTTATTTTTGTCACATACCAAGTACGAGGTGATATGAGCATCCAATGACATAATGTGTACCATAGTAAGTGTCAATATAGTGATATATATAGCACATCATGACTGGTTCAAGACTCTTCATCCTTGTATTTAGCAAACATCAACTGCTTGTATTGTTTCTTGAATTGGCTCATCGTTGTGCATTGTTTGAGGTCCTTACTCAATCCATTCCATAGTTTGATTCCACATACTGAAATGCTGTAATTTTAACTGTAATTTTGACACTAGTTCATTGACCGGTGTGACAATTGTGACAGCGGCACTTTAAAAGTATAATTTAGAAGCTTTTTGTGAAATACTATGTGCACGTAAAACTAAAACGCAAAACTGTACATACTAAAGACAACATTTTATGAAGCTGATCTTTCAGTTTTGTCATAAGGGTGTAACAATACAGTAATCCCTCGTCTATCACAGTTTAGGGATGTCCGATAATATCGGCCGCCAATAATTATTGGACAAATATTAGCCTAAAAATGTGATATCGGTGTCAGGATCTTCTCTGCCCTACATGATGTAGGGCACGTAGCAAAAACATTGCATTTGCAGGGATTGCAGAAAAATACCAATAATACCATTCACACTCACATTCATACCTATGGACAATTTGGAGTCGCCAATTAACCTAGCATGTTTTTGGAATGTGGGAGGAAAACCGGAGTACCCGGAGAAAACCCACGCATGCACGGGGAGAACATGCAAACTCCACACAGAGATGGCCGAGGGTGGAATTGAACCCGGGTTTCCTAGCTGTGAGGTCTGCGCGCTAATCACTTGTCCGCCGTGCCGCCCTAATTTACTGTTAGTATAATTAAAAAAATCTGACAACATATAATAAATACCCAATAAAATACATTAAAAAGACGTACATAAATGTATCTATTTTATTTATTACAAAAATGTCCTAAACGTTATCAGTCCGCCACCAGTTAAAAAAAAAAAAACATGGATCCTCAATGATATATTTTTGCTTTTTTCCTCTAAACATCCCAGCATCCCCATTACACCGTCCATTCTATTTTTTTAACCTAAAAAACAAAACCTCCACGCTGCCGTAAATAGTACTTACATTTGATTGACACGGCCATATAGTATTGATTTAACACAAATTGTATTCGCGGCTCTTGAGTGTAGATAAATTTGAGCCTTATGGTTCCCCGTTTCATCGAAGCAAATTCCAGCCAAACAGACAGAACCTCAACAGCCTACAATAAATGTGTCCATCTGCTGTAAAGACTTTTCCCCTGAAAGCTTCCTGAATGTTTGCCAAGTCCCTTCCACCTGTGTGCGAGAAAGGAAGGTGACCTTTACAGCTCGGTGAATAGCGCGAGGCTGCCGATAGACCTTGTCACCTATGGCGCTCGCTCTTTGTCGCGGCCCGGCCTTGCTGCGTGGCCAAGTTGGCAAGTATCTGATATTCTAACAAAAGAACAGCACGAGAATGTGGACCACTTCTCTCTCTCTCTCTCTCTCTCTCTGAGGTGAGGCGAGCGGCGAGAGGGTGCGGAGAAATGGGAGTGAAAAGGATGAAAAGCTATAAATGAAAATCAATAGGAGAAGGCAGGGAGGCATAGGAAGTGAAGGAGGGCTGGTAATGGAATAGACTAAAGATAAATAATGAGGACTGGGGAAAGCAGACAGGAATGAGAAAGAAGAGCCAAAAGAAAGAGACAAAAGAAAAATGATGGCTGAGTACAATCTGAGAAATAAATTTGTCACGATGAGACGCGTCCTTCCCAACAATTGGCTTCAGTCTCAAAAGGGATTGTCTTTTTCGGTTCTTTTGTCTCTCTTTGATACTCAGCTGGAAGTCATCCCCAAACCATTCCTTTCATCTGGAACAAACGGTATTACGCAATACAAAGTGTATACTCGAGAGTAGTCAGTGTTAAGCTTGGATTATTCTGCAAATACACTACGCCTTCACCTCCAATGCTGTCTTGATCCTGTCAGCAACCTATTAGCTTGTGAGCTAATACAAAGTTGTTCATTGTCCTGTGGGTGTTCTATGAATAAATAAACCACACACACACACACACAAGACAAGTTAAGGATTCCTTGCCTGGGATCTGTCTATAGTGTCCATCCATATATTCATCCATTTTCTGCCGCTTATCCTCACGAGGGTGACAGGGGGTGCTGGAGCCTATACCAGCGGTCTTCGGCCGAGAGGCGGGGTACACCCTGGACCGGTCGCCAGCCAATCACAGGGCACATATAGACAAACAACCATTCACACTCACATTCATACCTATGGACAATTTGGAGTCGCCAATTAACCTAGCATGTTTTTGGAATGTGGGAGGAAACCGGAGTACCTGGAGAAATTGAAACGTGGAATTGAACTTGGGTCTCCTAGCTGTGAGGTCTGTGCGCTAACCACTTGTCCGCTGTGCAGACAAGATTACAACAGGCTTTTAATATAATATGCTGTGTACAGGGCTGCATGGTGGATGAGTGGTTAGCGTGCAGACCTCACAGCTAGGAGACCCAAGTTCAATTCCACCCTCGGCCATCTCTGTGTGGAGTTTGCATGTTCTCCCCGTGCATGCGTGGGTTTTTTCCGGTTATTCCGGTTTCCTCCCACATTCCAAAAACAGCGAAAAAACAGCATATTATATTAAAAGATTACAACAGGCTTTTAATATAATATGCTGTGTACAGGGCTGCACGGTGGACGAGTGGTTAGCGCGCAGACCTCACAACTAGGAGACCCGAGTTCAATGGCTCGTGCGTGGGTTTTCTCCGGGTACTCCGGTTTCCTCCCACATTCCAAAAACATGCTAGGTTAATTGGCGACTCCAAATTGTCCATAGGTATGAATGTGAGTGTGAATGGTTGTTTGTCTATATGTGCCTTGTGATTGGCTGGCGACCAGTCCAGGGTGTACCCGCGCGAAGACAGCTGGGATAGGCTCCAGCACCCCTGCGACTCTTGTGAGGATAAGCGGTAGAAAATGAATGAACGGATTACAACAGTACCCCACCAGGGATCTAATGTCATTACACTATAATGCGAACAATTAGGTGAAGAACACTTGGCCTGTGGAAGCCATTCTAGATGTTTCCGTCTAATTTGGCGTAATTTTGTAATGCAGTCCTGCATCTCATTAGCTGCACCTAATGAAGTGTTGCTATTTGTGTCCTGTGACGCACAACAGTAGAAACCCTTTTTATCCACAAGCATTCCCTGTCTTTGTGTGTGCTCCGACTCTCCAAGCCGACGAGGAAGTAAATCAAAATGTCAACTCTGAAGGCCGATAACGATATAGTGAGAGACATTGCACTCTTACTCTCCTTCGCCTTATTCAAACACGGTAATACCGACGCTGGTTACTAATTGACTAGAGACGGTTATCTGAGGAAGCAGACTGTCGTACACCGATAACGACAGGCGCCATCACAAATAAACACCACTAAGACGCCGCTCAAAGTTTATCTATGATGTATAAAGAAGGTGTCCAGGAATGATGAGTGGAGACTGTTCAGTAGAAGCTTAAAAAGAATGGGGGGGGGGGGTTACATCCGCCATGGTGAATATGTTTTTTGGTTAACGTCCAAAACTTTTTGCATTCCCACCATCATCCGGTTTGTTTCCGCCATCATCTTGGTGAAACCAAATAATGAAACCAATACTTTGCATTATTTTCTACATGTAAAAGTATAATTATGGTCTATAAAATGTGTTTTTTGGGTGTCTGGAACGAATTAATTGGATTTACATTATTTTCTATGGGAAAATGTGCTTTGGTTAGAGTTTGTTTTGGTTTGAGTTGGACCTTCTGTAAAGGATTAGTGATGTTAACCAAGGCACCACTGTACTTTTCACTATCCTGGACTTATTTTATCAATTTTTCCAGTGGCGGCATGGCGTTCGAGTGGTTAGCGCGCAGACCTCACAGCTTGGAGACCAGTGTTCAATTCCACCCTTGGCCATCTCTGTGTGGAGTTTTCTCCGGGTACTCCGGTTTTCACCCACATTCCAAAAACATGCTAGGTTAATTGGCGACTCCAAATTGTCCATAGGTATGAATGTGAGTGTGAATGGTTGTTTGTCTATATGTGCCATGTGTTTGGCTGGTGACCAGTCCAGGGTGTACCCGACCTCTCACTCGAAGACAGCTGGGATAGGCTCCAGCACCCCCGAGACCCTTGTGAGGATAAGCTGTAGAAAATGAATGAATGAATGAATGTGTACCATAATGTAATAGTGACTATAGGGGTGCTATTTCATGCCTGGAGGGCTTTAATAACATTAAAAAGCGGTAGAAAATGAATGAATAAATTTCACAGTGATTAATCCATTTTGAAATTCATTCATTCATTTTTTACCGCTTTTCCTCACGAGGGTCGCGGGGGTGCTGGAGCCTATCCCAGCTGTTAATTTAGAAATATTTCGGCTAAAAACAATACACTGTGGTTGCGTCAACGGTGGGCCTAAACAACCATTTTATGAGTTTATTAGTCAATTGTGAGGCTGGTAAACTGCATGTGATTTCCGGGGACTCTGTTGGAAAAAATCGGAAGTTTGTGAATCTGAACATATTTTTCCACCAAAAATTTGCTTGAATTACAAATTGTATGACTTATGACGAAATGTTCAGCTGCGACTGGGATCAAGTTTAGCAGGTCCTTACCTCCCAGCAACCACTTTGCTGTTTTCCTCTTTACTGATTGGACAAATTCCCAGTGTCCAGTAAAACAGGGCTCTTTGCCCCCGAAGTCTGGCATTACTAACAGTGCCATTATTATCCTCAGTGATCGCTCTGAGACATGACAACACACACACACACAAACATTGATCTCCCTCCCCCCCTCACCTTGTCAGAAACACGCGTCCAATCTTCCCCAGTCTGTAATTTTATGGCACAACAAAATGAAAGGGTAATTTTAGGAGGCACAATCGGGGTGTAAGGGGGGAGGGGGGGATAAAGGGACAAAGTTTGGTGTCTGAAAGGGCTGCAGTGATGATGATGATGATGATGACGGTGGTGGTGGTGGAGGAAAAAAAAAATCCGAAAGAAAGGCGCTTTGACGAGGATGACAGCCTCATGCCTCACTAGCCAGCTCAGAGCACAGATAGCCCAGTCTGGAAAAACGTTGCAATTTAGATAGTTTACCGGCCTTTGTCAAAGCACAATCTTCGGAGAGGTTTTAACAGGTTTAGAGTCACTCACCTTCCACTGCCGTCCACTCATTGTTGATTTGGCTTCATTTTGTCCGCTGACAGGGCCAAAATATTAGTCCCACTCTCTTATTCACTGGAGGTTTGATGGTCATTTTAATAGGCAGAAGGAGACAACTGCAAGTGCGGTGAGTTACTAGCAAACATTTTCTTCAGGTCCAAGTAAAGAAATGATGAATAGTGAGAGTCTCAGAGTTAGGTCGGGTTTTTACAGGATTTTGCAGAGGCAGCAGATATACGGTATATACGAGATAGAGCTGCAACATTCATTCATTCATTCATTTACATTATTTTCTATGGGAAAATGTGCTTTGGTTAGAGTTTGTTTTGGTTTGAGTTGGACCTTCCGTAAAGGATTAGTGATGTTAACCAAGGCACCACTGTACTTTTGACTATCCTGGACTTCCATATGATTTATTTATTTTAATATATTTATTTTATCAATTTTACAGTGACGGCATGGTTAGTGCGCAGACCTCACAGCTAGGAGACCAGGGTTCAATTCCACCCTCGGCCATCTCTGTGTGGAGTATGCATGCGTGGGTTTTCTCCGGGTACTCCGGTTTCCTCCCACATTCCAAAAACATGCTAGGTTAATTGGCGACTCCAAATTGTCCATAGGTATGAATGTGAGTGTGAATGGTTGTTTGTCTATATGTGCCATGTGATTGGCTGGTGAACAGTCCAGGGTGTACCCCGCCTCTCACCCGAAGGCAGTTGGGATAGGCTCCAGCACCCCCGAAACCCTTGTGAGGATAAGCGGTAGAAAATGAATGAATGAATGAATGTGTACTATAATGTAATAGTGACTATAGGGGTGCTATTTCATGCCTAGAAGGCTTTAATAACTTTAAGAAAATGAATTAATGAATTTCACAGTGATTAATCCGTTTTGAAATTAATTTTGAAATATTTCGGCGGAAAACAATACACTGTGGTTTCTTCCTCACGAGGGTCGCGGGGGGTGCTGGAGCCTATCCCAGCTGTCTTCGGGCGAGAGGCGGGGTACACCCCGGACTGGTGGCCAGCCAATCACAGGGCACATATAGACAAACAACCATTCACACTCACATTCATACCTATGGACAATTTGTCGCCAACGTTGTTAGAGGGGTTTTTAAGAGGGATTCACAGGTGGATTCCAATGATGTGTATTGTTAGCTAGCTTATATTAACTTGTTTTCTCGTGTTATTATTCATTCATTCATTTTCTACCGCTTTTCCTCACGAGGGTTACGGGGGTGCTGGAGCCTATCCCAGCTGTCTTTGGACAGGTCGCCAGCCAATCACGGGGCACATATAGACAAACAACCATTCACACTCACATTCATACCTATGGACAATTTGGAGTCGCCAATTAACCTAGCATGTTTTTGGAATGTGGGAGGAAACCGGAGTACCCGGAGAAAACCCACGCATGCACGGGAAGAACATGCAAACTCTACACAGGGTGGAATTGAACCCTGGTCTCCTACCTGTGAGGTCTGTGTGCTAACCACCGCCGTTTTCTCGTGTTATGTAAGGAAAATAAATATGTATTCATGTTATGTAATCGTTTTTAAGGGGCAACCTGTAATTAACTCACCAGCCATTTACCTCACCACAAAACGCTTATAGGTAAATAGGTACTATAGATGGATGGATGGGTGGATGGATGGTGTGGGATAACGAAGAGATGGAGTTTGAGGGGGGAAGGGTTTTAGAGGTCGTAACCTTGAGTATTGATCTGGTTTTGTCATTTCCATGGCGACCGGAGGTGCTCTTTTTTTCTCTCTCTCTCACACACACACACATACACTTTACAGTATATCTCTCTCACTCATTCTCTCTCTCTCTCTCTTTTTCTGACCTGCTGCAGTACATTAGACCTGAGATCCATATGCCCGTTGGTTTGCCCTTTTTTCTTCCCTTTCTCCATCTCGCAGGCATAGTGTGCTGCACAGAGTTGCAAACACACACACACACACACATATATATATAGATGCTCATCCAAGCACAGGAAGAAAGTGAATTAAACCTTAAAAACAATCTGGGCCAGCCCAGAGCACAATTCATCATGATCTGTGTGTGTCAGAATTGTGTGTGTGTGTATGCGTGTCGGGGGGGTGGGGGGGGGGGGGGGGTTAGGGGGATGCTGAGGTGACTCCAGCCACTGACCAGTTGCACGCACACACACATATGTACACACCATCCGTGCTCACACAACACAGCATCTTTAAACTCCCGTGCACTATCCAGCCAAGGTCAGCTGGACTGTAAATGAGGCTACGTTTTACGTGCTTGGGTGTAAGACAGAGAGAGAGAGAGAGAGAGAGAGAGAGAGAGAGAGAGACGAATGTTGAAAGGGTGTCAGTGATTGGCTAATTCAACTTCATTCACTCTTACTTTTTCCTCATTTCCGCTGGCAGGAGTCACTTTCTGTGTGTTACTGATTTCTTACCTCATCACAAAGGGGAGCGGCACTAATTGTGGAACTCTATGCGTGTGTATGTGTGTGTGTGTGTATGTGTGTGTGTACGACTCCCTTATTCATTCTCTGGATTTACATTTTAGTGCCTTGCTCCAATTGAGTATTGAATTGTGTTTACATTTTACAACAAAAACACCAAACCCAAGTGTCAACATTCATTCATTCATTTTCTAGCACTTTTCCTCACAAGGGTCGTGGGGGGTGCTGGAGCCTATCCCAGCTGTCTTCGGGCGAGAGGTGGGGTACACCCTGGACTGGTGGCCAGCCAATCACAGGGCACATATAGACAAACAACCATTCACACTCACATTCATACCTATGGACAGAACTCCTATAAAATGAACTTCTGCCACCTTGTGGCCGTCTTTACGGATAAAAACTGCACCAAACATGATCTCCTCTATGGTGCAGTTGCTTCATCACCTCTTTTGGCCTGTAGTGCAAAAAACGTAAAAGACATATAAGTATGTCGTCGGGATTAGGCATTCGGGTTGGGAAAGTGGATCAAGCAAGGTCATTCAAGCATTCATTCATTCATTCATTTTCTACCACTTATTCTCATGAGGGTCGCCAGGGGTACTGGAGCCCATCCCAACTGTCTTCAGGCAAAAGGTGGGATCTGTCTATAGTGTCCATCCATAAATTCATCCATCTTCTACCGCTTATCCTCACGAGGGTCACAGGGGGGTGCTGGAGCCTATCCCAGCTGTCTTTGGGCGACGAAAGGTGGGGTACACCCTGGACTGGTGGCCAGCCAATCACAGGGCACATATAGACAAACAACCATTCACACTCACATTCATACCTATGGACAGAGCTCCTATAAAATGAACTTCTGCCACCTTGTGGCCGTCTTTACGGATAAAAACTGCACCAAACATGATCTCCTCTATGGTGCAGTTGCTTCATCACCTCTTTTGGCCTGTAGTGCAAAAAACGTAAAAGACATATAAGTATGTCGTCGGGATTAGGCGTTCGGGTTGGGAAAAAAACATATAAATACATCTTTGGTTGAGAATGAGTGGATCAAGCAAGGTCATTCAAGCATTCATTCATTCATTCATTTTCTACCACTTATTCTCATGAGGGTCGCCAGGGGTACTGGAGCCCATCCCAACTGTCTTCAGGCAAAAGGTGGGATCTGTCTATAGTGTCCAACCATAAATTCATCCATCTTCTACCGCTTATCCTCACGAGGGTCACAGGGGGGGTGCTGGAGCCTATCCCAGCTGTCTTTGAGCGAGAGGCGGGGTATACCCTGGACTGGTCGCCAGCCAATCACAGGGCACATATAGACAAACAACCATTCACACTCACATTCATACCTACGGACAATTTGGAGTCGCCAATTAACCTAACAAAAACCCACGCATGCACGGGGAGAACATGCAAACTCCACACAGAGATGGCCGAGGTTGGAATTGAACCCTGGTCTCCTAACCACTCAACCGCCGTGCCCCCCCCCCAAGTGTCGACATTAGGCAGTAAACAATAATATGTACATCAAAGATAAATGAATATATTTATCAATAAAACCTGGTTCGGGTTCTTGACCTGTGCCTGTTTTTTGATGATACGTTTCCACAAAATACTACAAAATGAGAAATAATAATTAATGTCAGTCAACACAAGTACACCTGATTTTAATGTCCTCGAAAAGCAACGGAAGCCATAAACAACATATGTAAGCTTCTTCACACTAATGAATCTATTAATCTATGAACCAATAATTGTTGATACTTTTGTGTTATTTTTCATTGTGACAACCTTTATAGTAACATAAACTAATGTAATGTTTTGTGTTAAGAATTAAACTTGGCTTTCAATCGTTCACAATCCTTACATGAAACATAAACACATATTTTGTTCTTTTTTCTGTGCATTGTGGTGCGAGAAAACGAGTTAATAGGAGCTAGCTAACAACTGACATAACAACCTATATAGTCCTCACAAAAAAATATAAAAATTTAAAAAACGCCAACGGTGTTCCATTTTACATAAGTGACTTGTATATTAACCGAGTTACAGTGATATTATTATTGAAAAATTATTTTAATCTGGCAGATTAACACGACGCCTGGCTAGGCGCTTCATAGACAGAATAGTGGATACCCAGTTCTTGATTTCGCTACTGCATTTTTTTTTTGTGACAACCTTTTATAGTAACATAAACCAATGTAATGTTTTATGTTAGGATTTCAACTTGGCTTTCAATTTTGATTTTTTTTTTTAATATTTATCCACCAAATAGTTTTACTTTTTCCCATTCAAAGCATGCAGCAACAGCTCTTATTATTGGTAGTTTTCCATGAGGTTTCCTCCATACTGAAATAATAGCAGCCCTACCAATATGTATGCATTTTGTTGTACATATGTACATATTTTTTGTCTGGCTAAACCATAAACTAAATATTGTAAACATGGTGCTTTTTTTAAAGGGCTAAAATCCCCAAATTAGTTTTGGTTACATGTTGTTAATGGGAATAAATGAAAGGCCCTTTTAACGCTTGAACAATCCCTGTAAATCCAACCTTGTAGTGTGGCACCCTATAGTTGGTCCAGGGGCCCATCTGTAAATAGGGTCCCATGTTTGGGGGGGGCAGGGGGGCCCCGTGGAGTCGAAGGGCAGCCTCTTTTGTGAGGAAATGATTTTCTCTCTGCTGAGGAGGACACTCCAAATCATCTCCAGCAATCTCGCTAATGGTCCTGAGATGCTGTCGCCTTTGTCCCGTAATGGTGACAGATGAGACGGCGGGCAGACGAGGGGTGAGCGGGCGGGGCGTGTGACTGTCCTGACGCCGAGCGAAGAGCTGACGAACAAACTGTAGCGCGCACACACGGCACACAAACGCTTGCATAAGATGGCACTTTACTGGCAGGCGACGGGTGTGATTGTGGGTAATTGTCCCTTCTTGTGGCGTTGGCCGTTATCTTCAACAATCCTCTTAACTTTCAGCATTTCGGAGCGAGATGATTCCACTTTGGAGAGTCATCCTTCCATCACCTCTGCAAGCCTTCCAACATAAGAGCGTTACAACATTTCAAGAAATGACAAAAATAAACACATTCTAACGTTAGCTTAGCCTGTTGCTGTGTTTTAGCTCTGGATACTGCAGTCTCCGCTTTGCTGCAGCACTCACGTTTTTCTGCTGATAAACTACATATTTTTATATTTTTGAGAATTAGTTAATATCACAATTATGAGTACTTGTTAATTCATAAACCTTTTTAAAATGTTGGTGAAAATAATAAAATAATAAAATAATAAAATAATAAAATAATAAAATAATAAAATAATAAAATAATAAAATAATGAAACAATGAAACAATGAAACAATAAAACAATAAAATAATAATAACAATAAAATAATAAATAATAAATAATAAATAATAAATAATAAATAATAAATAATAAATAATAAATAATAAATAATAAATAATAAATAATAAATAATAAATAATAAATAATAAATAATAAATAATAAATAATAAAATTTAATTAAATAATACTTAATTCATAAACCTTTAAAACATGTTGCTTAAAATAATAAAATACAAAAAATCAAATAATCAAATAATCAAATAATCAAATAATCAAATAATCAAATAATCAAATAAAAATAAAAAATAATAAAATAATAAAATAATAAAATAATAAAATAATAAAATAATAAAATAATAAAATAATGAAACAATGAAACAATGAAACAATAAAATAATAATATAATGAAACAATAAAATAATAAATAATAAATAATTAATAATTAATAATTAATAATTAATAATTAATAATTAATAATTAATAATTAATAATTAATAATTAATAATTAATAATTAATAATTAATAATTAATAATTAATAATTAATAATTAATAATTAATAATTAATAATTAATAATAAATAATAAATAATAAATAATAAATAATAAATAATAAATAATAAAATTTAATTAAATAATACTTAATTCATAAACCTTTAAAACATGTTGCTTAAAATAATAAAATACAAAAAATTAAATAATCAAATAATCAAATAATCAAATAGTCAAATAATCAAATAAAAATAATAAATAATAAAATGTTAAAATAATAAAATAACAACATAATAAAATAATAAAATAACAACATAATAAAATAATCAAATAAAAAATAATAAATAATAAAATATTAAAATAATAAAATAACAACATAATAAAATTATAAAATAATTAAATTAAATAATACTTAACACTAAATACTTAATACTTAAACATTTTAAATGTTGATGAAAATAATAAAATATCAACATAAAATACATATAAAATGAAATAAAAATGTTAATTGGCTTCCAGACTTCTTTTTGAACATTATTAGAACCCTCTGGACCTGAAATAACACCCTTATAATCACCTTTACTCTGAAAGGTGCTTATTTCACAAGCTCAACCTCCCCTTAAATTGCATTGACACAATTAAAACTCTCATTTCAAGAAAAGAAATGAACAGCTAGTCTATAGACAACAAGTAATGTTAGCTTATTTGATCATTTACTTTCCATAATAAAATGATGCTATTGTGTCGTACCTTTTATCTTTGGCCCGTTTCTCCTCTTCTTTCTCAAGTGTCCACCTGATGGTTTTGACTTTGTCTTTTCCATGTTTTGTTGACACAAATCAACAGCACTGTTATCATCCAAGTCACCCAGCTAGCAGCTAAAGCTAAACCAACTCATATCGATATTGTGAAAGCTAGGCATTAGTAAATAGATTTTTTTTCTTTCCTCCTCCGTGACGCCCCCTGAGGAATGCCCCCATGGGTAATTTCCCGCATGGCCCATTGTTACCATCACTGGGTGCCGAAGGAGCTGAGTAGGGGAGTTATTTTTATATTTTTAATTTTAGCTTGACATGGGCCGCAACAGTACCCCACCTTATTGATTCTTGTGTCGGTTATGAGATTATTCAAACCTGTAATAAAAGCATGTTGTTCCAGCGATCAAGTCACATGCTTGTGTGTGTGTGTGTGTGTCACGAAATGTGACACTTAATGATTGGTTTAGAATATACAGTGCATATCAACGTATTTGAATGCTTTTTCTGAATGCTTAGAATCAATGACATTTGCCTAAATATGTATTTTTAATAGGTCCTATGCAACCCTAACTGAAAGGATTACTGTACTTACTGTATACTGTACTATAGTCTGTAATCAATACAATTACTAATTATCTATTTCAATGGGTCTGATGAATTCTACTTAGAATACATTTTATGTTACATTTTTCCTGAATTCTTGCACCTATACACTGTTAGTACTTAACTATATTTTGCAAGTTTCTCTCTTTTCTCTTGAGTGATTTTCCTGGCTGTGAATCAATTTTCTCTCCTAATTGGGCTGATTATGATCTGCTTTAAGTCATTTTAATATTTGCACTTGAAATCAGCGCATATTAAATGGATTACCTAAATCTTAGCACTCATTTAACTAAAAGCCCTCGAGTTGCCTTCACGTACATACGTATGTACGTACGTACACCGCTCCTGTTCAACTGTTGCACGCTTTGTCCGTTCGTTTCTAATTGCCTACTTCTCATTAGCACATGTCACCAATAGCAATCAAAGAGGATGCGCCCAATGGCGGTGCTCTCATTAGGAGAAGCCCTGCAGCTGGCCCGAGGGCAGATTAAAAGGCTTACTGTAAATATTGCTTCAAGAAGAAAAGGGGGGAGGGGGCGGAGTTACGTGGTGGTCTTGTTGCGTCTAATGATGGCGCTGGTATGTGTTCACGGTGGTTGTTTTGTTCTCGTGGTGATTGTTTTGAAGGCTATAGAACGCACAGTAATTAGTAGGTAAATTGTTATATTTTGATAATAAGCATTGTGCAGCTTCCTAGCTGCATTCATTATCATTCAAACGTAAAAATAATTGAATCTCTATTTATATTTTATATTTATATGTTGTAATATTTTTAAATTTTTTGTGTATGTTCAATGTGTGGGAATTAAATAAATTAAATACGGTTTTAAATAAAACTCCACACAGTATACTTTCTTATTTTCATTTCTTGGAAGAATTATAGTTGAGAAATAAATAAGTACTTAAAAATAGGGAGTTAGTTTTCACTCATCCTGTATATAATAAGTCTTAATGGGGACCTATTATGCTCATTTTTATTTATTTTATTAATTACTTACAATGTACTGAAACTGAATTGAATATTTAACTCATTCAATCTCAGCCATTTGTCATAAGCGTACATTTCGGTTTCGGCCATTTTTGATGATTTTGACTGATTTTTTTCTATGTGATACGTACCAAAGGAAAGGATCCCATCAGAAAAAAGGTTGTTTCTATATTTTGTCATTTTTTGGTTATCAGTAGTAGAACATACATAGGTAAGTTTCAGCAAAGTATCAAAAAAGTAATGAAGTATAACTTTACTTTGACATAAATTTCGCAATATATAGGTTAGCCAAAATATCTGTGTGCATAGCCTCCTGCACGTTACACGGCTACATGCCTTTTTCGCTTCCTGGTTGCTGTGCTTGTATTTATATAGGAAAGAAGCACACAGAGCTCCTATAAAATGAACTGCTAAAAAACTGCACCAAACATGATCTCCTCTATTGTGCAGTTGCTTCATCACCTCTTTTTGTCTATAATGCAAAAAATGTAAAAGACATATAAATATGTTGTTGGGATTAGGCGTTCGGGTTGGGAAAAAAACATATAAATACATCTTTGGTCGAGTGGATGAGTGGATCAAGCAAGGTCATTTAAGCATTCATTCATTCATTTTCTACCGCTTATTCTCACGAGGGTCGCCAGGGGTGCTGGAGCCTATCCCAGCTGTCTTCGGGCGAGAGGTGGGTGGTCGCCAGCCAATCACAGGGCACATATAGACAAACAACCATTCACACTCACATTCATACCTATGGACAATTTGGAGTCGCTAATTAACCTAGCATGTTTTTGGAATGTGGGAGGAAACCGGAGTACCCGGAGAAAACCCACGCATGCACGGGGAGAACATGCAAACTCCACACAGAGATGGCCGAGGGTGGAATTGAACTCGGGTTTCCTAGCTGTGAGGCCTGGGCGCTAACCACTCATACAATGAAATTTGTCATGTGTGGTCCGTGGGCCCACCCTTGGTTTATAATCTGTAAGTAACAATGGGCAGTCGGAGTCTATCCTCAAAAATCCAGCGGAATCAAGGGCGAGGATTAAAAAAAAGACCTTAACAGTAGCCGGTCGCCTCTTGACTCTTATCAAATCAATCAAATCACCTCCATGAAGTGGATCTTCACTCCTGGACAGCAACCTTCATGTCGCCTCCTTCACTTCACGAATAACTAGCAGGTTAAAAAACGGCTTTCATGTCTTCTATAGTCTAAATATTTAGGCCAAATAAAAGCGTCTCTTGCGTATATGTGTACGAGTGTGTGTACGAGTGTGTGCAAGGTGGGTCAGTTGATAAATGATGGTAAAGTAGAATAGACTGGTGCTGCGATGGCTTCAGCCTTGTAAAGATGTGACAAATGACGGAGCACAAAGTATTGATTCCAATCTCTCTCTCTCTTTGCTGCTGCACTGTTTTACTCTGAGCACACACACACACACACATACACACAGATACACACATTCATAGGTACAAAGAAAGAAGCATGCTAATGTAGAATGCACCTGAGCATTGGTGGCATGGTTTATCTTTTATACATCAATGTGTCGTTCCTTTTCCATTGTTAGTTGAGGTGCACCAATGCCAGCAGGAGTATTTTAAAGTCTCACCTTGCTGGTTTTTTCAACCAGCAGCGTCTGCTAGAAAATTTATTTCTGACATTTGTAAGCACGCACAGCACTAAAAGGTTTTAGAATAACAGTATGCCGAGTAGAACTGTGGGACAATTTGAGCAAAGAAGTCAAACAATGTATAAATATGAGCGTGTATACATGGGGGAATGTCTTTGGGCAAGAGGCGGGGTACACCCTGGACTGGTCGCCAGCCAATCACAGGGCACATATAGACAAACAACCATTCACACTCACATTCATACCTATGGACAATTTGGAGTCACCAATTAACCTAGCATGTTTTTGGAATGTGGGAGGAAACCGGAGTACCCGGAGAAAACCCACACATGCACTTCACTTCATTTCCAAGGCCTCTAACATGTAATGTCCCTCTCATGTACTCGTTCCTGATCCTATCCATCATGGTCACTCCCAATGTGAACCTCAACATCCACATCTCTGCTACCTTCAGTTCTGCTTCCTGTCTTTTCTTCATTGGCACTGTCTGCGCGCTAACCACTCGACCACCGTGCCGCCGTTATCATGTTATGTGTTTTGTAATTTGGCTGGGAACAGGAAAAGATAAAAATAATAAAAAAATAATAAAATAGCAAAAAATTCGTATCCAATGCACTAAAATAATATTTCTGATGGTTACATAATATGATGTGGTGATCAGGTTGTAGGTCTTGCAATGAAAGAGGGGATTATGTTGTACAGGAAACTGTTCCATTTTGGCGTGTGAGCCTGGCATGTGTGACATAAAGGGCATCATGAATTATTCAGCCAGCAGTGTCCTGTGGTTGATTTAAACAAGCTCTTGCTTGGCCACAAAAAGTCCCACGAGTCACACACACAAGTCACTCAAATCACAGGGTTGAAGCTTAGGTTATGCTTGATGCACGTACGTGCTGCGCGAGTCAGGCGCTGAAAACTTTTGCAGCATTTATGTATAGTCAGTGCATCCTGTCTTTGCTGTGAGGCCATATTTTCCCAGACGATAGGGGACAGTGTCGCACGTCTATGGCACGTTAGGAAAATTTCATAGTTTTGCGGAACGGAATATTTGGAACCTTGCGGCTGCATCAAGCACAAACCAAGTTAAAAATTTGCATGGATAAAATGCATTTTTTTTGCAAACAAATAAATAACTTTATATGTGTTATTATTATTATTATTATTACACTATACACTATATTATTATTGTTGACTCCAAAAACATGCTAGGTTAATTGGGGACTCCAAATTGTCCATAGGTATGAATGTGAGTGTGAATGGTTGTTTGTCTATATGTGCCCTGTGATTGGCTGGCGACCAGTCCAGGGTGTACCCCGCCTCTCAGCCAAAGACAGCTGGCATAGGCTCCAGCACCCCACGCGACCCTCATGAGGATAAACGGTAGAAAATCAATGAATGAATTATTATTGTTTGGAATAGTAGTCGTAGTAGTCGTAGTAGTAGTAGTAGTAGTAGTAGTATCTCCACCAAGGGATATATTTGGTGCATTAAAGCAGATGTTTTTCACGGGAACCACGAAATCCAAAGAAATACAGCTGAATAGGTGCAGATTCTGGAAGAACTAGAAAGCTTTGTGTGCTGGTTATTGTGTGTAGCTGCTCTGTAGGAGTCCACAACTCAATACAAAGGGACGAAAACCAACCACAGCAGAGTGGGCGTGCTGGGAGGCGGCCCATGTGTGGAATACATTAAAACAGACAGTTTTCACGGGAACCACGAAATCCAAAGAAATACAGCTGAATAGGTGCAGATTCTGGAAGAACTAGAAAGCTTTGTGTGCTGGTTATTGTGTTTAGCTGCTCTATAAGAGTCGACAACTCAGTACAAAGGGACGAAAAATGAGCATAATAGGTCCTCTTTAACTGTTGTCTAATAAAACGACACAAAAATAAAATAACTCATTCTTGTATATGTAATCATCATAAAAATTTAATATATATGTATAAAATATCTAAAAATATATATATAATAGTCCAACAATAAATGATGGTGGGATGCAGATGGTGGGCTATCGCTGCGTTTAGAAGAGTCTCTTCAAATTAAGACTAAGCACTGCAACTCGACACAGTACAATCCATTCTTCTGCGTTTTTGTTCCTGTCAACCAATGGTGGTTTCAGCCATTTTGTGCTGAGCAGCCATGACGACACCTACATACGGTACGCTTCTATGGTTATCATTACACTTTTAGATGGATAGATAGGATAGAGAACAGTCATGATGGGGTCAGTATGTAGGTCAAAGGCATTCTGAGGACCCAACAATGACACCCCCCCACCCCCCGCCCCCAACTCACGTCTTCCCCTCCATCACTCTGCTTGACTCCCAATCAAGGCCTTCACACTCGTCCAATGATGTTGGGATGCTGCAGTCAGGCGTGCTGCAACACAGCTCACACACACACACACACACACACACTATTACACCATTGAACCTGCTCGTTGTTTTGGGGGGGTGGGGTATGTTGCTCGGCACATTACTCCCGACCTTTGACCCAGGTAGAATTGACTCTTCACCAGGCCCGTGGGGTCACTCACCCTTGACCTCTGGGGTTATACAGTCAGAGGCAGCCAATGGGATTTGACTCACAAGGGATGTGCTTGCAAGAGAGAGGGGACGGAAAGAGGGAGGGGGGGGGGCTGTGAGTGACCATGAAAACACAGCCCCCCTCCCTGCTGTGCCGGAGCATATGTTGTAGCGTCTTCCCGTAATGAGCGACCTGTCGACTTTCTGAGGCTTGTGTTTTGTTTTTCTTCAGAAAAGTGTGATGAGGTGAAAAACGGGCATGAAAAAAAAGCTCCATGTCAGATGGAATACAGCATGTCCCAATATTTATGAAGCACCCCACACCCGGAATGAAGAAGGTTCCGGACCTCTTGCCGGTTAAGTCTCTGGGAATGGAGTTTACTGGAAAGTGATGGAGCATCCTTACGGTCATGACCGTTGGTGTAATCTAATGACGGCTCACTCAGGGCAGCAGGGAGGAGCAGTGGTTTGGGGTTGGGGAGGGAGGGACGGGGGGATGGGGTTCCTATGAAGTGTCCGGCCGGTGTTGACCTCTATTCAATCCAATCACATAGAAGCAGCCTCCTTCACCGGGGGAGGGGATGGGGGGGGGGTGCTTTGTTTTGTCTTCTTGTCGTGTGCCGCTTCCACACACAGCTTCACGTTCATCCTCTATAGGAGAATGTGCCATCAATTATTTAGCATGGCCACTTTGTAATTGAGATTAACCTTATTCCCTTACATGGACCTCGCTTTGTGGATATTTGCTGCAGACTTTTTGGAGTCCATTGATTGATCCAAGCAGGCCACAAAGCAACATTTGGAAAGAGTCAAAAGGAAAACAACAGTCCAGATAAAGTGATTATTTGCCATATAAATACATGAATGTGTTGAAAAATCAAAAATTAATCACACAAAAAGTCATGCATTTTATTCATTCATTCATTTTCTACCGCTTATCCTCACAAGGGTCGCAGGGGTGCTGGAGCCTATCCGAGCTATCTTCGGGTGAGAGGCGGGGTACACCCTGGACTGGTCGCCAGCCAATCACAGGGCACATATAGACAAACAACCATTCACACTCAACATTCATACCTATGGACAATTTGGAGTCGCCAATTAACCTAGCATGTTTTTGGAATGTGGGAGGAAACCGGAGTACCCGGAGAAAACCCACTCATGCACTTCACTTCATCTCCAAGGCCTCTAACATGTAATGTCCCTCTCATGTACTCGTTCCTGATCCTATCCATCATGGTCACTCCCAATGTGAACCTCAACATCCGCATCTCTGCTACCTCCAGTTCTGCTTCCTAAAAACAAACAACCATTCACACTCACATTCATACCTATGGACAATTTGGAGTCGCCAATTAACCTAGCATGTTTTTGGAATGGGGGAAGAGCCAATTAACCTAGCATGTTTTTGGAATGGGGGAAGAGCCAATTAACCTAGCATGTTTTTGAAATGGGGGACGAGCTAATTAACCTAGCATGTTTTTGGAATGTGGGAGGAAACCGGAGTACCCGGAGAAAACCCACGCATGCACGGGGAGAACATGCTAACTCCACACAGAGATGGCCAAGGGTGGGATTGAACTCGGGTCTCCTAGCTGTGAGGTCTGCATGCTAACCACTCATCTACCATGCAGCCACATCGATTTTAAACATTTTAAAATGTTCTTGAAACTCAATTTTTGCCGCCATCACGTGCCACCACGACAGTTGGGAGGCAGTTTGAGCCACTGCACGCCACTAGGCACCTTATTGGCGACACTAGGCACCACAGCAAATTGCATTGCATATTATAATAATGTATATTAAAAAAATAAAAATAAAAATAAAAATAAAAATAAAAATAAAAATAAAAATAAAAATAAAAATAAAAATAAAAATAAAAATAAAAATAAAAATAAAAATAAAAATAAAAATAAAAATAAAAATAAAAATAAAAATAAAAATTATATAAATATTTATTTATATCAATATTTTTTAAATATTTATTCATTACATTTTTTATTTGAATTCTCATACATGATGTTGAATGGTGAATCCCTTCTATTGGCTGAAGCATATTTTCCTCGTTCTCTTCTTATTTTTATGCTGTGCTGGTGTGACCTCCACGGATTTATGAGCTGCAAGTTTGAGAGCTTTGTCACAGAGATAGTATATCACAGCCAGCCATTGTGTTAATGCAGTGTGCACGTGTCTCCGTCTCTACTATACTATATATGTGTGTGCATCCAGGCGTGTTTGCGTGTTTGTGTGTGTGACAGGGACTAATTCCATTAGTGGTCCAATGCTACGGGAGATGAGCAGGGATTGACAGAGCTGCAGTGGTAATGAATTGGCTCTGGCAGCATCACTCGGACAATGTGTTGTCACTCTCCTACTCCTCTTCCTCTTCTTCAACGCTCACATTCCAGCTGCCTCACTCTCCTTATAGTACAGTATCTATAACTAACAAAAATATTTTTTAATTCTGGTAATTTTAATAAATATTAAAATGCTTTAAATTATATCTAGAGAGTAAATAAGATTTTTTTTTACTTCTTTTTTTTCATTTCATCAATTGTTTTGTCATCATTTTGAGCCTAAACATAATATCAGTCATGATGTGCTATATATATCACTATATTGACAGTTACTATGGTACCCATTATGTCATTGGATGGTCATATCACCTCGTACTTCGGTACGTGACAAAAAAAAACATAAACTATATTAAGAAAGCAGGAAGTGAACAAATATAACAGTTACTGATTGTAAAAGTACCAGATGGAGGGGTAGGATTTAATAAGCTTTGCTTCTTCCTACTCTTTTTGGACATGTGGAACTGTGAACTGATTATGTGATGCATTCAATTGTAACCTGATGCATGATCAAATGAAATAAAACCATTACCATTACCCATTACCCATCCTTTGACATCAAAGGTTTGTGTTAGAAAATAGTGTCTGGTTAGACAGCTGATAGAATAGATGGAAAGCCCAGAGGCCTGTGGCCAACACAAGTGACCTTTTCGGGGAAGAAAGCCCCCTGATCCTGTCGTGAGGGGAACCCCGCTGCTTTGCTGCAGAGCCATCCGACCCAGTGATAAAGGAAAGCAAAGTGGCGGGGGCAGCGCTCGTAAAGGGCACATAATGTCGATACAGGAGTGCTAGTGGTCTTCTGGACCCCTACCAGGTTCCTCATGATATACACAGTTCAGGTTGTGGGGTCTTTGTTGCTAGTGTCTTCACTCTTTGTTGTTTGGTCCATAGTGACAATTTGGTTCAGTGTCGGGTATCCGAGGCTATATTGCGGTTTAAATACCGCTCCCTCTTTATATGACATATTTATATCTTTTCATGATCGCTGTTTGGTGGTTGACTATGGAATATTATTTGTCAAAAAATATTGAAAGACAAGTTATACATAATATTCTGGTACTTGGCATCAGTAATGTTATGAAACATTCCAGGGCGTAGATCGAGTGGTAAAATCCTCTCATTGTGTGTGGAAGTGGTAACTTTTTGGTTTCTTTGTCTTGATTCCCTATTCTGTTTGAAACATTTTTACAAGAATTTGAAACAAATTACAAGTTTAGAAGAATTAAATCGGAGAGGCTAACTTGTTAGCTCAATAGCTGTCTCTTATGTCCCTGCAGTGATATCGTAGCGAGTGTTTGTGTGTGGCGATGGAGAAGTGTTGGCTCTGTTAAGTAATGTGTGGTACTCGAGGGGGTTTTGCTCGGGCCTATCCCAGCTGTCTTCCGGCGAGTGGCGGGGTACACCTGGTCACCAGCCAATCATAGGGCTGCCGAGGTGCTGCAATGCCCAGAGGGAGGCTGACGTCATTGCAGCTCCCTCAGGCAGATGAAATGCATTATGAATAAAACTTTGATTTGTATTTTTTTTCTCATTGTAAATTCATATTGGTACATTCATTCATTTTTTTACCGCTTATCCTCACGAGGGTCACGGGGGTGCTGGAGCCTATCCCAGCTGTCTTCAGGCAAGAGGCAGGGTACACCCTGGACTGGTCGCCAGCCAATCACAGGGCACATATAGACAAACAACCATTCACACTCACATTCATACCTATGGACAATTTGGAGTCGCCAATTAACCTAGCATGTTTTTGGAATGTGGGAGGAAACCGGAGTACCCGGAGAAAACCCACGCATGCACGGGGAGAACATGCAAACTCCACACAGAGATGGCCGAGGGTGGAATTGAACTCGGGTCTCCTAGCTTTGAGGCCTCCATGCTAACCACTCGGCTGCCTTGCAGCCACAAAGATGTGGAATTGAACTCGGGTCCCCTAGCTTTGAGGCCTCCATGCTAACCACTTGTATGCCGTGCAGCCACAAAGATTTTAAACATTTTAAAATTTTACGTTACGGGCCACCACGAGCCAGTTGGGAGGTAGTTTGAGCCACTGCACGCCGCTAGGCACCTTATTGGTGACACTAGGCACCACAGCAAATTGCATTGGTGCGAACCGTTTTTTTGACCAATCTTCCTCAAATTGGACTAATAACCCAACAGTGGGTGTTTTGTGTGACAAATTTCATGTCACCTCAACTCATGCGGATCAAACTTTGGGGTTTGATATCGTCTTTATAGCATTGCTAATATAACAAATCTAATGGCTTGCATCTTCCCAGGTGACATTTTTGCACGTACTTGTGATGTTAAAGTTCCTTCTGATCGTGTCATTTGCTCTTTCATAAGGACATTGATTGTGTCAGGTCAGTCTGTTCCCCGCCTACAGCCCCAAGCCCCCTCCAGAGACTCTTTCATGTTCCCAGCAGCAACCTGACTCCTGATGCGGACTGCGGTGGTCATCAGCCATAGTTCATTCATCGTTCACACTGCACACACTACACGATTATCGGCACCATGATACCGGTATTGACACCAATGCTTTTTACAATTTGTCCACAACAAAATGGACATGCTGGATATTTTTTTTTTATGGAATGGACTCTCTGAGCGATGATAATCTCTAACAGTGTCATAAAAATGACCAGTCCTCCTGGAGATGAAGCAGATTTTATGGTTCCAACACAATTCAGGAACCGTTTTATTATATTTTCTCAAGGGCCTATACAAATGAAACTTGGGTATAGTTTAGAGTAGTCAGTGTACAGCTGGCATAGGTTGACTATCCACTGAAAATAACTCGACAGACAGCCATGGGCAGGCAGAATCATTTAGAGGATCTTTGACTAGTGTGTTTGCAGCAGATCCTTAGAAAATAACAGGCCCCAGAATAGAGGATCTTTGACTAGCAGTATTGCAGTAAACAGCACAGCACTTCTGTCACACAGAGGATCTTGGGCTATGATTCTTCCAGTTCTGCTCCTGTCATATATCGGTTTTTGGACAAGAATTCTTGCAGTTGTGCTCCCGTCACATAGAGGATCTTGGATTGGCATTTTTGGCAGTTACTGTTTAAAATCAGCACAACGTTCGATATAAAGGATCTTGGCCTAGCATTATTGCCATGGAGCAAAGCAGCAAAGTGCTCCTGTCATAGGGGATCTTGGACTAGTATTATCTCAGCTGCATTCCTGCAGAGGATCTTGGACTAGCATTCTTGCAGTTACGCTCCTGTCATACAGAGGATCTTGGACTAGCATTCTTGCAGTTACGCTCCTGTCATACAGAGGATCTTGGACAAGCATTCTTTTAGTTACGCTCCAGTCATACAGAGGATCTTGGACTAGCATTCTTGCAGTTGCACTTCTATTGTATAGAGGATCTTGGACTGGCATTCTTCCAGAATGTGCCTAAAAACAGCACAGTGCTCCTGCTGCATCGAGAATCTTGGACTAGCATTATTGAAATAGGCCCTTAAACGGCACACTGCTCCTGTCATGGCTCTTTGACTAGCGTTCTTGCTGTCGCGCTCCCGTCAAATAGAGGATCTTGAACTGACATTCTTGCAGATGGTGCTTAAAAACAACACAGTGTTTCTGTCTGACAGACAGAAACTGACAAGTGTTTTTAGAGTAGCACTCCTGTCATATAGAGGATTTGTGAGTTGTTTTTGTAAACAGCAAAGGCCTCCTGTGATATAGGGGATCTTTGACTAATGTTTTTGACAACATAAGTGAGGAGCAAGATAATTGTGCTTTGCCTGTTCGGGTTTCTTTGTTAGCTTTTCCCGGCCTCCTTCACCAAAGTGTATATGCCATGCCCATATAAGGAAGTCTGCCCCACTGTGACATCACAAAGGGACAGTTTTAACACACTTTTTGAAACTGAGCGTTTTGAGCCATCTCAAACTTCTTTCAGGGATCACTTCCAAATGCCCAAACCTTCATTATCTGAAACTTTGGCATAGTTTAACACGATAATACAACATTCTAACTACATTTATAGGTCAAAAAAGTGGAAAAAGCATAATAAGTCCCCTTTAAATAAAACTGGTTTGACTTAAAAGAGGAACGTTTTGCCCTGTATTGTGGAAACAGAGTATTTTATGGTGAGCCTGGCCAAGGAAAAACACCCCTGAATCTGTGAGAGCGAATGAAGACTCCACCTGGATGTTGTCTCATTGTGTGGTAATTATGTCTTTAAGCACACTTTCCGGTGTTGGCGATGGTCTTGGAGTGGCTCCATATATAAAGCACCTTGTTAAGCTAAGGTGGTCGATAGTGTCGACGGCGTTTGTGTGTCCTCATTAGCTGCAGGATGTCCCTCAGTAGGAGAGGGGAGCTAAGGAGGCCACCTCATCGATGATGAGACCTCGCATTTGTGTGTGAGAGCCATCACACTGATCGATCCCACTCATAATCTCCCATGACCCCCTAAGCAGCATGAATTACACCAGTGGGCAGTGCCTTCACTCACAATGTGTGTGTGTGTGTGTGTGTGTGGATGGACTGTGAGAGCAGAGGGTGGGGGTCTCCATAATTACACTAGATGGAGATACTATCGCATGGACCTGCACACACAGGGAAGAAGAGTGAAAGTGGATTAAGTGGAGAACAAAGAGGAGGAAGGTTCTTCATGAGGAGTCTAGACCTAAAAACCACTGTTTTTTGACTAGCATTTTTGCAGTAGATTCTTAAAAACAGCAGAGCACCCCTGTCTTATAGAGGATCTTGGATGAACATTTTGGCAGTAGGTCCTTTTAAAAACAGGAAATTGTCCCAGTAATTAAATATAGAGGATCTTTGACAACGTGTCATATTCAGTAGAGGATCTTTGACTCGCTTCTTTGCAGTATGTACTTAAAAACAGAGCACTCCTAACATATAGAGGATCTTTGACAAGTGTTTTTGTCGTATATCCGTTCAAATAGATGATCTTTGACAAACATGTTGGTGTTAACATTGTGTGTTGATTTAACTGTAAATTATGGATTTATGACTTTATTCCTGACTATGTTAGAACTCCTTCATTCATTTTTAACGCACGAGGCTCGCAGGTGTGCTGGAGCCTATCCCAACTGTCTTCGGGCGACGAAAGGTGGGGTGCACTCTGGACTGGTCGCCAGCCAATCACAGGGCACATGTAGACAAACAACCATTCACACTCACATTCATACCTATGGACAATTTGGAGTCGCTAATTAACCTAGCATGTTTTTGGAATGTGGGAGGAAACCGGAGTACCCGGAGAAAACCCACGCATGCACGGGGAGAACATGCAAACTCTACACAGAGATGGCCGAGGGTGGAATTGGAATCTGGTCTCCTAGCTGTGAGGCCCGCGCGCTAACCACTCGACCGCTGTGCAGCCCTTTTCAACCATGCACAAGCAAAAGAGAATTCAACCGCTGTACAATAAAACTAAAATAAACTAAAATTTTTGCCTATCCCAGCTGTTTTCGGGGGAGAGGCGGGGTACACCCTGGACTGGTCGCCAGCCAATCACAGGGCACATATAGACAAACAACCATTCACACTCACATTCATACCTATGGACAATTTGGAGTCGCTAATTAACCTAGCATGTTTTTGGAATGTGAGAAAAAAAACGGAGAAAACCCACGCATGCACGGAGAGAACATGCAAACTCCACACAGACATTGTCGAGGGTGGAATTGAACTCGGGTCTCCTAGCTGTGAGGCCTGCTCGCTAACCACTCGTCTAGCGTGCAGCCTACGTTAGAACTTGATGAAGTAAATATTTTAGATGTACATTGACGTCAAATACCTAAATACCTAATCATCTCCAGAACAACCCTGCCTTTGACAAACCTTTAGGCCCAACCTAGCAGGCATCCGGTGTAAGGTTTTACAGTGCCACTTCCAGATACTAGACAGTAATTCAGCCAGAAATCATTGTCAGGGGCACAGAGAGTATAATAAGCTTTACTGCGTATTTTTATTTTTACGACACAATCTCAACAATGGCCTCTTCTCTTTGAGGAGTCCTTCGGCTCTTTCTGGTAATTTTCCTGGGGAGGTAAGGTTGGGTGTCATATGAAGGTTGTCATAGTAGTGCGCTCGTACATCAAACCTGATGACCTTAGCTTCTCTGACAGTGATGGTACATGTGTGTGTGTGTGAGAATCCGTGCACATCACAGATAATTGTGTATAGCTGCAGGCGTGCATGTACATAGGAAAAGATATTTTGTCTCCGCATCGCTAGCCCAAAACAAAAATGCTAACAAATGTGTGCCAGCAAGCTGAGGCGACTCCTCAAGTATCGTCTTTCACAGGGGGAAGATTATCATTGATTTGCTCATGGAGCTGTCAGAGGTGGAGTGACTGACAGGACCGGGGATGGGTGGCCTGCAGCAGCCAACCACCAGGAAGCTGGACGGGCTGGGAGGATGGAGGGGAGATTGAAGGAGGGATAACACAGAGGGGATGGAGGATAATTGATGACCGTTTGGGAGAGGGAGGGAGAGAGGGAGGGAGGGAGGGAGGGATGGTTGGAGGACAGAGACATCCAGGAAAGAGGGGAGAAAATGGAGGTGATGAGACACACTGACAGTGGGGGGGGGTATTCCCGAGTGACTGGCAACACAACACGGTATATGTTTGTTTTTGTTGATTTTTACCTAAAAAAAACCACAACACGGTCTTAGCAATTTTGTGTCAATGCAGTGATCCCATAGCATTTGTATTACTATGTATTATAAACAAACAATAGTGTAAAGATGAATATAGGGGTGTTAGTTCATGTCTATGAGGCTCTAATAACTGTATTTATTTTTCGTGTATTTGGTAACTTCAAAAATACAATTTTTTTTAAACATGAAATAATACTTAGCGGAACTTGACAGTGGGGGGGGGGGGTTCCCGAGTGACTGGCAACACAACACAGTATGTTTGTTTTTGTTGATTTTCACCTAAAAAAAACACAACGCGGTCTTAGCAATTTTGTGTCAATGCAGTGATCCCATAGCATTTGTATTACAATGTAGTGTAAACAAACTATAGTGTAGTGTAAAGATGAATATAGGGGTGTTAGTTCATGTCTATGAGGCTCTAATAACTGTATTTATTTTTCGTGTATTTGGTAACTTCAAAAATACCATTTTTTTTAAACATTAAATAATACTTAGCGGAACTTGACAGTGGGGGGGGGGGGGTTATTCCCGAGTGACTGGCAACACAACACAGTATATGTTTGTTTTTGTTGATTTTCACCTAAAAAAAAACACAACGCGGTCTTAGCAATTTTGTGTCAATGCAGTGATCCCATAGGATTTGTATTACAATGTAGTGTAAACAAACAATAGTGTAAAGATGAATATAGGGGTGTTAGCTCATGTCTATGGGGCTCTAATAACTGTATTTATTTTTCGTGTATTTGGTAACTTCAAAAATATAAATTTTTTAACATACTTAGCGGAACTTCACTTATCAGGCGGTCTGGTCTGCAACCAATTAACTGTGATAAACGAGGGACGACTATAGATTCTTCATATACTAGCGTTTTTGCAGTATTGAGGACCGTGATGCACAGACTACAGTGATTTGGAGCCATAATCAAATAAAAATATACTGCAAACACATTGAATAAATAGGGGAAATATTGTCCCCTGAATATTGAATATTGTCTTTGTGATATTTGTGCATCACCGTCTTGTGACATGTGACACACCCAGAACATGTACTTTGGCCAAATAGTATAATAGTAGTAACCAATGTAATCCACACACAATGGAACTACAATTGAATTGAGGAAGCCTATATGCAAATGAGGTGACCTCTGGCCAGTCTTAGACATAGCGGCCGCTCCATCTCCAAAATATAGACACCCTAATTGGATTTGCGAGCAAAAAAAATCGCATGCATGTCTAGCCTTGCTGTTGTATAATAACATTGGAGCATATTACTCGTACAGAAAGTTCAGGCATTCAGCTGAATGCACTCGCCAAGAGTGACGGAAGGTATGATAAATGTACAAGAGTGATACATCGTCTTAAATATGTAGCGTCTTTGAGCGTGGCAGCAGCACTTTAATCAACCAGTCACACACACATGAATGTTACATTCTGAAACTCCGGCCGCACTGCTTTTACACACACACACACACAGACGTGAGACGTTGCACTTTCTGTGATTTTATTAGAGAGCCATAAAACAATTAAGCGGGATAAATGACACAGCTGCTTTTGTCTAGCATGTGACACTTTACAAGATGCATTGTTTTGACAGACGCAGTAATTGCAGTAATTGTAGGCACAATATTCCTTAATAACACTAATCTACAAGCAACACAAGTAGTGGAATTATTATTGGTTTAGGTCACTTATAAGAAAAAGTAAGTCTGAAATGCGTGTGGGCTACACGGCTGAGTGGTTAGACCTGAGTTCAATTCCACCCTTGGCCATCTCTGTGTGAAGTTTGCATGTTCTCCCCATGCATGCGTGGATTTTCAACGGGTACTCCGGTTTCCTCCCACATTCCAAAAACATGCTAGGTTAATTGGCGACTCCAAATTGTCCATAGGTATGAATGTGAGTGTGAATGGTTGTTTGTCTATATGTGCCCTGTGATTGGCTGGTGACCAGTCCAGGGTGTACCCCGCCTCTCGCCCGAAGACAGCTGGGGTAGGCTCCAGCACCCCCGTGACCCTCCTGAGGATAAGCGGTAAAAAATGAATGAATGTACCTATATGAGTTTACAATGGAAAAAAATACATATCAAAGTTTTCCCATAATACATTGCATCTGCCTGAGGGAGCTGCAATGACGTCAGCCTCCCTCTGGGCATTGCAGTACCTCGGCAGCCCTATGATTGGCTGGCGACCAGTCCAGGGTGTACCCTGCCTCTCGTCCGAAGACAGCTGGGATAGGCTCCAGCCCCCCCCCCCCCCCCCCCCCCGTGACCCTCCTGAGGATAAGCGTTAAAAAATGAATGAATGTATTAATATGAGTTTACAATGGAAAAAAATACAAATCAAAGTTTTCCCATAATACATTGCATCTGCCCGAGGGAGCTGCAATGACGTCAGCCTCCCTCTGGGCATTGCAGCACCTCGGCAGCCCTATGATTGGCTGGCGACCAGTCCAGGGTGTACCCTGCCTCTCGTCCGAAGACAGCTGGGATAGGCTCCAGCACCCCCGTGACCCTCCTGAGAATAAGCGTTAAAAAATTAATGAATGTACTAATATGAGTTTACAATGGAAAAAAATACAAATCAAGTGGTAGAAAATGAATGAATGAAATCGGAAGTGCAAATTGGCTGTAGTTTTGAAGATATAGGTTCAAAATGTCAAAAAAATGTCCAATAGGTTTGACATCAAATATTTTGTTTTCATTTGTAGAAACCTCTCTCTCTCTTGGAAGTGGACAAAATGCATGCATGTAGAGAAATTTCATAAACAATGGCAGAAATGTATTTTTGTTTCTTGGAAACTACAAGGCCCGTGCATGCGTGGGTTTTCTCCGGGTACTCCGGTTTCCTCCCACATTCCAAAAACATGCTAGGTTAATTGGTGACTCCAAATTGTCCATAGGTATGAATGTGAGTGTGAATGGTTGTTTGTCTATATGTGCCCTGTGATTGGCTGGTGACCAGTCCAGGGTGTACCCCGCCTCCCGCCCAAAAGACAGCTGGGATAGGCTCCAGCACCCCTGCGACCCTCGTGAGGAAAAAGCGGTAGAAAATGAATGAATGAATGGAAACTACAAGGCAGATATTTATAAGCAGCTGGTGGCAAACCTCGTGAAGTCCTATAAAGCAATATGTCATTGAAGATAATTTTTTTGCTTTTCCATCTAGATTTCTTTCCATTGAACTGTGTAGAAGTAAGTAATGAGTCGTTCATATACTGTATCGAGAACCGATTTACTTAAAGTCAAACAGTACCATGTTTCGGTACCTGAACGCATCATTGTGAGTAGGCGATAGCACGTAATGTCAGCACTTGAAAGCCAAACGGGCTCAAGTTAGTGACCAACAACAACCTAAAATTGTGCCGGGTCTGAATCCTCATATTCTGAATAATGACCCATCTTCTTTAAACCCCCATTCTGAGCAGCTTCATTGAATGTGAAACACTGAATATCATTCACCACAAATTGTATGGTATTGTATCAGTTGTACGATTGTTTCCTGTATCGGTATTGTATATACAGTAGGTATTGTATATTGCATGACCTCTCCAAGTGTGTTGTTATGACTGAAAAAGCCCACAATCATGTTGTTACTTTTATATTCCTGTAACAATCACAACCTTTGACCATGAATGCAGCTCTCTTCCTCTGTGATGCGCTTTCATTTTTTTTTTTTTTCATTCTGTGACCTGTTAGGGCCGCTGCGTTTCTTTGTCTATTGCGAGTGTCTTCCATCAACTACCACCAAGGTTTTCTGCCCAAGTGAGTGGAGACATGCAGAGGGAGAGAGTGGGCCGACGCCGCCATATTTCAACTTGTATGTGCACACAAACACATGCGGACGCAGAGAGGTGCTGGTGAAGTGGCAGGCTAAAGGGAGGTGGGTGGGGGGCAGGGGTGGTGTGACGAGGGGATAGGGAATTGCTGTCAGTTGTGTGTGCTGATGTTTCCTTTTGTGTGTGTGTGTGTGTATGTGTGTGTGAGAGAGAGACGGACACCTTGAGGTGGTGCAGACAGCCAACAGCAGCCGCCTGTAAATAATGTGGGCTGAAAGTCCACCCTTGCTAAAGGGACTTAAAACAATGAAATATATTGTACTCGATGGTCATGGTCATCATGATGGTAGGAAGACGGTAATCCCTCGTTTATTGCGATTAATTGGTTCCAGACCTGCAAAGTAGGATTCCTTATTTATAAATGAAATATACATTCATATACATAGTCACCTTTACATTGGTATTACCCAATATAGTCTACATTATAAGAGGGAATTAGCCATTTAAGTCATTTTAATAAGGCTTGTGTGTTACGATGATAGTGTTCCCTAATGCAGGTGACTGGTGGGCAGACAGGAAGTGATGTCGGGGATTCAGAGTTGAGTTTTGGCTGCATGAATCTACAAATTTTTGGATAAAAGTGGCTAAATCTCATTTATTTTGTGCTGGTTAGCTAATGCATTCAGGTTATTTAATGATATTGTCATATTGATATCGAAATCACACCTGTTTATATAATAGATTTAAGCATTTTTGCTTAAATATAATATTTATATTTGGAAAATATTTGTTGCACTGATATCTTAAGACACCAGGTGATTGAATATCTTGAGAAAAACAAGCTAAAGAATCATTTAAAACAACATATTTCCCATTTTTCAGTCCATCCATACCTATAAAAGTACCAAATTCCATAACCATGCCAAGCCATTATACTACAAATTTTTGGATAAAAGTGGCTAAATGTAATTTATTTTGTGCTGGTTAGCTAATGCATTCAATATATTTAATGATATTGTTTTACATCAAAATCACACATGTTTATATAATAGATTTAAGTATTTTTGCTTAAATTAATATTTATATTTTGAAAATATTTATATTTTTATATTTTTATATTTTTATATTTTTATATTTTTATATTTTTATATTTTTATATTTTTATATTTTTATATTTTTATATTTTTATATTTTTATATTTTTATATTTTTATATTTTTATATTTTTATATTTTTATATTTTTATATTTTTATATTTTTATATTTTTATATTTTTTATATTTTTATATATGGGTTTTCTCCGGGTACTCCGGTTTCCTCCCACATTCCAAAAAAACATGCTAGGTTACTTGGCGACTCCAAATTGTCCATAGGTATGAATGTGAGTGTGAATGGTTGTTTGTCTATATGTGCCCTGTGATTGGCTGGCGAACCAAAGGCACTTGCAAACCCGCGACCCACGTGAGGAAAAGCGGTCGAAAATGAATGAATTAATTAATTTATGGGAACACATTGGTCACTTTTATACTACCTGTATAAAAAGGAATATTAATAATATAACATTCATGGACATAATATAAAAATAAATAGGACATTTGTGTCTTTTTTTCTGAGTAAGTAGCATTTTTGTAGAAATTCCTACTAAATACGTTGGAAATCATACTAGCTAAATTCTTCCAGCACCATCCAGCATTCTAATAAGCTGAATGCAAGTATTGATTTGCGTGAAAAGGACCAAACCACAAACGGTGTCATACACCCACAAAGGTCGTGTAACACTTAAAAGATTCCTCCTTGTGTATTTTTTATATTGATAGTAGGGTACTAACCCAACTCATGCTCGAACAATAAATCGGTGAAGTCCACTTTGTTTTGTATCTATGATATCTCAGCAGTTATGGAGCTCACGCAAGTATCGAGACCAAAAACTGACACAGTTATTATCGGAAAACGTGTAAACACACCAAATCGGGATTTAGTGTTATCGTGAGCTGTGCCACTCGTTGGAAACGTAGCTCAAGTTTCCTCAAGTGTTGTGTCCCTCATTAGCGTCTCATAACGGTGTGTTCAAGAGCACTCGACAGGCCGCCCAGCGTTAACAAGTAATGGAAGGGTTGCTGGGTAATCTGCAATTTCTCTCCAGTGACGACTGTGTGATGATTGCGGTGGATTATGTTAGAGAATGGAGCCACTCAGGTAAAAATCCTCACTCCTGGCCTGCTGCCATGTTGCAGGAAGAAATCAATTATCAGTTTCCTCCATCGCACAAGACTGGAATGGCCTCACAGCAAATATAAATGAAGGAATAATGAATTATTCCATTTTGGGAGGTGCTGAGGAGTGACAGATGTAGGATGCGTTTAATGAAATGCAGCTGGAGCACATTGGGGCTGTCAAGCTATCGAAGCAGAAAGGACGTGGATACCTCCCACGGATGTTCCACAAAACAGGATGCTGCAAGTCAGCCTGAGGCCATTCTCTTGTTTGTGCCTCAGCTTTACTCTGTCGGTGTTTATTTTTAAATGCCGAAGCATTTATTAAAGCGTATGTTTGTTTATTAAGCAATACTGTATGTACACCTAAAGAATCATTTAAAACAACACATTTCAATTTTTTCAGTCCATCCATACCTATAAAAGTACCGAATTCCGTAACCATGCCAAGCCATTATACTACAATTTTTTTGGATAAAAGTGGCTAAATGTCATTTATTTTGTGCTGGTTAGCTAATGCGTTCAATATTTTTAATCATATTGTTTTACATCAAAATCACAACTGTTTATATAATAGATTTAAGCATTTTTGCTTAAAAATATTATTTATATTTTGAAAATATTTATTGCACTGATATCTTAATACACCAGGTGATTGAATATCTTAAGAAAAACAAGCTAAAGAATCATTTAAAACAACAAATTTCTAATTTTTCAGTCCATCCATACCTATAAAAGTACCAAATTCCGTAACCATGCCAAGCCATTATACTCCAAATTTTGGGATAAAAGTGGCTAAATCTCATTTATTTTGTGCTGGTTAGCTAATGCGTTCAATATATTTAATAATATTGTTTTACATCAAAATCACAACTGTTTATATAATAGATTTAAGCATTTTTGCTTAAAAATAATATTTATATTTTGAAAATATTTGTTGCACTGATATCTTAATACACCAGGTGATTGAATATCTTAAGAAAAACAAGCTAAAGAATCATTTAAAACAACAAATTTCAAATTTTTCAGTCTGTCCATACCTATAAAAGTACCAAATTCGGTAACCATGCCAAGCCATGACATTGCACCGACCTTCAAATACATTATTGTTGGGTTGTGGAATTACACAATTACTTAACTTACTGAACCTTTTTTTATGAATTTATGTGGAGGTGCAAATGCGGTCACATTATTGTGTATTAGATAAGATCCTGTTCACCTCCCAGGTTTTTTAGTAGCAGCGCACAGAATCCATGACCCCTCCAGCACAGTCTCAATCATCTTTATCCTCAATGATGGTAGTGACAGTTAAGCGGTTCAGCCCAACGAGCGGCCAATATTGGTGCTATGTCTTTTCATAATGTTCGTTTTCACTTCCATGGCTTTCCTTTTCTTTGGCGCACTTCTGTTTAGGAGGCATAAAAGCGCAAAAGATTAAGTAAACTGTAACACTGTATTCTTCTGCCCAGCACGAAACACACACTGCATACTAGTTCTCCATCCAGCATTCTAATGAGCTGAATGCAAGTATTGATCTGCGTGAAAAGGACCAAACCACAAACGGTGTCATACACCCACAAAGGTCGTGTAACACTTAAAAGATTCCTCCTTGTGTATTTTTGTATTTTGTGAATTTGGCTTCAATTGGATTTCTGTTTTGTTTTGCATCCCCTTGCTGTTACATGTGATTGTTGCTAGAGGGAGCCCTCCCATCTCCCTGCAGTCTCCGGGGCAGTCATGGGGGGGGGGCACCCGGCCAAGGCCAGTCCAGCCCTCCAGGGGTGGGTCAGAGCCACCAGAGAAGCTGAATGCACCCTAACCCCTGATTCACTCACAGCGCCGGGTAGAGACTTGAAGCACAAGAAAGGTCTTAACGGGGGCTCACGAGGTCTGCCAAGAAATATTTTGGTATTTTTAAGAAGAAAAAAAAAAACACCGCTTTGGATGTTTGGTGTTTTAAAAAAAAAAAAAAACAAGGTCTAAAGCTTGTCTGAGTGCTAAACAGCCATTCTGTGAATTCTGTTCTTTAAATGGGGAGAAATATTGATCTGGCTCAGCTGGCCCTGTTGTGCTTCCTCGCTATATATGTGTGTGTGTGTGTGTGTGTGTGTGTGTGTGCCGCCTTTGTCTTTTCGGGCCCAGTGGGGGTGGCGATAGCGTGTTACTATGGATACGGCCTCAAACCCCTCTACCCTTCCCCTCAACTACCACCATCCCCATCCCGCACATACATACATACATGCAACCACCACCCCAAATAAGTATGTTGTTGTAAAAGTACACACACTGTGTGTACGCTATTGTACGTTGAATATAGCAGATATTTGCAAACTTTTTTCTTTTCTTCTTTAAAAGGCAAAGCTACATAAAAATGAACACATTTAGTCCTAAATTAAATTTTTGATCCCACATTTATCTTAATAAAAAATAATCAAATTCTTAATGTGTTAATGGGCGCCACCTCTAGTCCATTCATTGTCAATGGAAGTTGCCCAACAGGGCAACTATAGCGACTCTCCATCCAGCCAAGTCACAAGCAAAATTTTTGTGATCCACCAATGGGCTAACAGGATGCTAATCAGTACACTCTCTCATTCGTAGGTAAACATGGAGAAAAAAAAAAAATACTTGACATGTCAGATTTCCCGGAGCTATTTGGCATTCCTAAAAAGGGGCGGAAAAAAAGCACTGGCATGGGAATTTGTTGGTGTCAGAGTAAAGGGTAATTTTGCATTAATTTACACAGACATTTATGTACTAGCAAGAGTACTCCATCAACACCAGATGCTGTTCTTCCTGTGAACTACTTTGGTATCCTCAGATTCCATACACATCTGACAGCCACTCAAAACCATTTGCCAATCACAGTTATTTGTTGCCTCTCACTCATAAGTTTTTTGGTATTTAATCCTAGATGGTGCTACTTTTTCCTCATTCAGCCAAATGTCATCCTCATTCATTCATTCATTTTCTACCGCTTTTCCTCACGAGGGTCGCGGGGGTTGCTGGAGCCTATCCCAGCTGTCTTTGGGTGTGAGGCGACTGGTGGCCAGCCAATCACAGGGCACATATAGACAAACAACCATTCACACTCACATTCATACCTATGGACAATTTTGAGTCGCCAATTAACCTAGCATGTTTTTGGAATGTGGGAGGAAACCGGAGTACCCGGAGAAAACCCACGCATGCACGGGGAGAACATGCAAACTCCACACAGAGATGGCCGAGGGTGGGATTGAACTCTTGGTCTCCTAGCTGTGATGTCTGCGTGCTAACCACTCGTCCGCCGTACAGCCATACTAATGTAATACTAAACAATAAAACAACAAACTTGACTGTTCAGAATTCATGGTTCCATTTATCAGATCCTGAAGCAGCAAAACAACCGCAGACTATCACACTACCACCACCATATTTTACTGTTGGTATGATGTTCTTTTTCGGCGTTACGCTACATGTAAAGGGACACACGCTTTCCACTGTCATCAGTATTTTCCCCATAGGTCTTGGGGATCATCCAGCTATTTTTCACATTTATACCTATGGACAATTTGGAGTCGTCAATTAAGTCGCCAATTAATTAACCTAGCATGTTTTTGGAATGTGGGAGTAAACCGGAGTACCCGGAGAAAACCCACGCATGCACGGGGAGAACATGCAAACTCCACACAGAGATGGCAGAGGGTGGAATTGAACTTGGGTCTCCTAGCTGTGAGGCCTGTGCGCTAAATGTGCACACAAATACTTCTAATATATGAATTCTGTATATATTTTTACAGCATTTTTTGTGATTAGGGTCAAATGCGTGACTTAAAAAAAAACAACTTTATTCTCAAAACACAAACACACACAACTGGCCAAAGGATGTCAACATTTCTAAAGGCGCCCCCTTGACGTGACATGTGGACCCACAGATAAGGATAGGCAAGTGTAGCCTCAGGCGAGTGGGAAAACGTGAAAACACACACACACACACACAGAGTAGGAAATAGACAATGATGGTGGTGGGGGGGGGGACGCAGGAGAACACTAATGGGCGACACAGACTCATCGCTCATCATTTCCTTTCAATTTAGCCTCTTTGTCTTTTCACCCTCCACACACACACACACACTGCACTAGTTTCTGGGAGGTTGCACAAAATATTTAGCAATTGTTAGATGCTTTACTCATGTGCAAACATGGCGTCTCTGGAAATAAGTTTGTTAATCTGAGCTTGTTGAAAATGACACATATGCTAAGCATTTAACCCACAACCCGTAGAGGGCGCCACTTTAAACGCAAACATGTAGAGCAGAGGTCTCAAGCATGTGGCCCGCAGGACACTAGTTTGAGGCCCCCGCCTTGATATGAAAGTTTAATGTTAGTGCGGCCCGCGCAAGTTTGATATGGATGCTGTATGGTATCATGTACCCAGAAAAAATTATTACGTTTGATTAATGGTCATGTTAAAGGTTAAATAACTGTTAATAGTTATCCTCCCTATCCGTGTGGAAGTGGTAAGTTTTTGGCTATTTAAGTTTAAAGGAAATCGCTAGCTCTCTAGTTTGCGAGTTAGCATGTCTCTCAAGACCCTGCAGTTGAGCAATATGTTGTAAATAAAAAGAGTATAAATGTGACTATAGTCATGTTTTGTCATGTCTACAGGGCTCTAATAATGCTTTGTTCATTTTAATCTGAAAAAAATAATTTGTTTACCCACCAACTATATGTGGTTTCTTAAGTTTTTATTATTTGTCGTTTTATTATCATTATTATTATATTTATTTATTACTGATTGATTGATTTTCTTTATTCTTGATTTGTTTATTTATTTTTCGTCTTATTTTGTGTAGAAAAATAAAAAGTAAGATATTTGAGAACAGTGGAATGTTTTATCAGAGCTTTTCTTGTAGAAAATTGGAACCAAAGCAGTTTTTTAAATTTTTTGTTTTTAATAAATGCGTTTTTTTTTTTGTTTTTTTTTTGAAAACCTGATGCAGCCCAGTCTCACCCAGACCCGAGCTCCAGTGGCTCCCAAGTAAATTGAGTTTGAGACCCCTGATGTAGAGCATTTAAACATAGAATGTGCGGACATGCCTACAAAGAACTACCCGGCTCTTCTTCATGATGATTATGAAAGATTACATAGGATTTCTCTGCCGAAGCAGGAAGTGGCCATGCTGAGGGGGATGGAGTGGAGATCGATACGCCTGGGGTCAGTTACAATATTTAGGGTCACATGATTCCGGGGGCCAAAATAAATCAGGATGTGGAACAAAAAGGAAAAAAGGTGTGGTAAATGCTGACTGGGATGGGCCCGGACAATGAGGAGAAATGGAAGACTGATGGATAATAAAGAAAAAGGAGATACAGGGTAGATTGAAAAAAAAAAAAAAGGGTTTGATTCTCTGCCAACTTTTCTGAAAACAGGAGCGCATTTATTATTAAAGACTCACAAACTAATTCAATCTCCCGGAATCATTTGACCGTGCAGCCGCTTTGTGTTGATTATTGATTAATGTGTGTGAGTGTTGACTTTTCTGACACAGTGTTAAACTGTCAGCTAACAAGTCTGTTGCAATCGGGAGATAGAATATCATATTACAGTACAGTGGAGCATCTCAGGTTGAAAACTATTTGTTTTCCGGGATGCTACTTCGACCCCTCATTTGTTCCTGAAACCATTTTCCCATGGGAAATAACGGAAATAGAAATAATCTGTTAGCAACTCATAAAGCCTTTATTAACTTCACATTTTAAAGTGGAAATTACATACAAGTGTAAAAGTAAGTTACCACCGCTAATACTAAGATATTCGCGGTGTACACCCTGGACTGGTCGCCAGCCAATCACAGGGCACATATAGACAAACAACCATTCACACTCACATTCATACCTATGTGGGAGGAAACCGGAGTACCCGGAGAAAACCCACGCATGCACGGGGAGAACATGCAAACTCAGAGATGGCCAAGGGTGGGATTGAACTCGGGTCTCCTAGCTGTGAGGTCTGCGTGCTAACCACTCATCCGCCATGCAGCCATACTAAAACATGACAATAAAACAATTAACCTGACTGTTCAGAATTCATGGTTCCATTTATCACATCCTGAAGCAGCAAAACAACCGCAGAGTATCACACTACCACCACCATATTTTACTGTTGGTATGATGTTCTTTTTTCGGTGTTACGCTACATGTAAAAGGACACACACTTTCCACCTGTCTCGTCAGTATTTTCCCCAAAGGTCTTGGGGATCATCAAGCTATTTTCTGGCAAAATTTTAATGTTCAATTTGAATCAGCAGTGGTTTTGTGAGTGTCTTAAACAGTGAATGTGGCAAGTGCGTTACTTTGGATTTTGTTGTGGGGTCTTTTGTGACCTCTTGGATGAGTCGTCACTGCACTGTTGGGGTGATTTTTACCAGTGTTCCATGTTTTCGCTATTTGTGGATAATGGCTCTCACTGTGGTTTGCTGGAGTCCCAAAGCTTTAGAAATGGCTCTACAACCTCGTCTACACTGACTGATCTCAATTAATCTCAGTTATGTTTAGCACTTTTTCACACAGGACCATGGAGGTTTGGATTTTTCCTCCCTTAATAATAATAATAGTTTTCATTTAAAAACTGAAAAAAAAATTAATGTTGAGTTGTATTGTCATGAATTGTTTGATTTGAAACATCTAAGTGTGATAAACATGCATACAAATAAGAAATCAGGAAGGGGGAAAACACTTTTTATTATGTTAGTGTTATGTGCTTGTCATTGCAAAGCTTTTATTATGAAGGATCCAAGTGTTGATAAAAATCACTGGTATGCCGCACAGTGGATCAGTGGTTAGCATGTTTCTGTTTGTGTGTTTGCGTTATTAATTGGGGGTTTCTGGCTCTATTGAATAGGATGTGACCTCTGACCTCCCTAACAAGTAGCCGCCACCTCCCCTTTCCGTCCTTGACTCTCTCAATCTCACAGTGCATTAAAAGAAATTAGTCACACGCTTAGCCACGCACACGCCGCCCATTGTTGAGTGACTTCTAAAGTGTGTCAAAGAGGTTTCATGGTTGCGTTAAACAGCTCTGCAGCAGCGCGCCCGCTCAGGTTGCAAACAAGCCCTCGACCTTGGAGCGTGACCCTTCAAAAACAAAGAAGTAGCTCCTATTTATTAATATGCTGCACACACATTGATTAGTGATGGCTGGGCATGCTGTGTTATAACAATAACAATGCAAACGTGACGCCTGATTCTTATGTATTAAATACACCAGGCTGTCTTGGTTGGTTCACACGGAATCAGATTTATTGCCCCTTTTATACACAGTATACATACAGTAGACTATATATCAATTTTGATGCATTATCAATAAAACAAATTTTAAAACTTTAAAATATTACTTAATAGAATTATGTGGTTAGGTTAATTGGCGACTACATATATGTGAATGGTTGTTTATCTATATGTGCCCTGCCATTGCCTGGCGACTAGTCCTAGGTGTACCCCACCTCTCGCCCGAAGTCAGCTGGGAGAGGCTTCAACATACCCCCATTACCCTAGTGAGGATAAGCGGCATAGAAAATGGATGGAAATATGCTTGGTTAATTGGCGACTCCAAATTGTCCATAGGTGTGAATGTGAGTGTGAATGGTTGTTTGTCTATATGTGCCCTGTGATTGGCTGGCGACCAGTCCAGGGTGTACCCCGCCTCTCGCCCAAAGTCAGCTGGGATAGGCTCCAACATACCCCCATGACCCCAGTGAGGATAAGCGGCATAGAAAATGGATGGAAATACGTATGCTAGTTTAATTGGCGACTCCAAATTGTCCATAGGTATGAATGTGAGTGTGAATGGTTGTTTGTCCATATGTGCACTGTCATTGGCTGGTGACCAGTCCAGGGTGTACCCCGCCTCTCGCCCGAAGTCAGCTGGGATAGGCTCCAACATACCCCCACGACCCTCGTGAGGAAAAAGCGGTAGAAAATGAACGAATGAATAATCTCTAAGCTCCTCCAGTCAGCGTCAGCTAATGAGGAAGTGGAAGTGAGCCCTGAAAAACGTTTTAGAATGCTCCTGCACGCTCGGAGTCCTGATGTCAATGCGATCCGGACTTCCTTAAATGGACTGCAGATTGACTGCACTCACTAAACACACGGACCTATTGTATCCGGAAGTCCTCAGGAGCGCTTGGGAGTCAAGGTTGGAGTTAATTAAACAGACCTTTTGGGTCAGAAGCAGGAATTCCATGGAAACATATCAGAAAGAGGTGCAGGATCTGGAAGATCTAGCAAGTTTTTTATGTTGTGCAACTGCTCAATTGGAGTAGGACAGGGTAGAACAGCTCTGTAAGATTTGGATTTTGAGGACCACATCGACACTTCTACCGCCCTTGCATGTGCGTGATTGTTGCATTGGTTGAATTTGTACTTGGACCTCAGCGTTGATTGAAAGTGTCTGCTGATTATTGATTTCCCACAGAGACTTTGCTAAAAGTCTGGCAAGCTAATCCAGACGGGCTGTAGATAATGACGCGTAATGAGCTAATGACTCGCTGAAATATTTAGTAGTGCCTCAATAAGGTTGCACAATTAGAGATTGGCGAGGTCATTAGAGGAGCGTCTGACGAATGGCACCTTCGATTAGTAACGCCCGGAGCTGTCAGGCAGGTACGTGCACACTTTAAAAGCGTGCGCACACACACATACACATACACACACAAAAACATGCATGTAGATGTGCACTTCATGGTCAAACGTGGAGAAGAAAAACATGGCTGCTAGTATCAGGACTTGGACCATTGATCGGTCAGCTTTTAAGAGAGTGACCTTTTGCAGAGGGCTCCTCTGGCCTTGATAAATCTGATCTGGGGGCCATCTGTGTCTGGGTGGGAGCGGCCTTTGCAGGATGGGACCCCAGAGAGGAGAGCATGGGGAAGAAAGTGGTGGACGGAGGAGGGATAAAAAAGAGGGGGAGAGGAAGAGTAAAAGAAGGAAAGGTCAAGGGAGGAAGATGAAGGTCGGAAAAGATTGCTCTGGATGGCCGACGTGTGATTTTTACTTGTACTATACAATGTCAGATCAGTAGGGTTTTGTCCCTTGAGGTACAATCTACACTAATGCACCCTATAGGGCTCATTATCGGACTCCAAAGTGTCTATATGGACCTTTTCCTGTCCCAAAAAGGTACAGGTACTTTCCTTAACTACTGTGTAAAAGTCAGGAATCCAATAGTGAGCCCTCCACCCCAGTGACAAGACAGTGTACCCCTTAAAGTTCAATTATGAATGAGTCCTCTAAAGGTGGGCTACCATTATAAACAAGTAAATCCCACATTGGACTACTGAGAACAAGTTTAAGTATCCCAGAGTTCACTATAAGAGTTAGTAAAGGTCACGCTTCCTTATGAAATTGCTTGGTCTCGTTCACATGGGAATTTGTACTTTATATGTGGGTTGGAAACATACTGAATTACCACCATAAACCAAAGTATCACTTTTTAACCTCACGCAGTAATGTACTAATATGAAATGGAAGATTGGACTTTGCTAAATCAGCTAATCACTCGCTCCAGCACTGGCATTGCAATCATTTGCATCTACTCCTGTTTGAATTAAATTGTAATTGTAAACTGTCCTTGAGACCTCTGAGACTCGTTTTGCAGCTCATTCATTCATTTTCTACCGCTTATCCTCACGAGGGTCGCGGGGAGTGCTGGAGCCTATCCCAGCTGTCTTCGGGCGAGAGGCGGGGTACAACCTGGACTGGTCGCCAGCCAATCACATATAGACAAACAACCATTCACACTCACATTCATACCTATAGACAATTTGGAGTCGCCACTTAACCTAGCATGCATGCAAACCACAGTAACTGGTATATATATATTTTTTTAGTCATTGTTTGTGGATTTAATTTAATTTTCATATGAGTGTACGCAGTTCTCTCACCATTGACGCAATTCTTTTTTGACCTATCATAGGACCGTTATTGTGTTAGTGTTACTGCGTGTTTGTCAACCTTGACAGTAGTATAATATTTTAATATCTGCAATTTTCCACATAGTAATGCACGGGTCTCAAACACGCGGCCCGTGGGCCAAATGTGGCCCGCAGAACACTAGTTTGAGGCCCCTGCCTTGATATGAAAGTTTAATATTAGTGCGACCCGCGCAAGTTTGATATGGATGCTGTATGGTGTCATGTACCCAGAAAAAATTATTACGTTTGATTAATGTTCATGTTAAAGGTTAAATAACTGTGAATAGTTATCCTCCCTATCCGTGTGGAAGTGGTAAGTTTTTGGCTATTTAAGTTTAAAGGAAATAACTTGAAGGCTACCGTTTAGGTCGCTAGCTCTCTAGTTTGCGTTTTTTTGTTTTTTTTTTGGAAAACCTGATGCGGCCCAGCCTTGCCCAGACCCTAGCTCCAGTGGCCCCCAGGTAAATTGAGTTTGAGACCCCTGTAGTAAAGTTTAACTCTCATCCTGTCTCGTTCTACGTATTATATAAATATACTACATATTTTTCTGCTGAGACACTTTGACACCTTGGAGCTTCAACATGAATGTTTTTCTCTCAGCATCTACACACGAAAAACCTTCTGACCCTGCAGAGCATTTGTGTAAATTACCGCTCAGTGTTATTTTGAATATTTTTGAAGTACAACAGCTTAAGTATGCATGTTTTCAGTAATGCTTGTCTCCCATTCATACAGCTGCTGTACTAAAACAATGTTGACTAATGACAAATGGGGCTTGTTTCCTTGCAAACATTCAACTACATGTGTACCTTCTAAACTCTACCTAAGCACACACACACACATGGGTTCACACACACCATTACTCTTTCTTTCTCTCTATCTGCTATGTTTAATTCCCTTTGGAAAAGACAGGTGCAAGCGTTGATTGAGCCTGAGCCAGATTTAGCCCCAGCTCGCAGTGTGCGTCCAGCTGTACTCTTCAGCCCACTGAGATCGATGTCCAGGCAGCCAGCAGGCAGGCAGCCAGTCAAGCGGGCTGCACCCAGCGGGCAGAGGGGCCTACGGCTCTCCCCCGGCCCCGCATACGGCCGCGCTTCACTGGGCTCATTGGTCAGACCACAGCGGGGCACCGCGCCGTGCCAAGCCCAATCACTGCAGCCCCGATGCAGGCAGGCAGGATGTGCTGCAGGCATGCGGGTGGACAGGTTCGGGGAAAGGGAGGGGACCCCAAAAAACCTTGGACCTTCACCGAGGAGTGTTTCCCTGCTTCTCCGGGCAGTTCTATGGAACCCTCATCCCTCCGCTCCCTTCCTCTCCTCTCTCCATCCATCTAGGAGCTACTTTGATTCCGGCCTCTCTCCTCCAGCCTCAGCCCTTCTCCAGCCAACCACAGTTTCCTATTGATTTATTGATTGCTGTCTGCCTGTGGGAGAGCGGCCGCAGTCTCCCTCCGCTCCCCCTTCCACCACCACCACCACCACCACCCCTGCATGGATTTGTCTTCCGTCTTCCCCTCCTTTCTTCTCCCCCCTCTCCATCTCCCCGTCGATGCAGGAGCTCTGAAACATGAATTAGAGAAAGCAGGAGAGTCCAATTTACCGGGAGAAATCAGATTCACCTTCTCCTGCACTCATTTCTCCTCACTCGCTCCTGCCTCTCACCACCCACCTGTCTTTGGCTTTTTTAGCCCTGATTACGTCCCTGAAGTGGGATATGTTTAAGTTTTACGTTATGTATTGAAATACAGGGAAGAGACTGCTTTTAGAGTCTACTTTTGTAACTTTTGATTTGTCGTATTTCACTCAATTATACCCTGAAATAATATTACATACAGTATGCGTACATTGTACTTTTGTTCACTGTTTTTCAAATGTTTGGTCGTGACTGCCTTTTTTGGAAAGACATTGGACTTGATTTTGACCAAAACATGGGAGAACAACTGTGCTTGTTCGCTTTATCGTATTGTGTACTTTGTTAAGGCTGCAATAGTCAAGAGAGTGCATGCACACACAAGCACCAGACTTGATTACCGGAGCAAATGGAGGATTTGAATAATACAAAAACCCAACTCTGTCCCCCCCATCCCCACCCCCACCCTCGTCACTTGATAGGCGCCCGCCTACATACGTTCAAAGTTAGTTTTCCACTAGGTGTCAGGAATTGTACTGTATGTAATATTTGAGACACACAAGCACCAGACTTGATTACCGGAATAACTGGCAGGTTTGAATAATAGGAAAACTCAACTCTGAACCCCCACCCCACGCCTCCCACCCCCCCATGTCACTTGATAGGCGCCCGCCTACATACGTTCAAAGTTAGTTTTCTACTGGGTGTCAGGAACTTTACTGTATGTTATGTTTGAGACACACAAGCACCAGACTTGATTACCGGAGCAAATGGAAGATTTGAATAATACAAAAACTCAACTCTGAACCCACCCCACCCGATGTCACTTGATAGGGGCCCGTCATAATTCTCAAACAAACCATTGTGAGAGGCAGGGTATACCTTGGACTGGTGGCCAGCCAATCACAGGGCACGTATAGACAAACAACCATTCACACTCACATTCATACCTATGGACAATTTGGAGTCGCCAATTAACCTAGCATGTTTTTGGAATGTGGGAGGAAACCGGAGTTCGAGGGAGAAAACCCACGCACACACGAGGAGAACAAACTCTAGGGATGTCCAACGGAGATTCGAACCCAGGTCTTCCCGGTCTCCTGACTGTGTTGCCTACATGCCAAGATAGTGAAACCCAGTTGCTAAATATGCTGACAGCATCAAAACGCTTTGATTGCTATATTTTTCCAGTTTTCAAATTGGACTAGCTTGAATCTGACCTTGAAAAAAAAATGTATAAAAGTGGATTCCAGACATGCCATTGTCCTTTTAAAACTGAGATTGACTTTCCCTGATGGAGTTTTTGTATGTTTCATATTGTTTTGATCCCTCTATACGTCTTCTAGTTTTATTTTACAGACAGTCAGTGCCATCTGGCAGCACCTCGGCATGTTATGTTGTTTGGCAGAAGGCTGTAATCTGAGTTTTACAATTTGTGCATCCCTCTGTGAAGCATCCAGCTTGTCCTCTTGAGGCTTAAGAGCTGCAGGTTATTGCAGGTCAGCGAGGAGAGCATCTGATGATATGACCTATAGGGTCAACCTACAGCTCTGTGCTCATGTTTGGAACAATAGAGTTGGCTTTAATGGAAGGAGGGACGGAATGGACATGGAAGAAAAGGGGACTTGACCCTCAATCTATCAAATTAGCTGTGTAGAGCCTCAGAATTGTATTGTCTGTTTGCATACGTTGATATCACATAACACCATAAAGAATATTTACTGTAACTCTATTTAGGCAAAGAGGATGTCAGCATAAGCATGGAGATATATCACATTAAATCTTTTCAGTATTATTGGACCTTTGTGAGCTGAAAAGGTGGATGGAGACCCTTTGGGGGTGTTGTCCTTTTACGCAGATCAATAGCTGAATGCGACTCATTATGATTGATGGATTTTAGTCACCTTGTTTGAACACAGGCACAGGGACATCAAAGAAGGAAACTCACCTGAGCACATCAGTGTGTTTTCCCAAGGATTTGCTTGGATGTTGTACAAAAAATTTGCACTGTGTTTTTGTGTTCATTCATTCATTCATTTTCTACTGCTTATCCTCATGAGGATCGCGGGGGTGCTGGAGCCTATCCCAGCTGTCTCCGGGCGAGAGGCGGGGTACACCCTGGACTAGTCACCAGCCAATCACAGAGCACATATAGACAAACAACCATTCACACTCACATTCATACCTATGGACAATTTGGAGTCGCCAATTAACCTAGCATGTTTTTGGAATGTGGGAGGAAACCAGAGTCCGACGGAGAAAACACACTCATGCACTTCATTTCATCTCCAAGGCCTATAACATGTAATGTCCCTCTCATGTACTCGTTCCTGATCCTATCCATCATGGTCACTCCCAATGTGAACCTCAACGTCCACATCTCTGCTACCTTCAGTTCTGCTTCCTGTCTTTTCTTCATTGGCACTGTCTTTAGACCATTCATTCATTTTCTACCGCTTATCCTCACAAGGGTCGCGGGGGTGCTGGAGCCTATCCCAGCTGTATTCGGGCAAAAGGCGGGGTACACCCCAATCACAGGGCACATATAGACAAACAACCATTCACACTCACATTCATACCTATGGACAATTTGGAGTCGCTAATTAACCTAGCATGTTTTTTTTGGAATGTGGGAGGAAACCTGAGTACCCGGAGAAAAACCCACACATGCACGGGGAGAACATGCAAACTCCACACAGAGATGGCCGAGGGTGGGATTGAACCCAGGTCTCCTAGCTGTGAGGTCTGTGCACTGTTTTTGTGTTATTCACTACAAAATTTGAAATGACAACACCACTTTGGTTTTTGGGTTTTATTTTTCATGCATTTTGTTCTGAAATTTGGTACCTCACTATAAGTGGCAGAGCCAGCAAAACTACTACTTATAGGAAAATAGTATAATTTTGTGCAAAAAAAGGTAACAAAATTAAAAGTAAACCAACAGCTGCAACTAGCAAAGCAAAAATGGATGTTTAGAAAAATTACTAATATAGGAATTGTATATGAGGACAAAATCCCATAAGGGCGGCAACACGGTTGAGTCTGCAGGAAAAAGTATAGCAGCAGTAGTGGTTGTGTGTCAGAGCAATGAGGCTTGTATTGATAAAAAAAAAAAAAAACACACACACTCCCAAGATGTGTGTCTGTCGGCCAGATTAGTTTCTTGACTGGAGCCTAGTTAATTCCACAGAGGAGAGGGCACTTCCACACCTGAGGCCCCCGTAAGGCACAGGGCAGCCATAACCAACACATACACACACACACACACACACACACACGGAAGGGCAGCGCAGTCCTCTGGTCTGACGCCACCATCCCCTTCGGATCACTGGAGGTGGGGGTTAGGTGTCTGCAGGCCAGAGAGTGGCAGCACGAGGACAGACGTCTCCCTGGCTGCCGACAGGTCTGATCGATCAATAGGCCGACTCTTCCTTCCCTCCCGCTTCCTGTCTTCTTTCTCCGTGCCAACTACTTTTCTGTCTCGCCACTCTTGTTCAATCCCTCCCCACTTCCGTTATCCCTTCATGGTACCACCTTTAAAGTTGCCCAACCTCCTTCAAGACAGATATTTAAAACACTCAAGGCCTTGTGGCACCTGAAGCCGAAGCTGCTTGCTCAATGCAAACGGAGCAGCCGTGATATTATCGACTGTAAACATGGCCGCCAGAGCTGTCAAAACAAACCGGCTAAATTAAACTGGCAGTACACTTCAAAGTTGTGGTTTAATGAGATTATTCCCGTAAGCCTGTCTGTACTTAGGATTGAGTTTTTTATTTGCAAGTACAGTGGAACGTAGAAGTTTGGCTGTGAAGACCGAGCTACTTTTTGGAAGTTTGCAGTTCTTGTCAGATCTCAAAAATCAGGTCTCCTGTTGTGCAAAAGTGACTTTTTAATGATGTGTACTTAGAGCCTGCTTATGAAAAAAAAACATAGTTCATTTTCTGAATGGATCCTTTAAGTCCAAAAAGTGATTCATAGTAGTTTTTACAGTAATTTTAGCCCTCCTTTAGGGTCAAACCACAACATGTGAATGTGGTTGGTTTGAGGTTTTGCGACTATTATGTGTAGTCTGCTGTGATTATGGGGGGAGGGTTTTGGGCATGACCTCACCCACCGAGGAGCGCTCACACGTCTCTAATCGCTTTTGGACAAAATGCCTCCTCACCTTCCCGTCAAGCGCTTCTCCTGGGTAATAAAGCTAATACTGTAAACTCCCAACTACATTTCAGGCTAGAAAGGAAAGATTTCTGGGTGAAAATGTATTTGTAGCCTTTGATTTTTGTCTACATTCTGACCAAAAAAAAAAGATGAGCTCCTTTTTAGTGGAATAAGCATTGATCTTTGAGCTTTTTGCGCTTTTGTGCTACGATTTTTGATTGCATTTGCAGGACCTGGATATGATCAGCAGATAATCAAGATCTATAGATGTCTTGTGATATAGATATCTGTCTGTCTAGCTAGTTGGATAACAGCAACTTATCTATACAGTTAATGATACTTACTGTTAAATACAGGAGAACAGGATTAATACAGCTCGGTACTTATATACGGTCTGCATCATTTGTCTAGCTCAATGGTCAGCAACCTGCAGCTCCGGCCTCCTTGTTGCGGCTCCCATACCGAGCTCTGCGAAGCAAAGGAAATGTGTCTTTCAGTGTTTGAAATATCCGACTCACCGCTAGTCCGTGAATACATCTAAAATATGTTTTAACTACTGATTGGATGAGCATGGTACGGAGGAAAGGCCCACTTTGTTCATTCATTTATTCATTTTCTACCGCTTATCCTCAGGAGGATCGAGGGGGTATGTTGGAGCCTGTCCCAGCTGTCTCTGGGGGAGAGGCGGGGTACACCCTGGACTGGTCGCCAGCCAATCACAGGGCACATATAGACAAACAACCATTCACACTCACCCACTTTGTTCAGTTCAGTATCTATTCTCCAAAGACAAATAAACAAGAAATTATTAATTCATTCATTCATTCATTCATTCATTTTCTACCGCTTTTTCTTCACGAGGGTGGCAGGGGTGCTGGAGCCTATTCCAGCTGTCTTTGGGCAAGAGGCAGGGTACACACTGGACTAGTCGCCAGCCAATCACAGGGCACATATAGACAAACAACCATTCACACTCACATTCATACCTATGGACAATTTGGAGTCGCCAATTAACCTAGCATGTTTTTGGAATGTGGGAGGAAACCGGAGTACCCGGAGAAAACCCACGCATGCACGGGGAGAACATGCAAACTCCACAGAGATAGCCAAGGGTGGAATTGAACCCTGGTCTCCTAGGTGTGAGGTCTGCGCGCTAACCATTAGACCGCCATGCGGCCCACAATAAGATATTCATTTATTCATTCATTTTCTACCGCTTATCCTCACGAGGGTCAATATGATATTTAGTATTGTTATTAATATTATTATTATTAATAATAATATTTAGTATTATTGTTATTCAGAAAATGATATAAATGCTCCTCCCTGCATAAAGAATTAATAACAGGAGCAATAGAAAGGCAAGAAACATCACCAGTAGGCATACTGATCACATTCATCCAAGCATATCGAATTGCCTGTGATGCTAACGGTTGCTGACCCCTGATCTAGCTAGAGCTAACTGCCACAACTATCAATTTATACAATTGTTAATAAGTAGCCCGGCCTAGCTATGAAGCTACGCTTACTGTAAAACATAGTAAAATAACAATAATGTACGATATTAACCTCATGTGTCATTTGTTTATCTAGCTAGTTCACTAGCATAGCAATCAAATTAGCCACGCTAGCAGTAGTAGCTACAGTAGTTGGCTATACCTGCTTATAAATTAGCAATAATGTAGCTAATAACATGAGCTACCTACTACATGTCTATGGATCGATTGTTGTTCACCATTTACTCTCTTTAAAAGCGTCCCTTTAGCCTTAACGAGCTAAAGAGATCAAAGCAGTCCATTTCCTCTTCTCTCACCTTCTCCTCCTCATTACTCCTCATCGTCAACCATCTTCAGGGTCTTTATTTGGGTGAGAGCCTCTCTTAAATGCTTGGGCCAGCGTAGCTCAGACCTCATAGCGCTTCTGTGTAAGATTAGCAAGTGTCCTCTGAGTAGTACACACAGACACTCTCCAGGTCGGCCATTGTGTTCACGGACAGCCTTGAAGTATAGTGGAGGAGCTTCTTAACAGCATGAAGGGTTCTAAGAGGGATGTAGAAAACAAGCACACACACTAATGGCCTCACGTTGGCCATCAGTCGCAGGAGTCACACACACACACAGATATGTTTAGGACTAGCTTCAACATCCAAATATTTCCAGTCGCCGTTGGTTCTTAACCCTTTGTCTGCTGTTCAAGTCATGAAATCTCCCACAGTTATTGTCCCATGACATGACTGGCATATTGTGTGTCAATTAATACTTCTTGTAATATATATTCTATATTTGTAGTGATACAATTTTGAGTTTAAGGTATAATTTTAACTTATAATTTAATAATAATATATTTCTTTTATTTGAAATTTTATTTGTAATTTTACAATTAAACAATGATTTCTTTCCATTAAGAAAATATATTTTAATTGTGCAATTTTTTGTAATTTTACAAGAAAATATGCTAGTAGTGTTATGACTATAGGGGGGTAATTTATAATTTAAAAAGAAATATTTCTGTGTTTATATTTAATATTTTTATTTTACTTTGTTTTTTATATTTGTTATATTCATTATATTTAATATATTTATTTTACTTTCTTTTTTGTGTTTTACTAAAACATTTTATTTGTAATTTTACAATTAAACAATGATTTCTTTCCATTAAGAAAACATATTTTAATTGTACATTTTTTGTAATTTTACAAAATATGTTAGTAGTGTTATGATTATGGTGGGGGGATTTATAATTTAAAAAGAAATATTTCTGTGTTAATATTTTATATTTTTATTTTACTTTGTTTTTTGTGTTTTACTAAGAAATTTTAATTGTAATTTTACAATTAAACAATGATTTATTTCTATTAAGAAAATATATTTTAACACTGCAATTTTTTTGTCATTTTACAAGAAAATATGTTAGTAGTGTTATGACTATGGTGGTTGGGGGTAATTTATAATTTAAAAGGAAATATTTCTGTGTTTATATTCATAATATTTTTATTTTACTTTGTTTTTTGTGTTTTACTAAGAAATTTTAATTTTAACAATAATTTCTTTCCATTAAGAAAATCTATTTTAATTGTGCAATTTTTTGTAATTTTACAAGAAAATATGTTAGTAGTGTTATGACTATGGTGGGGTAATTTATAATTTAAAAAGAAATACTTCTGTGTTTATATTTAATATTTTTATTTTACTTTATTTTTTGTGTTTTACTAAGAAATTTTAATTGTTATTTTATAATTAAACAATGATTTCTTTCCATTAAGAAAATGTATTTTAATAGTGCATTTTTTTGTAATTTTACAAGAAAATATGTTAGTAGTGTTATGACTATAGGGGGTAATTTATAATTAAAAAATAAATATTTATGTGTTTATATTTATAATATTTTTATTTTACTTTTTTCTTGTACTATTAGGACTTCTTTACTGCAATTTTACAATTTAAAAAAATATTTTGGTAACATATTTTTGTAATATTATATTTTTTTAAATGTTGTAATTTAACTAAATATTGTATTCTATCAATAATACTCATTTTCTTGTAATTTTACAACTCTTTCCCATAAGATAAAAAAATTACAATCATATTAATATTACTTATAGTAAAAAAAACATTAAAACTTGTCAGATTTTGACTTCTTTTTGTACTTATTTTGTACTTATTTTTTAAATACTTATTAATATTATTTGATTAATCCTTCAAATAATCAGAATGACCTGAAATTAACTACAAAGTCATAAATCGGCAACATAGTGATAACATGATACATGCTTAGGCAGTGCTGTGTGATTACGATGATTGAATTAATTCGACTTTATTGTCACTTTTAGCTGTTACACTCTACTGGCATTGGGGCCTAGTGCGATGCATATTCAACAGATGTAGCTGTTTTGACCAAAAGCTTGCTTTGTTTAATTTGTGGCCTGAAATGGAACAGTATCGGAAGTCACATAGACGTGTTGTTCGGCCCCCGGCGAAGGTCTACGCTCGTGCGAGTGCATATGAAGCCAAATATTTGTTAAATTGAACCTGTGATGTTGACTTCAAGCCGCCATTTAAGTTGAATGTGACTCACCTGCCTTCATAGCCTGCAAGTGTGGATTGCTGTCAGCATATTTAACAGAGCTGCTTGTTGTGGAGGAGGCTTTAATGAAAAAGGCCTGCTGGGAGAGGCGAGGGAGTGTGAGAGTAAATTACGCCTCCTGCTTGTCTGGCTTTCTGCAGGCTGCTGCTTGCCAATATGTTGCCAATCTACACACTTACATGAGCGCAAGGGAGTAGGATTGTGGCTATTAGCAACGATAGCCAACCTGCACCGGTGTCCACTTACCTCTGTGGAGAGTCAAGAGTCACTCTGTCCAGTTTTTATGTCTCCAACCGAGTGTGTGTGTGTGTGTGTGTTGTCGGGTCCAAGCCCAGAATGGCGGCAGCCTGCAAAGCTGAGACTGCTGCTGCTGCTGCTGCTGATGGGGGGGACATTGATTTTTTTTTTTTCTTACTCCCCCCTCTGTTTTCTCTAGGATTTTGACAGAATCATAGCACCATGGAAACAAAGAAACAGCTTTGTGACAGAGGAAAACCTTTCATTTGGGTCGGCCTGAATGGCGGCATACCACTGATAACAGCGTGGATAATCACACAGGTACACACAACTCTCCACATAGTATAAGGTGAAGGTATGATTGTGCAAACAAACAACGCAAAAAAGTCTTTGCACTAAGCCTCAGCTCACACAATCGCAGTCATCAACAACATCAACATGAGCTGAAAGGAAACTTTTTAATGCTGGCAAGCTTTCATTCAGTATATTGGAAATTGTATTTATTTTAAAAGTGCTTCACAATTAAACAACTGGTTTATATTATTATATAATTAATACTTAGCTATGCATTTGAACTAATACTGAATAACTAACTGAACGGCATAAAGCAGACCTTCGCCAAGTTCTTCATATTTTGATTGACACCATAAATATTAGTCCTACATATATTTTATCTACCTACATAGCTGTATTACTTGACCATGTAAACTTACCATGGAATTGTTTGAAAGACTTAAAGAATGCTAATATGCTAACGTTAGCATTGTAACACCCAGCATTATAGCTCTAAGTGTTACCTATGTGTGCTACCTCTAAAAAAAACAAATATTAGTATAATTATATTAGCATGCTGACACCTAGCACTAGCAATAGCACTACCTAAGTGGCTACTTGAGTTCTTGTTCATGAAAATCGCAAAAAATGCTAGTATGCTCATGTTAGCATACAAGCAATGTAGACATTAGCAGGCTAACGTCTTGCATAATAGAGTACATATGAAAATGGCTAAAAAGGCTGCTATGCTAATGTTAACATGCTAACACCTAGCATGATAGTGCTAACTGTTCATCGAAGTGTTTAACCATGATAACGGCTACAAATGCTACTATGCTAATATTGGCATACTAGCAATGCTAATATGCCAACATTAGCATGCAAACACCTAGCATGATAATGGTGTTTATATATGTGTCTACACATGAAATAGAAAAAAAGATGCTAATATACTAACATTAGCATGCTAACACCTAGCATGATAATGGTGTTTATATATGTGTCGACTCATGAAATGGAAAAAAGATGCTAGTATACTAACATTAGCATGCTAACACTTTGCCTGATAGCGCATTCTCCCGGGAAGGCTAATTGTACAAGTGATTTGGCCATTTTATTTTGTGCCTCGCAAGGTTAAAGAATCCTTTACAAAAATTCCGGGATCCAGACTGTGATCCGTAATGCCCCTCAAAATTCAATCAGTTCTTCCATATCCCATTTCTGACAATTGCTGAAAATTTTATTCAAATCCATTCCGAACCTTTCAAGTAATTTTGAACGCAGACAAATAGATAAAAACATGGAAAATCATATAGCTTTATAGAAAAATGTACATGTCCATATATTTATCGGCTTGGTTCTCTGTATAGAGGCGTTCACATTACACCAACAGCTCAGTGGGGACTAACTCAGCTTACTACAGCAACCACACACACACACACACACACACACACACACACAATGAAAACCAGGCAGTCTGGTGTTCCTCACATTAATTTGACACGCAATCGATTTGATCCTTCGTCATCTCAATAATGATAAAAAAGAAGCAAAATGAAATAGAATCTGAGGAAATCTAATATTCGGGGGTCAAATCGCTTAATGAAGAGCAATCTGACTGTGCATGTTTGTGCCGCATGCTTTCTGTCAGCGTGTTTGTTTTTTTCTAACCCTTGCTTTTGTTCAGTCACTGGAGGATAAACAGAGCATTGAAATGATAAGAAAGGAGCTCTTATTGTTGGAATTAAAAAATGTGGAGGTATAAAGTGATATTGTAACTACAGAAACAATTGTAATGGTTATTCGGCTTGTCTTTTGAAAATAAAATGGCGATACCTCAGATTCTTTATCACAGTCTTATCACATACTACAGTATTAATTGGCCCTGTACCCTAGAAACCACCCATGAATGATACGGGAAAAGGCCGAAATGATACTGTGTCAAAACCCAGGGCAGTGATACTGATAAAATATAGAGTTTAACCATGTCCAGTATCAGCCCCTGTAGCTGTCCACTCAGAGCTGGTATCGTGCGCGTGAAACAACCAATCAGAGAACAGCGCACAAGCGTGAACACACACTATAAATATTCCTAGTGCTTCTACAGTCACCAAAAAACCCAAACTTGATTAATGAAACTTTAATTGTCAGACATTGATAAGATAAGACTGTTGATAAAATATTATTGTTGAAATATTTTTGCAATTATTGTGTTTACACTGTTTAGATATAATACATGTAATAAACTGAAAAAAATCTGGAAACAAAATGGTCTTTTGATTAAATAGTACGTGATAATAAGCTCATGATTAAATAGTATGTGATAATAAGATCATCACATGGTTTGTCTGGTATCAGGCATGATACCTGGCCTGTGAATGTGAGTGTGAATGGTTGTTTGTCTATATGTGCCCTGTGATTGGCTGGCGACCAGTCCAGGGTGTACCCCGCCTCTCGCCCGAAGACAGCTGGGATAGCCTCCAGCATCCCCCGCGACCCGGTGGAAAATGAATGAATGAATAGTGTCAAAATGAACAAATCCATCAACTGAGTAGTTTTATTTCATTTTAGTTTTATTTAGGTTCATTAAAAAGCTCTCCACTCACTTATTTTTGGTACATGTATGACAGCACACATTCCTTAAATGCTACATGTCTGACAAGCATCAAACAAAGGAAGACCTTCGGTCTCAGGCTGATACTGACACTTGGGGGCAGGATACCTGGCCTGATACCAGACAAACCATGTGATAACCTATAAATATCAGAAGTAGCGGAAGTCCAATGTATTAAGTTGTATGTAGTTGTTCTTGTCAGTTAACTTTAGTGTACTGTAATGTTGTTAATGAACCGTTGTAGTCTTATTAAACTAGGTATTCCTAACCAGGGGGTTTGCGTACCCTTAGTGGTACACAAGCAATTCAAGGTCCTTTTTGTCTATGAAATGGGTCACCCAGCCCTTGGTTAAGGTCAGTGATATTTCAATTCAATTCAAATAATAGAAGATATAAGCGGAAAAGCCTGTTAAAATATGTTGGTACTAAGTATGGTAATATTAATGGTAATCAGTAAAGGCCCAAAATGAATAAGAAATTCAAGCCTTCTGACTTCTGACTGTGTGAAAGGCATTTATTAAAATCCATAATTCCAGAAATCCAACTTCCAACACGCAATTTCCGGAAATGAATGAAAGTAAGATGCTTTTAAAAAACGGATAAATCTTTGCCAGTCGGTCCAGACGTGTTGTGGCCTTTTCTAGGATGACTGGTCTCATCATCCGCCACTCACCGCTAAATGTCCCATCTGCTAACATTTCCACGTTTCTCCGCCTTCAATCAATAGCAATAATTTTCCTCAGACCCTCGTGCGCACACACACACACACACACAAACACACACATAAACACACACTCATACGAGCATAGGTGGTCATCTCTTTGTTTCAGCTGCAGTTTAATGTGATTGCCTGCCATTGGCGTTGCCATATTGTCATCTCCCCTATATTGCATTGATTGTTTCCCTTGCTAAATCGTGCCTCGCTCTTTTTAGTCTTCTTTCAAATCCATACGCTGTTACCGTGCAACGGTTCCACGCTGCAGGTTCAGGCGGCGTGATGGAGCCAACACATGAAAGAAATACACACTTGCTTCCACGCTGGCTGATTGGCCGCCATTGATTGCGTGGTTATTAATGTATCCCGGGTGAGATAATTACTCTGTGCTCCTTCTTAGTTAGTTAAACACACGTCAGGGATTATGATGTCAGCCGGATTAAATGATCAATTAGACACACATGAGAGGAAGAGTCCTCCCATTATGCCTGAAGGCGCAGGAGGGTCTTGTGCTGTGGATGTGGTCAGTTGGCCAAGGGGGGGGGGGGCCTGGCTTTTTGACCTTGAGCTCAGGGGTCAGGTAGCAGACGGCCAGCCAGCTGGACATTTCCATCTCAAAGACCCCAGAGGACCTGACGCACACACACACATACACACACATCCATACCTCCTGCTCCAAAACTCGGGGTCTCATTTTGTCCTGCTGTGGATGCTGGGATGCTTTATGAGTGCAGAGGAGCTGCAGCCATTCATTTCTCCCTAACTGGGGGTCTAATGGAGAGGTCTACGCTGGAAACCTGAGCTCTTACTGAGTAATGAGCCTCCCCTTTACTGTCCGCCATGTGTGTATGCGTGTGTGTGCGTGTGTGTGTGTGTGTGTTTTCCAGGCGGCCAGTATCTGACCCTGTAAATGATGACTCTCCTCCCCTCATCCACAGTAGCTCTTTACTGCTAATAACATCTGATCACATCTAAGATGACCAAGCCCTCCACTATACTACCTCTAGCTAATGTTCTCCGATCAAGCGTCACTTTTTTTTTTTCTTTTAGGGTTGGGGGTATCCACCCCCTGAAGAAGCCACTCTTGCCTCCTTTTCTAATATCTCGGAAGGAGCGGCGGGAGGGGCTTCTTCTCTGCAGGCTAATGTAGTTAAATTGAAAGAGCTAGGGGGGAAGTTGATCAGTCATCCCCCCCCCCCGACCAATACTAACCATGTCGCTTCATGGGTCTCTCCTCCCATCTCCTCCTTGTGCATTTACCTGCAATTTGATTTGCACCAGCATCCCGCAGCCAAATGATGGAGGGGGCTTAGAGTTAGACGTGGCAACAACTTTGACTCCTGAGGTGTGTGTTTTTTAAGAAAAGTGGCGGCACGGTGGTCAAGTGGTTAGCGCGCAGACCTCACAGCTAGGAGACCAGGGTTCAATTCCACCCTCGGCCATCTCTGTGTGGAGTTTGCATGTTCTCCCCGTGCATGCGTGAGTTTTCTCCGGGTACTCCGGTTTCCTCCCACATTCCAAAAACATGCTAGGTTAATTGGGGACTCCAAATTGTCCATAGGTATGAATGTGAGTGTGAATGGTTGTTTGTCTATATGTGCCCTGTGATTGGCTGGCGACCAGTCCAGGGTGTACCCCGCCTCTCGCCCAAAGACAGCTGGGATAGGCTCCAGCAACCCTGCGACCCTCGTGAGGATAAGCGGTAGAAAATGAATGAATGAATGAATGAATGAGTATACACCCTCACAATTATTCAATCATCCAAATGAAACGTCTGTACTGCTTGTACTCAATCAGGTCACTGCTGACTTTGGGGCGAGAGTCAGGGTGCACCCTGGGCTGGTAGTGTAATGTCCAAGCAGGAGCTGTAGTAATTCTACATTTGATCAAACTTACTTAAATGTGATCAAATGTATAGTAAGTCAACCGCCTTCATCCCACCCTGTCTTCTGCATCTGTCTCTCTCACACCAACTACCCTCATGTGCTTCTTCAAACGCCCTCTTTGGTCTTCCTCTACGCCTCCTACCTGGCAGCTCTAAACACAGCATGCTTCTAGTAATATATTCACTAAGTCACCGATCTCTCCATGTCCGAACCATCTCAATCTGGCCTATATGACTTCATCTCCAAGGCCTCTAACATGTAATGTCACTATAATGTACTCGTTCCTGATCCTATCCATCATGGTCACTCCCAATGTGAACCTCAACATCCGCATCTCTGCTACCTCCAGTTCTGCTTCCTGTCTTTTCTTCATTGGTACTGTCTTTAGACCATTCATTCGTTCATTCATTCATTCATTCATTCATTTTCTACCGCTTATCTTTACAAAGGTCGCAGGGGGTGCTGGAGCCTATTATTGATAGCCTACTATTGATTGGATGAACATGGTACGGAGGAAGGGCCCACTTTGTTCAGTCATTTGTTCAGTCCGGCATCTATTCTCCAAAGACAAACAATAAGATATTCATTCATTTATTCATTTTCTACCGCATTCCTCACAACGGTTGTGGGGGATGCTGGAGCCTATCCCAGCTGTATTTGGGCAAGAGGCGGGGTAAAACTAAAAAATTAAAAAAATTAAACTAAAACAAAAGAAAATTACTCTTCCTTTGTTTGATGCTTGTCAGACATGTAGCATTTAAGGAATGTGTGCTGTCATACATGTTCCAAAAAAAGTGAGTGAAGAGCTTTTTAATGAACCTAAATAAAACTAAAATAAAATAAAACTCAGTTGATGGATTTGTTCATTTTGACACTATTCATTCATTCATTTTCCACCGCTTATCCTCACGAGGGTCGCGGGGGATGCTGGAGGCTATCCCAGCTGTCTTCGGGCGATAGGCGACGTACACCCTGGACTGGTCGCCAGCCAATCACAAGGCACATTTAGACAAACAACCATTCACACTCACATTCATACCTATGGACAATTTGGAGTCGCCAATTAACCTAGCATGTTTTTGGAATGTGGGAGGAAACCGGAGTACCCGGAAAAAACCCACGCATGCACGGGGAGAACATGCAAACTCTACACAGAGATGGCCGAGGGTGGAATCGAACCCTGGTTTCCTAGCTGTGAGGTTTGCACGCTAAACACTCGTCCACCGTGCAGCCCATGTGAAGAATATCAAAGTATGAGCTCCTATATGAGTTTTTATTAGATTGTACAGCAGCACCTCATGTTGTGACGTCTTTTGTAGCTGAATTCGTACGTACGACGAGGTGAGGATGCATGCCTGTCTCAGTCCTACATGAGTCCTATAGTGTTTACATGGCCCTTTGCTGAGCTGGTGCGTGGATAATGATTCAACCATCAAAAGATTAGTGATGAGGTTGAATACAATGGAAGCGCTGATAGTTGCCTCCGTCTGTTGACACTGGCACTGCTGGGAAACACACAGATAACACACACACGCTCTTAAAAGCACACAATGTTGTCAAGTATAAAAGTCAGTGTGAACATGTGTAAGACAAGGAAGCCCCCCCTCCCCACTCCGAAAAAAGAGGCGCACGCTCATGTGCCGTGTGTGTGTGTGTGTATGCATGTAAGCGTGTGAACCCGCACTGTGTCAACACATCATCGGTTTCGGCCTCGTCAGAATGCACACACACAGATTCCATTCCCTCATCCCTGAACATCCATTCCCTTGTTTCCTTCACACACACACATTCTGCCCCCTCCCTGCTGTGATTTACCGGCCCCTCCCTACACCTCTTTGGCACATTAAGAGCATTTAAAGCGTGGCTGTTACTAAACAGGGCTCTTTATAGAGCCACTCCACACATCTAAAGCCCATTATGTCCGCATCAAAGTGGAATAACAGTGACTAATGAGCGATGGATATCATGAGAGACTGTTAAATCTCTGCTCACTATAGCAGCTAGTGTGTGTGTGTGTGTGTGTGTGTGAGTGTGAAGCTGTGTTAGTCAATTGCAGCTGAGCATGGCATGTAAAAAAACAGGCATTTTTACACCGTTTGCGCCATGTCTGGATAAACGACATCTGTCAGAAATGCTGGAGGATGAGTCCCGGAATTAAAGAATTCACTTGCACACAGGTGCAATCACTCCTCTGTTTTGGTTTGGGTGCTACTTTTGAAGGCAGTGGAAGTTCATTCATTGAGAAAAATTACAAAGTCAGTCTGGTATCGTTTATCGCTTTTTGTGGGATTTCTGTGTGAAAGAGGCTAGAAAATAAAATCAGTTTTTTTTTATTGATCAAAGCCATCTTTACATCAAATATCTTTAGTTTTGTTGCTTGTGGCATCATTTTTTTTCCCAAAAAGATACCCATGATGTTAATTGGGCAATTGAAATTAAGTGTGAATGGTTGCATGCATGCTTTTTCTCCGGGTACTCCGGTTTCCTCCCACATTCCAAAAACATGCTAGTTTAATTGGCGACTGCAAATTGTCCATAGGTATGAATGTGAGTGTGAATGGTTGTTTGTCTATATGTGCCCTGTGATTGGCTGGCCACCAGTCCAGGGTGTACCCCGCCTCTCGCCCGAAGACAGCTGGGATAGGCTCCAGCACCCCCGCGACCCTTGTGAGGATAAGCAGTAGAAAATAAATGAATGAATGGTCTAAAGACAGTGCCAATGAAGAAAAGACAGGAAGCAAAACTGGGGGTAGCAGAGATGCGGATGTTGAGGTTCACATTGGGAGTGACCATGATGGATAGGATCAGGAACGAGTACATGAGAGGGACATTACATGTTAGAGGCCTTGGAGATGAAGTGAAGTGCATGAGTGGGTTTTCTCCAGGTACTCCGGTTTCCTCCCACATTCCAAAAACATGCTAGGTTAATTGGCGACTCCAAATTGTCCATAGGTATGAATGTGAGTGTGAATGGTTGTTTGTCTATATGTGCCCTGTGATTGGCTGGCAACCAGTCCAGGGTGTACCCCGCCTCTCGCCCAAAGACAGCTGGGATAGGCTCCAGCACCCCCGACCCCCCCCCAAACTAAACTCCAGCATAAATCCACAACGCTATTAAGGATTAAGCATCATAATGAATACCATCCATCCATTTTCTACACAGCTTATACTCACTAGAGTCGCCGGTATGCTGGAGTCTATCCCAGCTGTCTTTGACCGAGAGGTGGGGTCGACCCTGGACTGGTCGCCATAATGAATGAATGAATGACTGAAGTCAGACATGTCAATATCGTCAACTAAAATTATAAAAGTTAGTAAATATTGATTAAAATCTACTGTCAGTCAATGTCCAATCAGTGTGAGGCTTGTCCCTGCTTTGCAATGTTGAATGGAGAAGATAGCGTTGTTGTCCATAATCCCGTAATGGCAGGTACTCAGTGACAGGAGAAGCCATGTAATCCTCTTTTAGATGCAGCCTTCATTGTCCATAGCCTGCACACTTTCCCTATTAATCCCACCCATGCTTAGATGCGCCCCTGAGGCCCCACAAACATCCAAGCCATAGACAATAGCATGTGTTGCGTCATAGTGTCAGTTTGTTGGGGAATTGTACTAAATGTTGTGCAGAATATGTTAGTAATTAGCGTTACATGAAAAAAGAGTTCTGTGGAACTTTGTATATGGGTATGATGTTCCAAGAACCAATCAACTTTATTATGGCGAAGGTCTGGATAAAGGTGTGGATTTATTACACCATTTTCAGTCAACATGGGATTTTGCCCCATCCCAGAATGCAAATGGTAGAGTCCCGTCTGACATAAAAATGGTATCGTACTGTAATTTTTATATCAAGGATGTCCACCAAGGACCAGATGGTGAAGCTTTGTGATATAGTAGGTGAAAAAACATATTATTAGAATCAACTTTGGCCTTTGCTTCTTAAATAATCTTTGTAAAGTTTATTTTCAGAATATTTTGACTTTATTCCCATAATTGTCTAACATTTCCCCCAGTGCAATTTTCCAAAAATTACAACTTTATTTAGTTTTTTTCTGATAATATTCTGACTTTTTAAAATGAAATTTGTATTTAATATTTTCTGGAAAATTACTTAATTAATTCTACTTTTTTCCAATGCAGTATTTTGACTTTTCATTTTTCTTGCAATAATGATTTTTTTGCATAATATTTTGACTTTATTATATTTGTTTCCACAATGTAATATTAAAAAATTACAGCTGTATTTGTTGTTTTGTTTGTTTTTCTCATAATATTCTGATTTAAATAACTTACATAATTTTTCAGTAATATTTCAACTTTATTATACCAAAATTACATTATTTTTCCTCAGAATAATACAATGTTATTCTTTTTGTTATACTTTTTCACATCCCCCCCCCCATTCCAATCAAAATGGTATAGTCTCATCATCTTACACCTACTAGTTCATATTTCTTAGACAACAATGTAGGACAATAATACTGTGTCAAAAATGGTGCAGTCCCATCATCTCACATCATTATCACGGCGTTCATATAGCGACAGCATGTAGCATGGACATCACACACACTGTACTTCATTCATGGACACATCCCGTAAAGACCTGCGCACACACACAGTGCCACACAATGGCACCACATATTGTGGACAGTTGTAATCCGCTTCCTGACGTGGAGAAAGGCGAAGACAGAGTCTCTTGTTGACATAAAAGATATAATCCATCTCCTTTCTCCGATATAGATTTTCAGGGACAAGTAAAGGACAGCAATGCTTGACCTAACCACTGAGCGCCTTGTTAAATGTGCACACACTGCGCTCTTGTCTCCTCGTCATCCCTACCTCCAGCCCACCTATTAAATATGCCACATTGCCGCCATAAGTGGCTGAGAGGGTCTTAACTGATCAAGTGGGACATTTCAGTTCACGCTGCGTTATTAAAGTTTAAAGAGATATATGCCCTGCAGAGCCTGTTATAGTTTCTTGTGTGAAATTGGACAAAATTGCTTTATTTACTTTTGGTTAGGTCAACTTTACCGTAAAAGGAGTTGAGAAGACGGCAAAATCAAAGCCCAAAACTTACCACTTCCACATGGAATGAGAGGAGACCATATCAGACATGCCATAGCTGACTCCGTGCACAGTACATTTCAACATTAATAAACTGAATATTTCTGTAGTTAGAGCATGAAAAACCTGTTTATGAGTTTCAAAATACTAATAATAGAACACAATAATGCTCATGTATTTACCTTTACTCTCTTATTAATCTTTGTTTACACCCCATTGGACTCATGTCCAAGCTATATAGAATATCGTGAAGCATATAGTGTCGCACGGCATATAGCGTCCAACAAGCTACCAAGATAAAAACTAGTTAGCCTCCAGTTATTTTTTCGAAAAGGAGTTGAGAAAACGACAAAATCAAAGCCCAAAAATTACCACTTCCACATGGAATGAGAGGAGACCATATCAGACATGCCATGGCTGACTCCGTGCACAGTGTGAAGGTGATATAATCTGTGTGTCATCACTGTAGCATTACTGACGTCTAGTGACCGTTATACAGGCGTCCATTGCCGTTCCAACATCGCTCTCTCATGCTATTACAGTTTTTCAAAAATGTTAATAATTAGGACACACTTATTTTGACTATGAACCCCTCTAAAAAAATCTCTAACAACGTTGCATGGTTTGATATCCATGCTGTGATCATACATTAACACTTACACTGATGATAAAATGCAATAGTTGCAGTATCTTGCAGTATTTTGATGATTTAAAATACTACTGAAACTTATTTTCTCGGTGTATTGATACACGCACTTGTGCTAGTTGCGTCAACAACAGCAGAATAGATTCACTATATTGGGTTATACAGTTGTAAAAGTCGATATAGGGGTGTTATTTCATGTCTAGAGATCTCTAATAATAATAAAAAATGAAAAAATAATGAAAAATTTATGATATTTACTGTATACTTATGTTTGAACCATGATGTAGCAAGGTATGAAACAAATTTGAGTAATATCCAATCATACTGTCTATGTGGTTAATATTAATAATGAATTTATTTTAGTTTTATGTCAGGTCAGGTTAGGTCTCTGCTTATCTACAAATCACTGAGGCAACACTGAGGCCATGTTGTAAAGTTGTGTGTGTAAGCAAGTGGAAAAAAAGAAAAGTGAGGTGCAGGGCTTGTGTGTGTGTGTGTGTGTGTGTGTGTTGAAAGAGGCTACTGTTACTGATCAAACTACAGTGCAACGCTGCTCGACCTCCCATTTGTTTGGAATTTGCAATTGGCATTCCCACTGGAAGCATAGAACTAGAAATAATCTGTTCCAGAGTCAAAATGTGGCATATTTTGCCTTTGATGAAAAAAAATTACAGATTTATATTTCTACACATAAAGAACACGATGGTAAGAAAACACATTTAATTACACGTCACTGCCTCTCCCTTTCCGTACAAATAATATATGATTTCTTCATAATGCATGTCTGATGTATTATATATAAGATGTATGGCGCTGTCACACAAAGTGACAAAAACAAATGAGAGAACTGAGAAAGTAAATGAAATGAAACTAAAATATGATACGCCTCTTAATGATGATCCAGAGCCGCCATTTCATCATCACATTGACAGCGCTGGCTGAAGGCTCATCCCTTTTGTTTGTGTGTGTTTTATTTTTATACATTATAAATGACTATTGACAGCGCAGTAATTAGAATTTTAATCACTTTCCGACACTCCTCATACAGATTTTTGAAGATTTTATTACCATAATATTAATAATCTGTATGCACCTTTAAGTATATGTGGTGCACTGACCATCTAAGGCGACCTCAAGCCAGGACAAGGGGTCAGTGACCTTTCACCCCTGACCCTCCCACTGTCCCATCCACCACCCTCAGCTGGTCAAACTCTAACCCTGAGACAGATGGATAACGGACCGAGTGCTTTATCTCCTCTTGACCACACTCTCGGATGTAGCCTTTGCTTTCACCTCTCGGTGCCCTCTTTCAGCATGCAGCAGCCATGTTTGTTGTTGGACTTCCATCGTATTTTCAGCCCTCTTTGTTACTGTGGCTACTTTATTTAGCTATGAAAGAGCTCTCAGTATGATGCAGTGGAAGCTCATATTTGTATTTTCACAAAATGAAAATTAGACAAACATTCATAGGTAAGACAAAAATAAAGTCTGGTGGGCTGGAAACCTCTCCGAGGTGTACCCCGCATCTCACCATTTGTCAGGGATAGGCTCCAGCTTAGGTGAATGACTGTAAGTGACAAGGTGTTATGTTTGGAAGGACTATATACCACATGTAAGGTCATAAGTGTGCTGGAGCCTATTACTATATGTTATAAAAGGATAATTATGAAATAATAATAATTACATAAAATGCCTGAAAGGTACTGCATATATACTGGTATGCGGTCTATAATATTTATTTTTTTTAAATAATGAAATAAACTGATATATGTTATACTGTATCTACTGGTATGCCATTCATTATGAAAAAATCGGAACATGAAAAAAATTCTGATAATATAATTCATGAATATAATTATATATATTATATATTATAATGACTATAATATAATTCATATTCATAAAAATTATGAAATAAATAATGCATGAATATAATTATATATATGTGAATATTATTATATATATTATATATATGATAATGACTATAATATAATTCATATTCATGAAAATTATTAAATAAATAAAATAACATGAAATAAAGTCATGGTAATATAATGGTATATTTTAATTTTAATGGTATGGCATTAATGATAGGTATGAAAAAATGTTTAAAAAATTATATTAAAAATCAAAAATTGTCAACATCTATTTAATATATTGGTACATATTTCCAGTACACCAAATAATAATCATTTTTAAGACTAAACTAAGCTGATTGTAGATGCTGATTCCCTATATGTTCCTTACATTTTCATTTTTAATACCTTTCTGGTGAGCACTATTGTGTTTGTAATGGCAATATTTGTCATACAAATCTTGCATTGGATTTTATTATACAGTTATACCTGTGCCTATATTGTTGTGGCTATATTGCATTCATTGTGATTGAACTAAATTGTTTTGCACTTTGGACATAAAGTGTGCATGTGCAATATACAGAAAATGATTCCCCCATGTATATCAGGACTTATCAAAGTGTATGCATGTGTTTCTGTGCTATATTCTCCTCTTCTATAGCTAAGTATGCATATCTGTATCTGCATAATATATATAGAATGTGCATATATTGTTAAAAGCAATATAGCAGCCTCTGTGTATGTATATCCAAAAAAAAGGGGGGCTGCTGCTGACGCTGCAAGCGGATCGAACCTTTCGATTGACACTGAAACAATTTGCATAGTGATTCTCTTTGAGCGTGCAGCGAGGATCCATAACGAGAGCAGCCGGCTGTTCAAATGCATGCCGGAGAAAAGCCCGGTGAGAAGCACCCTTATCGTCCGGGGTGGAAAAACAGCAAGACTCTATTTTTTTGTGGATGTTTTTTTTTTGTGGGTGGCAGGGACGCTGTGGATCTCGCTGATGAGGATTGTTTCTTCCACCCCCTCCTCGGCAATGATTGTGCAAATGGAGGAAACATGCAGAGGAAACGTGCATTTTCTTGTTGTTTCTGTGCTTTGATGTGATGGACTTAGATAGACGTGTGCTTCATGGGACACACACTCCATGCGGTAAATTCTGTGCTTGTGTGTGTGTGTGTGTGTGTGTAAGTATGCCTGTATGGTGCGTTTTATGTGTCGTAATATGGCACCATGTTGAGAAACACTCATATCCGTCCGCGCATGAACTTGAACGCACCACAGCTTGTGTTAAACGAAAGTTAGCGCCGCACTGCACGTCGTTTTTTTTCCGTATAGTGAAATACTCCTGAAATACTACTTTATTTCATGCATTCTTAGAGTTGATATTCTAACGAAATACTCAAAGATCATTTTTGTATATATAGTATTTAAGTATATTTCGCGGACACCACTTTTTTTTAATTGAAACATTACTTGTTTTACTTTGTTTGCTAGCATAGTCTCTGATTGGATGATGATTAGACACGTGATCATCTGTAAGCAATATTAAGTACACAATCTAAGTAGATCCTATACAATATCGTGCCTTTACAAGGATAAAACTGCTTTTTATTTATGGACACATTAATCATTATTACTATTATTATTGATTTTTAGTTAGTAATTAGTAAGGTAATGTAGTAAAGTAATGTAACACTGTTTGTTAGCAATTAAAACAACAATTAGCATGCCGTGTAGCCATGAATGCATTATTATGATTATTATTATTATTATCCCTTTACAAGTATAAAAATGCTCAAGTCGATCTAATATAAAAGCATAATCAATTTAAGGCACGAGATAATATTTGTTTTGCAATAATGCAAAATAGATTATTATTATTATTACTATTGTATGTTTCACGCATACAAAATAACACAGAGACAATTTTCCACCTGTAAAGACTATTATTATATTATTTCATAGTGTGTAAAGACGCTATGCATTTAATCGTAGCCTGCATGAGCATGCAACAACAATAATAAGAATATATATTATTAAATTAAAGATGATTTGATGCCATTGTCATCTTTGTTAAGGCACATTTAAAGGACACATAATGTGTGACAAAATGTGCATTATACACTTTTTAATGTATTTAATTATGGATAAAATGAATGAAAGTGGGGGGGAAAAAAGTCACTATTCTATAGATATAAATGTCTCCCAAGACAAAGTTAGAGGCATGCAGTCACCGGGCGGCATATGGAGCCTTTAATGTAAAGCCAGGCTTCGTTAATTGCACATGAGTGCACGAATGAGACGCAAGTGACGCGGAATAACACCGCGATACGGGCAGTTCATTTACCCTCTGAGCAAGGCAGCATGTTGCATCTGCTGCATGCATCGATGGCGACCACTTTCATTAATTAGAGACAGGATGCATTACTTGTTATTGTTGTTATTTTTATTATTATTATTATTATTATTCGAAATCAAATATTTAAAATCTACCTGGTGGTATTAAAAAAACATTTTTTAATATGTTTTTATTTATATATCATATATAATGTATCAAGTTATTTATTATATGTTAATATAAATCTGCTACCTTATATTGGAGTGCAAGTCATGGTAGGAAAAAGAAGAATATTTTTAGTTGTGTTTATTTATCCCAACAATTCAAAGGCCTTAAAGATTGAGCCCCCCTGCAGGAATTCTAAATGTATTCCGTATCGATTGTTGTGCTGTGTTATCAAGGCCTATGCACTTCAAATATGCTGTGAAGGCCAAGCACTCATGCACTCAACGTGCAAGCACCGCAATGTCCATTTTTACACTATTTATATTTTTAAACATATATTTTTTTAAAATTCTTGAAAGGGTTTTAGTAAGAATAAATCATGTATGCTTTTCAAGGGGGTGGTCTTATTTTAATGGCGGTTTAAAGGTGAAGTATCATTTGTTTATGGCTTGGGAAAAAGGATAAAAGAAATCAAATTGATTTCAATTCCAGAAGGCTAATTCAGTTTCCCAAAAGACCACAACTGGAGTGGGCTCATTTGTTAAAATTTAGATGCGCCAAATGTCATTTAGTAAAGGGCTTATTCGGCTCCAAACAAGCTGTAATTGTCATTTTTTTTTACGTGTGTGTGTGTGTTAGTGTGTGTGTGTGTGCACATGCTGTGTCACTTTGCAGAGCTGCACACACACCATATTGATCCACGCTTCTTATATTGGTCCACCTGCCCGGGAATGATGAATAATCAACGTCACCGACAGGATTTAGCAACCTCTATTTTTTGTTAGTATTTTCTTTATTTATTTTTAACTTAAGCCCATGCTGGTTGACGTGCACGAGGTCATATTCGTCCATGTTTATTATCATTGTATGCACACAAAATGTCACCATGCATGCAAGGCCCTTTTCCGTGCACAATGGCTGCAAAGAGGCAACACACACACACACACACACACATACACAGGTCCAGGAAGGATGCATATCGATCTGTATGAGAATGTGGAGAAGCCATGTAAGGCCAACTATTATCCTTTTAATATTATATTTAATATCATATGTAGTCTATACTATTTAGACATGTTTTGTTGCAATTTTCTGTTTATACAAACCATCACACAAATGCAGAAATAACTTAAAGACTTGTTGCATTCAGGAATTCAACATCTGACTACAGGCACAACTTCTATTAGAACCCTAATATTAATATATATCTATCTAGCTCATCTGCGTGTTTATGTATTTACTTCAGATATTGGATTTCTGCATTACCTCTGCGGCTTCATAATTAATTCCAATGATTTTCAGTGGCTGACTAATGAAGACTTCGAGCAAAACCAGTATTACAGATACAAGCATATGGCATGATTGTGACCATAAACAATTTTTTTTAATATAGCATGAAAATTATTTGCAGTGTCTGATAAAGTCTGGAGTCCACATATGACACCTTCTCCTATAACCTGCAGAGATATGGATCTTATAGGATCTTAAATATTAGGATTGGGTTTTTTCCGAATTGATGATTTAATGCTGGACATTTGGGAAGGGAAAAAAAGGATGTAAAAACCTGACATGAATATAATTGACTCCATCTGCTTCATCTCATTTATTTTGATAAGATGACGTGAAAATCAATTGATAACTATGCTGGTTCATTCATTCATTTTCTACTGCTTATCCTCGAGGGTTGCAGGGGTGCTGGAGCCTATCCCAGCTGTCTTCAGGTGAGAGGCGGGGTACACCCTGTACTGGTGGCCAGCCAATCACAGGGCACATATAGACAAACAACCATTCACACTCACATTCATACCTATGGACAATTTGGAGTCGCCAATTAACCTAGCATGTTTTTGGAATGTGGGAGGAAACCGGAGTACCCGGAGAACATGCACACTCCACACAGAGATGGCAGAGGGTGGAATTGAACACAGGTCTCCTAGCTGTGAGGCCTGCGTGCTAACCACTCGATCTCAGCCCAGATATTATTATAGATAATGATATTGTTTCGCATCACTTAAAACAACAAAATTCCTTTTATTCAGTATCTGAACATTCCAACAGTAGCTAGCAAGCATTCCCTGATATCCTTTCTCCATAGCTGCAATGTCCGGCTGGAATCATTCCCCATATTCATCACTTCCTTGTGGAAAGAAATATACTAGTTGGGAATGCAAAAAAGCGTATCTTCAGTGACATATTACAGCCAAAGGCTTTGTAGGACTTCAGTTGGTTTGCCACCAGCTGCTTATAAATATCTGCCCTATTCATGATATTTTTATACATGAATATGGACACCAGTTATAGCAACACAGATAATACTGACAAAGTACAAGAACCTCACAAATCCAATAACAATGGTTATCTTTAGTGTTTAGCAAGTTCATTAATTAGCATGGGCAGCTACTTGAACACCTTAGGTATTGCACTGTGTACTATTGTATTATTATTTTTCTAACAAATACCTGACATGGTGGTAGTGTTATGGATTGACATCATTGTAACTTTAGTGTGTTTAGCCTTAGTGCTTAGTGCTACACCTTAAAGGGATAGGGATTACATGAAGCTGTATGATATCCCCTTAAGAAGTGTAGTACATCAACTTTTACTTACCCCCACTTGGTCCCATGAGTCCAGTTCTGGTCAGATTTTGGTGATGAGGAACATAGTTCAGTTTAGTTGGTTGGGCCACTTAAGTAATATGGATTCTCAAAACAATATGCGTTCAAAAGAGTATGCATTTCAGGCATCTTATTTACATTTGTGTTCCGCAGTGAATGAAGATGTGAGCATCGCAGCCATCTTCAAAATACCGCCAAGTGAGGTTTGATTTTTTTTCAATTCAAATGTATTACTCTTTTGAGCGAATATTTTTGAAGCCAAAATCTTAAGTGACCCCAGTAACCAACCAGAACCACACATGCATCTCATCACTGATATCTAACCAGAATTGGGCTCGAGGGACCAAGTTGGGGGGTAAGTCACCGTTGATGCACTACACTGCTGACGGGGATGTCATGTCAGAAATCCAAACTATCTGTAAGGGGATGACAAGCACATGCCAGCATAAAAATATGGCCGCCATCACGCCGCTTTGTAAATAGTTGTCGTAAGTCACTGAACGTTTTTCAGATGTATCTGTATTACAGTATTTTCTCGGGGTACTCCAGTTTCCTCCCACATTCCAAAAACATGCTAGGTTAATTGCCGACTCCAAATTGTCCATAGGTATGAATGTGAGTGTGAATGGTTGTTTGTCTATATGTGCCCTGTGATTGGCTGGCCACCAGTCCAGGGTGTATACCCCGCCTCTCGTCCGAAGACAGCTGGGATAGGCTCCAGCACCCCCTGTGACCTTCGTGAGGATAAGCGGTAGAAAATGACGCAGCATCAGGAGCAACTGGGGGTTCACTATCTTGGGGCATGTAGGCAACACAGTCAGGAGACCGAGAAGACCTGGGTTTGAATCTCTGTTGGACATCCCTAGAGTTTGTTCTCCTCGTGTGTGCGTGGGTTTTCTCTGTCGGACTCCGGTTTCCTCCCACATTCCAAAAACATGCTAGGTTAATTAGCGACTCCAAATTGTCCATAGGTATGAATGTGAGTGTGAATGGTTGTTTGTCTATATGTGCCCTGTGTAAATATTTTTGATTAATAAAATGCTATAATGGGCGGCACAGTGGTCTAGTGGTTAGCGCGCAGACGTCACAGCTAGGAGACCCGAGTTCGATTCCACCCTCGGTCATCTCTGTGTGGAGTTTGCATGTTCTCCCCGTGCATGCGTGGGTTTTCTCCGGGTACTCCGGTTTCCTCCCACATTCCAAAAACATGCTAGGTTAATTGGCGTCTCCAAATTGTCCATAGGTATGAATGTGAGTGTGAATGGTTGTTTGTCTATATGTGCCCTGTGATTGGCTGGCCACCAGTCCAGGGTGTACCACGCCTCTTACCTAAAGTAGAAAATGGAATTATGGATGAAATATAAGCTAGCATGTCTTCCAAAGCATTTTGACTATAACCCATATGTGGCGTTCCACAGGTCAGACTCTATCTGCTTATGTCTACTCCAAAGTTTCCCCAACTTTTTCAACATTCAGGTCCCAAATTAGAAAGTTTGTATGCATTTATGACTTTGACAAGAAATGTGATTTAATGAGGAACAAAATAACTGACCCAGACAATATGAATCAGCCAATAAAAACTGACCTTTAGCCCTTTATTGGAAACCCTGAGTTACTGCTCTGGTTAAGTTATTTGGACCAATTGACTTATATACATTCATACGTTAATATAATCTATAGGATGATATGTGTGCATTGTGATGCAGGACAATGTCTAAGTCAAGTTCCCTGACATATAATTTATAGTGTTTTGTTGTGTCGCCATGTATGTCTGAATGATAACCATTGGAGTGCACGCTTGGTCAGGCACACTTTTGGAGGAATTAAGTGTCCTTCTGTCAGGACACACGTCTATCTCACACACACACACATACACACACATACACACACATACACACACACGCCGTTGACATTGACTTTACATCAGAGACAGTTTAACTTCTTTAACTCCTTTTTTTTTACCCCTTTTGTTCAACTCGTTCAAGCGAGTGCTGCCTCTATTGTAGGGGACCCCCTGACAGATGCAGGGCCCCCTTAGCAGGTCCGGGGACAGGGAAAAGTCTGAAAGGTTAATCTGTGCACCCCCCCCCCCACCTCTATCCCCTCGTCCTCCCACTACACGCGCAGATGTTGGCTTTAGGAGTCTTGAAGCGTCACCTTTGACATGTCCCCTCATTCAGCAACAAGGGGCCGGGGTAGGGAGCCACAGGACACTGACCGCTGCAAGCTGTCACCACGGGCCAGCTTGTGCCGCCATATATAAGTCTAAACGGCCCCTCCTGACGTCATGTCAACAAGGGTTTGCTATACACCTCGATGTTAATATTGGCATGTAACGGTATGGTTTGCTTTACTTTAAATATTACATTTACACAATTCATCATGTCTGAAAAGGAGTAGGAAGAAGCAGAGTCTATTTAACTACACGCTAGCAATTATTCACTTATGTGTCTTTGCATTTACAGATTGTGCTTACAGAATTTGGATGCAATAAAGAGACGACCCGGCATGTCAACAAACGAGGTGTTATTGTGCTTAATGAGTGTTCACTGTGTACTGACACTCACACACACACACACACACACACACACACACACAGTGCTGGGCTTGGTTCGTTAAGCCCAAATGCTTGAACAATAGACACATCTGCTCATGGTTTTCTATCAAAGGTGCTACAGTCGTTTTGGTTTAAACCGCCACACACTTGGCATTAGAGGGGGGTGGCCCACTAATGAAAAAAGTGCCTCTGAACTTCACTGGCGACCACCGCAGAACCGTGTCAATTAAGGTGGTGTTTTCTTTGGATAGCAATAGAAATTGCATGCTAGAGATTCATTCTTACTGGCTTGGAATGAACCAGGAAGTGGACTTCATTGCCTTTTTGGCATTTAAGGTGGACCGCTCCGTTGTTTGTACTAATGAATTAAACATTTGACTACCATTTCAGAAGGTGTTCTCTAGTCCAGGGCTATTTGACTCAATTGTTCTGTGGACACATTTTTTTTTGGCGCGGGGGGGGGGGACTTCTCCATTCAATGTCATTCACTGTTATTTTGTAAGTAATGTTGATGCCAGCCTCTGTAATACCTTCATTTTCTTGATTCATCAAATGTTTAATAGTCATTAAGTCGTCAAAAAAATATATTTGCGCCGGTCAAAGATCCTCTTAATGACAAGAGTTCTCCAGTATTGCTCTGCTGCAAAACTGTGCTGTTTTAACTCAAAGATCCTGTATAATTCAGAGGACTCAAATCATATAGAGGATTTTTGACTCACATTTTTTTTCATTCAGAAAAAAAACAGCAGAGCGCTCCTGTCATATTGGGGATCTTTGACGAGGATTTTTTTTTTCAAGTTCACCCTCAAGAACAGCAGAGCACTCCTGTCATTTAGAGGAATCTATGACTATTGCACATTTTCAGTCGGTCCTTAAGAACCGCAGCGCAAGCCTGTCATATAAAGGATCTTTGACTCTGTTTTTTTTTTTTTCAACTCCATCTTCAAGAACAGACGAACACTCCTTTCATACAGAGAATCTTGCACTATAGCGATTAGCAATACAGAATTTTTGACACGCAGAGCACTTCTGTCATATAGAGAATCTTTGACCAGTAACTTTTTTCAAGTCTGCCCTCTGGAACAGATCGCTCCTGTTATTTAGTGGATCTTTGACAAGGATTTTTTTTTCAAGTTCACCCTCAAGAACAGCAGAGCACTCCTGTCATTTAGAGGATCTTCGACTATTGCACATTTTCAGTCGGTCCTTAAGAACCGCAGCGCAAGCCTGTCATATAAAGGATCTTTGACTCTGTTTTTTTTTTCAACTCCATCTTCAAGAACCGAAGAACACTCTTTTCATACAGAGAATCTTGCACTATAGCGATTAGCAATACAGAATCTTTGACACGCAGTTTTGTGGTTCGTCCTTAAGAAGAGCAGAGCACTTCTGTCATATAGACAATCTTTGACCAGTAACTTTTTTCAAGTCTGCCCTCAAGAACAGCAGAGCGCTCATGTTATTTAGTGGATCTTTGACAAGGATTTTTTTTTTCAAGTTCACCCTCAAGAACAGCAGAGCACTCCTGTCATTTAGAAGATCTTTGACTGTCGCACATTTTCAGTCGGTCCTTAAGAACTGCAGCGCAAGCCTGTCATATAAAGGATCTTTGACTCTGTTTTTTTTTCTCAACTCCATCTTCAAGAACAGAAGAACACTCTTTTCATATCTTGGACTATATCAGAATCTTGGACTATAGCGATTAGCAATACAGAATTTTTGAACGCAGTTTTGTAGTTTGTCCTGAAGAAGAGCAGAGCACTTCTGTCATATAGAGAATCTTTGTCAAGTAACTTTTTTCAAGTCTGCCCATCAAGAAGAGCAGAGCGCTCCTGTTATTTAGTGGATCTTTGACTGACTATTTTGTGGTCAGTCCTTAAACAGCCTAGCACTCCTGTCATATAGAGGATGAACTCATGGCCTGTTTTGATGTCATTTCCAGGCGGGACTTGGCCCCGGGGCCACCAGTTGAATGGCACTGATGTATATCAAATATTTTAAAAAGTTGTTTCTGTCAAATGTTTATTAAAAAAATCCCCCACTTACGTTTTCTTCCTTTCGGAGTGAATATAACTATAATATAAAATATATAAAGTATGTGTTTTTCTTTTTTTCCTTGCTACCTGGCTTCCTTAATGAAGCAAGTGACGTCACGTAAATGGGCGTATCCATGTGGGCGTTGGAGGAGAAGAGAGAAAGAGGGGGCTCCAGTGCGCATGTGCAGACGGTGTTCAACGCTGCGGTTTTGGACATTGAACATACAGAGAGATGGCGCGGCACACGACCGGAGCGCAAGGACAGCTGGCTGGCGGTGGGGGGGCTTGAATTATTATTATTATTATTGTTGTTGTTGTTATTAGGAAAATAACTCATTTTTTCAAGAGAAAACTCGGATTCAGAAGACGAATCAAAAGGTGTATATTATTTTTACATCCGCGAGAAGTGTTTTTTTTTAGGAGAGGAGGCTGAAGCAAGAGGAGCAACAAAAGAACTTTCCTGCATGTGAGGACTTCGGGGGCTGAGAAGATCACATAGATGGTTGGTCCAGAGAGCTGCCCGGACCATGAATGCCCAGCTGTCGATGGAAAACATAGGCGACCTGCACGGAGTGAGCCATGAGTCTGTGACCGGCCACGGGGAGCTGCTGAGCGGCCACAGTCCGCATTCCCGTCCCAGCCCCCGGGGTCTTAGCCACCGCGCGATGGGCATGGCGACCCTCTTGGACAGCGGAGACTATCACCACCCGGGACACCTCCACCCCGCCATCAGCATGTGCGAAGCCCCCGGGATGAGTGCGAGCAGCACTTACACCACGCTAACCCCCCTGCAGCCTTTGCCCCCCATCTCCACGGTGTCCGACAAGTTTCCTCCCCACCATCATCACCACCACCACCACCATCATCCCCACCATCCTCATCCGCATCCCCACCAGAGGATCGCCGGGAATGTCAGCGGCAGCTTCACGTTAATGCGGGAGGACCGCAGCCTGGCCCCCATGAACAGCCTCTACCCCGCCTACCACCACAAGGACCCCTGCATGGGTCAGAGTCTCTCCCCGCTGTCCGGCTCCGGTCTGGCCGGCATCCACACCACCCAAGCCGGCCTCCCTCCTTACACCCACCCCGGTGCCGCTATGCCCGGTGAGAAGATGCTCACCCCCAGCGGCTTCGAGGCGCACCACCCCGCCATGCTGAGTCGACACGCAGAGCAGCACATGAGCTCTTCGGCTGGGATGGTGCAGCTCAACGGCCTGCATCATCACCCCCACGCGCATCTGGGAGCGCAGGGCCACGGCCAGGGGCTGGGAAGCGGCCGGGACCAGGCTTCCGGACTCGGACAGCAAGGAGCCATCAACGGCGGGGGAGGAGGAGGAGGAGGTGCCGGTGGAGGCCAGATGGAGGAGGTGAATACCAAAGAGGTGGCGCAGAGGATCACCACGGAGCTCAAGCGCTACAGCATCCCCCAAGCCATCTTTGCCCAGAGGGTCCTGTGCAGGTCCCAAGGGACCCTCTCCGACCTGCTGAGGAACCCAAAGCCCTGGTCCAAGCTCAAGTCCGGCAGGGAGACCTTTCGGCGGATGTGGAAGTGGCTGCAGGAGCCTGAGTTCCAGCGCATGAGTGCACTCAGGCTCGCAGGTGAGCGAAGCCTCGGTAAAGCAACATTTTTTATTTCACTTTTTTTGATCGAAGCACTGATCAACATTGACCCTGAAGGCTACATTATATTCATCAATTAATATGATATCATCCAACAGTTATGAAATTAACAAGTAGCCTTTAGGGGAAATGTACATTTGTGCTAAATGTCATTTATTCTGTGATGGGTCTTTCTGCACGGATTTTATGATGTGTGCAATTCAAATGGAGCCGAAATGATTAACAACACATATAGGATAGCCTGATATATTGCACCCTGGCCCTGATTTTTTTTATTTTTGAGGGGGGGGGGGTGTTGTGTGCAACATTTTTTGGTTTCATTTTACATTCCAAATATCGACCCATGCTCTTGTAAGTAAGTCGATCCAAGAGCCAGGGATCGTTAGGGTTGTGTTTATTTTGGTGTAGATCCAACTGATCAGCCGTTTTTGCTGTTTTTTTTTGTAAACACCCAATTTGTGTATGTCTGTGTGTGTGTGTGTGAGTGATTTAAATGGGACATTATAGAGGCCTTCATTTGGTGGCATGGAGGCCTATAAGTGACCCCATATTGTCGTACAATGCATTGTAGTGTGATTACATTATTTATTCCACTCTGGAGTGTGTTTTTTTTCTGTCGGTAATTAACTGATAGACCTCTGGATTAATTTGTCCCTGTAGTAGTCGGAAGTCAATTAGGGCGCCAAGTGACACACACACACACATTTTTTTTTCTACGTTCTTTTTTTTCTTATATAACTTAATTTTCTTATATAGTCCAGTTGATGAAATATAAATAAAGTGCGTTTTGGGGCATTTTATTTTGAAAGTGAGCCATATATGTGTGTGTGGTTGGGTTGGCTATAGTTTGTTTTTTTTCTTCAATAATACAATAAGTGTAAAAAAAAACAGAATTAAACGTATCCTTATTATTATTATTATTATTATTGAATTATCAATATCAATAATATACTAATTACTAATATTACTATACTCACATAATGGTCGAATAGTTGGAATTTAATTTATCTATTTTATTCATACATTTTTGCTATTTTCTTTACTTTTGGTTTTTAAAAAAATGCACATCCATTTGTTTAATATATAAGATTAAATATATTTAATTGAATATACAAACAAATACATTTGCACAAATATGCCAAATATTAGAACATTCATTTCAAAACATGAAATGATAAGGGATATTGAATCAGTGGGGCCTGCAGTTATTGATCCTCTCTTTCCTGTGTGAACTATTGTTTGTGTGTGTGTGTTTGAATTTGATATGATTATTGATTTTAAGCTTCTGGAATTAATCTCAGGCCTTCTCTCCTTTTCTGCCCTGATGTATTCAGTTTCATCCCCATGCATTCAATTCACAACAGATAAACAATCAAATCCTATAAGATTTTATGCAGTGTATTTAAATGTATTTGGCTGGATTAAGGGTTGATTAATTAATTCGTTAATTCATAAATGTAGGTGCTGCAGCTGTGCCAGAATGTACACATACTCATGTGGAGTGTTTTTTCTCTTTGTCGTCACCTCACCCAGTGTGTGTGTGTGTGTGTGTGTGAGGTTATCTCTGTGCTAGTAATGATTAGCTGAGGGCAGCAGCAGAGTGTTTGTGCATGCATGTGTGTGTATTTATATATGTGTGTGTGTGTGTGTGTTCCAAGCCGAGCAATGCGGGCCGTGTTGAGGTTCTCCTTGCTGTCTGCGTGGCCTTCACTCCTGCTGATTTATAGCAGCTCCTACACCAGCGGTTAATATTTAGCAGCACCGGAGACAAGCTGCTGGTCTTGATAATTAGGCGTGCTCGGATATGAGGGCGCCAGTGGGAGCTTGCAAAAAGTGTGTGTTTCAAATAGCAACATGGTTGGATATTGTTGAGGGCTGCTGTGGAGGTTGATACTCTCACTTGTGAGGTATTCACTGAACCTTAGGTATGAGGGTTTTTTTGTAATATTTTATCCTTTGTAATGTAATGCATTGCATGTGTGAAGGCACAGCTGTTTGTGTTGTATTTAGTTCTTATCAGGTCCTCAGCAGCAGCCCAACTCTGCCCCCTCCTGGTCCATAAATCTCACTTTCAATAGGCTAATGTCTCACGGTGAACGCGATAAAAGAGCAGCTAGATCAGCTGGATAGATTTTTTATAAACGTGTGTTTGTTTAGAGTGTCCGTGGTGTGCATGAGAATGTGTTAAAACGTGAGGTTGGTTGTTTTCAGCACCATGGACAGTGTTGTAATTGCTGCTCTGCAAACCCTTGTGGTGTTTATGCTGTGGCCTGTGGATCGATATAAGTTTCAGTTCTCACCAAAAATACATCATATTGGTATTGTAATCCTATGTATTAATATGCTTTTTAACTTATATCATCTTTATTTATTTATCTGTTTTTAAAAGTTGCTGATCAGTGTTAATATGGTCACTACACAAATAAAAAGCATTGATGAAATACACAAAATATTCATCTATTATAGATGGCAATTGAAGAATATACATTTAGATTTGTGCTTTTGCAAAAATAATATTTAGATACACACATTTTTTCTATTGCTACCAAGAAACTATTGCTTGTTATGTTGTTTGTTGTTCCGAATTGATCTGTTTTTCTGAAATTTAGCCAGTAATCAATTCAATATTCTGATTTCTGTGGTAGGAATTGTTTTAATTTTTAATGTGGATTATCAATGACTAAATTATAAAAGTGAACTCTAATACATTTATGTCCTGAAATAAAGTGAAATTGTACACAGTTTCCGATCAAAACACATTTAATCAGCAACTATTTTGGTATTCGATTGGTAATCATTTCAATCAATTCATACGTTCATTTTAATAATCAATTAAATTTTGCTATTTAATGTCCACTGTAAGGGAAAACTGCACTTTTTTCGGAATATTGCTTATAATGCACAATCCTTATGTGAACCATGGATGCATATTCCTCTGCATTTTCTGTGCATTCTAATGAGTTAATATGAGCTAGCTAACAATGTACATTTGATTAAGGCTTATAATTTAAAATACACAACATTTATGGTATTTATTAGGGATGTCCAACATTGGCTTTTTTTGCAGAAAACCGATATTGTCGATACCGATATCAGCCGATAACGACACCTGTAATATGACATATCTCCTGTGTTGGAATGAGTGGGAAAAAAGTCAGACACTGAAATGAACCGATATCAGGTCACTAATTATCGGTACCGAAAATGATCGGACATCGGTATTTATTTTACCTTGGGCATCTCTTGTTGTCATTACGGTAAATACACATCATAACATTTGCAGTGCTACCTTCATTTGACCGCCTCAGTCAAATTCAATGCCTGTTACTCTCTGCAGTTGAGCGAATAATACACGTTGCCAACAACTCACCAACACCTTCCCTCTTGTCTCCTCAGCATGCAAGCGCAAGGAACAGGACCACGGTCGCAGCGAGCGGGGCAACGTGACCAAGAAGCCCCGTCTGGTCTTCACGGATGTGCAGCGACGGACTCTGCACGCCATCTTCAAGGAGAACAAGCGTCCATCCAAAGAGCTGCAGCTGACCATAGCACAGCAGCTGGGCCTGGAGCTGGCCACCGTCAGCAACTTTTTCATGAATGCGCGGCGCCGCAGCTTGGACAAGTGGGTCGACGACGGCTCCGGTCACCCCGGCGGGCCCAACGTCTGCAACAAAGCCTGAAAAAAACGGGAGCGCTTTGATCTTTATAACTCATGGACTTGACTCGGTGGAAAAGCTTTAAAACTTTAGAGAAACTTACAAAAGACCTTGAATTTTTTTTTTTTTGCCCTTAAATCTGTACTATATTGATATTTATAGTATCCAAAGATGAGAAAAAACAAACCAAAGACTTCTTGTTCAACCTGCTTTGACGTGTTTGTGTAACACACTGCAAAAAGGCTACAGTTGCCCCCCCCCCCCGAATCCCCAATTCCCCCTTTTTTCAACACTTTCACTGGTCTCTAGCTTTACAGCATCAATCTATCACACCCTTATCTTTAATCTCCCTCCCAAAAATGGAGCTTCTCAATCAAGTTCATCGTCTGCAACCTTGAGAAACAACCAAGAAGGTGGAGCTCCGGTGGGATTTGACCAATCAACGTTCAAGAAAATTCAATCCCACAGGAGCGATTGTTGCTGGATTGTTGTTTTTTTTTTTTGTTTTTTTGTTTTTTTGGATTTGTGGACTGTTCCGGGAGCCCGTAATCGTCGCCTGCTAGCCTCAAAGCAAACAAAAAAACTCCACACTCCAGACTGTGATGTAGTGCTTTCCTTCAGACGTGCTGAAACGTTGTTTTAAAACAGACAAACCAAAGCTAGAAATAAGACAGCAGCGGCGCTTTGACCAAAGATGATATTTTCTAGTTGATAACATAGAAGCCGCTGCTGTAGTCTCAATCATCCACACAGCGCCTCGCCTAGCCCAACTCATTTGCATAAAAGTTCACTATGTGAACAGCTATACTCCCAATGACTCACCATTTAAAATCCATGTGTATTTCTTCACCATTCATCCTGGAGTCAGCTATATGAACCACTACACTACTAATTCTTCAACAATCTTAATCATTCTGTGGATTTTTTTAACATTTATCTTGTTCAGGGGCACAACAGTGGCTGTAGCCTATATCATTTGACTTTTATGTGAACCACTACACTACCAAAGTCATTTTATTCTATAATCATTTATCTTAGATAAATGTCAACTATGTGAACCGCTACACCACCAATCATGAAGATTGTCATTTATCCAATCAGCCAACATAATCTATCCATATAGATAGTTTTTGCACAAAAGTCAGCTATGTAAACCACTACACTTCCAATGCGCATTTTTTTTAGCATTTATCTTGTTCAGGGGCACAACAGTGGCTGTCGCCTATACCATTTGACTTTTATGTGAACCACTACACTACCAAAGTCATTTATTCTCGAATCATTCTTACATTTATCTTAGATAAATGTCAACTATGTGAACCGCTACATTACCAATCATGAAGATTGTCATTTATCCAACCAGCCATGAAATCCATTGAGCAACATTATCTATAGTTTTTGCACAAAAGTCAGCTATGTAAACCACTACACTTCCAATGCGCATTTTTTTTTAACATTTATCTTGTTCAGGGGCACAACAGTGGCTGTTGCCTATACCATTTGACTTTTATGTGAACCACTACACTACCAAAGTAATTTTATTCTCGAATCATTCTTACATTTATCTTAGATAAATGTCAACTATGTGAACCGCTACACCACCAATCATGAAGATTGTCATTTATCCAACCAGCCATGAAATCCATTGAGCAACATTATCTATAGTTTTTGCACAAAAGTCAGCTATGTAAACCACTACACTTTCAATGCACATTTTTTTTGCATTTATCTTGTTCAAGGGCACAACAGTGGCTGTAGTCTATATCATTTGACTTTTATGTGAACCACTACACTACCAAAGTCATTTTATTCTACAATCCATTGATCTTATATTTATCTTAGATAAATGTCAACTATGTGAACCGCTACACCACCAATCATGAAGATTGACATTTATCCAATCAGCCATGAAATCCATTGATCAACATGATCTATATATATAGATAGTTTTTGCACAAAAGTCAGCTATGTAAACCACTACACTTACAATGGCTAAATATACTTAATCACACATCCACATCGTCAGGATCAAAGCCCATTCTAGTGGACTTATAGAGTGATTGCATCAAAGTCAGCTACGTGAACCGGTATATCTTTATTCTATGAGCATACATTTTGTGTGGTGGTTATCCTGACTTATCACAGCTGGGGTATCACCACAGTCAACCGTGTTAACCACTACACTGGCTCAAGCTACTGAATCATTTAGAATGTATCATGTTCAGGGTCCTATCCGAGTCGACTTGTAGGGTCAAGTCTGCTATGTGAACCACTACACATATTCTCAATCATAATGTTTTTTTTTAGCATCTATTGAGTTTAGTGTCAAGTTAGCTAATCTCTACGACTATCTTGGATAACCACAACAAAGTTAGCTACTATGTGAACCACTACACTACTGCCTTATGGATGCTTTCTTGAATGGCTTGTATGTTCCTGGTGAGTGGTGTGAATGTTATTGTTGGTGCTCGCAGTGAAGGCCAATCAAAATATTGTTATTTATTTTGTGTCATCAAACATGCCGAGTCGAGAGGTTCCACAGCAGTGACCCCCCCCACTCCTCCCCCACCCCCACCGCTCTCCCCCACTAATCCAAAGCCTGCAAAGCTATGCATTTCAGCACAAGGAGGAAAGCACTACACAGGGGGAAGCGTAGCAGGTTTGATAAATTAGCCGGGCCCCCTTGTCATCCTCATCTTCCTCCTCCTCCTTGCCCTCCTCTTCCTCAAGGCCACGGTTAGCAGCTCTACATTCATCAGAAGAAGCACCAAAGAAAAAAAAAAAAAAGACGCTTCTTCAGTCACCAAAACCAAACCAACCACAACAAAATGTATCACTTGCTGATGTTTTCTAGTGTGAAACCAAAGATGCTACCTCACTCAAGTTCCATACGTGATTTCTATCACTTTGACGATACCAAAGATAACCAAAGATGTTTTTCTTCTTCTTGTTTGTTTATGTCACTGCACGGCCTCTGTGAGTGGAGTTCAGAAACAACGGTGTGTGTGTCCCCCGTCTTCACCCCCAATGCACTCCTGCTCTCGCTTCAGCTTAATGGATAGTCACGCCGCTGTAGCTTTCATTGATGCAGATGATGATGGTGATGATGATGATGATGCAGCCATGGATACACACATGCAGGGGCTGATGGGGTCGGGCGGGTTTGTTGTCTCCAAATTTTGCATTGCAAAACTCAACACAATAGAGATGGCTTCAATAGTAACATTTTTAACAAGGCATACAAGTGTAAAAAGAAGTTAACCACTGTTAAATGCATAATAATCATTCATTCATTTTCTACTGCTTATCCTCAAGAGGGTCGCACAGGGTGCTAGAGCCTATCCCAGCTGTCTACACCCTGGACTGGTCACCAGCCAATCACAGGGCACATATAGACAAACAACCATTCACACTCACATTCATACCTATGGACAATTTGGAGTCGCCAATTAACCTAGCATGTTTTTGGAATGTGGGAGGAAACCGGAGTACCCGGAGAAAACCCACGCATGCACGGGGAGAACATGCAAACGCCTCACAGAGATGGCAGAGGGTGGAATTGAACTCGGGTCTCCTAGCTGTGAGGCCTGTGTGCTAACCACTCAGACGATATGCAGCCATAAAATATGCAATCTAAAATAATAAAAAGCATCCTGCAAAGGTGAGGTGCCCTTTAAATTAAATTAAATTAAATTAAATTAAATTAAATTAAATTAAATTAAATTAAATTAAATTAAATTAAATTAAATTAAATTAAATTAAATTAAATTAAATTAAATTAAATTAAATTGTGTATATTTTCATAACAAAGGCTCCATACAAAGCGGATTCCTGTCATAGAGGTGCCTTTTCTCTAGTCACGCAAGCGTAAAAAGAAGCCCTGCTAATGTTAAGATGTAAAAAATGTTAAATATTCTAGCAAAAAAATTGTGCTTATTGGTGTTTTTTTCACGTTCTTGTCATGCAAGTGTAAAAATAAGCCCAGCCCTGTTCATATTAAGAAGTTTAAAAAAATATATTTTATTTCTACGACAACTGTGACATTTTTGTCGCACAAGTGTTAGTATTGAAATGTAAAAATGAAAATTTGCAGCAAGAAAATGAGTTCAGCGCTACAAAACAATTACTAAAACTAGCTTAACAAGCTAACTTCCCTTGTATGTTCCTCGTTGACTGCAACAAATCTGAAGTTGATACTTTTTGAGGTAACATTTTGTCCAGAATTTTCCAGAAATTATGACTTAACTGTCAATCCCGGCTGACCCCCAAATCCCCCCTTTGTGTGTGCCATAATGGTTTGCTCCATCATCACTTTCACTTCCCAGGCAGCCATGCGCCTCACAGTTGACCGTGGTTGCAATCTCCTCCTCCTAGCCAGTAAACTCCCCAGGACGAGTGCCTTGCTTGAACCAAAGTGTTGAACCGCTCTTGACCTCTGACCTTCTTGACTCTTGTGAATACCTCAAGGCTGTAGAAAAGGCCGCGACTGAAGAATTTTTTTTTTTTTTTTTCCGTTGAAATCACACTGTGGTGCTTTTCGCCAGCTCAAACCATGCAATGACAAACATACCAAAGCGACTTGTGTTGATGAAACCAAAGGTCCTTTTTTTTTTTTTTTTTTTTTTCCGACCCCTTACCCCACGCTCCACAAGATCCTTCTGAGCCCCCTCCCTTGCCCTCTTCTCTCACCGTGGCCGTGCGTGACTTTTCCAGTTGTCTCTGAATACCTCATAGTAACTTTGAGTTCTGCATCTTTGTGCGACTTAAGCAGAACTCCACTCGTGTGTGCTAATTATTGAATATATGATCTTTTTTTTTTTTGGTAGGGGGGGCAAAGACGTGTTCTGTTTCAGGGTTGATGTATATCAGAAGGAAGGAGAAGCATATTTTATAATGATGCTCGATTGCTTTTTACAGGGTAAAGCCAACTGCTGTGATATTGTGTTCACACACCCCCACCCCGTGTTGTGTTTTAATTTAAATTCATTTTTTTTATTTGTTATATAGTTTAACCACTATTTTTATTTAATTTATGCATTTGTAGAAACTCTAGATTTGTACATAGTAGAATTTTTTGGAGGGAAAAAAAAGTAAAGAAAAAAAAAAAGACAGTTTTCCGTTACAGCCGTGTAGTTTGTTATTCTTCAGCTGTGTGTTTTAAACACTGCCAGAAACCTCTCCCCCTCCCAAAAAACAGGCGCTACTTTGTTGAAATGTTTGTATGTGTGTATGTGTTTTTCTATTGTTTTTGATTTTCTAAAAAAAAAAAAAAAAGGTAATATTAATGCACATCCAAAGATTTTTAAAACAAACCAAAAAAAAAAAATGGGGGGCTAATACTGTATGTATCATGTTGAAAAAGCACTGGCATTTGTGAAGTAGAACCTTTTTTTTTTTCTATTCGCCATTGGCACAGGTATAGAATGTAGAAGGCGTAGTAGGACTTTCAAGCTTGTGGGGAAATCTCCTGTCCACTGTACAATCTGCTGAAACGAGGGCTACAAGCCCCCCGCTCACTTTGCTGCCTTCATGTACACACAATGGGAGCGAGCGACATGGAGGCCGGGGCAGCCGGTCTGCCAGGGGGGGGCGCTGTGCCACGGAGTTAGCTTTACTTTACCGTTTTAAAAAGCCGTGGTCCTGCCGCCTCACTCCGTGTAGTATCTGTTCTTTAGGTACGTACTCGTGTCATGACTACCAGCAAAGTCTAATAAAAACCGCGAAAAGAAGCTTATCCAATAAATTAGCGTATCATTTTTTACGCTAACGTTTGGCTTGAAGGTCACGGCTGAGGTCGCAAAATGTGGTGACTTCAAAGCTGGAAACCTTCCATGGGACGTAACCCAAGTGCAAAAAAAAAAAAAAATCAAATTTTTTTCTATTTGAACTTCAGGACATGGGTACTCAAACTGTGGTACCAGCACCGCTGATGGTACACAGGCTCCATCTCACGGTACGCAGGGACACCAGATTATTTTGAAGACTAGTACTTTTTTATGTTAGTGATTTTTTTTAACCCTTGCCCCCCAACTCCCACCCCCCCAAAAAAAAAATTAAGTCTTAACAAAAGTAGCAAAAACTGTGATCATTGCAACAATTGAGTGTTTTTATTTTTTTTAGGATTTTTTTCGGGGGGACTTTCATTATATTTATGATAATTATTTGCTGTAAGTGTAATTTACTGCACTTTATGTTTGTGAAATTGTAACATTTTCATTATGATCGTCACTTATCATAGCTGATTGGCTGGGAGATGTCACATGGTTGTCCTGCCTAAATGTCAAGCATCTATTTCAGTTGGAATATAAGTGACCAAAAACTGCTCCTGGCCAGCATAAACCAGTAAAAATGATCATTGATAGTTAATGCAAAATATTCAATGAATTTGTAAATAATATATTTAAAAATAAAAATAGTTGATACAATTAAATTTAAAAAAAAATTCCCAATTGAACTTCCCATGGAAAGTTTCCTGAATTGACAACTTTAGTCATCACCAAAATGTCCAACACATTAAAAAAAAAAAAAGATTTGTATGTCAACCAGTTTCATGCAATTATATTTTTGTACGCTCCAAAACTACTTAAATTATTAATTTCTTGTCACACAACTGTATCGTAGTAGTTAAACAATATTGTGTTGTGTGTTGAACTAAAATAATACAATTCTCTACCAGTTAATAATAAGTCATTTGGATCAACTTCATATTATTGTTGTTTATTAATTGCATGGAGCAGGCTGACCTGAATTTCTCATTGTTTTGGTTATGCAGTAAAAAAAAAAGTCATGTTTTTTTTGGGGTTTTTTTAAGTGCAGGTTGCATTTTTATGATGTAAAAGTATTTGTGATGGAATGACTGATGCAAGTGCACCTCTTTATCCGCCCCCCCTGCCATAATCTCATATTGCCCGTATAAGGAGTTCCCATGCTGGGTTCCAAGTCTCACAACAACAAATACTACGGCGCCTAAGACAATCATCCGGCTCTCTAAACGCTGGGGAACGTAGTTTCTCACTCACAGAGGAGTGTCCTCCGGCAATTCACATGCAAAGATGCTTGAAGGGTTTTATAATAAACAAGCATAATTGTTTTCATCCATATTTAATGAGGATTTAGGATTGCACTTGCTGAATGAAATGGCATTGTTTTGTTTGCTTTTATTTGTTTTGACTCACAATGCTTCTTCCGTTTACAGTGTGTGAGTGTGTGTATGTGTGTGTATGCGTGTGTGTGTGTGTAAGACATCATGCTATTGTGTTACCCTCCCATATATAACTCCATGTTTCATGCCCTGATTTTTATTTTTTTTTGTTTTGTTTTCCTTTCCCGAGGTTTTGCTATACTGCTTTCTCAGTGCCGTGCAATATCATCTGTTGTGATTGCTAAGCAAGAAAAAAAAAAAAAAGACAAGACATTTGAGAGGCAAGTGATGATGTCATCCAGCTTTTTTCAGTGTTCAAATGTTTTTTCTGTAGTCTCAAAAAGTAGAGAATAAACTGTTGCTATTTCCAGCTTCTAAATCATGTCTCTTGTTATTATTATTATTATTATATTGTTATCCATCCATCTGTTTTCTAGACTGCTTATTCTCATTAAGGTTCCCTGGAACCTATCCCAGCTGACTTTGGGATAGAACATGTGAAGTCCACCCTGGCCAATGGCAGGGCACATATAACCTAACATGCATGTTTTTGGAATGTGCGAGGAAACCGGAGTACCCGGAGAAAACTCACATACGCACGGGGAGAACATGCAAACTCCACACAGAGATGCCCAAGCAGGGATTCGAAAGCAGGTCTTCCCGATCTCCTGACTGTGGGGTCAACATGCTAAACACTCTAAATAAAAACAAATTTAAAAAAAAGTATATATATGTAGTATTTATAGGACAATCGCTACTCTTCCGCATTGAAAGGAGCCAGATGAAGTCTCTCTGGGGAGAAGTTAAAGGCACGTCCTGGCCGGTATAGGAGGCCTCAGCAAAGAGACTATGGCTCTCAGCTGGTCTGGGAACACCTAAGGATCCACTGGGAGTAGTTGGACAAAGTAGACAAAGTAGTAGGCTGCTGTTCCCGTGAGCTGATCTCAGATAAGCGGCAAAATATGTATGGATAAAAAAAATATATAAATTACAAAAAAGAACATGACAAAAGTAGAGAAGAAGAAAACAAAAAAGAACTTGCAACTTTTAGTGAGGGAATTTCTCCGGGTACTCCGGTTTCCTCCCACATTCCAAAAACATGCTAGGTTAATTGGCGACTCCAAATTGTCCAAAAATGTCACAGTTGTTGTAGAAATAAAATATTTGTCTTTTTTTTTTAACTTCATAATATGAACAGGGCTGGACTTATTTTTACACTTTTAAAAAAGAGACCAATAAGCAAATTTTTTTTTTGCTAGAGTATTTCAATTTTTTTACATCTTAACATTAGCAGGGCTTATTTTGACAGTATTTTAGATTACATATATTATGCAGTTAGGTTGCACAGCGGTCTAGTGGTTACCACACAGGCCTCAATGCTACGAGTTCCGAGTTCAATTTCACCCTCGGCCATCTCTGTGTGGAGTTTGCATGTTCTCCCCGTGCATGCGTGGGTTTTCTCCGGGTACTCCGGTTTCCTCCCACATTCCAAAAACATGCTAGGTTAATTGGCGACTCCAAATTGTCCATAGGTATGAATGTGAGTGTGAATGGTTGTTTGTCTATATGTGCCCTGTGATTGGCTGGCGAACCAAAGGCACTAGCATACCCGTGACCCTAGTGAGGGTAAGCGGCGTGTAAGATGGATGGATAGGTTCTCAGGAAGTTCTCAGGAACTCGACATAGTCTGTATTTGTACGTGTAAGCCAACTCTTCTGGTCATGAAACTCTGCACACTAAAGGGTGAGCATGCAGGCAACTGTGTCGACCTGAAAACAAAACACCAACTGTAACTTTTTAGGGCTTCGCTTACACACCTTTAGGCGACTGACCAGCACATGTTGAGGAAAAATATGGCTGCCATCAAGTAAAACGCCTTTTAGGGGGTGGATTTAGCAGGTAATAGGTGATACAGTAAGTCATTGACCATTTATATATATGTAAGCTTGGCTGCACGGTGAGCGAGTGGTTAGTGCCCGAGTTCAATTCCACCCTCAGCCATCTCTGTGTGGAGTTTGCATGTTCTCCCCGTGCATGCGTGGGTTTTCTCCGGGTACTCCGGTTTCCTCCCACATTCCAAAAACATGCTAGGTTAATTGGCGACTCCAAATTGTCCATAGGTATGAATGTGAGTGTGAATGGTTGTTTGTCTATATGTGCCCGGTGATTGGCTGGCGACCAGTCCAGGGTGTACCTCTTGCCCGAATGTAAGCTTAGGTGTCTTCTAAAGCATTTTGACCACAAACAGCCACAAATGATATGTGAAACACCTTTTCACATGATTGGGAAACCTTGTAATTCATTTTCAAACGGTGGAATGAGTACCACTGGTGGTACGTGGGCACCATCTAGTGGTACCCCAGAACGTCAGAGTCGTTTTTTAATGGGAATAAATAATTATGTGTTTGTGTGTGTGTGTGTGTGTAGTCTGGTATTCATCACTTCATGTTTGGACCCACAAGCAGGCCCTCTCCTTTTCATATAACAATAATTGTTTTGAAGCTTTCTGTCAATGGAAAAAAAGCACAGCATTATTTGTTTTTGTCCACTAGATGGAGCTATGATGTATGTTTTAAAAATGATCACATCACCTCTGTTGTACTTTGTCACCAAGACAACATGACATCTCCACACAAAGGGTAGACCTCCACCAATGTCTAACAAGCTAAATTCTAATAAATCACGGCCATGGTGTTAATTGTTTATTTTTGGTCATATATATAAAGTTCTATTAAGGAAACAATCACCAATATATCTCAACAAGAAATTATATTTAAAAATCCAAGCATCAAAATTGAGTGTGTCATGTTATATTGATGCAAAAATAAAAGCATTTCAGGTCATCCACCCCATAAATTGCTTATTATGGCCACTATTATTAGTTTGAATGTAATTCTGTTCACACATATAAACACAAACACACACTTCCTATTGTTGAAATGTGAATTCTCAGCAACAGCCATAATATAGCACTTGTCTGTCAAGAGATGGAATGTTCACACAACAACAACATTATAAAAAAGAGTGCTTGTTTTTAAAGACAGCTGATTTCAACCAGTTTCTTATGCTTGCATGCATTCAGGTTAAAAAACATGTTGTTATGAATGAGTAATATGAAAAGTAATTCAGTTGGGGAGACATTTTAGTATAAATCGATCATTGGAGGCTGTTTTGTAACACATTGTTCCACTGTGAAGGGTAAATACCCATTCTTATCAACTGCTGTGTTGAACTTTGACCCTTTGAAGGCTATGTTTTCTGTCTCCTGACTCTCTGGTATCAAGTAATACAATCAGTTCAGAACTCTAAAGAAGAAAAAAATGTTGTTTTAGCAGATAGACGGCACAGTAAAAATGTTAACCTTTTAATTTTATCCCACATTCTACTTTTAGTGACTTGTAATGATAGTCAATGTAGCAAACAACAATAACACAATGTGGCAGCTGCATTGTTCTCACTTCGGTCTTTTCCCTGTGCACTTTTCCAAAGGATTTACGCCAACAAAGAAGCGATTAAAAGAAAGAGGTCCCACTCTTGTGCTTCTAGTTCAAACCGATTTGCCACCGCAACTTTCTGCTTTACTAATCTTAAACCTGTCGACTTGTTATTTACGTTGTTTTGTTTGTCGTAATGTTGTTTTAGCTAATATTTTAAATGGCCATCTGGCCCATTATTGAGAAAAAATGTGCATAGATAAGACAATATTAACGACTACTACTATTAGTAGTAGTAGTAGTACTTAATTTAAATTTAAAAGTGGCATTAAAATAAGAAATAATCAAGTTAAGAGAAGCACTGCAAAAAGGCAATCATATTTGCATGTTTGTTTACATTTCGAATATGTCAATAATATTATTAATACATACATACATGCTCATTTTCATCTGATTCCAACATATCCCCTGGAACCTATGAACCTCACTTGGGTTTAGAAGGATTACAAATTATTTGTATTGACCTAAAACGTTACAAGAAAGCATGAAACGTCCATTTGTGTCCAAAAAAATTGCAACAAGTCAACCTGCAACCACAACAAAAACAAAAACAAGAAACGGCATCGTCTTATTAATAGACGATCTTTGTGTGCATACTGCCCCAACCAACGCCGGAACAAAATGTTCATGACACGTGCGCACGTGAACAAGCTCCCAATTCAGCTGACCAATCAGCTTGCAGAAAGCAGCCACGTCTTTGTTACTGTAGTTCTTGCAAACGTCAGAGGAAAAAGGCGTTAAATACGCTATGGTATTTATATTTTAAGTTTTGGACAGTTTCGTTGTTATGGCTGTGAGTCTGTGGTGATTTTTTTTTTTTAGGAGTGACGATCATAGGGAGGGTTGTTGTTGGGACACGTGACAAGAGCTGTTTTGACAAGCCGTGGGGAGGAGGAAGAGCCCACGGAGGAGTGATGATGATGGTGGCGTTGGTGGTGAGGAGGAGTGGAAGAAGAAGGAGGAGGAGGAGGGTCAGACTGTAAGCATCACGACGAAGAAGATTCACAGTTTCTTTCATCGGACTTTACATCCAAAGAATTCCGCTTACTCTTTTATCTGTCGCTCGTTTGGCGTTTCAAGTTAGCTCTCGTGTGCCAGCGGACGTTAGCTTTGTTTTTCGAGTGCGTGTCAAGTCGAGCTGCTGTGCTTGTCGTGTTGGAGGAGAAAAGTTGTAATGACAACATGACAAAAGAAGGCAACACTTGTTAACTCAATGGCGACGACCAGAGTGTCTCCGACAGCTCGATAAGGCGACAACACAGCCGTTTGTTTGGCGAGCTACTGCTAGCTAAGTCATTGTTTGTGTTGTCAACACAGCTGACTCGCATGTATGTAAGCATGCATGTATGTAAAGCGACGTAAATATGGCTCCGGTGTTTTAATATGGGCTCCCTTGTGTATTATAGCCATCTTGCTAGTTGAATTTAGTCGTGCTTCATAAAGCAGTCATCGCCTTCTCAGGTGTCTTTATTTTTTTGAACAACCCACTGCGATGTAATCGTACAGTAGTAGCATGCTAACAAAGCAACGCTTTGTTGCGGGATAGGGGCAGCCAAGGGCTGCACCGCACTTCATAGCTAATAATAAAAGCAGGTTCGGGCTCTAAAAAGGGCTCCTCCACTGTTTGCTGTTGAAGACAAGAAGCAAGCGAGATATCCCCTGATGACACTGGACAACATGAAGGCCGAGCGAGGTAGGTTGAACCCTCACCACCACCACCATCACCTCAATTCAGACACCTCACATCTCCAAAATGGACACATGTGTGTTTCCTCACAGAGGAATCAGTGCAGGGAATGATGTAACAGCTGGTGATCTTGGTCTCCAGTTATGAAAATTAACAAAGGATGACTCAAAACAAATGAGGACACAATTTTTTTGTGTGCTCTGCTTGAATGCTTCTTTTTCTTATTTTTGGTGCACACTACACACTCTTGTTTTGACAGGCTCTGCTGCAAAAAAATGTTCCTGACAAGCCACCCCTGTTGTGGAAACGAGGCGCCCTTCCTTGCCTTATGCTCAGCAACCTGTTTACATGTCTGCAGCAGCAAGGAGGGGAAACCGGGACAGACAGGAGGGGTGGGGTGGGGGGGACACCCTCATTTGTGTTACTTGTGCGTTCACTTGCAGAGGGTGCCCTAGCATTCGCGTCCTGGCCTGATCGACATTTTTTTACATAAGCTCTTGTGTGATTGATTGTATGTTGTGGCTGCTGGTGACAACACCATTAAAAGCAGTGAAGCAGGTCCACTGTTCTCAGTTGTGATGAGATTAGCTGCAGTCAATCAAGGATAGCCTATGTTTTTGTGAGGGGGTTATGAAACTGCACTCAAGTCTGCTGACAGGCCGACAGTATATTGGTAATGTGATCGTTCAACACACACACACACACACACACACACACAGGGCGTAAACATGGACCTCCACTGTCACCCCTTTTAATGTCATTAGTTGCCTTTATATAGAAGCAGACATCTTCATGATGTGACTGGCCAGAATATGAAGTGCATACTGACTGACTTGGGTAATTATAGCCTCCTAATGCAGCACAGCATGATGGGTCATCTGTGAATAGTAGAACAGCAAGAGCAACAGTCATGTGATGTGGTGTTTGGTCACGACAGTTTGTATGTTCTCTTTGTATGTTTTTTTTTTGTATAACCTAATAACTGGTAGCTTCAGGCACAGTCTAAAAATGGCTTGAACATTGTCAGAACAATCCCGTCACATAGACTTGCATGTAATATGCATTCCAGTAGACCAGTAGTTGGCAATGGCAGTTGATAATTTAATACAACAGGCATGTTTTGGTTCTACCCATGTCCTTTGAATACCCATTATTGGTGAGTAAGTTATTGATAACTGAATATTTTGGTAAGTGACTCCACAGGTGCCAGAAATGCGTCTGCTTCTTGTCATTGTGGCTGAATAACGCAATCTTGGGGGCAGCTGAAAAGGTTTCTGTCATGGTTGGTATATTCCTCGTCCATGACAGTGTGAAAACTGGCTTTGCTGGTGGACCAGTGACACTGGTGTTCAGGTAGTTTCCATCCAGTTCATGGCCAGCAGGAGCCTTAGTGGTTCCTTGGTTGTTCCTGGACACCTTAATTAATATCCCTAAGTTGTGACACATCCAAATATCTTATTCTTATTTACAGTTGTTTAAAATGGCTCTAGAGGACAATCCCAACTTGTGTAAATCAATGATCTGATTATTGGTTCATCCAATGAATATTGTCAATGCTACCAGAGAGAAACTACAAACTGGAGTCAATCATGCAGATTACTAAAAGTTAAGACACTTAATCTTAAGTAACTCTTTTAGATTTAGATGAAGGCATTTATATATTTTTTGGAAATGGAGGACATGTCCATATGCAAGTAATTCACAAATGGCTTTTAAGATAATTAGCTTGATAATACTTCTCCCATGAATTGTACAGCTGCTGGGACAAGCAGAGACACACGACTCCCCATAACTCAAATCCTCACCCAAAATATATCCGGCGACTCGATTATTAAAATTAAAGTAAGTGCAAGTAGTTAATTGGCACGGTGCTGGCTCGACAGTTAAATTACAGTGTATTAACTTGTTTCTAGGTTAATCCACATCATATTGATAATGTCACGTAAACCATACTGTTCTCAGTCATAACTTGTCACTCTGGTCGTCACTCGTCATGTACGATCACCATACCATCTTGGCTGCCATGTTCTAATTATGACAGCTTGTGCCAGTACTGTAGATGCTGGCGGTAAGTCTACTCCACGACTGGCAGCTATTGTTAATTGAGAACATACTATTCCAAGGGTGCTGGACTCAGGATCCACTTGGCTGCTGTGTGGCTCAGAGAAAGCAAGGTGTTTACTTAGTAGCCTTTGGGCCTAAAGAAGAGAACAGCACCTTAGGCTAGTTTTTTGGTTGGAGGGAGACTTGTCTGGACATGTCTATCTTGTTTGGCACTGATTTGATCATCAGGTGGGTGTGGAAATTAAATCCAGGGTTTCTGTTTGGTGTACAGATGTGACAAAAAAAATTAAGAAAAATACACAATAACATTTTTCATTATCTCTAGTTTCAAAAGGAGGGGACGCTGTGGAAGCGGAGGAAAAAAAATCTCAAATGTTATTATGTAAATAGTCTAAACTTGAATAATCGACATGTCGTCCATGGCTTTACAGTGGCTTTGCACTGAATAGTTTGATGCAATGCAATCCTAAAGCCACTTGCACTGCCACTACTGAAAGGCATTTTAAACGAGAGATTCAACTCTTTTATTAGTTGTCATATTGTACAGCTCGTGAAGTGTCAGCTGAGTGAACATCAATGTTGCCAAAGGATGACCGTGTAACGATGACGCAAAACGTTCCGATCAAAGGATCAGAATTAGCATTCAAACAAAAATGCATTATATTGTTTCCGGATACAAATCTTTCAGGATTATACGGTATCCCTGTGTTGCATTTAATAGACCATGGTTGCATTATTCAAGAGAGAAGAGACAATCTTGTTCTCTGAGACCTAACCAGAGTCATCAGACTTCCCCTTGTTTTTTCCTGCAACTTGAGCGATTAGTCAGGTTGGTGTGGGAGTGGGTGTTCAACAGATTGCACCCAATCACCACTGCACTGTTGTACCACGTTGCTCATTGCATGTTGCTTTTACTGATCGTATAAAGAACACCCTTGGCTTGTTTACACCAGCTGGAGAGAGACAGGGCTCGTCCTATCAGGTGTCAAATCCCGTTTTAGCCGTGGACGGAGGGGGAAAAAAGCGATGTTTTCACAGCACTAATGCTTTGATTCTAGCAAAACTGAGCTCTTGAACGATATGCGAAAGTCTTGCTTGATGCCACGCACGTTTGACATTGTCCCATATTCCGATCAGTTTCTGAATTATACCGTCTTTAGACTGTTCCGATGTTTTTGTTCCACCCAACCCTTAGAAAAAGTAATTTGCTGATGTTAAATTTGTAATTGCATTTCTCCTCCCAGCCTTAACTGCAAAGATTACATTCCAAACATATAAAGACTTTATTACGGGGTGGCATGAGGTCATGTGGTGGAATCTCCCGAACAAAAGAGCCATGGTGATGGAGTTGTTATGTTACACCCTCAACTGCCACTCGCACAACCCCCACCCTTTTAAACTTGCTAATAGCAGCAAGTCTAAATTACCTCATCGCAGGTCATATTGGAGCGCCTCGCTCCACTGTTGTTTTGTTATGTTCGTATGGTGATGTGTTGTGTATCGGATCGTTAGAAGCGGGGAGTGAGTCCCTCTGCTTGCTGCCGACCTTCTGCCGTGTCCTCGGCCAGATTACAGCTGCCCCGAGATGTCCCAGACTCATGTGAGAGCGGATCAGCGGATCTATACTCTCGCTGACAAAGAGCCCCAGATAACGCAGAGTGACGTACACCGTTGGGCCGCTCTGCACCTGTCTAGTCTCGTGCTGTCTTTACCAGTGATTTATCCCGCAGCAGGAGACGACAACAACAGGTGCTCTCGCCTCTTGTCATATAACGTTTGCTCACCTTGAACCTATCTGCATATTCCTTCATTCAGCTCTTCTGCAAATAGTCAAGCCTTTTTTACCTTTAGGCAGCGTGGGTGTTAACATTTTCCTACTCAGCTGCACCCAACAAAACATTTGACTCTGCATGATAAAGTGTAGGGGTTGTTTACATGAAACTGGAAATTTGTGTTATTTCAGTCGTTTTTGCAGCATTGTAATGTCTATGCCAGGGATATTCCACTGAGGGCTGCAAACAGAAATACGGAACAACTACTTTGATATTTTTCACATTTTCTGCTTAGCAATTTAATCGACGTAAGAAAAAACATCCTGCATTTCATCTTAGTGTTACAGGGGATGAAGCAAATAGTTATTATAAGTTAGTGGTGTGGTAGCCATGTGTCGATGCTGCATGGGAGTCTTCCCAGTGCAGTAAAGCTCTTATATAATGATAGAACATTTCATGTATTTAACATATGAAGTACACATGCTCAGTGCTTGACACACCATTGAGGCTCATTGAGGGTTAGGGGCGGGTTGATTGAAGCTTAAAGTAGGAGCACCTGTATGCTGCCAGCTTGCCACACCCGTACAGTGATGTCATTGCTTCTGTGGGTCAGCGTAGTCAACCAGCAGTCAGCGCTGCAGGAGCGGGACGAGCCATCTGGACATGGTGGTTCTCGGAGTGGTTGGTCAAATGTCTCTCCTCAGGTTTCTTTATTTAGCCTTGTTGGCACGGTCATTCCATTATGCTACCTTGGCTATCGAGTGGGTGCAATATAAATTATTTGTATTGGCAGTTGGAACACGGATATTACAATGTTCTAATTATATTTATTTGTAATCTAATATTAATCCCTGATGTCAGATAATGAATGCATGGTGTTCACCCATTGCTGTGGAACTCTACTTTCTAATCATATCTTTTTGTCTTGATTTTGTTTTGAAATTGCCATTTTTGGCCTGCTTCACTTAGTAAACAAGACTTCCATCAAGGACCGTCTCTGCACTATAATAAGAAATGGCTGCTCTTCTTTTGGAAATGTTCCCAACACCCTTCATCGCATCCTACTGCTTGGAGGGCTTCCCTTAGCATGTGGTATTTTAAGGGGTAAGGGTCAGAAGGTGATTGGGTCAGGGGGATCATGGAAGCCAATGGGGGTGTTTTCATGTGAGGGATCTGTGGTGAAGAAAAAGATAGCAGTCCAGGAAAAGGTGCTTATCCTAATTAATTAGGCAAAATCCAAAACCGGCAGTTAATTATCCGGTTTTGTTTTCTCCCAATGCGACCATGTAGTGGTTCTCTCACAGAAGATACATGGTTAGACACGGGCTGTGTTAACTGAGAGCAACCTCGGGGACTCGTTGCGTAGGCGTCAAGCACATTGTTTATTAACAACAGTGTGAGGGTTCAGTAAATTTGAGACTACTATCCCCTTTTGTCCATTCACACGTATACATCTCGTCAAGCAAGCTAACTGCCCTGAGTGTTTTTTTTTTTGGGGCGGGGGGATAATTGCCTTTGCCTTACCCGGTAGATTTTCATCTTCACTCCATTCCAGTTGACAGTTAGTCTTGAGGTTAATGTTCTTTTTTTTCTTGTGCTCAGCTGATTTTTATTGGGGGTTCTTTTTTTTCGTCCTTTTATCTTTGACAGGGCAACGCACGGGTAATGGGAGATGTAATTTTACTGTAAGTTTCTCAAGTCTTGATCGAAGAAGGTGTGTGCTGATATTGCATAACGTATAATGTTTTGGGAAATAGCCTGAATGAACTTCCCAACCTTGAGGTAATAGTAACCATTAATAACGCAGACTAGCCAACAAGTAGGGTTTTCCACATGAGCAGAATATCTTGGAAAGTGACAAAATGTGAATCAAATGCTGTCATCGTGACGAGAAGGAACGTTGGTATGCGGAAAAATTTCTCCAGCAGAATGCTCATTCGTGGCGGCATCTCCTCACAAACACTAGCTCCACCCCCTCCTGAACTAAACAACAGTTAAGTCGGCAAAGCAAAACTCAGCTGCATGGATTAGCTTAGTTTAGCAGAGCATGCTGGTGCTCCTATGAGTGTGAGGGTGTTTTGCCGCTTGTTATGAAAACGATTGGAATTGCATCGATGACTACTTCCTTAATCACAAGCACAGGCATTATAGTTTGTTGAGGATTTTCTAACAATGTTTGCAGAGGCTCACATCCCATTTGCAAAGTGCAAATCAGTTTCTGAAACGGTGGGCAAAACTGTCCATGTATTGCATCATTGAATGTAAGGATTTTTGCATTGAATTAACAGACATTTTATGCACTGGTGCAAAAAGAACACACTCTATGGTGATAAAAGGCAAAAAATAGAATTCTGAGAAATTAAACCAGGAAAAAAAATGAATTTTCTGTACTCACATTTTAACCTTTAATTACCGATACACTTGTATGCTCCGCTGCTTTCCAAGTTTTGTTGCATTTTGCGCTTTCTCTTTCAAGTTACCACGACAATCTGCGCGTAGGTGGAGTGACAAGCTCTTAGGGAATCAGAGCGGTCCCTTTTATAATTGCCCCCAGCAGCTGTCACTCAGAGCAAGTGCTCTGCGTGTTCGGTTCAGTTGAGTCAATGCCTCAAAGCAAACGGGGCCCGATCACCTCCTCTGCTATCCCTTGTGGATCTCTTGTTGTTGTGAAGATGTTGACTTTACCCTTCAGGGTTGTTAGCCTCTCCGAAAAATCCCATTCATCTATTTGAGGTGTGTGTTGCCATATATGTAGTAGGCTAATCGCCTTGGTTACCCGAATCTATTACTGTGACGAAAACTTTTTCTTTTTACTTTGTACAAAATAATCTAAATATCAATGTGTACTCTCCCCAGTCCTGAAATTACTGAGTACCCTTTTACACAGGTGGCTTTTTGGATGGTCTTCCTCACCCTCCCAGTCCAGCAGTCAAAAAGCCGGCCTCTACGGGCCGTGTAAAAGAGGCTTAAGGCAATCACATACAGTCATCAAGCGCCGCCTCAATATGTCAATGCCACAACTGACACACTTTCCTCATGGCCCGTGGAGCCGCTTTGGATTGCTTCACCGAGACTCCCCTTTCTAGAAGTTGGCATGAGCGCAGCGCAGGCAAGGTCAAAGGCCCGTGCGTTCACGTTTTAGGTTGGCTCTGGTTTCAGACGTGCATGTCCTACTGCCCTAGTGTGCCGGAGCCACCATTGGATGCGCTGCTTCAACCATGAACAGAAACAGCAAAGAGGAGCCCCTCGCTATCAGACTGAACCTTGCTTTGCACGGTAAAATCTCTATCGTTCCTGTACATGCATCTGAATATTGAATCTGATGGCGATTTTCTTAAATATGCTTGTTGTCAGGAGTGCAGTTTAATAATCCTCATTCTGCACCCTGTCCTACTTTGCTTGCTACACTTCAATATTACATAACATACATTTAACAATGAGTTTGCAGAGGGCCTCTCTCACCTGATTAAGGGATTTGGGGCTCTGGCTGAAACGTGTGCCCGCACGGATGTCAGGGTCATAATGTCAGCCTCACGCATTCACTCGTATACTGTATGCATAGCACAACTCAATAGTATTGAATAAGCAACAGTCTTTTAAAGTTCAACTATCCTGACCTTACTAAGAAAGACACTTGGGCACTGTCAGTGATTCTGTGGGATTTTCTGAACAATTGTGGTTAAAGTGTATGAAAGCTTATGAAAAATTAATGCAACAGGAACATTGTGTTCACTTTCTCTCGCTTCAGATTACCTATGGGCTACTCAAAAGTGAGTTTAGCTTGACAGCAATTTCGCTTCACAAGAAAGTTCACAAGAGATTTTACTGTTAGGTTAATTGGCGACTCCAAATTGTCCATAGGCATGAATGTGAGTGTGAATGGTTGTTTGTCTATATGTGCCCTGTGATTGGCTGGCGACCTGTACCCTGCCTCTCGCCCGAAGACAGCTGGGATAGGATCCAGCATACCCACGAGGAGTAGCGGCATAGAAAATTATTGGATGGATTGTAGGCCTGTCACAATAATCAATAAATAAATTAACCTTATAATTAATATAATTATCGTATAATCGATAATTTTGCTGGCTTCGATATATTGACATGCATGTATGTCTGATTTCTTCCTCTCTCTCTCGCCGCTAAACAGGTCATTGTGACGAGAAGGAACATTTGTATGGGGAAGCATTTCCCTGATGGACTGCTCAATCGAATAATTTTGGCTTTAAGTAGCTCTTTGATGGCCATCAGTTGCCATGGCTGGAGACAACATAGAGGCATACTGTGTCTTTCCAACATGGCGGTGTACTACAACAACATCAAGAGCCTTTTCAGCCTGTGTGTGTTTTGCCAAAATAGGCTAAATTCCTCACATCCCCACTGGATTGACTGGGAAATAGAAGCCTTCTCAGTTTGAACTTTTGTCTTAGGTCACTATTCGGGAGTGTGTTTGTCAGACTTGCCAACCAGCTCATCCTGTTGGGGGAAATAAGTCAGCTGGTGTATTGTTAGGGTAAAACCATACACATGACAATATGTTACCAACTTGTGTCTAAGTCGATTGAGTGTTTTAACTAGGATTTTTGCCACCTATTGTGTTGATCTTAAACCAGAGTAGAAATCTGTCTGGGTATGGATGAACATTTGCTGAAAAGTTTGCCCACAGAGTTGTCTGTTGTCTCATGATGATTAACTTTTTTTTCCCCCCCCGAGTGATCATATATGACTTCAGTGGTGTGTGTTGTTGCTCAGCTGGCAAACAACCTCTGTGTGTGGTTAACAATCGCGGGTGCAAGAGAGTACAAGGTGCTGTGACGTTGCGTGCTTGTGTGTTTGCAAGCATGAAGAACAATGGCAGCTGAGTTCACAAAACAGAGGAAGGGTTCTCTTCAGCTGGAACTGTACTCAGGCTCCTCAGCCAATCAGGGCTTGTTGCTATGTGTGCACTAAATCTGCCCCCCTTTGTGTTGCAACGTCGGAGAGAGCGGCACACACACATGCACACACTCACACTTGTGTGTCCTGAGTTCTTGGGTTTGAAGTACCTTTTGTGCAAAATCAAGCTGGAGCAAACAAGACAAGTTTCAAGTCCAGCAGAAAGACTTTAAATGTTCTGCGAACAACTAGTCTTTGATAAAGTGTGTCATTGAGCTGTGCTGGATGACAGCTTAATAGTTCAGCATTCAGTATAAAAGCCACCCAGCTGCTGTAGTTAAAAACCAATGGCAGCAGTTGAATTGCAGGGCATTGTGGTATAAACTAGAAATATACAATGGTAATTTGCACACACGAAAAAGTACCATGTTTTTCAACTTGAGATGAGACCACAATAAGGCATTTCAAAACATGTTTTCATAATCTGGCCAAGTGATTTATAACCTATACTATTCATAACAAAATAACCAAATGCTTTGTTAGAACCCCGATGCAAAATGTCCAGCTCAATGCACTTAAAACACCCACTGTAACTTTAGGGTGTTTTGGCTGAATTGCCACAAAGTCTCGTACACACTTTAGACACAAATTAGAGAATAATCGGATGCAAAACATGACTACTACAAAGCAAAACGTCTTCGAGGGGCACGGGTAGGACTTGGCAACTAATTGCACATAAGTCATTGACCGATTATAAAATTCCGACGATACCTAACATGCATTCCGAAGCATAGAGGGTGCCACCAAGATCATTACTGATTACAGATCTTACTGCTGTGCAATACAAATTTCCCCACTGAGGGACGAATAACAGCATATCATATTTTAATCTTAATCTTAATATACAATAAATTGGCTGGTTTGTTAACAATAATTGGACCATATCGATATTTGGTTCCCATTTAAAAAGGCTGCTCAGAATCAACCATTTTCCCCAATAAGGCAGTGTTTACAAAATGGCTCATCTTGCCCATTGTCACTTCCAGTCTTTTAATTTCTTTTGACACAAGGCAGACACAAACCTGAAAGGTGAGAATACTGATGACGTCTCGTTACTATAATATAAGGATAGCAGGGCGTGGGCCTTCTGCAGTCAAACCACATAGAGAGAGCGAATATACTGCTATAATCTACTTTACGACAACACAAAATGTATCAGACCATTTCTGAGCAGAGTGCAATTACACAGTCCTTAGTCAAAGCACAACAACAGCCTTGGTTGTTTTAAACATTATCAATATGCTGCTCATTCCATTCAGGTTCTTTAATCACCGTGATGGGAATGTTTAACACAATGTCCCTGTTGCCTTGGTAACATGGCCATTTTCCCCCCCTGGTTATTAACTGTTGTACTCTCTGCTTGGGCTCCGTCAAATCTGCCAGTGTCACGCATCCTCTTCTTTTCTTCCTCTAGCGACTGCACTTTTCTTTTATGTTGTGAAAGGGAAAACATGCTTTGCTACAGGGCAGCTCTGATAATTGTTTTTCTTAACCGTGTCGCCTTTTTGAGGCTTTGGAGCAAATTGATATTAAAAACGCAACTTGCATGTTTTTTTGCGAAAATGCAAAATGTTATATCTGGTCTGGAGACAGAATTGAGACTAGATATGTGACTCGGTTACAAAAGTTTGTTAGGAGTCTTTCTATTATTTTGGAATTCCAAATAATTCCGATCGGATGATGATACTCTTGCAGTTACACCCAAAGGTCATAGAGCCTGAGATGGTAATACTGCACCTTAGCATGCTCCCAAGTTAAATGCACCACGACAAACTTTTAGGGGAGTGGAGGACAGAATGTTCTGCAGTTTAAGGGGTCAGTGCAATCAACATGTCTGGACAGAGTAACATTAGACGCTAAAGCTGTAGCGTGACACCTGAAGGAATACGAGCATGTTGTCAACCTTGGACGGTATTGCGGTATCTCTGATTAGTCCAGAAATGGTTTTTGGTTCACACTGTAGGAGAGGTGTTATTTATATATCATACAGACAATTGTTTGTAATATTTCGTATAACTCATTTAGCTACAGAGGCAACAGTGTAAGAGCAACAATCAACATATTGTGATTTTGTCGTTTTATTTGGACATTACAAATGACAATAACATGCTACCATAACAGGTTACTGCAATGCAATTCACCATGCAGAATTCAGTTGGAATGCACAAGTCGATTGCACTGCTTGATTGCATGCATCGTCACATTGTTATCAAACACCGCCATGTTGGGACCTGCACTTTAAAATCAGAGCGTTTATAGGGGAAAATATTGAGAGCGTACCAAGTTGTCTATATTTATCTCACCGGGGGCTGCAGTAAGAAGATTTAGCATGGGAGGACTGTCAGGGTAATCTCCCACTGTTTCCCTATATTCATTTCAGAGACACAGCTCACTGTGTGCGTGTGTGTCAGTGATGTGGATAGGTACGCGTCCCGCGTCCCGCGTCCCTGACGCAATGAAATCTGAAAGGACACAGTAAGACGGTCGACACGCATCTCGTTTTTTTCCCCATGTAAAATGATACACGGTGAAAAACTAACTAGCAAAATAATTATTTTTGTCAGCAGTTGTTGCTGTTTCAACCCTCATGCTAGTTTAGCTGCGACCAAAAGTACTTGCCAGTCACCACTGATTTATTTTTATTTTGACAATTAAAGATACAAACTTCATAGTCAATAAACCCACGTTTCCGCTGGTCGAGGTTCTCAATTGTGTTGATGATATTGAGGGGACTACGCTTTCATTGGCCGAATGCTCATTTATTAGCTAATATATTGCGCAAGACAACCAATATTGCAGCCTGTGATGTGGCGGAGGTTAAGCGTACGTACTGTACGTATTACGTCATGTTCTCTGATTGGTTTATTCTTGCCAGCGTATGTACTGTACGTATTACGTATTGTTCTGATTTTTTTATTGCTGCCAGCGTACGACAGTCAATCAAGCGTAGTCCTTACCAAAGTCGCTGCCAAACATTTTTTTTCTACAGATTTTCGAACTCGGTGCACACATAAGGCGCATCATATAAATGCTCATGTTACCAAAACACATGTTAACCTTGCTATAGGTGCCGTGAAAAATTAGCTTGTGGAAATGAATAATGTTTGTAGCCATACGTTTGCTTAATCATGGTGACTGTGTTCCACTCATCAGCGTTTTTCAGCACATAGATGTCCCACATGAGTTCCTGGAAAAAGACCTTAATGGCCGCCTGGTGCTTGGGGAACCTCAATACCCAGATAGTTTTTTTTTTTTTGGGAAATGCAGGGGGGCGTTTGAAAATATCATGGTAAAAGGGAAGGTTCTTGAAAAGGTTCCTGTGGTGCAAAAAGGGCTAATGCTTAATGATTACCGAAATCTCCCTTAAGGACATATGGTGGCACCTGTTGCTTTGGAATTAGCTTGGCAGCCTGCGTTTTGGTGTCGAAAGTTATTCATTCTAAATACCAGTGGCATGTATACAGATTGGTTTAGGATGTTTTTTTTTTTTCGAAATGCTCTTAAGATATAGTATTAGTGTTCTCTCCCAGCATGAGCTCCAACGTTTATTCTCCATCTCTGTTTCTGATGTGTGTCTTGTCTTTCTCCCAGGCTGCACGTTATTATCAGTACTCTCCATATACAGCACCCAGCTCTTTGATAAGCGGTCGAGCAGATGCGGCGCAGTTAAGCTCGTCAGTGCTTTTGACTTTGATCGTGTGTGTATGTGTCTTTGCAAACTGCTGGTGAGACTGAAGCTACCGCTCTCAGTTGCATTTGAGTGAGTCGTGCTCGTAAGCAAATAGAGAGCTCGACACCATACAGAATAGGAACAGGATTGGGTATGTTTTTCCATCAAGTAGGCTACATTACCAGTATTCAAATGAACTGGGTGTGTGTTATTGTGTGCAGCTTGTGCCGTGGCAAGCAGGCAAGAACTATCTTTGCACTGAATGTGTGTCTCCACACTGCATGGATTAATGGGCCAGCTTATATGAAAGTGTGTGTGTGTATGTGTGTGTCTTCTATCGTCCCATCTGTCTTTATTAAAATAGAAACGCTGTTGTGTTCAAAATGTTGAAATTGGATTATTTCCCTGGTTTTGTTTTCCACATGGGTGAAGAGAGTCTCAAAACACATCCAAGCGCCACTAGACTAACGACAGCCAAGAAAATGAGCGACACGTTTGCCGTCAGTGATGACAAATTATCCCGCAGTGTGTGCCGCCGCAGCCGTCTGTTTGCTCTAACTAACACGTTAGCTACCAAAGCTGACCCTTTGCTCCTGTCCTGGAGGACATTTTCCATCCCACATAACTCTGCACTGATCTGCTTCTAGCCCGGGGATATGAAGATAGCTGAGAGGTGCTTGTTTGTGTGTGCTAGCGTGTACTGGTCAAAGTAGCCGGAGTCCAGCTACACTTGGTGGCAGGCACTCGCAGCCTCCTAGTAATAAGAAAGCCTAATGTAAATCTGACCTGTTACGTAATTCACATTTGCCTCGTGGAAACAAACACGAGAGGTCACGGGCATGTGGGAAAAGAGAGGGGATCAAGTGTCGCTTTGTGCCTGCGTAATAGTACAAAGTGCATCAGCCAAGCTGCTTATTTCCACCAAGCAGTTCAGTTCAGTTAAGTTTGCTACGGTACCATTTGGAACAATAAACCCCGATCTGGCTTGTGGCGATAGCTGCATTAGCCTACATTTGCTTCTTTCATATGGAGATGCTGAAATATAGATGTATCGGATTCATAGATTGAGCATTTATTCAACTGTTCCCCTCCCCACAGAAGCCATTCTAAGCAGCTGTGTGCATTTTTCATGCAACCAGCATATTCTTTCCGAGTAGCACTTAGTTTATGTTTAAAATAATACTACTAATACAGCCATGATTGCACAACAGTGCAGCAGATCTAAGTGTCAGGTGTCCAACTTTGCCTTGGTTGTCTTTGTTCCGCTGCATTCTGTGTTTCTGCTAATTATGTAAGTTCACTTCCTGGTTTTTGAGGGGATTATTTATAGTTCAAATAAACACAAATGGCTATTTAATAGGAGGGACTGTTCTGTTGACCATTCATTGAAAGGCAGTAGTACATGAGAGAAGTATATTGTTGTAGTGCAACCTTTGCTCCTAAGAAAGTGTGTGTGTGTGGGGTGGCGGTGGGGGGGTGGGGGTTGTGCAAAGAAAGTGGTGTAGTAGGACATTTCAAAAATCAAGACTGAACCCAGCCATATTGCTCGATCTGACACATGACTTTAGGTATCATAACTCTTTGACTGGCATCCCAATAGGAGGATAATACCATACTGGTTTTTAATTTATTTGTTGTTGTTTGTCAATTTGACAATGATATGAATTGACACACAGTCCAAGTGAAAATAAATGGCTCTGTTTGACAGAAGTGACACTTTTGACAACCAGTCACTGAACCTGGAAAGCCAAGAAAGCATGCCATGAAAGGTTAACATGGGACATTGTGGTTTCCTTTACAATACCTAAAAAGAAAAATGCATACTACAGTCAACCAAACTATATTGCTTGACACAAAAACATAAAAATTAACTATCCCAACAAAAGTATAATATCGTACTGAACTGTACCAAACCATACTGCCTGGTGGAAATGGTGTTTGGACAGCTTTTCTTGGTTATCAATTGACTTATACTCTTAGTAGCACCTGATTGATCACCTTGTTGTTCACATTGAATGAATACAGTGGAAACGCAACAGTAAATATGACTAAGTCATTCCAAAGACCCTGTTGGAAGGCAGGTTACACATTACAGGAGACAAGTGTGCCAGTAATGTTTTTGGTCACAGGCCAGTGAGTAAGACGGGTGCAGGAAAAGGCAGCATTGAACATTGACCTTGTTTGTAAGGCTTAATGATTGATTAATAATATGGCTTATCACATAAATTGCACTGCCAAACACGAGACATAACAGATAGATCTGATTGTAAATATTTAAGCATATCTAGACTGTTCTTGTCTAGCTCTATTAGCCACTACCAGTCTATTAAATGTGCTACTGAGTGTTGAACACTGCTCTTTTTTTTATGTCTTACTGGTGCCTTCCCGCCAATCGTTTTCTTTGTGTTGTCCTGCATCCTGATCACCTCCCAGCCAGCATCCCATTAAGATTTGCGTCTTTGTGTGTGTAGGCTTCATAGGAATGCCCTATTCAAGCATGACGCCCCAACTCAAACCCTGCATCACTAGCCCTTTTGTCCGGCATTGCACGTGTGTGTGTGTTTTCAAAGGGTGTGTTGGATGGCGTGGTGGGGCTGTGTGTCACTGTGCCTGTGTTTGTTGGTATTCGTTTTTTTTCCCCCATACACACGCCCTCAGGGTGTTAATGTGTATATGTGTACGTACCAAGAATTCTCCCTCCTAGAAAACCGCAACCCGACACCAACCTGCGGCCAAGTGTTGGCGTGATTTGGGCTGTAGGTGGTGGTTACATGTTGTTTGTTTGCCCCCCTCCTCCCCACTCGTCATTGATGGCTTCCAGCCCCCCTCCTTCATCCATGTACGTTTCTCGCCGCCTTCACAGAGCATCACCTTTAGCCCAAATCCCTCGAGTGCAAAGCCAAGTGGGTAGAGAATATGAGCCCTTAGTGCAGCCAGCACATAAACATGGAGAAGATGGACTGTCACCTTCAGCTATGACCTTCTGTCACACATTACATCAGCTTGTTTTATTTATTTTCTTCATCATCGCGCTCTTGTTAAAGCCTTTTGAAAACGATCCACACGCTCCGCCTCATTCAGCCCGTGTATTCAGCTTACAGCTGGTGAACAGAACCCCCCCCTTTATGTTTTGTGTTGGACTGCGCCTCTCTCCACGTGCAGCAGCAGCATGGAGGAGGGGTTCCCCCGCAGGAATGTGTGTGTTACTGGCTGGCGGACCGCACTACACACACACATAGCATTTGTGACGCCAGCTGTGAGAGACTTTCTGGTTCTAGCCAGACTGCTGCTAACGTGGAGGGGTGTTCTCTCCATGGATGCAGAGATTAAAACAGGCAACTTTTTTTCACCCATTTTTTCAGTTGTCTCTGCCAAAGAGGCTTTTAGCTCTGTTTTAATATAGCAACCTGGATGTTTTTCTAATTGGATGGATGCCTCATTAACTTGTGGCATTCACACATGGGGAAGGTCAAAATTAAAATAAATCCTGTGCTCTTTACCCATGTGGCCCTGGTACGTTGCATTCTGCAATACAGCGCCCCCTGTATGAATAAATAGTCAGGTGTTTAAAAACAATGAAATAAATGCATCAAAGAACAACCAAAAATCTCTTCCCCTTTTTTTATTTTATTGTGTTATTTTAGTATTTAAAAAAAACATGTTTTATATATGTCATCATGATGAATTGTATTTAAATTTTTATTTATTTGAATTTAAATATTAAATGTATTTATATTAAATGGAAAAAATGACAAATATATTTGTATTAAATAAAAAAATAAACTATAGCAGACAATCTTGCTTGCCAAATGTATTTGTTCTGTCAATTTTTGAGTTTTTTTTGTTGCAAAACCCCATTTAAAATTAATTATTCAGTCATACACTCAAATTTCTGCTTGACACCTTGACTTTTGCTAGTAATGAAATGTGTAATAGTATCATCAAGAGGTGATGATACATTTGGTTTCCGAGTAACAGGTGGCTCTGAGGTTAAGAAAACTCCAATGTGGCGTTTGACCGACTTAAGGGATGTGTCATCACAATAAATAATCATAATGAAAAAGAAATTAGTCTTTATAATATAAGAAAGAATTGTGAGAAATGTTATTTTGGGGTCAAATCGAGTCGTAGGAATTGTGCAGTGTAATGTTCAACCTGGTTGAATCCAGTTCTGACCCTGAACTGGATTTGATGGATTTTAATCTCATTTGAATTGTTCAGACACTGACACAAGGGAGTGTTAGGGAGTCACTTGTTAGGGAGCACACAAAAAAAATGTTAATCAGGTGCCAGCGTTGTTTTGGCAGGTGACAAATGTATAATCCTTGGCAGAGGGCCCTACTTTCGGAGTGCTCTTGTTTAAATTGAAGCTGCAGACAGTCCAGCCAGAATTTTTAAGTATGTCTGGTACCGCTGCACATAATGTAATGAGAGGTTCTGGAAGCTGGTCGTTAGCATTTTTTTTTTTTTAATATACAAATTCACCTCAGCTTGTGTAGCAAATTGATAAGCAGCAATGGAGACAGTGTTGCATTTATGTGCACATAAATGGGACAGCTGCAAGGACTGAGCGGCTCATTCAAAATGCAGATGCTGCTGACATGCTTTTGTGACCGATCACCAGAATGCTTCATAAATTTTGGGGGCTGTTAACTGGACTCTTTACAGAAGTGATATGTGGCTACTTGTTAGCTTCCTCCAAAATCACAGAGCAGCTCATCAGCCTTGCTTTAAAAATACACTTGATGCATGTGCTGGTGTGGTTAGGGAATTTTCTTTATAGTAATTTCAATTATGACTAATAAAGTCAGGCTGTCAAATGATAGTCATTGTCTTACTGTACTTAGTGCTCAACAGTAATGGCAGCTCTACCCCGGTACAACTGTTATAGGATGCTTATTTTGTGAGTGCATGCATGTGTGTTAGAGAGAGAGGGAGCAGATGGTGACATCACTCCTGCCACTGCACTCAGCTGACATGGAAGCTCTAAATATATTCCTTTTGAAGCAACCAAACTGGAAAAGTTGTGTCACACACACCCTTTAAGAACCAGCCCTCCTTAAGCCAAGTTAAAAATCATCTATTAACAAATACTAGGGCACAGAAAGAGGACAAACCAAAAAGTTATTGTAAGCCAGGGTACACCCATGGTGCCATTCACCAGGGGACTTTGGGAAATGTCGGTCCGTGTTTACTGAGGGCAGGCAGTCCGGATCACATTGACGTCACAATAGCCGTAGGTGGAAACCACTACGTCCATGACGCTTGTACAATGCCCACAAACACACGTTCCTGGTGAGTGAAATGTAAGACAGCCTCACTCACACTCTAAAACAGGGGTCTCAAACACGCGGCCCGCGGGCCAAATGTGGCCCGCAGGACATTAGTTTGAGGCCCCCGCCTTGATATGAAAGTTTAATGTTAGTGCGGCCCGCGCAAGTTTGATATGGATGCTGTATGGTATCATGTACCCAGAAAAAATTATTACGTTTGATTAATGTTCATGTTAAAGGTTAAATAACTGTTAATAGTTATCCTCCCTATCCGTGTGGAAGTGGTAAGTTTTTGGCTATTTAAGTTTAAAGGAAATAACTTGAAGGCTACCGTTTAGGTCGCTAGCTCTCTAGTTTGCGAGTTAGCATGTGTCTCAAGACCCTGCAGTTGCGCAATATGTTGTAAATAGAAAGAGTATAAATGTGACTACAGTCGTGTTTTGTCATGTCTACAGGGCTCTAATAATGATTTGTTAATTTTAATCTGAAAAAAATAATTTGTCTACCCACCAACTATGTGGTTTTTTAAGTTTTTATGATTTGATGTTTTATTATTAATATTATATTTATTTATTTATTATTATTATTTATTATTATATGATTGATTTTCTTTATTCTAGATTTGTTTATTTATTTTGTTTAGAAAAATAAAAAGTAAGATATTTGAGAACAGTGAAATGTTTTATCAGAGCTTTTCTTGTAGAAAATTGGAACTCGCCATTTGTTGTTGTCTCCTCTGGGAGTCAGGTGTGACAAAAGCGATCCTTTTGGAGCAAACAAATAGATGAGGCAGATGATGGATGTTCTCACGTTTGTGGTCATTAACAGTTCTAGGAACAAATACTACAGTCAGAACAACACAGTCCATTAAAAGTCCACTTTGCAAAATAGCGTTTCTTATGAATTCTCTTCCTCTGCTTCATCTAGATGCCACAGAGGAGTTTTTCGAGTATGATGCGGAGGAGTTCCTGGTGTTCCTGACTCTGCTCATTACAGAGGGACGGACGCCGGAATATTCTGTGAAGGGCAGGACTGAGGGGCTGCATTGTCCGCCAGCCCAGTCGGCCATGCCGCCTCTTCACAAGCATGACTGCAGCGATAAACTGCCCCAGGTAAGCCAAGTGCAGACCTTCTTTGATTACTCTTTGTGTGTGTGTGTGTTTGAGAAGAGTTGATTTGTTTAGTGGAAGCCATCCTGTGAGTGTTTTTTCCTGTTGAGTACTAGTCGACACACAAAGCAGCCTCATAAAAGTTCCCCAATTGTTTCTTTATTGATTTCTTGAAAACCACCACAATTCAGCCACAGATAAATGCATCCCTGAACGAGGCTCAACAGAGTCTCGGGGCCCATCTGGTTTGCCCCACTAATTTCAGGTTTCCCCACGTCGACAGTCACTAATCATTACCCACGCTCCACCTTTTTGTCCGTGTCAAGTGTCGGCAGGCGCGGCGAACCCGTTCGGAGGTGATCCTTCTTTGGAGGAACAGCATCCCCATCATGATCGAGGTCATGCTCCTGCCGGACTGTTGCTATGGCGACGAGTGCCCACCCAGCGACCCCATCAGCGACCCGGTCATCAAACAGGACGCGCTGCTGCTGGAGAGATGGACTTTACAGCCTGTTCCGAGACAGTAAGAGCAAACACACACAAGATATTAATTGACGTGTACAACAGGGCTTCTCACCTGGTCTCACTCAGGAAACGCAATAAAAGCTGTACTGTCTACCAAATGAGCCAAACTATAGATCTTGGTGGAAATGAGGATTTACAGTGACAGTATGTCTGTATATATTGGTTTAAATCAGGGGCCTCAAACACGCGGCCCGCGGGCCAAATGTGGCCCGCAGGACACTAGTTTGAGGCCCCCGCCTTGATATGAAAGTTTAATGTTAGTGCGGCCCGCGCAATTTTGATATGGATGCTGTATGGTATCATGTACACAGAAAAAATTACTACGTTTGATTAATGTTCATGTTAAAGGTTAAATAACTGTTAATAGTTATCCTCCCTATCCGTGTGGAAGTGGTAAGTTTTTGGCTATTTAAGTTGAAAGGAAATAACTTGGAGGCTACCGTTTAGGTCGCTAGCTCTCTAGTTTGCGAGTTAGCATGTGTCTCAAGACCCTGCAGTTGCGCAATATGTTGTAAATAAAAAGAGTATAAATGTGACTATAGTCGTGTTTCGTCATGTCTACAGGGCTCTAATAATGCTTTGTTAATTTTAATCTGAAAAAAATAATTTGTCTACCCATCAACTATATGTGGTTTCTTAAGTTTTTATTATTTGCTGTTTTATTATTATTATTATTATATGTATTTATTACTGTGATTGATTTTCTTTACTCTTGATTTGTTTATTTTTCATCTTATTTTGTGCAGAAAAATTAAAATTAAAATATTTGAGAACAGTGGAATGTTTTATCAGCGCTTTTATTGTAGAAAATCTGAACCAAAGCACTGAAAAGTTTGTATATTTTTCTGTTTTTAATAAATGCGTCTTTTTTTTTGTTTTTTTGTTTTGGAAAACCTGATGTGGCCCAGTCTCACCCAGACCCTAGCTCCAGTGTCCCCCAAGTAAATTGAGTTTGAGACCACACATGGTACACACTAATTTATTGCATGTTTTAAATAAAACATTAAATACGTGATAACTAGCTTGGTACCCAGAGGGTCAATTAGCCTGGAAAACTGGCCCACTTTTCAGCTCGCATTTGTTGAAGAAATGGTGAACACACATCCCTGAACAGGTTTTCATTAACCCTGACACATTTTTAACACTTCTTCTTTTTCAAAAAAAAATAGAAGCGGTGATCGTTTCATTGAGGAGAAGACGCTGCTGTTGGCCATTCGCTCGTACGTTTTCTTCTCGCAGCTCAGCGCCTGGCTCAGTGCCTCCCATGGCATCGTCCCCAGAAACATCCTGTACAGGTTAGATTCAATACTTTGTCAAGATGCTGATGAAGATGCTGCTCATATGAGACAAAGACTTATACGGGTGCTCATTGTCCTTTGAACAGAATCAGCGCTGCAGATGATGATTTGGTATGGCAGTTCTCCCAGCCGCCGTCCGAACACATTTTCCCCGTCCCCAATGTGTCCCACAGTGTTGCGTTGCAAGTCCGTGTGCAGTCTCTGCCCCGCCAGCCTACTTATCCCACTTTGGCCTGCAGCATTCACACCGGCCTGCCCCCGCTCTATAGCAAGACCCCCACCCTCAACCCGAACCTCAACAGCCATGGTGGCCTGACCACCCTCCGAAAGAGCCAGGAACCCAGCAAGGAGAATCTCCTTCACAGCTCCAATATGTACAGCAAGAGCTCCACCTCCATGTCGGGGCTCCTCCTTAATGGAATGCCTATTCCAAATCTTCCCATTAACAATATCCCCATAAACAGCCTTCCGCACACCGCTGCCCCACTCCCCTACATTAAGAAGACCCAAGAACCTGCTGAGAACCGCGCTTACCAGAACGGAGAGCTCCCGCAGGTCAACATCCCTCAAAGTCAGGACTCCCCGCTGTTCCGCAGATCCTCCCACTCACCCACACCCTCCCGCTCCCATTCCCCCTCCCCGCTCACCGGGAGCAAACCCGGGAAGTGGCTGTACTCGTCCCTCAATGGCTCATCCGACCCCCCGCCGTTAGAGGATTACAGCAGCAACAGCAGTGAGAGGTCAAAGGCGGCCATCCCTGAGCCGCTCCGAGCTTTTAAGAATTTCTCATTGGCCGAGCCGCCCCGCTGCTCCTCCCCGAGACCCTCGGCAAGTGAGACAAACCCCCTCATTGGCTCGCTGTTACAGGAGAGACAGGAAGTTATAGCCCGCATCGCACAGAGGCTCAACTTTTGCGACCCCACAGCACCGCCACTCCCCCCGGCGCTTTTTTCCTCGGACACCCCTCCCAAAGCCACGTGGAGCAGTAACAATGACGACATAGCTGCCAGTAAGACCAAAGAGCCAGAGGTACCGCCCTATGAGTCTGTGGGACATGCTTGGTCCACGACTTTCCACACCCCCTTGACCACCGCGTCTTTCCACAAACGGGAGACATCTTCTCCAAAACCCGCTGCCTGCAGGAAGCTGAAGCTCACCGAGAAAAGAGAACGTCAAGAAGGGAGCTTGGAGAGAGAGAAGGATGGCGAGAAGGAGCGAGACAGCTCCCTCATCGCCCAGGCGGTGCATGACATCACTAGACTGATCCAGGAGAGACTGTCCGTCCCTTCGCTGTCGCCCAGCCACAGCAGGAGCGGCAGCCCTCTGCACCACACACACACAACAACGGTCACGCACACCATACGCACATACTCAAACCCTGCACACGCATCACAAGCCGCCAATGAAGGCTACACCAATGGCCACAGCCACGAACCTAACAGGGGCCCGCACGTCACCGCCGCTTCAGACACGCCCATTTGCACAAACCAGCCCCGAGTAGACACGGGGATTGATTGCCATTCACCCCGAGCCCAAAACGGCGCTCACTTTACACTTGAAGAACCTTTATTCAAAGGCCAGTCACACGCCCAGGCTGGTCCACGTTTACAAACTCTCACGCCGGAAAAGCTCACTGTCCACTCAACCAGCAGACGTTACGTCCCTACGCTGGAGAACAGGAGCGTCCAGCCCGCCGGTCGTAACGCCATTATGAACTGTCACACAATCCAAAACCACAGCAAGCCTCAGTCACCATCACGGGCTGACGCTACAGCGCAGGACGAGAACCACACACCTCGATTGTCTCCAGACCTGACTCCCCTTCCAACTGTTCTGGTAAGAGACTCCACATTTGAGTTGCTTCCCCCGTATCGATCCACATAAGCTATAGGTGGCACTATAGGTGGCACTATAGGTGGCACTATAGGTGGCACTATAGGTGGCACTATAGGTGGCACTATAGGTGGCACTATAGGTGGCACTATAGGTGGCACTATCGGTGGCACTATCGGTGGCACTATCGGTGGCACTATCGGTGGCACTATCGGTGGCACTATCGGTGGCACTATCGGTGGCACTATCGGTGGGACCATCGGTGGGACCATCGGTGGGACCATCGGTGGGACCATCGGTGGGACCATCGGTGGGACCATCGGTGGCACTATCGGTGGCACTATCGGTGGGACTATCGGTGGGACTATCGGTGGGACTATCGGTGGGACTATCGGTGGGACTATCGGTGGGACTATCGGTGGGACTATCGGTGGCACTATCGGTGGCACTATCGGTGGCACTATCGGTGGCACTATCGGTGGCACTATCGGTGGCACTATCGGTGGCACCATAGCCCATAACTAATAGATACAATAATAATGGCAATAGAGTACTGATAAAGATTTACAATTGTGTTATTTTCCCCTGTGCCGTATCTACTATGCCCCACAAGTCTTTTCCACAACCAGGTACTATTTTGAGTACCTGGTTGGCTGGGGGAAACCATATGACCTGAACAACTGCTCATTGGCTGTGCAAATTTGACAATACAGGACAGGAAATGAGCCTGAAAACGTGAACTGACTGCTGCTTGCAGCATTGTACTCGGCAGTCTCCATTGTGTTGCTGCCCTCATTCGCATCACGGATAAAATTGGTCTCATTATCGACTCTCAATGGCGGAACCATGACAGCTTCTACAAAGGTGTTAGCCACAAAAAAAATCCTTATCAAAGTGTGAAATTGGACTGATCCAGGGACTTAAACTGTGCGGGGGCAAAAGGTGCAACAGTAAAGACGTGCTTGTAAAGTGATCAGTACTTGTACGTGACTGTGGCCTTTACCATGCAGATATGAGTGTTAATAAAAGATGAAGGCACACTACTTGAGAACATGGTTTCACAGACGATGTGCGTTTACGACCATATGCATATAACCTCTGCCTCATCTCTCTCTATTTGTGCTCCCAGCGAACTCACAGCCCAGCCCCCTTGCGGCCTTGTAACGGCTGGAGGAAGCAGAACCGCCACTCCTTAGATGCCACGGCCACCAAGGCCTTCCACCCCTGCACTGGCCTGCCTCTGCTTTCCAGCCCGGTACGACCAGCACACTCGCACACCCGCTCACTGTGCAAACTCTCGTGGGGTTTATGGCGAATGTTTGTTCTCCAAGTGACTCAAGTTTGTAGGCTTGATGAATCGCCAGTGCTCCCAGTTTATCGTGTCCCTAACAACACGCTAAGTAGCCATCTGCGATGTTGCTCACAATGCAGTCATCACAAAGGAGACGCTGAACTATCTATCTGGCAGGACTACTGAGTAGTTAGCTGATGATTACACAGGCGCACACTATTGCAGCATGATTCACTCAAAGTGAGGTAAATTGTTGCCATGAGTCACATAGCAACAAATCTAGATCTCACGTACTCTTCATCACTAAAATGTGCACTCATGTAATGTAGGTACACAACATGTAAAAATAGTAAAATCCTATTGAGCGACATATATTTGTATTACTCCAGATTTATATTGTATATTATATAACATGACTTGTGTGACTGCTGCAGGTTCCTCAGAGGAAAAACCAAACTGGCTATTTTGACCTGGATACCTCCTTGGTTGGCTGTAAGGGTTTACCTTGGGCTTCTGGGAAAAGGTACATCTTTGCTTCTTCGTGATCTTTATTATCACTGCGCTCACCACTTTATTGTGCACACACCTTTTGATGCATTGATGCATTCAGACATGGAAAAAAATGCACAAAAATGTGCCTCCCGCCAGTTGCCGAACATCTGAGCTCTAGCAAAACAGCAACCAGAACAGAACTTTCCTAGTTTGGCAGCAACTGCCTACTCAGAGCACGTGTGGGTGGTTTGCTCAGTGCCACTTTTAAGACAGCAGTTATTTAGTTCTGCAAAGTGGAAATCTGTTACTACCTCAATCATATTTACAATACACTTGTATGTGACTTTACTCATCTGTATACACCAGTCATTATTTGCACTATGACCCATTTATCATTGCACTAAAATTAATATATCTGCAATATGTTTGCTCCTGCATATGCTCCTGTGCAATATATGTGTATATTTTGGATATCTTGTATATATCTTGTTAAATTGTCTTTATTACTCTACTTTTGTATACTTTTTTTTTTTAAACTTGACTACTGCACTGAAAGGAGAAGCTCTCCAATATCATTGTACATCTTGTATAATGACAATAAAGGCCATTCCATTCCATTCCATTCCAAATTGTAAATCAGAAGGTAGATCTTTAGGAGACTCAAAAAGGCTGAGCACCCCTGCTCTTGATGATGCCTGTGCGGCTGTTACGTCATTGTTAGTGGATTGAATTCAACGTGTGGAGAGTGTCTCTACATGTACTGTATATGAACTTCGGTTTTCCTCACCTCTTCATCCCGTCACGACAGAACCTGTTGATCAAGTGTGTGTGTTGTTTTAACCCCTCAGGGTGTGCCCGAAGGGAGAAGAGGAGGACTCGCATCAGCTGTTCAGCGCGAGTGCTCCACCTGCCAGTCTCAGTCTGCTGGGGAACTTTGAGGTATAGCTCCATATCTCATCTGGTTTCATATTATCTACATGCTGTATTGTATATAACTCTGGGAAAAACTGTTGATTCTGTTAATACTTGGGTTGTTTATATTGTTTATTTTTCTATATTGTGTATTTTGTACTGCTTAACTGACTCTGTACTGTTGCTGCTGTGCAATACAAATTTCCCCACTGAGGGACGAATAAAGGCATATCTTAATCTTAATGCTCATTTGTTTACATTAAGGATTGTAGATGTGATATTGCGCTAGTAATGCTTGGTTTTTCAGTCGTCCCTTATTACGGTATTAGAATCAATTAACCATATTTAATTTGAATTTGAATCCTTAGTAAAAAGAGTACTGAAATGTGAGGGATGAACTAATCGGTTTTTTTAATACTTCAAAGAAACCTTCCAAAAACAGCTAAATTTGATCGTTTTTTTTTACAAGAATAAAAAGTGTGTTTTCTGTTGAAAAATAACAATGTTTCCAAATGCGCTCCCTTGTCAGGAGTGCGTGTTGAACTACCGCCTGGAGCCTTTAGGGACGGTGGAGGGTTTCACGGCTGAAGTAGGAGCCAGCGGATCTTTCTGCCCTAGTCACCTGACCTTACCCGTGGATGTGTCCTTCTACAGCGTCTCTGATGACAACGCCCCCTCACCTTACATGGTAACATCGCTCGTTGTTCTCTTGTGTTGCCTCACATCAGCTGCTCATTCTTTAGTTTTTATGCGACATAATACTTGCAAAACGCGCATCACAGAAATCAGTTTTTTCCTTAAAGCCTGGTCCACACGGAAAGCTTATATTATGGGCAATGCTGTATCTAATAACCTGTGTACCATGCAATATGCCTTGAAGGGTTTGTCTTAAATGTAATATTATTGAGTTTATAATGATAGTTTCTCCTGCATTGTTAAATTGATATTAATATCAACCTAACCTAAAGGAATCTTGTCTTTTTCCCATAGGGTGTCATAAACCTGGAGTCCCTGGGGAAAAGGGGCTACCGAGTACCTCCATCAGGAACCATTCAAGTGGTAAGAGCTCTGTTTAATTCTTTGTTATTAATAGCTTTTAATAAATTATCAGGATTTCTTACATTCAGTCAGGGAACAAAGCAATATTCATTGCAATCGGGGAAGGGATGAGAGACCCCTAGTGGTCATGTTACAAACAGTCCAAGCGTGTACTTTTATTATGTACTAGCTGGACAAATGTACGGAATAATCCGGGGTTTTGGACATTTTGCAAAAGTTACATACGGACATTTTTGGATGGTTTTGGTGTGCAAGAAGCAGAGGTAGTTTGCCAACATCCGTGACCTCACGAATAAACAACACTTCCCACAGACACATTTACAAAATGGCGTCAAAAGAATTTTCAATTGGCTTTTGGTGGAACGAGATGTTGTCCTTATACTTTTGGCCAAACGGCGCATACTGAGTCTTTTGTACTGCAGTAGTATGACATGACGTTATGAGATTTACGTTGCACACAATGTTCCCCGCTCGCACAGACCTTATTCAACCCGAACAAGACGGTGGTAAAGATGTTTGTGGTGATGTACGACCTGCGAGCCATGCCAGCTGGACACCAGACCTTCCTACGCCAGAGGACGTTCTCCGTCCCCGTCAGGCGGGACGGGAACCATCAGATCAGTAGGAAGCCCCTCATGCTGGGGCAGGCACGCACTTTGCGCTACCTCGTTCATCTGAGGTGAGGCGGCGCTCTTACCATCTTTTGCGACCTTTTCAACTTTAACATGAGATCGCTGGACTGAATTTGTGATTTGCATGGTTTTTGCTACATGAAACAACCTAATTGGCCAGTTGCGTCGAGCAAATTAGAGGTTACACTTGCTAGCTTATCTTGTTACTGTGCCTTTGGACATTGCTGTATGACTAGAATACTCCAGAGTCTCCACTTTGCTGCAGCCACCAGATTTCTTCAGTGTCTCTCCTCACATCTCCATCCTAGGTTCCAGAGCTCCAAGTCTGGGAAGATCTACCTCCACAGGGACATCCGTCTGCTGTTTTCTAGAAAGTCCATGGAGGTGGACAGCGGTGCTGCCTACGAGCTCCAGTCCTTCACAGAGTCCCCCATTGACCCGCCATTCTCTCCCCGCTGCTGACGCCTGACAAACTCCCCCCACCCTTTTCTCCACCTGATCAGCCACGAGTCATTGTGTCAGTTTGTGTGACTTGTATAGGAAGACGGATTGAAGGACAGCAGATTGACGGCGTGGGAGGCTTCTTTGTTTGGAAAATGACATGCATGAACTTTGATGTAAGAGGGTCACTCACTCACTGTTGAAGTGAACTCCTAGTAGGAAAAAGAAATGGCCTTACATGATTTGATGAGCGAATCCTCCAGCGTCTGGCAGGAGAGTAGAGACCAATGATTGTCCAAATGAATAGTTCACTTCTGCACACTTGGTTTCCCAAATCAGAATGTCAAATCGGACCTCATAATGAATACGTGTTCAATCTCAATTTCTCAACTAATTCAAATTCACGATAAAACAAAAAGTTTTACATTGTTGCTTTGACAGTAAATTATCCCTGATTTGGACTTGATGATTCTCAATGCGTCTGGAAGAGGACAGTATGTGGAGTGCCACCCCATCATTGTCATCCCTCCCTCAAAGGACACCTGAAGTCGACCATGCAATCGCACTGAATTCAAGTGAACTCATCACAGCAGAAAAAAAAAAACATCAGAAATGCACTGTGGATTACTTTTTTCTTTCCTCCTCAAAACTGGAAAAAAAATAATAGTAATATTCTATACATTTTTGTACTGTTACAAAGAAAACCACTTTATTGGAAGTGTTGCAATAGAAAGATGTAACCTTTTAGTTTTTAGTGTTTACACATTCACTTTTCCATTGACCTAACCATTCTGTTTTATTTAATATTTAAATTAATATTTCAGTTACTGTTTGTGATGTCTCATGCTAAGATGATTTAGTGTAAACTGTATATCATAGTATTTTTGACATTAATATTCAAATCTGAGGGAAACAAATTATATCTATATCTTCTAAAGCAATCTTTAAACCTGCATCGTGTCTGTGTGTGTGTTTTTTCATCTATATTTCAAATAAGGAAATGCTATTTCCCTTGTTATAACTCCAATAGAAGTCATAACTAAATTTTTAAAATGAAAATATAATTTAAAAAAATAAAGGATAAAATAAACATGCTAATGCAGGGGTGTTTTATAAGACTTAAGAAGAGAACAAATGCCTGTAGACACTTTCTATAGCTGCAATTAAGCCGTATTTTGTTCCCTTTTTATCAATCCACCAACCTAAACCAGTTATTTGCTCAAAGAGATTTTGAGTTATATTCTTCAACACTTTTTTTTACCTTTGATTATTTCAGAAAAAAATACCTACACTGACTAATGTTGGAAGGGAAACCTCTAAATAGACAACCGCTACCATTAAAAAGGGTTGCATTAATGTGTTTTGTACATTTAAATAGTTGTTAAAACACAATTACAAACAATTAAAAACAATTTAATGACAATAAAGTTCAAATTCAGGTTATTAACCTTTGTTTAAACATTTTAAATGGCCACAAAATAATTCTGTTGTTTTTTGCTGCCAAAGATCACACGTGTTTAACAGCTGATCGGCACGTTACGCAACTTTTTTTAATCTGCGTGCTCGCTCTCGGCGTTCACGATGACGACACAAGTTTGCACGTGACCACGTTCATGTGCGGGAGCGCGCGCGCATATCGCTCAGGAGACAGCAGGCCAAGGGAGCTCGACGACGTCCACCTTCAGTCACACAGGAGAGGACCACTTGGGCAGCTGTGTTGTAACGACAGACCGCTTTTTGGACATGTCGGACGGAAACGAAGACGTTCAGACGTCCGAAGAGACGCTGGGAGAAGAGCAGGTATTGAAGCTGGCGGTTATTTTTGAGGAAATGGTCAGGAGCGCGGTTGACTTTGTTGCGGCTCGAGCGTGAGCTTCCCGCTAAGAGTAGCCCTGTTTTCTTCGCGCTCGTTTATTGTTAACACATCCTCGGGTCCTTATGGCTGCTAAATATGCTAAATTAGCAATATCTATTGGTTTGCAGGTTCAATATTCTCTTATGTTCATGTCAGGTTTGATAGTCGTTTAATGTCAGAAGAGCAGGCTAATGTTAGCAAGCTAATCAACTGTCATGGTTAGCTTAACAGCTAACGTTGTCCCACCCAAACAGATAACCATGGCCTTTCTTTTAATGATTTACTTGTCCTCAAGCCGCCGTCGGTTTATGTACGATATGCACACTTTCAGCCAACCGCTTCCACTTTTAACACACATCGGAGGGGTTTTTGGCAGCACTTACAGCGGTTCCATCAATGCTAGTTAGCCAACCTTGTGCACGTTAGCATGGGTGATGACCGTAGTAACTTTAGTAACGCTAATATCATTAGCTCAGTAATAGCATTTCTGCATTCATACATTACATTTAACCAAAATATGCCAGATGTATCGCCACTGTGAATGATGTTGCACACACAACTAGTAGGTCGGATACTACTAAGTCAATTACCTCATGCATAGCTGTTCTGTGTTTTATATTTCAGCTGTTATCCTGCAAGCAAAATAGTAATAAACCAGGGTCTTATGACACCTGATAAATGTCTGTTTTTCAGTAAGCTCCATTAATGTGTCTCATGCTATCTTTTGCAGGAGGTTCAAGACAAAATGATCAACCCAGAGAAGGCAGAGGAGGCCAAACTGAAGGCCAGATACCCAAACCTGGGGAATAAACCCGGCGGCTCCGATCTGCTTCGTAAACGCCTTCAGAAGGGGGTAAAATGTCCCATCTTATCATAACTTGCACACTCTCAACGTTGCATTTAAATGCATAGCTCGTTTCTAGTGTCTCCAACCAGGGTGGACGTTTACAAGAGGTTAGGGCTGGGCGATATGGACCAAAATCTCAGACTTTGGCATACATTCCTCATATTGGAGTTTGTGCCAAGTTTTAAGGTGTTTTTTTTAATGCTCTAAATTCGACATACCTCCATAATACTGAGTCACTACTTCTTCCACTGCAGACGTGGCAGCCTTTTTGCGCCAACTGAAACACTTGCTTTATGGCTGTCAGGACTTGCTGATTGACATTTAGTTAACCCGGTTCGATGTTCCTCCAAGGTAGTCATGTTAGTTTAATTTCATTTTAATTGATTTTTTTTATAGCACCAAATCACAACACAAGTAACACACTTTATACGTATGAGCGATGGCATTTCAATCAGCTACGTATGCACATGTTTCCCCATTCCAGAACATTTGTTCCTCTGCATGAATGCCTTTAGTAGTATTTGAGCAGTGTTTAGGGTCATTGTCTTGTTGGAAGTCTCCAGCCCCGGCGTAACTTCAACTTTGTCACTGATTCTTGAACACTTGAACACATCAGCAAGAATCTGATATGATAATACTGACTATAAACCATGCGACCTTCAAATTGAACAAGATCGCCAGTACCTGCCCTGGCCACACAGCCCCATAGCATGATGGAACCACCACCAAATATTACTGTGGGTAGCAAGTGTTTGTCTTGGAATGCTGTGTTCTTCGCCCGCCATGCATAGTGCCCCATGTTAGGTCCATATAACTACATTTTTGTTTCATCAGTCTACAGTATCTTATTCCAGAATGAAACCGGCTTGTCCAAATGTGCTTTAGCATACCACAAGCGACTCAGTTTGTGGCTTGTGCGCAAAAAGGGCTTCTTCCGCATGAATCTCCCTGAATAGCTGAATAGTTGAACGATGCACAGTGACACCATCTGCAGCAAGATCACGTTGTAGGTCTTTGGAGGTGGTTTGTGGTTTGAGTTTGACTGTTCTCACCGTCCTTCGCTTCTGTTTATCATATTTTTCTTGGCCTGCTACCCCGGGCCTGAACTAGGACTGTGCCTGTGGTTTTCCATTTCCAGAGTCGAACCTGACAGCTGAAATTTCTGACCTAGCTTTTGTATCCTGCCCCTAGACCATGATGTTGAACAACCTTTGCCCTCTGGTCATTTGACAGTTGTTTTGAGGCTACCATGGTGCTACTCTTCAGAGAAGATGCAACTTGGAATTGGCCACCTTAAATACCCTTTCTCATGATTGGCTTTACTTGCGAAGGTCAAGGGTCGGTGAGCTTACCAAACATATTTTGTGTTCCAATAATTAGTTTTAAGGGTCTTCGAATCAACTAAACAACAAGGGCGCCCACATTTAAGAACCTGCCTACTTTTGTTAAAATAATGTAAATTCTATAAACTTCATTTCACTTCTCATCTGCCACTGTGTTCGTCTGCTATATGATATACGGAAAATAAGGAAAATCTTGAAAAATTAGCAGGGGTGCTTGTAAATAAATGTGAAAGTGCTTGACATATCATGTTATTTATTTTTCGTAGAGCCGCTTGATCTTCAATCTTTGGATTGGCTAAGTCGGAAAACAAACACGATGCTGCAGCGCACTCCCTTTTCTTGCTGCCTTCAGTCCTCTCTCGGATAAAATTAGTCACCTCAGAGACGTAATTGGAGGAAACCCTTGCTCTACTCCATTGTTCTTGTTTGCTAGCACGTCTTGTTTCAAGCGATGCGTTAATGCCAGCAGTGCTATCAAAGGAAGTCACAGCTTTACTATGCCAGTCCTGTGTCTCTTCTCTTCCAGCAAAAGTACTTTGATTCGGGCGACTACAACATGGCCAAAGCTAAGATAAAGAACAAGCAGTTGCCAACGGCCGCTCCGGAGAAGACTGAGATCACGGGGGACCACATCCCCACCCCCCAGGACCTGCCCCAGAGGAAACCCTCTCTGGTGGCCAGCAAACTGGCTGGCTGATGCACAGTGGGGCCTCCGCTGCAAAACACCTCCGGCCCCCCTTCCACCTCAAGAGCTTGTAACATTACCTTTCCCACCCGCACAGGACCACCTGTTTACCAACTCAGCCCCCCGCCCCCTACTAACCCAGACCCCGCCCGGCAGGAAATGCCTTGCTGATACCTTCAAACCGTCTTTATTTTACTCCACTGGCTGCTATCCCAGCTCTTGTACCCCCCCCCCCACCTCTCCTATTTGCATTTCTCTTTATTACTCTCATGTAAGATACACTGAACGACAGGACAAGTGTTAATGAGCGTCTCTGAGAACCACAAGCTTCTAGACGACAAAGAAGGCTTTTATTGTGGCGGAAGTGTGTATATAGTACATTTCATTTTGTTAGGCACATGGGGCACACGTCAGCCTTTTAGCATTTTACATCAGATTTGTTATCATTCACTGTATTTCCTTCTCTGTGTATATGACACTGTCAATATGCTCCAGTCTTCTCTCAAAGGGGGTGGCGTTGTATGTAAGGACCGCAGTGTTGAACTGTGTGACCCCCCACCCCCACCTGACCCTCCAACCCCATATTCCCAAATGCAGAGCTCTTTTTTTTTTTTTTTTTTTAACTCCGTACAGAGCTTTACACAGAGGCTGCATGTAAGCACTGATTCTGATGAACGCTGCATTCAAAGACGTCTCGGGACCAGGAAAGTTGCCTTGAAAGGGGGGGGGGGGCAAGATTTTGTTAGCCTCAAAATAGCTCCAGTTGCCTGAATGTTGTACATCCCTGCTGTCAATCTATGCCCGTTAATCTATGGGCACTGGGATCAGACATTAATGACGTGTCAACGTTGGCCGGCTAAATAGAATAATCATCCCCGTTTCCCTGTCGTTTCCCTGTCGTTATCGCTTTACCGGGGTTCTCCATAGATGTTTCAATCCAAGCTCGCACATCTATCTATCTGAGCTGTGCATGTATATGGCTGCCCTCCTGTTAATTTGTGCCATTTTGTTTTGTAAATAAAATAGTTTTGCACAAATGACTTTTTCATCTTTATTATATCAATTTCTTACACATTGGTGTGAATCTTCCAATAACTAAATGACTGTCTTCATACATCAACATATAGAACGCAATATGATGCACATAGTTCTGCTTTGGCACTACCATGTGTAAACACAGTGTGAACATTTCATAGTCTGCCATAGAAAATATTGACCCAAGTCCAAAAACATGATACTTAGCCATAAGCTGTACATTTTAAACTTTCCAGAACTGAATAAAGATCTGATCCTGATTTACATTGGTATTATGTGAAGCAGGGCCATACAATTCAAAACCAGTTTCAGTCCTGATTTATGATTTTTTTTCTGACAATTTTCTTCAGCCCAAAACCAAAATCTGTATGCAGGACCACAGGCAATAAATTCAAACCTGTTCCAGTCTTATGCATTTACACTGTACTAATTTGTTCTGACTTTTCTCAGCCCCAATAATATAAAATACAGGTGTGTCTTTGGTATGCTGGAGCCTATCCCAGCTGTCTTCGGGCAAGAGGCAGGGTACAGCCTGGACTGGTGGCCAGCCAATCACAGGGCACATATAGACAAACAACTCAGGTGCATCTCAATGAATTTTAATATTTTTAACAGTAAATGTATGTCACTCGTTGAGTTGAAAAAGGGAAACACTTCAATTTGATTCACTAAACAGTTAAATATTTTTAATTCAAATACTCAATACTTAATAATTTGTATAAATAATGATAATAATAATTTAAATAAATTATATTTTGATATTATTTTGATTTTATAAGCGGGACAACAAATTGAGCTTGTAGTTCACCCTTTCACCACACGAGGCCACTGTTTGTCCAAGGAGGTATCGCTCTGCTTTTTTTTTTTTTTTTGGCTGAATCATTTCATCCATCATACCCAGAATGCAAAGTGAGATAGCCTTCTCTCACAAGTAGTAGCAGCAGCAGCGGCAGACTGCTCCTTCCTTGGCTTACTTCACCTTTTATCATGGCGGGGAGGGTCATATCTTACCTTTGAGCCCCCATCTCCCAAACTGCGATACTGGAGATACGAGGACACAACGAGTCCCATGCGGAGCGGACCACCAAGCGACTTTTAGCGCAGATTGGCGTGAGCACATAGCTGGCGGCTGTCATGGCAGCGTCGGAGCTGTACACAAAGGTAAGACAAGTGCATGTTGACTTGTAGCCGCCAGCTAGCTGCACACTCAATGAGCTTTTATATGACATCGGTTCCGTTATAGCGAATGTTTCGTAAAGAAAATGTGCCCTTTTGAAAATGAATGAAAAGGTCCCTAAAACCGCACCAAAACTCGATGCTTTATAAATATTGATTTGTGCTAGCATCAAAGGCAGTGCTATACGCGTTAGCGTAAATCGGTGCTTTTTTTCTCATATGTATAACAATAAATTCGGCCTTTTTATGTGTCACCTTGTTTGTTTACCCCCGATGGGAAGTCATCCCTCTTCTGGGCCTTCGTCGTCCTCTTTTCCCTTGGAGGAGCTATGTGATGCAAAGGCGGTGCCTACCACCATGGAGGGGGCAGGTTTCCTTTTAAATAATTAATATGTCCTTTTCACGCACCCCAGCGTTAATTGTATTCAGTTTTTGAGTCTACAATACACGCATGATGACAAGGGTTCTGTCAGTTTGGGTACCACGGCTAGTGATGCTGCGTTTAGAGCACAACATCCGGACACTTGAGCATCTGTCTGTTAGCATCCTTGTCTTAGCATCTTTTGGTATTGGATTTAAGAGGAAAAAAGAGGCCTTGAGGAAGGAATGTTATTGTCGCGCATCACAAGGTTCATTTGTGACAATGTGTGAAAATGAAAGTGTGTGTGGAGATGAGTCACCCAACCCCCCCCCCCCTACCCCCCAACCCCCCCTTCCAGCTGTTCAGCTTGTTTTGTTGTGGATTTTTTTTTCGAAGCAATCAGTGCTTAAAAGCAGCACTGCGGCGTCCGCTTATACCATAGCCGACCTCTGATGAATTCCCATAGGAAACATTGGAAGTGGTTACAGTCTGTTCCAATGTCAAACTGTGGTCATATGGCTGCATGATTCTGCAAAAAAAATCACAGACTGTTTTTATGTGAATGATAGCCAGCCTGCCTCCCCAGCAAGGGTGGCAGTTCCAACACTCTATGGCCGGTGAGGCTCACTGGGGGATGGGGAGAGTGATGAGGAAGCATCTGCAGGCATGCTAACAACCGTGCATCAATAATACAATAATCTCATCAATAGGCATTAAAGCTATTTTACATCTTTTAGAAATGGCTGGAAAAAATGAGCCACACGGGTGCACGTACAAAACAGCAACAGCATGGGCCCTAGCGCATATCCCTGAGGTACTCCCTACTGGGATAGCAATGCAATATGTATTATTTAACATGAAATTATCACAAAAGACTGTATATCCACACCTTTATGGTTCAATGTGGATATATATTTTTTAATTTCAGACTATTACATGCATGTTTTTTATAGTTCTATAGTTAGAATGTCAATAATACAGGTTCTATTTACCAGGTTCTAAATGAGCCGTGGTTGGATTCTGTTTTTAACTGCAGGTAAATTGCTGCATATGCGTGGTTGCAATGCAAACACACACCGTTCAGTATTTACAGGAAGTACTGTTTGAATGGTGTGGTCTGTCCAGAAGTCTGACTCTTGAAGTCAAACACCCCTCTTTGCCAACGGGGTTTGAAACACTCCGTTCATTGTGTGTGTCAGACCGAATAGAGGCTTATTTAGTGTGTGTGTGTGTGTGTTAACTGTGTGGTTAGCATGCATAAACTCATTCATTCATTCATTTTCTACCGCTTTTCCTCATGAGGGTCGCGGGGGGTGCTGGAGCCTATCCCAGCTGTCTTCAGGCAAGAGGCGGGGTACAATCTGGACTGGTGGCCAGCCAATCACAGGGCACATATAGACAAACAACCATTCACACTCACATTCATACCTATGGACAATTTGAAGTCGCCAATTAACCTAGCATGTTTTTGGAATGTGGAAGGAAACCGGAGTACCCGGAGAAAACCCACGCATGCATGGGGAGAGCATGCAAACTCCACACAGAGATGGCCGAGGGTGGAATTGAACCTGGTCTCCTAGCTGTGAGGTCTGCGCGCTAACCACTAGACCGCCGTGCAGGCCCAGCATGCATAAACTGCACCTTTTAATTTAAGTGTAGTTCTGTCTATTCTGATTCTGACATCATGAAGGGACGTAAAGAACTGTCAGAGAGGTGAATCTGAATCTGAATGTTCTGAACTCCTGTTTCTATATCAGCGTCGCATGGAATTAAAGACTGAATGGCGTCTCTGCTCGCTGCAGCCAAGTACAGCACTCCATTTTGCCTCCTTTGCTTAAAAAAACATGCTTATTGTTTGTTGAAATTGTCGGAATCCTCCATTTTGGCTTGTATATGGAGAAGAGTTAAAAGTTGGGTGTGGGTCTGTGTGAGGAGAACGAAGGGAGCGGATAATCTTCATAGTGAAGCTCTGCATTAAGATTACTCAGCAGTGGAAGCCGAGCTAGAAGAGCCACCCACCATTTCACAGAGGACAGCTTTGTAAAAAAAAAAAAAGAAAGCAACAGGCAGGCTTCGCCACACACCTTAAAATACATCTTGGACAGTGGATGCTGTAATTGTCATCATTTTGACTGTAAAGCTAACATAGCTATTCAAATGCTACTAACATTTGTGTCCTTATGACCAGTGGACTATTTCCTTTACGCCGTGACCTTTTTGAGAGCATTCTTATTAAATTACTGAGTCATGTCGTAGATGCTGTGGTATGTTGACGTCACTGTCCTGACACAGCAAGAACAAATTCATAAGGACGTCTGCATGTTTGGATGTTTTTGTCCGAGGGCCAGCTCCAACTTGTGGTGCCTAAGACGAGACTTAAGACCAGGGGGGACCGAGCCTTTTCTGTGGTTGGCCCCAAACTATGGAACTCTCTGCCCTCCCAAGTAAAAAAGGCCCCCAACATCGGAAGCTTAAGTCTCGTCTTAAAACCCACTTTTATTCTCTGGCTTTTAACTCGGAGTTAGTTGTATGGTCCTGTGTCTTTTAGTCCGTTTTTACTTCGTTTTTATTGTAATTGGTTTTATTTTTTAAACTTTTATTGCTTTGTTTCTTGTTTTTGATATTTTAATATCTATTTTATTATTTTATTTCTTAAATGCTCTTTTAGTTTTGGATTATTACTTTTTATTTTTACTAGTCTGTGCAGCACTTTGGAAACTCTGTTTATAAAATGTGCTATATAAATAAAGTGGATTGGATTGAAACATAAAACTCTTTACGGTACAACATCCAAAACCCTCAACAAACTACAATATATTCAGAACTCCGCTGCCCGCCCTCCTCACCTCCACCCGCTCCTGTGAACACATTACCCCTGTCCTCCAAAACTGGCTTCCCGTCCCCCAACGTATCCATTTCAAGGTCCTTCTCATCGCCTACAAAGCTCTCCACAATCTGACCACTCTATACTTCACAGACCTCCTTCATCTACACAATCCCCCCACGTCGCCTTCGCTCCTCAGACTCCAACCTCCCGGCACTCACCTGTAAGACCAAGCTCCAAACCCTGGGGAGACAGAGCTTTCTCCATCGCTGCCCCCACCCTCTGGAACTCTTTGCCCCGACCTTCCTACCTTCAACCTTCAAAAAACAACTCAAAACCCACCTGTTTAAATCCGTTTTTAATGTCTAACTTTTTATACTTGACTGCTATTTTATAGGCGGCACGGCGGTCTAGTGGTTAGCACGCAGACCTCACAGCTAGGAGACCAGGGTTCAATTCCACCCTGTGTGGAGTTTGCATGTTCTCCCCGTGCATGCGTGGGTTTTCTCCGGGTACTCCGGTTTCCTCCCACATTCCAAAAACATGCTAGGTTAATTGGCGACTCCAAATTGTCCATAGGTATGAATGTGAGTGTGAATGGTTGTTTGTCTATATGTGCCCTGTGATTGGCTGGCCACCAGTCCAGGGTGTAGCCCGCCCGTCTTTCGCCCGAAGACAGCTGGGATAGGCTCCAGCACCCCCCGCTACCCTCGTGAGGAAAAAGCGGTAGAAAATGAATCAATGAATGAATGGTTGTTGTATTTTATCGTTTACTCTGTTTTTACTCAACTCTATTTTTATTTCTTTTTTCTCTACTGCAAAGCGTCTTTGAGTACTCTGAAAAGCACTATACAAATCAATAAAAATGTATTATAGGAACCATAACGTCATTGTAGGGCATTTATGTAAAAAATGATGTCAATTGTGAGTCCAATGTGATGAGCGTTGGAGTCATATCTTTAGGCGGGGGGGTAGCGGGGGCAGTTTGTGGGAAAGCCTTGTTTCCTTCTCTGTGTGTCGCTGAGTCTCATGTGATCGAGGAGGACGGGAAGTTGTGATGATGGACAGCAGGGAGGACCACTTAAAGTGTCACAGGACAAGCTTGTGGAGCGTCTGGGTTGTCTGCTCATGTTTGCCGATTCCGGGGGAAGGTTCTGTACTTTCCCGGTAGTGCCTTCTCGAGGTTGGTGATAGGTTGAGTTGGACGCTTGAGGCTCGGAGGCATCCTTTCCAGAGAAGCATGAGCTAGAAGTTTGGCCGACATGAACTGGGAACTGGAGTATATGTTTGTCGAGGTAAGTTTTTGATTGTAGAAGAAGCAAAGTTGTTTGTGGATGTTGACTCCTGACTCTTGGGGCCTTGTGTTGGAGAACCCTCGTGGTGACACACCCTTTCTCCTGGTGTCCATTGAAGAAAGTCTTTGGTGTCTTAAGCCTTTAAGTCCACTTCTTCCCTAAGATTTGTAAAAATGCAGCATTTTGTCTTAAATGTGTGTTCTTTTTTCAAGTATACGTTCTTTATTGTTGTTGCTATTCTTTTGCATGTTTGTCGTCTTCAGTAGCTACGGGGACCAAATCCACTCTTGTTCTCCAAGGTAGCAATCAGAAGTTAACTCCGCAGTCAGCATTGACCCACTTAATCTGATTAGAAACCACACAGCTCTCCATCCTCTTAAGCAGGATACTCCTGATCGGACCCTAGTTTGGGTCTGCACCTTCATGGTCTTGAAGTGGACCAGGTATCCCAAAAAGCCGTATTCTCCCCCCACCCTTATGCTAACCTTGAAGGTTTTTTGCGGGCCTATGGCGTCATGCCGCGTGGTCCCAGCTGAGCAGAAAAACAGCCTGGGCCTCTCACGAGTGGCATCATGTGACGGAAAGCCTCAGCAGTCAGTCAGGCACTCCTTAGATGAGCGCAAAACAGTTTTTACATTCCTTCCTTCCATCCGTGTCTGGATGCTGGGTGTATTGTGGGCTTGATGTTGAGGAGGCCGTCTGTTGAGAACAGCGGCCTCAGTTTGGTGGCAAGTCATCCAAAGCTCCAAGTTTTTCTGAGTTTTTTCAGTAGTGTGACTAGTAGCGGTATGACGACGCTGTTTTTTGTGAAGCTAATATGCTCTCAGCGGTACGATCAGTCGTAAAGTGACTGACCTTTGACTTGTTTTTTACATAGTCTATTTTTTAGTTAAAAATAGGTTAAAAATAACCAATAAAAATGTAATGGAAATATGCTTGGAAAAATACAGATTTATTATTAAAAGTACAGATTCATGTAATGTTGCATCAAGTCAAGACAAAAACACTTGAGTTTTTTTGTTTTATTTAGTTTAAATTAAGATACATGTTAAATATAAATTTTCAATTTTGGACAGTTCCACCCTCGGCCATCTTTGTGTGGAGTTTGCATGTTCTCCCCGTGCATGCGTGGGTTTTCTCTGGGTACTCCGGTTTCCTCCCACATTCCAAAAACATGCTAGGTTAATTGGCGACTTCAAATTGTCCATAGGTATGAATGTGAGTGTGAATGGTTGTTTGTCTATATGTGCCCTGTGATTGGCTGGCGACCGGTCCAGGATGTACCCCGCCTCTCGCCCGAAGACAGCTGGGATAGGCTCCAGAACCCCCCGCGACCCTCGTGAGGAAAAAGCAGTACAAAATAAATGAATGAATTTTGGACAGTGTCTTCCGTCATCTAATTTTATTTTTTTTTTTAGGCTATGTAAACATGTATCTTAATTTAAACTAAACTAAACAAAAAATGTCATACGTGTTTTTGTCTTGACTTGATGCAACATTACATGTATCTGTACTTGATAAATCCATATTTTTCCAAGCATATTCCCATTACATTTTTATTGGTTATTTTTAACATAATTTTTTAACTAAAAAATATTCATAGACCATGTCAAAAAAAACAAGTCAAAGGCCTGTCACTTTACGATTGATCGTACTGCTGAGAGCATATTAGCTTCACCAAAAAACGGCGTCGTCATACCGCTACTAGTCACACTACTGAAAAACATTTATATGATTTTCAATTTTGGACAGTGTGTTCCGTCATCTCATTTTATTTCTCGCACCTCAAAAAGTAGCTAGGTGCTTAATCTTGAACTGGCACCCTCCAGATAAAGAACCGGGTGCTCTATTCGCTGACCTATTCACCTGCAACTTAGTCGTAGGTTCTGTAATCACGTTCCATAAACTCATAACAGAGGAGTCAACCCTGCACGAGTCCAGAGGAGTCACATCAGTTCAACGGGATGAAGAGTGAAAGCTCAGCGCTCAGCGTATTAGCACGACGAAGGCTCTAATCTGCCAATGACTTTGCACAGAATTGTAAACACTTGAGAGTGATGCCACGCCCCCGCGGCTATAACTCACCTCCACGGACTAACATGCACAGGAACGACTTGGAAGTGCATTGGACGTCCAAACTTTCTTCATCGCCCTTCATTCAGTAAGGGGGGGATGAGGACGTTTGTTGACTTTGTATTGCTACAACAAAATCCGGCGGCATGATCCAACTCTATCAAGTTTTGCGGGAGAATCCTGAGGAGAGGAGGTTGAGGACGGTGTCTGAATTGGATCTGACTGCCAACATTACCGGGCTTAAAACCTTCAAGGTGATCTGATGTTTTGAATGTTAGAATTGGTAACATTATTAATTCCTGAACACTTAGTATTGCAGGTATTCATTTGACAATATGTGGTTTGCATTGGTGTAGAATTGCATTGCATCTTACTGACAACAGTATTGGTTACACTGTGTAATACACTAGTCTATATCATGACAAACTACAAATAGCATAAACTTTCTCTTTGCAAAACTCATAACTTGACTGGGAAATGCCTTGTAAGAATGTATTGTTTTATTTATTTTATATGCCAACACTGTTCTGCACGGCTGCAGAATAATAATTAAAAAAAAACTTGAAATTATTGTTGGAAGTTCTATCACCTGTCTCCAAGAAAAAAAAGAAAGTGATGGTAATTAAATCGTGGTGTGGCTGGGTGAAATAAGATTAGTCAACGTTAAATCCTTCGATAGCCTAATCAGGTTCTGATCCTTCGTCTGAGTTAAATCTGGATTAGCATCGTGCTAGCCTCACCTTCCTAAGAGGGTACTGTAGCTGCTGCTGTCTTGTGGACTGATGTCAAATCAGTTTTGGTACACATTTTCATAGTAACGGAGCCTTTGTTGGAGATGGAGGCTGTTATTTATGAAATTTAAACATTCATTCATTTTGTACCGCTTATCCTCACAAAGGTTGCGGGGGTGCTGGAGCCTATCCCAGCTGTCTTCGGGCTAGAGGCGGGGTACACTATGCATGCACGGGGAGAAAATGCAAACTCCACACAGATAAGCTTTTTAATGAACCTAAATAAAACTAAAATGAAATAAAACTACTCAGTTGATGGATTTGTTCGTTCTGACATTATTCATTCATTCATTTTCTAACGCTTATCTTCACGAAGGTCGTGAGGGTGCTGGAGCCTATCCCAGCTGTCTTCGGGCGAGAGGCGGGGTACACCCTGGACTGGTCGCCAGCCAATCACAGGGCACATATAGACAAACAACCATTCACACTCACATTCATACCTATGGACAATTTGGAGTCGCATGTTTTTGGAATGTGGGAGGAAACCGGAGTACCCGGAGAAAACCCACGCATGCACGGAGAGAACATGCAAACTCCACACAGAGATGGCCGAGGGTGGAACTGTCCAAAATTGAAAATCATATTTAACATGTATCTTAATTTAAACTAAAAAAAAAAAAAAACTCAAGTGTTTTTGTCTTGACTTGATGCAACATTACTTGTATCTGTACGTTTAATGATAAATCTGTATTTGTTCCAAGCATATTCCCATTACATTTTTATTGGTTATTTTTAACATATTTTTAACAAAAAAATAGACTAGCCAGCCAATCACAGGGCACATATAGACAAACAACCATTCACACTCACATTCATACCTATGGACAATTTGGAGTGGCCAATTAACTTAGCATGTTTTTGGAATGTGGGAGGAAATTTAAAAATAATTAAAAAAAAAGTTACATATACGAGAGCTGCAATAATTAAGCAGATTTTGGACAACAGTGGCAGCATTTTCAGCTGTATGGAAGAAGTGGTGCATTATTTTGCATGCAACTGAACACACTCCATATTGTGTCTATCGTAGCTACTCTATTGAATTAAATTAGTAGGTCTTTTTAATTTGCACCGGCAAGACCACACCCAGTTGTCTATACAGTGAAGGAAATGGCGAGCTTTATGTGTGTGGATAATGCAGAGGGTCTCTTTGGCGGGTGATTTATGATGTCACTAATGCTTCTCCTGCTGATGGTACCCCACCCCACTCCGCCACCGTGCATCGCTCCGTTTCTGTCATCAGATACAAACCAGGCTTCTGTTCGCTTTTCTGTCCTTGTCAGCAACCTTCACGTCTACTGCTTCTAATTTCTAAATACCGTTCTGATATGCAGCCATATTTCACCGTTGCTTAATTTTTGATTGGGTTTGACGCCTACCCAATTTGTTGTACGTGTGTGAGGGCGATAATAAGGATTGGGACATGTGTTCACTAATGCAAACGATGATGCCTCAGTGAGGTGTGATGCCGCTCCAAACTTGCTTTTGCTATTTATAGACATCTCCTACCCTTCCCACCGCTGATCCATCCATCCATCCTCCGGCCCAACCCCTCTCGGTTGCTAGGCTGGCTGCTGCGCAGCTCCCTGTGGGAAATGAGAAAATGAAGCAACAAAATGGTGTAGTGCACTGTGACGATGCTTTGTTTGGCTTTTATGATGACATTGGTTATCTGGTTGGAGGCCATTTGATGAAACTTCATGATGCATGTTTTGACTTGTGACTTTTTACAAGGCACATTTTTACCAAGTGGTACCATTCAGGTCACCATGGTAACGTTTGGAACAGTAAACTTGGACAACAATGAGGTTTCTTTTCCAGCCTTCTGTACTATTTATGAAAAGAAGACGTGTTTGCATGTAAAAAGCTGCATTTTGTGGTCTTCCTGTTGTCTGATAATTACAAATCGACAATTCTCTTGAGCCTTTTTCCACTGAGGGCCGCGTATTGAAAAATCCAAGTAATTTTTTTTGCAGCTGTATTTTCACATAATGCCTACTACTACTAAAAGCCAGTCACACGGACACAAAACGTAGGAAGTCGATGTGACCATGATGTCATGACTCAGATGACTGGTAGTGAAGCAGCAGATCAAATTATAAAATTCTGCCCCCTCATTGTGCTCTCATCCAAAATAAGGCCTCTCTGTCTAGACTCGGAGAGATCGTTATTTGACATTTTATGTAACGAAGCCCGAAGATACCGTGAAATCGACTGATGAGCCAGCAAGCGAGCCTCTAAATACATTCCTCTGTGTTCATTACTCGCATGCGTTGGTTTTGGTGGTCTTAACTCTGTTGGTGCCAGGGTTTTTGTTTTTTTTTTTATCAGTTTAAACGCGGACTGCGGACCGCGGTCTAAATAAACGATTCTGATTGGTCCATTTCAAGATTTGCAAGATTGGTTTGCAAATTACCACCGGAATTACACAGTCCGTGTTTTACCAACACCCAACAAGAACCGCTTAAAAAAAAAACTCTTCGTAGTATGGCATGCCAAAGTGCACTTGCCCGACGGGAATATCACTGATTGGATTTTACGTTTTAACTTGCCCCGGGCCATCGGTACATCGTTATTGTCGAGCACTGTAATAAATACTATTAGTTAAATTCATGTAGTTAATTGCCCATATGGCCCATAGCTAGAACCACTGTTGTGGACTGTGACGGCAGACTCAATGCAGCTTGTACATGGTAGTTGAAAGTGTATTAACGCCTACATTTTGCATAAATCCACGGCCGTAAATGTAGTTTAGATTAAAGTTAGAGATGTCTGCCATGTCCTGCTGTAAAGCATTAACCACTGATAGCAACATATTTGCTGAAATGACTTGTTAAATTCAGCATTACAGGGTTAAATTCTGACATGCACGGTGTCAGGAGGGTCGCTCACGTTTTCCAGCGACACAGTTGTCATGTTCTCAAAGCCCAAGTGAGATTAAAAAGCGACTGTACACCAAAAACAAGTACTTATAAAAGGCAGATTAAACAGATGAAACTTGCTACTTGTGAGAATTTGTTCCGCTAAACCTCTTTAAAGTCATAATTTCTACTCTTTTCGCTTATGTAATGCTGTGCACAGTTCCTAAGGTCACGGTGGTGGTGGTGGTGGTGGTGGTGGTGGTGCTTTACTCAATCTTTGCCCTTATGTCATGACAAGGAAGACCTGTGTGTGCATGCATGCATGCAAGCGTTTTTATATGCCAGCCGAATTCCACTGCCATGTGACCGGTAGCATTCATTGGCTGTTTTTCCACAGTCTATGATCAGGTGATTACCTCCAGTCTCGCTTCCATGAAGCCTGAAAATGTTTTATAGTGAAGTGTGTGTGTGTGTGTGTGAGAGAGAGAGTGGAACAATTGTGCGACCACACACAATCCACAACTGCTTGGTCTAGTTAGTTAGAGTTAGTGTTCGCTGAACTGCTTGTTTCCCACAAATGTCAGTTATGCTTTCTCTGAGGTCATTCTGGTAATTAACTGTTGGTCGGGAAAGTAGGAAAATTTTAATTTTAATTTTAATTTTAATTTTAATTTTAATTTTAATTTTAATTTTAATTTTAATTTTAATTTTAATTTTAATTTTAATTTTAATTAAATAATATAAAATAATGTAAAATAAAATAATTTTAATTTTAAAATTTTAATTTAAATTAAATAATATGAAATAATGTAAAATAATTTTAATGTTAATTTTAATTAAATAATATAAAATAATGTAAAATAAAATAATGTAAATCTTAATTTAAAATTTTTAATTTTAATGAAATAATATAAAATAATTTTAATTTTAATTTTAATTTTAATTTTAATTTTAATTTTAATAAAATAATGTAAAATAAAATAATGTAAAATAAAATAATGTAAAATTAAATTAAATACAACTAAATAAAATAAAATCAAATGAAATAACATAAAATAAAATATGAAATGTATAGTTGCTGCAGCTACAGCTATAGTTAAAAAACAAAGCAAAAGTGATTACATACATAATTTCATTAACCACTTCATTAGGTGGTCCTTGAGTTACATGCAAGTTCTGCTCCTAGACTCTGATTTAAGTTGTGTTTTGACAATATATGATAAAATGGTTGCTGAAATGTCAGGTCGATGCTCTCCTTTGCCAGACACTGTACAAAAGTGGAAGTTAATCTGATGTACATGTTTTTTTCCCCCAATTTAACTATATTTAATTTTTCTTGTCTTTCACAGTCCGCTCGGGTGTGGATCCCAGACGTAGAAGAGGTGTGGAAGTCTGCTGAGCTGACCAAGGACTACAAAAATGGCGACAGCTCTTTGCAGCTTATGCTGGAGGATGGCTCGGTAAATAGCATGCTTTTTATTCCTTCTCTTCAGCTTCACGTTAGTGGCTTTTTTCTTCCTCTTACCGCCTTTTGAAAAAAGCATCATTAGCGTTATTGGTTTTACAATTAGCTCTCATCACAAATGAGGTTTATAAATATTCCCTCAGGGAGCAATTTAAATGTATAGCAGCAAATTTAATTTCTCTAAACCACCACTCTCACTCTTGGGCATATTTAGAAAGCAGTGCTGTTAATTTTGGGGGTACACATTAGAGTGTAATTAGTAATTGTCTTTGACTGCATACTTTAGTGTGTGTGTGTGTGTGTGTGTGTTGATATAAACTCATCAACTAGATACAGAATGAGAAGCCTCATTTGTCCAGCAACAAAACAACAGGCTTAATGAGAGGAGTTGGACAAACATCAGACAGAGAAGGAGATTCATTTAATAGAAATTTGAGCATGTAATTTTTGAAAATGAAGCATGCAAGTTGAAAAGAAATTCAGTAAACAAAAAGTGTAAACAAGTCACATTTGAGCCGATTTTGCCACAGTCATCTCCTGATACACTATGCAACAAAATACAGTCGGAAAACTGTCTTATTGATGACTTAAAATGCCGGTTGCCACAAGCCCAGCCACGGATGCAGCTTTTAGATAAATGATCTTTGTTGATTATACCTATTTATTTTTCCTACCTTCAGAAACTTGAGCACAAACTGGACCCCAAAACGAAGAACCTGCCCTACTTGCGTAACCCTGACATCCTGGTGGGCGAGAATGACCTCACGGCTCTCAGCTACCTCCACGAGCCGGCTGTGCTGCACAACCTTAAAGTCCGCTTCATCGACTCAAAGCTCATCTACACTTACTGCGGTAAGAGACCTGTCGGCCAACATGTATTTGTTTTTATTAACAAGCACTTCATGTATTATTGTTTAGATCAGAACACAACATACATGTTCGATGTAGTCTACATCACATAATCGAGCTCACATATTGTGTCTGGCAGGAATCGTTTTGGTGGCCATCAACCCGTACGAGACACTGCCTATCTACGGTACAGACATCATCAACGCTTACAGCGGCCAGAACATGGGAGACATGGACCCACACATCTTTGCTGTGGCAGAGGAGGCTTACAAACAAATGGCCAGGTTTGTTTGCCACTTTGTTCTTAAGGTTGAATAACTGTGGGCTCCAACGTTCCTGCAACCATGAGAGTTCATGAAAGTGGGCACTCTCTCAAATGTCCAATACAAAAGTAGTACTGTGATATTGCAGGTATTTTGTTTTTCAAATTGATATCACTATTTTGTTAAATAATGGTTATTTCAAGCATTCTAAAAGGACTTTTTACTGATGTTAGTTACTTTGTTCCACAAAAATACTGTTCTGATGGTGGATAAGTCAGGGACTGTATACTCTGCATTGTTTCACAGCTAATAGAATGTGGGGGCGGCACGGCGGTCTAGTGGTTAGCGCGCAGACCTCACAGCTAGGAGACCAGGGTTCAATTCCACCCTCGGCCATCTCTGTGTGGAGTTTGCATGTTCTCCCCATGCATGTGTGGGTTTTTTCCGACATTCCAAAAACATGCTAGGTTAATTAGCCACTCCAAATTGTCCATAGGTATGAATGTGAGTGTGAATGGTTGTTTGTCTATATGTGCCCTGTGATTGGCTGGCGACCAGTCCAGAGTGTACCCCGCCTCTCGCCCAAAGACAGCTGGGATAGGCTCCAGCAGCCCGCGCGACCCTCGTGAGGAAAAAGCGGTAGAAAACGAATGAATGAATGAATGAATAATAGAATGTGAATATTTGAGCAGGATCTTGAGACATAATTTAATTTTTTTGTTTTTTATGTTTTTTTTTTGGTAAATTTAAAGCTGGATGTTAAAGCTTTATTCATCCAAATGCTACACTTTAAGTTGTGATGCAGCATAACATACTGTTCTAATCGAATTAAAATGTGTTTAGTAAGTGCATATTGCTGGTGTAATTCAGTTTTTCCACGAAATAATCTTTAACTACAAGAAAAACAAAAAAATATGGCCTTGTTAACATTATCGTGATATATGGTATCATGATACGTATTGTATCACCAGATTCTGCCAATACACACCCCTATCAAAGGCTGAAAACACCAAGTATCTCAGCCCACGTTCGTATCTAAGAGGGGTTTTTGTCTCGGGTCATTCCTCGGGGCACATCCCTGTTATCAAAGCAAGCCAACGGTGTGGTTAGAAGGTGCGGTCACACCTGCTCTCCCTGTAGCTAACTGAGCCCCCTGCCGATAATAGCAGCTGACACTTATCCTGCACATGTAGTTTGAGAGCCAGCAGCCCAGTTATTTCCTTGAAACACACCAATCACAGAGTAAAAACGTGCTACACAGATTAAGTCACTGTATCGTTGTCTTCTAGGGACGAGAGGAACCAGTCTATCATTGTAAGTGGAGAGTCCGGGGCGGGAAAAACAGTGTCGGCCAAGTACGCCATGAGATACTTTGCCACGGTCAGCGGCTCAGCCAGCGAGGCCAACGTAGAGGAGAAAGTGTTGGCTTCTAACCCCATCATGGAGGTGAGGGCGCATTTTCTCATTTCTTTTCCTCTCTCTGCTGCCAGAATCTTTCTCCTCCCCCGTCAACTTTCACTCTGACAAATCAGAGACGAGGACTGGATGAATAGAAGGCTTTCTTGCGTCACAGTGATGTCACCGCAGAATCAAAGCCTGGATGCATCAGCCTTTTGCCATATTGCAGAACCCGTGTGTGTGTGTGTGTGTGCATGTGTGTGATTGAGTGTGTGAGAAGGCAGGGGGGTGTTTGTGTGAGGCTTTTAAATGGCTGACACAGAAGGATTTGAGACACCGACCTTTCCTCCGAATGTTGAAGGCAATGCACTGTAAGGTGCACCACCCACAATTTGTTCAGATTTAGAGTCAAATATATACCGTATTTTCCGGATTATAAGTCACACTTTTTTTCATAGGTTGGCTGTTCCTGCGACTTATACTCCAGAGCGAATTATAAATGAAAAAATATTTCCCGTATTTTCCAGACTATAAGTCGCAATTTTTACATAGGTTGGCTGTTCCTGTGACTTATACTCCAGAGCGACTTATAAATGCAAAAATATTTTCCGTATTTTCCAGACTATAAGTCGCAATTTTTACATAGGTTGGCTGTTCCTGTGACTTATACTCCAGAGCGACTTATAAATGCAAAAATATTTTCCGTATTTTCCAGACTATAAGTCGCAATTTTTACATAGGTTGGCTGTTCCTGCAACTTATACTCCAGAGCGACTTATAAATGAAAAAATATTTTCCAGACTATAAGTCGCAATTTTTACATAGGTTGGCTGTTCCTCCGACTTATACTCCAGAGTGACTTATAAATGCAAAAATATTTTCGGTATTTTCCAGACTATAAGTCGCAATTTTTACATAGGTTGGCTGTTCCTGCGACTTATACTCCAGAGCGACTTATAAATGAAAAAATATTTTCCAGACTATAAGTCGCAATTTTTACATAGGTTGGCTGTTCCTGCGACTTATACTCCAGAGCGACTTATAAATGTAAAAATATTTTCGGTATTTTCCAGACTATAAGTCGCAATTTTTACATAGGTTGGCTGTTCCTGCGACTTATACTCCAGAGCGACTTATAAATGAAAAAATATTTTCCATATTTTCCAGACTATAAGTCGCAATTTTTACATAGGTTGGCTGTTCCTGCGACTTATACTCCAGAGCGACTTATAAATGTAAAAATATTTTGCGTATTTTCCAGACTATAAGTCGCAATTTTTACATAGGGTGGTTGTTCCTGCGACTTATACTCCAGAGCGACTTATAAATGCAAAAATATTTTCCAGACTATAAGTCGCAATTTTTACATAGGTTGGCTGTTCCTGCGACTTATACTCCAGAGCGACTTATAAATGAAAAAAAACAGTTTGTTACATAAACACTGGACACCTTTTCTGTTTATGTTTATTTTTCATGTAGCTGAATAACCATTGTGTTAGCATATCTTACACCTATTCAGCCTGATCTATATTCTTTTATTATTGTTAGAATTTGCCTTCCAAGAGGACGTAATGTCTGTTTTGTAGTAAGTAGTTTGTAAAATAAATTACTCACAAAAAATGCCACTTATATATGTTTTTTTTTTTACTTAATTATGCATTTTTGGCCTTGTGCGACTTATACTCCAGAGCGACTTATAGTCCAGAAAATACGGTATATAATTTCACAGACAGCCACAAGAGAGCACTCTAGACTTTCACATTGATATCTCCTACTCCTTAACAATTCGATATTTAAACACTAGACGTTAGCTTACAAAGACAACTGAGAACAACAGAAAACAAACGCCCCCCAAAAGAAAATCAGATTCTGCATCCTACAAGCTGCAAGTAGTAAAATTATCAGCTGAAAACAGTAATCGAGCAGCAGAGAGAAAGTTTGTAGTAAGTTATTAATGTCCGAACCTGTCTTCCAACATGACGTAATGTCTGTTTTGGTCAAGTAGTTTGTAAAATAAATTACCCACAGAAAATGCGACTTATACTCCAGTGCGACTTATATATGTTTTTCTCCATAATTATGCATTTTTGGCCTTGTGCGACTTATATTCCGGAGCAACTTATAGTCCAGAAAATACGGTGTGTATATATATATATGTGTGTGTATCTGGTTACCCCCTTGGTTATACTTTAGAAAAATGACTATTAGTCCTATCGAACGCCACCTTCAGACTGAGCTGTCACAAAAAGGACGACAATGAAGATAACGCATGATAAAAGTTAGTCTCCTCTGTCAGGCCATCGGAAATGCTAAGACGACTCGCAACGACAACAGCAGCCGTTTTGGGAAGTACATTGAGATTGGCTTCGACAACCGCTACAGAATCATTGGTGCTAACATGAGGACGTATCTTCTGGAAAAATCCAGAGTGGTGTTTCAGGTGAGCGTACCAACATTTCCTGTAAGTGTTTCCTATGATTTGTTGCTTTTCAACTACCTTGCGTGGATGTTTGTTTACTTTGAGAAAATCTGACACATTATTTCTTTACTGGAGTATGTCCAGTATGCTTAATGGCTTTCCACAGTAACTTCACATTCGGTGACTAGAGCGAAACACTAGAACAGTACCTCACATGCTTGACATGCTTCCCATGCAGGATTCTTAGCCATGAGCTTTGCATCGGACAATGGAAAGCCTGTGACAATCATATATTACATAATAACACAACAAACGGATTCCTTTGGAAACATGTTCACGCTGTGGATGAGGTCACCAAGTGTAGAAAAGAACCTTGACCTAACCTGAAAAGTAAACCTATTCATCACACTGCAGTCAAACATGGACATGTGGAGTATTCCTTGTTTACATTCTTAGCATCAGCTGATATGGGTTTCGATAAAGGACAAGGATTAAATATTGTCCTTGTCATATTTTTAAAATGTTCGACGATGTGTTCATGTGTGATTAGTAAATGCAAATGACATAACAAATTGTGCTGAGTACAAGACAAACCACTTTTCCGTAGGCCCAATTTGGAAATATAGACAAAAAGCACATAGTTAAGTTTTTTATATTATCTTTTCAACAACTGGTAGACAACTCTACATTTGTTTTATTGATTATGATAAAATTAACAACATAACTTCTCCCCCCTGCGACACTTTTCTTCTTCCCCCAGTAGGTTGACAGAGAGTGACAGGAAGAAAAGCTCTGACTCCTTTGTTGGGAGGTTGTTTTTTTATTGTTTGTTTTCTCTTTGGTTGTGTTGTCGTTGATTAACATTTTAATTTGTTTGTGAACTGAAACATTTAAATTTGTTTGTAATTTATTTCGAGCAAAACAATGCACTGTCGTAAACATACAACAGAGTATATACAAAATAGCACAATCAAGTCCATAATAGTCTTTGAGCAAGAAGAAATAATATATACCACATTGAATACTCGAAATGGAGTGGGAAGAAGTAAAACTTATCAAATACCACCCAAATATCTCTAGGGTACTACAATGAAAAAAACAAAGAAAACCAAAAGCTGTTTTTTTTTCCCTCCCTAATAATACCTCAGCATTTACTAATATTTACACATGTGAAGGGATTTCCAATACCAACTGCAGTAATACAAGTACTACAATGGTAGGCAACATCGGACATATGAACACCACAAGATCAGTTAAAGTTAATCATCCACACAACATGACAAACATGCAAAAAAAAAAAAAACTGTAAATGTTTTGTTTTTTTTTAATGATGTTTTATTATTGATTATAAGGTTTTGCCGCATAGCTGATGTCAATGTTTTCTTACAGGCGGAAGAGGAGAGGAATTATCATATATTTTATCAACTCTGTGCGTCATCACATCTGCCAGAGTTCAAGAATCTCAAACTAAGTAAGTGTTTGCGGAACATAATCAGACAGTACACTTGAGCGGTCTAAAAGTGTGGTCCGTGGGCCACTGGTGGTTCCTGAGAATGATGTCAACAGTCAGGTGGGAGATGATAATTACCAAAATCCTGAAAAGCAGTCATCTCAATTAGCCGCTAACCCTGGCAAATGAAGCAGTGGTGTATTGATACTGTATTAAAACATGTATGGAACATGAATTGGAACCCCCACAAACATCCTCCCCCCAGCCACGTTTCCAAACCTATCATGACGAGGCGTTTAAATCGCCCGTCACGTCTCGTGTCACGTTAAGACTTTTATGATGATGTCACCGCCGTTCATGAAATACCCACACACAGGACTCTGTTGTCAAGCAGGATTTCACGCAGAGGGCTCCCACTGTGGATCTGCACCTGCTCATCTAAGTCACGGAACTAACACACACACACACTCGGACACACACAGCTGCTGTCTTCCAATCCTGCTGATTTGCTGGCTCAGTAAATAGAGGGTGCTTGTCACAGAGTCCGTACCCCTGTTGCCAGGCAACAGTTTATGCATTCATTTAGGAGTTAACCTTTTAACCTTTTTTCAGAAAGCAAAAAAATACATTAATTTGATTTAATCTAAGTACATTTTTTTTACCCTCCAGAGATCCTCAGGAATTTGTACCATTTTATTTTGAAGCCTTTTTGGCTGTGTTGAGTGAATAAGAAAAATTAATCGGAATTGCCATCTTGTCCCGAAATTTGGCAAGCCGCACTCAAAAACTGACTGATGACAGTCATCCAATTAAATGTCCAATTAAAAACATTTATCATAACACGCATGCAGCAAAGCTTTTAAAGGTTGCCTTTAAAAGGTGCCTTGCTGCTGAAATGTCGCTATTGGTGGTATTATAGTCATAGACTGTTATAGTTTGTACATAGATCTGTCCCATTTTTTTCTACATTTACTTACTACTAAGGTACTTATAAAATTGCACTTCTGGTTGGATGCTAACTGCATTTTGTTGCCTTGTACCAGTGACATGAGCAATAACAATAAAATTGAATCTAATCTAATCTATTTCCAGCTGAAGTTGTTTATATACGAAAAAAATATGAATGCAGTTCTGCAAGTGATATTTTGGCAGAGGCTGACATGTATTGTTTTTCAATTCATATGAATATACTACTCTTCAGAGAATGTACAATAAATGCAATAAATGTGCTTTATTCCCCATAGGCCACGCAAACAACTTCTTGTACACCTGGCAGGGCCACAGCCCTGTGATCGACGGGGTGGACGACACAAAGGAGCTCTGCACCACTCGCCATGCCTTCTCGTTGCTTGGTAACTACTAGTGGGAGGCCGAGTAGACTCCATGTGGACAGCACTGTCGCTCTGAGTGTATATTTTGCATGCTATCCGTACTGTACTAGGAATTAGCAGGGACGGGGGGGGGGTACATAGGTCAAGGAATAACTGATTCAGATGTTGGGGAGACTCTGGGTAAAGGCACAGATGGAGTATACTGATTTATTGACACCATTTCAGTTTCACCGGGGCATCATGAGGTTACCAGGAAGTAGCCAACTGACAAACATGATGCCCGCTTTTTTCCTTTTGTCTTGGGGATCTCTGTTCTTTACTAAATTACATCCTGAATGCATGGCGGAAGAGTAAAAAAGTGTGATTACGTGTTAATAATAATATTTTCCTTCTGCAGGTATCAACGAGTCCTATCAGATGGGATTGTTTCAGGTTCTGGCAGCTATTCTTCATCTTGGAAACGTGGAGATAAAGGACAGGGATTCAGATAGCAGCATCATCCCAGTGAGAACATCATATCGTATTGTTTTTGGTCTTTACTTAGTGCTATTATTTCTTTTGTAGTCTCCTTAATGTGATATATATGGTTTTGATATTCCTAAAAAGTAAAGAGAAATATGTATCAGAATCACATTAGCTTGCCCACAACGTCACATTATTAGACCTAGGGGAGGGTATCATGGCGCTAACATGCAAATACAAAGTGTTTTCTTCTTTTCCATAGCCCAAGAATAATCACCTGACCGCGTTCTGCGACCTGGTTGGCGTCACCTATGAAGACATGGCTCAGTGGCTGTGCCACAGGAAGCTGAAGACGGCCACCGAGACTTACATCAAGACCCTCCCTCGCCTTCAGGCCACCAACGCCCGAGACGCGCTGTCCAAACATATCTACGCCAAACTCTTTAACTGGATTGTGGAGCACGTCAACAAGGCGCTAATCACCAATATCAAGCAGCACTCCTTCATCGGCGTCCTTGATATTTACGGGTAGGAGTGTCTCGATACATTTTTTTGATGGCCTATTATTAGTCCAAAAAATGCATATTTAAGCAAATGTTATATTTTCTTGGCCTAAACTAAGCATTTTTTTAGCATAAAAATGTTCTAAATTAACTAAAATAGAAATATAATGCGAGACATTTAAGAAATATATTCTACACTGGCCACTAGGTGTCACTAGTAACTAGTAACTAGTAGACTTGATCGCCACATTTATTATTGTATAATTATTTGTCTGAGAACAGGCATAATGATAACAATAGTCATCTCCATCATGCTAATAATAACACAGTCTACTGTTGTGGCCGTACTCCAGCTCTAACTCTGAATCCCCGTTCAGAAGACAATAATTGAAACGCACACAAGCACTAGTCTTAATTATATCTTAAATGGCTTATTTTCTCTCATTATATCCACTATATTGGATAATATGAGCGTAAAGGTGAATATAGGGGTGTTATTTCATGTTTAGAGGGCTCTAATGATGGTAAAAATTGTATTTAGAAAGTAATAAACAGGTTATATATCATCTAACTACAAAAATATTCAGTTTATTAATATTAAATGCAACTTTGCAGAAATTCACTTATCGCGGTCGGGTCTGCAATGAATTAACTGCGATAAATGAGGGATTGCTGTATAGTCAGGGACTTTTTGCTGTCATGTGGGAGTTTCTGACGATCGGCATATTTGTCAAACAGCGGTGAGATGTTTCAGGAAGCCATTATGTTGCAGATGAATTTATAAAAGTGCTTACGTAAACACAAAATGGCATAACTCCGAAGCCATACTTGCCTATGCCATAAGACTGCCTTGACCATGTTAATAAATCAGCCCATGTAATATGTCTACTTTCTTGTTTTTTTTTCTGCAGGTTTGAGACATTTGAAATCAACAGCTTTGAGCAATTCTGCATCAACTACGCCAATGAGAAGCTCCAGCAACAATTCAACATGGTGCTTTGTCAAATCACAACTCTGTTTTTATGGTTTTGCAATGCAAAGTAAACATCTAAATGTCCATTTTGTGTTTGTGCTGAATGCAGCACGTGTTCAAGCTAGAGCAGGAGGAGTACATGAAAGAGCAGATTCCCTGGACTCTCATCGATTTTTACGACAATCAGCCCTGCATCAACCTCATTGAAGCCAAGATGGGCGTCCTGGACCTCCTGGATGAGGAGTGCAGGGTATTAATTTTGGATGAGTTTATAAAATTGTGTATTTCTTTGGCTTCATTCATGGTTTGTCTTTCCTCAGATGCCTAAAGGCTCAGATGATTCATGGGCTCAGAAGCTGTACAACACTCACCTGAAGACGTGCTCTCTTTTTGAGAAGCCGCGCATGTCAAATCGCGCTTTCATCATCCAACACTTCGCTGATAAGGTGCGTGTTTGTTTGCAGAGTGAACCCCAAAGTTAGTGTTGGGAATGTTTTAGTGGTTTGAATTAGAGATGTCTTCAGGATCGGGGGCCAATCAGCTGGATTTTTAAAGATCGGATTATATCTGCTCCCGCCACTAAAGGATTCCCATAATGTAAAGGGAGCCGGAGCTTGCAGGAAGCATGTTTGTTGTTGTTATTGTTGTTATATCGTCAAGTGACACACAACAACACTTCAAAATAACAACACATCCTGTGGAGATACAAAATAAGGGCATCACAAAAATATAGCTTAAATCATTCATTCATTTTCTACCGCTTATCCTCACGAGGGTCGCGGGGGTGCTGGAGCCTATCCCAGCTGTCATCGGGCGTGAGGCAGGGTACACCCTGGACTGGTCGCCAGCCAATCACAGGGCACATATAGACAAACAACCATTCACACTCACATTCATACCTATGGACAATTTGGAGTCGCCAATTAACCTAGCATGTTTTTGGAATGTGGGAGGAAACCGGAGTACCCGGAGAAAACCCACGCATGCACAGGGAGAACATGCAAACTCCAAACAGAGATGGCCGAGGGTGGAATTGAACCCTGATCTCCTAGCTGTGAGGTCTGCGCGCTAACCACTCGACCACCCTTACATCATTTTGTTAAAAAAAATCAGCAATATTTTTGTTGCATTATTTTTAATGCTTTGAAGAGCTATTTTTGCTAACATATTATTATTATTATTATTACATATTTGTAATAAAAGCTTATTTTTATTTTTAAAACTAGATTGGATTGGCAAGACTATTACAAAAATTGTGGATGGAGATATCCCTAGTTTGAATTATTAGCATTTTTTTTAGCAAAGATTCAGCTACACATTGTCTGCAGCAGAAGAGCTATTTTTAGAAAGCCAGAAGACTTTTTGTTATCACACATAAAGGCTCAGTGTTAAGAGTATCTATTGAAATTCACTCTTGTGGAAATTCCCTTTGCTTTGAGGTTACAGATAAACAGATCAAGGACTTACATGGCTTTTTATTATCAGGAGGTTACCTGATAAGGAAAATGGCGTCTCAAGGAAACATACCTGAATACTACCACAAATATGTTATTAAATTGACATTGTCAATCAAAACTAGTGATGGACAGAATAACTGGGCTGTAACCAGTAGATCAGGTGTGTGACAAAAAATCTACCGTATGTATCACATGAACTTTTCCTGTGGAGCAGGTTGAATACCAGTGTGAAGGTTTCCTGGAGAAGAACAAGGACACGGTGAATGAAGAACAGATCAAAGTGCTAAAGGCCAGCAAGGTGAGCTGTACCATCTGATTCATAACTGAGTTTTAAATATTATTGATTCGTGGGCTGCCTTGTTGCATTGCCATGGCGTCATTAGTTGCACTGAGAAATGATGCCGCGTTCCGACAGCTGGGAAGTAGGTGGCAACATCCCACTTGGCGCTTCCGAGGTCCTAACTCAAAGTGTTTTAGTTTAGTAAACAAAAACACTGTATTGCAAATGTTGATCATTGCGGTTCTCAAGGTTATAACATTAAAAAAAAAACTACTGCCAGACATAAGTGAGAAACTGTTTGCTCGCCAGTACTCCGCACTCCGCTCTCCGCTGTCCGCTTCTCGGCGGTGAATAAGTGACTATGATCGATAGCGTGGTGTATTTAAGGAAGCTGTGTACACACACTGATTGGGATTGGTTTCACCTGATTAATTTGTGTTTAATCATCCTGGCGTGGGCTTTGTTCAACCGATTAAGTCTTAATGTTTTTGTTTTGGGTCGGTTGAGCTCAATTCAGTCGTTTATCCTGGATGTCAGAATCCTAATCTCGTGCAAGAGGCCCCAGGGTACCGAACATGAAGCCACACAACCACAAGCAACAGATCATGACCAGGATCAGTTTATAATCACCTTGTTTGGTCTGAAGCAGGGGTCTCAAACTCAATTTACCTGGGGGCCACTGGAGCTAGGGTCTGGGCAAGGCTGGGCCGCATCAGGTTTTCCAAAAAAAAAACAAAAAAAAACACATTTATTAAAAACAGAAAAATATACAAACTTTTTCAGTGCTTTGGTTCCAATTTTCTACAATAAAAGCTCTGATAAAACATTCTACTGTTCTCAAATATCTTAATTTTTATTTTTCTGCACAAAATAAGATGAAAAATAAATAAACAAATCAAGAATAAAGAAAATCAATCAATCAGTAATAAATAAATAAATATAATAATAATAATAAAACGGCAAATAATAAAAACTTAAGAAACCACATATAGTTGGTGGGTAGACAAATTATTTTTTTCAGATTAAAATGAACAAAGCATTATTAGAGCCCTGTAGACATGACAAAACACGACTATAGTCACATTTATACTCTTTTTATTTACAACATATTGCGCAACTGCAGGGTCTTGAGACACATGCTAACTCGCAAACTAGAGAGCTAGCGACCTAAACGGTAGCCTTCAAGTTATTTCCTTTAAACTTAAATAGCCAAAAACTTACCACTTCCACACGGATAGGGAGGATAACTATTAACAGTTATTTAACCTCCCAGCTGTCTTCGGGCAAGAGGCGGGGTACACCCTGGACTGGTGGCCAGCCAATCACAGGGCACATATAGACAAACAACCATTCACACTCACATTCATACCTATGGACAATTTGGAGTCGCCAATTAACCTAGCATGTTTTTGGAATGTGGGAGGAAACCGGAGTACCCGGAGAAAACCCACGCATGCACGGGGAGAACATGCAAACTCCACACAGAGATGGCCGAGGGTGGAATTAAACCCTGGTCTCCTAGTTGTGAGGTCTGTGCGCTAACCACTAGTCCACCGTGCTGCCGAACTGACACCTTGTATAACAAAAATAAAGAACCAAAAGAATCTATAAAGCTTGTTCATGCACAAGAACCAACATACATTTGCATATAATGTAGATGTGTTGCCCCACCTGCTAGTTATTAATGATAATTGTCGACTTGCACAATGTAAATAAATCCAACAATTAATCTTCTTGGCGATAGCACGACGTCCATAAATTGGGGGAAATTATTGGAAATGTGTATTTTATGAGTGCCATTTGATGCTAATCAGAAAATGCAACAAAGCCAGTATTGGTTGCCCTTTTACAAATGTGTCAGTGCAAGCGCATGCAGCACAGATACTTTTATATTTTTTTTCCATAAAGCCTTTCTGTGCTGTTTATGCGCCTACACCACACCATTTGTGTTTGCATGTCTATTCTTCACGATGCATTCCAACAAAAGCCTGATACACTTTATGAATGAATTCAGTGGAAAATCATCATCCCATTGTCTTCATTATGAGTTTATCATCCTCACTCATACATATTTCAGTCATGAAGTTGTATCGATGGGGACGCAATTGATTTTTTCTTTCATCTTAATGTCATTGTGTCTCCATGTGTTGTCTATGTGTGTTGTCTCCATCATGACAACTCCCCGCCCCCCACCAACAGAAGGTAAAACGCAGGCAACGCTGGTCTGCCTCTAGCTTTCTTCATTCCGTTTTTCTTTCATTTCTCCTCTTTCATCACTCTGTGACGCTCTAACAGCAATGGGTCATTGACTTTTTTATGTCATTGTTTGCTGCATGCCAAGCACTAAAGGCACTGAGGGTTTAAAAATACAGCATGATTGGACATTAAAAAAAAAAAAAAAAAACACTAAGCACCAGGGAGGAAGAGTTCTCTTTTTCCGAGAGTAATGCTGTGAGAGCCTGGGTGGTTTTTCCTGCTTAATGATGCTGGCAAGAGAGAAACAGCATGACAGCGCTCAAAGAGAAAGAAGCTGTATTAATAATTTATATTAACTTCTAGTTTAATTTGTGCATGTTTTACTAAAGTCCTCGTATTATTCATGAAGATAATCATGTCGTAATACCATGTGTGGCAAGCATAACCTCCACATTATGTTGTCTTTGGCTTGTATAACGTAAATATAGCTGACTCAACTGATGATTTTTTTTAACAAACACTAATCAATCATTTATGTTGAACTGGAACATATAAGCATCATAACTACAGTGGAACCTTAAAGGAAAAATCAAATTTCAGAATTGTTTGTTTAAATTGTATTTATTTACTTTTTGCATCAAACGTAATGGAAATGAAAATAGTCAGTTCCAGGGTCAAAGTCTTTATTTATTATACAGCCAATGGGTAAAAGTTATATTTTGAGCGTTCTTAGCTGTTTTTAACTATTAACAAAAATAAAGTAAAAATAATCGTGAAGGCGTAAAGCAATAAACTTTGATACCAAATGCGTGAAAAGGCGTAAAAGCGTAAAAAAGCTGCATTTGTAAATAAATCTTAAATTGCTAGACTGGGTAAATGAAGGTAAAATAAAATAAAAAAAAGAAATGTCTTTGCAATGTACAATTAGTTATATTATCATCATTGCCAACTCATTGTTGACTTAGCTATGTTGTACTGAGCAGCCTGGACAGAAGTATGTGTATGCTGAGTGTCATTTTGACACTTTTCACAATTGTTACCCAATTGTGGTGGCATCACAAAAATTCTTACGTTAAGGTTCCACTGTACATTTTAACGTGTCATCCATCTTGAAATTGCTTTTACACTGTAGTAGATGAGCATTGTGACTGTATTTGTGCTACTCTTCCCAGTTTAACCTGTTAGTGGAGCTGTTCCAGGATGAGGAGAAAGCTACCAGTCCCTTGGGTCCTCCCGCCGGAGCAGGAGGCAGGACCCGTCTCAGCATCAAACCTGACAAGAGCCGGGACACCAGCAGCAAAGAGCACAAGAAGACCGTCGGCTGTCAGGTTGATACTTACCTTCTTTCTTTCTATCACTTATCCACACAATCCAGCTTTTTTTTTTCAGTTTGCAATTAGATATTTTGGATGCTTTGTTTCCCCCCTCGTAGTTTCGTAACTCCCTTCAAATGCTCATGGAGACCTTGAACGCAACCACTCCACACTACGTCCGCTGCATCAAACCCAATGACTTCAAACAGGCATTCTCGTGAGTCTACAGTTTTACGCTTCCTTATGCACATTTATACGAAAGCTACCTTTTTATTGGCGACTGCCTTTCTCTGAAATTTCACAACCATTTTAAGTGACTTAAGTACAAAATTCACTTAAGACCACGTAAGTTTCTCCACTGACGACAAGGAAGCTCACTGTTATTATTTTTTTCTCTCCAACCTTTGGGTATTTTGACCAGCGCTTGTTACAGATATATTTTTGCAACAGAAAAAATTACATAATATATGCCTAAACTGTCCTGTCCTGTTGTCAGGTTTGATCCGAAACGTGCAGTGCAACAGCTCAGAGCCTGTGGCGTCCTGGAGACAATCCGCATCTCTGCAGCAGGTTTCCCATCCAGGTACTAACACATGCATGTCGGTACCGCTTCCTAAAATGTAGCATCACTCCACTTTACCACTCAGTCCTTGTGTGTGTGTATGTGCAACCCAGATGGACGTACCAGGAGTTCTTCAGCCGGTACCGAGTGCTGATGAAACAGAAAGATGTCCTCCCTGATAAAAAGCTGACCTGCAGGAATGTATTGGAGAAGCTAGTCCAGGTCAGCTTATCAAACCTTTCCTTTCCGTCAGTCTTTTTAGTGATTGCAACCCCGTGATGTGCTGTGCTCGTTTTCATCCAGGATCAGGATAAGTACCAGTTTGGTAAGACGAAGATCTTCTTCCGGGCCGGGCAAGTGGCCTACCTCGAAAAGCTGAGAGCAGACAAGCTGCGCGCCGCTTGCATCCGCATTCAGAAAACCATCCGCTGCTGGCTGGCTCGCAAGAAGTACCTGCGCATGCGTAATGCCGCCATCACCATCCAGAGGTTCACCAGAGGATACCAAGCTCGCTGGTCAGTCACTTCTCCTGATCTTCTCAATTGGTTCAAATGAACATTTTAACATGTGTTGTGATTCTATTCAGCCTGGCGAAGTTCATGCGTCGCACTCAGGCCGCGACCATCATTCAGAAGTACCAGAAGATGTACGTGGCGAGGAAACGCTACAGGCAGAAGCAGACCGCCGCTCTGGCCATACAGACCATCCTCAGAGCTTACATGGCCCGGCAGAAGTACCAGGCGGTAATGCAAACATAAACAATCATGCTTGTAGATGGAATGGAAATAATATGACAGAAAAATGTCTTAATTTTCCCTGCCACTGTAGTGGTACTTACTATATACTCACATCCACATCTATTAGTCTTGGGACTGTGGGAGGTTGTCAGAGAATCTACATCAGCACTAGGAAAACAAACTGTAAAAAAAATCAAAATGGCTGCCCTCCGGCTGCCCTCCAGCTTTATCTTGTCCAATCCAAATACATAACTTTAAAATTGTTAATGTTTAATCATCATACTGATGTGAATATAAGACGGCAGAAGACATGTTGTCTATTATTCGGGGTCTAGAGATTTATACAGAACCAGGTGACTTCTCCTTAAGTGAGTCATAACTGAGCTTTTCTTCCTGTCACTCACACACCAATGTCAGAGATGACAGCGACACAGAGCCCCACTGGAAAACAGTACATTCAGTTGCTTATATTCTGGGGTGATAAAACTATAATTAAACAATTTTTAATTTTTTTTTTAATTTTCAAAAGAATTCACAAGAGAATGTATTTATTATATATTTGTTTTTATTATTATTATTATTTATTAGCTACTTATTACCTATGGACAAAATGTGATTAATTGTGATTAAAGTATTTTAATCCATTGATAACCCTAATATAAATAGAACGGCTTTTCACATTAATATGTTTTTTTCAAAAGATGGAATAAAAATTAAAATGCGGTTTGTTTTTTCTCCGTGTGCTTCAGCTCCTGCGAGAGCACAAGGTGGTGATCATCCAGAAGCACGCTCGCGGCTGGTTGGCTCGCCGCTGGTACAAGCGCTGCCTCCACTCCATCGTCTACCTGCAGTGCTGTATACGCAGGATGAGGGCCAAACGTGAACTGAAGAAGCTCAAGATCGAAGCCCGCTCCGTGGAGCATTTCAAGAAACTCAACAAGGGCATGGAGAATAAGATCATGCAGCTCCAGAGGAAGATCGACGAGCAGGTTTGAGTCGTCACGCCTCGTCAGTTCTTTTTGTGCGTTTTTGTGTCATTTCAAGCTTCTGAATTTCTTTCCAGACCAAGGAAAACCGCACCATCAACGAGAAGCTCGTTGGTTTGGAGAGCTCCTACACAACAGAGAGCGAGCGGCTGCGCGGCGAGCTGGGCCGGCTGCGTGGTGTGGAGGAGGATGCCAAGTGCAAAGGCAACCAGGTGAACTCTCTCCTGGAGGAGCTGGAGAAGCTGAAGAAGGAGCTTAGTACCACGCTGCAGGAGAAGAAGACCATTGAGGACTGGGCGCAAACATACAGGGACGAAATGGAGAAAGTACGTTAGAATTCATTCCAATATTAATTCTCAAATATTTTGAAAGATGCCCAGTAGGGTACATTGTGGTCCTCTATGACCTTCCATTTTTAGTGAGGCTTCATTGAAAAGTCTCCTAAAATAATCTGTGTCAATAGAAACTATTAGTATTTTCCACTGAATCCCTTACAGTTAAATAATATTTGACTATTCGCATCAAAGGCAAACAGTTTTCCCCCAATTTAGCAGGCTGAGAGAACCAAGGGGCATTGGGCACATGGTGGGCACAGTTGCCCCGGTACAGGTGAGCACGCAGTATTGTGCTCGTGTTTTAGCCTCCAATACTACAGTACAGTATGTGTGTGTTAGGTCTTAGATCTGTTGTGTTTGTTTCTCACCTTATAATAAATGTTAGCATAGTGATGTAGGCCAATAGGTCTGCCTTTTTAGATTAGCTGCTTGTTACCGGCAGGCATGGCCGAGGACAGCTATTCGGGGGCTTGTTTCAACGAGGTGGCAGTAAAGGCTCACAAGGGAATTTATTTGTTATGTATTTGTTTTTATTATTATGATTATTTATTTGCTACGTATTAGCTATGGACAAAATGTGATTAATTGTGATTAAAGTATTCTTTAATCGACTCCACTCTTGAGCACTTTAAGGCCAAGGCTGTCCAAAGTGCGGCTCGTCTTTTTTTGGCAGGCATGGCTGAGGACAGCTATTTGGGGGCTTGTTTCAACATGACACAGTGCTCAATGCAGTGGCAGTAAAGGCTCACAAGGGAATTTATTTATTATATATATATTTTTTTTTATTATTTATTAGTTACTTATTAGCTATGGACAAAATGTGATTAATTCCCTTGTGAGCCTTAAATAAATTAATTAATAAATTAAATACATTAATATTAAATAAATAAATAACCAAACAAATATAAATAAATAAATTGCGATTAAAGTATTCTTTAATCGACTCCACTCTTGAGCACTTTAAGGCCAAGGGTGTCCAAAGTGCGGCACTGTGGGCCATTTGCGGCCCACAGCTGGTCTTATTTTGGCAGGCATGGCCGAGGACAGCTATTTGGGGGCTTGTTTCAACATGACACAGTGCTCAATGAGCTGGCATTAAAGGCTCACAAGAGAATTTATTTATTATATATTTATTTTTATTATTATTATTATTTATTAGTTACTTATTAGCTATGGACAAAATGTGATTAATTGCGATTAAAGTATTCTTTAATCGACTCCACTCTTGAGCACTTTTAGGCCAAGGGTGTCCAAAATGCGGCACTGTGGGCCATTTATGGCTCATCTTTTTTTGGCAGGCATGGCCAAGGACAGCTATTTGGGGGCTTGTTTCAACATGACACAGTGCTCAATAAGGTGGCAGTAAAGGCTCACAAGAGAATTTATTTATTATATATTTGTTTTTATTAGCTACTTATTCGCTATGGACAAAATGTGATTAATTGCGGTTAAAGTATTTTAATCCATTGATAACCCTAATATAAATAGAACGGCTTTCACATAAATATGTTGATCACTTCCATTATTTAATTTTTTTATTTCACTGTTAGATGGTGACCGAACTAAAGGATCAGAACGGCTCGCTGAAGAAAGAGAAGGACGACTTGAACAGGTTGATTCAGGAACAGAGTCAGCAGATGACAGGTGGGTTGAACTCCACACTCCACTCTTGAGCACTTTAACGCCAAGGGTGTCCAAAGTGCAGCACTGTGGGCCATTTACGGCCCATAACTAGTCTTTTTTTGGGGCACCTGGTCATTGACGTGAATCTTTTATTCTTGCAGAGAAAATGGCTCGTACTATTGCAGCGGAGACTCAGCAACTGGAGAAGGATCTGAACGAGGAGCGCTCTCGCTACCAGAATCTTTTGACAGAACACCTTCGCCTCGAGGAGAAATACGACGACCTCAAAGAGGTACACAGTACTCTTAATTTCATTCATTTTCATTAGATTTTTTTGTGTTTCTTTTGTTCTCAACTCACTTATTTTGCTTTTAGCACATGTCCAAGCCTGGTCACCGGAGAACAGATTCCACCCACAGCAGCAACGAATCAGAGTACACCTACAACTCAGAGTTCGCCGAATCGGAAGAAGGTTCCCGTGCCGCAGAAGTACGCAGACATTCTTTTTTGTTTTTTTAAATGTTAAAGGTATAAAGCAGTATTCCTTCACGTCATACATTTCTGCTTGCGTGTGTTGCAGGATTTGACGCGAGGAATGGATACCTCACTCACGCTCAAGCTGCAGAAGAGACTTACAGAACTAGAGCAAGAAAAGCAGTCGCTACGCAATGAGCTTGAAAACAAGGAGGAGCAGTTTCAGCGGGCTAGAGCCAGGGTATGACGACACACACACACACACACATGTACTTAAATTAATAAACCTGCCTAGGCTAGCTGTAGCTCCCACATCAGCTAGCATAGTGGAACCTTTGGCTATTTTGGCATGAGACTGATTCTGACTGCTTAGAGGAAACTCGACTTGGCACATCAAAGATGGGGTACTTTATTGCTACACCATGAATATGTGAACATTAATCATATTCATTGTGCACACTACCTTTGCATGATATCATTGTGTTGCAAATATTGCACAGAGCAGACGGCATAATGTAATGGTATTGGTTTTATTTCATTTGAACATGCATCAGATTACAATTGAATGCATCACGTAATCAGTTCACAGTTCCACATGTCCAAAAGGAGTAAGAAGAAGCAAAGCTTATTAAATCCTACCCCTCCATTTGGTACTTTTACAATCAGTAACTGTTACATTTGTTCACTTCCTGCTTTCCTAATATAGTTTTGTTTTTTTGTCACATACCAAAGTACGAGGTGATATGACCATACAATGACACAATGGGTACCATAGTAAGTGTCAATATAATGATATGTATAGCACACCTGGGTGTTACACATATGGTTGTCCTGAAAGGTCAGGGGTCACAGATGTTGGACTTTGGTAATGGTAATGGTAATGGTAATGGTTTTATTTCATTTGAACATGCATCAGATTACAATTGAGTGCATCCCATAATCAGTTCACAGTTCCACATGTCCAAAAGGAGTTGGAAGAAGCAAAGCTTATTAAATCCTACCCCTCCATCTGGTACTTTTATAATCAGTAACTGTTACATTTGTTCACTTCCTGCTTTCCATAATGAAGTTTTTTTTTTTATTTTGTAATTTTTTGTCGCATACCAAAGTATGAGGTGATATGACCATCCAATGACATTATGTGTAGCATAGTAAGTGTCAATATAGTGATATATATAGCACATCATGACTGGTTCAAGACTCTTCATCTTTGTATTTAGCAAACATCAACTGCTTGTATTGTTTCTTTAATTCGCTCATCATTGTGCATTGTTTGAGGGTCTTACTCAATCAAACATACTCAATGTCATACTGGAGTAAAGGTGATTAGAACCAGGGCGACCACTATCTGTGGAAATGTGGTAGTTAGTGTTTTAAAGGTAATTCAGTTGTTTTGCTCTTTCTTTCAGGATGAGACAGAGTTCAAAAAGGCTCGTGGGGCTGAGTTGGAGTACGAGTCCCTCAAGGTAAAAGTTTCAAATGCTTCCTCAGAGTTGATATTTGCATATATCATGACTAAAATAATCTCCACTCTCAGCGTCAGGAGCTGGAGTCTGAGAACAAGAAGCTGAAACACGACCTGGCCGAGATGAGGAAAAGCCTACTGGGCAACGCGTCCGCAAGCGCCGGCGCCCCAGGCTCCCCTGCTTACAAGGTGCTCCTGGATCAGCTCAACGCCTCTTGCGAGGAGCTGGAGGTACGCAAGGAGGAGGTGCTTATTCTGCGTTCGCAGTTGGTCAGCCAGAAGGAAGCTATGCAGCACAAGGTAAGCCATACTTGAGTCAAATGGATGCTACCTTAATGGCTAGGATCCACACTTTGAATATGTCCCCTCCAGCTTCATCTGTGTGTCAGTTCATTAGCAAGAAATGGACACCTGAACTAACTATTGATGCCACCATAATATACATATTCCTTGTGTTGTTTGTTTACGGCGTCCTGCCCCTATAATATATTCCTTGTTTTGTGTTTTTGTCGTCACTTAGCTTTCATTTAATGTCTTTTGTTGCACCTTCAGTGTCTAATGCTCCTGTCTCTACCTTCTCTCCTCCATCCACGCTTTCCCCACAGGATGAGAAGGTATTGTTAACCACCACACCCTGCATGAATGTTATTTCTGTGCTCTCTGTCTTTTCTTGTACATCTTAAATGTTCTGAAATGTAAGCCTTATTAGTTTATTAGTTACTTATTAGCTATGGACAAAATGTGATTAATTGTGATTAAGGTATTCTTTAATCGACTCCACTCTTGAGCACTTTAAGGCCAAGGGTGTCCAAAGTGCAGCACTGTGGGCCATTTACGTCCCACAGCTCATCTTTTTTTGGCAGGCATGGCCGAGGACAGCTATTTGGGGGCTTGTTTCAACATGACAGAGTGCTCTCTTGATAGGATCCTTCTTAGAAATATATGTTTTTAACCCAGAAACAGTCACTAATTTATGAAATTATCGGTGTTAACATTTTAGGCGTCATTAATGCATGCTCATCATGTCAAGCCACACCTCGTTTATGACGGCAGTCGGAGCCACAATAGCGTCCTCACATAGTCCCACACGGTCTGACGTCAACACATGAACAGCAGTGCAGTTACAACACCATATGTGTAACTCCAAATTCACAAACACGTCTTTTGTTCGCTCGTCCTGGGAACGACACTTCCTCATTGTCACTAGACAACGTGGTGCATTCACTGACACTTTATTATGCGTGTATGTGTGGTGTATATAATCAGAATGTATAAAGAAAAAACACTAAGTAGATATTCTTATCTCTCAGTAACGTGACTCTTACCGCGGAAGTACAATTTGCTGCATTTATGTGTGCTCGGAAAACGTAGACAATACGTCTACACTCAAAACATGTGAATTCAACTTGAATCACATGGTGTCTTCTGTAATCCTGTCCTGTCATTTACTTTTCTGTTCATAAAATACAGCAAAAACAAGTATATTCCCCATATAATTCCTCATAGTGACTAATCATGATTAATTCATTTGAACACTGTGATTAATTTAATTTGACAGCCGTACTTTTATGAGGACTGGAATGTTTGTATTTGTGACTTTTACCCCAAATATTCCTTAATTAAGCGATTATTGTAACACATACTTCTATGATATATTTGCATTTTCTGTGAGCAGTTATTTATTGTTTATTATATTTCTACGGTAAACAAATTAGGTGTCAAACAATCTGGTGGGCAATGTTGTCAAGTAACAGTCGTCAGTGATGCAGCAGACATTTTTTTTTTGTAATTTCTTCTTCTCTTACCCATTGTAGGAGACCATGACCGAGGTGGCTGTTCATGTTGAGGATGTTTCCAAACTGAAGGATGCTGATGAACTCAAGCAAGCCTACATCGGCCTCAAAGACACCAACAGGTACCCCGTTCTTGTTGTTGTTGTTTTTTGTCTTTGTTTTTCATTTATTTAGCAGCCAAGGCTGATTCGTGATGGAGGTTTTTTTGAACGTTGCCTTATCCGTGTGCAGATCTCACAGGTTTGCTTCTAAGCGGCTAGAAGTCAAAGATCTCTTGAGTAGGCTCAGGTAACACCATGAGGTGGTGGTGGAGATGGTGGTGGTGAATGCATTGTGTCGGCGAACACGCATGGCCATGCCCTTCCACAGGAGACAAGTGAAGGATACTCACTGATTCCTCACCACAAAGGCTTTGCGTTGCCTCTTTACTGCTTCAGCAGCATGTTCAAGTAGAGTTTAGTTCATATTAACTAAAGTTGCTCTCTGTTTTCTGGCTCAGTAAATCCATATATATATATATCCCAGGTGATGTTTTACAGAATGTGAAGGCACGTCTGGGCAATGACGTGATGTCTTAACATTTTTTTTTCAGCTTCATCTTTATCCTAATGTTTTCTGCACTAAAACTGCATGAAATCCTTCGTGGTTCTGTCTTAGGTAGACAGATCAGAGACAGTCCAGTCATCCCTCGCTACATCACAGTTCGAACATCGTGGTTTTAAAAACATTTATGAATTAACAAATAATTGCTGTTTCTTGGTTGACTTTGGCTTATTAGTAGTATAAATATATATTTAGTAATATACTATATATAGTGGAAATGTTATGCTAAGAGTCCATTGGGCCGGCGCCAGTTGGTGCCAGTTGGTGCCAAAGATTATGTGATTGCCGTGTAGTGGCTCGCTGTGGCGCCGAATTAATGTTCGCTCGGCATGTTCCCATGTTGCCGTTATTTGGCGCCACTACGCGCCAATCACATATTGTTTGGCACGAACTGGCGCCCACCCAGTGGACTCATAGCATCATTGCTGCAACTTGGCTCGCGCCAGTACATTCCAATGGATTCCAATATTCGGGGAAAAGCTGCCTCACGCGAAGAGGACAGCCATAAGCCAATCAGTTAACTATGGCAATGCTACTCATATGACAAACTCAATATAAAATTGAACAAAATAATGCAAGGCATTATCGGAAGCATTTCTTTTCAAGTTGTGGACTGTAGAACAGCTACACGCATAACTCGCACAGAAAGCTTTCAAGATCTTCGAGATTCTGCACCTATTTCTGCAGTGTTTCCATGGATTCCCACCCAAACAGTCTATTTAATTTATTTGACTTTGCGGAAATCCAATAAACAGCGTTAAACGAGGGACAACTGCACTGTTAATACTGCAGCCACAACATTATGTACACCTACACAGTCTAATGAGATCCAATGCAAGAGTTGTATAAGAAGTTAGCATTATTATCTCAATACAATCAGAATTGTTGATACAGCCCTTGTACTGGATCTAATGTTGTGCCACCACATTGTCCATATCCTGTGAAAAATATGCCATCTTGTCTCATCACTTTCCCTTTTTTTCCTTATCATCCGCTTTATTCACACTCCCAACATTGAAGTCCAATGTAAACAAACACACTACATTTTGTTTAAACTCATGTCAGTCAACACCACAACAGAGAAGACAGCATTTTCTGAAATAGTGGCCCTGCTCTAAAATGAACAAATGCCTCAAAGTAAGCCACTAAAAGATGCAATAAATGTAAAGCATAATACACACATGCCTTCTCCCTTCTCCAATCACCCTCCCTGCATGCTGTTTGTTTGTTATTGTGCTTTTCATCTTCCTTTTTGTGTTGTATGTTGGTCAGATCGGCTGCCCCAGACTTCCAAAAGCTGAATGAGGATGGAGAGCTGTGGCTGGTTAATCAGGGCTTAAAGGAGACCATCAGGTGTAATTGTGTGACCTCACAGCATCAATATTGAGTGCTTGATTGTAGTCAGGGACCTCATCGGCCTCTCTTATGTATCACATCCGTATCTTTCTCCACGGCTTCTACCCTGGCTTCTTTCTTAACACTTGGATGCTAATTTATTCTATTCTCTCTTCTTCACATCCTCCACCCCATTTCTCCTGCTCTCCAGACTGCTGGAGCACCAGCTGCAGACTCAGCGACGGAGTTATGACAGCGAGGTGGAGTCTCTGCGCGGTGAGCTGCAGAATGTCAAGGAGGAGAACAACCGGCAACAGCAGCTTCTGGCTCAGAACCTCCAGCTGCCCCCGGAGGCCCGTATCGAAGCCAGTCTGCAGCACGAGATCACCCGACTCACCAATGAGAATCTGGTATGCTAAAATGCTTTTTTTTTTTTTGCTTTTAAAAATAAGTCAAAGTAATGATTTGCAGGTACATCATACTACATTATACTCCACAAAACCTGATGCTATACATTGCAACACATTGTTTCTAATTAAATTGATTTGCACGGTTTTACTTTTCTAAACTCAACAAAGCCAAATAATAGTATTGTTGACAAGGGCCTATATTCTATTTTTGATTGGCCTCTAAATTAATTGACCTTTTGACCTTGACTTTAGAGGACTTTCTGCCCAGCTGCGATGCAGTAGTGGAAATGTTATTCTAACAGTCCACTGGGCCGGCGCCAGTTGGTGCCAGTTGGTGCCAAAGATGTGATTGCCGCGTAGTGGTTTGCTGTGGCGCTGAATTAATGTTCGCTCGGCATGGTCCCATGTTGCCGTTATTTGGCGCCACAGCGAGCCACTACGCGCCAATCACATAATGTTTGGCACGAACTGGCGCCCGCCCAGTGGACTCCTAGCATCATTGCTGCAACTTGGCTCGCGCCAGTACATTCCAGTGGATCCCAATTGGTGGATTGTTTGTGACATTTGGTTCCACTTGCGGACACGCCACTTGCATCAAGCAATCGGCACGACGAAGATTTTAAACATTTGGAAAATTTTTTGCCGGCGTTACGGGCCACAGCGAGCCAGTTGGGAGGCAGTTTGAGCCACTGCACGCCACTAGGCACCTTATTGGCGACACTAGGCGCCAAAGCAAATTGCATTGGCGCGAATTGGCATCAACTGGCTGCGGCCCAGTGGACTCCTAGCATCATTGCCGCAACTTGGCGCGCGCCATTACATTCCAGTGGATTCCAATAGGTGAATTGTTTGCGACATTTGGTTCCAATTGCGGACACGCCACTTGCATCAAGCAATCGGCACGACAAAGATTTTAAACATTTTGAAATTTTCTTGCTGCCAAACTAAATTTTTGCTGGCGTTACAGGCCACCACAAGCCAGTTGGGAGGCAGTTTGAGCCACTGCACGCCACTAGGCACCTTATTGGCGACACTAGGCGCCACAGCAAATTGCATTGGGTTTTTACTCATTTTCCCTATTTTTTTCCCTTATTACTTTCACCTTAACATTTTTAATGATTTCACATGCTGCACAACATAAAATGCTCCAGTTCCAACACATAAATACACTTACATACAAACAATATAAATCTATTAACATAAGCATACTGAAGACATACACATACATTGACCTGTGTGGATGGTATCACCTGACAGGAGCTGGTGGCCGATGACCCCACAGCATCCAGAGAGGCGCGAGTCCTCATTTTACGCCGGATGGTTGTATGTAGAGTTTGTGTTTGCGTGTATGTGTGCTCTGCATGGGGGGTTTCAGCTAACAGGTTGTTCATAAAAGCTGAATATCTTTTAACTCTTTTCTAGCACACTGATACTAACTCACAAGGGAGAAGCTGGGCACCCTTTTTTTCTTCTCTTTTAGCAGCCAACACCAAGCAAATCCTGCAAATTTCTATTTTTCAAGTCGCTTTCTTGAACGCAAACTGCCTTCTGCTTTGTGTTTGTTTGTCTCCAATGGTTATTTTTTTTCTCCTCAGGATATATATTGTCTTAAATCTTGATTTAATTATAATGGAGGAATATTTTGATAACAAATAATGAAGCTTTATTACAGTGGAACCTCTAAGGCTGGTTTTGCAAACACGATATGTTCCAGAGTTAAACGTTTACTTCTGTACTTTTATGTTTTGAGTAAAGTTTTAACATTCTTATCATCTGATCATGTTAAAATGTAAAAACAAAAGAATATTCAATTTAATGGCATTATGTTAAGTGTAAAAATAAGTCATCCTCAACATTCAACTCACTAACTGGTAACAATGTCAGACATTTTTGAGGTTCCACTGTATCTTCAAATTGAGCGCCTTAGAGAAAGTACCGTTTGTGACCACTGGAGGGCAGCAATGGACAGCAGTTTCAAATGAACGCCTCTCATTTGTCCTCACGTTTCTTCTGTCTCCACCATCAACATTTTAGGATCTCATGGAGCAGCTAGAGAAGCAGGACCGAACCATCCGCAAGCTCAAGAAGCAACTGAAGGTTTACTCCAAGAGGATTGGAGAGATGGGAGGTAGGGCACGTATTCATCAGGTCACCACAACTTTGTAGTCTGTCCGGGGACTGGTATTGATTGTGTGTGTATATTCCAGCGGGTCAAGCCGAGGGTCAGACGTCCCCAGGACAGATGGTGGACGAGCCCATCCATCCAGTCAACATTCCTCGCCGGGAGAAAGACTTCCAAGGAATGCTGGAGTACAAGAAGGAGGATGAGCTCAAACTGGTCAAGAACCTGATCATTGGTAAGGGCGATATTGATAGTATAAGTACGTCCTGGTCATATGACCTCATTAACATCTCCGCTTCATACGTCTACAGAGCTGAAGCCTCGCGGCGTAGCCGTCAATCTGATCCCTGGTCTGCCTGCCTACATCCTCTTCATGTGTCTAAGACATGCCGACTATGTCAATGACGATCAGAAGGTCCGCACCCTCCTCACGTCCACCATCAACAGTATCAAGAAGATCCTCAAGGTTTGTACACATAATGACATACACTCGTATTAGTGTATCTTTGTCTTCTTTCAAGATGTCCTATTATGTTCCTGTCAGAAACGAGGAGACGACTTTGAGACGGTGTCCTTCTGGCTGGCCAACACCTGCCGTTTTCTGCACTGTCTGAAGCAGTACAGTGGAGAGGAGGTAAACACTGACCTGTGTAATGATGAAAATATATGAAGTAAAATGAATATGAATCTGTTGTGTGCATCTAGGCCTTCATGAAGCACAACACGTCAAGGCAGAACGAGCACTGCCTGTCCAACTTTGACCTGGCCGAGTACAGACAGGTGATCAGTGACCTCGCCATCCAGATCTACCAGCAGCTCATCAAATGCATGGAGAACATCCTCCAACCCATGATAGGTACTGTATGTTCCTAAAAACATACACAACTCTTTAAGAACGTACCTATGACATCATCACATGTGTTGTGTATGTCAGTGTCGGGAATGCTGGAGCACGAGACCATCCAGGGCGTGTCGGGAGTGAAGCCGACCGGTCTTCGCAAGAGGACATCCAGCATCGCCGACGAGGGCACCTACACGCTGGACTCCATCCTGCGGCAGTTGAACGCTTTCCACTCCACCATGTGTCAGCATGGCACCGACCCCGAGCTCATCAAGCAGGTGGTCAAGCAGCAGTTCTACATCATTGGCGCCGTCACCCTCAACAACCTGTTGCTGCGTAAGGACATGTGCTCCTGGAGCAAAGGCATGCAGATCAGGTAGGAGGGCTGTCTTAATAATACAGTATAATATTACTGTATGTATATATATATATATATATATATATATATATATATATATATATACATACATACATACATACACACATATATATATATATACATATATATATATATATATATATATATATATATATATATATATATACATATATATATATATATATATATATATACATACATATATACACATATATTATATGTATATATATATACGTATGTATATATACACACATATATATATTACATACACACACATATATATGTAATATATGTATGTGTGTATATATATACATATGTATATATATACATATAATATATGTGTGTATATATATATATACTATATGTGTGTATATATATACGTATATATATACTATATATATATATACTATGTGTGTGTATATATATATATATATATACGTATATACTATATGTATATTATATACCATATGTGTGTGTATATGTACCATATATATATATATATATATATATACTACATGTGTATATATGTATATGTATACTATATGGGACCAAGTAGCTCTTCATTAAACAGCAGCCAATCATAATCTATGAAAAAAAACTCTCAACTCACCTGTGTTGCAGGTACAACGTGAGCCAGCTGGAGGAGTGGCTCCGTGACAAAGGTTTGATGACCTGCGGGGCCAAGGAGACGCTGGAACCTCTCATCCAGGCCGCCCAGCTGCTGCAGGTCAAGAAGAAGACGGATGAGGACGCCGAAGCCATCTGCTCCATGTGCTTGGCTCTCACCACTGCACAGGTACACCAACACTACTCTTTCTAGCTGTCTTCTGTCAGCTGGTACTGGACTCACCTGGGTCTGTTTCCTGCCCTAGATTGTGAAGGTCTTGAACCTCTACACTCCAGTCAATGAGTTTGAGGAGAGGGTGTCGGTCGCTTTCATCCGAACCATACAGGTGATGACTTTTGGACTTTTTGATTAAATCATTATTTGCTTGTAAGTATGTTGATCATTGTAACGTGTCCACATCATAAAATGACTGTCGCACACACAAATCCGTGTGGACCAGGCAGCTCTTTATTTGACAGGAACCAATCACTCACCAGTTTGTTAATCTACTGGAAATTCCAGGTCATTATTCAATATAACAGTCAGACTCAAACAACATTAAATTCATCACTCTGCAACTTAACACTCAAAAGCTATACCTAATAAATATACAAACATTTACCAATAGAAGTTTCAATTTAAAAAAAAGCTTTCCCATCATGCATTTCACCTGAGCAAACAATTTAATTAGAGGGCAAGCAACATAGAAAATGATGTATGGAAGTGTAATACTATCTCTGTCGACCAGAGGAGCACAGAGGGAGGCTGATGTCATTGCAGCGACACAGTGAATGTGTTGCTTAGGCAAAATACTTTTTTTTTTCATTTTCACCCGTATTGTAATATGTTTGTTTATTTATCAGGTATACATTTTGAGTGTTAAGTGTGATGAGTTCAGTGTTATTTATAAGATGACTGACATGAGTCGGACTGTTATATTGGTTTACTGGTATATATACTGACCTCCTGCAATCTTCAATAGGTTGACAAGCTCGTTTTGAGGGCACCGATGATGGTAATTCTAACAAACTTTGCTTTTCCTCTCCTCTTTAGACACGCTTACGAGATCGTTGCGAGAGCCCGCAGTTGTTGATGGACACCAAGATGATCTACCCCATCACCTTCCCTTTTAGTCCTTCCTCCCTCGCTCTGGAAACCATCCAGATCCCCAGCTCGCTCAACCTGGGCTTCCTTACACGCGTCTAAGTAGATCACACACACACACATTGCGCACACACGTTCAAATCCATCCAGAGGGGAGTACCGTGCATGCTCCATATATGCACACGTTGTTTTATTTATGGGATGATGCTGAAGCTGCAGCGTGTACATACAGAACCACCTCCCGCTTGTATAAAACGCCACACTTGCTTCTTCTTTTACGCTCTTAATCAACTCAGAGTCCAGCCAAGACGACAACTCAGCGTCTGTACCGTGTTATTTATGCACATATAGATCAAATATATATATAAATAGGAACAATACGTGTATTTATTGCATTGTTTTTCCCCCCGCGTGCTGCAAGATGCTTTTGGTTGCGTCGGTAAGCTGGTAGAGTATGTCACATTTTTTTTTTTTTTTTTGCACGTCTCAGTTCAAACAAGTGTAGCACAGGTTGTCACTTGAGAGGCCATCAGAACATAATCTGCTGTTATTATTTATTAAGGTTTATTTTCTTATCAGTGAAATATGAGGCTTTTTTTTTTTAGTGCCTCGATCAGCTCCGTTTAAAGTCTCCTATATTTCATCTCTCTGCCTTTTTATGACCAAAAAAACACTTCAAGATATTATTTTCTTTCTATTTCCTGTTGCTGACACTTGATGATATCTTCTGGGTGTGTTTGGCAGGACCTGTGTGGATAATTGTAAACTTAAATGGGCGTTCTAGCCGATGCTGCAATGCTCAGCTTTAAAAAAAAAGGCAGAAATTGAACCTGCTTGCTACTGCTTTTTATTTGTATTTGCTAACCATTGACCTGTTGCCTTGTTGTATTTGCTTTGTTTACCCTCTTTGTGCCATCAGTGTTATAACCTCCTCCCTTGACTTGAATCTCATTTAGCCTAAAAAAAACCTTAGAGCCATCGGTATTGTGCTAAAAGCCATATGCTAGAGATCATGATTTCGGTACCCTTCACCGCTAGAATAGCAGTCAGTTACAAGCACAGATGTACACCAAGGTCCAGTCGTCCTAGAAATGCCTGTCTGAAATGCATCTGCCTCCTGATGCACTCCTCTACATTTCAAACTTTCATCAAAATACATTTTGCTTAATCCTAATAACGAACAAACGGTGATTAAAAAGCAAATTATGTCGTTCTGCTTTCGCCGAACACATCTGAACCAAACGTTACAGTTTGGTGTAAACGGGTATGACGGGAGATACTTGATGTTGTTTTAATGCGGGATTTAGACTCCATGTAAGGAATTTCAGTTACAAAGTGGACCACATTCTCACTGACTGAACGTGGAGATGTCAAAGTCAACAAACTGGAAAAAGTCATACAATTATGAGGGGTGAAAATGTTAGTTGTGAAGTGATGAGAATGACAATTTAACAAGAATCCAAGTGAAAAACATAAAAGTTGTTGTCATATTATGGGGAAAAAAAGTTGTAAAGTTACATGAAAACAAGCATAAATCTTTTTTGGGATCTTTGTTTTCATAATATTAGGACCTAACTCGGTTAAATGCTACTTTTTTACAAATTTTTCCCATCGTTCACAATCTTTATGTGAAACAAGAGCACCTTTTCTGTGTGTTCTGAAGAGAAAAAATACAGTTGCATGAGGTAGCTAACAATGCACATCATGGGACACACCTATTTTGACTATAAAGCCCTCTAAAAAAAGTCTCTAGCAAAGTTTAATGGTTTTATATTCATGTTATGACCATGCAGTAACAAGTACGGTCATGATAATATGTCATAATTGCGCGCATTGTTTTCACATCTCGTGCAACCTCTGTGTCTGTTCGTCACTACTAATCACTTTGTAGACTTTGTGAGATCCACAGCCGCAGAGTCAAACTTCAAACGTGGAGCTTCCCAAGCCATGCCGACAGAAATGGAGTAGCAAACATCTTGCAAGTGGAGTGAAGCGCTGTGTCACTACGCCAGAAAAATAGTGCTTATAGTTGGCTGCTACAATAACAATGTCGCTGTAGCTTGGTTTATATCCAGGTCTGTTATGTAAATAGAATATTGTTGAGAGTTTTTTAAGTTATTTTTTTTTTTTAGGGCTTTATAGGTGAAATCGGTATATCCTGTTACATGCATTGTTAGCTGCCACATGCTAGCTGTTTTTCGGTCTTTAGAACAGAAAAGACAAATACGTGGTCATGATGTGCAATGACAATAAATAACAAAAATGTCAGTTTTCCTTTTTAAAAGGCAGAATTTTTCACATTAAATGATTCTTGTAAAATAAAATTAAAACTTTTTTGTCATAATTTCCAAAAAAAACAAATTTTTTGTATGTAGCATTTCAACTTCATTCTCCAAAATGATGTTGTTAAAGTTAAATTATTGTCTTAAAATTGGCAATTGCCATTAAAATGACGATCATTCTCACAGAATTGCAACATTTTCTCCAAAAATAAAAAAATTATCATAATTTTATGACCATTTTTCTTGTAAAATTGCAACATTTTTGTCTACTTTATTCTGGTAATCATGCCTTAAATCCGTTAATGGTATGACTTTATGCTTGTATTCTTGCCCTCCATGACCTCTGGCTACAGATAACAGAAACAGTGATTGATGAAGAGAAGCGAGTATTCGGATCACTGACGTACGTGTGAAGAGAATGAGCGCTGTGGATTGTATTAACGAGAGAAATAAACAAAGGACTTTGCCTCATGAATGTTTATGAAATGCAATGTTTATAGCGGACAAAGCCTTACATGTGACATAGTCGGCAATGTTTTGTTCTCAGTGCAGTGTCTATTCGGTGTCGAAATGAATATGAAATGTTAAATGTCATTTTTCTTTGAGAGGTGTGTATTTGTGTCACAGACGGGGTTGCATTGCACACAGTCAAACGCACTTTTTTTTTTTTTAAACACAGCGGAGAAGAAGAAACTGTATAAAGTGTCTGGAAATGAAGGCTGGCCTACTTTCAGTGGAGGAAGAACACATTCATTGTTAAGCAGAGGTTTACTCCCCCCCCTCCCTCCCATTTAGGACATCCCCCTCCCTTCACTCGGAGTCAGTGTGCCATTTTTTCCAAAAGATGTGTCCACTGACAAGACAGAGAAGACACCAGCCGCTGTGATTGTGGACACGTCGCTGACTCCCGACGTGTACGTTTTGAACAAACTTGGGACTGTTTGTAGTTTCTGGTAGCTGTGCTTTAGTGGACATGTTCACTGTTTAAGAAACTTGGAATAAATTGTCCGTTCTGTACAAGTTTGAAAAAAGGAAATAATAAAAGAATTCAAGCACTGTCATATTGCATGGGACTATTTTTCTGTCATGTCAGAACTTTTAAAATAGGGATAGTACGATTTCTGTAAAACATGTGATTGACATATGCCAATAAATACCTATTCAAAGCCATCGCAAAAACGATTTTAGTGCAGGTTAGTCACAGGCCGAACCTTGCCCTTAAAAGAAAAATTATTATTAACTAACTCATCATGTGAGCTGCTGGCTAACCACCAATACCCAGAAGAAGAAACAGCTAACCATGTGACACTGAACACTGTATTTGCAAGTTTTCTGCACGGAAAAAACCCACAATGTCGGAATCCAACCATTGCACAAAGTTGGACTTGGAAGGTAGAAGTTGTGGCTGTAGGACGCCATTACGGAAAAATTCATCCTCGATTCAAGAAGGAGGAAAATGTTTTAACAAGGATACAAAAACGCTTCAGCTGATTAGGTGTACTATGATTTATATCCCCACACAAGTTGACATTAAAGCTGAAATCGCTCAATTGTCTTATATATCTTTCCAATCAAGGTTCTATTGATTTTTTTTTTTGCCCCCTCATATATGAAAAAGAGAAAGATTTTTGCGCATTTAAAATATTGGATGCTGACATGATAACAGTGATTGAAAAAGCTCTGTTTGTTTTCCTTTATGCCACACATCAGGATCTCTATTGATTTTGAAGTGTATCTGACGCATTAGCTGAGGTGAAAGGTCAGTCCTGCTAGCATAAAGGTCACAAAAAATTATATGTAGTATATACGTATAATACACTAGATTCAGCGTATTCATGAGAAATAGTCGCAGGTACTGTATATGGAGTATACAGTATATGCATACAGTCGAAGTAGAGCAGAGTGCCAAGCTTGAACACTTTTCCATAAGGAGCTTAGTGACAATCCTCTTCAGTGGAAAAGTCATCTTAGTTCCAGCAGGACAAATAAAGACCTGCCGTACATTCTGTACGTTTACACGGGACTTTCTATCTGCTGGGAGGTAAGAATCTGCTCTCTCTCATATTAGAAGTAACCTAAAAAAAAACATAAAATACGCTAAACTTGCTGGATTTTACTGCAGAAAAGAGAGATTTGGAAACAGGAAATGTGTAAAAATGAATGGAGACCAAAATGTTTCCTTGGTAAAGTAGTTTTGCGGGATTGGTAATGGTACTGGTAATGGTAATGGTAATGGTAATGGTAATGGTAATGGTTTTATTTCATTTGAACATGCATCAGATTACAATTGAATGCATCACATAATCAGTTCACAGTTCCACATGTCCAAAAGGAGTAGGAAGAAGCAAAGCTTATCTGGTACTTTTACAATCAGTAACTGTTATATTTGTTCACTTCCTGCTTTCCATAATACAATTTAAGTTTTTTTTTTGTTTTTTTTTTTGTTTTTTTATGTGAGTAATGTGAGAATAATGTGAGTTTGTAGTAATTGAGTATGGAATTTTAACTTTTTCTGTTGATTTTATTTGTTTGTTTTATAGATTGTCCTCATTAGTGTCATTATTTTTCTGATTAGACATGATATACTGTATTAATACAAATGTTCCGAAGGTAGAAATGCACATTTTATTGCACTCGTTCATTCATTTTATGTTTATTATGTTGTTTTTACTTATTCATAGTAGTTTTGTTTATTCTTTTCGAGTGTGTGTTTGCTCCTGGAATAGCACTGCTGCTCTTTTCCACAGCCAAGAGAAGGATCAGGCTGGACTAGATTAGCAACCACTTATCTCCTAACACACCACCTCACACACACACACACACACAAAATTGCGCCCGCTAGAACAACAATGAAAGCAGATAATATCCATGGCAAGCATATAGTTGTATAAATATGTGTTGTGTGTATGTTGTGCGTTTCCCAGGTGTGTCGGTGATCCAGGGCAGCCATGTGTGACCAAACGTTTGTGGCGGCCACCTTTGGCCCGTGTGAAAACTGCACAAAGCCCAGTCCGCTCCTGAACATCTACATCAAGAGCGAGCCCATCAACTACTGTTCCTTCTGCGTGGAGCAGGTACGCCTGAACGTCTCTCATGGGATATACCAAAACAAAGATTAGACTTTTATCTTTCATCTGAAAAAAAACGCTTGGTTCGACCCTTTTTCTGTTCTTTAGTAATCAGCAGTAGAACATAGCTAAGATTCAGAAAAATATCACATTACACATTACAAAAAAATATGCTTTTTTAACATTATTAGAGCCCTCTAGACATGAAATAACACCCCTATAGTTACCTTTACACTTGCACTTGCACCGCTTATCCTCACAAGGGGGTGCTGGAGCCTATCCCAGCTGTCTTCAGGCGAGAGGCGGAGTACACCCTGAACTGGTAGCCAGCCAATCACAGGGCACATATAGACAAACAACCATTCACACTCACATTCATACCTATGGACAATTTGCTAATTAATGCTAATTAACCTAGCATGTTTTTGGAATGTGGGAGGAAACCGGAGTACCCGGAGAAAACCCACGCATGCACGGGGAGAACATGCAAACTCCACACAGAGATGGAATTGAACTCGGGTTTTCGAGCTGTGAGGCCGGCGTGCTAACCACTCGTCCACCGTGCAGCTCGCAAAATATCAGTTCTCAACCAAATAGGCTTTTTGGTACTCGGTACTTAACTCATTCAATCCCAAGGACATATTTATATATATATTCATGTTGTGGTATAGTTGAAATCAGGGGTGGGCAAATATTTTGACTCGTGGGCCGCATTGAGTTAACAAAATTGTCTGGGGGGCCAGAACATATATTTAACACACACACAATATTTTATGCTTATAATTTTCCTTGAATTATTTGTATAATTTGTGTTCTACTATCAGCTGTATGTTCTCATGTCCCTTTTTTCAGGAGCACTTTAAACATCAGGCATCAAACTATGTCATTTCATTTTACAGTTTTGTTGTTTTTTGTTTTACTACATAAGACATCCGACTTGCAAGTCATGTTACTAGATTGTATGTTAAAAGTTGAAATACTTAGAAAGCAACTGGCAGGGCCGGATTCAAACACTTTGTGGGCCGCATGTGGCCCCCGGGTTGTAGTTTGCCCACCCCTAGTGTAGATATGTTCTCGTTTTTGTTGGGAACTGATATTTCCCTGAAACTTATCTATGTTCTACTGCTGATGACTAAAGAACGGATGCAAGATATCTTTCTTTTGATCCATGAACCGACCTTGAAAAATCCAAAAAAATTAATCCAAAATGGCCGTCACTGAAGGGGTTGTCTTTGGAAAAATTCCTGGGATTTAATGAGTTATTGTTACATATTTATCAATTATTATGCTAACCATTGATGCCAAATTCAATTAAGGTTAGTTCGCATGCCTCACAGCTAGGAGACCCGAGTTCAATTCCACCCTCGGCCATCTCTGTGTGGAGTTTTCTGGGTTTTCTCCGGGTACTCCGGTTTCCTCCCACATTCCAAAAACATGCTAGGTTAATTAGCGACTCCAAATTGTCCATAGGTATGAATGTGAGTGTGAATGGTTGTTTGTCTATATGTGCCCTGTGATTGGCTGGCGACCAGTCCAGGGTGTACCCCGCCTCTCGCCTGAAGACAGCTGGGATAGGCTCCAGCACCCTCATATTTAAAACATGACAGTTATTGTACATTAGATGCAAAACTAAGGGTGAAGTTATTTCTGGTTACAGTTACAATGCTTGTGTGTGTGTATGGTATGAATGTGTGTATAGTGGGGGGGAGGGGCACTCCGAGCGGAAGAGGTCGGGCATGCTGGTTGTGTCACGCACAGCATCATCATCATCATCATCATCATCATCGTCAGTGTTCATAGATGAGGACGCACCATGAGGATGCTGTGAGCGTCCTTCTCATTTTTTACCGTGGTTGTTTGCTTCATGCATGAAGATGGCATGTGAGGGCCTCACGGCTGGAGAAAGTCTGGCGTCGCTGAAGCGGGAAAGTGAGAGTTTGAAGAAGAAGTTGGACGAGGAGAGGAACAAGCTGAGCGATGTGCAGCGTGAGTAGAATACCATTCATTTAACAATAAATGTGTGTATTATTTATTCTCATTATTTATGTTTATGTGTAGTGCATCAGTTGGCAGAGAAGGTGGAGGCGTTGAGCTCTCTGTCGGTGAAGACCAGACGTGTGCTGAAGGGGCACAACAACAAAGTGTTAAATATGGATTGGTGCAAAGACAAGCGACGCCTGGTCAGCTCTTCACAGGTAAACAAAAACACGTAGAACATACCTAAGTCTGCAGTTTGGGTGCTTTATTCTTATTTATTTTACTTTTATTCTACTCAGGATGGAAAAGTCATCGTATGGGATGCCTTCACCCTTAATAAGGTGAGTGTTGTTGACAGAATGGACGTCACAGTGAACCACAAATCCAAGAAAATGTGTTATGGATCAAATGAAATAATGTTTATGATGATGATGGCTTTAAGAGAGAGTAGATGAGCTTGTTCTGTATGGATTTTCTGAGCCTGTTGGTGTCATAATAATCACATTGGAAGAGTCCATTAATGACCATCACACACTTTGGGGCATACAGAGGATTTTTCTCATTTACAGTATGCCTTTATTGCTAACCGTTTTCAAGCTACAGCCATTTGAAATACTTATACCAAAACTAGAGATGTTTGAGATTGGCTTTTTTTGACAAAAAACGATATATTGATATTGCCCAACTCTCAATATCCGATACTGATATCAGCCATACTGATACCAATATGTGTGGAATGAACACATACTATATGTGTTGTATACAGCATTTTTTTATACATCAGTATAACCGATTTTGTATTTTTATGATCATATCCGACCAATAATTATCTGTACCGATATCGGACATCCCTAACCAATACTGAATATTTTCTGGAAAAAAGGTTGATTCAGATTTAAATTTATTACATTTAAATATGCTGGAAATATGTGCTAGCTTTTAGCATGATTGACATATTCAGTTCATTTGGGACTGTACAATATATACGTACAAATATATATCGTCATTTATCTTTCTATTCATTAAATGCAGTAGAAATGGCCATGTTTCAGACAGTTGTAAATGGTGATTAATCGTGATTAATTAGTTGGGAAATCTGCGATTAATCTGATTAAAATTTGTAATCTATCCTAATTTTAAGGAAAATTCATATTAATGTATTCTATTTTTTCAGGGTAATATATAATATTTTGATATATTTTAGCCTGTTTTTATATATTTTTATTACATTTTATTTATATATAATTTAAAAATTTTAATTTTTAATTTTCAGCAATGTTTCATATATTTTGTATTACATTTTATTTATATATAATTTTAAATTTTAAACAGGCTAAATATTTTGATATACATATATTAGCCTGTTTTCATATATTTTTATTACATTTTATTTATATATAATTAAAAAAAATAATTTTGAACAATTGTTCATATATTTTGTATTACATTTTATTTCTATATAATTTAAAATTTTAAACAGGCTAAAATGTATAAAAATATTATATATTACCCAGAAAAAATAGAATCCATTAATATTAATATTCCTTAAAATTAGGATTGATTAAAAATTTTAATCAGATTAATCACAGATTTCCAACTAATTAATCACGATTAATCACCATTTACAACTGTCTGAAACATGCCCATTATTATTATTATTATTATTATTATTATTATTATTATTATTATTATTATTATTATTATTATTATTATTATTATTATTATTATTATTATTATTATTATGCTGCACCCTGTTCTGTCTAGACTGGGCCAGGGAAATAAATGTTAAAAGATGCTTTATCTCTGTGAGTGCACTTAGAGAAGCGCATGAAGATAATCCTCATTAATGCTCCTCATCACGGCTTCATGTTCTTTCTGCAGCTGTGTTAATGACTTAATACCAAAAACATCATCATGTGTTCCAGGAGCATGGCGTGAGCCTGCCGTACACGTGGGTGATGGCGTGTGCCTTCGCCCCCTCAGGTTGTGCTGTAGCATGCGGGTGTGTATCCCCCACGCCTCCAAATATGGCTCCGTATGTTGACAAAAGGAGCGATTTGAACACAGTAGTGTTTCCACAGAGGACTGGACAACAGGTGCTCGGTGATCCCACTTTCTTTGGACCCCAATGAGAACCTGGCGGCAAAGAAGAAGGCCGTGGCGATGCACACCAACTACGTGTCAGGATGCGTCTTCACCAATTCTGATGTGCAGGTGAGCAACTCAGCTTTATTTTATAGCTGAATAAATGTATGTTACTTTTTAACCACTGCTCATTTTTTCATTTTTGCTGTTATTGTTTTTCTTGTTATTTTTTTTCAAAAAACTGTGACTTTATTCCCATAATTTACTTCAATTTTGTAATATCACAACTTTTTCCCAACCAAATATTGCAAAAGTTATTGCAGAAATTATTAAATAACTTTTTTTTAATATTAGTATTGGAACTTATACCAGTGGTGACCAAACTGCGGCCCATGAGCCACATTGTGCCCACCAAGCATCTTAATCTGGCCCACCTGGCATTTCCAAATTTGGAATTTCCAAACAACACAAAGTAACCTTCCCTCTTGAACCATGTGGGCACACAAACAAATTTTACACAATATCATGCCAAAATTATATTTATATCTTTCTGTCGCAAGGTATGCTGGGTCGCTTGCGGTCCTCCTTCTCCCAACATTTTTCATATGTCGCTTTTTTTTTTTTTAATATGTCGAGGAGGTCATCAGAGAAGTAAACAAAGCAGAGTTTGTTTTGGTATCCAGCGTTGTATTGTTCATATTTCATAGCGTTGTTGCAGCTGGACTACCCAGCATGCCTTGCGGCACTTGGAAATAACCGTTTTAAGTTACATGCTAAGTTTAGCGCTTACTTAGTGTTTGATGCGATGTGTTATTTCATTGTAATAATATCATACATTTTAATCATAATTAAATACAACAAAACAATCATGGCGAAACACTATTAACTTTATATGTAATTATACTCAAATAATCAGCTAATTTTACACAGTTTTGTTGTATTTATGGGAAAAAAATATGAATGTAAAAGATTCACATACACGTACACAACATGGCTTCATTAGCTGAGGTCAAAGGTCTTGTTTTTCCACCATGGACAGAGAAGATGTGTGTGTGTCTGTTGGGGGGGGGTCTTAGTGGTTCTCTAGTGGTTGTATTTTTAGACCTTTTATCTAAGAGTGGAGCATGATGGCTTGAGGGCACACACACACACACACAAAGACTCGCAGATGAGGACACCAGTCTCCTTTAGCGCTGGGGGGGGTGAAAAAAGAAATCTATTCATTTTAGAACTACAGTCATGACTTTCTCCATATTTATTTTCACACAAACATGCTGAGGTTCTCATGTCATGGATCATCTCCCATCTGGATTAATCGTGTTTCCTGATAATTGGACCCAGAGCTTCTTCCTGTCTGTGTAAAAAAAAAACAGGAAGTGGTACTTTTCGCACCCTTATAAGTAATCCATCGGGAATTCTCTAATCCGCCAAAGCAGCCGAGGATCGCTGATGGCGTGTCTGCGTCTGCTAAGTGCTCGTCATCTGTTGCTCCTCACACAAACTTGCTAATGTCGCCTTTTTTTTCATATGTGTATGAATATTTTGCAGCTTCACTGTTTTGTCATTGAATGTAGCCGATAATTAGAAAAAAAAATGCATTCAGGAAAGTCATTCAAGTATGTTGTGAATGTAGTATCCTACAATGACCACTAGGTGTCAGTCATGTTACTGTAATGTTTGCTGAGGCACACAAGCACCAGGATTTTATTCAATAATGCCTAATAAAAACAAACGCTACTGTTACTACAGTAGCCCATGCCAAGCTAAAACTCAATTATGAACCCCCCCGATGTCACTTCCTGTCTGCGGCCCCACTCAGCTCCCCTAGCATAAACATATTTACAGTAACACACACAAGCATGAGTCTTATTTAGCTTTTGTTTGGATCTTTTTCTGTTATTATGTCTACTATAGGGTGGCACGGCGGTCGAGTGGTTAGCGCGCAGACCAGGGTTCAATTCCACCCTCGGCCATCTCTGTGTGGAGTTTGAATGTTCTCCCCGTGCATGCGTGGGTTTTCTCCGGATACTCCGTTTTCCTCCCACATTCCAAAAACATGCTAGGTTAATTGGCGACTCCAAATTGTCCATAGGTATGAATGTGAGTGTGAATGGTTGTTTGTCTATATGTGCCCTGTGATTGGCTGGCGACCAGTCCAGGGTGTACCCCGCCTCTCGCCTGAAGACAGCTGGGATAGGCTCCAGAATGTCCACTATAGTAGGTAATGCAAGTGTAAAGGTGACTATAGGGGTGTTATTTCATGTCTAGAGGGCTCTAATAATGTTAAAAAAGCATATTTTTTGTAATGTAGATCACCACAGAAAATAAAAATATACCTTATTTAAAGTAATATAATCACACTAACAATTCACTGCACTGCATTTGCCTTATTGATGTAAAGACGTTATTCATCAAGACTCAATTCCACACTATTTGAATGAATGAATGGTGTGTAGTTTTAACATATACGTATACTGGTCTATGTTTCAGCTCCTGACCAGCAGTGGAGACGGGTCATGCGCTCTGTGGGACATAGAGAGTGGACAGCTCCTGCAGAGCTTCCACGGTCACACTGCTGACGTCTTGTCTCTGGACCTCGCCCCCTCCGAGACGGGAAACACTTTTGTCTCTGGGGTGAGAAAGAGAGAGATAGATAGATAGAGACATGGATAGTGTTATGCTTTGATGTCGCACAATATCTACTGTGTGTGTGTGTGTGTGTGTGTGTGTGTGTGTGTGTGTTGCATCAGGGCTGTGATAAGAAGGCCAACGTGTGGGACATGCGCTCAGGTCAGAACATCCAGTCCTTTGAGAGCCACCAGTCTGACATCAACTGTGTCAAGTGAGTCTCACACATATCACACATGTACAGTGTCAGCGGCAAGTAATAGAAGTGCCCCAGGTTCGATTCCTCCAGCACTCTTCCAGTGTGTCACCAATATATAAAAGTATATTGCCAGTACATAGTCCAACTGCTGTATTTTACACACCACATATATTATATACATTAAATACCTTTTATACACATTTTTTTCCCATGTTCAGTAAAATTAATGAGTATAATCAGACGTTACATTACATTACTGCATTACTCAGCCATGATATATCAGACATAATAAAGTAAAAACAAGTTTTTCTCCCATTTCTTGTGGAAGTGGTAATTTTTTTTTACCTTCTCATTGTCCTACTTCCCCACTCCATTTGAAACACTTACTCAAACTAAGAACAAATAATTTGGAGGTTCACTAGTTAGCTTGGTAACTTCCTATATGCTATCAGTGGTGGCCATATCTTATGTCTGTGCAGCGGTCCTGTGGCCTACGCATCAGTGTTGCACAATGTGGGTGGAAACAAAGAATAATAGAAGTGTAAAGGCGACTATAGGGTTGCTATTACATGCCAAGAGGGCTCTAATAACGCTAAAAGACCTATTTATAATGTCATTAGTATTATTAATTATATTAATATTATTCATATATATATGAATATTATTAATATTAATTTATTCAGATTAATTCACTTATTGCGGTTGGGTCTGGAACCAAATGACAGCGATAAATGAGGGATGACTTGTAATCTGTATTATTCAAATAAGAAAGACTGTTTTGAATTTTCAAGTCTTCAAGTGAGGAGAGCTAACGGTAACTATTCAAATGTCAATTGACCCTAAAGGTCAGGGGTCACAGATGTTGGATTTTGCCCATTTGTGTTGTTTATGTCGTTGTTTAGACATTTTGGCCAAATACATATATAGCTAAGTTTGTGTCAAAGTGAAATATGCTTGAAATGTATCTTTTTTGTAGCTGAGAAAAATAGCTGTAGCGCCCTGCAATCATTAGTAAATGTTGTTAATGTTGCCTAGCAACAAGTAGACATACACACAAGGCTGTGATGTGAGCATGAAGCTGATTGGTGCGTCATCATTTCATTCATGAATGCTATATGGTCATTAAAGTTTCATGTGAAATGACCCCCCCCCCCCCATGTGTTCAGGTACTACCCCAGTGGCGATGCATTCGCTTCTGCTTCTGACGACGCCACAGTGAGTCACATCCTTTTTTTTAATACATTGGAAAACTAAATATAACCTAAAAAACCCTATAAAGCACATTGGAGGAAGTTTACATAATCATCATCATCATTAGCAGCACAGGTGGGAAAGGAATGTGAAACAAGCTAATTCCTCAATTTGTTACCATATTAGTTCACTTCTGCTGTTTGGAATAGCTTGGACAAAAGTATTTGGACACCTGGTGTCCAATGGTAATGGTAATGGTTTTATTTGTTCACTTCCTGCTTTCCATAATACAGTTTGGGTTTTTTTTTGTCCCGTACTGAAGTACGAGGTGATATGACCATCCAATGACATAATGGGTACCATAGTAAGTGTCAATATAGTGATATGTATAGCACATCATGACTGGTTCAAGACTCTTCATCCTTGTATTTAGCAAACATCAACTGCTTGTATTGTTTCTTGAATTGGCTCATCGTTGTGCATTGTTTGAGGTCCTTACTCAATCCATTCCATAGTTTGATTCCACATACTGAAATGCTATGGCTTTTTAACGTAGTCCTAGCATATAAGTGTTTCAAATGTAGTTCTTCCCTGAGATCATATTTCTCCTCTCTTGTAGAGAAGTATTGGATGACATTTTTAGCTAATTGGTTATTTTTAGCCTTATGCATTATTTTAGCTGTTTGAAGATTAATTATATCGGTAAGTATAAGTATTTGTGATTTTAGAAATAAGGAGTTAGTATGTTCTCTGTAGGCGGCATTATGAATTATCCTTACTGACCTTTTTTGCAGTACATTTAGAGAGTGAAGATTGCTTTTATAGTTATTAGCCCATATTTCCACACAATAAGTAAGATATGGTAAAACCAGAGAGCAATAAAGAGTGTGGAGTGATTTCTGATTGAGAACAAAATTTTGCTTTGTTCAATATTGAAATATTTCTGGCCACCTTATGTTGTATATTTGTCATATGAGGTAACAGTAGATAAAAGTAGAACAGTAGAAAAAGTAACTTTTCCCCAAGCGAGTCGGAGCTTGTCTTCCTGCTACTCACTTTTAAGATGATGATCAGTGATGAAGTTATCAAATAACAGCTCAGGATTTCATAATCGAATATGATTATGATTATTGTTGTGTTTCAGTGTCGCTTCTATGACTTACGCGCCGACCGTGAAGTGGCCGTCTATGAGAAAGACAGCATCATCTTCGGAGCCTCCAGCGTGGATTTCTCTTTTAGCGGTATCAATGGACAAACCTGGGGGTCACCATTCGAGTCTTTTGGTTTTGTTTTCACTTCTTCTTCTTCAAACCCCCCCCCCCCCTCCCCCCCCGCCATCTAGGTCGCCTGCTCTTCGCCGGCTATAATGACTACACCATTAATGTGTGGGACGTCCTAAAGGGAAGTCGTGTTTCAGCTCTGTTTGGACACGAGAACCGCATCAGCCGCGTCAGAGTGTCACCTGACGGAACGGCGCTCTGCTCGGCCTCCTGGGACAACACTTTACGGGTGAGTGACACACACAGTATGACTGTCATGTCTGTTCATACTTTAAAACAAGTTAAAGCACATAAATCATGAACAGACATTATTATTTCTGTATATTTTCTTTGTGTTTTTGTCATGCTTTTTTAAAAAAAATTAACACTGTATGTGATTTCTTTCTCCTCTTTCATGCAGATTTGGGCATAGACTCTGCAACTTTGCGGCACTGAAAGTGACAAAATAAGGATAACTGGTAGAAAATGAAGCCAATATAAAATAAAAATATCATGGTAGGGTTGAATTTTTAACTCTTAATTCTGAGTATTTATTAAGCACCAGCATACACCAAACTGAGTCCAAACTGTACATATCCTGTACATAAACAAATAATAAAGCAATAAATAATAATAATAAAATAATAAATAATAATAAACCAAAGCAGACATCAATTTAATCCAAGAAACATGCATCAAAAAGCTTTGACATGGTTTTCTTGTTTGATATTATAATATAATAACATGACATGACAATAAAATTTGACTCTAGACATCCATTTATGGTCCTTTTTTCAGTTTTGTGTTGACGAATTGATTTCAATCATCTGTCACAAGCTGCTGTTCCACACTCCCAATGTAAAGCCTGAAGGTTGTGTTCCTAAACAAACATTTATCCACATTAATAGCGACGTGCTCCTATTTCAGCCAACAACCGCTAACTTGTTGACATGATCCGAGAGGAGAGCCGGCCGCTTTGTTTATGCAATGTTGCCTGAGAACTGAGAATGTCTGTCGCATGGAACGGTGGTTACAGGAGTGGGAAAAGGTTGGACGACCCTCGTCAAGTTTGTGTACAAGCCAAACAAACTAGTCCGAGTGTTCGAGTGCCCAAAGAAAGCATTCACAAGTTGGTGACACGGTGTCTGTGGTTATTTTGGAGCTTGAACACTAGTATAGACAGATTCCAGCCAGGGCGTCCTTTGGTCATCTTAATTATGTGTGCAATGAACAACTTGGATGTGCTTCCTTGCTTCCTCTGAATAAAACAGTGTAAACTGTATGCTAATGAGGCGTTCAAGAGGACCTCTACAGGAATCTGTACTTAAAAATAAATTGTAAGCTATTTTTACGACGCCCTTATTTTGTACCCCACATAGGATGTGCTGTTATTTTGAAGGCCGGAAGTGTGTGTGTTGAGGTGGCTTGATGAAAATAAGTAGAGAGATGAGCGACGACAATAAACATGTCTCCTGCAGTCCTTCTCCTGTGCTTTGTTCCCACTGCTTCTTCACCATTGGAGGCAATCTTAACCTGCTCTGTTACAAAATCAATAAATACCGTTGCAAAAAAGTTTTAAGTACCAGTGCGTTGATTTCGTATTGGAATTAAGAAAAACGAAGATAAAGGTGGCGTCTGTTGTAATGCAACTACCTTGAAATCCAAGGTAGGAACCTGTAAACACAGACTTCAGGGGGAATACTTTAAAGGAGACACATAACAGAAAGTGAGCTAGACCGATGCGTGAGTAATGATGATTGTAACTGCCACTGGACTTTACAATAAACTACAAGTGAGTAAGTATACGGCTCTAACCGTCCTCTAGCTCTTTAAAGTCACGTTTGTAACGATTTAGAGTGAAAAAGCGTCCGCGTTGCTCTTCCGGTTCCTCCCAAGCCTTTCTCCACGCATTAGTGTTCACCAAATATTTATATATAGATAGTAGGGAGATTAAATGTTCCTTTGGGCAATTAATTTTTATGTATTTCGCTTTGGTATAATTTATAAAATGTATATTGTGTAGTATTTTTGGGTTTCTGGGAAGGATTCGTTGGATTTCTTATTAGAAAATGGATTCGGTTTTCGTATGTTTTGGTTTTTGTCCGACCTCACCAGGTTAAATGACGTAAACGGAGGTTCCATTGTAGAAATAAACAATAAACTTAATTTATGATGTTTTTTTTGCGTCACAGGCTCCAAATGAACGAACCCAGTGGCCACAGTTTAGAAGAAAGTTTGGAGTATGAAATGAAGTACTACTGATCCATTACTAGGTTGTCTTATGAGATTATGGAGTATTGATTCTTTTGTTTTTTTCATGTTAGCACAGGTCAAAGGTGAGGCATCCACGTTTCCATTGCGTGACATGACAGCATTGATGGACTGCTTTTCTAGTTTTTATCACAGAAAAACACTTGTTTTCCAATCTCAGACCACCAATAATAATAACATTAGACGCTTTTTACTGTCATTTATTTAATTGAGTCACTATTTCTCGACATGAAATTGAATATTCATAGATGGGAAAGTACCCGGTGTGAGGGACTGGCAGGGGAATGACAAGCGAGATAACGCCAGATGCGCCAAACAATATCATGTGCTTGCTTTCATTTGTTTGACCAAAGAGCAAATATTATAATGCTTTATTCACATTTCCTCATATTCATCACTAAAGCAGAAGCACAGCCTGGAAACCATAGAGGCATGGTATTACAGTCATTCATTCATCATTTTATATAGCAAATAGAAATATAAATAATGCTTACAAATATACAATTATTGTATAAACCAATATTATTGCTATTATTTAAAATAATAGTAATATACTATGCACTGTACTATATACTATAGTATACATATATAATAAGTTACATATTGATGGTGGCAGCATCTCTATAGGGTACAATCACTACAATCACTACAGTGATTAGTGCTCAATAATCACCTTAATCACATCATCAAGGCTACATACAATAGCTAAATTTTTTGATTAGTTGGCGTAAGATAATAGCTAAGTCAGCTGATGTACTCGCTGTTCATCATAGTAACATATATTTCATTTTTGCTATGTTTACTGCATCAGGTTTCTATTGGTTTGTATAAGAGGTTTGTATAAGCCTGTTTTTACGCATGTATTAAGATCAGACATAAGTCGTATCTGGATTGTATGAATTAATATTGTAAATAAATGTTTTTATGTACTTTTCATGGGGAATACAAGTGATGCAATTGGATGTACAGTATATACATACACTATAATTTAGATATATGTTTAAAAAATGGAAGCAGAGAAAAGGAAGAGGTTAAAATGTAAAACATGACATTTATCTGGGAAAAAAAGTCAGTTTCACTGTCTAAACTTTTTTAGGGGGGGAAATATATGTGCTGTTTTTGTCTTTAGTGTCTTTGATGTCGTCATGAAAGTTAGTAACAAAGGGACTTTTGAACTCTTTGATTTGCTTTTTTTTTAAACCGTTGCAGGCGGAGTTAGACAGTCAAAAGGCGAGCCGCTTTGGACCCCAGCATTTAACGTCTCCTTCCGCCGTCCGTCTACTCTGCTGAACAGAGAGCCGTCTGATTATCGCTGGGAGGGTAAGCGCTTTTGTTTCACCTAAACCGTGATGAAATGAATTTTCTTTTATATGTCGTTGCATTTATGTGGCGTTATTTGTGCGTTTGCTGGTGCGAAGAGACCCGAGTGTGCGGTGGCGCCGCTTAGGCAGCCTTGAGTTTAAAGAGTCGGTGTTCCGTTGGAGTGAAGTAGGTCCTTTGTGTCCTCCATTGCTCTGGTAACACATCAACGGCAAACTAGCTGCCGTAGAAGCCGGCGAGCTAAACTCAAGTTCACTGCTTCGAGCCCCGTAATAACCACTTCAAACGACGTTGTCTAACACATTTATATTTTGTGGGGGAGTCGTGTTTGTAATTTAGACGCAATTTTGCCACATTTATCAGCCGGTTTTCGTTAAGACGACCCTTTCAGTTGGCCGGCTAATGCTAACCTAGCTTAACTGTCTTATTCAATTCAACTGGGTACTCGCGGGCCAACGGCGGCCCGGTAATGTCATCACATTACCACGTTAGCATAATTCAAAACTCCAGACTGACCGCCGTTTTTGTAGCTTACTCCTTGTTTATGATAATGTATAGGATATTTTACTACGGTCCTTGCTGTAAGTTCTTAAAAATATCAGAGCACTCATGTCAGCATACAGAGGATCTTTGACTTTTGTAAAGGAGGTCCTTAAAACAGTAGAACACTCCTGTTGTATAGGCGATCTTTGAATAGTGTTTTTGCAGTAGGTGCATGAAAACAGCATCTTTCCAGTCTTAGAGAGCACTGATTCTCAACCGGTGAGTCATGACCCACTTTTGGTGCGTTTTCAGTGGGCTTTGTAGTCTTTCAAAACAAAAAAAAAACTAGTAGAAAGAACCAATGTCTGTGATGCCTGGTGACTTGGTCAAGCTGGAGCGGCTGGGGTGTGACATTGAGTTTGGACTTGAAGTGCATGTCTGGCCGACACACAGCTGCAAATATTTGCTACTCTGCTGTAGAAGAGCTAGCCATAAAAAGACAGCTCTCACTGATGCTGTGTTGCATGGGGGGATTCCGCCCACAATCAAGACTACCAGGTACAGTACGGCGGGTCTGGGAGGCGATTCATGCCATCTCCAGGCAGACGGGTGGTCTACAGAAGAAATGGGCCTTTTATTATTACTATTATTGGGTGTTGAATCAACTTTGAGCAGGCATAAAATCCCTTTATGCATGTAATGTTTTAGCTTCTAAGTTTAAATGGGTTTATCATGGGGCTTTGATTAAGATTAAGATATGCCTTTATTCGTCCCTCAGTGGGGAAATTTGTATTGCACAGCAGCAAGAGTGCAGAGTCAGTTAAGCAGTACAAAATACACAATATAGAAAAATAAACAATATAAACAACCCAAGTATTAACAAAATCAACAGTTTTTCCAGAGTCATATCCTGGTGCATATTCAGTACTGGGCGGCACGGCGGTCTAGTGGCTAGCACGCAGACCTCACAGCTAGGAGACCAGGGTTCAATTCCACACTCTGCCATCTCTGTGTGGAGTTTGCATGTTCTCCCCGTGCATGCGTGGGTTTTCTCCGGGTACTGCGGTTTCCTCCCACACTCCAAAAACATGCTAGGTTAATTGGTGACTCCAAATTGTCCATAGGTATGAATGTGAGTGTGAATGGTTGTTTGTCTATATGTGCCCTGTGATTGGCTGCCGACCAGTCCAGGGTGTACCCCGCCTCTCGCCCGAAGACAGCTGGGATAGGCTCCAGCAACCCCCGCGACCCTCGTGAGGAAAAGCGGTAGAAAATGAATGAATGAATATTCAGTACTTCCTCTTTAGTTCCCTAGAAGTGTGTTTGTTAGTCAATGCATTATGGTCTTGTTTGCAGAAAATGTCGTGCGGGCTGTGGAAAGAGACACTGGCCCTGGCCGAGGACTACCTGGCCCTGTGCTGCACCAGCGCCCGCTCGGCCCCTCCGTCACCACCTCCCAGCGAATCAGCCGCCGCTATGAGGCGTGTGGCCCAGGATATGGAGGCGCAGAACAAGGCTCGCTTCCAGACCCTGGCTCAGACCTTCCTCAGACAGTGCGGGCCGGACCTGTGCTCCAGCCTCAGGAAGGTGATGGTCGAGCTGGTGGGTGATGGACTCTTGAACTGGGGGAGGGTGGTGTCCCTCTTCGCCTTTACCGGGGTGCTGGCCAGGATGCTGCAGGAGCAAAAAGAGCCGAAGGAGCAGAAGGAGACCGCCGCCAAGCCGGGGCTGGACCTCAGACAGGAGCCTGAAATGTGCCGGAGGCTGGCAGAGACGATCGCTGATTTCCTGGGAGGGGAGAAGAAAGACTGGCTGCTGGAGAACGGTGAATGGGTTAGTGCTACTCCCGTTTATTCTGTACTACTAACTACTACTACTTCTACTGCATGGGAACTACTCACTAGGGGCACTTTCACATTTGAGAATAGGCTCAAATGTAAATGTGTGTGGGTCAGTTTCTGAAGGTTTACAGTGGTTTAAGTGTTAAAAAGGCCCAGAGGGACTTAAGACTTAAAAGTGAAAGTCAATGAAGCGTCTTGACATTGGAAAGCACCTACTTTGATCATGTTCACACTTTCTATTTCACTGTGTAAGCAGACACTTGCATATAATGAGGTCAGCAACCCACTTCACTGTTTCCCCGAATTTCCCGGGGCGGGGAGGGGGGGTGTTTGTCACTCTGGTTTTATTTGACATTTTTTTTGTCTTCATGGTGAGACAGATTACCAGACATCTTGTTGAGCCACAGCTTGTTGTTTAGTGTTCTTACTTGGAGGGGGGGGTCTATTTCTGAACAGAGACGCTTCATAAATAGCCTTTTCTAGGAGCAGTTGACTGTCTGCTTTTATGAATGGACACACACATTAGCACGCAGAGTTGGCAGCTGCTCTCAACTGACACAAAAAGCTCAGCCAACTGGAGTTAGCGGCAACGGCCAAGTCGATGTTGTCATGATAGAAAGTTGTAGCGAGACAAAGCAGCAGCTGTGTACGGAACACCTGGACGTGACGGCAGGTGTACTCCAGCTGCCTGCCGTGACCTCACTGACGCAATCTATCTTCATATTTGAACCTGCGCTTTTGTGCAAAACACACAACATTTGTGGACATTTTTGCACAACTTGTTCAGACTTTCTGGCAGCCAACGTGCTGTTGGGGTTATTGTGACATTGCAGACGTCAGCACAGCGTGACCACTGGATGTGGAAATACCCCTCAGAGGCATCCTTGCTCATTTCCTCTCCCAAATATTGACACTCAACAATATTTCAAGTTCAACTCAACCATTGCCTGTAAAAAAAAAAAAAACAATGTTACTCAAATAAAGTTAGTATATTGTCATAATCAGGAAAAGTCATTGTGACATTTGAAGTGTGTACAGTTGGGGCAAGGTAAATGTTTGTTACCAGAAAACATTGTGAAAATAACTCTCAATATTATGAAAATGAGTAAAATTGCAGCAAAGTTATGTTACAAGTCTATTTATTATGATTCTATGAGAAAAGTTGTAATCACACAAGAAAAAAAAATGTCAAGTCTTGAGGTAAAATTGTCAAAATTGTTGTACATATTTAAGCTAATGCAATCTAAAAATAAATATAGCATTGAATGTTTTGGGGTAAATGGTCTCAGGGTGATTCTCCTGGAAAGGGTGCCAGCACTGCCAAGGTGAATGAGGCACAGGCAGCGTTTTGCAGCTATAATAACCATATCTATAAAACACCATCTGATGTCAATATTTTTATATAATAATATCTAATAGATGGCCTGTTGATCAGAGCATCCTTACTTCAGAACGTTTGTGGTTTATTTCTGTTTTTTTTTCAGACAATTCAGACAATAACTGTCTAGCTGCCATGAAATACATATATTTTCTTGAATCTTTTTCTCTAAAAATTAAAAAAGTGATACTATTTTTAAATATGTAAATTGGTTAGAAAATATATCTGCTTGCTATGGTAATCCCTTTCAGGAGAAAGCCCTCAACCGTTGCTCTTTCTATTAGGAACTTAACGGCGCCCTCTGGTGGTAACTGGCAAGTAGTGAAAGCAGGACGTCTCCCTGGATAGACTTTATTTATATCATAGTTTGCTCATTGGTCAGGTTTGTGTGTAAAAGTGCTTTCATGCTCACTGATTGGCCTCGTTGTGTTTTTGCAGGAGGGTTTCCGCAAGTTCTGCAGCAGCAGAGAGGCCAGTCAAGACTTGTCCATGAAGACGGCGTTGTTCGCCGCGGCTGGTGTCGGCCTCGCCGGCCTCACCTTTCTGCTCGTACGCTAGCCACACACACACTTGTTTTCTTTCTTTGTTCTCTCGAACCTAACATCAACATGCTGCAGAATCAAGCTGCTCCTCGAAAGGGCCGAATGTTTCCAGGCGCACACTCAACTCTCACGGTGGTCTCCTACCCCCCCCCCCCCCCTTCGATTGTACAACTGATCTCAATGCCTTCGCACGTGTTGGCGTGCCTGACGCACGACGCAGCGTGTATGTAAACACTTTGATTGGTGAAGCCTCCCTCAGCGTTTTGTTTGCTTTTAAACTTGAGCTGCCTTTTTTTTTTAGTCATAGCTTCACTTCTTGATCTGAGTTGTGCTCTACAATGTATAAATTAATATATTAATATATTATATTTATAAGAAAGGAAACTGGCCCCCTTTTTTCTTGTTTTCTAAACCAACCTGCGGTGAATTGACTTGATTCTTTTGTCTTGTGTGTTTCCGTGTGTCTCGCCTGGTCAGCAGAGCTGACGACCACACGACGATGGTGCTATTTGTTGTGAAATGTACCTTTTTTCTTTTTCTTTTTCTTCCTACGACTCCAGGGACCAATCGGATAACAGTTGCTATGGCAACACCGCCCCCAAAACAGACTTGTTATATTTTTACATTGTTTTTGTTCTATTTATTTGACACGGTTTTATAATAAAAGTGATGATAAAAGCGGCATTTTGTTGCTTTGCCAGAAGTATTGTTGTTGTTGTTACTGACGCTGACATCACAGCTCACAGCTTCAACGTATGTAGCTTGTACTCACCGCGGGAACATTTCCCTTTATTTTTTAAGACCTTTTATATGTAGATTATATATTTCAGGTTGGAAAATAGTCTTTTTTTTTTTTTTTTACTTTCCCCCCCCCCCAACAGTGCTACTACAGTTTGATAGCTACAGCTACATGGCAAAGAAATAAAAGTGGCATTATAACCGCTACTGCCCACCTAGTACACTACAAAGAAAAACTACAAAGACATAGATTGTTTAGCAGAAAGATGCACTTTATTTGCAGTAGGATACAAATGCTTGTTCTTGTCAAGAAGCAAGTATTGTATCTTGATTGGGTGGGGAACCATGTTTTAAGTACCAAATTATGATTTGATGGGGAACCATTTTTAAGTACCAAATTATGAAAAAATAGGATGCAAAGATTTGTGTTCAATGTTACTGGAGCGTTTTTTCCCCCCAATGCTTTTTATGAATTGCATGTTCAATAAAATGATGGCCCACATACCACAGGTTCCCCACCATTGCTTTAAAATCAAACAGAAAAAAGCGAAGCAGCTCCCTTCCCCTATTAAGTTTATATACCAGACTCATGATGAGAACACTCCCAACAGACTCCAGATCAGCTAAAAACCTTCTAAGGCTTTACATCGTGTGCACACCCTTTTGTGCTTTCAGCGTGCACAGTCATTCAAAGAAGGAAGTCGGCGTCCGGCCTATTGCAGTCCATCCCATCATGCTTTGGTTTTATCTGCAAAAGGGACAGATGTCATGAATGAAGGCAGCGGGCCGCTGACCTTGATCACCTTGATGTGATGCTCACCGTGTCCGTGTCTACTTTCTAGCATTGGACATCGCGTGCACCGTCGACACAATCTAAGAAACACAACAAAGTCGTTTAATCATGCATCACGTGTCTTAAATCACCTTTGGATGGATGCTGTGCCTGACACCTCGTTTTTAGACGGGAAAGCGCCGATTTTCAGTTTGGAGTAGATCAACTGGCCGTCCACGGTCACCTCGAAACTGTCTGTGGTCAACAACATAGCATCAGTTCTTTGGCTCAGCACTTTTACAACAAAAGCAAGGTTAAAAAAAAGACTTTAGTTTTGCTTGTTTGCTACTTCTATTTTTTGCTGTTTTTACTATTTCTAAAGTCTTTTTTTTAACCCTGAATAAAGCAAAAATATTTGATGACGTATTGCAAGAAGCAGTAAACATTTGTTTTTGGAATACATGATACAAGACTGAAAAGTCAATACTCTGACGTCACGCAAACTGCAGTACCAATATTGGCCGGGAGATGGCAAACGTGCTATATCTTTAAATTGCGGCCACGCCCATCTTTCAAACCTGTTTAATTCTATATCTATATTAAATTGTTAATTAGTATTTTCATTAATATTAGCAAAATTATTAATTTTTTATTAATTATATTATCCTAACTTACATTGATAATATGCCAGCCTAACGTATATAATTTTGTTTTTATTCAATTATTTTGAATTAATTGCGTGTTTTAATGATTACCTCTCCTCCCGTGTTTGCCAAAAACCTTCACTCCGGGGATCTGCTGAAGAGCCGCAGCGAGGTCGTTATACCTCCACTTGTACCCTCATCCATTGCTGGAACACAACACACAATCACTACACAATCACACAACAACGCACTTGACAATATCAGGACTTCCCAACTTACCAGTACTCAATGATGACTTCCGGCATTGTTGTTGTTGTTGTTGTTGTGTGGGCTAGCAAGGTTGGAGCTCAGTCGAGTACCGTCGATTAAAGTTGATTAAAATGACAAGTCATCCTCATCTAAACACTCTTCTTATAAGCCCCAACACGCCCAGCGGGAGGGGCCACTTGTCTTCCAGTTTGCCCAGTTTGTTTATGTCACATACTCACTGCATCATCATCTTCCTTTCAATGGAGGTGACTCAGCATTAGCATTATAATGCTAATGTCACTTGTACTTCAAAAATGAATATTGTGAAAATAAATAAATGAATTTAAACTTGCCGGAGTCATTCAGAAAGTGAAAGTAGTCATGTTAATCTGTATCACAGTCAAAATGATACTGAAACTGTTGGAACCTTTAATATATTCAGGTTGGGTCAGGTTTGGGTGAGTTATCAAAGAAACCTGAACTACTGCACCGACTCCTTTTGCCGTTTGTGAGAGTAACCGTTCACTCAGCGATGTGAGTCAAACGTTTGTTGTTTTGAAACGATACTGTCTCGCTAATAAGTGACATTCAAAAGCACATCAAGCTAACTGCTAATTTAGGAGAACTAAAAACAGTATCGACATGACTCATTTAATGGCTGTACTTTTAAAACGGTCTTATTTTAGATGTTTATATTACAGCCGAACATGTTGCGAAAAGACAAAGAGTTAAGGTAATCTTTTCTTTGGTGGTTTTATTCATATTGTGGTGCTTTTATTATACTTTTTTGATATCTGCCCTAATGGCAATGTAATTTTGAATTGAGTTAATGCAATAGTTGCATAACAAGAGTAAATGAAAACCTCAATTTGTAGCTTTTGTGAAAATATATATTTGGGAAGGGGGGTGTCCCATACAAATGTATGACAAACAAAACTCCTTGAAAGATTTTATTACGGTAGTTTAAAATGCAGTTCAGTACAAAATGTATACAGTAATACCCTTTTAGTGTGCCCTGAATAAAATATTGGTATAATGAGTACATGCAGACAGCAGTATCTATAAGATACAGTGGCTTGTCATCTGCTCACAGGACAGGCCATGACAAAGATATTTGCAATAGTACCTTTGTAACCATAAAACTCTTTTGAGCGGACACACTTTCCAACACAATAAAAGTGACACACAAAGTCCTGTAAAAGTTGCATTGCAATCTGCCCATTGTTCTTTCTTACATGATTTCATCAAGGTGATAAAAAGCAGGGATACACGTCTCGGTTTGCACATAATTAGAAGAATAAAAATGACGACTGCGGTGATGCTGTAACAGATATACAATGCACTTTGATTTCATTTCATATATGTGTGTTAAAACAAGGCAACATCAACAAACGTCAATAAATAATAAACTTGTATAATAATTCATGTACCTTCTCGTGCCGTCATACTTAGAACTTTTTTTTTTTTTTTTAAATATCATGAGTGATGACGTCCCGGAGTGGGGGTTCTTCCAGTTGATTGGCTCCTCGGCTATGATTGGAGGATCGGAGGAAAGCAGCGAAAAGACTTCACGACCGCTAAAAAGTCATCACAGCATCAGCTTCATTGATTGGTGGAACTCCTTGGCTCCGCTTCCAGGGTTGGGCGGGTCTTCTTGCGGGAAGGTCACCTTATCAGGCGTGTATTCGTTCCTCTTTAAATCTGAACAAAAAAAACAATCAGTGGAAGGATTCAATTGTAAAGAAAAGAATCTCTTACCAGGAAGTTTGAGCTTCCGACAGCAGGAATTGCAGTGATGTTTAGCACGAAAGTTACGAATGGCGTCGTCACCCAGGTTGGCGGGCCCAAAGATCATGTCGTAAGACCTGTGGGGCGGCAGACACACGTATAAAGAAAGTGAAATCTTAGCCATGTGTCCCATATACGATAAATTTGCATGAATCGCATTCATAGTTCATGGCAAAGAGTTGTGACTCATTTCAGGAAGTGACATCATCGGGGCGACACCTCTCAGCTAAAGCAGGCTAAAAAAAAGCCATATTAAGGTAGATTGTACACTTGGTTCGGTATCGTTTGTAAAAATAGTAGTCATGCTAAAATGTTGAGTTGCTGCTGGATGTTCATAGTTTTGCCCAACTGATATGGGATTATTGGGGCTGATACCGAAAAAGTTGATGTATTTGATAATGATATGTTTGCTGTGGGGCCGGCGGAGGACATTGAACACTGAACAATGCAGGACATGATTACAAACAATATGTAACATATTTATATATTGCATATATAACATAGTGAAAGGGTCACTTTTGCTGTTGTTTTTTTTATATTCCAAATAGTTAAATTTTCTTCTTAAATAATCCTTATAAATTTTGTCTTTGTAAAATTTTAACTTTACTCAAACTTCTTTTTCAAAAGCAAAAAAAAAAAAAAAATCCACCAAAAATGTTTAAAATGTTAGACTTTAGACTTGGTCATACTACAACTTCTAAAAAAATATAAATAAAAAAATATTTTTTTACATTACAAGTTTTTTTTTTTTTACTTTTTAACAATTTTTCAGTAGTTATTTTTTCAATTTCTGCTCTTTTTTTATTTTCGAAAAATTTTTGTACATTTCCCCCCCTCATAATCATGACTTTAAGCCAAAACATTTTCACTTCATTACGTAACATTCAAGCTTTCCAGAAATTACAGTGTTGTTGTTTTTCCACAATATAATGACTTTCAAAAAGAATGCGTTTTTCTTCAATATTTGAAGCTTACGCTACCAAAATTATATTAATTTCCTCATTATGTAAACTTTTTCTCATTATATTACAACTTTTTTCTCTGAATATTTTTGTAAATGTTGCAATGTTGACATCTCTGGTATGTTGCATTAGTACAAATATTATATTGTGAAATATGCCTTTAAAATACACATTTGCTAAATATGCATTTGTGTTCATCCGTTTCAAAAAAACATTCAAGTGCTGCTCGAGGCAGACAGCCGCCCACTTTAGGAGTTGTGAATGAGGTATCTTTGTGTTCCGTTTACGAGTAAGGACATGTTGGGTAATATTGTAATAGTTCCACATGCTGTATGTTGACCTTGTGCTAGCATGATCAAAGAGACCAAAGAGGTGAATTTAGCACTAATCAGTCATGCAGTACAAGTTTGTAAAAGCGTACCCTTTCTCGCCGCTCTTTATCACGGATGGATCCGTCAGAATCTCTCCAACCCCTGCAGAGAAATGTCACGTGTATAAATGTTCCTCCAAGGTGAAGGTGATATCGTCCTTCTTACCCTGCAGGTCTAGCACCAGCAGCTCGCCTCGCGTGTACTCGTAGGTCCAGTGGCTGAAGGCCAGCATGGTCTCCTCGAGCAGGTTGGTGGGAACGATCTCGTCGCCGTTGTTGTTGTTGAACTTCCTGAACTCCCCCGTGATGCACTCCTCGATGGCGAACCACTGGCCTGCCGAGTGACAGTAGAGCAGGTACACCTCCAAGAACCTGCAAGGAAGAATATTTACACTCAAGAAAATATATCTGAACATTAAAAAAAATGGAAGACGGATGGCTATAACGTACAGTAGACGGTCATTATTACCGTCATAGATAGCGATGACTACACGGATATAAAAACGTATAAAAGAAGCCTGTCCATCGAGTTAGGTGAGAAACTGAGTTGCAGAGTCATGGTGACACCCAGAACGATAAATAAATCACATAAAACCTGGATCATACTGTAAATGTCATCTGTGGATGACCTGGTTAACAGTTTTAAATACAGTAGCGTCTTGGTTAAGGTCATTCATTCGTCCCATAAGGTCCGACTCAGTATGAGAGCGAACACTAACCAAAGTTCTGTTTGTGTTTGGCGGTATATTTAACTTCTAACCATGATTTTACAAATACCATGTTGACCAAACCTCTTATTCAATGCACAAAATCTAACAAATCATATTCGATTATGAAATCCTGTTATTTGATAACTTCATCACTGATCATCATCTTAAAAGTGAGTAGCAGGAAAAGTTCGCTTGGGGAAAAGTTACTTTTTCTACTGTTACCTCATATTACAAATATACAACATAAGGTGGCCAGAAATATTTCAATATTCAACAAAGCAAAATTTGTTCTCAATCAGAAATCACTCCACACTCTTTATTGCTCTCTGGTTCTACCATATCTTACTTATTGTGTGGAAATATGGGCTAATAACTATAGAAACAATCTTCAATCGCTACATGTACTGCAAAAAAGGTCAGTAAGGATAATTCATAATGCAGCCTACAGAGAACATACTAACTCCTTATTTCTAAAATCACAAAGACTTAAACTTGCTGATATAATTAATCTTCAAACAGCTAAAATAATGCATAAGGCTAAAAATAACCAATTAGCTAAAAATGTCATCCAATACTTCTCTACAAGAGAGGAGAAATATGATCTCAGGGAAGAACTACATTTGAAACACTTATATGCTAGGACTACGTTAAAAAGCCATAGCATTTCAGTATGTGGAATCAAACTATGGAATGGATTGAGTAAGGAACTCAAACAATGCACAACGATGAGCCAATTCAAGAAACAATACAAGCAGTTGATGTTTGCTAAATACAAGGATGAAGAGTCTTGAACCAGTCATGATGTGCTATACATATCACTATATTGACACTTACTATGGTACCCATTATGTCATTGGATGGTCATATCACCTCGTACTTTGGTACGGGACAAAAAATTACAAAATTAAAAAAAAAAACAAAAACTGTATTATGGAAAGCAGGAAGTGAACAAATGTAACAGTTACTGATTGTAAAAGTACCAGATGGAGGGGTAGGATTTAATAAGCTTTGCTTCTTCCTACTCCTTTTGGACATGTGGAACTGTGAACTGATTATGTGATGCATTCAATTGTAATCTGATGCATGTTCAAATGAAATAAAACCATTACCATTACCAATTAACAAAGCATGTTTTTGGAATGTGGGAGGAAACCTGAGTACAAATAAAAATGAATAAAAATAAAAATAATAGTAAAAATAAAAATAAAATGTAAAAATAAAAAAAATAAAACAAAAACCAAAAACAGAAAAAAAAAAAAAAAAAACCCAACTTAAACTATATTAGGAAAGCAGGAAGTGAACAAATGTAACAGTTACTGATTGTAAAAGTACCAGATGGAGGGGTAGGATTTAATAAGCTTTGCTTCTTCCTACTCCTTTTGGACATGTGGAACTGTGAACTGATTATGTGATGCATTCAATTGTAATCTGATGCATGTTCAAATGAAATAAAACCATTACTTGGAACCACTTGTTGATTTGCATGTACAAATGTCTACAATGCTTCAATATAAGGTGACCGGTGACTGAGCGCCAACTACTTTGTTTGCTAACTGAGGACTCCAAAAGAAGCAGAAGCTCAAAACCTTGGTATCTGACAAAAAAAAATTACATTAGGAAAGCAGGAAGTGAACAAATGTAACAGTTACTGATTGTAAAAGTACCAGGTACCAAAAGAAGCAGAAGCTCAAAACCTTGTCGTCGTGTATTACCTTGGCGAGTATGGAATAGTCTTGGGTCTGATCTGGTTGAACGCGACAGTCAACTTCTGAGCCGCTCGCTGCTGTTGTATTTCCTGAACGTGTGCAGGGGAAAACAAAGTGGCGTCTGTAATCGTGAGTGCACATTTTTCCTGCGGCGTGTGAAGGTGTTCTACATACCCTGAGACAAAGGTGCAACACAGTGTCGTCCTTGTAGATGCTCTGCCAGGTCTGGACCACTTCAGGGAGGAAGGACTTGACGATGTACAGGTGTCCCGGTTTGAGGATGTCGTACTCGGACCAGGTGCAGAGGACTTTGAGGGCTCTTCTCAGGCCGCCGCCCATTTCCTCCTTGCTGAGAAACTCGATTTTGGCACAGAGGCCGCGCTGGGCCCAGGAAGACATGCTGTTGTTGATGGTGTTGGGCGAGCTCTCCTCCAGGCGGTACACCGTCACTGGCTCTCCTGACGTAGCATAAAAAAATACATTACAAGCTTAGACTGGAGCCAATCCATCCATCCATCCATTTTCCTGCGCTTATCCGGGTCCAGGTCGTGGGGGCAGCAGTCTTAGTAAGGAAGCCCAGACTTCCTGGTCCCCGGCCACCTCCTCCAGCTCCACCGGGAGGACACCAAGGCGTTCCCAGACCAGCTGTGACACATAATCCCTCCAGCGTGTCCTAGGTCTGCCCCGGGGCCTTTTCCCGGCTGGGCATGCACGGAACACCTCACTAGGGAGGCGTCCGGGAGGCATCCGGACTAGATGCCCGAGCTACCTCAACTGACTCCTCTTGATGTGAAGGAGAAGCGGCTCTACTCTGAGCCCCTCCCGGATGGCTGAATTCCTCAGCCTATCTCTTAGGGTGAGTCCAGCTACCCTACGGAGGAAACTCATTAAATAATGTAAACTTAGCTGATGTGTTTACTCTGATGTGTTAAATACTTGAGCATTGCGAAGGGAGCCGCAACAATGAGGCTGAAGTGCCGCGGGTTGCTGACCCCTGCACTAAAAGGAAATACATGAAAAAAAAAATTTAAATAAAAGAAAACAGCTCAGTGCGGCACGGCAGTCGAGTGGTTAGCCCGCAGACCTCACAGCGGGGAGACAAGGGTTCAATTCCACCCTGGAGTTTGCATGTTCTCCCCGTGCATGCGTGGGTTTTCTCTGGGTACTCCGGTTTCCTCCCACATTCCAAAAACATGCTAGGTTAATTGGCGACTCCAAATTGTCCATAGGTATAAATGTGAGTGTGAATGGTTGTTTGTCTATATGTGCCCTGTGATTGGCTGGCGACCGGTCCAGGGTGTACCCCGCCTCTTGCCCGAAGACAGCTGGGATAGGCTCCAGCACCCCCCGCGACCCTTGTGAGGATAAGTGGTAGAAAATGAATGAATAAACAGCTCAGCCAACATTAGCTCTGCCTGTTTTGCTTTTTCTTTGGCTTTCTCCCAACAAATTGGAATGTATGGTGTCCAACTTTAGAGCATTCACTGTACTGTATGTGAATCTTATGTTTGTTTACCTTATATTTACCGATGTGCGGGTGTTTGTCTGTGTTGCAACAATGCATGATTGGTTAAAGCGGCCTTAAGTTAGTTGGGTTCGAGCGCCACCTGTTGCTTTGATGCCCTGCCAATGTGGTTTAGTACGGAAAGACCATTTTGTGCAGATTACAGGGGAAACTGTACAGAGAAGAAACAATGACCTCATGGCGTGTTGATGTGTACCCGCTCTATATGAAATCAGCAATTTGATGCTATATTTACTCAATTTGTTCACGGACAAAAACTGTTTAAAGTCCTGCCAGTTTAACTCGTCAGACGACTTGAACATAACAAAAGACCAAAACACACACACACACACACACACACACACAGAGAGACAAAAGGTTGCGGAAGCGTAGGAGGTACAGAAACCACACCCGCCTGTCTGGCTCTGCATTTCCTCCTCAAAAGTGCCAGCCACATCACGTGACTGGGTGTTCACGCACTCAGAGGAACATTCTCACCTCTAGGGGGCACCGGCGTGAAGGGGATGCTTTGGGACAATCTCATCAGGTTGTTGCGCTCAACAGCTGAAAGAGGAAAAGTCGATTCTTTTAAGTCACATTTGCCTGATGGATCACATGGTTTCAAGTGTAACACTAACATGTCATTAATGACTTTTTAGGTCCCTAAAAAGGCAGTAATTTAGTGTAGAACAACAGCATTTCCTCCACAAGCCCACCTGAGTACTGGTAGCTCTCCATGGGCTTGAAGGGTGAACCGATGGCTGCAGATAAAAAAATAAAATAAAATAAAAGTTCCATTTAGCACTTTGTATATAAACTGGAAGAGTACAATCATTTGTTATACACTGATTCAAAAAGTAAACAATTTCACCTGTTAAAACAAGTGAAAACACTGAAAGTACACCAATTAAAGATATGTAACGCTCACAGTCTTTTCTGGCTCCGAGGTGGGTGTGGCGAGGTGTGTAGAGTGAGACAGAAGCTACAAAAACAAACATTAAAAAAAAAAAAATCAACTATGAACTGCCAATTATTGTCACGTTCCTTAAATATTTTGTAATATTTATTTCTAAAAGCGTGTATAATGTTGCAAAGTCAATAAAATGCAGTGGAAATAATAATCTTGTGGCTGATCCTGGACCAGGACCTTCTTGATTGAACAGAAGATGGTACAAGAACAGTGAAATTCTTACCGCTTAATGTGTCCTCCCCAGGGGGTTGGCTGGACAAAAAAAAAAAAAAAGATGAAGATTACGGCACTGTGGTGGTGGTACACCAGTATGAAATATCCGGGTTGCAAAGTAATACCAAGATGGTTTACTTCATACAGATACTGCTGCTGTCCAACAAGGGTCAGTTCATTCATGTACATATATTTATACTGTGTATTCTGTATATATGTATTTTTCATTCTTTTTTTAATAGATGTGTCTGCACCTACCTCACCAAAACAAATTCCTAGTATGTGTTGATCATACCTGGCAATAAACCTTTTTCTGATTCTGATTTACAGTATGTGCATGAAATGAATGTACAGTATATACAGTATATACTGGATACTTACAGGCTGCTTGCTTGGGCTGATTTCACCTGTACTCGTTCCTGTGGGAGAAAGGACAATGAGTTATTCAGTGTCACAGCCTTATGTCCACTATGCTGTTAGAATGCAGTCGGAATTATTTGTATTTCCATTATCAGGTGTTTTGAGGGGTACCAACTAGGGATCAACCGATATGGATTTTTTTGGGACCAATGCCGATTTTTTTCCATCACCCTCAGCCGATGGCCGATTTCGCTTGGGCCGATATCGCTTTTCCTCCCTCAATTCACATGAAAAAATGACCATGATAAATATTACAGGTCTCATGTTTAAACAAGGGCGGCACAGCGGTCTAGTGGTCCTCACAGCTAGGAGACCAGGGTTCAATTCCACTCGGCCATCTCTGTGTGGAGTTTGCATGTTCTCCCCGTGCATGCGTGGGTTTTCTCTGGGTACTCCGGTTTCCTCCCACATTCCAAAAACATGCTAGGTTAATTGGCGACTCCAAATTGTCCATAGGTATGAATGTGAGTGTGAATGGTTGTTTGTCTATATGTGCCCTGTGATTGGCTGGCTGGTGTACCCCACCTCTCGCCCAAAAACAGCTGGGATAGGCTCCAGCACCCCCGCGACCCTCGTGAGGAAAAAGCGGCAGAAAATGAATGAATGTTGAAACAAATATTTATTGAAATGTAAACACTGAACACAGTAGGATTCAGCTTTCTTAAAACACAAATTTAAACGGCATTATCAGCTTTAAAAGGAATAAATATTCAACCATGTGCAAAACATTTCTGTCGTAGTTTAAATTTATCTAGCATTGATGTGACGCTGCTCCTCCGCAGCGTGACGCGCACCCCCCCCCCCCTCACCCGCCTCCACACACACACACACACACACAAACACATCACACTGACACAATTTAGTACGATATATAAAACATTTCTCTCATCATTAAAGTTAGTGCTGCCCTGGCAGATGCCTGACTGTAAATCATGCGGCGGAAAATATATCGGCGAATCCACGCGCGTATCAGCCGATACCGATTCAAGGAAAAAAACGCAAATATCGATCCTTAGTATCAACTCATGTCACTAGACACAATGTAGTCTATCGATTGGTCCATGTACCTGTATTATGCATACATGTGCTCAGAACAAATACAAAATACTGCATGTCCTCCATTGTCATCGTTTTAGTGTTGTTGGCTGGCTGTGTCTAACAGCTATGATGTCACACTTTAATACTAGTCCTGTTCAACTGTACCGCGTGCACGCTTCCTACCAGCACTGATGACCTCGGCTCCTCGTGGATGAGGATGTCCTCAGCTGACACTCGACTCCGGTCCTTCTTGCTCAAAGCTGCAGAGACACGACATTCCGCATCAGCATCTATGCTGTTTTCATGACATTAGGGGTTTTATTGTTATTTTAAAGCGTACTTGAGTTGGGATGGAGAAAAGCCGGACTCCTGTCAAACTCAGTGAAGCCAGCGTAGGAGTTGACAGCTCTGATGTGACCATGACCTTCCGGCTGACCCTGGGAACACACCAGAAGGGTTAGGACGACAGGTGGATCATATTGGCTGCTTTACATGCTGTATTTGAATCAGATGTTAGTGGTTCTCTACCAAGGTTTACATGTGGCATATCATAACGGCATCTAACATCAGAAATGCAAGACCTCAAGATCACAGAGCATCAAAACATACTTTTTTTGTTAAGTTAAAATGGGACCTGTTGTGCTTTTTACAGTTTTCTGATCTATAAATGTTGTTAGAGCGTTCTTGTGGTAAAGTGCCAAAGTTTCAGATAATGAGGTTTGCGTATTTGCCACACATTGGATGGAGACGATATGCAATAGGATCGCACGGTAGAGATTTTAATTCTATCAGCCAGTCACAATAAAGTATGTTGATGATGCATGTAGCCGCGACCTACAAAACTGAAAGCGGCAGGCTGTAACATGCTGCAATGCATCGCCACAGTCGGAGCGACATCCATCATATGGATGGACTCATTTTCTCACTATCCCAGAAAATGAATGAATGAAGTACTATTTACCACCACTTTTCCTCACGAGGGTCGCACGGGTGCTGGAGCCTATCCCAGCTGTCTTTGGGCGAGAGGCGGGGTACACCCTGGACTGGTTGCCAGCCAATCACAGGGCACATATAGACAAACAACCATTCACACTCACATTCATACCTATGGACAATTTGGAGTCACCAATTAACCTAGCATGTTTTTGGAATGTGGGAGGAAACCGGAGTACCCGGAGAAAACCCACGCATGCACGGGGAGAACATGCAAACTCCACACAGAGATGGCCGAGGGTGGAACCACTCGACCGCCGTGCCGCCCCAGATAGTACTTGAATATTAAATTAATCTGCAACATTATTCTGTATTGTAGGAGCCATGAATGAATTTGGATTGATTTTTTTGTAGGTGCATGATAGTTTAAATTTGAATAGTGGTGTTTGTTATTGTTTATGATATTATTTAGATTTGTTGTGATCACGTGGACAAGGGAAGTAGGTCAAATGGTTATGGGCGGTGACGTTTCGTTAATATAGGCACCTGTTCACCTGTGTGGCCAGGGAAGAGACAGAGAGAGGGTGAGCAGGGTTGCCGTATTTTTTGTTGACTGCTAATTCCTTTCATCTCTGTGATTACTTTGATTATGAGTTTGTGCACGGTATCATAAGTTGATCATTAATTTTCTTTAATAGAAGGTTGAACTAATTTTTTGTATCTCAGAGATTTTTTTTATGTGCGGCGCGTCAAACAAAGTAAAGGCCGGCTTCAGCCTCTCAGCGACTCTTTTGTATGAAGTCGCTATATGTATTATTCTGGTCAAAACTACTTTTTTAAAATCTGTTCCTACACAATATGTAATACACACACACCTGTTGTCTGTTGCGTGTGGCCGGGCTGTGCTGTGGGGTGCAGCTGTCTTTGGGTGTAGAGTGCTGGAGGTCAATGCTGTCTTTATGTCCTGTAACAAAAATAAATGCGAGTTTATAAGAGTTTGACGCAATCTATCAAACATCACATTGGCTAACAGGACTGACAATTCCTCTTCTCCATGCATTAGCTGATAGGAATGGTAGTCAGATATTTATCGTTACTTAAATTTACGGCTGTTATTGTGATTTGCTGAGCAATATTTAGAACCAAAAAAAGGGGGCAAATCAAATCCCAACACCACACATCTACGAAACTCAAAAAAGCGATTCTTATAAGAATTATGAACCCGCCTCCACCTGTCAAATAATGAAAACCTTCACAATGTCAATCATTCATGCAGCGGTCACATCTGGACCGCACCAGAACCAACAGAGAGAATAGACAAGAGGAGAGAAAGGGAGGGGAAAAGCAGCTTGGCTCCTGATCCGAGTACCCGGCAGATGCGGCCCTCAACTCAAACCTCTCGCAACGGTCCTCTTGTCACAACATTGACCCTCATAGGTGGACCCCGGCGGTGGGGTTGGCGCTTCGCAATCCCTCGTTCGTCTGTGGGGGCTCTGGGCTGTCACAGCGGGGGCGTGAACAGAACACGGCGGTCCGCTGTGTTCTCGGCTTTGAGTGTTTCGTTCACGTCTACTGGGAGAGGCTGACGTGCCGTCATCGTCGCAGAAAGCCTCATTGACGTACCCCATAGTCCCCTCCCCCCTTCTGGACCCGCCTTCTAACCCCTCTGCATTGTTGGAGCAAGCAGGCAAGCAGGCAGGCTGAGTAGAGCTCAAAGCTTTAGATACAACGAGAACAGTAGGATACGCACACACACAGTTCTCATCGTCCTCACGTGTCTTTGGAGCGACATCAGATTCACCATCAGACTTACCAACAAACGCCCCAAACTCTACAATGGTGCTGTCGGGCGGTTGCTCACAAGGCCCTACAAGGGCGAGTTCGGGGTGGCTGGAGACGCTGGGCTGGGAAGGGGTGCTGCTGATGTGGAAGTGAGCCCCACGCGAGGGCACATTGGGGAGGCTGGATGGCGAGTCGGAATAGTCCGGCTTATGTGGACGGGTCAGCTTACTGTGGGTAAGAGAGTGGCCCCGGAGACGCAGCTCTGGAGGGGAAAAGGCCACAGCACTTTGGACAAAGGCACTGGGGGCACCACTGCTGGAGGAGCCAGCCTCTGCAGCGAGGTGCCCGAGCCCAAGCAAACCCCTCCTCTCTGGACTCGGATGAGGATCTGTCCCCAGTCCTGGCAGGGGGCTGGGCCTGACTCGACGGCTATCAGTCCCGTCTCCAGCACCAATCCCAAAAAGTGAGTCTGCTATGTTAGCTCCAGCTTGGGAAAAAGCAGAGCCGAAGTAGGCCCCCACACTCCGCTTGCTTATCACGGAAGATTTGGACTGGGGGCCGGTGTCTGTTGCCACGGGAACAATGCTGGGGACCACGTTCTTGGAAAGGCTGAGTTCCCGGGTGATACGATTATGGACCTTGCTAGCCTCTGATGCCCTCTGAGCAGTCAGCGTCTTCAGGGTGTCCACAGTGAGGGCGGAGAGGTCCTGGAGGTGACCGATCTGGGAGTCCAACGTGTGTAAAGAACGTTTGATGAAGTTGACCTTGTTGCCGACCTCCTTCAGCTGCATGCACATGGTCTCGACCCTGAAAAGGACCACAGATATGTTAGATTTCTCCACTGCAGTACATCCTACTCGGTTATTAATGATCATGCCTTTCAGACGTGAGACGGATGCGCTCCTCACTCCCAGAGTGAAACTGATCATCTTTTTCATGAAAGTACGTCTCCACACATTGCTCCTCAAAGTCATGGAGCTTCTTTTGGTCTTCCTCGGTGAGAAACAGCTCTGAAGGGAAAAGTATGAAATTAATTAATAAAAAAAAGCAGAGGTGAAAAACCTTCAACTCCAATCCTGTAGGTGGCAGTAATCAGCTTTTCGCCTGTCAAAAAAGCTACAAAAATGTAATATAATTTCATAAGTTCATTTTATCTTAGCATGATAACATACAACATACCAACCACACGCAAAAACACGGTCTTGCCTCATGCGTTGGGTTAAGTCGGGACACTAAAAAAATGATTGTGTGCAAACATACTTGGTCCATAAGTGTGCTCCTTCTTTCTCTTCCTGCACATGCAGAAGAGCGAGTAGATATGGCACAGGAGGATGAAGGGGGGCGGCAGGACTGGTTTTTCGTGGTAGGCCATAACAAAGTGGTAGCGCTGGTACTTCCACACCAGGTTGGAGATGGACTTCACCTGTAGGTACACGTTGCTGACAGAAGAACAGGGATGATGTTCACCGCCGTGTTTCATATGCACATCAGTATTCATATATTAAAAATGGAAATGTATTCATTTGTAGTTTTGTTTTTGCTTTTCACAGAAATTTGACTTGACTGGGCAATGTGAAGATATCCGCCTTTGCATGTACACAGGAAAAAGTCATTTAGCGTTTAATAAAGTTTAAAAAGGCGGCACGGCGGTCGTGTGGTTAGCGCGCAGACCTCACAGCTAGGAGACCAGGGTTCAATTCGCACCCTCGGCCATCTCTGTGTGGAGTTTGCATGTTCTCCCCGTGCATGCGTGGGTTTTCTCCAGGTACTCCGGTTTCCTCCCACATTCCAAAAACATGCTAGGTTAATTGGCGACTCCAAATTGTCCATAGGTATGAATGTGAGTGTGAATGGTTGTTTGTCTATATGTGCCCTGTGATTGGCTTGCGACCAGTCCAGGGTGTACCCCGCCTCTCGCCCAAAGACAGCTGGGATAGGCTCCAGCACCCCCGCGAGGATAAGCGGTAGAAAATGAATGAATAAAGTTAAAAAATAATGTCGGTCTGTATACAGCCCTTAGTGAAAAAAGTACTTTTCTAGCTTAGAATTGGTTAATGGCTTTATAATTAGAGGCTATAGCGGCACGTGCATGCACTTGACATCCTGCAAATGCAATTTCCTGTGTGTCCCGGTGTTAATTCCACATGCTACAGGTACGTATGTGCAGGTGATATTTGGTCTCAATAGCTTTGTACGGCAGGGGGGTGCACCTACTTGAAGAAGGCAATGAGGAGGTTGACCATGAGTATGTACTGTACAAAGAGGTAGACTGCTTGTAGGAGAGGAGTGAGCCACGCTCCTGTGTGACACAGCTGGCTTACTTCACTGTTGGTGGCACACACTGTGAAGAGGAGCAGACCATCAGGACACAATACAGTATATATATACACACACGGACACAATGTGCGTTCCGTTCTCATCATCCTTACCATCGATTTCATAGGCATACACTTCCCCGTACATCATCCAGTACGGCTGGAACACCACGTCTTTGGCCAATGTCCAGCTTGGGTCTTCATTTGGGTATAGGATGGCTTTGCGGGGAACGCCGTAGCTGAGCAGGACGATGGCCATGATCACCACGATGTAAAACATGTTGGCCACCTGTAAGAGATGACATGCATGCTTACAGGTATATGAAGCACATGCTTGCAAAGGGAATATGAAGTCATCTTTAAGACTGCTTTACTGTTAATGTAACATTGCATAGCTACTGCATGTTTCCAGTGGCATTTGATTGATTGAATAGGATTGAATGTGTTCAATTTAAAATGTGTTTTAAATTAGCAAATAGAAGTGATCTACTGAATGTAATTTGTGTCGGCCAACTGAGACACCAACTTACCATTTTGGCGATCATCATGACGTAGGGTCCGGCTTGCTGATTGACGGCCAGGATATCGAGGAGTCGCACATACCAGAAGATGATGTTCAGACAGTACATCGTCCTGCCCGCGATTAAGGTTTTTTCTCCGCCCAGCCTCAAGCCGAAGGCGATAAAAAAGGAAATGATGGCCAGGAAGTCCGATACGTTGAAGTAGTCGTCAAACCACACCTTTATCTTCTGACTTATTTTTCCTGCCTCTGACATAAACATCTGCAAACAAGGTGAAAATTCATGAAAAGGAACCATGCAAGAATCTCAAATTTACGTACCTCTCTGATTTTCTCGATAGCAGAGGTGAAGATGTATAGGATGACCACCCACTCTTGCGGAGAAGGCCATTTAGGCATTTTCACCAAGACCACATACGAGTAGAGCATCAAGAAACCTAAATAAAAGAGCTGAAAAACACAACAGGTGGTCATTAAAGCTTAAAATACCAGCTTGTGGTTGATTATAGTGGTGAATCGACGTATAACAAGTACCGTAATTTCCTAGACTATAGAGCGCACATGTAAACATATTTACAAAAAGGTTAATTAGCCACTCCAAATTGTACATAGGTATGAATGTGAGTGTGAATGGTTGTTTGTCTATATGTGCCCTGTGATTGGCTGGCGACCAGTCCAGGGTGTACCCCGCCTCTCGCCCGAAGACAGCTGGGATAGGCTCCAGCACCCCCCGTGACCCTCATGAGGATAAGCAGTAAAAAATTAATGAAAGTAAGGGGCCATGTACATGAAATCACACCTTTACACTGGGAATACTCAATATATATAGTAAACAAAATAATTGTACCCTGAGTTATAATAATAAGTTTCAATAATAAATACTCACGCTTGTGTGTTGCTAAAAATTTCTACCCTACGGACCTGAGAAATGGCCAAGAAGTGACGGACTGTGTTTTTTATTAATATTATGTAGAAATATACGGTAGAAAATGAATGAATGAACTTAACAATAATAATATAACTTTCTTCACAAACGGTGCCTGTAAAACGGTAGCAACATGGTAACAACACGTTTACAACACGCCGTCTTTTTACATTGCTCCAGTTCTTCCCGCTGCCGTTTTTCCAGCGTCTCACCATCGATTCGTTTATGCCAAGTTTACGTGCAGCAGCAGCTGTTTCCTTCTTTAATCGGACAGCTCACGCTAATTTAATTTATGCACAAGACTAGAAGTTGCAGTCTTCCTCGACGCATATATTCCACTCGAGAGCCCATGGTGGCCGTTAGAAAAATTACATAAATTGGCCGCATCACTGAATAAGCCGCAGGGTTGAAAGTTTGGGGAAAAAAGTAGCGCCTTATAGTCCGGAATTTACGGTACAATGTCTATCTAGTTTATGGAAAGGTACTGATTGGTGGGGAGGGTGGGGCAGTAGGGAGTGTGCACTGGTGAAAAAAAGATTTCTATTTAGAGTGCAGAATCAACAAACCGACTGTGGGAAAGTAAGAGAATTAGCACATAGATGGGTGTGAGGTGCACGCATGCCAAGACCAAGCTGATAGAACACGGACCCAGTGAAGCTTTAAAAACAAAGACACACTGTGAACTATAACTATAACGTTAAAAAGGTGCTGGGAAATCAACCATTTAGATCCCATCTGATGATTGAGTTATGGCACGTAGGTCAGAACGCAAGAAGGCCCAGAATCTTGGATATGTTAATTGCTACTTATACTGATGCTATCTACAAAAAAAAACTCTTTTCCTTGTAAATAGAAGTACTTGAGTGGCAACTCTCACATACTGTATATGAGAACCTGCCTCGGGCATGCCAACGACAGACACAAAGACGCACAACAGCAGGTGGGAGGAGATGAGGTCAACTGAAGCATGACTGTGAATGTGATGACTTGCCAGTGAGCAGAAAGCCACAAGCATTCACACTACATAAAAAAACTACATTTAAAAACATCCCACAGGATAGCACCAGCATTACTCAACACATGACCAAGTACAAAATGTGCAGCTTGTTGAGAATGGACATTTTTTGTTAATCCAAATACATTAACATCGAAGTGTCGCATCTGCTTTCAAATTAAAAAAAAAACTTGTCGTACCATTACAGTACTTTTACTGTAATAATAATAATGAACTGAATATCAATTGAGCTCCAAGGTACCTCATGAGTCTAAAGATGTAGACCAGGGGTCTCAAACACGCAGCCCAAATGTGGCCCGCAGGACAGTAGTTTGAGGCCCCCGCCTTGATATGAAAGTTTAATGTTAGTGCGGCCCGCGCAAGTTTGATATGGATGCTGTATGGTATCATGTACCCAAAAAAATTATTACGTTTGATTAATGTTCATGTTAAAGGTTAAATAACTGTGAATAGTTATCCTCCCTATCCGTGTGGAAGTGGTACGTTTTTGGCTATTTAAGTTTAAAGGAAATAACTTGAAGGCTACCGTTAAGGTCGCTAGTTCTCTAGTTTGCGAGTTAGCATGTGTCTGAAGTGGCGCAATATGTTTTAAATAAAAAAAGTATAAATGTGACTATAGTCGTGTTTTGTCATGTCTACAGGGCTCTAATAATGCTTTGTTCATTTTAATCTGAAAAAAATAATTTGTCTACCCACCAACTATATGTGGTTTCTTAAGTTTTTATTATTTACCATTTTATTATTATTATTATATTTATTTATTACTGACTGATTGATTTTCTTTATTCTTGATTGGTTTATTTATTTTTCATCTTATTTTGTGCAGAAAAATAAAAATTAAGATATTTGAGAACAGTGGAATGTTTTATCAGAGCTTTTCTTGTAGAAAATCGGAACCAAAGCACTGAAAAAGTTTGTATATTTTTTATATTTTTTATTTTTTGGAAAACCTGATGCGGCCTAGCCTTGCCCAGACCCTAGCTCCAGTGGCCCCCAGGTAAATTGAGTTTGAGACCCCTGATGTAGACACTCGTCTCTTCAATTGTAGCAGGAAATTTGAACCACACTTTACCCGGTGTTATTATGAGCAATGAGAGTGCAACTTTAAGAAATGTTTGTTGTCTACATACCGTGTTGGACCAGAACTTGACAATGGGAGCGTGGTAAAAGGCATATATTTTTCTGGTTAATGGCAATTTTCTTGAGCGTACGGGTGTTTCCATGTCAGTCTTTGCCTCAACAGGGTCAGAGGATCTGGACTCCTTGAACACATCCTACAAAGAACTTCAATTTAGCAAAGTACACACACATCAGTGTATATATGTAGTGTAAATCTAACCATTTGAATGTCGTCAGCGATGTTCTGGAAGTTGTTTTCGCTGTCCTCCATGGTCATTTGGTGATCATCCTGGCTCTGCGGGATGTGAGCCATCTCAGCTTTGGACTTGTACTCCAGCAGCAGGATGGCAGGAGGCACCAGAATGCTCAGAATGACCTGGAGACAAACACAAAGGTGGGTGGGTTATAATATTCACCCTCTGAAGAAGCTAAATAAGGTAAGCTAGATACTAGCAACACAATTCTACTGAAGTAACCATATTGTTGGGCTTGAAATGTATGGTTGCAGATGACCACAATGTATCCCACTGGGCCTCTATGTCAGAACGTTCAATAATAGAACAATTTTGTGTTCTATGGTTATCATCACGTTTCCTCTTAGTGTGATTTCTGAGGTGTATTTTTTTCAGAAAATGTGAAGTGAATCAAATTTTTCATATATTTTTTTAAATGATGGAGGTTTCACTTTTTCAACTTGTGTCACGTTTTCCTATTCCCGTCAAAAGAAACCACAAAAAAAGGGAGCATGAACCTTGTACCAGGAGTTCTTGCGCATGTTTAGCCGCCCCATCCACATGTCAGACAATAGCAGCTGGGTGCAGGTGTGAGCCACAAAGGGTCGCAGGTGAGAGGAGACGGCCAGCTTCAAACAAGTGGAGTTACTCCAGTTCTTCAGTTCATAGGTCAGCAGCTTCATAGCCATGGTCTCGTCCTGCCTGAAGGACTGCTCTAGCAAGTCCACGGCCAACGTGCCAAACTCACTGGGAAAAAAAAAAACAGCGCTCAGTGTCAGAATGATTAGTATACGATTACAAGAAGCTAATGAGAAGTTTTCATCATTTTAATGTGAGAAACATCACTTCTAAATTGCTAACTCCGTCACAGGAAACCTACTTGGAGTATTCCTTGAGCTCCTCTGATGTGTCGTCCACCACGTCGCTCTTCTTGGCCTCGTAGCCCATCGAGCGGCAGAGTTTGCAGGCTACCAGAGCTTTCGCCATGTTCTCCTCGCCATGCTGCCAGAAGAACAGCGACATTTTCTGCCGTTTCATGAGCACGGCCCACACCAGCAGCTCGTTGAAAGGGTAGGGAAATCGCCGCGTCTCCGGGTCATCAATGTCCACGATCTCTTCTTTAACACGTTTCTTGTTCTGCTCTTTGGTTGGCTCCAGCTGAGAGGAGACGAGAGTAGGAGTTAAGGCAGTACAGAGGTCAGTAACTTTAATAAAGTGGAACATCCCAAGTTCTTTTATCACTTGGTCCATTAAGATGAAGAGCTGACATGAGACATTGCATCGGTGCACTTCACAAGACTGTAGTTCAGCAAACCAATCAGAGGGCGAACTTGAACCCAACCAGAACGGCATCACACAAGACATTGCTCTAGACCAGTGATTTTCAACAACTGTGCCGCGGCACACAAGTGTGCCGTGAGAAATCGTCAGGTGTGCCGTGAGGAATTATTCAATATCACTTTTTTAAATAACATGTATTAATAATTTTGTGCAAATATTATGTCATTGTCACGTGTCGTTGGTGTAAAGACTGGCAGAGCAATGTAATATTCGTCCGTGTGGCAACACGTAGCTGATTGCCTCGTTCCTCTAATAGACTTAGTGATGCACGTGAGAGGTAGTGGTGACATTTTGTAACATTCTTGGTTAAATTAGTATGCGGATCAAAAGGATCTGCTGTGGCGAGTCCGTAATCAGGAAAAAGCTGAAAGAAGCAAATAATGTTGGTTATTATAATAAACGTGCCGTGGCTCAAAAAAAGTTGAAAAACACTGCTCTAGACCTAAGGTCAAAAGGAATAACTTGTCCCATCTTTTTTGTTTACCTCAGATATAAGAGGAAGGGGATTTAGACTCCTCAAATATGTAAAGCCCTTATAGTTTTATTTCCGATGTGGAAAAAATTGCTCTGAAGTCCCATTAAACTGAAACAGATTGTGTTTGATTTCCCTTGGTTTAATGTTGTTTTACCTTAGGTTTGTACGGCTGTGCAGTCTTGATGAAATGGTTGTGCCTGGTCTTCTCCTTCTTATCGGCCTGCATGCTGAATGACTCGTGACTTTTCCTCAAATGACCGCCTGGACCAGCTGGGTGGCGACCGGACCTCTGTGTAAAAATATGGAGACATTTTAGTAATTTGCAATTAATTCCAAAACCTTTTCTTCAAAATGGCACATGACATAATGATATACTATTAGTACTTGTAATTAGGTAAGAGTTAAAAAGGGTCCCCACTCACCCGACTGTTGCCATGGAGATTGTTGTAAATGATTCTAAAGCGTTTCCTGGTGTAGTTGCACCTATAAGTCCCGCCCATGAGGTACTCAATAACCAGGCCCACATCAATCAAGGTGATCTTGTAGTTTGGAGGCAGGTGACTCTGTGAAAAGCCACGAGTGACATTCCTGAGACTGACCATTTCAAAGATTAAGATTAAGATATGCCTTTATTCGTCCCTCAGTGGGGAAATTTGTATTGCACAGCAGCAAGAGTAGAGTCAGTTAAGCAGTACAAAATACACAATATAGAAAAATAAACAATATAAACAATAAGTATTAACAAAATCAACAGTTTTTCCCAGAGTTATATACAATAGAGTATGTAGATAATATGAAACCAGATGAGATATATGACCAGTCTATACACTGAGATCTTGTTAATATGAGTTAATATGAGGCATTATGGAAATACTTCACGTATTGCATTTAAAGCCCTTAATATTGCACATGGAGGTTGATCAGATATTGCAGAATGAATGGGGTCTGGAGTAACTATACTGACTATACTAAGTATTGCACAGATGTACATAGTGGTGTAAAATTAAAGAATGTTGCAATCACCACCAACCTGCTTAACATCTCGAACCAGGTGGAGGAGGGTTGGATTGTTGGGAGGTTGTTTCTAAAAATAGGAGAGACAATGGATTAGGAAAAATAAGTTACATCATTTATTTTCCTTGACTTGTGTTTCATCACGTTACAGTGTTGTAAAGCTCCTCAAGCCGAGTGATTGTCAGGAAGCGGTGCATGCTGACACCGTTTTCGATCAACAACTTGACAAAATCCACTCTGTCCATGATGAGGGCATCAAGCATGGCTTGCTCCAAGGAGCTAACCTGCACACAAAGAGAGACAAACAAATGAGGGTGAAGAGTGACGATTCATTTCACAAATATTGATGCCTCAAAAAAGTACTGTTCACCCTCTCATTTCAGCAACCATTATTATATTATATGACTATGACAGTATTTCTTCTCAAGGACAATAATACTAAATTTGATTTTACTAGTAGTCAATGTACAGCTTGTGAAGAAGCATAGATTTACTATACACTGAAAATGAGCAGCCATTATTCCCTTAATAGCTGGTAAGACAAGTGAGTAGAAAAAAAACAACAACACAGCCATGTCCCTTGAGAAGATAAAATTTGCTGAAATGTGAGGGGTGTACTAAATTTTGTGAGATAACGTGAATAAATCTGAGTGATCTGTCCTGCCTTGAAAAAAAAAAAAGAGAAAACAAACAGCACCACAGAGGGCATCCTATGACGACAACTGTGTGAGTTCATGTTACAGTCAAGCCGCTCATGGCCCCCGGCCCCCCATCCATCAGACAGCGCATAGTGGTCATTTGAGATTCTGGGGTCATACCGGCCCAGTCCAAAGGTTTTTTGGCTGAACTGAGCAAACATCGCACTCACTCGCATACACATACCAAGAGCTGCTGTCCGTACACAAACACATGATTCTTGGCAATGTCCACACGGTCCCAGGCCAGAGTCAGGACCAGCTGATCGAAGGCAGAAGCGTTTGTGCCTGGAACACACGAGGTGCGAACTTGCATTAGATAGATACATTGCCAGTGGAAGGTAAGCCTTATTAACTGTGTACTTCCTGTTAGCCATCTTAACAAGATGAGAGGGTTTAATTGGGCAGGAGTTGGCGAGTAAATAGAACACATTAGTATATGAAGCCACATGGTACATGACTGTTCAGTAAGGGTGTCACAAGACGAGGAGATGCATAAAGCTTTTAACATTAATTTTAAGAAAGTTACAATGAAAAAATATTCCTGGACAAACAAACTTTATTTACACGAGTCACAAAACAATGCTGCCACGTTTTGAAATGTTTATTGTCAACATTATTTGAGACCAGACTACTACATGCTAGACACATGGTATAAATGAATGTTCTATAATAGATACTGTATGAAGAAAGTATAGCATTAAATATACAATTTTAATCTCCATTTCTTTCTACTCCTTTTTCTACATGCTATTATGCAAGTGTAATCTGTTCCCACAAAGTTGAATGCATAGATTTGCCCAAAATGTCTTGGGAAAAATAAAGAAATAAGGGTTCAACTCCAAACTCATATTAATGAATTACTTGTGGCCCAAAGGTTTTGTCATATTTCCTGTACAAAAAAAAAAAAATAGGACTGTCAAACTTCAAAATACAACTTAAAATTATTTCCCAGCAGCGTTCCCACATGTACTACATTTCTAGTGATGATTTAACAACCCTGGACTTCCCACAACACACCATGTCTGCTAAATGCTGCCTGCAGCGTAATAAATAGCCATACTGGAAAACACCACTTTGTAGTCTTTCACCACATAAAGGGACCTCACTGACTATTTCATACAGAAATGAATAAAATAATCAAATGAATACTGATAAAAACATTTTTTTATATATTTGTATAGTAAATAATTTTCGTTATACCTTTTTTTTTTATGATTGGAGAAATTGCACATTTCTTTGACCTTGAAGTGGGGTGCATTTTGACTTCAAATGACCAAATATGGTTCCTTGCACTGCAAAGGGTAACGTAGTTTAAAGATTTAGACCAGGGGTCTCAAACTCAATTTACTTGGGGGCCACTGGAGCTCGAGCCTGAGTGAGACTGGGCCGCATCAGGTTTTAAAACAAAAAACGCATTTATTAAAAACAAAAAATTTCTTAAAACTTTGCTTTGGTTCCAATTTTCTACAAGAAAAGCTCTGATTCCACTGTTCTCAAATATCTTACTTTTTATTTTTCTACACAAAATAAGATGAAAAATAAAACAAAAAATAAACAAATCAAGAATAAAGAAAATCAATCAATCAGTAATAAATAAATATAATAATAATAAAACGGCAAATAAAAAATAGACATGACAAAACACGACTATAGTCACATTTATACTCTTTTTATTTACAACATATTGCGCAACTGGAGGGTCTTGAGACACATGCTAACTCGCAAACTAGAGAGCTAGCGACCTAAACGGTAGCCTCCAAGTTACTTCCTTTAAACTTAAATAGCCAAAAACTTACCACTTCCACACAGATAGGGGGGATAACTATTAACAGTTATTTAACCTTTAACATGAACACTAATCAAACATAATTTTTTCTGGGTACATGATACCATACAGCATCCATATCAAACTTGCGCGGGCCGCACTAACATTAAACTTTCATATCAAGGCGGGGGCCTCAAACTCGTGTCCTGCGGGCCACATTTGGCCCGCGGGCCGCATGTTTGAGACCCCTGATTTAGACACTCAGGGTCCTTCAAGGATGAGTTACTGTTTGACCAGCATGAACACCCCTGATATTTGTCTGACAAATATTTGTCTGTGCGGACTTTCGGTCACAATCACCCGCAGTGACTCAATACGATTGATCACCTGCGGCCACCACACACACATTCTTGGCTTTTGTCTAAGTTAAGCCAGGACAAAGAAGCACTCTCCAGGTAGGTAGTAATAAGTTACTGCCGTCAACTTCAAGTCAAATGGACTTTCAACTGACTGGGTTGCCTTTCTTAAACATATTACACGCAGCTCGGCAGTGATGTGGAGCCTGTGACTGCAAGGAATGTGATCTCCTCAGGAACACAAAAGGCAAATAGGGCTGAACTGCTCTCAAAGCATATCAATAACAGAACAAACATAGAAAGCAGAGCCCAGAAATCTTATAACGTTCGCCTCAGCAGATGAAGACACTGAATAAACATGGCTGATGCTCCTTTATTATTAGACAAGCATGGGAAGAACAGGAAGAAATCATCTAAGTATACCAACCTTGGAGTAAGGCCCTCAGGATGGCAACGTCAATGTCCTGGCTCTCCTCTGAGCTGAGATGAAACACGGTGATCTGTTTGGAAATAAACATCAGCTCTCAGCATCAAGGGCCCATGGATGTGAATGGCTTCTTTAACTGTACTACTAAAATATACATATACAACATACATGATGTTGAACTGCACTACACCATACTAAAGGCGTGTTTCAAATGTTTTGGTTACCTTACTTAGTAGCTACAGGAGTATTAGAAACAGGTCTCAGTGCGATGCAGTGCAGTTCTACACCACTGCAACTTAAATTAATAGCAGTCTGTCAAAATGTGAGAATAACTACTTTCGTAAAGGCAAAGTTTTTGGATGCATGATTGTTTATAGAGCTTAGTTTAGATGTACCAGTTCTTTCCTCTTCATGCACTCCATCAGAGTCTGAAAAAGATGGATGGCGTCACTCTGGCTGAAGTTGAAGGTTTTCTTGATGGTTGCGATGATGTCCGCCTCCACGCCGTCTGGAAGACCACTGAAAAAAGATTTACAGTGTAAATGCTGTTATTCCTTCAGCAATTATTCTGCAATAAAAAACAGGCAAAAATGTAGTCAACAAAGCCATGGTGTGCTGAAGTGCTGTTGGTTGCTACGGTGGAACAGTCAAAAGCCGTACAATAGAGTATTATGGCAAATTCATTCATTCATTTTCTACCGCTTTTTCTGCTTTGTCGCGGGGGTGCTGGAGCCTATCCCAGCTGTCTTCGGGCGAGAGGCGGGGTACACTCTGGACTGGTCGCCAACCAATCACAGGGTACATATAGACAAACAACCATTCACACTCACATTCATACCTATGGACAATTTGGAGTCGCCAATTAACCTAGCATGTTTTTGGAATGTGGGAGGAAACCGGAGTACCCGGAGAAAACCTACGCATGCACGGGGAGAACATGCAAACTCCACACAGAGATGGCCGAGGGTGGAATTGAACCCTGGTCTCCTAGCTGTGAGGTCTGCGCGCTAACCACTAGAATGCCGTGCCACCCTATTCTGGCAAATAATGCCTCAAAAGTCAAACAATGGGATTACTTAAGTTTAGTTTTTTTTTTGTGATGCCACCACAGAAGGGTGGGAAAAGTGTGACTCGAGATTGTATTGACTATGACACATTGTAATTCTGTAAGAAGATTATTCCCTCAGTTAGTTTTAAAAGGATCCTAGTGGGACAAAAATAGATCAGAGGCACCAACATGAATGCTTGGTTGTATCTCTTAATCAGTTTTTTGTTTTAGCACAAATATTCAAGTGTCTTACCCCCCCTCCTCGGTCTGCTTGTGGACATAGGCTAGTATGTCGGCAGCTCGGCCCGTCCCCTCACACACCACCACCGGTACAGGAGGGCTCTCTTGAAGGTAATCAAGCACGGTCAAAATCACATTGGGACCACCTTCGAAGATAAGCGCCACTACAGGAACGCCCTGACCGATACCTGCAAAAGAAGAAGACAGGCTCCACATCTAACCTTCAGCAATGATCCTGATTACATGAAAGAGTCTCTCTTACGTGCATGTATTCTTTGGAGGTTGATGTGCTTCTCCAGGTCCCGTCGCAGCTGGACTTCCGCGCCATACTTGCCCACCGTACCGTCGTCCACCAGGAGGAAATGGGAGTGAAGGTTGTTCAGAACGTTGAGTTTGCTGAGAGGGTTGAGTAGCGTCTGGTACGGAGCGATGATCTGCGTCGCCAAGAGACAGGGCGGGAACTTTAACAACAGTTGGGTTACGATCCGAAGTGTGACTTGAAATGACGACTTACGTCTTTGCCGATCAGGTCGTTCCTGTTTTCAATGACTCCCCAAGGTGCGATGCCAATAGTGCAAATCTTTTTTGATGATCTGGAACTGTGCTCTTTGAGAGCTTCGCCGACATGCTTTGCTACACCTGTGGGGAAAAAGGCAAGGATCAGAATCACCGCCATGTACGTCACGCTGATACCCTGGAAAAATACGCAAGGGAAAATTGTAACTTAAATCATCTTTATGCCCGCACAACATTAGACTCTAAACTTTGTGTTGCCATGAGAGAAGTGGAGTTGTGAAGCAGTTTTCTACATTTTAGAGGGAGGAAGAAAGGGTTTTTTATGCCCACACACTGTTTTTTATCTGTTCTATGTTCATTAAACTGTTTGAAAAATGTCATGTCAATCAGACTTATACAGGTTAAAAATGGACCTATTGTGCTAATTTTTAATCCCTTTGTATAAAGTTGTGGACTCCTATAGAGCAGCTACACACAATAAACCGTACAGGAAACTTTCTATATCTTCCAGAATCTGCACCTATTCCAACTGTCTTTCCTTGTATTTCCAAAGCGGTTTGTTTTAATTTCGCCCGCCTCCGAGCACGCCCACTCTACTGTGATTTGTCACACTCCCAAGTACTTCCAGACTACTGCCAAATCCCACTTTCTAATTTTGTGGGTGTAGGAGTTGATAATAAATGAATAAAGGGAATTGAAAAGTGGTTAGGAGCTACTGGCTGGAGACCCCTGTCTCACCGTGTATGAACTCTAAGTGTGGTAACGTAGTACTAGGTCTGTGTTTACAGAATAGAGGCATAATGTGCCCAACATTAATACACCTATCGAGACAGATGGAAATATTTTTGTCTTGCTGGGAATCACCATCTCCAACCACGTCTGCCTGAGCTTGCTTCTTAGAAAGATTTCCTGGGAGCCATAGCTAACAACCAACCATAAACAGAGTGAAGCAAAGATGAGGAGGGCAGTCCTAGAGCCTATAGCGCATGCCCGGCTACCTGTGATGTCACAAACAGCCAGCATTGGAAAAAGCAATGTTGGCATTATTTAATGTAAGACTATATACATATATTTTAAGGTCAGAAAAGAGTAAAAATTAATAGGTCCTCTATAGCAGGGGCGCATGTTTTGCTAAATTATCAACTGTATACAAAGTATACCTTACTGCTACTTTAAACAAATTGGTGAAGTGAAACGTGTCCTCCAAAATTCAAGTGGTCAAAACACCTCCAGTGCGACAACAACAACAGTCAGATTAGCTCAACATTTGGGTAACGGATCGTCTGAATTAAGCAGTAAAAGACCACGGGCGGCTTAAAAGTAATAAGTTGTCTGGTTAATTGACCCTCGGAGTGTTGACACTACAATGAGACCGCACCGTCTTAACACAGTGCTGACACACTTAGCGCCTGCTATTACAGCTTAAGCCCCATCAGATAATTGTTAGTTGTGTTGTACAAACACTGGTTCAACACTGAACCATTTCTAGTAACTAGTTTGTCACAGTCAACCAGTCACACACAGCCTGAAAATAAAGCAAATCCAAAAAAACCTGTGTTGACGCCTCCGGTGAGAATCCAGGCGCCCGTGGTGACGGCAGCCTTGATGAGGCCTTTGCCGACCACCTGCTTGATACGAGGATGCAGATCAAAGTTCTGGACCCCGCCGTGGACAGAGATGAGGATCTTGGGAAGCTCCATGTGCCACTCCTTCAGCATCAGCCGCAGGATACTCTCCGGACGAGAGTCGTGGGACAAACGCACATACTGCCATATAAACAGAAAAGGAAGAAACAGTAAGAATTTATGTCATACGTTTACATTTTAAGTGCATTTTAGGAGTTCCCACACTTTACTAATTTGGCTAAAAAGGAAAAAAAACAAAAAAACAAATATACGTATTGTTTGTTTTCAGCTACCGAAACCACTTTAATTGCACATTTCAAGGTCCTATTACTGACCTTGCAGGCGAAACCTAAAACATCAGTCAAAGATCCTATACATGACAGGAGCGATCAACTTTTCTAACAAAGTTTCTAAGCTTTCACTGCAAAAATACTAGACCAAGATCCTGTACAGATTCCAGACTCCGCCCCAGCACATCTACCCACCAGTGACCGGATAGAGCCCATGTGATCCCAACAAAGTGTTTTCTAGTGTGCTAAAAAAGGTTGCAAAACTTGTCATGCACAAGTATCTGGTGGGTCAGATGGGGTCGCCCAGGCTGTACTTTGCAAACCCCTGGTTTAATGAATTAACTATTGCTTTGTTGGAGTAATAGCACTTGATGAAGCCTTTTCTGACATTACACATTACAAAATAAATATGTATGATTTTGTGTTGATGTCAATATCATTACCATCCAATATTCAAGGATGTAATATCGCCATCTTATCACATACTACAGTATTAATTGGCCCTGTACCCTAGAAACCGCCCATGAATGATACGGGAAAAGGCCGAAATGATACTGCGTCAAAGCCCAGGGCAGTGATACTGATAAAATATAGAGTTTAACCATGTCCAGTATCAGCCCCCGTAGCTGTCCACTCAGAGCGCGCTGCTCTGGTATCGTGCCCGTGAAACAACCAATCAGAGAACAGCGCACGAGTGCTTCGTGCCTAATGCTTCTCCAGTCACCAAAAAACCCAAACTTGATTAATGGAACTTTAATCGTCAGACATTGATAAGATAAGGCTGTTGATAAAATATTATTGTTGAAATTATTGTGTTTACACTGTTTAGATATAATACATGTAATAAAGTGAACATTTTCTGGAAACAAAATGGTCTTTTTATTAAATAGTACGTGATAATAAGCTCATGATTAAATAGTATGTGATAATAAGATGTGCCAGTATCAGCCCGAGACCGAAGGTACTGACACTTGGGGGCATGATACCTGGCCTGATACCAGACAAACCATGTGATAACCTATAAATATCAAAAGTAAAAAAAAAGTTGTATCAGGACATCCTCACGCACAACAGCTCCACTGTTTCATAAAAACACTAGTCAAAGAGTCCTTTTATGACACCATAGGTGTTTTCAGGAATCTACTCGCTCTCTTGTAGGTCTGACCAGGCCCGCGGGTTGCCAGTTGAATACCATGTGCCCTGCTATATATGACCCCCTCCTACCTTGGCTCGATAGGAGTGTGAGCCTCCCTGGAAGTTAACGACACCATAGGCGTCAGTGGGTCTGGCCTCTGTGTGTTTTTCCACCGACCACTCCTCCAGCTCCGGCCTGGGCCTGCCGGAGCTCTCACCCAGCTTCACATCCGAGTACTTGTTGGCCAAGCTGGCTGTGAAGCCGACATGTTGCCGCACCAGCCGCCCGCAGCAGCACCTGCACAAGGACATGCATCTTATGAGATTGACATGAACCGCTACGAAACAAAGAGCATGCATACACCTTCAAGCACAAAACTAGAACTAAAGTACTGCTGTATTATTCTATTTTGCATTATCAATATTATTTAGCTATGAGGTTCAGATAACAGAAATGAGCTTCTCCACTCAAGTGATTACGTTAGCGAAGAATGCCTGGAAGTTATTTGTTTCCTCAGGCAGGTTTCTTTTCAGTGGAATTATACACTAACTAATTTTGCCTGCAGGTTCCTTCTGGGTCGCATGAGATTCCCTTGAGCTAATCCCACCTCCAGACTAAAAGAAGAATGCAGGAAACAAAAGACTACTGAAGCAATACTCACCGGACTAGCTGCTGGCAGATCTGGCATCCTGGAAGGCATCTAGATGGAATTTAAACACATGACACAAGCATTAGGCAGCAGAAGCATCGATTCATACAATCCAAGGGAGTGCAATGACGCAAGAATATCAACACGTGTGCCGCCAAGGCGCTCAGAGAATCTCTTTCTGAATGTTCTGAATGCCTGTTTCCATGACAGTGTGGTTTCGAGAATAACTGCCAGGAGTTGTGCATGACTGTAGACATGTTGTACTTGTTCAGAAAACTAACTACATCAACAACACCTCCGTTGGGCGTTGGGAGCAACATAAAGGCAAATTATTGATGCAAAAGAAAACATGTAGAAAAAGAATAACTCGGTGTTGCAAACTTTTTCAAAGAGTAACTACAAACAGAGATGGTTGACAGGCAAAGCAGGTTAAACAGTATTGTTGTATAAAATTAGGTTTAGGCCAGGGGTGTCCAAATACTAGCGTGGCCAGAATCATTCCTTGCCATCATCTGGGCTGTGTTTAATTGGATTTTTATGTGCCGAGGACCCCCCAAAAAACAAACTGTGGCCCAACAATTGTCCCTGGGCTGCAGTTTGGACATTCATGGCCTGCACATTATTATACTAGTATAGTAATCCCTTGTTTATCGCTGTGAATTGTTTCCAGACCCGACTGTCATAAAAACTTCAGCAAAGTGGGATATTTTCATAGTTAGGGAAGCTTTTTACAAGATTCTAAGTATTTTTTTAGCATTATTAGAGCCGTCTAGACATGAAATAACATTAATACAGTCACCTTTATACTCTTATTACTCAATATAGTAACGTAATTTGAGCCCATGCGATCATTCTGATTATTATCACGACAATTGTTTATTATTGTGCCTGTTGTGAGATCATTCAAACCTGCAACAAATGCCTGTTGTTCCTGCGATTGTGTGTCTCACCGAACATTAAAAACACCTTGTGACCAGTGGAGGTAGTTTAATTATTTTTATGCTTGAAAATATATAATGAGAAAGTAAGGAATTTTTACTCTTTTCTGGAATTTGAAGTGAAATTTTGTGCGTCTCGATTGAGTAGTGAGCAATGAGGAAAACAGCAATAATCTAACAGAGGTAATAAATGTAAATAATGTAATAAAAATTATTAATTAATTGATAATTAATAAAAAATAATTAATAAAAAATATTAGAGATAATAAATGTCGGGCAAATAATAATACAATGAACTCTTCAGTTACAGTAAAGTCTCGTTATATCGATATCGGTTATAACGAATTACTACTTATTACGATACTATTTTCATTTCCCGGCAAATTTCTAGTCTTTTATGATATAATTGGTTCCGTTAGTACGATACCCGGTTATTATGATAATCCGGTTACTACGATGCCCTTTTCATCTCCCGCCAGCCAATTTGGTCTGCTTATATCGATACAAAAGCAGCTTAAATCAATCTTTGCTTAAGGATTTCAATACCAAAAAAGAACACGGTGAACGGCTGCTTCCAGTCAACTTTATTTTTCACACTTCCACCACCAGAGCGCAGCACACACACCGGTTCCCGCACTTCCTGGTTCACAGGTCATGCTCAACCCGCCCCACATAGCTGGCCAAACACATGCCACGAACGCCAGCATGTACATATGAAAAACAGTGATTATTGCAAGCGATAAAAAGATATCTGAATACAACACAATTAAATACATGTATTTGTACGCTTGTGTCTTCGTTGGAATAGGTGTGTATGCTATGTCAGTTGGTTCTTCTGTTGCAGGCATGTGTTTGGCCAGCTATGTGGGGCGGGTTGAGCATGACCTGTGAACCAGGAAGTGCGGGAATCGGTGTGTGTGCTGCGCTCTGGTGGTGGAAGTGTGAAAAATAAAGTTGACTGGAAGCAGCCGTTCGATTTTCCAACTCCCAAGAATATCGATATAAAGAGACTTTACTCGAGTAGCATAAGCACGTCTTCACAGTGTAATCACAGTCAGACATTACAGAGTACAGGTTGAGACCAGACTCATTTTTAGCCACTCTGATGGTTGTGGTTTGGGCCTCTGTACAATTACGGCGTCACCGTGGTGACCACCACAAGACTCACTACCGGAGTGCAAACACATACCTGTGGGGGTCCTTTGACACTGGAAGTACGTACACACATTCCCTCTTGGTGAAAGTGCTTTCTATCCAGGGTTTCTGGGACTGTGGGGGGAAAAAAAAGAAAAATAAATTAGATAATCAGTTAGAGGTTTGTCAAAAGACACACAGAAATCACAGTTGAGAATATACAGTATACGTATGTGGTGAAGGCATCTGTAAAATATAATCACATTATTAATTACTTTTTCCCCAAAGGCAAGCATTTTTTAACTGGTATTTTCAATCAATGCCTCACGACTTGTTTTTCAGCCATTGTAAGGCCTTAATCCAGCTAATCCCTCACATAATACAGAAGGAATCCATTCAAGAACTTCAAGTAGGGCTGGACAACAGTTGCTTGAAAACAGTAATAAAATCTTTTTAAAAGCCCATCATCATATCTGCTGTTTTGTTTCCTTGATTTAAATTTTAATTCTAACGAAGTCAAACCATGGTTCATCCAGATCGGATTCAAACGGCTGTTATATAAAATAAATGATTGAAAATCCCACTTAATAAATAGTTCAGACACTTACACTGCTGTGAAATCTTATCTTATTTGAAAAACAAAAGAAGAGTCAGATTGTGAAACCTAGTCTAATCTGGATCCAATTCTGATTGGAATAAATTTGGTTGGAATAAAACAAAAACCATAAAATGTAGTTTCATGAATATCTTTGTTAAATTTTACACTATTTGAAAAAAGCGCTAAATCCAAAGTCAAAACTGATCCAAACATGGCAGCAATTTAAAATGTAAAACCCTATGAACAATTTAGAAATATTCCTACTGTGTAATTTGATGTAGATGACATCTGCTGTGTAAACAAGTAGTCAAAAGCTGTAAAGTCACACCAAACTTAATCTGGATCTGATCCAGATTGTGCATTTGGGTGCAATCTGAATTTCCAATGTTCAGATTCTAATATCTCAAATCAGATCTTATCCGATTTAGATGACATTTACAGAATATTTAACTTTTTAAACAAAGTTGTTGTCAACATTACCGGTTGGTTAAGTTCCGTAAAGAAGTCCGCTTGGAAACATCTACACAAACTTATCACGACATTTCTCCACGGCCTACCTGACCGTCCTCTTCTTCATCTCTGTGTTTAAGGGCTTTGTAGAGGAACATTCCAGTGCCCCTCGGTGCATCTCCCAGACCAAAACCGCACTTGTCGCAATCCCCCTTCAACGCCGATTCGCCAGCAACAAATCACCACGCATTCGCCCACGTGTAATGTTCTCTTCAATATCAAAGTCGACGGCGATGCCGTTAGCGCAGGGATCCGGCTCGGAGTTAAAAGCTGAGTGATCAGCGAAAAGGTCGGAGCCTTACCAAACGGCATGGACAGTTAATGTGTAAGAAGCCGTTTTGGGTGGCAGATGAATGTGTCTGAGAGCGAGTCGATGTTAGACCAGGACGAGGGAGGCGCCGATGAAGGAGGCGCGGGACAGGATTAGTGGACGGGCAGAGGCCTCAATGATAAACACCTATGTGTCTACTGAAGACACACCACCTACCGTGACACACACACAGACACACACAGCAGTGTGGCTGAAGCTGTACCGATGTCATTATTAAACGCTCCACTACCTATGACACAAGGTGCCACTTCTCATTAATAACCGGCAGAAGGTAGTTATTGAGGTCCATTTTCTGACACAATGGTGCTGCCCGTTCAGGAGAGATTTAGCATATCGGTGTCTTTGACTTTGTACATTATGCAAGTGTCTTTTGGTTTGTTTCTATTAAGTATTAGGCAGTTGTCATTCATAACTGGTGGGAGGAGACATGTAGGTCTATCCCACTTTGTTTGACGGTCCTTGAATGTACAGTACGTTCTCAAGTTCTCTCATGCTGCAAAGATAAGACTACTATTGTATTTTTACTCTTTCAACTACCGTAAATTCCGGACTATAAGCCGCTACTTTTTTCCCCAAACTTTCAACCCTGCGGCTTATTCAGTGATGCGGCCAATTTATGTAGTTTTTCTAACGGCTGAAAAAGGTAAGATTAAGACCGGTGGAATATATGCGTCGAGGAAAACTGCAACTTCTTGTCTTGTGCATAAATTAAATTAGCGTGAACATATCCTCATCATGGAAAATGCAAAAAGAAAAAAAATATGACGCAGCTTTCAAGCTAAAAGCAATCGAGCTGTCCGATAAAGGAAACAGAACTGCTGCATGTAAACTTGGCATAAACAAATCGATGGTGAGACGCTGGAAACGGCAGCGGGAAGAACTGGAGCAATGTAAAAAGACAAAAAAAAGCTTTCAGTGGTAATAAAAGCAGGTGAGTTATATTATTATTATTGTTAAGTTATATTATTAAAACTTTGAAAACTTGTTTACTCGTTTATGTTTACATGTTTTAATGTGGGCACATGCGGCTTATATACAGGTGCAGCTTGTGTATGTACAAAATCGTTTTTCCTCTAAAAATGTAGTGGGTGAGGCTTATAATCAGGTGCGCTCTATAGTCCGGAAATTACGGTAATATTTGTTCCAAAAAGCTGATACTATGTGGGGATACATAAGGTAATAGCTGATGAACTTGAGTGCATATAGTAATATAATATGCATATTTGAGGTACCCAACCTCTCCACCTCTTACCTAGGTGGGTAAATATACGGAAAGCTATCTAAACAAAACATCGACATCTTAGCTTTGTGTTGCAGGTAAATTAAAGGTGGCTATTGTAATTAATAACTGGGAGGAGGCATGTTCTTATTTTTTGTTGCAAAGCGTCAATATTACATTACTAGTATGCACATGCCCGTTCAAAACAGAAATAGTGGTAATTACTGTATATAGAAGCCTTGCTGGAGATTTGGGGAAATGCCGCTAGGCAGCTAAGTGTTCGGCGGCAGATAAAACCGGCTTGAGCTTGGCTAACCTGTAACCATGGTACCTGAGAATGTCAGCCAACAAAAGACTGGCGCTTTCTCTGGATAGCCCTGCCAAAATCACACGCAGACACTTCAACCTCCTCCCTCCCTCTTCATCTCTGCCTTTTTATATCCCAGCTCCACAGCAATAAGAGTTTTATGATCCTTTTTACACCTGAAACATAGTATAGTATCTACACAGTGTTTTTCAATAAAGTGGAGTTAAGGGAGTTTTGACTTAAATTGGGATGATTTAGTTCCTTCCTTAAAGCTGGCTGGTCAAGCAATCATTCCTCCAGCCACACTTTAGCGTGACGTAAGACCAGGCCTGATAACATCTGCCCTGGCAATGCAACTGCCCATTAGATAAAACATAGGCAATGGGGGTCAGCGCTTTAGAGCGAAAATGCAGCCTTTAGAGGCTGACAGGAAGTAGGAAATGCATTTCTGTTGTTTTTAGTTTCTATATACCTGGGCAGCTAAGTGCATAACCTGGAATATGTCTGTAAGGGGTTCCGCATGCACCGTTGCAGTCGTTTTACTCCCTATTTTATCCACAACAATACAAGACAATACAATCCAAGAAACAATACAAGCAGTTGATGTTTGCTGAATACAAGGATGAAGAGTCACGATGTGCTATATCACTACATTGACAGTTACTATGGTACCCATTATGTCATTGTATGGTCATATCACCTCATACTTCGATACGTGATAAAAAAAAGCTATATTAGGAAAGCAGGAAGTGAACAAATGTAACAGTTACTGATTGTAAAAGTACCAGATGGAGGGGTCAGATTTAATGAGCTTTGCTTCTTCCTACTCTTTTTGGACATGTTTAACTGTGAACTGATTATGTGATGCATTCAATTGTAATCTGATGCATGTTCAAATGAAATAAAACCATTACCATTACCAAACTGTGGTATTGATGTTTATTACCTTTCTATGGAGATCGAGTACCTTTAACAAGAATAAAAACAAATCATCCACTACAGAGTATATGAGCACAGTGATAAGACTGAGCAGAATCTGGGGCATCCTCCATGCCTCAGTGAGCCATGTCTCTACTCTGGACTTTTTCCACCTCACAGCCTTTATTCCACATCAATGTCACTCTTTATTGCAAATAACTGCTGTAATTCTACTGCGCAACCTACAAGAAAATGACATTTTAAAAAGGTACTCTATTAATGCAAATTTGACTTTTTAATAATGTTCTAACAATAATGCGTCCATAGAGCCTGTTTATGAGTACCAAACAAGAGAAAAGTTTATTATCACTCTCACTTGTTGCGTTGGAGGTTCCGGGTTTCCGGGTTGCATACGCCCACCACTTGACAGAGGACAGTTTTGTACATAAAATAAAAAGGCACCACTGCAGCTGTTGTGCCAATAATGCCTTTTTTCTTCAGCAAATAGGATAACCATGGACAATGTTATTGTAATGTACTGTAAGCACTGTAGCTCACATCACTATGCTAGTGTTGCTTAACATTTGTCATCTCTCGTCACTTTTGCGGCTTGACTCAATCACATTTTTCATTCATTCATTCATTCAGTCCCTTCAGCACTGGTCATTTTAGACCATTTTGACTGATTTTTCAAAGCACAAAGAATATTAAACTCATCTTTCATAAGGTACGTTTCAGGAAAAAATCAGTTGCCAACTAAGATGTGAGGGTAAAACATTTTTTTTTTTTACGATGCATTTCAAGCAGAACTTTCACTTTGAGCTTAATTTTTTTTACTAATTACTTTTGTGACAGCTCAAAAATCTCAACAACGATACCACAACATTAATATAAAAAGTGTTTTACATCAAAAATCACTATTTACAAATTTTTGCGCATATTTTCTCTACAATGAGTAACCTTCTGCACGCTACACTCCTCCATGCTCTCACAATTCCTCCTTGCTGTCTAGTGTGTATTTACACGCAAAAGATCCATGCCAAGCGCGTCAAGCATCTAGGCTAGATTTTACTTGCCTTGATACTTCCAATACACTATTGTACCACCTCCAAGGTTTCTTTAAAATTGTTGCAAAATAGTTAAAAATCCCGACCACCACCGAGGCTTAAAGGTTTATCAAAAAAGTGATAAACGTGTGCTGGAAATGAATTGCGGACTTCTGAGGACTTTCAGTGAAACAGTCATGAGACCAGAGTGTGATGGCACTCACGCTTGTTCCCTGTGGGTATGGCTCAGCAGTGCACAGTGCCGTATGTGTGTCATGCCAGCCAGCCTCATCCCTATAGCTTCCAGCGAGTGTGCATGCTAGTAATGCAAACTATGTAGCATATGATGCCTTCTTTTTTTTTTTTTTTACAACATCTGGCGCCTATGCTTACATGGGCCAATAAGAAGCAGGTTTAATGGAGGTTTTATACAGGAAGTGGGAAAAACACTGTTCCTATTGCAATGCAAAATACTGTCGCCTTATGTACACACAAGTTCTCCGACATACAAGCTGAGCAGCAACTTCACTTCAATACACGGCTTCAAAAGCTGTGACCATTTTCTTATTAAAGCGTGTCTCCAAGGCCAATTGAACTAACCTAAGCAATCATCTTCAAATTAGCAATTGTGTGTGTGTGGTGTAAATGGATTAGAGTGTGAGATAAGGGCTTAGAAACACGCCACTAACACTCTAGTTCAGGGGTCTCAAACTCAATTTACTTGGGGGCCACTGGAGCTAGGGTCTGGGCGAGACTGGGCCGCATCAGGTTTTCCCAAAAAAAAAAAAAACGCATTTATTAAAAACAGAAAAATTAATAAACTTTGCTTTGGTTTAGATTTTTTACAAGAAAAGCTCTGATAAAACATTCCACTGTTCTCAAATATCTTAATTTTTATTTTTCTACACAAAATAAGATGAAAAATAAATAAACAAATCAAGAATAAAAAAATCAATCGATCAGTAATATATAAATATAATGATAAAACGGCAAATAATAAAAACTTAAGAAACCACATATAGTTGGTGGGTAGACAAATTATTTTCTTCTGATTAAAATGAACAAAGCATTATTAGAGCCCTGTAGACATGACAAAACACGACTATAGTCACATTTATACTCTTTTTATTTACAACATATTGCGCAACTGCAGGGTCTTGAGACACATGCTAACTCGCAAACTAGAGAGCTAGCGACCTAAACGGTAGCCTTCAAGTTATTTCCTTTTACCACTTCCACACAGATAGGGAGGATAGCTATTAACAGTTATTTAACCTTTAACATCAACATTAATCAAACGTAATAATTTTTTCTGGGTACATGATACCATACAGCATCCATATCAAACTTGCGCGGGCCACACTAACATTAAACTTTCATATCAAGGCGGGGGCCTCAAACTAGTGTCCTGTGGGCCACATTTGGCCCGCGGGCCGCGTGTTTGAGACCGCTGCTCTAGTTTATCAGAGGGCACAACCAATTGATGCAAGACAATTACTGAGCAGCTTAGAGTAGGAATGGATTCTATTTTTTAAATAAAACAATATTATTTTTTACGAGTTTATATATATATACACATATATATATATATATATATACACACACCATTAACAGCCATGTTGTTGGTTCTTTAGCGACTCTTGAATGCAACCAATAGTGCACACCAATACGATAGATTAATTGATTATGATGCCCAGCTCAGAGGGTACTAAAGACTGAGCAGCATCCATAATAAACATAAGGCGTAAATTACATGGCACCAAAGTGTGATGATGACAATTAACCATAGAACAGAAAATTTATTTTACATTATTACATCGTACAAGTATCTGCCCTGGCTGCTCAGTACAATATGGCTGAAAAGACAACAAATAAGCAGTAACGTACACCACCTTGTGTGAAAAAACTCCCGAGCACAAGCAGTAATCTTGTTCTTAAAACTTTGTCTGTACAATCCAGAAAGCGGCAGTTTGACCCAGGAACAGATTAGTTCACTTACTATTATTTTGCACAGGAGAACGTGATTTGAGACCATAGTTTTATGTAACACTGATGAGCAGCACTGTCCAGTAACAAACAGAGGCTTACAATAACAACGCTATAGCCCACAGGAGTACAGCATGCAGGGGAAGACTGCTGCTGTGAGCGGCAGTAAGACTGCAGTGACCCTCATCCAGTCCAGGGGTAAGCCGGGGCATGTGACTGTCTCAGGCTTCCTCTGTGGGAAACTGACGGGAGTTTTTTTGGCCATCACAAACTTTAGTTTCTTCATTAAACATTATATGCACCACGTGCCACTAGCGTCATTAAACAAGTGTTTGTTCAAGCATGAGAGAAAAGCCCAATTTTAATGTCACTGCTGCTAGGACTTGTGAAATTGGACAGTGGGTCCAAATCCCATTTGTTCACTTATTTTTGCACTTGTGAGACAGTTCAAAACAGGCCTGTCATAACATTTTTTGCTGGTCAATAACTGTGCTACAAATTATCCATGATAATAGATATTATCGGCAACATATTTCTATTCATTATCGTTATTAGAGGTGTAATTCACATTTGAACCACTAGATGGTACTCAAGTATAGTGTGCCTGTGTTAACCACATTGGCTTGACACAGAAAACCTTCCGCATTGGTCGTCCATGTTCATGCGGCCACTTTCTGTTAAAAATGATATATTCCCTGTATTTCCACAAAGTAGGATTAGGATGGGTGATATATCTATATTTTTAAAATATAAAACAAGCAAATCGTTTATATCGATATAGACTGTATTTTTTTTTTTTTGTGCCATATCGACCCCTTAAGCAAATGCGCAGCTATGGATGTTCATACTGTTAGGTTTGGAACTAGCTGCTTGCTCCATTCTTTACACTCATTAGCAGCTGTTAGCTTTGAACACCCCTTTGCTACGCCGAGCAATCTGAGATCCCCGCAGAGATACAGAGGAGGAGACGCTGCATAGCGGGAGTGAACAGTGAAAAAGACGGTATAAAGGTTGCTGTATAAAGACTGTATCAACCATGTTTACCATCTGTCATCATAGGGAACGAAAGATGGAAGCGCTAACTGGGCTACAGAGAGACGAATGAGAGAAGCATTATTGCACATATTTGATTTTTTTCTATATTTAAAAAAGAGAATATACTATTATATTTCAGCTGCTATTTTTCTATAAGATCGTTTACATTTTAATAAAATTTTGCACACATACTGTGTTCAGCGGTCCTTGAACCCCCCACAATTTGACACCAATTTCTATCTACTCATGGATCATCATTGACATTGTATTGAGTACGTACGCATTTTATACTTTAAATGTGTGAGGCATATTGGAAAAGTATGCATAAAGTATGCATAAATAAATAGATATGATCAGTATTTCAAACAAGATGGCAGGAGAACGCTGCTGCTTTTCAGGACCCACTAGAAAGACCCTGTAGCCTATATGACAGTCTACTGTTTATGAGGACCTACTGCAAAAACATTAGCCAAAGATCGTCTAAATGACAGTGGCAGTTCAAAATGAGCCTTTTATCTTTGCAATGGCTGACTTGAGTGTCGTTAGTTTATTTAGTGTCTCGTACCCAATGAAGTCACGGTTCATACAATAATAATACAGTTGGGATACATGTGAGGGAATTCGAGTTCCAGGCCTAGAGCTCTCACCCGAAGGAATGGAGAGTCCTCGGCGGGAGTACACGGCTCGAACGGCGTTGAGAAACCGTGTCGCAGCACTCCTTGACCTTCCTGACAGGGCAAAGTGTCCAAACGGACCCTGAATACACTGGCGATGCCGACAAGTGTTCGTCGCCATTCGGATACAAATGTATCTCCACGGACGTCAACATTTGTCCCAAATACGAGGTTGTTGACACCGCTGCTAACACCAGACAGCTAGTTAGCATACAGCGCAACCGAGCTAGCTACTTAGCCTGCTAATGTGCGCTCGTGCGTGTGTTTTCATGTGTGTATGAGTCGGGCTTATGCCACGCTAGACAAGCATAATCGTGTCTTTTAATTGCGTTTTTCACGGTGTGTTAGTTGAACTGTCAAACTACAAGCGACCCCAACTGAGCCGAGGAAGCCAAAGAATGCAAAGGGTGGACCTGCCACACAAGTCACGACGATCCACAGGCGCAAATTTGACAAGCGGGACAAAAGCACCCCGAAAGGGGGACAGAAGACGTATGGGACAACGTACCATTCTCGTCACCGTTGAGACTCAGGGGGGGCTTCGTCGTGGCTTCTATCCATCTATCGGCGGTGCTCTGTGTTAGCCTCGAAGGGAAAGCCCGGTGGACGCTGGAGAGATCCGCTTCGGCTGCAGCTCCAACGGAAGGTTGCTTTTTCATAATTGTGCGACTCCAGACTGAGGCGGCGTGACGGAGCGGCTGAGTCAGCCAGCCCAGCGCTCGCTGTCACATGGCCGGGGCGGAGCCTGCCAGCACATGTGTCTTTGTTTTACTATACTACGTGATGGACACCGCTCGCCTATGGGAGAATACTAAGGCAGGCTACATTATCTTGGGTTTATTTAAAATTCTGCCTTGTCTTCCAAATGGCTACACCACCATTAGAAATTCAGTATAAACACATTTTACCGAGTTAGCGAACGCAACGACCGACCTGCTTGCGTGCATTGAATTGAGTCGTTCGCGAACGATCCGGTCATCCGGCTCTTAGAAGTTAACGATGCTGAGTTTTTCCTCTTTTGATGAAGCCGCGCGTGGACGGTTAACATGTTTAGTATGTATCGACTCTGCACGCATCACTTGCGTTAGAGTCCCGGTCACACACACACACACACACATACATACAGCACGTTACATCACTTGTTGCTAGGCAGTGTTCATAAGGCTTAATCCTAAATGATGCACATCAGCTCCTGACATTACGACCCGGAAGTCGTCTATCTGCAACCGCTAAATGAGTGAATCCGAATCAGGGTGTGAGCAAATTGTAGGGGACACATGGAAACATTTACTTTTTATGGCTGCACCATAAAGTTATGTTACATAGTACTTTTGGAGAATTAACTTGTACTCATGTCCCATGGACAGTGTCTCGGAACACGTGGAAGGGATTAAATAACACACTAGAACAACATTGTTTAATATAAGGCAACAAAACATGTAAAAACATCAAACATTGATTTCTAAAGTTATCAAAAACGTACCATTATATAGCTGTAATCATTTTCAGCTAAGGCCCTCAGCCCACCATCTGAATAAGCAAGTGTCAGGCTAAATATAGTAAAGTGCTTTCTATGAAGTATTCAGTCATTGCCATGGCAGAGTGTCAAGGCAATAATATGACTATGAGTTTTCTGAACAAAAGGCAGGCACTTTAAAAGCCTTTCCAGCACTACAAAAAATAATCATATTCCACTGATACCACATATTGATATATATATTGAATGGTAATCGTCCCTTGGTCGTAGAGTTTTATTGCAAAATTGCTTCAGTCAGCTCTTGCATTTCATGCACCTGTAAAGAGAAAAAACAATTACTATACTATGATAATATGATGATATATGTTATACTATTACTATGATGATTAGAGCTGTCAAACTGAAGTTTCCTTTAAAAAAAATTTTCATGCATCACCACATGGTACCAGCATTTGGGACCAAATATGAGGTGAAAGAAAAATACAGTATAGTTATCTGTGCAGTGTGGGAGACATGTATTGCAAAGTTGGATGGTGCGTTCAAGTCGCAGCTATATATATATATATATATATATATATATATATATAAAAAGTTAGCAATTCCACAGTTTTTTGCATGTTTAATGGGAGCTGCGACTTGAACGCACCATCCAACTTTGCAATACATGTCTCCCATGCTGCACAGATAATGGCCCATATTTCCAAAATGGATTATCCCGGTATAAAAATGTTTGAATGAAAAACAAGCTTGGTTAATAAAGCTGTGAGTAAAATAAAAACGTGCACACCTGACAACAAAGGTTCCCTTGAGGAGTCCAACACCTGATGAAGACAAAAGTCATAGTCATTATTTTAGCGCCCCACTCATCTTTGTACACACACAAGCATTTTTACATATGTATCCAATTCCTTTTTCAAAGCCTTCATTCTAATAGACAGCAGTTTAGTTTGCTGAGTATTAAGAGTAAATGTTTACATTAATATGACCAGTCCATACACATGAGTGGTCTTGTGCAACTAGTTTTCCTCCAAGGTTGCTTTACTTGCACTACAAGGAAGTCGCTGCACAAACCTGAAATTACGCAAGTATTGTTGTAGAAAATGCAAATGTATATTTTTTTGGAAGGGTTTTGTGTTAAAACAACTAGACCAGGAAAAGCTTGCTCTGCAGGAAGTCGGGAAGAGAGATCAAAGATTGCAGTTGTGGAGGGGTGTGGATTAATAAATCTACTCATTTGATTGATTGTTAAGTATGAGCAACTTTTAACTTAAGTATGTATTGCTTTATTACATTACTACTACATAAGATAAAATTATTTATTAGGCATGTGACAAGGACAAAGTAATTAAATGTGAGTGCAAATCTCTATCTTGCTCATAACAGAGATAACAGTACTGCATTTCCTCAAAGAGACCAAAGTGTTTATTTACTGAACTGCAGAGGTGACCGGACTCAAGATTTATATTATTGAATAATAATGTAATTTTTTCTATCACTTTTATGTAATTAATTTTAAAGGACTTTTACAAAGAAAATGTAGAGATGTGGGCAGGCTGTGCACAGGCACATAAAAATGCACACACAAATGTACCCGGTAATTAAATAACACATGGCATCCACTAAAGCGGAGGCCACTAGTTGAGGAAATGATGTACGTATATTGCTTTGACATGACCTGTAAATGAACTTTAAAACAATCTTTAATCAGCTCCCCACTTCTCCTGTTTCATTTTTGGACAACCAAATATTTGGTATGATGAGTTCATGGAGCTTGGCGTTATCAGCTGTTCACAAACTGTAACTGATACAGGACAGGGAAAACACTACAACAGCATTACTTCTGTTCACCTCATAAGAAGTTCCAGTCCAGAAATGCTTCATTTCGCCCCTGTAGCCAGCCACCGCGGCCGACATTATGATGGTGAAAGGCACCAGGTAGAGCAGAGCAGGCTGGCCCGTGTTGGACAGCACCATCACAGCGAATGTTGTTATCATTCCCAGCAGATAGGCTACAAAGAAAATGGCCGTGTAGATAAAATGAGAGAGAAGATGAGGTCAACACCCTGTGGCGAGCTGCAGTACAGGATCACATTACATCACAGTTTAGAACAGGGGTGGGCAAACTACGGCCCGGAGGCCACATCCGGCCCGCCAAGTGTTTGAATACGGCCCGCCCAATCTTTCCAAAGTATTTCATTTAAACTCAACATACAACCTGGCAGCATGGCCTGAGCCAACCTTTTGATGGTTTTATCAATTTCGTTTTTTGACATGGTCTGTTGTTTACAAAGTGCTCCTGAAAGAAGGGACACAAGCACATAATAATAATAATAATAATAATAATAATAATAATAATAATACTAATAATAATAATAATTATTATTATTAGATTAGATTATTACAATTATTATAAGAACTATTATGATTATTATAATTATTATATTAATGCTAATTATGATATTAATTATATATATTATTGTTATATTTGCATATTTTACATAATAATAATATAATTATTATTATTTAAATTTTATTGTAATAATATTTTATTATTTTTAAAATATTTAAATATAAATATAAAGTAATAAATAATAATAGCAGATTGCATGACAATTTTACAGATACAATAATACCAGGTGGACTGTTACGTGTAAAATATATAGCCCCCCCCCCCCCCCCCCCCCGTAAATTTTGTCATATCAATGCGGCCCGCGAGTCAAAAAGTTTGCCCACCCCTGGTTTAGAACATGAATGTACAATAAATTATTTTTTTGGAGGTACCGAGGCAGGAGCTGAAGAAGTAGATCTTGCTATTGATCCACACGTCAAATTTGCTGCAATAAGCCACCAAGAGACCTATAGGACCAATAAAAATAAAAACACTTTTCATAAGGTAACCTGTGTGTGTTTAACATGGTGTAATTATGAGCAGGCATAAAAGAGGGCGCACTAACCTGGCACAATTATATCTCCATAACCCAGAATGACGAACTGCATCTCACAGAGGTTCAGAGCCCAAGCAGAGAACCTTGGGATACGCATCACGACGGGAAGCTAAAAATAGATCACATTCGGTATTTAGCAATTATAACATTTACACTGTGAACGAATGTCCTTTTGTATAGAGCCTTCTCCATTGCTGCCCCCACCCACTGGAACTCTTTGCCCCATTCACTCTGTGCTTGCCCAAAAAAAAAAACCACAAAACCCACCTCTTTAAATCTGTTTTTAATGTCTAACTTTTTATATCTGACTGCTGTGCCCCGCCCCGCTTTTACTCATGTTTTAACCGTGTATTAACCAATGAATGTTGTATTTTGGTGTGTCTTCTATTCTGTTTACTTGCTTTATTCAACTCCATTCTTCTGTAAAGTGTCTGTGAGTATTTTGAAAAGCGCTATACAAATAAAATTTATTATTATTATTATTATAGTGAAGCACTTAATTTCTACAATACATTTTCAATACAGTGGAACCCGTCTAAGTCAACCCATGGATTCCCTGTCGTCTGCGTCATTATTAAAAAGTGCCTGTTTAAGTCAACATCGACATACATGGGTCAGACACAATTCTATAAAAAAAAAAAATTACTTAGAAGGTCACAATAGCTTTTCTTTTTTTTTTTTATACTTTAATTTTTTTTAAACAAAACGTCAAAAGCAATAAAAAAAAACTCGAAACAAAAAGGGGGCACTGGACACACAATTTGGCTATCCCAGATTCCCTGTCATGGTGCAATTCGAGTCATTTCTATGCTCTAACGTGGGTCGGGTTTTGAGCCAATTAACCACTATAAACGAGGAATGGCTGTATCTCTGGACAAAGATATAAATAAATTCAATTTTCAAATGCGATTTTAGTTTCGTCGAGACTCACTAATGTCAACATCAGTCAGCAAATCCGAGGGGTGTTGACTTAAAAAGAGTTCCACTGTATTATCAGCACCAACAACCTGACAATCAGCTGGGGGGAGTGTTCTTCTTCCAGTGGGAGTTGAGTTGTATTGCTATCACAAATCTAACTATTTTCTATCCCGTAGCAGAAAAATTATTCCCATCGTGAGGATGCTCGGCAGTCGCATAGCATGAATGGACAGAGAAAACAAAGCAAGTCTTACTTCCTCAGTGGGAGGTTGGGGATCAGCCGGAATCGCCACCATGTTAGCTTTTGTCTGTGACAGAGCCTACCAAAACCCATCACACAGGTGCAGCAGGCAGAACAGACAAGCCGGGATGTTAATCAAGCAGGCAGGAAAGTCCACCATGAGTAGAACACCTACTACATACTCCCCTTATTGAATGTTCATCCCCTCACATGAAGGTTTTGACCCAAGCTACACTACCCATTTGTCCACAGAACATCACGGTCTCTGCTAGGACTATATTATCTCAAATACTGTAACTATATAATAAGCATTTATTTGAAACAACATTTCTATTAGGACTGGAGTGAGTGTTAAGTCCTGTATGTGCTGCTTTGCTGCCACCTGTCTGTACCTTGTTGCAGCACACTGACCCCCCCCCATTACCTTTTCTCCTGACGCTTCCGGACCCAAAGCCACCTGCTCCATAATGCTAACACCACTCTGTGTGGGAAAAAGACGCAGCGTGGAAATGATGACATTGAATAGATATTTCGATGAATATAATACCTTGGTAAAAAATGGAGTGATGAAAACAAAGAAGACGTCGTATACGAGAAGGAGGCTCAAGAGAATCACACAAATCTGTGAAGGGGAAAAAATCAGTAGGTCAAATGAAAAGGTATGCAATTTCAAGTCCTTGGTGGAGGTTATAAAGAACGGCAGAAGCGATGATCATGAGACGTACCTTGAAGTTGGACAGTGAGATGGTCTTAATGAAGTTGATGCAGAAAGCAAAGCCCAGGATATCCTGCAAGATCCAGATCCACCTACAAAAATCACAAAACACCATTACAGGCTCAACTGCTTTTTCTTTTTTTTTTTTTTTAAATCCGTGAAGTGGAAGTCTAAATTTTATTGTGCCTGAACCGTCATCACATGGAAGGTGAATTTAGGCAAAAGTACGATTCCTTCTTGATAAATGTCACACTTTCGTACTTGAAACATAGAAAACCAGCTCTTACGTTCTAAATACAATTTTTAACATTAGAGACCCCTATAGGCTGCACGGCGAACAATTGGTTAGCGCGCCGAGTTCAATTCCACCCTGCGCCATCTACTAGTACTAGGCATTTACTTGAAAGGAGCTATCCTTCTAATACACATGCAATGGAAATGAAAAAAAATATGATATAATATACTATAGATAAAAACATGTACCTCTGGATTAATTGAGTTAAACATAAACAAATGTGATTAATTGCGATTAAATATTTTTAATCGATTGATAGCCCTACTGTGCACATCTCATGTCAATTGTATTTATCTTTAAATGTTGCCTTATTGCTGTATGGTGGACGTGTGGTTAGCGCGCAGACCTCACAGCGAGGAGACCCGGGTTCAATTCCACCCTCGGCCATCTCTGTGTGGAGTTTGCATGTTCTCCCCGTGCATGCGTGGGTTTTCTCCAGGTACTCCGGTTTCCTCCCACATTCCAAAAACATGCTAGGTTAATTGGCGACGCTAAATTGTCCATAGGTATGAATGTGAGTGTGAATGGTTGTTTGTCTATATGTGCCCTGTGATTGGCTGGCCACCAGTCCAGGGTATACCCCGCCTCTTGCCCGAAGACAGCTGGGATGGGCTCCAGCAACCCCCGCGACCCTCATTCGGATAAGCGGTAGAAAATGAATTAATGAATGCTCTATTCCTAAACCATAACGCACCCCCGCATGTGTTTTGACAGTACCTTTCTTCATTCCTGTAGACGCCCCACACCACCGAGACACTTATGCACACAGCGGCCAAAATGAGACACCTCACTGACAGGTCTGTATTTCGTATAGTGAAGCTGAAAAAAAAGTGGGAAAAAAACTACAATCTTTAAACAAGACACTAATGAAACATTAATGTCACTAATGGAAATTAACACTTTGGGATATGGTCTTAAGTTCAGAGATGGGAAGAAGCAAATACCGTATAAACATTTCTCCTCTTTATATTTAAAAATATATCTTAAAAGATATTTATACCTCCCAGCGGGGCAGCTCAATTTTTCAAGCACGGCATTCAAACATCTGAAGAGCGCGGCAGCGGATGCACAGCAGAACATGGCAATGAGGATATAAACTGCGGAGGGAAAAGAAATACAATAAAAACATTTGAAACCCCTTTGGAATATATGTTCTTTTAGGATGTCTCACCCACCTAGATATTTGTAGAAGTAAAACATGAGGATGAGCATTACACACATCAGGGCGACATAGATGCCAACTTTGAGAGGAGACGAGAGAGAAAGTTCTCCACTGTCTGCTTTGTTTACTTCACTTTCACTTCCACTTCCTCCACTTGATCTGAGAGCATCCCTGCCACAAACAAAAATATGACAGTAATATTGTGATATTTTCACTCAACCAGCATCCCAAGTCCCAAACGGCAAAGGAGGTTTTGTTTTAACTGTGATGCCACAATGATTCGTACTTTTTTGCTGCATAGTGCCCGTACAATAAAGACAAAATACAAATTAACATTATCAATAAGATGCTAACGTAACATTGTACACTACAGCAGTTATTAGCAACGGAGGCACTCTCACCCTAGAGCAGGGGTCTCAAACACGCGGCCCGTGGGCCAAATGTGGCCCGCAGGACACTACTTTGAGGCCCCCGCCTTGATATGAAAGTTTAATTTTAGTGCAGCCTGCGCAAGTTTGATATGGATGCTGTATGGTATCATGTACCCAGAAAAAAATATTACATTTGATTAATGTTCATGTTAAAGGTTAAATAACTGTTAATAGTTATCCTCCCTATCCGTGTGGAAGTGGTAAGTTTTTGGCTAAGTTTAAAGGAAATAACTTGAAGGCTACCGTTTAGGTCGCTAGCTCTCTAGTTTGCGAGTTAGCATGTGTCTCAAGACCCTGCAGTTGCGCAATATGTTGTAAATAAAAAGAGTATAAATGTGACTATAGTTGTGTTTTGTCATGTCTACAGAGCTCTAATAATGCTTTGTTAATTTTAATCTGAAAAAAATAATTTGTCTACCCACCAACTATATGTGGTTTCTGGAGTTTTTATTATTTGCCGTTTTATTATTATTATTATTCATTCATTCATTCATTTTCTACCGCTTTTTTCCTCACGAGGGTCGCGGGGGGTGCTGGAGCCTATCCCAGCTGTCTTCGGGCGAGAGGCGGGGTACACCCTGGACTGGTCGCCAGCCAATCACAGGGCTATTATTATTATTATTATATTTATTTATTACTGATTGGTTTTCTTTATTCTTGATTTGATCTTATTTTGTGCAGAAAAATAAAAATTAAGATATTTGAGAACAGTGGAATGTTTTATCAGAGCTTTTATTGTAGAAAATCAGAACCAAGGCACTGAAAAAGTTTGTATATTTTTCTGTTTTTAATAAATGCGTTTTTTTTTTTTTTTTTTGGAAAACCTGATGCGGCCCAGCCTTGCCCAGACCCTAGCCCCAGTGGCCCCCCAGGTAAATTGAGTTTGAGACCCCTGCCCTACAGTGTTTACTATATGAACTAAACATCTAACCAAGTTAGCTTAGTCGCTTTGTTTGTCTTTATTTTTCTGAAACCTCAGTATCTTAGTATCTGTATCCAACCTCTCACACGCTCTGTTCCAGTATCCGGCCAAGGAGACAGCAACGATCGAAATCAGCAGCATGACAAAGAGGCTTGGATCAATCTTGGAGAGCAGTGGAGCGTAAAGCCTCACCCGCATCCCCTCGTCGAAAACCTGAAACACGACACCATTTAGCAGAACACAAACATTGAACCTTCTTTCTGTTTGGTGTCATTGTGCTAAGTGGAAAAAAATAACATGAATGTGGCTATGAAGTGTGGCCCGCAGCTATTTTTATTGGCCCTCGCATATTCAGAAAATGATATGAATTTGTTATTGTGCATTCACATTTATTTATTGTGTGAATGCTGAAAGCATTTTAATTATTTAGAGGACAAATGGAGATTAAGTCTTTATAGCAGGAGTGGTGCCAAAAACCAAGCAAAGTGAACCCTTACAAAAAGGAAATACATTTATCAATATATTACTTTAAATATATTGTATTATTTTATAATATTATTTTTCCATTATATTTTCCAATACATTATAAATCATAAATACATGGAATAATATATTTTTGGACATATACAATATATTATATATTCATTTAATATATTGCAGAATATACAAATGATTGCCGCTTTCAATATATTGAAATATATAATATATGAGTTTATATATCCCAAATTATATGCAATTGTAAAAATATAGTCCTTTTTTGGTCTTGATCGCAAGATATTTTTTATATGTATCAATATATACACATATATGATCTATGCATATATTGCAATATATTGGAAAATATAAACATAAGATCCCATATATGGAAATATATTTCCTAATACATTGCATTATATTTGCCAATATACTGCAATATATTTTTTTTCCATAAGGGAAGTCAAGTCTGACCTGCTGTGCTTCCACGAAGTCCCTGTACCTCATGAGAGCGATAGGAATGTGAACCCCGGAATAGTTATCCGCCGACGGTGTGACCTGAAAAGACGAGTAGGTCTGAGCAGATTGACATTTAATACAGCTGGTTGGCCTCGTGTGAACTGCTGCTTTGGACAGGACACGATGCAATTAGCAATATTACGAAAAAAACAAGACCGTATTATGTCCTACCAGTGTTTGGAGGCTGGCAATGAGTAACACGCTGGCACCGAGGGACTGAGCAACCTGAGCCTTTTGACTGAAAGGACAGTCCCCCCTCATCACCACCAATGCTTTGTCTTTGACCTCCTCTGGCCTGACCCCTGACTGGTCGCACAGAAGGGTGGACGTCAGATTCACGAGCGAATACACCTCCTGGACAAGAGGGGAGAAGACAAAATGTGATATGAAATATGAATTTTCATCATTGTAAAAGGTAAAATTGTTTAATAATAGAATTGTATCCAGATTCCACAGGCCTGGCGTACCTAATGTTGTGGTCAGTAGGTTGTTATAACCAAATTACCTCCACCAGCAAATTTGCCTGATGATTATTTTTGCATAATATAGCAAAATAGTCAAATTTGACAAAAGTACATCGTGGGAGCTTACAGCATCATCCAGACTTTGTGGCAGGCGGGTCCATGAGTGGTTGTAAACAATGCAGAAATCCTGGGCTGTACTTCCATTAAAAACATGCAGGATAGCCTTTTGACAGTTTGTCTGTGGGGACAAAGACAACATTTGAGAAACGGAATTCAACAAAAAATAGCAAGTTTAATTGCATTGATGGTAATCCAAACCACTACAACATGATGCATTAATCCATATAAACAATGTAGTACTATTGACAGGGTTATTACAGATTTTATACCAAATATGCCGTTTTTTGCATAGCTTTTCCATTTTATTTCATTCTAAAACATTGGAATCATGCCAAAATGATGTGAACAAAACAAAAACGGAATGGCAGAAAATGTCAGGGTTCACATCATTCAAACCTTTGGTTAGAAGCCAAAAAAGGCTATAAACCAAACCAACTGTAAATCAGTAGTTTTGTGGTGTATTTGCACTTTTTTTTTACAGTAATAGTATTGTACTTTCAATTGTTTACAACTTATTCGTTAATAGAAAAAAACCTTGGCCCTATTAAATTGTAGAAAATGATGGGCAGGATAATCACATGATGGCGAATATTAAATACAATAGTCGATAATGTATAACAACTAAACTATTGACTCTCATTCAATTGGCTGGATGGATGAGATATGTTCTGACTACAGTACTCATCGTTGCCGCCATATTGGATGAGTCAAGGCTGCCCTGTGAATGAACACAAGCTAAAGTACTTACTTTCATAAAGCGCCTTTCTACAAAGAAATTTAAGTTAATTATTCTCGTTTATACATTCGCTCACGCACAAAAATATAGTTGGGAAACAGGGAGCAAAAACAATGAAAGTTCATTTACGGGACATCCCCTTGACCCATCCAATATGGCGGCGACATTGACGTATCGCTGCAGTGGACAAACCCCATTCGATGCGGCGTCTATGACTTCCTAGTTTTAGGGACTACCTGCTGATGCGAGCAAGAGTCCAGTGTTTTACTTGTGACATTATAGCGACTTCATCCAAAAGAGTCGCTGAGAGGCTGAAGCTGGGCCTTTCCTTTGTCTGACGCGCCACACACAAAATATCTCCGAGATACAAAAAATGAGTTCAACCTTTTATTAAAGAAAATTAATGATCAACTTATGATACCGTGCACAAACTCATAATCAAAGCAATCACAGAGATTAAATGAATTAGCGGTCAACAAAAAATACGGCAACCCTGCTCACCCTCTCTCTTCCATGGCCACACAGGTGAACAGGTGCCTTTTATTAACAAAACGTCACCGCCCATAACCATTTGACCTACTTCCCGTGTCCACGTGATCACAACGAATCTAAATAATATCATAAATAATAACAAACACCACTATTCAAGTTTAAACTATCATGCACCTACAAAGAATCAATCCAAATTCATTCATGGCTCCTACATTCCAGCCCCTAATTATTAGGTTCACACATAATAATTACCCATATTCATATCAATAGGAGACATGTAACAATTAAAAGCTTCATATTTAGAGTCCATAATACATATATTGTCTTCTGTCTTCTTTCTTCTTGAATCCAAAGTCTGTGAAATCAATAATCAGGCTCAATCAAAAGATTTTAGCCATCATTCTGTGGCAAGTCTTCAGCTTCCTGTAGTAGGCAGATCTTCGTAATTGGACGATCCAAGCAACTGCCCTTTGTTTTGATCCGCACCTGCCGCACTAATCCTCTTCTATCTGGAAAGGTTTGAAGAACTTTTCCCATAACCCAGGAATTTCGAGGTGCTGTATTGTCCACAATAAGCACTATATCTCCAGGGACAATGTTGCGCTTCACTCTGGACCATCTCTGACGCTCCTGCAGTTGTGGTAAGTATTCTTTAATCCACCTTTTCCAGAATAAATCTGACATGTATTGCACCTGCCTCCATCGCCTGCGAGCGTAGAGGTCAGCTGCCTGGCAGTCTCCTGGTGGTAAAGATGGTAAAGTCTTCAGTAGCAACAGGTGATTTGGCGTCAAGGCCTCCAGATCATTCGGATCTGTAGATGCCTTGGTAATCGGCCTGCTGTTAACGATGGACTCCACCTCACAAAGAACCGTGTGAAGGCCCTCTTCATCCAGATTTTGCACGTTCAGAGTAGAATTTAGGACTTTCCTTACAGACCGAATTAACCTCTCCCAAGATCCTCCATGATGTGAGCCAGCGGGGGGGTTAAAGGTCCATTTTATTCCTTTCTGAAGAAGTGCATTGTTAATCCGTGACTGATTCCATTGTTCAATAGCTGTTCTCAACTCACGCTCTGCTCCAATGAAGTTTGTCCCATTGTCCGAGCGCAGTTCCTGGACTTGACCTCGTCTTGCTATAAAGCGTCTGAGTGCATTTATGAAGGAGTCTGTGTCCAATGAAGATGCTACTTCGATGTGAATTGCCCGTATGGCCAAACAGGTAAAAATAACACCATACCTCTTTACAACACTCCTTCTTCTCTTCACTTCAAACGGTCCAAAATAGTCAACTCTAACACGAGAAAAAGGCGGCTCATCTGGAGTCACTCTTTCAGCAGGTAGATCTGCCATCTGCTGGGACACTGGCTGAGCATTCAGTCTCCGACAGATGACACACTTAGACAGAGCTCTCCTTATGGTTGTACTAGCCCCAGTGATCCAATACTTCTCCCGCAGTTTGGCTAGCATGTGGTTACGGCCACCATGTCCCACTTCCTGGTGAATATGCCTTAGAATAATGTCTGAGATATGGAAATCTTTAGCCAATATAATGGGATGTTTAGCCTCTGCAGGCATAGAAGACCTGCTCAGTCGACCGCCAACTCTCAGAACACCATCTTCGACCAGTGGGCAGAGTTTATAAATATGGCTATGGCCCTTAACACTTTTGCCTTTTTGGAGCCTGGAGAATTCCTCTGGAAACTTCTTCCGTTGGCAAAACCCGATGATTTCCATCTCGGCCTTCTCCAGCTCCTCCACTGTCAGACAACTTGAACGATTCTCCTCTTTAAAAACGTCCATATTCTTCTTCAAAGAACATTCCTTGTGTATCACATCCAAATCAGACTGGGCAAGCTCGGTGGTCAACTGTTTCCTTTTCTGACAGCAAGCCAAAAGCCAGTTCTTGAATCTCAACATCCAAGCTACAGACCTTTTCAGACCAGTCCAAGATGAGAAATAACTGATCATGCGAACCAAAGCATCATCCTCCTTGCTGGCCTGTACAGCATTTACTGCAACAGCTTTCTTGACCTCAGGGTCATCTGATGGAAGCTGTTGAACATCCTCAGGATTAACAGGCCATGAACACTCAGGTTGATGGAGAAAAGGTGGACCTGACACCCATGTTAGATTTTTGAGGAATGCATCCACTTTCAAGCCTCTCGAGGCCACATCTGCTGGATTACTTGCAGTGTCTACGTACCTCCATTGAGAAGACAGTGAAACTTTGAGAATCTCCGAGACCCTGTTGGCAACAAAAACTTTGAACCTGGAAGTCTCATTCTTGATATATTTGAGTACAGATGCACTGTCTGTCCAAAACACGGAATCCTGTAGATCCAAATGTAGCTCTTTCCTCCACAGGACATCAATACGGCTCGCCATAGTGGCAGCGATTAGCTCCATACGAGGGATGGTAACAGACTTAAGTGGAGCCACCCTTGCCTTTCCCATGACAAAAGCACTGTGTACCTGAGAGTCTTTGTTACGTGACAGCAGGTAAGTCACTACCCCGTAGCCATCCTCACTTGCATCACAGAAATGGTGCAGCTGTGCTGTGGTCGTCTCTCCAAAGTTTAGTGGTTTCAGGCATCTCGTGACGTTAAAACCCTCTAGACGGCACAGTTCCTGTAGCCACGTTGTCCATTCTTTGACAACTGGTTCAGGTATGATGTCATCCCAGCCAAGTGATCTCCTGCACAGATCTCTCAAGATTTTCTTTGCCAATAATACTACAGGGCTCAGGATTCCAAGAGGATCATAGATGGAGCTGACAGTTGAGAGAATTCCCCTCCTGGTGAGTGGTCTGTCCTTAACAATGATCTTAAACTTAAAGGTGTCCGACTGAATACACCATTCCACACCCAGCACTCTCTCCACTGGTAGCTGATTCTGATCCAGGTCCAAGTCTGTCATGTCTGTTGCTCGGTGGCTTTCAGGTATTGCAACCATAACCTCACATCTGTTGCTTATCCATTTCCCAAGCTTAAAACCACCCTTTGCACAGATGGAGACAAGGTCATGATGGAGAGATACAGCTTCCTCCTCTGAAGTCACCGACACCAGACAATCGTCAACATAGAAGCCAATGTAGGACCTTATCAATCACTTCTTGGCTGAACTGTTCCTTATTATCTTCTGCACATTTCCTGAGAGCGAAATTGGCGCAGCTGGGAGACGAAGTTGCCCCGAAGAGATGCACCATCATCCTGAAGTCACTGAGTTCTTGATTTAAATCCCCATCAGGCCACCAGAGAAACCTCAACAAATCTGCGTCTTCAGCTGGTACCCTTACCTGGTGAAACATGGACTCAATATCTGCCATGATCACCACTGGTTCTTTCCGGAACCTGGTCACCACTCCGATCAATGAACTGGTCAGGTCCGGTCCTTGCAGGAGCTCAGCATTAAGAGATGTTCCTTGGAAACTCGCTCCACAGTCGAAAACGACTCTGATTTTCCTCTTCTTCGGATGATAGACACCATGATGGGGGATATACCAAACCTTGCCATCACAGCGGTCCAACTCCTCTTCAGGCACCTTTTCGGCATAACCTTTGGCAACCAGATCATTCATGAAGGCTGTATATTCTGCGTGGAATGACGAGTCCTTCAAAAGCCTCCTCTTCAGGTATTTTGCACGTTGCTCAACAATTATTCTATTATTTGGCATGTTGAGTTCCTCATTCCTTAATGGTAATCTGATCTGGTAATGGCCATTCACTTGCTTTGCTGAGTTTCTCACCAAATCCATAAACTTCTGATCCTCTCTTGACATTCCAGGTTGCTCATCAATACTACATTCAGGGAAATCCACTTTGAACTGCTGCTGCCAAAGTTCATCCAAATTTACAACTGACACTCTGTTCACAGATAACTCTGGCTGCTCACAATCCATCGCTTCCTCGCTTTCTCCATTTAGAGGTCCATTCACAGTCCAGCCCAGCATTGTCCTAATTGCATAGGGCCCACCATTGACACTATGAATGACTTGCAATGGTTCCAAAGCCTTGGGAACATTTGTCCCAATCAGCAGCTCAATCCCTGCCTCCACCTCAGGCAACTGGACATGTTTCAAATGTGGCCATTTCTGAAGATCCCTCTGTCTTGGAATGTTCCCACTGTGGACGGGCATATACTCCTGTGTGAAAGTTTTGGGCAGATCACAGAAATTATCGCAGTTTAGACCAGCCACCTCCAGTCCTGACACAATATGGCTGCTCACTACCCTTTCTTGGCCCATGGTCCGCAAGAGAATACGTGCCTTCTTTCCTGTGAGGCCCAGCTTGTGCAGTAGTGCCTCTGTGCAGAATACTGCTGTGCTTCCCTGATCCAAGAAAGCATAAGTTCTAATAATCTTGCTGCCCTTCTTCGACTTAACTTGTACGGGGACTATGGGAAGTTTACAATCATGATCACCAGCCCCAGTGAGACCACTTGACACCAGGGTGCTGTCCGCAGCTTTCTCTGATTTCCCTTCGGCTTGATCAGAGTCCTTTGACTTTGCCTTTGGAATATGAAGAACATTTGGATGTAAAAGACCACACTTTGCACAAGAAATCCGTTTTCTACAATCCTTGCTAATGTGTCCTATACACAAGCAGCCAAAACAGACACCTTTTTCTCGTAAGAAGCCTATCTTCTCCTTGTGGGGTCTTTTCTCCAACTGGGGACACAAATCCAATATGTGTCCTCCTCCACAACAAAGACACATCCTCCTTGCAGCTTGAAATTGTTCCTTCTCTTTGGTTCTAGAATGAGTGTTGTTTTCTACAGGAGCTACCGTGGTGGCGAAGCTGGTTCCTTTCATTCCAGAACGAGACTGTTGCTTGAATTTGCTTACACCTTTATTTATTGTTGCTGGGGGAGCATCATATATATTTCCAAACACTGGATCAGTCAACATCTTCACTTGTCTCTCAATAAAATTGGTGATGTCATTGAACGTTGGTCTCTGATTGCGCCTCTCCTGCAGCTCACAGGCTACGGTTCTCCACTTGTCTCTGAATTTGTAAGGCAACTTCCTTATAATGGAGAGCATATTGGCGGGCAGATCTAACTCATGCAAATATCCCACCCCTGCCATGGCGTTAGAACAGCCTCTGAGGAAAAGACTGTAATCCTGGAGAGCCTTTGCATCCTCCATTTTGATGGAAGGCCATGAAAGAGCCCTTTCCATATATGCTGCGGCTACTTTCTGCTCATTCCCAAAATGCTCCCTCAATAGAGCTTTGGCCTTGACGTAGCCCCTCTCTGGGTTAAAATGCTGGCAGCTTCTAACCAGTTCCTTAGGATGACCTCTAGTGTATTGCTCCAGGAAATAGAGTCTATCACTGTAACTCTGAGTGTTTCGTTCCACACCATTCTCAAAAGCTTTAGTAAACGCTTGATATTTTAATGGATCACCATCGAAAATTGGGATCTCTCTCTTTGGCAATGATGACAGGCATTGCTGTTGTATCAGAAGCGTAGTTATTTCATTTTGCTTCCTCATAATTCCTAGCGTATTGTTTTGATCCTCATTTTTTGATTCAAATGCTGCACTCCATAAATCTTCGTTTCGAGTTTGAGTGTTTCCATGAGCGTGGTGGTTCACTGAACGTTGTTTTGGATTAAGTGACACAGGCTCGGAATAGATGAACTGGGGTACAGCTTTCTCCTCAGGCTTTGCCCCTGGATCCATGTAATCATGTTTGGTTTCCTTTTGTTTCGGTGATGCTTGTGGAGTAAATGTTTTTGCGTTAGCATTGAGAGCTTTTGGTTTAGATTTTCCTTTCTCCAGGTAAGAGTTCATTCCATCGGAGCGCTTGGATGAGGTTCCACTTAAGATGCTCTGAGATCGTAGCACGTTTAATTTGGCCATGTGCACTGCAATGTCTTCATCCAATTTTAACTGCTCTTTCTTTCTCCTCAGTTGTTCCTCCTGCTCCTCCAGTTCCTGTTTGTCCTTCAGTAGTCTCTGCTCTTTCTTTCTCCTCAGTTGTTCCTCCTGCTCCTGCAGTTCCTGTTTGTCCTTCAGTAGTCTCTGTCTTGCCATTAAAGCTGCCAAATCAGCCTCAGCTTTAAGACGTGCAGAAGAAGCAGCAGAGGCAACAGACTTTCCTCCAGTAACATAGTTCTTGCTTCCCACGTTTGATACACTGTCACTTGGTTTTATGTTATCTTGCATGTCCTCTGTCATGATTATGGACACAGCCTGAGTTGGTGCTTGATGTTCATCCTCAGTTGGTAAATGAAGCACTTCTTCACTGACTGCATCAGGATCTGATTGACCAAGGCTGTTATTTTGCTGTGGCTCCTCAGCTTCACTAAGCCACCTTTTAACATCCTCTTCAAATGTGTTACCATATTTCATGATGCTGGCAAACCATTCATTTTGTTTATTTAGTTCGTCCTCAGGAAGTAAAGGAATCAACACATTATGTGATGTGATAGCATTTTCACAAAGTTGAATTAAGTTCTCCAGGTGAGATTGAACATGTGAGACGTTTCCCTTGCTTTTCATAAGCGTTTTCATTTCAGGTATGAGCCCTTTAATTTTATTCACAAAGGTTTTGCGTTCATACTGAAGTTTTTCAATTTTATTTGCCCAGGCCTTGGCTGTGAGTTTCGTTTCTCTTTTTCCACACTCCATTTCAACACCAGCATTTATTTCACTCATCTTTATATTTTGATTTCACGTAATTTTTCTCTTTTTGAGATCCTTTAAAACATATCTTTTTGATTTATTCGTTTGCACCTTTGAAACACATGGACTTCAAAACTTGCAATAGCAGCATTTATTTGACTCCGTTTCCTCCATTCGTTTCCTTTTGGGTTTTCCTTCAATGTATTCTTTGTGCATTTAAATTGCATCCACAGCCAAAAAGGAAATTCATCCAAAAATCGTTCCACATAACGGCAGAGCAGCAGCAACGTCGGAGCGAGAGAGCGATATTTCACATATTTATAGCATGGAGATAACTTCAGCACCAGGATGTCTTGCAATAAATAACGCCGATGCGCCGAAAGATTCAGTCCTCAAGCCATCGCGCAATCATTCCCAATGAACAAACTGCAGTCAATTTACAAGCCGCATTTCTTCCATTAACATACAGCTTCATGCGCACATCCACAGGTGAGCTTGCCTGGCTGTAGTTCGCTTTGCAGCGGCTCCAAATTTGTTTGACAGCCAGCGCCTACCTCCGTACTTTATGTCCGATGGTTGTTGGATTTAATCAGCTTCCTCTTTTTGTCCTCTTGATCCGTTGATCCGTTGTGCTGTCCTGGTGTTTCCTTTTAAATGCCTTTTTTTTGTTGACAAAATATAGCGACTTCATCCAAAAGAGTCGCTGAGAGGCTGAAGCTGGGCCTTTCCTTTGTCTGACGCGCCACACACAAAATATCTCCGAGATACAAAAAATGAGTTCAACCTTTTATTAAAGAAAATTAATGATCAACTTATGATACCGTGCACAAACTCATAATCAAAGCAATCACAGAGATTAAATGAATTAGCGGTCAACAAAAAATACGGCAACCCTGCTCACCCTCTCTCTTCCATGGCCACACAGGTGAACAGGTGCCTTTTATTAACAAAACGTCACCGCCCATAACCATTTGACCTACTTCCCGTGTCCACGTGATCACAACGAATCTAAATAATATCATAAATAATAACAAACACCACTATTCAAGTTTAAACTATCATGCACCTACAAAGAATCAATCCAAATTCATTCATGGCTCCTACAGACATTTTCCAGACATTTTGTTCCACTAAAAGATTTAAACAACAGTAAAGTGCGTCCGTCTGATCTATTCTTGGGTAAACCAACCTGGTCGTTTCAAGACAATGGCCAGTTACTATAAAACTTTATGCGACGCTAGCTTGTTAAAGAATGTGCGAAACGAATAAAACCATGATCATACTGAAATTGTCACGCTACTCAATACGGATAACAGGTAACATTAGATATTCCGTTGTCGATAACAACACATAAAGTTAGCGAAGTTCCCCGTTAGTTTAAACAATCAGCGTGAACAGTTTTTCACTATGCTAACTTTGACAATTTATACGTAATTGTGCAACAAAATGGCTGCTCGGTACAGTGTACTCGTATATTATAGCATATGTAATCTGATTGTAATCATGCCTGTCAGTAGATAGTACTTTCAATTACAGTAGTTTTAGTCCATTTACTTACCTGAGTGGCGAAAGCGGCGATAAATAGCAAAACGGCTAATCTAGCATTTCCTCCCATTTCATCGACGTCCTATTCACTGTTCACAACAACACGAAGCGACTTTATGTACCCCAAAACATTCATGAACATCACATCGTGGTCATAGTTGTAAGTGAAGAACAAAGATTTCTGTCAGCCATGCAATTCCGGTATCGAAGGACATCACATGACTGCCTGACCGTGATAGCGATGTGTCGTTAGCGAACGAATCGGCTCTAAGAGGCTGCTCGACTGGATCCAATTGAGAGCAGGTAGAAGTACAAGTTCCACTATTAAGTTTACTTAATAGGGCGTTAATTGCAAGTTATGTGTGCAACAGAGACTATTATTGTTTCTCCCTGTTTGTGGCCAAAATAAAACTTAAAGCAGCATGTGAGCATGACTGCAAATTTCACTTCCTCATAGCAGGGAAAGCTGTGCAAAAGTGGGTGTGTAGATTTACACATCAACCTATTTTTGTGAGTGGAATAACGAAAGGCAAATACCCAAGACAGCCATCTGGAATTTACCTCAAATTAAACCTTTGTGGTCACAAAAAGCACCAGCACACAAAACGTACAGTCATTTCAGAGAGAATCAAATTATTTAGATTTTTAGTGACATTCAAGCAGATGGGCCACCCCAGAGGTGGACAAGAAAGGAATATACACATTTCACATTTGACTAAAAATAATGTTTAAAAAGTGAGATACACATCAGCTAATTAAAACTGCATGACAGTTAAAAATGTTAAAACATTACACAACACATTACCTGTGAAGTTCATAATGTTATCATAATGGCCAAAGTCTGACTCTGGAACAGATAAGAAATTGTGCATACATTTCTTATAGTTCTGAACCTAAATCATAATTATTGTTCAAATCTGCTGAAAATATGCTCACTCTTCATTCATAGTCCTCTGTAGGCGGAAAAATAGATATGTATTTATTTGCCTTGCACGTTTTCTTTTCCAGTATCCCAGCAAACTTTGGGCGAGAGGCGGGGTACACCCTGGCAGGGCAAATATAAACAAATAATCATTCACACTCATATTCATTCATTACAAATTCAGAATCTTTCAGACAGAATCTGAGAACAGATCTCTGGACCAATCGCATGCTTCCTCCTCCACCAGGGAATGAACAGCAGTCTTCTCATTACTATCACAGCTTCCTGCATCATTTTTAGATGGAAGACTGTGGGTCACACTCTCTGTTTTTGGAGCCAACAGGATTCTTTTACAGTGTAGCCCACGAGGTGGCATTTCTTGCTGAGAGCAAACCGCCTTGTGTTTATCCCAGCAGGAGTGGGGGGGATGAGCTCTTCGCTGTCTTCCAGTTGGCTCAGTGGCATGTTCCACACACACGAGTCACATTCATGGGTTTTCAGGATTGTGGAGTGGCGTTTCCTGGTACGCCTTTTGGAGTAGTATCTGGTGGAGGATGACAATATGTCGACCTTTACAATGGGAGTGGATTGAGAGCATGGGCTGAAGTCAAGAAGTGGAGTCACTGTGTCTCCAGCAGATGTCAGAGCTTCTGGAATGATTCTATTAACAGAGTGACGGGTGTGTAGCTCTTGAGGGTGCAAATCCGGCAGCGCTTCCTCTTGAGTGTTGAGTGCTGAGCTTAAACTAAACAGGTCCTGTGAAAAACTGTAGGCGTCATCTTGCTCTTCAGTGTCACCATCAGATGACTGTACACTTGAGATGTTGGTGATGTCCGTCAACACCCTTGACCCGATTCCTGATGCCTTTGTGTCACCCGGATAAACATATCGGTCACCCTCGCTCAAAAACTGTTCCAGACTCTCAGAAAGAGGCAAATCCTCCCATGCTAAGGATGTCGATGTGAATGAATCGTCCGGTTGTGGAGAGGCTTTGCCCTTAGAGCTGAGCTGTGGACATGATGAGGGATTCAAACAGTTCAGGATGTTTTTAACTGATGAATCATCGGCAAATGATGAACTCTTTGAGAAGAGAGAGGAGCCTTTTTCCTCAGTGGTGTCATGGTTCACAGTGTGGCCTTTCCCTATCGTACAAGCTGTTGGCTTGTTTTCATCTTTGTCCTCCTCATTCTCGGCAGATGAAGTAACTAGTCCCAGTGATTGTTGCCATGGCGGCGTGGGAGTGAGGGAGCCGTCATGGGGCTGTGATCTGGGAGGAAAACAAAATATGACTGTAATGAGATGTTAACATTTGCATGAGCACTTGCGTTGGCTTTGCCACATGCAAATGGTAGTGGGAAAGTGTAAAAGCAACACAGCATGTGCAATCTAATGGACACTGTTGGAGAGGGAAACATTTAACAATGTTTATTAATCTAGCTGTAGATTAATGATTAGACAATGATTAACAGCATTTAATTTGTATCCTAAAACCACATTAAATGCCGGCCAATTTGACAACAGGAAACAAAAACAAACATGTTTAACGTTAATTAACTCAAACAGTAACCGGAGTGACAGGAGAGGGTAAAATGCACCAAACATGATCTCTTCTATTGTGGACATACATCACTTCCTTGTGCCTCAAAAAAACGTAACTGACACATAAATACATCTTTGCTAGCGCATGGGTTAATGTGATAGCTTCTTTTCTCAGGACTTAAAGCATCATTTAACCTTTTATATTTATTTATTGGTGTGGCAAAACAACTACTTTTTTGTTGTGTCCTGATGTGGGCCATGATTAATTTTATGTTTGGAAATCGTCATGGGCCAATAAAAAATGATCTGTAGGCCAACAAGAGAGTCAGTGTCTGATAGGAAGTTGGCAAGTTAGTGATCAGGTCGATCAGAGAGGTAGATCAGGTCGTTTGTAAGAAGATGACACTTGTTAAAAGATGCATCAAACTATGTACACCTTTAAAAAATATCAAAATCAGTGATCTACAGAGAGGAACTGTTAAGCAATATATATATTCTTTAAAATCACAAGCTACCAGTTATTTCAGAGATTGGGGGAAAAAACACAGTCTTCTGCAAATGTTTTGGCTATAGTTACGGTAACTGTTTATTTGATGATATGCTCCTATTTATTCAAGTGGACAATTAATTGAGAGACGGCATGAAGGAAATTGTCATCCGTGCATTCATTACCTTTGCAGTGAGTGTGGCAGAAGACGAGAAAGTGTGACACCATTGAAGCCGTTGGCTGGTGAATCTTGAGAAATCAAGGGTGTGGTGGGGATTGTGTAGGACTTGTTGGGATCAGCAGATTCCCGCTGATGTTCTGCAGCTCTCCGTAGAAGAAGTTGATAGTAGCGAATGACAGAGCAGCCCTCCATGCCTGTGGCTTTGGGGACAATCATCTGAGTGGCAGTGAACTGAGCCATGTCCCTACGATCGGAACCACCTGGAACATGATCTGCTGACCATGGACAACTTTGAGAATCTGTCACCTGCAGAGCACGGAGAAGAGACTCAAATACAGGCGGTGCTTATTTTACAACTTTGTGTTATGACGTTTTGAGGCTGCAAAGCATTCCCATATATTACTTGCAAACATAATTTGGACCTAAGTGGCTTGGTTGGTAAATCCATCATGAATTAGTTACGTGCACCGTGGTGGAAAAATACAATAATGACCCCATGCTGAAGGTTAAATTACATTACAAATAAAAACTATGTTTTGTACCTTCATTCCAAAAATAAGATGTCTGCCAATGAAACAGTCCTCTACCGCCTTCACCAGCAATTTGGATCTGTCTGACGCCTCAGATGGTCCGTCCAAGTTCTCCACCATCCTACAACACCACAGACAGTTCTAAGAAGCTCAAAAAACTTCCTTCAATGTGCTCACCTTTGAAACTCGGTTGCATGGACGCCAAAGAACGGGTTCAAGCAGCTGCCAAATACTGTGACTCCAAATATTCTTCTGTCTCTGGTCACCCTCAGGGAGAGGCGATATCTATACTCCAGTTCTTCTTTAAAGCAGCCGTGACCACACTTGGGACATCTATATCTGCCGTGAAAAAAACAGTAAATGTAGTATCTCATTTCACAAGCAATACTGACACCACTAGCATAGTTTGTTTTGGTGCTCACCTTGCCCTGTCCTGCGCCATAACGTCCATTTTGGCGAAGCAGCTTCGACAGCACGGATAAAACACACAAGCATCTTGGAGAGATAACACGATACAGTCCACCAAAGCTCGCCAAACAGACATTTTATTTCCCAGCAGTGAAATATTTGGCCAAAGCTAGCCGCTAGGATATGAGCTAGCATGCTAACGGTAACAAAACATGTCGCTGTTTCTGTTCATCACGTCGAGCAGAAGAGTCTTTATTGCCACGAAAGATCTATATTAAAGTTGAAACGAACATTAAATATATTTAAAAACTCGCGCGTCGCGATAAAGAGGCGTGTTTATGCCCTTGGAGAACTCAATTCAATAATAAGTTCTTCTTCGCTTCGTGTTAAAGCTTGGTAGGCATCAATAAAGTACGTGCGTGGCGAGTTCGCCCTCTGGTGGTGTTTATTGGCAACACATCAACAGAAGCCTTTAATTTACTGTGAGTGGACCTGTATACAAAAAGAGGATTTGTTTTCATCTCATTACAGTATTATAGTATATAAATAATTGTAATAACATTGTGTTATTTTTTGTAACAGTTAAACGTTCACATTTTGTATGTAACAACCCTTACATAACATATTAAGTGCATCTGGAAAGCATTCACAGCTTTTTTCATTCCCAAGTTTTTTAGAATAAAACATTAACATTGCCTTATAATATTAAGAATAGAGCCAATCTACTTTAGGTATATTTCAAATAATTGTATTGATCAATGTATTGATTGAGGAATTGAGTCATCTTTAATATGTCCTGTGTTGATGATAATGGTTAGGGTTAGGGTTAGGGTTAGGTTAGGGTTATTTTCCACCGTTAAAAATACACTGATGCACACTGTAATGATGTTTTTAAGCTCTTATTTCCAAACATATGGCATCTTAAGCTTGTTTTTCATGCTCTGCCTTCTTGTCAGTGTTCACAATCTCTCCCTAGGATGTTCGCTTTCTGCCTCTTGTCCCTTTGGTTTTGCCAGAGCAGCTCCACAAATGCATGGGCCCTGGAAATCAGCCATTCGTGGCAAGACTGTATAAGTGCCCCTTGTTGCCAATTAGCTAATGGTCAGTACGCTTGCTTGGTCCAAGATATAATCAGATGTCTCTGTCACATTAATGAATTCAACGGCTGGAACTAATGTAAACAAAAACATTCATAAAACATTCATGTTAGGTTAACTGGCAACTCTGAATTGTCCATAGGTATGAATGTGAGTGTGAATGGTTGTTTGTCTATATGTGCCCTGTGATTGGCTGGGGACCAGTCCAGGGTGTACCCCGCCTCTCGCCCGAAGACAGCTGGGATAGGCTCCAGCATACCCCCTCCTTAAGTACCTGGTACATCTGATGGTACTACCGCCCAGCACTATACTGTTTGTTTGTTTCCAAATAAAACTGCACTATTATTACTATGGCAAAGTGATGGCAAAATAATTATATATGGTCATCATGGTATCATTACTGTATACATATATGAATCCTTCTATGCGACTGTTTGTGTAGCATGAGGCACTAAGAGGATAATTAATAGCATTAAATTGTCAATGCTCTGAAGAGACGTTTTGCATGGTGACAAAATCTTCCATGCTAATGAGCTAACATGCGGTACACTCATAACAATGTTAAGGCTGAGGAAGAGCCGCACTGAGTCACAGGATGCACTTCACAATCCTGGGGGTAGTAGTACTGCAGCGACAATTGATGAAGTCATATCTGTCTAACTGCCATACGAAGTAACCTTTAACATGCATTCATCACATCATGAGTGCATCGGGTCTCCATTTTGCCTGACCTTTAGTCAACCACAATCGCAACATTGCACGACTCCCCCGGTGTCGAGATTAGCATGGGAGAAATGGATGGTTGACATAAAGAATTTAGGCCCTAATGTGACGACTGGTTATATACATGTCAAACATTATTTGTAAAAAAAAAAAAAAAAAAGAAGTCAATTAGTACAGCTACCGGAAGGATGTGCTTCCAAAGTGACATGTTTTAGGTCAGCGTGTTCTCTGCCTTGCAGGTGGCCAACACCTCTTCCTCCTCTACCGTGAATACAACCAGGGAAATTAATCCATCCAAACATATCCTGTAACAAGCATATTGCACAAGGGGATTACACAGTGAGAGCCAAGGTTTTGTTTTGCAGAGCTCCTGCAGGTTGACTGCCAAAATATCCTGCTACAATGTGTGACCTATATTTTTGAAACCATTTTATGGCCATTTAGCTCCTCATGTTAATAAGGCTCACTCTTGGATGTGTTCTGCTGAATGAAAAGACATACTGGATATGACACGATCAACCTGAGTGAAATTGGCCCCCCCATCTCACTCAAAACTATGCTCAAATAGTCTCATTTTTTTGGTGCTAAGTTTGTGCGGTTTTGTGCAGTTTGTGCTATTTCGTTTTTGAGTTATTACAGTATTTACATACTGTAACCAAAGGTCAGCCAGCTCTCTAACATGCATGGAATAAAACCAAAGCAGTCTAATTTTTTAGTGCTTGATTAGGGCTGTTTTGTGCAGTTAAAATTAAAGTTTTTGCTGCTTTAAAGTTTTGGCCTATTACATTACAGCGCCCCAAATGCTCGGAATTATGTAATAGTAATAGTACAAATGTACCACAAAAAAAATTTGACCACTTAATTGGTCAATTTAATTCCGAGCATGTTGTGAGGGAGGGAGGCTGACCTTTTATTGACCTATGTAATTTAAACCCATAATAATGCTGTAATAACTCAGAAGCAAAAGCAGCAAAACATTAATTTTAATGACACAAAACAACACTAACCTAGCACAAAAAAACTTTACTACTTTAGTTGAATTCGGAGCATGATGGGGGGCTGGTTATATAACCAAAACGTAAATTGTTAATAACTCAAAAACAAAAGCAGCTCAAGCGTTCATTTTAACTGCACAAAACAGCACAAACATAGCACAAAAAAATGAGACTACTTTGGCTGAATTCAAAGAATGTTGAGGGACTGGTTATGTAATAGTCCAAAACTTAAATCGTTAATAACTAAAAAAACAAAAGCAGCATAAACGTTCATTTTAACTGCACAAAACAGCACAAACAAAGCAAAAAAAAAAAATTAGACTACATTGGTCTAATTCTGAGCAGCGTGGGGGGCTGGGTGACTTTTGGTTGCCCAATGTAATAAACAATACGTAATAACTCCGTAATATCTCAAAAACAAACGCAGCACAAACGTTCATTTTAACTGCACAAAACAGTACAAACGTAGCACTAAAAAAATGAGACTACTTTGGTTGAATTCGGGGCATGATAAGGGGGCTGGTTATATAATAGTCCAAAACTTAAATCATTAATAACTCAAAAACAAAAGCAGCACAAATGTTCATTTTAACTGCACAAACGTAGCACTAACAAATAAGACTACTTTGGTTTAATTTCCGAGCATATTGGCTGACCTTTGGTTGACCTATATAATAAATAACTCAAAACGGGGGGCTGCACGGCGATCGAGTGTTTAGCGCGCAGACCTCACAGCGAGGAGACCAGGGTTCAATTCCACCCTCGGCCATGCATGCGTGGATTTCTCCGGGTACTCCGGTTTCCGCCAACATTCCAAAAACATGCTAGGTTAATTGGCGACTCCAAATTGTCCATAGGTATGAATGTGAGTGTGAATGGTTGTTTGTCTATGTGTGCCCTGTGATTGGCTGGCCACCAGTCCAGGGTTTACCCCACCTTTCGCCCGAAGACAGCTGGGATAGGCTCCAGCACCCTTGCAACCCTCATGAGGATAAGCGGTAGAAAATGAATGAATGAATGAATGAAGGAAATTTTAACTGCACAAACGTAGCACTAAAAAGCCATATGCAAATAATATGCAAATTAGCCATCATCATAGTGACTCCCGGTGACTTCTATGACAGCCAATGGCTCCTTTTCTTACGGAGGAGTTGGCAACATTGGCCGAGTACGATAAATTCATACATGTTGGCAGGTCTGCAGTAACATTGAAGGTACTCACTACCTGTCACACCCCACTATTGGAGAAGCACTGGTTTGAGGTGAGACCACACCTTGCTCTGCTCTGATTGGCACACAGGCTGCATGTGGAGGAAGGATGCAGTATGTATGCATGCGTTCAAAGAGGAGCTCCTCATGCTGGGCTGTCTTGTTTAAGAGGCTGCTTACATGGGAGGATTCAACATCTTTTTCCAAGACATGAACAAAAGCCAATTTCTACACTGTAAGTATAATCTTTCATATTTTCTGTCTGTACTTTACGTGTATGCACACTGGGATGGCAGTATAATTAATTAAATTAAATAAATAATTAATATAATTAATGAGCACAGTTTTATAAAATATGTTCTACTTCCCTTCCCTTGTGTGTGTCATTATACGCAGCAAGAGGTTGATGTCTATTTTGTCATGTATACATATGTAGTAATTGATAGTATATTTCAGATACATACTGTATAATGCACATTTGGATTGGATGCTAAATCCTTTTCGTTACCCTGTACATGTGTAATGATAATAAATTGAATCCCATCCTGTGTTTATTCAGAAAGTAATTCCTGCTGGTATATTGGAAGATAATTTACTGTATATCACATACATTATATGTGGTGTCACTTTCTTATAATTAAATTAGAATTATATTTAATATATTTCATTACATTAAAATTATGATCAACATATTATCTAATTATAATTTGCATTTGTTCAAATTATACATATTTACATTATATATTGTATTTGATTCCTAAAGCACTTTGATTAAGCTAATTTGGTTTTAGTCTGGATTTTGCTGATAACTGAGGTCTCACAAGAGCAATGGCGTGATTTGATGTGTCTTTGGCTTTGAATGCTAATACTATTATATCATTGAAACATATTTATAGTATCATTTAGACCCCATTCAAAGATGAATAATCGTGTGGCTGATTATGCGGATAACAAGGCAGTAAAGTGTTGCTCAGCGGAGGCGTCACGCTTGTGCATGAAATGAGGCATAAGTTTGCAATTAGCGCAACTACACTCAACAACACTGGCCTTTTTGTGCAAGAACAGCATGGACGCAGACGCAATGATGTCATGACAGCGCTGCAAGATCATAGCACTTAAAAGGTCCCCTATTATGCAGAAGTTACTAACAGCATGTGTCCCTGTTTATGAACACCCCATGAAGGCTAAGGTATTATTAGTCAAGCTTGTTGTGCAGACTGAATTTATGCAATGTTATGACTTTTTTTTCTGCTGAAAATTTAGTTAAATACAATTTGTAAAGCAATTTGCTAAAATATGGCGACCCCAGCGAGGACAAGCGGTATAGAAAATGGATGGATGGATGTTGTTTTAAAATTCAGTTTTTAAAAATTCAGTGCAAATAGATTTGACGTTTCTAATTTCACGTATACACTTCCGGGAAATTAAAGCTGAATCAATCAATCAATCGTCTCTGAGAGCCAGCCAGAGTCCTAGGGGTCCTAACAGGGGTCTTGTAAAAACTAGAAGCATATGTGTGAGCGTGATCATTTTAAAACACACTACATACAAACGGGTGGCACGGAGGTCGAGTGGTTAGCGCACAGACCTCACAGCTAGGAGACCAGGGTTCAATTCCACCCTCGGCCATCTCTTGTGTGGAGTTTGCATGTTCTCCCCCGTGCATGTGTGGGTTTTCTCTGGGTACTCCGGTTTCCTCCCACATTCCAAAAACATGCTAGGTTAATTGACGACTCCAAATTGTCCATAGGTATGAATGTGAGTGTGAATGGTTGTTTGTCTATATGTGCCCAGTGATTGGCTGGTGACCAGTCCACGGTGTACCCGACCTCTCGCCTGAAGACAGCTGGGATAGGCTCCAGCACCCCCGCGACCCTCGTGAGGAAAAGCGGTAGAAAATGAATGAACTATACAAACATTTTCAGCCTTATTTGAAAAAAATTAATAAAAAAATAATATAAAATGTAGGCTTCACTACATTATTTATGTTTTAAATATCTTATACCCTCTGATTATATCTTCTATTTTGGGTAATATGAGTAAAATGTGACTATAGGGGTGTTATTACATGTGTAGAGGGCTCTAATAATGGTAAAAATCATATTTAGAGAGTCATAAAGAGGTTTTTTATATGCTGCAACTATGAAAACATTCTGTTTATGAACATTATGAACATTTGTGAAATGCACTGACATGACATGAGATGATTTGCAGCCTGTGCAACGCTTGTGACTCATGGATGTTTTTGATGTTTCTCTTTGTGTGACCAGCACTGACCTTCACGCTGATTGAGCAGAATGCCATCTTCCCAGGAAAATGGCTACTAGCATGCGTCAACCGAGCGCAGACCTTCAGCCAGGCTGTAATGTCTCCTCCTTGACGTGCCTGGACAACAACCTGCAGCTGCCCACCTTCACCACGGCCGCCAAAGTCCGGGTGATCATCACCTTCATCCTGTGCGGCGTTTCGGCCTTCTGCAACCTGGCCGTGCTGCGTGCGGCCTACGTCGACGGGAAACGGAAGTCCCACGTCAGGGTGCTGATCATCAACCTGACACTGGCCGATCTGCTGGTGACCTTCATAGTGATGCCGGTGGACGCCGTGTGGAACATTACGGTACAATGGCTGGCAGGAGATGTCGTCTGCCGGGCGCTGATGTTCCTCAAGCTCCAAGCCATGTACTCCGGCGCCTTCGTCACCGTGGTTATCAGTCTGGACCGCCAGTCGGCCATCCTGAACCCCCTGGCCATCAACGAAGCCAGGAAGAGGAACAGGTGCATGCTAGTGGCGGCGTGGACCATGAGCATCTTGCTGTCTGTCCCTCAGGTGAGCTCGCTGGCTGCAGGTCAGCTTCTCAAGGTCAAACAAGAACATGACTTCATCATTAGATCATCCTTTGTAGCTGTTTAGTGTAGAAGTACACTCACATGGTTTTCATACACCCCAGTTTTCATATGATTCCGTTTTCGTCACAAACTTTGGTCTCACTTTACAATAATAATACAGCCGTTGGGGAACTAATGAAGAACTAATGGGGAACTAATGACTCAGGCACATATATTTAGAGTGGTTACAAAGGAACTAATGGGGAATTAATGACTAAGGCACATTAATTTAGAGTGGTTACTAAGGAACTAATGGGGAACTAATGACTAAGGCACATAAATTAAAGTAGTTACTGAGGAAGTAATGAAAAACTAATGGGGAACTAATGACTAAGGCACATAAATTTAGAGTGGTTACTAAGGAACTAATGGGAAACTAATGACTAAGGCACATAAATTTAGAGTGGTTACTAAGGAACTATTGGGGAACTAATGACCAAGGCACATGTATTTAGAGTGGTTACTAAGAAACTAATGGGAACTAATGATTAAGGCACATTAAATTTACAGTGGTTACTAAGGAACTAATGAGGAACTAATGACCAAGGCACATATATTTAGAGTGGTTACCAATAAACTAATGGGTAACTAATGACTAAGGCACATAAATTTAGAGTGATTACTAAGGCACTATTGAGGAACTAATGACCAAGGCACATGTATTTAGAGTGGTTACTAAGGAACTGATGGGGAACTAATGACTAAGGCACATTAAATTTAGAGTGGTTACTAAGGAACTAATGAGGAACTAATGGCCAAGGCACATATATTTAGAGTGGTTACTAAGAAACTAATAGGTAACTAATGACTAAGGCACATACATTTAGAGTGGTTACTAAGGAACTATTGAGGAACTAATGGCTAAGGCACATTAAATTTAGAGTGGTTACTAAGAAACTAATGTGGAACTAATGACCAAGGCACATATATTTAGAGTGGTTACTAAGAAACTAATGGGGAACTAATGACTAAGGCACATACATTTAGAGTGGTTACTAAGGAACTGCTGAGGACATGTATCTCGATTTTAATGTACAAAGAACCAAACAAGCAAAACTATACCATCATCATTGTCATGTTAAAAAATGTCCTCATAGATATTTAAGAGGCTGCAGTACACAGTCATATTTTAATAATAAAGTAAACCACAGGTCGCCTTTATGCTTAAGTCATGAGACGTGGTATAAAATATTTAAAATGAACGCAGAAGTCGCTGGCTAAATTCAACATTTACTCTTAGAAATGATAATTTTCTTGTGTACTACAGATATAGAATTATCCTTCATTATCCTCCACATACATCACGGATGTCTAAAGCAGCCTGGGGACCATTATTGGACCTTGGCATACTGTATTCGGAAAAGAAAATGAAAAATTAATGAATTATCATTGATATATACCGGGTGGGTTTTAATCTAAAGAGGTTTAATTTTGCAAGGCCTTGAACGAGATGTCATGGCATTAAGACCTGGTGAGATTTCTCATCAAGAAAGGTATCAGAGCGGGAGTGAGCTCCATCTTGGAACTGCTGTGCAATGCATGTTTGAAAGCTATAAAAACCCCTCCATAACGCAACCCAGCCCCTGACTAAAACTACTTTTGAATAACATTTTTGTGAGGGAGATCCGCGATCAGGAGAGCACAGTTTTTCAATCGTGACAACGTCATTTATCAAGATTCAGTCTTTCATATTGGAAAGGAAGAACTCAATAGGTTTAATTTCCCTGCTCAGATATTCCTGTTCCACAATGTGACCATCAAGCATCCCGAGGACTTCACCCAGTGCACCACACGTGGAAGTTTTGGGAGACGCTGGCACGAGACAGCGTACAACATGTTTACCTTCTCGTGTCTTTTCCTGCTGCCGCTGGCCATCATGATCACATGCTACACCAGGATCTTCTGTGAGATCTCCAGGCGCCTGAAAAGGGACAACAGTGAGTGATATGTTGAGTCATTTTCTATTCAAGTTGAACTGACTGAATTTGTTCCTTCCTGCCAGTACCCTCCAGTGAAGTACATTTGCGCTGCTCCAAGAACAACATCCCCAGGGCTCGCATGAGAACCCTGAAAATGAGCATTGTGATCGTGTTGTCCTTCATCATCTGCTGGACTCCTTACTACCTGCTGGGTCTGTGGTACTGGTTCTTCCCAGACAACCTGGAAGGGAAGGTCTCCCACTCGCTGACCCACCTCCTGTTCGTCTTCGGGCTGGTAAACGCCTGCCTGGACCCGCTCATCTACGGTCTCTTCACCATTCACTTCCGCAAGGGCCTTCGAAAGTTCTACTGCAGATCGGAAGCCACCGTAGACACAGACGTTAACACGATAATTGCCAGATTCGCCAGTGGCGCAAACCCGCTGAAACGAGAGGTCAGCTCCAGCCCCCAGGATAAGTTCATGATGTGCTGCGATAATGACAGCTCAATTACAGCAGGCGGTGTTCTAACGACACATAACACTGCAGAGACATACCTGGAGAGCGCCATGTGAATACAAATCTGACAATGTGCTTACGTAACGCGACAAATCCACATTCATGCTGTGACATCATGTACTGTATTTCAGGGATGTCATTTCACAAGACAATTCTTTTGTTTCCAACTTTGTGAGTAGTCTGAAGAAGGGCCTTTTCTGAAAGCCTGTGGACTAAGCAAGGTCTATGAAGGAATGTTTGAGTGAGTTTACAGTAGAAGAACTTAAAATCCATGCTTGGAATTAAGATTGTCAGCCAAGGAAAGTAAGGATAATATAATCTATTTTCAAATACACAAACTATTTTTAAAAACTAATACCATTTATGATGTAATTACATTTACTTATATTCAATTTTTTTAAGTACCTATATAGGGATAAAAATTTCAATATTTAAAATTTGAAAAAACATCACAGAAGAAAGTAATAATAATAATAACATATGCAAATAATATCTATTATATATATAGATATTATATATATTATATTATACAATACATTATACAATATCTATTATCCATTATACACAAAACAAATATTTGCAAGCCCTATTTAAAAAAAGAGTGTAGAATAATCAAAACTAATATTAAAATGTATTTTGAAATTGCTCAAAGTTTCACCAAAAAATACAAATAAAATCTCAAAATATTTAAAAATGTTTAAAAAAAAATTTCTTCACAAAAAGTCACAAAACATTTTCAAAAAATACACAAAACATTGAATGAAGTAAAAAATCTATTACAAAAGTCCTCAATAACAATAAACATTACAAATACATAAAAAATCAAGTATGCTAAAAAGAATAAATAAAAAACAACAATAAATCAAAAACAACACATCTAAAAAAAAAAACACTATTTTTTGGGGAAAACATAGTCTAGTCCTATAATTTTCTAGGGGTGAAATTTCCAATTTCCAACAAAAAGTGCCCTATTAAAGAATCTGTGTGTGCTCTGCAAAATTGTAAATTGTGGTATCGCTGATTAAAAGTGTGGACTGTGACTCTGCCGTTCCATTTTTGTCAAATTTAGACAGAACAAGACATAGCACACGATAATCACCCACACTTCAACAACTGAACACAACTCTGCACTGATCCTCTGCATAGAGCTTATCAGCAAACACGCTTCGGGCTCGGCACCTTGAGGGGGCGCTGAGTCAATTCTCAAATGTAACGTTTGTTGTTGTCCTCCCCCCATTGGAATGCAATGGGATTGGTATGTGAAAGCTATAATGAACTGAATTTATTCTCTCTTTACATCACAAAAGCAATTCAATGTTAATGCAAATAGCAGAATATGCCTTATGATCCGTACACATCACACACAAAACAGTCAAAGGACATCTGCATAGCCACATAGCTACTCTTTTAAAGGGGAACTGCACTTTTGTGGGGGAATTTTGCTCATCATTCACAACCATTATGAGAAACATGAACACATTTCACCAACAGTGTTCCATTTACACAACTGACCTGTACATTAACTGAGCTACAGCGATATTGTTATTGTAGCAGCTTATTGTAGCAGCACTCACAATGTCTCAAGCTACTCGCTAGTAATGCTACCTACTGATGCTGGTACTGTGTTATGCTGAAAGATATTCCATCAGTCTGCATCCCAAAGAGAGCCTACATTGTAAGAAACTGTATTGTGTGTGTGTGTACGTTTCACTATAGACTGATCTGCCTAGCACACAGCAACATTATTATCTGCCTGGGAGAAGAGCTGCTGCTCACCTTGTTGACAGAAGTAGCGTTATCCCGGGCTCAAACTGAATCCGTTGCGGCGCCGGTACTGATGGAGTCCGGCTTGCCACAAAGTGCCACTCACACCTACTCCGGTAGACACAGCATCAAGCTCCGCTCCGACTGTGGAAACATACAGCTTGACCAGAGACTGCTCCGGTGTCAACGGCGTCAGAAAAAAAGTCAGACCCAAACTGATTATTTCCGTTGAGCCATACGACCGCCGGAGACGAAGCCAGTGTGAGCCGTCAACAGAGATTTCAATCTCGCTGAATGCTTCCGGTGCCCACAACGGAGCCACAACGGATTCAGTGTGAGTCTGAGGTTAGAAAAATGGTAACTCAAGAAATGCATGTCATTACAATCCTCACATACGTAGCATCCAAATATCAATAAATAAATCTGATTGGGTGATCTGCAAGAATTTGAATCACGTGGACAAGGCGCTATTAGGAAGTGTAGTCACGCCACCGGTATAAAATGTACGGAAATGAAGGACGCAGTAAACACTCTAAAAATTTAGCTGAAGGTGCCAAGAAGCTCTTTCATAAGACTCTCACTTGTCGTTCTTTGGCAATAACTACACCGCTCACAATTCAAATGAGGCCTTGGGGAACAAATTAAAAATCAATATCAGATCCCAGTATGGGGAATGATACAATGAGCTGTGTTGGAATAATAATGTATTCATCTCTGTGTACACGTCACATCCAATCTATTGGAATTTAAGCTTTTTCAAGCTTCATTCTCTTCCTTTGCAACCTCATTACAATACCACCACTGAGTACCGTATCAATGATGAGCAGTTCTTTTATGTGTTTACATCAGTGCCCGTCGTCGCCTGCAGTCGCTTCCATGTCTCTGTTAAAGCTTTGTGCCTTTCATCCAGTGACAGAGCTCTGTAAATCACAACACAGCATCTAAAGCATCTAAAAAAAACCACACACATTTAAGTGAGAGGAGATGACGAGGAAGCCAACCTTTCCTGGAGGTACATGTTGCAAGCGTCCTCCCCAGTGACGCTTGTTTTTGGTTGCCATGGAAATTGTAGATGTGAAACAACATACGGCTCAATGACGTCATGCTCGTCGAAACATAGGACAAGGAGTTGTCTTTGCCTTTTGTGTTTTAAGGAGGAAGAACAACCGGTGGGTTCCTTGTCACCTGGATGAGACAAACAAACCTTCAGTCATGCTTTGCTAATCATTTAGTCATCAAATACATCTTACATGAAACAGACAAAGTGGGGGTAGTTTCTCCAATAAGGCACATTCATTCATTCATTCATTTTTTACCACTTATCCTCACGAGGGTCGTGGGGGTGCTGGAGCCTATCCCAGAGAGGCGGGGTACATCCTGGTCCCCAGCCAATCACAGGGCACATATAGACAAACAACCATTCACACTCACATTCATACCTATGGACAATTTGGAGTCGCCAATTAACCTAGCATGTTTTTGGAATGTGGGAGGAAACCGGAGTACCCGGAGAAAACCCGCGCATGCACAGGGAGAACATGCAAACTCCACACAGAGATGGCCCAGAGTGGAATTGAACCCGGGTCTCCTAGCTGTGAGGTCTGCGCGCTAACCACACGTCCGCCGTACAGCAATAAGGCAACATTTAAAGATAAATACAATTGACATGAGATGTGCAAAGTAGGGCTATCAATCGATGAAAAATATTTAATCACAATTAATTACATTTGTTTATGGTTAACTCAATTAATCCAGGAGGTACACGTTTTTATCTATAGTATATTATATCATATTTTTTTCATTTCAACTGCATGTGTATTAGAAGTATAGCTCCTTTCAAGTAAGTGCCTAGTACTCCCTGTAATTGAGTATATAAATGTCATCTACGGTATTCATTTATTTTGGATGCTCTTCCTGACACAACCATCCCCTTTATCTGAGCTTGGGACCACCACTGGACATATCTGGTGGCCGGGAAGTGCACTTGTCCAAACTGCAAAACAAATTACAGTTTACAAATTACAGTTACAGCGTTCCAAATCTCGGATTTAGAGGAGGTGATAACATTTTGACTTCTGTATTCTGTATTTTTCCAAAATACATGAATACATTGTGATGTTTCATGGTTGAGTAAGGCTTATTATTAGTCAAAGAAATAGCCAAATTTAAGCAAATGTTACGTGTTCTTTTCATGACATCAAGCATTTTCAAGCATAAAAATGGCTAAATGAAATAAAATACAAATATAAAGCATTCAAAAGACACATTTAAAGACTTTGATTAAAGGTAGAATTCTACAATGGTGACTAGGTGTCGATGTTGTCAGAAATTCACTTATGATGGTCGGGTCTGGAACCAACTAACCGCGATAAACAAGGCGTGATAAGTGATACAACTTCATTAATTAAATTGTAATTAACTAACTCGTAGTTAATTTATTAATTATTGCAAACGCAATGCTGTGACGGGATGCCCTTTAGTGAGCACTACTTCTTTATTAATACATGTGGTAAAATGTAACATCAGTGTGCCAACAGTGCAATCTTTTAGTGGAAAGTATGAATTGCGCATACTATATTCAGAATAACACCGCAGGAAAACGATGAAAAAAAATATATAGGACAAATATGTATTGATTCTGTGTAAGATAATAGATACTGTGATACTGTATATTAAAAGACATTATGTCTAAGGCAGAAGATAAGCGCGCACCGCTATTGATCAACTATTTGATGTCTTCAACACACCATGCACACTCGCACGTTTAGAGATAATTGAACCGTAATTGGCCTCGTTTTGTGTCTGGGCTACTTTTTCCAGTTTGTGTAATTGTAATTTGTTTCGGCTTCCGTGAATGTTTCTTTTTTTTTACCTAGCATGAACAGAATGTGCTGCTTGTCGTTCAGAGTGTAAACAGGATTGCAGGGGGTAGCCAACAGATGACCAGTGGGAGGAATCAGGGCGCATACTATGGCTTTGTTGATGGCATCTTGCAGGAACATTTTCCCATTACGATGCACCACAAGCACCTTTCCGGGAAAGCACAAGAAGACAAAAATATGATTTTCAACTATTCTTTTCACGTTTTCCCTCTCTTGATAGTCTGTATTCCTACCAAGCCCTTCAGGAACGCCACTGATGCAGTAACAGTCAGCATGTCACGACTGTCTTGTGGCCTTTGTATGCGATTAAAAAAAACAGATTTTAAAGTGTTAATTTGATGAATAAACATGCATGCATTCATTGTGGAAATAATGAAACATTTTGGTAACCTTTGTGAGAGCTGCAATGTGACAGCTGCTGCTCCTCGCCTTGTGTTCATAACATACAAAGCTCCACTCTTGCAAACCACCATAAGATGGATTTCACCTGCGGTTAAGGTCTGGGTAATATCAGTGCATGCAGGCCAGTATTCCACAAACTGCAGCCTGAGAAAAGCGCTGTCTGTTGAGAGCGTACAGACAGACAATGGAGCGCCTGAAGGAGAAATGATGATAGGAAGAATCAAACAAACCCCAAAGCTGTTTTGGGTATTAAAAAGCCTAACAAGCACAAATGTTTATTTGCCTAGCAGTCACATACAACAACGCTTTCTTTTCAAAAACTGATTCAGCCTCATTATAGTCTTTTGGGTGAGTTCCTCTGAGGGAAATGCTAAATATATCTGAGATGTGGCCTTCTGGAGAATGCACCGGGGTCACGCTATAAGTGTGTAGTTGCATGGCACGGCTGCGGGCGGCTCCGTTCAGATGTCACAGTAGCTGGCTCACAAGAGGAAGCTTAATTTTTGATAGTTGATAAAGTGAAGCAGATTCTTTATGTAGCTGTTGATTCTTATTCGACTACAGAATGGCGTATCTCAAATTCTGCCATTTTAAAAGATAATCACTTTGATCAGGTTTGATTTCTTTTTACTATGTGTGGAGTTAGCATGTTCTCCCCATACGTGCATGGGTTTTTCTCATGGGAAATGAAAAAAATATGATATAATATACTATAGATAAAAACGTGTACCTCTGGATTAATTGAGTTAACCATAAACAAATGTGATTAATTGTGATTAAATATTTTAATCGATTGATAGCCCTACTGTGCACATCTCATGTCAATTGTATTTATCTTTAAATGTTGCCTTATTGCTGTACGGCGGACGTGTGGTTAGCGCGCAGACCTCACAGCTAGGAGACCCGGGTTCAATTCCACTCTCGGCCATCTCTGTGTGGAGTTTGCATGTTCTCCCCGTGCATGCGTGGGTTTTCTCCGGGTACTCCGGTTTCCTCCCACATTCCAAAAACATGCTAGGTTAATTGGCGACTTCAAATTGTACTCCCCCTCTTGCCCAAAAGACCCACGACCCTCGTAGGGATAAGCGGCATAAAAAATGGATAGATGATTATTATTGCAGCTCTTGTATTGGTTATCATAAAATTGTTTTAAAAGATTAAACCCATATTTGTACTTGTGTTATATGTTTCTTAGCTACCCTTTGACTTTTGCGTGTTATGCTACTAGTTGATGTGTTTAGTGTTCTTTGTAAGATGCTAACGTGAGTCGGATTGCTATATTGAGTAATGACTTGACAAGCTCATTGTGAGTGATTGGCTCCTGACAAAGAAATACTCACTGACTACTAGTAGTAGTTTTGAAGTAAAGGAGATGTCACAAGATTAGAATATGATCATAAATTAGCCACACCACAGAATAACTCGCAGGGTTCAAAGTTTAAGAAAAAAGTTGTGTCTTATACATCGGAAATTACGGTAACTAAAACATAGATAATAGCAATACCACCAATGATGTAGGCTACTTACCAGCGAGCCTGTCCCAGACACACACCAGAGTGTTGCTGAGGCCGAGCACAATGAAACGAGTGCACCTACTGACGGCGGAGCACAGGATTTCTGCTGCATTGGGCCACAGCACAGACGGCTGAGGTTCTGGATCTGCATCATAAACAACTTTATTGTTGTGAACACTGAAAGTAAGCTTTTTTTAAAAGCTGTTTTTATGTGACCTTGTTTGGACTTTGGTGTTTTGGACAGCGTGTGGTAGAGAAGATTGTAGCTTCCGTTCCACCAAAAACAGACAATGACTGGACATCCTGCTGTGAGAAGATGAATAGGTTAAAAAATTTAAATAAAAATAAAAAATGTGAAAATTCTGCTGTATTCTCTTTTACAAACCTGGCGTTGGTTTACTCTCGCCATGACAAGGACCACATTTCATGAGAAAGTGATAAGTGCAATGTCTGAGAAAGACTGAATGCAATTAGCAACAACTCAATCTCTCCGTGTGGATTTGTAGTAACTATATTGTACCTAGGTGGCTCGTTTGTCTCATCAAGGATTAAACAGTGAGTCAACAAGTCGGAGGAATCAGCCATGTTTGCTGCCAAACAACACAAACACATCTCCAAAAGTCACGCAAGTAAAAATAATATCACATTTATTCAACAAAGTCTTCATTTTAAGTAACTAATACCTGCAGCAGGAATAATTTTATTCACCCGAGCAGCTGGAGACCATTTCATATTTGCAGAGATTTTGGGATCCTGTGGATAGAAAAGCCCACTAATGAATCATATTGGGCCTCAAGTCATAAACAAGAGAGATTCTGAACATACAGTAAATAACATAAATGGATTTACGTATAATTACTATACAACAAAAAGTGCCTCTCACTTCATACTACACCAGACTGTATCTATACTGTCACCATACCAAACTATACTCTTTTATATTATACTTTAAGTCATTTAACTCAGCTAGAATATATATATATATATATATATATATATATACTATAGTATATTTAACGTCAGCCGGAAAGTACATTTACCACCCCATTCTGCACTATAGTACCTTGAGCTCTCTCAGCCAGTCCTCGACAGGAAAAAAATAAATATCCAGCCAAATATCATTGTTACCTAAGAGGATACATTTAATTATGCAATTTTCAAATGTAAAATACAACTGATAATTTCAGGAAGTGGTGAAACAATAATAATACTTACAGTTCATTGTTATAGCTCCATAGTTGCCTCCTTCAGATATGTCAAAGTTCAAGCAAATGCTCCTTTTGTTGATATCATCCTGATATAAGAAAAAAAAAAACTGAAAATAGCACTAAAAAGCCGGACAAATGTGTTGATAGTTGTGGTAACTCACCAATGTGTTAATAACACTGAAGAGATAAATAGATTCTAAGTTATACAAAAAGACTCTGGCAACACCTGAGGAGATATATATGACAAATAAATAAACTGTTATTTGTCATCATCATGTTTATCATTTATCACATACACAAACATTGCAATTAACGTGGGAGTTCTTGTTGTGGCTACATGTAACCTCCAGTGAAACACTACAGTGACGGATGAGTACACTGTTGACGGAGCATCTAATAACATAGAGAGGCTTAATATATTGTACCAACCCATATCATCAATACTGGCCAGCAAATAGGAGGTCTCACAGGTGGTGACCATGTGAACAGATGTAATCTCCAGCTTGTCCTGCTGCCACGACGCCTCACAGGACAGAGTACTTGAACACCACACAGACAGGCCCCTGGCGTGACCTATGGTGAGGTATTTGTCGTCATCTGAACACGAAAGGCAATTGGTGTGCGCAGGAAGCTGCAGGATCAACAAGACATAGACTCTTAGAACATGCTCCAATTCAAAATAATGCAAAGTCATATGAAAGTATTTCCTCATAACGCGGCCAATGCTTGTAATGTCTTTTCGCCTGAATAAAATAAACACAGCACCTCTAATAGTCGCCTTAACTATCAGCAGACATTTTTATGACACAGAGCATGCATGGCATCTGTAGAGGTGAGTGCTTAAAAAAGTTAGATTGAACTTGAACTTGAACTTAATTTGTGGATTTATACCATAGCCAACTGAAACATATTGGCAGATCTAGTGTGAGCCATATACAGTATAATACATATGTTAAATGTTACCATAAAGTAACAACTTTAACAACAACAGTTAAAAAAAAAATACTGTGCATTGTGCATCACAGATAAAGGACTTAATGTATGAAGAAACTTAAACACAATAATGAAATAGAATTTTAAAAAAATGACAAAAAATTGTCACGTGTTTTTCATAGGACTGCAAATATATATTCTATTATTATTACTTTTGTTGCTGCCACTCTATATGAGGAAATGCGGTAATTAAAAAAAGCGTACCTGTGCCGCACTGGTCAGTTGTAACACCGCGGATTTCTTTCTTAATTTCCCTGCACTGCTACAAACTGACGTCATTTCTGAAGCGGTTGAGCCTTTTGCGTTGTTAATGGACAGCAATGAGCATTAAAATAAAAAATGTGAGATTTTTTTTAAGCAGTTTAACGCTTTGACTCTGGCGTGGTGTCGTTAGCGAATGCTAATGACTGTTAACGTTAGCTAACCGTGTCATGTATTACTGTAGTAGATATATAATAATCTATACCATCTCGTTTCAATTTAACGGTTAAACAATGCCTTCCTTTTAAACAAATGTGTTGTGTTTTAAATCTCCTCCTACAATACAAAAACCGGACGACGAGGCTTTTAAAGAACTGCCAACGTCGCCACGGCGTAACTAATGTTTGCAGCCAGTCGTCATGGCAACGTCTCCCCGGAAACGTGGAGATTATGGGATACCGTCGCGAGGCTTGCTTCGGGAATAGTTGCAGCAGCAGATACATATTCGAATATTTCTAATAATGTTTATTGTTGTAGTTTGAGGTGTAATATTCTAAATAGTCAAAAACCCTTTATGTTACTTGAATGTTTTATTATTTTGAAGGGTGCACATATTCAAGACAGCTGTGTATACATGTAATATATAATATAAATGAGTGCTTTTCCTCACAGTCTAGTGCACATTGTGAAAGCTCATTCACTCTTATGACAATAACACTTCCATCGATAAATGAAATAATTTGCCAGGTGATTCTTTAATAAAAGCTAGATGTAATTTTGAATGAATAAGTAAATGTTACTGTAGGGCACATACACATTACAAATATTGCGAAATTCCAGGAATAAACATGTAAATCTTATCAATTCATACACAAGAACGCAGCGACAGATGACCTTTAAAACTGTTTTGCCCTTCTACCTTATGTGATCAGAGTGAATACAAGAATAACCAAGACAGAAAATGTCACAAGGGTTCTAAATACTGGAAGAAAATGAGGAAATAAAACAAAAAGTACTGCAACTTGGGGAGCAAATGCATATGCTTTTATTAATTTAACCAATATGGCTTCATTATTCCTTGAACCAACCCTCTCTACCTGATTCACTGCAACCCCCCCTTTTGTGTCTACTGGACTCAAACACATGACAATATAGAAAAGAGTGTCGACCACAGTACCATCTAAAGTCAAATGTTTCATTGTGGAATTCTCTTGAAATGTGAATAAGAACCTCCCAAGTGTGAGATGATGTGACATTTAAAAAAGTTTTACACAGAAACCCTTTAAAAGCTGGAAGTTTTTCACGTTGCTTCACTGTATAACAGTGAACAACATAAATCGGACGAAGAAAGTCAATTTCCCACCTTCAGAAGTAGCGTTAGAGCTGTAACAGAGGCGGGACCAAGGCCTGTCTGTCTGTCTGTCTGTCAGCTCTCGTGCTGTATAAGCTATAATACAGAACAGCAACAAGAAAAAAATAGATCTCTTTCACGCAGATACTGCAGACCTAATGGAATGACAGCAAAAACAGAAGATACGGCATTTATCTTCACCTTTCACACAGAACCCAACAAAGTGAAACATTGCGGCAACCGTATGTGCTTTCACACAGCGAGATCATGTCCCACAATTGCTTTTGAACACAACAGGGCCACACAGATGCTGTCCTGTCTGCTGTGGCTCTATACTACCCCCAAAGGCAGAAAACTGACTGACCCCCACCCCCCCCAAAAAAAAAAATAAATAAAAAAGGTGAAAAAATGCCAGCTTTTACAGGCAGTGTGAAAGTGAGATACATAAGGCTAAAATGTTACTCTGCTCCCTCTCCTCCCAGTGTTTGGATAAGATAATGTGCTTTAAGTTCTGCATTTCAGGACGGGAGAAGCCTGCCTTAAGATAAATACATCAGCAGCTCCCTGAAAAACACTTGGTGTCACATCACTAGAAGAAGGAGGTACGTTAAACGATCATTTGCCAACAATTTTAAGACTGAAAGGTTGTGCTCGATAAAGACTTTAAACAAGTGCATTTGTGGGGGTGCAGCTTCAAGCAGAAGAATGTCAATCAGCTGCAATCAGATAGAAGGAGGGTGCATACAAATATATAAATATGATCCTGCATGCTGTGCAAAAAAAAAAACAATAAAACTTTGGTTAAAAAGATAAAATACCAAAAAAAAGAGTCAATGCTACAGCAGAGAAAAAGAGGCACTAGCTAAGCAGCAGACCAGAAGGCTTTCTTGTAGCGTAACAAAGGCGGCAACTCATGTGCATAAAAAAAATAGTCTTGTGATTATGTTCAATGTCTGCCTTTCTCACTTTGCAAATCAACCTGAAAACAAATATAAAAAGTTCCAAATCTGCTTCAGATTTAAGACTATTTGTACGATTCCTTCTTGATGCCTCATTGAAATCATCTTGAAGGACATATATTGTCTATGGATGTTTTGACGTCTTCCCTGGTACACGGAAGGGAGGGCCTTTGCTACGAGGACGCCCGAGAGACATCATAGTCCGTGATGAGCTGTTTGATGAAGGACAGTTTGTGGTGGAGATATTCACAGCGCTTCTTCTCTTCCTGGTAGCCTGGAAACTTCTACGGACAGAGAACAAAACATGCCTTCAGAGGGGACAATTGCTAGAAGAAATAATCAGTTCCAGGGTCAAACTGTTGCCATCATAAAACCATATGACTTGCATTAACGGCCAAAAAACTGAGCCATAAAGGGCAGAACTAAGCATTTATGTACATATGTTATGAAATAGTGATTCTAAAAATCAACTGAATCAATTTGAAGGAATTCTGTATCCAAAACTAATTCACTTTACCTTTCGATACTTGTTGTATTTTTCTAATATCTGATCTTCCATTACCTACATGGAGCAGAATACAATACAGTTGTTAATATGACTGCACAACATCATCAGCTATTGAGCAAGGCATGGGCCGGTGTGACATTCTGATGGTATGATTACCTTGGGCAAACATATTACGGGTTGACGGTTACACAGTATTAATGGGTTGTTTTGAAATATCTTTATTACTGAATTATGACCAGTCCAGGGTATACTTCGCCTCTCGCCCAAAGTTAGCTGGGATAGGCTCCAGCATACCCCTGCAACTCCCAAATCACAGCAAATATCGTCTTAGTAAAAAACTAAACAAAATGCAAATAAATCCAATCAAGTGACCCAAGAAGGTCACAACATATATCCATTTTTAAATATAGTGGCAGGTCATACTTTTCACAGGACAAAGTATTTCCGCGGGTATATCTCATATATCTCATATCATAGAAACAGCATGACGCAATTTTTTTTAGTTTTTCATACCATGGTACACCTTGAAACCGGTAAGCGGCCCATGCCTACATTGAGCATATTACTTATTACACTATTAAGAAGGCACCTTGTGTTCTTTAGTACCGGGTGACATGCTCTTGATTTTGGCTCCAAGCTGAACAAACATGTGAGTGATGGTGGCGATTCGGGTGTGGAGGTCTTTGTATTCATCGTACTCTGCGCTGAAATCCTCTTGGTACCGCTGACGTTGCTCTGGGCTTGTGACCGTGACGTACGTGCTAAAAACAGACATAGCATCAACTTAGTAACAACACCAGCATCTGACGCATCATTACAGAATTTAAATAGGACCCCCACTAAAAGACATACAAGGAATAGGAATCCCATTTTTAACTCTTGAATGATGCAACTGCATTTTGTGCCACAAGGTGGCAGCATTAGACAGGCATGACATGTATTAAGGGACAATTACTGCAGAGAACCACTGAATAGGCAGACAGTCATATTGTAATAATACAAATTAATTCTATATTATATTATTAATACCTCCGCCACCCTAGTGATAATAATGTCCCCGTGCATGCGTGGGTTTTCTCCGGGTACACGTTTCCTCCCACATTCCAAAAACATGCTAGGTTAAATAGCAACTCCAAATTGTCCATAGGTATGAATGTGAGTGTGCATGGTTGTTTGTCTATATGTGCACTGCGATTGGCTGGCGACCAGTCCAGGGTGTACCCCGCCTCTCGGCCAAAGACAGCTGGGATAGGCCCCATCTTGCCCCCACGACCCTTGTGAGGATAAGCGGCATAGAAAACGGATGAATGGATGTAAATGCATGTAAACACAAACACCTCCAGCTGGCCACAGTGATGACTCAACATGTAACAAATCATGTTTCGACTCACAGCACATAATCGGGCTTCTCCTCCGAGTCCTTATCATTTGTGAAGTCACAGTCTAAAAAGAAAACACACAAAAACAATACATTAAGAAACTGACACTATAAGCCAGTTAAGTACCCTGCATGATTCTTAAAAGTTTTTTTTTGTAAGTGTGTACACCCGCAGACAAGCTCTAAGCTCAGGAGAGGAGTTCACCTTAGGGAGATAAAGTGCTCTAAGAGCTGTTGTTGAGCACAGGAACATAACAGGAGGACTCAAGAGAGTGAGCTTAGGGGTCGCAAACACACCCAAGCTTATGAGTTATTACCGTGTAAGTGCACCAGGAGGCTACCTGTGGTGTTTAGGGAACTGGGCATGGTATGGTTAAAATGTTATTTTGTGCACAAGGAACTAAATTAGCAACAAAGAAAGGAAAGCAGGAAAAGAGGGTTAAAAAAAAAAGGAAAGCATATCTTACTCCCAAGTTTGTCCTGGTTCTGCTTGGGATCAGGACTGTTCTCCGACCATCCTCTGTCCTGCTTTTCTTTGAACCTTTCCCGCTCTTTGTCTTTGTGCTTTTTGGATTTCTTCTTCCTTTGCTGCTGCTGCTGAGCGCCGAAAGACTCAACCTGAGGCGGAGTGTGGTTCTTCGCTTTGGTTCCGTGCTGGTTGGACACATCTGACGTACTCGACGTTTTGTGCGTTAGAGGAGAGCCGTGTAGCCCTCCTGGTGACCCATCAATGCTCCCCGTTGTGTTCAGAGTTCCCTGGAAATCAGTCTTGAGAGAGTGGAAGCATGGAGGTGCACTAACGTGCGTGCTCTTATTATCTAAGAGTCCATTGCTAGACGGCTGCTGTTGCGTCTTGTTATCGCTTTGTCTCTGTCGCTTTGCAGCCAAAGCTTGTAGAGAATCAGAAGTCATGGGGCGTTTCTGGATCATGAACAGAAAAATAAATGTTAATCTGAAGGATCAATCTAAAGGCAGTCTGATAATCATCACATCAAAGCCAACATGACCACTACTTACCCCTACTGGGTTCCTTGCCATGCTGTGATGTACCGTTCTATCCTCCGATGTTCTCAGTATTGAGCCACTGGTGTGAGGATTCTTTGATTGGTCGTTGACATGGGGATGTAACTTCCTGGGTACGTAAAAGAAAGTGGAGGAAATTTGATCTTGTGCCAATACATTCATTACATCAATATATTAGTTTGCTCCAAAAAGTAAAAATGTATCATAACATGCAGCCCCACTGTGTTGCATACATGGGGGCGCTGTTATTAAACCACAAAATCGGACCCCATAAGTCAGACAGACTTGACATTTGTCACATAGCTCAATGTGTTCTACAAAACACTCATGTAACTTGAGGGTGTTAAACCGCGGCACCCAAAAAATGGTACACACCATGAGGGGACTAAAGCACATGCAAAATTTTGAAAAACCAGAGACTGCCGTCAATAAAAGTGTCTTTGCAGGAGCATGTGTGGGATTTAGCAACAAGGATATCTGTAATTCATGCATGCAAGTATGTCTTGTGAAGCATTAGGACATCCCCATGACATTTAGAGGCAGTTTAGTTCCAATTAAACACACCTTGGCAGCAACCTGCTGACCAGTTTCCGCTCCTCCTCGTTGTAGCTGGGCCAGTCCCTTCGCACATGCTTGTAGAAGTCGTCTCTCAATAGGTAGCTGCTATCTTTGGGGTTCACCTTTGCTACCTGAAACACAAGGCAAGTTACATTTTTTGCCATTGTGCTGATATTCTACAGTGTCAGGTTTGTAGGTTTCTTTCTAAATAAACTAAACCAAAACACACACACACACAAAATTACTTGAAACTGGTCCCTAATCTTGTCAGACTGTATGCCTGTGAGGTTTATGTTCTGTGGGTAGCTAACAGAATGTCCCGTCCCAAAACAAACCACAAGGTTGAAAACACAGGAAACACAAAATAGAAAAGGACAAATTTGTCTAACTGCAGCTGTACACCACAGCAGACTATAAAAATAAACATACTGTATTGTCGAATTAATGTAATATCTCACAACAGCATTAACCAAGCATAATCACATTAGACTGTGCGAGTACATAACAGGCTGAGTAGAGTATCCATATCCATACACCGGCCACAACAATGATGCACAATTTCATTAGTGCACTTCTACACGCATTGCAACCACAATAAACATTGTCAAGTTTAGACTGTGAATGAAGTGTCCTTTTAGTGTCTGTGTTCGTACTTCCTCCATACCTCTTCCAGTATGGCTCCAAGTTCTGCCTTGTCCTTGGGCGTGACCCGTTCCCTCTCCAGCCACAGCAGCAGTTCTGGCTTCCTGTAAGCCTTGAGAGCCAGCAGGTGAATGATGCGTTCCCTGAGGGACTTCTGGTTGACTGAGGCCATGCTGCCGCTCCACCGGCTCATTATGGGGGGTTTGCAGAAGCCGCTGTCTGATGCAGACAGAAGAGGTGGCCTCTTTTGGAACTTGATGCTTTTGCCTGAGCACACAGAATAGTAGAGCCTGATTAATCGCTAGGGGAGACGCTATAATAAGCTTTACCACTAAGTCTATAGTTGCAATACACCACCACCTTAGCTTGTGTTACAGAACAAACCACTACTGGTAACATCTGTCAACAATGTTGCCACACTCCACAAGTGTCTCCTGCATTTTCTTTAGATTTTTGTGTGAACCGGAAAAGGAACCATCTATGTCCTGGCTGCTCAGTATAATATGGTTAAAAGGACAATAAGTCATCAGTGATGACAAAAACAGGGGTTTGTGACAGTGAGGGATGGGAGGACATTAGACAAACTCCATCGATCAATAAAGGGGAGGGGAGCTCATACTCCAATACACTTTAATACACTCCTCCAGTTCCACTCCCACAGTGAACGCTACAGGGCTTCATTTACTCTACATGCCATCCAACTGTACAATATTATTATTATTTACATTATTGCACAATACTGTAGGTTCTCCCTTGATTATAATGTACTTGGATTTCATTCATTCAATCATTTTCTACCGCTTTTTCCTCACGAAAAAACTTGGATTTATTTATATTTTTACTCAGAATTTATAAATATGAATCTTGTTTATCTGATATGTTTGTGTCAGTACATAATTTCTTATACTTGAACGTGACACTTTTTATACGTGGCCTAGACCGTTGTACCACGGGTGTACAGGATGGGCATGTTGGAGCAGTGAGAGCCACAGTATCTCCCCAAGCTAATCTCATTACAGTACATCTTAAGCTGCACTTTGGAGGTTACAGTAGGGCAACATTATACAAACAGATGCCTTTAATTTCAACCAATTGCAAAGACACAGTGACTACGTTGTTATTCAACCTGGGCCGTAAATCATCATATACCATATGCACATATGCCACGTGGCTCTTCTATAGCTTTGACATACGTCATGACCCGGTAGTTTATACTGTAGATCTCCTCCCGTGGCAGATGTGCTTGTATGTGCATGCTGCTGAAACATCTTCACCTTAAAAAGCATGCTGTTACACAATCCACAAGGGTTAAATTTGAGCAAGAGAGCCTGGAGCTCAGTACTGACATGGGGGTCGAACAATCCTGCCAGGAAAGAATATTGCATAAGAGCAGTAGCAAAGGCTGGAGAGGAGAGATATGACAAAAGAAGCTGGCAAGTAGATGCCTCAGCACGTTATGATTAATACGCGTTCGTGATTGCGAGCATCTGATTCAAACGCACAACACATCAAAGACAATGTTCATTAAACTATGACAATGTTGTTTGTAGATGATTTCTATTATGCGCCTAAAAGGAACTGCAGTAAAATGTCAATAGTTTACAGGGCATTAGCTGCCAAAATGACAATGTGGCCCACTTTGTGTTTTTCCCCCAGAAGCTGGATGCTTGTGTCAGGGGAATTTCACTCGCAGCCAATTGCTTAAAAATGTAATGTTCCGCTAAAAATCAGTCTGAGTAATGCAATCGCCAATAAGCCAAGAAACATAGTTGTATAAGGCAAATAAAGAGTGACATTCGACCTACAGTATGCAACGATTTAACAATTGGCCACCTGATATCTGTTAGAGCCCTGCAGAAGTGCCAGTCAGGTTACCCTTTAGCAAGGCAGCGTTCTTTATCTAGCACTCACACTTGTCCTAGGTCCCCACTTACTGGGATGCGAGGCTCCTGGTTTGATCTCAATGGCGGAGCGGCTCCAACTATCCTTCTCCACTTGAGACATCCTCTCGCGGGTCATCTGGTAGGAGTCCTCGGTGGCGCACACAGTGATCTTGTCCTGGATGACCCCTTGTCCTTCCAGTTGCTCACGGCCATCGCTGCAAAAATAAAAATACAAACATAAAAGAGCCACTTGGCTGCAGGGGATTTTAACTGTCAAGTGCCATGAAGACAAAGTCCTGTTGAGCTAACTCAGAGCAGCATACCAAAATGGACAGCGTGGCTTTGCGGTGGGAGCTGGCTAAGATAGCCTATATATATATTATGTCACAGACTGCGTCCTGTATATACCCGAGCATGGTGCAGAAAGAGAGAGGCTCATGACAGGCTCCAGCCTGTGGAAAACCTCTAGCTTGGCTCGGTTTAACTTGGCTCCAGACAGTGGGCCTTACAAAAACTCTTCTAGGACAAAAGTCATTGCATCACACACATAATCATTGGCCTGACTTTATCTGCAAATGCATGATTGTACTCTTTTTTTGCCTTTGTCTTTCACTCACAACTCACTTATCAAGCAGCCATAGAGGCTGTAAGAGTATGAGGCACCTCTAGTATGGCCTATAGTATGAGTATGTTACTTATTAAAATAAGATGAACTATATTGTTTGTTGATGCTCTTTTCGATTCTTAGCTGCTACATCAAAACAAAATCATTGTGTTTGACTTTTAAGGTTAGCTTCATACCTTGAAACATATTGATGGATGCAGTCAAAGCTGGCCTGAGGTTGGTCTTTGCAGTCGCTGGATAGGTAGAAGGAGAAGACACGAAAAGCATTGGGTGACTCTTCTGTAGGAGCTGGCAGCTTGATGTACTATAAAGTAAACAGGAGAGGAACAATGATCAGTGATATAAAAACATATACATGGTATGGAAAAACAATAACACTGTGACCTAAAGATGCATCATAAGGGAAATGTACATTGTACAACAGAGAGCTGACTAGCGCAACCAACATTTGAAAGCGCATTCAGAGGTAGATAAAGCTGCTGGGTGCTGACTCATGATACTTCAAATGCAGCTAATGTCTTTTGATTGAGTAGAGACCCCGGTAGTTATTTGCTTTTTATAGTCCACGGACCCAGAGACTATAGGAATCTTAACAGTTGATTGAATAACGGTATTTTAGGGGTGTCCTGTTAAAACTTCTTCCATACGGATGTCACAGCCTTGAGTATCGGCCAATACCGTTATTGATCTAATATGAGCAAGAATCACTGTCACTGTAGCCTGGTTAATATGCAGGTCACATTATGTAAATGCATGTTAAGCTGCTCCCTTTTAGCTACAGAAACACAGAAAAGAGAACAATGTGTCCATGTCTCACATGATAATGTGAAATGTGTCTCAAAAATAATGGATGATGTGCATGACCCCCCCCCAAAAGTCTAGTTTTCCTTTAAATATTTTTGATTAATAAAATGCTATAAAGGGCGGCACGGCGGTCTAGTGGTTAGCGCGCAGACCTCACAGCTAGGAGACCAGGGTTCAATTCCACCCTCGGCCATCTCTGTGTGGAGTTTGCATGTTCTCCCCGTGCATCAGTGGGTTTTCTCCAGGTACTCCGGTTTCCTCCCACATTCCAAAAACATGCTAGGTTAATTGGCCACTCCAAATTGTCCATAGGTATGAATGTGAGTGTGAATGGTTGTTTGTCTATATGTGCCCTGTGATTGGCTGGCAACCAGTCCAGGGTGTACCCTGCCTCTCGCCCAAAGAGAGCTGGGATAGGCTCCAGCACCCCCGCGACCCTCGTGAGGAAAAAGCAGTAGAAAATGAATGAATGAAATGCTATAATCAACCACGAGACAGCGATCATTTATTAATTTTTGGAGCTTTGAACTGCGATATAGCGAGGGATGAACATAATGTCCCGCCTCAGTGTTCATGAGTGTGAAATAAGATATTCAGCTCACTGTGCAAGTCTTTACTTGCAGGCTTTTGCAAGAATTTCATCAAACTCTGCTACTACAACTACTACTACTACAACTCCATAGACAGCTGGACTCAGTTTTAAAAAGCTGGTTTCAGCCTCCAGTGCATGTAAAACTGACGGACCTCCGCCTTTGACATAACTCAATAAAGGGACTAAGTGGTGTTTGCTTGTGTGCATCCCTTCAGTTATACTAGTACATACCCTTTAAGCTTGTAAATGTCAACCCTGGATGTCATGAGAGACTTAGGTGAGGAAACATTCATTGATGCGAGATGGTTGTGTTGGCATTCTGCTAGATGGACCAAAAATCTCCATAATATAAAATAGAAAATAGATTGTTTATGGCAAACAAGATATGAAATGATATGTCTTTGCCTCTAATTGGATACATTGCCGGTGTTCCATTTCCAGGGGAATTCACATGTCAGATTGACTACGTGATGTGGGAAAATGCCATTTGACAGGAGTGCGGGGGGGAGGGGGGGGCAGTATGCAAAATGGAAGAACTTCAGGCAGCTATAAAACGCTGGCCTTGTTAAAAGCCAGCCTTCCTCTCTGCATTTACACTAACTGGGAGCACATGGCTGAGCATGATTTATTTAAAGGCAAGGCGGTGCTGTCGACCCTGAGATACTGGCTGGGTTGACATGTCGACCCTGAGATACTGGCTGGGTCGACATCTCGACATTGGAGGACAGTGCAGAAGTGCCCATTTATTTAGAAGCTGTGGATCAGTTTTAGTGCAGGAGGAACTTTCGTTGTGTGCAGGGTTACGGATGACATGTGATGTGCGTGCCCTCTGTAACCACTTCTGACTCCGTGAACACGCATGTGGTGGGGTGCACGTCAGTCTCGGCACTTCCCCAGTTTGGCTGTCCAATGAGAGCGCACAGCTGGCGTGGACCGTGACGAGTAAGCGTTTGCGCCACACTTGAAACGTGCTATGTGCACACTGATTACAGAAGTGGTGCCATGCTAACGAACGAGAAGGCAGCGGATGCGGCTGGAGGGGCCCAGCAGAGGCGGGCAAACCAGATTTTTTGTTAGTAATGTGAAAAGACTAGAAATAAATGCGTACTGAAATACAAAATGTGGCTTTGTTGTTATTGGTATCATCCGATACTTTTCCAATTATCGGTATCTGCAGCATAAAACCCTAATCGGGTTTTGTGGGAATTTTGGGGCCATGCTTTCCCTAAAATAAATGTTTGAACTCCATATATTATCATTTTGGGGGTAGTAGGAGCAATGTGTTTTCAGTTATTCTGTATGCAAGATGTTGGCTGTGAAGATGTAACATTTGGTGGTGATTAAATTCAGGCCTGTTTTGCCTGGCTGGAAGGTATGCAGGTTCCTTTTAACTATTCTAGTTATTTAAGGATTTTGTGTAAGGGATTGCGGGACACTGGCGTCACAGCCAGATGTTATAAGTGCACAGCGATGCCACAGCACTTTGCTGGTTCCTCGTGAGATCTCCAACCAGCAGACTTCCAGACTCCCGCTGTGCCAACTGCAAGAAGCACTCTTCACCGGGCTCCCAAGTAATTCTCCACAGCAATTCAAACTCAGACACCCTAACAAAAGTCTGAGCTCTTTAAGAATGCAACTGACCATGAACAATCAAATATTTATTGTCGTCCTTTCAAGTAAAACATTTGTGGAATCTGCTGGGATATCTTTAGAGATTGTTAAAGAGGAGAAACTGGAGTGAATCAAGCTGGATGAGTTAAGATGAAACAGAAATAGGCTTACAGGCAAGAGATTAACACATTGCAATAAAAAGTTGCTTGGTAGGGTATTTGCTACTTTATATTGGAGTAGCATAATGAAAAAGGCCGGGGCCAACCTAAATCTTACCTACATGTTGCATTGGGGTATTTTGTCTCACTTTTTTCATGATAAAACAGCTGCTAAAACTATTATGCGATCATTTTACAAATTTTCCTTCTTTAGGACACTAGTCACCAGTCTCTCTGACTATATTTCTTACTTTACTATTAATATTAATTGTGATTCTGTGAGTGGAGTTGTTGTGATGTACGCTTACGGTCTTTTGCTGCAGTCAACCACAAACCTTTTAAAAGGCATATTTTCCTATCATTTCTGGTCAGATTCCAAATTGTACAACCTTTCCGATGTTGGAATTAGGAACTTACAGGTTAGTTCTTCTAGGTACTACGGACAATGTCATTGTTAAAATGATCATTAGAGAAACTAAAGACAAGAAAAAAAATAAAATTCTGATCGGATTTGGACATTAATTTGATATGAAATAATTACGACTGACAAATGATTAAAAATGGTAATCAAATTAATCACAGTTTTAAGTTAGTTAATCATCATTAATCACCATTTGCAACTATGTCTGAAATATGTCAATTTTACTGTATTTTATTAACAGAAAGATAAATGACAAGACTGGATTATATTTAATATTTGTATGTATTAACAATTCAAAATGAACTACAAATGTAATCAAACATGTCTAAAAGTCCATTTACCTAACACTAGTCTCTTTAAGTGTGTTATTATGGGCGCTATGAGGCTGCGTTCAAAGACATCACGTAAATGTACACATTTTCAGTATATTTTCTGGCATTTCTCAGCATACTTAAATGCAGCAAATTGTACATCTGAATTAAGAGTTACAAAGTGAGTGATAATAAAACCGTATTTTCTGGACTATAAGTCGCACTTTTTTCATAGGTTGGCTGTTCCTGAGACTTCTACTCCAGAGCGACTTATAAATGAAAAAACTGTTTATGTTACATAAACACTGGACAACTTTTCTGTTCATGTTTATTTTTTGTGTAGCTGAATAACCATTGTGTTAGCATATCTTACACCTATTCAACCTGTTCTCTATTCTTTTATTGTTAGAACTTGCCTTCCAAGATGTCTGTTTTGGGCAAGTAGTTTGTCAAATAAATTACCCACAAAAAATGCGACTTATACTCCAGTGCAACTTATGTATGTTTTTTTCTACCTAATTATGCATTTTTGGACTTGTGCGACTTATACTCCGGAGCGACTTATAGCCCAGAAAATACGGTATATGCTTCATGTTTTTCTGATTATTTTGACCACAAGTACATGCATAATAAAGCTGTTGTGGTGATGTTCGGAGTGGCCCTGAATGCATCTCACGTTCTAGTAATGAGAAGGAATAACGAGCTTGAGACGTGAGTTGAAAATACATATACTGTATTATGGTGTTTGTGTGTATGGAGGTGTGCTTGCTCTGTTAAGCATGCATTAATTAAATTAGTTACCGCCATTAACGCGTTATTTTTGACAACCCTAAAAAAAAAAATTCTACCAAAAGCGCTGACAGCCAATAAAAACCAAAAATGTGTTTCGAAGGAACCACAGTTTCATTCTAGGTCATAAATCTCTCGACCAAGCCGGACGGGGAAAGGCTCCTTTTCCTGGCGTTATCCAGCTTCAAAAGTTGATGGAACAAAAACTGTGAGAGACTGCTGTCGGTGCATGGGGTTTATGTTTCCTGCAAACTTTGGCTGAATGTGGGGTCGGGTGTAGATCTCATGCAGCCTATTGTTTCTACATCCTCTGCAGCCAAAGTAATGGCTATCTGAAAACAGGCCGTCTTTTGTTCCAGCCTCCTCGGCTCCAGAGAGAGATGCCATGGCACTGCCTCGCCTCTCTGGCTGATGGGAGGAGGAGGAGGAGGAATGAAAACCTGTCGCCACTACCGCTGTCTGTTACCAGCAGGAGGCGAGCCACCCTGGGCTGGATGCACGGTACACACCATCTCACTGGGGTGTAATCAACATTTCTGTCACTCGCAAGGCCAAAGATGAGCTATCTGTGAGGCACGCATAAAAACACACATGTACATCAGACAGCCGCTGACTTCTCATTCCCACTCACTCTCAAGTAAACTTGTGGCATCCCAAAACAGGGAGGAGTGCCGTTCCATGGACGAACCACAACTAAGGTGGCAATGTGTGAAAGGGTGCCAATAATCGAAGAAATACAGTCATGTTATACCATTGTTTCTGTGAGCTATCTTGGACTATTTAGCTAACTTGGACTCAGACAGGCGGGTGCTTTTTTAAGTTACATTTTACTTAATTTTTTTGCCAGGAATTTGGTTTGAATTGGGGGAAAAAAAATTGATAAATGCATGTACAACATTCTATTTACGTTTTTATTACATTATTAGAGCCCTATGGTCATGAAATAACACCCCTATAGTCACTTATACACTTTCATTCATTCATTCATTTTCTACCGCTTTTCCTCACAAGGGTCGCAGGGGGTGCTGGAGCCTATCCCAGCTGTCTTCGGGCGTGAGGCGGGGTACACCCTGGACTGGTCGCCAGCCAATCACAGGGCACATATAGACAAACAACCATTCACACTCACATTCATACCTATGGACAATTTGGAGTGGCCAATTAACCTAGCATGTTTTTGGAATGTGGGATGGCCGAGGGTGAAATTGAACCCTGGTCTCCAATTAAGTTGACATAGACAATAGACATATTAAACATAATTAAGACATAACACACTCAAAATTTCGCATTAATAGAGCTCCTTTTCTGAGACGCATACTTCCTTTTTGGTCAAAGAGAGACTCCACTGACGCACTTCAATCTCTTTATAAACAAACAGATAACACTTCTCAGGCCCCGCCTTAAAAGGTGCACACAACAAGTGGGATATTACATTACACCATGTCTTCTGAAGTCCTTAATTGTTATTTTGTTCATTCAGCCATTTTCTAAACTGTAACTTGACCCAGTTTTACATCTGTAACTATTCATCTCTATTTTATCATTTTTACGACGCTTCAGTAATGCCTCTCGCTGAGCTTCACATGCTGGGTGATTAATGTGACTGCCTCCACTGGGAGACAGTGCGTGTAATCAAGACTGAGCCTGTAATCACCTTCCATTCGCTTTCATTTGCGATTTCACAGACAGACAGAGCCACGAGCACCCTTGCTCAAGGGAGAGGAAATCAGGAGGGAGAATATGAAGGAAGAGAGGCGTGCTGTAGCACCAGCATCATTCAGTTTTTCCCTAAAACTGTGCCAAGAAACATTTGTTTCTAGCAGGTGCTCGGGGGCCAGACTGTCAACAAATTGTGGGTCACCGCGACCCCTTTCTGTGCGCCCCCAAGGCCGGCTCCACGCATACATGAAAACAAGTGCCCTTTCATGTCTCATAAGCCTGGAGCGTGGACCTTCACGTGAGGGAATTAGACGGGATGTGGTTCTTGTAAGCTAAGACGGGCTCGGCATCTCTGAGCACAGAACACATTTTTCACCATCTCAGTGGCCACTTGTGTCAAACTCACATATTTGGACAAATAAACACTGTATGAAATATGACCACTCCACAATGTTTATAATGCCTGCTTGTTCAGGAACCAGAATGGAGAGGAATCTATGAGGTCGAACAATTTTTTACCCATATTAAAAACAGTCTAAAAATTATATTCCAAAAAAACAAAACACTTCCTCTGATGAAGCTCGTCGTTGTTTCACCCCTGGTTTCTGTCCTGTATTTGATCCGAAAATAAGTCAGGTATCCCAATTCGATATTGATATTGGTATCAGCATCAGATTTGAACAACTTATATCTAAAATCGCTGATAACAGCACTACGGTACTTCTACCCAGCAGCGCCAAAATAGAGCCCACGTGATCACAACATCGGGGTGTGCTAACGTGCTAAAAAAAGAGCAGGAGTGACGACAAAGTCCGAAAGACCGACCCCATCTCACATCCAAAGCAGCAGGACAAAAAAACAGCATGACGACGGGGGGGAAAAAAACAAACATATTATTATAAAAAGTCACGTAAAAACATATTAGGCATACAAAGATGAGGTTCGCACTGCCGTTTCCTTGGCAACAAGGGGTATATGGCTTCATTGCCCCATACTACATACTAGGAGTGTAACGAGACGATGCACGAGATGACATTTGAACATGAATTTTAAGAAAAGTGCAATGAAAAACATTTTTATTTTACTGAGTCAATACAATACATTATAGGAGCATTTTTACATGTTTAATGTCCTACAAATTGATGCTTGAACATATCACTGTCAACATTTCTTGAGACCAAATAAACCACTGTTATGATACATAATAATAATAAATAACAATACATAGTTTTTTACATCAGGGCTGTAAAATTGTCCATTGAAAGTTATTATTAAAATATATATAAATATTACACCACATATGGCATACGTTGATGCGAGTGTATCCATGCTCTGCCTGCTTGGCCATGTTGGTGAGGGGCTGGGTTGCATTATGGAGAGTTGTTGGGGTTTTTTGACAGCTTTCAGATGTGCATTGCACGGCATTACGGAGGTGGGGCTCGCGGTTGCTTCACCTTTGTTGAAGGCTTGTATTTAATTACCGAATAAACGCATGATGCAAGAAACACTTAGCTGCACACCCTTACTTGCTTAATATAGAAAGCATTTTGCTAAAGTGTCAACAAGGATCTCTTCTATGTATAAGGTGCGTTAGGAAATAGAAATGGTGCTTGAAAAGTGGCGCTTACTTTGGTAAGCACCGGTACCTTGCTGTCTGTGGACTTTCAAAGCCAAGGTTAGTGACTCACTAAAAAAAGATTTGCTAAAGAATGAAAATTACCGGAAAGCTGCCAGGGCAGAATCCCAAAACCTCTAAGGCAGGGGTCTAAAACATGTGGCCCGCGGGCCAAATGTGGCCCGCAGGACACTAGTTTGAGGCCTCCGCCTTAGAGGTTATGAAAGTTTAATGTTAGTGCGGCCCGCGCAAGTTTGATATGGATGCTGTATGGTATCATGTACCCAGAAAAAAATATTACGTTTGATTAATGTTCATGTTAAAGGTTAAATAACTGTTAATAGTTATCCTCCCTATCCGTGTGGAAGTGGTACGTTTTTGGCTATTTAAGTTTAAAGGAAATAACTTGAAGGCTACCGTTTAGGTCGCTAGCTCTCTAGTTTGCGAGTTAGCATGTGTCTCAAGACCCTGCAGTTGCGCAATATGTTGTAAATGAAAAGAGTATAAATGTGACTATAGTCGTGTTTTGTCATGTCTACAGGGCTCTAATAATGCTCAGTTAATTTTAATCTGAAAAAAATAATTTGTCTACCCACCAACTATATGTGGTTTCTTAAGTTTTTATTATTTGACGTTTTATTATTATTATTATTATTATATTTATTTATTACTGATTGATTGATTTTCTTTATTCTTGATTTATTTCTTTATTTTTCATCTTATTTTGTGTAGAAAAATAAAAAGTAAGATATTTGAGAGCAGTGGAATGTTTTATCAGAGCTTTTCTTGTAGAAAATTGGAAGCAAAGCAAAGTTTTTAAATTTTTTTTGTTTTTTTTGGGGGGAAAACCTGATGCGGCCCAGTCTCACCCAGACCCGAGCTCCAGTGGCCCCCAAGTAAATTGAGTTTGAGACCCCTGCTCTAAGGGCACAACTATCGGTCCTAATGTATGCTCATAGAAACTATTATGTATGTGAATGTATTAAAATACAATGAGCGTAACACTCAACATCTCTGTGTTTTTATTCTTCTGGCTTCCAGTCACTTTTGATTATTAAACACTTCCTGTGACCGTCAGCGATCCTCATTTTAAAAAGCCAAGAATGTAAACTTTATCTTAAGTTTGTACAAAAAAAAGTGCCTGTGTGCGTCCACTCCATTTGATGCTTTTTTTTTTATCATCATGGTCATGGGGCATAAACATCCACTCCAGGGCAAAAAAGCACAACACATCTGGACTGACTGTAATGCATTAGGATGAGGAAGTCAATTCATTCTGGGTGACAAAACACAGGCCACATTCCCTTGCTACTTGTTATTCAAATGAGAGGCGAGGGCACGCACAAAGCCAGCCGCGATGCACACTAGCGCTCAAATAAAAGCAATTGGCAAGCACTCCCCTCACCCTGTCTCCCTCATATGCACAGACACACCAAATAAACAAACACACAGATGGTCCTCAGGGGATTTCGGCTGGTCCGGCACAATGGGCAGGAGGTGGGACATGAATAAATCATGCCTTTTAATGCCTTCAGCCCCAAAACAAGATGCAAACACGTCATAACATGCAAAGGCAAACATTAAGCACGCAACAGTGTTATTCTCGCAAAAAGCTACAACAGAGAGCAAGTGCGGTCTAATGCGAAGAAGCTCGTCTAGACCTCAAACATACAAACACAGCCTTAACGGAGGAAGCTGTCATCCACAGAATTATGGCTCCTGTAATTACCTCTAAACATTCATTTGGTTAATAACTGTAGCTTGCAGACAGGTCTACCATCATGCTATCAGTATAATGTTGGTTGCATTTGGTTTGCAGACATATGGCAATAGCACAAATCGAGCATTAAATCTGCATGACTGTCTTTGCTTTTGTTTGTAATGGTAATGGTATTATTTCATTTGAACATGCATCAGATTACAATTGAATGCATCACATAATCAGTTCACAGTTCCACATGTCCAAAAGAAGTAGGAAGAAGCAAAGCTTATTAAATCCTACCCCTCCATCTGGTACTTTTACAATCAGTGACTGTTACATTTGTTCACTTCCTGCTTTCCATAATACAGTTTAAGGCTTTTTGTTGTTTTTTTTTTAAATAATGCACCTCATACCGAAGTACGAGGTGATATGACCATACAATGACATAATGGGTACCATAGTAACTGTCAATATATGTAGATTACGTACGTTGATAGATGATAGAAACATATAAAATATGTTATCAGTGCTGTCAACAACTAAATTATAATGTTTGCCAAAATTCACAAAATTCCCATTGGGACACGTAGAGGGTTCTGCTGTAATACAGTCTGCAGACCCCACATACACGTGATACTAGACATGTTAGCAGTCTTGTTGAGACAGGAAGGTGGCTGCAGCTATTTCCCCACCAGCCTGTGCAATTAGCATCGACTGAGAAGTAAAATACAGTATTCCCCAAGGACCTACTGTAGCTGTTCCTGACTATACACACACACTAAAATCTGGTGAAGCTTCTTGCAGATTATGGAGGCCAGAAAAATGTTAAGTACCGTAGTATTTTCTAAAAACGTGTGTGCAAAATTAAATTGTACTTTCCCATGAGGCAACAGGGCCAATGTGCGTCACAGAGGGTTCTCATTTGACATATGAATGGCTCCTCACCCCACTGTTGACTCTGGCTGTGTGTGTGTGTGTGCGTGTGTATGTGGGTGTCTGCTTCCCTCTTTTCCCAGTGCCTCTCCACAGTTATCAGCCTGACCCAGTAACCTGCAAGCCTTCTATATGCAATGAGACCCCTCCATCACAGATCACCATGACATCAATGTACTACGTGTATGCTGCTTCTACAGTAGTGGCAAGTTGGCACGCATTCAAACTTGAGCCATTTATGAGTACGTTGTTGTTGTTTTTCAAGAAATCCACATTAAAAAAAAAGGTAATTGTTTTGGAAAACTAACAGCTTACTTGCAAGTCAGTTATTTTTTTTCTATCGTATACCTAACTATCGCTTACACAACATCAACAATGAAATAAGCTTTATGGTTTTGCAACAAAACACCTAATTCAGTTTACACCCATCATAGGTATTTTGCCATTAAACATATATTTTATTTAAGAATATACCCTACACTGTTATAGTTTTTTACATAGATCTGTCCATTTTTTTCTACATTTACTTACTACTAAGGTACTTATAAAATTGCACTTCTGGTTGGATGCTAACTGCATTTTGTTGCCCTGTACCAGTGACATGAGCAATAACAATAAAGTTGAATCTAATCTAATCTACACTCAATTCCATCTATAATTTCCAATGCATATTGTGCTATAATAATCTCATCATGTACTCCAATGCTACAATTTGCACCTAATTTACCAAGTTGTGCATCATGTAATTATGTTTTTTTTCCGTATACCTTCAATTCCTCTATCAAAATACATCGTTTATTGTGACTACATGTGTATTAATAAGATGAAATTAATGGTACATCCCGTGTACTTTGGACTGAAGTGTGTTATATACTGACAACAACGATGCAAGAAAGTTGCAAGTAAATATAAAACATAAATAAGATGCACTTACCCCCTGGCTCCCTTTGAAACTGATCAACGGCTCACTTGGTAAATTAGCCTGAGGGTAGAAAAACACATTTAAATGTTAATGGTTTATTATTAGAAGCCGAAAAACAGCTTAAAAACATGTAACATACCACACATACTACGCGTTTAGCTAGCAATAAGCTTGCAATGTAAATGAAGATTAAACCATTACAACTTTTGACAAGAGTGGCTGAGTGGTTCGGTAGCAACACCCACAAAGTACCTTAAGGTTCTGGTAAGCCTCCAGCGCTCGAATGGCGGTGTCGGTGAGCTTGACGTGATAAAATGTCCTGTTGGGGCTGTTTTTACTGTTCTTTCCACACGACAGCCCGTAGAGGTGCTCCTGCCTGAGAGAAGCCATCGCTGGCGGCGGGCTGGCTCTCACCAGTGCCACCTTCTCCTCTTCACTAAATTAAAGCAGCTTGTCCTCGCTCACCGCTCAACCAGGCGACGTCAGTCGACGTCACAAAGTGGGCGGGGCTATGATGACGACGCTGGGGGTGCACGCGCCAGGTTTTGGGACCTTCTTTATTTGCGTTTCTTCCAAGGACAGTCCATCCACTCATTCATGCTACTTCAATAAATAATCTTTTTTTCTTATTTACTTGTTTTTATCAAATACTGTATAGCTAACCTTACAGCATGAACACTGTGAAATGTTGTTTACTCATAAACATAAACATTCATTCATTTTCTACCGCGGGGGTGCTGGAGCCTATCCCAGCTGTCTTCGGACAAGAGGCGGGGTACACCCTGGGCTGGTCGCCAGCCAATCACAGAGCACATATAGACAAACAACCATTCACACTCACATTCATACCTATGGACAATTTGGAGTGGCCAATTAACCTAGCATGTTTTTGGAATGTGGGAGGAAACCGGAGTACCCGGAGAAAACCCACTCATGCACGGGGAGAACATGCAAACTCCACACAGAGATGGCCGAGGGTGGAATTGAACCCTGGTCTCCTAGCTGTGAGGTCTGCACGCTAACCACTAGATCGCCGTGCTGCCACAACCGGAACAGTTCAACCTTATTTTTATTTATTTATTTTTTCTTCTTTTTTTTAATTTATTTTTTTCCTACGACAATTATTAAACAGGAAAGTTGATTTTATTTACATACTTAAAAATATGATTTATTTATTTATTTTTTGTCCTTGTTGGTGTAAAAAATTGCCCCCTCCCTCTGCCTCTTCATGGAGATAGACATTTTGGTACCAAAACATGGTCGCTTTTGGTTTTACATGAGTCGGTATCCGGTAGTAACGGTTCAACGGAACAGTTCAACCTTAAAAAAACATTGGTAGTCAACTGCAGAGAGTGCCAGGGTAAGTGGAATAGCCTTTATTGATATAATACTTTACTATAATCATATTGTTTAGAAGTTTGACTTGTGTGTATATAGGTTTTTTTTCAAACAATTGCATTTAAAAATCCTAAAAAACTACTTAAAGTACATCCCAATCCTCCACTCCAGTCTTGTTGGTGGCAGTAACGTTCGTGTTATGCTATTTTGACTCAAGCTTTATTGCATCTTGTTTTTAACAAATTTTATGTCAGCAACTCATCCCTTTGTTTTGGTTTTGCGATTTGCAGCTGGTACATTCCACACACACTGCTGTCATTAACTTGCAAAAGGATGTTTTCAGCGACATTGACTCTGTGGAACTCGCCGCACACTTCTTAGATAACAGCAAATGGCTGACAAATGTAGTTTCTGTTTCCAAATGAGATTACAATTGAAAACAACAATACCAAATAGTAGTAGTAATAATAGTAAGTAAAATGTGTCTTATGTATGTACATGCATGCTATCTGATAGAGGTAAGGAAAACATTACAATATGTAAAGAGGTTATTCATGTGTATAAATGTGCCTTTATTGTGAAGTGGAAAGAAATAGTTTTCATTTCGTTTGGTGCTAATACTCATGGATTTGACCTTTAACCTGACCGCAAAACAAAGGTGAAAAATAAGAGATAAAAAATGATCATCACAAAATAAAAGACAAGACATTATCAGCATTAAAGGCCGAGGATGTAACAGCAGCAAAATGTGGGTCAGCCCTATCTATAAATAATCTTGTGACAGAAAAGATGCTTATCTCGAGGAGCTAATGGGTTTAGTTATTGTCATTTTTGACAGTCTGTCCGCGTCTTATCGCTTGAGACGCAATAATGAGCAAACAAAGGAGCCACTAAAATGTTGAACCCGCTCCAGGGGTCGACCTCTTATCTGTGTTTGGGGCGTCTCAGTGGCCCCTGCAAACATGACTGAATGGAAAAGGCAGCAACTGCCGGTGTTTGCATAACTAGAGAGAAAGCGCTGGAGAGGCAGCAAAAGCAGGTGAGTCTGACAAGGATAAGCCTATTTAGCTAAATTGTTAAGCTAGTGCTTGAATGGAAGTATGTAACAGGAAGGGGGAGGGTGGTTACTGTGGGTCAAAAGAGAGAGAGAGAAAGAGAAGTTATCTAGCTTGGGTAATACTTGTTTTTATAGTCAGTATAGTTACTCCACACCCCATTCACTGTGCAATATCTCATCAACCTCCATGTGCAATATTAAGGGCTCTAGATGCAAAATATATATATATATATATATATATATATATATATATATATATATATATATATATATATATATATATATATATATATATATATATATATATATATATATATACATAAGTCCAATGTGAAGTATTTCCATAATGCCTCATATTAACTCTCTAACAAGATCTCAGTGTATAGACTGGTCATATATCTCATCTTGTTTCATATTATCTACATACTGTATTGTATATAACTCTGGGAAAAAACTGTTGATTTTGTTAATACTTGGGTTGTCTATATTGTTTATTTTTCTATATTGTGTATTTTGTACTGCTTAACTGACTCTGTACTCTTGCTGCTGTGCAATACAAATTTCCCCACTGAGGGACGAATAAAGGCATATCTTAATCTTAATCTTGGGTTGCAAAGTGATTGAAAAGTTTCATAAACAAAAATTTAATGATAAGAATTCACAATTAATTCATGTTTTTCAACTCAAGCATTGCAATAATTAGTTATTTGTACGGTTACTTATTGTCACACTTTTGTTTTTCCCCTCTACCCCATGAAAATAATAAAATCACTATGTTGTTTATTTGGCAACCTCATGAAGATAATATTCATTCATTCATTTTCTACTGCTTTTTCCTCACGAGGGTCGCGGGGAGAGGCGGGGTACACCCTGGACTGGTCGCCAGCCAATCACAGGGCACATATAGACAAACAACCATTCACACTCACATTCATACCTATGGACAATTTGGAGTCGCTAATTAACCTAGCATGTTTTTGGAATGTGGGAGGAAACCGGAGTACCCGGAGAAAACCCACGCATGCACGGGGAGAACATGCAAACTCCACACAGAGATGGCCGAGGGTGGAATTGAACCCTGGTCTCCTAGCTGTGAGGTCTGCGTGCTAACCACTCGCCACCGTGCCGCCCTGAAGATAATATGTTTATTTAAATCACTATAATTTTACTAGCACTACCACTACAGTTGTTGGATCTGGAGGGGCAGTGCCCAACTTGCCTCTAATTCAAAATGGCCACTTGACGTCACAACAGAGAGGAATATGTAAGTCACAGGTGTTAAAATGGACACTTCCGATTACGGAATATGTTACGATATATATTTACAATAATAGTACCTATTATTATTATTATTAAGATGGCTGCATGTTTCTCTCCTGTAGCTTTTCGAGAGTTGAGACTCAATCTCTCCTCTTCCTCAACCTGTCTAGTCTGTCTCATCCACTCATTGTCTGCGCTTTGCCAGCTGAAGCACATCAAACTCCCACGGGAGCGATGCTCCACACCTGAGGTCAAGACTCGACTCCCACCATGCCTGCAAAAAGGCTTAGTTTGTTCACAGTCATGTTGCCTTTGTCTCTATTAGGCAAATGCAAGCAGTAATTAACAAAAGCTTGCAAATCTTCATAAGAGTATGAGGGCGATGTCCTTAATGGAACTTGTCATGCATGTCTGAAAGAAATAAACCATACCACATCAGCACCGTGTACATACTGAGTTTTCTGTGTTGCCCACAGAGTGGGAGTTAAACCGAGGAATATACTGTAGCTGCAAGAAACCACAGTCAAGGCTTCACTGTGCAAAGTGGAAGAATTTCAAGGCTGTGTGTTACTGGCTAGTTATGTTGACTGGAGATTAGTCACTATGAAGGCAGTGAGCATCATCTTCTGTTGTTGAGGCAAACACACACACACACACACACACACACACACAAAACATCAGGAGTGATTCTGCACTGGGGTAAAGTGGGGCAGTGCCCCGTTAGATCCAGCAAATTTTGCTTTGATGATCCTTTTTAAGGTCATACATACACAGCATCTTAATATGATTCAGGTCAGGACTTTGACAAAGCCACTCCAAAGTCTTCGTTTTGTTTTTGTTCAACCAAACAGAGGTGGACTTGTTGGTGTGTTTTGGATCATTGTTCTGCTGTAGAACCCAAAGTGGTTTCAGCTCGAGGGCCGGATATTCTCTTTTAGGATTTTTTGGTAGGCAACAGAATTCATGGTTCCATTTATCACATCCTGAAGCAGCAAAACTGCCCCAGACCATCACACTACCACCACCATATTTTACCATTGGTATGATGTTCTTTTTCTGAAATGGAGGGTTACTTTTACGCCAGAATGTTCAACCTCTTGTCAGAGTATTTTCCCAATGGTCTTGGGGATCATCAAGATGTTTTCTGTTTCTTTTTGTTCAGCTGTGGTTTTCATCTTGGAAATCTGCCATGACCTTAACTGAGGCAAGTGAGTTCTGCAGTTTTTTGGACATTGTTGTGGCGTCTTTTGTGACCTTGTCGCTGCGTTTTTGGGGTAATTTCGGTTGACCGGTCACTCCTGGGAAGGTTCACAACTGTTTCATGTTTTTGCCATTTGTGATTAATGGCTCTCGCTGTGGTTGGCTGGAGTCCGAAAGCTTTATGAATGACTTTATAACATTATCCTGACTGATAGATTTCAGTTTTAACAGAGGGGCAATCAGTTTTTCACACAGGGACATGTAAGGTAGGATTTTTCTCCCTTATTAATAAAAAACTTTAAAAAAATTTAAAAACTGCATTTCGTGTTCAGTTGTGTTGTCTTTGACTGATATTTAGTACATTTTCACACCACTGTAACATTGAAAGGTATGTATATATTTCCTGTGTTATTTTTTCATAATATGCCTGCTTTGAACGCTTTTGCCGGAACACTCGAGGAGATGGAGTAAGCTTGTTCACATTTCCAAAAAATGCGTCAGATGCTTCGGTATTTTGGCAAACTTTGAGGGACATATTGTTTTGTTTCTGTTCCTGCACCGCAAATGGAAATAAAAAAGTCAAAACTCCACATGATATTTGACTGTGAAAAACCATGCTAAAGTGGCAGAAAGGGAATTCGATAGTCGCCAGCCTAGAGTTGGGCTAATAAATGTTGATTCATAACTGGCTTGGTTATGATGTGCATGGTGGATAATGTGGTATTTGTTGTAGAGTGCAACAATAAAATAATAATAATAATAGTTTTTTTTTGCCAAATTAGTGAGACAACAATCACTGTTTGGATGAAAAGACACACATTTCTCTCAGTACACATGCAGGCATTCAAACAGCAGTGGCAAAGTGGTGCGTGTGGCGTTTATTGGGATCACAGGCGTGTTTATAGCAGCCACTTTGACACCGACTACAGGTGTGACGGATCATTCCACGCATGACCACAGGCGCGCCTTACAAGAGCTGCTCTGTCTCCACTTTTTTGTCAAGACTATAAATGTTATTCCATGTCTGTTGTCGGTGTTTTGACAAATAATATTTTCTGTTACATTCTGGCGGGACAGCTAATGTCTACCGTTTTTACAGCATGTTTTTTTTTTCTTTTTAGGGAACATGCAATAGACAACAATGAAGGGTGCCTTTCACTGCTGGGAGAGGATGACTGAAGCGTTTACGGCAAGCGACTCGCAAGCGATCGTGTCATTCAGAGCATGTGCAATGTCATATTTTTATCTATAGCATTCATTTTCTGGGTTTTGTTGTTCAGAAATTAAATTGGCTTTGTAAATGCAGGATTTTATGATATTGTATTAAAATGCAGATTAGACATGGGTTTAATCGCCATGATATGATATGATATTAACGTGTGGCGAAAAGTGAATGTAAGATTCAATGTTAATTCATGGAATATTTTTTGCATTTTTCGCATATATGACTTCCTAACTACAATTTGTACCATTATTAGAGCCCTCTAGATATGAAATAACAGCCCTATAGTCACCTTTACACTCACATTACTCAATAATTACTGGGTTTTGTTGTTCATTCATTCATTCATTCATTTTCGACCGCTTTTTCCTCACGAGGGTTGCGGGGGTGCTGGAGCCTATCCCAGCTGTCTTCGGGCGAGAGACACCCTGGACTGATCGCCAGCCATGTTTTTGGAATGTGGGAGGAAACCGGAGTACCCGGAGAAAACCCACGCATGCACGGGGAGAACATGTAAACTCCACACAGAGATGCCCGAGGGTGGAATTGAACCCTGGTCTCCTAGCTGTGCACTGCGCACTAACCACTAGACCGCCGTGCCGCCCGGGTTTTGTTGTTCAGAAATTAAATTGACTTTGTAAATGTAGAATTTTTTGATATTGTATTAAAATGCATATTAGACATGGGTTTAATCGCCATGATATGTAACGAGTTGTATACCATCATCCCTCATTTATCACGCTTAATGTGTGGTGATAAGTGAATTTCTGCAAAGTAAGATTCAATGTTAATTAATGGAATATTTTTTGAATTTTTTGCATATATGACTTCCTAACTACAATTTGTACCATTATTAGAGCCCTCTAGATATGAAATAACAGCCCTATAGTCACCTTTACACTCACATTACTCAATATATTCGATAAAATCAGTGAAAAAAAGCCATTTAAGACATAAATAAGACTCGTGCTTGTGTGTGTTTCAATAAATGTCTTCCAGACGTGTGGACAGGAAGTGACATGGTGGGTTAAGAGTTGACTTTTAGCTGGAATACATCCACAAGAGTAGTCAAACAGTAGTAGACATATAACTTTAACATGATAAAAGCCTGCCCTGTGATTGACCAGTGACCAGTCCATAGTGTACCCGGCCTCTTGCCCAAAGTCAGTTGGGATAGGCTCCAGCATATCCCCCCCGAACGAGCACAGAAAATGGATGCATGCATGAAAAACCGTGATCAAATGAGGAGGTGCTTAAATTTAAAATCCAAGTACTGTTTTCCATATAGTATCAATTTTGTTGAGTCTCTGCCCCGATTCTCGTAGCTCAAACTAAGCATGCTTTTGAAGCCCGATTAAATTTGCCGCGAGCGATCCATCACGACCAAGTAATCACGTGTGAACACAGCAAGAGAGGGCGCACAAAAGACCTGCCTCATGTCTTATTTGTGATGGGTTTTTTACCTCTTCATTCTCCATCTGGATAATTGGACCCGCCACATCCACGACTTATATGAAGGAGAGAGGTGGGCCTCAGATGGGGGGGGGGGGGGGTCTGAAGTGTGTCAGCATGACTCATGTGAGCTACAGACGTCATTCCTATTCAGGGTAGGTGACTTTGGAGTACCACGACTGGGCTGCATCATTATGGTACACTCAGTGGATATAACATTAGATACACGGTCTGATGGGATCCAATGCATGAGCTGCCTTGACGATACTGTTAGTTAAAATGGTGAAAAACACGAGTAAATAAGATGTTATATAAAAAAATATGTGTGTAAGTATTTATAATTATATACAGCAGGGGTCTCAAACATGCGGCCCGCGGGCCAAATGTGGCCCGCAGGACACTAGTTTGAGGCCCCTGCCTTGATATGAAACTTTAATGTTAGTGCGGCCCACGCAAAGTTTGATATGGATGCTGTATGGTATCATGTACCCAGAAAAAAATTATTACGTTTGATTAATGTTCATGTTAAAGGTTAAATAACTGTTAATAGTTATCCTCCCTATCGGTGTGGAAGTGGTAAGTTTTTGGCTATTTAAGTTTAAAGGAAATAACTTGAAGGCTACCGTTTAGGTCGCTAGCTCTCTAGTTTGCGAGTTAGCATGTGTCTCAAGACCCTGCAGTTGCGCAATATGTTGTAAATAAAAAGAGTATAAATGTGATCTCTAAATGTGGCTCTAATAATGCTTTGTTCATTTTAATCTGAAAAAAATAATTTGTCTACCCACCAACTATATGTGGTTTCTTAAGTTTTTATTATTTGATGTTTTATTATTATTGTTATTATATTTATTTATTTATTACTGATTGATTGATTTTCTTTATTCTTGATTTTTTTTTATTTATTTTTCATCTTATTTTGTGTAGAAAAATAAAAAGTAAGATATTTGAGAACAGTGGAATGTTTTATCAGAGCTTTTCTTGTAGAAAATCGAAACCAAAGCAAAGTTTATTCATTTTTCTGTTTTTAATAAATGCGTTTTTTGTTTTTTTTCTAGAAAACCTGATGCAGCCCAGTCTCGCGCAGACCCTAGCTCCAGTGGCCCCCAAGTAAATTGAGTTTGAGACCCCTGATGTACAGTATTTGGTGTGACTGAATTGTAATTTGTGTTTATGTGGGATGTTATTTATAAAGAATGTTATATTTAAAATAGCAGATATGTGTTAAACATATGATTATATCTTTTATGGTGGAAGAGTCATGCGAGCTGTGATCAGACTATTCCACCCTTCATAATATTTGTCTCCTTCACTGGTGTCCTCTCAGGGCAAAGTCACTGTGGATAGATGTCACTCCACAGAGCAAGCCGACTGGGAATTCTAAAAACTACTGATCTAGTCTGTGCTAGTCGCCCATCCTGGCGACGTCTCCAGATGGATGAGGGCCTCCCTTGTGTCTCTGCTTCTCTCCTAATTGACAGCGGTTGCCATGGTGGAGACCTCCCACATCTGGGATGCTACTTATAGTGTCACTCTGTTGGGAACATCTGAGGGTTAATGTTGGACATTTATTTACTCAGCTTTGGCCATCGGCGAGGACAACTTCAAGACAATTTAGTGTGTTGCTAGCAGATCGGCGAGAGTTACGGCTGCAACACTTAGGGATTATTGTTCCTGTTAGGAGATCATTCAAACCTGCAATAAAAGCCTGTTTTTCCGACAATCGAGTCTCACCGAACCTTACAGCAACATTACTGACACCTATTGTCCAGTAAAGAATACGATATGACGACCAGATTTTAACATTACATTGTTCATGGCTAGGCTGCATGGTGGTCTAGTGGTTAGCGCGCAGACCTCACAGCTAGGAAACCAGAGTTCAATCCCACCCTCGGCCATCTCTGTGTGGAGTTTGCATGTTCTCCCTGTGCATGCGTGGGTTTTCTCCGGGTACTCCGGTTTCCTCCCACGTTCCAAAAACATGCTAGGTTAATTGGCCACTCCAAATTGTCCATAGGTATGAATGTGAGTGTGAATGGTTGTTTGTCTATATGTGCCCTGTGATTGGCTGGCGACCAGTCCAGGGTGTACCGCGTTTCTTGCTCGAAGACAGCTGGGATAGGCTCCAGCACCCTCGCGACCCTCGTGAGGATAAGCGGTAGAAAATGAATGAATGAATAATATCAGAACGAACACATCCATCAACTGAGTAGTTTTATTTCATTTTAGTTTTATTTAAGTTGATTAAAAGGCTTATCTGTGTGGAGTTTGCATGTTCTCCCCGTGCATGTGTGGGTTTTCTCCGGGTACTCCGGTTTCCTCCCACGTTCCAAAAACATACTAGGTTAATTGGCCACTCCAAATTGTCCATAGGTATGAATGTGAGTGTGAATGGTTGTTTGTCTATATGTGCCCTGTGATTGGCTGGCGACCAGTCCAGGGTGTACCCCGCCTCTCACCCGAAGACAGCTGGGATAGGCTCCAGCACCCCTGCGACCCTCGTGAGGATAAGCGTTAGAAAATGAATGAATGAATAATATCAGAACGAACACATCCATCAACTGAGTAGTTTTATTTCATTTTAGTTTTATTTAAGTTGATTAAAAGGCTTATCTGTGTGGAGTTTGCATGTTCTCCCCGTGCATGTGTGGGTTTTCTCCGGGTACTCCGGTTTCCTCCCACGTTCCAAAAACATACTAGGTTAATTGGCCACTCCAAATTGTCCATAGGTATGAATGTGAGTGTGAATGGTTGTTTGTCTATATGTGCCCTGTGATTGGCTGGCGACCAGTCCAGGGTGTACCCCGCCTCTCACCCGAAGACAGCTGGGATAGGCTCCAGCACCCCTGCGACCCTCGTGAGGATAAGCGTTAGAAAATGAATGAATGAATAATATCAGAACGAACACATCAACTGAGTAGTTTTATTTCATTTTAGTTTTATTTAGGTTGATTAAAAAGCTTGATTAAATGAATGAATGTTTATGGCTACGGGGTTTATTTTCGTAGTCCAGGCACGGGGTACCTGCCCTGCACAAACAGGACAAGTGGAAAACATCAGTACTTTTGCAAATGTAACATCACACTCCTTTATTAAAAAAAAAACCCAACAAATTATATTGTTAGTTGTTACCCCTAAAGCCTTTCATATATTCTGCACACTGTATAAAATGAGAAACGGGTGTTGCCCTGGCAACCATTCGAAAAGTCACATGCATGACCTGAATTATGGCAAGATTTAATTTCAGTCTCATCATGACTCTACACGTTCTCTCGGTGTGTTTAAATCCTGAAGAGAAAGACTCCTGGGGTTCTTCTGCAGGCTTTATGTGCACTTTAGAACTCCATAGAAAGATTGAGCTCGTCGGAGGAGTTTTTAACAAGAGGCTGTTGCATTTAGAGAAGACGTGGTACTCTCGTTTATTTCGGGGGCTGTCAAGGTGACTTGGGGGGGTGTACGTACACAGTGGAGGACAGCGTGCACAATATATATAAGCCATTATACATAGCTTTTATTTATTTATTTACACTCTATGTATTTTATTTTATTATTTTATTATTATTTATGTATTGTATTTTATCCATTATCTTATTTACTCATTATTAAATTAATCATTTTAATTTTAACCATTTCATCATTTTCATTTTTCACTGCACAACCTATGCACTGCTGTTACAACTCAGGGGTATATAACACATTTAAAGGAGAGCAAGTAAAAAACGTTTAATGACCAAAATTACACTACCAATTTGTGCCAACATTGTCTGCACTTAGTAAACGTGGCGCCTTCACGTCTTCTAACAAAGTGCATCCGACAATGAGTGCTCCTTCTCGGGCAGGCTAGGTGGAGGCAGCGTTCTCGCATCCGGCTACTCTTACATTATCATCACTCTTTGAGTTCATGCACGATAAGTCAGGGGTTTTTAACCAGTATCTCATGAGCTACCAGTATCTCCTAACCACTTTTCAAGTGGCTCTGCAAAGGGTGTATTCGTTTATTATCAACTCCTATACCCACAAAATTAGAAAGTAGGCTATAGAGCCTATAGAGCAGCTACACACAATAACAGCCACAGAAAACGTTTTTCGATTTTGCAGAATCTGCACCTATTCCAGCTGTATTTCCTTTGATTTGTGCTCCCGGCCAAAATGGTCTCGGTAGCAATCCGGAAGTTCTCCGGAGCGCTTGGGAATGTGACCAATCACAGCGGAGTGGGTGTGCCCTGAGGCAGGGGTGGAATAAATTAAGTGGAATGTATCGAAACAGACTGTTTTGGAAATCTAAGAAAATCCAGATGAAATAGGTGGAGATTCTGGATGATCGAGAAAGCCTTCTGTGCAGATTATTGTGTTTAGCTGCTCTATAGGAGTCCACAACTCAATATAAACAGACAAAAATGGGCATAAAAGGTCCCTTTTAAGGAGGACACAGGAAGATCCTGATTATCAACTGAGTATCAACTCCTATACCCACAAAATTAGAAAGTGGGCTTCGGTAGTAATCCGGAAGTCCTCCGAAGCACTTGGGAATGTGACCAATCACAGCGGAGTGGGCGTGCCCTGAGGCAGGGGTGGAATGAATTAGGTGGAATGTATCAAAACAGACTGTTTTGAAAATCTAAGAAAAATCCAGCTGAAATAGGTGGAGATTCTGGATGATCTAGAAAGCCTTCTGTGCAGATTATCGTGTTTAGCTGCTCTATAGGAGTCCACAACTCGATATAAACGGACAAAAATGGGCATAAATGGTCCCTTTTAAGGAGGACACAGGAAGATCCTGATGCGCTAGCCCAAACAAACAAAAGGACAGAGAGGTGAATAGGCCAAACCTCTATAGAGTTGTCATCCTGTCACCTCACAAACACAAACAAACAAACAAAAAAAGATTTTTACAAAAAAAACAAAACAGTGCTCAAACATAACTAATGATTTTTATTATTATTTATTATTTTATTTTTGGTATATTTTCCATCACTTTGTTTCCCCTCCATCACGCTACACATTGGCCTGCTGTACTGCTAAGAACACTGTTTTTGATGGTTTTTATTTATTATTATTTTGAAAGGAGATGCAATTTTCAGAATCATCACCAATAAATGGTCTTTTGAAGGTAATTTTTCTGTTTTTATTTTTTTGCAGTGGATCAGTTCAGTGAATTATATATATATTATAAGGAATTTAAATTTTGTGGTGAAATTTCAAGTTGTAAAAAGGAAAAAAATGGAGTAACACTTTGGACTAAATATAATGTGTATATATATATATAAACAAAAGTATATATAAAAGTTTATATATATATATATATAGTATGTATGGCGTCTATAATGTCTATCTTTTGGAGTTTTTATATTTTATCTTATATTCTTTTACATTTGATTATTATTATAATTTATTTACTTTAAACAGTGGTATACATGGAGCAGTGGAGATGCTAATTTTCTTGAGGGAATCCCAAAAGGATTAATAAAGTATTCTGTTTCTAATGCACAGGTATAATTAAAATTATACTTTGTACTGAATCAGAAATTTAATTTGAGAAAACTAAAAAAAAAATGCATGTAACAAAATTACAGCAATTCAATTAGTTTATAACAAAGTAAAATATATACTTATATGTAATAGTAAAAAACAATTAAAAAAATGAAAAATGAAGTTGTAACAAAGGATAAAAATTGTTTACAGTCTTTGTTATGAATTATATTTTTACTTTGTATGAATGCAGTTTCTTTCTTTGTCTTAAGGTAAAAAATAAAAAAATCAAAATTTATGGTTTCAACCACATCATAAATTTAATTTGAGAAAAACTAATAAATTTAGGTGTAACAAATTACAGTAATTTTTTTCAAGTTGATCCAAAGTATTTTTTTTTCAGTGTACGTAGGGCTGTACTCATCTTTGTGAGATATTATATAACATGGTATTATGTGAGCTCAATAGTGTGCGGATAAAAATGTGACACATTTGACTCCCCGGGGGGTGACAGTTTTCAATGATCAAGCCAGACACGACAACAGTTGCGACATCCAATCCAGCCTCACCCCCCCACCCCTGCTGCACTGACCTTTCACTTCCGAGACCGCAGGTCGTCCAGTGGAACATCTGCAAGTCCAGGAAGTATTACTGTGACACTTGCGAGTCTTCTTTTGTCCTGAAATAACTGTTGACAAAGTGGACGCCTCGGGCGGTTAGAGCGTGGCTAAAAAGGTGGAACAATGCCTCTGATATTTGGAGAAGGTCATTTTTGTGTGAATCTATTCTCTCCTGATGCTGCATGCTTCCAAAGCTAACATTATTAATCAAATAAAGCTCATTGCGTCTAATATCATTGTGTGTCGATCTCACGGCGGTCGAGTGGTTAGCACGCAGACCTCACAGCAAGGAAACCAAGGTTCAATTCCACCCTTGGCCATCTCTGTGTGGAGTTTGCATGTTCTCCCCGTGCATGCGTGGGTTTTCTCCGGGTACTCCGGTTTCCTCCAACATTCCAAAAACATGCTAGGTTAATTGGCGACTCCAAATTGTCCATAGATATGAATATGATAGAAAATGAATGAATAATATCATCATATGATATTGTTGGAAACAATACATTGTTGTTGTGTGATAGAATTTACAAATAACATATAACAAACAACTTAATTTTTTTATTTTAATAATGATTTGGAGGGCATGAGAAAGTGGAAAGGGAGGCTCTTTTTGATCACATGGTCATTTATAAACAAGTATATTTGGCAATACAGCAGCACCAGAAGCTCAGTCAGCATTAATAGGAGCACATTTTCTGCAAAAAAAATTGGAAGTTGCCTACAGCCACAGCTGCAAATGTCTTTTTTTCTTACCTGGTGCCCGCACAACAAACAACTTAATTTTTTAATTTTAATTATGATTTGGAGGGCATGAGAAAGTGGAAAAGAAACATAGCTCTCTTTGATCACATGGTCATTTATAAACAAGTATATTTGGCAATACAGCAGCACCAGAAGCTCAGTCAGCGTTAATAGGAGCACATTTTCTGCAAAAAAAATTGGAGGTTGCCTACAGCCACAGCTGCAAATGTATTTTTTCTTACCCGGCGCCAATTAGACACCTGATATTGTTTTTTTTTTTTACGACTATAGAGAATGTGTGGCCATTTGAATCGAGACTTCAATTTAAATGTCCACCATTAAACCACAACAACATTGCCACAAAGTGAGCCTATCATCATGCTACATGTGCAGGAGTTAGCAACACAAACAATGTCCCTGGCCTGCGTCAAAAAAACAAGGACACTGAGTGGGTGGGTGGGTGGGGTGGGGGTCACATGAGCGGGGATCAGCTCCTCCCATCCATCACAGAGGACAGCCGGCAGCACTGTGGCAGCGTGATGGATGACAGCGGTGAAATGAGACATAGAAGAATGAAGCAAACGTCCTGCTACCACACATCAGTGCTCACACCACTTCATAATCAGCATCGGGTGCATTTAGTGCAGAGTGGATGCTTGTATCTTCACACAACAGCTTGCTCTCACAAACACACTCGTAGGTTTCATCCAAATACTCTTGGAAGCACTTAGAAGATGATTCAACTCAAAGATGCGGCATTCATTACAAGGAGGTGATGATGCCATGCATGCACTGCACAGCAGCAATGAAGGACACAATAGAAGCTTGAAGGAGTCAAAATGAGCAGGTGGTGCTCATAGCACCAGGAGATAAATATAGTTTGATTGAAGCATGTAGCTGGAGTTTTTGCGAGCAGCTGTGAAGGGGAGGGAAAAACAAGTCCGAGGCAGACATGCTGGTGTCGCCAGAAGCCTAATAAACTGACCACAGTGTTTGACATGCCCCGCTGCATGCTGCTGAGTTCTTCATGCTCCAGCACGCAAAAACCTCTCTGATGCTGTCCCAACCTTTAATTACTTTGTTGTCTTCTCCAAAAGGAAATAACTTTCTGCGCAATGTGGTGACTAGAAAAAAACATTTTTGTTTTTTAATCCATTAAGCAACCAACACTACAGACAATTTTGCCTTTTCCTTGTCTATCACCAAGTGACTGTTTGGCTGACAAAAGGTCTCACTCTGTTCATCGTTCTATAACGCGTCTGGAGGCAAAAGACAAGGACAATAGACACTAATGCACATGGCAATATATGGAACCCGACATAATTATCATATAATTATGTTATTAGTTTGTTGGTTTATTGCAATATTATTTTTAATTAGGGTCTAATATTTTTAAGTGCAATTATACATACTATGCTACACTTTTTTGTATTTTAAATTGCTATTAGTAATATTTCATGCCTATCTAACTTTTTAAATGAGCTGAAAAAACACACCATAGCACAGTAATGCTTCCATCGTTTTCATTGTCTGCTATTGCTGCCCTCTGCTGGCCATATGCTGTCAATGCTTTTATTTTTATTTTGTTATTATGCCGCCTCTGTAGTGGTCATGAGGACTTTATAATAAAGTACTGGTTTTAAATACAAAATAATGAATCTGATCCTGCAACAAATACGTCAAGATGCAAAAATACATGCCAAAAAGAAAAACTGCTCAGTGTCATTCATAATATGGCTGAAAACGTGTGGAAGGAAATTTGCAAAATGGAATATACAAATATGTATAAGGCAAGTATAACATTGAACACTATTTTAAATAATGTTGTGCACAATTTTGGCATATTGATTTCATTTAATGCAAAAAAATGCAACCTTATTTTCTGTTCGCTGAATAAATACCACTGCGCATGCGCAACCACTGCCGGAACGTTCTAGTCCAGCAAGTATACGCATGCGCACTATAGAGCAACCCAAATCAGACGAAAAAGAGCGACCGGAGCGACGCAGAGGGAGACTGGCCTTTTCGGCTGAGCTTTTTTTGTGGATTTGGGTCGACAGAGGAGTCGAATAATAAAATGACCAGTGGGTATCGACATATATAAATTTACCGTAAGGCAATACTGTATGTACTTCGCAACAAATGCATGTAAATATGTGCTCGCTGTTACTGTCGCTGACGTGAGCCAGTTTGGGTGCCGTCTAATTGCTGGAACAAGACCTTACGTCCTCTCAGGGCTTTAAAATTTTACAAAACGCGCACACGGCTTTTGCTTTTTTCTTATTAAGAACAGTTAACGTTAACTAAGATGCTTCAAACCACAATTTCCGTTAATATGTTTGAATATTGGTTCTTTTATCCATTGTTGGGCCTCCTGAAACTGACGTCGGATAACACAAATACTCATTTAAGCGCTCCTTGTTGTTATGAGTCAAATCGGTGATTTTGTAACAATTTTGCCAATCAAATGTTACGCGAAATATGTAATTTATCACAATTTAAGTAAGTGTTGTTATGTTTAGCTGACCTGTTGTGTTGGTGCTTGACTTCCTCTTGTTTGCATGCTGCTCCACAGCGCCCCCCTGCCACGTCGGCTGCTTTTATACCATGCACATATTGTTTGATTTTTTTAAGTAATGTTTTTTTTATTATTTGCGTTGACCCTACATGAAACTCCCCCTTAACTTGTTATTCATTTTGGTAGAATGCACAAAGATCTTCAGGTGTGGCTCCTTCTTCATATTTAAGAAACACTGTTGTATTTTGTCTGACCTCAAAGGGGGAAATCAACGTGAGCTTGCACGCCAAAAGAATGCCAAGAAGGCGAATGAGAGCGGGAAAGGGAAGCGAGGTGATGACGGGCTGTCCGCTGCTGCTCGGAAGCAGAGGTAAGAGACAGGTGGCATTAAGATTATTACTCGGTTATCACAACAATGCAGGCGTCGGTTCATTAAGGGGGTAATTGCACTCGGCCGTCCATACCTGTCGTGCTTCAGCCCGTTTGCTTGCATCACTTCTACGCTGCTGCGTGACTGCAATGTCACTGACTTTGCGGACTGCTTCCAGTCATGCCCTGATTATTTCCATTGTGAAAGGTGGCAGTTGTCATTTATAACTGGTGAGAGGAGCAACAGCGAGAATTAAATGTATCTTTATTACGCACATGAGTGAGCATAATGTTACTTTTGGATTATTTTGAGTCCTTTTATTCACCGTAGACCTGAATATACATTGTAGGAGTAGAGAAATGTTGCATTTTCACTTAAATATTTATTTATTTATGCGTTATATAAAAGTGTTTTAGAAGCTTTTTGTGAAATCTGAGCTGGTATTCAAACCAGCAGACAGAATATTGGATTTACACCTTATTTTACGCATATATCTTTGCAATACTGTCCATGTTGGACCCGAGTACCGAAACACAAATGTGAATGCAGTCTGAGCAAACAGAGGAGTTATGATGCTAATTTTCAATGAAGCAGAGTCATCAAAAGACAGGTGCAGCTAAGGAATATGATTAATAATAAATCTAAAAATAGAGGGGTTGTTTTATATTCGGGTCAGTGTGGTATTTCTGTCATGGATTGTGTAGGTTATCATAAAGAACAGGCAAGGAGCGATCGCAGTACTTGTCTAGGTTGCGCGCATGCATTCAAAGTTTGGTCCTAACAATGCTTCCTGTCTCCGTGCTGAAGGGATGCTGAAATAATGCAGCAAAAGCAGAAGAAAGCAGACGGCGACGGAGGCAAAGCGAACCCAAAGTCCAAGTGAAGATCCGAGTCGAGATGAATTCATCCATCTCAACCTCCTCTTCCTGATAATCCAGACTCGACATTCATTCAAATGGATCCTACATTCTCACCTTACGGCAAAACGGCAACGGAATCTTTCTGTACTGTGATATTGTCTCAAGGAAATTTTGGAATACTCTGCGTGCATGCAGAGGAGCGTCAGTGGTTTTTAGCAGAAGGAGAAAGATGAACTGTTGTCCACACCGAGCATCTACGTAACTGTTGTGGTTTCTTTTTCTTGTACAAAGTATGTCTCCTGGTAACGGTTTCAAATAAAGTGTAAATCTTTGTAGGTCCCTCTTGCCTGGGTCATTCTTATACTTTTATTTTCTTAGGCACACATTTGTGGCGTAAAATACTTTTTATGACCCTTGACCAAAGAATAAACATGACTCACACATTAAAGAAAAAATCTCATGGAACTTTTGTACAGTGATTCCTTTGCCTGGTTACCATAGAGGACAGTGTGCTAACCATAGAACCAGAAATAGAATTTAACTTGACAGGAAAGATTATGGCTGCTCAGTACATTTTATATATATTATATACTACATACAAACATTTTCATCAAAGTCATAATATACAGTTATGCCTCCTAATATGGTATATATTGATATATATATATATATTATATACTACATACAAACATTTTACCAAAATCATAACATACTGTTATGCGTCCTAATGTGGTATACATTGCTGATTTTCAGAAATTGTAGCGTATGGTCTATCGGAAATACAAATGTTATGCAGTATTCTGGGCACTAGGTGGCAGTAACGACAAAACACTGGGGAAACATTACCTCGACATGAAGCCAGCCATGACATACCTAAAATGAGAGTGAAAACAAGTTCTCCTCACATTAGGTAAGGAAGCGGCAAGTTTTTGGTGTCTAAATGTTTGAAAAAAATATATAGTTAAGGCTAACTGTGTGCTCACTAGCCTGCACAAGAGTTGCACAATATGATGTAAACAATGAATAAAAGGAGTGTAAATGTAATATATTTCACGTCTATAGGGCTGTTATAAAATCAAAACAACATTTAGAGAGTCATAAGCAGGTTTTCTATGCTCCATGTGTGAAAATATGGCATTTATTCACATTGAATCTTATGGAACCAATTAACCGCTATAAACGAGTGATAACTGTAACATTAATTGGAGCAACACTTATGATAATACTGTTTCCGGTTCCGTCTCCGTTGCTAGGACTGTCAGGTGTCTTTGAAGGGTGAGTAGTTTAATCATATAATGGCTAGCCAAAACATATTGCAAAGTTGACGTTATCGGGATACTGAATTGTGGTTGCTCACCACCAGGGGGCAGCAAAGACCAGTAGAGTTTATTTAGCCGAAGAAACATGTACTTTATATACTGTAAGTGCTATTTTGCTTGTATGTGGCAATGTATTTCTATTCTATATATTTCTTTTGGGAAAGTTTTGTAGGAACATAAAGCACGTTCAATCAGAGAAGCATGTGGCAAAAAAAATAGCTTTCCCTCTGCTTAACGGTGGTCCAATGGTGCAGAACGTCTTAAAGCTCACACATGACTGATTCCTATGATGAATTGTGTGCTTTTCACTGTCACCTGCCTGGAAAAATAAATCAAATGCAAACACTGATTAATTCTGCATAAATATCAAATAAAAATAATATAAATTCAAGTAAAAAAACACACACATGTCTTGTCAAAAACATTTATTTTAATCATTTATCTTAAAAACTTTAAAATAAAGTGCTTTTTATGTACAATATAATAAAAACAACAGTCACAATTTGTCTCCATAATACAAAAAAAAATGTACAGTTCACAATTATTTACACAACAAATAATAATTGAAAAAACAGAGGGAAATCATGCAGGCAAGACCACATTTGTCTACTTTTGTTATTCAGTCAACTATGGTGTTTAGTTGGATGAGAGGCTGACTGGAGCACTGTGTTATGAATGTTAGTTCTAATGTGCTGGTCATGTGACTGTTTCAACTTAAATACTCGGGAACGGGAACGGGAAGGGGAAGGGGAAGGGGAAGGCCGACCCAGGTGGCTACATTCATGTCCAGTACAGTATGTCGAGGAGCTACTCAAAACGACAGGATTGCTTTTTGATGAAAAGCTCGTCATGAATAAATACAACACAGGATTTTGGCATGAGTGTTAATTAAGGTCCAACGGTAATATGTCACTTTGAGCAGCTCTCAGTGTTACGGGTAATGTTAGCGTGGAGCTTTTCTCCGCAGTCACGCTATTTTGGCGGCAATGTCACTGCTGGGTAGTACGGCGTGGCTAACAAGGCAGAGCGACGTGCTAGCTAAAGGTATTTCATCCTTTGAATGATGTTGTCAAGCATATGAAAGCAGGCCATTCTTTTTTTAGGTGACATGGTACAATCGCCATATTGTTTTCATAGTTTTCATGTACCCCAAAATGGCACTCAAGTCCATTTTTACTGGGTTGGTGAGAAATGCTAACCAACCAAATCCCAGCCAATCACAGGGCACATATAGACAAACAACCATTCACACTCACATTCATACCTATGGACAATTTGGAGTCGCCAATTAACCTAGCATGTTTTTGGAATGTGGGAGGAAACCGGAGTACCCGGAGAAAACCCACACATGCACAGGGAGAACATGCAAACTCCACACAGAGATGGCCGAGGGTGGAATTGAACTCGGGTCTCCTAGTTGTGTGGCCTGCGTGCTAACCACTCATCCCCAAAACAAAACATTCATTAATTCATTCATTCATTCATTTTCTACCGCTTTTCCTCACGAGGGTCGCGGGGGTGCTGGAGCCTATCCCAGCTTTCTTTGGGCGAGAGGTGGGATTGAACCCGGATCGCTAACCACACAGCCGCCGTGCAGCCCAAGATTGTGTATAAATCAAAAACATTTGTAATTTGGTAATTCCAAAACAGTTACAACTTTCTAAATGTGGTTTAAAACATTATTAGAGCCCTCTAGACATGAAATAACACCCCTATAGTTATATTTACACTCATATTAGCGCATTTAACTATTTTAACGCATGAAAATGCTTAATTCAGGCAGTTTTTTTTGCTTAAATATGCATATTTTTTTTTACTATTATTATACTAATATGCTGTAGTCAACCACTTAGAATGTTCTGGTCCTATTTTACGATATTTTTTTTTCCCTTTGCTAGATAGCATTCCTGCTTTCATATGCTTGATCAACAACCGCCAGTGTGCTCGGTACGACGTTAGCGGTATCGTGTATGTAGGCAGTAAAGCATGAAGGGAGAAAAGTCATCAGTGTTCACTGGGTACTAGCTCTACAACACATCTTTAAACACACACACACAATATTAAGCACAGATACAATCAAGGCAAAAAAAATAAACACTGATCAATTTTGCGCTGTGCTGTGCAATGGTTAAGTTGTCAGCGTTGAAGGGAGTGTGAAATATATACGTTAAGTCTTTACGGAACTCTGATGGTTCCATATTGTACTTTATGGAGTCACACATAGTATTGTCATCTTTGGAAAAGTCGGCTTTTTTTGTTTTTAAGTCTTTATAGTGTTCTTCATGGTCCCTGTTTGTCTTTCCGGTTTCTGAGTTGTTGCATTTTTTTTTTTTTAATTGAAAACTGATTTTTAGTGACGTGTGCAAACGACTTGTGAGGATTCAAACTCCCTGACGACTTGTGCTTTCATATTGACATCCAAACGCATCGAAGAAATGACACCTGGAGGGTTTTATATTGAGTCATTGTGCCTTGCAAAAGCTTCAGGCAAAATGGAGTGCAATACTTGGTTGCAACCAGCAGTGGCGCTGTTCTACAACACTGCCGTAGAAACAGGAACGTTCCATCCTGATAAAATCATAGAAAAGGTGTCTCACGATAATTAAAACAGCGTTTTTATGATTTTTTTTATTGTTGTTGCAGACTCTCCCTGTCCTGTCTCGGATTTGTGGGGCAGTGGACCCCTCTGCCCCGTAAGCATGACAGGCATATTGTTACTATCCAAAATTTGTAACGTAAAGAATAATAAGACCATCTGAGAGCATACTTCCTATGTAATAGGCAGCAATGTGATTAAATGACGTGTAAATACATTTCTATCATAGTCCTTGTCGTGTTCTTTTATTTGTTCGGCCATCTTAGCTTGTGGGAAACAATTTTTTGTTGTTTTTCCAGATGAAACCTCAACCAATACCAGCTTTTTACTGCCCAATCTAGTCCAGGAGATGGAGACCATAGTCTTTATAGGCAAGTTTTTGAGTCTTGAGCCAACTCTCCCTGCTCTTTTTCTGATGTGTGAGGCAGCAACGCTGAGAAAACCATAGTGGATAGCATAGGGACCAATAAAATATATCTGTAAATCTTCAAAATCTTTACTATTTAATGTACTTTTGTTGTTTTTCCAGATTAAAACAAAATTTTTATACCTTTGAGGAAGGACTGATTGCAAATTCTGCCTAGCAACAAGCAACCACGCAAATATGACATATACCGAGCAGCAGCGTTGATCTACATTGCTTCGCCGGCTAGCTAGCTAGCTCGCTAAAATCGCATTTCAATTTTGATGCTTTCTACTGAATCAGGCTATTTGTAGTGTGTGTTGTTTAGTATATTAGTGTAGGAAGACAAACAGACAGCAAGAGAGTATATTAGTCTTTCTGGGTTGGTACCTAAGTGGTTGGTGCCCCAACATTTTTTTTTTTTAAATAGAAAGATTCCAGAATTCTGAACTAACAGTCTACGAGTAAAATATCCAACCTCGCATATCACATTTTGTTTTTATTAGTGCCTCGACCTTTTAGTGCGCTTTGCAGATGCTAAAAACAAAGATGGCGGGAGTGGTGGTCACAACACAATGGCACTATTGCATTTCGACAAAACAATGACGTTATTTGTTGCTTTTTTTTTTTTGTTCAATTTTTTTTTTTTTGGCACAGTGCACGTGATGATTTGGTGCGACCCTGAAAATGATGTGGACCAACCCCCCCTTACCTTGTTTGCTTCTTGGCTGTCTCATCACATCATGTTTACTTAGTACCAGCAGGTCACGTCACAGAGTGTGGCCGCTTTCTCCAGTGGTCCGTGGTGCATTCACTGGCGCATAAGACAGACTTTTGACGTACATTCAGGAGGTAAAAGTCACTTGTCAGCATCCCTTGTGCTCTGTAGTATCTGTTAAGAAGTTCCGCAGTCAAGAAGTCATCCTCGTTCTTCATCTGCTATCATCCACCGTCATCGTGAAACTGCGTCGCACGCCATTTTTTTTTTATCCTCCTCGAACCTGAAATGGTGGCTTTTGTGGGGCCTCGGCAGTAGACTTTTACTGGAGTCTATGAAGACATAAATACTGATAGAGCGTCGAGTGTCCGAGCCCACACGCACACGCATTTTGTAAGCAATGAGTGAAAAGAAACGGCTGTGAGCTGCTTTCTCGTTCCTCTGGCAAACAAAGATGATCAAAATCGAAAAAAACAAAACAAAAATATGTCGGGGTCCCGCTCGTCTCACACGATGGAGTCTTTAATCTCTGAGCCTAACCGTACCCGAGGTCGGGGGAGTGTGGGCGAGTACTCCACGTGGCTCTCCTTCACGTTGAGAGGCCGCCTGTCGGACGCGTCGGAGAAGCTCTTGCTCTCCGGCGACGACTCCCGAGTGGGCGTGCTGCAGATGTAGTTGTCGTTGAGCGTCTGGTAGCCCTTGTGGTCGGAGGTGGAGACGGGAATGGTGTTACCGTTGAGCGGCAGGCTCTCGGTGGGCTTCCCCACGATCCTCGGCTTCTTCTGCTGCATGTTGGGACACTCGCCTTGCTTCAGCATGGACTTCATGTGGTCGCGGTTCCTGTAGATGACGAACAAGGAGAAGACCACCAAGGAGAAAGCCAGCAACGCGCACACCACGATGAGCTCGTTCCAGTAGGTCTTGGTGTGGATCTGCTCCGAGCGGGACTCGCCGGGCAGGATCATGGTCTCCACGCGTTTGATGTGCGGCGTCCGGGAGTGACCCATCATGGTGGTGCTTTCCTGGCGAGGCTCTGCCCTGACACAGTAATTGGCTAGCAGCTGGCGGAAGTTCTCCTCCTCTGACCAACACTCGTACGTCTCCATCTTGTCGCCCTGCGCCACCACCACTAGGCTGCCCTCGGGCGTGGCGTAAAGGAACTGGCTGGCGCTGTCGCTGTAGCGCCACTTCCTCTGAGCCAGGTTGGAGCGCAGTTTGCAGGGTAAGACCCGGAATGTGTTGGCGGGGACCGTAATGAGCTGACAACGGGAGCCACCTAGCCCAAAAAAACGTATAAAAAAACAAAACAATAAGTATGTACTACAAATATGGCTACATTTGAAATAAAAAACATCCATCTATTCATCTTCTACTGCTAATCCCAGGTCAGGTCGCAGGGGGCAGAAACCTATGCAGGGAAGCCTAGACTTCCCTCTCCTTGGTTACTTCATCCAACTCCTCTCGGTGGTTCCCGAGGTGTTCCCAGACCAGTTGAGAGACATAGTCTCGCTAACATGTTCTGGGTCTGGATGGACGGGCCCTGAAAACCACAGAGGCGTCCAGTAGGCATCCTTACCAGATGCCAGATGCCTCTGCAGTCATTCGCCATGTTTACATGGACCCAAATATTCCAATTCCATTCGGCTTATTTGCTCAAACGGAAAGAATGTAACCTTTGTATACACCTCATTCCCAAAGAAAAGTGCCAATCCGAATGAATATATAATCGGATTCCCAGGGGTGGAATATTCCTTTCCCCAATCCGATTGAGGTATCTTGTACTCGCTCAATCGGAAAGTTGTCAGACTGCGTTCTTCTTCGTGGTGTTTTTCTTCTTCTGTTGTTTATTGGCGGTTGGCAAGCAGCTTTCGTGTGCATTAGCGCCATCTGTGGAACAGAATCTAAACCCTTCTATACGCCATTTTATTAAAAAAGAAAATACATATCTATACAAACACATGTGCTGAGTTTAATTATAAAATATTAGCAAGATTGAATTTGATCTTTTCCTGTTTAAATTTATCCCGGGTGCGTTCTTTCAGCAAATGCTGAGATATGACGTAACACGTAGCTCGAGACATTCTTCGATTTAAAAAAAAAATGGAGGCGAGCAATCGGCATTGGACTGCTGCGGAAAGTTTGTTTTTGATCCAAACTAAATTTCAAGACTGGACGAACGAAAAACTGGCAATACGGAGTTATTCCAACAAGTGGAAGAAAAACTCGAGGAAGTCGGTATCACGTGATGTTGGTGTTTACGTTTTACTGTGTATGCCCCATTGACTATTCTGGTTGATTATAGCGGCGCATGTAGACACGCGATTGGAATATCCTTTCCATGTATACCATTGCTTTCGGAAAGGTCATTCGGAAAGATTCCATTCGGAAAGTCCTCATGTAAACGTGGCTAATGTGCATTAAGTCACTACCCAAAGATCATGACCATAGGTCAGGATAAGAACATCGATCAGCCGGTAAATTGAGAGCTTTGCCTTTTGGCTCAGCTCTCTCTTCACCACAACGGACCCGAGGTAGAGTCCGCATCACTGCAGCCACTGTACCAAACCGCCTGTCGATCCTACGTTCCATCCTCCCCTCAATGAACAATACCCATGATCTCATCCCCGACCCGGAGATGACACTCCATCTTTTTTCCGGGCAAAAACCATGGACTTGAACATGGAGGTGCTGATACTCATCCCAGCCACTTCATCCTCTGTTGCAAACCGATCCATGTTCATAAAAAAAAAGCCACCAGTTTCCATCAACAGGCAACTTGCACTCACGGGAAGCAGTGGGTCGAGCAGATCTGGGGCTGGACAGCGTCCTGTTACAGATGGATGAAGTGTCCGCCTCCTCCACATCCTGCTGCCAGTGGCTGACACAAAACATGACAGAGAGACCAAAGAAATAAACACGGCAGCTTTGGTGAAGTGGCTTGTTGTGCCATCTCTCGCAGTCAGTGTAGTTGATCTACGCAGTTGGGAATATGGACAATTACACTTTAGTCAATTTGATTTACAGGTTTTCCTCTCATTCCGTGTGGAAGTGGTACGTTTTTTTGGCTTCTTTGTCCTTCTTATCCACTCTGTTTAAAACACTTAAACACTTAAAACAGTTTAGAATAAGTCAATTGGAGAGGCTAACTAGTTAGCTTGGGAGCTGGCTATGCTAGTGGCGCTCGTAGCCTGTGCAATGTGATGTAAACAAAGAATAATAGGAATGTAAAGGTAACTATTACATATCTAGAGGGCTCCAATTATGCTAAAAAAACATATTTAGAAAGTCATAAACATACTGTAGTCTGGAAATTACAGCATTTCAATGTACAGTATATCTATAGGACAAGTTGTTTTTAATAACCAGCAGATTGAATTGTCTTCAAGGTTAGATGCTACACTGTGTTTTGGTTTTGCTTTGCTTTGTTTTGAGCGTATCTTGCTTTACAAATCACTACGGTGACAGCATTGTACCTGTCAGGAGGAGCCATCCTGACGTCACGACACAGGCGCCCGGTCCAAGCGCAGTAGGGGTCTCTGGACAAGACGCACTCTCCACAGCTCAGGTAGTTGGAGCAGTTGGCCACAGGGACCTCCACCAAGCCCGAGTAGGATGACACAAACAACAGACCCTGCGGGTTGGGGAAGAGGCAGTGGGTATGAATGTGAGTGTGAATGGTTGTTTGTCTATATGTGCCCTGTGATTGGCTGGCGACCAGTCCAGAGTGTACCCGCCTCTCGCCCGAAGAAAGCTGGGATAGGCTCCAGCACCTCTCGCGACCCTCGTGAGGATAAGCAGTAGAAAATGAATGACTGAATGAATGAATGTTTTGTTTTGGGGATGAGTGGTTAGCACGCAGGCCACACAACTAGGAGACCCGAGTTCGATTCCACACTCAGCCATCTCTGTGTGGAGTTTGCATGTTCTCCCCGTGCATGCGTGGGTTTTTTTCCGGGAACTCCGGTTTTCCTCCCACATTCCAAAAACATGCTAGGTTAATTGGCGACTCCAAATTGTCCATAGGTATGAATGTGAGTGTGAATGGTTGTTTGTCTATATGTGCCCTGTGATTGGATAAGCGGTAGAAAATGAATGAATGTTTTGGTTTGAGTTGGACCTTCTGGAAGGGGTAAATAACGCTAACCGAGGTTCCACTTTATAACTAAATAGAGCGTAAAATCTATCCAGATGTGCTTTTGCTTGGTGCCAGCAGAGTAGTTCAATTGCGGTTAAAACACATGGTGGTCAAACTCGGAGGCTAGTGGCTGACACGCAGCCTTTTCCTATTAAAATGGCACACACACACACACGCAGGAACAGTCTATATTAAGGCGGTCTTTACTAGAAATATATTAAACAAACATTATGTGATTAGGTTGTTTGTCTTTCAGAGGTCAGAATACATGGGAACATCTCTCGTACTTTATTAGAATTATATCATCTTCGATAAGGGTCCATTTCGGCTCTGGGAGAGGCCATTATGTCATAAAGAAAGAAAGGTAATGAAATTGAGCCACAGCTAAAACACCAGAGAGGATCATAAACTCTGCTCCAGATGGTGAAATAACTCTTAAGAAAACTCGACGGGATGGCCCCCGTGGGGAGAAATGTCTTCAGGCAGCGAGAGCTGGGGTAAATTTAGCTCTTGTGCCGTTTTTTTTTTTTTTATGTCTTAAATGAATGTTTAGAATCTACGAGCACTGAGACAGAGAGTTATCATTTACCCTCTGAGGATCCAGTTCGATGTGCTGGACAGGCTGCGGGTCAGGAAAGAGAATCATTTCCTCGATGATGTGCATCTTGTCGTTGGCGTTGACGGCCTTGTGGAGCTTGCCGTCATCTGGGTAACAACACAGAGCAAAACAGTAACAACTTTCATTGATTTCCTCATGGAAATAAAGATACAAGTGTGTATTTTTTTTTTTTTTGCTCACCCGTTCCGATAAAGAGCACGTCGTACGCCCTCTCCATGCCTTGGATCTTGTGCACGGCGATCTGTGTGTAGCGCACGCTGCGTTTCAGCAGCAAAGGGGCGCTTCGTATCACACTGTCCATCAGGAAATGGTCCTTGACAAAGTTCAGCACCTTGTCAGGCATGTGCAAAGACGACTGAATTCCCATTTGCCTGGCATGGTTGGTCACGCACTGCGTTGGTGTGGAATAGACAGAAGAGAAATTAATCGTGAACTGACATTTCCAAGGCTTAAAAAATAAGCGGAGAATGCTCCACTCACCGCTCCAGGCCGTGGTTCTGGTGCAGGGTGGTTGTAGGTGAACCATTGCTGAGTCTCTCTGTTGACCTGTCGGTACCGCCCACTGAAGGTTCGCTCTACTTGTGCCATCGTGAAGGCGCACACTGCCGAGCTGCCTGATGCTCCTTTATACCTGTCAACACAGTTAAAGGTTCCCTATTAGACAGAAGTGACTCATCATGAATCATAATGTTTATAAGTGTCCATATATATGCCTGATGATGGAAATCATCAATTATTATGGTTAATTGGTTCCAGACCTGATCGTGATAAGTGGCTTTCCATGAAATAGGATTCCTTTTTCATTCATTTTCTACTGCTTATCCTTGCAGGGATGCTGGAGCCTATCCCAGCTGTCTTCGGGCGAGAGGCGGGGTACACCCTGGACTGGTCGCCAGCCAATCACAGGGCACATATAGACAAACAACCATTCACACTCACATTCATACCTATGGACAATTTGGAGTCGCCAATTAACATTTTTGGAATGTGGGACGAAATCGGAGTACCCAGAGAAAACCCACGCATGCACGGGGAGAACATGAACTCCACACAGAGATGGCCGAGGGTGGAATTTAACCCTGGTCTCCTAGCTGTGAGGTCTGCATGCTAATCACTCGCCCACCGTGCAGCCTAGGATTCCTTATTTATCAATAAAATATTTTCGTAGGTAGAGAATTGAAAATTGCGCTGTGATTGGCTGGCGACCAGTCCAGGGTGTACCCCTGACAGCTGGGGTAGGCTCCAGCACGCCCGTGACCCTCATGAAAATAAGCGGTAGAAAATGAATGAATGAGAGCATTAAAAATCTGTTTACAACCTTTTAATACTGTATGTTTTTTTTTACTTTATTAGAGCCCTCTAGACATAAACTAACACCCCTATAGTCACCTTCACACTCGTATTACCCAATATTGTGGACATGATAACAAAAAATATGTCATAGACATTAATGAGACTCATGCACGTGTATCAATCCGCTGCAAAATATCGTCTTCATTCCCAATAAGGTAAATAGAAATATACGTTCATCTCATACCACTGTGACGTGAAGACGCCATAAAAAACGGTGCTCTCCCAGCCGTCTCCCGTGGGCTTCAGGACAAACATGTCCTGGAGGATGTTGAAAGGGAAGCCGTCGTCTGGGAGGGAGCACAGGAGCTGGGCCTTCAGGAAAGTGGTCCATTTCTTCTGCAGCACCCGCTCGCCCCCTCTGTCGCCCTGGAAACGAGTATAAATAGGCACGTCAGACAAGGACACGACCCAGTCAGCGTTTCCCATACATTCATTTATTTGTGGCGGCCTGACACAAATAAATATGGACCGCAACAAAGCAAAGACTTGTCACTAGTTTCCAGGGGGAATACATTTACTGTGACACTGCTGGAGTTTTATTTACATCTTAAATGGCTTATTTACTCTTATTTTGCTATGGTATTTATGTCTAATATGGCTATTTTTTTCTGACTATATGTTAAACAATAATGTTAAAAACTATATTTAGAAGATCGGAAACAGATTTTCTATGGCATAACTATGAAAATATTTTATTATTAATACGGAATATTGAGTCCTACTGGAACTAAACACCCGTGATAAATGAGAATAAATTTTATGGCCACCATTGAATTGTTTTTAGTATCTTTAATGCAAAAAAATGTGTCAAATTCTATTTTTCGGTATACGTCCCTGTATGAGAAAAGTTGAAACACTATGTAGAATTGTTAAAATAAGAAGATTATGTGGGTCCCCTTTTGAGTTCAAAGCTCCAGTTGTCTCTTAAAGGAGACAGCATAGCACAATCGTAAACAAAGCCGGGATATTAATTACTGCTTTGGGATCCCGCCTCACTTCTCCCCTAAGATTTAACGTAGCCTGCGAATCTCCACATAAACACTTATCAGACAAACCTTGCTGTGGACTGGTAATCATCAAAAAGCCCGCTGCGTAAAGTAAAACAAATACACAGAGGAGGAACCCAAACAGGGTAATCTCAAGACAGCTTGCAGATGCAGCAGCGTTTACAGCTTCCATAACCCTGAACTCCCTTACAAGAGAAGAAGCAGAGATGACAAGATGCTAACAAAAAAACTTGTGAGCTCTTAAATATGAACAATGTTCTTAGGTGAATGAAGCCTTGTGGGACTGCTGCAGGCTTGGGGAGCCAATTAGAGGGCGCTAGTAGCCTAGCTGCGATAATGAGATGGGCCGCATTCTTGCTCTCTCAGCTGTCCATTGCTGTTGTTGCTGAGTACTTCAGTTTTTACATGCCGCAACTCACCCCACACATACAAAAATATGCAACATTACTGCGCCTCTCGTGTCATATTTGCATGAAAACACATTTACCATTTTGTGTAATTCTTACAGAGCTGCAAAAATGACAGGAAACATTGTAATATACGTGTTAGACCAATAGATGGCAGGTGTGTCAAACTCATCTCATTGGTCAAAGCACAAACCAAACTACCACGCCAACTTTGGATCATTATTATTATTATTTATACATTTGTGGTTAGCGAGTGGTTAGCGTACAGGCCTCACAGCTAGAAGACCGGAGTTCAATTCCACCCTCGGCCATCTCTGTGTGGAGTTTGCATGTTCTCCCCGTTCTCCCACACACATTCCAAAAACATGCTAGGTTAATTGGCGACTCCAAATTGTCCATAGGTATGAATGTGAGTGTGAATGGTTGTTTGTCTATATGTGCTCTGTGATTGGCTGGCGACCAGTCCAGGGTGTACCCCGCCTCTCGCCCGAAGACAGCTGGGATAGGCTAAAATTTTTACTTTATTTTTGTTTTATTGTACCGTGGTTGAATTCTCTTTTGCTCGTGTATGATTGAAAAGGGCTGCACAGCGGACGGGGCGGGCGTTAGCGCGCAGGCCTCACAGCTATGAGAGTTCAATTCCACGCTTGGCCATCTCTATGTGGAGTTTGCATGTTCTCCCTGTGGTTTGCTCCGGGGACTCCGGTTTCCTCCCACATTCCAAAAACATGCTAGGTTAATTGGCGACTCCAAATTGTCCATAGGTATGAATGTACGCCGCCTCTCGCCTGAAGACAACTGGGATAGGCTCCAGCACCCACGCAACCCTTGTGAGGATAAGTGGTAGAAAATGAATGAATGGAGCAATACCAAAATGTGTAGTATAGCATAACCTAGTGGAGGTTGTCAATGGAACGATCTACAATGATCAATAGAGCACATACTTATAAACGGTCATACAGTGTGTAATGGAACTAGAATAAACTTCCTGTTCATGTACTATATCTACAGTAAATAACCAATCCATGTTACATTATTTTGTATTTGGCTGTTCTGGATCTTTTGCGTCACTCTAAAGCTTTAGTACTTAATCTACACCCCCTCAGTGTGCACACCTGAATAAACACAGGAAAGAGTGAGCGGGCAGGAGGAAGGGAGGAGGACATATTGGATAGGACAACAAGTCGGAAGCAAAATGACTTGGCAGGGCAAAGCAAAACAGTAGTAGGAACACGGTGGGAAACCGTCAAATATGGTGCGCTTTATCTTAGAGCAGACACAGCGCAGTCTGCACTTAGGGAGGGGGGGCGGGTCTACCAAGATGAAATAAACACTGTTAAAAACAGAGAGACAATGTGTAGCAAATGCTAAACTAAAGGAGCATTACTATGCTATGCATTGATTAGTTAAGCACAGGAGGATGAAATCGAGCACCTGCATGAACACACGCGGCCTCCAGTGCAATCAAAAGCCTTCTGAAGGACCAAGAGTGCACAGTTCATCTGCAGCAGGCAGCCACAGTTTGGGCTCTTTCACCAAGTCATCTCCATATATAGAACCCAGGAGGCGCTCGGCTGGTTCCAAAAGCCTTGCAAGAACGAGTCATTAAGCTGTCACTTAAGATTACACGCTGCCCCCCCCCCGCCTCCTCCCCGCCCCAGCCACTGCACACGTTAGCGCCCCTGGTGAACAACAGGCTGAATGATGATGAAGGCTGAATGCATGTGTACAAAAAAAACCAAAAAGCATGGCGGCTATTTCGCTGTGCTGATGACAAAGTGAAAAGAGTGCGATACAAGTGGGAAGTTACAGCGATTCAATGATGACAGGCCGGACAGTCCAGTGGTTCATTTGTATTGTGGCAAAGCCAACGTTGAATATTGCATGGTTGTAGACTACCACAATGTGTCCCACCGGACATCCTCTAATTCAGTGTTTCCCAACCTTTACTGAGTCAAGGCACATGTTTTACATTCTTACTGTGTTGTGTGTTCTTACTGTGTTAACTCATTCAATCCCAGCCATGTTACAAAAGCAGTCGTTATCATTACCGGCCATTTTGGATGATTTTGACTGATCTTTCAAGGCACACAGAGTATTGTGATGTATATGATATAGTATACCAAAAACAAAGATTAAACTACCTTTCTACCTTTTCACATTTGCAACTGCACATGAATTAGTTAAAGTACCTGCTGCCGTCTCGTGGAAGAACATTTAACTCTTCAGGCAGTCACCATAGGTTGGTAGGATTTCCAGCCATTCATTCATTTTCTACCGCTTATCCTCACAAGGGTCGCTCGCGGGGGGTGCTGGAGCCTATCCCAGCTGTCTTCGGACGAGAGGCGGGGTACACCCTGGACTGGTCGCCAGCCAATCACAGGGCACATATAGACAAACAACCATTCACACTCACATTCATACCTATGGACAATTTGGAGTCGCTAGTCGCCTAGCATGTTTTTGGAATGTGGGAGGAAACCGGAGAAAACCAACACATGCAAACTCCACACAGAGATTGCCGTGGGTGGAATTGAACTCGTCCGCCGTGTAGCTGAGCTAATGACATATTAAAAATAATTATTAATAACAATGAATAAGGTAGCCAAATGCACGGGAGTCAAGTGGTTAGCGCGCAGACCTCACAGCTAGGAGACCGGAGTTCAATCCCACCCTCGGCCATCTCTGTGTGAGTTTGCATGTTCTCCCTGTGCATGCGTGGGTTTTCTCCGGGTACTCCGGTTTTCCTCCCCCATTCCAAAAACATGCTAGGTTAATTGGCCACTCCAAATTGTCCATAGGTATGAATGTGAGTGTGAATGGTTGTTTGTCTATATGTGCCCTGTGATTGGCTGGCAATCAGTCCAAGGTGTACTCCGCCACTCGCCCGAAGACAGCTGGGGTAGGAATTGAACTATGGTCTCCTAGCTGTGAGGCCTGTGCGCTAACCACCTGTCTACCATGCAGCCCATTGTACCCATTGTGTGATTTCCTATAACAGTACAAGCCTTGCTAGTGCTGGGTTTTTTTATCTCATCCTGCCAACAGGAGTGAAAGCAGTACCTCTCGTCTACTATGTCCTTGGTGGAGGTAATAATAACAAGAATGGGAGTGCAGGTGGTGGAGCTGATGACGTTGCAGGGAGGAGGAAAGAGGGCGGTGAAGATGATTCACAGGCAGGGAAACTAAACGTGTTAAAAACAAGTTTGTACAGCATGTGATGCAGTATTTCCATCACCATGACAAACGTCCACATGTCTTAACGTGGGAGCGTCCCACCTCATTCTGACAACCAACTGTACCCTGCTTATAGACAAAGGCAAGCCCGTTGAGGTTTTTTTTTTCTTTTTTTTGTATGTGCAGCCAGCCAGGTGTCTTCCTCTTACCTTGCACACGCGAGCGATCCTCGACACAATGGTGTTGTCAAAGAAGTCAAATTCCTTTCCCGCCTCACTGAAGAAGAAGTAAATCTTGTCGTCGTCGCCCACAGGGTTCCCTATTGGCTGACTCTCCTCGATGTAAGCCGAACCAACAAAGAGCGGATCTGTCGGGGAAAAGGTGTCATTGTGTATCACCTTCATAGACAACAATGGAGGGGGCACAAACTTTTTTCCACAACATTCTTCATCTTTTGTTTATTAAACCTGCTAAAACTCATCCGATGTAAGTCAACATATCCTAAACAGAAAGCGTATTATTATTACATTCTTTCTTTATGCTCTTTCCCCCATTTTTGGAGTATTTGTTTAATTTTATTTAAACAAGCTACATGCCACAAACAGCCCACGAGCTCCATCTTGAATACCTTGGATTCATAGTGTATGTATATTGGACTGGTTTGAGTCTTTTTAGAACATACATTCATTCATTCATTTTCTACCGCTTATCCTCACGAGGGTCGCGGGGGTGCTGGAGCCTATCCCAGCTGTCTTTGCGCGAGAGGCGGGGTACACCCTGGACTGGTGGCCAGCCAATCACAGGGCACATATAGACAAACAACCATTCACACTCACATTCATACCTATGGACAATTTGGAGTCGCCAATTAACCTAGCATGTTTTTGGAATGTGGGAGGAAACCGGAGTACTCGGAGAAAACCCACGCATGCACAGGGGAGAACATGCAAACTCCACACAGAGATGGCCGAGGGTGGAATCAAACTCGGGCCTCCTTGCTGTGAGGCCTTCGCTAACCGTTTTTTCCAGCGTGCAGCCCGGTATTAATCATATTATACATAATTGCAATGTTTCACCTGCCACCTGAGGGTGGAATCTAACTCGGGTCTCCTAGCTGTGTGGCCTGCGCGCTAACCACTTGTTCGCCGTGCAGCCAATCTGATGTCATATTCAAAATAATTATTAATAACAATGAATAAGGTAGCCAAATATTATATTCATTCATTCATTCATTCATTTTCTACCGCTTTCCTCACAAGGGTCGCGGGGGTGCTGGAGCCTATCCCAGCTGTCTTCGGGCGAGAGGCGGGGTACACCCTGGACTGGTCGCCAGCCAATCACAGGGCACATATAGACAAACAACCATTCACACTCACATTCATACCTATGGACAATTTGGAGTCGCCAATTAACCTAGCATGTTTTTGGAATGTGGGAGGAAACCGGAGTACCCGGAGAAAACCCACGCATGCACGGGGAGAACATGCTAACTCCACACAGAAATGGCCAAGGGTGGAATTGAACCCTGGTCTCCTAGCTGTGAGGTCTGCCCGCTAACCACTTGTCTGCCGTGCCGCCCTTTTTAGAACATTTTAAATATAAAAATGGCGCTCCACATCCTTTGATTTTATTAAAAAGTTTCAACACCCCTGCTTTAAATGTAGAAGAAGTCCGTCCTGGGAGAGTAGATCAAGCTAAACCCTTGGTGTAATTGCACTCAGATGTCTCATCAGCATGAATTACCTCCAGATCCAAATACAAGAGGGGGTCTTAATCGTCCACGGAGTACTGTGCCAGAGCGCTTCATGAAGTGCATGTGTGGCGGCCGATAAAAGTCGGCCCCTGCAATCTAAGAGCGCTTGTCCTCTCTGCATGTATTAGTTGTAACCGGGGCTTGCTAATGAGCACTACTCTTCTAACCTGGCCCACTCGGCTGCGTACTTAGTAGATGATAAAGGAATATCAACCACAGGTTTATGGGGGGGAAAAGGCCTTAATCATCACATCGAGAGGATGAAGTGTATTTTACAGTAGGTTATCAGTGCTGGCAAAGAGGATCAATGTGATGATAACCATAGAGCCTGAAATGGAAGGGTCTGGTTGTGTCTACAATAAGGAAGTCATTAGATATCTTACCAAGCAGATAGTCATGTAAATACCCAAATTATACACCACACAATATGTATTAGCTGCACGGTGGGCGAGTGGTTAGCGCGAAGGCCATGCAGCCAAGTGACCCGAGTTCGATTCCACCCTCTGCCATCTCTGTGTGGAGTTTGCAAGTTCTCCCCGGTTTCCTCCCACATTCCAAAAACATGCTAGGTTAATTGGCGACTCCAAATTGTCCATAGGTATGAATGCGAGTGTGAATGGTTGTTTGTCTATATGTGCCCTGTGTAAATATTTTTGATTAATAAAATGCTATAATAGGCAGCACGGCGGTCTAGTGGCTAGCGCGCAGACCTCACAGCTAGGAGACCAGGGTTCAATTCCACCCTTGTCCATCTCTGTGTGGAGTTTGCATGTTCTCCCCGTGCATGCGTGGGTTTTCTCCGGGTACTCCGGTTTCCTCCCACATTCCAAAAACATGTTCACAAATTCTCCATAGGTATGAATGTGAGTGTGAATGGTTGTTTGTCTATATGTGCCCTGTGATTGGCTGGCGACCAGTCCAGGGTGTACCCCGCCTCTCGCCCGAAGACAGCTGGGATAGGCTCCAGCACCCCCCTGCGACTCTCGTGAGGATAAGCGGTAGGAAATGAATGAATGAGCAATACCAGCAATACCTATAAAATACCACTAGGAGTCACTAATCCCTCTGCAAACACCATCTTATTCCCTGTGCATTACATGTCTGTCAAATATCATCAATGGGTGACTTAAAACCTTGCCTGTACAGTTAACAATGTTTTATAATGAAAAAATATTGGATTTTTACTGAAAAACGTGCTTGAACATGCCTCGAAAAATCAGTCCGAATCATCAAAAAACTTTTGAAAAATGGCTGGGATTGAACGAGTAAAAGTAAAGCTTGTAAATATTGTACAAAACCTCAATAAATTATTTTTATGTGTAGGGAAAGTAGGGAAAAATAAAGTATATGATGTGATATGATGGAAGATGAGTTTACCTTGTAGCCATTTTAAAGAGTTTTCCGTCTTTAGTGCCGTTCCTTGCCCCAAACTTTTATAAATAACCGGCTCATTCCCTTGGAAGTTGCTGACCGTGCCCGTGTACAATTCACCATCTGAAAAATACATTTGAAAAAGAACTTGTTAAAACGGATTCTTTTATAATCCATTACAAAGAAAATGATATGCTAGTATTAGTGTAAAGTGGCGGATTAGCCGAGTGGTTTCTTGCAGTTATTAGCAGCTCATTATTATACACTGATAGCAGAAAACAAACAATAGCCGAGCGATGATTCATTACTGAATCAAAGTCTTCAGCAGCAGACAACAATACATAGAATAAATGTTTTAGAGTACACACCAACGATGATGGCAGTGGATTTGTACTCGGGATTAAAAGGGCAGCGGCTGCGCCCGTCCTCCATCACCACCTCACCGGCGTCATCCCTCGCCATGGTGAATGTCGACGTGTTCTGTGGCAGCAAACAGCAAATGTGTCATAGGTTACGTGTGTGTATGTGTGTGTGTGTGTCATGCTAATAACAATGACCTCAGTGCCTTCCGGGTCTTATTGACTTTCTGGGAGTGTGCACACATTTGCGACACATATGGTTGTAATTGTGAGACAAGTGGTCTTTAATGCCCCGGCTTAGTAAGACAGGCAGGAGATATTACCCAAATATTCATGTTGGAACTAAGTCAAATGAGGTGAGTGCACTCCAGTCCTGTAGATGGCAGTAATGCACAATAGCAAAATGGGTTTTATGCGTTTTTTTCCAGTGGATTGAGTGTTTACATTATGTCAACACATTTACGTTATATTCTACTTACTAATAGCCACAAAATAAACAGATCTCACAGAGCCCACAAAATGAGTAAACATCTGCTGAAAGAGCTATGAAGGCTCTTTGTGGAGTGGCCATCTGCCTCGAGCAGCTTGCAGTCATCTCAAGGCAAGCAGGTCTTTCACAGTCCTCGTCTAATTAGCTTCTAAATCAGGGGTCTCAAACTCAATTTACTTGGGGGCCACTGGAGCTAGAGTCTGAGTGAGACTGGGCCGCATCAGGTTTTCCCCAAAAATACCAACAAAAAAAACGCATTTATTAAAAACGGAAAAATAAATCTGCTTTGGTTCTGATTTTCTACAAGAAAAGCTCTGATAAAACATTCCACTGTTCTCAAATATCTTACTTTTTATTTTTCTGCACAAAATAAGATGAAAAATAAATAAACAAATCAAGAATAAAGAAAATCAATCAATCAGTAATAAATAAATATAATAATAATAATAAAACTGCAAATAATAAAAACTTAAGAAACCACATATAGTTGGTGGGTAGACAAATTATTTTTTTCAGATTAAAATGAACAAAGCATTATTAGAGCCCTGTAGACATGACAAAACACGACTATAGTCACATTTATACTCTTTTTATTTACAACATATTGCGTAACTGCAGGGTCTTGAGACACATGCTAACTCGCAAACTAGAGAGCTAGCGACCTAAACGGTAGCCTTCAAGTTATTTCCTTTAAACTTAAATAGCCAAAAACTTACCACTTCCACACATATAGGGAGGATAACTGTTAACAGTTATTTAACCTTTAACATGAACATTAATCAAACGTAATAATTTTTTCTGGGTACATGATACCATACAGCATCCATATCAAAGTTGCGCGGGCCGCACTAACATTAAACTTTCATATCAAGGCGGGGGCCTCAAACTAGTGTCCTGCGGGCCACATTTGGCCCGCGGGCCGCGTGATTGAGACCCCTGGTCTAAATACATGTCAGTGACAATGTTCAATGTCCTGACTGGCTGTCCAAAAGCATTTCTGTGGGCTATAAAAATAAACATCCACTGTTCTGCGTCTGACGCGGCGTCCTGCACTGTGTCAACACATGACGAGCCTGCACCCCATCCCCCGGTTCAAGTCCTGCCAAGTGCCGTTCAATGGAGGCGTCCTGTGTTGTTAGTATTGTTCCACTTTGACGTCAAAAGCAGGGGGGGGAAAGTTTGACGTTAATGTCGCCCCGCTGCTAGCTACCATCTCCCAACGTGCTTCTCTGCTAGATAAACACATCTACTGCTGCTAGAAACTACACACACACACACACACACACATCTTGTACCACCACTGTTGACTTGTCAGGCTAAATTGCCTCAGCAGGGTTTTGTCATGCTCGAATGGCAATAGGGGGAGAAAAAGGGTGGAAACAGAAAACTAGACACTACAGAACCTCCAAAGTTGAAGAAAATGTTGCAAGTGAGCTGCTCCCATATACAGTGGAAGATTTTTTACCTTTTTTTTTTTTTTACACAGCAGAGCGGTCCTGTTTAAAATTGTGTGCAGCCTATCAGAGATGTGCAAAAAGGGCCGTTAACCAGAACGTACAGTGTGTCTACAAGCAACCAATTCTATCTGAAAGCCTGTCTGCACATTGCGATGTATTCATTTTAATATGTCTAAAGTTTTGACATCAAATGTTTTGTTTTTATTTGCAGAAATCTCTCTTGGAAGCGGAAAAAAACGCTTGCACGGACAGAAATTTTGTGAACGGCAGCAGAAATTGAGGGTTTCTTGGAAACCTCAAAACAGGGGTAATGTGCTCATATTTCCGAGTGCTGGTTAAAAAACGGCGACTGAATTTTGAGCCAACTGGAGACAATATAGGGCAGAGTGACTACCTGCAAGATAAAGTGAATTAGAATAATCTAGTCTTGTTTGATAAAAGCCCATAGGTAGTACATATGAAGAAAAAAAGGAGAGGCTCTAGAATTGAACCCTGCGGGACCCCAAAAGACGAGGGCAAGAGGAGGACAAGAGCAGGGGAGGAATCAATGATATTGAGGCTTGAATAAAGAAGCTGGAAAATGTTTTTGTTACCAATATTCTTATTTTGGATTATTTATATATATTTTCATATATATTGATATATATCTATAGTATTACTATACTAGATTATTTTTTTAATTTTAAGTAATATAGCTCAGATTTTTGTACTGTAAAAAAATCTTGTACCTAGATTTCAATCTTCATTAGATATCATTTTTGTTGCAGTGAATACAATTAGTTAATGGAGTTATAAGCCAACAACTAGCATGACGATGAGAAGAGAAGCTTGTCAAGGGCCCTTAAAAAAGTACAAAAACAAACACACACACAAAAATAGTATGCACAACCAAAACAACATGTGTGTCAATACCTATAAAATGCCACTAGGTGCCAGTAACGTGCTACTAAACAAACAACCTGAGTGAGTAGTTTTACTTTATTTTAGTTTTATTTAATAATGTTCAATAGTATGACAGTTGAATTGTTACTTTACAAATTAAAACAGTTTTATGATGGCAGTTTGTCCCCGGAACGCATCAATTAACTTCCCATGCTTTATTATTGGAGATATGTGACTTACAATGTAGCTGCAGATGGGACTGAAGGCGTAGGTGCCACACACGTACAGGTGAGTGCTGTTCAGCCTCAGCAGGATTTTGATGTAATTGAAGCAATCAGTCTAGACGGGGGAGGAATCAAAACATGAAATTGTTATTTTTCCTCAAAAAGCTTTCAGAGACGTATCGTTGCAGAAGCAAAAAAACAAAGCTTTCTGCGAGGGGAGGGTGTGGGGGATGCAGGGGCTCCCTGTCTTTATCCAGCTGTTGCCTGCTGAGCTGAGTGGCTAATATGCAGCAGACGTGTGCACTGCAGCATGCAGATTAGCAGGGTCTTGTCGCCTGAGGATACAACAGCTGGCGTGACAACAAGGGAACACGGAGAAGGGAGAAAAAGACGGAGAATTCCCCCCCTGAACACCTGATGAACGTCTATTTGGATGTGGTGCTGGTGGCGGAGGAGAACAAAAACGTGTACGCCATGTACGTCATTTCCACATCATGCGTGAAGGTGACACCACACAGCAACGCTTAAGTCTAAGGAGAACTTGCAGGTATGACTTGCAGTACCATAATTGACCTCAAGAGGCAACAGTGAGATAATACTTAATTATTCATTTTCTCCACCACTTTTCTTGCATAATAGCTTATTGTCTTTATCTTCATCCATCTTAGGCAGCTAATTTGCAGGTTTTGTATTATATATTCATCAAAAATGAGCCAACCCGCCATCTTGCTGGATAATGTTAATGGTAAAATGTCTGTTAAGTTAGCATGTTCTTCTCTATACAAACAAAAAAAGTAACTAATTCTGCTTTTGTTTTGTTTTTTTAAATCTTTGTGGCAACACAACTGCATCTCACCTCCAGGTTCTTTCCTTTGAAGCTGCACTCCTCTCTCTTTCCAAGTGGAGTCGCCCAAGTCAGCTGAAGGCAAAAAAAGTAAGACAATATGATAAGGCAACACCAACACATAAAAACTATTATTGTTAAGGGATACACAATGGAACCTTTCGGTCAAAAATTACCGTTTTCAATTTTGGGCCATTTGTGTCAGTACCAGTATGAAAAGTGTGATGACAACCATAGAACAGGAAATGGTACTTAATGCATTGCAGGAAAGTGCCCTATCTTCTAAAGTGGCAACTGTTGGTTTTACATATGAATATTAACAGTAATTAACTTATGTTTACACTTACATGAGTGTTAAAAAAATGTCAGTTGAACGCATCTTCATACAAATTTTCATACAAAACAAAGATGCTACTTAAAAATTGCATGTATGTATTATGATGGTGACATAAAATTATTATTGTTAAGGGATACACAATGGAACCTTTGGGTCAAAAATGACCGTTTTCAATTTTGGGCCATTTGTGTCAGTACCAGTATGAAAAGTGTGATGACAACCATAAAACAGGAAATGGTACTTAATGCATTGCAGGTAAGTGCCCTGTCTTCTAAAGCGGCAACTGTTGGTTTTACATATGAATGTTAAGAGTAGTTAACTTATTTTTACACTTATATTAAATTTCAGTTGAACGCATTTTCATGCAAAAAGAAAGATGCTACTTAAAAATTGCATGTATGTATTATGATGGTGACAGTTTGACCCTGGAACAGATTGTCATGATATAGTAAGGGGATAAAAAAAAAAAACTCCACTCACGTTCTTCTGCAGTTTGGTCCTGCTGATATCAGAGAGGCTGAGGGCAAACAGTGTCTCTCTGGCCCCCACGTAGAGCATGTCATCCTCCTGGCTGAGCAGCAGAGAAGTGTAATTGAAGACGCCCTCGGCTGAGAACCTCTTGGCCGATCTCTCCTTTGCATCTGGAGGACACACGTGCAACGCACCACTGTGTTATTACCAAGGTAACAGATTGATGCATGGCCTGGTGTTGTTGCGAGCGCTGCCAATGCACACACACGGCCACTTAACCAAGGTGATAAATTATTCCAGGTGATAATCCCGGCATGTCATAACCAGCGGGTGTTTATGGCGTTTATGGAGAGAAGACATTGTTACTTTTTGTGATTTACTCAAACCGTCATTCGGCCTGATATGGCTCACAGTCAAATTCCTACGTTTGCCAGGATTTGCTCCTAACAAATCCAATTAATGGCAGCTAATGCAGCATTCTTCAGTCAACAATGTGGGATTTATGCTTGAAATTGTCAGATTAACATGTCCTCTGCCCACACTTCACTGGAAGATAAGCACCTTAAAGGAAAACTGCACTTTTTCTTGGAATTTCATCCGCAATCCTTATGTGAGACCGAAAACACATGTCTATTTTCTGTGTGTTCTAAAATATAAAAAACAAACCTTCTGGAAAAAAAACCTCAAAAAGGTGCTAAGGACGCTCAAATTGCATATTCATTAAACTACAGCGACATAATAATAATAAAAAAAAAATAATAAATTTTATTAGTATAGCGCTTTTCAAAATACTCAATGATGCTTTACACAGAAGAAAAATAGAGTTGAGTAAAAACAGAGTAAAAGATGCATTAAAATACAACATTCATACATTTAACTTACATATTAACTTATTCGTGGTTAGCGCGCAGACCTCACAGCTAGGAGACCAGGGTTCAATTCCACCCTCGGGCATCTCTGTGTGGAGTTTGCATGTTCTCCCCGTGCATGCGTGGGTTTTCTCCGGGTACTCCGGTTTCCTCCCACATTCCAAAAACATGCTAGGTTAATTTGCGACTCCAAATTGTCCATAGGTATGAATGTGAGTGTGAATGGTTGTTTGTCTATATGTGCCCTGTGATTGGCTGGCCACCAGTCCAGGGTGTACCCTGCCTTTCGCCCGAAGACAGCTGGGATAGGCTCCAGCACCCCCCGCGACCCTCGTGAGGAAAAAGCGGTAGAAAATGAATGAATGAATGAATGAACTTATTTGTGTTTTTATTGTGCAAGAGGCAAAAAGAGGTGATGATGCAACTCCACAATGGAAGCGATCAAACGGCCACAAGGTGGCAGAAGTGCATTATAGAAGAACTCGGCCTGAATCTTTCCCATTGAAATACATGCTCTGCAGGAACCAGGAAGTGAAAAGGCATCTTGCTGTGTATTGCGAAGGAGGTTACGTATTGAAGGGAAATTGCAACGCAGGTCAGTGCCACTCTCACAATGGCTTCAGCCACTACTTTGTTTACCTATTTTATCTGTTTATATATCTTTATAACGCACAGAAGTGAGAAAGACATACTGGTATGTTTTGGTGTCTCACATATGGATGATGAACAAAATCCCCCCCCCCAAAATTCCTTTCCCTTTCCAGCTGCTCATCTGCAGTGCATGGGTAGGTAGTTTGAAAGCCTCCTGTCGAGCACCCCCCTTTTGCGTCAATTAGCAAATAAATTCTCCTCACATTATGTGTGGAAGTGGTAAGCTTTTGGCTTCTTTGTCCTTCCTCCCCACTTTGCTTTAAACCCTAATTTAATCACAACACTACACTAAACGTAAAAATTCATAGAAAAGAAAAAAAAAACGAACAAGGATATTTTTTTCCAACTGCGCCCTCTGCTGGATCCCACCGCAAATGTCATCAACTACCATCGGTCATTTCAACCAAAAAAAAGGATCACATACAGTACTTTCTCAAGCGCCCCCGCCCTCCCCATTAATTTGTAAATGTTTATCTTTTGTGTCGCATTCCAAATACAGTAAAACTCGACATGCTCCCTATGACAAAATGCTGTAGGTCACATCTCCATTTGCTTGTCCAAATAGGATTACTGGCTCGGAAACACTAATATTTGCTGCAGTTAAACTTTTTTACTGGCTTCTTCTCCCTTGTAAATTCAGCCACATAAATTTGAAGGTAAAAAAAAAAGGCACCAGTTGTTTGTTGGGTGTCTCTTTCTTGGGCGGCTAAACGGTAAATAAATGTTTGCAACGCACAACTTAAAACTTCCATAGTGTGAATATTCTTCATGTAACACTCAAAGCACTTTGGCAATATTCGCTCAGCTTCCTCTCAAGAGAGAGAGACAGGGAGATCCAGCTGCGCAAACCTCATCTTCTCCATAAAATCAAATCTTAAGTGCTTTTCCAAAAGTAAGAGGAGCTCTCACTCTGATGAAAATGCTGCAACATCTGGAGTCAATGCAGAGAAAGATTAGCATTGAAATCATAGGTGGGGATGCCATAAAAAAAATACTTGCTATTGGTTAGGGAACAACAAATAAGGACATACATATATATACGAGCTTGACGGTCTCTTGTGGCATATTAAAACCCCGCCATACCTCAGTGTCAGACAATAGCATTGCAAGGAGAGGATGGTTGAACTCTGACAGTAAGCGGAGAAATGGGCTTTTTTAAAGTGGGTAACTATGGTAACGTTGAGAGGTTGTAATAACATCTTTGGTTGAAGTTGACCCACATAATCAATAACTGTGTCGTTAAGAGGTCATTTGTGGTTTGGACATGCTTGTACCATATGTGGCGCACGCACACACACGCACACACACGCACACACACGCACACACACAGGTCACTTCACAGCTTCCATCCATCAGCTCCTTGCTTCATCAGCTGCTTGCCAACCTGAGCTCTTAACCTCTTAACTCATGTTCACCGGAGCCCTCTTATCATCAACACAGTCAGGACTAGCATGTTGACTTAGCCACAGGTTGCTCATGGGACTCTTAGAGAGACAAAAGTATTGGGACAAGAGGCTACAGGAAGTGGAACACGGCCTTCCTTTCTTTATTACAAGCTTTTAGAGTACAGACCTTGTATTTGTTTGCTAAATACAAGGATGAAGAGTCATGATGTGCTATATATATCACTATATTGACAGTTACTATGGTACCCATTATGTCATTGGATGGTCATATCACCTCGTACTTCGGTACGTGACAAAAAAAAATCAAAAATAATAAAATAAAAAAAAATTCAAATAAAAAAAATTAAAAGAAAAAGAAAATAAAATTAATTAATAAAATCAATAAAAAAAATTAAAAGAAAAATTATATCATGAAAGCAGGAAGTGAACAAATGTAACAGTTACTGATTGTAAAAGTACCAGATGGAGGGGTAGGATTTAATAAGCTTTGCTTCTTCCTACTCCTTTTGGACATGTGGAACTGTGAACTGATTATGGGATGTACTCAATTGTAATCTGATGCATGTTCAAATGAAATAAAACCATTACCATTACCATTACAGTACAGTATTTGGAATTTTTCTTATGCATTTATGCACTGCTAAATCCTCATATACTGTATACTGCAAGCTGCCAGTACACATATGTATACATAAGTATCATGATGGGAAGCGGAGGGAGCAAAAAAACGTGACTTGCAAAGCCAAATATTTTTGAGGTGGTATTTGGAGCGACTGTTTATATTATTAGCTGAGCAGCCGAGACACCTCTCATGTTGCGTACTCCGCGTTTCGTACATCGATGGGCTACTTCGCGCGTACTTTCTTCAGCTATTTTAAAAATAAACTTCACATCGCATTCTTTGCTGCCACTTTAAAGTGCTTCAATCATCACCTCATTGAATTGCCAAGCTCCGGTTTCCACGGTAACCCCCTTGTATATGCCTCATATTTCCTCATCTGTCTGTCAACAGCGTCCTTGACGCTAGTATGTTTCCTTGACATTCTTTCGTATACAAGTTTAGGGCTTCGCTTCTGCCGCTTCACCGTGACGAGGCGTCGCCCGTTAGGCGAGCGCAGGCATGCCTGTTTGTGTTGTGACTGAGGGAATTATACCGCCTGCATGTCGGGTTAAGTCGCTTGCATACCGCTTGTGACAAACAAGCCAGCCCGGGCAGACCACCATTGCAGTGCGTGCCAACTAGCCTGACACCTAAAGAGACGCTAATGACAGAGCTGTGCATTACGTGTGTGTCAGTTGGAGCGGCATGCACTGACTTCATCTTTGAGTTTTTACGACAGGTTAGCTTCCTCCATTGAAGCCTCATCTAGTGCACACATTACATTTGACTTGCATGGTTTTGGTTTATTTAGTTTTTTTTAGCACAGGCACCTTTGTTGCTCTGTAATACTGTAATACTGCTGTCGCCATCACGCACTCTGATGTGCACACAAGTCAGTATTTAGACTGTTGTATATAATATTTAGCGCGCAGACCTCACAGCTAGGAGACCAGGGTTCAATTCCACCCTCGGCCATCTCTGTGTGGAGTTTGCATGTTCTCCCCGTGCATGCGTGGGTTTTCTCCGGGTACTCCGGTTTCCTCCCACATTCCAAAAACATGCTAGGTTAATTGGCGACTCCAAATTGTCCATAGGTATGAATGTGAGTGTGAATGGTTGTTTGTCTCTATGTGCCCTGTGATTGGCTGGCGACCAGTCCAGGGTGTACCCAGCCTCTCGCCCGAAGACAGCTGGGATAGGCTCCAGCACCCCCGCGACCCTCGTGAGGATAAGCGGTAGAAAATGAATGAATGAATATATTTAGCTACCTCATTCATTGTTATTAATAATTATTTTGAATATGACATTAGATTGGCTGCACGGTGGAGAAGTGGTTTGCGCTCAGGCCACACAGCTAGGAGCCCCGAGTTCGATTCCACTCTCAGGTGGCAGGTGACACAATGCAATTATGTATAATATTATTCATACCGGGCTGCACGCTGGAAAAACGGTTAGCGGAGGCCTCACAGCAAGGAGGCCCGAGTTGGATTCCACCCTCGGCCATCTCTGTGTGGAGTTTGCATGTTCTCCCCGTGCATGCGTGGGTTTTCTCCGGGTACTCCGGTTTCCTCCCACATTCCAAAAACATGCTAGGTTAATTGGCGACTCCAAATTGTCCATAGGTATGAATGTGAGTGTGCATGGTTGTTTGTCTATATGTGCCCTGTGATTGGCTGCCGACCAGTCCAGGGTGTACCCCGCCTCTCGCCCGAAGACAGCTGGGATAGGCTCCAGCACCCCCTGCGACCCTCGTGAGGATAAGCGGTAAAAACTGAATGAATAATGTGCAAATGTACCTAATAAAGTGTCCAGCTCTAAGACCAGTACCAGAAGTACCAGTACCTCGTGCGACATTAACTAAATGTGTACCATATTTACAATCAGGCCTCATAGGAGCCTCTTTAAGCGCCCCACCATCCTTACGACCAAATGAATACAAAACATCTGGAGCATGACGCAGCTGCATGTGTGTGCATGTGTTTGATTCCTTAGTGTGTGCAAACTGCGCCAGAACATGACACATAGAGCTTACACACGAACACGCTCAGCTCTAAAGTGAATGAAGACGTATCCAAAAATTGTACTTCATGCTGTAAAAATGTGGTAGTTTTCATACAGATGTTTTTCCGCAACTACTACTTCCCATGGCGTATTTTCAAGAAAGCTACTCTGCTAATGATTCAGGTTGTAGTCCCTGCAAAGCAAAGATACTACATTAGATTTAGCCTCCGGGGGTTCTTTATCAGAACTCTGCAGGTCATAACTCTCACCTAATCTTCTTGACTGCTTCAGGGATTATTGCCATGTCTGCCAGGAAGAATCATCTTCAGCTGGAGCTGAAGTCAAAAGTCAGGCCACTCCTTTTATCGCCATTGTGCCCGTTGATGTTTGATGCATGCATTTTTTTTTACTTATCCAACCCAAGATGCTCAAGTTCGCTGGGGTCAAAAGGCACATGCGTGTTTTACGTCGGTACACAGACGCCAGCCTCCGTCTGCGCAGGAAGTCAGTCAAATACACTTGGAGAGTGGAGACTCCATTACACGAGTTTTATTTGTATCGCAGCCTCTTTTGCCCATGCTCATTGTGTTCTTTCACTGCCAGGCAGCTGCTCCCTCAAATCCTGAGATATGACTTGCTACTGCCATCTTTTATTCATGTGTCTTTTTTTTTATATATTATTATTTTCTGAATGAATAGGCTGCCAAAATTGAATTGCCGAGAGGCTGAACTCTGGAAAAGATGTTAGTACTGCACAAAGACACCAGTCAACTTTCCTAAACAGCGGATTTGCTTTCTTTTTTCCCTCCGATCCGTACGGATAGAGTACATTTCATCTGTGGAGCCTACTCACGCTGCTCTATACTATGTTGTATTGCTGCAATTTTACCAACGTTGCCGTTTATTTTGATTTATTTCCTTTATTTCTACTATGCTAAGAGGCGGTTATCATAAACAACTGGCGGGAGAAGCACCATTGAACGCCTAAAAGCAATGCTTTTTTGCAGTACAATGTCATAGCTATTGATGTAAGAGCTTGGTGAACTATGGTTTTGACCAAATGTGGCCCGCAGGACACTAGTTTGAGGCCCCCGCCTTGATATGAAAGTTTAATGTCAGTGCGGCCCGCGCAAGTTTGATATGGATGCTGTATGGTATCATGTACCCAGAAAAAATTATTAAGTTTGATTAGTGTTCATGTTAAAGGTTAAATAACTGTTAATGGTTATCCTCCCTATACGTGTGGAAGTGGTAAGTTTTTGGCTATTTTAAGTTTAAAGGAAATAACTTGAAGGCTACCATTTAGGTCGCTAGCTCTCAAGTTTGCGAGTTAGCATGTGTCTCAAGACCCTGCAGTTGCGCAATATGTTGTAAATAAAAAGAGTATAAATGTGACTATAGTCGTGTTTTGTCATGTCTACAGGGCTCTAATAATGCTTTGTTCATTTTAATCTGAAAAAAATAATTTGTCTACCCACCAACTATATGTGGTTTCTTAAGTTTTTATTATTTGCCGTTTTATTATTATTATTATATTTATTTATTACTGATTTATTGATTTTCTTTATTCTTGATTTGTTTATTTATTTTTCATCATATTTTGTGTAGAAAAATCAAAAGTAAGATATTTGAGAACAGTAGAATGTTTTATCAGAGCTTTTCTTGTAGAAAATTGGAACCAAAGCGACGTTTTTTTAAATGTTTTTGTTTTTAATAAATGCGTTTGTTTTTTTTTTTTGGAAAACCTGATGCGGCCCAGTCTCACCCAGACCCTAGCTCCAGTGGCCCAAGTAAATTGAGTTTGAGACCCCTGGTTTAGACTCTTACTAGCTATTTTTGTTGTCATCATTATATTTGTAAAAATGTACCTTCAGTTAATAACTTAAGAAACAATCTTTTTTTCCATAACTGTATGCAAGTACACCTTGGCCACCATCACAAATATGTAAAATGTTGTTATTTCCACTCTCCTGGACTACGTAGTCAATTTTTTATCTGTACTTATATTCATAAGGGAGAAGGCCTCCCAAGTGAGTTAATAGGATGTACTGTATCACTAAAGCAGTATACGTATTTAGTATGATGACAGGAAGTGAGTGGTGGAGGCGGCGGCGGCGGCGGTGGTGTGGTTCAACGCTAAAAGCTTCCAGCTGTTTGAGGAGCGCGTGCAGAAAACCATCAGAATGCGCCGTTAAAACCAGCAATGCCTGACCGCTGCTTCGTTTGTGAGATACTGCATAACTCATCAGGAGCTTCTCCAAATACACACGCATAAACTTAGCGGGTCTGTATGCTGTGTTAGCACAACCTTAATCACAAGGCTGCTTCCTGGAGTGCACTTAGCAAGAAGCACAAACCATCTTTAGGAATGTGCGACAACACTAAGATGATGGATGTTAAGATGTCACAGCCACCGATATATGGGCATAAATATTGATGTAGAACAAAAATTTCAGCAAAATATCAGTTCTTGACAAAAAAAGGCTTTTTGTTAAAAGATACATTTCACTTTCATTTTAACACAAATTTAGCCATATATTCATTCATTCATTCATTTTCAACCGCTTACGGGTATGCTGGAGCTTATCCCAGCTGTATTCAGCCAAGAGGCGGGGTACACCCTGGACTGGTCGCCAGCCAATCACAGGGCACATATAGACAAACAACCATTCACACTCACATTCATACCTATGGACAATTTGGAGTCGCCAATTACCCTAGCATGTTTTTGGAATGTGGGAGGAAACCGGAGTACGCGGAGAAAACCCACGCATGCACGGGGAGAACATGCAAACTCCAACACAGAGATGGCCGAGGGTAGAATCGAACACGGGTGTCATAGCTATATTAATAATAATAAAACGGCAAATAATAAAAACTTAAGAAACCACATATAGTTGGTGGGTAGACAAATTTTTTTCAGATTAAAATGAACAAAGCATTATTAGAGCCCTGTAGACATGACAAAACACGACTATAGTCACATTTATACTCTTTTTATTTACAACATATTGCGCAACTGCAGGGTCTTGAGACACATGCTAACTCGCAAACTAGAGAGCTAGCGACCTAAACGGTAGCCTTCAAGTTATTTCCTTTAAACTTAAATAGCCAAAAACTTACCACTTCCACACGGATAGGGAGGATAACTATTAACAGTTATTTAACCTTTAACATGAACATTAATCAAACGTAATAATTTTTTCTGGGTACATGATACCATACAGCATCCATATCAAACTTGCGCGGGCCACACTAACATTAAACTTTCATATCATGGCGGGGGCCTCAAACTAGTGTCCTGCGGGCCACATTTGGCCCGCGGGCCGCGTGTTTGAGACCCCTGATCTAGTGGTTGCTATGATTTTCTGAGATGTATGAACCAGCAGTCCTCCATTCATGTATTTATCTGGTGAAATCCAAAGGAATTGCAATTAGTCACAAGGAAAACATGAATCCAAAAGCGACGCCAAGACCATTTTTATGGGCGAGCCTTTAATGTTAACAGTATGTGAAACTAATTCACATTAATTCACTCTTGATGCAGCAGATTTGAGGAAGCTGTCACTTCTGATTCATGCTAAGTCCCTAAATTCTTGACAAACTGCCTGTGCTTGCTGAATGCTAATAAGTGCTGTGTCCCTGTGGAAAAAAAAAAAAAAAAAAAACGTGTTTCTGTCTCATCTCTGTCTTGTGTGTCATAAAATAAAATGTCTTGTTGGGAGATGTTCCCTTCAGCACTGCCCAGACTTCATAAATCATACATTTGGATCAGTCTGCTGAAAAAAAAAAACTTCAATGCACCATCGCATCACAGGGATCCCCTCAAATGACTCTCATTAACCTCACATTCCTGTCTGTCCATCTTAATTAAGAACTACAAGGTCATTCCTCGCCGCTCGCCACTCTTTACAAATCAAGCGCTTGTTGTTGAAATGTGTTAGGACTGAACTTTTCTCAACGATCCCTGGAGCGTGCAAGCGACGAGGCCATTAAAACGCCTGAACCAGACGTGGCGCAGTTATACGTCCCCATTGTTGTTGAGCATTGTTGCTGTCGTACGCGAGCACTTGTGAGTGTCACCTCTACTGGAGGCCTGCAGACTGCCTTTTCTTTTCAGGATCAGTAGGCGTGTCCCCACTGGGGTTTTTTTTTTTTTTAGGCGGGCATCAGAGCATGACTAAAACCTCACTAGCATTTGGCCTGTACTCCTTAACGCCATCACCAAAAGCCTCCATACCTTCCCCGCCATAAGCAGTCGCACGCTGCCAAGGTCACTGCATTAGTATGCATGAGGGAAAACGCACAATATGCGTCAAATTTAAAGCAAACATATGCAGGGAAGGCTGTATACACGACATGTATAAGGTTCTGTTTGAAAGGGGCAAATGGGAATGGCGGCATGTGGAAACACCAGCAAATATTACATATTGATACAAAATATCATTTTGCATCCAGTATCTTACTAGAGAAAAGCAAAAAAATGCCACTTCCCTGATTATTTTGAGCCCATGTGTTTGTTTTTTTGCAGGGTTGTTATAATTAATAACTGGTGTACCTGACAAATACTTAAAGATGTACCAACATAATTTTGAAATGAAAACAATAACTTTTCTATAGTTTTCCCATAAAGCATCGCATCTGAGCAATGCTTTCATTGTTGTGATGCAATGACGTCAGCCTCCCTTTGGGCTCTGTGCTCTGGGCTCCTCTGATGGACAGTGGCAGCACTGTTTACACACCAAAATTTACAATAATTATATGGCATATATATATTATATACTACATACTGTATGCTGTGTGCCCCCATCATTAATAACTGGTGGGAGGAGCGATCAACAAGTATGCTGAGCAAGTGCATCAAAGAGAATACTGTGGGCTTTGACTTTGTGGATTATTTTGAGTTGTTCTGTTTGCATTATGCAAGCTTGCAGTTATCATAAATAACTGGCAGGAGGAGCGATCCTACAGCTTATATGACACATCTACATTGGGAACACACATGCTAGTGTGTCTGCAAGTATTCCGTGGGCTTTGACTGATTCTTTACATTATTTCTGTTATGCAAGGTTATCATTGATAACTGGTGAGTGGAAAGATCGTATTTATTAATCACACATCGACAGTGGGAACTAGGGGTTGAACGAGGCACATACGAGAACAAGACGAGACAAGATTTTATCACTACTTTTAAGAAAAGTAACAAAAGTAAATGAAAGGTAAATTTTAAAATATATATATTAAATATAGTTAAAATATAATATATTGCAAGATATTAACTTCAATCATTGCACTAGAGTATATGACTATATTGTCTTATCAATTTCCGACTACTAACAATAGGCAAGAGTACTTTTGGAATACAGGAGGTGAACAAATGCATTGCAACTGATGTTGAACAGATGAGGGGCAATTATGTAAGGTTATCATTAATAACAAGTATATGGCATATTTACAGCGCATGTACTCGTGCATTAAGAGTTTAAAAATAATACCGATGTGGCCCCTCTGCCTTGAATTTGACATGTGTCGAAGAAGCGGGCTGTAAAAAACAAAATCTACTTCAAACATTCCACATGAAATCTTATCCAGTTCGATATTCATGGAGAGACAGTGTATAAAATATGTAAACACAAGTGTGTCTTTCCAAGGAAGCTGGGTTCATGAACTCGGGTCGCGGCCTCCTTATGAAAACTTCTCAGGTTCAACACATGAACTTTCTCCATCCGAGTAAAAAAAAAAAAAAAAAGAAGAAATAAGCGTCTCCTCGGTAGAAAGACGCTAACATCGCTGGAGAGGTGTTTGTGATAACTCACAGCGATACATTCCGCATGCTGAACTTTACTGCTTGGGGTCCCGTGATCCTTTGTGCTGCCTCTGTGCACAAGAGCCGTAATGAATAACAGACCCGCTCTCCCACCACCGCCACCACATTAAAAAAGTCCTCTCAGTGCACATGAGAGATTAGTCTCCTCATTAGGAAGGAAGGAAGGAGAATGGGAGCGATTGGAGGAAGGAAAATAGGGAATAAAGAACGTTCTTCCAGGAAAAAAAAGACCACTTTTTGATGGAAAGGTCCACTCCCCCTTCTTCTTTTTTGCAGACAATTAGGACCACAGCGATGGTTTACGGGGGGTGACATGTTTTACACGGGCTGAACTTATTTACGACATGTTATCGAATTGTTTCGGCTTAGTGTAATCCATTTAGTTCTCGGAGAAAGATGTTAAATAGCTTAAATCAGAGAAAGAGCGCTCCGTAGCATGAACAGTGGCAGTGTGTCATGTGACTTACAGCTAGTTTTTAACAGGGCGGGGACTTTGAATTAAGGTAATGTGATGACATACACCTTCTTCCCAAGAGCCATCACCATTACCCTGAACTCAGACATACAACGTACCCCGGTCATTAGCATAATGCAAATGTGCAATATTTCCATCACTGCCTCTGTTACTACCTCAATCATATTTATTTATTTAACAACCCAATACAATACACTCATATGTGACTTTACTCAGCTGTATACACTAGTCATTATTTGCACTATGATCCATTTATCATTGCACTAAAATTAATATATCTGCTCCTGCATATGCTCCTATGCAATACTATGTGTATATTTTGGATATCTTGTATATATCTTGTTAAACTGTCTTTTTTACTCTACTTTTATACACTTTTTTTTTTTAAACTTGACTACTGCACTGAAAGGAGAAGCTCTCCAATCTCGTTGTACATCTTGCATAATGACAATAAAGTCCGTTCCATTCCACTCCATTTATCATCAAAGAGAAAAAGAAGACAAAAGAAATCATCAAACCTACACCACCCATGTCTTTACTGACTGTAATTTAAGATGTGTAGCAAAGCCTGGAAGTTGCATGTCAACCGACAGTCTTTTGACACACGGTGTGCCAAAAAAAAAAAGGACTTTATCTTTTTATACAGTAGTGGCATTGAGCTTGGTATTTCCGTGAGTGCAAGAAGAAGGCCAAAACGGCTGCATTCAAGAACACAAAGCACACTGACTGTGAGCAATCACACGGCGTGCAAAAAAGCGCCGTCTAATCACCCTCCCACCACACACAATTATGATTGCATGCGTTTCAGGGTTGTTGTTTGGCAAAGTGAGCATGTGTGCCCACCTGCGGCCTGAAAGCACTTATTTCATGACCCCCCCTTTCCTCGCCACCGGCTCATCACACAGAAATTCACTCATGCAAATGAAGGCTTCAAGCCCACAGTCATTGCAGATGTCCCTGCCTTGATGAGGGGCCGCTCGCTCATCAGAAGGCTTCTCACGAGGACATGATCCCTTTCAGCGGATCTAATAGTCCGCTGCACTACTTCACCGTGACCAGTAGAGGCATAGTTGATTCGGTATCATGTAACTTGCTTTCCAAACAAGGACAACGACGTGACATCAGAAATGCGAAGTTGAGCTACATCCACGCTATGGGCAGCCTTATTCTGATTAATACAACACTGCTGAGGAAACAGGAGCTCAGAACATTTAGAGACAGATTCTCAGATGCGATGAAAAATACTTGGTACCACCTTTTGTCTAGATGAGCCTGCCCTGAATATATGACCGACCCTTTATGGCAGACAGCTGTGTAAAAAGGCAGGCTTCGCCGCACATCTGAAAATGAAGCCTGGAGCTCTGTCCACTGTCCATCAGTTAGCTACAAACGTGGAAGCTTTACTTTTAGCAAGATGTTACTGTTTAAAATGTGTAACGTTCGCACCGTGGCTATCGTAATGTTGCTAACATTTGTGTCTTCCTGTTTATTGTTATATAAATATATATCCTTATTGTTATATTATTGTTATATTGTTGTATGTCAGGGGCGTTAATAAAGGTTTTCATTATAAACATAGTTTGACCCAGGAACAGATTATTCCAATTTCCATTATTTCTTATTAAAAAATTAACTCATTTGCCATCAAAGACATATTTATATAGGTTGTTTCAACCCGACGGCTCGCTCTCCTCATTTTTGCAACAGAGTGATGATGCAACTCCACATGTTTGGTGCAGTTTTAAGCTGAAAAAAACAGCCACAATGTAACAGAAGTGCATTTTATAAGAGCTTGCCATGCATCTTTGCCTTGCAAAAGAGCGCACTGCAGTAACCAGGAAGTGAAAAGGCTTGGAGCTGTGTAACGGGAAGGAGGTTACGCATTGAAGGGAAATTGTATCGTGTGCACACACACAGTTAAGTTGCAAATGTGAAAAGCGGACATAATTAATGGTGTTACATTTGTAAAAAGAAATATCAAAATGTAAAACAACCATTTTTTTGTGTTGTTTATGTTGTGGCATCGTTGTTTAGACATGTGGGCTAAATATATCTGGCTAAATTTGTGTCAGAGTGAAAGTGAAAGTTATGCTTGAGAACTGATATTTTGCTGAGACTAACCAGTGTTCTACTGCTGAAGACTAAAGAATGGAAAACAGTAGAAACAAATTTGTTTTTCTGATGCAAGATGAGAGTCTCATCTTTCTTTTGGTATATACCATATCTATATAGCCCAAGAACAAAGTATTCTGTGTGCTTTGAAAACTAGTCAAAATCATCAAAAATGGCCGACGCCGAGGGACGGCTTTTGAAAAATGGCTGAGTTAATTTGGACAGACGGTGCCATAACTAAGGGATCATTTGTACTTACTGTATGGGAAACTGATGCGTGGCGTCACGTCGTCGTCCGTGGTCATCACTGATTGGAGGCAGAGGGCCAATAGGAGGGTGGCGGCCAGAAGGCAGCGTGCGTCTTCCGCTAATGTCCACATGGTTATGGTATCCTCACGGCAACAAACACAGCAATAAAGAGTGCTTGTTTTTAAGATTCCTCGGAATTCATGAAGCTCCTCTTGTGACTCCGCTCAGGTTTCTATCCTCACTCGCATCTTCCTGCAGGCAGTGGAGTAAAAAGGGTGAGGGAGGGGTGGTGTGGGGGGGATGAACGTGCCCTTGACTTGATCCTTGTATTCCCAGAGGTCTTCACACACGGTTAGCAGACTCTTCACACAAAGACGCAGGAATCCTTTCTGAATTAAAAGCTGCTTGTTTTTTTTTTTTTATCTTCTGCTCATGCTGCTCATGCTGCTCGTGGATGTGATTGGCACTAAGCTCCGAGCTCCGCTGGTCATCTGTGGAGAACAGAGCAGAGAGAAAAGGCTGTCTTTAAGTCTGATCCAAAAACATGGAAAATTAAAGCCCTTGCAAGAACAACAAACCGGGCTTTCGGCGTCACAACTACAAAAAGAGAATATTTGGCTTGAGATTCATTGCAAAAGATTTTAAGAGATGGGAGGATTTTCCAAAGAAAATGGGTCTCGATCCCGTATTCGTCACACTGACGATAAAAACAAATGCCTTAATCAAAACAAGCATTCATGTGGTGGCACAACTTTTTGTTTACAGCAAAGCCCTACAAAGTTTTCGGCATAATTTCTTTGAAATGATGCTGTCACTAGCGATCAGAAAAATATCATATGGGAGCTTGGCTTGAACTTTGTAGTAATGATGACAATTAAATGACAGAACAGCGAGTCCAAGGGCAACTCTGTAATTTGTATCAAAGAGACACAATGAAACCATCTGCTGTGTCAAGTTTTATTGGCTTTAGCGGGGCTGTGCACATGAAAACTGCACTATGCCCCTTAGCATACTTCCACAACACACTCTTTGGTTACAAATATTTTTACCAATATTTATTTACCTAAACCCACAAAAAGGACTGGGTGTTCATTAGAAGCAGGCGATAATTGGAGAGAGGTCGTTTTTCTGAAATGTCAAAACTTATCATGCATGTCCCTCGCCAATTTGTGCTTTGAATTTTGCAGCTTCACTCTATTATGGTGTTTTTAAAGTATATTAAATAACAATTCACACTGTTTCAGGCCTATAATTAGTTTAAAAAAATATGCATGTTTGAGGAAATTTCACTTTTTTTCTCCTAAAGTAAGCATTTTCAAGCACAAAAATTGCTAAATTAACTGAAAAAAACAACTGTAAAGCTGTAAAGCATTAACAAGATGCATTCAAAGATTTCATATTCAGTAATTTTACTGCAAAGTTAGGTGAGGCATAATAATCCCTCATAAAAATCAAATAAAAAAGTGTTGTGCCCCTAACCCAAACCCACCCCCAATGTCACTCATTATCCTTTCCTCACTCAGCTCCCCAAGGCAACACACTTATAGCAATACCACAAGCTGGAGTATAAAGGTGACTATAGGGGTGTTATTTCATGTCTACGGGGCTCTAATAAAGTTCTACCGCTTATCCTCACGAGAGTCGTGGGGGTGCTGTAGCCTATCCCAGCTGCCTTCGGGAGAGAGGCGGGGTACACCCTGGACTGGTGGCCAGCCAATCACAGGGCACATATAGACAAACAACCATTCACACTCACATTCATACCTATGGACAAAATTAACCTGGCATGTTTTTGGAATGTGGGAGGAAAACGGAGTACCCGGAGAACATGCACACTCCACACAGAGATGGCCGAGGGTGGAATTGAACTCGGGTCTCCTAGTTGTGAGGCCTGCACGCCACCACTTCTAATAAAGTTAAAAACTGTATTTAAATGCCAAAAGCAGGTTTTCTATGCTCTAGCTATGAAAATATTCCATTCATATATAAGGAATCTTGCCTGGTGGAAATTCACTTATCACTGTCGGGTCTGAAACCAATGAACCGGGATAAACGAGGGATTACTTTATAGGTTATATATATTTAAACTTTGAGTGCGTGAGGAACTGGAAAGAAAAAACCTACCTCTTTTTAACCAAATGCTCATTATTAATAAGTATATTGTACAACACAACAGCAACCAATGTTGTAATAGCAGTAAAGAGCAAAACTGCTTAGCCAGCATCGATACCACTGAGTTCATTGTAAACATCAGCATTGCAGTATTGCATTTTAGTGCAAGTGGGGTTTTTGGGGGGGGGGGGGTTAACAGCAAATGTATCATTTGGACAGACATGCGTACACATACTGTGTGTCAGCATCTACATACAAACAGACTGATTCTGCAAACTACATGAAAGGCACACATGCGCACACACATGCACGTATGCACACACACAGACACACACACACACGCACAAGCAGACGACAAATGTTGTGATGCTGGATTGATGTCCCACATAGGCGCCTATGTTTGGAGAGTAAACAGTAAAGAGCACATGGCGTCTCTGGACCAAAGCTTTTATCAATGCAAATGCTCCCTCAAGAGCTCATTCAGAGGCTTTAGGGTAGGTAATAAATCCATCCATGGTGCAAGAATGGAAGAGGGGCAACCATAAATGGCCCATGGTTGTCTGCTGTCAAGGGGGCCCTGATGGCTGACTTGGAGCTGGCAGGCACCGGGGCAGAGTTACATTGCCAAATGGTTGATTGTTTTTTATCAGCTTGGTACTTACGATATGCATTTTCATTACCTAAAATGCAGTTTTACCATATCTAGTTTTGGGGGGGTGCCAGCTGCTGCGGTGACCATGTTGGATCATCTACAGGAAAACAACAATAATATTTACATCAGTTCAGCCCTTTAAAATGTACTTCAATACCTTGCGACATTACGGAAATCACACAATTAAACTGGTGAAGGTATTCCACATGCAGCACATAATTATTCAACATAAGACATGAGGTTTTAATGTTTAATGAAAAGTGAGGCTTTCTGGGAGGCTTCCTGGCACTCTGACGAATTATACCACTTTTTCCAGTATTTTTAGTGGAGATAATCCATAAAGAAATGTGTCAAAACATTTCTCCTCACTTTCTGTGAGTTGCTTAAGCTCTAAAAAAAAATGTCTGACTGGAAAGCATCTGAGCTTGCTTGGAACGGTGCAAAAAACAAAGGCTTTTTAAGACCATTATCAAATGAAAATGGCAAGGATTTAGGGGAATCCAATTCATGCAATGACCCATAAATGTGACGCCAGTAATGCTTATGTAACTAACAAAACACAGAAAGACACATTTTTATTGCTGTTGCCGTTTCCAAGAAACTTGATCTGAAGTTAATTTCTATTTAACAGCATGCGGGACACTCGCCTATGTTTACTGTGGTTTACCACTTTCCACCCACAGGAAATTGAAAAAAAACGTGTCACACTGAATACATCAGCTAAACAACAAGACACGCTAACAAACAGCAATGACACCGGAGGAGAAGCTTGTTGCTTCATTAATTGAGTAATAATTTTTTAAAAAGTCATATACGCCAGAGGCTGAAAAGAATGGATATTTACCTTTTTAAATGGAAAAAAATGATTAATCAAATACAGAAATATCTCATTTATAGCGATTAATTGGCTCCATCTTAGACCGTGATAAGTGAATTTCCGCAAAGTAGCATTCCTTCTTTATAAATTGAATATTTGTATAGTTATGCTTTGGAAAACCGGTTAATAATCTTCTCAATATTTTTTTTTAAATTATCAGAGCCATCTAGACATGAAATAACACCCACTTTTACATCGTTATTACCCAATATAGTAGATATAATGAGTCAAAATAAGCCATTTAAGAAGTGACAAGGTTGGCTTGTTGTGGGCTATGGCTGCAATGGTCACCCGTGTTATTATTATGATTATTATGTTATTATTATCATGCCTGGTGTGAGATCATTTAAACCTGCAATAAAAGCATGGTGCTTCGGTGGTGGTCTCATCAAAAAAATGACTAGAACGCTACATTCACAAGTTGGTTTTAGTTAATTTAGACATTTTTCATGCATGAAAATGCTTAATTTAAGATAAATATGTGTACATTTTCATTAAATATGCATATTTTTGGACAACAAAACAGTATCATTATTTGAAAAACAGTGATAAAGTGTTCGAACAGCAATGCAGCGAGGGACGACTGTACCTAAATAGTTGTAGATTAATTGTATTCACCGATTAATTGTTACAGTTGTAGTTTGTTTAAAGTTTGCAACACATTTAATCTCAGAGTAGCGACAAAAACGTACATACTGTGGAGTAAGTACAGTCTCGTCAGTTAGCATGTGCGTTTACTCCAAATATTATAATCCCCTCGATCATCCATATGGTACCAACTCAGCACGCTTGGAACCTTTTTCGCACCAATGGTACGCACAAGGCCAGGATGTTAAAGTAGAGCCCATCTGGCTCATCCTGGCTCTTCGTCTCCACGAAGAGGGGGGATCTGGCGCCATATTGCATACGGCTACAGATTCATTAACCTTTACAACCCCTCCTGGAGCCTCCATATTAATACCAACATCTGTTAGGAGCAAGAAAAGACCTGACAGGTTCATTGGATGATAGACTGGAGTCTGGGTCACGATGAGTTCACCGTCTCCGTAACAGCGTAACAGTGTATGCTTAACATTTGCCTAGCTTTGTACGAGTAACTCAGTGATGTAGTAACTCATCTCGACTCGCATTCCATCTTCGGCATCTGCTGCCCAGATAATATAAAAAAGTAGTGAAAATAAACGTTGTCTAGTTGTTTACAGGTAAAACTGATGTAGTTTATTGTTATTTTACTCAGGCTGACTACAAAACTACAAAAAGACAACATTTCTCCTTCGGCTCCAGCAAGCGTTATTGGAGGCATTATGTTGCGAACAAAAAGCTCAGTGGGTGAGTGACGAGACGGAGGCGTCATGCTGCGTCTGTCTTTATAACTCACACAACAACAGCCTGCTAAGATGTTGTAGCGGGGAAAAAATGCTTTAAAAAGGAGTAATTAGTACCAATAACTTGTCCATCCTGGTTCAAATTTGATGGAAAAATGAATTTGACTTCATAAAAAGTAATTGCAAATTAGATTCTAAAATGCAAACTAGGTAAGGGATTATTAGGTCTTCATAGCAGGAAATCCATTGACATGTCGACATGAAGCAAGTCTATTGCTTTGCATAACAAAAGAACATCTTCCTGGAAACAATTAAGGTCCTGGCGCCTGAGATTTTTCTTTTTTTTATTCTCCTGGATTACAATAGTTACAATAGTTGCATCCAGACGGAAGGGTTCAGAGTTAAAACCATGTAATACACAAGCACACCTACGTGTGGCGCTGTGAAAAGACAGAAAGAACCATTCATTCATTCATTACCTACCGCTTTTTTCTCACGAGGGTCGTGGGGGGTGCTGGAGCCTATCCCAGCGAGAGGCGGGGTACACCCCGGACTGGTCGCCAGCCAATCACAGGGCACATATAGACAAACAACCATTCACACTCACATTCATATGGACAATTTGAAGTCGCCTAGCATGTTTTTGGAATGTGGGAGGAGTACCCAGAGAAAACCCACGCATGCACGGGGAGAACATGCAAACTCCACACAGAGATGGCCGAGGGTGGAATTGAACCCTGGACTCCTAGCTGTGAGGTCTGCGCGCTAACCACTAGACCGCCGTGCCCCAGAAAGAACCAAAGTATGGAAAAAGAAAGAACGCATGCATTCCGCTTTTCCAAGGCTCACTTTACTTATGACGATGTGGAATTACGGATCTATGAACAATAAAATAGTGAATTTCCAACACTTTGGCGACAGAGGCAAGGAAAAACCTCTCAAACTCAAAACAATCAACACACCAACATCCATTCATTGGCATTAATAATACCAAAGTAGTTAATGCCTTGCAACAATATGGTGAAAAGGGCATCGTATCCACTTGGGAATGGGACAGGTGAGAATACAGAGACAAGAGTTCCATTCCAGCAGACTCCTGCTCCCAAATAAATCACGACCGGGTTAAAAATAAACTCAAACCCCTCCCGCCAACCAGGCAGCCGGCAATTGACTGCTCATGAATGCATCATCATTGATGACTTTGCACGTCAAAGCATGACTCATCACGTCTGGTATAGAACAAGGTCGGATGTAAAAAAAAAAAAAAAAAAAAAAGTGGGAGGGCAAGACAGCTTCATGACATCACACAGTAGAAAACATTTCATGCAGCATGCGTATAATAGCGCAAATATAGCTAGCTCATTAATTATTTAAAAAAAAAACTGGAAAAACTCAGCTCAATAAATGGATACATTTAAATACACATTAAATAATACCATTTGACGGCTTCCAGTTCACAGTAGTGGTCTAAACGCTACTTGACTCACTATGAATACCTCTGCTAATTGAAACCAAAAGCATACTGTGTGAAACATCCCAAAGGGGGGCTGACGCTTCCTTCATGTATCATGAATTATTCACTCATATCATCTTTCTATTGATTGATCTGTGGCTACTACATTGCATCCGGTTGCCTCTCTTCTTCTGCATAGTGAGACTTCACGGTAAATAACAGACAAAGATAAATAGAGTCCATAACGGTATGCTTACACGCACATGAATCACTTTAAGTACATACTACGGTGCGCTGCAACATAACATGCGGTTGACATGCGGCTGTGTTCACAGCCATGTAGACAAACAACATACCTAATAATACACACAAACACGTTCCACCTCATAAAAAGTATTTTTCATGTTGTCAACAAAAGAATAGCATCTTTTTAATGTAGTACTAAGTAAGAAAACACCTAAATCTGAAGGCTTCTAAGGATGCAAACAAATAAACCATGACCAAGCACAAAAATCCATCAGAGTTGAACCTTGGTTAGCATCTGCCCCAGATAGCATGTTTTGTCATTAACATAAAACATTTAGGCCATAATCTTACCTCAGTTTGTGTGCCTTATCCGGTTAGTTTTAATTCAAACACGTACTTCCTTGTTAGCATCCTACTATCTAGCTAACAAAATGGCCACCGGAACCGAAAGTCAGCTACAGTAAGTCACAAGTTTGTAACTATAATTGTAATCCTAGGCTTCTAAGGATGCAAACAAATAAACCATGACCAAACACAAAAATCCATCAAAGTTGAACCTTGGTTAGCATCAGCCCCAGTTAGCATGTTTTCTCATTAACATAAAAAATTTAGGCCACAATCTTACCTCACTTTGTGTGCCCTATCTGGTTAGTTTTAATCCAAACACGTACTTCCTTGTTAGCATCCTACTATCTAGTTAACAAAATGGCCACCGAAACCGAAAGTCAGAAACCGAAACGTATGTCATACGTTTAACTATAATTGTAATCCTAGGCTTCTAAGGATGCAAACAAATAAACCATGACCAAGCACAAAAATCCATCAGAGTTGAACCTTGGTTAGCATCTGCCCCCAGTTAGCATGTTTTGTCATTAACATAAAAAAATGAGGCCACAATCTTACCTCAGTTTGTGTGCCCTATCTGGTTAGTTTTAATCCAAACACGTACTTCCTTGTTAGCATCCTACTATCTAGTTAACAAAATGGCCACCGAAACCGAAAGTCAGAAACCGAAACGTATGTCATACGTTTAACTATAATTGTAATCCTAGGCTTCTAAGGATGCAAACAAATAAACCATGACCAAACACAAAAAACCATAAGAGTTGAACCTTGGTTAGCATCTGCCCCAGTTAGCATGTTTTCTCATAAACATCAAAAATTTAGGCCACAATCTTACCTCAGTTTGTGTGCCTTATCCGGTTAGTTTTAATTCAAACACGTACTTCCTTGTTAGCATCCTACTATCTAGCTAACAAAATGGCCACCGGAACCGAAAGTCAGCTACAGTAAGTCACAAGTTTGTAACTATAATTGTAATCCTAGGCTTCTAAGGATGCAAACAAATAAACCATGACCACACACAAAAATCCATCAGAGTTGAACCTTGGTTAGCATCTGCCCCCAGTTAGTATGTTTTGTCATTAACATAAAAAAATGAGGCCACAATCTTACCTCAGTTTGTGTGCCCTATCTGGTTAGTTTTAATTCAAACACGTACTTCCTTGTTAGCATCCTACTATCTAGCTAACAAAATGGCCACCGAAACCGAAAGTCAGCTACAGTAAGTCACAAGTTTGTAAATATAATTGTAATCCTAGGCTTCTAAGGATGCAAACAAATAAACCATGACCACACACAAAAATCCATCAGAGTTGAACCTTGGTTAGCATCTGCCCCCAGTTAGCATGTTTTGTCATTAACATAAAAAAATGAGGCCACAATCTTACCTCAGTTTGTGTGCCCTATCTGGTTAGTTTTAATCCAAACACGTACTTCCTTGTTAGCATCCTACTATCTAGTTAACAAAATGGCCACCGAAACCGAAAGTCAGAAACCGAAACGTATGTCATACGTTTAACTATAATTGTAATCCTAGGCTTCTAAGGATGCAAACAAATAAACCATGACCAAACACAAAAAACCATAAGAGTTGAACCTTGGTTAGCATCTACCCCAGTTAGCATGTTTTGTCATTAACATAAAACATTTAGGCCACAATCTTACCTCAGTTTGTGTGCCTTATCCGGTTAGTTTTAATTCAAACACGTACTTCCTTGTTAGCATCCTACTATCTAGCTAACAAAATGGCCACCAAAACCGAAAGTCAGCTACAGTAAGTCACACGTTTATAACTATAATTGTAATCCTATAAAAACATGTTTTATGTTCACATTTTGGGCTTTCTGGAATGAGTTAGTTAGAATGACAGAATTTGTTATGGGAAAAATTGGTGAAAACAAGTTGGACCTTCCGGAACAAACGCTAATAATGCTAACTAAAGTTCCACTGTATATGCGAAAACACTCCGTAAAGCTCCCTCCGCTGAGTTTGAAGACAGTTCTTAACTTTCTCACACTGTTAAGAATGTTAAAATGTGACTTTGCCTGTTCAGTTGATGACGGTTTTATGATGGTGACCCAGGAACAAATTCATTTGAACCAGGCTCCATTTTTTGACATAATTTCCCACATTCCCACTTGAGTCCCACATCTCTTCCCCAAAACATTGCAACACACTTACAAGGAAATCCTTTCTAAGGCATTTAAAAATGGCCGTTGTTTATTCTGGGAACTCTGAGCAAAGTAGATTAAATTAATCTTGTTTGTTTATTCTGCGCCTCCGGGGTTTGGAAACCACTTTGCACGTTTTAACCTGGTGACCCATCTTGAGTAGTAGTGAGTCGATGGAAACTGTTTGGAAGAAACGGCAGACATATTGTACACGTGGGAGCTGATTTGACAAAAACTGTGTGAGAGTGTGTGTGTGTCATGTTATCCAGTTCTGGTAAAACTGCTACAATTAACAGCGATATTCAACAAACCTTTAGTTTCCTATAGTCGGCGGGTGAAAGACATTGGCATTACCAGCTGTGGCTGTAGGTAACTTCCTGATGTAGAGGGCAGTTGCTGCATTTCGAGGCCTTATCTACCTTTCAAAAGTCCAGAAGTTGGTGTAAAACTAATATGTGTAATACCTGCTGTACTCTTGTTAGAATTAACTCTTGCTCAGCTAGTAATGCTTGCTTAGCCATTTACGTTGTACTGCTATTACAACATTGGTTTTGTTGCTGCAGTGTTGTGCATTATTCATTCATTCATTCATTCATTCATTTACTACCGCTTTTTCCTCAAGAGGGTCGCGGGGGTGCTGGAGCCTATCCCAGCTGACTGCGACCGAGAGGTGGGGTACACCCTGGACTGGTCGCCAGCCAATCCCAGGGCACATATAGACAAACAACCATTCACACTCACATTCATACCTATGGACAATTTGGAGTCACCAATTAACCTAGCATGTTTTTGAAATGTGGGAGGAAACCGGAGTACCCGGAGAAAACCCACGCATGCACGAGGAGAACATGCAAACTCCACACAGAGATGGCCAAGGGTGGAACTGAACCCTGGTCTCCTAGCTGTGAGGTCTATATGCTAACCACTGGCCCGCCGTGCCGCCCCGTTGTGCATTATTGTTAATACATAATTGGTATTACATGACCATGTCGTCAAATAAATTTATGTTTTTCTCTCACGCTTTCTCATGCCCTCCAAATCATTATCAAAGTAAAAAAAATTACTTTTGCATTTATTACCTGTAAATGACCCATCTTTACCCCGGCAACAATTACAGCATTTCCGGTATTATTGCTTATCATGATAACCACCCGGTGGCACGGCGATCGAGTGGTTAGCGTGCAGACCTCACAGCTAGGAGATGAGGGTTCAATTCCACCCTCGGCCATCTCTGTGTGGAGTTTGCATGTTCTCCCTGTGCATGCGTGGGTTTTCTCTGGGTACTCCGGTTTCCTCCCACATTCCAAAAACATGCTAGGTTAATTGGCGACTCCAAATTGTCCATAGGTATGAATGTGAGTGTGAATGGTTGTTTGCCTTTTTGTGCCCTGTGATTGGCTGGCGACCGGTCCGGGGTGTACCCTGCCTCTCGCCCGAAGACAGCTGGGATAGGCTCCAGCACCCCCGCGACCCTCATGAGGAAAAAGCGGTAGAAAATGAATGAATTTCATTCAACCCCACTCCCCCCCCAGCCAGTCTGCTTGATCCAGCAACACGGTATAGACTTTTTGTGAGGTCACTGTCCTAATTGCGCCACATGATGGAGGCTACAGTAAGTACTTTGCAGAGCACCAATCTCATGACTCCAAGTGAGCAGAGGGAGGAAGCCATTAAATCCCTGCAGTTTAATCGATGTGAGGACTTATTTGGTGAGCGGGTTTGACAAGCGAGATAACAGGACTTAAAAATCCAGCACAAGGAGTGTAGCAAAGGTATCAAGCTATTCAAAAAGAAAAAAAAAAACGATAGAGGAAGCCATACATCAATAGTGCAGTCCCTTCTGGCAACATGGGGGCTGATTGGGGCCAGAGATTAATAACCAGTAACAATGAAGTCAGTCCTCTTTAACTGTGAAATTGAGAATAATTAGCTTTTTGTGTGTTTTATAATAGCTGGGCAGCATCTGTTCCTCTGTTTGTATTGATTTGCTGCTAGAGCACAATGCTATGGCTGCATTTTGCGACACCGTAACACATAAACATAGTTAATCAGTTAATTTGAGGGGCAAAATTGAACATATTTTCAAAGAAATACATTACTCTGCCCAGCTGAGAGTCTGTTTTTTATTCCAAAGTGGGAGTTTATTCTTTTCCCCCAGCAGTTCTTTCAAAACAAAGAAGTGGGGGGGGAAAAAAAATAACAAGACAGAGGAATTTCTCTCTGGAGACGAACTTGTTGCATAATAGATTTCCAGCTTTCAGCTTTGCTCAGATTGATCCCGGTACTTTCTGACAAACTTACACCTTACTAAGACTTCACTGCCGTCACAAACAAAACAGCATCAATTTTAGATAACATATAGTGCGTTATCTGCATCACTTTGCTGCTTTGCTATCAAAGCACAGAAACAACAGTTCCTTGTGAGAGTCACAGTTACACAATATAGTAAACTTGCTTTGATACGTTATCGTGCTATAATGGCAAGAACTGTATTGATTTTATAGGATATCGGACCCTTATTGCTTGAGGAGGTGGCCGAGGACAAAGGTCACATTAGTACATGTATACTGGATTTTAACACATTGAAAAACAAATTACTTGTTGAGAGTGAACTAGGGCTGCACGGCGGTGGAGTGGTTAGCGCGCAGACCTCACAGCTAGGAAACCAGGGTTCAATTCCACCCTTGGCCATCTCTGTATGGAGTTTGCATGTTCTTCCCGTACATGCGTGGGTTTTCTCCGGGTACTCCGGTTTCCTCCCACATTCCAAAAACATGCTTGATGGCCAAGGCAAAAAAGCTTTCTCTCTTTGTTGGATTGTTGTTACCACAAAATTTCCCATTTGGAATTTGCACAAGAGGACTAAACATGGGACAGTGAGAGGTGGAAGAAAGTTTTGTTCTTTGATGAGAAGAAAATTGAACCTTCATGATTGGGGTGCAGGCACGGTAGTGGAGTGGTTAGCACGTAGGGCCACACAGCTAGGACACCCGAGTTCGATTCCACCTTCTGACATTTCTGTGTGGAGTTTGCATGTTTTCTCCGGGTACTCCGGTTTCCTCCCACATTCCAAAAACATGCTAGGTTAATTGGCCACTCCAAATTGTCCATAGGTATGAATGTGAGTGTGAATGGTTGTTTGTCTATATGTGCCCTGTGATTGGCTGGCGACCAGTCCAGGGTGTACCCCGCCTCTCGCCCGAAGACAGCTGGGATAGGTTCCAGCACCCCCACGACCCTCATGAGGACAAGCAGTAGCAAATGAATGAATGAATGAAAGAGTGAACTACTCGGCTGCAACCAGCAGAGGCGCTGTCGAGTCAGTCTCAACAAGTTTCCTCTCTGAAGGAGAGCTGTGGGAAGTCGTATTACAACCACAAAAAACAGCAGCATCAATTAAATATAACAAAAAATGCATGAATTGATGGAAAACTAGCTTTTAAACACGCATGTAAACACCTTAATTGGATCATATTTGGCTTTTTAACTTATTCAATACCAAAGACGTATTAATATGTCTTTTGTTTTGTTGCACGTGAGGCAAAAAGAGGTGATAACAAACAGAATTAGTCATCAATGCTTACAAAAGTGAGGTTGAGAAAAAAAAGCAAGCACAAACAACAACAGGAAGGTGAGACAGGCCTCTCCTGCCTTGCATGCAAAAAGCCACCATCCTTCCCAGAGCTGCAGGTGGTCTTGAATATATGTATATAACAGCAACAACACACAAAGTCATGCATAGACTCTGCAGACAAACAGAGACACGCTGTAGCCAATGCAAATGTCTACCTTTAAAGCCTCAAAGTCCTTGTGGAAAAGCGTGACTTTTCACAGTTTAATGCTGCGGGGAGGATCTCACTCACAGTTTACTCAGCAACAGCTTCATGCAGCACACGCACTTCAACCATGTGCAAGTCAAGGGAAAACAACAAGCCGTGCCCGTGTCTCAATTTCCACACTCCCATACTTACACTTTATGCATTTTGAGTGCGTTCAGAGTGAGAAGTACGGCAAAATGCAACCAATGCATAACCCCATTACATGGTGAGTATGCAGGGATGAACCTAGCATCGTTAAATTCACAATTAAAAAGGGAGAGAATATGCAATTCAACTCCAAAATAACTGACGCAACTCTACACTAATGTATGCCACCACAGAGTCATTTTAAGCTATAAAAAACTGCCACAGTTTTTTTCAGAAGAATGCATTTGATAAAAGCCCTGCAGGGATTATAGATGGATAAATCACACATAACAGGAAGGAGGAAGTGTGGAGGAGTGCAGTGTGCAGAAGGTTACACATCGCAGGGAGATTTTAATGCACACACGTGTGCACACACATGCTCATGCATAGTTCAGTTCCTCATGTGAACATTGTAAATAGTTCATGATGCTAAATTTGTAAATACATTGGTATTGTGATGTAAAGAAACCCGTTTTTTACTCCGGTTTCCTCCCACATTCCAAAAACATGCTAGGTTAATTAGCGAATCCAAATTGTCCATAGGAATGAATGTGAGTGTGAATGGTTGTTTGTCTATATGTGCCCTGTGATTAGCTGGCGACCAGTCCAGGGTGGACCCCGCCTCTCGCCCGAAGACAGCTGGGATAGGCTCCAGCACCCCCGCGACCCTCATGAGGATAAGCAATAGAAAATGAATGAATGTGTCAAAGTGAAAGTTAAACTTGTAATGTATATTCGTTTAGCAAAAAGCTGTTTTTTTCTTTTTTTGAGTCGGGAACTGATATTTTCCTGAAACTTACCTATGTTCTACTGCTAATTATTATAGTGTTAAACAATGCTAAAGTTTCAGATAATAAGGTTTGCGCATTTGAAAGTGAGCCCTGAAAGAAATTCGGGATGGCTCAAAATGCCTGGTTTCAGAGGGCGTTGCAAAAGTGTTCTTTTGTGATGTCACAGTGGAGCCGGCCTCCTTATGGGCGTGGCTGCAGGCACAATACGCTCTCTGCCCTCCCCCAAGCTCTGCTTACATGAACATGAAATATCTGACAAACCGTTGCTGAAGCCAGAAGCAGCACGTTCTCGCCAGTGAGCATTAATGTCGGACACGCTGTGCGTCCACGGAGGTGGAGAGACACACAGTGCTCACTGTCTGGATCACGGTAGTCCCGCCAAAAACGTGTAATGACCACATTTCCATTACCAATGTTGTGCCAAGATTGTGCAGTTAGTAAACAAGACGCCCTCACGTCCGACTTCTGAGTTCCACGGTGCTAGCGCTCCCTCTGACAAAGTGTGTCCGACAATGAGTGCTACTCCTCGGACAGACGAAGTGGACGCAGGGTCCTTGCGTCCCGGTTCTCCAGAGCTCCACGGCACCATTGGTGCTTCTGACAAAGTATGTCCGACAATGAGTGCTCCACCTCGGGCAGATGAAGTGGACGCAGGGTCCTTGCATCCCGGTTTTCCTGAGCTCCACGGCGCCATTGGTGCTTCTGACAAAGTGTGCCCGACAATGAGTGCTCCACCTCAAGCAGACAAAGTGGACCCACAGCCCTTGCGTCCCGGTTCTCCTGAGCTCCACGGCACCATTGGTGCTCTGACAAAGTGTGTCCGACAATGAGTGCTCCACCTCGGGGAGATGAAGTGGACGCAGGGTCCTTGCGTCCTGGTTCTCCAGAGCTCCACGGCACCATTGGTGCTTCTGACAAAGTATGCCCGACAATGAGTGCTCCAGCTCGGGCAGACGATGCTGGAGGAGCACCAGCGGTCCCTAGTCTTTGAGACATGCTAAGTCATCAACTCCTCTTGCCGTTAAATTAGAAAGCGCAGTAGTTTCAGAGTGTGACCAATCACAGCCGAGTACATATGTACATACTGTACATATTGAGAATGTATACTGAATATTGATATACTTGGTGACAGTGCCAACTACTGACCTGGCATGCATACTGCAGTGTTATCATAGAAACCACCGACACGAGCCTGGTTGATGTTTCCCACATGTCAGCAGTGATATAGGAGATTGCATAGGGCCTCACAATCATCCCCCCTTCGCCTCTTCCAGAGACCAATGGGTCATCCAGAATATTTTGGAGAGGTGGGAGTGTTTAAAACCAAACCAGCGAGCATCTCCCGACACATGCTGACCATTCCTCTGTGCAGCAATGGGTGGAGCTTGTGTGTTTGTTTGGAGTGTTTGAATGTGTGTGTGATTGCGTGGGTGAGGGTCTGTTTCAGCATATGTGTGTTTTTTTTTTTTTGCAAAAGGAGGAGGAGGGGGGTTGAGTGTTTCAAGGAAAACTGCTTCCTGTTGCAGCTGTGGTTTACAGTAAAGCCAGGGAGGAGGGATGAGTGTTTTTCAGTCTTATTGATACACTATCACGCCACACAGGAGGTCGTTTGAAGGTCTGATTCCATCATCTTCCTTCACGTGATGTTGCAATGAATCGCTCATTATCTTGATTACATTGACACATTGTGGTTTCACAACCTCAGCAAATAGGATGCAGGAAGTGTGTTTAGCAAAAATAGGAGTGGTTTCAAATAGATGATTAAGTTATCAAAACAATCAGCATTCGTACAATGATATGACACTGTAATGTGCATGCCAGGCCAGTAGTTGGCGATGTCATGACACATACACACCCACGCTTCCACTATATCAAGTGGTTTCAAACATGCGGCCCGCGGGCCACTAGTTTGAGGCCCCCGCCTTGATATGAAAGTTTAATGTTAGTGCGGCCCGCGCAAGTTTGATATGGATGCTGTATGGTATCATGTACCCAGAAAAAATTATTACGTTTGATTAATGTTCATGTTAAAGGTTAAATAACTGTTAATAGTTATCCTCCCTATCCGTGTGGAAGTGGTAAGTTTTTGGCTATTTAAGTTTAAATGAAATAACTTGAAGGCTACCGTTTAGGTCGCCAGCTCTCTAGTTTGCGAGTTAGCATGTGTCTCAAGATCCTGCAGTTGCGCAATATGTTGTAAATAAAAAGAGTATAAATGTGACTATAGTCGTGTTTTGTCATGTCTACAGGGCTCTAATAATGCTTTGTTCATTTTAATCTGAAAAAAAATAATTTGTCTACCCACCAACTATATGTGGTTTCTTGAGTTTTTATTATTTGGTGTTTTATTATTATTATTATATTTATTTATTACTAATTGATTGAGTTTCTTTATTCTTGATTTGTTTATTTATTTTTCATCTTATTTTGTGCAGAAAAATAATAATTAAGATATTTGAGAACAGTGGAATGTTTTATCAGAGCTTTTCTTGTAGAAAATCGGAACAAAAGCAAAGTTTATTCATTTTTCTGTTTTAAATAAATGTGTTTTTTGTTTTTGGAAAACCTGATGCGGCCCAGTCTCGCCCAGACCCTCGCTCCAGTGGCCCCCAAGTAAATTTAGTTTGAGACCCCTGCACTATATTGAGGAACTGAGTCATCAAAATGTCCTCAAAAATGTGTTTGAAAACACATTTCGAAAACACGATAATATGCATAACAGGCCATGTGCAATCATTTTCTTATACTATGGCATATTTAAAAAAATATTGTACTTATAACAATGAAGAAATATGTCATACTTGCACATGCGCACAATGTTCATTTTTGCATATGATATTTCGTGGTGGTATTTAAAAAAAAAAACTTACAATATTTTGAGTGTGGATAAAATGGGTAAAATTAAACAAAACCAGGAAGTGAGGATTCAATGTGAACCTATCAAAGCCATAGTTTCTAGCTCCGCCCTTTCAGTACCTTACTAGTTTGTGGTTGAAGTGGGCCAAAATGTACTAAATAGTTGCATTATTTGGGTGCCTTTGATGTCATAAAAATGTATACAAAAAAAATCAAACCTTAGGGTGCTTAGGTACCAACATGGTAGAGTGCCAAAAAAGTGGTACAGTCCAGACCATGTAGTTTGGTACCTGTGTTATATGTAAACAAAACAGAATATTGTACTGATTCAAAGTGTTCTTTTTTCATTGTAAAATACACAACTAGGTTCCTGGAGTGAACAATTCAAGTGTCTATTTATAGAATATAAATATGTACCTTTACTTAAAAATTGGAACGTATGAATGTGACAATGACGTGTGAAGTTCTGTAGCACTAAATTGCAATAAATGAACATTAAAATCTGTGTTTTTCAACTAAAATAGTATCATTATTTGGTAAAGAGTGCATCATTTTATTGTAAATGAATACTACGAGCCCTGCATGCTTTATAACAGACAGCTCCACGCACACACTCACACGTACGAACGTGCAAAAAGGGGGAAAAAAGCGCTTTACTCACCATTCCTGCTTGGTAAATTTTGTTTTTTTTTAAAAAAGCTCCACGTCTAACATCCAATGAAGGTTTTTCAAGTTTTTGCGGTGCTGGGAAGTATAGAAAAACCAGAAGGAGATATGGTTTAAATCCACCGAGAAGCGTTTGGGATTGACGTGTCGCTGAAATGAAGCCCTGCCTCTGAGTGTGTGTTTCCACACAGGCTGCAAAACTTCAAGCTCCGCCCACCACAACCCACGCTGCAGCGAACTGCTCCACCTAACACATCATCATCATCATCATCATCATCATGTCACACAAGTGGGAGTCCTAAAACTATGAATAGACGCTACTTTTTTTCTCACCTGTGAAATCATTTTATAAGATATGGACAATTCTATTAATATGCATTCACATAGTCACAATTAAACTTGATGGAACTTGATCTAGTTCCCGATCTTGCACACAAACTGAACAAATTCTGACTAAATTTACACAATTTAAATGATTGAACAATTTATTAAAAAAAAAAAAGTTAAGGATATTTTCAAAAAATTACAGATTCAAAAAAAATTTGGATTCAATATCAGATCCGGATTTAAATTGCTTTGATATTATCCAGTAGCTTCTAATCCTATATACACAAAGCAGATTTTATTCAAACTGTATTAATTTTGCCTGATATTAATTGTCAATAAAAAAATATTTGTGTGGATTCACACCTAAATCTGGATCAGACTTGGTTTAAACTTGGTTTGGTATATTTACATTATAAAAAATAAGGATTTAACACCAGAATCGGGATCATATTCAACTTAAACTCAAATAATACCAACATCAGAATGTGGATTTACATCCAAACTTGGATCAGATCCGGATTGAAGTTGGTTTGATTGATTTCTTTACGTTTTACACCATTAAAATACAGCAATTTTTTGTGTGAATAGGTCACATAATTAAATTGAGATCAAATTTAAAACAAATTCTGAATATTTTTCCCATTTTTGAATTCAATGTGATTAGATATTTGATAGAGATTGTTTTTATATGCAATATTGAACCAAATCTAACCAATATATGATTGTGTCACACCAAAATCTGAATCAGATCCAATTTCACCTTGGTTAAACATGACAAATTGTCTGGATCAGATCTGAATTAAGCTTGGCTCAATGACATAGATTTTGACCCTGCATACACACCGCAACTTTTATTCAAACTGGATCAAATCTAACCAATATATGACCGTGTGTACATTCCATTCACACTGAAATCTGGATCAGATCCAGATTAAACTCGGTTTGATAACACAGATTTTGACCCTGCATACACATAGCAACTTTTGTTCAAACTGGATCAAATCTAACCAATGTATGACTGTGTGTCCATTCCAGCCACACTGAAATCTGGTTCACATCCGGATTAAACTTGGTTTTGATGACACAGATTTTGATCCTGCATATACATAGCAACTTTTGTTCAAACTGGATCAAATCTAACCAATGTATGACCGTGTGTACATTCCATTCACACCTAAGTCTGGATCAGATCTGAATTAAGCTTGGCTCGATGACACAGATTCTGACCTTGCATACACATAGCAACTTTTGTTCAAACTGGATCAAATCTAACTAATGTACATTCATTCATACCGAAATCTGGATCAGATCTGGACTAAACTCGGTTTGATGACACAATTTGTTCAAACCGGATTTAACTGAGATATGACTTTTTGGGCAGTCGGTTGCATACACAGAAAATTGTATTTAAATTACATTTAACAGGAAACATATCGTGTATATTTTTTCCCAGTTTAAAAGCTAGAGAATGAATAAAATATAGTTTTTATGAAGCCACCTATATAAGGGTGTCCTGTATTTTGGGTGTCATGGAGTCACTTGTTCTTCTGCCTCTTCTTCTCAGTGGACAAGTAGAACAATGACTGACAGCTGAGAGCGTCCGGCACAAAGAGCATTAGCGGGGATTATGTGGCAAAGGCAACGACTTGAATGCAAGCGTACGCAGCCATTCATGTAATCTCTTTTCACTGCTGCAAAAAAAGACTAAAACGTCAGGTCGTGCTCGTCACACTTAATGTATTCATCCACATGCCGCAACACTAGTAAGAGCTCCCATGCATGAAACAACTATTTGTTTTTCTTTTCTTCTGTCTGAGATAACACCAGGGAATGTTTTCTTGTAAAATAAAGTCAAACAAAGATGTGTTTTGTGTCATTGTAGTTACCTGTTGAACAACTTAAGCGATTTCCACAAAACAAGCAAAAAAAGGTAAACATGACATTTGTGTTCCTCACTGCTACTTTTATATTCAAAAGTAAGAATTCCGAGGACACTTCAACTTCAGCGTTATTATCCCAAATACTCCGCTAACAGAGCCTCCATTGTTGAACACATCGCTCTTAATCTGCCGCAATACTCCCAATAATATCCCCTTTGTCAAGACGCTCAAACGCACCACGGACTACACAGCAGCCATTCATGTAAGGTCAACGCTGTTCCAGGCGGCTTTTATTGGGGTTAAGTAAACAACAAGCTTTTTTTTTTTATTTACAGCCACATTGGATTTGGTGATGTGGAGATTAACATTTTCATGGATGGCTTCAGTCGGGATGCTGACATCCGTTAAGGTTGTGACATTGTTAGAAGAGCCTAATGACCTTGTCCTCCTCAGAGACCTGAACACTGATGACTCATCACAAGCAATGCAGCTCAATGGGGTGCTGTTGGTAGACCACTATATGTAAGTATGGTAATAAATAATACAAATAAAAGTAAGTCAATTGTATTAATAATTATTAGGGAGAGTGGCACGGCGGTTGAGTGGTTAGCGCGCAGACCTCACAGCTAGGAGACCAGATTTCAATTCCACTCTCAACCGTCTCTGTGTGGAGTTTGCATGTTCTCCCCGTGCATGCGTGGGTTTTCTCCGGGTACTCCGGTTTCCTCCCACATTCCAAAAACATGCTAGGTTAATTGGCGACTCCAAATTGTCCATAGGTATGAATGTGAGTGTGAATGGTTGTTTGTCTATATGTGCCCTGTGATTGGCTGGCCACCAGTCCAGGGTGTACCCCGCCTCTCGCCTGAAGACAGCTGGGATAGGCTCCAGCACCCCCCGCAACCCTCGTGAGGATAAGCAGTAGAAAATGAATGAATGAACTCATTACTAGGCTGTACGGTGACCAAGTGGTTATTGTGCAGGGCTCACATCTAGGAGACCCGAGTTCAATTCCACCTTCGGGCGAGAGACAGGATACAACCTGGATTGATCGTATATTTTGCTTTCTATCAAACTATCAAAAAAGTGTTGTCGGGCAGAAAACTGTTTTGAGTTTGTTTAATAAAAGTATTTAATGAAGGTGTGCAAAGCATATATTCATTCATTCATTTTCTACCGCTTTTCCTCACGAGGGTCAGGGGGGTGGTGGAGCCTATCCCAGCTGTCTTTTGGCAACTGGTCGCCAGCCAATCACAGGGCACATATAGACAAACAACCATTCACACTCACATTCATACCTATGGACAATTTGGAGTCACCAATTAACCTAGCATGTTTTTGGAATGTGGGAGGAAACCGGAGTACCCGGAGAAAACCCACGCATGCACGGGGAGAACATGCAAACTCCACACAGAGATGGCCGAGGGTGGAATTGAACCCTGGTCTAATATAGCTGTGAGGCCTGCATGCTAACCACTCATCCACCGTGCCGTCACAAAACATATAATTGTTCTTTTTATTGGTTTTCATTTCATGGTGTGTCATTTTGTACACTGTACATAAATCCATGTTACCGTATACAGTGAGTTTTAAGAATATTGTAGTAGTAATGTAAATGTACAGAAGTATATAGTATCTATTTTACTACCTACAACTGTATCAAATATAAACTTCATTACACTTGTGTCTATGCTCAACATATTCAACAATGAAAAAGCACAGTATGATCACTGTACACACACACACACACACACACGTCAATCAAGTATGGATTTGTTGTCATGGTGACAGGGAGATTAATTAAGCAGGAGATGCATATGATCACATTTCATGCCTTGACTGTCATTGCAAGATAGCGTCATTTGAGATAAAACCACAATTTGTTATTGTCTCTGTCAAGGAGTTATGTGTTGGTCTACTTCCTGTTTACAGTTTTCCACAAATTCACTCAGATTTTGTAAACATTTCAGTGAAAATCACCTGAACAATGAATAAAATGTCTGCTCATACTTACTCTACAGTGGTGTGAAAACATGTGTGGGGTTTTTGTGGGGTCTTTTGTGACCTCTTGGATGAGTTGCTGAGGGGTCATTTTGGTCCCGCTCCTGGGAAGGTTCACCACCGTTTTCACAATTTAAGAATAATGGCTCTCGCTGTGGTTTACTTGAGTCCCAAAGCCTTAGAAATGGCTTTAGATCTCATAGATCTCGATTAATCTCAGTTATATTTTAATGTGGGGGCAATCATTTTTTCACACAGGGCCATGTAATGTAAGAATGGATTTTTTTTCTACCTTAATAATTAAAAGTTTCATTCATTCATTCATTTTCTGTACCGCTTATCCTCACAACCACAAGCTGGAGTGTAAAAGTGACTATAGGGGTGTTATTTCATGTCTACGGGGCTCTAATAAAGTTCATTCGTTCATTTTCTACCGCTTATCCTCACGAGGGTCGCGGGGGGTACTGGAGCCTATCCCAGCTGTCTTGGGGCGAGAGGCGGGGTACACCCTGGACTGGTCGCCAGCCAATCACAGGGCACATATAGACAAACAACCATTCACACTCACATTCATACCTATGGACAATTTGGAGTCGCTAATTAACCTAGCATGTTTTTTGGAATGTGGGAGGTAACCCACGCATGCACGGGGAGAACATGCAAACTCCACACAGAGATGGCCGAGGGTGGAATTGAACCCTGGTCTCCTAGCTGTGAGGTTTGCGCGCTAACCACTCATCCGCCGTACAGCCCTTAAAGGTTTTAAACAAGTGAAAAAAAAAGTAATCAGGAAGGGGTATCTTGTATTCAATAAAAATGTCAACAACACTGTAAACGTCGACTTTACAGATGCCATGTCTGCCCTGAAGGTGACCTTTTCTCAATGCGGTATCAATTTGATGCATCGTTTGTTTACATGAATGACGCACTTGGCAATAAATTGGGGCGCGGCCTTTATTAGAGCAGTAATTACTATACTGTACTCAGTAATAAATCAACTTTGATGAAAGCAAGGTAAAATTTGTTGTACAATTGCATGGAATTTTGTTCAAACATATTCTAAATGTATCTTTGATTGACACCTCGAAATTAACTTTATTGAGCTCCAGGAAAAAACACACAAAAATCCATTTGGCCTCCTAATGCCAGACTAGCAACCCTTTCTTTATCTGCCATTAGCAATAAAAGCCAATATGTGCTCCAGCATCTACGGGAGGGGCTGACATGGGGCATTAATATGAATTATATCCACCTTAATATGCTTTACTTTGCCCCTGAGGATTGAGAATATGACGTCAGCCAACTCTAATGACACCGTGATGTATATATTATATGTATTTGGACCTTTATTTTCCCCCTTCTGTGACTGTGAGGGAGTGAGGGGGCCATAGGTGAAGGTCCTGCACAGCTGCACAATGAGACGTGGAGGGAGTTCAGTGGGTGGGGCGGACGTGGAAGAAAGGAACCAAGCCTGCAGGCACTGAATATGAATTAATGACTTTTTAAATATGCAGCAGCAACACAAATAGTATTAGATTTAACTATAACCTTTTTTTTTAACAACAGATTTATTATTTGGATGAGATTATCTGAAAGGTTAGCAGGTTAATGTTGAGGCAAGAACCCTGTTGATTATGGTTAAGGTCAAATCAGTCCTGAAGTAGGAAGTTGACATACTGTAATTATTTTTCATTTTGCATTGTTGGATCTTAAGGAGGTTCTAAGGGAATCTGCTGATCAAATATTTAAGACTGCAGCCTTTGAAAGTCGTAACCTTGATAAAAATACGGATTTAGTGGCATTTTCTGTCAAATTTTCACACTGATCTGTTGATGGCCAAGGCAAAAAAGCTTTCTCTCTTTGAAAGCAGTTGGATTGTTGTTACCACAAAATTTCCTATTTGGAATTTGCACAAAAGGAAAGAGGATGAGAAGAAAATTGAACCTTCATGGTTGGGGCGCAGGCACGGTAGAGGAGTGGTTAGCATGTAGGGCCACACAGCTAGGAGACCCGAGTTTAATTCCGCTCTCGGCCATCTCTGTGTGGAGTTTGCATGTTCTCCCCGTGCATGCGTGGGTTTTTTCGGGTACTCCGGTTTCCTCCCACATTCCAAAAACATGCTAGGTTAATTGGCGACTCCAAATTGTCCATAGGTATGAATGTGAGTGTGAATGGTTGTTTGTCTATATGTGCCCTGTGATTGGCTGGCGACCAGTCCAGGGTGTACCCCGCCTCTCGCCTGAAGACAGCTGGGATAGGCTCCAGCACGCCCGCGACCCTCGTGAGGATAAGCGGTAGAAAATTAACGTGATGAATGAATTTATGAATATATGGATACATTTTTGTTAAAGTGAAAGTGAAATGTATCTTTTAACAAAAAAGCCTTATTTGTCGAGAACTGATATTTTGCTGAAATTTTTGTTCTACATCAATATTTATGCCCATATATTGTGGCTGTGACATCTTAACATCCATCATAGCTAGGAGACCCGAGTTCGATTCCACCCTCGGCCATCTCTGTGTGGAGTTTGCATGTTCTCCCCGTGCATGCGTGGGTTTTCTCCGGGTACTCCGGTTTCCTCCCACATTCCAAAAACATGCTAGGTTAATTGGCGACTCCAAATTGTCCATAGGTATGAATGTGAGTGTGAATGGTTGTTTGTCTATATGTGCCCTGTGATTGGCTGAGACAGCTGGGATAGGCTCCAGCACCCTCCACAACCCTCGTGAGGATAGGCGGTATAAAATGAATGAAAATGAATGTTTGGGGCACCATCATGATCTGGGGTGCTTTTCCTTTAGTGGAACAATGGAGCTTCAAGTTGTGCAGGGGCGTCAAACAGCAAATGGGTATGTGGACATGTTGCAGGGGGCATCCGTCATGACTAAAGACCCCAGTCTTTGGACCACCCTGATCTAAGTTTACAAAAATAGACATCAGTTCCAGACAGTGGATACCTCCTACATTCCCACTAGAAACACTGGCATCAAGCACGACCAAAGTTCAGAGTTCAGAACATAGGATTGGATCAGTTGTGTTGTCATTGACTAACACAGTAGTTCAGTTTGTTTGCTGCCCACGAAGAAGAACGCAGTGTGACAACTTTCTGATTGAGCGGGTACAAGATACCTCAATCGGATTGGGGAAAGGAATATTCCACCCCTGGGAATCCGATTATATATTCATTCGGATTGGCACTTTTCTTTCGGAATGAGGTGTATACAAAGGTTAGATTTTTTCCGTTTGAGCAAATAAACCAAATGGAATTGGAATATTTGGGTCCATGTAAATGTGGATATTGGTACCAAGTAGTTTTTTGTGATCTATCAGAAGACATTTTCACCCTTTACAGATAATCCCTACTATATCAAAGCAGGAAACCGAGTCGTGTTATTCCAGAATGGACTGTTTTGAGTCTCATCTGGTTACAAATTGGATCCTTGTTGTGTCTCTGGTTGATCTGAAACCATGATTAAAAATAATATGGAAGCCTATATACACAAACCCAGACTTTTTCAGGGCATTTGAGCAAAGCGCCAAGGTGAGCTCGTCTTTAATAATTGCTTCTACAGCTGCTCAGCCACTGTTCTTCATACTTTCCATACTTCATAAACGTCAGAGGGGACCTCAAGTAGCGGCGCTATCACGTCTTGCTGCTACTTTTAAAGGTCACCATGGAGACGCCGTGTCTCTCATTGCCTGTAATAGGACTCAACGGGGCTCCGAATCAATGAAGTGTCCAACGCATTAACCAATGACCACGCATTGTTCTTCCCCTCATTTCCTGTTTGTTTATTAGTTTGTAGCTACAGCCTAATTACTGTACGAGGCGTGTAATGCCTACAGAGAGCATGTCTTAGCTAAACAGCCCGCAGGAAACACTCTTTCATGTGCTAATCAGCCGTTAATAGCTCCTGCATATTGGCATATTGCTTCTATGAGAAGAAAAAGGAAGTGAACAGCGAGCGTGTTTGGCGTCAGTATTTGTGATGATGATGATGATGGTGATGATGCGGGTTGCAATCACTGACAATCAGAAGTGAGCTGCATGCTGATTAGCTAGGAAAACAGAATGTTGTTTTTCTTATACTCTAGTCACACTAGAGGTGGATTGAGTCGGAGTGTCGTCGGAATGTCAATTCTTGATTCATTCCTGGATATTTAAGGTGTATTTGGAATATTTTGACTGCGTTCTGAGTGAATTCCAAATATAAGGGCCCATTCTTGTGGCTGCCCTGGATTTTTAGAGCAACCTTTAAAAACTTTAGAGGTGGATTCAATGTTGAAAGTCATTGGAAAGGTATTATAACAGCACAGACTACATTCTAAATCAGGGGTCTCAAACTCAATTTACCTGGGGGCCACTGGAGCTAGGGTCTGGGCGAGACTGGGCCCCGCATCAGAAAAATGAATAAACTTTGTTTTGGTTTCGATTTTCTACAAGAAAAGCTCTGATAAAGCATTCCACTGTTCTCAAATATCTTCATTTTTATTTTTCTACACAAAATAAGATCAAGAATAAAGAAAATCAATCAATCAGTAATAAATAAATATAATAATAATAAAACTTAAGAAACCACATATAGTTGGTGGGTAGACAAATTATTTTTTTCAGATTAAAATGAACAAAGCATTATTAGAGCCCTGTAGACATGACAAAACACGACTATAGTCACATTTATACTTTATTTATTTACAACATATTGCGCAACTGCAGGGTCTTGAGACACATGCTAACTCGCAAACTAGATACCTAGCGACCTAAACGGTAGCCTCCAAGTTATTTCCTTTAAACTTAAAAAGCCAAAAACTTACCACTTCCACACGGATAGGGAGGATAACTATTAACAGTTATTTAACCTTTAACATGAACATTAATCAAAACGTAATAATTTTTTCTGGGTACATGATACCATACAGCATCCATATCAAACTTGCGTGGGCCGCACTAACATTAAACTTTCACATCAAGGCGGGGGCCTCAAATTTGTGTCCTGTGGGCCACATTTGGCCCACGGGCCACATGTTTGAGACCCCTGTTCTAAATATTCCTACAGTATTCCAACAGCATTCCAAACATTTCATTTCAACTCTCGTGTTGTCTTCGCCATGGAACAAGATAACCTTTAAAATGCATTTGTTTATTATTTTATGGTTTTAGTGTAAATTTGGATGAAAAAGCAGTAACTGAAGTCAGTCAATTATAAGAGTCTTTAATATTGGTGGACCAGCCAGGACAACTCTCATGTTGTGTGAGTCATGGAGCAAGATAACTCTCATTTTTCTACAGATTACTTGAAAATGCATTATTATGTTTAATATTTAGACTGTTACTCTTCATGGAGATGAAATGAGCAGTAAAGGAAGAAAGTACGGGACCTAAAAATGGACTAACATCTGGATGAAATAGTTATGAGACTTTTCTTATACACAATGCAGGGTCGACCATGTATGAAATATTAATATTTTAACATACAATGTGTAAAAGGCACATATAGTGCCACATTTGTGTAGAAATTACAATTTGCTCACTGTTAGTGTAGCATCCCATAAGACACACAAGCACCAAACCTGATTTGATCGAGGCTTTTATTGCAGTTGGAGTTATCTCATAACAATCACAGTAATCCCAAATAAAAATACTAGCCCATGCCAAACTAAAACTCAACTCTGAGCCTCCAATGCCACTTCCTGTCTACTCGCTTCTCAGCTCCCCGAGGGAACACATTTACAGCAAGAGTCTTATTTATATCTTATTTATGTTATTATGTTTACTATATTGAGTAATATAAGTGTAATTGTGTATTATTTCATCTTTAGAAGGCTCTAATAATCTTAAAAACCGGGTTTAGAGGGTCGTAAACAGGTTTTCTATGCTATAACTACAAAAATATTTCGTTTTATGAATAGGGAATTGGAGGCTGCATGGCGGACAAGTGGTTAGCGCTCAGGACACACAACTAGGAGTTCAATTCCACTCTCTCTTTGTGACGTTTGCATGTTCTCGACGTGCATGCGTGGGTTTTCTCCGGGTACTCCGGTTTCCTCCCACATTCCAAAAACATGCTAGGTTAATTGGCGACTCCAAATTGTCCATAGGTATGAATGTGAGTGTGAATGGTTGTTTGTCTATATGTGCCCTGTGATTGGCTGGCCACCAGTCCAGGGTGTACCCCACCTCTCCCCCGAAGACAGCTGGGATAGGCTAAAATTTTAGTTTATTTTTGTTTTATTGTACAGTGGTTGAATTCTCTTTTGCTCGTTTATGATTGAAAAGGGCTGCATGGCGGACGGGTGGTCAGCGCGCAAGCCTTGCAGCTAGGAGACCCGAGTTCAATTCTCCCCTCTGTGTGAAGTTTGCATGTTCTCCCCGTGCATGAGTGGGTTTTCTCCGGGTACTCCGGTTTCCTCCCACATTCCAAAAACATGCTAGGTTAATTGGCGACTCCAAATTGTCCATAGGTATGAATGTGAGTGTGAATGGTTGTTTGTCTATATGTGCCCTGTGATTGGCGAGCAGTCCAGGGTGTACCCCGCCTCTCGTCCGAAGACAGCTGGGATAGGCTCCAGCACCCTGCGACCCTTGTGAGGATAAGTGGTAGAAAATGAATGAAAGAATGAATTGTACTTGGGGGCAATTTCCTCATCACGGTCTAGTCTGGAACCAATTAACCGCAATAAAGTCGGGATTGCTGTATGTCCAAATCTTGTGTTTTAGTCCTGATTAAAGAAATGTTTGTCCCTGTTTGGAGGTACGTATGTGCTTTCCTGTGAATAGCGCCGAAATCCTCAACCTGGCATAACAAGTCAAAATTAAAAATAAAATAAAGCAACGCAAATTACTTCCTGCTAATTTGGGATTTGAAATGCTGATGTCATGATGACATGAGATTCTCTCTCCGTTGGAAGCACTAAACCTTTGCAGAGAAGCAGCAGCAGCCATGCAAGCGTCCATATGTCCCACTCCCTGAGGTTTATCACACATAGTGACAGTGTCAGGCTTCAGTTGTAAGCCAATGCATCCTCATTGTCAAGCTGGCAGTCAAGAGTCACAGCAAACTAGTGCATCACTTCTCCTCATCATGAACTTAACGCAGCATCAGCATCTCAGCACCGTGTGCCCAACAAGGTGACCGGCATCCCTCTCATAGATTGTCCATAGCTTTAAAATGACACAACTCCTTAAATACACACATAAACACACACACATACAGGGAATGTGATGCGTATGCTATCTGGAGTAAGTGAGCCATCTCACTCCACTCCGCTACTATAATCGTCACTGTGCATGAATGACAAAATAAAGCATCCTTTTGTGTGATTCCGAGCCGCCCGCCTGCTGTCATATATCAAAAAGGAGGGACTCACCGTGAAGCGACAAGGAGCCAGGTGGCGTAAGCGGCGGCTGCAGTGGCGAAGGAATCCCCCTCCTCCTCTTCTTCCTATTCCTCTTCCTTACCGGTGTGTAAAGTGTGTGTGTGTGTAGAGCTGATCCAGCAGATGCAGACCGGAGCTACCAATAGAAAGAGGCGAGAGGGTGTGTGAGGCACAGCAGAGGAGGGGTCTGATAGCATTACATCATGGGCGAGGGTTCTGCAGGGGGTGGGGGAAGGTGTGTGTCCTTGTATTTCCAGCACTGTATATTTCCCTTTTTTTTTGGCAGGATAATTAACCATGTGCATACCTGCATGCTATTATTTAGCAATAAGAGCTAAACCTAAATTCATTTCAAGTGTAAATAAGAAAAATGGCAGAAAATGTTCCTTTTTTTTTTTAAACGCTCTGATGATGAATAGGTCACTTCCTGACATTTCAGGTGCTGTCTCGAAAATACAAGAGTTCAAGCCTAAAAAGAGAACAGACATGGACTAAAAAACAATGACAGCTCAGGGTCATCCCAAGCAGCGTCTCACTCGGATCCGTCTGTGGCCGTTTGACACCAAAGAATACGATAGCAGCCATGCAGGAAACATACTGATAAGGACGGTCTCTTTTTCTCCCACTTTTCCCTCAGCAAAATGTTAAATAGCGAGGCGTTCGCAGGCCTTGAATCAAGGTCGGACTGCAGATGCAGACACATCAACTTTTTTAGACTGTCAGGCAACAGTTTGGAAGAGGGCAGACCTCCGCTAAGGCTCGTTTGGATGGGATGGAATACAGTAAACCTTGGATATATCAGACTCGGATATATCGGAAATTCACTCACAACGGACAGATAAAAAAGAACAAATTTTTCTGTAATGCATTTCCAATAAAAATTCATTGCATATATCGGATTTTTTATAACAGATTTCGCCTATTTCGGACAAAATCTCCAGTCCTGTTCCAATTTCCCTCGCATATATCGGATGGCCGCATCGTGTCTTTCTCCTGGCTCCAGATTTAGGACAAATATAAAAGTGAGTGACGTCAATAATACTAGCACAGCAGTGAATGAGATCTTAACCTCACTATTGGAAATAACGTAGGCCTGACGGGCGTAACAGGGCCTAGCTTAATTAACAATTTGTTATGCTCAGAGTCCAATAAAGTTAAATTTTCATTACCTTACGTCTCTTTTCATTGCCCAGTCCAGGTACATTGGAAACATAGTCAAGGAAGTGCCTTTTTATAACGGATAAAATCCGATTTACGCATATACCGGATATAAATCCGATATATGCATAAAACGGACATTTTCCGGTATACGCATATAACGGATTTCGCTTATATTGGACAAAACCAGTGGGAACAATTGAATCCGATATATCCAAGGTTTTCTGTACCTTGTTTCTAATCACTGTACAGCACAACACAAGATTAGCGCTAATTCCGATTTCTTATTGTTTTGCATGCTTGTCATACACAAGTTTCAGACCAGCAAACAAATTGAAATACTGTGTTAGTCAATGACAACACAACTGATCCAAACCTATGTGGTCCTGTGTGAAAAAGTGATCAACTGATCACATTATCCACGTTTACATGGACCCAAATATTCCAATTGAATTCGGTTTATTTGCTCACAAACGGAAAGAATGTAACCTTTGTATACACCTCATTCCGAAAGAAAAGTGCCAATCCGAATGAATATATAATCGGATTCACAGCTGTGGAATATTCCTTTCCCCAATCCGATTGAGGTATCTCGTACCCACTCAATCGGAAAGTTGTCAGGGTGCATTCTTCTTCGTGGTGTTTTTCTTCTTCTGTTGTTTATTGGCGGTTGGCAAGCAGCTTTCATGTGCATTAGCGCCATCTGTGGAACAGAATCTAAACCCTTCTATACTTTATTCAAGTCCACTTTTTCTTTAAAAAGAAAATATATATCTATATAAAACATGTCCAGACTTTAATTATAAAATATTAGCAAGATTGGATTTGATCTTTTCCTGTTTAAATTTATCCCGGGTGTGTTCTTTCAGGGCATGCTGAGATATGACGTAACATGCAGCTCGAGACGTTCTTCAGTTTTAAAAATGGAGGCGAGCAATCGGCACTGGACTGCTGCGGAAAGTTTGTTTTGGATCCAAACTAAATTTCAAGACTGGACAAACGGAAAACTGGCAATACGGAGTTATTCCAACAAGTGGAAGAAAAACTTGAGGAAGTCGGTATCACGTGATGTTGGTGTTTACGTTTTACTGGGCATGCCCCATTGACTATTCTGGTTGATTATAGCGGCGCATGTAAACAAGATATTGGAATATTCCTTTTCCATGGATACCATTGTTTTAATGCTAGTAAACTGAGGCAAAATTTTGGCATACATTAACCAAAAAGCACGCTAACCAAGGTGGATGCTAACCGAGGTTCCCCTGTGTTTGTATTTTGGTTCATGAAACAATTTTTTAAATGTTTGAAAATGCTTAATTTCCTCACAAGGGTTGCGGGGGGTGCTGGAGCCTATCCCAGCTGTCTTCGGGCGAGAGACAGAGGAACACCCTGGACTGGTCGCCAGCCAATCACAGGGCACATATAGACAAACAACCATTCACACTCACATTCACACCTATGGACAATTTGGAGTGGCCAATTAACCTAGCATGTTTTTGGAATGTGGGAGGAAACCGGAGTACCTGGAGAAAACCCACGCATGCACGGGGAGAACATGCAAACTCCACACAGAGATGGCCGAGAGAGGAATTGAACTCGGGTCTCCTAGCTGGGAAGCCTCGGCTTACTGTGCAGCCACTTTTTGTGCATATGCACCACCAAAGCTACTTTACAAGGAAGTGACTTATTGAACTCCCATACCCTCCACTAATGCATCTTGCTGTCACTTTTAAGTAAATGTACCTGTGTCTACTTTTGTATTTTGGCAGCGGTTAAAAAAATGTCTTCCTCTCATCAAATTCCTCTTAAGAAGTGCTGACCGGGCATGCTCCATTCATCATATGTCAAATACAAAGTGATTTGTTCCCCAGCGTGTTGTGTATGCAAAGGTAACGTTGCTTTCATTCGGTGTACAAGATTGCCCAGTAGATTCTTCACTTCCTCTTCCTGTTATTGATTGGTTTGCATTTTCTGGTCTAAACAAATCGAATGTGTGTTAATGGAAATGAATAATTCAGGCTTTTCCTATTTTATCATTCTTGACAGGTGCCTATTTATTATGACGGTATAAATGTCTATATACAGCACTTTCCTAGCCAGATATAGATGTATGTATAGGCAAGATGTATGATGCAATATGGTGAGCTAAAAGACACATCATGTTGGATGTATAGCGTCCATGACATGTGTGCATGTATGCCCATCCATCCATTTTCTACCGCTTTTCCTCACAAGGGTCGCAGGGGGTGCTGGAGCCTATCCCAGCTGTCTTCGGGCAAGAGGCGGGGTACACCCTAGACTGGTCGCCAGCCAATCGCAGAGCACATATAGACAAACAACCATTCACACTCACATTCATACCTATGGACAATTTGGAGTCGCCAATTAACCTAGCATGTTTTTGGAATGTGGGAGGAAACCGGAATACCCGGAGAAAACCCACGCATGCACGGGGAGAACATGCAAACTCCACACAGAGATGGCCGAGGGTGGAATTGAATCCTGGTCTCCTAGCTGTGAGGTATGCGCGCTAACCACTAGACCGCCGTGCCGCCCTTACATGTGTGCATGTATGATAGCATCCAAAAATGCTTCAATCCAAACATAAACACCACATTGTGACTGTTTATCTTCCTGATTCTTGGCAAGTTCCAGCGAAGCTGCGTCAAAACAAAGCCGTGCTGGGAAGGCGCCACTTCTCATTGAGTCATTAGGAGCCATGACGTTAAGAATAGCCAAGTGTATTTGGTCACTTATGCTTTGGGACATTTAAGGAGACATGTCCAAGAACAGTTGAGATGTTGTTGTCTCAGATGATGGCCAGGAGATGAGATAATGTTTTGTTTTGTTTTTTTTAAATCTGGGTGGAGACAAAGTGGAAGCAAATGAAGACAAGCAGCAGCTGGAGAAAAACAACAAGGGAAATGACTGAACTTTAGAGAACAACATGATAAAAAATGGAGTACCAGGAGAGCAGTTTTGTTCCTTTTAGGGTGGGACCGGCTGTTTTTGCAATCAGTAGTGTGCCCTCTGTAAAGAATGGTGCAGTACAGAACAACGAATGGTCATGAGTGTGAACTAAAAAGACAATATGACCTTTTTAACCGCCTTTTAATTTTATAATAATAATAATAAATAATAATACATTTTATTTGTATAGCGCTTTTCAAAATACTCCAAGACACTTTACAGAAGAATGGAGTTGAATAAAGCAAGTAATAGAATAGAAGACACACCAAAATACAACATTCATTGGTTAATACACAGTTAAAACATGAGTAATACGCATATAAAGCAATTTTATCATCTCAAGTGGAGCGTAACTATCAGTCTAAATTGCACTGACTATTTTATTTAATTCCACTACCTTCAAAAATGCTGCAAACCTTTAATCTAATATAATAGAAATAAAAAGAATACTCTCAAGCCTTCTAGCTACAGTCCTTAACATTATGCCCTTCAATTTAAGACAGCACCTAAGAAGCTCTATTAATAGTTCAATTCAATTTGCCTTAAAAAAAATAATATATAGTATACATTTCTCCTTGAAAAGGGAGTGTCCTCATGCATAAAGGTGTCCGCTGGCATCTGCAGTGATGCCTGTCAGCCCATCCAAGCCCCGCCCCTCTTCTTTCTTTCTTTCTTTCTTTCTTTCACCACCATGCCTACACTGTTCCCTGTTGCCTTGGCAACCTTACGGCCGGTCAGGCCTCTATCGCTGTCTTTGGAGACACAAGGGTGACTTCTGTGCTCGCCTCCGAGCAGCCGGAAGACTCGCTTAAGGTTATAAAGGGTCCACGTGCTGGCGCCCACCTACACTTCTTCAGTATGACCGTTATATATGTCAATAGAGGTTTTTTTTTTTTTTTTTTTTTACAAATGTGTTTACTGTACTTTTTTTTGATAGCTCTTTTTCACACATTTTCTATTAGCTTATCCAAACCATTTCTAATTACCGTGAGTGTAATGAAAAGGGCCTTTGCAGTAGAATTTGAAAAGAATCAAGGAAATAAGACAAACTGAGGATGAGTCAGTCATGTATTGAAATGAGAAAGTGAGCAAAAGCAAATTCCAGGGACAACAAATAACATCATATAACTATAAAAATGTGTTTTGTGTTTTTGAATTTCTGGATTCATTCCGGATTAATTAGATTTAAATTTGTTTCTAATAGGAAAAAGTGATAGTTAGCGTCCGTTTCAGTTGGTGTTGGACCTTCTGGAATGAATCCATGACGCTAACCAATGTACCCTGACAATAAGACTACTCTGAATATAAGACGACCCTTGTTTTTTCTAGGCTCATGTTTTGAAAAATTCATTTTAAAACCAAAATTCAAACCACTGCTTTGTTGATCACAATTATCTTAACATTAATTACCGTAATTAGCATCACAAATGTTCATTATAGTTCATTCTAAGTCAAAATTATTAGTCATCTCCTCCCACTACGTGTGGAAGTGGTAAGTTTTTGGTTTCTTCTTCTTCAGACCTTCTTCTCCACTTTGTTTGAAACACTTTAGAAGTGTAAAGTGAGACCAATTATTTAATTGATCAATTATCACTGTTTCATGGTTGACTGTAGTTCATTATAAGTCAAAATGATTAGTCATCTCCTCCCACTCTGTGTGGAAGTGGTAAGTTTTTCTTCTTCTTCAGACCTTTGACTCCACTTTGTTTGAAACACTTTCAAAGTGTAAAGTAGGAGCAATTATTTAATTGATCAATTATCACTGTTTCATGGTTGATTGTAGTTCATTATAAATCAAAATCATTAGTCATTTCCTCCCACTCTGTGTGGAAGTGGTATGTTTTTGGCTTCTTCGTCAGACCTTCTTCTCCACTTTGTTTGAAACACTTTAGAAGTGTAAATTGAGACCAATTATTTAATTGATCAATTATCATTGTTTCATTTGACTGTAGTTCATTATAAGTCAAAATGATTAGTCATCTCCTCCCACTCTGTGTGGAAGTGGTAAGTTTTTCTTCTTCTTCAGACTTCGACTCCACTTTGTTTGAAACACTTTCAAAGTGTAAAGTGAGACCAATTATTTAATTTGTCAATTATCACAGTTTCATGGTTGACTGTAGTTCATTATAAGTCAAAATTATAAGTCATCTCCTCCCACTCCGTGTGGAAGTGGTATGTTTTTGGCTTCTTCTTCTTCAGACCTTTTTCTCCACTTTGTTTGAAACACTTTAGAACAACTAAATCGGAGGCTTACCAGTTAGCTTGTTAGCAAACAATGAACCAAGCCTTTTAAGAGTGGGTTCCGGCCTCAGCCACTTAGAATGCACCAGGTTCTTGCTCAGTGGAAGTATCATTTATCAATGTCTTGACCTCACTATTAAGAGGAAAGCAGATGTTAGGCTGATAACTGCACTTGTTGATGCCCCACATTGTTCACACTGAGGGGTAGTTTCCTGCATTGTGTTAATTAGGCCCATAATTACGTCTCTCCTCTGTTTCAACTCATCACAGCTCGCTTTGTGAGACGCTGTTCCATTCTTAACTTGGTTTGGAATGACAAATTTAGAGTCAGACAATCTTCTTCATGATGTTAGAAGGAGAAAAAGTGACAAATATGGACTTGTCTCACGCAGACATCCTTGAGTGCAACCGAGGTCATGCAGAATATTTGGTTCTGGTGGCAATGACACACAAATCACTGCTAAGATAATCATAGAATAACTGGAATATTATCATCCTATCACGCAGTTCCATCAGCTTTGAAAACAAACAAGAGAGACCCTCTGAAATGCTCCAAAAGGGAGGCGTTGTGACCCACACCTTGTAAGGAGTTATAGCTTGCATGTGAAGATTTAGAGGTCTCCCATTATGCAAAATGGAGATTTGAATGATGTTCTAGTGGAGAAGAAGATCTAAAGAAGAATTTGAATGATGGCCTCCCTGCATTGGTTGCTTTAGTTCGCCTGTTTAGAATTGATTTTCAGATGTTATTGTTTGTTTTTAAGGTGTTGAATGGGCTGGCCCCCAAATACACCCCTGGACTGGTGGTCAGCCAATCACAGGGCACATATAGACAAACAACCATTCACACTCACATTCATACCTATGGACAATTTGGAGTCGCCAATTAACCTAGCATGTTTTTGGAATGTGGGAGGAAACCGGAGTACCCGGAGAAAACCCACGCATGCACGGGGAGAACATGCAAATTCCACACAGAGATGGCAGAGGGTGGAATTTAACCCGGGTCTCCTAGCTGTGAGGTCTGCGCGCTAACCACTCAACTACCGTGCATCCCTACTCTTATTTCACTTCATGAGTAATGCTGCACGGCGGAATTGAACTCCTAGCTGTGAGGTCTGCACGCTAAACACTCAACTACCGTGCATCCCTACTCTTATTTCACTTCATGAGTAGAGCTGCACAGCGGAATTGAACCCGGGTCTCGTAGCTGTGGGGCCTGCGCGCTAACCACTTGATCGCCGCGCAGCCCTACTCATGAAGTGAAATAAGAGTAGGAATTGAACCCGGGTCTCCTAGCTGTGAGGTCTGAGGGCTAACCACTTGAATGTGGGTGGAAACCGGAGTACTCGGAGAAAACCCACGCATGCATGGGGAGAACATGCAAACTCCACACAGAGATGGCCGAGAGTGGAATTGAACCCTGGTCTCCTAGCTGTGAGGTCTGCGCGCTAACCACTGGTCTAGTGGTTGCCGCCCGTAAATATTATTATTACTATTAAAATGTAATGTAATGTAAAAAAAAATGTATAGGACCTTTAAAGATGCAATCAGCAACAAACGATCTTTTCTTTGCAAATGTGCTAAATTCGAACCTACTTTGTCGTGTCTGAAGTGTAGACTTCTACATTGTCAGTAGGGGACATTGCAGAAACAATTTGGAGCATATCTGGACAATAATTGTAAAAATTAGTTGTGCTCAGTGATTAAAATACATTTAGCATAAGAAATATCCTACTAAATTGTCCTATCTAAAACTGTACAGCCTTTGCAGTCTTCTTTGGGTGACAGCAACGTGGGAGCATGTCAGCCAGCCAGCACAGCCGACAAGTCAGCCACCTGGAGCAGTCAGACGCTTCCGCAAAACCTGCCAGTCTGTCACACAATTGCGGAGCTGTTCCGGCGTGAAAAAGTGCCCAGCCAGCCGATTAATCAGCTCAGCATCCACAGGCGCGATTGTATGCTGGGAACATGAGGGAAATGAGCAAAACGCTGATGGAAGTGTTTCCTTCCAGGAAAAAAAAAAAAAAATTATAGTCACAGGCACGGAAAAAGCTGAATCCATAATCAGCATGTCTGACTTTGTATCCCTTTGGTGTACCGTATTCCGGTCCAATGCATGAAGATACTACAGTATTCCCTCTTGTGTCGCTGCTTGTATTGAATCTGTGTGGGTCAAGTGCAAATGTCAGCTGGACCACGTTGGGCCTAGTTAAATGCTAAAGGCGTTAAACTCCCGAGAGTCAATAAGACCTGCCAAGACATTCATTCACCGCACTGCAGCAGGGAAGTTCTGAATGTTTTTTGTGTTAGGGCACACACAAGGTTTCAGGAATAGAGCACATTATAAAGAATACTTTACAGTAACCATCCAGCCAAAAAGGCCAAATAGGCAAACAACCATTCACACTCACATTCATACCTATGGACAGTTTGAAGTCGCCAATTAACATAGCATGTTTTTGGAAAAACACGCATGCACGGGGAGAACATGCAAACTCCACACAGAGATGGCCCGAGGGTGGAATTGAACCCGGGTCCCCTAGCTGTGAAGTCTGCGCGCTAACCACTCGACCACCTTGCAGCCCTACTCTTACTTCACTTCATGAGTAGGGCTGCACGGCGGAATTGAACCCGGGTCTCCTAGCTGTGAGGGCTGCGCGCTAACCACTCGCCCGCTGTGCATGAAGTGAAATAAGAGTAGGGCTGCACAGCGGACTTGAACCTGGGTCTCCTACCATTCACACTTACATTCATACCTATGGACAATTTGGAGTCGCCAATTAACCTAGCATGTTTTTGGAATGTGGGAGGAAACCGGAATACCCGGAGAAAACCCACGCATGCACGGGGAGAACATGCAAACTCCACACAGAGATGGCCGAGGGTGGAATTGAACCCTGGTCTCTTAGCTGTTAGGTCTGCGTGCTAACCACTTAACGTGCAGCCCAGGATTAGAAGACTAATGAACTATATTGGGAGTGTATTTCTACAGTATTTGTTGACATTAGCGTTTACTGCTGCCATTGGCTGGCGACCAATCCAGGGTGTACCCCGCCTCTCGCCTCCAAAGTCAGCTGGGATAGGCTCCAGCATACCCCAGCGACCCTAGTGAGGACAAACGGTATAAAAAATTGTATGTATGGATATCGTTTACTGACCATTTCTTAATGAAAATGATACAAATATATAGAAAAATAGCCAATATGACATTCTGTTGATATACTACATGTGCCCCGCCAAACATGAGGGATTAAGGGTGACAAAAAAGTGGAGTATTAATGCTCTGGATCAACTGTCCATGATGTCAGCGGTGTCTCATGTTGATGAGGTCAGTGTGCTTCAGGCTAAATGGGAGTCGGCTGCAGGCTGTGTGCATAATATTGTGGATTTACGCCAGAGGCGTGAAGACTTGTTGGATGAAATACTATTCTGGAGCATACTATGAGTATTGAAACATCTACAGCATCCGCCATAGTGAGGCGCACAAAGAAGCGCGTGGCATCATTAGTGACACTTTACATTCAGGTCACGGGCAGTTAGTCCTACCCCCTCCAGGGAGGTGTAGGCTGAGGAGGGTGAATAATTTTAAAAGTAAGGCTTTACACTAAATATATTGTGTCTATACAGTGGTGTGATTTCTTATTATGTATAATTACAGGTTGAGCCATCCTTAGCAGCAACAACTTCAATCAATGACCTGCAATCAGCATTGAAATCTGATATTGATTCATTGATCTGACAACAATTCGTCATTGATTTTACATATCTTCAGTATTGATTTAGTTTTATGAGAAATGATTATATACACAGGCTGCACGGTGGTCTAGTGGTTAGCGCACAGGCCACTCAGCTAGGAGACCCGAGTTCAATTCCACCCTCGGCGATCTCTGTGTGGAGTTTGCATGTTCTCCCTGTGCATGCGTGGGTTTTCTCCGGGTACTCCGGTTTCCTCCCACATTCCAAAAACATGCTAGGTTAATTGGCGACTCCAAATTGTCCATAGGTATGAATGTGAGTGTGAATGGTTGTTTGTCTATATGTGCCCTATGATTGGCTGGCGACCAGTCCAGGGTGTACCCCGCCTCTCGCCTGAAGACAGCTGGGATAGGCTCCAGCGCCCATGCGACCCTCATGCGACCCTCGTGAGCATCAGCGGTAGAAAATGAATGAATGAATGAAATAATTTTTTTGCCTAAATTAGGCATTTTCAAGCGTTTAAAAATAGTTTCATGCTAACCGAGGTTGGTTAGCATCCACCTTGGTTAGCGTGCTTTTTGGTTTACACCAGTCCAGGGTGTACCACGCCTCTCTCCCGAAGACAGCTGGGATAGGCTCCAGCACCCACGCGACCCTCATTAGGATAAGCAGTAGAAAATGAATGATTATATACACAATGATAGTAATGCAAATTATAACAATATAAAGTCTTGTTTTTCGAAAATGTGCTAATATAAATATTTGCCTAACATTGACTATGTTTTTGAAGATCTGAGCTTGTGTAATGGACGGATGAACACACAACAACATTTATTGGGATGTTCATCCAGCATTCCAACACTGAAGTGGATGCTAATGGGCATGTAAGCAAATGCATTCTAGCAACAACATAATAGAACCCGTAGAGGCGTCCAAACAACACAAGACGATCCATGGCCGGTGCAGCACAATAGGCGCTGACAACATGGAATTACAGCCTCCGCATTAAAGCTTTTTTATTTCTGGGCCACTCAGAATGGCAGCAAAAGGGGGGCGGGGCTGTTCAACTGGAATAAAATCAGTAGTTCTCATGCAAAGGATGCCATGGTAACATGTGGACAAACGTGTTACCTTTGAATCCCCCCCCCCATGCTATAAAAAAAATAAACATTGAATAATAAATTCCTCACGGAATACCGTACATAAGAGAGATAGAGCATGACAAACAAGTAGTTTGTTGAATTAAAGAAATACAAATAAAAGAGCCACATTTTAGTCAGCCATTAAAAACAATTCACTTATAAAGTAGAAATTACAAGCGCCGCAGTCATTATGCAGCGTGACGTCACACCATATTCGCCATTAAAAATCAACCCCAAAAAGGTTTACTGACCTCAAATATGTGACAATCAAACTCCGCATCACATTGAAGTGAAGAAAAGCCTTTGAACGTAAGCCACATGAGTAACAAGCCCACTGACAATTAAGCCTAATTAGAGCATGGGGATATCCTGCTTCTCTTTCATGAATACAATTCTTTTTTCCGTGCCAAGACAGGATGTGCTGACTGATCATCCATGCGGATATTGGATAACCTTTGACTGCTGGCATCTAATGGACACTTTAGAACATGGATCAGTGACACATGCATCAGAGGCCAGTGTCGCGCTTTCCTGACCTGGACTAAGTGAGCGCTGTGCTGATGTAAGCACGGCAGCTATCTATCTATGGGAATGTTCCTTTTTAGCCACTCTGATGCACTTCCCCTTCCGAGTCACATTACGGAACATGTTTATAAAGTACAAAGCAGTTGATGTTTGCTAAATACAAGGATGAAGAGTCTTGAACCAGTCATGATATGCTATACATATCACTATATTGACACTTACTATGGTACCCATTATGTCATTGTATGGTCATATCACATCGTACTTTGGTATGAGGCGCATTATTTAAAAAAAACAACCTTAAACTGTATTATGGAAAGCAGGAAGTGAACAAATGTAACAGTTACTGATTGTAAAAGTACCAGATGGAGGGGTAGGATTTAATAAGCTTTGCTTCTTCCTACTCCTTTTGGACATGTGGAACTGTGAACTGATTATGGGATGCATTCAATTGTAATCCGATGCATGTTCAAATGAAATAAAACCATTACCATTACCAATTAACAAAGCATGTTTTTGGAATGTGGGAGGAAACCTGAGTACAAATAAAATAAATAATAATAAAAATAGTAGTAAAAATAAAAATAAAATGTAAAAATAAAAAAAATAAAACAAAAAACAAAATAAAAAAAACAACTTAAACTATATTAGGAAAGCAGGAAGTGAACAAATTTAACAGTTAATAATTGTAAAAGTTCAAATGAAATAAAACCATTACCATTACCAATTAACAAAGCATGTTTTGGGAATGTGGGAGGAAACCTGAGTACAAAAAAATAAATAAAAATAAAATAGTAGTAAAAATAAAAATAAAATGTAAAAATTTAAAAAAACAACTTAAACTATATTAGGAAAGCAGGAAGTGAACAAATGTAACAGTTACTGATTGTAAAAGTACCAGATAGAGGGGTAGGATTTAATAAGCTTTGCTTCTTCCTACTCCTTTTGGACATGTGGAACTGTGAACTGATTATGGGATGCACTCAATTGTAATCTGATGCATGTTCAAATGAAATAAAACCATTACCATTACCATAAAAAATCAATCCCAGTTTTTAAAAATAAACCGCAAGTAACTGCTGTTGCTCTCTGCTGACCGGCGGCTGTAACATTTCTAAAACTATTCCCACACTGACTGCCCTTTGACCTCTCAAGATGAGACTGTCTCCATGCCTGTAAGACATCTTTACTTCAACTCCATTCGGGCCATCCGCAGGGATTCTAATAGACATGAATGCTACATAAAACATTGTTCCATATACTGAATAAATTAAGTAAAAGTTTGTAAATATGTATTTAAATGTTGACTACTATGTACTCAAATAGTATGTTTGTCTTCCTTAGACAGCAAAGTCTTTAGAATAAATAGAATCACAAATTCAAGACAGGTTGAAGGAGGCAGTCACAACCTTCAGGAAGGAAAAAAAAACTGCACTGGAAAAGGCACTGGAACAATCATACGTTGCCATGGGAACGTGACTGGTTAGTGCCATTTCCATTTCACCGTCTCATATTGTATGATGATCCTTGTAAATGAATAACATACGCCATCTAGACTAATTAATGTACATTCCTTTAAAATCCTGGGTTGTGGTTGAAGTGCGGTCCAGGAAACACAAGTCCTCAGACCACCACGATGCCCCCTCATGAAGACATCTTTTCTCCAGGACAGTCTGTCTGCACGGCCAGATTTAAACACAGAAAACCCTGACTAAAGCAAACAGGAGGAGTCGTGTATCCTCAAATATAAACACCGCTTTGGTCTGCAAGACTGCAGCAGAGGGATGCCCTGCTCTTTAATTATCGCTCTCTTCCTATGAAGAGGTGAGAACACGCCAGTGTGGGCTTGCTGAGACGCTGTGACCCCGCTGTGGTATTCACACTGCTGGCATAGTTCGTATGACCCTGCCACAATCCTGAAACCGCACCAGCATGAAGTCTATTGGCTGCCGTGTCTTTTGCATTTCATTATTACACACTAGAAAAGAAGAGATGTAAGTAGATGCTGCATTGATGGCACTCGGTCTGCACTCAGGCAGGATTCATAAAGTATACATTGCTAACTTTGTGGCTTATCTTGTGTTTATTTCTATTGGGCAAAGTGGTAGCTGTCATTCATAACAGCATGGAGGACGGATCGCAGGTCTATGATGCAGATTTCTGGATTATTTGGAGTCCTTTACATACAAGGTTATCAGTAATAACTGGCAGGAGGAGAGATCACAAGTTACTTTCCAAATATTAATGGATTCTTCCATAGCCTAAGTCATACTGCTCCTAGATGGAGGTAAGAAACAGAAAGCAGAAAGTTTAATTATGTTAACAAAAGAGGAAAAAAAACAAGAAATAATCCAAACATAAACATAATCCCTCGCTGTAAATTCTGTGACTCTACGGATCATGTTTTTTTTAAATTATATCAATTAATAGATCTGCACGGCGGTTGAGTGGTTAGCGTGCAGACCTCACAGCGAGGAGACCAGGATTCAATTCAGTTTCCTCCGGGTACTCCGGTTTCCTCCCACATTCCAAAATCATGCTAGGTTAATTGGTGACTCCAAATTGTCCATAGGTATGAATGTGAGTGTGAATGGTTGTTTGTCTATATGTGCCCTGTGATTGGCTGGCGACCAGTCCAGGGTGTACCCCGCCCGAAGACAGCTGGGATAGGCTCCAGCACCCCTGCGACCCTCGTGAGGAAAAGCGGTAGAAAATGAATGAATGAGTGCTGTGGTTGAATGTTACATATTTTTTGCCCAAATGAAATATTTTCAAGCATAACAATGGATAAATTAACTAAAATACACACATAAGGCATTCAGAAGAGGAATTCAAAGATGCTACGATGATATGTAGTACTCTACACTGGTCACTCTGTGAAAGAAATGTTACTGTAATGTTTGTTGAGACACACAAGCACCAGTCTTGATCGCTACAACAACAAGCCGTACCAGGCTGAAACTCAACTCTGAACCCCCAACGTCACTTCCTGTCCACCCTTCACCCAACTCCACTAGGGAATACGTTAAAAGGCTTATTTTCTGTTGTTATGTTTACTGTGTTGGATAATACCAGTGTAAAGGTGACTAGAGGGGTGTTATTACATGTCTTATAATGTTAACAAGCGTATTTAGATGGTCATAAACCGTTTTTTGATGATCTGATTACACAAATATTTCATTTATAAATAAGGACTACTATTTTGCTACATACTGTAGCTTCAAGTCGAATGTCTGAAGGGGTACACGACTGTAAAAAGTCTGGGCCTCGAAAATATATAATCCAGTGGGACCCCTGAAAATCTGCCTCCAATACAGCCAACATTCTACTCCTTTGTTGTGTGCCTGAATTTTCAATAGAAGCACGTTTTCAATGTTTTCAACCCCATCCTACCACACTGCATTAGCTATGATGTAAGCACACTCAACCAATTTGAACATATGAAACTGAATTTCCGGCCAGCTGGACACAAGACACACACACACACATACACACGTGCCAAAAAAAGAACCTCTGATTTTTCTTGGAAGAAGTGTTTTTATGCAATCTCTGCTGCATTCTCTGGGGATGTGTTTTGAATTTGAACATGAACTTGAGCTGCCCCAACACGCCCTTCGTGTTCATCTCTGCAAAAGCACTGAAAAGCTGTCAAGAGCTTTGGGTGAGCTCATACTGTTACACCCAACCAAAACACACCGAGGGAAAAAAAAAAACAAAAAACGACAGCGTTAAATCATGTGCTGCTACAAATCTGAGCATGTTCCTCCCACTATTATGTTGTTGCTCATTTGTGGGGGGTAATTATACCAAACTGTGATTGCTAAGCCACTTGAGGTAGGCTGCCAGGCTGATAAACAATGACTAAAAACGAAAGATTATGTTTAGATATAAGCAATTCATTTGAAATGAATTCTAAAAATCTATCTGCAGTATCTATCTATCGATCTATGCAGCTAATTAGCTCGGTAAATACAATAGCTAGTAACCATGCAATTACAGTAGCTAGCTGTATGTACTGCTAAATGATAGTAAAATTATAGGCACATAAAAATAAAAAAATGCCAGAATTATTTCATGTCTAACATCCAGTAGTTGCTAGCTAAAGTTGCTAGATATACTTGGCTATAGTCAGATATGAGAATATGAGAGCAAATATTCATCATAAAATGAACTAGCTGTTAAAATTGATTAAAAAAAATAGCAATAACATGGTGGCAACAGTCAAAAGATGCTAAGGATTTTGGGGTTTCCTGTGATCATCATAGACCCTCGCTAGCTACGGCTGTTAGCTATACCAACTAACTGTTAAGAGCTGACTCCTCCAGTTCTGTTCCCACAGTGAACGCTACAGGACTTCATTCATTCACAACACACGCCATCCAGCTCTAAACATTACAACATACAAGCAGATGAGTCTTACTCACACAGCAAACTAACTTTTTAATGTGATAAAATATGGGCATTAATATAAAAAAAGCAAGCAAGCAAAAATATGGCTGCCAAAAACCAAATATCAGGCAAAACAGTTGATAGCTTTAGCCCTACTTGCTATGGAACTACTCAAGCATGATAAGCATATGAGAGCAAATCTTCATAGTACAAGGTATTATTAGAAGTATGCATGGCGTGCACGTGCACATACCATCTGCAATGTGTGATTTTTCTTCCTTTTTATAGAAAAAAAAATACTCGATGACACAACAGGTTTGTGCAAGCTGAGGGGCCCGCTGCTGCTGTTAATCCTCCCTCCTTCCCCTCACACTATGTCTGTTTCTCATTTACTGTTACGCAACATCTTTCTCATCCTTCTCAGAACCAGACGTTTACTGCAGAGTGCTTTCGTCTGGATGTATAGGCACTTATTGCTTGGATGGATAGATGGATGCACAACCTAATAGGATAGTGGACTAGTGGGCAGTAGAGCTATACATTTATAAAAGAGAGACTTTGGTTTTGTGAACAAGTACAAAAGCTCAAAGAAAGGTGGGGTCTATTCAAATTAGTATGACATATGTAATGTGTTGTTTTGGCATTTCTGACGTGTTTCAAAGGCATTGAAACGTCATAACGTCAAAATTATGCAGTAGTTTAGTGAAAGTAAATCAAAAGTAATGTCGAAGTACTGCATTATAATACAGAGACAGACATGCCAATCACACTCAACAGTGACAATACACTTTAAATATGGAGCTTTAGCGACCTCTGGTGTCAGCTTTGGCCAATTGACTACATCCATTGCCCACACATAGTTACTGCAATGATTATTATTGAAATATTTGTGAAATGCAAAGAATTTTTAGTGTGATTGTTGTAGTTAGGGGCACAAAAACTATGCTATGATATTTGATATGATTTTAAGCCAAAACTTCACGAAATGTCTCTATATTGTTTAACAAAAGGAAGTGCTAACTACGAGTAAGTTAGCTTGATAGCCACTTATATAAATACTGTCTTGATAGGTAGGTTAAAAATCGAAGTTGCTGCTATTTTACCATTATTTTTATTATTATTGTACTGTAACTGTAAAATATTGCTAACTACGGGGGATAGGGTTTTAGAAGTACAACAAACGACTGTATATAGCAAGCAAGCATGCTATTTAGTTAGCTTGTTAGCTGAGTAGATACCTGATAGCTATGTACAGTAGGTATGTAGCACAATTTAAAAATATATTAATAAACTTTTAGATAAGTCATATTAAGCCTTTTTGAAACTCTAAACTGCCAACAACAAACAAACAAAAGATGCAGTGACCTTATTAATGAATACAAGTGGCTTTTGGTAGATTATTATGGTGTAATTATTCGTTAATTTACATGTTAATGTATGCAAATATAGTCACTCTAAGGCCACAAGAACAAAATGGCGCCACCTATTGGCGCATGTGACGTCAAATGGTAAACATCCCCAATGTAACGTCTATTTAACATGAAAAATGAAGCTAGAGTAAGAATGTCTTATGTTGCAGTCATGATTGTTGACAAATGACTAGTAATAAATGTGTTATGTTAATACAGAAGAAATATGGCGGCTTGCATGCTCACTTAAGGGTGTTTTGAGGAGGAGCTCGCTTGTTTATTCATTCACGTCAGATCCTCTCTTCCTTTCTTCCCTCCCTCACTTCCTCCCTCCCTCCCTCCTGCCTTCACACAACGGCCGCCGTCGTTTCCAACTGTTTCTCCTTTCTCCGTCTCGTCGCCACCATAAACCCGTTTTGGAATCAGGTGAGCAGCCATGTTTACGTGTCTGTCTGTCTGTCTTTAGGGCTCGTCTTTATGCTAGGTTACAAGTGTTTGTTTCATCAGTAACTTGGTTCAATTCCACCCCCGGGGGGCAGACCACCACATCATCCTCTTCTTCTGCAGTTTTTTCGTTTATTTTGCCATGCAGGTTACCAACTATTGCCAAAATGTCGCCTGGTTTGTTTGTTTTTTTTTACGTTCGGCCATGCCATAAACCGATGGCGTCGATAGAGGTGGGGGCCGGGTGGACGACAAGCCAGCCGCATGCTGGAGCTCAACCCGGGGCGAGCAGGCCACACTAGCCCAGCACTGCCCATCCCTACACGGGGATGCTAGACACATAGGCCGGTCCAGGTTTTCGTGTCTCACAGTCAGTTCTTATTGGAGTTGTTTTTGCTGTATATTTTTCATTATATAATCACATTATATGCTTTTAGGCAAATTATGACTTGTGACTAAGGTGGTACCATCAAATTTTGTGTACTTGACAATTGACTTTGACAGCTTGGGAACATATTTGTACCGTTTTGGGGCCTGGAGAAGTATTAAAAGTAATATTGAAGACCAATAATTATTTGTATTTCATAATTGTACTGTTAGATGCTGTGAAATCCATGCAGCATTGAACACAGCAGTCAGATACATGCTAACAACAGTGCCAATGGAGGAGACTCGAGGGCAAAGTGCAGCAGAGTTGAGACTGTGGAGTCTAATAGGCAGTGTCCTGGAGCTAACATTAGCATGTGGGTTTGTTTTGGTCATTTTTTAGCTGTGTATGCTCAAATGTTACAATGATGAAACTGCTTGACTAATTAAGAAAAAAAGCACACTTGGAACTGCAGCCGTGGAAAGCTAATTGTGCTGTGCTCATTAGGTACGGTGCAGCAGAAAAACACATGCTCCTTTTTCATGGCACAGTCAACACCTTTAATGTATAAGCCTTGAAGCATGTTTACATTTTGTGTAGCAGTCCTTGAAACATGAACAAGGTCCAAAAGTGGCATCCATGTCTTCTAGTTTACCACCATTTATTTGTAGGTATTTGATCATGTTGTGCCTCTTCCAGGGTTAAGGAGACGTATTTACAAGATACGTCGTTATATGATTGTGGGTTGCTGTGTCTGTGCCTTAAAGCGAACTCAGTTTTGACAATTTTTGCTGTGTTCTGTGTAAAAGACACAGGTGGATAAATGCCGTACCGTCTGTGAAATGGTGTGATCTCTGTGAGCTCAATCAGGAAGCAACTTGATGGTAATAATAGAGGCCCATATTGTCAGCAGTCACCAACCGTGCCAAGGCATTCAAATGAAGAAATATGCAAACAAGCAAATGAGTGAGTGAGAATTCTATGTTTATGGATATTTCTTATCAGCACATGTGAATGTAGCTATGCTAAGAGGTTTAAAATAGCTGATGATGGTGTCAGCACATTGCAGTGCTTCGGCTCTGCTCTGCTGCAGGCAGGGTTAAAAAAAAAAAAAAAAAAAGAGGCTGATGATTCTGGAAGCAGAAAGCGCGGCCTCTGGGTCCCAGCCATTTAAACACCGCCTACTATTTTGTATGTACGGTGGAACCAGTTTAAATGCCATAAAGGCTGCAGCATGAATACAGAATCAGTCATCTTCAGCCTAGTAGTTCAATTTAAAATAAAGTACTTGTAGTTTAGCTCATTTGACCATTGCAGTTATTAATAGAGCCTGACCGATATGGGATTTTTTGGGGCTCATGCCGATCCCGATACTGGGGACTGAAAAAAGGCAAATATATGAAATAAGAGCATTGATATACATAGGATACTGTACATACTGTATATGAACAGAAATATGATTCAACACAAAGAAGTGGAAGACTACTAAATGAAAATAAGGAAGTTGAATAAATTTTAACAAATCTTAAATTTATAGTATTCTTTGTTTTGATGGTGCTGGAGCTCAGGATGCAGATGTTGCATCTAACGTATCGCCTGTTGAGTCTTTTGTGAAGTGGCTCCACACCTTACTCTTCTGTGAAATGAAAATATATACATTTAGTGCATTTTGGTAATTAACCTATAATTTCACACTCTAGTTGACCATTTTAAAATAAAAACAAGAGGTTGCATTGGGCTGAAACTGATGTGAGCTGTTTTTAAACTATAACATAATGTGTTTATAAAAGGCTTATTCACAGGAACATCTCACTAATATAAATTAGTCATTTATTAGCTGTTAAAGTTTAGCATTTGCATTTTAAAGAGTGAAATAAAGAAAAAAAATACTTAATGCAAGGCACTAAATGACATTTTATGTAACAACATAGCTGGTTTAAAAACATGCAATATATTAAATTACAGCAAAATACATTACTTGGAATTGTTCTAAATTATTTGAATATAGACAATTTGTGAATGTATGAGCCCCTGGAAAGCCTGCATGGACGTATGAAGTGAATTGGGACTCTGCAAGTGTGTAATGTTCTTAGATAATAGTGGACATGCGGATTAACAGTTGCATCTACACTATCGTTGTTTATCTTATAGAGATGCTACTCACACGACGTTAAACATCTCTAAAAACCTGTGTGAAATAATGTAGGATGTTCTCCTTGACGGGCCCAGACAGCTTGGCACTAAAGTGTAGTGCTATATTGTTTCACAAAGTCACAGCTTACCTTGGTGAAAAAAAATGCAGTTCCTTTTTTCCCGCTTTTCCAGTCGTCTGCTCTACTGTAGTTGAGTGAGGCAGGCAGTGGCACCTCGCTGCTGTGTCTGTGTGTGTGAGGGGGGCGGGGCCAGGTACTCAGACAAGGAGCAGCACAGAGACACTCGGGAAGGGAATAATCTCCGTGCAGCAAAGATGTTAATATCGGTTACATACTCACCGATATTGATTAATTGGTGATACGTCGAACGACAGACCAAGTTAATTAAGATTGAAACTTCAAAACAAACTAGACTACAAGCTTAGCTCCGAATCATTGAATCGGTTCTTTTTGGAGATGTCTCACTTTTAACATATTAACCATAGTCATTCTTTTTTACCGCTTATCCTCACAAGGGTCGCGGGGGTGCTGGAGCCTATCCCAGCAGGGTACACCCTGGACTGGTCGCCAGCCAATCACAGGGCACATATAGACAAACAACCATTCACACTCACATTCATACCTATGGACAATTTGGAGTCGCCAATTAACCTAGCATGTTTTTGGAATGTGGGAGGAAACCGGAGTACCCGGAGAAAACCCACGCATGGACGGGGAGAACATGCAAACTCCACACAGAGATGGCTGAGGGTGGAATCGAACCCTGGTCTCCTGGCTGTGAGGTCTGCGCGCTAACCACTCGACCGCCGTGCCGCCTCAAGCTTAACAGTCAGCTAATAAGCTACAGACCAAGTTTTAATCTGTCATGTTTACCACTTAACCACATTTAGGTTAACATGACATTAGGGGTGTTGAACGTGCTCCGGTTGTTATTGTACATTACTGCATTCTGTTAATTATTTTATGAGGATAAACGAACTTTGGAAAAGGTGTGGGCTGCGCGCCCCCTGAACGAGTCGAGTCAGAGGACTCTTGTTTTAGCGGATTAGAAAATGATGGACTAAAATACATCCGACCAATCACAACTCTGCGGCCCGTGTCACAGTTGACACAATGTTAGCACAGCCGGCACTGTGACACTGGACCATAACGAAGCTTTTAGACAGTAATCGACCACAAACCTCATTCAGGCTTCTCTAGCCTCTCTGCTCATTTGGCCCAATTTTCGCCCTCTTCAATGTAATTTTAGCTCATGCGAGTGTGTTAGCACGGTTGTCAGCACCAACACTCCCTCCTCGCTCACTCTGTCTGTTTTTGTCATCTGCTCAGGCATCAGTGGTAACACTCGCTCGGGCTGTGGACATTTTGTTTTGTTGTGTTGATTAGCACTTGTTTAACCGCTACTCACATTTGGTTGAAGCTAATTGTAATTATTTATGGTTTAATGCATAAAATATCCAGATGAATACTGCGAAAAACAGTGTGTTTTACTCTTTTATTATGTTAGCTGTTGATTTAGTTTAGCTTTACTACCACATAAATGACTGGAGTGAACATTCATTCATTCATTCATTCATTTTCTACCGCTTTTCCTCACAAGGGTCGCGGGGGGTGCTGGAGCCTATCCCAGCTGTCTTCGGGCAAGAGGCAGGGTACACCCTGGACTGGTCGCCAGCCAATCACAGGGCACATATAGACAAACAACCATTCACACTCACATTCATATCTATGGACAATTTGGAGTCGCCAATTAACCTAGCAGAATTATAGTAGTAGTAGTAGTAGAATAGTAGATACTGCAGTAATACTTTAGCACACTTTCTGGAGTGTTACAGTCCCAACTCAATTTTGCTTTACAGTAGTTCCGCCAGAAACTGCAAAAAACAAGCTACATTGAATGCATTCATCAGAACCAGACATGCTAGCAAACAATGAATGAGGGTTTCCTGTTTACTTCTGGAAGGAGATACATTTTATCCAAGGGGAGACTGAGGGCAACAAGACAACAGGGCACTGCAGCAAAGCAGAGACTGTGGAATTTCTAGCCTCGTAGGAGAAATAGTACCCAATTTTGTTTGTAGAAATCTACAGTAGTACCATGCATTGGGATGAAGCATGTTGATGTCAATTGATCCCGAAACTGAATATTCCTGTCTTTTGTTGTTCTTTATTGGGTGTCATTAGAGTGTGCAGGTCTTCGAACGCATCATAATGTACCTGCTTCTTCAAGCTAGTGATGACAGGTGACACTCCATGTAATTTGTGTGAAGAAAAGAGCAGTAATAATGTTCTTTAGACTTGGTTCCTTTCCCCTCAATGCCGCCATGTTTTTATCAGGCTTGGCTTTGTGCTCTCTTTATCCCTCCCTTGCTTGCTCTACCGTTTTTTTCCTCCCTCATTCCTCTTTCTGTTTTTTCTCTCTCTCTCTCTCGAGCTCCCCTCCCCCTCTTTCTGCTCCCTACTCTCCCCATTTTTTCACCTCCTCTCTTCCTCTCTGTTTCTATCATGCTTTACCCTTTTCTTTCCCCTTCTTCCCAAATCTCTTCCCCTCTTTCTCGTCCTCTCCATCCTTCCCTCCCCCACTGCAGCCTCTCTGTCTCCTCCCATCCCTCCCTCCTTCAATCCCTCTTTCATTCCGTGCAATCATCTGTTCTCTTTTTTTCTCTCCCTGCTTCCGCTGTTATGCCCCCATTTTGTCCTCTGCAGCCCCTCTCTCTCTCTCTCACTCTCTCTCTCTCTGGCTCCTTCTCCTCCACGTTCTCTCTATCCTGTTGTTTACTCCACCCCCATGTGACATTTACAACAATACAAACTTTATTGACAAGACAGTCTTCCATTAGTTTTATATTGATGCTCTATTTAACCCTTTAAATCACCTGCTCCATGTAGAAGTGCGTCTGTCGTGGGATGTTGGTTAGTTTTTGCATCCACTCAACAAGTGTTCAGGAGCACAAATGGGACTTCACATATTTGAACAATGCAAAAAAGAGGGACTTTGATACATGCAGTTTTCTTTAAGTACCATATGTTCAAATAACACATCTTTAGATATATATTTAATTTGATGATTTTGAGAAATAATGCTATGAACCCTTGAGTGGTACAACATATTGTATTATTATTTCACAATTTTTTAAAATGGTTCTAATGATTTGTTGTAATCAGTCACCGTTATTTATAATTTGGTAACTGTAATGCATTCTTTTTTTTTATTACCAATTGATAGGGATTCTCTGATCGACTACAGATCAATATTGGACACATTTCCGTGGAAAAGCATGGGAACAGCCTATGCCGATCAATGCATTTCAGTGCCGATCACAAAAAAGCAATTACCTGTGGCTTATGCTAATGCAGATTGCAGAGAACGTTATTTGCAGTGCAGTGTCCTGCTGTAATGCGGTAGTGTCCCTCTTCCCTTTTCCTTCACACTGCGCAGGTGTGCGGCCACAAACCAAAGCAAACATGTCTGCTGTGTGGAATGTACAGTATATGCCGTTTGTGGGAGTGATGTAGGTTTGTATCCTGCAACACATGCCACAAAATACTGTATACATCTCCAGGGTACCATGTTAAACAGCTTTGACACAGCATTTGAAGAACAGACAAACACTTTTGTGAGTCGTCTAGGCTTGCGGTGTAGTCAATCAAACAGCAGCTAACATCGTCAACCCTTGCAAGTATCTGTGGGAATAATCAAATGAATCGGACTAGATGAACGGCCTTTCTCTGTTGTGGAAGACACAGGGTTGAGCAGACTATGCTCTCATTTCGAGCCATGCTACCGCTACCAGGAAGGAAATACAGTATTTCACAGACGTAGCCGTGGCAGAGTGCCACCAGACAAAGTACTCCCACAGGCGTCTCATCCTCTGTAAGTTTCAGAGGGTGAGGCATACCTAGCACTCATCATAAACACATTTATAGTTAATATGTGATCGATAGGGCTGCATGGCGGTCGAGTGGTTAGCGCGCAGACCTCACAGCTGGGAGACCAGGGTTCAATTCCACCCTCGGCCATCTCTGTGCGGAGTATGAATGTTCTCCCCGTGCATGCGTGGGTTTCCTCCCACATTCCAAAAACATGCTAGGTTAATTGGCGACTCCAAATTGTCCATAAGTATGAATGAGAGTGTGAATGGTTGTTTGTCTATATGTGCCCTGTGATTGGCTGGCGACCAGTCCAGGATGGTGACCATGAAAAATACCTTAGCTGCTGTTTAGGTGATGGGAATGCCAATTCATAAGTTTGTTTTTTTTATGAGATTTGGAATGTGACACTAACATGGATACATGGATACTTAGCAAACACGTCATATGACGTAAAGAGAGATTCTCAGGGCATTGAATCACTGTTAATGTTGCCTTAGAAGAACCTGAGCAGCCCAGCCCAATCGATTCAATGCCCTTAGAATACAAAGACATGAATGAATGAGAATATCTACAGGCGGTGAAGATAGATGTTTTAATGGACTCTTTGAGGCGTTGACCTGCTTTACTTCTATTGCTGTCTGTGATGAAACTGATCTGGAGGGTCCTCCCATGGGCTGATTTCACTTAACCACCACGTCTTGGTTATGACATGACAAGAAACGATAGAGGCAACAGAACAAAGTTCATTTGTAGTTCTAAGCATATTCGTTTGGCTTTACATTTTTTTTTATGGATAATGTTATTCCTCTCTCCTACATCATTACAATTACATGCAAATACGACGATAACGCCATTACATCACTTTTTTGTGCTGCACCGCTGTATGTAATAAAGCAGGGGCCTCAAACTAGTGTCCCGCGGGCCACATTTGATATGAAAGTTTAAAAGTTTTGCCCGCGCAAGTTTGATATGGATGCTGTATGGTATCATGTACCCAGAAAAAATTATTACGTTTGATTAATGTTCATGTTAAAGGTTAAATAACTGTTAATAGTTATCCTCCCTATCCGTGTGGAAGTGGTAAGTTTTTGGCTATTTAAGTTTAAAGGAAATAACTTGAAGGCTACCGTTTAGGTCGCTAGCTCTCTAGTTTGCGAGTTAGCGTGTCTCTCAAGACCCTGCAGTTGCGCAATATGTTGTAGTATGAGTTGAGTATAAATGTGACTATAGTCGTGTTTTGTCATGTCTACAGGGCTCTAATAATGCTTTGTTCATTTTAATCTGAAAAAAATAATTTGTCTACCCACCAACTATATGTGGTTTCTTAAGTTTTTATTATTAGCCATTTTATTATTATTATTATATTTATTTATTACTGATTGATTGATTTTCTTTATTCTTGATTTGTTTATTTATTTTTCTTTTTTTTTTCTTTTTGTTTTTTTAAACCTGATGCGGCCCAGTCTCACCCAGACCCGAGCTCCAGTGGCCCCCCAAGTAAATTGAGTTTGAAACCCCTGTAATAAAGTGTCCAGCTAGTGTATTTATTTACTCTCCTGTAGGATTTACACCTGCTTTCTTTGAACTCTTTCATTCCACAGTGGGCACTGTTTGTTTTTTTTTGCTATGCCAGGAGAGTCTTCATCTTTAGCCCTCATCATCTTTCCTCTACACTCCTCCCACACTCCCCCAGGCCTTTCTTTCAGTCATCCTTCATTCGCTCATCCACATGTCAGTCACCTGCCAACCATCTCTTGCTCTCCCATTTGTGCTTCAGTCTGCGCTCTCTCCCTATCTCTCCTCTGATGCATGATGGATGCATCATGGAAACTGCACCTCGGGAAGCAATGGAAAGAGAATAAACAGAGATATGAGACAATTTATTTTTGAGGTATTAAGACAATAAATAAAGCCCCAGACACATTTATTTATTCTGAAAAAGGATCAGACTCTTAGTCCCGCCCCCTTCCGTCCCCAGCGTATAAATAGGAGCGAGCATCGTCTCACTCGGCACTCAAATCTGAAGGATGAGGTCCTTAAAGCACCTGAAGCCTCACAGCAGGAGGAGTGTGGTGAGTTTTACCGGCTGAGGTGCTAATTATTAGTTTGCCGCTGCTATTTATACACCCTTCCTGACTCAGTGTTCATATATACGTTTAGTTATTTCCTCCTCCAGCTGTGTCTTTTTGTCATTTTCATTCTCCCTCTGTCTCCTCATATCTTTCCTCCTCCTGTAGCCTGACACTCATCTTCTTATATTCCCCTCCCCCTTCTCTATCCTTATCTCCCTTCAGCTCTACCTTTTTTTTCATGTACGCTTCCACCATTCCTCTCTCTCCTCTTCTACTGTCTATTCTGTTATTGTGCCTTAATCTCGCTCTGCATGCATGTTTGTTCATTAGTGCAGTTCAACACGCCATGTAGTCCCCACCCTCAACACGGTCCACATGGCCAACATCTTTCATGGTTCTTGTGTCACTTGGCTGGATTTAGAGTTGCGTCTCGTGAGATGGCAGGTATTGTTTTGATGGCCGCTTGTCAGCTATTAGGGTTACAGAACAACTCGTGAATTTTGTAGCCAGGCTGGGGTATGTGCCAAACAGGAAGCCATTAATAAAAGGTGTAGAGACCGTGAATATAAGACGAGGGCAAAATATTTGGAAAAACAGAACTTTTTTACACCAATATCAGTGCAGTAAATGAAGGATTACAGAAAAAATATATACTCAGTTTTATTGACCATTTGTGTTACTGATATGTACTCATCGAGCTCTACAGATGAATTAATTTCTGAAGTGCATGCCTCTCTGTCTGTCGCTTCTCCAGGAGGAGGCGAGCCGGCGCCTGGGTAGATGTGAGCCCAAGGTAATGGCCCGGCTGGTGGACACAGGCACACAAACAGATCCAGTCGTCGTGCTGTCCTTGGCCCAGGCCGCCGTGCTAGGTCTCATCTCCCAGAATGAAGTCTTCGGCGCGACCATTGCACCCAACGGCTTCTACACGGGTGAACCCAAAGAGTCGCCCGCACCGCCAGTAGACGGAGTGGACTACGAGTACGCGGACCAGCTTATCGGCGCCAACGGAGATTACCTCGGGGACAACTTAGCAGAAGACGGACAGATGCAACCGAGCTGCAGTCAGAGGAGGTGGCAGCAGGGGCCCCCTCAGCACCCCGATGTGAAGATGGTGTTGCCCGATCGCCATGTCCCTCAAGGGGGCGAGGGGACGGTGTGCCACATCAAAGGGGAAGGGGTGAACTCTGTCATGAGCTCCTGTGTCCACATGCTCAACAATATGGCTCCCAGAGGGGGTTTAATTCAAGTGGACCCGGCCACCCTCAGAGGGACCAACAAGAACTGTGCAGAGTGTGAGCGGGAGGCCTCCAACCAACAACAAGCCCCCACACATGTCCATCCTCCTCCCCCGCAGGTGGCCCATAGAGGAGGGGAGCACAGAGGGCTGCAGGGCCAGCGCCCCCTGGGGGGTCACGGTCGAGGCGTCCGTGAGGGTGCGGAGGAAGTCGATCACCAGGGGAACAACATGATGAAGCCCAGCCAACAAGACGAAGCCATCAGCAGCTACTTCCAAACCAGCGAAGTAGGCAGCTACGATTCGGGGGAAATGCCAATGGGCGGCGAGTACGAAGACGGCAACCAGAACATGATGTGGACAGATGGGAATGGGGGTGGGCAGCACCAGCAGCAGCAGCAGCCTCAGCCGCCACCGCCGCAACCCCCGAGAAGACACGGCGGGCGCAGGGTGGACCGACTGGACATCAACATCCAAATTGACGAGTCTTACTGCGTGGACGTGGGCGACGGTCTGAAGCGCTGGAAGTGCCGCATGTGCGACAAGTCTTACACGTCCAAGTACAACCTGGTCACGCATATCTTGGGCCACAACGGAATCAAACCACACGCGTGCCCCCACTGCGGCAAGCTCTTCAAGCAGCCCAGTCATCTCCAAACCCACCTGCTGACCCACCAGGGCACCAGGCCTCATAAGTGCACCGTGTGCAAGAAGGGCTTCACGCAGACCAGCCACCTGAAGCGCCACATGCTCCAGCACACGGACGTCAAGCCCTACAGCTGCCGCTTCTGCCGCCGCGGCTTCGCCTACCCGAGCGAACTGAGGGCGCACGAGGTCAAGCACGAGCGCGGCCGCTGCCACGTGTGCTCGCAGTGCGGCCTGGAGTTCCCCACCTACGCCCACCTCAAGCGCCACCAGGCCAGCCACCAGGGGCCTCACACCTTCCAGTGCACCGAGTGCAACAAGTCCTTCGCCTACCGCAGTCAGCTCCAGAACCACCTGCTGAAGCATCAGAGCCCCAGACCGTACACGTGTTCTCAGTGCGGATTGGAGTTTGTGCAACTGCACCACCTACGCCAGCACTCGCTAACACACAAGGTAACTAGCTAGCTTTACCGACACCTACATGGACTGGAGTGGAACTTTCAACCTTTTGGGCTAGTCTTATAGGTTATCACATGGTTTTGTGCGCTGTTCTCTGATTGGTTGTTTCACGGGCACGATACCAGAGCAGCGCGCTCTGAGTGGACAGCTACGGGGGCTGATACCGGACATGGTTAAACTCTATATTTTATCAGTATCACTGCCCTAATACTGTAGTATGTGATAATACTTGGTATACATGATGATCAACAAGATAAAGACAACATTAGCTGACTCATGCAGACGTTATGCATAATAATGCTTTGGTTCCACTTTAGAAGTCAATTGGGGTTGCTTTCCAAATTACATTTTTGGAGGGTTTGCTGGAATCTAAGGGAATTGACGACATCGAGGTGTCGAGGTGTACTTTCCCCCAAAATGTTGGTCGCTTTCTAAACTGAAATCTCACATGATTTGGCAACGTCATGCAAGATGACTGTTAGGAGTTTGTGTGACTATGAAGGCTTTTTTTTCTCAAAACGTTTGGTCCGACTGGTAGGATGGGCTGGCCTCAAGGTAGACCCAGACCACAGAGAGACTATATCTCTCAACTGGCCTGGGAACACCTCAGGATCCGCCAGGAAGACCTGGAGAGAGAGGGAAGTCTGAGCTTCTCTCTCTTCTCTCTATAAGTGAAAGAAGATGGATGGATATATAATGGTTTCTTTTGTGGGTTCTTGCACCCTGCAGGGCATGAAAGGCCACAAGTGTGAAGTGTGCTCGCGCGAGTTCACGCTGTCCGCCAACCTCAAGAGGCACATGCTCATCCACAACAGCGTGCGGCCCTTCCAGTGTCATGTGTGCTTCAAGAGCTTCATCCAGAAACAGACGCTCAAGACCCACATGATCGTCCACCTGCCCGTCAAGCCCTTCAAATGCAAGGCTAGTGTGAATCGCCACGCATCGGAGACGCACTTCTGCCAGACAGACGTGCAGTCGTAGGTAGTGATGTCCTCTGTTGTTGAATGTTTCCAGGTGTGTGGCAAATCTTTCAACAGAATGTACAACCTGCTGGGCCACATGCATCTGCACGCTGGCAGCAAGCCCTTCAAGTGCCCCTACTGTACCAGCAAGTTCAACCTGAAGGGCAACCTCAGCAGGCACATGAAGGTCAAACACGGGATGGACGTGTCCCCTGAAGGACAAGGTCAGGCCGCTAAAAATTCTGCCTATGCATAACTCGTGTTTTATCATCTAAATTCAGATATGGATATTCTAATAGTAAGCCTGTACATATGTTTCTATTATAGATCATGAATAGCGAGAAGAGCACTCACTCTTGCGGTCATTGAATCGGTTCTTTTTGGAGATGTCTCACTTTTAACATATTAACCATAGCATTTATTCATTCATTCATTCATTTTCTACCGCTTAGCCTCACAAGGGTCGCCAATTAACCTAGCATGTTTTTGGAATGTGGGAGGAAACTGGAGTACCCGGAGAAAACCCACGCATGCACGGGGAGAACATGCAAACTCCACACAGAGAGGGTGGAATTGAACTTTGGTCTCCTACCTGTGAGGCCTGTGCGCTAACCACCTGTCCGCCGTACAGCCCTTTTCAAATCATACACGAGGAGAAGGAATTCAACCGCTCTACAACAAACTAAAATAAAGTACAATTTTTGCCTATCCCAGTCTTTGGGGGAGAGGCGGGGTACATACACCCTGGACTGGTGGCCAGCCAATCACAGGGCACATATAGACAAACAACCATTCACATTCATACCTATGGACAATTTGGAGTCGCCAATTAACCTAGCATGTTTTTGGAATGTGAGAGGAAACCGGAGTACCCGGAGAAAACCCACGCATGCACAGGGAAAACATGCTAACTCCACACAGAAATGACAGAGGGTGGAATTGAACTCGGGTCTCCTAGCTGTGAGGCCTGTGCGCTAACCACTCTCCACCGTGCAGCCCCATTTGAATAAATTGTTGATGTATTTATAATAACTATGCAAACATTTACACATTTTAAATCCACTCACAAATCACATGAAACTGTCGATCCAAAAACATGACAAACTATAACCTTAATATTTGTGTCCAAACTATATTGACTCTGCAGGTGTATCTAATAATATGGACAGGACTTTTAATCGCAGCATTTTTCCCCCCTGTCATCATTATGCAGAGGTGCTTCCAGAAATGGAGAACCAGGGGGAGTATGAAAGCCAGAACTTTGGCTTCACGTCGCCCGACAACATGGACAATAGCGGCTCCCAGAACCTCACCAAGCTGACCACGGCCAACATGGAGGACATGGAGGAGTATTACAACTTTGGCAAGGACGCCAGCGCCTACGCCACGCCCTGAGTCAGCCATCTGTCCACCCTGCTGGGAATTGAACAAGCGGACTAGAAAGAGTGACTTGACTCTTGACGGGAAGGAGAAGCACTCGGTGCGGACTGTCGAAGCTGTGTGTTTGTACGCGTGGATCCATAACAAAACAGCGGGAAAAGGCCATGTTGTGATTTCCTGTCAATCACAAGCGTATATTTTTGGACTGACAAGGTCAGCTAGGCTGTGTAGTCATGACAGTATATACGTACACACAAACCATGGTTGGTACATAGTCACTCCTTACATACAGTATTCTTTAGCTATCAGTGCACTTACTGAACATAACTTTATTGACAATGAGATCCCTACAAAACATGTCAGTTTAGCCTCACATTAATATTCTAACCTGTGTCTTTGCTATACTTTTTTTTTTTTTTACTTTTGAGAGTTATTGAGAACGTGAAGTGAGCTTTCGTTGAGGAAGGTTTCTTTTTTTTCCTTTTTAAGGAAGCTGGAGGAAAACCAGACTGTAAAAAGTTAGATTTCCTTTTCTGTAAGGTCATTTGACTTTTTGAGGAGCATTTTTTCTTCTTTAGTGCTTGTTTGGAGTTTCAGCAGTCTTGTTTTTTTTCACTTCACTTTCAGTTCAACTGGAAAATATATTCCTAATGTACATTCTGTATATGTTTAAAAAAAAAAAAGAATAGTGAATTGAAAATGAAGTGAAGAGGATGGTCCTGCCTGCTCCTCATGATTCTGTTTTGGGGAAGTGGACTCCCCCTGTCCTGCCATGCAGGTCAGTCAGCTTTTTTGATATACACACTAAGTAAAAGCAAAAGAATGGTTGACTAGTTGAGCCATTATCAGACTAAAACGTCATGGAAATTGACCATGGATTATTTAATAATAAAAGACAAAAAATTCTAGTTTAAATGAAAAATCCAAGTGGCTTGTCTGTAATGTCATTTTCATTTTGCCATGGCATTATTTTTTTTTTTACTGACAACACTACACACACTGAAATCACTTCATTTGTTGGCTCAAATGTGTTTTTAAAAACATGTAAGGTCGTTTTTAAAAGAGACACACCTTTGTGTGGGAATTTTGACATTCACTCTTCACTTTTTTTCAATTATGTTTTCTAATACTGACAATACTGACATAAGTACATTACACACAGATGCGTCAATGATGTGAAGAGAAACTGTGGCGTACACTTGGTTAGTTGCATGATGCTAGCATTATGTTGCACAGCTGCTGCTGCTTAATTAGTAGCTTATATAACATGATATAGTGTGGAAAGCCATAATGAATTAACTGGTGGGTAAATTCTGCTCAGCTGTCATGCTAACACTGGAATCAACATTAGATAATTACCAATCAATGCTAAACATTATTATCTTTTCAAAGGCAGACTTCATACTTGTAATGCAGCACATTACGATCAACTTTGAGGGTACTACAACTTATTTCGGGATAATGTCGACACCTGCTGATATCAAAGGGTAAGTGCTTCCGGCGGTGAGTTATTGGCTAAAAGCTGCATTCTGTGTAACAGCCACAAGGGGGTGACAGAACAATGGCCACGCACCTGCAATTTGAATGACGATTAGCTGGCTACCGAGATTCGCATCGAACTTTCTTTAAATATTTTTCTTTTTATTAAAATATGTTGGTGTACTATCGCAGCAATCCCAAGGCCTGTTCGTTTTCGGTCAACCACAACAAATATTTATTCTTAAAGGAAAACTTGTCATAAAGTGAAAATCGTCATAACATAAGTCAACACTGCTAACTAGTGGTCATCAAAGCACACAAATGAATACTATTACTTCTATTACCTTCTCAATGATGAACTCCATATGATGTGCATCATCTCGTCTCCATTTCTTTCCACCACTGGTTGGTCCTTGATGCCTTTCTCCATAATTAATATAAAAGTAATGTATTACGCCATACTTAACTCCACGAAAATGGCAGCACACCTACTAACTGGTTACACGTTAAGTCCACTATGTTACACTGGCAGAGCAAACTTTAAAACACGTGGTGCCATCTACGTGACCAACACGTGCGGTACCGGACCAATCAGAGAAGATGTTGCTTAAATGCCCGCCAATGATGCATTCCAGTGTTTTAATGTAGTTAACTTCACGATTGTGGATGTAAACATACTCAATAATCATTTTTTTAAATAAAAATTAAACCTTGCACTAATATATCACATATATCATTCTAGGTTAATAAAAAAATAGTTGCCAGTTGGTCGTAAATGTAAAAAAAAATCATATTTAACATACTTCCTTGTACAACATTAGTTTACATTAGAACCAGCCAAACTGGTTGATGCCGTTTGTTTTTATTAATCGAAGCAAACAGCAAACACAATGTAATCTTCACATGCCAAAAATAAATAAAAGTACCTAAACCTTCATAGAAAATTGCAGACAAAATGCACTTTATTAAACTTGTAACAGCTTTTGCACATAAATTAGGACGAACACACAAAAAACAAAGAGACATGAAATCAATTATCAGCATGTTTCTCATTTTGGGCCATCATGATGCTGACAGCATTTTAAGGCAATTGGCACAATGACATTCTCAGTGGCATGGTATTACTAGGTATCAGAAAATAACTCATCTGGCTCTGTAGTACATGTGGTATCTCTTCAGTAACAACGCAGACATTGACTAAACAAAAAGAAGAGTTCTTGTTTTTTATGAAATATGCGGTTAAGTCATTGCGGCCACAGAGCCTTTCTTATCACTGAAGAAGCTCCTGAGCAACATGACTTGGCCGATGCCGATGATAAACAGCAGAATAGTCTCGCCGATCGACCAGAAAGTGACGCGTTCCAAGAGCTGGTCCGCCCTTGTGCGGTCGTGTGCTTCCCTGAGGCGATACCACGTCTGGGATTCAGCCACCACCTTCAGGATCTCGTGGATTGAGACGCATGTGGATTCCAGCTGACAGAAAGCATGACACAATATAACTGAGACCTACCTAAAGACAAAAAATGTCCGCTTCTCAAAAAGTATTTTAAGACAAGAATATATTGTTTTTTTTCCAATTTATTCATTATATTAAAACTACTTCAACCTGAACTATATATACAATCATCCCTCGTTTATTGTAGTTAATTGGTTCCACACCCAACTGTGATAAGTGAAGTACAAATCAATATTAGTAACTGAAATATTTGCATATTTGGAACTTTGTACATTTGTATTAGCACCCCTATAGTCACCATTACACTTTCATTCTTTGTTTACAACACATTGCTTAACGTTCGATTCCACCCTCGGCCATCTCTGTGTGGAGTTTGCATGTTCTCCCCCGTTTCCTCCCACATTCCAAAAACATGCTAGGTTAATTGGCGACTCCAAATTGTCCATAGGTATGAATGTGACTGTGAATGGTTGTTTGCCTATATGTGCCCTGTGATTGGCTGGCGACCAGTCCAGGGTGTACCCCGCCTCTTGCCCGAAGACAGCTGGGATAGGCTCCAGCACCCCCAGCGACCCTTGTGCAGACAAGCGGTAGAAAATGAAAATGAATAAACATAGCATTCTGCCAAGCTAACTAGTTAGCCTCCATTTTTTTAATCCTTAAATTTAACAAAGGATTTCAAACAAAGTGGGGAAGAAGGACAAAGTACGTCATCAAAATGTTACCACTTCCACACGGAATGGAGGGCTTTTATTCCCCCCTACCTACTAGGTCGGACATGACTATGGTAATCTATTGTAATGCCATGTCCCATCAATGAAACATTAATGATGACAGACCACAATACTACATATCTTGTCTTTCAGTGTTGTTTTAACTATAATAATGTTGTTTTAATAGTCCATAGTCAACAACAAAACCTAGTAATTAAGTTTTAAAAAACGCCATAGAGCGATGTTCAAACCGTAATTAACCGTAACCATATTTATTATTACTATATTTCGGCCCTGAGATGCTTTAATGACTGACAGCTACCCAATGCTGTCAACTAGGGTTACGCAACATCCTCCAGCATGTACACACATGAACACACACCAAGGTCAGGGTAGTGTGCCTGTTTCCAAGAAGAAAAAAAAATGTTTTAATTCATTTAGATTTCTCTGTGCCGTAAAGTTAAGCTTTAAAAAGTATTTTAAATTATTATTATTATTTACAATGAATATCCGGCAAATTTGTTTTGCCTAAAAAATGTATGACCCAAAAGACAGGCATGTCCAAGGGCACCACGTCAAATCCTTTTTTTTTTTAATCCTTTTTTGAACTGTGTTAAATATATTGAAATATCCAACAGGTCTCAGTTGTTTCTCCAGCAGATTATTTAACATATTTCTCCTAACAGGACTTTCGTTACCTGTGTCAGCGCCGTGGCTCTCGTCATACTGGGTAGCAGAGGGTCCTCATCGCCATGACGGAAGTCCAAGTAAATGGATTTATGTGAGAAGGTGGAGAACTCATTGCTGAAGCAGACCTTGTATACCCCCTTCATGGCAGTGGTGTGAGAGAAGCTGTCATACTGCTTCCTGTTCTCCGTGTACAATATGTTATCAAGAGGATCTGTCACAAAACAGTCCACGTCGTAGTTTCCTCCTGAAATCACCTTAATTTAAAAACAAAACAAAACACAAAGATGCATGTCAAGATTCAGACCGGAAGACTGGCTAGCTATGCAGCTGTGAAGAAAGCATGGATCCAAACAAGTGCTGCGTTCAAGACTTACCTGATAGTCGATGTCAAACTTGACGTCCTTCTCCAAGTCTTCGTAGAAACATTGTTTTTCGTTGTCAGGAAGCTCAAACGTGAGCTCCGTGGCAAACGCCACAAAAATCTGAAAAAGAAGATGCAATAAGACCGACAACAGCCGCATTGTTAACAATAAATGAGAAGACTACAAAGCTGGTCGACTCTTCTCAATGACTACATTGAACGTTAGCTCTGACGTGGCACAGTGGCTAACACTTCCGGGTTTCCTGTGTAAATATACATATACATTATTTTTCATTTTAATTAATTTTGAACAGGTATAGTAGGGAAATATAATGGCATAATAATATGTAAAGACGAATAAGAAATATTTATTTTACGTCGAGTTAAAATGTTGACGTAATACGACAAATAGGAAGTAGGAAATGTATCAAAATAAAAGCTCTCAATTGACTTCACCAAGGTACATATATTTATTATTTAGCAAACATCTGATTTCAACATTAAAACTTATCGCTAAATTAAACATAGGTCGTAAATTAAAAAAAAAATACGTATCGTACAGTTTTTTTAATCTTAAGTATTTTAAAAGTGGACAAAGTTGAGACTGAAAATTTTAAAAGCGGACAAAGTTGAGACTGAAATTATAATCCATACAACCAACTCGCTGTAAAAATAAATTATTACCACAGCTCTACGTCAATAAAAGCGTTTCGCTACGCTATCGAAACTAAAATGATCACTTCCGGAATAGACCTTTAATCTGAAAAAAAGTTTCTAAGCCACGCCTTTTTTCCGTTCTGTGTCTCAAGCGTCTTGCCAGTTATAACCCGTGTCATAACCTCCAGGCAGTTGAATACTGTTCCTGTCTTTAATTCTTTAATTAATTTACTTTAATTCTGTCACCGGATAACTATTATTTTAAAAATGGAAATGCCACAGTACGTCACAACCATAAAGGAATTTGTGGAGGCACACGCCGTCGGTCTCACCGTTGCATTTGTTGCAGGTAAAATTGATAATTAATGTTCTTTTATTCATGTTTGTCTGTTATTTATACGTTTCCATGGGGAACACGTGTGAGGGTAATGAAGACAACACACATCACAAAGAATAAAATGCTTTCTTATAACAGTATACACAAATACATATTTTCTGCAAGATGACAGCACATCATATCAATCCTCATATTCTATATGAATCGCTACTATGCCCATGTTGTTTTTGTGATTCCAGCAAATTCTGTATTACCAAAGCACCACACTGCACAAGTAGGTTCAACCATCAATGTAAATAAAACTTCAAAATAAAGCAGACTTTTCTTAATGTGATCTTCCAATGAGGTCATGACATCAATGTCGCATCATCGCTTTATTTCCCTTGATGAAGAATCGCCTTTGTTTTTATAGCGTCCATTATTTCCAACATAAATCCTGTGAGACCTCATTGAATTTGAACACAATCCTGCTACCGCTAACTTCATAAAAGCTCCTTTATGTGCTGACTAGGGATTATTAACAGTCACACATGTGGAAAAAAAGTAAATATTATATTCTTAAGTTGAGGACTGTCGCACATCTTCTGGAAGACTGTTCCAGATTTTGGCAGCACGAAACTGAAATGCAGCCTCACCATGTTTAGTCCTGAATCTGGGCATCCGCAGGAGACCACTACCGGAGCTTCTCAGAGCCCGAGATGGTTTATGTGGCTCTAACATGTCAGAGATACTTTGGTACGAGACCATGAAAAGACACACGCAGTCTATTGTCTGAGCGACAGGAACCGAGTGCAGAGTACCTGAGTACTGGACTAATATGGTCATATTTTCTAGTTCTAGTCAGGACTCGAGCAGCAGCATTCTGGATGCACTGCAGCTTAGCCCAGTGAGATGTCTGTTACAGTTATAACGTGATGGTGAGGTTTGTGGGCCCAAAGACAATAATTTCAGTTTTGTTCAAGGTTAGCGGGAGAAACAGATTAAACAATAGCGGCCCCAAGATTGACCCCTGGGGAACCCCACGGGTCATAGCCATTTGTTCCAACTTCCTGTCCTCTAGATAGGACTTGAACCATTCAAGAGCAGTACCAGAGATTCCCACCCAGTTTTCTAACCTCTGAACTGAGATCACATGGTCATCTGTGTCAAAGGCAGTGCTCATGTCTAGCAGAATTTAAAAGTGAGACTTTTACAACCTTTTCCAAGACTTTGGTTTGATCATTCTGAATTATACCACCTCAAGGACTTCAGAGGTTCCACTCTTAGTGTGATTGCCTGCCTCTATAGAGCATCTATAGAAAGAGTCTATGGAAAAATAACAGGAAAAAGACAAGGGAAAAGCAATGCACTGACAATGCATATATTCCAATGTATAACACTGGCAACCTGATTTCCACTTCCAGGGACAAGCCTGCTGGCCTTGCGCAGGTGGCTGGCAGGGGGTGTGTGTCGGAGCATGGCCAGGCTGGATGGGAAAACAGTTCTTATCACAGGAGCCAACACCGGCATTGGGAAAGAGACGGCCCTGGATTTGGCACGACGAGGTCAGGCATCTTGATCGCTTTAATTTCATTCATTCATTTTCTACCGCTTATCCTCACGAGGGTCGCGCGGGGGGGGCGTGGGGGGGTGCTGGAGCCTATACCAGCTGTCTTTGGGCAAGAGGCGGGGTACACCCTGGACTGGTCGCCAGCCAATCACAGGGCACATATAGACAAACAACCATTCACACTCACATTCATACCTATGGACAATTTGGAGTCGCCAATTAACCTAGCATGTTTTTGGAATGTGGGAGGAAGCCGGAGTACCCGGAGAAAACCCACGCATGCACGGGGAGGACATGCAGAGGGTGGGATTGAACTCGGGTTTCCTAGCTGTGAGTCCTTCGTGCTAACCACTTGTCCGCTGCGCAGACCGCTCTAACTTGATTTTATATTTTTGCCCAAATTGAATTTTTCTTGGGCGTCACGGCGGTCCAGTGGTTAGCGCGCAGACCTCACAGCTAGGAGACCAGGGTTCAATTCCATCTCCTCGGCCATCTCTGTGTGGAGTTTGCATGTTCTCCCTGTGCATGCGTGGGTTTTCTCCAGGTACTCCGGTTTCCTCCCACATTCCAAAAACATGCTAGGTTAATTGGCGACTCCAAATTGTCCATAGGTATGAATGTGAGTGTGAATGGTTGTTTGTCTATATGTGCCCTGTGATTGGCTGGCGACCAGTCCAGGGTGTACCCCGCCTCTCGCCTGAAGACAGCTGAGATAGGCTCCAGCACCACCCGCGACCCTTGTGAGGAAAAAGCGGTAGAAAATGAATGAATGAATGAATTTTTCTTTTTTTCCCCAAAGGGGCCCGAGTGATCCTTGCCTGCAGAGACCTGACCAAAGCCCACCTGGCAGCGGATTTCATACGTCAAAAGAGCGGGAACGGAAACGTGGTGGTGAAGAGATTGGACCTCGCCTCTTTGAAGTCGGTCAGAGACCTGGCCAAAGACGTCCACATGACCGAGGAACGCTTGGACATCCTCATCAACAACGCAGGTCCATTTTTCAACAACCAAGAACATCCTTGTGGAGATTAAGGGCACAGAGGTTGTTATTGTTATTAAAGCCAGAACCGCCACTGTTTTCCAGGTATCATGATGTGTCCCAAGTGGAAGACCGAAGACGGCTATGAAATGCAATTCGGGGTCAACCACCTGGGACATTTCCTCCTCACTAACCTTCTCGCCGATTTGCTGAAAAGGTCGGCTCCAAGTCGAATCGTCATTGTCTCCAGCCTGGCGCATGAGAAAGGTAAATAGGGCGTTGTACTGAGTCTGGCTTATATTATATCTAGCGTTAAGGTCGGAATCAACCTTTACTCACCAAGCGGAATTGTGCAATCACTGCGGTCACGGGGGGTATTGTGAATTGTATCCTGATTCATTTTTTTTTTTTCCCCCCGAGGTCACATCCACTTCGATGACATCAACCTGGATCAAGACTACCAACCGGATGTGAGCTACCGCCAAAGCAAGCTGGCTAATGTGCTTTTCTGCAAAGAGCTGGCTTCCAGGCTGCACGGTGCTGTAACGTAATAAACACTTGATGATTCCTCTCTGTGATATTTTGGTCCGAACTCGGATGGATTGCTCCCATCAGGCACAGGAGTGACGACATACAGCCTCCACCCTGGCGTCGTTCGCACTGAGCTGGCCCGCCACATGTTCCCTACTATGGCCCTGTGGAAGAGGATTCTAGCCATGCCCTTTTTGATGATGATTAAAAGTCCCTGGGAAGGAGCTCAAACCAGCATCTACTGCGCTGTGGACGAGAGTCTGACCAACGCCAGCGGACTGTACTACAGGCAAGTGATCTTGATCAGTAGTTTACACTAAATTCTACTTAAATATAATCAAGAAAACAAATCTACTTCCTGTCTTTTCATATTCAACAGCGACTGTGCCGTAAAGACTCCTTCCCCAGCCGTACTGGATGATACTGTCGCCAAACGACTGTGGGTCCTCAGCGCCTCCATGGTTGGCCTGGTCTGAAACCAGCAGCTTGTTGCACCTCCATTCATACAGCAATAGCAACCAGGCGAGGTGCTGAATTATGTGGCCTTTTTTACAAATTTGACCTTAAAATATGCACTCTCCATTTGCACTGTCCGTAATATACAGAAGTATCAGGGTCAAAGGGCATTTTTGTGGGAAAATATTTGATAATACACCAAAATTATTACAATATTAATACTTTAGAAGAGTTCATTTTTATTACTAGAAAAATCTTAAGATGTCATTTTATGCAAATTAAGTCTTTCAATAACATTTTCATAGATTTTACTCGACTATCCAAATTGTCCATAGGTACAAATGTGAGTGTGAATGGTTGTTTGTCTATATGTGCCCTGTGATTGGCTGGCGACCAGTCCAGGGTGTATTTTCTTTATTATGCACAAGACACAAAGCATTGTGTATATAGCAGTATATATAGTGTTTACAGTGAATTAGATGGTTGGCTGTGTTGTAGCAGAATACACATGGTATACCGAGTATATAAAGCAGGGGTCTCAAACACGCGGCCCGCGGTCCAAGTTTGATATGGATGCTGTATGGTATCATGTACCCAGAAAAAATTATTACGTTTGATTAATGTTCATGTTAAAGGTTAAATAACTGTTAATAGTTATCCTCCCTATCCGTGTGGAAGTGGTAAGTTTTTTTTTTTTTTTTTTTAAGTTTTTAAGTTTAAACATTATTTTATATATACATTTATTTAAGTTTTAACATTTTCATAGGTTTTACTCGACTATCCAAATTGTCCATAGGTATGAAATGTGAGTGTGAATGGTTGTTTGTCTATATGTGCCCTGTGATTGGCTGGCGACCAGTCCAGGGTGTACCCCGCCTCTCGCCCGAAGACAGCTGGGATAGGCTCCAGCACCCCCTGCGACCCTTGTGAGGATAATCGGTAGAAAATGAATGAATTAATGAAAATTCCAATAACGTTACAAGTCTTCATTTTCATAATATTTGTATTTTTCCCCTGAAACGCCATTCATAGTCATCTGTGACGTAAAGGGTTAAATTGCACTGATTTCCTGTTCACTGCTGTGATATTGTGTTGCTATTAGGAGGTCAAGTTGTCTCATCACCTTTAGTACTCTTGAGTAACTGAAATGTATGCCATACAATAAGTAGTGTTACAGAATGTTTATGTAGTCATCAAGACAAAAAAAAAAAAAAAACACGGAGGGAGGACCTTATATTTATTTGGAAGATATTTACTATGAAGTGATTTTATTTTGAAGTGACTTTTGGTGTAGTATCTGACACAGCTTTAAATAAATACATCATAAAACACATACAGTTACGTACCGTAATTAAAATTTGGCTTGTTTTTGCAGCAGTCATCGCCCTAAAGTTGTGAAGTGCAATTTATTTTTGAAGCCACAAATGGACAGCCGTGAAAGTGCAATATTAAAGACATGTTTAGAAGTCATTGTAATAAATATGCCATGTAATAAACTGACAAATGTCTGATCACTTTAGCGAGTGTTCCACTGTTTGCACAAGCAAGATGGAAGTATGATTTGCATTGTTTCAACCAAAACATTGATTGTAGGTGTGATGTTATTTATTGTGAGAGGCGGTAAGAGTTCCCAAGCTTTTTCACCTCCATACCCTAAAATCTGAAATGGGGGGGTTACCTCCCCAAGGAATCAAACCTACATACAGAAATGTGTTGCCATTACACTGAGATGTACATACAAAGAACCACAATTCATTTAATAGAACAAAGATGGCTGAATCTAAGACCCTTTTGCCCCCTGCTAAGAAAAGGATTACCTTTTTAAGTACTATTTTTGTAGCGTATCACCATTTGTTACCACTGTTATACGAAGCCACCAATGAGAAATCCAATCTCTATGAACCACAAAATAAAATATGCAAAAAAAAGTGAAAGAACAAGTGGATTTTTTTTAAAGAAAAAAAAACATGTCAGTAAGTCATGTCACTGTGCGTAAATTTGCATATTTTTAACATGCTCATTCTTGCATGCCAGCTGAAGAATGAGACTACGCACGCTGAGCTGTAATTAAATCGTGCAGCAATGCAAAGACCGTGTTAAAAAGACGAAAAGAAACGCCCATGTTTTTGTCGCATGTTTCATATTAATGTGACTCACCGAATTCTTGTACACTTTTTTACCTGTTGCATCACCGATATCTACGCCGTGTCAGTGGACAGTTATCGCAGCTCTTGACGGGTCATGGAGGTCATGTGTCATGTTAGCGTTCAAGGGGTGATAACGCTAGGCTAAAATCTTAAAAGCACAATAATAATAAGCATGTTTATGACCTTTTTTTCAAGCACAGGGCGCACCTGAAATGCTTTTTTTGCATGCATGTTTGAGAAAAAAAAATATGAGCAAAGCACCAGGTGTGCCCTGAGATGCCTGAAGGGATTTCTTGCAGTTTATGGTCCCCCTGTAACATATTTTAAACCAGAAATGCAAGCAATTCCGATATTCCAAGATTGCCGTTTTAAATAAAATGCTACACATTTAAAAAATAAAAAAAAAAGAAGCAATTTGTGAGAAAAAACAGGCTTCATTCTGGTGACCAATTAGGACCTGATGTTGTCTCTGGTGGTATTGTCATGCACATGCCCTTATCAGTTCTCCGTCCAACGGATACAGAATCAATAGCTGGGCTGGAAAAGTGATAAGGAGATGTGAACGACTATAAAACAACAACAGAACTGAAACAAAAAGCTAAATAATTTGGTGTAAAAAAAAAAGGTCCTCAACCAGAAACTGCCAGGAGCCATCCACCTTCTCAATGCCCCTTCCAGCTGATGCGTGTCCAGGCTTCCATCCAAGTCCCGGAGGGAAGACGTTCCTCGTTTTCTGCGGCAGTTAAAAAGTCAGCTGCTCGCTGCACTTCACAGTTTGACTGCTGGCAAACTTTTTGGAGACACACCCCACTGATGAGTTTTATTCCAGCGTGGCCCCGCCTGTCTCCTCTGGAGGGAAGTCCTAATCTGCTATTGGTCCAGCAGACCTTCCAAGTCACCAAACCTGCCCCCTGTGGTCCAAAAAAAAAAAAAAAAAAAAGCTCCTGTACTTGTCAGTCAGACGCTGATGAGAAAGCAGGATGAGAGAGGACAGGCTTGGCTGGTGTGTCCCCCCCCCCACAGGTGTGCATGCTAAGAAGCAAATTCCAGTATGTGCATACCTGCCAGTTTCTCCGGTATTCCACTGCTCCTACAGAGTGAGACCTCTACTCTCTTCGCCTTGACCACTGGCTCTGTCTTTCCCTTTTCCTGCCGAGGGGGCCCCGGCACAGGGAGAGGCGGCATAGTCGCACGAATATGCAATTTTATAGCCATGCTGTCTGCATTACTTCTCTTCCTTGATATCCGTGAGTGAAGGCTTAAGAAAGGAGGAGTTTGGCGTCACCGTTGTCACAGGAAAAGATGTCAAGGGAAATGCTTGCTTTATGCCTCAAAGGCAGTTTGAAGTGTAAACACATGCGAGGAACTGCAGAAACCTATTGGACTATAAGCATGCATACTGCTGTTCTATATCTATAGTATCTATATCAAGGCTTTATATCAGGGGTCTCAAACTCTATTTACTTAGGGGCCACTGGAGCTAGAGTCTGGCTCCTGGCTCTGCTTGGCTGTGTTGTAGCAGAATACACATGGTATACCGAGTATATAAAGCAGGGGTCTCAAACACGCGGCCCGTGGGCCATATGTGGCCCGCAGGACACGAGTTTGAGGCCCCCGCCTTGATATGAAAGTTTAATGCAAGTTTGATATGGATGCTGTATGGTATCATGTATCCAGAAAAAATTATTACGTTTGATTAATGTTCATGTTAAAGGTTAAATAACTGTTATCCTCCCTATCCGTGTGGAAGTGGTAAGTTTTTGGCTATTTAAGTTTAAAGGAAATAACTTGAAGGCTACCGTTTAGGTCGCTAGCTCTCTAGTTTGCGAGTTAGCATGTGTCTCAAGACCCTGCAGTTGCGCAATATGTTGTAAATAAAAAGAGTATAAATGTGACTATAGTCGTGTTTTGTCATGTCTACAGGGCTCTAATAATGCTTTGTTCATTTTAATCTGAAAAAAATAATTTGTCTACCCACCAACTATATGTGGTTTCTTAAGTTTTTATTATTTGCTGTTTTATTATTATTATATTTATTTATTACTGATTGATTTTCTTTATTCTTGATTTGTTTATTTATTTTTCATCTTATTTTGTGCAGAAAAATAAAAATTAAGACATTTGAGAACAGTGGAATGTTTTATCAGAGCTTTTCTTGTAGAAAATTGAAATCAAAGCAAAGTTTATTCATTTTTCTGTTTTTAATAAATGCAGTTTTTTTTGTTTTTTTTTTGAAAACCTGATGCGGCCCAGTCTCGGCCAGACCGAGTGGCTCCAGTGGCCCCCAAGTAAATTGAGTTTGAGACCCCAACAGTACACGTACAGTATAACGCTACAAGTGTGACACCAATGTCTTAAGCATACTTGATTAAAGGTGAGAGTGAGACAACATGTACGCATCTCATAGTACAGTATATCTTCTAAATTTGTTATGTAGCATACAGCATACAGCCCCCCCCCCCCCCAACCTTTTTGATATCATACACTTTGTAGGAGAATGTGTGCTGTGAAGCCAATGATTGTCCTGTCTGCCCTTCTGGTATGCACTCCTTCCCTACTTTGTCCAGTATTTTCTGTTCATCCCGCAGTACTTCCTCTCTCTGTGCCCCCCCCTCACCCACCCTTCCAGCATAGGAATGAGCGCCTAAGGCAGGTGTGGGAATGCAGGTTTGCCGCATTCATGGACCTAGCAAGGCAGCGCCGTGGCTGTCTCGGCTTTGGGGACTAGTCTGTGCATGCGTGGAGTCCCATCATGGCAGCACCAATGACTAAGCTGCAAGAGACGAGGAAGATGGAAGCATGCGGTGCTCTCCGAAAACCTGTTTGTGTGTCTCTGAGCGTGGTGAGTGGTGTGAGTTACTGGTGAGGCCGTGGGCACAAACACACCCTCATACCATCACATTTGGTGTGTTTATTTGACTTTGACCTGGGGACCGTCTGGCGGGGTGGATGCTTTGGACACGAACACAGTTTCATTCTAATCCTATTGATTTATTTATCGGGTTGAATTGAACGTACCATCACTTCTCTCACCAGTCAGTTTGGGTGTGATGGAAAAGTAATGGAGGAGGGGAGCTAAGGGATGATCCATCAGGATCAATGAGACAAATCCAGATCCCAGTCTGGGAGGATTTCGGGCTGACTACGAGGTGTGTACGCACCCCGAGGCTGTGTCCTGTCACCGGGGATAAAGACACTGTGGAGCGAGCGAACACAACAGCAAAAGGAACTGCTGAGTCAGAGGGCCGTCACATCCACTCAGCTCACGCTACGCCGCACTCCCTCGTGCCGCATGTTTTACACCAGTTCCTCAATTCCCGCAGTCACGACTCGGAAAAACCACATTGTACAATATTCAATTTTTTTTAAACCTGTTCTATTACCTTGTTTGGCAAACTAATAAATCAAGAAAAGCTTGTACATTAAAAATTTAAATAAATTGGATTTTCCTTGCCAGTGTTACTTCAAAAAAATATTTTATACAACTCATAATCTTGGCTAATATCTTACTTTTGTTACAACCTAAAACATTGCGCAAATTCTATGTGTTTAAAAGGTTCTATAATAATTAAATCACAGTTAATATACAACATTTGGTACACCGAGTCCATTGACGTTGAATGAGCCTTAATAAAATAATGCTACATAATAATAATGCTACATAAATAATGCTAAAGCGTAGTTTTGATGTATTTATTTATAAATTTTACAATTGTTTGTAGTGGTGTACAACATCACTGTATGCTGGCAAGATGCTGATATTTTGTTTGTCTAATAGCTACACAAGAGGGTTAAATTATTATAAACATAAAACAGTTGTACACTACTGCAAACTATCACCACAATAGTAAATAAAAAATATTTATATATTATAAATATTTAAAATTAAATATTTTTATGATATTTATAATAAAATTATATAATAATATAATTATAATTAATAAAATAATATAATTATAATCATATAATAATAATATATAATAAAAAATATATTAAAATATTATTAAATAATATTTATAAAAATATTTATAAATATTTATATATATAATATATAATAATATATTATATATATAATATATATTTATATATTAAAGGGCAGATTTTGTAATACAGTATAAACATCCTATCAGTATACATCCAAACTTCAGTAAATATCACTGATGCGTGCTAGAAAGTCTGAATCCAACCACAATGTACTTTACATTAGAAATAATATACATTCAAATAATCCATTCCAGACACCCAAAAAGGTTTGAATACAAAATAAAATAAATTTGAATAAAAAATTTTGGTGCATGTTTGCCACACACACAGCGCTCTAAAAGACTCATTGCAAGTCATCACAAACACTTGATTGCAGATGTTGCCACTAAGGATGACCCAACAACTTAGTTATTAGGTTGTCATGGGCTAATTTACATATTTGTTTGATGATCGGAAAAATTTAAGTGTGACATATTGCAAATCAACACCGAAAAAATACACTAGTCAAGGTTCCACTCATTAAAAACTATTTCATGTTTTAAATGTTTAAGGTTCACCAAATTCTTTGACCTGGCTCCATTCTCAACATTCTCTTAAAAAAATGGTTCCCACCCTGTTGAAGGGCTAAAACGAGCATCCATGATTCCGCATGGCTTGCCACCACGCTCTTAATATTTAGTGATGTCTTAGCATACCAGCGGGACAGGAAGGGCTGTAAGCGCTTCTGCTGGCATTGTTGTCGATTATTTAGTTGACTTGTTCTCGTCAGTGTGAAAGTCCACTGCTATGCAAACAGGCGCCAGCCTCTCTTTATCTGGGTTCCGGAGTTTGTAGGAACGTCGGATGCCGGGACCACTGATGTGGACCAGAGGAGATCTGCTAAAACATCTTATGTCCCTCCCTGTGGATTAGAGCAGAAACATTCCCGTGGAAAATCGAATCGATGGCTCCCATCATTCGGGTTCGAACTCAGGTTGTGTGGGGTTACAATTCTAATGTACTGCAGTGCTGCTATTAAAACTCCAAATTTGATCCCAGATTGACTTGAAATTTCTCACACAGCTTAGAATTTTGACGAATCAGCACAAAATGTGGTATAGACCGACAAGCACATGTATGCAAAATTTGGGCAACATTGGTTGTAAAGCATGGTCGCTATAAAGCGAAAGTCTTTGCAGAAGCATGGGCGGGACTTAGCAACTAATTGTAATATTCATATTTTCAACATTCAAAACTTTCAAAATTTTAGCAGTTAATTATTCTTTTACTGTGATTGGCTGGCGACCAGTCCAGGGTGTACCCCGCCTCTCGCCCGAAGACAGCTGGGATAGGCTCCAGCTCCCCCACGACCCTCGTGAGGAAAAAGCGGTAGAAAATGAATGAATGAATGAATTATTCTTTTAATCATTATTATAATGCTTGACGGGCTGCACGGCGGTCGAGTGGTTAGCACTCAGGCCTCACAGCTATGACAGCAGAGTTCAATTCCACCCTTGGCCATCTCATGTGAGGAGGTTGCATGTTCTCCCTGTGCATGCGTGGGTTTTCTCCGGGTACTCCGGTTTCCTCCCACATTCCAAAAACATGCTAGGTTAATTAGCGACTCCAAATTGTCCATAGGTATGAATGTGAGTGTGAATGGTTGTTTGTCTATATGTGCCCTGTGATTGGCTGGTCACCAGTTCAGGGTTTACCCCGCCTCTCGCCTGAAAACAGCTGGGATAGGCTCCAGCAACCCCCGCGACCCTCATGAGGATAAGCGGTAGAAATTGAATGAATGAATGACAGCTTGACAGCTGCATGATTATTAAATATATGATATTAATGTAGTGAAATGAAGTCATGGCATCTCTGGAAGATCATATCCCCTACGACATCCTGACATATGGGCTGTAAACCCTGACTGGAATCAACATCGCCACAGGCAAGATGAAGGCATCCTCCCCTGGATGGACTCCAGTGGAATGTCCCCTCACGGTCCCTGCAGCTTTGCAGAAGGTTTAAACACACTTGGAAAGATTTCAGACAAATAAGTTCTGAACATGTTTCCCTAAATGACAAATATTAGCATTAATGTTTGGAAACAGTCATGCACACAAGAAGTGGAATTGATATGGAATGCAGTTGTATTTATTCCCATTAGCTACACCTGTTTTTTGTGTTAACAGCATTATTTTCTATTAAAAAAACTTTGCTACTTGTGTTCCACTCTCCTTTTGTGGGTTCTATTTGTGTCTGTAAACAATATCTTCACTTAATGTTAATAAATGTCATTAATATCAACAATAAACATAGAGTAGAGTTCAAATAATAATTTATAGTAACTCTTGCTTTGGGTCTCATTGGATTATGCAAGATTAGAACCTGATTCAAACTTGCACTGAATAGTGACTGTGAGCATGGTACACTAGAGGGCGCTGTTGTCCACATAGGGACAGACAACATGATGGTACACACACAGATCATGTATTTTGTTTAACATTTGTTGCTCTATTGTGGTCCCCATCGTTCCTCCTCCACTTTAGCATGTCAGCATGGCATTTCTGCTGATGTTTGCATTGTGCAGTGGAACATTAATGCAACACCAAATTGATAACAGTCACTTTTTTTTGGTTTCTTTTTATCCTCAGTGTAGACATCCATCCTTACTACTATGCGTTATGATAACAAACACACCCATGTAGCCAATTTAAGGGTATGTGTGTCAACAATTAGCCCATATTGAACAAAATGATCCATCTTGACCCCCCCCCCCCCTTGCTGAGGAACCCTTCGGGAGGATACTGATACAAACCATCAACTTCATTCATTCATTCATTCATTTTCTGCCGCTTTTCCTCACGAGGGTCGCGGGGGGGAGCCTATCCCAGCTGTCTTCGGGCGAGAGGCGGGGTACACCCTGGACTAGTCGCCAGCCAATCACAGGGCACATATAGACAAACAACCATTCACACTCACATTCATACCTATGGACAATTTGGAGTCGCCAATTAACCTAGCATGTTTTTGGAATGTGGGAGGAAACCGGAGTACCCGGATAAAACCGGGGAGAACATGCAAACTCTACACAGAGATGGCCGAGGGTGAAGGGTGGAATTGAACCCTGGTCTCCTAGCTGTGAGTTCTGCGCGCTAACCACTCGACCCCCCGTGCCGCCCCATTAACTTCAAATGATCCAAATTTAGTTGCAATTAGTAGTGTCATAAGCACATTTTTTAATACCGAAATGGGCCAGAAATAGCACAGAAGGGGTAAGAGGTAAATTTAACATGAATGCTGTTGTTTTCTAGCTGAAACATGACATGGGTCAACCTCACATTATTCCCTCCATGAGCCTGGTCCACTTTAGGTTCTCTCAGTTGTCCTCCTCCAGGCACAGCGGAGGCAACGATATTGAGAGACAGACACAAATAGATGCTCTAAATCTGGAGAGCCTCAGTCGGAGGCTCAGTTCTTTTATGGAAGATCGAATCTTCCATAAAAAGGACAGAATAAATAGACGCTTGAACGGCTCTTGATGCTTTCCACAGGAGTTTGTGTTTGTGGAGCTGCTGTGAACGTGCTTACACCTGAAGATGCTATCATTTGTTTATCACATACTACAGTATTAATTGGCCCTGTACCCTAGAAACCGCCCATGAATGATACGGGAAAAGGCCGAAATGATACTGTGTCAAAGCCCAGGGCAGTGATACTGATAAAATATAGAGTTTAACCATGTCCAGTATCAGCCCCCGTAGCTGTCCACTCAAGAGCGAGCTGCTCTGGTATCGTGCCCGTGAAACAACCAATCAGAGAACAGCTCACGAGTGCTTAGTGCCTAATGCAGAGGTAGGGAACCTATGGCTCGGGAGCCAGGTAGGGCTCTTTTGATGACTGTATCTGGCTCTCAAGCATTTCTTACCACAATAAAAATGTATTTTTGCTAACATTTTAAAGTAAACCATCACAGAAATGACTGTTAAAAATAATATTCAAAATCAACAACTTTCTTATGCATTTTAATTCGTCCATCTATATTCTGCTGCAATACGGCCAACCATATCTATCTTTCCTGATGATATTTTCCAGGTCAAACACCAAAACTTGATTATTACTGGGTAATGCTGTAGTCTACCTCGGTCATTGAGATGTCAAAAAAACATGCAAATGTAAACTTTCCTCATTTTAAAATATCTGGCCTTCATGGCTCTCTTAGCCAAAAAGGTTCCCGACCCCTGGCCTAATGCTTCTCCAGTCACCAAAATACCCAAACTTGATTAATGGAACTTTAATTGTCAGACATTGATAAGATAAGTTGATAATTATAAGTTATCACATGGTTTGTCTGGTATCAGCCCAGGTATCATGCCCCCAAGTGTCAGTGTCAGCCCCGAGACCGAAGGTCAAACCATGTGATGATCTTATTATCACATACTATTTAATCATGAGCTTATTATCACGTAATATTTAATCAAAAGACTATTTTGTTTCCAGAAAATTTTCAGTTTATTACATGTATTATATCTAAACAGTGTAAACACAATAATTGCAAAAATATTTCAACAATAATATCTTATCAATGTCTGACAATTAAAGCTCCATTAATCAAGTTTGGGTTTTTTTTTGTTCTCTGATTGGTTGTTTCACGGGCACGATACCAGAGCAGCGCGCTCTGAGTGGACAGCTTCGGGGGCTGATACTGGACATGGTTAAACTCTATATTTTATCAGTATCACTGCCCTGGGCTTTGACACAGTATCATTTCGGCCTTTTCCCGTATCATTCATGGGTGGTTTCTAGGGTACAGGGCCAATTAATAATGTAGTATGTGATAAAATATTATTGTTTAAATATTTTTGCAATTATTGTGTTTACACTGTTTAGATATAATACATGTAATAAACAGAAAATTTTCTGGAAACAAAATGGTCTTTTGATTAAATAGTACGTGATAATAAGCTCATGATTAAATAGTATGTGATAATAAGATCATCACATGGTTTGACTTTCGGTCTCGGTGCTGATACTGACACTTGGGGGCATGATACCGGGCCTGATACCAGACAAACCATGTGATAACCTATAAGTATCACTTTCACAGCATCAAGTGTAACTGTGTTAGTTAGTCAACCACTGATGACACCCCTCTCTCTCTCTCTTTCGTGTGTCATCATCTACTTCAGTTGCATTCAGGCACATCCTCGTCTCGGGTCTTGCTTCGAGGACCCCGACCTCTGAGGTTAGTGACCGGTGTTAGGGTCTGCCATGCCCCACTGATTTGAAGCATCCAGCTCTGTTTTTCAGGCGGTTCACAAAGGTCCACTACTGACTTGGCAGGTCATCACTTCTGATACCGACTCCCTGGTCCTGGATGTAGCTATGGATACGTGTGGACCCTCCTGGTTCCCGGGATTCTCCAGCCATTCTTCTGTCGACAGATCCTCAGAGATGGAACTAAGTAGCTCTTGTGCCAGCTTGTTGCAGGGACAACAGGATTTGAGTCTGCTTGGGTGTGACGCTGTCATGGTGGTGTGGTGCAGATGACACCATATCGTGCGATGGAGCTGACTGACTGTTTCTGTTTATTAGCGAGCTACTGACAAGGATGTTTTGCAATAAAAATGCATTGGAGGTGACCTAGTATACTCATTTTCGGGCCTTTGTATTGAGTTCTGGACTCCTATAGAGCAGCTACACACAATAACTAGATCTTCCAGACTCTGTACCCCATCCTGAGGTGTTTCCATGTATTTCCTGTCTCCCCAGTGGATTGACTCCACCCTCAGCCCTCCTCCTTACATGAAAATACAACATTGCAGGTCAGAAAAGACCCTTTAAGAACACGGTTGCACTCATGTAGTGTATCAACAGCACAACATGATATGCTAACCAAAAAATATACACAAAACAAGGCAACATTTTTCAAAAAACACGCTAATGGTACGGTGCAGAATGTTACAGTATGTCTAAAAATGGCCCAGAATGTGTGATTCCCGCAAAGGTGTGATTCCTGCAAGCTTGGCAATCTGCTGGCTAAATGATATATGTTAATGCCATGTAAATGTCATGCATCCAATCTGGAGGTGAGGCATATTAATGAAGAGCAGCCTCGTCAGGTACAGGGCGGTGGCCTGTCCTCCGCTGGCATCTTTAAATGTTACTCAAGGTCAGAGTGACAGCGTGTCACCTGAGGCTTACGGCAACATCTGCTGCAACAGACACACAAGCGGTACACACGGGGGATACGTTCATGGACTCACTCGCACAAACACAGCTAGCTCTGCTTGTGCTGACTCACAAAGGCATGTGTTCATTATGATAATATAGTCGGCGTGGATGCATCTTTAGCAGATCATATTTTGTGTTTTTTTTGGGTCAGCATATATTAGTATTACAGAGAAGACTATTCAGTACTTGGCAAGTGCAAAAGAAAGTCAGGTCTGAGGCTCGGAGGGCAAGTTTCTTCATCTACTTGTGGTGTGTTTACTAAGTGTCATACTGTAGATATACAGTATGAGTTGTACTGCATGTGTTGTCTTTTTGGAGGGATCTGTTGTAGCAGCCAGGTGGTGACCCGGCATGCGGTAACAGCCTCTCAGCAGACTTACGGCCAAATCACAGAGCCTGAGAGCAGCCCACTCCGAGCAATCTGCCACCGAGGAGAATGAACTGTGAAAACGCTAATATTTTGCCAGGGATATGAATATGAAAGAGTCCAAATAAAGTAGGACAATGTCATATTTTTTATATGTTCAACAGATTCAGATTGGGAGTCTTTAAAAAGCAGCATGAAATACTAGTCTTGTAAACCCAATAAAGGTATAAGTGGTATTGTTGTTCTCTTAAAGTCACAGTACACATACAATAAATGCTCCAATCAATGCCTCCATCCCATTAACCACTGAGTCTTTTATAGTCGCTGGGTGGGTGCTATACAAAAGCAAATAACCTCCAGAGACTCTAATCAACACCAGGCAAAAAAAAAAAAAAAAAACATTGGCATGGACAGCTGTGCACTAAGCAACGTACTGAATTTTTACTTTAGTTTTATTAACTTTACAAGGTAGCAGTAGCTGCATTCAAAATATCGTGATTTACTTCCTGTACTGTTGGTTTTATTACATTGATTAGACATGGCATTAACCTGACATTGGTGAAAAAAAAAGTTCCCCTCTCATTCTGTGTGGAAGTGGTAAGTTTTTTTTTCCGCACTCCGTTTGAAACCCTTTCTTATGTTTAGAATAAAAAATGGAGGCTAGCTAGTTAGCATGACATGTTTAAAATCTGGAACAGCCTTCCAGAAGATGTGCAAAAATTCAAGCTGAAAACACTTCTATTCAACTGTGCATATTTCATTTTTTTTAATTTTGGAATGATTTATGGAATTTTATGTAATGATTTTAATGGGATGAGTTTATCGAGTGATTTTTACCCTTCTTTTCAGTAAAGCACTTTGAATAACCTTGTGTATGAATTGTGCTCTATAAATAAACATTCATTCATTCATTTTCTACCGCTTTTCGTAGGGGGGGTGGAGCCTATCCCAGCTGTCTTCGGGCGAGAGGCGGGGTACACCCTGGACTGGTCCCCAGCCAATCACAGGGCACATATAGACAAACAACCATTCACACTCACATTCATACCTATGGACAATTTGGAGTCACCAATTAACCTAGCATGTTTTTGGAATGTGGGAGGAAAACCCACGCATGCACGGGGAGAACATGCAAACTCCACACAGAGAGATGGCCTAGGGTGGAATTGAACCCTGGTCTCCTAGCTGTGAGGTCTGCACGCTAACCACTAGACCACCGCGCCGCCCCCTCTGACACAACTTAACTAAGGTAATTGAGGTCAAAGGCCAGTCGATATCACACATTGCAATGTATTACAATCAGTGTGCTACCGGGTATCATTTTGTGTGTCGCTGTCTTCGTGAAGAGTTTTGTTTTTGACGATATGTGATTCAAGATGTCTGCCGAGGTGGGGCGGAATGACAACTGGAGCCTGACATGAGTTTTTTCTGACCCCTATTGGTGAAAGAAACCATCAAATTCTATTATGACTTACCTGGCTTCCTGTCCATCCACTTTAACCATGATTAAAGGATGCTTCAGAAAAAAAACCCATCACCTCCACCTGTGGGTCGGGGGGCCGGCGTTGCGCAGGTTTGAATCTCATCCGTGACCTTTGTCAAATGTCACCGCCAGAATGCCTCTCCAATCTTCCTCCTCACCCTCATTTCACGCCGCCTATAATAGGAAGCCATAAAAAAAATAATCTTTTACTATCAGTGCCAGTCACCACCTCATTACCACCACTGTCTGAGGGCATGATTATGGGGATAGAAGAAGCTCGGGGGCTTCAGGCTGCAGGGCGTCCCGGTTGCTGCCTCGGTGCCGCTAACGGGCCAAGGTTAAATTACAGATCCTTCCTCACGGTTGATTTGCTTTCCCTCCACATATCTGACACTTTTTACTTGTCACAGTAAAAATAGAATCGCATTCAGTCGAGCGCAGACGTACGCCAAGGTTGAACGGTTGATCTCAAGAATAATAGCTTGTTGTTCTTTTCGTATGCTAGTGGGCTACTTCCTGGGAGATTACTTCAAATGATTGGACAGTACCATTTTTTTAAGCTGTTTGTTATATATTTTCTGGTTTGTTATTTAGTTTCTATGTCGAGGGAATGGTCAGTGCTTGTGTGTCTAAAAATACAACTAAACAGCAAAAATGGTTGAAGTAAGCAGTAATTCTAAAGAATACTATCAAAATATCAGGGGAATAAAGTTAAATTAACAGAAAAAAGTGGTAATTTTACATTTTTGTACTGGGTTGTGTCACCCCTCGGGGAAGTTTTATGGAAATCTGTTGTATAGATTTATCATTTTCTTGCCAACTACTGAAAACACTAACGCTAACACTGTGATCACATTCTTTCGTATGCTAGTGGGCTACTTCCTGGGAGATTACTTAAAATGATTGGACAGTACCATTTTTTAAGATGTTTGTTATATGGAGGGGTATTTTCTGGTTTGTTATTTAGTTTCTATGTCGAGGGAATGGTCAGTGCTTGTGTGTCTTTCAGCACGGTCTAAAAATACAACTAAAAATGGTTGTAGTAAACAATAATTCCAAAGAATACTATCAAAATATCAGGAAAATAAAGTAAAATTAAAAGAAAAAAGTGGTAATTTTACATTTTTGTACTGGATTGTGTCACCCCTCGGGGAAGTTTTATGGAAATCTGTTGTATAGATTTATCATTTGCTTGCCAACTACTGTAACAAGGCAAGTGGAGGTAAATAATACATTAATTAATAGAAATTGTTCCGTCTTTTTCAAGGTAGCTGTTTTTTTTTTTCAAATAGCCAGACAATACTGGTCACCAAAGCTCACTCTCTGATGGCCCCGCGACCTCGCTAGCACTGTGATCCCTGTGTGATGAAACAAACCATTGTGTATGTCCTCGCCCCAATATGCTAATCCCGGATTAATTATGGGCCAACCCTAATGAGGGTCTCTCTCCAGCGCTCTTAGATGTGCAAATGCATCCAGCAGTGGACAGACGAGAGGGACTTTTGTTCACTCTTTGTAGACTACAAGGTTCTCATTTAAGACTACAGCATATATCAAATGATATCGCTTCCAGAATTGTGGCTTCAATCGAGTAGAAACTGGTGCAAATGTAATCATTATTATTAAAAATAAATAAAATCAAAGCTGCCCACACCGTGCACAATGCGGCACGCAGTGACCCAGACCTGTTTAATATGGTTATTGCAGGATTATTGACGTCACACTCACATCACGTTGATACCGTTCTCCTTGACAGCATGACAGATGAATTCTGTTTCAGTCTAGCAATTACACAGGAAGTGCAAATATGGACAAAGCCACAGGAAGTGTTGCTTTCATGATACCTTTTGTGCTTTTAAACATGACAAAAGGTGATGTTTGGCAGATATTGCAATAGATGTTAGATGCTTATCATTCTTCCACTTGCACTGATATCTATTTGCATTTGTTATTTGTGGATGGTGTAATAAAGTGTGCTGCTCTAGGTGGTTTGTGTTATTGTTAAAAGTTGTTTATCGTGCCACTAAAAACTATTTTCCATCTGGGGGATCATTAAAAGACCGCATTTCTCAACAAAACTGCATGTTATACACTCAGGGTTAATGGAACAGATGTACTATGGTGAGGCACTAAAACAACAACAGACTCAGGAGTCTATGTTGAAGCTTTTTGGCCGCCTGTCGCCAATATTTCTGAAAATACTATAAACAGTGTCAGTTAAATTATTCCTAACTGCTACATGTGAAAAAGAGTTAATATGAGCTAGCTAACAACCTACCTATTTTGTTGTGAAAGCCAGGAAGAAAAAAACGGCAACAGTGTACCATTTACATAACTGGCTTGTGTAACAGCTAACACAAAAAAAATATATTTATCTGGCAGAGTAAAACAACGCCTCTCTAGCGGCTAGTTTCGGCATCACAGACCAAACGAGTGGAGACCTAGCTCTCAATTTCAACACAAAGCTTGTTTGCTGTTAGCATTTTTTACTTGAGGGTGGCTGGAAGACACAGCCATACCGATGAGAGCGGACATTAAAGTGTTGTGGCTGTTTCTATGCTAAGTAGCGCAAGCTCCTGGGCTAAATCAATACGCCTAGGAAAGAAGTACTGCTTTAAATCATCAAAATATGTCAAAATTCTTGATTACAGCATGTATATAAAATGTTAAAACATTGTTTGAATTTTTTTAGAGGGCTTTCTAGTCAAAATAAGTCAATTCCAATGACTTACATTGTTAGCTAGCTCATACTAACTTGTTTTCTCTCGTTAGAATGCAATGTTAGAAATACACGATCATGCTGTCTCGATATGCCATGTGTGAGATGAATGGAAAGTGTTCACTGACAAAGATTTAGATAGATTTGTGAACAATATTTAAGAGAAATTGGACTTTTGTGATTAATTATGCTGTTAAATAAAAAGCTTAAAAAAAGCATAATTATCTATATGGAAGCAGATGTCATCGGGTAACTAACTAATGAAGGGCTCAAGATTTCAATGTAAAATGTGTGTGTGTGTGTACTGATGCTGTGAGTTGGAACTGTCCAATGTGCTGAAACCTGCCGCTCATTGGGTGCGGGTGGGAGGAGGGGGTGTCACATGACTGCGCTTCTTTGTGCGAGCAGTGTGTCTATCCAAGCGAGTGCACGCGTCTCCTCCAGTGCACGCGCGCACTTCCACCATCACAAGGAGCGTTTGGAGGTCTCTCCTAGCGTGGAAGCTCTTGGTTGCATTCCAGCTTTGAACGTGCGTGTGGTTCTTTTTTGGAGCCCGTCTTTGTCGGGACTGGGAAGGAGAGGAGGAAGGGGGGGTTCTTCCTGAAAGATTAGTAGTGAAGGGAGTGCGGGGATTGTTGCCCGTTAAGTGTGACTGTCTCGGTGGAAGAGCGGGAAGGGAAGAAGATGTAAGAAGCGGCAGTGCGCGTCCTCCCGCGGCTGCAACATGCAGAAGGGCATGCGGCTCAATGATGGCCATGTCACCTATCTGGCGCTGCTGGCCAAGAAGGACGCCACCAGGCGAGGATGCCTGAGCAAGAAGAGCTCGGAAAACACCAAATGGCACTCCAAGTGGTTCTGCTTGCTGCAGAACATGCTCTTCTATTTCGAGAACGATTCCAGCTCCCGACCCTCCGGACTCTACCTGCTGGAGGGGTGCGTTTGCGACAGGGCACCCTCGCCCAAACCGCCTCTCTCTGCCAAGGAATGCCTGGAGAAGCAGGTAAGATCATGTTTAATGACATATCAGGACTTTGTATGTGCATGTAAACTATTTCCATGCACAGTGCTCTCAGAATGACCACTAAGCATCACTGGGGGAGAACCTAAACTTGCTGCCATCTACTTTTTCTGCATCTCATGCTGAGGCAATGCTTTTTTTTTTGGAAGGGAGGTGGGGTGGCAAACTTAAAACTGCATCCAAAACTTTTGGTTTAGACTGCCGCCTGCTGGAAGCGACTTCACCCTGCTCTGCAGTTTTGACGTATTGATTTTAACTCCTTGTCTTGATATTAATAGCATCCTACCTTGGCAACTGCATCTGCACGCTTTGTGGTAACATGATTCAATTGACACGGCTCTCATTATTAACACCACACATGATAAGACGCTCCTACGAGTTTTAAACGTGTGTTTCATGAAGAAAAACTACTAGTTGGATGCCATGATTTGGTCGGAGGAAAAGTGGAACATTTGGGAGGATGGAGGAGTAAAGAAGGCTGCTGCTGCTGTTGATGCTGCTGCTGATGAGGGTCTTAAAACAAGCTGATGGCTGCAGTCAGCCTGGGTAAAAGCTACCCTGCCAGATGCAGTCTTCTGCAGCTCTTAAGAAATGAAGCCAAAAGTAATTTGGTTCATTTTGAGCTGGACTCTAAACAGAATCATTGACGTTGGGATGCTCTGTGCTGCACACTGCAGCTTTACAGATGCCAAGTCTGCTGTAGTGTGTGTTGTGGTAAAGACCCGGAAAAACTGGAAAAAGTGAGCTTTTATTATGATCACTGTTTCGTGATTGATTATGAAAAATATATGTTATGTTGTGGACAGCGGGCATCAGTAATCATCCACATCAGACGACATGCCATGTCTGAGATCAGATGAAAAAAAAGTTCTCCTCTCATTCCATGGGGAAGTGGTACATTTATGGCTTTGACATCCTTGTTCCCCACTCTTTTTAAAACACTTTAACTTTAGAATATGTAAATTGGGCTGCATGGGGTTCGAGTGGTTAGTGTGCAGACCTCACAGCTAGGAGACCCGGGTTCAATTCCACCCTCAGTCACTCTGTGTGGAGTTAGCATGTTCTCCCTGTGCATGCAAACTCCACACATTCCAAAAACATGCTAGGTTAATTGGCGACTCCAATGAATGTGAGTGTGAATGGTTGTTTGTCTATATGTACCCTGGCGACCAGTCCAGGGTGTACCCCGACTCTCGCCCAAAGACATCTGGGATAGGCTCCAGCACCCCTGCGACCCCCGGATAAGCGGTAGAAAATTAATGAATGAAATTGGGGAGGCTGATGAGTTAGCTTGGTAGCTCGCTATGCTTGTAGCGGCCGTCGATTACATCCAATATTTACAACTCTAATTACTGTCTATATATACACAAATATTATATTTATTAATATGGAATCCTACTTCATAGAAATTCTGGTCTGGAACCTGACCGCAAATGTGGAATCTAGCTCATTTAGCCATTTTTTATGCTTGGAAATGCTTAATTTAGGGAATAATACATAACATGTGCATTATGCAAGTATGCATTTAATAATTATATTTAAAAATGATAGTATACATTTAATAATAATTATTATTATTACAAATATTAGGCCGTATTCATACACAAAACTGCATAATTATGTTTTTTGATAGAGCATGTCATTAGTTAGTGCAGGCGTTCCTATTGCTATGGCCATTCATTCATTCATTCATTCATTTTCTACCGCTATCCCAGCTGTCTTTGGGCGAGAGGTGGGGTACACCCTGGACTGGCCGCCAGCCAATCACAGGGCACATATAGACAAACAACCATTCACACTCACATTCATACCTATGGACAATTTGGAGTCGCCAATTAACCTAGCATGTTTTTGGAATTTGGGGGGAAACCGGAGAAAACCCACGCATGCACGAGGAGAACATGCAAACTCCACACAGAGATGGCCGAGGGTGGAAGTGAACCCTGGTCTCCTAGCTGTGAGGTCTGCGTGACAACTTTTGTTAAACACTTTAAAAGCTTTGCAGGCATGTTCCTCCCAAAGTGTGCCAGGACAAGACGCTTGTACTTTTTGGCGGGGGTGGAGGAGAAATATGAGCTGATGACATGTAAGGTGACAGCTGCTCATGCAGGCTGCTCCACTCCATTTATTTCAGCAGTGATTAAATGCATTTGAAAGGCATCAATTATCATCACACTGTCTTCTGTGTCCCCATGTGTTTCTTGTGGCAGGAATACATTTGCTCTGTTTAGCATTATTGGCTTGAGGATATATGTATGTTTTTGTATGCGTGTTTGTTGCTGCATTGGTGTTTTTATAGGGTAGTAACCGGTAGTTGACTACAGTCAGTGTACTTCAATAAGAAATGTACACTACTCTCACAAACACCTGTTATTAGAAATATTTGCCATCTTCTACGACAAAAGGGTGAAAATTTGTCAAAAGATGAACCCCAACAGTGTTGCCTGTGCTATTATTTTTCTGACAAATACAACACATCAATCACATTGACTTGAAATTTCTCACAGAAAATAATAAAATTAAAAACACCCACTGCGACTCCAAGGTGCTTGAGCGAAACACAATCACAAATCTTTAAAATCTGAGCAAGACTGGTTGAAAAACATGGTCGTTATAAAGCAAAACATCTCTGCAGGGGCACAAGTGTGTCCTGGGCTCCCAAAGTGTGGTACAAATTGTTGAATTGGTGAATGAAAGCCTAACACTGGGAGTAACTCAGTGTGCTTGAATGCCTCATCATGTGAGTACAATGCAGAAGAAAAGAGACAGACAGGGAGTTGTTCATTGCTCTGTTGTGCGCTGAAAGCTCGCCAGCTCCGATCTGGTCTATTCTTGGCGCAGTCAAAGAGCACCCTGCGCAATGGTAAATTGACTGACATGGAGGCGCGGGTGCGCGGCGCTGCGCCGGACTGGCACCTCTGACTAGTCTACGAAATTAAAGCCTTTTTACCACAACCCATATGGGACGCCAAAAGTGCCATTCCCAGCGACCCCACCACAAGTGAATTGTCCAAATCATCATAAAGTGAATTTACAAGATTTTCATTGGTCACGTTACATATTGGAAAAGAAAGAAAAACAGTGCCATCTGTTGCCTCTGATGCAGCCTCCACTGTGTACCGCACCGTGTATCTTTTTTTCAGTGTGTGACACCGCGTCTGTGCATTGACGGCCACATGTGAACTGTACAACTGTACAGTGAAGTTCACGCTGATGCATCCTCAACTGAGCGGGAGAGGAGGTGAAATGAGGACAAGGAGAGGAATCAATGGTGCAGGTGTCTGAGGGCATGCAGATTCCGATAAAGAACGACACTCAAGTCGATGAGCAGGGGATGCGGAGGTCTTGTGAGATCGACACTACAGAGCATTTTGGGCATGAAACCTGTTACATACGCAGATGTTGCGTGTGTGTCAAAGCTGCAGGAGGAAGGGCCATGCGAGTAGATTTTATCAGAGTGTAACAGAAGAAGGGACAATGCAGCGAATCGATGCCAAGCCAACTGCCACCTTTGCAGGCAAACACTTGCTTTTTATAGCCTCGCTCCTCGAAAAAAAATCAATAAACAAAAAAAAAGCACCCCCCCACACTCGTCCCTCCTCAACTCGCTCTCCCTTCTCATTGTAGTCTTTGTAGTGTTCCACTTTCTTATTCCCCATTTAGAAGGCGAGCGACGTTTAAGCCCACTGTTACTATGGCAACCCCTATTTGCATCTGAAAAAGTGCATTTGAAGGGGCCAACAAAATGTGAGAATATGAGTTGTTATTGTGCACTTACTGAAGAGACAAATGGGAGAAATATGAGCAAAAAGTGGGTCACACTAAAACAAAAAAAATGAACCTTTTCTGTACAAGTTTACATAATGTCAGGGCTCTAGACTGCGACAAAAATATCAGACATTATGAGTGCATTTTTCATCAACTAGCGCATGTGTGACCAGCGTATCAGTATGTGTTCCGACCAGTGACGTCCCTTATTACGGTGAGAATGAAAAATCGTTTGTGAAATATGTAGTCAATGACAGCTTTTCACAGTCTAAGCCTACTGATGCCAGCCTGTGTGATCGCTCACGCTTGATTTGCACTGAAGTTTGACAATTGTACCATCTTTGTTTACACATTTTGCCTGGCTCTACTGTCTCTCCGGTGGCAGCTAGCTAGCTAGCTATAGTTATCTACAGATTACTCTAAAACAGGCATCAAAATAAATTTTGTGTCTAATCAAACATTTCATTCATCTTCTACCGCTATCCCAGCTGTCATCGGGCACCAGCCAATCACAGGGCACATATAGACAAACAACCATTCACACTCATATTCATACCTATGGACAATTTGGAGTTGCCAATTAACCTAGCATGTTTTTAGAATGTGGGAGATAGCCGGTAGCACGGGGGGAACATGCAAACTCCACACAGAGATGGCCGAGGGTGGAATCGAACTCGGGCCTCCAAGCTGTGTGGCCTGCACGCTAACCACTCAAACCACGCAGGTCAAATTGAACATTTGTTTCACACAAAGAGATGTACTTCCCTCCTTATTATGGTTTTTTCTATCTGTGATTAATTATGAGTTAACTATGGACAACATGCAATTAACCATGATTGAATATTTTAATCAAATTTTTTTGTTTGTTTTTTTGATGTGCTATTAACGTGCACTCCTCCTGTTTGTCCCTAGGCCCCCACCGTAGTTTGATTGAAGCATGGTAACTCTGTTGCCACAAGCTGGAAGAAATAATGATAGGAAATGGAGAAAGAAAAGAGTATTTAGATCAGTAAAGTTAGCTTAAAAGCCCTGGCAGATGGCTCTTATTTAAGTTATTTGTATGTACTGTCGCTGTGTGACCTGCCAGAGACTGGAGCAGTGCAGGTATTGTTTTATTGTCATATACAGTGCCACCTTGGCATACGAGCGACCCAACTAACCAGTGGTTTTCACATTTTTACATCTCTGTGCTGATTTTTGCATTGAACTGCCAGCTAAATTGGAGTTACAGCTGCTATTGACGGGCTGTCAATGTTATGACTGTGGCTGTGAAGTCCAGTGTTTTGCTAGCGTTAGCGATTTAGCATCGAAGTACCACAATGAGCCACATTAGAACTCAAAGTCATCAAATCTTACCTTTATGCATTCCCACATAGTATCAGCATTCGGGAGCAAGTATGAGGTGAAAGAAAAAGTGGTAAAATACTTATAAATACATCCATACAGTCCTCTTTGCATCGGAGAACGGTTCGTCGGTGCGTTCAATGACTGTCGAAAAAGTAGGACAAATCGCATTAAACGTTCAAAAACTGTGGAAATAGTTCGAGTATTGTAATAAAATAATATTTACTGTAATATAATGATTAATTTATATGTATTTCAACGTGTTTTAAAAGAAAAATTAAATGACATTAGGTTAGCCATTTGGATTAAATGTTTCATGACTTTTGCCCTATGTTTTAGGTATTTTCATTTGTACATTTCATGAAGGAAAGTTGCATTGAGGCAATTCTTTACTAATAATCCTTTCTAAATAGGATTTTTGCTCACAACCATTTAGAATTTAAAACCAGTATCATAAATAAATAAATTTTATTTTGAGCTGACACAAATAAACAAAAACATGTTAGTGTGAGAGGTCTCACTCGCTCACATTTTGTATTTGCTGAATGTTTGTTGGCGAGTTTAAGAGCTAATATGCTAATAATAAAATATGCTTGCTGACTGCATTTTAATTAATGGCCCAAAGTTCCCAAATTGATATACCTTTACATAAAATGTTATGTAATTATCGTTGTAGTTGCACATCGAATCGTTTATCAAAGATATTTCCCCTACTTATTATAGATAAAAACTTGTTTCCATCTGTGATTAAATGTGATTAATTGTGAGTTAACTGTGGACAAAATACGATTAATCATGATCAAATATTTTAATCGATTGACAGCCCAAGTATTAAGACTACAAAGATAATGTCTTGCCGCATAAACACTGAAAAATTGTAAGACAGAAGGTGTGTTATTGATAAATTCTTCTCATCAGGAAATATGGAACGTTGCTCTGCTATACGGATGATTCACTCTTGGCATTTGGGGTGGATGAAAAACCAATACAGTGGATTTTTAGGGGCTCATTTACATCAGCACCTCCGACGTACCGAGGCTCTGTCTACTGTTGCTGAGGGGTTTGCGAGCTGAGAAACCTTTGAGAAATGAATAGAACTGACTTTGTCGTACACAAATGTTTACAACTGTGAACTCACCATGGAACATTTTGTGGGATTTTATGTGAAAAGACAGCAAGTAATTAGTAGCTGATATACAGTACTTGGGGGTTATTTGGAAAGAATGCTGTTTTATTGGTTAAACTGTGATCCCTAACTACTAAGTCTATGGCTATATGTAATAGCTTTAGTGCATTATTATTATGCTATGCCCACCATTTGTTTGCTTGGTTTGTATGTTTTATGACATGTGTAAATATTCTCCCACAGTTCCGCCATTCAAGTGTTATTTTGTTCTTAAATCACTATCATTTACAATGGGTTTCGTATTTGTATCTCATAAGTATGCAGGGTCTGAATGAAAAAACTTGATCCAATCCCGTCAGATGTGGTTGTAATTGACCGCCCTTGTACTGTATGTCATACGTGTGACATACTAAAGCTATCAAGATTCTTCACTGCGGCCATCCGCTCATTAATTTTGCAACGTGACAAATCTTAGGATATCTTTCATGACAATGTGGAAGAAACTGATGCACAGATTCTCACCGAGCTGGGAAAAATAGAGAATGATTACACTGCTTAACCTTTTGTGCGATTCTGATGAGAAGACTGCACAGCGACATTTGCTGTTCATGCAACAGGAAACATGATCTCTTTGTTACTCTTTGTTTTCCAGTATTACTTCACTGTCACGTTCAATCACGACAACCAGAAAGCTTTGGAGCTGCGTACAGAAGATGTCAAGGACTGCGACGAGTGGGTCGCCGCCATTACGCAGGCCAGGTACTAATTGATTGACAGAGTCTGCTTCACTGCCTTGGGTGTCATAATGGAGATTAATAGTTAACTAAACCGAAGAGAAGCAATGTCGTCCTTCCACTCAGTGTAGCCACGTGACTACGAGTTATATTATATTAATCATTAATGGCGGTGCGTACGTAACCACACAAAGCCAAGTGTACTCACACTAAGTATACTTAAGGTACAGTTTATTAGTTGAAATCAAGTATGTTCGCCATAATAAGCAAAAAATAAAGCAAACGAGGACACTGAAAACCAAGCTTTGCAATCAGTCTAAATGTCAGCACTGTGCATTTGTGTGGTGAAAGGTCAATTGATTGGACTCATTGAAGAGTACTTTGATTAGTGCTCACTCAAAAGCAGTGACTTACTGTACAGGAAGTCAGTAGCCAGTGAGCACAACGCAGCAGCAAGGCAAGGAGGACATTTGCGTCATTTCACATTGCTCCCAGAACACTTCCAAAAAGACGGAGAGGAAATGGCATGAGCTTGAAGGAGTTTAAACCTGTACGCCAGGGGTCTCAAACTCAATTTACTTGGGGGCCACTAGAGCTCGGGTGTGGGTGAGACTCGGTCGCATCAGGTTTTCCAAAAAAAACATTTATTAAAAACAAAAAAATTAAAAAAAACTTCGCTTTGGTTCCAATTTTCTACAAGAAAAGCTCTGATAAAACATTCCACTCGTCTCAAATATCTTACTTTTTATTTTTCTACACAAAATAAGATGAAAAATAAATAAACAAATCAAGAATAAAGAAAATCAATCAATCAGTAATAAATAAATATAATAATAATAATAAAAAAACATCAAATAATAAAAACTTAAGAAACCACATATAGTTGGTGGATAGACAAATAATTTTTTTCAGATTAAAATGAACATGAACATGAGCATTATTAGAGCCCTGTAGACATGACAAAACACGACTATAGTCACATTTATACTCTTTTTATTTACAACATATTGCGCAACTGCAGGGTCTTGAGACACATGCTAACTCGCAAACTAGAGAGCTAGCGACCTAAACGGTAGCCTTCAAGTTATTTCCTTTAAACTTAAATAGCCAAAAACTTACCACTTCCACACGGATGGGGAGGATAACTATTAACAGTTATTTAACCTTTAACATGAACATTAATCAAACGTAATAATTTTTTCTGGGTACATGATACCATACAGCATCCATATTAAATTTGCGCGGGCCGCACTAAAATTAAACTTTCATATCAAGGCGGGGGCCTCAAACTAGTGTCCTGCGGGCCACATTTGGCCCGCGGGCCGCGTGTTTGAGACCCCTGCTGTACGCTGATCCGAGATCTGTTGATTGTTTGATTCATCCACTTAAAATGCCAATGAAAACAATAAATAAACAATAAGAAGGCTATTATGATGCCTGTGTGTGTGTGTGTGTGTGTGTCACCGTAGTTACAGGAACTTGGCTACAGAGCATGAGACTCTCATGCAAAAGTATCTGCATCTACTACAAATAGTGGAGACGGAGAAAACGGTTGCCAAGCAACTTCGACAACAGATTGAGGATGGGGAAATCGAGATAGAGCGGCTAAAATCAGAGGTAACCTGCCTTGTGCTATTTTGCTAGAAAGAACCATGCACACCATTGTCTACATTGGAGGCAAATTAAAGCTCAAGGTTAATGGATAGAGAATAAATACTGGAAAGTTCATGGGACAAAATTAATGGTCCTAAAAGAAATGTTTTATAACTGCAGCATCTTTTGTTATGAATACATTCAAACAGTACAATAGTTCCATGTGTACTCATAAAAAACACCAGTCAATCATGTGAGGTTTTGTAGAGCATTTCTCTTTAATACAGTAATGGATGCCTCAGTCCGAAATGAATCAGCTACTATTTATTATCACAATTTATATTGGGATTTTACCAACTTTATGTTGAATATTAGATCGCAGGGCTGCTGAAGGACAACGAGAAGATCCAGTCCAATCCAGAGGTACCACCCAGTGACGACGACACGGAAATCAAGAAGATAAAAAAGGTAGGGGAACTTTTGGTGTCCATTTGTATTGAGCAAAGCAAGTTAAAAATAACCAAAGCAACAAACGCGACTGAACATGTTGAGAGCTCTTCATCCGGCATCCAGTCAAGCAGCTGCTCTCTCCTTGAGGGCTTCTTCGACTAAAAGCACATCTCGCTCAAAAGTTGGCAGCCTGCTTTGTGAACATTTCATTTTTATCAACCATGTATCAAACACTTAGTCCATGGTAAACATTTAATTAAACATAATAGAGTCAGAATTGGGGCGGCACGGCGGTTGAGTGGTTGGCGCGCAGACCTCACAGCTAGGAGACCAGGGTTCAATTCCTCCCTCGGCCATCTCTGTGTGGAGTTTGCATGTTCTCCCCGTGCATGTGTGGGTTTTCTCCGGGTACTCCGGTTTCCTCCCACATTCCAAAAACATGCTAGGTTAATTGGCGACTCCAAATTGTCCATAGGTATGAATGTGAGTGTGAATGGTTGTTTGTCTATATGTGCCCTGTGATTGGCTGGCGACCGGTCCAGGGTGTACCCCGCCTCTATCCTATATCCTACTTCTTCCCATCACAGGTCCAGAGTTTTCTACGAGGCTGGATTTGCCGCAGGAAATGGAAAACCATCATCCAGGACTACATCCGTTCACCACATGCGGAAAGCATGAGGAAGAGGAACCAGGTGGTGTTTAGCATGCTGGAGGCCGAAGCGGAGTACGTACAGCAACTGCACATCCTGGTCAACAACTTCCTGCGGCCTCTACGCATGGCTGCCAGCTCCAAGAAGCCGCCTATTACACACGACGATGTCAGCAGCATCTTCCTCAACAGGTATTGATTTAGGTAGCTGGTGATGAGATGAGACGCTTAAGACTGTGCTGATTTGTTTTTCGTCAGTGAGACCATCATGTTCCTCCACCAGATCTTCTATCAGGGTCTCAAGGCCAGGATAGCCAGCTGGCCAACCCTGGTGCTGGGTAAGGATGATCACCCCAGACCCTATCCTGTTTATAATAATATTAAGAATCAAAAAATGTATGAAGCCATCTGAACACAGACTCCTTGTTCATTAAATTTGACTAACAGATAAAAAAAAATTCAGATTAAAATTAACAAAGCATGTAGACATGATAAAACATGATATAATATAGTCACATTTATATTATTTTTATTTACAACATATTGCGCAACTGCAGGGTCTTGAGACACATGCTAACTCGCAAACTAAAGAGCTAGCGACCTAAACGGTAGCCTTTAAGTTATTTCCTTTAAACTTAAATAGCCAAAAACTTACCACTTCCACACGGATAGGGAGGATAACGATTAACAGTTATTTAACCTTTAACATGAACATTAATCAAACGTAATAATTTTTTCTGGGTACATGATACCATACAGCATCCATATCAAACTTGCGCGGGCCGCACTAACATTAAACTTTCATATCAAGGCGGGGGCCTCAAACTAGTGTCCTGCGGGCCACATTTGGCCCACGAGCCGCGTGTTTGAGATCCCTGTGATAGACCATACTCCATTGACTATGTGTTGTTACATCACTTTTTTTTTTACATAACAATAGATTTCCACCAGATCTTCTATCAGGGTCTCAAGGCCAGGATAGCCTGCTGGCCAACCCTGGTACTGGGTAAGGATGATCACCCCAGACCCTATGCTGTTTATAATAATATCAAGAATCAAAAAATGTATGAATGCATCTGAACACAGACTCTTTGTCCATTAAATTTGACTACCAGATAAAAGTCCAAATCTTGCAAGGAATTTTCACCATGCTTCACTGTTGCCTGCAGACAGACAGGAAGCAATCTGCCCCTTGTCGCAGCCAAATTCCGACTCGAGATTTTGACTGAGACTTTAATCAAGCTCTCAAAACTGTGCTCAAAAGAATCACGCTGGTCTTTGCCAACTCGGAGCCATCGGTGAGGATGGGCGTGTTTGTAACAGTCAAAAGGAAGTCAGCTTGAAGCCTCTTCTGTCTGTAACACTTTGATTGCTTCCTGGTACTTGATAGCCGCAGCAAGATGGAGTATATGTGTGTGAATGAGAGGGATCCAAGTGGAAGAGTGAGGTTACGGGGAGAAGAGATACAGAAGGTGGAGAATTTTCAACAGTCCAGAACAATGGAGATTGTGAAAAGTAGGTGAAAGGCGTGTGCAGGCAGGATGGAACAGGTGGAGAAAAGTGTCAGGTGTGATGTGTGATGGAAGAGTTTCAGCTAAAATGAAAGGAAGGGGGGCTGCACGGTGGACAAGTGGTTATTGCGCAGACCTCACAGCTAAAAGACCAGGGTTCAATTCCATCTTCGGCCATCTCTGTGTGGAGTTTGCATGTTCTCCCCGTGCATGCGTGGGTTTTCTCCGGGTACTCCGGTTTCCTCCCACATTCCAAAAACCTGAGGTTCTCATTGGGAGTGACCAGGATGGATAGGATCAGGAACAAGTACATCAGAGGGACATTACATGTTAGAGACCTTGGAGGTAATGTCAGAGAGGCCAGACTAAGATGGTTGGGACATGTCCAGAGGAGAGCTAGTGAATATATTGGTATGAAAAAGCCGAAAGAGAAAGAAGAAGACTTGATAGACCAGGGGTCTCAAACTCAATTCACCTGGGGGCCACTGGAGCTAGGGTCTGGGCAAGGCTGGGCCGCATCAGGTTTTCCAAAAAAAAACAAAAAACGCATTTATTAAAAACAGAAAAATATACAAACTTTTTCAATGCTTTGGTTCCGATTTTCCACAATAAAAGCTCTGATAAAACATTCCACTGTTCTCAAATATCTTGATTTTTATTTTTCTGCACAAAATAAGATGAAAAATAAATAAACAAATCAAGAATAAAGAAAATCAATCAATCAGTAATAAATAAATATAATAATAATAATAAAACGGCAAATAATAAAAACTTAAGAAACCACATATTGTTGGTGGGTAGACAAATTATTTTTTTCAGATTAAAATTAACAAATCATTATTAGAGCCCTGTAGACATGACAAAACACGACTATAGTCACATTTATACTCTTTTTATTTACAACATATTGCGCAACTGCAGGGTCTTGAGACACATGCTAACTCGCAAACTAGAGAGCAAGCGACCTAAACGGTAGCCTTCAAGTTATTTCCTTTACTTAAATAGCCAAAAACTTACCACTTCCACACGGATAGGGAGGATAACTATTAACAGTTATTTAACCTTTAACATGAACATTAATCAAACGTAATAATTTTTTCTGGGTGCATGATACCATACAGCATCCATATCAAACTTGAGCGGGCCGAACTAACATTAAACTTTCATATCAAGGCGGGGGCCTCAAACTAGTGTCCTGCGGGCCACATTTGGCCCACGGGCCGCGTGTTTGAGACCCCTGTGATAGACCATACTCCATTGACTATGTCTTGTTACATCACTTTTTTTTTACATAACAATAGATTTCCGTCTCTCTTTCCAGCTGACCTGTTCGACATCTTGCTGCCCATGTTGAACATCTACCAAGAGTTTGTGCGGAACCACCAGTACAGTCTGCAAATTTTGGCCCATTGCAAACAGAACCGAGACTTTGACAAGCTCCTGAAGCAGTACGAGGCCAAGCCTGATTGTGAAGAAAGGACGCTGGAAACCTTCCTCACTTATCCCATGTTTCAGGTGCTCACACCAGGACCGCCTCCCCTCTTTAAGTGGTCCACTGCAGCATGGACTTTTCTATTCCCCACAAATAACACTTACAACATCAGTTGTTATTGCTTGAGCAGTGCAGGGATTTTATAGGGTTTTTTTTTTTTATTTAAGGGCAAGTATAAATCTGGCCGTCCCCCTTCAGGTTTAGTGTGAACTGAAAGATGGAGTTTAAGTGTACCGGTTTTAATTGTTAATTATGGGCCCTACAGCAGCTGCACTATTTCACTTTTATAATCACCGCATCAGTAATACAGCAGCTATTGCCTTTAATTTATTGCATCTATTAGGCCGTTTGTGTTTGCTAGCCTGTGCTTCTAGGAGCTCGGTAATGAATTGACAGTATTTTTTTGTGAGATGGCAAGTTGCTAAGTTTTTAATGAAGAGTGTTTTTTAGCAATCAAACAGATGTGAGGACATACAGTAGATAGACTATGGGGGAAAATGGGACACACCTAAATAATTTAAGTAATAATCAGGGGTTGGTTTAGCTCTCTGTTAATCTGAATTTGTGCAGACTCCAAAATGGCTGTAAGATAGTCTTAACAGAAAAAATGGAAGCTCCCATTGCTGCAAAAAAGGGACCGACTCCATATTTTCTTCAATTTATGCATTTATGTACTGGCTATCAAAGTGTCGAACATCTTGTGACTTGTTTTTTTTAATTTCAGTATTTCTCTTCTATATCTCTGTCAGATTCCTCGTTATATCCTGACCCTTCATGAATTACTGGCTCACACTCCTCATGAGCATGTGGAGAGAAATAGCTTGGATTACGCCAAGTCAAAACTCGAGGAACTTTCAAGGTACATCTACGTCTGTCAATCATTCAATCACACAAATGTGCTGCCAAGAGTTACAAGTCAAGATTTGCATTGGATTAAATGTCCTTATTTTATGGAGGAAATTCATTTTGAATTTGTTCTTTCGGTCACGACCCAAAGCAATTGACCTAAGGTGAGGGTGTGAGCATACAATCCATCTTTTTCCAACTGGGAACCATGGCCTCAGATTTGGAGGTGCTGAGTTTCAGCCAGAAGCTGCACACTCGGTTGTTAACTGCCCCAGTAAACACCGGAAACAGGCCGGACTAATACAAACCAGGCTCCTGCTCCAGTTTTACAGGGACCGAAAAGTCATCGCCATTCCTGCACATCCCCCACAGGACATCACAAGTCCACCAAACACATGTACATCGGTTGGGTAAACTGGGGTGTAGAAGTGGACCAGTGTTCCCACACAAGGAAGAAAACCCACTTCTGTAGCCCAGGTTTGAGTAATGGCCGTACCCTTCTCTCCAGCACTCTGGAATCGACTTTCTCATGAAGACTGAGTAGTTGGAACACACCCTCTGGACCACTACCTTGGTTTTCCAATCCAGAGGTACTGAGAACGTGACTTCCACGCAATGTTGAAGAGACTTGTCAACCAAGACAGTTCCAAAGAACTTTGAGAAATTCAAGGTGAAACTCGACCACCTCTGGAGCGTTACCATTGAGGAGTTTTTGACCACCTCAGATACCTCAGCCGTAGTGATGGACCTGTCCGCGTTTGTGTCCTTCCACTATGGAAGGTATGTCAGTGGGATTTTCCTTCCACTGCCCCACTATATCCTCAGTTGAGGACTGTAAACATTGTGGACCGGGCACTGCTTCGACAAAAGTTGCTTTAATACATTTTGGATCAGCTTGTGACTTTATGAATTGCTAATTTGTTCCTTTATGATCAGGTTAATTCCTGTTTCTTTGTTTCAGAATAATGCACGATGAGGTGAGCGAGACAGAGAACATCAGAAAAAATCTAGCTATCGAGCGAATGATTGTCGAGGGCTGCGAAGTGCTGCTGGATACCAGCCAAACATTTGTAAGACAAGGTGTGCATCTTTGATTTCAAACACTAAGAAATCCATTGTTGTATAGTCTGCTACAGTTCTGGCTTAGTTAGTTCTATGTATTGCAAACAGAAGGCAATACTCTGTTGTTTCAGTACGGGTACTTCTTTATGTTAGATTATTCACCTGTTGTTTATTAATCATAAACATCTGTGCAATACTTTGTTTTTATAGTCAGTATAGTTATTCCAGACTCCATTCACTGTGCAATATCTGATCAGGCTCCACGTGCAATATTAAGGCTCAAAGTGCAATATATTAAGTTCTAAGTGCAGTATTTTTATAATGCCTAATATTAACTCACTGGCAAGATCTCATAGTTTATTGACTGGTCATATATTTCATTTCATATTTCATATTATTTTGCAAACTGTATTTGTATAGAACTCTGGGTAAAATTGTTGATTTGTTAATACTTGGTTGTTTATATTGTTTATTTTTTATATTGTGTATTTTGTACTGCTTAACTGATTCTGTACTCTTGCTGCTATGCAATGCACATTTCCCCACTGAGGGACAAATAAAAGCATATCTTATCTTATCTTATCTTACTAGATCTAATCTTAAACATGTAAAAACAATGCAATGTACGTATAGCGTACATCCAAAACTGCTAAAAATATTTGAGGAGTTAGTAGCAAATAACTAAAAATAATGTGAAAATGTGAAAAAAAATACATTTTTCTTTGTCTATACTCATGTCAAAAACTATGCTGTTTCTGATAATACTGACCTTCCACAGGTTCTCTGATCCAAGTGCCGATGAGCGAGAAAGGAAAGATCACCAGAGGCCGTCTGGGTTCTTTGTCTCTGAAGAAGGAAGGCGAGCGACAATGCTTCCTTTTTTCCAAACATCTCATCATCTGCACTCGAGGCTCAGGAGGGAAACTGCACATTACCAAGGTACACAACGAGCATGGAATGACTTTATTCACAATATTTATTGCTTTACAAAACCGTAAAGAACGATTCCCAAATGCCAGGCAAGAAAGTTTCATGCACAACGACCACAGAGTGTGTGACAATTCTTTTTGCCGGCCTCCCAGATTCGGGCATCAGAGACCCACTGTCAACCCGTTGCTGGTTTCCGAGTCCCAGTGCATGTCTATACAATGGATTAATCTTTTGATTGATTCTTATTGATCCAGGAGGCAGCTGTATTTCTCACACAACCCCAATAATGACAACATTGTGTTACAGAACGGTGTCGTGTCTCTCATTGACTGCACACTGATGGAGGAAACTGAGGGTGGCGATGATGAGCGTAAGTGTTGGCATATTCTCCTTGGGCAGGGGTCTCAAACTCAATTTACCTGGGGGCCACTGGAGCTAGGGTCTGGGCAAGGCTGGGCCGCATCAGGTTTTCCAAAAAAAAAAAAAAACGCATTATTAAAAACAGAAAAATATACAAACTTTTTCAGTGCTTTTGTTCCGATTTTCTACAATAAAAGCTCTGATAAAACATTCCACTGTTCTCAAATATCTTAATTTTTATTTTTCTGTACAAAATAAGATGAAAAATAAATAAACAAATCAAGAATAAAGAAAATCAATCAATAAGTAATAAATACATAAATATAATAATAATAATAATAAAATGGCAAATAATAAAAACTTAAGAAACCACATATAGTTGGTGGGTAGACAAATTATTTTTTTCAGATTAAAATGAACAAAGCATTATTAGAGCCCTGTAGACATGACAAAACACGACTATAGTCACATTTATACTCTTTTTATTTACAACATATTGCGCAACTGCAGGGTCTTGAGACACATGCTAACTCGCAAACTAGAGAGCTAGCGACCTAAACGGTAGCCTTCAAGTTATTTCCTTTAAACTTAAATAGCCAAAAACTTACCACTTCCACACGGATAGGGAGGATAACTATGAACAGTTATTTAATCTTTAACATGAACAGCATCCATATCAAACATTAAACTTTCATATCAAGGCGGGCGCCTCAAACTAGTGTCCTGCGGGCCACATTTGGCCCGCGGGCCGCATGTTTGAGACCCCTGTCCTTGGGCCTAGGTGGGGTTTCCTGCTTCCTCTCACAATCCCAAAAACATGTATGAATGTGATGATTGATTGCTGACAAGTCTATACCCCACCAGCTGGGATAGGCTCCAGCTCACCTGAAGATGAGCAGTATAGAAAATGGATGTATGGATTATAATAATATAAATGTTCACTGTATTGATGATCCATAAGATCTGCTGGTTGTAAAGATTGAAAAATTTCTTCATTTCTGTTATTACAATCTTGTGTATAATATAGCCAAAGGGGAGCGTAGCGGCCAGGATACAGAGCACCTCGACTTTAAAGTGATCGTGGAGCCAAAAGATGGCCAGCCTTACACCGTCATCCTGGTGGCTTCATCGCGACAAGAGAAGTCCGCATGGACGAGCGACATCAGCCAGGTAAAGACCAATAAATGTCACTGCGGGACTGTAAAGTGCTGATTTTACGAGACGACGGGGGGAGTCGATGTTTATCTGTTGGTCGCAGGACACTTGTATACTGTGTAAGAGTGACAGGGGGGCTTTAGGTGATGACTGCGAACTCACTAACCTCTATATTCTGCTCGCTTTTGTCTATCTTCTAGTGCATTGACAACATCCGCTGCAATGGTCTGATGATGAATGCCTTTGAGGAAAACAGTAAAGTCACTGTGCCGCAGATGATCAAGTAAGATTATGATACACCATGCAAGAGTGCATACATTTTCAGTATAAAAATGTAATCTATGTGACCCCCTGACCTCGTAATGTTCTCTCCTCTGGATGAATGAATGAATCCGCTGCAGATCCGACACCAGCTTATACTGCGATGACGTCGACATCCGCTTCAGCAAGATGATGAACTCCTGCAAGGTGCTTCAGATCCGCTACGCCAGCGTGGAGCGTCTGCTGGAGAGGCTGACCGACTTGCGCTTCCTCTCCATCGACTTCCTGAACACTTTCCTACACTCTTATCGGGTTTTCACCAGCGCGGCGGTCGTGCTAGACAAACTCATCACCATTTACAAGAAACCAATCAGCGCCATCCCCGCACGGTAAGCATTGTCTCAAAAATTAAACTTGGATATACGTAACTTGTCAGTTGACAGTGAACGTGTCTAAATTGTGGCCAAAATGTCAATATTTGGTGTGAGCACTGTTGGTATCTAGCACTGCCTTAATCCTCTTGGGCATGGAATTCACCAGAGCTGCCCAGGTTGGGAAGGGAATCCTGTTTCACTCCTCTATGATGGTATCACTGGTGAATGTAACAGTACTTGTTTGCAGCAATGAACCACAACTCCCCCGTACCGGCAGCACTTGTGCAGCCCGGAATATGATGCTACCATCTGATGCTACCATCACCATGCTTGACATAACAAAGTTAATCCCCTAATAAATGAAATAGAGGCTGCACGAGTGGTTACCACGCAGGCCTCACAGCTAGGAGAACCGAGTTTGATTCCACTCTCGGTCATCTCTGTGTGGAGTTTGTATGTTCTCCCCGTGCATGCGTGGGTTTTCTCCGCGCATCAGTAATCATCCACATCAGCCGACATGCCATGTCTGAGATCAGATGGAAAAAAAGTTCTCCTCTCATTCCATGTGGAAGTGGTACAGTTTTGGCTTTGACGTCCTTGTTCCCCACTCCATTTAAAACACTTTAACTTTAGAATAAGTAAATTGGGGAGGAGGCTGCACGGTGTTCAAGTGGTTAGTGTGCAGACCTCACAGCTAGGAGACCCGGGTTCAATTCCACCCTCAGTCACGTTGTGTGGCATTTGCATGTTCTCCTTGTGCATGCGTGGGTTTTCCGCAGGGTACTCCGGTTTCCTCCCACATTCCAAAAACATGCTAGGTTAATTGGCGACTCCAAATTGTCCATAGGTATGAATGTGAGTGTGAATGGTTGTTTGTCTATATGTGCCCTGTGATTGGCTGTGCGACCAGTCCAGGGTGTACCCCGCCTCTTGCCCCAAGACAGCTGGGATAGGCTCCAGCACCCCCCGCGACCCTCGTGAGGATAAGCGGTAGAAAATGAATGAATAATCTAGACCATTTGCTAATCTCCTTTAGCATGTCTTCCTGTTTCTTCAGAGCAATCACTAACTATGGCATGAAATGAAAGGAAATGAGTGGATGGCAACATATTGTTATATATTTTTCAGATTTATTCATTGTACTTTTCTTAAAAGTAATGTTAGAATCTCATCTGATCCTTGTAGACCCCATCTTGTGTCTCTAATCATTAAGGTTCATGCGTTATTCCCTGGTAAATTCCATAAAAACATCTAAAAAAAAAATGTTTTTAGTTTTTCAGCTTGTGAAAAAGGTGTAAAGTTTGAGAACTTTACATATTTTCTTCTGACAGTACATGGAAAATATCCCCACCACCCCACATATTGAATCTGCCCTATCACATTGGACTCGGTGTCCAGGTGAGGACATCACGCTCCACTGAAGCCACCCACCTTTCCTTTTACACTCTTTTATTTCTCTTTCCACAAGTCTGGCCATCCCTCTCTCCGCTGCGCTGTCGCCATGACAACCCTTTACTTTGCTGCAGGACCCCACCCTTTCCTCATCCTCTCCCTCCCTCGTACCCCCTTCCCTTCCTTTCCCTCCCTCCTCTCATCTGCAGCAGCTCCACGGTATTAAATGTTGATGGTGGTGTTTTGTACTCCATCGCCCCCCCCCCCCTTTTTTTGACACCCTTTTCTCCTGCTTTCTTGATCCTTATTATATCTCCCATCCATCCACTCGTCTCATTCTTTTTTAACAAATGACATGAGCAGTAACAGCACAGTGGAGTCACACACACACACACACGCAATTCCAGCAGCCTTCACTGTGGAGGAATCCATATCCACTATGTCACTGACTCCAGCCTATCTCTGTCCTCTTCTTCTTTCCTTCACTGCACCTCTCTCTCTCTTTCTCTCTCTCCTACCTTCTCTCTCTAACCGTGTCTCAGTGGGCCTCCCCCGGGCTGGTTGCTGTTGGCAGCACCCGTGCCTTCCAACGCTGTCACTTGACAGGCTATTTATAGGCCTTCAGAGGGGGTGGCTCTCAGTGCAAGGAGGATGCTGTCTTAAACAATGTCGCTTCAATAAAAAAGAGGCTAGAGCTCCCAGGCTGCTCTGTTGCTGTTCCATGCGTTCCCTCCACGCACACACACACAAACGTTATTATCATACTTTGCCATAAATGCTTTTTTTAGCCAATGAGTGTTTCTTTTTTTACACATAAACGCAGGTTTTAAGAAAACTTTTTGAAGAGATAAAAGAAAGGACTATGAGTAAATACACTCATTTTTAAAACACTTCATTAAAAATGGAGGATCAGGATCAAATGTGTCCTACAAGTGTAAAAGTAAGTTAATCACTGCTGAGAATAAAAGGTAATAACTTCATCGACAAAGGTGTAAGTCAAAGGAAATTTGTCAAAAGTGCATTTCTCCCAACTTTTTTGAAGGGTTATTATAAGAAGTCAAAGTCAAAGAAGTCATAAGTTCTAAGGAAACTCCAACAGAACGGATTTGTTTCAATCTTTCATACACTAATGAAAACTGATTTTTATTTGCCCCAGATTCATTAATTCATTAATTCATTTTCTACCGCTTTTCCTCACGAGGGTCGCGGGGGGTGCTGGAGCCTATCCCGGCTGTCTTCGGGCGAGAGGCGGGGGTACACCCTGGACTGGTCGCCAGCCAATCACAGGACACATATAGACAAACAACCATTCACACTCACATTCATACCTATGGACAATTTGGAGTCGTCAATTAATTTTTTCTGGGTACATGATACCATACAGCATCCATATCAAACTTGCGCGGGCCACACTAACATTAAACTTTCATATCAAGGCGGGGGCCTCAAACTAGTGTCCTGCGGGCCACATTTTGCCCACGGGACCCCTGCTTTATATACTCGGTATAACATGTGTATTCTGCTACAACACAGCCAAGCATCGAATTCACTGTAAACACTATATATAGTGTTATATACACAATGCTTTGTGTCTTAATAAAGAAAATACACCCTGGACTGGTCGCCAGCCAATCACAGGGCACATATAGACAAACAACCATTCACACTCACATTCATACCTACGGACAATAAAACTTTCATATCAAGGCGGGGGCCTCAAACTAGTGTCCTGCGGGCCACATTTGGCACGCGGGCCGCATGTTTGAGACCCCTGCTTTATGTACTCGGTATACCATGTGTATTCTGCTACAACACAGCCAAGCATCGAATTCACTGTAAACACTATATATAGTGTTATATACACAATGCTTTGTGTCTTAATAAAGAAAATACACCCTGGACTGGTCGCCAGCCAATCACAGGGCACATATAGACAAACAACCATTCACACTCACATTCATACCTATGGACAATTTGGAGTCCCCAATTAACCTAGCATATTTCCATCCATTTTCTATGCCGCTTATCCTCACTGGGGTCAGGGGGTATGTTGCAGCCTATCCCAGCTGACTTCGGGCGAGAGGGGGGGACAACACCTGTACTGGTCGCCAGCCAATCACAGGGCATATATAGACAAACAACCATTCACACTCACATTCATACCTATGGACAATTTGGAGTCGGCAATTAACCTAGCATGTTTTTGGAATGTGGGAGGAAACCGGAGTACCCGGAGAAAACCCACGGGGAGAACATGCAAACTCCACACAGAGATGGCCGAGGGTGAACCACATTCATGTTATGTTTAAAATGAGGATATTAAAGTGATGTCCCCCTTTGTTGCAGTTCCTTGGAGCTGTTCTTCGCTAGCAGCCAGAACAATAAACTCCTCTACGGCGAGCCGCCCACGTCTCCACGTGCCAGTCGCAAGTTCTCCTCCCCTCCCCCGCTCTCCATCACCAAGACGTCGTCGCCCAATCGCCGCCGCAAGCTCTCGCTCAACATTCCCATCATCACAGGGGGCAAGGCTCTGGACCTGGCCGCGCTCAGCTGTTCCCCCAATGGCTATGCAAGCATGCACACCGCCATGTCCCCCTTCAGTAAGACCACCCTGGACATCAACAAGCTGTATGTGTCCAGCACCATGGCCAGCAAGATGTCGGATGATGGGGAAGGCAAAGCAGAGAGCAAGGCTGATGAGTCTGTCGGAAATAAGCAAGGTCAGAATTACGCTCACGTGTACTACTAATCACCTTAATGGGTGATATCACATGTTTGCTTGGTCACCTGTTGCTAGGCAGAGTTTATAGAGCCCTGGCATAACTGCCCCATAGCCCAATGAAAACAATAGCATAGTATGTCCACATCCACTTGTATGTTTGACTGTCAACAGGAAGTCAGACACAATAAAATAAAATATGTATACAAATATTATTTATGCAATTTGAGTCACTGCTGCGTATCAATTATAAAAGTTTGGTGGAAATCATCCAAAGCATGGCCAGTTATAGAATAGTTATAGTGAATGTTATATAATTGTATTTATTATGAATGTATTTATTATTATGGGAATTTATTTTTTTTTTAATTCATTCATTTGTTCATTTTCTACCGCTTTTTCCTCACGAGGGTCGCGGGGGGGTGCTGGAGACAAACAACCATTCACACTCACAGTCATACCTATGGACAATTTGGAGTTGCCAATTAACCTAGCATGTTTTTGGAATGTGGGAGGAAACCGGAGTACCCGGAGAAAACCCACGCATGCACGGGGAGAACATGCAAACTCCACACAGAGATGGCCGAGGGTGGAATTGAACCCTAACCACTCGACCACCGTGCCGCCTCTGATTTAGTAATTAATTAAATAATTATTTAAATACAAATTTTAAGTAATTATTTTTGTAATTTTACAATTATTTACTTCTATTTATTTTGAACCATATAAGGATGTCCACCCCTCTGTGACATCACAAAGGAGCAGTTTTACCACGCCTTTTGAATCCGAGCGTTTTGAGCCATCCCAAACTTATTTCAGGGCTCACTTCCAAATGCATAAACCTCATTATGTGAAACTTTGGCATCGTTTAACATGAGAATACAACATTCTAACTACATTTATAGGCCAGAAAAGTGGAAAAAGCATAATTTAACGGCAATTCCTATACTTTCTTTCATCCTTTTCAGCTAAAATATAACAATTCAATCAATGAAAATTCACCTAAACTCAAAATTTGGCCAACATTGAAGTTGTTAACCGAAGATAACGGTTGTTTCCATCTGTATCCTCCTTTATTTTTCCAGATCTGTCAGTTAGAGAGGAATGCGATGAAGATCCAAGTCATAGTGACGAGGCGGAAGTGGAGATGTCTCCTCCCAAGTCGCCATCGACACCCAAGAACGTCAAGTCAAAAAACAGCGGTAGGTGTTTATAGGTTCAGTTTATTCAAGTGGTTAGCATTGCTGGTGTCAACAAATTCATTTGTTCTGTGCTCTAACTCTCGATGCTATGAATGCTCAACGAGATGAAGTCTCCACAGATTTGAAGCCCAAGTTTGACTTGTGTGTTGTAGCTGAGATGGTCAACTCAATGCTGCTACAGTACATCCATGTATGCAGCAAACGTCACATCTGACAAAAACCAAATAAGGGCATGGGAAAGAAAAACCACACACCCACGGCCTTTCGGACCTGCTGCTACCACGCAGAGAAGGGAGCATCCACCCTGTCGGTAGTCAGGCACAATTAATCCCCAGTGTGTTCTCCTCCCACGGTGTTGGATACAAGGGAAGCCAGTGCCGTGCGAGTGTAGGTGGAAGGAAACCTTGTACCTTAGCAACCATGTGCGTGTTCTTCTATACCGCCCCCGGTTCAATGGTGGAAGGCAGGGAGGAAGTGTGAGGGGGAGGCAAAGAGGCAAACACCATCACTGACACAAGCTGCAGGACTCACCGATGCTATATGGGCGTCTGTTTTGGCTCAAGGCTGCCCTCCAATGGCCAACACTATCATTTGGAAATGACATTAAAAAACCCTATTATATACAATAACAACTTTGGTAATGGTAATGGTAATGGTTTTATTTCATTTGAACATGAATCAGATTACAATTGAATGCATCCCATAATCAGTTCACAGTTCCACATGTCCAAAAGGAGTAGGAAGAAGCAAAGCTTATTAAATCCTACCCCTCTATCTGGTACTTTTACAATCAGTAACTGTTACATTTGTTCACTTCCTGCTTTCCATAATACAGTTCAAGTTTTTTTTTTTTTAATAATGTACCTCGTACCGAAGTACAAGTTGATATGACCATACAATGACATAATGGGTACCATAGTAAGTGTCTATATGTATATGTATATGTATATGTATATGTATATGTATATGTATATGTATATGTATATGTATATGTATATGTATAGCACATCATGACTGGTTCAAGCCTCTTCATCCTTGTATTTAGCAAACATCAACTGCTTGTATTGTTTCTTGAATTCGCTCATCGTTGTGCATTGTGCATTGCATTGTGCACTTTAATAATGATTTGGAGTACATGAGAAAGTGGAAAAGAAAGCATAGCGTTCTTTGACCATATGATAATGTATTAAAATTACACTAAACAGCAGTATCAGAACCAATGTTAATAGTTGGAAACAGCAAAGTGCTCAGCCATTGTAAATAATGGACCACAATTTTTATTATGTTAATTTCTACTATTTTCTATTTACATGTGGAAAGTGTGGGAATAACAGTAATAGGTAATAGGGTGTAAAAAAATAATTTTATGAAATTTAACAGCAAGTTGAGACTCTTTACTATCCCTTTTCACACAATCAGTTACAGAAAAGAAGATGAGTTTAATGCTAAATTCGTCTGTTTTCGCTTTGGCAGAGTTCTCGCTCTTCTCGTTCAACAACAGCATGGTGGTGTCATCTTGCCGGGAGATGGACAATAGCCGCAGTGCCCTCTCGGCGGCCTCGGCCTTTGCCATCGCCACAGCCGGTGCAAACGAGGGCACGCCAACCAAGGAGAAATACCGCCGTATGTCCCTGGCCAGCACAGGTCAGTTTATTTGTGATTAACTACAATGAAAATGTCCCAAATGCTGTTGAGATCGATGCATAATCTCATGAGATCCAATATGCCCGGCAGGCTTTCCTACTGATCAGAGGAACGGCGACAAAGAGTTTGTCATCAGAAGAGCCGCCACAAACCGAGTGCTGAATGTGTTGCGTCACTGGGTTTCCAAACACTCCCAGGTACACATTTTTTTACCTTTTTAGTTATTTTTTTTTAAACATAATACAAATTCAGCAGTGTCACTGTTACCGATCTGCAGGACTTTGAGTTGAACTCAGAGCTGAAGATGAGGGTGATTGGCTTCCTTGAGGAGGTGATGCATGACCCAGAGCTACTAACACAGGAGAGAAAGGCTGCTGCTAACATTATTAGGTGGGTTTACTGCTGTCATTACTTGAGTCGTATGACACAAGATTTGTTAAAAAAAAAACATTACCACGTTTTCTGGGTCATGGGTTTTCAAAGTCATGGGAAGGAACTACTTGAAAAAATACAATGCACCATAAAAATGGTTACAATAATGATTATTTTATATGAAATAATGTAGCATTATTGTGTTTTTATTCAATGTTTTTCCAACAGTTTTTTGTTATTCAGTGTAAAAATTTGCAAAGTACTACACACAGTGTCAAAAAACCTGTACAGTTGTACCTCGTGATAACCTAAATTTGTTTTTATTTGTTTTATTTCTGCCTAAATTAAGCATTTTCAAGCATAAAAATGACTAAATTAACTCAAATACAAATATAAGACATTCAAAATTTGCATTGAAAGACGTTAATATGGAGGTTACTATTACTGTGATGTTCAGTGAGACCTCAATCTCCAGATTTATCTGCATACTAATCACTAAATAATCTCACAATAATGCCAATGAAAATAATAAAAAAACCGTACTTAGAAGGTCATAAACAGATTTTGTATGCTCTAATCCTACTTCTTAGATAGTCATCTATTAACTAATTCGCTACCAAAGACATATCTATATGTTTTTTATACATCTTTTATACATTTTTTTTGGTGATAATGTAACTCCACAATAGAAGAGAGCATGTTTGGTGCAATTTTAAGCCAAAAAACAGTCACAAGACGGCCTGCATCTTTCCAATTGAAATAGAAGAACGTTACGCAATGAAGGGAAATTTTAAACGAGGGATTACTGTATTCTCTTACGTTTAGATTCATTTGGTTCCATCACCTCAATATGTGTTTGAAGTAAACCAAGAACTTCATTCATTGGATACGGACAGTCGGTACCATAATGATAAAGGTGCTGATCTAAGCGGCAATAAAGACTTTGACGATTATCACTTTGTGATAATTGATTTCATCACAGGGCTGCACGGGGAATGAGTTGTTAGCACACAGTCCTCACAGCTAGGAGACAATTCCAGGAGTTCAATTCCACCCTCGGCCATCTCTGTGTGGAGTTTGCATGTTGACCCTGTGCATGCGTGGGTTTTCTCCGGGTACTCCGGTTTCCTCCCACGTTCCAAAAACATGCTAGGTTAATTGGTGACTCCAAATTGTCCATAGGTATGAATGTGAGTGTGAATGGTTGTTTGTCTATATGAGCCCTGTGATTGGCTGGCGACCAGTCCAGGCTGTACCCCGCCTCTTGCCTGAAGACAGCTGGGATAGGTTAAAATTTTTACTTTATTTTAGTTTTATTGTACAGTGGTTGAATTCTCTTTTTCTCGTGTATAATTGAAAAGGGCTGCACGGTGGTCAAGTGGTTAGCGCGCAGGCCTCACAGCTAGGAGACCGGAGTTCAATTTCACCCTCCACACCATCTCTGTGTGGAGTTTGCATGTTCTCCCCGTGCATGCATGGGTTTTCTCCGGGTACTCCGGTTTCCTCCCACATTCCAAAAACATGCTAGGTTAATTGGCGACTCCAAATTGTCCATAGGTATGAATGTGAGTGTGAATGGTTGTTTGTCTTATATGTGCCCTGTGATTGGCTGGCCACCAGTCCAGGGTGTACCCCGCCTCTCGCCCGAACACATCTGGGATAGGCTCCAGCACTCCCAGCGCCCCTCATAAGGTAGAAAATGAATGAATGAATGATTTCATCACAGATGACAAACTGTTTTTTTAAACTAAAGCGCCATCTGCTGTATCAGTTTGGTTAGTACACCAGTCAAAATCACCATTTGTGCTATTCCGGATCAGCTATAGTCCTTCTTTCTTTGCTTGCAGGACTCTCACACAGGAGGACCCTGGAGACAACCAGCTCACCTTGGAGGAAATCGCTCACATGGTGAGAGGAGATAACTATTCCATTACTGTATGGTTTGAGCTTGTGCTGTAATATTTGAATGTGTGTTTATAAGGCGATGGAAGAATGCAGGAATGAGCCCTTTGAGAACCACTCTGCCTTGGAGATAGCTGAGCAGCTCACTCTGCTAGATCACCTGGTCTTTAAGGTCATACCTTACGAGTAAGTAAATCAAGTTGTCATTGTAAAGACAAGGCATGATAATAAAATGTTGATCTTTTCCCAGGGAGTTCTTTGGCCAAGGCTGGATGAAGAATGATAAGAACGAGAGAACTCCATACATCATGAAGACAACCAAGCATTTCAACGATGTACGCTCGCCGTATATTTAAAGCAACGATGAGAACATTCCTCGATGAAAAGATGCGCATGTTCTTCATTTGAATCAGATCAGCAACAGGATCGCCACGGAGATCTTGCAGTGGGATGATGTCAACATGCGCGTGGCGGTCATTGAGAAGTGGGTGGCGGCGGCCGATATCTGCCGCTGCCTCCACAATTACAACGCCGTGCTGGAGATCACATCTTCGCTGAACCGCAGTTCTATCTTCCGCCTCAAGAGGACCTGGCTCAAAGTCTCCAAGCAGGTACCTGAGTCCCACCAACCAATGGGATACAATGTGCAAAACAACCATCTGATGGGTGTTGTTGTTTTTGTAGACTAAGACGGTGATTGACAAGTTACAGAAGTTAGTGTCATCAGAGGGTCGCTTCAAGAACCTGAGAGAAGCTCTGAAGAAGTAAGTCTAACGTTTCTTCTTTACGAGTGTTTCGTTTGACTCGTTATATTCCTGTGTCCTCAGCTGTGATCCTCCCTGTGTTCCTTACCTGGGAATGTACCTGACTGACCTGGCCTTCATTGAGGAAGGAACACCCAACTACACAGAGGACAACCTGGTTAACTTTTCCAAGATGAGAATGGTAAAAAGATGCTAAAAGATGACTCCAAAAGCTTCATTTGTCGCTAGTCGCCTTTTTTGAAAAACAATCTAGACAACTTGTTAATCGTAGTGTTGTGCTAACATGGATCCCTCTTGCTACATCTTCTTATTCTCCGACAGATCAGGTGCGTTATGCTGTGTTAAAATGCCACGAGTTGGAGCAATACGTTGTATTGACAGACAGTCCCATTATAATGTGTTAAAATATCGGAAACTATTCATGTTTGTCCACAGATATCTCACATCATCAGAGAAATTCGGCAATTCCAGCAAACAGCTTACAAGATCGACTCTCAACCAAAGGTATTGTTTTCGTTGCGGTAAACGGCAAACTGCGTAAAATCTGAATGAAGACAGACGGATTAAAAAAAGCCTCCATTTTTTCAGTAATTATGTATACTTTTATTTGTATATATTTTTTATGAATAAATAAATAAATTAATTAATATTTTATATTTGTTTATCAAATTTTTAATATATTATTATATGTAATTATACTATATAAATATCAATATTTTTACCTATTTATATTTATATTTATATTTATATTTATATTTATATTTATATTTATATTTATATTTATATTTATATTTATATTTATATTTATATTTATATTTATATTTATATTTATATTTATATTTATATTTATTATTATTATAATTATAATTATAATTATAATTATAATTACATAATATTATACAATGTATATAATTATATAATATTTAATAATTATAATTATATAATTTTATATAATAATTAATTATAATTATAACTATAATTATTATTATATATATTATTATTTTTTATATATATACTAGTATATTTATTTTATATATATATTATATTTATATATATTATATTATATTACAATTTATTTTCTTACTTAACTTTTTAAAAATGTAGTATTTATTTCATTATTATTTTGCAGCTATTTTTTCTTCTTAAATACTATTTTTTAACTCATCAAAAAAAATTATAGAATAAAAATACTATCTCACATTTTTTAAGAAAACAGTATCCGGGCCCTCCAGACCCGACTAATCCACAGCAGAGTGATATAAATCAATAGATCAGTCATTGCAATCAATTAACTCCACTCCACGTTTTTTCAGGTGGCAAAGTACTTACTGGACAACAGCTCGGTGCTGGACGAGGAGAGTCTGTATGAAGCATCTCTGAGAATCGAACCCAAAACGTCATCATGAAGAGGCTCCGTCACACTCGCTCAACGTTCGTATGAAGTGTACAGCATCGTTATGTTCTATTTTAGTGTACATACACTATTATTTGTATTAGACAACATAGGCTGTGCCATTCTAGTACAGTATGTTCTCCTTTCATTGACTGAAGCCCAGAAAGGTTCTATTCATATGTTTTGCAGAGTATACATATGTTATTTATGGTATTAAAATACACTCATTATTATTTTCAAGCACAGAAGAAACAGATGAGAAAGTATATTGTGATGTTTCACGTATCTCCAAGAGAATGTGTATTATATGAAATAAACTCTCATTTAAGAGAGCACAGTTCAACACAGACTTCCACTTTTTCCTGGCTCAGAAGCCGAATCAAAGATTTGGACTGTGTAAACAAACATGCAGTCATTCGCCTTTAAGTCCCCTTGTGAACGCTTTGCCTTAAAAGTATAGCGGCCTTTAGTGTCCTAAAGTACGCTTTGTTTGATAATTGCATGATCATTTATTTAGAGATGATTTCGATTCAGCCTGATTACTTATAAAGAGACTAAATGTTGTAAAAGGCAGTTACCATATATTCTCAAAGAACAGAACACCATTGTACCACATTGTTATTTCACAACATTATGACATTTAAAATGATTTAATTATATGTTTATTTTATTTCATTATGCTTTTCAGTGCGTATTGCGTCATGGAACGCAGCATGGAATGAACTGTAATATATATACGCAATGTCATTTGCAATCCAGCTAGGAGACCAGGGTTCAATCCCACCCTCGGCCATCTCTGTGTGGAGTTTGCATGTTCTCCCTGCGCATGTGTGGGTTTTCTCCGGGTACTCCGGTTTCCTCCCACATTCCAAAAACATGCTAGGTTAATTGGCCACTCCAAATTGTCCATAGGTATGAATTTGAGTGTGAATGGTTGTTTGTCTATATGTGCCCTATGATTGGCTGGCGACCAGTCCAGGGTGTATTTTCTTTATTAAGACACAAAGCATTGTGTATATAACACTATATATAGTGTTTACAGTGAATTCGATGCTTGGCTGTGTTGTAGCAGAATACACATGGTATACCAAGTATATAAAGCAGTGGTCTCAAACACGCGGCCCGCGGGCCAAAAGTGGCCCGCAGGACACTAGTTTGAGGCCCCCGCCTTGATATGAAAGTTTAATGTTAGTGCGGCCTGCGCAAGTTTGATATGGATGCTGTATGGTATCATGTACCCAAACAAAATTATTTAATTGGCGACTCCAAATTGTCCATAGGTATGAATGTGAGTGTGAATGGTTGTTTGTCTATATGTGCCCTGTGATTGGCTGGCGACCAGTCCAGGGTGTACCCCGCCTCTCGCCCAAAGACAGCTGGGATAGGCTCCAGCAACCCCTGCGACCCTCGTGAGGAAAAGCGGTAGAAAATGAATGAATGAATGAATTTGCAATCCTTGCCCAAATAACCCACTCTACCCTCATATACAGTTAGTAAGTAAACACCCCCGGGTCCGCTATTGGTGTAAATATGGTAAATAGATGCCACACCTCAAACAGATGTCTCATTTTATCACCTCAGGTTAAAAAAAAAATGGCGTTACCTGGTACCAGCATGTGTCGCTACATTATTATTACATAACAATACACAAACAGTGTGGGCACACCTTTAAAACAGACATGGCATCTGTAAAGCTGAAGTTTATCGTGAAATGAAGAAGTATTCAAATGCCTTACCCCAAATAATACATTAAAAATCAAATGGAGGATGTTGGGATGTTTCCTGTAGCCGCATGATGAGACACTTTGGTTCAAAGTTTTGGATTTTAGAATGAACTTTGTACGTAATGCAATGTATGTAGCAAGTAAATAATTCCCAGCTTCTCCACTCCTTATGGATGATGACCCTTTTTGGCCAGTGTATCATAGTTTTGCCTTAATCATGGAAACAGATTGTTATCTACGATACAAAAAGTGTGTATACTATTTTGTTGTACAATTTTGCCAATGAAACAGATGTATGTTTTTTTTTCCTTGTACAGCATAACCCTGGAAATGCTGTAGAACTCCTTCTGCGTATGATACGTACTTGTGTGTAACACATTGAGTTTTAGCAGGACCTATATACAGTAGTACTATTGTGCTTATTCTTGGGATATTTCTATATATGTATTTTTACAGGCTTTGTATAGAAGAGCACCTAAAGCTTAAGTGGCAGGCATGTACCACTTTGTTCCAAATCTATCTTATCTAGCACAGTTGGTGTAAAAAAATAAAAAAAAGGCACATGAGATGTTGAGCAAGTAAGCAATATGCAGCGCTATGACCATTGTGTGTCCACAGCTTGAGTCGTATTTGCAGTTTTTTGCAGGAAACAAAAAAAATGTATTCTTTCCTGATTACCTCTTGTTAATAAATCTCTTCTTTCTCAGGGGGAGACGTGTTTTGTGTTTCTCACAGTGAGGCTGCAGGGAGGTCAAAGGTCAGCATAAGGGAGGGAGAGAGGCTTGTTGCTACGGGGGTGGAATGGAATCATGTGACGCTTGCGGAGCTTATTGGAGGTTGTGAAGGAGAGCATGGCGCTCATGCTGGTAATGTTTCTTACTTTTGTTAATACACAGGAAGTAAAGTTAATAGAAGGTAAAACATCAATAAATACAGTAGGGGTGCAAATACGACGTTTAACATATGGACACTTTACTGCTTTTCCTGTGAGATGGTCACATTGACGCAGCCTGATCTCTTACAACTAGCTCAAGTTACTCCATTAAAGGGTACTCATATTTTTACTGTAGTACTCACCAAGTAACTCACATTTTATCAATAAGTCATGATGTACTTTTCTAAAACTAATTTTTAACATAAGTTCCAACATGGGCGGTTAGCGCGCAGACCTCACAGGTCTGCGCGCTAGGAGACAAGGGTTCAATTCCCCCCTCGGCCATCTCTGTGTGGAGTTTGCATGTTTTCCCCGTGCATGCGTGAGTTTTCTCCGGGTACTCCGGTTTCCTCCCACATTCCAAAAACATGCTAGGTTAATTGGCGACTCCAAATTGTCCATAGGTATGAATGTGAGTGTGAATGGTTGTTTGTCTATATGTGCCCTGTGATTGGCTGGCAACCAGTCCAGGGTGTACGCCGCCTCTCCCTCGTGAGGAAAAGTGGTAGAAAATGAATGAATGAAGTTCCAACATATTTACACATGCTTTTCATAGCATATTATTAAGAAACTTAGGAGCGATTCGACAAGAGCATATGCTGAATATCATCCATCCCTTAAATCAAGTCATATTTAGTCATAGAATATTACATATTTCACTTATATCGCTGCACTGAGCACAAACAATAAACAACTGTGAATGCATTTTCATTCATGGATTCATCGGGAAAATTAAAATTAATCATATTTTTCACATCATACAAATATTATATTAGAGTTATTCTAGTTAATTGGTGTTGATCAGTAGTGTGACCATCGGATCATTTTTTTGCATTATCTTTTTGAATGTGTAAAGATGATAAATTACTTATCAATCATAATATTAATTTATCATATGAATTAAATGATGGAATAAAATTCATAATTTAACTATGTATAATGACAGACATGTTTTCATCAGTAATATAAATTCTGTACAAATAATTCCATCTAAATGTAACATTTTAAATGTAAAACAAATGTGTAGCTCAATTATGAATTTGATGAAATTAAATTTAATTGAATTAAATACATTTTTTAAAGGATACTTAACTACAAAAGTAATGAAAATATATCAAATTCAATTAAAATAAAAAATTAAAGTTAAAATTAAAAATATATGAATTGAATGAAATTATTTTATTATTTTTTATTATTTTTTATTATTTATTTATTTATTTATTTATTTATTTATTTATTTATTTATTTATTTATTTATTTATTTATTTATTTATATTTATTATGTAAAATAATTAAATAACTATAAAATGTCATTTTTACCTATGAATGACATTTGAACATTAGCTATTAAATTATTATATGCAAATAAAAATAATAATTTTCAATGAATTCTAACATTACTTTTCCTTATTATCATTACCTTTCTTGCTGATTCGCTACCAGAAATCACATGATCGTACTTTCTGTAATATATTGTGGCAAATTAGTAAAATAAAGCGCATTTGTGTTGAGATGCTGTGAAACTGTTCAATATTATTATGATTATTAACATATTGCTTCTTTCTTCCGTCAGATGAGTTATCAACTACACTACATCCAACACTGACTCAAACATTAATGAGTCATTTTTTTAGATTCACCTGTACCCAGATTCTCACCAAAATGTGTTTTATGCAGTGCTACATTTATTATGCCCCGTTATTTACAGTTCTATTCTGTCATAAACACAACAGTGGTGACTTAAGACCTATGCACAGTTCTATTCATAAGATGATATGTCTTTAAGTGTTCTATGTAGCGCTTTCCTATATATTCTTGCAGCACAACAAACTCTATGACGACGAGGAGTACTTCCATCGCCTCCGCATCTTCATAGAGAATAAGATGATAGTGGAAGGTCATAATGCTGGGAGTCACTCCTTCACAAGTACACTCAAGAAAAACCAGCAGCTTGCTGAAATGAGTCACTGGATAAAGTTATGAAGGCCACACATTCTCACACTGCTGTTCTTTTTTTTTTTTTTAGTGGGCCTGAATCCGTTTTCAGACATGACATTTGAAGAATTCAGGTAATTCTTCCTTCCGCCATGAGCCTCGGGTATGATACCAATGATTTGATGTGGACTCAGTGTTACCAGAACATTATTTATGGAACCTATTGCAGAACTGCTCAGCCACGGAGTGGAACCATGACAGCTGGAGGGGCCCGTACCCCAAAGTTGTGGACCGGAGGGCCAAAGGCGACTATGTGACTCCTGTAAAGAACCAGGTACTACAAGATGGAGCTTTGTATTGAGTTGTGGACTCCTATAGAGCAGTCACCAGTACACAAAGCTTTCTAGTTCTTCCAGAATCTGCACCTATTCAGCTGTAGAAAATATCTGTATCAGTGCTCTGCATTAAACATAAACTGTACATAAACTGCAGTTTATGTGGCACGGCGGTCGAGTGGTTAGCGCGTAGACCTCACAGCTAGGAGACCAGGGTTCAATTCCACCCTCGGCCATCTCTGTGTGGAGTTTGCATGTTCTCCCCGTGCATGCGTGGGTTTTCTCCGGGTACTCCGGTTTCCTCCCACATTCCAAAAACATGCTAGGTTAATTGGCGACTCCAAATTGTCCATAGGTATGAATGTGAGTGTGAATGGTTGTTTGTCTATATGTGCCCTGTGATTGGCTGGCGACCAGTCCAGGGTGTACCCCGCCTCTCGCCAGAAGACAGCTGGGATAGGCTCCAGCACCCCCGCAACCCTCGTGAGGAAAAGCAGTAGAAAATGAATGAATGAATGTACATAAACTTCTTGAGGGCCACTGTGGAAGCTGTTGGACCTTTTCCACTACAGGTTGTTTAGAATCAGCGTACGCCATTGCCACGGGAAAGCTCATATTTTTTTGGTAAGCGAAAACAAAATACGTACCCCATTGAGACTTCAAATGCACCCTAAAAAAGTCTCCAAAAGACAAATGGTCTTATATCGTGGATTTAGAGCTTTATAAATGCAAAAAATAAAGGTGTATAAAAGGCTGTCAGGAGGTTTGCACACAACAAAGGAGTAATTACGATGCTAATTTTAATCAGTGAAGCAGAGTCATCAAGCAGTTAAGAAATAAAATATCCTTTTTTATTGCGGTCGGCCAGTTATTTCACAGATACTAAAAACATGTTGTTGTGCACTGTTCTTGTTTCAGTCTGAGCAGCAGCTGATTGACTGTGCACGAGACTACGAGTATTTATTTATGTTTTAACATGTGACTGTATAGTAAACCCTTGATTAACACGATTAAATAGTTCTACCGATTTTCCATGAAGTAGGATTCCTTATTTACTAATGGAGCTTTTCGTAGTTAGAACATAGAAAACCTGTTTTAACATTACTAGAGCCCTCTAGACATGAAATAACACCCCTATAGTCACCTCCATGGTAGATGTGGCTCAACCCTATGACCTTTGGCTTTGAGGTGACGGCCGACTTCATGCACTACAAGGATGGCGTTTACACCAGATGAGACAATAAGCTGTGTTAATACAATTCAGTGTTAATACAATTGAGGTATAATGACGATAAATAATGTCACAGTGTCTTATCACATGAGCCTCCCCCAAAGCAGCCTTTTACTCGATTTAAGTAATGTTCTCATGCCTCATTTGTTATGGTGCTGCTGATATTATAGTGCTGCTGGAGGGAGGGTAGGCGGCCACTTCCCACATCTATCTTCTTTTGTTTCAAGCATAAAATCTGGTCATATTAACATAAAATGTTACAGTATTATAGCCAAAGCTAATGTTGTAGAACTGTAAAAATGGCTTAGTTTAGTTGTATTCATTAATAGAGTAATTTCCGTGCATGAAGTCATATGCAAGTAAAAATGTCATCCACAATGACCCTAAATTACATTCTTAATGTAAAAGTATTTATATTTTAAGTATATTTTAAGTACTCTGTGTATGAACACAGCCAACACGGTCAATCATGCCGTCCTGGCCGTGGGTTAGGGTGCTGACGACAACAACGCAACGCTATATTGGATTGTGAAGAACTCATGGGGCACCGCCTAGGGAATGGATGGGTAAATATATACTCAGTGATGGAGTTTATTTAAGCTCTATAACTTCATTCTGTACTCAGGGGTCACAAATGGTTGCCTCGTCTTTTTTATTTGCTTAGATATTTTATGATTGAGCGAGGAAAAAACATGTGCGGACTGTTTGCCTGCGCTTCCTACCCGGTTCTGGTGGTTTGAACACATGCAACAGGACAATGCTGAAACCACATACGTAAATACTGCGATATCAAACAAACATGCTGCAAACATCCCCAAAACAACTGCATGTATGAAAGTTAGCCAGGCTACCATGGGGGGATGAGACCTGAGGGATCTCCATATGCATAAGAAAGCAAGAGTGTGTGCTACGAAGACAACCAACCAGACACAAGGTCTTGGACAAAAATGCTGCAATGGATTATGTGTGTAAAAAGCTCATATAAAACTGAAGTTTTACTGTATTGCTTATCCATTGCATGCAAGTTTACATTTTAAGACTATAAAATCTGTGTATGTGAGATGTGTTGATGGTAAAAGTGTGAGTTTACAATGACAAACCCTTAATTCTGTGTACTATTTCAAAAATAAATAGTTTTTGAGTCAAGTTACTACTAATGGTTTTGCTCTCTCTCTCTCTCTCGCTCTATATAGATACATTTACAAACATGTTTAGAATATATTTTTAAAAGTGCAATTTTATAAAAAAATATACTATTTATTTTATTTATTTATTTACAATTAAAATAATACTGTTATTTATTTATGTATGTATTTATTTATATATTTATCTATTTATTTATATATTTATTTATTTATTTATATATTTATTTATTTATTTAGTTATATATTTATATATATATATATATTTATTTATTTATTTATTTATTTATTTATATATTTATTTATTTATTTAAATAATACGGTGTTTTTGCAGTCCCTTGTTTTGTCGATGGATTCGTCCTGAAATTCTGACAAACCTGTGCTTCTATTCTAGGACGTCCATTGGCTGCAGTCAACTAAAGTCCCGCCCTATTATGTGACGATTTCACACATTTAACCAATGAGCTGCCGGGGTTCCGTTTCACAACACTGCACGAGGCGCTAGTTACAAAACAGCAAAGGCGCCAACTTGAGGCGGCACTTCAATTACTTGTCAGGACTTCCACCTGAGGAACTTGTAGCGTGATAGTTTTGTGTTGTGAATTGCTTGTATAAAACACTTTTTTAGACGAACATGGAGACGAGGCGTCCGAAGCAGCAACCTGCAGACAAGGTAACGGTTGTTTGTCGTTTCCTTAACTATGTTATGAACTATATCCAGTAAGGTACACTGTTGAATGTGAAAAGTAACGAGAAAATGGCGTCTGAGTGAAATTGTGACAGAAGTTGATGTTCACCCAGCAGGAGATGACCCCTGTTCAGATAGAGGGAGTCCGCAAATCTTCTCGAGAAACGTTGGCACCCAGACGCCTTCGATATTCCCCTGCTGCTGTAACACCACGCGGGAGGAAGGTGACGAGCTGCTTTATCTCATCCTAAAAACCCAACTTAAAGTAGTCTTGTACATCTTGTGCAGCAGTATAGATCTACAATGAACATATAGTGACAATATTTAGTATGAGCACCATTGTTATTTATCATCTTGGGCATGGAATTCACCAGAGCTGCACATGTTGGAAGTTGTGCATCCCTCAGTGAACCACAGCTCCACAATGCTGGCAACACTCATGCAGCCCTCAAGCCATGACTCTACCACAACAATGCTTGACTATAAGTGCTCCTCAATCTGTACACTGACCGCTAAAGTATATCAAAGTTTACATTCTGTAGTATTGTCCCACTGTATTACAAATGTTTGCTGCAATGTGAAGTGTGTACTGTAATAATGGAGGTGTACTGAAAACTCATTCTTTTTTGTTAAAATGCCCCTAAAAAGCGCAACATAAAAGACATTCAACATAAAGAAGAGGATTCTTCAGTTGCGGAAGACAGCGGCATGAAAGCTACAAATGTAAGTATTAAGGTTTCCTCCAAATTTAATACAAGTGAATTCAATATACACACAATATTAGGTGTTTAAGTTGTATTTTTGACACACAGGGCGAAGGACTTTCAGCTTATGAATTGGAGCGTCTTGAGAACATCAGACAGAATCAAGCCTTCCTTTCTGCTATCAATCTATTTCAGGTAGATAAGCACAATTTGAATACTTGTTAAAAATGCTGTAATGGACCAATGCCTCCTTTTGGACACTATCTGTAAACAAGTGTCTTTATAACACTACCAGATTCTCCAAACACGATTGGTGCACTAATGTTTGGATATTTCCATTTTGTGACAGAGGAAGCTGTCTGGCTATCCTGTCGTCTCTAGTTTTGCAAAGCCACATATCTGGTCATCTTAACTACCACAGATGTATAATAAAAGTACAGGACCGGATTACTTTGAAGCAGTTATTCTTGTTCTCTGAAGGCATCTATGGAGTTGAAACAGTCGTCAGTGAAGCAGCAGCCATCGCAGAGAGGTCTCAGAAGGTGACTCTTACATCTGAAAGAATGAATTGAAAGCGACAACTTTTGCCTGAATGGAATTTTCTTTTTTATTTTGGCAGCCGGTCACCTGCAGAGATTAAAGAAGTCCTCCCTCCTCGCAAGTCCCTGCGTCTCCAAAAGAAGCAAGCGGAGCTCCTGACACTTCCCCCAGAACCCAGAGGAACGAGTGTGGTAAAAGAGGTACTCCCATTGCTCATCTTCTGCAGTGTTACTGTATCGCTCCATATTTGATCCTTTTCCTGTGTTCTTTTGCATATATATATATGTTTTGTGCACTTTTAAAGGCTTTCCAGCTCAAGAAGCCTGCAGGGCCTTTGTCCATGGAGCCTGTCAACATGGCTGAAGGAAGCAAACTGCCACCTCAACTTCTCAAGCTCTGCTCTGATGTAGGAAGCTCACAACAATGTGCCACATTGACAAATTATAACTATTTAATCTGTAATATAATATGTCAAGTACACATTTTTTCTTATCAGGTTTTGCCGCAAGAACGAAGGGAAGAACTTAATGTGTCCGAGTATGAGTTAAACTTTTGACTATTGACAACCTAATAATAATAATTAACAAAGCAAATTTTGACAGTTGGACTCATTTTTAAAGGTACACTTCCTTACTGAAGAAGATGAACATAAGCAAAGTAAAAGTGGCCAAAGTGGTTAAGGACCGCATCTTCTCAGCAGCCTTCCACCCTTCTTCTACTAACCTCTTAATGGCCGCTGGTGACAAGTGGGGGAAAGTTGGTCTCTGGAGTTTGGTGTGTTTTTGTTCTACTATTAATTAAAGTTTATAATATTGACTTCAAAGATATCACAACCCTTGTTTTTTTTTTCTTCCCTCAGGGTGGAGACTGGGGCGATGATGGCGTTCTTCTCTTTGAGCCCCACACTCGCCCAGTGAGCTGCTTGGCTTTCTCCAGGGTGCATCCCACTCAGCTGCTGAGTCTCAGCTACGATGGATCAATGCGCTGCATGGACATGGAGAAGACCGTCTTCGATGAAGTGAGACTTAATCCAAAAGCATGTAGATTGAAAGTTCTTGAAACAATTTGGGAAACAATTCGAAAGTCTAACAAAAATGTTTCAATGTAACACGATGGTAAAAACCTTGTTTATTGCGGTGAATTGGTTCCAGACCTGACCGCGATAAGTGAATAAAGATTATTTTTGTAGCTGGAGCACAGAAAACATGTTAAGACCTTATGATTTTTAGCATTATTACAGACCTTTATGAAACAAAGCTCCTTTAGTCACTTTTACACTCATACTACTGCAGTGAGGCCCCGCCTCTTTAAGTATCACACAGTCACAGATATTACACAACAGCATCTTCGGAGTGCCTTATTTTTGTATTTTCATTAATTTTGCCATTTTTATAATTTTAAATGCTTAATTTGGGACAAGAATACATACAGTTTGCTCATGCGTATGTATTGTTTAATAGGTCATATTCAACCACAAAAGTCATCATTCATTTTTGAAAAAACGCAATAAATGTAACAAGAAGGTAACTAGTAGGTATGAATGGCTGTCAATCACTGTGCCTGCCCAGTGATTGATATACCCCGCCTCTTGCCCTAACTCAGCTAGTCCCTTGTGACATTTGGAAGTATAATCAATACAGAAAACGGATGAGTTGATTATGTGTGTCGTAGGTGTACGACATTAAGGATGGCCTGAAAACCTTTGACTTCCTATCACATGACTGTTCGACACTCGTCGTCGGGAGCTGGCACGGAGACGTCGCCATCGTGGACAGACGGACCCCAGGGTATGCTATACTTGCATAGGAACTGTCTGGTACTAACTGTACTATGCTGGTCATTTTATAAATCAGCTGGAATTAACTACTCCTGTACATTTACAGAACCTCGCATGAGTCCCTCCACTCGCTGGACCCCAAAGTTCTGCGTTGTGTCAGCGTTCATCCTTTACAACAGCAGTACTTTGCCGCGGCAATGAGCGAGTGTGCATGATTTCAGTTCTTCACAATGACCCATCACTTATTTGACTTGTATTGAACCAATCAATTCGTCTCCAGGGGGGTGAACATTTACGACAGCCGAAGTTTGAAGCGGCACCAAAGCCAGCCTGTCTGCCAGCTGAGAGGTCACTCTTTAAGCATATCCAGCTGTTATTTCTCACCCTGCACGGGCAACAGAGTGATCACTTCTTGCTTGGACAACCACATAAGGTGCGAGTTGACATAATATCTCATGATGTTGTTGTTCTTGCCGACATTTCAATGATCTCTCCGTTGTGGACAGGATATATGACACAACTGCTCTGACGTCGGAAGCCCCCCTGCTGACGTCCATCAGGTACATTCAGTCACTTCAGACAGCTTACAAAGAGTACAGCGTGTCCAGCTAAACACAAAAAACACTGCAATTACAACCGGTATACCCTAATGCTGGGGTGTCCAGAAAATCTAGAAAACCTTTAAAGATGCTAAAAGCAATCTAATGGCAGCCAATTAGAATCACCTTTTTTGTCATTGTATTTCATACAATGAAATTTGAGTGCAACTACATGGTGCATTTTGTAGAAAATAAAAATAAGAATAAGGAAAAGGATAAAAATAAAACTGTGAATAACAATATAAATATAAAAGTGGCAGGTACTGTTCAAAATAAGTGTAAATATATGTACATCAAAAACAATAACCAATGCAGTAACAAAATATGTTCAGCTAACAAAACATTAACTTGGCTTTGAACGAAATTACTGTAATATCTAATTTAGTAAAAAGTTCATTTTTATTTTTACAATTTGCTGAGGGCCCCTCAAAAAAAGCTTGCACCCTAAAATGACTCCTGGGCTGCACTTCACCAACTTCTCCACTAGATGGAGCAGCTATGCTCTTTTCCGCTGCACAGTACCAGCTGGGCTTTTACTTGCCTCCTTTTTGAAGGGTTTTACTCTTCAAGTAATATGGTGGGAAACCGCGTTAACCGCATCAGTCGGAATGAGACACGGCAACAACTACAATGAAGCAGAACACAATGAAGGGTCTCATATTTATTTTACCCGAGAGGAGACTGAGGGACAGCAAAAATATGGAGCGCTGCAGCAAGGCGGAGAAGAGGGTAAGCTAATGTTAGTATTTATCTTATTTTTTTTGCCAGTATTTCCTCAATGTTTCCATGATAAATCGACTCCACTAATTTTATTTCACCCATATGTTATTGACTCAGAATATTTGAAAGCACTACAGATGTACGTGGTAGTACGTGGTTAGCATCTGCTTTTGCCGAAGAGGTGAAAAAGGGTCATTACTAATAGTGCTTGCATGTGTTTGGGTGTTGTATGCATGAATACAAATATTAATGATATGAATTAAAAATATGGCCATATGTATACATTGCAGTTGTCGACAATAAGTATTTTTGCTACCCTGAAGAGAAGCATAATTGAACTGTTTTTTGTGCGATCTGACTTTGGCAGCTTTTTCTTTTTTCCTGTCCATTTTGCAGACATAACATGCAGACCGGCCGCTGGCTGTCCAAACTGTCGGCCATGTGGGACCCCAAACAGGAGAATTGCTTTATTGTGGGCAGTTTGTCTCGGCCACGCATCGTGAATGTGTTTCACGAGAGCGGCCGGCCCTTACACGTTTTTAAAGACGACGAGCACCTCAGCACAGTGCTGTCCGTCACGGCTTTCCACCCCTGCAGGAACGCCTTCTTGGGTGGCAACGCATCAGGACGCCTGCATATCTTCTCCGATTGACATGGAATACTACAAGTTGCAGTACATATGTTGGGTCTTGTCCACTTGGATGGTTTTTAAAGTACTCTTATGTTTGGGGATAACAATAAAACCTGTCATATGATTTAAAACCTTTAAGTTGAACTAAAAATGTGCTTTGTTTTTGAAGTCTGTGTAAAGAAATTTTATGTTTTGAAACTAATCGAAAGCATTTTATGCCATAAACTCTCTTATTGTCATTTAATTTCTTTATTGCTCTCTGGTTCTACCATATCTTATTGTGTGGAAATATGGGGTAATAACTATAAAAGTAATCTTAACTCGCTAAATGTACTGCAAAAAAGGTCAGTAAGGATAATTCATAATGCCGCCTACAGAGAACATACTAACTCCTTATTTCTAAAATCACAAATACTTCAACTTGCTGATATAGTTAATCTTCAAACAGCTAAAATAATGCATAAGGCTAAAAATAACCAATTACCTAAAAATGTCATCCAATACTTCTCTACAAGAGAGGAGAAATATGATCTCAGGGAAGAACTACATTTGAAACACTTATATGCTAGGACTACGTTAAAAAGCCATAGCATTTCAATATGTGGAATCAAACTATGGAATGGATTGAGTAAGGAACTCAAACAATGCACAACGATGAGCCAATTCAAGAAACAATACAAGCAGTTGATGTTTGCTAAATACAAGGATGAAGAATCTTGAACCAGTCATGATGTGCTATATATATCACTATATTGACACTTACTATGGTACCCATTATGTCATTGGATGGTCATATCACCTCGTACTTCTGTACGAGGTACATTATTAAAAAAAAAACAAGCAAAAAAGACTTTAATCTGTATTATGGAAAGCAGGAAGTGAACAAATGTAACATTTACTGATTGTAAAAGTACCAGATGGAGGGGTAGGATTTAATAAGCTTTGCTTCTTCCTACTCCTTTTGGACATGTGGAACTGTGAACTGATTATGTGATGCACTCAATTGTAATCTGATGCATGTTCAAATGAAATATTACCATTATCATAATTTCAAGGTGGCACTACCAATCTCTACATTACTTATGAAAGCAGTACTAAAAACCCATTGTGCTTCCCTGGAAATGACTTTCTTCACTTCTCTGTTGGCTATAGAAGCTCACCTTATAGTTTATGTACATTATGTACATTTAATAAAGAGACCACAATAGTTGTTGCCACAAGTGAAGAATATACAGTATATTTATTCATAAACTGAGTACACCAGTCAGGCATCAGTTGAATGTTCTTTCTGAGCTTGCTGCGAGGCAATAATAAACGCAGAAGACATGCTAACAGAGATCTGTCCATGTGCAGAGAGCCATGATTGGATGATTACCGGTAGGAGGCAACACAGTGTGAGATCTTATCTGGTCTCCCCTCTCGGGATGATGAAATCTGCATTCAAGGTTGGTATTTGCTACTAGTGTACTTTTTCTTTCATGAAAGGTCCATTGTCAGTCTGTCCAAAACGTGACCCAGGCAAGTCGATTGGCAAGGTAAGCAGAAACAATTTTGTAACGTTTTTGACAGTGCGACACACTCCACACATGCATCCACAGAGCATAAGGGCAAACCTTTACCATTATTGAACATGAGCTGCACTATTTATTGCTTTTTTCCCCCAAGAATCATAAAGTCTACTTTATATTATTCATTTGTCTTAATCAGTGCTACAATCACTCAGCCTGCCGCAATATCCCACTGATTAAAAATCATCTTCATTAGTGTTTATGTTAGCGCTTTAATGTGTTAATGTTAGCTGGGGTGTCACAAGATAAAAAAAAAATTACAAGACATGCTGGGCATTATGCCTGAAATGATAATAAATTTTCCTTGTCTCCCGCTTCAAACAGGCAGGAAGAGGGTTCACTCCATGCATTATGTTTCATAGAACAATGGCATGAAGGGAGTGAGCCCTTTTGTCAGTCTGTCTGTCTGGGTGGGTGAAGGTGGGGACCCTTTGCATACACAGAAGCGTAACGTAGTAGAAATTATAGTAGTCATTGTACTTTCCTTAAAGGTATAGTTCAAATCCGGTCTCGTTTCGCATACTCAATCGTGTATTTTCTTGTCTCTTGACACTCCTACTGTTGGCAGATTCTGCAAAAGATCACAACTATGGCTGACTTACTGCAGTGCATTATGCCATTCCTAGCTCACCCCCCCCCCCAGTGCATTATGCCATTCCTAGCTCACCCCCCCCCCCCAAAAAAAAAATTGCAACAAGAATGCTAATGAGGCTGCAAAAGATCACATTTCATTGAAAATCAAAAGTTAAACCCGAGCCCAGACTCGCTATCTGCGTTTTGGATAATCCTGAAGAGCTTCGATGGCATTCTTCCACACCAAACTCATCTTCCTCTACCTTACCTCAAGCATACAATTATCCAAAATGTCTCTATAAGATGAATAATAACAGTAGATTGGTGGAAGATTCAGAGTGGAACTAAGGAGTCTAGTCCAGGGGTCAGCAACCTGCGGCTCCAGAGCCGCATGTGGCTCTTCAGCCTCTTTATTGTGGCTCCCTTTGCGATGCTTGAATATTTTTAACACCCGAGTGGGGAAAATGCACGTCTTTTGTAATGAGTTTTTAAAAATCCAACTTTGTCTGAGACCATGAATGCATCCTGAGTGAGTTCTGACTGCTATCCAGTTCAGTACATGAAGAAAAACAAGTAATACTTACCTACAAATCTAAAAAATAAATTCGAGATAATTTAAAAACAGCGGCATGGGAACTTGTTTTTACGTTTACAGTAGTTTACACATACATTTATGTAAGTTTATCTCCAAAACTAGCAAGAGTACTCCAACTCGTCTTTTCTTATCTGAACTACTTTGATACCCCCAAATTCCCTCCAATGTTGTTTTAAACATACTATATGTTTTGCGGCTCCAGGCTATTTTTCTTCAGTGGGCATTGGGTAAAATGGCTCTTTTCATAGTAAAGGTTGCCGACCCCTGGTCTAGTCCAACTCCTGATCGATTGGTTGACAATTAAAGTGGTGTCTTATTACATACCCCACCTTCCCCCTCAACCCCCCACCCCACCTTATCTACTATATTGCTGCAAACCTCTCCTAACCTCTCTTAATTAGATATAAGCTTTTTGCTAGTAAAGACACTGCAGGCTAAGGCGAAAGCAGCACAAACACAAATTGGGTTTCTTTGGTTGGTGCATTGATGAAAATAGCATCGGCATGATTGCAACATGAAACACAAAAATAACACGTTCACTTAACACCTTCTTTAAAAAAAAAAAAAAAGGAGCTGCTCTTCTACTCATTTTTGCACTTTACAAAATGATGCAACAATGTCACGTTAGCCATCAGTGACAGGATTAGTTAGAGTCTGTGATTAACAGTATTGAGCAAAACCATACACTTGACGAGCAACTACTAGCTTTGGGTCACATCGGTCTATTACTTGCACACAAGATGATTGTAGATGTGAGCATTATTTGGCTGCTAGTTCATTTTATTTTATTTTTTGAAACTACCACTTTCATACCTCTACAGTCTTTGGATGATAAAAGACAATAGTGTACACTCGGGAAAAAAAATGGTACAGTATGACACGAACAAATGTATTTGTTTGAATCTCAATGTGGCCGATCAGCTCTTATTAGCTCTTATTATTTAGTGCCAAAATGTAAAAAAAAAATAAAATCATTCAATTTAACATTTGAAAATATTTTTGAATATTTATTTTCATATAATAAAATTTATTTAAATTTATTATGCAGATTATAATCTTATAATAAATTGAATACACTACATTTATTAAATTAAATTTATTAGATTAATACATTTGAAATAATAATAATAAATGTATTAAATTGTCTAATAATTTTCTGAGCCATTTATGTAGGTATGTAATCCTCAAATTGTAATGACTTACAATGCATTGTATTTTTATTCAATTAACTTTATGATTAATTCCAAAATGTTCAGGCTATGATAACTATGTAACATTTTAAATATTCATTTTATATTTCCTTCATTATGGCACCACACCCCCATCATCATTAACACCAAAAACTGTAAAAAGACTCATAATTGAATAACAATCTTATCTGATCCACACTCATCTTTACCCCCAATGTTGTACTTTCTCTCTTGCCCACATGATGAAATATCATCATTCTCATTATTAATACAAATGACAACATGAGATTAGATTGCCTTCCTTGTCTACATCTCATAACCTTCAGTAATAACGTTGCAACATACGGGCCACGACATTAAGTACAGTCTTTAATCAATTGGACATTGTTAGAGAGGTATTAATGTGTAATATTATTGTGGTTGTAGTTTGTAGAAGTACACTGTATAAGCTGTTTCTAATATTCTTATTTTTAGCTACATGACATGGTCCAGATATTATTACACAGTTACTACATGACCGCAAACACAGTATATTCAAGATTTAATAATAATAATATACCAATTATGGTAACTCATTTTAAGTATATATTATGAATATTTTATTATTTTCCTGTGTTCTTAAGTGCTTAGAGCTGACCATAACTAATATAACAAATAAATAATATTAGTGTTATTATTATTGTCTATCATAGTAATCAGCGAAATGCTGATGCACCTTGTTAATAATAATTATTCAATAATAATGATTATTTTTTTTATTTAAATTCAAGAGATTTTATTATTAGTACTATTATTATCACTTCTACAATTGTTAATATTTAGTAAAATCTTTTATTTTTAAAATTCAATTTAATTTATCATTCGTTTTTGAAAAAAATCAATTTTCCTACTGGGATGTTGTACAAAAATAAGATATTTAAATGGCTTGTGACACGGAAGAGCTGTGTGTAACTGGGAAAAGGGCCGCCATCTTTGTTTCTGTTGTACGGGCCTGCAGTGGATGCTTTAGCAGCAGCATTGTCGTCTTCCTGGGCCTCACTTGCTGATGAGGAGCCCTCCCATCCACCTGAGCTTACAGGCGAACCAGCGCCGCAGCGGGCAGAAGTACTCAATGTGGAACTGCTGGAATTCTGGCGTCTTGCGGATGTCTCTCAGGAAGGCGATGTCCAGGTCAGACTCTGTCAGCATGATGAGGAGCAGCAGAAGTGCGAAAAGCAGTCCGATGGTGACCAGAAACAAACGGAGAACACTCAGGACGAACTTGTGCAGCTCCTCTACGTCACTAGGGGGCGATGGCCTGCTTCTAGCCAAGCGTAGGGCTCTCCTACCAACCCTGGACTCCGCCACCTGGCCTTCCAGCGATGCCCCACCCTCCTCATCGTCGATGCTGCGAGGGGTGCCGTTGAGGTGCATATCCATCCCATGTTCAGCCACGGGTGTAGGCAGGACGCTGTCCGAGGGGCTGTAAGCCTCGTCGGAGATAACCGCGGAGGCGCTGGCCTCGCCGCCATCCACTGCCTGGCCTCTAGAGGTCATGAAGGACTCCCCATGGGAAACGGAGCGCACCGGCGTGGAGTGGGCGCTATCTCGGAGGGACTCCAGACCTGGTGACATACGACAAAGTATCGATCACGTTATACCTCAAAACTCAAATACACCAAAGAAAGCAAACTGAATATTAGGGCCAACTACGCTTGCATTTTGCTTTTTCTTTGGACCTGCAACACTTACAATAATGCAACGTTAAGACTACTGCATCCAACCAGAAGTGCAATTTTATAAGTACCTTAGTAGTAAGTAAATGTAGAAAAACATGGACAGATCTATGTAACAAACTATAATAGGCTATGACTACAATACAGTGAGGATATATACAGGGATATAAATGACTATAATATGGCTATTGTAGATTATACAGATTATAAACAGTATGCGCAGTATGGATGTGACAATATATAATAACAGTAATATGTACAGTATTGCAATGAAGTGACTAGAGTATGGCTATTGCAGATTATATAAATTATAAACAGTATGATCTATGAATGCAACAAGATATTACAGTAATATGTACAATAGTGCAATGAAGTGATGGGGGGGGCATAGATCAGCGAGGGGATGTAAGTAATGGAAGGGGTGGGCAATGAGGGGCAGAGTTCAACAAGGAGACAGCTGTTGGGAAAAAGCTGTTCCTGAACCTGGTGGTTCTTGTCCGTAAGCTCCTACAGCGCCTCCCTGAGGGTAGGAGGGCAAACAGTCTGTTCGCTGGGTGGTATGACACCTTAGCAATTTGTTGCTGCTTAAAATAACAGTGAATTCTTGTTCAAATATCATGAGAAAACTATAAAACTGATGACCGTGGTGACCCCAAATCAACTTATATGACCGGTATATAATGTTGATGGACCAGCCAGGACCACCTCCAATGTTGTGTTGGCACAACATTGAGAGTTGTGTACATGTCAGACAACCAGTTTATAAGCTTAGGTCAGCATTTACATTATGAGCCTTGTTTACTAAATTCATGTCAAATTCTAACTTCTAACAAAAAACACAGTGCTTCAAAGAAAAGTCACTCAACTGAAGTACCGAACTTGTCTGATTGTTCCTTACTGTGGCTTTATTGAGTCTCATTTTGGCTCATAACAGATTGTTGGACTCTGCTGCGTAAATGTGAATAATGACTAGTGGGAGTGAGGAAAAGTAATTGGAAAGAAAGCATACTTGCCGGTGCTGCAGTATATTTCTTATACCAACTACTCTTAACTAGCAGATGTCTGCATACAAAGAAGACATTCGAAGCTGCTTTTAAAGCTTACGTTTTTTTAAATCATCATCTTAATACCTAAAGTGAGACAGCACAGCAGGTTATTTTAGGGTCCAGACTTCAATATAAGCATTCAGGGATATCCCAAAACAAGCAAGTGTTACCTGCACAGCCATGAGGAGGAACACCTAGCCTGGAAGGAGTCTTAGACTTACGACTCGGTCCGCTATCAGAACCATCTGAAAGGGCGGGAAAGAGCGGAAGTGCTCCCAGAGCCTTCCCCAGCAGCCGGGGTCCCAGAGACAAGACGCGCACCTTCACATCCCGATAGCAGTGGTTGATCATGCGCAAGTGAACGTTCACTTTGGTCTCGATGCGGATCAGACACTTGACCATGGTTCAAGGTGAGGGATATGACCTTGACTGTTCCTGCTGATTCAGTTTAAGATTGTCGGTAATGGGCTGCTCTCTAGTCCTACTTGTTGCTACCAGGTTGACAGTCCCAGTCGGACTGGAAGACAGACGGAAAAGACAAGGCCCGGGAATGTTGCCCCCCTTCTCCAATTTCCCACTTTGCTGCTGTTGGCTGGGACTAACCCCCTCCAGCTTAGCCCCTCACAGCAGGAGCTATTTTAGGACAGTTATTATTACCAATGGAAATGCCAACAGAGAAAGAACGACAGGACAAAACACAAGGGATCATATGAAGGGTTCAAGGTCAGGGTCTAGACCAGGGGTCTCAAACACGCGGCATGCGGGCCAAATGTTAATGTTAGTGCGGCCCGCGCAAGTTTGATATGGATGCTGTATGGTATCATGCACCCAGAAAAAATTATTACGTTTGATTAATGTTCATGTTAAAGGTTAAATAACTGTTAATAGTTATCCTCCCTATCCGTGTGGAAGTGGTAAGTTTCAAAGTACCGTAATGACCGAGATACAAGACAAACCCCATTTTGAAGACCTGTTTTTTTAAAGACAAAAAATAATCCCTGTCACAGGTGTGTGTGAGCGACTGGAAGAAAACCTTTGACTCGCCTGGGTAAAAGTTCAGTCCCACCTCTTGTACACTCCTGATACGAATATTACGACCAGCTGAATAGTTGTCGAATATTTCCAATTTGCGCTATTGGATCATAAGGAGGTTCAGCTTGCGCAGGGGCATCAAATGGCGGGGGCCCATGTGGAGATGTATGGTAATGACTGGCTTTTACAACAGGACAGGTCTCACTCCCATTTATTCTTTTTGCATGTTGAAGTTCTACTTAGAACCTCCTCAAGATTCAACAGTGCAAAATGTAAATTCTTTATTTACATTTTAGTGTATAACTCTCTAGATCCCAAATGTAAAATATCCAAAAATACTGTCTTATATCCAGGCCAGTTGGTGCGTGTGCTGTAGGATGAGTGTATGCTGTACCCTCCATGATGGAGATGTGCACCGCTCGCCGTCTCGTCCTGGGAACACTCGTCAAACGGGGGCCGTGTGTGATGGACGGACAGCTCCTGCTTGGCACCATGCCCGCCCTGGATAAACCCATACTTATTTAAATATCATATAAATCCACACAACACTAATTGTGCTCATAGTACATTGTAGCATTCATATAGCAAATATATATCAATCATTTTATTACATCTTCCAAATGGTGAATTGAATGGAAATGTCACAATATGTTATCCTCAATTAACTTCATACTTATACAGTGTAAGGCATTCAGAAGAAGCATTCATAGATGCTGTGATATGTAGTATTCTGTACTGGCCACGAGGTGTCAGTCATGTCACTGTTACATTGATGACACACAAGCACCAGACTTATCACCGGAACAACAGGCATTTATTGCAAGTTTGAATGATCTTACATCAAAACCCTGTTGCCTCCATAACCCATGGCAAGGTAAAACTTAACTCTGAACCCCTGATGTCACTTCCTGTCTAGCCGCCATTCTGCTCTTATAGGACCGGAATATATTTATAGCAACATGTTGGATTGTTATCTCTTATTATGTCTACTATTTTGAGTAATACAAGTGTAAATGTTAATATAGGGGTGCTATTTTTAATGTTTGTTGGGTTAAATAATGTATTCAGATGATTCATTGATTCATTCATTTTCTACCGTTTTTCCTCACGAGGGTTGCGGGGGGTGCTGGAGCCTATCCCAACTGTCTTTGGGCGAGAGGCGGGGTACACCCTGGACTGGTCGCCAGCCAATCACAGGGCACATATAGACAAACAACCATTCACACTCACATTCATACCTATGGACAATTTGGAGTGGCCAATTAACCTAGCATGTTTTTGGAATGTGGGAGGAAACCGGAGTACCACACAGAGAGGGTGGAATTGAACCCTGGTCTCCTAGCTGTGAGGTCTGTGCGCTAACCACTCAACCGCCGTGCCGCCCTATTCAGATGATTTTAAAGCTTAATTGTTTTCAATGCTGTAACTCCAAAAATATTATTATTATTATACTATAAATATGTCCTAGGTCAAAATTGACTTATCATGGTTGGGTCTAGAACCAATTAACCATGGGATTACCACAAAGGGATTACTGTATATCCAGGTTTCACTGGCAGATACTGTACATAAGAATCCCCAACCATTTGTGAGTGATAGGAATTCTGACCTGTGGATCTCAGGCGGGTCCCTTTTTATTTTGGCACTTTGCTCCATGACTTCTTTTGCAACCTTTCCACTGAGAAAAAAAAAACAAACGCATAGACCAGCTCATCCCCAATGACCTTATTCCGTGTGTGTGTATTCTATATCTGTGTGTACGGTTACCTGTATCGGAAGCGACTACCCTTGAAGAAGAGATTGCTACTGGACACTGTACGCACTTGACTGGACTTCTCCAACCTAAAAAAAAAAAAAGAAAAAAATTCTTATTTAAAGACATTTACTGTACACACGGCTCGGTTTACGTCTCGCGACTCACTTATAGAAGGCTTGATTCTCCACACCGCACTTCCAGAGGTGCTTACAGGCTTCAGGGGTTGGTGCAAAGTAGGTCAATATGATCTTCTGTTCCTAAAACACACACAGTAAATTGACCGGGGTGCGATGGTGCGATTATTTCTATTATCCTTTTTTTTTTCCTATTTTTCTTATTTTTTTCTTTATTTCTATTTCTATTATCAACCTGAAGTCTGCTGTTTATTGTCGTTTCTGCAAAGAAACTGGACAATCTGTACATGTGTTGGGTTTAGGCCTGTCACTATAATCAATGAATGAATTCATCGCACGACATATAAAAACTGCATCTGTCTATAATGAAAAAAAAAATCATACAAAGCCAAGGTTTATATATGTTATACTTATATATTTTTTTTACTTTGTTGTTTGTCAAGGGCCTACTTGGATGAATGCAGGACAAGTGTATCAGCGTGTGGAACTGAACCGGCTGCCTATCTGATTTCATCACGGGGCGTGAAATGCACAATAAAAACACGCTGCGTCTGTCAGTCACGGATCTGGGCTCGCATTCATGGTGAGTCAGTTATCATTTGTACAGTATGTGAATTGAATGCCCCATCTCAGCCCCCCCAACCAAAACCTCCGTCTAGCACCAATCTGGTCATCGTTAAACTGAATCCTAATGATATCAGATGAAAAAGTCATATAAGTACACATTATGTGAAATGTTAACATTTGCGTGTTAAAGTACCTCTGTCTGACTTGCATATATGTGGAATGTCTTTGCTTCAAACTTCAACTTGGTCACCTCATCCCTAAATATTTGAAAAGGAAACCCATGAAAAGATCCAAAAGCTGTTAATACAACGATTACGTATTATTCTAGTTAAAACTCACCATTTGAGAAAATGAATCCTCCTGTTTCCTTGCAACACTGTAAATCCAAATGGCGTGAATGCCAGAAAAGCCGGATTACCAGACACGTCCTGACATAGAAGAAAAAGGAATTAAAGAATCAAATAGTACCCAAAAGTGGTAAAGTAGGAGTGGAGAAATATCAGATATCATCCAAATACCATATTTTCTGGACTATAAGTCCCACAAGGCCAAAAATGCATAATTAGGTAGAAAAAAAATACATAAGTCGCACTGGAGTATAAGTCACATTTTTTGCGGCTAATTTATTTTATGACCAAAACAGACATTACGTCCTCTTGGAAGGCAAGTTCTAACAATAAAAAAATAGAGAACAGGCTGAAAAAGTGTAAGATATGCTAACATAATGGTACAGCTACACAAAAAATAAACATAAACAGAAAAGGTGTCCAGTGTTTATGTAACATAAACAGTTTTTTCATTTATAAGTCGCTCTGGAGTATAAGTCGCAGGAACAGCCAACCTATGAAAAAAAGTGCGACTTATAGTCTGGAAAATACGGTACTTTTGAGCTCCTTTATTTTCTACAGAAAAAATCTTGTCTCATAGTTGGGTCAATACAGTATTTATTTATGTATTTTCTTTTCAAATATACATATTAATCTAATCCTCCACCTTGCATGGATGTGGGTCTACTCCATACGTCTCCAACATCTGAGCCTTCTGGAGGAAGTTGAGTTCTGATGTTTCGGGACTTTGACCTCTGCAAAAAAGAAAACAAATAGATTGTGTCATATTCTCTTTTCGTAGACGGGAGTTTTCGCATGACTTGCATTTTTTTTTTGCCAAATTTGACTTCAGTTTTCATACACTGTCGCTTGCCCTGTAGTGTATCGAGTGCCCAAACAAAACACCCTAAATGGAGCAGCTAAATAACCTGCCATGGGGCCAAAGAAAGTTGTGAGTGCCAGTTATGTTATTTTAGTCATCTTTTGATCAAAGTATTGTCATTATTGTATTTTGATAGTTGAACTTGTGATTAACAGCAAGGAGACTCGGGTTCAATTCCACCCTCGGGCATCTCTGTGTGGAGTTTGCATGTTCTCCCCGTGCATGCGTGGGTTTTCTCCGGGTACTCCGGTTTCCTCCCACATTCCAAAAACTTGCTAGGTTAATTGGCGACTCCAAATTGTCCATAGGTATGAATGTGAGTGTGAATGGTTGTTTGTCTGTATGTGCCCTGTGATTGGCTGGTGACCAGTCCAGGGTGTACCCCGCCTCTCCACCGAAGACAGCTGGGATAGACTCCAGCACCCCCCGCGACCCTCGTGAGCAAAAAGCGGTCATGAATGAATGAATGAACTTGTGATTAGTGCCCTGTGATTGGCTGGCGACCAGTCCAGGGTGTACCCCGCCTCTCGCCCATAGACAGCTGGGATAGGCTCCAGCACCCCCCGCGACCCTCGTGAGGAAAAAGCGGTAGAAAATGAATGAATGAATGAACGAACTTGTGATTAGTGCCCTGTGATTGGCTGGTGACCAGTCCAGGGTGTACCCCGCCTCTCCACCGAAGACAGCTGGGATAGACTCCAGCACCCCCACGACCCCCGTGAGGATAAGTGGTCGAAAATGAATGAACTTGTGATTGGATAATATATTTTTGTTCCCCTTTGTAGGCCTCATACTGCAGCCATCTTAGTGAATATACTGTTTGTGTCTGTGTGAATTCATCATCCATAAATGTTGACAAGCGAAGGCGCGGCGCGATGACGAGGTTAAAGGTCAAATGTTTCACCGTGTGCTTACAATACAGAGCGCGGCTGCTGGTTTAACCTTCCCCCCGGTATAGCTCACATGCGGCTTGCCAAAACATTGGCGACCGAGTCGCCATTTCTTGGCCTTACATCAGCTCCGTTTTGTGGATTTCTGCTATGCGTCGCTCCAACTTCTCAGAGTGTTTGGGGAAGAACTGGAACTTGGAGCTGTAGCCCTCAGGGTGCTTTCCGGGGTCGTAGTCACCAATTTCAGCTGACAAATGGAATAGAAACGTCTACGTCAGAGGATGGAATCTTTTGGTTTACCTGCACAGTCCGGTACACACCAGATTGATAGAGAAAGTACTGGATTTTCCGGACTATAAGTTGCATTTTTTTTCATAGGTTGGCTGTTCCTGCGACTTATACTCCAGAGCGACTTATAAATGAAAAAACTGTTTATGTTACATAAACACTGGACACCTTTTCTGTTCATGTTTATTTTTTGTGTTAGCATATCTTATCTTATCTACTCAGGCTGTTCTCTATTATTTTATTAATGTTAAACTTGCCTTCCAAGAGGACGTAATGTCTGTTTTGGTCATAAAATAAATTACCTGCAAAAAATGTGACTTATACTCCAGTGCGACTTATTTATGTTTTTTTCTACCTAATTATGCATTTTTGTCCTTGTGCGACTTATACTCTGGAGCGACTTATAGTCCAGAAAATACGGTAATACCTTGTAATATATATGCAGCCAACAGAGCAGCGTCTGAGGTCTTGCACAAGAGACGACCGTGGTAGAGATCCCTCTTCACTTGCAGGAAGACCAGATATCTGCCATAAAGAATAGAAATAATGTTAGTTATGAGTTATCACATTGTACATATACAGGTACGTCCTACTGTTAATGTGTGATTGTAATGGGAGTGTGTGAGATCGTCAAACTCCTTTGAGGTCACATAATTGGGGAAAAAAACATCATGTAAGACACATGAATGATGGTTTATGTGGATTACAGTGGATTTGCTTCCTAAATTAGGCTGATTTTTCCACCTTAAAATTCACCTTAAGTGTGTGATTCATTCATTTATTCATTTTCTACCGCTTTTTCCTCACGAGGGTTGCAGGGGTGCTGGAGCCCATCCCAGCTGTCTTTGGGGTGAGAGGCGGGGTACACCCTGGACTGGTCGCCAGCCAATCACAGGGCACATATAGACAAACAACCATTCACACTCACATTCATACCTATGGACAATTTGGAGTCGCCAATTAACCTAGCATGTTTTTGGAATGTGGGAGGAAACCGGAGTACCGAGAAAAAATCCACGCATGCACGGGGAGAACATGCAAACTCGACACAGAGATGGCCGAGAGTGGAATTGAACCCTGGTCTCCTAGCTGTGAGGTCTGCACGCTAACCACTCGTCCACCGTGCCGCCCCTTACGTGTGTGATTATTTATAAATACCTGATAATACAGATAAGACCTTTCAGCAGTTCAAACACATTACAAATATGTTCCAAGACAAGAATCTGCTCATAATAATATAGAATATGAGTGTAACATATTCTTAACATGGACATCCCGCGGTAGCGATGCAATCTCCACATGCAACAACCCGTCTCCCCAAGCAGGTGGAGTAATAAAAAGTGCATAAATGAAGCCTTCTTATCCTCTCCCATGCTACTTTGCTTTAATTATTTTTTCAGGCTTTTTATTGATGTCAGTGAAGTCAGTTGAATCGGGCGAGCTCCCTGCTCTCTCTCGCTTGCTGGCACATCCAGAGAGCCTGGGCACTGTGTCTATGGCGTGAGATTTATTTGTGAGCAGACAGGGTTGGGTGAGGGGGCGGCTGGAGGGGGGGGGCGGGGGTGATGTGTGAGCTCAGAGGCTCTGTGGCTTGTGCAGAGGCACAACAATTTGTTAAGCTGTCAGGGAGGTCTCACACACCAGTCCACCAGTGAGGAGTTTCACACTGCAACATAGGGAAGAATGAGTAATGAGTAACGGCTGTGCAAAAATTTAGGGACACCTTTTCAGCTATAGCAGCTTCCACGGGTCACAATGTTGGACATAAGAGAAGTGTTTTCCACATCAATGTCATCCATGCTGTGTGTACCGTGGAACAGAAAAAGGTCTTTTTCAAACTATTCCTACAAAGTTTGAAGCAATGTTTTGGTAATATGAAACATTTGTAGAGCTAAGGCGTCTAGACCAACTCCGAATTGATTTATTTATCACTTGTAACATGTCTGTAAAGAGGAAATTCAGAATATTCAAAGAATAAAATTGTAATTCTTTAAAAAAAAAGCAAATATTTTACTGTATTTTTGATAAGCGTTGTTTAGCAAATCTGTACAAAGATTTGAGAAGATCCTGAAAATAATATAATTAATAATGACCTTTTATCCTCATTCAGGGGACAGTTAGCTAAATCCAATACCGACAATGAAGAAGCCCAGCATGAGCCACATTCATAGATAATAAATCTCACAAATGATTTGTGTAAGCAAAAAAAAAAAAAAAAAAACAACAACCTGCATAATGATGTGTTACAATTTGGCAGCTAAATGATAAAACGTCACCCAAGCATGCCGCCTCTCTGAAAAGACATTTGAAATGTATTTGAGCCGCAGCAAGGACCAAACCGGCGATGCGTGAACGCGTCACATCGCTCTGCTTCAAATGTTCACTCATGGGAGAAAAACAAGAGTTGGCATGCAAAGGAGAAAAAAAAAAAGCGTCATCCTCCTCCCTCGTACCTGGTGATCTCTTCTCGAAGGGCGGCGGGGTCAGGAGGGTAGAACTTGACACGCAAACACATGGTGAAAGGAGGCTGAGCTGTGGAGGAAAAAGAAAGACAGAAAGACAAGAAATGTTATGACTGCTGTTTCGGTCTACGAAACAACATAACATTACAATATTGACACGTATGTCACGTATGTTGCTCAACACAGCAGCAACAGAACCAATATTGTAATAGCTGTAAGGAGCAAAGTTCATTTTAAGCAACAGTATGGTAAGTGTAACGCACTATATAGCTGAGGATTTGAATGATCTCACAACAGGCACAATAATCCCTCCCACAATCCCTGTGCCAAGCTAAAACTCAACCCCATGATGTCACTTCCTGTCCGCCGCTCACTCTGCTTCCCTCGGAAACACATTTTTACAGCAACACACATGGGCATGAGGTTTGAATTATCTCACATCAGGCACAATAATCCATAAGCAACATAGCCTACAGTTGCGGCCATAACCCGTGCCAAGCTAAAACTCAACCCCTGACGTCACTTCCTGTCCGCCGCTCACTCTGCTTCCCTCGGAAACACATTTACAGCAACACACATGGGCTTGAGGTTTGAATGATCTCACATCAGGCACAATAATTCCTAATCAACACAGCCCACAGTTGCGGCCATAACCAGTGCCAAGCTAAAACTCAACCCCTGGCGTCACTTCCTGTCCGCCGCTCACTCTGCTTCCCTTGGAAACACATTTACAGCAACACACATGGGCATTTGAATTATCTCACATCAGGCACAATAATCAGGCTAACACAGGCTATAGTTACGGATGTAACCCATGCCAAGATAAAACTCTGAAACTCGACATCACATCCTGTTCGCCCCCCGACTCAGCTAAACTAGCAAATCAACACATTGACAGCAACACACACGAGTATGAGGATTTATGTCTTAAATTGCTTATTTATTATTATTATGTCTACTATATTGGGTAATATAAGTGTAAAAGGTGGCTATAGGGGTGTTGTTTCATGTCTAGAGTGCTCTAATAATATTAAAAAACATATTTACTGTATTTAGAAGGTTGTAAGCAGGTTTTCTACGCACTGATTATGAAAATATTGAATTTATAATATTGAATTTATAAATAAGGAATACTTCTCAGAGGTTTGCTTAGTGTGATTGGGTCGGGAATCAATTAAATGCGATAAATGAGGGATTACTGTAGTAACAAGAGGAAAAATGCTATAATTACATGATAATACTAGAAATAATATGATTCTACTAGAAAAAAATATTTACTACATAAAAAAGAATAATTTGCAATGAATAAACACAAAATAAAGGGAATGAATAATATTAATAAAGTAAACATTTGAATAAGTATAGCATAAAGTCCCAATTATACAAAGAAGGTTACATATTATGAAGGGGAAAAGTAGTAGTTTTATGATGTACAGCACATACTTGTATAAAGTTTTACGCCACACCTAAAGAAACGTTTTTCCTCCCAAATTATGACTTTATGATTTTTTTCCAATATGTCTTCATAATTGGTATAAATGAATGACAAGGAGGGACATTTCATCAATGAAATACTCACATTTCATTTGTTTGGCAATTGACTTTGTAAACTCCAACCAGTGCTGCAAGGAAGAAAGAGCAAAGTCAAGCAGGGAACGTTTGGATGCTCTCCTTTCTTTCTGATTGCTCAGCAAGTAAACATGCTGACTGAGAATCAATAGCAAGAATAGCACATTGGAATCACCCGCATACACAAACCACCTCCTGCCCCCACCTTCTCCTTTGACAGCAGCCACTGTGCCAGGAGGGGATGAAGTCAGTCAAAGCATGACGTAAGAGTGGGAAAACCATCGAGTCTATTGATTTGAATGAATACCCCACCGATATACATATCTAATAAGTACAGGTTCTCCGCTAAATGTCAAGCAATTTCAGCAAATCAAATTTTAAATTAATTTTCTATTCTGTGCAGTTACACTACTGATTTTAATGTCCTATATTTGATTGGTGAACCCTATTGATTTCAATCAATATCAGAGTGATATTGCTAATGTAGGTCAGACATATGCTGGAGCCTATCACAGCTGACTTCGGGCGAGAGTCGGGGCATTTACATTTTTTATGTATATTTTCTGCATCTAAATGACAACTTTATGTTGTTTGTTTCTACCATAATTATGACTTACTAAAAACATATTTCAACTTGATGCTACCAAAGTGATGATTTCATTGAAATGATTTTTCCTCATAATATCATGTTATTCTCGTAAAATTATGACTTTTTCTGTTTAGATTGCAACTTAGATTAAAATTTTTGTAACATTTTAAATTTTTTTCCATTTTGTTGTTTTTGTTTCCTCGTTAAATCATAGTTTTAAAATGTGTTGCAGGCCAATAAAAAACATTGGATAGCCCTGCTCTACAACTTGTTCAAAGGTCAGGCCTTGGTGAACCCTATTAATTTGAATCAACATCAGAGTGATTTTGCTAATGTAGGTCAGACATATGCTGGAGCCTATCACAGCTGACTTCGGGCGAGAGGCGGGGCATTTACATTTTTTATGTATATTTTCTGCATCTAAATGACAACTTTATGTTGTTTGTTTCTACCATAATTACGACTTACTAAAAACATATTACAACTTGATGCTAATAAAGTGATGATTTCATTGAAATGATTTTTCCTCATAATGTTATGCTATTCTCGTGAAATTATGACTTTTCTGTTTAGATTGAAACTTAGATTACAAATTTTGTAAAATTATAATTTTTTTCCGTTTTGTTGTTTTTGTTTCCTTGTTAAGTCAAAGTTTTAAAATGTGTTGTTTGTTTCTACCATAATTACGACTTACGTATTTAAACTTACTTAAGCTACTAAAGTGATTATTTCATTGAAATGATTTTTCCTCATAATATTATGTTATTCTCGCGAAGTTATGACTTTTTCTGTTTACATTTCAACTTAGAGTACATTTTTTGTAAAATGTTAATATTTTTTTCTGTTTTGTTGTTTTTGTTTCCTCGTTAAATTATAGCTTTAAAATGTGCTGCAGGCCAATAAAAAACATTGGATAGCCCTGCTCTACAACTTGTTCAAAGGTCAGGCCTTTTTTTTCTGAGTTGCCGTAGAAGCAACAATTCATTTTTTTAAAGGATATCTGAGACAAGATGCGTAATATACTGTTAGGGTCAAAGGTGTCTCCTCAGGACTGTCTCATGCTATCGAATGGGACAGTACGTCCAAAATGATGACTGGTACTGTAAATAATGATGATTATTCACCCGCTGCTTGTCTGGATCCACATATCTGATGCCAAAGTAGTCTTTTTCCAGCAGGTTGAGGTGATGACAGATGAGATCAAACAGGTACTGTCCCTTAGCGTCCCGCTGCAAGAGAGGAAAGGTTATTATTAGCACTTACAGGTAAGATAAGGTCATCGACATGTCAGCGCTGAACAAACACACAGCAGGTCATAGGCAGCTAATAAGAGTACACAATAAAGAATCAATAAGTAAATTATGCCAAAGTACATGTATTATATACAGTGTTTTGTTATTTTTCATTAGGATATCTGCTTTTTTTTAACAGAAAAAACGGCCACCAGACAGCATTTAAATATTTCACCACCCTCCGGGGAGAAATATGAGGGCGATCAAATATTCATACTGAGGCAAGCAGCCATCTGTGACGGCTCGGCTGCAGGAAAGAAGAAGAAACAGAGACAAGGTGCAGGTAAATGAGGAAAAAGGAAAAAGGGACAATCTGGCACCTTGCAAAGATTGATTGAGCTTTTTCAGGGCTCATTAGTTACACGGATGACATGTATTTCTTTATATATGACAAATATTTAATATCAATGTACAAATAGTCACATTAAAATATCAAGTAAAGATTTTTCATTTCCAACTCAAATATAGCAATCCCTCGTTGTTCACTGTTAATTTATAAATGGAATATTTTTGTAGTTAGAGTCGTTTTTAATATGACCAAAGCCATATAGACGTGAAATAACACCATTATAATCATCTTTACACTGGTATTACCCAATAAAGTAGACTTAATAAGAGTAAATAAGCCATGAAGCATGAGAAGCATGAGACAGGAAGTGATGTTGGAGGTTCAGAGTTGAGTTTCAGTCCGTGTTTTTAGTCGAGATTATTGCATCTCTTGTGAGGTAATTCCCGAGACCTAGAATGCCACATTTCCTCAATGTCTTTGAATGCGTCTTGAATGTCTTATACTATGTATTTTAGTTCATTTCAACATTTTTATGCTTGAAAAATGCTCAATTTAGCTAATGAATATGTAACATTTGCTTAAATACGCATATGCTTTGACTAATAATAAGAGTGTGTTGAATCGTGTTTTTACATACCAGTTGGGTACTACATCAGGAGGTTGCCTACAGCCACAGCTGTTAATAACTGGGTTTTGTCCACCACACAACCGGCAACTATAGGAGAATTTTCTGTTAATTCAAGAGCATCGCATTTAGCTTGCTGCCTAAAGAAGGGCAATATGGCGCTAGCTGTCAAGCTATTAAGCAACTTCCACTGTATTCCCACCCGTATCACAACAAGCATTACTTTGCAGTGCGCTCCAATTTGTGTCCTCAAGGTCTGGTTGTGTGTGGAGCAGGGCTTTTCTGCTTTCCACGACGGAGGATGACAGCGACCCTTGTCAGCGTATCCCATTGTCATTGTCACACCACCTTTATTCACCACGACATAGCTGCTGACTCGCCCGGCAACAGAAATAGAAGCACACTCACACGCACACACACACACACACACACCCTTGAATCTTGATCTTTGTCGCTCGACAAGAAACTTCGTCATCCACAACATTTGTGCTGCATTAATCTCCACTCCATCTGCTGTTTACACTGACACCCACAAATGAGTTCCCAGTTTATCATCACTGCTGTTGTGTGTGCAGGCTGCATCTTTGTGGCCATGCATGGGCGACTGCTGCCACGTTTTTGGTTCTGAAACCAGAACGGAGAAAAGGTACTCTACCGGTCGGACATGCCCTGTGGGGGGGTCATTTGCAATGTTTTTTTAAATTGAAAATAATCTGAAAATATAATTTAACGGGACATATAAGCAAAAAAAAAACAAAAACAGCTAAATATTTTAAGGGAAAATAATGTCATTAATTAATAAATAATAATAATAATGATAATAATTAATTAGTAATTAAAGAACCATATGAAGGACATGCCCTGTGGGGGGGTCATTTGCAATGTTTTTTTTTATTGAAAATAATCTGAAAATCTAATTTAACGGGACATATAAGCAAAAAAAACAAAAACAGCTAAATATTTTAAGGGAAAATAATGTCATTAATTAATAAGTAATAATAATAATAAGTAAAATTAGTACTTAAAGAACCATATGAAGGACATGGCCTGTGGGGGGGTCATTTGCAATGTTTTTTTAAAATTGAAAATAATCTGAAAATATTATTTAACGGGACATATAAGCAAAAAAAACAAAAACAGCTAAATATTTTAAGGGAAAATAATGTAATTAATAAATAAATAAATAATAATAATAATTCATTAGTAATTAAAGAACCATATGAAGGACATGCCCTGTGGGGGGTCATTTGCAATGTTTTTTTAAAATTGAAAATAATCTGAAAATATAAATTAACGGGACATATAAGCAAAAAAAAACAAAAACAGCAAAATATTTTAAGAGAAAATAATGTAATTAATTAATAAATAATAATAATAATAATTCATTAGTAATTAAAGAACCATATGAAGGACATGCCCTGTGGGGGGTCATTTGCAATGTTTTTTTAAATTGAAAATAATCTGAAAATATAATTTAACGGGACATATAAACAAAAAAAAAAACAAAAACAGCAAAATTTTTTAAGGGAAAATAATGCCATTAATTAATAAATAAAAATAATAATAATTAATTAGTAATTAAAGAACCATATAAAGGTAACTTCAGTTGTATAACAAAGACAAAATGAATTAATTTTGCCTTCCAACAGTGTGAAAGTAAAAAGAATCCGGGCTGAGCAGAAAACTCCACATAATATGCTCCAGAAAATCATTTTTTTCGGGGAGTAGGGGAGGAGGATCCAATGGTATTATATTCTCTGAGGTAAGACTCACTGTGCCAGGCTTTGAAATCCATGAAAATGTTATGCAACATTTTACTGAAGCACCATTTTGGTTCGTTTTTTCTGTGCAGGGAACAATACAAAAGGCAGTTTAAGCTGGGCTCATACTTGTCACGGACTCTGCTCTTGTTCGTGAGGTCCATTTGGTCCCTGGTGTGCACCAAACCCCTTGAAGTGGTGAGTCTCAGACTTAACATCCGGACAGACTGAAGCAGTGTGGATCCTGACTCTCAGCATAGCGGCCATGATTTGTCATAACAAACACTTTTGTTGACAAAGTAGCATTATTTTCTATCAGCTGTGTGAAATCAATCACATTCATACCTATGAACAATTTGCAGTCAATGTTTTGTCGTCAAGACCTAAAAGAAACCCTCAACCAAACCAATGTTTACCCATCCAAAGCAACACATGTAGATGAATTATGCATGAACTTTTCCTCAAAGGCAAGTGTAGTCATTTTGTAATATGAAAAACAGAGATGTTGTATTCCAGCTCCAATTCTTACTACACTATAAAAAGTATAATTGTTATAATAAATAGCTGATGAAGAGATCTAATGGTGGTGTCGTAACAACTCCAATGGACACTAATTACCAACAACAAAAACATAAATAGAAATATATAAATAAATCAGCACAGAGGAATGAAAAACACAGGCCCATTAGTGGTTTGTGGTAATTTTTTTTTCAATATATACTGACATAAATAAAAGTCGTAAACAAAGAAATAAACTAGATGATGATGGGTTTTTGTTAGAGCACATATGCACTTTCTCTGCATGGTCTTGTGCCAGATTAATTATTGAGGAGGGTTCAATAACAGCTTGGGAAACACAACATCAATAAATGATGCTGTCATTTTTTTTGAAGCTACAAGGATGGAAATGGCTGAAACAAAGAAAATGATGCTTTTTTTTTGCTGGAAAGCCCTCCTCAATAAAAAGTAGAGCTAAAGAATCATTGTGACACCAGGGCTCCCCCTATAGTGTGGAGTTTAAATTACCAGTATACTGGAGCCTAGTCCAGCTGACTTTGGGTTAAAGGAAGGGCAAAACCTGGACTGGTTTCCAATTTATCGCATTGTAGGAGCAGACCTGTGTACCCAAACTCCACACAAAATTGCCCAACGGAGATTTGAGCCCATATAGGCCACCGTGCAGCCTCCGTTAATCCACTGTGATAAATACAATTTCATTCATTCATTCATTTTCTACCGCTTCTTTCCTCACGAGGGTTGCGGGGGTGCTGGAGCCTATCCCAGCTGTCTTTGGGCAAGAGGCGGGGTACACCCTGGACTGGTCGCCAGCCAATCACAGGGCACATATAGACAAACAACCATTCACACTCACATTCATACCTATGGACAATTTGGAGTCGCCAATTAACCTAGCATGTTTTTGGAATGTGGGAGGAAACCGGAGTTAAATACAATTTGATAGCAGGAAAAAGTAAAGACACGGTGCGATGTCAATGAATCTATATGGAAAACTGCAGAACTTGCGATCTGTCCTGGCTGGTCCACTGGTCATTATTATTGACTGCTCAAGGGCACCTCAATTTGGGATGTAATTTTACAGTGATGAGTCACGGTACCGCTTATGGAGAAACTCTGGGTAATTACTCCCTAAAACTGCATTACATATTTATCTGTGCAGGCATTTTTTTTTTCTTTCATTTGGCTGCTTGCTGGTGTGGAATTGTACACGAGGCACTCAGAGCAACCTCTCCCGGCAATATAATCACTCAATTTTGACTCAACTCATGAATGTGTGGAAATGAATGCCGTGGAAATGCTTTGAAGTCTTTTGAAACTGTATGAAAAGTGTTGGTATTACAGTATTTGAATGGTTTGCTGTGTTGAGCAGCATGCATAAAATAAGTAGATTCATACTGTATATGTATATACTGCATAAGAAAGGCAGACTTGCCTATGTAAGTTGTAAATATTATTCATATTTATGCTTACTGTTAATTGATTCCAGACCCAACCATTCATTCATTCATTTTCTACCGCTTGTCCTGCTGGAGCCTATCCCAGCTGTCTTCGGGCAAGAGGCGGGGTACACCCTGGACTGGTGGCCAGCCAATCACAGGGCACATATAGACAAACAACCATTCACACTCACATTCATACCTATGGACAATTTGGAGTCGCCAATTAACCTAGCATGTTTTTGGAATGTGGGAGGAAACCGGAGTACCCGGAGAAAACCCACGCATGCACGGGGAGAACATGCAAATTGAACTCAGGTCTCCTGACTGTGAAGCCTGCATGCTAACCACTCAACCGCCGTGCAGCCTAGACCCAACCATGATATGCAAATTTCCACAAAGTCGGATTATTTATCTATGAATAAAAATAGAAATAGAAAACAGACAATCTGCTTTACAAACTTCTTAATACAGTGTTTAACATTATTAGAGCCCTCTAGACATGAAATAACACCCCTATAGTCGCCATAACACTTGTATTATCCAATATAATAGACATACCTCTATCCATTTTCCCATATCCATATTCCCATGACTATTGCACACCATAATACAACTATTACAAATATCGGTGTTTGAGTTAAAGCCGTTGTCACTCATCCCTCTACACTCTCTCACCCCAACCAATCCACGCTGAGTCTTGGTTTCTTCACGAGATGGGAGTTGTTGTTTTTTTTTATTGTGTCCCTATTGATAAATACAATGGAATTGACTTTCTAGCTCTGCTGTTCCTCGGCATCCTTCAGTATGTCTTCACTCTCCCCACTCCTCTTGTTCTGTTTACTTTCGCTTCAGTTATTTCTGTTCTGTCTGTCAGCGTTGTTCCCTCGTGCCGTCATGTCCCCAAATTACTTTTTACTTGTCTGAGAATAAAAATGGTAGCACTTTACTTGTACTTCCTGCTTGCCAGACCATTTTTTTTTCTGTGTTGGAATGAAGTCGCACTGACTCAGGCTACCATGACAGATGCATTGTCATTGTTATATTGGCTTAGGAAACATACACCGCCGGTCTGACGGGTATCTTCATTTGAGGTCATAAAAACAAATAAAGGATGTAAGGTTGACAAATTGACAAAATTCCAGTCTATTCCAGTCATGATTGCCCAACTCTGACATAACTGCTGCTTTGGCGACATCCATTAAAATGTATCAACACTTGCAGTTTTGATATTATAACATCTCAACCAAGGCGGCACGGTGGTCGAGTGGTTAGCGCGCAGACCTCACAGCTAGGAGACCAGGATTCAATCCACCCTCGGGCCTCTCTGTGTGGAGTTTGCATGTTCTCCCCGTGCATTCGTGGGTTTTCTCCGGGTACTCCGGTTTCCTCCCACATTCCAAAAACATGCTAGGTTAATTGGCGACTCCAAATTGTCCATAGGTATGAATGTGAGTGTGAATGGTTGTTTGTCTATATGTGCCCTGTGATTGGCTGGCAACCAGGGTGTACCCCGCCTGTTGACCGAAGACAGCTGGGATAGGCTCCAGCACCCCCGCGACCCTCGTGAGGAAAAGCGGTAGAAAATGAGTGAATGAATGAACATCTCAACCACACCCCATGATGATTATTTTTTTGATTGGCCACCTGTAGTGAATGATGAATAATTAGGCTTGCTTCTCCAAATGAGCCTTTGTTGAAAAAGACTTTCCCAATGGGTTGACTAAATGGTGCCAAAAATCTGGAACAAACCACCCATCATGCGACCTTTCGTTCTATAATTGGAAAAGTAATTTTCTTCCTCACTTCCATATAATGATATCAGTGACTCAGAGGACTTTTTTTTTATAGAGGATGGGCGCATACTAACTTGAATATACAGTAAGACAATTAATATAGGGTGAGACAATCCCTCTTTTTCAAGACATGTTTGTGGAAAATTGTTTTTAAAGACCAAAAATCAATATTAGTCTTTTTTCCCCCCACTTTCAGGTTAGTTGGTTGTTGTTTTTTTACACTGATTGCACTTAGTGACTTAAGCGTAGCAAGGAATTGAACCCGTACCCTCTGCCAGAAAGACAGCATGTACCATTACAGCACCATGGACAGTGAATTATTAGTGACATTAGTATTAAGCCTCTATTCTGAAAATGCTACCATTAATAGCTGTGGCTGTGGGCAACCTCCTAATGCTGTTGCTTGTTTTTTTTTACACTGATTGCACTTAGTGACTTAAGCCTAGAAATGAATTGAACCCATGCCCATTGCCAGAAAGGCAGCATGTACCATTACAGCACTATGGACAGTGAATTATTAGTGACATAGTATTAAGCCTCTATTCTGAAAACGCTAGCATTAATAGCTGTGGCTGTGGGCAACCTCCTAATACTGTTTATTTATTAACTTAAGTCCTTGGATGCCAGTGACTGGAAATATAATTCTGACGACCCCAAATATAAGACGTCTCTTCTTTTTTAGACTGTTTTTAACAAAAATACAGTCTCATTATCCATATTATCAATATGGACGAGTGGTTAGCACGCAGGCCCCACAGCTAGGAGGCCCCAGTTCAATTCCAACCTTGTCCATCTCTGTGTGGAGTTTGCATGTTCTCCCCGTGCATGCGTGAGTTTTTTCCGGGTACTCCGGTTTCCTCCCACATTCCAAAAACATGCTAGGTTAATTAGCGACTCCAATATGAGTCTAGGTATGAATGTGAGTGTGAATGGTTGTTTGTCTATATGTGCCCTGTGAGACCGGAGACAGCTGGGATAGGCTCCAGCACCCTTGTGAGAATAAGCAGTAGAAAATGAATGAATGATTTTTCTCTTGAAGCAGTTGAGGCAGACTACCTGGCTGCAACCAGTAGAGGCGCTGTTGACTTAATCTTAACAAAGTTATTACAAAACATGAGTCCTCACCTGTTCATCTACTCAACAAAAGAGTGGGATGTAATCAGGAGTTCAGAACCTTCACAAATATATTCTCCCCTTCCGGTAAAAATAACATCTGACACGCCATACAAGACACAACCTTGTCTCAAAGCAGCACCTTGACACCCGCCACCCACTAGAGCACCTTCCTGCAGGTTTTTGTACCGCCCGGCCTTGATCTCTGACACCGCAAACACGGCTCTGCGCGGTGAGAAGAGTCCGACAACCAATACAGTCGCCCTGACCGAGCACTCAGCGGGTCAAATGTGTTACTGATCACGGCTCATGATGGCGGCAGGCGCCCTGCGTCTGCTGCGCTTGCATGTCTAAAAAGCGTTTCAGGAGGACAATCAGCCATCCTAAGACGCAATCTTATTTCATCATCTGCCATCAATTGGCGTGCAGACTCGCTCAGATGAAATCACACACAATGTAGCGTTACCTTTGTACAAATGCTACTTCATTATCCTTCCTCATTTCCTTGGAGGACCTTGGAGGTTTTGTGAATGGAAGACAGAGATACTGTTTCCTTTTTATCCTCGTGTAGGAGTAAGGCCGATCCCATCCAGTATCTGCATCAGGTCATGATACAAGTGTAACACCACAATGTTATACTCTTATACTTCAGTAGTTAGTTGGCTATTTTCAAAACTGCCTGTTCTCACAGGGTGGCAGATGAGCTGGAGCCTATCCCAGTAGACTCAATCACAGGCACAATCATAAGGAACATACAGTGTAGACCAGGGGTCTCAAATTCAATTTACTTGGGGGCCACTGGAGCTCGGGTCTAGGTGAGACTGGGCCGCATCAGGTTTTCCAAAAAAAAAACAACAAAAAAAACCGCATTTATTAAAAACAAAAAAATGTAAAAAACTTCGCCTTGGTTCCAATTTTTTACAAGAAAAGCTCTGATAAAACATTCCACTGTTCTCAAATATCTTACTTTTTATTTTTCTACACAAAATAAGATGAAAAATAAATAAACAAATCAAGAAAATCAATCAATCAGTAATAAATAAATAAATATAATAATAAAAATAAAACGGCAAATAATAAAAACTTAAGAAACCACATATAGTTGGTGGGTAGACAAATTATTTTTTTCAGATTAAAATGAACAAAGCATTATTAGAGCCCTGTAGACATGACAAAACACGACTATAGTCACATTTATACTCTTTTTATTTACAACATATTGCGCAACTGCAGGGTCTTGAGACACATGCTAACTCGCAAATTAGAGAGCTAGCGACCTAAACGGTAGCCTCCAAGTTATTTCCTTTAAACTTAAATAGCCAAAAAATTACCACTTCCACACGGATAGGGAGGTTAACTATTAACAGTTATTTAACCTTTAACATGAACATTAATCAAACGTAATATTTTTTTCTGGGTACATGATACCATACAGCATCCATATCAAACTTGCGCGGGCCGCACTAACATTAAACTTTCATATCAAGGCGGGGGCCTCAAACTAGCCACATTTGGCCCGCGGGCCGCGTGTTTGAGACCCCTGGTGTAGACAATCATCAATCATTCACACATTCACACCTATAGATAGTCTTAACCTAACATGCATATTTTTAGGATGTTAGAGCCACTGTGCAGCCCCTGCCCTTCCAATGTAATTATAAAAAGTGAAAATGCAATTTTAATCTTCATAAGTGAAAGCTCCACTAAAAACGCCGGAAGGCAAACAGCAGCCAGTGACATTAATAATATTGTGGCAACATTCAAACACAGCAGCTGAGACAATTAGCTGCAGAGATTCACAGAGCCCCTGAGAGGACAAGCGGGACCACTTTTTTTATTGCTGTCACACACAGGCACACAACACTCTCCTCATCCACAGTCCTCACTGGTGAAAAGCATTTTATACAACACTTTTAAAGTGAAAACATATCATATACGGCAAATTTTAAACTGGCATATAAGCAAGACCCCTTACAGGGGTTATGTTCCGGCACCAGCAGCAAATGGCAAAAATCCATGTGGTCTATGAAAATAGAAAATAGTATAATGACAATAGACACTTGAAAAAGTACCCACTTCCCCATGGGACAAAAACGAGTTCCAAACTAACCACATTGATTATTTGTTTTAAAGACAAAATGTCACTGTCGTAAAAAGACGAGTACAAAGACGAGAAGCTAGGCAGATAATCAATCAATCAGATAATCAATGAGACTGTAGAATCGCTGACATACATCAGTAATTTTTCATTTCATATTGGAAAAGTCCTTAACAAAATGAAAACAGCTAAAGCAGTTCCAATTTTTAGAAATGGAGACAAACATCAATTTAATTCACGAAAATTATGGAGAACCTATTCAATAACCTGTTGGACAAACATATTTATATGAATGAATTACTAGCAGAAAGTCAGTATGAATACAGACCTAATATTTCAACCTCCATGGCACTAATTGAAATTACGGAGGAAATCACTAATGCTAAAGACCGTAGAAAGAATCCAGCTGCAGTATTTATGGATCTGACAAAAGTCAGATGCAATCAATCACAACATCCTATAATTACGAAGCAATATTTTAACTGGGAGAACACACATCTGCAGGTTTAAATATTACGTGTGGAGTACCCCAGGGGTCAATACTGAGACCAAAACTGTTCAACTTATAAATGACATCAGTAAAGTTACAAAAGAAAAGTTGGTATTATTTGCGGATGATACTACTGCCTTTTGTTCCAGAGGAAGCACACAATAGGTCATTAAAATCGTCTCTGGTGAAATATATATATATATATAGTATATTAAAAATATAAGTGAATTAATTCATGAAATATAACCTATTTCAAGGCGGCATGGCGGTCGAGTGGTTAGCACGCAGACCTCACAGCTAGGAGACCAGTGTTCAATTCCACCCTCGGCCATCTCTGTGTGGATGTTTCCTCCCACATTCCGAAAACATGCTAGGTTAATTGGCGACTCCAAAATGTGAGTGTGAATGGTTGTTTGTCTATATGTGCCCTGTGATTGGCTGGCGACCAGTCCAGGGTGTACCCCGCCTCTCGCCCAAAGACAGCTGGGATAGGCTCCAGCACCCCTTTGCGACCCTCGTGAGGAAATGAATGAACTAATGAATAACCTATTTCAGTGTGTGGAATCAAACTAGGGAACGGATTGAGTAAGGAACTTCAACAATGCACTAGAATGAGCGAATTCAAGAAACAATACAAGCTGACGTTATGTTGTAGTAGTTGTTACTGACTCATCGGCACCCCCGCTGGTTGCAGCCAAGTATTGCAGTCAATTCTGCCTCAGTTGCTTCAAGACAAAGCCATTCATCAACAATATATTCTACACAGTGGGCCACATTCTTAATCATCAATCAATCAATTCATCATTATGCCCAATCCTGCTTTTGATTTGTAGTTTCAGGCCATTATATTTGCGACTTGAAGCGTAGTTAAAGTTTTTGTCTGATGGGCTCGCTCGTTTTAAAGTTTGACCTAGAAAACGCAGCACATTATTATAATGAATAGGCGGTAGTTTTCCATAGGAGAGCAGAAAAGTGACTAAAGACTCGTGCTCAGGCATTTCTGCAGCATCAGTACTGAAGTCACTGACTAATTAATGAGCTGACTCATTTATATACTGTACGTGACTTAGGAGAGCGCCCCAATGGTGCACTGGGAAGTAGCTTTTGTAATGGCATCAGCTAGAAGCTGTTGTTTTGGAAAACCAAGTCATTATCATCAGTTCAGCTAATTGTTGACAATTAAATCAGGGCTGCATGATGGACAAGTGGTTAGTGTGCAGGCCTCACAGCTAGGAGACCTGCGTTCAATTCCACCCTGGGCCATCTCTGTGTGGAGTTTTTACTAGAGTCCGGGTTCCTCTCACATTCCAAAAACATGCTAGGTTAATTGGCCACTCCAAATTGTCCATAGGTATGAATGTGAGTGTGAATGGTTGTTTGTCTATATGTGCCCTGTGATTGGCTGGCCACCAGAGTAGACTTCACTAAGATCTGCTTCTTACTCCTCCTTTTCATGTTGAATTTTGCAAGCCTAAATGTGATGTGGTGGCACGGTGTTCTAGTGGTTAGCGCCCAGACCTCACAGCTAGGAGACCAGGGTTCAATTCCACTCTCGGCCATCTCTGTGTGGAGTTTGCATGTTCTCCCCGTGCATGCGTGGGTTTTCTCCCACATTCCAAAAACATGCTAGGTTAATTGGCGACTCCAAATTGTCCATAGGTATGAATGTGAGTGTGAATGGTTGTTTGTCTATATGTGCCCTGTGATTGGCTGGCGACCAGAGTAGACTTAGCTAAGATCTGCTTCTTACTCCTCCTTTTCATGTTGAATTTTGCAAGCCTAAATGTGATGTGGTGGCACGGCGATCTAGTGGTTAGCGCCCAGACCTCACAGCTAGGAGACCAGGGTTCAATTCCACCCTCAGCCATCTCTGTTCTCCCCGTTCATGCGTGGGTTTTCTCCGGGTATTCCGGTTTCCTCCCACATTCCAAAAACATGCTAGGTTAATTGGCGACTCCAAATTGTCCATAGGTCTGAATGTGAGTGTGAATGGTTGTTTGTCTATATGTGCCCTGTGATTGGCTGGCAACCAGAGTAGACTTCGCTAAGATCTGCTTCTTACTCCTCCTTTTCATGTTGAATTTTCCAAGCCTAAATGTGATGTTCCTTAATGTAACTGGAAGTGCATTGCACCACAGCCGCTTTTCCATCAATCCTATCCCCGCTTTCCTCCCTCCTCTCTTGCATCACCTCTTTCCTCTCATCCACATGCATAAAAGCTCACTGGCTGCAAGGTCGCAATGACCTCTAGTGAAGCAGAAAGTGCACAAGGCCTTATGGGAGACGACCCCCACCCGCTCTTTGGTCTATTGTGAATGATGTACGTAGCTAGGGGAGGTTCCATTTTTAGTAACATTTGCACATTTTTGTACTACAACATGAACATGAGCTAGGTGAGTTGTTTTTAGGTGAGCATCCATCATGGATATCTCTCCCCCTACCCCCACAAGGACCCAACCCCCCACTCAAAAGGAGCGTTAACCCCAATTAAAATCGTCCCACACGTAAGGTGCAACCTTCCCAGAGGCAAACACTTAAGTGTGCCACAAGAAAGCGACAAGGGAAGATAGCTCCGTCGAATAAGTAGGAAAAGAGTTCAGAGTGAGGTTATTAGCATGCACAGAAGAGTTGTGTCAGCCTGTGTGTGTGTGTGTGTGTGTTGCCGCAGAGCTCGGCCAAACACCAGCTTGACGACAGCAGCTCGGGAGTAGTGATGCAATAATCTTGTTACCATGGAGACCCAAGGCTCCCAAAAATCCAAGGGCAGTGGAAAGTCACTGTACTGGTTGGCGGGCTGGGACACAGAGACACATAAACCAGCTTATCGCTGCTCTGAGACTTGCTATGCGGCTCTAATGTATTTTTAATGTTACTAAATTAATGTAGGAGGGAAAACCGATGCCCTTTATTATGTATTTATTTTATGTATATGTGCGCCGACCATTGCGCTTCAATAATACTTAGTGATTCCTGAGTGAATGTGTTTTTATGGAAGTGATTATGGTCTGGTGTCAGTAAGCGGAAAACTCAGCATTAATTCACAGTATTTTAGTAGTAATCGGGACAAAAATCTAAGTAATATACATCTATACATCCATTTTCTATGCTGCTTACCCTCATTGGGGTCACTGGGGTATGCTGGAAAGGTCGCCATCCAATCGCAGGTCAAAGGAAATTATATAGTTTACCGCTGGGGTGTGTAGGGGGGCGTTGGTGTGTCAAATATTCCACCGAGGGTTATGTACATATTTCATTTAGTAAATTGCTAAAAACATTTTATATGCGGTAAGCATTGTGCTATTATTAGTAGTATTTACATTTCAGCTGTTTCTCTCTCCATTGGGCCTTTTCGTCTGTTTTTCCCGCTGTTGCTGTTTAATATTATTTCCACAATACACAATCATATATAAGCATATATACCACTGGTACAGTATATAGTAGTAGATATTACTGCATTTTTAAAAATGTTATGACTAAAACCTCCACATGCCCGTCACAAGTCATCAAAGTAGTTTTGGTTTATTTTAGTTTTGTTGCTCTTCTTTAGCACGCAGGCCTCACAGCTAGGAGACCCGAGTTCAATTCCACCCTCTGCCATTTCGTGTGTGGAGTTTGCATGTTCTCCTTGTGCATGCGTGGGTTTTCTCCGGGTACTCCGGTTTCCTCCCACATTCCAAAAACATGCTAGGTTAATTGGCGACTCCAAATTGTCCATAGGTATGAATGTGAGTGTGAATGGTTGTTTGTCTATATGTGCCCTGTGATTGGCTGGTGACCAGTCCAGGGTGTACCCCGCCTCTCCCCCGAAGACAGCTGGAATAGGCAAAAGTTTTACTTTATTTTTGTTTTATTGTACAGTGGTTGAATTCTCTTTTGCTCGTGTATGATTGAAAAGGGCTGCACGGCGGACGGGTGGTTAGCGCGCAGGCCTCACAGCTAGGAGACCAGAGTTCAATTCCACACTCGGCCATTTTGCTGACCCAGCTCCAGTTTATGTACAGACAAGCACACCTTCGACATGTGTAATCGAAAGCAGTCAATGGAATGGTATGGTAATGATATTTAAATCATATTGCTTCAAAGCCCATGATGCAGCGTGTTTGTTAAAGAAGGCAAGAGAAGCACCAGCGTCTTTTTGATGTCTGTGGCTTTTATGCGTATCACCCATTAGCATGCAGTCCACCGCTTGGAGGCACGTAGAAAAAAAAAGAGGCGAGAGGAACAAAAAGCTCCCACAGGGCATCCTCACCTCCTCGTCCTCTTTTTAAATTTCCAACCATCCTCTCATACAATAAAGTGTGTGTCCTGTAAATGTGAAGATGTTTATGTGTCAAAGACAAACTGTCTCGACTCCGGAAAAAGATGACGTCCACAATTGGCCCACTATTAGAAAGCTGACGACGAGCGCTGAGCGGCTAATAGCGAAGGAGCGCTTAATATTCCACGCACATACGCTGGCGCCGCTATAGCATGGTTTAAAAATAGACCGCAGTGCACCCAGCTAAAAGAAGACAGGGGTTGCTGAGGGGAGAATGTGGGGGTGCAGACTGGACGTCGGGGAAGCAAACTGAATGGTTTTGACCTCGGTTGTCAATCTGCCTTGGTATGTGGTAGGTGTAAAGTGATTGCTGATTGGCTTTAAACTCAGTCGATCGAAAACTGACCTTCGCTAACTCAAGCATCTTCTAGTGAATAGCCGCTATTTCAATGAACAGCTAGAATCCCTGACAGCTGGAAGAACATCGAACATGGTGTCGAAAAGATTCATTTCCCCTTCAGTTTAACCATTCCGTGGCTTTTTTATAGTAAAGTCACAAAAACTCATCCAGAAGAGGAACTCTTTGCTCTTTCTTTGGCTTTTGTGAGGCCCTACCACAAACGGCCACCCACGATGGTACGGAGGATAAGTGTACTATGATAGCCAAAGAACTTATTGGCACACACGTCGGTCCTGGCTGCTCAGTGCAATGTGGCTACACTTAACATTAGTTGTTGTTTTTGTCTTTGGCAAAAGTATTTTGATAAGATGAACTAAAAATCAATTTAAAACTGTGCTGGTTAGCTAATGTATTCAAGATATTTACATCGCATATGTTTATATAAGGCTGCACGGTGGTAGAGTGGTTAGCGCGCAGGGCTCACAGCTAGGAGACCTGAGTTCGATTCCACCTTTGAGCATCTCTGTGTGGAGTTTTTTAATGTTCTCCCCGTGCATGCATGGGTTTTCTCCGGGTACTCCGATTTCCTCCCACATTCCAAAAACATGCTAGGATAATTGGCCACTCCAAATTGTCCATAGGTATGAATGTGAGTGTGAATGGTTGTTTGTCTATATGTGCCCTGTGATTGGCTGGCGACCAGTCCAGGGTGTACCCTGCCTTTACAATGGAAAAAAATACAAATCTTTTAAAGCTTTCCCATAATGCATTGCATCTGCCTGAGGGAGCTGCAATGACATCAGCCTCCCTTCTGGGCTCTTGTGCTCCTCAGGCAGCATTGCAGCACCTTGGCAGCCCTGTGATTGGCTGGCGACCAGTCCAGGGTGTACTCCGCCTCTCACCCAAAGACAGCTGGGATAGGCTCCAGCACTCCCGCGACCCTTGTGAGGATAAGCGGTAGAAAATGAATGAATTAATGTTTATACAATAGACTTGGTTCCCCGTGCTTATCACTTACTTCTAGCAGTTCAATAGAAAGAAATGTAGATGGGGAATTCAAAAAATGTATCTTCGGACGTATTGCAGCCAAGTGCTCTGTTGGACTTCAGAAAGTTTGCCACCAGCTGCTTATAATTATCTGATTTGTAGTTTCTAAGAAACTCTGATGCAAAAGTCCATTAAGTCCCTTCATTACCATTCATGAAATTTCTCAGCATGCATTCATTTTGTCCACTTCCAAGAGAGAGATTTCTGCAAATAAAAATATAACATTTGATATGGAAACTCTAGACATATTAACATGAATGTATCGGATTGTGCAGACATTCTGACAAACTACCATTCTTGCCTTTTTTCCTATTTTGACCCAATACTGTATCTTGGAAAACTATAACCAATCTGCACAATCTTACTTTTTCTTTCCTCAGTTACAAACTCCAAAAAGTCAATTGAAAGAAGCATTTACACACATGCATGTGAAATAATGAACTACATACACCAGTGTGTACACCACCACGGATGTGTACCAGTGATAGCAAAGCAGATACGTGTGGTTATGAGCATAGAAATGATATCAACACTATCTTCTCTTATATGGAGCACTTTTGTGCAGTAGAGGAAATTATGCATGAATTGGCCTCACAGTCGTTTAGTGAAGCAAGAAGTGCTGAATTGCAATTTTGTGTTTCTCTTTATATATATATGTGTGTGTGTGTGTGTGTGTGCATTGAAGTGACACACAGCATATATGTACAGCACTGCACTGTAAAGGTCTCTGGTGACATTAGCACATTTTTGCCATTCTGCTACACACTTGGGTAGCGTAATGTTGTTGTTTTTTTCCTCCCCATTTCCCACTGTCGAATAGAGGACCTTTGACTAGTCTTTTTAAAGCTGGTCCATAAAAAGGTACAATGCTCTTGGACTAGTGTTTTTGCTGTAGATCCTTAAAAAACATATAGAGGATATTTGACAAGTGTTCTTAAACATGCACTCTTAAACATGTTGGGTTAAAAACAACCCAATATGGGTTGTTTCCCAACCCAGCGCTGGTTAAATATTGGACCAACCTCGCGTTGGGTTATTTTAACCCAACAAGTTGGGTTGGTTATCTTAACCCAACAATTGGGTTGTTCATATGACCCAACGCTGGGTTCATATTTACTACACTGCTGGGTTATTTCAACCCACCAAATTGGGTTGCCAATATACCATATTTTTTATTTTTATTTTTATTTTTATTTTTATTTTTATTTTTATTTTTATTTTTATTTTTATTTTTATTTTTATTTTTATTTTTATTTTTATTTTTATTTTTATTTTTATTTTAACATAATGGAAATTCTATATTCAAAGCAATGATTACCAGAAAAACACACCTAATAGGGTGGCAATGGCTTGGGTTGTTGAGCAGGTTATCCAGAAACCTTAAGGTTGGAGGTTCGATCCTTGCTTCCTCCAATTAGTCACTTTTGTTGTGTCTCTGGGCAAGGCACATGACCCATCTTACCTCCAGGGACTGAATATTTGGTGATGTTTCTATCAGCTGTGTCTACACATGTAGAATACCGCCACCAGTGTGTGATTGTGGAGTGAATGAATGGGTTCAATTCATCGAGTACCTTGGACAGCGCTATAAAACCCAATCCATTATTATTATTATTACAAGAAGTCAGCAACTTTGTATGACTTTTTGGGGCTATAAAACGCTACACCACTGTGCACTAGAACCATCTGGGACAAAAGTAATGCACATACACAACAGGTCAGCCATACACTACACACCAATCACTAGGCACACCTCTGTGAAAACACCATTAGTGTGGTGATTAAATATCAGCCGCCCGGCGTGCCTGCAGAGATCATGAATAAGACATGAACGCTGTGTCTGAGCTGAGCAAAAGGCAACACGGCCATCCTCAAGTTCACGTCATAAGTGAACAGAACCACGAGCGAGCATCTCCAATGCTCCTCTGATGTCTTCTACAAGTGCTTGCGTTCCCTTTGAAGAACAGAGAATTCCCTTGTTGGTTTAGAAGCAAGTGATGGATTTCTCTGCCTGTGTGATGCTGAGACATCACAGTCATCTGTGGCACTTTGCTGCTGCAGGGCGGGGGGTCATAGGTTGGAATAGCAAAACATCAGCAGACGACTGAAGAAGAAGAAGCATCCATTTTCCAATCTGTTTTTGGAGCTCCTGAGCTAGCCTGTAACTGCTCCCATACTGTACATTCGGTGCTGGGATTGACTTCCACATTAAATCATCTTCTCATTATGCCTTCCAAATATGAAGGCAGGGAGATCATCATCAGTTACCCCCTCCCCCACCCACTGAAAAAATGTTTTGATAAGACAAACTAAAAATCAATTAAAAACTGTGCTGTTTAGCTATGTATTCAAGCTATTTACATCGTATATGTTTGTACAAGGCTGCACGGTGGAGAAGTGGTGACCGCACATGACTCACAGCGAGTAGACCCTAGTTCGATTCCACCTTTGGGCAACTCTGTGTGGAGTTTGCATGTTCTCCCCGTGCATGCGTGGGTTTTCTCCGTTTTAACTCCCACATTCCAAAAACATGCTAGGTTAATTGGTGACTCCAAATTGTCCATAGGTATAAATGTGAGTGTGAATGGTTGTTTGTCTATGAGCTCCTGAGCTAGCCTGTAACAGTAACTGCTCCCATACTGTACATTCGGTGCTGGGATTGACTTCCACATTAAATCATCTTCTCATTATGCCTTCCAAATATGAAGGCAGGGAGATCATCATCAGTCCCCCCCCCCCGAATTTTTTTTTTGATAAGACGAACTAAAAATCAATTTAAAAATCTATTTTGGTTAGCTAATGTATTCAAGATATTTACATTGCATATGTCTGCACGGTGGTGGAGTGGTGACCGGACATGGCTCACAGCTAGGAGACCGGAATTTGATTCCACCTTTTCGCCCCCCCACCCCCCCGATAAAAACAGCAAAAATTGGAAATATACAGCTAAATGTAAAAATAAGGAGCTGAAATGATAATCCAAAAAATATGTATTCATTTGATTTATAAGAAATTCACTTATCACAGTCGGGTCTGGAAACAATTAACAGTGATAAACGAGGGATTACTGTTATAATTTATTTTAAAAAAGCAAACACTACATCAGCGTGTTTTCAAATGTTCCAACATCCCCCTGAGGTTTTGGTTTGGACACCAGTCCTCGTCTGACTGTGGATGGTTCTACAAGCAGCATTTTATGCTAAATTTAGGCATTATCATTAATTTAGTGCTGAGGTGAAGGCTGCACAAGCAAAACAAAAAAAAAAAATCTAGGTTAATCTTAGCCAGGTTCACAACAGGGAAGCCTGGAGAGACACCAGATCCAATTTGAAGATAAACTATAATACAAGTCTGGAAACATGTACAGTACGTTTTGCCTTTTTTTCCTATAACTTGCTCCCAGTTTGTGTTGTGCAAAAGCATTCACATAAAAAAAAAAAATCTCCTTCCTGCCTCCTGCAGGATGATTTGATGCAGATCTGATCCTTTGCCAGCTGAGTGAGCCACTCGTAATTCTCTCTGCATTAGTGTTATTTCATCATGAATCTTCCTCTCCTCCTCTGATGAATCTCTAGTGGCGCATGGCATGAATATCAATTTAGAGTGTGTGACTGGACAGTATAGACACTCCCACTGTTCCCTAGTGGAAGCGAGCTGACAGCAGTATATACGACAGTATATTCGGGGCAGCTCTGGCAGTGCCCCACCAGCTGCTGCTGTCTTCCTACCGATATATGTATATATATATCATATTTAATATACTAGATGAGGGATTTAATTGCTAAATGAATATGTATAAATCAACTCATTTTACATCATCCAAATGATGAAATGACCTGGCGATGTTACTGCTTCAATGGTACAACGTAACCTTGATTAGCATCCTTAATTTAGCATCCTTAATATCAGACAAAAACCGAATCAAAAGCCAAAAATGTATTTAAGGTTTTACACAATTCAAAATGTATATAAATACATATAAATGATCAATGAAAGGGGAAAAACACATTTAAGGTTACTTTTACCTTTATTGAAGACTTGATTCTTTTGTCCCCACAACCACCACCACCTTCTTGTTTTGCCATGAGTTGCTTCTTGAATTCAATAGTGTTTCTCACCTCAATAACTCAGAATGCAGCCAAAGAATGCTGAGAAACACCATTGGATTTCAGAAATAACTCATTACACAACATGACACAGCACGTCTTTTTTGAACAGTAGTCTTCAACCAAGGTAAAAGTAACCTTCAATGTTCATTTTGCTCTTTCATTCTTTATTTACAGTAAAGTCTCGTTATATCGATATTGTCAGGAGTCGGAAAAAATATCCATATAACCGGACTGTCGATATAGCCGATCCTGCGCCGAACTGCATTAAAAGTGGGCAATAATGCACTTAAATCAATCTTTGCTTCAGGATTTCAATACCAAAAAAGAACACGGCGGTGGTTCTTCTGTTGCAGGCATGTGTTTGGCCAGCTATGTGGGGCGGGTTGAGCATGACCTGTGAACCAGGAAGTGCGTGAATCGGTGTGGGCTGTGCTCTGGTGGTGGAAGTGTGAAAAATAAAGTTGACTGGAAGCAGCCGTTTGCCGTGTTCTTTTTTGGTATTGAAATCCTTAAGCAAAGATTGATTTAAGCTGCTTTTGTATCAATATAAGCAGACCAAATTGGCTGGCGGGAGATGAAAAGGGCATCGTAGTAACCGGATTATCATAATAACCGGGTATCGTACTAACGGAACTAATTGTATCATAAAAGACTAGAAATTTGCCGGGAAATGAAAATAGGATCGTAATAAGCAGTACTTCGATATAACCGATATCGATATAACGAGACTTTACTGTATATGCATTTACATTTTTTTATACAAGCAAAACTATCATTTTAAAACTTTAAAAGACTATTTTGAGAGTCATCTGCTGGTGAAATCATAGAACGGATATGTAGCGTCCGGTTTCGGTTAGCATTTTGTTCGCTTGCAGATGGAATGGTTACAAGGAAGGATGTTTTCCGGTCAAAAAAAAAAAATCAAGAATACAGATGGACTCAAACAGTATATTAAGAACACAACATATTGTTTGCTCACCGGAGAATTCATGCAAACTAAGGGAAAATTGCGACATTTTCTGCATGAACCAAAAAAGTCACTAACCGGGGCAGACTCTAAACCAAGGTTCCACTGTATTAGAAGAGCAGTAACATGGAATTTGTCAATGTTACTCAATTTCTCAACTCGTGACACATACTTATCCCGTCCTATGGGTCCTACAGGGTTATGCTGGAGCCTACATCTGCTGAATTTGGGCAATAGGTAGTATAGACCCTGGAATCATGTTTTTCTTGTCTACGCTATTCATAACATTGCAGATTGGAGCTGACATGTGCTGCAATTGGTACTGAACACATTATCATTGGTGTGTACGGTTCACCACTTAATGTGGCTCCATCCATGAAGGTCATACCTCTTGTTATTCCCCCGTGATGACAATGTGTGGATTAAATTGAGCTAAATAGGTGACAATTAGGGCATTTAAATCCGCGCTACATTCTCTAAGTTATGCAGGAGAAGTCACATTTATGATTAAGGTAAAAACATGTTCACATTGTTTGTTCAAGGTGAAGAAATACCGCCATGGTTATAAACAACCCTGCCGCTGTTACTATTTATTTTTCCATTTAGACCAATTGGAAAGCCCATTGTGTAACATTATGGCTTTTTTTTTCCCATTATTTCCCACAGAGGGGATAATGGAATATTCCCACAGAGAGATGATCCACCGCAATGGAATCACTTCATAGAAATGAATTTGTTCCCTGCTGTGTTGTGCTGCATGGTAAAAGTGTTAAATAAGCATATCTTGATGGACAGACTTCAGCTTGTGTACTAATAGTTCAGTTATTATAACCCAAAAGAGAGTTATTACGAGAACCAATTAACCGCGATAAACGAGGGACGCTCTTATTTTATTTTATCTTCTATTTCATGTCTTCTATTTTCATGGTCAACAGTGGAATCAAACTCGGGTCTCCTAGCTGTGTATCCTGCGTGCTAACCACTGGCTCACCATGCAACCCCATCCAGTGCACTTGTTGATGATATTTCTATTATTCAGTCTGAAAATGAGTGTGAAAAGAACACACGGTGACATGAAATCACCCTTTCAAGAGTCCCCAGAGTAAAAGCACTTGAAGTTGTCAGCCACTGAAATGCTTTGCTTTGCTTTTGCAGTCAGACTGTTAGAAATGAGCAAGCAGTGATGGTCTCTGTGTGCTGTCATCATCTCTAATTCAGCTTAAGAGCGGAAGAAATCCCTCAGGGGTGTAAAAAGCCCCCCCCCCCCCCCCCCCCCAAAAAAAGCGAGAATGAGAGACCTCCAAACGCCTACACGGGGAGGCCAAGCTAAAAAGACACACTGCAGCTAGATAACACTAATGACTTAACCTCACTTACAAACGCACGTCTCGTCTTCGCTCAGGTCAATATGGCATTGATTCTGCTGATACGTCAAGTGCAAGGACTTAGGAGGGGGGGGATGCTTTAAACACGTTTTGCAAAGACCTGAATGATTCAATCTGCACCATTAACTGCTGTTACCAGAATGCAGAAGTCTCGGGGTGATATTTATACTTATATTTCATCAGCAAATTAGCTCACAACACAACAATAACCAATGAGGCATATACGTATATAGTACCAGTAAGCAAAGGACCAATTAGAAAAGAAAACCCTGCCAACATGAAGCCACTCTTATATCGGTCTGCAGCATGATTTTCTCACTTTTTATACCCTTCCTTATTGTAGCATGACCAGGGTTCAATTCCACCCTCTGCCATCTTGGCCATCAAATTGTCCATAGGTATGAATGTGAGTGTGAATGGTTGTTTGTCTATATGTGCCCTGTGATTGGCTGACCACCAGTCCAGGGTGTACCCCGCCTCTCGCCCGAAGACAGCTGGGATAGGCTCCAGCACCCCCCGCGACCCTCATGAGGATATCTTAAGCAGTAGAAAATGAATGAATGAATGAATGAACTCATTACTAGGCTGCACGTTGCACAGTGGTTATCGTGCAGGGCTCACATCTAGGAGACCCGAGTTCAATTCCACCCTCTGCCATCTCTGTGTGGAGTTTGCATGTTCTCCCCGTGCATGCGTGGGTTTTCTCCGGGTACTCCGGTTTCCTCCCACATTCCAAAAACATGCTAGGTTAATTGGCGACTCCAAATTGTTCATAGGTATGAATGTGAATGGTTGCCCGAAGACAGCTGGGATAGGCTCCAGCACCCCCGCGACCCTCGTGAGGAAAAAGCGGTATAGAAAATGAATGAATGAATATTGTATGGAAATGTTGTGCTGTGTTATGTACATTATGGTCTTGCACCGTAAATGTTGACAATTCCACTAATGTAGTGTTGTCATACTGCCAAAGTGGTTAAGGAATTAAACTTATGACATTAACGTCCATGTATAATGCTCAAAAGCATTCAATGCATCGCAACTGGATTGTTCAGGTTGTCTTAGAAGATGTTTCTCCTCAAGTCTTTTCTTCTCCATTGATCCATTGACCTCGGAATGGATTATTTCTATTCCCATTCATTCTAATAGGGAAACATGTTCTGAAATACTAATTGTGTTCAACCTTGAGTGTTTATTTGCAACTTTTTTTGCATTATTATTATTATTAATACATTCACGGATTGGCTAGGAGAAGTCACATGTTTCTGCTGCCTTACATTTGGCCTAAATGGCTAAATATGGTCGCTTCCACTATAAGAGCAGTGGTAACGAGATTCGAATCAGGTGTTTATATTACAAAAAAACCTCAAATAAATGAACAATCCACCTCCTTGGAGATGTTCCAATTAAGATGAAGCAGATTGTTTTCCTCATGCATTTAAATGAGTGAATAATCAGCGATGCTCATGTGTTTCTCTAACATTGCTGCAGATTCTCCTGACAGGATACCCAGATTGGTGATGTCATTGAGCATCAAGCTCTGTCTGCAGCCCCCCAAAATCAAAAGGGGATATATGTTGGGGGACGTCTTGCTAGCTGATCACCTCCCATACCTTTAAAAAAACAAAAAAAAAAACAAAACACAAAAAACTCAACTGACCTGGATGGTGCAGGTGTACTCGGAGTCGTCCAGCAGCCTCACGGTGCAGTTGCATTCTCGGTCCAGACTCCGGATGCTGCTGCTCATCAGTCGGCTCAGCATCTTCCCGCCGGCGGCAGTAGTCTGCGAACCGGACCGGGGACGACGGCGTGGGGTGCATGCATGCAAGTTAACGACGTCCCTGCACCCTGCTCCGACACCTGCTCACAGCCCGGGTCTCCACCGCAGCCCCCGTAGCAAGACTTGTCATGATGAGGTACTGGCTCCGTCCTCTGTGGTCCACGTTCAAGTGTCACCGCACCTTCGCTAACACCGCGATTGAATGGCTCTTTTTCTTCAGCCAATCAGGGCTGGCTGGGATGATGCCTTCTGAATCTTAAATTGACCGCGGTTCTGATGGATAGGATAGGATGGTACCAGTCGCGACGATACACACACACACAGCAAAGCCACTTGTTTGGGCTTAAAAAAAAAACACCCATGCACGTGATCACGTCACTGATGGTGTGTTCAGTGACCCTCAAAAGTCCTGATCCTGATTCTTGTTAATTGTGTTACTTTTCAGTCTTTATTATCATATTATTATATTGTTCAAAGGCAATATAAATCACATGTCCTGTACTTACGTGCTTGTGCAATATATTTATTAGCATGCATCTTCAAAATCAACTAAATTATGACCATTTTTTTTTAAACTTTGAGATATGTGAACACGTTTGCAATGATATTTGGTGCAACATGGCAGTAGTGGCTAGGGCATTTTCTTTACAGGTAACTTGGGTAAGTAAGGTATGGGTAAGTAATTTACTATATATTTGTGTGATGAAAACTTTGAAATTTGAAAAAATGTAAATACTTTGAAAACAACACACTTTTTATTACTATTATTTATTACTATTACTGCTATTTTATTTAGTTGTTATTCATTTAGACTGTATAATTTTTATGTATACCATTATTTTAATATATTACAATCCATTTCTCTATTTGTCTGCACTGTAGCGACATCCAGTGGTTAAACGGGTTCACTGTTTGTGTCGTTCTCCCCCTGCAGATGCCCCGCCCCTGTCCTCTCAACCTCTGATTGGCTGGATTCGCTGCAACGCTTCCTGTTTTGTAAGCTATTCAACGTACTGTAGATGTTACCCAACACAGAATTGACTAAAGGCGGCGAAAGAACTGAAGACACAAATAAGGTTTGTTTTTGTTATTTATTTGTACCGTGTTTATTATTACCTTTTGAGTGGGTAATTTTTGTATAAGCTGACAAAATTGTGGTGTGCGTTACATTCGGAGGTGTCTACTACACACTAAACAGAAGTTTTATTTTTCTCGATAAATGGTGAATGATACAGTACATTTAGGCAACAATTTAGTTCATGAAATTGAATAATTAAACAAATCCATCTTTAATTTACGCCTTCAATAAGGAAACCAAAGGATAAGACAGCTACATCACTATAAAAAGTATACAGACCACAAATTTCAGAAAATAACAGATGGAATGATACAGCACTGTACAAGAAGCAATGAAGTCTGTAAAATTAAATAATAAAAAAAAAACTCCAAAAATTGTTAACCTATAATGATGAAAATGGTAAGATTAATGATGATTATAATGATGGTAATAATGATAAGGATTACAACAATAATGATAATAACAATAATAATATTACAATGATAATAATAACAGGGGAAAACAAGACAGTGGCATGAACATGATTATATCTTGCAAAAAGGGGTAGGCATTTATAAGCTTTTGCTTCTGCCTACTCCTTTTGGGCTTGTGATCAGATAGCTGAATACAGATGTAAATAATGGAGAATTGTATTTTGATTGGTGTTGGAGATGCACTGTGGTGTTTCCTGTATTTGCTCAAATAAATATAATAAAAACAAAACAAAACAAAACAAAAAAAACTACATACGCAATAATTAACATATTGTTGAATTTAGAATTAGGTAATACAGTTGTACATTTTGCCACATTGTGTGATTTTTTTTTTTTTTTTTTCATATCTTGCATTTTTTGTGCACACAGCCATGGCTCATAGATGCATCCACTGGTTCCGCAAGGGACTTCGGCTTCATGACAACCCAGCATTGATGGCTGCACTGAAGGACTGCAAGGAACTCTACCCAGTCTTCATCCTGGATCCCCATCTCTTTGACAAGACTCGAGTGGGTCTCAACCGCTGGAGGTTCCTAGTGGGAGCGCTCAGAGACCTGGACTGCAGCCTCCAAAAACTCAACTCCAGGTATTGCGCTCATACAACAGCAGTACAGTATAGTGACGATAGTACTATGCTGCTACAGTAGCCTCACTTGTGTGTTTTTCTGCTCCTTTGTAGGCTATTTGTCGTGAGAGGCAAACCAGAAGATGTTTTCCCTCAACTGTTCACCAAGTGGAAGATAACTAAGCTGACGTATGAATTTGACACGGAGCCTTACAGCGCATCCCGTGACAAGAAAGTGTCCGCTTTGGCTAAAGAGCATAAAGTGGAAGTCGTCTATAAGGTGTCCCACACCCTTTATGACATTGACAGGTATTGTTTTAAGAGTATTTGACCATCATTTAACTACAAACTCCACAATAGGATAAAGTATCGATGGTGACTTCCCTTCCCACTACACTTTTAACGTCACTTACAGTTGTCCCTTGTGACTTTGCAGGTTGAATTTTCAAGTATAAATATGGATACATGAAATAAAATATAAATATAAAGCATTCAGAAGACACATTGAAAACATTGCCGTGTTGAAATATCTCACAACAGACACAATAATCCCAAATAAAAACACATGCTACTGTTTCTGCAGTAACCCACGCCGAGCTAAACCTCGACTCTGAACACCCGACGTCACTTGCCGTCCGCCCGCCACTCATCTCCCCGAGGGAAACGCATTTATAGCAGCACACACAAGCACAAAGGGGACCTATTATGCTCATTTTGTGGCCCTTTGAATTGTGTTATTATTGTGTAGCTATAGAGCAGCTACATACAATAACCAGCACAGAAAGCTTTCTAGATGTTCCAGAATCTGCACCTATTCCACCTATTCCTGTGTAAACAGCCTGTTTTAACTTATTACACCCTCCAGGCACGCCCACTTTACTGTGGTTGGTCACACTCCCAAGAACTTCCGGTGTTGTACCGATACAGTAGCTGCCTAACCCAACTTTATAGGAGTTGGTAATAACAGCGATTCATTCATTCATTTTCTACCACTTATGCTCACGAGGGTCACGGGGGGTGCTGGAGCCTATCCCAGCTGTGTTGGGGCGAGAGGCAGGGTACACCCTGGACTGGTGGCCAGCCAATCACAGGGCACATATAGACAAACAACCACAGAGAACATGCAAACTCCACACAGAGATGCTCGAAGGTGGAATCGAACTCGGGTCTCCTAGCTCACCACTCGCTAACCACCGTGCAACCCATGTAATATTATATTTTGCTATATTATGTCTTAAATGAATCATTTTCTCTTACTATGTCGACAATATGGGGTTAATACAAGTGTAAACATGACTATAGGGGTGTTAGTGCATGTCTAGAGGGCTCTAATCATGTCAAAAACATATTTAGAAGGCCGTGAACAAGTATTCTTTGTTCTAGATATGAAAATATAATTGCAATTTCTTCCTACAGATATATATTTACAAATTGTTTTCTACTTTTGTGTTTTCCCAGGATAATTGAGGAGAATAACGGGAAGGCTCCCCTGACATACAACCGCATGCAAGCTATTGTGAAGACCCTCGGCCCCCCAAAGAAACCAATGGCTGCTCCCACTGTGGAGGATGTGAAAGGCACGTGCCTTAAACTTTCTTAGCAACTGCTGTGGCTATTGTTAATTAAGGTACATGTAGTTAAAGTGTATGATTGTCTTCCATTAAAGGCCTGAAGACCCCTCATTCGAACGACGACGTGAATTATTACAGTATACCTGCACTGGACGAGCTCGGCCATGATACGTTAGAGCTTGGAGAGGAGCCGTTCCCTGGAGGAGAGCAAGAAGCTTTGAGGAGACTGGAGGAACACATGAAGAAAACTGTAAATGACTTTATTGTCGCTTGAGAGCTACTTTGTTACACCCTTCCACCCATTACTGTTGGCATATAATAAATATGTATCTTTATCTCTTAAAGGGGTGGGTATGCACCTTTGAAAAACCTCAGACCTCTCCCAACTCTCTGAGTCCGAGCACCACAGTCCTCAGCCCCTATGTCACTTTCGGGTGCCTGTCTGCACGCACCTTCTGGTGGAAGCTGACCGAGGTCTACCAAGGGGTGAGTATTGTGATGGTAGTCGTGAATGCTGGACTTTCTAAGGGTCGCGGAGCTCCCTGACAAGTAGTCATTGGTCTTCTTCGTTGTTAGAAAAAGCATTCAGACCCACCAGTGTCCCTGCATGGTCAATTACTGTGGAGAGAGTTCTTCTACACCGCCAGCGTGGGCGTCCCCAATTTTAACAAGATGGAGGGCAACCCCGTGTGCACTCAGGTGGACTGGGATACAAACCGTGACTACCTAGCGGCTTGGAGAGAGGTACCGTAATCATCATCGCCTTGTTTCTAAAACATAAGAGTGAACCGATACTGTGTTTCGGTAAGGCTCGAACCGGTTTCCCCTTCATTGATGCCATTATGACTCAGCTGAGACGAGAAGGATGGATCCATCACCTGGCGAGACACGCTGTGGCCTGCTTCCTCACCAGAGGAGACCTGTGGATCAGCTGGGAGGAAGGACAGAAGGTAAATAAACTTACAAACCTTTATGAAGTAGATGTAGATGTACCTGTACATGGAAGAACGGCTTTATAGGAGGAATAGTTTGATCCCATTACATGCATTGTGTGTTGTCTCTTTTTAGCCGTTTGTATATCTTTAGAAAAGCACAGAAAAGAGAAAGACATGTGTTCACGTCTCACATAAGGATTGTGGATGGTGGTCACCATTCATTCATTTTCTACTGCTTATCCTCACGAGGGTTGCAGGGGTGCTGGAGCCTATCCCAGCTGTCTTCGAGCAAGAGGCGGGGTACCCGGTACCCGGAGAAAACCCACGCATGCAAGGAGAGAACATGCAAACTCCACACAGAAATGGCCAAGGGTGGAATTGAACTCTGGTCTCCTAGCTGTGAGGCCTGCGCACTAACCACCTGTCCGCCGTGCAGCCCTTTTCAATCATACACAAGCAAAAGAGAATTCAACCACTGTACAATAAAACTAAAATAAAGTAAAATTTTCGGGCGAGAGGCGGGGTACACCCTGGACTGGTGGCCAGCCAATCACAGGGCACATATAGACAAACAACCATTCACACTCACATTCATACCTATGGACAATTTGGAGTCGCCAATTAACCTAGCATGTTTTTGGAATCTGGGAGGAAATCGGAGTACCCGGAGAAAACCCACACATGCACAGGGAGAACATGCAAACTCCACACAGAGATGGCCAAGCGTGGAATTGAACTCGGGTTTCCAAGCTGTGAGGCCTGTGTGCTAACCACTCGACCACCGTGCAGCCTGATGGTCACCATTTAAAAGAGAGATTCTGTTTCCAACCCTTGAAGGTGTTTGAGGAGCTCCTGTTAGACGGCGACTGGGCTCTCAATGCCGGGAACTGGCAGTGGCTGTCGGCGAGCACCTTCTTCCACCAGTTCTTCAGAGTCTACTCTCCTGTGGCCTTTGGCAAGAAGACTGACAAAAACGGCGACTACATCAAGTATGACTGCAAAGAGATCTTACTCGGTGTTGGCATTGGCATTTTTTTTAACATTCGGAACAATCTTTCCAGGAAGTACCTTCCCATTTTGAAGAAGTTTCCCGCTCAGTACATCTACGAGCCTTGGAAGGCACCACGCAGCGTGCAGCAAGCGGCGGGGTGCATCGTGGGTAAAGACTATCCACTTCCTATTGTGGAGCATGAAGTGATCAGCAAGAAGAACATCCAGAGGATGAAGTTAGCTTACGCCAAGAGGTCCGGCAACTCTGAAGAATCACCCAGTAAGAAGCAAGGTATTGGACACTACATATAACTCATTGGACACTACACACCTACATGTTTAAATCCAAGAGAGACCCAATGGAAGATATTAGGATAATGCTCGGTTTTAATTGACACTGAGTAGTAGTAGTATCTCCATTAGGGGAGGGCAAACTTGTTGACTTAGTTAGGGGGGGTTAGGGGCTTGGGTTAGGGGCCGTCTACGTATAGGTGGCATCAAGCAGATTGACATACGTACTTGCTCGCGGTGCAACCGAAAGTAAAAAAAAAAAAAACCACAACACACCCACAGCAAGTTCACACATCACATACTAAATCAACAAAAAAACGTCAAAAATAATACGTAACTTCAAACTCTTATTTCCGAATGCCCGCAAGGCATGCTGGGTAGTCAATAAAACATTGGCTATCAAGAGCATGTTTACGTCTCTGGCGACCTAATCAACATATTTCTATCTAGCAAATACAGCAAAATATTAAGGAATAGGACCAGATTACAATACTTGGCGGGCCACAGTTTGCCCACCCCCCTGGTCTGGATGTTTCTCTCCAACATTGCCTATACACTTAATGGAAAGTTTTGTCCTAGATTGTACAGGTGTACCGTAAAACGGGGTTATAAGGGACAATTTTCAGGGTAATAAGGGACAATTTGGGGGAAAATGTTTTCAATGTAATTCTGCCTTTTCATGCTAAGCAGGGAGCTGCTTTGTGTCGTTTTTTTCAAAGAAGCATATATTCTTGAAAAAAACATTTTCCCGAAAATTGTCCCTTATAACCCCTATGGTCCCTAATTAATATGTATATCACAATTATTTCTATAATTATTTCCCCGATGTCTGTCTTGCAGGTGTGAAGCGGAAGGCGCCCTCTGTTGTCGATATGCTAAAGAAGAAAGGTAAAAAATGACATATGTTCATACTGTATTAATTAAATTTGACGCTATGACTGTTTATTATGAATACACCCAGTCTGGTTCTGCTTGGGCACCCTTTATTTTTCATTGGGTGTTATTGTAACTGTTTTTTGCTTGAAAATGTATATATTTCTCAACTCTTTCTACGTCATTTTTATTGCTGTACTCCAGGGATGTGTTGCATGCTGGTATTCTCTCTATACTGTAATGTTATATCAACACTATTAAAGCACTTAGAGAGGTATGACTAAGGAAGTGATCTCTTCGATGACGGTCACTAAAATTAAAACCTACACAGATTTCATTAATACCACTAAGGGGCACTATAACTCCACTCACCTGACTCAAATCTTTTATTTAATGACTTTCAAACTCATGCCATGGAGGGCCCAGACACTACAGGTTTTCACTAAAGCAGGTGATTTTAATGATTAACCCTCCTTTGGTTTAAGGGAAGGAGCTTGTCGATTAAATCACCTGCTGGAGAGACTGGTCGGCCCTCTGTCGACACCTCTGTGCTTTACGCAGTTAGAGAATCATATGTGTAATCTAATATATATATCTCACAAGATAAAAAGCAGTTTGTGTAAGTGTCAGCTGTCCTGGTAAGTCAAGTGTTCTCCTGTCGCTGCTTCCTCGGAGATGACATCGGTGTGAATATCCAGAAGATGATGTCACAGCCTTGACCGTGGGCCAAATGGGCGCACAAAGCTTAGCTTGGTTTCCACAGAGATGTGTCAAACACCCAAACAGTGTGCTGTGTAACTGTGCAAATGTATATTTTAAGAAGGGTTTTTCCTTAAACTCCAAATCCTGGGAAAGGAAAATTGGAATTTAATGAAATATTGAATGGCCTCACTTGTGCTATAAAACACTTGACTTTTTTATTTGTGTGTAATCGCCGTCTATGGTCAGCCTCTTTATCTGTGTGGACACCTGACAATTAAAAACATTCGGGAGCATGGTGCCGAAACATCCCAGTAGGATCAGGACAGCATGTCCTCAGCAGCTGGTGGTTCATGTAGCCGACATTAGAGAAGCTGATCATCATTAGACTTCCGCTACTGTGTATATTTTAAAAAATTATCTCTGGTTTAGACATATTTACATGATAATTTTGTGACTGGGTTCATATTTAAGAAAAAAAAGAAAAAGAAAAAAAGAAAAAACTGTTTTCTGATCATTGAACCATTATATAAGGGTTTGCTGAAAAACTGATACCATATCTGGAAAGCGCTCATCAAGGGCTTTAATATGAGGTACGACTCGATATGCTTTGTTGTAAGGTGATTTTTGACCTTGTTGAACCCTCAGCTTTGACCCTTGAAGTCAATCGTCCCAAAAAGCGAACCAACTGAGCAACTATCTCTCCTGTATGCCAACCAAACTGGGATAAAATTAAGAGTTTATGTATATTTGATGTGCCATTTTGCTGTGAACTTTGACCTTTATTATATTGCAAATATTAAGCGTCATCGTATGTACTGAAAAGTCTGTGATTTGACCTTTTATACATTATCAAATCAACAGTCTTCTTAAACATGGTCTTGTCTATCAGCCTTCTATTAATCTGCCCCACGAAGCCACAATAGGATTTGTAGTAATCCCTCATTTACTGTGGTTAACTGGCTCTGGATTCAACTGTGATAAGTGAATTTCAGTGAAGTGGGATTCCTTCTTTATAAATGGAATATTTTCATAGTTATGGCCGTTTTAGGATCTTCTCAATACATTATAAACATTACAAGCATCAGGGCTGCATGGTGGGCACACATGAGTGGTTAGCACACACGCCACACAGCTCGGAGACTTGGGTGTGATTCTCTGTAAGGAGTTTGCATGTTCTTCCTGTGGTTTTCTCCCACATTCCAAAAACATGCTAGGTTAATTGGCGACTCCAAATTGTCCATAGGTATGAATGTGAGTGTGAATGGTTGTTTGTCTATATGTGCCCTGTGATTGGCTGGCGACCAGTCCAGGGTGTACCCCGCCTCTCGTCCGAAGACAGCTGGGATAGGCTAAAATTTTACTTTATTTTTGTTTTATTGTACAGTGGTTGAATTCTCTTTTGCTCGTGTATGATTGAAAAGGGCTGCACGGCGACCAGGTGGTTAGCGCGCAGGCCTCACAGCTAGGAGACCAGAATTCAATTCCACCCTTGGCCATTTCTGTGTGGTGTTTGCATGTTCTCCCTGTGCATGCGTGGGTTTTCTCCGGGTACTCCGGTTTCCTCCCACATTCCAAAAACATGCTAGGTTAATTAGCGACTCCAAATTGTCCATAGGTATGAATGTGAGTGTGAATGGTTGTTTGTCTATATGTATGTGCCCTGTGATTGGCTGGCCACCAGTGCAGGGTGTACCCCGCCTCTCACCCGAAGACAGCACCCCCCCGACCCTCGTGAGGATAAACGATGGAAATTGAATGAATGAATGTTATTATTACTTACTATTAACCTGCTTTTTCTGTAAGAAGCAATAAAACTGTAATTTATCCGGATTCATTATAGTTGACTTGACACTATCAGACTACCTCAGTAATATTTCCACCAGTGTCGCTTTCATCCATCTGCACACACACTCAAAAATATCCCAACAACGATGAGGTAACTGCACTCCTCCAAAAAGTAACAAGCCAGTTGTGTGTATCATAATGTTGTCAGGATGTGGACTTGTTGACACTACGCTGCTGTGGTGACTGAACTTCCCATTAGGATATCACTGGTGTCTGAATCGTTACGTTTCAGTTATGCTTATCATTCAAGTTCAGAAAATGAATATCATCAAATTGTGATGATATCGCACAGCGTTTACCTTTAGTAAACACACACAGCTATCATAGTGTGTGTGTGTGTCAAATGAGAAGCATATACACAGGACAGTCATTAGTGAGTTGGGCCCTTATAAGGTTGTCCTATTTCTGCTGCATTTCCTTGGGGATCCCAAGTGACTGTCAGTAGACAATGAAGGCTTCTTGGTGGGCCTGCACGTCTACATGGTTGAACATGACCATCGTAATGGCCACTTAATTGGGATTCTGCACTGCATTCTATGTGGAGATTTAAAAAAGAATATATTTATTCATTCATTCATTTTCTACCGCTTATCCTCACAAGAGTCGCGGGGGTGCTGGAGCCTATCCCAGCTGTCATTACACCCTGGACTGGTGGCCAGCCAATCACAGGGCACATATAGACAAACAACCATTCACACTCACATTCATACCTATGGACAATTTGGAACATGCAAACTCCACACAGAGATGGCCGAGGGTGGAATTGAACTCTGGTCTCCTCACTGTGAGGCCTGCGCGCTAACCACCCTTCCGCTGTGCAGCCCTTTTCAATTATACACGAGCAAAAGTGAATTCAATCATTGTACAATAAAACTAAAATAAAGTAAAATTTTAGACAAACAACCTGCATCTCGCCCGAAGACAGCTGGGATAGGCTCCAGCACCCCCGCAACCCTGGTGAGGATAAGTGGTAGAAAATGAATGAACGCCACATATATTGTAAAACTGTTCCTTTGTGACATCACAGAGAGACGGACTTCCTTATGTGGTTCATAGTTAGGAAGCACTTTGGGCGTGTGACCAATCACAAGAGAGAGGGCATATCCAGAAACGGGTCATGGATGGAATATAAAGGAAATACAACTGGAATAGGTGCAGATTCTACAAAATGTAAAAAGTTTACTGTGCGGGTTATTGTGTGTAGCTGCTCTATGGGAGACCACAACTCAATACAAAGGGTTGAAATTGAACTTTTTGTTATGTTGTGCTGTTCATGCAGGTTTCTAAATGTGGTTTGGGAATAGCCCATACGCCTGGATATATCACTGTAGTACCCAGTGCGCTGAGACATTGGTCACATGATAGACATGGTGTGATGCCGTTCACTGGACTAACAATGCTGGCCTTTTTTGGGGCCTTTATATAGAGTGGGCCTCCAAAACCAATGGACATCATGCACAACATGCTCTTTGAATATGTATATATTATAATACATATAATAACATATTATACATATAAATAAGGACTTAAGTCATTGTTTTGCTCTTCAATGACCCATCTTTCTCTTTAAGTTGATGCAAGGTATGGCTCCCATGTGCATCCTATTGTCCACAACGGAGTGAAGACAGTTTGGAAAAAGTGTGATGCACCCTGGTGCCTATTTGAGCTCCAACTATAAATAGTGCAGCGGCAGCCTACGCATGCTCATGTTTGATCGGAAATCACAGCGCCTCAAGTCAGAGCTGCGGGCCATCTGTGAAGGCAGGGACACAACCTTGTCTCTGGTGAGTGCATCAAGGCTAACTAGCACATATCACTGCCACATCTCATATAATTTCATGTTGTCTACAATTGGTGTCCGGACTCCTTTTTAGCTGCCATCAACCACGGAAAGTTTTGCTAACATGGGTTCACGGCGCACGGTGGCACGCTCCTCTTCGGCCAATGGAAGAGTCGGCAATGGAAATGGGAGCACTGGGAGCAGCCGGCCTGGAGGCTGCAGCTACATCTCCAACGTGAGGCCTGAGAACAGGTAGTGTGTGTTACATATATTTAGGTCAATACAGCAAATACCTGGCATCCTGAAAAAGACATTTTTAATAAAGTTCCATGAATTTTTATATTATTAATAGTACTTTTATGTCATATAAACTGGACACCACAATACTGTCGGTACACATGCATGAGCTACTGATATCTAATGGAAAACCCAAGTTGAATGACAACCGTCTATCTCCAAATTGTGTATTTTTATTTTTAATAAGAGGAAAAAATATTTGCAATTAAAAAAAATTATTGTCAAATGTTAAACCAGAGTTTTTCTAATGAGGTTGAACATTACAGTAATCCCTTGTTTGTTATAGTTAATTGGTTCCAGAACAAATATCTAGAACAAAGAATACTTGTTGTACATGATTAGAGCCCTCTAGACATGCACTAACACCCCTATAGTCACCTTTACACTTGTATTAACCCCATATAGTCGACATAATAAGAGACATAAGACATAATATAGCATAATATAATATTACATGGCCTGCACAGTGGTTAGTGGTTAGCAAGCAGGCCTCACAGCTCGGAGACCTGAGTTCAATTCAACAATTGGCCATCTCTGTGTGGAGTTTGCATGTTCTCCCCATTCCCTATTCATACATAGAATATTTTCATATCATACTTGTTCACGGCCATCTAAATATGTTTTTTGACATGATTAGAGCCCTCTAGACATGCACTAACACCCCTATAGTCACCTTTACACTTGTATTAACCCCATATAGTCGACATAATAAGTGAAAATTATTCATTTAAGACATAATATAGCATAATATAATATTACATGGGCTGCACAGTGGTTAGTGGTTAGCACGCAGGCCTCAAGAGCTGGAAGAACTGAGTTCAATTCCACCCTCGGCCATCTGTGTGTGGGGTTTGCATGTTCTCCCCGTGCATGTGTGGGTTTTCTCCGGGTACTCCGGTTTTCCTCCCACATTCCAAAAACATGCTAGGTTAATTGGCGACTCCAAATTGTCCATAGGTATGAATGTGAGTGTGAATGGTTGTTTGTCTATATGTGCCCTGTGATTGGCTGGCGACCAGTCCAGAGTGTACCCCGCCTCTTGCCCGAAGACAGCTAGGAGGATAAGCGGTAGAAAATGAATAAATTAATGAATAATATTGCATGTTAGCACTGGGCGAGTTCCTTGTTGTTATTTTTTTGTTTCTTGTTCTGGATGGTACTTCCTGTGGTGGCTCTTGTCGAAACAAGCATTTTTTTTTACAAATAATTTATTTATGATTTATTCATGTAATTTTGAAGAGTGACGTTTGAGTGTTGAGAGGTATAATATATATTTTTGTTATTAGCAATGTGTAATACTGCACCATATCATACTTCTGCAGCTAAAAGTTGTAATATATTTTAAATTCATGGACCAGTGTGCATAAACAGTAAGTGAATAAAATCACGACGACAAAATCTATTTGATGAACGTCACTGTGCGGTAGCAGTAGTTCCTGTCCGATCCCGAGTTAATCAAACAGCAGCAGGAAGTGGTGCCTACAGGCCAAAGGCTGTGTTCAAATATATTGGCGTCGTGTTTTGTTTGCTCAGTCATGAGTAGCGTGCATCGAACTGTGAAAGTGAGCACTGACCCTCACATTGAAGAGGATAGCAACACCAGACGTGGATCAGCAGCTCGACGTGTATACACGATAATGGATGCGCCGTCATAATGAGCTGCAGGCGAGGCGGCATTGGGCGTTCATGATGCTGAAGTTATTACCTCAGTCTTTCTTTTTATTTATGAGTGTTTGTCAGCTGCAAAAACAACTCAACTCATTGACACTAAACACTGTGAACTGATGGGATAACATTTATCATCGGTCAGACTTAGTCACAGTTATAGTTCACTTGGTGTGGGGTCAAGTGGGGTCACGACTTGGACCTTTTTCCCCTGTGTGCACAGGAGCACACTGTGCAGCGTGATGGCGCAACTAACGGAGGAAGAACAACCAAGCTTTCAGACTACTCTCAGGTCCAAGGCTGTGTCAGAGAACTGTAACGTCAAGTTCTACTGCGTGGTTACAGGTGAGCATCGCTATCCTTTGTACCATGGGGTGCACTTTAAGGGCTATAATATCGTTACATTAATTAATAGTACTAATTAATAGTACGCTGATATACTGTAATAGTGAGGCTCACTGACAAAAATGGCACAATTATACCCAGCATAAAGGTAGCAGAAAATAGCAAAAATATATGTATAGAATTTTTTTAGACTTATATTGGAAATTTTGTAAAATAATATATAATTATATTATATTTATAATATATAATTATTGTATATGTATGTAAGGATAATATTATTTTAAGTATATTATGGTATTTATTAAAATTCAAAATGTACTTAATATTTTGTTTAGAATTATACTAGAATGTTTTAACATATACATTTTATAATATAACAATAAAATAATAATAATTATTATTATATAATATATAATATACAGTGAAGAAAATAAGTATTTGAACACCCTGCTATTTTGCTATTTCTCCCACTTAGAAATCATGGAGGGGTCTGAAATTTTCATCGTAGGTGCATGTCCACTGTGAGAGAGATAAACTAAAAAGAAAAATCCAGAAATCCCAATGCATGATTTTTTAACAATTTATTTGTGTGATACAGCTGCAAATAAGTATTTGAACACCTGTGTATCATCTAGAATTCTGACCCTGAAAGACCTGTTAGTCTGCCCATTAGAAGTCCACCTGCACTCCATGTATCATCCTGAATCAGATGCACCTGTTTGAGGTCGTTAGCTGCATAAAGACACCTGTCCACCCCATACAATCAGTAAGACTTTAACTTGTAACATGGCGAAGACCAAAGAGCTGTCCAAAGACACCAGAGACAAAATTGTACACCTCCACAAGGCTGGAAAGGGCTACGGAGCAATTACCAAGCAGCTTGGTGAAAAAAGGTCCACTGTTGGAGCTATCATTAGAAAATGGAAGAAGCTAAACATGACGGTCAATCTCAATCGGAGTGGAGCCCCATGCAAGATATCACCTCGTGGGGTCTCAATGATTCTAAGAAAGGTGAGGAATCAGCCCAGAACTACACGACAGGACTTGGTCAATGACCTGAAAAGAGCTGGGACCACCGTTTCCAAGGTTACTGTAGGTAATACACTAAGACGTCATGATGTGAAATCATGCATGGCACGAAAGGTTCCCCTGCTTAAACCAGCACATGTCAAGGCCCGTCTTAAGTTTGCATATGACCATTTGGATGATACAGAGGAGTCATGGGAGAAAGTTTTATGGTCAGATGAGACCAAAATAGAACTTTTTGGTCATAATTCCAATAAGCGTGTTTGGAGGAAGAAGAATGAAGAGTACAATCCGAAGAACACCATCCCTACTGTGAAGCATGGGGGTGGTAGCATCATGCTTTGGGGGTGTTTTTCTGCACATGGGACAGGACGAGTGCACTGCATTAAAGAGAGGATGACTGGGGCCGTGTATTGTGAGATTTTGGGGAACAACCTCCTTCCCTCTGTCAGAGCATTGAAGATGGGTCGTGGCTGGGTCTTCCAACACGACAACGACCCGAAGCACACAGCCAGGAAAACCAAGGAGTGGCTCCGTAAGAAGCATATCAAGGTTCTAGCATGGCCCAGCCAGTCTCCAGACCTGAACCCAATCGAAAATCTTTGGAGGGAGCTCAAACTCCGTGTTTCTCAGCGACAGCCCAGAAACCTGACTGATCTAGAGAAGATCTGTGTGGAGGAGTGGGCCAAGATCCCTCCTGCAGTGTGTGCAAACCTGGTGAAAAACTACAGGAAACGTTTGACCTCTGTAATAGCAAACAAAGGCTACTGTACCAAATATTAACATTCATTTTCTCAGGTGTTCAAATACTTATTTGCAGCTGTATCACACAAATAAATTGTTAAAAAATCATGCATTGTGATTTCTGGATTTTTCTTTTTAGTTTATCTCTCTCACAGTGGACATGCACCTACGATGAAAATTTCAGACCCCTCCATGATTTCTAAGTGGGAGAAATAGCAAAATAGCAGGGTGTTCAAATACTTATTTTCTTCACTGTATAATATATATAGTGTATAATAATAATTATTCATTCATTCATTCATTCATTTTCTACTGCTTTTCCTCACAAGGGTCGCGGGGGTGCTGGAGCCTATCCCAGCTGTCTTATATATAATAATAATTATATATATTATATAATTATATATAATTATTATTATATAATATATAATTATATATATATAAATATACAATTATTATTATATATAATAATAATTCTTAATTATAATAACTATAATATATAATTATATATACATACGTATTATATATAATAAAAATAATAATTATTATTATTATTCATAATAATTACTATTATTATCATTATTGTCATTATTATCATTATTATAACAAATAAGCACTGCAGTATATTTATTGTTATGCGCCCTGCAATTGGCTGGTGACCAGTCCAGGGTGTACCCTGCCTCTCACTCAACTGGGATAGGCTCCAGCATACTCCCGCAACCCTAGTAAGGATAAGCGGAATAGAAAATGGATGGATGGATGGATAGATACAGTATATTTATTGTTGAAAATGTGAAAAAAATATGTTTTAATGCACAAATATGACTTCATTATCCAACTTTTTTTTGTTTATCAGGATATCCTATCCCTCAAGTCACCTGGTATAAGGATGATAAGCAGTTGGACAGATTCTGTGGACTCCCTAAATATGAAATATTTCGCAACGGACAAAACCATTCCCTGCATATTTACAAGTATGTATACTCAGGAGTTGTTACTCCTACTGAGGCAACGTTTAATCCGGTCTCCACTTCCTTGCAGCTGCACTGTGGACGATGCTGCCATCTACCAGGCTTCGGCCAGTAACAGTAAAGGCATCGTGTCCTGCTCTGGGGTTCTGGAGGTGGGTGGAATGAGCGAGTTCAAAATCCACCAGCGTTACTTTGCCAAGCTCAAGCAGAAAGCAGAGAACAGAATGAAGGAGGCCGAAGGCAAGGAGAACCAGGAACCGCTGCGGACCGTCAGTCCGGAGCGCTGGCAGAGGAAGCGGCGCTCCACCATGGAGGCCTTCCTGAGCGTGCCCAGCTCCACGGAGGACGTGGGTAACGAGGAGGCCACGCGATCGGTGGCGGCGGAGCCAGAGGTGAGGTTAGAGGAGCACGCTGAAGAGCTAGTGGAGGAGAAGACAAGCTCTGTGACTTGTTCCAAAACAAGTCAGCTCATTCATGAAAATGGAAGCGTGGATGGTAAAACTCCATTTGTTAAGAAGAAGATAAAAATTTCCAGCAGTGCAAAAAAGGAGCGAGCTGAGAAGGTGCCTGAGGAAGTGATGGAAGTCCAGAGTTGCATCCCTCCATACCTGTCTGACATGGCACAAAATGGAAAATGTTCAAGGAATACAAGTTCAGAGGAACTCATTAGGCCTTCTCTAGAACTTTCCAAAGAAATCGTAAATAAAGAGAAGGCAAACAACAACAAACATGAAGAAAAAGTCCCAGAGAAGAAGACCATGACCTCCAGACTGCAGAGTGCACCTCCAAGGCCAATCATGGAGGACATGACTCGAACAAAGAATGTTCCAATCATGGCTAACTCCTCCACAGATCTTGGATCAGTGCTTCTGGCCCCTCCAAACCAGACTGTTCTACCTGGGCCCCCCTGCCTGCAGACCGCAGATCAGCCACCAGAAAAGGAAGCAAAGCCGTGTCCAGGGAATTTGTCTGTGCCGAATGAGGTGAGCTGTTTTCCCATGAGCTCATTGGAGGAGGGGGGGGGTGTCTTTGTACCACAACCTGTTACTATTTATAGCAGCAACAATGTGTCACCGGAGCTTCATGATGGGCTTGCGTTTACACATGCAACATGTTGGCAATGAGTTCAAAGTCTATGCTATCAAAGCTTGCTTTTAACCTTTTTGGTAGGTATGACTCTCAGGGCTTCTGTAAAGATAGCAACCTGGCTGAGACCACCCTGGACTGGTGGCCAGCCAATCACAGGGCACATATAGACAAACAACCATTCACACTCACATTCATACCTATGGACAATTTGGAGTCGCCAATTAACCTAGCATGTTTTTGGAATGTGGGAGGAAAACCGGAGTACCTGGAGAAAACCCACGCATGCACGGGGAGAACATGCAAACTCCACACAGAGATGGCCAATTGTGGAATTGAACTCAGGTCTCCGAGCTGTGAGGCCTGCGTGCTAACCACTAACCACTGTGCAGCCCATGTAATATTATATTATGCTATATATCATGTTTTAAATGAATAATTTTCTCTTATTACGTCGACTATATGGGGTTAATACAAGTGTAAAGGTGACTATAGGGGTGTTAGTGCATGTCTAGAGGGCTCTAATCATGTCAAAAAAATTTATTTAGAAGGCCGTGAACAAGTATGATATGAAAATATTCTATGTATGAATAGGGAATGGGGAGAACATGCAAACCCCACACAGAGATGGCTGAGGGTGGAATTGAACCCAGGTCTCCTCGCTGTGAGGCCTGTGTGCTAACCACTAACCACTGTGCAGCCCATGTAATATTATATTATGCTATATTATGTCTTAAATGAATAATTCTTTCTTATTATGTCGACTATATGGGGTTAATACAAGTGTAAAGGTGACTATAGGGGTGTTAGTGCATGTCTAGAGGGCTCTAATCATGTCAAAAAACGTATTTAGAAGGCAGTGAACAAGTATGATATGAAAATATTCAATGTATTAATAGGGAATGGGGAGAACATGCAAACTCCACACAGAGATGGCCGAGGGTGGAATTGAACTCAGGTACCCTAGCTGTGAGGCATGCTTGCTAACCACTCGTCCACCGTGCAGCCTGTGACAAAAATAATTAAACAAAATAAGTTATAATCATTATTTATTTGATGACCAATTTCTTTATATATAATATGAATATATTTACTGTTGCAATTATCAGCCAATTGTTTCTGCTGCTGTGGGATTATGAGTCCGAGTCCCCATTAGCCAGGCCTTATGCAATGATGTACATGGCTACTGACATCAGTGATACAAAACACTGCTGAAGTGCCTTTTAAAATGTCTAGCATTCCATTGCAACTACATCTAAACGCAAAATAGCTCTGTAACATGTGAATAGGTCTTATAGCCTGTCGGATTAGATATAGTGGAAACAAATGTACGGCGACAATTTGAGCCATACGGTATATATATATTTTAAATGCATTTCATAATAATATTCATTGTTTTGAAATGATTTCAATGTTTTGCAGTCTGAGTAACAATAGCCAGCGAGGCCCCAGCCAGTTTATCTCATCTATTATGGAATGTCATGTGACATATGGAGGGAACCTCTGCGGCTAATTATAAAAGCTCATGCACAGACGTTGATGTGGATTTGACACTGTCTGGTCTCGGCTCATTGAATTGACATAGTGAACCGAACCACACGGTTTAACATAACAGTATCAAACTATTAAAGAAAATATGGGTCTTTTATCTTATCTATAGTTGCCCAAGGACTGTCCAGGTATTTTCATCTGTTGCTGGTGACACTGTTGCTGTTGTTGGAATTACTTATTTGTATCTACGTCCAGCATAGCCTGGGATAAAGTATCATTAGTATTTACAGCCTGGAAAACATCTGCTTGCACTGTATTGTCTCTCAAGGTTACACCAACCCATACATGGATGAGTCGGAATGATGCACCTGTCAACCCGGAGCCTCCACCTGACCGGCGTTCTGTGGGCGTTCGACCACAGCGGAAGGCTCCAGCTACAGTAGATGACCTCCTACCTCATTATACTGCACCCATTGTTGAAGTGGCGCGGAACACAAGGCATCATTCCACAGGATCAAAACAAAAGTCAGCCGTAGTTCCATCTGCAAACCCGCAAAGCCAAACCGGTTTAGTGGAGGGATGCGTAGAAGGGATAAAAGGTAACGGAAAGATTGAAGGTAATGAGGTTAGCAAGTCAGCGGTGCTGGGTGAAACCTTTTCTTCATGCAAGAGTCAACTAGACGCTGGAGATGAAGCAGTCTCTAATCCCATGGATGTGTCTAAGACAAAGAAGACTAATAAACCAACTGAAACTAATACTGTTGCCCCACATTCCCCAAAATATCCAAACTTACATGAGCAGCAACCCCAAGAAATCCCCAAACCTGTCCCCAGAGTCATATCTGTTGCAGAGCTTTTAAGGTCCCAAATAAGGACTCTGGAGTCTGAGCTAACAAGTCCCACAAATGTTGTCTCTGCAGACTTGGTAGGACACTCCACAGTTGAAGACCAGTCGCAGATTGTAAGAAATTCTGACAACAAATATGAATCTGAAGTTCAGAAGTCAGCGCCAGGAAGCCTACAAGAGAGTCTTGATAGTAGAGCATCTCCAAAAGAACATCTTCTTAAGCAAAGTCCTAGTTGCAAGAATAAGACTCAAGATGCAATTTTATCAAGTTTTCAAAAGGATCCGAGTTCTTCTGGGTTTTTACCTTCTGTTACCACGAGTCCCAAAAAGGAGAAAACAGGAACCTCAAGTGATAGAGTTCAAGGCCAAGACTCGGGTCTCATGAAAAAGTTAATCCATGAAACTAAACTCAACAACGAAACTCATGATTCTTCTCAAACACTTGTAGATAAAAGCAAAACAGAAGAACCAACCAATTGTTTACAAGAGGTCAATATGTTTTCCGATAAAAGTGCCCTTGGTACAGTCACACAAGAAAACCTGCCTGTCCAAAAAAGCCAGTCCCCGGTTGAAGTCATACCTGAGAGTGATTTCTTAACCAATTCAAATCCCGAAACCAGTCGGATCTTGATGAAAGGATCCTGTGACTCTCCTGTACCGTCTGCCACGCCACAAGAGCTAGCATCAGGAGCCCGCCGCAAGATCCTTAACTCCAAAGTCAAACCTGCAGACAATGCAGACACCGACGTCCTACCAGATCAACCACAGAAACAGGACAATTCCCCACCTGATACCAACGTTTCAACAAACCATGTGACAATCCTGTCGTCTCCAAGCAGTTCCCGGCGGCCAACTCTTCTACAACCCAATGATGAGACAACGTCTCCCGTCGAGAAGAGGTCGCCACTGCTGGGTAGGAAGAAGGTGACACCAACCTCCAGTCGACCACCCAATGAGGAACTCCAAAGTGAGAAAAGTGAGAAGACCAGATGTGACCCATGCAAAGGTAAAACTTATTCTCCCATCACAAACCTCATATTACAAATATACAACATAAGGTGGGCAGAAATATTTCAATATTGAACAAAGTAAAATTTGTTCTCAATCAGAAATCACTCCGCACTCTTTGCTCTCTGGTTCTACCATATCTTACTTATTGTGTGGAAATATGGGCTAATAACTATAAAAGCAATCTTCACTCACTAAATGTACTGCAAAAAAGGTCAGTAAGGATAATTCATAATGCCGCCTATAAAGAACATACTAACTTCTTATTTCTAAAATCACAAATACTTATACTTACCGATATAATTAATCTTCAAACAGCTAAAACTTAATTTCTAGTCAACTTCAATGACAAAGATCTAGACTCGCTGAGCACCACACAGTGGGTGCCCACTGCAGGATGGGCCAACTGTGCCACATCATTGCCCATAATTGTCCACCAAATACTGTACCTCCTGTAGACCACTTGCTTATGATCATGTATCTCCTTTCCAGCCCCCCAAGTTATCCGTAAAATCAGAAGTGAAGCGTTTGTGGATGCATCGGGACACCTAAAACTGTGGTGCCAGTTCTTCAACATTCTCAGCGACTCCACAATCACTTGGTACAGAAATCAAGCTGAGATTGCTCGGATCGTGAGGACGTAAGTTCGGAGTGTGAGAATTCAGGACTCAGTCTTGCAATAAATCTGTTCTCAGGATCTTCTTTTTCTATTTTTGTTTGCTCAGTGCAGAGGATGAAAGTCAAGTCAATCTGGCAGTCGTTCAAGCATCAAGTAAAGACTCGGGTGTTTACAAATGCACAATCACAAATGAATATGGAAGCGACTCAACTGACTTCCTCCTTGGTCCAGATAGTATGCATTCACTTTGCAACAATATGCCATTTTGTTTATTTAGCTGAAACTATTCTAACGGTGACCTCTACTTGTGTTTTAGTCTCGGCAGGATTTTCTCTCCGTGAGGACAATGGAGGTAAGATGAGTTGTTATTGTTTACTATAGCAAAAAAACCCAAGTGATTAATTCCTGATTCCTCCTATGAAGTTGGAGAAGAGATCGAAATGGCGCCCCTGGTGTTCAATAAGGGTGTAGCGGATGGTGGCGTCTGGGGTGGCAAGTTTTTCGGTCGCGTAATGGTGCAGAAATCCTGTGTATCCGATAACTGCACACAGAAAGTCTGGAGGGCTAAGGTCATTTATGGCTTGGAGCCTGTGTTTGAGTCCGGAAACACGTGCATCATCAAAGCACGCCGACATGTCGCTTATGGTGGAAAGGAGGAGCGCTGCCTTATCGACAGGAACATGGACCTCGTCAAGCAAGTACGCAACCGAAATTGTCAAAAATTTGATCTTTTCTTATTTCTGTTCTGTCATATGTTCTTCTGTGCGCAGGAGTGTAAAATTCAGAATCTGGCTCGTGAATACTGCAAAATCTTCTCTGCGGAGGCGAGAGTGGTTGAAAACTTTGGGCCCCCTCTTGAGTGAGTTTGACCGTTGACTCTACATATATCACTTTAGCTATCAAGACCACGTTTCCATTGAGAAATTCATATCGGTTTTACACGGTATGATTGGGTTTGGTCGTCCCTGATCAGGCTAACATTGAATATTGTAGAAATCCTCCCCCTGAGGACTCTAAGTGGGTTTCAAATAGAGGATAAGGGAATCTTAAAGAACCAAATTATAAAATGAGAACCAGATTGTTTATTCCTGACAACAATACCTAATACAGACGTCCGGGCTTATCTGCAGTCCCTGTATACCTACAAGTAAGCATGTCTTATTATAGCGCAGCTGCAAAAAAGCACCCTTCCTTTCCCTGCCCGGCCTTTTATACACTCAAAGATGAGGCTGGAGTCATGGACCAGGGCTTATCTGCAGTCCCTGTATGCCTACAAGTAAGCGTGTCATATTATAGCGCAGCTGCAAAAAAAGCACCCTTCCTTTCCCTGCCCGGCCTTTTATACACTCAAAGATGAGGCTGGAGTCATGGACCAGGGCTTATCTGCAGTCCCTGTATGCCTACAAGTAAGCGTGTCATATTATAGCGCAGCTGCAAAAAAAGCACCCTTCCTTTCCCTGCCCGGCCTTTTATACACTCAAAGATGAGGCTGGAGTCATGGTCCAATCAGCTTTCGTCACTGCCTTTGCTTGAACCGCTTCTTTCATGGTGTTTCTGCTTTCGTTTGTTCGCAAGGGGCATCAAGGCGTCTGGAACATTCTGCTTTTCTTTTGTTGCAAAGCAAGCTGTCATATGCTTACCCGATGTTTCCACCTTAACTGTCACTTGTCACGTTAGTCCTTTTTTATGTGGGTTCGTGTATAAGTATCTTTTGTCCGTATTTGTGAGACTATGTGTTTGTTTTAGCTTATATTTTTAGCTAGCGCAATTGAGCAAATACCTTCAATATGAAGGCGGAATGATGGTAGCAGCATCAACAACAATACTGCGACAAATACCTAATCCACAGTCTGATATTTTAAGAGCCTCTACAACTAAAACAGTACAAAATACATACAAGTCGTACCGTACTGTCTTACAATTTGGCATGTAATTGACTCATGATCTATGATCATCTATGACAAACTAGGGTCATCCCAGTCTACTTGATGTACCGGCCAGCCAACACAATCCCCTACGCCACGGTGGAAGCTGACTTGACGGGAGCGTATCAGAAATATTCCTTCCTGGATGATACAGGAGCGATGGAGAGGAGAACTGCCTCTGAAGTGGAGTTGAAGTGTTGTGCTCTGCAGCACTGGATCTTTCAATGGACCAACGGGAATCTACTTATCACCCGGCTAGAAGGTACATTTTAATGTTACGTGTCGGAAAAAAAATCACTTGGTTTTTGCAGCATGTGACATTTTGATGGCTTTTTCTTTGGATTGGAACGAAGTGTTGTTCACTACAAGATGGACCTCTGTAAGACGTGATAAACGCAGTCCCGCCATCTACTGGAATCAAATCAAAGGTCAAAGATATTTAGTTTTATGCTCATCCTAAGTATATATAAGTATATATATCCTAAGTAATACTGTCCGAAGTTCATGTCTATCGGCTTCCTCCCACATTCCAAAAATATGCGGGTTAGTTTAATTGAAACTCTTGAGAATTGTCCATAGGTTTGAATGTTTGTTTGTCTATGAGAAATCCTATGTGGAAGACCAATAGACACCAATACAGCAGTACCTCAGTTAACATCTGCCCTGGTTAGCATGTTTTTCGGTTAACATACATGTTTGCAATGATTTTTGTCTTGACTTGCGTTGCAATTGGGGCGCGTAACTGTCTCTACTTATCACTCGGCTGGAAGGTAAATTTTAATAGTCACAAATATAGTTGAATCTATAAAATGGCGGACTTTGTCAAAGATTTTCTCAAAAGTCAGTCAAAAGTGTGAGCAACCCTTGACTCCGGAGCCACTAAGCTAGCTAGCAACGGACGTCATGGGAAATACCTATTTTGACACTAAAGCGCTCCCAAAAAAAACCCTTAAAAAACCAGCAACAGTGTTCCATTTACATACCGGACGATATAATTATTGTAGCCGTTAGCATGAAAATCTGTTTTTATCTCGCGGACTAGCATGATGCGTCGCTAATCGCTAGTCCGAGCATCATTCACAGACGGAAGAGTGGATATGTAGCTCTGAATTTTGACTCAACAAGATGCTGGTTTGTCGTCAGCATTTTTTTACCTGAGGACTGGAGTCTTGTGCTGGAAGACACAGCCATCCCAAGGAGAGTTGTTGTTGACGGAGCTAGCATAAGTATGTGTATTAATGCCACTTCTTTCTAACTTCTTTTGTATGTTTTAAAATGCCTAGTTTAGGCAAAAAAAAACTTAGCTTCTATGTGCATATTTTTGACCAATATTTGGCTCTATTCAGCTACGAAACAGCATGGCTTAATAATTAATATAAATTTTGGAAAACCGTTATAGAGTGAAGCGCAAAATTCGAACCGTACAAGCAAAGGAAAACCATTCATTCATTTTCTACCGCTTTTTCCTGCGCGAGGGGTGCTGGAGCCTATCCCAGCTGTCTTGGGGCGAGAGGCGGGGTACACCCTGGACTGGTGGCCAGCCAATCACAGGGCACATATAGACAAACAACCATTCACACTCACATTCATACCTATGGACAATTTGGAGACAATTAACCTAGCATGTTTTTGGAATGTGGGAGGAAACTGGAGTACCCGGAGAAAACCCACGCATGCACGCATCCACACAGAGATGCCCGAGGGTGGAATTGAACCCTGGTCTCCTAGCTGTGAGGTCTGTGCGCTAACCACTCGAGCACCATGGAAAACCAGTATGTATAATATGCACAGGCACTGGTGAACAATCAACAGTAACTACACTGTTAATTATAAATTAGAGACTAATAAATCAATATATACGGTTATATATAAACGTGTGCACGTTTAGACTGTCTGCTGTGTGGCAACGCAACTGTCCTCCTGCGTCCTCTCGTCCACCAACACTGCCATCTAGTGATGTTTTGCTGGTAAATTCAGGTGGATGTCAGGAACATGAACATGAAACAGGCTCTTTAAAGGGGCCACACATAAATTTTTCACAATAAAAATAACTTCTGTTTAAAATATGATATTTACATTGTGCTTTTTTTTTGCAGGCGTTGACACAAAGCTCACCAATATTGAGATGGCAGTCAAATCCACAGGGTTAGTATGTTATTACTAAATGAGACTGGGAAATTATTTTCACTGCTAATTTGTCTTTCATACTTTGTGTTTATTGCAGACATCAAGGCCTCACTATTGAGGGCAAGCCTAAAGTGTTTGAGCACTTTGTGTCGCAGCATCAATGTAACTACTTCTGTGGGTTACTGGGTCTGAGGTCGCTGAAGCTTCTGGACTCGCTAATGGTGCCGACGCCAAAGACCAAAACCTCCAGGAGTCCCTTACTGCAGCGTAAAATTCAAGCTTCTGGTTCCTGCAGCCCTCAGGGTGGAAGGAAAGCTGGCGGAAGCCCACGACTCTCCAGGAAGGCTGAGCAAAATGGAAGAAAGACCCCCACTGGACAGAAAGCTGAAGTATAACTAGGAAGATGCCGTTCTTTCACTTCCTGTAGGTGACCCAAAGGTTTTGTGCATACACTGTGGGTGTCAGGTCGATGTATTATCTACATTATTATAAATTCAAACAGTAAACAATCTCAAACTCATTTTAGTCACGTCATTAACATAAAATACGTTTGCACAGCGAGGAGCCAACCAAGCAGAAATCCACCCTGAAATCCACACTGATGTACAGTGACACACACACAATGTATATTCATTCACACGCACACTATTTATACAATAAAACAAAGACCATAGTGGCCATGTGTTCATAGAATTAGAGAGATATATATCACAAGTAATTTTTTTTTTACTTAATAATTTAGAGTGCATGAGAAAGTGTAGCTCTGAAACTGGAGCTCTGTTTGACCACATCGTCATTTATTAACAATTAATGTGTTTCAGATGTTACTGCCATATTGTAACGTTAATAAAAAAAAATACATCAAGAGGTTGCCTACAGCCGCAGCTGTTAATTAATTCAATCAAAGTCCCCGGTGGTTATTTTGCTTTTGTAGAGCTTGGGTGGTTAATTGCGTTCATTGTAGCATTTAGGGTACTAGCATTTAGTCTCTTACAGTTGAACGCTTGCGTGGTTTTTTTATGTTTATTAGCATTCCTCACAGATACCAGTCGAGGCAGATGGCCACCCAAGTCTCAGGTGAAACATCAAACATGTGGTTAGTAGGTCAAATCAATACAACAACTGTGTTTTTCTAGAGGTCTTCATAGTTGAAATAGGTGTGTCCCAATGACGCGCATTGTTAGCTAGCTCATATTAACTTGTTTTCTTGTGTATGCACAGAAAAGGTAAAGAAATATGTATATATTTCATGCATAATATGTACTGTATGTCAGGTGGCAAAAAGGATAAAGCGATGCGTGCCAGTGGGATGCATCTACTATAATTGTACGTAGTTTGAAGTGTCGGCCAGCCACACATGATGTTTGTGTTGTTTACGGTGCAAAAGGCTAAGCTCATCATGATAATCACTTGTGATTCCCTAGTCATTAGTGAGTCATCCTTTATATAATCACTGGAAGGCCTCACGCTCCACTGTGGACACACTCAATGTTATGTGCAAAAAAAAATCGCTTGGTTTCGCAGCATGTGACATTTTGACGGCTTTTTCTTTGTAGTGTTGTTCACTACAAGATGGACCTCTGTTAGACGTGATAAACGCAGTCCCGCCACCTACCGGAATCAAATCAAAGGTCAAACATATTTAGTTTTATGCTCATCCTAAGTAATAACTGAGATATATTTCCTAAAATTAGCAAAATAATCTGCAGACAGTATAAGAAAATCTGTCTTACCAAAATGCAATTTAACATATTCCAAGCTTTTTGGTTAGTTTGCTTCTTTTAATGAACATATCTGATTTGATTCCATTCATTCATTTATTTTCTACCGCTTTTCCTCACAAGGGTCGCGGGGGTTGCTGGAGCCTATCCCACCTGTCTTCGGGCGAGAGGCGGGGTACACCCTGTACTGGTCGCCAGCCAATCACAGGGCACATATAGACAAACAACCATTCACACTCACATTCATACCTATGGACAATTTGGAGTCGCCAATTAACCTAGCATGTTTTTGGAATGTGGGAGGAAACCGGAGTACCCGGAGAAAACCCACGCATGCACGGGGAGAACATGCAAACTCCACACAGAGATGGCCGAGGGTGGAATTGAACCCTGGTCTCCAAGCTGTGAGGTCTGCGCGCTAACCACTCTAACCGTGCAGCCTCGATATTAGTTATGGTATGTAAATTAGTTTAATACAGTAGAAATAAATATCTTCAAAATGTGTTTTGGACCTGGATTTACAATATTTTAATTTAAACTGTCCAAAGTCGGCTTCCTCCCACATTCCAAAAATATGCAAATTAGTTTAATTGAAACTCTAAGAATCATCCATAGGTGTGAATGTTTGTTTGTCTATGAGAAATCCTATGTGGAAGACCAATAAACACCAATACAGCAGTACCTCAGTTAACATCTGCCCTGGTTAGCGTGTTTTCGGTTAACATACAAAATGTTTGCAATGATTTTGCCTTGACTTACGTTCACCCGCTTGGTTCGCGTGCAATTGGGGCACGTAACAAACTGTTGTATCTGTGCTTGGTTTGTTTACACAGTCAACTTAGATCAAGACTAAATCTCACGATATTCCGTTCACCCTTAGCCGAGTGTTGACTACTGTCAATGCATTTTTTCAGTGAGTGTGCCGAACTCAAACTCAAGGAGGTTGCCGAGTGATGGAGGATGCACTGGAAACCCTCATCAACAATAAACACCATCTTGAAGAATAACAACATAATCAAGTGAGCTGATGTTGAGGAACAGTGTTAACGAAACAGAAACCACAAACCACGGATAGAACAATTCTCCTATACACTGCATCGATTTTTTTTTGCATGCATTTGCAAAACTAGGTTTTAGTGATGTTAAATATTAATTTATCCTTGTGTCATCTTGTTAAAAAACCTTTTACGATCCCATGTGTACAATAACAGTCAAAAAAAAGGGATTGCCCTCCAGACACAGTGCCTCTCCCCCCTACATAAAAGTAATGTTAAATGTTCAATTGTCCATTCATTTGTTATTTGTAGTTATTTGGGCATTATTTTCAGCATATAAAACTAGAATTATTTTCTATAACATTATTAAGTGTCTGGAATCTTACAGATAGCTTCTTCTAATACTGCAGTCTGGCTGCCTTTTTTTGTTATTTAACAGGGTCTAAATATTAGATACAGCTCAGCACTGATGCAAACTCTAACCACAATTGCAAATCTTGCGTTAACTCTTTGTAAAAGACTTAATTTGTGATGTAGTTCCTGCTACACACACAGTGTCTATTAAAAAGAAATCCTATTAGTTTGACAGGAAGATTATCAAACCATTGTGAGTAATTTTCAGATGAAACTATTATCCAAGTGGTGGCGGAAATTACAGCTAAAAAGTTGCATTAGTAGGCAGGCACCTCTGTTGGAATGCCATAAAGAAATTATAAACGCTGCAAATGACAGAATTGTAAGTCCACGCAACCCTGCAGATATTTCTGTGTAGGCTGTGTTTTATTTAACGAGACTCGATGTGACGTCAGGTCGACGGGGTGCGCTCAGAGTACATTAAACACATTTGGCAAAAATATCCTCAGCTTATCCGCATTCATCAGTCATTTTTTGCAGAAAACGTTACACAGGGAGGAGGAATCTACAACAGCAAAAGGCTGAGCAGCGTGCTAACAAGTGCATTGTTGTGTTGACCCCAATTAGCATCAGCTAGTGCCGAGCATTTAGGTGGCCGATATGAAAAGGATCACATGCACACGCCGAAATGCCACAGACGAGCTGGCATTTGAGGAAAAGTTTTATCTCCAGGCCAGCGAAAGTCACCTGCTATCACTGCAGGTTTTTGTCCATTATGAAATAATACAACCTTGATGCATATCATACATCATCCCTACTAATTGGTTGACCTAATCTTTCACTTTATATGCAGGACATGGGCGATCAATATTCTAAAGTAGTGGTTTATATGGAAACAAAATGGTGGTAAGCAGCTGTCGACCACAATTTTAACGCTACTCACTACGCAACTATGGTTCATTCATTCATTTATTCATTTTCTACCGCTTTTCCTCACGAGGGTCGCGGTGGGTGCTGGAGCCTATCCCACCTGTCGTCTGGCAGGAGGCGGGGTACACCCTGGACTGGTGGCCAGCCAATCACAGGGCACATATAGACAAACAACCATTCACACTCACATTCATACCTATGGACAATTTGGAGTCGCCAATTAACCTAGCATGTTTTTGGAATGTGGGAGGAAACCGGAGTACCCGGAGAAAACCCACGCATGCATGGGGAGAACATGCAAACTCCACACAGAGATGCCCGAGGGTGGAATTGAACCCTGGTCTACATTCCATTTATTCATTCATTCATTAATTTTGAACCGCTTTTCCTCACAAGGGTCGCGGTGGGTGCTGGAGCCTATCCCACCTGTCTTCGGGCAGGAGGCGGGGTACACCCTGGACTGGTCGCCAGCCAATCACAGGGCACATATAGACAAACAACCATTCACACTCACATTCATACCTATGGACAAATTGGAGTCGCCAATTAACCTAGCATGTTTTTGGAATGTGGGAGGAAACCGGAGTACCCGGAGAAAACCCACGCATGCACGGGGAGAACATGCAAACTCCACACAGAGATGCCCGAGGGTGGAATTGAACCCTGGTCTACATTCCATTATATTTATTCTATTTATGTTTCCAGCTAGACAGCAACAAGACACATTTTATAACCTCGCAAACTGCTCACTGGAGTCCTTCGGTTGTTGGATGTTGGCAGAGCAGCAAAGCAACTCCGACATGGCGAGATTAGACATGGGGCATGTGTTTACTACGTGTCCTTAACAAGATGCAGCGGTATCATTTTAATGCAGTGTAAAGTCATCACAAACCAACTGCGTAATTGTGTTTAACGCAGTTTCATTTGGATACACAATTTCGCTCGGTCACACATTCCCATAAGCGGACCACGCTGAACTTAAAATGGTTATGTCGTGAACACTATGGCATTAGCGTTGATTAAAGTCATACATGCATGAATGAAATATCACTGTAGATGTATCCTAACATGACACTTTAACATCTAGTATGTCCTCCAAATGAAAAAATATAATAGATTTTTAAAAAATCTTGCAATTTTAGCAAAATGTGGGGAAAAAAATATTCTGCACCTTTATACAGTTCTGCACTAAAATTTTCTTTAATCACCATTGATACAGTTGCACAGTGGATGAGTGGTTAGCGAGTAGGCCATACAGCTAGGAGACCTAAGTTCGATTCCACCCTCGGCCTGATGGTTCGGAATGTTTACATGTTGACATATTATTGCCTATACTGTTAATAAAGGTTTCCATATCCGTTATTTTATTATAGATATGACCTCAAATCAGGTCTGCACGCTAACCACTCAACCACCGTGCAGCCCCCACAGCTAGGACACAGAGTTCAATCCCACGCTCGGTCATCTCTGTGTGGAGTTTGCATGTTCTCCCCGTGCATGCGTGGGTTTTCTCCGGGTACTCCGGTTTCCTCCCACATTCCAAAAACATGCTAGGTTAATTGGCGACTCCAAATTGTCCATAGGTATGAATGTGAGTGTGAATGGTTGTTTGTCTATATGTGCCCTGTGATTGGCTGGCGACCAGTCCAGGGTGTACCCCGCCTCTCGTCCGAAGACAGCCTGGGATAGGCTCCAGCATACCCGTGACCCTAGTGAGGATAAGCGGCGTAGAAAATAGATGGAGTTTCTCTGTCCATAGTGATTTGTATTTCTATTTTAACTCTTTCTGTATTTTGTTAACATTAATAATGACTTTGTCTTAACCTGTTAACCTACATAGTAGTTGCCATGGCGCTCTAACAGTACAGCAGTGAACATTTTAATTAAATCAAATTATTTGCAGCAGCCACACAAACAATTTACTGTCTACGCTACTGTAATTATATTCTAACAATATTGACAACTGTAGTGTTTAGTGGGTGATAAAGTGTACCGTGGGAATCGAATGAAAAACCGTCACGTTAGTAACGTAAACGTGACCTATTAATGATGGCTGGAGCAGGTGTGACATATTTGTCACTCATAATGCCGACAGACTAGGTCAACATCTAAAGCCGACGGTCAGCTTGCTCCCAAACAACGTTATCAACTAGTCAGTCAAAGGTACTTCCTCCAGGAAATGACACCAAGTCAACAGCGGGATGAAAACGTGACGATCCCGTGTCGACCAACATTTGTTTTTTCTCTTGTGAACGTTCATTTGATTCATCCTGAGCTGTATTCCATTCGTTGTTATTAACGGCCATGTTGTTTAGACAGCGTGAATGTTTGCTTTATGATACAAGCTTATTATCTACACAAAGCCCTTATCATTGTATCATTCCTGGATTGGGAATAAAAATGTATAATTAATTAACCCAATATGAATTTTGAACTTTCCCCCAAACCAACACACAGACGGAGATACGAATGAAGCTCTACAGCAGGGGTCTCAAACACGCGGCCCCCGCCTTGATATGAAAGTTTAATGTATCATGTACCCAGAAAAAAATATTACGTTTGATTAATGTTCATGTTAAAGGTTAAATAACTGTAAATAGTTATCCTCCCTATCCGTGTGGAAGTGGTAAGTTTTTGGCTATTTAAGTTTAAAGGAAATAACTTGAAGGCTACCGTTTAGGTCGCTAGCTCTCTAGTTTGCGAGTTAGCATGTGTCTCAAGACCCTGCAGTTGCGCAATATGTTGTACATAAAAAGAGTATAAATGTGACTATAGTCGTGTTTTGTCATGTCTACAGGGCTCTAATAATGCTTTGTTCATTTTAATCTGAAAAAAAATAATTTGTCTACCCACCAACTATATGTGGTTTCTTAAGTTTTTATTATTTGATGTTTTATTATTATTATTATATTTATTTATTTATTACTGATTGATTGATTTTCTTTATTCTTGATTTGTTTATTTATTTTTCATCTTATTTTGTGTAGAAAAATAAAAAGTAAGATATTTGAGAACAGTGGAATGTTTTATCAGAGCTTTTCTTGTAGAAAATCGGAACCAAGGTGAAGTTTTTTTAATTTTTTTGTTTTTAATAAATGCGTTTTTTGGGGGGGTTTGAAAACCTGATGCGGCCAACAAGAATGGCAGGATGCTGCTTGCATCTTACGTATGTATTCATCTTTGTTTACTGCCGTGTACAAAAGTAGGTGCATCCATCGCACCTTGAGATCTAGGCCAGAAGGCGGAGGGCCCAACGGGCACATCGGGAGTCGCCTATGCACAATGGCAAAACAGGCCAGGCTGTTGTCCCCGAGTTCTCTGCTCCCACACTGAATGACTCACCTTTTCTTCTGCTTATAAGCAGACTGTCATTTGGAAATGGGCACACACAGTGCAAAATAAGGACAGATTGCCCCGTGCAGGGCGGATTGAACAGTACCGTATTATACGTACCACCCTTTATATCACAAGTAAAAACTGTATACAAATCATGCAGGTACACCCAGGATAAATACTGTGACCTGTGAGCTTTAGAAGTGTGCTGATCTTCAGTAATGCTTTCACTTTTAATGTACTTGCAGTAGAAATCACCAATAAGTATTTATAAAGAGAAAAGTACGATTTAAGTGCAAGACAAATGGTGATGAAATGATTGCGACGGATGGTAATATTTTCACGTATCCTGAAGTGACAGCTCAACACAGCGCGGGCGAGTAGGCGGGACTTCCGCTTGAGCATACCCGGAAGTCGAGGATGCGCGTCTTAACCGCTTGATGCTATATCCATATGCCCGCTACGTAAACACGTTTTCATATAAATTCGGTGGTGCTTCTTTACTAAAAAATAGATATACATTTGCAACAATGTTATCGTTTGATTTTCTCGACGATGTTCGTCGGATGAACAAGCGGCAGGTTGGTAAAAAAAACCTTGCGGTTTACTCCTCTGTGACGGGTCTTGATTGTCATGTATGGAAAGAGAGCTAACGTTCACTAGCCGTCGTGTGTAATTTTACCAAGCTAAACGCGCGTCAGAGCTGTTTTGTAGTTGTTAGCCACCTTCAAAGCTGCATTTTTGCAACATTTAGGCATATGAATGCTTTACCACACAAGCCAACGTAGTCTTGAAAAGCCGGTTTGAGCAACAGCTAGCTAGCTATTTAACTACAGCGTTATTCACTGAAGTTCAGAGGACCTACAATGGCCAACTTAAAACAGTTTATCCAGTATTCAGGATTTGCTTTGGGGTTTTACTGACACAAGTCTCTTTGATCTATGTACACGCCAGCTCTATTACCAGGTGCTCAACTTTGGTATGATAGTTTCCTCTGCTCTGATGATTTGGAAAGGACTCATGGTTGTCACCGGCAGTGAGAGCCCCATTGTCGTTGTACTCAGGTAAGTTCTCATAGTTTTGGAAAACATCAGAAATACTTGAAAGTATCACATATACACTGAAAAAGTCATAAAATTTAATGGAAGTTATTTCAAGTTATGAAGAGGCAATTGACTGGAAGGTACTGTGCATTCACCAGCCATACAAGGATATTTAAAACAGACTGCTTGCTTCAACTATGTATATCTCGTCTACAAGGAAATAATACGAAACACACAGACTATCCCAGCTGTCTTTGGGCGAGTGGCGGGGTACACCCCGGACTGGTCGCCAGCCAATCACAGGGCACATATAGACAAACAACCATTCACACTCACATTCATACCTATGGACAATTTGGAGTCGCCAATTAACCTAGCATGTTTTTGGAATGTGGGAGGAAACCGGAGTACTCAGAGAAAACCCACGCATGCACGGGGAGAACATGCAAACTCCACACAGAGATGGCTGAGGGTTGAATTGAACCCTGGTATCCTAGCTGTGAGGTCTGCGCGCTAACCGCTCGACCGCCGTGCAGCCCGCAACTAAAGTTGTCAACAAATAAAGATTATTCCATAGTCAACAAGTAAAGTAATCCCTTGTTTATCATGGTTAATTGGTTCCATACTAGACCAAAAGTAAGTGAATTTCCGCAAAGTGGGATTCATTATTTATAAACCTAATAATTTAGAAGGTATTGCATAGAAAACATGTTTCTGAAGTTTTAAATATATGCAATAACACCCAAATAACCACCTCTATACACGCATTAAGCAACTCTAGTTGACATAATCAGAGAAACTGCTAAAAGTAATAACTGTCCCATACATGTGGAAAAGACAAGGGAATTGTTGAATTTGTCTGTTAGCAAACAACACTTTGAAACAGTTTTTGCTTTCCCTGTCAATTCCAGTGGCAGTATGGAACCAGCTTTCCACCGAGGAGACCTCCTCTTCCTGACCAACCGTGTCGAAGACCCAATCAGAGCTGGAGAGATCGTCGTCTTCAGGATAGAAGGCAGAGAGATCCCCATAGTTCACAGAGTAGTTAAAGTTCACGAAAAGTATAACTGAATTACATTAAAGGATGCATCTAATGTATTGTTGTGACCCTGAAAATCATGCATGTCATTTCTTCCCAGGGAAAATGGCGACATTAAGTTCTTGACCAAAGGGGACAATAATGCCGTGGATGATCGAGGTCTGTACAAGCCGGGACAACACTGGCTGGAGAAAAAGGATGTGGTGGGACGTGCTCGGGGGTAAGTATACACTATTTAATATATGTATTTGCAAATATTTTGAACCATTAGTTTCTTGTTTTTTACAGAAGAAGACAGCTTAGCGGGCAAAGATGATGTTGACATTGATAATGAAAAACCTTGGGCAGAAAGTGATCAATTATTTTCAAACACAGTGGCAGGGGATCTTAACTGAAAGGGGAAGTCAACCAGCTTCTGCAAATCGGCATTAAAGACGCTGTCTTCACATAACATACAGTGGAACCTCAGATAGCGTTGGTCAACGTGTGGTTAGAGCGCAGGCCTCACAGTCTCTCTGTGTGGAGTTTGCATGTTCTCCCCGTGCATGCGTGGGTTTTCTCGGGGTACTCCGGTTTCCTCCCACATTCCAAAAAAAACATTCCAAAAACATGCTAGGTTAATCGGCGACTCCAAATTGTCCATAGGTATGAATGCAAGTGTGAATGGTTGTTTGTCTATATGTGCCCTGTGATTGGCTGGCGACCAGTCCAGGGTGTACCCTGCCTCTTGACCGAAGACAGCTGGGATAGGCTCCAGCACCCCCCGCGACCCTCGTGAGGAAAAGCGGTAGAAAATGAATGAATGAGTTTAGAATATGGCGGACCAAATTTGGAGAGTTGTTGCTTAAGTGAAAAGCAACATTAGTGACACCTGGTGGAAGAGTGAAGTGAAAGCAATCTATGTCACTAAAAGGAGTTAAACACAAGTCGCCATTAGAAACACACTCACCAATGCTCTCATTTCAATCCAACATTGTTCAATAGCTTGGTGATTATATACACAAGATAGTGCCAGGATAATCCTTCAAAGCAATGACCGCCACCAAGCCACGAACCGGCAGTACACGCTGTGACGTATGACCAACCTTCAAAGCAGTGTGATTCAGGAAGTCTGACACCGGCTTCGGGCTTATTTTACCATTTCTACTATAATTGCAAAACCAAAAAAATATATATTATTTTTTAGCATTTTTGGCTTTCTGGAACAGTACATTTTCTATGGGGAAATTAATAGGTTGTTCAGAGTCTAACTTTCTGGAAGGAGTTAAACGGCACCAACCAGGGTTTCACTCTACATGTGTGTGTATGTGTGCAATAACGTTTATGAACTGAGTTACTTTTTACTCAGAAGCGTCTGTTTAAGGCAAGTGCCTATTTGTTGCAAGTGGAATGACGCATGACGTGGTCACTAATTGGCATACTGAGTCGATTAGAGGGAAGACCACTACTTGAGGAAATACGGTGGTTCTTATTCTAGTCAGGCAGTTTTAACGGTGACTGTTTCCCAGATCTTGTCGGGACAAGAGATTTACGATCATAGCATAATTATCTATAAATAACAAATCTTTGTTTTAGTGCTAAGAAGTTAAGGTACTGTATGTTTTTAAATTTATTTGAACATGCATCAGGCTAAAAATGTAATGCATCACATGGATCAATTTACAGAGAAATATTTATATTGCAGTATCGTGACATGTTTTTTTTTTTTTAATTTCTTCTTAAATATTTGTGCTAGTGTTTATCATTGATATGTGTGCATAAATGTCTTCCGCTGTTGTGGTGTCCTTCATAGACATCAACGCCACAGACTCATGAGTGGAGGTCAATGGCTCATCAACTAATATGGCCATTTGAGCAACGTCTGATGTCAAATGATAAGAGAAGCCTGAAAAGTGGTTGAGACATTTATATAAGCTGACTTCTCTGGAAAATCTTGCAGTTGTTAATATAATGGTGATCAATGAAGCAGGGTCATTTAATAATTGTCCAGTGGTTAATAAATATGATTGTTGTATTGCAGTCAGCCATTTCACGTATATGGATAAAATCTGATTTTTTTTCCTCCAACTTTCTTGGAGAGTAATAAAAGTGGTTGTCTTATATTTGTCAATATGATAACATAGCTGTTAGAGATGCCTGCGGGAATGGTCATCCTGCTGTTTGCAGTCAGGTATTTTATACGTCACAATAATACGCTGACATCACGCATGAAATGATCCGACTACAAGGTACACCGACTTTCGAGGTCCTTCTTGACATTTCCTTTGAGGCGAACACTTCAAGGTGATTTGAGCACTTGACTAGATTAGGGGCCTATGCCTCTATTATTTTTTTTGATTGTTAAATTATATTGAAGAAGGTTGAATTGTGGTGGAACACCTACGTGGGCGAGAGGCAAATCAAGGCCAACACTTGACATTTCCTTTACTTCACATATGGGTCAATCTCCTGAAAGGGGTACCCAAGGAAGCAACATTGAAAGTTAGCAATTTGCATAATAAAATGAAGTGTCAGCATGTCACTAAAAATAGCATAAATCCGTGCACCTCAAATAGCCGGGCGGCGAATCAAATATGCATTTTCTTTTTTTAAACATTGTTAGTTCTGGCTGCAGTAACACATGTCACCTTCCATAGAATCATAATGGGAATAAAAAGAAAATGTTTTGAGAAAGATAATCAGTCAATAGAAGAAGAAAAATGAGTCCAAAAATGTCCTGGGTCTTCCTGGGTCTTTGGATGTGCCCTAAACAAGCCACACTGGCGGAGTCCAACCCTCATTGGATACCCCCATATTCCCGGAATACTTCGGGAAAATCAACACAGTTTCCCTTTTACTTGGTTATAGCTGCAAATAAATCACTGTACTTGAAGTGATGGCGCCCTCTATGCCACCGCGGTCAGGAGACTAACCCATATTCACTTCTCAAGGACTCGGACCGTTGTTTCAAGTGTACACTATCACTGACGCAAGGTGGACCCCTATCCTAAATGTTTTTTTCTCTCCAGTTTTGTGCCATACATCGGAATCGTCACCATTCTCATGAACGATTACCCCAAGTTCAAAGTAGGTTTGTTTGCGCTTATTGCCATCAATGTGTCGGCTGCGTCACCTTCTTAATTGTGTGCATTGTCCCTCTGCAGTACGCCGTTCTCTTCGTTCTGGGTCTTTTTGTGTTGGTCCACCGGGAGTGACGATGAAAACAACGTCCAGGAAACCTCAATGAATTCACACGCAAGTTCTGTCCAGCTCAGCCAGCTTATCGTTTTTCTTTTTTTTTTTTTAGAACATTTCGTAAAAATGGGATGATTAGGGGGCGTAAGCTTTACAAATATTTTTGTGAGGGAACGAGGCTGTTATTTGAAAGTGTCTTCATAAACGGCATACTTAAAAGTGGATGTAAGCCCTGTTTCTTTTTTTGTTCAGTCTTTGTCTTTGAAAAAGTATTTTATGATGACTATGAACATTATTAAATATGGCATCTGGTTACCATCCATTATGGATTATTTAATGTCTTGCATTTTATCAAAAGCCTTGGGACTCATCTATTACTGTATGGCATTGTTGCTGACAGTTTCTGTAGAGTTTCATGTGGTGGGAGTTTTATACATTTTTTTTTGGACCCAAATGATTGTCAAATCATATTTCTAGTATTTTCAGTGTTTCTTGATGCCCGTGTTTGTAACGGGACATAACTTTTTGTGTTTCATCACCGCTATGTTCGGTAAAGTGTGTGGGTGTCCAAATTTACCTCAATTTTACGACTGTAATCCCTTCCAAAGGCTCAGCAAAAAACGAATTGTATGATCGTATTTCCCGTAGGAATCCACACAGTCCAATTGAAAACTGTCAACACACGGTTTTAATGAAAACTAATTATTCAAAACCATAGTTTTACATGTAGAAAACAATGTGACATGCATATAAGTAATGATTACCAATCAATTGTTACCATCCAATTGTTTTTGCTTTCTGTATCAAAGCGGTGGGACTTGCAACTTGTTTGGCCCCATGGGGTGATATTTTTCATTCTTATATAATAAAAAAAAAAAAAACAGGCACTTTTGGTATCACAGAACATTTTGTAATAGATATATATGAACTCAGTTGGACTTGGCAGTGTCTTTAACACAATGATGTGTACTTGAATGAGCCTTATTGGATAGTGAGTGATAGTAACAAATAAACACGGTGAAATTTTGGTATTGGGGGTTTGATCTAAGATGGTTGACTATTGTTTGGGAGTATTCCATCCACATCTTTTTATTAAGACTGCTAAGAGTCAATATGAGTAAAATAAAATGATGTGCAATATTGTGCAATTACTTAAAACCAGTCTACCAGAAAGGAGGCATTAGAAAACCAGAGTTTCCACTATTTAACAGTACTGGCCAATGGTACCCTGTTCAGAGACTTGCTGAGATACTTTGTTGTAAAATCCTGATGGTCTGCTGGTATAAAAAAAAAAACACTATATGGAAGGGCAGCAGAGACAAGCACCTGGTGAGATAAGAACTAGTAAGAATCATCCTTGTAAGAAGACAATGTTTCATTAAGTTCTACAATGATTTCTTGTTCTCAAGAAAATTATTCACTGCAATTGAATACACTTAAAGTTGATTTAAAAAAAAACTGCAATGTTAGTTACAGTAACGGCACCCAAGCGTACATAATCTTATGAGGTCAGTAGAGTGTGACAGATTCTGCAGAGGGTGTTATTGTGGTCCATTCTAAGTCTGATGGTCATTTTGCTCATCTTAGGGTAAACGTACATTTTTAGCTCGACAGCAATCACACAGTAATGTGTATCCACTACATGGAGACAGTCATGGAAATGCGATACATGACAGCCACTTGACATGATTTGAGGCACTTGAACTTTGATGGAAAGTGATTAGCAGTGGTCCTCTGTTAGTTTTCTTTTTTGTTTATGGTCCCCGCGGGTAATAACACCAAAAAAAAAAACCCGGGGCCGAGTGACCTTTACACCTGCTGTATCTGTCAAAACGTTCCCCTGAGCGAATCGCATTTAAACAGCTAAATGAAGCCCAAAAATAAGCAGTTCATCTTAACTGCGAACTTGTCGCTAATGATAACCTGATGCTTCCGACGGTCTTTTAATCACACTGACATTCAGCAGCGTATGTGTGTGTGTGTGTGAATGGCAAAGGTTATGGAAAAGAGCAAGGAACGGCGCTGAAGCACCAAAACATGCGAGTTTATCAGCAGTGTCTGTCTCTGCAACTTGGAGGCGCTATAGCGGGTTTGTCATGTCCCCAGAGGAGCGTGGTAATGAAGAGCAGCGTGTTGCAACTGGCCAAATGTCAGCTTGCAACTGGACAAATACACAGGATGAGTGGTGCCTGTTTATGGACATGAATTCTAATCAATTTTAATATTTTTAACATCACTTACTGTGGTTTCTTGTGGTGAACATAATTATGCTACGCCATTGCAATCTACCGTACAACCACAATCATAAACATGCTGACATTGTTTTCTTATTGCCTGATAACAACGATAGTCGATCAGATTTTCTTTATTTTCATCAAGCTGTTTTGCTTCACAGCTTAAAAACTGCCTGATGAAGTCTCCAGTAGGTGTATATACGGTTTGCCTTTCTCATTGTATGAACTAAAAAAACACCAATACATTTCCTTTAACATAGCAAAACAAGTTACTGTAAGTTTTTGTCATTGTATTATCTAAAAAAAAACGTTTTTTCCTTTACCATAACAAAAATATAGCATAACAGGTTTTCTTTATTTTTGTTAAGCTGCTGCACACCACAGCTTGAAAGCCTCCTAAAGAAGTGTCCGGTAGGTGTGCATACTGTATGTTTTTCTCATTAACCAATTTTGCCTTTACCATAACGAAAAGTTAGCATAACTAGGTTTTCTTTATTTTTGTCAAGCTGATGCAGCTCACAGCTTGGCAGCTAGTCAGAATATAAACTGAATGATTTCTCACTGAAAATCAGACCAGTTTTGCCTTCAATGTTGCAACCAATTTTGCCTTTAACATAACAAAAAGATAATGTTAGCGTTACAGGTTTTCTTTATTTTTGTTAAGCTGCTGTGCATCACAGCTTGAAGACTACCTAATGAAGTGTCCCGTAAGTATATATTCTTCCAGTAAGTGTGCATACTGTATGTTTTTCTCACTAACCAATTTTGCCTTTACCATAGAAAAAAGTTAGCATAAGTAGGTTTTCTTTATTTTTGTCAAGCTGATGCAGCTCACAGCTTGTCAACTAGTGAGAATATATACTGAATGATGACCAATTTTGCCTTTAACATAATGTTAGCGTCCATAGCTTGTGGTATGCCATTAAAAAAATGATAATGTATTGCATGGTGCGTAACAGGCATCATAAATGAAGGGAGCGAGGGGAGGCGGGCCCAGGCCCGGAGCGCCTATAAAAGCGGCAAGGATGCTCCACACATAGACACACATAGACTCACACACACACACTGTGCTTCACAGTACAACATGAAGGGTCTCACAGTGAATAACGTGTGCCAGTGCGGCTTATTGATTTACCTTCTTTTCTTTTCTCTCACTTCTTTCACCTCAGCAGTCAGCTTCGACTTGACCGAGCTTAGGAATAAAGTGGCCAAAATTAAAGTCAACCCCAGAGGGAATCTGTGGGCAACAGGTAAGAAATATCTTTTATTATTTTTTATTTTATTGTTATTATACTTTTATTATTATTTTATTTATTATTATTAAGTCAATTTGTGCATCCTGTGCCAATGAACAAAATTTGTTTATTCATTTACTCTCTTCAGCTAAAATTAAAATGTGCTTTTTTTCAATGTATATTTATATATTTTTTTTATTCCATGCTGCATTATCTGGTAAAATGTCACATACTGTACTGGAGTGTATGTTACCACTAGTTTAAAAAAGTTCCAACTTTAAAATATTCATCCCTGTGATTGGCTGCTGACCAGTCCAGGGTTCCCAAACTCTCGGCCCAACGTCAGCTGGGGCGTATTTATTTAAAGAAAGAGCCAAATACAGTTACTTCTGCACATACTGTGTTGTCTATTTCCACTATTAAGTATACACTTTTCTTTTTTTATATTAAATCATAAGTACTTCACACTAAATATACCTAAAAGCATGCAGCTGCTTTTGAAAACTATCTTTGAATATAATGCGATAAAATTGATGATTCATTTTTTAACTGATTATTTTTGTATGTTTTCTTTGTTTTTTTTAATATGGTTTATAATTTAGTGTATATTATATTGTAAATGTACAGTGACTATACAAATTGACAGTATTTCCAAATGTAAATGATACTAACACCTGATGTTTGTCAGGACATTTCATGGGCAAGAAGAGTGTGATGGACGATCCTCTGCTCTCTGCTGAGGGCCAAGGTGATGGAGACGCGGAGGTATCCCTGCCAGGGGGTCACAGCTCGCTCAGTGAGCTTTTCCAGGACTTCCTGCGGGTGGCGATGCAAACACAGGTGGACTCGCAAGAAAGCCGTTTTAAAGCTCAGGTGAGGCTCGCTTGTTTTGGGGTGTTGGATTTACAAATTCAACAAATGTAACAATTTTATTGTTTGTTTGTGTTTGTGGTGGCGGGGCAGGAGGCGGACATCCTGATGAGGATTTTAGAGAGCTACACGCAGAGAAAGTAATGCGGAGGATGGATGATGCCATGATGACCATCAAGGAAGGTCGTCACACTGCACAGTCTACTGTTCATGATTGTAACCCATTACTCCCATTTTCAACTTTTTTTTGTTGACCAAATGTTCTTGTTTGCATATTTATAGTCAATAAAATTATGATTTCCACTGCTGTCACTCTGACCTGAAAGGAAGAAAACATTTCTTTGTGGATATTTCACCTAATCACATGTAAGCTGACATGATGTATGTGGTTACATAACCTTATGATGTCATTTAACTTCAATTAGCTTGTATTCATACTAATGGCCACAGATTGTGACATCATCATATTTGTGTTCCAGTCTTGTGTGAGGATATATGCATATTCGCATGAGTGGAAACCTTCTTCCATGTCCTGCAATATCATGTCCAAAATAGCACTTATATAAATAAAAATTGGCAGATTATATAAATCGTGTTTTTGGGTGCATGAATAAGTCGGTATTATGTCAGTGTGAACTTTCTTGCTATTTCTGCTCATTGTAAAAAGTGATGAGTTAGCACCGCCAATCAATAATGGTGTTAGAGTGTTACAGAATCCTTGGGATTTTATTTAAATGTTCTTATAATATGGTATCTTAAAAGAGAGGTGCTGCAACTGTGGCAATGAAAAGGAATAATTGCTAATATTTGGCTTATCCTACAGTAAATCCAATATACGCATATACATTTAGTCACCTTAATGTTCATTTTGAAGGCTGGTATGAATGCATTCAACATGATTATGTCATTTATACTGTGGCGCCAAAGGATTTTGTAACAGGAAAACGCTTACTTTAATCACAAACAGACGTGTGACAACAATAAAAACCCCCAAAACATCACAAATATAGGCTAATAAAAACAGACCAGATGCTCTCACTGGTTAAGCAGAACAACAATGAACAACTTATGCGACTTCAAACTACAAACTGAAGCGCTATTTACATCGACGGTGCCGCAAAGCACGCTGGGAACCAGGAAGTGTTCCCAGCGACGCTACAATACGGTATACTACCAATCAAAAGTTTGGAGACAGTTCTTGATGCTATTGAATTAGTATCTGTATGCAAACTTTTGACCGGTATTTGGTCCCGATAAATTAATAATTACAACTAGCGTATTTTCCGGACTGTAAGTCGCACCAGCTGACTTACACGAGTCACACTAATAACTTTGTCGTCTTCCGCTTATGAGAAGTGAAATTGCTTCTTCGAGTCGTGATGGAGCACAAGACAACAAAATATCAAGGGAACGTCCACTGAGGTGAGTCATGGCTGTCGAAATATTCAGATATTATGTTGGCTTGCGACCATACTCACCTCTGGTCACGTGACCAGAAGGCGGTGGTGGGTCGGTGACGTCATTGTTTTTGTATCGCCTGTTTCAGATTTTCCCACGTTCACTCAAAAAATAAATGTTTAGCCTCAACAAAAAAAAATCAACGCAACAGTTTCCATTCATCTTTCTTAGTTATGACAACTTAATTTGAAATTGCTTTGAACCAACAAACAATATTGCATTGCACGAATTAGCTTTTCCTCTTTACTCAAAGCTTATTTTAAGTAATGCTTACTGAATAATTGTTGTCATAGGGACAAGTTTTTAAGTTTGTAACTCAAAACAATATGTTAAGTCAACTGACTTAATCATTTTATTCAAAGTAGTTTAATTTGTTGTCTACTTAATTATAATAACAATGCACACAGCTTTTTAAGTAGCAGTAACTTATATATATATATTTATATATATACATATATATAGGAGATGGAACTTAAAATGGAAAGGTTAATGTTGAGAGAAATTATGTTACCAAGCTAATTTTATTACGTCATGGCAACTTGAATTTTGTTTTAAGGTTACCAACAATAAAATTTGAGTGTATATGACATGCTAAATTAAGTTCATGTAATAGCCAACATTATTATTATTTGAACATAACTTAAAAAATAAAGTTAGCAACTTGGAAAGTTTATCTAAATCAATTAATTACATTTTTTACATTGCATTTATGTATTAAATCAAGCGGTGTCAACAGATACTCTGAATTACTTTTTAGAGTGTTGGAAAGCAATACAGTTTAAGGTCATCCAGAATGCTTGTTTGAAGATGAGAGGATGAAAACGTTTGTGTGGATAGCCCTTCAGTTGTCTTTATAAGTTGATGTTTACATTGTAAATTGTCAGTAGTACATAGGTGATGGGAGTAGCCCATACCACTATCAGTGTGGAAAAAAAAACATATATAAGTCACTCCGGGGTACAAGTCGCAGGACCAGACAAACCATGAAAAAAAATGTGGAAAATACGTAAATAAATTAAACTAAAATCATCATAACATCATACGAATGTAAATAAAACTTAAAAGCTGTAAAATACAACTAAAACTACTCCAACATCCTACACTTTTAAATGTCTAAATTACTTTTTAAATTTTTATTGGTTATTTTGGGAGGCGGAATTCTGTCATAACTCTTAAATAAATGATTGAACTCTGGACAAGCCATGTTTTGTATAAATGAATGTCGCATCATAATGTGTTGATAAAGGATTTGTATTCATTAATTCATGTGGCCGCATGTGAGCAATTAGTGTCTCCCAACATTGGAAATACAAATCCAGACATGTTGCAGAGTGTTAACTGTGCTGGACCCGTATGTCTCTAAGCAATTTGAGCACATCTCCCATTAGTTCACACACACACACACACACACACACACACACACACACACACACACACACACACACACCTCCTGTAGTATCTACAGGTTGTCTTGTGACTTTTACATTTACTTCATTAACCACAAACCATTCTGTTACACTTATATGTGTATTAGATTATAGTGGTGATCTATCAACTTTCATGGTTGTACACATCATCACAGGGTCTTGCCAACAAACAATTGTTTATATCTTATATAACTAAACATATAATGGACATTTGAATTATAATACAAGGAAAACAAAATGGTCGTCACGAATTGTCACTTGAGCAAATTAATGGATGAAATGAATGACTTATATTTACATTAATGCTCTTACTGTGTTTTTGTACCGCGAACAATATTGTAAAACTGTAGAATTTTAGCCTAAATGGGATAGCGCCACACTATTTTGCAAAACTTGTAATCTATACTGCCACCTTGTGACCATTCCTCACACAGAATGGAGGCCATTTTTGTTGACCCCGGACTTTTGCTCGCGACTTATATACTTATTACTAATAAGGCCATATAAAACATTAACATTTAATATTTAATATTAAAATAGCACTTAAAAGAGGCTAAGTAAGAAAATAGTAATGAGTTTATAATATTGCGTGGAGTCTTGCTCGTCTGTCCGTGGTATAGTCGTGACGTCAAGAGCCCACGTGACCGTTGCTTTGCTTTTGCCGCTTTTCGATTGGTGGAGACGTTAAGAAGCTGCACAGAGGGGCGGGGTGACCGTAGCCATTTTATTATCATAACGTTAAAGTGCAGCAGGTGCATCACTATTTGTAATAGTCTTTATCCGTTTTGTGACGCAACGATGGGTCAGTGTGGAATCACGTCATCCAAAACCGTTTTGGTTTTCCTCAATCTCATATTTTGGGTAAGCAAACTAGCAGTTTAAGGTTGAGCGGTGTGCCGCAAACCCATTGAGGATGGACGGCTGTTTTTAGCAAGCTAGCACTGCGCCAAGGATGCTCTGCAGTATTCGGGATTTAACGTCGGGCGAGTCACAGTAAACGTCATTACTTTGCATCATAATGCATATGTGTGCGATGTACTTTCAGTTAGATGTTGTAATAAACAAACGGAATAACGTGTACTGCAGCAAGCTAAACTATGACGCTAGCAGCCGCCATGACGTAATGCAGCATCTGTTGACCCGCTGTGCTATTTTAGATAATGGCAGCAGGCCAGAATATCCCATAATGTAAACATTACAAACTGCCTGCCTTTACAAAGATTGTAACGCATAGCGATATATACATTTAATAATACGCTTATTATAGAACTGCACTGCATTATGCTGAATGACTATTCCTAATATAATGACCCACTTATGTACTTAATAAGGCAAACCAAATATTAGAAATATAACAGAAAATGTAAAGGGCCTTATTCCCAGCGTTGTGCATGCCTAAATGATTATAGTGTTAGTTGTGGAAGACATAATGTTATTATATGAAACACAGGATACAAATATACGCATACAGTACATTTTCACAATAATATTATCCAATATATCATCATGTGATGGTACCTCATGCAAATACTATATATAGCAATGTTGTATAACAACTGTTCATAATACACTATTTATCTTTCTCAAACTGCAGGCCGCCGCTGGCATTTTGTGCTACATCGGCGCCTACGTGTTCATCACATACGACGACTACGACCACTTCTTCGAGGATGTGTACACTTTGATTCCAGCCATCATTATAATCGCCGTCGGGACTCTCCTGTTCATCATCGGCCTGATCGGCTGCTGCGCCACAATACGCGAGAGCTCCTGCGGCCTGGCCACTGTGAGTGCACACCTGACTGCTGTGTTATCTGAGTGCAGTAAAACTGAATTATTGACATAGTAGTCTTCTTGTTTTAGTTTGCTGCCATTCTGCTGCTGGTATTTGTAACAGAGTGTGTGGTGGTGGTGCTGGGATACATATACAGGGCAAAGGTAAGCTTCTTTTTAAAACTTAGGAGTTGGAAGTTATTGGGAGTGGAGAAAGACGTACTTTGTTACCAATAAGGATGATTTATGATGAGAGAGATGAGGTTGGAAGAGTGGTGGAATATGTTACCAATAGATATACACATTACAATGAGTTGCTACACAACCGGGATATGTTGCACAGTGGAAAAGGGGGAACGGTGCTATATATTTCTAGCGGTAAAGTTGGTGTTGAACGTGTTCCAGGTTGAGGACGAGGTGAACCACTCCATCCAGAAGGTTTACAATGAATACAACGGCACCAACACGGACGCTCCCAGTCGCGCTATAGACTACGTGCAGAGGCAGGTGAGGAAATCAAAAGTGGTACAATATGGCGATGTTTATTTCACAACATCCAATGGTGTTCCTATCATAAATGCGCTAATTATAATTGTAAGCAGGCATTAATTAGATTAGCTGTAATGAAATGTGAAAACTCGGTGTATATACCAAGCTAATATGTATATAAATAAAGATTTTGGGGTGCGTGACAAATTGGGAAGTATTTCAATGGAAGAGATGCAGGCAGAGTTCTTATAAAATGCACTTCTGCTCCTTTTTTTTCATCTTAAAGCTGTATCAAACATGCTCTCTTCTATCTTAGAGATGCATCACCACCTCTTTGTGCCTCGTCAAATGGCCGCTACATTGCCTAACTCATTCCGCAAATGTCCATAAATGTCTTTCTCGTTATCGCCAGCTCCACTGCTGCGGCATTCATAACTACTCGGACTGGAGGAACACTCGCTGGTTCAAAGAGTCTAAAAACAACAGTGTCCCCGTCAGCTGCTGCCAGCCCAACATCAGCAATTGCACCGGCACCCTCACCCGACCAGGAGACCTTTACCAGGAGGTACACACACCGACTCCGATGGCAATTGTGTCATTCATATTCATTAGTTTTCACAAAGCTTCTTTTATTTGTAGGGCTGTGAAGCTCTGGTTGTGAAGAAGCTAAAGGAGATAATGATGTACGTCATTTGGGCCGCACTCACGTTTGCGTCAATACAGGTGAGAACAACCGAAGGATGCAAGCAGGAATACACAAAACTTTGTAGAAGAATAGCAAAAAGTATTCATTTGTTTTTTTTTACTTTGCAACTGCAATTGGTAATATAATAGTGCAAAAGTATTTCTGCAAAGTAGGATTGCTTATTTATAAATTTTTACCTTCTAAATACGTTTTTTTACGTTATTAGAGACCTCTAGATATGAAATAACACCCCTATAATAACACCTTTACACTCATATTACTCAATATGTTAGACATAATAAGAATTAATAAGCAATTTAAGACAAAAAAGACTCCTGGTGCTGGTGTGTGTTTCTGTAAATCTGTCCCTGTGGTGTGGACAGGAAGTGACATTCAGAGTTAACATTAACTTGGCGTGGGTTACAGCCGCAACATTACTCTGCGTTCGGGATTACTATGCCTGTTGAGAGATAATTCAAACCTGCAAAAAAAAGCCTGTTACAGCTATCAAGTCTGGTGCTTGTGTGTCTTACCGAATATTCAGTGACATTACTGACACCTGGTGACCATTGTAGAATACTTCTTATATTGCCTTATATTTCTGTTTTAGTCCATTTAGTCATTATTATGTTTGAAAATGCTTAATTTAGAAAATAAATACATGAAATTTTCATCAATATGAATCTATATTTTTTACTAATAGGCCCTTTTCTACCAAAAAACATGATTTATTAACTAATGTATTTTTGGAAAAAACGCGATAAGAGTAAAGCCATGAAATTTGACGCTTTTAGGTTTATGCAAATTTCAATTATAGAAACAGCATATTGTGTTTGCTTTGGTCTTAATGTGTAGATTTTAAAAGCAATGGTTACACTTTTTGTCACATTTCTATAACACGTTCCTTCCGGTATGTTTGTGTATTTGAAATGTTTCATCATCTAGTAGCTGTCTACTAGATATTGTATAAAGGTGGTACAACAAAAGAGTTCCAAACCACTTCCCTTGTCCGCAAACAGATGCTGGGCATGCTCTGCGCCTGCGTGGTGCTCTGCAGGCGGAGTCACGACCCGGCATACGAGCTGCTGGTCACCACCAACAGCTATGCTTGAAGCCAGCGTCAGGGGGAAAGGGAGCGTCACACCACTTCACGGTAGATTTCCGCTGTAGTTGTAAAATATATTTCAAGCATATAAGCTCAAGCACACCTTGCACAATCCGATAAAGTAGCGAACACTGGCAACGAGTGGGGCTCGAACAGGAAGAACCACCTATTTATTATTATTGACGTCATGCTTTGTAAGTTCTTTTTAATGTGTTATTTTCTTCTCTTTACCCAACACTTTAAAAGCCAAAGTATTAATGGCTGACTTTTCTTTTTTTTTTTTTTTTTTATTGTGGCTTATAAAATTAGACACATTGAATCAGCTGCAACAATTAATTGCAGAATCATTGATTAATTAATGATCCAATTAATTAATTTAAAAATGTAAATATGTCAATGTGATTTTTTTTATTTTTAATAATTTCCTTAGTCATCCAATAAAGCAGACCTGTTTGTGTTTTAGGCAAAACAATATTCACACATCAGCTTTGACTTTGGAAAACAGTGATGATCATTTTTGCCTCTTTTCTAATATGTCGCAGACCTAACCACTAACTCTTTATGTGTGGTTCATTTTGACACAGTCCCTCTTTCGATTAGTCAAAACAACAAGCTTCAGATTAACCGACTAAGAAAATAATTGTTAGTTGCAGCCCTAGCAGTAATGGAAATGGAAATAATCCAATCCAAATCTGTTTAGGATAGCCTTTCAAAGTGTAACATTGTTAAGTATTATACAATAATAAAATGAAGTGAGCACAGTTGCCGAGTTGAGGTTTTTCGAGATTTATTACCGGCTTTCGTTACGTTACGTCACAAATACCGGCGACATATTGTGAACTGACTGATATGATGTAGCATTCAAATTGAGAGGTTCAACTGAATTTGGCCAACATTAAAAATAAAACATTTGATTACATTAAATGAAATTGCACCTATTCTACTAAATACAGTACATTAGGTGTCATACGAAAACAAAAATGACTAAGTACTGGTGAGAAGAGGCTTTGTGTGGGATGTATTTCCTTATGTACTATTTTGTACTGTGATTCAGCTTTGGTTGGTGAGGCAAAAATACAGGAAAAAAAATGATTTAACCCCCCCTCCCTCCACACACTTCTAAGAAGTCACATTTACACTCTTTTTCCGTTTTATTTTCATGCTGTGAATTTCCTTCTGAATCCGCTTCAGTATGGAAGCACTGTGGACATGTGAGACAGTGTGAGCCAGTCACCAGTGTATTATCAGTCAGTGGGTGTATTATCAGTGTTATGCGTGCCCTTGTGTCCGTTTCCTCTGTTTAGTCATATGCCCACTAGGAAGAATGACTTCTTTTATATTTATAAATATATATATATTTTGTGTGTGTGTGTGAAATTGTGCTGTTTTCTTTAGTTAATTTGACCTGTTACATATATTGAACCCGGAATATTTTCACGGGAGCTGTGAGGAAAGAGGAGATGAATAAAATTGTACATTTGATTTGAATAGCAAACAAATAAAGTCATACATTTCAACTTGACTGCTCCTCATTTTACACTGTACTTTATTTATTTTTTAAATGCATATTTAAAACATGTGGTTTTCAAAGGGTGAGGCACCAGGAGACATTGGGGGAGGTGCAGCAGCTTGAGGAAAATGAAGAAAAATTCACCTGTGCGTCATCTTCAAACAGTACAGTCATCCCTCCTTTATTCGGGTGAATTGGTTCCATATCATACCTCGATAAATTAATTTCCATGAAGTAGGATTCCTTATTTCTAAATACTTTCATAGTTAGAGCATAGAAAACCTCTTTACCCGTCTGCATTCACTTTCTTTTAACATTAGAGCACCCTAGACATAGAATAACACCCCAACAGTCACCTTTACAGTCACCTTTACAGTCACCTTTACAGTCACCTTTACTCAATATTATATATATAATTAGAGAAAATAAGCCATATATGACATACATAAGACTTATGTGTATGTTTGAATAAATGTCTTCCAGACATGTGGACAGGAAGTGACTTGGGGGATTTAGAGTTGAGTTTTAGCAGGAGTACGGCCTCAACAGTACCCAATTATTATTTTGATGATTATTATTATTATTTGATGAATATAAAATGACAGCATATTGTTCCTTTTAAAGGGGAAATGAAATGATGAATTTAGGAACAATTGCAGGAACAATGTATTTGCTTCCAGTTTCCTGTTTCTAGTATCTTTTTTCAGTAACACTAGTGATTTTGTTTCACTTGACCCTTTATGAGTTTATTCACAGTTTTCCCAGATAGTTCCCAGGCACGATTCCCGTCTGCCCGTGTCCCTCCACCGTCCACCAGCCATCCTCTCCTCTCTCCAGGACCTGAACCACATCACCTCTGCAGATGGTCAGCTCATCTGCCACCTGAGTATTCCATTCAGATGATGAAACAAGGTTGAGACCAACAAGATTAAAAAGTATCTTCTCTAACAAATATAACTTATAGTGATAACCTGTGCAGTGTAGTTATAAAGCACGATGTAGGTGTCCGTGTCCAATGTTGGCAGTGATGCGTATGACCCATCTGACATCTCAGCTGAAGGTAGGACGTCACATAGTAGCACATGTTTAATCAATTGCAGCATTGTGGCGCTAATGAAGACATACATTTAATGTACTAATATAAACGTTTGAATAGCATTTGACTTACCTTCCCCGCTAGATGGGAGTTTTTGAGGACCGTTTCTCTCCACAGAACCTCCCAGTAGAGGATCAGAGCACCTGGAATAAACCAGAAGACCAAGTTAAGAATTCAGTATGTTAACCATCAATTTGTTTGGGACGCACCTCCTCAGGACATCTTCTGCTGGGTGGGCTTGGCCATTTCCATCCATTGGGTAATAGCTCTCAAATACAATAGGCTCTGTCAGAGGAAATCTTCTTTCGTTACCAGGGTTTCATTCAATTCATCTGTACTGTATATACACCCTGATATCCAGATCTGTATAAAGGTTCCAAGCTAGAAATGTATTGTCACTTTTCACAGTTTTAAATCTCTATTGCATGAGGTTTTATAGAAGGGTGGTGTATTATCCTATAGGAATTGTAAAATGTTTGTGCACAACTGGATAAAAGTTCATTTTAAGGTATTTCCCACCATCTGAGACAGTCAGCTGTTGGAATGAAAGCTGTTTTTTTTTTGGTAAAGTCTGCCCGTGCATGCGTGGGTTTTCTCCTGGTACTCCGGTTTCCACCCACATTCCAAAAACATGCTAGGTTAATTGGCGACTCCAAATTGTCCATAGGTATGAATGTGAGTGTGAATGGTTGTTTGTCTATATGTGCCCTGTGATTGGCTGGCGACCAGTCCAGGGTGTACCCCGCCTCTCGCCCGAAGACAGCTGGGATAGGCTCCAGCACCCCCGCGACCCTTGTGAGGAAAAAGCGGTAGAAAATGAATGAATGAATTATATTCACTTTTTCTTTATAACAGTCTGCTTTGCATTGGTGCTAACAGATGCAGTAACCCACTGATTCCTGCAGATGGAGCTGCAATGTGAAAAAAGCTTCCCGTGTGTGGCAGTTGTCAGCCGCTTTATAAGGCACGTGACTACCACTTGGTCATACAGACATTATTTTTTGGCCTTGGTGGAGGTAATATTTGGTCATATATTTAGGTTATGTAAGAAATAAAAGTATCAAAGTTCACCTGGTGGATGCCAACCAGTCCTTTTCATCTCAATGAAACAATTGTTGTCAGTGGTGATGTCACAGTGTTCCAGGTGCTTCCTCACCTCCTCATAGAACTGATTTGACAAAGCGACCATCCATTAGAATATATGTGTTACATCATTGAAATGTGTTGGTTGTCAACACGCATTAACTACACAAATAAAGATAATGTAAGATTGCCTCGTCGTCTTTGACACACTGCATGGAGACGTGATTGCAGTGGTCCCACAGGGTGCACCTGAGCATGTTAATTCGATTGGTTTCCAGCTGCTGGAACACCTGCAACATATCAGCATAAAAGTCCGTGTTCCACTTTTAGCTGACTGACTGCACATGACTCGTATTTCCCCTCCTGTAGGCGGAATTGTGTCCGCAAAGAGGAAGTGGTGTGACTTCTTATGACTGTGTGTAAGAGTTGTGTTACCTCACACGTGCTTCTGTGTGTTTCCTCCCAGTCCTGGCGAACGCTTTCCAGCAGGGTGATGTTGGTTAAGTATAACCTCTCTGTCAAAAGGTCAGGGAGTCATTACATGTATATACAAGTACTATACACAAAAACTAATTGTTGCGGTGTAACACTGGATTTTACCTGCTTCACATACTGACTGTCTGCATTGTTTGGCCCTGTGGCGTACCTGTCAAATAGATGTTGACATTTCACTGTATGTACTACAAATAGATTTTATAACTTATGATAAAATGCATTTTATTGAATACATGCAGTCTGAACAGTAGCACTACTGCTATGGATGGGCATGATCAATTGTTTAGCTTTCACTCTCAAACTAGTATGCGGTCAGCTATGGGAAATGAGCTACAGACATAATGCTTCCTCTATTCTGCTCAACACTGGCATGGAAACAGGAGTTCAAAACATGCTGCAAAGATTCTGCCATTACAAATATTATATAAGAATGTCAATAGATTAATCAAGTGTTCATTTTTCAAGGAACTTAGTCAAATTCCCATCCCTAGTGTCAACACAAAGTATGTGATCACGGATCACTGTGTCAACAGCAGTGACAAATATACTCATTTCAAGTAAGTGTACACTTAAAATTATATCATTTGAGCTCAGAATTTTACTTGTTTCGTTGATATATAATGCATCGCCAATAAAATTTATATGTCCTAATTTTTAAAATTATTTTGTTGTTTGTTTCTGAAGAAAATTAATGTTGATTGTTCATTGGTTAAATATTTTTTCAGTGTACCTTTTCTCCTTGTTTGGCTGCAATGGCTGCCTTTGTCGTATGTTCAGCCTCATCCGCCTCCTTGCATCTCACCTCATAGTTCTTCTTTGACTGTAGAAAGACAAAGAAAAGATGGCAAGAATAACTATAGAAAAGTTATAAATTAGTTTCCAATAATATAATTAGGAATTTCGTACTTCGTTCCATAGGTATTTTTACGTTTAGGCGCGAACCGGAAGTAGTTCGCTTTGAGTTTCCGGTTTGGCCGCTCACATCGGTTTGAAAGTGTGTCAGGAATAATAATACTTGGTGTTGGTGTAATTAAACAATTGTTTCCTACCAAAGGAATGTTTTTTCATTTTGTACGTCACAAGAAAGTAGCAAATACAAGGGCTCCCAGCTATACATGAGTTTTATCGACGATGGTAGCAAATATAATGGCTCCCAGCTATACATGAGTTCTACCGGAAGTTCGGTTGTCTAAAAATTACGACGAAACGGTAAGAAAACAATCTATGATTTTATGATCATCATAGCTTCGGGTGTGGGTGGAAAACCGTGATAGTAATAAACTTTGATGTCTGTTGTGGGTCTTACTCATGTTAGCAAACATAGCAAAGCGCTAGCTAACAGTGGTAAACAACAGCAGTATGTTAACAGAGAAAAATCATACCACAGTGCTGACAAATACTATTGGAGTTAGTTTTGATGGATGAATCTTTGATAGCATAGCGAATTTTTGCACAAAGTCATATCGTCCGTTGGGGTTAACAGGTGGTTCAACGTCATTACATGTCAAAGCACAGTGCAGTCTAAACATGCCATTAGCGCAGTCTATCAGAATGCATTATGTTGCATTCAAGACTACTGGAAAGTTGGAAATTTCATACTTGTAGTTCAAGATCCGACCTCATAGAATTCCCGCCTCAATAAGCTTATTGACAATGTATAATTTCAGTACTGCTGATCAAATTTATGGCAACCTCGATTATTTTAACAATATGTTCCAGATAGCGTTATACAGATAAGATGTTGATGACAAGTGCCACCATCTTTTGGTGGTGGAGTTAGATTTGTCTGAATAATCTCGCCTTTGACATTCTTGCAAACATCAAGAAATTTGGTGTGAAAAGTAGTAGCCAAATCACAAAATAATGTAGTCATTTGACATGGCTTCAGCATCATAACAGTTGTGTTAATTGTTTTATTAATACCTCCATGGTTTTCCTGAACATAGACAATTTTTTCTTCTGCACCTTCTCCATGATGCTTTCAAACTGTGAGGAGAGACATTTGAAGGGTTTTATGAGAGAATGTTAGTGTGCAGTAGATCTGTGCTAGATATCACAATATCACCTATATTATACAGCATAATAATGATAATTCATTACGATGCCAGGTTGCATACGTTATTGTCACGTACCTTCTTTCTCTGCTCTTTCTGTCGCTCCCTGAATGCCTCAATCTTTTTCACCTCCTCTTTAATTGCCTCTGACAGTTGAATGTGAAAGAGTCCCATGTTCTCCATCTCTGCAGTCATAAACATCACACACTGTGTATCATAGTGGATTCTTAAATAGCATGAAATAGAATAAGCTTTATTGAAATATTCCTTCAAAAAGTATCATTATATTTACATAGCTGCAGAGGGTCCCAGGTGCTGATTTGCCGTAAAGTACTTATTTAAGCAGAGAGGTCTTTATTGGTACAAATGTGCTATTGATGAATAATATCTGCTTGTGTATTGCAGAAGTTTAAGTCTACACAGGATAGTACGTGTCACATTAACCATTTCTTGAGTCCTTCTTGGTTCCTGTACTTAGAAACGGAAGTAATAGTTTCTGCAATGTCACATACAGTAGATGTGTGTTACAGCAGAGATAATAATGTACTGTTTTTTTAAAAAAAGATATCCACATACAGCCATATTTTACATAGAACATGCTGCTTGGTCCTATGATGTTGCATATAGTATCTCACAAAAGTGAGTGCTACCCACAGATTTCAGCAATGTGTAACCTTTTTATTTTTATATATTGTCAAGGGACAATAATATAGAAATAAAAATTGGATATAAAGTATAGCAACTTGCAAGTTTGTATACCACTATGGCAGCTTGTAGAGGCATGGGCTGTGCACGGTGCCATAACCTTATGGTACCAAACTTATTAAAATAAGTTTGCTTTCTCGTCCGCAACCGTGCACTGTTCTGTTGCCCTACCACTCAAATTCATTCATCCTGGCTGCAAACCTGACTCTCTGGGGTTTGTTTTTGGCCTTGAAGGAGAAGCTGACTGGTCGCATAATCATTTCCTTACATTGTCTTGGGCCATTTTTGATACAGTATACATACAATATACAATATACAATATGCATACAAGTAATGGTTTTGATCAGCATATGACGCAACTGTCAAGGCAACAATGTGCACCAAAGGCAAGTATTTCGTTTTTTTTTTGGTGGTAAAAACAATCTTGACATGATTACTACAACTGGGATTTGCAGAATGCTTCCAGCGGCCACAATGAAGCCGCAATGGATCGAAGTGTGAGCCGCATCAGTTTGTTTCAGTGGATTAATGGAAGAACTGGATTCCTGCCATTATTGGGGGAAATACAGCATTCTGCAGTCCGATGTACTTACGTGTTTTTAATTGCTGGAAGGAGGCTTTCAAAGTGCTGCATTGGGCATAAATAAATAAATAAATAAATATATATATATATTGTTAGTTGTCACAGTCAAAAACACTATGATGTTTTGGAAATGTTCAATTACAACAATACCTGATTTCTGCATGTCCTCCAGCTTTACGGGCAATGCTCACCATTTCCCTGCCATACTTTTCCTCTGCTGCTGCCCTGTTTATTACAGACAATTATAAAACACTACAGTGGAAAAAGCCTGAAACCCTTTTAAAACTTTTTTTTTTAGAAAAACAATTTATCTTGGGCACTAGGCCTGGAATGATAATAATTAAATGAATCAAACCATAAATGAAAGCGGGTTCACTCTGTGCATTGGTTTGAGGACCTTGGCGTGTTTGTTCCATAGAACATGAATGGAGTAAGTTTTGTGTAACATTGTAGATATTACATTAGTAGATTTTATATTTTTTCATTGTACTTTTCTCAAAAGTAATGTTAAACTGCATTTGCAACCAAAATACTGAGCATAGCATTAAATGAGTTAATCAACTTTTGTTATATGTTCTGCTATCATTGTGTACCTCATTCTTAAAAGTTCTTCCACATCTTTGCACATTTGTCTTCCATCTCGTAAACGTTGCACCATAGCCTCATAGCCAGCGTGGCAGGTAAAATCTGACCCCTACGTGTGGAGAAGAAGACACATGCACTTGCTTAAGGACCATGCAATGACAAGTATTACTCAGCAACTATTGCAACACATTCTTGAGCCAATTCTGCATCCTCCATTGGGTGCAGAAAATGCAGAACTTTAGAGCAGTAGTTCTCAATAATTTTTTGTCATGCCCCACCCCCAATACCCCCCGCCCCCACACACAATTTTAAATACTATTGAGAAACTGATATCTATTTATTTATGTATCGTACAGACTGAACTTGAAACTGAAGCAGTCAATAATCAATTGTTTGCTTTTTTTGTTTCAAACGTGTGGTCACTACCTTTAATTCTCAATACTTCCAAACATGAAACACAGCAGCGACTTACCCAGAAAGCATCTCTGAACATCAAACACGTCATCTTCTATAGTTCCTTGATTATGATGTGAAGACAATAAACAACTTTGTAGCTCTAAGTAAGATGATTTAAGATCAGCAGGATCTCCGTCTGAACTCAACTCCCTGACTTACCAGCGAGTCATTTTGAAGAAGGAAGAGCTTCTGTCCCCACGATGTCACTGACCACGTGTTTACAGCAACCACACTTGATGCAAATATTAACCCTCCAGGAGATAAGCTACATACTGTACATAATACAGTACCTGTAAATAGAGGAGTGCTCTTTAAGAGGATGTTATGAGTATGCTGTTGAATGATGACGTGCTTATTGCATTCATTCATTCATTCATTTTCTACCGCTTATCCTCATTAGGTTTGTGGAGGGTGCTGGAGCCTATCCCAGCTGTCTTCGGGCGAGAGGCGGGGTGCACCCTGGACTGGTCACCAGCCAATCACTGGGAACATATAGACAAACAACCATTCACACTCACATTCATACCTATGGACAATTTCATTCATTCATTCATTTTATACCACTTTTCCTCATGAGGGTCGCGGAGGGTGCTGGAGCCTATCCCAGCGGAGTACCCGGAGAAAACCCACGCATGCACGGGGAGAACATGCAAACTCCACACAGAGATGGCCGAGGGTGGAATTGAATTCCGGTTTCTTATCTGTGAGGCCTGCGCGCTAACCACCTGTCCGCCGTGCAGTCTGCTTACTGCATTCATTCATTCATTTTCTACCTCTTATCCTCACGAGGGTCGCGGGTGGTGCTGGAGCCTATTCCAGGTGTCTTCAGGCGAGCGGCGGGGTACACCCTGGACTGGTGGCCAGCCAATCACAGGGCACATATAGACAAACAACCATTCACACTCACATTCATACCTATGGACAATTTGGAGTCGCCAATTAACCTAGCATGTTTTTGGAATGTGGGAGGAAACCGGAGTACCCGAAGAAAACCCACGCTTGCACGGGGAGAACATGCAAACTCCACACAGAGATGGCCGAGGGTGGTATTGAACTCCGGTCTCCTAGCTGTGAGGCCTGCGCGAAAACCACTCGTGCAGCCTGCTTACTGCATAGTAAACCAAATTTGCATTTGTTCTCCAGTTTCATCAGTGTACTACCTGTATTTTACATTTTTCGAGCACCTTCACCATATTGCAATTAAATGATAACTAAGATGCACATTCTACTTAAGCATACATCTAAAAGGTTGTGTTCCATTTATGGCCACAAGAGGGAGCCACAGACCTGTCTTAAGAACTTCATGAAGCTTTCCTGAAGTCAGTAGTAGCTGTGTGCTTGGTGAGATTGTCACGTTGGTATTAGCCCAAATCAGTTCACCCGCTTGGGATGAACTGATGACGCCTGGGGTGTCTCTATGAGGGGACACATGACTGAGCATACAGAAGCTTTTTATTGATTTTCAAATTGAGTAGAGGGACAGACTGAGGTGTCTCTCAGCAGCCACTCAGTAGTGAAGTGTGAAAGACCGAGGCATCACGCACACCTCAGGACATGTCCACCAAGCAGTACGAACCATTCAAGGCCGACTGAGGTTAAATTCAAAGTTTCCCCTGTCATTATTGATTTGTATATGATTTCATTGTACTGATTTTGACTGGATTAGATCTAATTCCATATATATTAAGGTTAGAGCAGTAATAACTGCAGATGCCACGAGACACTCACTTCATGAGAACAGACGATACATGTGATTGGTAATGGTAATGGTAATGGTTTTATTTCATTTGAACATGCATCAGATTACAATTGAGGGAATTGAATGCATCCCATAATCAGTTCACAGTTCCACATGTCCAAAAGGAGTAGGAAGAAGCAAAGCTTATTAAATCCTACCCCTCCATCTGGTACTTTTACAATCAGTAACTGTTACATTTGTTCACTTCCTGCTTTCCATAATACAGTTTTTTCTTTTAATTTAAATTTAAATTAAAAAAAACCTTAAATTTAAATTTAAATTAAAAAAAAAAAACCTTAAAATTAAAATTTAAATCCTGCTTTCCATAATACAGTATTATGGAAAGCAGGAATTTAAATGAAATAAAACCCTTAAATTTAAATTCTGCTTTCCATAATACAGTTTAAGTTTTTTTAATTAATAAATTTTAATTAAAATTCTAATTTAAATTACAATTAAAATTAGTAAATGTTTTTTAATTTTAATTTTAATTTTAATTTTAATTTTAATTTTAATTTTAATTTTAATTTTAATTTTAATTTTAATTTTAATTTTAATTTTAATTTTAATTTTTTTTAATTTACCGTGGTGACGTTAGGTTTCATGTTTCATGTTGGACGTTGGATATCAGTGGATACCTGTGCGTGGATGTATTTTCTCCGGGTAGTCTGATTTCCTGGAGACTCCTGGTCTCCAGGAAAAAAATAAAAAATTATATAAAAAAAAAAATGAAAATTAAAATTTGAAAATTGAAAATTTAAATTTTAAATTTTAATTTTTCAGACTACCCGGAGAAAATACATCCACACACGGGTATCCACTGATATCCAACGTCCAACGTGAAACCTAACGTCACGATGGTACATCACAGACGTGTTTACATGGTGGTGAATACAGCCGATCCCGATTCCTGAAGATGGGATCGGGTCATCCCTAGTTCAAAGTAAATATCCAACATTTACTGGTAGCCTTGTCCTCACAAGCCCTACGAGTTGCCTTGCAGGTTTCCACATGGAACTTCTGCTGCGACTCGCTGGCCTTTGCTGTGACCCTGTTTGAGGCCTCTAATGGAGGGGACAAGCTTTGGGAATCAGCTGTGTACTCCAAGCGCCTGAGTGCATACACACACACACTTCAGGCTTGTATCCCCCTCACACTCCCTGGAGTGGCAGTTATTGAACTGTGACAAACGAGCCGTGTCAGAGCAGCCCCCCCACCTGGAGAATTGGCTAAATGACCTTTCCATTACAAAAACCACTGCTGGAAAACTCCCCGCCCGAGCCTTCCCTCGATAGAGTATACCCACACAGCCCCACCGGTGTCAGAAGTACTGCCATTCTTCCACAGACTTTATTTTATTTGAGTTATTTCACATTGTAGCCTGCAGAAACCAAGCTGTCCTATTGATTTGTGTCCACGACCACGTTTATGTGATGATGGAGACGGTGTGTGCATATGGGCGTGTGTGTTTTTTCACACTCTCTCCATCTTCAAGCCCTGCTAATCCCCCGTAGACCCGCGGCACCAGCCCAAATCTCACCAGACACTTTAAGGGGTCTGTGAGGGAGGGGGAAGAAGAGCATGAGAAAGAGGAAGAGTCGATAGGAAGGATATAGTTCAGGTTAAATCGGAACTGAATAACGCTTTAACTTCCTCTGACGTTTGGACGTTTGGAATTCTTTGCAGCGCGACCTTGGCCACACTTAGTGAGAACCTGCTGGAAAGTTGAAAGATGGCCGTCTAATGATGCGTACTTGCTGCCGAGGTCATCTGTAGTCGCTGTCATAATACAGCTGAAAGGCAACAGCTGAAGGAGGAGGAGGAGGAGGAGTAAGAGGAGGAGTACCGCTATGACCCCAGAGAGCGGGTCCGCGGCCTCTCTCACGTTTGATCCAGGCTTGGCTCGAAAATGAAACATTGGCGACCTTAATCATCTTAGTGCCGGAGGATATACCTTTATTCATTTCATCGTCATGTTTGTGTTGTTTGGTCTAGAGCAGGGGTCTCAAACACGCGGCCCGCGGGCCAGATGTGGCCCGCAGGACACTAGTTTGAGGACCCCACCTTGATATGAAAGTTTAATGTTAGTGCGGCCCGCGCAAGTTTGATATGGATGCTGTATGGTATCATGTACCCAGAAAAAATTATTAAAAGGTTAAATAACTGTTAATAGTTATCCTCCTTACTCGTGTGGAAGTGGTACGTTTTTGGCTATTTAAGTTTAAAGGAAATAACTTGAAGGCTACCGTTTAGGTTGCTAGCTCTCTAGTTTGCGAGTTAGCATGTGTCTCAAGACCCTGCAGTTGCGCAATATGTTGTAAATAAAAAGAGTATAAATGTGACTATAGTCGTGTTTTGTCATGTCTACAGGGCTCTAATAATGCTTTGTTCATTTTAATCTGAAAAAAAAATTTGTTTACCCACCAACTATATGTGGTTTCTTAAGTTTTTATGATTTGCCGTTTTATTATTATTATTATATTTATTTATTTATTACTGATTGATTGATTTTCTTTATTCTTGATTTGTTTATTTATTTTTCATCTTATTTTGTGTAGAAAAATATTAATATAATATATTAAATAATATTAATTTAAATATATTAAATATATTAATATTAAATAATATTAATTAATATTAAATATTAATATAAGATATTTGAGAACAGTGGAATGTTTTATCAGAGCTTTTATTGTAGAAAATTGGAACCAAAGCAAAGTTTATTCAATTTTCTGTTTTGAATAAATGCGTTTTTTTTTGTTTTTTTTGGAAAACCTGATGCGGCCCAGTCTCGCCCAGACCCTAGCTCCAGTGGCCCCCAAGTAAATTGAGTTTGAGACCCCTGGTCTAAAGACAGTGCCACTAGTGGTAGCAGAGATACAGATGCTGGGGTTCTCATTGGGAGTGACCAGGATGGATAGGATCAGGAACAAGTATATCAGAGTGACACTTTTACTGTAAAATAATCTATGCTGTTAAAATAAATGTAAAAGGTAAAAAAGCCCGCTAAAGATGCCTGCTAGTAAATATATTGTAGTATTCATTTTCACACAGACCAGCACGGATGTTTTCATTATATTTTATTATCATTTTCAATATCGCTTCCCTATTTTTCTTTTTCTATCTCCTCCATCTTTCCTGCTGTCTCCTCTCCAACATCTTCATGTTTCTTTCTGGTTCTGGAAGTCTCTCGTGACCGGGCCTTTACCACATCGTGCGCTTGCTCGTGTGCCTTCATGCACAATTTTGTATGTGTGTGTGTGTTTGCACAGTCTGTGGGTGTGTTGTAAAGCCAGAAAGGAAAGAAGGCCTGCTAATTTGCTAAGTGGATTCATCCATCTGACAGAGGACAAAGATTCTGCTTGGCTTCACTCCTGTGATCCGGGCCCCCCACAAGGGGAGTCAAAGTGGTGCCCAGATGAGGGGTCAGCACACGTGGCCTCGAGGTGTGGCGCCGCTTTGTTGTTTCTCTTCAAAGAGTTGATCATTGATTTATTTTTTGTTTTTTTTTTCCTTTTTTTAAAAAAAAAAAAATAGATTTTCAGTATTTGTGTGGGCATCTTGTCACTATGCAAGTGTAGAGTGGCCTGTGATTTGGCACTGAGAAAACATTAGGTTAACTTGCCAATTAATGTGCATGTTAGGAATTAAATTTTAAGTTAAACGTGCATGTTTTGAGAACATAAGAATTATTATAATTACCATTACAATTGCAATATAAAATAAAAAATACAATATTTTATGTACTGTTTTTTGTATAATGATAATAATAATAATAATAATATATAATAATTATTTTGTATAATTCAAATAAAAAATTAAATAATTGAGAATTAACATTTTGCATCATTCCACTTGTTTTTACCACCTGCATACTGTACAGCAGGGGTCTCAAACACGTGACCCGCGGGCCAAATGTGGCCCGCAGGTCACTAGTTTGAGGACCCCACCTTGATATGAAAGTTTAATGTTAGTGCGGCCCGCGCAAGTTTGATATGGATGCTGTATGGTATCATGTACCCAGAAAAAATTATTACGTTTGATTAATGTTCATGTTAAAGGTTAAATAACTGTTAATAGTTATCCTCCCTATCCGTGTGGAAGTGGTAAGTTTTTGGCTATTTAAGTTTAAAGGAAATAACTTGAAGGCTACCGTTTAGGTCGCTAGCTCTCTAGTTTGCGAGTTAGCATGTGTCTCAAGACCCTGCAGTTGCGCAATATGTTGTCAATAAAAAGAGTATAAATGTGACTATAGTCGTGTTTTGTCATGTCTACAGGGCTCTAATAATGCTTTGTTCATTTTAATCTGAAAAAAATAATTTGTCTACCCACCAACTATATGTGGTTTCTTAAGTTTTTATTATTTGCCGTTTTATTATTATTATTATTATATTTATTTATTTATTACTGATTGATTGATTTTCTTTATTCTTGATTTGTTTATTTATTTTTCATCTTATTTTGTGCAGAAAAAAATATTAAGATATTTGAGAACAGTGGAATGTTTTATCAGAGCTTTTATTGTAGAAAATCGGAACCAAAGCACTGAAAAAGTTTGTATATTTTTCTGTTTTTAATAATTTTAATAATAATAATTTTAATAATGATATATATATATATTTTTTGGAAAACCTGATGCGGCCCAGCCTTGCCCAGACCCTAGCTCCAGCGGCCCCCAGGTAAATTGAGTCTGAGACCCCTGCTGTACAGTAACTACCTTAGATCAATACACTTATCCAACACCAGGTGGTGCTGTTGAGTCTCCAGCGCATCCTGCCTCCTGCGTCTCTTCATACACATTCCATTTATTTTCTGGTCAGTCTCACTCAAATTGATGAGGCCCTCAGACACAATTATCACCCGCCACGCACACACACGCTGGAAAAGTAGTGTTGACATCTTAAGAGGAGTTTTTCTTTGAAGCTGTTCAATTCCGTCGCTTTAAGGTTGGATATGTGGAACTCCAACTTTCTTTTGTGACCCATGCGGTCTGCCTTTGCGGCATAAAAGGTCACAAGTGTCCCCAAGCCAGACAGGATTGGTTAATTAAAGAGTTTTACACGGAACCTGTCCCCACTTCTATGCATGTGGAGAGGTCAGTTCACATTCTTTATCACTGAAGTTATCTTAAAGTGTGTACATATGTTTTTGCTCTCCCAATAAAAGGCTATCTATCAAATATTTTGCACCAAAGCCTTCAACCTAGACTGAACCTGCGGCACAGAGGTAATTTAGTGGTGCACGCATGTTTTATGTGGCAGTGCGTCTTTGATGTTGTGTTGCTACGATCTCGCCCGACATTTTATTGCCATGTTGAAACTGAGGACGGCACAGGTTGTGTTTTGTAGTAATAAAGACAGAGAGAGAGATGAGCCGAGGAGATTTTCCTTGCCTTTGTCGCCAAATCGCTTGCTCACGTGGGTTTCAGTTGTCTTAAATGTATGAGGAGCTTGGTTCTGAAGTGCGTTGAGATTATTTGATTCATTCTGTTCTAAATTGGCGCTATTAAAGTAAACTTGAAAGATGAATTGTTTTTGTTGTTGGCCTAACTTGTGCTTGTGGATGTTTTTTTTTAATCCTAATATATACGTAAATAAGGTGGTACCTCAGTTAACAGCCGTCCCGGTTAGCATGTTTTTTTTTTGGTAAAATTTTGCTTTGATTTGCATTCGCCTGCTTGGTTAGTGTCCAAAATGGTGTGTGATTTGTTTACACCGCCATCTTGGATCATTTGCCGAAGATGTAATATCGCGCAATGCCGTTGTTTATATCAGAGTTGGTGCTGCTACATGGTGCAAAAGCTCCAAATTTTATGGCTTAGGGAGAAGATGTCGTTATTTCAGAGTTAACAACACATCCCACATCCGTGTGGTGCTGCTTGTGTGTCTTTGACTAACATATGTTGCTATCTGCCGAACAGATCTGTTTCCAACAACATATATTTGAAGCCTAGGGTCCATTCTGCATTTAGAATTTGCAGTTGTTTGAAGTGGGACACAATTTACACAGTTCATAAAATCTCGAGCTCTCCCACCTCATACATGGGTGGACTCCGAGTGGAATTTAACATTATTCTTTTATGTATTTTACAGGAGTCAAATTTGACAGCAGCACTGTGTTTTTTGGGGTGAACATGTTGCTGTTACATGGTGGTTGTCCATTTTTTTTGGTCCAAAATGATGTCAAATGTAACTTTCTCTATAGTTCATGTTTTGTTTGCGACATTCTTTTTTTAAACAGACCTCACTATATAGATTTTTTTGTGACATGAATGCAGTAACACTTACAAAAAAGGGACTTCCCTCCAAGCACAATCTCCTCTCGTCCCCCAGTTTTGTTGTCCATTCTTTTGCCATTTGTTATCATTTTTGCATTATTACCTGCATGTAAAACTTGAATTATTGCATAAAATGTGTTTTGTGTTAAAATAGTTAGGTGTCAGATTTACATTATTTTATGTGGGGAAACTTGTCTTGGTTAGAGTCCGTTTTGGTTTGAGTTGGACCTTGTGGAATGGATGAATTATGTTAACCAAGTCACCACAATGTTGGATATTTACAGTAGGCTATATTCGAGATATGAGTTGATGTACTGAACATACATGTTAGACATTTTAAAGTAAAGTAGAGTACCACAAAAATTAAACTAAAACTGCTTTAGAACTGGCCAATTATTGACAATTGATTGCGTATTGATCACATGAGTTATGCAATATCTTGACATGAAGGTCAAAACCCAACATGCATTATCATGTATCTGTAACACCCTATTCTATATGAAAGTATTAAACAGTCATATGTGACGGGTAGGGTATATTCTATAGTTAGGATAATTAAGTGATATGCATCTGAAATATTGCCCTTTACTTACAGTACATTGCCTCCAAAACACGACTATCCAATGAAGCGTGACCAGACTACCAAACCACTTGAACCTCACAGTCGCGAGGACGTAAATGCCCCAAATCTCTATCTAATCTCTATTTCCGAACGATTAATTACCGTAAGTGCACGTGCGGCTCCAGGCAGGCGTGTTTGTTTATGCAGGCCCTGCCGGCCCCCAGGTATCGCCGTTACACTGGTGTTGTGCCGCGTGGCTGCGTGCATGATTATCGACCAGCGTGTCATGCAGGATAAGGCCCAGTGTGCCTCTGTTGACTGCTTTGCGGTCAGCGCTGCAGGGAGGCAGGCCCTGTGGTTAGCCTGCACGCAGACCAGGATGTGTAAGGGGAGCAGCTGTGTGTGTGTGTGTGTTTTCTTGCTCTGTGCCATCTCTGTCCGCTTTTATATTGTCTTTTTTCCTTGTAATGCAAGGCACCTGTAAACATATTACAGTATGGACTGTCCCGATTATTATTTAAAAAAAAAAAGTGTGTCATTCGTATAATTTTTAACCTTCCTCTTGTGTTAGCTTTCTGGTATCTCTTATGTTAACGGGTCAGTTTTGACCCATGTATTAAATCAGCTATAAAATACACTAAAAACAAAAGGTAATGTACCATCAAATTTGCTTCTCATGTCTTGGTTACCTTCTTCGGCTTCCTCATCCATGGAAATGTTGGTTTTAATACTTTTGGTGTAGGCATGTAGGCCTTTTTTTGTCACTATTTTGTTTTAGGGTGGTCTGGTCGCCAGCCAATCACAGGGCACATATAGACAAACAACCATTCACACTCACATTCATACCTATGGACAATTTGGAGTCGCCAGTTAACCTAGCATGTTTTTGGAATGTGGGAGGAAACCGGAGTACCCGGAGAAAAACCCACGCATGCACGGGGAGAACATGCAAACTCCGCACAGAGATGGCCGAGGGTGGACTTGAACCCTGGTTCTCCTCGCTGTGAGGTCTGCGCGCTAACCACTCGACCGCCGTGCTGCCCCAAAGAAAATCAATAAATGGATATTCTTGTCACTCATTTTGCAACTCAACGTGGAATAATAAAAATATGGCATGGTGATTAATCATGATTAATTAATTTGAAAAGGTAAAAAAAAAAAATCACACTAGTGGCTATAGTGACATCGTGCACCCTGGACAGCGATCAGACAAGAAAATGAATACTACTGTTGCGGCAGACAAGGCACTCACTCCAACATATTTGTCAGTGTCCCGATACTTTTGCGCACAAATGATATAAAGCAACACTTTTTTTACGTTACACCTTTTTGGAAATGCCTTAGGCTTAGCATGAGTGCTAATGGCTCTGCTGCGTGACAGGCTACACTTGCCAAATATGCAGCTCACCTTTTTGTTGTTATGATTCCTTACGGTCTCCCTCTTTATCGTATGATTGCATCCCTATTAGCATCCTCCTCCTGCGTAGTGACCACATACACAGAAGAACATCTAATGGACACCTCTTATAAACACTTTGAGATGCACTTTTGCCATGCCCTGATTCCCCCCCCCCCCTCCTCTTCCCTCCTTTGCCTGATGATAGAAGCCTTCCTGAGAGCTTCATCAATTCTTCATGGACCCCAGCTACTAAACACAAACAATATCTGACGGAGGTTTTGCCGCAGGCAAGCCCCAAGCACCCTAAACCTCCTCTCCCTGTGTACTTTCCCACTATGTTTGGCAAGCTCCACTGGTTCCCGTACAGCGACCGCAGAAACGGGGACATCGCATTCGACATCAAGTGGAGTGTTTGATGCGATGTATTTAACCTTGGCTGAGCTTGAGTCTTGTCAGAACAAGCCGCTATTGATTCTTTTGCCTTTTTATTAGTTTGGAGCGTTCACAAAACAATAAGCGTTACCATTTTTGTGGTAACAAGATCATTGCGGCTTGTTGCTATCAGATTGGAAATCAGTTTTACTTTTAATTAGGGCTGTCAAAAACAGCGCGTTAACGGCGGTGCCTAATTGATTTAATTCATTAGGTTAATTATTTTAGCATAATTGAAGCATATGCATCATTAGAAACCACAGCTCTCTGTTATGAAGGCAGACGGAAGCACAGTGTAGCTCCACACAGAATCTAACGCTCTTTTATCACTTTATTCTGACCTGAACACGCGGAACATCACAACAATATGTTTGTTATGTGTGTATGTGTGGTCTAAATAAACAGAAATGCAAAGAAAATTATTCATTTTCTACCGCTTATCCTCACAAGGGTGGCGGGGGGTGCTGGAGCCTATCCCAGCTTTCTTTGGGTGGTCTGGTCGCCCGCCAATCACAGGGCACATATAGACAAACAACCATTCACACTCACATTCATACCTATGGACAATTTGGAGTCGCCAATTAACCTAGCATGTTTTTGGAATGTGGGAGGAAGCGGGAGTACCCGGAGAAAAACCCACGCATGCATGGGGAGAACATGCAAACTCAACACAAAGATGTCCGTGGGTGGAATTGAACTCAAGTCTCCTAGCTGTGTGGCCTGCGCGCCAACCACTTGTCCACTGTGCAGCCCTGCAAAGAAAATCATTCATTCATTTTCTACCACTTATCCTCACAAGGGTCGCGGGTAGTGCTGGAGCCTATCTCAGCTGTCTTTGGGCGAGAGGCGGGGTACACCCTGGACTGGTCGCCAGCCAATCACAGGGCACATATAGACAAACAACCATTCACACTCACATTCATACCTACGGACAATTTGGAGTCGCCAATTAACCTAGCATGTTTTTGGAATGTGGGAGGAAACCGGAGTCCCCGGAGAAAACCCACGCATGCACGGGGAAAACGTGCAAACTCCACACAGAGATGGCTGAGGGTGGAATTGAACTCGGGTCTCCTAGCTGTGTGGCCTGTGCGCTAACCACTTGTACATTGTGCAGCCCTGCAATGAAAATCAATAAAGAGATATTCTTATCACTCACTTTGTAACTCAACGTGGAAGTACATATGGCATTGTGATTAATCATGATGAATTAATTTGAAAAGGTAAAAAAATAATAAAATTTCACACTAGTGGATATAGTGACATCGTGTCCCCTGGACAGCGATCAGACAAGAACAAGATGTCGGAGAAGATATGCGTTATGTTATTACTCACAGATTACATCAATATTGTGTAGTACGTAAAACAGCACCATCTAATGGTGGCATTGTGCAAAACATGTTGCCCAGTATCCATAATGTAGTGTGTTCATCTTTCAGTAGCCCACTTGTCATTAAGTAAAGAGCATTGTGGAGCTTTACCCCCAATTACCACTCCCCCTCAGCGCTCACATAAATCACACATTGTTGTCACACCTGATTTACTCTCTCTGGCCAGCCTCAACGGTGCCCACTCGGTCCTCATCTTCTCATGGAAAAGGGAGTAACTTTACCTGCCGACCCGTCCTGTTTCATATCGAGTGTAATCGCCGCTTTGATTGCAGGAAGTCGCAGTCAGAGAGCAACAATAGCCACCTGCTTATTCAAGCTGTTATGATCTTTTAATGGTCTTCCATTACTGCGCCGTTATCCTAAAAGCCACACTGTTGCAGTCTCCCCCTTTTTGATATCACTTTCATTAAAAGGCGGATAGCTCGCGGTTGGCGAATATAAGTCATTTGCTGAGTGTGTGTCTTGTGTGTGTGTGTATGTGTTTATAAAAGAGGACTGGCTGAGGTGCAGTGTATTTTTATCTGGAGCATCGATCTGTTTCATGCTCCCGTCTTTCTGCTTTTCTAGCTGTGGAAGACTTGACCTTCAGTGTGGGAGGTAGCACTCGGCCGTGTCGCACTCAAACACATACGAAGGCAGTCACAGTAGCACGCTAATAAAATACACCTGCATACATAAACATACAGATCTGGTATAATAGGAGAAAATATTATTAAGATTAAGATTCCTGGACATGCAAACTAATACTCATATGCACATATTGAAACTTCTAATGTCTCCCTCTAATTATGTTTTACAGTCTGGTATTCGACCTTTTGCTGACGCACAATGTAAACTTCGACGTATTTGCAATACTATGTGTATATTTTGGATATCTTGTATATATCTTGCTAAATTGTCTTTTTTTACTCTACTTTTTATATCCTTTTTTTTTAAACTTGACTACTGCACTGCTCTCCAATCTCGTTGTACATCTTGTATAATGACAATAAAGGTCATTCCATTCCATTCCATTCCATTTATATCTATTTTTTAAATCAGTATTCAGACAATAACTTAAGTAATACTGATTTCTTCCATTCATTTTCCATGCCATATGTCCTCATTGGGGTTACAGGGGCATGCTGGAGCCTATCCCAGCTGACTTTGAGTGAAAAGCGGGGTACATCCTGGACTGGTCGCCAGCCAATCAAGGGCACATATAGACAAACAACCATTCACACTCACATTCATACCTATGGACAATTTGGAGTAGTCAATTAGCCTAGCATGTTTTTGGAATGTGGGAGGAAACCGGAGTATCAGGAAAAAAACCCACACAGAGAGAACATGCAAACTGCACACAGAGATGCCCAAACAGAGATTCGAACCTCTTTTCCTGATCTGTTTTTGATCTGATATATGGGATATATAATGACAGATATTGTAATTTCCATATTAATATATATTTATTCATTCATTCATTCATTCATTTTCTGCCGCTTTTCCTCACGAGGGTCGCGGGGGGTGCTGGAGCCTATCCCAGCTGTCTTCGGGCGAGAGGCGGGGTACACCCTAGACTGGTGGCCAGCCAATCACAGGGCACATATAGACAAACAACCATTCACACTCACATTCATACCTATGGACAATTTGGAGTCGCCAATTAACCTAGCATGTTTTTGGAATGTGGGAGGAAACCGGAGTACCCGGAGAAAACCCACGCATGCACGGGGAGAACATGCAAACTCCACACAGAGATGGCCGAGGGTGAAGGGTGGAATTGAACCCTGGTCTCCTAGCTGTGAGGTCTGCGCGCTAACCACTCGACCGCTGTGCCGCCCCATATTAATATTAATATTAATTAATAAATTAATATTAATATTAATATCTGATCAACCTTCATGTGCAATATTAAGGGCTTTAAATGCAATATACTAAGTTTTATAAGAAGTATTTCCATAATGCCTCATATTAACTCTCTAACAAGATCTCAGTGTATAGACTGGTCATATATCTCATCTTGTTTCATATTATCTACATACTGTATTGTATATAACTCTGTTGATTTTGTTAATACTTGGGTTGTTTATATTGTTTATTTTTCTATATTGTGTATTTTGTACTGCTTAACTGATTCTGTACTCTTGCTGCTGTGCAATGCAAATTTCCCCACTGAGGGACGAATAAAGGCATATCTTAATCTTAATCTTAATCTTAAAGAAATTGTCTCAAAATCAAGTAATATCGTTTGTTATTTACATTAGCGATAACATTATTGCTACACGTGCGGTAGTAAAGTTCTATTCATTTACATACCAACTGCCAGCCTTACACTCACACCAGACACAGGGTTCACCTTTGTCGTCAGCACCATCTCAGACTGTGGAGGTTCGGCCTACAGTAAATCAGCCCTGCCTCCTGCAAAGGGGGTCTGTCTGCGAGTGTTTGTGTGTGTAGAAGATATTGTGTGTCTGAGTGTGTGTGTTCAAGAGTGAGGAGCCCACTTCTGTGTTTTTTTCTTTGTATGTGTGTGTGTGTGTGCAGGTCTCAGTAGCTGCTGGGCCCATGGATTGATGTCCGCTGCCTCCCCCTCGAGGCCCAGATCGGCGGGATAGTATGTCAGTGGGACAAAGACATGGCGCCATCCGTCCTGCTCAACGGGCCAGTAACTAGAATTAATTACAAACCAATCGAATCGGCTGCAGCCAATTGGCAAACTAATTGGTAATTTCAGCTGCCCATCTAGTCACCGTTGGTTATCTCGTTATCTGGTGATTGTGTGGTTGTGGGAGAGAACTAGGCACGCGGTGCTTTTGATGATGGCATTACAATAAAGTGAATTACTGGAATTGTTGGTTACAGTCGGAGCTGTAACACTGGAAATAACTCACCGTTAGTATTGGAAATGTTCATTGTTGTATTTCCATTATTAGAGCCCCGTAGACATGAACTAACACCCCTATAGTCACATTTAGAATTATATTGACTTATATAGCAGACATGGTAAGCAATAATGAGTTCATAATAACTCACCATTAGTATTGGAAATGTTCCTTGTAGTATTTCAATTATTAGAGCCCTGTATACATGAAATAACACCCCTATAGTCACATTTAGAATCACATTGACTTATATAACAGACATGATAAGCAACAATAAGACATAATAGCTCACCGTTAGTATTGGAAATGTTCATTGTAGTATTTCAATTATTAGAGCCCTGTAGACATGAAATAACACCCCTATAGTCACATTTAGAATCATATCGACTTATATAGCAAACATGATAACCGATAATAAGACAATAACTCACTGTTAGTATTGGAAATGTTCATTGTCGTATTTCAATTATTAGAGCCCTGTAGACATGAAATAACACCCCTATAGTCACATTTAGAATCATGTTGACTTATATAGCAGATATGATAAGCAATAATGAGACATAATAACTCACTGTTAGTATTGGAAATGTTCATTGTAGTATTTCCATTATTAGAGCCCTGTAGACATTAAATAACACCCCTATAGTTGCATTTAGAATCATATCAAATTATATAGCAGACATGATAAGCGATAATAAGACATAATAACTCACCGTTAGTATTGGAAATGTTCCTTGTAGTATTTCCATTATTAGAGCCCTGTAGACATGAAATAACACCCCTATAGTCTCATTTAGAATCATATTGACTTATATAGCAGACATTCGTTAATTCATTCATTTTCTACCGCTTTTTCCTCACAAGGGTCGGGGGGGGGGGGGGTGCTGGAGCCTATCCCAGCTGTCTTCGGGCGAGAGGCGGGGTACACCCTGGACTGGTCGCCAGCCAATCACAGGGCTATAGCAGACATGATAAGCGATAATAAGACATAATAACTCACTGTTAGTATTGGAAATGTTTATTGTAGTATTTCAATTATTAGAGCCCTGTAGACATGAAATAACACCCCTATAGTCGCATTTAGAATCATATTGTCAAGAAATGTGCAAAAAAAGTGCAAAATATAAAAGCATACATTTTACCTGTATTATCATGTATATATACCGTACAAATGATTACCACAAATCATGTGTGACTTCTGCAGAAAAAAATGACATATTTTTCGATAAAAATGTAAAAAAAAAATTTTGACTGAAAATCTGCGAATTTGCAAAGTCTCAAGTGCTAAATAAAAGATATGAGGGGATCTACTGTAATGATAGCATTACAGTTACGTTATGTTGGCTATTCACTGTGTACGCTGTTTTTTATTCAACCTTTTTCCAATGAAAGGGCCTTGACAAAAAGCCAATGGTTCATCAACTGTCACCGATTGGGGCCTGGGAAAATGTCTTCAAAGAGACGGCACCAGTTTGTTCATGCGTCAGTGAACTTGTTCCTGATGTTGTAAGATGTGTCCAGAGGTGAGGTTCACGTTACGACCCGCTCCATGCAAAAGACCCGCTCCTCGAGACATTCCCCACAAATAGGCCCCATTAGCTCGTACTAATGTGCACTATTCTTTCTGGTCAATCAAGGAGACTTTCTTTCTAGTATCTCTGTAGCAGTGGTGACCTTTTGCCTCTTTATGACCTCCGGTGTCATCTCCGTCTTGTCTCAAAATGTCAAGCATCTCTATCTGTTTTCAGCCAGCCGTCAACATGTCTGGCTCACGTGGAGGAAGACTGAAAGGCGTGTTAAGGTGCCAGGTTTCTGGAGGAACATCAATCTCTCAATTATGCCTAAAATAACCTGGCCTCACCTGACACTTCCTATGTTGTAAGATACCAGAGGGATTGGGGAGAGGGCAGGATGAGTGTAAAAGGTTAAAATGAAACCAACTGAAGGTAAATGCGATAAAAACGGCAGTATACTTAACTATATAATCTATTTGATTTATAATAAAACTAAACAAATTTTATAAAAATTAACTAGCAAAATGATGTTGCAATGCACAGACATAAGTACAAACATAAGGCATTCAGAAGATGCATTTAATGACATAATATCTACTATTCTACAATGGTCACTAGGTGTCAATAAAGTTACTATAGTGACATGTGCACAGACAGGTACCGGCATGCAGACTCCTGGACTATGGGGTGCAGTGCAGTTTTTTTTCCCTAGATTTTAGGAAATAAGTCCGTAGTTGAACAGTTGAACTGTTCATGCTGTGTTTGGACCATCTGCCTGTAAGAAGTAGTTACCGGTGTCTGTTTCAAATAAAAAGCTTAACAAATTTCCAGCCATCCTGCCATAGTATCAGATATCATATATCGGTATTACATTACTGTATATTGATGAGACAATAGACACTGCAGGAAGCATGCTGTCCAGAAAAGAAACAAGGAACTCTCCCAATGCTAACTTGGGAGTCTATGATATGGTTGATTTATGTCTAATATGTCTTATTGTCTATTACCATGTCTACCATGTCTCAAAATATGAGAATAAACACGACTGAAGCAGGGTTATGTCATGTTTAGAGGTCTCTAATAATGTTAAAACATAATTAGAAGGTCAAAAACAGTGCTCTAACTACTAAAATATTATTTTACAAATAGGTGGTCTCCTAGCTGTAAGGTCTGCGCGCTAACCACTCGACCGCCGTGCAGCTGTGTAACTGTCATACAAGAAAATATGTTAACTGGTGTTAATATTCATTCATTTTCTACCGCTTATCCTCACAAGGGTTGCAGGGGTGTCTTCAGGTACACCCTGGACTGGTGGCCAGCCAATCACAGGGCACATATAGACAAACAACCATTCACACTCACATTCATACCTATGGACAATTTGGAATCGCCAATTAACCTAGCATGTTTTTGGAACCGAAGTACCCGGAGAAAACCCAGAAAACATGCAAACTCCACACAGAGATGACCGAGAGTGGAATTGAACTCGGGTCTCCTAGCTATGACGTCTGCGCACTAACCACTTGACCGCCGTGCAGCTCAAAATGAGTCCTAATCAGTCAAAAATGAATCTCAAGGTGGGATTGAACTCGGGTCTCCTAGCTGTGTGGTCTGTGTGCTAACCACTCGACTACTGTGCAGCCCAGGAATAAACATGGTTTTAAAAATGTGTAAAAATGCTTAGCATCTATAGGTAATATAGTATGTCACAATAGGACCGGTACCAGTCACCATTAACTCTCTCTTGTATGTACGTGCACCGATACTGTGACCTGCTTCATAAACATGACTGCTCAGTGGGCTAAGTAGTATTTCAAAGTAATTCACCCGTTTATTGGCTTAAACAGAATGACCAGTACACCAATAAATTGATTAAGTCATAAAAGTGCAAGCTTTTAAGTAGCTAGGCCCTCCCCCAATCGGTGCTTTTAGCACAAACCAAACATTGATTGCGCTCACAAACGCTTGGCATCACGTCTGGCCTTTTTTTTTTTTTTTTTTTTTTACTTCCCATAAGAGCAATAACTCAGTTTACAGATGTAAAATGTATTTTACATGAGCTGCTGTGTTGTGTAGTCGTGCTAAGAATCCCTGAGGGGAGGAAGCGGGAACTGGGAACGTAACGGCGCAAATGAGGCTCCTTACAAATGAGTTTACCTTTTTTAGACGCGATGGAATTTCATTCTTTGGGAATTGAACGTTACCATTATTGGAGAAATAGGTCGATCTTTTGTAGATTTCACCAAATCAGCATACGCATCAATGACTGCTGTTGCTGTGCATTTTCTTGGGCTCAGAGTGGCACTGAGATCAACAGTGTCCACCTATTAAGTTAACACTGCTGATCTGTGCAGGATAAACAGGAATGGCAAACCAGATTAAAGGCACATTCCCTTCTCGGATGCCCCGCCTGCACTGTTAGGATCTCCCAGTTAGACCTCCAGAGCAAGATGGATGATCGATGGCTTGGCCAAAAATCATTTGTTTAATCAGATTTGTAGGGATTTTCTCTCCTTTTTGGCAATGGAAACGGTAAGGCGGCCATGAGAGGGGGGGTGATGGGAGTCTGCTGAAACATTGGTTCAATATGGACATTATTCTGAAACCTGACACTACAGGAAATAGATATTGATCATGATGACCATTTACTCACTCTGTGGTGGTGTGTGGGGGGGGGCAAGATCTCCCATAAAGACACTAGGATGAGAAGTGGTAGGATGAGAAGTGGCATGATTCTAGTTGAGGCTGCTGATTGCTCATACTGTATATAGTATAATAACTAAAAACTACATTCTGTTTTACTGTGGAATTTTCAAAATCTGCCCTGTGATAGAACAGTGACCAGTCCAGGCTTTACCTGGGGTGGGCAAATATTTTGACTCGTGGGCCGCATTGAGTTAACAAAATTGTCCGCAGGGCCAGAACATATATTTAACACACACACACAATATTTTATGCTTATAATTTTCCTTGAATTATTTGTCTAATTTTATCTGTAAAAGTGTTATATTATCAGCTGTATGTTCTCATGTCCCTTTTTTCAGGAGCACTTTAAACATCAGGCATCAAACTATGATATTTCATTTTACTGTTTTGTTGTTGTTTTTTTTTTTTACTAAATAAGACATCCAACTTGCACGTCATGTTGCCAGTTTGACAGTTATACAAATATTTATATATGTATATATATTTAATATACATATATATGTGCGTGTATGTATATTTATATATATATATATGTGTGTGTGTGTATATATATATATATGTATATGTATATATGTTATGTATATATGTGTGTATATATGCATATATATACACAAATATGTATATATAAATATATATATTCAATCCCACCCTTGGGATTGGTGTGGAGTTTGCATGTTTTCCCCGTGCATACATGGGTTTTCTCCGGGTACTCCGGTTTCCTCCCACATTCCAAAAACATGCTAGGTTAATTGGCGACTCCAAATTGTCCATAGGTATGAATGTGAGTGTGAATGGTTGTTTGTCTATATGTGCCCTGTGATTGGTTGGCAACCAGTCCAGGGTGTACCCCGCCTCTCGCCCGAAGACAGCTGGGATAGGCTCCAGCTCCCCCTGCGACCCTTTTGAGGATAAGCGCTAACCAGCTGAATAGTTACCGCTGAATGATATGAATGATTTTTCTTATTGCTCTATATACGTACACAACAGTTGAAAAATTCCAACAAAGTCTTTGATTGTTGAACTGCAAAAGCAAGGCCTCTCACAGTGCGGCATTGCTGCTGAGGTTGGATGTAATAAGACAATCATTTCAAACTTCTTAAAATACCCTGAAGCTAATGGAACAAAAAATGGTCAAATGGTAGACACAAAAAAATGTAGCTGACCTTGATTCCATATTTGTTCCACAGCGGATGAAGGTGCATACAAAACAATGGAAAACCAGTAGCTTGCATCCTTACGACTTCAGAGAAAGTAACCCCAAGCAATTTGTTAGGTCAGATTTTTTTTTACAGGGCATTTTTGTCTTGGAAATGTGTTACTGTTTTAAACGTATATTGTCACTGACGTAGCCCCAGCAACTAAGCAAAACTACATTTCTCATCGCAGAAATCCTTCCAGGACTGGGCTCAGTGGACCAAGAGCGGGGTAAGTCACCTTTGATGGACTACACTGGTGATTGGGATGTTGTACAACTTCATGTCAAAAATCCAAACTATCCCTTTCAGTTATGTAATCGCTTTTGTCAGTGCCATTTGCATATTTACCAAGTCGTTCAAACAAACTCAATGTAGCTTTAAACTGATTGCCTCGCCAAGACATGCTGATGTCATTGTGCAGTTCAGAATTTCTGTTTTTTTTTTTTTATTTGCAACAGTACCATTTAGGGAATTCCATCCAGCATTGATCCAGACGGCGGATGTGTAGGATGTGCAGGATACAAAAAAGAAAGCAGGGAATTTAAGATGATTTGTCTCGGTTAATACAACTAAACGTTTAGATTTGAAGACCTGATGGCGGCGATGAGTGAGACAGAAAGAGGGTATGATATCAACAGTGCAAATCAATAAAGCCGAGGAGGGGGGGAAAAAAAAAAGTGTGTGTTTGTCCTGTTTGGGTTCTTCATTTGGCTCACGTCTCCTCCTGAAAGCTGAGAGTGTGTCTGTGTGTGGTCTGAGTGTCGCCATAGAAGACAAGAATGGATCTGAGTGGGGGTTTCCCAGGGTACTTCAATGTAGAAAATACTTGTATTCCATTTGTAGACCATTTGCTAAGACTTTTATAAGACTTACGGCTAATGTACTGTAACCCTGGAAATGTCTGCACAAGAGGATCACAATAACACAAGACGTCCTTTTGTGACCGATAGAAATGTTAAAAATATTCAGTACTTTTATTAGACTTACTGCTAATGGCTAACAATGAAAGGAAAACGGCCATTGCCGGCAGACCACAACAAATCTTATATTTCATATTCAGATATACAGAATGATTTCCCAGTTTTTAAATATTTGGAAAATGACCTTGATTCGGAATTGCCAATTGGAATAAGGTGGCGTAGTACATTAGCTGTCATTAGCCTATCATAACATTAGAATGACTGCAAATTGTTGGTTGCGTTTCTGGGACTGCTTTTGTGTACGTTCACACGCTATGGCAGTATTTCCCAAATAGTGGGGCGCACCCCTTGGTGGACTGTCAGGGGGGGACGTGAGAGTCTGGAAGGATTTTCAATATTATTACAAACCTGCCGTACTCAGCATGCAATTTGACGCTTTAATAAATACACTTGTATGTTTCACTGCTCTCCATTTTGTTGCATTTTGATGGTTTCAGTTTCGAGTTCAGTCTGTACAAGACTGATATTTAAGGGGGGGGCATGAGAGATAATAATAATAATTGAGAAACACTGTCTTCAAGACAGTCATGAATGACAGTCATCATATTCAGCTTGAATTGAAGTACCTGAAATTTTTTTTGCAGTTTTAATTAAATTTTCTGAAACTTATAAAGACCATGGTTCAATTCCACCCTCGGCCATCTCTGTGTGGAGTTTGCATGTTCTCCCCGTGCATGCGTGGGTTTTCTCCAGGGGTACTCCGGTTTCCTCCCACATTCCAAAAACATGCTAGGTTAATTGGCGACTCCAAATTGTCCATAGGTATGAATGTGAGTGTGAATGGTTGTTTGTCTATGTGCCCTGTGATTGGCTGGCAACCAGTCCAGGGTTTTTTGGTTGAAAAAAAATGTCAGATTTTTTTCCCCGTCATAAAAACCGATACTGTATACAACACATATGAGTTAATTCCACCACTACTGATATGTCATATTACACATATCGGTATCAGTATCGGCTGATATCAGAAATGGAGAGTTGGACAATATCGACATATCGGTTTTTGGCAAAAAAAGCCAATATTGGGCATTCCTACCTTTTAAGTGTTTCTGTATAAAAAGCATTATGAAAACTGTGGCTGATTTTGCCTGCATTGATTGCTAACAAAATGAAATAGCCGATGACTGTCCATAATGTAATGTTAACTAGCTAGCTAGTTTAGATGACTCTTTCATTGCTTTGTGTAGCTAATTGAAATTATTACCGTTACAAAAAAAAACAATGTAAGTATTTTATACTAAACAGATATAAAGTGTGTTTGAAGTGAAACCATAATTGTAGTCAAACCAGCCCAGGACCTAGCAAAGTATGTTTGCTTCGCCTCGTTTAAGAAGCAAATGTTTTATAGCAAACTTCTAACCCGGAGCCATTTGTCAATCTCACTGTGGTCAAATCAAAGTTTCCTTTTAGTAAAACTGTATAATTTGTTTCCAAACAATTACCCCAGCACTGAAATTTAAGACACCGCAAAGGCACTGCTTTAGCGCTGCACTGTTTGCCGTGGCTAATTACAGCCCGTAAATGATAGCATCTTTTGAAGTAAATGGAGTCTTACATCGAAATGTATATAAGCAAACACGGCAGCTGCTCTAAGACAGTGGTTCTTAGCACAAAGATATTTTAGACCAAGCTTGGCGAGAGATAGAGTGTAACTGTCTCCCGCAGGAGACGGTGACGCCTAAACAAATTCGATAAGCTAACCTTGTTACCCCCAAGTTGCATGAAGCTGGCCTCCACCCTCTGTGTGAGGGCAGCTTGTGCATTATAGATACACTGATGTATGCACACACACACACACACACACACACACGGGCAGGCAGCATAATGAATGAGTGGTTGTGAATGGATGGCAGTGTGCACTTAGCACAGGGTGCAGCCGCGACTCGGCCTGAGCACCCCCCCCCCCGGATGATGAATTGACAGCAGCTTGTAGCAGCAGCTGACAGCTTGCGGACAACAGCAGAGAAACACGTCCCAGCGTACCGACTGTGTGAGAAGAAGACAGTCGTTGCACGGGGGGGGGAAAGGAAAGAGAGAAAAAAGAGAGATAGGAGAGTGAGGACTCCGTTGGGAAGGTGATGAAGCATGCGGCTCAGGTTTCCTGTCTCTGATGTAAGACCAGCCTGGATCGATGGCTCCGCTGGGGCCCGTCCAGCACGCTCCAACCCGCCCGCTCCTCTGATACTCTCACCGTCCCTTTGTCTTTCTCCTTATCTCCTTTTCTTCTCCTCTCACTGCTGCCATCTGTCACTCTCATCCGTTCATCCGTCTTGCACTCGTTCTCGTCACTCATCTCCGTCATAACAAAGGCAGCTCAGATAGAATAGAGAGACGATAGGTAAGAAGGTAGGACGTCCGTACAGACAGAACGGATGGACCTCCTAGGTTGATCGGACAGAGACAGAAATGCAGGTAAGTAAGTGGGGCAGATGTACAGGAAGCTGGTCTAGTAAGTGGGTTGGTCTGGCGGACAGAAGGGACGATAAGACAGACTGGTAGATAGATAGGAAGGGAAGATGGTAGGTTGATCTGTTCCGAACCGTTCATGTGGTGCGGCTACGGGGCTCCCATTGGTCCATCAGGCCCTGGTCCCATTGGGAAATTGGGTCTGTTGCCTTTGGGTCCAATAGGATTTGTCATGTCAAGTCCCGGTCGTCCAGTAACCGGAGCGTAGGCGCTTTGAACATCCCAGTCACTTCTGTTGTGTTTTTGGGCAAGACCTGGCGTCCACTGGCGTCCACTATGGTAATTCACACTGGTATATAAATGTGAATGAATATTTGATGGTAGTTGGAGAGGCCTTTGGTGTGAATTGGCAGCCACATTTCCATCAGGGCAGCTGTGGCTCCAGATGTAGGTACTACAACCAGTGTCTGACGTTATAGTGAATCAATAATGGGTTCAGTGTAAAGCGATTTGGCTGTCCAATCCGATGTTATTTGGTGGGGTGGTCTGATGACAAAGTGGACGAAAAGACAAATGGATAGGTAGGACACACAGACTAGTTGATTACTCGGAAGGACCCACGGAAAGACAGTCGGATCGGTAGACAAACGAGTTGGTGGGTAGGACCCTCGGACAATGAAGAAACAGGCGGGTAGCTTGATAGACTGGTAGTCCAACAATTAGATGCTTAAAAAGACTATGTACCAAGTAGATTTTAGGATAGGATCCATTTGCAGACTGGCAGGTAATGGTAATGGTTTTATTTCATTTGAACATGCATCAGATTACAATTGATTGCATCCCATAATCAGTTCACAGTTCCACATGATCAAAAGGAGTAGGAAGAAGCTTATTAAATCCTACCCCTCCATCTGGTACTTTTACAATCAGTAACTGTTTCATTTGTTCACTTCCTGCTTTCCATAATACAGTTTAAGTTTTTTTTTTAAATAATGTACCTCATACCGAAGTACGAGGTGATATGACCATCCAATGACATAATGGGTACCATAGTAAGTGTCAATATAGTGATATGTATAGCACATCATGACTGGTTCAAGACTCTTCATCCTTGTATTTAGCAAACATCAACTGCTTGTATTGTTTCTTGAATTGGCTCATCGTTGTGCATTGTTTGAGGGTCTTACTCAATCCATTCCATAGTTTGATTCCACATACTGAAATGCTATGGCTTTTTAACGTAGTCCTAGCATATAAGTGTTTCAAATGTAGTTCTTCCCTGAGATCATATTTCTCCTCTCTTGTAGAGAAGTATTGGATGACATTTTTAGCTAATTGGTTATTTTTAGCCTTATGCGTTATTTTAGCTGTTTGAAGATGAACTATATCAGCAAGTTTAAGTATTTGTGATTTTAGAAATAAGGAGTTAGTATGTTCTCTGTAGGGGGCATTATGAATTATCCTTACTGACCTTTTTTTAGCGAGTGAAGATTGCTTTTTGTAGTTATTACCCCATATTTCCACACAGTATTTGTTCAATACTGAAATATTTCTAGCCACCTTATGTTGTATATTTGTAATATGAGGTTTCCAGCTCATAGGGGATGGGTAAGGGATGAGAAAGGTTGGAAAGTTGGTCCAAGAGTTGAATGGAAAGACGGACAGGAAGGGTAGGTTGGAAATGAAACATGTTTTGGGCTGACTGATGAAAAAGCTGACGATTTTATCCATGTAAGAATGAACGGATTGGTAGTAAGTTCTGTGTGTTTTCCAGGAAGAACATCAGACATAGAAGAATCTAGAGGGTTAAAATAAAACAGACAACACTTGGGCCGCGTATGACTGGCTGCCATTTGTATTGAGACAAATGGCTTTTTAATAGCCTTCAGGGATTGATGCTAATCTAAGGAGGCTCCTGTGCGCTCAGTGTGGGCTCAGACACCCAATCTGGTGACCAGGGCCCACCAGTGGTCTTTAGTCAAGTACCTACTCTCTCAGAAGTGCCACCCAAACACATTGCATGAATAAGTGAAAGGAATGTTTACTCTCCAAAGATTTATTATATATTGGAAATAGTCCAAACAAATGTCACTGATTTTACTTGCATCTTGTTTATGTTTTGCCTCAAATATTGTTAAAGCCATATTGCTACTGATGTTGAACGACCTCAGATACAAGATAGCAAGTACTGCTGCTGAATATGATTATCTAACACCATGTGATCAAGGTAAGAGATCACATTCCAGATCAATACATGTTTACGGTTGATCATAATTTTTTTTTTTTTATCTTCAAACAAAGCAAGAATCCCATCAGGTTCCATCAGTAGACCTCCCACCAAACCGTCAGTAGAAGATTAGTCTCTCCTGAGCCTCGTTAGGTCCTGTTGTTGACCGTTAGCAGACACCCGATCAGAGGGTGGGACTGCGGTCTGAGGGGGGTCGAAAATTTGGCGTTGACACTACATCAACTCCAGTCTTGTCTGTCAACATGAGGATAATAAGCGCCTCAAAAGCAGAGCTACAAAACACAGACAGGAAGCCTCCGGTACAACTTTGGAACTTTTTTGAGATGAAAAGTTACAAAGGTTTTTAAGACACTCCTGTCCAGTAGATTGAGCCGCATTGTTCAATGATATGCTTTGATTCTGGGGTCAGTGATGCAGTACATTCCATTGGAATGAGCCGGAACAATGGAAATTAGTGGTGTGTAAGTTGATATTCATTCATTCATTTTCTACTGTTTATCCTCACAAGGGTTGCGGGGGGTGCTGGAGCCTATCCCTGCTGTCTTCGGGCGAGTGGCGGGGTACACCCTGGACTGGTCGCCAGCCAATCACAGGGCACATATAGACAAACAACCATTCACACTCACATTCATACCTATGGACAATTTGGAGTCGCTAATTAACCTAGCATGTTTTTGGAATGTGGGAGGAAACTGGAGTACCCGGAGAAAACCCACGCATGCACGGAGAGAACATACAAACTCCACACAGAGATGGCAGAGGGTGGAATTGAACTCGGGTCTCGTAGATGTGTGCCCTGCACGCTAACTGCTTGGTCGCCATGCAGCCTAGTAATGAGTTTACTTATTCATTTTCTACTGCTTATCCTCACGAGGGTCGCGGGGGTGCTGGAGCCTATCCCAGATGTCTTCGGGCGAGAGGCAGGGTACAATCATCGCCCAATCATCCCGTCCTCTCACCCCTTGTCTCATTGCATAGTATGTTATATATGTATGGACAGATGATTGCACAATTTTGCTTGTACTCCTGTATAAGTGACAAGAATAAAAGGCTTACTACTACACCCTGGACCGGTGGCCAGCCAATCACAGGGCACATATAGACAAACAACCATTCACACTCACATTCATACCTATGGACAATTTGGAGTCGCCAATTAAAACCCACGCATGCACGGGGAGAACATGCAAACTCCACACAGAGATGCCAGAGGATGGAATTGAACTTGGGTTTCCTAGCTGTGAGGCCTGTGTGCTCACCACTCGCTCACCATGCAGCCTATAAGTAGATATGATACTTGGAAAGGAGAATGATGTGCATTGGGTCCTACTACTAGAGAAACTGATAATATTTATTAATTTACCGTCCCAGGTCAAAGAGGAAAGGTTCTTACCATAGTTTGGAAGCAACTTGGTACTACTTTATAGCCAAACTCCATATTATTTTTCCATATAATGGTGGTTTTGATCTTTCTGGGTCTTCTGCCACCATACTAAACCATCATAAGGTTTCCCCCAGCATCAGTGATGATACGAGGCATGGCGGGCTGCGACATGTTGAGACAGCCTATCCCTTACTCTCATTTTGGCCTGATCCAAAGCGTTCTGACAAGTAACATAACTATAGCTGACACGTCGACGCTGATAGCCCCGTGAGGGAGCAGTCAGATCCCATCTAGAGCAAGTGTCCTGCTCCCTTGTGGTCTAGCTTCATTTCTTCATAAAAAACACAACGAGGTCTAGCTTGCAATGGCTAGTCCTGGTCTTATAAATATTTCACCTTAGCAAAGATGTCAAGAAACCTTGGATAAAACTCTGGCAAATAATTCATACCATCTGCTGTCTAACATATGCTGAATTCCAGAGTGTGTGGTACTGGGGTATCTTAGGAAAGGTCTGGGTTATATTGTTTGGTTTATATGTGGTGTTCGCTGCTCTCCACATGGTTTTCTGTAGATTCAAACCAAAACAAATGAAGCAATGCCAAAGTGACGTGTGAAAGAGACAAAAAGACGAGTGTGTGGACTTTTCACCTTAGGCAACAGAGGCTCCTTGGCAATCGCCTGACAGACTCGTCAAGACTCGGAATCCTTAGAGGGCTCGTTCCATAAATTTAACGCTACATAAGAGTAAAAGCAGTTCAGGGAGGAGCGACGAAGGCTGACAGGCTGTATTGGCATGGAGAGCAGCAGAGCGGCGGTTAAACGGAGGCCGTCCAGGAGCTTGAGTGGCGTATAATTGGCGGGGGAAGCTCACACAGTGTTCATTCAGCAGCTAGCTGGCTCAGGTGGAACGCCGGGCTCACTGCCATTGACAGCAATATCTGCTTTTCCCAACAACTTCATGGATTTTAGGAAGACCAATAGTCTTAGGGTGATGTTGCACAAATCCCCTGAGATCATACAATTCAGAATTTCAACATAATTTTCTTTTTTGCACCACTTATTCAAAATATATATATATATTTTTCAAGTTAAGGCAGTAGATTTTTAGGTGTTCATATTAACGGACAAGTGGTTAGCGTGCAGGCCTCGCAGCTAGGAGACCCGAGTTCAATTCCACTCTCACTCGGTCATCTCTGTGTGGAGTTTGCAGGTTTTCTGGGTTTTCGCCGACGACTCCGGTTTCCTTCCACATTCCAAAAACATGCTAGATTAATTGGCGACTCCAAATTGTCCATAGATATGAATGTGAGTGTGAATTGTGAGTGTGCCCTGTGATTGGCTGGCAACCAGTCCAAGGTGTACCCCGCCTCCCGCCTGAAGACAGCTGGGATAGGCTAAAATTTTACTTTATTTTAGTTTTATTGTACAGTGGTTGAAATTTCTTTTGCTCGTGTATTATTTAAAAGGGCTGCACGGTGGATGAGTGGTTAGCAAGCAGGCCTTACAGCTAGGAGACCAGAGTTCAATTCCACCCTCGGCCATTTCTGTGTGGAGTTTGCATGTTCTCCCTGTGCATGTGTGGGTTTTCCGGGTACTCCGGTTTCCTCCCACATTCCAAAAACATTCTAGGTTAATTGGCGACCCCAAATTGTCCATAGGTATGAATGTGAGTGTGAATGGTTGTTTGTCTATATGTGCCCTGTGATTGGCTGGCGACCAGTCCAAGGTGTACCCCGCCTCCCGCCTGAAGACAGCTGGGATAGGCTAAAATTTTACTTTATTTTAGTTTTATTGTACAGTGGTTGAATTTTCTTTTGCTCGTGTATTATTTAAAAGGGCTGCACGGTGGATGAGTGGTTAGCAAGCAGGCCTTACAGCTAGGAGACCAGAGTTCAATTCCACCCTCGGCCATTTCTGTGTGGAGTTTGCATGTTCTCCCTGTGCATGTGTGGGTTTTCCGGGTACTCCGGTTTCCTCCCACATTCCAAAAACATTCTAGGTTAATTGGCGACCCCAAATTGTCCATAGGTATGAATGTGAGTGTGAATGGTTGTTTGTCTATATGTGCCCTGTGATTGGCTGGCGACCAGTCCAAGGTGTACCCCGCCTCCCGCCTGAAGACAGCTGGGATAGGCTAAAATTTTACTTTATTTTAGTTTTATTGTACAGTGGTTGAATTTTCTTTTGCTCGTGTATTATTTAAAAGGGCTGCACGGTGAATGAGTGGTTAGAGAGCAGGCCTTACAGCTAGGAGACCAGAGTTCAATTCCACCCTCGGCCATTTCTGTGTGGAGTTTGCATGTTCTCCCTGTGCATGTGTGGGTTTTCCGGGTACTCCGGTTTCCTCCCACATTCCAAAAACATGCTAGGTTAATTGGCGACCCCAAATTGTCCATAGGTAGGAATGTGAGTGTGAATGGTTGTTTGTCTATATGTGCCCTGTGATTGGCTGGCAACCAGTCCAGGGTGTACCCCGCCTCTCTCTCTCGGCCAAAGACAGCTGGAATAGGCTCCAGCACCCCCACGACCGATAGACGGTAGAAAATGAATGAATTAATGAATAATAACACCAGTAAACATATTTTCTTGTATGACAGTTACACACTTCAAATATCAACATTACACACAGCTCTGCACGTATTACACATGCTTCATGTTTACCACCAAAATTGTATACCATAGTGTAAACTAGGCTTTAGATTTCCTTCGTAATCTCACCAGACACTTTATTTGACCCAAACCTCTCTGCAATTTAGTACTAATCCCTCAATCTTTGCAGTCAAACCTGAATGTGATGTCCAAATCCTGTCGTTTCCACAATAACAGACACATCGACGCACACAGTCACAGTGATATGAGAGAGTATCGGAGTAGCAGCCAGGTTACTAATGTGTTCCAGTCAAGGGAGCAAGGCCAGTGGAGCAGATAATCACATCATCCAAGTTAGACCTGCACAGCCTCTGATGCTGATGCAGTTGATAAGACCACCACTATACTTCCTTACTTGCTCTGTTCGTGTCAACATTTTACTTACCCCCTCTGCTGGTTAGTTTATTATTATGGCAGCTTTATTGGCAAATGTGATTTTTCATCTACTTCATAATAAAGTATTGTTATTGAGCTGAATAGTTATTATACCGAGCTTGAGTGATTAAGCGAAGCATCAGCAGGTACTCTTCTTGATTTACAGAGTGGTTGTTTAATGAGTGGTTGTTTAATGAGTGGTTGTGTGTCCAGCCTTATGACGGTGACTAAGGATCGACCGATACATCGGCCGGCTGATATATGTATCGGGCCGATATTTCCGTTTTTTCCTTGTATCGGTATCGGCCGATTTACAGTCAGGCAGCAGAGGACCCTACAACACACATAGTCGCGGTACCCCGCCCCCAGATGCTAGATAAATTTAAAGTACGACAGAAATGTTTTGCACATGGTTGAATATTTATTCCTTTTAAAGTTGATAATGTTAATATTTAAATGTGTGCTTAAGCAAGCTAAATTCTACTGTGTTCAGTGTTTACATTTCAATAAATATTTGTTTAAACATGAGACCTGTAATATTTGTTATCATGGTCATTTTTTCATGTAAATTGAGGGATCAAAAGTAGTATATTGTTTATAATCTTTCTGAAGGTTCTGAACTCCTATTTCTATGCTTGTTGCTTCAAGGCGTGATTAATTATTTTTTATGATATAGTTGCCACACATGTTCTGGTAGTCCCTCACAATAAATCACCTTACAATTTGAATCTTCAAATACGTATTATACATATATTTATCTATTTATTAATGTCTGCCTACTCACAGAGATGGCCGAGGAGGGGAATTGAACTCGGGTCTCCTAGCTGTGAGGCCTGTGTGCTAACCACTCGTCCGATGTACAGCCCCATACAAACATTGTTTCACAAAATAAAGGCAAGAAATTGGCTTGCGGGGATAGGCTCCAGCATACCCGTGACCCGAGTGATGATAAGCGGCATAGAAGATGAACAGAATGATCTAATGACTAATCCTAAATTAATTTAAAAATGCACGATTAATCCATGTGATCGGTATCGTTCAATCTGACTCGTGGAGGATCGTATTGGAACCAGCAGCTTCCCTAATTTGTTGTTATGTAGCGTAATTGGTTCATAATCAAAATAAAAAGAGCAACTTGAAGTATTCATGAGTTAATGTTGTTGCCTCATAACAAAACTGTGCACTTTGTCATGGTAATTTTATCTATTACACATCATTGAATGAATGGTAAACATTGTCGTTGCATAGCAGTCCCGCAGTGAAGAGCAGTGTGATTTATAGTTAGATATATTGGATTTTGGCATATGCATATTTAAATGAGTATTTGAGTACATTTAAGACAACGTGAAGCGAGCAGAATGATGAATGAATGAGGTTTACATGCATACAAGAGACAAGGGGGCTACAAATCAAAACAAGGGGGGCATTTATCTAAGAGGGAGTAAAATGGAACGGGTGATCGAATGTCACCAGGCATTTTGTTGATTAAAGCCATCCTGGACACACAGGAAGACGATGGGGAGACAAAGAGAGTCTACAGCTAAAAAAAAAAAAAAAAAATCTGACAGTGAAATATAGATAGGATAAGCAGAGAGGCGAGGACAGTGCGATAGAGAGCTCCCAGGATCAAATCTTGTTAACTCTGTGGCATGACCTTGGCCTACAGCCGACACCAGAGATCATCTACAGGTCACCGGCATTGAGCCACTCTGTTTAATTGACATTAGCTGCCGCCTCGCGCAGAGGTCACGACGCTCCTGATGCGGCCGTCCAGCTTTTTGACTGGGATTTTTGAAAAATGACCATATGAGAACAAAAGGCTGGTGCATAGATTGAGTTAGCAGGCAAACAGATGTCTACTTTTTTTGCTTTATTTTACATCGGAAACCGTATTTGGTAATTTAAGTTGAAGGTAAAAAATGCACCTGATACCATGATTTATTTCATGTTTAAATAAATATTATTATATTATCTTTTCTACCTTTAAGGATGACTTACCGGAAACTGGTGCTCAAACCCACAACCTTCAATTTGAGAGAGAAAGAGCTGTATGCACTTTACTGTAAATAGTTCGGTGGCTGTACGGTGGTGGAGTGGTTAGCGTACAGGCCTCACAGCGAGCACCGGAGTTCAATTCCACCCTCGGCCATCTCTGTGAAAAATAATAACTCATTACTGGGATGCACTGCGGACCAGCGGTTAGCGCGCAGGGCTCACATCTAGGAGACCCGAGTTCAATTCCACCCTCAGCCATCTCTGTGTGGAGTTTGCATGTTCTCCCCGTGCATGCGTGGGTTTTCTCCGGGTACTCCGGTTTCCTCCCACATTCCAAAAACATGCTAGGTTAATTGGCGACTCCAAATTGTCCATAGGTATGAATGTGAGTGTGAATGGTTGTTTGTCTATATGTGCCCTGTGATTGGCTGGCCACCAGTCCAGGGTGTACCGCGCCTCTCGCCCGAAGACAGCTGGGATAGGCTCCAGCACCCCCGTGACCCTTGTGCGGATAAGTGGTAGAAAATGAATGAATGAATATTTGGAGTAGGCTGCACAGTGAACAAGTGGTTAGTATACAGGCCTCACAGCAAGCACCGAAGTTCAATTCCACCAGGTCACCTCTGTGTGGAGTTTGCATGTTTTCTGGGTTTTCTCCGGGTACTCCGGTTTCCTCCCACATTCCAAAAACATGCTAGGTTAATTGCCGACTCCAAATTGTCCATAGGTATGAATGTGAGTGTGAATGGTTGTTTGCTGGCGACCAGTCCAGGGTGTACCCCGCCTCTTGCCTGAAGACAGCTGGGATAGGCTACAATTTTACTTTATTTAAGTTTTATTGTACAGTCGTTTAATTCTCCCTGTTTGTCTACATGTGCCCTGTGATTGGCTGGCGACCAGCCCAGGGTGTACCCTGCCTCTCGCTGTAAGACAGCTGGGATAGGCTCCAGCACCCCCGACAACCCTTGTGAGGATAAGCAGTAGAAAATGAATGAATGAATATTTTGAGTATTTATCTTTGTAATGACTTGAATATCCAGAAAAAATGACCCTAATTTGTTTAAAAAACATTTCCAGAAAGATGATAGATGAGGTTATCGAGCGCATACGCACTTGTGGTCATCATTGACTAAAATGACATCACAACAAATGTGTCTCGTGTGGGAAGTTTACTCAGACTCCACAAGTGATATTTACGACGTTGACAGGCGGTTGCGCGGGCTAATGTTTCACCGTATGACTAAGACTGTGGATGTGTCAGCGCAACAAAGTGGACGGTCGGTGAAGGTCTTTTGTTATTGACTGAGCATGAGTCAGGATGCTGTTTGTCTCGCTGATCAGAGTCTGCGGCTGAGATTCCTGGAAGCTCGGCATTGTTTGAAGATCACAGATTTATAGGAACTGACTTATCAACACGTGAAGGACAAGCACAGGGCGATCGGCCGGCTGTGGAAAGAAAATGTTTAGTTTTAGAGTAAACACTTTGAGATGATGCCAGTCTGCTGCCGATGCTGTGGCTTCATAATCAGAGTTGACCATGCCTTCATTGTTTGTTAAAACTAGGGTGGAAATTTTAATAATTAATCGGTTAACTGATTGAGCAACATGTTTGAACTTGGATAATGACTTTAGGGTGTTGGTTTCATTGTGGGCATCGGTAGAATCACATTCATGCACCTTTTAACGTGTGCGGGTGGGTAAAAAAAAAGCATTCATGAGATGCACTGATTTGAAATCTGGCGATGCTGATGACCAAATATTATATAATAATAAATAATAATGAATAATAATAATAAATAATAAACAATAATAAATAATAATAAATAATAATAAATAATAATAATAAATAATAATAAATAATAATAAATAATAATAAATAATAATAAATAATAATAAATAATAATAAATATTATGTTATAACTTGCAAACAAGTCAACCGTAAATGGTCTTCCACCTGCTATATATATCAGTATATGGACAGTTATTATGCTACCCATTATGTCACTGTATGGTCATAAAATTAAATTAAATTAAATTAAATTAAATTAAATTAAATTAAATTAAATTAAATTAAATTAAATTAAATTAAATTAAATTAAATTAAATTAAATTAAAGAAAGCAGGAAGTGAACAAATGCAACAGTTACTGATTGTAAAAGTACCAGATGCAGGGGTAGGATTTAATAAGCTTTGCTTCTTCCTACTCCTTTTGGGCATGTGGAAATGTGAACTGATTATGGGATGCATTCAATTGTAATCTGATGCATGTTCAAATGAAATAAAACCATTACCATTACTTGTATAACAGACAGCTATAACCAAAGACAGCTGGGATAGGCTCCAGCACCCCCGCGGACCTTGTGAGGAAAAAGCGGTAGAAAATGAATGAATGAATGAAAAATTCTGATATCTGAGCGATAATAATAATATTAACATTAATTAGCAGCACAATGATGAGCTCCGTTAATGTTAATTATTATCTTTGTGACAGCACCATGTTTGAAGCTTTTACTTTGCGCAGCTGTACTTAATGTTGTGTCCAGCGCGAGCGCATGCCAACACGATACAGGAAGTGATTTATCGCATCTGTGGAGGACAGGCAACATTTGTAAGTGGACAAGCTATTGGCTTTGCAGTAAAACCTTCTTCATTTCTTCTCTATCCCTCCCCAACAGTAAGCACATCTAACTGCCCCTTGAATAAACATGCTGAGGTTGCCTGACAATCGTCTGTGGTATATGCCTGACCCCTGACCTCGCAGGCGCTCCTCGCCTTGGAGCCCTCTCCGCTGCCTAATCTCTTATGTCTTCCCAACTCCACTCTAATTCATTACTTCCTCTCTTGCTGGCCCACCTGGGTCATGACAAGCGCCCATGCTGGATTCCGCAATGACCCTGGTTAAGGTACACTGTTTGCAGTATGATAAATTATTTATGAATTATTTGACGGAGACTAGTGGACATCCTGTGTGTGTTAATGATGCTGATGAAATGAAATGAAGATCACAATAGCTCTAGTTGAGATATGCGTGAGTTATGGTGTCATAGATGGAACCCACTCCATTAGGGAGAAGCAGGGGAGTACTGAGTACTGGTTTCAGTGCTGTGAACTTGAATAACGACGACAAAGTGCAACAGTTGGGTTAAAGCCGCTTTTATTTTGCATATAGTAAAAGGACAGTTAATTGCCCGCTGTAAAAAGTGACGCGTTTGAGATGTTAAATGTGTGCCAGGTGATGTCATCTGAGGCAAGATAAAGTGTAACTGTTAGCGAGGTCAGACTGTTACGTCTCAGTCATTGGTATTTAAAATGATTTGCAAATATAGCTTCTCTATCCATACATAGTCATTTTAATTGGAGGTAAAAAATAGGGTTGTTTTTTTTCTGGTTTAATCTTCACTCTCAAGAGCAGACGTGACATAATAAGGAATGAGATCAGAGGTGATTTCTTAATTAATTTGGAAATGGGTGCCTGCATTGTGATCATGTGATCGTAAAAATATGGTGCAAATTTTCCACTGGTGACATTTTTTTTAACACATTGTCATAATACTGTCCCTTCAATATGTTTGCTACAAATGAGAAAAATTATAATATTTAGCCAAGGCGATAACAAAAAGTGCCAATCACGTACTTTTGTTTATATCATGAGATTTTGGTTTAAGTTAACTTATTTTCTGGCATGCCCTCACTGGGGGACGGAAATTCATTCATTCATTCATTTTCTACCGCTTTTTCCTCACGAGGGTCGCGGGGGGTGCTGGAGCCTATCCCAGCTGTCTTCGGGCGAGAGGCCATTCCCGGAGTACCCGGAGAAAACCCACGCATGCACGGGTAGAACATGCAAACTCCACACAGAGATGGCCGAGGGTGGGAATTGAACCCTGGTCTCCTAGCTGTCTCCTAGAGACACGATGAAGATGAGTTATCCCAGAGATTGTGTGCCAAAAATACATTTTTTCCGGTTTCCACAGATGGGGTGGGGGCCTCATTAATTTCTTGCTTTGAGCCCCCACGGACCCTTCCCCCACCACTGCTCACTGAATCTTAGTGAGGTACACGGAAGATTCAGACTCTGAAGTAATGTGGAATTTTTTCCTTGCAATTGGTTTACTAATGGGCTGCATGGTGGTGAGTGGTTAGCACGCAGGCCTCACAGCTAGGAGACCCCGGTTCGATTCCACCATCAGACATCTCTGTGTGGAGTTTGCATGATCTCCCCGTGCATGCGTGGGTTTTCTCCGGGTACTCCGGTTTCCTCCCACATTCCAAAAACATGCTAGGTTAATTGGCCACTCCAAATTGTCCATAGGTATGAATGTGAGTGTGAATGGTTGTTTGTCTATATGTGCCCTGTGATTGGCTGGCGACCAGTCCAGGGTGTGCCCCGCCTCTCGCCCGAAGACAGCTGGGATAGGCTCCAGCACCCCCGCGACCGTTGTGAGGATAAGCGAGTGGTTAGCTTACAGGCCTCACAGCAAGCACCGGAGTTCAATTCCACCTGGTCATCTCTGTGTGGAGTCTGCATGTTTTCTGGGTTTTCTCCTGCTGGCGACCAGTCCAGGGTGTACCCCGCCTCTCGCCCAAAGAAAAAAGCGGTAGAAAATGAATGAATGAATCCAGAATACTAGCAAGTCTACTTAGAAGGTTGGTGCCAAAACAAACCTGTTATTTAAACTGAGAGGCTATTAAATGCGTCCCGTGCAGACACAGAAATATAATGGACGCCGTACAATTAAAGGTTTAACAATCTCGTAGTCGTAGCATCAAACAATGTTTGACTCCATGTGTTTTCAGGTTGAATAAAAGTCAAGCCACGGCCCACGGTCGTCGCCAAAGTCAAGCATCTCAGCAGTAAAGTAAGTTGAGCTACGGTTAATGACAGCATGTCCCATAATATCAAATAAAGTTTCATAGTTTCAATGAAGTTGCAGGCATTTACTGCACACCTTTTTGGGGCGAGGGGGGGGTCGCATCCTCTGTCACACGGGATTGATGTAGCCGTTGCTTACACATAATTTGTTATGTGGTATTTCATTGGGGCTGCTGCCAGAAGCCTTAGCTGCACCTTCCATAACTCTTACACCCGTGAAAGATTTTTAATTAAAATGAAGACAGCTGGCTGAACTGCGGAGACGTCACAAATAGTTTTGCCCCGCTAAGACGCCCATCAAGGTCTCGGGGCATCAGATTGCAGGCAATTCCGCCTTGTTTGAAGAACTTGTTAATCACGTCTCCTTCTTAATTCAATTATCAACAGCCGCAGATTGATGCATTCACAGATAGCGAGAAACAGAGAATTCAATCGCTCTCCATCGGCTTATGGCGTGTCATTTGTCCCCTTTCGGTATTATATATTGATACGCCGCTGACCCCGTGCATTTACTGTATTGGATTTTTTTATTACTCACCTTTGAGCCTCTGCTGAAGAATAACCACTGACCCCGCAATGTGAACACCTCCGTGTATTTGCGCCTGTATGAGTTCATACATAATACACACGTGCTTTTTGCATGTGTTGACATTCGATTTGTATTGTCAACTTGGGTTGTGTGTGTATTGGAAGTGGAGGGGTCAAAGAGTGAGCGTGAGGGTATTGAAGGGGGCTTCCAGGGCTGAGTGCGGGAGCCGGAGAGTCGGAAGGTCACGTTCATAAATTGTTGCCGGGGTGCAGTGGCTTAATTGAAAAGGCTGGAGAAGGAATGGGACCCCATGATCTGAGCCCCCCCCCCCGCGCTCCTCCCTTGTGACCCCCCCTCCGGGCCTTCACTCATCAAACAGTGCATCTGTCTCGCTGCCTGAGGAAAAGGGAAAATTTGGTTTCATATGTACAGTATGGGGCGGCACGGCCATCGAGTGGTTAGCACACAGACCTCACAGTTAGGAGACCAGGGTTCAATTCCACCATCAGCCATCTCTGTGTGGAGTTTGCATGTTCTCCCCGTGCATGCGTGGGTTTTCTCCGGGTACTCCGGTTTCCTCCCACATTCCAAAAACATGCTAGGTTAATTGGCGACTCCAAATTGTGCGACCAGTCCATTCATGTAGCCTTCATGTAGCCATTTTTATACTTGAAAATACTTCATTCAAAATTCAAAATTCATTGATTTGTTTTGCATATTTTTCACCAAGTACAGGCCTTGTTCAACCACAATATAGCATTGTTGTGCATTTTAATTGTGAATTAAAATATTAAAATATTTCATATTTTTATTAACATTATTACGCAAGGTTACATTACCTGCTAGTGCTACCTCAATGCTGCAAGTGGTGAACAATATCTTTAACCAAACGTCAATATACAATGACCAAAATTTTAATAAGTCACATATCCATACATTTAATGTTAATATTGAATCAGAATCGCCTTTATTGTCATTGTATTGCATACAATGAAATTTGAGTGCAACTCCACGATGCATTTTGTAGAAAGTAGAAATAAGAATAAGGAAAAGGATAAAAATAAAACAAGGAATAACAATATAAATATAAAAGTGGCAGGTGCTGTTCAAAATAAGTGTAAATATATTTGTATTTGATGTATACATCAAAAACAATAACCTATGCAGTAACAAAATGTAGAATTGCAGTCAAAAACTATAACCTATAACCTGGTACCTTTTGAATCCAACTGAGAATAGTTTCCGCCATTAGACGGTGGAAGCCAAACAATGAGCAAATTAGTCATAAGTCAATTCTCCAACAGCCTGCTGTAATCTATTACATTCCTCCATAAATACAGTGTCTATATGTCACGACTACAGTATATGTCACTATACTGATTATGATCTCACACCATCCATCTTTCTGCCGCTGCTTGAGATAACCCCACTCCAGTGTTGACAAAGTAGCAGCTCATTTATAAAGCCTGGGTCCCACCTTCCCATCCCTTATGGAAATGTGTCCAGGAAACAAAGCAATCATAAGCGTGAATGAGGGGGAGTGAGAGAGAGAGAGAGGCGCGCTGTGAAATTCTATATTTGACAGGTCTTCACGTTCCACACAGGTGACACGGTCGCCACCTTTTGAAGAGGAGCAATGAGCCGAGCGGGCCACTCTGCAAAGAAAGCAAGAGAATCTGTCATTTCACACTGGGAGGAAACCCATCCAGGGTGGCTATTGTGCCTCATAAATAGGCAGGCGATGGTTAAACATATCATTTTGTCACGTTTGGGCGTTATGATACAGATGCTTTTACTGCTGCCGTAGGTGGAAGGGAGGAAAGGAAACTGCTGCTCACGTTACACTGAGCAGGGCGACATAAAGATGCTGTCATCCATGTCATCTTGGCCTGAACGCTCACATTGTCTCAGCCTTTGGTCCAAGAGCTGTAGTCTTTATTGATCTTCATGTTCTCAGCCAAGCAGTCAGTCCAGTCTAAACAATTCACACTAACATCGTAAAAACTCTGCACAAAGGCCTAAAATCAAGACTTAAATCCAGAACCTTCTGCAAACTATTGATTTTGAACTTGAAAACCTCTCTTAAATATAAACATTCATCAAGGCCGGACAGTGTTGCCGTGGATCAGCACCGACCGGGGAAAGGGTATCACACTCATTGTGGTTCAGAGGCCACATGATGCCCAATTAACAACACAATCAGAACATAATTACTTTCGTCCTTCGTTTATTGTGATTAATTGGTTCCAGACCCGACCATGATAAGTGAATTCCTACATAAGTAGGATTCATGCATTCATTCATTTTCTACCGCTTATCCTCACGAGGGTTGGGGATGGGGAGCTGGAGCCTATCCTAGCTGTCTTCGGGTGAGAGGTGTGGTCCACCCTGGACTGGTGGCCAGCCATTCACAGGGCACATATAGACAAACAACCATTCACACTCACATTCATACCTATGGACAATTTGGAGTCAATATATAATATGGACCCACACATGCACGGGGAGACCACGCAAACTCCACACAGAGATGGCCGAGGGTGGGATTGAACTCGTGTTTCCCAGCTGTGAGGTCTGCGCACTAACCACTAGATCACCGTGCCACCAAGTAGGATTCAATGTTAATAATTGTAGTTTAGGAATTTCTAAATGCAATTATTTTACCATTATTAGAGCCCTGTAGACATAAAGTAACACCCCTATAGTCACCTTTAGACTCGTATTATTCTTTGTTTGCACCACATTAGTCAACTGTAATACGCAGGCTACGGGATCACTGCAGGGACACAAGAGAAAGCCATAGCTTTAATCATTAGCAACTTAGCGAGCTAACCCGTTAATATCCAATTTATGTACTGTATTCTAAACTTAAGAAATTGTTTCAAACTGAGTGGGATATAACGACAAAGAAGCCAAAAACTTACCACTTCCACACAGAATGGGAGGAGAAATTATTTTCACTCTATCATGTCGGACATGCAATGGTTGACTTGTTGTTAATTTTGTTGTTAAAGTTGTTAATTAATTGATGCATTTCCTGCCATCCGACGAGACAGCTGTTTGACAGCACCTGACAACTTCTTCACTGACGGCGCTAATCAGGCTCCCATATGTCGGAGGGTCATCACACTTTTAAAGCACTTTGCAACCATATCATCTCTCCCGCTCCGTGTCAATATGTCAGCCATCTGTTTTTAAGACAATACACTCCACAGGGGGAGGGGGGCTCGCCACTGTTTTATGACACTTGAGGTGTGAACACCCTCCCTCGTTCCACACGTCGTGACCCGTCACCTGCTGTGTCCACCTGAGGTCCCAGGACAGCAGTTACAGGGGTTGGTTGCTCAATGCGAGCCTGCTGGTCGGCTCTTTTTTTAAGGTGCAACAGAAACAATCCCACTAAGTGGCAGATTGCCTTTCACACAGATTACTAAGCATCTGTCACTTTTGCTGGGGGGGGGGGGGTAGGGACAAGGTCGCTATGCCGCTGTATGCATGTGAGCCGGCCAGCAGGAAGTCATGTACTTAAATTTCCAAATGAATGAGAATGGCCATATTATGCGAACTGAGACTGCTACGAGACTATTGTTTGTTATCAGGAGTTCTGTCATTTGCCATAAAACTTTGTATGCATTAAAACAGTGATAACATTTTTGGGGGAAAAAACCCTATATTTATTATATATATATATATATATATATATATATATATATATATATATATATATATATATATATATATATATATATATATATATATAATAAAATTGCAAATTTCCTCACTGAGGGACAAATAAAGGCATATCTTAAATAAATAAATATAATATAATATAATATAATATAATATAATATAATATAATATAATATAATATAATATAATATAATATAATATAATATAATATAATATAATATAATATAATATAATATAATATAATATAATATAATATAATATAATATAATATAATATAATATAATATAAATAATACTAACACTAAAGAAATTCAGAAATTCAGGCAATAATAATAATCTTTATTCATCATTATCATATAATCCATTAATGGATAAGAAGTCTTGTTCGTGTGCAGGCCACACAGTTAGGAGACCCGAGTTCGATTCCACCCTCGGTCATCTCTGTGTGGAGTTTGCATGTTCTCCCCGTGCATGCGTGGGTTTTCTCCGGGTACTCCGGTTTCCTCCCACATTCCAAAAACATGCTAGGTTAATTGGCCACTCCAAATTGTCCATAGGTATGAATGTGAGTGTGAATGGTTGTTTGTTTATATGTGCCCTGTGATTGGCTGGCAACCAGTCCAGGGTGTACCCCGCCTCTCGCCCCAAGACTGGGATAGGCTCCAGCACCCCTGTGACCCTCATGAGGATAAGCGATAGAAAATGAATGAATGAATGAGTTTTGATTACTGAAGTGATAAGAAGCTAAATAGGGTGCCCTTCTTGGCTGTAACCAGCGGAGGCGCTGTTGACTCCATCTTAATTGGTCTTAAGAAGTAAACATGACTTCAGCTATGGGAAGTCGAGGTCCAGCCATGCTAACATCTGAGTACAGAACAGTCAGAAAGAGGTTCTTTAATCCATCCATCCATTTTCTATATGCAGCTTTAGGCCCCGAAACATCAACACTTTACACTCTTTTACGTAAGAATGGCGTCTCAGTTCTTCATGTATGTAATCTCAGTGTCATCTTTATGTCTCTTCTACAATGTCACTGACTTATTTGTACTCGCTGCTTTCCCAGTTTGTACTTTCAGCTTTCTTTACCCCGGTCTTGTGTCTTTCAGCAGACCACTGGATCCTCCACACAGCCCGGCTCGTTTGTTTGGTGGGTGTTGTGTTCAGGTCTCCGTGGGGCTCGAGGGCCCCGAGTCACATTCACGCCGGGTGAAAGGTGAGTACTCTGAGAACAGAGCGTTCGGGTCTGCTGGAGACGACCTAGCTGTTCTGCATGCTTGACTTTGAGTTGGCCGTCAGTGAGTGGGAAAGTGAGGGAATTGGAAAAAAATGGGAAATTCAAGGGGAATTTTTCATGCACAATCCTTATGTGAGATATGAACATGAATGTTTTTTTTCTTCTCTGTGCATTCTAAAGATATAAAAAACAAGCTAGGTAGATAGGTCCACATATCACAGGGCACATATAGACAAACAACCATTCACACTCACATTCATACCTATGGACAATTTGGAGTCGCCAATTAACCTAGCATGTTTTTGGAATGTGGGAGGAAACCGGAGTACCTGGAGAAAACTCACGCATGCACGGGGAGAACATGCAAACTCCACACAGAGATGGCCGCTGGTGGAATTGAACTCTGGTCCCCTAGCTGTGAGGCCTGCGCGCTAACCACTCGTCCGCTGTGCAGCCCTTTTCAATCATACACGAGCAAAAGAGAATTCAACCACTGTACAATAAAACTAAAATAAAGTAAAATTTTAGCCTATCCCAGCTGTCTTCGGGCGAGAGGCGGGGTACACCCTGGACTGGTCGCCAGCCAATCACAGGGCACATATAGACAAACAACCATTCACACTCACATTCATACCTATGGACAATTTGGAGTCGCCAGTTAACCTAGCATGTTTTTGGAATGTGGGAGGAGTCTCAATAATAATCAATCATGACAATTCTATGACATTAATAATGACAATAATAATCCAAAGCACATTCCGAGCTTCTAATAAGCCACAAACAAGTTCCAAAAACATGTAAAAGTACACTAATCTTTCAGTATTGACTACATAAACACCCAATATGTAAATTCTGATAAAGACCTCTAAAAGCCATCATGGTCAGAGTTTCCCAGGACACGACAGCAGTTTACGTTTTGATGAAAGGTCAAAATGTGTATAAAATTTGATGTGTATTCTTTTTATAGGTGTTGAGAAGCGCATAACTTACAAACAAACAGACAAGCACCTGCATTGTAAATTTACATTTGGTGAGACGGGTCAGATTCCCCTGCCAATACATCACGATGTACCAACACCGCTATGTGACACTTGTCCTCTCCACGTGTCAAGTAATGATGGAAGATGGCTCACAAGTGGGACTCCTGGACACGGCGAGGAATACCAAGAAATAACAAATCGAAAAAAAAGTTGCATGCATGCTTCATGGCTGTCTCGGAAACCAAACAGATGCGCTTAAATTTATGGCCACTTTCTGTGATTGGAGAAGAAAGCATGCCATCGATCCAAGGGGGGCTCTCTCTTTCACCTGTTAAGAGCTTTCCTCGTAATTGGCTACCTCCATCACTGGCGACTGCCAAAAGTGCGGCCTTCTCCGCGCCACAATAGTATGTTAAAGTACGTGTAAACTGCGCCTATTTTTCTTCTCCTCCTGCCATTGATTTTTAAATGAAGTATCAAAGAAAATCAATAGTAATCAACAAATAGAAGGCAACACACTGTAGTGTCAGATCTTGGGGCACAGCTTAATCAATTTAGAGGCGGGATGCAGGATAGACGCGCAAAAAACAAAGTTGAGAATCTGCTTTGAATGGAAAGCAGAAGTACAGTCGCAAGGATGTGTCATTTGTCACCAGGAAGTGAGCGGAGACACGCTACAAGAGCTATCGTTTGGTTCGGGGCGATTCATGTAAGAACATTACAGTAGCCCTCAGGGCCGGGTATCGTGTTACGCCACAGCCAACGCCGCTCCAAAGGAGGCTGTCCAAAATGCTTAATGAATCTACAATTGAACCGTGAAACAGGCCGTCCACCTGCCACTCAATGTCAACACCTCGCGTAACTGAACAAGATAGACCCCTATTGAAAGATTGAGGTTTTTTTTTTTATTATACGTGAAGGTGGTCGCGCATGGTGGTGACACAATGGGTGAGGTATCAGTTTCACATTTTCTTCACATGTCTCTTGATGCCTTTTCGAGGAAATACTTCATTTTGTTGTTGTCACTTTGCTTTCAAATGCAGACCCTCATTAAATCCGAAAGTTCAAGTTAATTCATTTCATTCATTTTCTACTGCTTTTTCCTCACAAGGGTCGCGGGGGTGCTGGAGCCTATCCCAGCTGTCATCGGCCGAGAGGCGGGGTACACCCTGGACTGGTGGCCAGCCAATCACAGGGCACATATAGACAAACAACCATTCACACTCACATTCATACCTATGGACAATTTGGAGTCGCCAATTAACCTAGCATGTTTTTGGAATGTGGGAGGAAACCGGAGTACCCGGAGAAAACCCACGCATGCACGGGGAGAACATGCAAACTCCACACAGAGACGGCCGAGGGTGGAATTGAACCCTGGTCTCCTAGCTGTGAGGTCTGCGAGAGACTGTGGTCTGACATGCTAACCACTAAGGCTGGGATCACACCGAATCCGTTGCAGCTCTGGTCCTGATCCAGTCCGGTTTGCCACAAAGTGCCACTCATGCCACTCATGGAAACGTTGTAGGATAAGTCGTACTTTTACGACAATAAAGTCACTTCTGACACGTTGACACGAAATATTACAACATTATTCTCTTGAATTTACACAGATGTATTTTCTTTTTCATGTGGCTCTAATACGCCAACGTAAAAAATTAGCAAATTTCAATTCAATAAAAAATTTTACAAAATTTTGAGGGACATATTTTCCTGAATTTATTTATTTATTTATTTATTTATTTATTTATTTATTTATTTATTTATTGTTTTTTGTCATTTATGTTTTTCATTCAAGAAAAACAGACAATATTATATAATTATTATTTAATTAATATTCAATTAATATTTAATTAACATGTATTTATTTATTTAATTAATTTATTTTATCTCATATTAATTTATTAGTAAATAATACTAGTAAATATTATGTACAATATGCAGTAGTTCCAAATACTCAGGGATATATATATATATATGTATTCATCATCACATCATAATAAAGAAGCATACTGAAAAGGGTGATAAAAATGAAAAAATCCAATATAATCATATTTTTTTAAATGTTACAAATGTTTGGAGCAAAGTAAGTTCTGCTCAATCAAATATGACCAGTATTCTCTGTCCAACTGTTGATAGAACTTGTACAGGATTTTATTAGACTCCAATACAAGATGATTATTGAGAAGCCTATACAAACATATACGGTATTTTACTATGCGCTGTCAGTCATTCCAATGCGTAACGTATCACTTTCATGCCTGCCCTAGTTCAATAGGAGGCCAAGTAGTTTTCTCCTGTACACCATGTTTTCCTGACTATAGGAACACAAGAATGGATCAAACAACATCTGGACAATGTTCTCACGAGGCTGACATGCTCTTTGGTCAAATGGCGATCAAATCTCATCAAATCTTCATTCACGTTGAACACAAAAGGCCAGCAGCCTGTGCCACTCTCCCCCCAGGCAACACTTACACTCCATGGATATTTGAAACTCTGGTCCAGTTTACAGGTCTGTGGCATATGCCCAGCCCTCCCTCCCTTCATCCCTCTCTACATCCCTCCCTTACTTCTCAGAGTACCGTGCCAGGCCCCCCTCCAGGCTGCAGGGCTGATAACACAAGGTCCATTCTGCTGGCTGTCACTCACAGCCCCGGGCCCGCTGTTAAATGGAAGAGGCTTTTAGAGGCTGTGAATGAGCATGAAAACAGTGGGAGGTGGGTCACGGTGGACGTTTTGGGGTGTGCGTTATTGTTTGTGTGTGTGTGTCTTGGCTTCTTGAAATGATTTTTCTATTATCCCAAAACAGCCGTGAAATATTAGATATAGAAACTACTGTCTGGTAGGAAAGTCGTTTTTTTTTTCAACAGATAATATTAATGCAAGTAATGGATTATTGGCATTTCTGTAACAGACTGTGAGTGGCAGTGTGCTGCATTACGCACTTATCCCATTCATTCACGAGGGTCGCGGGGGGTGCTGGAGCCTATCCCAGCTTTCTTCGGGCGAGAGGTGGGGTAAACCCTGGACTGGTTGCCAGCCAATCACAGGGCACATATAGACAAACAACCATTCACACTCACATTCATACCCATGGACAATTTGGAGTCGCCAATTAACCTAGCATGTTTTTGGAATGTGGGAGGAAACCGGAGTACCCGGAGAAAACTCTCGCATGCACGGGGAGAACATGCAAACTCCACACAGAGATGGCCGAGTGTGGAATTGAACCCTGGTCTCCGAGCTGTGAAGTCTGCGCGCTAACCACCCGTCTACCGTGCAGCCCTTTTCAATCACACAAAAAAGGAATTCAACCACTGTACAATAAAACTAAAATAAAGTAAAATTTTGGCCGATCCCAGCTGTCTTCGGGCGAGGGGCGGGGTACACCCTGGACTGGTCGCCAGCCAATCACAGGGCACATATAGACAAACAACCATTCACACTCACATTCATACCTATGGACAATTTGGAGTCGCCAATTAACCTAGCATGTTTTTGGAATGTGGGAGGAAACCGGAGTACCCGGAGAAAACCCACGCATGCACGGGGAGAACATGCAAACTCCACACAGAGATGGCCGAGGGTGGAATTGAACCCTGGTCTCCTAGCTGTGAGGTCTGCGCGCTAACCACTCAACCACTGTGCCACCCCGCACTTATCCCATGTTATAGAAAAATAGTTCCCACCAACTGCGTATAATTTAAACAAAATTTCAATAATGTAGTTGATTTCCACTATGTTCCTGTTAAGAATATACATGACCTCATATGACTGAAGTATCAAAAGTATTGATAAGAGCTTGTATCTAAAGTCTTTTCTGATATTTTGAGGTATTTTTTTCAACTTGCAGTTGCATCAATATAAGTCACTGGCTTGTGTGTGAGTGACAGGAAAAAAAGCTCTGACTCACCTGGGGAGAAGTCGTTGTTACATCCCGGTTGAAACATCGCGCCCTCATTCTATCACGTTTTGGTTGAATATGCCGCATAATTAGTACCAAAATTCAAATATAAGGCAATTGTATGTATTCATGGACTAAATAAAACCAAAATCAAGTAAATGAAATAAGACATAACCAGAAACAATAACATGTGTATTAGTTATAACATGATGTTGGGCTCCTTCCACGTTAACAAATTGCTGCGATTGATTGATATTCTTCACGGAGGCTCATTTCTATTCATTTCAATCGTTTCTGGTCGCATGCCGGGGTCGCCAAATATTGTGAGGAATGCTTTCCAGAGATCCCATGCCCTCGTGGTGCATTTCAAACAGATGTCCCCTGTCAGTGCCTGCTAAGCAGCAATAAATAGCAAATTCCTCAGTGATCTCGTTTTATGACGAGGCTTGTGTGCATCTATCCTACTCAGGGGTGAACGCAGGGACAGTTTTGATTCATTGATCATTAGTTCGGCTTAGAAGCCTTGTGTTTTCCCCCGACTGATTACTAATATTTATAACCGTCAGCCCATTTCACTGGGAACGGGCCTAGCGGTAATATATGGCTTAGCAATTGGTCCTCATTTAACCTTGAGGATTGTAAAGCTGTCGTGGGGGAATAGTGTAATATTCACCTTCATAAGGGGGTGGGGGGGGCATATTAGAGTACCAGGCTGGGGAATTCATATCTTAAAATTTCATCACAAAAAAGAAGGAAGCTCCTAAAAATGACAGCATTTTGGTTTCAAATCCTATTGATTCAGGTGTTTCCCTGTGATGCAAAATGCATGATAAGTAACCTGACATGTTGGATGTTTTATACTCCACATTCTAAATATTATTCATGTGGAAAAGGCAGTTCCAAAACCGTGGGATGGGACAAACATACGGATGTAGGACACACGCTTGTGAGCTTATATGCTTGAGAAGACCACTTAGAAAAGGTTAAAGAAAAAGCTGTGTTTATTTCAGTTCAGGTAGTAATATTACTACATAATTATATTAATGTTTTTACAATAGGAAGTAATGTAAATGCCACTATCACCTTTATAAACTGAACAGGGGGTGTTTTAATAACATTTTGACATTGTACACGTGTAAAAGAAAGCTAACTATTGTTAGAATTCTATAGAATTCTGCTCTATGGTGGAACCTTGGTTAGAGTACGCCCCAGTTAGTGTACTTTGCGTGGGTTTGTGTACATTTTACAGCGTATTGTCATGTTATTAAACACTGCAGTGTGACTGAATGTATTTTTTAATCATGAAACATTGGTTGCTTGCTAGTACAAGGAAACAGGAACTGGAAGTTCTTGAATTCAATAGTGTTTCTCACCTTCTTTATCAAAATGCCTGCACTTGCAACTTTCTGTGACCCCCCCTCCCCCTTGAGGAAACTTGAGGAAAGAATTAAAGAAATAACTCATAGCAAAACATGAAGGTGGTGTCCGTGTCTACTTCACTGCCACATCGTGTTTGGCAACAATCATCAAAATGCTGGCACTTGCGACTTTCTGTGACCAAAAAAACCCCCCAGAAAGTTGAGGAGAGAATTCAAGAAATAACTCATAGCAAAACATGAAGGTGGTGTCCATGTCTACTTCGCCGCCACATTGTGTTTGGCAACAATCATCAAAATGCTGGCACTTGCAAGTTTTTGTGACCAAAAAAAAAAAACCCAGAAAGTTGAGGAGAGAATTCAAGAAATAACTCATAGCAAAACATGAAGGTGGTGTCCATGTCTACTTCGCCGCCACATCGTGTTTGGCAACAATCATGTCACCAATGAAGGTAAAAGTAACCTTAAATTTTCATTATCCCTTTCATTCATTATTTATCTAATTGATATGCTTTTTTGTTTTGTTTGTTTTCTGCATGTAAAAGGATAATTAAGAGGTGGGGTACACCCTGGACTGGTGGCCAGCCAATCACAGGGCACATATAGACAAACAACCATTCACACTCACATTCATACCTATGGACAATTTGGAGTCGCCAATTAGTCGACAATTTGCATGTTTTTGGAATGTGGGAGGAAACCGGAGTACCCGGAGAAAACCCACGCATGCACAGGGAGAACATGCAAACTCCACACAGAGATGGCCGAGAGTGGGATTGAACCCGGGTTTCCTAGCTGTGAGGTCAACGCGCTAACCACTCGACCACCGTGCAGCTCTGGAAAACATGTTTTGTGTTTACATGCTGGCAATTTTCCAGCTTCTGAGGTAGTATCAGAGCCATGATGGATGTGGGACATCGGCTGTGTGAAATGTAACACCTGACGCTCACATCTCCCGCCCTGTTGTGTTGAAAGCAATTGTCGCAGTCTTGAGTATTTTAGGCGCTGGAGGTGATGTCTTCTAACTGAAATAATATTTATCACCAAATCATAATGTAATTTCATTGTTTTTTTTCGCCCTCTGTTTGCAAACAGTATTGTCCATAACCTAACGAGATGTCATTAGAGAACCAGTAAATTCCTTAACACTACATAGGAAATGTAGAGTTTCTGGGGCGCATGGCAGGCATGATGGATAGACTGTGGCGTGTCACGGCGTTGTCAGCGCTCAGCGTGACGATTGGCTGACTGAAGCGTCTCACCTGTCGCTGCTGAGGGCGACGTGAGGGGACGACTGGCGCCGACCCAGTCTAAACAGGAGTTGGCCCTTTGCTGTCTCAACAGGTCTGCTTCACACTGTGCTAGGGTAAACCAGACAGACGAAGAAGTCCAGATATTCTCATATACGTATGAGACACCCTCCCCCTTCAACCACCAATGTTCATGTGTGATTTTTCTCATTTTTCAACCATGCAGCCCCTTTAAAACCCACCCTTGTGTGATCTTTGTGTGTGTGTGTGTGAGAGTGATGGTGGAGGCAAACCATCTGCTTGGCTGCAATGTTGTGCATCTCTTCAATCTCCTGCAGATGTTTTGGTTGTTTTGTAGGTGCTACTTTGTTTTTTGGTATTCCCTTGTGTGCTTACAGGAAAAGGGATTACACATTTTCCACAATTGGACATTTGGAGGAGTGAAGTCTTCGTCTAGCTATAAAATTGTCTGTTTTATTCTACTTCTACTGCTTTGCTGAACCTTGTTTATTTTATCAGTGAGATCAGTGCTGTGTTGCTTAGTCGGTTTGCTTAGAGAGGATGGGTTTATTGCTTTTTTTTTTACATTGGTAATAAACCAGTAGATGTGGAATGTTTATTGTGTCTTATTACATTTTTCTGCATTTTTAGAGGATGTTTAAGGGGTTCTCCGTCCTGGTTAGGTACTGCAATGGGGGCGCCCGCCTTCCAAGGTACTATTGGCGGCCGTCCTCGTTCTTAAAGAACACAAACATTCAGCTTGCAGTACTTTCAGTTATAGAAGTAAAATGTACACCTGCATAATATGGCAGGTCGTCAGTCATGAAACATTAGTTGTCTCTGAGACCGCTTGTAATTTGGAAGAATATTGACATTTTTTTTTTGGTACAATTTGTTATCTGAAATCACTATTGGTAACATATGCTTTCCAATATCGCAGAGCAACTCAGAGCAAAACATGAAGGTAGTGTCCATGTCTACTTTGCCGCCACATCGTGTTTGGCAACAATCATCAAAATGCTGGCACTTGCAACTTTCTGTGACCAAAAAAAACCCAGAAAGTTGAGGAGAGCATTCAAGAAGTAACTCATAGCAAAACATGAAGGTGGTGTTCATGTCTACTTCGCTGCCACACCGTGTTGGGCAACAATCATGTCACCAATGAAGGTAAAAGTAAGTAAAAAAAAGTAAAAGTCATTTGTTATGGTATCATAAAAAATCCATAATTAAAGAAAACAATAGCCACGTTTACATGGACCCAAATATTCCAATTCCATTCGGTTTATTTGCTGAAACGGAAATAATGTAACCTTTGTATACACCTCATTCTGAAAGAAAAATGCCAATACGACTGAATATATAATCGGGTTCACAGGAGTGGAATATTCCTTTCCCTAATCCGATTGAGGTATCAAACGGAAAGTTGTCCGGGTGCGTTCTTCTTTGTCGTGTTTTTCTTCTTCTTTTGTTTATTGGCAAGCAGCTTTCGGTGTGCATTACCGCCATCTGTGGAACAGAATCTAAACCCTTCTATACGCCATTCACAAGTCCAGTTTTTCTTTAAAAAGAAAATATATATCTATATAAAACACGTCCCGAGTTTAATTATAAAATATTAGCAAGATTGAATTTGATCTTTTCCCGGGTGAGTTCTTATAGCGCATGCTCAGATATGACGTTACACGCAGCTCCAGACGTTCTTCAGTTTTAAAAATGGAGGCGAGCAATCGGCACTGGACTGCTGCGGAAAGTTTGTTTTTGATCCAAACTAAATTTCAAGACTGGACGAACGGAAAACTGGCAATATGGAGTTATTCCAACAAGTGAAAGAAAAACTCAGGGACGTCGGTATCACCTGATGTTGATGTTTACGTTTTACTGGGCATGCCCCATTGACTATTCTGGTTAATTATAGCTGCGCATGTAGACAAGAGATTGGAATATTCCTTTCCATGGATGCCATTGTTTTTGGAAAAGTCATTTGTAAAGATTCCATTCGGAAAGAGAAAAAACTCCTCATGTAAACGTGGCAAATGAAGTCAATGCTTCAGATGGTCACTGAGCATAGATCGATAGAGGAAGATTACGTCATGACGTCAAAATACACAATAAAGACAATGAATTATTGCAAACTGGTGATAAATGACCCCTCGTATTCCTAAAATTGTACTTTTCTATCTATTATCTGTTTTCTATCATCTGTCATGGAAGGAAATGAGTCATCACGCCCACGGTCTTCTGTTGTGTTCATTTTTATCTTCCACAAGTCCAAGGAGCCCCATTACTTTGGTGTCAGTCTGATCCCAGTGATGGGGTCTTATCTTTTGGTGTCCATGCAGGGTTATCAGTTCTGGTCCACCTCAGACCCCACACATGGTCATCCAGACAGTTAGCACAAAGCTAAAGTTGAACTCACTTATGATGCTTAATTCCATAGGGAATAAATGGCCTCAATAACGATGCCTATCACTTTTATCTGATGTATTTGTCGAGGTCAGTCATGTTTATTCTGGCTGACATTCCACCCTACAGTATTTAAAACCCCCCCGCCCCCCAGCCAAGCCAAGAACAAATTTGTCAATTGTTATTCTTGTCAAAGCAGACTTATAAGCCCACACTTGCCCCATGTGTTTTGAGTTGGGCCTGAGTGCTGAGTGGGGCAGGTAGTGTTGACTCTTGGGTGAAAAGCGGCCTTGATCCATCCCCGCGTGGTCACTTCCAGGTCGGGCGTGAGCGTGTAGGAGAGAACGGTGCGGGGGAGGAGGGGGAGGAGGGGGGGGGTGGAAGCAGGATATCAGAGACAGGCCAAATAAACAAAGATGTCAACCGTAGCATGGCCCTCTGACCTGCCCTGTCCCATCTGTTTTCTTATCTACTCCAGCGCTAATACTGAGAACAAGTGACACCTCTCTCCACTAAGCGCTCACTGTTTTCCTTCCACTTAGACGCCGTGTCATGGCTTGCTCGGACTGTTGCTCATTCTGACGAATTTTATGACGCTAATAACAAAAAGCTAAATCATGGGGCATTTTGAAGTGAGTTAAAGATGGAATTTACTGTAGGAACAATGTGACCATAGAAGTGAAAATAGTTGGTCCTGTTTCGGAATGCTTCTTTTGGAATGTTCTTCTCTGGAGAACATTTGAGTGATCAAGGGTTTCAGACACGGACCTCATGTCTAGTTCATACCAAAGATGTTTGGTATGATGTTTGGTTCATACCAAACATCTTTGGTAAGAACCAGGTATGGATGTTGATTCTTGCATGGAAAACATCTAAGGATGCATTTATGGACCTTGCCACTGGGAACATCAAACAGCAGCCTCCAAACTGTTCCCACAAGGATGGACGCATCCACTGTAAACCCGAATAAGTTAGCAGAACTCGAAAAAAGGTTGCCACATTTTTTTCCGAGTTCATAAACTCAAACATTTGAGTATATCAGAGCTTGAATATTTGGAGTTGATATTAGATATACTTTTTTTTTAATTTTTGGGTGAAGAGAGAAATAGCTTTCTTTTTCACATTGTCTCTGCCGTGCATTCTCCATTCTTTCATTTTCGTTCTCATTTCAACTCTTTCCAAAAGAAAGCATGTGTAACCTACACAGTACAAATCTATCTGATGCAATGTATTTATTCTTAATTTATTCTTGGTTTGATTTATTCATGTTTAATAGATACTTTATTTTATAAGTAACTACTAATTCTTTTAAGTAGGTTACACAAATCTGCAAAAAGTTCATATTAATCAAAAATTACAAGTTAAATGATCTGAAAAGACAGATAATGCAACTGGCAATCAACTTTTATAAGTAGAACTTTTAAGAAAATTTGAAGTTAACTATACTTATACTAATTAATTATTTTGAGCATTCGGATTTTCAGTGTATTAAGTTGTATGTAAACTATGTTTTTAAGTTCATCTTACTTAATATAGCCATAGTTCAATTTAATCAAAACATATGAGTTAAAAGTACTCAAAATGGAACAACATGTTAAATGAACTTAATTAACTTTTTTTTCAAGAATTTTGAGTATGCAGAATTTCAATTATTTAAGTACAGTCAATGTGACAAGAGTCCAAGGACTAAAACCTGTCTTGGATAAACCCAAGAATGGATCTGCAATGTATGCAGTAGTGCGGACATCTGATAAGGACTTGGACATGATTTCACTTTTTAACTCTATTTTGACCAACACATTTTTTTTAGAAGCGAAACAGGGACAAAGCAACGTCAAGTCAGTAGCACGCAATCTAAGTCGTTCCCGTCACTCGTTGGTTTTGTTTTGGTCTCTAACATCCAAGAAAGTCTACTACACCACCTTTAGTCTGCAGCATGCAGAACCGTCACTGATGTTGAAGGCGGAGTGGATGGGTGCTTGATGGCGCCAATCATTGAAGAGGGCGTAGAAGCTGAGCTCCGTTAATAGTCTCCCCGGGGACTGAGATGGACGAGTCTGGAGTGAAGGGGCGGAGTAACAACAGTAGAGGAGGCGTGTTATTTTCTTTATTAGAACTCCTGCAAGCTTGTACATATTGAACCAACAAATGTAACGTTGATGCTTCTCACTGTAGTGTATAGAAATAGCATTGATGTTGTTTTTCACAAGCATCTGTGCTCTACCACCCACAATTTTAATATGTATGTATCTTTAGGATTACTTTTATGTAAGTAGTAATGAGTTCATTCATTCATTTTTTACTGTTTATCCTCACAGGGGGTGCTGGAGCCTATCCCAGCTGTCTTCGGGCGAGAGGCGGGGTACACCCTGGACCGGTCGCCAGCCAATCACAGGGTACATACGTATAGACAAACAACCATTCACACTCACATTCATACCTATGGACAATTTGGAGTTGCCAATTAACCTAGCATGTTTTTGGAATGTGGGAGGAAACCGGAGTACCTGGAGAAAACCCACGCATGCACGTGGAGAACATGCAAACTCCACACAGAGATGGCCGGAGGGTGGAATTGAACTCGGGTCTCCTAGATGTGAGGCCTGCACGGTAACCACTTGGTCACCATGCAGCCTAGTAATGAGTTCATTCATTCATTCATTTTCTACTGCTTATCCTCATGAGGGTTGCGGGGGTGCTGGAGCCTATCCCAGCTGTCTTCGGGCAAGAGGCGGGGTACACCCTGGACTGGTCGCCAGCCAATCACAGGGCACATATAGACAAACAACCATTCACACTCACATTCATACCTATGGACAATTTGAAGTCGCCAATTAACCTAGCATGTTTTTGGAATGTGGGAGGAAACCGGAGTCCACAGAGAAAACCCACGCATGCACAGGGGTGGAATTGAACTCTGGTCTCCTAGATGTGAGCCCTGCGCGCTAACCACCATTTTTAATTATATGTGACATGGATGTTAGAGGTCAACCTGTGCCCAACATCATGCAGTTAAACCAGTAACACAACTTCCAGTCTATGTTCGGCGTAGTACAAATACTACAAACAATGCATACCTAATTTTGTGGCTGTACATGTCCACTGCAGCATAATACCAGTGTGTCCACTCAATGCCATTGTTTTAGAAGAGTCATAAAAAATAACAAAACAAACACAAATAAATGTAAATGCTTGTGTCATAAAAGCGGGGGAAGGGGTGTCTAACGAGCTGTCACCACACAGGAAAGTCTGCTCCAGTAAGTCACATCTGCCAATGGGCATAAGGGCCATGCCTGAGGGCTGGGGAGTGGGGGGGGGGGGGGGGGGGGGGGGGTCAAAGGGTGAGGCGTTCCCCTGCCGAGGAGCATTCAGATCACATATCCACTCCAGTCAATAAACCGGCTGCTGTCGCTGTTGCGAACCCAGAGGATATTTCTCCTTTTGACTATTGATTCATCAGTAGGAGCTACTGTATCTTTGACTCTCCGTTGAGGGTTTTACCTTCTTCCTTGTAGCAACAATGCGTGTAGAAGTCTCGAGTCAACAAGGTTCCTGATTGTGTTAACATACTGTAAGCTTAAAGCTGTTTTGGATTTATTTTAAATAAGTCTCATAGGTCCAACAATAGTGCGTGGCCAGAAATCTTATTGTGCTGCTGGATTTAAGCCCTTAAGCAAACCCTACTGGGAAAAAATGTGTCTGTAGCTTTAATGCTAATGAGCTGTGTTTTCCCATGCTTGTCTCCAACAGTATGTGTAGCTCTAAGAATCACTGCTGTGCACTTTATCCACTTTTTACTTTTACAGTCGTGCGTCACCACTTCCAATATTACATTAATTTGCTGTTTCATGATTGACTTTGCCTCTAAAAATATTGAAAGACAATTTATATGTAGTATTCTGCTCAGTAGGTGCCAGTACTCTTACATTGATGAGACATTACCACGGATTACATCACCTTCCCACCGCATATTGAGTCAGTCATGGCATTTTTTACATGACATAGTATAAAAAGAAGTCATCCTCCCAATCCATGTGGAAGTGGTGCATTTTAGATTTATACTTTATCATTCTTCCCCTCTTCATTTCAGACTTACATGTCCCACGTCTGTAGCTGACTGATAAATAGCTGTCAGAATAGCAAGATTTATTTTAAGATGTGTAGTAAAGCCTGTTTTTTTGCTGTCCTCCGTGAAGTGGTGGGTGTTACTTCATGACGTCATTGAAACCCTGAGCTTCAAAAGTGACAATTTGAGCACTTATTCTCTTAAAAGTTGAGCAGATTTTTTCTCATGTTTTGCATTCATGGACAACTCCATATGCAAAAATACTGCATTATTATTACAACATAATGGAATAGTTACATTTTTATAACATAATCTTGTGATCTTGCATTCCTACTATTCATGTTATTCTTCACAAATATTTGCAGAAATCTGACAGTAAATCAAATCTTTTTCAAAACACTTAAAGGTTATTAGCATGCATATTGATTTTGACAAGATGAGGGGTAGTCAAGGTTAAAAGTCATCCCACTAGGTAAATTTCATTACCCCTCCAGACTGGGACCCTCCCCAGCCTCAGTCTACCACTTCGGTCCAATCCCGTGACCTTGTGGTGCAGGTCCCTCGGTGACCGCTAATGGTTTATTTTGTGTCAAAGTGCATTTTGGTTCCCCTCAGCTGAAATCTTTGCAGTTGTGCAACTCGACCCGGCCATGAGCTCACGTGTTTACAATGCAGGTCTGCCTTTGTTTGTCACACCTTTCAAATAAAAGGTAGCCAAGATGGACAGTGTTTACAGGGTGCCGGGAGCCGTCGGGCGGCTGGGGCTCGCCACTCTATCCTCTGGGATGGTGTCCCGAGCTGATTTTTTGACTGCTTGGGAGCCCTTTTATTCCTCGTCGCTGCCGTCTGGACGGTTCATGGTCACCGCATGGCTTTATTTGTTTTTCAAATCAATTGTTGGAATTCCTTCAGTGACATCGAACCGGGAAGGTTTCTTCAGTGAGAACTCCATTTTCTTAGCGTTGACTTACAGAACTCAGACCTCAGTGGAGGAAACAGCGATGCCAGGTGTGGAACTACAAATAAATGCGACCGCATTTGCTTCCAATTAAGCAGAATCGTTACCTGGGTTACCTGGAAAAACGTCAACCTGAGACTTGGAACTGTTGCGGCTCGAGTTGGAGTGAGGAAAGAGTGAATGCTGAGTATTTGTCAATCAGGCGGTAAATGTCAATCAGGTCTAACTGCTGCTGTCAGCACGTTGAAGGCAACCTGAGTCTGCTTGTTGGCTCCAACCCAGTGGCGTCATTAGGACGATTAAAAATGTTCTTAAGCACCCTTAAATAATTTTATATTTCTTATTGATTTTTTGTATTTTTTATAGAATTTTTTTTTTTTACAAAAAAAATCTCTGACAAATTTCATATAATAGGGCAAAAGCAGGCTAATAAGCAAGCCAATAAGCCAATAATACTAGCCTACTACTACTATTAATCAGAATAATAATAATGATGATAGTAATAATAATAGGCTAATTAATAATATAATAATGATTATTACATAATATAATAATATTGATTACTGTCTACTGGACAGAATAGTTTTGCAGTGTAGACTGTGTGTACTTGTGTAAATTTAACGGTGGCCTAAAACAGTTGACAGTTTGCTCTGGTGCCTAGTGTCGCCAAGAAGGTGCCTAGTGGCATGTGGTGGCTCAAAGTGCCTCCCAACTGGCTCGTGGTGGCCTGTAACAGAAGCAAAAATTTAATTTGGCGGCAAGAAAATTTCCAAATGTGTAAAATCGCGACACTTGCATCAAGCAATCGGTGTGACGTGTCCACCAAGTGGAACCAAATGACAAAAACAGTCCACCTTTTGGAATCCACTGGAATGTAATGGCGCGAGTCAAGTTGCGCCAATGATGCTAGTAGACCACTTGGTTGGCGCTAGTTGGTGCTAGTTCGCGCCAATGCAATTTGCTGTGGTGCCTAGTGTCGCCAATAAGGTGCCTAGTGGCGTGCAGTGGCTCAAACTGCTTCCCAACTGGCTCGTGGTGGCCTGTAGCGGCAACAAAAATTGTGTTTGGCGGCAAGAAAATTTCAAAATGTTTAAAATCTTCATCGCGCCACTTTGGCGTGAAATGTCCACCAAGTGGAACCAAATGTCACAAAAAATTTGCCTATTGGAATCCACTGGAATGTAATGGGGCGAGCCAATGATACTAGGAGTCCACTGGTCCAGCGGCAATTGGTGATTATGTGATTGGCGTGTAGTGGCCGAATTAATGTTCGCTCGGCATGTTGCCATTATTCGGCACCACTGTGAGCCACTACGTGCCAATCACATAAACTTTGGCGCCAACTGGCACCAACTGGACTCCTAGCATTATACCAGTGGGTCTCAACTGGTGTATCGCTTTCCGTCTTGCTGAGTCTTCTCGTGTCAATTGTGCAGTCGCATCCCCGCCACCGCCGCTATCACTTCTCCTTGCACACAGTTGTTCTCCATCTGTTGCCTGAAATCTTCACCTCACCGCTCCCCTCCTCCCTGTCTCCACTCCATCCTCCGCCCTCAATGTCAGCTAATTAGTGGGGTGAGGAAAGGGCAGTACAAAGACCATGTCTGGCCCACCCACTGACCCTGCTCCCCCTTTTACTGAGCCATCATTTCTACCCATTAGACCAGTCTTAGTCTTTTGATTAGGTCCGAGAAGGCCTGGACACAAAGGACTAATCATGGGATACAAGTGGCTGGGCCGTGTCACTCACCTCTGGGCCGCTCCTCTTCCGTCCCCACCCGGGCCCACCTCGCTTGTTTGTCTTTGGTCTGTTGCTCAACAACTTAGCCTCTAATCTAAAGTAGTTGCTGGTCAGTCGCTATTTCTTTGTGTCTGTCATTAAAGACGTCTTCTTTTGGACCTTCTGTATGATTAGATGTCACATGGTCACATTGACCTCCTGCTGCAGCTCTACCTTCTGGACCGGTGCCTTTTCTGTCTCTAATGTAATGAGACACATCATTTGTAATTTGTGCATTACTGTGTACATTTACATAATGCACATGTCAGTCTGTAAATTAAATTAGTTGGAGTCTCAAAAATCTCATAAGGCAGAGGGACTCTCCATTTCTCTTTGAATTTGTTATATTGGCATTTGTTATTTGTCTTCATTTTCTACCGCTTTTTCCTCATGAAGGTCGTGGGGGTTGCTGGAGCCTATCCCAGCTGTCTTCGGGTAAGAGGCAGGGTACACCCTGGACTGGTCGCCAGCCAATCACAGGGCACATATAGACAAACAACCATTCACACTCACATTCATACCTATGGACAATTTGGAGTCACCAATTTTTGGAATGTGGGAGGAAACCGGAGTCTCAGGAGAACATGCAAACTCCATGGCTGAAGGTAGAATTGAACTTGGGTCTCCTAGCTGTGAGACCTGCGTACTAACCACTCGGTGCAGCTGCTACTTATTTTCATTCATTCATTCATTTTCTACCGCTTTTCCTCACAAGGGTAGCGGGGGTTGCTGGAGCCTATCCCAGCTGTCTTCGGGTAAGAGGCGGGGTACACCCTGGACTGGTTGCCAGCCAATCACAGGGCACATATAGACAAACAACCATTCACACTCACATTCATACCTATGGACAATTTGGAGTCGCCAATTAACCTAGCATGTTTTTGGAATGTGGGAGGAAACCGGTGTACCCGGAGAAAACCCATGCATGCACGGGGAGAACATGAAAACTCCACACAGAAATGGCCGAGGGCGGGTTTGAACTCGAGTCTCCTAGCTGTGAGGCCTGCACGCAAACCACTTGACCGCCGTGCAGCCGCTGTTTAGTTTCACTATTAATTCTTCAGTCTGATCGGACACTCCCTAATGCAAAATCACTACTTGAGTTGTCATTTTTTTGGTATCTGGTACTTGTGTGTCGATATATCAATAACTGAAACATAAGTACAGTTGTGGCTTTAGTCAATAAAATATACACTGCAAAGTTATTTTCTCTGTCCTTAAAGCCTGTTCTCACTCGCTTTTCGCATCAAACTGTTGCAGGAAACCTCTCAAGCTTCACTTTCCAATGTAAAGGGCCAACAAATGGTGATGTCGTCTCTGTGAGGAAGGTTAGCATCCAGTTGGTAGACAATAACTGTCACGGGTTGTGAGGCCTCATTCATGAACACATTCGTTCATTCATTCAGTTTCTCTCATCTACATGAAGCATCCGAGCATTATTATATCACAGAAACATCATTTGCAAGTCCCGACAAAGAGCCCCAGGTTGGAAAGTCGTGGTAGCAGGTTAAGTATGTGAGCAATGCAAAGGGAAGGGATCATGTAGCATCTTACCTGCAGCCACAGTGAAAGTCCTGCACATAGTTAAACCTGTTTGAAGAGGCGAGGCCAAGCCGAGCTTTACTCATTCAGGGGTTGCTTATTTTGGGGAGGCTGTCTGCTAAATCCTGAATTTGTGCAAAAATGTATTGACCGGTTATTGTATTTTCCGGACTATAAGTTGCACTTTTTTTTCATAGGTTGGCTGTCCTGCGACTTATACTCCAGAGCGACTTATAAATGAAAAAACTGTTTATGTTACGTAAATGCGCAGACCTCACAGCTAGGAGACCCGAGTTCAATTCCACTTTCGGCCATCTCTGTGTGGAGTTTGCATGTTCTCCCAGAGCATGCGTGGGTTTTCCTCCCACATTCCAAAAACATGCTAGGCTAATTTGCGACTCCAAATTGTCTATAGGTATGAATGTGAGTGTGAATGGTTGTTTGTCTATATGTGCCCTGTGATTGGCTGGCGACCAGTCCAGGATGTTCCCGCCTCTTGCCCGAAGACATCTGGGATAGGCTCCAGCACCCCTGCGAGTGACCCTTGTGAGGATAAGCAGTAGAAAATGAATGAATGAATGAATGTTACATAAACACTGGACACCTTTTCTGTTTATGTTTATTTTTAGTGTAGCTGAATAACCATTATGTTAGCATATCTTACACCTATTCAGCTTGTTCTCTATTATTTTATTGTTAGAACTTGCCTTCCAAGATGACATAATGTCTGTTTTGGTTAAGTAGTTTGTAAAATAAATTACCCGCAAAAAATGCGACTTATACTCCAGTGCGACTTATGTATTTTTTTTTTTTTACCTAATTATGCATTTTTGGCCTTGTGCGACTTATACTCTGGAGAGACTTATAGTCCAGAAAATACGGTACTTGACACTGACTAAGTACATCTTTTTTTTTTTTGCACATTTTCCTTTGCACAAGATCCTTGGCCTTATATGGCCTGACCCATTATTAAACACTTTACCATTGGCAGATACTAGCAGGTACTACTTTTAGTGGTATTTAAGGATGCACAGGTTACCGTTTATGAACCCCATTGTTATTTATTAGCATGTATTGTGTGAATTGATGTGCTCAATGCAGGGTTTTTTTTTTTTAACAATTTATCATAGTAAATGAGATGTCCTAACCCTGCAGCTCCTGTTTTTCATGGTTGGTGTCTTTGAATGTCATTTTCCAGCCCCCCCTGGTTGCAATTCAGAGTGGACCTCCCTCATGCATACTATATATATATATTATATATATATATATGGACCTGCTTCTTCTCAACTTGTCCATCTCACTCCTCAGCCTTGTGTTTGTGTGTGTATGAGCATGTTGTGGCATGTACGGGCATTTTGTGTGTGTGTGTGTGTGTGTGTGTGTGTGTGCTCGTGGGCCCCTTTGTGTGACGAGGGGCATTGGCAGCGTAAGCCTTTTGAGATTTAGTGTTTTGGGGATCGCTGTGTTTCAGATTTCACCTCCATCTCTGAAGGGAGGAGAATGTGACTGATGGGGGGGGGGGTAAATCTTTCCTCACTGTGAATCATTTGATCCCCGGCTTGGCTGGTTGGTTCTTGACTGTGTCTTGTTGAGTCGGTCAGGGAACAATGAAGGCAGGGTAACGTTTCAGATCTGATTCTACACACACACAGGTAGCAGGCGGCCCCCCCACCCCCCCTCCCTTTCTCGTCCCTTCACATCATCCCCTCACATTTGTCTTTTCTTCTTTCACACAGTCAGCAGCATAATCTACGCATCCTTTGCAGCACTCAGCCCTGCTCCCACCGTGTTCTACTTTCACTGTATCGGTCCACCTTTCTCACACAATCACCTCCGTCCACTCAATCCCCTTGGAGGCTCCACATTAAACTCAAGCAGGTGCCTCAAACGAACCTGGTCGTACATTTTGGGACGGACCACAAAACCACCACACAAGGATACTGGTGGTGATGGCCAGAAGGAAAAATGTGATGATGACCATAGAACAGGAAATGGAAAATGTAAAGTAAGATGTAATCTGTACTGGCTGCTCAGTACAATATGGCTAAAGTAATTTTAATGCACCAGTTCTGCATCTTTGACACAATTTCAGTAGCGCGGGGTGCATTTCATACCAGGGCCTTCAGTGAGGCCTTAAGTGACCCAATCCATCTCTTAATATCAGCACTATCGCATCACAATCATACAAGTCATCAATCATGTCCAAAAAAACCTCAATATTTTACTTTATAGCAATACAACAATGCATGGCATTACAAAATTGGGGATGGATACCATTACAGTCGTCCCTCCTTTCTTGTGGTTAATTGGTTCTGGACCTGACTGTGATATAGGATTCAATGATAATAAATGGAATATTTTTGTACAGCATATAAAATCCATGTATGACTTTTTAAACATGGATTTGAACTCCCTGTAGACATGAAATAACACGCCTACGATCTCCTTGACTCTCCTATTATTCATTGTTTACACCACATTGCAGCTTTTATGCTGCAGGGACTCGAGACAGCCGCTAGCTAACAAGCTAACAAGCTAACCAGTTTTTATGTATTTCTTCCAAACTTAAGAAGCAAACAACTTACCACTTCCACACTGGATTGGAGGATAACTTTTTTCAGTCGATCATGTGAATCGTGCCATGGCTGACTTTATGATTTAATGCAATGTTTTCTACATTACTGCCACCTAGTGATCAGAATATTACATACCAATTGTAATTCCATATGTGTTGACTAATGATAGACCATAGTCAACCACGAAATAGTCATAATTAATTAAAGCAACAAACCAGTTAACCCATTGTCTCTGAATTGACAAACTCCAAACCTCGACACTACACCATCATCTGGAGCAGTTTAAAATCAATATTTATCTAATAACATGAGAAAAACATTTAATAAAATAATACATGACACTCACAACTCACTTGGAAACACTGGTTTTGAAAAACGTATATATAAGATATAGAAACTGACTTATTTGTTCAGGTTACATATAATGAATGGACAAAATCAATCAATTTGCTTTGTCCGTTATTTCTTATTGGCAAAAAAAAAAATTCTTCATGGATAATTGAGTTTTGTGTCTGATATTGAAAATCAGTGTCGACACAAACAATATGCTACACTTTCCAGTTGTTAAGATAAAGAAAATCCCAAATAAAGAAAACTTTTCTAACAAACTTTTCAGAGCTCTCCTCTTTCATATAAGCCATTAGCAATCAGATCCGACAACAAGTCCAATTTTTTTCATGCATACAGCAATAAATATGTTTTGAAAACTAGTCTCCTCACCAATGTACAGAAAGTCCATTAGTAGCATTCATCATTAGCCTCCCTGTGTGGAAGATGTGGGTCTGTGCGGCCGTGTTATTTTTTTTTTTCCCTCCTCTCCTCTCTTGCGACAACACAATCATTTCCCAGTGCTAAGAGCCCTTAATGGACTGGAATGGGCACTCTGAGGCTCATTAGCATTAGCCAGCTTCCTACTCTCCATTAATGGAGAAATGCTCTTTATATTTATAATGCTTTTACAGAGGAGGGGGTGGTGGAATCAATATCATAATCTACACAATTGTGGAATATGAAGTAAGTTTTTTTTTTTTTTTGGTGCACATTAAGGAGAAAGTATGGCTTTGAGTTGCAAAACAAGACATCACTTTGATAAGGGTGTGGTTGATGCATGAGGATGTGCTGTATGCCTGTTATGATAAGTGCTGCTGCAACAACAATTTATGCTTATGGAAGTGAAAATCATATTAGTGGGTCCAAACTGAACACCTGCCAATGTGTACCTTTGACTCAGGTACTTCAATTGTGCTTAGAAAATATACATGGGCATCTAAATACGTTTGAATATTTGATTTCATAGTTCATCTCAGTCTATTAGGCCATTTATGGGAAGTTTATTTGCTTTACAATGTTGAACTTTTTGACCATTTTGAAACATTTCAGTGCTGCATAGCGGTCGAGTGATTAGCGCGTAGACCTCACAGCCAGCAGACCCGAGTTCAATCCCATCCTCGGCCATCTCTGTGTGTAGTTTGCATGTTCTTGCATGAAAATAAACAGCAGCTGCACGGCTGACGAGTGGTTAGCATGCAGGCCTCACAGTAGGAGACCAGAGTTCAATCCCACCCTCGACCATTTCTGTGTGGAGTTTGCATGTTCTCCCCGTGCATGTGTGGGTTTTCTCCGGGTACTCCGGTTTACTCCCACATTCCAAAAACATGCTAGGTTAATTGGCGACTCCAATTTGTCCATAGGTATGAATGTGAGTGTGAATGGTTGTTTGTCTATATGTGCCCTGTGATTGGCTGGCCACCAGTCCAGGGTGTACCCCGCCTCTCGCCCGAAGACAGCTGGGATAGGCTCCAGCACCCCCGCGACCCTCATGAGGAAAAAGCGGTAGAAAATGAATGAATGAATGAATGTGTTTTAAAACAAGACGAGGACAATAGGGACGTAATTTGACCTTCCTAGATATCATTCAGAAACACCAACCAGTCTCACCTTTGACCTTAGACCTTAGATGTCAATTATCTTGGCTTAGTTGTTTTAGTTCATTTTAGCTTTTTACGCTTGGATGACAAGTCACATATCATTGTACTCCACGTTTTAATATCTTTTCCAGGATAAAAAAAAGAGTGTTCTGTTCCCAAGTATAGGCAACAAAAGCAGTAAAAAAACATTGTACCTTAATAGTATACGATTTAATGATGGGCTCTTTTCAACTTTAATGTCAGTTAAACTTCTCCTAAACTTTGGAAGTCCCCTTCTCGCTGGCTTCTTGTGCTGACGGGTTATTTCCTCTCTTGTACGCTTGATGTGGAAATGAAAATACACACACACACACACACATACACACACACATACACTGTATTAATGTTGGAGACAAAAAACAGAGCTGATCTATGTGTGTGTGCCTGTGAGTGTCTGTGTCAGATCACATTGGGCTTCCCCAGCGCTTTTACTTCCTGTGCCTCCAAGTGTTGTGTGTGTGGTGTGTGTGAGTGTGAGAAACATCTCCACTTGTACTATCTATGATGTTGAGGAGACCCTACTGGTGGACATCTTTAGTCATTGAGATGGTTTTGGACGGTTTTGGTGTGGAAGAAGCCTATCAAACACACCTTTGGGATGATAGATTGTAAGCCAGGTCTCTCAGGTCAGTGACCTCTGACCTCACAAATTAACAAAAATGTCCAGACACACTCCAACATCCTGTAGAAAGTTTTCCCAGAATGATGGAAGGTAACTTCATAAGTTCTTCTATGTTTACTTCTTATATGTATATATATATATATATATACAGTAAAGTCTCGTTATATCGATATCGGTTATAACGAATTACTGCTTATTACGATACTATTTTCATTTCCAGGCAAATTTCTAGTCTTTTATGATATAATTAGTTCCGTTAGTACGATACCCGGTTATTATGATAATCTGGTTACTACGATGCCCTTTTCATCTCCCGCCAGCCAATTTGGTCTGCTTATATCGATACAAAAGCAGCTCAAATCAATCTTTGCTTAAGGATTTCAATACCAAAAAAGAACACAGCGAACGGCTGCTTCCAGTCAACTTTATTTTTCACACTTCCACCACCAGAGCGCAGCACACACACCGATTCCCGTATCCATTGTTCTATACTATAGAACAATGTGGAGTGCATTATTGCCCACTTTTAATGCAGTTCAGCGCAGGATTGGATATATCGACAGTCCGGTTATATCGATATTTTTTCCGACTCCCGACAATATCGATATAATGAGGCTTTACTGTATATATATCAATTATTTGATCATTTTATAGGATGGCTTATCTTGTCTCTTGGTACAAAAAACACCAGAATGCTAAAAAAGCCACAGAAGTCCACAAGGTCTTCATGGTTTTGCTGTACTGGTTCACACGAAGGCCACATCATTTTCACAGAACGTTTAACATCTAACGTACATTTTACCATCCATCTATACATCCATCTTCTTATGCTTATCCAGGGTCGGTTGATGGGGGGCAGGGAAGCCCAGACTTCCCTCTCCCCTGCTAATTTGTCCAGGTCCTCCCGGGGAAAATCCTGGGGTGTTCCCAGGCTAATTGAAAGACATAGTCTCTCTAACCGGGCTGCACGGCGTAGAGTGGTTAACGCGCAGGCCTCACAGCTAGGAGACCAGAGTTCAATTCCACCCTCGGCCATCTCTGTGTGGAGTTTGCATGTTCTCCCTGTGCATGCGTGTTTTTTTTCCGGGTACTCCGGTTTCCTCCCACATTCCAAAAACATGCTAGGTTAATTAGCGACTCCAAATTGTCCATAGGTATGAATGTGAGTGTGAATGGTTGTTTGTCTATATGTGCCCTGTGATTGGCTGGCGACCAGTCCAGGGTGTACCCCGCCTCTCACCCAAAGACAGCTGGGATAGGCTCCAGCACCCCCTGTGAGGATAAGCAGTAGAAAAGCAGTAGAAAATGAATGAATGAATGAGTCTCTCCAACGTGTCCTGGGTCTTCTCCATAGTCTCCTACTAGTTGGACTTGCCCTTAAAACCTCCCCAGGGTGGCAATCCTGACAAAATGCTCGAGTCACATCATCTGAGTCCTCTCAATACGGAGGAGCAGCGGTTCTACTCCAAGTTTCTCCCAGATGACAGTGCTATCATTAAGGTAGAGCCCATCCACCCTATGGAGAAAACTCATTTTGGCTGCTTGCACCCATGATCGTGTCTTTCTGATCAATACCCAAAGTTCATGAGAGAAACTTTGGAGAGAAAGCTTTGCCATTCATCTCAGCTCCTTCACTGTAACAGACCAATGCAGAGTCCGCTTCACTGGAAACGCTGCATCAATCCGCCGGTCGATCTCACATTCCACATGGCTTTTCCGGGTGAGAACCATTTAGGAGGTGCTGATCCTCAACCCAGGCGCTTCACGCTCAGCTGCGAACCGATCCAGTGAGAGTTGAAGGTCATGACCTGATAAAAATAAGCAGGAACACATCATCATCTGCAACAAGTAGAGACTCGAACTGGAACCCCTCTAGGCTGTGACTAGAATTTGTATCCATAAAAATAATGAACAGATTCTGTGACAAAGGCCCGTCCTGACGGAATCCAACCCTCAGTGGTTACAGGTTCGAGTTCTTGCCAGCAATGCAGACCAAAGTCTGACACCGGTCATACAGGGAGCAAAGCATCTGAATTAGGTGGACTGGTACCCCAAAATCCTGGAATTCTTCAAGGAATACCTTCTCTAAGTCCAACACCTTTAGACAGGTGGATGATACACCATCCATTATGTTCTCTCCATCTCCATCATCTGCCCCCCATGTAAGGTTTTAAGTCATACCCACATGAGGATTAACTCTTTCTGTGTTACTATACTGTAAGGTGTAACTTCAGCAAGTTTACCTCCGGAGCATATTGATTGGTCAGCAGCGCTTAAGTAAGTCAGGCCATTAACCAAAAAGATTACGAAAGCAAAAAAAAAAAAAAAAAACAGGTCCTACCTGGAGGAAAACCACATTTCCTTTCAGTGAGTCTCTGGGGCTCGTTAATCCGGTTAGTCTGTGTGAAGCTGCAAGCATTAATGTGAGGCTGATGGGGATTATACACCTCAACCTGGACATTAGTGCTTACTCCTTTTATCTTGTAGCTCGTCTATTCCCGCAAGAATTTAGTACAATTATGATCTGTTGGAGGTTTCTTTGCATCAATCAGGCTCGTTCATGCAGGGGTTGGTTTTATTTAATATGCGATGAGCATAGTCTTGGGCAGGATCCATGGAGCAGAAACGTTATGGAAATGTTATGAGAGTTTTTATATTTTTGTGTTCTGTAAATGTTGAGGCTGTCCGGTGGTCGAGTGGTTAGCGCGCAGATCTCACAGCTAGGAGAACAGAGTTCAATCCCACCACCCCGTGCATGCGTGGGTTTTCTCCGGGTACTCCGGTTTCCTCCCACATTCCAAAAACATGCTAGGTTAATTGGCGACTCCAAATTGTCCATAGGTATGAATGTGAGTGTGAATGGTTGTTTGTCTATATGTGCCCTGTGATTGGCTGGCGACCAGTCTGAAGACAGACCCTTGACCCACGACCCTCGTGAGAATAAGGGGTAGAAAATGAATGAATGAATGTAAATGTTGAATTTTAATAAATATTTATTGTTACATTATTGGTGTGAAAATATATGTAATCAAAAAATTATAATATTAAGTAATAATTGCTTACTTACGACTACACTTACTATGGTACCCATTATGTCATCATATGGTCATAGCATCTTGTACTTCGATATGGGACAAAAAATTAAAAAATTAAAAAATTAAAAAATTAAAAAATTAAAAAATTAAAAAATTAAAAAATTAAAAAATTAAAAAATTAAAAAATTAAAAAATTAAAAAATTAAAAAATTAAAAAATTAAAAAATTAAAAAATATAATTAATTAAAAAAAACTTAAAATTAGATTAGGAAAGCAGGAAGTGAACAAATGTAACAGTTACTGATTGTAAAAGTACCAGATGGAGGGGTAAGATTTAATAAGCTTTGCTTCTTCCTACTCCTTTTGGACATGTGGAACTGTGAACTGATTATCAATGTAATAAAACCATAACCATAACAAAGAGAGCATGGGAGATCATTTTTATTGTGAATTTGCCATACACAAATAAAAATTTTCTTTAATGGCTTTGTATTATGGTAATGGTTTACTGTAAGTCATTTAATTTGGGATAGGCTGGGGTAGGCTCCTCCAGTGAGGATGAAAATGGATGGATATATATATATTTTTAAAATGTAACAAAAAATAGTGTCATTTTTTTCCTTTGTAAAAAGACATTTATTTTAAGATGCATAACTACACCCAGTGTTAACATCATGTTATGTATATTTGGTGCTAAATTTATCATAGTTGCTGCATGTTGTCCAAACAATCCTCTTTGTCCGAGTGGACCGAGGCAACTGCTCCTGTCTACATAAATAACCAGCTAATGAACCTGCAGCAGGGATATGCATGTAATGTGCATGGACAGTTTCCAAGACTTTGACCCTGATTGTCCTTTAATAAATAAAGACAAGCTACACACACTTACGTGCATCCATTCATACTCTGGCTGACTTGTATCAACGATACACTCACTATGTTTTTACTTCAACATCCACAATACTACAATCAATAATCATTGATGTTTTTTTTTTTATTTTGTTTTTGTAATGTCACCCTACTGCTCATGTTCCCTTCAAGTGACCTAGTGTATCGCTGTCATTTGATAAGTAGATGCCATGTTTATGTACTGCATCTATTTGTATTTGACTAAAGGAAAATATGAGGTAATGGTGACTGTGGGGATGATCCATTGCTGCTTCGGAAAGCTTTACATTTTGTCTTGGAGCTTCATGTTTACTATATATTCATAAATCTTGAGAAGCAGTCCGTATAATGTGTTACAACATCCTTCATATTCAACTTGAATTTCATGTAATTAGAATAAAAATATTACAACATTTATCTAAGACAGGGGTGGGCAAATATTTTGACTCGTGGGTCGCATTGAGTTGGGGTGGGGCAGAACATATATTTAACACACACACACTATTTTATGCTTATAATTTTTATTATGATTATTAGTCTAATTTTATCTGTAAAAGTGTTATACTATCAGCTGTATGTTGTCATGTCCCTTTTTTCAGGAACACTTTAAACATCAGACCACATCATTTTAATTATATTTTTGTTAATTTTGTTGGGTCTTTTTTTGCTAAATAAGACATCCGACTTGCAAGTCATGTTGCCAGATTGTATGTTAAAAGTTGAAATACTTAGAAAGCAACTGGCGGGCCGGATTCAAATGCTTGTTGCTCCCGGACCGTAGTTTGCCCACCCCTGATCTAGTATGTGGCATACTAATGTGCCACATACTAATAGTAGATACACATGATATAATGAAATACATTTTATTGTGAATTATAATGATAGTAATACATATATTTTCATGTCAAATACAGAAAAAATCAAGAATATTCTGGAATATTGTAAGTATTTTAATGACCACATTTTCAGATCAAATTCAATGTCTACACAAAATAACAGCATGTCCATATTAAACATATAATTTAAACTATACCCTTTATTTTTTTTTTTTTACTATGGAACAGTTTCCCCCTTCCTCCAGTAGGTGCTGCTACAGAGCAGTAGAGTCAATGTATGAATGTGTGTCTATGTTCAAGTGTATGCAGTCCACAATCTGGGCTGGCCCCCAAGCTCCTGTCAGCAGTCAGTCTACAAATCAGCACGTTTCCAAGGAGACGCTGATGGAAAAAGCCACAGTAACAATACATTTCATATTCATGGCAGACAAACATTTTCAAAACACTGTTAAAGCTGCACATCTAACTTCTGAATTGGTCCTAGAAATAAAACTGACAAGCTTATCTGACAATCCAGATCAAGGATCACCATCACCAAATCATACCAAGTCGACATACACGTCCCAAACTGTACTACTACTACTACTACTACTACTCACTGATATACTTCACCTTCTTATTTCTTGTTATCACAGAGGGAGGTCCGGTTTGAACTTTGGAATCTGAACTTTGGATGCACACCCCTGATTTAGATAATCCCCAATGATCCTTTGGCGCAAGAGGGACCTTTTTTTGGTCTTTTTTTCTGTGCACAAATGACCTCGTAAAGCGGCTGTAAATACATCAAATTGGATATCGGGTATCATGTTTGCTTGAGCGATGGGAAAACATCTGAGTGTGCTTAAAAGGCATCTTTTAAATTGAATTAAATGAAGCCCAGATGAGCATTTTTAAAGGAGATGTCTAACATTGGGAAAAAAAATATATATATATGTAATCCTCTTTTCCCCTCAACCTGATAAACCATCTGTTCTGGAATTCCGGACTGCATTCAAAGGATGCTAAATTCCTGAGAATCTCCACCTGAAACATTTGCAGTGTTAATTTTTTTTTTATTATCAAATTACACTCATACTTTTAAGTGCATGGCTTCCAATTTCTAAGCATCCTAACATGTTTCAGATTCTGGTATTTGACTTTGACTTGATTTAACCGAGTGAACCAGCAACCACTGACTAGCTTATAATCTCTTTAAGAGTAGGTGAGCAGATTATGCAGTTTATTATCCACATCTCTCTCTCTCTCTCTCTCTCTCTTCTTGGCCCCTCCCTCCCCCTTGGGTTGGCCGCATGGGGCCTCTCGGAAATTTAATACCATGTCTACAACAAGATAAGGCTTTCTTATGAACAGATTAACAATATGCCCATTGTTTCTCGGCCCCTCGCAGCCTTGTGAGCAGCCTGCGTTGTCCATCGTGAAAGAGGAAGCGACTCCTCAAGAATTACAGGCAAAAAAAAAAAAAGACAATGAGAAGCAAAAGAGAAAGGAATTCATCCATCTCGGATTGTCTCACATGGCGAGGTCAAATACGGACGAGCGAGTATACTTCCCCAACCCGGTAACCGGAGACTGAGGAAGGCTTGTCAACGGCCAAATTGCCCCTCAAGCCCACTGACAAGGATTGTCAGCAAATAGGGGAGAGGGACCCTCACCGGGCTTTCTCTCTTGCCAGGGTCAATCACTGGCAATTACAGGGAGGGAGGAGCGATCGGAAAGTGCTGATGGCAAGGCACTCGCCCGCACGTGTGCTTGTGCAGTGCACAGGTGCTGCACGCCTCCTGTGACTCCAACCGAGTCTTAAAGCGTTGCTAGATTTCATAGAAGCCTTCTCCGTAATCTCCGTTTTGCTGTTGTGGTTCAGCTTTTTTTTCACCTCAGGCTTCTCTTGAGTAAAATTAGACTCCTTAACAGGAAATAAACAATGTAACCTTAATTAGCGTCATCAATCGAACCGAAAAAATAGTATAATTTATGACAAAACATGTTTATTTTATACAGAAAATCTTTGGCTTTTGATATTTGGGTAGCATTCGTGCAACAAATCCCGATAAACATCGGAATGCTCCTGTCCAATAGAGATTGGGGGTTTTGTACGAGGTCCTTACAGAAAGCAGAGGCCTTGTGAGATACCTGTATAGAGGATCTTGGTTACTGTTGTTACAGTAGAAAACAGCAGAGTGCTCCTGACGTACATTCAATCCCATCCATGTTTAAAAAAAAAAAAACTCGGCCATTTTTGTCCGATCTTTCAAGGCACACAGAATATTGTGTTCTATGGCTATATAAACAAAGAAAACAAGTAGTTTTCCGTTCTTTAGTGATCAGCATTAGAACATTGGTAGGTTTCAGGAAAATATCAGTTCCCAACTAAAAATGAAAAGACACATTTCAAGCATAACTTTCATTAATTCATTTTCTACCACTTACAAGGGTCGCTTGGGTGCTGGAGCCTATCCCAGCTGTCTTTGAGCGAGAGGCGGGGTACACCCTGGACTGGTGGCCCGCCAATCACAGGGCACATATAGACAAACAACCATTCACACTCACATTCATACCTATGGACAATTTGGAGTCGCCAATTAACCTAGCATATTTTTGGAATGTGGGAGGAAACCGGAGTACCCAGAGAAAACCCACGCATGCACGGGGAGAACATGCAAACGCCACACAGAGATGGTCAGGGGTGGAATTGAACTCGGGTCTCCGAGCTGTGAGGCCTGCACGCTAACCACTCGTCCGCCATAAATGATAAATATGACTATTACCCAAAAAAACACAAGTGCCAGCATTTTGACAAAGAAGGTGAGAAACTGAACTCAAAGAAATAACTCATGGCAAAACAGGAAGGTGTTGATCTCCCTGCCACATCATGTATTTGGGAACAATCTTCATCCCTTTCATTCATCATTTCTATGCATTTAGAATTGTTCTCTGTTTGTAAAGTATGAAAATATGTTTTGTGTTAATATTTTGGAGAGTCGACCGCTGATGGCAACATAGACGGGCAATGTAGCATGCTATGCTAACAAGGACATTTGGGATAAAAATACATTAAGAACACAGATGGACACAATTTTTTTTGTGAAAATTTTGTCTTGTAACCAAAAAACACCCCAATTGCTAACTATTAAAAACTGCTGTCCATGGTAACCATAATGATACATTTATTGTTATATAAACAGTGAAGTTGCTATATGTAGTTATGGATGTATTATGTCATTTAGAGTCACACTAATGTGATGTATAGGATGCAGTAGTGGGATTAATAGGATGGATGGTGTTTGATGGTGATGAGGCCAGTCCTGATGGTCACATGGTCTCATGATGGAGGAGATGCGGGCGGACGTTTCAAGTCATTTTAAACAAACGGACTAGTATTAGTTGAGTAAATACATGATACAAAGATTAGCTGGCGGCTGCAACATCATTCTTTGTATGTTTGCTAGTGTGTGGTTTCACACCTATTCTTTTTTGGGGGGGGTTGGGGGGAGGAGTCACATGGTGACAGTTGACAGCTGTTTTTCCTTTAATAAGATTAGGCTAAAGAAATTACTTGGGTCCTGCCTAATCTGTCATTTAAAAGAGGGGGCCACCTGGGGCCCGCCTTATCCCCGTCCAACCTGAATTGACTAATCAGGGATGGTTTGATTTATGCTAGCAAATGTGACGTGGTTTTATTATTGCATTGGAGATTTTCATAGTCTCAGTATTTCATTTCAATGTTATTGACAAACATTAAGAACCGTTATAGATCAAATGTTTTGCTAAAGGAATGTAAGTAGTAAAGGGGACCTATTATGCTCATCTTTAGTCCTTTGTATTGACTGGTAGACTCCTATAGAGCAGCGACACACAATAACTCACACAGAAAGCTTTCTAGATCTTCCAGAATCTGCCCCTATTCCAGCTGCATTTCCATGGATTTCCAAAAATCTGCAGTGATTGGTCCCACTCAGCTTGTACAGCTTGTACCAGGGCGTGCCCATATAAGAAAGTCTGACTCACTGTGATGTCACAGTGAGCTGGTGTAAGAAAAAAAATCTCTCAGAGTCATCACAAACTTCTTTCAGGGCTCACTTCCAAATATACAAACCTGATTATCGGTCAAAAAAAAAAAATTCTCGCAGTACTGTTATATTCCTGGAGGGGTACTAGTCATTCTATCAACATTTTTTAGGGGGAACCTCTCATTGAGCCTATTTTTTTGCCGTTATTAACTAATGTTAGGGGCTGCACGGCGTCGAGTGGTTAGCGCGCAGACCTCACAGCTAGGAGACCAGGGTTCAATTCCACCCTTGGCCATTTCTGTGTAGAGTTTGCAGTGGGTTTTCTCCGGGTACTCCGGTTTCCTCCCACATTCCAAAAACATGCTAGGTTAATTGGCGACTCCAAATTGTCCATAGGTATGAATGTGAGTGTGAATGGTTGTTTGTCTATATGTGCCCTGTGATTGGCTGGCCACCAGTCCAGGGTGTACCCCGCCTCTCGCCCAAAGACAGCTTGGATAGCTGCGACCCTCGTGAGGATAAGCGGTAGAAAATGAATGAATGAATGAATGAATGTCCATGTTAACCAAAACAGCAAACAAGCGTATTCAAGAATCAAATCGCATGCTGAGTTGGACAAATTCATACATGTTGGCAGGTCTGCACTACTACTGAAAGTATTCTTTGCCTCTTACGCCCCCCCCGACAGTTAACCGCGACACCCACCCACAAAAAAACATTATACTGCATAATGTTTATGCAGTACTGTATAGCAAAATACATTATTTTTCACAGAAAATGTCCGATTTGGTCCTCCTCTAAACTTAAAACAACTTTAATTTGACTTTTATAAAAATTAAATATGAAAAGTACATCATTGTATGTATATTGTTGTAATGTATACACTGTTTCATGGTTAAACAGCTGAAGTCAGTTGAACATGTGTGTGCCATGTTTACAATTGTAGCCACCGACCGCAAAACATTACACTGTAAAATATATGATGTGGTTGTTTTTGTTGCTAAATGCCTCGTTGTTTCTGGCTGCTACTACATTACTACGTATATTTCCAGGAGCGGAAGCTGTGTTGAAAGTGTAGTCTAGTGAAGCTTGATAAATTTTGGGTGCAAAATTGCTGTGGCGTAGCTGCACAGTTGGGCCTTTCTACTGTGCAAATCAATGAAGCAGCCCCGGGCTTGGGTCGCTGCCCAGAAAGCACAGTTTGGGATGGAGTCTCACCTTACCCTTGTGCAAAGCGGGTGAAAGGCAGCAGTATTATCACTGTGCGCCACTCACCCTGACGCCTTTGCCTTTCTTCTTCGCTGCCTCCTCATGCTTTTTCTCCTCCTCTCGTCTCCATTTCCACCATCATTGTTCCTCTTCACTGTATTCTTCTTTCCTCCTGTTCTTTGCACTGCCTCGGATGCAACAGATTGCCATCAGGAGTCTGCCCCCCCGTCCCACACACCCCCCCACCCCCACCCCCACACTACCACTCCACTCTCGCTATTGGCTGCATGCCCCTCAAATCACTTGTGACAGTTTCCTATTACGGTGTTTACCTGCTCGAAGGCGGTGGAGGCCGCGGCGGTGGCGGCAGCCATATTTGAGCCTCATTCAAGATCTGCTCGATCTGGTGCACGACCGCAAGGCCACGCTTAGCGTCTGCTTGATGCGGTGGCTAACGTCTACTGTTTTTTGCAGTCAGGGTTGCTTTGAGAATGAGCGCCAGATGGAGACGATTATCGTGGATGTTGAAATGTTTATGACAATGTATAAACGGGGACTTGCTTGAGAATAACTGCACAAATGTAGCCTGATGCTATCACACTCGAAATGTCTGCTCAAAATGATATTCTGATGTGGGAACCACAAACAGTAAAAATACAAAAATGAAAAATGAAAAAAAAATTTTTTTTTTTCATTATTATTGCACTTAAAGAACCTTGAATGTACGTATCTTAAATTAACTGTTTCTAAGCCAACATTCTTGAGGTAATTTTAACTTTAATTCATGGAATATTGTTTCATACTGACCTATAATTGATTTTTTTGTGATAATAGTAGTCAGTCAGCCATCCATATAAACTGTTTTTTTAATCTTAGTAGCACATATCCATCATGACATGCACCTAAAATTAACCTAGACTCTTCTCACTTTCCATTCCATAGATTATATTTAACATTATATATTTACATTTACATACCCTCGGTCAGGGGTCTCAAACACACGGCCCGCGGGCCAAATGTGGACCGGAGGACACTAGTTTGAGGCCCCCTGCCTTGATATGAAAGTTTAATGTTAGTGCGGCCCGCGCAAGTTTGATATGGATGCTGTATGGTATCATGTACCCAGAAAAAATTATTACGTTTGATTAATGTTCATGTTAAAGGTTAAATAACTGTTAATAGTTATCCTCCCTCTCCGTGTGGAAGTGGTAAGTTTTTAGCTATTTAAGTTTAAAGGAAATAACTTGAAGGCTACTGTTTAGGTCCCAAGCTCTCTAGTTTGCGAGTTAGCATGTGTCTCAAGACCCTGCAGTTGCGCAATATGTTGTAAATAAAAAGAGTATAAATGTGACTATAGTCGTGTTTTGTCATGTCTACAGGGCTCTAATAATGCTTTGTTCATTTTAATCTGAAAAAAATAATTTGTCTACCCACCAACTATATGTGGTTTCTTAAGTTTGTATTATTTGCCGTTTTATTATTATTATTATATTTATTTATTTATTACTGATTGATTGATTTTCTTTATTCTTGATTTGTTTATTTATTTTTCATCTTATTTTGTGCAGAAAAATAAAAATTAAGATATTTGAGAACAGTGGAATGTTTTATCAGAGCTTTTCTTGTAGAAAATCGGAACCAAAGCACTGAAAAAGTTTGTATATTTTTCTGTTTTTACTAAATGTGTTTTCTTTTTTTTTTTTGGAAAACCTGATGCAGCCCAGCCTTGCCCAGACCCTAGCTCCAGTGGCCCCCAGGTAAATTGAGTTTGAGACCCCTACCTATGAGGAAAACACAGTACAAGGTAGGTTATATAAGCAGGCTGTTACTGTAGCTCTCAGTGTCACACCAGCTGCTCTCCTAGGGAAGCCTTATCTTTGCAGACAGGTCATTAGGTCAAACATTATAATATTGGTTGCTAGGTAGAATTCAGCCGTTCCTCCTCAGGTTCCTCAGCTCTTTCCACGTTTTTTTTTCACATCAATTTGAAAGCAGCCAGGTAAACTGCCTGTGGAATATGATACGATTCCTTTTACTTGGTTAGTAAAGGAAATGTTATGCTAGGAGTCCACTGGGCCGGCGCCAGTTGGTGCCAGTTGGTGCCAAAGATTATGTGATTGGCGCTTAGTGGCTCACTGTGGCGCTGAATAATGGCAACATGGCGACATGCCGAGGGAACATTAATTCCGCGCCAACTGGCACTGGCCCAGTGGACTCCTAGCATCATTGACGCAACTTGGCTCATGCCATTAAATTCCAGTGTATTCCAATAGGTGGATTATTTGTGACATTTGGTTCCACTTGGTGGACACTTTGTGCCAATTGCTTAATGCAAGTGCCGCGACGAAGATTTTAAACAAGTTTTGTTGCCGTCAAACTCAATTTTTGACGCTATTACGCACCACGAGCCAGTTGGGAGGCAGTTTGAGCCACTGCACGCCACTAGGCACCTTATTGGCGACACTAGGCAGCACAGCAAATTGCATTGGCGTGAACTGGCACCAACTGGCACCGGCCCAGTGGACTCTTAGCATTAGACAGTCACTACCTATCATGTACAATTTGGCCAATCAGAAGCCTGAAAATGGTTACACATTATAACACATATTAGATATACAATGATACAATGATGTGTACATTGTCGGTAAAATCAGTGCATAGTTACATCAAGCACTGGAAACAACCTGAATATTTTTTCAGTTCCTCTTGTGTGTTTAAGGTACACACACAAAGACTGTACTTTCTTGTAAAGTACACCGAAATTGCTTGTGTCAAATTCAGAAATCTCTAACCTGAGGCACATTTTCTTTTTAGTGATTATGTATTTATTATTATGTATTTTAACTGCATCATCAAGCCAATATCACCACAAAAGTCTATGAACAATGCAAGCGCTGTGAGTCAAACACAAAGCTTGGATGTTGTCTTCTAAAAGCCCATTTTGTTCTTTTGAATATTTACTGCTATCTCCGTTGAAGTCAATTAAGACTCCAGGTGAAGAGTTCCCTCCCGACGCTACTGGTGACCTTGCTGGTGTAGAGCATGGGGGGGGGGGGGTAACAATGTTTGCGAATATCTCCAGAGCCTGGCAATTAGTTAATTGAAAAGTTATGTACTTGGCATGAATAATGAAAAGCTCCGGAATGATCACGGTACGCTGCAAATTGAACCCCACAGCCGCTGCAATACCGCGCCTGTTTGATTGTTAATGTTTTGGCTGATAACTTGATTAGTTTCAATAATGTTATTTTTTGTCAATGTAAATATCTGTAGTCTTCTCTTGATCAGAAGATGTTGAATTTATCCCGTCATCATGTAAAGTGAACCGTGCAGACTAAACAATGTTGACGTGCCGTACTCCTTCAGGAGCATTCAACACACATGGTTCATATTTAGGGAAAAAAAAAAGTCCAATGAGAAAGTCTTTGACCTTATCACTCTCAACATGAAAGTTACTTTAAAAAAAAAAGTACTTGTATCGTATGATCGCGTGCACATATGGATGCATTAGGAACTGAGGATTTAGGATTCTGCTGTCCTGCATCTACATTAAAAAACACATTTATGGATTTTTTTATGGCCAGTGTGCAGAGGATGGAAGCTCTGAAGGAGCCATGGTCAAAGTAGACACCATACACCTCAAGATAAGGTACGGAACCGTGTGGCGGTGACGAAAAATATTCAAAAATATGTTTCAGGGATGAAGTTATTCATAACAGGGCTTCTCCTTGCAACATTCAAATATATTAATCATGTGGAAAACTGAAAAATGAGACCATTTGGAATATGGAAGTAAGATTCCTTTTTTAAGGTTACTAGTGGTTACTATTATGGCTTGCTCAACTCAGGAGCCAAAAATAACACATTTGGCTCAAAATATGTATTGTATTTGTACAGTATGTGTAATAACCTTACATGAAGAGCATTTAAAATGTCAGCATAAAGCTTCCTATTAAGGATAGTGTATGATATGCTGTTATATCTCTGAAAAATCTAGAAAAAAAAGACATTTGACCGAAAATATTTATAAGAATATAGTCATTAATTCATTCTTTTTTTACCGCTTATCCTCATGAGGGTCGCGGGGGTGCTGGAGCCCATCCCAGCTCTTCGGGCGAGAGGCAGGGTACACACTGGACTGCACGGAGAGAACATGCAAACTTCACACAGAGATGGACGAGGGTGGGATCGAACTCTGGTCTTCTAGTTGTTCGGCCTGCGTGCTAACCACCCGTCCGCCATGCAGCCCTTTTCAATCATACACGAGCAAAAGCGAATTCAACCACTGTACAATAAAACTAAAATAAAGAAAAATTTCAGCCTATCCCAGCTGTCTTTGGGGTAGAGGCGGGGTACACCCTGAACTGGTCGCCAGCCAATCACAGGGCACATATAGACAAACAACCATTCACACTCACATTCATACCTATGGACAATTTGGAGTCGCCAATTAACCTAGCATGTTTTTGGAATGTGGGAGGAAACCGGAGTACCCGGAGAAAACCCACGCATGCACGGGGAGAACATGCAAACTCCACACAGAGAGGAATTGAACTCGGGTTCTGCATGCTAACCACTCGTCTGCCATGCAGCCTGGGAATATATTGTCATTTGAAATAATTTACTTATTAATTACCTTCTCCATAATAATGAGAATAATTACTATAATAAAGTCTAATACATTGGAAACTACAATACCAAAACAACAAAAGATACTTAAAGATACTATAATCCCAGTCAAAGTGTAAGAATATGTGTCAACTGAGTTAATTCAATGCCATATGATTTAAAAATGGCAGCGATACACTTTTTATAGGTTTATGTGAGTGTGAATGGTTGATATCCATCAGCCTTTTGCCTGAAGACAGCTGGGATAGACTCCAGCATACCCCCGCCACCCGAGCAAGTACAAGCGTTTTAGAAAAAGGATGGGTGGGATGGAATTAAATTTTGCAAGCTCTCCCAAATACCGCAGCCTGATTCCAGTACAGTCATGTGGTTGTATTGTTAATAATGTAAACCATGAAAACAATGTAACTCAAAACTGACCCGGGCACAACTCTCCTTACACGCTGTCACGGCCTGCCAATCAAGAGTTTAACATCAACGATATATAATCCCACATCATGCTATAGTATGTCCGCACTGTCTTGTAATGGTCCTCTGGAGGGTTTTTAATTCTAAAGCTCATTGTACACGCTTCATGTTTAGCACCCCCCCCCGCCCACCCCCCGCCCCAACCTCCATAGTGTTTAACGGTGGTTATCCGAACAGGGCTAACATGACCTGCAGGGCTCCTTTACAAACACTTCCGAGACTTCTCACTTCACCTTCATTTGGCAGCCGACCACAAAGCATCTGTCACAGTGACTGCTGGCGATCACCTTTAGCCCACAGCTGATGAATAATAAAGAGAAAAGCTATTATTTATGGTGCCATGCGTTGGCATTCTCACTGTCAAAAAGAATGCAAATTAAGAAAGTTAAGACCATCAATGATATTGGGGGCGTTTGTAAATTTGTAAAACGTTGTAAATTTTCAGGAGTGATAGTAGTAGCAGATGCTTGCCTTGAGCGCCCTCTTGTGGCTATCAGTGTGAAAAAAAACATGTATAAATCGCTCCGGGGTACAAGTCGCAGGACCAGCCAAACCATGAAAAAAAAGTATGACTAATTATACTAATATGTACTAATATGATAATACAAAAAAATGGAGCTGCACCGCAAAGGAGTGGTTAGCGCACAGGCCACACAGCTAGGAGACCCGAGTTTGATTCCATCTCTGTGTGGAGTTTGCATGTTCTCCCCGTGCATGCGTGGGTTTACTCCCACATTCCAAAACATTCATCAAAACATGCTAGGTTAATTGGTGACTCCAAATTGCCCATATGTATGAATGTGAGTGTGAATGGTTGTTTGTCTATATGTGCCCTATGAGTGGCTGGCGACCAGCCCAGATTGTACTCCACCTCTCGCCTGAAGACAGCTGGGATAGGCTCCAGCACCCCTGTGACCCTTGTGAGAATAAGCGGTAGGAAATGAATGAATGAGTCTTTGGGAAACAAAGGTTAAAGTAACCTTAAATCATATTTATAATTTATGGCGGACGAGTGGTTAGCACGCAGGCCTCACAGCTAGGAGACCCAAGTTCAATTCCACCCTCGGCCATCTCTGTGTGGAGTTTGCATGTTCTCTCCGTGCATGAGTGGGTTTTCTCCGGGTACTCCGGTTTCCTCCCACATTCCAAAAACATGCTAGGTTAATTGGCGACTCCAAATTGTCCATAGGTATGAATGTGAGTGTGAATGGTTGTTTGTCTATATGTGCCCTGTGATTGGCTGGCGACCAGTCCAGATTGTACTCCACTTCTCGCCTGAAGACAGCAGGGATAGGCTCCAGCATCCTTGTGACCCTTGTGAGAATAAGCGGTAGAAAATGAATGAATGAATGAATAATTTGGAAAATACAGGAAATCAAAGGTTTGTTGTTTGTTGTTGTACAACACAAAAACAAAGACCAAGAAAAGGTCAAGTCTGTGAAAGAATAAGACTCAACCAAATTTAAATAAAAATGTGCAAAACTAAAAGAAAAATCTGCATGCAGGTAAGTTTTTGCATTCAGAAACACTAAGTACCTCAGCTTTTGTTTCCTGCTGCCCATTTTTCTCACTTTTCCAGCTTGCGTCCCCATTTTGACCAATTGTTTGTGATTTTAACCAGAAAAGAAAGAAAAAGGGGGGAAAAAAAACAGCTGGCTCCCTTCAGTCCCTTCAAAGAAACTGTTTTTTTTTTTTTTTTTGACCGACACATAACAAGTATGAATTGGGAGGCTGTGTAATTTAGAAATGTCAACACTCACTTCTGTTGTGTTGAAAGCAATTGTTTCTGTCTGACATGCATTTTTTATTTCACAGTACTCTGAGAAACACTACAATAAATTATACTCCAATTCTAGAACGTTAGAAAAAATTCTTAGCTTCTTCCTTGACCAATGCACCACTCTTACAAAAGGGCCTGGTGATATTGTTGTTATTGACTACACAGGACATAAAGACCGCCATCGCATTCATCAATGAAGCAGGATCTGTATTGTCGGAGATAATCACACATTTCAGTATCACTCCGGATGAAAATCCCCGGTCTTATTTTCCCCTCCAATCATTCCCCATCAATCATCATGCCCGCTCGACTCTGGCGACAGATAAGTCAGCACTGTGCCGCTCTGACGAAACTGATCACTCGCCCTCTGAGCCAAACATCTCCGAGGCGGCCAAGCAGCTCAGCTCGTAGCTATCATAGCCAAGCTGTGATCCCTGGCCCGAGGCCCATTCCACACCGGCTCTGGAATTACATCGCAGCAACAGTTCCGTGACTGAGCTGTGTTTACAGCGGACGTGACCAGTCGGTGCTTACAAGCGGAAACATCGTTTATATGAATTAGTGGCTGATAGATAGTGATAAATATTCATGAGGGGGGGCTTTTAATTGAACCCGCTAATCACCAGGCCAACCAAGGGGGGCGGACGCATGTCTGGGGCTGTAAACCACCACGGTCTGTGACAATGAGGCTATTAAATAACACAAAAATAAAGCTGTCCTATGCTTGAGATGCGGCCATAAAGCAATCATCCATTTTTTGTGGGTTAAATGTATACAGCCATGTTATTGTTTTCTGTTTAATGGGCTGAGCACAGGTCAAGTAGTCTTCATTGGAAGACGGGCCAGCTTGGTTTCTTCTCTTAACTTAATTGCGCTCAAATTTCAATACTAATTGAATCTTTTATGAAAGGCCCCTTTTAGAAAAAGAAACCTGTATAGAACTTACTAGTACTCTAGTAGTACTTCAATAAAATGTAATATTATTTCTTTTCATGCTTAATTTCTTTAAAATGTATGTATAAATATATGAAAATATATTTGAAATCTGTCTATTTTGTCCTGTATAGTTTTTTGTGATTTGATATTTTTCTTTATTCACACATTTTAGTTAGATTTTTTTTAATCCGAAAGCAAATATTATTTTTTTTCACAAACATAAAACTTTTTTTTAGCTTTTTTTTTTAGCTTTTTTTTGAACACGTAAACAGACATTGAGTTTTTACTATATATATTATAGTATATATAGTATTTTTTTTTCACAAACATAAAACTTTTTTTTAGCTTTTTTTTTAGCTTTTTTTTGAACAGGTAAACAGACATTGAATTTTTACTATATATATTATAGTATATATAGTATTTTTTTTTCGCAAACATAAAACTTTTTTTAGCTTTTGTTTAGCTTTTTTTTTGAACAGCTAAACAGACATTGAGTTTTTACTATATAGCTAAAAGTCGCATGTCCCAAATCAATAAAAATGTGAAAAAAAATGAAGAACAAGCAACTTGATCACATGAGAAATACTGCCCTAACCATGTATTTGGCCATAATTTAAAAACATTTAAAAAATACAAATATGCACAAATATCAAAAATTCCAATGAAATAATAATTAAGGGCTGCACGGCGGATAAGTGGTTAGCGCGCAGGCTTCACAGCTAGAAGACCCAAGTTCAATTCCTGGACTTTGCATCTTCTCCTCGAACATGTGTGGGTTTTCTCCGCGTACTCCGGTTTTCTCCCACATTCCAAAAACATGCTAGGTTAATTAGCGACTCCAAATTGGCCATAGGTATGAATGTGAGTGTGAATGGTTGTTTGTCTATATGTGCCCTGTGATTGGCTGGCCACCAGTCCAGGGTGTGTCCCGCCTCTCGCTCTAAGACAGCTGGGATAGGCTCCAGCACCCCCTGCGACCCTCGTGAGGGTAAGCGATAGAATGAATGAACGAATAACAATTAAAATACTGTTGCTGCATAACATTTTAAATCTAGCCTTAAACTGGTCCCACAGGAGAAATTTAATAAAAACAAAACATTTGGGGGGTGAGAGTGGGAGGGGTGAATAATGATAATAATATGAATAATATGCTGAGTACAGAAACATTTCACAAAGCCAATGAAAGTGCCTCTTAGTTTAAATGTCCCCAATTGCACTTGAAACTAGCAACCTTTTGTTAGCGCATTGTGGGCGTGGCCTGCAAACTGTTGTTAAACCCTTCCTACTTAAGCTGGAGTGTGACCGGAGGCGAGTACAAGCTGCAGCGTGGCGCCCACGGTCACAGACTTGACAAACTGACAATAGACGCCTCCATAGTGAAAACGTTTAGCGCCAGCGTGTCATAACAACTAGCTTAAGTCCCGGTGACGTGTGGATGCTCAGAGCGCTTTGAGATTGTAATTACGGTCACGAGCCCCAAGTCCCCACTGACTGACAACTCCAACAAAGACGTGAAAGATGAGCGTGCTCGTCTTATTGAAGGTGAAGGAAACTTTTACATTTAGAGGGAGGTCCATGATTGACAGCTCTCTACTGAACATCCCCTTTAAGAGAAGTGGTGGAGTTGACATACCTGAACCCCTCAGACAAGGTGAACCGCATCATCCCGGGTCTGGTCCAAATCAGTCCCGGCGACAAGGTAATGGGGCAATTACCAGTCATTTGTCCTGCACGGGGGTGGGGAGCGCTAAAGTTCTGACCCGACAAATTAGTGATATCCCAACTAAATGCACTGTGAGGGTGCTTAAAGCCGCCATATTGGATGTCAACTTGTTCTTTTATCTGCATGACAACATTCTTTGTGTACATGTCATTAGATCATTTTAAACGTCTGCCCGAGGTAGCGTGTTTTTCGGTTAATGTAATGTGTACATTTTCCTGGCTAGAGTAACACTTGTGTTATTAATACACTGTGTGAGTCCAACTGTATGCTTCATGTAGTTTTGTCACAAATTTAGCATGCTAACAAGATGGCAACCAGAATGTATGCTAGGTTAATTGGCGACTCTAAATTGTCCATAGGTATGAATGTGAGTGTGAATGGTTGTTTGTCTCTATGTGTCCTGTGATTGGCTGGCGACCAGTCCAGGATGTACCCTGCCTCTCACTTGAAGACAGCTGGGATAGGCTCCAGCGACCCTCGTGAGGATAAGCGGTAGAAAATGAATGAATGAATGGAATTGTGGCATGAGCTTGATGCCCAGTGTATTCCCCATTTACAATTACACTCAAAAGCTACTGTATTATACTCCACAGTCTCTACTTTGCTGCATCTGCCCTCAGTCTCCTCATAGATGAAATGTGCCTTCTTACCAATAAGTAAATCTAGAAGACCCTTCCTCTCCAATATTGTATTTTCATGACTAATTAGCACCAATGATCATATCGCAGCGGTCCTTCACTTGGCCTTTCACCGCAGTCGTCACCACGTCAGCCCCAGCTGCAGGTCTTTAATGACAGCCTGCTGTTTGATAGGCCACTTTGTCACTGAATATGTGTGAGAAACCCGCCCGCTTGTTGCCTCATTCTTTCCACACTCCCACCACAACACAGTAGCCTTTGAATGCAGCCGGCCACTTTTATCCAAGATTTTAACCTGTCTTGCCTTGACTTGTTTCCCTTCCTTTTACAGTGCTCGCCTTGGAGGAGTACATCAAGAAGTAACCTCATGCCCTCCAGGAGACCTAATGGTGTCTCTTTAGTGGCACTTTACCGCCTCAATGTGACTCCCCCCCTCCGACCGCCGTGTCCGAGATGCATTGATTTTATTGAGATGAGGGTCCTCTCTGGCTGAGTCTGTGGAGTCTGTGGAGTATGCGATACCTGAACTTGGTGTTTACAGGAGGAAACGTGGAATGGAAAGTGTAGCAACGAAAATGTTTGCCGACTCATTAGGTAAATCTGGTAGGGATTTAACACCGCAGCACTCTGAGGGGTTTGCTTGTTGGTGTGCATGCTGTGAACAACTTTGACATTTAGTGGGTTGAACTGGCCAATTGGAGGCTAATTGCCTAATGACTTTATTAGACACGTTTAATCAGGCTTTTACGCTTTCATGTCGGTAACAAGGAGTTCTTTGCCTATTCAGTAGACGATATTGGCTGACAGGCTGCCAATCAGTGGTTGCACGGGATAGCAGTGACATGCGGTGAGTGAGGTTCATGGCTGGTGAGGTTCGCAGTTTTTTTTTTTATATTCTTGTGCTTTAATCAAAGTCATTTTGGTGAATAATTTTGTTTTTAAATACTTCTTAATCCCATTTATTTATGTTTATAAACTGAAAACCTTTAGTACATGCGCCCGATCCCTGTCCAGGAAAACTTGTTTCCATGCTATTAAAGCCTGATCACTTGTAGTTTTGTCTGAAACATTTTTCAGCTTGGGTACTCAACAGTACTTTGAACAAGTGTTTGCCTCCTTCCTGATTTCTTTGTCTGCATGTTTGTCACATGTTTCAGAACCACAGTAAGAACCATTATCCACAAATGGCAAAATCATGGAGAAGTAGTGAACCTACCCAGGAGTGGCCGGCCAATCAAAATGACCCCAAGAGCAGAGAGACGACTCATCCAAGAGGTCACAAAAGACCCCACAACAACATCCAAAGAACTGCAGGCCTCACTAACCTCAGTTAAGGTGAGTGTTTATGACTCCGCCATAAGAAAGACACTGTTAATTATTATATTAAGGTTCATCTCAATTTTGCCAGAAAACATCTTGTTGATTCCAAAGTTCTTTGGGATCGGGCAACACAAAAGTTGAACTTTTTGGAAGTTGTAAAAGTAACCTTCCATTTCAGGAAAACAACATCATTCATTCATATTCTACTGCTTATCCTCACAAGGGTTGTGGGGGTGCTGGAGCCTATCCCAGCTGTCTTCAAGCGAGAGGCAGGGTACACCCTGGGACTGGTGGCCAGCCAATCACAGGGCACATATAGACAAACAACCATTCACACTCACATTCATCCCTATGGACAATTTGGAGTCGCCAATTAACCTAGCATGTTTTTGGAATGTGGGAGGGAAACCTGAGTTTTAACCCACTCATGCACAGGGAGAACATGCAAACTGATGGCCGAGAGTGGGATTGAACTCGAGGCCTGCGCGCTAACTACTCGACCGCCGTGCAGCAAACATCATACCAATAGTAAAATATGGTGGTGGTAGTGTGATGGTCTGGGGCTGTTTTGCTGCTTCAGGACCTGAAAGATTTGCTGTAATGGAAATGGAAATTCAACCATGAATTCTGCCTGTGATATAATTCTGTCTATGAAAAAATCCTGATGATGATCCAAAACACACCAGCAAGTCCACCTCTGATTGGTTGAAGAAAAACAAAATGAAGACTCTGGAGTGGCCTAGTCAAATACCCTCCAATGTTACTGAATTACAACAATTCTGCAAAAATGAGCAAGAATAATGATGTCACGTTTAGGTCATGGTGTATAATAAATGTTTCTACAAACATTATATGAGCGACATGCTGACAAACTGTCAGTGCAATCAGAGACTGGACGCGGCTCGGGGACCAAACTTAGACATTCGCAGCGCCCTCATCTCAGTTTTCTACCCTGCTACTACTTCCTGCTACTTGAGTTTATGTTAAATGAGGAAGAAAATAACTTCATTCAAGTAAATGTGCTTTCTTAACAGGAGTGCAGAAAAATCAAGGCATGCATTATTCTCTCGCTCTGAAGTCATTAGAAAGGCTGTTTCCTCTGGAAGAATAAACTGCCGTGACCTTTCACCCTTGTTAATCCATCAGGGGGACAGAAGAGGCGGGGCCAGTGATTTGTTTTGGTAGTCGAAACTCAGACAGCCTAAGAATATCATTTTATTCATATGATTAACATGATTAGGCAATGCTATAACATTATTTATATTATAATTTATAACAGATGGAATCTGAGTTACAGTATAGCCAGTCACAGCACACAGCTGTGGTGCGTTCAAGAACCATCATAAAATGTCATTGTATTGTGGGCCCTTTTTAACAGCGCTATTCATTTGACTTGTATTATCATATATTTATGTATTATTATTACCAACTTATAGTGAATGAAATTGGTTTTTCTGTAGGCGGAAAAAACTATACACATTTTTGCCCAAAAATCCGCTCATCCACTGCATTGTAATCGGTTCTTTTAGAGGTTTGTTCTTAAGAGAAAGATCTTCCTTGCTTCCTTCACCACACACCACAAGTTGGTTTTATTTTATACATAAGTTTGGTTAGCCAAGCACAACTTTGATACTACTAGAAGTGAGGCACCAGGAGTCATGTTTTTTTTTTTTACCAAAAATGTCAGTCAAACAACCTCAGGAGCATTTAAATATAGTTCCACTCTTGTATATCATTTTGACCAATGCTGACTACCGGAAGCGCCATGATGACTAAACGTTTAAAGTGAGAAAAGAAGTGACAACTGACACATGAAGATGTCTGCGGTCTCAATGCTTCATGACGTCAGGGTGCAGTATATGTTTACAAAGCCACATTGTTGTATAAATACAATAAATTATTATAACATGACTGTTATTCCAGGACTGTTCTGGTTGACTCATAAACAATGATGAGTGTGTAGAGGGCTAATGTTAAATCATTGCACGACTTGGTGGTGTTGTGTTTGTTGCAGCAATCTACAATCAAAATGCAATTGTTCTTGGTTTAAATCACTAATAGACGAACTATTAGTGACAGTAGAAGAAATTCACTTTTCTTGGAAACTACAAGTCAGATATTTATAAGCAGCTGGTGGCAAACTTCCTGAAGTCCTACAAAGCCTCTGGCTACAATATGTCACTGAAAATAGATTTTTTTTTTCATTTCCATCTAGATTTCTTTCCATTGAACTGTGGAGAAGTATGGGGAACCATTCCACCAGGACATTGCAGCTATGGAGAAAAGATATCAAGGAAAGTGGAATCTAATATTATGAAATATCTTGAATATAGTTCATCTTTCATTCATTCATTAATTTTCTACTGCTTATCCTCACGAGGGTCGCGGGGGGTGCTGGAGTCTATCCCAGCTGTCTTCAAGGCAAGAGCCGGAGTACAGCCAGTCACAGGGCACATATAGACAAACAACCATTCACACTCACATTCATACCTATGGACAATTTGGAGTCGCCAATTAACCTAGCATGTTTTTGGAATGTGGGAGGAAACCGGAGTACCCGGAGAAAACCCACGCATGCACGGGGAGAACATGCAAACTCCACACAGAGATGGGCGAGGTTGGAATTGAACTCGTGAGGCCTTTGTGCAAACCACCGTGCAACCCTAAAGTTATTAACTTATCAAAATAAATGAGATTTAGCCACAGTTGAAAATTTTTTAGACCAATGTTGTCACCTCTTTTTACTAAAAAATCAGTAATAACGGTCAAAGTGGGAGCAGCATTGATTTTAAATGATAACCAGGTGAAGATATTTAAGGGAGATAAGCCTCTTTCACACAAAGATGTACTTCCCTATCCCTCATAGATTGTCCAACAATGTTTTTCAGGAAGTTTACCTGCTCTGATTGATGATCCTAAAGTTTTACATTCAGGCTTTATTCATGCTTATCTTATCAAGCACAAAGTAAACACTGGCGTTTCCCTCGTATGCGCTTCTATACAGTAGATGCACGCGATAAAGAAAGAGGCAGCATAGTGGCTGTGGGTGCTGTGTATTGTGTTCTGTGACTCGTCTCCTCGCTCAGACCGTTCCTTCGCTTTGATCCCGCCGTGCTCCTGACCCACTGCTGTTCTGTCACGCTGACATGTTTAACAAATACTGTCGGGTCCGACCAGGATACATCAGGGTGTTACAGAGATGTTGTTGTCCGTCCTGCTCACAGCGTGATGGACGATATGGCGTTGAAGCTTTTCTTATCATTATCTTTAAAACCCTCACACATTTCATCCACGGAGACCTCACAAATAGTTACAGCGTTTGAAATATGACTTCAACTGTTTCCGCTGATTCCTCCTCCTCCTCCTTTGCCTCCTCTTCTAAGGGCGACCGACCGCCTTTGAGGTCTTCCCCTTCAATCACTCGTCACAAAAGCAACAAAACACGCCTCTGTAAATATTTCAGTGGCTGCGGCACCTCTTGTGCAGGGTCCCGCTGCTCGCTGTCTGCCGGGCCTCGGAGTGACTCATTGTGTGTCCGGTTGGCGCACATCAGGGGGTGTTGTGTCGTTGGACATGGCTGCTCTCTTGTGCGGAGGCAGCGGTGCCTGCATGCATGCAGGAGCGGAGCAAAGGATTAGAGTCCATGTTTCTGTGTGTCTAACCAGCTTACCAGGCATGCTCCGCTGCCTTGGAACAGATGAAATTATTCACAACACTTAGTTCTGCTTGGTGGCAAAGGGCCTATTTATGGCCATCATCTCGCAGGACCGACAGTAGACCGCCAAGGTTTCAGTGTTGCGTACAGACATGGTATCAGTTATTCATTTTTGTGGGTTTTTTCACTATAAAACATAATGTTACATAAGTGGGGTAAGGGGACATGGGAACGCTTTGTGCTTACATCAGGGGCATCCAAAGTGAGGCCCGGGGGCCATTTGGGGCCTGTTACTGTTTCTTTATTGTCCGGCGACATATTTAAAAATATAAAAATATGATTTAATTGAAAAAAAAATGCTTAAGAAATAAGGAAACATTTGTAATATAATGACAAAAAGTCATAATTTTAGAGTCATAAGAGTAATGTTGTAATTTGAAGAAAATAATGTAATGTATTCAAAAAGTAATAATTAAAAATAAAAATAAAGAAATAGTTGGAAAAAAACGCAGAACAACAAAAAAATTCAATTTACAAGAATAAAGGCAAAACATTAAATAATAATAATAATAATAATAATAATAATAATAATAATAATAATAATAATAATAATAATAATAATAATAATAATAATAAATCATGTCTCAATTTAATGAGAATAAACATGTCTGTAATGTCATTTTGGTAACATAGAGTTGAAATAGCTGTCAATTATATTTTTTTTAATTTATAATATCAGAAACAAACAAAACAAAAAGTAGTCACGTTATAATTAATTAGGGTTATAATTTTATAGGAATATTATGGGAATAAACTCTCAATATAAGAAAGTTGAAATATTTGGAATTTAAAAATAAACAACAGCAAAAATTATGGGGAAAATGAAATGATTAGGTATAAAATAATAAAATAAAAAATAAAAAAATTTAATTAAAATTAAAAAATTTAATAAAATTAAATAATAATAAAATAATAATAAATAAGTCATGTAAGCTGGGATGTTTTTTTTTCCTTCCTCTCCTTTTTCTTTGTGGCCCTCGGTGGAAAGGTACACAGATCCGGCCATGTGTTGTATGGAGATACAAATATAATATGGATTGCTGTGCTTACGTAGAGTACATTGTGTACTGAGAGACAATAAAGACGCTCCTTAGTGCTTATAAACGTGTTTTGAGACACTACATATGTGATACATGTTATATATGGCGTGTACGGTGAACAATGCTTCCGGAACAGATACAAGGACCATATATTGGCTGCAATGCTTTACGCAATATACTGCATACCTAAGTATCTTGATCTTCCATATCTTCCATATAAGATGCATAGGGATACTGCATGCCTACATATTACATACTTGCATTGGTAGTGTGTACTGTGTTCAATGTACAATGTAAAGAAGCTACAGGGACACTGCATGCTTATATAATACTATACAATACTATAAATGGTGACTGTAGGGATAGGGTGTGTGTGTTTACAGATATGGTTTTATTAAACGCTGTATGCTTACATACGGTACTGTACGGATGAGTAAAATGCATACTAACTTAATATATATGTATAGATGTATATATGTATATAATCTATAAATTAGACATACAGTGATGTACACTGTATGCTTCCAGATGTGGCGTATTAGGACCGTGTTTGTTGACGTTGTTGACGCTTATAGGTAGATTTCAGTTTGTTTTGCACACTTCAATACAGTACATAGTATATATGTTTTTAGTGAATTAACAGTTTTCTAGTTTGCAATCCTTTAAAGAATCTTGTTAATGTTCTCTGGCCAGGATTATTACTATAATATCATAAATGGGAAACGTGTTTTAGGATGGATTTGCCCTTGATAACGGCCATGTTGCTTGCAAGTCTTCAGGGAGCGCTTTTCCAATAAGAGTAATGTCCCCCTTGTGCGCGGCCACCGTCACACAATTTACGGGCAGATTACAGATTCTAATAAAATTTTTGCTACCCTAATTAAAGAATCTGTTCCCTATTTTATGACAGTTCAGTTCCCCTCCACCGCTTCTGTCCAATTTAATTATTCTGATGCAGATAATTAGCATGAGCTGGCCATTGTTCATCTCATTTGCATATTATATTGGATAATTGAATGAGAGTGGCTGATGATTAAATTAGGCTGAATGACACATGATTCAGCCCGCAGTTGAGAAAAGTTAACAGAAGGAGCAGACTGGGAATACGACGTGCGGCTTTTGAATATTTATATATATCCTCCCGTGGTTCAGCCGCCCGCCGCCGCCGCCCCCCTCTCTCGCCCTTTCGCACTCTGCTAATTTAAAAAATGAACAGCGGCGCTACGAGTGAAACTTGTTGCTGGGTGTGTCATTTGTGTCCGACGATGGCCGTGCAGAGCATTAAAATCAATGATTGTTTTTAATCTTTTAAATGCTCCATCGACAGAGCAACACGTTTACACTCTGATAAGACAAATGAGGCTAGTGTGGCTAAATTGGCTTTCAGGCACTTTCTATGTAAACACAGACTCCTGGTGCCTTCCTGACGTCCGCATCATGGACAAGCTCAAGTGCGCTGGCGAAGGTTGTCTCCGAACGCATTTGACATGACGATGAAGTCAGATGCGAGCTTAGATCAATTCCAAAACATCTTATGAAATGCTTCTGCGAGTTTTTCCACGTGGGGCTCGGGGCAGGGTAAATGTTTGGAGGGGATATTTGGAACAGCTTTAGCCTTTCACATGCTAATGTAAGCACTGGCGGCACAAGAAAGCGGGCCTGACCCGGGGGCCACACGGTGACACAGTCTGCTGATTCAGTGCCGGCAGCCCTGGCTTTGTTTATGTGTGTGCACAAGAAATAATGCACGTCATAAAACGGAGAACTTTGAAGGGGGAACCACTAGCACACATGATAAATGCCCCCACTAGCTCCTCTGAATATAAATAACTCTTCCCAATACTACAAAAGACTTCCCTACAGCTACTAAAACACCATCTTTTTTCCGATGTTTTTCCTTTTGTCTTCTTCGCTGTTGTACGAATTGCAACAAAATCGCCATGACAAATACTCAGACTTAACAAACGCGTTAAAATAGCGCAGGCCGCCACAAAAGGTTTTAACGTTTTGTTTCACTGCAAATTACAAACCCGTCTGCTTCAGTTTTGACGGAGATAAAACTTTCTCAATATGCATTAAAACCAGATTGTTGCCTTGCTGCCTGGGATTAGGTTTCAAGTTTAGGTTAGTTTAGCTAAGTTTATGTTTGCCCACCCCTGCCTTAGTTGATGACTTTGAATGGGGATATGTTTCACTGAAAATCTCAAGTCATTAAACTAAAGTCCGAGTCAAGTCACTAATATCGAAGTTGCAATTCTTTGGTGATATTGTCAAATAATCAAAATTGAACTTAAGTCTGACTCGAGTCCAGGTCGTATGATTCAGGTCCACACCCCTGGCAGTTAGGGTTAGGATTGAGATTAGAGTTAAGGTTGGGGTTAGGTTCAGGTTTAAGAGTTAGTGTTTTCTAGGTTATGAAAGGACAAGGACGTATTTCTTCAATCATTTCTTTCTCCTCCAGTCAAATTCCAAAACGTTTGCCCACTCGTCTTAGTTGATGACTTTAAATGGGGACACGTTTCACTGAAAATCTCAGGTATTATCAAGTCATTAGACTAAAGTCTGAGTCAAGTCCTAAGTCACTAATATCGAAGTTTTGAGTGTTTGGTGATATTGTCAAGTCATCAAAAATTGGAACTTGAGTCTGACTCGAGTCCAGGTCGCTTGATTCGGGTCCACACCTCTGGCAGTTAAGGTTAAGATTTAGATTAAAGTTAAGGTTGGGGTTAGGTTCAGGCTATGGGTTTAAGAGTTAGTGTTTTCTAGGTTATGAAAGGACAAGGACGTATTTCTTCAATCATTTCTTTCTCCTCCAGTCAAATTCCAAAACGTTTGCCCACCCGTCTTAGTTGATGACTTTAAATGGGGACACGTTTCACTGAAAATCTCAAGTATTATCAAGTCAATAGACTAAAGTCCGAGTCAAGTCCTAAGTCACTGATGTCAAAGTTGCAAGTCTTTGATTATATTGTCAAATCATCAAAATTGAACTTGAGTCTGACTCGAGTCCAGGTCGTTTGATTCGGGTCCACACCTCTGGCAGTTAGGGTTAGGATTGAGATTAGAGTTAAGGTTGGGGTTAGGTTCAGGTTTAAGAGTTAGTGTTTTCCAGGTTATGAAAGGACAAGGACGTATTTCTTCAATCATTTCTTTCTCCTCCAGTCAAATTCCAAAACGTTTGCCCACCCGTCTTAGTTGATGACTTTAAATGGGGACACGTTTCACTGAAAATCTCAAGTATTATCAAGTCATTAAACTAAAGTCCGAGTCAAGTCCTAAGTCACTAATATCGAAGTTTTGAGTGTTTGGTGATATTGTCAAGTCATCAAAAATTGGAACTTGAGTCTGACTCGAGTCCAGGTCGTTTGATTCGGGTCCACACCTCTGGCAGTTAGGGTTAAGATTTAGATTAAAGTTAAGGTTGGGGTTAGGTTCAGGCTATGGGTTTAAGAGTTAGTGTTTTCTAGGTTATGAAAGGACAAGGACGTATTTCTTCAATCATTTCTTTCTCCTCCAGTCAAATTCCAAAACGTTTGCCCACCCGTCTTAGTTGATGACTTTAAATGGGGACACGTTTCACTGAAAATCTCAAGTATTATCAAGTCAATAGACTAAAGTCCGAGTCAAGTCCTAAGTCACTGATGTCAAAGTTGCAAGTCTTTGATTATATTGTCAAATCATCAAAATTGAACTTGAGTCTGACTCGAGTCCAGGTCGTTTGATTCGGGTCCACACCTCTGGCAGTTAGGGTTAGGATTGAGATTAGAGTTAAGGTTGGGGTTAAGTTCAGGTTTAAGAGTTAGTGTTTTCCAGGTTATGAAAGGACAAGGACGTATTTCTTCAATCATTTCTTTCTCCTCCAGTCAAATTCCAAAACGTTTGCCCACCCGTCTTAGTTGATGACTTTAAATGGGGACACGTTTCACTGAAAATCTCAAGTATTATCAAGTCATTAAACTAAAGTCCGAGTCAAGTCCTAAGTCACTAATATCGAAGTTTTGAGTGTTTGGTGATATTGTCAAGTCATCAAAAATTGGAACTTGAGTCTGACTCGAGTCCAGGTCGCTTGATTCGGGTCCACACCTCTGGCAGTTAAGGTTAAGATTTAGATTAAAGTTAAGGTTGGGGTTAGGTTCAGGCTATGGGTTTAAGAGTTAGTGTTTTCTAGGTTATGAAAGGACAAGGACGTATTTCTTCAATCATTTCTTTCTCCTCCAGTCAAATTCCAAAACGTTTGCCCACCCGTCTTAGTTGATGACTTTAAATGGGGACACGTTTCACTGAAAATCTCAAGTATTATCAAGTCAATAGACTAAAGTCCGAGTCAAGTCCTAAGTCACTGATGTCAAAGTTGCAAGTCTTTGATTATATTGTCAAATCATCAAAATTGAACTTGAGTCTGACTCGAGTCCAGGTCGTTTGATTCGGGTCCACACCTCTGGCAGTTAGGGTTAGGATTGAGATTAGAGTTAAGGTTGGGGTTAGGTTCAGGTTTAAGAGTTAGTGTTTCTAGGTTATGAAAGGACAAGGACGTATTTCTTCAATCATTTCTTTCTCCTCCAGTCAAATTCCAAAACGTTTGCCCACCCGTCTTAGTTGATGACTTTAAATGGGGACACGTTTCACTGAAAATCTCAAGTATTATCAAGTCATTAAACTAAAGTCCGAGTCAAGTCCTAAGTCACTGATGTCAAAGTTGCAAGTCTGATGATATTGTCAAATCATCAGAATTGGAACTTGAGTCTGACTCGAGTCCAGGTCACATGATTGGGGTCCACACCTCTGGCAGTTAAGGTTAGGATTTAGATTAGAGTTAAGGTTGGGGTTAAGTTCAGGTTTAAGAGTTAGTGTTTTCCAGGTTATGAAAGGACAAGGACGTATTTCTTCAATCATTTCTTTCTCCTCACTCCTTGATGTAGTAATTCAAATGTTCATATGAGACAGACGAGAGTCGGGGAAGGCCGCCTGTCCCGCATCATTGGCTGACTTCAAGGTTTGTCCTTTTTCAAACACACATTGCAACACCTGAAACTTGTGTTTGTCTTTGTCTCCCGTATGCCTTGTAAAATCCTCTCTGTTCTCTGTTATAGTACACAAAGTGTCGTCTCATTGTCTGCCTGGAGTCATTCTAAGGTGGGGGGGTGGAGGGTGGGGTTAGGAAGGAATTTACACAGTCCTGGGGATCTGTCAGTAGGTGGTATAGGAAACTGTAAAGATAAGTCCAGGCTGCAGCTTAAGCTCGGTCCACACGAGAGCTTTTCGGCATGTGTCAGATGTCAGGGCAGATAGAGTCGTGCCCTCTCCTCTTATCTGAGGCTTGAGCGTGCCCACTTCCACAGGAGGAAGCCTGGACAGAGATGTGGGGATATCTAGCAGGGGTGATGTTTGCTGAGGTGTCCACTTTCCTGACACATCTCGGGTCTCAGAGTAAACCCTGTCAGAGCTGTCTAGACGGGTCGGCCTGTGGCATGCGGCCTTTTAGCTCAATGATGGCTCACTTCCTATTCACCAAATCATTGGAAAAGCTCAGACTGACTCGAGAATTTGTTGATTTAATGCATTCACTTTTTCAGCATGTAAGCTCCTAAGACATAACATACATATTTATTATGGTGGAACCAGACTGACTCATATAAGGAGGCGAATAGTGCAGTCGAGGAAGTAGCAAATTTCTTCATGTTGTGGTACTTTTCCTCTGAGTAAGTCCCATCACTTCAAAGTTTGAGTATAGACTTGTGGACAAAATACTTTGGGTGACACGCTAGCGTACATGTAATACAGACAGCCTTCAGGTTCATTTAGAATCTTTGCACAATGACTACCGGGAACAAAGTTGCTAAGCTCTGCATTAGTTTTAACCAATCTTGCTGAAATTTGACATAAGCCAAGTTTACATGAGTTTTTCCTCTTTCCGAATGGAATCTTTTCGAATGACTTTTCTGAAAACAATGGTATCCATGGAAAGGAATATTCCAATGTTTTGTCTACATGCGCCGCTATAACCAACCAGAATAGTCAATGGGGCATGCCCAGTAAAACGTAAACACCACCATCACGTGATACCGACTTCTTCGAGTTTTTCTTTCACTTGTTGGAATAACTCCGTATTGCCAGTTTTTCGTTCGTCCAGTCTTGAAATTTAGTTTGGATCAAAAACAAACTTTCCGCAGCAGTCCAATGCTGATTGCTCGCCTCCATTTGTAAAACAGAAGAACGTCTCGAGCTGTGTGTTATGTCATATCTGAGCATACGCTGAAAGAACACACCCGGGAAAAATGATATAAAACAAGAAAAGATAAAATTCAATCTTGCTAATATTTTATAATTAAACTCAGAACATGTTTTATATAGATATGTATTTTCTTTATAAAGAAAAACTGGACTTATGAATGAAGTATAGAAGGGTTTAGATTCTGTTCCACAGATAAATAATAGATAATAAACAACAGAAGAAGAAAAACATGACGAAGAAAAACGCACCCTGACAACTTTCCGTTTGATACCTCAATCGGATTGGGAAAGGAATATTCCACCCCTGTGAATCCGATTATATATCCATTCGGATTGGCACTTTTCTTTCGGAATGAGGTGTATACAAAGGTTACATTATTTCCGTTTTCCGCAAATAAACCGAATACAATTGGAATATTTGGGTCCATGTATACGTGTCAGTCACTTCATGTTGCCAAATTCTGTACCGTTTCAACTAAACTAGAGTGTATTGAGCTGTGTGAGAAATTTCAAGTCAATCCCGGTTACAAGGTTTAATAACAGCGCCATCATGTGGTTTATTTATCAGGAAAACAATATCACATTTAATACAGCAGAGGTGCATATTTTCACCAATGTTCAAAAGTTGATGCTAAATATTTTCTTCATTTGCACCCAAAAAAAACACCAAAGTAAATTTGAACTCTTTTTTCACAGAGCGCCTGCAGAGGAGTCGCTGCACCTCCAACCTTTTCTTGTCATCCTCCTGCTGTGGGCTCCTGACGAGAGGCAATTTGTTTGGATGTTTAATGCTGCTTGCTGTGCTGCTGGTGGAGGATTATACGAGATGGCCCAGTGATTTGTGGAGGCTGTTAGTGGGGCAGCGTAAGTGTGTGTGTGTGTTTCCAACCTACTATGTGTGTGATCAGTTCCAGGTCTTCGCCCTAACACAGACGTCAATTGTCTTCTTACAAGTGTCCTTTTTATCCTCCAGAAGGCAAACATCTCTAATATGTTTGTTGTGTGTTTTATGATGTATGTAAGTACTATGTTGTTCCCTTTTGATTCTGTTATATAAAACATCAGGCTGGATGCAAGGTATCTTGTCTTTACTTCGACTCAGCATCACTTTTCAATGCATCCCATTTCTTGGGAAGATGAACCCTGCTCCGCTTATGTTGAAACGAGCGCTTACGTCTCAAAAAAAAGTGCTGGCAACAACATCAAGTGACAGCCAGCCTTCCACTCCGCTCTTTGAACGCCGGCCTGAAGGGCTTCACCCTCAGATGATGAAAAACGAAAAAGTGAATTATTGGTTTGTTTATCGTGCTCTTAAAACCTAAAGTGCATTATTAAACAGAGAGAACATTAAACGGGAGAGTATTGTTAAAAGTGTTTTAAAAGTCTTGTAAATCTCCTTAATTTATGTTTGTGCGGTCGACGAGGGTCACCCCGGCCGGGTCTCTGCTTTTAATTTGGAGCCGGGGTTCTGTACCTACGGCGCTGCAAATTGACCGATGCGGAGATGTTCTGACGCTGAGACAATACAACCTTAGTGAGTCTGACTGATGCATGCATGTACACACGTGGACAAAATTGTTGGTACTTCTCAGTTAAAGAAAGAAAAGTTGATGGCTGATTTTGATTGTTTTATTTTATTTTATTTTATTTTATTTTATTTTATTTTATTTTATTTTATTTTATTTTATTTTATTTTATTTTATTTTATTTTATTTTATTTTATTTTATTTTAATATTATTACTTTCTTAAATTTCAAGTGATTTCAGTAACCATTGTGTGTTTTTTTATTTCATTAACTGAGGGGTACCAACAATTTTGTCCACATGCATATAAAATGGGGTAGCATATTAGATATTAGACTGACTTATTTCAATTATTATGCAAGGAACATAAACAATAAAATAATGTTTACCATAAATGCAGAAAAAAATAAAATATATTTAGTAATAAAATAAAATATATTTATTGTCTCAAAACAATCTTTTTGTGGTGTGTTATAAAAGAATTAATTACAAACATCATTGGTTTTCTTTTGATGGCAACAATCTAACCCATTTGCATTATTGTTATATTGGAATAAAAACCCATTTGATTCAATATGTGAGTTTTTTTTATTTTCTAAAATCCTATTTTGTATAAAATCCCAGTCAATTGCAATGAACAAATTACATTTCTTTGTAAATGTAAAATTTAAAAAAACACCACTAATCAAATGCCCAAAACGCAACAACACACAGATGGATGACATTTCTGTAGTTTCCAAAAAAATATAAGAAGAGGGCTAAAGAGCAAAGGGACAGGTTAGGGGCCCCGCCTGGCGTTGCTGTGGTTGCTGCCACTTTAAGAAATGAAGCAATATCATTAATGGAAGCCTCAGAGGGGCTGACATGTTGCTCCAATTCACCGGGCCCCGTCCATCACACCATTACGGTGGGCCCAGCAGTATTAAAATCCAATCACTCCTCTGACTAGTTTGATTAAGGAGGGAAGCCTCACAAAGAGGGGCACTGACCCATTGTTGCCTCTGCCAGGGAGTCCCGAGAGGCAAGTCCGCACGCAGGATCCAGCCTGGACCTGCTCCCTCTGTCAGATCCAGACAAAAAAGGTCTTAATCTCATTTTAAAAATTGAGAAAAGGTCATAGATTAAAAAAAAACAGTTTTAAATGTACAGAAATAAGTCATATTTAAAAAGTTGTGAAATTTGGAAGAAAAATTTGGAATGTTTTTTAAAAATTATTTTTTTAATACACTTATAAATTTGTATTTTCCCAATAAAGTTTAAAAATTGAGAAAAGGTCATAGATTTAAAAAAAACAGTTTTAAATGTACAGAAATAAGGCATATTTAAAAAGTTGTGAAATTTGGAGCAAAAATTTGGAATATTTTTTTAAATATTATTTTTAAATACACTTGTAAATTTGTATTTTCCTAATAAAATGTAAAAATTGAGAAAAGGTCATGGATTAAAAAAACAGTTTTAAATGTAGAGAAATAAGTCATATTTAAAAAGTTGTGAAATTCGGAGGAAAAATTTGGAATGTTTTTTTAAAAATTATTTTTTTAATACACTTATAAATTTGTATTTTCCCAATAAAGTGCAGTGCAATTTGTTATTTTTAAAGGAAAAATAGTCTTAACTTTGTGATAATTAGACAATAATTTATGACAATAATAATTTTATGACATATCTCCTCCACCCAAAATAAAGATGAAATATATTCGGGGTAAAAAAGAAAAAATATTTACAAAAAAATATTTCTTACTTCAGGAAAAAAAATAGTAAGTTGTCAAAAAATGTTCAAATACATTTTTTACTTAAGTTAGTTCAGTTAATATTACTTAATTAAAATAATTCCAATTATTTTAAAAATGTTTTGATAATAAATGTTTTTAAGAAAAATTTTATTATATTATGAGATTTTTTTAAAATGATAAAGTCATATTTTTTTGTAAAAATAAAAATGTATAAATTGTAATCCGATCCGTAATTGAATGGTGACGTCATTGTTATAATTGAAGGAAGCAGATGAAGCGGTGCTAGTCCCCCCCCCCCTTCCACCCCCTATAAGGACAATGTATTGTAATTCATTGTGAGGCGAGCATGGATGTGCAAGTCATGTGTGACTTACAGTGCTGTCATTTGACGGCGCCTGTAAATCAGCAGCCTTTGCATCCGCTACGACTGTATCATTAAAGTTGCTGAACTCATGAGTCAGAGGGTTAATTGAACTTTGGCACTAAATCTAAAAAAAAAAACAAGACTTCCTGAAGACATTCTTGAACTTCTGACCTGACTCCGGCATGAACGTCTTAAGGTTCTGATTCCTGGTGGCATCGCTGTTTGCCTGCATTAACATGTTAGTCCTCCTCGGTGACCTACAGTAATGGCTGCTTGTCGCCATCCAAAGAGGCGGTACAGGCGGACCTTAGATGTGTTTTACACTCCCTCATTGTGGAGCTCGATCCTCCTAATGTGTTGTTTTTGTTCTCGATTTATGAGTGGGTGTGACGCTGTGATTTACACTACTCTGACACTGTCTTACTTATTGTGTGTTCCAGGTGAACCCGGAGACGTGTACTCACTGAAACAAGCTTTTTGCTGTGATGCTCTAGGCTGTTATTTCCTCTTGCAGGTTCACTTAAAGTACACATGGTGATGAGGTCATGTTGAGGGCCTTAAGTACATGCAGTACATGATGGAGGGAAGCTCGGCTCAGTGGATGCAATACTGGGTACACCTCCACCATCTCTTGGCATTTAATACAACGCAAATATTCTTTTTATCATATCATATTGCTAATTATGAGTGGTCCTGCTGAACTCAGATAAATAACTGTACAGATAATTACCAGAATATCATACAACGTTTCAATATTATCCCCAATTGCATCCTTCAAAATCCCCTTTATAATTCATTCATTCATTCATTCATTTTCTACCGCTTTTTCCTCACAAGGGTCGCAGGGGTGCTGCTCCCAGCTGTCTTTGGGCGAGAGGCGGCGTACACCCTGGACTGGTCACCCACAGCCAATCACAGGGCACATATAGACAAACAACCATTCACACTCACATTCATACCTATGGACAATTTGGAGTCGCCAATTAACCTAGCATGTTTTTGGAATGTGGGAGGAAACCGGAGTACCCGGAGAAAACCCACGCATGCACGGGGAGAACATGCAATCTCCACACAGAGATGCCCGAGGGTGGAATTTAACCCTGGTCTCCTAGTTGTGAGGTCTGCGCTAACCACTAGACCGCCGTGCCGCCCCCCTTTATAATTCAGTAAAACAAATTCATTTAAACAAACCTATTAGTCAAGTTTTGGTAGGGCTGTTATACTGCTTTCGGCTAATAGTTGTAGTACAACTTTACTACTTTCCTACTCTTCATGACAATTCTAAGTATGTATGTGTATATACCATATTTTCTCGCTCCGGAGTATAAGTCGCACAAAGCCAAAAGTGCACAATTAGGTAGAAAAAAACATACATAAGTTACACTGGAGTATAAGTCGCATTTTTTAGCAGGTACTTTATATTAAAACGACTGAATAGGTTGAATAGGTGTAAGATATGCTAACACAATGGTTATTCAGCTACATAAAAATAAACATGAACAGAAAAGGTGTCCAGTGTTTATGTAAAAATTTTTTCATTTATAAGTCGCTCTGGAGTATAAGTCGCAGGAACAGCCAACCTATGAGTGCGACTTATAGTCCGGAAAAATACGATATACAGTATATCAAATACTTTCAGATCATCAAACAAATTAAAACATTAGTCAACACAAGTGAACACAAAATGTATTTTTTTTAATGAAACTTTTTATTATCAAGGAAGAAAAAGTCACAAAAAGTCACAAAAGACCCCACACCTGCCTCAGGTTAGTGTTTGTGATTCCACCATAAGAAAGACTAAGCAAAAACGGCCTACAAGGCAAAGTTCCAAGATGACAACCATTAAAGAAAAAGGAATATTAAGGCTTGTGTCAATTACTTATGTATCATTTCTTAATAAAAATGTTTGCTTATTTATTGATTTTGATGCATTTGCTGCAAAAATCATGCTGTGTTTAATTTATCTGGACTTTGGATACTTTGAATTGAAGGGTTGTGTTTTTACAAAGATAATATTGTGGTTGTAGTTCACCACAGTGCATCCGAATATTCTAATATTTTGACCCTCTTATGTGGTTTTGTTAAATGGTACGAGTCCTGCATTAGATCTAATGGCCAGTCACTTTTTTGAAATGAATTTCTTTTTAATGCAACTTACTTAAATCCTCTTCCCTCTTGTTGTCTTGCATGCTTTTAAGCTGCGAGTATAAAAGGCGGATATTTACTCATTGTGTCAGTTTACCATTAAAAAGCTGCGTTGGCCCCCGCCGTCTGCTGTGTGGCTGTAACTTGGGGAGCGCAGATGATTAAATCCTTGTCACACCATCTTAAATTGGCCATCGCACATCCGAGATGAATTGAACCTTAAATTTGCCACTAAAAACACTTGACAACGACGGGGAAGCTGCTGCAAGCTTTTAATGATGTTGGCACAAAAGCCCTTTGCCGTAGGCTGGATTATTATGGCCATGCATGGAGTACACCTTGTTTCCCAGCATTTTGGCTTTATGAATGTATTTGTTTATGGACAGACACTGCTACAGAAATAAGTCATAAGTCAATAAGTCGTGCTTTTAAATATTTATATATATATTTTTTATATATTTATATTATATATTTATATTTATATATATTTGTATATTTTTTATTTATATTCAAAAAGTTGTAAAATTTGGAGGAAAAATTTGGAATGTTTTTAAAAATAGATTTTTTTAAATACACTTTCAATTTGTATTTTCTCAATAAAGTGCAGTTAAATTTGTTATTTTTAAAGGAAAAATAGTCTTGACTTTATGATAATGAGACAATAATAATAATAATGATAATAATAATAATAATATTATGACATATCCGCTCCACCCCAAAAAAGATTAAATATATTCGGGGGACAAAAGAAAAAATATTTACAAAAAAAAATTTTTTTTACTTCAGGAAAAAAATTTGTAAGTTGTCAAAATATGTACAAATATATTTTTTTACTTAAGTTAATTAAGTTAATACTACTTAATTAGAATAATTCTTATTGTTTTAAAAATGTTTTGATACGTATATCCCAAAATATTTTTAAGAAAAATTTTATTATATTATGAGATTTAAAAAAAATGATAAAGTAAAAATTCATTAATTCATTAATTTTTTACCACTTTTTCCTCACGAGGGTCGCGGGGGTGCTGGAGCCTATGCTAGCTGTCTTTGGGCGAGAGGCGGGCTACACCCTGTGTGACCAATCACATCAGAGTGGGCGTACCTGGAGGAAGGCAGGGAAACACTGCAGAAAGAGGTGCATGAACTGGAAGATCTAGAAAGCTTTCTGTGCGGGTTATTATGTGTAGCTGCTCTATAGGAGTCCACCACTACAAAAATTACCATAATGGGCCCCTTTTAATGTTTATTTGTTTTCTCTAGGTGATACAAATTCAAATTCAGGCCCTGTGCGACATTTCAATATGCTGACTAGACAGAATGTTATAAGGTGTGCCTTAAGTTGGCCACAATAAAAGGCTAGAATAATAATTGCTTTGAAAACCAGTCAGTTTCTGGTGTGACCACCATTTGCCTGAAATAATGTTAAGTTATTAAAGTTATTCTTGTATCTTTTGACGGAAAAGTTGTTTTTCTCCCTGTTTTAGTTAGGAACTGATATTTTCCTTAAACTTACCTATGTTATACCAGTTGAGAACATTGAAATTGGGTACTATCGACTGCTCTGGTGTATCACAGAATCGGGTAGACGGAGAGGGCAATCCCAGTGCCCAGCAGCTGCCCATCATGATTGATGGATCGATTGAGAGACCAGAATGAACAAACAGAGTAGCCGAGTCTATTGGAATGCGGCGACTCGCATTTCAGCCTCCCCCCACCGGCATCTGCCTGGCTAAGGTCGGTGCTAGAACAAGTCCTCCAGGAGATTGCTGTAGTGAGACGATGTGGAACCTACCTTTCCTGACGAGTGGCTGGCTGCCGGCCTGCGCTGGAAACCCCTCCACTCCTCTTTCCCCTCCCCAGGTGGAAATCTCAAGTTCTTAAGTTGTAAAGTGTGCTTATTTGGGTCTGGGTTGCCAGTATTTTTTTTGTCTGTCTCAAACTGTACTCTCTTCTTGTTCTACTCTTTCCTCTTCCCCATTCATCACCCTGTCATATTGTATGGTAACTTGTATACATACAGATGGGTAATTGGACATTTTCACTTGAACTTCTGTATAAATACACATTTTTATTGGCTAATCAATTACATGTTTTTACCCATTTTACTGTGCAAAAAGCAAGGATCCATTGTATTTACAATAGTTACTTCTTTTTATGGCCAAGTGGTTAGCGCACAGGCCTCACAGCTACGAGACCCGAGTTCAATTCCACCCTCGGCCGTCTCTGTGTGGAGTTTTCATGTTCTCCCCGTGCATGCGTGGGTTTTCTCCGGGTACTCCGGTTTCCTCCCACATTCCAAAAACATGCTAGGTTAATTGGCGACTCCAAATTGTCCATAGGTATGAATGTGAGTGTGAATGGTTGTTTGTCTATATGTGCCCTGTGATTGGCTGGCAACCAGTCCAGGGTGTACCCCGCCTCTCGCACTAAGACAGCTGGGATAGGCTCCAGCACCTTCCACGAGGATGAACTTCTTTTTACGCTTTTGTTTACAAAACAGTTTGTCCTCATTAGGGTCCCAGGTGAGCTGGAGCCTATTCCAGCTGACTTCAGGTGAGGTGCTGGGTACACCCTGGATGGGTCATCTGCCAATCACAGTATAACAATTAGTTGTTATTGGGAATATTCCTTATTAGGAATAAGGAAGATATGATTTGGGGACATAATGTAGGGGGCAGAGTACACACATTGGACTTTGGATGTAATACTGCATATGGAAAACATCACACTTTATGTTATTATTGTCTGTATGTATGCCACTTTTTAGTCACTGCATGAAGTAAGTCGGGATGATCGCCTGGAGAGTTGTCTCCCAGCTAGTAGCCCGCCACCAGTCCTCCATATAAAGGACCAGCATGGTCAGTGTGGAGAACCCTCTACACAAAACATCAACTTGGTTTTTTACAACATGCTTTTATCATGTTTGCATATTTTTCTTATGTTCAGTATTGATACAAGGAGGCCATCTCTCTTAAACTCTTGAAATTGTATTATACTACAAAAAAGGAGTATAGAGTGGTAAAAGTAGCATATATATATAGTATTTGTATTGTTTTGTCCTTTTTTTTCCCTACATTATCTTTCAAAAAACACCAGCGGCTGCATACTTACAAATCAAAGGATGCTGGGGTCCATGTTTACATTTGTTAAAACAGTCCATGTACGTTTTTTATATTTAAAGGAAAAAAACAACAGTCTGCATGTCAACTTTGCATTATCAGTGACAATGAATAGGAACTTTTTCTTTATTTTTCACTTTTTACATTACACCTTTTTGTTTGTTATTACATTTTTTTCCTCTTAGCATTATGATTTTATTCTCAGAATATTTGGACTTCATTATCATAAATAAATACATTTAACCAGCCTCATTTTCAAAAATATTGTTTGACTATTTTCCTTTATTTAGTCTTTATTTTCATAATGTTTTTTTAAGTTTTCTTTTTTATTTGTATATATTGTATATAGAATGTGCCAAGGGCTAATATGGTTACAATATGGTTACACACTAAATGTGATATGATATCATTTGCTGCAGTTTCAAGTGCACATTTCACATTTAAAATAATAAAATAATTTTGAAACGAACTTTATAAAGGCCTGCACGGTGGTTGAGTGGTTATGTAGTTCTAGTTTCTTCCAAAACGTGCATGCTAGGTTAATTGGCGACGCCAAATTGAATGTGAGTGTGAATGGTTGTTTGTCTATATGTGCCCTGTGATTGGCTGGCGACCAGTCCAGGATGGACTCTGCCTCTTGCCTGAAGATAGCTGGGATAGGCTCCAGCATACCAGCAACATGTGAAAAATTAATGGATGGAAGATCATAAAATAATAATCAATCACGGTACAAGAAAAAAGAAAATGTAGAGTTAATAAATTAAGATCATTGACCACTAATTACAAATAATTTTAACAACAAAAGTAATTAAATAATGTACTGTAATGTATTTTTACTTTTTGGATAAATGAAATCACAATTTATTACAGAAAGTGAGATTAATTATGGTGATATTCTAAACTAAAATAAACAAGTCTTAATTTATTATGATGCCATTATTATATTAGTTTAAATCTATTTTTACAAATTAATTTTGTGTTCTTTTAAACATGTTTTTTAATCGGGAATAAGTGTTCCTGTGATGGAATGCTAAATAAAAGCCAAGTGACTGAATAATGAGAACTAAAGATGAAGGTGCGGGTGGGCGTGTCCTGAGCTGATCTCATTACTGGCTGCCCTGCTATCAATTAGTTTGTGACGTCACACCTTTCAATGGACTCTTGCCTCTCAATCATTGATGACACGTATAGGTGTGTCGTGTCACTCTCTCGCACGTCCACTCGCAACCTGACACGCACGCTCTTGGGCTCGGGAGCGCGCAAAGTTGAGCTTGTCAAATAGCGTTAATAGGTTAAGGACTTCCGGGATAAAAGAAAGGGGGGGCAGTCACGTGAGTAGTTCACGTGCGACTGTTTTTATTTCGCTTCGGAATGGAATGGCCCTGCTAGCATAACACCTTCAATGCTAAATCATCAAATAAATCAATAAAACAAATACAAGCATTTAGAGATATATTTTTTAAAGTGCAAAAATAGTTTTTTTTTAAACAGTTTTGTCATTTATAAGTGGAAATCGATGTTTCTTTTCAGCGGCAAGGTGTTACCTGTCAGCGTGTTCAGCCCCAAACCGTGGTAAGGGGCGGCCTGACTTAGGCAGAGAAAAACAACACGGCTGCCGGCTGCTTCCAGTCAACTTTTATTTTCCGACTTCTCCCACCACCAGCACAGCACACACCGACCCCCCCCCCGCCCTTCCTAGTTCACCGGTCATGCTCAACCCGCCCCACATAGCTGGCCAAACACATGCCTGCAACACTACCCCCACTCTGGATGATGATTAGGCCCTTAACATCGCTCCAGGACACTTTAACGATTTCCCACAGATATATACGTGACAAGCTCCATAAGCTAGAATAACCATAGCTTATCAATAATGGGAGTGAAGAACCAAATCTCCTTAACATGCATGGTAGAGCATCTACAAAGGAAGAAACCAACAATTCCAATGCACTTTAAATGCCTCACTTTTTTTTTCTTTTACACACACAAGTGTGAACATCATTCTTTTGAACTCTTTTGCTCTGGGGGGGGGCAGCGATCCGCCTACACCCCTCCCCAGGCTACATCCTTCAGGTGGACCGGCGAACCCAGTCCCCAAGCCGTCTGGGTGACCTGCGAGCCCGCTGGCCCCTTCGTGGCGGTGTGGGGGTCGTATAAGACTGTCCGGCTTGATGATCGAGGGGAGGCTGAGTCTCCGTCCCTTCCGTACGGACTGGGGGTCGGCCGCTGTCCACCCCCGCCGGTGACAATGTTTCCGGGTCGGAGCCCAAGGCAGCCCCTCCTGCTGATGGCTCCCCACAGTCCGACGGCGTGTCCCACAGGTCGAGGGGGCCGTGGTCCGGAGCTGTGGCGGTGGAGTCCGGCAAGGCGGACGATACCTCCACCGGCGACCAGCTGTCGGCGTCCTTGTGGGCCCAGGTGTTGTCAAGCGGTGTCCGTGAATAATAAGGCTTCAACTTGTCGTGATGCACTACTTTGGCTGCGGACCTCGGACATTTCTTGATCCGGTAGACCATGTCGTCTAGCACGCCCACCACGAAGTATGGGCCCTCATACGAGGGTAAGAACTTGCGCACTTTGTTCCTCACTCTTTTGGTCCCCTTCACCAGATACCAAACTGCATCAGCGATTCTGTACTGGGTTTGGCATACGTTCCTGTCATACTGTCGTTTAGCTCGTTCGACAGATCTCCCAAGCGCTTCCCGAGCCAGCTGGTGAGCAAGTTCCAAGCGCTCCCTGAGTTGCGCCACATACTCTGGAGGGGTGTCAACATCCTCGCCATCTGGGGGTAATCCGACAACCAAATCAATTGGTTCTGTTATTTCTCTCCCAAGGAGCATCATGTTTGGGGTGAGGCCTGTGGAACTGTGGCGGGTGGCTCTGTATGCCATGACTGCATAGGGAATCATTAGGTCCCAGTCCCAATGACAGCGCTCCGCAGTGGTGGCCAATGTCTTCTGCAGGGTAGCATTAAAACGCTCTACTTGACCATCTGACTGGGGATGAAACGATGTTGTGCGTGTCTTGTCAATCCCCAGCAGTTCACACATCTTCTGGAATACCGCTGACTCGAAGTTGGCCCCCTGGTCACTATGCAGGCTGTGAGGAGCCCCATACCTACACACCCATTCCGTCGTGATACGCTCGGCGACAGTCACAGCTTGCTCATCGGGGAGAGGGTAGGCCTCCACCCACTTACTGAAATAATCTTGTACTACCAGTATGTAGCGGTTGTGGCGCTCTGTCTCATTTAGGGGACCCATTAGGTCGACGGCCACTCGTTCCATAGGGGAGCCCACCCTCACTGTCCCCATAGACGCCTGAGGGGTCTTTTTGGGCCGAGCCTTGGCGGCACAGCTGACACAAGTACGGCACCACACAGTGACATCATCCTTCATATTGTACCAGTAAAATCTGGCCTGAAGCCTGGCGAGTGTCTTTTCCGCCCCAAAATGCCCTCCCACAGGTCCGTCATGTACTTGCCCCATGATAGCATTGCGGAATGTGCGGGGTAACAGTATCTGGGGGTGGAACTCCCTCCCCTCGGGGGAGTAATACTTCCGCACTACGAGGCCTTCTTTCAGGTACAGTCTCTTCCATTGCGCCCAATAGGCTTTGGTGGCCGGGCTGAGGTGAGCAATCTCGACCCACGGTGGCCGTCCACTCCTCCCTCCTAACCACTGTGTCACCGGGGCAACATCTGGGTCCACTTTTTGGGCGTCCACCAATTGCTCTGGGGTCCAACCGCAAAACAGGGGCCCGACCTGTTGCTCGCTCACACGGCAGACACTCGGATCTGCCTGGCTAGCATCGTTATTGCCCGGGGGGCGACACAACGATGCCGGGTCTGTCTGGGGACACTGTTGGTCATTGTTACCTTCTACAACCCCCACTAGAGGGACCACATCGTCAAGATTTACCCTCAAGCTGCACTGCACGGCCTTATCTTGAAGTTGGTCAAAAACGCGGGGCTCACGGATGTTACAAGGACAAGACCCCGGGCAGGGCCTTCTCGAGAGAGCGTCTGCATTTTGGTGGTGCTTACCTGGGCGATATAGCACCCGGAAGTTGTACTCCGCTAACTTCTCTAACCATCGCGCCAGCTGGCCTTCAGGTTGTCTAAACCTTGTCAGCCAACGCAAACTGCTATGGTCCGTCCGGACCGTCAGGGGTCGCCCCAGCAGATATTGCCGGAAATGGGAAGTGAACTCCACCACCGCCAGAAGCTCGCGCCGAGTAGCGCAATAGTTTTGTTCAGTGGGAGATAACCTTCTACTTCCATAGGCCAAGACCCTCTCCTCACCCCCCTGAACTTGGGAGAGGACTGCCCCGATCCCCCAATCGCTCGCGTCAGTATCCAGGAGCATTTCGCCACTGTCAAGGGGGTAGCCCAGAATGGGTGCCGAGACTAGACGCCCCTTAAGCTCCTCAAATGCCCGCTGGCAGTCATTGTTCCAATGAAACCGTGCATACTTTTTGGTTAGTTCGTGCAGTGGCTGAGCCACCGTGGCGAAATCCTCGACGAAACGCCGGTAATATGATGCCAGACCAATAAATTGGCGCACCTCAGAGACGTTTTTGGGCGTGGGCCATTCCACCACCTTTTGGATCTTTTGAGGGTCTGTAGCGACGCCCTCAGCGGAGACAATGTGACCTAAGTAAGCCACCTCCCGCCGGAAAAGGCAACATTTGGAGGGCTTCAGCTTAAGGTTAGCCTGGCGCAACCTGCTAAACACCTGACGCAACCGCTCCAACATTTCAGGGCAGTCCTTTCCCAAGACAATGATATCATCCAGGTAGACCAAACAGGTTTCCCACTGCAACCCGGCTAACACCCGGTCCATCAGTCGCTGAAATGTCGCAGGAGCATTACAGAGGCCGAACGGCATCACATTCCATTCAAAAAGCCCACTCCTCGTGCAAAAAGCAGCTGCTTTGCGGGCCCTCGGAGTCATCTCCACCTGCCAGTACCCAGATGTTAAATCAAGGGTACTAAAGTACTTGGCCGTTGACAGTGTGTCCAGTGTGTCCTGAATGCGGGGTAAAGGATAGGCGTCTTTAATAGTGCGTTCGTTCAAAGATCGATAGTCCACGCACATGCGCGCGGACCCATCTTTCTTCCTTACCATGACAATTGGTGCAGCCCAGCTGCTGTTACTAGGGTGCGCGAGGCCAGCCGCCAGGCTCTGCTGCAATTGTTGGTCTGCCGCGGCCTGTTTTTCGTTGGACATTCTGCGCGGGGGTTGTTTAACAGGGGGCCCTGGGGTCAGTAGTATATCGTGTTGCACCAAATTAGTACGGCCTACGTCACCTGGCCCTACAGAAAACACGTCCCCATGGGTCTGCAACAAATGGGCTAACCCGGCCCGGTCGGGTTCAGACAGTGTTGCGCAACTCTCCGAGTATAGAGTTTGTAAATGACTCGGCACTCTGGGAGTGCCGGCGTTAACAGACTCGGTACGGGTTCTTGACTCCTCTGCCCCTCTCTCCTCTAGTACCTCGGCCGGCTGAATGATTCCCGCCACCTCCCCTCTTCTTAGGGTGAGTGGCACATTACCTGGGTTAAAAACCCTCATAGGTACGGTAGCGGAGTGTCGCGGCCGGACGACAACATGGGCCACCAAGACCCGGTGCTTCTCAACAAAACTCTTAGTCGGGCTTAACATCACGTCTTCCTTGATGTCACGCCCGCGGCCCACCGCTACTGGCACCACATATTCGCAACCCGGCTTTAGTAGCGTTGTCCGGGCTACTCTGGCGATATAGGTTTCGGTTGCGTGGCTTGGGTCGAAACGCGGCACCCTTTCACCGAAAACAACTGCCTCTCTACGACCATAGTCTAACTGGGCCTGTGCTTGTTGGAGGAAAGGATGGCCGAGTATAGCTTCGGTGCCATTTGAGGTGTCTGCCACGATAAAGTTTACATTCACCATCTTGCTTCCCACACCCACGGGCAAATTAGTCTCCCCTAAGACGGCTACACTACCGTGGCCAATGCCCTGCAGAACCCGGACAATCGACGACCGCAACTGGGGTTTAAGCTCGGGGGGCAGACAGTCAAACAGATGAAGGGGCAGTACATTCCTCCTGGCGCCGGAATCTAACAAAGCCCGCATTCTCACCCCGTGGATAGTTATTAAAGCACTCATTTCCTCCGTGTCCGTACCCCGCTTGCCAACGGTACCTGAGGCTGGGGGTGGGGCGTCGTCCACGCCGGGGGCCCTTGTGTGGGTTTGGCGGGGTGAAGGGCAGTCTCTCTTAAGGTGTCCTACACCGCTACAGTTGTGACAAACAACATTTCCCCGGGTCGCCCTTGCCCCCTCCCTCCTTTTCTCTGGACGGGCGTGGGTTGTTTTTGGCGCCCCCTCTGGTTGGGTGGAAAGATGGTCGACCACCCCCACTGGCACCTCACCTGACGTCGGGCTGTCGTCCTCGCGCACGACGGCTGTTCTGCTTAACCCGTCAGGCCGGACGTGTGGACTTGCACGTGCCGACTGGGCTACGGCTCTGGCGGCCTCTCGTGTCGACTCGTAGCGGCGGGCTATTTCGAAAGCTCCTGCCAGGGAGCCCGGCCTCTCCTCCAGAAGTCGCTGCACCAGCGCAGCATCTGTTAAAGCATTGGTGAAGATCTCCACTCCCATGGCCTCCTGTTCCGACTCTGTGCGGTCGGCATACACGATGGACACCTTCTCGTAGATGTCGTCTCGGAGGCTGTGAAGCGCTTCGCCGGGCCCTCTGCGCCTCCGTCGCAGTTCGATGCCCACAGCAGCTGCGTGTTGCGATCGTGGCCCATAGGCGGCTTCTACCTCATCAACAATCTGGTTGTAGCTCCACCTGGCCGACCGGGGATTCTTGTGGACAATAGCACCAGCTGGTCCTGTCAGGCTGAATCTCAGCTGAACCGCTTTGGTGTTGATGGACCAGTGGTTGGCCAGGGCACAGCTCTCAAACTTGTGCAGGAAGTCCCTCCAAGATCCGGCGCCGTCGAAGTGGCCCGGTCGCAGAGTGGGTATTCTCTCTCGCGGCTCATAAAGCTCGTCATCGCTACTGTCCTTGCAGCTACCGGCGTACAAGTGGGTCGGGACGTGGGTAGCAACTCTAGTCCCCCTGATATTTGGCTGGTTGGCCTCCCAATGGTAGGGCTGCTCACAGGCAGACGGGCCGGCGTGGCAGTGTGGGGTAGAACGGCAGCGTCCCGCTCCAGCAAATTTAATGTAGTCAATTGGCTGGGGTGTAAGTGCTGCTTTGGCCAAGACTGGCGAAAAAAAACCCTTGTCGGCATCGCCACCGACTGGTTCATCTTCATAGCATTTACAGTTCATGGGAGAGAAGGGGTTAACGCGAGCATCAGCGTTATTCATCATCCCAATCGGACGTGTCGCAGGTGTAGACGCCCTGGCACTCCTGCCGCGGCCAAAACTATTGGTGAGAGTCTCCTGCTCACCCGTGATTGTGCCCGGCTGCTTTGCTGGCGTCAGGAAAGGGTTAACGGACGGTGGTGGGGTGAGCAGCGTCGCCTCATACGCACGCACAGTGCGGCGGACCGCGCCATATTCGAAACCCACACGCGTCGCGGCGCCGGCCAGTTCTCTCCCTTTCCCGAACGGACCGTCACATCCTTCCTCGGCGATGCCCACGGCGCCCACGTCTGCACAAACACTCCCCATTAGATCCCCCAGGAACGGGTTCGTGCTGGAGAAATCTTCGCGCCGATCACGTCCCTCGCCGTCGGCCTTAGCGCTTCCGCCTCGTGTTGCCATCTCTGCTCTTCCGCGAAAAATTCGCTCTTTGCTTGTTTGTTTTTTTTTTTTTGATCCCGGACGAGCCCCCAGTGTTACCTGTCAGCGTGTTCAGCCCCAAACCGTGGTAAGGGGCGGCCTGACTTAGGCAGAGAAAAACAACACGGCTGCCGGCTGCTTCCAGTCAACTTTTATTTTCCGACTTCTCCCACCACCAGCACAGCACACACCGACCCCCCCCCCGCCCTTCCTAGTTCACCGGTCATGCTCAACCCGCCCCACATAGCTGGCCAAACACATGCCTGCAACAAAGGGGCTGCATTCTTGCTTTTTAAGCCTCATTGTTATTCCACGTTTAATCTGTTTCTTATCTTAATCTACCTGCATTGTTTACTTATCTTATTTGAGGGGGGGGCAATTACTAATGTATTGTCTACACTCTGTCTTTTAATCTCATCATTAAAACACTGAGATTTGCATCTTTCTCCAAAAAAAATACACATTTAGATTTAAAATGGCGGCTGTTGATTTAAATATATTATATACCAAATTAGTTAATCCATTAAAGGTCCAGTTTTCGGTCTAAATTTGTCAACATGATGGTGGAATAGATGCATGCTTTTAAGTGATATAATTGAGGGAAATAAAGCAGAAAAAAAAGGAGAAACGTCCCAGGCTTCATTCGCTGCAGGCTGTTTCCTTGTCAAATGGGGGGGTCGGAATGGGTGGGGGGGGATGTTTGGTGTTTTTGTTGTGGGTCTCAGTCCCTCGGTGTGTGTATCAGGTGATGCCAGAAGCTGATAAGCTGGACGCCGTCTGCACAGACCGGAGGAACTGGACTGAGCGGCATTAAAGTGCAAAAACTAAAAGGCAGTTGATGTCCAACATGAGCTCCAGGCTGCACAATTGTACTAGATAGGACAGGAGGAGCAGCATTCATTTCAACACCTTTTGGTTGTCGGAAATTTACTGGGATTTATGAACATGTAGAATTTTTAAAATATATTTTTTTAACATTTATATACATGGGAATTTAAATTAAACATTAAATAAATAAATCTTGCACTTCAGGAGCAAACACTGTTGTGTATTCAGCTTTTTTATTTTCATTATCATTATTTAAATCACGTAATATTCCCGTTAGGAATCGACAATAAATAATATAGCAATAATTTAGTGGAGGGAAAGGGGGGGTTCTGTATTTTACAACACGAATAATTTTTTCTTCTATTTTTTTTTTGTTCATGCTCGGCTTTTAAGACAAAGAGGTTTTTTTTACGTTTAAAAAAAAAGATCACGTTGAAGAAACAAGACACACACACAAAAAAAATCACAATGAAATGTGAAGGAAGTCCGTGTAGTGTTCCCAAACTGTTCCCTGTTAAGTCTCATGATGGAATATTAAAGTTGTATATCCATTTTGGAGGGAAGGGGGGGTCGGTTGAGGGGGGGGTGATCTTCTGTACATCTTCTTTCTTCATGCAACATCCATCCGTTGTCTTCTCCACGATCATTCCAAAAAAAAATCCTTTCCATGTTCTGGTTGATGTGATGCGCTGGTCACATGCAATGATGGAGTGGGGGGGGGGCATGCTGCAGTTGTATTTGCAGGGGGGGGGGTCATGGGTCAGATCAGAGGAGTTCGTTTCACGTCTCCACAGGACTCGGTACCATACTGTTGGGGGTGTCCGGTAACTGAGAGGATAGGGATGTGACGTCACTTCCGGATGAGTTGCCCAGAGAGCCCGACTCAGAGAACGACACCTGTATTAAGACAATAAATTGATTATTATTGGATGCATGATACTTAGTAAATGGGCAGCCAAATGTAGAATATGATAAATACAATTAAATAAAAATAATATACTTTTATTTATGCTTTTTATGTGATGTATACTTTCTTATATTTTTTTATATATTTATTTATTTTATTTACCAATATGGTCAAATAAATGATAATAAACAAACAAAATGTAAAAGACCATCAAATAAATAAAATTGTACTTTATACATAGTATACATATATGTAATATTATTAGCCTTACTGATACTGATAGTATAAAGTATAATACTTATAGTATAAAAAGGTATACCTTTTACTATAATATTATAGTATAAAAAGGTATATATTAGAAAGGTATAGAAAGGAGTAAAGATTGTATACACTCTTAAAAATGCTGGGTTATTTTTAAGAGTGTATAAAATAAAACAAATATATGGAAAGATAAGGAAAATATTTCATTAATACATAATATGGTACTTTTCTTTTTTTATAAATCAACAAAGTACCATCTTATTATGACCTAAACATATTTAAACTACATCTAAAGGCAACATTATACAAACAAGCAGCATGCACTATATGGACACAAGTATTAATGTAAACCTTGCATACATTTCACACATTTTGCACAATTATATGGGGCCAATTTTGTGGGAAGGGGGGTCCTTTTCTGCTGGACAATACACAAAGTGAGATCCATGCATGCTTAGTGTGAAAGAACAGCATTAAAACACACTTGGGTTGAACCGGGAACAAAGGTCAGGTGCAGCATCGGTGACTTTTGACCTCACAAATGCCGCATAAAGTCCCAGGTGTCCCAAGAGTTTTTAAACGTCCATATAGATGTACATAGAGTAGATAGAGAAATAGATAAAGAGACACACCCACCAGTTGTTGGAAGGCCGGCTGGTCCAGGTCACTCTGCAGGGCAAACTCACTGAGGGCCTTCCATGGAGGTTGGTAGGTCTGGACCTCCACCGGGTTCCCCTGCACTGTGCTCTCATGTCGGATGGGACTTCCGGCGACTAAAGGTGTTCCCGTCAGGCCTTGCAGGTTCTAACAGGAGTAGAAAATTGGTAGAAATCAGTTGCTTTTAGGGATTAAAGGGTGTTCAAAATGCAGCACATGGCACATGGCAGAAATTAAATTAAACCAAAAAAAAGCAAAATTAAGAAAAAAATAGAACGACTGTACAGATACTATATATTAAATACACAGAACTGTCAGAGTGTAGACAATACATTAGTAATTGCCCCCCCCCAAAAAAAATAAGATAAGTAAACAATGCAGGTAGATTAATATAAGAGACACAAAACTGTCTCTTTAAAAGCGTAACTTATTTTTGTGCCTTTTTACTAAATAAAAATGATTTTTCAGCATAAGTCCCCTTTTGGGGGAAAAAATATGGACACCCTTGACTGGACATTTCATTAGGTATACATGCACAATCCAGTGAGAGTAATCCTATAATATTTTGTCCTCCTCAAAACATGAATTGAGTGCATATTATTATGTTTGTAAATTATTTTTTTGTATTGAATAACTGTAAAAAAAACATAAAGACTGTAGTGCAAACATGATACAAGGAGTCATGCAGTATAATAATAATAATAATAATAATAATAATAATAATAATAATAATAATAATAATAATAATAATAATAATAATAATAATAATAATAATAATAATAATAATAATAATAACAACAACAACACAAGCAATGCTTATATAAATATAGAGTAATGGAAGCGTTGCGACTTACGAAGATGCTTACAGTCTTATCACTGTGCTGCTGCTGCTGGAGCTGCTTGATGAGCAGCGACTTCTTCTTGTCCTTGCACCGCTTGTTCTGGAACCACACCCGGATGACCCGCGGACTGAGGCCGGTCATCTCCACCAGCTGCTCCTTCATGAGCGCGTCGGGCCTGGGGTTGGCGTTGTAGCACGTCCGCAGCGTGTGCAGCTGCTTCTCGTTCAGCACCGTCCGAACCCGAGTCGTCTTCTCGGACTGCTTGTGGACGTGGTTCCGATGCGGGGCCTGCCGGACCGTCACCGGGTCTGACGGGAATAAGGAAGAGTTTTAATCCATGCAATGCAAAAAATATCACTAGACTATTTTTATTATATTTTAAAACAATTTAAAGTCGGGCCTGCATGTTCATTCAGTATATTTAAATAATATTTTATTATATTTTATCTGCTTTTGTGGCACGTTTTCATTGCATTTTAAGGCTACTACAACTTGGAATGCTTAGCATTTTTTGTGTGTGTGTGTGTGTGTGTGTGTGTGTGTGTGTGTGTGTGTGTGAATGATCTGAAACAACTGAAGCTGACAGCACACACAAGATAACAGCTTAGTGACAGCAGAACAGGTTTGACTTAATGAGATCAATTATGACTGAAATAGCCTTCACTTAAACACCTAAACATCCAGGTAAATATAGCTTTTTTTATTCCCAAAACGTGGGCTGCCATTTTTGTTCTCAATTGGAATCATTATGTGGACATTATATATATATTGACATATTTATGATATTAATGATATAATTAAAATAAAAAAAAAACATGAATTTAAAAAAAATATATTTAGTTACAAAACAGAAAATGTAGTAATCCCGATTTCCTTAACGTCTCAGTATTTTTTTCGAATCATCATTAAAACAAACGTGATTGCTTGAGAAGGTTTGTATTATAATCACATTGAGTGCAAACTTTTTTTTTATTTTAACCTTTTTATTTATTTGATAAAATATTTTTTTAATTTTCTGTTGCGGTGCAGTATTTTATAATATCCATCTATAATAAAATACATACATAATAAACACATTGCACATATAGTTTTAGTTTCTCTGTTATGTTACTATAAGAAAAAGGCCCCTGATATCAATTATTATTTTTAATAAAAATAACAATGTTGATACGGATATTGATAACAGAAAGCACGGACCTGCCAGGTGCAGGGTTCTGTTGGAGTGCATGTTGTGTCCGGGGCTGATGGGGCTTCCGGCGGATCCTCTATCCAGCAGCAGACTGTGGTCGGCCCGGCACAGGAGCTCGTCTTCCCGCAGAGCGAACTCATCTCCGGGTAGGAGCTGCCTGCTGCACACGGAGCAGCGGAAACACTCGATGTGGTAGACGTTGTCCCGGGCCCTCATCACCAGGTCGCTGCTGCTGAAGCCCAGGTTGCATTTTGCACATTTGATCCCAAAAAGCCTGCGGGAATTGATGCGGGGAATATTTTTTCTGAATGCATTTTTGCTGAAATAAACATTTTTAAAGCTTTTTTTTTTTTTTTTTTTGCTTTACCTGACGTAATCTCTCTTGCAGTAGGTCTTCCCGTCCCGGACAAAACAAGTGCAGGTCTCGTCCAGGTACTGGCTGCACTCTGCACACTTGAGGCAGGCAGCATGCCACTCCAGGTCCGGGGAGACTCTCAGTATGTACTGGTCATGGATCTGACTTCCACATCCCACACACATGGCGAATCCTGGCTTCTCTGCAACAAAACATCACCTTGTCACATATTCTGGGCTCTTGTAGCTCAATTCTCCGAGTTAAGCGAATGCAACACATGATAATAGTATCGGCAGCCTCCGAATGGAAACAAAACTACCCGCAAAAACATACATTTTGTTCCATAACTACAACAAATAGTCTACGATCAATGATTATTATTATTATAAAAAAAACAATTCTGTCTGACCCCAACTGACCCAACTACTTACTTTTGGAATGATCCCCCATATCACCCAAGAAAGAAGAGCTGAAAATAATATCCACCATACAGGAAGGATGAAGGGGCTCGTTGGAGGTGCAGAAAAAGATGACTGGCCCTTGTCGAGACTGCCTCCTTCATAACTTGTATCTCCCCGGACTGGAGGAAGAAGAAGAAGGAGGAGGAGGAGGAGAGGAGGTTGCAGGGTCCCACACGCCGCAGCTGTGACGTCACCACGTCCGAGCAGGGCCCTCCAATAGCAGCTACTTTACACTAAACACTGAGAATATTCTAATTTTTTTAAAAATAGACATTGTTACATCAAATATTGGCACTATAATAATAATTTCTATATTTTTTACATTATTTTATATGATTTAATTAACCTATATATTTTCATATATTATATAAAAGCATAGTCACAGAAAGATGCAGAACAACCACAATAAAATCAAACCTATCTGACCGTGTCATCCACATATAAATATGTATAATATACATATTGCGATCAACATAAAAAAATTAGAATGAAGCTACACATGCTGAAATTTTCCATTGTTTTTAATATAAATATTAAATTATATATTTTCAAGTGTTTGGTAAGGAAGTTATTATTTTAAACGGCCAACACCTCCCGGACTGCTCATCTGCCCAAGAAGGACATCTAGTGGACAAACATGGAAACTACAGCTGGCACAATCACATCGACAAGACAGCCTTTATTGTAGTCTGTTTTAAAATAATCATTATAGTTAACTGATGCGATATTATTATTAATTAATGAGGAATTATTGCAGGGGTGCATTTGTCTGATACATTGATTTATTTTTAGTATATTAATGTGCATTTTAATTGTACAGTAACTGATAATCAAATGATACACCAAACATGAGCATTATTTGATTTAGCAGGTGTACCTAATCATCTGGTCAATTACACATACAAAGCTAACATCTGTCTTAATCCAACAAAAGATGACAAAATTAATTCCCTAGCAGCGTCTGTTCCCAATGCATTATCCCAAAGAAGTTCTACTTTCATTTTAGATCACATCAGTTTCATGCAGATTGAACTGCACATCTTCAACTTTGTTAGCCGGGTGATGCAATGCCTTCTGTGGTCTCACATTTCTAATGGTGCTTCAATTCAGTTAGCATGCATTAGCGGGACTGCAACACATTTGAATCTCGCTGGGATCAACCCAAGACGACTGTTTCTTTTTCTTTCTTTTGTCTTCTGCTGAAGATTTAACTGCGGTGTCACAGCCATTGCGTGTGAGCTCATTGCAGGAACCTTTTCTTTTCCAACATATTACATGACAAAAAAGCCTGAAGTTTACCGAACACTCCAAGTAAAGTAAAATAAATAAAGGTTAATTTGTGACTCAAATTATCCATAGGTATGAATGTGAGTGTGAATGGTTGTTTGTCTATATGTGCCCTGTGATTGGCTGGCGACCAGTCCAGAGTGTACCCCGCCTCTCCCCCAAAGACAGCTGGGATAGGCTAAAATTTTACTTTATTTTAGTTTTATTGTACAGTGGTTGAATTCTCTTTGGCTCGTGTATGATTGAAAAGGGCTGCACAGCGGTCAAGTGGTTAGCGCACAGGCCTCACAGCTAGAAGACCCGACTTCAATCTCTGTGTGGAGTTTGCATGTTCTCCCCGTGCATGCGTGGGTTTTCTCCGGGTACTCCGGTTTCCTCCCACATTCCAAAAACATGCTAGGTTAATTGGTGACTCCAAATTGTCCATAGATATGAATGTGAGTGTGAATGGTTGTTTGTCTATATGTGCCCTGTGATTGGCTGGCGACCGATCCAGGGTTTACCCTGGTTCTCCCCCAAAGACAGCTGGGATAGGCTCCAGCACCCCCGTGACCCTCGTGAGGATAAGCGATGGAGAATGAATGAATGAATGAATGAATGAATGAAAAGGTTGAAATGCTACTAAGAACATTACCATTACAGTACAGTCAATGAAAAGGTTTGTGATGGTCACGGTTTGACTCTGGAACAGATCATATCTATTTCCGTGATGGGAAAATAGTTTTGAACAAACAACTACAAATCTACAGCTACATACGAAATACAGCATATTAAATAGCATTACTATAATTAATATACAAGTTTCCTCAACCCAGTTGATCTTTTTTATAATTACCAGCTGGTTGTGGCCCGTTCATGTCGGATTGGACCGCCATGCCAGTCACATGACCACCTCCCAAAAGAATGTCTAATCAGGTTTTGATGGGGCCCATTAACCTCATCAAATATAAATGTAAGACTGGAATCATCCACTTAAACTTTGGCAACTGCCTAACGTCTGGAAGTGTGTGTATGTGTGTGTGTGTGTGTGTGTGTGTGTGTGTATCGCTGTATGCATGTGTGTGTGTGTGTGTGTGTGTGAGGTCGGGGCCACATTACGGAACTTTTCAGCGACACATTTCCTCTTGAATGTTTAACATTAGGATGGCACTCTGCCTCTATTGTACTGTCAGACTCATTAGTCATTCATAGTGCAAGCTGAAATGTTGCCAGTTTGTTTCTGACTGATGGCAACATTTTTTTTTTTAGGGAGGGGCGGACACAATAATTATGCAGGAACACAAACAGGAAGAGGAAGTGCTGCAGATGGTCGGACATTGTCCTTCAAGATTTTTTTTTGGTAGAAAGCAGAATTCATGGTTCCATTTAAATCACATCAAGTCTTCCAGGTCCTGAAGCAGCAAAACAACCCCAGACCATCACACTACCACCACCATATTTTACTGTTGGTATGAGGTTTTCTGATATGCGACCAAAAGCTAAAATGAGTCATGAACACTGACCTTAACTGAGGCAAGTGAGGCCTGCAATTCTTTGAATCTTGTTGTGGGGTCTTTTGTGACCTCTTGGATGAGTCATTTTGCCATTTGATTGGTGGATAATGACTCTCACTGTGGTTTGCTGGAGTCCAAAAACTTTAGAAATGGTTTTATAACCTTTTCCAGACTGATAGATCTCAATTAGTCTCTTTTGGGCAGTGGGGCAATATTTATTAATGACTGATATTTATATTTGTTTGATGATCTGAAACATTTAAGTGTGACAAACAGGAAGTCAGGAAGGGACAAATACTTTTTCACACCACTGGACATTAGTATATTATTTGTTTCTATCAGTTGTTTATTCTCTGCCCCCTCCTGAGCAAAGCCAGGCCTTTGTGAGATGAGAACAACAATGCAGATTTATAATTCATAACAGTGCTAGAGTTAATGCAGTATTCACATGATAATTAGGATAAATTTTTGATTGGCGCCTCAGGGCAGCGCTGCATTGCTGAGGCGGCCATTATTACCTTATTAGTGTAACTGTCAGTCGCCTGCTTTAGTTTACAAATGCACTGTCTTGTATTTTAGCATCAGAGGTCTCCGGTCCTGGCTTGTTGCTTATCAGCGGCGCTAACAAGAAGCTGTGTCACTTCAATGATCATAGAAGCACATCTCTGCCTTTGCAGCAGTCAAAACAACGTCATCATTTAGCATCGCATACACACATTTGTCCTTATACAATAAGTTAGGATTATTCATGAGCATTTGGTATTTTTTGCAATGATGTGATGTTAGCGGCGAAGCACTTTTAACACAGAGAAAACTAATCAATTTCTGTGCCATTAAAGCAACAATAAGGAAAAGACAACATATTTTTGTATGCTCAAGGACACTCCCGACAGTTGTCGTGTGTAATTTACCTTTACAGGCCCAACTGTGATTATTGCATTTCCACCGAGTTTGATTCAATATCTGTTTATGACCTTTATTAGAGCCTCGTAGACATGAAATAACACCCCTATAGTCACCTTGAGACTCCTATTATTCTTTGTTTACACCACATTGCACAACCCTAATGAGCAGGCTACGGAATATCTGTAGGGACGCAACAAACAGACGGCCTGCCGCTTTAACTATAGCAAGCTACCGAGCTAACTAGTTAGCCTCTTCAATGTATTTATTGTAAACTTAAAGAAACACTTTAAAATGGAGTGGGGAAGAAGGGCATAGTGAGAAGTCAAAAACTTACCACTTCCACACGGAATGGGAGGAGAACTTTTTGTGCACTATGTCATGTTAGACTCTGCATCCATGGCGGACTACATGCAGTGTAAGGGAAGGTAAGGTCTCATCAACTGTAGAGAATACTACATATGACTTGATGTCTTTCAATATATATATATATATATATATAACTATATTATAACTATAACTATATTTTTGCATGAGAGTTGTATTTGATAGTCTTTGTAACACATATATTTTTATTGTGTTATAAACTATATAATATTGTGTTATATTATTATTGGGTGAAAAAATATACTACTGTTGAATATGAATGCATTTCCGAGTTATAGGCGCCTGGCACTCTCTGCAGTTGAGTCAATAAACACATGAATATGGGATTTTCAGACACACATCTAATTTAAGTTAAAGCTAGCCTCATAACAATAGAACCACAACAAGCGCGGCGGCGGTCTCTCTGGTGGTGTGTTTAGTTGGTGTCACATTGTGTGTCTTTTTGTACAACACTCGTGTTCTCACACTTGAGGGGAGCTTGGCTGTGTGAAAGAAGACGTTTCAGCATCACTTTGGGGTGTTTTATTAACAGGACAGCAGGTGCACCACTGCTGCTGCTGATGCTGGTGCTGACGGACCTGCTCCCTCCACCAGCTGTGTGTGTGTGTGTGTGTGTGTGTGTGTGTGTGTGTGTGTGTGAGACCAAATGGCAAGCAGCCAGGGATCCCGAGTAGAACTGGCCAAGCTTGGAAAATCGCCCCTTTTTTTTTAAATAACAGTCACCCGCTGCCACAAAATCTTGGAAAAGCAGTTAGAATTCTGCAGGCAAAGTGAAGTGCTTTTCTTTCTTTGTGTGTGTGTGTGTGTGTCCCTTTAGATTGACAGTGGCTTTCATAGTGTATTATCTGGCCTGGCTTTTAACTCCAAGAGAACTGTGTTCACAAATTGATGCTCTGCTCCAGTGGGGCTGTAGCTGCAACATTAAATTGTACTAAAATATTCATATGTGAGTGCATTTAGCTGAGCGCAATTGCTGTGTGATTCCCAAGAGACCACATGGAAATGTTGCAGGCGCCCCCTCGACACACACACACATACACACACACACAGCAGCATCCTGGCAGACACCCCGAGCCTGGCCCGGGACACTGATTGTGCCTCAGCACTAGTCCAACTAAGGTGAAGCCAGCCCAAATGTAAAATTACATAGTAGTAGTTTAGTAGGGAAGGAGGCTTGTTTCAAATTCTCAACTGTCACACAAGTGTAAAAAGAAGTTAACCCATGTATAATAAAAATACTATATCATATAACAACCCACCCGTTGATGAGAAATTATGCAGGTGTAGCATTTAAGTTGATTGGGAATGCTTGTCGAAGGCGCTTGACTTCGTGCATTTCCATTTTGAATCTTGCTGACTGACATACAAGTGTAAAAATAAGTTACTGAAACAACACCATAATAAAACTAAAATAAAATCAAAATACTCGCCATTTGACGACAAGTGTCAGCGGCCTAGAGGAAAGCTTGTTGAAGGACGCTGACTGTGTGTATCGCCTTTTTTAAAAGTGTCATAAAAGTGTAAAAACAATGCATAATAACACCAAAATAAAGTAAAATTACTCACCTATTGAAAAGAAGTGACAGAGATGTAGCATTTAAGTGTATAGTGATGCTTGTTAAAGGCAATTTCAATTTAGCCAAACTTTCAAGTAACAAATGGTGTTCTCAATATCAAATCATGTGAAGGGCAAATATATTGAAGTCTCTTCACATTTAGACTAAATAAAAGTAAACTTATTTTTATTAGTATATGATACAGTATATATTGTTTATTGTCAATTTAGCCTATATTCAATGTATTTATTGTAAACTTAAAGAAACTGTACTGAGCATGTGTAGCAACTTTGTTGCCGAACCAAGTTCCACTTCCTCTTCTATGGTTATCATCACATTTGCCTGCTTTGTTGACAAAAAAAGCCAAATGAAAAGCAAAACACCGTTTTCAGACAGTGACCTTACAAGTAGATTATACTTAAGACCTGTAGGGGGAACCATAGTGCAGAAAAAAAGCACCCCCAATTATTCCTTACTGTTGCTTTAAGTAGATGACTGTGTTGGTGTGCTGTTTATTGGATTTCCACTACATCTCATCCAAACATTGCCATTGTAAATTCATGTCAGTTAGCGTGTTTATTGAATATGAATATGTAGATCACCTCAGATGAGCGGGAGAGAAAAAAAAAAAACATGTTGAATGACAATTTCCCCAAAGAGTTGATGTGCTTTTTACTTGAAATGTTTGCTAATTTAGCCATCATGTAGCTAGCCAAGCGGAACTACACGGTTACACGTTTGGATCGCTGAATTAATGTCGCCGAGATCATTTTTATTCAGCTCTATGGGAGCACACACAGTCCCTTAGGAGAACTCCATGTTTATCCAATGACACATTCATTTTTTTTATTATTATTACTTAATTTCAGTCGTTTTTTGGAGGAAAATTGGACCGTTTGTCCCATTTGAGAATGCAATTTTTTTCTAATTTGCCATAATTTTTTTCTGTCATCGCTCTGTAATGATCAAATTAATATTATCATGTTTGATTTGAACAAACTAGTTAAATAATTGATATATGATATCCTCAAAGGGGACTGATGTGATTCAATGTGGTCACTCAGTGTTTTCATCTCTTCTATTTTTCTAACACTGACCCACTTTTTGCCCTGAGAGCCATAACAAGTATCTCAGAGCATGAAAGGGACCAAAAAAAAAAAGGCTTTATGTAAAAGCTAGTGCTGTAGCCATGACAACAGTCTCCTGAGTGGATGTCTTCAAACTTGTTGGGAGCCCCGTGCACTTAAGACGTATGTCTGAAAAAGGAGAACCTGAGAAGCTTTTTAAAGAGCGATGTATAATTTATTTGTATTTTTCTCCAGCTTCGGAGCACAGCGCCCTGTGTGAGACGTGTTCTCAATCCGTCACTCTGTTTGTTCTCAATGAGGTCCACCCAGCTGTTTAGTGGCGCACCCTCAATCTCCACCACGCTCTCTCCGAAAATGAAGTCACATGATTTTAATGTTGGGAAGAAATATTTTCATTCACGTTAAAAAGACAGGAGGGCTCTTTTGGAAACTTTGCAAAAGCAGACGTTGCGGAATTGCATCACGGTTGTGTAGAACTGGTGTAGAGAGCTGTTTCTAGTCTTTATGGTTACCTTTTTAATTACCTTATTTATGCAGAATTTTATACCGTAGCCCCCATACATAAACAAATCCCACTTTAGACTATTTTGACTGATCATTGAAGGCATACAGAATATCGTGTAGCTATATCTATAGCTATATAAACATGGAACTTACCAAAACAAACATGAAACTACCATCTTTCATCAGAAAAAAAAGTTTGTTTTACCTTTTTACATCCTTTAGTAATCAGCAGTAGAACATAGGGAAGTTTTAGGGAAATATCAGCTCCCAACTAAAAAAAAAAACAGGACAAAAACAGCTTTTTGTATAACTCTCAATCATAACAGCTCAAACATCTCAACAATTAAAAACCTATCTGAACAACACAAAAATATGTTTACAATCTTCCCACATTTGGAACTAAACTATGTGTGCGCACATGGGTTAAAATTGCTAAATCTGCACGTGACTCTCCGCCAAGCTCTCCCACGGCCTCCTTGCGGTCGTGTGTGATTCTCCCATTGAATGATCTCTGCCGAGCTCTTACCAAACGCACCCCTGCCACCTAGTGGCCTTTTATTTTGGTGTGAAAAGAGTAATGCATTAGTGGGGAGTAACATCATCACCTCTTTTTGCATCTTGCACAAGAAAACATAAAAGACGCTTAAATACGTTGTTGGTATCGGATGTTCAGGTTTATAAAAATGTATTTTCATTTCAAAAATGACTATATAGTAACCACTAAAAGAGTTAGTGTACGTAGTATTAGTAACAATATAGTAACCATTGTATAACTGGGAAGAATACAACTTTGTGATATAAATTTGATAATTTCCTGCCTCTCGCCTGAAGACAGCTGGGATAGGCTCCAGCACCCCCGCGACCCTTGTGAGGAAAAGCGGTAGAAAATGAATGAATTTTCTACCACTGAAAATGAAAAAAAAATGCCTCGTATTAACTCTCTAACAAGATCTCAGTGTATAGACTGGTCATCTCATCTTGTTTCATATTATCTACATACTGTATTGTATATACTAACTCTGGGAAAAACTGTTGATTTTGTTAATACTTGGGTTGTTTATATTGTTTATTTTTCTATATTGTGTATTTTGTACTGCTTAACTGACTCTGTACTCTTGCTGCTGTGCAATGCAAATTTCCCCACTGAGCGACGAATAAAGGCATATCTTAATCTTAATCTTAATCTTAAAAAAACAACAACATTATTTACTCCAATATTATCTTTTAGGTTATGAAGCTGAAATAAGAACACTTTCAAGTGTTTTTATCAGGAGTTTTGCTGTTCAGCAAAGTGAGCAATGAAGTTTTATCTCCAGGAAGTGACAAGCTGCGACCCCATCCCTCCCCATTAATGAGAACGAAAACAATGATCATGTAATGTTAATGTAGTTAAAGTGTCTCCCTGTGTGCCATTATTAAAACATGTCAATAATTAAGTGCCTAATGGTCACTGTTTGTTCACTTAGCTTACCGTCAGGGTGACAGCGAGGGGCGCTCTCGACTCATCGGAGACATCCCGAAAGCCATTTAGCATCTCGTGGAGATATGCTCGGGGTCTCAGCCTGTCAAATATCAACACTTAACTCTCACGTTCACCTCTGATACGTATCGACAAATTGGGTTCATGTAAATTATTAAGGCCCCCCACCTTTGACTGAACCACTTGGTCGGGATGACATCACAGGACAAAGTTCACTTCTCTTTGACTGGAACTGCTTGAGCTTGCACGGACGGGGTCCACAGGAGACAGGATGGAAGAGGAGGGTGCTGCAACATGGAGGCCTCGAGTAACATGTGGTACATGTGTATGTGGGTGTTTATTAATGTGTGATGCAAAAAGCTACAAAGTGAGGATATAACCTGTATCATATGAATATAGCTTGGGAAGGTTTACCATTAACGTACAAGTGTTTGCACGTGTGTGTGCTTATTAATTAATGTATCGGGCCAAAAGGGGAGGAGGGACCTCCTGTTGTAGGGCCGTGGTTTTCAATTATTTTCTGTGATGCCCCCACTGGGGGACAGAAATGAAACTAATATCTACGTATTTAGTTATCTGTACTATGCAAAATTGCAACAAATTGCAGCAAATTGCAACAAAATAGAAAGCAGTGAAGCATATTCAAGAGTCAAAATCCATGAGTGGAGTGGGTCTGCACTAATTGTGAAAGTCCTCCCCGCCTCCTCCCGCCCCCAGGGCAGTTCACAACACTAGTATGGGGACATAAAATGAAGTTTTAATGGTATGAATGTAGACACCATTATGAAGATATCTGGGAAGGTTTACAATTGACACACAAGTGTTTGTGTGTGTGTGTCGAGAACCAGGCACATCATGACTTATTTAATTGCTCTGTTACATGCAGGTGGCATTGTTGATTAAGTCAACGACTATATTGATGTGACCGCTCATTTAAGGATTTATATCAAAGTGGGAAACTCTCCATGGTGATGAACATGAATTTTATGTTATTATAAAAATTCTTGTTAACTTTTGTTCAATTAATAACATGAAGTAAGAAACATAAAGAACTAAATAGGACCCCTGTAAGCAGTTATTATCCAATATTTTTGTTTATACTTTAGAGTAGTCAGCGTACAGCTTGTGTAGCAGAATGAAAAATAATTAAACACACATTATTGTTTAATGACTAAAATGTGTGCATTCAAACGGTTCCACTTCATACCCTTTTACTGAAGTCTATGAATTCGGTAGCAGAATTGCAGCAGTAATATATTTTTGATTAACAATTAAAAGCCTATATGGATACATGTAAACACTTGACATGCAACAAAGTGGTACAGCGGGTTTATCGTGTGAATTAATGATACCAGGGGCTAATTAGGAGCTTTTTGCAACACGGTCATGATGACAGCCAATTAGCGCTTGTTTTGACAGGTCCTATGATCTTAAAAACCTCTCAATTATTTAGATTTCTTCAAAATGCAAATAGGAAGCCAGTGTTAATGAAGTGATGAGCCGTGAGTGTCATAATCACAATGAGCATGAGAGATAAAGCGGAAAAATAGTAGGCCTATAAGGGTCACTTTGTTGTCATGAACCCTGGTTATTGGCAAATATAGGCCTCGGTTATGGTGGACAAACTAGACAAACTAGTCTGTTAACAACAAATCATTTCACCGATTGAAGTGACCAAACAAAGAATCCCACACGTTGGTGAGTCGGTTTTGTTGTGCTGTGTTGCTTGAGTCCAACTGTGTAACATGTCTCTCGCAAAACGTGCCAAATGGAACACGGAACCATGAGTCATTTTCCCCCAACTTTGTTTCCCCTCTATTACATCATCAGGATCAGATTCATATATGTTTGTCAACAATTTCACATTTAAGAACGTTAGCTACTGTGTTCGAATGCCCCAATTTTGCTATGATTTGAATTTTGCCACTATAAAAATTAACTGTCAAATGTCAAATTTGTTAATATTATTGGGCAATTCAATGAATTTACATGATTTCCTAAGGAAGAAATTGTTCAGTGTTCGTACGTTTCGGTCATAGAGATTTCATTCATTCATTCATTCATTTTCATTTTTCTGCGAGGGGTGCTGGAGCCTATCCCAGCAGTCTTCGGGCGAGAGGCGGGGTACACCCTGGACCGGTCGCCAGCCAATCACAGGGCACATATAGACAAACAACCATTCACACTCACATTCATACCTACCTGAAGTCGCCAATTAACCTAGCATGTTTTTTTGGAATGTGGGAGGAAACCGGAGTACCCGGAGAAAACCCACACATGCACGGGGAGAACATGCAAACTCCACACAGAGATGGCCGAGGGTGGAATTGAACTCGGGTCTCCTAGCTGTGAGGCGTGCAGCCTCATAGAGATTTTAAAAAAATCCATATTTTGTATGTAAACATTCAGTAACATCTTGATTAGCTTTGGAATTATTAACGTATTATTAACGATGTCGTTTGTTTACATGTCGGCCTCACTGGTCAAAGCGGCAGAGATAAGATTGTCTTCTCTTTTTACATTCAAAGTGTGTTGCTGTTGCTCTACACGGGTGACAGTGGTTCGTAACCCTGCCGTAGCACATACAGTAATTACTTTGGACAAACTACAAATTTCCCCACTGAGGGACGAATAAAGGCATATCTTACTTTCGTTTTATCGTTCTTCATACAATCTGGTTTCCGACAGACCCTTTGGAACAGATTAATACCAAAAACCGAGGTACTACTTATTGATCCCCGGCTACCCATGAAGGTTTGAAATAAGATCCGGTGGAATTTATTTCCAGGACTACGGAAGGTACAAGGCATCTATTGAAGTTTGTACTTGCGGGACCATGATAAGATGTTGTATATTTTGTGATTACATGTGAGTACATTTGGGGGACCACATATCCGGATGCTCCGTGAGGGGAATGCATCATTAAATAGAGAGAGGTAAGGAAATACTAACTTTTTATTGTTAATATTTTTCATCAAATGACAACATCTTCACTAACAATTACCCTCCCTCCCCACCCACCCACCCACCCACCAACACACACACACACACACACACATACACACCCCGCGTATATCAAGTTTAAAAAAGTGGCTGTAAACAGTAAAGTGCAAAGAATTTGCTCATCATTTTAAAGGATCATGCTACAAACACTCCAGTTTTAGTAAAGAATTCACCCTTATAAAAAAAACTAACTTACCATTTGCTTCTTTCCAATCCAATCATTTGCAAAATTCCAAAACAGCCAAATAACTTTTAATTCAATTAGAACAACAAAAAGTCTATCGGATAAACGGTAGTGGTTCCCAAATCAAGCCAGTAGGAGTTGTAAATGTATCTGTATTAATCCAGTCATGTACCCTGTGTCACTTTTAAGAAAATAAGGAACATGGTGTGTAATGTTAAGTATATGAAAAGATCATAAAAATGCAATTAAAAGTAACAGTTTGAAATTGGAAAAGTTTAAGGAACAGCATCTTTGTTTGGAATAATGCTTGGCGATGCTCATTGAAGGCTTGAACGGCCCCTTTGCTGGTTTTGAGTCATATAAAGTTCAGTGCCTTTTATATGAGGATTCCTGATGAAGAATGCGTTCAAAAACCCATTCAAATCCGCTAGGGATGGGCATTTGATTACATTTCCTGGACTGACTGTAAGCAAAATTAATCAGAATTTATATGTAATGGAATTGGAGATTCTCTCTGTGAAGTTCTGAACTCCTCTTTTCATGCCATTTAGTGGAATAATGCTGATTGATTTCTTTAGACAGCAAAGTCATTGCTAATAATGAATCAACAGCACCCCTGCTGGTTGCAGCCAAGCGGTGCACCCAATTTTAACTACATAACATAATCTAACCATGTAATCATTTCATCAATAATCATGCCCATCCCTCCTGTCCAGTTTGATGGTGTTTTTTTTTGTATTTGTTGTGCTATATGCCGTCACCTCCATGTCCATCATGGAGGACCGGAGGTCGTAGATTACGGGAGTAGGTCCAACTGGCGAGTCATCCACCGAAGACGAACGTTTGTGGCACTCACTGAAAAGCTTTAGCTTGTTCTCACAAGGTTGTCCTGTAGATGTTGGCAGTACAAGAAGAAAATACTCTGTTTTGCAAATCTGTTATGTGTCAGACAAATGCCCTAGAGGTGTGTCGGCCGGACCCAAGAGACAGTACTTCTCCTCCAGCGAGGGCTCTGCGGCGCCGCCCTGCAGGTGAATGAGAGGCTTTGTTTGCAGCAGAACGCACCCTCGCCCGCCTCGGCCCCGCCTCTCCTCTTGGTTCCTGCGGTTGAACATGTTTATTCTGTGGTCCAGTTCGGGACTGGCCTTTTTGGAACCAGTAGGACTAGGGAGCTTAAGGTTGACTGGGTCCACTGTCAGGCCCTTCTGAGCAAGGCAGGAGTCCTCAGAAAATGAGAGGAAGTCTTGCACCACCATGTTCTGTCCCTGACTCGAGAAGGAAGAGGGACAGCAGCGGTGGGAGGTGTAGGTCAGGTTCAAGTCCTGGGTTGTGCTGCTGCCGGGGTCCATCTTAGAGGAGCGCATGGCATGGCTTCTCAGGGTGTGGGGACGGGCGGTCAGGCTTCCAGTGGACTGCGACATGCTGGTGGAGGGGTCGCTAACGCCGCTTCCCAGGCGCTCCATCGCGAGCGTGGAGTTGGACTGGATGGGATTGGTGGGGAGGTGGACGTCAATGGCGGCTGTGGTGATGACCCGGTTAGCTAGACCAGTTGCCCTGGCATCTTTTGGAGAAGAAAAATCACCCCTCAGCAATGTTTTATTGGGTTTTGGGGATACAATTAACGGTGGCCCATAAATTCTGCCTAGCAACAAGTGAAAATTATATTTGTTTTGATCTTCATTAGCCCTAGGTCTATGGTCCTGGACTCACAAAGCCTTCAATAAAGGTCCCAGACTCTTATGATTATGACAGTGCTTCTAAAAATTCACATACACAACTTATGCTCACATTTTTGGTGTTCTCATTTTTAGTTTGTGCTGCTTTTTGAATCTTTATGGTAATTTATATATACAGGAAATGCACTGACCAATTATGGGCATTGTCTACTAGACATTTTTTGTAATTTCTGTATGTAAACATGTCAACCATAAATACCATAGAATGGAATTAGATATTTTTATTATTCTTATTAATCTTCTTTATTTATTATTATTATTATTTAATTTATTATTCTGTTGTAATAATTATTTAAAAAATATTATTTTGAAAATTATTATAAATTATTATAAAATTATATATATATATTATATAATATATCGTTGTTATTATTATAAAAATTATTTTATTGGATAAATATTTAATAAATTAGTTTTTTGGGTGTACTACATATTAAAACTTGTCCTGCTGCTGCCTTTATTATAATATTTTCTAATTCAATGTACCTTTTTCTAAGCATTTAAGAAGATATTGAGCCACTCACCACTGCTTGCTTCACTGTAGTACTGGCTGATGTAGTTGTTCATATCATCGCATACAACTGGATCTGATTGGGAAATAGACAAGTTTAGGCACGGCTTGGCTATTAACATTATACAGAATAAAAATATGTAATTATATAAGTAATAATATATTTGAAAAGTAAGAAAGTAAGTAAGAAAAACACAACTATAGACTTGTTTAACAATAATTGTGCTGTGTTATATTTCAATGAGTGCGGCACACAGTAATTAAATAGGAACTCATGCTCAGCACAGAATTGACTTTAATTGGATTTCACACCCTTGTGGCCACTTTGATCCATTTCAGTGTAAATACTACAAATGGAAACAATCTGCAATGTTTACAAGGAAATATTGACAGAAATGACTTGTGCCCCAGGCCACAGGTGCTTGAAAGGCTCACGCTCTGTTTGGCGCTACATTAGCCATAGTGCACCAGGTAATAGACAGCACCCAGTTAGGCTGGGTTTAGCAATGAGTGGGCTTAGGGGACAGTGGGCACAGATGAGGGCTCTTTGTGGGGGAACTATATGCGTGGTGATCCTGTGCTCGCTTGATTGGTCTTGAGCTCACTGTCTGCTGGCTGAGTGCGAAGCACGAGTAGCCTGAGTGCTAGCCCCCGTCCCCCGGGACACGCTGCAGACTCTGATGGGTAATCTCATTTATTTTTCATTCTAAAATATTAATCCCTGGGCCACCCCTGGAGAGGGAGCATTGCACTCACTAAAACAAGACGAAGACAATCGCTCCACAATTAATAACACATGAGTGATGGAGGAAGGGGGGTGGCGTGGGGGGTAAGAATTGGCTGTCCAGCATACATAAAAAGGCTCTCGGCCCTTTTTGTGAGACAGCCCAGTTATCAAGCTGTCACTTGTGTGTGTAAAAGGAGAGGTGACATGCTGTGCTCCTTTTAGTGCAGATCTCCATTATACTGCAGGTTGGAGGACTGTACCACTGGACCAATAATTCCCTTGAATCTGGAGATTAGTGTATAGTAAATTGAAATGTTTGTTTTTTTAAGGATATTATGGGTATCTTATGGGACTGTATGAAACATTATTTCAAGGTTTTTAAGACTAATGTCATTTACCTCTGAATGCGCTTTAAAATGTTGCTGCTGTGTTGTGCAATATACTAGTTAATAAATGACTGTATGTTTTCCTTTCCACTTTCTCATATGGAATCATTATTCAAGTTTTTTAAAATAGTTGTTTTATGTAACGTGGGTTCAATCTCTCCATTTTATTTAACACTTCGTTTTTGTGGTTTAGGTACATAAACACCCAAATTATAATTGAAGCACTATAAAGGGCTACTTTAATCAGGTACTTAATAATGTAGTACCTTAATAAGATAAACATTAAAGGCCATACAGATACCCTTTACTAAAAGCTAAAGCATATAGGAATAATATCTATTTGGATCAGTACAAATTAGATACCCGGTTCCTGCTGTATCTACATTTTGATATTAAAATTTAGGTGTTATTCAAAGAAAATGCATTGTCAACAAAACAACATTACATTTATTAGAATCCATACTCTTATTTAGTTTCTGTCAATTTATGTTGTGATTTGCTTTTTTAGTCTGCCACAAAAGCAGTGTTGAATTGTTAAAACAAGCTAAAATAATTGAAAATGTTCCTGTTGCTGCAGTCGTACGATGTTTACTCCGTGACCTGCTTCTAGGAGCAGCCAGCGTCCCTGAGAGACGGTGGATGGTAGAATGTGACATGGTTTAGTACTTCCAAGGTGGCATAAAGCCGTCATCTCCTGGGACATCTGATGTTTTTGGAGCACTATGTCATCATTGCAGGTGAGAGAGAGGAATCTGAAAAAAAAATCTTGACTTGATTGGAGTCGATTTGACCTGTTATGAACGTGGTGGCCTATAAGTGCTCATCCCATTGACCATGTTTGGGTGTAAAAAAAAAAAAATGGCCACTTTGTATCTGAGAGCCAGATTTGCCACGATGCCCTTGGGGTAATATTGTGGCCCCCGTGGAGCCCTATTGTGGTTTGTAGGTGAATGAGAACAGATGTTGACAGGAGCCCACTCCCCTCCTAACAAGACCCAATTCACAGAGCACTCTGGATTTGAAACAGCCGTGATGCACGGCCTCCACCACGTGGTTCTTCCGGAGCTGAGACTGACACAGTGTCAGAAAACATGCTTGTTTTTCTCCACCATTCAGCACATCCTAAAAGCTTTTTTGCCCCCTGTATTGATCCCAGCATGCCTGCGGTCAGATGGCTTGTCGTGTGAGAATGGAGGGACTAAGAGCCCAAAGCCTCCAAGACGCTCCAGGGCTATACTGCTGCATGTTAACCCTACTTTGCAGTGGCATCCACTTGGCCTGATGTTGCACCATTAGGGACTTTTTGTTCCACATAATTATGTACATACATGATGACGCACCTCTCTGCTGGTTTGTCACGTTGCTTTTTCAAGCAAAAGCTCCACCTGGCGTGATATATATTTAAATGAGCATTTACATGTACGATTTACAGGAAAGTTTGGCTCATTTAAATGTTCATCACAGCTACTAAAAAATCAGAAATATACTCTCCGGTAAAAAGTAGTGCAAAAATGCAAAACATTTTTTAACAACAAATAACTGAAGTGAAATTTTTTCTACATTTTTTCTATTTTTTATGGATAATTACTTTTCTCAATCCAAACACAATCAGAACTAATATTTTGCACTTTTTTTTACAGGTGGTATGAGACTGTGATATAAGTTCAATTTTAGTGTAAGTCAGAACTTACCTAAATTAACTTCTACTGTAAATAATTCATGGTGTTAAATTTATAAATCATTTGTTATTTTGATGTACAACAACCATTTTTGAGCAATGTTATCCTTCCTCATTGGAGCTGTGTTTGCACATGCTCTATTCTTACACACACAGGCGCATAACACTTGCCATGCATGGCGAGTAAGTGTGACCACAATTGCATTTTATATGAATTTATGGGAGCAGGTTCATAGCTATATAGGAAACTGAGAATCGAATAAGTCCATATTCACTGTGCTGCATGTTATACACTACAATACAATACAATGCCTCCAATATGTACCATGATATAAATACATATTTAAATGCATCTTATCCTACCTGCAGTGTTGTGCAGCTCCCTAGGGTTCCTTTGAGTGCCCTCATCATCAGACTCCCCAGGAGTCAAGCCCTCCACCACCTGAAAGCTCCTGCCCTGCTTGGCCCACACACGGTGGATCTGCATGGCTGCTTCCCGTTCCGCTGCCAAGTCCAGGTCCTGCTGGGCCAAGTGGGCCCTGAGCTGCCTGATCTCAAACTGGACATGAAATCATAAAGAAAAACAAGGAGCCATGGTGAGGGTGCAAATGAGGCAGAAGGGTGATTTTGAAAAACAAAAAAGGAGAGTGGAATGAAATAATGAGAATGTAATTTATGAAAACTGGGAAAGTGACGCCCTCTGTTGTAAACAAATGTAGCTCCAGTAAACACTGACTCATTATCCATAACAATAAACAAATATAATAATAAAAATTACACTATTATACAACAACATTTGCACTAATGTGTCATTTGTATTCTGAAATACTTTATGTACTTGGAATGTTGGCAGCTAAACGTGAGTAAATCTTTTCCTGAGGCGTGGCTGCCCCCTCCTGGTCACAACAACGAATTGCCACATTTTTGTAGACATGTTTTTAATGAAAACCTTTTAATATTGTTTGTTTGTTTGTTAGTATAAAATGAAGTCGGTTTTTAAATACAATTTCTGTTAATTTGTATCGCTATTGTCAACATAAATTATTTAAATTTGATGTATTAATTATATTTACTAATGTTCACCGTTGTGTAGCAAGAAAAATTGGATGCACTGTTATTATTATTATTACAATTTGCATATACAGTACATGGTTTTCATTAGAGAAAAAAATAAAATGCACAGCTCACACACAGACGTCTTTCATGATAGTCTCCACTTGTTGGGTGTCTGGTAGGTTGAAATAAATACAACAACAAATGTACTCACAGCCTGTTCCTGGCAAATCTGAGTGAGACGCTCCAGCTGCTCTTCTCTCATAGCCTTGGTCTTCTCACACTGTTGGATCTCCAGCTCCATCTCCACTTTTACTTGGAGCACATAGGCTAACATGGAGGGGGAACAAACAAACAGACAAAAATAAGTATAACTGTGTCAGTATAACATGAAGTAGTGTCAAATACAGTAGTAAACAAACAGTCATAGAAGGCTTAGGGTTTTGTGCAAAAATAAAGTTATCACTATTAGTTTAAAGGAGACGTATTATGCTCATTTTTCGGCCCTTTGATCTTCCAGAATCTGCACCTATTCCAGCTGTATTTCTTTGGATTTCGTGATTCCAACGAAAATGGTATGTTTTGATTTATTACACCCAGGCCCACCTCTAGGCATGCCCACTCCACTATGGTTGGTCACACAGTGCTTAAAAGGACTTCTGGTGTTGTGCTGCTATCAGCGAACCCAATTTTATCCGAGTTGATAAACGGTATAGGAGTTTAACGTGGAAACGTGGAAAGAGGGCCCTTTAAGAGTGTCGCTGCACAGTATGCATACTTATGCCTTCACTTTGGAAAAAAAAATGCAGTATTACTATGATACCACTAGATGGCAGCAGATTTCTAGGCTGGTCAATGAAATTATTACAATATGATTTTATACAATATTCATTCATTCATTCATTTTCTACTGCTTGTCCTCACGAGGGTCGCGGCGGTGCTGGAGCCTATCCCAGCTGTCTTCGGGCAAGAGGCGGGGTACAACCATTCACACTCACATTGATACCTATGGGACAATTTGGAGTCGGCAATTAACCTAGCATGTTTTTGGAATGTGGGAGGAAACCGGAGTACCTGGCGAAAACCCACGCATGCACGGGGAGAACATGCAAACTCCACTCAGAGATGGCCAAGGGTGGAATCGAACTTGGGTCTCCTAGCTGTGAGGCCTGCGCGCTAACCGTTCGACCGTCGTGCAGCCTCTGAATATTTATCAATAAAATAAAAATATATTTTTGTCAAAATATTATTATTACTGTGGGGTTTTTTTCCACATCACACAGTTTTCCAACACTCCTTGTACTGGACTTAACATACTGTATACAGCACTGAAGAAGTTATAAACACACATTGTTGATTACAGAAAGCATCTTTTACAGTCAGTCTGAAAGGTTTATCTATACAGTACAGTCCAAAAACACAATTGGAGACTCTAAAATGTGAGTATTATTGATTGTTTGTCTATAACTGCGCTGTCGCTGAATGGCGAACCAGTCTTAGGTGGGTGTACCTAAGTGATAGGGGTCATGGGATAACAACATAAGCGATGTAAAGTGACGTGTGTGTGTATAGAGTGGCCCATTCCCCACTTGTGCAGTCAACAGTTGCAGCATGTCTACACGCATTAAGGCCGATACGCAACAACTACTACTTTATACATCAAGCTAATTGGGAGAGAGAGTCAATCTTTGCAGTAAATGTGTAGGTCGCTCCCTGCAGCCTAACAAGGACGCTCAATCACTCACACGTATCAAAGGTAGCAGGTGGAGGAGCTGCGGCTGAATACACAAACACTTTCCACTTATTTAGCAAATAAGGTAAAGTAGTGGGGTCATGAGATGATATGTTTTAGCAAGGTATGAAAATAGAACCCCAATGTGGAACTGCCTGCATTCATTTTAATGGCCAGCAGGGGAAGGTTGAGCTATGGAAACAAACCTACTTTGAGTAGATGATTTCATTCAATCTTCAGAAAATCCATGGCATCATAAAAAATGTCCAGATCAGATGAGCAACAGTGCAAACAGAGTTGCTGTGTGGTCTGTTTGCAGCTGGTGAGGGTGACCTCAGCACAGATATCGAACCAGACCACATTAGCATAGAGGAGAACAACCACTATATTCATTACGGCCTCTGCGAATCTGCTTATCCGGACCTTACAATCAATACAAGCTGGAGCAGACGAGTGACAGCAAATTACTCTGGGGAATGATCAATAGCTATATTGCCGTGAATAGTAAATAATTTGTATAATCATGGACAGAAGCAGGTCACTCATCTCATTCCAGGCCAGCTGATGCCTGATAGAGAAACCGGGTGCTTGCATACAACAAGTTCCCTACAATTACTACTCACCATCGATGATCCGCTTCACCCTCCAGATGCGCAGGGTGATGATGAGGCTGATGGCATCCCAAGGGCTGCTGGGCCCGTTGGCCACTGTGGAGGCCACCATGGGGGCCAGGGACAAGACGATGACAGCACCATCAAACACCTGAAACAAGCAGGAATGGTAATAAAACTCAATTACTCACTTGGCTTATTACATTGTTGAGATATACTGCATATATAATGGGACATAAAGGGACACCTGATCATTACACCGACAGAGGAAAATAAGGACTTGGTGCTTCTTGTGAGATTTTGGGCTCATATTAGAGCCTCTATAGTTTGTACTATTATCCAAAATGTACTTGGCTCTGACCTCCCCATGTATACTCAAAATAAAGAAGCAGGCTTCACTACACGTTTTAAAATAAAGCTCTACCAAGAGTCCATCAGTCAATCACAGACATGGGAGCTGTAACTTTGATCATTTTGATTTTCTTAGGCTAATATTGTAGCTAACTTAGCATGATAAGATGATAAGACACACCTTTTTAATCAGGCTTTTAACTAATATTTGAAACTTTTCTTACGTTTTTATCTTTATAGTCCTATTTTATGCTCTTAGTCTTCAGCTTTTAACTCCAGTGTTTCCTCGGGGGGGGGGGGGGGGGGGTCCTCCACACTGGGGGCTGTGTCGGGTCTGCTGAGGGGGTGCCATCCTTGGGTCCCTTCGACCCGGCCGGCTGGGGGTTCCTCCCTTTGATGTGGGGGTCCACCCGTCTGTCGGAGTCGGGGGGCCCCGGGTGCTGGTCCCCCGATGGCACGGCCTGTGGCTCCTCCTAGTGTGGACGGCCCCAAATGTGGTGTTTCCTTGATCCTCAGTGCCATGCCATGTCTCCCTACTGTGTGTGATTGTGGGTGTGGGTGTGTGTGTGTGTGTCTAGTACAAATGTCTTGTTCAGATAAACAGCAATATTTAAGGGGAAATAGTCCCAACACTTTTTTTCCTACAGTGGTTTTAGTAGGGGTATCAAAATACACTTGAGGCGAGGTGATTTTATAAGATTAGTTTTAAGAAAACTACAATAACAATATATGGGACTGGACTTATGTAACTGAAAATTAGAAAAGTTAAAATAACGACAGCACTTATAGCTACTGATTTGTGGTTTACACTAAATGCACTACAGTTCCCATGATGGTCAATGTCCAGAAACTCTTCTAACACATGTTTTGATAAAAGTCATATGCAGCGATTGTGTTTTAATCTGATAAATCTTAAGTAACTTTGCTCAAATTTAGAATTACTACAGTTTCTTCTTGGACATTAACATGCTGTTCAACTGTGATGGAAAAAACAGCCACACTTCACAAGCGAGTGATGCTGGGAACACCGTGGTCGGTTGGATTGCAAGGTTTATAGTGCACGTAAAGCACTTCTTCATCCTTGGCAGTGAATGAGTTATGTTGACTGCCAAAGACTCCAATCAGCAGCAACAGCTTGGATATGAAGTCAGTCACCGTTCTGCTTGAATTTCAAAATCAGTTATGTTCTACTGCTGGTTTATAAAGACCCAAAAAGGCTAGAAACAAACTTTTTTTTCTGATGAAGGAAGAGAGTCTAATGTTTATGTAGTCCTAAGAGTAGAAGGGGATCATACTAACCTCAACTTTGTTCTCTATGTAGTCCCAGATGCCGAGTACTACAATTCTGAAGACAGTCTAGTGCAAACACACACAAATTTGGTTAATTGCAGAGAAAAAACAAGGTAGCATGTGTTCTGGTATTCTGTTACATCCGTTTATCACAATGCTATTCTTGTAGTTGACAATAAAATAAAAATAATAACATCCGAAAGAGACCTTTTTATCTGATCAAACAAATTCAAGTCCACATTGCCCTTCACAAAACGTGGTCAGCTACAGGATGCACCTCCGAGCGATATCATCCTCCCCACCCAGCCCCCTATAATTAGCATGAGGGGTCACGCACAAGTGGTCCTGCAAATCCATCAAAGCGTAGCACCTTTTGGACAAACAGGTTTGCAGTCAATGAGGTAAAACCCTTAAGAGTGCCAACCTGAGCGATGTGTTGTGATTTGTAGACAATACTAAACTCATTACACACCCTTTAAAAAAAAAAAAGACCCCAGATGACATTTTCTTGCATGACGTCATTGCCGCTCCGTTGCAAATGCTCATTAAACTGCTTTAATTATGGCTCCTGCTATCTAGATGGTAATTACCGTTGGTTTAGGGCATTGAGGCCTAATTGTTTTGAACTGAAGTTGGATCGGCGGGTTAAACGCTTCCCTCTTCACTTAGCATTTAATTTTTAATCTCTTTACATTTTTAACAAAATAACAATTATAGTATAGCCCTTAGGTGGTATTACTAAAACTACACTCTCAATTTGAAATCATACAATGCTTGTTGGTAACGGTAGCCTGCTAACATGCTAATGATATCAATCTGGCACTGTGTACTATATAGTTAAGCGGTTAAACTAAGCTATCTAGCTAGCCTGCTAGCATTATTGTAAATTCATAAACAGCTATAACACAAATAATTTTATTGCGTTTTGATAGCCATTAGACTTTAAGTAGATTAAAAGGTAATATAAATAATTTACCTGTAGTTTAATGTAAAATAATGAATGTAAAATACAGCCATGCTAACAACAATATGATTTACTAGCCTGCTAACATGCTAATAGTGTTAATCTTTACAAGGGTTTCCAAAGTGTAGCTGGCCCACAGCTGATTAATGGTCATAATTTTAGAAAAATAAAGTCATACTAGTATGAAGAAACAATTTTTAAATGAAAGTGGAAAGTGTTTTAAGTGTAAATAAAACACACCTTACCTCAGAAAAGAAAAGCGACAGGATGATGAGACTGATCCAGTGGATGATGCTGGCAAATTGGAAAGCATTGGCAACTGCACAAACAGAAAGAAACTTTAAGAAATAACAATTGCACCCAGTACGACCCTGGATACTGTGTCCATCACAGAGTCATCATTTACTCCGGTGTCAAAGTGTCTACAGCGCTAATCTTTCAGTGCATTCCCTGCAGACTCGGGTATCATTAAAGCTGGCCACTAATCAATGAAGATGTGCGCCGGTTGCCATTGACGAGATGTCGCCTTTGTTAGCGTGCCTTTGCATTTGTTTTCATCAAGCACTTCTCATGCTGCACTTCCAGCGCATGTGTGATGGGCACATCCAGCCTTCTCTTGTACCGTTATGTGTTGATATCTTTTTAGTGTCGTACTCACAAACACTGTACTGTCCACAACTCTGAACGGAAATGTCAGCCTCAAAACTAGCGTGAGAGTTATTATGCTATACCTGTAAAGTAGGTGATCCAGGGTCGGCATGGCAACAGTGATGGTATTTATTACAAGCTATACAGTACATTACATGTCCTCCACATCACCTTTCTTTTATAGGAGGACCATAACAGACCTATCAATGTACTATACTTCTGTTTTCATTAGAAGAAAAAATAATGTCATGTAAATAAATGAATATGGACTCACATTGAAGGAGCTTGGTGTCAATGAGCAACTCCAGAGAGAGGAAGAGCACCACCAGGATGACACAGGCTACCAGGACGCAGTTGAAGCCGGCACTGAGCAGACAGACCTGCCACAGGGCGACTCGACGGCCACAGCATGGTTTCAGCCAGTTGGACCTGCACAAAGACCATACTGGTGATGACATATTTCAATGAAAATGGTCAAAAACAGGATAAAAAAAAATCAACACTGGTATAAAGGAAAAAAAAAGTGCTTTACTTCTCATAGACGGTGTCTCTTGAAGATTCAAATTTCAAATAGGCTTACATAAGCATGTAAGTAACACAATGTGCTTCAAAGTTCACAATTTGTCCAATGCCTAGACTAGAAAAAACTATTAAAAAACACATAGTCAACTGACAAAATTGAAATTATTTTTTAGTAACTAAACTAACAGCATGGCACATACTATGATGACTTTGGAAGAGAAAAATTCAAAACAAAAGAATTCCGATATTTATCTACAAAATAAACTCAACTAAAATAGTACACAGTAGAACAAAAGTGGGCGGGAAAAAAAACGAGAGCGCCCTTTGTCACAACTACATTGTGATAAGTGGCAATTTCCGCAATCAGCCGCGTGCACTCTGACAGTAATAGCAACAACTACCAACTGATGTTGGAAGCATGATTCTTAAAAATACAATTTTGTAGCTGTTCATGGTTGAAAACAGCCCATTATTAGTCAAAATTAGGAGTGCTCCGATCGATTGGCCACCGATAGGTATCGGTCGATATCAATGAAAAAGTACAGTATCAATATTTATTTATGAATTGCAAATTTTATCTTGGCCATCTCTGTGTGGAGGTTGCATGTTCTCCCCGTGCATGCGTGGGTTTTCTTCGGGTACTCCGGTTTCCTCCCACATTCCAAAAACATGCTAGGTTAATTGGCGACTCCAAATTGTCCATAGGTATGAATGTGAGTGTGAATGGTTGTTTGTCTATATGTGCCCTGTGATTGGCTGGCGACCAGTCCAGGGTGTATCCCGCCTCTCGCTCAAAGACAGCTGGGATAGGCTCCAGCACCCGCCGCGACCCTCGTGAGGAAAAGTGGTAGAAAATGAATGAATGAATGCAAATTTTATTAGTAATGACCTATTTTGGGCCCCCTGGCAGTCTTTTCCCCTATATACCAAAAATAAATGGAAAAATGTACAGTACAGTATAATTAATCCATGTGATCGGTATCAGTGTCAGTCGATTTCAGATTGGTATTGGCAACATAAAATCCTGATCCCTATTTTCAGCTGTATTCAAAGTGTGATGAAGACTTCGGGAAGGTGCACTAGCTTGAGAAAAATACAGAAAAACCTTTATTCAATACTGTTTTATGTCGTATTTTGCAATGCAATGAAGCTCAATCAATCAATACTATCACATTACAAACAGCAGTGTACCTGCATTGTGAGCTAACCTACCCGATGTGGCCAACAGAGGGCGGTAGTTGTTTAAATCTAATGTTGAGAGTGGAAGAAGTGTGATGAAAGAGGGGCATTGACAAGTGCAAAAGACAGCGTAGCTTTGTTGAACTGCTGATGTGACCAGCAACTGCATCTGAGGGCCGGAATATTGATGAAGTCCCTTTCAGGAGGCCATGAAGAGGACCACTGTGGGAGAGGTGGTCTGGAGGGGAGGGGTATCCAGCAAAAATCAGCATCTTAAGAGCCAAGATTTATTTAAAAAAAATATATAAATCATCTGCTGGCTGGCACTAAAACAAGCATATTGGTCTTAAATAGTCCAACAAGACTGCTTGGGGATATTGTTTTTTTTTTTGTGTGTGTGTAAGTCGTGCTGATGAGCTAACAGTGGGCGCCATGAGAGGAACAAAGCCTCTCAGCAGTTGTCCAGCTGGAGTGGAAAGTTGGCTGCGGCCACCATCTTTGCCTTCTCGCCATGAAGCTGGCACGGATGAGACCGACTACGGTACAGCATTTTGGCCTCTTCATCGATTGACGTCTTCATCCCTTGGCTATGGAAACGTGACATATGTAATGAAAGGATGTCCGAAACAAATGATACCATTAGCCAATATGGGTTGTACTGTACTCTTGTACTGTATAAGGGAGCTGATCACTTCATCCTGTTGCTAATGTCTGGCCGGTAAACAATGCAGAGCTAATCGAATAACAACATAGCCGCCTTGATGGCAATCATCTTCTTGGCTTTGGATGGGGTGGAACATGAGAGTGTGTGCGCTCCAGATGGTGTGGAATCTGCTCCGCCAGACATCCACAGAATCTCAGTGAGACTCTAAGAATGCCAGACATTGATATACAGGTATTTGTCAAACACGGGCTTATGATGCTGATGTGACATCACCTTGACAGTCGCGGGTAACATGGCGGCGGCGGTGGTGGAGGTGGAGGGGGGACCCTTTCCATCCACGTTCAACATGACACTCGAGGGATTTGCACCTCTCAGCCAGCAGTAATAACCTTTCACAACCTTCCTTAAAATTATTTACGGCTCCCACCAGCTGCCTCATTTATCTAAAGCAGTTCCCAACATGAAGTGAATATTTGATAAGCATAAATTTAACTTAAAATGGCACCAAAGCAAGGGCAAGGTTTTTTTTCTTTTTTTTTGGCTCCACCTTCAAGAAACTGTGAAACACTCCACTGCAGGTACTTCACTACTGCTTTTACTGATGTAAAAACAGATACTTGATCTAAAGTGAGTACACTACAGCAGTGATTTTCAACACAAGTGTTCCGTGAGAAATTGTCAGGTGTACCGTGAGGAATTATTCAATATTACTTTTTTAATCAACATGTATTAATACATTTCTGCAAACATTATGTCATTGTCGCGTGTCATTGGTGTAAAGACTGGCAGAGTAATGTAATATTCGTCCGTGTGGCAACACGTAGCCTCGTTCCTCTAATAGACTTAGTGATGCATGTGAGAGGTTGTGGTGACATTTTGCTTTCTCCTCACGAAGGTCGCGGGGGTGCTGGAGCCTATCCCAGCTGTCTTTGGGCGAGAGGTAGGGTACAGCCAATCACAGGACACATATAGACAAACAACCATTCACACTCACATTCATACCTATGGACAATTTGGAGTCGCCAATTAACCTAGCATGTTTTTGGAATGTGGGAGGAAACCGGAGTACCCGGAGAAAACCCACGCATGCACGGGGAGAACATGCAAACTCCACACAGAGATGGCCGAGGGTGGAATTGAACCCTGGTCTCCTAGCTGTGAGGTCTGCGCGCTAGAACACCGTGCCGCCCCCCATTTTGTAACATTGTTGGTTAAATTAGTATGCGGATCAAAAGGATCTGCTGTGGCGAGTCCGTAATCAGGAAAAAGCTGATAGAAGCAAATAACGTTGGTTATTGGTGTGCCGCAAAATTTTTCCAACGTAACAAAAGGTTGAAAAACACTGCACTACAGTAGTATAGAAATTAAACTCGGTCGGTGTACTGTTTGATATGCAGTATAGATTCTCTGTCCACTGAAAATAACTTAAAGTTAGCCATCTATTTACACATTAAGGACTGTGTGTTGAGGTATTTTCATTGGATTTCTACACAAACCTTGTGCTATTATTATATATTAATGCACTCAGGGAGAAGGTACAGGGTTCCGCTATGTAAACACAACCGTTACAAACACTTACATTTGTCCCTCTCTTAGTCAAGCTCACAAAAAAAACAAATGTGAAATCTGGTCTACATGTGAACTAGCACTTTAAATTAACATTTTAAATACTGCGCACTTTAACTTACCAGATTACCAGTTGGTAATAGCACAACTCAGATGATCCAACTTTTGCACATGGGAACCAGTATGGTTCTGGTGTTTTTATGCTCTGTTTCTTTTATTCTCTCGTTGATGATTGTTGTATATGGTTTTACTATGTCTGTTTTTTTTTCCTATGTCTGTCATGTACTGTATGTCTCTGTTGGTTGTATGCAGCCGTACCCTGCCTCTAAACCAAATTTCTCCTAAGGGAGACAAATAAATTGAACTGAACTGAACTGACCACCCTCAAGTACATCTAGGATTCTAGGGTGGTGGAGCCTATCCCAGCTGTCTTCGGGCGAGAGGCAGGGTACACCCTGGACCGGTCGCCAGCCAATCACAGGGCACATATAGACAAACAACCATTCACACTCACATTCATACCTATGGACAATTTGGAGTGGCCAATTAACCTAGCATGTTTTTGGAATGTGGGAGGAAACCGGAGTACCCGGGGAGAACATGCAAACTCCACACAGAGATGGCCGAGGGTGGAATTGAACCCTCGTCTCCTAGCTGTGAGGTCTGCGCGCTAACCACTTGACCGCCGTACCGCCTAGGATTCATTTCAATAGTATTGTCCCTTGAGAAAATATACAGTAATAAATGTAAGGGTTATTTGTATTTTTCAGTATTTTTTGTGAGGTACTCTCTGGTTACTTCTATGGGGAAACAGTTCTACACCATCAGAATTTGACCATGAAAAGATGAGCAACCATTTTGCTTTTTCTTTGGCTTTTTTAAAAAAAAAAATTTTTTTAAGCTATTGCTTCTTGATCCAGGATTCAATTTATCATCAGAGGATATGAAAATGAGTCAACACACCAATAAACCCTGTTACACACACACACACGCACACACACACACAATCCATCTTGTTACAGGCTAACTGCAGAATATGACACATTCACGGACCCTAGTGCACAGATTAAAACAAAGCTGCAATGTAGACAGGAAAAAAAAAGTGCTAAGACAGAATCCAGTTTATGGGTACTGTGGGTCTTTGCTTGATGCCAAAAGTGTGCCACCCCTGAGGGGGGGGCGTCATCAGAAGCTGCTCTTGTCACATGCAGGATATTAATGAGTCTTATTAAAGCAACAGAACAAAATGCAGTTTCTCTGACCCAGTCGTTCCCTGACAGTCTGACAGAACCAGCTGGCCCCAGTCACAATGGACAAGGTCACCTCTACAACTTTTTACTGTTATTTTTAAACTCTCGCTGTATTTAAGCCATTTTAGTCAATTAGTCAGTCAGTAAATTTCCCCTTTAGGATTAAATTAATAAATCAAAACAAATTAATTACACTTAAATTACATTTAATTAAACAGCAGTTTCATTGGACTGAAAGAAAAATGTCTCTGCACGTGTGGACAGTTCTGTTTTAGTTTGTTCAATTCTCACTGTCAATGATTTGCTCTCACAAATGTCCTTCTTCCCATTTTAATTCCCTCATCCACCACGTCCCGTGAGCGTGTGTTGATACAGCTGTCAGCGCCTGAGATGGAGTGGTCCTCGATGGCGAAACAGAGGAGGGAGATTAAATCAGCGAGGGTAATCGATAGCATCATGTCGAGTGAGCCACCAAACATTGAAAGTGGAAGACCCACAAGCATCTAATGATCTGCTCAGATAATAAAAAAAAAACTCGAAATGGAGATGTCGCTTAAAGATTGCATTTATCCTCAGTTGGCCGTTGAGAATAATTCATTACAATTAAATAGTGTTATTAGAATCTTCACGATTCTGATATAAAATACACTTATTAGTATGTAATGTTATTATTAAAGTTGTTATTGTTGTCGCTGTGTGTGTTTTCCGCTGATACAACACAATTCATTCGTTCTAAATCTGTTCCATGCAAGGCGTTAAAAACATTTATTTTACCACTCTGGCCTGCAGTCATCCCTGCAGCAGAGGAATTAGGAAGCCTGGGAGATAACATGGAGGCCACTCAGACGCTGCTAATTAAAGCAGGCCAAATTGGCTCGACCGGGTGAGAACCCTCTGAGAATTCCGAAAAAGCAAGCCTTCAACTTCTACTGCTCTTATGACAAAGCAGAAACATTTAAAAGTAGAAATGATGATGAGTTAGTTTGACCTCCACGTGACACGAGTACTCCTCGTGCTCCTTCAAAGTGCTTTAGACTCTTAGGACAAGCTAAAAAAGACATGTAATATTTACCCTTCACCGCCTAAAAAAACAAAAAAAAACAAAGGACGTGTTTTCAAAATTGGAATTTTTTGACCTCCGGCCTAAATCTGGTGAGCGGTGAAGGTAGCTTTCTTCTATCATCCCCTCGTTCACGCCACATTCAGAAGAACCATATGGACTCTTTGCACATTTAGAACAGCCGCATCAGCAGCATATGCTACCACTTCAGTGTCTGGCAGGCGCGGACCTTTCCAATGGGATGGAAGGTGACATCATGCCACGACTCAGGTGTTCTCTAGTAAAAGCCAGTAAGAGGAGGGAGGCGGGATGCTGTCTGGCAACATGAATCCTAAATCTTGCATTCGGGGGACAAAAACAAGATGCCGATAGTGTTGTTATTGTTGTTGCTGACATTGAGATTTGCTTGAATTTGTCACACAATTCCTCTTTTTGTTTACCTTTAATCGGGATCTATTATGCTCATTTTCAGCGCTTTGTATTGAGTTATGGACTCCTATAGAGCGGCTACACATAATAACCCGCAAAGAAAGCTTTCTAGATCTTCCAGATTGTGCACCTTTCCTGCTTCCGATGGTCTGTTTAATTTTTTCCATGCATGGCGGTTGAGTGGTTAGCGCGCAGTCCTCACAGCTAGGAGACCCGAGTTCAATCCCAGCCTCGGCCATCTCTGTGTGGAGTTTGCATGTTCTCCCCGTGCATGCGTGGGGTTTCTCCGGTTTCCTCCCACATTCCAAAAACATGCTAGGTTAATTGGCGACTCCAAATTGTCCATAGGTATGAATGTGAGTGTGAATGGTTGTTTGTCTATATGTGCCCTGTGATTGGCTGGCCACCAGTCCAGGGTGTACCCCGCCTCTCGCCCGAAGACAGCTGGGATAGGCTCCAGCAACCCCCGCGACCCTCGTGAGGATAAGCGGTAGAAAATGAATGTGTTTTTGTTTTTTTGGAATGTGGGAGGAAACCGGAGTACCTGGAGAAAACCCACGCATGCACGGGGAGAACATGCAAACTCCACACAGAGATGGCCGAGGGTAGGACATAATAACAAATAAACAAATTTTGGACAAAAGCAATTATTTCATGATAAAAAATCAACTATTATTTTTCTGCGTTTCAGGAATACAATATGCTAAGCTACGATGCTAAACTGCGACATGAACCAACACACTGCCACAAAAAAAAAGTAAATAAAGTTAATGTATTTTTTGAATTGAACCCTGGTCTGCTAGCTGTGAGGTCTGCGTGCTAACCACTAGACCGCCGTGCCGCCCGCCATCATTACATAAGGTCAAGAAATCTGTGGAAATGTGGTGTCATGGAGTTGAGCTCAATGAGAGGTAGCAAAAAAAAAAAAAAAAAGCAAAGCAAAGACTGGAGGCGGGATGCAGGATGATGACCATCATCATCTTTACGATCGCTTAACTTGTCAATCATTGGTCTGTCAGTCAACCATTAAAAAGCTTGAATGAATGAACCTTGATAGCTCCATCACACATAAGCACACTCCCTCCCTCACCCCCCCACCCTCACCAAATAAAAGCAGCTTGACCACTATGGGGGAGTAAAGCCATGAAAGTGCAGCTCGGTCCTCTTCGCATTTTACTGGACAGGAAGATGGATGGACCCAACTCTATTAATAAGTACACTCGGCTTACCAAGGCGCCAAAAAAGTGCTAACACTGCAACTGGCCCCTGATACTAGCTCCAACTACCACCTCCCACAATGGCGCCCACTCCTCTCGCTGATTGAATGCAGTAAACAGAAACCTTCCAACCAAAACATGGAGGCTCTCTTACAGTCCATCAGCGAGACACCATGTGCTAACCGGAAAGATGATGAGCAAAGGATGGTTGAAATATGTTAATACAAGACGGTAAAGGGAGCCTATCTAAATATACAGAGACATCAATGAAGGCGCGCCATTGTTCCTAATGAGGTGTGACAGCCCAGGATAAATTGGAATATGAAGTGAAGCATGATTACAGAGGATTAGATAACCGCCACAAAGGCCCGGCTTTCGCTGTTTCTCGGTTTTATAAATACATTTGCTGGTGTTCCATGCCGTGCTCACTTTGGCAGCAATGGCGGCGGCATCCAGCGAGTGAGAGATAGCGGTTAAGGTCAGCTCCACCTTCACAATGCTACCGGCTATGATATGCAAACGTGGCTGACAGGAGGTGCTTCATCACGCCGTGGCAGCGCCACGCAGGAGCCTCCGCTCGTGATTAATCCTCTCCGCTCGCTTCCCGCCGTAAAATGCGCAGCAGTTTTACACGAGATGCAGAGTATGATAGTGAAGTATTGATCATGTCGGACTAGAATGGCACACCTGCAATTTGCTTTTTTTTTTTTTTTTGTCCAAAAGTCCGACAGCGTATGCTTACATTAACCTCCTGAGACTGAGGTACTGCATTTTTGTCCTCTGTAAGGGTAAAAGTGTTTCAAAAAATAAAAAAGTAAAAAAACACTCTGAAGGGGCGGCACGGCAGTCTAGTGGTTAGCGCGCAGACCTCATAGCTAGGAGACCAGGGTTCAATTCCACCCTCTGGCATCTCTGTGTGGAGTTTGCATGTTCTCCCCGTGTATGAGTGGGTTTTCTCCGGGTACTCCGGTTTCCTCCCACATTCCAAAAACATGCTAGATTAATTGGCGACTCCAAATTGTCCATAGGTATGAATGAGTATGAATGGTTGTTTGTCCACGAGAAAACTCCACACAGAGATGGCCGAGGGTGGGACATAATAACACATTATAATAAAAATTATAATAAAAAATTTAAGAAAGAAGCAAATATTTCATGATAAAAATCAACTATTGTTTTTCTGGGTCTCAGGAATACAATATGCTAAGCTACGACGCTAAACTGCGACATGAACCAACACACTGCCACAAAAAAAAGTAAATAAAGTTAATGTATTTTCCCAACTTTTCTAAAAAAAGAACTTTTGCTGACATTTGCACACTACAGAGTGAGTGGAAATGGGCAATCCACTTTTTCAGGCTGGGTCAGTGGAGCCGCTAACGTTCCATCTCCTTTCCTTTTTTACGGCAGTGGATTGCTTTGCCACTGCCGGTGTCTCGGCTCGGCTCAAACACACTTCATCATTCTACACGGCCATAAAAAAAAAAAGACTAATTTCTTCTGCCCCATTTCCCTACAAGTGAGTTCAGCTATCAGTCTTTCTGTTAGATGCTACATAACTTCTTCTAGTGATCACACACTGTTATGGTCCAACACATTTGACTGGTCGGTGATGAGAATATGCTGATTTGAGAAAAAAGGGGATGGAGTTGCCAAGTTGTTTTTTTTTTTGTATCACCCCAACAACTGCTTTTTTAACAGAGCTTTATGACCAATTCAAGCATTGCAGAGCAGCTTTAAGTGTGCAAGTTTCAATTATATTTTAAAAGACTTCACAATATACAAAATTAATGTATCCTATTTGTGTAATTATTGTCGTTTAACCTTCTTGTCATGTCAGCATCATTTCACTGTATCATCACATGCACAATAGTCAATAGTTCAACCACCGACGTTACTGTAAAACCGTGGATACCTTAAATGAATGTCTTGAAACATTAGATAAATTGATTATTTGATATTGAGGTGCAACTAAAATTTGCGCTGTGATGTGGATGAGAATCTGTGATGAGGGAGACGACGCCGAGGAGCGTGAGGACAGTGGCCAGGAGCGGGTGGGTGAGTATAGCAACCAGTGAGCAAGTGTTTTATTTACAGCACAGTAGGCGACAGATCATTTTCCTACTTTTTTTTTTTGTTCAATGTGACAGTATGTTATGCCGCATGAGTATGAGCACAATGTCGAAACTTAGAAACTACTGTTTCCGTAAAATACATTTTTGTTTCAGTTTTATACACAATTTTGTATTTAGTTAGAGAGAAAAAAAAATGACAGTAATCAGTGTCAATAAGGACTGATAGAAATGGACATGAGGGTTATTTTCAATGGACAAAATATGCAAACATTTTGGCTTGCAGTGCTTACACGATGCATTTTGAGGGCATTCACAATTGTTATGAAAAAGAAATTTTGTTTTGACAGAAAAAAAATATGAGCTTTTGCAGGTGAACCATGTTGTCGTGCTAAACCATCCAAGTTATTTTAATCTAAAAAGAGCACAATCAGTTTCAGGAAATGAGCCAAAACAATTGAAAAAGCATCATCGTGGCACCGACTGTTGATATGAGAAAGGAATTATCTTTGAAGCATGCGGGAACCGTTTTTGGAGACATATGAACTTTTGCAAGGTGCTAAACCCTAAAACTGTTTGGTCAAGTGATTTCTGTTCCTAAGACATGAGCCAATGCAATGGAGGAAAACTGTCATACTTGACACCATCCGTTTATGAATGAAACAAAGACATAAACATAAACAAAAGTTTGGCAAAGTGTACTCCTGTGGTCAAAAAATGACAAAAACAAATATTAATTGGTAGTTCTAAACATATTTGTTGTGCTTTCCATGTTTTTACTCACTTTTCGTCTCACATGACGTTATTCATCTCAACTACAACTAAATGCATTATGGCCAATTATGCTAATTACATTACGTTATTATGCCAAGCCAACCCCTACGCATCCATCACTGCCACAAATAGACTGCAGTCCTGTGGGAAACACTGCATTGACTTTCTACAACTCTCATATTTGTAATATATACATAATGAGCACTGATCCATATGCAAGAATTATAACAAGGAAAACCAAAGCACACGAAACCATGAACAAACCTTCCCCCTTACCCATTTACCTAAAATGAAGATAAGCACCAGTATTTGTCCTCAAACAAGACTTGAGAAGCCCATCGTGTATACCGCGCTAACCAGCGAGAATGAACACCGCCGTAAAACATGACAATAGAGCACAACCACGGGTGCTGATTATTGTCATTAAAGGAGGCTAACAGCCTTCTGCTGCAGGCTGCTCTAAAGGCATATTGATTGTGTAATCAGCAGACAAGCCCAGGAAGCCCAGCGGTACGGGAATCTACACAATAAACTAGAATTGTGTCCATGAGGTCATCGGGGTGACCAAGACACGCTGATTGCATGCCATTTATTCTAATGAGGTGGATTCATTATGAGTAGGCAGACATTAATAAATAGATAAATATATGTATAATATTCATTCATTCGTTCATTCATTTTCTACCGCTGTTTCCTCACGAGGGTCGCGGGGGTGCTGGAGCCTATCCCAGCTGTCTTTGGGCGAGAGGCAGGGTACACCCTGGACTGGTCGCCAACCAATCACAGGGCACATATAGACAAACAACCATTCACACTCACAATTTGGAGTCGCCAATTAATTAACCTAGCATGTTTTTGGAATGTGGGCGGAAACCGGAGTACCCGGAGAAAACCCACGCATGCACGGGGAGAACATGCAAACTCCACACAGAGATGGCCGAGGGTGGAATTGAACCCTGGTCTCCTAGCTGTGAGGTCTTCATGCTAACCACTCGACCACCGTGCTGCCCTATATGTATAATATGTATTTGAATATTCAAATTGTAAGGTGATTTATTGTGATGGACTACCAGAACATGTGTGGCAACTATATCATAAAAAATAATTAATCACGCCTTGAAGCAACAAGCAAAGAAACAGGAGTTCAGAACCTTCAGAAAGATTATAAACAATATATTAGTCTATTGGGGCCACTTTTGTAGAAATGACCAGTCATGTTGCTGTGTGAGGGCGGCACGGCGGTCTAGTGGTTAGAGCGCAGACCTCACAGCTAGGAGACCAGGGTTCAATTCCACACTCGGCCATCTCTGTGTGGAGTTTGCATGTTCTCCCTATGCATGCGTGGATTTTCTCCAGGTACTCCGGTTTCCTCCCACATTCCAAAAACATGCTAGGTTAATTGGCGACTCCAAATTGTCTATAGGTATGAATGTGAGTGTGAATGGTTGTTTGTCTATATGTGCCCTGTGATCCCTGTGATCCCATCTCGCCCAAATGGGATAGGCTGGAATAGGCTCCAGCACGCCCTGTGACCCTCGTGAGGAAAAAGCGGTAGAAAATGAATGAATGAATGAATGAATGAATGTTGCTGTGTGTTTTCGCAACAATGCACACTAAATTAACATAAAGGTTTTCCAATATTGGTGATTATTCCCCAAGTCTGACCCCCCCCCTCCCTGCCCGACTTTAAAGTGGTGCTTGTGTATGAAACATTGCCTTGTAGGTGTTTTACTGTTTGAGCTACAATAGGAAATGCTGCATGCATAATTCAACATTGTACACACATTTGCGTTTCCCTCTAGCATTCCCCAGGACAAGAAAATAGACTAGCACAAACTGAGACAAGGAAGAAAGCACAATCACAGATTACAAAGCATTACAAAGCATGGCACTATGATACATATGGCTGCAAATAAACACACGATTGAGGTTGAATGAGTGTCAGCATTTGCCAACAACGCGGCTGTGAAATGGTCGGTTTCTGGCTCCAAAACGGGCTAAGCGACTTAAATGGCATAGTTGGATTGGTTTCCTTGTAATGTACAGCATGGGTCCATTGGATCCCGTGCAACAGCTTATGGTGTTTATAAGCATCCTGGTGAGAGCGCATGCTAGCTGGGATGGAGTCACAGGTGCAGGGCACAATGGAAAGACCGGCGCGTAAGCAGGTTGGAAAGCAATCTGTGACTAATCAAAAGGAGAGCTGTGACGTGACCTCGTATCCATATGGCACACATAAAAATAGCAGAGTCACAACATAATAGCGCATTTTACACAAGTCTGTGTGTGTTCCTACAGCTTAATGTTACAAAAGTTCAACGCGTAAAACAACAATACGATAGAATTTCTAAATTTGAAAACAAGTTTTAGAGGAGTTTTAGAGTTTGAACAGAAACCAGAACCGTACCCCAAGTTTCTACTCAACAAGAGGGGAGAAATACAGTATGACGTTATCGGTATGTGGAATCAAATTATATGGAAATGGCTTTATTTCATTTGAACATGCATCAGATTACAATTGAATGCATCCCATAATCAGTTCACAGTTCCACATGTCCAAAAGGAGTAGGAAGAAGCAAAACTTATTAAATCTTACCCCTCCATCTGGAATTTTTACAATCAGTAACTGTTACATTTGTTCACTTCCTGCTTTCCTAATATAGTTTAAGGGTTTTTTTGTTTGTTTTGTTTTTTTATTTTTTATATTTTGTCACGTACCGAAGTACGAGGTGATTTGACCATACAATGACATAATGGGTACCATAGTAAGTGTCAATATAGTGATATGTATAGCACATCATGACTGGTTCAAGACTCTTCATCCTTGTATTTAGCAAACATCAACTGCTTGTATTGTTTCTTGAATTGGCTCATCGTTGTGCATTGTTTGAGGGTCTTACTCAATCCATTCCATAGTTTGACTCCACATATTGAAATGAAATTTCAGAAATTATGGAACAGATTGAGCAAAGAACTCAAACAATGCACTCAAATAAGCCATTTCAAGAAACAGTACAAGCAATCGATGTTTACAAAATACACTGTGTGCAAACAACGTCAAGTCTACTTATTGCTCATTTATTAGGACTACTTGAAGTATTACATTGTCTGTACTCACCCAACAAACTAACTACTACTATTGTTACTATGTTGCTCCACAATAAGTGATTCTTATGGTATTTTATAATAGATTCTAGTATTAGCAATTGATGTGAAGGCTTAATTAAGCGTTTCTTCTTCTACTAACATGTGACCAATGTGACCTGTATGCATGTTCAAAAAAATGACATTTGTCTTTAAAGCTCATTCATTTTCTACCGTTTATCCTCAGGAGGGTCACGGGGGTGCTGGAGCCTATCCCAGCTGTCTTCGGGCGAGAGGCGGGGTACACCCTGGACTGGTCGCCAGCCAATCACAGGGCACATATAGACAAACAACCATTCACACTCACATTCATACCTATGGACAAATTGAGTCGCCAATTAACCTAGCATGTTTTTGGAATGTGGGAGGAAACCGGAGTACCCGGAGAAAACCCACGCATGCACGGGGAGAACATGCAAACGCCACACAGAGATGGCCGAGGGTGGAATTTAACTCGGGTCTCCTAGCTGTGAGACCTGTATGCTATCCACTACTCCACCGTGCAGCCTTGTCTTTTAAAGTTGTTGCCGTTTTTATGTTTTAATGTATTTTTACACTATTATGACAGCTAAATATGCTAAATAAATTTGCCTGCAGCATTTTTACATGTTTTTATGATGGTGACAGTTAGACTCTGGAAAGCATAATGTGTATTTACATTAAATATTTACATGAAATCACCGAAATAGGCTCCAGCATACCACCTGAGTGAGGACAAGTTGTATAGAAAATGGATGGATGGATTTGTACATGAAATCTATTTTGGACTTGTAGCTTCCATGATTGACTGACTGTATTTTGCTTTCTGTACAATATATCACCATCAGTCTGATTGATAGTTCGCATGATTCATTGCAGTCTTTGGTTCGAGTAGATAGTTGTCAGTTAAGACTCAATAATTAATGTGTATTTGAATACATGAATCATTCATTTTTGGCTGAATTAGTACCTTCAGCAGGAGTTTCATCAGGCTGTGTATTTATATAAACACTGTGTATATATATATGTGTGTGTCTGTGTGTGTGTGTATAAAAAGTGCAAGCAAAAATAAATATTTGTAATCTCAAGCATTCTTTTTTATGTGTTTGACTTCAATCTTTAAGAAAAGTGTCAGTACATGACGGGGGACCAGAATTAACATAATAGAGAACAAGAGTAACTATAAAGAATAACATATTTGAAGTCAGCACAGTAGAAAGGACTTGAAGAGTTTGATGAAGGTTTTCTTGAAAGGTGATCTAACATTACCTTACAGGCAAGGAAGGATACAATGGTTTTGACGCTGTCAGTGTATTTGTGTCACAATATTAAACGCTTCCAAGTACTGCAGCGATCCTTGCCTCAAAATATCACACTTCTAGTGGGTCACTTGAGAGAGTAAATTCTTTGCACTCACCCTTCCCTGGTTTCATCCTCATCCGCATTGGACAGGAGCTGGGAGCCAGCCAGCGAGAGATCCAAAGCTGCGAGTGGAAGATCTCGATAGCCGAAACTCACCAGCTGGACCGGAGGAGCCAAGCACTGGTTCTCATCATCCACCTGCTGGGAGATGACCTCCAAGTCGGACAAAGTTCCAGCCTCCACGTCCCTGGTTGGACAAAAAGACAAGGGAGATGAAAATGATTCTACCCCGAGAAGAACAAATGGACTGGAAACAATCTGACAACAAACTAAGTGGTAAACTGACATTTTAATTAACAAATTGATTAACAGCCTGAACAATTGACCCACTGACAACCTGACTGACTCGTCGATGAACTGAGGACCTAACTGACAAATTAACTGACCAACTGACAAAGTAACTGATGAACTGACAAAGTAACAAGTACTGTAGTTACAATCTAAGAGACACACTACGATCTAAGCAACTGACCTACTAACGAACAAAACAACTAATTGACAAACTCACTAACAAACTGACCAAATAACTAAATAACAAACTAAATAACTAATTGACAATCTAGTTACTGAAGAACTGACACTTTCACAAACTAATTAAAGACTAACTGAAAAAAAAAAAAAAAAGACTGATCAACTAACTAACTAAGTAACTAATCAAAGGGCAGACAAATACTGACCCAATGACAAACGGATCGATTAACCGATGGACGGACTAGATGGATGGATGGACAGGATGGACGGACTAGATGGATGGACAGACAGATAGATGGATGGACAAACGGATGGACAGACAGATAGATGGATGGACGGACAGATAGATTGATGGACGGACAGATACGTAGATTGATGGACAAACGGATGGACAGACAGATAGATGGATGGACAGACTAGATCGATAGATCGATAGATCTATCAATCTATCGATCGACAGACTTCCTTTATTGTCATTGCACAAAAACACAGTAGTGAAATTGCCAACAAAATGTTGTTGCCTGGCTCCCGTATTATACCAGAGACTAAAAAGACACATAATAATAATAATAACAAGAATGGGCGGCACGGCGGTCTAGTGGTTAGCGTGCAGACCTCACAGCTAGGAGACCAGGGTTCAATTCCCACCCTCGGCCATCTCTGTGTGGAGTTTGCATGTTCTCCGGGTACTCCGGTTTCCTCCCACATTCCAAAAACATGCTAGGTTAATTGGCGACTCCAAATTATGAATGTGAGTGTGAATGGTTGTTTGTCTATATGTGCCCTGTGATTGGCTGGGGACCAGTCCAGGGTGTACCCCGCCTCTCGCCCGAAGACAGCTGGGATAGGCTCCAGCACCCCCCGTGACCCTCGTGAGGAAAAAGCGGTAGAAAATGAATGAATGAATAAAGAGAATAAATAGATGACACTGAATATAAACAACATAATGTAACAGTAATAAAACAGTAAATTGCACAAATAATTTAAATAATTTAAATATTGCGTGTGAGCGGGTAGAGGGGCTAAACTAGCTAAACTAAACGCAAACACTGAACAACTGACTAAATAACTGATAAACTAATTGATGGTTTGAAGGAGTGACAAATTCAACAATGGACCAATTGAAAACTACAATCACAATAACAAACATATTGTTACGGCTCTGAGTAGATTGTTTAGGTGCCTAATGAAGTGTCCAATGAGCGTACATGAAAGACACCGCCAAGACAAAGCGAGCAATGTCTTGCTAGCACAAAAGGCAGCACAGATGAAAAAGACTTTAATTATTCAGCCGGGCAACATGAAGAACACATTCTTATTCACTGCGGTGTCCTCGGGGCATCAACACAGGGTCACTGAGGGTCTCGCACACAACACCCACTCTGCACCGTCCGTGAAACAAGTGAACGCTCACACAGTTTAGCACCACCAGAGAAAGACGGCGGTCCGACGTTGCCTCGCTCGGAGGGACCGTAATAACTGGGGCGTGTCTTGCTGGAAGTGCAGCACTCGCATACATTTGTGACCACTACTTTAAAGCACTGGAATACACATTACTGTCCTGTAGGACGTATTAGCACTGTTAGATGGCAATAAAAAATAGCTACAATGATATATTTATTTTAATTGATTTAATTGATCATACAGAGGATCTTTGATGGCCGCTCTTTCAAAACAGCCGAATGCTCCTGTCATACAGACCAGTGGATCTTGGCTGGTTTGGCTGCCGGACCCACCATCATCCCTCAGTGATAAGCAGCGACCCAAATTGTCGCACGGCGTTCAAGTGGTTAGTGCACAGGCCTCACAGCTAGGAGACCCGAGTTAAATTCCACACTCGGCTATCGCATGTTCTCCCCGTGCATGCGTGGGTTTTCTCCGAGTACTCCGGTTTCCTCCCACATTCCAAAAACATGCTAGGTTAATTGGCCACTCCAAATTGTCCATAGGTATGAATGTGAGTGTGAATGGTTGTTTGTCTATATGTGCCCTGTGATTGGCTGGCGACCAGTCCAAAGAAGTTAGGGATGGTTCAAAACGCTTGGTTTCAGAGGGCGTTGCAAAACTGTTCCTTTGTGATGTCACAGAGGGTTGGACTTCCTTATGGAGACCCACCAGTTGAGAACCGCTGGGGTAGAACATGTTATGGTGATGTTCTAAAATGTGTGTTTTAGCCCAATATATTTAAATAGCTTGTTTTCATTAAACATGTCACAGCTAGGAGACCCAAGTTCGATTCCACACAAGTGAAATTTAAAATTATACGACAATATATTGCAATATTCTAATTATATTTCAGGCTGCACGGCCATTGAGTGGTTAGCACGCAGGCCTCACAGCTCGGCGACCCGAGTTCAATTCCACCCCGGGCCATTTCTGTGTGGAGTTTGCATGTTCTCCCCGTGCATGCGTGGGTTTTCTCCGGGTACTCCGGTTTCCTCCCACATTCCAAAAACATGCTAGGTTAATTGGCGACTCCAAATTATCCATAGGTATGAATGTGAGTGTGAATGGTTGTTTGTCTATATGTGCCCTGTGATATCTACAATCAATGTAACAAAATGGACGGTATTCTTGATTCATGACCTAATCAACTATGATTCCTATCCTTAGAGTGTATTCTACAGATCTAGAGATCTATCTAGAGTACACAAGAATGATCTTTGCAGCACGGATACATGCATTGCGGATCCATCTCATACATATACACACACCACCATACATACCATAATAGGCAAACACCCTTGTAGGCCAAGCAGCCCACAAGCCCCACTCATGAAGCTGGGCCGCCTCAGTCGAGCACGGAGGTGGAACAAAAGCAGAGCGCGGCCGCAGACTGACTCTGTGTGTCTCTACGCTTGAGTGTGTGTGTGTGTGTGTGTGTGTGTCAGTGTATGCATGTGTTTGTGTGTGTATATTTTTAGACCAGAGCAGATGCTGGTGTATCAAGTCTGTCATGACGTCATTGCCTCTCCCTTTGTCAGATGATTGGATCCCCACTCGCCTTTAAACGTCAAAGGAAGTCAGGCGAGGGGCGGGGGACTAAAGATGGAGAGAGGGGGTATGTCAGGGGTTATGCAACAAGCTCAGGGGGGGACAACAAACACACAAAAAAAGACAGGGAGAGCTGTGAGCAGTAAAAGAGGGCAAATTGTGCCGAAACAGAAAGGAAGGATTGCTGCATGTGAGAAGTGGAGGTAATAAATGAACAGGAGGGAGGGACAGACTGGAAAGAGGAAAGATGGATGGCAGAGGAGCGGTGATGATGAGGAGCCATAAAGATTCACATTCTGTTGAAGTCAGCCTTTTAAAGATTTCCTTGGGCCTTGAATGTGACAAACATATTTTAGATTCTATAATTACATATATGTATATTATTAAATACAGTATAGGAAAAATAGAATTTATGTAAACAGTTCTCCCATTTGCACTACATTTTCTCCAATCCATTATTTTCTCCCCATCTTTCCTCCTTTCCGAGGAGGGATTCAAATTGTCATGACAGTGTGCACTGAGTGACCTGAAACATTCAGAAGAGAGACACGCCAATCTGACAGACAGACAGACGCACCTTTAGGAAAGGACACACACATGCAGGACTGACATGCGTACACGCGCAAGCAGGGTATTAAAACATGTGCAGCAATAATAAAAGGTTTTTCATTGAAAACAAAAGGATGCCGACTCTTCAAGGTCATCACAGTCACTTAGTGTTTAGTAGTGAGACAGCCTGCTTTTGTAACATTCATTCATTCATTCATTCATTTTCTACCGCTTATCCTCACGAGGGTCACAGGGGTGCTGGAGCCTATCCCAGTCGTCTTCGGGCGAGAGGTCGCCAGCCAATCACAGGGCACATATAGACAAACAACCATTCACACTCACATTCATACCTATGGACAATTTGGAGTCGCCAATTAACCTAGCATGTTTTTGGAATGTGGGAGGAAACCGGAGTACCCGGAGAAAACCCACGCATGCACGGGGAGAACATGCAAACTCCACACAGAGATGGCCTGGAGTGGAATTGAACTCGGGTCTCCAAGCTGTGAGGCCTGCGTGCTAACCACTCAATGGCCGTGCAGCCTGAAATATAATTAGTATATTGCAATATATTGTCATATAATTTTAAATTTCACTTTTGTGGAATCGAACTTGGGTCTCCTAGCTGTGACATGTTTGATGAAAACACACTATTTAAATATATTGGCTTAAAACACACATTTTAGAACATAACCATAACATGTTCTACCCCAGTGGTTCTCAACTGGTGGGTCTCCATACGGAAGTCCAACCCTCTGTGACATCACAAAGGAACAGTTTTGCAACGCCCTCTGAAACCAAGCGTTTTGAACCATCCCAAACTTCTTTTAGGGCTCACTTACAAATACACAAATACTCATTAAAATGAAACTTCGGCATCGTTTAACATGAGAATATAACATTCTAAGTACATTAACAGGTCAGAAAAGTGGTCCCCTTCAATTATTTTTTAAAAATGACCGCGGCACGGCGGTCGAGTGGTTTGCGCGCAGACCTGACAGCTAGGAGGACCAGGGTTCGATTCCACCATCTCTGTGTGGAGTTTGCATGCATGGGTTTTCTCCAGGTACTCCGGTTTCCTCCCACATTCCAAAAACATGCTAGGTTAATTGGCGACTCCAAATTGTCCATAGGTATGAATGTGAGTGTGAATGGTTGTTTGTCTATATGTGCCCTGTGATTGGCTGGTGACCAGTCCAGGGTGTACCCCGCCTCTCGCCTGAAGACAGCTGGGATAGGCTCCAGCACCCCCGCGGCTCTTGTGAGGAAAAAGTGGTAGAAAATGAATGAATGAATGAATAAAAATCTGCTGGCAGGTAACTCTCCAATAAATAAAAATATGGACATAGCATACAGAAGATTTGAAAAAGGATGTGAGGGGTCAGTATACTATATTAAAAGTTATTATTATAATATTTTTATTATTAGCATTTGTCACATGTTTGTTTTGTATTTTTATTATTTGTAGCATGTATTGTAGTTGGGTTTTTTGTTATTCTATGGATTGTATGTGTCTCCTTAATAGACTTTAAAGTGTTGCATAATTGAATGAAGGTAAATGTCTTGCTGGAAGAAAAGAGCAGACTTAATTGGGATGGTGAAGGTGCTATGATATTAAATGTGTCTGGAGAAAAGCTTCACATTTAGGAACAATGAAACAATAATTCAAACCAACATTGACCATGAGGGAACAAATTAAAGAGACAATATGAACTTAACCTTGCATAGCGCTGTTATCACAGTGTTTGGCACTGGTTACACACACACACACACACACACACACATCATGACCTTTCTGAGACCCCCTGACGTTGTCCTCCAAAAAGGAGGCTGGTAATTGCTAGACATTATTACATGTACACACTAACAAGCTTGCCCACGACCACAGTAACACACATGCACATAGGCAGGAAAAAAAAAAGAAAAAAAAAGAAGTGATATTCAGGGGAGTCGAATCCCCCCGGGGAAGGCAGATAAAATTAAATAGCGGACTGTAATATTGAGCGCCAGGTAGGAAAGGTCATTACGAGAGACAAAAGTTCCTCCAGGGATTTCACCAACCAAAAACAGAAGGTCATGGAAGTAACTGCGAGGCACAGACGCTGAAAAATATTCTTCATATATGGCGAGCGGAAGTGGCTTGGAAGTGGCATGCTCGTGACCTCACGACCTCTTTGCAAATAAATCAGCATAGCGGAGCCCGGAATTAGGCTTATGCAAGAAGTGCACATAAATGCATCACAGGATTTGATAAAAGTCTGAGGGGACTTTATGCATGAAGACATTTTGTTTGTGTTTAACCAAAATTTAACTTAATTTCCATATTGTACCCTTAAAATTTGAGGTTCGACTGCACTTTTAAATATAAAAGTATTATTTCAGCTTTTCAGATTAAGCCTATATAATGTAATATTGCCATTAAACTAAAGAAAGTAAACTACGCTGCTGCTACTTTGGAATCAATCTGACTTCAGAGTGCCTTGAGGTGAACTCTAATATATTGTTTAAACTTTTATTGGACACTGTTCATGAATCATGAATCCCCACCCTCCTACTCTCAGCAATATAAAACTAAGATCTACTATGCGATGAAAATCATGACAATAAAGACTGTAAAGTTGGGCTGCTGAACGAGGCACATCAGGTAGATGGCAGTAAACGGCTGATGGGGGGGCAGGGTGAGGGATGGGGGGGTGATTTTAATGTTAAAAAAAAAAAAAGTTGCCACAGAGGCAGCCTAAATTAACAACACGGCTGCGAAATTTGCAATGGTATTGGTTTAGTTGAATTTAAACATGCTTTAACAAAGGACATCACATTTTTTTTTACACTTGCACAATTAAACATGTCTGACAAGAAGCAGGTAGAAGCACAGCTTATTTCATCCCTTCTCTGTCTCCCAGCAATTACTTCAATTTCTGTGTTTATCATGTACCAGGTTAGCATCTGACAGTAATACGTAAGTACAGGATATAATAAAGAATACCGCAATGAAATAAAGTACAACCTTGGTTATGGTAGAAAATTTCTGTCAAGATTTTGCCATGTTTTTTTTTTTTGCCATGCCATTTTCTGGTTACAACATAATATGGCACAAGTCAACTGTGTTCTTATTTTTATCTCAAATCGTCTTTCTTAGAAGCCTATTAGCTTACTAATACATGGAAGATCTGTCGCTCGTCTATAATGTCATCAGAGGTAGTTCTGTAGTTATTTGTTTACTAACACAGTTACACCTCAAGGCTCAATGGTAACATATTTTATTGATGATTGTAGTTTTACATTTAAGGTTGCTTTTTTACCGTCATTGAAGATGTGATTGTTCCCAAAGACACGATGTAATAGCGAAATCAATACGGATACCGCCTTCATGATTTCTTATTTCTTGAATTCAATACGGTTTCTCACATATATCAAAATGTTGGGAGTTGGAACTTTTATTGGCTCTGTTTTGGGTGATTTTGCAGCCGTGATGAAAAGAAAAGCAGATACTTCAGGTGAGAAACACTATTGAATTCAAGAAAAAACTCATGGCAAAACGGGAATGTTCATAAATATGTATTTATGTGGATTTGATTTGTTTACTGCATGTGAAGAAATAATTGTGAAACTGTAAAAAAAAAAAAAATTGTGTTCATATTTTTGGCTTTCTGGAACAGATTCCTTGGATTAAGTTATTTCTTATGGGAAAAATGTATTCTGTTAGAGTATGTTTTGGTTAGAGTCTAACCTCCTGGAATGGATGAATGACGTTAACCAAGGTTCCACTGTAATTACAGTTCATGGGTTTCTGTGGTGAGGGGTTAAAGGTCATTTCCCACCACTAATATAAACCTATGGAAATTGGGGAAAAGTTGTCGGTGGCTGCAGAATCATATACGCAGTAATATGGATTACACGTCCGAAAGTGAAGATGAGGCAGAAGACGATGTGCCTGCTGAACCTCGGGGACTTTATTGGCAAGCAAATTACAGTGTAGTGAAAGAGCAAAAGCAGCAGAAAACAAATAAAGGCTCACCTTGCTTGTCTTAGCGTTTGTGTCAATATTCAGCCCATCTATCTCCTCTCTAACATCTTTCTGTTGTTATTACCTGGTTAGAGCCGAGACAATAACAGCACTTACATTGTGGCAATCATCGGGATGCTACTCTGGCTTGTAATAAGGAACATAGTTGCTCTGTTGTTGCCATAGCGACCCCCTGGACCGCCTACTGAGTCAGCCGGAACACTTCACATGTTGTGTTAGCACTAGTCCTAATGCTACTATTCAAAGTTGTGTGCGGTGTGTGTGGAGTTTTTTTTTTTACCAGGTGAAGCCCTTTATTAGGCAATACGCCACATTTGGATGTTCCAAATAGAGTCTGAGGTCTGAGTTCCATGTCAACAAAGGGAAAGGAAGGGGGGAAAAAATATCTCCGCCATGGCCAAACAACTACTCTGAATTGTTTAATAAACAAATAATGACATGCAGTTCCCTTCCAGTCCTGTAGGTGTAATTAACAAGAGCATAGCAATATGATTTATAACAACAAACATGTTGTAGCTATGTGCTCGGAGCCGGCGACACACTAATCACCAAGGTGGTGACTCCAGGAGAGGCGCATAGTGACCCCACTCTATACTTGTCCAACCGTGGAAGAAGAAATGCTTTCATTTAGCAATGAAAATGGCCAAGTTGGAAACACTGGGCTGGACATAACATGGGAAGGAGAGGGAAGCCTTCTCAGATGGAGAATACATGAAAGAATCGTTCAAAAATATATCAGAGCATCTATTCTCTGAATTGAAAAAAATAAACAGGAAATGAAAGAATGCAAAGACAGTAAAGGACAGAACAGTTCTTGATGACAATTCAGCACAGGCGTAAACTCTACTTAGCAAACAACACTCATGCAGAATTGCGAACTCACATTGCTCTGTTTGTTGAATTTTGTTGTAACTGGTAACATTTTTTAAAAAAATACAATTTATTCCAGATTATAAACTGTGTAATGTTTTTTTTTTACTGAAAGAAGAGGCGAAATAGCTCTTCTGATGCTAAAGGTTCCTGACACAGAAAACAAGTTATCCTCCCATTCCTTGTGGAAGTGGTAAGTTGTTGACTTCTTACTTTGTCCTTCTTGCCATACCAGTTTGAAACACTTGAATTTAGAATTGCAGGCTAAATACAGGGCTCTAATAAACAACCATATTTACCAACTAAAAATGTTTTTTACAATGTAGATTTTCCATGTATTTCAACAGGTAGTTTAAACAATTTAACTCTGCCTGTTCAGAATAAAGTGTGTATACGTTTCTGTGTGTATATGGGTATTCCACATGTCGGGAAAGGGTTGGGAAATTTCAAATTTCTCCCGCCTTGTGTTGAAAAAGTACTTTATACGTAACACCAGATGTGACTGTGGAATGCCCTGTTACCGGGCAAAGGTGGATAAATGTCAGATCTGTGGTTACGGCAAGGATCTTTGCAGCTTTTGAGTGGCCTATAAAATGCCCTGTAGTGGAAAGCCTAGAGGGGGAAAAAATCTTGCTATTTTAGTGCCTGCCAGACACATTAGCTCATTAATAACATTGAGATTAAACTATGACAAAGTTGTGGAGCAGACAAAAGGAATGGAACCAACTGACCTTTACAGTTTGGACCTTAGAGCAGTGGTTCTCAATTATTTTCTCTCATGCCCCCATCGGACAGAAATGCTTTCACACCACCTCCCCCACCGATTTGAAAAACTATTGAGAAACTGATAATATCTACATCTGTACTGAGCAAACGGAACTCCAAACTTGAACCAGGGAAATGTAACAAAATGGAGAGCAGTGTGTTCAAGAGTCAAACTGCATATAGAGTACGAGAAATGTATACATGTTGGCAGGTTTGCATTGAAGGAGACCTATTATGCTCATTTTTAAGCGCTTTGTATTGAGTTGTGGGCTCCTATAGAGCAGCTATACACGATAACCAGCACAGAAAGCGTTCAAGTTCTTCCAGAATCTGCACCTATTCCGCTGTATTTCTTTGGATTTTGTGGTTCCCGCAAAAACGGTTTGTTTTAATGTATTCCATCCACGGCACGCCTCCAGGCACGTATAGAAAGAGTTCCGGTTTGTGCTGCGGTGAGAGTTGATAATAAACGGCGATTTCGTCCACTCTACTGTAACGTAACTAGCTAGTCCAGCTGCATACTGGTCCGGTAAACAGTCCAGTATGAAATGCCGTTGATAAATTAAAATGCATTTCTTTTGCTGGTAGGGAATCAGGAACTATAACCACTTTTGCCTGATGGTGGCGTCTTTAGGAATTGTAAACAAATGTAGCTTACCCTTTCGAGAAATTGCTAGCAAATAAACAGCGGAGCAGTGCTTTGGGGAGGGCAGAGAAGTTATATATAAGGAAGTCCACCCCTCTGTGATGTCACAAAGGTCAGTTTTACCAAGCCATTTTGAAACTAAGCGTTTTGAGCCATCCCAAACGTCTTTAAGGGCTCACTTCCAAATGTGCAAACCTCATTATCTGAAACTTTGGCATCGTTTAACGCAACAATACAACATTCTAACTACATTTATAGGTCAGAAAAGTGGAAAAAGCAGTATTAAAAGGTGCCCTTTAATACTGAAAGTCCACCCTGCCTCTCACCCACCCTCTCAGACAACAAAACACTGACTAAGACTAATAGACCAGGATGAACAAAGCACAGGACTTTGTGTAGCTTTTTTGCTCAGGACATTGTCACAGTATCAAGTAATAATACGGCATTAGCTCCGGTATCATTAATTAGCCTAACATGCGTGCTTCTAGGCCACAGGAGGAAACCAGAGTACCTGAAGTACACCCACGCAAGCCCAGGGAAAGCATGCTTATTCATATATAGATCCGAGATGGGTCACTGGACTGGTTTTATACAATATACATATTTCATGCAATATTTTCATCTGGATGTCATATGTTAATAAATTGTGTTTGTTAGATAAGGTGTGCTTCTTCCTACTCCTTTTCGAATATGATGCATGACACGGTTAAGCTATAACCAAGTTGCAACAAATTTAAGGCTGACTCAGCTTTTGGTTAGTGTTGCCTTCATAGGTCAACCTCATGATCCGAGTTTGTTTAGCATTCAGAACCAGGACACAGGTCACAGTAATGAACAAAGGTGGTGATTGTGGGTGGAAATCAGTGAAGACAAGACAAAAAGTGTGATGTTACTAGTGTTTGTGTGTGTGTGTGTGTGTATAAACTTACCCAGCATTAGCCATGTTGTCAGGTGAGAGGGTGGAGAGATGTGTGTGTGTGTGCTTATCACCAGATTTCTGAAGTTCGCCTTTTCACCACAAAGACACTGCTTTCATGTTGAACCTATGGGAGAACCAGTTGTACTGTAACTTCGGTCGTGCACATCACTCACAGTTAGGTGCACTTGAACACATCTTATTAGATCCAACGCAATACAAAATCAGTCTTGCAAAGATAATGCTCACTACAGGTTGAGCCTAACAACCTTATTGTGGTTTGCAGTGGTGCATCACACTTGGGGCTGCTTCTAATATTTTGATTACCCCATTTAGCTCTATGTGAAAAGTAAACTATGAGAAACATCTGTCGGTATGATGAAGCGCTAATGTAGAAACGTCAATCAAAATCGAGTATCATTTTATATCATAACGTTGTATTTTTTCCGATACACAAATACAATACAATAGGTTGTTGTTTAAATTTATATACACGACGGTAACACGTCTAAACTGAGGCGTTAAGAACACACACGATTATAAAAGTTGAATTTCAATAATGCTGACACAAAACTTTTGATCACTTCCTGCTTGCAAATCTCTACAGAACTGACAAAAGCGAGTGTTCTAAATTAAAAAAAAAAAACATAGAAGAAAAGGTGCTATTACGTACCTGCGTGGGACTCACATGGCTGTGGGTTGAGTAGCCACGGTGTGATCGCTCCCCTGGTGCTGGAAGAGACATTAAACACGACACGCATCGTGGCCCGGCATAGTAGTAGTGGAAGTAGTGGTGCTGCTGGTCCGATTCGGTACCACCGGAGCCATGAGATGACGCCGAGGCTCGGTGGAGGGTTTCCCCGGCGAGCTCAGCGGGGCTCCCGCCGAGGAGGAGGTGGAAAAAGCGGAGGAGCTGTCCCGGTCCTGAAAACGAGCCAGCGCTGGGTATCCGGTGCTTGCTACCACGGCAACAAATGTGGCGGAATTGTCACTCTAACGCCATAAAAATTTACACAGCTGCCGATAATTCGAGTGACATTTGCATCGCTGCGGTCACGACATGTAAAAAAAAAAGAAAAAAAACGTGTATTCGGCACGGCTGTGTATTTAAAGCGTTGGACTAGCTTCAATTTACAGTCGATTTCAGGCCAAAGAGGAACAATTTGTTTTATTAGCTTTGCCGCCGCTAGGTTGCCCCTCTCCGTGTCAGGAGCGTTTTTATGGTTTCCAAAAATAAAAGATACTATAGGAGTAGGGATTGCCTTCACAGCAATTGGCTTAAGCGGCTGTCACTCATCGGGATTAGCCAGCCGATGGTTAGTGAGCACATCAATCACTGTGATGCTTCCTCCCACTGATGCCGAGGATGTTAGTGGAAGAAGCTTGCTACAAAACACACTCAATTATATCGACTGTACACTTTCAAAGCCAAGCATCATTGTATTTTTTTTTAGCTCTTCATTTACTTAAGGGACAATTTTGAAACAGATATTGGCACATTCTGTAGAAAAGTGCATCCACACCAAAGTTAACTACCAAAAAATTAAAGTCTAGAAAATTCGCTAAAAACTAATAATTTGGTGTCCAAATTGCAGTGCAGGGGCCATTTGGAGCCTGTATCTTGTTTTTTATTGGCCCACTGCATAGTCTAAAAATAACAATCAAGACGGCCCACATCAGAACATTAGGAATGGCAGGGGTGTCCATACTTTATCCACCATGGATTGCGTACAGAAAAAATGGGGGGGTTGTGGGAAAAGTTTGGACACCCCAATCTCATGAGAACCAATACACGAGCTGCCTTTAAAAAAAAAGATTACAATGCTTGGTTTGATCCAAAAATAGATGAAATGAGAACATCTTTCACTTTTCCATCAAACCTCAGCAATACAAGAATGTTAGAGTGAACAGCTCTTGCATTGGTTCGCAACAATTGCACCAAAAGTACAGTAAAGAATAATCATTTTAAAGTAAAAAATATTCAAAGTGACAAAAGACAGGCATTGATTTCAATTTTAACATGACAAACGGACATACTTAATTAGGTAAATTGCAGCTTTATCGGACTAGGATCATAGCGAGATAGAAGGCAGTTATACATGACAGAAAGTGGCTTCATGAGAAACCTATGCACCAAAAAACAGAGAGGTTTATCTATTATTATTATTATTATTTCCTCACCAGAATTAGGTAGTTACATATGGGCAGCACCAATGTCTCAAATAGGGGTGGTCCAAGTTTGGCACATGAGCCACATGCCACCCAATTTTATGGTTTTTATCCTGGTCCATCAGGCATTTATGAGCAGGCCTACAGCATTTTAGATTTAACTTTGTAGTTTGATTGCTAAATTGGTTCCACAAGATAGAACTCATTTAGTTTGTATGTTTCACGGACAAAAGAGATAGATTTCTAAATTAAGCAAGGGCAGGTCCCTTCATTTTTCAGTAATTCTCCAGCATTTCTAGACAATTCAAGAGTTACGACTTGGGAATGGTTCTCTTCCTTTGAGTTTAGTATGGAAGAACATCTGACATCTGACCATAGAAATTATTTTCTGGATGAATGGACACTGTCCAAATCATTCATTCATTCATTCATTTTCTACCGCTTTTTCCTCACGAGGGTCGCGGGGGTGCTGGAGCCTATCCCAGCTGTCTTCGGGCAAGAGGCAGGGTACACCCTGGACTGGTCGCCAGCCAATCACAGGGCACATATAGACAAACAACCATTCACACTCACATTCATACCTATGGACAATTTGGAGTGGCCAATTAACCTAGCATGTTTTTGGAATGTGGGAGGAAACCGGAGTACCCGGAGAAAACCCACGCATGCACAGGGGAGAACATGCAAACTCCACACAGAGATGGGTGGAGGGTGGAATTGAACCCTGGTCTCCTAGCTGTGAGGTCTGCCCGCTAACCACTAGACCGCCTTGCCGCACATCTGTCCAAATCATCTAAAAAAAATTCCCAGGACAGTGACAGATTTTTTCCATTTTCGCTTGCTTTAGGTGTAACGGCCAGGTGTCCAAATACTTATGTCCATATTGTGTACCATTGTGGCCGCTTTGACTTTGTGGCAGAAAATTGACATTCGTCATACATGAAGAAAAAGTGCCTTTTCCATAGGTTGGGTCACACAAGGGGAAAGCAAAAACCCTTAGAATCGACCCAACATCTGCATGTGTGCAAATAATTTACACAAACTTTACAAAAGAGCTACAGTACATCATAGGAGGATGCTAAAGGGTATGGTGGATATTAACCCCAGTTTAAATGTGTGTGTGATACCACATGTTGTCACATGTTACCTCTGATGCCTTCCAGTAGGCATACGGTTGAATGTTTCCAGCTTTGCCTCCAACAGTCAACCCAGATGGACCAGCGTCATGACTGTGGTGTACTCGTGCTGGAGACAGTCCGTGTTAGTGTCACACAGCGTGTAGTCGTCTTTAACAATGCGGTCGCAACCGATTTCACCGTTGCCAAACAGGCCAAAGAGAGGCACGTTGGGGAACACCTTTCGGAAGGCGTCGGCCTCCACGTTGCTCTGGTTGTAGTAATTCATGCCTCTCCCCACGCACGCAAACATGAACCCCAGCGTGTTCCTCTCGGGGATCTTGGCGGCCTTCAGCCTCCGGATGGTAGCTTCGGCCGTTTTGGGGCTGACGACATCCTGGTCCAGGAGCACCGACGCTCCCTGCACTTTGGGGCCACTCAGGGCCAGGCCCACCACGCCGCACATACCCTGGCTACAGCTATAGAGATAAGAAAAATAAGTCAGACATTAGTCAGTGGCACTGATACAGTATCCATAGAAACATGTATTTCCTCAAATAGTGGCCTCTGCTCCAAGAGACGTGTACCAATGCTAATCATCCACTTGAACACATAAGCACCCCAACCTCAGTAAAAAAAAAGAAAAAAAGGCAGGAACATGGCATCTGTAAAGCTGAAGTTTATTGTAGTGGTTCCCAAAGTTTTTTTGCAGTGCCAATCCTTTTGGAGATGAAATTATTTTCAGCCCCTGGAGCTTCACCGTGATCTGGGTCGCAGGAAGGGGCATCCCAGAGGAGTCCTAATGTACGTTGTGTGTAGAACGGGTAGTCAAACCACCGCTATGGTGAGGAGGGGTAGCGGGAATGTAAAAAAAAAAACAAAAAACAGCAGAAGTAGCCACAGTTGAGGGAGAATGCGCTTTAGGAAATACACTTATACACTTCTATGCTAATAGCATAGAAAGCAGCAGTGGTGTTCAATATGTTGCTATAAGATGGGATTTTAACATTACTTTTAAGAAAAGTGAAATTTTAAATTATACGACAATATATTGCAATATACTAATTGTATTTCAGGCTGCACGGGGGACGAGTGGTTAGGACGCATGCCTCACAGCTCGGAGACCCGAGTTCAATTCCACCCCTGGCCATCTCTGTGTGGAGTTTGCATGTTCTCCCCGGTTTTTATCCGGGTACTCCGGTTGAAATGCTAGGTTCACTGGCGACTCCAAATTGTCCATAGGTATGAATGTGAGTGTGAATGGTTGTTTGTCTATATGTGCCCTGTGATTGGCTGGCCACCAGTCCAGGGTGTACCCCGCCTCTCGCTCAAAGACAGCTGGGATAGGCTCCAGCACCCCCGCGACCCTTGTGAGGATAAGCTGTAGAAAATGAATGAATGAATAATTACATTTCTACTACCTTACACTCTATGTGCGACCGGCCCCGCCTCCACCCATCGTATGACCGACAAAAGGGCTCACTCAATTCATGCCATTGTTCTATGAAACAAGTGAACCCTCTTCCTGCATATTTGGAGGCAAAAGACAAGGAAAACAGACACATATGCACAAGGCAGTACAGTATATTGAAGCCGGCAAAATTATCCAGTTCATTTTCATTTATTGTGTGATTAATTAATTAATCTATAATTGACCCAGGCCTGGTGCCTTTGAGAAATGTCACATTTTACTCTCACAAGATCTTGCGACACCCCTCCAATTTGCCACTATGTGAGGAAATATAACAACACAGCACACATAAATTAGGGGAGGGGTCATTCTGCTAGGTTTCTTTTTTTAATTTATGGCTTGTTCTGTCTTACCAGTATCTGGTGGGAGAGAAGACGCTTTCTACCAGTCCTCCTGTGATCAGAGCTTTGCTCTTAGCGAGAGGATCCAGTATTTGGTTAAGGAAGTGCACCCCTCCAGATCGATATGCCTCATATACAAAGAGGAGGACCACTCGTAGCTCTGGGTTGTCTACTAGTCCTGAAGGCAAAAGAAAACCACCACATTTTAATAAATAATTGATATGTACAAGTATAAATTCTCTCTTGAAACTGTTGTCATTTGTTTTAAGGGGTGTAAAAACAAAATGAAGGAGCAATATATATGAGTCATTGACAGTGACAGCTACTTGAATGATTAGAAAACTCTCATGTGCATTATTAAAATGCTGCTATTCTATAGGTATGTGTTCCCTCACCTGCTTCTTTCAAAGCGGCTGGGGAGAGGGTCTTCTTGCAAAAGTGAAAAGGTTTGATGTGGACGCCCTCCATGCTGGGGAACATGATGGCAAAGCCGGCCTCCCCTTCCTGGTGCTCCTCTGGAGGCCTGCAGCCAGAGCCAGTGGGAGTCACTGCAAATACACACACATACAAGTTTAGACATTGATATTGTTTTTTTTTTTGACTGTAATGTAAATTGAAAGAGAATTGGACTTCTTCACAATATTTTATCCAAATGTAGTTGTTCCAAATATATATTTTTAACAACAGTATTGTTATTTAGACATTGTTTCTCAGTGTGAGCGCCTAGTGGCTGATAGAGGAACTGCAGCTATGTGAATTCAATAATGTGATGTGCTGAGCGGGTGGAAATAGAACAGTTGCCAGTGTGATGCAAAGAAGCACCATTATAAACACACTATGATACAATCAAAAGCATTATTACCTTTTCTAAAGGCAAAACACACAGCTTTAGTATCGGACTGTGCAAATGTAACCAAATAGGGCGTCTGGCGTGGCTGTGACAAACTGCCTCATTCAACTCTATATTTTGCTGACACGAAAGATAATTCATATATTACAGAAAACATTTCACACATGGGTGTCATTTCTCCCCAAGCTTCGACTCTCTGGATGAGGTGTTTTACAATACCCAGCAGTCCATAACCAACATGCATAAATAACCTGTACTCTAGGCTATAAGGAAACCTATTACATGTCAGCCCAGCCTTCATACATTGCCATACATAATCCAATCACAGATTTCCTCCAATTGAATTAGAGACACGGCGACCCCACGTTGACCCCACCCCCAACCCGCAATATCACCCAAATGAGTGTTATGGCAAAACAGCCAGGGACGCCATTAGGCCTGATCAACGACGGCAGCCTGACAAGCCATCATCCTTGCGAAGGAGAGCCTGCCTGATGGAGAGTCACTTCTCCGCAGGGTTGTGATTATGTAGAGAAATGGTGAGAGGGGAGCGACGCAGACGAGGTCATCTATCAGGAGAAGGAGGTGCCAGCCCTCCTCCTTTCTGACTCGGCACCGGCGGCGTGGATTAATGCCGAGCTGTCTGCTGGAAAGCGGACTATTCCTCTTCTGAAGTTGCCTGGAAGGCGTCTATTTATTCCAGCTAGGAATTTTACGTCCTTCTTTGCTGTTTAGTGCAGCGGAGACCTCAGTTCGTGTTTTGCCAGGGAAACATACACTAGTTACATCTAAGCTGTTTTTTTTGTAAATTGGGCATGAATGCAAAAGTTATGCTTAAAAAAACTCGGCCTAGCAAAAAGTGACCGTCCCTTTTAGCTTACTTCAGTTTTACCATAGTTGTGAAGTTTTACAAAGAATAACATCTTATATGGAGGTAATAAGAGGAAGCATACTTACAGACGATGCCCGGTGTAGCAATGCCCATGACGTCACAATTTCGAGGGAAGAGTTGGAAGAGATCCTCAACTGTGCCTTCACTGTGGCGACTCCTCTTTGCTGTGGAAAAGTTGGGAAATGGGGAGAGGAAATGTTTGATCACATGATTGCTTCTCATGTAGAAGCAAAATAAACTACAACTGTGAATCAAACACATAATGTTTTTCATTGTAATTGTGTATTTGTATTGTAATTGTATTCAGCCCCGCTAGGATTAAGCAAGCTTTTTTGTGATGTAGTAGCATAAAATGCCTCCAGTAGCAAAAATTTGTAATGTTCTGAGGCTTATTTTTCTCAAAACCACTTCATTGGATTGTGAATTTGTATTAATACAGTGAAGTGATGGCCATGTATAAGTGTTGTTTGTGACCCCTTAATCTCTAAAAGCGCGGGATTTCCCAAAAATAAAGTTGCAGTGTTTTTTTTTTTTTAGATTTGTTGCAATAACATTTCTGAAGAAAGTGAAAGTTGCAATACATTATTGTGATTTTTCCCTCAGTGCAATCAAATTAGGGAAATTTGTTGAAGAATGAGAAATTAATGTACAAGTAAATAGGCTTTATTCAACTACAAGAAAGTACACCGGTACTCTATTGCACGTAGTCGACAACTGCTTTCTTTGAGAACATTGAACGAATTGTTGAGCGTGATCTATAGCAGTGATTTTTGTTGGTGAATGAGAAATTATGATATTATTATCACACATCAGCATCTGTCAACGTAAACAAGGAAGTGAGAATGTGGGTGGGCGATGCAGGGACACATTTGATTGTTTTGATTTATTTTGAGTGCTACTTAGGGACAAATTGATTGAGAAAAATTGCAACGATTGGGCAAAATGTGCAGGGAAGTTGCTGGGATTGGAGGGTTTGTAAGGGATTGGTTGAATTTGAGTGATTTGCAACACACAAATTCTGTCTGATTTATATAGAGCATATACTATATGGAATACAAACCCTTATTCTGTCTGTAGCAGGGTGATTGTCCATTGAAAGCCTCACAATCCACCATGGCGAGAACGTTTTTGGGCAGGAGAAATACTTTCTGTGAATACAATTACAGGTTGAATTCGTCAACTAAGTATTCCACAATAAACCTGGGAGATTACGACAAAGAGAGGCATATGTATACATAGTTACAGAATTATTTGTATCATTTATTTAATTTGTTTACCAGTGTAGCAAGTTTACCTCTACTTCTTCCGTCAGGACCTTACAGAGGGCGTGTCCCTCTGAGCCGGAGGGCCCACAGGCTGACACCCACGTCAACTGCTGCTGAGTTCTCAGCACTCTACGGGCACAGTTGCTCCATAGCCTGCACACGCTACGGGATAACACCACATTGTTAGCGTTAGCAATATTTTTGAAAAATGTTTTAGCAATACGGTTCATGTTGAGACCAAATACCATATTTCAAATAATAATAATAAAAAAGCCTAAAACTTATCACTGGTGGCGACAGTCACATGATAATCGCTATGAATTGCATAAACAAACATTACAGTCTGTCAAGTTTTCTAATTACCATGCAAACTTATCGCTTACCTGGCGATTTGAAGAAGCGATTTGGTGGGGACGAATGTAAGAATTCGCTCGACGACCTCCGCCACATTACTCAAAATGTAAGCCGCCTTGCTATCCTGGAAAGATACGTCCAAACCAAGATTATCCCCCATTTTCCCTCTCAAGTTGCGGATTTAGCAAAACAAGGCTGCCCTGCTCGGTGATTCACATTCGACCCGGAAGCGATACTGAAGGAGGTGCAAATGACGTCACACCGCCCCTAGAGGCCAGGAGGTGCCATAACAATGAACGACGTTTTCAGCTGTGATCATAAACTAGTAGACCTAAAATATTACTTTGAGCTATCTTTATGAAAAAAGCCACTTACATGTTTATTATAAATTAACTCCCTTGTTGGGGATGATAATGTCTATCAACATTATGGATGTTTAGACCGACAACAAAGATTGATATCTGTAATTCTGTTCAATTGTTCAATCAATCTATTTTTTCTCAGACAAAATATTAGTACAAGCTATATGGACTTCAATTACTGCGTGTCCCTTTTCACCAAGTGTGTTAGGATAAGTTGCATAAAGGATGGATGGATGTGCTAAACTTTCAAATCAAGCCACAGTTTAAAGCACTTGATGTAACAATTTAATGATCATAACATTTCCAAGATAAAATGACCAATACAAAGGAGGGTGGAGGGGGGGGCAACAAAAAAGTGAATACGCTGTGCAAGTATTTCTTTGACATGGTTGGTGTTCATTGGGGGGAAATGTGCTAATACAAAGTGAAAAAACATCAGTGTCACCCAATTGTTAACAATACCAGTTCAAGAAAGACAAACACGCTACTTAACAAAAATCCATAATAAAAATCCCTTTGTAACCTTGGCTTGTTTATGGATGATGATCATATGGACATATTGGTTCCCTGCAAAAAAAGTGCTTATTCTCTCAACAAATAAAGACAATACAGTGAATGCTGCCAGTGTGCAGTGTGTAACAAAGTATGGTTTTACGAGGTCAGAGGAGACACATTTTGTGTACTGCAGCCATGGTGTGCCAGAGCCGGTCACATTGAGAGGGGGGGTGGGGGGGGAAGTACAGCTGGGTCAAATGTTACAGATCTCCATTAGAGTCTCATCCAGCATCTGCTTTACTCTCTGGTTTTCTTCTTTTGCACGAGCGAGTTCATCTGTTAATATAGCATTGCAGCGTTAAGACACAGTGGGCACACACAAACAGGAAGCTCTAGTCAGGTTTATAAATAAGAGTTAGACAATTCATATAGTGTGACTGTTAGGTGCTAGTATTGATTAAGCAGTCAAAAGTTTATATCCAGTACCTGGAGTTTCAAGTCAAAGGAGAAGTTTTATGAGAAATGACTACATTATGCATATAAGACCCATATGTAGCCCAAGTTGAATGAGGCGGCTCTCAAGTCACATTTGCGCATCAATCTGGTGAATTTCAGGGCTGTCATACATTTGATTGACAGTTCCAACTCTGACGGCATGTTGCATTGTTGTCACAGACAGCTGATAGGTTGTCTTGATAGTTTCAAAACACACACTACTAACACCATATGGACAGCATGAGCGCACTTGTCAAGCGACTGTCAGCATTGCTTTAGAATTAGAATTAAAAATGCATACCCATCTTAGCACCAGTGCGTAATCACACAAAGTGAGTCCGATTTGGAACCAAGTCCGATTTGGTTCCAAGTGTAGCTACACATGCTGCACCATATACTACTCACAAAAAGTTAGGCATACAGCAATCCCTCGTTTATTGTGGTTAATCCAGACCCGATCGCCAAGTAGGAGTCCTTTATAAATGAAATATTTTTTAGTCATGACCTCGAAATCTTGTTTGCAATCTTCTAAATACAACTTTTAACATTATTACAGCCACCCAGACATGAAAAAACACCCTCTACATTTGTATTACCAATATAGTAGATATAATCACAGAGAATAAGCCATTTAAGTCAGTTTACCTTATAGGGGAGCAGAATCAGTGGCGGACAGGAAGTGAGGTCGGGGGTTAAGAGGTGAGTTAGTTTGTTGTGTCCATAGTCCACAGCAGTAACTCGTGCTAGAATTATAATTGTGATATTACTGCAATAAAAGCCTGCTCTGGTGGTCTTGTCTCTGGTGCTTGTCTCACCAAACAATTACTGACATCTAGTGGTCACTGTAGAATACTACATAGACAAGTTGAGCGATGGTCTTAATGGCTTATGTTGTATTTGTTTTAGTTTAGCCATTTTTACACTTGAAAATGTTTAATTTGGTCCAAAATACATACAATTAAATTTAAATATGCATATTTTGGATTTATAATAAGGCCACCGTCAACCAAAAAACAGCGATCATTTAATACATTTTTGAAAAACGCGATGTAGAGAGTATTCAACTGTACAATGTTTCAACACTTGTTCTTTAACAAGCTGAACGAATATCCCTAAGTTTTTGTGAGTCGTACAGTTTGGACATGGTTCAGAACCATGAGAACTTACTCCACTTCTCACAAGTACTGTACAGATACTAACAGACTGTTGTGCGACAGGCAGCTCTAATAACGGAGAAAAATTGTCTGTCTGACCTTCCCTGCATGCATAAAGTCCTTAAAAAGGATTGCTTTGCCTCCTACCGATTGACAGCATTGATTAAGGGGTTGAAGATGCTCTTTGTAACAAAAGTCTGACGCAAATGTTTTGAAACTGGATTTGTGAAGACAGAAAAGCAAAACAAGGGCCCAAAGTTCAGGCCTCATTTAAGGCTACCCGTAGTTCGTTGGTGAGGAGACGGTTTTTCTCAAGCTGCTTGTAAAGGTGGTCTTGACAGTCAGAAGGCAGGTAAGAGAAAGTGGAAAGGAGACAAGTAGGTTATTAGTGCGGGAAGACAAAAGAAGTGACGTTAGTTTGCATTCACGTAACTAAAGAAACAGGGCCAAGCTATTGAAGCTTAGTCAATATGCATATATCAGTTCCTTTTAAACTAAATAAAAGGACAGTAGGAGAAAAGCAACCTTCATGGAGCTATCCAAAACTGACATAATACTGCATTCTATGATACTTCTTTGGAATACGAAGATGTACAAAAAGTAATTTCACCTTAAAATGAGAGAGCCAGGAACCTTTGGAATACAAATACAAACGATTTGTTCAAATTAAAAAAAATCATGTCACCGCCCGTGTTTAATAAAGTACAGTGGAACCTCTGAAGTTGCATACCCCGAAGGTTGTACAATTCAGAAGTTTTTGGAGAAAAAAATACTTCTGAAGTTGCCTTCATGCAAAGTATCAACTGTGCATTTGTTTTTTTGGGTTTTTTTTTTACAGGCAGTTACATGATGTTAAAGCGAAGCCATTGTTGGTTACGGTAGAATGTTTTGCTGCTTTGATGATTTACGGTGGTTAACTTCATTTTACACTTGAGTGAGAATGAAGAATGTTAAAAAAGGAGACCTGTGAGATACATTACGGCTGCTTGTACCCACGATCTTGCCCTTTAAAGCCATTAAAGCCATCATGACCATTAAAACATCACTTTTTAAAAATCCCTATGCAGTGAAGAAAGGTTTAATGATAGCAACAGTTTGAACCTGGATTATTGCTATTATATTCTATTGCAAAATAGTTTACAAATCCTAGCTAACCAGAGGACAAGCATCCAGGACAGATGCAGATTGCTTTCCACCTCAAGAGGTTCCACTGTAAATGGAAGGAAAAAGCAGAGCCCAGCAACTCTGCTGTAACCAAATAAAAGACCATAGTCCTCCCAAACAGAAAAAGGGAACAGCGAATGGGAGAGGAGCTTTGGAGTTTATTCAAAAGCTACTGGACAAAAATTAAAAACACAGAAAACAAAAGATGAAAAACAAAAAGATGAGACAGATGAAAATGAGGTTTGCAGCTGAGAAAAAAAGGGGAAAATGGGCTGACACAGATGGAAGAATGTTTATTTTACAACAAAGTAAATCGGCTCAAAAAGGTGTGCATGAGAGATGATGAGTGGTGACAGCAGCAGCAACAGCAGCGGAGGCCCAATGTACAGAAAGTGGCAGAAAGAGAGGACAGAAGACAGACAATTGGGGCAGCGCTGCGCTGGATAGAGGAGATGACAAGGTTCAACCAGCAGGTGGCCTCTGAGGTGTAAAAATTTAGCTGTTGGGAGGAGAAGGAGAAAAAAGGCGGTGAAAAAAATAAAAGAATGGAAAACAGTTGGCATGCAGGAGAAAGGATGCAGATTAACTAATGGGAATGATGAGGCGATATGGATAATGGATATTCATTAAATGTTAGTGGAAACGCTCTTTCCTAACATCTATAGTGAGGCAGTATCAAACTCAAATCAGCCACAAAAGCTTTCTTTGTTAGCGTTTGGAAGGCAGTGTGGGGACTACTAAAGAGCCACTGAGCGCACACACAAGCATGTTGAATTACATGGAAGTCATGTCGTTGAGGGCGTGGTCCAGCTCCTCGCTGATGGCCTTGTACTTCAGTTTCTGGGCGTACAACTCGTCTATGGAGTGGCAATTATTTATGAAGTGACGGCAATGAATTGGAGGTAGGGGGTGGAGAGAGAGGAAATGGAAAGAAGTCAGAGAACAGAGGTAAAAAAATAAAATAAAATCAAGAAACTGAGGCGTGAACCAGCACAGAAATAGGAAGGGCACACATGCAACAGCTGCTAAGGTTGTGTCAGATTCCTCAGGAGTCACAGAGAAAACGTCCACACGTAAGCGCAACCATGCTGGCCTTGAACAGCCGCACAATCATGGGAATGCCAGAGAGGAACGTCATGGCAGGATATGACCGCGCCAACTTTCTTACACGCAGTAAACACTTTCAAATGTGATGTCCACATAAATGATCTGATGCTGTATAAAGTTCTAATTATATCGGATTAAAATGAAATCACTTGAGATTGGCACATGAATGGTGCAACATCTTTATATCCTGTGAAAAACACTTCGGATACCTGATAAAATCAAGTAAATATAAAAAGATACATACCCTCCAGGTCATCAATGGTCTTCTCAAGCTTTGCGACTGATCTTTCAGCGAACTCAGCACGAGTCTCAGCCTACAAGAGTAAAAAAAAAACTATTAGAAAGCTCAAGACACAAGTAAAGGCACCAACAATATGTATAAATGTTTGACTTTTATTTAGCCAGGTTACGTCAGCCCTTTGAAGGAACCAAATACTGTGGCAGAACCATAAGATTTCTTCAGCAAAAAAAAAAAGACATTGACCATAATGGGAAAGATCAAATGCATCAAATCGGTGCCAACCTACCTCCTTCAGCTTGTCTGTAAGAACCTTGATCTCTTCCTCGTACTTGTCCTCCTTCTGTGAGTACTGTGGTGTCACAAGCAAAAAAAAGAGGTGTCAGAACATTGCAAACAAAGTTCATTCTTTAATTGATAAATGTCACTTTTTTTCGCATGAGCTTACTTTCTCTGCCTGAGCCTCCAGAGACTTCAGGTTGTTCTGTACAGTCTTCAGCTCCTCCTCAAGCTCAGAGCATTTGCTGGAGGTTACAAGTTTTGGTTAGAAAAAAAGTAGGGATGTTCCCATCCGATCTTCAGGATGGGGATCAGGAACCGATCCGCTGTATTTTTGAAGATCGGATAATATCGGCTCCTGCCACGTTCAGGACTCTGGGTCACACACCAACATGCTCGGTGCCGTAATGCGCCAAAAAGCTGGTTGCCACTTAACTCCTGCATTCCGTGGTTAGCTACAGCCGTAGTTGCCCCTCACTGTGCCTGGACTGCTGTGTCATGGTGCGGTGATCTCAAACGGGAAGTGTCACTAACCGCTGGTTGTGAATACTAAAGACCGCCAATAAATTACTACTGCATTGTAGATAGTGTCGCCTAGCGGATGAGGATTCTCATAATGTTAAAGAAGGCACATTTATTATAATTATTATTATCACGCAATTTGTCTTCTCCATGGACGCCAGTCAAGTGACCTCAACAAACATGACACTTCTGGCCGTCAAAATAATTTTTTTTAAAGCCATATATCTTTATATATCCATACATCTATAATCAGCTCTAATAATTAGTCCAACCCCAAATGTATTTCGTACACCCATTTTTGTCTTATTAAATGGACTTTTATTGGTCGAGGGACTTGATTCTCAGAGGTGTGTTAAAAAAAATATATGTCATGCTGTGTAATACAAAAGTACATTCAGCAATGCTTTGATTGGATCACATTGGCATGACAATAATAAAAAAAATCTGATCAGAAGCCAAAAACGTGAATTGGGACATCCCTACAAAAAAAGATAGGTAGGGCAGTGAGGGTATAGTGGTTAGCGTTCGTGACTTTGGAGCCGACGCCTCGGGTTTGAATCTCCACTAGTAAGCATCATCTGTATCCGTCAGGAAGGGCATCCGGAATTTAAAAGGCTCAAGCCAAAAATCAGTATGCGGATCAAAAAGATCTGCTGTGGCGACTCCGTGATCAGGAAAAAGCAGAAACAAACAAACAAACAAGATAATGAGGGGCTATATTGAGGCGATTCTTACCTCTCAGACAGCTCAGCACGCTCCTCTGTACGTTCCAAATCGCTCTCAATGATCACAAGCTTACGGGCCACCTGAAGTCAAATTAAAGAAGTTGGAATACCTAAAAGTCCTTCTTATGGCCCCTCAAAGGAGAGGCCTTCAGCATCACCTGTCACATGAAAAAAAAAGTGGCTTCAAGAAATGAGAGACTTGCCTCCTCGTATTTGCGGTCAGCTTCCTCAGCAATGTGTTTGGCCTCCTTCAACTGGATCTCCTGCAGCTCCATCTTCTCCTCATCCTTCATCGCCCTGTTCTCAATGACCTTCATGCCTCTGAAGGAAACAGAATTGAGCGTTAATGCATTGTTTCATCAAGTTGTGTCCCTTCAACCTGAAGAGGAATGAGTGGACAGATAATATATTTTATATTATGATGCTAAAACACTTCCAGAATTACACTGATATTGATCTTTGTGTCAGTAACTGCTAAACTACTAAAATAGCGAATAATATAGCAGCTGCTATCACGACTTGACATATTCCACTATGTAATACAACCTGCGGCCAGGCGGGGCAGCACTGAGGAGAGATGCTGGGAGTGGTCCTCCTGCAGCTTTTGCTGTGGTCAAAGTAAATGTGCTGTAGTTCTTAGGTGCACCAGTGTAAGTAGCGCCTAGCAGTATAGTTAAATATGTTGTATGTTTGTACCTAAACACTTTTAGCTTTATAACTCCATCGCTACATCTGGCTCTGAATATACACCTCACGTTTATGTTGGATGGACTTCCAGACTGTTGATGTCATCTGTGCCAAGCCAATACTTGGGTATATAAGAAATAATGGTGGGCTGCTGCAGTGTTTCCTATGCTGCGGGGGGGGGGGGGGGGGGGAACCCACCTCTCGCTCTCATCAGCAGCCTTCTCAGCCTCCTCCAGCTTGGTCAGAGCTGTGGCCAGACGCTCCTGAGCACGATCCAACTCCTCCTCAACGAGCTGGATACGTCTGTTCAGGGAAGCGACATCACCCTCAGCCTGGGAAAGCACAACAAAGTCAGTCAGGTTTTTCTGTAAAAACAGCTGGTAAAAACAGCCTCCAAACATATCTTGGGTTGGGCTGGGAACAGGGCGGGGTGAGGGATGCAGCAAATGAGGACAAGCACAGGGTTGTTTTAGGACACTTTGGGCTGAATCATTTGAAATGAAATGTAAACTGTGATTAAGTCTAGCCTATGGAGAAGAAACATGGCAGCTATATGCTAATTGTAGGTGCTTGTGTAGCTTGAGCACAGGGATGAAACTGCTGGAAAGCTAGCTTACTTCACTCACACACACACATACACAGCGTGTTTTAAGACAACCAGGGGACTCGTTTCCCCGACTACTTTTGTCTGAGTGTATTTGAGCATGAAATGCTGCTGTCTGGGCCTAGCAGCCACGCTTTTTGACCAGATTTACGCCTAATGCCGTCGGCAGCCTACAGACTAATTGCCTTAAATCATTAGCATCGGCTTACTGCTTCCCTCGCGCTCCTCTCCAGGTTGAGTTCCCGCTGGAGTAAGGCTGCCCGTTCCTCCGCCGCATCCGCCTGCTCTTGTAACGACTTGATTTTCTTCTTGACCGCTTCCAGGGAGCTTCCACCGGCCATTATTATTGTTGTTTCCCACGTTAGTGTCTCGGCTAAGCTAGTTCGTTTCCCTCAAAAGAGACACACAAGCAGGAGCACACTTGGCGAGATGCGGCTCTTTGATCCCTGCCCCCACCGCACTTTAATCAAGTCCTGATGAGGATTGGGACGTGCCACCCAACCCGGAAGTGACTCGCTTCTCACGGAAATCATTTAGTTTATCAACTTGGTGTAAAAATATATTTTTATTGCATCTTTTCATTATCTGCAACGATTATTAATGACAATTTTAAATGATGTGATAAACGTAGGGGGACCTAATTAATGAGCGATTAATGAGGGCACCCCCTACTGGTAAATTGAGCTCACCCAAAAATAGCTTCAAACATCATTGATTCAACAGTGTAAACAAGGAAGTTATTATACGACACATTGGTAATATTTCAACCAAATACTGGCTACAAATATATTATTATTATCATTATAACCAAAACATTTATAATGCTGCTCAGGTTACAAATATATACTCTATGTTCAAATAAAATGGCTAATATATTTGTATATTTGTACAAAACATGCATCCAGAGAACGGCACTACCTCATTATCATTACAAGATATCGAGATACATTCAGGGACACTTCGAGCATCACAAAAACGGCTTTGGAATGGGCGCGTGTGTAAATAAACAGGAAGATTAAAGGAAAAAAACACGAAGTGGATATTATCATCGCTCACTTCCCAACTCTTCATTCAGATGTAGAATTTGCTACATTTAAGTATGCTGGAAAATAGACTGAAAACTTACACATGTGCATCTTGGATCCACTTACATTAGGTGGATAGCTTAAATTTACCTTAAATTACGTGATGTCTTTGAAAGCAACCCTAATAACACGGTTTAACCTGTGATTGAAATGTTCTGCTACTATTAGTTAAAGAGACTAGTGTTTTATACTACATGTATGGAATTATTTAGCTTGATTGACATAATCAGTTCATTGCTGGAGCCTAACCCAGCTGTCTTTGGGCGAGAGGCGTTGTACACCCTGGACTGGTCGCCAGCCAATCACAGGGCATATAAACAGACACGTTCATATACAATTCAGTCAATTTGGAATCGCGTTAGCATGTTTTTAGGAGGTTTTGTGTGGCCTACATGGTAATCACTCATACACCGTGCTGTGCATATAAAATAGGCATATTTCAGACATAGTTGCTGCTGATTAATCATACCCTACTAATACAGATAATTCATTGGTCATTCAAAGTCGGGTATAATTGCGACAACTTGTGCCAACTGGTGTTGTCAAGGATCATAGAGGTCAAACACGCTTGTAAAAGTGCTTGGCTGTAACCCTACACTTGTCCACATTTTGGTGCCACCACCTGTGGAATCCTCAAGGAAGGCAGCAGGCTGCGACCTTGCCATACAGAGGGCACGCACTAAATATAACTTTGTACCTTTGTACTTTAAGGTTTTTATCATCGTCATTTAGGCAGGAATGTTACTGTTACAAAGGTACCCAAATTTAAGATGACTCAAATAGGCAGCTAAAGCAGAAGCTCTAAACCAGGGGTCTCAAACACGTGGCCCGCGGGCCAAATGTGGCCCGCAGGACACTAGTTTGAGGTCCCGCCTTGATATGAAAGTTGCTTGTGCTGCCAGCGCAAGTTTGATATGGATGCTGTATGGTATCATGTACCCAGAAAAAATTATTATGTTTGATTAATGTTCATGTCAAAGGTCAAATAACTGTTAATAGTTGTCCTCCCTATCCGTGTGGAAGTGGTAAGTTTTTGGCTATTTAAGTTTAAAGAAAATGACTTGAAGGCTACCGTTTAGGTCGCCAGCTCTCTAGTTTGCGAGTTAGCATGTGTCTCAAGACCCTGCAGTTGCGCAATATGTTGTAAATAAAAAGAGTATAAATGTGACTATAGTCGTGTTTTGTCATGTCTACAGGGCTCTAATAATGCTTTGTTCATTTTAATCTGAAAAAAATAATTTGTCTACCCACCAACTATATGTGGTTTCTTAAGTTTTTATTATTTGCCGTTTTATTATTATTATCATATTTATTTATTATTGATTGATTGATTTCCTTTATTCTTGATTTGTTTATTTATTTTTCATCTTATTTTGTGCAGAAAAATAATAATTAAGATATTTGATGACAGTGGAATGTTTTATCAGAGCTTTTATTGTCGAAAATCGGAACCAAAGCACTAAAAAAGTTTGTATATTTTTCTGTTTTTAATAAATGCGTTTTTTTTTTTTTTGATGCGGCCCAGCCTTGCCCAGACCCTAGCTCCAGTGGCCCCCAGGTAAATTGAGTTTGATACCCCTGCTTTAAACTCACATCTGTGGCTTTCTTCTCAGCCAGCTCCAGTTTCTCCTGGGCATCCTTCAGGGCTTCGGAGTACTTGTCCAACTCATCCTCAGTCGCCTTCAGCTTCTTCTGCAGTGCGACCAAGTCATCCTCAAGCTGGGGCACAGAGGAAGAAGATATTTATATTAAATAAATATAGTAGCCTCGCATTCAACACTTTGAAACATAACATATCTGTTATTATGAATGAATCCCAAACCTGTTTGCTCCTGTCCTCAGCTGCCTTCTTGTCTGACTCAGCCTGCTCAGCTCTGTCCAAGGCGTTCTCCTTGTCCAGCTTGAGCATCTGCATCTTCTTCTTGATGGCATCCATGGCTGCTTAAGTGTCGGTGCTTTTGCGTGTATAAAACAAAAAGAAACTCAACTGAAGGACCCTCAAGTTGGAGCGTCTGAACCACAATGAACGCCAAGCTGGAGTGCCGGCTCGCTCGGGCTGTAGTGAGTGAAATAAGTTTTGGCCGGGCCAGTTACTGGACACCTAATACTTTTTTGGACAAGACCACAGCTGCTTGCCAAAGCGGGAGCCCCTATTTTCTGCGAAAGTCTTCACTGATTCGCTCGGGCTGAGACATTTGAGCACTTGTGTGACCTTACATGTGAAATTTACGTCAGTAGCGGAAGCCCCCACCAACACGACAACACACACTCATTCCCTCCTTGCAACCGCCAACACGTGTGAAAGGTGTCCTCTCGTATGCTCATTATAATTATCCCCTACTATGAAACTATTGACCAACAAAATGACATCTGTGACTGTTTTAGAAAATACTTGCTAAAATAAAATAAATTTAAAATAAAAGCATGCCACATGTATTTATTATTGTATTGCTATAAAATACACTCAACATCATCATCTACCATGGTGCCTCCTTCCTGATGTATTATTATTTTGCATTTTATATCAAACAAATGTATATGTTAGTCAATGACACACACAAATGTAAAATGTTTTTAGACAAAATATTTTATTATTAAGGGAGAAACAAAAATGAGTTAATGTCGGTGTTCATGACTCCAACATACAAAAGATAAAAACGGGCTGCATGGCAAAATTCCAAGACAAAAAAAACACAGCTGAACAAAAATATAATAATAATAATCAACTCATTGCGATTTTACCAGAAATACTCTGAGACCTGAACTCTTTAGAGGATCTGTGTCCCATTACATCTGGTGTAAACGTAACAGAGAAATGCCAACAGTAAAATATAGTGGTGGTAGTGTGATGGTCTGGGGCTGTTTTGCTGCTTCACGACCTGGAAGATGAAATGGAAGCATGAATTCTTCTGTCTAGGAGAACGTCTGGTCTGAAGCTGTCCTGCAGCAAGACAATGATCTGCAACAAACAAGAGAAAAACAAAATGAAAACTTTGGGGTGGCCTGGTAAAGTCCTGACCTGAATATTATTAAGCTACTGTGGCATGACCTTAAAGGGACATTTTGGTGACTTAATTTGGTGCCCTAAATCCAGTTCTGGTCAGATGTCGGTGATGAAGAACATAATTCCAGTTAATCGCTGGGGTTTGGCTTCTCAAAACAATATGCGTTCAAATGTGTAATACATTCGCATCACAAAAGTGCCTCCTCAAAACAATCAGACCTCACGTATCAAACATGTAAAAATAATAACCACCAATGTCCCATCAATGATAAAATCATAGAAACAGGTATCAGGTCAGGATGGCCGAGCGGTCTAAGGTTCAGGTCGTAGTTCGAATCCCACTTCTGTCAGCAAGAGTTATTACAAATTTCCCCACTGAGGGACGAATAAAGGCATATATTAATCTTAATCACTATAATGGAAAGAACACAATCACTACCAAAAATAACACTGAGAGTATCAATCAAAATTATTAACCTGACAGTTTTTATTAAATATCATTAACTTGTCAGTAGAAATAATAATAATAATAATACCGTTTAAAATGTCCTAGCATCCCAAGCATGTGAGCTATTCATCCAAAGCAAATCTACCTGATAAAATAAGCCCCTGTGGAAGTTACCCCCCCTCGTTGGGGGGGGTGTCATATTAACTTGCGGTGCTTGTTTGTGTTCCAGGGATCATTTGGGAAGCTCCCGCCTGGCATACTTTAACATCCCCGCCGCTATCGGATGAGCTTCGGTGTCCCATGGAGGTCGATCACCAAGCGTGTTGGAGAGTTATAGCCTTCGTGATGCAGGCCACCAGTGGATCCAGTGGCTTTAGGCTTTTCAACAGCAGCCCCCCCTCCCTCTAAGCCCCCTTCTCTCACCTCTCTTTGGGCCCCTTGGATAGTTCACAGGGTCACTGGCGGTGCTGCAGCTGTCACACACACGCATTCAGTAATAATAGCTTACTGTTCACTACTTGTCTGTAAATATTAATATATACTAATATACTAATAGGTGAGTTAGGATATATGCTGTTGTTATATAAAACTATATGATCAGTTTGGTCTAAGTGTGTGTGTTGTGTTGGGTCCGTACTGTATTTTGGGGATCTGACTTCTTGGAACGCACCTGCTTGATTTCGTCCATCTTGGTGCTGACCACGCCCACCACCGCCACCTTTAAGAATAGGAGTGTCAGACTTTTTTTTATGTTGTGTGAAGGCAATTTGCAAGTCAAATGCTGACATAGAAATGCTCCTTGCTTACAATGTATGCTTGTAGACGACCGCAGTGCACCCCACTGGGCATCCTGGAATTGTTTATTATGATGCATAACAATAAATGTATGGTCATAGGTAACCATGATGTATCCCAAAGGGCATCATGCAATTTATACCACTGTGTTACCCTTCATTCCAGATGGATGGAAATATCACAATTAAAGCTTCCATGATAGGAAAACTACCTAAGAGAACCACTACAAATAAGCATATGGCATCATCTAATTGTTTATGTATCATGTAAGTATTATGCTGCATTCAAGGCATCTGGGAAATGGGAAATATCTTAGTCAAACTACATACATATGTGGTGATCTTGGTCTGATGTCTTTTTTTAAGACTCAGCTGTCGCCATGTTGTCCTCCCACCATTCGCTTTGTGGTTGAATAGCAGCCAGCAAGACATGCCAGCCCTGCACGGAGAGACCTGCAAAGGGATCATGGTGTGATCCATGTCATCCTTAAACGCTCCGTGGCTTTAAATGACGGAATGTATGGCTAAACCTTATAATCAGCGAATACAGTTGAGATATAATGCTGGTGATATGACACTTTTAGAATTTTAATATATATAATATATAAAAGTAAAACACAAGTGTTGTTTGTTTTATTCTCATTAAATAACAGTGTCAATCTACAACATTTTAATTGTTTTACCTTTTATACAGTCACAGGACACATTATACATTATATAAAACATAACTGAGATTGAGATCTATCAGTCTGGAAAGGCTTATAATGCCATTTCTTAAGCTTTGGGACTCCAGCAAACCACAGTGAGAGCCATTATTCACACATGGGAACAGTGGTGAACCTTCCCAGGAGTAGCCGGCAAACCAAAATGACCCCAAGAATGTGGCAAAGACTCACCCAAGAGGTCACAAAAGACCCCACAACAACATAAAAAAAACAGCAGGCCTCACTTGCCTCAGTTAAGGTCAATGTTCATGACTCCACCATAAAAAGGACATCAGGCATAAACCGCCTGCATGGTAGAGTTCCAAGACCAAAACCACCGCTGGACAAAAAAAACATTAAGGCTGGTCTCATCCTCAAGATGTTTGGGGGAATAATCTGGTCTAACGAGACAAAAGTAGAACTTTTTGGAAAGTGTGTATCCCATAACATAATTCTGTGTTCCATACCAACGGTAAAATATGGTGGTAGTAGTGTGATGGTCTGGGGTTGTTTTTCTGTTTCAGGACCTGGAAAAAGTTACTCTAATAAATTATGATGTTTATCAAAAACCGGAAACCTGTTTGTGACCTGAAGCTGAAACCAACTTGTGAGTCCCATTACATCTGGTGTAAACGTAACCGAGAAATGCCAATAGTAAAATATGGTGGTGGTAGTGTGATGGTCTGGGGCTGTTTTGCTGCTTCAAGACCTGGAAAACAAAATGGAAGCATGAATTCTGCTGTCTAGAAGAACGTCTGGAAAACATACTCTAATAAATTCTGATGTCTACCAAAAACCGGAAACCTGTTTGTGACCTGAAGCTGAAACCAACTTGGGTTCTCCAGCAGGACAATGATCCAAAACACATCAGCAAGTCCACTTCGGAATGGATGAAGAAAAACAAAATGAAGACTTTGGAGTGACCTTCTCAAAGTCCTGACCTGAAACCTATTGAGATGGTGTGGTATGACCTTAACAAGGTGCTTCATGCTGGAAAACACTCCAATCCTGACATCTTGACGGTACTCCAAGATTGATATCGGTGATCCAACGAAACCCAAGACACAATGCCATCCTTGAATTTCATTGAAAAACCAAAAAATTTATGTTTATGATACCATGGATCATTAGTTGTTCACCTTAGATGAGGTGACCACATTAAGTCCATAATGTTCTCCTGGATGAGAACCTGAAGAGTCAACGTTCATTGTATTTGTTTGAAGCACTGACAAGTGACCATACGAGAATAAGTGTTTAAAGGGATTCCGACATCTAAAAGCAGTACAGAACAGCTGCCTGGTGCCGTTGTAATTGGCGTTGCCTCCTCAAGTTTTAGTGGGGGACAAATTTAGCATGGCTCTCGGTTCATAGCCTGGCTATAGCTTCGGTTTTTCGTGCGGACTCAGTAATGCCATCTTGTTGCTTTTACAGCACAGCAACAAAGACATATCTCCAACAAACCTCATTCATGGCATCAATTCCATAGAAAAGGACTTTGTGAAAATCATACTACAACACACAAATGGAGACACAATGAAATGCTTTATTTCCAGTAAATACAAAAAATAGTTTTATTGTGGCCGGATAAATATCTTATATACGCTATCACTAATCTTTGACTATCCGCTTAGTGTACAGAACACTTCCATTAGTCTCACAACAGCTTAACGGGGACAGAAATGGTCATGTCACATTCACGTTTTTTAGTTTCTTAAAGGGCGGGAAGGGATGAGAGGATGAGATCATGACATTAGAATGAAAAAGGAAGCTGATGGGACACAAATACCGTATTTTCTGGACTATAAGTCGCTTCGGAGTATAAGTCACACACAAGACCAAAAATGCATAATTACTTTGACCTTCCCAGTTTCAAAAAACAACTAAAAACCCACCTTTTTAAATCTGTTTTTAATGTTTAACTTTTTATATCTGACTGCTGTGCCCCTTTTTTTGCTTTTTGTCATGTTTTAACTGTGTATTAATGAATGAATGTTGTATTTTGGCGTGTCTTCTACTCTGCTTACTTGCTTTTATTCAACTCCATTTTTCTGTAAAGTGTCTTTTGAGTATTTTGAAAAGCGCTATACAAATATAATGTATTATTAATTAGGTAGGAAAAAAACATACATGGAGTATAAGTCGAATTTTTTGTGGGTAATTTATATTCCAAACTACTTGACCAAAACAGACATTACGTCCTCTTGGAAGGCAAGTTCTAACAATAAAAGAATAGAGAACAGGCTGAATAGGTGTAAGATATGCTAACACAATGGTTATTCAGCTACATGAAAAATAATCATAAACAGAAAAGGTGTCCAGTTTTTTTCATTTATAAGTCGCTCTGGAGTATAAGTGGCAGGAACAGCCAACCTATGAAAAAAAAGTGTGACTTATAGTCTGGAAAATACGGTACTCAATTTGTTGTAGTTTCATGGTGCACACCAGAGACCACTGTTGTCCCCCCAAAACGCCTGAAATGTGTCAGAATGAATAAGAAATTTCATGAAAATGCATAGAACCGGTTGTCTCATCCATTAGAAATGCCTTTCATTGATGAGAAACTGCAGTGAACCAGCACTCTCATACCCTAAAAATTGAATGAAACATTATGAAAATGTAGTGTTCTACTACTCTAATCCTTACAAAGGCCTTACATGCGTCAGAATAAATGGGTGCAGCCAACCACTATTCTCATGCCTCATAAAGGCCTTAAACATGTCATAAAAGACGACTATCACTCACTATGAGGATGAGGATCTCAAAGACATTGTGAAAATCCAGTGAACCGGTACTCTCATACCCGAAACCACCTTAAATTAATAAGCATGATGAAAATGTAGTATTACCACTCTACGAAAAAAGGCCTTAAAAGCATCACCGCGAACGTGAACCTCATGAAAATTCAGCAAACAAACACTATCATATCCCTAAAAGGCCTTAATTGTGTCAGAATGAATGAGAAGCCTCATACTGGTACTGAGATGATGAAAGAGTACTATCAATAGCATCTCATGAGACCTTATATGTCATAATAAATGAATTAACCCTCTGCTCTCATGCCCTAAATGAGCCTTAAATGAGCAAGAAACCTCATAAAAATGCAGTGAAATTATACTCTCATGCCTCCAAAAAGGCCTTATCTGTGTCCGATTGAATGAGAAGTGTCATAAAAATGTTCCGAACCAGTACTCTCATCCCTACAATGAGATGGAACATGAAATTGCAGTTAACTAGAGCACGTGTAGGACGTCAACACCCAACAACAACAAATGAGATTCCTAAAATGTGTTTGTGGATTAAGTTCTTTTGACGTATGATGTGGAGCTGTCACTCCTACGCATCCATGTAGACACCGGCTAGGCTACGGACTAAGGCACTAATAATAATAACACTACACATCAGACGGATGAGCACACACACACATACACACACACAATACAAAACCTTGCAATCGTTAAATGCTCATTTTAAAGTTACGTGGATGTCTCTATTCTATGTTACGATGCATCTTTACCCATGCACAAACTTTACCATACACTTCACAGGTACAGTAATAATGTAACACAGGCTGTTAAAGTAAGGCAGATACAATCACATTTGGTAAACAAACGGCTCCTCTTGTGCAGGTAATGTATTCATAAAGCCGCACCGTTGTGTTAAGAATAAAGACCGATATATATAGAACTCGGGGTGTTTCTATTTAGCAGCCAATTTGATTTGATGGCAGCAACAAAAATAAACAAAGCTTGCATTGTTTATTATTATTATTATTATTATTATTATTATTACATTAGGACACCAACACCGCCCTCTACAGCACCATCCTTGTTATTGCATCAAATTCTATCCCTAACAGAGAGACTGGCGGTAAGATTTTCCTTCCTTCTGTAATCACATCTGCAAAATATATCCTTAAAATAATAATAAATATTCCTTCCACGGTGAGTAAGAAGTCACCTGTGCAGAAATGCATCGGCACGGCACACTCAATAATTCAAGGACAAAGACATGCGGATCTCCTAATACATCACGGTAAGTCCCAAGACTAAGTCCTCCATGATTCACATTTACAGCCTTCTTCTGTGTGAATTTTCATGAATGGTGTTGCAACACATTCAAACAACATGGGAGCATCTTCTATGTACTGTACAATATACGTACGCTCTCAGATAGGTAAACAGGTTTTAAGTTGACGTTGACCCAAGTGGGGTCACGTGCCGAAGTTGCAACCTCCAAAAGTCACCGTTTAAGACCTCCTCGTCATGTGAGACTGATTGGTTCCAAAATGGGTCAGTGACACAGCAGCCGAGACATAAAAGACATCCATTTCAAGGATGAGGTGATTGTCCTTCTTTAGTTGTTGTCCTCACGCAGCTCACTGGGCAAGAACTTGTACTGCTGCTGGCGGATCTGAGCCAGCTTCTTCCTGGCTTCCTCCAGTTCCCTCTCCTTCCTCAGCATCTCCTCCTGGGCCGCGATGATCTGGATGGAAAAGGCGTTTTTTTGGTATTGAATGAGTTAACATGGTACCTAGAACTAGAACATTAACCAATCAATGCATACCTTATTTTATTAAAGCAAATAATGTCGTTTACCTGTGCGATGCCGCCCACAAACTTGGTCTTGACCACCACGTTGTCTTCATCTGCTTTGTCAAACGCTGCCTTTTGAGCAGCTCTCACCAGGTTGTCGGACGCCTTTTTCACTGCGTTGCCAGCAATCTGACCATTACAGAAAACCACAAAAGTCAACATTTTGCATGACATCATGTGACTACATTCACTTTCATTAATAACAGGTTGTTGTGAATTGCTGCACTTGATTGGTTTACAAATGAGAACAAAACAGTGCCAGGGCTTAAAGTATTCCAATATGACCAACGGAAAAAAAAACACAACACAAACAACACAAACCCAAACAACACAAACCCAAACTCGGTAGGGCTCTGAACGCTGCTATTGCCAAGCCCCTCCCCCTCAAACCGCTACTGTCCAATCCTACGATTATGCTGCGTTCAAGACAACTCCGCAAAAGGTGTATGTTTTTGGGTTCTGTGCTCCAATAAGCTAGTGTATGCTATAGGGGTGGAGCCGAACCCAAATACGGTATTCGGAACGGCAAAAATAATGACTTTTTTTACGAATAATAAGTTCGAACACATACTTTTAAAATGTTTGTATTCGGGAACAATTAAAACAGACTAAATCAGAAAGCTGCGTTTCTTCGTGAGACCGGATTGGCTGTCCGGATCAGCCAATGAGTGACTGGTGTTCAGCGTTTGGGGGTGGAGACAAAGCAGTCTGCCCGCCCATCACAAGTCGCTGCGGCGGAAGAGGAGGCTGACCTTAGTTGCATCTATATTTTGCTTTGTAAACATACTAACTTTCACCTCAACTGGGTGTCATATGCTGTTTTCAAATATCAGTAATAACGGATTTTGACCGGGATATTATTCTGTTTTGCGCTGCATTTCCGTAGTTGCTATTTACTTTGTGGTTGGGCGTTCTCCTGATATGCTCTGTTAGCATTAGCTCGCTAACGTTAAGGCTGTTGACAGTGTAACGTTCATATTGGCTTTAAACGGATAAGTAAGTAAGGCTTGGGAACTTGTTTGGAATTGGATGCACTTCTAAGTTGTATTTGGTACCTTTAAGTAAGTGTGGGGTCATATTCATAATGATATTTTAGTAGTTTTTGGTTCAGACCGATCCTGTTTGTGATTTGTTTTTAACTTTAAGCCCTACAGTGCCCCCTGCAGGTTAGTGGTATTATCTGCAAGAAGTCCATACCTGCAGTCTCCTCATGGCCTCAGAGTCTTGGTCAGCCTTCACCTTGCAGGCCACCAGCAGCTGTGCAGTGGAGGCCGCTACCTGTTTGGCCGAAGAGATGAGTTTTTCCTCGCTGGCGTGGCCTTGCACGGATGCGTTAGCGGCCTCACACAGATTGCTCGTGGCCGCCGCCACCATGCGTGCCTAAAGAGACCAAAGGAGAATATTTTGTGTTGGATCGCACACGTTTTTGCAGCATTTGAGTGCTGGATCACTGCAGTTTCATTCATTCATTGATGATATCGCTCTGATGAAATGTACTCACAGCCGAGATGAGACCTTGAGACCACTGTCCGTCGTCTACGGCATTGGCCGGGATGGAGCCCACTTTGCCCTGAGCCACCAGCTCTCTTTGGGCGGCGGAGGCGGACTTGACTAAGGCGCTGGTGGCGGCGGCGATGGACTTGGCCGCCTCCAGGATCTGCTCCTCAAAATTTAACGTCTCATCCGCCAGCTGAGGGTGAAAGACAACATGTCCACTGTTATCACATCATTTTAATTTGATTTCGATTTTTTTGCCTACTTTTATCCATGTGACGGTGTGTGTTCACATAAAGTTTATGTTTTTTGTCTAACACAGTGATTCTTAACCATAAACTTGGGCCTCTAGCGCCACCTACAGACCAGTAGCCACTATGCTACTGTATGTTATCCATGAGATGCTCAGTTACAGTGCAGCTTCCGACCAGATGGTGGCGGTAATGTGTCAGTTGTTCAACAAGCTCACAGAAGATCAGAAGAAGACATACAACTACACCTAGCAATGGAGATGTTTTTACAACGAAAAAAATTGAAACAAAAATGGTGCCAGTCCCCCCTAAAAGACTACATTTTTAGGTAAGTACAATCCTGACTTCATCAAGTTTTTTTTTATTACTACCGTTTTTTATTGATTGATAAATTTTTATTAATAAGCCTGACTTTACATTTTTTCTTGCTTCATTTGTTCCATCAATTATTAGCAAAAGTTAAGATAAACTTAATAAAAATCTTTCATCATGTCATTATTCACTAAACTTTATTCAGGTTTTTGCTTGTTAGCTTGTTAAACCGTGAGTAGATTTGATTTATTATTGAAAACAAATTAATAGGATCAAGACTACATTTTTAGGTAAGTACAATCCTGACTTTATCAAGTTTTTTTATTAGTACCGTTTTTTATTGATTGATAAATTTTTATTAATAAGCCTGACTTTACATTTTTTCTTGCTTCATTTGTTCCATGAACTATTAGCAAAAGTTAAGATAAACTTAATAAAAATCTTTTATCATGTCATTATTCACTAAACTTTATTCAGGTTTTCGCTTGTTAGCTTGTTAAACCGTGAGTAGATTTGATTTATTATTGAAAACAAATTAATAAGATCAATTAAAATCTATACAGTGTTAATATTTGATGGGCCACGGGCCACCCTGCACTGAAAAAATTGGGCCCCAACGTCCAAAAGGTTAAGAACGGGCATCTAGTTTGTTGGTTGGCATGCTGGGTAGTTCAGCTGCAGCAACAATATGAATATGAACAATACAACATTGCCTATGAGAAGTATTTCAAAGCCCATTTTGAATGGTGTGGCGTTTAAGGAGGTCTATGCTCGCAGCAAAACAAAACACCAACGTAACTGAATTGCATCTTTTGCTCTGTCACTCACAAACAAACACACACACATAAGTCTGTAGACAGAGCGGGACACTGTAGGAATATGTTTGATATATAGTTGGGACTGAATAACAACCTAATATATCAAACATATCAGACAGAGCCCTGCAGAGGAGGCCTCCTGGGGCAGGGGCAGGCAAGGCAAGGGATGGGGGTGGAGGTGGGTGCTTGGGTCTGGGATTTATAAGGAGCTATAGTACATAAGAATAAACTACAGCAGGATTTAGCCAGATTTAGCACAGATTGAAGGATGAGGGGAGGAGGAGCAGGGAAAACATGGCAGAAGGGAACATGGCCAAATATGGGGGTGGTTTCAATCTTGTTGTGAGATATTAAAGACATGTTCATGGACGAGCATCACTTATTATTTGGGTAAAAAAAAGGGCGTGGGGGGAGTGAATGCTCATAATTTTAGAGGGAGGAGACGACACAAGAGACAAAACACACACATTGCTGTAACATTCCAATAAAACTGTCTATATACGTAAATACAGTATACCCTTCAAGTAAACACAAGTTGATGATTTTTATAGCCTCCATATTTTGTGTTATTTTTATTTTCTTATTTGTCTAAATAGGACTTTATTAGGATTACTCATTAGTATTTATTATTAGACCGGAGACTTGTGTTTGACTAAATTACAGCTTTGATAATGTTGATATTGATATCCATTTTTTGATACAATTTAGCTATTTTATGAACCATAAAATAGCGGGGTATTAAGGGACAATTTTCTGGAAAATGTTTTTTGAACGATTTGTTCAAGAATATACGCTTCTTTTGAAAAAACAAAACAAAACACAAAGCAGCTTCCTGTTTAACATGAAAAGGCAGAATTACATAAAAAAAAAATCCCGAAAATTGTCCCTTATAACCCCATTTTACGGTATTGAATGTTGGTATGTAATTTAAATTATTTTTTACTTTGTTATGAAAAGCTCTTTTAGACCCAATTTAGATGTTTTAAAAAAAGTATTTAATCGTAATTAATACTGTGTATTAATTCCTAATAAATATTATATTACTAACATATCCTAGAAAACACAATAATAAACACAATAGTTAGTAAAACACATTAGAAATATATTTATAATATTTTAGTATTTATTTATATTATATATATATTCATATTATTGTATTTATTTTTATTTATTATATTTTATATTTATAATAATATTCATATATATTTATAATATATAATTATTATTGATACTGCTTTAAACATCTAGTCTCTCACCTTTGGCTTGGCTCGAGGTTTGAGCTGCTCCAGCTTCTTTGCCGCCGCCTCGATGGATGCCGCCGCCCCCAGCAGCTCCGTCTCAGCGATCACAGTGGGGTCCTCTGGGTCCACCCACTCAGAACCTGGAGAAGGGGTGTCATAAGACCGGAACACTAAGTAAAGGTTACGGAAGGGTTTAATCATGCCTCACAGCAACTAAACATCCACCCGTCCCATGCGTGACTGCAGAAACAAACATGATGTGATGATGTGGGCGCCCAAAACAAAGAGGAACGCACAGAGAGCCCACTCCAGATGGGATGAAATGAATAGATGTTAGCGGCCAAAACATGACAACAAAGTGTGGAGCATCTCACAGCCGGTGATATCAGTCATAGTACGGAAAAGTGACCACGCTAACTTACCTCCATCTGTGGCGAAGGAAGGAGGAAGACACAGGAGTGTTAGAAAAAGCTTGGAAAAGAAGCACTCTTACTATGTTTAAACAACTACAAGGTACTGTAGTTTAATGCCACTTTAATAGTGTTACTCAAATTTTGTCAGTTTAGTTGGGAGTTCTAGTACAAAACTTAAAAGCATGTCAGAAGGACATACAAGGATACTTGAGTGTTTGTAGAAAATTTGCTGAGATTTGAGAATCCTATTAAGTTGTATGTTCGTACAGTAGTACCTCGTTTATCGCGGTTAATTGGTCCCAGACCCCATCGCGAGTAGGATTCCTTATTTATGAATTTAATATGTTTGTTGCTGGAACAAACATATTTTAACAATATTAGAGCCCTCTCAACATGAAATAACACCCCTACATTAACCTTTTCACGCATGTTATCATTCATTCATTCATTCATTTTCTACCGCTTATCCTCACGAGGGTCACGGGGGGGGGCTGGAGCCTATCCCAGCCATCCTCGGGCGAGAGGCGGGGTACACCCTGGACTGGTCGCCAGCCAATCACAGGGCACATATAGACAAACAACCATTCACACTCACATTCATACCTATGGACAATTTGGAGTCGCCAATTAACCTAGCATGTTTTTGGAGTTTGCACGGGGAGAACATGCAAACTCCACACAGAGATGGCCAAGGGTGGAATTGAACCCTGGTCTCCTAGCTGTGAGGCCTGCATGCTAACCGCTCGACCGCCGTGCAGAAAACCTGTTTATAATCTTTAAATACATTTTTAACATTATTAGAGCCCTCTCAACATTAAATAACACCCCTATATTAACATTTGCACTCATATTATCAAATATAATAAAAGTAAATTAGCCATTTAAAACATAAATATGACTTGTGCTTATTTGTGTTACGAAAAATGTGTCCCTTAGACGAAGTGAACAGGGGGTGGATAGAAAGCGACACTGAGGGTTCAGAATTGAGTTTTAGCTTGGTGATGGCCTTAACTGTAGCCTGTGTTTTTATTCGGGATTATTGTGCCTGTAGCGAGATAACTCAAACCTGCAATAAAAGACTGTTATTCCGGCGATCAAGTCTGGTGTTTGTGTGTCTCACCTAACTACAGCAGCATACCAGACACCTTGTGACCATTGTCAGTGTAGATACTACATATCATTCACAGCCTTTTTCAATGGGTCTTCTGAATGCTTTCATTGATCACCATTATGTGAAAATTCTCTGCATGTGTGTGTGTGTGTGTGTGTGTGTGTGTGTGTGAGAGTAGCCAGGAAAAATACATCTCCATGACGATATTCTGTATGAGTTTTCACCTTTCATGGCCTCAGCAGACTGGATGAGTTCGGTGACGGCTCCGGCCACTCGTTTTGAACACACTGCCAGCTGCTGCTTCTGCTCAGGAGTGGGCCTCTGCAACACCTACGCAGAAATACGCCAACATTTGAGTGTATAAACTCGTTAAAAAGGCCGTTCCCTCCGAGAAGATAACCCACCAAGAGTACTTGCTCCAGTAGGTCAATATATCCAGTCGTGCACTCTGATCCGAATCTCAGCGCCCTGTTCTTCACCTCCTCGTTGACATCGGGGTGATACGCCGCTTGCTACATGACGAAACAGTCGACTCAGTAAAGGCGGACACGTGTACTTTCACAACATGATGAACGAACCTTGCAGCTGGCGAGCATGTCCGAAATGGCCTTACGGCTCAGGTTGGCCGTGTGGATGATGTCCTCCTGTCGCGCCGAATTCCCAGCAGCCACTGCTTTAGCCGTCGCCATGGTGATACCCTTGGTTATGCGGATGAATTCTTCAGGTGTGGTTGTTTTGCTAGGAGGGTCCCTGGACTGGAATAACTGACGGGCGACAAAGAAAGCCAATAATAAAGGAGATCCTACAGGTCATCTAGAAAGTACTCGGCTAGGTCATTTCATTTCAAAGCCAAAAAGGACGTAAAAGAAGCACTGGAAATGAGCATTATAGCTGCATGAGCTGATGATGCATGAGTGTATCATTCAGTGAGCCTCACCGCCATTTCCTGTTTGATGCACTCAATGGTGGCCTCCAGCGCTCTGGTGCCTCGTGTGGCCTCGTCCTCTACGGCCTTGACTGTTTTTAGCAGGGACGTCACGTTGGTCACCATGACCTGGAAGAAAAAGCATTAGGAAAATGCCACACATTGTGCACCACTAATAATAATATTTAAAATAATAATATAAAAATATAATAATAATATAATAACTGAAACTACTACAAATAGTAAAAAACTGATAGTAAAAAAATAGTAAAAATATGACATCCTACTCAATAATTGGATTATTGATAGAGCTATAGCTGGTTCACATATTGAACCTGTCACTGTCATCAATTAGAGTAATTGTTTAATATTATGCTGTAAATAAAGCTGTAGTACCGCATAATGAACAACAGGGGGTGCAAAAGACCCATTGAATGGAAATTGTATTGTTTACTGCAGTTTTTGTTACCGAATCCATGCACATTATTCATTCATTCATTCATTTTCTACCGCTTTTCCTCACGAGAGTCGCAAGGGGTGCTGGAGCCTATCCCAGCTGTCTTTGGGCGAAAGGCAGGGTACACCCTGGACTGGTCGCCAGCCAATCACAGGGCACATATAGACAAACAACCATTCACACTCACATTTATACCTATGGACAATTTGGAGTCGCCAATTAACCTAGCATGTTTTTGGAATGTGGGAGGAAACCGGAGTACCCGGAGAAAACCCACGCATGCACGGGGAGAACATGCAAACTCCACACAGAGATCCATGCACATTAAATATAATATATTGATAATTTAAGTCCCACCAGACAGTAGTTGGATATAATAATGCACAATTTCGGTTGACAAAGATAGTAATGAAAGATATTTTCTGGAGGTCATTCTACTATGTACGTGTACTAAATGAAGTGTCCCATGAGTGTATGTATAAAATACCCAACAGAGTATATTGATTCATATGTTTCAGACATACTCGTTCGCTCACCTTGGCGGCGCTCTTCAGCTGATACATGGACGGGTCGTCTGCTGCTTTGCCGGCGGCACACTTTGTGGCACTAATGAGCTCTGCCAACGCCTTGGCAACATCTTTGATAGCATTTATCAGAACCACCTACAGCCCCAGACCAAGCAGGTTATGAGATTATGAGGCATTATGGGAGATTTAAAAAGCGGCTCATTGTTCTTCTTTAGAATAAATCTTAGGCGGAAATCAGTGAATAAAGGAAATAGTATTAGACTAAGACTGCCTGAGCCAAAAGTACCATTAAACCGACCGACCTGTGTCTCTGGATCATCAGAGCCGATGCTGGCGGCTCCCAGTTTGACCACATCAGTGAGCTGGGTGATGGTTTTGGCAGAAGACTGAGCCGCCTGAGCCAGTTTGTCCTGGCCGGAAGCGGCTCCAGACACCAACATCTTTGTGTCCTCCACCAGAGCCTTGGCTGTCTTTAAAATGTTTTCTCTAAAAGAAAGAGACTCTTGGTCAAGGAAAAGAATATAAAAGAGGAAAGAATGATTTAAAAAATCATGAACTGGCACAACATTACTAGTATATTCATGGAGTGACTACACCAATTACTATTTGTTTTTAAAGAAACAGTCATCTTCCCTTGCCACTCTGTGGTTTGAATTTCCTGGCTTCACTAATTTTTTCCACCCACGGCTCGCCTCCATTCGTCACACTCATGCTCACGAGGACTTCTGAATAGCTGCCGAACCCAACTTTATATGAGTTGGTAATAAACGATAGCAAACATAAGCGATTTATCTTTTTAAAATGTCTGCTAGGATCCCGAATCCAATCCGGAAGTAGAAACTGGACAGTCTGAAGTTTCCCAAGAAAAGAGGTTACTTCAAGATGTCTCTGAATGGCAAGTAGCATTAGGTTTTCATTCATTCATTCATTTTCTACCGCTTTTCCTCACGAGGGTCGTGGGGGGTGCTGGAGCCTATCCCAGCTGTCTTCAGGCAAGAGGCGGGGTACACCCTGGACTGGTCGCCAGCCAATCACAGGGCACATATAGACAAACAACCATTCACACTCACATTCATACCTATGGACAGTTTGGAGTCGCCAATTAACCTAGCATGTTTTTGGAATTTTGGAGGAAAACGGAGTACCTGGAGAAAACCCACGCATGCACGGGGAAAACATGCAAACTCCACACAGAAATGGCTGAGGGTGCAATCGAACTCTGGTCTCCTAGCTGTGAGGTCTGTGCGCTAACCACTTGCCCGCCGTGCAACCCTTTTCAATCATACACGAGCAAAAGAGAATTCAACCACTGTACAATAAAACTAAAATAAAGTAAAATTTTAGCCTATCCCAGCTGTCTTCGGGCGAGAGGCGGGGTACACCCTGGACTGGTCGCCAGCCAATCACAGGGCACATATAGACAAACAACCATTCACACTCACATTCATACCTATGGACAATTTGGAGTCGCCAATTAACCTAGCATGTTTTTGGAATGTGGGAGGAAACCGGAGTACCCGGAGAAAACCCCACAAACTCCACAAAGAGATGGTCATGAGTGGAATTGAACTTGGGTCTCCTAGCTGTGAGGCCTGCGCGCTAACCACTGCAGCCTGTGTTAGGTTTTCATGTGTCATAAAAAATGTTGTTAATGGATGATCTTTTTAGTCATTGCAACAAACTAGAGTTTTATGTACTTTTGTTGTAACTCAAAAAAATCCAAAGTTTGAGAGATAGAGAAGCGTGGAAGAAACAACACTTCATCTTTCCAGGCCTGAAACGTTACCTCCCCTCTTATTTGCCTTCCACTAAGTCATTCTGTCACTTTCTGATGAAAGAAAACCACAGGGCGGATTTTACACTCGTCATGCTTTGAGACCAATCAAACACTTCTTACTCCCACCTGTGGTCGGCAAAGGACTCGTCATTCTCTGCGTTGAGCGTGCCGGCGGAGGCGAACATAATTGTGGTGTCCAGATCGGCGATGATGCCCGACACGGCGCTGGCCGCTGTGATGCAGGCCTGCGTGCCCTTGTTGCCTGCCTGGAGGGCTGACAGCACCAAGGACACCTAAAAACACGCATGATGATAGGCTGTAATTATGCTGGGAGGATGACAGGTGTCATTTTGCAACTACAGACCATAGTTTGCATTGTTATTAACAACAAAAATATGTTTTTTTACAGTATTTTGTAGGATTTCCTACAAAATGTACTTTTAGCACATACACAAAAATAAAAACACAGTAATCAAAGATGACTTGTAATCTTCTTAGACTGATTCATGTGTTTTGCATATTTCTAATCACGGCGCACATGAGGCATTAACAGTAAAGATACTGTAGAGCAGGGGTCTCAAACACGCGGCCCAAATGTGGCCCGCAGGACACTAGTTTGAGGCCCCCGCCTTGATATGAAAGTTTAATGTTAGTGCGGCCCACGCAAGTTTGATATGGATGCTGTATGGTATCATGTACCCAGAAAAAAATATTACGTTTGATTAATGTTCATGTTAAAGGTTAAATAACTGTTAATAGTTATCCTCCCTATCCGTGTGGAAGTGGTAAGTTTTTGGCTATTTAAGTTTAAAGGAAATAACTTGAAGGCTACCGTTTAGGTCGCTAGCTCTCTAGTTTGCGAGTTAGCATGTGTCTCAAGACCCTGCAGTTACGCAATATGTTGTAAATAAAAAGAGTATAAATGTGACTATAGTCGTGTTTTGTCATGTCTACAGGGCTCTAATAATGCTTTGTTCATTTTAATCTGAAAAAAATAATTTGTCTACCCACCAACTATATGTGGTTTCTTAAGTTTTTATTATTTGCCGTTTTATTATTATTATGATTATATTTATTTATTACTGATTGATTGATTTTCTTTATTCTTGATTTGTTTATTTATTTTTCATCTTATTTTGTGTAGAAAAATAAAAAGTAAGATATTTGAGAACAGTTTTTTCTTGTAAAAAATTGGAACCAAAGTGAAGTTTTTTTTTTTTTAATAAATGTGTTTTTTTTTTGTTTTTTTTGGAAAACCTGATGCGGCCCAGTCTCACCCAGACCCGAGCTCCAGTGGCCCCCAAGTAAATTGAGTTTGAGACCCCTGCTGTAGAGCGATGTGATGATCATAATGGATACCTTCTCTGTGACGGTACGAGCACAGTCGATAAGCTCTCGTTTGGTGAAGCTGTCAGTAGGAGTAATCTGCAGCGCTCCGGCCTTCTGGACCAAGAAGATGCATCCGTGTCCCAGGTCCTGAACTCTGGTTTTAATCTGGAAACCAATCTGGAGACGGCACAAAAACACAGAAATCTTTGAAATTCATGCAGCACTTGTGGTATTCTTGTGTGTTGGGTTCTACTTTGTGACTCGTACCTCTTCTGGCTCGGCCGTGTATGCGGCCATTCGTCCCTGTACGGCCAGCTGGCTGAAGTCCACGGTCACCTGAGAGGCCAGACCCCCCAGCTCGTCTGGACACGTCACCGATTTGGTCATCTGAGTCACAAAAATACACATTACGAAATATTCATCAACAATCATGCAGTGATGCAATGGGGGTGATTATTACCATTTCCTGAGCAGTGACGGCAATAGCCTTGGAGTGTTTCACCATACTGGTCTGGTAGTCCACGAAGGAGCCCTCGGGTTCAAGTGGAGTTCCCTCATCCAGCTACACAAGGACAGACGGTAACTTACATCTTTAAGATTTGTTTTGCCTTAAAAAAAATTGGTATAATGCAAAACAATAAATAATGAAAAAAAAAAAAATATATATATATATAGATATAAAATATATAAATATATAAAATATTTTTTTTGTTTTTGTTTTATTTTTGTTGTTTTTATTTGTATATAAATATATATATACAAAATTATGTATATAAAAAAATATATATAAATATTTAAAAAATAATATAAACAAAAATAATTACAAATGTTGCCATTGCGAAAATACAGGAATATAATGTAATAATAGCAAAGAGAAACACAAAAAAAAAATTCACAAATCATAATGATATTATTTAAAAAATATATATATAATCAATGTTCAAGGTCACCACTGACTATCAATCCAAACTATTAATAGTATCATGGAAGAATTTTCTGCTAGGCAACATATTATTGTATGCACAGGTATAGTAAAGGATTTTGTTTTATTTTTGTTGTTTTTATTTGTATATAAATATACAAAATTATATATATAGAAATATATGAAAATATAAAAAAATAATATAAACAAAAATAATTACAAATGTTGCCATTGCAAAAATACAGGAATATAATATAATAATAGCAGATAAACACAGAAAAAATGTATATAAATATATACAAAATTATATATATAGAAATATATGGAAATATAAAAAAAATAATACAAACAAAAATAATTACAAATGTTGCCATTGCAAAAATACAGGAATATAATGTAATAATAGCAGAGAAACACAGAAAAAAATTCACAAATCATAATGATATTCTTAAAAAAACATATAATCAATGTTCAATGTCACCACTGACTATCAATCTAAACTATTAACAGTGTTATGGAAGAATCTGTGATTTTCCACTAGGCAACATATTATTGTATGCACGAGTATAGTAAAGGACATATCTGGTGAGGATGTGATCCCAGGTTTAAAATAGCATCACCCATGTGATTGCACTCCATCCATTACAGCAGCTCTACTAAATTAGAGTGCTGAGCACATCACAAAGAAGCCAGCAGAGACGCCTTTAGACCACAAGATGTTAACGTTACCTGAACTTTACAATATTTAAATGGCCGTTAAGTTAAGGTAAACATGAACTCACCTTTGCCATGGCTTCTGCGATGGAATCCACCATACCTCCCACCATGCCGACTTCACTGGCGGCCTCGTTCAGCGTCACCATGATGTCATCCACTGCCTCCTTCATGAGCTGGCATGCCTCGGCGATGGCGTCATGCGTGTGGGACGCCTGACAACACACAATGAAGCACATGACACTGACGGTTACATTTTGTTCCTCTACAGGTGATGGTTTTAAATGCGAGAGTGATATCCGACCTTTGGGTTTCCTCCTCCCTCCTTGGCAGCGTAGAGCATCTGCAAGGCGGACTCAGCCAGGGTCTTGGTCTGATCCAGGAAGGTCATCTGCTGCTGGTGGTCATTCAGCTTGGACGCCACGCCCACCGCGGCCTTGATCAGCGGTTCAAAGTAGCGGGCCAGTTGTGTCACCTGAGGTATGGACATCGCCGCAAAGCACCATTAGCCTGACTAATAATAATCAGTAAAGTGATGTTGATGCATGATGTTTTGTACAGTATGGACAAAAATGTTTCAGCGATCATGTAAAATATAAGTAGAGCAAAGCCTCCCTTAAAAAAAAAAAAAAAACACACTTCTACTTGTTGCTACACTATTATAAAATATATTTCAGCGTCTTGCCCCGAAATACCTTGTGTCCTAGTTGGGAAGCTTCGCCTCTGGCAGCGGTGGAAACAGGGTCGATTAAGTGGCCAATTTCTTGCACAGAGGATGTCAGCTGTTCTTGCAGGGCCTAAGAAAAAAGGAAATGGAAGTAAATTTGTGCCCGTGTGGCATTTTAGGAAAGAGCCTTCTCCTCTAGAAAATGCAAAAGTGCATTGCCCCGAGAAGTAAATTAGGAGATATATGCCTTAAGGTGGACTCAAATAGTTCATAATGCAACAAAATGTATGTCAACTGAGTCAGAAATGGTTAGAAAAGCGGTTTGGCCTAAAATATTACGTTTTCTCTTATGTTTTTTTCTTTTAGTCTTATTTTATGCTCTTAGTCTTCAGCTTTTAACTCCAGTGTCATGTTTTTATCTTTTTAGTCCTATTTTATGCTCTTAGTCTTCAGCTTTTAACTCCAGTGTCATGTTTTTATCTTTTTAGTCCTATTTTATGCTCTTAGTCTTCAGCTTTTAACTCCAGTGTTTCCTCAGGGGGGGTCCTCCACACTGGGGGCTGTGTCGGGTCTGCTGAGGGGGTGCCATCCTTGGGTCCCTTCGACCCGGCCGGCTGGGGGTTCCTCCCTTTGATGTGGGGGTCCGCCCGTCTGTCGGTCCTCCAATGGCACGGCCTGCGGCTCCTCCCAGTGTGGACGGCCCCAAATGTGGCGTTTCCTTGATCCTCAGTGCCATGCCATGTCTCCCTACTGTGTGTGATTGTGCGATTGTGTGTGGGTGTGTGTGTGTGTGTGTGTGTGTGTCTAGTATGGAGGGTGGGGAAGGAGGGGCTTTCTTTTGTTTCTTTGTTTTTTTCTTTTAATTGTGGTAATTGTTTTCATTCTGTAAAGCACCTTGTGTTGCATGTCTTTGCAGGAAAAGTGCTATACAAATAAAGTTGATTTGATAATAAATATTTGTTATGTCACTTATAACACAAAGCTGAGCTGTAGGATGTATTATTTTGAAATAGTGGTTAGCGCGCAGACCTCACAGCTAGAAGACCAGGGTTCAATTCTGGTTCGGTTTCCTCCCACATTCCAAAAACATGCTAGGTTAAGTGGCGACTCCAAATTGTCCATAGGTATGAATGTGAGTGTGAATGGTTGTTTGTCTATATGTGCCCTGTGATTGGCTGGCGACCAGTCCAGGTTGTACCCCGCCTCACACCCGAAGACAGCTGGGATAGGCTCCAGCACCCCCCGCGACCCTCGTGAGGAAAAAGTAGTAGAAAATGAATTCAACCGCTGGTCATATATATACCTACGGTGGATTGGTTTTGGTGTTTAATTAGCAAAAATGTGAAAATATTAAAAAAAAATGGTCCTAACTTATTTTTACACTTTAAAATGTGTGGCTGGCAGACCGGGGTTACAAAGGCTATGAAAGACACACAAACTGTACATCCAATTAATACATTAGTAGTAATGTGCTGTTATCTAACCGAAAAACTGAAATTTCCATAAGAAAAGACAAAATAAAGACAAAAAAAAAAGTAAAATGGAGACCGAGATGGAGCCACTTACCTCCAGTGAGATGTCATCCCTGCTGGGTAGGTTCTGGCTGACCGCAGCCAGAGAGGCCTGCTCAATGTCACGGATACATTTGTTGACGTTATCGATGGATGAGTCGCACTCCCGCTGGCCTGGGGCCTTGTCCCTGAGAACGTCACGGAGCAATAAATCGTGAGGGGAGTGAGGTCGGAAGATGATGAAGAGGTGAAGACGACACGGGTTTGAAAAGGAGAGGTAGGAAGGTAAATGAGATGACAGACAAGAGGACAGCAAGAGAAAGAATCGTAAAGCTAACATCAGAATGCCAGGACACAGTCCAAATTTTATATTTTGATAAACCTTAATGCAAGTAAATAAATTTAGTTGTCATTTTGTGTATTTCCGTCCACTAACCGTATGGCAGTGATGAGACTCTTGATGGAGTCGGAGACGGTGCGGGAGTGACCAGCCAAAACAGACCATGTGGGTGGGTCTTTAGGGTTAATAACCAAAGAGCGTGCGGTCTTGAGCAGGTACGTGGAGCTGTCCAGCATGGAGCGAGCAGACTGGAGAATCGGCTCTTGAGCTTCCGAGCCCTACAAGAAAACAAGCGGAAATTCTCTCGAAATGAACATATTTATTACAAATGCATTTTGTAGCTACTGTGACTTGTTTTATGGTAATGGTAATGGTTTTATTTCATTTGAACATGCATCAGATTGCAATTGAATGCATCACATAATCAGTTCATAATTCCACATGTCCAAAAGGAGTAGGAAGAAGCAAAGCTTATTAAATCCTACCCCTCCATCTGGTACTTTTACAATCAGTAACTGTTTAATATAATTTGTTCACTTCCTGCTTTCCTAATATAGTTACAAAATTTTTTTTTATTTTTGTCACATACCGAAGTAGGAGGTGATATGACCATCCAATGACATAATGGGTACCATAGTAAGTGTCAATATAGTGATATGTATAGCACATCATGACTGGTTCAAGACTCTTCATCCTTGTATTTAGCAAACATCAACTGCTTGTATTGTTTCTTGAATTGGCTCATCGTTGTGCATTGTTTGAGGTCCTTACTCAATCCATTCCATAGTTTGATTCCACATACTGAAATGCTATGGCTTTTTAACGTAGTCCTAGCATATAAGTGTTTCAAATGTAGTTCTTCCCTGAGATCATATTTCTCCTCTCTTGTAGAGAAGTATTGGATGACATTTTTAGGTAATTGGTTGTTTTTAGCCTTATGCATTATTTTAGCTGTTTGAAGATTAACTATATCAGCAAGTTTAAGTATTAAGGAGTTAGTATGTTCTCTGATTTAGTTTTACAAAATCAAGATAATCACGCAAACTGACCTCATGGCTGATTTGAGCGGGGATGCTGGCAAACTCAGGGTTGGATGCAAATGTTGTCAAGTTTTCTACGGCTTCGATGAGCGGAGCTGTGGCCACTCGACACCTGTTCCTGTTTTCATTTGAGAAGTCTCCATCGAGAGCCTAGAGAGGAAAAAGTATGTCATGAATACAATGAATACAAAGAAGAAAGGGTTTTTTTTAGGCTACACTGTTATTGATCTTAGGCCTAGATCTGACTAGACTCGCCTTAATGGTTTTAACCAGGTTGGCAGTGGTGTTGGCCACCTCCTTAGCAGACTGGACAAAGTGTCGCTTGGCAACTGGGTTGGTGGTCTTTGAGGAAGCCAAGCGGCAGGAGTTGCAGAGCGCTGATGTGTGCTTTGCAACGATGGTGGCTGCCGAAAGGACCTGCAATATTAGGAGGGGTATGTTACTGCTACACTATCATCAATGTTTTTGTGATTACAATAGCAACATGGGGTAATTTTCCCTCATTTTGTTATCATTTTATTGGTGAAAACTTAATCTGAGACATAATAAATCAACACTGAAACGTAATTGTTGGTGCATGTACCTGAGAGGGGCTACTCTCAGGGTCGATGAGATTCTGACAGGCCATCTGGATAGCCTGGTTGGCCTTTGCAAACTGGATGGGGTCCACCAAACCCTGGTGACCGGCCTGACTGTTGGGGTCCGACACACCCACCAAGTAGGAGGCCTGAGGCAGAAAGAACAAAAATCATAATTGTCTAATTCAAGACTGTGCCATTCCTACTCGAACAGATTCAGAGGACCTGTCCAGCAGCTTCTGTGAGCCCACACAGAGCTTTGGACGCCGATCCTACGCAGTCTCCAAATGACGCAACATCCCCCGTCTTGCAGTTCTGGGAAATTCCCGCCATGGACTCGCCCAAGACCTGGACAGAACACCATGAATGAAGGAGATAAATATTCATACCCCAGCTGGTGATCTGGAAGGCCTACCTTGGAGTTTTCCATGACACTCTCGATGCAGTCAAAGTAAGAGAGGTCGTTGATGGGTTCGTTGGGGTTGTCCAGCATTCCTCGAACAGCCTGGAAGAAGTTCGTCATCTCTTAATGTCTCAAAAGAAAGCTTAGGCATAAGATGGCTGTAGCTGCATTTGAACCATCATGACATCAGTATCCAACAGTTTTTTTTTTTTTACCTGTATATGCGCTTTAAAATGTGGATTGTGCTAAATGGCTGTTGGTGTGAAAATCATGCGTAAAATCATCAGTTGCATCAGTGGAAGCTACTATCATGTTTTGATGTGACACATCTTAAAGTCAATTTGATCAAGCCTGGAATTACTACACCTTCTGTTTGGACCATCCATTATCACTAACGGGTTTCCAAAGGCTTGACTACTGCGTGATGAAGAGGATACTTAAAGCTAAATGGCTAATTTACCTCAAGGCAAAAGTGACTCAGAGAGAGATAACGAAAGAGAGAGAGAGACTGACAAAGTGCGTGATGAAGGAATTATGAGGCTGTTCAATTGTGATGTGCTGAAGAAGATGACTTTAGTGGAGGACGGCAGGGAATTTACTTTTTTTTGTAGGCTGCTTATTTATTATTAATTAATTATGCATTTTACCCGCATTGTTCAGAACAGTTTGGGGGAAAAAAGTACTAATTTACTCAAAAGTTACAAAAATCTGTGTTTAATGTAGTAATGTCTTATAGAAAGGTGCAGCCTGTATACTGTATTTTCTGGACTCAAGTCACACAAGGCCAAAAATGCATAATTAGGTAGAAAAAAAACATACATAAGTCGCACTGGAGTATAAGTCGCATTTTTTGCGAGTAATTTATTTTAACTACTTGACCAAAACAGACATTACGTCCTCTTGGAAGGCAAGTTCTAACAATAAAAGAATAGAGAACAGGCTGAATAGGTGTAAGATATGCTAACACAATGGTTATTCAGCTGCATGAAAAATAAATATGAACAGAAAAGGTGTCCAGTGTTTATGTAACATAAACAGTTTTTTCATTTATAAGTCGCTCTGGAGTATAAGTCTCAGGAACAGCCAACCTATGAAAAAAAGTGTGACTTATAGTCCGGAAAATACGGTATGTACAAACATTATTTCTCTTTAAATTTAGTGAGTGTGTCTATAGTCTGGAAACGACAATATATAAATATAATGAATTTTCAAATTTCATTTAAAACAGCCAGTGTCAAGTCAAATTGCCAACGACAAACATCATCAATGGAGATGATGAGCCAAATCCTCGTCAGTCCCATTGCTTCATGAGAACGATTATTATCATTAAAGCAGTCATTTGGGTTAATGACAGTGAATTACAGTTGGATTACCTCGAGCTCTCTGAGGGCGTTATCGCACTCCTTCTGGCCAGGCGCCTGCTGAGTGCACAGCGTGATCAGCTGGTTGATGCTGTCGGTCACAGCTCTGAAACAAAGCGGGAACAAAAAGCACTTGACGTACTCCGCAGGACGTGACACTGCACTGAAAATACTTGGTACCAATTGGTAGCATTTAGATAAAGACTGTTTAAAAATGCATGCGTTATACATATATACCTTGCAGCGGCGGCTAGCAGGTTCTTGGCGTTTGCTGCTGCAGGATCCACTGACAGACTCTTGGCGGCCAGCAGGAGCTTACTGGAGGCCATGGAGATGTTCTTCAGGTTGCCGATGACCTGCATCTGGTCGTCCCTTTTCTGACAGATGAGGAGCCACCACACAAAGCATTAAAACAGCAACTAAAATTAAGGAGTAAATACTATGGAGAGTAGTTGTACCTTGTGTGGAAGTTGGTAAAATATATAATTATAAATATAAATTATATAATTATAATATTAAATGTAATTAAATATATCAAATAAAAACAAATTAAACATATAATTATAAATATAAATTATATAATTATAATATTAAATATAATTAAATATATTACATAAAAATAAATTAAATATATAATTTTAATATATAATTATATATATATATATATAATACATAATAGAATAACTAAAATTAAGGAGTAAATACTATGGAGAGTAGTTGTACCTTGTGTGGAAGTTGGTAAAATATATAATTATAAATATAAATTATATAATTATAATATTAAATATAATTAAATACATTAAATAAAAATAAATTAAATATATATATATATATATATATATATATATATATATATATATATATATATATATATATATATATATATATATATATATATATATATATATATATATATATATATATATATATATATATATATATATATATATATATATATATATATATATATATATAATACAATAACTAAAATTAAGGAGTAAAAACTATGGAGAGTAGTTGTACCTTGTGTGGAAGTTGGTAAAATATATAATTATATATATAAATTATATAATTATAATATTAAATATAATTAAATATATTAAATACAAATACATTTAGTATATAATTATAATATTAAATATAATTAAATATATTGAATAAAAATAAATTAAATATATAATTATAAATATATAATTATATATATACACTACCGTTCAAAAGTTTGGGGTCACTTAGAAATTTCCTTATTTTTTTAAGAAAAGCACTGTTTTTTTCAACGAAGATAACTTTAAACTAATCAGAAATACACTCTATACATTGTTAATGTGGTAAATGACTATTCTAGCTGCAAATGTCTGGTTTTTAGTGTAATATCTACATAGGTGTATAGAGGCCTATTTCCAGCAACTATCACTCCAGTGTTCTAATGGTACAATGTGTTTGCTCATTGCGTCAAAAGGCTAATGGATGATTAGAAAACCCTTGTGCAATCATGTTGGCACATCTGAAAACAGTTTAGCTGGTTAGAGACTCTATGAAACTGACCTTCCTTTGAGCAGGTTGAGTATCTGGAGCATCACGTTTGTGGGGTCGATTAAACGCTCAAAATGACCAGAAAAAGAGAACTTTCATGTGAAACTCGACAGTCTATTCTTGTTCTTAGAAATGAAGGCTATTCCATGCAAGAAATTGCCAAGAAACTGAAGATTTCCTACAACGGTGTGTACTACTCCCTTCAGAGAACAGCACAAACAGGCTCTAACCAGAGTAGAAAGAGAAGTGGGAGGCCCCGCTGCACATCTAAGCAAGAAGATAAGTACATTAGAGTCTCTAGTTTGAGAAATAGACGCCTCACAGGTCCTCAACTGGCAGCTTCATTAAATAGTACCCGCAAAACGCCAGTGTCAACATCTACAGTGAAGAGGCGACTCCGGGATGCTGGCCTTCAGGGCAGAGTGGCAAAGAAAAAACCATATCTGAGACTGGCCAATAAAAGAAAAAGATTAATATGGGCTAAAGAACACAGACATTGGACAGAGGAAGATTGGAAAAAAGTGTTATGGACGGACGAATCAAAGTTTGAGGTGTTTGGATCACACAGAAGAACATTTGTGAGACGCAGAACAACTGAAAAGATGCTGGAAGAGTGCCTGACACCATCTGTCAAGCAAGGTGGGGGTAACGTGATGGTCTGGGGTTGCTTTGGTGCTGGTAAGGTGGGAGATTTGTTCAAGGTAAAAGGGATTTTGAATAAGGAAGGCTATCACTCCATTTTGCAACGCCATGCCATACCCTGTGGACAGCGCTTGATTGGAGCCAATTTCATCCTACAACAGGACAATGACCCAAAGCACACCTCCAAATTGTGCAAGAACTATTTAGAGAAGAAGCAGGCAGCTGGTATTCTATCTGTAATGGAGTGGCCAGCGCAGTCACCAGATCTAAACCCCATTGAGCTGTTGTGGGAGCAGCTTGACCGTATGGTACGCAAGAAGTGCCCATCCAGCCAATCCAACTTGTGGGAGGTGCTTCTAGAAGTGTGGGGTGAAATTTCTCCAGATTACCTCAACAAATTAACAGCTAGAATGCCAAAGGTCTGCAATGCTGTCATTGCTGCAAATGGAGGATTCTTTGACGAAAGCAAGGTTTGAAGGAAAAAATTATTATTTCAAATACAAATCATTATTTCTAACCTTATCAATGTCTTGACTATATTTTCTATTCATTTTAAAACTCATGTGGTAAATAAAAGTGTGACTTTTCATGGAAAACACAAAATTGTCTGGGTGACCCCAAACTTTTGAACGGTAGTGTATATATATATATAATACATATATATATAACACTGGGGAACACTCAAAATGTTGCATTTAAAGTAAGACCTGTTTTTAGTCAATTTAAGTGTGCTGAGTTTAAATCTGAAGTTAGTTTTTTTCTGCAAGCTACAGATTTTATGCAATCTTTAATTTTTATTAAAAATAGAAAAAAATCGAGCATTATTATAGGATATTGCAATGTCAGCCACAAATCAGTATATTTAACAAGGCAAAAGAAACAGAACATTAAAAAGTGATTTTAGATTAAAGTACACCATTGTTAGAAGTGCCATATGTTTTTCTGGAAGCGTTTCTCAGAAAACAGTCTTTATCGCAACGTGAGATAAGCATAATTCACAACCTTCTTCAGATAAGTGTCAATCACAGCTAATAACGCTTATCACTTTCTGTCAGTACAGTATTTTAGTCAGGCAGGAATTTGCGTTTGTAACTTTTGCGTTTGTACACTTCATCTGGGCAATCTCGTTTAATACTCCAGCAGTAGTCGGCCATCATACTTTTGTCCCAGCGACCTTGGTAGCGTTCTTCCATGATCTTTAGGTCTTGGTGGAACCGCTCTCCTTGTTCGTCACTCACAGCCCCCAGGTTTTCAGGGAACTGGTCAAGGTGGCTGTTCAAGAAATGAAGCTTGATGCTCATGTTGCACCTGAGAGCACGAAAAGCGAGGAGCATTCTGTTCACAAGTTCATTGTAGTTCTCAGCCTTGTTGTTTCCAAGGAAGTTCTAAGTGACTGCCACAAAGGATAACCATGCTGCCCTCTCCAAGGCGGTCATCTTGGCAACAAACTGATCATCACGAATGAGGGTTCGAATCTGTGGGCCATCAAACACACCTGCTTTGATCTTCTCGAACGACAACCCTGGTATAGCTTTGATTATGTGTTGGAAACATTCACCTTCGATATCCAGTGCCTTGACAAATTGTTTCATCAAACCTAGTTTGATGTGCAGAGGAGGAAAGATGATCCTATCTCTGTCAACAATTGGGTCATGTGTGATATTTGGCATGCCTGCTTCAAGGGTTTCACGAACAGGCCAGTCCTTCTGGACCCAGTGTCTGTCTCGTGCTCGACTGTCCCACATGCAGAGGAAACATGGAAACTTGGTGAAACCTTTCTGTTGACCAAGAAGGAAGTTTACCATTTTCAAGTCTACACAAATGATCCAGTTGTGCTCACGATATTTTAAGAATTCCATGACCATTCTGATGTCATCATAGTCTTCCCGCAGATGAACTGAATGACCTACAGGCACTGACCCGTAAACATTGCCATTATGCAAAAGAACACACTTGAGACTGCGTTTAGAACTGTCTATAAAGAGCCGCCATTCAGTTGGATCATAGTGAGGAACACCCAGTTCTTTGAGAAGACCTGGGATATTATGGCAGTAAACAAACTGTCTGTCTTCAGAAAAGAAGGTCACAAAAAGCTGGTCGCACTTTCTGTAATATGACACTTTAACAGTGTGATCAACAAGATTTTTACCTTGTAATCTTGATGCCAAAAGCTCAGCTGCTTTCTTTGAAAGACCTAAATCCCAAACTAAGTCATTCAGTTCAGTTTGGTGAAGAGGCTTGGGGACTGGGGGAGATTCAGTCTCTGAAGAACATTCCTCGGATTGTTCCCACTCAGTTTCTGGCAATTCATTGTCACAACTGTCTTCCTCGTTCGTATCATGTCCAATGTCTTTAGCGTTTAATGAAGGCAAACCTTTGAAAACTGGAACAGGAATGGAATCTATGTATATAATCTAAAAACGCATAGATTTGGGTTACGTAAGTTCATATATTTAGACTATTTCATCTATCTCAAATTGCATGAAAACTAGAGCTTATGGAGAAAAACTAATTTCAGATTTGAAATCAGCACCTAAAAATCATTCAGAATCAGTTAAAAAATCCAATGCAACAGAAAGTTGAAAAAATATTGTTCCCCAGTGTAATACATATATATATATAATACATATATAATACATATACATATATATAATACATATATACATATATATAATACATATATACATATATATAATACATATACACATATATATAATACATATATATATAATACAATAAAAAATATCCTTTATTAAAGTCTGTATGCAACAATTTTTTATAACTATATATCTATATTTACATATAAATGCATCATCCACACTTACGGTTTGTTATGAAAAAGTACTACAAACCTGAGTATGCCCAGCCATCTCAATGCCAGCGTCCAGAAACTCATCAAAATCTTCGCTGAACTTCCCAGATGCCACCGCCAGCTGGCTGCTGGAGCCTCGAGAAGCGTGGACCACCTCGCCGGCAGATTGGTTCAGGTCGGCCGCCGTTTGATTGAGCTCGCTCTGCGCCTCCTGAAAGGTCTTGGAAGCCGGGGGGATCTGTAATCACAACAGCTACACATGCTACTCCGTCCGTGTCTTTATACTTTACAAGGAACAGCTTTGATGAGGGATGCTCGCCACCGCTTACGCTTTCAATCAGGAGCTTCTTGCTGGCTTCACCGATGCTCCTGAGAGCCATGTCCACGTCCTTCTGACCGGGCAAACAGTTGACACAGTTGTTCAAGGAATGAGATACAGCCTTGGCCACCTGTGGGAACAAGGAAGGCCACAACTTAGTTGATGTTGGAAATCTAATACCAAATAACGCCTCTGGTTCTAGTAAAGTGGAGTGCTGCAGTGTAACAGGTCAAAACAAACTGACATTAATAGGTGATGGCAGAAGCTAAATAGCAAGTATCATGAGTGGTCAGCATCCAGCGGCTTTACTACCTCTGCTATTGCAGCTATTGGTGCACCGAAACACACGGTGCACTGTTGTTTACAATGAATTCATCAGCATAATTAATGCTTGCTGTGCAGTTTGTTCCTTACCACTTTACAACATTGGTTCTGCTGTGTTGTGCAATATACTTCTTAATAAATGACCATGTGCTCAAAGAGAGCTATGTATGATTTCCTTTCCACTTTCTAATCAACTCGAAACCACTATGGCATAAATAAACACTCCAACAAACGCTTGACTCCATCTGACACTCCATTCTCTCTGCAGTGGAGGAAGATAAATGTCACGGCTACAATTATAAGTATATAATTTATATTAGAGTCGTCCCTTGCCAGATCGTGGTCTGAATCTTGTGTCATAATAATGTTAAAACAACCTTTAGGTGTCATAAACAGGTTTCCTATGCTTAAACTAAGAACATATTCCATTTATAAATAAGGACATTCACTTATCATGGCTGGGTTGGGAACCATTCATTCATTCATTTTCTACCGCTTATCCTCACAAGGGTGCTGGAGCCTATCCCAGCTGTCTTCCGGCGAGAGGCGGGGTACACCTTGGACTGGTGGCCAGCCAATCACAGGGCACATATAGACAAACAACCATTCACACTCACATTCATACCTATGGACAATTTGGAGTGGTCAATTAACCTAGCATGTTTTTGGAATGTGGGAGGAAACCGGAGTACCCGGAGAAAACTCACACATGCAAGGGGAGAACATGCAAACTCCACACAGAGATGGCAGAGGGTGGAATTGAATTTGTGTCTCCTAGCTGTGAGGCCTGTGCACTAACCACTCGTCCATCATGCAGCCGGGTGTGGAAACAGTTTACCGCAATAAACAAGGGGTCATATTATATGTAGTATATTGAAAAGAAGGAATTCACCTCTTTGTGTGTATTGAACGTCTTATGTAGTTGAGAAAATGAGATGAGGCATAAATCATTTAAGATGTTTTGCTTATAAAATACACCATCTGTTTAATTTCCTGAGTGCCCCTTGTTAAATTCTGCAGAACAGATGTTGAGCTTCTTTACTTTCCTCACCCACAAGTAAATATTTACCAAAACACCTGCAGAGAATTGATGAGGTACAGTACACACACTGTGACGGAAATTCTGCCTTTACAAAGATGATAATGTTCACTTCTGATATGTTTTGTGGTGCATCATACTGACAGCTGTGTGTAATGTTTTGTTTACATGGTCTAACTACAAAAATACATATAGACAATGTTTCAAAATCTTATCAGCGCCTCAAAAATTTTTAAATGTTAAGTCCTGTGGTGTTGAGCTCTCACCTGTGCCAACCTCTGCTGACTCTCCGCATCTCCAGGCGAGATCAGCGCCTGTTTGGCTTCATGAATGAGAAGCGCCGAACCCTCCATGACATCACGGGCCGAATCCAGCATGGCGGCGGCAGCTTTGGGGTCAGCGGTGGACGCGGCCACTCCGCGGGCCGCCTGGGCCAGAGCCTTCAAGGCCTGGGCGGTTTCCCTTGCTGCTATGCCTAAATAAAGAATATGATGAGGGACAGCTTCTTAAATGAAGCTTAGGGTATTAGGTACATATGTACGATCATTGAAGTCACACCAACCTGTGTAGTGTTCATTGCCTTGTGCAGCACAGGTGAGCAGCTGAGCCATGGAGGACCCAACTGACTTGGATGTGCTGCCCAGCTCTTGAGCACATTTCTCCAACTGAGAGAAAAATGACAGAAACGAGATTAATGAAATTGAACTTAAAGCGTCTTCTTTTTTTTCTTTTTCTTACCGATTCTCCAGGTAGAGGTTTCAGTTGCAAGTTACCGGCAGCCAGTCTGGCGTCCTGCAGCTCACTTCTCAGCGTCTGGATGGCAGTGAGGGCAGAGTCGATCTCCATGGGGCCACAAGCTTCATGAGCCTTGGAATTAGCAAGAAAGCGATGATGTAATTTGTAAAAAAAAAATAGTAGGAAACTTGGTTATAATTAGAAAAAGTTTTTTTGTCGTTTTAATGTTTGATGCTCTTCTGGCATTTCTATTCAAACTGCAATGTTATAGCTAAAAAAAACAAATCATAGAGTGATTGGTCCCTTGTTGCTAGGCAGAATTAATGAGATTCTATAACTGAACAGACTAGTTTATAATAATAATAATAATAATAATAATAATAACAATTACATCCATCCATCTTCTATGCCGCTTCTGCTGGAGTATGCAGGTATGCTGGAGCCTATCCCAGCTGTCTGGGAGGCGGGGTTCACCCTGGCCTACAATTAAATCACTGCTCTGTATTAAATATTAAACCCATATTGAAAAGGAAGAACATTCATTTGTTCATTTTCTACCGCTTATCCTCACAAGGGCTGCGGGGGGTGGTGGAGCCTATCCCAGCTGTCTGGGAGACAGGGTACACCCTGGACTACAATTAAATCACTGCTCTGTATTAAATATAAAACCCATATTGAAAAGGAAGAACATTCATTCATTCATTTTCTACCGATTTTTCCTCACGAGGGCCGCAGGGGTGCTGGAGCCTATCCCAGCTGTCTGGGAGACGGGGTACACCCTGGCCCACAATGACATCACTGCTCTGTATTAAATATAAAACTCATATTGAAAAGGAAGAACATTCATTCATTCATTTTCTACCGCTTTTTCCTCACGAGGGCCGCAGGGGTGCTGGAGCCTATCCCAGCTGTCTGGGAGACGGGGTACACCCTGGACTACAATGAAATCACTGCTCTGTATTAAATATAAAACCCATATTGAAAAGGAAGAAGAATCTCTCTAATTATCTCTCCTTTTCTTTTTGTTGCTGAGCTCTAAGGATATGTCCGCTACCTTCTGTGCGGCCGTCCTCAGCTCGGCCAGACAGGTGGCCAGGTTCTTGGCACACTGACCCAGTTGCATGGCAGCAGCTTGATCCGTCACCGTGGGAACAGATGACTTGGCCGAGGTCACCATCTTACTACCGGGCTGTGTAGAGTAGGGAAGATAAATGCACAAATGCAATAATGAGGACATTGCTGTAGTTGTATATACTATCACGGAATGCTAAGAGTTGTAGTCAAAATGTCATGTGACCACAAAGCATTGTTGCTTGTTGCAGCAAAAAGGTTAATAAATGATATTTTAAAAAATCCATTAGTTTATAACTGTACCAAAAGAGTGCCTCAAGAGTGCTTACATAAGACAAAAAAAGAGGTTGCAGGCCAACATGGAATGTCCCAACATGGAACGAACCCTATTTATACTTCACTGTTCAGCCTCATTCCCAAAGTAGTAGTAGTGACAATTCTGGGGCATCAAGTTTCAACATTCCTTTTGTAGAAGCATGTGTGTGTGTGTGTGTGTGTGTGTGTTGCACCTGTAGGAAGTTCTGGCTGGCAATAATGAGGGCAAGTTGTGCACTGAGGTCGTCCGGTTTGGCCTGACTGCTTCGCACCCCCTGGACCAGCTGAGGGATGTGGTCAGCCACTGCCTACACCGACAATTTACATGCATTAACACACATCACAGCGACCGTGACTATTAAACCTTTACGAGAGTCGAACCTGCCAACCTTGAAGCAATGTTACGAGTAAGTTCCTGTTGTCTTACATTATCCTGAACCAGACGTGAACCATGAACAGCAATCAGGCAGCGGTATGAGTGCAATTCTAGTGTACACACACATATATATATATATATATATATATATATATATATATATATATATATATATATATATATATATATGTGTGTGTGTGATTTTGACAAAGATCAGATCACATTTGATGGTGATTTGATGCAGAAATGTAAGAAATTCCAAAAGGTTCAGATACTTTTTCATACCACTTTTTCATACTATATATACCAATATATATTCATTCATGCTATCCTAGTTAAAATATGAAAACCTATAAATGTTTGGGTGGTTTTAGTTAAAGCAGACACTGTTTTTTCATCTGTGTAATATATATATATATATATATATATATATATATATATATATATATATATATATATATATATATATATATATATATATATATATATATATATATATATATATATATATATATATTCATTTTCTACCGCTTATCCTCACAAGGGTTGCGGGGGTGCTGGAGCCTATCCCAGCTGTCTTCGGGCGTGAGGCGGAGTACACCCTGGACTGGTCTCCAGCCAATCACAGGGCACATATAGACAAACAACCATTCACACTCACATTCATACCTATGGACAATTTGGAGTCGCCAATTAACCTAGCATGTTTTTGGAATGTGGGAGGAAACCGGAGTACCCGGAGAAAACCCACGCATGCACGGGGAGAACATGCAAACTACACACAGAAATGGCAGAGGGTGGAATTGAACCCTGGTCTCCTAGCTGTGAGGTCTGCGTAATCTGCGTATCTGAACCTTTTGGAATTTCTCACATTTCTGCATCAAATCACCATGTTGGCAAATGTGATTTGATCTTGGTCAAAATCACACAGATGAAATGAAAAAACAGTGTCTGCTTTAACTAAAACCACCCAAACATTTATAGGTTTTCTTCCAGACTTTTAGAGATGGTTTTGTATCCTTTCCCAGCTTTATACAAATCAACATTTCTTGATCGCGGGTCTTCAGACAGCTCTTTTGAGCGAACAATGGTGCACATCACACAATGCTTCTCATCAAGACAATTCTTACCAGATGTGTGTCTTATAGCAGGCAGGACAGCTTTAAGCCACTCATCAGTGATTGGGCACACACCTAACTTAAATTGTATGGTAAAAATTGGTTTCAATTGCTCTTTAAGTCTCCTTAGGCAGAGGGTTCAGTTACTTATTCCTCCCCCTTCTGTCATTGTTTGCATGCTATCCTCATTAAAATATGAAAACCTAGAAATGTTTGGGTGGTTTTAGTTAAAGCAGACACTGTTTTTTTCATCTGTGTGATTTTGACAAAGATCAGATCACATTTGATGGTGATTTTATGCAGAATATATATATATATATATATATATATATATATATATATATATATATATATATATATATATATATATATAAATTAAAGCATGCCCACCTTGCAGCTTTGGACCAACTGCTGGTGAGCGGCGGTGTTCTTGTTGGACGCGGCAGCATTCTGAGCAGCAGCAATGGTTTGGGTGGCTGCGGCCGCACCTTGTTTGGCAGCATTCTGCAGCATAAAAACATACAAAAATCACAATCAAATCTTTTTTAGAGTATTCTTAAGCCGCCACCCCCCAATTCCCACCGGGGAGCCATCGGTGTCCTCCACTCATCTTCACTTACCTCCAGTCTGTTGATCAACTTCTTCTTGATGGCATTCTGAGCTGCGGCATTGGTGGCCACACGTAAACCCTCTGCGGCCTCCCTCAGTCGCTGCTGCTGATCCTCGTTCTCGGGATACGCCGCTGCACCCTGAGGGCACACACACACACACACACATATACACAATCAACAACCAGCAGTTAGGATGACACAAAAAGCCAGAGGGCATTCCGGAATGTGGAATTTCAGCAGCAAAAATCTTATCTTCACCACCTTATCTGGCTATTTTGCAGCAGTGCTCACAATCTGAAGGTCCATGTCATTTGGTTCGGTTATAGGCCTCCATAATCCTTCTATGCACAAAAGTAATGGGACACAACTCCCAATCTTGGAAAAACATTTTGGATAATTGTATGCTTCCGGGGCGGCATGGCGGTCGAGTGGTGAGCGCACAGACCTCACAGCTAGGAGACCAGGGTTCAATGCCACCCTCAGCCATCTCTGTGTGGAGTTTGCATGTTCTCCCTGTGCATGCGTGGGTTAAGGATAGATAATTAGAGAGATTATTCTTCCTTTTCAATATGGGTTTTATATTTAATACAGAGCAGTAATTTAATTGTAGGGCAGGGTGTGCCCCGCCTCCCAGACAGCTGGGATAGGCTCCAGCATACCTGCATACTCCAGCAGAAACGGCATAGAAGATGAATGGATTTAATTGTTATCATGATTATTATTATAGTATACTAGTCTGTGCAGTTATATAATCTCATTAATTCTGCCTAGCAACAAGAGACCAATCACTCTATGATTTGTTTTTTTAGCTATAACATTGCAGTTTGATTCACCCTGTGGAGTTTGCATGTTCTCCCCGTGCATGCGTGGTTTTTCTCCGGGTACTCCGGTTTCCTCCCACATTCCAAAAACATGCTAGGTTAATTGGCGACTGCAAATTGTCCATAGGTATGAATGTGAGTGTGAATGGTTGTTTGTCTATATGTGCCCTGTGATTGGCTGGCCACCAGTCCAGGGTGTACCCCGCCTCTCGCCCGGAGACAGCTGGGATAGGCTCCAGCATCCACTGCTTGGATGAGTTTGGTGTGGAAGAAGCCTACAACAGGCCCTGTGATAGCCAGATATCCCAAAACTTTTGTCCATATTCTATATGTGAAAACAAAAGATATATTTTCTGCAAATACAATTTCATCATATAATTTGTGCCGAGCTTGAAGCCAGTGGAGTGTTTTGCTGCCGCTAGCCTGTTGACAACACTTCAACAGAACAGCCAATTTACATAATGATTAAAACCTGCTAATTCCAAAAGGGGGCTAATGAGGACATGGCATGCATGAATGAGCCACCAGCTAACAAGCCATTCACAACTACATGCAGGTTGTCACGCAGAGGAGGCGTTATATCAGTTAATCAGTTACCATGGCAACAAGTCTCAACCGGTGGTGAATTTTGGGGCTGACGCTAAGTAAACAACTGGAGGGCGTCATTTCAAACGGGATTCTTATCGGAATGTGATCCAGTGGGCTGATAATGAAGGTGATGGAGGGAATGATAGATTCGTTTGGGAGGAGTTTGAAGAGTTGTTTTGATGTGTTTGGTATAAATGATCTCAAGACTGCTTTGGTTTTTATAGTAACCCTATATTATTATATATAATAATATATATAATATATTATTATATATTATTACAGGGGGCTGCATGGTGGACGAGTGGTTAGCGTGCAGGCCTCACAGCTAGGAGACCAGAGTTCAATTCCACCCTCGGCCATCTCTGTGTGGGGTTTTGCATGTTCTCCCCGTGCATGCGTGGGTTTTCTCCGGGTACTCCGGTTTCCTCCCACATTCCAAAAACATGCTAGGTTAATTGGCGACTCCAAATTGTCCATAGGTATGAATGTGAGTGTGAATGGTTGTTTGTCCATATGTGCCCTGTGATTGGCTGGCGACAAGTCCAGGGTGTACCCCGCCTCTTGTCCGAAGACAGCCTGGGATAGGCTCCAGCACCCCTGTGACCCTCGTGAGGATAAGCGGTAGAAATTGAATGAATGAAAACTTAACGCTACTTGCCATTCAGTGACGTCTTGAAGTAACCTCTTTTCTTGGGAAACTTCAGACTGTCCAGTCTAAGATAAATCGCTTTCATTCGCTATTGTTTATTATCAACTCCTATAATAAAGTTGGGTTCGGCAGCTATTCAGAAGTCCTCGTGAGCATGAGTGTGACCAATCACAGCATTGGTCATTACAGGTCAGTCATGGGGGAATTACATCGCCATCACTGTTCGGGTCTAAAAAAGGGACCAATATAGAATGGGGGACATGACATTTTTCCACCCCCTTCCTCCCCCGACTGTTCACCACAGCCCTTGGGAAACATCAGAATACGGGATGCAGTGTCGCCGTGTGAAAGAGTTCACACTTATGGCAACATGCCACGGTCCTGGGCTTCTTTTACAGAAAAGAGTGTAAAAGTGGTCCAAGTACAATTCCAGTACAATTCCTTATTAAAATCAACACTCAAGTCTTCATTGAATTCAGTGTAAGCATTTGAAGTAAGTGTAATGTTACAGTCATTTGTCAACGGTTATTACACAGGCTAATTTAGGATCAAATGGCGAGTGTGCCACATTAAGCCGCACTTGGAATCCAAGTCGCTGAGATCTGCGCCAAGTGCAGTATTTGGATATTTTTCCAGCACTTTGATCATAGCCCAGAATAAAATCAGTAGAAACTGCACAAAGTTTTGTATTCTAATCCTTGAGCGGGAGGCCATGAGTCCAAACTTAATTAAAATTTCAAAGTAAAAAAGTAGAGTTCATTATCAGGTCAGACGTTCTTGTTTCCTATATTTAAAAGTGGAGACTTAACTGTAGCCCCTCATTGGGTACGCTTCATTTGATTCAATCAAGAGAACTTTATCGAAAAATGCTCTGTTTTAATACTCTGTTTTAATATAATAATAATAATAATAACCCACCCTTGGCCATCTCTGTGTGGAGTATGCATGTTCTCCCGGTGCATGCGTGGGTTTTCTCCGGGTACTCCGTTTTCCTCCAACATTCCAAAATGTTAGGTTAATTGGCGACTCCAAATTGTCCATAGGCATGAATGTGAGTGTGAATGGTTGTTTGTCTGTATGTGCCCTGTGATTGGCTGGCGACCAGTCCAGGGTGTACCCTGCCTCTTGCCCACAGCTGGGATAGGCTCCAGCACCACCCGCGACCCTCGTGAGGAAAAGCGGTAGAAAATGAATGAATGAATAATAATAACTAATACTACTATTTTATACTATTTAACACTATGAGGGAGCCATTAAATGTGCTTTATTAAGCTCAATGGTCTAACTGTATTACGGGTCCCAGAGTTCACTGCATCAAATAGATGAGTGTGTGGATGAAAAGTAATTTCTCCAACTAAACTCTAAAACTAAAAAATATTTCCAAAATCAAGGGTCAGATTTAGAGACTAATCCATCCTGTGTCTACAGCAGGCTAGACTACTGTAACAGACTTCTCACCGGGCTCACTAAACAAGCTGAGACACTGCTGTAACACATCCAAAATGCTGCTGCTCGAGTCCTGACTAGAACTACAAAATATGACCATATTAGTCCAGTAGTCAGGTCTTTGCACTGGCTTCCTGTCGCTCAGAGAATACAATATATCTCTGAGCATAAACCATCTCAGGCTCTGACAAACTCAGGGAGTGGTCTCCTGCAGATACCCTGAGTCCGGATTAAACACGGCTGCATTTCAGTTTCGTGCTGCCAAAATATGGAACAGTCTTGGAGAAGATGTGCGACAGTCCTTCATTTTGGCAATGTTCAAATCCTGGCTGAAAATACTTCTATTCCACTGTGTATTTGACAACAGAAAGTATTTTATCTGCACTCATTTTTTAGATATTTTTTGTAAAAAAAAAAAACCCAACAAAAAAAACATGGACATCACTTGTATTGGATCGCCTGTCCTGTGAGCGTAGATGTCAAATATACCATATGACGTATCCACCCTTGGAAGACACACACATACCTTTGCTGCCTCCACCATCCTCGCAGTGGCGTCAGCCAACAACTTAGCAGCTGCCAGCAACTTCTTGGAGTTGTCCACGTCAATTTCAGCTTCTGCATCAGACCTCATGGCGTTCACCAGGTCTGATGTGGCCTGAGCCAGCACACGGGCCTGACGGACCATCTCTCCTGTTGGTAAGGGGGGGGGTGTGAATGAATTAACAGAATGTAACCAGTGAGACAAAGGAGCGTAATTACAAGTCGTTTAATACAAATGAACTAATTAAATGGTTATGCATATCATCTACTGGTTCTTTTGTACGGACCTGCATCCCCCATGGAGCTGAAGATACTCTCAGTGACGGTCATGATGGTGTCAGTGGCCTGGTCGTAGCGGCCAATAGGCTCTCCCCTGGAGGTGTATTGGCGGACGTGTTGCAGGAGATCTTCCAGAGCCTGACTCACCACGCTGGCCGCCGCACTCACCTTCATCACAGGATATGAGTATCTTATGAACTACGCTTCATTGATACTCGCCAGCCAATCACAGGGCACATATAGACAAACAACCATTCACACTCACATTCATACCTATGGACAATTTGGAGTCACCAATTAACCTAGCATGTTTTTGGAATGTGGGAGGAAACCGGAGTACCCAGAGAAAACCCACGCATGCACAAGGAGAACATGCAAACTCCACACAGAGGGTGTGGAGTTGAACTCGGGTCTCCTAGCTGTGAGGCCTGCGTGCTAACCACTCGACCACCATGCATGAACAAGGCTTGTTAACCTAATTTAGTCCTATCCAGCCATCCGTTTATCTTCAATGCTTCTTATCCTCACTCCGGTCACTGGGGTATGCTGGAGCCTATCCCAGCTGTCTTCGGGCGAGAGCCCTCGACTGGTCACCAATCACAGGGCACATATAGACAAACAACCATTCACACTCACATTCATACCTATGGACAATTTGGAGTCGCCAATTAACCTAGCATGTTTTTGGAATGTGGGAGGAAACCGGAGTCCCCGGAGAAAACCCACACAAGTACAAGGAAAAGATGCAAATTCCACACATGCCCGCCCAAACAGAGATAGGAACCCAGATCTTCGTCTACATCTACAATTTATTACTGTTTCTAACTGACCTGTTTGAGGAGCTCTCCGTCCTCCGTAGCAGAGAGGCAGGCCTGGACACAGCTCTCCACAGAGCGGTCCACCAGCTTCCCAGCTTCAACGAGCTGTTCCTGGCAAACCGGGGAGCTGATGGTGGGACTCACCACCTACGATGGGGATGAAGAGCGGCATCATTTAGAGAAACATGTCAAAAGTGTATTCATCTTTATGCAGTACCTTGGCACACGCCACCAGCTGGGAGGTGGAGAGGGCACACTGGGTGGCGGCGGCAATGACTCGGTTCTGGAGGACAGTGTCCTCGGCGACCTGGGCCACGTTCTTGGCCTTCAGGACCAACATGGCTGCAGCGTTGGCCACTGCTTTGGCCAGGTTCATCAGGACATCCTGCAAAGCAACAATGAGCAAAACAAAGCAGAATTATATCATATAAACATGAAGTACTATTTTTAGATTTCTTTGTATTTCATTGACAATTGCTAACAATAATATTCGTTAACTTTTTTCACAGAAGGCCGCATACTAAAAAATCAAAAGTGGGGAACAGGGCCTTAGACTGTCCAAAAATGTGTTGACAGCATCTGTATTTATCTTTTGTCTTTTCCAGTAAGGACTTTCTTCATCTCTTTCTTGTGGCTAAATTGGTCTGATGGTTGTTTACAGCTTGCAAAACCATTTTTATGTAGACATTTATATTTTTTTAAAGTGTCAAAACAATAACACCATTATTACCTGGAACCTCTCATCTGTTTCGTTCTCTCCAATCTGTCGAAGGAGGTCTCCGCTGGCCTGGCCGATGCTGCCTGCTGCTGTCAACACAGTCTGTCTTGGCTAAACACGCACACACACACACACACACACACACACACACACACACACACACACACACACACACAAACAACAAGATTTAGAAAGGCATGCTGAAAGATGGCTTCTACTTCATGTGTTTAATCTACATTATAAAGCCTCAATGCTGCACAACAGAGAATAATATTCCTACAGCTGCAAAGTGATTCATCTGATCTATACATTAATATGACCCGACAAACCTCCAAACAAGATCATTAAAGAGGCCTGCAACACAAGTCTATAAGACTCCATTATTCATTAGCGCACGTGTCAACAATTCAGAGTTTTTTCTAGTTTGCCGTCACCCATTAAAGATGGAAAAGGCCTTCCAGTCAGCTGCATGTCAGTTAGGGGTTTATATTAGACACGGCCTGACCAATGCAGTCAGCACAGCATTTAATAAAAGTGGAAAGGCAAAGTTGCATTCAACTCAGAGACTGCAAATTTCATCGTATGCCTCTAGGTTTGGATGTAATTTGGACACAAGAAAGAAAAATCATTATTAAAAAAATAAGCCCTGTGTGTGTGTGTGACTTTGGGAAAAAATGAAAAAATGAAAAAAGCTTGGCTCAATTTAACATTCATTCTGTTGGGGTTCAACATTGCTGGCAATTTAGATTTTAGACACCAAAATCTGACATTTCAAGTATTAACTGCTTGATTTAATAACATCTATATATGATATTGTTATTGCTGGGTGAAATCTAAAACTTTGAGGACTCAATTATATATGAATAGTTTAAAAGAATGGCCCATAATTCCGAAATTGATATCCTTTTACATAAAATTTGATGTAATTATCGTTGTAGTTGCACATCGAATCGTTTACCACTAAGAGATTTCGACCGCTTATTATGATAACAACTAATTTCTATCTGCGATTAAATGTGATTAATTGTGAGTTAACTAAGGATTAAAAAAATGAGATTAATCACGATCAAATATTTTCATCGATTGACAGCCCTAATAAATTTTAATTAATTACTATGTTCGCACAATTAAAAAAATATATTTTAAATAATACATTTTAAAAAATGTACTTAAATGTAAAATAATCAGTAACAAAGTAAAAAAAAAACAACAATAAGAAAAAATAAGAAGTAAATAGAAATAAAACTTGAAATTTTTAGTTTACCATGAAGAAATTAAGGAAGAAAAATAAACTAACAGCAGACTGAACCAGTTGAAATTAAAGGTAAAAAAATATAAAATAAATTATAAAATATAAAGTAAAACGGGTCCTCCTGCTATTTTTTTTCTCCAGCATCATAGGTAAGATGGGAAAAAAAATGCTTTACCCCCATTAAGGGTCAACCCTTAAGAGGTTCAGTCTGTGCCCATATGCCCCCCACCCCCCACCCTTACTCAAAATTTGTAATTACAGTAAAAAAACAACAAAAAAAAACAAGTCTGGATTCAGCGTTAATAGGCTCCTCCCTCCTTGGGTACCTCTCCAGATGCCGGCTCCACGGCCTTGAGCAGGTCAGACACGGCTCCCGCTAGCGTCCTGGCAGCCTTCATCAAGTCGTTACCGCCGCCCACCTCGTCCTCCATGAGAGCAGCTAACAGCTTAACCCCCTTGGACATCTCCGTCAGGTTGGAGGAGATGGTGGTGATGGCGCAGCCCACTGCGGTGTAATCCGTGTCGGTTGGGTCGCCTGGACCAAAAAAAGAAAATTATCATCATGTTAAATTTGTTTAAAAAAGGTCATAAAAATTGCACTTGAATGCATTTAAGTTGGTATTTAAAATGGTAGCTACTGACCGGCTGTGAGGTTGACGACGGAGGCGGTTCCTGCAGTGATGGCGTCAACCTGAGAGTGAATCTCATGTTTGGATTCATCCATCTTGTTTTGGATCCACACTTTGGAGGCCTTCATGAGAAGAAACACACATAAGTCAGTTTTAGTTTCACTTCCTGCATATGGACCGTATATTTAATCTCCGAATACGGCATTTGTTTAATTTATTGCAGGTATTCTTTGCGTACCATGTCCTGTCCGAGTGGAGGCAAGTTGTCCACCTCCCCCAAGTCTATCTGTGCCTTCTGCACAGCCTGCATACTGGTGTTGATGGTTCCCATTAGAGCTTGCTGGGCTGAGCTCTGAAAAGGAAACAAAAAATCTCACAATTGTTGGTGCTTTTTTAAGACCTTTGAATTCAAATTTTATTATTAAAGGTACCAAATGGCAGAAAAAAACAAAACAATATATTAAGAAATAATTTTAGTCAGCAGGAAGACCGATACAATGGGGGGGGGCGGTGCTGGCTGTGTGGGACGGGGCTTGCTGGGTGGTAGGAAGTAGTCCCTTACCTTTCATACATTCTCAGTGACGAGCACATGCACGTTCATATATGCATATATGTGTATTTTTATGACATTAATGGTGATGTTGGCTGCACGGCGGTCGAGTGGTTAGCACGCAGATTTCACAGCTAGGGTTCAGTTCCACTCTCAGCCATGTCTGTGTGGAGTTTGAATGTTCTCCCCGTGCATGTGTGGGTTTTCTCCGTGTACTCCGGTTTCCTCCCACATTCCAAAAACATGCTAGGTTAATTGGCGACTCCAATGTGAGTGTGAATGGTTGTTTGTCTATATGTGCCCTGTGATTGGCTGGCGACTTGTCCAGGGTGTAACCCGCCTCTCCCCCAAAGACAGCTGGGATAGGCAATAATTTTTACTTTATTTTAGTTTTATTGTACATCGGTTGAATTCCTTTTGCTCGTGTATGATTGAAAAGGGCTGCACGGTGATCGGGTGGTTAGCGCGCCTCACAGCTAGAAGACCCGAGTTCGATTCTACCCTCTCTGTGTAGAGTTTGCATGTTCTCCCCGTGCATGCGTGGGTTTTCTTCGGGTACTCCGGTTTCCTCCCACATTCCAAAAACATGCTAGGTTAATCGGCGACTCCAAATTGTCCATAGGTATGAATGTGAGTGTGAATGGTTGTTTGTCTATATGTGCCCTGTGATTGGTGACCAGTCGAGGGTTCTCGCCCGAAGACAGCTGGGATAGGCTCCAGCAACCCCCGTGACCCTCGTGAGGAAAAGCGGTAGAAAAATGAATGAATGAATGAATGAATGAAAGGTGAGTTTCACATTCACAGGGCAGAGAGCTCCGCTGGCCGACAGAGCAGCAAAATAACAAAGAGAGTCGACAGGAACCGAGTCATTTTAAGAAAATGACTCCAAAACATTACTGAAAATGATGAGTTTAACTAAAGGACCATGCAGTGCCAACAAATTGCAATCTTTGGTAGCTGCGGTCTTACCAGCGGTGGCATATGTCCACGGTGCATCTGACCCATTGTTATCTGCTGCTGTGGAGACGGCATGCTTCCCATACTGAGCGACTCGGTGCCGATGGAACCCGATCGAATCACCCCGGGAAGCGCCACCGAGCCGTGCTCCGCCCGTCCCACGCGGTTAAACTGCTGTTGGAGGATAGTGGACCTGCGGCAACGTGGAAAGAACATTAGTTAGTACAACACATCACAACAGAGGAGATGAGATAACCCCAATGAGGGGTGAGGACCGGAAAAATATTCCACTGTGATGAAATGAGCCCCCACAAAACAGGCGTCTAATCAGGAAATGTTCACATGGAGACTTCGCTTTTCCAGTGCTACAAAATTTCCTCTAGAGATTATCTCCTGGGATAAAGTCCAGAAGAGGAAGCATTGCCGTGGTGAAATGAGGTCCTGGAAGATGGATGTGTGAACTGTGCTGCAATTTGGTATGGAGGAGGAAATTGAAAAGGAGCTGATATGTTGTTTTGCAAGAAAAGTATGCAATAACATTGGGTGCTGCTACTACACCCTCATACCGCACGATGTAAGGACATTCTTCCTGCTATAAAGACTTCTCATGTTTATTTGACAAAGGTGGCAGGTGACAAGGTGGCACCCAGTGACTACTCCCCAAGATTGTCAGAGCTTTTCTTCTCATCACTCACACACACTGTGACTTGGAAACACACAGCCGCAACCCAGAAGTGTTTGTTTCATATTAATTTGGTCCATCTATGGCTTAACCGATTACTGCATCAAAATGTACACAATACGCTTAATTAATTAAGCGTATTGCGATTAATCGACTAAATGACTAAATGATCATGATTGTATTTTTTGTGTATATTTATTGTTTTACTGTAGCTATTTGACAAACATTTAGGTTTTTTTTATTATTTTAACAGAATATTCAAGCAGCAACCTGGTGGGTTTTTTTTCAATTATTTGCTCTGTCAGTATTGATTAATCTCGAAAACTAATCGACTGATTAATCAGTTATTAAAATCTTTCCAATTGCTGAACAAATGAGAACAAAAAGATTCATTTTCTTTACACACACAAAAAAGAATCAGGTCTTGCATGTCCGCTTACGGCTGCAGAGTGGTTAGTGTGCAGGCCTCACGGCTAGGAGACCCGAGTTCAATTCTGTGTGGAGTTTGCATGTTCTCCCCGTGCATGTGTGGGTTTTCCCCGGGTACTCCGGTTTCCTCCCACATTCCAAAAACATGCTAGGTTAATTGGTGACTCCAAATTGTCCATAGGTATGAATGTGAGTGTGAATGGTTGTTTGACTATATGTGCCCTGTGATTGGCTGGCGACCAGTCCAGGGTGTACCCTGCCTCTCGACCCTCGTGAGGATAAGCGGTCGAAAATAAATGAATGTCCGCTTACTTTTTAGGCGAGACAGATTCTTCAAGCATGGTTGCTTCCTCGTCGCCTTCCATTCCAAAACGATCCTTGCTTTGTTTCTAAACAAAAAAAACACACATGCATTGTGAAAGTAATGCATGTGACTGTGATCTTATAATGTTGAATTTTGTGTCGACATCTAGAATAAAAACTACAGCTTTCATTTAGTGGAACTCCCAGCACATTTCATTTAGAGTTCATTTCTTTCATTAAATGAGTCCCACTCTGCAAATAAAAGGTAATAAAACTTTTCTTTCGTATTTTATTGATGTGTTTAAGACAGAAATGAGTTCACAAAATAAACAGCGATGTAATTATCAGGGTAAACTAAAAACAAGGACTTCTATTACAAATTGCCAAACACAATTAGGTACGCTGACACAAGCTAATAACAAAAAATGTAGACACATAATAATCCTCGGTTCTGGACATGATCAGAATGCTAATTTAACAAAGAAATAGTTCATTATTGTGGCTTTCTATGAATATAACCCCAATAATATGTCATATGCCTGTTCAAATATATAATATACTTTAAAAAAAGGAAACTAATCTAAAAATGAAAAAATTATAATGCTTGATAAAAAAAAAATGAAGAAAATGGCCATTTTGGAATGGCATAACCAGAACCCAGACCTAAATTTAAAAAAAAAATGGAAGGGCTGTGCACAAGAGATGCCCTCACCCTAGCAGAGCAGCGCTTTCATAATATGTTATCAATCAAGACAAACTACAACCATAATAATAAACATATTCTTAAACACATTTCTGACTGTGTCAATCTACCAATTATCTGATTACAGGCCCAATTCCTTGCACATGTAAACAAACATATCGATTTTCTGCACATCAACTGATCTTTTTTAATGCGTATCCATTCATTCTCCTGTGACTAACATCTCACCTTTTTGAGGATGATGTCGATGTAACCCGCAATAAGCTGAGAGATCTGCTCCCCTTCGGTGGTCTGAACAGAGTAGTAGCTCTCCTGGTATTCCCCGAAGTCCTACACAAACACACACACCATTGCATGATAAATTAACTATTTAGACTGGAGGTTCTTATGCATATTCCACTCAAAAGAGTTGCCCATTCACATGCAGTTCTTCCAGTTTTGTCGGATTAAATCCATGTTGCTCACTACCTTGAGGCCAAGGACATGGAAGAGGAATATCGACGAGGACGGCGAAAGGGGGGACGAGTCAGCTCAATAAATCGAGTGCATGAGGGAATTTAAGAAGCGAGGGAACATTACAGTTCACTGGGCTCCTGTTGTGCTAATTCATACACCATGTGGTGGCAAAGGTTGCACGGGGGACGAGTGGTTAGCGCTCAGGCCACACAGCTAGGAGACCCGAGTTTGATTCCACCCTCGCCCATCTGTGTGTGGAGTTTGCATGTTCATAAGTTCATAGGTATGAATGTGAGTGTGAATGGTTGTTTGTCTATATGTGCCCTGTGATTGGCTGGCGACCAGTCCGGGGTGTACCCCGCCTCTCGCCTGAAGACAGCTGGGATAGGCTCCAGCATACCCCAGTGACCGGAGTGATAAGCAGCATTGAAGATAAACGGATGGATGGATAGGACAAAATTAGGTTAACAAGCCTGGTTCATGCACGGCGGTCTAGTGGTGAGCACGCAGGCCTCACAGCTAGGAGACCCGAGTTCAATTCCACCCGCGACCATGTCTGCGTGGAGTTTGCATGTTCTACCCGTGCATGTGTGGGTTTTTCTCCGGGTACTCCGGTTTCCTCCCACATTCCAAAAACATGCTAGGTTAATTGGAGACTCCAAATTGTTTGAATGTGAGTGTGAATGGTTGTTTAACAGGGCTGCACGGTGGTCGAGTGGTTAGCGTGCAGGCCTCACAGCGAGGAGACCTGCGTCCACTTCCACCCTCAGCTATCTCTGTGTGGAGTTTGCATGTTCTCCCCATGCACGCGTGGGTTTTCCTCCCACAAAACATGCTAGGTTAATTGGCGACTCCAAATTGTCCATAGGTATGGATGTGAGTGTGAATGGTTGTTTGTCTATATGTGCCCTGTGATTGGCTGGCGACCAGTCCAGGGTGTACCCTGCCTCTCGTCCGAAGACAGCTGGGATAGGCTCCAGCACCCTCGTGACCCTCGTGAGGATAAGTGGAAGAAAATGAACAAATGTGTTGCCCAAGGTGGCTTGTAGAGGGAATGCTCACAGAGTGGGACCTCTAAAGTTGAACACAATCCATTCCACAATGCTATGTTTTTATTTGTTTTCCCATAAGATGGTATGATAAATCTTACCAGTGTGAAGCTCTTGGGCGAGGCGGCCCACCTCTTGACAGTGGTAAGCGGCCACTCTTGCACCACGTCTTTGGTCTTCTCATCCACTCTCATCACAGACTCTTTGGTGATGCCCAGAAGGCGTGGTACCAGCTTGTTCTTACTCTTCATCTTTTCCTGCATGCAGGGAAAAAAGAATGATGAAAACAAGCTTGCGCACAATGCGAGTGTGGCTGATTTGACGGAATCCCGCTCACACATTTTTCTCCCTTTGTTTCCCGACCAAAATGTAATACATACATATAAATGCCATTTAATGGCAACAATGGTCGGGCTGCTGATTTATTATATTTATTTTTGATGTAGTCATTTATTTCCCAAAGAAAAAAGAAAAAGCACAAAAACTGAAAAAATATTGGACTTTCATGCAGGATTTATTGGCAAACTGTGATTTATGTTGATTCTTGTTCATGTATAAATGCAGTGGAACCTTGGTGAGCATCATTAATTCCTTCAAAAGGTCTGAATCTCATGCAATGGAGCTTACTTCCAGTTCCTGTTTCCATGAAGCTAACGGGATGCTAACAAAGACGTTTTATGACAAAAATGTCCGCTGAGGAACTAATTTTCTGTGCCGCTTAATCCCCATTAGGGTCATAGGGTCATGGGGTATGCTGGAGCCTATCCCAGCCAACTTTGGGCACAAGGGGGGGTACATACACGCATGCACACATGATGGAGAACGACTCCACACAGAGATGCCAAATGGAGATTCAAACCCAGAGCTTCCATATCTAACTGTGTGGGCCAACATGCTAATCACTTATCCACCGTGCAGCTCTAATGAATCCAATAACCAAGAACATGACAGGACTAGGGATTGACCGGCTGATGCCGATACCGATACCGATTTTTTTCCATCACGCTTAGCTGATGGCCGATTTTGCTTGGGTCGATATTGCTTTTTTTTTTTTTTATGTCCCTCTCATGTACTTGTTCCTGATCCTATCCATCATGGTCACTCCCAATGTGTCACATTCATACCTATGGACAATTTGGCATGTTTTTGGAATGTGGGAGGAAACCGGAGTACCTGGAGAAAACCCACGCATGTACGGGGAGAACATGCAAACTCCACACAGAGATGGCCGAGGGTGGAATTGAACCCTGGTCTCCTAGCTGTGAGGTCTGCGCGCTAACCACTTGACTGCCGTGCCGCCCTTCCCAGGTAAACTTGAGGAATAAATTTTGGATGTTAACCAAAAAACGATAACCAAGGCATGCACTAACCACTGATGCCAATGTTGATGCTCTTTTAGCACTGACTTCATGGACCTTATTATTGTCTATACAGTACCTTACATTTAAAATATAACAAACTAACAAACATAAGAATCCTTGAAAAACATTGATGATAAGTAAACTGGACCCGTCACTGATGTTACCCTTTTTACCAAAGCAAAAGGTTTCAGGAGCTATGGTACAGACGGCGAGCAGATGGACAGAATGTGACGTTGAGGGGCCAAGGAGGGTCACTGTGAAAAAGTTATGGAGGGAATGTCAATTCTGTGGGGTATCCAGGAGGAGGGTTACAAGGCTGGGGTGCTGAGGGGGGGGGGAGGGGGTGGTCAGCCAGGCTATATATAAATGCCTCTGCTCTGTCAGATTACACTCAAGGCAGACCCAAATGCCAAAGGTCGAGCAGTTACCATGTGAAAGTTGATCCCAGACTAAAGCAAAGTACTGCTTTAACGCTGCAGTTTTTTCTGTTTTTTTTTATTATGGGCTTGCTCAGTAATGCAAGCCCATAGACTGCTGCTTGCAAATACACACATGGCATGATGCAGGGAGGTTATAGGACAACCTTGGCAGTTTCTAAACTTGAGGGCCTCTTGCTAGGTGCTAGCATGGTAGCCGTTAGCATGTTAGCATTTAAGCTAATTTACTCATGTCTAAAGGCAAATACATGGAATGATGTGGAGACACTATCGGACCGCCTGGACACTTTTGGGACTTGAGGCTGTCTTGCTAGGTGCTAGCATGATGACTGTTAGCATTTTAGCTAATTTACTCATGTCTAAAGGCAAATACACACGTGGCATGATATGGGGACACTATGGGACTGCGCCAAACTTTTCGGGACCTGAGGCTGTCTTGCTAGGTGCTAGCATGATGACTGTTAGCATGTTAGCATTTTAGCTAATTTACTCATGTCTAAAGGCAAATACACACGTGGCATGATATGGGGACACTATGGGACTGCGCCAAACTTTTCGGGACCTGAGGCTGTCTTGCTAGGTGCTAGCATGATGACTGTTAGCATGTTAGCATTTTAGCTAATTTACTCATGTCTAAAGGCAAATACACACGTGGCATGATATGGGGACACTATGGGACTGCGCCAAACTTTTCGGGACCTGAGGCTGTCTTGCTAAGTGCTAGCATGGTAGCCGTTAGCATGTTAGCATTTAAGCTAATTTACTCATGTCTAAAGGCAAACAGACACATGGCAAGATGTGGGGACACTATGGGACTGCATCAACCTTTTCGGCACTTGAGGCTTTCTTGCTTGGTGCTAGCACGGTAGCCATTGGCACACCGGCCCGAGGTCCACAGCACAGGTGGCAAGCCCATCAAAATTTCCACGGGAATTTTCTAGTTTATTATTACAATCAGTCTTCTCGGATTGTCAGCTTGGATAGGCTCCAGCATACCCCCACTACCCTAACAAGGATAAGCAGCATAGAAATGTTGTCCCTCGGTTTCCTTTTTACTAGTTTTCACAGTGTGCATGTAAAAAATGGCCAACAGGGATGATTTTTTTTTTTGAAAAGCTGTAAAAGTTCAAGTGGACTGGAACACCTGCTGTGTAATTCCTTCAACTCCTTTCATCCAGTTAAATTCAAGCCCAGGGAAAAGATTTCACACTCTGGAGATAAAAGGCTCCTGCTCCACTTATACCAATACCCCAAATTTGCTTTTTGTTTCATTAATTCAAGAGCAAAAGAAGACAAAACATAAAGGAAAACTGCACTTTATTCAACTTTCATCATTCACAATCCTTATGTGAGACATGAACGCATGAAAAACATAAGAACGCACGTAATGGGACGCACTTTGTCAGTCTATAGAAACACCCCATTCACATATAAACCTTTAATGCTGACACGGTTATTATTATTATTGTTATATATAAACATCGTACATTGTTGTGACACCTCGTCACACCAAACCAGCTAACTTCTGTGAGGTGATGATTGAACTCCACAATAGAAGAGAACATGTTGGCGCAGTTTTAAACTGAAAAAACGGGTGGCAGAAGTGGCATTTTATAAGACCTCAGCATGCATCTTTGCTTTTTAAAAGAGTGCTTGTGTTCTGCAGCAAACAGGAAGTGAAAAGGCTTGGAGCCATGTTGCGCAAAGGATGTTACACGTTGATGGGAAATTTTAACGCGTGCACACACAGTTCAATTGCAAATATGTAAAATTAGGAAAAATAGTTTCTTGTTTTTGTAATTGTTATTGTTTATTTTAATGTAGAAATACAATTTTCTTGTGTTTTGGGCATTTTGGCTAAACATATATATGGCTACATTTGCCTCAAAGTGAAAGTTATGCCTGAAATGTATCTTTTCACAAAAAACATTTCTGTAGAGAATTGATATTTTGCTGAAACTTACCTATGTTCTACTGCTGATTACTAAAGAACAGAAAAAAGTAGAACCAAACTTTTTTTTTTGATGAAAGGTGTGTCATGTCTACAGTATATATATCCCACCAGTACAATATTCTGTATCTCTTGAAAAATCACTCAAAATCATCAAAAATGGCCGGTACCAAAAGGGATGTCTAGTTTTTAATGTGTTAATGAGGTGTCTATTTTTAACTGTTTTTATATCTTTCGAATGCACAGAAGAGAGAAAGTGTTTATGTGGATGAATTCTGGATGCAAAATTTAAAAAAAGTACAGTTTTCCTTTACGGCTAGCTGAACGGAATAGTGCCAAATAATTACTGGTACTTAGTTTACCTCACCTTGACCAAGAAGAAAGACACTCCATATGTCCTCAGAGATCTTGCCAGTTTGACATATTTCACTTTAGCTTCGATCTCAGTCATTTCTCCACAATTTTTGTGCTCCTGCCACAAAAGTCACAAATGTATTGTCAGGTTTATATGGGGGGGGGTACATTTTATAGAGAGGCAGGACCTACCTGGAATATTTTCTTCTCTGATCCTCTTTGCTTTATGTACTCTTTGGGTAAAAACTCCTTCAAGCTAAAGGATTTGAAAGAACAACATGGCAGTCAAAGCACTGAAGAATGTCCGCTGAGGGAAGAACACATTTAAAAACAAAAACAAAAAACAACTGCACTTTTGGGGGTAATTTTGCCTGTTATCCACAATCCTTATGTGAAACATAACATCTTTCCCTTTTCTATGAATTTTAAAGAGAGAAAATCAGCTAGCGTGAAGGAGCTAACATACATTGCACGTGATGGGACAAACCTTTTTAATAATAGCCCTTGCTCAAAACGTCGACGCCACTACCAATGATAGCATATAAGTAACTGTGAGTGTCAATTGAATTGACCAGCTCAATGGAGAGCACAAGTATTGTGCTGGAAGATACAGCCATCCGGCTTTCATTAAGGTTTTCTTTTGTCAATGAAGGTTTTAGCACAATTGCTACATGCTAACGCTAAAAAAATGGCTTCGTTTTTCACTATTACCGGATCTGCCTCGCACTCAGCAATGTTATTTTCTGCCAAAGTCTGCCATGATAAGTGGTAACAAACGCTCTCTCTATGTTGCCGTTGTTCACGGAAGTAGGAAGAAAGCTCCGATAATGCTAAAAAGGACCAAAATATTCCATTACCTGCATTGTGAGCAGTTTTTTTTTACTGCTCACACAACAGGGTGTGTTCATGTCTCACATAAGCATTGTGGATAATGGGCACCCCCCCCAAAAAAAGTGAATGGGGGATTTTCAAAGAAAGACCCTCCTCACACTTGGAAAACCGTTAATAAAAATGTTGCACATTATTAAGGAGCACAGGTTGGATACAGTACGTACTCTAAGAATCCAGGTTTGTGTTTGTGCTCTATGAAAGGTCCAAACTGGATCTGGGCCTGAATCCCACCAAACTCGCCCGCCTTGTCGAATGACACGGGGTGCGAACCATTCAGGATGTCATCTCGAGCCTGAGAAGAAAAAGGCATTCATTTAAATTCCAACTGTTAATATGCGACATTAAAGTGAATTTAAGAATGACGTATATTCAGATTTCAACTCGTCCCATAAAGTCTAACGAGGTGTTAACTGGAAATAGGCGATTATTTGGAAAGAGGCGGTTATTACCCAAATTTAAAAACTGTAATGACTTGGAAAACACAGCTTTCATTCACCATAGGGTCATTACTAACACATACACTGCATACACAAGTAGAAAATTGTTAATTGTAAACAGTACGGCAAGTGGCAAAGAACTTGTTGCTAAAGCATGTAGAGGTAGATAATGGATGCTGACCACCGTCGTCCTTCGCCACCATTTTCATCTAGGAGGAGGAGCGATTAGCTGTCCAAACGAAATGGCCTGTTGTCTAACACCCAAGTTGACCCCCATTGCTGCTAATCGCTCTTTTTAGTGCTGGCATTACAATTTGTAGCATGTACAATGCCTTATTTCATTATTTTTAGCTTTTGGCACAAACCAAGGGTAATTGCAAGATCTAGGCTAGAATCAGAAAATCCAGATTTCAGCTCTGGGAGTGAGAGGAAAGAGGCAAAGCACACAATTGAAGCTGTGGCGGTACCATCAATCATAATGTGAAGTAAACATAGAACAATACAAACATATTTAAATAGGAATGGCCGTTCACAACATTAATTTACAATAACACAATTCTAATGAGATCAGTATACAAATCAGTGCATTCATCTAATGTACCAAAAAAAAAACGAGGACTGCGAGTCCCAAGGCATACAACGGTTCAATGGCCCAGCAATCGAGTGTCCAAAGGGTCAGGGGTGAAGGAAGGGACTGGAGTTTATATGAAGGCCAATGAGAGTTGAGCACCGAGAGGGACAGAAGAAAAAGGACGGCTGCAAAGTCTCCTACCGGCCTGACCAGAGCAGGTGGATGCCAGCTCCTCAGGTAAGAATCTGGGCTTCCAGCTTTCAGGCGGGTTGCCTTAATGCAGGTTTCCTAGCTCACCATCTAAACCTGGCCAGTTCAGTAGTTCTAATCAACCACTGCTTCTTTCAATGCAGCATCGCGCCGGTGGACGCGCCGGTGGACGCGCCGGTGGACTACCGGTGTGTAATACCTTCGGGACTATATACACGGCACTGATTGGCGGCGCACCGTCACGTGACCTAATCACGTAGCACTGCCAAGACATCGCACGCATGTTAAATTTAATTAATATTTATATTACTAATACTACTATGACAACCACAAACATAAACTATTGACACACTTCCTGTCCACCTTCATCAAAACATGGTAGCGTCTTATCAGCTATTGCCTTAACTCACTGATGGTCTGATGTCTCACCAAGTACTGAGCTGATAGTGTCATGGTGCTCCACAAATTCCAAGCTGTGGTTCTGGTCTTCTTTGTTCAAACAGTCTTTATGCGATCATACTCAGATATATACATACGGAATCTAATAATTGAAACCAAGAATTACCGCAATGTTGGCCCACAGCAAAGGCTCATAAACAGACGCAACCTCTCCGCTCACAGTTCATCACAATGATCTCACCCAGTTCTTACAACAGTCACCCCGCATGTCATCCCTTCTAGTTATTCCGCGGTGAGACTTCTAACCAGAACCAGACGTGGAGCCTACTTTACTGCCCGTTCTCTGCTTCTTACAAGACGCAGCTGAACATGTCGGCAAGGTACTCCATGACCTGGCCCCTCTGGCTATGTTTCAGACATCCTTGTTTCACATTCCACCTTGAGACAATTCTCTAATATCAGCCTGCCATCTTTAATGGCATTCCAAACAAGCGATCTGCAGAATGATACTCTCCAGATAAATGTCATAGAATGGTGGTCAGACCTGCACGTAAAGAAGGTTCAGCTGGACCGGGTCACGGGAGTCCACATTTTGGTCTGAGTAGAAGAACTTGCGTCGTAGCAGAAGCGTCTCGTTCTCGTCCACGCCTTGCTCCCTGAAAGTCCTGCTGTGGTCCAGCCAGTTCACTGACAAAAGACATTAAACATTACGTGTTTAGGCATAAATGCTAGCTAGATAGACGCTGTATGAACTCACAGTCATCGTCTGTATGCAGTTTGGCTTTCAGCTTCTCCATCTTCCTCTCGTCACGCAGCAGCGTTCTATCTTTCTTCAGCGTGCCCATCCCGTCGTCTTTCTTCTCCTCCACCATCTCCTGAATCAGCGAGTATTCCTCGTAGTTAGTGATACCTGCAAACAAAGTGATACCTGAGACACAATAATCACTTTTTTGCACTTTTTAAAGAGCAATTTTATTATTTTTTTCCCCAATGTCAGTTTAACATTCATTACTTCACAATCCTGTTGAACAGGATTATTGATATCACACATTTGCTGTATTTTAACCTAGAAGGCTAGCATAACATAAGATATTGTTCATTCATTCATTTTCTACCACTTATCCAGGGTTGTGGGGGTGCCGGAACCTATCCCAGCTGTCTTCAGGCGAGAGGCGGGGTACACCTTGGACTGGTCGCCAGCCAATCACAGGGCACATATAGACAAACAACCATTCACACTCACATTCATACCTATGGACAATTTGGAGTCGCCAATTAACCTAGCATGTTTTTGGAATGTGGGAGGAAACCGGAGTACCCGGAGAAAACCCACGCATGCACGGGGAGAACATGCAAACTCCACACAGAGATGGCCGAGAGTGGAATTGAACCCTGGTCTCCTAGCTGTGAGGTCTGCGTGCTAACCACTCGACTGCCGTGCCGCCCTTCCCAGGTAAACTTCAGGAATAAATTTTGGATGTTAACCAAAAAACAATAACCAAGGTATGCACTAACCACTGATGCCAATGTTGATGCTCTTTTAGCACTGACTTCACGGACCTTATTATTGTTTATACAGTACCTTATATTGTGTAAGTATATAAACATCAAGTTTTGGGAACAAAGGCAGCACAAATAAAACTCTTAAGAATGGAAAAACATCAAAGGTCATCAAAATTAGTGGCAAAAAAACAAAATTTTGGCCCATGTTGAGATGTAATTTACTGTTACAAAGAAAATTTGATGCCGCCACAATAGCGTCTATACAGAACCCACAGAGTCTGCCGCGCTTTAATAACTTTATTCTGACCTGCACACATCAACAGCTGTGCAATTCCAACACCAAATATGTTTCTCCAACTCACAAACGCCTCTTGTCAGCTCTTCCCGGGAACGACACTACCTCAATGCCACTAGACTGACAGTGAGATGCATTTACAGACACTCCGAAAATCACAACAACGTATGTCTGGTGTCAATAAACACAAACTTCTTACTGTGGAAGTGCAATTTGGTGCATTTGAGTATGCTCAGAATTCCCAGAATCCCACCTATGTACACTCAGACGTGTGTATCTTTAACTTGATTTACATTTTCAGTTAATACATATGTACAAATATGTATAATTGTGTCCTTTCGTTTATCTTTCTCTTCATAAAATACAGCAAAAATGGGCACATTTCACATATAGTGGCAAGTGGTGATTAATCGTAATTAATTAGATAAAAAAATTTGACCATTTAGCAGCCTCAAATACAAAAATAAATAAAATTGATGTTTGACTTAATTAAACTTATTTTGTTTGTTTGCATGTGGAAAAATACAAAAGACAAAAATCAGAAATCAGCCTATTAATATTTTGTGGAATTAATCTAGTAAAAAAAAAAATACACAATGTTGTTGTGACGTGGCCGTGTACCCTCAAAAGTCACAACAACAAATCTACTCGACCAATGAACGTCCAGTCGTTGTTTATGTCAGTCATATGGTCCTAGAAATGGGACCTGATGGACGTAGAGGCAAGTAAGTACCATGCAGTAGAGTTGCCGAGTACTGAGCGAGTAGTACCTATTCTACTGCATATCGTCACAAGCAGCTCGCCGACTGTTTTCGAGTCATCCACCATGATGGTTTTTACGGCCCCATCTAGCATTTTGATTTTCTGTGGCTTCTGCTTCTTCTTGTATTCGAGAATGTCCTGCAAAGTCAAAAAGAGAAAAAAAAAAGAATTAAAAAGAAGAAAATGAGAGAGTGATGAAGCACAAAGCGAGACTTCAATGTTTTCCCCTTCGAGGAAAAAAATGATCAAATGAGTCCAGGTTGTGCGGTGCCGAGACGAGACGAGCGAATAGAATACAGGGGGCACAAAAACGAAATTTACCGGCTGCCTATCACAGCCTGCTGCTTCCTTTTCCTCAATCACAATGAGGAGAAGAGATTTGGTACAAAAGAATTGGTCACAGTCATGCATGCTACCTTGCCTTGCCTTGGCTTGAAAGCTGAGAGAGCATTCAGAAGTCCAAAATGACAGGCATTCCTGTACAGAGTAGCTTCTGGAAGCTAACATCATAGAACTAACTTTCCTTTACAAATGACCTTTTGTGTAATTAAATCATAGTTGACCATTTTATTTAGTTTTTCAGCATGTTTTTGGATGCCATTTATGCATTGGAGTGCTTCTATTTTTCAGGTAAGGTAATGGTAATGGTTTTATTTCATTTGAACATGCATCACATTACAATTGAATGCATCACATAATCAGTTCACAGTTCCACATGTCCAAAAGGAGTAGGAAGAAGCAAAGCTTATTAAATCCTACCCCTCCATCTGGTACTTTTACAATCAGTAACTGTTACATTTGTTCACTTCCTGCTTTCCCAATATAGTTTTTTGTCCCGTACCAAAGTACGAGGTGATATGACCATACAATAACATAATGGGTACCATAGTAAGTGTCAATATAGTGATATGTATAGCACATCATGACTGGTTCAAGACTCTTCATCCTTGTATTTAGCAAACATCAACTGCTTGTATTGTTTCTTGAATTGGCTCATCGTTGTGCATTGTTTGAGTTCCTTACTCAATCCATTCCATAGTTTGATTCCACATACTGAAATGCTATGGCTTTTTAACGTAGTCCTAGCATATAAGTGTTTCAAATGTAGTTCTTCCCTGAGATCATATTTCTCCTCTCTTGTAGAGAAGTATTGGATGACATTTTTAGGTAATTGGTTATTTTTAGCCTTATGCATTATTTTAGCTGTTTGAAGATGAACTATATCAGCAAGTTTAAGTATTTGTGATTTTAGAAATAAGGAGTTAATATGTTCTCTGTAGGCGGCATGATGAATTATCCTTACTGACCTTTTTTGCAGTACATTTAACAAGTGAAGATTGCTTTTATAGTTATTACCACATATTTCCACACAATAAGTAAGATATGGTAGAACCAGAGAGCAATAAAGAGTGTGGAGTGATTTCTGATTGAGAACAAATTTTGCTTTGTTCAATATTGAAATATCCAAAAGTATCCTTTTGGTATTTGTGATATTATTTCCAAATGTGTAAAACTGAATATAAAATGTGCTTTAATAACTGTGAGAATTATATTGCAGGGCGGAGCGTAGGTTTTATGGTGTCCATTCGAATAGCAGGGATGGTGTGTATATATTCAAAGAGCACAACTATTTACCCCATTACGGAGCATGTAGTAGTCTAGCGTCCTGCCGGACTCCAGCCAGATGCCTTTTCTGGGGTCTTCATCAGACAGAAAGAGACCATAATCTGAAGCTAGAGCAGAAAAAAATGATTGTGTTGTAACCATCATTACAAAATGTACTTTGAAATGTATTCATACTGTTCATTCATTTATTCATTCATTCATTTTCTACCGAGGGTCGCCAGGGGTGCTGGAGCCTATCACAGCTGTCTTCGGGCAAGAGGCGGGGTACACCCTAGACTGGTCGCCAGCCAATCACAGGGCACATATAGTCAAACAACCATTCACACTCACATTCATACCTATGGACAATTTGGAGTCGCCAATTAACCTAGCATGTTTTTGGAATTTGGGAGGAAACCCACGCATGCACGGGGAAAACATTCAAACTCCACACAGAGATAGCCGAGGGTGGAAGTGGACTCGGGTCTCCTAGCTGTGAGGCCTGCGCGCTAACCACTCATCCACCATGCAGCCCTGTTAGAGAGTCATCAGTTAAATTTCAGCATTCTCACCCTGTCCGGTTTGAGCCTCAGGAACTCTCTCTCGGATGATCCTGCAGGCGTCGTAGACGGCCGTGGACGGCTCGAACTGCATGGTCTTCACCACGTTGCAGTGGCGAACGCAGATTTTCAGTGATAGCACCACCATCTTGGATGGCAGCGGGTTGCAGCTATACCTGTGCGGAGGAGGAAGAGCTGAAAGTTAAAGAAAAACTAGTACAGTATATGAGGACATGATGAATACAGTGGAACTGGGAGTTCACAACAATAACACAACAGCCCCCTTGTAATCACACACACACTAAAGTGGATGCCAGTCCATTCACATTAACACAATGACAACATGTGCTGGTCATTCACATGCATACATTTTATAAATATCAACAAATGTGAACTCAAGTCAGTCCATTATTATTTTTGTTGCACCTCAGTTTACAATCATATAAAAGAACAACACAAATCTTGACACACAGTCCATCAAGCAGAACCCAAACAACATCATCATCATCATCATCACCATCATCACACACTGACAAGCAGAAATGCAATTTCTGTCTTGTTTCGTCTGCATGATGATAAAGTCGATACCGCCTGTGAAAAGTGACAGCACCATTCCTCATATTCTCCCAAAAGTAATACATTCTAATAAAACCAAACAAAAAACTCCAGCAATATTTCTTGTCATTAAATCTTGTCTAAAGAGACAGAAAAAAGGGAAGTGAAATGTTTGAACCCCCCCTAAACAGAGCATCTCCTGTCTGGCCATCAATTCTAGGCACAGGGCTCCTCTGTGTCTGAGTTCAGAGTTCAAAGGTCAGTCTGAGCCATAGCGGAAAAGACAAGACAGGGTTTCTCTTCTGGCTCCTGACCCTGACTAACACTTGGAGAATTTGCTTCCTATGTGAGATGTGTTCACACGCGGGGGCGGAGGTGTTAGGCCCAGAGTTGACACCCTAGCGAGGGAAGGTGGTGGAAATATGGATAGAAATATATTCAGTGTATGCTTAGATGAGAATGTTTTTAATTAGACATGTCCATAGGTATGAATGCGAGTGTGAATGGTTGTTTGTCTATATGTGCCCTGTGATTGGCTGGCGACCAGTCCAGGGTGTAACCCGCCTCTTGCCCGAAAACAGCTGGGATAGGCAAAAATGTTACTTTATTTTAGTTTTATTGTACAGCGGTTGAATTCCTTTTGTTTGTGTATGATTGAAAAGGGCTGCATGGCGGACGGGTGGTTAGTGCGCAGGCCTCACTCACTAGAAGACCAAAGTTCAATTCCACCCTCTCTGTGTGGAGTTTGCATGTTGTCCCCGTGCATGCGTGGGTTTTCTCCAGGTACTCCGGTTTCCTCCCACATTCCAAAAACATGCTAGGTTAATTGGCGACTCCAAATTGTCCATAGGTATGAATGTGAGTGTGAATGGTTGTTTGTCAATATGTGCCCTGTGATTGGCTGGCGACCAGTCCAGGGTGTACCCCGCCTCTCCCCCAAAGACAGCTGGGATAGGCAAAAATTTTACTTTATTTTAGTTTTATTGTACAGCGGTTGAATTCCTTTTGCTTGTGTATGATTGAAAAGGGCTGCATGGCGGACGGCTGGTTAGCGCGCAGGCCTCACTAGAAGACCAGAGTTCAATTCCACCCTCTCTGTGTGGAGTTTGCATGTTCTCCCCGTGCATGCGTGGGTTTTCTCCGGGTACTCCGGTTTCCTCCCACATTCCAAAAACATGCTAGGTTAATTGGCGACTCCAAATTGTCCATAGGTATGAATGTGAGTGTGAATGGTTGTTTGTTATACCCTGTGATTGGCCGGCGACCAGTCCAGGGTGTATCCCACCTCTTGCCCGAATACAGCTGGGATAGGCTCCAGCACCCTCCCCTGCGACCCTCGTGAGGAAAAGCGGTAGAAAATGAATGAATGAATGAATGTTCCTACCTTGAATGCATCAAATTCCCTTTTACTTTGGTGTGAGTCCCGCCATTAAAGGGTAAAATGACACAGTCGGCTGGAGCATGTAGCCATTGTTCAATAGATCATTGATGCGGAGCAAGAGCAGGGCCTGCTGGGAACGTCCAGACCTTATTACTGTAACATGGCCTCTAATCCAATAATACCACAGCCCACAAGTCAGCACCAGACCTGGGCCAGAAAACACACTCAATATTTCGGGCCGAGCACGTCGCTAACCTAGTTTCAGCAAATAAACTAGGCTGGAGCACCGTGCTAATTAGTCCATCTGCCTTCCCTGGCACGCCCATAAGTTTGTTTGTGTGGAACAACTGGATGTTTCGGAGCAGATGTTCAGCACATTGCCGCTTAGCCTTAGGTGAGGCCACTTGGCTATGAAAGGGAGATAAGCATTCGTGGTGTAATCATTTTCACCAGGATCTGCAATCAGGATGAACCTTTGAAAGTAGACAGGAAAATTGTTTCATTGTGACATGAGTTAGTTTGATGTTGCTGAAACAAACACGGCGGAAATGATTAACGCCTGGAGCATTTTTGCCCTTTTTAACACAACACTGACATTCCTGCATATTTTTATTTTATCATTTCGACTGAATACTTTTCAGGTCCTTTCACGAGCTAAATTGGCATCTGTCTGTTCATTCGCATACATGAATTAAGTCAACATCCGTCGGCCCATTCGCAGACACATGCCAACATAATGTCAAACATTGACATACACCAACATATACTGGTATTTTTACATACACACACACACACTGCAAACAGCTGTCTATCTATTCACATCTATTCACACACATAATGTCAAAATGTGTCCATGCATATACACCCATAAGGTCAAAATCTGTAATAAAGCAACCACTCATTTATCGCACTTCATTGGTTCCAGACTCAATTCAATGCGGCTTGAAATATCAGTCAAAATCCTCTACATTATTAGAGTCCTCTAGACATTAAATAACATCCCTACAGTTACCTCTGCACTCCAATTACCCATTATAGTAGACATCACAAGAAAAAACAAAGACATACGACACATATATAAGACTTGTGTTTGTGTGTGATGCTGTAAATGTGTTTCAGTGCGGGGGGAGATATGGGACGGACAGGAAGTGATGTCAAAGGTTCAGCTTGGCGTGGTGTGACATCATAAAACCCTGTTATTCCGGCAATGTGTCTCACTGAATACAATAACAATAACTTTACTGACACCTAGTGAGCTGTGTAGAATACTACATGTCATCACAATGTCTTTGAATGCATCTTCTGAAAGTTTTATATGTATTTTAGTTCATTTATAGGTAATTTAGGCAAAAAAATATATAGAAATTCCTTAAATATGCATTTTTAACTAATAATACGCCACACTCAACCACAAAACAATGATTTATAATATAGTAGCGAGGGATGACAGTATTGAGATGTTGGTTGATTCACATAAGTACAATGGAAACATTTTCGGTCTATTAACAGTCACACATTATGTCAAAATCTGTCAATCATATCACAAACACACGAGTGTCCACATCTGTCTTTCTATTCATATATACGCATATAACAAACATCTATCCATTTGTTCACACACACAAACACTCACATGAAAGGTAAACATAGCTCTGGTCAGTCAAACTCTGAACATTGACCTAAGTTGAGTAGAATCAGGCATCTATTAAAATGAATATGGTTCTTTCTAGAGTATAATAATATAGAGTATAATGTATATGTAATATTGTATGTCATCTGTTTTGCTTTTGTCTTTCAGCAACCTCAAACTCAAATACGACTTCAGTAGAATGAGGCAGATCTATATCTACCATCGATGTTTGTGCAAATAAATAAAACAGAATTTCTGGTGAAATCTTTAGTCCCGCACACAGTTCACTTCAGGTTCATGAGGCTGCTAGTGGGCAGCAAGTTTAAAGAGTGCACTTGTAAAAATGAAGTGGAGCTCAGCCACATCCTGTTCTGTATTCAGGACATGACTCCTAATTCACAGCATCGCTTCACACTTCAATTTCAGTTATTTATTTATTTTTTTTTACACTGCAAATGCAGCCGCGTCATTAGAGATTTCAGAATACAGCAAAGTCCACATTGCTAATCCATCCATCTGCGTGGAACTGATGAATAGAGCTGAAACTATTTCAATAAAGTCATCAAGTAATCAATACACTCTTGAAACACAGCCACCGGCCATTCATAAAACCTCTTTTTCCAACAATCACATTTGCAGTAAACAACGACATTAGCAGCCTCGGTCTTTTTCCACAGTGGTAACAAAGTGGTCGGCTACAGCCACATGGATCCACAAAGTCTATAGCAATTGATTATTTACAATTGTTTTATGCATAACTGTGTTAGTCAGGAAAAAACTACAGCGTTGACCAGTGGTGACATCATGGTGACAGGTGACGGAGCTGACTTCCGGTCCCTGTTTCTATGTATTAGCAAGATGCTAAGAAAAATGTCTGTCTAGTCTATGCAGTGTATTAACAACACAACAACACATACCATATTGGACTTTGTTTGTTTCTTTCGGGTTTTTCCTGATTAAGGAGTTGCCACAGCGGATCTTTTCGACCCCCATACTGATTTTTCCTGACGAATACAGACGATGCTTACTAGTGGAGATTCAAACAAATTTAATTAAAAAATTTATTTAAAAAATTGCTAATAATTAAAAAAAACAACTTTTAACCATATTCAAAAAGCAGGAAGTGAACAAATGTAATAGTTACTGATTGTAAAAGTACCAGATGGAGGGGTAGGATTTAATAAGCTTTGCTTCTTCCTACTCCTTTTGGACATGTGGAACTGTGAACTGATTATGGGATGCACTCAATTGTAATCTGATGCATGTTCAAATGAAAAAAAAAAAAAAAAACCACTACCATTACCGAACCAGAGGCATCCGCTCCAAAATCCAGAGCGCTAACTACTACCCCACGGCGGGGACCCCACCTGGAAAATGTCACCCACAGATAAGCTACAAAACTTTGAACCCCCAACGTCACTTCCTGTTACATGTCACTCAGCTCCCCTAGGGAACACATTTATTGCAACACAAATCAGTGGTAGTTTTATTGTCCCTTATTATGTCTGCAAGTACTACAGTCTGACTAATGGGATGTTATTTCATGCCTACCGGGTTCTCCATTGTATTTGGAAGGTGATAAACAGGTTTTCTATGATCTACCTATTTATAAAAATGCTTTGTTGAAATTCACATATCCGGTCAGTTCTGGAACCAATTCACCGTGATAAACAAGGGATTACTTTATAGCAGGGGTCTCAAACACGAGGCCCGCGGGCCAAATGTGGCCCGCAGGACACTAGTTTGAGGCCCCAGCCTTGATATGAAAGTTTAATGTTAGTGTGGCCCGCGCAAGTTTGATATGGATGCTGTATGGTATCATGTACCCAGAAAAAATTATTACATTTGATTAATGTTCATATTAAAGGTTAAATAACTGTTAATAGTTATCCTCCCTATCCGTGTGGAAGTGGTAAGTTTTTGGCTATTTAAGTTTAAAGGAAATAACTTGAAGGCTACCGTTTAGGTTGCTAGCTCTCTAGTTTGCGAGTTAGCATGTGTCTCAAGACCCTGCAGTTGCGCAATATGTTGTAAATAAAAAGAGTATAAATGTGACTATAGTCGTGTCGTCTACAGGGCTCTAATAATGATTTGTTAATTTTAATCAGAAAAAAATAATTTGTCTACCCACCAACTATATATGGTTTCTTAAGTTTTTATTATTTGCCATTTTATTATTATTATTATATTTATTTATAACTGATTGATTGATTTTCTTTATTCTTGATTTGTTTATTTAGTTTTCATCTTATTTTGTGCAGAAAAATAAAAATGAAGATATTTGAGAACAGTGGAATGTTTTATCAGAGCTTTTATTGTAGAAAATCGGAACCAAAGCACTGAAAAAGTTGGTATATTTTTCTGTGTTTAATAAATGCGTTTTGTTTTTTTTGCCCAGACCCTAGCTCCAGTGGCCCCCAGGTAAATTGAGTTTGAGACCCCTGCTTTATAGTGTTATCAGCATCAAACACTGAACTGTAAAAACACCGTCACCAACACACATCAAACCACTCTTCTGTGTTGTCATCTTCAGTTCAATGTTGTGCTTCTCTTTGTTTTATACATTGGTTACCAACAATAGCATTAGGTTACTATTATGTCTGCCAGAAAGACAGACAGAAACAAAAAGGTCGGGTATCAATAGAAATGTTGTATGCAATGATCCACCCTTGTGGCGAAGGGGGTCAGTGACACGGTTTGTTCCAATGGCGTCTTGTCTTTGTGTGCACATGAATGAAAAAGAATGGGGCAGGTGATGGTCTCTGAGGCAATGCTGGTGTCAGGTTTCATGCAAGCAGGCAAGCAACCGCCCAACACTCCGCCCTGAACCAACATAGCTTGACCATTCTCCACCATCCACTTGTCTGCTCCTCATTTCGCCGGGAATGAAAGTCAACTGTGACAGGAAATGGAATCAATGAAGCCTCTACACCAGAAGGGGAAAATCTATTTGACATCTTTTTGGTACATTTGCCACACCATTGCTCGACTGTGAAAAGCCACTGGAAAAGTCAACTGCAAGAGACATGTTTCAGCTACCACTTCAAGAACCTTTTTCCTCTTCTGTTTTAAATTGGGCGTTTTCACCGACAAAACCAGGTTTGACTTCTGAGTAGGATAACATTTAATCGGAGGTAATTCCTTAATTAATTCATAAACACCGTCCGTTCACATGTCGGTCATTTAATTCAAACATACATTGCCTTTCACATTAAAGCATAATGCAAACACCATTGGTCCGGTTATACATACAATGATGTGAAAAATGGTATGCCCCTTCCGGATTTCTTAGTTTTTTGCATGTTTTTAACAAATATAAATATTACTCAATGACAACACAACTGAACACAAAATGCTGTTTTTAAATGAAACTTTTAGAAATGAAAAAGTGATCACCCCCCTTTTAAAACTTAAATGAGATGGAGATCTATCAGTCTGGAAACGGTTGTAAAGACATTTCTAAATTTTTGGGACTCCAGCAAACCGCAGTGAGAGCCAATATCCACAAATGACGACACCATGGAACAGTGGAGAACCTTCCCAGGAGTGGTCGACCAACCAAAATGACCCCAAAGAGCACAGCAATGACTCATCCAAGAGGTCACAAAAGACCCCACAATAAATTCCAAAGAACTGCAGGCCTCACTTGCCTCAGTTGACGCAACTTTTAAAAAAGACACTGCGCAAAAATGGCCTGTATGGCAGAGAACCAAGATGAAAACCACTGCTGAGCAAAAAGAACAATTTTACCAGAAACATTTTGATGAGCCCCAAGACCTTTGGGAAAGTAGTCTGGGGTCCGACAAGACATGCATTGAACTTTTGGAAGGCATGTGTCAAAAGTAAGGCCGCATTTCAGAAAAAGAACATAACAACAGTAAAATACGGTGGTGGTAGTGTGATGGTCTGGGGCCGTTCTAATGCTTGAGGAGCTGGAAGACTTTTGGGCATCTGTTCATGACCTCAAGCTGAAACCAACTTGGGTTCTGCAGAAGGACAATGATCCAAAACACATCAGAAAGTCCACCTTTGAATAGCTGAAGAAAATCAAAATGAAGATTTTGCCGTTGCCTAGTCAAGGTCTTGACCTTATTAATAATGGGCTTCATTTAGAAACTGCATTTTCTGTTCAGTTGTGTTGTCATTGACTAATATTTCAATATATTTGAAATATTTGAAATATCTGAAAGAAAATGTGGCATGCAAAAAATAAATCACACCACTGTACATGTACGGTAAATGACTGTGTATTCACACACACACACACATATTGCTAACATATGCATATCCAGTCATACACACTAACACAGGGGCCTCAAAATCAATTTAACTGGGGGCCACTGGAGCTAGGGTCTGGGTGAGGCTGGGCCGCATCAGGTTTAAAAAAAAAAAAAAGTATTAAAAACAGAAAAAAAAAATCCAAAAAACTGTCTTCAATGGTTTTGCTTCTCCTATACCCAACACTTTTTCAGTGCTTTTGTTTCCAGTTTTTACTGTTCTCAAATCTTAATTTTTATTTTTCTACACAAAATATATAATTTCTGGGTTCATGATACCATACAGCATCCATATCAAACTAACATTAAACTTTCATATCAAGACGGGGGCCTCAAACTTGCGTCCAGTGGGCCGCATTTGGCCCGTGGGCCGCCAGTTTGAGACCACTGCACTAAAATGTGTTTGTCACTTCACGTACACAGTACACACATGATTTAACACACATGGTCCACTCCAAAAATGTATTCAAAATATTTGTTTTCTGAGGCCCCTGTCAGTCATGACCTCTTAGAATCATCATCATTGTTCGATTCTGCCACATCTACATACACATATAATGCCAATATCTGTCTATCTAAACAATAAATGTGAACCTAAGACTAAATGAGGGTAAAGTGACCATGGTCATGGACCTCATAACTATCTGAGTCATCTATTTTACCAAGGTGTGGAACATATACATATGGGAAATTCTCAGGAAACACATGTGAGGCATATGCAGGTCAGAGAAGGAATAATTGACAAAAGTTACACAAATATTTGTGCTCCCTTGTTGACTTTAAGGACAGACATGCAAACGTTGATATGTAGGTAGTGCACCATTAACGAAATGATTAATTGTGGTTTGCTTTACTTAGAAAAGGCAGCAGCAGGCAAACAGTAACCAATAAAAAAGTGACAGTTGAATGAGACACGGTCAACAGCGGACCTGGAAAGTTACAAGCTTGGAATAACGTATATAATACCGTATTTTCCGGACTATAGGTTGCACTTTTTTCATAGGTTGGCTGTTCCTGAGACTTATACTCCAGAGCGACTTATAAATGAAAAAACTGTTACATAAACACTGGACACCTTTTCTGTTCATGTTTATTTTTTGTGTAGCTGAATAACCATTATGTTAGCATATCTTACACCTATTCAGCCTGTTCTCTATTATTTTATTCATGTTAGAACTTGCCTTCCGAGAGGACATAATGTCTGTTTTGGTTAAGTAGTTTGTAAAATAATAAAATAAAATAAAATTATCCGCAAAAAAATGCGACTTATGTATGTTTTTTTTTCTACCTAATTATGCATTTTTGGCCTTGTGCGACTTATACTCCGGAGCTACTTAGTCTTCCATCAGAAAAAAAGGTTGTTTCCACCTTTTTCTGTTCCTTAGTAATAAGCAGTAGAACATAGGTAAATTTCAGGAAAATATCAGCTCCCCACAAAAAAAGGGAGAATTTTTTTTTTTGTGAAAAAATACATTTGAAGCATAGTTTTCAAATTTGACACAAATTTAGCTATATACATTTAAGCCAAATTGTTTAAGCAATGATTCATTGAGGGGAAATGAACTCCAATACGTCCAGGGTGAATCGGAGATGAAACCCAAAGGCATGGCAGTTTTCCAACGCAATAACAAGCCCAAACACACCTAAGAAGTTTTGGTTGAGTAGTTTGTAAAATAAATTACCTGCAAAAAATGCGACTTATACTCCAGTGCGACTTATGTATGTTTTTTTGCTACCTAATTATGCATTTTTGGCCTTGTGCGACTTATTGCCCAGGAAATACGGTAGTTGATTCCAGACTCCACCCCAGCACGTCTATCCCATAGTAGTGACGTGCGGATCGATACTAAAATATCATTACATCCAATACCGGCTCTTCATGTTCTAAAATATTATATCAGGGGTTCAATATCGGAAGTGATAAAGTTGTATCGGGAAATCCCTAAAATCAGCGCTAAGAAGCTTAAGCAAGTCAATAAAAGTTGGTATGTACAAAAAAGATCTGACATAATCTCAGTGATTTGTAAGTGTATATTAATACATGGCTTATGTCTCTGCGGCGACTATCGCATTTAGTTAAAAGCGATAATTCTTGCTGTCAGATGGAGCTTTAGCGTGATCCTTTTGCTCAACGCTGCCCCTAAATGAATGCACATTGTTGTATAATATTACCTATGTTTGATTGGTCGTTCAAAAATAATACATTACTGTATTTAAGACATGTGAGAAGGTTAACTTTAGTCTATCAGTAATACTTTTACATCCTACTACGATGACTCAGTTGCTATTTTCGAGGCTTCCATGTAAGCAAAGGCATCAGGACATCCATGATAGCCGTCTAGTCAAGGGTGCCAATGAGGTTAATGCCTGTCGTTTGAGAAGACTACATCCTGGTGACTGGACCCGCACTAGCAGGTTCAGATTCACTACATAGGAGCCGGCCAGACGCTGTCATGTCCACGCCGTCACGTCACGGCTAAGGATAGTCTCAAAGTCGTAGTGTTACCCGAGCCGCCACGGCTCATCCACTGCAGCGTCCTCCGACACTGAGCTACTTAATTGCTCCCAGTGAGCAACTCTTGCAGCTTGTAATGCGGGAAAGTCAACGGGAATGTGCAGAAATGTCTGGATTTTAACAATATATGTGACATTAGAGGACAGCAAAGGGATTGGAAGCTAGTCAATGCTCATATTAGGACAAGTTTGATGTCATATTTAGTCATAATATTTCAATATTGTAGGGCGGCACGGCGGTCGAGTGGTTATCGTGCAGACATCACTGCTAGGAGGACAGGGTTCAATTCCACCCTCGGCCATCTCTGTGTGGAGTTTGCATGTTCTCCCCGTGCATGCGTGGGTTTTCTCCAGGTACTCCGGTTTTCCTCCCACATTCCAAAAAGTATGAATGTGAGTGTGAATGGTTGTTTGTCTATATGTGCCCAGTCCAGGGTGTACCCCGCCTCTCGCCCAAAGACAGCTGGGATCGGCTCCAGCACCTTGTGACCCTCGTGAGGAAAAAGCGGTAGAAAATGAATGAATGAATTTCACTATTGTTATCATTTATTGACCCATTTATGCATATTTCTAGAATCAGTATGTTCAGTATGTATGTTTCTATAATAATTTGGTTTTTACTTTTTAGGGAATGGATTAGTTTTCTTTTTAAAATTGGGGTATGGGTATCACCACACTTTTCCTTATTGCAATAATTAATACCCTTATGATGGTGCTCCAAAAAATAAAAAAATAAAAACACAATAAGCCAAATGAAAGCAAAAAACTACTGTAATTTCCAGAGTATAATCTGCTACTTTTTTCTTAAACTTTGAACCCTTCGGCTCGTACAGCGGTAACTAATCCTAACTAATCATTAATAATCCTTTAAATACTTGCTCTAATATGACCTTTTCAAAAAAATAAAAAAACTTTTCTTTTCCATTTTAAACTTGCATTGGTACTTGTTTGTATATTTCACAGCGATACCTTTTGAGTGTTAAGTTGCTGTGTGATGACTTCAGCGTTCTTTGTAAAGTCAGACCGTTATATTGAGTAACAGCTTCCTGCAAAATCCAATGGTTTGACAACCTTGTTCTGAGTTTTTTCATAGCTCCTGATTGGCTCCTCTCAAATGAAGAGCTACTTGGTCCTCACAGACTTGTGTAGAAATCTTTTTTTTTTTCATCTCAATTTCGTATTTACGCTACTTGTGGCGCTAATCCTTTCCATTCACACTGAGCTGAAGTGTCATCCACTTTAATGAAATCTTGCAGGATTTGCTGACTTCTTGTATGATGATGATGACCACAGCATTTAATGATTCACGGTTCCTCTTTAATGTGTTTCAACAAGAAAAGCCCATTGGAGTGCTTGTATTAATAGGCCCTCTGTTAGGATTCAAACATGAAACGAACACTAATTAGCTCCTTTTCAGGAATACTCAACACTGCCAAAACGGGGGAACAAAAAAATAATGTGCCAGCATTTTAAAAGGGTCACAGCAAAGGACTGCACGTGTAACTGCTCACTTTTTAACAAAGCACATATCTGATTAAGTTCTCTCGATGCTCCGAACAGGAGAGCAGCTCATTAAAGACTGGAAAGACTCACAGCTGCCAGTGCGAGGGGTTGGAGTGCCATCCCAGCGAGTGGCATAGCACCAGATGCTGCCTCTTAATTGGCCTGTGAAAGCGCCTCGCTGAGTCAGCTTAAAAAATGTACGCCGTCATGGAGTGACGCATGACAGTCTGATGGTAAACCATTTTCCCTCCGGCACTTAAAAGCAACGCAGTGCCAAATTACATAAACCACAAAAACGCATACTGACAGGTGATAAATACATTGAATAAATATTAAATATCATAATGTATCAACCAAAACTAAAAATAAACATCTCAAATAAGTCATTTACTATACGTACTGTTGATGTTTCTGTCAATGTTTACAATCCTGAACAACAATATTACAATATTTAATATCCCATTTTTCCTCCCTGTGTATTGTTTAATCAATCATTAATCAGCTCTATAAATATATAAATAAAAAAATAGGCTCTAACTATGAAAAAAAATTGTTCCGTCCTTCCTCCTTGTGTGTGTGCTTATTTATTATTAATGAATTATTTATGAATTATTTATTTTACTTGTGCATTGTTTATTTATTATTTATCAATTGTTATATATGCTTTTAATTAACTGTATTCTGCTTATTTTATTTAAAATATTATTTCATAATTTTTTGGGGGGCTCGGACAACAGATCCAGCTCATGCGGGTTTGTTAAAAATGACCCCCCCCCCCCACCAACACACACACACAGCAGTGTTGAAGCATTTAAGACTATGACAGAGGACTTTCATGCAAATCAATGAGCTTCTGTTACCATGGCAACCCTCAGCCACTGACAAGAAAGTGTCTTTTTTTTTTACCTCTGCAAATAAAAAAACAAAACAAAACAAAACCCATCCTCAGACTTCATGTGTTAATTGACGCAGAAACACCATCTGGGGGAGACAACACATGCTAACATTAGCGTCAACGCTAACGTTACCTTATTGCTGAAAGGGGCGCCTTGCTTGTGTGTGTGCTGATCTTCACACCTGAAAAGACAAACAAGGGTTTTAAGTGAGGCACTGACTCAGAATTATTACTAAAATACTCATGTCAATCAATCAATAATGTGACTAAAATGCAAATCAAATCAATGATCCATGAAAATAGCAACAAATCCAAAATGGCTGACTCTTGCGTGCTTTTAAACATCATAACACAACTTTAACAAAGCTGTGTGTTGGAAAATAAAGACAGCTACAAAAAAAAAGTAAACAGGTTTAAAGCATGAATTAATTTGTTTTTAAATGCTCTAATCCTATGAGAATCCTAAATCATGTCGAGTTGGGACCAGCTGCCGTGTGATGACAACACAGTTACCAACTAACCCCGCCCCTTTCTGACTCTAATGTAACCATACGCCCCCCCAAGAGTGTCACTTACTCATGGACACCGGCGGCAAATAGTCTCACGTTTCTTATGACTCACCTTTGTTCCAGCAGTCAAGACATGATGATAATGTTCCCATAGTGTGTGCACAATGATGATTAAACAGGAAATAATGTTACATAAGTATACACCACGGGTGTGCCATTCCTTTCTTGTGTATATGTTGTAGCATTGTAAAAGTTTCCCTTGAAACATACAGCAGCGCCCCCCCCCGCCCCCCAAAACATTGGGAAATTTAATCAAATGTCCATCCCTAGTAATAAATAGACAAAAAGCAGACTTCATTCAAATTCAGATTAAACTAAATTAATATAATTCACTTAAAAATTGTACAAACTGAGTGAGTAAATAACCGTAATTGTTATTTACTGGACAGCACGTTTACAAAATAAACATTTTTAATGTTAGAATTATATAACTGAACTGAAATATTATGCTAAGAGTCCACTGGGCCGGCGCCAATTGGTGCCAGTCCGCGCCAATGCAATTTTCTGTGGCGCCTAGTGTTGCCAATAAGGTGCCTAGTGGCGTGCAGTGTCTCAAACTGCCTCCCAACTTAAAATCTTCGTGTCCACCGAGTAGAACCAAATGTCACAAACAATCCGCCTATTGGAATCCACTGGAATGTAATGGCGCGAGCTAAGTAGCGCCAATGATACTAGGAGTCCACTGGGCTGGCGCCAGTTGGTGCCAGTTCGCGACAAAGATTATGTGATTGGCCGACATGGCAACATGCCCAGCGAACATTAATTTGGCGCCACAGGGAGCCACTACACGCCAATCACATAATCTTTGGCGCAAACTGGCACCAACTGGCGCCGGGCCAGTGGGCTCCTAGCATTAATAATTAATAATAATTAATAATTTGCTCCTATATTCTATGAAACTTTGTCAATGGGACAGCGTACAGTAATCCCATGTTTAACGCTGGTAATTAGTCACAGACCTGACAGTGATACTTGACTTTCCACAGAGTAGGATTCCTTAACTATGAAGTTTAATATTTTACGAATAGTTTACGACCTTCTAAATATGTTTTATTGACATGATTACTCTGTAGACATGGACTAAAACCCGTCTGGCCTCCTTTACTCGTATTACCAAATAAGACAAACTTTTGTGTTGCTATATATGTGTTCCCTAAGGGAGCTGAGTAGTGGGTGGACAGGAAGTGATGTCAGGGGGTTCAGAATTGAGTTTTAACTTGGCTTGGGTTATGACCGCAACAGTAACCCGTGTTTCTATTAAGAACTATTGTACCTGTTGCAAAATAATTCAAACATTGCAATAAAATCCTGTTGTTCTGGTGCTTGTGTGTCTCAGCGACCATTGCAGTAACCTTATTGATACCTGATGACCATTGTAGAACACTACATATTATGACAGCGTCTTTGAATGCCTTATATTTGTATTTAAATACATTTAACCACCAGACGAGTACAATGAAAAATATGTGACAATATATTGCAATCTGGGCGGCACAGCGGTCTAGTGGTTAGCACGCAGACATCACAGCTAGGAGACCAGGGTTCAATTCCACCCTTGGCCATCTCTGTGTGGAGTTTGCATGTTCTCCCCGTGCATGCGTGGGTTTTCTCCGGGTACTCCGGTTTCCTCCCACATTCCAAAAACATGCTAGGTTAATTGGCGACTCCAAATTGTCCATAGGTATGAATGTGAGTGTGAATGGTTGTTTGTCTATATGTGCCCTGTGATTGGCTGGCCACCAGTCCAGGGTGTACCCCGCCTCTCGGCCAAAGACAGCTGGGATAGGCTCCAGCACCCCCGCAACTCTCGTGAGGAAAAGTGGTAGAAAATGAATGAATGAATGAATATTGCAATCTATTAATTCCATTTCTACAACGTGACTCTTCTGCACTCTGTGTGTATGCTACGGCCCCGTCGCCACCCACGACAGCAACAGCCAATCTGTGCTAACCATGCTAAAGTGAAAAAAGAAGCAGTTTCAAGACTTATTTTGGTAACTAATGAGATGTCGGAGTTTACATGACTAAAACAACAGTTTAAGGGTGTAAACAGTCACTTAGAGCATAGCAAGGATTGGGCATGAGACAAATTAGTTCGTTATTTTAAATGAACTTATATCTGCAACCTGAACTCAATTCCTTAATGATGGCATTGCATGATGATATCTTATTAATATGCCAGCTTCATATTAAACCTCAAAGCACGGTCTGCTGTCCTGAGGATCAAAGCAGCATAAAAGGCAAAAAACCAAATCCCTAGAAAGTGAAGAACACATTGTGGTAAAGAAACACTAATCTTTTTTTTTTTTTTTTTTTTTTTTTTGCCGTGGGGGAAAATAATAAAGAGAAACCTTATCTTGAGCAACTTCACAGATTTGCCTTCTTGAGGGGGGTTCACTTCCAATAAAGTCAAAATGCTGACTTTAGGAAACATGGAACTACTTCTAGACCATGACCAGCCAGCCAGCAGCTAAATCACAACATAATGCACTGAAAGACTAAAGACTCTCATATGACCCACCCCCCACTCCCACCCCCCAAGGTGTCCAGAGGTGGGGTCCAGGGGGTAATGTTAAGGAAGTCAAATATGACACTCAGGAATTCATTGTTGCGTCCATCCTGGGGAGCGCTTAGACAACATGGTGCCTGTGAAATCTTGCCCTTGTAAGCCCCCCCCCCCCCCAACCCTCTTAGCTCCCTCTAAATTAAAACCTCTCACTGTGGCTTGTTCTCACATCATCAACACAGCTGGATGACATAAGGGGGAGTATGTCTGCAACCTGGCACCTTCAGTCCAAATATGAACCCAATACATCACTTGCATGATTACAAATCATCTTTCTTCAAGTTCCAAAAGGCCATCATTTATATAAGGGGGGGGGGGTTATTTTGAGGGTTTTGTGATATGAAAATACATTAAAAACAGTTGGGTTTTTGCTACATGTAATGATCATGGCACACCGCCATGACAACAGCCATCCTCTTGCCTCTTTGAAGGCAAAGCAAATAATTGAAAAAAAAACACCAGGTTGAAGCTTGAATATTCTGTTAAAATAATAAAAAAAAACAAAATGTTTGTCAAATAGCTACAGTAAACAATAAACATACACAAAAATACAAACATGATCATTTTCTTAGTCGATTAATCTGAAGCGTATTGTCTCAATTTTGATGCAGGTTAAGCCACAGATAGACCAAATGAATACGACAAACACAACAAACACTTCCGGTTGCGGCTGTGTGTTTCCAAGTCACGATGTGTGTGAGTGATGAGAAGAAAAGCTCTGACTTGCTTGAGGAGTAGTCAATGGGTGCCACCTTGTCACATAAACATGAAAAGTCACAGGGCACATATAGAACATGTAATGTCCCTCTCATGTACTCGTTCCTGATCCTATCCATCATGGTCACTCCCAATGTGAACCTCAACATCCGCATCTCTGCTTCCTGTCTTTTCTTCATTGGCACTGTCTTTAGACCATTCATTCATTCATTTTCTACCGCTTATCCTCACAAGGGTCGCAGGGGTACCGGAGCCTATCCCAGCTGTCTTTGGGCGAGAGGCGAGGTACACCCTGGACTGGTCGCCAGCCAATCACAGGGCACATATAGACAAACAACCATTCACACTCACATTCATACCTATGGACAATTTGGAGTCGCCAATTAACCTAGCATGTTTTTGATGGATGTTTTGGAATGTGGGGGTAAACCCACGCATGCACGGGAGAACATGTAAACTCCACACAGAGATGGCCGAGGGTGGAATCGAACTCGGGTCTCCTAGCTGTGTGGCCTCCGTGCTAACCACTTGACCACCGTGCCCCCGTGTTAAAATAACGGAATCAAATATGACGGATTGTTCATGCCACAATTGTCATTTCCAAAAAAATGGCTACAAATGAACCCCATATCATCAACCGACATGACGACAATCTATATGCTAACTGGAGTCCAACTGAGTCACATCTTCCTCTTTAGGGTCGACATTCTCATCTGCTCGTTCTGTACTTTTGCCTTTTTCGGAGAGTTAAGGACATCTGGAGTGCAGCTGTTGCTATGCATCACACATGCATACACACACATACACACACACACACACACACACACACAGTTGCCACATAGCGGCCTCGGCAGAGGTTAAGGGGTCAGGAGCCCTGTGTCCATGCGGACCATTTTAATCTGCTCTAGCTATAGACAATCTGTGGAAATGAAACACTACACAACAAGTGTGTACTCACAAAAATAGGCACAAATCCACCCCCCCCCACCCATCACACACACACACACACACACACAATAGAAAGCCCCTCTCGTGTGTCTTCTATACAAGGCAACCATTCCACACTCTCTTGGGACAGCAGAGATTCTTACTGATTGCCATTGCAGAAGGCAGGGGGCGGCGTGCGTGCATGTGTGTGTGTGTGTGTGTGTGTGTGTTGAGCTAATTCAATTACAGCCTCTCCTTCCCATTCCAATTCCATGAATGGAATGAAACACACAAAGTTGAGGGGGGGGGGGGTGAAATAATGTGTTTATATTGGCGATTGACATTCATTTGTGTGCACGTGTGAGAACGGAGGCAGTTGTCCGTGTGTCTTTGTTGGTTGAATTACATCACTGGAAGCATCTCCATCAGATCACAAACAGCCAATTAAAAATAAGTATATTTTGGGGGTGGGAGGGGGGGACTTTTTACCCCAATAAAAAATAAAACACATCCCCATGGGTAGCATTCCAGCAGTCGTCCCCTGCAGCCAATATGAACATGCATCTGTGTGTGTGTGTGTGTGTGTGTTGCATCCTCACAAGTAGTTTTATGCCACTATATATATTATAATATGGCTCCCCCAGTCATAAAAGTTAAGTTTGCCGTTAGAGCAAACACACGCTGCTGATATTCTCATGACACGAAATAAAAATGGTGCACTGTTTATGACACTTTGCATTAAAGGGCCAAAACATGAAAGCGGAAGTATTAAAAAAAAAGGGCAAAATAGACCAAAGGCACAGCATTAATACTAAAATGAGAATTAAAGAGGTTCTCTGAGCTGAAGCTTTATATCCTTGAAGCAAATGCACACCCCATTCAAGGGAGATTACGCTCTAAAGAACACATCCTGCCAGGGTATTACATTTGCAAAAGTTCCTGTATAGCAATAAATAATACCATGATCAGTGACCACTATGTATGCATGGGAAAAAAATACAAATGGCTTTTAAGGATGAAATGAATATGACTGAAAAGATATGTATGTTTTTCTTGACATAACGAAAGGGGGACATTTGACAATCACGGCAAGATCATTTACATCAGGGGTCTCAAACACGCGGCCCGCGGGCCAAATGTGGCCCGCAAGACACCAGTTTGAGGCCCCCGCCTTGATATGAAAGTTTAATGTTAGTGCGGCCCGCGTAAGTTTTTATATGGATGCTGTATGGTATCATGTACCCAGAAAAAATTATTACGTTTGATTAATGTTCATGTTAAAGGTTAAATAACGGTTAATAGTTATCCTCCCTATCCGTGTGGAAGTGGTAAGTTTTTGGCTATTTAAGTTTGAAGGAAATAACTTGAAGGCTACCGTTTAGGTCGCTAGCTCTCTAGTTTGCGAGTTAGCATGTGTCTCAAGACCCTGCAGTTGCGCAATATGTTGTAAATAAAAAGAGTATAAATGTGACTATAGTCGTGTTTTGTCATGTCTACAGGGCTCTAATAATGCTTTGTTCATTTTAAATCTGAAAAAAATAATTTGTCTACCCACCAACTATATGTGGTTTCTTAAGTTTTTATTATTTGCCGTTTTATTATTATTATATTTATTTATTACTGATTGATTGATTTTCTTTATTCTTGATTTGTTTATTTATTTTTCATCTTATTTTGTGTAGAAAAATAAAAAGTAAGATATTTGAGAACAGTGGAATGTTTTATCAGAGCTTTTCTTGTAGAAAATTGGAACCAAAGCTAAGTTTTTTTAATTTTTTGGTTTTAATAAATGCGTTTTTGTTTTTGTTTTGGAAAACTTGATGCGGCCCAGTCTCACCCAGACCCGAGCTCCAGTGGCCCCCAAGTAAATTGAGTTTGAGACCCCTGATTTATACTATATTGTATAGGACCACCAACCCACCAGACATCATCCAGTTTTATACCAGTTTTCTTAACGTCAATACAACATTGGTTCTGTTACTGCTGTGTTCTGCAAAATACGTCAGGTTTTCCAGAAAATCTCAGGGTGAAAGGCTAAGGGGCATTTTATTCTGGGTCACAGCAGACCAAAACAATCTGGAAGACAAGAGAAGAACCCAAGAGAACCCTAAACACTAACCAGAGCTCATCCAAACAGAGCTCAAGGCAGGGTACATCACTCACACAGCTCGGTTTAAAAAAAAAACAAAAAACCAAAACAAACACGTTTCACTCGACCAGGTCCTTCACATTAGGACCGACCAGCCTTCTTCTTCATGAGCTGCCTACTTTAATCTTCTTTTGCATCTCAGTAGTAGAGATAGTCTTCTAATCTGCAGTTTGGCTGGACAGCTGCGAGTTAGCAGACCGTCTGCCGCTGCTGCCAGGCCAAAATTCCAATTTAGCGAGCAACCATGCGCTGACATACATTTCAATTAGGATAACACTCTTATCATTTTCCATTAGCAGCTGTCATAGAACTGTTTTTTTTCCCAAAAATGGACGAGTATCTTTTCTGTGCGTGTAGAACATAAAAGCTCAATATTCATGAATATTATAGTCAAGAACACAAGAACACACCCAGCTACCAACAATCCAGCTTCCAGGTTCTCACTTGATTATTCACCTCACACACCTGATTTGTTTAACAGGTCACATGACAAACTGAAAATGCATCTTGTTTTGCTTTGTTTTTTTTTTTATTTGGAGATAATGTGCCCAAAAAAATTTAAATAGCAAATGACAAAACTTTGCATGTAAAGAAACTAGCTAGACGATATGGAATATGAGCCACTAGACTACACAGAGGTGTCAAGATGGTTGTCCCAAGGGCAGCGAGTTGGTCTTCTAGGCGTGGCAACAATGTGTCTATTGTACAAAACACACTGGAGAATCTTCTAGTATGTCACGATGGCATGATATATACAGTACACAAAAATACATTTTCCTATTAACCTGAGTATTTTGTTACTTATATATAAAGTTGGAGTTTTCAAATGACTTAATCATGCAACTTTGCCTGAACTATAGTGCACCCTTTATACGTTCCTTTTCTATGTATGAGGTGTGTTATGACGCGGTACCAAATGCAATGAGCTCGGTGATTAAGTGTGCAAACGGCTGGATTGGGTTGATCTGACAAATCCTAAGTAAAATTGATCAAATGCAGCTTCTGCTCGGACGTCAACAAGTAGCAAGCAGCTGGAAAAAACATCCACACGTCACTTGGTGACTCCGACGCAGTGAACACCGAGGTAGGTTGCATTGCAAGGTGTGCATAAAACATAAAAAAAAATTCATTTTCATGTGCGATGAATAATAAATAAGTGGATAATGCCCGAATTTATTTTTTATAGTTCCTCAAAAACTGGCCTTCGCTCCAACAGACAGCATGCTCAGCACATTACCTTGATTTTTTTCCCCCCTTGGAAAAAACAAACAAACATGCGATACCAAATACCAAAAAGATAACCTTTACTACGAGGGATAGCATCATGTGAATTAGCCTGCTTCTTTTTCATTTGAGATGCAGTGAATATTACTCAGAATGCCACACCGAGCAAACACTCTGTCCATCAATGTGCAAGTGCAAATACGCAGCCTTGCAAAACACCTCGTGTCTTTTCATCCTGCTGACTGTCGACACGTTTGCTATAGCCACACGGGGCGGGTAGGGGGGTGGAATGGAGATAGGTCTAAGCAGACTGGAGTGGCAGAAAAAGAAAAAAGTGGCTGAGATAAAGAGGAAGAGAGAGAGAGAGAGAGAGTTTCTGTTTCTTGCTTGGTCAGCAAATTGGACAGCAGCACTTGAGGGGACGGAAGGAGTGCACCAGTCCATACAGTATATGTTGAAGAATAGTGGCATCAATACCGTGGGTTGTTTATGTATTATCTCACAAACGTATATATAGCATACCGCTTACATTGAAGGAACATTCAGCTGTCTACACCCTGGACTGGTCGCCAGCCAATCACAGGGCACATATAGACAAACAACCATTCACACTCACATTCATACCTATGAACAATTTGGAGTCGCCAATTAACCTAGCATGTTTTTGGAATGTGGGAGGAAACCGGAGTACCCGGAGAAAACCCACGCATGCACGGGGAGAACATGCAAACTCCACACAGAGATGGCCGAGGGTGTAATCGAACCCTGGTCTCCTAGCTGTGAGGTCTGCACGCTAACCACTCAGCCGCCCATTGAAGGAACAATCCCATTTAAGTCATAAATAGGATGCATGTGTTTTGCTAGAAATGTGTTCCTTTGGGGAGCTGAGTGGCAGGTGGACAGGAAGTGACATCAGGGGTTCAGAGTTGAGTTTTAGCTTGGTGTGGATGGTTTTATTAGAGATTTTAGTCCCATGCTCGAATATGTATATATATATATATTTTTTTTTTGCTTACATATTTTTGCTATATACCGTATTTTCTGGACTATAAGTCACACTTTTTTTTCATAGGTTGGCTGTTCCTGCGACTTATACTCCAGAGCGACTTATAAATGAAAAAACTGTTTATGTTACATAAACACTGGACACCTTTTCTGTTCATGTTTATTTTTAGTGTAGCTGAATAACCATTGTGTTAGCATATCTTACACCTATTCAGCCTGTTCTTTATTATTTTATTGTTAGAACTTGTCTTCCGAGAGGACGTAATGTCTGTTTTGGTCAAGTAGTTTGTAAAATAATAAAATAAAATTACTCGCAAAAAATGCAACTTATGTATGTTTTTTTTCTACCTAATTATGCATTTTTGGCCTTGTGCGACTTATACTCCGGAACGACTTATAGTCCAGAAAATACGGTAGATATGGTATATACCAAAAAAAAGATTAGACTCTAATCTTTCATCAGAAAAAAAGGTTGTTTCTACCTTTTTTCGTTCCTTAGTAATCAGCAGTAGAACATAGGTAAGTTTCAGGAAAATATCAGCTCCCCACAAAAAAAAGGGATTTTTTTTTTTTGTGAAAAAATACATTTGAAGCATAGTTTTCAAATTTAACACAAATTTAGCTATATACATTTAGCCAAATTGTTTAAGCAATGGTTCACTGAGGGGAAATCAACTCCCAATACGTCCAGGGTGAATCGGAGATGAAACCCAAAGGCATGGCAGTTTTCCAACACAATAACAAGCCCAAACACACCTAAGAAGTGGCCAAAGTCATTAGTTGATGTAAAGATCTCTAACCAAATGGACCTTAGTCCAAAAGAAAGGTAAAAAAAACCTCCTAAGAGAAACAGGACAAGACTAAAGCATGAGCCTACACGTGTGGGTTTGTTGCTATGCAAGTGTACCAATCTTTCTCATCTCACTGTTGGCATAAGACAGCATTTTATCTTTGACTTTATTTTCCTGCTGTCCACTTGTTCACGAGAACCACTTCATCCATTCCTCACCTTAAAAAAAAATTGAGTTCGTCATTCAGGTCCAGCCAGCTTTAATTCTTAAGGTCAGAACTGTCAGTCAAGCTGCCTCCACCAGAGACGAGCTAAAGCGGGGCAGCTTGAACAAAAGGGAACAACTTAGTCTTGTCATGAAGGACATACGGTCAAAAACCCCGTTTGCCTCTTGTAACTGCCATTTCAATCCATCACCCATTGTCGCTGGAGACTGAAACAGCACCCAGAAAAATAAACGTCCCACCTTCCATGGGCTTACCCCGAACATAAATAATCATGCAGCTAATAGACCTGACTTTACTGCTCTAACGATGAGTTCCATCCTCAAAAAAAGCAACATGCGTTGTCTGTGGGAGGGTGGGTGGATGAGTTTGATCCCCCCCCACACACACACACACACACACTCACTCACTCTCCTGCATCCTTTCCAAGTAATTTCCCTGAGGGTTTGCACTGCACTGGGGAGATAAGTAACCCAACTGAGGACAAGCCTGGCATTCTAACCCCCCCTCGAGTCCATCTGAAGAGGAATTCCACAATGCAGCATTTGTCTCTTTGCCAGCTGGAGAAGGAGCTGCACACAGGCATGCTGATACGCACGAGTTCAGTAGGAGACTACTTTTTATTTTGACACTGCATACAAGGACGTTAAATAGGCCTCTGGATTAACCTTAATATAAGCAAGCAAAAATATAAAGCTAATGTCCGCATGGGGAAATCGAATCAACCACACTTGATCTTATTTTGACACCAGGTCCTTCCCAAAAACCCACCGGTTCATATCTCTATTATCATTTATATGCCAAAGATTATCATAACTTTAAATTACCATTATTGCAAGATTGCAAGATGTATATCGCAATAGGACCCCGTCTCTCGCCCGAAGACAGCTGGGATAGGCTCCAGCACCCCCCGCGACCCTTGTGAGGAAAAAGCGGTAGAAAATGAATGAATGAATATCGCAATAGGTTTTTAGGCCGTATCGCCCTCTCAACAGGTGGATAGACTCGTTCCAACAAGAGACAAGGACCACCTGAATGGGCGCCATTAGACCAATGTGACCACAGCATCCTTGATGCAACATTCATTCATTCATTTTCTACCGCTTATATTCACGAGGGTCGCGGGGGTGCTGGAGCCTGTCTCAGCTGTCTTCGGGCGGGAGGCGGGGTCCTATTGCGATATACATCTTGCAATTCTTGCGAATAGCCTAACATGTTTTTGGAATGTGGGAGGAAACCGGAGTACCCGGAGAAAACCCACGCATGCACGGGGAGAACATGCAAACTCCACACAGAGAGGGTGGAATCGAACTCAGGTCTCCTAGCTGTCAGGCCTGCGCGCTAACCACCCGTTCACCGTGTAGCCCTTTTCAATCATACACGAGCAAAAGGAATTCAACCGCTGTACAATAAAACTAAAATAAAGTAAAATTATTATCTATCCCAGCTGTCTTTGGGGGAGAGGCGGGGTACACCCTGGACTGGTGGCCAGCCAATCACAGGGCACATATAGACAAACAACCATTCACACTCACATTCATACCTATGGACAATTTGGAGTCGCCAATTAACCTAGCATGTTTTTGGAATGTGGGAGGAAACCGGAGTACCCGGAGAAAACCCACGCATGCACGGGGAGAACATGCAAACTCCACACAGAGATGGCCGAGGGTGGAATTGAACTCTGGTTTCCTAGCTGTGAGGCCTGCGCGCTAACCACCCGTCCGCCGTGCAGCCCTTGATGCAACATGCATTAGCAAAAAACATCCTTCTAGTGTACCCCATTAATGAGACAATGAGACCAATCTCCAAAATAAAGGACCACAATAAAGGTTTACAGCGCTACACTCCGAATGTTGCATCTTCGTCTCTATGACCTCACTTTCTAATCCAAGGCCTGGCAGCAGTCCCATGAACTTGCCCTAAACTATTAAACACTGGGATTGTTTCCCTTATATAGCTCGTTTCAAGTGACAGGTCTGTGAGGCTGTTAGGAGCCCATTTGAGACGGTAAGAAGGTTCTGGCCAAGCAGCAAGGAGGAACTGACAGAATGATTGTGCAGCGGTCGCACATTAACAGGCCACTTAACGTGCTATTTCTGCTACAGCCTGTCTGCAGAGGATGGAAAGGAAATATATCAAATAAGTTGTCAATAAGGGGATAATAATAATAATAATAATAAATAAACAGGGAGCGGCACGGCGGTCTAGTGGTTAGCGCGCAGACCTCACAGCTAGGAGACCAGGGTTCAATTCCACCCTCGGCCATCTCTGTGTGGAGTTTGCATGTTCTCCCCGTGCATGCGTGGGTTTTCTCCGGGTACTCCGGTTTCCTCCCACATTCCAAAAACATGCTAGGTTAATTGGTGACTCCAAATTGTCCATAGGTATGAATGTGAGTGTGAATGGTTGTTTGTCTATATGTGCCCTGTGATTGGCTGGCCACCAGTCCAGGGTGTACCCCGCCTCTCGCCCAAAGACAGCTGGGATAGGCTCCAGCACCCCCGCGACCCTCGTGAGGAAAAAGCGGTAGAAAATGAATGAATGAATAAATAAATAAACAGCTGGTTTTGTGGAAATGTCTTGGATCACTCCAAAAAAAGAAGAGGAAACGATACAACCATTACATGTTGCAAGTATGTAAAGGAGATTTGAGGTTTTGAGGTCATTTCAGCTCAGGAAAAAGAAATAAAACCTAGTAATCCAGAACCCACCAATAGCACCACAACATAACCTCCCAGTGGTTGATCCCATTTATTCGTTAGCATTTCAGCACATCCTCCGTTCCTCCAGAGCGGTCCCTTCCTTAGTCACAGTTTACCGGCAAACATTCGCAACAAGAATTTATCCTGATGGGAAAACCAAGAATAGATGCCCTCGGCTGCAGGGTGGTGGGGGGGGGGGGGGGGGGGGGGGGGGGATTGATGGTCGAGGAGGCTGGGTGGGGATGCATTTCCAGCACAGCCCAAAATGTTCCCTAAGAAAGCTGTGAGTGACTCCGCGGGGGGAATTCCAACAGAGGATTAGTTTCACAAACCCCAGCGTCACAGAGACTAAAATAATCTGACGACTGATAGAAATGTGGAAATTTGTCAACAAACGTGTTGAATAATAAGAACTGCCATTTGTTCACAACGTTGGGACTTGCAGTTACAAGGCAACTGACAGAGGTGCCCGGACGGAAATAAAAATAGGGACTTACGGTGATGGAGGTCTGGACTTCATGTGTGGTCTAGTATGCACAAATAATACGTGGTTTACAATTTAGACATGCATCGGTTCAAGTGACAAGTCATTGAGGCTGATGAGAGCCCATTTGAGATAGAAAGGAGGTTCTGACCAAACAGCAGGAAGGACCTGACAGAATGATTGTGTAGCAGTCGCACATTGATAGGCCACTTAAAGAGCTATTTCTGCTACAGCCTGTCTACAGAGATTGGGAAGGTTTCTATGGAAAATATATTGCATATAAAACCGGTAATGGGTGGTGCATTTAGTACCTGGGATTTAATGGATCAGAATTCATTTTAGCAGACATTCATTCATTTGTCGCGGGGGTGCTGGAGCCTATCCCAGCTGTCTTTGGGCGAGAGGCGGGGTACACCCTGGGACTGGTCGCCAGCCAATCACAGGGCACATATAGACAAACAACCATTCACACTCACATTCATACCTATGGACAATTTGGAGTCGCCAATTAACCTAGCATGTTTTTGGAATGTGGGAGGAAACCGGAGTACCCGGAAAAAACCCATGCATGCACGGGGAGAACATGCAAACTCCACACAGAGATGGCCGAGGGTAGAATCGAACTCGGGTCTCTTAGCTGTAGGGCCTGCGCGCTAACCACTTCATGGCGAATACTTACTACAGACATTCTACAGCGTTCTCTTGGTACACACTATAAAATGTCTGGCTTAGGTCAAGTTGATATCCCAGAATTTCACACTTTGTTGTGATCAAGCCAAGGCATGTGTAACCTTAAACATAAGAGCCAAATCACAACATTCCAATCAGGGCCTCCTACTTCTGAAATGAAAAAAAAAGGCTGGTGCAGAAAGGAATTGAAAATAAAAACAACTCAATTAGATATTCAACTTTAGGGGGAGTGATGTGTTTTGTTTTGTTTTTTCTTCCTGCATGCTGTGGAGCTGCGAAAAGCAGTAGTGGTTCCCATGGTGATAGGAAAACTCAAGCTGCCTGGTAACTCAAAGATTCAATACAAAGCTATTAGTGTACAAGCAACCAAAACACTTAAAATTAAATAAAACTGATCGTGCAAAATGATGATAATTGGTTGTTTGACACTTTGTCAGCTCTGATGTAAAAACATAAAATGAATTTTAAACTGATATTGGATAAAAAATGAATTCAGTGAATTAAAATTGGATCATTTTAACTGCAGTCTTATTCCTCCTTAGGAAAACCACAGTATTTGATCCCTTGTTTACATTTGGGTGAGAAGCACTGAAGTGAAGACCCTGGCACGGTGACATGATGGACAGCTATATTATGCTATTTAAGTGTCTTCTTTACGAGTGTTCCAGGACCGTTTGTCATATGACCTGTTACAGCTGTCTGGCTATATATATATATATATATATATATATATATATATATATATATGGTAAACAAAAATGAAAAGGAATGACTATAAAGAGAAGTAAAACCTCTCTTTATAGTTTATATTATTGAGTTTATAATATTGTTTGGTACACACATTTTTACTGTTCTTGAATCAGATATGACATGAACTCTGTTTTTAAGGCCCTATTGCAAAACATTTTAAGGACCTACATAATGCAAAAACGCTAAAAAAATGTTTATGATTCTATTGAAAAAAAGTGGTTAGCACGGAGGCCACACAGCTAGGAGACCCGAGTTCGATTCCACCCTCGGCCATCTCTGTGTGGAGTTTACATGTTCTCCCGTGCATGCGTGGGTTTACTCCCACATTCCAAAACATCCATCAAAAACATGCTAGGTTAATTGGCGACTCCAAATTGTCTATACTTATGAATGTGAGTGTGAATGGTTGTTTGTCTATATGTGCCCTGTGATTGGCTAGCGACCAGTCCAGGGTGTACCCCGCCACTCCCCCGAAGACAGCTGGAATAGGCTAAAATTTTACTTTATTTTTGTTTTATTGTACAGTGTTTGAATTCTCTTTTGCTCAAGTATGATTGAAAAGAGCTGCACGGTGGTCGGGTGGTTAGCGCACAGGCCTCACAGCTAGGAGACCAGAGTTCAATTCCACCCTCTCCATGCCATCTCTGTGTGGAGTTTTGCATGTTACATTCCAAAAACATGCTCCAAATTGTCCATACGTATGAATGTGAGTGTGAATGGTTGTTTGTCTATATGTGCCCTGTGATTGGCTGGCCACCAGTCCAGGGTGTACCCCGCCTCTCGCTTGAAGACAGCTGGGATAGGCTCCAGCACAGGAGTACCCTCGTGAGGATAAGCGGTAGAAAATAAATAAATGAATTAATGAATGAAAGAAAAAGTACTATTCGGGGATCCTTCCCAACCTTAAAGAAATGTTATCAAGTTTTGATCTGATATGGTATACTGAGCAACCAATTAATAATTGATAATAACCACAGAACAGTAAATGTACCGAATTGCATGTGTCACCATGATTTAATATCCAAATATGCTCTTAATGACATCACACTGCTTCCTTCATCCAGCATGGTGTCCTCAAGAGGAAGCAGGAAGTATGTCATTAATATAAAAAAAAAACACTGTGACAGGACCTGACTGTTATGATTGACTGTGATCAGGACACTTCCTGTATGAATGTGGCACACATTATGTATCGTTCATTTCCTTCCTTTTGTGTTCCTCCAGTGGTTTGTTTTCACGCAGGACAAAAGCGAACCCATCAATAAATTAGCCATGCACAGCTAATGAGGAGTCTCCCTTGTCGGACAGGCTCCGTCCCTAAACACAAGAGGTTAGTCACCCAACAGTTTCAGCACGACAACACCTGAACAGCAACGCGGCGAAGAGAGCACGCTGCACATCGAAGGGTGATTAACATTGCAATTCACGACCACCGTCACCAAAGATGATGACAAAGCTCTTCATTCGCCCTTTGCATTTAAGGAAATGATGCAGTGCTGCATGCGGACATGAGATGCAGCGGTACTTAACAAGACAGGAGAGCGAAAACGACATTTTCACACAGGAAGCTGAAGGGTCTGGATCATTAAAATCACGAACGCCATTTGGAAACGGAAACAATTGTGAGTGTGCAACTCGGATAACTGGCAATTAACCGTCACCTCAACATTACTCAACTATTAATGTCCAAACCGGGCGGCACGGCGGTTGAGTGGTTAGCGCGCAGACCTCACAGCTAGGAGACCAGGGTTCAATCCTACCCTCGGCCATCTCTGTGTGGAGTTTGCATGTTCTCCCCATTCCCTATTTATACATAGAATATTTTCATATCATACTTGTTCTAAATACGTTTTTTGACATGATTAGAGCCCTCTAGACATGCACTAACACCCCTATAGTCACCTTTACACTTGTATGAACCCCATATAATCAACATAATAAGAGAAAATTATTCATTTAAGACATAATATAGCATAATATAATATTACATGGGCTGCACAGTGGTTAGTGGTTAGCACACAGGCCTCACAGCTTGGTGACCTGAGTTCAATTCCACAATTGGCCATCTCTGTGTGGAGTTTGCATGTTCTCCCCATTCCCTATTTATACATAGAATATTTTCATATCATACATGTTCACGGCCTTCTAAATACGTTTTTTGACATGATTAGAGCCCTCTAGACATGCACTAACACCCCTATAGTCACCTTTACACTTGTATGAACGCCATATAATCAACATAATAAGAGAAAATTATTCATTTAAGACATAATATAGCATAATATAATATTACATGGGCTGCACAGTGGATAGTGGTTAGCACGCAGGCCTCACAGCTCAGAGACCTGAGTTCAATTCCACAATTGGCCATCTCTGTGTGGAGTTTGCATGTTCTCCCCGTGCATGCGTGGGTTTTCTCCGGGTACTCCGGTTTCCTCCCACATTCCAAAAACATGCTAGGTTAATTGGCGACTCCAAATTGTCCATAGGTATGAATGTGAGTGTGAATGGTTGTTTGTCTATATGTGCCCTGTGATTGGCTGGCGACCAGTCCAGGGTGTACCCCACCTCTCCCCCAAAGACAGCTGGGATAGACAAAAATTTTACTTTATTTTAGTTTTATTATACAGCGGTTGAATTCCTTTTGCTCGTGTATGATTGAAAAGGGCTGTACGGCAGAAGGGTGGTTAGCGCGCAGGCCTCACAGCTAGCAGACCAGAGTTCAATTCCACCCTCACTGTGTGGAGTTTGCATGTTCTCCCCGTGCATGCGTGGGTTTTCACCGGGTACTCCGGTTTCCTCCCACATTCCAAAAACATGCTAGGTTAATTAGCGACTCCAAATTGTCCATAGGTATGAATGTGAGTGTGAATGGTTGTTTGTCTATATGTGCGACTGTGATTGGCTGGCGACCAGTCCAGGGTGTACCCCGCCTTTTGCCCAAAGACAGCTGGGATAGGCTCCAACACCCCCCGCGACCCTCGTGAGGATAAGCGGTAGAAAATGAATGAATGAAAGTTAGATACTACTACCAGTTGCAACCTTAATATGCACCTTACCCCAAATAGACACCTTGTAGTAGCCACTTTATGAGGAAATACAGTATAACCAGTAGGATTATTTTACTATCACCTTAAAACAACCTGAGATTTGGACATCTCTCATTTTACTTGACAATACAGCACATAAATAAAACATTATTATTGAGCATCTTCCTGCTTAAACCGTCCACGCAACACTACATTAAGCAAGGCAGACTACTTGCAGACTGTTCCATTATACGAGAAGGGGTGTGGCAGTGTAGCTGATACATTCAATACGTGCAAGGGTCACTTTAATGCACATCCTCTATAACGTGTGATATCTCTCCTTGCAGCGGTATGGACACTATTCCACATGCATGGGGCAGGTGAATGCCTAACAAGGGTAATAAAACAAAGTTCCAAACAATTGACATGGTATATTAACATGGCGGAGCCGGTGTATTCTACAACTTGCCCCCTCCGGCAACTCTCCACACAGCGAGTAAGCCCAGCAACAGAGGCCGCCAGAGACGCCTCCTTAGGCGGCGTGCTGCAGCCACACGAGTCGGTGAATCCACCGGCGGTTTGATATGAAGGCTCCACAAGTTGCGCGTCGATTCAACGAAGCATCTCAAGCCAACTTCAACGGCTAAGCAGACACACAACAAGCACCCACGCATGCATGCATCCACACACAAGACATGCGGGGTTTCCAGTGTAAAAAAAAAAAAAAAAAAGCCGGATAGATAGAGAAGGTCAGGCGGCTTTCGGCGTGTGCCGCAGGGGGAGATGGGCGCCACACTAATCCGATTGTTGCAAACATGCCTACCTTCACGAGCTCCACTGGCGCATCGCAGGACGCACGTTGGCGGACACTTTCCGCTGCTTTAGCGGCCAAATAGCATCCGTCTTCTGGCAGGGAAATTTCCAAGTGACCGGACTTACTTGCATGTGTGTGCGCGGTGTGTGTGCGTGTGTGAAGACAGCGGCAAATGTGTGTCTGCGCGTAAATGGGGAGGGGGCAGTAATCCACCAGTGGGGCAAAAAGGAAATACGTCACTTTAAATGGCCATTACTTTGTAGTCCATACACACACCAGCAGGAAGAGTGCATCAAGTCATTCTAATAGAAATAACTGATCAGTCATGATAATAAGGAAGACTAATGAAGTAAATATGTAAATAATATGATATATTAACGTTGACTGTAAAGATCAATATCGAGAAACTGCATTAAGTTAAATGTATTTTGAACTACAGGACTTAAAAAAGTGTCTAAACAAAACGAAAATTAATACAATTAAATAATTAATTAATTTAATTAATAATTGAAAATAAATTACAAATAAATCGAAATGATTATAAAATATTATGTTAAATTTTATGCGCAGTGATTTGAATAAAAATTTATATAATAGTATACAAAATTAAACATTAAGTTTTGATTATTGTGGTAAGATTTTTTGTCTGTTTTTACAATGTGATTATATCAATAATTAATATTTATAATAAATTATAAATATTTTTATATTTATTGTTTTCGGCACATGTATCTAATTAAATAATTATTTTTCTGAATTCTGTGATTTATTTAAATTTTATACATTTTTGTGATTTTTTCTGGTGGAAGTACATTAAAAAAACTTTATATATTAAACAATATATTTTTTGATCATGGTGTTAAATGTTCATTTTTCAGCAATCTATTCAAAATATATGTGATTTATAAAAAAAAATAGTCATAGTCATCAATTGACTTTCAGTTAATCATATCAAGATAAATGAGATTCAGTCACTTTAATCTCGGAAGCAGATCGAATCCAAAAATTTGTACAAAAAACATACAAAACATGGACTGCATCCTGGTTAGGATAAATCTTTCAGTTTGTCTCTGATCGTCTTTAAACATGAAGACACATGACATGCGCTATATCTGGATGTTTAGTTGCTTATATTCCATTTGGGTCAGTTACTGAATAACGTATTAATAGAAATCAAGGGTACCCTGCTGCTCTTACTGTAATAGTGGACGGGAATCAAGTCCAGCCTGAGAATCCCAGCAAAATTCCAAACATTCTGATGGAAGCCCCATGTTGACACATCTGTCTGCTACAATAGTCTCCACACTTCCCCCAAACTGATTTTTCTCCCCAAAGTATAAGGTGCACACTCTGGGAGCAGGATGTATCTGGGAAGAGATGAAGATTTAGCCATAATCCCTGAATAAAAAAACAAAAACAAATAATCTGCATGACAACAGCCCCATACAACATAAAGGGCACGGGAAAAGTTTCCATGATGACACTGACTTTAGCATGTTTTCCTTTCAACAAGCACCGCAGGCAGAGGAAGGAAAAGAGGGGGCTGCGGACCCACCACATGAACAGGCAAAGTGTCAGGTTTGGACCTGTGTTCAACCCAACAGTACAGTGTATAATTAGTACTGTGCAGAGTGATTATGAAGCGCATGCATGCATACATGGAAGCAGGATGACTGTATTACATTAACAGCTGATCATGTATTGTGTTCATTTTAAAACTATATGTGCATGTTTGTTTTTGTTTTATATTTTGACAAACAGCTCTAACGTTGCTTAGACACATGTCGCCATCTAGTGGTTAAACCCATGTAGTGCATGTGCTCAGGTCACGGCCACAATTAGGGATTTCTTGTGCCTGATTAAAGATGCACTAAAAAAATAACACTTTAAATGGGATATTAGGTGACAAAAAATCGGGTACATCTGCTCAATGCAAAAGCATTGGAGTGCCTTCGAAGGCAGAAAAACACCTTTACCCAGATTCTCACCAAAATTTTAATGGTTCATTCCAAAAACGTGCTCATATTGCCTCTGACTGTTCCGTCATAACTAGCTCTGGTTTTGGCTCCCGTATTTGAGACTCCATACCAGGCAAACTCATCTTCCTACGTGCTGCCCTCTCTATCTTCTGCACAAGCTCCACTTCCCAGGGATGCGTGACAAAGCTGAGCACCTTTCCACCTTCAACCCCCCCGGCCCTCCCTACTCGCCCGGCCCTATGGATGTAGTCCGTGTGTGATTCCGGGAAGTCGTAATTGACCACCAAGCACACCCGAGATGTGTCCAGGCCTCGTGAGGCGATGTCAGTGCATAGTAGAACGTCCACGGTTCCCTTCTGGAAGTTGTGGAAGACGCCTGTGCGCACGGTGGCCGGCATCTCCCCTTGGAGGCGGGCGTGATGCACCCCCATCTCCTCCAAGGAGTACCCCAGCCAGTTGACAGTGGAGGACTTGTTGCAAAACACCACAACACCTCCTCCTCCTTGTTCCTGCTGGAGGAGTTTCAGGTAATGGTTGAGCTCCAGGATCTTATCAGCACCTTTCACTTTGAGGAAAGTCTGTTTCACGTGCGGCATCAGGAAGTGAAGCATCTTACTCTTGATGACCACCATGCTCCCGAGGTCTGTGACCTTGCTGAGAACTTCCCCGACCCCGCCGGGGAAGGTGGCGCCCACAACCAGCAGCTGTGCCTTGTGCGCGGGGCCTTGAGTGTCCCTTGGATGTCTTGCAATCTCAGTGTGGTGCAAAATGTCTTCCAGCATGTCAGCAAAGCTTGGGTCAAACATGGTGTCTGCTTCATCCACCACCAAGAAGTTCAGCTCACTCAAATCCAACCAGCTTCTCCTCAAGGCTTTGACCAGAGCACCTGGAGTCGCCACTAAAATATCCGGAACGCTTCGCTTGAAGACACTCTTAATGTGCCCCACTCCTCGCCCGCCACCCACAGTCCTGGTCACCATGCCTAGAGGCGCACACAGGCTCCTGGACACAGCGGCAACCTGGTCAGTCAGCTCCCTGGAGGGCACCAGAATCACGGTGCGGATTTTTGCAGAACCCGCTTCAAACTCGCCCTGGGTGAGTTTTAATTTGTGCACAATCGGCAGCAGATAACTCAGTGTTTTCCCACTTCCTGTCTCCGCCGCACACAGGATGTTGTGACCTCTCATCACCTTTGGGATGGTCTGCAGCTGCACAGTGGTGGGGTGAGTAATATTGAGGCGCTCCAAAGTTTCCACCAATTCCTTGGAGATGTGCAGTTTATGGAACGTCTTTGCAGGCTTCTCTGCATCCTCCTCTGGGCTTCCAGAAACAAAAGGTGCAACAGACTTGATGTTGTTAATGGTGAAATAATCCCCGTAAGACTTGTTGTGCTTCCATCCTTTGGAGCACAGAGTAGGTTCCTCAAACTTTCCGTACGTGTATCCAACAGACTGATTCAAACTAGCGTTTCTGCTCTGGACGAGGAGCCTGCCGGCTTTGACGGTGTTCAGGTTGTTCTTGCCTCGGGTCTGCTTCGGGTTCTCAACGCGTTTCTGCACATAGCGAGGAACACGAATGATGGGGATCTCTTCTGTGGAGGTTGATGTTGGATAAAGACGAGCAGGGTAGACAGAAAAATAAACATGACCGGCTACAGCTCTGCTAACTTTATGCGAAACCAAAGCCGAACAGCCGACCTTCAGAGACCACATTCTGGTAATGCTAACGCTAGCCTCTTGTTGGACAAAAGTTAGCGATAAAAAGTGGAAAAACGTAACACTACATAATAAAAACGACAAAATGGATCAATTTATGAATCTCCAACAGTTTGCCCAAAAAGTGAAGTGAATGGACTGTCAGAAAGCCATTAGAAACGCAATCCCGATCGCCATGCGTAACTTGGCGAGTGTTGATGACGTCGTGGCGCACACTGATGATGTATTATTTACAATAGCTGTTACGGAAAACACTATTTTAAAATAGCATAACAAATTAAGAACGATAAAATTGGTAGATCTTATTGTAAAACAATTGAATGTTCACAGTGAAATATACTTCACATATAAATATCCTGATAGATAAGTGTTTTTGGCCTGATTTGCATATAATAATCAAACTAATATCTCCGTGAAAAACAACAGCACACTGAACACTACAACAGTGCACCCATCCGGGTGGCAACTACTACCCCCATATCAATAGTTCCGGGGTGAATTATGTACCAGCAACCTAGCACTACAAAGTACAACATTAACCCTTAAAACTAAATACTAATTATATGCAGTATACAAATAAATGCTATTTTCTTTATCATCAATGTATTATGTTTTTAATAGTTTTGTTGTAAACTGCTCACATTTTAAATATAATTTTTATTGCAGTGTATGTTGGTACAAAACTACCTTTTTGTTTTGCTAATTCATTTTTCTAATCATGTCAGCTATATGTGACGTATATATGAGACTAATTAAAGGCTCAAGGCTAGTTATTATGGTGCCCGTCCTGGGATTCCTAGGGGGATAATCCAGTGTTGCTACATGCTGTGTGCCACCAGGCATTTCAAATAATAACGTGTGACTAATCTCCTTTTTGTGGCCAGTGAAAAGGGCTCTAAAGGAGGTGGCTTTTAACTTTTTTTTCACACAATACAGTACGGTATTTTCTCTCCTGCTGGCTCCAGAATTTGTTAGTGATGAACACATACAGTACGTGCTAAATGAAGCATCCCTGGTAAGTGATTTACAATATAATATCATGAATTATGTGTTTGTTTGGATACCTCTGGAATCCAACCAGGAAGTAATTTATTCGAAGTTGATGATGAAGAAATAATTTTTTTTGTCGTCTAGCTAGTCAAAGTTCAATTTAAAAAATGGCCACTAGAGGGCAGCAATAGATAATCCAATGTACTTTTATAGCTTTAACATAAGATTTGAAATAGTAGCATAACAACATCATTATTTTACAACACAATGCAGCCTTCCAGAATATAATAAATCATTGCATTTTCTGAAATATTTCAATATATATTTCTCAATACCGCATTTATATGCAACAAATCATTCTTTATTGCCTCAGTGAGTCCTTATCTGCAGACATTCTAACCATAGTAGTGCAGTAACTTGATATTTGTTGACATTTAGCTAGCACCTGTTGCGTAGGCGCTGATGTTAGCATTTCTGCAGTGTGTGCAAATCCTTGAAAGAAGAGCAACACCTCAAAAAACCAGTATGGCAGGAGAGATGCTTGTTTGTTTTTATTTCTTTTTTTTTCTCTCTTTTTTTTCTCTTTTTTTCTCTTTTTTTCTCTTCAGATCATAGTATATCACAAACCATATCTACAGCCGCCCACACAATTCAGTTTTGTTATCTTCACCCTTTAAGGTCATCGGTGAAGATAATGCAGGTAATAGAAATGTGACCTGGGTGCTTAAGCAGAGGAGAAAGTTCAGCTGTCAGGTGACTGTGTCAAAATATGACTGTATTTTTGAATGTTTGTTGGTTTTTACGACAGGATAAGTAATATCAGACACGCTTAAGTAATTCTTCTCAAACTGTGGAACGGGTACCACTGGTGGTCCATCAGTAGTGATGTGCAGAAATAGATTTTTTTTTTTTGTGACATATACTTATAAAGTCGTTGACAATTGGGTAAAATTGAATTAAAATATAAGTGGTTCCTGCGATATTAACGCCACAAACCACAAGAATAAGCGTACTTGTAAAGAATATATTATTGAGAACCACTAGAGTATTTGGGATTATTGGAGATACAGTTTGTATTGAGGACGAGTATGAATAATTGTGAACATGTAATATGTACATTTCAAACTGTCATAAGTTTGTTTATTTATTTATTTATTTATTTTTATTTTTTATTTTTTATTTTTTATTTTTTATTTTTTATTTTTTATTTTTTATTTTTTATTTTTTATTTTTTATTTTTTATTTTTTAAATAAACATTTATAGAGATTATAGAGATTGCAAAAAAGTGAAGAAACCTTTCGCTTTTGCATGGAAATAAAAGACCACAGGAAACGTGATATTGATGCTTTGAGATGTCTTTGTGTGCTGAGCGCCAGTCTATACGCCCACATGCTTCTGGCGTTGGTATATGTTGTATGTATCACAAATAAAAGCCGGTTGTGCAAATGTGCTTTTGGAGTTTTGATGTTATGCAATGCCACAAAAAAAATTCTTATTTCTGTCCATGTTTGTATTGAGCGGACAAGAAAACAAGAGATATATGATGTGGCGTTTACTGAAGTTGGGTTAAAGCCTGAAGGTATAAAAATGTGACATTTGCATTAAAACATTGCAGCTTTAGTATTGATTCCTGTCGGTTTGTAGCTGCCTTTCAAGGATGCAGAACCTAGAAACTTGACCTTTTCACTTTTTTAAGTTGCACTGATGCATAAACAGCAAAACTGTTAAAGTCATCGACCTGCGTGAACCTGTGTGTGTGTGTACTATGTGTGTGTAGTAGCTTGCTATGTGAAGATTAACCTGAAGAGACTGGTGGGTGGAATACAAACAAAGGGGTTAAAAAGGAGTGGCCACAATACAATGAAACTTGGGTATACTTTAGAGCAGGGGTCTCAAACACGCGGCCCGCGGGCCAAATGTGGCCCGCAGGACACTAGTTTGAGGCCCCCGCCTTGATATGAAAGTTTAATGTTAGTGCGGCCCGCGCAAGTTTGATATGGATGCTGTATGGTATCATGTACCCAGAAAAAATGATTACGTTTGATTAATGTTCATGTTAAAGGTTAAATAACTGTTAATAGTTACCCTCCCTATTCGTGTGGAAGTGGTAAGTTTTTGGCTATTTAAGTTTAAAGAAAATAACTTGAAGGCTACCGTTTAGGTTGCTAGCTCTCTAGTTTGCGAGTTAGCATGTGTCTCAAGACCCTGCAGTTGCGCAATATGTTGTAAATAAAAAGAGTATAAATGTGACTATAGTCGTGTTTTGTCATGTCTACAGGGCTCTAATAATGCTTTGTTCATTTTAATCTGAAAAAAATAATTTGTCTACCCACCAACTATATGTGGTTTCTTAAGTTTTTATTATTTGCCATTTTATTATTATTATTATATTTATTTATTACTGATTGATTTTCTTTATTCTTGATTTGTTTATTTATTTTTAATCTTATTTTGTGTAGAAAAATAAAAAGTAAGATATTTGAGAACAGTGGAATGTTTTATCAGAGCTTCTCTTGTAGAAAATTGGAACCAAAGTGAAGTTTTTAAATTTTTTTCCATTTTTAATAAATACGTTTTTGTTGGAATTCACATTTGCCATCAATGAACCACAGCTGCCCAGTGCCGGTAGCACTCATGCAGCCCCGAACCATGATGCTACCACCACCACACATAATGTAGGCAAGACACAATTATCTTGCAACTCCAATTAAAACACAGACCACAGTTGCGGCCAAGTTAAAACTCACTTCCTGTCCGCCCACCACTCCGCAGCTCCCTTATGGTACACGTTTACAGACACACATGAGCACAAGTCTTATTTATGTCTTAAATTTTTTATTTACTCTTATTATGTTTACTATATCGGGTAATAAAAATGTAAAGGTGACTATAGGGGTGTTATATCATATCTAGAGGGCTCTAATAATGTTTAAAATGTATTTAGAAGGTAGTAAACAAGTTTTCTTCAATTTATAAGTGGATATACTTCCCAGAAATGGACTAATTTACTGACTTTTTGGAAATACACTTTAATTAGCATTTAATTACCGTAGCTTCCTGTTCTATGGTTATCATCAAACATCTCTCCTTCTGTAGCTTAGACTATGTTAATGTTCATGTTAAAGTATAGTGTAGTTGTCAGTGTATTGCATCATTATTTAAGACGCTATGATGTACAGTATACACAATATCGAGGCATTTTTAAACTGTGGTATGAATTATGAATCAACCATTGTTTGAAACTGAATTTTGGAACCACGCAGGCAAAAACAGCTGTGCTTTGAGTAAAAAGTTTGACAACCATTGGACTCAAAAATGGAGTCAAAATGTTATGATGGATGATTGCCTAAATCCTTTTGAAAATTGGTGCCGCAGCAACCAGCACACTAGAAAGGGTGCAGTGTGTGTGTGTGTGTGTGTGTGTGTGTGTGTGTGTGTGTGTGTGTGTGTGTGTGTGTGTGTGTGTGTGTGTGTGTGTGTGTGTGTGTGTGTGTGTGTGTGTGTGTGTGTGTGTGTGTGTGTGTGTGTGTGTGTGTGTGTGTGTGTGTGTGTGTGTGTGTGTGCGTGTGTGCGTGTGTGCTGACATCACAGCTGGAAGTGCCTTGTCACGCGGGGTTAGTAAAAGTTGGGATCGGAGCTCCACAGGGCGAGAGAGACAGACAAGCCAAGCCGGAGAAGAGGCACTCTAACCGGGATAAAAAAATTTCCGGACCGTTCTCTGGTATTACGACGAACATTTTAACAAAACTATTTTTTTGTGTGTGGCATTGACAGCGACAGCGACTTTCCCTCAAATAGATTTATATTTTGGAAGAACACTGTGGATTTCGTGAAACTAAAGAGGACACTCGGGTCCCGGGCTCCAAATGCAGCAAAGTTCGGTTCGGCAACGTGAAGCTCGATAAATGTTACGACATTTTCATAGAGAGTAGACCGCCTGCTTCGACGGTCGAGCGGCGGCGTAGTAGTAGTAGGAGGAGGAGGGGGATTCGAGAGAAAAAGAGCCGAGCTGTCAAACCAGATGACGACGGCAAACTGCCCCGGTAATGAGGACCTGGACTTCCGACTCATCTTCGGGGAGGACGGGCAGCAGCAGCCGTTAGGCCCGGCAGGTCAGTTCCCATACAGAACTGCTTAACTATTTCTTCACCGGTTTACGCTAAGACTTTTAACTCTGTGGCTCTGTAACTACTTTCTTGTTAAGGGAGCAGTTGTGGCTGCTTATATGTGATGTTTACATTTGACTTTTCTATGGCCGCCTGCCAGAGAATAACAGCAGCTGTCTATAGCCTGACATGCTAACTGCTCATCAAGTCCATTGATTGACTTGGTTGCTACTAGTTACTATTCTTCTGTAATGTTCTCTTTCAGGGTACCTGGCATTTTTAAATAGGTACAGACAGGTTTGAAATACTTGTGCAAAGCAGCAAATTTGCAATTTGCAATTTGCACACACATATATACTAATTGTCTTATGTTACAGATGTGCTAGTAGTGACCATTACTTTCATTATTCCTCTTCAGGTTAGATGTCATTGTGAATACTGCAGCTTTAAATAGGCACATATACACTGATAAAGGTTTTTGCACTTCAGCAAATATAAGAAAAACATAGTAACTTTTACATAGTAACTTACATGAGAACTAAAGTTCCATAGACCATAATAAGTTCATTACAGCTGATAAAAATGCCTTAAGTCTGATCTTTATTCGGGTTTCAAAACAATTTCCCGTTTTCTTGCAACTAGACAAATGATCTGTCTGTGTAGATTGTCAGTCATTTAGGTCACGGTAATCCGCAAAGGTTGAATTCGGGCAACTGGACTCTTCTTCAGACTCTTTGGACAACAGGTGAAACATCTTCATCAAACAGTTCAGAATAGAATAGTTCTTTTTTGTCCCGATTCAACCTTTGCGGATTGGCCAATGATCAAATGCCAATTGTCGGTTGTTCCATTTACCATAAGTTCATTACAGCTGATAATAATGCCTTAAGTCTGATCTTTATTCGGGTTTCAAAACAATTTCCCGTTTTCTTGCAACTAGACAAATGATCTGTCTGTGTAGATTGTCAGTCATTTAGGTCACGGTAATCCGCAAAGGTTGAATTCGGACAACTGGACTTTCTTCAGACTCTTTGGACAACAGGTGAAACATCTTCATCAAACAAGAATAGTTCTTTTTTGTCCCGATTCAACTTTTGCGGATTCACATGCTGTAGTTACTATTCTTCACTATTCCTCTTCCAGTAAGTAGTTGTTTTATAAGACAAAAATATAAGAAAATGTGTTATTTGTAGGGCTGTTAAAAATAATCAGATTAATCACAGACACTTATGATTAATCACCACATGCAACTATGTCTAAGGTATGTCAGTGCGAGTATTTCACTCGCACATGCGCCTAGAAATTACACAGTGCGAGTGGAAAACATAAAAAGGGGGGCACTCGTGCACGTACATTTTTCAACCCTTTCATTCGCATTTTCTTCCTGAAATAAGTCCATCTAAAGTGAATAAAAGTATAATACAATTTTCGCGCATTTGTATATAAATCTACAAGTCTATAATTTCTCTTTGTTGGCATCGGCAACACTCTTGTTGACGCTCGATGAGACAGTGCAGTTGCACTCGCTGACTTAGAGCTAACTAGCTGTTATCAGATGGATAAGGGAGCGCTGGAGGAAGTATGACTCTCTGTGATGTAAGTGCTGTCCCACTCATGCGCTAAAAATATATATATTTTTTCATTTGTATGCAGTGTAACTCTGCTCCGAATTCCCACGTGCCACGCAAAAAAAAAAAATGGGCAAAGTATTTATTTCGTCATGCATTTACTCATCAACAAGAGGCCAAGAGAGGCTTGCCTACACAAGCCTGGCGGGTGTGCACCGCTGTGGAAGCCTGTGCCATGAAAACACAGCATGGACACTCATTTATTAACACTCCTTGCTCCCTGTGTAAGATGTATATAAACCAGGGATTTGCGGCCCGCAGGCCGGCCATTTATAGCCCACATTTTTAATGGGCCCCTGAACGGCACATTGTGGAAAACAATGTACTAGAAGTACTAGACAAACTATATATTTTTCCCATTTATCTGTACTGTACAGACTGAACTTGAAATGAAACCAGGAAAATGCAACAAAATGAAGGGCATTCAAGCATATTCAAGAGTCAAATTGCATGTCAAGTACTATAAATTTGTACATGTTGGTAGGTCTGCATTGAAATGAAAGCTTCTCACACCACCCTTGACAGTTCCTTGACAGACACCCTCCTCCCGCCCCACTATTTGAGAGGCACTGCTTTTTAGATATACAATGAGTTCAGGTCCTGTCCAGTATTCAAATTTTGGTGTTCCAAATTAAAAGGACATGGAAATCAAAGTGGTACTTATATATTCTGTAGTGAACCATACAAGACTTGTTATGAAGAAGTAGAAGACTAGTTATGATGTTTTCTTTAGATGCGTTATGCATCATGAACCATCTAGAATATGTACAAGTTTTTAATAATAAAGCCCCAGTGGTTTCAGAGAGGATGTGACTAAGTTTAGGATGATGCAAGTTTGCATCTATGAAGAAAAGGAACAGATTCTAACGAACTAAAGACTGGTTGTGATACACAAGGTATTAGAAGATGCTAAAGGTGACTAAGGAAGTGTTCTTTTCCCACTGATATTGCGACTTTACATGGCATAGAGAACAAAGACCTAGTGAAATATCCAAGGTTAACAGCCTTTTTTAATGGTCTGTTCATCCATGCTGTGTTGAGATGCTCATTGGTTCCGTCATTGAGTTGAAAAACCAGTGGAACCAATGAATGCACCCACTGTGTCTATTTATTAAACTGTGGAACAACTTCATGGAATTACTGTTGCGGTCTTAAAATCAGTTTTTCCTTACTTTGAATGAGCACACGAATAATTTTCATCACATTTGGATGGTCTTGGCTTGGCTTGGATGCGGGGGTGTCCTGTCCAAATCGACGAAGCGTAAAGCATGATCACAGTAAGAGTTTTACACGCTTCCTCTGTCTCAGAAAGCTTCAAGACTCGAGTCACGGCTTGTTTTTGTAACAAATTCTGCAGTGTTTCCGACAGGTTTCTACAACGTGTCGTCTTGTTCGCTTGCCTGTTGCGCGGGCCAGCTTGGGGGCTGATGTCATTTTACTTCCAAACCTTCAGCATATCAGTTTGTGCAATTAAATCATGGAACGGATTGAGTTCAGAACTCGTTATGCTCAAATAAATCTATCAATTTTTGTAAAAATGCAGATAATTTTGGAAATATTTTGCCTGTATTTTTTCTTTCTACTTTTATTAGAAAGGGAGTCACTTTTATGTGAATACTAACTTGCGATTTGCAAGTCAACACAAAAGACATTAATATTAATCAAAATCAAAGTATTAGTGTGCAGTAATCTGACTGCTTGGCTTATTTTTCCATTCTGCTCCTCTTTATCTACTGTAATTGTATGGCTTTGCACCTCTCATTTACCATGCTTTGTTGTTGTTGCTTTGTTGTTCTTTGTTGCTCAGTAATCAGTCAACATTTAAGATGAAGAAATATGTTACTCTATTATTTAGATGCTGGAGCACAATTTACTGCAAGGGATTTCCCCCGCAAATTTGAATGGAGCCAAGTTAAATAGCGCTAACAAGTACTTCCATGAAACCTTACTGCAGGTAGGAAAGATAAAACAATGTCCTTCTGTTGCCACCCATGTCAAACAAATTTAATTGAATTTGATCACAGCACAGTGGAACCTCTAAATTTAAAAATACCATATATCACAAAACATCCTTCCTTGTTAGCATCCTATGAAGTAGCTAAATAAAATGGCAACCAGAACCTGAAGTCGCTGTGTTACATCGCCATAACAGAAAATAATTGAGAACCACTGCCTTTATTGAAGACACAATTCTTGATGCGATTGTTCCCAAAGACATGATGTGGCAGTGAGACACCACCTTCCTGTTTTGCCATGAGTTATTTTTTGAATTTTTTTTTACATAAATAGTGTGTTTTGAGTGACATACTATTCACGTTGTGTACACAGCCATTGTGGAATTATGTATAAATGTCTTTATTGGCATTTTGAATTGAATTGTCGACATGCTGAAAAAGTGTATGCAACCCTGATGTACATGAACATACAACAATGTACATAAATACTCATATTTTTAAGTATAGTAAATATAGCACACGTTTATATATTTCTAAATATATTTTCTAAATTTAGAGTAGTAACATTTTAACATTGACAATCAATAATAATCGTAAGATGCTAATAGTAACATGCAAAGACATAAAAAAAAATATATAACTCTTTGATGCAAGTTTCCTCAGATAAAAACTGCAAAGCTTGCCAATCTTGCTTGGCACTATGCATAGGCCGGTTTCAATGTATACCACGGTACGGAAAAAGTCAGGGTTTGAAAACCGCCAAATAGTCATAGCTCCCACTTTGTTGCAATACATTTCAGTCAAAAGCAAGCACAAAAACAGCCAACTAAATGCAACACTTGTGGAGTAATGTCTCACAAAATATGATAAGATCCCGCAGGATTTGCTGCAGTTGACAACTTTAGGCATTCCATTTTCGAGGTTCCCTTTGCTGTGTTATTGTGACCATGATCGCCTCACCGTTCTTCTCAGTCGTGGGAAAGACTGAAATTACATCGCTCTCATGGTGGACTATTTTGAGCTCTCAAAAGAGAGTGGCACATGGGCAGACGGCGGCAGGTTCTAGTGAGCCCATCAGACTCTCTCTCTCTCGTCCCGGCACGTCTGCTACTTACCTTCAAGGATTTTTATGTGTGTGTTTTTTGTACTGCTGAGACAATTTACGATCTTAACCATCGGAGGAGTGGAAGAATGCTGTGTGCCACGTCGCCAGGTGAGTGAGCGTTACTTGGCACTCCCAGACTCCAGTCAGGTGTGCTGTGTTAAAGCTGAGGGGTGGTAGCAGTGACTCAGGTCTGTTAGACAAGTAGATGCAAAACGGTAGCGGACCACTTCAGTGATGGGTCTTGAGTCTCAAATATAGAACTACTGTTCAATGTCCATGTTAAGGGATCATTTCATGAATTTATCTATATTGAATTTATCTATTTGGAATTTTATGAAGATAGTTGAGATGTACAAAAGTTAAGAATAGAAGGCAAAATTCCTTTTGTCTGATTTTCAACTTCTACCATGATCTTGATGTCGGAGAATTTGCACAGAAATTTAGATAAAATGATCTGATCGTTTATGGTGACAACGACACAGTCTGCATAGACTTTAAAAGAGACTTTAAGCATCACCATAAATTTCTGTGAAAATGCAGAAAAGGAAAAAAGAGGTCATCAGTCAGACAGCCATGCATGAAGTCCACATGTGGGACCAGACCACCACGTGGGTGCCCCCTAACCCTACTGAACTCGAGGGGTCTCAAGCACCCTGTCTGATGAATGAGATGTTTGTTTCCCCGGGGGCGAGGCATGACTAACTATGTGAGGCATCTGTCTAGTTTAAATTTAGTGTAACTGAAGCTACTGCTGGCTGTGCTGCATCAACATATCAGAGGCTGCATTACACTAGAGAGAAAGCTGTTTAACTCCTGTATCTCCTTTCATTTGTGTCTTTCTCCCCCCACTGCTCCCTTTGTAGTGTGTGGGGCACAGGGATTATAGTAGTTAGATTCCGTTTGTATTTTTAGGGAACACCTTTAAGTTATAGATAGCGGAGCAAAGATTTGTTATTGGCGTCTTTGCAGTCAATTTGCATCGATTGGTTCAATATTGTTAAATAATTAATCTTAAATTTCCACAATAAGGGTACATATATTTCATTTGTTACTAATAAAATGTATGCTGCACCAGTAAGAGCATCACAAGCTGATGGTCCACATTCCAACCGGGTCCCTTGTGGTGTGGACTCTACTACATGGGTCATAACCGGAATGTGGACCATGTGTACTCTAACAGCGGGCAAAAAGTGTATTACACGCCCACTGTGAATAGAGTTCCAACAATATGCACCGTTGATTACTAAGCTGATCATCATAAACATCCTCCGCCTTTCAAACTCCTTCCTTTGAAGGTTCCTGTTTAATGACTGAAGCAAAGCATGTTGTTTATTAACTATGCCAAAACTGAATAAAAAAAAAAAGATAATCAGCAAGCTTGTTTTTTGAGGTCAAATCTTGATAAATTTTTTAATTTTTTCAGAAAAACAAATGAAGGCAAATATGTGTCAATAAGATCTTTGTCTCTCCGTGGTTATTTAGTTCAGGTGGTTATTTGGCACTATATCTTTGTCCCATAATGTTATCTCAGTATGAGACTGTTAATTAGTAGCCTAATTTAGCTGACAGCATATGTTAACGTTGGCTTAGGTTGAGCCTCTGTTGGCTGGTGAGTTTTCTGTGACAACACAGGAAGGCTTTATGAAGTAACCCTCACTTAACATTACATAACACACAAGCGTACAGACAAAATGCTGTTTAAACTGACACCAACCATCTACAATTGGCGCTATGTATCTAATCGCACAGGCAGATCTCCTGCCATATTTTAACATACAGTATGTTTTGTCCCTATTACAGATTTAAAATACAGAGAACCCCGCTAGACTTGGCACCAACCCAGTCAGGAAGGTTTTAAAGCCACAGGTGATGTCAAACCGTTTGGTATACGTATGTCTGTGCGTCACAAGCTCCTGTTTTAGAAAACTAGGCCACCAGCCAGCCCTAGAGATCCTGGAAGACAAAGCTTTGTGCTAGGTGATTTGTTTTTGGATTATCGGGCAAGTAGTGTAGGTTACCATTCCACTGGGTTACTGGAAGGTACATGTCTTCCGCAGTTGTAGATACTCAACCAGCAGTTGATCAGGATGCTTGCGAAGTCAATAGCCACGTTTACATGGACCCAAATATTCCAATTCCATTCGGGTTATTTGCTGAAACGGAAAGAATGTAACCTTTGTATACACCTCATTCCGAAAGAAAAATGCCAATCTGAATGAATATATAATCGGATTCCCAGGGGTGGAATATTACTTTCCCCAATCCGATGGAGGTATCTTGTAACCGTTCAATCGGAAAGTTGTCAGGGTGCATTCTTCTTCGTGGTGTTTTTCTTCTTCTGTTGTTTATTGGCGGTTGGCAAGTCGCTTTCGTGTGCATTAGCGCCATCTGTGGAACAGAATCTAAACCCTTCTATACGCTTTTCACAAGTCCAGTTTTATTAAAAAAAGAAAATACATATCTATATAAAACATGTGCTGAGCTTAATTATAAAATATTAGTAAGATTGAACTTTATCTTTTCCTGTTCCCGGGTGCGTTCTTTCAGCGAATGCTGAGATATGATGTAACACGCAACTCGAGACGTTCTTCGATTTAAAAAAAAAATTAAGCGAGCAATCGGCACTGGACTGCTGTGGAAAGTTAGTTTTTGATTCAAACTAAATTTCAAGACTGGACGAACAAAAAACTGTCAATACGGAGTTATTCCAACAAGTGAAAGAAAAACTCGAGGAAGTCGGTATCACGTGATGTTGGTGTTTACGCTTTACTGTGCATGCCCCATTGACTATTCTGGTTGATTATAGCAGCGCATGTAGACACACAATCGGAATATTCCTTTCCATGTATACCATTGTTTTTGGAAAGGTCATTTGGAAAGATTCCTCATGTAAACATGGCTAATGTGAGAATTAGTCTTTCATGGAACCACTGGCCACCAACACTCCCAACGGGAGGCCATCCACTGTTATGAGAATTGTCATTACCATTTTAGTAATGTCACAGCTATGGCCATTCCGTCTAGAAACACAAGCTAGTAACGTCAGGCCTAACTCGGTTCATAAATCATCAGAATCCCACCACTGACGGCCACACACCTTGGAGAATTGTTGTCCTATCTGGCGCTGGTGTCATTCTGCTGTACACTGTTGTTCAGCAGCTCTTGCTGGTGGTTGAAAGAAGAGACTACCAGGGCAGAATACAAAGCCTTTTGTACAAGGGGGGTGTAAGCAGAGCTGGTTCTAATCAAGCTGCGTGCCCACCACAAAGGGAACCTGGGGTTAGGTTACCCTCTAGCTCCTGTGCCACATGGTTCTGCATGTGGCTGGTGTGTAACCCAAGACGGTGATATGTGGTGGTGCGTGGACGTGTACACACAACAGGGAGAATTTATGGCGGAGCAATAGCAATGGAGGTTGTTTACAGCATAATGTTTGAAATAATGTTGTGTAAAAGTCGTCTACTCCTGTCGAAATTCGAAATCCTTTTTACAAGCCCCTAGCAAGGATAAGTAGCATAGAAAACGGATGGATGGATGGTAGCAAAGACACACAGTTAAGTCATGACCCAGCATACCTATTACTAGGGTTTGTTTGCTTTTGCTGTTTTATTTTGTATGGGGATTGTCTTGACAACGTTGTCATCTTTGTACATACATCCTTTTTAAAAATGCTAAACTTTTTGCAAGGTCATTGTCCTATAAACCTATCCTCTGTGGGTACCAGCATTAACATTGACACACCCTACCAGCTCAGTTGTTGACTGGACCTTCTCAGAATGTGGGCTTGTATGTCACGGCTGGTCACAGGACCTTGACACACTTTACGTGCAGTGAGGAGAAACAGTCCCCACACCTTATCCCAATACACCCACTCTCACCCCCAAGCCAGACTCTAGTCAGTCCAAGGTCTCATGAACTTTGTAACAATACACCAAAGTGGATGCCACCATCACCAACAAGACGAGCCCCCCGTTGTTACTGTGACTTTGTGGTATGTCACAAACATCCGTGCTTCACTCTCTTGGCGTGGCTAAGCTATTAATAACCCAGGTACAGGAAAGCCTCTTAGAGATCTTTATTTAACTGGATCAACTCTGTCATGTATGGACACTTGAGGAGTGTGTGACGCACGGGGCTTTACATCCAAACCATTGATAAAAACGCTCCACTTTCTCTACTCGTTTCACGTCCGTGACCTAGTGTCCTAAGGTGAATGGGGGGATGGGGTGGGGGTGTTGGGGTTTCCCCATCACCGGCCCCTTTCCCCACTATGAAGGTTTTTAGGTCACAAGCTCATACTGTAATCTAGTACCAAGTACAATGGTCGTCCCCGGTCTGACCCTTGACTTTGTAACACTGCCCCTTTAACGAAATGTGACCAAGTAGAAAAGCAGGTGGGACTTTTAGCTTTGTCTGTTTGTGCTTTAGCCAATCAAGCGCGACACAGGCAGCTTTTAAAAAGATGGATTTAACCAAGGTAATTTACAAGTTATTACACTTAAGTTATTACACTTAAACTCATCATCTTTGATCCAAGTTGAGTGCTAAAAAGACAGGTCGTAAAAGGTTAGGGCTCTCATTTCTACCACCAAGCCAGGCATATGGACCCTCCCATTGCATGATTTTAATATGTAAATTATCATGACATGGTTGCAGGGAATGAAAATGAAACTTGAGTCAATTCTCGCATCCCAGGTGATGCTTTACTATACGGCACGCACATCACACAGTTTGCCTTTGTAAATTGTGGCTCACCTAATTTACTTATTACTAAGTAAGACAACTGTGACTACCTTGCCCTAAACGACCAGGCTTGGTTCCAGACCCGGACGTTCCAGACGTTGAATTTCGTAGTTAGATCCCAGAAAACCACATTAACTTTTTTTCTGTTTTTACCATTATATAGCCCTGTAGATAGCCATGTAGACATTGTGTTAGATACAATAGAAGAAAATAAGCCATATTAGACCTAAACAAGATAAGAAAGAGCATAGACAGCGTACTTCCTTGTGACTATTGTCTCATCAATGTAAGGTTACCGACACCTACAGACCAGTGAAGAATTCTACTCTATTGCCACTGTTTATGGTTAAAGAGTGACTTACCATGCACTTTCAATCTCTTTATTAAAAAGCAGAGAACACATGCAGTGACCATTCACACAGGAGCTGCTGTTGGTCACTCTCTATACTGCTGGTGGCCAGCTGATGTCACAAACTTCCCAGGCCCAGCTTCTTAAAGGCACACAATAAGTCCTAAATAGTTTATTACACCTCATATTATGTCTTTTGAATGCATATTATTTGAGAGTAGATTTAGATAGTAGATAATAAGTAGATGTAAGTAATGATTGTATTTTTAATGGATGTAAAGCAGGTATTAGTTATGGTGGTGAAATTTGCAGCTCTTTTCCACGTGGCCTCTTTTGCTTTGCTTGGCGTGTATGTGTGTGTGTGTGTTGGTCCATGTCTGTCAGTCAGATGCTGTCGTCAGAGGATCCAATACAGGGTCTTGTGACATGCAGCCTGGCCCAGTGTGAAGCTGAACGGCTATAAATATAAAAGCTTGCTGCTGCTCCTGCTGTTGCGGTTGTTAGCAAGCTGTGCAGAGGGGGGCCAGAAGACATTTTCCCTCCTTATACTTCAGTCCTCGATATTTAGTTTGACAGACGACGGTGGTAGGAAATACATGTTGGGAATTTAACCGCAGCACAATTTTTTGTCACTTTGCATTATATTTTCTTATATATATATATTTTCTTCTATTGATCTTTTATAAACCAAATTATATGAAATTCTCAGGAACACAAGGAAGTGTTGGGTGATTATTACACAATATAATCCATTATAGGCTACACTAGTTCATTTTGTTGTATTTGTGACGGGTTTTTAAACACTTTTAGACAATGAGCTCATAGGGAGGAACCTACCTACTATGTAGCATTATTGGTTTGTCTTTTTGCATCAGAAATCACTATTTGACATGTGATGAATTTAGTGGATGGTGTGGATGGAATTACTCCTAATAGGTACCACAGAGTGCATTCAGTGGAAGCTTATCAATAACCACTAACAGTGAAGCCAGTGTAGACAATAGGCTGTTGTTTATTTGTTTTACTGCACATGTATGTGTGTGTGTGTATATGTGTGTATATGCTGCCTGTGCTGAATGACTTTTGGTATAAATAGCCTGCCAGGGCTAGTCGTGATGACAGCTGACAGCACGCACCGTTGTGTGAATTTGTTTCCTGAGTAGCGCTGTTCATCGGTTATCCCTCTTGGAACAATGCCAGGATGGCAGACTCCTACCCGGCAACATCTCTTGCCACTGATTTTTCCAGAAAGTGGGCTCAGTGACTCGTAGAAATTCCGGGCACAACTGCACACAGGTGGATTGAATATGGCGCTTTTCCTTTTTGGTGTGAGTTACCGTACGAGTAAATGCGGTATCAGGAACAGAAGCATTGCTGCGTCGTACAGTGGAGACTTTAAGGTCAAACAGAACTTTTTAGATTTCTGAAGCAGTTATCCTCATGCACTGTTTCTTCTCTTTCTTTGACCTTAGGAAGTATTGGTTAGCATGTCTGCCTCACAGTCTGTTCTGTAGAACATATCTGTGCGGTTCACCCCATGCTTGCATGGGTGTTCTTCCTCCCACATCCCACAATGTATGCTAGGCTAACGTATGAATGGTTATTTATATTTGCCCAGTGATTGACTGGAAACCACTCTAGTATGTACCTACCTTCTGTTGTGATGCTGATGAGGACAAGTGGCATATAACATTTATGGGTGTTAGATTCCCAAGCATAGCATTATTGAAATAATCAAATGATTTAAATCTGAAGATGATAATCTTTCATTTCCTGTATTTTCAGATCTGGAGCCTGACGACAACACAGCTTTCTACATCCTAAATGTGGGCCAGCCCCAGTCAGTGGTCTCAAACCACCAGTCCATTGGACTTCCTCGCCATGGCATGCAGTCGCACCCCCCAATCATCAGCACTTCCCCTCGCCATCAGTCACACAAACAAGGACCGGTGCCCCCGAGTTATGAGCCGCAGGACTCTAAGTACGGCACCTCTCCCTTGCTTCCCTCGGCTCCGGTGGAGGCACCAAAAGCCTTTGAGTGCCCCAGTATTCAGATCACCTCCATCTCTCCGAGCTGCCAGCAGGAGATGGACGCCAATGAACAAGATCTGAGGGCAAATGGCCCTGATGGGGACTATCACAGTGACAGGCCCCTGTCCAGAGACCACCTGTATTTGCCCCTCGACCACTCATACCGGGACTCCTCTCTCAGCCCCAGCCCATGCAGCAGTCTCTCGTCTCGGAGCTGGTTTTCTGACGCCTCCTCCTGTGAATCTTTTTCACATGTTTACGACGATGTTGAGTCTGAACTCAATGAAGCAGCAGCTCGCTTCACCCTGGGCTCCCCGCTGACATCCCCAGGCTGCACTTCGCCTCAGGCTGGCGTTGGGAATCTGGAGGAGCCATCTCAGTGGCAGCATCATCACCCCTCCTTTGTCCACCACTCCCACTCCATCAGTCTGTCACCTCGACAGTCCCCCTGCCACTCACCACGCACCAGTGTCACTGATGAGAACTGGCTTAGCCCGCGGCCGACATCTAGGCCCTCCTCACGTCCCACCTCACCCTGCGGGAAGAGGCGCCACTCCAGTGCGGACATCTGCTACCCTGGCTCTGTGTCTCCACATCACTCACCTTCACCCACGCCGGGACCTTCACCTAGGGGCAGTGTGACAGAGGACACCTGGGCTGGCAGTCCTTCTGTAGGCATGTCGCCTTTCCAGTGCTGTCAATCTGAGGCGGACATCCCATCCAAGACAAGAAAGACCTCACAGGACAGAACGGCTATGCAGACGGCAGCAAAAGGAGAACTGGGGCTAGATGACCAAGGAAATATGTCTCCTAATCTAGACTCGCCCTCGGAAGAGGCCCTGCACAGCCTGAAGAAGGACGGACCCGGGGAGCAGTTTCTCTCGGTGCCCTCACATTTTTCATGGAATAAACCCAAGCCTGGACACACGCCTATATTCAGGTAACATAATGTAAAACAAAATAAAAGTGATGCAGTTATTTTGCACAATATGCATGCAGTGTGTTATTTTAACAAATGTCATCCTTTACTCAAGTGGATTACAGGTTCGAGAAAGATAGTCATTAATGGAATATTACTGAAAAGCTGGTTCGCGCAAGGACAGGTACCTTATCTCCCGTCATTATGAATACTATCGCTACTTGGCAAGATTTGAAAGGCAATTACCATTATAGTTCAAATACAAAATAAAGACTCATGGACCAATTGTTTTATATGGTTTGCTAGATGCTGTAAAGATTGAAAGTTTTAATCTTGAAGACAAATAACAGTGCAGTAAAAATACTATCAAACTCACATTGTTTGAAAAGATGGGCTTTGAATGGAACACTGTGTTCCGACGTTCGACAATAATGGAACTTTGAGCTGTATATCAGCGGTATAAATCTCAGAGACACTATGTGGTCTATGAGGAAAGGATGATCTACCAAAAAAGACACATGCAAATATCCATTTTAAAAAAGTCTGTGGTGTGTACTCCAATGTGTGCACCAGATGAAGACATGTTGTCTGAACTGGCCCCGAGTGCTGTAAATCAACACAGGGTACATGTGGTAACAAAGGCCACAACCTTCAACCATGGTCAGGAGGGCCATCTAAGTAAATGTTCTTGATTGGCTATTGGGAAAACTGAATTAATAAATTTGTTTTGATAGTATTTGTAATGAGGTGGGAGAATCTGTGAATGTTCTGAACTGATATCATGCCAATGTGGTGGAGGAGCAATGCCATAACATGGCAGACTGCTTGAGTGGAACATCAGTTCTTGGTGAAGAACACCAGTAGTGCGATGGGTGTTTAGTGACTAGGTTATACCACCAGACTCTATTGTAGGACTTGGACATTTGAGAAAGGTTATGCAAAGACAACCCATAGGACACCCCCACTAGCCTGGACTCACGTGTCATCTGTCCTTCTACACTCAAGTTACACTAGCAGCGACACTTCCTCGGGTGGTTACGTCACAGACCCTGTCAGGAAAGGTTAAGAAACCACTACTATAGTTGTGACATGCGTGCTCGCTGCTCACTGACTGTAATGTCTTGAAAGTTGTACAAAAAGAGAAGAGACTCTTGAAATGTGGACACAGGCGAACAACTAGCAGTTCTCCTTGGCTACATCTGGTGTTTATCTGACCCATCCACCACCCCGAACGCCACATGGACCGTCTTTACTATATTTAGATATCATCACATTCCCTTCTTTACCTTGCTTTGTGCTCCAGTCTGCATGTCTAGGTGACTACTTTCAGAAGACTTCCAGAATTTATGTTGTGTCATCGTATGTGTCAAACTCAAGCCCAGGGGACAAATCCCGCGGAACTGTACTGCCAGATTCAGACCGAAAGTTAAAATAATTAACTGAACATATGTAAATAAAAACAGCAACACTTTATCTATTCCACCCTGTCTGTACAAAATAACACCTTAAAAAGGCATAAGACTTCAAGCAGGCATGAATGGACACAAAAAAAATACATTTCCCAGACTCTGATGTAAAAAATGTGGGTTGGGGGGTAATATCCAGTTAGCATTGAGGCATTGAGTTTTGGCCCCCTGTTGTGGTAAATAAATGCAAGCTCAAACCCAACAATCAATAATACTTGTCTTTGATGTGGTTGATAGATTGATTCATAACCCCAATTACAAACTGTTTCGGGGATTAAATGATTTAATGCACTTGAGTGGAGAGACCCAGTTCATTTTTTTTTCAAGGGCATTTTTTTTTTCAAGTGCAGCTGTTCAAATATGATTGTGGCGACATAGATAACAAACAAAAATGAGGGGAAGAGAGGGAAAACACACAATGCCAGCTAATGCGGCACATTATGCATGAAGTACAGTATGTTGCACAACAAGCAGGCGGACACTATGTTGCTGTTTCTGATGATAAACAAAAAGCTAATTATTGTTCAACACAATCCATTGTGGGAAGCTGGTTTGTTTCATTCAAAATGAGAATCAAATCAATACATTTTCCATAAGTAATGACCCACAGTGGAGTGACAAAAAATGTTGCTCATCTTCCTCCACGAACCAGGAAGTAACCTGCTAACTAAAGTAGACAAAAATATTTCTCCCTCTCTGACTGACTCTTTTTTTTCTTTGATTAAAAGGAGATCTGGGTCTTAGAAGACGTCTGTGCTCTACTCGGTGCTATTGCAGTTCATGTAATAATAATTGTGTTTTTCTCTTCAGGACATCCTCACTTCCTCCTCTAGACTGGCCACTGCCAAGTCAGTTTGGCCAGTACGAGCTGAAGATAGAGGTGCAACCCAAAGCCCACCATCGAGCACATTACGAGACGGAAGGCAGCAGAGGAGCCGTGAAAGCAGCATCAAGTGGCCATCCCATTGTCAAGGTAACTTTGCATGTACTTCTTCAGACTGCGAGCTGCTTTTATAATGACACAGTCCCAGAGTTCTACCCCTGTAACATGTACATTGTACATGTACTATCAGGCGTGCAAACACCTTTTTCAGCATACAAGCCAAAATGAAGTATCTATAAAACAGTCAAACATATAATACATATGTATAATCTAACCAGGTAATCAAAATTGTTGACTTCATTCATTCATTCATTCATTCATTTTCTATACCACTTATCCTCACGAGGGTTGCAAGCGTCCCAGAGCCTATCCCAGTTGTCTTTGGGAGAGAGGCGGGGTACACCTTGGACTGGTCGCCAGCCAATCACAGGGCACATATAGACAAACAACCATTCACACTCACATTCATACCTATGGACAAATTGGACAATTAACCTAGCATGTTTTTGGAATGTGGGAGGAAACCGGAGTACCCGGAGAAAACCTACGCATGCGCGGGGACCACACCCTGGTCTCCTAGCTGTGAGGTCTGCGCGCTAACCACTCTCCGCCGTGCAGCCATATTACCCAATACAACAGACATAATAAGAGTAAATAAGCCATTTAAGACATAAACACTCATGCTTGTGTGTGTCACTTTAAATGTGTTCCCTCGGAGAACATGCAAACTCCTCACAGAGATGGCCGAGGGTGGACTCGAACTCGGGTCTCCAAGCAGTGTGGCCTACACGCTAACAACTCATCCGCCGTGCAGCCTGACGTCATTCAATAATTCACAATTCAGTATGGCAATCAAGATAATTACAAATAATTATTCCTCAATTGCTCTGTAAATAACGCAAAACGTTAAATCATACACACAGTTCATGTAGTACGAGTAGTTAGCATTTGCTAACAAACATTACAGATTACAAAAAATGAAAATGATTATGCACAAGGCAATACAGCCCAAGTCAAAGCAACATATAAAAATTGTTTCAGCAATGGACACATTTTCCGGGTTAATCATTAAATCTCTATGGACAGCATTTCTTATAGGTACTGTATCTTACCGCTGACACGTCTGTACAAGCAAGTCGGAAGCGGGGCTTAATGTGAGACCACTGGTGCCATATGACATTTGTGACGTGGGTAACACATGCGATCGACCCACACTATGTTCTACGTAAAGACATACTGTATTGGGCATCGCTTGTGTACGAGATGTGATGTCCCGACAGTTGCACTCTGGACTGAATGTGACGGCAATGTAAAGTCAAAATTGCACACAAAATAAGAGCAATAGATTGAGCCAAAATTAGTTGCTGAATTAAGCAACCACTTCCTGAGAGTCAGACTGTTTCTCCACTTTTCAGGGATTTCCTTCCGCATTTTAAACACGGTGTGCTTTCACTGTGTCAACCTCAGAGATTGTACTGTAAAGAAAATGACAAAACGGTATTTTAATGATCCAAAATACTTTTGTCAAAGTTTAGCAATTAGGTGCTTGTTTGTTATGCAGATCTCATACAAGATACAACAATTACAACGTCACGGTTGAAAAGGTTTCACAGCTGTTGGCATAAAACCTTGTGAAAAAAAAAGCCCAAACTGAAGCTGTATTGCTGTTACAGCTGAAGTCTCAGTTCTCACGCATTCAGTCATGCAGGCTCCTTCCAGGCCAATAATTAACCATTTCAACCTCAGCGTGACCAAGATTCTATCCTGACATATGTGACAATGCATAATTTAGCGGTCAACCAAGCTCTGCTACATTTGCCCTCATTCCTTATCCTGGGAAGACTTTGTTTGGGTATTTTTTGTGGTCTTTTTGCATCCTATAGTGATTAAAGACCGTTCCATTAAAATGATTGTTACGCACTGTGCGAGGGCGCACTCACACTTGAGTGAGTCCCCTTTTTTCCTTGTCCCCCACAGACCAACACTGCTCAGTGTTACATCACTTCATTGTTTCATTTCTAAATACATGTTGTAACATTATTAGAGCCCTGTAGACATGAAATAACACCCCTATAGTCACCTTAACACTTGTATTACCCAATATTCATTCATTCATTTTCTACCGCTTAACCTCACAAGGGTTGCGGGCGGTGCTGGACCCTATCCCAGCTGTCTTTGGGCGAGAGGCGGGGTACACTCTGGACTGGTCGCCAGCCAATCACAGGGCACATATAGACAACCATTCACACTCACATTCATACCTATGGACAATTTGGAGTCGCCAATTAACCTAGCATGTTTTTGGAATGTGGGAGGAAACCAGAGTACCTGGAGAAAACCCACGCATGCACGGGGACCACACCCTGGTCTCCTAGCTGTGAGGTCTGCGCGCTAACCACTCTCCGCCGTGCAGCCATATTACCCAATACAACAGACATAATAAGAGTAAATAAGCCATTTAAGACATAAACACTCATGCTTGTGTGTGTCACTATAAATGTGTGACCTCGTGAGAGAACAGTGAGTGCTGGACAGGAAGTGAAGTCACAGGTTCAGAGTTAAGTTTCAGATCCATATTTTAAAAAATACATATTTAGCTTGCCATGAGTTATGGCCGCAACAGTAGCCTGTGTTTGTATAAGGAATTATTGTACCATCCATTTTTCTATGCTGCTTATCCTCATTAGGGTCACGAAAGTCTAACATTGTTTACTAAACACCCTGTGCCGGTACACCATCTTCTTAATGCACTTTGCAAAGTCTTAACCTGATGACATCATTCTTGTTATTCCAAAAACACCATACACAATAGTAGTGTGCTTTACATAATACATATATTAATGTTAGAACACACTACATACAATATAATTACATATTAATTCAAGGGCAGACCAATGGTGGAATAAATGCTTTAAAACTATCATGAACTTTTTTTTACCTTGACCCAGTACACTGGCCGTTAGGGGGTCAGTGCACTTGAAACCGTAAACAAGCTCTGCACATATCGTGTTTCCCAGGTACACTGGAGGTGTGGATAGAACTATTCCCCTGGAGGCAATAACACTTGTGCCAGCAAAATCTGATAGCAATTATTCAGCCACTCAAATTGAATAACAAATACAAATAATAGTGTTACAAGGAGCATGCTACAATAGAGATTTTCTTATAAATGCAGTCGTGAGAGTACAAAGTTGTCTCATAGCGAGTGCGGAGCTGTTTTGTGCGTTTTTCTGCTTCGGATCTTGTCTAGTCATCATATTTTACACAAACTGTAGTACTCCAGCAGCGGCCTTCTGTTACAGATACTCATTCGTCAGAGCCCTCTGCACTGTATTCCCTGTGGGCCTTGACTCTAGTGGTGTGATGTCACCCGATGACGCTACGGATGCCATATGGGCATGGCCATCACTTCCTTTTGTGGCTACGCTGTGTGCCACTGAGTTGCTGTATCAACAGAAAAACAAGGAGGACTGAGGGAAGGGACTGCAGGGGTAGTGTTTGTTTATCTCCTACATACAGTACATGGCTGGTTAGCAAGCAACTCACATTAAAGATACAGCACAATAAGCCATGAAATTTGGTCATGTTCATAGCAATAACCATATAATATAATATAATATAATATAATATAATATAATATAATATAATATAATATAATATAATATAATATAATATAATATAATATAATATAATATAATATAATATAATATAATATAATATATCATATAAATGTTAGTAATTTCTTGTGTTGACATGCACACTATAATACTTTCATAATAGTTAAAATAACATATATATACGTATGTGTGTTTATAACACTGATAGATTTTTAATATATATGTATACAGTTAAACCTCGGTTTTCATACACCCCAGTTTTCATATGATTCCATTTTCATTTAGTTCGGTTTTCGGTTTTCGTACACTTCGTTTCCTCGTTTTATAATTTTTTTTTGAGTGTGGCTACTAAATAGCCCGCCATGGGGCCAAAGAAGTGCGAGTGCCACCACGTAAATGAAGAATGTAAATGAGATGTATGGGAAGTCTGCATCAACAATACGTTTCATCCATTTGTCATTTATAGTTATTTCACATTGTTTTCTGCAACTATAATTATTCTCTGTACAATATATTTTGAACGGATTAATATGATTTACATTATTTCTTATGGGAAAAATTGCGTTTGTTTTTCGTATGTTTTGGTTTTCTCTGAACCTTTTGGAACAAATTAATAATCAAGTCCCGAGATGCTGCCTCCAGCAAAAGTCACATGTCATGTGATGCGCAAGGATTGTGTCAACTATTGCATATAACTATAAAGCCTATCTGGCGACAACCAATTACACTTCCAACCTTTCCTGTCTTTATGTACAGTAAGTAGCAATTCCAACAAAAGCAGTGATGTTCCTAAAATGATCCAACATTGTTGATTACCTGATCCTTTTTTTTTTACAGTATATAACGGTACACTGTAGAAAGTCCCCGTCCGTGCCTGACTGACTGACTGACTGACTGTGTTAGCCATTCCTCAGGGGTTAGCTGCAGATCATAATCGGTACACCTGTTGCTAGGAGACATGCAAGTCCAAAGCCTCTCTGGCTGGCTGAGGTATCCTTGTGCGTATTTAACCAGCTTAATTGAGTGCTGCTGCACCCACACAAATACAAGGAGCTCTTTGGTATTACCTGATGGGTGACCATTCACACGAGGAGGGAAAAAAGGCTGGTATATATGCCGACATACAGCATGCAACTTCATCAAAATCAAAGACAACTTTACCCATAACAGTTAAATAAAATAGAATGTATCCAGGGTCAAAGGGTTGCCGTCGCATAAAGCCTTTAACTGCACAGGCTAAGTTTTAAGTAATATTTTAACATTAACTTAATGCAAACTCTTAACAACTGTACTATCAAACCTCTTAATCCTTTTCATTAAAAACATGGTATATATCTATGATACACAGGAAGTGAATAACTGTCAGTAATTGTTCAACAATTGAGAAATTGCTGAAATTTAAGGAAGTGGAAAAGGAGTAAGTGTAAAAATAACAAAAAGTAAAAAAAAAAAAAAAAAAAAGACACATGATGCAGTAGATTTGTTTGGACTTTGGAGCTTCCACTGTAGTATCTTCACGTGTGGTCTGGCAATGAATCCAATGTATTAATTTGATCGCTCAGCTCCGCTCACTCCTTTTTGTTAGATTCTCCCTGGTGACCGTCTCAATAGACCCGCTACTATAATTGGCCGGCAGACAATTCAGAACCACGTGGCTTCGATGGCTTTTCACTTGAAACTGCTTTTGCTATGCTTTTATTTGATATAAGCATGGTGGACGCATTGTTCCTATTCATTGTAATCAGGCTTAGTGCACGGTGGGGGGGAAACTGATGGTTGAGTGTTTTATCGAGAGGTCGGGGGAGGATAGAGCGGGGAAACAGGAAAGAGCACTGAGCGAGCGGACCCTTTCCACCAAGGCCTTATACAGCTTTGATGCAGCATACAGTAAATGCTCGTGCGTGTGCATGTATTGACCTTGTTTAAACAAACAACTGGCCCCCTGGCTCACTCTGTCCTCGCTAGCATGCAAGCAGCAAGCCTGTGAAAGCGACAGTGTGTATGCATGAAAAGTGAAACGGACAGACTGTGTTTTAATTGTAGTCACACTTATTTGTTTGATTTAATGGAATCAGACACATAGAGCCCGGTGTCCTTTCTTGTCACAGCGGCCATACAACAGCCTGATAAAATGACCTTCACCACTACATATAAAGCCAGACGATTACCCACTCAAGGACTAAAGTTTACACAATACTCCATGTGCTTAATACCCCCACTCTATACTTACTTCAACATACGTTTCAAAGCTCATGTGTATATGAAGCCCCGTGCTCTAATACACACACACACACACACACACACACTCTAGCTCTCTCTCACTCTTGAATACACAAAATGTCTCACCATGGCAACGGTGCAGCAACACAGGGAAACAACTTAGCAGAGTCAGACGCAGGCTGTAAGAAAGTATCGAGTTACTGTCCCGGCTGAGGTGGGCGAGAGGAGAGGACGGCGACAGAGACTGACAACTGCAAAGTCGGGATAGGAGCGAGGAGATACTTAGCAGCAAAGAACAATTACGGTTGTCATCGGTATTGTCAATGATCTGATTGCTTTTAGAGGCCTCACAGGTAATGAATGCATCTACAAGTAGAAACATCAGTAAAATAGTGCCAACTATATGAAGATCTATAAAAGCAATATGTGATATACATTCAGGGCTCCACATTAAAAACTAAAATGACTTGCCCATGGGGAATCCTTAAGGTGAGAACTACTTGCCCGAACTTGCCCCATGTAAAATGAAAAGACTGCCATATTGATATAATCTAATTTCTGTGACATCACATGAGAATCTCAAATAAATATTAAATGATTATCATTTCTTGTGGTTGTTTTCCTACATAGACCATGACGTTGTATGGAAATCCGGATTTGTCAAGAGACTTCTAGGCACTTTGCCTTGATAAATAAAAATGTGTACTAGTAAAGTGTTTTTAATCCAGAAAAAAATGCTATGCTAACAATGATTTGTGAAGCAAAGGTGAGAAAAATACACAGAGAAATGGAAGCGCTAGATTTTGTAGCTTATGCAAAATCAGCACTTAGTATTGGATCTAATTGCTGGTGTTTCATTGTGACCACTTCAAATTGTCACAGCAATGTGATTCACTCACCTGTGCCATCCTTTGATTTGCTGCCGCTAATGAAATACTTCTTTAGGAGGCACTGTTTCATCACTTTTTGGTGTTTTCCTTCAGAAGTTGTTGAAGAATTAGACGATGTTGGCAGGGACGCCATGATAGATGTTTTCGTAGTCAAATGATCGTTGATTGGTTGATTGCGGGATCAAGCACGGGTGTGGGTAAAACACGGACTGTGGACTGCGGACCGTGGTCTAAATAAACTATTCTGATTGGTCCATTTCAAGATTTGCAAGAATTGGTTTGCAAATTACCACCGGAATTACGCAGTCCGTGTTTTACCAACACCCAACAAGAATCACTTTATAAAAAACTCTTGGCAGTATGGCATGCCAAAGTGCTCTTGCCCGACGGGAATATCACTGATTGGATTTACTTGCCCGAATTTTGTTTTAACTTGCCCCGGGCCATCGGTACATCGTTATTGTCGAGCCCTGACATTATGTCTCAAACATAACTTCTCTTCTTCTCCTGTGCGATAACTTCACTGGACTAGAAAATCAGCTCACCCTACTGCTTATACCAATGAATCAACAGCCGATAGCTGATACCGTGGAACCTCCAAAACAGGATGAACACAGACATCATCACATTTGATACGTTAGTCAACCTTCTATTTGTCATACTCCTGTCATAGATAAAGAACTATGAAACAGGAGTGAAATGATGATTGGGGTTTTTGCAACACATGTCGAGTAGAACTCGACTAGAACTCATTCTTTCTTCATGTACGATGTTATGTTTACATGCAGTGATGGAAGATGTTTTTACCCTGATTCGGTTGCCCTTTACAAGACCAGAGCAACAGATGACGGCCAAAAATAAATAGGGGACTTTATTTAGTGGACCTGGATATGTAACCGTATCCAGCTGTTTTATTTTAAGGGAGATAGTACATCCCTAGCACCCAGTCCAGTCCAGTCCAGTCAGGTTGGTGACTCTTGGAGACATGCTTCATCGAGCACAGTTTTTTTTTGGGAACATATGCTACTGTTAGTAGAGGGGTTCAATGTACAAGTGAATGATATCAGGGCAGTTTCTTGCACAGCCAGGATTTAACAGTGCAGAGACCACCCTGCTGTGATATTTCACACCGAAGCACAGATTTAGGGGTTGGAGGAGGGCGACTTTGGAATGTGAGAGTCAAGTCAAGGGTGTTTAAGCATCCTCCTCGAGGACTTGTGATACCATTCAAGTGTGCTTCTTTTCTTTCCTTTTGTTTGCAGGTGTTGCGTTTAGACCACTATTAGTCTTGTTGTTTCACAGAACCCTCTAACCAGGTTGTGTTCAAGATGGAGACCGGCATATGACTTGCACGGGGTCTAAAATTAACACCGGTCAAGTCCAAACTGGGCTAGATTTTCCATTTGGCGCATAAATATCTGAAGGCTAAGACAAATGTTTGTGCTGAAATAGTTCCTGTCATGAAAGACGTTTGATGTCAGTTTGCTGCTGTCGCTTTCATAAATTGATACACACCCCCAACACGGCATGTGTGTCTCCATAGTGCAGTCTAACCCTCCTGTCTCTAGTTTGTTGGTAGCTACCAATGATATGCATAACGAAATAGCATATACAATCCCTGCACACAAAAATAGTGAAATTCTGGAAGAACATGCACACCTAATGTGTTTCTGGTGCAATCATTTTTCTGACAAATATACTCTATAGTGGCACATATTTTTGACCACATAACTTGGATTGACTTGAAAGTTCTCACACAGCTCAAAGCTCTCTACAAAGCAGCCACTGTAACTTTATTTTCCACTGGAGGTATGGAGCAGATGGTACTTGCTCATGTCACTTGTCATTGAATTCAAAGAAACCCAAAAGCCGCTGAATCCCTGAAAAGCGGGTCGCTGAAAAGCGGGTCTATTTACTTAACATTCTGTATTGTTGAGAGCTTAGAATAGAAACTGCTAATGTGATCCATTCCCATTTTAACATGGACATACTTCCTGACATCAATGTGGGTTGTGGGCGTATGCCGGGGCCTATCCCAGCTGACTTTGGGTGAGAGGCAGGGTACACCCTGGACTGGTCGCCAGCCAATCGCAGGGCCAGTGCGTATTACCTTCCACCCTTACTCAAGTATGTGTACAAATAAACACCTCCCGCAAATAGACCCCTTCCTTTAAATAGACATCCAGCATGCCTGGCAATTGAGTAAATAAACACCACGACCACTGTTTCAGGAAGTAGGCTAGGATGTGGCAGTGGACAAAAACCGTAACCTCTAGGTCAAACGATCAATTTTAGGATGTTACTCGATCTGTGAATTGTTAGGATTTTGCAACTACTCTTTCCTTAGTGTCATGTACATTTCCCGGTTAGAGTACAATTATGGCACACAGTTTAACTCTATTCGTAACTTATTTCTTTATTACAAAATGAAAACCTGAACTGGAAGTCACTGGTCCCTAGCGTCACCAGTTGAGTCTGTAGTTCTGTAGTGTGAACTAACAACTAATACTGGAAAATAACCCACATTGGAGCCAAACAAAGTTGCAAATGCACACATTTTCATAAGAACAAATAACTCATAGTATGAACGGAGCATTAGATAGGAAGAGGGAGATTGCTAAAAACTAGTAAAATCTGGTTAAGAACTATCCAATGCATGATGAACAAGTGGAAGGACAGTGAGGAAATGTATCGTTACACCACGAATACTGTATATAGTATCAATCTGTCTCCTGGGCCGGTGCGTCAAAAAGTTCATCTGCGTCACTTCGCTTCTCCTCACCTAAACTGACCCGCTCTTTGCCTGCTCGGCTGCCATTTTTCATGTCGCAGCTCCCGACTCGATGAGCTGCGCACCCCGCTCTCCAGCTCTTGTTAAAGTAAATGTTATTCTTAAAACTGCCCCCGGTTTGTGGCGACCGTATGTTTATTTTAACAGAGACACTTTTGTGGCCTATAGCTAATATTTGTAATGTACTTGTATTTCAGAACTGATAATTATTGCAAAGAAACTTAACAGAAAATGAGCTATGAGCTGAAATAGACCATCTTTGTGGAATATCTCTATTTTTCCAAAATGAAAGGACTCTTTTTTTTTTCCAGGCGCTTTAATCATGCTTGAAAAAGACGTATGTTTGTCAACACCCCATACCGAATCCCAAAATAAGACGGGTTGGAGATGAATAGCTTATTTATTAGTCTTTTTTCATATTTGTTTATGTTAGAAATATCAGCCTGAGGCAAAGCATGTCATGCTGTTGGTCTTCATCACTTTTGTGCTTTTTTTTTTATATGGTGGTGTTTCCTGTCGTTCCACATGCGCTCATTTTATACTGTCTGCAACACACATGCTACTATTGCATTCATGTGTAAGCAAGGACCGCCTGAGTGTGCAGATCTGTGATCATAAAGGAAAACGAAACAAGTTTGGTGTCATTTACCAGTCCTGGACCATTCAGACTGGTGCTGCGTAATGACCTGTTAGCATGATTTATACTTTCATGTGGTTCTTAAGATCTAATGTGGTTTTCCAAAGATGAGCCCATTAGTGATCATTATGGAGGACACATGCTTAGTGTAACTTCCTTCCCAATAGATTTATACAAGTGCCAAAACTGAATGCAACGTTATTTGCTGTATGCTGCACAGCAGGTTACCGTCTGTCAAGTTCGGATAAATGCTTGTTTGCTCGTCAATTTGATGCAGTAGATTTTATCGCTTGACACAGCTAGAACCACCACAGATTGAACGCATCAGGCGATGGAGGGAAACAAGGACTCTTGTGTTTACTACTTAGCATGTTGGGCCCTAAAAGGGCTGCCCTGAACCAATATTGATATCGGCTTGCAGTCCATTCCAGCTACCGTGCCAGCACTTCTATTCCGCATGCAAAATCCATATGATCCCAACAGCAAGGAGAAGAAGTGATGTCAGTCGCGTAGATATGTTTTTTGTTTAAGTCTGAAAAAGACGCTGCAGCCGAGTGCAAGTCTTACCATGCACCAGTTTCCCGTGGTGGCACAGAACCGAGGAAGTTTAGTACACCTCGCAACACCATGGCAAAAGGTCATGAGCTATAACAGAAAAGAGCCAGCCTCTCTTGGTTGTGAGTAATGTCAGGTTTAAACGCTTCATTGAACGCATCGAGCCTCGCTACATTATGCCTATTGTCGATAAAGCTATACACCAGATGCATCAAGAAGTAAATGGGTCAGTGTTTCTCATACCTGCTGTTGCCGACTATTATTCTCTGTTTGAGCAATTGCACTTGAAAAGGCATTCTCCAACATTGCATGCTACTAAACAAAGTATGTATGATCCTTATAGGTTATCACATGGTTTGTCTGGTATCAGGCCAGGTATCATGCCCCCAAGTGTCGACCTTCGGCCTTCGGTCTCGGGCTGATACTGGCACGCCCGGGCATGATACTGGGCCTGATACCAGACAAACCATGTGATGGTCTTATTATCACATACAATTTAATCATGAGCTTATTATCACGTACTATTTAATCAAAAGACCATTTTGTTTCCAGAAAATTTTCAGTTTATTACATGTATTATATCTAAACATTATCACATACTACAGTATTAATTGGCCCAGTACCCCAGAAACCGCTCATGAATGATACGGGAAAAGGCCGAAATGATACTGTGTCAAAGCCCAGGGCAGTGATACTGATAAAATATAGAGTTTAACCATGTCCAGTATCAGCCCCCGTAGCTGTCCACTCAGAGCGCGCTTCGGTCTTGGGCTGATACTGACACTTGGGATGATACCTGGCCTGATACCAGACAAACCATGTGATAACCTATAAGTATAAACTGTGTGTTCACGCTTGTGCGCTGTTCTCTGATTGGTTGTTTCACGGGCACGATACCAGAGCAGCGCGCTCTGAGTGGACAGCTACGGGGGCTGATACTGGACATGGTTAAACTCTATATTTTATCAGTATCACTGCCCTGGGCTTTGACACAGTATCATTTCGACCTTTTTCCTGTATCATTCATGGGCGGTTTCTAGGGTACAGGGCAAATTAATACTGTAGTATGTGATAATTGCTGATATTGCATTGATATCGCTATCGGCCCCAATATCAGAATTGGATTGTAAATAAAAAAGTTGTAAGAAGACACGTTTTATTTGAGAGCAGCTTTAGGATAGCTGCATTAACTGTGGAGAAAAGCACTGCTGTGTCCAAAGGAAAAGACGTTAGTGTTTTTTTTTCACGTTGGCGAACAATATGGTGTCTTTCTTGGTACATTGATTGGCCAGGTACTCAAAATAGTATCCTGTCGTACCTGCCTTTGCACATGAAAAAGCGTCATTAGCGAGAACAGCTGTGCCATTTTCACTTGAGGTGGTTGATTTTGGAATAGCATGTGACAAATCCCACATTCGCTCCTTCCAGTCATCGCACGCATGGAATGAACATTGACACGTGTGACGCAAACCTGAGAATAAGATCGGGTCAATAGCCAGCTGCAGCTTGCTTGAGCTTGAATCTTGGCAGTTCAGGGTGCAAACAGCACTGAAAAGCCTTCTTCTCCTCTCTTTTGCCTGACAGGGCTGAGAGAGAGGAGGGGTGGGTCAGTCGTGGTGGGCTTTGAGGGCAGTTCATATGTGAAAGGGGGTTGCCATCCTGCCGTCACTGAGTCTGCCAAGCACAACACTACTACAGTAGTTGGATTGTGCTGCCTGTGGGTTTCTGCAATATGTTGGAAAAGAAGAAGAAAAAAAAAAGAAACACTGCTCTGATTTCCAGCTTGCCCTCAACTCTACCTGACATGCAACACTTTCCGCCATTAAATATCTCACCTGTCTTGAGCGGAAAGCAGGGTGCCAACTCTCGAGACAACTGGAGAAAGCAGCTGCTTTGCCCGGGTGTTCCAGGCGAACGCGTTTGGCAAACATGCAACAGTGAATTTGAAACAACAACATTATTTCTGGCAATTCTCGTCATTCTCACTTGCACTGTGACTGGGCTTTTTTTATCCACGCTCAGAAAAATAAACTATATCTTTTGTAAATACTGTTCTATTTCATTCTTGTTTTCTTAGATTCCTACTGTACTATCTCCACAGTCGATTCCCTTAAATGTTGCCCAGTTTGAGCTTTAACCTAATCTGTAATATCTGAAGGTGGTACCAAAACTTTGAGCTGACCTTGTCGTTGTGCCATGTATCTCTGGATAGTGCTGTATTTGACTCCCCATTCTCCACTTTGCTACACTGCCACACTTTTTTGATGCCCTCAGTCTCCTCTTGGATAAAATGTGTTTTTTTTCCCGAAGTGTTGTTGTTTTCTTGTTCTGAGTGATTTTATCAGTTTCCCCCTGTAGTGTCTCCATAGTCAAACGTCTTGAAAACGCATTTATCGGCATATGCCGATCACATGATTTTTCACAGATATTGGTGGTCGATCGATCGGAGCATGCCTATTATATTCTAGCTCCGTTCTTTAGTTGTGGATGTTGCTTCTTAGTAAGTAGCTACAAACTAATTTCTGGGAATTATTGGATTCTGGTCCCTGAGGGCAGGTGTAGAAATGAAGGACCATAATGTGAATCATCAGTTATATATGTAACCTGCCAGATGAATCTCCAACATCGCCGGAAATACAACAGCCCTGAGCTGACATTTCAATTCCCTCCCAAACAAAGTCACAACTCATGAATGTTTCTTTGTTAATACCTCACTATTCACATCTGGACTAACACATTAATTCCAGTTTTTCTGTCATGTTTCAGCTGCTTGGCTACAGCGAGAAGCCCATCAACTTGCAGATGTTCATCGGAACGGCAGACGACCGCTACTTGAGGCCACACGCCTTTTACCAAGTGCACCGCATCACTGGGAAAACGGTGGCCACGGCCAGCCAGGAGATTGTCATCTCCAGCACCAAAGTTCTCGAAATTCCTCTCCTGCCTGAAAACAACATGTCAGCCAGGTCTGCACCACATGCTTTTTTTTTCAGTTTACGAGCGTCACACCATGAGGGAAGTCCAATGAACCCTGTTTATGATCACATTTATGACTGCTTTCAGTGTGAATTTGTGTATATTTTTCATCCAAAACCAATAGGCTTAGTGTGCACCAAAGGGAAATCTGAGTGGAGAAATAAACTTTATTGGGCTATTTATGATTCTGCATCAACTGGATGATTATACTGTGTTTATATAGCGCCCTTTTCATGTATTTGCACTGAATTTAATTGGAAAGGAAGTGGTTGGGACTTTCCCATATTCCGTTTGCTGTATAAAATTTAATATGTTATGTTACTGCCAAAACCCTGCTGGGCTTACACTTGGTTTTCACGACTCATATGCTTAATAGATGATTTCAGACTTTTTTCCCCTTGTTCTACAGTATTGACTGTGCCGGCATCCTCAAACTACGGAACTCAGACATTGAACTTCGCAAGGGTGAGACAGACATAGGAAGAAAGAACACACGGGTACGCGTGGTATTCCGAGTTCACATCCCTCAACCAAACGGGAAGGTGCTTTCGCTGCAGGCTTCGTCCATTCCCGTGGAGTGCTGTGAGTCTTTGACATACACACAAACACTAACTTGAACTTGAAGATGGCACAGTAATTTGTGGGCGAGTTTAAAGGCTAACATGCTCATATTATTAATAATATTTCTGACTGTATATTCTATTTTTTTAGAATAATTACCATATTTACAAAATTTATATAATAACATTATATAACATTTGATGTAGTTATCATTGTAGTTGCACATCAAATTGTTTTCCACAAAGAGATTTCCCCTGCTTATTATAGATAAAAACCTATTTCTATCTGCGGTAAAAAATTTGAGCTGTCGACAAAATGTGATTAATGACGATTAAATTTTTGAATCGAATGACAGCCCTTTAAAAAATACAAATGGAAATATACGAACAGTACAGTTTGGTTCAGACAAACACATCAGCTACCCCAGTGTATTCCCAATAAACACATATTTTGTCGTCCAGTCACTGTTAAAAGTCCAACTTGTACTACTTGGTGAAAAAGTGACTTTATAATATCCCGTCCAAATAAATGCCTCCATATTTTGCTATGGTGTGCAGTATGTGAATAAAGACAGTTTAGTGAATGACCACTCTTGTCTGTCTGCAACCTCTGCTGCATCTCTCCCAGCCCAGCGTTCAGCTCAAGAACTGCCCCAAGTTGAGAAGTCCAGCCTGACTAGCTGTCTGGTCAGTGGGGGAGAAGAGATGGCCATCACTGGAAGCAACTTTTTCCCAGAGTCCAAAGTTATCTTCCTGGAAAAAGGCCCTGGTAAGCCCTCTCTGTGTGTGCACAGCAGCTTTGCCATTGGTGGTTGTCATACAGGCTTTCTCTGGTAGACCAAAGCAATCAATTAGACAGATAATTACTCCGTTGTAGTGTACTCAATTGTAGTTACTGCAGAAGAATGCCCTTTACGCGCCCTTGTCACTGCAATGTCTTCACGATCAAAACATGTAATGACCGTTCACCTTGCATGGAAATTTGAAATGGAGAACATTCACCAAGCTAGTCTCTGCCTGCCCGAAGCACCTTTAAACTACGCAAAAGAATCAAGTTCACACATGACAGAAAGTCATTCTTTGTGAGTGGGAGACCCTTTCTCAGATATTACAGTGAAGTAAGGCACAGAGGAATGTGTCGGGCTCTTTGAGAGCTACTCTATGAAGCATGGCTTGAACAGTCAAGACTAGAAACCCAACAGCAAAATGGGAAACGTCATGCTGGCTAAAGAGGTAAAGCTGGGGGGCCTCATGGTGAACATGAAAGCAGCGGACTGTGGAGGAAGGCGGAAAGACAGTGAACCATCAGAGAGTGGAGGAAGAAGAAGATGATGATGATTACTTTAATTTAAACCATCTTCCCCTTGTCTAATCTGCCTGCATTAGTGCAGAAAGGCTCTGATTTGGAATAACTGCAGCAATGGAAGAAATAAGACATATTTTTCCACTATTGTTTATGATTCAAAGACAACACTACGGTACAAAAGTGTGAACATAGGAAAGAAAGCGCCAGAATCGGGGTTGAATGGGTGTGAAGTTTAACTCCCGCGATTTACTTCTCCCATGCTGTCGTCTGAAAGCAGTTGCTTATCATGTTGGAACCCAGTTTCCCGAGAGGGGGGCTGTGGCGTGCAGGACTCATGCTGCCCAGATCCTTGGCCATGCTTAGCTGTAGGCAAGACACACTTACTTTGCTACTCACTTGTGTTTCCAGTTGTTTAGACAATAATGTCTGTGTTGTGACTAATTTTGAGTGGATAGTAAATTTATACTGCTATGCAAGCTGTACACCGACTACTCTAAGCATATATAAGTTGAATTTCTATTGTATAGAAACAGTCGAAGTGTGAGGAGTGTACTCACTTTTGTGAAATACTGTATACATCTTTGGTATTTATGTAGAATACATTGTAGGAGTGGGCTGCACCGCAGTCGAGTGGTTAGCGCGCAGACCTCACAGAAGATCTGAAACTTAACTCTGAACCTGTGACTTCACTTCCTGTCCAGCACTCACTGTTCTCTCCCTAGGGAACACATTTATAGTGACACACACAAGCATGAGTCTTTATGTCTTAAATGGCTTATTTACTCTTATTATGTCTATTATATTGGGTAATCTGGCTGCACGGCGGAGAGTGGTTAGCGCGCAGACCTCACAGCTAGGAGACCAGGGTTCAATTCCACCCTCGGCCATGTCTGTGTGGAGTTTGCATGTTCTCCCCGTGCATGCATGGGTTTTCTCCGGGTACTCCGGTTTCCTCCCACATTCCAAAAACATGCTAGGTTAATTGGCGACTCCAAATTGTCCATAGGTATGAATGTGAGTGTGAATGGTTGTTTGTCTATATGTGCCCCGTGATTGGCTGGCGACCAGTCCAAGGTGTACCCCGCCTCTTGCCCCAAGACAGCTGGGATAGGGTCCAGCACCGCCCGCGACCCTCGTGAGGTTAAGCGGTAGAAAATGAATGAATGAATATTGGGTAATACAAGTATAAAGGTGACTATAGGGGTGTTATTTCATGTCTAGAGGGCTCTAATAATGTTACAACATGTATTTAGAAATGAAATATTTAACAATGAATTGATGTAACACTGAGCAGTGTGAGTGTTTGTCTGTGAGCGACTAGGAAAAAAGGGGACTCACTCAAGTGTGAGTCGCCCTTGCACAGTGCGTAACAATCATTTTAATGGAACCGGTCTTTAATCACTATAGGATGCAAGAAGACCACAAAAAATACCCAAACAAAGTCTTGTGTACCCCGCCTCTCGCTCGAAGACAGCTGGGATAGGCTCCAGCAACCCCCGCAACCCTCGTGAGGGAAAAGCGGTAGAAAATGAATGAATGAATATTGTGCTCCGATCAGACGTTATGGCAAAAGACGCCTTTCAAAGCCGATCACAAAAAAAAGTCTAACTGCTCCCCAGCCAGTAGCACTCATCATAAATAGAAGAATCCGCAACATAAAACCCCGATTAGAGCATCCCTGGTACAATACAGTGTAATATAATACTGTAGTTATCCCTGGTGGTGTGGTGGCGTAACATTGTTTTTGCTAAGAATTAAGCTAAAACCATTCTTGCTAATACATATAGTTGAAAGTAAGATAACCATAATTGGTATGAATGTTTCTATTACAAGGTTCAATGTTTACACAAACGGGGGCTTCAAAACACACAGCACCCTAATCATCGCATGCAAACTTAGATTTCCTCCACAAAAAGCACTTCTTTTATTGTTCCTTGATCAAGGGGTTACACGCCCCTCCCCCCACTTCTGACTCAGGTGTCTAGTAGGCAAAAGAGTCATTGTTTCAACGTGGTATGATCATCTTGTCTGTGCTTGTTGTCTGAGAGAGCATGTGGGGCCCTTGCTCCAGCCTGTTGAATGTCAACAAGACATATTGTAATAATGCACTGCTGTCAGCTGTTAAGACAGTCAAGGTCATTTGTTCCCCGTCTTTCTGTCGCAATGGGTATGAGACTACCGACTGGATTACCACAACTAAAGCATCGGTAACCTTAATATTAGGGGCTCATCTCAACAGGTTTACAGCTACAGATGAGTTAAAGCTATAAATGTTTCTGAGATTATAGTGTGCACTCTGTTAGAAACCTTTCTGCAGACATGTTGTAGATGTTGTCTCAGGCGGTTGTAATACATGGAACCTTTCTGTTTTTTTGAGGAAGACGCTATGCAGGTGCAGAGCCTGTGCTAACACTAATAAACCACAAGCTTCAAATAATTCTGCCGTAGCTCAGAAGCGACTCTGTGCTAACGTGAGCTCGTCAACGACTGCAATGTCTTCCAACCGCAAGGGCTTGTCGGTTGTTCCCTTCCTAAGATGTCTTGCCAAATCATAGGAAAACTGGGAGTTATGTTTTTTCAGCCCAAATTAAATAAATAAAAAAACCTGTCAGTTAAAATAAATTCAGTGATTCAGTTGTGCTCGTTATAATTTCAACCAGATAAGACAAACAAAGAGGATTATTTGGACATGTGATTGTGATTCAATCCTAGCTACTCGAGATTTTCTCCATGTGTCTTCTGGGCCTCCAAAGTAATACACGTGTCTCAATAACGAATACTGCCTTTTGTGGTTGCCTGCGCTCAATTTGATTGAGGAGATGGTGAAATTGACTTTTTGTATTTTTGTAGACGGACGGCCACAGTGGGAAGTGGAGGCCAAAATCATACGGGAAAAAACTCAAGGAGTAAGTAGTCCTTCGTTACCTTGATTTGAAAATGGAAGTCGGTTGTTGATGGGTCCCAGATGGTCAGAGTAAAAATTCAAGAAAACATATAATTTCTTGAAAAATGACTTTTTGTCAATGTTTATATTAATGTGAATCCTTCATGTGGAATTAATATAGAGGAAATCAGGAGGGTGCCTACATTCATAGCTGTTAATACCGATGTTTTTTTGACCTAGTGCTTTTGAGAGACCCTGATGGAGCTTATGTCGATGATGTTGCAATACTTTCCAATACTATATTTTACTTTATTTACTACGTTTGGGCCTTGATCTGAAAAACTTTTTGGAAAACCCTGATTCTTTTTTTTTTTTTTTGCAATACATACATTTGTATAATGTTTATCTTTTGTGTCAACAGTCATGCATTATGGTGGAGGTTCCTCCTTACCACAGCAAGACAGTCAGCGCAGCAGTGCAGGTGCAGTTTTATGTCTGCAATGGCAAACGGAAAAGGAGCCAATCACAGCGCTTCACTTACCTTTCAGGTAAGCTGAGATTTTAAAACTATATTATTATTATTAGTAGTAGTAGTAGTACTTATTGTGGTTATAATTATATGTGATTTAGAACTCCATTGTACTCACAATTTTGGTTACCTTGTTGGTGGAATGTATTGTTATTATTAGAGGTCGCGCGCTTCTATTTTGCAATGTTGCTGCTTTTAGATCATTTTTCTGCAAGTCATGGCAGGCATTTTTGCAATGAGATGAGGCATTCTCTTGTGTTTGTGTGTGTGTGTGTTGCTTCCTGTTGCACTTACATCTCCCACAGTAATTATCACACAGTAAGTTTATTGACAGCGGGCTATTGCATCACTTGCCCCATTTTGACAATCCTCTGGAAAAAAGTGGTGTAGTGTAACAGTGACGCTGTTTATTTTGGAAAAACCTTAAACTCCTGGCTGTCTTTTTGTCTAAATATAGTCATTATATTATATTAACCTTTTAAAATACATGTTCATATACATGTACTAATGAACAAAAACATTACAAATATTGAGTCCAGGTTCATTTTTACAACACAATCTGTGTTTCCGTGTGTGTGTTTATATATGCAACACTGCCTCTTCACCCAGCCAGTGTTTCTGTTTGCAAGCACGCCCACTCGGCCAAGGCCGTTCCTGCTCCCGTTGCCTTTGACAGATCGGGGCAGCTAATGACAGCAGAGTGGAGTAACACAGGCCTTGTTTGTTTGTAAAAGCTGGTTTGCTGACACCATCAGAGGCACCGCAGACACCACCTGCTGTATTTGTTTGTGTATGTGTGTGTGTTTGAGGGCTTGGGGGGGGGATTCTAATCTTTCATGGTTCCTGTCTTGTGGGCTCAGCTGCAGAGTCCCCTGCTGCTATCATTAAGGTGAAATTATGAGTAAATACGTGAGGTATCAGTATCCCACATCGATACGAAAAAAAGGGAAGAAATGCTCTTTTCCAGTTTTGTTACAGATTTATGTTGTTTATATTTGCAGTCCACATTGTAGCTTGTAGATTGTGCTCCTAGTCTCTCCATCCGAGAGGCATGATGGGGTGAGTCCAGGGCGTGATCAATGAACTCGTTTGTTGTATTGTTGGTCTGATGCGTGCCGGGAGGCATTCAGCATTTCACATGATGTTACCAAGAGATTGACAGCATATGTTTGCTGAGCCAGACTGGACGCCAGATTGGGAATTACACACTGACAAAACAAAAGTAATGTCAATTTGTTTTTTTTACTTCTCTAATTGCAATCAGTTGATGGCTTTTATTTTGTCTCTCCTTCTGTCACTCTTATGTCCTCCATCTTTATTCATCCCCGTCTCTAGTAATGGTGAAACAGGAGCATCGAGACGAATTGGACCTTCCCGCTGTGTCCCCCATGTCCATGCCCCTTACACACGCTGCCAGTCTGGTGCGCGCTCAGCTGCCTTCTCCTGATCAGGGCCACCCATCGGATAACCTTCTGTCCACCTCCCCACATGGCCTGGGCTCAAGCTCCGGACCTGTCCTGCTCCCCCTGCAGGCTCCCTGCCCCTCCCTGGGCTCCCCGTCCTTCCAGCACCTGCCTCACCTCCAGGGCCGCAGTTTGCACCACCCCCCCACAGACTGCCACATGACGTTCCATCCGAGCTCCTCACCTGTGCCCCTTCCTGCCTCCGCCTCCCGGCCCTCGTACCAGCCCGTGCAGCTTGGCCAGAGTCATGCTCACAGCCTGTCCTTCAATGGCCAACCCAGCCTGTCACCTCAGAGCTATGAGAGGATGCCCTTTCAGCAGAACCCCAGTGTGCCATCCCACCCCATGGGCATGGGGATGGTGTACTCGTCCCCTTGCTCTTCCCCGTCGACACCTGCATCTTCAGCCGCCACCTCCATTGTGGGTTCTCCACAGAGCCAGCAACCCCTCCTTGCCCCCTCGTCCCAACATCTCCACAGCCTCGGAGGCTACCACCACTCCCCGAATCCCACCCAGGTGCCCTCCCCTAGTGGCCACCCGCTACAGCTGCAGAGAGCCATGGGCTACCACCCAGTAAGTCAACGCTCAGCCTCCTGCCCCACGCCTTCCTCCGCCCCTCCTCCACATATGATCCCATCTCCCCACTCTGGACCTTCGTCCCCTCAGCTTCACTCGCTGCCCTACCAGTCTCCCACCTCCTCTTCCCCAACATCAGGTAGCAGCCCCCTGGGTCCCATGCAGTATCCGCATTCAGGACAGCCTTCTCCTCAGGCTGCGAGCCCAGTCATGGCCAGCTTGTCCCCAACTGCTGCTGGACCTTTGGTTCACCCCCTGAGTCCCCAGGGGCCCTTTACCTCGGAGGGGGAGAGGTTGAACATCAAACAGGAACCAGAAGACAGAGAGCCCACCTTCCGCTCTATAGGCCTGCAAGACATCACGCTGGATGACGGTAAGATATCCAAATTATATTTATCACACCGTGGTACAGTAGAACGTCTGTGAATTCAAATGCCGCCTAAAGTCAACATCTTTGATCCAAAATGTTGGGTAAAAAATATACCTTGCCAAAATGTAATTGCTACGCAGTCGGGCATGACATCAAGAGACCGTTTCTATTTTCTTTGAATAGAAACGGGATTATCTCCACAAGTGTTTAGCTTTTTCTTTGGCATTGGTGTTTGTGATGCCGCCACAGAAAGGTATGAGTGATGGCAAAGAGAAGAAATCTATCCAGTATGTAATATATAATGTAGTATAAAACAGTACACATGTTTCTCCATGTACTGTACTGTACTGTATTTATTGTCTATGTACATGATTGGAAATATGGTCGTATTTGACCATGGAGGTTCCAATCGTAAACATGACTCATTGTCCATGGTTTGTCTTTATTGCCCTCTGCCATTAAAGGTTGGTCAGACATACAATGCAGTCAATACCAGTACCTCAAGTTTACCCTTCTAAATTTTATTGACAACACTACAAAAGCTGGCTGGGCTATATTCAGTAATCATAGAAGATGGATGGATGGATGGATGGATGGATGGATGGATGCTGCCTGCTTTTCTTTAAGGAAGATTATCGTGAGCACGCATGTCGAAAACAAGACACCATACCGGGATTCAGTTACAACATGTGGTATGCAACACAAATCCATATCCCGTGAAGTAAGCTAATACTGATCAGCAGCTGGTTTTCTGGCTATTCGCTGGATCCTCGGTGCTTGATTACAGTGGTAGCATTTCATCTGTCAGTGTGTCTACTGAGGAGTAAGTGGGGACTGTACATTAGGTGTTACATACACATGGGGGTGATCAGATTGAAGATGCAGATACTGTTGGGTCTTTGGTGGTGTTGAGATGTTTTCTTGGTTAGTTAGTTAGTTAGCAAACAGATGACACAGTCCTATTCATTCATTGAAACAATCCATCCCATTGGAAATAACATTGACATTTAATATTTGTAACTGTCATACAAGTGTAAAATGAAGTTAAGCACTGTATATAACTTAAAAACAATAAATTGTGTGACACATAATGGGCCGATGTGTGGGGAAGTGCAAAGAGGATTACTGCCTGTGCCTAGGAGTTGAGTCTTTTCACATGACATCTAAACACAGCTGATGATTAAACCTGATTTTTTTTTTGTTGCCCCATATTGAACTGAGCAGCATGGATGCTTGTACCACCATACCACAATGCAGTGAGTTCCTTTATTGGTTGTATGCTTATCATGACAGTAAGTTCATCCTATCAATGAAGTGAGAAGTGAGTCTCACATGACGTCGTGCAAAATAATGCTTTTGTGCAACTTTGCAGGTGTCTGGTCTGCAGTGCTACTTGGTAGAGACCGTCACTAAATGATGTTGTGAGTGTGTGTCAGTGTATAGCTTTTTTTTTTTTCAATATCTGAAGTATGCATTTCCAAACAGCCTCTTACCTGCCACTCAGGGCTTGGGCTGCCATATTCAGATCAGGACCGGACAGGTCGAGAGTTAATAAATAGCCCAGTGAGGCTGAAAAGGGAGGTGTTACATTGTGTGCTAGCAAGGGTCAGCCTAATTAACACAGGGGCACTTGTCAATAAGTCATGTGTGAAAATCCGCTGGGGTTCATCAGGGTGTTGGATTTATGCAGCTGCACACGCCATTGTTTAAATGTGAACTTCAGGCGTTTTCTGTCATAAAACTGTGACAGAAGTACATTTGTAGGCTGCACTCTTTTCACAAAAAAAAGTTTTGAGAGTGACACAGTTCAGCTGGGAATCTGAGCTCTCCCTTTGAGCCTGTGGCTAAAAATAGTGTTTGTGTGCCAGCCCAGCTCTGTAGGCCATGTTTTGAAGTAGCGACATGGAGCCTGGCCCAGCTCTGTGTTTTTAAGAGGTCACTGCTCACACTCACTAACTAGCACATACTCACTGACAGACAGAACTGCATGGGTGCAGACTGAAGTATTAGTTTTATCATATCATGCAGGTGCTTACTGTATGTGATGCTTTCTTGATGTTAGTCATGGATTATTGGTTATGTTTATGTGACAACAACCTGGTAAAAACAAGACTTTCACCTACGGCTGACATTCTCAAAATGTTTGGTCACACAGACCTGCAAGAATGATGCTGCAATATGCATGCCAGACCACTAGTTGGCAGTGTTACTTGAAGGTGACATAATCATACACGCACCGGAATGTGCATGGAAAATAACAGTTGTTTTGGTAATGGTTAAATGGTAATGGTTTAATTTCATTTGAACATGCATCAGATTACAATTAAGTGCATCACATAATCAGTTCACAGTTCCACAGTTTTCAGAAACTTCCAAGTTATTTTTAAATACTTTTTCGTGCTCCAAAATGCAAAACAAGCCAAAAAATACCCCTAATTATGCTTTTTTTGTGTTCTTTTAATAAACTTAAAAAGTGTTGGCCTACGGCTAATGCTTGTGGCATCAGTTAAGCCCAAAAACATTTATTTCCTGGTCAAATTTTTAGTTAGGGATATTCTAGCGGGAAATAACACATGACAGTAGTACTGTAAGAAGTTGTTAGAGATATTAATAGGGAGGTCTGAAGTCTGTGAGGTCTGATCTTTTTTCAAAAAGACATTTTTTAGATGCAAATGTATTACTGTTTTGCAAATGTATTACTGTTTTGAACGTATATTTTTTTGAGAAGCCAAAATGTTTACTTAAATGGCCCCACAAACTAACCGGAACTACGTTCCTCATCACTGAAATCTGACCAGAACTCTTGGTACAATATAGGGTCACCGTTGATGCACTACACTGATGGGCATGTCATACAACTTAATGTCAGAATATCTGAACTATGCCTTTAATAAACTGAATATTTTCTTAGAGCATAGAAAACGTGTTTGACTTTCTAAATACTGTTTTACAGTACAGTACAGTACAGTACAATACAGTATTAGAGCCCTATAGACATGAAATAACACCCCTATAGTCATCTTTACACTCCTGTTATTCTTTGTTTACACCGCATTACGCAACTGTTATGTGCCAGCTGTGAGATCACTGCAGAGAGATAAGACACAGTCACTAAATGTATTTAATCTAAATATAGACATTCTAAAAGTATAGTGGGGAAGCCGGGCAAAGTAAGAAACCAAAAACCTACCACTTCCACACAAAACGGGAGGAAAGCTTGTTTTCTCTCTAGCATGTCAGACATGCTCCACTCCATGGAGTGTTAAGGTAATGTAATGTAAAGCAATGTCTGATCATTAATGTTGCCAGAAGGGCGGACTTCCTTATATGGTTCATAGTTAGGAAGTACTTCGGGCATGTGACCAATCACAGCGGACTAGGTTTTGGCAAGAAGCACAAATGAAAGGAAATACAGCTGGAATAAGTGCAGATTCTGCTAAATCCAAAATGTTTTCAGTTCAGGTTATTGTGTGTAGCTGCTCTACAGGAGACCACAACTCAAAACAAGGGGTCGAAAAAAGAGCATAATAGATCCTCTTTAAGACTCCGCAGATACCTTGAATTTATTTTTGTTTTTATTTTAGTCCTGTGTTATTTATCCCTGTGAGGTAAAGGATGCTGAATAATACCATCCACAATAAAAGCAGCAGCAATCGTATCACAGAATAACCTCAGTGTGGAGGGAATTGTCTGTAGAAAAACAAAAAAAAAATGCCCTGGTTAGCAAGCAGATGGCCCCAGTGACGCACACTGTTGTGTGTGTAAGAGAGAGCGAGACAGAGGGATGCTTGTGGCTTTGTGTCTATCTATTTTATGTTGTTCAACCAGATCAATACGGAGAAAATGAATTTATTTATTTATTCTATTAAAAAGACACATTTCAAAATATCCCTTTCTTAATAATCTGAAATGGAAAGAAGTTTTTTTTTTTTTTCCGGATACAATTGTCAGTTACATTTTTAATGGAGAATGGCAAATGTTCTGATGTCTTTTTTTTTCTGTGCCGTTATTGAACTGAGCTAAATAATGCAGCCTGGGGTTGTTGTGTCATAGCAATTTCCCACAGCTCATGTTGTTGAGACTGAACCAACGCTGCTGGTTACAGCTAAGCAGTGAAATCCATTTTGCTTCAACATGCCATGAATCAACACATTCTTATCAATCTATCCATCCATTCTAATTCCTATTTCGAGTTATGTGTGTGTCACACTAAGCTTGAGACACGGGTGGTAGGAAGACAGACTGACAGACAGATGGATGGACAAACTCAGCGTCCAAACCCGCAGCAGGTTCAACACAGCCGAGACATTCAATCTGGAAAGTACTCAGCATCAGAAGTGCGGTTGCTCTTTTCTACATTTCCACGTCTTCATTATACGTACACACACATAATGAAGTACAGCGACACTGGAACAACTCCAAGTATCAAATGGATGCACTCAAAGAAGACTGGGCTTCCTGTCACAAAGAAATTATGCAGTCTTTGTCGATAAAATCAAACAAGTACTGTGCTAGTACTAGTGAGTTGCACAACTGCTTCGAACTGCATAAGAGGACACAGACAGTATTGACATACTAGTGTCACCCGTACAGACTGTACCTGTGGCTGTCATCATCAAAACAGAACATGAATGTGAAAGTGTGGACTCAAGTACTGGGGTTATAGAACTACAGTAAAGTCTCGTTATATCGATATTCTCGGGAGTTGGAAAAAATACCGATATAACCGGACTATCCATATATCCGATCCTGCGCCGAACTGCATTAAATGTGGGCGGATCTTTGATATGGCATGTAATTTTCTCCTTGAGTTCATGGATTGCGTATCTAGCATGCTTTTGTACTACAATAAATTTTGTACTACAGTAAATAAAAATAAACTTACGCTGTAGTGATTACCGGTTACCGGGACATAATTCACCCCGGAACTATCGATAGGGAAGGTGTTGCCACCCGGAGGGGTAGGCGCGAGGGACGGGTGTTTTCCGCTGTGTGTGCTGCACTCTGGTGGTGGAAGTGTGAAAAATAAAGTTGACTGGAAGCAGCCGTTCGCCGTGTTCTTTTTTGGTATTGAAATCCTTAAGCAAAGATTGATTTAAGCTGCTTTTGTATCGATATAAGCAGACCAAATTGGCTGGCGGGAGATGAAAAGGGCATCGTAGTAACCGGATTATCATAATAACCGTGTATCGTACTAACAGAGCTAATTATATCATAAAAGACTAGGAATTTGCCGGGAAATGAAAATAGTATCGTAATAAGTAGTCATTTGTTTTAACCGATATCGATATAACGAGACTTTACTGTACTTCAAATTCTAAACTCACATATTCAAACAATTCACGGTGTCTGCAGGGTTTTGAAAAGTAGTAAAAGGTAAAATTGCCAGAATAAAGGCAATTAATTAAAATTGAGAGATGAACATTTTGTATAACGATTATTGTGACATACGTATATAGTAATCTCTTGCACTTCAACTTAAGATTTTGCTTCAATCTCTCACAGTATTCAAAAATATAGTAATAAATAATGCTGTCTCGCGGTTAAATAAGCCCTATTATTCATTTAAGCAATTTTTATGTATTTTCTCCAAGCATAAAATGGTTAAACTCCACACTGGTCTTGGTACTGTAATGTTCGGTGAGACGCACAACACTCAATCGTCAGAACAGGCTTTTATTGCAGGTTTGAATTATCTCCCAACTGCTACAATAATCCCCAATAAAAACTCGAGCTACTCTTGCGGCCGTAACTCAAACCGAGTTAAAAATCAACTCTGACCCCTTGATGCCAATTCCTGTCCATCGCCCCACAATACATTTATAGCAACACACATGAGCTTGAGTCTTATTTATGACTTAAATGGCTTATTTACTTTTATTATGTCTACTATATTTGGTAATACAAGCGGAAAGGTGATTATATGGGTGGTATTTCATGTCTAATAATATTTAAAAAAAACATATTTAGAAGCTTGTAAACAGGTTATAAATGCTGTAACTATGAAAAATTAGCAACGTTGGTCTTTAGCTGCACCGAAAACAAAAAAAATACTCAAGAAAATACGCAATTCTAACATATGAAAAAATACTTTTTGGCTGCCACAGTAGAGTAGAACTTTTTATAGTCTAAAAAATAGGAAATGTATAATAGGGACCCTTTATACAGTTTGTGTATCTCTATAATGTTTGTCATATAACAAATACACATTACAGTGTTAGTTGTTTTTGAAAGTCTGAGATCGATTAAATTAAAGACATTTTTGAGTTATTCCTGCTTGAGACAGACTGTCAGAAAGACTTAGTTTACATGCGTGTGGACCTCTTGTCATTCAGTAATGGATTCATAAAGCCGAATTCATGATTGTCTGCCATGAAAAGCATGGAAATGAGAAAAATATGTTTCCATACAGCCGCCATTCATTAAAGCCAATGACAAACATTCGCTGTTCTTTTCCTCTTGAGTGAAGTGGAAATGGGATGTTGTGTGTCATCTTTCCATACCATGAAGATCTCACAGAAGGAAATGCTTGGCCGAGATTGTGAAAACAAGAAAAGCCGTGCCGGTCATCCTCCAGACAGGAGGAGGATGGAACAGTCTTGATGAACACGCATGCACTAAATTCAAACCATACCCGAGTTTGACATCACATCGTTTTCCAAAGACCAAACACGTTGTTTACTGTTGTTCTCCATCGCTGTAGTTCCTCGAAGCCCGAAAGCGAGGTGTGAGGATGTGACGTTTGTATATCTCCTAAAGCATCAGAAACGTATAGAATGTGTGCAATGTGTGGAAGGTGTCAAAAACAGTTTGTAGTGAGTCACCTAGTTGCAATGCTGCCAACGTGAGAAGATGCAAGGATGGTTTTTAGCCTTTGTTGGAAAGGGGACACCTCGTCAAAAGATGACATGCTATTATTAGCTGTTGGGAGTAATGCAAAAACAACAATTAACTGTTTTAAGGTGGTGGCTGCTTACATGTATTGATTGTATCTGTATTAGGTTTTCATTGTTTATTACACTTGTTGGTACACTGCCAAAACAGAAATCCAAGAAAGCTTAAATATATTAAATTAAAGTTTTTTGCTCCTTTCTGATTTCTTTTTTGCATCTTACTTAATGACAACCTAACACAAAATGCAGTTTTTAAATGAAACTTTTTAATTATTAAAAGCGTTGGGACTCCCATAAACCACTATGAAGGACATTATCCACAAATGGCGAAATCATGGAACAGTAGTGAACCTTCCCAGGAATGGCGGGCCAACCAAAATGACCCCAAGAGCGCGGCCTTTTGGACTCATCCAAAAGGTCACAAAAGACCCCACAACAACATCCAAAGAACTAAAGGCCTCACTTGCCGTAGTTAAGGTCAGTTCATGACTCCACCATAAGAACGACAATGGGCAAAAATGGCTTGCATGGCCATGCAGCAACATCTTGATGATACCCAAGACTTTTGTGAAAAAACTGGTCTGACGAGATAAAAGTTCCCATTACATTTGGCGTGAAAGTCACGCCACATTTCAGAAAAAGAACAGAAAAAGAACCATGAATTCTTCTGCCAAAAAATCCTAAAGGAATATGTTCAGCCATCTTTTTGGGACCTCAAAACAAACTTGGGTTCTGCAGCAGGACAATGACTCAAGACAAACCAGCAAGTCCACCTCTGAATGGCTGAAGATATACAAAATGCAAACTTTGGAGTGACCTAGTCCAAGTCCTGACCTGAATCCTATTGATATGCTGTGGCATGACCTTAAAAAAGGCGTTTCATACTGGAAAAACCTTCAATTTGGCTGAATGACAACAATTCAGCAAAGATGAGTGGGCCGATATTCCTCCACAGCTCTGTAAGAGACTCATTGCAAGTTTATCACAAACGCTTGATTGCAGTTGTTGCTTATAAGAGTAGTCCAGTTATAAAGTTTAGGTTTGGATTTGTTTCTCCCTTAATACAGTAAACCTCGGATATATTGGATTCAATTGTTCCCACTGGTTTTGTCCGATATAAGCGAAATCCGTTATATGCGTATACCGGAAAATGTCAGTTTTACGCATGTATCGGATTTATATCCGGTATATGCGTAAATCGGATTTTATCCGTTATAAAAAGGCACTTCCTTGACTATGTTTCCAATATACCTGGACGCGCAGGCAACGCTGCAAATGACGTCTTATAGCGGCCTGTCACGATTCGGCGAATCGGAGCGCCACGATGCGGCCATCCGATATATACGAGGGAAATTTAATGGAAATGCATTGGAACGGGACTGGAGATTTTGTCCGAAATGGGCGAAATCCGTTATAAAAAAATCCGATATATGCAATGAATTTTTATTGGAAATGCATTACAGAAAAATTGGTTCCTTTTTATCTGTCCGTTGTGAGCGAATTTCCAATATATCCGAGTCCGATATATCCGAGGTTTACTGTAATACAAAGTGTAAATTAAAAACTGCATTTTGTGTTGCCATTCACTAACAGTTTAATATTTAAGTGTGACAAACATGCAAAACAATATATAAAAAAGACATCAGGAAGGGGTCAAAAGATACATCAGCAAAGATGGTGCACTTTTCCCCCAGTTTGTGAGATGTTTGGTTAAAAATAAACCTGACCGTCCAACCAGAAAGGCTGTACTCGAATTGTAACGTCGCAATGTATAGTAACTCATCTGTAAAGCATAGCAAATATTACGTCTGGTCACTGATGATTCAATCACCTTTTTTGGAACGTCGTGATTCTTGATTCTCTTATCTGAAGTCTTAAGTAGTTGACCTTAGCTGCAACTGTGGGTGCGTATTTTCTTATAGTATATTTAACATGCAGGGAGGCCCCCCCCCTCATCCCCCGCTGCCAGTCATCTGTAGAGGATCTCCCTCCGGCTGAGGCATAGCGAGACACGGGGAAGCATTTTTGTGTGCATTGTACCAGTAAATGTGAGACAGCAAAGCAACAGTAAATGAAACTCAGCTACACTTGTGGTTTTTTTTCATCTCAAATTTCTGTTGGTGGTGTCAAATGTCGCTAAGCATCTTTTACCTAAGAATTAAAACGGGCAAACACGGGATCCTCTAAAGGTAAACGTGTTGCTTTTATGTGTCAATTTTATTTTGAAGCTATTGAAGGAAGTTGCTGTGTAACTAGATAGTTGTTATGTTGCTTTTGGGTACTTTTTAAATTTCACTTATGGGTCAAAATAAGTAGACTTAAGCGGCTTCCATTGTTTTTTTATTCCTATTTGGTCAGATTGGGCAAATCCAAACAATGAGTTGAATTAATTACTATAAACCTTGGAGAGCAGGGGTGTCCAAACTTTTTCCACAGGTGGCCATATAGTGAAAAATAAACGGATATAAGTTCTGTGTATTTAAAGAAAAAATGCATTTCAGGTTTGTGATATAGGTCAAAAAGCATACTATTATTCATACAAACTTTGGGCTTTGCGACTTCCTATATTTTGACTTTTATTACTTTTTTTTTTTTTTTACCATTTTACCAAATTTCCAATATTTCTTTAAAATATGAAAATATTCATTCATTTTCTACCGCTTATCCTCACGAGGGTCGCGGGAATGCTGGAGCCTATCCCAGCTGCCTTCAGGCGAGAGGCGGGGTACACCCTGGACTGGTCGCCAGCCAATCACAGGGCACATATAGACAAACAACCATTCACACTCACATTCATACCTATGGACAATTTGGAGTCGCCAATTAACCTAGCATGTTTTTGGAATGTGGGAGGAAACCGGAGTACCCGGAGAAAACCCACGCATGCACGGGGAGAACATGCAAACTCCACACAGAGATGGCCGAGGGTGGAATTGAACTTGGGTCTCCTAGCTGTATGGCTTGCACGCTAACCACTCTCCGCCGTGCAGCCTAAAATATGACTTCTTCTTCTTGATATTTTGACTTTGTTTTTTTTCCATTTTACAACCATTTCAATGTTCTTCTTTTTCTTCTGGTAATTTTGACTTTATTGTCATAACTAACTTTGTTATGTTTCTCATCACAATGTTTCAATATTTCAACTTTGTTATTAAAATGTTATTTTTTCCTCATATCAAATTATTCTCGTAAAAATACAAACATTTTCTATTTTTAATATTTTGACCTCATTCTTGTAAAATTAGTGCTAATTTTTCCATTTTTGCAATGTTTTTGGTTTTAAGATTTCTACATTTTAAGACAGAAATGTCATCAGTTCAGGGGAAAAGTGGTCACGGAGCATTTTTATCAGAACACAGGGTGAATCATATGTCAGTGTCATGGCTCACACCTTTGTTTAGACACCAAATTGTTGCCCCCCCCCCACCTCCCGTGACCTTTTTCATCACTTCCATCCACTATGTTGTTCTTTAATTACAAGCAACTTCCGATGCTCTTTTAATTCACTTGACGTGATTTAGGAGCGTCGTCGTGTACAACGCAAGAAAGTTGTTGTTAGCTGGAGCAACCGTTGTTAGCTCAGCAGTTGTTAGCGGAGAGTGTGGTCGTGTTGACATGGGGAAGGAAGAGCCTCCCACGCCAACAGGATGATGTGACTGATGGTGGCCACACACAAGAAGCATGTGCACGTCAAGAAAGGCACAAGGAGGTGAAAAACACACCAGGCAAATGATTGATGTGACTTAGAGCATTGCAGTAACTCATCGTTTTGATGTATTTCAATGTAATATGTACATCCATGTTGCTTAATCCTTTGTATATTTTAATAATTATATTATTTCTTAATTGTATGATAATAATCATTCATTTGTACGGATTAGCAATTTTTGTATCAACATTTAGTATGTTTTATACATCTATTTTTGTATAATTATAGATATAATTTTTATGCATTCATTAATTTGTTCATTTGTAAGGGTGTCATAATATTAGCAGGAAAAATAACATTTTAGTCACAGAAAGTTTAAATATTAATGAAAAATATGTTTTCAAAGTTAAAGTAATATTGTGAGAAACAAAACAGAAGGTTATATTTTTGGGAAAATTAGGTTGGGGAAAAGATGTAATATTGTTATATTTTGGGGGAAAATTAGGTTGGAGAAAAGTTATAATCTTATGGGAATAACGTCATAATGTTTAAAACAAAATGTATGAAGATTTTTGGAAAAAGAAATTTAAAAATAAAAAAAAATGAAATAAAGAAAAAATTAACTTTTTAGAAACATTAAATTAAAAAAACAAACTAAAAATAAAATAAAGAAAAAATGCATGAAGATTTTTGGAAAACGAAATTTAAAAATAAAAAAAATGAAATAAAGAAAAAATTAACTTTTTAGAAACAGAAATTAAAAAAACAAACTAAAAATAAAATAAAGAAAAAATGCATGAAGATTTTTGGAAAGAAACAAGTAAAAAAAAATTTAATTTAAAAAAATGTATGAAAATGTTTACACACAGAAATAAAAACCAAAAAAGAAAATAAAAGAAAAAAAGTATGAAGATTTTACAAGTAAAGATAAAAATAAAATTTTAAAAAATGTATGACGATTTTTAGAAACAAAAAATGTTTTAAATAAAATAAGGAAAAAATGCACAATGATTTTAGAAACAGAAATAAACAAAATTAAAAGAAAAAAATAAAGATTTTTTTAAAATAAATTAAACAATTAATAAATAAGGATACAATAAAATAAAGAAAAAATTTATGATGGTTTTTGGAAAAAAGATTTAATTAAATTAAAAAAACAGCAAAATACGGGGTGAAAAAAAGAGCATCGACTGAAGTTCATATCAGTAACACGCTTTCCCGATTTTTTTTTTCGTAACACGATTTTTTTTTTTGAAATATATAACTTGCTAGCATATCTTCACCCTAGTCAAATAATGGCCTAAGTCATATTTTCCAAAAGCCCCAAAAGACAAGAGAAGGCATAACCTGTACTGGACCCCGGGGGTCATAACGAGCATGGTTCTTTCTACCAAGGATTTAGCCAAAGAGACGTCCAGCATTGTCAAGTCATGATTTGGGCCAAAAAAATGGATACGACAAAGGCCGTATCCAAATATCATATGGCCCTTCAATATGTGGCTCTCGGTGGTAAAAGTCTGAACACCCAGACATGATATTTGTTGTCACATTATCATTTTCATCATGCTTCACTGCTGCCCGTCATTGTCTCTTTTTGTAAAGGCCAAGTCGACAAATACGTTGCATGTTTTCACATGCACGTGCGGCGTCCAGGCGTTTGTGGGGTTGTATTCCTCATTCCGCAGAAACGCTTGTTTGTGTGTGTGTGTGACACCAAAAGAATGTGTGGGTTCCCTCACAGGTTTGCACACGTGGACAGTCGTGACAGATAAGTCGTGTTTGGTCTGTCCCTCCAACACGTGTTCGCGAACCAAACCGGTCGGTCCGGCTGCACCGTACGCAGACGTAACATACATCCAGTACAACGTGTAAAGAAGACAAACACTCCACGTATGCAGACAGGAAATGCAAATATGACTGGGTGATGTTTAGCAGGCAAGGAACCATATTTGGTTACTTGGCTAGAGTACAAAACAGTGGAACCATGTGACCTCTTTATGCCAATCGGAGCAGTTGAGTTTGGCAATTTATTGCATTTTCTTTGTGCAAATAAAGTCAAAATATTAGAAGAAAGATGGAATTTTATGACAAAAAAAATGCCAAAATGTTGGAATATTACAAGAATGTCCTATTACAATTAAATTATGAAAATTGAGTCAAAAATTACAAGTACAGGCAATACAAATTTGCGAGAGAAAAAGATGGAATATTACCAGATATTGTGTAAAAATAGATTACATAATTGCATAAACAGCATAGAAAATGAATGGATGGGGATGCAATGCTGCCTCTGTCCACCAGAGGAGCCCAGAGCCCAGAGGGAGGCTGACGTCATTGCAGCACCGATGAATGTTTTTTCATTTTAAACTTGTACTGGTGCTTTTTGTATATTTCTCAGGTATTCGTTTTGAGTATTAAGCTGTTGTGTGATGAGTTTAGTGTTCAGTGAGTTTTATATTGTTATACAGTACGTATATAACCACAAATGGGTTGAAAAGCTTGTTGTGAGTGCACGGATAGCTTGTGAAAAAAAAGTGCTATAGTTACCTCACGACTAGTATTTAAACAATTAGTAGTATTTCTGACGTAAAGGAGATAGGAAAAAAGAAAAGAAAAAGTAGCGGCTTATATATCAGAATTTATGGTAGTCACACATTTGAGTAAAAACTTTGAAGTCTTACAACAAAAAGTCATAAGAGAAAAATGTTTAGAGAAAGCTGGAATTTGTAAAAGTTTGAAAATGTGTGTGAAAAGTGTTTTTTTGTGTTCCACCAAGGTGGTTTGACCCGAACGTAGCGCCATACAGCCCTCTGCTGGTCACTTAAGTGTACTGCAGCTGTACTGCAGCTTTACACTCATGTTTGTGTCTTTTGTGTTTTTCCTTACAGTGAACGAGATCATCGGCAGAGACATGTCCCAGTCCCCCAACACCCACGACCCCACCCAGACAGCACACAGCCAGTCGTAGCTAAGCCCCGCCCCCACCCTACCCCCCCATGGACCAGCCAGGTCTTGCTGGTGGTGGATGCAGTGGGTCAAGAGGTCAAGGAAGGGACAGAAATTGTCTTTCGGCAGACAGTGACATTCAGCCGGACTGATGAAAAGGAGAAGAACAATTCCAACAACATCAGGGTACTTCAAGTCCCATAATGCAACACAAGCCTGAGAATGCAAACATCAGCAAAATATGACTTTATACCAAAATCAAAACAGTCCTGCTTGATCAGAGCCTTCACAAATCAACAAATCATTTAGTTCCGCAATTATTGGAACCCAGCCTGCAACATTCCGCATCCAGTGTACAGTAGGTCTCAGGACGCCGACCGTGTCCCTTCCTTACATCAGACGGGAAGACAAATAACTGCCTTATTAGTCATAATACTACTACTATTATTATTATTATTATTATTATGACCATGTAGCAGCACCTATCCATTCTTACGCCAGTCCTTTAAAGAGACAACCTCTATGTGCAATAATGCAATAACCCCCCCCCCCTAAAAAAAACCTCCCTAGTGTGCCTTATCAATACCAACTTTGTCCATTTGAGAAAGAAAGTACTACAAGTACTACAAGTACTACAAGTACTACACAACAACGTCCACAGATCAACATCATCTTCCACATCCCAAACTTGGAAAAAGGAAGCCTCAGTGTTTACATGACTTTGACTTATTGGTAGAAGACACTATTGGCTTCATTCATATATACTTATATACATATATACACCTATATATATACTATATAGGTATATACCTATACCTATATATATATACATATACCTATATACATATATACATATATACAGACACTTGAACACAAACTACCTACCACGGAGTATTAGGGCCACATTGGAAACTGGAACAACTTGGCTATGTGGAGGGGGCGGGGTGAGGGAGAAGGGAGAATTTACGACTTTATTCTTGTAATTTTACGACTTTATTCCCACACGCAAATTTTCCTAAAATTCAGACCTTTTTTTACGACGTCTCTTTTCTCGTACATTCACGACTTTATTCTTGAAAATTTAAATGTACAACTTTTTCGGGTAAAATTCTGACTCTATTCTCGTAAATGTACGACTTTATTTTCGTAAATTTAAATGTACGACTTTTTCTTGTACAATTCTGACTTTATTCTCCTAAAAGTGCGACTTTATTCTCGTAAATGTACGACTTTATTTTCGTAAATTTAAATGTACGACTTTTTCTTGTAAAAGTCTGACTTTATTCTCGTAAATGTACGACTTTATTCTTGTAAACATACGACTTTATTCTCATAAATGTGCGACATTATTTTCGTAAACGTACGACTTCATTCTCGTAAATGTACGACTTTATTTTCGTAAATTTAAATGTACGACTTTTTCTTGTACAATTCTGACTTTATTCTCCTAAAAGTGCGACTTTATTCTCGTAAATGTACGACTTTATTTTCGTAAATTTAAATGTACGACTTTTTCTTGTAAAAGTCTGACTTTATTCTCGTAAATGTACGACTTCATTCTCATAAATGTCCGACTTTATTTTCGTAAATTTAAATGTACGACTTTTTCTTGTACAATTCTGACTTTATTCTCCTAAAAGTGCGACTTTATTCTCGTAAATGTACGACTTTATTTTCGTAAATTTAAATGTACGACTTTTTCTTGTAAAAGTCTGACTTTATTCTCGTAAATGTATGACTTTATTCTTGTAAACATACGACTTTATTCTCATAAATGTGCGACATTATTTTCGTAAACGTACGACTTCATTCTCGTAAATGTACGACTTTATTTTCGTAAATTTAAATGTACGACTTTTTCTTGTACAATTCTGACTTTATTCTCCTAAAAGTGCGACTTTATTCTCGTAAATGTATGACTTTATTTTCGTAAATTTAAATGTACGACTTTTTCTTGTAAAAGTCTGACTTTATTCTCGTAAATGTACGACTTTATTCTTGTAAACATACGACTTTATTCTCATAAATGTGCGACATTATTTTTGTAAACGTACGACTTCATTCTCGTAAATGTACGACTTTATTTTCGTAAATTTAAATGTACGACTTTTTCTTGTACAATTCTGACTTTATTCTCCTAAAAGTGCGACTTTATTCTCGTAAATGTACGACTTTATTTTCGTAAATTTAAATGTACGGCTTTTTCTTGTAAAAGTCTGACTTTATTCTCGTAAATGTACGACTTTATTCTTGTAAACATACGACTTTATTCTCATAAATGTGCGACATTATTTTCGTAAACGTACGACTTCATTCTCGTAAATGTACGACTTTATTTTCGTAAATTTAAATGTGCGACTTTTTCTTGTCCAATTCTGACTTTATTTTCCTAAAAGTGCGACTTTATTCTCGTAAATGTACGACTTTATTTTCGTAAATTTAAATGTACGACTTTTTCTTGTAAAAGTCTGACTTTATTCTCGTAAATGTACGACTTTATTCTTGTAAACATACGACTTTATTCTCATAAATGTGCGACATTATTTTTGTAATCGTACGACTTCATTCTCATAAATGTACGACTTTATTTCGTAAATTTAAATGTACAACTTTTTCTTGTAAAAGTCTGAATTTAGTCTCGTAAATGTATGACATTATTCTCGTAAACGTACGACTTCATTCTCATAAATGTGCGACATTATTTTCGTGAACGCACGACTTTATTTTCGTAAATTTAAATGTACGACTTTTTCTTGTAAAAGTCTGACTTTAGTCTTGTAAATGTACGACTTCATTCTCATAAACGTATGACTTTATTTTCATAAATGTGCGACATTATTTTCGTAAACGTACGACTTTTTCTTGTAAAACTCTGACTTTAGTCTCGTAAATGTACGACTTTATTCTCATAAATGTGCAACATTATTTTCGTAAACGTACAACTTTATTCTCGTAATTTGTACAACTTTTTCTCATAAATTTAAATGTACGACTTTTCTTGTAAGTTTACAAATATTATAATATAAGTTTTTTTCTTGACTTTTCCCCTGTACATTTCCAACTTTTTGCTCGTACATTTACGTGTTTATTCTTGTACATTCACATTTTTATTATCGTACGTTCAAAACTTTATTCTCGACTGTTTTTCTTGGAAATATACAACCATTCTCCTAAGATTCTTTTTCTCGTACATTCACGACTTTATTCTCTTACATTTACGACTTTATCCTCATAAATTTACGACTTTATTCTCGTACATTCACAACTTTTTCTTGTAAATTTAAACATTCTACAAAAATTGTGACTTTTTCCCGTCATACATTTGCAACTTTTTTCTCAACTTTTTCCCTGTACATTTACGTCTTTTTTTTCGTACATTTATTACTTTATTCTCGTAAATTTAATTGTACACGTTTTTTCTTGAAAATTTACAAATTTCTGACTTTTTCCTCTCACATTCATGGCTAATCTCCGTTTTATTTGTTTCGTTTTCTGGTGGCCCTAATACTTTCTTTTAAATTTTGACTTTATTCTCGTAATTTTTCAGCGGAATCATATTTCTTGTTAAACTAAAATGATCTGCATCATTTAAATATCACGTGTCTTCTATGATGAAAGGCAAACTTCTGTGAAGATTGAGGCTTTCCTTGAACTCTGATAAGGATTTTTCCCCGCCTTAAGATGATGAAGCCCCTATGCACTCCTCCTCAGACTAACGCCTTCACAAGCTCATCTTTAACCTGATGCGTTGACCACAGCCACGGCCCACAGGGTGGTGTGTGCATGTGTGAACCAAATGTAGACAAAAGTCGACTTTTTAAACCACAAAAGCACACGTGCATGCCAGCTATGCAAACTCAACAAAAAAAACATAGGATGCCTTAACTTTTCGGTGTGTGCTGTTTTTGGGCAGGACATCATTTTTAGTTGTTGGTTGACTTTTTCTCGAGTCAATTCTCAAACAAAAAAACACCAGCGTCGTCTTCTGCCAGCAACCAAAGAGCGAACAATACCGCACGTTCCCATTTTACTAAAGACTCCACTCAAACTCTATTTTTGATACTTTTTGAAATGGATGTCATTCCTCATAAAAAATGTCGGTGGCATATACGCTATGAGAGTCGAAAAGCGGTAGAAATAGAAAAATACGTATAACGGCAAAAGCTAACAGGAAATGTTGACGGGCTTTTGCAGCTTCTTTCTTTTTGTTTTCCTTTCATGTGTTACCCGTCTGTATATGAACTCTTTTGTAAAGAAATAAAGAAAAGGGAAACGCAGGTTTAGATGATGTTTACCAAGCCTTGTATTGACATCTGTTGTATATTTTCTATGTTTTCTTTTCTTTTTTTTTTTTTTTTGTAATGTTAATGACTGCAGTGCTTTTGGAAATTTCGTCAAAGGGAATGACTTGCATCATGCTGTAGTTCCCAAGGTAGTGACTGTCAATAAAATGCAAAAGTCAACCTCCTCTTTATTGGTTCTTTTATTTTCTCTAACTTTATTTATATTGGTATTATCAAATATAGTGGATTATTATCCCAGAAAATAAGACACCTTACTTTGTAGTGAGGAATCGAAGGAGGACAGAAGTGATGTTGGGGGTTCAGAGTTGAGTTTTAGCTTGTTGGGGGGCTACGGTTGCAATAGTAACATGTTATAATTAATATTGGGAAATATTTTTAACCTGCACTAAAAGCCAGTTGTTCAAGTCAGGTGGTTTAATGGTGGTCTTATCGAACAGTTACTGACACCTAGTGGCCAATGTAGAAATCTACATTCACAAGTTAGTGGTCTTCATGGCTCATATGGTTTTGAAAAGGCTTAAATTAACGTTAGTGAACTTTTTTCTTTTTTTTAAACATGTACACCATTACACAACATCTATATAGACACACACATCTTTCACACTGTAGTATGGCACTACAGCAAAAAGCAGTGTGGTGAAATGTTACTGCATGCTTTGAATGGGAAAAGGTAGCGCCATCTGGTGGACAAAACAAGTAAAAAATTAAAATTTTCAAACAAGTTATTTTAAATAAGGACATTTTATTCCAGGAGGAACAAATGTGTCCCTTGTGATGTAGCTATGCCAGTTTATAAAAATTATTCTTATTATTCAAAACAAGAGCAATTACTTGAAAACCAAAATGTCCCAAAGATGATCTCGGGTCCTTTGGAGGAACAACACAGACCCAAAGTCCTCATTAACAATTTTTTATTTTTATGGTTTAAATTCTTATTCACAATTCTAAATTGGTACATAACATATTACATTTGACAAAAAAGTAACTAAACACATATCTCCTCTGCTGCCAGAGGTTTCATAATAACAATACTAATAATAATAATAATAATGAGAGCCAGCGTAGGCACATTTGATGCCCCCAACAAAAAGATACCCGCCGGGTGTGTCACAGGAGGCCACTTGTCTTCCATCAAAGACGGAACAAATGAGATTGTTCAAGTTTGGAGTCCAAATGGAAGGCGAGTTCAGCTGTTAAGTCAAATGAATCCCTTCGCTGCTTATGGCTTTTTCTCGTCTCTTTGATGGGTCTGCTGTACTCCTGCAGGCCCATAAAGTCATCAACATTGTGCATGTCCATGCATACACTAAAAAGGATTATTATAGACTGACAAAAAATGTAAAAAAAAAAAAACAAAAAAAGGTTCAAGTGCGGACAAATGCTTTGGTAGGATGTAAGCAGCCTCAAGCGTCTCCGGACGACGCTTTCATGAAGTCCAACTAAAGAGCATGAACGTAGGCGTGGCCAGGCCGGCCGGAGGTTTCCAAGAAAAGGCGAGTCGGTCAGTTGCAGAAGAGCAGGTGGACCTGCTGCCCGTAGAAGGCGTGGTTGGAGCGCTCGGCCACCGCCCGCCGCGCCATCTCCTCGCTGGGGAAGGTGATCAAGGCCTCGCCGCTGCACTGGCCGCTGAAGTTGTACAAGATGAGGATGGCGTCCGGCTGGAGCTGCACGACCACAGGAGGGGGGGGGGTGGAGGACGGTTGGGTTGGCCAGATGAGTATAAGAGGTGGCCGCTCACTCGGATTAATTAGTTAGTTAGTTAATTAGTTATTAGTTTGCATGCAACATCACAGCTAACGACGCACAAAATGAATAACAAATACATTCCAAAGCAGGAGGTGGAAAGCGAGAGGATGCAGGCTGCGAGGTGGAGCAACGCTAGCATGGGAGTGCGGCATCGGGACTCAACAGCAGAGAGTCACAGGCTTATATTAGACAATGTGATAGATAGATATTAGGGTTTGGCCATATGTTGATGTTAAAATATTGTTATATTTCATAAGGATGGACAGGATTTGATGAGGAGGTCTCATGTTTCAAGATGGCACCGCCCATTACAAAGTGTTTACATGCGGCCCGCTAGTTTGAGACCCCCGCCTTGATATTAAAGTTTAATGTTAGTGCAGCCCGCGCAAGTTTGATATGGATGCTGTATGGTATCATGTACCCAGAAAAAATATTAAATAACTGTTAATAGTTATCCTCCCTATCCGTGTGGAAGTGGTAAGTTTTGGGCTATTTAAGTTTAAAGGAAATAACTTGAAGGCTCCCGTTTAGGTCGCTAGCTCTCTAGCTTGCGAGTTAGCATGTGTCTCAAGACCCTGCAGTTGCACAATATGTTGTAAATAAAAAGAGTATAAATGTGACTATAGTCGTGTTTTGTCATGTCTACAGGGCTCTAATAATGCTTTGTTCATTTTAATCTGAAAAAAAAATTGCCTACCCACCAACTATATGTGGTTTCTTAATTTTTAATTATTTGCCGTTTTATTATTATTATTATATTTATTACTGATTGATTTTCTTTATTCTTGATTTGTTTATTTATTTTTTATTTTGTGTAGAAAAATAAAAATTAAGATATTTGAGAACAGTGGAATGTTTTATCAGAGCTTTTATTGTAGAAAATCGGAACCAAAGCACTGAAAAAGTTTGTATATTTTTCTGTTTTTAATAAATGCGTTTTTTGGGGGGGGGAAACCTGATGTGGCCCAGCCTTGCCCAGACCTTAGCTCCAGGGGCCCCCAGGTAAATTGAGTTTGAGACCCCTGATTTAGAGCAAAGCGTGGGTGCAAAAAAAAAAAGCTGCATTCTAGCAAATAGCCAGCAGGGGGGGACAGCAGTAGTTGCAACAACAACATTGAGAGAGGAATTCAGCATCAGCACTCTCCTAACAGGAAGTTAGGATGTAGTTGGGGAGACATGCAGGCCGACATGCTAAATCAAAGAGCCCAGAACCACCACAACCCCAATCAGGGTAAGTCCATTGGGGGCGGGGGGCCCAAGACCTTTTTCTTACCTTGCGGGGTGAGTCCCTACAGACAGAGCCATTCTTTGGGCTGAATGAGACTCCTGGCCTGTTCGCCCATCTGAACCACGCCGTTGTAATCGTCAGGGGTGTACTACACATAGCATGATAGCCAACCATCAGAGTGACACAGCTGCTTTACACACACAACACACACACACACACACACGCTAGGAAGAAGGTTCTGGAAAATCTAGAGATCACACAAACCCAGGGTGCAATCTACATGTGACCTAGGTAGCCATTAGTGGTGAGCATTTAGCAACAGGACTGGTGACGTCAACAATATCGTGCTTAAAAGGGTTCCACGGGAGTCCATTGGAGTCCAATAATACACAGACTGAAGCCTGGGCGCCCCCTAATGGCCAATTGGTGTATTTACATGAGTACGTCAGGCAAATGGCTGCCATATCTATGAGGCACAAAAACGCTTACGATATGAAACCGTGCACTGGAAAATTCATTTGGTGGAGACTTTGGAGGGGGGGGACTTATGACAAGAGCATTTTAGGAGTGGGGGAGGGGGGTGTTCTTCAATAAAATCTTGCATCTAATAACGAAACAGAACACGATGTTCAATGGACACAATTTAAGGTAAATAGTTCAGCATTCACCGCCACGCAAATTCACTGATTTAGTGATTCCTTCCAAAAAATAAGACATTTCCCCCCACCACAGAAAATAATAAAATGTACAGTACAGTCATAAATGCCTAACTGCTCCCCCCCCACCAAGCTTTGACATGCCACCCTTTGTTTGGCGGTCCATCACCTACCATAGCCGAGTGCTGTGATTGGTCACCTGATTCAGTAGTGGAGAGTACCCGGATGTTATTACTAATAATAAAGGGAACTGTGATGTTTTAAGTCAAACTTTAGCTTGTGTTTCATAAGTTATTCAATCCCCTGATGTCTTAAGATATTTCTTGTTTATTATTTACTGACATAGACATCTAATTTAAATATCTTCAAAATATTTTTCAGCAAAAATGCCTAAATCTATTGTATAAACAGATTTAATATAGAACATTAAATATCTTGACTACATTAGCTAATCAGCACAGTGATCAATTGACTTTTACGTCATCTAATCCAAATATGGAAATGAGATTTAGCCACTTTTATTCAGTCAAATAATTTGTAGACCAGTTTTTTGGCTTAGAAATTCTGCATTTGGAGTCTCCAAAATGTACTTATCAAGGAAACAAACCAAGAAATGCGAAAAACAAAAAAGATCTTGGATATTTGATTTGGACACACACACACACACACACACACACACACACACACTCTAACTGAGAGTAAACAGACCACAGCAAATCCCCGCCACCTTAAATTTCACTCCCCCCCTCTTTATGAATGGCGTCCATACCTGTCTCAGCGAGTTCTGCATAATGTGGCCTGGCAGCAATGCATTATGGGGAGCAGAGAGACCACACGTGTGTGTCTTAAATGAGCATTACAGTAACACATGTAAGGCGGTGTTGGCCACATTCAACACTGAAGAGTCAGGAATGATAGCCAACTTGGAAAATAGTCATCATGATGTTGCATCCAAACTAAAATAAATAATTGTATATTTCCTGCTTCTATTTAATCATGGACATGTGGGCGTCTGTGTGGGTGCAGGAGGTACGGACCTGGTATCCCTGGAAAAAGCTGAGGATGTCCTTGACGCCGGTGTTGTAGGGAAGGCCCTGCATCCGCACCAGAGCACCAGGTTGGGGGAGCACCGAGGAGGCGGCTGCTGCTGCAGCTGCTGCTGCCGGGTGAGGTTGGGCTGCGACTGCTGCCGCCACTGCTTGCGGGGATGTGAAGTAGCCGACTGTGGAGGGGGATACAGGTGGGCTGGGGGAGGGGTACCAGACAGGTTATAAGTTATTTCATATTCTGGCTGCTGTTAGAGGGACATACAAAGTTTTGATGTGCACAACTTGACAGCAACCAGCAGAGGGTGCTGTTTCAGTCTGATTCAGCCTCAACTAGTTTGCAGGAAGTAGTCCCTCCAACCTAAGAATATTTAACCTTAAATCTTTGTAGAAATACACCTTAGTGATCTAAAATTAGTATTAACTATCCATTATAAGAGGCAACAGATGACGATGCACAAACCTGGGATAGTAAGCCGTGTAGTTCATGTTCATATACAAGTGAGGTTGGGGGGGGTAATATGCCAAAGCGGGGGTATGTGTGGCCTGATGAGGTCTAGGAGTGGCTAGCAAGGGGGGCTGGTAGAGGGCGGCCTCAGACAGGATGGCAGGAGGAGTGGGGAAGGCGGCATAGGCTGTGGGTGGAGATAAACCTGGAAGAAAAGAGTGACACGTCTATAAAAGTTATACATGAAAAATCATAAACTGACCCATTTTTAATGCAGGATGTTCTAGGTGCCTGACAGACTATATAAAAAAATGCTATCCCAAAGAGGAAGTTTGTTACATCATAAAGCTTTTGTGCAAGGCAGGTATCTTAGTTCCAAAGCTGCCGCTGTCCTTCAGACTGTCATTCAGGCAAAATAAACAAAGCTAAATGGCAGCATGAACGTATTTACAGTGAAGAAAATAAGTATTTGAACACCCTGCTATTTTGCTATTTCTCCCACTTAGAAATCATGGAGGGGTCTGAAATTTTCATCGTAGGTGCATGTCCACTGTGAGAGAGATAAACTAAAAAGAAAAATCCAGAAATCACAATGCATGATTTTTTAACAATTTATTTGTGTGATACAGCTGCAAATAAGTATTTGAACACCTGTGTATCATCTAGAATTCTGACCCTGAAAGACCTGTTAGTCTGCCCATTAGAAGTCCACCTGCACTCCATGTATCATCCTGAATCAGATGCACCTGTTTGAGGTCGTTAGCTGCATAAAGACACCTGTCCACCCCATACAATCAGTAAGACTTTAACTTGTAACATGGCGAAGACCAAAGAGCTGTCCAAAGACACCAGAGACAAAATTGTACACCTCCACAAGGCTGGAAAGGGCTACGGAGCAATTACCAAGCAGCTTGGTGAAAAAAGGTCCACTGTTGGAGCTATCATTAGAAAATGGAAGAAGCTAAACATGACGGTCAATCTCAATCGGAGTGGAGCCCCATGCAAGATATCACCTCGTGGGGTCTCAATGATTCTAAGAAAGGTGAGGAATCAGCCCAGAACTACACGACAGGACTTGGTCAATGACCTGAAAAGAGCTGGGACCACCGTTTCCAAGGTTACTGTAGGTAATACACTAAGACGTCATGATGTGAAATCATGCATGGCACGAAAGGTTCCCCTGCTTAAACCAGCACATGTCAAGGCCCGTCTTAAGTTTGCATATGACCATTTGGATGATACAGAGGAGTCATGGGAGAAAGTTTTATGGTCAGATGAGACCAAAATAGAACTTTTTGGTCATAATTCCAATAAGCGTGTTTGGAGGAAGAAGAATGAAGAGTACAATCCGAAGAACACCATCCCTACTGTGAAGCATGGGGGTGGTAGCATCATGCTTTGGGGGTGTTTTTCTGCACATGGGACAGGACGAGTGCACTGCATTAAAGAGAGGATGACTGGGGCCGTGTATTGTGAGATTTTGGGGAACAACCTCCTTCCCTCTGTCAGAGCATTGAAGATGGGTCGTGGCTGGGTCTTCCAACACGACAACGACCCGAAGCACACAGCCAGGAAATCCAAGGAGTGGCTCCGTAAGAAGCATATCAAGGTTCTAGCATGGCCCAGCCAGTCTCCAGACCTGAACCCAATCGAAAATCTTTGGAGGGAGCTCAAACTCCGTGTTTCTCAGCGACAGCCCAGAAACCTGACTGATCTAGAGAAGATCTGTGTGGAGGAGTGGGCCAAGATCCCTCCTGCAGTGTGTGCAAACCTGGTGAAAAACTACAGGAAACGTTTGACCTCTGTAATAGCAAACAAAGGCTACTGTACCAAATATTAACATTCATTTTCTCAGGTGTTCAAATACTTATTAGCAGCTGTATCACACAAATAAATTGTTAAAAAATCATGCATTGTGATTTCTGGATTTTTCTTTTTAGTTTATCTCTCTCACAGTGGACATGCACCTACGATGAAAATTTCAGACCCCTCCATGATTTCTAAGTGGGAGAAATAGCAAAATAGCAGGGTGTTCAAATACTTATTTTCTTCACTGTACATACAAACAGCCTCTATCAGCGTGAGGCTATGATTGACCAAGAAGGGAGGGAACACTCAAATGACACTGGTCGACCTTTCAGAACATTTTAGTTTTCACTTATTTATTTAAAAAATAAGACTACTGTTAACATGTAAGCACTCATTACCAAAAACAAAAGTAGAAAAGAAAGACAAAAGGTGCTCCCCTGGCTGACAATCTAATCTACATAGATAGAAAGGAAAGAGCAAAGAGCAAAGTGCAGCCTTTCACAAAACTGGCATCCCCGTTCCAAACAGATTCATCTGTGTTGTAGAATTCATGTGTTGGAATTACTTTACTTTAGCTCTCATCATTCAAATCATTGTCACAGAATTGTAATAAAATATCAGTTCTCAACAAAAAAGGAGAATAAAAGTTTTTTTTGAAGGTACATTTCAAGTATTCAACTTTCACTGACACTAATTTTATTTAAGATATTTCGTTGTTTTACATGAAAATGTATATATATACACATTCATGTATCCCCCAATGCGCTACACGGCGAAATGCCTTTTCACCTCCTGGTTGCTGCACAGCATGTATTTCTATGAGAGAGATGCACGCAAAGCTCTTATAAAATGTACTTCTGCCACCTTGTGGCTGCCCTGTGTGCACCAAAAATGTGCAAAAACACAAAAAAATGTAAATCTATTCAGGAGCAAGCAGTATGGTTGAAAAAAACGTTTTGGTAGAGAATAAAAAAAAAAAAAAGAACTTGAGTCAAATGAACTTACAGGGGAGTTTGCAGGGAGGTGGTGAAAGGCCGCTGCGGTTCAAGGTTCCTCCCATCAGGACAATACTCATCTCCTCTGTGGAGCACTGGAATACCTCCACATATCGGTCCTTCATGGTCTTCTTGTGGCACTTCTGTGCGACCATGAAGGCCTTATCTGGTGACTTCATCTGGATGAATGCGTCACCTGACGGCCTGCCCTGCAGACGAAAGCGAGAATTTCAGCATTCCTCTAAAAACCTTGGACCGTTGACCCTGAAGCCCATCGGTTTGTCTCACCTGCTGGTTGAGGACCATGTGGACTCCGTGGGGTTTGATGTCAGCTGTGTGCTCACCCATGAACTCCAGGATGTCTTCGATGCCTGCTGTGTAAGGCAGGCCACGGAGGCGGACGCAATCGCGAGTGTTGCTGGCCGTCGGGAGGTAGGGAGGCGTGGCAAGGACGGGGACAATGGGCGAGGGGGGCAGCGTGGATATCAGAGGGGTGGACAAGTAGCGGTTCAGCACCTGGCAAGGAACAGATGAACATCAGTAGGTACTCCAGTACATACCCGGCAACTTCGACCCAAAACAACAACAACTGGTATAAATGATCTGATGACGTGGCCATGTTGAGACTTCTCCAACTCACTTGTTGGACCTCGGCTGCAGTGCTGCGAAAAAGTTCAATGTAGCGCTTGCCCAGGATCTGCCTATGCTTCTTCATGGCATTCTGGGCGTACTCGTCACAGGAGAAGAGCACAAATGCGTCACCAGTGGGCCGTCCATCAGGGTACTTGACAAACAGAAGCCCCTCTGCGCCGTCTGTGACTGGGCTCTCTGGGCCGAGGAAGTCCAGAACTTCTTGGGGGGTGGCGGTGAATGGCAGCCCCCGCATGCGAATGATCACCTGGTTCTCTTTGGATAGGAACTGGGTCACCTCATTAGATGTACCTGTGTCAGAGGAAAGAAAATGGCAACTGGACTCAATTACAGAACGCTAGAAAATTGTTCCACCCCAGTCCTGTAGGGGGTAGTAAAGCACATTACAAAGTAGGTGCCAACTGGATCGGCTCTAAAATGTAGTGGGTCGTCCTAAAATAACAATCATATTTTTTAATGGGTGCACTTGAGGTCTAACCTAACGTTTGGATATTTTTTAATGAACTGCTTTCATTTCCTTTGTTAAATTGTTTTGTCCAGCCTGTTTGAACAATTTAGTGCAAGTCCAAAGTAATGTCAGTCCTGATCGATTCAAGCCCATTCTGATCAAAGTCCACAGTCACACTGCAGGTTTCTTTTTCTATCTCTGTTGTGCGTTACTCCTGCACCATGGACCAGAGGCCCTCGTCCCTGGCTTTGTCTCTTCACACCCCCTTTGTATCAGCACTGCACGCTACTTTGCAGCGGGCGTCAGCTAGAGAGACGAAAAGGCAGGTGAGGAGTAGTGTGGGGTGGGAGGGGGGGGCTTAGCTTCTCACAAAGCATCTTTTATGGGTTCAAGATAAGCTGCTGGAGATCACTGGGATGAGGCAGGCACACAGGTAACAGGAGAGAGAGCACAAGAAAAAACCTTCCATTACAGACACTAAAAAGGTTGCTCTTTTAGAGATGTGTGGAAGGGCCTTGTGTTTCCTCATAGGGAAAAAAAAAAGTAATGAAACAGAAGTCCGTTGCACCAAAACAGAAAGCTTTTCACAAAAACTCCTCATGCACAGAGCAAGAAGAGGAGGAAAAATTGAAATCTGACCTCCAGCAATCTTGAGGAATTCCTCTCCAGTGGCTTTGTAGACCTGGGAAGACGAGAGTAAGCGGGGGTTTAGCCTAAAACTTTTAAGACAATCATATCCACAGCCATCAGTGAGCTTTGCTCTTAAATATTAAAGTCCAGTATCCCACACAGTGACGAAGAACCACCTCTTTTTTTTGTCTCCCAGAATCATCTTACACCTCAACACCTGACAGGCAGAGACACAGAAGTTCTACTCTGCTGAGGGATATCCCGCTGCTAAAAAAATCCTAACAATGCCACGCTTCAGACTAAAAATCCAAAAGGAAAAAAACCCAAACGTTCTCAAAGAGCAGGTGCATCGAATGTCAGCTAGTCAGAGTTAAAGAACCCAAGAACAGAGAATGACAGTGAACCTTGTCTCGGTGTTGCAGCATCCCCAGCCAACATGAGACCATGAACATGTCTTCGTCAACAGAGGACCAAGCTGACCTGTCAGCAGCCTGTCAGGATGCTATGAGAGGGGCCCTACGCTGGTGAGACCACCACAAATACATTATTGTGAGACAGCTCTTAATGTTTGAATACAGCCCACAGTGGAAGCCCATCTTTGTGAGTCAACTGTGTTTTATATTTAACTAATACTCATTCTTATACTGTTACTTAAAATGTCAGTGCAGTTAATAAGGCGTTTAATGACGACTAGCTTCTTATGTACAATACACACATCACTCTTCCAAAAACAATATAAAATAGTACTGATCTGTATCTGTTTCTGCCGGACTGTGTGTACATTGTTTTTAAAAGAACAGCTACTTTTGAAACCCCGATAGAATGGGGCGGTTGCAAAGACGAACATCAAAGTGTCTTATTAAGTTGTCAGGCCATTACAGGCCGATGAAACGCCTTCATCTCTGTACTGCTACTAGACGGTCTTCGATTCTACCTCACAGCAAAGCTTCAGCTAATCAGGCCTGGAGGAATCTATAAAGAAAAGATGCTGAAGTTTCACTTTTTACAGTGATCCAACCCTGCAGTAAATTTTAGGCTCATTTCGTTAGGGGCAATTTCACAGCCTCAGACAGCTTGTTAAAGGAATGACACATTCCTTTTCCACATTCCATAATGTAAACACAAAACCACATATCAAAGTCGCAAGCTGACCTCAATGTAGCGGGTGCCCATGTGGTGCTTGTGGCGCTCCAGTGCCAGGTCTCTATGCTCAGAGTTGATGAAGCGAACCAAGGCCTCGCCATTCCTCCTGCCCTGAGCATTAAGGCACAAGGCCACGCCCCCCCTGAAACAAATGAATTAATCATCCTTAAAGCTGTCAGAATCTATTACATAGAAACTTCCAACTCTGAGATGAAAAAGAACAGTCAAACTTTGGTTTTCTTACAATTTTTTGTTTGTCAAAAATGTTCGTTAAAATCTTGCCTCGGTTTTTACACAACATTGCAACCTAAGGTAGTCTGTTTGTCTGTGCTGTATTATTCAGTGAAATCAAGTGTCCAAACAAAGCGGAGTACACGTCTGTGCATTTATTGAGTGCAACTGCTGAATAACCCGCCATGAAGCCAAGGAAAGTCGTGATTGCCAGTAATTTGACTAAAAAAAGAAAATAAAGCAATTTGATCTCGCCAGGAAGTTTGCATCAATGAAAAGTTCCACCCATTCATTAGAATTATTTTGCATTGTGTTCTGCTTGTAAGACTGTAACTATTCTCTATAAAATAGTTTTTTGTTTTGATACTTTTGGGTTTATGGAACAGATAAATGAGATTTACAATATTTCCAGGAAAGGAGGAAAAATTGACTTCAAATGAATGAGCAAATGAATGACAAAAACCAAGGTTCCACTGAACTTTGCTTTAAAAATGTCCATAAAGTGCAACATACTTGGCGATATTGAGGCCTTTAAAAAAGCGAGCGATGTCTTGATCTGAAGACTGCCATGGAAGTCCTCGTGCTCTGATGACCGTCTCGCTGTCCACTGGCTCAGTCTTACTGCTGCATGAAAACAATGCATGGAAACTCAACGCAATACTATGCAAACACATGATTTCTTTCATTGACAGTCCCCCGACATCTTTAACTCTACTTTGCAGCAACATATTGTATTGAAAAGACATATTTTCATTAAAGCATGACTAAACCAACAAATAGTTCAAGCTGTTTTATATGACACTTATATGTTGTGCCTGTTATACAGTAAAGTTGTCTGTTTGAATTATGAAGACTGTCAAGTGATTCTTTGGCTGTGGACACGGGTGTCCTAGTGTTTCAGCAGTAATCAACACTATAAGCCCATCTCGGTAATTCCACTTAAGAGTGTTGGAAGAAACTCAATTTTTGTGTCTCATACGTACCATGTGCCAGAATCAAACTTGTACTTCACAGTCTCCACGGAGGAAAAAATGTGATCTGAAAGGGAAAAAACAATTAGAATTGTACCATGAAATATATTACTGTACATCAAAATAATCTATTCTCTAAAATGTGTGTCTATTCACATTTGTAGTTGCAGTCAGGCAAAGGCTGCTTTATGGAACATACACAGAAATATTACAGTTCAACAACAACAGTTCAGGTTGAGCTAGTTCTGTCAAAACAAGCAAGACAGGTTGCAGGCCACATGTGACAATCAGGTGGTTAAAGTGGTTTAATAGCTTTTTAAGCTCTATATAAAGCTATATATTGTAGATGTCATTTCCATGATGCTGTCATAGGGCAGGTGTCTTTTAGAACAATGTTTGCTTGTGGATCCCCAGAGTTGCACCCCAAAACAGCACCATCATTCCGGTCAGTGTGAGGTGCCAAGACGGGTGTTTGCTTACTGTAAGGCTCAGCCAGGATGCAGAGGATGAGCTGCGCCATGCTCTGCACCTCCCTTACTCCTGTCAGCTCTGTCACTGCAGGTAGACCCACATCTGCATCCCAGTTAAAGACGGTCTACCGTTTTGTTGGTTTTTAGTTCACTCATAGACCATAAGAATGAGTAAAATGAGTTTTCTTCCCATTCCCCTCAAAAAGGATACGTTCTAACATTGTGGAAAGCTCCAGCTTGTTTGCAGGGCCGGCACTCGGGCAGCATTTCTCAAACTCCTTTGTCACATCCACAAAGGAGAAGAAACACTCGGGAAGAACGAGATTCTGAGACGGAGGAAGCAAAAGCATTAGACGTGGTGTCATCAACAGATGATCAAAAAAAGGTAATAAAAAGGAAGTATATTCTTGAGGCCACAATACATTTGGCAATATAGGGTAGTAATAATAACAATAATAATAATGCCTGTACAGTGTATGTTTGCATTCAAGATATTCTGCATATTCTGTTTTGCCTAACAGTTTCTTTCACACTACAAGGAAGTGAAAGGAAGAAACTCTTGGTGCATGCAGTCATCACAAAAGCATTTTTGTCTCGATTTTAATTTGTGATTTTGGTTTAGTGAGTACCTTCTTAGAAGCCTCGGGATGGAGGGCCTGCCGGATAATATGGGGGCTGTTGACACAAAGAGTGTAAGAGCTCCTCTCGAGACACTTCAATTCCGATGCCACCAACTGCTGGAACTGCACAACAAAGCACAGACGAAAGTGTGCATTGTTAGACCTTCCACACATTGTGGCGAAAACTGATCATTATCGTTTTAAAAAACATTTGCATGCAGCACCAATACAATTGTGCAAGTGTCGTGGAAGTCAAGTGTATCCTAGTGGGAATTGACTGACCATGTTTTGTTACACAAATGTTAAAAGGGCTTGAATAGGATTCAACTCTTGTGCAAACAGTACTGACAAAGCGGAAAGTGAGAATTAAATAGACGTAAAACTGAAGGGCAGACAAGTGAAGGTAGTGCTATGTTTGATGTTTGGATTGTGTGTGTACTTGTCTGACAGGTTTTAGTGTTTGTCGAGTGGGAGTGGGAGGGGAAAGATCACACTTCAAGACGCCGTACAAGTCCAACCAGCCTCGTTTAAGTGGCGCCGACACCCATCCAAATCCTGAACACCAGCATCCCCCATGCATGATGATTTAAGCACACGCAATGAGCACCGCCCCGTGTGTTGTGTCAACTCCATGCACTTGTGTGTCAAAGCACTTCACTTAAATACCAACGTAAACAGGTGTGTCAACTGCATTGTTCATTTTTTTTATGCAATTACCCCGAGTGCCAATGTTATTGAGCACTTTTGACAGAAACAGTATGCCCTCATGATTCTTCAATGAAGCAATGAGATCCAATGCAAAAGGACTACGTACACAAACAAAAAATTATTTGAATTAATAGTCATTAATCATTAGTGGTGATGCAGTGGTCTATACATTATTAGATTTTGGTTACTTTATTCAAAGCTACTGCATATGAATCCAAATCACTGCAAATGAAAACCACTATAATGATTACTGTGAAAGATATAACACTACGTTGTTTTTGACTATTTCAAGTTTGTCTCAGTAGTCCAGTGTATTGGGACCGATATGCTAGATTTTAGACAGTGATCTAAAAGTGCCTTTAGCAACCCTACTGGCAACACGCTGCTGTGTGTTAATGGGTTTGTTCACGCCTGTCTCAAGAAGGAGCCGTTGTGCACTTTATCCACTTCTGACACGGGTCAGAGGAGGCCTTCATGTCCATGTCCATGATGTCATAAAAACCCTCAACTTCAAAAAAGTGAACACTTCAGCGCCTCTCTCACAACTGGAGCAAACAAGTGTGGGAGATTCCTCATCATAATTGGAAACAGGCTCTAGTTACATATTACTGTTAGAATGCTATTAAAAAGTACATTTACATTTAAATTAGTATCGTCAATTAATTAAGGCATATTTTTGATACAGTTGTATTGTTGAATAAGTGCAAGACCATCTTGTAGTCATCCCACAGGGCATTTCAAAAAGATATGCCTGCCCCCGCAAATACATAAATTAGACTTGGTGAAACTGTCTGACAGAGGCAGAAGTTTCACATGGCCACCAGCTATGTATGAGTGATAATCACCCACAGCGAGTATTACAGGTGCGTGTTTGGGCCCGTTTGGCAGTAGAGAAAAAGCAGGGCCATGAGGCAAAGGCAGACAAGGTCACAAAGCCCTACCTCCTTGAGAAGACTTATGCTGAAATCAGGCGTGTATAATTTACAGTGGGTACGACCCACCAATAAACCACACAAAGATTTTACCCTAACACCTTTTCCCTCTACTTCTGACTTTACCTTACAAGGTATTTTCACAGATGAAGGGGGAGGAAGTAGCCTTTGAACGTGGTCCTATCTGAACGCACTCTCCCACTGGAGTGTTTGCATGCAGAGGTGAGGAAGGGTGGTGCTGGTGGCCGCCACAAACTGCGATAAGAGCTTCATCAGGGAGTGGCAAGTAAGCCGCTAAGTTTTACCGACATCAAAAAAAAATAGCGCATGTTAACACAGCAACTGAACGTATTACAAACAGTCCTTTCCAGTCTTCACAACAGCAGCCTTTCTATTCATCATGCAGAACCCACGTGATCACAACAATAGCATCTATTAGCATGTTTAGCAAAGAGTAGGAGTGATGATGTGTGATTAAAGTCCACAAAGGGAGTATAAAATTTGTCATTCACAAGTTTCTCATGGTGGCACATATGTCGAAAGTAGGGAAGTCAAATACAACCAACCTCATTGCACATTTAAAGAAGGATTTTCGTAACACCACGGCTTCCGGAAACATCCACTGCTGTTTGACACATTTGCTAAGCGTGAGAAAGTCCCACGAAATGGCAAAAAGTCACAGTCTACAAGAAAAGAGCCAGCCCCTGTCGGTGGTGAGTACTGTCAGGTTTAAATGCTTGATTAAGCATGTCAAGCCTCGCCACATTATACTGATATATGACGCCGAAAATGTAATGGCCAGGGACGATGGTATCCCAATCTGTGGGTGCATTAAACTTGAGAATACAGTCAAAAGTATGCTGTGTAAAGAGCATTACTCTTCAACATCGCAAAGAGTAAATAGATTACTTGAGATATGAATGTTTACCTTCAAGTACAAACCTTACAAGCCCACATTGTGGTTGGAGTACAGACTAAATTGACAGGAGACCAAGTTCAACATCCAAACGCGAGTAACGCTACAGCACTTTGCTTCTGACATTAAAATGTCATAGCACAATGCATCTCACCTTGACAAGAAAAATTAATAATAAATCGGTCAGGACCCAGGCTACATTATTTGAATATTGCGGTAGGAAGATAATCTTCTTGTTTGTACTGATTGAAAGTGAATGGGGCGATTCATTTTGGCAACAATGACAAGGCGATTGTATGACACACCACATGAGTCAACAACAAGACACCATCAGCTCACGTCATTGCAGGCGTGTTCCCTATAAGTAGGCGATTATAGCGCTATATACTATTTAAGTCATGACGCACAAATAATATCCCAAGCTGATAATTTAGCACCATCTTTACTACATATCACCATCTGTTGCTTCATCACATAATTGTTAACTGTTGGTCAGTTAACAACAGATTATAAACATGTATAGCCAATGGCTGCCAGGACTCTTTCAGTCACCTACTCCCGCTTCAGGCCGCCCACCCGCAATTTAATTGTTTTTGAAAACAAGCTGAGTCGTTAGTTGTCATCTTGGATAATAAAGTTAATGTTTTGAGCAGATGCCTGACAAAAGATCTGGTTGGTGTGTGTCCCAAGTCAGGATGCTAAACTAAAAATTATTCTGATTTCAATGAAAACCATCATTAAAATGCATTAATTAGGGTGGGTTTTGTGACATGTTTTATTTTGCGAGCCATTGTTATCAGATGAGAGACAAAAACAAGCGATTAAAAAAAAAATCCAATGTACACAATGACTAGAGTTGTGGCTGTAAAAAGACAGATTTACATTTCAAAAAGAGTTATTTGTGGCGACCTTTATGAAATACTTTGCTATAAAGCATTTTACCTGTAAAACAAACACACTATTGTCATCAGAATGCAACAATTCGGTATGTACGTACATTAGCAGACTAAATAACTGATAAGATTGTCAGGACACCCAAAATGAAAGCTGTTTTTACACAACTTCAACTTTAGCATTTTTCACTATTCACATTTGAGAGGCTGAAATCAGAGGATGTTTACATATTTAAATCAAAAAATGATTTATCGATTACCAAAATAGTTGCTGATTAATTGAGTAATTGATTAACTATCAATTTATGGATTCATTGTTGCATCTGTAAGTGTTTCCTTTGAGAAACAGGGTAAAAAAACAAGCTGTGAAGGGAAAGATAGCAAGAGAGTAATGGGTGACACAAAGGAATGAAAAGAACCAACTGATTGCTTGGGTTAATATTTGAAGGTTCAGCACACAAACTAACCTATGCTGGAGCCTTAACCAGGCCTGTTTGGAAGGCACAACTTCACAGGTGAGCCCAAACATTCATGAAACTTTAACTGTTCCAGAGCAAGAATGCAGAGTGGCGCACGCATAAAAGGCTAAGACGGTGTGCTCGTGAGAAGAAACACTAATGGAGGGGTGGGGAAAGGTGCACCCTGTGCAAACAAACTCTTGCAAGGTTGCTTGAAAAACATGTTTGACAACATAAGCACTATTGGCTAAACACACATACTGACTGAGGAGAAACACCAGTAAATTGTAATCAAAATACCATTCTTTTAAAACCCACTCTCTCCCCTCTTTGTCTGTCCTCCAGTATAAAACAGAGGTGCGGTCACAACAACCCACCTTCCAGATGTCTGCAGCATGCGTCAAGACAAGACCGGACCTGCGACTAGTCTTAATCTCTACAACCTTGGGGCGAAACTCGCTGCTGAATTTCTCTGCACTGTCAGAACAGTTGAACAGCCAGTACATCGCTCCCTCAATGAAAGGTCACTGAGGAGATTCACATTTCTTACATTACAGCTCAAGATCTGTGCCCGAAACATGGCTGGACAAGCTTTCCGAATATTGCTAAAATTCCAGAATGTGAGTCTTAAATGTCACAGTAATTTTAGGGGCTTTCCTATCCTCCTGCATGATGTCAGCATATTGCATGAGGCTATGGTACAGGTGGTTGAATGCTAATATTTGCCAGTAATGCAAAGTTGTTTGCCTCAAATGTTACCATTTGATTCTACTGTATCAAAAATACAACTCTATCGAAATGATCACATTTATCAGGCTTATCATCTGAGAGTCTGGTGCAAAAACTTGTTTGCTAGTTAGCTACCCCCCTACTTGCTAGCTGCTCATCAGATTGAGTGCTTATTTTTACTTTTATATAGCATTTAACAGAAGTTTAAGGATGCATGTTGATGATGTTAAAGGGGACCTGTTATGGTTTTTCCAATTTTCTGACCAATAAATTTAGTTAAGAGTGTTGTATTCTTGTGTTAAACAATGCCAACATTTCACATAATGAGGTTTGCGCATTTGAAAGTCAGCCTTGAAAGACATTTGGGATGGCTCTGAATGTTCAGTTTCAGAAAGTTTTTAAGACATTTCACCAAATTTTGTGACGTCAGTGCGATCCGGACTTCATTGTGTGGGCTGCAAGCGCTCAGTAAACGCGGACCTACATATTCTGAAGTCCTTGGGAGCTCTTGGGAGTGTGACCAATGACAGCAAAGTGGACATGCTTGGAGGTGGGCCGGTGGTGCAATAAAGGAAACAGACCGTTTGGGTCGGAAGCATCAAATCCATAGGTCCCATTTGAAAAGGTAGAATTTTTGTTCTTTTGACTTTTAAACTAGTCTATACTTGTGTGATAGTTCATATACGAGGACTGCATCTTTGACAGGGGTTTTAATTACGTCCACGTTCAGCATCGTTTATTGTTTTAACATATTACTTATAATGCATTTTCCCCAGCTTGATGGTAAAATTATGTTTCAAAAGTTAAAGCAGTGCACTTTTTACACTTTTACAAGTGTTAAGAATGCTAAACCGTCATTTAAAACACTGCCCTGGATAATATTGAGCTTTTAAAGTAAAAATGTATGACTGTATGCTGCTGTGTTACCAGATGCTGGTTATTGCAAAGAATCCGCACCTCATGAAATGAGCTCACCTGTTGGAGAACTTTATCCAGGGGCTCTGCATTGATGATGTCCTCCGTAGTGAGGCCCGTGTCTTCTTTGCACTGGTCTGTCAGTTCCAAAGTGTCTGGCTTGACAAGACATCTGTGAAGTTTGCCCACCTGGATGGGACAAGGGATTAGCTTCGCATGGTGCACAAGCTCAATACGAAAAAAAAACGGACATTCCGTCATAAATAACAGTAATGTTGTCGTATTGACATGACAAACCAAAAAGGTGTGTTTATTTCCCAAATGACGGAGAAAGAAAACACCTTTTAGCCGCACACCTGGCGAGGGGCTGAGCTAACGAGCTAGCATTAGCACACACCGTGTTGCTTTCAAAATGTCAACACAACAGCAGCACAGAAGTTAAACCAAATGAATAAAAAAAACACACAAGAAACCGTACGAACGAACAATCCATACCTTTTTCTCACGTAGGTCCACAATTTGCCACACCAAGAGAATTATTTCCCTCTCATCCGAACCCAGTTTACCCCCATTTGCACCAGCTGTTGCCCCAAAGAACACCACCAGAGTATCACTGTGCGAAGCCATCAGGGACCACAAGGGTAAAAACTACAATTAAAGCAAAGATTCAAATAAAAATAACACTAGGGTTCACCTTTTTCCAAGTGATAAGAGGAGCGAACAATTGAGAGAGAGAAAAAAAGAAGGGGAGATTATTTTCAAAGGGAGCCACGAAGGAGTTTGCGACCAGTCACTCTACCTGTTGCTGTACTTGACAGAATTCTATCCAGAGATACTGGTTAGACTGGTAAAGAAGGGTGGAAATCCGTCTTTCTTTCACACCAACTCCATAACAAGTCCTGCTGGAGTTTTTTTTTTTCAGTTACCTGTGTGACTCGGCCCCCTGTGCTACTCCAGTCTCCGAAGGCTTCTTCCTATTGGCTGTTTTGCAAAGGTGAGGGCGGGACTATGAGGCGTATACTATAATATGATTGGTCAGTGTTGTTTAATCAGGAAGTAGCCCGACAAAGAGCAGCGGTAACTTCCATGAGGCATACACAAGGAATTCTGGCAGTTTGTAAAAGTACCCGGAGGGAAACTAACACCTTCTGTCACTGAAAAGTAATTATATTGATAATTTTATTCAGTTCAGTTCAACTATTTTCTGCAAAACTATTGTCTTATTTATGTTATTTTTACTGATTATGTGATGCACTCAATTGTAACCTGCTGCATGTTCAAATGAATAACATGCAGCAAATGATAATAATTATTTGTCTTTATTTATACTATTTATATACCCATCCCCTGGATATTGATCATTGTTCTACATGTTTTCCCTTCTGTTTATTCCAAGTAATACCCCTCCAAGTAATAACCCTGCAAATCCAGCTATAATTGTACCATTTTACTGCATTCTCAGCCCAGAATTCAATGTTTTGTCTCTGACACACCCCATCTATTCTAGTATGTTGGTAAATGTAAGACTTACTCTTTCTCTCTATTCAATAACACTTCCTCCCCTACTTTTTGTCCCTGATGAACCGGTCTGAGTAGTATAAAGCCACTCTTGGGGATTTAGCTGAAATCCAAGAAGGCTGAATGCATATTCAATCACAGCAACAGCAGATAATATTTATTGGATAGCACGTTCAAACATGTTGGAATTCTGTTTTCTACGGGTGGTTTTGCAAGCATTTACGTCAATGTAAAACCAACTCTTTATATGCAGTAGTTCTCTGGTTACATCGTTACATTGTTCAAATGTATTTGGCAAAAACTTCACACACGACTTGTGCCAATGACTTCAGACTTGTCTTGACATGCGACTCGCAAAACTTTGACTTTTTCCCACCTCTGCCATTCAATTATATATATTATTACATATCACAATAATTTGCTTTGTCACCTATAACACCAAGCACAGATGTAAAACTAAAACATTCTATTTTTTAGCATCTTTAGTGCAAAAAATGTAAGTGGCCCATGCATCCTAGTTTGGAGACCCCTGCGCTAAATCTGCTGTTAAAGATGATGTTGACTCCTTAAATGTTCTGATAAACTACCACACTTAATGTACAAAGGCAGGATCACATGAGGCAAGCCTAATGGTATAGCTTTTGATGACACCATATTGAAGCCAACTATAATGCATCACTGTGAAAAGTACTAGTGACGCTGCCATCTTCTGGTTGTGTAGCCACAATGACCTTTTTGTTGCGTCAAGTGACTTTGACAGTCAAGTGACTTTGACAGAAGTGTCCTGTGTAAACCAATTTAGAAAATTATGCATTTCGCACTCAGCAAAAGGAACTTGCAGCTTTTCATTTTGCAATCTTGGCATGGATGGGAAGTAGGATTGACTTTTGTCTGCAGTGAGACTTAAAGAAGAAGTTGTGGCATGGTGGTAACATTATTTCATGTGTTTCATAACAGTGTATTTTGTGAAATACCCAAACTTTAGCAAACATTTTGAAAAAAATGTTATATTTGACCAACAAAGATGTAGCAGGAAATGTTGGCCATTAAAATATGCAACGCCGTCAATAGTATACAAGTAGAAACATGAATTTAATTGACTAAAGCCCAATACTTTCATATAGCATTATGAAATAAAGTAGTCTAAAGAGTATATATTTGGTACAGACTTTTATTGTCACTGAGATATGTAATAAGACTTACAAAGTACACACTTCACATAATGTATATCACACATAAGCATTATGGTCAATTGAAACATACTCTGATACACAAATAAACTTAAAAATATATACACATTTCTTGTACACGACCATACATACTACACCATCCTTAAATGTTATTTAAGATATATTATTTTAACAATGTTTTTATTGTGGTTGTAGTTATCAGTGGTGTACCCACCATACTGTATCATGCAGAGAACAAGTATAGTTGTAGTACAGTCACATTAGGGTTTACATTAGTAAACGCTCTGCTCCTTTTAGGGAGCTGCTGCAAAAACACTTTCAGTATGTCAGAGATCTTCAGTGTGGACCTTGACCTTTTATGTTCTCTTTCGGGAGTCTCTATGTGCCACACTCCTGCTCTATAGCACGGGGTGGGGGGCAGGGGGGTGTTCTACTGCAAAGAACACTGGTCAGAAGTGGGTAGGTGGGTCTGATGTCATTCAGAGGCTAAACTTGGCCCACTGGATGATATCCTTTGACTTTGCTAGTTATTTTCACAAACCTCCACATGCTCCTTTGACTCACAACGAGAGCTGCTGGTTTGATTGTTCTGTCTCACAACTGAGAACTCCCTATTGCCATACTCTGGAGAGGTGCTGGAGATGTGTTGGAAGAGTTTCCGAATGCCGGTGTCCCTCAAAGAGCTGCGGAAGGGCCGAGCGGCAAACATGTAGAGGACAGGGTTCACGCTGCTGCTGATGAAGACCATGGCACCGCTGACAAAAGTCATCCCGTTGCGCACCTCCTCCAGATGATCGCCAAAATGCGGGAAAGACGTCTCCATGGCGAGGATAACCAGTGAAAGAATGTTTCCGATGTGATAAGGTGTCCAGCAAACGGCAAACACAATCACAACACTGGCGATGAGGATTATAGATTTGCGTTTGGACTTGAAGGTCATTTGAGTGATACGGGTGCACAGGCAGCCATAGCACACCACCAGGATAGAAAATGGAAACACATAGCCCACCAGGGTTTCCAGGAGCAAACACACCAGTTCCTGGGTGTTTGAGTCATACTGGTTATACAAACAGTGCTCCTCACCAGAGTCCAGTTCCTTATCAACAACACGGGTCAAGAGGGTGGGCACACTGAATAAAAAGGCAGCAATCCACAGCACAAGCAGTATTTTACTCAGGGCTTTCTTTCTCTTCCAGCCTACTGAAGCGAAGGGATAGCACACGGCCACAAAGCGCTCCACGCTCATCAGGGTGATGAGGAAAACACTGCAATACATGCAGCCATTGATCACAAACCCCATGGCTTTGCAGGAGGCTTCGCCGAAAACCCAGGAGTTAGCCAAGGAGTAGATCCACAAGGGCAAAGTGATGAGCACCAGCAAGTCGGCGGCAGCCAGATGCAATATGAGCACCACCGTATGCGAACGCTGCTTAACATGACGCAGGATAGTCCAGATCACCAGCAGGTTCCCGGGGGTCCCAATCAGAAAGGACAGGCCCAGAATTACGCATGCCACCACCACTCCACCGTCAAATCCCTCAGCGGCCATGTCGTGTGAAGAAAAGTTGGTTGGAATTGTAGTGCTGACAGCAAAGTCTGCACGAAGAACAAAAACAAAGTGCAGAAACAGCAAGGCCTCACTTCTCTTTTTTTGTCCATCAAAAAGAGATGCCAGTTCCGCAAAGCAGTGACTCATCCTTTCACAGAGTTCAACATTTGTTTCAGAAATGTATTTACTCTTTGCATACTTATTTTAAAGTATGGTTATTGTTTCACAAATACATGAATTGTTCAGACTTCAAAGCAAATTTTCTCATACAAAGTAAGTTCTGGAGTACTTACTACTCTGTCTGTGTAAAAACAGAGTTCAGAACACACTGCGGTGTTATACCGTTGTATTATTTGAAGCACATTCTACTAGAAAAAGTAATTTGGTGCTACAACAAGAAAAAAAGGAATTAACAATGGGAGAGAAAAAGACCATCTTTGCTTTTCTTCCAAACAAATTGGAGTTTTCTATAGAAACTTTTGACCGGTAGAGTAAATATCTATGTCTATACATTGACACACACACATACACACACACAGTATATGTATATAAAGTATATAGCTATACTGTATCTATTCATATATTATATGTATCTATACTACATATCTATACTACGTCTACTTACCTCAGTTAAGGCCAGTGGAAAGACATGGCATGGTAGAGTTCCATGACCAAAACCACTGCTGAACCACATCTCTGTGTGGAGAAGCTTAGCTTTTCATATATAATGATGCAAGTGCTGCAAATGGGTTCTGGGCCACACTTTGGACACCCCTGCTCTCAATGTTACAGGCTACATTAGCATAATAGAACCGAAGAAGTAATGACCAGGTAACATGGGCAGTTCTAGATTAGGCTTTATCTACATTATATCATAGATGTGGAAAAAGTTGATCAAAATTATATACATTAAGAAATGTATCAAACATAGTGCACAAAAATTTGATTATTTGGTTGCCTTACTTAAAAACGGTTGTTTCCCCCCCGTCAATCAACTTTATGTAAATCATGATTACTAAGAGAACGGAAATATTAACAGTATGGAACAGCTGGAAGCGAACCAATCAAACGGCCAGCTACAAAACGACACATTTAAGAATACTCAATATATATCCACAACAAATAATTAAGTGTAAAGCTGTTTTGCGGACGAAATAATAGAGAAGGACGTCGATCTCTTGTGATGACGTAGCTACAACGCGCACGAGACAGGAGCCTCCCCCAGGCTTGGCTGCTGCTCGGCGAAATAAACATGACGTCGTTGGCAGTTACGACGTTTTTAATGCAGTAACCCTAAGACCACATCGTTTGAAACATCGCAGAGGTTGGACACGGTATAGGACATTCTGGGAAGCTGTAAGTGAAAGCGGAACTCGTACGCTGATGTCTAACCAACAGCGAATAGTAGCTAATGTTAGCCAACTTGTTAGCTAGTAGTTGCTAACGTTAGCCGGGCGAATAGCTAATATTTGAACTGTATTTAGCGTTGGTTGTACGCTATTGCCTAATTTACCTTATGCAAAGACAACTACATAACTGAGTTAGGTATGGCTAGGTTAGATATAGCTAGATAAATAGATGTCAGGCTAAGTCGTATTGCTAGCTAACAGGTAAACATCTCACCTGGCTAACGTCATTTCCTACATTCCTGGTACATGTTTCTTATAAATGATCCTAACCCATCACTGGGAACACCCTGTTAACCAACTTCCCAACTTTTACTCTTTAAAGGGTTGGTTCAAACAGCCAAATTTCCACAAGTGGAGAATAAGAAGTGAAGTTGGAGCTGAAATGCCTCTGCTATTTCTGGAGAGGTTCCCCTGGCCCAGTCTGCAGACTTACACGGCATTGACCGTGGCTCTGCTGGCTGGCAGCATCTTCAGCGCCTACACCACTGTGACTGATCCTGGCTTTGGGTCTTTGGACGCGGACGAGACTCCAACCCCAACTGAAGTGGATCTAGAACATTTAAATAATGATATTAGTAACAGAGAACTGGCCAGTACTGTCTTGTGGTATCTGGTCACTGACAGCCTCTTTGTATGGGTGAGATTGTGTCCCCAAAAGAGATTTCGATTGCTAGTTTTGTGACTTAACACTAATTGTTTTGTGCCTCTTTCTCTTCCTATAGGTGTTAGTCAACACATTCTGCTGCTCTTTAATGTTAATTGCTAAAATGATCCAGTATGTGGTGTTTGGTCCACTCAGAGTTAGCGAGAAACAGGTTAGTTTGGGTGTCTCTGTTTATTTTGCAAACATGCATATTGCTTTTCTAATGTGTTCCTCGTTGTAATTCCCCAAGCACCTGAAAGACAAGTTCTGGAACTTCATTTTCTACAAGTTTATATTCATCTTTGGCGTGCTGAACGTGCAGACAGTGGATGAGGTGGTCATGTGGTGTCTGTGGTTCGCCGCTCTGGTCTTTCTTCACCTCATGGTCCTGCTCTGCAAAGACCGATTTGAATATGTAAGTTTTTATCATTCACACATTTTTAGTGCCTTTATGGCCTGCCAATTTGTACTGCTGTTGACAAACATTGTAGATGGGCTACAACACTTCAGGCAGTGAGTACTGTGACACGAGCAACACATGATACTTTGTTTTCCGTCCTGATACAGGAGTGTGTCAGACTGCTTGCGAGGTAAAAATGTATCAGTGATCTAACAGGCTGCTACATTCTGTTGCTATTAATAGAAACCAAGGAGACCTCAGAGGGACAACTTTTAAATAAAGATCCTTGATTAAAATACATTCAAGTGATCTTAAACAGTAGTTTTCATGTAACTCTTACAACTTGGAAATAGTACTGCTTCAGGAGTTGCTGGAAGTTGTGGAAACAAGGGAAGAGTCAAGAAGAGACTGAGGACAGCAAGAAAACGGTGCAGTGCAGCAAAGTGGACCCTGTGATACTGCACTATGCAGTGCTTGTGTGATTGTAATTTCTAGCTGTGTATTCTCAAATATTACAATAACACAGCAATGGCAAATCTATTGGACCAATGAGTGACCAGCTTTAGCTTACGTCAACCATAAGATATCTGCTCAGCACGCTTGGAGCCCTGACTGTTTTTTTACTGGGATATTATCTGGTTTAACAATGGAAAAGCATCAATAGGGAAGCGAGTTGTGAGGTGGAAAAGTTAGCACAATTTATGGCCATGTTGTCAGAACAATCCATTCAGACAGCCTTGAAAATAAAAGTACATTTGTAAAGAAAGACTACATATCTGCTTGGTGGAAATGCCGTAGGTAGGATTTCTTTTGGTAAGGCCAACTTTTAACATTTTTATCTGTTTTTAATTTGTTGTTCCAGCTGTCTTTCTCGCCCTCCACTCCCATGAACAGTCATGTGCGAGTGATATGTCTCCTGGTCTCCCTTCTGCTGGACTGCTGCGGTCTGGCTGTGGTCTGTGGCCTGTTGGGAGCAACCCATGGCATGCACACCCTCTCCTTCATGGCAGCAGAGGTAAGAAATAGGACATTCTTGGTTTGTGGGAATGAGTTTTGATGATTTGATATTGTGGTTGCTTTTAAAAATGGCATGTATCTGTCTCCTTTTGTCTTTTCAGTGTCTGCTGGTGACTGTTCGCACAGGACATGTCATCATGCGGTAAGTCCCCTTAAAGCCTCTTTAATACTTGCGCGTGCACAGCGATGCAGCATGATGATACGGCAGATGATATGGCATATTTGTAGATTTAGATCCAAGAACCCTCTTGTTTTAATAAAAGCTTCTTTATTACACAAAGGACATTTAAGTTAACACACGTCAGATGCACTCTGAGAAATAATAGTCAAGCGTTACAACTCATGACAGTCTTTTTATAGATCTTATGTAGTTCCCAATGTGCTCTGCTGAAGCCATTGCATTTATTGCCTGTGTTTTTCATCACACATACCATTTAATCATCTGTATTTCTAACCTAAATACCCCCTAGCAGAACGTTCAAACATCCTCTGTGTGTTCCTGTGTAGATATTCCATCCACCTGTGGGACTTGAACCATCCAGGGACATGGGAGGGTAAAGGAACTTACGTTTACTACACAGACTTCACCATGGAGCTGGCGATGCTCTTTCTAGACCTCATGCATCATATCCATATGCTGGTGAGACAATGAATTGGCACATCAACAAAGTCTGTATGCACTTCTTCCCCCTATAATGTTCCACGTTCTCTGTCAATATATGTCACGTCAGCTGTTCAGTAACATCTGGCTGTCCATGGCGAGCTTGGTCATCTTCATGCAGCTGCGTTATCTCTTCCATGAAGTCCAGCGCCGCATCCGCAGGCACAAGAACTACCTTCGAGTCATAAACAACATGGAGGCTAGGTGAAAGCAAATAAACGTAGCCGTATTACACATTCCTGTGTAGAAGTGTAGAAGTAGTTGTTTTATAGTTAACATGCTTAATACTTTGCTATACTTTCCTACCCTTTAGATTTGCTGTTGCTACTGCAGAGGAACTGGCAGCAAATGATGATGATTGTGCCATCTGCTGGGATGCCATGTTGACAGCACGCAAACTTCCCTGTGGTCACCTCTTCCACAAGTAAGTCGTTCTCTAAAATGATGATGAAGTAATTCAGGTATTCACTCTTCAGTATGTGGAAGCAAACTTTATTGCAATTGAATTGTTTGCTAAATGAATCGGACCGATATTATTAGGATATTTTCCCTTGATTATTAAAAAAAAAAATTCTCGTCACACTAATTTCTTCCTAAAAATGTATTGGAGATGGTTACAACATTTGCCAAAGCAAGAGGTCAATCAGAAGATGGAAGAAATTCATTTCTTTCACAATATAGCCATGGTGAAATAGGACAACAATGGGATTGTGATTATTTCCTAAATCACACTAGTAAAGTGCATCTCAAATAGTGGGGCAGCCCGCAACCTCTGTTCCTAGCAAGACCACTGAACTTGTATAATAGAACTAAACCACAGATGAGACAGTTTCGGCCGTGCCACAAAAAAAACCTGGAAATAATGCACGTCAAAATATGACAGAACATTTGTACTGCATGCCATTGGCGTTTTTCATTTTTGTTGTTGTGATGCTTTGGGGTTAGCAGAGCAGGGGTCTCACTCAACTATATTTTAAAGACTGTCGTTTTGCACCACAAACGAGTGAGACCAGTCTTGGCTGGGGCATGTATCTTCTGAACTAAATGCACTCTGTACATGAATATGTTAAAAACCAGAAAAGAAAAATGAAAGCAGTCTTAGTGTGTATTTATGCCTCATGCACTGGGTGTGTGTTTGCAGCTCTTGCTTGCGCTCTTGGCTAGAGCAGGACACCTCGTGCCCCACGTGTCGCACATCCCTGAACATTAGTGGGGACGGTGACCAGCCGAGAGGTCAGCAGCAAGGAGCAGAAGACAATGGTGGTCCCACTGGAGCCGCTGCAGATCCAAGACCTCATATCAGTCAACACAACCACTTTTTCCACTTTGATGGTCTGGTCCACTTTCAGAAACCTATAGTTTAGCGATGTGGTTAACTAGTTGCAATGAAAAGGCATTCTCCCATTCACAGGATCCCGTATCGCTAGCTGGCTGCCGAGTTTTTCAGTAGAAGTGATGCACACCACCAACATCTTAGGGATTGCTCAGGCTAACAACTCTCAACTGACGGCAATGGTGAGTTCATTGTTTTCTTTCAACGAGCATTTACATTTTTCTCATATGCAAGTTGTTGTCATCATATTAGAACTTTATTGATCCTTTGAGTTGATAATAAGTATGTAGCCCTATATTATCCATCTCCTCATTGGAAGTTGAAACACAGTCTTTCACTTTGACTGCTATGCTGTGATTATGTTGTATGTCTGCATGTCACCATCAGGCCCATCAGATCCAGGAGATGTTTCCTCAGGTACCCTCTTACCTGGTCATGCAAGACCTTCAGCTGACCCGCTCTGTGGAGGTCACCACTGACAACATCTTGGAGGGTCGTATCCAGGTGCCTTTCCCTGCACAGGTCCGTCTACGTTACTGAATATTGCACTTGTGTAATAAAATACTTGAAACAACATAGTAAGGACCTAAGTCATACATTTATTTCACATGAACAGGCCACAGAGCGCAACCCATTGCAGGTGAATCATGCACTGGAAGAGCAGGCAGGGCCCAGTGGCGCTGCTGAGGAGGGCCCCAGCGAGACTGACAGTATGGAAGCCAGAGGTGGTCGCTTCTCCAAGTCTGCTGAGGAGAGGCAGAAGATGTTAAAGCAGCGGAAAGAGGAGATGATCCAGCAAGCGCGCAGGTTGGTGCATTCTGTCAGAAGGTAGAAGTGCAAACTCTTGCGCTTCATCGCAAAGATTTACGGGATGCTGGACAGCCGCTTAGTTGTTCTTTCAAAGCCATTCACCCATGAGGAACTAGAATTGGTCACTTAACATTTTAAAACCTTTTAACAGAAATTTGCGAAGCTTAATGTTTGCTTAGCCAGTCCATAGACACTTTTCATCTCCACAGTATCGAAATCAGTTCCATATCTAATTATACGGTCTGGAGATTTGGCTTGAACTTCAGTACTGGGCTTTTTAGATGTTCCAGTGTCATTTTTGTCAACTGTTGCCTTCATTCCTTTATGACCTTACTTGTAGGAGATATCTGAACAAGAGTCCAGAAGATGAGGATGTTCCTGGACTGGAGGAGGAGGATGAGGAGCACTCTTTCCCAACTCTAGACTCTACAGTGCTGAGACGTAGAGCCATGGCAGCAGCTGCAGAAAGACGCATGCAACAGGACGCTGCACTGTGAAAACACAGCGAGAAACCTCAGCATCCACCACAAGGCATGACAGTGTTTTTAAAATCCTCCTTCATTCGTTGTTGGCGGTCGTCACATATTCAAACAATAATTAAATAAGAATTGCAAACACGGCCTTTTGGACTTGTTCGCCTTGCCTAAATAAGGCCAAGACTATCAAGACGGGCCTCTGTATTGGTATCGTTATTCCAGCTAAACTTCCCGGAGCATTGAGTATCCTGTATGAGTGTGCCAGAGCTCTCAGTATGTGCCACGCATCAGCACCAGCTTGAGCAGAGAGTAAGCTAGAGTGTGCTGGCTGACATGAAAAGGAGCATGTTCTGCTTTCAGAAGAACCTTTTCAAGAGGTGTTTGGGTTCTTATTTTCTTTTTTAGTATTCTTATATTGTTTTTTTTTTGCGTTTGTTCTCCAACTGCACTGTAGTTGGAGAAAAACACTGCTGTATTGTATGTTAGTTTATGGATTTCAACTGTGAACCATGTGTAGGCATACATTATTTCCCTTCTTACCCTTGTGTAAGAGAATGTCACTTTAGTATTAATCAGCCTTTCAGTCAAACATGAATGTCTTTAATGCTGCAAACGAAAGTATTCTAACCCAAACGGGTTGTGTATGCAGTGCATAATTTAACCAGCAGGGGAGTATAGGCGTGCACATTTTTTTTTCTAATTTTCTTCTCTTCCTAGAAACAACCAAGAGGAAGTACTACATTTTGTAAACTATGTGATGGGTGTCTTTCCTTCAGCTCCTTTCTCTGTGAATAAGACAATATTTTACAATGAGTATTTGGTGTCCCATGTCTTTTTCCACTCATGTAAAAGGTTGAGGGTGTTATTCCAGTTCCCATCATCAAGTTGTTCTTGGATGACTGAGGTTTTGTGGGCTTTATTTTCACATTCTTTGCTACACTAGGGATACCCATACAACCAACAAGATAATCGTTGGCTCACTTAAAATTATATGCTAATCATTAACATCAATACCCTTTTTGATAAATGTTCATTTTCACCTTTCCCAAAGTTCTTCTAAAAGCTGAGGTGGTGGGATCTTCTTTTTGCTCACAATTTGTGTGGGTGTTGAAGGACTGACATGGGTGACAAGCTCTCAATTATCACTTAATTTATGTAATAAAAAATACATATGTGACATAACTTTGTCTGTGCTGAAGAGACCTTTTTTGGACTGATCATCATTGTAAATGTGCCCAAAAAATCACAATGGTCCCCACATGATGGATAATCTATGTACATCTAGTTTTTGTATACATTTTCAATAAAAAAGCAGTTACAGCTTTTTAGCAGAATATAAGACTATTCATTGTGATGAATATACCATATATAAAAATAAACCAAATAAATAAAATTTCAATAAAATTGAACAGTTATGTGAATATATATAAAAGACATGCACACATATACATTCACTAAATGTATAAATTATGTGGCCTTGAGTTCCTTGAAATATGTAATATAAAGCCCAAGTTATTGTTTTATAAATGTTTTAAAAAAATTTTTTACATTTCATCCAAATTGAATACAAGGCATTTTTCCCAGGGTGGAAAAAAGACTATATTTGAGGTCAAGTATTACAGTATATTGGAGGTCCACCAATAGGTGGTGCCAAATTACTTATTTTCAAGCGAGTCAGAGCGTTTTTTCCCGTCACTCACGCACACCAGTCGTGAGTGAGTAGAAAGATTTAACTACAACATCAGTTGTAAAAAAAAGGTGTGGTGCAAATTTTAAGATTGTTATTTCAATTATATGAAAAAAAAATTAAAATGTTAAATGTCATATATTTGGGTCAGCGGGTCATTATTTAATTACAATACACACTATACTACAGTTAACTACAACATGTAGTTTATTATGATGATCGGGTGAGTTCGTAATTTATCAAGTGAAGAGTAAATTTGTTTGCGTACTTGCGTAAAATCATCTGTATGGATTAAATAATGACTGGTGTATCAAAATCCCAGTAAGGCATGTTCTAATGAACAAAAAAAGCCAGAGATAACATGAAACCTTGTCGACTGTAATTCTAACACAAACTGCCATTGAAACTAATGCAATGACGTCATCCGGGAGCGCCCACTAATACTACCAGGAAGTGCGCCACGTCACAGCACAGACGTAAAGAACACCCATTAGTGGTGTGGCTCAGGCCATTCAAAACTATGCTTCATCTCGAAAGTGGATCATGTTGCTCGACCTACTGGGAAACTTGTAGAAGACTTTGACTGTGACAGTACTTTATTTCAGCCTGTCGTCTTTTCTTGTGTGGTGTTTTTAATCGGTAAGTACTTTAGCTAGCCGGCTAGCCTGTTCGCATTGGTAAATACATTTTGGAATAAACTTTAAAAACTGTTTTCATATAGACTTGCGACATTTGTGTTTTTTAGTATTGTTTTCTAATTGTGGCTCACTGAAATTTAGAAATATTATTTTAGCAGGCAAACACGGTTTCTCGGGTATCATTTCTATTCATCTAATATAAAGAAACATTGAACTTTGGACAATAAACCGCTGCACCCAATTGGAATTTTAATTGATACAGTCAGCGGTGTTATAAAAATAAAACCTATCCCTCCCGGCTATTATTGTTTAAGATAGTTGGTGGCAACTTATTTTTTTTACGTAACCATGTGGCTAATATAGTAAAAATTGAAACATTCGCACTGTGGAAAAGCTAAAATAACATTTATACGAAGAGCGCTTTGCTGTTTTTAGACTCCCATTTCAAAAACACGAATCAAAGATGCTGTGAAAGGATCTCTCGGCTGTTTTTAAAGACCTACAAAGCTTGCTAATTGAATAACACCGCTTTACTGTTCATTGAATGTCTTGTAGATTACATTCAGTAGCTATCATAATTATCACAGGATGATTTACAGTAGGTTTATCAGGTTGTCTCTAATGACTCATTGCCTATTGAGTGTCTTTGCTAGTAACATAGGCACCTGGAGGCAGTGACAACAGAACAATAGGTGTGACAAATGCGTATTGTTGCTATGGAAACTAGCCAAAGGTTAATGATTGTGTTGAATGTGTTCTTGTGGGATGGGCCCTTATCCTGGTCTGGGACCTGGACCACATCCTGTAAAGACAAATAGGATTTCATGACTCACAGTACACGGTCTGGGAGACTGGGTTGTAAATGAACGTCATTGCATTACAAGTAATTTGTTCCTCCTTCCTTGAAATGCTCTCATGAATTACACAAGTGCTTGCTGAATACTAGAACTAGAACAACTACTTAAACCGTTAAATAAAAATAGTGGAACATTGTGGGATTTGATCCCATTTTTACACCCCTCTGGAGTTTGGACAGTGGAACGTTAGCATACCTCATTAAATCTCTACTCACATCGACAATGATTTGCATTTCATTTACATATTTTACTTTAGATGTTCCACTATACTATTTTCATTCTTCTAGTGAAAGAAAGTGTTTGAAGGAAATGATAAAAAAAATCAGAAAAGTGGCAAAGGTGTATGAACTACAGTACAGTATGTGTGTTTGACAAGTCAAGGTTCTGCATGACATAAAACAAACACACCTGAAATCCAACTGGCATACATTTTGAAACTTGATGTTAAATCCTTCTCTGCCATTGTACAAAGTAAACACAAATGTACTGTATGAGTGTACAGTATACTTTTAGTATGTTTGTGTGTCTCCCAGGACCGAGGTTGTGGAATGCTGCTGGACGAGACTCCACTGTTTGAGCCTTCTCTGCTTCAGGAGTTAGACTGGAGTGACAACAGCGCCTCTTTCTGCCCCCTGATCTCCCCCTCCCACCCGGGGGAAGGCTTGGTGCTTAGGCCCCTCTGCACCGCAGACTTCAACAGGGGTGAGTTGGCACATTCACGTCTCCAAAATCTAACACAAAATAGTAGCAACATAAAATAGCACATTTGATTTCCAGGAAATATTTGAAATGACCTTTTCATGTCATTTAAGTGCAAATAAAAGGCACATTTAATGAGCAGGAGCTTTGTTGATGAGGTGTCTTTTTATTATAAGCGCATTCATTGGAGGCAGCGCCTGATGAAAAATTTCAAAACAAAGAATAACATTCATTCATTTTCTACCGCTTATCCTTACGAGAGTCGCGGGGGGTGCTGGAGCCTATCCCAGCTGTCTTCGGGCAAGAGGCGGGGTACACCCTGGACTGGTTGCCAGCCAATCACAGTGCACATATAGACAAACAACCATTCATACTCACATTCATACCTATGGACAATTTGGAGTCGCAAAATTAACCAAGCATGTTTTTGGAATGTGGGAGGAACCCGGAGTCCCTGGAGAAAACCCACACAGGGATGGCTGAGGGTGGAATTGAACTCGGGTCTCCTAGCTGTGAAGCCTGTGCGATAACTACTTGTCCGCCATGCAGCAAAAGAATAACATATTAAGTAAATATTAATGGTTGTCAGTAGGCTAGCAGGTGTTAGGTCAGAGTGCTTGTCACCGCCGTCCTTCTATAGAGAGGAAAAGCCAGCATTTTTATGACAGCAGATCAGCAGTCAAATGCACTAAATATATTAATGAGCATAAACATATGCTCACCAACATGGAGGATTATTTACCCAAACTGACCAGGTGGTGATCAAGAAAGTATCAGGATGGTATAAAGTCATCAATAATATTTGGGTTGAAGGAACAATCATTAAGACGCATTGCTCAGAAGATGCTCCAAGATGAGTCTCCTGTATTTATGTTTCAGGGTTCTTTAAGGTTTTATCTCAGCTCACCGAGACGGGCGATGTCACGGCAGAGCAGTTCATAAGTAAGTCAACGCTGAAGTAATAATAATATGCTGACGAGCGACTGATGCCAGCTTCTGTTTGGTGGCTTTGCAGAAAAGTTTGAGCACATGAAGAAAACGGGTGACTACTATGTGGTGGTGGTGGAGGACACCAATTTAGGGCAAATTGTGGCCACGGCGACTTTAATCACTGAGCACAAATTCATTCATTCTTGTGCCAAGGTAGGTTGCAACACCCGAGCCTATATTGGTCAGAAGTCAAGGCAAAAACTTGAGTACTCAGTACTCTTTTCTATGTGGGCTGTTTTATAGAGAGGCCGAGTGGAGGAGGTGGTGGTCAGTGATGTTTGCAGAGGAAAACAACTTGGAAAACTGTGAGTAGAACTCTTTCAACCCCCCGTTGTCGTAGCTTTGCTGTCATATACTCTATTTCCTCAAATAGTGACCTCCGCTCGAATGAATAAATTCATTAATAGTAAATCAGTGTGTGTACTTTAGAAAATAAACACCACACCTCCAATAGACCCCGCCCCTTGCTAGGTGGTTATAATTACATTTGCTGTGGCCGACACCACCATGTGTCACCATAGTAGACGTTTGTACCACAACACACACTGCATACCTGGTATCTATAAAGCTGACGTCTATGGTTTTACTTTCTAAGAACATGTTATCACTAATGTACTTGTTCTTGCATGATCACAGCATGTACTATATCATTCATTCATTCATTTTCTACCACTTATCCTCATGAGGGTCGCGGGGGGTGCTAGAGCCTATCCCAGCTGTCTTTGGGCGAGAGGCCAGCCAATCACAGGGCACATATAGACAAACAACCATTCACACTCACATTCATACCTATGGACACCTGCTCTGGAGAAAAGGATAATCAGTTACTGTAAATGTCTTATTTTGTTACGGTGATGGCATGTGGTGACTGAAAATATGAATTAAATTAGTCAGGTATAGTCGCCAATTAACCTAGCATGTTTTTGGAATGTGGGAGGAAACCGGAGTACCCGGAGAAAACCCACGCCTGCACGGGGAGAACATGCAAAGAGATGGCCGAGGGTGGAATTGAACCCAGGTCCTCCTAGCTGTGAGGTCTGCGCGCTAACCACTCGTCCGCCGTGCCGCCGCATGTACTATATCAAACGATATGCTGTTAGAGGTTTTTTCCCCAAAAGAGTGAAGTTCTACTTTACCGGCACAAACGCAGCATTTCAGAGTCCTGAAAATTCCTGTGTAAAAGGTGCATTGGTGTTTAAAGCAGCACCCACTAAATTTAAAGGGGAAACCGATTTTAAAATCTATAAGCCGGAGATGCCCACACTAGTCTGTAAGGACCAGATGGCTCTTTGACAGGAGCCAATCGTGAGCTATGCAAAAACTCATAACAAGCTTCTTCACTAACTTATACACCAGAAATGATAACATTTGTGTAATGGATGGAACCTCACTCTCTAATTGCTCAAGAATTAAGCTGGACCTAGACTTGACAGTCCTGGTTTTCAGTTTGATAGCGAGCGCTCCCGACCCTCATTTTCATTTGTTGGGCTCATGTCAATTCATCTCAATTCCTCCTCTTCCCTTCTTTCCTCTCAGGTTAGTCTCCACACTTACTCTGCTCAGCAAAAAACTCAACTGCTACAAAATCACACTGGAATGTGCACCCAAAAACGTGGCCTTTTACCAAAAATTTGGCTACATGTCTTCAGACGAGACATACATGCAGAGTCGCTTCCCCAAATGAGGACCTCGGGTGGTTTGAATCCCACTTGGATTTGATCGACCTGGACTGCTTCTACGCTAGCCAAGGAATCACTTTGTGGTTTGGCTTGTGCATCGTTGAAATCGATTGATGAGCGTCGTCCTGACTTCAGAGCAGACGTGAACTTAAAAACACATGTTGAAGTCCCCACGCAGCCATTTTGGTAACCATGGCTACCTCATGAATGCAAAGCTCTGGAGAAAAGGATAATCGGTTACTGTAAATGTCTTATTTTGTTACGGTGATGGCATGTGGTGACTGAAAATATTAATTTAATTAGTCAGGCATCTGCAGTTTGCGTTGAATGTTCATGCTCATGTTCTTGAAGACTAATTACAAATAATTGACCATCAAAAGCGAGTAACCAAAGAGGCTTTCAAACTTCATTTTTCAGTTAAAAACAAATAAAAAATGACAAATAATCTTGCATATTTGTGATATTGCTATAAATCCGACTTATGTAGGAAATACAAATGTTTATATGCTGTATGACAGACTTCAAGGGTGTATGCAAGTGATGAACATTTTCTATATGGACTATTTAATGTAATTTATTGCCAAATAAAGAGGCTGTGTACACACTGTCCTGGTTAACAGTCACTTTGTCACTTGAGGAGGAAAAACTTAATCCAAAACTAAATACTGTATGAAGGATGTACAACCCAAACAGGAGTCAGTCCAACTTTTTATTATACAATAACTTGTTAATTCAACATTCCATACAATCCAACATAAAGCCGGAAGTTAGTTCATCCTAACACACCAAAATAAAGGCATTAACTATCCCCCCTTTCTGAAATCCTAACGTTCCTGCCACTTTCCCTTTTGCCGCCTGGCCCCCTCTGGTCATCTACACGAATTCAAGTATCGAAAGTGCATTATTGCAATACTGTCCCGCTGCATATGCAAAATGCTTTAAATACTATAAAACTTGCAAAAGTCTCCCATCAGTGCATACAGCTCAAGAAACAAAAAAGGTTATCAAATATGTTTGTCCCCGTCAGACCTCCATGTCTCAGACATGAGTGGTCTCCCACCCCGCCCTTTTCCCCATTAGAAAAAAGATTCAAATATCTACATTTTTAATCCTATTAAAAATGTCAACAAAAAAGGAGTGCAATGCGCCACATGGCTAAATGCAAGCAAGGCTCATCCATTGTGTGCTGTTGTGACCTGCATTGCTCCAAAGTCCTCGTCTTCTTCCAGGCTGCGCTTACGGCTTCCTGTTCCAAAAAAAAGTGCATTTTTATGAACACTATTTTGACAAATAAATTCAGGTTACAATGAATGGGGAATTGTGTACGGACCCGGCATGCCTGCTTGTAAGAAGGAGCGGCCCAGCTGCATGGGTGACATCATCTTAATGGTCAGTTTGGCGAGGTAGATCGCTTCATACTCCTAAAAAACAGATGACCCACGTCATTCAAGGTTTTTGGAACGTGTTGGTAATTTGTATATTAACAGTACTTCAAGTACTTCTGCCAAAAATGGCAAGAAATACAGTGGAATCTGCTCAAGTCCTGCTTATGTCGCCAACACATTTGTCAAATAATTAAAATCCTGGTATTATTGTCAACATACAGGGTCCATTGCTTTCTCAACATAAGAAACCACTTCCACATGGAATGTGAGGAGAACTTTTATTCCCCCGCTATGCAATGCAGTGTGAAGATAATATAATAAAACTTCTCATCAATTTAACATTCCTGGCGCAACATATAACCCGTCTTTCAATATTTTAAGATGAATAATATTAATTTTTAAAAAAACAATAGAATGAGGGACAATGTTGGAACCACAAAAGACAACTGTACAAGGTAGACTGCTTTCTTGACATATAATTTGAGACCCAAATGGGACATTTTTCTGAAAAATGTTCCATATAATTTTTTTCCTTATCTCTCAGACCAAAGTCAATGGAAATGTGCAAGCAATGGTTAGTACGTTTTGGTTTTAAACCTGGAAATGAATGCACAGTACAGGGACAAACGTAGCCTCCACATATTGTGCCCTGGCTGCATAATACAATATGTCTGCAAGGGTTTCAACACAGATGCTAACTCTCTTGCCAATTCATTCAATTAGAAGCTCACTTATAAAAAGGTTTCCAGCTCACCTGAAGCTGATGCACAAATCCCACATTGGGGTTAATGCAGAACCTCCTCTCCTGGATGTGGCTGAATGCATCCCTTGGGTGAAGACAGAGGTACACAACATAAACAGGGACAACTACAATTTCACCAATGTGCTACTTTCTTCTGTCAAACTTCGAGGACATTTCTCTTAGTTCTAAAACTGATTGGCTCAATTCACCAGCCACATTAGGTACACCTGTACAATCTTATGATAGCCAATGGAAAAAACATGTGCTATTAGCAAGATGAGTTAATAAACTGGGGTGGGTTTAAGTAAGGGCTGCATTTCAATAGCCTTGCATAAAAATAAGCTTTAAATAATGGCTGGATGGATTGGATGGGTGGGTGGGTGAGTGGGGACACACACACCTGTATTTCATTCCAAATGTTTCCATTAGGTATGCAATCACTAAGGCGGCACTGAAAATGGAAAAAAATCACATTTTGCAGTCACAGCTTTAGTCATTTTACCAATTATACTTACTATAATAAAAACAAAGAAGAATCAATGTACCTTCTTGAGATCCCTGCATTACCATGGACCAGCACTTTCCCTAAAAGACAACAAAATTTGTTGTAGGATTTAAACAAACCTAAAGTACACTTTTAGTGCTGTGATAGGACGTTGTGACCTTACCTCCTGTGGCTAAACAGCCATCAATGAATTCTTTAGTCTATTAGATGAGACACAGAAGTATACGTTAATACGAGACACATGCTGCTGCATTCATTTAATGGAAAGACAGGAAATAAACAACTTTGGAACTCACTGTGGGGAAAAATCTTATGATATTTTCCACTGGATTGTCTGCAATATCTAACACAAGGTATCTGCAAAATGACAAAATTCAGACAGTTGAGCAGTGATGAAACATGCACAATCTTTGTTTGCGTTTATAAATAATGTTACCTAAATGTATGAGGGAAATTAGGTTTGATAAAATTGGCTTCGATGTCTTGTCGGACACACACAATGTGCGTTATGCCTTGTCTCTCCAGAATCTGCAGCTGTGACAAAACAACACAAATGTGTATTTAGCTTATCACACACACAAATTAGTGTCATCTTGTACATAATAATAAATACCTTGCTTTTCATTGCAGCAGAGTAAGGACCTAGAAATAGTCCTGGTAATATTTCCTATGAAAACACACACATATTGTCACATACATTTATACGTATAAGGTCACTGGACACTTCATTAGGTACACCTGTGCTGTATAAAGGTCTTCCCTTATAGTCAAAATAACATAAATAACTACTAGTATGTGTTCTTTATCACCTGCATTTACAACCACAATACTACACTCACTATAAAATGATTGCATATCGTCCTGGAAGTCATAACATTGTGTAAATGGTGAGTAAATAGCAATTACTATTTGGCAGTTGACTACTATTTAATGTAAGAAAACGTAAACGTCATTCTTTACTAGCTAGAAAACAATGAACGCCTCTAAAGAGCATTACTAACAGCTGCTATTTAACATACCTGCATTTCCCTTCTCATTGGATAAGCCCAGTCCTGTAAAATAGAGATTTGCATTGGTAAAACTGATCTTAATTATCAAGACCAAGCATCAATAACAGAACGATCTACTTCATGACGTGGCTAAAGCTAGCTAGCTAATGCTAAGTTAAGGCTATCTAGCAGTGTGAGCTCCGCCTACAAACACTATTAATTTGACTGTGAAGTCACTTTGACCTAAACAATATGTGCCACAAATAAAATGTTTTCCTTAAAAAATATGACACATTTAGAGATTGTTACACAGTTGTAACAGTAACTTAGCGGGGGGGTTGCTGAGGTTAGCCACTAGGCACAGTGGAGCTGAGGCGTTCAAGAACCCACCAGAATATCCTCCTTAGTGGCAGGCAGAGACGGGAACTCAAGTTTAATCTCTTCGTCCATTCCGCTCAGGGTCCCCTCGTTGACGCAATGAACTCGGCTATAATCGCTCGACTGACTGGGTTAGCTCCTCAATCTATGTAGTAATTTGTTACCAGCTTCTATATGCATGTCCGCCATGCTGTCCTCCTGTGACACAAGTGTCACGTGACCACGCAGGCTATGGCAACTCGGGCTTTTTGGGGGGACAGAAAGGAAAGCAGAACAATGGCGATACCTAGTGGTAAAAGTAGGAAGTGCACAAAAATAGCCCCAGCATCATTTTTTATATGTTCCAGACCCGACTTTAATGAACCTGAACATTAATAATTTAATATTCTTATGGTTAGAGCATATAAAAAATATAAAACATTTATAAATACGTGTTTTTACCATTAATTGAGCCCTTTAGACATGAAATAACACCCTTATAGTCACCTTTACACTGGCTGACTGCAGTGCAAGTTAAGGTAATGTAATGTAAGGTACTGCATAATCAATGCAACATTATTGACCAGTGTAGAATAAGCTCTGTTTCTTCCTACTCCTTTTAAGACATGTGGAATTGTGAATTGTAACATGAAGCATATCTATCCAGTGTATGACTTGTACGTATTTTGGAAATAAACCACAAACAAATAACTCAAATGTCAAATGATTGATGACATTTTCACTCAATTCATTCTATTTGTTCAATATTTCTTATAGAGAAGTTCTGACAATAACATTGTAGATTACTAAGGTGTTTCAGTGCAACTGAGACCCGGACATAAAGGGTACACATTGATATCATTTACTTGTCACTTTATCGGATCATCTCATTCAACTTCGATGACAATGTCCGTTAACTTAACCCATCACGACAATGAGCAAATTGCCTCTGAAAGGCCTCAAATGCTGATTTTAGACTAAGCATCAATCATGTCATCATGTAGAGCTGCAGTAGCCTGCAAAGCACACTAGATAGGAGCAAGAGACCACCTTTGAATCCCACATCAGCATCTTTGCAGTTAGGTTCGCTGGTTTTAAAAGTATTTCCTATCCTGAAATTGTGAAAAACACCAAAAAAAACCCCCAATAATAGTATGAGAACAGAGTCAAAATATGACTAAATATAATAGTGTTATATTTAATGTTGAACAATTCCTAGAATAAGTCAACATTATACAAGAAAAAGCCATTCCAAAAAAGTTATTTTCCAAGGAAAAAAGCCCAAATTTTACCGGGAAGGTAAAAAAGGTCTAATAAATTAAGACAATGAATTTGCAATATTACACAAAACAGTCCTACAATACATCTTTTGCTAATTGCTAACCCACATTTTGCAATTTTTGGCTTGTCGTGTCAACACTACACACATGCAAAATAAGACACTGCACTTAAACACCACACAGCTCTGTCAAAATAAAAGAAAAACCTAAGAATTCCCTCTAAAAATTTAATTACAGCAACAATTGATGAACACATACGCCATTTTCAAATAAACAGTGATGTGTTTTACACAAAACACCCTAGTCAAAACATTTATATGTATTTTTTTTTAAGCTGGCTGGAGAGCTACATCTCTTCAGGTCACGGGTGTGTGTGAGTGAAGGAAGAAAAGCTCCGTGTGTCATGATTAAATCAGCGGGGCACTGGTCATATCGCCTGAAGAAAAGTTGTTGGGTTTGAACATAGCCGCTCAGTGTGAGGCGTTTGAGTCATTTCTCCACGCCTGCTTATGTTTCGGGCTGCAGGTGGGGGGGGGGGGGGATCAAACACACACACACACAGACACTTTGCAGTCAGAAGTTGCAGCATTCCCCACCACAAGTCAAGATGTCTATCTGTCTATCTATTTATGTAAGCGATGCTCGATGCCAGCGTAAATGGACATACATCACATTGCATTAGTGTGCAAGTGAAAGGGCACATTAGAGGCAAATTGTATAAGACTCCAGCGTTCATTCCTTCTGATTAATATCTTAACCGAGCGGTCTGTGACTCAACCAGGCTATTCAAGACGAGGTTTTCGTTGGTCCTTAATGAGGCAGGATTGATGGCGTGCCTCATCACAACCAGCCAGGGGACAAACGCCCTCCAATAAACAGAGCGGTAAACACACAATTAAGGCCCACATATCATCATCACTCCATTATTACATCCTTGCAATTAAACATGAAGGACACCCTCCTCGTTTGTGTCTTTTTACACCGGTAATTAGGATTTTAGAAATGATGGCCTTGTCCGGAGACTCTTTGATACGGTCGTTAGCCCCTTGCTATATAATTACTTGAACATTTGTGTTCAATACTTTCTTTATGTAACACCTATATAGAGAAGAGTTTGCAAAACACAGCACGCCATTTACAGTACAGTGTCATGCTGACGATAAAAGCAATCCTCCGATACCCTCATCAGCCCATAATACATTGTGTAAAGTTTCATAAGTAAGAAAGTATCATATTGACCCGTATATAAGTCGAATAGTCGTTGTACATGCAAACCAGCAGGTGGCACCGACCGACAAGCAAGTTGAAGCTTTTTGTACCGTCACTCACATGTGCACACAAACAAACACGCACACGCCCATGACCTGAAAAGATGCAACCGTGGAACACTGGAAAAAAGACTCTCAATGGCAATTTACATCTTACAATAATCCATCCATCTATTTTCTATGCTGCTTATCCTCTTTAGGGTTGCCGGGGTATGCTGGAGCCTATCCCAGCTGACTTCGGGCGAGAGGCAAGGTACACCCTGGACTGGTCATCAGCCAATCGCAGGGCACATATAGACAACGGAGAGTCGAACACAGGTCTTCCCGATCTCCTGACTGTGTGGCCAACATTGTAACCACTCGACCGCCGTGCGACATCTAACAAAAAAAACTAAACCGCCAGTTATTTCACTGATATTGAAAAATGTCTAAGAAAAGTCTAGATTTTTTTTTAACCCAAAAAAGGATTCATCCAATATTAAAGGTCGTCTTATACTCTATGTATATTTATTTGTATTTTCTAGTCAAATTAATACTTTATCCATGTCATATTTATCCCTTTTTCTTTTTATACAATGTTTCGGTATAATTATGTATCCCCCATTGTTTTTTTTTCTTTATGAAGCTTATACGTTCCTTGTAAATTCAATAACTGATATAATAGTGGTTCTGATCTTTTCTTAACTTGCAAAAAAAAAAAAAATCCTCAAAATGTTGTTTTTGTAATATGTGTACAACTTTTTTTCTCACAAAATCACAATTTTGTCTTATGGTATTATACTTTTTTCATTTGGCCCTTATTTCACAGATATTGGAAACATGGTTTTAAACATATCGGGCTGAATACTAAGTTTTTAATGTTCCCTTATGGGAAGGTTTTTATAGTTAGGACCTGGTTCCTCATAAAACTCTCCTTATTTTAGTAATTTTTCTGTTTTTTCTTCAGTAAAATTGTGTTTTTTGTAACAGATTTTTAAAAACCTAGTTATTATACAATATAGCAGCAATATTTTAATAAATTTGATGAATATCTGCAATGTTAAATTTTGTAAAAAAATATTTTTGACAATATTTTGTAAAAAATCGAAACTCTTCTCCCATCTGCAAAAATAATTAATTTCTTTCCAGGTATAATGGCATCATTTTGATGGACTCATTGATGTGACCACAGAATCCAGAATTCCCTAAACCATGCCGTGAAACTGGAGTCATCCCCATTTTCATCTCTTTGGGGAGGTCAGAAATGAAAACGTGTAGAGCAGCTGCACATGATGGGACCGCAGCTCCCCCCAATTTATTTAGATTGGCCTTGCTTTATGCACGCCTTGGGTGGAATTCCCATGGGCGAGCTATGCATTCTAGATAAGACTGGGGAATTCAAAAAAAAAGAAAAAAAAGTGAGATCCCTGCAAGCAAAAACTCGAAAATGAAAGTGTCGTCAGGACGCTGAGGTTTTCATCCATGCTGTTCTCTTGAAGGTTAACACTGATCATTTTGTGCTGATTTTATTCAACTCCTAAATGAGCTTCACATACTCCAGTGAAGCCTTTCCATAGCTAAGCAGGAATCTCCATGGAAACCAGATAAAAGGATCCAACAAGAGCGTCAATTAATGCTTCCCTCAACAGCCGATTAGGTTTAATTGCTTGTTTTAAAACACAGGCAATTAGCTGGGTGTTTAATTGAACATCCTGAACATTCTTATAGAGTAGCTACATCTGACACGCTAATTCATTATTGACGCCATCCCTGTGCAAAGGTGTCCACCTCATTATGATGCTCATCTGCAGCCTCACCATCGCCCCGCTGTCACGGCGGGGCATCGCACTGAGCCTCGCTGGATGGAGTTCAGACTGTCTGACTAATTATTATGAGGCCTACATGGTTTCTCAGCAGGGTTTCTTCTCATCAAAACACCACAATGTAGAAATGCAGTCAGATGAGCCATGAATGCTACATTTTTACCAAAATAACATGTAAACAGGTCATTGTAAACAAACAACTGGTTACAATCCCAGACAAATATGGCCGTGACATTTGAAACGGCGACCTATGCTGCTAATTTCAGGCGCAGTATTTATGGATCTGACAAAAGCCTTCGATACAATTCATCACAGCATCCTAACTACAAAATCAGAGGATTACTTTTGAATTAGCTTAAAATTAGCTTACTTTTGAATAAGCTTAAAATTAGCTTTAAGCTTAAAAATTAAGATTAAAATTAGCTTAAAGGTAAGCTAAAATTAGCTTGCTTTGAATTAGCTAACAGGAAGCAATATGTAAAGCTTGGACAATATACATCTGCAGGTTTAAATATTTCATTTGGGGTACCCCAGGGATCAACATTGGCACCATAACTGTTCTACTTTTATATCAATATCTGTAAAGTGATGCAAGACTTAAAATTGGTATTATTTGAGGATGACTCTCATGACATGGTTGTATTAAAAAGACGGTTTGATAAAAAATGGATTATCTTTGCACTTATGTAAAACTAAAATGATGCTATTTGGTAATAGCAAAAAAGGGTGAGTGAACTTCAATTTCTTGGGTCATGATATATTAAAAAAAATAAAATTTTATGTACAAAAATAGTAAATTGTTTGTGATACATGAGTAATAGGATTAGCAGATACTTGCACATAAGACGAGAGAGCCCTCTCGCGGAAAAAAAACCCCATATATAACTCGCTCTGGAGTACAAGTTACAGGACCAACTAAACAATGAAATAAGTTCGACTTATAGTCCAGAAAATATGGTAAGTTTCTTTTTATAATATAACTTTTTTTGGCGTTTTGTCCAACATCCACAATCCTTATATGAGACATGAACACACGTTTAGGCAATTCCAAAGACAGCTAATACGACACAGCTGACAATACACGTAATAGGATTCACCTCTTTTGACTACAAAGTCTTAAAAAAATAAAATAAAAATCCAAAAACCGGCAATAATGTCCCATTTACATAAAGTGCAAATTAACCAACAATATTGACACCTAAAAACTCATTTTCCGTGACACAGCGCCACTGGCCACTACTGAGAGCTAACGTTAGCTACTGGAACTACTACTGCTGAAAAAAGTGAATCCTAGGTTATAAATCATTCCTCCCATGTGGCACTAAGCTACAGTTAACATTACTTTCCAGAATATTACTGTATTTTTTTACTATATGTATTGTCTTTGTCTCCTACTCACCTGTACAATTGTGACCGTGCTAGCTAGCATCACGGGCCTTGAATATCCTCCCCTAGCTCGCCTCTCTTCAATCCTCCAGGGGTCTTATTAACCGACACACACATACACACACAGTCGTCATGTTTTATTGCCGTATGATAAAACCTGGCCTTTGATCTCCCATTACAGTCCGGCTCTTTGGAAATGAGCCCTGCAACCGCAGGTTAATATCTCCTGTAATGGGGCAAAAAAAGCTAAATGCATCGTCTGAATGCATCAGGAATGGGGGGGTCCCTTCGCATGAATAAGCCATTAGCTCAATCTGAGTTTAGGCACAGCCTTTGTAGATTTAACATGGGAATGTGTGCTGTGGTTATAAAACATTACAAGGCTTCCATGTGCTGATATGCTAATGCGCATGAATATGCAGCGTCAGTAAGAGACATCATGGCAGCGCAGACTAGCTGCATTATTTAACTTATTGAAGTCACAGCCTCTTCTTACATGTTTGCCCGAATGTCTTACATGATAGATTTCAGCGTCAGGGTGTCTTTTAACTTCTCTAGGGGGAAACAAGAACCCTCTTCTAGTGCATACTCGGTCCCTGCAGGACACATGATGACAAGGGACCACTGGCTTGATAAAATACTGCTTGCTGTCTTCCATCCCCCCCCCCCTCGTATGGATGTGGGACTTATATTTTTCTGGGTCATGTGTTAGTTCAATTCAACTGCAAATAATGTCGTTTTTACTCTACTTGGCTTAGCCTAGTTGTTTTTTTTTTTTTTTTACATCCAAATAGTACAAAGACATTCAATTCATACAAATATAAGACATTCAGAGGATGCAGTAAAATATTCTTACACATTTACTGTAACACACAGTCTTATTCATATCTTTCATATATTTTTTCTGATTACGTACTACTATATTGGGGAATACAAGTGCAAAAGGTGACTATAGGGGTGTTATTTCATGTCTAGAGGGCTCTAATGATGTTAAAAAACAGATTTAGAAGGTGGTAACAGATTTTCTATACTCTTAACAATGGCAAGATTTGATTTCTAAATAAGAAATCTTCACTTCCACGGTCGGGTCTGGAACCAGTAAGTTTTCGACATCAAAATAATACAACATGAAAGTGCAAAATCACAATGGAGGAGAATGAGGGTCTAGTTTTTAGCCTCTCCAGCAAAGTGGAGAACATGGAGTACAACACTGCACAAGTAATAATATTATTCATTCATTTTCTAACGCTTATCCTCACAAGGGTCGTGGGGGGTGCTGGAGCCTATCCCAACTGTCTTTGGGCGAGAGGCGGGGTACACCCTGGACTGGTCGCCAGCCAATCATAGGGCACATATAGTATTTATGTCTTAAATGGCTTATTTTCTCTGATTATGTACTACTATATTGGGGAATACAAGTGAAAAAGGTGACTATAGGGGTGTTATTTCATGTCTAGAGGGCTCTAATGGTGTTAAAAAAACGATTTAGAAGGTGGTAACAGATTTTCTATATAATCTAACTCTGACAAGATTTGATTTCTAAATAAGAAATCTTCACTTCCACGGTCGGGTCTGGAACCAGTAATTTTTCGACATCAAAATAATACAACATGAAAGTGCAAAATCACAATGCAGGAGAATGAGGGTCTAGTTTTAAGCCAAGTGAAACTGAGGGAAGCAAAACACGGGCCACTCCAGCAAAGTGGAGAACATGGAGTACAATACTGCACAAGTAATAATATTACTGCAATGAAAATACGAAATAGCGAGTAGAACCGAGTGTGTACCGAGCGGTGGCACCTGTTGTTTGCCCTTGTTGATGCACTTGTCGTCTGCCCTCATTATTATCCACTTGCCAGCCCAGCTGCTCCTCGTTTGCTAATTAGCTTTGCGGTGTGAAGGGGCCACTTTGGCTAACAGGCTCTCACCAGATTCTTAGCATCAAAGTCAACCTGTTGAAAGTGGCTGCAAATGTTTATTGCTAATAACTTCACACTGGCGAATTTAAATATGTTATCGTTACAGACAAAGTTATGAACTTTTTATTTTCATTGAAGTTGAATAATCTTTTTTACACTCTGAATTCTGTTGTTCAGCTTCCATCTGAGCAAGTGGTAATGCACCAAATCATAAACACGCTTTGACACAAAAGGTGGGCAAAACCGTTCATTCCGGATCATTCAGTAAAAAGATCCGTTCATATCGGTCAATTGGTCGTTAGCCTGTGATCTCCCTCTGTAGTCTGTCCGGTCACTCATGTTCACGTTCGTTCCGACTCAACAGCGCAACAACACGTGATGACTAGTGGTGTGTCGGTCATGAACGAACGGGTCAAAAGATCAAGTTCTTTATTGTGAACGTAATGAATGAGGTCAATCGCTCGGTCTCGGTCTTTCAGTCAGCTAACCCCACCCGCCCACAAAGCGAGGTGCAACGATAGAATAAGACCTGCAAAAGGAACGGTGAACTGACTCTCCAGCCAATCAAAAAAAAAGCATTTGCAACTGAATGGACTGAATGGGTATTTTAGGGGCGGTGAACTCGTTCATTCCGTTCACAAAAAATAGCTAGTTCATTTGACCCGTTCATTCATGACCGACACACCCCCTATTTGACACGCTGCTCTTAGCCAGCAATCGCCTCTTCCACATCTGACTGACGGGTGGAGCGTCAGCGTCTTTGCTGCTTTGTTGTTGCCCAGCAAGCCCCTCGCTCGGCAGCGTCGGCCTCTGCTCCTATTTGCTTTCGTAAACAACACCCTGCAAGCGTCAAACACATAACCCGAGCTCTCTCTGCCCCACCTTCCTCAACTCCACTCGCAGCTATTGTTGATGTTTTGGTCTTCCTAAAACCGTATGACTCCACAAAGTAAACCTGCCTTTTCTATTAAAAAATATTCCTCTGAAACAGTCTTTACTTTGTTACAAAGCAAACACATGAGCTTATAACCTGTATTTTTTCCAAATGCATATTTAGTAGTCCAGTTTTTACTTTTAGCATTAGCCACGTATACATGGACCCAAATATTCCAATTGCATTCGATTTATTTGCTCAAATGGAAATAATGTAACCTTTGTATACACCTCATTCCGAAAGAAAAGTGCCAATCCGAATGAACATATAATCGGATTCACAGGGGTGGAATATTCCTTTTCCCAATCAGATTGAGGTATCTTGTACCCGCTCAAACGGAAAGTTGTCAGGGTGCGTTCTTCTTCGTTGTGCTTTTCTTCTTCTGTTGTTTATTGGCGGTTGGTGTGCATTACCGCCATCTGTGGAACAGAATCTAAACCTTCTATATGCCATTCACAAGTCCAATTTTTCAAAAAACCTCACCATCTCCTCAGATATGATTATGCTCTGATAAGCTCTGATATGCTCTGATTCGAAATTCGTTCCCGCTTTAGGCGACAAATTATTTCCCGAATCGCTACGGCTACTCACGCTTTGATGCCGATTGATCAGGATTTGTTACGCTTTAAATCACGCTTTGATACGCTTTAATACTCATTGATAAGCTTTGGTGCGCTTATCACGCTTTAAATAACGCTCTGATACGATTATCAAGCTCTCTTGTGCATTGATAGGCTCTGTTAAGCTCTGTTACGCAATGGAAAATTTCGAGATCCCGACTGCATCCCGCCTCTGATCCAGAGCATATATAAAGATGCAGCAGATCCATTGATCCTTTGAACCAAGCTCTGTTAAGCTTTCCTACGCTTTGAGCAAAACTTTGATAAGCTTTGTGACGCTTTGATAAGCTTTAATACGCTCTCCCCGCTTTACGCAATTCGTGACAGATCGCCTCAAATTTTTAAACAGTTTAAAAATTTTTGCCGTTCTTGCCAAATGTCCCGAATTGCTCAAACCTTTCTTACGCTGTATTACGGTCTTTACGCTTTCATTAAGCTTTGTTACGCTTTGCCGCTGCTTTGCTCGCCGTTTTAATTCGCCATCGATTCGGCGTCGGTGTGAAGGTAGCTTTATAAAATATTAGCAAGATTGAATATGAATTTTCCCGTTTAAATTTATCCTCAAATTTATGCTCAGATATGATGTAACACGCAGCTCGAGACGTTCTTCAGTTTTAAAAATGGAGGCGAGCAATCGGCACTGGACTGCTGCGGAAAGTTTGTTTTTGATCCAAACTAAATTTCAAGACTGGACGAACGATGTTTACGCTTTACTGGGCATGCCCCATTGACTATTCTGTTTGACTATAGTGGCGCATGTAGACAAGAGATTGAAATATTCCTTTCCGTGGATACCATTGTTTTCGGAAAGGTCATTCTGAAAGATGTTGAGGGCTTTATCTTTATCGTGTGGAGATCCAAATGCCAGAACGTTGAACCGAGGCCAGCACCCTCATAACCTCCACCCCCATACCGCTCTCTCAAGTTCTTGTGAAGGTAACTGCATAACTGAAGGACAGTTGGACTAGTTAACCTCTCACGGCGTTCAACATTCTTTCCAGAGGACTGTCCCACAGTTTCTTCATTAAGCACAGCAAGAACTTGAAGGCACTCACTCACTGTTTCACTGTCAGAACTGTTTAAGGGATTTAAGGTTGCGTTCAAGCATGGCCGAGGCTGCTGCCACTGCTTCACGCTGCTCCAGCAGATGCTCAAACATTGAGTAGGTACTGTTCCACCTCGTCTCTATTTCTTGGATTAATTTCATCCCTGGTTTTCCATTCGCTGCTGGATGTCTGAGAGCTTGTGCTTAGCAGTGGCACTGGATTTAAAGAGGCCAAATATCTAACAATATTGAAGATGCAGAATGTGCACTTTTTTCACCACTAAATTCAGTGCATGAGCAAAACAAAGCACATAACGGAAAAAATCATTAACTAATTAATTAAATCCTTCCTTCTCCTTTTACATACACATTTTCTTCCGATGGTACCACATTAAAAAGGTCAAGTTTGTGGATAACTTTCTGAAATATGAAACAATTCATCATTATAATACAGTGCATTAAAAGCAATATCACCGGAGCTGATACTCGTTTGCGACTAATAAAAGTCATCACACCACGCTCACGCCGGAGGCTTTAATTAGTCCTGCAGCCTCTGCACAATCAAAATGGAGAACCTGAGGACTTAATTAGACGTGTTGCCGTATTTACTGTCGCCCACTTGTCCGACGCCACCTGAGATTCACTTGATTGCTGTTAGACTGCAGAAATAAATGAGGGATAGAAGAGACTTCTTGTTTTTTGTTTATAGCCAGTGCTACCTGACAGCTTTTGGCTACTTGAATGTGGCATTGGTTGTGCAGGAAGTGGGCCATGTTTGTGGAGTGGAGTGTTTGTTGATTAGTATGACATAATGCAATTGCTAAGGAAACCGTGGCATATTTATGGATAATCTTAATTTCTTTAACAAATGCATTTGAATATCCCTTTTATCAGTACTTACATTCATTCATTCATTCATTTTCTACCGTTTTTCCTCACAAGGGTCGCGGGGGTGCTGGAGCCTTTCCCATCTGTCTTTGGGTGAGAGGCGGGGTACACCCTGGACTGGTCGCCAGCCAATCACAGGGCACATATAGACAAACAACCATTCACACTCACATTCATACCTATGGACAATTTGGAGTGGCCAATTAACCTAGCATGTTTTTGGAATGTGGGAGGAAACCGGAGTACCCGGAGAAAACCCACACAGAGATGGCCGAGGGTGAAATTGAACCCTGGTTCAGTACTTACAAATATGTTTTAATGATCTACTATTGGGCAGAATTGACTTTTTAATGATGTTTTAACTGTAAACTCTTTTATGAGGCTTCGCTACACATCTTAACTCATTCAGTCATGTTTCCGCAAAATATCAGTTCTCACCAAAAACGGGAGAAAACATACAAAAGTTTCACTTTGACACAAATGTAGCAATATGCCAAAATGTCTAAACAATGATACCACAACATAAACAACATAGAAATGTTGTTTTACATGATAAACACAAATATAGCTATTTACAAAATTTACAATTTTCGCATTTGCAAATGATCTGTGTGCGCGCACATGCATTAAAATTTCCCAAATTTGAACATGCCGAAATGCATTTTCACTTCCTGGTTGCTTATAAAATGCACTTTGTGGCTGTTTTTTCGACATAAAATTATACCAAACATGCTCTCTTCTATTGTAGAGTTGCATCATGCCCCTTGTGCAAAAAAAACCCCTAAAATACTGAGAAAAAATGTTAAAATAAATAAGCCTGGATCACTGTCAACGCTCTGTCACTCAGATACAGATGGTTCTACTTGGTTCTACTTGCTACATGCTAATAGTAGCTTAGCCCGAAGGTGCTGAAGGTCCATTGTTGTTGTTGTGTTTTGGTCGCTCTACGCTATTTTGAAGAGTAAAACTGCATTTATATGCGTGTGTCACTACGTAGTGTACAATCAGCGTGTCATTTCAGTGTCAGGAAAAAGGACAATCAGCTGCTTTGTTATGTTTTCAGCACAGCCCTGCTTTTTGTAATCAGAGATGATTAAGCTCCAAAAGAGGACCCTTGTCATGGAGAGCGAGTGAGTGGAGACTAGTTGCTAAGCTGTTTGCTTTTCTTTTCCGCTGCCCACTCACACGCTAATCATATGTACATTTTAATGCAGTCCCGTTCTCACAGTCTCTTACTTGATCACCCCGTCACCCCTGATGCACTGCGGCATACAGATACTGTAGTGGTTGATGAGTGACGCTATCGAAAAGGAAAGCACGCTAATCAGTCAAATCACCGCGGTGCCTCTTCAAGGTCAGACGAAGATGACATGAATCCAAACGTTGTAGGAGCTACGGTGGTCATCTTTATGTGTTTTATGTTGCACTGACGCTTGATCAGATAGCCGTGTTTACTTATGGCCTCTTGTGTCTTGTACTAACACACAAAGCACACCTCTGGTTCCTCGTGAGACCCTGCAAAAGAAAACGGTTAAAACCAGATTTATTAGTTGTGATTTGTAATTAAAATATAAATTGTTTGATTATTTTCTCAGCATCCTCATATTGTAAAATACTGTTCAAAATGTTGATTATGGTATATAATTACACCTTCCTTGGGGGATTGACTGTAATGGGGATGAAGAACACCAGACCTCCACCAAAAATTTACCACCTGTATTTTTTATTTTTGAAATAACGAGTGAATCTGAATTAAATATAAATAGGATTCAGGTCAGGACTTTCACGAGAACACTCCAAAGTCTTAATTTTGTTTTACTCAAGTCATTCAGAAGCGGACTTGCTGGTGTGTTTTGGATCATCGTCCTGCTGCAGAACCCAATTTGTTTTCAGCTTGAGGTCACAAAAAGATGGCCGGACATTTTCTTTCAGGATTTTTTGGGAGATTGGCAGAATTCATGGGTTCCATTTATCTTTAGTCTTCCAGGTCCCGAAGCAGCAAAACAGCCCCAGACCATCACACTACCACCACCATATTTTACTTTTAGTATGATGTTATTTTTCTGAAATGTGGTGTTACTTTTGCGGAAGATTTAATAGGACACACACTTTCCAAAAACATTTGTCTCTTCAAACCAACAAAGGTCTTGGGGATCGTCAAAATGTTTTCTGGCAAAATTGAGAACAGCCTTAATGTTTTTGACTCAGAACTCAGAAGTTTTTCCATGGAAATTGACCTTAACTGAGGCAAGTGAGGCCTGTCCTTTTCTTTTGTGGGTCTTTTGTGACCTCTTGGATGAGTCACTACTCCTGGGAAGGTTCACCAGTGTTCCATGTTTTTCGTTGTTTGTGGAAAATGGCTCTCACTGTGGTGCGCTGGAGTCCCAAAGCTTTAGACATGTCTTTATAACCTTTTCCAGACCGATAAATCACAGTAGTTGTTTTTTTTTGGGGGGGTGGTAGGTTAATGTAGGTTAATAATTTAGGTTCAGTTGTGTTGTCATCACATTTGTGTGATGATCTGAAACATTTATGTGTGGCAAATATGCAAAAAAATAAATGAATAAACAGTTTTTCGGACAGTTTTAAATGGATATAGCAGTCGTTTCCTAACAAACCATATGGTTGTTCAATCAACGACATGTTATGAATGTATCTAAGAGTCATTTAATACACAGTTATCATGTTCTTTCCTTCCGTGCAGGACTTGAAACTCACTTGAAGTAATTTAAACAGCAGAAAATCTGCCATCGTGAGTGCAGGAGTGTGTTTACCGAAGTTGCTAAAAGCCAAAAACACCCCCCCGCCCCGCTTCCCCTCATCCCCTTCAAGCTGCAGCCCGACATCCTCCACAATTAACATGATGATAGGATCCACCTTAATGAGACGACTCGTTGGCAGCAACACATGCTAATGATAATTGGAATAACAGCAATCATTGCTGTGATGCTCTTTTTCCCTCTCATTTGCATTCTCTGCTTGCCTTCTCTTGTTATGCTCACTGTATTTATTCCTGTCTCCTTATTGTATTTATTCCAGTCTTCTATTCCTTTTCCTGTCGGTTTATTATGACTTCCCTCGACACATACTGCCAGACAGGCGAGCGACAAATCAACATCTCTTTAACGTTAGCACCACTTAACTTCTATTGTGCTTATTCTGCAGCTTGTTTGCTGCTGGAGATGGATGCAGGGTGTGATAAAGCGATATGGCGTAGCAGTGTGCGCTCCGGCTGCGCTCGACAGCGACTTAAATCACCGTTATTGCGCCTCTCTCGCCCCGGTCTTTATGAAATACCGCTGTCAAGTTGCTGTAACTCAGGTGAATTTCCTTTGAGTGCAGACAGTGTGCTCGGTCATGGAGGAAATCACAGTTCGTTAACTGCTTGTTAGTCGTAAATAAAACGCTAACGCAAGTAATGCGGTGTTAATTGCACAACTTATGAGAGCCCCGAGGAGGGCAAAGGATGTTGTGTTAATCATTTTTGTACAACAGTCATGTTTTGACATCATGGAGATGAGACACTTCTTTAGTGAAATGGACTATGTCAGCCACGGGAAGCGCTTCTTCACTTTAATCGCTTGTCAGTGGACATGGTGTATAAGAATGGACAGTCATGTGATCTGTCCATTCACATACACACAACGTTAACATTTGTCTGTCCATTCACATACAGAGCTAGTTGCTATGCATGTTATATACATTCATTCATTTTTGACCACTTATCCTTACGATAAGTCCTGGACTGGTGGCCAGCCAATCACAGGGCACATATAGACAAACAACCATTCACACTCACATTCATACCTATGGACAATTTGGAGTCGCCAATTAACCGAGCATGTTTTTGGAGTGTGGGAGGAATGTGGGAGAAAACCCACGCATGCACGAGGAGAACATGCAAACTCCACACAGAGCTGGCCGAGGGTGGAATCAAACTCTGGTCTCTTAGCTGTGAGACCTTCGCACTAACCACTTGTGCAGCCCCAGTCATATACAAACAATGCAAATGTTTTGTCTGTTGCAATGCTGCAACCCTAGTGAGATATTTTTTATGGCATGTTTTGCAGGAGGGCGGCACGGCGGCCGAGTGGTTAGACCTCACAGCTAGGAGACCAGGGTTCAATTCCACCCTCGGCTATCTCTGTGTGGAGTTTGCATGTTCTCCCCCGTGCATGCGTGGGTTTTCTCCGGGTACTGCGGGTACTCCACATTCCAAAAACATGCTAGGTTAATTGGCGACTCCAAATTGTCCATAGGTATGAATGTGAGTGTGAATGGTTGTTTGTCTATATGTGCCCTGTGATTGGCTGGCGACCAGTCCAGGGCGCCCACACGACCCTCTTGAGGAAAAAGCGGTAGAAAATGAATGAATGAATGATCGCCGTTATAAAGCAAGTATCGGCTATCGGATATCGCTATCCAGGTTACAGAGGCAGCAGTCCAGACTTCCTGGTCTATGACTGGGAGAACACAATTTAATTCCCAGGTCGGCTGTGAGACATAATCCCTAGAGCCTTCACTTGGCTGGGCATGCTCGGAACACCTCACCAGGGAGGGGAGCGGGAGACAGCCGGACTTGATGCCCGAGCCACCTTAACTGGCTCCTCTGGATGTGAAGGAGCAAAGGATCTACTCTTGAGCCCCTGCTGGATGAGAGTTCCTCACCCCAATGCAAACATGTCTGTCCATTCACATTATACTACATTTTTATTTGGACTCATACTCTTTAGGTTCTTTGCTTGTGACTGAACTGGTACTCTACAGCCGTCCTCCAGGAGGCAGACAAAGACAAACAACTTCTTCTCTCAAGTAATGGAATCATCCAGCCTCTCTCACCAGCCGTGACCCCTCGCTCACTCTACCCTCTCTCTTCCAGTTGTCTGATAATGTCTCTTGCTCTCTCTTTTTCCTCAAGTCATCGACCACCGACTGCACCGAGTTGTCGTCCTCGCCACTCTTGTCGCCCCACTTATCTCATTCTCCCCTCCTCCCTTGAACCACTCCATCACTGTCGGCACGCCGCTCTACTTCGCTGGACGGCAGCCATAAACAGCACACACACACCACACACACACACATGCAAGAGCATGCACACCTTTTTCTTGTATTCCCACACATGCACAAAGATCATTCCTCTCTTTCTCTTGCAGCCACTCGGTCTCTCTCTCGTTCACAACATGCCCATCAGCGTGTCTCTCTGTCAATGTTGTGGAACGACTCAACTTGCTAAGGGATGCCAAAACTCATCTGTCAACTGTGGGTGGAGACTTCAATGTATGGCAACACCACCTCTTCATCGTTGCTACATTGGTGTATTTGTAGAAGTAACATTTTTTTGTCCCAAAACTACACCATACACTAGAGGTAGGGAACCTATGGCTCGGGAGCCAGGTATGGCTCTTTTAATGACTGTATCTGGCTCTCAAGCATTTCTTACCACAATAAAAATGTATTTTTGCTAACATTTTAAAGTAAACCATCACAGAAATGACTGTTAAAAATAATATTCAAAATCAACAACTTTCTTATGCATTTTAATCCATCCATCTATTTTCTTCTGCAATACGGCCAACCATATCTATCTTTCCTGATGATATTTTCCAGGTCAAACACCAAAACTCGATTATTACTGGATAATGCGGTAGTGTACCTCGGTCATTGAGATGTACATGTAAACTTTCCTCCTTTAGTCAAATAGTCACCTAGCTAAAGCTGCAGAACCAAGCCTTCTGGCAAAGATGGCCAAAAGAATGAAATATACTGAGTATGGTGCAAAACCATGCAGCAGCAGAAGTTGTATTAATGGCAGCAAGTATTTGATTTATTGTTGGACACTGCGCTGCTCACAAAAGTGTGCTGGCCACACCCCATTGGCGTGGGGTAGTGTGCCTGGTCTACGTAATTAGAGCCCATTATCTAAAACTGTTGGTCTTACATAAAAATGCACACATTTTATTGCATTCAATGTTTAAAAAAATGTATATGGCTCTCACAGATACATATTTTAAAATATCTGGCCTTCATGGCTCTCTTCGCCAAAAAGGTTCCCGACCCCTGCTATACACGGTTACATCAGTACATGGCAAAATAACCTTTGGTCTGTTACAATAAACACCATCTGTTTCATCTTGGGATCTATTGATGACAAAGGCAAAAAAGCTTTTTCTCTTTGAAGGTTGGATGGAGTAAGACGTTCATTTTAAACTTCTTATGCAACAAAAACATTAAGTGGCACACTCCAAAAAAATTCACCAGTTTTAGAAAAGAAATTGGAATATTCCATTGTTTTCGGAAAAGTCATTCGGAATGATTCATTCGGAAAGAGGAAAAACTCCTCATATAAACGTGGCTAGTGACAGAGAGAGGTAAACAAAGTGATAAAGTATACAACTATAAAGTAAAGTATACAACTGTACAACTAAGAAACCTGACAAAAGAGACTCTCAGTCTTTAATTTAAGTGATCCAGACAGACAGGATGTTTAAATCGCTATTAGAATTATTCCAAAAATATTTCCGGAGAGAGGTTGCAATACAACTAAAAAAAATGCATAATGCAACAAGATGTTTCTAATCACATTAACAGCGCAGCAGGAGCACATTGTTACATCCAGAAAGGACAGCGACCACTCATCCACTCGTCTCTCGCTTTCCCCCTCAGTTTTTAATCTCGCTGAGTGATTTTCAAATGCTTGCCGTTCCGATGTCTCACAGCATCTTGAGGTGAGGCCTTCACTCTTCCGGGACCTCGCCGTCTCCGCTTTGGAAGTAATGCACCGTTATACATCAGCTCTTCACCCCTCCTGGCTAAATTATAGCCAAACTCTGCCTGCTTGGCCGCTTTTAAACAGATGCAGTTTGCCTAATGGACTAAGTGAGTATCTGCTGGAAGTTATGAGCCACATAACAACTCCGCCGGAAGACTTTGCCGTAAATAAACAATGCTGCCTTTTACAATCCTGTTGTCCTCGTTTAACAGCCCTTACGGTGATAGAGTGTATGGTTTCTTTGCTGCCAGAACGGTATTTCGCAAAGATTACATCACGTTAAAGCAGGACCCCAATTTAACTTTGGGAAGACCGCTATCAAGCGTGAAGGACCTGTGGCTGGGAGACTTAGTCAGGCTGGAACTGATGTGGTTCAGATTTAAGAGGGATCAAAGTTGTAGGACTCAAAAGAAGGAGATCGACTGTGTTGTGTTTGTACTTCGTAAGTTCTAGCAGCAGATTCTTTGGATAAGATTTGTGAAGGAAAAGAACATGGTGGAGGTCAAATGACGCCTATATGGTGAGGGATATGTTGAGGAATTTGGTATTTCAAGTATAAGTCCATTTTTTGCTTTTCCGCTCACATTGGACACAAGTGGGGCAGTGCCCCACCAGATCTAGAAGACAGGGCTGTGGTGACATAAGATAAATGTACCCACTTTGTTAAGGCTCTGTCCTTACTGTTGTTCAACAATTATGTCTCCCTCCATATAAGTATTTATGTCAGAACTGTGTAATATGACAGGAAATTAAAATTTTGTGGCTGTGGACAGTACTTTTTTATATCTGAGTGCTGTGCCCCGCCCTGCTTTTACTCATGTTTTAACTGTGTATTAACCAATGAATGTTGTATTATGGTGTGTCTTCTATTCTGTTTACTTGCTTTATTCAACTTCACTCTTCTGTAAAGTGTCTTTGAGTATTTTGAAAAGCGCTATACAAATAAAATGTATTATTATTATTATTATTATTACATAGAACAGCATGAGTAATGTTGAAATAACATTATTATTAATTAGATATAAATATTTCACTTCTATAATTGCGACCGAGTGGTTAGGGCGCGGGCCTCACAGCTAGGAGACCAGAGTTCAATTCCACCCTTGGCGATCTCTGTGTGGAGTTTGCATGTTCTCCCTGTGCATGCGTGGGTTTTCTCCGGGTACTCCGGTTTCCTCCCACATTCCAAAAACATGCTAGGTTAATTGGCGACTCCAAATTGTCCATAGGTATGAATGTGAGTGTGAATGGTTGTTTGTCTATATGTGCCCTGTGATTGGCTGGCGACCAGTCCAGGGTGTACCACGCCTCTCGCCCGAAGTGGTTAGCACACAGGCCATATAGCAAGGGGATCCGGGTTCGATTCCTGTGTGTAGTTTGCATGTTCTCCCCAATATATTCATTGATTTTTTAAAATACCCTGCTAAATTAACATAACTGAAGACCAGTTATTGTTTTTTTTTTATAGTATCGCAAAATTTAAAAAAATGCTAATAATTAATAATGACACTTTAAAAAAAATATTTAAATGTACATTCTTAAAAAAAAATGTAATGTGAAGACATCACCGATTCACTGTGAGTAACAAAAAAAAAAAAAGAAAACCCAGGAAATATATTTATAAATAAGGACTCCTACTTATTCACTTATCACGGTCTGATCTGGAACCAGTCAACTGCGATAAACGAGGGATTAATGTACATTAGTAGACTCCGAAATCAGGAAAAAAAGCCAAAAGAAACAAAGTTAGAAAATAAGTAAGTTCAGATACACAGATTTGACCACTGCTTTTCCTTCTACCATATTGTTGGTTATTCCAGCAACAGTGATTTCTGATATGATTAACAAAACTAGTCACTTTCTTAAGTATTCATAAGTACTAAAATTATACTTTACCATGTCTTTGTCTGACTTCCTGTTCCTACTGACTCCCTGCTTTATATTATTCTTCTAAATTCTGCCTAGCAACAATTGGCCGTACAAATAAGATTCCTCAACGATACCAACAGTGCATTAGGAGTGCATCGATACGTGGATCCAATTTGGTATACGCTGTGTATTGTTAACCCCGGCGTAAATGCAGCTGTTTAAAATTGCCGGCAATAACAGTAATCGTCCTGTTCCGACTGCTTGTCAAGCGTGAGCGCAGATAATGTCGCTCTCTTCGACTCCTCGCTGCTCCTTTCCCTCCTAATCTCCTCCATGCTGACTGGCTGCCAATTTAAGCGTCGTCTTCTCTCTCTTCCTCCAACTGGGCCTGCTTGGCAAAGGTGTCCCTGCCATGAAATGGTGCAAGGGAATTGCTTTTGCGCTTTTTCTTCAGCCACTGCAAACTGAGCAATTTACACCCAGGCGCGCCCTCCTCTTTCCACTTGACACAGGGTGGGAAGTGAATTTATACAAAGAGAAAGTGAGGAGGACATGCAGAGAGAGAGAGAGAGAGGAACAGAGGAACAGAGGAGAGCGTGTCAGACATCATATCTGTGAAAGGAAAAAAGACCGGAAGCCCCAAAGAGGGGGAGAGGCTGAATGAAACGGAGGAAAATAAATAACTAAAGGCTGATATCCCACTTTCACCTCCCGCAAAGTTGTTCACTTGCCTCAATGTTCTTCTCTTATGACCAAAATATTTAATCATTTAACCTTTCATTGCATCCATTTTAAGTCCGATGTCATTCAAATCATGTTCTGGGGCCGCATGAGTGCTGCCGTTAGAGCAGGGGTTTCAAACTCAATTTACCCGGGGGCCACTGGAGCTAGGGTCTGGGCAAGGCTGGGCTGCATCAGGTTTTCCACAAAAAAAAAAAAAAATGCATTTATTAAAAACAGAAAAATATACCAACTTTTTCAGTGCTTTGGTTCCGATTTTCTACAAGAAAAGCTCTGATAAAACATTCCACTGTTCTCAAATATATCTTAATTTTTATTTTTCTGCACAAAATAAGATGAAAATAAATAAACAAATCAAGAATAAAGAAAATCAATCAATCATTAATAAATAAATATTATAATAATAATAAAACAGCAAATAATAAAAACTTAAGAAACCACATATAGTTGGTGGGTAGACAAATTATTTTTTTCAGATTAAAATGAACAAAGCATTATTAGAGCCCTGTAGACATGACAAAACATGACTATAGTCACATTTATACTCTTTTTATTTACAACATATTGCGCAACTGCAGGGTCTTGAGACACATGCTAACTCGCAAACTAGAGAGCTAGCGACCTAAACGGTAGCCTTCAAGTTATTTCCTTTAAACATAAATAGCCAAAAACTTACCACTTCCACACGGATAGGGAGGATAACTATTAACAGTTATTTAACCTTTAACATGAACATTAATCAAACGTAATAATTTTTTCTGGGTACATGATACCATACAGCATCCATATCAAACTAACATTAAACTTTCATATCAAGGCGGGGGCCTCAAACTAGTGTCCTGCGGGCCACATTTGGCCCCGCGGGCCGCGTGTTTGAGACCCCTGCGTTAGAGGAATTCCAGCATGTACTGTAACAGTGTGAAGCGGACCTCGATCCCATCCAATGGGAAAGTGGCTGCATGGCTGTCTCAACATGGATAACAAGCCCGAACACACCTCTAAGATGACAAGTGCCTTGCTTATTCCCACTTTGCGTTTCTCTGCATCTTTACACACATCACTTTCTTCATTTACAAGATCATTCCCAGTTCTAAAGTCTTATTTCCCCAGACACACATAACCAAAGTGTGAAACAACCTGGACTATGTTTCCAACAGTCTGCAGACTGCCGCCAAATCCCCCGGAATGGCCATGGAAAACACCTGTCACTGATCGTAAGTCATTTTCTTGCGTGTTATTTTGTTGGTGTGAATTCACGAGTACATCAACGCTGCCGAGGGACTCGCAAGTATCATACGCACGTCAACTTGCTCACGGAGCACATACAGTACAAGGAGTTTTCTCTAACCGGGACGTGTTGTACTGTAGATGTTATCACTGCAACATTTTTTTCCGAGCTGCAGAATATATTTGAATAGCTCAATCACAGCTAATTAGTCGCTAATTAACATAACATGAATGTTTTTGGAATGTGGGAGGAAACCGGAGTACCTGGAGAAAACCTATGAGGAGAACATGGAAACTCCACATAGAGATGCCCGAGCGGGGAATCTAACCCGAGTCGTCTAGCTGTGTGGCCTGCATGCTAATGGCTCGGTCACCGTGCAGCCCAGCCTGGGAATTTTTTTTTTAAATAATGCATACAAATAATACAAATTAGAAAGATAATAATGAAACTAGAACACTACTAAAATATTCAAAAACTATAATAATAATCATAACAACACTACTACTGCTACCAGTATGACAAGTACTTACATATAGTTAATAATCTTAGTTTTACATTAAAACAAATTTAAATGTAATATATTCATTGATTTTTCAAAATACCCTGCTAAATTAGCATAACTGAACAAAGACCAGTTATTGTAATTTTTTTATAGTATCGCAAAATTAAAAAAAATGCTAATCATTAATAATGACACTTTTTTAATATTTAAATGTACATTCTTTAAAAAAATTGTATTGTGAAGACATCACTGATTCACTGTGAGTAACAAAAAAAACCCCAGGAAATATATTTATAAATAAGGACTCCTACTTATTCACTTATCACGGTCTGATCTGGAACCAGTCAACTGCGATAAACGAGGGATTACTGTACATTAGTAGACTCTGAAATCAGGAAAAAAAGTCAAAAGAAACAAACAAAGTTAGAAAATAAGTAGTTCAGATGCACGGATTTGACCACTGCTTTTCCTTCTACCATATTGTTGGTTATTCCAACGTACAAAATCATGACATAATTCATGTTATGTTATAATCATCACGGCGAAAACAATATAAATAGTTGAACCCGCATGTGTGTCTCATTCTATGTATTTTTTCTCTCATATTTCCATTCTCTCCGGGTACTCCGGTTTCCTCCCACATTCCAAAAACATGCTAGGTTAATTAGCGACTCCAAATTGTCCATAGGTATGAATGTGAGTGTGAATGGTTGTTTGTCTATATGTGCCCTGTGATTGGCTGGCCACCAGTCCAGGGTGTACCCCGCCTCTCGCCCGAAGACAGCTGGGATAGGCTCCAGCACCCCCATGACCCTCGTGAGGAAAAGCGGTAGAAAATGAATGAATGAATGAACAGTTTGCTCCTTACCGCCATTACAACATTGGTTCTGTTGCTGCTGTGTTGTGCAATATACTTGATCATTACTACAGTTAATTTTTCTTTATAAATGTATGAATTAATATTTATAAATTGAATATAAATATATAAAATTAAAATATTAATAATAAATTAATTATAATACATTAATATTTATAGATTTTATATAAATATATAAAATTAAATATTAATTATAAATTATAATACATCAATATTTATAAATTTAATCTAAATATATACAATTAAAATATTAATTATAAATTAATTATAATACATTCATATTCATAAATTCAATATAAATATATAAAATTAAAATATTAATTTATACATTTAGATTTCTGTCTCCCCCAGCCCAAGTTTGCAACATAGACAGTTTTAACAGGAACATGATTCAGCCCCCATTGAAAATTTGAAAAAATATCAACATCAATATCAAGTTAAACTTCAGAGGGCAACTGTAGGGGAACACGATCACATTAGCTTGAATTTCTGATTTCCTTCCAGAAGACAATATCAGCTTTATTTTTAAGACAAAGCATTGAGAAAAAAAACAACAAGGATTTCCCGAGGGGATCATTGAAAAGCGTGATACATTCTATCTGGGATGGCGGTAAAAGAAGCTAAATTAGCTGTGATGCTGTGTCAAAGGGTGAAGGGATGACATGGCTCATCTGAGCGAATCCTCATTATCCCACCAGTCGCCTGTGATCCCTGTTATCCTTCATCTACCACCCTGGAGAGCAAAAAGAAGATTTTTTTAGCATTTCCTTCATTGCTCTGACTTACCTCCCAGTGTGCCTTAAGGCGACTGGATTTTATTGTTGTTTTGTTGCAGCATTAAAAAAAACGTGATCCCCGGGGTTCTCTATCAGAGAGAAGATGGTCTTAAATACTTCGAAGAGAGGGTAAAGTAAGAGTTTGAATCCACTGAGACCACCATATTTCAGGGCATTTAGTTGAGTTTACAGACATGTTAAGGATGGTAATGTCTATGATGCAACATACAGTAGTTTTCATTCATTCATTCATTCATTTTCTACCGCTTATCCTCACGAGAGTCGCTGGGGGTGCTGGAGCCTATCCCAGCTGTCTTCGGGCGAGAGGCGTGGTACACCCTGGACTGGTCGCCAGCCAATCACAGGGCACATATAGACAAACAACCATTCACACTCACATTCATACCTATGGACAATTTGGAGTCGCCAATTAACCTAGCATGTTTTTTTGGAATGTGGGAGGAAACCGGAGTACCCGGAGAAAACCCACGCATGCACGGGGAGAACATGCAAACTCCACACAGAGATGGCCGAGGGTGGAATTGAACCCTGGTCTCCTAGCTGTGAGTTCTGCACGCTAACCACTCGCCCACCGTGCAGGCCAGAGTGTTTTTAAAAGCCCAATTAGCCATCCATACATTTTCTATGCGGCTGGGGATCAATCTGGGACAAATTGAGGAACCAAACCAAGGTTAAATGGAATCTATTAATTAAATTCAGTATTTGGAAGAAATTTATGATTGATTAAATTTGTCTTGAAGAACTTAAGAGAAAATGAAGTTCATTACTTGGCTATAAATTACTTTGTTGTCTAAAGAAGTACAACATCATGACAAATTGAACAATATATTTTTACTTTAAAGGGTGTAGTCACACATCTATTTACACTTTATGCGAATCAGACTGTAAACAGAGTCGGTTACCTTGGCGACGTAAGAAAACAAGCATGCAAACTGTAATGAAAACACGAAAAACAAGGGAGGTCACATGGGTGCTTTTGTCTTTCATGCAACAGATTCTGCAAATGACAAAACGATGTAACTGATGCCGCTCCGTTTATGATAACTGGCAGCCGACGATGGCGACCAGATGTGGAGTTAAACGTTTCACAGCCCGCGATTGTAACCCAACAATCATCAAGGTGTCGTTAAAACCTTCCAAAACGGCAACTACAGCTGAGATGCGAGGACGTCTTCTTCTGTCAGCTGCTGCATCATAATTACCACTGTTGCGTATCAAAACAGGAGCACTAAATGCAGCAATTATGGACAACATCTGTCGGCAAACCATTCGTGGAGATAGCGCCAGAGTTATAAAAAAGGCTGTCAAACACCCGGTAAATGTTTTGTGATAATGAAATAATTACATTTAGCCTATTGTGCATGTAACATTATGCCACAAATACGCAGCGTACGTCACAATGAGTAACCTTCTCCCCCTCAGACAAAGCACATGTCGCAATATGATCTTGTGACCCCGCCTCCCGTTAAGCATCTCAGATAATAATACAATTCAAAATCAATAGGGATCTTGACCTTAAAGCAGGCTCTCTCCAGGAAATTAACTTTTCGTAAGTCTGACTTGGGCTTTTTCCCAATGGTACAATAAAGCGTACGATTAAAGTGAAATTTTAAAGCATACAACGCGCTAATGCTTGCACAGTTACAGTTCCGTTGCAAATGTGAAAACTCTGTGAAAATTATGCTTAAAATGTATCATTTTGCAAAAATTCAGCAAAACATCACAATCTTTCTTTTGATAGATACCATGTCAATATAGCCCAAGAACACAATATTCTGTGTTCCTTGTAAAATCAGTCAAAATCATCACAATTAGCCACTACCAAGAGAGATGACTTTGGTGAAATTGAATGAGTTAATGACAAAAACTCAGATGATATGAGTGCAAAGACACAGTGTATACACTTAACAGCATGTGATTATGTAAGTACGTTTTCACACCACTATCAGAATCTGGCAGTGAACCATTTAGAAAAAGTAGTCATAGAATAATTCAATCTTAAACTCTTCAAATATAAAAATTCTCCTTAAATCAAGGGTTAACAGGCAAGTGCTAAGGGGTGTACAGCCCTCGAAACCAAGTGTGTGTTCGGGGTCCAGACTTTAACACTTTAAAACCGGGATAAAACACTCCAGCAGCAAAGCGGAGCATACAAGCAAAGAAGCATCTAAATAAAAGTAAGCAATTAAGCGTAATTATTGATTTTCACAGTAATATCACTCGTGTTTTATTAGATAGTCAATAAAATGCTACTCCATGTAAATATTTACCATGTTTTGAATTGTTGGTATGGTTGTCGCTAGTTAAAACTAGCCAGCTAACACTGATATTTAACTTTACTGCAATATACTACATTGCATATTAAGCATTACATTCATTCATTCATTTTCTACCACTTATCCTCACGGGGCTTGCTGAGGGTGCTGGAGCCTATCCCAGCTGTCTTCGGGCAAGAGGCGGGGTACACTCAGGACTGGTCGCCAGCCAGCCAATCACAGGGCACATATAGACAAACAACCATTCACACTCTCATTCATACCTATGGACAATTTGGAGTCGCCAATTAACCTAGCATGTTTTTGGAATGTAGGAATGTGGGAACCGGAGTACCCGGAGAAAACCCACGCATGCAAAGGGAAAACATGCAAACTCCACACAGAGATGGCCGAGGGTGGAATTGAACCCTGGTCTCCATGTGAGGCCTGCATGATAACCACTGCACTATGCGTTCCCTATGCATTACATATTATTGAATTTTTATGGTGGCCGGGGACGGGGAAGTCTGTGCTTCCCTCCTGAGACTGCTACCCCCAGATGAATAAAGAATAGAATGGAATGGAATGGAATGGAATGAAGTCTTAGTCTCCCTTTTGTAACATGTGCCAACCATTTTGGACCTGTATCCCCCTTCAGAGGCTCTGATGGTTCTGCATGGGGCTTTGGGTCCCAGTTGCAGTCAATGCAAGCAGCCCTCCATCTTAACTGTGATGCCTTCACGGGAAGTAGAAGAAAGTGAGATATACGGTGTTTAGGAGCAAGCGTGCATATACGGTTTACCTCCAAAAAAAATAGCGACGTGTGGAGAAATGTGTGTGCATGTTTTTGCAGGGTTGTGTGCTCTGTGCATCCTCCCCAAACAAACCCTCTGCGGTATTCTCTTCCTCTCTAAACGCCATCCCGCTGTCTGTTATCTGTCCAAGCTTAACGCACCAGTTGTTTTCAGGGGGTACGCTTTGGGAGAGAAAGAAACAAGTGGGCGATTACACTTCTTTTATCCTCTCAAAGATGCTTCTCTCTTCCAGGAGGCTCTTGCTGCAAGGCTTTTTCCCTTTCCAGCCTTTAGCAGATTTTATTTATCCGTGTGGTCCTCCCTCTCCATCCGACTCTCATTACCATCTTTCCTATTCTGCCACACCCTGCTCCTCATTAACATAATGTGTGTAATGATGCAATTGTCATATTTGCATAATTGACCACACCAACAAAACCTGAACAACAAATCAAATATGTTTACAACTATGAGTTAATGTTCTTCTGTCACTTCTGTTTGTCGTTTTGTTGAAGCCATCAATAAAACTAATGCCTGTGTTTAGTTTTAGAGCGGTACGTACGTTCATGTTAAAGCGTTTATGAGCAAGAACAAAAGTGCATGGGAAGGTTTACTCAATTATTCAATTATAGTATATTTCATTAGCTTTCAAATTATTATCAAAAAAATAAATCTAAATTGGACACATAACATGTATAAACTGCACGGTGAACAAGTGGTTAGCACACAGGCCATATAGCAAGGAGATCCGTGTTTGATTCCTGTGTGGAGTTTGCATGTTTTCCCCATGCGTAACAACCTATGAATGCATCGTCCATCATTTAAAATAGCTGTTTCTGTCTAGGTTGCACGGCGGTGGAGTGGTTAGCGCGCATGTGCTAAAACACCGTGCATGCGTGGGTTTACTCCGGGTACTCCGGTTTCCTCCCACATTCCAAAAACATTAATATGTTATTCTTTTGCTGCATGGCGGTCAAGTGGTTAGCGCGCAGGCCTCACAGCTAGGAGACCCGAGTTCAATTCCACCCTCAGCCATCCCTGTGTGCCCCATGCATGCGTGGGTTTTCTCCATGGACTCCGGGTTCCTCCCACATTCCAAAAACATGCTAGGTTAATTAGCGACTCCAAATTGTCCATAGGTATGAATGTGAGTGTGAATGGTTGTTTGTCTATATGTGCCCTGTGATTGGCTGGCGACCAGTCCGGGGTGTACCCTGTACTCTTGCCGTATTGTGCGCGTTTTCAAGTTGTCACCATCACTACACAATCCATCAGGTTGCACTCGGTCTACACTGTTAGTGCCGGGCATCATATGTATATATCGCCCTCCTTCAGCCACTGACACAAAGCCATTGGATAAATTGCGAGTACGCTCATACAAGGGAATATGCCTGCATGGACTCTTCTCTTGTGCCTCTATGTCACTTGTTCATCAGTCAAGTTGAAATTGCAGTTCTCTCCCTGTGTCTCTCACTCACACATACACACACGTTCCATCTTTGGTGAAGCATCCTTGTCTCCATACCTGATTTACGTTGCTCATTTAAAATTCGAAGTGGCGACCTGATGATTTTATATTCACATCAGTGCTGATTGTGAAGAAATACCACCAATCACAGCACATACACACATATGAACCCCCCCGAGCTTTGGCGTGTGTTGCATGATTAAGACGCATTGTGTTCCCACCAGGTGACATACAATCGACTCCAGGTCACCTATACTCCAAATTGTTGGTAAACTAACTCATTATCCACTAGTGGCACTTAATCAGTTCAGCACCAGCTGCAAATGAGAATGCAAATTCATTCATTCATTTTCTACCGCTTATCCTCAGAGGTGGGGTACAACCCTGGACTGGTCGCCAGCCAATCAGGCAAAAATGCATGATCTATAAAGGATACTAGTTTTGTGATACTAGTTTCACACTAAAAGGTGAGTAAGCACAACTTGCAATTTAAAGCGCATGCAGAGGTAGATAAACTTCCTTGCTGGTGACCACTACCACTGACTTCAGAATCAACGACTGTCCAGCGATGCTAAGAAAAACTATTATTCATTCATTTTCGAGCAAAAGAGAATTCAAGCACTGCACAATAAAACTAAAATAAAGTAAAATTTTAGCCTATCCCAGCTGTCTTCAGGCGAGAGGCGGGGTACACCCTGGACTGGTGGCCAGCCAATCACAAGTCACATATAGACAAACAACCATTCACACTCACATTCATACCTATGGACAATTTAGAGTCGCTAATTAACCTAGCATACAAGAGGGTGGAGGATACGTTGTCGGTAGATGTGTGGAACTTGTTAAAATGTCGAGGTGCGTCTGTACTAAAGTGGAGTGTGATGTTCCAAACCTCGCCTCATGTCATTAACTTTGCTTTACACTTTTTTTTTTTTTTTAGAAGTTCTCGCCTCGTTCGCTCTGCATCCTTCCTTCATTGCTTGCCATTCATGTGCATTACTAATTTAAATATTCAGCGAGTCGACATTCTAATAAGATGCACGGGTTTATGCTTTCATGACTTTCATCATGATTCTTCCCACCAGGCAGTGCTGCTCGCGCGTCGTAGCGCACCGTATTTAACGTGTTAAGTCACGCGACGAGTACTAAAAATAATGTTGCACGCATGTCGCTCGCAGCCACCACCAACCAGTCAGTGACACAACCTCTGGGCAAACAAAATGGTTCTCACCTTGCGATGTTTTCACATGGTACACATCTACTTGTCTTTTTCCTCTCTCTCTCTATCTCTCTTTCTCGCTCTCTCTCTTTCCCTGGCCTCCTTTTACAAATCTCAAACAGAATAATTCAGTCATAGCCCATGGCCAAGAAGACAAAGTTGTGAGAAGATGATGGATATATAGATGGATAAAAATATAGTGTCACTTTTACTCTCTAAAGCTTGGTCTTTGTCACTTTCCTCAACTGAAGGATCATTAAAGTGACAGAAGGGAGAAACCTTACTTTCTCACACTTGTTTTAAACCTTAAAATCCCCTCCAGGGTTGTAAGGGACATGGCAGAATTTGATACTTTGGACTTTGGTTGACTTTCACATGTATCCTTTCAAGCCAAAGAGACTTCCATCGACCAGGTTAATTGCCCTCTTTACATTCTAACACCGATCAAAATCAAACCGCGACATCATCTGCTATCGCATTAGCATACAGCAAGCCACCAAAGTGCCTGGCTTGTTGTATACAAACAATTATTTTCCCTCCATGACCTTTCCCTCTGTGTGTTGGCTTAGTGGGCCAGTGATGTTGTGAGGGGATTAAGTCTGTTTGCTGTAGAAACCAAGACGGGCTTCAGTGATTGTGATGGAGATAGAGAGATTGGTCACATGCATGCACGCACACTTGCATAATATCTGCAACACACGCATAAAGAGCTGTCGCTATGCTAAAGCTAACATTTGGCTGCCGTCACTCCACTGGCTTGCTGGTGCATTTTAATTTAAAACACTTTTACCGTAAATTCCAGTGTATGAGCCGGTACTTTTGTCTTAAACTTTAAACCTTGCGACTTACATAGCGGTGCGGCTATATTCTAGTCTCCTTTACTTCAGAACTACTACTAATTGTTTCAATAGTGAGGAAATGATAGCTCTTTCTTTGGCAGGGGCCACTATACCAGGATAACAACATAACAGTCTAACTAAAAAAAAACATTACGAACAGCACTACATTCATCACACAGCAACTTAATACTCAAAAGGTGTATGTACATACATACAAACATGCGTCTGAGCAACAAATTCATATTCATTGGGACGCTGCAATGATGTCAATTTCAATATTTCTGAGGTCAGTATATATATACAGTAAAGTCTCGTTATATCGATATTCTCGGGAGTCAGAAAAAATACCGATATAACCGGACTATCCATATATCCGATCCTGCGCCGAACTGCATTAAAAGTGGGCGGATCTTTGATATGGCATGTAATTTTCTCCTTGAGTTCATGGATTGCGTATCTAGCATGCTTTTGTACTACAATAAATTTTGTACTACAGTAAATAAAAATAAACTTACGCTGTAGTGATTACCGGTTACCGGGACATAATTCACCCTGGAACTATCGATAGGGAAGGTGTTGCCACCCGGAGGGGTAGGCGCGAGGGACGGGTGTTTTCCGCTGTGTGTGCTGCACTCTGGTGGTGGAAGTGTGAAAAATAAAGTTGACTGGAAGCAGCCGTTCGCCGTGTTCTTTTTTGGTATTGAAATCCTTAAGCAAAGATTGATTTAAGCTGCTTTTGTATCGATATAAGCAGACCAAATTGGCTGGCGGGAGATGAAAAGGGCATCGTAGTAACCGGATTATCATAATAACCGTGTATCGTACTAACGGAGCTAATTATATCATAACAGACTAGAAATTTGCCGGGAAATGAAAATAGTATCGTAATAAGTAGTAATTTGTTTTAACCAATATCGATATAACGAGACTTTACTGTATATATATATATATATATATATATACACACACACACACACACACACACACATATATATATATATATATATATCAGTAAAACAACATAACAGTCTGACTGTCACTAACAGCAGTAAATTCATCACACAGAAACTTAACACTGAAAAGATCTATATACAAATATACAAACATGTCCCAATGTGATTTAAAAAGCCCAAAAACAGTTTTCAAACAAAGTTTTCCCATTTTACCAATTGAGTGAGAGAAACTCATTCGTTTCAGGGCTGCAGTGACGTCACCTTGCCCCTTTTTGCTCTGGGATCACTATGGGAACACTTTAAAACGTTGGATATTTTATATATAATAACGTGAGTGTTAGTTGTTGTGACTGACTAAATAATCATTGAATAATGACCCCCCCCCCCAGCTCGCTCTTCTGACTCTTTGATGGATTTCAGCAACAGTTGGGGACAGTCCAGCTTCACCCAATGCTCCTTGCTAAAACTGTGAAAGCTCTGATAAAGCCATTTTAGATCAAATCTACTCTCCACATCCCCACCAATTAAAACATGTCTCGCTTGGCTAATGGCACACAATTGCACAAAATGTGGTGTCAATCTGTTGAGCAGTTTTGCATTTGTGGCGATAACATACCTTCAACATGATGTACTGTATATATAGAGAGATAACAATAAGAAAGGAGGTCATTTATGTGGACTTTGACAAAGAATCAACTAATTGGCACATTTCTGTCAGTGTGTCTCTGTTTTAATGAGATGGCTTGCTTAATGAACGTTGCCACACAGGCTTGCATTGGGTGTTCAGTTTTTCCTGTTCCTACAAGAAGCACACATCCATCACTCATTATACTTTCTCCTTTTTTATAAAGTCCACTCATCTTTTTGTCATTGTCCTGTCAAAGAACTTAATGGTGGATTTAGAATTTGAATTTTTAAGTAGGAGTTGTTGACATATTGACATAGTAAACCATCGCAATATTTAACCTTAAGATGGACAATTTTTTTTAATTATTAAATTATGGTTCGCCGTTTCTCCTCAGTGAGTCGATTCAGCTTTTTATATGTCATTCAGAGAACGGCTGAATATTTTGGGTGGGAGGCATACTTTACATAAAAGTATGGACTCACTTTGATTTTTATAGATGAGGGCTGGTTTGTCATGAAAATATTATTACTATTTATTACTACTGCTACTACTTCATTCATTCATTTTCTACCGCTTTTTCCTCACGAGAGTCGCGGGGGGTGCTGGAGCCTATCCCAGCTGTCTTCGGGCGAGAGGCGGGGTACACCCTGGACTGGTGGCCAGCCAATCACAGGGCACATATAGACAAACAACCATTCACACTCACATTCATACCTATGGACAATTTGGAGTCGCTAATGAACCTAGCATGTTTTTGGAATGTGGGAGGAAATCGGAGTACCTGGAGAAAACCCACGCATGAACGGGGAGAACATGCAAACTCCACACAGATGTGGCCGAGGGTGGAACTGAACCCTGGTCTCCTAGCTGTGAGGTCTGCGTGCTAACCACTAGACCGCCGTGCCGCCCTGCTACTACTTTTTACTACTAATACTGAATATTGTGTTATTCAATCAAGAGACGTGTGTTTGGTTGACAACATTGACGTCAGCCTCTCTCTGTCCCTTTCAGACAATTACATCACAACCGTATGACCGTTTTTTTTAAATCATGTGGTTAATTGATGTATTGATTATTGTGACATGCCTCTTGCTGTCATTAAAGGGTCCCTGACTTGTCCGGCTATGAAACTGCAGACTGTCAGAATGTGAATAATTTCACCTAATTGGACGGTTCATGTATTGCCAGAGTGACTAACATTTAAATTGGCTGTCACACGTTTGAAGGCGCTACAATTACGTATGGAGCGTCACAATTGACAGAGACCTCGATGTCACGTACCTGATCGCCGCTGCCTGGTGGTCATGCTAATGCTTCGTGGGTTCACACTGAGCTGCTCCTATTAAATGGACCAGTGAATCAGCTCTGGGCGTATGAATATTAATCTCAAAAGCGCCCATTTTAAGAATGAAAACCTAAAATGACTACAGGCGGTGTATCCATTAGGTTCAGTTGATTGATAGGTTAGGTTGATTATTGTTGTTTTGCAGTGGTGATTTTTGCTTAAATATGTTCTATACTGTTTGTTAGTATGTTCTGTGTTGTTCATTTTTTTACATCAAATGTTAAATTGGTAAAGCTTACATTTTTTGACATCATCTTGGTCAGCAGTTGGCAGAAATGGGGTGTTTCCCAAGTGACATCATTGACATCGTTGACATCGTTGACATCGTTGACATCGTTGACATCGTTGACATCGTTGACTTAACATGCTGACTTAGCTCGACGGTATATTTTTCATCAAAATAGTAGTCATGGCAAAATGTTGTGTTGCCGCTGGGTGTTCATCAAGTGACATCGTTCACATCGTTCACATCGTTCACATCGTTCACATCGTTGACTTAACATGTTGACTTAGCTCGACTGTATATTTTTCATCAAAATAGTAGTCATGGCAAAATGTTGTGTTGCTGCTGGGTGTTCACCAAGTGACATCGTTGACATCGTTGACATCGTTGACATCGTTGACATCGTTGACATCGTTGACTTAACATGTTGACTTAGCTCGACGGTATATTTTTCATCAAAATAGTCATGGCAAAATGTTGTGTTGCCGCTGGGTGTTCACCAAGTGACATCGTTACATCGTTGACATCGTTGACATCGTTGACATCGTTGACATCGTTGACATCGTTGACATCGTTGACATCGTTGACATCGTTGACTTAACATGTTGACTTAGCTCGACGGTATATTTTTCATCAAAATAGTAGTCATGGCAAAATGTTGTGTTGCCGCTGGGTGTTCACAGTGTCCGAGTAAGTTTTCTTTTCTAAAAGTCAAAGGTTTAGACTAAAGCAGGTACCCATACATACAAAAAAAACTGAACAATGTCAAACATAATGACAAACAATATAGAACATATTTAAGCAAAGTTGAAAAATCATATCAGTGACAGCTGCTGGCAGTGCAAGTAAGGACTTTAATTTGGGTTTGCATCTTCACAGAAAAGGCTGCCAGATCCTCCAGCTTAGTGCAAATGAATTTCGTCTCATAACTCTTAGTGTCTTTTAACTCCATCCAACCTTGAGGCCTTGCTTGGATAATTCAACAATGCTGTCACAGTCAAAGCATTTTGGTCTTTGTCGTAAGGAAGTCATAACAGAGTCAGTGTCTGACAAGGAAGTGACAAGAAAGCCAGATTTGGACATGTATTTCGACTTTTTAAGACTATGATCCTAAACCTTTTGATCAGCTTCATATGGTTTGATCTGTAGTTATGTAGAGAAACACAAATGTCCACAAACAATTGGTCTTCTGTTCTTATATACAGCTGTCTTTGGAATGGATGCCATTGGTGTTACGTATGGTTTTTCAATGTTCCATGTTACGATGTTTAATGGTTCAGAATGCCCGTCCCAAAATTCATTAAAAACTGAAACACAAGCCCCACCAGAGAAGTACTTACTGTGCTAGTGGACAAATATCAAGAATGAATTGTGCACTTTTATTCCTGTATTTCACGTAAATGTCCATTTGTGTTCTGTTTACCGTATGATTGACTGAGGAGTTAAATTAGGTACAGTATAAGTTACCGGCGGCTGCACGGCGGTCGAGTGGTTAGCACAGCTCGGAGACCCGAGTTCAGTCCCACCCTCGACCATCTCTGTGTGGAGTTTGCATGTTCTCCCCGTACATGCGTGGGTTTTCTCCGGGTACTCCGGTTTCCTTCCACATTCCAAAAACATGCTAGGTTAATTAGCGACTCCAAATTGTCCATAGGTATGAATGTGAGTGTGAATGGTTGTTTGTCTATATGTGCCCTGTGATTGGCTGGCGACCAGTCCAGGGTGTACCCCGCCTCTCCCCCCAAGACAGCTGGGATAGGCTTAAAATGTTATTTTATTTTAGTTTTATTGTGCAGTGGTTGAATTCTCTTTTGCTCGTGTATGATTGAAAAGGTCTGCATGGCGGACAGGTGGTTAGCGCGCAGGCCTCACTGCTGGGAGACCAGAGTTCAATTCCACCCTTGGCCATTTCTATGTGGAGTTTGCATGTTCTCCCCGTGCATGCGTGGGTTTTCTCCGGGTACTCCGGTTTCCTCCCACATTCCAAAAACATGCTAGGTTAATTGGCGACTCCAAATTGTGAATGAGTGTGAATGGTTGTTTGTCTTTATGTGCCCTGTGATTGGCAGGCGACCAATTCAGGGTGTACCCCGCCTCACGCCGGAAGACAGCTGGGATAGGCTCCAGCACCCCCGCGAGTATAAGCGGTCGAAAATTAATGAATGATTGAATGAATACTTTCCCGGTCACACTAAAACTCATGGTTTGGTCACCTGTAGCTTCCATTTTTTACAGAAAACTGTTTTCAAAATTTACATGAGGTTTTGGACATTTTCATATGTTTGCATTTTGACCTCAGCCAAAGCGTTTAGCTCATGAAAAGACCAGACATGTTCACACACTCAAAGACCTAGACAGTTCTCCTCGGGTCATACTCACTTTCAGCACCAGACCTCTCAGCAGCTCCCGCGCTGCCGGCTGTCCTAAGGTATCGTTTCTATTTGTGAAGAGCCTAATTGCTCAAGTGTCTGGGAAATGGCCGTTGAGGTTGTGACTGGCTAATGAGCTCCCCGGGAGAGAGGAAGAGTAGTTAGCCGAAGCAACACCGGACTCGGCTTTCTTGATAAAGGTCATATCCCTCAGGGGGGAAATGTCACAGTGTGAGGTCTGACGGAGGAAGCAGAGGAGCGGCTGACGTTTTGCTCGCTTGTCCAGAATATTCTATCAGATGAGATGTCATGTTCCTTTTTTTAAAATGTAGCCCACCTCACCGTGCCGACAGCAGACTCTGTCGACTTTAGTCATGACTCAGCATGACATTCACAGGTACAAGCAGCACTGAAACATTGATCATCAAGAACCAGGCTACTTGTTGATGCAGGCTTTCCTAAAGTTTGTGTCCAGCCTGAAGATCAGAGCACTTTAGGGGAGAAGATTCCTCTTACCAAAGTTATTGGATAGGGTTAGGGTTAGCCCAACCCTAACCCTGGTGTGCTGACTTCAGTTGACTCAGCATAACCGAAATGCATCCGCGGAAAAATTATTTTTTGCCTGATTTATTCTTCACATTTATTTACACAGCGTATTGTATTTTTTGCTCACTAACCCTAACCCTAACCTTAACCCCCTATTTATGAACGACCTCTATTGCTACACATCAGGGTGGCACGGTGGTCTAGTGGTTAGCGCACAGACCTCACAGCTAGGAGACCAGGGTTCAATTCCACCCTCGGCCATCTCTGTGTGGAGTTTGCATGTTCTCCCCGTGCATGCGTGGGTACTCCGGTTTCCTCCCACATTCCAAAAACATGCTAGGTTAATTTGCGACTCCAAATTGTCCATAGGTATGAATGTGAGTGTGAATGGTTGTTTGTCTATATGTGCCCTGTGATTGGCTGGCGACCAGTCCAGGGTGTACCCCGCCTCTCGCCCAAAGACAGCTGGGATAGGCTCCAGCACCCTCCGCGACCCTCGTGAGGATGAGTGTCAGAAAAGGAGTGAATGAATGTACCAATATAAGTTTACAATGGAAAAAATAACAAATCTTTTAAAGTTTTCCCATAATGCATTGCATCTGCCTGAGGGAGCTGCAATGATGTCAGCCTCCCTCTGGGCTCTTGTGCTCCTCAGGCAGCATTGCAGCACCTCGGCAGCCCTGTGATTGGCTGGCGACCAGTCCAGAGTGTACACCGCCTCTCGCCCGAAGACTTAACCCTAAGCCTAACCCTGGTCTAAAATGTCAGAAATGTGCGATCAAGAATTCGACATTTTGACAATGTGTAGATTGACCAATTTAAGTAAGGGTAAGCCAACCTGGCTTGAAAATTTCACCCTATCCTGCTTTGTGGCTCTATAAGCAAAGAATATCATCAGTAATAGTCCATAAATCCATTAGGTCCTGTCGAATAGAACTTAGAGGCTCGCTTGGACGTCCTTTCATTCAAGTCTTTTTGTGATTTGGATACCTTGCTTTATCTTTTTCTCTTTATTAAGGTCTCACACGTGGTGAACTAAATGAGAGTCCAACGCCTTTGATTTGAGCAGGCTGAGAAAAATGAGAAAATGTAAAAGCCCCGTCCACCTATACTAATGGAACTAGTGGAAAACGCTAATGAATCTCTAACCCTCTCTTTGCCTCTCATTTTTACCTGACGTATTCTCTCTTGGAAATTCATTCCCCCCCTCTCTTTGTAAATGACTTGGCCCATACATTCTATCGGCACCCTCTGTGCCATTAAAAAGAAAAACAAAATAAACCAACAACTACAAGTATAAGAGCAACACTATTCATCCATGTTGAAAAGTCCATCCTTTTTCATGCTCTTTAACTCGATAATGTTAATTTTATTAAAAAAAAAGCATCCGTGTCCTGTTTTACTTGTCTGCCTTATTCTATCACGATAGTCCTGTAACAGGCTGAATTATTGATCGACTAGCTAAGCAGGCTTTCTAGAGGTTTGTGCAGAGGTGTGGGCCTGGCCCCAAACACCCAGCTCCAATTAAGTTGTCAAGTGGTTTTGGAAGTTTTGCCTCCGTGCAGAAGCACTCCAGCTGCATGCTGATGTATTGTCATCATGGAAGGTGTATTAATATAGCAGGTGCGAAATTGGTAAGGCATTCAACTCCGGAGCAAAGGAATTATGTGCTGGAGTCCCACCTGGATTGTTAAACTCTTGATAACCTAACAACCAATGAATGCATCGTCCATCATTTTAAAATAGCTGTTTCTCTCTAGGTTGCACGGCGGTCGAGTGGTTAGCGCGCGTGTGCTAAAACCCTGTGCATGCGTGGGTTTTCTCCGGGTACTCCGGTTTCCTCCCATATTCCAAAAACATGCTAGGTTAATTGGCGACTCCAAATTGTCCATAGGTATGAATGTGAGTGTGAATGGTTGTTTGTCTATATGTGCCCTGTGATTGGCTGGCGACCAGTCCAGGGTGTACTCCGCCTCTTGCCCGAAGACAGCTGGGATAGGCTCCAGCACCCCCTGCGACCCTTGTGAGGATAAGCGGTAGAAAATGAATGAATGAATGAATGTTTCTCTCTATGTGCCCTGAGATTGACGACAATCTGTTTCTCTCTTGGGTGCACGGTGGTCGAGTGGTTAGCGCGCATGTGCTAAAATCCCGTGCATGTGTGGGTTTTCTCCGGGTACTCCGGTTTCCTCCCACATTCCAAAAACATGCTAGGTTAATTGGCGACTCCAAATTGTCCATAGGTATGAATGTGAGTGTGAATGGTTGTTTGTCTATATGTGCCCTGTGATTGGCTGGCGACCAGTCCAGGGTGTACCCCGCCTCTCGCCCGAAGACAGTTGGGGTAGGCTCCAGCACCCCCAGCAACCCTGGAGAGGATAAGCGGTAGAAAATGAATGAATGAATGTTTCTCTCTATGTGCCCTGAGATTGACGACAATCTGTCCAGGGTTCAACTCCTGAATACGCCACAAAAAGTATTACCCTTTTAATTTAAAATCAGAGAACGGGTGTCATGAGATTAAAATGTGACGATATTTCTCGCCTAAGAGAAAAACTGTCTCATGGACACAGGCCACCCAGAGGTCTACCAGGCTGTGAGCGATAGCATCGGTACTGTGAATGATAACACATGTAACATGGGGCACAAGGCAGGATTGCAACCGCACATTAAGGCTGAATCCCAATTCCACCCCTTAACCTTTCCCCTTCGTTTTACCTCGTGTCTTACCCCTACCACTTAAAACGGAGAGACAAGTCACTAAGAAATGGGATGCCATTTGAGTCTCATTACATCATCACCCTTCACAATTGCAATGGCTGACCTTGACTGTGACGTAGGCAGATCTATAAATGTGAAGTACATACATGGTTACATTATTTTATTTTTATATAACCCAACTCAGGCAATGTGCTCTTCCGGTGTCTTGACTTCAGTTGACTCAGCATAACCGAAATGCATGCTTAGCGTGAAAAAAATATTTTTTGCCTGATTTATTCTTCACATTTATTTACACAGCGTATTGTATTTTTTTACGACTATATCCATTCTCTTCCAGGTGTTTGCAAGCTGACAATCGTCCTCCTGTGGGGAAGCAGATGGCTTCAACCAGGACATATTGGTACTGTCCCCTTTGTCTTTTCAGCTCACTAATCACATATTTATGAACGACAATAAACCTCTATTGCTACACATCACCGGTGTTTGAATAGGGTGATGCAGTGTCCTCTCGGCTGTAATTAAACCATTAGCTCTATGAGTATGATTTTCAATATGAACAGTAATACAGGCAATGAAGCGATTTGAAACTTTGATTTGTAGGTAGCCTCTACTTTTATAATTTATCCTCCGAACAATCCCCCTCTCCAGGCCCTCAAGGCTCTGTCAACCTGTGGCCGCACAACAGCGGAACCATCTATCTATAATCTGAGATGTCAATGCGGGTTAGCGTGTGTGTGTATGTGTGTGCGCTCATGGTTACAAAAGCAACCACTTGTAAACAGCACTGTGCAAACTCTAGCAATAACTGAGCAAGCAGAGGAAGCCGAAGAGGAGGAGTACGAGAGACCTGGAATCCGGTGTGATTTAGTGTCGTCGTCAAAGGCCGGGCAAGGACAATGGTTCACTGGAGCTTGGTAGAGAAATGAGAATTGGGGAAATGGGCAGAGGCTATGAGGAATATCAGGGTGGGGGCTAAGAAGCTAAAAAGAAGGGAAGAAAGATTACTCCAGGGTTTGGAGGCCCGTGGATATGGATTGGGCTGTGGTCGGCTAAGGCATCCTGAGATATGTGAGATTGAGGGCTTTTTGCTGCTTAAAGGGACCAGCAGGTGGTAGGTGTTCCGCAAGACATTATATGAAGTGAAAGTGCTTATTTCAAATTTAGCTGAATATTCATTGTTTGTATTTTATTTTGTAATTGATGGAAAAAATCAATCCAATTTTTATATGGAACATACTGGCTTGTTTCACATTGTAGTTCTTTTAAGATGATTTGTGGTCATCCCTATCCCAGCTGTCTTCATGCAAACTCCACACAGAGATGGCCGAGGGTGGAATTGAACTCTGGTCTCCTAGCTGTGAGGCCTGCGCATCCGCCGTGCAGCCCTTTTCAATCATACACGAGCAAAAGAGACTTCAACCCCTGCACAATAAAACTAAAATAAAGTAAAATTTTAGCCTATCCCAGCTGTCTTCAGGGGAGAGGCGGGGTACACCCTGGACTGGTGGCCAGCCAATCACAGGGCACATATAGACAAACAACCATTCACACTCACATTCATACCTATGGACAATTTGGAGTCACCAATTAACCTAGCATGTTTTTGGAATGTGGGAGAAATGAAATGTGCAGCTACAAGACAGCTAATCCAAATGGAAGAGATTTGGTTTTATGCACTTGACTGACACCCTAGAAAGGTGTTATCTCGGCTTACTGTATTGGTTTTCTGCACTTTTCCCAAACTTATATTATCTATAGAAAAATTCCACAAGATGTTGCAAATGCTTTCAAGTATATGACATATTCATTCATTCATTTTCTACGGCTTATCCTCACGAGGGTCACGGGGGAGGGGTGCTGGAGCCTATCCCAGCTGTCTTCGGGCGAGAGGCGAGGTACACCCTAGACTGGTCGCCAGCCAATCACAGGGCTCCCAAGGTGCTGCAATGCTGTCTGAGGAGCACAAGAACCCAGAGGGAGACTGACGTCATTGCAGCTCCCTCAGGCAGATGCAATGCATTATGGGAAAACTTTAAAAGATTTGTTATTTTTTCCATTGTAAACTCATATTGGTACATTGGTTCATTTTCTACCGGTTATCCTCACGAGGGTCGCGGGGGTGCTGGAGCGTATCCCAGCTGTCTTCGGGCGAGAGGCGGGGTACACCCTGGACTGGTCGCCAGCCAATCACAGGGCACATATAGACAAACAACCATTCACACTCACATTCATACCTATGGACAATTTGGAGTCTCCAATTAACCTAGCATGTTTTTGGAATGTGGGAGGAAACGGAGATGGGGGGGAATCGAACCTTGGTCTCCTAGTTGTGTTGCCTGTGCGCTGACCACTCTTCCATCGTGCATCCGACTTATGATCATCTGACACTTAAACAGTCATCTGAACGACTGGTGCTGATTATTCCTGCATACACTCCAGCTAAGTGCAAACATGCACACACACACACACACACACACATATATACTGTAGATGTAATGCACATATTCAGCAACATGTGTAAATGTCAGGCCATTATTGACCTTCAGTCTCCTGCTGTCTAATTGGATCATTGTAAATACAGCCATTCATGCACATCCTCACTGTACATTACACATCTACCATTTTTGTCTATTCATGTTTAGGTACATTTAGGTTTAAAATGCACCTGTTTGAAATATTAACTATATTTGATCATCATTACTGTTTTACAAGATGTGCAAAAATATTGGTGATCGGCCTTCCAAGTGTTTCCCCCCTTTATATATTTTAAGTCGTGCATCCCCTTACATTCACTGACAGGAGGGCCCATTAGGGGGCAGCAGTGTTTTATGTGGTGTGCATGTGCATGCATGTATGCGCACGTGCCTCAGTGCCAATAACACTGACTTGGATGACTATGCTTTGGGGGCACAACCAGAAGCCCTGCAAATGTTAAAGAACATTTTGTACGCGTTCACACCTGCTGCGTTCCAGGCTTTGTTAGGCCGTAGTGGATGTGAGTGAATGTCAAATGTATTGATTGATTGACTGATTAAGTGGAGAACAAACAAATGTGCCGCAGATGAGGAATTAGTAAGAACGGAAAGGGAATGAGGCACCATATTTTATTCATCACTTAATGACTTTGTGAGCAACAAAGCCATGAATTTGAAGTGACGCTCTCTGTTGCCACACACCAGGGTTTTATCCACACTAAGCCTATTTGACACAGACTTCTCGGCATTTTATACAGAACTGTGTACACTTTCACATAAAAGCGACAAGGCATCACACAATCAGAAACCCTTTTCTGCTTGGACTTCCCACTAGGTGTTTTTGTTAGCTTTGTTATTTTGCAATTTCTATTTTTTAAGGTCGTTATACACATACACTTTTCTCAGACAGGCATTAACATTTTCTCACATTTCTGTCAAAGTTCAAACCTTCATTTGAATTTTAACGATGAACCTACTGCTTACTTATTAACCCTTAAAGCGCCAAGATCGCAAAAATGTGACAAGCAAAGTTATGGAATATAACAAGTAGTTAATAATAGTAGTTAATAATAAGTTAATAGTAATTTTACTTCCATCACAAACTTTGCGTCGTACTGATGATTTTTCTCCTACAGCCTTTTGAAACGTCAAAACTCAGAAAAACTCTGGCACTTAAAGGGTAATACTCGCGTATTTCACAGTTCCTCTGACCGTGGCTCCGCTGTAGTGTTTTTGCATCCTTGTTAAGTCATATTACTGCTGTCGTCCTTATGCAATTTTCATGGTCATCTATATAATCAACCGAAGATTAATTTATTCTGTAATGGACCACCTAACTTCTACTTTCCTTCAGCATGTCCAGAAGTCAGAGTTTTTGTGCGATTTTCCTCTACCTTTTGGGTGCAGAATGTTTCGCCGACATTGTGGGTTTTGTCGGGGCGAAAACTTCCAAACATATGATTCACACTGCTAGCTCTTTGCTGGCAATCGAACCCAACAGGAGACACGGCACAGAGGAGATTGATTCCCAATGTTCTTCAGTCCCTTAGCCAATCAGGACACAAAAATTTTGTATATTACCTTACCTATATTACCTTAACGTGTTCATATACAATATGAACACGTTAAGGTAATAAGGTTAAGGTAATATCCTGCTTTGTTGCATTCTGTGTAAAAAGCACAGGCAAATAAATGCCCAGTCTTCACTCCTGTGGTTTGCTCACTTGCTAGAAACATTTGTGACACTTTTTTCCAGAGGAAAAAAACCTGCCAAAAAACGATTTTCTCTTTGTAATGGCTGAATTTCTCCAGGTCACTTGGTGTGTGTGAGTGACCGGAAGAAAAGACCTGACTCGAGGATAAGTTGTTTGGTAACACCTGCTGCTTTGTGGGTATAAATCTCTTGACCCTCAATGTAAGACCACTTGGCTTTTTAAAATACCGGATTTTTACCTCTGCTGCTTTTTTTTTTCAAGCTTCCGCCTGTCACATCCACAGTCATCATCAGTGGGAATACGTTGACTTGTGAACTCAACGTGGGCATCTATCCAAATGAAAAGTTAGATACTGAGAAACGGAAAAACTTCACACTTAAAAAGGTGGCATTTTGCATATGCAGTACGTTGGCTGCAAAAGTAAAAACAGCGAGTGTGTGGGCTGTAACATGAACAACCTGGTCCAAGTGTGTTTGCGTTGGTGAAATATTCTTTATATATTGACTGATCATATGTATTATATGTTCAATTTCTCATATTCACATATATTTTAAGGTATATTAGGTATTTGTGTGAATCCAATTATTTTCCTTCTGTTATGTGGCATTGTATGCACAAGCAGTACTGTATTTAAAAATCAATGAAGTCTTGAATGTAGCTTAAAAAAATGTCTATCACTCAATGGTATTTTTCTCTCTCTTTCTCCAGAACACAAGTCGCCCACATAAAACATGTTAGCGACACAAACAAGGATCCGGTGCAGCTATTTTCATAGTCATGGACGTTAAACTGTTCTCACCAAAGGTCCTCATGTGTCTATGTCGGTATGGTTTATGTGTTGTGTAATCTTCAATTTACCAGAGCCAACACTAAGGGTCTGTGGGGTATAACTCATTAAAGTTTACGGCATAGACTAGACATTGACCTGGTCTCCAAAGTCCATAGAGGTTTTTTCAGGTGGTTTTAGACGGACATATCATATTAGTGATTATCACCATGCCTGGCAAAGCGTTACAATAACTACAGAGCGAGATGCTGTTATCACTTGAAAATCTAATTGTTTGCTGCAGTGGGACGATTGTTTTGAGAAGGCCTTTCGAGGTGCTGCTATCGCATCGTAAATCAATACTGTCTATATGCAGAAAATTGTGCAAGATAAAAATGTAAACACAAAGTAATTCTCCATTAGCTTTGACTAGAATGTAATTTGAATCAAAGCCATATTAGATATTAGGAGATTATTATTCAATAAGGTCGTAACAGAGCTAAAACGACAAGTATGGATGTTTCCAGGCAGATCATTTATTCATTTCAACGAATGTGGTAATGGTCAGAAAATAAAATGAATTCATTCTGTACCGCTTATCCTCACGAGGGTCGTGGCTATGCTGGAGCCTATCCCAGCTAGCATGTTTTTGGAATGTGGGAGGAAACCGGAGTACCCGGAGAAAACCCACGCATGCACGGGGAGAACATGCAAACTCCACACAGAGATGGCCGAGGGTGGAATTGAACTCTGGTCTCCTAGCTGTGAGGCCTGCGCATTAACCACCCGTCCGCCATGCAGCCCTTTTCAACCATACACGAGCAAAGGAGAATTCAACCACTGTACAATAAAACTAAATTAAAGTAAAATTTTAGCCTATCCCAGCTGTCTTCGGGTGAGAGGCGGGGTACATCCTGGACTGGTGGCCAGCCAATCACAGGGCACATATAGACAAACAACCATTCACACTCACATTCATACCTATGGACAATTTGGAGTCGCCAATTAACCTAGCATGTTTTTGGAATGTGGGAGGAAACCGGAGTACCCGGAAAAAACCCATGCATGCATGGGGAGAACATGCAAACTCCACACAGAGATGCCCGAGAGTGGAATCGAACTCAGGTTTCCTAGCTGTGTGGCCTGTGTGCTAACCACTCGATCGCCGTGCGGATGAAATAAAATGTACGAGAAAATGTTGTGCGCAATACAAAATCTACGGAAATATTGACGTATTAGTATTTAAAAAACAGCTAATGACCAGTGTAGAATGCTAATCTTCAACATCTTTGAATGCCATATTCATATTTTAGTTAATTTAGCCAAATTTAGCTTGAAAAATGCATAATTTAGGCAAAAAAAACAAACATTTGCTAAAACATGCATATGTTAACCGTGAAGTATTATGGTTGCATACGACTGTATATGCAGAACAACAATGCATGATATTGGTACTACTGTGTGCGGTTTCACAGAGCAGGACAGGTAACTAGGTGTGTATCGTCATCACCAGCGTCTGGTGTGATGTAGTAAATACTTGTCGGACAGGGCGTGACTACTGAGTAATGCGTGTTTAACTTACACACAGGAGGCTGAAAATTACTGGTTTGATTTATTTTGGCCAGTACCAAATCTATTGTGATCAACATTTCCCAGTCATATAAAATTGATACATTAATCTATCATGCTTATCTCGTATAGTATATGTACGGGTATATGTAGCTGAAAATACACATGCAGTTACTGTATGTAATTGAGTAAACAAAGCACTAGCACAGAAACAGGTAAGTTCAGTAAATATCACATTGAGACACTTCAGCTGAAAGATAGCAAATCATTGTAGAATAATAGACAAGTAAAAAAAACCCACATATAACAGGATATAATGTGTCCTTCAAATGGAAATAATATTACACTGAGGAAAACAAAGAGCAAGCGAGAGAGCGAGACTGATGGAAAATGTAAATTCTATCCCAGGAGTATTATTGCCCCAACTTATTGAGACTTTGTAAATAACACGGGAACCCATGAAAATTCCAAAATGTCACACGGCATGAGGTCTGAGACTGTCATCATTTCTCACATCCTCACATTAACTGTGAGCTAGGAGGACGTCTCTGCTACAATGGACCTATTTTTCAAAGATTTGAGTGTGTCACAAATATTTCAGAATGACACAACTTAAAAAAAATATTCACTTTAAAGATCCAGATTTAAGGTGTTTTTGAGGTATGCTGATGCATAAAATACATTAAAAGAAATGCCATAACAGAATAAACAATTAACCATAATAAACAAGCTTTGACTGTAACAACATAATGTGACTTAATGAAAATATGCAAAATTTCCTAAAATGATTCATAAAGTATTATCAATAAATAGTTTTTGCTGTGGAAGAGGACATTCAATACCTCCCTTGTTTGATGACAGCAAATGTTAGCATTGTTAATGACTCTTGTGCATTCTAAAGATATAAAAACAGCTAAAAAATGGGCAGTGTAGAAAGGAACACATGTATTCTGCTTATATTAATCAAGCTACAGCGACATTGTTATTATTATTATTATTCTTCGACCAATTATTAAAATGACCACAATACGGCAAAATAAGTCAAGAATGTTGGTCACAGCATGTATATAAAATCATAAAACAAGGTTTTTGGAGGGGTTTTAATAACTATATTTAGTCAAACAAAGTGCAAATCAAACATTTATTAAAATAATAATACTAATTTACAAAATTAGAGCATTTTAATGTAAATGTTTCAATTGACATTTCAGTTCCCAGCTGCTGGGAAATATGCAAAAATGTGATATTTTCTTGCGAGTTTTTCGTCATAAACTGATTCAGAACAAATGACACTTGCTTAATATGCAAATTGGTTGTAAATATACAAAAAAAAAATTTGGCTGCTATTTTTGTTGTCATTGTTATATTATTATATTATCTACCGCTTTTCCTCACAAGGGTCGCGGGGGGTGCTGGAGCCTATCCCAGCTGTCTTTGGGTGAGAGGCGCGGTACACCCTGGACTGGTGGCCAGCCAATCACAGGGCACATATAGACAAACAACCATTCACACTCACATTCATACCTATGGACAATTTGGAGTCGCCAATTAACCTAGCATGTTTTTGGAATGTGGGAGGAAACCGGAGTACCCGGAGAAAACCCACGCATGCACGGGGAGAACATGCAAACTACACACAGAGATGGCCGAGGGTGGAATTGAACTCGGGTCTCCTAGCGCGCTAACCACTTGTCCACCGTGCAGCCCTAAATGACATATTATCATGCTCAATATCTCTCTAACTGAGGTCATTGTGATAAGTCGGTGTCATTACAATAATGGAGAAGGCAGTCCATTAAGACTCGGGCAAAATTAGGTGGGAGGCAAACACCACCAACGACCTCTGACCCCACTTGATTATTGTGCAAATACAATGATTTTACTCTCAAATACGCAGACACTTGTTCTTTCTTTGCCAGCAGTTGTCTACGGCAGGTAATGGCCTTTCGCTTGCTGAAGAGCCGATACATTAGGAACTAGAGGAGCACTCAATCACAAAACAATTGTCATTTACATCAGCAGTGGTTCGAGTAATGCAGTGCTTCTAAAGCTTTTTTTCTGTTGGGCAAAAAAGCTGTGCTTTGTTGTTTTCACAGGCAGTTTCCTGCTTTCCGTACTCACAAAATTTCCTCTGGCAGCTTTTTGACATGACTGGGCGTGAATGGTCTCCGAGTGTCTCTTCGATTTGGTTTCATACTGTCTGCTGCCAATGTTCTCAGACACGAGACAGAGCGAGATCTTTCTTCATCTCCTACCACATTCACCGTGAACCCAAGACTGATATGCGTCGTCTGATTTTCTCATCTTGGGGTTTGGTAGTCAATCATTGTTCACTCGGGTTGACATTGGCTTGTTGGATTTCCAAACATTGCAGTTTCTTTTTTTTTGCCCCTGTCAGAATCTATGACACCAAAACTTTACTTTTAGCTACTAAACTTTAGTTCCAATTTGAAAACATTGGAACGAAGTAGGGATCTCATACATCCCACTGGACTGTCTCCATCCCTTCCCAAAGCCCCACAGTTTGGTAAACACTGGTTAAAGGAAAACTGCAGATATTGTACAAACTACTGTATGAGTTGCTGGCACCAGCATCATTCAAGTATGAACTAAGTATATGCTAAGTCAATACGCTAAGTCAAGTATGAACCAAGGAGGGATCTCATACATCCCCTCCAAATTCCCCTCCAAGGCCCCACAATTTGAGAAACACTGGTTAAAGGAAAACTGCAGATATTGTACAAACCACTGTATGAGTTGCTGGCACCAGCATCATTCATGTATGAGTAAACCCACAAACAGACCATGAAAAAATGTTGATTAGTCTCGCCTGCCTCTGACACATCCTTAACACCCCCCACCCCCCCATCCGACCCTCCAACCCATTATTAGACCACTTTATTTCTTCAGTTTTTTGTTCCTCGTAATGCCCGGTACAACTAAAGGTACAGTTGTTTATATATAACAATATTATAATAGGCCTGCACGGCGGTCAAGTGGTTAGCACGCAGACCTCACAGGCTCACAGAGACCGGGGACAAGATACCCCGCCTCTCGCACGAAGACAGCTGGGATAGGCTCCAGCACCCCCAGCAACCCTCGTGAGGATAAGCGGAAAATGAATGAATGTAGTAATATGAGTTTACAATGGAAAATACAATAAACCTCGGATATATCAGATTCAATTGTTTTGTCCGATATAAGCGAAATCCGTTATATGCGTATACCGGAAAATGCTCGTTTTACGCATATATCGGATTTATATCCGGTATATGCGTAAATCGGATTTTATCCGTTATAAAAAGGCACTTCCTTGACTATGTTTCCAATGTACCTGGACGCACAGGCAACGCTGCAAATGACGTCGTATAGCAGCCTGTCACGATTCGGCGAATCGGAGCGCCACGATGCGGCCATCCGATATATACGAGGGAAATTTAATGGAAATGCATTGGAACGGGACTGGAGATTTTGTCAGAAATAGGCGAAATCCGTTATAAAAAATCCGATATATGCAATGAATTTTTATTTGAAATGCATTACAGAAAAATTGGTTCTTTTTTATCTGTCCGTTGTGAGCGGATTTCTGATATATCCGAGGTTTACTGTATAACAAATATTTTTAAGTTTTCCCATAATGCATTGCGTCTGCCTGAGGGAACTGCAATGACATCAGCCTCCCTCTGGGCTCTTGTGCTCCTCAGGCAGCATTGCAGCCCTTTGATTGGCTGGCGACCAGTCCAGGGTGTACCCCGCCTCTCGCCCGAAGACAGCTGGGATAGGCTCCAGCACCCCTCCCCGCGACCCTCGTGATTATAGACGGTAGAAAATGAATGAATGAATATGTCATATATTTGAAAGCATTTGCAACATCTTGTGGAATTTTTCTATAGATAATATACGTTTGGAAAAGTGCAGAAAACCAATACAGTAAACCGAGATAACACCTTTCTAGGGTGTCAGTCAAGTGAATAAATCCAAATCTCTTCAATTTGGATTAGCAATGTCTTGTAGCTGCACATTACAGGCGGAATGTTGAGGATATTTTTGTTCATTTCTGAAAATTCCATCAGGAATCTTTACCATTAGAAGGCAGAAAGACGGCCAGAAGCCCATCTACCAACTGACCTGGGGCCTCATTTGTAAAACTATGTGTGGATTCCATCCCCAAACATCAGAATCCTCCTACACAAGAAATTCAGATCGATACAGCCATGTGACGCACACCTGAATGCAGTCTTATCATTATAAATCTTTCCTTCGTTGTATTGTGTGCACAAGATCTCCACTCGGTGTCATCCCACATCTCCTCACACAATCATCTATAAATGGTCAATGCGAAATAGCTCATGAATATGGTGATGCTTTTAAGAAGCACGTGTTGGACTGTCAATGAGGGAGAGAGATGGAAGAAGCAGGCGACATTTGCAGATTGTGAAATAGAGGTGGTCGTTGTATCGAGCAAAAAAATTTTTTCGAGGGTTAAGTAGCGCCATATATAATTAAATAAAAACAAACAAACTGGAATAGCTACACAGTCAAGCATAAAAATGGCTAAATGAACTAAAATAATAATTTAAGGCATTCAGAACACACGTTCAAAAATGTTGTGATGATACAGTTGTAGCATTCTTCACTGGTCGCTAGGGGTCAGTAATGTTAAAGTACATTTCGGTGAGACAACAAAGCTTCAGTTGTAGGTTTGAATTATCTCACAATGGGCACAAAAATCGTCAATAAACACACAGGCAAGCTAAAACTTCACTCTGAACCTACGTAACATTTATATCAACATACACAAGCCCTGATAAACACAGAATTACAGTACATAAGTAAGAAAAAATAAAGAGATAGTACTGTATCGTTCTGGGAAAGAAATAAAATCCTACACTGAAACAACATCAGAGCTCATAATGACTTCACCGGCTTCAAATGAAATTGCGGATGTTTTAATATTCCACCTATAATTCTTTCCCACGGTGTCTGAAAGAAAGTGTTAAAATATCACACAGCAATATAATATATATATAAGTAGACAATGTGGGCGGCACGGTGGTCTAGTGGTTAGCGCACAGACCTCACAGCTAGGAGGTCTGGCATGCGTGGGTTTTCTCCGGGTACTCCGGTTTCCTCCCACATTCCAAAAACATGCTAGGTTAATTGGCGACTCCAAATTGTCCATAGGTATGAATGTGAGTGTGAATGGTTGTTTGTCTATATGTGCCCTGTGATTGGCTGGCGACCAGTCCAGGGTGTACCCCGCCTCTCGCCCAAAGACAGCTGGGATAGGCTCCAGCACCCCCCGCGACCCTCGTGAGGAAAAAGCGGTAGAAAATGAATGAATGAATGAGTAGACAATGTGATGTTTACTCAGAGCCGATAAGAGCTCCAAACATGTAATTTACTCACCATTTGCAACAACACTAGCTACATTTACATGAGTTTTCGTCTTTCCGAATAGAATCTTTCCGAATGGCTTTTCCGAAAACAATGGTATACATGGAAAGGAATATTCCAATATCCTGTCTACATGCGCCGCTATAATCAACCAGAATAGTCAATGAGGCATGTGCAGTAAAGCGTAAACATCAACATCATGATACGTGATACCAACTTCCCTGAGTTTTTCTTTCACTTGTTGGAATAACTCCGTATTGCCAGTTTTTTTGTTTTTCCAGTCTTGAAATTTAGTTTGGATTAAAAACAAACTTTGCGCAGCAGTCCAGTGCAGATTTTTTAAAACTGAAGAACATCTGGATCTGCGTGTTACGTCATATGTGAGCATGAAGAAAAACAGGACTTATGAATGAAGTATAGAAGGGTTTAGATTCTGTTCCACAGATGGCGGTAATGCACACGAAAGCTGCTTGCCAACCGCAAATAAACAACAGAAGAAGACGACGAAGAAGAATGCACCCTGACAACTTTCCGTTTGATACCTCAATCGGATTGGGGAAAGAAATATTCCACCCGTGTGAATCCGATTATATGATCATTCGGATTGGCACTTTAATTTCGGAATGAGGTTAAATTCTTGTTAAGTTTGAGCAAATAAACCGAATGCAATTGGAATATTCGGGTCCATGTATACGTGGCTACTGTAGCAAAGCACACTAGGAAACAGGAAGACGGCGTACATCCAGTTGTGAGCGTACTGTAGGTACTTCAACATCGCTGTTAGATGTGCTGCCCTGTAAGTGAATACAAGTAAATGTACTTACTTTCATTAGTACATAAATTAGTACATTAGTACACAAGTACATTGTACATTGGCCAGGCTCCCCACCTTAATGGAAGCACGGTAAGGTAGCTTATCAGACATTAATGCCCCTTCTTCGGCCACAGTGGGCGGATTCTCCCCGGCCAACCTCCATGGACGCAGAGCTGGATAGCATATCCAAGAATAAGGCCCCTTATCCGGCCACTGCGATTGGCCTCTCCTGATGTCCAATCTGATTCTGCCGTAGGTAGCCACTACATCCATCTTGCAATGGAAGTGAGTGGGCTGCAAGAGCCTCCTACGATGCCCACACACTTACTCCCTGGGTGAGTGAAACACAGCACAGCCTGACACCCTACTTTCTCTAGGTGCTGGCTATGGCCGAATACTAGAGATACTAGAAATACTGAAGGGGTGGGGGGGTAATAATGTCTGTGCCTTGGGGGTCCCTGACAGAAATTAACTGAAAAACACTGCTTCACTCAAGACAAATATATGTGATGTTCAAGCACCTTTTGCCTTAATAAAAACATTGTGTTGCTAGGTTACATTTATATAAGCATGATGCATTTCTCCTTGGTAATATATGCCCACTCTCCCTTACAAAAAGTGCTCCAATCTATCTGCCCTGCCGAATCTATCTGCCCTGCAGGTCACCCGACAGATTTTCTGCTGCGTCTGGGCCGTTCCCAACCAAGCAGCCCCAAAGCATTGACGCTGCCACTCTCATCCCTGAGGTTATGTTCTTCTTCTGGTGATGTACAGTGTTGTTTTTGAACTACTTTTTGGCGAAGTTGATGTTGAGTGGGGGGAAAAAAAAAACAAGAGACCGGGCGAGTGACAGATTGACTAATTAAAAATCTGCACAGTGATGAGGTTTTTGGACATTTTGATATGAGTCTCTGCTTTCTACCCCAGTAATGATGTCCTATATTTTGGGGGTCTGTGTTGGATTTCCAAGGATGAGACGATCCAATTGCTGTTTGACCGCTTGGCGAAATAACAAATCTGGACAGCGGTCAATCAGTGACAATATTCACATGCAATTAGAAGATTGAAATGAAATATTCTTTGCTTTTTTTTTGGTGATGACAGTTTATAGATGGCGGCACGGCGGTCTAGTGGTTAGCGCGCAGACCTCACAGCTAGGAGACCAGGGTTCAATTCCACCCTCGGCCATCTTTGTGTGGAGTTTGCATGTTCTCCCCGTACATGCGTGGGTTTTCTCCGGGTACTCCGGTTTCCTCCCACATTCCAAAAACATGCTAGGTTAATTGCCGACTACAAATTGTCCATAGGTATGAATGTGAGTGTGAATGGTTGTTTGTCTATATGTGCCCTGTGATTGGCTGGCGACCAGTCCAGGGTGTACCCCGCCTCTCGCCCGAAGACAGCTGGGATAGGCTCCAGCACCCCCGCGACCCTCGTGAGGAAAAAGCGGTAGAAAATGAATGAATGAATGAGTTTATAAGTGGACGGTCTTCTTGTGCTCAACATATTTCAATATTTCAGTTCAATATTTCAATATTGAACAAAGCAAAATTTTTTCTCAATCAGAAATCACTCCACACTCTTTATTGCTCTCCGGTTCTACCATATCTTACTTATTGTGTGGAAATATGGGCTAATAACTTTAAAAGCAATCTTCAATCGCTAAATGTACTGCAAAAAAGGTCAGTAAGGATAATTCATAATGCCACCTACAGAGAACATACTAACTCCTTATTTCTAACATCACAAATACTCAAACTTGCTGATATAGTTCATCTTCAAACAGATAAAATAATGCATAAGGATAAAAATAACCAATTACCTAAAAATGTCATCCAATACTTCTCTACAAGAGAGGAGAAATATGATCTCAGGGAAGAACTACATTTGAAACACTTATATGCTAGGACTACGTTAAAAAGCCATAGCATTTCAGTATGTGGAATCAAACTATGGAATGGATTGAGTAAGACCCTAAAACAATGCACAACGATGAGCCAATTCAAGAAACAATACAAGCAGTTGATGTTTGCTAAATACAAGGATGAAGAGTCTTGAACCAGTCATGATGTGCTATACATATCACTATATTGACACTTACTATGGTACCCATTATGTCATTGTATGGTCATATCACCTCGTACTTTGGTACGTGACAAAAAAAAAAAAAAAAATATATATATATATTAGGAAAGCAGGAAGTGAACAAATGTAACAGTTACTGATTGTAAAAGTACCAGATGGAGGGGTAGGATTTAATAAGCTTTGCTTTTTCCTACTCCTTTTGGACATGTGGAACTGTGAACTGATTATGTGATGCATTCAATTGTAATCTGATGCATGTTCAAATGAAATAAAACCATTACCATTACATAGTGTGATAGCTCAGTGATTGTGTAGCTCCAAAAGTGTTTTTTCCACATTTCTCTGTCCTGGCTGCTCAGTAAATGAATAGCAGCAGGTTTCACTGGGATAAGTTATACTTCCATCAGTAGTATTGTTGCTTCTTAATCACCATCCAAAATCCATGTGTAATAATATTGCGGATCCAGACTGTGCCTTGGCTGTGGGCAGTCTGGCTTTACTGTACCTGCAAAAGGAAACCGGCCTTATTGCTATTCATGCTTTCTGCTGCCAACTGGCCTTTAATTATTCAGCTGAATAAATTACCTATAAAGCAGAAAGTGGAGTCATGGCATGCCAGGAGGGAGCCGGCCTGTCAGCTTCAAAGGGCCAGAACCTGCCCAGATCCTGTGGGCTTCATTCCACTTAACACCAGTCACGAGGCATATATGTCTCGGCTTTCATAATCCCGGCTTAAATGTCAGGGGGGTTGCAAGTTCCCAAGAGTGGGGCGCAATATTGAATAGATCTCACATTTAATTCAGCCTTTGTGTCTTTAGTGACTTTCAGTGGAATTAAGGGAGTAAAGGTTGAGCGAAGGGTCAACATTTCAGACAGTCATGGATGAATTTGGTTTATATGCACAGGCAACGAGCAAACACACTTGACGGTTTTGAATTAAACCACTAATGGACCATTTCATAGTGGAAACCCTTCAAGCTCCACTTGTATTTCTGTGTTTGAATCCTGGAGCACCTTTTGCACAGGAAGTTCTAATCTCTTTCCAGGGAGTCTTGGTGTATAAACTCACTGACCCCTGGTGGTCCTTCCAAGGGGCTTCTGGGGCAGCATGCTTAACCCCTCACAGCTACTCTGGTGGCCCAGTCGAGTCCGAGAGAAAGAGATAGATATTGAGTGCTTGAAGTGTTTATCTTCCAGGTGAGCAAGCACTTAACTGGTCTAATGAATGTGAAGTAGATGGCTGCAGGGAAAAAAAACCCAAAACAAAACACTTTGTCGGAAAGTAAATCAGACGCAGCATTTGCTATTCAAGTAATCCTGTAATGTATGAGAAATATTCAGTCAAAACTTGTGATTGCTGAGTAACTTCCCGGAGTCTTGCTGTGATGTTGCCATGCCAATCGCGACAAATCAGACTGCAAAACAAAGCCTAGGTCTAGAAATTGAATATTCATTTTTTCATGCATCTTATCCAGATAGTCTTTAGTCTTTACAGCTCTTCCACAATTCAATTATCATTCAATTAATCAAAAAATATTAAAATATTATAAAAAATTATTATTTATTTAAAAAATTATTTAAAAAAATATTAAAAATAATATAAAAAATATTCAGGCCAGAATGTGTTTCTTTTTCTAGTCTGGATTTCCATCTTTGTGCGTTGAGAAAAAAGCTGAATGTTCTTCACTAAGGTGGTATAAATGTCACCTTATACTCCTGCCAGTGCCATCATAGCCTCTCGGAGTCATTGTGCACTATGTCAGACTGCCAGTGAAAAGACAATTATAAAACCTACAGCTTGTATCCTAGGTACTCAAACAATATTAAAAAATACAAATGTAAATAATTTACTACAGATATGAATATAGTAATCCCTTGTTTATTACAATCAATTGGTTCCAGACCTGACCCTGATAAGTGAATTTACGGCAAGTACGATTAATTCTTTATAAATTGAATATTTTTGTAGTTAGAGCATAGAAAACCTGTTTTCTAAACAATATTAACATTATTAGGGCAATCTAGACATGAAATAACACCCCTATAGTCACCTTTACACTCTTTACACTCGACACACTTTATTAAAAGGGATTTATTTCCACTTTTCTGACCTATAAATGTAGTTAAATTGTTGTATTCTCATGTTAAACGATGCCAAAGTTTCAGATAATTTGATTTAATTTTGATTTGCACATTTGGAAGTGAGCCCTGAAAGAAGTTTATGGCTCAAAACGCTCTGTTTCAAAAGGCGTGGTAAAACTGCCCCTTTGTGATGTCACACAGGACCTGACTTCCTTATATGGGCGTGGTGGTTGTAAGCCAAATAAGCTCTCTGCCCTCTGTTTACTTGCTAGCAATAGCTTGTACGGGAAAGCCACATTTGTCTACAATTCCTAAGGACGCCACCATCAGGTGTCCGAGTGGTTGGAGTTCCTGATTCCCTCCCAGCAAAAGAAATACATTTTAATCTATCAACGGTATTTCACACTGGACTGTTTTGTGAACATGGGCCAATGTGGAGCTGGACTAGCCGACACCTTTGCAACGTAACTTGGTGGTGTGGACTGAGTAAGCAATTAATCAGTGTCCTAACTGTGTTTCTTTTGTGTAAATCATGAAGCAAAAGCACATATAGGGAATATAGGTAGCGGGTTTGCTAATAGCCGTTTCCCACCACAATTAGTGGCCACATGAGGCGTTATCGATGCTGTAGAAAACAAAATGCTAAAATGTTAATCTACTTACCATTGAGAGACGTCTTGAAGCAACCTCTTCGGACTCTCCAGTCTCTACTTCCGGATCGAATTCGGGATCGAACACATAGTATGTCTGTATGTTAAAAGCCAACATAGAAAAAAGATACATCACCGTTTTCTATGAACTCCTATACAGTTTGCAGCTAGCGGCACAAACCGCAAGTCCTTTCATGCACTCTGGAGTATGACCAAAAATCCAAAGAAATACAGCTGAATAGGTGCAGATTCTGGAAGAACTATAAAGCTTTGTATCCTGGTTATTGTGTGTAGCTGCTCTATAGGAGTCCACAACTCAACACAAAGGGATGAAAAATTAGCATAACAAGTGGAGAACACATATGCGTAATGTTCACTCCTTGGTTCATGACAGTCAGTGTGAATTAACATAATAGAAATATTTTAGAACATTTTATATATATTTTGGTAAATACGTCACACCAGTCTATACCTGTAAGTCGCAGCACCAGCAATACCATGAAAAAAGCCCGACTAGGGCAGAAAATATGCTAACTGCCGCACAGCTAGCATTGGTATACTATCTGAAATCAGAGCAATGATGAATGTTTATTTTTTGAACTCATCATATCTGCATCCTCTATGGTACAGTGTAGTTCATGAACTCTCTCTGTAACCTAAGTTGTTTTTATTCCAGTCCCCCCCCCCCTTTCTCACTTTACTGTCATCTTTCTTGTTAAGCCATTCAGCACAGTGTGCTTGATTACAATGTTTATTACCAGCCAACAGTGGCAGACACGCCAGCCATGCGTGCCTTCTGGGCACCGTTTGGTAATAGGATTTAGATGAATTTCACACGCCGGGGTGTCACCACCGTCTACCCTCGCTGCTCATGTGACAGTCCCTCATTACACACCATGCCACCGCCATCCCGCACTGCCAATGAGCGTGGCGTGTTTTTGACATCAGGACACCCCGTTTATTCTCAGGTGAAATGATGGGGAGGAATGAGCATAGCTATGAAGGGTAAAGCTTGAAAATAATAATAAAAAAAACACATCCCTACTCCCATTTCAGAGCATGGGGATACGTAGCTGTGAGGAAAGTTTGAGAGGGAAAAAAAAAATTGTAAGCACAATATGAAACTCCACAAAAGCTGCCATAACGATTGGGGCCTACGACTGTACTATACTTTACAGCGGCACTCGTGTGGCCGGAATGATGATAACGACTGCCTTTAGATTCTTCAAATATACTCTTATAATGCAGCCTTGATGATTCATGAGTCTCTGACTACATTCATCAGTTGGCAAGAGGTTTTTTTTTTGTGCCGGCTCAGCATACCAAGTACAGTTTTGTTAGGGATTTAAAAAGTTTTCCAAGAAACTAAGGAAATCTATCCCTTTCTTGTGTATGTCTTAGGGATGGACATTTGACCAAAAATCCGTGATTATTAGGAAAATCTAATTTTTTTTTTTTTGGCTTCGCTTGTAACATCACGTCATATGATGCCGATCAATGCCGTTTGATTATAGTTGTTCTATAACAGAGGTCTAGAGGCCATGTCCAATCTATTTTGCTTTAATTGCTCCAAGAAAGTGATTCATCGACAATCAATTCCACATCATTGTCAGGATTGTAACCGATCCATCAAACGACTCATCGTCGTCAAGAGTCTGACTAAAGGGGATCTTTTTCCACTTTTCTGACCTATAAATGTAGTTATAATGTTGTATTCTCGTGTTAAACGATGCCAAAGTTTCGGATAATGAGGTTTGCACATTTGGAAGTGAGCCCTGAAAGAAGTTTAGGTTGGCTCAAAATGCTCGGTTTCAAAGGGCGTGGTAAAAGTGCCCCTTTGTGATGTCACACAGGCGCTGACTTCCTTATATGGGCGTGGTGGTTGTAAGCCAAATAAGCTCTCCTCCAAGCTCTGTTCTTCTGTTTACTTGCGAGAAATGACTTGTTCGGGAAAGCCACATTTGTTTACAATTCCTAAGGACGCCACCATCAGGTGTCCAAGTGGTTGGAGTTCCTGATTCCTGACAAGCAAAATAAATGCATTTTAATCTGTCATTTTAATCTGTCCAACGTTACTTGGTCGTGAAGACTAAGACAAACAGGGAACGGGGTTGCTAATAGCTGTTTCCCACCACAGTCAGTGGCCTAAAGCATTAGCGATGCTTTAGAAAACCTAATGCTAAAATGCTAAAGCTACTTACCATTGAGAGACATCTTGAAGTAACATCATTTAATGAGAAACTTCGGACTGTCCAGTCTCTACTTCCAGATCAAATTCGGGATCGAACACATATGTCTGTATGTTAAAAGCCAACATGTTAAAAAGATATAGCACCGTTTTTTTATGAACTCCTATACCGTTTGCAGCTAGCGGCACAAACTGGAAGTCCTTTTATGCATTCTCAAGTGTGATGAAAAATCCAAAGAAATACAGCTGAATAGGTGCAGATTCTGGAAGAACTATAAAGCTCTGCTTGCTGGTTATTGCGTGTAGCTGCTCTATAAGAGTTCAGATGTCTGCATGTTAAAAGCCTTGATAGTAAAGGAGCATATGCTGTCAAACAGGAAACATGCTAACAAAATAAAGGTACAAAGCAGGAAATAACTACGACCCAAGCGAAAACAAAACCAAAAGTCCAATCCCACTCTCAATATGTAAGCTATTTATTGGTAGAATTGAAAGAATCAAGAATCAGCCGTTCCAATGGAGCAACTGGAAGGAGTGCATCAAGGCGTGGCAGAGACCACTGGTAAAGTGGAAGAGGAACTGACACGAGTCCTGGAACCTTTCTGACACACCTCGTATGTACACTACATATCACAACACTGATCACTAAAGCTCTATTAAGCCTTTATAATATCACATCTATTTCAAATTCCTCTTTTAACATAATATGCAAGACTTTTCTTTTTTTAACATAATCATCTAAGGCTCCAGCAGACTGCAAAAATGGATTTGACTGAGGGGTTAATTGAAGTGTTAGCCCCAATTATCGAGCTCAGGGTGTTAATAGGGTTATTGTTACAAAGTGGAAGCATGAGGAATCTTAGCAAGGGGTATACCCTTGCAATGTAACGGAGGAAATCTTGCAAATATACCATCGGTGAGTGACACACACTGAATCAATGACAACGTTCAATCTGTTAAACAGAAACAAACAACTTTTAAAACAAAGCGCCAGACGAGATCTCTTAATTTAGTGTCATCGGCATTTGTCTGCCTGTCACAAAAGCCCTTTAAAGACCTCTTCCATTAATGCTTGGCGACAACTCTGACACCCACAATGCCATGCAGCCAAATATTGCATTGCGGCCGCTGATGGAGTATAATGAAATGGGTAATTATGCAACTGCACATTTCACACTGATGCTATGCTTGTCAACAGACAGAATCTGTAATCAGTCACCAGCTCAGAGCCTCAGGGGAAACATGGCGCTCTAATGAAATCACAGGGAAAAACAGAAAAAGCCTCAAAGAATTGAAAGTCTGTAGATATTTACTAAAGGTTCTCCATTTTTTTTTTTTTGCATGGGGATGCTTTGCTTGATGTGTACCGACAAGTAACACAAGAGGCAGCGTTCATGCAGTACATCCTCCGAGAGCGCCGCACATCATAATAGCAAAACGGATGAAAGCTATTTTCAGAGAATAGTGTTTGCGCTGCTTAAGCTTTCATGGAATGCAAGGAGGGAAATAATAAAATAGCAACAGCTGAATGCGCTGACAAGGAAGCCTCTTCAACAGGCTCTGACATCATGTTACCCAGGGGGACAGCCGTGAGCTAATTAATCACTCGCATTAAACAATATGCACCACGATGCACCATAATTAAAGGCACGATACATCACAATGTGAGCGCTCCTTTTATGCCTTAACCAGAAAGGTCAATATGGCAATCAAACTTAACCCTTAATCCCTAACCCTTGAATTAGGGTCATATATTTCACATACAATGGGTTGCCTGTATTTCCTCCATAACTAGTAAGGATATTGGCGGGGCTCTTTTTTTTTCATTGATGTGAAATTATTTTTATTCCATTTGAAGCGAACGTGAATTTAATCAGATGCGTGTTTTCAAATAATATGAAAACATGGGAAATAAATTGTTCAATAATTAATTTTTCAGGAAGGCTAGTCTGCTACTGCCTGTCTGGGCGGAGCCATCTGCATACACCTGGAGCAATTCCGATTATGCTTTTTTTTTTTTTTAAAGGAAAACTGTACTTTTTGGGGAATTTTGCCCATCCACAATCCTTATGTGAGACGTGTTCATGCTCTTTTATGTGTATTCTAAAGATATACAAACAGATAAAAGAGACAGCTCATTCTGCATGTAATGGGATACATGTATGCCGGCTACAATGATTATATATTACATTATATACATGCTGTGAACATATAGTATCGGGTACAAAGGTAGTCACCAGCCGGCTAGTAGCTAGCCGTTGTGGTGTGGCAAAGTATCAATATGACAGTAAGGTATTTTTTTTTCAGAAGGCTTTATATAGAAGAAGCGTATCCCATTATGTATGGCATTATGTGCAGTTTTTGTACAGTAATCAGTAACTGTTACATTTGTTCACTTCCTGCTTTCCATACTACAGTTTAAGTTAAAAAAAATAAAAAATATATATATTTTTTAAATGTATGTGTGCATCATACGTGGATGATAGGAAAAAAATCTTGAAAAAGTGCAGTTTTCCTTTAAGCCATGCTAGCATGCTCACTGCCAGATTGTTGCAAGGTCTACACTTGCTTCCTGCTCAACCTTCTGCTTGAGTTGTGCTACCCTGCACATATGTTGGACTTTGTTTTTTCTATTTTTTTCTATATTTCTCCATGTTTCTCCACATTCGTTGTCGTCTCAGCTTTGGGGTCCAAACACTGGCTGTACACCAATCGTAACAACTATTCTGGTTTTCAAGTCACGGTTGGCAACCCTACACATACATGACCCTCATTGATACTAATTTCACACACTATTTCCAAAGATGCATTTACTCATTAGCGGCGCTGACAAAAACATACATCAACACAACCTTCTGTGGTTGTTTCCATGCTTTGTTGGTATTAGTCTCAGGGAGATCAGGAAACTGCAACAGCTGCTGTTGCTGTTTTTCGTCCAAACCAAGCTGCCCTCATTTTATCCATCGATCTGGCTTATGTCCACTAAGGCATGCAAGCACACACACATAAACTGTTTTAAAGATTGAAGTTTTGGGGGTCTGACTACAACAAGTTATTTTAAGCCACTTTTATTTGGTAGTTTTAATTTTCCTTATACAACATACAGCCCTATAACACTCGAAACATGTGAAATGGAGTCACAATTTCTTATAAGTTGGCGGATTATTTTGCTTATTTTGAAAAAATTAATCAAAGATGAGGGCTGCATGGTGAATGGGTGGTTGCTTCACAGGCCACAGAGCTAAGAGACCCGAGTTCGATTCCATCCTCGGCCATCTCTGTGTGGAGTTTGCATGTTCTCCCCGGTTTGCTCCCACATTCCAAAAACATGCTAGGTTAATTGGCGACTCCAAATTGTCCATAGGTATGAATGTGAGTGTGAATGGTTGTTTGTCTATATGTGCCCTGTGATTGGCTGGCCACCAGTCCAGGGTGTACCCCACCTATCGCCCTGGGATAGGCTCCAGCGGTAGAAAATGAAAGAAAGGATTTCATATTAAGTTTCCATATGCATATTAATTGTTAATTTGATTTTTTAAAGATTAGATTAGATTAAACTTTATTGTTATTGCTCATGTCACTGGTACAGGGCAACAAAATGCAGTTAGCATCCAACCAGAAGTGCTAATTTATAAATACCTTATTAGTAAATAAATGAAGAAATAGAATAGGGCTGTAAATGGACAGATATACTGTATGTACAAACTATAACAGACTATGACTATGATACAGTGTGGATATATACAGGGATATAAATGACTATAATATGGCTATTGCAGATTATTCATTCATTCATTCATTCATTAATTTTCCTACCGCTTTTCCTCACTAGGGTCGCGGGGGTTGCTGGAGCCTATCCCAGCTGTCTTTGGGTGAGAGGCGGGGTGCACCCTGGACTGGTCGCCAGCCAATCACACGGCACATATAGACAAACAACCATTCACACTCACACAGTAGTGCACAGTAGTGCAATGAAGTGATTGGGGGGCCAGAGTTCAGCAGGGGGGTGTGAGTAGTGGAAGGGGGGGGCAATGGGGGACAATAATAGTTCAATAATTTGCATGATAGACATAAGGTGCCAATGCTACTTTAATGAATCATCGTATTTTTCCAGTGTAACTGTGAATCACCAATGTTGATTTGTACATTATGTTGGCCAATTTGGAAATAGTTGTTATGAGTCACCTCTGTAATGCGGACAAACAGACACTAATTGGTGTTTCTCATTAATAAAGTCATTTTTGTGTGAGATTATCATACTGGTCATGGAAAGTAAGAGCAGAATTGAGTCATCTGTGGCCTCATTTCTCAAGACTTTCTTATACCAGGTGATGTTTTCTTAATTAATGATGCTTGATGTATGATGGAGTTTTGGATTCATATAACTTTTTCTTCACAACCTCCATTTATCTATGTCACAACTTTGGACACGTGAAATGTCCCCAGTTGTCCGAGTGATGTGTAATTCTGGGCAGTGAGTTTGGCTGTTTTCTGTTCTCTCACACAGCGGGGGCATCACACTCGCTTGCCAGTATTGGTCGCATTGGGACCGTATTGTCCAGATGCTTCTCTCCCAAACTAGATAGCTTTCCCTGCCAGAGGGAACTCAGTGCTCTATTTTCTCCGTCACTATATGCAAGTGTGTGTGTTTGTACAGCATTCTAAAATGTGGAGCACTAAAGAGTTATAGAAATGTTTTAATATTCAGTAAGTTTTTTTTATTGTTTTATAATATCATTGGTTAATACTGTATTAAGTCATTTATGATATCTGTGGGTGGCACGGTGGTCAAGTGGTTAGCGTGCAGACCTCACAGCTAGAAGGACCAGGGTTCGATTCCACCCTCGGCCATCTCTTTGTGGAGTTTGCATGTTCTCCCTGTGCATTTTCTGACATTCCAAAAACATGCTAGGTTAATTGGAGACTCCAAATTGTCCATAGGTATGAATGTGAGTGTGAATGGTTGTTTGTCTATATGTGCCCTGTGATTGGCTGGCGACCAGTCCCTGGGATAGGGATAGGCTGGGATAGGCTCCAGCACCCCCTGCAACCCTCGTGAGGAAAAAGCGGTAGAAAATGAATGAATGAATGATATCCATGCTTTTTCAGCTGAGAAGATGCTCCAGTTGCACAAGGACTTGCCTCAACTAACTCCAGAGTGATCGCTATGACGACGACTGAAGCCGCACGCCACTTAGCCTTAGCTGCTTCAGGTAAGACTCGGCAAGACTCCTTGACTAACCCACTTAATCTCCGATGTCCACCATTGACCACCTTGTGACCGCAGCTTTGATTAACCAACTCCGCAATGTAAGCATCGAACGTGGCCCATTTGAACTCTATCTACATCCTCCACCTCCCTCAGGATGCAGGAGAAGCTCTACCAGAAGTGTAAGTTGAAGTGTCGATGAACTGGAGGCCGTCAAACATTCCCAACACACCCTCAACTGTACGCTTGGGTCTGCCAGGTCTGATCCTCCCTGGCATCGAATTCAACGTATCACCAGGTGATGATCAGTTGACAGCTTCGACTCTCTATTCCCCGGTGTGCTAAAAACATACAGACGCAGGTGTTAGGACACCACTCCAAAGTCGATATAAACCTGCGGCCTTAGATGTCCTGGTGTCAGGTTCGCTAAAGGACATCCTTATGTTCAAATATGGAGTTTGAACTTAGGGAGTCCAATAACCACACATGATTAGATTGGTGCATACATACAAGAACCACATCCAGTACAATTTAAGAATGATATTCTTAACTTTTTACTTAAACAGCCTACGTCTCAGCTTTGTATTGGAATAGTCAAACAAATAAGATTAATTTGTGACTCTTTTGTAATGTTCTGGTGCAGGAAGCAACTAATTATATTTGTAGAATATACCACGGGCCAATAAAAAAAAAAGAGCTAATACAGATAATATATATTTACTATTTATTGAACATGTTGCATAAACATAACCTAAACAAATCAGCAATTTTTAAACTGTGTTCCATAGTAGTACTTGCATCAGCCTTGTCAACTTCTTAAGTAATGACTAGTATTATTAGTATTAGTGTGTTTTTAAGCAGGCTGCACGGCACTGAGTGGTTAGCACGCCGGCCTCACAGCTAGGAGACCCGAGTTCAATTCCACCCTCGGCCATCTCTGTGTGGAGTTTGCATGTTTGCATGGGTAGTCCGGTTTCCTCCCACATTCCAAAAACATGCTAGGTTAATTGGCGACTCCAAATTGTCCATAGGTATGAATGTGAGTGTGAATGGTTGTTTGTCTATATGTGCCCTGTGATTGGCTGGCGACCAGTCCAGGGTGTATCCTGCCTCTCGCTCGAAGACAGCTGGGATAGGCTCCAGCGGTAGAAAATGAATGAATTAATGTTTTTAAGCATTTTTTATGATGTACATTTCCCTGAAGGAGTTAGTACAATAACTTAACTTCTGGCCATCTGTATATAGCACACTGCAACTACATCCTGATTTACAACGACGGTTTATTGTCTCAAACAGCAATTTTGCACCGCTCTTTTATTGCCTTACTTCTTTTTTTTTCCCTTTCCGCTTTCATTGTCCAAACTCCCACGATAGCTTTAACATTGAAGCTGGTAGTCCAAGGCTTTAATCTGGGCCGTCATTATCCATCAGAGGAGCGACTCTGTCCCTTCCAATTTCCTCCGAGTCCATTTGAACTTTCCCTTTGCTGCTGTCTCCTTCATGAATATTCAACATGCTAGGCAGAGTTTTTTTTTTTTTTTACACACAATCTGCCACTCGCCATCATTTCTACACCTGGACACATGGGCGCTGACATTCCTCTCTGTCCCAATCTGCTTTCATGTCCTTTATTTGCCTGCTCTTCCTCTTTTGTCACCTCCTAATCCCTTACACAGACAAACTCTTCACTTCAATGGGAACTGCACTTTTTTTTGGAATTTGGCCCATTATTCACAATCCTTATGCGAAACACGAACACATTGATTTCCCTTTTCTGTGCATAATAACAAGAGAAAACAGGTTAATATGAGCTAGCGAACAATGCACATCATCGGGTCACACCTATTATATCTCTGTCCAATTTAGACAAAGGTAGGCGACCAGGGTTCAATTCCACTCTCGGCCATCTCTGTGTGGAGTTTGCATGTTATCCCCGTGCATGCGTGGGTTTTCTCCGGGTACTCCGGTTTCCTCCCACATTCCAAAAACATGCTAGGTTAATTAGCGACTCCAAATTGTCCATAGGTATGAATGTGAGTGTGAATGGTTGTTTGTCTATTTGTGCCCTGTGATTGGCTGGCGACCAGTCCAGGGTGTACCCCGTCTTTCGCCCCGAAGACAGCTGGGATAGGCTCCAGCACCCCCGTGACAGTTGTAAGGATAAGCGGTAGAAAATGAATGAATGAATTATTATTATAATATATGTGGGTGTAGAGAAAGTTAGAAGGTGTGCATAATGAAAACATGTGCAGGGATGCTGTTACACTATTGTACACGAACATTTTGTCACATGTAGTATGTTTATGCACACATGTACTGGAGCACGCAATCTGTTGCAGAGGTATGAACACACATGAGCGCCAGTGCAAAGACGTTGTAAAAGCATAACCACAAAGAGTCCCACGCTTTTGTCCTTGGTTCTGTTTGGGTTTATTTTCTCCAAGCAGTACAGCATGTTTCTTGTACACAATATGTTACTTGGCAACAGCTGGGCTAGCAAAATAATGGATCTGTATTTGAATTCTTTTTGGGTTACTTCACCATTTTAATGACTTTTGCTGCCTATTGGGTGATCTGAACTTATTTTTCGCTAGCTTTAAGATCTGTACATTTATTGCAGGGGTCTCAAACTCAATTTACCTGTGGGCCACCGGAGCTAGGTTCTGCGTGAAGCCGGGCCGCATCAGGTTTTAAAAAAAAAAACCCCAAAACGCATTTATTAAAAACTGGAAAAAAAATCAATAAAAAAACTATCTTCAATGCTTTTGCTTCTGCTATACCCTACACTTTTTCAGTACTTTGGTTCCGGTTTTCCACACCAAAATATCTGATAAAACATTCCACAGTTCTCAAATATCTTATTTTTTATTGTTCTATACACAAAATAAGATAAAAATAAATAAATAAACAAATTAAGAATAAAGACAATAAATCAGTCAATCAGTAATAAATAAGTAAAATAATAATAAAACAGGAAATAAGAAAAACATAAGAAACTCCATTTGGTAGAGAAATTATTTTTTTCAGATTCAAATGTACAGTATTAACAGTTATTTAACCTTTAACATGAACATTAATGAAACTTAATAATTTTACCCAATTAGCAAGTTAGCATCGTATTCAGTTCCACCTGGGAGCAACGTCGTAACTTTAACGACATGTTTGATGAGATGCTTTACCTCGACGTGTATTTTCCGTTTTATTCCTAATCATTTCCTGCATTTATTTGTACCCAGCGTCATAAGCCTTTAGCTTCATTGCTAATCCAAAGCAAAACAGGGCGGGGTAACAGGGTAGGGTAACAGTATGGGCGGGGCAAAATCATGTTAATTGTGTCCGGTGTGCACACAGCTTTAAGTTGTCATTTCAACATTAAACTTTGGTATCAAGGTGGGGGCCTTAAACTAGCGTCTCGCAGGCCAAATGCGGCCCGCGGGCCACAAGTTTGAGACCCCTGATTTATTGCGAAAGGTCACGCTTGTAAGACACGGTGAGACACAAACAAACGTTCCTGTCACAGTTTTTCAGTTTTGACATTCCTGTGCTGCTCAATCCTGGATAGACGCTATTTGGCAATGGTTCCTTCATGCTGGATCGCTCCCCTTTTGATGCCTGTACAAACACCGCAGCTGTGACAGCGGCCTCCAAAAGCTTTGATGCAATTAGCCAACAAAGTGTGAAGCAGAAATCCTTTGTAGCTGTACTGAACACACAAAAAAAGAGTGATATCACAAAAGGATGCAGGGATGAGTTGACAACGGCCAAGGCTCGGTACCCCCGGGAGCCGCTGCGTTTTTTTTTAACTATCGAGTACACGTTTAGAATGACACATGCAGTGGAAAAAATTCCTTTTTCATGCCAAATACCTAAAAATCATTTATTCTCATGTATTGCGACTCACATAGCAGCACAATGAAAAGCAACACATTAAACCTGTCAAAAATAAGACCATCACAATGACCTGATGTCAATCACATGACTCTATTATGTCTATCCACAGATTTGTATAGATATTGTATGTTTTCTTCAGCGACGCATATATCAGCAAGCAGGATGAATTATTCCGGGACATGACAATATGCCAACAATGTAACTCTGTTGGGAATGGAACATTTTCCACTTTGTTCTGGATGGGTACTGAAACGTATCTCTTCTTATCTATAACAGAGATATAACACTCACAAGACCTTTCACTTGGAACAAAGACATTAAATTAATCTCTCTCTCTCTCTCTCTCTCTTTCACACACACACACACACACACACACACACACACACACTTATGAGTCTCCCTTCTGTTTGTTGGCTGAGACACCCAGCCAAGATTAGCTGAAAGTAGATCAAACCAGTATACATCAACAAACAGTTAACTGGGACTTTTCTGATTATTGGGACCACATCCACAGCAGGAATATGAGGACAAGGAACCCAGTTTCACTTTAGAGACTGCTTGGACTTTGCTAGACCTTTACTGGTGGGCTGACCTTTCTCTCCAGGGTTGACATTTCAATTGTTTGTATCTACGTCTTTTAATATTAGAGTGTAAACTTTACTTCAGAGTATTGTTTCACAGCTGGTATTATACAAGGTCCTAAAAGGGACGAGTCCTAATGATTTTAATGTACTCTTTCCATACTTTTATCGGGTTTTAGATCCAAATTAGACATGATAAACAACAGAAGACAGCACGGTGATGGAGTGGTTAGCATGTTGGCCACACAGTCAGGAAATCAGGAAGACCTGGGTTTGATTCTCCGCTTGCATGTGTATGTATGCCGGGTACTCCGGTTTCCTCTCACATTCCAAAAACATGCTAGGTTAATTGGCGACTCCAAATTGTCCATAGGTATGAATGTGAGTGTGAATGGTTGTTTGTCTATATGTGCCCTGTGATTGGCTGTCCACCGGTCCAGGGTGTACCTCTTGCCTGAAGTTAGCTGGGATTGGCTCCAGCATACCCGCATCCCCAGCGAGGATAAGCGGCATAGAAAACGGAAGAATGGACTCAAAGCTAAGCTTATTAAACGTGTCAAAGCATATTTCTCTCAAATATTGTTCATAAATATTAGCCTGGCCCTAATAAAAGGCCGCTCCAAAATGCTCAGTTTTACTGTATTGGGTCAGTTTATGAAATTTTTGGTTTTGTAGAACTGTACTGTATCATACTGAAAGCTAGATCTGATATTTTGATCCAATCATTTAACTGAATAAAGTAACAGAAATATTATATATACACCTTTTAAAATGATGCTGTGCAGTTGTAGACCACTGAGACAATTTGCTTAATTACCTCAATGTTCTCGTTTAATCAGGAGGTTCTGTTATAAATCAGTAAAAGTTGCAAAAAAGTGAAATTGTATCAATCACTATTCCTTGAAAAGGTCAGAGCTATTCTGTCGAGTTTGTGAGTTTCATCCACATTAACACGGGAATAATTTCCAACTGGGATGATTTAAATGTCGACATTGTCACAACAAAACAGAAAGAGTCTGTCTCTACCAAAATGTTAGCCAGTGATCAATAATGTTCAAATATGCCAGTTTTGTTTTTTCCTGTTGTCATCCTCCAAATGACCGTGGTGTAAATAATGGAGGAACATTTGGAGGTTTCGGTTTCTGTGGTTATTACCAACTTGATTTGCTGTTGCAGATCACCATCGACTGGGACAACTGTCATAGTTAATTTGACAGCAAAAACAGACACAATAGGAAAGAAGAAGAAGAAGAAGAAGTCTGATGGGCATCACAAACGAGAGGAAGCAGGAGACGGGTGTACGCTGAGGGAGGATGGTGTAAAGCGAGTGAAAAAAAAAACAGCGGGATAAGAGTGTTTGGTGAGCTAATTCCCAGATATCGACACTGCTTTGATTAGTAACTGGAGGGAAGCTTTTAATGATGGGTGTTCTTTAATCAAAAAAAAAAAAAAAATCCTAACATAACACTGCCCACCCCGGCTGTCTGTTACACAATCAGCGGCGATAATGAACCTGCTGCTCTCCTTCAGACTGTGAAGTTAATAGCTTAGACGAGTGTGTTCAGATATTAAAGTAATTTACTACCTTTAGCTGTCACTGCAGATTAAAACTTCTTCTTTGGGAGTTTAGTGATCCTTGTACAGCAAGACTAGCTCGGCTACCGGGGTATAATTCTTTTTTTTTTTTTTTTTGCAGAGTGCTGATCTTGCTAGTGTGGAGAAGAGATAAGACGACACAGGTGAGCAGTGAGACCTGGAGGGACAAACACATTAAAGCTCCGTGCATAGGAGGAAGTACAGTGAAGAAAATAAGTATTTGAACACCCTGCTATTTTGCTATTTCTCCCACTTAGAAATCATGGAGGGGTCTGAAATTTTCATCGTAGGTGCATGTCCACTGTGAGAGAGATAAACTAAAAAGAAAAATCCAGAAATCACAATGCATGATTTTTTAACAATTTATTTGTGTGATACAGCTGCAAATAAGTATTTGAACACCTGTGTATCATCTAGAATTCTGACCCTGAAAGACCTGTTAGTCTGCCCATTAGAAGTCCACCTGCACTCCATGTATCATCCTGAATCAGATGCACCTGTTTGAGGTCGTTAGCTGCATAAAGACACCTGTCCACCCCATACAATCAGTAAGACTTTAACTTGTAACATGGCGAAGACCAAAGAGCTGTCCAAAGACACCAGAGACAAAATTGTACACCTCCACAAGGCTGGAAAGGGCTACGGAGCAATTACCAAGCAGCTTGGTGAAAAAAGGTCCACTGTTGGAGCTATCATTAGAAAATGGAAGAAGCTAAACATGACGGTCAATCTCAATCGGAGTGGAGCCCCATGCAAGATATCACCTCGTGGGGTCTCAATGATTCTAAGAAAGGTGAGGAATCAGCCCAGAACTACACGACAGGACTTGGTCAATGACCTGAAAAGAGCTGGGACCCCCGTTTCCAAGGTTACTGTAGGTAATACACTAAGACGTCATGATGTGAAATCATGCATGGCACGAAAGGTTCCCCTGCTTAAACCAGCACATGTCAAGGCCCGTCTTAAGTTTGCATATGACCATTTGGATGATACAGAGGAGTCATGGGAGAAAGTTTTATGGTCAGATGAGACCAAAATAGAACTTTTTGGTCATAATTCCAATAAGCGTGTTTGGAGGAAGAAGAATGAAGAGTACAATCCGAAGAACACCATCCCTACTGTGAAGCATGGGGGTGGTAGCATCATGCTTTGGGGGTGTTTTTCTGCACATGGGACAGGACGAGTGCACTGCATTAAAGAGAGGATGACTGGGGCCGTGTATTGTGAGATTTTGGGGAACAACCTCCTTCCCTCTGTCAGAGCATTGAAGATGGGTCGTGGCTGGGTCTTCCAACACGACAACGACCCGAAGCACACAGCCAGGAAAACCAAGGAGTGGCTCCGTAAGAAGCATATCAAGGTTCTAGCATGGCCCAGCCAGTCTCCAGACCTGAACCCAATCGAAAATCTTTGGAGGGAGCTCAAACTCCGTGTTTCTCAGCGACAGCCCAGAAACCTGACTGATCTAGAGAAGATCTGTGTGGAGGAGTGGGCCAAGATCCCTCCTGCAGTGTGTGCAAACCTGGTGAAAAACTACAGGAAACGTTTGACCTCTGTAATAGCAAACAAAGGCTACTGTACCAAATATTAACATTCATTTTCTCAGGTGTTCAAATACTTATTAGCAGCTGTATCACACAAATAAATTGTTAAAAAATCATGCATTGTGATTTCTGGATTTTTCTTTTTAGTTTATCTCTCTCACAGTGGACATGCACCTACGATGAAAATTTCAGACCCCTCCATGATTTCTAAGTGGGAGAAATAGCAAAATAGCAGGGTGTTCAAATACTTATTTTCTTCACTGTATGTGACGTGAGGGTTCGTCTTTGTGGTCTCCAGTGCTCTCATTAGGAGGAAGCCATGGCATCTTAGATACCCCCCCCCCCAATTTCCCAAGTGATGGAGAGCAGCTAATTGGAGGTCTATCCTGCACATCATGTCTGGTCAGTGGAACTCTCAGCTTGCAGTGGTTAAGAGGGAGAGGGCAGAATGTACGGTTTTAAAAGAATGTTACACACCGATGGGGATGATTGGGGAAATTAATCAGTGTTGATAGCGTGGAATCAATTGTTGATTCATCATGGAGTGCGCTACTTGACCGCAACCAGCAGAGGCGCTGTTGACTCGAGGAGTACTCGCCAATCGTATCGTGTCTGAGCCTAAAGCACAGTACATTTGGTTAGTGTGAGTATACTCTAATGCACCCAGGAGCAGCATATTTCATCTCATTTAGTACAACTAGGAGACCAGAGTTCAATTCCACCCCCGGCATCAAAAACATGCTAGGTTAATTGGCGACTCCAAATTGTCCATAGGTATGAATGTGAGTGTGAATGGTTGTTTGTCTATATGTGCCCTGTGATTGGATGGCGACCAGTCCAGGGTGTACCCCGCCTCTCGCCCGCAGACAGCTGGGATAGGCTCCAGCACCTCCAGCACCTCCCTTGTGAGGAAAAGCGGTAGAAAATGAATGTTTTTGGAATGTGGGAGGAAACCGGAGTACTCGGAGAAAACCCACGCATGCACAGGGAGAACATGCAAACTCCACACAGAGATGGCCGAGGGTGGAATTGAACCCTGGTCTCCTAGCTGTGAGGTCTGCGCGCTAACCACTGGACCACCGTGCCGCTGACCAACTTCCAAATTGATAAAAAAAAATTCGTAAGAAACTTGGAGAGGAGCCAGTTGAGGTGGTTTGGACATCGGCTAAGGATGCCTCCCTGGGGTCTTCAGGGCATATCCGCCCAGTGGGAGGCCTCGGGGAAGACCCAGGTCATGTTGAAGAGACTTTGACTTTTTAACTGGTCTGGGAATGTCCGGGAGAACTGGATGAAGTAGCTGGGGAAAAGGAAGTCTGGGTTTCCCTGCTCCGGCTGCTGCCCCCGTTTATTCCCTCGACTAAGCAGAAGATGATGGATGGATATTTTTTAAGAGAAAAAATCTGAGACAAAAATTTCCAATATCAGTCAAATAAAAACTGGTCAAAATAGGTATCACTTTACGTTTGATGACTCTATTTCATTGATTATTATTATCTTAGAATTAGCATCATAGCCCCTAATCTCCGTTTGCTATCTTGCTGCCAACCTCTAAGACACCAGAGAGTTTTCGTGTTACAGCTACTGGTGTGTGGGAATGACAGGAAGAAAAGTTTTGCCGTTGTTTGCTTGTCTAAACAAAAACCAAACAAATGGTTAATCCATGAATAATTGAAAATGTGATAATTTCTTGATTTTATGAGTGGAATACTTGTTTTCTTGCCTTCTTCATCCAAAACGTCTATTCCTTCCCAATGTATTGAGCTAACAGAGGGAGAGAAGACTGGTTAATTCTGCCTCCCAACCCTGGTCAATACACAGGCTTTCCGTGTGAGGATATTTGATTAGATCTCAATACTCTCGTCTCTCTATTGCCTCCACTCCAAAAAACGATTTCATTTGGCCGCCGAGTGTTTGTGTGCGCTGGGGTTAGTCTTCAAAGATTAGAGTGCCGTTGGTGTTTTCATCGATTGTGACACTAAACTGCCCATTTACTAGAGCACATTTCTTACATCTTGTTCTCCCTCCCCAATTGCCAATGAATCAAAAGTGTCAGCGGGAAGAAAATAGAGCTCATTAGCTGAGCTTTCCAAGGAACCCCTCGCTCAAACATCTGACAGGCCAGCTGTGATCGATAGCTGTCTCTCTGGGCTCCGTGTGCCGCTTGCTTGAGCTGGTGACTAATCGGAGCGTCGCTGGGCTTCCAAATAGATCCACTCACTCTAACTGTCCTCAGAGATGTTCGACTTTAGCACCAACTGAGCATGTTTTGTTAACTCCTCTCGTTTTTTTGTTTTTTTTTTTACAATAAAACACAACAACCTGTTTGTCCAAATTGTAATGACATAGTGACCAATCGGTTGATTAATGAGGGTGTCTTCTATTTGATGCCGATTCCATTTAGAGGACTCGGATTTGACTATTGACCATGCAGTCAAAACATATAAAAGTGTCATGTGATGAAGATTGTACTATTCTGACAACATGGGTGTACCCACGGCTGATGCTGAGTATATATATAATAACAGCATTATTGGGGCGGCACGGCGGTCAAGTGGTTAGCGTGCAGACCTCACAGCTAGGAGACCAGGGTCAATTCCACCCTCGGCCATCTCTGTCTGGAGTTTGCATGTTCTCCCCATGGTTTGCTCTGTGGACTCCGTTTCCTCCCACATTTCAAAAACATGCTAGGTTAATTTGCGACTCCAAATTGTCCATAGGTATGAATGTGAGTGTGAATGGTTGTTTGTCTATATGTGCCCTGTGATTGGCTGGCGACCAGTCCAGGGTGTACCCCGCCTCTCGCCTGAAGACAGCTGGGATAGGCTAAAATTTTACTTTATTTTTGTTTTATTGTACAATGGTTGAATTCTCTTTTGCTCGTGTATGATTGAAAAGGACGGGACGGGTGGTTAGCACGCAGGCCTCACAGCTAGGAGACCAGGGTTCAATTCCACCCTCGGCCATCTCTGTGTGGAGTTTGCATGTTCTCCCCGTGCATGCGTGGGTTTTCTCCGGGTACTCCGGTTTCCTCCCACATTCCAAAAACATGCTAGGTTAATTGGTGACTCCAAATTGTCCATAGGTATGAATGCGAGTGTGAATGGTTGTTTGTCTAAATGTGCCCTGTGATTGGCGACCAGTCCAGGGTGTAATCCGCCTCTCCAGAGACAGCTGGGATAGGCTCCAGCACCCCCGCGACCCTCGTGAGGAAAAGCGGTAGAAAATGAATGAATGAATGAACAGCATTATTTCATACAAATCAGGCTAATTTGTCTTAAATGAAAACGACAACAGAAGACCAGAAGATAGTGGCCATGCATTAATGAAATCAGCCACTTCAGTTGCACCAACCAAAAGGTGAGCGTGAGGATAACCATCAACACGGGCTGACTTATTGGCTAATAATGGCTAAAATGTCATCCAAAGTGTGGAAGTATTTTGAAAAGGTTAAAGATGACTCCATAAAAGTGAAGTGAAACTTGCGTCAGCAACAACCAAAAATAGTAAGGCTGTTACACCAACCTAATTTTATATCCCGATGTGCATTTTTCAGATGTGTGATATGCTCATTTGTGTTTCAATTTTCCTCATTTTGTTTTCTGTGCCACTAAACAAATTAATATACCGATATCTGAGTTTTAGCTTTTTACTTTGAGGTGGAAAAAGTTGCAAATGAGACCTGCTCTAAAAAAAAAATGACACTCAACTATGGACAAAATGTAACTAAGCAGATTTGAATTTTGAAATCCTTATTCAGGACATCACGATTGGTCAATCAGGAGTTGACAAAATCCATAGAGACGTTATCCGGTCCCTAAAAAAATTTAATCTGACATTTGACCTCTGGTACCTCATCCGGGGACTCCGGTTTCCTCCCACATTCCAAAAACATGCTAGGTTAATTGGCGACTCCAAATTGTCCATAGGTATGAATGTGAGTGTGAATGGTTGTTTGTCTATATGTGCCCTGTGATTGGCTGGCGACCAGTCCAGGGTGTACCCCGCCTCTCGCCCAAAGACAGCTGGAATAGGCTAAAATTTTACTTTATTTTTGTTTTATTGTACAGTGGTTGAATTCTCTTTTGCTCATGTATGATTGAAAAGGACTGCATGGCGGCCGGGTGGTTAGCGTGCAGGACTCACAGCTAGGAGACCAGAGTTCAATTCCACCCTCGGCCATCTCTGTGTGGAGTTGGCATGTTCTCCCCATGGTTTTCTCCGGGTACTCCGGTTTCCTCCCACATCCCAAAAACATGCTAGGTTAATTGGCGACTCCAAATTGTCCATAGGTATGAATGTGAGTGTGAATGGTTGTTTGTCTATATGTGCCCTGTGATTGGCTGGCGACCAGTCCAGGGTGTACCCCGCCTCTCCCCCGAAGGGCAGCTGGGATAGGCTCCAGCACCCCCGTGACAGTTGTGAGGATAAGCGGTAGAAAATAAATAAATGAATGAGTGAGCTCTCACAAGAAAAAACCTTGGTGACCCCGAATATAGCCCGTAGTACATTTCAACATTTACACTGTATATATGTGATCGGTATCAGCCGATTTCACTCATGGATGATCGGGATCGCTATCGGCAGCATAAAACCCTGATCGGAATATCCCTAACGAAAACATATTCTTATCACAGCAAATCAAATCACCTACAGTGTGAATCGGGGATTGTAAGCCTATGCAGTGAATGATTCAGTGTTGCAGCAACCTCAAGGTCATCCACTGAATGAAAACTGCAGACTTCCTCTAAGGCATCATTCAAAGTCCGACCAGAGAGCAGGAAGAGATATGTCTTCATTAGTTATTTATTTGATTCCCCCATGACATCTCTCACCACGGGAGACCGGTCCAGACAGGGAGTTGAATGACTAATACAAAACTGTTTCTACATCTAGGAATGAATAGAAACAAGTCTGGTTCAAATGTTTGAAGTTTTCATACTAATTTTGATCAAATTTCTAGTAAAAACAAATGTATTCTATACTTTCTATACTTTCATGAAACTCCCACACATTGCAATAAGATCTAGTATAAGTGTTGTATTAACATAATGTTGTTATATAAATAATAATAATGCACAGTTTAAATAGATGTCACTAGTAACACACCAAACCTGATTGCCAGGCACTATAATGATAATAACAATAATAATAATCATCATCATAATAATAACACTAATAACACCAACCACTGTTGTGGCCGTAAGCCACCTAACACTCAACTCTGACTTTCCTACGTCACTTCCTGTCCACACATCCGGAAGACATTTATTGACACACACATGAGGACTTATTTTCTCTGATTATATCTCCAATATTTGGAAATGTAAGTATAAATGTGACTATAGGGGTGTTATTTCATGTCTAGAGAGCTCTAATAATGGTCACAATTGTATTTTTGTGACCATTACAAAAATAACAGGTATGAATGTGAGTGTGAATGGTTGTTTGTCTATATGTGCCCTGTGATTGGCTGGTGACCAGTCCAGGGTGTACCCCGCCTCTCGCCCAAAGACAGCTGGGATAGGCTCCAGCACAGCAATGAATAATAACAATTACATTAGTTGAATACTTTGAGTCCAAGTCAAGTCCCTAATCAGAAATGTCAAAAGTCCAAATTGAGTTGCAAGTCGACTACGAAGTCATCAAAATTATGACCCGAGTCCACATTGCATGACTGTAGTTGACGTCTCTGCTGTATCCTAAGACACACTCCCATCTAACCTGCACATCTTCACCGGGCAAGGTTCTCCACCCCACACCACCCCACACCACCTCACCACACCAAACAGTAGGCAGGGAAAGAGAAGAAGAAGTGCTTCAGGTTCCTCTTATGTCCTGCTGGGTTGACCTCAGAGAGAGTCCCGCTGGGCTCCGGGCTCGAAATTAGCCGTGGCTCACTCTGAAGCCCCTGTTTAATATGCTCCTGAGGTATGGCGAGGAGGAGAGGGAGGAAACACAGAGAGGAATGATCAGTCATAAGAAGAAGAAGAGAAGGTGTATGAGACATGTCATGCTCAGTGTGTGTTTGCTCCGAAAGATGGAAACAAGCAATCACAAAGACGATATATGCAGAGACAAAGAGGAGGAATAAAGCAAAGATAATACATGTGTGTGTGTGTGTGTGTGAGAAGGAGCCAGCGAGACGGGGGAGAATTAAGAGCAAACTTCAAGGTCTATCCTGAGTTGGCGGCTGCAGCGCCAGAGGACCTGAGCAGAATAGCCTTGGCATCGCTTCCTCGGCCAATTAATGTGAAGCTGTCTGGGTCCAGGGAAGCTATTAGACTGTGCAAGAGAAAAACACATTAAAAGGGAAGGAAGAAAGTTCACCGCTGCCTCATCACAGTGGTGCCTTTATGTAAAGATCCTTGTTTTTCTTGACTGAATAATAGTCACCGACCCCCCCACCCCCCTACGCTCCACTCACCCTTGTTTCAAAGCCTGTGGATGTGGGCAGAGCATCTTGGCTTTATTAACCATCTCACTAGAGACAGGACAAGCAGCCGCCTTTATTAAAGGATGCCACCCAAGTGGAAAGGAGTGAGTGTGGAGATTCAAATTGAGGCAGACAAGAACACACTGAGGCCGTCGCCTTGCTTAGTTAGATGAGAGGAAGAATTTGTGTTGATGTTAATCAAACAAGCAACTGTTTTTCTTGTTTAATAAGCAGAACTTGCGCTCACACGGAACTGTTTACACACACTGCCCAGGATAATTGAGTGTGTGAGAGTGTGGGGCTTGTGTGTTTGTGTGTGTGTCTGTGTTTGCGTTCATGGGGTAAATATGATGCAGATGTGCATGCAATTACGATGTAGACACACTCCTCTGGACTCAGTCAAAGTACAAATTAGAAGGAGAGGATACACCATCCATCTCCATATAAGCTTTAAATTGATTCTCTCAAACGTTATCACAATAAACATGATGGGAACATTCATTCATTCATTTTCTACCGCTTTTCCTCACAAGGGTCGCGGGGGTGCTGGAGCTTATCCCAGCTGTCTTCGGGCGAGAGGCGGGGTACACCCTGGACTGGTCGCCAGCCAATCACAGGGCACATTTAGACAAACAACCATTCACACTCACATTCATACCTATGGACAATTTGGAGTCGCCAATTAACCTAGCATGTTTTTGGAATGTGGGAGGAAACCGGAGTACCCGGAGAAAACCCACGCATGCACGAGGAGAACATGCAAACTCCACACAGAGAGGGTGGAATTGAACTCTGGTCTCCTAGCTGTGAGGCCTGCACGCTAACCACTTGAACACCGTGCAGGCCTTTTCAATCATACACAAACAAAAAGAATTCAACCGCTGTACAATAAAACTAAAATAAAGTAAAATTATTGCCTATCCCAGCTGTCTTTGGGGGAGAGGCGGGGTACACCCTGGACTGGTCGCCAGCCAATCACAGGGCACATATAGACAAACAACCATTCACACTCACATTCATACCTATGGACAATTTGGAGTCGCCAATTAACCTAGCATGTTTTTGGAATGTGGGAGGAAACCGGAGTACCCGGAGAAAACCCACGCATGCACGGGGAGAACATGAGATGGCCAAGGGTGGAATTGAACCTCCTAGCTGTGAGGTCTGGGCGCTAACCACTAGACCGCCGTGCTGCCCTAGGAAAAAGCAAAGCTTATTAAATCCTACCCCTCCATCTGGCACTTTTACAACCAGTAACTGTTACATTTGTTCACTTCCTGCTTTCCTAATATAGTTTAAGTTTTTGATTTTTTATAAACACAACGAGTGTTCCGTTTTCACTTCAATCTCAGTAAGACATGATCCCGTACCAGCTGGAAACATCATCTCGTTATGGGTTACCAACTTCAGAGCTACTGGATCTGCATTGAAACGAAAATCAACTGGCCCACCTCGCACCGTCAGAACTGATTAAATTTTTAAAACATAATGAAACAGAATGGAATTATATGTACTTTTCGAAATTAAAAACACTTTTTGTTTCTTTACTTTATTTGCCTTTTATTTAACCTACAAATGTCAGATCATTTTGCCTGACTCTGTATAAGGTATTCAGAAAATGCATTGGAATACAAGTTGTGATCTATATTGTTATTCATTTTTAGAATCTTATTTATACGACTATATTGACTAATACTATAGGGGTGTTGTTTTATCTCTGGAGGACTGAAATAACATTAAAGAATTTAAGTCAATAAAATTCCAATACAAAATTCACTTATCATGATTGGATGTGGAACCAATTAACTTAGATAAACAAGGAGTTACTATACATAGACAGTATACCAGATAAGGTACCCCCACCCCTCCACCCCTTCCAGTACTTGTATTGGCCTTATTAACCGTTTCATTCCGACCAAACTCTTTATTGTGCGATAAAGCGTCAATGTAATAAAGCAGCATTTAGAAAGAAATAGCTGTGGATAATGACCACTCTAATCTAGAGCGCTCGTATCATTCCCATCTGTCTCCACTTTGCTGGACCAGGCTTCCCACAGCAGATTGGCTATGGCACTTTGCTCTGATCTCGGATAGTTCTCCGCTAATTTTTTATTATTATTATTTTTTTTTTAGACATGATACCGACTGATAAAGTGGACAGCTGTCTTTTATTGCTTTTCACACCCAAATCTTTTTTTGGCAATTTTCCTCGCTGACTGGTCTTGCGGGGTCTTAAGAGAGATTTGAGCTTCAAGTGAATTACCGTATTTTTTGGACTATAAGTGGCTCCGGAGTATAAGTCACACAAGGCCAAAAATGCATAATTAGGTAGAAAAAAAACATACATAAGTTGCACTGGAGTATAAGTCGTATTTTTTGCAGGTAATTTATTTTAACTACTTGACCAAAACAGACATTACATCCTCTTGGACAATAAAATAATAGAGAACAGGCTGAATAGGTGTAAGATATGCTAACACAATGGTTATTCAGCTACACAAAAAATAAACATGAACGGAAAAGATGTCCAGTGTTTATGTAACATAAACAGTTTTTTCATTAATAAGTCGCTCTGGAGTATAAGTCGCAGAAACAGCCAATCTATGAAAAAAAGTGTGACTTATAATCCGGAAAATATGGTATATTCCCACAGTGTTGTTCATTTTGCCTTTTTTAAAAATAAATATTGGTGCAAAAATATTTTATTTAATAAAGGCATTTAGTTGTGTAAGCCCTGTTGACAAGGTGGAGGTATTATTATGAACTGTCAGCCTCAGGAGAAGCGGTGATTAAGGCCTGTGTTGAATCTGACCCCATTGTGATGTGTTCTCCTGCATCATAGAGTAGGTATAGTGGTAAGGAGCCGTCGGTGCTATAAAAAGATGTATTACATACTTCCACACGTCTGTGATACTATAAGTACAATATGTCTCCATCGTGATCTTTTAACCTGTGGCTATATGGAGAAGGAAATGCAGACTGGCTTCTTAAGAACACAGACATGAGCCGACTCAAGAACCGTATCCTCAAGGAACGCTTGTTTTTTTTTTTGGATGAGTCACAACAGGGATGATGCTACATCATTTTCCTTGCAGGTACAAAACATATAGTTGGGTATGAGGAAGTGACAATTATTCGAATAGCATTGTGACCCGCTGAGAGTCAAGGCTTGGGTTTGATGGTGATAGAATGAACAAGCCAAGGTCCAAATGTTATTTCTTATCGTTCAGGGGCCTCATTTATAAAACGTTGAATAGAAATCATACAAATAGTGTACATATGCCTAAAAATATTCAGATTTATAAAACCGTGTGTATACAATTTTCCACGTTTGCGCAGGACACACCCACATTTTACCATGAATGGTCAATGCAAAGCACCTCATGAATGCTGCGGCCATATTTAATGAGCCTTGGTTGCATTTCGCTGGGTTTTTCTTCATGCTGTGTCATCTAAACTCTGCGTCTATGGAAGTGCCCAAATATTCAATAAATATGATATGATAAGATGGTTTGTTGCAAGGAAACAAAATTAAAAAGTAACATACCAAAGAGGGCAAAAAATTGTTTACAAATTTATATTTATAAGCATGTATGTGGCTATATTGAAATGTTTGCCTACATTGGGCGTGATGTGGACTCCCTCTAGGTGGCCTGAACTTGAGCCAAATTCAAAATGTTTTATAAACGGAACTGGATTTGTCTTTCGGTAAAGTTTCAATAGAGCTGAGGAAAGCAATATGAAATGATGGATGAAATTTATTGCACAGGAAATGAAAACAAACTCAATAGAGCTTTTTATCAGTGTGTGTGTGTGTGCGTGTGTATGTGTGTGTGTGTGGTTGTGGTGCTGCTTTGCAAAGCTGTATATCTGAAGGAGAATTTACCAACCTAATAAAAACTTGAATGGCCATAAATGGACAATGGGACTTCCATCCAGGACTACCTTTATGAAATTCCATATTGACCCAATTATAAAACTGTATTTCTCTCTTGAAAAAGTTTAAAAAATACCTTTTGTCTTATATTTCCGGCCTAGAGATTTATAAATGCAAATGAGCTAATGGCACCAACTTCTCCTCATGTGAGTCAGAGTTTATCTTCCTGTCACTCACACACCTAGACACCATTGACTTGGAGAAATGTGTGTCTCAACAGAGGAGGAGTTATGGTGCTAATTTTAAGATAAGATAAGATATATGAAATCCGTTTTATGACTACTTGGGATGTCCCGACCTGATCTTCAGGATCTGAATTAACATGCAGACACGTGGTGTACCATGGTGAAGTTTCTCTTTAGACGTTGGATATTAGGCTCTGTAGCTACAGCTGTAGTTACCCATCACTGGGCCTGGACTGCTGTGTACTGCTTACTACAGACCCTTAATAAATTACCATTGTGCTGTACTGAGTGTAACCGAGCAGGTGAGGAGTACCATAATGTTAAAAGGGGAACTGCACTTTTTTGCCAATCGTTCACAATCCTTATGTGAAATATGAACACTTATTTATTTCCCTTTTATGTTCATTCTTGTGTGGGAAAACGGGTTTATATCAGCTAGCTAGCAACATTTAGCAAATGCTAGCAAAGCTAGCAATATTTATTTTGACGCTAAAGCTCTCACAAAACTTAAAAAAATACTATTTACATAACTGACTTGTATATTAACCAAGCTAGCCGCTAACATGAAACGCTATTTTTATCTCACGGACTGACACGACGCTACGATGCTAATCGCTAGTCTCAACATCATTCACAGACGGAAGAGTGGATTTCGCGACAAAGACTAAACAAAATGCTTGTTTGCCGTCAGCATTTTTTTTACCTGAGGACTGGAACACACGTATTGTGCTGGAAGACACAGCCATCCCAAGGAGAGCAGACATGGTAAGTGTTGTCGCCGCTGCTGTTGTTTTACAGAACTAGCACAAGTATGTGTATCGATATAGTATAAGTATAACATGTTATCTTCAGTGTGATGTGTTAATACACGATCACAGCATGTACATTAAACCATGCAACGGTTTTTCTAGAGGGCTTCATAGTCGAAATAAGTGTGTCCAAATGACAGAATTGTAAGCTAGCTCAAATTAACTGGTTTTCTCATATTATAAGGCACAGAAAAGGGAAAGAAACGTGTTCATGTTTCACACAAGGATTGGGAATGATAGGAAAAATTGATCAAATTTGCTTGGAAGCAAAAAAAAAATTATTGTACTCATTGTTTCATTAACATAATTTATAAAAAAAGATGGGTGGTCTGTTATTGGAGTTCAGGTTACATATGAGACATTGGTCGGTTGGTAGATGTATAACGTTTTTATTATTAGCGCTCGTAGGTAAAGCGAGGCCATGAGGGTACGAGAGCAAGGCCCATCCCAATGAAGCATAATAATAACTTTGTTGTTCGGTGGTCCTGGCCCCGGCTGGCACAGGCGTATCGGTCATTTGTGTTGCCAAACATGCGGCGTCCTCACTATGCAGACGTACGTGTGGCATCAGGCCATCATATTGAAAGTCATCATCTCCTTTTCTGAGGTCATGGTCCTGTGCCACATATCGATGTATTAATCCTTGTAGGTTGAAAGCGAGTAGCAGCAGTATTTTGGTCGGGTTACTGTCAGGTCAGGGAAATGTAGTTGTGATGTCTGCCTGGGAAATGGACATGCATATGGTGAATGACCTGAATTTGAAAGTTGAACTTGAACATTATAAATACTGCACCCATTTGGCTGTGCCTTTACTTTAACACAGGGGTCTCAAACACGTGGCCCGCGAGCCAAGTGTGGCCCGCAGGACACTAGTTTGAGGCCCCCGCCTTGATATGAAAGTTTAATGTTAGTGCGGCCCGTGCAAGTTTGATATGGATGCTGTATGGTATCATGTACCCAGAAAAAATTATTACGTTTGATTAATTAAGGTTAAATAACTGTTAATAGTTATCCTCCCTATCCGTGTGGAAGTGGTAAGTTTTTGGCTATTTAAGTTTAAAGGAAATAACTTGAAGGCTACCGTTTAGGTCGCTAGCTCTCTAGTTTGCGAGTTAGCATGTGTCTCAAGACCCTGCAGTTGCGCAATATGTTGTAAATAAAAAGAGTATAAATGTGACTATAGTCGTGTTTTGTCATGTCTACAGGGCTCTAATAATGCTTTGTTAATTTTAATCTGAAAAAAATAATTTGTCTACCCGCCAACTATATGTGGTTTCTTAAGTTTTTATTATTTGCTGTTTTATTATTATTATTATTATATTTATTTATTGCAGATTGATTGATTTTCTTTATTCTTGATTTGTTTATTTATTTTTCATCTTATTTTGTGCAGAAAAATAAAAAATAAAATATTTGAGAACAGTGGAATGTTTTATCAGAGCTTTTATTGTAGAAAAGTTTGTATATTTTTCTGTTTTTAATAAATGCGTTTTTTTTTTTTTTTGGAAAACCTGATGCGGCCCAGCCTTGCCCAGACCCTAGCTCCAGTGGCCCCCAGGTAAATTGAGTTTGAGACCCCTGCTTTAACTGCTCAACTTGTACATATATGTGCATTAAAGAGGAATAATCCGCACACTTTCACACACAAAAATATATTTACTTTCAGTCTGCTCCTGCAAAGAGTGGTCCAGATGGCCCATTCAGAAAAAAAAAAAAGTCTGGCAGTCGCATCTGTAGCCAGCAGGCCAGATGGAGAGCGGCACATACTTTATATGGGTTGAGCCATAAGAAGAAGTTAGAAGAACACACCAAACAACACACAACTAAAAGTGAGTGACAAGCTCACAACATTTAGTCGTGTTTGCATTTCCCCATATTGTTGGAACCATAAACATGGCCTCAAGTTGAGAGTGTATGTACTTTAAATCTTCAGTATCTTGTGGAGATCACTTTGTACGAGTTCAATACGCCGGTAATTATTATACATATCTCAATCTCATATTTGCAGGCATAAAAATGGCTATAGGAATTAATCACCAGGGAACAACAGAGAAAGCAGGATCAAGTTGCAGGAATGCTGTGTTCTCTTTTTGCATGTAAAAGGTTCTAAAGCGTAGATGAGCGTGGAACAATAGAACTGACCTAGTGTGAATAACTTGCCAGCAATGCATGTACTTCTTACTACTTTACTCCTTGTACAAATACACAGTGTGTATGAATTTGCAAGAGATACCCCAAAGGTAAAATATACAGCAACACCCACATGGTGGATGAATGTAGACCTAAAAAAGTTTAGACACGTCGGATGACTTTGTGTTTGAGGTCACAAGGCTTTGCTGCAGTCATGGCTTAGAGATGATAGTTATAGCATAGCAAACGTGCTCCAGAGTGGGAGGCTGGTGGAGGGTCTCATATGCGCAATCTTTAGATATTTACACCTGCGGCGGCATGTATAATGAGCCTCACGTCCCAGAATTCTATAGCCACTTAGCCACGTATACATGGACCCAAATATTACAATTGCATTCGGTTTATTTGCTTAAATGGAAAAGAATGTAACCTTTGTATACACCTCATTCCGAAAGAAAAGTGCCAATCCAAATGAATTCATAATCGGAAACACAGGGGTGGAATATTCCTTTCCCCAATCCGATTGAGGTATCTTGTACCCGCTCAAACGGAAAGTTGTCAGGGTGCGTTCTTCTTCGTCGTCTTCTTCTGTTGTTTATTGGCGGTTGGCAAGCAGCTTTTGGTGTGCATTACCGCCATCTGTGGAACATTAATTATAAAATATTAGCAAAATTGAAATGACAATATGACGTAACATGCAGTTCGAGACGTTCTTCAGTTTTAAAAATGGAGGCGAGCAATCTGCACTGGCCTGCTGCGGAAAGTTTGTTTTTGATCCAAAGTAAATTTCAAGACTGGACGAATGAAAAAATACGGAGTTATTCCAACAAGTGAAACAAAACTCAAGGAAGTTGATGTTGGTGTTTACGTTTTACTGCACATGCCCCATTGATTATTCTGTTTGATTATAGCGGCGTATGTAGACAAGAGATTGGAATATTATTTTACATGGATACCATTGTTTTCAGAAAGGTCATTCGGAAAGATTCCATTCGGAAAGAGAAAAACTCCTCATGTAAACATGGCTATTGTTTTAGGAAAAGTCTTTCGGAAAGAGAAAAACTTCTCATGTAAACGTGGCTATTGTTTTCGGAAAAGTCATTAGGAAAGATTCCATTCGGAAAGAGGAAAAACTCCTTGTGTAAATGTGGCTAATGTTTTCGGAAAAGTCATTCGGAAAGATTTCATTCGGAAAAAGAAAAACTTCTCATGTAAACGTGGCTATTGTTTTCGGAAAAGTCATTCGGAAAGATTCCATTCGGAAAGAGAAAAACTTCTCATGTAAACGTGGCTATTGTTTTCGGAAAAGTCATTCGGAAAGATTCCATTCGGAAAGAGAAAAACTTCTCATGTAAACGTGGCTATTGTTTTCGGAAAAGTCATTAGGAAAGATTTCATTCGGAAAGAGGAAAAACTCCTTGTGTAAATGTGGCTAATGTTTTCGGAAAAGTAATTCGGAAAGATTTCATTCGGAAAAAGAAAAACTTCTCATGTAAACGTGGCTATTGTTTTCGGAAAAGTCATTCGGAAAGATTCCATTCGGAAAGAGAAAAACTTCTCATGTAAATGTGGCTCTTGTTTTCGGAAAAGTCATTCGGAAAGATTCCATTCAGAAAGAGGAAAAACTTCTCATGTAAACATGGCTATTGTTTTCGGAAAAGTCATTCGGAAAGATTCCATTCGGAAAAAGGAAAAACTCCTCATGTAAACGTGGCTAGTGAAGTAGAGTCGGCAATTCCAACATCACTGATTGCCACAACACAACATCATATTGTTGTCTTCCATCTGCGTCTGTGCCTGTCATCGGTCATGATGCCCTCTTCTAAAAAGTACCACATAGACTTTGTATGAGACTACAATGGAGGGGCGAGGTGATCCCTCCATGATCTGTTTTTGTCTGTCTTCACTCTAACATAAAAAGTGTCAAGCCTTGACTTTTTTTATGCCGTGATAATATCTTCCAGATGGTGTAACAACATCTTCTAGCACCTTGTGCTAATGAATTCAAGCTGTCTTACAAACACCCGTCGAGCAGTTCATCAGCTCTGGTCAGTAGCTGTGGGTCAGTGCTGCCGCAAATAGGCAGGGTGCTGAAGCATGAACACACATCCCTGTGTGTGCTCTGTTTCTCTAGTGATAAAAGCTGAAAGCTATACTGCAAAACACCTTCATATTCGTACACCTTCACATTCTCAGGGCATTGACTCCATCGCAACTAGACTGATTTTGGTTCTCATCCAAGCAGGCTTCATCAGTTCACCCTCATGACTGGGATATGACAGTTCTAGGTACGCCCCAACAAACAATGGTTTCATTTTTATGTTGTGCAAAACGACAGTCATTAAGTAAGGACACTGCCGGCCAATGACAGTCGGTTTAGTGGTATCACTCTTGTTTGTGTTCCATTCATTTGTAACAATGGTCATGGATGTGGCTGTGTTGTGTTTATTTGTCAAATGCTACATTATTGAACCTTCTCGGAAGGGATGAAAGGGCAGCATCGTTTGTGGGAGATAGGTGGCGTTGCAGATCTCTCGTAGATGACTTCCCTCACTTTTTTTTCCAAACCATCTGTCTTTTCTTTCCAGGATATCTAAATTTTTGCCCTCAAAAGAGTTCTCTTTGTCTTTGAGGCACAGTTAGACTGCGGAGTCATGACCTGAAGAGTTGGCTTGTCTGTGCTGTGACAAGTGCTTCCTCAGATTTAACCACAGAGCAATGGCTTACAGGATATGTGTGTTCAGGTTTGAGGGAAAGCTAGCTTGCCTGAAGAGTTGCAGATTCCTGGATAGCAAGAGAAAAATATAGGACTGTTTTGTGAACATGGGAGACGCTGGACTATCTGCCTAACTATTGCTTGCTCTTCAGAGGATTTAGTCATTTTTGATCAACTCCTATACCAACAAAACTAAAAAGTTGGGTTCGGCAGTAGTCCTGAAGTCCTCAGGACTGCTTGGGAATGTGACCAATCACAACAGACTGGGCGTGTCCGGAGGTGGACCATGGGTGAAATAAATTAAAACAGACTGTTTTGGAAATTCAAGGAATCTGTGTGGGTTATTGTGTGTCGCTGCTCTATAGTTACAAACGGCCAAAAATGAGCATAACAGGTCCGTTTATAAAATGTTTTTGATCCAATGTGTGGCCTAAAATAACACTGCATGAAAAAAACAATGTTGTAATAATAAATTACAGTGAAATACAGTATACTCCCCAGGTGTGTTTGCTTAAGAGGCTATTGAGGCTGCAGGCTACCTCAGCAAACCCCCGGAATGAGGATGGACAGCAACTCTAAATGTGCAGTGGGATGCATCCAAGAGGTGCAGACTGTGTAGTTTCGGTCTTTATATGGTACTTAGTTTTACATTATTAAAATTTTTTACAAGTCTTTACAGAGTCTTTACAGAGTTGCTTTTATTATACACATGTTTCATTCTTTTAATACTTCATGTGTTCATTTGCTAAACCTCCATTTCAGTTAAGTCTAATTTAATAAAGAAAACTGCCCAAACCCCACTCGGGTCTGCTTTATTCTGTCCTCAGTGAGTAGTAAATCCCGTGGTGACATGATGCGTGTGTGCATGCTGACAAGGCATTAGGGAGCATTGCCAACCTAGCCTTCGATGTGAAAGCATTATGCAGGATTTCTTGCGTCCTGCTGAATGCAGGTGGGATGTGGGACCTACTTATTACAACCCAGATGTGCCTGTAATCCATCACTGTCTCCCCACTGCCCCCCATTGTACTCTTGAGGATGTCTGGAGCATGGCCCCCCCAGGTGTGTGCGCACTTCAGCTATCTCATTTTTTTGCCGAAGCGTGTGTAGTAGCAGTCAATTCTTCTTTATGCGTATGTACTGTATTTGTGGACAGTTTGGAGTTCAAACATTTTCTGTAATAATATGTCTCAAATGTCAAATAAAATGCCTTGAGACTCCACTTCTTCGAGCTTATTAAATCCAGCAGTATGTCTACCCAGTGACATATGGCAAGGCACTGACTCCTTTGCCGTCTTTTTTAAAAAAAATGTCAATACAGTTTGTTCATTCAGAGGATAACCAAAACTAAAGACAACAGTCAGGACTCGAGCAGCAGCAGCATTCTGGTCGTACTACGGCTGTTTTACAGCTCTTTTATAGAGTGCGGTGAGAAGGCATGTTATAATGTTTAGCCTGGTGGAGCCAAAGATTAGTCTCCCTAAATCTGGCTTAGACACTATTCCCTTGACTTTGGCAATGCTTTTAATGTGGTGAAGAGCTGCTGACTTCATTGATTTGATGTGGCTGTTAGTTCAGATCTGGGTCCATTATTACTCCAGATTTCTAACCTGATGATTAGGTTTCAGGGAGGTGAGCAATACCACTTTCTCTCTGCCCCAAACTTCAGGTGTGACACAAGTTGAACTTTTTGCTATGTGTGTGTGACAGTCTGGACCTGTTTTGCTGATTCGGGATTTGGAAGACTTGATGTGATAAATGGAACCATGAATTACCCCAAAACTACTACCAAAAATGTTTTAAAGCAGAATTCCAGCCATGTGTTTGTTGCCACAAGCTGAAACCGAGTTTGGTTCCACACAAGGACAACAATGATTACATTCATTCATTCACGAGGGTCGCGGGGGGTGCTGGAGCCTATCCTCGCTGTCTTGGGGCGAGAGGCGGGGTACACCCTGGACTGGTCGCCAGCCAATCACAGGGCACATATAGACAAACAACCATTCACACTCACATTCATACCTATGGGCAATTTGGAGTCGCCAATTAACCTAGCATGTTTTTGGAATGTGGGAGGAAACCGGAGTACCGGGAGAAAAACCCACAAATGCACAGGCCGAGATGGCCAAGGTTGGGATTGAACTCGGGTCTCCTAGCTGTGAGGTCTGCGCGCTATGATTACATTTGTTCAACCAAAAATGACAACACCACAGCTGATGGCGTTTACTGGAATTGTAAACAAATGTAGCGTTCCCGTACGAGCCATTGCTAGCCACGTAAACAGAGGAGCAGGAGGAGGGCAGAAACTTACAGCCAGATAAAGAAGTCTGCTCCTCTGTGACATCACAAAGGGGCAGTTTTACCACGCCTTTTGAAACTGAGCGTTTTGAGCCATCACAAACTTCTTTTCAGGCTCACTTCTAAATACGCAAACCTCATTATCTGAAACATTGGCATCATTTAACACAAGAATACAACATTCTAACAACATTTATAGGTCAGAAAAGTGGAAAAAGCACAATAGATCCCCTTTAAGATACTGCTGATATTGCTGATAATTGTTTACAATGAACACCCGTAGTTCATCTATTTCCTGCATCATAAAGCTATGAAGGTAATTCACATGTTAGTCAAGCACCTTGTCGCGGTCAATTCCTCCACTTCTGGGTACAGATGGTGAGCGGGCCCGTGGCTCATTATTCAAACTGCTCATTATTTACTCATTATGTGTCACTTTTCTTCCCCACACAACAAAAATAGATGATCTGTTTTGGTTTGTCGTGCTAAGTAAGACCTAGAGCTTCGGAAAAATCTGCTTCAAATCAAGACGACCTTGTTAAAACTTCACCCGCGGAGATAAATTCAGCTGCACTCGAGACCTCTCAGGCTTTGACAGCCCTGGCGTCAATATTCTCAGGTTTCACTGTACATGAGAGGTGCTCGCTTCCTCCTCCCTTATCGATTGTGCTTCTAAAAGCCATAATCCTGTCTTCAAACGCCTCTCAGTCAGCTCGAGTGCTGCTAAAGAACAACAGGCAATTAGAGCGTCGAGTTAAGACAGCTTTTATATGCCACCGCCGTCCCCTCACTGCGGGCCTCTGGAGAGTGAGTAATGCAGTTTGGTGGATGTCGCGCCCACACAAGCCCCTCTCCCTGACACTCAGGCTGATTTAAGAGGACCATTAAAAGTAATCTTTGGCCCCCGCTGATCCAACTTGCCTTGCAATATTGCGGCGCGGCTTGCTTAAAGGTCCAGGCATGTTTTGATTGAGCCCACCTGATATAAGGCCACTTGAATGCTGAGTGGCTTGACAACAAGGTGTCAAGGTGATCGAAACAATGTTCTAAGCAACACAACACAATTAAGCTCTTGGTTGAGTCTTGTCTTAACAAATAGCTTTAGGGTTCTTTGTGATTTAGGCTCCCGCCCGATCGATACTCAGATGTGCCAGTGGATTGCCTACTGCTGCCGCCCGAGCTAATGAGCAAGTAGTTAGGTAGAAGCAGGGATCAATTTCATGGCACTTAAACCCCTTGCTGATATTCCGCTGGTTTTTCCAACATGGTTCAGCTGAAATCGGACGATGCCTAATTATTCCTCTGCCACTCCACTCGGACCGAGTCTGGCAATAATTGTCTGATCAATAAATCCTGTGTCAACTGCTAAGAAAGCAGGAAGCATAAAGAAGAAACAGAATGCTGCAAAACTCCGTCAGCACACTTCCTCCTGGGGCTCATCTGTTACTGAATCAATACAAACGATGACAGCACACGACAACAGGCAATGTCATCTTTTATCCCAACCACCAAAGGAGCCCAGGTGGACCAGCTGGAAGTTAACCATAGTGGACTTCTGGTTATAGCTGACCTGCCAAAAGTTCTCAACGTGCCTGGATAATGGGAAGTTGAGCGAGGGGTAAGGGTTCTGGGTGGACTTTGTTCGCAGTGAAAGCGCTAGGAGCAGCAGATTGTGTCTCTGGTGGAACGGCTCAGGTGGAGCAATGCTGATGTCGGACAAAATCCAGCATGTTCTGATCACATCGTTTTTGCAAGTAGAATGTGAATTTTTCACTTGTAGTGGAACAAGGGATCCATATATCCATCCATTTTTCTCATCTTTTACGGGGTCATGGGAAAAGCTACAGACTATTTTAACTGACTTTGGGCCTGAGAAGAAAAACACCTCAGACTGATCATCTGTCAATCACATAGCCAACGCACAGAGACAGACACCTCCCATGTTGACCCGAATATACATAAAACAGCATTTTTTCCATCTTATATTCTGGTCAATTCATTCATTCATTTTCTACCACTTATCTTCCCGAGGGTCGCGGGGGTTGCTGGAGCCTATCCCAGCTGTCTTCGGGCGAGAGGCGGGGTACACACTGGACTGGTCGCCAGCCAATCACAGGGCACATATAGACAAACAACCATTCACACTCACATTCATACCTATGGACAATTTGGAGTCGCCAATTAACCTAGCATGTTTTTGGAATGTGGGAGGAAACCGGAGTACCCGGAGAAAACCCACGCATGCACGGGGAGAACATACAAACTCCACACAGAGATGGCCGAGAGTGGAATTGAACTCGGGTCTCCTAGCTGTGAGGCCATCAGCACAAGCATGTTGCAGTATTTATCTAACACACAGAGGAAAATATTCCATTCATAACAGAAGGCTGGTCAGTGCAGTATCTGGCTGTTATGATGAACCTTTCAATTAACCGGTTTATGTACGTTCCTACCTACACAAGGAGAACATGCAAACTCCACACGGAGATGGCCGAGGATGGAATTGAACCCTGGTCTCCTAGCTGTGAGGTGTGCGTGCTAACCACTCGTCCGCCGTGCAGCCGTCAATTAGACATACAAACAGAAAAAAAAATAGTCGATTGCGATTGGAATCGACCATCATTCAACATGGCATTTGTTGTTTATATGTTGTGTACATTCTGTCATGTGCTGCTTAAATCCACGTGCAATTGTTGAAATGCTCACACCTCCCACCCCAAACATTCACATATCAGACTTCTCGGTTGAGTCACACTCATTGTCTACATTGCACACCTTTTTTATATGAAATTAAACACAGCAGGCTGACCTTTTCAGAAATTCCAGTGGCTTGTTCATGCATCCAACATGCTGGCAAGAAAAAGAAAATGTAAAAATCAGAAATTATCTATCTGCATATATCATTCTCGGTTGAATTATCACATAGTGGGGATGTAGACATCAAAATACAAATGGGTAACTAATAAAAAATGTATAAAGTTCATGACATAAGACTATGCACAAGATTGTGTTCATGAGACCAGATTAATATTGAGGGTACCTCACTTCTCACCCAAAGACAGTTGGGATGGGCTCCAGCATATCCATGACCCGCGTGAAGATAAGCGGCATAGAAAATGGATGGCTTCGCTCACTAGAAAAGATATTTCTTACAGTATGCTTCCAGTATATTTCTGTCAATTCTAATCGGATGCGGTTTCAATTTGTTGTCTTTATGTGTTTATGTTGTGTTGTTGTGTTTTTTTGCTTCAAGATCCAAAATCATAATCATGTCCTTGTTCCATACCTATAAGTAATTTTGAAATCCTATCAGACAATGAACGGCATTAAAAGAACTTTCCACATTACAGCACAGTTCATTTAAGGACTAACAAAGTGCACTTCCTTTATGTTCAAACTAATTTGATGAAAGTATAAAGTATGTAAATCGACCGCTGAACAATCGATTAAAATACAGATACTTAAGTAAGAATACATATTTCCACTCAGATTTGTCCACCCGCTGCCACACTTTATGCAGACTTTAAAAGTAAACCTGCAGTAATGGAGAAAAATGGCTGAATGGACACCATTAAAGTCATCACTGTCAGGCACCCTGGCAGGAATTAACACATTTCCAGGGACATTAATATGCAGCTTGTTACTAATAATTAAGGTCATCCAGCTTCATGCCAGCAGGCTAGTCCACAAATCTTACTTACTTTGCTTGATACAGCCCCCAGTGGGATGGTGGCAGAGCTGAGTCAGAGTATATTGCTGACCAATTACCGGCCCATCCCACCTTCATAAGCCATCCTCGGCTTCAGAGTGAGTGTTTAAATGTGCAAGACATGGACTATCCAAAGTATTATGTCTTAAGTTACTCCGGGCAGGAAGCAATAGCCTACAGATAGGGTTCTCAGTAATATCATATATCACTCAACTTCAACAATATGCTTTATTACCAAACACAAGCTTACAAGGAAGTACTACAACACCTATAAAACAAACTACAATGTGTCTCTGTTGGATGGGTTTAGAATTGATAGAAAAAAAACTCCTCATGTAAACTTGGCCATTGTTTCTTTCCGAATGGAATCTTTCTGAATGACTTTTCCGAAAACAATGGTATCCATGGAAAGGAATCTCTGGTCTAAATGCGCCGCTATAATCAACCAGAATAGTCAATGGTGCATGCGTACTAAAGCGTAAACGTCAACATCATGTGATACCGGCTTCGCCGAGTTTTTCTTGTAATAATTTTCTTGGAATAACTCCAAATTGTGAGTTTTTCGTTTTTTCCAGTCTTGAAATTTAGTTTCGATTAAAAACAAACTTTCCGCAGCAGTCCAGTGCCAATTGCTCGCCTCCATTTTTAAAACTGAAGAACATCTCGAGTTACGTCATATCTGAGTATGCACTGGAGGAACACATCCGGGATAAATTTCAACAGGAAAAGCTCAATCTTGCAAATATTTTATAATTAAACTCAGGACATGTTTTATATAGATATATATATTCTTTTTAAAGAAAAACTGGACTTGTGAATGGCGTATATGGCGGTAATGCACATCGAAAGCTGCTTGCCAACCGCCAATAAACAACAGAAGAAGAAAAACACGACGAAGAAGAACGCACACTTACAACTTTCCGTTTGATACCTCAATCGGATTGGGGAAAGGAATATTCCACTCCTGTGAATCTGATTATAAATTCATTCCGATTGGCACTTTTCTTTCGGAATGAGGTGTATACAAAGGTTAGATTCTTTGCGTTTGAGCAAATAAAGCAAATGAAATTGGAATATTTGTGTCCATGTATACATGGCTAATGCGTCTCCTTAGATACAATGTTCCACCAATCGTGCTTGTCACGTATTGATTATATACTGAATGCTGAATATGCATGAGAATGTTCACTGTTTTGGTAGACTGTTGTTTCCTTTATGTATATGGAAACTGATCATTTTGTCCAAAACATGGACACTTACAGGTTTGTTTTTAGAAGCACTGGTGTAATATGCACACAATACCATATCCACCAAAACGTGCAACAAATCTCATGGTTGGGCGTTCCTGGAACACTTTCACCAGGGAGGAGTCCAAAGTAGATTTCCAACTGACTCCTCTCTACGATGGGTCTGTCTACATTTACATCTGTCACTACCCAAAGCATGTGGCCATAGGTGAGGGTATGCCTGTGCATATTCTCATTCATCCATGCTAAAGAGGGTGATATCATCCAAAATGACCGTCGTTGGCTGGCAGAGGTCTCTTGTATCCTAATGAGGGCCGTCATTTCACACCGCCTCCTCCTTTAGAGAATAAATACTTGGGATCCTACATCAACTCCTCCTACTAAAGCTGTCCTATCTCTTCTGACTAGTGTTTTTTTTTAATGCTCTGAGAATGGATGAAGGTAGGAACGTACATAAACCGGTAAATTGAAAGGTTGACCATAACAGCCAGATACTGCACTGACCAGCCTTCTGTTATGAACGGAATATTTTCCTCTGTGTGTTAGATAAATAGTGCAACATGCTTGTGCTGATGGCCTCACAGCTTGGAGACCCGAGTTCAATTCTACTCTCGGCCATCTCTGTGTGAAGTTTGCATGTTCTCCCCGTGCATGCGTGGGTTTTCTCCGGGTACTCCGGTTTCCTCCCACATTCCAAAAACATGCTAGGTTAATTGGCGACTCCAAATTGTCCATAGGTATGAATGTGAGTGTGAATGGTTGTTTGTCTATATGTGCCCTGTGATTGGCTGGCGACCAGTCCAGGGTGTACCCCGCCTCTCGACAGATGGCTAATAATATACCATCACACATAGTGTGAAGAGGAAGAGGAGGGCAGCATTGTAAGAGATTTTAAGAGTATAAAAAGTGAGATCTGATCTGAGAAAAGTGGACGAGGGCTGAGATAGCAGCCAAAAGAAATGATGTCCACCCATGCACTCATCTAATGGGAGACACAAATGGATCTACCTTTTATCCCAACGATGCACATGGCCATCCATAAAGGCTTGTCTAAGCGAAGTGGGGAGCTCACACACACACACACACACACACACACACACACACACACACACAGGGATACATAGAGGCGACAAACTCATTTATGCTGCTGTTTATTACGATGATGGCCAGATGAGCCACGGCGAACGTGATTTGGGTTGCCTCCCGTTTCTTTGACGCCCCTCATCATTGTCTGAGGCTCAGGTGTTTACCGGGCCCTCGCTTGGCAGGAGGCGCTGACACGCTTTCCTTCTCTGTCTTGTCTCATTTTCACACGGTCGCACTCCTTTTGTTTCTTTTATCACTTACTGCATTCGCTTCAGTGGTTTCAGTCATCGTTACCTCGGGAAGGTACTGTTTAGAGTGTTTGTTACCTTGCAGGATTACACAAAAACTACACATTTAATTTCCATAAATCTCATGTACCACATGTATTCAAGTCTGGATTGATGAATGGTTGCACAATACGACAAAAAAACATGATGGTCCACGAATCCGACTGTATGTCACATACCCAAACTGTCCAGAATCAAAGCATCTTTTCTTCTCCACTGTGAACCAAGACGTAGCCGACTAATTAGCAAACATTAAATTAATTTTTATTTTTTCTTTATAGTTAGGCCTTGGCAGAGGTCTGCCCTCTCCTGTGTGCTATTGTGGTTTGATCAAGTTTTTGTTTACAGATCTATCCACTTTATAGGCTTATTCATGCACTTTCAAAAGGAGGTTGGGGTAGGGTGGGGGGTGTTTCCAGAACATTTAATGATCCCAGCAACTGTTTTTTCCTGTGGTTTAATGACTCCCTGGCGTATTTTTATCACTCCGCTTAACATCATAGGCCTAATTTTAGGTGTAGCGCTTATCAGAACTCAGCTAACGGATCATTTTGGGTGCCCATTATTTTAAAACACCAATTACTGTGTGTGATAATTACCTTAATGGACAATTAAGAGAGAATAACTTTATCATGGGATAATTAGAGAATGACTGTGGCTAATAGAAGGGGAAAGCAGTTCCTTGAGGCGCTACAAAGCAGTACATTTCAAAGTGTGCTTCAAAGGGTATGACCGCTTTAAATTGGGGACATATGCATGGACACAGACCTGTGCAACTTCCTCGAGTTATTGTTGTTGTGTACTGTTAGAGGAAGTTGTGACAATAACACCTAGCATGGAATAGCATGGAACAGAATAGTTAGTTAACATTATTATTGCAACTTGCTGTCATTTCGTGTCATACAAAGAAACAAATGTACATTTATTGGATGTAAATAAATCATTGTCAATTTAACTCTCAAATATTTGTATTTATATCAACTTAAAAATTTGTAAATGGACTTTCACTTAAATGATGTTTCTACCTTCAATACCATCACAGGAGGACGGAGGATCGAACCAGCAACCTTCTGGTTGGGTGACCACCACTCCACCACCTGAAACATGCCAACATTGTCCATTACTTATTAACCCTGATTTGTCTTAAGTCATTCATTTGTTAATTTTAAAAATATATTGTGCATCTGGAACAATAAGTAAAATAATGATTTAAGACGGCTGCACGGCAGCCGAGTTGTTAGCACAGCTAAGAGACCCGAGTTCAACTCCACTCTCGGCCATCGCTGTGTGGAGTTTGCATGTTCTCCCGGTGCATGCATGGGTTTTCTCCGGGTACTCCGGTTTCCTCCCACATTCCAAAAACATGCTAGGTTAATTGGCGACTCCAAATTGTCCATAGGTATGAATGTGAGTGTGAATGGTTGTTTGTCTATATGTGCCCTGTGATTGGCTGGCGACCAATCCAGGGTGTACCACACCTCTTGTCCGAAGACAGCTGGGATAGGCTCCAGCACCCCCTCGACCCTCGTGGGGAAAAGCGGTAGAAAATGAATGAATGAATTTTATTGCATAATTTTTTGATCCATGCTGACTAGTTGCCAACTTTTTTGCTTTAAGTGCCTGGACTTCTCCTCAGCTGTATTTGTTATGATGGGTAAGACAGTGGAACTTTCTCTCCTTATTTGAGTTTTTCTTGACGATAATTACATATGTCACCTGTTCTCTGAATTTTCAACTTTTACAGCTCCTGTCCTCCTCGCCTCCTTCATCCTCCATTTTTACCCGCTTCTCACCCATCTCCAGTCATCTGATCCATTCCCGGTCTGTTTATTTGTGTTTACTCTCTGTCTCCTCTTTTTCTGCTTATCTTCACACTCTCCATCTTCACTCTTTCTCCCACCCTCAACCATTTCTCCCTTCTCATCCCCACTGCACTGCTTCCCCGGCACCTTTGGGAGCAGGTGGTAGAGGATGACGCTCAGCTTTGATTGCCGCTTGGCTGCGGGCATTCCCGGGGCAGAGTAGCTGCGCTGCTTCAGTCTGCTGGATGTACTGGTAAATAATCCCGACTGGGGAGAGAACAGAGAAGATCTGGAGGGGAGAAGGAAGAAGAGGCAGGGAGAGGGTGCACATGTGGAAGATGTTTCTGATTGCGAGTACTTTGTAGTATTCCTTTGTAATGTGACACCTGTTTTTGATCAGATTGGTCATGAAAGTGAGACGCAACATGAACAACCTCATAAAAGTACCTACAATATAAGAATGTTGTTAATTTTCAGTTAGCAGTACACAGTGGTAACGGTAAACTGCATTGACTGGCCACAACACTGGGTACACTTGCACAGTTACACAAAGCGGCATCAAGCATTCTGCATGTATGGCTGAATAAGCGTGGTAAAATATTACACTCCTCTCAATACTTTGCAGTATTTATGGTAAATAGTATTTCACTTGAATAGCACTTTTCCACCTCCAAGTGCTCAAAACGTTTTTACACTGTGAGCACATTTATCTACTGATGATGCAGCATCAGGAACAATTGGGGTTTCAGTATCTTGCCCAATGATATTTAGACATGATCATGGGGGGACGTAAGATCGAACCTGCAACCTTCAAGTTGGGACACTGAGCCATGCCGCCCACAAATTGCACCTTGCAATCTTAAACTTGTTTAATAATGTACGCGTTGCATTTAGCAAGACAGCGGGCACGATCGTGCATCAGACACTGACATTTTTTTTTCTGTCTACTTGCTTCGGCTGGTTTGAATGGTGATATAACTACTGCTTGTAGTACTGAACATGGTAAAAAAATACAGTCAACAAGGCTGACATATAATTTCCATGTTTTTTCATGAATGACCAACTTCACACAGGTCATTAAAAATAATGAAAGAATAAATTCTCAAGAATCAATAACACACATACACAGTACATATATAGCTGAATACTAATACATATAGCAAACTCTGATCAATCCATGTAAATTTCAGACTTAAAATAATGTAATGAACTCCGATTTCCTCCCACATTCCAAAAACATGCTAGGTTAATTGGCGACACCAAATTGTCCATAGGTATGAATGTGAGTGTGAATGGTTGTTTGTCTATATGTGCCCTGTGATTGGCTGGCGATCAGTCCAGGGTGTACCCCGCCTATCGCCCCAAGACAGCTGGAATAGGCTCCAGCACCCCCGCGACCCTCGTGAGGAAAAAGCGGTAGAAAATGAGTGAATGAATAATGTAATTATTCGAGCCCCACCCATTTCCGAGTACAGATACGGATACAGATAATGTAGATGGGTGAACAGATACTAAACAGATCATGACATACACACACACAAAAATATTCAGGTGTAATATATATATATATGTATATATACATATATGTGTGTGTGTGTGTATAAAACTCAATTATATACATTAAATAATACTTGGGGCCAGAAGACAATTGGCATTGGTAATAATTAGAAGGATTTTTAGGAATTCCAGTCACACAAAGCAATTACTCTCCGAGGTCCCAAAAGTGAGTCCATAGTCTTAAGGTAGTTGCAGCCCGCCCTCCCCTCCCTCCCCCGTAGAGACTATTGTGCGCCAAGTATAATTTGCACTGCTCACACTGATATGATATAAAAGATATAAAATATACATCATACACACATGAGGGCGAGCCTGATTAACATTTCAAATGTGATTAGCTTGCCCTTTTTAAATACTTAATAAGAGTGCAAACCCTAATTTGGAATAGAGCTCTCATGGCATAATGTCATTTTTATTAGGCATTCGTTTTACACATCAATTAAGTAGATCCAGATTGGTGTAAGTTGGAAACATGCAGTACACTTTTGGAAGACATTGTCAACTGTAAAGACGGATCCTAGTTTTGATCCTAGCCTAAAGTCATATCTACAGTATTTAACCATACATGTAAAATATTGGGCTAGCTGTTTCTTTTTTGTAGTCCTTCTGTTAAATTAGAAATTAAAACATTTCCAGAATGAAGAAAGCAATGTTTTAATAAGAGTGGGTAATCGAACATTCAATAACAAATACATACATTATGTGTTATGTGATAATTCAACAAAGAGCAACAAAGATGCAATTAAATTAAAATCAATAATTTGCTTCCACGTATTTAAGTTTCCAGCAACCCGTTCACATTCTGACTCTAAGTGGCTTTTTTGTTTGTTTGTTGATGCCCATATTTTTTTCTGTGATGGAGCGTCCTGCATTTCCCATCTGTTGTGCAGCTCCGTTTCCTCCAGATTTTTTTTTCTATGAATAAGACATGTTCAAATAAACACACCACAACAAAGAACATGATAATACTCCATATCTGCAACAATTCATTTTAGAGTATAATTATCCATTCATTATTATCCTCACGAGGGTCGTGGGCAGGCTGGAGCCTATCCCAGCTGTCTTTGGGAGAGAGGCGGGGTACACCCTGGACTGGTGGCCAGCCAATCACAGGGCACATATAGACAAACAACCATTCACACTCACATTCATACCTATGGACAATTTGGAGTCGCCAATTAACCTAGCATGTTTTTGGAATGTAGGAGGAAACCGGAGTACCCGGAGGGTGGAATCAAACTCGGGTCTCCTAGCTGTGGAGCCTGCACGCTAACCACCTGCCGCCGTGCAGTCGATTGCAATAAATTGTAATTAAAAAAAAATGTAATTCTCCTTTGCTTAAAGGTAATGTTACCCCATCCATCCATTTTCCTTCGCTTATCCGGGTCCGGGTCGCGGGGGCAGCCATTTCAGTAGGGAAGCCCAGACTTCTCGGTCCCCGACCACCTTCTCCAGCTCCACCGGGAGGACACCAAGGCGTTCCTAGGCCAGCTTTGAGACATAATCCCTCCAGCGTGTCCTCGGTCTGCCCCGGGGCTTTTTCCCGGCTGGGCATGCCTGGAACACTTCACCAAGGAGGCGTTCGGGCCATGTCCCAAAAACCAGATTTGGCCACCGAAGACCAGGTCACCCAGGCACCCGCCCTTGACCGCCACCCAACACACAATGCACCGGACCCTTATACTTCCCCCCGTAGGTGGTGGGTCTACAAGGGGGAAATCCTGTGTGGCTTCTTCGGGCTGGGCCCAGCCCGGCCCCACGGGTGAAGGCCCGACCACCAGGCACTCGCCTGCAAGCCCCTGCTTCGGACCTGGCTCTAGGGTGAGGGTTAGGGTTAGTCATAAAGGTCTTCTGAATCACTCTTAGTCTGTCCCGTCACCTCGGACCTGTTTGCCTTGGGAGACCCTACCAGGGGCATATAGCCCCAGACAACATAGTACCTCGGATCAGTCGGGCACTCAAATCCCTCCACCAGAATAATGTGGTGATTCACGTATGTCTTCGCCCTACTTTCTATAAACAACATTGTTATGCATCATAAAGCCACTATACATCTGGCTAACCCCGTCTGTATGTTTATTAAAGGCATTCATTACAGTCTAAATATAATTTGGAAGTGACAACTTACGGTTCTGCTACATTGGTTGATGCATTAAGTAGCAGCGTAATTACAGAAGCCCTGTCAGAGTTTGTTTCGGACCCTGACTTTCGATGAAATAACGTGATGAAACATACTGTACCTTATGTTTCCAGATAATATACTGAACAAATGATCTGCCTGGATACACCCTGACCTTGGCCTGGATGACTAAAAAAAAAAAAAAAAAAAGTCATGCTGCTATTTTCACAGCGTGCTCCTCGTGGATATTTCTGTCCCGCCAGAATTCACTACATTCCACAGGCATCACCTCAATTACAGGACCTGCTGGCCCTGAGAAAAGTAAACCTGAGCCACAAGTGAAAAGTGTCATCAGATGAGCTGCAGCTGACATCTCATCAGCTCACACAAACTTCAACTATGCCGCTCGCAGACAGAAAAGGTCATCAGCACCCAGAGGTTTCTCACAAGCTAACACATTCACTCCCACGCTTCTGTCCCCTCTATACCACTCTTATTTTATTTGGTAAATGTTCAAATCAGGCCATAACACAAGGAGCTCATAGTTTACTAAATGTTGCCAGGTTGCATTTTGTTAAGTATGAAATACTTTTATTAAAAAAAAAAAGACGAATCACAGGGAGCTCAAACACTAAATTGTACTCAACACTTGACATTTTAGAATGCCCTACATTTAACTGCCTTTTGGGAAGCGGTACCCAAGTTGTTTTCGGTAAATAACACTCTGAAATCACTGCATGCTTCAACGGGTCCGAAGCATCAGATTGTCCAAAATAGTTCTTGAGTGAATATGCCGTCCATATTGATAAATGGTAGACTGAATTGTTTCACTGCACACCAAACTGGCAATAAGGACACCTTAACTCAACCTGTGTCACTGTTAGAATAAATGTACATACAATTATTATAATGTTAGTTATCACTCTTATATCCATTTGCTTAGACAATAGAAAGTGTTTGAATGTGCTGAAGAGGGAATGTTCCCGTGACCCTGATCAGAGACCCCCAAGCGACCCCGGGTCCTGGAGGTGCCTGGATGCGCCTACAGCAACCCTGCAGATGTTCATGTTAATCCTGGAAGAATGTGTCAAGATAAGAACTCATTCATTCATTCATTTTCTACCGCTTTTTCCTCACAAGGGTCGCGGGGGGGTGCTGGAGCCTATCCCAGCTGTCTTCGGGCGAGAGGCGGGGTACACCCTGGACTAGTCGCCAGCCAATCACAGGGCACATATAGACAAACAACCATTCACACTCACATTCATACCTATGGGCAATTTGGAGTCGCCAATTAACCTAGCATGTTTTTGGAATGTGGGAGGAAACCGGAGTACCCGGAGAAAACCCACGCATGCACGGGGAGAACATGCAAACTCCACACAGAGATGGCCGAGGGTGGGATTGAACTCGGGTCTCCTAGCTGTGAGGTCTGCACGCTAGCCACTTGACCACCGTGCCGCCCAAGATAAGAACTCATAAAACAATAAAAATAATTACTCTCACATACACACACACATAGACAAACAAATACAGCTTGTGCAACTCCCCCCCCCCCTTAGAGTTCCACGACCATGTAGTAGGGACCCCCGAAAAAGAGAATAAAAAGAGAGGAGTGTGAACTGCATATTCAGAGTGTAGCGGCATGTCACTGGGTATATGGTTTCACTCTCCTCGCTGTGAGTAACTTTGAATATTGTAGTCTGTCCCTTCTGTACCTGACAGTCACGGGTGCTCTTTTGGTACACCTGGATCTTTTACCTTACAGGTTTATTATACCCAGGTTGCCTACTGTTCTCGCCACCTTCATCCAGGAACCTCTGCTGATGTCAGCTAATGGGATGCAACGTCACTATACTATGTGGGCTATTAAGCCAAGATCTTGGTTGGTTGTAGGCTTTTACGTTTTACAAGAAAATGATAAATGCTCTGTTAATCCTTTACAAAGAGTATAAAATGAAGCCAATATTGAGGTATTGGTCAAAATGTCCATCTCCATTAGGAGACCTGTCATTGTAAAGTCGACAGCAGAAGGGTTTATGAGACAGTGGTTAGTTTGGAGTCCCTTTATGAGTTTACCGTCTTCAGTCGTTTTTTTTTTTTTTTTACCATTTTGCAAAATCTTGACTGTTTATCTGGAGTAATACATTAAAAACATGTTTTCACTGTCAAAATGTGGGAGTTAGCCTCATTTAGTTCATTCTATGCTTTAGTTCCTGTTTCCATGCCCTTATTTTGTTGCCACTTCCTTTGTTGTTCCTTTCCGTTCCCTGGCTGTGTTTGAAACCGCATCCTACTACTTATACTAACTCTTTGAGTATGCAGTGTGTCTACACTGGTAGTATGCGATTTTTGAGTATGCGAGAAGTTCCCGAATGCATTCTGCATTCACCAGAAATGTTGAGTATGTATCATGTATCACCAGGATGCAACGCGACGTGACGTCACTGCGAAAAAAAAAAAAAAAAAACGTTGGCTGAACACTAAGCAGCAGGATGGACAAAACGGCAATGTCAAGCAGGATATATTGCTATAGTTGGTTCACTTCTTGTTTTCAAAGTAAAAGCTATAAAAACTGTGTTTTTTTCATTCATTCATTTTCTACTGCTTATCCTCATTATCCTGGGAATGTGGGAGGAAACCGGAATACCCACAGAAAACCCACGCATGCACGGGGAGAACATGCAAACTCCACACAGAGATGGCCGAGGGTGGAATTGAACCAGGGTCTTCTAGCTGTGAGGTCTGCGCGCTAGCCACATGACCACCATGCACACTATGGTTTTTTGTATGAGAAAAGTAAGGGGGTGTTTTATTTTTGTGAAAATAACCGGAATTGCGTTGCTCACTTCGGCCAGCTTAAATTTTGCCAAATTCGTCCGAACGAAATTGTAAACGTATTTAAAAACATACTTGCAAGTGATTAATCGGAATTAATTAATTTGAGTGAAATCTTTAATCATGTGATCGCCCTAATGCATATTTAAATTTTCATTTTTTACTCAATCAATCCTTGTTTTAGACTTAAATTGGTGAATTTCATAGCAAGTCATCTGACAACAACGCTGAAAAAAATGTATTGCTGCCAATGCACGTTATGATTTGGGATAAATGACTTACAATTGTCTTAGATTACAGTTCTCATTACGTCATTTTCCTGTCATTTTGCATTTGAGTTATGCTGCCTAATTCTTCCAAAATATACATACACAGTAAGCTATATACTTCAACAAACCAAGACAGATCGTGAAATGTATTTATTTTGGATTTTTGCGTCAAACCGCATCTACTTGGAGTGACCACTAAAAACTTCATTCCATCTACGTCAGATCCATCCGCGTGCTAAATCACACTACAGTAATAACAATATTAAATAACGAGCGTTGGCATTCCGCAGCTCAGCTCATACATTTTGATTTACAGATGAAAAGAAAGGCATACATAAAATTGTCTTCAATCACAGCTCACTTAATTAAGTAGACATTTTTCAAAAAGCGAATTAGCATAAAATGAACAGCTATGAACGAGTAAATCACAGACTTAAAACATAGTAGCCAAGGAAATGGCGAGGACTTTTATCACTTTATTATTTTCAACAAACCTGTTGTTGTTGTCAAACGAAGTGATATGTGATTATGTGCATTCACAATTGTTTATGGATGAGCAGTAATATAAAAATTATGACTTCAATGTCAAATTTGGGTCAACTACTCTGGAGAAGTTAGTTTATAAATTTATAGTCCGTAAAGAGTTTGACTCTCACACCTCGTGAGTACATTTGATGATGAGCGCAAAGCAATAATAATAATGATGATATGGTCATTTTTTGGCATATTTTCTTATCCATTTAAAGCTGATTGATTCGTAGATGTACCCCCTTCATTCCATCCCCATCCCATGTCCTCTTTTCACTCTTGCAAATTTTTCAAAGTCGTGCAGCCGGTGGTGTAGCGTCTTTCAGCCTTGAGCGTACAAATGTCACCTCTCCTTCAGCAATGTCACATTGTTTGTTTACTTTGTTCATGTGGATTGCCAATGGCCTGTGGTTTGGCAACCAACCACTCGGGGAGCCTTTAGATGAAGAGAAAACAATGTTTTTGCATTATAAATGATTTTCCAAAAATGTCGCTATATAATAAATCCGAGGATGAAGTCAAAATTACAAACATGGCGTAAGTACCAAACAAAGATGTGAGAGTACGGCTATACAAATGAACTAAGGTAGACGGTGGTAGACCAAAACAGACCAAAGGTAGACTAAAACAAAGTTAACATAAATGATACTGGGTCGAGACCACAGGGTGGTACAACTAGAGAGGTAATAAGTTACATCACTACTATACTAGAGAGTATCACATACTACAGTATTAATTGGCCCTGTACCCTAGAAACCGCCCATGAATGATACGGGAAAAGGCCGAAATGATACTGTGTCAAAGCCCAGGGCAGTGATACTGATAAAATATAGAGTTTAACCATGTCCAGTATCAGCCCCCGTAGCTGTCCACTCAGAGCGCGCTGCTCTGGTATCGTGCCCGTGAAACAACCAATCAGAGAACAGCGCACGAGTGCTTAGTGCCTTGTGCTTCTCCAGTCACCAAAAAACCCAAACTTGATTAATGGAACTTTAATTGTCAGACATTGATAAGGTAAGACTGTTGATAAAATATTATTGTTGAAATATTTTTGCAATTATTGTGTTTACACTGCTTAGATATAATAATTTATAATAAACTGAACATTTTCTGGAAACAAAATGGTCTTTTGATTAAATAGTACGTGATAATAAGCTCAAGATTAAATAGTATGTGATAATAAGATCCAGTATCAACAGTACTAGGGGGCATGATACCTGGCCTGATACCAGACAAACCATGTGATAACCTATAATAGTAACATACCTCTGGACTAGAATCCGTCACACTGCAAGCCCATGAATGCATCCAGACTGCATTCTGACTGCTGATTGGATGAGCAAGAGAAGGGAGGAGTGCTTCGGCGTCTGCAGCATCTGAAAAAAAAAGTTATACCCCAAAGTATTCCGTACATCCGGCGGAGCCAGAGCCGCACCGCACAAAGCTAGTGTGAGCCAACAACAGGGATTTCCTGGCGGAACCGAATATATCCCGAAAGGGAAAATTCTGGACATATTAAAATGGACATATTGTGCTTTTATTGCTAATGATGCTAGCTTAGCAAACAATAAAATATGTAAGGTTCAGCGACATTTTCAAAACAAGCAACAGTTCTCTCTCTGCAAGGACAGTCAAGGACAAGACTAATAAAATAGCATCAAACATCACCGGCATGCATGAAAGGACTACCAAGTCGGTCTTCACATTAAAAGCACTGTGCATTACATTTTATGTGACTGCACTGAAGAAAGACAAGTAGCTTCCATCAACATAAGTACCAGCCTGAAGTTTGTTTTCTAGCGATGAGATCATTTTTTTTGATGTGTGGGTAACAGCCAGTGGGCTAGAATGAGTTAACTTGATATTGAATAAATATGAGCATGAACACTCAACACAAACATAATAACAAAGATCACCTTTGTGCATTCACACCGAGAACCAGCAGGGTTAAAGAATGGGAACAATATAAGTCTATTTGTAGCAGCATTGCAGAAACGTTCATTTTATTTCCCGAGCATTGTTCCAATCATCATTGGAAATCATTGTTCCTGAAGTTTTCCATGGACTGGTACGGACATGCAGCCCAGTGGTTGGAGAACCCAGATGTAAACAATGCACAAGCATGCACACTGCACTTTTATTGAGACTATTTGTCTTTACTAGAAGAGGGGGCAAACTGGCTCTTTTGATGGTAAAGGTTGCCAACCCCCGGTCTAGAAGGTGAATAGGACGGTACAATCCTGTGGCTTTTTGTAGCCATTATGGAGGTTAAAGGGGACCTATTGTGCTTTTTCCACTTTTCTGACCAATAAATGTAGATAGAATGTTCCATTCTTGTGTCAAAGTTTCAGATGATAAAGTTTGCGCATTTGGAAATGAGCCCTAAAAGAACTTTAGGATGGCTCAAAATGCTCGGTTGTGATGTCACAGAGGGGTGAACTTCCTTACAAATCAAAGGAAATCCAGCTGGAATAGGTGTGGGTTATTGTAGCTGCTCTATAGGAGTCCTCAACTCAATGCAGAGGGTCTAAAAACCTAAGCGTAGGTCCCTTTTAAAAATGGCTGGACTTGTCAATCGACTGGAGATGTGCCGTGTGGTACCACCCCGCACTGGAAATACGGCAATCTGAAACCAAAAGCGGACGTGATGAACCCAGTCAAAACACATTTATCGACAAGAACAATCAACTCAAAATTTGACCTAAATGTTTTGAAATACACAAACAAACAAATTTTGTTCTGAACACCAGATCACTTGTTTTGAAGTTTTTTTTAAACCGTAAAAGGGACGTGTTATCCAAACCGGCCCCGCCGGCTATCTCCAGGGGAGAGGGCAGTTTGCTAAGTAGTAAACCTGTGTTCTGTCAGGTGTCATTAAGGTCCAGTGGGACTCTGAAGGGAGCTGTCACGGCGAGGAGTAATGGATGTCTTCTTCACTGATTGCTAGCAGGGATGGACTCAGCACAAACACCAAATTAGATGTGACATCTTGATGGAGTCAATGCAGGAGACACAGCTGGTCACCAGAGTTAGATGGAGGATGGGAAGGCATGAGAAGTAGAAGAAAAATACAAGGAGCAAGTAGATAAAGGCAAATGGAATCCAAATAAAGAGGAACACTTAAACCCTTGGAAATGGCTAGCTGGTGCCTGTCATGGCTAACTTTGGGACTTTCACCATGGACTGGTTGCCAGTCAATCACATATAGATAAAAAAAAAAAAAACGACTCACACGAATTTAGAGTCTCCATTGAAACTAACATGCATGTCTTTGGACTGTAAGGGGAAACCAGAGTGAACCATTCATTCATTCATTTTCTACCGCTTATCCTCATGAGGGTTGCAAGGGATTCTGGATCCCAACTGTCTTTGTGCGAGAGGCGGGGTACACCCTGGACTGGTGGCCAGCCAATCACAGGACACATATAGACAAACAACCATTCACACTCACATTCATACCTATGGACAATTTGGAGTCGCCAATTAACCTAGCATGTTTTTGGAATGTGGGAGGAAACCGGAGTACCCGGAGGATGGAATCGAACTCGGATCTCCTAGCTGTGAGGCATGCGCGCTAACCACCCGCCGCCATGCAGTCGATTGCAATAAATTGTCATTTTAAAAAAATGTATACCTATGTACAGTGAAGAAAATAAGTATTTGAACACCCTGCTATTTTGCTATTTCTCCCACTTAGAAATCATGGAGGGGTCTGAAATTTTCATCGTAGGTGCATGTCCACTGTGAGAGAGATAAACTAAAAAGAAAAATCCAGAAATCACAATGCATGATTTTTTAACAATTTATTTGTGTGATACAGCTGCAAATAAGTATTTGAACACCTGTGTATCATCTAGAATTCTGACCCTGAAAGACCTGTTAGTCTGCCCATTAGAAGTCCACCTGCACTCCATGTATCATCCTGAATCAGATGCACCTGTTTGAGGTCGTTAGCTGCATAAAGACACCTGTCCACCCCATACAATCAGTAAGACTTTAACTTGTAACATGGCGAAGACCAAAGAGCTGTCCAAAGACACCAGAGACAAAATTGTACACCTCCACAAGGCTGGAAAGGGCTACGGAGCAATTACCAAGCAGCTTGGTGAAAAAAGGTCCACTGTTGGAGCTATCATTAGAAAATGGAAGAAGCTAAACATGACGGTCAATCTCAATCGGAGTGGAGCCCCATGCAAGATATCACCTCGTGGGGTCTCAATGATTCTAAGAAAGGTGAGGAATCAGCCCAGAACTACACGACAGGACTTGGTCAATGACCTGAAAAGAGCTGGGACCACCGTTTCCAAGGTTACTGTAGGTAATACACTAAGACGTCATGATGTGAAATCATGCATGGCACGAAAGGTTCCCCTGCTTAAACCAGCACATGTCAAGGCCCGTCTTAAGTTTGCATATGACCATTTGGATGATACAGAGGAGTCATGGGAGAAAGTTTTATGGTCAGATGAGACCAAAATAGAACTTTTTGGTCATAATTCCAATAAGCGTGTTTGGAGGAAGAAGAATGAAGAGTACAATCCGAAGAACACCATCCCTACTGTGAAGCATGGGGGTGGTAGCATCATGCTTTGGGGGTGTTTTTCTGCACATGGGACAGGACGAGTGCACTGCATTAAAGAGAGGATGACTGGGGCCGTGTATTGTGAGATTTTGGGGAACAACCTCCTTCCCTCTGTCAGAGCATTGAAGATGGGTCGTGGCTGGGTCTTCCAACACGACAACGACCCGAAGCACACAGCCAGGAAATCCAAGGAGTGGCTCCGTAAGAAGCATATCAAGGTTCTAGCATGGCCCAGCCAGTCTCCAGACCTGAACCCAATCGAAAATCTTTGGAGGGAGCTCAAACTCCGTGTTTCTCAGCGACAGCCCAGAAACCTGACTGATCTAGAGAAGATCTGTGTGGAGGAGTGGGCCAAGATCCCTCCTGCAGTGTGTGCAAACCTGGTGAAAAACTACAGGAAACGTTTGACCTCTGTAATAGCAAACAAAGGCTACTGTACCAAATATTAACATTCATTTTCTCAGGTGTTCAAATACTTATTAGCAGCTGTATCACACAAATAAATTGTTAAAAAATCATGCATTGTGATTTCTGGATTTTTCTTTTTAGTTTATCTCTCTCACAGTGGACATGCACCTACGATGAAAATTTCAGACCCCTCCATGATTTCTAAGTGGGAGAAATAGCAAAATAGCAGGGTGTTCAAATACTTATTTTCTTCACTGTATACCTATGGACAATTTGGAGTCGCCAATTAACCTAGCATGTTTTTGGAATGTGGGAGGAAACCGGAGCACCCTGAGAAAACCCACACATGCACGGGGAGAATGTGCAAACTCCACAGAGAGATGGCCGATGGTGGAATTGAACTCGGGTCTCATAGCTGTGAGGCCTGCACGCTAACCACTCTAACCACCGTGCAGCCCCAGAGTGAACCAGAATCCAGGGATATCCTGAAGTACCCTGGGTAGACTTCCACACTGTGATGCCCAACATTATCTTGATTCGCTTCGTCTGGCTTTGCAAGGTAATGGTCCTCGTAATTGTTGAGTTTTGACATCGTTCCAACGAAGAAAAGACGGGAAAAATGACTGTTCAATCAGGTTCATTACACATGAATATCACTGGTACCGATACTGCGGGCAAAGGAGTTCCGTGCCTCGCCAACATCACACAGCAACGACATCAACACCCTCAGATCACCTCGGATGAATCTGGAAATCACTGTGTCAGTCACCGGCCTCTGTAATGAGTGATGATTACAGGAGCTGACGTTCTGAAACAAATCAGATTTCAGACCAATTAAAAATGAATTGTTCAAAATGGGTGTTGACCCATACTGAATTGGTTGATTGGTGATCTTATTAAGCTTGTTTCTCAGCAACAAGAGAAGGCAACTCGCTGTCACAGAGATAGAGAGAGGATATAAACTTGGCAGCCGGTGGTGGTGTCTTCTGGAGCTGCAATATGTGGAGTACGATACTGGGACACCTGGCCATTACACCTACAGTAAGTGAAACTAATTGGTTATTAGTAGTGAACGAGTGCAGTGAACCCCTACAGCTGTGAATTTCTTAATGGTAGATTGTCCCCGATGATTGACCATTGACCAGACCAGGGTGTGAGTCGACGTCAGCTGGGATAATTTGCCAGTTTTTGTGATCCTGAACAGGAATAAGCAGGATAAAATGAATGGATGTACCTTTCACAATTGCCCTTTGAACGAGTGGTGCCCAATCAGAAGTACAGTATAGTCCACAACTCGGTCAAAATCAGCTTGCATAGGCTCCAGCTCACTGAGCAGGATGGATGCAATCCCTTGTACGGTTGCCCTGTGAGTGCCTGGCGACCTTTCATTCTGGACTAGATCCCCAGTTGCGTTGTGACCATGACCAGGGTTGTCTACAAGATTTTGGAGTGTATTATTATTATTATTGTCTGTTGATCCAAATTTGGCAATAATAGTAGGTATAATAGTTTCCATCTACCAGAGACAGGGAATTACCTTTAAATTATTTTGAATTATTTGCTACAATGAGGTTGAAGTTATGTTGGTACAATGTGTAAAGGTAAACTCACCTTTAAACTTTCGGTTGACCATATTTGACCCTATATTTCAGTATGTGGAATCAAACTATGGAATGGATTGAGTAATGCTACGTTCACACCGACGCCGAATGTCGCGCTTTGAATCGGCGACGAATTCGGCGTCATTTTTCAAAAAATCTCATGATCTCCTAAGCTCTGTTACGCAATGGAAAATGTCGAGATCCCGACTGCATCCCGTCAATGATCCAGAGCATATTGTAGCGACCCTGACGTTTTCATGTTGACATTGTGCTCTTGGGTGTCCGACTGTTCCGGGTGACTGTGAATACACCAGGGGGTGGGGGCGTGTCTGGTGGAGGAAGTACTGTTGTGTTGCTGGTGGTGGTTGCAACGGCGTGGTTACGGCCGACAGTAGCCAGTATTATTGTTGTGCAATAAAAAGCTTGTCAGCGATCGCAGTCGTGTAATTTCCATAGCGTCGGCAACGACGCTACAATATATAAAGATGCAGCAGATCCATTGATCCTTTGAACCAAGCTCTGTTAAGCTTTCCTACGCTTTGAGCAAAACTTTGATAAGCTTTGTGACGCTTTGATAAGCTTTAATACGCTCTCCCCGCTTTACGCAATTCGTGACAGATCGCCTCAAATTTTTAAACAGTTAAAAAATTTTTGGCGCTCTTGCCGAATGTCCCGAATTGCTCAAACCTTTCTTACGCTGTATTACGGTCTTTACGCTTTCATTAAGCTTTGTTACGCTTTGCCGGCGCTTTGCTCGCCGATTTAATTCGCCATCGATTCGGCGTCGGTGTGAACGTAGCATAAGGACCTCAAACAATGCACAACGGTGAGCGAAGTCAAGAAACAATACAAGCAGTTGATGTTTGCTAAATACAAGGATGAAGAGTCTTGAACCAGTCATGCTATATGTATCACTATATTGACACCTACTATGGTACCCATTATGTTATTGTATTGTATGTACTTTGGTACGTGACAAAAATAAAAAAAAATAATAATAATTAAAAAAAAACAAAACAAAACATAGACTATATTAGGAAAGCAGGAAGTGAACAAATGTAACAGTTACTGATTGTAAAAGTACCAGATGGAGGGGTAGGATTTAATAAGCTTTGCTTCTTCCTACTCCTTTTGGATATGTGGAACTGGGAACTGATTATGCGATGCACTCAATTGTAATCTGATGCATGTTCAAATGAAATAAAACCATTACCATTACCATTACTGTTACCATATTATGGAATCCTGAGCAAATAATCACCCACTATCTTGGACTGCACTTTAATTGGCCATTAAGTGGCAGCGGCCTTCATTAGTAGCATAGCTTTAATCGTTAGGAGGAAATGAGGAGATCTGGTTTGAACAGAGGACAAAAAGAGGAAAGCTGGCTTGAAACATCAGTGGATTCAAACAGAAATGGTCAGAATTATGATGGATGAAGCTCGCAGTGCATGTGCTCTTATGTCCTAGTGACATTTTCAAGTCCAGGGAGAGCGGCATGGTTGTCGTATGTTATATAGCAAGACCGTGCTGTGAAACCTTGATCATTCTGTAACAATGTGTTGGAAAGAAAAATGTAACTCAAAGAAAAACGTCATAGTTAGATGTGTAATTGTTACTAAATTCAACCACAAATTACATGATTTTTTTTTTATTTGAAATTGTCTTTCTTTATTCATGATGACAGAAGTGAAAGGAAGTCTACCAATAGGTTATGACATTCATGAAAGACAAGGACAAAGGACATGACCGTATCCCTTGGGAATGCTTTTAACGCACTTCCAAGGTTGTCTGCTCTCCTTTAAAGGAGCGCAGAGTGGAAACAAGGCCTGACAGCATCATTTGCCCGGCGGAACCTACATCAGACTGTTTCTTCTCAAGGAAGCGCGGGGGCCATTAAAAATGGATAGATCAATACATAAGAATACACGCACCTCTGGCTCCGTCTTTTTTCATGCAAAGACCGAGAGCACTGAAGAATACATTGTTGGAAAAAAGAAAAGCACAGCAGAAGTTAGAGCAAATGTTGATAAATACACTCCTGATCCAAATTTTAAGATCAGTTGAAAAGTTGCAAGAATTTACATTTCGTAGGCTATAAGTAGAGCTTTGGAATGCAAAAAGTGGAAGAAAAAGTGGAATAGCCTGTTCATCAGCTCATCAAAATAGCCAGACGGGCGTTGTGGACTGTAATGTTGTCCTGTTAAAAAAACCCAGTCATCACTACACAGAGAAGGACCTTCAGTGGTGAGGGATGGCCCCTGCAATATCTCCACATAGCCATCTGCTGTTTTGATGCCCCGCCACAATCTGAAGTGCCATTGTCCCCTTGACAAAATATCATACCCCATATCATTTTTTTTTTTTGAAGATACAGTTGCACATGGAAACATGACGAAACTGATTTTTTGTGTTTCCTGGTATGTATTATTCTGGTCAATAGGCATCAATAACGACACACAATAATGACATAATGAAACATTACCTTACACTATACTACCTTAACAGAATCAGAATCAGACTCGCCTTTATTGTCATTGTATTGCATACAACAAAATTTGTGTGCAACTCCACAGTGCATTTTGTAGAAAGTAAAAATAAAATAAAAATAAGGAAAAGAAATAAAAATAAGGAATAAGAATATAAATATAAAAAGTGGCAGATACTATTCAGAATAAATATAAGTATACATACGTATGTAACCTATAACCTAAACCAATAACCTGTACAGTAAACAAAATGTAGAATTGTACATGAATTTCACTTTGAATGAATGAATCTTATTGCACATAAATCCTGTATTGCACATTTTTAAGCTTATTGCACATAATAGTGAGATGTGTGTTTTAGTAGTGCAGTATTGATCATTTATGATTGTTCATTGCAGTGATGGCTTTGGGAAAGAAGCTGTCTCTGAGTCTGTTTGTCCTCAGTAAGTCAGCCATGGCATGTTCGACATGATGTGAAAAAAGTTTTTGCTCCAATTCCGTGTGGAAGTGGTAATTTATTTTACTTAGCCGGAGAATCTGATATCTGGCTATCTTTGGTGCCGAGTGCAGTCCAATAATGAGAGAAGGGTTCTTCTTCAACGCCACAAAATTGCCCGTTTGCAATTTGCACAAGGGCACCAAAGTTTCATTTTCTTGTTCGGAAAAAATGGAACCTTGATGGTGGCTTCTAGAAGTTCTGTGTACTACTGTACAATAATGTTGACTACAATTATACAATAGAAGTACCGTAGACTTAAACAATGATGATCTCTTCTTGGGAAAAATGAACTTGAGCGTTTCAATATGAATTATGCCAATCTGTAGTGCCAGCCTGTGGATGGCATTTTTACATTTTTATTGCCTCATGCATATTCTTTGTACAGTTCATGCATATATTGCCCTGAATTAATAGTCAGCAAAAGATCAATTATCATATCAGTCCTAAAGCCTGCTGGGAATTTTCATCATCATCAGTATATGTGATCACTGATGGCCCTCCAATAATAATAATAATAATTCATAATCACCACTCCCAATCTTTTTTTTTTTTTTTTTGCATATGGCTGTGGTGAACTTTGACTGAGTTTAAAGTACTTTAAATATTAATTGCAAATGCTCAGTCTCAACTAGTTTGCTATCTCAAGAAGACAACCTGACCTTAGCTATGGGAAACTGGGCTACATCCACGCTAAGGCACAACTCTTCCAGGCATCAATATTGTGCTAAATATTCAATAGATGTACTCTACTTTCATCTCAGGAATGAAGTGAGGAAAGTAATTGATAATGGTTGTGGTTTTTTTTTTTTTTTTTTGCTGTTAAAATGTTTCATTCACCTTTTACAAATGCTGCAAGATTAAAGTGAGACGTAAATATTTTTGGCAGGACATATTGTGCTGTTGCCTCCAAAACTTGAAAGGATGAGATCAAGGATGCAGGCTCTCATAAAAGCAACCTGAGAGCTTTGACAGGGATTGCATCATCAACAGCAAAAGTGATCAAAGTAGTTGGAGGAGAAAAAAAAAACTTGGATATGCCGTGATACTGTACAACAAAGTCTTGGTCAATGGAAAATTCATTCATTCATTCATTTTCTACCACTTATCCTCACGAGGATCGCGGGCGTGCTGGAGCCTATCCCAGCTGTCTTCGAGCGAGAGGCGGGGTACACCCTGGACTGGTCGCCAGCCAATCACAGGGCACATATAGACAAACAACCATTCACACTCACATTCATAATGAAGGTATTTGCTCAATTTTGCTAGAGATAAAAACTAAAACATAGTCTCAGAAATACAGACAAAAGTAAGATTCACAAAAAAGGACTAACATGACAACTGACAGTTATGGTGGAAACATCGGGTCCGCATATGACAGCTTGCTTTGCAACAAAGGAAAAGCAGAATGTTCCAGACGCCTTGATGCCCCTGCGAACAAAGGAAAAGATGCCTTCATGTCCTTGCGAACAAACGAAAGCAGAAACACCATGAAAGAAGCGGTTCAAGCAAGGGCAGTGGCGAAAGCTGATTGGTCCAGGACTCCAGCCTCTTACACACTCTTCAGTGTATAAAAGGCCAGGCAGGGAAAGGAAGGGTGCTTTATTGCAGTTGCTCTGTAATAAGACCCGCTTACATGTAGGCATACAGGGACTGCAGATAAGCCTCCACACCTCCTGGTGAGGTGTTCCAGACCTAGGACCGCTTTGAAGTTGAGCGGTACAGTATATTGATTCAAATGTGCTTGTCAATCATTTTTTTCTTGAGCATCTGTCATACAAGTGTTAAAAAATTTTTTTGTGTAATGCTAGGAGTCCACTGGGCCAGTGCCAGTTGGTGCCAGTTGGTGCCAGTTTGCGCCAGTTTGCGCCAGTTTGCGCCAGTTTGCGCCAGTTTGCGCCAGTTTGCGCCAGTTTGCGCCAGTTTGCGCCAGTTTGCGCCAGTTCGCGCCAGTTCGCGCCAGTTCGCACCAATCACATAATCTTTAGTGCAAACTGCCGCCAGCCCAGTGAACTCCTTGCATCATTGGTGCAACTTGGCTCGCGCCATTACATTCCAGTGGATTCCAATAGGCAGATTGTTTGCGACATTTGGTTCCACTTGGTAGACACTTGGCACCGAGTGGCGCATCAAGCAATTTAGAAAATTTTCTTGCCACCAAACTCAATTTTTGCCCGCGTTACGGGCCACCACGAGCCAGTTGGGAGGCAGTTTGAGCCACTGCACACCACTAGGCACCTTATTGGTGACACTAGGCACCACAGCAAATTGCATTGGTACGAACTGGCACCAACTGGCACCGGCCTAGTGGACTCTTAGCATTAATAGCAGAGTGCAAAAATTATTTACAAACAAGAAAATTGTCTGATTGTGTGTCTGCTTACGTCATATAACTTTGTTCTCGAGGCAGTTCCCGTTATTACAATGCAATATTACCACACAAAGGCAAAAGAAAAAGCAAAAAATGACATCATGTATGACAGATTTTTGCTGTACTCCCCTGAAATGTTTGCCAAATATCAAATTGCATAACTTCATGAGTTCAAAATAGTAACTACTGAAGAAAGTTAGTAACAGAAAATGAACAAATAAAACCTAGTACATGTTTTGGCCTCACTTGTCCAACATTTACAAGATTGTCTTTATCTTCATAAGGCGTTTTTGAAAGTGCCTTCAGCTACTGTTGTGATGTGGTGTTTTATAAGTACAATATAATGATAGGTGAGAGCTGGTGTGCAGTTTTACCTGCAGTATTTCAACACTGACCTTCTCAAGCTGTTTTGTGTCACGCCTCAGGGTAGAAAAACTTTTTAAGCCCTTTATTTGTCTCTCACCTTAGTTGAAAGGTGAACGTTTAGGTAGTGAAACACAGGCTGTATTGTGTCTGGGCTCTTGACTTGTTTTTTACGACTTTGATTCCCCACTTAGTCAGTGTTTTGACAACTTGCTAACGGGTGATTATTGCAACGCACTAGTACCCACTACAGCTATGACAATGACAAAGCTACCGCCATTATCACAACCTTCAAGACATGACAGTGAGCTTCAATAGCTTTGATTCTGAGCATACATTTTCTGTCAAAGACGATACTTTACTTTGACTGATATGCAATTCATATGGTGTGGGGGTGTCAATGTGCATATTGTGAGTGATGCAAGGCGCCTGCAAGAAGTGCCTCAAGTCTTGAGCTTGCACAAACATGCACAAACAACATCACCCACCTTAGGATTAGTAATATGATAGGAAAACTTAAATGTGCGTCAAAGCAAGACTGTCAGGTCAGCTTTGTGCTCAGTTAAGATTACTCAACTCCATATGAGGTATGCCGCCCCTGGCTGTGTATCAGTGTGTTCACACTAAGAACACGTTCTTGACTTTAGGTGTGAAGTGGACCCAGGCACGGAGTTGGCAATACATGCTTAATACATGGGATACATTCATTCATTCATTTTTTACTGCTTATCCTCAAGAGGGTCGCAGGCGTGCTGGAGCCTATCCCAGCTGTCTTCAGGCGAGAGGCGGGGTACACCCAGGACTGGTCGCCAGCCAATCACAGGGCACATATAGACAAACAACCATTCACACTCACATTCATACCTATGGACAATTTGGAGTCGCCAATTAACCTAGCATGTTTTTGGAATGTGGGAGGAAACCGGATTACCCGGAGAAAACCCACACAGAGATGGCCGAGGGTGGAATTGGGTCTCTTAGCTGTGAGGCCTAACCACTCGTCCACCATGCAGCCCCACATATAATACATACAAGTCCCAAATATCTACCTCCTACTGTAAACATAGACAATATATCCATCCATCCATTTTCTATAAGGGTATTTTCTATTCTATTTTCTAGGGTATGCTGGAGCCTATCCCAGCTGTCTTCGGGCGAGAGGCGGGGTACACCCTGGACTGGTCGCCAGCCAATCACAGGACACATATAGACAAACAACCATTCACACTCACTTTCATACCTATGGACAATTTGGAGCGGGGAATCGAACCCAGGTCTCCAAGCTGTGTAGCCTTCTCATATGATAAATTCTAGGAGTCACAAGTAAGTACATGTAAGTAAGTACTGATGACTTTTTTTTACTACAGGATAACTTTATTTGAGTTAGTTCATCCTTAATCTGAATAATAAAGTCACTTGCTTACTGTTCACCACTTGGGGGCAACAGTGAATCAGAAGGGGAGTTTGATGTCAGCTGACGTCTAAAAGGTGACTTTATGACATGGTTAACGCACCCCCACTCGATAGATTTATACATACAAGCTAGTAGGTGGCACCGAATGACTTATCCCAAAACAGGTCAGAGCTTTTCTTCATGTCATTCACACACAAAGTGACCTGGGTGGATCTTGTGATGCAAAAAAAGTCTCAAAGGTTGTTAGTAAGTTAGCAAATAGCAGAGGAGTTATGATGCTAGGTGATAAGAAATAGGATGCCCTTCTCTATTTCACTTCATATTTCACTGTTACAGGAAATGTGATTTCTTTTTCAAGAGTCGTCTTTTGCCTTAAGGTCATAAGAGTACTTGATATTATGTAGGACTTGAATATTGCCTTCCTTGTGTTTTGTGTCATAACAGCACTGCCTTAAAGGCCAAGCCCCTTGGATTGTCACATCAGAGGCTATTTATTACAAAAGGGGTCATTGGTATGTCCTAGATCCATCCTCCCACAGGGTTCCATGTTGTTCACCCTTTTTAAAACAGATGGTGGATTTGGTATTTAGGTGCAGGATCCCAAAAGCCCATGAAATTGTTTATATAGGGTACATCATGTCTGACCAACCTCGTCTGGTTCTGCCTTTGCATTCAATCAATTTCTACCACTTTTTCCTCACAAGGGTCGAGGGGGGTGCTGGAGCCTATACCAGCTGTACACCCTGGACTGGTCACCATCCAATCACAGGGCACATATAGACAAACAACCATTCACACTCACATTCATACCTATGGACAATTTGGAGTCGCCAATTAACCTAGCATGTTTTTGGAATGTGGGAGGAAACCGGAGTACCCGGAGAACACCCACGCATGCACGGGGAGGACATGCAAACTCCACACAGAGATGGCCGAGGGTGGAATTGAACCCTTGTCTCCTAGCTGTGAGGTCTGCGCGCTAACCACTCACCACCATGCCGCCCTTTGCATTTATTATCTGACCAATACAAGGCACTCAAACTCAATTTGGGTTGCATGAAATGACGTATGATAGTATTGCATGTTTATATTCTAACTTTGTACTGTAGCAATACTACTGGAAAATGAGGGTAAACTGTAGTTGAATGTGTTGTTGGAGGAGGTATATGAATGATGTGTTCAATGTACAGACTTCGTCCTTTTGTGAAAATGTTGACCCGGTGCTACAGAAGCTACGTTATGTCCATGGCCGCCACAGCGGGAGCAATCGGGGCACCGTCCTCAAGCCTTTCTCTAATCTTCTGATAATATAGCTTACATCATGACAAAACAGCTAAATCCTTTTACGGAGGAAGTCTTTGTGGAACAGCCTTGCTCGCCGCACGTGGAGGAGTTCATGAAAAAGCAAGAGTTCTGGATTAAAGACAAAAACACAGTATGAGATGTAGCTAAAGCGTTGAAACCAGAGTCTGATGACTTTTTTTTGCAGAGAAAGGATTTAGATGAAAGGTTGGCTGAATCAGTGGCATCAACCACTCAGCTCGGCTACGTCGCAAGGAAGCGACAGTATGCTCTTACGGTGTGATGTGATGTTACGGAACTTGAAGCAGAAGACTCAACACTGCCCCACATGGAAGAGAAAGGACAGGGAGTCTTCAGGGGAACATGTAGGATGGTCCAAAAATACTGACATCATTCCATTGGAAGAAGTCCTTTGTGAGGCGGCCATTGTGAAAAACTTTCATTACCACACTTCATTCATGAAGGAAGCCCCCTGCAACATCTTCACACTGACCAACGTTAAGCTCCATTGTTCCATTGAAGCAAAAAGCATAAGAAATCATGACTCCCCCTCAACTGTGCCGTGTGGAAATAATCTCAGGTGGGATGTCCTTGTCATGCCGGTAACGTTGGAAACCATCAGTGCTGTCAGGGTTACATTATTTCTCATCAGAGAATGCAATTCTTCGTAATTCCAAACGTGCAATTTTGTGGCTGATCAGCTGAGTGGAATTCCAACTTGTAGTAATACTGAGTATGCTGAGTGGCCAAATAAGTAAGGATTCGAGCCATGAAGATGGTTGCTGGGCTCTGTTTGATATTGTCACATTCCATGAGCTCCGCCATTCAGCCAGGTGGGCTGAAGGCCAACAAATTAGCCTCTGGCCTGCAGAAATCCATGATTGGCTTTGTGGTGGTGATGGTGGTGATGGTGGTGATGGTGGTGATGGTGGTGATGGTGGTGATGTGGCAGAGCTTATCTATGATAGCTGGCAGTGAAACCCCCACTTAGCATGTCAAGAGGCTGTTTGCTTCTTTTACGCACAGGCTGTCACCGCTGATGAGCTATGAGTGGTGGCGGGGGGGGTGAAACAAGCGGCGCAAACACAACGGAGGTACGTGTATTCATTTTCATTCAAATTACTCACTCTGTGTGGGTCATATTTAACACAACACAGATTATGATAGTGACACAAATATAAGACCACCCTTCTTTTTCAAGACCAGTTGAATAACAACTGGTAGATTACATTCATTCATTTTCTACCGCTTTTCCTCACGAGGGTCGCGGGGAGTGCTGGAGCCTATCCCAGCTGTCTTTGGGTGAGAGGCGGGGTACACCCTGGACTGGTCGCCAGCCAATCACAGGGCAATAGAAACATTTTTCTTAGCTAGTTTAAATATAAGACCACCCATTTTTTCAAGACCAGTTGAATAACAACTGGTAGATTACAATAAAAAAATATTTCTTAGGTAGTTTGATGACTTTGCGTCATCATCTTGCCATCATGCTTGCAAAATCAGTACCGCAGTGTTAACTGAACCGAAAAACTAAATTGCTATCAGTGCCTCACTTTGGTGCAAATTTAATTCAACAATTGCTTGAAAGTGATATTGTGAACGTTAGGAGACTGAGTTCAATTCAACGCTCGGCCATTTGTGCGTAGAGTTTGCATGTTCTCACCGTGTATGTGTGAGTTTTCTCCGGGTACTCCGGTTTCCTCCCACATTCCAAAAAACATGCTAGGTTAATTGGCGACTCCAAATTGTCCATAGGTATGAATGTGAGTGTGAATGGTTGTTTGTCTATATGTGCCCTGTGATTGGCTGGCGACCAGTCCAGGGTGTACCCCACCTCTCGCTCAGCTGGGATAGGCTCCAGCACCCCCGCGACACTCTTTGAGGATAAGTGGTAGAAAATGAATGAATGAATGATATTGTGGAAATAAGAGTTTGTAACTAATGTAGCATCCTGACAAAGGCACAAAGAGTCTTGATGCTCTTTTTAAACTTTATTGACGACCTAAACTCGCAAACGGCAGTGCTCAGTTCTAGCATGAAACTTCTACTGACCTCAGAAAGACCTCACAATCGCTGGCTGTGATTTCCGCTCTACTGGTATCACTGCATGTTGCCGCCAGCTGTCAACTGTTGCACACATTTCCATAACATATCTGAGTATGAAGCCAGTGATGGCAACATTACTTTTGGCACAAAGCTGAAGGGATACCTGTATAAACGGGAATATACGCCTACTGATGTTCTTTCCATCTTATTTTGACTGATTTCCGAATGACACTGGACGTCTACAGTATAAACAATACTGTCAAACTTGTTGGTGTTTTTTTTCAAGTTAATGCTCAGATATTAGAAATGGTGACAATGAGTGGGGAAAAAGCAGGGGGATGAAGTGTTTCACCCCCCAAAAAAACTTAATTCAGAGGTAAATTGCAAAACTCCAATGTTGTCCCTCTTCTGTAAGTATGAAGTTATTAGCTCTTTCTGCATCCACTGAGAATGTCTAAGATTAGTCTCGGATCGGTGCTCGGCATTGGTCCCTTTTGTGGCCAATTTGTATGCACTCCACAGCTGTTACCAGTAACGACAAAGAGGACAGAGAAAAAAAAAACAATTAGAGGCATAAAAGCCTATAGCTTGCGGCTCCGCAGACCTCCTGTGCTATTATGGAGTTATTACAGTAGACAGTGATGTTTGAACCAGAGGATGCATGCATTTGAACAGATGAGCGAGAGATGAAAGATTGGGAACAAGAATACCAGAGATGATTTCCCACGTGGGAGAAAAGACAAAACAGGAGAGGAGTCAGAGAGGTGAAGTAAAGTTTGTCCAACACTGCGGCCGTCGGAAGCGTTCCCCAAGATTGAAATCCCTGTTGTGGGTTCACACTAGCTCCGTGCAGTGCAGCTCAGTTTCCGGCGGCCATACGGCACAATGAAAATAATCCATTTGGGGTCTAACTTTTGTTCAAGCTGTGGGTTTCCGCAGCCGTCTAGCGGAGTCAGTGTGAGTGACCAGACCAGAGCTGCAATGGATTTATTGTTAGCCCGGAGGTTAACATGGCACATCAATGCACAAGTGGCTGCAGACACTAGCCACGTTTACATAGACGCAAATATTCCAATTCCATTCGGAAAGAATGTAACCTTTGTATACACCCCATTCCGAAAGAAAAGTGCCAATCCGAATGAATATATAATGGGATTCACAGGGGTGGAATGTTCCTTTCCCCAATCTAATTGAGGTATCTTGTACCCGCTCAATCGGAAAGTTGTCAGGGTGCGTTTTTTTCAACGCATGCTCAGCTGTGACGTAACACGCAGACGTCGCTCAGGTTTTGATATCGATAGACTTTCTTTATTGTCATTGCACAATAACACAGCAGTGAAATTGCCAATGAAATGTTGTTGCCTGGCTCCCGTGTAATAATAAATAATAAATAATAATGTGGAGAATAAATACATTACATCAAATATTGATGATGATGTTGATCAAATATTTTGAAAATGGCGGCAAGCAGTCATCACTGGACTACAGCGGAAAGTTCGTTTTTGATACAAACTTTAAAAGAACTGAACATAATTGCAAGACTGGCCGGCCCAAAAACTATTAATTTATTATTATGTAATTTATTATTAAAAATTAATCCCATCTCCTCTACGCCTCTTCTTCGCTGTCATTTTCCGCAGGATCGCATGGGTTTCAAGTTGCTGCTTTAAAAAATAGCGTAGCAACTGTCCCAACAACCGTGGTAAAATCACACTCGTCCGCCGTCTTCGATGAATCACGTGATGTTGTTTACGTTTTACTGGGCATGCCCCATTGACTCTGCCGTTTGATTATAGTGGTGCATGTAGACAGGTGATTGGAATATTCCTTTCCATGTATACACTGTTTTCTGGTACGTCATTCGGAAAGATTACATTCGGGAAGAGGAAAATCTCATGTCTGCTGATCAACTTCACAGGAAAAAAGAATACTGTGGTGTCTGAATCCGCGTGGCTGCAGCACAACTTCCTACGTCATCTTTAGACAACAAACTAGCTGAGACCGAATGAACAGCACATTTTTTAAATTAACATTCGCAACTGTTATACTGTAACTGTCAGTTTTAAAAAAAAAAGTATAAAAGCGAGTATAATTTCCGTATAATTTCTATACGTCCACAACAGCTATTTGTGTGTACATGTGGTGTTAACACAGCAACCATTAGCCTGTTAGTCACTGCTACATGCAACACTTGACTGCCTTGATTACAATGCACTGCTTGTTGATTGCACAGATCCACAGCCTCCAAACCATTAAAGCTTAAGGGGGAACAAATGGTGATTACATGATGATAATAGAAACTCCATTAACTCCATTCTTCCATCAACCCAAATGAAATGAATCATGTATAACAAGACTGACTGTACATGGATCTCTTATTTATCGCAGTTAATTGGTTCCAGACCCATCGCAAAGAGTGAATTCCCGCAAAGCAGAAGTGCTTATTTATACATTGAACATTTTCATAATTACAGCGTAGAAAACCTCTTTATGACCTAAAAGACCTAAATGAACTAACACCCCTGTTGTCACTTGTATTATCCTATATGGTTAGGTTAGGTAGATACTTTATTTATCTCCATGCGGAAATTCGCATTCGGCGATATACGGTATATACGGCTGCACGGCACACGAGTGGTTAGTGCGCAGGCCACACAGCTAGGAGACCCGAGTTCGATTCCACCCTAGGCCAGTTCTGTGTGGAGTTTGCATGTTCTCTCCGTGCATGCGTTGGTTTTCTCCGGGTACTCCGGTTTCTTCTCACATTCCAAAAACATTTATATGTGGGGCTGCATGGTGGACGAGTGGTTAGGCCTCACAGCTAAGAGACCCAATTCCACCCTCGGCTATCTCTGTGTGGGTTTTCTCCGGGTACTCCGGTTTCTTCTCACATTCCAAAAACATGCTAGGTTAATTAGCGACTCCAAATTGTCCATAGGTATGAATGTGAGTGTGAATGGTTGTTTGTCTATATGTGCCCTGTGATTGGCTGGCGACCAGTCCAGGGTGTATATACTGTTTATCGACATTTATATGCTCTAAGCAAACACTTTATGGACATGGTTGGGCGGTTGCCACGATACACTCAGATGTGGCAGATCTGCCCCTTAAACAAATACAAGGAAATTGACCAAAAACTTTGTTTTGTGCCTTTCTACAAAGTTTTTGGAGGCTGGTTTTCCCATTGGAATCTACAGTATTATGCAAAAAAGTCAACAAATTCTGATTGTGAAATGATGTTCTGACGACCAAATACAATGAAAAGTATTTTTCAGCCTTACATATGAAAGGTAATCCTGTTTGAACTCTAAACTGGTTGGTACAATTCTGTGCGAGTCTAACTACCTGATTCACTAAACCTGTGAGTCCACTTCAGGTTCACGATTCACTGCCGAGGGAGTCTAGGTTGGCGAGTTCCAGTGCGAAGTAATCCGACGACACAGAAAATAACATAGCATTTTTTTTTCATAGGAATTTTTGTGATGCAAATGTATTATGCTTTTGAACACATATTGTTTTACATAACTGTCCCCAGCAACTAGTTGGAACTGTCCTCAGCACCAAAATCCGACGAGAACTCTGCTCAGGACACGAAGAGGTGAGTGAGTCGCTGTTGACGACTTTGCTGCTTATGGGGGTGTCATACAATTTCGTGAAAAAAAGTATCCCTTTAATATTGGTTGTGCAGTTTGCTCCTTAATACTATTAAAACATTGGTTCTGTTGCTGCTAATAAATGACCATGTGACCCAAGAGAGCTACAATTTCTGTTCCATTTTCTCATGCACTCCATGCCATTAATTAATTAAGTTATTATACATAATAGAATCCTCTCTCCAATTTAGTTCTATCCTGTGGGGATGCTAGTAAATTACAGTTTCGAGCCCTTCCCAAGAAAGAGAAGTCATATGAGTCTGATATTATGCTAAATTGCTGATCGAATTAAAAAAAAAAGTACTAGTCAGTTACTTATCATGATATGGATATGCCACATGGATACGGAACAGATAAGGCGTCCAACCACGGTGAGCCAATCAATAACTCAGCCAACATAACTCCATGCCAAAACCTCTTTAATTGCCTGTTCTCAGTGAATGATTTTGCTTCCGCTGAAGCCTTTAATGAGGTGTTGAATTTCACTGCAGGGATTGAAACACAGGCAATTAAAAGGGAGATGTACCGAGATGTACCATAGCCCAGGTGAGCTGCAATGATGGCTGGTACCAGATATTAACATCATCAAAACCTGAGGTCTCGGTTGCATTACTTAAGGATATATGAGCATTGAGAATGCAATAAAGGCTGGAAATTATCCAGATGTAATGTTTGTTTATATTATATGCGCTACTGTTCATTCTTTCATAAATGAAGGGAAAATGTATTCCTCTGGTGTGTTGTTTATTTCTTCTGGGCGAGACCTACATTATACATCAATTGTTTGTTGTCTAATTCATACCTGAACTATATTACTACAAATAATACACTATAATGTCTGGTTGGATTTGGTCACTGAAGAAAAGATGGGAAGCAGTACTGGAGGTAGCAGAGATGAGGATGCTGAGGTTCTCATTGGGAGTGACCAGGATGGATAGGATCAGGAACGAGTACATCAAAGTGATAGAGGCCTTGGAGATCAAGTCAGAGAGGCCAAACTGAGATGGTTGTGACATCTCCAGAGGAGAGATAGTGAATATATTGGTAGAAGGATGCTACGCTTAGCGCTGCCAGGTAGGAGGTGTAGAGTAGTAGAGTTGGAGGACATGAGCGTAGTTAGTGTGAGAGAGACAGATGTTGGATGGAGGAGATTGATTTGCTGTGGCGACCCCTGAAGGTAAAAGCCGAAAAAGGAAGAAAATTATGTCTGGTGGGATGCATTGTGTTTACCCACAACCATGTGTAAGTAGCTTTTATAATATTTTGATTCTCAGTACAATTTAAAAGAAAAGTCCCTGTAACAATGCAAGAATAATTGCTTTAACTGATGGAAAATTCTTTTGGTCCTATTTGACTGTACAAAGTATTTTTGTTTTAAACCACATGACATCTCGGAATTATAGAAAACAACATAGAAAAATATAAATTCCTTTGAAAACCTGAGCGCATTTTCTTCTACGCTATTGCTGTGACTAAAAATCTCAGCATTTAGTTTGCGCTCCATCCAGCAAAGATGATTAATGGAATACCTATGCAGTCTGATTGGTTCTCATTGGGAGTGACCAGGATGGATAGGATCAGGAACGAGTACATCAAAGTGACATTACATGTTAGAGGCCTTGGAGATCAAGTCAGAGAGGCCAGACTGAGATAGTGAATATATTGGTAGAAGGATGCTGCGTTTATCGCTGCCAGGTAGGAGGTGTAGAGGGTAGGAAGACATGAGGGTAGTTGGTGTGAGAGAGACAGATGCAGAAGACAGGGTTGGATGGAGGAGATTGATTTGCTGTGGCGACACCTGAAAGGAAAAGCCGAAAGAGGAAGAATTATGTCTGGTGGGGTGCATTGTGTTTACCTACGACCATGCTTAAGTAGCTTTTATAATATTTTGATTCTCAGTACAATTTAAAAGAAAAGTCCCTGTAAAGAATAATTGCTTTAAGTCATAAAATGATGGAAAATTCTTATGGTCCTATTTGACTGTACAAAATAGAAAAATATCAATTCCTTTGAAAACCTGAGCGCATTTCCTTCTATGCTATTGCTGTGACTACAAATCTCAGCATTTAGTTTGAGCTACATCCAGCAAAGATGATTAATGGAATACCTATGCAGTCTGATTGGTTCTCACAGGTGATTTAAAGGTATAATAATCCTTTACGATATTGCTCTGTGGTTTCCAGACCATTAAAACAGCGAGTGTGTCGGAGGAACACAAACAGTTCATTTAAAAGAAATTGCAGGACTAGCGCAGAACTCCTGAGCCAGACGCTGGGGAGCTGTTGCTCAGGTGTCACTTCTTTCACTGTTTGCATGGAAGATAAATGGCAAACATTTACGGTGGCCCATAGCTCACATGCCAAGGGTAATTCAGTTTTATGCATACAATTTAATCAAGCACGAATGTGGGCATTTACCTTGTAAATGAAAATACTTCACTTGTATATAAGTGATGTAATGAACTAGGGTACTAAAACTGTTTTCAGCTACTATGTGTTAGGGGAAAATAATTGTACCGTGCAAGTGTTTGCAGGCTACTTCCAAGTTCATAGAGGATGATGAAAAAAGTGGTCATCCTGCACGGACCGGCCCAATTCCGCAACCACGCCCCCCTACCAACTGAGAGTCTTGTAGAGTGAGTCAATCTACTCCTTTCAATCCACTAACCAGCTCAAGAGTGAGGTTTACCTAACGTACTTTGGCTCTGCAACACTAGCTGGCACCTGTGACACATGCATTATAATAATGCAGTGCACCTCCGGAACACTATGGGGCGGATTTTGGTCTTTAAGCTACATTTTGGACAACACTGATATACTGACTCAAGAAGAAAATCTGCACCTTTATCTAGATTCTCACCAATATGTATTATTTCTTGAATCTAAGACAGTATTGGAAATTTTTGGCATTTTTTCTGCAATTCTGGCTGCACATGTCCATGTCATAAAGTGACATATTGTGGGAGGAGCCAGCCATGAGTTTTAGAAGTGTTGCCATCATACATTTCGGTTGAGAAAACATTTTCATTGGAGGAGAGCATAGAAAGTATAGAAAATGGTGCTGCAACGCTGCTTCAGGACTCAGAGCCCAAAACAAAACGAGGGAAGCTGACGTCATTGCAGCAATAAACCAATGAATGTGTTGCTCAGACACAGTGCCTTAAGGGAAAACTTTAAAATGTTTTTTTTTTAATTTTTTTAATTTTTTATTTTGTAGTTTTGGGACATGTTTGTATATTTGTACATACACGTTTTGAAAATATTTTTGTATTTATTTTAAAGTCCTATTGGGGCATGTTTGTATTTTTGTATATATACCTTTTAGATGTTTAGTTGTGTGATGAATTTAGCGGTGTTGTGCACTGATAGCTTGTGATTAGGGCTCCTGACGAAGAAAGAACTATTGTTTCCTCACTGACTTGCAAGTGGCACGAAATAGTAGTAGCTCTGACGTAAAGATAAAATTTTGCCATAATTTATCCGCACCGCTGTATAAGCTACAGGGTTCAAAATTTAGGAAAAAAAATAGTGGCTTATATGCCAAAATTTTCAGTAAACACAGAGGATTAACAAAACATCTGGTTTGTTTACTTTCTCTAAATGCAATAACCCCCTTATACAAAATCAAATTTGCCACCAGCACGAGCATGACACTTTGATAACACTGTGGTAGCAGGCAGTCATTTAGTGTAATTGTAGGACAAGACCCGAAATAAAAAGATAAGTATGATCATTGTGAGAAATGCATGACACTGAAAGGAAGGTAAGCACCCCCAATGCACCATTGTCTCTGTTTGTGTTGTTTTCGCATCAGTGCTTCTTTCCAGCAGTATGATGCTCTATTAGCATACTGCATTACGGAAGATAGCAACGGTGTTTGCTTTCTGCTCAAATTGTCCAAATAGGATTCATTGTGTCAATAAAAGACAGTTTCTGGTAGAGTTTGCTTTTGCGCAGTTAATACACTCATAATATTAAGCAAAATATTTTTATTTTTTCAAACCCAAATTAACCCATGAGCTAAGTACCAATCGAAGTCCGGATAACAAGAGTTAACAAAAGCTCTTAAATTGAACGTCCTCAAGATTGTATTATTACGAATTTAACCAAAATGTCCCGAATTTAATAAGATAATTTCCGAAAAGTAGTGTTCTTTTCTTATAAATCAAATATATTCATAGTCAGAGCAAAGAAAACCATTTTTTAGAAACCAGTTCTTAACCTTATTAGAGACCTCTAGACATGGAATAGCACCCCTATAGCTACCTCTACATTCATATTACCCAATATAGTAGACATAAATTAAAGTGGAAGTGGCTCTTGTGTCATCTATGTAACATTACTGACACCTAGTGTGCAGTGTTGAATACTACATGCCAAAATATGTATTTGGATGGGTCTTCTGAATGCCTTATACAGTTTGTTATTTGAGCAATTTTTATGCTTCAAACTGCTAAAACATTAGCTTAAACAGGCATATACTGTATATATTTATATATTTATATATTTGTATATTTGTATATTTATATATTTATATATTTATATATTTATATATTTATATATATTTATATATATTTATATATATATTTATATTTATATACATATTTACATTTTTGTTTGTTTGTCTTATATGTGCCCTGTGATTGTCCAGGGTGTACGCCTCTCGAAAATGAATGAATGAATGTTTTTTTTTTTTTTACTAATAACCGGTCATAGTGAACCACCAAATAGTGCTGATTTAATAGTTAATATATATATATATTTTAAACGTGAAAGAGCAAAGCGGTGAAATTTGAAGCACAAAGTGGCAAGGGATGACTTGACGTCTTCTCAAAGATTAGCAGAACAGGAGGGGTACATTTTTGTGCTTTTTGCCGACTTTTTGCGTATGACTTTTGTGCATACTAATAAATGAAGTAGTGACGTCACGTACTGTAGGTGATATGAACACATATCTAAATATTATTGTTGTGATCGCGATGATAGACCTGAGAGTTGCTCATAACTTGATTTAGAGAACCAATTTCCAAAACTTGCAAGGCAAGCAAACAGGACCGAATCAAACAGCATGTCAATAAGCCACCTCTCGGAGAAGTAATGGCTGCCTGTGCTCATTCTGAAGGTGACTTTGTTTTACTAATGGCTGTCAGCGGGCTTGTGTAGAAACTTGAATTGATTTGCAGTCACATTTTCTCCCTGTTGCTCTTAAAAGCCATGCATCAGTTAGTGCCGTGCATACACCGACGCCAAGGTCATTTTGAACGTAAGAATGATAGAGTCTGACATTAGCCCCATTGCTTCTAAATGGGCAGATGCTTTGCTTGGGAAAGTAGCTTGCCAAGTGTCTGCTTTTATCACCTAGTGGGGCTCGGCTGAGAGGAGTTGGCAGGGAAACTTGGGCCAGGAGTTTCCCAGCACATTTACTCAGTGTGGACCGTACCGTTTAGAGCACAATGGATGCTTTGTTTTGGGATGCAGGTGGATGCTGAATATTTCAATACATATTTGAATGCAGACATTTTTTTCTTCAACATTCACCCAGTTTATCCTCAAATAGTGGCCTCTCGTCTAAAAGACGCCATGTCTCAATTAATCTCAGTGTGTGCCTCAACCCAAAACAACCTGTTTTGTCACTGATATGGGGTCTAAGTACCCCAATTCACACACACTCTGGTTTACAGGACCAAATTCCATTTGTTGCTCATCTAAACAGCAGCACCTACTAAACGGATTAAAAGTCAAAACATTTGGATGTAAACAAGCTACCTGTGCAGTATTAAAGATGGTCATACGTTATGTGGTCATGTTGCATCATGTTTTATTTACATTTTTTCATTCAGGCACCAATGAATTATGCTCAGTTCTTGTTATTCTGTATTTCCCCATCTAAAATGTATTTTAGTTTGCTTAAAACTGTAGTTTAACTTTCATTCATTCATTCATTTTATACCGCTTGTCCGCACGAGGGTCGCGGGGGCGAGAGGCGGGGTATACCCTGGACTGGTGGCCAGCCAATCACAGGGCACATATAGACAAACAACCATTCACACTCACATTCATACCTATGGACAATTTGGAGTCTCCAATTAACCTAGCATGTTTTTGGAATGTGGGAGGAAACCGGAGTACCCGGAGAAAACCCACGCATGCACGGGGAGAACATGCAAACTCCACACAGAGATGGCCGAGGGTGGAATTGAACCCTACCTCACATTCGAGGTACCTACTTTTTACAGATAAAAACTTATTTCTGTCTGCGATTAATTGTGATTAATTGTGAGTTAACTATGGCTGGAAATGTGATTAATCGCAATCAAATATTTTTATCGATTTTTTTACATCAAATCTCCTAGCTGTGACGACTCGACCGCCGTGCAGCCCCAGTTTAACTTGACATACAAAATAATTTTGTTTATGGTAAAATCCGAATTGAACATTTACCTCAAACGTTATTATTATTTTCTATCCATAATATTATATGAAGGTAATTTAATGTCATTTTAATTGTGGAGCCCAGGAAGACCAGGGATACAAATAAATAAACACTTTGTTTTCTCCGCACTGCAGTATAAACACCCCCCCAGGCTGCTATAGAATGAAATACAACATGAATAAGTGATGTGAAAAAATGAAAAGATAAAGAGAATTTACATAATGAGAGTCCTTTTGTTGAGACTTATGGTGAGTTGTGATTTTTCATGATCCTTTCTTCATTACAGCCCACAGGAGTTTCACTCCATCTGTCGTTTCCAATAAAACATGAGAGCTCCATTGTCTCTCCTCCTCACTTCATTGACCGTAAAGTATAGTCAAGATGGTTGTCTTAACAGCAGTCACTTCATGCAATTTCATTATAAAGTTACACCATTCAAGATTATCTGTATGGACACAAACATCGGGAACTGCCTCCAAACAGAACCTTTCCTCCTCGTTTATTCCAGGTGGCTTGAGGAAATATATGAGAGGACATCAATAAAAAGACGGTAAACGTTAACACCCCTTTTGAAATCAGTGCGACAAAACGCTACAGATATTTCCAACCATGCTCATTTGTGTCATCATCTTATATACGTACAATATATGTCAGGTACTTGCTACCTTGCAACTTATTTAGCGCTTTAATCCTCTGTTTTGCAAAATAGTTTGACCACAAGTGCAATTGTTTTGCATCCGGTTCAAGCAGGACATGAGTTGGGGAGGGGGGGAAGGGGGAGTCATTCCCAGCGGTCCAGACTGCTTGTTGTTGCTGGGCCAGAAGCAATCTGCATCTCCAGTTTTACTGAGCCCATTTATTGCTTTGTGGCTGAACTCTCACTCCAGTTGCCGAGTCGCCTCTTATGAGTCCCCCGCCGCATTTTCCAATCATGAAAATTGCGTATCAGACATGGGAGCGAAGGGAATTGGAGGTGTGGAGTCTTGGGATGAAGACGAGATGCACAAAAGATCTGGATTGAAAAGTAACTAAAGTATAGTATATCATGATTTTACTGTTATTCTTTTTAATTGTAAGGGCAAGCATGTTTTAGCCAATGAGTGAAAGTTATAATCACCACAATAAGGAAAATTATTAAAAATATTCCCAAAAATTACAAACAAGTAGCAACTTTTTGCGGTAGTATTGTGGCTTTTATAAAAATATATACTGTACATTGTTTCTTAAGAAATACCACTACATTGTAACATTGTTATTAATGATTAAATTATATTACATATTTTTATTAAATTATAATTACATTATAAAATTATTTTAAATTTTATTATTTTTATTTTTATTAATTTTATTATTATTAATATATATATTAAATATTGATATTAACATTTTTATTCCATGTTTGTACAAAAGGAGCTGCTTTTACTTTTTACTTTGCAAACAATACAAACTAAATACAAACTAAAAAAAATAAACTTTATTATTGAAAGTTAATGATTTTAAATTGCAATATTATGCTTTTACCCACTTTCTTTGTGTCTCCAATAACATTTATCAGAAAGGGATTTCCAATTAACTGAACACATGTTGAAAGCCCACAACAAATATGTAGTTAATCCATGCAAAAATACTTAATAAGCTCCAAATGAAGCCATACTTGGCTTGGCAGTGACCCGTGAAGGCCTTCTCATATCCACTTCCCTGCCTCCACTTGTGGCCACCCTCTATTTCCTGTCAAAGTAAAGCACTATAATAATTGTAAAGGTTATAGCAGAGGGGGAATAAAACCAACAAGGATGAGGCAGAGGTTCCCTTTATTTGCCGCAAAGACCTGCTGTGCTCTCAATAATGCTCAGGTAATACCGTTATTATTAAAGAGGCAGGCCAGTGTTGCTTGGACTTAAAAGGGCAAAGCCAATCATAACCCACATCAACGTCATCATCATTCGTGAGTGTGCCGGGTGTCTTGTGTGTGCTTATAATAGTCTTAAATCATCTGAACTGCAAACGAAAAAGATTTTGACACAGCTATTGGTTCTTAGTAGATTTGGTGAGTGGTCATAATGGTGACTATTGTATACAACATTGTAGGCTTTCAAAGTGAATTATTAGTCAACAGCCACGTCTATACAACACGGTAGGGTAATCATTTGCTTATCACAGTTTATTAGCTCCATTTAATTGCCACGAAGAAGGATTCCTTATTTACAAACGGAGTATTTCCAAGTTAGAGACCAGAAAACCTGTTCACAAGTTTATTAGAGCCCTCTGGAAATGAGCTAACACCCCTACAGTCACCTTTACGCTCATATTACCCAATATAGTAGACATAATAAGACTCAATAAGCCATTTATGCCTTTATGATTAGAGATAAAGGCATATTGTCAATTATGAAATTGATAAATATGATATCAGCAGGTTCAGAATTTACAGCGGTACTGCTGCCTCAATTTCACCCAATCAATCATTTATTAATTCATTCATTTTCTACCGCTTATACTCACAAGGGTCGCAGGGGGTGCTGGAGCTTATCCCAGCTGTCTTCGGGCGAGAGGCGGGGTACACCCTGGACTGGTGGCCAGCCAATCACAGGGCACATATAGACAAACAACCATTCACACTCACATTCATACCTATGGACAATTTGGAGTCTGCAATTCATTCATTCATTCATTCATTCATTCATTCATTTTCTACCGCTTTTTCCTCACGAGGGTCGCGGGGGGTGCTGGAGCCTATCTCAGCTGTCTTCGGGCGAGAGACAATTGGAGTGGAGAAAACCCACGCATGCACGGGGAGAACATGCAAACTCCACACAGAGATTGAACCCAGGTCTCCTAGCTGTGAGGTCTGCGCGCAGCCCCCCAGTCAATCACTTCTTCAGATGAATCAAATTATCCATTGACAGTATTTTTTATACGTACATGCATCAGTGTTTTCTTGCAAAGTTAAACTTTTCAGCGACCAAAGAAGTCCTTCACTCCTCTCCCGTCCAATTTGATATTTTACTACTTACGGTCGCCAGGTAAACATAAATCTGCCAGCCAGTCCTGACCCTGTGTCGTTTTTCATTGCCCACTTTTTGTTTTGTCCCTGCAGGTCACTCTTTCATCTCTTCCTTCCTTCTTCATCTCTCGCCACAACGTTCCTGCCAAAGCAATCTGGCGTAGTTTCTAATTGCCGACTTGGGCCGGAACGACACCAAAATATCAAAGAAAGCATTCTCGGTGTGGAGAATGACAAGGTAGACGCGCTGGTGTGTAAAAGTCTTTCATATTTTGCCGTGTAGAATTGATATTCAAAGCTTCTCCTTCATTCAAAGTGTGTTAAATTATGGAGAGGCCGCTGCAGGTGACGTACGGTATATCTGCGGCCTGTGATTGATAAGAAGTGACTTTGACCGTCACCTTGCATGCGAGGGTGCTGCGAGAACTTCTAAAAAATGTTCTCAGACATGCATTTATAAGATAACACAGACCTTAGCCAGTTGGAGTGTGCGCAGTGGAGGATTTATTGTGCTTGGGATCCTGAGAGGAAGTGCACACGCTCAGACGTCACACATTCCACAATTAGTCAATATTGGTGCCGTCTGTTTGGATTTGATTCTCCTATCTTTATTTGTCATTGTTGAAGTGGTTATTAATGGGATGAGCAAAAAAAGATTGTAGGAGAGATAGAAGGAGAGATAATAGAAAAAAAGAGGAAAATATTCCAAAGTTCAGTGAAAGCGTGTGGACTGGTAATGAATGTAATCTGCATTTAGATGAAACTGGGTCATCCCTGGTGTGCGTTTGCTTCCACTGATGACGAATATTCCATCTTTTTTATTTGATTGTGTTTTTTGGGAGAAATACTCAGAAGTGATTACTTGAGCCAAGATGGGCACGGACAAATGGTCGACCAATTTGTCAAGGATTCAAAACGAAATCTCTTGTAGGAAATAATGGAAATAAAAATAACACACCAACAGTAATAAGTGAATTTCCATCAGGTAAAATTAGTTACCTAGAAATTCAATAGCGTGGAGAATAGAAAGCCTTTTTACAGCCTGCTAAATACACATTTTAACACTGACTTTGGTCGGGAGGCACGGTACACCCTTGACTGGTCGCCAGCCAATCATAGGGCACATATAGACAAACAACCATTCACACTCACATTCATACCTATGGACAATTTGGAGTCGCCAATTAACCTAGCATGTTTTTGGAATGTGGGAGGAAACCGCAGTACCCGGAAAAAACCCACACATGCACGGGGATGCCCAATGGAGAGTCAAACCCAAATCTCCTGTGGAGATGCTAACCACTAGTCCACCATGCAACATTACCCAATATACTAGTTGACCTATTAAGAGTAAACAAAATATAATATAAATGCACTTGTGAGCATTGTTTTTTATTTCTTGCAGTGATTAATTCACATTACTGCCACCTAGTGACCAGAATAAATACTACATATCAACATGTATACCGTCATTTACCGACTATTGAGGGTTAAAATAATATAAATATGAACATGTTTTCTATTTTTTTATTAGAACTCAATTTGATGGGCTGCATAGTGAAGAGTGGTTAGCGTGCAGGCCTCACAGCTAGGAGACCCGAGTTCAATTCCACAATCTCTGTGTGGAGTTTGCATGTTTTACCCGTGCATGCGTGGGTTTTCTCTGAGTACTCCGGTTTCCTCCCACATTCCAAAAACATGCTAGGTTAATTGCCGACTCCAAATTGTCCATAGGTATGAATGTGTGTGTGAATGGTTGTTGGCTGGCAACCAGTCCAGGGTGTACCCCGCCTCTCACCCAAAGACAGCTGGGATAGACTCCAGCACCCCTGCGACCTTTGTGGGGATAAGCGGTAGAAAATATCATGAATGAACTGAAGTTGATTGAGAGAGCCTAGCAAAAAAGTTAAATATATATTTATAGCAGTTTTTGGGAGTATATTTTCTTTTGTCCTCTAGCTGCCCAAAATCTGACATGCAAAAAGAATAAAGCAACATAATCTATTTTACTGCTCATCATCTGTATAGTTAAGCCTGACCTTTTACATAGAGCCCTAACCCACTAACATTATACAGTATGAAAAATAACTCATTATGTTTTTATTTTTCCAAGCAAAAACAGTGCCTGTTCAACGAAGGCAGCTTTTAAAGCGCCATATATCAACATGGTAACTTAGGCTATGCCAAGACTTTTAGCTTAAGAGTCCACAATGATACATTTGTGCAGTGCTATCCCAAAATCCCATTAAAAGATGACTTGTGACTATCAGTTGATGGTCAGGATAGTCTGCACTGGGCCACCAGTTACAAGAAGGTAGGCTATTGAATGTTTTTCATTCCTCTGAGAATGCCAGATTATTTTATATCTCTTAATTAGGGCCCTTTGATGGACTGCTGGTGGGGGACAAAGGGTATCCCTGGACCCGGTATTTAATGATCAACATCCTGACCCTGACATACCACCTCAGATTCTCTTTATTGCAGCCCTGAGTAAGTGCAGGGTCAGGGTAGAAATGACATTTGGGTTCATTAAGTGCAGGTTCAACTGCCTGCGTGGCCTGACGGTGCGTCCTGAGCAGGATTGTGGAATCATCACTGCATGTATGCTGCTCCATAACATCGCAATGATGAAGACAGAACGAACACTTCATTGTGCCGTTGGTGGTATAACGGAACAAAGACATCCAATGCTGGACCACCCAAATGATGTAGTCGTCCCGCGGCAATATAGAGGCTGAATATTTCACACGCCAGTGGAAAATTAATCAACACTAGACATTCACTGAAAATGAATGCTTCGTTGCAATGGCTGCATTTGCTGGGAAGGAAGAGACATAAGACATTAGTACATGTCATGTTATTTTTTAAATATGTCATTTAATGAATACCTTTTTTTTTTTTTTTACACCCCAAGAGTTCAATTCCCAGTTTCAGTTTGTTTATTTGCAGGTCTTTTTTCATGTTATCAAGTGCTAGGTTCTTTCTATGCATGCACGGTGTGTATCTGTACACTGCGTGAATTATTAAATTGAAAGAACTCTGGGTAATGTTTGTTTTGCGAAAAACTTTTCCTCCAATCCTTATGTTTTTAACCTTCTCGAGGCCAGATATAGTTGTACACCAGCACTCGTCCCTCACTCAACGAGCGTTGACGACAATATTCTTTTGAATACGCACATAACGTAAAGCCTTGACAAATATAGTTAGTAACCACCGTTACCGTATCAATTTATTCTGAGTGTGGAATTTAGGTTTTGTTGAACTACCCGTGAACCCAGTGAGCATAAGCGACATAGAAAAAGGATGGATGGATGAACTGCATCTGGAGCACAAAGAATATTTTATGGTAATAGTATGCTGTATCTCAAGCTAGCCACTAGGTGGCCCCATTGACCTTTGTTGCAACTTCTTTGCGACAAGATTTTCCTATTACAAAAAAATGTTTTGATGCCTCAGCGTGCTTATTCCTCCAGCAAATGTAACGGGCTGAGTACTCATGCAAGGACTACTGTGACATATATGTTTGCTAACATTGGCCTAATTCTTAATATTTCGCATTGCATTTTATTCCTGGCGCTCAGGTCTGAAAGTGAGCAAATTTAGCGTATTCTTTCATCTGAAAATCGACATCTCTTGTAGAGAATTTAATCAGGGAATGCTAATGCCACTTCGTAGCCAGCAAGTTGTAGCCAATGCATATGGACAAAAAAACATTCACTCTGACAGATAATTTAAAGTCAGCAGGGGTGTCAAACCCTTGCCATGGAGGGCTGAGACACTGCAGGTTTTTTTTTTTTTTTTTTCCAGGCGGTCACTAAAGCAGGTGATTTTAATGAGCAACACCTTCTTCGGTTTGAGGGACGGAGCTCATCAATCAAATCACCTGCCCGAGGAACTGGTTGGAGTGTCTCGACCTTCCATGGCACGAGTTTGACACGTGATTTAAAGTTTCCAGGCAAGTTAGGTGTGAAATGTGGGCGGAAGCCAGAGTACTTGCAGAAAACCTATGAGGAGAACATGCAAACTCCACATGGAGATACCCAAACAGAGATTTGAACCCTCGAGCTCTTGACTCCGGGGGCCAACATCCTAACCACCAAACCTCAGTGCAGTCCAAACTTTAAGCTGTTTAAAAATCATACTTAAAACACCATACCAGCATACACCTATTTCGACTATGACGCCCTGTAAAAAAAAAAATAACATAACATGATATAATAACAGATAACATGTAGCAGTTGCAGTATGTTGCCCTATTTTGATGATTTCAAACACTACTGAAACTTATTTTCTCGGCGCAATGATACACATACTTATGCTAGTTCGGTCAACAACAACAGCGGTGACAACACTTACAATGCCCGCTCTCTTTGGAATGGCTGTGTCTTCCAGCACAGGATGTATGCTTCAATTGTAAGATAAAAAATGGTGACGGCAAACAAGCATCTTGTTGAGTCTTTGTATCGAAATTGAGAGCTAAGTGTCCGCTTTTTTGTCTGTGAGTGACGCTGAGGTGAGCGGTTAGCGATGTGTCGTGTCAGTTAGCTAGTATCAATGCGCTAGTATCAAGGAAAGAAGTTCCGGTAGTGTTTTAAATCATAAATATACGGCAAAATATTGCAAATATTACATGTCATCATCAATGTGACGTGTGCTCCAATCTTAAAATAAAAAATGGTGACGGCAAACAAGCATCTTGTTGAGTTTTTGTATCGAAATTGAGAGCTAGGTATCCATTTTTTGTCTGTGAATGACGCTGAGGTTAGCGGTTAGCGATGTGTCGTGTCAGTTAGCTAGTATCAATGCGCTAGTATCAAGGAAAGAAGTTCCGGTAGTGTTTTAAATCATAAATATACGGCAAGATACTGCAATTATTACATATCATCATCAGTCTGACGTGTGCTTCAATCTTCAGGTAAAAAATGGTGATGGCAAACAAGCATCTTGTTGAGTCTTTGTATCAAAATTGAGAGCTAAGTATTCACTTTTCTGTCTGTGAATGACGCTGAGGTTAGCGGTTAGCGATGTGTCGTGTCAGTTAGCTAGTATCAATGCGCTAGTATCAAGGAAAGAAGTTCCGGTAGTGTTTTAAATCATGAAAATACGGCAAGATACTGCAATTATTAATCAGCGTACGTGCATGACCGCAGCATGTATATCAAACAATGTAAGTTAAGATAACAATGTAATGTTAAGCTAGTTTTTTCTTGTGTTGTAATGCACAGAAAAGGGAAATAAACATGTGTTCATGTTTCACAGAAAGATTGTGACCTTTTTAAAGCTACAATTTGCCGCCTATTTAAACTATCCATCCATTTTCACACCCCAATCAATAGGGGGCAGTGTATTATTAACATCAAAAAGTTCAGGTGTCTATCCGCGTTGAAATTTCGCTTCTAACAAATAAACAAGGCACAGTGATCTTCATTTCCAAATTTGCCAATGTTATAAATAACTGTACTTTCAATATATTTTAATTGATTGAAGACGCTGTGGGATGCATGGTGATTATCGACTCTATAATTGAATTAATATAAGCGGAATCGCTTGTTGTAACATTCCCAAATAGTATTTATTTAGCTACCATCTCCCAATAAAAGAGTTTCTCCCTATCAGCCCTTGACGTCTCTCTCTCTTTCTCTAATACACAAAGTCTTTGTCAGCCAGTGACTCAGTCTTTCTTCACCTGTCAGCCTCTTCTTCATACACCATCTCCATCCCTGCTCACGTTCTCCCTCGCTCTCTCTGTAGTTGTCCATCAGTTAGACGAGAGCCAGACATGCAGCTATCCTCGGAGGGTTAGACAGTGTCTGACAGCTCAGTGCTTGTTATCCCGGGCAGATATAGTGGGGACACGTTAGATTGCAGCAGTGGAAGAAGGGAGATGGTCAGAGACTGCACATGGAGCATATAAACAGCATCGGTACTCATCAAATCTGGGAGAATTTCGTCAAAATGTAATCATTCCCACATTGCTATACTCTCAATATGGTCTGTCTTTGATTAATTGGCTCCAGGTTATGTATAAATTAAATATGTTTGTATTTATAGCAAATAAACTCTGTTTACAACCTTCTAAATACAGATTTTTAGCATTATTACAGCCATAACGAGTAATTTTGGATGAATTATAGAGTGGACTCTCATTAAGGTGTTAATGCATGGCATTGATGTGGGTAATGCTAATCCTCCATACCAACCGCTGTCCACCCACAAACAGCAGGAAGTAAATTACCTGGTAACTAACGGTTTTGCTAAGCCCGGTTGCACCATGCTTGGTTGTATCAAAGTCTGACCAAACTCCCAGATTTTGCACTGATTTCTGTAAAGCAAATGCAGTTATTGTGTCTGATTCCTTCTCTTTTCCCAGGATGGATGACTGCATTGACAGAGTTGGTTCTGCGATATGTATCGCAAATCTCGAACTACTCAAGGGATACTGGTAAGCTGCTGGTGTGTCGGTCATGAACGAACGGGTCAAAAGAAATAGTTTTTGTGAACGGAATGAACGCAGTCACCGCCCCTAAAATATCCGTTCAGTTGCAAATACTTTTTTTTGATTGGCTCGCACCTTGCTCTGTGGGTGGGGTTAGGTGACTGAAAGACCGAGACCGAGCGATTGACCGACACTTGTCGGCCGTTCCTTCATGACTTACAGTTGAGTCGGAACGAACGTGAACATGAGTGAACGGACTGACTCGAAACGGCTTACCGGGTCTATGCACAGGGGGAGATCACAGGCTCATGACCAATTGACCGAAATGAACAAATCTTTTTACTGAATGAACCGGAATGATCCGGTTCACTGAAATGAAAGTTTTTTCCCGCCACTAGTAAACTCCTTGACTGAGTTGTTAGTCACCTGACTAAAATGTGTAGTCCATCAATGCCATTTGTGTGGAACCATGAATGGGAGCATGCAAAGTTTATCTTGTGCAGTGCCCCTGTACTTGTTGCACCAGATTTGTCAAAGAGTTTCAAACTCGATGTCGATGCAAGTGCTTCAGAGGATGAGGCAGTGTTCCTACAAGATAGTGGCGATTGCGTCAATCATTCAGTTACGTTTTAGTGACATCAGTTCAACTACTCCAGAATTGAAAAGGAGACCTTAGCAATGCCCATTGCTCTACAACACAAATGTGTTCATGTCTATTTCCTGTTACAGTTTTCACTGACCTGGGCCCTCCTGGCCCAGAGCTACAACCTGGTAATCCAACACAAAAAGGGAGCTGACAACAGTGTGGCTGACACGTTGTTCTGAATTTGATGGTTCCTACAGTTGGTGTGGATTGTTAGAACCATGCTTCAGAGCGGGGACACACACATGCAAGATGCATCCCAGGTGTGCTTAATTGGCAATCAGGTGGAAGTGGCATAAAGGAGGCAGACAGCAAGCCTCTTCCTGCTCTCCCAATCATCACTATGTGTGTGGCCAAGCCGGAAATGCCCTGTAGTATCTGTGTTGTGTGCTCAGCCATTTTGGTTTATCATTGTGTTAACTGCTGTGTTTAGTTTCGTTCAGAGCTCAGTTTGCTTTTATTTTTTTTTCTTCTGGTAAGTCTATTTGTGTATTCTTAGCTACTTTTGCTTCAGTAGTTGTTTTACATTTTTATTTCTGGCATCTGACCTATCAGTGTGCTACTTTTCCCTGCCCGGTATTTTCTTTATACACTTTTGTTACATCCCATCTTACCCTTGACACCTTTGGGACGTAACACAGGGATTTTTTTTTAAGTAACAACAAAATAAAAGGAAGTAATATCTTACACTTTAAAAGTGGATCATTGAGAGAGAGTATAAAAACCTTGCCTGTTGCTGAACAATACAACAAAAGAATCCAAACTACTTTATGCTTCTGCATAGTCACTATCCCATCCCTTCTGACGGCATCTTGATCCTTTCTAAGTTCTGCATCAGGGTTGCGCACGTGCAATAAAATCACGCAATTTTCTGCCATAACGGGTGGAGCAGTGTTTTCTAGGGAGTCAACTCTGACTGTTTAGCTGAATCGCATCCTGTCGCTAATAAACAATGGCAATTCTCAAGACGCGGAGTCTGTTATTGGAATTAATTAATATTTGAGTGAGTTGTGTGTGTGTGTGTGTGTGTGTGCGTCATGCTGTTTGTTCAAATATTTTAGTCTGAAAGATTAGTGGCTTTTTGACAAAAGTTTTTAAAAAATGTTGTTTTTAGATCATTTCACTTTAAAAGTAACATTACAGTTACCACCCGTAATTTGACATTGTGTTATACGGCCATCTTTGTTCAAGCCAAAGATGTTGTGACAGCATTCCATGCAAGGTGTTCTACAACACCACGGGGAAAAAGGTTCCTATTCATTCAGAGGGTAGGACCTGATAAAGAATGGAGTGAGTGAGAGAGCAATGGGCGCACCATTAAGAAATAGCCTCTAAACTGCATCTGACAATGGTCGAGATTACACTGGAGCACAATCAACAAGGTAAAATGGCCATTTGAGAGGATGTTCAGGGGAATTGGGGTTCCTCTGAACTGAGCTAGAGGAATATAAAGATATACGTAGATGTATATCCATACATCCCTGCTACCACTGTGCTTTAGGACATGAGAGCAAGGATGACTATTGAACGACAGGCTGTAATGCTTAACCATAGTGGTGTGTGATACTCTCATCTCTCGTGGAGAGAAGGTATGGTGATTCTATTTAAAGAGTGAGAGAGAGAGATGCACTTGGGAATGCTAATGTAAACGTAGCTGCATTTATATAAAAATGTATGTTTCAGCTTGGCAGTATGTAGAATGTCTTCATCATCATATTGATGCATCACATCATGCAGGTTTGCAGATGCAGTGGAACCATTATAGTTAAAAACCCAACCCAAAACCCCAGTATTTAAACCACTGTCAGGTATGATGTCACAAAAAACCTCACTTAAAGCCACATAAGAGGATCAACAGCGTGTTTTGCTTTTTATTTGGCTCTTTGGGTCACTAATTGTTATACAGGGTCAGGCAAAAATGATCTGACACATTTGTCGGTTAAATAAAAGGCAAAGAAACCAAAAAGTGTTTGTATTTTCGAAAAGTACATACAATGCCGTTCTATTTCATTGTTTTAAAAATTTAAATTGATTAAAATTGATTATATGATGCCCTCAATTGTAACCTGATGCATGTTCAAATGAAATTAACCATTACCAAATCAGTACTGGTGGTGCGAGGTTGGCTGGTTGATTTTCGTTTCAATGCAGATCCAGATCATGTCTACCAAGATTGAAGTGTAAACGGAACGCTCGTTGTGTTGCAGTTAGAGATTTGTTTATTCTGATAAACGTTTCCACAATGAAAGCATGATGCTCATCAGTCCAATTCATGGCAGCAACTGAAAAGAAACAAAAAACAATGTCATTATAAAGAAACAAAGCAAAATGGCATTATATGGAAAAAAATGTCATATGTACTTTTTAAAAAATTTCGTTTCCTTACTTTATTTAACCTACAAATGTGTCAGATCATTTTGCCTGACCCTGTATTGTAGCCTCAGTCTCGGGAAGTAAAATGTAAGATTTGTATATGAATGTTTAATAGTGATATCACTGAGACATATTTTTGGTATTAGAGAATTCAAATTTCTGTAACTTGAAGTGGTTGAGTAATTAGTTGTTTTAATATAAGTCTACTTTTTGCTTTGTGTATTTCAGCATACATTGATTGCTTGTTATTCCAGTGAAACAATGTCTATGAGACAAATGTGTGTGCATGTCACATTATGTACTTGCATTTTATGATTTTTTTTTCAGATTGTAATTTTCTAGAGACTGATGAACCTCTACACAGAAATGTCTCTGCTACCTACTGCCCTTTTCAATGTGAAATTATGAAAACAACTCTTAAGTTGAAGTAATTTGCTCTGATAAGCCTGTGAAAGTGTTGATTTATCAGCCCTTCAAGCACAAAGTGCTGCTGTGACAAGTGTTGTCTTTTTAATATTACCATTTTTTTTACCCCATCCGAGTACATTGCCTCTCATTTTGCAGGCTGTGAGGCATAAGAAAGACCAGTGGAGCCTCGATATTGGCAATCACACAAGCGCCTCAATATTTAATGAGTGCAGCAAATTAGCTATACAAAGCAATCTATTGCGCTTTTCCTCTCCCCTACTTTGCTGATACACGCAAACGGACAGGCGTATTACACACAGTGGTGTAGTACAGCTGAGCCTCTGCATTTTGGACTTTATCTTACTGTGCACAGATTTAAAGTGCCTGGCCAACACATATGCAAAGAACATTGACTGAAACAAGTGATAGAAAATAATAAAAAAAAAACAGCTAATGAGATCCGTTCTCATTTGTGTCTCATACACCGGTGTTATTTTCTAAGTGGGCACATGCACACACGTGTGTCTAAGTAAGATGTGACAGTCTGCTGGTGAAATTGCTGTGTTGAAATTCTATATCCTTGTCTAAACAGCTTGTCCATTTGCAGCCTGCAGCGTAATCCCTGCACTCACTCAACTAAAGCTGACTCACTGGGCTCAGTCAGAGGAGGCTTGTTGCCCTTCACCAGCCAGCCTCCGCTTTCCATTCGCTCCTGATGGCATAATTGAATAGATGGATGGATGGATGGATAGATATATAGATAGATACTTGTACATATTTTCCTTCAAGATCCCTCAATATCCTGACTTTCTGTTTCAATTACATGACAACCTTCTGTGCCACTTCACTGTCTCGTCCATCTGCTTCCATTCATTAAGACGGGATTCGCCTTTCTGCTCTTCTGACATCTTTTCACATCGGGCTGCACATAGTAATTAAATGGAGTTGGGAGGAGCCTCTTCTGACTATAACTGACTTCAACTTTTTTTTTTAAGCTGAAGGTGACAAAGCTGGATTGCTCTTAGCGGTGTTCCAAAACGCAAAGGAACAATTTACATTTAATGTCTCTATCTCTACACATGGCACAGCTGCTGTATCATAAAACAGATGGTCCTGTGCTACAGACACCGTCTCCTCCAGCAGTTTATAGTTTTGATTAGCTTCACCAATAAAAAAAAATGTCAACCTTTACTCTCACAACTTGATTTTAAATCAGGCAACGGTGTCTGTTCATTAAAAGAAGAATTGCAAATTGCAATTACCCAATTCTCATTCACAGTCAATTGCAACTGGACCAACAGGTTGTATTATGATGTTTTACCTCTCATCAGTTCACGCCACACACCATTCAGACTATATAGGGCAGCTCTAGTCTGAGAGCCTAGTGTAAGATCCAATCTACTTATCCTCTAAAGGAGGCGACAGGTCCAGACAGGAGTGCTTGTCTCTTTAGTGGTGTCAAAATGATGATCTTTAGGATACAATGGAGTGGAACCTCTGCTTGAGTCTCCTAAAAGGGGAGGACTCCAAGAAATAAACACAACCACCTTGTTTTCAGATGGGTCCATGACCGTCATTACATTTGAATGGCACGCTAACGAAGGTGATACCTCCCAAACGACCATCTTGGGTGGGCAGAGGCTCATTACTTTTTAAATTAAGTGATGTATCCATTCAGTTGGTACAGTAGGGTAGTAATGGCGAGGACACACTGGTCGACATTGTGTCGTGTCTTCCAGTCCGAGGCTATGGGGCAGTCAGTACATCTCACTAAGGGACCTCCGCTTTCTGCCGCCATTGGTACAACCTCGCCCGCACGAGTGCCATTTGTAGGGATGTTGCACACGCTGCAAATGAGAATTCTGAGCTGACTTTACAGACTTGAAGAGTGGAGCCTCTGCTCTGCCCATACCATGGGATCCACTGCCCAAGTCTGCATATACCGTATAGTAGTACTGCCTCAAAGGCATTTGTGTGTCAACTCTCTCCATTCTCCTTGTGTACAATCCATGAGTATATCACACCAGTGTTCATCATGCCATACAGCAGGGGTCTCAAACTCAATTTACCTGGGGGCTACTGGAGCTAGGGTCTGGGCGTGACTGGGCCGCATCAGGTTTTCCAAAAAAAAAAAAAAAACCGCATTTATTAAAACAGAAAAATGAATAAACTTTGCTTTGGTTCCGATTTTCTATAAGAAAAGCTCTAATAAAACATTCCACTGTTCTCAAATATCTTACTTTTTATTTTTCTACACAAAATAAGATGAAGAATAAAGAAAATCAATCAGTAATAAATAAATAAAAAATAAAAAAATATAAAAAGTAATAAAGTAATAAAAAATATAATAATAAAACTGCAAATAATTAAAAATTAAGAAACCACATATAGTTGGTGGGTAGACAAATTTTTTTTTCAGATTAAAATCAACAAAGCATTATTAGAGCCCTGTAGACATGACAAAACACGACTATAGTCACATTTATACTCTTTTTATTTACAACATATTGCGCAACTGCCGGGTCTTGTGACACATGCTAACTCGCAAGCTAGAGAGCTAGCGACCTAAACGGTAGCCTCCAAGTTATTTCCTTTAAACTTAAAAAGCCAAAAACTTACCACTTCCACACGGATAGGGAGGATAACTATTAACAGTTATTTAACTTTTAACATGAACATTAATCAAACGTAATAATTTTTCTGGGTACATGATACCATACAGCATCCATATCAAACTTGCGCGGGCCGCACTAACATTAAACTTTCATATCAAGGCGGGGGCCTCAAACTAGTGTCCTGCGGGCCACATTTGGCCCGTGGGTCGCGTGTTTGAGACCCCTGCCATACAGCATAGCATACCAAGTGGCGACCTCTTGGTTCTTCCTCTATTAGCTGTATTGAGCACACATCTGTCCAAAAGTATGAACACCTCCCTTTGTTTGGTTTGTAAAATTCGATCAGGCTAGTGAGTGAGTCCAATACTTGGTTGTGTTTCATTGGATGACAAGAGTAGGACAGGTTTCTGTTTCAAAGCTGCTTGATAGAGGAAGGACAGTACTGGAGACTGGTGTTCGATTTTCTTTATCTTTCAAGGCGCACAGAACATGGCCGGCCTGAATGTTGCTTCCCTTGAAAAATGCCTGATTTAAACACACTAATACTAACTTTCCATCCAGAATATATGTTACTCCCTATCACTAATGTAGGGTAATCATACATGAACATACTTATTTTTGCACTACTAAAACATACACCTCACTGTTATGTACAATAATGCTTCAAACGTGCAATACTGGACTTATGTGCAATAAGATTCATTCATTCAAGTGCAATACTACATTTTGATTACTGAAATTCCACATTTGGTTACTGCAATTCTACATCTTGTTACTGTATAAGTTATTGTTTTTAACTGCAATTTTGCATTTTGTTACTGTATAGGCTATTGTTTTTGATTTTGTACATATAATTACACTTATTTTGAACAGCACCTGCCACTTTTATATTTATATTCCTTGTTTCATAGATATAGACATAGACTTTCTTTATTGTCATTGCACAATAACACAGCAGTGAAATTGTCAACGAAATGTTGTTGCCTGGCTCCCGTATAATAATAATGTGGAGAATAAATAGATGACATCAAATATGAACAATGTACAACGTAAACAGTGATTTGTACAAATTTAAATAATTTAGAATAAATAATAATAATTTAAAGTTTTGCGTGTGCGTGTGAACAGGTAGAGGGGCTTATTTGTGCTTTATCCTTATCCTTTGCTTTATTCTACACTCAAATTTCGTTGTATGCAATACAATCACAATAAAGGCAATTCTGATTCTGTAAGGTATTCCATTTATGAATAAGGAATAAACAAGGGATGACTCTAAGCTCTATACAACATTACATGTAGTGCTGACTCAGGAAATGAGTAAGTGCATACATCAAAATGATGAATGATGTAATATTACATAGTTAATGAAATATTGGAATGCATTTTTTTTTACTATCCACTTTTGGTTCCAACCCACCAGTTGAGAATCTCTGTTTCAGGCCACAGTGACAAAAATATTGAACTGTCCTGGAAAGCTGGTAGAAAGATAAGCCCATTAGAACACCTCGTCAAACAGCCTCATCTAGAGTGTTCATTAGTAGATAAGAACAGTTAACCTTCACATTTAATGAACAGAAAAAAAAACAAACACACATTCACTCCAGAAGTGCTCCTGTGTGAGTTCCAGCCAGAGAGTGGCAGATCCACATTTATGATACGGGCATTGAGAGGTGAGGCAAGTGCGACAGACTGCTAAGAAGGACTCCTGGGGTGTAAGGGCAGCTTGTGACCATGGGAGGATTGTATGACTTGATTTCTTCATCAGCAGGTGTTAAGGTCCCCTGACACACGGACACATACACACACATGCAGCATGCAAGCTGAATGAAGCATATGCACACACGGGGCATACGCATGCACACACACAATCACAGGCAAGGGCGGGTATAGGACTTCTTGTTCAGGTTACATGCTGTGGCAACCCTTGAACTGTCCATATGATCACTTTGGATGGGCATCGAACCTAATTTTCTGCCCTACTTATTCAATTGGTAATTAAATAAAAGTACACGTCTGCTGCTGCTTTTGGAGTTGCAATGTGTAAAACACATCACAGATTTACTTGATAACTCCAACGCAAAATAGTGATATACACAAAGTCATATCTTAAATGTGTAATTTTTAAAAATGTTTTTAATATCAAATTAACATCATCGCACCCTTACTGTTTGCTAATTTGCTAACAACCTTTTACAGTTATTTCCAGCGGGTCTTCCGCTTTTTCTGCATCTCTCCAGGGCTCTTGTTGCACGAAAGTAGTATTCAGCCATCAAGGATAAATGACTGAGCCGGGCTCAACAAAACCAAAACAAAAACGTCTAGACTTAATTAGTTGCACAAAGCCCAAGACAGGAGGAGCAGACACGGATTCATCAAGCCAGGGGAAACCAATCCCGGAGCAGTGTGTATACGCGGCTTTCTTAAATAGACCCCGCTATCAATCAAACTTACTGACTCACCATGGCAACAAGAGTGGCGTAGTTTCCCCATGACGGAAGCGGAAATCTTCATAATGAATGATGACAATGTTTAAATAATGACAGTGGGTGGAGATGAATGTGATAACAATGTGTAGTAGGCAGTGGAATATTGTTGCTCCATTTATGGTGACTGCTGACTGGACCTTAGTCTGGTCTAGAGTTGGTCCCACTTTCCACTATGCCATTTTTTTGCACCTGGATCATGGATAAACTGACCCTTAACTTAGCTTAATTTAGCTCCCTGAGCTCTGACATGTCACCGGTGCCACCTATTTGTGTTCAATTCTCTAAACCTTGAATATAAGACGACCTATATTTTTCACTTTTCAAGAGGAAATATGTTCTGGTTATCAGGCAATAATTGGTTGTGTTTGTGAGGTAGGGGAATGCCAAAGCCAAAAACATAAATAATACTTGGCATGTATAAAAATATAGACCTTGAATAGAATGTTTTTGAATTAAAAATACTGTCTTATATTCTGATTCTGAAAAATGAATTACAAATACATTAACATGTAAACGTTTGCATTAAAGCAACAATTTAATTGAAAATGTGTCATGAATGTTATGCAATATAATGAATAAGATAACAAATAATATTCATTTCAGGGCGGCATGGCGGTCAAGTGGTTAGCGCGCAGACCTCACAGCTAGGAGACCTGGGTTCAATTCCACCCTCGGCCATCTCTGTGTGGAGTTTGCATGTTCTCCCCGTGCATGCGTGGGTTTTCTCCGGGTACTCCGGTTTCCTCCCACATTCCAAAAACATGCTAGGTTAATTGGCGACTCCAAATTGTCCATAGGTATGAATGTGAGTGTGAATGGTTGTTTGTCTATATGTGCCCTGTGATTGGCTGGCCACCAGTCCAGGGTGTACCCCGCCTCTCGCCCGAAGACAGCTGGGATAGGCTCCAGCACCCCCGCGACCCTTGTGAGGATAAGCAGTAGAAAATGAATGAATGAATGAATTTTGGATTTACCACAGTGTTTTTTTTGTTTTAACTTCATCATAGGTAGCTGTGTATGGATACACCCTTTTGGCAGTATTTTGATGACCTCTGACTCACATTGACAGTGTTAACGCTGCAGTTACATTTGTTGAAAATAGCTGATTTGTATTGGTTTTTTTTTATCTACCCTTATCGGAGCCCTTAGTCAAATCTAAGGTTCTCCGATTCCTTGCGTTTTTTTGTGCTTCCATGATCTATAACTATTTGCAAAAAGCAGACATTGTGAACTACCCATGAAGTGTCCTGTGTATGCAGTGCTTGTTTGCACAAAGCTTACATTACACACACACACACACATACATACACACTTTCCCCAAGGACTGAGCTCACGGTTGGTTATCATCTCTTTCTTTCTCTCTCTCCTCTGGCCTGGCAGTTACATTGAGCCTATATCCAGTTATGACTGGCAGAGTGGGAGTCCCTTAAGTAAACGATACAAATCATGCATTATGGATCCTCACTGAGGTAAACAGGACCCTGTGACCTTTCGGACCAATGGAGCGGGTAGCACAGGAAAGGTCCTCCCAAAATAAACAGTAAAGCTTGGTTGCATTTTTCATTATACCAAGATGTGCTAGGAGTACCGTGATGAGGGACTGACAATATACAGTGGAGACAGGCTAGCTTGTTATGCTCGTAAAATGTTCCTGCGTTTACAAAGTCACTTTCAATTTTTTTACCAGCTATTTGTCAAACTAACTACTAAAAAAAATACATGAATAAATTGCTAAAAGTGTTTTGCAACAATTCTACTTAAATATGTACATATACTTTTTCATTGATGTCATATGAGGAGGTATTAACTATACAGATGATGCAAAAAGATTAAAAGTCAGAGTCTTGACAGGAAAACGATTTGAAAAAAAAACGATTTGATCAGATTAGCGTCAAATTCAGTCACTTGGCACTATCTGGTGTTCTGTTCTTGGATAACTGTCAAATCACAAATGACATGTGTGTCTGTTTTTAGATGTTTCTTATGGAACTCATCACTCTCTATTACTAGCACCTTGACCTGAATATAAGACAATATTTTTCTCTATAAAAATTGTGGTGGTCTTCCCTTCCATGATAGCATGCCAAGCCCCCATGAAGCGCCCCTGAGCTCCCATAATGAACTCATTACTTTGTCATAGAGTACTGTTTCATCAGGCATTTCCATGTAACATGATGTAAAAACACCTGCTATCAAATGAAATCCACATGGGCTACTGACCTACTTCCTTGAGAGATTTTTTTCTAGTAAGTTTAGAACAATAGGTCCCAGAGTAGAGTTATAAAGGAAAAAAAAACAAAACATAGCCTGGGGTATTTGTCATTGTCATCAATGAGAGAATAGCACATCTTAGGAATGTGTTATTGTTAGGACAAACTCCAATGGCTATCAATGTTTCCGCTACTTTAATACAATTCACACTCATTCATATCAAACACAGTTTATAGAAATGTGTGGCAAAATGTTCCATTCCTAATATAATTTAATCAGTTCCTTTTTGAACCTCAGCTAAAAATTGCTGATTGCTTATTGTGGCATTTCAAAAAGATAATATATAACAAAAAAGTTACTTTCTAATCATTTAAAGTCATTAATTGTTTTTGCATTGAGACTAGTTCCAATTCCTGGGAGAGGCTGGGGTTGGGGGGGGGTGATGTTGTGTTCTTTTGCCAAATTTTTACAAAACAAACCTTTCACTTGCTCACATCCCTTCTCAGCTACTCACCGCTCCTCACCTTGCCCTCCCAACTGAAATGTTAACCTGATCAGCTGATTCTAAACAAGCCCAAACAGAAAGTCAATCAACATCCACTTCAAAGTGTCACTGATTATTATAGGATTCATAAAAAAAACTGATGGATGGATGCTTAATGCTCCTGTCAGAACTTTACATATTTAAAAAAATTATTGGTCATATGAATATAACATTAAATATATACATGCAATAAATTAGCATGAAAGTCATGTGACCTAAACATATTATTTCACATTCAAAGTTTCATTAACACATATTATGAAGAATGTATTTTGAAATGTATACATGTATTATTATTATTTGTATTCATTTATTATGTAGAATTGCCATTATGGATAAGAAGATGCAGCAACAAGGCAAAAAAGTAAGTCAACAATTTATTTGAAGGCTCATTAACACTGACAGTCTGAAGAGCAGAAAACACCTCCTGCAATTAATGTGCGCTTTTACATAATGTTAAACATCAACACACCCACTTGTCCTATTTAAAGGTATTACCAAGAAAAAAAAACGACCAATATTTTGGAGACACTAATTATCAGATTTTTCAACATAGGATCTTTTAGTATGTACAAAGTGCATAATTAATAAACCAAGAAACTTAAATGGCTTCTGGGATGTTAAGCATTAATTGCCTCTGAAAATTAACATATCCGCCCCATCGTTTTTTTTTTTTTTTCCCTCCACTGTGACTAGAACACTGCGGAATACGTAGTGTGAAGAAGAGGCTTCCTCCGAGGGGGCCCAAAAAGGTCATGAACTCCAAAACTTTATGAGCAGAGAAGTGATTTTAATACACTCCATTAACTACTTGAAGAACTGTCACTCTGTTTAAAATGTTTTTATGAGTGTGTGAACTTTCTTGAAGAACTATATGGAATCTGTGCAAAATGTTGTCCCTTTTCTACAGTGGCTATAGATTAACCATATAGAGCAGGGGTCTCAAACATGCGGCGCGTGGGCCAAATGTGGACCGCAGGACACTAGTTTAAGGCCCCCGCCTTGATGTGAAAGTTTAATGTTAGTGCAGCCCGCGCAAGTTTGATATGGATGCTGTATGGTATCATGTACCCAGAAAAAATTATTACGTTTGATTAATGTTCATGTTAAAGGTTAAATAACTGTTAACAGTTATCCTCCCTGTCTGTGTGGAAGTGGTAAGTTTTTGGCTTTTTAAATTTAAAGGAAATAACTTGGAGGCTACCGTTTAGGTCGCTAGCTCTCTAGTTTGCGAGTTAGCATGTGTCTCAAGACCCTGCCGTTGCGCAATATGTTGTAAATAAAAAGAGTATAAATGTGACTATAGTCGTGTTTTGTCATGTCTACAGGGCTCTAATAATGCTTTGTTAATTTTAATCTGAAAAAAATAATTTGTCTACCCACCAACTATATGTGGTTTCTTAATTTTTAATTGTTTGCCGTTTTATTATTTTAATATAATTATTTATTACAGATTGATTGATTTTCTTTATTCTTGATCTTATTTTGTGTAGAAAAATAAAAATGAAGATATTTGAGAACAGTGGAATGTTTTATCAGAGCTTTTCTTGTAGAAAATCGGAACCATAGCAAAGTTTATTAATTTTTCTGTTTTTAATAAATGCGTTTTTTTTTTTTTAAAAACCTGATGCGGCCCAGCCTCGCCCAAACCCTAGCTCCAGTGGCCCCCAGGTAAATTGAGTTTGAGACCCCTGATATAGAGTTTACTTTAAATTTGTTTGGGTTTAAGTCCTATCAATCTGTTGCAAGAAATATTATTAAGTAACATTTTATCATATTAATTGTCATTTAAGTACAGGACACTATGTTAAAGAGAAACGTGCACTTCTACAGATAGCGGTCAGTGATCCGGCATTACAGATGACCAGGTTGTGAGTCATTGATCTGAGCAAATCAATAGTCAGCATGTCCATCTCTTGGCCACTCTCAGGGTCTCCATCTGTGTGTGTGTGTCGGTCATATCCTGTCCAAAGCCGTGGCTGGAGCCCATCATTGCACCCCAGGTGTCTGCCATCTGTGTCCTGCCGCTTTAACGCTCAGCATGACTGCTTGCGTAGGAGAGCATGCATGTGTTTGTGTGATAGTGACCATCACATGTTGCATTTGTGGGTGTGTGTGTGTTGTGTGACTGTGTTCAAACCAGTCAGTGTGTGCATGCAGAGAGCTGTTGTTTACACACAAATGTGGTTTATATTTTATTCAAAGTTGGCCAGCTCTGGTGGTGATGATGATGACGATAATGAAGTGGTAACAAGGTTCTTGTGGTTTTGGCATGATGCTGCTTGTGGGAGTGAAATGTGAAACATGTTGCCGCATTGGATTGACTTTCTCATAAACTTGCGGCTCTTATACAACTTCACTTCTGATAAGTTTGCTTTGTTGTTGACTCTTACTTTTTTTTACATTTTTTACAATAAAACTCTTGATTCAACGTATTTTACACACGATAAGACATAGACATAGACTTTCTTTATTGTCATTGCACAATAACACAGCAGTGAAAATGCCAACGAAATGTCGTTGCCTGGCTCCTGTGTAATAATAAATAATAAAATGAAATAATAAATAATAAATAATAATGTGGAGAATAGATTACATCAAATATGAACAATGTACAGCGTAAACAGTAATTTGTACAAATAATTTAGAATAAATAACAATAATTTAAAGTTTTGTTTGTGCGTTGGATTAAAAAGACGGTGAACAGCCAGGCGTGTGACGCCACCATCATGTGAATGGATTGTGGATGTTTGGGCTAAGGTGTCTGCTTTAACTTTGCAAAAACCGGCATTATTGCTGAACAGCCATTTGGCAACAAGACTGACTCCGACAATGATGAGAGGGAACCCAACATGTTTGATGGCGAAATTGGCCAATTGGGTGTCGTCGTGGGTGTGTTTGGATAGTGCATGTGTGCTGAGAGTTTGATAGATAGGAGAGATAAGAAAATAAATAAGTTTCATATTTGGTCATTTGGGGGCCCTACTAATAACTGTGAATATGAGAAAATTATCCTATTTATATATTCATTCATTCATTTTCTACCACTTTTTCCTCACAAGGGTCGCGGGGGTGCTGGAGGCTATCCCAGCTGTCCTTGAGCGAGAGGCGGGGTACACCCCGGACTGGTCGCCAGCCAATCACAGGGCACATATAGACAAACAACCATTCACACTCACATTCATACCTATGGACAATTTGGAGTCGCCAATTAGCCTAGCATGTTTTTGGAATGTGGGAGGAAACCGGAGTACCCGGAGAAAACCCACGCATGCACGGGTAGAACATGCAAACTCCACACAGAGATGGCCGAGGGTGGAATTGAACCCTGGTCTCCTTGCTGTGAGGTCTGCGCGCTAACCACTAGACCGCCGTGCCGCCCTATTCATATATATTGAAGAAAAATATTTTTTATGAGACGTGGAAAGGGCCCAATGGTAAGTCCGCGCCTGATGTTACCGCAAAAATTATTAACATTTTTAATCACCACACAAGTGAATTAAAGCATGTTAATAATAAATATTACTGACCCTCATAATCAGCGTATATGTTTCCCTTTTTCAAAGCGTATTTGTACTACTCCAAGAGTGTCACAATGTTATGAATGTCCCGTACTTGCATGCTTTGCTCATGCTTCTAGTTTGATTTACCATTGTTGTCACCTTCTCGAGGCAACTCTCTTCACCACAGCATCAATCACTGCAGCAACCATCATGCACAATGCTTGCACACCTCTAAGCAAGCATCTGTTGTGGTGTTACATGCATGTAATGTATGCCTGCTTCCACGAGGATCGTCCTTTGTGTGTGTGTGTGTGTGTGTGTGTGCATGCTCACACTCTGTTGTGTCCCCAATGCCCACATAGAACCTGCCATCAGAGTCCCACAGACTGCGCTGTGGAGCAGAAAAGTAGAAGCACTATGTGAAACACCCACAGTCCTTTGGAATAGCTCACAGTGAGCATACATCACAGAGAAATGGCCTGGAAAAAAGACAGATTTAGGTTCATAAACAAGGATTCTTTTACCACAAATTGCACAGAGAGTGGGCTTTGGGACAATCAGAATTCAGAGAGAATAATTTGAGGAACATATGATTTCAAGTACAAAATGCATTATCAGTAATGGATAGTGCATGATATCACAACACAATTACAAATATATATATATAAAGTATTATAGTATGAAAAATGTGTAATATTTGTGGTTAGCACGCAGGCCATACAGCTAGGAGACCCGAGTTTGATTCTGATATCTGTGTGGAGTTTTGCATGTTCTCCCCGTGCATGCGTGGGTTAAAACTCCGGTTTCCTCCCACATTCCAAAAAGCCACACAGGATTTCCCCCTCGTAGACCCACCACCTACGGGGGGAAGTATAAGGGTCTGGTGCATTGTGTGTTGGGTGGCGGTCAAGGGCGGGTGCCTGGGCGACCTGGTCTTCGGCGGGCCAAATCTGGTTCTTGGGACATGGCCTGGACGCCTTCCAGGCATGCCCATCGGGAAAAGGCCCCGGGTCAGACTTAGGACACGCTGAAGGGATTATGTCTCACAGCTGGCCTGGGAACGCCTTGGTGTCCGGGGACCGGGAAGTCTGGGCTTCCCTACTGAGACTGCTGCCCCCGCGACCCGGACCCGGATAAGCGGAGGAAAATGGATGAATGGATGGGGTAAGACATTACCTTTAAGCAGAGAATTAAATTTTTTTAAAATGACAATTTATTGCAATCGACTGCACGGCGGAAGGTGGTTAGCGCGCAGGCCCCGCAGCTAGCAGACCCGAGTTCGATTCCACCCTCCGGGGACGCCGGTTTCCTCCCACATTCCAAAAACATGCTAGGTTAATTGGCGACTCCAAATTGTCCATAGGTATGAATGTGAGTGTGAATGGTTGTTTGTCTATATGTGCCCTGTGATTGGCTGGTCACCAGTCCAGGGTGTACCTCTTCTCTCACCCGAAGACAGCTGGGATAGGCTCCAGCACCCCCTGCGACCCTCGTGAGGATAAGCGGTAGAAAATGAATATTTGTTCATGTTGCCATTTGTGGTTTTAGTCACTATCAACTTTCCCTCAGCTCTCAGTATATTGTCTCTTGTACTCTGTGGCAGAGCATAAATAACCTCTTGTGACTTGAAGTAGCAGCGCATCACACTCTCTCTGGTCAAGCTTTGATCTTCTATTTCCCCGTGTGGCCGACGGACTGTCCCTTTGGCTCCCTCACAGTCACACACACTCATGCAAGACTCACCTCATTGAAGTCCACGCTGTCATTGTTCCACGCTCTTTCCACACAGGCCAAACAAAGCACTTCCTGATTACGTATTATGAAGAGCATGGTGGCGTGCTTTTGGAGGTCATGTAACGATATTGCATTTGTTAATACACTATGTATAAATATATGTATTTGTAAATAGGAATAATTGCTGTTTGGTGACCAATTCAGGGAGCGGCGTGATCGTGTTTGTAAGAAAATACTATCATTAATGTGTAGTCCGCTGGGGAAATATTCCTTCTCCACACAATGACAGCATTTCATTCACAGTATGTCAATTTCTGTGGAGTTTCCACGTTTAAGTAAGTGGCAATCACAGGGGCCGACACATACGTACGTAGCACTAGCTTACAATCTTGCATCTTTCAATCTCCATTTCTACATTCATTCATTCATTCATTTTCTACCGCTTTTTCCTCACGAGGGTCGCGGGGGTTGCTGGAGCCTATCCCAGCTGTCTTCGGGCGAGAGGCGGCCAGCCAATCACAGGGCACATATAGACAAACAACCATTCACACTCACATTCATACCTATGGACAATTTGGAGTCGCCAATTAACCTAGCATGTTTTTGGAATGTGGGAGGAAATCGGAGTACCCGGAGAAAACCCACGCATGCACGGGGAGAACATGCAAACTCCACACAGAGATGGCCGAGGGTGGAATCGACCATTTCTACATACCCTTGGCAATTTTTAGTCTGTGATGGCTTTCTTTGTGGAGACACTAGCTTGGTCAGTGCTTAATATTAGAAGTACTAAACAGTAAAGTGCATGTTTTATGCAAGCCATAGTGCTATGCATTTTTGGACTTAAACCAGTTAACAAGGGAATGTAGGCCGTATTTGTTGGACACCCCTGTTATAGTCCAATGCTCCTGTGCCTCTCCAGCTTTAATTTACAGTTAAAATATTTAGGTGTTTTTAAATAAAAAATACAAAAACTGATAGATTTGACTTATTGCACTTTGTAATCTGCATATTTGGATCATTCCTTCAACGTTGGACTGCTTAAAAGCTCTTGGAGTTCATCAGTCACAAGATGCTGCTGCTGGAATAATGCAGTGATACTTGCCAGCCAAAGATCAATGGGTTTTCATTTCACGGGTCATTGATCAGCATGTGTGAATTGCAGTAATATAAAACTTGGGGATGCTGTTACGGCATCCTCTTTAATTACTCTCCCTGTAAGCGAGCTTGTAAAGCATTTTGTCATCCCTTAAATGTTGGGATAGATTATTTGTTGCCAAACCACGTGTGAAGCTCCGTCTCTCGCTGGGCAGTAAATCTGAAATTAAAGTAATCATAACGGCTTGGCGGCCCTCTGTTTAGCATATGGAATGAAGTGAAATTTAGAGAGCTGATTTTGTAATAGGCCTAAACATAAATCGTTAACAACTCAAAAATGAAAGCAGCACAAATGTTAATTTTAACTGCACAAAACAAAACCAACCTAGCACCAAAAAATTAGACTATTATGTAGAGATGATCAGTTCATCCATCGCAGTACATTTAGTCATTATCTGTATTCATGTTTAAATAAAAATAAACTGGGGTAGCATGATCGCTTTTTTTCCCCTTGAAATATGTTTTTGTTTTATTCCATGATGTCAGCATAAAACAGGCGTGCTACCTACGATGTAACATTTTTGGTTAATTTTCAGTTAGCAGTACACAGACAGTGGTAACGGGAACCGGAAATGACTGGCCACAACATTAGGTACACTTGCGCAGTAGCACAAGAGCGGCATCAAGCATGTTGCATGCATGGCTGGCATAAGCGTGCTAAAATATTACACCACTCTCAATACGTTACAGTATGCACCTTGCAGTCTTAAACTATATCATAAGTTACGCTGTGCATTTGACAAGACAGCTGGCACGATTGTGCATCAATCACGGATTGTGTTTTTGGCTAGTGATTTAAAGTCAGTGCTTTTGGGAAAAACACAGTCATCAAGGTCTTAATCAAGACTTTTTGTCAAGGCAGATATAATTAATAAGTGTATATGAACAAAGAAAATAATGATGCATACGTTTATGGTACACCAAACAGTTGCTACAAAGACTGAGGATAAAAAGTGCAAATCACTGTCAAAACAAGCTTTTGATAGTGTTGTCTCCCTGTTGCACGCTCGCTACGAGATTTCCTGCTGGAGCACTGTGCGGAATGGTGATTTTCAGATTTTTAATTAAGGCCGTTGGTTATGTCTTTGGCTTGAACACAGTAGTAGCATGGTGGAGCGCTGTTTGCCATGGAGCAAAGCAGCGGCTCCCTCACGCTGCGTCTCATTAGAGACACTCGCGGGGCCTCATCAAAGATCTTCCTTTTTCTCCTCGCTGCCACTTCCCTGCCTCCCTTCCCTTCTTCCATAATGTGCCGTTTTCCCTGCGCACTGCTCTCTACAGCTCCAGGACATGCTCTACAAAGACTCCAGCAAAACACTCCTCCGGATGCTAACTTTTCACTGTTTTGCTCCAACACGGAATCACACAGTGTCCAAGTTTGCAGACACAGTTCCAAACGGTAATGGTCGCTTAAATAGGTAAATGACTGAAAGAATGACTGGTTTTCAGGATGGTTGAGTTGTTCAGGCATATGGAAGGAGACTAGAGTCCTTTTTAGATTAGATTAGATTAGATTAGATTCAACTTTATTGCAGATTATACAGATTATAAACAGTATGGATGTGACAATATATAATAACAGTAATATGTACAGTATTGCAATGAAGTGACTAGAGTATGGCTATTGCAGATTATATAAATTATAATCAGTATGATCTATGAATGCAACAAGATATTACAGTAATATGTACAATAGTGCAATGAAGTGATGGGGGGGGGGGGCATAGATCAGCGGGGGGATGTAAGTAATGGAAGGGGTGGGCAATGGGGGGCAGAGTTCAACAAGGAGACAGCTGTTGGGGAAAAAGCTGTTCCTGAACCTGGTGATTCTTGTCCCCAAGCTCCTATAGCGCCTCCGTGAGGGTAGGAGGGCAAACAGTCTGTGCGCTGGGTGGTATGAGACCTTAGCAATTTGTGATGCCCTCCTGAGACAACGCTTCCTGTAGATGGAAGGAAGTGGGGCTCCGGCAATGCGTTGGGCAGATTTCACTACTCTCTGCAATGCCTTCCGGTCCGCGACAGAGCAGTTCCCATACCAGGCTGTGATGCAACTGGTTAGGATGCTCTCAATTGTGCATCATATTTGCACAAAGAAGAGGGTGTTTGGGAATCTGCATTGTCCCAGTGTGGGTCTTGGAGGGAAGTTGACCTTGCACTAGACCCAGAACACGCTGATACATCAAAAAACACTCATCTGACCATTGATGGAAGCAGAGCTTCTGAAAGTGTGAGTGTCAGAAAACATCAGGGGTGATGCAGTAGCTTGAGAATAACAAAAACACAACATAACTAAGATAACTTCAGGTATGTTTAACAGCAAAATGAATAGATTTTTAGTTCCTAAGGTGAGAGAATAAACACAGTCTGGGGTGACCAGGTAAATATACAAAATATGCTCCAGGAAATGAGTTTTTCAGGGAGGAGGCGAGACCGCAACTGTATTTTCTCTGAAGAGGGGTGGGCTCAATTTATTCCACACTTTGAAAACCCCTGCTTGAAAGGACATTGCTAGGAAAAACACAGACCTTATACCTATTCAATCCCTCATTAACATTCCCGGTGTGTGACCGGCAATATTGTTGCTTTTGTTCTAAATTTGTATGCGCAAATTTAGAGATATGCGGTCAAGGGAGGTCTGTGAGGCGTTTTCTGTTTCTTAGAATGATGCAAATATAATGTTTGCAGGACAGTGTGTCACTTTTTATTTAAAACATTATTATTTTGCTGAAAGGACAGGAAATAGAGAAGTCACGATGCAGGCAGTACTCTGAAAAATGTTCCTTGCAAGTGTTCTAACAGCACAGCAAATAAATACACAACAGTTTATTCTCTACAATATTCTGTGCAATTAAAACTCCATGAATGACAGGTGAAACCAAAAGGTAACACCATATAATACAATAACAAACATAGTCCAGCCAATAATAACATTCTATCTGCACTTTTTACTTCTGTCAGGCTGTTGCAAAACAGAAAAAAAGCATGGAAATTAAAGTACACAAAATTAACAAAATAAATGAAATCATAAACCAGGGGTCGGCAAGTCGAAAAAAAAAATGTTGCAGCTGAGTGCAACACTCATGCACAAGTTTCCCATGGTGGCACAGAACCGGGGAAGTTTAATATGACCAACTCATCACACATTTAAAGCAGCGTTACATGGGAACCCACGGGAAGTCATTAGCTATAACAGAAAAGATGACCAGCCCTTGTCGGTGGTGAGTAAAACTAGCTTTAAACGCTTAATTATGCCTAGCCACCTCTATATTATGGATAAAACTATACTCCAGGCGAATAGAAGGAAATAAAGAAGTACATGTCATTTTTTTTATTGTGGTTGGTTGATCTCTTCAAGCTTTTTCCAACATTCCACACAACAAAATAACTACTAAAAGTATGTATGATCCATACTCAGTATCGACCGATATTCAAATTGGAACTAACCTCAAATTCGTACCTATTGGTACGTACTATGCTAAATAATTAGGGGGAGCATTGGCCATCAACCATATTGCCCATCGCTGACATATGTTATGCAAATGAATACAGACTCGGCTGACTCACTTGAATCAACATTTCAAGTGTGGTCAGACATTGTGAGCCATGCAGTAAGAAATGGGGACTATTTGGCTGTTTGCTGTTTTCCTCCCAAAGTTTATTGACACTATAAATAAATGATGTTTTGAAAGTCTTTGGTGCTTGTCTATGTTTGTGTTTTGAGTTTATCTTAAGGGTGTGCATGTATGTAGAAGACAACATGAATAAAGGTTATGGGAAGCAGAGAAATATTTTTTTTTGGTCGCCAGCCAATCACAGGGCACATATAGACAAACAACCATTCACACTCACATTCATACCTATGGACAATTTGGAGTTGCCAATTAACCTAGCATGTTTTTGGAATGTGGGAGGAAACTCCACACATAGATGGCAGAGGGTGGAATTGAACTTGGGTCTCCTAGCTGTGAGGCCTGCATGCTCACCACTCATCCACAATGCAGCTCGGCTGTAAAATAGTGATCCTCAATATGTGGCCCGTCAAACATCACCCAGTCTAAAAGTGCTTGTTCATGCAGTACTTCCTCTGCTCAGCGGGGGGCAACAGCAAAGCGTACACATTACAATGATGGCTCGCAAGAACGACAAAGGCTAAAAAGTACTATACATATACTGTATATAATAAATGTGTTTGATTTTTCATGATACCAATTGTCTTGAGGACTCTTGTCATTGTTTTATCTAACTACTCAATGAATCAAGCAAAATAATCGATCGATTCTGCGATTACTAAAATAATAGATAGCCGCAGCCCTACCTACTGAACAATTGATAGCTTCGAATTTCTATTGAGGCTGCACGGGGTTCGAGTGGTTAGCATGCAGGACCCACAGCTAGGAGACCCGAGTTCAATTCCACCCTTGGCCATCTCTGTGTGGAGTTTTCACATGTTCTCACCGTGCATACGTGGGTTTCCTCCCACATTCCAAAAACATGCTAGGTTAATTGGCGACTCCAAATTGTCCATAGGTATGAATGTGAGTGTGAATGGTTGTTTGTCTATATGTGCCCTGTGATTGGCTGGCGACCAGTCCAGGGTGTACCCCGCCTCTTGCCCGAAGACAGCTGGGATAGGCTCCAGCACCCCCGCGACCCTTGTGAGGATAAATGAATGAATGAATTTCGATTGAAAAACTAAAAAGCTACAAGTACTAGAATTTGAAAAAGGACACATGCAGCAAATTGCAAATACCACGAATATCAATGACCAGTACTTTTCTTATATTTGGGTCAACACGGCATTAGCAAAAAGTTCAAATTAGAGCGATAAAACATAGAATACTACAAAGGAACAGCTATTGGAAGAAGTAATGCTGAAAGTTGAGAGGAAACAAATAATGTAAAACAAATTAAACCATGCACGCCCTCCCCATGTCACTCTCCACTTTGTATTCCTCTCGACATTCTCAGCAAATTGCTCTGAGACTTATGAAGGCAGCCTCCCCCCCAGCACAGCTCTCACCTGGGAACTGCTCCGGGTCTGCGATCTTGCCTCATGCACTTCTAACTTTAAATGTGATGCCATCAGGCCAGCCAATTAAGCCTTGTGGTCTCCACCAATCCTGCCTCTTTTCTCTTGCAGCACATGTCGGTAATGCAAATCGGGTCGAAAGCTTGTCCCCAAAACAGCCTGCTTTTTTTTTTTTTTTTTGTTAGACCGCAGCAATCTGACATGTATCTGATGTTTAAAGAAGAAAACCAATGCAAGGTTGTTTTTTTTTTCACTGGTAATAAATATCTTGGCATCTGAGCATGTCACCACATGGCCTCTGGCTATCACAAGTCTAATTATGTTTAATCCCAAGTCCTGCATATGAATGAGGAGGTTATCTAACACTGGTTGTTAACCTTTGAGCACTAAAAAATATACTGGTAAATTACACTTAAGTGCAGCGAGTATATAAAGCCCAGAGCATCTTAATGGTGCCCTTTGAGACTAAAATTGAAATTTCATTTGTCCGCAGTGGCTCTTTGCAACTTCAGCTCATTTAAAATATATATTAAGAAACACAAAGTATAAAGTGTTGCACGGCCAAATAGAATATGCATCTCTCATTGATCTGTGCGCCTCCCTAGAATCGTTGAGTCAGCTGAAGAAAAAAAGCAAGTTGTGTATATTGAAAATAAGCTCCTCCGAGGGTTAAGTACCGCTCTCCTTTATTCACTGGATACCTGCCCACACCTGTCTTATTGTTACCTACCACATGTACTGCCATTTATATGAGCTGGGAGAATTGTTTTCCCCGATATAAAAGTCTCATCTACGTTCATGGTCAGTGTTACTTTGTGCAGCGGAAAGCTTTAAAAAAAAAAAAAATCTTGTCCTTATTTGCTCCTTTTATTCCCTTGCACATTTATATTTAATGAGCTTATAAAATATGCTAGCAAGATCTCATAAACTGAACGAATACGCAGCAGTATTTGAAGTAAGATTAACCAGTGCTATAAACTGTCATTGAATCCATTTATACGTGCCATAATGCATGGATGCTGTATAGGAATGGACTGTGGTGGTCCCATAGGAGTTGGAATCCATATCCTTATTTACCCAAATATGCCGTCTCCCTTTTTTGTGTCTACTGTGAAGAAAACAATCTTTTTTTAAGACAAAATTACTGTACTGACCTGAATATAAGACTATATTTTTTCCCTCATTGTTGGCTATTATACAGTGTAATAGCTCAGTGTATTGTCAGTATAATAACCTCTCATAGGGGCCTTCAGGACTCGGACACACACAACACAATCAGAGTTGCACAACATCTACATATGACTCATGGAGGTTTCAGTTTTGAGACTTTTTTTTGCCACCTTGTGGCTGTTTTTTTCAGCTTATAACTTCACCAATCATGCTGTCTTCTATTGTGGAGTTGCATCATTAGCTCTTTGTGCCTTTCGCACAAAAAAAACTAAAGAATAAAAGATGTTATTATTCCCTGTAAACATGAAATAATACCCCTATAGTCACTTTACACTGATATTACCTAATACAGTAGACATGGTAGGGCATAATAAATCACCATCAGCAATGGGGAAGGTCCTTGTTATTGTATTATCTTGAATATACTGTAATGTGGGTGTAATGTAAAAAAAAACCCCATCATCTTATCTACTTGATGATGGCGTTTGTCACACTACAACACTACTACTAGATTTGTTTACTTCAACACTTATATGCATGCTATGGGATCTCTGAAACACAAGAGACGGGCGCTGCTATAAGCCTAGCAATATATCAAGCTAAATAGTTAGCCTTCACTTTATTCATACCACATGTCCAAAAGGAGTAAGAAGAAGCAAAGCTTATTAAATCCTACCCCTCCATCTGGTACTTTTACAATCAGTAACTGTTACATTTGTTCACTTCCTGCTTTCCATAATACAGTTTAATTTTTTTTTTTTTAATAATGCGCAAAGTAGTACGAGGTAATGTGACCATACAATGACATAATGGGTACCATAGTAAGTGTCAATATAGTGATATATATAGCACATCATGACTGGTTCAAGACTCTTCATCCTTTTATTTAGCAAACATAAACTGCTTGTATTGTTTCTTGAATTGGCTTGAATTTAAGTCGTATTTAGTACTTGGCTTGTAGCCTATTTTATAAAATTTATTATTATGTTGGTGTTTGTTTGCTGTGTGATGAATTTAGCACTTTTTTGTAAGATAGTACAGTGAGTCAGACTGTTTTATTAATTAATACATCCTGTGATTCCTGATGGTTTGACCAGTGATGATTTGACAGTTTTTCACCAGGATTTGGCAACATTCTTACCTCCCTTGATAACATATTTTCTCTGTTTAATCACCTAATTGTTTTTTTTATTTTTTTTTTTTTACACATGCATATCTCAGCGAATACCATTTTTTTATTGAAAGTGTGGGAATAAGCCCTCAGAACAAAATAACTGTAAGAAGCGTGAACACATGAGTAAGCATAATGAGCACTATCCATTCCATCTCCCTCCACATTTATTTCTTTGCTGGAAGCTTCATTTGCACCCTGTAATTAACTCTGCATATCTCTCTCTCAATGTGGAAATAAACCACAATTTAGCTCAGAAGGCAATCTTTTGTGTGTGTGTGTGTGTGTGTGTGTGTGTGTGTGCCATCCTCTGTGTTTGTGTGTGGAGGCTAATGGTAAAACAAGCACGAGGTTAATAGGACCAGAATTAAAAGTGAGATTAGATACTGATTAGCTGGAGCATTGCAGCTCCAGGCAGATGCGAGAAAAGAAGAAAAGCTGCGCAGAAGCAGACATTAAACTCAAGAGAAGGAACGTGGAGATGAAAAAAAAGACAAAAGGAGCAAAGATGAAGAAGTAGAAGACGGGAGTGCAGATGAGAGTGATGTATTATGTGTGAATGGGATGTTTGTAGCTATTAAAAGTGAGCCCAGGGAAGAGCCAAAGCTTGCTTGAAATAATGATGTTACCATTACTACATAGACGGCCGTTGAGGAGGGGAAAACCTTCACCAAGGAAGCCCAGATTCTCTACATCGGCAACTGGGGAACTAGAACAACTTGGAAAGCTCAAAATTGGACCCAAATGTGTTGTTCGACCTGGAAGTGACTATTTACATCACCATTTTTCCCTCTCCCCAGCTACTTCATACAGCTCCAATCGGCGGATCCTGAGGCGTTTCCAGGTCTTCCCCAAGGCCTCCTATGGGTCGGATGTGCCACCTCCCTAGGAAAGAGTCCATGAGGTATCCTGACCAATGCCTGAGCCAGTGGAGAAGCAGCAGTTCTAGACTAGACTTACTAGTGCTTCTTACCATATCTCTGAGAGAGCCTAGCCACGCTTTGGGGAGACTCATTGTACCAGCAATCTTGTCCCGGTCACTAGCCAAAGTTCATGGCCATAGGTGACATCAGAGGCACTCATGCGCTTCCTCTGGTGGCCCTCCAGGCATGGCTGGTGGGCACTCATGGTTTCCCGTTGGCCAATTACCTGTTCTGCTGGGCTAATGCATTGTCGGTAAAACTTTAAATCACTGATGTTTATTTATGGTAATGGTAATGGTTTTATTTCATTTGAACATGCATCACATTACAATTGAATGCATCCCATAATCAGTTCACAGTTCCACATGTCTAAAAGGAGTAGGAAGAAGCAAAGCTTATTAAATCCTACCCCTCCATCTGGTACTTTTACAATCAGTAACTGTTACATTTGATCACTTCCTGTTTTCCATAATACAGTTTAAGGTTTTTTTTTTTTTTAATAATGCACCTCGTACCGAAGTACGAGGTGATATGACCATACAATGACATAATGGGTACCATAGTAAGTGTCAATATAGTGATATGTATAGCACATCATGACTGGTTCAAGACTCTTCATCCTTTTATTTAGCAAACATAAACTGCTTGTATTGTTTCTTGAATCGGCTTGAATTTAAGTCGTATTTAGTACTTGGCTTGTAGCCTATTTTATAAAATGTATTATTATGTTGGTGTTTGTTTGCTGTGTGATGAATTTAGCACTTTTTTGTAAGATAGCACTGTGAGTCAGACTGTTTTATTAATTAATACATCCTGCAATTTCCTATGGTTTGACCAATGATGATTTGACAGTTTTTCGCCAGGATTTGGCAACATTCTTACCTCCCTTGATAACATATTTTCTCAAAAGCGACTAGCAACAACATGAGAATGAGCCCTGTAATATATACTGTCATTTTCTTAGTGGAAAAAGTTACTGAGGTTTTTTTAAAGTAAATGTAACTCCTGATTTTTTTTTTTTGTATACACTTTTGTATGTAAGTGTAGGGTCCAGCTTACCTGTGACCTCAATGACAATGAGTGGTCTAGAAAATGGATGGATCATTGAAGTGTTTGTGCAATCCTGCCAGCAGATAAAGCAATGTCCTTCAGACCAAGCTTTTTGGCAAAAACATTCATTTTGTTAAATGACCATGAACAGTTGAATGAAAAGCAGATTCAAGCCTTCACTATTAACAGATCATTTCTTTCTCTCCTACCTTGTTAAGCTGTCCAGAGTACTGATCAAGGACTCTATATGAATAGGACTGATTACTAGGCATCCACTTCCATAGTACACCCTGCGTGGGTTTGGCTGCCGTGAACACATCAATGGCACACTATTAAGCAATTAATTTTGCAAATATATGATCCAAAAGAACAGATTTGTCATTTGTGAAGATTTTCAATAACAAAGACGGTAATAAAAACATCAAACGCCACTCACTATCTTTCAAGTTCCACATCAATAATCTGCAGGCCAAAGTCACTCATATGCCAAACATACCCTGGTGAAGATGACCATCATCCCAATGGTCATCTAAGAAATGGCCTCCAATTGTGCCCTGAACGGACTGGATGTTCTCTACCATTCAGACATCCAAGTCTTGAGGGCTTTAATAATAGTCAAAAAACATATGGAGAAGGTCATAAACAGGTATTCTACGGCTTAAATACGCACATATTTGCTTTATAAATAAGGAATCTTACTTTGTGGACGAGTGGTTAGCATGCAGGCCTCACAGCTCGGAGACCGGAGTTCAATTCCACCCTCAGCCATCTCTGTGTGGAGTTTGCATGTTCCCCACGTACTCAGGTTTCCTCCCACATTCCAAAAACATGCTAGGTTAATTGGCGACTCCAAATTGTCCATATGTATGAATGTGAGTGTGAATGGTTGTTTGTCTATATGTGCCCTGTAATTGGCTGGCCACCAGTCCAGGGTGTACCCCGCCTCTCGCCAGAAGACAGCTTGTGAGGATAAACGGTAGAAAATGAATGAATGAATGAATCCTACTTTGCGGAAAACTCAATATTAATATAATGCAGCTTTTCTTCTCCAAGGGTTAAGTAGTGTTTTTTTTTACTTGTTAGAAAAACCTTGTATACCTCTCCACAGAGCATGCTGTAAGTCAGAGCCAGCCTCATTGTCTACATCTTCCCTTAATAGAAAGCACCTTCTCCTCGTCATGTCCACCACTGAGATGCAGACGGAGGTCAAATGAACCCGTTCACCATTCTGACTGTGGTATTGAGAGATTTGTCAGCGTGAGACTCCATTTCAGATCCCTGCCGATTGCTCGGGGGGAATGGGAGTGAATGACAAAGTTGTGCGCTTTTGGGAGGGGGGTGTCAGAATGGTTGTCACTACGAAGCTGCTTTTTGCAGACAATACAACTCTGAACAAAGTCAGAGGCCATCAGAACCTGCTAAACCGAGTTGGTTCATTCTTTATCACAATTAAGAACGTTTATCGGCATGATGCATGAATTCAGTCAGCCCAGTCTTTGTACTTTAAGTACTACGTGTTCATTACATATTCAGGGGGTAAGTACTACGGTTACACTACACTACACTACTTTCCTGCTGGTATCAGATCAATATCAGTATCATATATGGAAATGAAACTATCGTATCAGGACACCCCTACTGCTTGTATTTTATTATATTTTTACAAAACACATTTTTCATCCATGGGGCTTTAAAGGGGACCTATTATTCTAATTATTCGGCCCTTTGCATTGAGTTGTGGACTCCAATAGAGCAGTTACACACAATAACCCTCACAGAAAGCTTTCTACATTTTCCAGAATCTGCACCTATTCCTGCTGTATTACCTTGGATTTCCAAAACATTCTGACCCACGGCCTGCCTCCGGGAATGCCGGGATTGGTTCCACTCCCAAGGTCTCCCGAGGACTTCCAGACTACTCTCTGAAACCAAGTGTTCAGAGCCATCCCAAACTTCTTTCAGGGTTCATTTTCCAAACGTACAAACCTCACTATCTGAAAGTTTGGCATCGTGTAACACGATAATACAAAAGTCTAACAAGATTTATAGTTGAAAAAGCAAAAGTTGAAAAAGCATAATAGGTCCCCTTTAACATATTTGAAAACTCACCAAATGTCTAGAGCATTTGTATTTTTTTGCATTTTAGGGGAGTGACAAAATATTAGTGTCTTCCCTCCAAGAAATCTTGTTTTTTATGTGTGCTCAACAGTCATTTGTTGAGAGGCCTTCCATTTTTGTATTACCATAACAAATTGAATTAGAGCTGATGTAATACCAATCCGTGTTTGGTCTCCTAATGAAGGATCGTGCGAGAAGAAGGAAAGAACTACACATGTGTTCTTAAGTGCTCGATTGAGAGTTACTTTGGTCCTTTCATAAATGATTGTAATTTACCACACTTTCAGTGAGTAACTGAGAAAATCAACAAAGAATAAAAAGAGCACTCGCTGTTCAGTGTGAGAACCCAAACATAATTACACAAAATAACATATTTAACAATAACAATATTGTTATTCTATTTACTGTAATTTATTTTGAATAAAGTGTTCCACCATGTCAAAGAGTGACTTTAGGTGCCCTACACATCAGTCCCTATACACATACACCAACAGGCGTCAAGATGATAACCCAAGCTAAAGGGCTAATTTGCGTCATAATAAAAGATGCTGAGAAAGACAATGACAGGGAGACTGACACAATGTGTGATGAAGGAATTATTAGGCTGTTTAACTGTAAAGAAGAGGACAAATTTATGAATGACTTTTCTGGTTTAACTAGTCGTAGGTGCGGCCAATATATACTGTAGTACATGTGAAGAGTACATAGAACTACGTACGTGCAAAATCTGTTTAACTTTAGTAGGTATGGATAATATACTGGTGCACTCTATAGTTTGTAAATTATGGTATCGTTTTTCTTATGGAAACATTGTTTTTAAATTAGAGCTACTTAAAAGTCATTCAGTTTCATAGAGTGGGTTGTTTTCCACTGTGGAGATCGCAGTAATATATATAACTAGATTAAGAAAAATATTTTTTCCTCCCCTTTCAAGGATTCTGAAGCTTCATATTTACACGCTTCCTTAAATATCAAGGAAACATGTAAATATAAAAATATGAAATACTGCACTTTTATGTCTGGGAACATTTGGAAAATTCTGCATCTCATGTCACGCTGGCCCCATGCGGAGATAAATTGACGTTCCACATCGTCCCCAGCCTCTACAAATTTGCAGTCGTTTTTCTCCTCTGTGGATGGAATTTCCAATTCATTGTGCTTCACTTTAGTCAGAGAGGACCTACAAAGTAACAAGCAGGATGTTGTTTTTCTTGCCTCATGCCACCATCCATGTGGGGTATGAGGTCGAGTTCGGCACAGCAGAGCGTTGCGGTGAGCATGTCTTTGTTTCTGAACCTCTAATCTACAGCCTCACTCCTGTGTCTGTCTGAAAGTGAGTGTGTGTGTGTGTGTGTGTGTGTGTGTGTGTGTGTCAGCGTTCTCTCAGCTCTGCCAAAAAAACTCGCCCTGCTCCATTTGCTCCCAACCAACATTCTAAAAAAACAAGCAGAAACTTTGATTGTTTACTGATTGACAATATGCATCAAACTTAATATATAATTTTGGCATTTAATAAACTGCTTCTGTTTTGAATATTTTATCTTACACAGTGGAATATACACTTCATACACCCGCATATTTGGTATACATGAAAGCAATATGTACGAGTTTGTCATGAGAAGCTGCAAACATACAAAGCAATCAAAATATTTATAAATACAGAGATAGATAGAAACTGTTTTGTGCTACTGTAGAATATATTTAGCATCCTGGTCTCTAGGTGGCAGTAACCACATAAAACAATGAGACATTACCTGAAATGATATTGCCTTAAGACTGCATGAAATTAGCCATGACATGTCCTGAAAAAGTTATCTTGAGCTCCACAGCACCGGCGGTGCTTGTGACAAAGTGTATGCGACAATGAGTGCTCCTCCTCAGGCAGGCGAGGTTGGAGGAGCCTACTCTTTGAGTTCATGCACGGTAAGTCAGTGGTCTCATGAGCCGCCAGTAGCTCCTAAACACTTTTCAATTAGTTCTCCAAAGACCAATCACAGCAGAGTGGCCGTGCCTAGAGCCGAGCCGTGGGTGGAATATATTAAAAATAGACTGTTTTGGAAATCCAAGGAAATATAGCTGCAATAGGTGCAGATTTTGGAAGATTTTTTTTTCTGTGTAGGTTATTGTGTGTAGCTGCTCTATAGGAGTCCACACCACGACTGTAGTTCATGTTATATTTCCAGAGTTATATTTAATATAATTATGATTTTAGTGGGATATATCAGTGATAGTCCTTATTTAACCTGTGTTTAGGGTTAAGGCAGGGGTGGGCAAATATTTTGAGTTAACAAAATTGTCCGGGGGCCAGAACATATATTTAACACACACACACTATTTTATGCTTAAAAATTTCCTTGAATTATTTGTCTAATTTTATCTGTAAAAGTGTTGTACTATCAGCTGTATGTTCTCATGTCCCTTTTTTCAGGAGCACTTTAAACATCAGACCACATCAAAATATGTCATTTAATTTTACCGTTTTGTTTTTTTTTTTTTTTTTTACTAAATAAGACATCCAACTTGTAAGTCATGTTGCCAGTTTGTATATTAAAAGTTGAAAAGCAACTAGCGGGCCGGATTCAAATATTTTGTGGGCCGCATGTGGCCCCCGGGCCATACTTTGCCCACCCCTTTGTTAAGGTATATTGCGGCCTTATTTAGGTTTTGAACCCACATGTAGGGTGTAACGTGGAGTGGTCAATTAATATTCCAGTGGTTATAATACTATATTAAGTTGTAATATTCTCCAAATTGGGCGGCACGGTGGTCTAGTGGTTAGCGCGCAGACCTCACAGCTAGGAGAGAAGGGTTCAATTCCACCCTCGGCCATCTCTGTGTGGAGTTTGCATGTTCTCCCCTGTTCTCCGGGTACTCCGGTTTCCTCCCATGAATGTGAGTGTGAATGGTTGTTTGTCTATATGTGCCCTGTGATACACCAGTCCAGGGTGTAACCCGCCTCTCGCCCCAAAACAGCTGGGATAGGCTCCAGCACCCCCGCGACCCTCGACCCTCAAATTATAAACTGTATTAAGGATTAGGGTATAATTTGGGTTTGGATTACTTGGATTTAGGTTTTCAAATTCACATTTTAATTTTGTCCACTTCATAACGTGGTGTCACACCACATTTGGCCAGAGGTCACCAGATCCTGTAACAAAAACTTTTCCAAGAACATTTTCAATAACAGTCACACTGACGACGGTATTAGCGTTTATCTCTCTGTCAGCGCAGCAAACATACTCAACGTAGCGTTTGTTCTCTATCTGCTCCACGCTGATGCCGACTGCACAGTTTAGACGGATTTAGTGCTTGTGTGTGTGATCACATTGATGCAGGGAATGTGCAAACAGAGAGCAGATAAGAGAGTCATTTAGTCACAGCAGATATGAAACTAATTGACCAGTAAGAAGATCACTGGATCTCTTGTGAAGGAGAAATTGGAATTGTGGGAAAAGATACACAAGGTCACAAAGTAATGGATTACAACTAGCGCCGTACTATCTGCAGGCAATTATATATTTATATGTCTTTCTATGGAGGGGGACAAAACTTGCAGGATGCATTGAAGCATTTACCAAAAGCCCTACATAACTTCTATTCTGTTTGAGATGCAAATAGTAAATATAGCCATAAATGAGCAAGAGTTGATATTCTGTCACGTCTGTAGTGGCGAGAGCTGAGCGAAAATCGGCAGAGGAGCGATAGGAATCAGGGAAGAGAAGCCAAATAAAACATGAGGCCTTTAAGACACACATTTTGGGATAAAAGTGCCAGTGAATGTCCGCCACACTTTACCAAAGCTTCATTTATAAGACAAAAGGCAGTTTAGTTAAAGGATGAGCCCTTTAAATGAATTCTTTCTGAATGGATGATGAGACACACCCTGTAGTACCAACCTATATGTGGTACAAACATAATCTTTTACAAATAACACTGTTATTTATTACAATATTACAATTTTATGGGATTTCCCAGCATACTTAAATGCAGCAAATTGTACTTCATCAACATGACAATGAGGAAGTGTCGATGCAATTAGGAATTGGACCAAAGACGTGTTTTTTGGAGTTGGAGTTGCTGCTGTAGATGTTTTCAGGTCCGAATAAAGTTATAAAAGAGCCTCAGACTTTGTGGGACACTCTGAAGAGCTACACTGTGCCGCCGTTTGTCATCATAACAAACAACATTGGCTTGCCATAATGCATATGTTTTAATTACGCTAACGGGTAACGCGTTATTTTTTTTATTTGTAACCTCGTGTTCAGTGTAGAATATGACATATCATTACATCTTTAACTGTGTCTTCTGAATGCTTTTATTTGTATTTTCGTTCATGTAATTGTTTTCAGGCCTGAAAATCCTTAACTCATTCATACGTTTTTTTTTTATGCTCGCTCCTAAAAACTTATTTATACCACAAAAAGCGGGTGATGGCGTAAACAATAATAGAGGTCACTTTTAAGCCAAACAACAGCAACAAAATGACTGAAGTGCATTTGATAGGAGCTCGGCATGGATTATTTGTATGTATTAACACGCCCTACCGTAAGGAGGAAGTGAGAGAGCGTGGAGAAGTGTAACGTGCAAAAGGTTACGCATTGTAAACACAGTTACACATATAAAAAACTGCAAAAAGTTCATGGTGCTATATAAAACAACCATTTTTTGGTGTTGTTTATGTTGTGGTGAAATTTGTGAAATGTATCTTTTCACTGTTTTCCTCCCTTTCTTTTGTTGGGAACTGATATTTCCCTGAAACTTACCAATGTAAAAAAGATAGTAACACATTTTTTTTTTTTTTTTTGGTCAAATCTTTCTTTTGGTAGGTTCCATGTTTATACAGCAATAGCCATAGAACATAATTAAAAGTTGAAATATCAGCTAAAATGTCCGGTACTGATGGGCTTCGCTTTTGAAAAATGGCTGGGATTGAATAAAAAAAAGTACAATTTGCTTAAATATGGATATGTTTTGACTAACAATAGGCTGGATTTAACCACGAAACAGCAATGATTTATTCTTATTTCTTTAATGGAATTAATCAGTTCAAGATTGAATTACTTTACTTCATAATTGAACCAAATTCTATTTGCTAAAATTGTATTATTATTATTACTTATTATTCAGTTTAGGTATTTCGTGAGTTTTCAATTATATCTCCATCAAATATGCAGTCCCTTTGCACAATGCTAATACATCCAGGGGATTCTAGAAGGCTAAAGCTAAGGCTAAACCAGTATGTACTACTAAGAATATGTACATATAAACTTTGATAAACCTGAAATTACACTAAATGGAAAATGGATCATTATTGTCTTGTAAATCCAAAAGTGATTAAACTAGCTTCCTGTTTCCTTTTTTTTTGTCCTTTTAGTCTAGAATTATTGCATGACCTTGCCGAAATGCTGGACAGGCCGATCAATAACTGTGATTATTGCAGCAATGGGAGTCACTTTAATTTCAAGTGGATGCCAAGGAACATCAGAACTAAAAATGTTGCTGATTATTATTATTACTTTTCTTTTTTTGTTGCCAGTTTTAGGATCTGCGGGCGCACAGTTTTATTTATGAAATTCACATTGTGCATAGGAACAAACTGTACTTTCTTGGCTCTGATGTACTACATAATAGATGAATTCAACCATCCAAGACTGTGATTTACTGAAAAAGGAGAGCGATGATTAGTTAATTGATATTACTAAGAATAAATGACAAGCACGTCAAATTATGACGTTGGCTGTGCACTTATGAACCATTTGGCTGCCTCGAAATAAGACAAATATAGTTTAGACGATGTAGAGATAGACACCTACCATAGTGGAACACATTCCTCTTACACTCATTGTCTGTTAGAAATAAACCCTTACTGATGAACGGCCTCACAGCTTGGAGACCCGAGTTCAATTCTACACTCGGTCATCTCTGTGTGGAGTTTGCATGTTCTCCCCGTGCATGTGTGGGTTTTCTCCGGGTATTCCGGTTTCCTCCCACATTCCAAAAACATGCTAGGTTAATTGGCCACTCCAAATTGTCCATAGGTATGAATGTGAGTGTGAATGGTTGTTTGTCTGTATGTGCCCTGTGATTGGCTGGCGACCAGTCCAGTCCTCTCGCCGGAAGACAGCTGGGATAGGCTCCAGCACCCCTGCAAGTATGATACTCAACAGCACTTTTGATATTGTCTATATTCTCCTCTTTTGTCATCATTTTCATTTTCCCTCGCCTCTTCCACTTTTCCTTTCCCTCAGCCATATATCCGCTTCTTCCTCTGCGTGGGTGACGCAAGCGGTGACATGAGCTAACACGACAATTCCTCAGGGCAGAGAGAATTTCCCGTTTGGGACTTGTTTCACCTCTACACATGTATTAGTTATATTTGCTGTCAGCTATCCATCCATCCATTTTGTATGCCGCTTATCCTCACAAGGGGGTGCTGGAGCCTATCCCAGCTGTTTTTGGGCAAGAGGCGGGGTACACCCTGGACTGGTCGCCAGCCAATCACAGGGCACATATAAACAAACAACCATTCACACTCACATTTATACCTAGTCGCTAATTAACCTAGCATGTTTTTGGAAAACACGGGGGGAGAACATGCGAACTCCACACAGACATGACCAAGGGTGGAATTGAACTCGGATCTCCTACCTGTGAGGCCTGCGTGCTAACCACTCGGTCACCATGCAGCCTCTCATTAACTATCAGTAATATGGAATTATAATTATTACCTTGGTGGAGGTCATACCGTTATAATCATCACACAGCAAACAAACAACTCCACACAGAGATTGCAGAGGGTGGAATCAAACTCGGGTAATAACAGCAATTTGGCTAACAGGGTTGAATGTTGTATGTGTACGTGTGCACGAGCCTCGAGTGAGTGACAGCCACAAATGCCACTCCCCCTTTTCGGGTCGAATGACAAATCTTATTCAGTTTTGCTCCTAATTGTGAAAAATATTGAAATTGTTTTTGTACAAGCTGTTCTGTCGGTGCTGGTGTTTTTATATTATCTCAGTGAAAAAGACGACAAGGGACAGCGCCTTTACGGCGTCTTTCAGTCCAACCAGGATGGTTTTCATGGTCGAGAAGCCACAGACGTGTGTGGTGAAAGAGAAACGATATGAGAGATGTGACCTTTACAGAGTATTCAGGTCATTTTCAGTCTTTTATAGCTCTCATGAGAGGCTGAAACATTTATCAGAACAATTCCACCTTTTACCTTCAGATCCGCCTTTTCTTTCTTTCTTTTTTTTTTTTTTTTACTGTGGAAACATTTTAAAGACGACACAGGAGAGTAGTGATTGATGAATAATGTAAAGAGGACAGTCGTAAGGATGTTCAATTGTTCTCCCTTCATGCTTGCAGTGTCTGGACTAACACACAGGAAAACCCTGGCCAACATGTAGAGTCAGAAAGGGGGGTCGTACTTTTGGAGGAAGTGATTCAAGACACCCATGAGCTTGCTTTTAGATCATCAATGCTGCGTGCATGCTCGGTACGGTACTTCACTCGCCGTAGACGTACATGTGTGGGCATCATACGAGGCTCGTGCAGCCCACTCACTTGATGGGAAGATGGGCTCTGTTCGAGAACCGGAGTGCTAGCAGGCAGAAGACACTTTCTTTGCTCAGACAATAACCTCAAAAAAATGCCAGGAGAATAATTCACTTTGGTTTCACTTTATACTTAAATGCAGTCTGATACATAAAGTACATAAAGTCAGATCAACTTCTGGTGAGTTTGAGTATATGATCCTCCATCTTGGCAGGCAATTTCAGTCATTCATTCAGCAGAGTATACAAATACGCTGTTAGCTAGTGCTAGCAGAAAAAAACAAAAGACGTCACACTTACATTCTTATTTTTCGACCCTTTGTATTGAGTTGTGGACTCCTATAGAGCAGCTACACACAATAACAGAAACGCACAGAAAACGTTTTAGATCTTCCAGAATCTGCACCTATTCCAGCTGTATTTCCTTTGATTTAATTTGATTTGAGTTTTCATTTATTCCACCCAAGGCCCGCCTCCGGGCATGTAATTGGTCACACGCCCAAAATGCGTCCTAACTACGAACCATATAAGGAAGTCAGCGCCTCTGTGACATCACAAAAAGGGCAGTTTTACCACGCCTTTTGAAACCAAGCGTTTTGAGCCATCCCATACTTCTTTCAGGGCTCACTTCCAAATGCACAAAAAACCTCATTATCTGAAACCTTGGCATGGTTTAACACGATAATACAACATTCTAACTACATTTATAGGTCAGAAAAGTGGGAAAAGCATACTAGGTCCCCTTTAAAGAGGCTGAAGAAGGTCAGGGTGTATAATAAATGTTCCTGCACTCAGACAGTACGAGGGGCTTGAACACTACACCTACAAAAGACACACTGATGGTGGCCTTATCTTAGGTTTCAATTCCTGCAATAAGAACATATTTTAAATAATTGGACTTATACGAAAAATACATTTATTATCCAGTTCAATGGATAAATATTTATTTTATGTTATTAGTTGTTTTTGTATTTTTCATTATAAAGTCTCCCCTCCCTGCCCTGACCTGTCACTGCACTTACGAATACAATCAGAGCTACGCGGAAACGTTCTCACTCTGGTGCACAAGCTTAAAGGAAAACTGCACTTTCTTACAATTGTGCTTCAAATGACCAAAACACTGTAAGTTATACATGTTACATGAATGTGCAGTTACTACATGGTTACTCTGAAGGTATTTTTAGACAAAATTATAGGCAGATTAGTTTTAATTGTTGGTGAAAATCTGCCAGCACGAGGCGGCCTTCTAGAACGCCTTGAAAAAAGAAGGACATCTGTGTTCTTGTCTCACATTGTGGATTATTGGCAAAATCTCAAGAAAGTGCAGTTTCACTGTGACTTCTACATAAGCTTAACTTTCACTTTCCAGTGGAGCACAGCGGCTGCTATAAAGACTTTCATTCTGGGCTCTTTGGATGATAAGAGTCCAGTGCTTACTTCTCTGTGGTCCCAATAACCAAGAAGAAAGCCAGAAAGAAAGATACGTATATATATAATTACTGACCATATACAGTAGGAATTCTAAATCATCATCCCATCAAAGGAGCTGCTGAGCCACAATAACAAAATATTTAAGGAGTTAATGTCCTTGCAAGTGGGAACCCAATCACACGCAGTGGAAGTATAAATGATGACAGTAGTTGTTTAGACGCTACAGAAGACCTTGATGTGACACCCTGAAAGATGTGATGTGGCATTCATTAGACTTCATGCACAAATTAGCCATGCGCCAGCAAGCAGCTTTGGAATTAAAACTCATTAGCAAGCAAGTGTGTGTCATTTATTAGGTCCTTAGCATTTTCATTAATCCCCACGTATGTTCAATCCAACACACGCTCGATCCATCACTTTAGGAGGACAAAAGACAAAGAATACAACATTAGTTGTAGTGAAAGTAGTAGAATGTAAAAATTGTAAATAAATGTCCATAAATCTGTGTGTTTATCGGTTAATGTCGAAAATCCATGCCAAAATTTAGCCTGGGTTTGTCACTTGACATACAGTTTTTATCGTGTTGTTAACGTACTGTAAGAGTCCAAGTGCATTCTAAATCTTTTTTTTTTTTAATCAAAACATCCTTTTTGGCGTCCTATATATAGAAACAGGAAACAGAAGTCAGCTTCATCATCCATCTACTGTATGTCATCAGAGGCTGACTATCAAAATTGTTAATACAGAACACATTTTTATAGTTATACATGCATAAACCAATTCTAAATGCATGTAAATGACAGGAATACTGTAAATAAAGATGAAGAAGCGACAGTTTCCGGAGAGACGATGTGGCGGCAATATCAACGCAGACACCACCTTCTTGTTTTGCCATGAGTTATTTCATGAATTCAATAGTGTTTCTCACCTTCTTTATCAAATGCTGGCACTTGGAACTTTTTTTTGCTCCATTTTGGGTCGCATTGCAGCCACGAAATAAAATAAAAATAATAAAATAAAAGAGAAATACTATTGGATTCAAGAAATCATAGAGAATCATGGCAAAACACAAAAGGGGGGTGTCAATGTTGACCTCACTGCCGCATCGTGTCTTTGGTAAACAGAACCTTAAACTTTCATTCATCAGAATTGTTTTCTGCTTGATTCAGGTAGCATCTGTTTTGGTTAGAGTCAGACCTTCTGGAACAAATTGACACTAACCAAGGTTCCACTGCACTTGGTTTGGTTGATTATAAAATGATTTGTTTCTAAAACTGATGATGATATAATGGGATGATAAAATGCATGAGATAACTTTGAGTATATCTGTACCACATGTACGTATGCTAGCGAGGTTGCACGGCGGTCGTGTGGTTAGTGCACAGACCTCACAGCTAGGAAACCGGGGTTCAATTGCACCCTCGGCCATCTCTGTGTGGAGTTTGCATGTTCTTCCCGTGCATGCGTGGGTTTTCTCCGGGTACTCCGGTTTCCTCCCACATTCCAAAAACATGCTAGGTTAATTGGCGACTCCAAATTGTCCATAGGTATGAATGTGAGTGTGAATGGTTGTTTGACTATATGACAGCTGGGATAGGCTCCAGCACCCCCTGCAACCTTTGTGAGAATAAGCGGTAGAAAATGAATGAATGTATGCTAGCATGTCTCTCAAAGCATTTAGACCACATCCCATCCGAAACCAACCCACAAAGGTCATTTATGTACATAATTGTGATTGTGTAATTAAAAAAATGACATTAGTATTGTGGATTATTGGAAATAATTGGAACACAATTGGACCTAATTTGGTGCAACAGGTTATGGTCAGATGTATTAAAAAAGAACAAACATAAGCTCATTTATTAGGTGTAAGAAAACGATGGCGACCCATCTAAATTCCCAGTAAGTGCAGGAGAGAAAAAAACACACAAAAACAGGACACATGCTAGTAACTTCAGGTCTGCTTGCTTTGCTTGGTTTAATTCATCCATCTGTAGCGCTTCCAAAATGACCAACAGACGCGGGAACAAAAAAAAAAAAGTGGCATCGACACAACGAACATAGCTTGTAGTTTGGAGGCAAAACATAAGTTAAAAAAACATAAAGGTCATCAAAAATGCGATGCGGCACAAGCGAATCAAAGCAAGGAGTGATGGAGATACCAAAGCAAATACAGTATACGACCATGAATGATTCAAACGGCTGCAGGCGCACTCACAGTATAGACCTGCAGGATTAAACACATCATATTACATCAAAACTCATTCATGGGACTCGATGATGAAATCATCATAAGCTATGAGTTATGCAGCTCCAGATATGAGTATTGCTTGATTTTTAACAATCATATCATTGTTCTTTCTGAAACGCAAAGAATAACCCCCAATTTTGGAGATACTTGCTTTTCATTGGGCAGCTGTGATATTTAAAGGAAAACTGCACTATTTAAAAATGTGTGCCCATCATCCACAATCCTTAGAATACATGTGTTTCTATTTTCTGGGCATTCTAAAGATACCAAAACATATAAAAAGAGACAACTCGTTACTGCATGTAATGGGACACCGCCTACAAAGACCGGTATTAAAACACCTCCAACAAGCTTTCATGGTTTTATATATACATAGACCTGCTGAAAATCTCAAGACCAGTTGAAAGAAAAAGTGCTACAATATACATTTTGTACATTTGGACCTTAATGAGGTTTTAAGTAGAGCTACATTATGCAAAAGCAAGACCAAAATTTTAAAAGCCAAATTCTGCTAAAATGTTAATTTCTGTCAGGCATTCACACGGTCATGCCCTCCAGATGGCTAAAGCTAAGAAGCTTTCTCTTTTTGACCGTGGTGGAATTGTTGAGCTGTATAAGCAAGGCCTTTTGTAGCATGCCATTGCTGTGCTGCTGAGGTTGGACGCAGTTGTTCTACATTTTTTTGAAAGATCCTGAGCGTTATTGGAACAAAAAAGTCAAAAGTTGGTAGAACCAAAAAAATGTGTGTTTCAAAAACAAACAACTAATTCAAAGACCTTGTGTCCTTCAATGCCACACAAAAATTGGCCGTTTCGACTTTACCAGGGAACATCAAACATGGGACATCGAAAGGTGGCTTCCAACTTCCAGCATGACAAGGAGATCCCAGGGGTCCATCAGGATCTGGGGTGCTTCTTCATACAGCGTAACACTGGAGCTTCAGGTGGTGCAGGGTTGTCAAACGGTGACTGGTTCCATGCGGATGTTGCATCGAGCATCCCTCATGACCGAGGGCAGTCACAGTTGCAGTTCACAATACTAGCTTGACCACGGAGAATAACATCACTCTTTTGGATCATCTTATTTAAATCCCATAGACAAAATTTGGTGATGGATGGCAAGGGAAGTTGAACAAAAACGGCCATCAGTTCCAGACACTTGATACCCTTCATGACGCCATCTTGACCACTTGCAGCAATGTTCCTGATAGCCTCCTGGAAATACTCGTATCAAGCCTGGCCAGAACCGATCTTTGAAGTTATTAACAAGAACGGTGAAGCTACTCACTACTGAGCCATACTGACTTAGTTTTTGTTCTGGTTTTGGAGAGTTTTTTGTCATTTTTAAGCGATTGATCAGCTTATAAACAGTCAATTTCTGTTGTTTTTGTAGCTCTACTTAAAACCTCATTAAGATCCAAATGTGCAAAAGGTATTCTTGGATTTTGATCAGGTCTGTATATACTGTGACCGTGTATTAACAGGTATTCATGATAACATGTAATACTGACAGTATTTTGCCGCATTTTGGTCCTTTTAAGTATTACCGGAACGTCGTCCCTGGGTGCATTGATTTCGCATTGATCAACTCGCCGGTGTGGCGTGGCAAGGTGTCAATACACCATTAAACTAGACTAAACTGTACGTGTTCGTGTCTCACATAAGGATAGTGGATGATAGGCAAAATCTTCCTCAATGTGACCGTTGACAAGACAGACATTCAGCGTGAAAACAATGTCGGCAGATTCCGTACTTCCGTAATCGGCACCACACAGCAGCTACATACTGTACACATTAGTCTCTTCAATGACGTGTTCTCTGGAAAAAACACATTTCCTTGTCTTCAGTCCGACCTGTGTTGCGCTTTCTCTGATAGACGTGTCAGCCATTGTCTATAAAGAAAAAATATAAAAAAAACACAGAATTGCTGCTCGGACAAACTGCAACACCACATAAAACCCAAAGGAACAACAGAGGTTGTATAAATGTTGTGCTTCTTTAATTTCAGTTCATAGAGTCCTCTGCTGTACGGCTTATATTTAAACTTTGCTTATATTTAATATATAGTGATAAATGTACACGTATAATCCATACGGATCTTGTGGCCAGCAAAGAGGCTACCAGAAGCATCCTTCTTCTTCCTCCGTTTGCGTTTCATTCATTCTTCAGTTTCTTTCATCTGTCTCGGTGAAACGGACGCATTCGCCCGGGTTATTTCTCTCTTTTACCAGGATCCATCCCTGGAATCCCTGTTTCTCTCGTTTTATTCCCTCAGATCATCTTTGGTAGAGTGTCCGACACGTTTGTGTGTCTGGAGTGGTAACGTTGGGGGAGTGACGGGGTTGTGGGATTTGGGTGGTAATACACGAAGGAGATGAGGGACACTGACATGGCTATGAGGGAATCTAACCGACTAATAGAGGAAATATTAGCCTTAAATATATGATTACGTTTGTTAGAGTATGTGTTGAAATAAAGCAAAAAAAAAAAGGATGTTTAATGCTGGCATGTAAGAACGGATGCACAAAGGACAAAGTGGACAGAGAGAGAAAGGAAGGGAAGTCAGGGAGTTGGGTCGAGAGAAGACGTAAAAGAGCGCGAGTCAGGGCAGTGTCTGTCAGCACAGACAGAAGGTGGCGCTGCAGCGGCCGCTCATCATCTGCACAGCAGTGCGAGGATGCAGGACAGGCTGAAGGTCAGCCAGCTGGCTAATGGGAGCGCCTGCGATCCGCCGATCAGAACTACGACAGGGAAGAAAAGAAGAGAACCACTGAATTAGCTGTGATCGATTCTATTAGTGACTTGGACATATTTCAGACAAAACTAGAAGAAACTGTTCAAAAGAGACTGTATTGACCCGACTATAAGAAGAAATGAAACTTTGAGGAAGACATCTGGGTTCAGAGCTTTTCTTCCTGTCACTCAGGAGAAATGCAGATCTGACACAGCTAGTATGTTTGCAAACAACAATAGGAATCATAGGTCATGATGCAATTTTTTAGGTAATCATGATCACAGTAAGTTGCACGGCAACCGAGTGGTTAGCACGCAAACGAGACTCGCGTTCAATTCCACCCACATAATTCTGTTTGGTGGTTAAATACGGCCAATTCCAGTATTACTACTGGACGCATCATCAGGAGCGTAAAACCAACCTGTCCCACGACAGTGGATTATGTTTCACAGCGGGGGCGGCACAGCGGACGAGTGGTTAGCGGGCAGACCTCACAGCTAGGAGGACCAGGGTTCAATTCCACCGCCATCTCTGTGTGGAGTTTGCATGTTCTCCGGGTATTCCGGTTTCCTCCCACATTCCAAAAACATGCCAAATTGTCCATAGGTATGAATGTGAGTGTGAATGGTTGTTTGTCTATATGTGCCCTGTGATTGGCTGGCCACCAGTCCAGGGTGTACCCTGCCTCTCGCCCAAAGACAGCTAGGATAGGCTCGAGCACCCCCGCGACCCTGGTGAGGATAAGCGGTAGAAAATGAATGAATGATTGTCAACTGTATTGGGTAGTACTAGTGCAAAGGTGGGCATAGGGGTGTTATTTAATGTCTACAGGGCTCTAATAATGTTAAACAAAGCATATGTACACAGGTTTTCTATACTTTAACTACACAAATACTTCATTTATAAATAAGGAATCCTTGTCATTCATTCATTTTCTGTGCCACTTGTCCTCACTAGGGTCATGGGGGTATGCTGGAGCCTACCCAAAATTGGGCGAGAGGCAGGGTACACCCTGAGCTGGTCGCCAACCAATCACAGGGCACATATAGATATCTACTCACATCATACCGATGCTGCAAACTCCACACACAACTGACCATACGGAGATAAAAATCCCAAATAGTCCAGATCTCTTGACTGTGTGGCCAACATACTAATCACTAGGACACTGTGCAGCCCAATAAGGAATTCTAGTACTTTGTGGAAATTCACTTATCACAGTCGAGTTTGGAGCAAATCAACCATAATAAATATATATTTTTTATTGTGATCTACCAGTTCATATCATTTAAAATTCCTCATACCTGGCAAACATAAATTGAGCTCAATCCTTTTGATAATCCTTATGTTATCTCACAGACAGAAGCGTCTTGCAGCGAGCGTTCAGCCGCCCGCCTGCCTGATAATTACCCATCTGCCTGCGCCGAGTGTTCCTGCCTGCACACAACCTGCAGGACACCCTTGCACACGTCTTTCGTCTTCCTGTTTACGCCTTCATCCATTATTCAAAGCATCCGCCAATGTCTGTGCATGCACATATGTGCCCGGTCTCACACAAGCGAATGCAAGCACGCGTGCAACGGTGTTGCATGAAAGGAATTGATCTAAAAAAAACTTTCTCTAGCAAGGTAGCGGGTTCTTTATTGTTCCAAGGACAATTGATAAATGATGAAGGGATAATGAAAAGAGTTGTGTCGCTGATAAACTTTCCGACTGTTACAAGGAAAATAATTTAGCAATGATAACAGGGCTGCACGGTGTTCGAGTGGTTAGCACGCAGGCCTCACAGCCAGGAAACCTGAGTTCAATTCCACACTCGGCCATCTCTGTGTGGAGTTTGCATGTTCTCCCCGTGCATGTGTGGGTTTTCTCCGGGTACTCCAATTTGGCAACTCCAAATTGTCCATAGGTATGAATGTGAGTGTGAATGGTTGTTTGTCTATATGTGCCCTGTGATTGGTTGGCGACCAGTCCAGGGTGTACCCTGCCTCTCGCCCAAAAGACAGCTGGGATAGGCTCCAGCACCTCTCGCGACCCTCGTGAGGATAGGCGGTAGAAAATTAATGGATGAATAAGTCAATCATGTTTTTTCCTAAATATTTTAATAACTAAATCAAATGTTTCGTGGTTGAATGACATCCAAATGTAGGGTTGCCAGCTGTCCTTTAAAAAAACGGTAATTTCCCCAAACGTAAGTGTCCTATACTCAACAGAAAAAGGCCACATTTTTCCCCTATGACTGAGAGAATAAAAAAATAGCCTGTAAAATATCAATAGATTCTGTGATTGGCTGGCGACCAGTCCAGGGTGTACCCCGCCTCTCGCCCGAAGACAGCTGGGATAGGCTCCAGCACCCCCGCGACCCTCGTGAGGAAAAAGCGGTAGAAAATGAATGAATGAATATCAATAGATTCTATAGACAACAGCCTGCCACGGGGCACAAACGGGTGATGACAAATGTCCGCGATTGGCTAAAACTCAACGCCAATGAGCACAAACACTATTTAATAGGGTCGGCCAATTAAGTGTTTTTCAAGACGTTGGCAATCCTGCTCGTATTGTATCTCAATAGATCTAGCCTTTGACCTACGATTGCAACAAATGTGAAAGCTTTTCTTTCGAAGCAGTGACCAAGGTGATAAATGTGTGCCACAATGTCAGTGTGTGTGTTTGCAGCTCTTTAAATGGTTCAACTGCTCCTTAATCTTGTTTACTCTTTAATCTTATTTACTGTACTTTACTCTTTGTGGATGAGGGTCTCTTCTATCACACACTTCTACACACACACACACACACACACACACTCATGGTCGTTTCCCTGACCTTTTCTCCGCTTTTACCCACAGGCCCGCCCCTCAGGCGAATGTCGTCTCCACAGTAACATGCACTCAACCTCTGTAACACACCATCATTTTTGTTCCACTTGTTCACCTTTAAAACACAGCACACAACTACGGGTACTTTGAGTGGAGAATACTTATTGAGAGCAATATTATGTGCCTGTCTGCATCTTTTCTACTCATTCATTCATTTTCTTCCGCTTTTTCCTCACGAGGGTCGCGGGGGTGCTGGAGCCTATCCCAGCTGTCTTCGGGCAAGAGGCGGGGTACACCCTGGACTGGTCGCCAGCCAACCACAGGGCACATATAGACAAACAACCATTCACACTCACATTCATACCTATGGACAATTTGGAGTCGCCAATTAACCTAGCATGTTTTTGGAATGTGGGAGGAAACCGGAGTACGCGGGGAACATGCAAACTCCACACAGAGATGGCTGAGGGTGGAATTGAACTCCGGTCTCCGAGCTGTGAGGCCTGCATGCTAACCACTCGTCCGCAAAGTAAGATTCCTTATTTATAAAGCAAATATGTGCGTATTTAAGCCATAGAATACCTGTTTATGACCTTCTCCATATGTTTTTTGACTATTATTAAAGCCCTCAAGACTCGGATGTCTGAATGGTAGAGAACATCCAGTCCGTTCAGGGCACAATTGGAGTGGCCAATTAACCTAGCATGTTTTTGGAATGTGGGAGGAAACCGGAGTACCCGGAGAAAACCCACGCATGCACGGGGAGAACATGCAAACTCCACTGGACCGCCGTGCCGCCCTCTTTTCTACTCATTTATTATTATTTTTTTTTATCAGTATGAACAGTTTGTCTCCATTTCTTTCCCTGCAGAGGTGTACTAGTAATAAAGTAAAGATGGAGATGGAAAACAGGTAGGAAGATGCTGCGTGGGTGAGAAAAGTTCTAGAATTAAATAAAAATGTATACACAGTATACGCAAATATTAACATCGCTAAGTTTTATTCAAGTCAAATAAGTTTTGCATCTTTTTCAACACCTAAAATCATTACTAATCAAATAAGGTCCATTAGAGTACTAATTATAGTTAGGACACACAGTTCTTGACTACGGCGAATACACGTTTTTCATCTTAGACAAAATTCCTGACGTTCTTTTCCACATTCTTATAGTCATGTCTGCCCTCAAAACCATTCCCAAGTCTATCTATCTTACCTGTCTTACCTGCGCTGGCTACAGTGTTCTCCTGCTTGCATTTGCCTATGGTGATGGACACGTCGTCGATAGCGATGTCGCCCTCAAAGCTCGGCCCTCGGATTCCTTCAAAAACAATCTAAAAACAAAGAGACAGTGAATATTTTAATTGTGTTTTATAAAACACGGTGGAGAAACCAGTGTTTTGATATGTATGCAAATTATGAAGTTTGAAGTGCTGCCAGGGTTTTTAAGTGTTTACACGCAGAGACTGAAGCAATTTGTGGTCCAATCCAACATTGTAATCATAATCAATATTGTGATCACAAACACCACATAATTCAGTCAAAGAACACGCAAGACATGCAAACAATTTCACACTGACAACTCCAAGGATGAAAATTGGAATCGATCACCAGCGTCAGATGCTCATGAAAACTGATGAAAATGTTCATATGTTCAATAAATATGACTGTAAAAAGGCAATAATGTGTTTTGTTAACTATGAGCTGGAATAAAGATTACATTAAAGGGTATTAACTATGCATTTTAATAAATATTGTTAGAATGGTGTAGTATTGTGTTAAATGACGACAAAGTGGGCCGCATAGTGGTCGAATGGTTAGCACAGTCAGGAGACTGAAAAGATCTGGGATTGAATCTCTACTTGGGCATCTCTGTGTGGAGCATCGTCTCCATGTTCATACATGGGTTTTCTCCGGGTACTCCGGTTTCCTCCCGCATTCCAAAAACATTCACGTTAGCTTCATTGTCAACGCTAAATTGTGAGTGTGAATTGTTGTTTGTCTTTATGATCCCTGCAATTGGTCGACGACCAATCCACGGTGTACCAGCATACTTCTCGCACCAGCATACTCCCGTGAAAATAGTCCGGAAGTCCTCGGATGTGCTTGGTAGTGTGACCAATCATGGCTGGAATAAATTAAAACAGGCTGTTTTGGAAAGCCTAGGAAATACAGCTGGGATGGGTGTAGGTTCAGGAAGATCTCAGAAGCTTTCTGTGCATGTTATTGTTTGTAGCTGCTCTATAGGAGTCCATAGTGTAATAAAAAGGGCCGAAAATGAGCATCATAGTCCCTTTTAAAATTGGTTGATCCTGAAATATCACAATGTGAATACAGGGCTGCACGGTGGTTAGAGTGGTTAGCGCATAGGCCTCAGACCTAGGAGACCCGAGTTCAATTCCACCCTCTGTCACCTCTGTGTGGACTTTCCATTTTCTCCCCGTGCATGCGTGGGTTTTCTCCGGGTACTCCAATTTGGCAACTCCAAATTGTCCATAGGTATGAATGTGAGTGTGAATGGTTGTTTGTCTATATGTGCCCTGTGATTGGCTGGCCACCAGTCCAGGGGTTACCCCGCCTCTCGCCTGAAGACAGCTGGGATAGGCTCCAGCACCCCCTGTGACCCACGTGAGGATATGCGGTAGAAAATGAATGAATGAGTCAATCATTTTCCGGAATATTTTAATAACTAAATCAAATGTTTTGTGGTTGAATACGGCCTATAAATCAAAACATATGTATATTTAAGCTAGGGTTAAGGTTAAGGTTATGAGTGTAAAGGTTACTATAGAGGTGTTAGTTCATGTCTTGACGGCTCTAATAATCTTAAAAACTGTATTTACAAGGTTGCAAACAGATTTTCCACGCTCTAACCATGAAATATTCCATTTATAAATAAGGAATCCTACTCTGACAAAATTATCACGGTCTGGTTTGGAAGCAATTAACCGCAATAAATGAGGGATTACTTGTGATGCATGCATTGGTTTGACAAGCCAACATGTTAAATCTTCACACTAGAGCAGGGGTCGGGAACCTTTTTGGCGAAGAGAGCCATGAAGGCCAGATATTTTAAAATATGTATCTGTGAGAGCCATATACATTTTTTAAAACATTGAATACAATAAAATGTGTGCATTTTTATGTAAGACCAACAGTTTTAGATAATGGGCTCTAATTACGTAGACCAGGCACACTACCCCACGCCAATGGGGTGTGGCCAGCACACTTTCGTGAGCAGCGCAGTGTCCAACAATAAATCAAATACTTGTTGCCATTAATGCAACTTCTGCTGCTGCATAGTTTTGCACCATACTCCGTAGACGTATTTCATTATTTTGGCCATCTTTGCCAGAAGGCTTGGTTCTGCAGCTTTAGCTATTTGACTAAAGGAGGAAAGTTTACATTTACATGTTTTTTTGACATCTCAATGACCGAGGTAGACTACAGCATTACCCAGTAATAATCAAGTTTTGGTGTTTGACCTGGAAAATATCATCAGGAACGATAGATATGGTTGGCCGTATTGCTGCAGAATATAGATGGACGAATTAAAATGCATAAGAAAGTTGTTGATTTTGAATATTATTTTTAACAGTCATTTCTGTGATGGTTTACTTTAAAATGTTAGCAAAAATACATTTTTATTGTGGTAAGAAATGCTTGAGAGCCAGATACAGTCATTAAAAGAGCCATACCTGGCTCCCGAGCCATAGGTTCCCTACCACTGCACTAGAGGATCATTTGGTATCAACCCTGATCAATTTAAAGCTGGGAATCACCCCCCCCCTCCAAAAAAACAACAAAAACAAAAAAAAAACGGACTCACAACTTCCAGGGTGCATTCATCTTTTGTGCATCATTCGACAACAATGAAATAAAAATAAAACAAAAAAAAAAGAAGAGACTTGTTTACAAACTTTCCCGCGACTTTCCCATTCCAGCCAGCAGCCATCTGGTTTTGACTGACAGTCTAATTACTGTGGTAAGCCAAGGCTCCAAAAGCCCATCGCACCCAGCTAATCAAAAGCTGAGCATATTCTGCCTGGAATATACTGGGGGAGTGCAAACAAACAAGGAAACTACTTTGTTGTAGCATAGTAACAATAATAGTGTGACTATAGCTGATATTGGCAAAGTTTACTATTAGAAAATATGACAAAGTTATCTTGTTTGAGGTGTAATGATGGTTCATGCTGTAACAGTGGCTTGACTAACAACAGTCAAACGCAATGTCCCTCAGTGTCCCTCAGTCCCGTCAGTGTCCCTCCACTAGTTATTGCAGCCTTTGTCTACTGGTGCGTGTTTAAAACGGAGGAGTTTGCTTCCATAGGCAACTAATGCTTGTTTGGCTATAATGATAATGATAATAGTAATACAAATTGAAAACAAACACTTCATGCACGGTGGTAATTTACTGCGCCCGCTCCCCAATATGTGCCATCGCATCTCCGACCACCACCAAACATTCCAGGAAGCTCTGAACCAAATGTAAAAGACTTAATATTCAGCCAAAAATGCATTCAATAGAGCGTATTATACAATGGAGCAGAAAGTACGCCATGTTGGTAAGCAAGCAAGCTGGGCTGGGCTAGGCTAGGCTCTGAGCTGAATGTACAATAACGTTATGCACAGGGCGTATGCTTTGATTTTCAGCCAAACCTAAAAAATACCAACCTCTTAAAAAAAAATCTGGTTAATATGTCAAAAACTGTAGTTAATGGGAAAAAAATGAGGTAGTTAAAAGAAACAAAGCTTCTTGTGACTCATGTTAACATGTTATTCTATTTTCTACTATAGTAATTCACATGCATTTGTGTATGAAATGCTACAAAATTGTTACAAGAATGGGATAGGGTACAATTAGAGCCGCTTAAATATATATATATATATATATATATATATATAAGTGAGTGAGTGAATCATTCACTTCATTGTGAAGCGTTTTAGGTCCATGGAAAAGTGCTATATAAAATCTAAGCCATTATTATGATTGATTTTTAGTACTTGCCACAAAATCCCCCAATTTTTTGAGGGAGTTCGGAAGGCCCCCGACTCACCGTGCCACACTTTGAAAAGCCCCGGTTTACCATTATGTATGAATGACCTTCATTTGGTCCTATTTGCTTTGTAAATGTGCATTATTATTATTATTACAACACGTCTGCATGCCTCAATGAAGAAGTCAAAGTTAAGCTTGTTGCATAATTAGAGACAATACAATAATAATTGGGAGATGGAAATCCATAGATTAACACCATGACCTTGACAAACAAGCACAAGCTCCTTCAGCCTGCATAATAACATGAATAAGCTGCATAACAAATTAATTTTCATCACTTTAATTAGTAAAATAATTGTACAAAAGAGGTAAAATGGAAATAAATCCTCAAAAACGGTATATTCCCTGGTCTGACGCTGCAAGCCACACCCCGAGTAACACGCATGCATGTGCATTAATTATGTTTGTTGTCAGCTATCCATCTTATACCACTATACCAGGGGTCGGCAACCTTTCCTATCAAAAGAGCCATTTTACCCGCTCCCTCACTCAAGGAAAATAGAATGGAGCCGTAAAACATAATTATATATAAATATATAAATATTATATATTATTTATATTGTATATAAATAATATCTTATAAACTTCAAATGTTTATACCTAATGCCTGAAGAAATGTGCAGCAACACACTCATATCCAGAGCGAATTTGCAAGTATCCCATGATTTTGATTGACTTTGGGCTAGTTCAGAGTAGTTCAAAGTACTCTTGCTAGTAGCAGATCTTGCTAATATAGAAGATAAATGTACATAAACATATCTGTGTAAATTAAATGTACACTCTGTTTACATTTGTTGACAAACATGTTTACTCTGGCTCCAACAAGTTCAAGTGTTGAATACTTGAGCATTGCAAAAGGAGCCACAACAAAGAGTCTGAAAAGCCACAAGCGTCTCGGGAGCCGTGGGTTGATGACCCCTGCACTATACAGTCTGGTCGTAGGGGCAGCAGCCTAAACTGGGAAGCACAGACTTCCCTCTCCCGAGGCATTCCCAGGCCAGTGGAGAGAGATAGTCTCTCCAATGTGTCCTGGGTCTTCCAGAGGCCCCCTACCGGACAGACATGCCCTGAACACCAAATCAGGGAGATGTCCAGGAGGCATAGTGACCGGATGCCCGAACCACCTCATCTGGCTCCTCTCAATGCGAAGGAGCAGCAGGGGAGAGCCCAACCACACTATGGAGAAAACTCGGTTTTCCCAACTTGTACCCACTATCTTGTCCCAAAGCCCATCACCATAGGTGAGGGGAGGAACGTACTAGATACTAGTACTAAAAGTCCTGCATTTGGGGCAAGATCTCATCCATGTGACAGAGATGACACTCTATCCTTCCGACTATTACTAACCAATCATAGCCCAATGAAGCCAGCAGGACCGCATCATCTGCAAAAACCAATCCAATCCTGCAGACACCAAACCAGAACCCCTCAGTGGTCTGGTTGCACCCAGAAATTCTGTCCATAAAAGTAATGAACAGAACAAAGTGACAAAGAGCAGCCCCGGTCGTTCTCCTGACGGTAGCAGTCAGCTGCCTCTGGAGTCCTATGAGCCAAAAAAAACGCCCATCCTACCAGTATCCCTCACTGTTGATGTCCACCAACACCAACGTGTTCTGGGATTACTGCCACAAGAGGCACTGACCACTTTCCAGCCACCTCAACAATGGAGACACAGAATGTTGCCCACTCTGACTCAACGTCTGCTGCCTACCTCCGAACATGGGTGAAGCTCTCCCAGAAATGGGAGTTGACGAGGGACTCAGCTATGTTTGGGCTTGCCAGGTCTGACCGGCATCCCCCGCATCATCGGAGCCAACTCATCACCAGGTGGTGATTGGTTCACAGCTCTGCCTGTTTCTTCACCACATACTGTCGGCTAATGATAGTAATTTGGCAAAGTTTACGACTACCAATGTTAATTATCATTGAATAAACAGTCTATATATAGCAACAACACAATTACTCCCTGTTTGCTAAATACAAGGATGAAGAGTTTTGAACCAGTCATGATGTGCTATATATATCACTATATTGACACTTACTATGGTACACATTATGTCATTGTATGGTCATATCACCTCGTACTTCGGTACGTGACAAAAAAAAAAACTTAAACTATATTAGGAAAGCAGGAAGTGAACAAATGTAACAGTTACTGATTGTAAAAGTACCAGATGGAGGGGTAGGGTTTAATAAGCTTTACTTCTTCCTACTCTTTTTGAACTAACTTACTAATTGTCGGCGGCTCCTCTGAGACTCTGTAGTTTGGGAGCCTAAGACCAATTTCCATTATGTGTGTCATTATTACAACCGGACTTCATGCAGTGATACATCAACAGTAACTGAAAAGCCATCCAATGACTAAAACTGGATAGTGCATTGCGACTGACTTAATAAAGTCGCTTAAAATCACAAAAAGTGGACATATCACGATACATTTGGTCAAGGTTGAAATCAAATATCATGTTCTTGTATAATTTGTCTTTGGTAAGTTATACCAGGGGCGGCACGGCGGTTGAGTGGTTAGTGCGCAGACCTCACAGGAGACCAGGGTTCAATTCCACCCTCGGCCATCTCTGTGTGGAGTTTGCATGCGTGGGTTTTCTCCGTGTACTCCGGTTTCCTCCCACATTCCAAAAACATGCTAGGTTAATTGGCGACTCCAAATTGTCCATAGGTATGAATGTGAGTGTGAATGGTTGTTTGTCTATATGTGCCTCGTGATTGGCTGGCGACCAGAACCAGGGTGTACCCCGCCTCTCCCCCAAAGACAGCTGGGATAGGCTCCAGCACCCCCGCGACCCTCGTGAGGAAAAGCGGTAGAAAATGAATAAATGAATGAAGTTATACCAGGTTATATGAGATGCACTGCAAATAGACGTAAAAATGAGGTTGTGGGTCAAAGAAAGTTGCCGCTGTCTTTATTGTGCCTGATATATAAGCTTGGCATTCACCAGTAATTACACAGTGAAAAAAAAAAAAAAAACTTCACTCTCGCTGGAATGGTAGACAGGCTCTCTCTTTCAAGACATACGTGTAAAATATGTTCACTTTAAAGTTCTTGTCGGAGCGCCGTGTCACCAAGGCTATGTATGTGTGTGTGTGTGTGTGTGTGTGTGACTTCAGGATCAAAGCAGCTGCAGTAAAGTTTCAAGCCGAGCTGTGAATGTGTCGCTTTGTCGAGCCTTGTAACCTTTAACGTTGCCATTGATGTGCAGTCTCCATATAAGAGGGGACATGGCCTCGAGGGAGAACACCAAGTTGGTGGAAAGTGGAGGAGAGTGCGACTTAGAATAAATAAAGAAATAAATAAAAACTACCCAGGGTACTGAACTCAGCACGAAATACAGATGGCCTCTGGGTAATCTGGAGAGCAAGTAGGGCCATCTCCATTGATTCCGTGTGTGCACCAAGATGTCCTGCTTTCTAACTTGGCCTCAGTCAACACCTGATATCAAGGCCAACAATCCTATCCGAGTCAATTTCAGACACGACGCTGATTGGCATGCTGGCAAGAGCAAGACAGATGGCGCTTTGCTGGAACAATAACAAGCTATTGGTGCAGATCTGCTGACTGACGATGCAAGGTAATTTTGAAATGTGCACGCCAAGCTAAAAACAAAAACAAAAATGTTTTGGTTCCATCCCTACCCGCCAAGGTGCAATAAATGCAGAATTAAGAACAGAGTAGCTCATAAAATGGAATGAATTTACATTATGTTCATATCCACAGTGTATGCATTCTTTGGGAAGTAGTAAACAATTTAAATTTGAATTCATCCTCAGCAGTTGGCTCAAGCTGTGTTTACACTAAAACCTTTATTTATGCAAGCCATTGCCCGGGCTCTTGTATTTTCCGAGGGACCGGAATGGAGGCTGTACTCAAAGACATCTTTTACTTTTGTTGGCAGCCCCAACAAAGCAAGGGGAGCCGCGGAGACGAGTGGAAGCACCTCAAAGGCCTTTTGCCATACGCAGTCACAGTCAGTACGACGCAAAAAAAAAAAAAAAAAAGTTAGCGTTCTCCACAGAGATGTTCTCCACATGAAGGATACATGAAAGAAACGTAGATGTGAGGTCATTCGTGCACACACAAACAACATTTGCTTAGAACAACTCGGGTGGGGATTCAGAGAAACGTGAAAATCGTTCTGACATTTGCAATGCTGATGACATAACCAAATCATTATTGAATCCCGCTGGAATACATAGAAATTACCGGAGGTCTGTTCTGCAAAACTGGTCAAACTCCACTTTGGTTGGATTTAGGAACACATTTGAACGGAACTGGCCAGTTTGGGACAGGAAATTGATGGCGAGCTAAGCGAAACTGTTCCTCCAATTTTTCCCCTTTTTTTTGGTCACTACGTCTCACAACGAAGTCCTCCATTATTGGGTCCCCAAGAATCGATGGACTAATTGTCAGCGGAACCATTGTGAATCCCACACGTTGCATACTTGTATATCCGTGTAAATAGCACCCACTGAATGGCCATTCAATCAGGTACCACATTGAGCACTTAAACTTCGAACCGTAATTGTCACTGTATGACTTGTATTTTCTTTTTTGTTGTTATATTTTGGGGTTTATGCTTGTAAATATCAATAATACACAAGCAAACTCAGATTTGTGTAACCGGGTCAATACCTTCTGATCATAGTCAGTTATTTTCCCCAACAGTCAACTAATTACAACTAATTAAACACTGGTTATATAAACGAGCATCAGTTACGGATAAGGCATTTTGGCCGAATACGAGTATGAAACGATAATGACATGTCATCATTATCCGTATTTGTGTTTTAAAAAATACTTGTTATGTATTCAGTAAGTCTTCATGCTCTGTGATTGGCCAGTCACAGCCTCTCCTGAGGCCGACTCTGCAAGCGGCAAACACAGAGGACCTCAGCGGTGCCTCATTCAAGGACAAGGTGCAATTGAGAAGTTTAGAACGACTCTACATTTGTCACAATGCCGCCACTTTATTAGGTCTTCTTCAGCTTGCCTCTATTTTGGTTTATTTCTACACTTGGTGAACTTTGTAACATGCTGTGCAGCCATGCATTGACTGGCCGCACAGGGGCGGCATCAAGCATTTTGCATGTATGGCTGAAATATTACAAAAATATTACAACCCTCTCAAAATGTTTCAGTATGCGCCTTGCAATTTTCAACTTGTTTAATAAAATACAAATAAAATACATAAAATTAAAATACACAGTGTTTTTAACAGCGACAACGATCGTGCATCAGTCACTGTTGGAGGTGGTTTGACTGGTGGAATGTGAATAACGACCAAAATAATATGATCTTTACACATTTAAGATATTTTGAGTGCGCTGTAATGGGTTAGTCTCAATTTCATGAGGTTTTACTGTTTTACGTTATTTCAGAAGTACAGTAATTTGCTCTGACACAATCAAATTCCACTTGTTATTGTCCTTAAGTTCAGGTGACAGGTAAGACCAAAAAAATCCCCTTCTAAAATTGGAGTAGTATATCAAAATTAAAGGGATGATGTCTAGTGGAATGCCCAGTAGTCATCTGCAATCATGCTCTTAACTGCAAGCTGTAAAGTTGCGGAAATTCAGCAGCCACCACGGACAGCGACAATCAATTAGGCACCGAAAACATGTTTTGTTGTACTTTCTTTCTAAAACAATGGCTTTTTCACAGGTGGCTCTCATGTGATCAATCCAAGAGAATAGGTTAACAGGGGTCATTCGCAGTGGCTGAACTCAACACTACTGACATTTAACATTTATCTGACTTCCCCAAAAAGATCAAGCGAATGAGACATACACACAGGCTGAAACTTAAAAGGGCAACTTCTCCAAGTTTATATGTTAATGTCGGTGTAGTTGTCACAGTGACCATGAAAAGCCTGTGAAAACCATGTTGACTCCCTGGTCGTGTCCTTTAGAGTCACTAAAACCGATGTACCTGGAGTAGCTGGGGTGCAGGGACCTGCTGAAGGTAGACATTCATTGAATAGAATAGAAAACAACTAAACTGGATTTTAGCCACCAACAGAGTTCAGTTCTACCGCTTATCCTCACGAGGGTCGTGGGGGTGCTGGAGCCTATCCCAGCTGTCTTAGGCCAATCACTCACATTCATACCTATGGACAATTTGGAGTCGCCAATTAACCTAGCATGTTTTTGGAATGAGGGAGGAAACCGGAGTACCCGGAGAAAACCCACGCATGCACGAGGAGAACAAGCAAACTCTACACAGAGATGGCAGAGTGTGTAATCGAACCCTGGTCCTCCTCGCTGTGAGGTCTGCGCGCTAACCACTCGACGACCGTGCCGTATTTATTTATTAAATTTTCAGTTGGAGTTGTGCTGTGTTAATGTCCAAGCAAACGTCCGATCAAATGTACTTAAGACTTGTCAGATTAAAACAGATAATTTCACAATTGAACCCTTGTCTCCTAGCTGTGAGGTCTGCTAACCACTCGACCACTATGCAGCGTGTTCAGTTATATAATGTAAATAAACAGGAAGTTTAAAAAATACATAGTGTATACTGCTTCTTACTACTGTATCTACTATTTTAGGAACCGGCTGTAACATTGAGCAGTTACCAAGCTGTATTGCTTTCGTGTACAGGGTTCTTGCATCACTAGTCTTTGGTAGCAGTGATCTCTACTTCCATACTTTTGGCATCGCCACACTACAGGGTTCAAGTGACACAATCCAATATTTTTTTCTTCCATGTGGATCAGTCGAGAGTGTACATAAACATTCAGACTGCATAAACCTTCCCAATACAAACCTGGATGTCATCAAAATAGGTCAATGTATAATCAATATAAGCACACATCTAACTGAATAATACACCCACAGTAAATGATAGGGTTACTTGAAAATCCATGTAAACAACATAAACATATGCAACATATGCAATGATGTTAATAGAGTCATGCTTTGCAATATCAACACCAAAAAGAAACAACTCTGATTCGCTCAAGTAATTCCCATTGTCAACAACAGGCAGTTTAATCATTATTATCGATTGCAGCGCAACCAACACTCACCCCCGACAGAGTAAGAAGGAGCGATAGAATAAGACAGCAAGGAGGATGAAGCTGGATGGTACCGGAGGCGAAAAAAAAAAAAAAAAGTGGAGAGGGAGAAGTCTGACGGTGGAATGAAACGTTGGGCCGTGTGGCGGAGGGAGAAATGGGATTCACCCTGCGGCCCCTGATACATAACAAAGTTTTAAGAAGGGTGAGAAAGTATGGCAGGGAGGGTGAAAGTAAAAAAATTAGTTTATCAGCTCACCTCATATGGCCCCTGCTGGGTCTTACTTGTGTATGTTAAACAGCAAAAAGTGGTCATATATCATATTTACGGATTAGAAATGTGTGTCATGAAAAGAAATGACCAAAAGATAAATGTTAAGTGATCAGTATATATTATTGTATTAATTTATAGTATCAACAAGCAGCGGTTAGCGCAGCACCGACCCATGAGTGAGGGGAAACTACCGCTGCAGCTAAAGAGCCTCCTACACAACATCAATCTAAGAGGTGCTAATATTTTGGGTAGCAACAGTGTTCAAATTGAGCAGTTATTAGCACTGCCGATTAATCTATTAGTCATTTGAGCGAATGCAATTAGTTCATTAATAGCGCTGCTACTACATGCTATAAAAAAAAACCAAGGAACTTGTCTTTGAACTGCGCTGCATTACAGACATGAGAGATGGAAGAGTGTAATGTATGCTGCCGCCCCCCGCCGGTTACCAAGGAGACAAGACTCCCCTCGCATGCGTCCCTGTCATCCATCTTGCTTTAGGAGTCACAAGCACGATGAATATTTAGATGCAGTAATCACTTTATTGATGATACTGAAACATGCGTGCACATATTTTGCTTTTCTTCTTCATGCACATGCTACTCAGGGTGCTTACATTTTTTTTTTAATGACCCCACTGTTGAACCCAATTTAATACATTCTGTAATGTGGTACAATTTGTCTAACTGGACAGCAGCATGCTGTGTGGAACGTTAGGAAACGTGCTATTAAAGGGGACTTATTATGCTCATTTTTCGACCCTTTGTATTGAGTTGTGGTCTCCTGTAGAGCAGCAGAAAACTTCATAGATTTTGCAGAATCTGCACCTATTCCAGTTGTATTTCCTTTCATTTGTTCCACTCACGACCCCGCCTCTGGGTATGCCCACTCTGCTGTGATTGGTCTCACTGTGAACCATATAAGGAAGTCCACCCCTCTGTGACATCACTAAGGGGTAGTTTTACCACGCCTTTTGAAACCGAGCGTTTTGAGCCATCCTAAACTTCTTTCAGGGCTCACTTCCAAATGCACAAACCTCATTATCTGAAACTTTGCCATCGTTTAACACAAAAATACAGCATTCTAACTACATTTATAGGTCAGAAAAGTGGGAAAAGGTCCCCTTTAAAACCATGCAATTCCTTATGGCTTATGGCTTTAAATGCAATATACTAAGTTTTATAAGAAGTATTTCCATAATGCCTCATATTAACTCTCTAACAAGATCTCAGTGTATAGATTGGTCATATATCTCATCTGGTTTCATATTATCTACATACTGTATTGTATATAACTCTGGGAACTGTTGATTTTGTTAATACTTGGGTTGTTTATATTGTTTATTTTTCTATATTGTGTATTTTGTACTGCTTAACTGATTATGTACTGTTGCAGCTGTGCAATGCAAATTGGCAAAAGGCATATCTTAATCTTAATCTTAATCTTAATCTTAATCTTAATCTTAATCTTAATCTTAATCTTATGTATAGCTATGCCTGAACATTCATACTGTATGTCGGTCACGTTCAGAGTATACACGCTAATGATATAAGTCTGAAATGACGCTGTCAATATAATCACTGAGAAAAAAAAACCAACAGTGAAATGTGTGCTACATGTTAGCCACGCGTATTAAAAATTAACCTGATCTTGTATGCGCACAAGTTTACTTAAGGCGCTCATTATATTGCTCAGTCAATACAGTGCTGACGCTGTTTAATATCCCAGAGGAGCCATGAAACATGCCCACTGTTTCTGACTTTACCGAATGTTCCCCATAAAGGTGGGAAAAAAAAGGACAGAAACATAGTTAATGAAGAGGCCACGCAGCCCCAAGCGTAGGCCTTCAGTCTACATTCATCACGGATTCGATTTCCCCCTTGTGCACACTGAGAGAATCAGGAATCATTAGAACACAACTTGCAGGCATCCTTTGCTCATAAATAAGCATGTTAATTGGACTGTCATAGCTAATTGCTGCAGGGGATAGGAGACTGGTGTGTGTGTGTGTGTGTGTGTGTGTGTGTATGGAAATGTAATTGAATGTAACATGGCGCTTACGCAGGTGGATGTGATTTTATGATGCTGCATGAAGACAGATGTGTGATTAAACAATGTGTGTGTGAGTATATCTTGTTTTTCCGTGTTAGTCGGATCGAAGGAGGTGACTAATTCATGGGGACGAAATACCAGGGGTGCATGGGGATACGGCATAACTGGATCTAACGTGGCGGATGTGATTTTAGGATGCTGACTATCATTTAAAAAAGGTCCCAGAGGAGCAATAACAGCGTATTGAAAGCGTGTTATCCAAAATCTAACCTTGGTGCTCGTAATTTGAGAGTTTAAAAGGGCTTTTACCACTTTTATCAAGCCCTACCGAGAACGCTGCGTTTTGTGTCGGTAACTTCAATGCTAATGAGCTGTGTCTGTCCACACCTGTCGCCGACAGAGTGGCTCCTAGCTGTATCGTACTTTATCCGCATTTTACATATGACACGTACTCTTAACCTGCTGAGTAAAAAGCCTGACAAAGGCTTGAGCTGCACTTGAAACATGCTTATTTTTTGCAGCGTTCAATCAGCGTCACATCATAAAAAAAATGGGAAATGATTATGTTAAGTTTCGGAAAAATAATGCACTCACTAAAATAAGTGTCAGTGATAACAATTGTGATGATTGTGACACTAATAAAGACATAGCTTATCTTATCTTGATTTAGACAACACATGATTTATAGATATGAGTACATAATTACCCGGACATTGTATTCAGGTGGAGTAATTTAGTTTCTTTCTTGTAGCCGGTGGCGGACACAAAAGTGAATGTTATTGATCCCTGTACTTCCTAAATAGCATCTTTGTAGCAGAAGTAGTGTATGTATTTTGCAAACAGCGCATCAATAATGACTTCCACTGCAAATCATTTTACAGGATGCAATTACGGTTACGATCAGAGCCACTCAATAAAACCATGATATTTGTTCCAGGTTTTTGTGTCCTTTTTTCCCCTCCAACATCCATAATTTAATCATCACGATTCATTTGATCATAACTAGAGCTCAACAATGTAACAATTTCCTATTTATTTTACGTAGGACTTACAATGTCTACTACGTACTACATCATTAGAGAGAATATCCCGATATCACCCAATATGATATTTTTATGCTATTGGGCCAATAATTATTGATGGCCGATATTATCGACATGCCTACTCATAATATACTGTAATATATGCAAAAATATATCAAAGATGTCTCATCGTGTGGTTTGTTTTTGAATCATGTAGGGGTACTGAAGGGGTCTGAAGAGGTACGCGACTGTAAAATGTTTGGGAAACAGTGGAATAGAAAACCTGTTATATCCACTCCACCCAACAAAATAGACGCAATATATCACGTACAACAGGGGTGTCAAAACTTTTTCCACCGAGGGCTGCATACAGAAAAGTCAAAGAAGCGTGTTCAACTCAAAACAGCCACGACTGTTTATGAAAGTATGAGTTATTGAATGATATGCATGGTATAAAACAACGTGGACTTGGGTGGACTTGCTTCTGTTCCTCAAATGTGCAACTTGTCAATGCTACCACGAGTACTACAACAACAACGATGAAGCAGAACAGTAGCTCAGCCAATTAGTCGGTTTCTACCAGCCTGCGTCTGGACCTTCTCCCTGCTTTAGCTAAGGCCCGGTGGAAGAGGAGTAATCTCTCCACCTTAACAAGCAGCAAGTATAACACATTGTGAACACACTCAAATGGCCCGAGTCGCACCAGCATGCTCTGCTAAACCACAGTTCCACTCACACTAGCTGACGAGTAAGAGATGGCTTTCCAAGTCAGGTGACCGCTTCAGGGAGGGTCAGATTTGTGAGGAAATACAAACGTTCCATTTCTTCACAGCTTTTCATTTACATTATGTCAATTTCCTCGATATTCCGTGTTTAATAGTAGATTCCGCTGACGCCACAATCACAGGGCCCTACTCATAACACTAGACTGCGATTTTCCCGCCATTTCTGGTTACCTTCTGCAGTTTTTATTCTGTGAAACACTGCTTTGTCCAAGACAGTAGGTCCACCAAGTGTTCAAAGTAAGAAGTATGCAACAGTTAAATGTATTATATTTTTAGACACGGGTTAGTTATACATGGATCACGGGCCGTATTTGCTGGTAAAAACGAAAACGACTAAATTCACAGCTCCGCATTTATGGTTGAGGTCCAGTCTATATTTTAAGATGTGTAGTGAAGCCTGTTTTTTTTTTGTTTTTGTTTACAAAGCTGTCCTCAGGGGGCATTTTGTTCCTCAGGAAAGAGGTTTTCCCTTCTAACGTCAAGAACGTACAAAAGAAACTGAACTTCACGGGGACAGAAAAATACCTGAGTTTCAGAAGCAACTCAGTGAAGTAAGCCCTCACAAGTACACTTCGACAAGTTTTAGCATTTGGAACAAGGCTTTTGAAACAAGGTCATATCGTAGGAAGGTGTAATCTATTTTCATATCTGAAATAAGCATAAAACCCTGTTGTCCATCCTGAGATCAGCACATTCTAGATGAAGCAAATAATCCTCTGGCAGCTTGCGTGCAAGAGCTTGTTGCTGACTTTCAGCAGAAAAAAGGAGCTGAATGTTTTGCTCAAAGGTCCTCATTTATCAATACGGCACTCTATCCAAAAATATCCCAATGCTATTTGTAAATTGATGCAATGCCATCACTGCCAGTAGGTGTAGACCGCCCTCTCATCCGGAAATAACCCGGGATAGGCGAGGATAAGTGATTGAAAATGGATGGATAGAGGGTACAATTCCAGTGTGCAACCCTAAAGCCAAACTTAAGATTTTGGCACAAGCAGTAATATGGCAGATGCTTTGAGATTTGTTTACAGCATTTACTTGAATTGATTTAATGACCTTGCAAACAGATTGCTACTTTCACAAAAAAAAGATTTATGATCTGGATATGTGTCAACTCCATGTGCAAGCAAGCAAGCTCAAAATTAAAGTTCTAGAACTTTCCCTTCACTCTTTAGAAGCTCCTCTGTATCACTTGGTGATGAATATACCTATGAAAAATTTATCAAATTCCAAACAAAGTCTGAGGGCCAGGTTTTTTTTTTTTTCCCCTAAAAATTCCCTTTATTCCAAGCACCCTCCAGAGTACAAAACCACCTCTTTTTCTATCTAGGCTGCATAGGAGGCCTCCCTCTTGGGAAAAATACTGAAGAGAAGAACTCTCTAGTAGAGGAAATCTCCAAAAGATGAGAGAGTTGACAAGAAAAGCAAGCAATGCTAAGAACATAAAAGCCGACCTGACTGTCGGGTTGTAACATGTACCGGGCCTAAAGCCTGACTTTGTCAGTCCAGAGGTGGTGTTTTGGCGGCGAGCACCAAAGCTAAACATTTTAGTCTCTGCTGTCATGAGAAAACAAGCACATTGGTTGCATACTCTAATCTCACACCAAATTTGTAAAATACATTGGCCAACACCCAGGCAGAAATAATGAATCCAACCAGGCAGCAGCACATGGACTTCTGTGCTCCTTAAAAACAAGAAGGCTCAGGTTAGGACAGGGGTCGGCAACCTTTCCTATCAAAAGAGCCTCCTCGCTCGCTAAAGGAAAATAGACTAGAGCCGCAAAACATAATTCAAAAACAATATCTTATAAACTGCAAGCACAAAATGGCCAGTATTTACTCCTCCTAGTACTACTACTAGTAATCGTAGTAATAATACTAATGATAATAATCACCAATAATCACCAGTGCCTGTAAAGTTGGTTTTGGTCCACCGTACATGGAATGGCCTAGTGATTAAGGTTGTAGACAAGTGTGAAATTATCTGTTTTCATCTGACAAATCTTAAGTACATTTGATCGGACGTTTACTTGGACATTAACACAGCAGCAGCTGTTCAACTCCAATTGGAAATTTAAAAAATAAATATCCAAATGAGGCGGCACGGTGATCGAGTGGTTAGCGCGCAGACCTCACAGCGAGGAGGATCAGGGTTCGATTACACCCTCGGCCATCTCTGTGTGGAGTTTGCATGTTCTCCCCGTGCATGTGTGGGTTTTCTCCGGGTACTCCGGTTTCCTCCCACATTCCAAAAACATGCTAGGTTAATTGGCGACTCCAAATTGTCCATAGGTATGAATGTGAGTGTGAATGGTTGTTTGTCTATATGTGCCCTGTGATTGGCTGGCGACCAGTCCAGGGTGTACCCGAAGACAGCTGGGATAGGCTCCAGCACCCCCGCGACCCTCGTGAGGAAAAAGCATGAATGAATGAATGAATGAATGAATGAATATCCAAATGACTTTACATATGATTGCATATGATAGCTATTAGGCATGAACCGGATACTCGTTATAAAATAATGTAAAGATGGAAGTCCAACACATTTTTGTTGAAGCCATGGCCACTTCCGGTTTATGCACCACCCACCCAGATGATTTAGATGGGTGAACAGATACAGATACATTTAGTGGTGTACTCGCTCATCCCTAATACCTATCATAATTAGGCAAAAAATTATTTGTGTATTCTCTTTTTTCATTGCTGGGATGTTTTTTGTGTTTGTGTGTTGAAGATTTAAGAACTAAGCAACAGTTTTAGGATGTTATGATCCCTTGGGGCTTACCTGGAATGGTCCACTGGGATTGATGTCAAAGTATGCTTTCCTCCAATTGGGGCCTTGGTGTCCTGACTTGGTCCATAACAAGGTATCCACAGATGCAATGCTCCTCACTCTCAGGAGAACATTTAGAGTGCCTGGGAAAAAAACACACATTATCACAAAATGCTTTAACTAAATACAGCAACCCAAATAACAAACACAAGCTTTGTGGCAAAAATTACATATACACACTTATATGAATATCGAAACATATTAAAATATCGGATTAAATGCACACTTTTCCTCATAATATCCACAGGGGCAACGCAAAAAACTATTTTCAAACCATATTCCAAACCATATTTTTTCAAACCATATTCTGATAGCAAAAAGCACATGGACGTGATGGAATTGACTCACTTTATGAAATATATAGAAGCACATAGCTTCACCTCCAAGGTCATATACTGCTTGTAGACGACAAAATAACAGCAATACAGAAGACAGAGAATGAAGATGGACGACTGCCCTGATCAGATACTGTGACAAAATGATGTGATATAAATATTTGGAGAGGCACTGACCTTCCATACTAACATTTAATACCACTGCCATGAAGTGATTCATTTATATTATGAAGGCAAAGAACGACACTGTGAGAACATAACACAACACAACACAACCTCCCTGGGCTCCGATAAACAAGCTCACATCACAAGTCCTCCGACTCTCTCCGGTCTCAAAGTTGTTCAAGAATCATTCATCTTGTTAGCAATTCCCAGGCAGCTCTTAAGTGCAGGATTAACCAACATCCCGTCTCCTAGCACATTGCATAGGCAAGCAGAGGTGCAAAGGTATTTTGTGTGTTACCATTGGGGAGTGTGTGTTTTTTTTTTTTTTTTTGCGTGAGTTTGTAGATTTATGCCTCCATATGCCCACGAACGTTCTCCTCTCTCACGGGTGACATTATTTGCATCTTTTGGACGTAATGTGACTCAAGTCTTGAAATAATCATGCTGGTAAGTCGTTAACGTTGTAATGTAGTCTGTCACAAGAGAGGTGCGCCAAGGGTAAGTGTACTATTCATACCCTGGAATACATTTTGAATTGAAGTGTGTTTTTTTTCATTTGTTGGATGGGTATCTTTTTGATGAAAGTGACAAAACACAGGCAAGGACAAAAACAACAACAAACACAATGATAATAACAGAACAACAGAAACAAACAGGACTACATCAGCAGATGTCCCTAGCCACGTTTACATGGACCCAAATATTCCAATTCCATTCGGGTTATTTGCTCAAACGGAAAGAATCTAACCTTTGTATACACCTCATTCCGAAAGAAAAGTACCAATCCAAATGAATATATAGTCGGATTCACAGGGGTGGAATATTCCTTTCCCCAATCCGATGGAGGTATCTTGGACCCGCTCAAACGGAAAGTTGTCAGGGTGCGTTCTTCTTCGTGGTGTTTTTCTTCTTCTGTTGTTTATTGGCGGTTGGCAAGCAGCGTTTGTGTGCATTAGCGCCATCTGTGGAACAGAATCTAAACCCTTCTATACGCTTTTCACAAGTCCAGTTTTATTAAAAAAAGAAAATAACATGTGCCGAGCTTAATTATAAAATATTAGCAAGATTGAACTTTATCTTTTCCTGTTCCCGGGTGCGTTCTTTCAGCGAATGCTGAGATATGACGTAACACGCAGCTCAAGACGTTCTTCGATTTAAAAAAATGGAGGCGAGCAATCGGCACTGGACTGCTGCGGAAAGTTTGTTTGTGATTCAAACTAAACTTCAAGACTGGACGAACGAAAAACTGTCAATACAGAGTTATGTGATGTTGGTGTTTACGCTTTACTGCACATGCCCCATTGACTATTTTGGTTGATTATAGCGCCACATGTAGACACGTGATTGGAATATTCCTTTCCATGTATACCATTGCTTTCAGAAAGATTCCATTCTGAAAGAGAAAAACTCCTTATGTAAACGTGGCTAATGATGGTTACAAAGGGTCACAATGGAGAGGACAAATGATTAAACAGCCTCAGCGATATTGTTGAAATAAAACATTCATTCATTCATTTTCTACCGCTTATCCTCACAAGTGTCGCCGGAGATGCTGGAGCCTATCCTAGCTGCCTTTGGTCAAGAGGCGGGGTACACCCTGGACTGGTCGCCAGCCAATCACAGGGCACATATACGTAGACAAACAACCATTCACACTCACATTCATACCTATGGACAATTTGGAGTCGCCAATTAACCTAGCATGTTTTTGGAATGTGGGAGGAAACCGGAAGAAAACCCACGCACACACGGGTGAACATGCAAACTCCACACAGAGATGGACGAGATTGGACTCAAACTCGGGTCTCCTAGCTGTGAGTCCTGCGTGCTAACCGTGAGAGGAAATCGAGTTCTCACCAATGAGATTATCGTGAACTGATTGCTTATTGATGATGAACCACAAGTCCCAAATCCATTCTTGATGTATTCTACTCCATGTGACATTTGGAAAAAACATAAAGGTGAATGGAAGTACAACATGCATTGTAGAAAAACACAAATACTGATTCCCACCTTCACCTGGCAGACACAACGAAGAAGAGAGATCTATTGACTGTGGTGAAGATGAGTATCAGGGAAGATTCTTAGAAAAGCACAGCTCTATTAAGGCTGCAGGGTCCACACACACACACACACATACAAAAGCAAAACACACAATAGCTGTGCAACTTTTAGATTTCTGCCGTGTAGTAATATGCTGACATCGATTCTCTCCCCGGTTTGACCCTCGTGCGCCTTGAGGCTTCTGAAAAAAACACACAACCCCTCCAAAAAACAAACATGTCTCTTGTGACATGCAGAATGTAAGGGTATTGAACAAACATGTACATAAGCCAGCTTGCTAATTGTTAATATGCAATATGGTTAATTGTTTAATGCCGTTTAACGTTTAATGTCGACCAAGTGCAACACATAACGTTTCTTAGTTTCTTAGCATATGCCAAAAAAAAGTTTCTCCTGCCGAAATTTAATTAAAAGTCTTAACCATACAAGTCAAAGAACATTTAAATAAGCGTTTGTTTTTTTTCCGTCAGTGTGATGTCAAAACAATGTTCCAGTTCCAAGTCCGCCTGCCAGTGGCACCGTGCAAAACAAAAAAACAAGCCAAACTAAAACACCAGTGCTGCCATAGAAACTGAATTAAATGTTTCTGCGTAGCTACCAGAAGATCCCAGTGAAGACGGTAAACTGGTTATGTATGGTGCACTGGTTAGTATTTCATAAGGGAATGACCGCCATCATTACAAAACACAGCATATGCAGTACATGAGTGCTTTTCAATAATGTACTGTCTCTTTAGGTGCTTGAGTACTTGTTCAGCTGTAACAGTTCTTTTTGTGTTGATGGCCTTTCCTGCAGCTCTCTGCCTTTTTACATCTTTGTCACATCCTTACTATTTTAATGCATCCTGTCTGCTTTCATGCTCCATCAACATGTTTTTTTTTCTATCATCCTACCACTCTTTACTTGTTTCTTCCTCCTCTTCACTCTCATCTCGTTGACCACCTCGCCGCCCAACCCCCCCTCTGTGTTGTTGCCTCAGCTCGTTCTCGATGTTGTCGTCAGGATCCTTGCTGCGTCTGCCTGGCCGGAGCACAAGCTCGGCCAAAGCGAGGCAATTAAAGTGACAACAGATTGGAAGTGAATGGGAGAACAACAGTGCAGATGAAAGGGAAGCTTGTAGAGAGGAGCAGGGCATAAACTGTGAACAGATTGTTCTAATCGGCGGCAAGCGCCGGGTGACAGATGTTGCCTTGTTTTCGAAACACCAGTACAAGACCACCAGTAATGGGAACTTTTTATAGACGCCTGGAAGAAAATGCTCCTGTTTCTTGTTGAATTTATGACCTCTTTAAATATGTTACTCTTTATGTTTATGTCCTCACTTTCAAGTCTTCTTTAATACAAAAGCAATTCAAGAGCACAGAAGGTTTACACCTGGTTTTTATCTGTGAGATCAATAATGACTGGTCTCATGGATTGGACTGCAAATGTTGAAAGCCACAGGTTCTCAGCAACCAGGTGATATTTAAAAAAGAGATTACCATATTTTCCGGACTATAAGTCGCACTTTTTTTCATAGGTTGACTGTTCCTGCGACTTACTCCAGATACTTACTCCAGATAAATTCATTCATTCATTTTCTACCGCAATTTGGAGTCGCCAATTAACCTAGCATGTTTTTGGAATGTGGGAGGAAACCGGAGCACCGGAGAAAACCCACGCATGCACGGGGAGAACATGCAAACTCCACACAGAGATGGCCGAGGGTGGAATTGAATTCGGGTCTCCTAGCTGTGAGGCCTGCGTGCTAACCACTTGAACACCGTGCAGCCTGGATTTGGAAAAAATGTGGCCCACTTTCCCAAGGGAGTGCATCATGCTGCTCAATCTCACAATGGAATGCATTCATCTCTCACTGAACCGCAGCTCCCCAGTGCTGGCTGCACTTATGCAGACATAGAAGACAGCGCTGGTACTATTACCATTCTGGACTGTTGGCAATACATTTGTATTACCTTCTATTTAGACAATAATGGCTGCATGTTGGCTCATTTTAAGTACATTATAATAAAATACAAGCTGTATACTTTTGTTCCTTGTAATAAACATTGTTTTTGTTCAATCATGTGGAATACACTGGTACTTAACTTGAGCTACTACACCATTCAAGACAGCATCTACCTTGCAAACACAAGCAAGCGAGGAGACCAGGGTTCAATTCCACCCTCGGCCATCTCTGTGTGGAGTTTGCATGTTCTCCCTGTGCGTGCGTGGGTTTTCTTCCGGGTACTCCGGTTTCCTCCCACATTCCAAAAACATGCTAGGTTAATTGGCGACTCCAAATTGTCCATAGGTATGAATGTGAGTGTGAATGGTTGTTTGTCTATATGTGCTCTGTGATTGGCTGGCGACCAGTCCAGGGTGTACCCCGCCTCTCGCCTGAGGACAGCTGGGATAGGCTCCAGCACCCCCTGCGACCCTCGTAAGGAAAAAGCGGTACAAAATTCATGAATGAATAACCATTATGTTAGCATATCTTACACCTATTCAGCGTCTTCTCTATTCTTTTATTAATTTTAGAACTTGCCTTCCAAGATGATGTAATGTCTGTTTTGGTCAAGTAGTTTGTAAAATAAATCACCCGCAAAAAATGTGACTTATACTCCAGTGCGACTCATGCGACCTAATTATGCATTTTTGGCCTTGTGCGACTTATACTCCAGAAAATACTGTAATTAGATTAATTACAGATCATAATTAATTTGCCTATGTTTTGTAATCCCTTCACAACGCTAATTTAATTCAGTCCATGTTAAGCACTAACATTGTTGCATGTTAACCTGTGGTGCCAATGTTGGAGTTTCCAACACCCACAATTTGACCTTCTTGTGTTTGGGCTTAAGAGTACAACTGGGAGTACTTCATTATTAGAGTAGAATACTTATGAAGGCAGACTACCAGTATGTGCGTGTTACTGAAAGTTTGTTTGCACGTTTTATGATGTGTGCGAGTCTTATGATGCTCTGATGGGAAAAGGTGTGTGTTTGTAAACATTTTTAGGCTCCAGGCTGTATATGCCTTCTAGCTGTGTGACAGTGAATATTATGATGAACAACTTTCCCAAGTGACTGATTGTGTTGTGTCACTGCGATAAATCACAACACCTCCTATCTCCCTTCAAATACACACACACACACACTTTGGTAGCGAAAAAAGAACTCTTGACACTCTTCCACCTGCATTATTGTCGACATGTCAGTTTCTCCCATTGTGGGTCAAGTACAGGGTTCTGACTGGGACAGAATGAGAACCTTTACATGAGCACAGAAGAATGTCACTCACTTTACGGAATGCTCCATCATGGATGCTCTCAAGGGGGTTTAAAAAAGTGTGTGCATACTGTATGTTCTGTACTTTGTTCCGGTCTACTCACCGATGTGTTTGCCCTTCATGTGGTAGTAGAAGGAGACGCAGTAAGGGACTCTGCCAGATCCCTTGGGACCTCTGACCGTGGTCACGTTAAAAAGTGGAGACAGTAGACGAGCTTTGTCCCCTTGAACACGAGGTCGAGATGCCTCAATGTACATGTAGTAGCCTGAAAATAACAAACATTCATGTAGTCGGACCTGTTATGTTTATATTGAAATGTATGTATTCATAATCATTTGCCTTTTTTATTCGCACCTTCTTTGGTTCCGCTGCGGTCTGTCTCCGGGCCGGTGTTGGCAGATCGTTTGGGATTCTGAGTCAGATGATTCTGTCTAGTCCAGTCAAAGACATCACTACGATCCTGAGAAAAACCGCAGATCCTCTGATCCTCAAAACCACACACGTGATCTAGTGTGGGAAGATGGGAAAACAACAATGATATAAATGAGTTAGATCAAGGACATGATGTCGGAAAAATAACTGATTATGAATATTGAAAGGCTGCACGATGGTTGAGTGGTTAGTGAACAGGAGACCCGAGTTCAATTCCACCCTCGGACATTTCTGTGCTTTCTCTGGGTTCTCCGGTTTCCTCCCAGATTCCAAAAACATGCTAGGTTAAAAAAAAACATGCACAGACCTCACAGCTAGGAGACAGGGGTTCAAACATGCACGTCAGCTTCATTGTCAACGCCAAATTGTGAGTGTGAATTGTTGTTATCTTTATGTTCCCTGTGATTGGTCGGCGACCAATCCACAGTGTACCCCGCCTCTCGCACTAGCATACTCCCGCGGAAATAGTCCGGAAGTCCTCAGATGTGCTTGGTAGTGTGACCAATCATGGCTGGAATAAATTAAAACAGGCCGTTTTGGAAAGCCTAGGAAATACAGCTGGGATAGGCGTAGGTTCAGGAAGATCTCAAAAGCTTTCTGTGTAGGTTATTGTTTGTAGCTGCTCTACAGGAGTCCACAGCTTAATAAAAAGGGCCAAAAAAATTAAAATTTGTTGATACTGAAATATCACAATGTGAATACAGGGCTGCACGGTGGTTAGAATGGTTAGCGCATAGGCCTCAGACCTAGGAGACCCGAGTTCAATTCCACCCTCTCTCACCTCTGTGTGGAGTTTCCATGTTCTCCCCATGCATGTGTGGGTTTTCTCCGGGTACTTAGGTTAATTGGCGACTCCAAATTGTCCATAGGTATGAATGTGAGTGTGAATGGTTGTTTGTCTATATGTGCCCTGTGATTGGCTGGCGAGGGGTAGGCTTAAGCACCCCTTGCGACCCTTGTGAGGATAAGTGGTAGAAAATGAATGAATAAATGAATATTGAATGGTGGAAAGGTTTGGCATTTCATAACATTTTTCAAAAGTCACACAAACCCGAGGTTGACCTTTCATAAGAGCTCACATCAATTAGCTTTACAAGGAACCCTCATAAACGGTTCATAACCTGCCTATAGTTAGGAAAAAATGAAGCACACTTAACAAATTAGAATACCGAATGATAACCCAATGTAAATATCCAAGCCTATATTGTCAAATCTTGCCCAATGTGGCACAAACCATGTGGACAAATTGGACCAAAGTGTGGCATCTTCCAACCTGCCTGCTGCACAGCCTGAATCATCCTGATAGATTGGATGGCTTTATGAAGAGAACTTTGTCCAACCTCCAACTGACCCAACTAGAAGGCAAGTTTAATGAAAAAGCCTCCTATGTCCGTGAGTGCTTTGTATCTTGGGATGTACATGGGTTAAAAATCAATACTGGCTCGCAGCTCGCCAGGAAAATGAATCAGGCCCTGACCCGGATTACCATCAAAGTATGTTACCCTTTTTTTTTTTTTCCTGTTTCTAATTCAAACCACTGACCCAACTCCACCCTTCTCACTGTACATGCTCACTCTGAACCTAGACACGTCTTCCCGATGAGCAGCACACTGTGACTTTTAGTGCTTTTCTTTGTGAGGAGTAGAGGAATTGGAAGAGGACCAAGTGCACTTTATCAACTGATTTGGACAGGAAACGCTCCTAGAATGCCACTACATAGATCATTGCAGGAAATGTGTGCGCAATTGCTGACAAGGACTGCACCTTCAAGAAGGGAAGAAGGGGAAATTTAGTGTCTAGTATGTGTCTGCGCAGTACGGTCAATCATTGGAAGTAAAGTTGGTTAAATGGTCGAACAACTCGGAAATGACAGGAAAATATGGCCCAAAAGTCGAACCAATAATTCTTTTTAGGGAAATTACCTGTCTTGTTTAAACAAAGCATAAAAAAGGAAAGTGGTGTAAAAGAGAGGTAGTAAATACTACATTCATTCATTCATTTTCTACCGCTTATTCTCACAGCCAATCACAGGGCACATATAGACAAACAACCATTCACACTCACATTCATACCTATGGACAATTTGGAGTCGCCAATTAACCTAGCATGTTTTTGGAATGTGGGAGGAAACCGGAGTACCCGAAAAAAAAACGCACATGCACGGGGAGAACATGCAAACTCCACACAGAGATGGCCGAGTGTGGAATCGAACTCGGGTCTCCGAGCTGTGTGGCCTGCGTGCAAACCACTCATCCCCAAAACAAAACATTCATTCATTCATTCATTTGCTACCGCTTTTCCTCACGAGGGTTGCGTGGGTGCTGGAGCCTATCCCAGCTGCCTTCGGGTGAGAGGCAGGATACACCCTGGACTGGTGGCCAGCCAATCACAGGACACATATAGACAAACAACCATTCACACTCACATTCATACCTATGGACAATTTGGAGTCGTCAATTAACCTAGCATATTTTTGGAATGTGGGAGGAAACCGGAGTACCCGGAAAAAACTCCACACAGAGATGGCCGAGTGTGGAATCGAACTCGGGTCTACTAGCGTTGCAAACCACTCATCCCCAAAACAAAACATTAATTCAGTCATTTTCTACCGCTTTTCCTCATGAGGGTTGCAGGGGGTGCTGGAGCCTATCCCAGCTGTCTTCGGGTGAGGGGCGGGGTACACCATGGACTGGTCGCCAGCCAATCACAGGGCACATATAGACAAACAACCATTCACACTCACATTCATACCTATGGACAATTTGGAGTCGCCAATTAACCTAGCATGTTTTTGGAATGAACCTTGGTCTCCTAGCTGTGAGGTCTGCGCGCTAACCACTCGACCGCTGTGCAGCCATAAATACTACAATGTATGTAAATACTACATGCTGCTAATACACACTAAAGTTGCCAGAATGCAGAGGCAGCCTGGGGAACCTGACTCCATTAAAGCTTGTTTTATGCTTTCTATATCGGCGAGGGCCGCATGACCAAATCACGTCATTTTCACACCTACGCCCCCCCCTTGAGTGGCCCCCTTCATGCGGAAAATTTCCGCTCCAGCTGAAGTACAGAAATACCGGCAGTTATATGAGGCAGCCTACTCAGACACACAGTAGTCTAAGCATAAAGAAACACTGAAATAAGTTGTGTTTTAAGTGAAGGTTTGTTTGCCTTTTGTAGTGCCATGGTCAGCATGCCTTTTGTAAGCACATTTTCCTGCCAGGCTACGCTGGTGGGAAGAATGACGACCTGTGATTGCAGCACTCCTCCTATTCAAAGGACGAGCAGGCCACCTTGTCTTCCTTTTCTGTTGCAGCAGCAATAAATACAACACAATTCCTCTTCTTTGAGGGTGTTGCTATGTTGGAAGTTGCTCTACTCGAGTACCAAGGTAAATGTTTTCGATACACTGACCCCTGCAGTTTGGGAGCAGATGCCACATGGACTTTCAAGCCGATTTCTGTGCATGTTGTTCATGGACCTTACATGTAGGTATAAGTCTTGCAGTATTTGCACCAATCTGTATTGCCAGGTTTGCCTGAAGCGCCTCAAAGCTGTTTGTTTGCTGTGTGGTGATTATAACGGTATTACCTCCACCAAGGTAAGAATTGTAATTCTATATTACTGATAGTTAATGAGGGGCTGCATGGCGGTCGAGTGGTTAGCACGCAGGCCTCACAGCTAGGAGATCCGAGTTCAATTCCACCCTCGGCCATCTTTGTGTAGAGTTTGCATGTTCTCCCCGTGCATGCGTGGGTTTTCTCCGGGTACTCCGGTTTCCTCCAACATTCCAAAAAAAACATGCTAGGTTAATTGGCGACTCCAAATTGTCCATAGGTATGAATGTGAGTGTGAATGGTTGTTTGTCTATATGTGCCCTGTGATTGGCTGGCGACCTCTCGCCCGAAGACAGCTGGGATAGGATCCAGCACCCCCCAAGCGACCCTCGTGAGGATAACCGGTAGAAAATGAAAATATGTTCATATTCTCTTTACATATCATATCAGCCGCTGCCAGGGTGTATTTGTTTTAGTATTTGTTTCAGGGGGCTAATCTATTACGCTCCCTGCTCTATTACATGAGCTCATTTCAATTTGCACCGTTGTTTTTCGCCGTGTTCCAATCTACAGTTGTTTTAATGCCGTCGCCCTGGCAGAGCTGAGTGACACCCGTGCCAGACAAAGGCTGCGTTGCGTGCCTCTTAATGAAGAAGACAGACGGCATTCAGCCGACTGATAAAGACAAAGAGAAGGTCTGACAGAGGTTTGAGAGGCCGGGAGCGTAGGGAAAGGACCTAAGATAAGATGTAGTTTTAATGCTGCATTGGAGAAAAGTGGAAAGAAAGGACATATTGGAGGAGCTTATGAGGTCTGACCTCAGGAGACCAAAAAGGAACGCAAACAAAAAATATGGCTGACGTGCGCAATAAGCTTGTGTTTGTTTGTGAGGAAACAATATGACTGTCAGCAACAACAAACTTAATCGTTTTTTGGAAGCATAAGTCACTTTTTTTTTTTTTTTTACATTGTAATGACTTTCCATGAAGGACAAGTTACGTTAAATGTCAGTATCGACATATTTTCGGCTTTTTTACGAAGGCTGGATGTTGGGATGTAGGCTGGAATCTGGACTAGCACTAGCTACACTGAAGGCAGCAATATATACCACTATTGAGTACTGCCTCGTTTTTTTTTCCGATTATTGTGAATTTCTGCCACAAATAGAAAATCTGCTCAAAATTTTCATTTTCTGTCAGGCATTCACACGGTCATGCCATCCTGATGGCGAAAGCTGAGAAACTTTCTCTTCTGGTGGTCGGATCGTCAAACTGCATAAGCAAGGCCTTTTAATGCTGAGGTTGGACACAGTAAGACATTCAAAAAAATTTTAAAGACCATTTTTACATTTTTCGACTTAAACTTTTAATGAGCTGATAAACAGACTATTTCACTTTAAAAACTCAATTTTCAAAGTGCTTTTTGTCATACTCCCCTTCTTGCTTTTGCATATTGTACCTCTACTTAAACCATAATTCAGATCCAAATGTCAAAAGAGAAATTCTAGCTATTTTTCAACTGGTCTTATGACTTTGTATATTATGTCATTATATTATAAAAATAATAATGTGTCTTATTTATCCACTATTTTGTTGTGCTTTGGTTTGCAACAACATGGAAAAAATCAGTATAACGCAACTACTGTTACATGCAAATGTAACTATAAATGTAACTATAAATAATTATGAAAACAAAAGGGGCTGCATGGTGTGCGAGTGGTTAGCGTGCAGGCCTCACAGCTAGGAGACCCGAGTTCAATTCCACCCTCAGCCATCTCTGTTTGGAGTTTGCATGTTCTCCCCGTGCATGCGTGGGTTTTCTCCGGGTACTCCGGTTTCCTCCCACATTCCAAAAACATGCTAGATTAATTGGCGACTCCAAATTGTCCATAGGTATGAATGTGAGTGTGAATGGTTGTTTGTCTAAATGTGCCCTGTGATTGGCTGGCGACCAGTCCAGGGTGTACCCCGCCTCTCGCCTGAAGACAGCTGGGATAGGCTCCAGCATCCCCGCGACCCTCGTGAGGATAAGCATTAGAAAATGAATGAATGACTGAATGAAAACAAAAGGTGCATAACATACAGAAATCAATAAGGAAATTAATTTTATATGAGGCTTATTACTGAGCCGAATGAACATATGAGCACATACAGTATGAGATTATGCACCAAGCAAAACTGCACAGAAGCACAGAGCTAACATTATTAAACCTCACCTCTGTGCATTTATACACAGCATTAACATTTGTGAACAAAGACAAGGTGAAAGGAAGAATGGAATTATGCACACCTGTCAGTGCGGCCTTGGAGAAAGTCTCAATCTGCCTCACACATGGTGTGTTCAAGGAACACCAAACAAAGGGGCCGAGACGCATCATTCATGAAAGCATAAATGTGCTTACATATGCAAAATTAGGGGCTTGCCAACATAGTCTGTGCATTCAGTGTGCAAACAAATGACACCCTCTTACAGCCAGTAAACACACTCATTATGCAGAGCACCATGTAAGAAAAACAGCTATCATTTAGCTCTAAACGACCTGGAAAAATCTTCAAAATTAAACACTCTCAATGCAAGTCATCGTCAAAGTTATTTTTTCATCTAATGGACACAGAACAATGAACAACTTCATGCTGTCACCTTTCTTCAGCACAGTGTGACTTACTTGCTGTTGCAGTTCACATGAAGCGTTCGAGTACATTACGTAAATCTCATTGTTCAGCACTAATGTAGTCAAGCCATTTTGACATTTTTATTCATGTACCCCCTACGGCCTGATAGTTATGGCTAAAAGCCGGGGCCTCGGGCAAATGCCTGGTTTGGCTGTTGGCAAGCCCCGCCTCTGACCATAAGCTTACTTTCGTCAACAAACAAAAATGAGGCAAAGATGTTGACAGAAATGTAATTCAAACCCAAGAGAAGATAAGATATTAGTCGAACAAAAGGAAATTTCAGATCAAATCATATCTAATTATCAGATGTAGCCACAATACATCATCGCATGTACGGAAAATACTGTGTTTGATTTAAGCTTGTCACCTTATACAAGGCAAAGTATGGTTTTAAAATACAGTGCCCTCCTCCTTGAAGCGTGTTGACAGGAGTCAAACATTTCTTCCCTCATAAATGTAGCACCAAATGCTGAAAAATACCACCTTCGTCATTCTTGGACTCCGCCAAAAAAAGAAAACTTGCACGCTAAACAATAATATATTCACCAATAATGGCTGCCATTCCCTGACATTTAAAATATCACGACAATTCACAATCATTGAATGCTTCTTAAAACGCCATTCTCTTCCCTCAAGCAACCACAGCGGATCATCCGAGTCTTTACAAACATATGCTGGCAATTCTTGCAGATGAAAATACATTCATTCATTTTCTACTGCTTATCCTCGCAAGGGTCACAGGGGTGCTGGAGCCTATCCCAGCTGACTTCAGGCGAGAGGCGGGGTACACCCTGGACTGGTAGCCAGCCAATCACAGGGCACATATAGACAAACAACCATTCACACTCACATTCATACCTATGGACAATTTGGAGTCGCCAATTAACCTAGCATGTTTTTGGAATGTGGGAGGAAACCGGAGTACCCGGAGAAAACCCACTCATGCACGGGGACAACATGCACACTTCACACAGAGGGGAGAATTGAACTCGGGTCTCCTAGCTGCAAGGCTTGCGCGCTGACCACCCGTCCGCCATGCAGCCCTTTTCAATCATAAACGAGCAAAAGAGAATTCAACCACTGTACAATAAAACAAAAATAAACTAAAATTTTAGCCTATCCCAGCTGTCTTCAGGGGAGAGGCGGGGTACACCCTGGACTGGTGGCCAGCCAATCACAGGGCACATATAGACAAACAACCATTCACACTCACATTCATACCTATGGACAATTTGGAGTCGCCAATTAACCTAGCATGTTTTTGGAATGTGGGAGGAAACCGGAGTACCCAGAGAAAACCCACGCATGCACGGGGAGAACATGCGAACTCCACACAGAGATGGCCGAGGGTGGAATTGAACCCTGGTCTCCTAGCTGTCCGTGCTAACCACTCGTCCGACGTGCACCCCTGAAAATAAATTGTCTTTGCAAAAAAAAAAAAACCCTTGCTAATTCCACAAGCTGGTCCCCAATCATTTCATGGCGACGAATTATTGATTATGAGTGATTATTGTGAAATGTGGAAAATGGAAGCATTGAGAGAGACTCACCTGAAGGTCTTGGATAGGTGTAAGCTGTAAGAAAATAGCAAAAATAGTTAACAAGTTAAATATGTCAAAAGCCTCCAACTACCATCAACATGTCATGCAAGACCTCTCAGTTCAGCATGCATGGTATCATTGGCCCTACATGTGTATTATGCTTTTTCTTTGGCTTTTTCAAAACTTCTTTTTAAAATAAGGGACAGCCTCACCAAGAGGTATTGAAAGAAGAACATACAGCAAAAGCTACAGTTTTTGTGAGGTCAACAAACCAACTTTCATCAGTGTAAGTATCAATATCAGTACCATTACAGTACCATTACATCACTATATGGTTGGAATACAGGAAGTGAATAAATGTGGCTGAACAATTAACTTTGCTTCTTCCTTCTCCTTTTGGACTGTGGAACAGTGAATTGAATGATGTGATTTAACCTGATGCATGTTTATATAAAATTAAACCATTACCATTTTTTTAATGTTTTACCACAATGTTAACTTTTTTTATGCTTGTGTGACAGTGTTTTGTGTCATTATAAAGCAGTGCTTCTCAATTATTCCCCCCCCCCCTTAGAGAAAGAAATGGTTTCATGACCTGCTGATTTGAAATTCTAAAGAAACTGTTATTTATTCATGTAACCAAATGGAGAGCATATAAGCGTATTCAAGAGTTAAATTGCATATTGAGTACTAAAAATGTGTACATGTTGGTAGGTCTGCATTCAAACATGTACGCTTATGATTCTAATTTTTAAAACCAGCTGAAAAATTGCTCGAGACGGTTCTTAGTAGAGCTTCAAAATGAAAAAACAAGTGAGAAGTGAGACTAAGACATTTTTGAGTAAGCAATTAATTGCAACCCCCCCCCCCCCCCCAAAAAAAAAAAACTAACTAAAGTAGGTTGTTGTGGATCCAATGTCATTCTGTAAGGTATTCCCACTGTCATGATATCTGGATGGCAAAGGCAAAAACGCTTTCTCTCTCTGACCACAGGAGGATTGTTGAGCTGCATAGGCCTCTGACGTGCCATTGCTCTTCAGGTTGGACATAGTATGACAGTCAGATCCTGAGGGTTATGAAACAAAAAAAATGTCGCCGACCCTGAGCTGGAGGATCTTTTTGGCTGTCTGTCAAGACAGGGGACGACCCTGGGCCGAAATGGAGATTTTTACTGTGTTACTGGTGCAGAGTGCAGTCCAATTACCACCAGATGGCATCTGCAAGAAGATGCTTTTAAGAAGAAAAACATCTTCAAAGTCCTTGTCAACTTCAGTGCCACAAATTGTCTGTTTGTAATTCATGAGAGCCCCAAACATGGGAGATTGATTTTCTAATGAGAAAAAAAATGTAACCTTGATGGTCCTGATGGCTTCCAAAGTTACTTGTGTGACAAGGAGATCCTACCTGAGATGTTTTCCACACAGGCCAGTCTATGGAACTGTGAAGCTTCAGGTTGTACAGGGGGATCAAACGGCAGCTGACTATGTGGAGATGTTGCAGGGAGGATCCCTCATGATGGAAGGTCCTTGTCTGTATGGTAATGACTGTGGTTTTCAAGAGGACAATGCCCGCCTGACAGAAGACTTCTCCAATAGGAATAACGCCACTCTTGGACCATCCTGCGTATTCCTTTTAACTAAATCCACAAAAATGGTCATCAGTGGTCAAATGGTCAGACAGTGGATGCCCTCCGTGAAGCCATCGTCACCACCCAACATTCCCACCAGCCTCATGGAAACACGACATCAAGCACGCCCAAACCAATTTTTAACAAGAACAGTGCAGCTACTAATTAGTGAGTACTTTTGAGCATTTTATTTTTATTTTAGGGAGGTTTGGGGTTTGTTTGGGCATTGTTTTAAACTTTTGATCAGCTGACGAAGAGCCTATTTCAGTTTAATGGTTGCTCACAATTAATTTCTTACTCCGTAAAGTTTTGTGTCACTCATTTTTTCTGTTTACATTATGTTAGGAGTCCACTCTGCCGGCACCAGTTGGTGCCAGTTCGTGGCAAAGATTATGTGATTGGCTCGTAGTGGCTCGCTGTGGCTCCAAATTAATGTCCGCTCGGCATGTTGCCATGTTGCCGTTATTCGGATACCTATTGGAATCCACTGGAATGTAATGGCGTGAGCCAAGTTGCGCCAATGATGCTAGGAGTCCACTGGGCCGGAGCCAGTTGGTGCCAGTTGGTGCCAAAGATTGTGTGATTGCCGTGTCGTGGCTCGCTGTGGCGCCAAATTAATGTTCGCTCGGCATGTTGCCATGTTGCCGTTATTCGGCGTCACAGCGAGCCACACAATCACACAATCATTGACACAAACTGGCACCAACTGGCTCAGGCTCAATGGACTTCGAGCATCATTGGCGCAACTTGGCTCGCGCCATTACATTCCAGTAGATTCCAATAGGCGGATTATTGCGACATTTGGTTCCACACTTCGCGCCACTTGCATCAACCAAACAAGCAAAGATTTTAAACATTTTGAAATTTTCTTGCTGCCAAACTCCATTTTTGCCGCCGTTACGGGCCACCATGAGCCAGTTGGGAGGCAGTTTGAGCCACTGCACGCCACTAGGCACCTAATTGGTGACACTAGGCGTCACAGCAAATTGCATTGGTGCGAACTGGCACCAACTGGCGCCGGCCCAGTGGACTCTTAGCATTATGAAGCTCCACTTAGAAAGCTGTTAAAAATGTAAAGTCTTGCCATATTTTTAACTAGTCTGCAGTTTTTACATATCCATACTTGTATTATATTTATGTATTGTTTACGTTCAACTCTCACATTCTGAGAGGGATCGGTTTGACCTTAGAGGTCCTACTGTAAATTATAACTTTATTTGATCACTCACGCTCTGAATACTGGATGATACGGCTGACGTATTCCCCAGTGCTGTAGGTGGTGATGGGAGATAGTTGGACCTCATAGGAGAGTGGGATTCTCAGGTCCGGAATGATGTAGGACATCAGCACCCCCTTCTCTGGCTCCTTGCCCTTGAGGGCTATTTGCTTCGACAGCAGGTTCTGCTTGTTCTGCATTTACACAAGTGACCAAACAGCAAGGGAGAGACATACAAGCTTAGATGTAATGTATATAAACATCTACAAGGGTGAAAAGAAACACTACACAAGGAGGACATTCCCCACAGTGCAAAAGAACAAATAGGATCACAAATACAAGAAGATATAATAAAAGCTACACTTGGAACATCACTGCTGTCTGAATGCCTTTATGTTTCTTATTCCCTCCCCCGCCACACACTTCCCTTCATCCTTTGGATGTATTTTGCAGTCTTCCCAATCCCTTTCCTTAAAAATACTTTCAGTTCAGGATTTACACGGATCACAAGAGCACCAAGTGTTGGGGAATGCATCCAAAGTTGGAGTAAGAATCTCCCAGCTACACTGACTGTTGCTTCGGAACAAAACTAATAAGTTAACAAGGATACAAGGTTAAGCATGACATTTATTATAAAATAAACTCAATTCAAATGTGATTAGATTAGAGCATCTCTGATCAGAGTTCTACAGAAATGTACTTTGTGCTGGGGATAACCACTAATGGCATTGTATTGATCAGCATATCCTCAAATCATTTTATAACTGTGCATGCCCTTCACATTTACATTAACGACCAAGGGGAATCACTATGAGCCAATTCTGGTTGTATTGCTTGCATGCGGATTGTGAGTCTGTTTTTAGTCGAATTTTTTTTTTCAAAAAATAAAAGAAAATCACCTAAGTACATATATTTGAGGAATGACTATGAAATAAATACAAAAATATGCTAAGAAAGTAGTCCCTTCCCCATGCAATACAGCAGTTATCACCAAATAGAGGACCTTGGTCCGGATACGGACCCATTGATGGCCCTTTAGGGCCCCATAAAGAATTAAAGTGAATGGGAACTATAATATATTAATGTTAACATATAATACTGCTCATGGATAGATTGCAATAGCAGATTTTGGGCGTAATGGCTTCAGTTATTACAGTTAATACAGATGAACATAATGATTTTGTTACAAAAAAAAATGCTATTTGTGTATTACTGTTTTGGATTTTCTTACACTATATTTTGAGATTTTTTAATTTAGTTTTTTAAACTGTGCATGGCGTTCACATTTAGAGGGGTTGGAAGTTGTGAGGAGGTTGTGGCTGTAGAGCACCATTATGTAAGATGGAAGGAAGGAGCAATATGTTTTAACAAGGATACAAAAATGCTACAGCAGAACTGTGCCAGGACAACCAAGAGGCACGGTAAGAGGAGGGAAATATGCATGAGTCACTTAATAATTGTGTCCAACTTCATTGGTTAATCATTTTTGTCCAATGTATTCCAAAATATATATTTTTAATTTTCCGACACCCAAGTACCTCATCAATTAATATCCCAATCTTTCTCGTCCCAAAACACACGACATAACCCACTAGGGGTTAAGCCCATGTATCTTAAACTGTATAGACAGGTGTAAAAATGCTAATCCATTCCAGCTGTTTGTCTTTTAAAACTAAAGTACAGCAGGTTTGTGTGTATTCCATCAACACCATTTTAATATTGCTTTTGCTGTGTTAGTCCACCCCCGGAGAGAAGGCTCCATTAGCTGTGTATCTGCCTCTGATCCCAGCTACTTAAAGACCTGACAGTGAGCTCCCTCTAATGCATTAGGTCAGCCACTCGACCGTGACACACTGGTACACCCACAGCATGCCATTATCAGGTAATGCATGCAACATGGTGTGTGTATGTGTGTTTGTTGGCGGGCTTGTGTGTGAACCAGTTAAATGCACAAAAGTGCAAGGTCTTTACATAGTGAGCAGTCTGAGAAGTAGACACTGACATACAGTAACTCACAAAAAGTGTCGCCCTCGCATTTTAGCAACCATTTTATTACCGTATATCACCTCAAGGGATGGTACTAAGGAACTTGAATGCAGTAGTCACATAGAATAGTCATAGAATATATAGTGGATACTACAGATTCTCAATTGGGTTCTGGTCTGGATACAAACTTGGTCGCTCCATCACCTTCTTCAGCAAGGCACTTGTCATCTTAGAGGTGTGTTTCCCAAGGGAGGGGTTCAAGCTCTGCTTCACAACCATTTCTCTCAATGAACCAGAGCTCCCCAGTGCTGGCAGGACCCATGTAGCCAACCATCATTCATGTTGCAAGCTTTTTAGACAATAATGGCTGTGCATTGACTCGGTGGAAAGTAAATATCTACTGCTATAAGAGCTATACACAGACTACTTTAAAGGGGACCTATTATGCTATTTCCACTTTTCTAACCCATAAATGTAGTTAGAATGTTGTATTCTTGTGTTAAACGATGCAAAAGTTTCAGATAATGAGGTTTGCACATTTGGAAATGAACCCTGAAAGAAGTTTGGGATGGCAAAAAACACTCGGTTTCAAAAGGCATCGCAAAACTGCCCCTTTGTGATGTCACAGAGGGGCCGACTTCCTTATATGGGCGTATCTGTAGGAAGATAAGCACTCGGCTCTTTAAAGTATATCCATGTTTCATTTCTAAAGTATGGTCCCTTGAGAAGCGGTTGTTGAAATGTGAGGCTGTACTCAAAAGCATCAATTCTTGCTAGATTCCTGACTGTGCCGTCCACATGCTAACCACTTGTCCACCGTATGGCTTTGAAGTTATAATTCTTGCTCTCGATGAGCTTTTTCAGTGATGCGATGCAATTTATTATCACCCTCTCACCTACAGTATGTTGCCTGCTAGAGCAAAAACAACAAAAAACTGCAATGCATCTGCAAAGTGGGCCACACTTCATAGCTGATATATTTTTTATGTATTTATTTACCAGTTCTAATGCACATTCATCAAGATTTCCACATCAATGTAAATAAGCGAGCACGACGTCCCACATGTAAACATTTACACACTGCCGGTGCATAATGATGTGGAATATACTGTAGGAGGAAAGCAATGCAGTCGCAATGCAATATGTATAAAGTGTGTGGTAGCTAAGAGAGATGAGAGATGAGTCAGTGATGCGGTGCAATCTGACACTCAGATGTGAAATCGAAGTTTTTCAATGGTAGTCAAGGTCTTTAAATACATGCGTGTGTGCATACTTGTAAAATAAAAAGAAAATGACATAAAAGACAAAAATTTCCTGGGTGTCTTTTTGTTTTTGTCATTGTACTTTATTGAGCAAATCTCCACTCAGTGCCACATTTGCAGGCATCATCGGTGGAAGTTAGTTACGAATACTGGAAGTTACCAGCAGAAATGACAGTCAAGTGTACTTGTATGAGGTATTCCAAGATAAAGGGTTCAGTGGGTGGCTTGCTTTATTAATAATGTCATCGTAGTGACATAGCAGTTATGTATAATGTTAGGCTACATTTTTTTGTAAGAGGCTGAATGGCACAGCTGGTCACAAATAATTAAATTCATTTTAGTTATAATATATATATATATATATATATATAATTAAATATAATAATTGTATTATTATTATTATTATTATTATTATTATTATTATTATTATTATTATTATTATTATTATTATTATTATTATTATTATTATTATTATCATTGTGGCTGTATGGTGGCCGAGTGGTTAGCATGTAAGCCACACAGTCAGGAGATCGGGAAAACATGGGCATCTCTGTGTGGTGTTTGTATGTTCTCCCCGTAGGTTAATTGGCGACTCCAAATTGTCCATAGGTATGAATGTGAGTGTGAATGGTTGTTTGTCTACGTATATGTACCCTGTGATTGGCTGGCGACCAGTCCAGGGTGTAAACCCATCTCTAATATAAGTGGCACAGAAAATAGATGGATGCATCATCATTTTTTTTCTTTTAAATAATACTCGCCCTCATAGTGTCTGCCGAGAAAAGCCCGGGTCCCAAATGTACTTTTTCTCACAACAATTCAGCCAATATGTTTTCCATGATGGATCATTTCCATGTTTGCAGAGACAACAATTGTAAGAATGTGTGAAAGACAGAGTGAGAACGAGAGTGAGAGAGTCACACAATGGAAAAGAGACAATTACGCTTATGAAATAAATAGGGATTGACAACACAAGAGGAGGCAGTCTCTTTAAATAATAGAAAGTGTGAGGTTAATTATTCTCTTATCCTCCCTTAATGGGTGTCTTTCATGACTGATCCAGGAGACTATGAGTTGTGTGCATGTGAAGTTATCATTTGTGCACGTAGGACTATCTGTGCATGTGTTGGAATCGAATCTCTGTGGGGTTTCGAGAGAGAGTCGCATTTGTGAGACTGGGTAATGTCCAAACATTATTCATTTATAACATTTAATGTACACCTCTAATTCATCATGAATAGTTTTGTTTAAATTTCTCATATATATGATAATAGGATGTGTGTTTGCATGGGAGAGTTTGTATGATTGTGTGCGCATGTGGGGAGGAGGACTCCACTATACGTGTTGTCGGCTCTTCCAAAATATATAGAAGCGATTTTATTTTTTTCCCAAGAAGTGACACGTGTTGATGGAAGATTGTTAAATATATGCTGTTTCTTCTCACATTCAAAAAAAACCTTTAAAGTTTCTCAAATCTCCTAAAATCCACTGAGATATCTGAATCATTAAAGCACAGCGTATTAGTGTCACACTGATATTGATGATAAATTTATTGTTTCTTCTGTTAGAAAGAATTAAATAAATTAATGATGTATTTTTTCACTATTCTTTAGTCATACAGTATAATATGGAGAACATCATACTGTATTTTGTTCATTCATTCATTCATTCATTTTCTACCGCTTATCCTCACGAGGGTTGCGGGTGGTGGGGAGGAAGTTCCCTATCCCAGCCGTCTTCGGGCGAGAGGCGGGGTACACCCTGGACTGGTCGCCAGCCAATCACAGGGCACATATAGACAAACAACCATTCACACTCACATTCATACCTATGGACAATTTGGAGTCGCCAATTAACCTAGCATGTTTTTGGAATGTGGGAGGAAACCGGAGTACAGGGAGAACATGCAAACTCCACAAAGAGATGGAATTGAATTCGGGTCTTCTAGCTGTGAGGCCTGCATGCTAACCACTCGGCCGTTCATCCAGTATTTTGTTCAGTGATATCAAAAAATCTAAAAAGGGCAAATACTAAGCTTTGACTTGCATTGGTTGTGTGTATTTTGACATTCAGTCATAAGCACTTATTCTTGGACTTCTTGTATATTTTCAACAAAAAAAAAAACAAAAACCCTAATGCAGCCATCACCAAATGGCGTACCTTGGTCCAGATATGGACCCACGACCAATTAAAGTGAATGGAAAGTATAATAATAACATATAATCATGCTCACGGAACGATCACAGCAGCAGTTTGCAGGCATAATTACTTCCGTTATTAAGGTTAGATGACAGTAAATGCGTTGACATCACTCAAAGTGAATGACAGAACCATGGCTTGCTCAAAAGCAAATAAAAGTTGCTCGAGAAAACGAAACATTTAAAAGTGTATGGACAGACCAATAAATATTCATTCTTTATGAATACAGTGCCAAAACGCTGTGTCTCATATTCTCTGAAACTGTAGTGCTGGTCAAAAAGTGCAGATGTGGCACAAAAAAAACATATCATTCGAGAGGAAGTATCCACCGAAGTTCCTTAAGGATCGAAGTTTTTCCTTAAGGAGCAAAACAAACCAAAAAAAAAACAACCATTCACCGATGAGTTGTTAAGGTTATTGTTATTATTTACTGTATATACTAGTATCATTTTACAAACACCAAATGTTGGCAGCTCTGCAAACAGAATGGAAATGATAGAATCAAAATAGAGTCATAGTGAGGCATTACTCCATCCCGGAATTAAAATGGTATCTTCTTATATCATGAGTGGGCAAATATTTTGACTCATGGGCCGCATTGAGTTAACAAAATTGCCTGGGGGTCCAGAACATATATTTAACACACACACTATTTTATGCTTATAATTTTCCTTGAATTATTTGCCAAATTTTATCTATAAAAGTGTTATACTATCAGCTGTATGTTCTCATGTCCCTTTTTTCAGGAGCACTTTAAACATCAGACCACATCAAACTATGTCATTTCATTTTACAGTTTTTTTTTTTTTTTTTACTAAATAAGACATCCAACTCGCAAGTCGTGTTGCCAGATTGTATAGTTGAAATGCAACTGGCGGGCCGGCTTCAAACACTTGGTGGGCCGCATTTGGCCCCCGGGTCGTAGTTTGCCCACCCCTGCCTTACATAATCTCTGCACCATGTTATGATTTGTGTTATTAACTTGTGGTTCATCTTGACTTATGTTGTGTTTACTGACAAGATTTTCGGATGCACCTCGAGGACAAAGCCCCTGTCTGTCCTTTCTTATTTGAGCGCACACTGCTGATTGCAGAAATTGACGCCTGCCACAATGTGGTTGGGCAGCCTGATTATTTTTGACTTTTATTAACAGTCCAAACCCGGCAGGGCTCTCCTTTCTCTTTAGTGCTGTTACAGCTCAGATGTATGCGCTGTATGCATGTATCTACTAACAAACAGTAGGAGGCCACTGTGGTTGACAAACAGTCCACACTTTGAGTATAAAGTACAATATAAGTTAAAGCTGACACGCGTAAAGCGTGCCAGTGAAAAGTCAGTCAGTCTTTCAGTGAAGACGTCTGCTCTCCAACATCTGATCTGTAACCGTCTCGATGCGTCCCCCGAGAGGCCCACATCATTGGGCATGTGCTAAAAAGATGGAGTGCTTAGGCGTTAAGAGGATGAGCTGCGGAAAAGTGTTGCAGAAATAGATGGCTTGTGAAATTGATATGGTATTACTTTACGATGTTCTCCTAGTCTATTTAATAGTCGAGGGGACCACAGAGATATGCTGTTTTTCCTTTAATTTCCATCTTATTTCGTCCTTTTTCACACCGTCTCGCTCGCAACTCTGCTTGTGTTCTTTTACCACTGCTTCCGCATTTCCACTTAACATAAATACACACTATACTTATCTTAAATGTCTGTCAAGAAACTGCCACGTCAGTTATTATTTGAAGGTTTTAACAACGTTTAAATGTCATTAGTCTGTACTTAGAAGAAGATAAGACGGAAGCACAGGTGCACGGAATGCATGCATAGAAATGGTAAACAAAGGGAATAAATAAAGAAAAGAGGCACACAATGAAAATGGAATCTCAAGGAAGGACAGAACTAATTCTCTTCCTCCCCATAGAGTCTTACTTAATTTGGCCGGCATCCGAGTATTAAAATAGGAGGAGAATCAGCCATTCAGCTGCACAAAAGCAAGCTGGCAAGCTCTGCATTCTGGCTCGAGCGCACACACACATGCAAACTGAAGAAAGGCGGTCTTGAGGGCTCAGTGGAAAAAAAGGGGGTAATTACTCTGATTAAAAAGCATGTAGCCACTTAGATTACATTGTAATAATGGTACTGTTTCCCCACTTTCTGTTGAAAGGCATTTAATTGACTATGTGTACTAAACATTATTATTATTCCAAAGCCTTGCATGGCAAAGAGTTGTCATATGAAAATAAACTCATTGACAGTTGTGAGCTTCACCAGAAAACAAGAGGCGGCGCCATTGTTCATCCAGCGGAAGTCCCCAATTGATTAATTACATGTTGCTCGCTCTCTCCATGTTTGCTTGCAGGCACCATCCACAAATGTGCATTGCAAGTTTTACCTCACCTTTCGGACAATGATCCAGTAGCCGATGATTCCATCCGTGGCTTCAGGTTCTCTCTGGGTCCACTGCAGGTTGTAAGAGTAGTTGTTCCCTTTCAGAATCCTCACCGGGTTGGGGGTGTCAAAGTAGAATTCAGCGTTGTAAGGTTGTGCTGTGAAGAAGAAACATAATGAAAAAAGACAGAGACACTCCATATTGGCGTTCACATTTGGACTTAGCATTAGTACTTAGTATTCATGTTTCGTTTCCTGTTTCCTTTTATTTCAGTTTCCTTTTGCCTGATGTGTAGATGCTTTGCGGGCACTCTTGAGCATGCAGCTGGGTAGTCAGTGCTACTATTTAAGAGGAGCGACATTACACATGAAGAGCAAAAGATAACATTCATTCATTCATTTTCTACCGCTTATCCTCACAAGGGTCGCAGGGGGTGCTGGAGCCTATCCCAGCTGTCTTCGGGCAAGAGGCGGGGTACACCCTGGACTGGTCGCCAGCCAATCACAGGGCACATATAGACAAACAACCATTCACACTCACATTCATACCTATGGACAATTTGGAGTCGCCAATTAACCTAGCATGTTTTTGGAATGTGTGAGGAAACCGGAGTACCCGGAGAAAACCCACGCATGCACGGGGAGAACATGCAAACTCCACACAGAGATGGCCGAGGGTGGAATTGAACTCAGGTCTCCTAGCTGTCCGCGCTAACCACTCGTCTGACGTGCATCCCTGAAATAAATTGTCTTTGCAAAAAAAAAAAAAACTTGCTAATTCTACAGCCTGGTCCAGCCAATCACAGGGCACATATAGACAAACAACCATTCACACTCACATTCATACCTATGGACAATTTGGAGTCGCCAATTAACCTAGCATGTTTTTGGAATGTGGGAGGAAACCGGAGTACCCGGAGAAAACCCACGCATACACGGGGAGAACATGCAAACTCCACACAGATATGGCTGACGGTGGATTTAAACCCCGGTCTCCTAGCTGTGAGGTCTGCACGCTAACCACTCGTCCGCCGTGCAGCCCCCAAAAGGTAATATTCACTGCAAATTGCAGATTTACAATCCGTAGGTGAAATTCATACAGAACTCGTTGCTCTGTGGAGCACGGTGCGTTTTGTTGAGGGCTCACTCATGCATCGATATTATTATCAGCAGAAAAACTGTCACTCGCTGAGACCTCAAGAGTCACGCTGCACATCAAGTTGACAGCTTGGAGTTTTGGCTCAATGCATAGCGATTTTTAACTTTTATTCCGTGGGCCCTGATTCAAGCCCAGATAGCTTAGAGCTACACTGACCACCAAATCACCTTAATGACCTTAATTCACTCACCGGAGACGTTAAATCTGCACGTGGATGTCCCTGCACTGTTGCTGACTCTGCACTCATAAGAGCCGTTGTTGGTGGGCTCCAGCTTGAACTTCAGCTCAGGAGTCTCCTTCAGATCCGGCATGGGCATACGGATGAAGTCGCCGTTGCGGAACCAGCGAATGTCCGTAATACGTGGTGGGTTGGAGCGCAGGACAGAACACCTGAGGGTCACCATCTCAGAGTTCCTTGCACGGGTATCCTGATATACTGGATCCAGAATGGGAGGATCTATAAAGACAGGATTGTATGTTTTAGATTTGTGCAATCCAATATGGCTGCACCAACCATTCATAGATGAACAGAATGCAGATTGTTGATAACCGATATTATCTCACTAGTGTCCAATTCTTTTGTCATCATGCTTGGTTTTATTCTAAAGGTTCTCACTCCCTTGTGTATTCGCCATCCCAGTAATACCATGAGACATCATTAGAGTCCAAGAAATCATCCATCTTGCATAACATTATTACCATAAGTGATCCTGTATTTTCCAGAAAGCACAATCCCATCTCTGCAGTTAACCTATGCTAACCAGCCGTAATTAACCTGCCGGCAGCCTTGTATGCCGTTGCGGTTAATGACTGACTAGCTGCTGTTGCCCCGGGGTTAGCGAAGACACAACACAGGCAAATTAGTCTGCCACAAATCACCAGGCAGCAAGTTCACCCCCGGCTAATCATTTGGATAATAGACACTCTGCTAATGGCGGTATTGCCTTACGGACAGTGATGAGATTGTGTGTTCGGGCCCCCGAGAGGTGAAGCGGCTCGGCTACAGTACATTATGAGTCGCGTTTATCAGATGCAGATGTAATTATACTCTAATCGATGTAATTTAGAAGGGCTGGGATGGAAACTGAAGAAACCAGTAAAGCACACGCATACTCTCACCATTACTATTAGTAGGTATGGGGCTGTTATAATAAGGACCAAGGAGAGCCACCATGCAGATACATGATGTCGGAGCAGACGTGATGAGGGATGGATGATTTGTGAAGGGTCATCTTGTAATCCTGTGGACTGATTAGTGTATGGTCACATACCGTGCTGCTGTTTATAGGCACATATATGCATACTGATGCCTGTTTGACTTTAGCAACCTGTGGCAAGGGCACACTGAATAACTTAACTGTGGAGGAGAGAGAGGAGGAGGTGAAGATTTTAACATGAAGACCTCTGTGTAGAACATTTGTACATACATTCACTCATGAGGGTCGCGGGGGTGCTGGAGCCTATCCCAGCTGTCTTTGGGCGAGAAGCGGGTTACACCCTGGACTGGTCGCCAGCCAATCACAGGGCATATATAGACAAACAACCATTCACACTCACTCAAATTCAGTCGCCAATTAACCTAGCATGTTTTTGGAATATGGGAGGAAACCGGAGTACCTGGAGAAAACCCACGCATGCAAACTCCACACAGAGATGGACGAGGGTGGAATTGAACCATGGTCTCCTAGCTGTGACGTCTGCGCCCTAACCACTCGACCGCCGTGCCGCCCACATTTGTACATACATTGATAAATACTACATGTTAAATACAGGAAATGTCATATTTTTTCCACAAATTGAAACAAAAACTAAAATAATGACAGCAGTTGTAATTGCTATAACTAATCATTTATTAGTTATGCTAAATAAATTGCAGATTTCAGTTTTTATGTCAAGAACTACAGTTCCCATGATAGTTATAGTGCAGAACCAGGAAGTAGTGGATTTCCGAAATCATCCAACTCCTGGATGACTACCCAAAATGCTTCATTGTCAGAGCAGACCATGTGGGTTCCAAGCAGATGCAGACCATCCACTGTTCTCTGCGTGGCAAAGCTGTGGCGCTGATGGGTAAATGCCCCGTATTAAATAAATTTGTCGATGTTGATGCAAAGTCATGTTGACGCAAAGTCATATGCAACAATAAATAACTTTGATCAAATGTAAAATTACTACAACTTCCGCGGTAGCTGTTGAAAAATGTCATGCTACAAGGTTTATAGTGTGCGTAAAGCACGTAATGCACGCACTGCCGTGTCTATTATCATTCATCACATATTCCACTGCCGGAACAGCAGCAGCAACCAAGTCTAACATTTACAGTAAACAAAGTTAAAAAAAAATCAATTTAGAGAAGGTGGCGGCGTGTGGACAGGGAGGGGGTACAGCAGAAGAAGACAAACGACAAGGAAAGTGCAGCGTGAAAGTGAGCGAAGTCGATGATTGAATATGAACGAGAAGATGTGGAGAAGGGATGACCGGACCAGACAGATTGAGAGACAGAGTGAGAGAGGTCCTCCCTCCGTTAGCTGATTGATGATGATGAGAATGGCAGTGAGGAAGAACAGCCAACTGGGATGGAAAGAAGAAGAATAGCATACAAAAAAAAATAGAGTGAGGGTAAGACTGCGCAATAGATACTTAATTGTGTCCGCCATCAAAAATAATGGCGTCTTTCCCTCACATTGATTAACAGTGCTAAATGGACAAACAACCCAAAAAAAACAGCATAATGAGGCACAAATTAAGGATGTGAGAAATGAAGACAGATCTGTTTTCCAACACGTTTCTGGGCTGTTGCTGTAGTGTTATCTACCCTGCTCGCTGCTTGCAGTGTTTTCCATCGCTATAACCTGACAATAACACTTTTTTTTTCTTTTCTTTGCACCTCACCATCCATCTCCCCTCCCTAATGCCACTTTCCTATTTCAGACTCGTTCTTAAACCTGTTTTTCGTCCTCTCGCTCTTGCTGGTGTGTCCGTCTCATCTCTATGTTTCTTTCTGCAGCCAGAGTGGGGTGGCCACCTGGTCCATTAATCAGACTTGGCCAGTGTGGACAGCAGAGCTCACACAGTGTTGCCCTTCCGCCCCGCTTGCATTAGCAAGCCCTGTAAATCCGTGTGGAGGGAAAGGAGCACAATGGAATCCGGTAATTCAAACCGCTTCATTCTGCCCTGGGTACATCTCATGGACTGTACATCTTGGCCTGTGTGTGTGTACACTTCAGCTCCAAATTAGCCATGACATGGACAATTTTTTTTTGCAATCAAGTGATTGCTTTATTTGTTGAATGGGTATCCTTTGGCAAAAAAATGAGGAAAATGCTGTAGGACGTTATGTTAGAGATATGAAAAATCATTTCATTAAATGAGTCATATCTCTGCACTGATCAGACCATTTCCTGGAAAGGCAATCCCACGGGACTGCAATGACATCATTTTATAATTGCCATAATTGGCTATAGCGCATGTAATTTGAAAAATGGCAAAATAAACCTGCGTGTTATTAATTATGAGTAGTATTAGTTATGATACAATTTAGCTTGGTTTGTTCGTATATTTTATGGGCCTATAAAGAAAAACAATGCGTTACATGTGTTAGCTCCCACATGCTAGCTGTTTTTTTTTTTAGCTGTTTCAGACGTGTGGTCATGTTTCACATTAGGATTGTGGATGTTTTTTTTTTCTAAAGAGTAGTTTTTCTTTAAGAACACAGTTAGACTCACGCAGTGTTTAATAACAAGATATGTGATTGTGTAAGAGGATAAAAATTTACCACTTCCACACTAAATGGGAGGAGAAATTTGTTTTTTTTTTCTCTGATGTCAGACATGCGTCCCAGTTGTTAGCATGCAGGCCAGCCAGACAGCTAGGAGACCCGGGTTTGATTCCCCGCTCGGGCATCTCTGTGTGTAGTTTGCCTTGTTCGTGTGTGGGTTTTCTCCGGGTTCCTCCCACATTCCAAAAACATGCTAGGTTAATTTGCGACTCCAAATTGTCCATAGGTATAAATGTGAGTGTGAATGGTTGTTTGTCTATATGTGCCCGGTGATTGGCTGGCGGCCAGTCCACCTTAGTTAGCAACCTTAGTTAAGATAAGCGGTATAGAAAATGGATGGATGGATGTCGGACATGCCATGGCTGACTCCATGCAGTGATTTCATCTAATGTCATGCCTCATCAAAGTAACACTACTGACACAGAGCAACCAGAATATTCCATATAATTTGTCTTTTGTTACTTTTTGACTATTATATACTAGCCATGAAACAGCAGTCATTTTTTTAAATTTCTGCATTTCCAAAAACAGCAAGATTTGAGTGATGGAGCAATGTTCGAACTATGACGTAGCGGGGTACGACTAAAGGGCACTGGCACAGATTGGAGACAAAGTCAACACAATCATTTGTCGCCTAACACCTGACACCACACACTTCTTCCCCTGTTGTGTTGAAAGCAATTGTCGCTATCCAACAAGAACTGAATTGACCTGATGTAACTGTTCCCAATGCATGACATGATTTGACTTTTTCTATCTTTTCTATCTTTCCTTATCTTTTTCTAAGTATCACCATGGACACTCACACTGCACATTGAGCTGAACCTGCGCCTCTCGCCGCTTGATGTTCAATCCGTTGTAAGGAGCAGTCTGGCAGCGGTAAGACCCCATCATGTCCCGGCTTACATTCCTCAGCCTCAAGCGCCCATCGGCTGTCTCCACCACGGACTTCCCCGACGGCATCAGCAGGTCCTTTTCTGTGCGGGACCAGAGGATCGGCGGACGTGGCTTGCCTTCCACCACTAAGCAGACCAGCTCTGCGTTGCCGCCTTCACGTGCATTGACCACCTGACCTCCTGGAGGGAGCGCCAGCATTGGGGGAGAGACTGGAGGGGAGAATGCAAAAGACCAATAATAATGATACATAACCAACGGTAGGCTAAAACATTTGCACATAAGGCGAGGGCGATGGGAAGGATATGACAGAAGAGACGGACGGTGACATAAAAACCGCAGATGGTGTCAGGCCGTTAAACTCGAAAACAGAGACAGATGGCGTGTAAAAAGGTACCCAAAAAACTGACGTTAACAAGGCAGATTTTATTGAGCAATCAGGTCTTTTTAATGCAACATGGGAACCATGAACGCTATGGCTGCTTAGCGTTGAAAACTAACATTGTGGCTATTGACGCATCAAAGTAGAAATTTGTTGGCACTGAATTGTATAAAAACGATGGATGGATAGATTCCACTTGATGTATACAATTTTACTGCTACTTCAACTAGTACCACTACCAGTACAACTAATCAGGATAATGCTAATAATTACTGTGTACGTATAATATTGTATAATACTGTAGTGAAGTCTATTTTCTTGTTTTCGGTGTGACTTTAGCAGACAGATAGCTCAAGTTTGAAAGTCATGCAAATGCAAATGTGTGACACACTGATGGACGGATCAAACAAGGAGCAAAAAGAAAGATCTCACCACTGCTCTGGGAGATGTTGACATCCACTCGGAGCTCCGGCACGCTGCTGCCAGGAAAGTTAGCCACACAGCTGTAAGTGGCCAAATCTCGGAATTTCATGTCCACGATCTCCAAGCTGCTGGTGCCGGGCGCCATGTCGGGGTCGCTGCGTAGCAAGATCAGGCTGTCTGAGTTGAAGACCAGAGCACCGTTCTTGTACCAGGTGTAGTTGACCTTGTCCTGAGGGGTGGCGTCCACGTGGCAGGACAGCTTGAGGTCACGACCCATTTGGATCGTCTCGCTGTCCTTGTTGGAGTCCGGAGTAATTTGGAAGGTCAGGTTGCTCATGGCTGTATGATGTCGAATAAAGAGGGAGACAGGTTAAATGAAAGTTGGTTAAGAAAATATGGAAAAAAACACCAAAATCTGGAACTTTGTAACATTTTGGACATTCAGGAACAGATTAATTGGAGAACAAACACATCGCTTAGTAAGGTTTTTAACTTTAAAATGTCTATATGCAATAAATTATGATTAATTATGAGTTAACTCTGGACAGCATGTGATTAATCACAATTAAATAATTTAATCTGTTCACAGCCATTTACTATTATTTTTATTATTTTTATTATTTTTATTATTTTATTATTTTTATTATTTTTATTATTTTTATTATTTTTATTATTTTTATTATTTTTATTATTTTTATTATTTTTATTATTGTCATTATCATTAATTATTAATTACTGTTTTTAATATCAATAACAATAATTGTTATCATTATTATTGTTTAATAATAATGCCAATTATTATAATTATAATATATAATAATTTATAAATAATTTATAAATCATTAATTATTAATTACTGTTATTAATATCAATAAGAATAATTATTATCATTATTATTGTTTAATAATAATGATAATTTTTACAATTATAATTTATAATTATTGATATTTACAGTAATTGTTAATTAATTATATAATAATAATAATAATAATAATAATAATAATAATGTACAATTTATAAAATAATACTTTATTAATCATATTAAAAAAAATAAAAATACATCAATCAATCTAAAAATGAAATATTATGGTTTAAGGCTTTAATAAGATTTACATAATTCATCCATAAAGAAGAACGTGATATAAATGGTTTGAGGCATAAGGATGATGCAAACTGACTCAAAGCGACAAAAAGAAAAAAAAAGGCTATTATTAAAGAAGAAAGAGTGAAAGGAGAAGAAAAAACGTGTGACATAAAAGGGAGCCGAGTACAGAATAAAACAGCGAGAGAGAGGAACAAAATCAAGGACAAAGAGTAACTCTCACAGTGTCACATTTAATTTTCACTTTCAAAAGCTGCACTTCCCCCCAAAAGATTTCAGCGCTGAATACAAAACAGCTCTGTGTCCAAGCCCAAAAGGAAGGGAAAGGCAGCTAACAGTTTAGATTAGTTAGATTGGAACATCTTTTGAGCCTGCCAGGTGAAGTCACGTCATGAGACACTGACCATATGTTTATCGCTGACACACATTGCTAACTGGCAAGTGCAGAGACAGTGCTGAGAGTTGAATGTGTGTGAATTCTCCGGATATGTGTGCACTCGTTCCTACTACACTCGCTGTGCCTGCACACACAGACACACAAACGCACACACACACACACACTGAATGTGTCTCATTTGCTGTCTGGTTACCTGTGTTGGTGCAATGATGCGTTCAGGACCATTAGGTTTACAGGAGAACACTATCCTGCATACAGTGTCTATGTCATTAGAAACAGACGAGACTGTCGCTAATTGCTTCCACTCCGCTCTGACTAATTGGACTGAATAAAGATGATTAAAGGGACTAAAAATAGCTGCAGGGGAGAAGCCATGGAAGGTATCAGTGGCGGAGGATTTTGAAAAAAAAAAAAAAAAAGAGGTATTTAACCATGCCGTTCTCATCGCTTCTCTGTAATGACGGCTCAGCTGCTTGTGTGAAAGACATGTTCATATCTGAAGCTACAGTAAGAGTATGAGTGTGGCTCACTGTTAATTGGACGTAATTAACCAAGCAGTTTCCCAGGGTTGGTTGTACTATCAGAGCTACGACAAAAATAAAACAACTATTTTAGCGTTTTCCCATAATGCATTGCCTTCGAGCAAAACATTCATTGGTGACTGTCAGGGCGCTGCAATGATGTCAGCTTCCCTCTGGTGGACATATGCCATTTTTTCCATTATAAAATGGGTATGAATGTGAGTGTCAATGATTGTCTATATGTGCCCTGTGATTGGCTGGTGACCAGTCCAGTCCAGTCTTGCCCGAAAACAGTTGGGATAGGCTCCAGCATACCCGAGCATACCTCGTGAGGATAAGCACTACAGAAAATGTATGGATGGAACATATTGGTACTTATACATTGGTATATCTCTTAGGTTTACTTTTTGAGCGTTAAGTTGCTGTGTGATGAGTTTAGCAGGAGTTTAGTCAGAATGTTATATGGAATATGATCTACTGCAATTTCCAATGGGTTGACAAGCTTGCTGTGAGTTTTTTTCATAGCTCATGATTGGTTCCTGTCAAAGAGCTGCCTGGTCCTCACCGACATGCCACAATATGCAGTATAAGCAGTAAGAAAAGAATTCAACACTTACTTCTAACAACAACGTTGACATTCTTGCGAGCAGGGTTGCCCACATTGTTTACCGCTGTGCAGTTGTAGAAGCCAGCGTCCATTGGCGTGACGGCCCGCAGTATGAGTGAGGCGCCCCGAACTTGGGCATTGAGGGGAAGGGGTCCCGGGTAACGTGACCACATAACATTAGGAGTGGGGAAACCTGCAGTCACCTCACAGGTGATGATCACATCCTGTCCGGGATCCACCACCACTGTGTCATCAACAGATAGCCGGACCATCGGAGGAGCTGGAAAAAGATGGAACTTGAGTATATGCAATTGTTTTGCTTTGCAATTGAAGAAACTGATTTTAATGAAGTCAGGTGGGATAGGCTCCAGCATACCACCGCGACCCTAATGACCTTTCTTATCCTTGTCTTGTGTTTCATTTTACACTTGCAGTATGTGACTGTTAAGCATAAAAAGGATGGGCTGACATAATAAGGATGACTCTGGAAAAGATTATTTCTAATTCCAGTACATCCTATGTCAAAAAATTCCAAATCTAAACAACATCCTTAACATCCCAAAACCAATTGTGTTGCACCTTTGAGGCTTCTCTGTGGATAAATTATTTTCTAAGACTGACTTCATATTAAAAAGCTACATGCTTTCGGAGTTGTTAGTATTATGCTTGCAAAGTAATATTGGAGAATACAGAAGGGGGGGATATACAATACAGTCCAAAGAGGATTCCAGGTTTTTATCAACCTGAGAGAGAATTAATCCTCACTCCGAGGCAGACTCCTCATAGTACAGAAGCAATCCATTCCTCTAATAGTTTTTTTTTTTTTTTTGCAGTACATCCACTCAGACAATCTCATTTTCAACCAACAGCAATCGCCGAAATGAAAGCGGCACATTAAAAAAAAAAAATACAGACATTTCCACTACAACATGGACATGTGTAGATGCTTACGTCTTTTAATTGGGTGACAAAACTGTGCAAAGAAGCAAACTATAATGATGTTATTTGTCTGGGCCGATTCATTTATTCACATTGTTTTCTACCTATTTCTTTTTAAACAGGTTATTTCTTTCATGGGAAAATAAGCTTCCCCTATAATTGAGAAAACATTCTCACACTGTAGCAAACAACTTTAAAGCCGTAAATTTAAGCAGGCACAACTGACGTGTAAATCTGTTCAATTCAGTCCTTCATCGATTACAATGAAACTCCTTTTTCACTATACCTTCCCTCTAAATGTGGACAAGTGTGCAATAAATATGCTGAAATCAATGGGTGGCAAATCGTATTGTGTGCGCACTGTAAAAAGTTTAGTTAATCTATAGTACTGGGAAAACATTTGGTCAGGACACCTACTGTATGGCTTTTATGTTTATGAAGCAATAATCCTGTAACTGTATGGTCTTCCCTCTTGTTTTTTTTTCATCCCTCAAGGAGCAATAATGAGCTGGGGCTTTAGATGAGGCCCATATGAAGTATTATGCTGTTGAAGCTATTTTGGTACTATTTTAACAATTTTTAAAATTGAATCCTGAATTGTACTACAATCACACCTCAAAGCTCTAATGTGTTTTTCCCCCCATTGGTTCCAATGGGAAATAGAAACAGTCCCATCCCAAAGTCAAACTGCCCCATCATAAAACTTGTATGCAATGTATGCAATGTTTTAAATACAAATTTGACATTGTCAACTAAAATTCTGAGATTTTTTGTGACTTTCGAGACGCATAGTGTCCAAAATGTTGAATGGTACAATCTCAAGGGAGTTCAGCTTTTGAGATTCCACAATATTTGGTGAAACGTTATCTGTAAATGTCAAAAAGTTGAACATTTATGTGGTCTATGCTTTGTCCTTGTCTGTTTACAACAAGTTTAGTCATTGGCACACCGCTGGCATACAAAATTATGCACCACTGCAGAGACAAAATGTGTGCAATTGTCAACATGGTTTCAAGTCAATAACTTCAGTTTTGTTGTTAAATTAGGTTTAAAATCGTGGGATAATGTAAAAAGCAACAAAAATTCTGCCTGGGGTTTCCCAAAGCTCAGTTTTAACAAACAAAACTCTACATGTACCGAGGCAAAAATACATATAAAAACATGCATTTTCTATATATTTGTATTTGTGTAGACAACGCCTTAGCATGTATTTTGGGCCCTGTCCACACAAATATAGATAGTTTAAAAATTCTACTTGTGCGGATAGAGATTCTTGTTGGTGTGGACATGACCTTAAATGACGCACAAATCCCATCGTAGATCGTATAAAAACCGCCTATGGGCTTTACAATGTCATCTTGCAGACCATAAAGTCTTGATAACATCTATAGTTTTTGTTTCCAATGAACACTCCATCACATAAATGTCCACCACATGTTTATCTACCCAACGATATTTAAACAAAAACCTGTCATTTCAAAATAGAAAAATGTTAAAAATAATAATAATAAATAAAATAAACAGTGTGATGTGGGATCAAAAAATATGAGAGAAGAGAGATAAGTGAATCAAGTGAGGATGTGAGAATTACAGCTTCAATTTCCTGGGGATGTGTGGGCGACAGAGGGATCAGCCGCAGCTCTTCCCCAAACTAATGGGATTTGTGTGTAGCACAGCAGTTTACAAGCAGGTAACAAATGTCTCCGTCTTCAAAGCTCGCCTTCTCTTACTGTCCTCTCCATTTTCCTTCTGTCAGTTCCTCACTGCTTTACATAGTTGTTACATTCATACGACTTGATTCCATTCAATATACTTCATATCCAGTCAATACACGAGACAACGGATGCTACTTCTTGACGTAATACACTTTGAGAGTATAAGATAGATCCTATTTTAAATATTAATGGTCGGTGAAACAGAAACCATTAAGTGGTCGTAGAAGTTATCTTATATGTATAGTTTTTTAAAACTTTTCTATTTTGAGGCTTTATTTTGGACATTGTGAGTCAGAGGTACTCTCCTCTGCACACCTCTTCCATTTTTAAATAGTGTCTTACCCTCTTATTGGCCAGGGAACTTAAAGAGGCGCTCTAAATGGACCCCGAATGACCCCCATGAAGCCACATGACTTCTTTCAGCCAATCAGTAAAAAACTATAATGGTAATAATGAAATATTTATTGGCAAGAGCAGTCGATGAAGGAATTGACTTTCGGACAATAGGGGTGAAGGTCTGTATCCCGCCGAGGATTTGGGGATTGCAGTTGGTGGGTTATTAATATGCTTTCTGGTACGGCTATGGTGCCTTTGTGCAAGGCAGTACCTTTCTTGGCTGCATGTGATTCGGTGATTTGGTAGAGTGGTTAGCGCGCAGACCTCACAGCTAGGAGACCAGGGTTCAATTCCACCCTCGGTTTGCATGTTCTCCCCGTGCATGCGTGGGTTTTCTCCGGGTACTCCGGTTTCCTCCCACATTTCAAAAACATGCTAGGTTAACTGGTGACTCCAAATTGTCCATAGGTATGAATGTGAGTGTGAATGGTTGTTTGTCTATATGTGGCCTGTGATTGGCTGGCGACCAGTCCAGGGTGTACCCCGCCTCTTGCCCAAAGACAGCTGGGATAGGCTACAGCACCCCCCGCGACCCTCTTGAAGAAAAAAGCGGTAGAAAATGAATGAATATTTAATTTGTCCTGCCTGTGGATTTGACCACTTCTGTTCCAACTTTCCTTTCCTTTCCATTGGATGCCAGTTTGTTAAGCATAACGCGATGAAGCGAAGGGATTTAACAGCAATTTCTCCTGTGACTTCCCCTTTATTTGAACATTTATATTTAACATTTTGTTGTGTCACTCATCATGTTGCCTAACCCCTACAACTTGTAATCCACACATCCCTCCTCCCTCAAACACTACCCCCTCCACTGTTCCTATTGTGGAGGAAGAGGATTTGGACGTCAGCCATCAGTAAATGGTAGGCCGGGATTATGATCTAAAAATCAATCAATCCCCTTTGTACCACAGCGGTGATGCAGCAGCGATGGCGTGACCCAGTTGGGGAATCTAATCTAAGCGGTGAGTGACGCCACAAGATCACGCAGAAGCTCGGTTGCTCATGCTAATGCTAAAACATGCTAGCTATTACAAAGCAGCAACTTATTATTTTCTTCTTGTTTTAGAGAAAATCCTTCTTCCCTGTGCTACTTTGTTCATATATTTCATTTTCACAGCCTGTTTATTGTGTACTTTATTGTCTCTTGTCATTAATTTTATTTTCTAAATTTTACGATGAGACGAGAAATGGGAATTTAATTGGCAGTGTGTTTCCTGTCAGTCCCTGAAGCTGTAAGGTCCAGATAGTTTGTTTTGGCAACTAACTCCTTGTACCGTGTTATGCTTGTGTTCACGTGTGTGGATTTTTTTGAGCGTGAGTACCTATGTGTTCTTTATCTTACATGTGTATAAGAACTTAGACATACTTACGTTTAGTTTAAAACTACAGTCTACAGTCAAGACAATAATGACTGGCCTGAGTCAATTTCAGTAGGTAGTAAATATATACAGCATATACAAGCTGTACACAGACTACTTACTTATATCCACGTTAAGTGTATTTGTCACAATCTGCATTGTTGCCTGTGTACAGTTGATTTTGTTTTACTTTGTAGGCCTTAGTTCCTGCTTTTTTGCTCTTATTTTGTATTTTTTCCTCTGTTGGTCTGTCCTGTTTTCCGCCACTCTTACGTTCCCTCCTACGCACCTGGTAGTAATTGTTGATTGTCGTATTTAGTTCAGTCGGGTGCATTGAGCATTTGATGTGCTGCTTGCCAGTGATTCGCCTAGCCTACTCTCTTTACCATAAATAAACTAAAGTTTTTACTCTGCAGCCTGGGTTTGCAACACATCGCTCGCAAGCCACGCTGTACGCCGTGACAGTAGTATTGCGGGGTGACTGAAATGTGAAGTGGACTCACCTTTGTGAAATACTGCATATGCAAAACTAAAGTCTTTGTATAGCGTTACAGAAAATGAGCTTTACAAAGTCAGATGGTCGGCATTAGAAACATGTAAAGGGAAAGCATAGAACAACAATGAGAATAAAGAGAAATAACAGAGCAGGCCTTTCCCTTGCAGTGTATCAGTTTGACCATAACGAGGCTGACAGAGCTGTCATTGACAATGTTGTTGCTTGTAAGAGAGTTGCCGGGCGGCGGTGTGGAGATGGATAGAGTGCTGCGGACTGAATTGGAGATAACAGGCAACGTGACAACTGAATTGCAGCTGACGGCCCTGTGATGCCTTTTCACCAAGACAAGTTGACAATGTTGCGTACTGGGAGGTAGGCGAAAGGAGAGACAGAGTAAATTTGAGGGGGAAGTCAAAGGTTGGAGGAATCATGAAGGAGAGACAGCATTGAATAATAATAACGAGGACGCATGTGAAAATCAAGACCACAGCGATGTATGCATATCTGGCCTTTTTACTTACATGTGGCATTTGTGAGCCTGAAGGTGACTGACTTGTCTTCAATGTTACACACATTGCGAACCGACACCTGACATGTGTAATCAGCAAAATCCTTCGTTCTCAGGTTTTTCAGCTTCAGCACCTTCGTCTCACCCTGCAATAGAAAAGAAAAACACACATTTTGAAATTAAAATCACTGTACTGATATTTTCCTTTGATGCTGGAGCTCTGTTCACTTTATTCTAATTTTCTCCCAAAAGTGAACTGAAATCTTTTAAATTTTTGATGAGCCGTGGTACAATAAACAGACACACTAACAAACACACATGCCCCAATTATTTCTACAACCCGACATTGGATGAAAAAAAGTTTTAATGTGATGTGGTCAGGAAAATGAAAGAGGTTTGTGAATCTTTCCAACTGTTTTAGCAACTGCTGTGGGCGCTCGATACTGTATATGTGGATGTTGGGCTAATCAATTCTTAGCCAGTCTGGACGAGGACTCTGCTGCCAGGACAATTGAACTCAAGGGATTCTGCTTTGTGCTCGGCTGATGCTCTGATAAACAGAGAGAAAAGGAGACGTGCTTGTGTTCTCAGAATAGGGAATCATGTTGAAAGACTTCTGCTGTGTTTATAGCAACTTACTTATAAGACACTGATGGTCGCTTGAGCAAGAGGGCAAATTAGGTCATTCTTACTTAAACAACAATAGTAGCACAGTTGGTAAGTGCACAGATGTATTACAATTTTGTGGTTTTGTTAGTTTACTTGTTAGCTATACCATTTGTCAGAGAGGTAGGAAGGTTGGTGGTGCAGTTGTTTGCTGGTTTTCACAAACTGTAGACAGGAAGGATGGCCAGCCAATTGGCGGATAAAGAAGTTGGAAGGCAGCGGGCAGGTCAGTTAGTTAAATGGTTAGTAGGTAGATTGGATGATAAGATACTTAAGGAAGTTGGAGGGTAGGTTATGCGGGTGGTTGTTCGCTCATTGGTTCAATAGCGCAGTATTTACAAAGATTAGTAATTAGGGAAGTTAGAAGGAAGGGGGGTAGGTATGTTGTAAAGTAGACCAGCAGTGAGTAAGTGGTCAGAAGAGAAGTATATGGTCAGTATGTAAGTAGGAGGTTTAACAGGTTGGAAGGATCGAGAGAGCTCAGTTGGGTGGTCAGTTGTTGGTTCTTTGTTTCAACCATTTTTTTAGTTCATTTTCTATACCGCTTATTTTCATTAAGGTCGCAAAAGTATTCTGGAGCCTATCCCAGCTGACTTTAGGCGAGAGGCACAGTATACCCTAGACTGGTCGCCAGCCAATCACAGGGCACATATAGACAAACAATCATTCAAACTCACATTCATACCTATGGACTATTTGGAGTCGCCAATTAACCTAACATCTGTGTTTTTTACAAACTCCACACAGAGATGCGGTGATTCAAACACAGACCTTCCCGATAATCTGACTGTGTGGCCAACATGCAAAGCACTCATCCACCGTGCGGCCTTGCATTCTGGAAGTAAGAAAGTAAATAATTTGTAGGTAGGGAGGTCAGCCATTTGCTGGATCGAGTGTTGAGAGGTTTAAAGGTAGGGCTGCTGACAGGTAGGATGGAGGGATGACCAGTAGTTGGAGGTTGGAAGGTCGGATAATTAGGGAGATTGGAAAACAGTGAAGTTGGTAGGTTGAGTGGTCGACTATTGGTTTATCGTTTCAGTTGTTGGTGTTGTCAGTCTGTAAAAGATTAGTAGGTTGGTAGAAAGCTAGGTTGGTAAGAACATCGGTGGTATAGGTTGTTTGTAGACATAGAGGGCAGACGGTCAGTGTGTTAGTCAGATAGTTATTCGGTAGATCAGTATAGAGGTTGGAACATTAGTAGGCAGATATGAAGTTAGGGACAAGGAACATAGAGTAATAGCGAGAAAGATGTGTGAAATGATAAGTAGGTTGATAATTAGGTGGCTTGAAATGTAAGAGGTTGGATAGTTTAAGTGGTTACTGTTTCACAGGTTTGACTGTTTTCTTAGTCTGTAGGTATGACGGTAGGTTATTTGCAGGTAAATGGGTCAGCTGGTTGATCGTTGGGTTGGTTGGTTGGCAGAACAGTCATTAGGTAGTTAGGTATGGAGGTTGGAAGGTAATTTATTAGATTAATAATGTAGAGTGCATCGGTTGAGTGGTAGGTATATGGCTAAGTGGGTCGGTTAAATGATCACTAGGCAAATATACGTATAGGCTAAGCAGATACCTGAGTGTAAAGAGGCTCATAGATGTCCACGCCATTGTCTTTGCTTTGCTCAATGAGCATGTTGGCGCGCTTCCAGATGAATCGAGCAGGCGGGTTGGAGTTGACGGTGCAGCGCAGGAACACTGTCTTTTCTTGGTAATAACTTCCACGCACGTCACTGATGGTCTGGTGAACCGTCAGAACTGGAGTGTCAAGGTCTGTAAAAATATATATATATGAAAAAAAACCTTTAAAATTCATAGCCAAGTTTAATTTGCATTGATGTTGTGTTGGCGAGTTGGCTAACCACACTGACCAACAGTCTGCCTACTGATCATGACTTCAAACAAGCACACATGTCTAATCTGTTTTTGTTTTTTTGACATTTGCCTTTCTTGTTTTTACTTTCATTTGCTCGGTTTACTTTTTTACACTATTTTCTTCTCTTGGTCATTTGTCTCACATCTGACAATTTGTTTTGCATACATGTTCATTTCAACATTGACGGTGTTTTTCACACAGCAAATACAATTTTAGTTTGGAGGCTACTATCACTCCTCATCACCATCCATCCTTCTTTATACATTACCTCTTCTCACGTCTTGGCTACATTATTTCACAGCAAGTTATGTGTATGTAATGCATCCTAATTGAAATATGATGCACGCCAAACATGATGGAAACAGAAACACAAATCCCTCATTGTCATCGTCTCTGCTGCGCTCTTCACTCTATCATGTGAGCACAGCGCACGCAATGTGCAAAGTAGGGAATGACTGTCCTGTACATGTACTGTACTGATTGCATTCTTGATCTGACATGTACAGATTAACATCTTACAGTACCATGTTAAAAAGGGCAGGGCTGTCACGTTAGGGTTGTGTTACGGCCACAAATAGGCACATACACATTTTGAATATAAAAAGCCTTCAGTTACAGGCGAGCACCACAATGGAATATAAAAACACTCAGCAAAAATTGTAGTTATGATGTAGAAAACAATGACTGTATTGACTGTACTTTTTCTTAACCTCTCTACCTCCTCCCCAATGTACAACCAGTACAAAAGCAGATACAGTGGATACATCACTTATCGAGTCATCCAATAAGTTACATTTAAAGTAAAACCCAAGCGTGGTGTACTGCGATTGACCCAGCTAAGCTGCTTAGTCCAACGCTTGCTCTACATTTATTCTAGGACTGTTCGGTTGAGATTTTCACAACACTCTCTGAAGTGTTCACCTGTTCTCCCTCCCTTTGATCTCATGGCGGACACCCTCATAAAACGATAACGGCAACCCACCGCTCGCGACAAAAGGCTCAGCAGGAGGTTACACGAGCGAGGTACCAGCGGGCACTCTGAGAGGCGATGCCAGCAACAAGTCTTCAAAAGCTGGGTACCTATCAAAGGTATCTGCTCTGCCTTGTCTGGCATCGCCATGTATGAAGGAGATATGGCACAATAGCAAGTCTGAGTGTGTGCAGAGTTGTTTTTTTTTATTTTATTTTTGGGAATGCGTTCAGGCACACCTGTTCTGTGTGCTTGCCAAACAATTATTTGCAGCACAGGGGTACTAAGTGTCTAGCAGAAGTATGTGTGTGCGACAGACAGGAAGGGAGGGCTGCCCTTCTGTTTGTTTTTGGTTCTGTCTGAGGAAGACTGACAGATACACAAACACACAGAGACAATGTATTTTCAAGGAAATCACTAGATAAATGGACACTGAAGAGTCATGTCATGGTTAAGGATTATGGTATTTCATAAAGTGATGTGTATCAATTGGGAGTGTCTTGAGAAGTTTGGTTTTCTTTTCTCTAGACATGAAATAACATGTTGTCATTTTTACACTTATATTAGTGTCTACCAATAGCATAGACATTCTTCTTTCTCTTTGGGTTTTTCCCTCCAGGGGTCGCCACAGCAAATCAATCGCTTCCATCCAAGCCTGTTTTCTGCATCTGTCTCTCTCACACCAACTACCCTCATGTCTTCCTTCACTACATCCATAAACCTCCTCTTTGGTCTTCTTCTATGACTCCTACCTGGCAGCTCTGAAAGCAGCATCCTCTCTTCTGGGCATGTCCGAACCATCTCAGTCTGGCCTCTCTGACTTTATCTCCAAGGACTAAAACATGTAACTGATCCTATCCATCCTGGTCACTCCCAATGAGAAACTCGTCACGAGCCACGTTAACATGAGTTTTTCTCTTTCCGAATGGAATCTTTCCGAATGACCTTTCCGAAAACAATGGTATCCATGGAAAGGAATATTCCAATCTCTTGTCTACATGCGCCGCTATAATCAAACAGAATAGTCAATGGGGCATGCGCAGTAAAACATAAACATCAACATCACGTGATACCGACTTCCCTGAGTTTTTCTTTCACTTGTTGGAATAACTCCTTATTGCGAGTTTTTCGTTTGTCCAGTCTTGAAATTAGTTTGGATCAAAAACAAACTTTCCGCAGCAGTCCAGTGCTGATTGTGTGCCTCCATTTTTAAAACAGAAGAACGTCTCGAGCTGCGTGTAACGTCATATCTGAGCATGCGCTGAAGAAACGCACCCGGGAAATATTTAAACAGGAAAAGATCAAATTCAATCTTGCTAATATTTTATAATTAAACTCTGGATATGTTTTATATGGATATATATTTTCTTTTTAAATAAAACTGGACTTGTGAATGGCATATAGAAGGGTTTAGATTCTGTTCCACAGATGGCGGTAATGCACATGAAAGCTGCTTGCCAACGTCCAATAAACAACAGAAGATGAAAAACACGACAAAGTAGAACACACCCTGACAACTTTCTGTTTGAGCGGGTACAAGATACCTCAATCGGATTGGGGAAAGAAATACTCCACCCCTGTGAATCCGATTATATATTGGCACTTTTCTTTCGGAATGAGGTGTATGAGTAAATAAATGCAATTGGAATATTTGGGTCCATGTATACGTGGCTACTGTCTCTAGACCAAACAACATGGCTGTTTTCACCACACTTTTGAATACGTACCTTTCTTTCATTTTAGCTGAAACTCAAAATAACTACATTTAGAGATGCTTCTGACAAGACAGCAAACGTCACGATCCTATAAAGTTCTACACCACTACAAACTACAACCATAACAGCAAGGTTACAGTAAATTAATACTGCTCTGGTTATGCTAATGAAACTGAGCATTAATTTTATTTAAAAAAACAACACACAATTTGTTTTGTATTGTGTTAGATTGTGCAGTTCTGACGACGACTCTGTATAAACTCCCAAGGTGCGCCTAACTTAGGTAGTTGTGGCCCTCAGGTAAACAGAGGCACGAGATGAAACTGCAAGTGTACAGAAAAAACTACATGAAACTTTAATGAAGCCTCTGATTTCCCCCCAGTCTTCCATTTTAAACACAGCTAAGATCAGTTTCACTCCAGCTGCTTTAGTTGGCCACAGTGTTTATGTCAGTTTAGCGTCTTTATGAACGTCCAGTGTTACCTCCCGTAGTGTGTTGGACGCACTGTGTGTGTTTTATTTCTCTTACTCATTTTCCTCTGCAGAGTGGTGACACACCTGGAAGGTGCATACCAGGTGTGATTGCCAATCAGGTGACGCTGGCATATAGGAGCCAGATAGCAAGCAGTGCTCTTTCGTGTCTCTCTCTCGCTCTCTCATGCTGCTCTCCTCAAAGTGTTGCTGTGTGGGTGACTAAGTGTCCATGCTGTGTTCTGTTTGCTGCGTGCTCAGCCATTTTGTGTCAACTATTTCTTTGTGTCAACTGTTTCTCTTGCATCCTGATGTTGAGGATTGCTTTTTGTTTCGTCCTCAGTTTTGCCCGGTATCTCCTTTTTACACACGTTACGCCCTGTTTTTGTCCTAAACACTTTTGGAATGTAACAGAAGATTAACATTCATACTGTGTAATTTTGTTTGAAAATAACTACAAAGAAAGTAAAAAGAGTGATTCAACAGTTGCATATACAAATCAATTAAAATAAGAATATCAATTTAAAGCATGCATCTTGCAATGTTGTACTTTTGGTTGGTCAAACAAAATAAAAATAACAAACCCACAATACAATACACACCTGATCAAAATTTCAAAACCAATTGCAAGAATTTACATATTGCACTGTTGGACACTAAGGTGGTGCTAAGTAGAACTTCAAAATGCCAAAAGAAGTGGGAATGAAACAAAAAATGGCATAAGCAATTAAGCAAACAACCATTAAACTGAAATAGACTGTTCACGAGCTGATCCTAACTGGTAGTTTTGTGGCAGTGAAGGAAGGAGACAAGGGCTTTGAAAACTTTATTTTATTTTTTGGTCTTAAAATCCTCCTTTCGCGGCTGCAATCAGCACCAGTAACAACCTCTGTTTGGGTCGAGGATGGTCTTGACAGTCAGGATTGGTGATCTGGGAATTTTTAGGGGGTCTACCACTTGACTTTTGTGTTCCATTACCCTTAGGATTCTTTAACAAGTTTAAAATGACAGTATTAATGTGTCTAACCTCAGCATCAATGGTATCTTCTCCTCTGTTTTGCTGACAATCTTTGTAAATGACAGTAAAAAAGTGAATGTTTGTCAAAAAAGGGTATAAAAAAATCACAATATTGTTGCTGTGACATGTCACAGCATGTCACGCTAAATGTTGTAAATGTTTCCTCAAAATTCAAGCATTTTGTCCATAAAATATTGTGTTTGATCTAGCGGCCCCACGCTATAACACACATCTGAAATGATGTGGTCCATCAGCACTGAGCACAGTGATTTCCTGAGAAATAATAATCCATAGTTTCATTCACGCTTGACTGATTGTGCTTTTGTAACAAGTTCACTGTGTTTTTATAACAACTTGACCTCTGCTCGCCATTCGCCTTGCAGGAGGACACTGCCCCCGCCTCCAAATCCTCTTTGATTTCCAATACCATGTCCTGTTCTCTAATAGCACTCAGGGAGTCGGCGGCCATTAGGGGAGCAAAGAGAAGATGACAGGCTCAATTGAGTGTGAGCGTGTCATGGAAGAGAATTAGGGGCCGGTGTGTGCAGTCCGTGTGTAGGAGTGAGGAGTGATTATGTGACTCAGGTGTGTAGTAACGAGTTTCAGAAACTGAGCACCAAATGTACTTCTCTGAGTAAACAAAGTTCAATTTATGATGATTCATAGAAGGTCACAGTCCATCTCGTATGAAGTGACTCAGGTAAAACAGCTTAAACAGAAACTTAATTTATTAAATAAAGATGAAAACGGGATTGCCTAACCCTGACAGTGATGTGCATTAACCACAGATACCCATCATAAATATATTTTAATTAAAACTGACTGCATTCCCTGGCTACATCACGGTTAGCCTTTCACTGATTCGCTGTTTCGCAATTTTGAATGGATTTTTAACAACATATGAGCATGCATCATGTTCTGTGTCCTTGTGGTGTATTAGAGCAATCTATTGCTGCTCTGGTGTATGTTTGTTATTGTAGTTACCAGTAGAGGATATTGTATAGTCATGTTGAAGACACGTGCAGCGCCATCTCATTTGTGTGTTTACGTATTTGTACTACTCAGTGGGTGATAGCTGGCCCAATATACAACAGTCATTACTGGCTAATGGAGAACCTGCCCAGTGTGTTTTGCGTTGTAGACCATTGTCAACCAGTCTCCTGCTTGAGTTGCTTGCTGACCGCTAATAAACAGTTCGGTTCAAGGAGTAGGACGACGGCAGGAGGAATATGTTTTAACAAGGATACAAAAATGCTTCAGCCGAACGGCAATGGGACGATACATGGTCAAAACAGTTAATATGGTGAGTCACTCAACTTATTGCGTTCAATCTAGTACATGGATCATGAAAAATCTAATGAAATATCAACTTTAAGAGCATTTGGGCTGCTGTTGAGGCCTCAGATAATTTTGCATTAGCTTTTTAGCTTTTGGCAACATTTTCTGCAATAGTTATTATAAAGAATGGACCACATTTTGTTAGCATATCACGCAAGCCTCAGCACACTTCACTAAATTTGGCGACCGGATCCAACTTCAACAAAGAAGTTGGCAAATACAATGAGTTGTCACATATTCACTTTTTAAACTTGAATGTTTTTTTCTTTTGGTTGTATTGCGGCAAATAAGGAGCAACTTCAAAATGGGATGTCAGGAGAGGACGAATGCGAGAAGAGGAAGTTACTTCATCATCAAAGTACAGCTGTTAGTTTTGTTGTTGTTTTCACATTTACTAATTTATCAGTTAATTGGTAGACCATGATGAGTGAATTTCCGAGAAGTAGGATTCCTTATTTATGAATATTTGTAGTAAGATCACAGAAAACCGGATCATGAACCTGTTTATGACCTTCTAAATACAAATTTTAAAATTGGAGCCTTCTAGACCTGAAAATACCCCTATAGTCACATTAAAATTACAAATTTGATTTTTGACAAAAAGTGTGGCAAATACATTTATAACCACAAATCTGCATGATTTATAAATTAATGCTGTGGTAGGGTTAATTGCTCACATAGTTAATTAAGTTTTTATGATGGCAACTGTTACATTTTTTTAAACTATGAAAATGACTTATGTACTTTTGAATTCAGTGACCCAGAATGTATTATGTTGAAGTAATATGCCAACTAAGTAGCACAGAATTATGACAAAGTCTGGTAAGAAAGAGAATCCATAGTTGAGGAATCATTCAGTCTTTGATATTGTGTGCTTGCTCATACAGGAGCCCTGCCTCTCTTTGTCAAAACCATACGTTAAAAAGACATTGTTATGCATAGCTAACCACACACACACATTGATAAATGATCACTCCTGCATTCACACACACGCGCACACACACACACACCCTACCAAATGCAAAACAGAGGCAGAAGCCTGTGCCTGCAGGGGGGCAGACTTGCCATTTGATCCAGCTTCGCGTCTCGTCAATTATTCAGCATTCTGCTCGTAGACATAGCGCTAAAGAGGCCATGAAACATGCACAAAGACCACGTTTGGAAATAACAAGAGCATTGCCTGTATTTAAAATGCAAGACGGGGAGTAAAGATTGATTTATGGATTTGGGACCATTTTCTATATCATTTTTTTTTTAAGTCAGAAAAACATTTAAATAGTGAGACTGAATGTCATCAATATTAGGTTCGATGTTTACAAAATTCACCAGAAACGTAAACAGTGAACTAGTTATATATTAAAAATATGAAATAAACAGGAAAAACTCGGCTTAGTTTTGCATATTTTCCACAGTGTATCCATCTACACATTCCAAAATGCACAAAAATGTTAAATTATGACATTATTCATTAAAAGAAACATTTTAGTCAGTTGCATCATCAAGGAGCAAAAGACTCCCAAGTACGTGTTTGCCGCGCTCATAATAACCTTGCATCATTTAGTGTTGAAAAGATTATTTTTAAAGGACAGTAATGGAATCCACACGGACAGATGAACAACAATCACCTGTCAGTTGAGCTGTGAAGCATCTTTGTTACATTTTGTATCCTAAAACATAAAGCATCTAAGTGTTTGCTTGCCAAGAACAAATAAAGTCTTCATCCCAAATTTACCATAACACAATTTACTCTGAGCCAGTGCGTTATGTACAAGGCATAATTATGCATTGGTCTGTGACGAGGCTGCAAAAAGGCCATTAAACATTCATGGCGGAGTGACTTATTATCTCGGGCAGTAAGACGCTCATTTGGGCTTTGTTGTTTACAGTGAGTGTTGCAGTGTCTCTGCGCAGCGTTGGAGGGTGTTGACGAACAAGGAAGGAAGAGTTTGCTCCCCCGGCATTCAGGTGCACACTTTCATGAATAAAAACATGCAGTCGCTACAAATAAGCGTGCAGTAGCTTCAACTCATGGACGCCGAGGCTGCAGGCATTGGTGTCCAATTTACTAATTATTAGATAATGTGGATAACCCATATACAATATCACTGTTCTTACATTTACAAAAGTGAAACCCAGCCTTTAAAAAAAGGCAAACATTAAATATGTTTACTATCATCCACATGAGATATCAATACATATATAAAAACAGCTAAAAGAGGCAGCTAAGAATGCATGTAATGGGACACAGCTATTTCACCTATAAAGCCTTCTGAAAAAAAACCTTGAAAAAAATAACCAGCAACAATGCTCAATTTTACATAATATTATATAGAGTATTAACCATGTTACAGTTGCTGTTTTCAACATTGTTAGCCTAAGAACTACGACTACGTTACTAGCATAGTGACACCTAGCCACACCACACCAGCTAGCTACACCCTCGCTAGCTAGCAACTAGCTTCACCACACCACACTTCACTCACAATGCCTCAAACCACTACCAACATTTTTGTGCTTGCAAAAGTTAACACTTAGTGTAACATTAGTTTCTATTTTGCTATGTGAAAGAAAGTTCCGGTAATGCAAAACAATGTAAGTATTACATGTTATTATGGATGTGCCTGTTGCTACATGGTCACAGCATGGATATAAAACGAGTTTTGTAGGCAGAATAGGTGTGTCCCATCACGTGTGTTAATTAACTGCTTCTTTTTTAGCTGTTTTTATATCTTTTAAAACACACAAAAAAGAGAAAGACATGTGCTCATGTCTTGCATAATGATTGTGGCTAATTGGCAAAAATCACCATTCAGTCTCCGAATCAACCAGCCAAGGAAGCCAACTTCTGACACAGTTTTTTTTTTAATTTAAACACCACCCTACTGTAAGCCAATATTATAAATAAAATAGACACATTAGTAAAGTAGAGAGTAGATCAAAGAAAGTAGATCAAATACTTTGTGGTCATGAATGAGAAGATCAGAAATGCTTTGTGCTTCTATGCAGCCAATGGCTGCTCTCATCATCAAGCATATCTACTGTGGCTATTTGCTTTTTTTCCCTTATCTTCTTTCTCCCTATCTTCCTCATAACACACTTACTTACTACAATTGTCATTGTAATGTTGACATTTACCATCATTTTTTGCACACTGTTGCTGATCAGTGTTACCACTATTGCACTTTGTTTCTTGATGACTTTTTGTATGTACTGTATCATTTTCTGTTGCACTAGAGTGACCTCAACTACCTGCTACAATTGGCTTGTGTATTCTTAAGAGACTGGGCGGATAAAGATGATTGGCAGTCTACTTCAAGCTGAGCATATATGCACTTAATTTGATCATAGCTTGGAATAAATCAGCATTTGTAGCACAGTTATGCACTTGAGAGCTGATATTGTTGATTATTCCATACATTTTTAGTGGTAGACTCCATCCATTTTCTATGCCGCTAGCTCAGCTGTCTTTGGGCAAGAGGCGGGGTACACCCTGGACCGGTCGCCAGCCAATCACAGGGCACATAGAGACAAACAACCATTCACACTCACATTCATTCATTCATTCATTCATTTTCTACCACTTTTCATCACGAGGGTCGCGGGGGTGCTGGAGCCTATCCCAGCTGTCTTTGGGCAAGAGGCGAGGTATACCCTGGACCGGTCGACAGCCAATCACAGGGCACATATAGACAAACAACCATTCCCACTCATATTCATTCATTCATTCATTCATTTGTTTTCTACCGCTTTTCCTCACAAGGGTCACGGGGGTGCTGGAGCCTATCCCAGCTGTCTTTGGGCAAGAGGCGGGGTACACCCTGGACCGGTCGCCAGCCAATCACAGGGCACATATAGACAAACAACCATTCACACTCACATTCATACCTATGGACAATTCGGAGTCGCCAATTAACCTGACCTTTTGAGTTATAGACAAAAAAACACACATATGAACAATTGCGCAGTGTAAAAACTCTTCAGGAATCCATGTTACGGTATTGCAGCCACATCTATACACAAAAAACTCTAAAATAACACACACATCTCAGTACTCTCGTTTCAGCCCGTGGGAGCATGAAACAAGAAAATCCTTGCATGTGCCTATAAGTCCTTTGTGAAGTTATGGGAGGAGCATAAAGGATTAAGAATGCCCTTCCAACACCGTCTGTAGTTGTAATGACTTCTGGGTCAAGGTGTAACAGATGGCATCCATAAGCCTGCTTTATACTGTGGCTGCTGTTCTGATGGAAAACTGTATCAAAAAAAATATGTCTAGGTAGCTGCTTACTGTAGGTGGTTCATGGAACACACAGACGGTACATGAACTCAGCGTTACGTCTTCACAGAATGTCTTTTTCAAAAACAATAACGCTTAGGGTTTATTACATTTCTAATATAACTTGTGCAGCGACGTGACAGTAGAGATTCAGCAGCATATTAGAAACAGCTCTCAGATGATGCATTGCAAACTACAATAATAAACATAGTTATATTAGTACCGCTCTGAACCATCCATGTGTTCATCTCCCTGTATGTTACATGAAATACATTTTATGAGTGAGAAGGGTACAAACTAAATCCCACACACTGAATCCCTGCACATGCCAATGAATTGTAATTATGTATGGCGTTTTATTTAGTGTCGCGAGACGCAACATTAACCCCGTTGAACTAGCAACTGTTGGCAAAGAACAAAAAGGAACTCCCTTAGAGTATACTCAGTGTTTTACTGTCTTATGACTAACATGTCAAAGGTTCAGTAATTTTCACCAAGAGCCAATAACATACCTTACAAGAATGTCCTTAGGCAAGACATTGAGAACCCAACCGCTTCCAAAATAAGTAGATAATAGTTCTGGTGTAACATCTAAGTATAATTTGGAGCCTAAGGGCAAAAATGATTTTTTTTTTACTCCTAGAAATAAACATTTAATGTTTTAACAAAATGGCATGCTCTTCCTTGCATTGTCCCTCCCAGTCCTGCAGCCCCTTCTTCGACCATTAACGATTATTTATCATTATAACCTTTGGCTATTTGGATGTCCCATTAAGAATTAATTAGCTATGGACAATGGGTGGAGGATTTAACATGAGCCTCTGGTACCTTCAAGGCAGAGGTCAGTCCTAACTACTGAACTGTTTTTTTTTTCCTCTGTGAATAATAGTGACACTGTATCAGTCTCTTTTATTAAAAAAATCCCAATTTTTGACTGACAAGTATCATAAAATGTTATTCAAGTATATCAAGTTCCAATAATTTCATAGGATTTGACCTCCCAACTATCTCTGCAGATTGAAGCAAAGTGGTACACTCCATTTTGCCTCAATTTCTTCACAATGTGATTTCATGTTCTAAAATATAAGAATATAAGAATTGCCATCTCGCCTTTCGTCAGCAACGCCAGAGTGGAATACAGTTCAGCTCCTCTCCCGATGACTGGTTCCAGTGCCTCTCCCCACCGGAGAGGTAACATTCTACATACCAAGAGCCGAGGATTGGACCGCCAAGGTCACTTCCAGTTACCATTTGTAGAACTTATTAACTTCCACCTGAATAAAAGTTTCAACTTTACCAAGATGGATCTGCTCCAGACCAAAATCCATCTCGTCACAGGCCTAAAAGATATGTTTGTTTTAGTATTATACACTGTAGTCATAGTTGTGTTTTCACAAGAATCTACTTTTCCCACACAAATGTCTTGATGGCTGACATCCATTAAGTAATATATTTTGGACTGAAACATTGAGATTGTTTAGTTGCTGCAGTCTGTCACAGCAAAACAAGTTGTGTTATCCGTCCTTCCTACGCACATCGAATATCTAAACGCAATTTAAGGCTGGGATCTTATTCATGTGCAGCTGGGGTGGAGAGCCCCAGGCTGGCAACCTCTCCCCTAGTCATTAACACCATGAGAGACACCAAGAAGGGTCATTGAGTTGTTGACCTGGAAGGGTCAGAAAATTCCATAGGATTGCAAGACTATAATTACAGGGTGATAACTGGTGTCATCATCTCAATCATGATGGGAGTGTCTGACCAGGAATCAAACAGTTAACATTGATACAAGCAAATTTCCCGTCGGCTTCATCCCAGTGTGAGAACATTAGACCATTATCTACAAACTTTCAAGCATTATTTAATAGTTATTATTGTTTAACAATGATAGTCACACACAAAGTGGGGTAAAAAACAGAAACATAATTACTGAGCTACTGTGGTTGGGTAGTCAAATGTAATTGTTCTCAAAACACAATCTAACAATACAGTGATAATTTGATATTTGCTGTATTAGAGACTATCCATGATACATGACTATATAGCCAAGCCTTTAATTACAAGTCACATGACAGGTCGAGTCAAGTCCCAAGTCGTAAGCTGGCAGTTTCAAAGTCCTTAAAAGTCATGAGCACTGTTTAGTCAGTCAGTCAGTCAGTCAGGGCGTGATGGAGCTGTCTTCAAGCGAGAGGCGGGGTACACCCTGGACTGGTCGCCAGCCAATCACAGGGTATATATAGACAAACAACCATTCACACTAACATTCATGTTTTTGGAATGTGGGAGGAAACCGGAGTACCTGGAGAAAACCCACGCATGCACGGGGAGAACATGCAAATTCCACACAGAGATGTCCGAGAGTGGAATTGAACCCTGGTCCCCGAGCTGTGAGGTCTGCGTGCTAACCACACGACCGCCGTGCAGCCCGAGCACTGTTTAGTGTTTACCAAATAAAATGAGGCTATATAACATTGAAATAATGTTGAAATGTATGCACCTTACTTTATGGGAGGAAACATTTATTATGACTACTTTAATTATCCCATCTGCTTATGTCACAGGCAGCAAGTGGTGAAGGGTGATGATGTAATGAGAATCAAGTGGTATCCCATTTCTTAGTGGCTTCTTCTCCTTGGCTCTCGGTTTTAAGGGGTAAGGGAAGGGATAAGATGAATGGGAAGGGCTGAGATGTAAAATTGGGATTCAGGCTTAGTCACAGAAAGAGAGTACTGGCATAGCATTCTGGATTAAGTTAGTTTATTATTATTATTAGACACAACGCAACTATTCATTTAGTTTTCTGTTTATGCTCTTATTTTTGGTTTCACTTCCTGTTTAGCCTTTTTTGCGTTTTCCCGCTTTTCGTATCTCATGCACCTGTTCCTGATTTCACCCCCGTCTATTTAGTTCAGGTGTGTGCTCTTTCTGTTGTTGGATCATTGTCATGGCTTTGTCGTTTTTTTCTGTTGGACATGAAAATTAGTTGTTCTGCTGCATAGCATCTCTCTGCTGCATTTGGGTCCACACTTCTGCATCCCGAGGTCGCTACACTACTACTACACACTAGTACGTGACAGATTATGTGTTGTTCTGCTGGAAATGATACAACAATGGCCACATGACTGGATACTTTGAGTTTTTTTCGACACGCTCACTGACAAGCTCAAGTATTTTCAGGTCATCACACTAAAGTCGGAGTCAAGTCCTGAGTCATTGATGTGAAAGTGCAAGTTGAGTTGCAAGTCTTTGACAATATTGTCAAGTCGAGTCCAAGTCATAAAATTTGTGACGCAACTCAATTCCCAGTCACATTAAAAACAATCAGAAGCATTGACATTCATATAGAACGTAAATGTGAGTATTTGTTCCATGAAATTCTACTAATATATTCCAAAACAGTATGCCCCTTGGCTGTATTGCTACATGTGTGTTAGATATTTTTGTCCAGATTTTATCTTGCATGCATTGCCATGTAAATGTAATCTAGCAATGGGGCTGTTTCTTTAAACAATCAGATTTGACTCACAGGTCCACAATATGGTCAGCCGCTTTCCATCATCTGATTATGATGATGAAGTGATGATTGGCTCCCTTCTTGATAGTTTGAGATCTGTTTCTAAAATTTGGGTTCCCTCTTTCAGCCACAGGAGAGGAAGAAGGTATTACAAATGTGCCATCTCAGCATTCTAAATAAATACCAAAGACAGACATATTCCACCAGGATACTATTCTTACACCATCCATGGCTTTCTTTATTCCGGTTATATTTCACTCCATTTTTTTTTTTACACTTGGATATTTTTTTGTGTGTGTGTCTCATGGCCTTCTAATCCTCCAATCTCTACCCCCATCTCCATCCTCATCCTATTTCAATTTTTCTATCTGTGAGAATGCCCTGAGGCACCTCCCATACTTTATAACGCTGCCTTCATTACCCAGCCCGCTGCAGCTGGCCATAAATGAAACAGAGAAGACGTGGTTGGAGTGGAGGCTTGCACAAGAGCAAGGAAGGAATTAGAGGAAAAGGAGTGGGAAGGGTCGAAATCCATACAATGAGTCAATTGTGGAGGCAATAGTAAGGATGGATATGGAGCAAGAGACCCAGTGAGTATGAGAATGAGAGGCTGATAGTAGGGGGATGAGAAGAGGGGCAAAGCCATAAAAATCTAAGTTTGAAGTTATTGGAAACTGCATGGAATGAAAAATGCCATTGCCATAAAATAATATGACAATTGCCTTGATCTTATGGCACTGATGAATACGGATGCCACCCAGCAGAGCCTTTTGGATTTGGCACAGCCTTCCTTTCCGTAAGGGCAGCCAAATATATGAAATGACTCAAAGATCCACCATTGATTATTGAGTTTATAGATGCACAACTCTAATGTGCATCTCCTGAACAATCTCCTGTGGTGATGGCTGAAAAATAGAATCAATAGGATGTATTTTTATATAATAGAGTGACTCCATTAGTATTACTTTCTATGGTTCCCACTCGATTCTCGTCTTGGATACGATTCACTGCAAGGATTCATACCTCAATGAGTTGTAATCAAAATACTTTGGATATCATACAGTATAATCAGTGACATGTGAAGTTGATGGCTACTGTCAAAAGAAAAAGACAAGAGTTTTTTCTCTCTATGGAAAGACGGCTATGACAAGCACCTTCCAGTTCGCGCAGGGCCCCAAACCTTCAAGATGAGACTGTTTTTTCAACCAATTTTGCTAAAATATTCTTATCGTGAAAATGTGCCCAGATTCTGTGGTGATAGCTAACACAATAAAGTAAGTGTGTCTGTCGGTAGTGGAATGGTATTTTCCACTGTGTCCTTGGATCAGTGTGGTTATTATTACTTAAATGTTATGTTAATAACCAATATTTGTGTTGAACATCAAGTTATCTGTTCAGTGGCTGCTTGGTACTTAAGGGAAATAGGACTCTTATTTCATGTCATTCCCTGGACACCTATAGACAGTGCATAACAATACACACAATCAGCACAATCTTGCAAATTTTACTTGATGGAGATAACAAATAGAAGATTACAGGAATGAAACCAAAGCAAAGAGTTCTCCGTACTTTGATTTTATATCGCTCTCATGTCATTCCAACACATCATCAATAATTGTCCCAGAGGGTCCATACATTTCCGTAAACTGACCTCATCTTTGTAGTGGTAACAAAAACATAATCCGCTGAAATGTGATCACGTACATTGACTGGAGGACAGTGGGTTGTATTTACTACCAATTCAAGGGAATGCCAATTTAGCAGGTTTTAATTCCCTTAATTAAATCTTAATGTAATGTAATCTCTGGTTAATGCTTCTCAGCAAACAATGGTTGTACAATATTTGACTGTTTAAAAAGGAATCATTCATTCATTCTACCACTTATCCTCACGAGGGTAGCAGGGGTACAGGGGCAGAGGCGGGGTACACCCTGGACTGGTGGCCAGCCAATCACAGGGCACATATAGACAAACAACCATTCATACTCACATTCATACCTATGGACAATTTGGAGTCGCCAATTAACCTAGCATGTTTTTGGAATGTGGGAGGAAACCGGAATAACCGAAGAAAACCCACGCATGCACGGAGAGAACATGCAAACTCCACACAGAGATGGCCGAGGTTGGGATCGGGTCTCCTCTCCTAGCTGTGTGGCCTGCGCGCTAACCACTCGATCACCGTGCAGCCTGCATCAAAATGATACTCTCAAAATTGACACGGTATTACCTCGTATATGATCCTCGTATATGCATTTTCATGACTTTTTATTCAATGTTATTTGTCTCCAAATCTACACATGATTTAAAAGTCAAATCTTACTTTAAAATGTTGAAAAGTAAGATGAACAGTCTATCTCACATGGGCTTTTATCTACCTCGGCATGCGCTTCAAAATGTCATTTGGGCGAGTTAGCTGTTGGTGTGAAACTTAGACGTGTTACACTTACTGTTGTTTACAATGAACTCATTAGCAGCATAAATGTAATTAAAAGTAAATGTTGCACATCAGTGGCAGATGCTGGTCTTTGAAACAGGGGAAGCTTTGTGACTTTCATTTAATATGATTTTAGAAACACTGTCTGTGCCGCCACTGTGGCTGGGATAACTAGCAAGCTACTCCTCCCACAACGGTGATATGATTTCATTAATGCTAATCATACTCACATTCTAAAGTCGACACATTTAAGTTTTACAATGCATATTAGGCCAATTATTTTGTTAAATTCCAATTTCAATTTCCTTTGTAGTTAATGAGCAATCACCACTGTTGTACACGCTTGAATATACTTTCAATTTAAACGTACTTTCCTGTATTCCGTCCCAGCTCACTTACATGCTTCTGTTACGACACTAACTTCCCCTGCCTCACCATGTTGTGGAGGCGACCTGAAACTGTCATGACAACCTATATCATATTTTATCAGTGACTCACCACACAAGATCATGGCGCGTGGACACCAAGGGTTTTGGTGGGAGGAAAATTGTTGTAGCATATGTGCATGCATGCATTCCTGATGTCACTTAAACTCATTCTATCAAACCTTGGTAACTGTACAAGAAAGGATGTAAGCACACATCTATCTATACTAAGAGTAGGTCACCTATACCGTACTGCGCCTCTTACCCTGAGACAGTCATCCTTAGAGACACATCATCCACTCATTTCAAACAAACATGCCTTCCCCAGATGTCTGAAGTGGTATCACGCATTTATCACAACGCTTGTTTTGACATAAAACTGTCACACCACTTTATTTTAACTTTAATTAATTGCTGCTTAAATGTTTTTTTTTAAGTAGAGCTACTCTATTTATGGGTGAACAACCACTTTCCGTGTAACTTTGAAATGTGGTGTTCCTCTAGGTTTGCTTCTCGAACCCCTTAATTTCTCGTCAGTGAAGTAAGTGATTGACAGAAAGTCTTAGGGTACACTCACCCTACGCCAGCATTTTTTTATTTTTTTTACATTTTGAGCCGAGTTCTGGTCAGATTTCGTTGATGAGGAAAGTTGTTGTGGTTAGTTCGTGGCGCCACTTAAGTAAAGAGATTAGCTTCTTAAAATGGACAGGCAACGGCGTGCAGTGATATGACTTGGAAGAAAGTAACGATTGTGAAATCTGATAGTAATTGCCTGTCTTCTATAGAATTCCTACCTGAAACATAAATACAAATACAAACACTACATGCATGCAAGGCATTGCATGAACAATAGGATTCCACAAAACCAAAAAGAAAAAAATAACCAGTTATCAGTTCTCCTCAACTGCAACATAATAGTAGAGACATAATCAGACTTTGTGTTAATAATATTAATATGTCCTCAAGAATCTCAAGACAAGCATTCATCATGCATGTACGTACTGCTTTGATGCTAACACTATTTTGCAAGAAAATGGATAGCTGGCGTTTCACTGACCTTTCAGCTTCAAGTGAAAATGAACTACTCTTACATCATACCTGCCAGCCATGTCTTTATGTTCTCTCTTCTCAGTTGGCCTTGCCTCTTTTGCCATCATGAGTCTCATAGTGGTGCCAATTATACTAATATTCTCTGAATATTGAAACACCAAGCACATGGGTTGCCCATTCATCTCTGTCAATAAATAAACACACCCTGTAACGACTTTTCACCTATATGACATTTTGGCCAATGAGGGCCATTAGAAAATAGGGTAGACTATAAGAAAATTGATACTTGTCTGACTGAAACTGGTCACCCGTAGCTGATAATTTTGAATGCATCATGCAGACTGGATTGAACCCCCTTGGGGGCCAGGCATCTGACACCCCTGCACTAGGCCAGTAGTACCATGCTGGAAATTAGGTGCAAGTCCATCATATCCATCAGTACATCGTAATTCAATGTACTAAAATATACACACCACTTGCATGCACCTTTGTTTGAATGTGAACATTCATTAATTCATTCATTTTCTACCGCTTATACTCACAAGGGTTGTGGCGGTGCTGGAGCCTATCCCAGCTGTCTTAGGGCGAGAGGCGGTGTACATCCTAGGCTGGTCGCCAGCCAATCACAGGGTACATATAGACAAACAACCATTCACACTCACATTCATACCTATGGACAATTTGGAGTCGCCAATTAACCTAGCATGTTTTTGGAATGTGGGAGAAATTAATGTGAATGAGAAAACCCATGCACACACAGGGATGACATGCAAATGCCACACAGAGATGGCCGAGTGTGGAATTGAACTCGGGTCTCCTAGCTGTGTGTCCTGCACGCTAACCACTTGGTCGCCATGCAGCCTTTACCAAGAACAACATATTTTAAATTGGATGGAATGACTTAATGCCTGAAGGGTGCAGAAATGGCAGTCAGTTGTCAAAGTGTAAATGTAGCATGTCATATTAAGCATATGTCTGGAAAGCAATAGCACACTGTTTGTGATTTGTGATCTTCACTGCCATCTGCGCATCCATCTGTCTGTCTGTCAAGCTGCAGACAAACTCAAACTTCTCAATGTGCACTAATTGGGGACCTCTGATTAGATAATACTAAAAAAAAGACTTAATTAATTGTGTGATATGACTATTGTAAGATTCCATTGATTTCCATTTTGTGCGCACATTCAGTCCTCTTTGTGCTTTTTAATGACATTCGTCATGCACTCACTGTGTTGTTGGCAAATGCTTTGGAAGCATACATGTAAAAGATGCTTTTAGAATTTAATTTCTAGAATCATTACATTACTGAAGGGGACCTATCATGCTATGTATTGAGTTGTGGGACAAAACCCACGCATGCACAGGGAGAACATGCAGACTCTACACAGAGATGGCTGAGGAATTGAACCCTGGTCTCCTAGCTGTGAGGTCTGTGCATTAACCACTCGTCCACCGTGCAGCCAGCGTGCAAGCAGTGCTACCCAAAACGTCTTGCATGGGTCACATCCAAATGCGCAAGCCTCATTATCCGACATTTATAAGTCACACAAGTGGAAAAAATGTCCCATTTAACTTATGGGCTTATCAGTGTACTTAAAGCAGGCCTACACAGAAAGTCTAAGAAATGAAGATCGGTTGGACATGGTAGAATGCCATTATAGTTTTAACCCATTGTTGAGGTTAGAGCCCTGGCAACAGGCTGTTTAATCAATATTAAATACATCAGTGCAGTCCCAGCAATGCATGTCATGGTGCATAACATCTTCACCCATGAATTGATTCAACTTTGCAAATTATTTTCTGTAATAGATGGAGGTGTTTAGCTTCAGCACCTTATGTTACGCTTTATTGAGGAAATGACACTGAGCTAATTTCCAATGTGTGTGTGTGTGTGTGTGTGCGTGTGTGTGCTGGCAGGCAGGCTGTTAAAAAGCTGCTCACTCATAGCCTGTTACACATTAAATCAGCAGTGTTCAATAGACAAAAGGTGATCCCCCTCAGCGGTGTGAAATACATTCATGCAGCATTGCAATTCTGTCGCCATTGTAGCCCGCACTTGGCATGTCTGGAAAAAAACAAGTGTGGTATGTGAAAATCGAGGTACCTGGGTTCTAACTGGAGCCTGCTGTATGGTGCTCTATGTGACTTAAAATGACTTTTTACTTTGTTTTTACCAACACCGAGCAGAAAGATGTTATAAATGTAAATGTAATGTTAAATGTAAATGTTTGAACCCTCAATTGTGACAAATCATATCAACTTAGGAGACTGAATAACCTCAGTATACAGTAGGTGAATCCAACACACTTGGCCAACAAAGCAATGTTAATGTGTAACTTGGCTTCAAGAGGAAGATTAGCAAAATTACTCCCCTCCAAATTTAATAAGAAATACATTTTTTCTGTATTCCAACAGCTAAAGATCAGTAAAACAATTCCTCACTACACCACACGGGGGCGCATTTCAGCAACTACTAAAACATTCAACAGCACAATTAGACCATTGTGATTATTAATTAATTAATTACTTAATTTGCTATGCTGGGTTCCCGGCCATGCTGGAGCCTATCCCAGCTGTCTCCCGGTGAGAGGCGGGGTACACCCTGGACTGGTCGCCAGCCAATCACAGGGCACATATAGACAAACAACCATTCACACTCACATTCATACCTATGGAAAATTGGGAGTGACCAATTAACCTAGCATGCATGATTAACAACACGCATGTTGATATGTATATATCGTATGTAATGACCAAGGCTAAATTGTACATGTACATGTTCGATGTCAACCAAAAAACAGGCTGACCGAGGCGGACGCTAACCGAGGTTCCATTGTAAAAGCAAGACATTAATCATGACACATTATTTATGTAAGTGCAACCCACCTGGTTCGACCAGCCCTTCAACCCAAGACTTTGGGAATTAGAGTCGAAATTGCAAGGCGTCAAGCTAAAAGCCAGGACCGTCAACTCCATGCCCAACACATCTCTTAAGTGTCAAAGAGTGAGGTTTACTAACGTAGACTCGCACAGCCACAATTGATTGTATCCGTTACACTCACCCACCCAAAACTCTCATCTGGGTCATGGCACTAATTTAACCCACCGGATTCAGCCAGCCCCGTGCAACGCCGTGGGCTCGAACCCATGATATTTCAGAATGAAAGTCGATAGTGCTAGGCGTAGGGCTAAAAGAAGCCTGGAGCGTCAACTCGACGTACAGCATGGCTGGTAAGGTTCAGGGAGTGAGGTTAAAAAATGTACACCAATGTTAAATAAGCATGGCAAAGATGGTTTTATAGCTAGCACTTGGAATTGGATGATTGTGTTGCTCATCATAAGAGCATTCAGGCATTTGGCATGTAATATAAAACAACTGAATATATAAGATTTTGTGTCGGGAAAAGTACAGTGTGTATTAGATACGGTAGTTGAAAGGCACGTAATGAGGATAAATGACATGGAAAATGGATGGATGGTGTTCAAAGGCAAATAATGGCTCGGTGTGATGCATGCATGCAAACACACGCAGAAGACACTTTTAACACGCCCAGGAAAGCGATGCCCATTGAGAGCCAAAAATAGCTCCAAGGCCAGTGGGCTTCCTGTGGGATTTCCACCTGAGCAGAAGGCTAATTAATTAGCCCTAATGTGACACAATGCTAAGAGAGATGCTTCTTCCCTACTTTTATAGTATTACACAAAGCACCGTTGATCTTTTGTGTCGACTTCAGGTCAAATCACAACCTCATTTTATTATGTTTTTTTTTTTTTTTTACTTTTATGCGACGACAACAAGAAGTCAAGCTGAAGGCTACAAAAAAAAAATCAATGATGCATTCTTGACAACTTGCGAGACAATTCCCTGGGAGGAATCTGAAAAGTTGATGAAGTCTTCCCTATGGGCACTGAGGGACAAAAACTTTTTCAAAAAAGTAATTTCTTGAGAAAAAATACTCATTTAATAGTTACAAAATAAAATAACTAAATTCGACCTAATTTCTTCACTAAAGTCGTGTAAAACTTTCCATTCTGAAATGTCACCCGACCTCAATTCAACCGGCCCCAAAGGATTAGGTATATGTTTTGCTTTTGCCTTTAATTTTTGTGCCTTTTTTTGTGCATATTTACTTAACGTCACCAGTTAGACTTAAACAACAAAACCACATGACTTCTCACTGGCTTTAATAGGAATGAGCTTGTTAGAAACCAGTATCCGTCACAGATAATGCATTTTTGTATGAAACTGGCACAACTGTCAATTATCCGTATCCGTGGTAATGTATTCACTCTTTACTCTTCACACTCTGCGATTGGCCAGTCACACACAATGGCCGCCCATGCAGCCAGCAAGTCTGTGTATTGTATGTACTTCCAAGTGCGTGTTGTCTACTGCAAAAACACGACATTACAGTTTTAGTGAAGGAGGAACTTTCACTGCGTGCAGGAAAGCAGTCGCTTGTGGATCATATCAGATAGCTATCAGTTGCAGGAACGACTCTGTGATGTATGTCCTGTCCCACTCATTTGCTTTTTATGTTTGTATGCATCGTAACTCCGAATTCCCACACGGCATGCTTTAAAAAGAGATGAAGTGTTTTTTTTTTGTCATACAAACAAATTTATGGGCCTGTGAACAGCACATTGTAGAAAAAAGTAACTAAGAAAAACATGAAAGTAGGAGATAAAACTACAAAGTCTGACAGATCACTTACATACATACACAGTACATATAGTATCGCTGTTTACCAAGCAATTAATATAGCAACTTATTATCATTAAGGCTGCACGGTGATCAAGTGGTTAGCACGCAGGCTTCACAGCTAGGAGACCTGAGATCAATTCCACCCTCGGCCATCTGTGTGTGGAGTTCTCCCCGTGCATGCGTGAGTTTTCCTCGGGTACTCCGGTTTGTTCCCACATTCCACAAACGACTCCAAATTGTCCATAGGTATGGGAATAATTTAAAAACCAAACAAATCAGAGGTCGACAACTAGTGATGAACCTCAAGAGGTACCACTGTACGTGCTTTTCGGTGCACTATTTTGGCTGACACTCTTACATAATGCAAGTCACAAGACGACAGGAAAACGGTAGCAGCTTGAGGGCAGTAGGCCACCCTGAAGTAAGCACTTAAAATCCCATCTATTCAATAAGACAAAGTGCATAGAGATCAGGTAAAGAAGTGCGCAGTAAGCTTGTGATCATTACACAGATGCATTCTGACAGCCGCTTCATTAAAAGACCATTTCAGTCCAGACAATTGTTTCTGCATGCATGGTCCATTTACAGTGCTGCGCATTACGAGTGCTTTTATACCAGCCATTTTTCACATCCCCCAATTGCCTTTAAGGCTTTTAAATGTGCTTTATCTACTACTGTGGCTAGGTTCTGGTTCATCCTTGTGTACTGTATAAACAGTTCCCATTCAACGCGTTTGGTATTTGTTGTTGATTTGTGTAATCATACATTCTCAGTTCCAATCACAGCAACACAGCTGTGGGAGGCAGCAATATTTTGAACGTAATTTAACATATATAATTACTACTGTATAATGTTGGAGGTCTGTGGAGCTGGTCTGTGGGTTGAGTTTGACTGCTCCCACCATCCTTCGTCTGTGCTTATCAGATTTTTCTTGGCCGGCCATTCCAGGCCTTAAATAGTTTTCAATTTCCTCACTATGTTCCTCAGAGTGGAACCTGACAGATGAAATCTCTAATCTAGCTTTTTGTATCCTTCCCCTACACCATGATGTGGAACATGATGTTGCTTTCAGGTCATTTGACAGTTGTTTTGAGGCTACTATGTTGCTACTCTTCGGAGAAGATTCAAGAGTCCACTGGGCCAGTGCCAGTTGGTGCTAGTTCCCGCCAATGCAAGGTGCCTAGTGGAATGCACTGGCTCAAACGGCCCCCCAACTGGTTTGTGGTGGCCAGTAGTGGCAAAAATTTGAGTTTGGCGGCAAGAAAATTTCAAAATGTTTAAAATCTTAGTTGCACCAATTACTATATGCAAGTGTCTACCAAGTGGAACCAAATGTCACAAATAATCCGCCTATTGGAATCCACTGGAATGTAATGGCGCAAGCCAAGTTGCGTCAATGATGCTAGGAGTCCACTGGGCCAGTTGGTGCCAGTTCATGCCAAAGATGATGTGATTGGTGCGTAGTGGCTCGCTGTGGCGCCGAATAACGGCAACATAGCAACATGCCGAGCGAACATTAATTCGGCACCACAGTGAGCCACTACGCGCCAATCACATCATCTTTGGCACGAACTGGCCCAGTGGACTCCTCGCATTAAATACTATTTCTCAATGTTAAGATCAATACAATAATTCTTGAAAGTCAATGTACTAATTTTAACACAGTCTGTGCTTGCAGATGCATAAATAATATCGCCATATAGATATGCACAAAATTATTTTGTTTTCTCATAAAGCTGATCCAGCAGTGATCCATTAAAGCTGAATGTCATGAGAGAAGGGAATACCCCAACCAGACGTTTTCATCATATGAGTTTAAATATCAAAAGATGAACTTAATCAAAAAATATGTATTCATGAGGAACAGGACAATAGCTACCTCGCCTTTTCATATTGACCACCTTTCCATATCTACACCATATCTCATTCAGGTAAAAAAGGCCACTGTACGGGGCTTCAACGGAATAAATTAGATTTGAAAAGACATATTACATACATACATACATCCCCCGTTTATTGTGGGTACCTCTTTCTAGGCCCGGCAGTGACAAGTGAATTTCCGTGAAGTATGATTCAATATTAATAAATGCAATATGTTCGTAATTAAATGAATAGAAAGCTGGTTATGACTTTATAAATGTGTTTTTTAACCAATATTAGAGCCATGTAGACATGAAATAGCACCCCTATAGTCATCTTTACACTTCTTATTCGTCGTTTACTTTGCATAATTAATGTGCAGGCTATGGGATCACTGCAGGGACACAAAAGACGGCCATGGCTACTAGTTAGCCTCTAATATATTTGTTATACAGTTCACAGAATAGGAGAAGAACTCATTTTCATTCTGTACAGTTGTACACAGTATACTGTAAAATAAAGGCTATTTTTCTCAAAGGTAATCAGACCCTCTGGGATTTTGCAGGCTTTTTGTGATTGTTGTGGCCGAAAGAGCCTAATTTTGCTGCAAAAGTTGCAATTTTTGAGGATTGCAATATTGCATCAGCTTGAGATTTTATAAAAACACCATCAGCGGCTACCTAAGAGTCCTTAGCTCCGTGGTCTGTTCTGTCGTCCACAAGCTGCAGACATTCCCTGTGTACCTTTTTTTACACTTGAGAACACAAATTCCCTTTTATTTCAGTGTTATAGACTATAAAACAGCACTTCCATTGGTCTTGGCCATATCTGTGATGTGGTGTATTCACAATTTGCAACGCTGCGCACCTTCTGGCCAAAAAACAACGCTTTCCTAGTGAGAAAAGCCTAAGGATATGTCCACATTATCAACAGCATCGCACTCAATGTAGCATCAAGACATTTCCACTGATGGAGGGAAGCGGTGACACAGCAGTGATAGCGTGCTTCAAATCTATAGTTTGGTCACACACTTTGACTGTAGTCACTCTTTGGAAGTCTGACACTTCATACAGTAAGTATTCAGTCAAACATGACATCAAGGCAAGATACTGTGAAATAAAATGTAATAAAACAAAAATATTAAGATGATGCACCCTTTGAAGACCCATAAAGGAGATGCAAGGGGAAGTTGTTAGCAATTTATTCAGACTGGCTTCTCATAAATGATGATTTACTTTGGATGTGATTCTGTGTTTGCATTTAGTTTTTATCTTGTTCTTATTTGCTGTAACTTGTTTTTACTCTTGTGAAGCACTTTGGGCAACGTTGATTTGTTTTGATTGGAAAGCAATACTGAAAGCAATTTGTGGTGTGTTAAAGGTATTGTACATGTACTATGTCTCCAAGGTAGCACCATGTTTCCGAGAGTATGGGTTAGGGTTAGGTGCCAGTCTGTTGAGTTGAGGTGTACACAGTCCATGTTATTATTATTATCCAGGGGACAGGACAGAATGAGCGAAGGAAAAAAACAACTTGTTCAGGTTAGCCCTGATCCCCCTGCTTCCTCTCACACAGCCTGTGGCACTTTCCCACTATTACAGCACAGGAGGGTTGAGGCTGAGGTTGGCCGCCGGTGGATGCCTAACTTCTATTGTTATCCTGGTGTTCTCGGGTTTTAAATGAAAACTGAAAACTGCGCTGTTTGGAATTTTGCCCATCATCCACAATTGTTATGTGAAATATTATATACTGTATATATAGTACATGCTGTGACTATAAAGTAACCAAAACTACTTCCTTGGGCACATTGATGTCTTTTTGCGACGACTGATCATTAATAGAAGACTTTGTGAAAGCTGCTGATAACGACTACTTTTGGACAAATAACGATCCGGAATCTCCGATCGGCCAAAATCAGGGGAACAGGACCGTATAGGTATCGATATCGATATTGATTCTTGCTTAAAAACACAGATCCTTTATGCCGATCAGCTCCGCCCCCACTGCAGCATCCATAACAAGCATGTTTGCCGTGTGTGGGAATTCCTGTCTTTGTGAGAGGGATATAAGTTTTCCAATATGGCTCAATAAACAAGCAATGCTATCAGTGTACAATAACCTTGACAGTATAGCAGAACTGAGACTAAATCTATTTTTCATAGAAAATCATCCAAAAACATATGGCATATGCGAAACCGGGGTAATACAAAATTGAGTTTTGACTGTGCCGTTTAAGAAACTGACAGTCACTGTTGCTGGTTCACTTCCAAAGCACGGAGACAAGGCACTACCTTATGGAATGTTTACAATGAAAACACATTCCCACCAATAGAGTACAGTGGGACGTGTATTTTTCAAATACCCTGATCCAAATCTAATCATCTATTGGTGATTGATCTCAGTTGACCTGTAATAAATAAATAAAACATTGTGCCAGTCATTTGAACGGCTCTTTGAAAGGAACGTCAACAGACGGACCCGCCTCCCTTCAAAGAGTCATCATCTCTATATCAAACTGAGCTTCTCCACAGTTCTGCATGTTATATATATTTTTTTTTACTTGAAGCCAGCCTTGAGCTCATCGTGTACAAACCACTAAATGGATACTCAGTCTCACGATTCACAGTGAACACTGTGTACTGCAGTAGATTTGGAAAACAGACCTACAATAAAAGGTCCAAATGCCATAATGTGCTCGTTCCCTGTGGTGGAGGTTGAATGATGTCCTAACATTTAATGAAAAATGAAAAAGTAATGATTATGATTTTATGAACATGATTTAGCTACATTAGGAAATGTTTTACATTTTAAATAATTCACCCCAATCCCACACCTTCTTTTGTTTCAACAATTACTGATTGTTCACTTCTAGTGTTTAAATATTCTATATTCTGAACCATTTCCAGTTCAGTCTGATTGACTGTTGAAAGAAGTTAGCAAGTGTTCTTTCTAAAAAATGTAAAAAGCCACGGTGAGGCTGTGCATAAAGCGAAATTGGTCTTGCATGAAAAGATGCAGCCCTCAAAAAAAAACACTTGCAGAGGGAAAACTGACGATGACCTTCATATAGCCTTTAAAAAAAAAACAAAAAACTGTGACAGCCATGGCCTGGTCTATCAAAGAACTGTGAAAAGTGTTCCAAAACAAGGACAGGGTGAGCATTCCTGAATATCTCTTCTGTCTTTCATCTCTATGTGTTTCATTTTTAACAAAAGGAATAAAATGTACAGCATGGGCTAACTAATTGATGTTGAGGATTGTTAGTAGAAATAAATTCTAATGAGCTAAGAATGCATGTCAAACATAGAAACATTCATTCATTTTCTACTGCTTATCCTTGTGAGGGTCGCGGGGGTGCTGGAGCCTATCCCAGCTGTCTTTGGGCAAGAGGCGGGGTACACCCTGGACTGGTCGCCAGCCAATCACAGGGCACATATAGACAAACAACCATTCACACTTACATACCTCATCTCATACCTATGGACAATTTGGAGTCGCCAATTAACCTAGCATGTTTAGCATGTACCCGGATAAAAACACACGCATACACGGGGAGAACATGCAAACTCCACACAGAGATAGCCGGGGGTGGAATCGAACTTGGGTCTCCTAGCTATGTGGTATAAAGAAACCACACAATCAGTTGTTTTCTACATGAACCTAGAAAACCTAACAGTTGATGCACAAAGAATGAATAAAAAGATGAAAAAATTCAAGAGAATCAAGGCCTCCTTCAACACACAAATCATTATAAAATGTGCAAAACTGAAGTGAGCGACAAAATGTGGCGTTCGAAAGGGCAATCCGGAATCCCGACAAGAGTAAAAACATGTAGCACAATGCGATGAACAATGGTGAAGAAAGCATGCGTGTCGGCACGGTGATTCACTATTTTTGCCTCTAACCCGCTAAAAAGGTCAAGGTATCTTTTTAAGACGCACTCGACACAAAAAGTTAGCTACCTTTGTTTAGAAGCAGTATGTGTCAGTCTGTGTTCTTCATGCTCCAGCTAGGCCGCGTTTGAAGTGGCCAGCGGAAAGGCTACTAGCACCCACACCCATGGATTTTAGCCCCCTTTGTTAGAGTCTCTCAAGCATGCAAGTACAAGCCTGGTGGGGAGGGGTGCCAAGGTTACACAAATTTCTTCACAATGTCTGTTTACATGATCATGCAGCAAGATTGTGTCCAAAAAAATGTATGTGACCCAATGTTTTTTGTAGGGCCGACTCTCCCGGCAAAGAACTGCACTATCTATGCCCCCCCCCCCCCACCACCACCACCACCACCACAAAGGAATGCCCACACTTCACTGTCTCTAGCCTAGCTCTATCAGATGGACTCTCAGGGGTCCCCTGGCCAGTCGTGACACTTCAGCTTTCCATCGGTCATCCAAAATACTAGCTCCGCAAGCCACCTCAGCTAGCCTTTACCATACAATAATACAATTACGGTACATTTGCAGTATTCATGATTCAATAACAAGTGCAACGTGAAATCATTGGTTAAACATCAATGTGAAGATTAGTATGTGCACCAAACACTACCAGCATAGCATAGCCATTCAGAATAATCACAATCAATTTTGTCATTATCAATAATAATAATGATGGAAAACCATTGGCCCATGGAGACCGCCACTTACCTGGTGCTGTCCAGAGAAGAATATCCACAGGGAACCCTTTATTTATTTAGTTTGTTTGTTTTCCTTTGTGAATGCAGTATTACTTCTTCATCCGAGCTAAATGCATATAACATTGGTTGGGTCTCTGAACCAAGTCCATCCCATCAGTAGAGGCTACTTCTGAGTTAACCCTCGCCTGCTCACTGCCCCACTGTCTCAGTCGTTAGGGTTCCAGGTCATTGGGTCATCGGGTGTGATGTGGAGGTCTAAAGTGTGTCGAGTGTTGCATTGAATACAGTACAACTTTGCATCAATGATACTGTGATAATACTGCGTGATATGTGTTTCTTTTGGAACTGCACAAAGGCGGATTGGCAGAAGAAGTCTGATAAATGATAATGAAGTCCATGCTGATTTAACCAAGGATGAATTCAGGGCGAATGGACAAAACCAGTATGATTGAGGACCACAGACATGAAAAGAAGGAGACAAAAGGTCTAAATAAGCACATAAATATTACAATTCACTTGGCCATAAGAGCTTCCATCTCAGAACACAATTTGCATATTGCTTTTGCTCCTTTCTTGAAATCTTCTGCTCATTTTCTGCTCTCTTTTTCAGCTCCATCTGCCATTCACTCTCTCGCTTTTCGGCTGCCCTTGCACACCTTTTGAAAGTGTAAGCAACGTCTTTTATGTTGTGTGAGAGCTTTGGGTCATGCTCTGAGGTACCTCAAGCATACATGAAGCTCATATATAAATGATATAACCGGATTAAGTCATAAGGCAAGTGACAAATAGTAATTAATTATCTTCAAAAAGTAGCTAAAGATATTAAATGTTCTTATGCTAACCCTAAAGACTATTCTACAGACAAATACAGAGACGAATACATGTCATGTTGGTCAAAAAAGTGAGTACCCCTGACATTTGATTATGTCTTCTCAAAAGCCAATTTTATATGAATAGTAAAATATATCCAAGTTCATTTACAGTGGAACCTTGGTTAGCATCATTAATCTGTTCTAGAAGGTCCGACTCAAACCAAAACGTACTATAACCGAAAACATTTTTACCATAAGAAATCATGCAAATCCGATTAATATTTTGTTCCAATGAGTTTTGTACTGAAAAGTTACCGTATTTTCTGGACTATAAGTCGCTCCGGAGTATAAATTGCACAAGGCCAAAAATGTAATTAGGTAGAAAAAAAACATACATAAGTCACACTGGAGTATAAGTCGCATTTTTTGTGGGTAATTTATTTTACAAACTACTTGACCAAATCACGAAAAATAAACATGAACAGAAAGGTGTCCAGTGTTTATGGAACATAAACAGTTTTTTCATTTATAAGTCGCTCTGGAGTATAAGTCGCAGGAACAGCCAACCTATGAAAAAAAGTGTGACTTTTAATCTGGGAAATACAGTAATAGCCAATCCACTGATATTGCATTTGAATACGGTAAATGATGACAGTAAAATAATACACTGACAAATCCGTAACTTTCAAAATCCACATAACTTATTGTGACTTTTTATGAATGCATCTACTCCCCGAGCAGAATAGGGAGATGTATGCATGTTTCTCCTTGTGTGGGCGTATGTGCATGCGCTCAGGTGATTGTCCCAAAGGAAGTAAAGGTGCACGCAGGGTTGGAGACCTACGGCCAGGCATGCCAAGCTGTGAGAGAGAAACCCCAACTGACCCATGATGAACGCACACATAAACATACAGTTCTACTGTGTGATATGTGGCTATGAAAAAGAACAAAGAAAAGCTAATGAGACATTAAACAACAAGGGGTGCAAAAAGGGAACATGCAGTTGAAGAGAGCTAATGTGGGAAAGACAAAATGGATGCATGAAAGGAGCAATGTGAGCACGGAAACTGTTGTTTGTTCCGAACCGCAAGTAACAGCTTGTTCTGCCCTCTAGTACAATGACTGGTTGGCTGGCCTCACGCAAACTTGAGGACATGTCAGTGCATCTACCTTTTTAGGTGCTTCTAGACGGTTATTCACTTATTTTTCTCTCAGTTCTCAAATGTATGCTTACTTGATTATCTTTATAAAAGGCAAAATCCACAAGAATACAGGGATTAAAACTAAAATTTTTAGTTTATGAGGCTATGTAAATTGACTTTTTAGAAAATGCTGGCAAGGAAATCACTAAACATTCAACTCTACACTAACTTTATTTCCACTACATGGTAGCTACTTGTCCCAATGCAAATCTACTCACTACTGAAACAATTCAATTGGCAAAAGCAAGTAGTATCAGGTCATATTGCTCATACCCGGTCAACTGGAAATGACGACAATATAACAGAATGCTAAATATTGCAGTTTAACAATGCTGTCTAAATATTTATGTCCGACGGTGTCATGCAGCAGAAAATAATTTTTTTTTTGGCCATGGACGGTGCATAGTATCTCCTGTTCTTCCGTTCCCTCTTCCATTCTGCCAGCCCGGGCTAATTGTTATATCGTTTTAGCTCTACAGCCACCCCGAGTAGGAAGCAGATCGCTACCGTTCCTGACCCCGCATTGGTTGGGGGAGTGGGATGGGGAATTGAACAAGCATTGGCCGTCAGAGCTAGTTAGCCTCACAGAGGTCCTGTCACTACTGTGCTGACAGTACAAGCCGAGCGGGGCCTCCAGCAATTACCAGGTCCCCAGTGGATGGAAGGGAGGGGGAGGGGGGTAGGTACACTAGTGCCCGGGGACAGCTATGAGCAGAAAGTGGGAGTGGGGGGTGAGAAAAGGAGGGGATGCTTCATTAAGAGGTGCGGTAGGGTAGTGGATAAACGACAAACGCGGTGGTTGAGTGTGAAGGTTAAATTGTTTGATTTAAGAGCTTTGATAGTTAGTGGACTGTGCACAAAACAGCACTGAAGGCAAGACGAATTAAGCACACATACGACACAGAATTGATTGTTTTGTGTTATAGGCCCTTGGAAAATAAGGCTTCTTTTCTATTGTCATCTATAAAACAGCAATTTAAAGGATTGATTCAATGGCTGGAGCTGTTTGGGGAAAATGAATAGAATTACATCCAAGTGGGGACACAAGTGTGCAAGTGTGTGTGTGTAAGGGTGTATGTTAACCTAATGCCATGACCTGGTTCCTGACTCACGGGAACAGTGGGGCAGTGACACAAGCAGCAGCACGGGACCCCTACAACACTACAATGCTTCTCAGTGGTCCCATTTAAATTCAATGTAACGCCCTCCAGCCGTATCATGTTTGTATCTCAACATCATGATTGCACTGGGTGCTGTGTTTTGAGGATATCAATGGCATTGGTCCCATTGTCAACAAATGACACTATTTAGGCTGTTTCTAACCATGCATCTTTGGCGATCTGGTGCAGATATGAATGCAGCGAGTGTCAATGCAATGCATCAAACGGAGAAGTAGAAACTTATTTGCACAGCTGTAGTGATTTGCTTGATAGTACCATAATTTTCCATCAATCTGGCTCAAATTTTACAGACGTGTTTGTCAGTCCCCTAAAGATTCATTCATTCATTCATTCATTTTCTACCGCTTTTTCCTCACGAGGGTCGCGGGGGTGCTGGAGCCTATCCCAGCTGTCTTCGGGCGAGAGGTACACCCTGGACTGGTCGCCAGCCAATCACAGGGCACATATAGACAAACAACCATTCACACTCACATTCATACCTATGGACAATTTGGAGTCGCCAATTAACCTAGCATGTTTTTGGAACCCACGTATGCACGGGGAGAACATGCAAACTCCACACAGAGATGGCCAAGGGTGGAATTGAACCCTGGTCTCCTCGCTGTGAGGTCTGCGCGCTAACCACTTGACCACCGTGCCGCTAAAGATGTGTACCAAATCTTGGCTAAACAGTCTAAAGTTGCAGCGGGTGTCATGCATTGACAAATTTCAAATCAATCTGACTTACGAGGTACAGTTTGAGGGTTTTAACTACCACCACATAGCGTATTTGTCCGAAAAGAACACAGTAGGGGTGCGTGTTTTGCCAAGTTTTCACCCGTTTGTGTGCAGACATTCGGGAGTGTATGAATCGCATTCACAAAGAGTAGAGAAAAAAATAGATGATGAGCTTCTAATGTGAATGTACGTACTTTTAAGTGCTCTCATGATCAGAACCCCCAAGGATAAAATTGAAAAAAAAGCCACGAAAACAAAAAAAACAAGGTTCCCAAACTATTAAAGTATCTGTGCTTTTAGGTTGAAGCATCATTGCAGATACTTTTTATTCAAATATGTTGTTTTTTTCCATGTGAAAAGGCAACATACACACCAAACAGTATTGAGTGGTGCTAATGATTAATGTGTAAGACAAAAAGGGCCGTTTTAATGTAGTCAGAGTATAGTTCAAGTGATATAAATAAGTCAGTAAAAAAGTGGGCCTTACATACATAATGCATCTTCTCATTATAGCTGGTTGTAATGTGTAACCATCTTATGATAGTGACCTGAGAAGCATTGGGTTAGGGGGCCCGTGCCACCCGGACTAACTGTTGCAAAAATGTAATTAATCCCAGCTGACTTCACTTTTTACTCAGGAGCATCTGACGCTTTTCTTTGGCAATTAGACCAAAGGGTGCAGCACACACCTGCATTATCCCTGCATTTTACCAGCAGGGATATTATTTTTTAATGTGTTGCACCCTCTTATCTGTACTCCCAGATAGCGAAATTCTACTTGATCCAGCAGTCATGCTTTTCAACCTCTCCACCATAAGTCATCAGATACTCCTGGAAGCCATTCCCACATCTCATCATTCCAATCTGTCTTTCATCTCTCTTCCGCCAATCTCGCCACTATCATCTCATCCCTGGTTTAGCCATCCTTCGGCCGTGGGAATGGCTCTACCGTGAGAGTCAGCTCTATGTGGAAGGAGTGCTCCTCCTCTGAGTCCACTTACACTGCACATCTACACGGATGGACTTGATGGCAGCCACCCCCACCCCGTTGTCAGCTTTGCAGTAGTAGCGACCCCCCTGCACCCTCTGGATGCCCTCGATGCGGAGTGTTTCGTTGTAGATGGATGTCTCCTGGAACTTGTCTGAGGCGCTGCCGGCTGTCTTTGTCCATCGTATCTGGATAGAAGTAGAGAGGACATTCCCACAGTCAATCAGAAATCAATAGAATACACAAATATATAGACTTATGTTATATTTTCATACATCTATTCATTTTCTATTCCGCTTATCGGAGACTATCGCTGCTAACTTATGGAAAAAGGTGGACCCTGGACTGGTTGCTAACTGGTTACAATTACACTGGAGCCTTAGTTAGCATATGCCCTGGTTAGCATATTCTTCAGTTTACATCGGTAATTGAAAGATTTTGTCTCGCATATATTTACTGATAGGTATACAAAATGGTGTGCATCTTGCTCTCCTTGTTAAAGTAGAGCAACACAGTGTTAACTGCATTTTGATGCAATGTTAATGCTACATGCTTGACATCGCCTCTCATAAAGGAAAATCCCAATAACGAGTTTTAGGCTGATATCGGGATGATAATTATTGGACATTCCTACTTATAAGTTTACCTTTCTAACCACACAGTAAGGAGATCGCAAAGACCTGGGTTTGAAACTCATGTGCATGTTCTCCCCGTGCATGCGTGGGTTTTCTCCGGGTACTCCGGTTTCCTCCCACATTCCAAAAACATGCTAGGTTAATTGGCGACTCCAAATTGTCCATAGGTATGAATGTGAGTGTGAATGGTTGTTTGTCTATATGTGCCCTGTGATTGGCTGGCCACCAGTCCAGGGTGTACCCCGCCTCTCGCCCGAAGACTGCTGGGATAGGCTCCAGCACCCCCCGCAAACCTTGTGAGGATAAGCGGTAGAAAATGAATGAATGAATGTTATCGTTATGTTATAGCAAAGCGGTTTTCCAAGTGTGAGACAGATTCCCACAGAGCGGTGCCAGAAGACTTAAGGGGAGTCACAGCGGCTTGAGAAACAAAGAAAAAACACTTCAGCTATGATTAGAAGCAAAATGAATTGAGTCTGTGAGTCTGGTTTTGGGGAAGGCTCACTGTGCTACATGTTAAATAAACCTTATTTCTTCCAAACAGCATTGAACAGTGCTTAGCTAAAGAGTGCCAAACAGCGTGTGTCAAGTGGATAGTTAAACAGAGGTCTTCCTCATCTTCATCTTGAGAATTAAAACCACGAAAGTTGTCCTTTGAACAGCATCACATTTTCTTCATCACACACCTTATCGGCCTCTTTCCCTTTTGTTGTCATTATTGGCGTCTTTGGTCTCAAAGCAAATTAATACAAATAATTCTGTACTTGGTCCAATTAAAGATGTATCATATCATTACATGATCGCTGCATAAGATATCAAAATGTGATATTAGCGTCCATTCCACTACTTCCTTTAGCTGCACTCTAAGCATCATGTGAACTGTTGTTCTTTTGTCCATGAACTAATGTGCAATGTGCCTGAAGACAGCTGTGATAAGCTCCAGCACCCCTGCAACCTTCAGTATAAGCGATACAAAATAAATGAATGAATGTTTACAAAAGCAAAGGAAACTGGTGATTAGATACTTCATTTGAATGTCGAAGAGCAGAGAAGCATGACTTAATAAGAAAAAAGTGACAGGATGAGTGCAAACCGGTCATGAAGTCATTAGATTGTCTGACTCACTGATTAAAGTTTCTCCTTTATTACTTGTGGGGATAAAATCAGCCCGGGCTGCCGAGTGACACTAAGCGCCGAACTTGTGGTGTCCATGATGTTCAACTCAGACCATTTCTGACAAACTCTATATGGCTTTCCGCACTTTAATTATCCCATCAGGCCGCGAGGATGCTGCTCAGCAGACAGCTCCATGCCTAATCTACCACACAAACATACACTCAAGTGATACACGACAGCCTCATCAGTGTTTGACTTTTATTCTTACTTGCATGTGTGTGCGTGTACATCCCATTAATCCCCATTAACCCTTCTATCGGTTATCAACCTCTATGAGGCTATCAGCGCTGTCCTGTAGAGGAGGTCACAGAGGATAACGGGCAAAAGTCACTGGTACAGTGTGTACGCTCCAGCTTTTCCGCTCCCATGTGGTGTCACTTTGCATGTTCACCCCCGTGTCGAGCGCTGTTCAGATGTGTGTGTGTGTGTTAAAAAGCAGGTTATATGGATTAGTGGATTATCAGGGCCTGTGTAAACACTCCCTGTCTGTTGATTCAGCTCTGTTTGTGGGAGGGATTTAAATGAGGCACACTGCCATTGATCCAACTGGCCAAGGTGAGCAATGAACCAAACTCTGTGCGTTCACGCTTTAGTGAGTCCTCTGGTAATTCACAAAGACAGTGTGAAAGTGAGGTGTCCATTGCTGTTCTTTTATAGTACTTCCAACTATAGACTAACAGCGAGTAGAAAATGACCTCACAATACAATAATGTGAATAGATTCCAAAGTATTAACTTAAGGTAGAAAGAGATTTTTTTAATTCATATTTGTAGTCATTAAGTGTCTATTTTGCTCTTTTGCATTAACTCATGGTAAAGCTATTACTGTTTGTGTATACTCAAGCACATTTGTAAAATCCTGAAATAGCGAGGTAATTAAAGCAAAAACACACAAGCTTTTAGTGCCCTATCAACCCAGGAGAACGCTCCAAGATTTTATGCATACTGGCGACTCCTAGACTTTTTAGAAGTAGAATGGCACTTAAGGCCTATATTTATCAGCCTCCTTGGTTATGAAAGCACGGAAAAACAACCTCTCTCTATTCAAAACTCACCATTTTGCTCAAGTATATAATTACACTGATATGTATCAGAGACTCGTCTGCATGTTCTTTGCACTGCAAAAACTGTGATCAGGATTAATTAATATTTACTAAATAAATAAGAGCGAACTATAGATAATGTAGTTTAGAATCACACTGAGCTGAACTCACCAAATTTGAATAATTTATTAACTGCATTTTAGTCTTTTTTTAGAAATAAAATCAGCTGAAAAACCCCTAAGTAGAGTTTAATTATATTTATTAGAAAAGTGTAGAAAATTGATACATTTTATTCATCGTGAGGTCTTGATTTTGCCCAATGCATTTTTCATGCCATTTTTTTCATAGACTATCGTTTCCTTCATGGTAAGACCTGTTTAATTGTTTTAGCTAACAAACAATTCAACTATCTATAGCAGTTAAGGTTGTTTTGCATTACTGCAAATGACCAAACGTGCCAAAATGGAGTTATAATGTTAGTAATTGGTCTGTCTACATTGTCTTTGATTTTAAAATGGGTTTATGTACATTTCTTAAGCGCTATAGTACGATCTCTTAGGCTGTACTATCTGATATGCACAATGTTCTTGCTATTACAAGATGCTGACGAAGACAGCGTGTTGCAGGAACTTGCTGTTCAAAGTCTGAAGATCTATAATGTCAAAGGATCCAGACAACATCGGTTTTGTGGTGAATGTTCAAGTTCAAACTCTCAAGCTCTCTGGGTTGGTGTATGCTGTGAACCTTACCTATCCAGAGGAGCTCAGGTACACGTTTGAAGCTGGATAGTTAAAATCTCTCCCCCAAAAAGTGAACAGCCTCAACAATAAGCTTCTGGCTTAAGAAAAGGCACACTTGCTAATCAAGAAGGAATCGACAAGTCACGGTCAAAGACTTTGAGAAATGCTAAGTTTTAGTGAAGTTAGTTAACATTCGGGCAATTTCAGTCAACTTTGGATTTCTGCATGTTTAGTTTTTCTTGCAGTACATTAAAAGGGTTATGTTGAATTTGAATGTTATTACACTACGATGGCCCCATCCCTTCAGTAACCATCCTTTCTAAGGACATGACTTTGCATCAGGTTTAGGTACATTTAGGTCTCTTAGGTTACATTTTGTGGAGGGTTCACCACTGAAGGGTGAAAATCTGCAGGCTACAAAACTTCAGCGTGTTGTAACATATCATTTGCACTTTATATAAGCTGTTTTTTTTTTGTTGAGTTCTGGCTTTCAGATTGGTGTTGGAATGGGAAAATAAGTGTCACAGAGTCAAGGGCCCCAATACAGTGTTTTCTCACTTGGTCTGGTATCTGTTCGTCTACTATTTTTCAATTACAACCCAACCTTTCGAGAAAAATAGTCACTCCACATAGCCTGGGTTGTGTTCAAAGTTTCTTCTCGCCTTTGTCGCCAAGTACTTGCTCATGTAGCGTTCAGTTGGTTTCTCAATTCATTTATGAGGCGTGTGATCATAGACCTACTTCATGTAGGATGACTCTTGCGCTATATAAATAAAATAGAATTGAACTGAATTGAATTAAAATAGATCACGCAATTGAAAGCTGAACTAATATGGATAAATTACTACATATGTCATAAGACAATATGGAGTAATCAAAATTAATCAAATTAATTAATCAAAAGTAATCAAACTAGTCTACCTAATCCAGGGGTTGGCAACCTTTACTATCAAAATAGCCATTTTACCCCCAAGCTCACTAAAGGAAAATAGACTGGAGCCACAAAACATAATTTATAAACAATATCTTATAAACGTTGAATCTTTCTTAGTTTGACAAATTGTTGTTTCTCGCAAAATAGCATAAATGTAAACCAGAGAAGCAAAGAAGACAAAGGCATCTGTCCATGCAGAATTAAAAACTGCAATGCTCATTTTTTGGGAGGGGGAGGGGGGCGGTTAATATCCAGGGTTCATTCATGGTCTCACAGAAAGTCAGATTTTTTACAAAACTCATTACAAAGATGCGTATTTTCCCCATTCGGGTGTTAAAGAAATACTTGAGCATTGTGAAGGGAGCCACAACAAGAGGCTTAAGAGCCACATGCGGCTCTGGAGCCGTGGGTTGCTGACCCTCAACCTAACCCCATTTTGCTAAATGTTAAGATGCCAATCTACTTTATAAATTGTGATAGAAGTTTTCATTCTAAATTCTAAATGCTAAATGTCCATTGTATGCATGTCTGAAAAGATCGACTATATTAATACATTTAAAAGTTGAATATTATTGTTATTATTACTACAGGTATTATTGCTGTTTGTACTGATGGACTGATGATATCCTTGCTGTCACTTGGTTGAATACTTGGTGTAGGCTAGATGTTATAACCTTTTCTAAATCAAAAGTGCATCTATTTGTGTGCATGATATCTATTGGCTGGTGTGTGGGTCTGTGTGTGTGTGTGTGTGTGTGTGTGTGTATGAAAGAGCAAGACTAAAAGAGAGTGATATAGTATATATAGAAGAACGCCTGTCAGCTATGTGGCGGCTAGAGAAAAAGGTGGTGTGAGTTCCTCCGTCGGGGATGGCAGACGAAAGCGAATACAGTGGAGTGCTGATAATGTGAATAAAAGAGCCATCTTGAATGCGATGCAGATGACAGCCAAGCAAAGAGTGCAGCTTTTGTCAGCCCTGCGACACCCGCCAGCTGAAAGCCATCACCTGTATGCGCTTTCCTCCTCAGACCTTATATTGCGCTTTCTCTTCTCTTGTTTCCTTCAACAAGTCCCATGTGGACATCTTTCAGTGTTATCATCTTTTTAATGTCTGGGGGGCCTCTTTTCTTCTTCTTTTTTTTTACCCTTTACAAAGTACAGCCAAGTCCAACTCTGTATTAGATCTTGAGTTGAAATACACTTCAAATTTAAATGATGCACATTCCAATAGACATGCACACACATTGTTAAAAGACTTTCCTTTTTTAGAGCCTGTTCTTAACTTTGGAGTATAATGTGCTAAGAAGGTATGGCATCCCCCTGGGAGATGACTCAACATGAAGCAGCAGGCGTAATTCACTGTTTCTGCATTCAGCTGTGATGTACTCATACGTACGTACGTTTCAATATGGAAATCAATGAAGACTTGTAGAGCATCGAGCATTGGGGAGGTGCGGGACTAGCGAGGGACTACTTTGTGTGTTAAACAACACATTTTCCTTCTGAAACAGCTGCCAAATTCCCACAATGGCATCTTTGACACTACCCTGATGCATCATAACACTGCCAGAGTTACAATAACAACAGCAACAGATGCTACACTCAATGTGGAAAAATACTGCATTTCTTATCTGGGTCTATGCTTATTTTATCTTAACTTTGTGGTTAGATAAAAGTTGTTCCAGTAATGGAGGGGTGCATTTCTGACTTTACAGTTCTCTGCTTGTTTTTATGAGACAGAAGGCGCCACCATGTCCCCCCAGTCAAACGGACGATATGATGAACACATTAACAAAGGCAGGCATGTAAAACTTCCATTAGTGGTCTGATCTGTATGGACATTTGAAAACCATCAATGCACATTCCAAGTCATCACTGCAACTCTGTATCCTATTTAGACAATATGTCACAATTCTTTTGTGTACAGTAATATCTCGTTCATTGTGGTTACAGTGTTCCCTCGCTACATGGTTTCAGAGAATTTTTTTCAGTGTTTTTTTTTTTGTTACAGTTTAGCGGATATTTCACGTTCATGTTCACAGAAACATTTCTAACTACTACATTTATATAATAGGTCAGAAATGTGGAAAAAGCCTAAAAGATCCCCTTTAAGACTTTTTGACTTGCGAGCCGCATTGATTTAACAAAATTGACGGGGGGGGGTCCAGACTATATATAACAGTCCACCTGAAATCTTTGTATCTGTAAAAGTGTCATGCAACCTGCTATATGTGCTTGTGTCCCTTTTTCAGGAGCACTATGTAAACAGCAGACCACATCAAATAACCAAATTGATTTAAAAAAAGCTACCTAAACCATCAAAAGGTTGGCTCAAGCCATGATGTCAGGTTGTATGTTAAGTTTTAATGAAAAACAAGTGGGCCATATTTAAACACTTGGCGGGCCAGATGTGGCCCCTGGGCCGTAGTTTGCCTGCCCCTGCTTTAACATGACACATATACTCCATTCACAGGAATTCATTTGAAAAAAAACCCTAAGAAAATCAGCTCTTTTTATACACTCTCTTGACCTGTCCCATGTCTTCTTCCATTGGAACGTCCCTTTGACCCTCCTATGAGATATCTTTTCAGGTGGAAATTCCCTCTCCTCTGGAAGAGACTATAATACTCGCCTCATCCAATCTGATGATTTCCCCCTGCAGTGAATCAATATACGCTTTCAAAAGCTTCTTGTTGGTTCCGTCGCATCAAGACACTTCTAAGGAGTCGCATGACTTCCTTTTAGCAAATCATTTCCAAGAAATCATGTGCTTGTTTACAGCATACCATCTCTTTTAAAAAATTGTGTGACCAAGCTTACAGTCACTTCCTACATCATTAAACATCTTGGTTACATCAATATATGATATTTTGTGGCATCAAAATGTTTGTATTAGGTTTACAGCATTTCTTATACAAAAGCCATTTGGACACCACATGATAATGAGTGATGCCAACCTATTTATGGACACGGACAGTCCTTTTAATGGGCAGTCCAGATGAAAGGTGACAGCGTTAAATTGTTCATTGTTCTGTGTGCGTTAGATGAACAAATGAGTAAGTTTGATGATGATGTTTTGCATCTTGAAGATTTTTCAGGTCATTCATATTGTGTGCTAAATGAGAGCTGATCTTCTTACATGGTGCTGTGATTAATGGGTGTTCTTTCTGTTTGTTGACTGGATGCACACACAATTACAAAGTTAGAAAGTCCCCAATTTCGCACTTATAGTTAATTTATGCTTTCAGGAATATGTCTTCTTCAGATGTTGCGGCCACCAAGTGTGATGCAGATTTACTGTATGTGCACGACTTTCTCCACCGCTGCACAAGACAGACAATGCAATTTCTATTCTTCCTTTCATCCTTGTCCTTGTTCACAAATGTTAATGATGTGCGTAAATGCACAGAGGTGAGGTTTAATAATGTTAGCGCTGTGCTGCTGTGCGTTTTGGGTTGGTGCATAATCTCATGCTTTGCGTGCTCGTATGTCCATTTGGCTCAGTAATAAGCTTCATATTGGATTCATTCATTCATTCATTCATTTTCTACTGCTTATCCTCACAAGGGTTCCGGGGGTGCTGGAGCCTATCCCAGCTGGCTTCGGGCGAGAGCCGGGGTACACCCTGGACTGGTCGCCAGCCAATCACAGGGCACATATAGACAACAACCATTCACACTCACATTCATACCTATGGACAATTGGGAGTCGCCAATTAACCTAGCATGTTTTTGGAATGTGAGAGGAAACCGGAGTACCCGGAGAAAACCCACGCATGCACAGGGAGAACATGCAAACTCCACCAAGAGATGGCTGAGGTTGGAGTCGAACTCGGGTCTCCTAGCTGCGTGGCCTGCGCGCTAACCACTTGGCCGTGCAGCCCCAACATAGAAACAATATTATGGACAAACCACACAATCAGTTGTTTTCTACATGAACCTGGAAAACCTAACAGTGGATGCACAAAGAATGAATAAAAAGATTTTTAAAAAACCTGGAGAAAACCCACGCATGCACGGGAAGAACTCGCAAACTCCACTCCAGATGACCGAGGCTGGAGCCTCATATTGAATTAATTTCCTAATTGATTTCTGTATGTTATTTGTCTTTTGTTTTCATAATTATTTCCAATTGTGTTCACGTTAATTGCATTGTACTGCTTTTTTCCATGTATTTGCAGACCAAAAGAGCATACAGATCACAGTTCAACTAGAACTAAAACTAAAACTAGATCCTTTCCTGTAGTGTTCCTGCAAAGCGGTTTGTGTGGTGACTTTCCAAAGCATGTAGCATGGCCCGGGTCCTGCTGCTTATGCTAACTGGATAAACAGACCGTACTAGCACTGCTAGATGACCTGACACTCCAGACACCATTTCAACATTAGCTTGGAGGAAATGTCTGTCGCTATAATGAATGTGTCGACAGTCGACACCATTAGTTCTTAGCCTCTGCCATCTTATACAGCACCACTGAATTGAAGGTTAACTTTAAGAAATAGGGTATATTTCTTTGAGGGTTCCATTGCTGCTGGCTATCGTAATGATTGCAACTGACAAAGTAGCAGCAGACAGCATTTAGCATGTGTTCCACAGCCGGTCAGTGTGGGCTATATATGTATGCCCTGCATACTCCACCATGTTCTGTATTGATCATGTGGTAAAATGACACTATATTGGAAGATCATAAATCAAGCTTTTTATATCGGCCAACTACATAAAACCTGGTCCAGAGGCACCAAAAGGTCGAGGACTGTTGTTGGGGATTTTCCATTGCTTCGATTCTGCGTCATTAGGGTAAGCTCTGGGAGCGAGGCGGGGTACAACCTGGACTGGTTGCCAGTCACCTTTCACACTCCGATGGACAATTCAGAGTCTCCAGTTAAACTAACCGAATATGTAAACTCCACACAGATATGACTAAAAGAGATTTGAATCCTCGTTCTCCTGATCGTGCAGCACAACATGCAAACCACTATCCACTGTGCAACCCCACATCAACATCACTTCTCATATGTGCTTTTATTTGCATTTTTCCCTCCCTAAAAATCATACCTTTTCTCATCTTTCCCTCCCGAGTCCCACTCCCTGATTCCCTCTGACATTCTGTCCCTACATGTAAAAATATCTGTCTTGCCAAACACACATACACGCACAGCTTCTTGTCTGTGAGGTGCTCACTTCTCTCGTCAGAGTGACACATCACAACGGGATCCAGCAGATTCTGCCCCAACTGCTGTCAGACCTATTTGCCCTGCTGTCCAAAGTGCAAGCTGTCAACACCAGTAAACAAAACGTGGGAGACCTTAATAGTGAATTAGCATTGACTAGCGTCAATAGAAAGGAGGCAAGGGCAGTTTTGACATCACTTGCTCGCTGTCTTCATAACAGTGATGGTCACCGTAGCCCGTGTTATCTTGATGATTCTTATTATTGTGATTATTATGTTACCATTGTGCCTGTGGTGAGATTCGTCTCACCGAACATTAATGTAACTTTTACCGACACCTAGTGACAGCGTAGAATACATATATAGAAAACATTCACAATTTGAATGCATCTTCTTAATGCATTAATGCAATGTAAAGCTAGCAGGAGGGTTTAGAGGGGGGGGAACGAGCCAGTGTAGCGGATGTTGATGCCTTGATGCAGCATAATCCAGTCTCAATCACTCTTGTTTATGTAATAACCGTATTTTCCAGACTATAAGTCGCACTTTTTTTCATAGGTTGGCTGTTCCTGTGACTTATACCCCAGAGCGATTGTTTATGTTACATAAACATAGTTTTTTTTTTTTTTGTATAGCTGAATAACCATTGTGTTAGCATATCTTACACCTATTCAGCCTGTTCTCTATTCTTTTATTAATGTTAGAACTTGCCTTCCAAGAGGATATACGTAATGTCTGTTTTGGTCAAGCAGTTTGTAAAATAAATTACCCACAAAAAATGCGACTTATATCTGTTTTTTCCTACATAATTATGCATTTTTGGCCTTGTGTGACTTAACTCCGAAGCGACTTGTAGGCCAGAAAATACAGTATTCACTGGTGGTCTTGGTACATAACCCTCAATGAATAGAGGGTGGGCTACTGTGTTGCGTAAAACATTACTCATTGTTTGAATTTCTGGTTACATACTAACTTAACATGATGATAGAAAAATGCTATTAAGACAGAATGTCGTACTGCTAACCTGTACACTGATGATGGACACTTTCTTGCAAGGTAGCTAGTTATTCAAGGACATATCAGCAAAGTCAATGAGGTCTATAGGGGTCGAAACCCTTGATCACCAGCTAATCCGATTAGATACATGCATTTACATATCTGACAGGGTAATTAAAAGTCGATAATCTAGCAGCTTTGCAAATGATTGCAGAACAAATAACAGAGGAAGGATCAAGAATCAAATCTGTAGATTTGAACTTAACTCGTGTCGATGTTCCGTGCAATGCACCATTACAAGCAAAGAGTATAGAGTATAGGGCCCAAGTATTCAACCGCCTCCTTGATTGACATCTTACAAAGCACCAGTTCTTAGAAGCCCAGCGCTTTTCCCGCCGTGTTACAAAGTTGAGAATCCTTTCTAAGTCTCCCTCAGTAAACCAACAAAAGCTTTGCTGTGCCTGTTGTCTACTTTTTCTTGAACGGTTTTGTTGATGTAACGCCAGCGGAGTCAACGATACAGTGCTTTATCCATCCAGCTGGCTCACTCACCGTGAATAGGCTTAAGATGGTAATCCTGTTATCGGGGAATACTACTTGGCGCGGGCGCAGAGCCACACACAGACATACAAACACATACGCACACAAATGCACAAACAGGGAAGCACAGCGGCTGCATAATCTACTGGGAGCACAAGTGTGGAAAAGCAAAAGTAGGCTGTTGTGAAAATAAACGGGTTGCAGGTTAAGATAATGGATAATGAATGTTGATACTGCAAATGAAGGCTAATTGTCTTTGCTGACTTTTTTTTAACAAGACTGGATTTACACTCAAGGTCCAAAAGTTATAAGATTGACACAAATATACCTCTATTTTTATAAAGACAATTTGTATGTACTCTAGAATGTTACAAAGAGTCATATGATGAATGGCGATTAATTACAAAATCCTTCTTAGTCATGAAAATGAACGTTTTGCATTCATGGCTGTGCTTGCTAGTTACTCATCTTTTCTATCATGAAATCAATCTGTGAGTTTCTAAATGTAGTTTTTACACATTTTTGTGGATCATTTTTTGTGTGCATTATATATTGTAGCGGTGGCACGGCGGTCGAGTGGTTCGCGCGCAGACCTCACAGCTAGGAGAACAGGGTTCAATTCCACCCTCGGCCATCTCTGTGTGTAGTTTGCATGTTCTCCCCGTGCACGCGTGGGTTTTCTCCGGGTACTCCGGTTTCCTCCCACATTCCAAAAACATGCTAGGTTAATTAGCGACTTCAAATTGTCCATAGGTATGAATGTGACTGTGAATGGTTGTTTGTCTATACGTGCCCTGTGATTGGCTGGCGACCAGTCCAGGGTGTACCCCACCTCTCGCCCGAAGACAGCTGGGATAGGCTCCAGCACCCCCCGCAACCCTCGTGAGGATAAGCGGTAGAAAATGAATGAATGAATGAATAAATATATATTGTCACTGTACAATACCAGTGAATGTTGTGTTATTGTATTGAATATGACAATTTCTTGGCTTTGCTGTGTGTTCTGGTCATGATGTCACAGTCCCCCCCCCCCAGGGGGGCTCAAAATAACGCCTCAGTTTCCCTCATATTTACCTATGACACAAGTACAGTAAAGTCTCGTTATATCGATATCGGTTAAAACGAATTACTACTTATTACGATACTATTTTCATTTCCCGGCAAATTTCTAGTCTGTTATGATATAATTAGCTCCTTTAGTACGATACACGGTTATTATGATAATCCGGTTACTAGGATGCCCTTTTCATCTCCCGCCATCCAATTTGGTCTGCTTATATCGATACAAAAGCAGCTTAAATCAATCTTTGCTTAAGGATTTCAATACCAAAAAAGAACACGGCGAACGGCTGCTTCCAGTCAACTTTATTTTTCACACTTCCACCACCAGAGTGCAGCACACACAGCGGAAAACACCCGTCCCTCGCGCCTACCCCTCCGGGTGGCAACACCTTCCCTATCGATAGTTCCGGGGTGAATTATGTCCCGGTAACCGGTAATCACTACAGCGTAAATTTATTTTTATTTACTGTAGTACAAAATTTATTGTAGTACAAAAGCATGCTAGATACGCAATCCATGAACTCAAGGAGAAAATTACATGCCATATCAAAGATCCGCCCACTTTTAATGCAGTTTGGCGCAGGATCGGATATATGGATGGTCCGGTTATATCGGTATTTTTTCCGACTCCTGAGAATATCGATATAACGAGACTTTACTGTACTGTCATTTTGTTATTGTTTTTTCCCTAAATTTGTGTACCAAATTGTTTGAAAAATTTCAAGTCAATCCGACTAATAGGGTCAAACTTGGGTTGATAACAGCGCTAGAATTTGTTGTTTTTTGTAAAAAAAAAAATAAAAAAAATAGCGGCGCATAGTTGGACAAAAGTACACTCTAAGCATTAAGTTACACAAACAAACATGTCCATACAGTCGTGAAAAATGGGGAACAGAGGAATCTTCACATGATCTTCATGTAAATGTATCTTTTATGTAGAGTAATACAACTTTGCCATGTTGGTGCAAAGGTGGGACAGCCCGGCGTTCAATAAAACTGACTCGATGATATTGAACACGCCTTCCCTCTCTTTAACCTTGCCATGCAATACAAATGATTGCATTGGTCATTCTGCTCCTGTAATATGACTCCAAAGCTGTGGTAGCATTACAGGAAGAAGAGGACTCATCCTTTTTTTTTTTTTTAGGATGATGTACGTACACACACATACACAGAGTGATGCTAATTAGCACAGTGATGGTAAAATGTGTTGCAATTTGAGCTTTAAGGTCCTATAATGAAAGTGTCAGTGATGATACACAATTGAACATAGACTCTATTACATTTGGACATACCCTCAATAAGTCTCAGTGCAACAATCCACAATTTAATATAGAGTGTATGTTCAATTTTTTTTTCAACTTCCTAGTATATCGACATTCAGACCTCCTTTATTATTTTAAGCCTGAGAGAGGTGTCTGTGCAAAGTGTGTTACCACAGCAGCAGACACTCTCGACACTACCCAATATATATACCGACGCACTTGGCGCACATCATATTCAGTGTCTAGGCTTTTTATTTGGGTTCAAATTAATTTTATTTATGACCTTCGATGCCACTGAAATAAATTAGTATATTATCTCTTTTAAATATAAAAAAAAGTTAAATATACTGTTCAGTCTTCACTCACAGTAGTCTCTATGCAGCTTGGTTAGTGCCGTTAGCGCTTCTATCTCACGTTCCCCGTGACAACAGACGGTAAACATGGTTGATGCCATCTTTGAAGACCTTTATACCGTCTTTTCTGCTGTTCACTCTCGCTATGCAGCCTTTCCACCCCCATTTTTTCCGCGGGAATGTCCGATCATTTGACGTAGCGAAGAGATGCTAATAGCTGCTAACAGCTGCTCCCGAGTGTCAACAATGGCTCAAGCGGCAAGCTACAAACGTAATAAGATGAACATCCATAGCTACACACTTGCTTAAGGGGTCGGTATGGCAAAAAACAATAAGGAAGTAATAAATAAAGCACTATAAACACTAAAAAAAGACACAGAGCTGACATACCTAGCTTGTGCGTGGTCGGCGCCATTTTGAAACATGAGACCTCCGCATCAAATCCACATCAAATGAACAATATGCTTGTTTTTGATATCGTGCTTAACAGAAATATCGATATTTTAAGAAAATATCAATAGGAAAGATTACCTAGCCCAGCATTAGGACAAGCTGCTGTGTGGGCATCTATTTGAATTAGTGAACAAAATGCCTTGGTTTTCCCTTAGCCAATCAGTACGCAAGGTAGCACTGTAATCCTATTCAGAAGAATCATGCAAAAAAAGTAATTTTTCATTATTCTGACTACAGTCTGTCCCTACTAAATATGCTCATTTTTGACTGAATACCAACATATTACAAGCAAACAATCCAAAATGAGCAGCAGATGTTCCATCATTGCCCAGCTGCTTATTAGAAGCACAGAACCCTGGCGGACCTTTCCTAATTGACGTCACTGATGTATTTTTACCAGATCAGGAAAATCTGAGGTCAAACATGCAACAGTGAACATTAGGAGACATTTTTCCCAGCTTAACTTGGCTTGTGTCTCTCGCTTATTAGTCCTTTACACCGTACACGATTCATCACTTTGCTCTCTTTAAACTTCTTAATTAGAAGTTTAATCTTTAACGCGTGGAGCACTGCCTTTGCCAAATTTAAAAAAAAAAAAAACATGACGTCATGTGGACTCAAAGTTTATATTTTTAATTTAGGAACTAATGTGTCCAGACACACAACGTGCCCGGTCATTAGCGTAATGCAAATGTGCAATATTTACTACCTCAATCATATTAATTTATTTAACAAACTATTACGATACACTCATATGTGACTTTACTTACCTGTATACACCAGTCATTATTTGCCCTATGACCCATTTATCATTGCACTAAAATTAATATATCTGTAATATGTCTGCTCCTGCATATGCTCCTGTGCAATACTATGTGTATATTTTGGATATCTTGTATATATCTTGTACATGCTTAAAAATGCTGGGTTATTTTTTTGACCCAACCGCTGGGTTGAGCCTGTTGGGTCATTTAATTGGGTAATTTTTATTGAATTGGGTATTCTGAGAACCCAATTCGCTGGGTTATCTCTGTTGGGTGCTAACTTATTTGCCGCCGGGTGGTGATTTCTATTAGTTTGTGCTGGGTTATTTTGGACATTTTTAGAATTTTGGACATGCGCAACAAAGCACCGCCCACAAACTTACTTCGTTCGGACCGCACGTTTCATTTGAGGAGACGAATTTCAGCACAGAGCAAGGTTTGTTACATGCCCACTATTGTTTTACTGTAGAATTGACTTCATATTATTATATAAAGCTTCATAAAGTTGTTAAAATGTAAGTTCGTGAAGCACTGTTACTGGTTAAAATAACCCAACGCGAGGTTGGTCCAATATTTAACCAGTGTTGGGTTGGGAAACAACCCAGATTGGGTTGTTTTTAACCAAGCATTTTTAAGAGTGTATATATCTTGTTAAATTGTCTTTTTTACTCTACTTTTATATACTTTTTTTTTTTTTTACTTGACTACTGCACTGAAAGGAGAAGCTCTCCAATCTCATTGTACATCTTGTATAATGACAATAAAGTCCATTCCATTTTTGGCCATCCAACCATCACATTCCTGTTTTATCTCAATGATTCCACTTCCACTGTTAGATATCTTATGTATAGACTTTACACAATAAACACTAGCGCTAATCTAACTCCATCTCTCCTCCTCTCCAGCCAATCAGAGGTCAGCCAGTGACCTTGTTTGCATCCACGTCATCTTGTCACCGAGGTCTGTGCAGCCTCGCGCTGCCACCCGATCAGCCCGCTCTCATCCTCGCTATCGATCGCCTTCCACTCAGCCCTCAAGGACGGAAATCCAAACCCATATTCCAAACCACAGCCCCATCACAAACACACACACACACACACAGCTTCTTTCGTCTCTGCCTCTCCACTTTGCTCTTTTATGGTTTGCTCCACCTTTCATCTACACACACACACACACACTCGTCTCAAGGTTGCAGTGACCAGAAGACCCATGAATAAATAATAAAGTGGGCAGGAATCACTTTCACAAAAACCATTTACTGTCCTATTGTGTTCTTCAAGAGGCCATGTGTGTGTGTGTCTTAGTGTGTGTGTGTGTGTAACAAGAAAAGCTTTGTGAGTGAGACTAGAACGTTTTGTTAACTAAACGCCTCGCTGTCCTGGGAGTCAACTTTAGTCATGCAAAAAGCTTGTGACCTTTAGCGCTCAGTCTTCCTTCCTTGCTTGTGTTCTTCTTCCTAACCTCCTAGCCCCCCCCCCCCCCTTTGCTTCTATTGACCCTTTTTATGTTCTTCTGTAATTTTCTCCTCTCCACTTCCTCCATTCTGACCTTCCCGTGCCATTCCATCCTTCTTTCCACCCTTGCTTCCGTATTTTCTCATGTTTGATTTTTTTCTGTCTCCCGCCATTCTTACATTCTACATACATGTTCCTATTTTTTTACCTTCTTCCCTTCCCCCATTTCCCATCTACTACCCCTTTTTTATTTTTCCTTCCCATCCCAATCAATGTTTTCCATCTTTCCCCCTCCCAAAGTTCCTTCTGTCATTCTTCCTCCTTCACACCTCCTTTGATTCCATTCCGCTCTTTCTAAACGACTGCCCTCCCTCCTCCATTTGTCTCACCTTTTTGTTCTTCCTTCCCCTTCTTTCATTTCCATTACATTATTTGCTTTTTCCACCTTCCTTGCTGACTTCTTTCTTACCTATTTGTCTTCCTTTCCTTCACTTCTCATTTCAGTCATTTCTTGCCTGATGGTGCCTTCTTTACTTTTCTTGTACTTTTCTTTCTCATCAGTAATTAATTCATTCATTTTCTACCGCTTATTCTCACGAGGGTCACAGGGGGTGCTGGAGTCTATCCCAGCTGTCTTTGGGCGAGAGTCGGGGTACACCCTGGACTGGTGGCCAGCCAATCACAGGGTACATATAGACAAACAACCATTCACAGGAAATATTAAGGAAATATTAAATAAAAAGCAGTAGCTATGATGTGTAGAAGATAGAAACACAATGGAAAAGGGATGAATCTGATAAGAAGGATGAATGGGAGGAGAACATGAAAAAAAGGCAAAAACAAAGCCTTCCAAGTAGGAAAGTGATGTCCTGTGAAGAACTGCAAAAACATGTGAAACAAAAGATTCAGTCAAAAAGATGATTAAAATCCTCTGTGGCTCTCTCTCTCTTTTCAATCCAATCTAGCTCAGGCAAAGGTAAACAATCGCTCTTGATAAAGGATTGGACAAATCCTCAATCAGCCTCATTCTGGCCAAAGCAGGTCTTTACTGGGCCGCCCTCACCTGACTAAATTGGATCCTGCTTCCTAAAGCAAATGGAAACGTCTGAATTGTCTCAGAAAGACCGAGAAGACTAAAAAGGACACAAAAACACTCCTAACCGGGACATCTTCTGATGTTAAATAGAGACATTAAATGTGGTACATTGCTGTTCCAAAGCCACAGAGGATATAGATCAAATATTCTTGAATGAAGGAAACCACAGAGCTAATAAATTAACTAGGAAGCTCTTAAGATTCCGCATGGGGCCTTCATCAATAAATGCATTCAAGTGTTGTCGGCACAAATTTGTTGGGGTATTGTCTCTCTGATGGCTGAATACATAGAGAATTATGAGGGCGCACTTGATAAACTGGAATGCAGTCATAAATAATAAAGAAGCCGGAATAGACTGTGGGATGGCCAACACCCACAGGCACACACAAACTTCTGTTAAGAACAATAAAAAAAACAGAAAGACATGCTAAACTTTCTTTAGAGCAAGTTTTATATCTTCTTCACTGCTGGAATATTCAAGTAAATGATTGAAGATAAATGTTCATTCATTCATTCATTCATTTTCTACCGCTTTTCCTCACGAGGGTCGTGGGGGTGCTGGAGCCTATTCCAGCTGTCTTTGGGCAAGAGGCGGGGTACACCCTGTACTGGTCGCCAGCCAATCACAGGGCACATATAAACAAACAACCATTCACACTCACATTCATACCTATGGACAATTTGGAGTCACCAATTAACCTAGCATGTTTTTGGAATGTGGGAGGAAACCGGAGTACCCAGAGAAAACCCATGCACGCACGGGGAGAACATGCAAACTCCACACAGAGATGGCCGAGGGTGGAATTGAACCCTGGTCTCTTAGCTGTGAGGTCTGCGCGCTAACCACTCGACCACTGTGCCGCATGCTGAAGATAAATGTGTCTAATTTTATTAATGATACTTTCATTGATTGGAAAAGAACAACAGTTCCCATTATGCTAATATCACATTTTGATATCTTATGCGGTGATCATGTATTGATATAATAAACCTTTAGTTGGACCAAGTACAGAATTATTTGTATTAATTTGCTTCAAGATGAAAGACGCCGAGAATGACAACAAAAGGGAGAGAGGCTGACAAAGTGTGTGATGAAGAAAATGTGATGCTGTTCAAACGACAATTTCCATGGTTTTAATTCTCAAGACAAAGATGAGGAAGACCTCTGTTTAACTATCCACTTGACACACACTGTTCGGCACTCTTTAACTAAGCACTGTTCAATGCTGTTTGGAAGAAATAAGGTTTATTTAACATGTAGCACAGTGAGCCTTACCCAAAACCAGACTCACAGACTCAATTCATTTTGCTTCTAATCATAGCTGAAGTGTTTTTTCTTTGTTTCTCAAGCTGCTGCGACTCCCCTTAAGTCTTCTGGCACCGCTCTGTGGGAATCTGTCTCACACTTGGAAAACCGCTTTGCTATAACATAACGATAATAATTCATTCATTAATTTTCTACCGCTTATCCTCATAAAGGTCGTGGGGGTGCTGGACCCTATCCCAGCTGTCTTTGGGCGAGAGGCGGGGTACACCCTGGGCTGGTGGCCAGCCAATCACAGGGCACATATAGACAAACAACCATTCACACTCACATTCATACCTATGGACAATTTGGAGTCGCCAATTAACCTAGCATGTTTTTGGAATGTGGGAGGAAACCGGAGTACCCGGAAAAAAGCCACGTATGCACAGGGATAACATCCTAACTCCACACAGAGATGGCTGATGGTGGAATTGAACTCTGGTCTCCAAGCTGTGAGGCATGTATGCTAACCACTCATCCGCCGTGCAGTCTATAACGATAACATAATTCCAGAAAAAAATCACTAAATCAAGCTGAACTATGTAAGTTCTTTTTCCTGTACATGTGTATGATAGTTAAGAATATTAAAATGTTCTTTAAAAAACTGCTTCTACAGTTAATAAAGTTTTTATGATGGCCACAGCTTGAGCCCGGAATGGTTTCATTACATCCCCATTATTTCATATGGGAAACATTTACTCCAATCTGCAAGAAAGTTGCAGTTTCAAGGTTTTCCAAGCACATCTAATCATATTTCTACCTTCACAATTCAAATTCAAATATCCATAGCATTATAAGGAAAATAAATTCACTTTTTATTGGTTCATAATCATTTGCTTTTAACTTAGCTGATTTTCATACAATATTGTGGTTTCAGTCACTTGAACTGCTCAAACAGAAAAATACTTAGCATGGCAATGACACATGACCCAAGAAAGAGGAGGATGAGGAGGTATAGAAAGATGTAAAGGATGGCTGAATAAGAGCTCGGGTGACGAGCATCACATTATCAATACAGCTGATGGAGTGCAGTGGAAAGTCAGTATGCCCAAAGGGAGACAGTGGAGAATGCTGCAGTTTGCTAATCTTGCACAACACCCTGGCGCAGAGGTCAGCACAACTTCCAATCACATCCAGTCTACTTTGGGTGTTCCAAACTCAAAGTTATTTGGAATAGATTTCATCATTTTGTCTTGGCGCATGATGTACAAAACTACATACAAAAACTTGACGGAGAGACAAATATATGGCAAAAGTTACACACAAAACATCAGAATTAAAGTTGCTGTGATGCCACACAAGATAAATTTAAGTAGAAGAGGTAGTATTAGGAGAAAAATAGAATAGGACCCGTTCTCCAAAACCTGACAAGGGAGCAAAGCTGGAATAGGCCCTGGAATTTTTGGTTCAGCCTGGCTTTGTTTGTTTTTTTTTTTTTTTTTTTTTTTTTTAATTGGTCACAGAGCCTTGGACTGACTTGACATGTCACGGCAGCGATGTGCATCCTTTGCTCTGCCAGCTCACCCTCTCTGTTGTGTTGTTTTTAAAACAACCATCAATTGGCCCATTATTCATCAGCCCAACAGGAACATTTCCGGTACAAAAGTCCGCCCTTCCAGGGGAGTCAACATGTAATTGAAGTGCTCTCAAAACAAGCTTATTTATTGGGCAGTCTTCAATCACTGCTACATCCATCTTAAAAAACATGTAACAACAAAGCTTTACAATGTTAAGTTATTAAACAGTGTCAAATAAAACCTTGCATTCACCTAAATTAATGTAGGTCGCTGATAATTGGGACACCACATGATTTTTAGATATCAATACGTAAGTGGATGATGCATTGTCAGCAGACATTGCTAGTGGATGCTCAAAAATTGAAGCAAAACTGATACTATAAAAAAAGGTATGAAAAATAAGAGTAAATTAGTAGTTTGAGCTCTAATCAGGAATTGAACCGACCATCTCTAGGTGTGGATGTGGATGTGTAATAATCGACAATTGGGGTAGCAGTAGGGCATGCGTAATAAACATAGTGTGAGCTCCCATTATGCTTTTTCGGCACTGCTCGTTAAATACGTAGTTGTTAATATTATGTGTTTAATGTTGTGTATTTGTTTTTTTTTTGTCATTCTGTGTACATAAGTAAATCTTTAGGTTAGCTATTGCCCTAATGCGTTGATAGGTGGAGATGATAAGATTACAGTGACTTCTGTCTGATGTAATGTAAGTGCATACAGCATGATGAATGCATAAGCAGGAATTGAACCGGGCACCTTTGGGTTGGGAAGTACATATTCCATCAACCAATCCACGCCATCATTGTCGAATCCACAAAGTGATTCAATAATGGAAAATTTTAAGTGAATTTTCACCAACAGAGGGTTCCATTTAAGTTGCCAATTTATTTTTAATGGGGACATTTTCACAGAAAATATGAAATTACGCTAGGTCTCTTATGCTAGGAGTCCACTGGGAAGGCCACAGCGAGCCACTACGCACGAGCCAATCACATAATCTTTGGCGCGAACTGGCACCAACTGGAGCCGGCCCAGTGGACTCCTAGCATCATTGGCAACTTGGCTCGCGCCATTACATTCCAGTGGATTCCAATAGACGGATTGTTTGCGACATTTGGCTCCACTTGGTGGACACTTCGCGCCACTTGCATCAAGCAATCGACGCGGTGAAGATTTTAAACATTTTGAAATTTTCTTGCCAACAAACTCAATTTTTACCGCCGTTACGTGCCCCCACGAGCCAGTTAGGAGGCAGTTGGAGCCACTGCACGCCACTAGGCACCTTATTAGCGACACCAGGCGCCACAGCAAATTTCATTGCCGTGAACTGGCACCAACTGGCCACGGCCCAGTGGACTCTTAGCATTAGGCTACGTTCAAACTGCAGGGTATGATGCCCAATTCAGATTTTTTTGTTAAAATATTATTTTTCATACGTTCATTCACATTATCAAAAACTTGAAAAGACTTCATGTGAACACAAAGCGGGATTGTTGCAATTCCAAGGATTCTGTATAACAGGAGTGGATATTTTTAAAATAAATGATTAAGAAGAAATAGGGCAAGTTTGTGCAAAACATGTTTGCGACGCCTGCTCAAGGCAGCGTGTGGGTGGCAGGAGTGGTGCGAAATTGCCGTGAGCCGCTACACTGACACTTTTTAAATATCATTTTCTGATGACAAGAAGATTTGCCTACATCCATGAGTATCTTTTTCCAAGTTTCACACGGAAAAAGACGCCTCATTTGAAAAAAAGATCAGAATTGTACTTCTGACACACATGATAAAAAACAGTGAAGGTAGACTTAGTACTTCTGTACAAGATAAACCTGTTTGTGTGTATAATGCTTTGTTTACTGATCACATCAATGCACATTGTGTTAGCGTGTGCAGGAACACCTCAGGTCAAACAGTATCATCCACAGGTATGTTTATCTTCAGGCGAAACATGCATTAAACTTTTTTTTTCTCTCCTCTCTCCAGTTATCTTTTATCATTCAATTTCATTTTATTGTCCCGCCACTCTCTTATCTTATAATGTCTTCATCTTATTCTATCTACTATATATTCTAACACAGGAGGGTTTCATTTACCAGGTGTTTTATTCCTTACTATATGTTTCATTCTGTATTTTACACACTGTTGGAGATAGAAATAAACAAAACAGGACAACAAAAGCAATGTAATAAAGCTTTGTGTTCCCTTTGTGTATATACTGCACCTATATTATTTCCTTGTATTGTTTTTTCAGCTTTTATCAGCTTAGACTAGTATGCTGAAGATTTAATCAGACCTTTTCCATTGTTGCTGCCTCCCGTAGGTATACTGTATCTATTTGGAAAAGCAGAATTTTAGTTAAAGCTCTTTATCACACTATGATTGTAATTATTATTCATTCATTCATTTTCTACCGCTTTTCCTCACGAGGGTCGCGTGGGGTGCTGGAGCCTATCCCAGCTGTCTTCGGGCGAGAGGCAGGGTACACCCTGGACTGGTCGCCAGCCAATCACAGGGCACATATAGACAAACAACCATTCACACTCACATTCATACCTATGGACAATTTGGAGTCGCCAATTAACCTAGCATGTTTTTGGAATGTGGGAGGAACATTCAAACTAGAACATGCAAACTCCACGCAGAGATGGCCGAGGATGGAATCGAACTCGGGTCATGTAGCTATGTGGCCTACGTGCTAACCACTTGATCACCGTGCAGCCTTAATAATAAGATATTTCTTCAGTTTTGAAGACAGAATGGACTATTTGAGTATTGCCATTAAAAATCATGTAATTTAATTTAAAGTAATAGCTTCTGAGGATTTGAAATATTACCATGGAAACCCTTAATCATATACTGGTCTATATAAACAGTCTGGCGCCTGTCCTTCACACATCCTGAACAAATACTGTATACTTTCATTAATGCGATATACGTATAGAATATATTATTTCAGCATGTTTTTGGAATGTGGAAGGAAACCGGAGTACCCGGAGAAAATACACGCATGCACGGGGAGAACATGCAAACTCCACACAGAGATGGCAGAGGGTGGAATTGAACCCTGGTCTCCTAGCTGTGAGGTCTGCGCGCTAACCACTTATCCGCCGTGCAGCCCATTTTAATTATTACAATTATTATTATTATTGGATTCGTTTGTACACTGGTACAATTATATGATTATTATCGTTCAAATTCTTCGAGTAAAAAACAAAAATACACCAGGCAAAACGTCGTGTACACACACACACCACTTACGTATATATAAACACAAACAGAAGAGAACAAGGAGTTGACACACGGAGCTCTGTTTTATTCATGTTGATGTGATGCTAGTGGACATGCACCCGCGAGGAACACTGCTTTTCTCACCTAACACACACACCCACACACAACGCACACAACCCCTCTGCTAGCTCTCCACCCAGGAGTTCAACACAGGACACCAGATGTTTCCAGCAATATCTCCTATTTGCTCTATTTTGCTCATTTCCCCCCTCAGCAAAGCAGGTTGTTGTTTTTTTGTTATTTTATTTGTTTGTCACAAGGCAATTTTCACAGATTTTTCACCAAGCTGGTGTAGCATGCCACGCAAAAGGAACCAACGGGCAGTTGTGTTCAATGCTCAATAGAGAGACCACTCCCAGCTGGGATTCCCTCAAGGGACAGGGTGGTGGGGGTGGAGGGGGGAGCTGTGACAGAAGCGTCAATCATTCCAAACAACACTTTCTGCCTGGAAAAGAAAGTCATCTGTTGTCAGGGGCAGTGTGTCTAATGGTGCTAATTGCTCGTGATGCTGAGTCATTTATGTGAGCATGAGATCCGGCCTATGGCTCATCAGTGATGGAGAGGATGCTAGTAGGAGACAGTTCAAAGAGGTTGAGGCCTGCCAAAACCAAAAAACACTACACACACACATACACTGGTACCCAAGCCCAGAAATCCAATCAGACCAATACGGGGAGCCTTACAGATGCTCAAAATAGTTTCTATGGAACACAATGTTCTGTGTGGAAAAGACAGGAAGCAAAACGATGAGGATGCTTAGGTTCTCATTGGGAGTGACTAGGATAGATAGGATCAGGGACAAGTCCATCAAAGGAACGTTACATGTTGGAGATAAAGTCACAGAGGCCAGACTAAGATGGTTCAGACATGTCCAGAGGACAGGATGCTGCGTTTAGAGCTAGGTAGGAGGTGTAGAGGAAGACCAAAGAGGAGGTTCATGGCTATAGGAGAAGGACGACATGAGGGTATTTGGTGTGAGTGAGACAGATGGAGAAGACAGGTTTGGATGGACGAGATTGATTTGCTGTGGTGACTCCTGACCGGAAAAGGCGAAAGAGAAAGAAGAAGAAGAAGCGTTCTGTGTGCCTGAAGCTTTAATGCTAAGGTGCCGTGTTTGCCCACAATAGTGTTTGGCTCCAAAAAGTGTACTTTATACATGTTTTAGGAACACAATGTATCTCTGCACTTGTCCAACATGAAAGATGTCAAATATCACATACAACCCAACAAAAGACCAACCAGTACCAGCCATTTTAGAGGATTGTGACCGATCATTTGTGTTGTAGGGCTATATAAAATGGAATATACCCCCAAAAAAGTCATTATTAAGTAAAATTATTAAAATTATAAAATTATTATAAAAATAAAATTTGTTTTCATTAAATTTTATTAAATTTCATTAAATTTTATTAATTTATTAAATTTAAGTAAAAATTCAGTAAGTTTCATCAAAAAAATTAAGTACATGGGTACGTTTCAGCAAAATATTAGTCCTCAACAAAAAAGGGAGAAAAACAAGATACATTTCACTTTGACACAAACAACCCATATTTGTTTCACCAAAATATCTAAACATATTAGAAAAATAACAAAAGATTTTTGTTTTACATCAATATAACAATTGCACTCAACATGATCTCTTCTATTGTGGGCTTGCATCATCACCTCTTTTTGCCTCTCATGCAAAAACAAAAACATACATATACTTTGGGATGGGTGTTCAGGTTGAAAAGAACCTATAAATACGTAGTTTTAGTTATAATAATAAATGGTTATAATAAATAGAGTGGGACGGCAGCATAGCTACGTGAGCTACATTACAGTCACATTTTAACAGTTAGTTAATGCTAGTTTAACCTAGCATGAAGAAAACTCCGATGTCCGACAGTCAATAGACCTCTAGAATTTTTAGGATTTATATGGATGTATTAGGATGTATATGAGCATCTTTTCCCTCAAATGTAAGGGAAATAAATGAGGGAGACGACAGCTGTTTCCATGCAAATGGCCATGCACTTATTGCATCTTTTTTATTTAAATAACGATATGTGCATTTTATTAGTTATTATGGTAAATCCCAGGTTAATAAAGCCATGCTTAGCTACCGTGTGCATGTTTTAATGCGGAGTAACTTATATTGCTCTCCCTTATGAAACTTTGAAGGTAAGTGGCACTTCAATTTTTTGTTGCCCCCGTCCACCGTGCTATGTTTGTGTACACTCCATACCTGAGCATTCTCCACTACATTTTCCTATGCCAAGTACGATTGAAAGAGATGAGCAGTATGCTTGCCAAAGATGTGCGGTATAACCAATGTCATCATTTCTGATGCCAGTTATTAATGATAAATGCCACATTACATGAGAAAAATTAATCCTCATGAACTGCATTGTGGGCTGCACGGCGGTTGAGTGGTTAGCGCACAGACTTCACAGCTAGGAGACCAGGATTCAATTCCACCCTCAGTCATCTCTGTGTGGAGTTTGCATGTTCTCCCTGTGCATGCGTGGGTTTTCTCCGGGTACTCCGGTTTCCTCCCACATTCCAAAAACATGCTAGGTTAATTGGCGACTCCAAATTGTCCATAGGTATGAATGTGAGTGTGAATGGTTGTTTGTCTATATGTGCCCTGTGATTGGCTGGCGACCAGTCCAGGGTGAAAATGAATGAATGAATGAACTACATTGTTAGTAAAAAACCGACAGCACGAAGAGGCTATCTGACACGCACAGAAAAGAGAAAGACGTGTGTCCTTGTCTCACATAGGGATTGTGGACGATGGGCAACACTCCAGTTTTGTGACCCATGACGCCCTTACGTAAACATTTGTTCTTCTTCGCTTCTCTCTAGTGGCTTTGGAATGCGAAGAGTTACACATTTCAAGTGAAGCAGCAAAGTGAATAAAAAGAATCCCACAGTGTGTCATAACAATTGGCTTTTCTTTTAACTCCCTTTTGGTCGCACGGAAACAAAGAAGGCAAAGACTGGGAATGTCAGATGCCTTTAGTGGTCACTTGAAAAGCTGGAACTGGAACACTGAATATGAAGAAGTGAATTTTTAGCCATGGAAGGGCAAGTTTTGCCTGTAGTAGACCATTAAATATGTTTACATCTACGAGGTGATGCTTGACCCAAACTCAGTGAAACGTTGCCAAATTTAACAAGGCGCCAATGCATCAGCGTCAATATCCCCGGGCTTTGCTGTTGTTGTTTATGAAAAGCAGCACTAATATGAAAATTACACCACTATATTTACCATAATACCATGTTGAAGATGATAGTGAAGGACATCTACAAACACCAATGACAATGCAAAGCAAAAAAAAATGCATGCTCAACTTTAGAATCACCTTTGGAAATGACTGACTTCATAAAAAAAAGCGGTTATGGTTTTGGAATAGTTCAAGGTCACTACTATGTACGCTCTTATTACAGATTATAGTAAGGATAAATGCCCTTGACGTCACAGAAAGGATAGAATTCCGGGATGTAATGACAGTTGTGCTCAAGGTTATCAGTGTCTATTAACCTTAGTTTGAAAACTTTCCATTAAAAAAAGTGCATATTTGTGCTCCAAATAAAAAAACAAATACGCCAGATGTAATAGCTCACCTGTGGTCTCGGGTGTCCTTTCACGATGCACTGAAGCACAAGCGTGTCTCCCTCTTTGATGGTGTAGATCCTCTCGCTGATGTTATCGTCCTTGACGTTGCACGCAGCGCCCGAGTGCACAATCTGGGCGTTGGCTGGCGCTGTGGGCATACACACAAACGGAAGAAGAAGAAGTGGAGGAAAAAGACATTAGAATTGGTAAACTCTTAAAGCAGGCAAAGGTCAAAAATGCAAAATGTAAAACTTCTAAGTTTCTTGCTGAAATAATATATTCTATATATCTCATAAATTAAATTATTGGTTCCTCAGTGTTGTTTCTCCAGCCTTCTGATTGACTAAAATGAGTTTAGGAATCATGCTACTTTGGTGTGCAATTGACTGCAAAGTATACAGTATTTGTGCAGGACGTGTGAAGGACAGGCGACAGACTGTTTATATAAACCAGTATATGATTAAGGGTTTCCATGGTAATATTTGGTAATATTTTAAAGTTATTACTTTAAATTAAATTACATGATTTTTAATGGCAATATTGAAATGGTCCATTCTGTCTTAAAAACTGAAGAAATATCTTATTATTAGGGCTGCACGGTGGACAAGTGGTTAGCACATAGGCCACATAGCTACGTGACCCGAGTTCGATTCCATCCTCGGCCATCTCTGTGTGGAGTTTGCATGGGTTTTCTCCGGGTACTCCAGTTTCCTAACACATTCCAAAAACATGCTAGGTTAATTGGCGACTCCAAATTGTCCATAGGTATGAATGTGAGTGTGAATGGTTGTTTGTCTATATGTGCCCTGTGATTGGCTGGCGACCAATCCCAGGGTGTACCCCGCCTCTCGCCCGAAGACAGCTGGGATAGGCTCCACAATATTGTCCACAATGCATGAAAATGCAGTACTAACTATCTTGAAATAAAGCACATGATGCATATTTTCAAGTTTACTTCATCACTACGATGCAAGTCCCCTAAAGGCCTCCAGTGACCTATGAAGAGCCCTGGCTTGCATGCAATTAGCATCAACTACCCTCTGAGGGGAGACAGACGACAGGAAGGGGGGAGACAAAACAGCGGGTGAGGAGGGAAAAAGGCCAGATCAGAGTGTTAACCCCCCCACCACCACCACCCCCGGACAGGTGCAGAAGTCGGAACAGCACAATGATGTGATTAACATCGATACACGCAGAGAACAAATCCTCACGGTGTTCAAACAATTGTTATCATTGAACAGACAGCGAGCGGGTGGGTGGCCCGTTCACCTGAAAGCTTCAAGTCAGATCAACTGTGATGGAACGCCTCAACCCAGTTTGGGAATCGTGTGTCTGCTTTGCCAAAACAGCCAATACACTGACTTTCATTTCAAAGAAATGCTAATAAAAAACTGTGGATTCAGGGGTGCACTCGAGACCTAATGTTCCTTATATTTTATCATCATCTCTGTCAAATATGATTACATAAACGCTCAGTGAGTTGCAGCCTTCGCAAAGAAAATACTGCACAATTTCAACACCTTTTGGAGATATTTTTTTTTAATGTAGTTAAATAAGGTCAACAAAATGTTACAAGCACTTTAAAGTTAGATGCATAAGACAGAAGCCTGGAAAAGCATTAACTGTTACTGAATGTTCATTCATTCATTCATTTTCTATCACTTATCCTCACAGAGATGGCCAAGGGTAGAATTGAACCCTGGTCTCCTAGCTGTGAGGTCTGCACTCAACCACTGTGCCGCGCACTGAAGATAAATGTGTCTAATTTTATTAATGATACTTGCACATTAATTGATGGGAAAAGAACAACAGTTCCCATGATGCTAATATCACGTTTTGATGTCTTATATGTGGCAATCATGTATTGATATAATAAATATTTAGTTGGACCATTCATTCATTCATTCATTCATTTTCTACCGCTTTTTCCTCATGAGGGTTGCAGGGTGCTGGAGCCTATCCCAGCTATCTTCTGGCCAGAGGCGGGGTACACCCTGGACTGGTCGCCAGCCAATCACAGGGCACATATAGACAAACAACCATTCACACTCCTATTCACAACCTAGCAAACCTACGCATGTACGGGGAGAACATGCAAACTCCACACAGAGATGGCCGAGGATGGAATTAAACTCGGGTCTCCTAGCTGTGTGGCCTGCGCGCTAACCACTCATCCATAATTGATATAAATAGTATTGCGATATTCACGTTTAGGCGGCAAAATCATGTATACTTGAATTATGCTCAACTGGTGAATTAAGCATGTCAGCAACTTTACCTTTAAAAATATTCAACTCATACAGACAGAATTATTAATAATCAATAACCCCTTCATGATACCCATCCCAACAGAGTTTGCAATCATTTCCATTGCTTTATCTGCAGGGAACTGGATCAGAACCAAGAGGTTAGGTTCCCTGCTTGAAGGGCATGTTGGTAGCAGTCGGTGTGGGAGGGAGGGTCATGTCTTATGTGTAAAGACTGCAGCTTTACATATGCCGCGTGCGCATCAGCATACTCTCAGATCATTTACATGCAAGCTTTCAAAGGACGGCGCCATTAAAAGTCGGTTGCGGACATGTACGGTAATGCTGTATGATAAGTTCAAAAGACAGAGAGCTGATATAAATGGTGAATAATTGTCTCCTTAAAGCTTATTGGCATGTCTGCATTAGTTTGCCTCTCCGGAGAGAGCGAGGTCGGACAGAGCGGCGCCTCTTGTCTGATCCCACCTCCGGCAGCTTGGCAGCTTTAGCTGTCTGATCGGCGGGAGGAACGACGGCGGAGAGAAAGACATGCAGGAGAAAAAGAAATGCAAGAGTGTGGGAAGACAAGAGGCAGGCGATGGAGAAAAAGGGATGAACAAACAACTTCAGACGTGTACTCCCTCTAACATGTATGATGAGTTTTTTTTTAGTTGATTAGCATGTTTATCCAAAAAAATCATCATCTACAACAGGGGTCTCAAACTCAATTTACTTGGGGGCCACTGGAGCTCAGGTCTGGGTGAGACTGGGCCGCATCAGGTTTTCCAAAAAAAAAAAAACACATTTATTAAAAACAAAAAAAATTTTAAACTTTGCTTTGGTTCCAATTTTCTACAATAAAAGCTCTGATAAAACATTCCACTGTTCTCAAATATCTTACTTTTTATTTTTCTTCACAAAATAAGATGAAAAATAAATAAACAAAATCAAGAATAAAGAAAATCAATCAATCAGTAATAAATAAATAAATATTATAATAATAATAAAACGGCAAATGATAAAAACTTAAGAAACCACATATAGTTGGTGGGTAGACAAATTATTTTTTTCAGATTAAAATGAACAAAGCATTATTAGAGCCCTGTAGACATGACAAAACACGACTATAGTCACATTTATACTCTTTTTATTTACAACTTATTGCGCAACTGCAGGATCTTGAGACACATGCTAACTCGCAAACTAGAGAGCTAGCGACCTAAACGGTAGCCTTCAAGTTATTTCCTTTAAACTTAAATAGCCAAAAACCTACCACTTCCACACGGATAGGGAGGATAACTATTAACAGTTATTTAACCTTTAACATGAACATTAATCAAACGTAATAATTTTTTCTGGGTACATGATACCATACAGCATCCATATCAAACTTGCGCGGGCCGCACTAACATTAAACTTTCATATCAAGGCGGGGGCCTCGCGGGCCGCGTGTTTGAGACCCCTGTTCTACAATGAAGTGTGAAGACATGCAAATCATAATGGGCGACACTACTACTGCAACCACTAGGGGCACTGTTGATTCAGTGTCAACTAGCTGACTGTCTAAAAAGAGTGAAATTAACATTGAAAGTTTTCCTCAAGTTGTCCTAACTTCGCTGAAGTCTCCCAGCGCCCCCTAGCGTCGACCTGCCTCAAACTTGGAAAACCACTGCTTTACAAATAACAATGTATTGTGGCTCAAGCAATCTTAAAAATCAATGACTGACATGTAAGAACAGCCAATGACATCGCAGTCCAACGACAATGGAAAACAATTGAAAAATTAATTGTTTTTCTTTACTAAACATCCTTCTTAGTAGATTTTATGACATCTATGAATTGCAGCATAATAGCTTCTCATAGAAGACCTTGTTGATATGCACTCACATAGCACAATCATAGTTGCACAACATTTGACTGATGGAAAAATACCTTCTCCAAAGAAAAATACTTTCTTTTGAGAACGTCGTTCTGGGCTCTTGATCCATCTTGCTGTATTATTTACTTCCATTTGAAAAAAATCTTTTAAATTGTGTGACTATTGATTACTTCTCCAATAGCAACACGGTCCAAAGAACCAGGAAGAAAGGCTAAGGAGAAGAAAGCTGAAACCAGTCCAATGAGGTTAGAGGTTCAATATAAGTAAAGACAAAAATGGCTCTGCATATTCTTTGATGTGCTGAAACTTTTTTCTTCGTTGTGTATCTTTATAATATGCCGCAGGCCAATCAAAAACAAGGACCCCGGGCCGGACGTTGGACATCCCTCCCCTAGAAATGCCAACATTTAGATTACTTTGTGTAGTAAGTAAAATGTCATCATCACAACCTAAAAATGTCAAAACAGAAAGACGGTCTTGACCCTCTTTTGTTATGTTATCAAAACCAATAGGATCTCTGCAAATCCTGAAAAGAACCAATCCTACGCGGTGCTGTACATTAAGCAAAGTCCCTCCTGTAAATAAACACTGCAAAATCTGTTTATAGACATGCATCAATTCCATTGAGCATAGCAGGAAACCATCACTCACTGGAAGATGCTGTGCAGGAATCCAATCCATTCAATTCTGTTCATCCATCGGATACAAAAAAAAAAAGAAAAGTCCCATTGGAAGCTGATTGAATGTACATGGTTGGAAAAATTAAATGCATATTAGTTATGTGTGAAACAGAACAATCTGCAAAGAGCTGCAATGATTCATTGATTCCTCGCTGCCTGCCATGTTTGTTTGTGTGCACGAAGAGATGGGGGGGCAGGACATCTCTCTTGAAAACAAATGATGAGGTTGTTTAAAAACTGCTGGTTGTTGAGTGTGTGTGTAATCCTGACTGAAAGCGTCTGTGTGTATGTGTATGAATGTATGTGTTTCGGTCGAGGAATTCCCGCAGAACGGAACATGACTGATAGGCGTACTTTATATGCTTTACTTTATGGGAGCTGCTTGTGCATGCATATGAGCTCTGTCTCAATTCGCTTCATTCACAAGAGGCAGTTGAAACACTTTGGCTCTTCCCCCTTGCGAGCACGATGGGAAAGGAAAGGAAAGGCTGAAATAGAAAAGGAGTGTGGGCCTCAAACTGTGTTGATCCGACAAATCCGAGATTCCTTTGTCGCATACCAGCAGACAGACAAACATAGCTGGTGTCATGACCCCAATTGAACCACCGCAGCCCCTTTCATGATGGTTCAATTGGGAGCTCTGGATATCAAAACATGTGTGGTGCATTGATTTAACATTTGACCTGACTACTAAACAGCCACTACCACACATTCAACTGCAAATTGTTGTGTATGTGCTGTATACATACTCGGCCGCAACTATAGACAAGTTTACATGAGGAGTTTTTCCTCTTTCTGAATGACTTTTCCGAAAACAATGGTATCCATGGAAAGGAATATTCCAGTCTCTTGTCTACATACGCTGTTATAATCAAACAGAATAGTTTGAATGGGGCATGCGTAGTAAAGCGTAAACACCAACATCAAGTGATATCGGCTGCCCTGAGTTTTTCTTTCAATTGTTGGAATAACTCTGTGTTGCCAGTTTTTCATCCGTCCACTCTTGAAATTTGCTCGTCTCCATTTTTAAAACTGAAGAACGTCTCGAGCTGCGTGTTACGTCATATCTGAGCATGCGCTGAAAGAACGCACCCGGGATAAATTTAAAAAGGAAAAGATCAAATTCAATCTTGCTAATATTTTATAATTAAATTCGGACATGTTTTATATAGATATATATTTCCTTTTTAATAAAACTGGACTTGTGAATCAAGTATAGAAGGGTTTAGATTCTGTTCCACAGATGGCGCTAATGCACACCGAAAGCTTCTTGCCAACCACCAATAAACAACAGAAGAAGAAAAACACGACAAAGAAGAATGCACCGTGACAACTTTCCGTTTGAGCGGTTACAAGATACCTCAATCGGATTGGGGAAAGGAATATTCCATTCGGATTGGCACTTTTTTTTTCGGAATGAGGTGTATACAAAGGTTAAATTCTTTCCGTTTGAGCCAATAAACCGAATGCAATTGGAATATTTGGGTCCATGTATACGTGGCTATTATTACATTACAGAGGATGCCGTGTTTGCTACAGGACTACAATCTATCTGCGGCACTGAGTTGTGTTTGCAAAATTGGCCATGACACAAAACACAAAGCATCCAGTTAGGTGCTGTAAAGCTTTCCACCCTCATTCCAAAAACATGCATATTGGGCTAATTGGTGTCTCTAAATTATGAGTGTGAATGGTTGTTTGTCTATATGTGCCCTGTGATTGGCTGGCCACCAGTCCAGGGTGTACCCCGCCTCTCACCCAAAGACAAGGGATTAAAAATGCCGAATATTTTCATAAATTTACATCTAGTACCGGACTAGAATGCTCACTAGAATCATTTCAAGAAATGTAGCTGACTTTCCTTTGGGAAGATTGATGAAGTGATTGATTAATGTATAGTGTCCAATTCAAGAGTAACACAGCTTATGTAAAATAGTGTAAGAAGTCAAATGTTTATTATTATTATTTACACAATAAGAGAGCATAATAATAAAAAATGAGTATTTCCAACAGGATGTACACAAAACAAAAAGAATCAAATACTGTTGTTCAATTACAACCCATAAAGCCATGATAAAAATAGTTTCCCAGAACTCCAAGCAATTTTCCCAGCTCGGTGGAGGTCTAACTGGGATTTGGAAAGACTGTGGGTTAAACAAAGGCTTACGGAATTTTTTTATTCCCAGAAATTGTAATCCATGACAATGAATCCACTCATGAAATGCTGATCAAATCAAGGTTACACCCTGGGACCAAACAGAGGAGCCATTGTAGCAAATCTAAGTCATATATCTTCATCATCCAGTGGCTGAATGAAGCGACATCAAAACTTTGGACAAACTGAACTTTTACTTGAACATGGGTGCTGCCGCTCCTCCAGGATGTAAAAGATAAAGCAAGACAGCGTCAAAGACATGAGAATGACTTAGATCTTTGGCGAATAGAAGATGAAGATGTGAGGAGAACAAGGAGTGGGAGGAAGATGAGCAAGGAAGTGAAGAGGATGAAGATTGAAAAAAAAAAAAGTACAATCCACAATGTCTGTAGGTGTTAAGCATGCTGGCTTTGATTATGAATACATTCAGGCTAGGCAGGAAGTACATGCAAAGACAGTATTAAGTTTTAAATTGATGTAAATGTAATAAGATGAACAAAAGCACACAGTAAAACACAATTAGGTACAATAGGTTCAAGAAAAGAACATGAAATGTCACATCTCAGTAGGGTATTAGGAGCAGTTCAAAAGGTTAGAATGTGGTCTCAGCTCGGCTTGTGACCATAATCAATAAATCAAAGGGAAAATAAATTATAACGCCCTCACAGGCTGGATGACAAGAGGGTTCACTCTGCATATGTCTGTACACACTGGTTCTATATTGGAATGAATGGAGGGATGAGTGAACCAATAACTTCCAGATCAATAAGTGATAAGTGAATTTCTGCAAAGTAAGTTTCCTTACGACCCGAGTGGTTATCACGCAGGCCTCACAGCTAGGAGACCAGAGTTCAATTCCACCCTCGGCCATCTCTGTGTGGAGTTTGCATGTTCTCCTCGTGCATGTGTGGGTTTTTTTTCCAGGTACTCCGGTTTCCTCCCACATTCCAAAAACATGCTAGGTTAATTGGCGACTCCAAATTGTCCATAGGTATGAATGTGAGTGTGAATGGTTGTTTGTCTATATGTGCCCTGTGATTGGCTGGCGACCAGTCCAGAGTGTACCCCCGCCTCTTGCCCGAAGACAGCTGGGATAGGCTCCAGCAACCCCCGCGACCCTCGTGAGGAAAAGCAGTAGAAAATGAATGAATGAATGAATGAATGTTTGAGTGTCTGGAATGGATTAATGGGATTTACTCAATTTGAGTATTTTCTATAGGAAAACTTGAATGAATGAATGAACTATATTGTTAGTAAAAAAAACGACAGCACAAGGAGGCTATCTGGCATGCACAGAAAAGAGAAAGACGTGTGTCCTTGGAGTTTGCATGTTCTCCCCGTGCATGCGTGGGTTTGCTTGGTTGTGAATAGGAGTGTGAATGGTTGTTTGACTATACAGTGAAGAAAATAAGTATTTGAACACCCTGCTATTTTGCTATTTCTCCCACTTAGAAATCATGGAGGGGTCTGAAATTTTCATCGTAGGTGCATGTCCACTGTGAGAGAGATAAACTAAAAAGAAAAATCCAGAAATCACAATGCATGATTTTTTAACAATTTATTTGTGTGATACAGCTGCAAATAAGTATTTGAACACCTGAGAAAATGAATGTTAATATTTGGTACAGTAGCCTTTGTTTGCTATTACAGAGGTCAAACGTTTCCTGTAGTTTTTCACCAGGTTTGCACACACTGCAGGAGGGATCTTGGCCCACTCCTCCACACAGATCTTCTCTAGATCAGTCAGGTTTCTGGGCTGTCGCTGAGAAACACGGAGTTTGAGCTCCCTCCAAAGATTTTCGATTGGGTTCAGGTCTGGAGACTGGCTGGGCCATGCTAGAACCTTGATATGCTTCTTACGGAGCCACTCCTTGGTTTTCCTGGCTGTGTGCTTCGGGTCGTTGTCGTGTTGGAAGACCCAGCCACGACCCATCTTCAATGCTCTGACAGAGGGAAGGAGGTTGTTCCCCAAAATCTCACAATACACGGCCCCAGTCATCCTCTCTTTAATGCAGTGCACTCGTCCTGTCCCATGTGCAGAAAAACACCCCCAAAGCATGATGCTACCACCCCCATGCTTCCCAGTAGGGATGGTGTTCTTCGGATTGTACTCTTCATTCTTCTTCCTCCAAACACGCTTATTGGAATTATGACCAAAAAGTTCTATTTTGGTCTCATCTGACCATAAAACTTTCTCCCATGACTCCTCTGTATCATCCAAATGGTCATATGCAAACTTAAGACGGGCCTTGACATGTGCTGGTTTAAGCAGGGGAACCTTTCGTGCCATGCATGATTTCACATCATGACGTCTTAGTGTATTACCTACAGTAACCTTGGAAACGGTGGTCCCAGCTCTTTTCAGGTCATTGACCAAGTCCTGTCGTGTAGTTCTGGGCTGATTCCTCACCTTTCTTAGAATCATTGAGACCCCACGAGGTGATATCTTGCATGGGGCTCCACTCCGATTGAGATTGACCGTCATGTTTAGCTTCTTCCATTTTCTAATGATAGCTCCAACAGTGGACCTTTTTTCACCAAGCTGCTTGGTAATTGCTCCGTAGCCCTTTCCAGCCTTGTGGAGGTGTACAATTTTGTCTCTGGTGTCTTTGGACAGCTCTTTGGTCTTCGCCATGTTACAAGTTAAAGTCTTACTGATTGTATGGGGTGGACAGGTGTCTTTATGCAGCTAACGACCTCAAACAGGTGCATCTGATTCAGGATGATACATGGAGTGCAGGTGGACTTCTAATGGGCAGACTAACAGGTCTTTCAGGGTCAGAATTCTAGATGATACACAGGTGTTCAAATACTTATTTGCAGCTGTATCACACAAATAAATTGTTAAAAAATCATGCATTGTGATTTCTGGATTTTTCTTTTTAGTTTATCTCTCTCACAGTGGACATGCACCTACGATGAAAATTTCAGACCCCTCCATGATTTCTAAGTGGGAGAAATAGCAAAATAGCAGGGTGTTCAAATACTTATTTTCTTCACTGTATGTGCCCTGTGATTGGCTGGCGACCAGTCCAGGGTGTACCCCACCTTTCACCAAAGACAGCTGGGATAGGCTCCAGCACCCCCAGCGACCTTCGTGAGGATAAGCATAAGAAAATGAATGAATGAAAAGTTTCTGTAATATTTTAGTAGTTAGAGCATAAAAAGCCTGTGTATGACCTTCTAAATATGTTTTTAAAATTATGAGAGCCCTCTATACATGAAATAACAGACTCTCACATTGCTACGAGAGAGTTTGATGTTTTGTTTGTGTTTTTTCCTGGACCTAGTGACCAGTGTAGAATACTACCTATCATGTATCCCACTGCATCTTCGGAATGCGTCATATGTGAATTTGCATTCATTTAGCCTGCTTGAAAACACCTTAATTCAAGAATATGTAAAAATCACTTCATCACTATATTAGTCTTATTGTTTATAAAATATTGTGAGCTCCTATTTGATTCTCGCGCTTCCTGACCTGAGCAGAAAGCTGACCAATAGTAACAACAAGAAAACAAAACACAGGTACTAATACGACATGAGAACATAGTTGGCCACTCAGGTATCACATAGACTAGATTTAGTGATAGCCTTTAGCTACCTGGCCCATCCTGAGTCATACATTGTTCAAAAAGAACAATGTTCTTCCTCATTAGTTGTTTACCTCGCCAACATTAAATTAAAGTGGACAATGAAACTCTTTACTGAAGACATGACTGCATTTAATGAGAAATGACGACCCCTTGTTGTGTAATTGTGATGTTGCTTATATTACACTTTTACATCTCCTGCTATGTTATATTCTTCCGTGGGTCCTCTCAGTTGTGAGAAATAAGAGGACGCAGGACAAACGAGCAGACTAGAACCATTAAGCGAGCTCTCTTACAAAATTCCCACCAACCTCCGGATGTCTCAGAGCATCTGGTATCAAGACGCAATGATGTGCACAAAAGACAGAAGAGATAAACAGCTGGTGAAGAGGTTCAAAACCACAGCATAGGTTGAACTCTCTATTTTGGGTATGTGTGCGTTGAGCCATATGCCACCCAAACCTCCTTAAGGTGGAACATATGGTGATTCTGTAGCTCGGGTATGATGAGGATAGACACGGAAGAATTGTCCATTTTCCATGACTGTTCCCGTGAAGAAGAGGAAAGTGGAGGCGGCTGAGGCCAACAGGAAGATAACCTCGGGATGACAGGAAGGGAAGACTAGAGGGGCGTAAGAGGCACTTTATTTCGGAGGCAAGATGTGAGGATATAGCACGGAGGTCATGAGGCCTGCATCATCTGTCTTGCCTGGCTGTCGACATGACCTAATTCTACTCCACCATAATACGGCAACTCATTTTTAATGACACACACGGAAGTGGATAACGAGGATGAGTGCATGAGGGAAAGGAAACGCAAGGAAAGAATTCTTCCTGTAAGTGCAGGAACGCTGAGGAATCGTCCACGATGCAGCAGCGGTCAATCCAGGTGAAGTGGGTGGAAAGAAGGAAGATAAAAAGGATGCGGGAGAAAAGAGCATGAGTAAAAGGTCAGCGTGTGTGGATGGGAGAGGAAGAGGAGTTGGAGGATTGGATGTTAGGTCAACTTCAAAGATGGAGTGACAACGTAGATGAGGTCCAATAGTAGGGGTGCGATAACCTAGAATAATTAAAAACACTCCAGTTCTATGCTCGTGGTTAGTTCAAGGGAAAAAATCAAACCCTTTTTCTCCTTTCTGTCACTAACTTGTAAACAACTGTGGCGTTGATCGAGTGGGATTTACCACCTGAGGGTCGACGACTTTCGTTGAAGATCGTTGAAGATACCGGCTATTTTTTTTCAGGTTTTATTAATAGTAGCGATGCCATATTTGGTAAGTCCAAATCTACAGGTACAGGATGTCGAGTTCAACTTTGAGTCATACTGTAGCTACAGTTAAGTATAAATTTTAAAAAAAATGGTAATCGGTATCCATCTTGAGATACCCAATACCCCAAATTCACATACATTATAATTCACGTATGTCACGTCCGATGATGTGTAATTAACTTACCATCAAGATCTAAAGTTGTTGATATCGAGCACCATGTCTTTTTTTATGTTGCCCTTCTAAAATGGTGTTTTCTCTCATATAAAGGTACAATTTCTCCACTTCAAAGATTAATTTTCGTCATCCATCATCTATGTTGCAATGAGCGCTGGATACATATTAAGCTTTTAAGCTTTTAGTTAAAAAACTGAAGTTTATTTTGACACCAGAAGCTGTTTCCGGGTATTTCTTGCTGCTGGATTTACATGCAAACACATCAAAAATAGACTTAAAGTCTATTTTTTGCATGAGACGCACGTGTGTGCCGGTTGGTGTGAATTGCCAGACTGATTTGAAAGTGTATGACGCTCTGCTACGGGGTTAAACAACATCAACTAGTACAGGATCTATGATCTAAAATACCTACAAGGTCCTCCAGATTTTCAAACATGACCTCAATACCCGTTGCCATTTTTGTCTTACAAATCAATAAGAGACTTGGTGATTTCTGAAATGTTGGCAATTCGCTAAAGAAGGCTGGAATGACTCCTGGATATTTGACCTTGGCTACCTTAGCCATCTCCGGGCGGACATTGTCTAATATGAATTAAGTTTGTTCCTCTCAGTTATTACACTGGTGCGTAGTCGGGGACCCTGTATATGTGTAACCTTTCTGAACATAGGGTGAGCATAATCCGGGGTGACATTTTGAATTATAAACCTTTTCTTAATAGCAAGCTATGTTTTAAGTCAGGGTTTTTAAAAGTATAATGGTGCCTTGGTTAGTGTCATTAAGTCATTAAGAAAGTCAGACTCAAACTAAAACAAACTCTAACCAAGGTAGTTTTTTTTTAATTAATCTGTTAAAGACATGCATTTTATAGACAATAATTATAATTTTATAACGATGCTAAAATTATTACAAATGACAACTAAACATTTGACATCACTTTTACCTCGCTTTGCAAAGAGGGAGGAGGAGCGAAAGCTGTGCTAGGAGGGCAAGCCCTTTTTTTCTCCACTGTTATTGCACTCATGAGGCACTCGTACAAAGTTTTACATAAAAAAAAATACAATACTACAAACAAGACACATGAGGAAATGAACATTTAACATCACTTTGGGGACGTCGAGTCAGTTGACTAAAGTCCTGTAACAGCTCCTTGTTGATGTTTGATGTTGTGACGTGGTTATTTAAGTATCATGAGATTCCGTACAAATAGAACAGTTTTTCACGTGCGCCAAATTGTACGCTAAGTACATTTTGGATGTTAACCAAAATACGCACTAACCGGGGCGAATGTTAACCAAGACACAGCAGCTTGACAAAGTAAGGAATATGCCAAATGAATAGATTTTATTTTGTTCAGTTAAATTGAAATCTGGATCCGATCTAGATTTTATATACACACGTAATTCAAATCCAGTAAGATTTGGCAGAAAATAAATGTAAGAATTGTCCCATTTGATAACATAGGTGTTTGAAAGTTTGGCTCATTTATTTAAGATGAGCACAATATGTATTGAATTGAGCGTAACCATCATCAAAAACCCCCCACATGAAATATGAACACCCATGCCAAGGAGAATCTCATTGGCGGGAAAATAAATATGACAAATAAAGTAAAGACAAAGTGTTAGATGAGTCAAAGTGACAGAAGCCGCAAAAACCAAGGTCTAAAATGACACAGTGGAAAAAGTGGTAGAGAATAACGAGAACATAGAGATCAAGTGCCAAACACGGTGGCTTATATGAGCCTGTCAACACAGCTCAACATAGGATATTAATATTAGTCTCACACATACCCACCGGAGCCACTTACTAATTGATGAACGCCGCATTGTTAATGTGTCACTGTGAATTCAATGCACACTTTTTTCAGCAAGTTTTAATGAAGAGTCGGTTATGACTTTGAGGCGAGACTTAAAAGCCGTGACACCTTGTGGATGTGATGGCAGATGGATATGTCGTGATGGATGGAAGTTTTTTTTTGTTTTTTTTTTAATTCATTCATTTAATCATTCTGTGGTTAGAACAAGATTAGCGACAATGGTTGAGTATTATGATCAAGAAAAAATCTAAATGGGAAAACAGATTAGATTACATGAAATGTCATTTGAGGATTTACTTTGAATTGCATTCACCTGAAAGAGATGACGAGTGGTTAGCGCGCAGACCTCACAGCTAGGAGACCAGGGTTCAATTCCACCCTCGGCCATCTCTGTGTGGAGTTTGCGTGTTTTCTCCGTGCATGCCGGGTACTCCGGTTTCCTCCCACATTCCAAAAACATGCTAGGTTAATTGGCGACTCCAAATTGTCCATAGGTATGAATGTGAGTGTGAATGGTTGTTTGTCTATATGTGCCCTGTGATTGGCTGGCATCCAGTCCAGGGTGTACCCCGACAGCTGGGATAGGCTCCAGCACCCCCGCGACCCTCGTGAAAACTTGCCTTTCATTCATATACAAACCATTTAAGGTCACTGATAAATCAACTATAATTTTGTTGCTTACAGGTAGGAAAAACATATTTCATAAATTTCTCACTACAGTGGAAGTAGTCTAAATCAGTGGGAGTACATGAATAAAAATGAAATACAATTAGCATCTAACAATCTTCCCATTGTACACTCCGGTTCTCCCGGTCACGATAGGCAGGTAGATAGATAGGCAAGACATAACACTCACCTTTACACTCCTATTATTTTTTGTTTACGCCATTTACGCAACTCTTACATGCAGGCTAGCCGGCTGCGGCTTTAAGCATTAGCATGGTAGCTCATCTCCAATTTATTTATTCTAAACTTCAAGGCTTCAAGCAGAGTGGGGTAGAATAACAAAGCAAGATGCCACAAATGTACCACTTCCACACATAACAGGAGAACTTGTTTTCACTATTCCATATCATACCTGTCATGGCTGACGGAGGAAAGGTAATGTCTCGTTAATGTAACATTACTGACTCCTACCGATCACAACACTACATATGAGTTGTCTTTGAGCATTTTTGACCAATAATCAACCAAGAAACTGATCAGTTATTATTTTTTCATATTTGTATATTAATATTATGGTAAAAATTTATTCAATTTGAATGTGTTTCAATTAGAGTCAGCCCCTCTGGAATGGATTAATGACGCTAACCAAGGTTCCACTGTACAACTTTTATGAGCGACTACACCCTGACTGGCTGCCAATCAAGAACCGGGCACATCATCTAAGTTCAAGAGTGTGACGAACTGCATGCATCCCACTTCCCATGTTTTATCGTTTGACTCCCATTTCTTGCCACTTCCTTGCCTCTTCTTAATATACTCACCCAAGATGAGACTATATAATATCGACTACTCTCACACTTGCTCGGCTATGGCTCATAAGCTAGAAGTAATTAAGGAAAAAACACTCTCATGCGAAAACATAATGATGACATTTTTTTTATTATTTGGATAAATAACATTAATACTGTGTGCTATGTACCTGAAAAGCATGTCACTTTTTCAATAAAATATTGCATAATAACACTCCCTGCCAAATGGAAGAATATGATCTTGATGAAGTCTGAAGGTAAAAGAGATAAATAGAAGAGGATGCTGGGAATCAGAGTGAATGTGACAAGCTTCCATACTACAATATGTGAGTTTAAAATCAATATGCCGTTTGATATTTATACCCTAGGAGATGACTAAGACGATAAAGATTGGCTCGCCCACAGTGGTACATATCAAACATGTAACACACCTGTCCATATAGGTATCTATACTTAATGCCCAGAGGGAAGAAGCATCTAGTGCTGTCTTGATGCGTTCAAAACATGTTTTTTTTTAGTTCATTCTCATTTCTCTGAAGAGATGACACAAACTCGACCACATTTGCAATACAAACTGTGAAATGCACTCTGTGGCTAAATGTATTACAAAGGCAGTGATTCATCGAAGATGTGTTATTTAACAGCACGTATTAAATATTCACCGGCAGCTGAGAGCAGGCAGTGTGGAAAAAAGCTTGTGGTTGGTGATGTTCTGTGAGATTTTTTAGAAATAAAAGAGAAGACCAAGGAAATAAAGTAAGGAAGAGGGAAAAAGTACCGATAGATGGATAAATAAAGCAGACAGGAGTCTAGACATTGATAACCACAGCTTTATGATTGACTGGTGTCTAGTGTCAGCAAGGTATAGGTATACAAGCGGTATAAAATGTATGACTAAGATGGCCACAAAACTCTTCATACAGATGTGCTCTTTTTTTCACATCACTATATATATATATATATACATATATATTTATATATATATATATATATATATATATATATATATATATATATATATATATATATATATATATATATATATATATATATATATATGCTTTGGAAGGCACTGACCCGCTATACTATCTGGCATCCGTTACACTCACCAACATGGCTTTGAAGGTTCAGGGAGCGAGGTTTACCGACATACACTAGCATCTGTTTCGCTCACCCCCGAAAACCTCACACTCATCCGGGTCACGGCACTAATGTAACCTGCCTGGTTCGACCAGCAACGCGCACCTTTAGAGTGAGAGTCAAGAGAGTCTTGACCATCAACTCAACACCTTGCACGACTTGGGTTTTTAGTATCATACACGCACACATCCACACTGGCTGTTTGATACTGACATCCATAAAACATATGTAATACAGATATCAGATATAATATACAAAAAATGGTATGGGAAATTAGTTGAAATTAGATGTTTTTTGCTTGATGCCAGCCATGTTCTCAACCAGTATCGTGTTAGTCTATACAGGAGGTTGCACATTTATATACCGTACAATAGAGGCAGCATTAATTATTCCTGGCATCCATAAAACATACATGTATTACAGATATCAGATATAATATACGAAAAATGCTATTAGACGTTTTTTGCTTGATGCCGGCCATGTTCTCAACCAGTACCATGTTAGTCGATACAAGAGGTTGCACATTTATATACTGTTATACTGAACAACAGAGGCAGCATTAATTATTCATGGCATTCATAAAACATACATGTATTACAGATATCATATATAATATATGAAAAATGGTATGGGAAATAAGTTGAAATTAGACGTTTTTTGCTTGATGCCGGCCATGTTCTCAACCGGCACAGTGTTAGTCGATACAAGAGGTTGCACATTTATATACTGTATAACAGAGGCAGCATTAATTATTCCTGGCATCCATAAAACATACATGTATTACAGATATCAAATATAATATACGAAAAATGGTATGGAAAATTATTTGAAATTAGACGTTTTTTGCTTGATGCCGGCTATGTTCTCAACCGGCACAGTGTTATTCGATACAAGAGGTTGCACATTTATATACTGTATAACAGAGGCAGCATTAATTATTCCTGGCATCCATAAAACATACATGTATTACAGATATCAGATATAACATACAAAAAATGGTATGGGAAATTAGTTGAAATTACATGTTTTTTGCTTGATGCCGCCCATGTTCTCAAGCAGCATGGTGTTCGTCCATACAAGAGGTTGCACATTTATATACTGTATAACAGAGGCAGCATGAATTATTCCTGGCATCCATAAAACATACATGTATTACAGATATCAGATATAATATACGAAAAATGGCATGGGAAATTAGTTGAAATTAGCCGTTTTTTGCTTGATGCCGGCCATGTTCTCAACCAGTACCGTGTTAGTCGATACAAGAGGTTGCACATTTATATACTGTATAACAGAGGCAGCATTAATTATTCCTGACATCCATAAAATATACATGTATTACAGATATCAGATATAATATATGAAAAATGACATGGGAAATTAGTTGAAATTAAACGTTTTTTGCTTGATGCCGGCCATGTTCTCACCAGTACCGTGTTAGTCGATACAAGAGGTTGCACATTTATATACTGTATAACAGGAGCAGCATTAATTATTCCTGGCATCCATAAAACCTACATGTGTTAAAGATATCAGATATAACATACAAAAACTGGTATGGGAATTTAGTTGAAATTAGATGTTTTTTGCTTGATGCCGGCCATGTTCTCAACGGGCACAGTGTTAGTCGATACAAGAGGTTGCACATTTATATACTGTATAACAGAGGCAGCATGAATTATTCCTGGCATCCATAAAACATACATGTATTACAGATATCAGATATAATATACGAAAAATGGTATAGACGTTTTTTGCTTGATGCCGGCCATGTTCTCAACCAGTACCGTGTTAGTCGATACAAGAGGTTGCACATTTATATACTGTATAACAGAGGCAGCATTAATTATTCCTGGCATCCATGAAACATACATGTATTACAGATATCAGATATAATATACGAAAAATGGTATGGGAAATTAGTTGAAATTAGACGTTTTTTGCTTGATGCCGGCCATGTTCTCAACCAGTACCGTGTTAGTCGATACAAGAGGTTGCACATTTATATACTGTATAACAGGAGCAGCATTAATTATTCCTGGCATCCATAAAACCTACATGTGTTAAAGATATCAGATATAATATACGAAAACTGGTATGGGAATTTAGTTGAAATTAGATGTTTTTTGCTTGATGCCGGCTATGTTCTCAACCGGCACAGTGTTTGTCGATGCAAGAGGTTGCACATTTATATACTGTATAACAGAGGCAGCATTAATTATTCCTGACATCCATAAAATATACATGTATTACAGATATCAGATATAATATATGAAAAATGACATGGGAAATTAGTTGAAATTAGACGTTTTTTGCTTGATGCCGGCCATGTTCTCAACCAGTACCGTGTTAGTCGATACAAGAGGTTGCACATTTACATACCGTATAACAGAGGCAGCATTAATTATTCCTCTGGATGTAACTTTAGCAAACATATCTAAAAGTATGAGCCCCTTAGAGCTCTCATCTTGTCATTCCAATACCTCTGTAGTTTCACTCTTGGTTAGACGAGTGTGTGTATGTGTGTGAAACAACAACTGACTCTTTTGAAGTCTACTCTCTCTTGTTGTTAAAGTGGAAGAGGATTGTTGAAAGCCAGAAAAATGTCTCCTAATTTGCTGAGAGGCGTTCTGACTGAATTAATACGCCAGCGGCGGCGGCGGTGGCGCAATTGATGCAGCGATTCTCATTGCAACCACTGTTAGTGTCATTGGGCACAATATAATGACGTCCAATATATTAGGGAAATATGCCTGTATGAAGATAATAACGCTCAGTTTTGATACCGTATATCCATTATGATAATCTTTATATTGAACACATTTAAAAGAAGAAAAGACAGTATGAGAAGGTGAGGACAGATTTCAGCACATCATAACCACAAAATGAATGAGAGAGCGATATGTGATAAATCATTCCATACTGTAAATCACATAATCTACATCCAGGCACAGCCATCATAAAATAGTCTATAAGACGGGCAGATAGAGACGCAGGACATTGAAGAAATAAGAAGTGTAGAGCAAGCGATGTGCCGTCACTGAGTAAAATGCCACCCAGTCTGTCACATATCTCTACAATATTAATTACACCGTGCCACGCTGCTGAATAATGGAACAGTCCTATTTAACCAAACTGAATTATTTAGACGCTGCTTGGCCTCGTGTATATAACCGGATCAATAAGCAGCGAGGCACAGGTAATAAAATTCCGAAAGGAAACCTGGAGGATGACGATGGGGCTCACCTGCACTTCCAGCCAGCACCACACACACACATAACGAGTGTTTGGAAAGGTTGTTAAAATGTTGTATTCTCGTGTTAAACCATGCAAGTTTCAGATTGTGAGTTTTGTGCATTTGGAAGTGAGCCGTAAAATAAGTTTGGGATGGCTCTGAATGCTCGGTTTCAGAGAGTTTTTTCTAACACTGGCTCCCTGTGACATCACAAGGAGCCAGGCTTGCGCTATAGGCCAGATACGCTTTAGGACTGTCCTATCCACAGCTCTGCTTGGCTCTGTTTACAGTTGTTATCTATGGCTCCCAGGAAATATTTCTACAAGGCAAGCTCAGGCAGAAGTGGTTGGAGTTGGTGATTCCCAGCAAGAGAAAAATATTTTCATCTGTCAACGAACTGTTTTTTGTGAACGTGTATGTGAAATATCCGCCAAACTGTTGCTGAAGCCAGAAGCGGCGTGCTCTCGCCGAGAAAGGTGCATTGATGTCGGACACACTATGCCTGAACTCAGTAAACGTGGACCTATGTTCCTCTCCAAAAGCTTTTATTCATTTATTATTCATTTATTATCAACTCCTATACCAACAAAATTAGAAAGTGGGGTTCAGCAGTAGTCCAAAAGTACGGTACTTAGGATCACTTGGGAGTCTGACCAATCATAGAAATGTGGACCGTGTGGAATAAATAAAAAACAGACTGTTTTGGAAATCAAAGTAAATAAAGCTGGAATAGGTGCAGATACTGGAAGATGTTTTCTGTGCGAGTTATTGTGTGCAGCTGCTCTATCGGAGTCCACAACTCCAATACAAAGGACCAAAAACGTACCATAATAGATCCCCTTACTTGACACTTGTTTGTTTTAAAGACAAAATGAGTGCTTAAAATTTGGTGTCCGTGGAGCCAAGCAAAAAAAGTGTAGTAAAAGGGACTTGATCACAGAAATTTCGCAGAGAAAGGTGCATTGATGTCGGACACACTATCCCAGCACTCTGTAAACGTGGACCTACGTTCCTCTCCAAAAGCTTTATTCATTTTTTATCAACTCCTATACCAACAAAATTATAAAGTGGTGTTCAGCAGTAGTCCAAAAGTACGGTACTTAGGAGCGCTTGGGAGTGTAACCAATCACAGCAGAGTGCACCGTGGGTGAAATTAATTAAAAACAGATTTGGAAATTGAAGTAAATAAACCTGGGATAGGTGCAGACACTGGAAGATCTAGAACGTTTTCTGTGCGAGTTATTGTGTGCAGCTGCTCTATAGGAGTCCACAACTCCAATACAAAGGACCAAAAACAGTACCATAATAGATCCCCTTACTTGACACTTGTTTGTTTTAAAGACAAAATGTTTGCTTAAAATTTGGAGCCAAGCAAAAAAAAAAGTGTAGTAAAAAGGACTTTTGACACAAATTTCAACAACTTTGGTTGAGAGCTGCAAATGAAAACGTGCTGAAAATCTGTGCATACACAAGCTTGGTAGTCTAATCACAAATTTGCTGAGTCACACACAAACACACAACACAAAAGAATATTCTTGTTGTTGGTCGAGACTTAATGTTCACTTTGGCCAAAACGCTGCGCGGGGAAACAAGTTTGAGCCAATACTGACATTGGCTGACATTGCCATTGACGTCAACTGAATGCTTGTTTGTGCTCAACATTTCGTATGCTTTAGTTAGAGAAGCCCAGTGAGAGCAGCAGCGTTTGTGTGTCGGCTGGACACGACAAATCTCCTCCTGACTAATCACCACTACCTTCCACACCTCCCTGGGAAATCGATGTAAGCAAAAAGTTAAAATACCTCATTTAGAAATAAATCAAACAGTAAAGAATTGTTAAGTGTTGCCTGCGATGCAGTTGTCGGGTTTGGTTGCGGAAGATTTACTCACTGGGAGTCAGAAGGAAGAGCGCTAAAGGCCAGACAACTAGTCTAACACCGTTTTCTAAATTCATGCCTCTGCCTCGTTATAAAACGTATCTCTAAAACAAAAGCAATTAACTTATTCGCTTTCCAAGATGTATTTATGCCTTTTTTTTCCCAACCCATATTTTCTTTTTTTTATAGCATACATTTTTTTTTTACGTTTCCACAGGTGATGATGCAACTCCACAATACAAGAGAACATGTTTGGTGCGGTTTTATGCCCAAAAAATCAGCCTCCAAACTCTCCATGTCCATATTTTGTGTTGAGTGTGTGGCTGCACGGTGTTCTAGTGGTTAGCACACAGACCTCACAGCTGGGAGACCCGAGTTCAATTCCACCCTCGGCCATCTCTGTGTGGAGTGTTCCCATGTTCTCCACGTGCATGTGTGTTTTTTTTCCGGGTACTCCGGTTTCCTCCCACATTCCAAAAACATGGAATTAGTGACTCCAAATTGTCCATCGGTATGAATGTGAGTGTGAATGGTTGTTTGTCTATATGTGCCCTGTGATTGGCTGGCTGGCGACCAGTCCAGGGTGTACCCCGCCTCTCACCTGAAGACAGCTGGGATAGGCTCCAGCGGTAAAAATGAATGAATGTTTGAGTGTCTGGAATGGATTAATGGGATTTACTTAATTGAAGTATTTTCTATAGGAAAACTTGCCTTTTTTAAAGTCATTTTTGGTTTGAGACGGAATTTTCGGAACGGATTAATTATTTAAATAAATTGCAGTTGACCAAACAAACAGCTTGCTTGTACATCACATGAAGATATTAAAAGTAAATCTAGCTGAGGAAAATTGGAAATATTCATACAGTATATGCGCACGATTTGCTCAAGTGTATACCATACATACAGTAAGTACCTATGGAGTAATTTCATCTTCACTACCACTGAGTTGTCCTATATGAAGGACACAGCCATTTCCAAGATGCCTTAAGAGTGAATGATGGTTAATGTAAAAATAAAAACGCAGTAGCGAGCTCTGCTTGAAGCCACAACAAATCTTGCGCATATGATTGACTGCGTGTCTTGAGGGCCGTGTAAACTGATCAAGGCTGATCTCAAGTGTGGCGTGCTAATCTTAATGTACCAAAGGCTAAAAAGCAATCTACCAGCCTTCATTAAACGCTCGCAAAACGCTAAATTATGCTTGACTATTTCCTTAGGTTACATCTCTCTGTACAAAGTACATTCAGTGCTTTTCAGTGCAATACAGTTAATTACCTTATTAAATCCTCCGATGGAAGTACATCAGAATATTAACTTGGGTTTTCCAGCTGCTCTGGTTCCTCACTCTGGTGAGGTACAGTTTGCGGTGGCGTACAATTCGAAATGATATTTTCAGGAAAATAAGTATCGACAGTAACTTCATTCATACTTCATGATGATAGCGTATCTCAAGCCCTAAGATCAGCAGACAAAATATTAACATGTTTATTTTTTTGTTGGCTTTTTGCTGTATTTTTTCCAAATGTTAAATAAGCATAAACTCATTAAAAGCAGTAAGAATGGAGAATTGTCATGTGTTTCTTACCTTAAACAGTAGCAAACGTCTTTTCACACTTGCGCCCAAATGTATGATTGTTTATACATTTTAATATAAAAACGGTGGTTAACTTGGTTTGGCATACAATTTAAAATTTCATCAACATTCATTCATTCCTTCATTTCATCAGGCGAGAGGCGGGGTACACCTTGGACTGGTCGCCAGCCAATCACAGGGCACATATAGACAAACAACCATTCACACTCACATTCATACCTATGGACAATTTGGAGTCGCCAATTAACCTAGCATGTTTTTGGAATGTGGGAGGAAATCAGAGAAACCCCAGGGAGAACATGCAAACTCCACACAGAGATGGCTGATGGGTGGAATTGAACTCGGATCTCCCAGCTGCGTGGACACCACGCTAACCACTCGTCCGCCGTGCAGCCCATTCCATCAACATGTTTTATTAAATTAACGTATGCGCACCATGTCAAGCCAACTCTCTCTATGAGTTTTATAACTTGTATAACTTTATTCCGACCTGAACTCATCAAGATGTATCTCCAACTCACAAACACTCACAAAGAATTACTGACACCTAGTGGCCAAGGTATAATATTGTACTATATTCACAAGTCATTAGTCATAATGGCTTATGCTGTAATTCTATTGTATGTAGTATGTTCATTTAACCACGTTTATGATTTAAAATGCATCATTTAGGCCGTAGTCAACCATGAAACATGAAATAATTTATTAATTCATTCATTTTTTAAAACCCATGATACAGTGAAGGAGCGATGCACTATGTTGCGAGGGTTGACTGCATTTCCAATTTGTGTGGGGGAACTACTTCCAAATCCAAACACATAGAATGATCAGGATGGCCGTCTCTTCCAGCATACACAGATATGGTCGATAAAAGTACATGAATGTGTTGATAATTCATGAAGGTTCATGAAGAATGACAGCTTTAGTGACAAAAATGCAATGAATTCTTACTTAGCCCAAGAGTAACCTCTCGACAGGTTTTCCTGGAAAGCGGCCTTGTTGAAGTGAGACCCTGAACGCAACATAACAAAACCGAGTCGGGTTCAGTGTCTTGTTGCAGAGCTTCATCAAGAGAAAATAAAAGCAGTGAAAGGCATCCAACGGTCATTCTGTCATTCTGTCCTTGGAAGCCATTTTGAACACTCGCTGTAATAATGTCTTTGCAAAATAATTTTCAGGTCAATCTCTTTAAAATGACAGATTTTTGTTAAAGCACTCATGATATAAATATTGCAGTCTTGCGGTATATTACTCTAAGTGTGCACTTTGTTGCTACAGCCCCTTTTCTTGCTGCCCTCAGTCTCTTGAATACATTAGTGACGATAAATACAGTACAGCCGTGTTCTACTTCATTGTTGTTGTTTGTTAGGTGGGCGGTGCCCATTATTATCATAGAGCACTAAAGGGAAATGGTGACCTGGAGTCACCACGGCAACAATATGAGACAGTAATGTATTTATTACAAGCCAGCGCACCATCAAAGTTAATATGATGCTGTTACTTTAAGGTCAAAGAACAGCAAATTGCTGTCTCAAATCATTTTAACGCTCAAGGAATAAAAGTTAGCATGGCAAAAAGTCACATACACAACTACCCGAGTCTCTCCCTGCAGCCGTATCACCAACGTCCCCCGTCTCGGCGACCACAGGGTTGCCATGACGATTAACAAGACGTGTGAATATCCGAGTCACCGGCGCAAGAACCTCATGACTTTCACACGGGGGGGCTCACTTGGCTAACAAATGGATTAATTAAAGCCTGCATTATGTCCGCGCTCTCTGAAAAGCCTCGCCTGTGTTATTTTCACAGATTGAAGGTAAACACAAAAATTACTGGCAGGCACACACTAAATTAACACCTTCATAACACCCTCTAAATATTGTCCACTTGCAATTGCTATAATTTAAGTCTGCATATTAATTTGATACCAAATTGAAAGGAAAAACAAACATGATAAAGCAGACACCTGATTTTAATAATAGTTCCAAATACCTTCGTTTATGGCCGTTAAGTAGGTCCTAACCGACCATGTTAAGTGAATATCTGCAAAGTAGAAGTCCTTTTTTTATACATGGAATATTTTTGTAGTTTTGAGTGCAGAATACCTGTTTAAAACCTGCTTTAACATTATTAGAGACCTCTAACATAAAGTAACATCTCCATAGTCACCTTTACACTCGTATTACCCAATACTACAGCTATAACATCAGAAAATAAGCCGTTTAAGAAGTCAGTAGAACTGTTGCAGTTGTATTATTATTATTATTATGATTATTATGATGTTATTATTATTATTATTATTGCGCCTGGCTTTTCCAGACAAGTCTTGTATCATCGAACATTAAAGTAAAATTACTGACACCTTGTGACCGGTGTAGAATACTACACTCAATTTGAATGTGTTTCCTTCCTTCTTGCCTATTTTTGTTCGTTTTTTAGTTTGAAAATGCTAATGAGGGGAAAAAAATAGTAAAATCTGCTTAAATACTGTATGCATTTTTTTTGTACTAATAGGGCGTATTCAACCACAAAACAGCATATAATATTTGTAGCCAAGAAATTTCAGGTACGATTGTGTTATATTGTATTATTGTATTATTATATTGTATTATTCCACCACCATAAAGAATGAAACAGGACATCAAATACACGTCTCCTATCAAAAATATTACAATTGTTCGAATAATTTGAGTACCTTGATTACAGAAAACAAAAAAAAAAATTATCTACTTTGAGGAATCGCTTACATCACCAACACCCTGAAGTCACCTACGCAGAGGACGAAGTGTTTAAAGACACGGAGAGATTGAATAGGCTCGTGAAAGCGACAAGGCCCAAGCAAGAGACTCGAACCCAGGTCTTCCCGAGAGTTCACATGCAACAGGAATAAGGATTTTTATTCAGAGTAATGTGAGAAAAAAAAAATATGCGTATTTATAAATAAATGTATGCGTGTTTCTGTGTGTGGATCTGCTTTTCCTCCTCGTACCTTCACTGGATGTTTAAGCAGAAACTACAGATGAATAATGAGGCTATTACAACCACAGCGGACCACCAAGCACCGTCTGCTTCCATTCAATACACGTGCGTGTGTGTGGAGTGGGGGATTATGTTTGCATGTGTGTGTGTGTGTGTGTGTGTGTGAGAAAGCCCGTTTGTACAGTAAAGGTGCACGTGTCCTCATAGTCAATATGCCTGATGGACCCTTGCGCTACATTTTCCTTCTGTGAAACACCCCTGCTGGAACATCGGCGGTAATTCATTATTCAGTTTATAGGATGGGTCCTGTGGGGAATTATTCAGCATGTGTGTGTTTAAGGATGAATGTGTATGGGCACTATTTGGCACTATCTGATGTTTAAAAATGAAATATATAGTGTTTCTATGTGTATTTCTTATAAACAGCCCAATGATGCAAAATTCTACTTAAGTTATAACTTTTTATTATTACTTTATATTTGTGGTGCAGCAATACGTAAATAAGACAAAAATGTTTTTTTTTTTGTTAGTTTTTGTAGAAAAAAAAACCAAAATATAATTTTCTACAAATGGACTATATATTCATTTTTATAAAATTGTGTAAAATTCTACCAAAGTAAACAAAAAAGTATCAGTTAACTACTCATTTATAACCCTTAATTGATTCATGTAGAAAAATATACTAAAGCAAGCCCGCGACAGACAGGCAAAACATGTAAACAAACGTGCAAGAATAGTCGAACATCTGGACAGTACCTCAATTTTAACTGTATTACTACTTCAACACATCAACAACAGTGCTCAATTCAACACACTGTATTAGGGCAGGGCGATATGGACCAAAACTCATATCCCAATATATTTAGGTTGAATATCGATGTACGATATCTTACAACAAACAAAATAGTTAAAACACTGGCTACTTTAATGGGTATTATGAGTGTAAAGGTGACCATAGGGGTGTTAGTTCAAGTCTAGAGGGCTCTAATAACATTAACTAAACATATTTAGAAGGTCGTAAACAGGTTTTCTATGCTCTAATGACAAAATGATGTCCTGTCATTTAGTCCAGTGAAAATTGACATATTTGAGTTACGGTTTCAAATGGTGATTAATCATAATTAATTAATGTATAAATGGCAATTAATCTATAAAATCATGACATCCCTAAAAAATATATATTCCTAAAATTATTTCTTCTCCAGTGATATGATATGAGGTGGTGATGCAGGGGGTGTGCAAACAATGGCCCGCGGGCCACATGCGGCCCACCAAGCATTTGAATCCGGCCCGCTAGTTGCTTTCTAAGTATTTTAACTTTTAACATACAAACTGGCAACATGACTTGGAAGTCGGATTTCTTATTTAGTAAAAAAAAAAATAAAAAATAAAAAAATAAAATTAAATGACATAGTTGGATGTGGTCTGATGTTTAAAGTGCTCCTGAAAAAAGGGACATGAGAACAAACAGCTGATAGTAGAACACTTTTACAGATAAAATTAGATAAATTGTCACGATCGGGCTTCACCCCCTCGTGACAGCTTTCTTAGTTTTCCTCTTTTTCTCTGTTCCTCGTTTGTGCCCTTATTTTGTATTCACTTCCTCTGTTGCTCTGTTCTGTTTTCCATTCCTCTCCACTTTCTCCCGCACCTGTTTTTAATTTGTGATTGCTATTTAGTTCAGGTGCACGCTCCCTTTGTTTGTGGGTTCATTGCCATGTGTTGTGTTGTGTTGTGTTGTGTTGTGTTGTGTTGTGTTGTGTTGTGTTGTGTTGTGTTGTGTTGTGTTGTGTTGTGTTTAGTCATCCTGCTGCATAGCGAAAAAAAAAAATAATTTACCTGCATTTGGGTCCTAATCTCTGCATCCTGGGGTTGAACCTTAAAACTCACAAGCCAATCATAAAATATTGTGTATTTGTGTTTAATATATGTTGTGGTCCCCCGGACAATTTTGTTAACTCAATGCTGCCCACGAGTCAAAATATTTGCCCACCCCTGCTGTAGAGGATGCTTAGTGACATCATCATGATACAGAAAGATGTCAGGCTGGAAAAAATCCGATGACGCACAAGTGGAATTCTCCAAAGAGTGCCCTGTCTCTTGGAAGGTTCCCCGAAACAAGTGGCAACTTTCTCTCGACTGACTTGACTCACGCTTGGAGTAAAGCGATAATGAGTGGCACCGCTATAAACAGACTCCACTTTGATTGCCGTTGTAATAAGAATTTGATAGCATCATGTAATATAGATCCCCACGTGAGCTGTGTGCCGATGCCGCTCGCTTCAAGGACACATCAGCAGGTTGACAGACAGCCGCTATCATACACACTGTCGTCAGGCGGGCTGAAATAAACCGACGGTTATCTTTGGTAGAATTGTGAGAAAGAGAATTCACCATTAACGTGTCAAATTTAGAAGAGAAGATTTATTGAAGTACCGGAGGACTCCATGCTTCTAAATATTCTCCTGTTGGTATTATTGGGAATAAAAGACATAAATTTAAGACGTCTTGTCAGGTTCAAGGACAACAACAACAACAACAACAAGACAACAGAAAAGCCTCGGCGAAACATCTGAAGGTGGTTGCAGCGCTTTAAAAAACGAGCCAGCGTGCATGAATCAACACCTTGGCAGACAGCCGACGCTCTGCTGAGGACCATTTATATTCCATCAACAAGTTTCAAATCAATTTGGCACCAATAAAGGAACATATTTTCTTGGGCTTGTGTTCAAAGTTTCCCGTGCCAAGCTGGAAAATGCAGCTGTTCTACAAGTGGGCATCTTAAGTGAAGATGAAAGTGGAAGAAATATTCCCAAAATACGCATTACAACACAGAACACCTCCCTCAGCCGGACTATTTATAACTAACACACTTTTCTATTTTATTATGGGCTCCAACCTTTCAAGTCAAACGCTCCCAAAGTCAAAGTCAGTTCAGAGTTTGACCCAACTTTTTGAGCTGGAAAACTGCACAAAAACCACCTGTCAAAAGTTCCCCATTTATGTAAAAGTGGCTTTTTAATGTTCTTAAAGTAAGATGTGTCCCAGTATCCTGTCTATGAGGAAGCTGTCATTTCCCCTCACTTATTTGCTCCACTTTTAAGAGGCTCTCAAACGTCTGCTTTTGAATTTCTGAGTTTGAGTACACGCCTACTAGATCTGCTTTAAATAAATACATGCTTTACTACACATCTTAAAATAAGGCTTGGTGCTCTGCTAACAGATGTGGAGATGTCCATGCATCCATTTTCTATGCCGTTTATCCTCAATAGGGTCGCTGGAGCCTATCCTATCCTAGGTAAACCCTGGACTGGTCGCCGTAGACAAACCACCATTGACACTCACATTCATACCTGTGGACTATTTGGAGTACCGGAGAAAACTCAACTGAGATTCAAAGCCAGATCTTCCAAATCTCCGGACTGTGTGGCCCAGATGTGAACCACTCTGGCCTCTCTGACTTTATCTGTGAGGCCTCTAACATGTAATCTCCCTCTGATGTACTTGTTTCTGATCCTATCCATCCTGGTCACTCCCAATGAGAACCTCCGAACCATCTCAGTCTGGCCTCTCTGACTTTATCTCCAAGGTCTCTAACATGTAATCTTCCTCTGATGTACTCATTCCTGATCCTATACATCCTGGTCACTCCCAATCAATGAGAACCTCCGAACCATCTCAGTCTGGCCTCTCTGACTTTATCTCTAAGGCATCTAACATGTAATGTCCCTCTGATGTACTTGTTTCTGATCCTATCCATCCTGGTCACTCCCAATGAGAACCTCCGAACCATCTCAGTCTGGCCTCTCTGACTTTATCTCCACGGTCTCTAACATGTAATCTTCCTCTGATGTACTCGTTCCTGATCCTATCCATCCTGGTCACTCCCAATGAGAACCTCCGAACCATCTCAATCTGGCCTCTCTGACTTTATCTCCAAGGCCTCTAACATGTAATGTCCCTCTGATGTACTCGTTCCTGATCCTATCCATCCTGGTCACTCCCAATGAGACTCTCACCACAGTTTTTTTAAACCTTTCCTTTCATTTTAGCTGAAACTCTTCTATCAAACATCACACCTGACACTTTTCTCCACCCGTTCCATCCTGTCTGCACACGCTTCTTCACCTCCTTTTCACAATCTCCATTGTTCTGAACTGTTGACCCCAAGTACTTAAAATTCTCCACCTTCCGTATCTCTTCTCCCTGTAACCTCACTCTTCCATTTGGGTCCCTCTCATTCACACACCAATGATGTTAGGAACCGCTTTTGAGGAACAGGTTTTCTATGCGGCAACTACAAAAATATTTGAATCCTATTGTGCGGAAATTTACATACCATGGTTGGGTTTCAGACCAATTAACCACGATAAACGTATTCGCTTTAAAGCTACAGACACACAAACTAGGACTTACTAAAAATTCTTTTAAATTGTCAAAAATTCCAGCACCAAGACGAGGTGTTGACAATACACTTCAAATACACTATTATTGTGGGAGCTCTGAGGCTTTGCATAAAATAGGACCTTTACGCTAACAGCCCCTAATGAAATGGATGCTTAAACAACATGCGAAATGCACGGTCTTATGCATTTTTAATACCCCCACTGTCAATAAGCTTTAATTAAGGTGTTTCCTCGCTGTTAATGTTTTATGACAAAGTGACACAGTCCATTAATGAAAATAAATTAGTCGGAATCCCCTTTTGTCTTCATTTGAATCACATCTTCCATACATGATGAACCCATTCTGAACAATTCAATTAAATGTCATAATGATGGGTCGGGTCAGGTCAATATTCTCCTTTAAGTAGGTGAAAAATTTAACATGCTGTAAATATCTGAAAGGAACTCAAGTCATTCACACGAAAAATGAAAGTGTGTTTCTTATAAGAAAAAAATGTTGATACAATTTTGTCTGAGGGACACAATTATATCAGAATTATTACATTATTCTATTTAACATTGATTAGAATGCTGTAGTTATTGTTTACTGTACTTCCACATAGCAACAAACAGCAACATAAATATGTTTTCTTCCCTCCAAATATAAAATTTAAGTGGGAAAGCAATGACCAATTAACTCACCCAGTGTGAGCTGCAACAACACACAGCATGAAAACAAAAAAAAATCACGTTTTGTCAGAAAACTTGAGATTCTTGTTCCAGCAGCCTCCACTCTATAGCAGCTGAATGGATAATAGATAACTTGCTCACCAGCCGAGCCCCTTGTGTGAACTTTATTCATATACTGTGTGTCAGGCTACGATTTCTCCATACGAACAGACAACAGCTCCTCCATATCACAGCCGACATTATATGCAAACACAATTACATGGCAGCAATGCACCCTAAATCCTCCCCGACTTTGTCCTTACAAACTCTTCACTCCCTCGCCTCCACCCTCATCATCTTTCTCTCCCTGCTTCCTCTCTGCGGCCCACTTCTGGGGAATGACGACGGAGCCTTCAATAATTCACTTTCTCTCCTCCTGAACAGGTTGTTTGCATTGCAGGGAGCTGCGGGCGCGAATAGAGAAGCAAGAGGAATAGGAAGAAAGATTAAAAACAAGGAGGAATGAAGAATGAAGCGGAGATAGATGAGGACACTTAATAGTAGGATGGAGGATAAAAACAGGAAATGGTTGGAGGGTGGCAAAGTGGGCTCCATCTGTGACACCTCATGTAGCCACTGTTGTCCTAACAGGTGAGATATACACCATGGCAGCAAGCCATCCAATTAAGACAACGTGTCGAGAGAAGGGCACAGCGGGTATCAGGAAGAGATGTGGACCGTCAGGCTGTGATGAGCCAAAGAAACAGGAAGCCAGCTGCTCTATGGCTGAAAACTGTAGCTATAAACTGTAGATGCTTTTCCTCTGTAAAATAGCATTAGGGAAACCACAGCACACTGAACGCATCATTTGGAAACAACATAAGTAAGAGAACAAGGGTCTCCCGTACTTATTCTTAGTAAGGAGACGCATTTTATCCAAGAGGAGACTGAGGGCAGTGGGCAAACAGGCTGCTGGAGCAAAATGGAGACTTTGGACTTTCACCTTTTGACTTCTTTTTGTGCTTTTGTGCTTTTTGTGATCGCTTGTATACCGTCTTTCCCTGAGTGGGCGGTGCCACGGGATGCATCTGCATGCTGCTAGAAAGGCTCCTGCTTTTAAAAACCAGTCTAATCTTTCTTTTAGTATATACCATGTCTATATAGACCAAGAAAACAATATTCTGTGTGTCTTGAAAAAAAAAAAAAAAAAAGGCCAATACCGATATTGATACCGATACCGGCTTTTGGAAAATGACTGGGATTGAATGAGTTAAAGACTATTTTTTGATGGGAACAGTGTCTGGCTCCGCCTTTGGGATCCTCACCTGATTGCCCATAACAATCCCCCTGAATTCATGTGGGGGAAGGTGGATTAGGGACCTACAATTTTTTTTTTCTCCCAAATAAAATTTTTTCCACTTAATTTTTACCTTTCACACTTATTTTGCCGGCATGTTGTGTGTAACCGTAAATAGGTTTTATATTACCGTATTTTCCGGACTATAAGTCACACTTTTTTTCATAGGTTGGCTGTTCCTGCGACTTATACTCCAGAGCGACTTATAAATGAAAAGATTGTTTATATTACATAAACACTGTTCTCTATTCTTTTATTGTTAGAACTTTTCTTCCAAGAGGATGTAATGTCTGTTTTGGTCAAGTAGTTTCTAAAATAAATTACCCGCAAAAAATGTGACTTATACTCCAGTGCGACTTATGTATGTTTTTTTTTTTTACCTAATTATGCATTTTTGGCCTTGTGCGACTTAAACTCCGGAGCGACTTATAGTGCAGAAAATACGGTAATTCAATGCAAAAACCCTTACATTTATTGATTGATGCCTTACATCAACAGAAATGGATGTAGCTCGGCTAACCGTTCTAATGGGACATTGCTACGTCATTAATGTAAAATATTTTTATGGCATCTTTATTTTGTCAGAACTTGCACGATGTACTAAACATCATTTATAAGGAGTTGTACTCACACAGCCACACTAGCATGCTCTGCTAAACTAAGTCAAACCCACAAGCTTCTATTCAAGCTGTGTGTTTTTTCGCCAACATTTGCCAGTGATTCAGGTGGTCATTACGGTATTCCGCCATAATTTACTACATACTTTCCCAGACAAACATGTTGTGTGTGGGTCAACAGAGCCCTTTGCCCATTACTCTATATTTTCCTGAGAATGCCAACTCAAATAAAATGCCTGACAGAATTTCAGAAAAGGTATGAAAAGGCTCAAATGCTTTATTGTGTCAAGTGTGTTTTCATGCTGCTCCTTATGTGACTGACTATTTGTGTTTGAACATTGTCTTTAAACAAAAAGCCAAAGTAGCCTCAATCACCCGTTTAGTACACTGACTCATTGCTTTTGGTTCACTTTCATTTTGGGAGCCTCCTGTCGATGTGGCTCCCAGGAAGCCTTTCTTCTTTTAGCTACTCTGGATCCGACCCTGCCCTTTTCAATGTCACTCTCACTGTGTCTTTGCATGCTTTTAATTTGAGCCTTTTTGTGCTGCCGAGCACCATTTTGAACTTGATCCCAGTCATTGTCAATGAACGGCTCCATTTTAACAAAGGTGGAGAGTCACGGCTTTCAGTTTGTCCGAATTTGCATGTTTTTGTTCGTCAAACCGCCTCCACCACAAATCCTCAAAGGCATTCAAGTCTAAGAAATGGGTGCTTAAACGCCCGTTTTCTTGAATGTTGGTGTTTAGTTCCCTGAGTCAGGGGGTTATCACCTTTGTCTTATAGCAAGATGCTGAAAAACATCAGTTGTCACCAAACTGTTCTTGGATCGTTGGGAGAAGTTTTGTAGCATTCTTTATTCGTGGCAATATTCTTGGGCAAAATTGTGAGTGAGCCAACTCTCTTGACCAGGGGTCTCAAACACGCGGCCCGCATGTTGAGGCCCCCGCCTTGATATGAAAGTTTAATGTTAGTGCGGCCCGCGCACGTTTGATATGGATGCTGTATGGTATCATGTACCCAGAAAAAATTATTACGTTTGATTAATGTTCATGTTAAAGGTTAAATAACTGTTAATAGTTATCCTCCCTATATGTGTGGAAGTGGTAAGTTTTTGGCTATTTAAGTTTAAAGGAAATAACTTGAAGGCTACCGTTTAGGTCGCTAGCTCTCTAGTTTGCGAGTTAGCATGTGTCTCAAGACCCTGCAGTTGCGCAATATGTTGTAAATAAAAAGAGTATAAATGTGACTATAGTCGTGTTTTGTCATGTCTATAGGGCTCTAATAATGCTTTGTTCATTTTAATGTGAAAAAATAATTTGTCTACCCACCAACTATATGTGGTTTCTTTTTATTATTTGCCGTTTTATTATTATTATTATATTTATTTATTTATTACTGATTGATTGATTTTCTTTATTCTTGATTTGTTTATTTATTTTTCATCTTATTTTGTGTAGAAAAATAAAAATTAAGATATTTGAGAACAGTGGAATGTTTTATCAGAGCTTTTCTTGTAGAAAATCGGAACCAAAGCACTGAAAAAGTTTGGATATTTTTCTGTTTTTTAGACGCAACCCCATTCATGACAGACATCAGGATGCTTTACTTTTGGCATGACACAGGACTGATGGTTTCTTCTCTGGATACGCTTTTTTCAAGACCCCTCCCAAACAATCGGAAAAAGGATTCATCAGAAAAAATGACCCCAGGAGCCAAATCCCTATATCTTTGCCCAATACCAGTCTGTCACTGATGTGGCTTTTGTGCCGCCCTTCTTGACACCAGGCCATCTTCCAAAAGTCTTTCAGTGCCTCCTACTATTCCAGAACAAATTCTGTCCTGGTAGTTCCCCGATCCTGCAGCTAAACCAACTTTCAGAGACACTCTAATGCCTTTTTTTTCAACACAGTTGAACCTCTCTCCTTGACGTTCTTAATTCTTTATTTAGTGGCAATCTTGGTATGTACGGTATTTGCAGAAAATGGTCATCACTCAAAGGCAAAAGGAAAACATGGTGGTTAAAAAGTGAAATTTGCGGCTCTGACAATGTGAATGGCGTCTTTAGGAAAGTGGAACAAGCTTACTCGGTCTCTTTGAGCGTTCCAACCAAAGCCTTCAACACAACTAGCGGGCATAATATATAATATATATATATACATATATAACAAATAACAGCAATTCATCCACAACCGGAACAGTTGGAGTCAAGATGAGGTTCCGGGTCGGACCGTCTGGTGTAGACATCACTTAGAATGTATGCCGTATTTTTAAAATTGTAAATATTTCAATTTTCTGGTACACATTAGAGGAAATACGCCTTTCAGTTGTATTTTTTTTATGGCAGAAATAACAAGATTAACGTATTTTGGTGTCATGGTCACTTCCAAGTCTCACAGGAGTTTTACTTTCACTTTGATTTCATTTCATTAAAAAGTGGCTAACCTCTCTTCATACTTGAATGACATTTAAAGTTTAAATGTTGAAAGCTCATACTCACTGTATCTAAACCTTTTTTTTTATATAAGGTACACTTCAGTGTCCATGCAGTGCTGAGACACACTCAATCAATTTCTGCAAACATCCTATTTGACGCCAACAAGTCAGTCAGGGCCATCAAATGTTTGTCATTTTACGCTCTTAAACATGCAGTCGCAAATGTGCATTCACCACGAGCACCCTTATTTATTGGAAAGGAAAAGATAAGCAGGTAAAGAGCAGGATAAGTACACTTGAAGTGCCATAATTGTCTTATGACCTTGTCATTCATACACAGAACGTAGGCTGACAAACTCTTAGTTAAAATCCAGAGTAAACGAAAGTGAAAAAAAAAATATTGGGACAGTCAACTCATTCAATACCAGACACATTTATACGTTTTCATAATCCCGAACACCCGATCCCAAAAACAGATTTATACGTATTTTTTCTTTTGATGATGCACCTCTCCACTAATGCATTTCACTTCAGAGCACTTTTAAGACATAAAAATGGCCACAGGGTGGCAGATTGAAAGGAGTTCAATAGGGGTCAAGTGAATGGAAAATCACACGACACACACATGCACACGCGTGCACACACACAGTTGAGTGCCAAATGTGAAAATTGATGTTATGTATGTGTTATAAATTGTTATTTGGATGTAAAACAACCCCCGTTTTGTGTTTACGTTGGTATGGTTTAGACATCAATGCTGTCACAAACGCAAAAAATATGGGAACGCTTTAAAGAAATAACATTCAAGAAATGTTTCTAATTTGCAAATACAAAGACGGTGTTGGTATCGAACTCGCAGCCACGTTTTTTTTGCGCCTTCTTTGAAGGTAAAAATAATATTATTCCTCATTTCTCTATCCTTTTTCATTTGTATGCATTTAGAGTTAATTGCATGTAAAATAATAATTGTTAAACGTGTTTTGTGTTCATATTTTTGACAGCTGGGTCATAACTGTGTTACTGGCGATGACATAATAGACGGGCGACAGCTGACTTCCAGTTATGTTGTAAACAATGAATAACAGGTGTGTAAAGGTGACTATAGGGCTGTTACATGTTGGAGGCCTTGGAGATAAAGTCAGAGAGGCCAGACTGAGATGGTTGGGAGGTTCTCATTGGGAGTGACCAGGATGGATAGGATCAGGATCGAGTACATCAGAGGGACGTTACACGTTAGAGACCTTGGAGATAAAGTCAGAGAGGCCAGACTGAGATGGTTCGGAGGTTCTCATTGGGAGTGACCAGGATGGACAGGATCTCGAACGAGTACATAAGAGGGACGTTACATGTTAGAGGCCTTGGAGATAAAGTCAGAGAGGCCAGACTGAGATGGTTGGATAGGATCAGGAACAAGTACATCAGAGGGACGTTACATGTTAGAGGCCTTGGAGATAAAGTCAGAGAGGGCAGACTGAGATGGTTCGGAGGTTCTCATTGGGAGTGACCAGGATGGATAGGATCAGGAACGAGTACATCAGAGGGACGTTACATTTTCTATGCTCTCACTACGGAAATTATTCCATTTATTAACATTGATTCCTATATTGTGAAATTCATTTATCACGGTCGGGTCATTGGATTTTATGGTATTTGTTAATAAATGGCCAAATAAAGGTATGTTTTTCTTTCCATTTTCTCATGCACCCCAAATCATTATTCATGTTTTAAAAATATGTCACCATGTTAAATCAATGCAGGCTATATACCGGCATCCTGTACCCTCTAGTAACATACATTTCCTCATTATTTACTCTTCCCTCCACTGTCACTTGACTGTTTGGTTGCTGTTCTCCAATGTCAGCCATCCAGCTATGGCTGTCTTCAGCTTTCAGCCACAATTGGAGCCCTCATCCTATATATGAACTACAGGTAAGTGGAGAGGTGGGTGGATGCATGCCACTGAATCAATCGCTGGATGATAGCGAGGGCCATGACAGCGAGGAGAGCGATAGTGGCTGTGAAAAAGTTAAAAGCCTGGTGAGGACGGAGGAGGAGTAATAGTGAGAAGAGTCTCTGTCAAAAGAGGAACTCAGGAGAAAGGACGGTAATGGATAACATTTATCTCTACTGTGAAGGGAAGAGGATCATACGGGAAGATGGCGGAGTCTCTGAAGTTGTAAAAGTCAGAATTTGATCAAATTTTGCCCGTTTCTGACACTTATTCCATAGAAGCAGCCTCAACAGAGCGTATTAGGAGAAGAACATGAAAGGGGAAGAAGAATCTAGTACACGGTTTATTTTCTTTTATTATATTATTTTCAATGAAAAAAATCTTTATTTTATATTATCATATTAAAAAGATGGTATGATGGTACAACTATTTAAAGTAAATTATATACTGTATTTACTTAGTCAAACAAGATTGTATATACGTATGTATTAGAGCAAGACTAAATAAAGAAAAGTGATTCATGAATGGAAATACTAAGCTATTAAAATTAAATTAAACTAAACTATTATTATTTATTTATTTATTTTATTTAGCCGTTTCAAGCAATCCATTCATTTTCTGGACCACTTATCCTCGCTAGGGATGATACCCCTGCTTTTTGTTCTGGAAGGAGGTCAGAGAAGAAATGATGGTTTGATGATAATAGATTGTCCTTGAACCTAAGTAAAACTAAAATCATGCTGTCAGCTGAGATGTACCAAAACCAAATCGATTTTCCCCATAAGAAATAAGCTACGTCCAATTAAAGTGTTTAAGACACACAAAAATATGAACAAAAACACATTTTATAGATACTAATGACTCCATGTACAAACCACCCACATACACACAATAAACTGGTGGTTTAGTGCCTTACTAACTTTAAAATAATGACACCAAACTAATTTGTTACGTGCACTGTTTGGAAGAGTGTATGAAAACGAATCATGTTGAAGGACATTTAACAATAAATGCCACGAGTTGCCAATTAACTGGTGCTGGAGCCTATCCCAGCTGTCTTCAGGCGAGAGGCGGGGTACACCCTGGACTGGTGGCCAGCCAATCACAGGGCACATATAGACAAACAACCATTCACACTCACATTCATACCTATGGACAATTTGGAGTCGTCAATTAACCTAGCATGTTTTTGGAATGTGGGAGGAAACCGGATAACCTAGAGAAAGCACAGAGTTGGCCGAGGGTGGAATTGAACTCGGGTCTCCTAGCCCAAAAGTACATATGGATGTCCATTACAGTGGAACCGAGCTCATATTTACCGTATTTTGGCAAACGCCACACAGAGATGCCCGAGCGGGGAATCAAACTTGATCCAAGCTGTGTGGCCTGCACGCTAACCACTCCCTCACCGTGCAGTTCTTTTTCAAACACTTTTCAAGTATTTCCATTCAAAATTCAAGCAAACCTGATTCTTGACATGTAAAGGTTGTCCTGGTTGGGTAGACCACAAGACGGCCAGGAGGAGAAAGATGGGGTTATGTCAGGAAAGCTACACCTCTCCTGACAACAGTGAACACCTCACCAACTCAACATGTCAGATTCATGGAAACAACAACAACAAAAAGATGGTAACGTGAGAGCAGAGAGCAAAAATTCCATACACTTTTATAGACTTTTTTTTTTTTTAGCATCACAAGTGAGGGAAGAGGGTGCAACAGAGGGAAAGTGAGAAGGGCTGAATTATTGAGGCCAGACGTGTGTCGGGACACACAACGTAGATTCCCAGTGATGATGCCTCCCTGCTGTCACTAAAAGTTTACTTGGAGCCAGCAGACTGTGGTTGTTTTGTTGCCGTTAGTGGGCTTTTTGAGCAACCAGACATGTGGTTTTAACAGCCTTCTCCTGCTGTTTTAGGAGAAAAAAATATTGAGTGGGACAGCAGCTACTTAACTTGAATGCATGAAGTACGCTCTCTAATCGTTCCACATGCTTGTTTCATTCAAATTTCTCTAACATGCAATATCATGTCTGGCACACACATGAGAAAGTATTATGTCTCCTCTGGACATGTCTGAACCATCTCAGTCTGGCCTCCTTGACGTTATCTCCAAGGCCTCTAACGTGTAACGTCTATCTTATGTACTCGTTCCTGATCCTATCCATCCTGGTCACTCCCAATGAGAACCTCCCAACCATCTCAGTCTGGCCTCTCTGACTTTATCTCCAAGGCCTCTAACATGTAACGTCCCTCTGATGTACTCATTCCTGATCCTATCCATCCTGGTCACTCCCAATGAGAACCTCCGAACCATCTCAATCTGGCCTCTCTGACTTTATCTCCAAGGCCTCTAACATGTAACGTCTATCTTATGTACTTGTTCCTGATCCTATCCATCCTGGTCACTCCCAATGAGAACCTCCCAACCATCTCAGTCTGGCCTCTCTGACTTTATCTCCAAGGCCTCTAACATGTAATGTCCCTCTGATGTACTCGTTCCTGATCCTATCCATCCTGGTCACTCCCAATGAGAACCTCCGAACCATCTCAGTCTGGCCTCTCTGCCTTTATCTCCAAGGCCTCTAACATGTAATGTCCCTCTGATGTACTCGTTCCTGATCCTATCCATCCTGGTCACTCCCAATGAGAACCTCAGCATCCTCATCTCTGCTACCTCCAGTTCTGCTTCCTCTCTCTAGACCAAACAACATGGCTGGTCTCACCACAGTTCTCACCAACATTTCCTTTCATTTTAGTTGAAACTCTTCAATCACACATCACGCCTGACACTTTTCTCCACCCATTCCATCCTGCCTGCACACGCTTCTTCACCTCCTTTTCACAATCGTTGACTCCAAGTACTTAAAATTCTCCACCTTCTGTATCTCTTCTCCCTGTAACCTCACTCTTCCACTTGGGTCCCTCTCATTCACACACCAATGCATACCTCCACGGATTAGTTTCCAAAATAACCATGGCCCTTGCATGCCTTCATTTCTCAGTATGTGGCCCTCCATGGGAAAAGGTCTAAATGTTGCCCGTCTGTTTAACCTGCCCTCACACCAGGATCATGACAGCCACCACATCCGACTAAAAAAAAACCTGGCCTCAACACCAGACTTTAATGTGTTTAATTAGTCATGAAATAAGGAAGGAGGGGGCCACACCTGACCGTGAAACTCACCGTCAGTTCACAGTCCAGTTAGTTTGAACCCTGGCAAGGGAGGGATTATTTATGGGAAGCATGACAGTGTCCAAAGTCGGCACAGAATGGTGACATCAAACTAAGGTGAGAGAAGGAGAGGAAGACAAAGCAGAGGAGCTTGAACGTGAAGGAAGTGAAGAAAAGCAAGAGTGACAAGTGCAGAAGGAGGCGGGCGCTCTGATGTGAGTTGTGTTCTCACCGCTGTTCACAAGCATCCTGTCATCTTCATGAATAAGTCACAGGCCAAATGTTGCCTGCCTGTCAACTTCATGCACGCCAACGACGACACAACACACACACACACACACACACACTTACTGTCGCACATGATTCTTTTCAGTAGTCATGGATACAATCCAAAAAAAGATTTACGACTTAAAAGCCTCCATTATTAACACATGAGATTATTATTTGGCCTTCACCGTCTATCAGATTAAAGCAGTTTAACGACTTAAAACAATTACTTTATAAGCCATTTATAACAGTGTCATAACGGCGCCCTCGTTATTTGAGTCCACAATGAGGCAGGAAAATACAAAGCTCTCAAACCTGAGCCCTTAAGAGCTACTTGTCTGCTTCCTGACCACCCACTCCCAAAATGGTGTGTGTGTGTTTGTGTTTGGATGCTGCTGACTAACATCTCCGTGCAGGCAGACAAGAGCGAGGTGAGACAGCGATAACGAGAGTTCAGCAAAAGGTAAATGCGGCAGGGCGATGCATTTGCTTGAACTCTCTCATCATGCATGCTCAGGAACACCACCCTCATCATCATCATCATCATCATCATCAGAGAGCAAGAGTTGAACTGGCAAAAAGAATGAAAAGATATGGAAATCATTTTGTCCCTCATCTCCTTTTTTAAACTTCCAGCCTAACTCAATAACGTACGTTTCAATCGTCTCCCATATTTATTCAGAGAAACTCTCCATGCCGCGGATATCAACTTAAGACGAGTTCCAAAGCCAGGATGTTTGTTTGAAAGTCATCAACATTGTTAGCCAGAAGCTGTTCCTGAAAACTCAAGTTAGTATCACCGCACGCTTCCATGTATTCATATTTATTCAACAGTTGAGTTCAGCTTCACCAAAAAGTTCAGAGTGCAATGTTAATGTCATGACAAGTAGGGGAGTGAAAACTTTCCCATCATAGAAAAGTGCTCTTTGCTCTTCTTTTCATGACGACATCACATTCCGCTAAAACCGCCGCACTGGCAACATCCACTCTGCTCTCGCTGCAGCTGTCTGACGTTGGTATTCACAAAACTTCTGTCCCGTTGCGCTGATCTTGTAACGATTATGTCTGCCTCCGTTTTAATATTTAGCTTTGTTTTTTCAGTTCATTCATTCATTCATTTTCTACCGCTTATCCTCATGAGGGTTGTGGGCATGCTGGAGCCTATCCCAGCTCTCTTCGGTACACCCTGGACTGGTCGCCAGCCAATCACAGGGCATATATAGACAAACAACCATTCACACTCACATTCATACCTATGGACAATTTGGAGTCGCCAATTAACCTAGCATGTTTTTGGAATGTGGGAGGAAACCGGAGTACCCGGACGGAGAAAACCCACGCATGCACGGGGAGAACATGTAAACTCCATACAGAGATGGTTGAGGGTGGAATCGAACTCGGGTCTCTGCTAACCACTCGGCAGAAACCCAAAAATATGTCCGAACCATGTCAATTCAAAGTAAATTTGCTTCATGGTGTCTGACCGCATCCCTAGATATGTATGGTATTGCGTAGCTTATTCAAAATAAAAATATTTTAGCACATTTTTAATATTTCTGCCTCAATTCAGCATTTTGAAGCATAAAAACGGCTACATCAATTACAATACACATCTAACGCATTAAGAAGAATATGTAGTATTCTACATTGGTCACTAGGTGTCAGTAATGTTACTGTAATGTTTGTTGCCACACAAACGGCAGACTCGATCGCCGGAGCAAACGGGCTTTTTGTAAAAGTTTGAATTATCTCACCAATAAAAAAAAAAAACCCAGGCTACCTATGGACAATTTGGAGTCGCCAATTAACCTAGCATGTTTTTGGAATGTGGGAGAAAACTGGTCGAGGGTGGAATTGAACTCGGGTTTCTTAGCCCAAAAGTACGTACATTTGGATCTCTATTACAGTGGAACCTTGCTCATATTATACCGTATTTTCCGTACTATAAGTCGCACTTCTTTTCATAGGTTGGCTGTTCCTGCGACTTATACTCCAGAACGACTGTTTTGGTTAGCTGAATAACTATTGTGTTAGCATATCCTACACCTATTCAGCCTGTTCTCTATTCTTTTATCGTTACACTTGCCTTCCAAGATGACGTAATGTCAAGTAGTTTGTAAAATAAATTACTTGCAAAAATGTGACTTATACTCCAGTGCGACTTATGTCTGTTTTTTTCTACCTAATTATGCATTTTTGGCCTTGTGCGACTTATACTCCGGAGCGACTTATAGTCCAGAAAATACGGTATTATGTTTGAATTCAAGCAATAACTCACGGCAAACCACAAAGGTAGTGTCCGTGTTGATCTCGCTGATACATTGTTTTTACAGTGTTCCTTTATTCTGTTTATTCATTCATTTTCTCTTCCGCTTATCCTCACAGGGGCATGCTGGAGCCTATCCCAGCTGTCCTTGGGCGAGTCAATCAGCCAATCAGAGGGCACATACTGTATCATCTGTAAGATCATATTGATCTTAGTAGTAGTATTCATCAAAGTTCTCGAGGTATCTTGGGTTCAAAAGTTGGAAGACTGGGTTTCTTGACTGCCAATCAGTGATACGCACACTCTTGTCATCTTTATTCAAGAATGCGATCCGTCTCCTTATTGCTCCTACGCTTCCTTGCCTCCGTATTTCCACATTTATTATACACTTTGCACCGTCCATTTAATCTGGATAGAACATAATCCTGGGCATTACACGCGTGAAGTGACACTCACAAGTGCTAACTCTCAACTTACTGAAGGATTAGAGGAGGTTCACTAAACTTCAAGACTCTCTCTCTCTCGCTCGCTCTCTCGCTCGCAGGAAGTGACTCTTCAACACGGAACGAAACACATTTCATAAAAACACCGAGTCACTGATACATCGTTGTGACCTTGGAAGGCGTTTGTTAGAATGTATAACCAACTTTCAAGTAGTATCTCAGTGTGCAGCTTTACTCCTTAGCTCCTCCTGTAAATCCAGTGACCTAAAAAGACTTCCAGACTTTCTAGGGTTTTTTGTTTTTTTTTCCTAGCCGGGCCACTGGCTCCCCTGCGACGTTAACTCTTCACATCCCCACAATCAGCACTTTTTTTTTTGGTGCCTTCTCTTTTCATGTCCATCGCCGCTGAGTTTGTTTGGGATGCTGAATATTGCCCTTTTCTAATAAGCATCCATAATTTATCCATGGCTCTGAGGCAGAAGGGGAATGAAGGAAGGAAGGAAGAAGGGAAGAAAGGGGAGAAGGCAGCATTAAGCTTTAGATGATTCTAATCTTTTACCTCCCACAATATAACACTCACTCACACACACACATTCATTCATTTTATACCGCTTATCCTCACAAGGGTCACGCGGGGGTGCTGGAGCCTATCCCAGCTGTCTTCAGGCGAGAGGCAGAGTACACCCTGGACTGGTCACCAGCCAATTACAGGGCACATATAGACAAACAACCATTCACACTCACATTCATACCTATGGACAATTTGGAGTCGCCAATTAACCTAGCATGTTTTTGGAATGTGGGAGGAAAACGGAGTACCCGGAGAAAACCCACACATGCACGGGGAGAACATGCAAACTCCACACAGAGATGGCCAAGGGTGGAATTGAACTCTGGTTTCCTAGCTGTGAGGCCTCACCACCCTTGTACCGTGCAGCCCTTTTCAATCATACACGAGCAAAAGAGAATTCAACCACTGTACAATAAAACAAAAATAAAGTAAAATTTTAGCCTATCCCAGTTGTCTTCAGACAAGAGGCGGGGTACACCCTGGACTGGTCGCCAGCCAATCACAGGGCACATATAGACAAACAACCATTCACACTCACATTCATACCTATGGACAATTTGGAGTCGCTAATTAACCTAGCATGTTTTTGGAATGTGGGAGGAAACAACATGCAAACTCCACACAGAGATGGCCGAGGGTGGAATCGAACTCGAGTCTCCTAGCTGTGTGGCCTGCGCGCTCACCACTTGGTCGCCGTGCAGCCCACAAACACATTGTTCTTCAAATTGCATCCTCTGCCTGAATGTCATCCGCATTGTAAAGTGTATTTTCTAATTAAATTAGAAAAATCCAGCCTCGTCAAATAAAAGAGGGACTGATTGATTGAATAGTAGATTTTTTTATGTGGCTGACAATAATGCCAATTGTTTTATTAAGCCGTGATTTTAGTCAGGGAATCGAACTCATGGTTTAATCAAAGCAAGCATTAGGGATATACTGTAAGCACAGTCAATTTTAGGTCCAGTTTCAGTCTTAAAACAATAAACCATACTGACTACCTGAAAAGTGGTATATTTTTGAGCTGCTAAATAAACTGAACAAGCTCATTAAGGTCGAGCCTTCTGTGTTGTCATGGATATAAACATAAACAATGTAAAAACAAAAGATTAATAACAGACCACAGGAATGATGGTAGATACTTTTTAGAATAAATGATTGTATTCATCAGTTAAGGATGGGAGGTTGTCTGCCTGCATGTTAAACACACCCTTAATTTGTCTCTGCCCCCCTCCCCCATTGTGCCCTCTCCTCACTCATCTCAGTCATCCCCCATCCTCTTTAAAATGTTGTCCACATGTGGTGCTTGAATAAAGTAGCTGTTTATATTGTTAGAAGCTGTGCGATGTCTTTTTGCTTTCATTTTGCTGCTTGCTCAGCATATTATTTCTCCGTGTCATCCTGGTATTCCTTTCCTTTGCTCGTCCTCCCATTTCTTTCCCCCCTGTATGTCTGAGGTGGTATTAAAGGCAGAAAACGTTTCTATTAACCTGCAGGTCAGCAGTGGAGCCAGAGGACTATGGCCAAAGTGCTATGTTGACCATGGTTTACATGAGCCTTGCCACCTGGGGTTAAAGGATAACAGCGTTTAGATGACGTCTCTGGAGGTCTGATTTATTACCTCGTCTACCGTGCACTTACGCATGGAGCCAGCGGGTACCAGGTAGCAGGTGATGGTGGGCAGTTGGCTTGCAAAGGACATTAGAAAGCATATATGCCAGTTCTATTTCTGTCTTACATTAAAGGGGCCGAGTAGATTGGGTGTTTAGCATCTCTGTAAACCAAGATCTAGGTTTGAACATCCATTGGAGATCTCCGTGTGGAGTTTGCATCTTCTCCCCGGTTTTCTCTGGGTACTCCGGTTTCCTCCCACATTCCAAATACATGCTAGGTTAATTGGCCACTCCAAATTGTCCATAGGTATGAATGTGAGTGTGAATGGTTGTTTGTCTATATGTGCCCTGTGATTGGCTGGCGACCAGTCCAGGGTGTACCCCGCCTCTCACCCAAAGACAGCTGGGATAGGCTCCAGCACCAGTTAATTTGCAACTCGTGGCATTTATTGTTAAATGTCCTTCAACATGATTCGTTTTCATACACTCTGCCAAACAGTGCACGTAACAAATTAGTTTGGTGTCATTATTTTAAAGTTAGTAAGGCACTAAACCAGCTGTTTATTGTGTGTATGTGGGTGGTTTATTTGTACATGGAGTCGTTAGTATCTATAAAATGTGTTTTTGTTCATATTTTTGTGTGTCTTAAACATTTTTAATTGGATGTACCTTATTTCTTATGGGGAAAATCGATTTGGTTTTGATACATCTCAGCTGACAGCATGATTTTAGTTTTACTTAGGTTCAAGGACAATCTATTATCATCGAACCATCTTTTTAGTGTGATCATTTCTTCTCTGACATTTCTAATGATTTCGTCTGTACTCCCTCCAGAACAAAAAGCAGTGGTATCATCCGCAAATAATACCAGCTTTAAGTCTTTCGTGACTTTGGAGATATCATTGATGTACAAGTTGAACAGTTTTGGTCCCAGTACATGTTAGGTTAGGTTTTTTTTTATTGGTGAGATAATTCAAACCTGCACCAAAAGCCCGTTGCTCCGGCAATCAAGTCTGACGTTTGTGCGTCTCAACAAACATTACAGTAACATTTTAGATGTTCACAATTCAATTCAAATCACAATTTGGTACTCCGGTTACCTCCAACATTCCAAAACCATGCATGTTAAGTTAATTGGCAATCCGTGGCATTTACTGTTAAATATCCTTTAACATGATTCGTTTTCATACACTCTTCCAAACAGTGCACGTAACAAATTAGTTTGGTGTCATTATTCTAAAGCTAATAAGGCACTAAACCACCAGTTTATTGTGTGTATGTGGGTGGTTTATTTGTACATGGAGTCGTTAGTATCTATAAAATGTGTTTTTGTTCATATTTTTGTGTGTGTCTTGACCATTTTAACTGGATGTAGCTTATTTCTTATGGGGGAAATCGATTTGGTTTTGGTACATCTCAGCTGACTGACATTTTGGAATGGATGAAAGACAAGGTTCCGTTGTATTTGATATGTACTGCTATCAAATGTGTTGCACTCGTGTGATCAATGTCACTGTCATTGACTGATGTTATGTGACAGACACACAATATGACACTATTGTAAGACAAACCACATTGTGATACTACGCTCCCTGCTGAGTTAGCAAACTGTTGCACACACTCAGACACACACCGACGTTTAACATCTGTGTACACACACACACACACACACACACAGAAAAAGAGGCTGACGGAGCTCCCCCAGAGAAGACAGCAGTAAATGAAGCTCATAGCTATAGAACGCACTGACATCAATCAGGCGTACATACGCACTTCACCTCCCAACGGACGTGCAGTCACATCTGTCCGCCGCAGCAAGTGTGAAACAATTACAACGTGAGGACAAAAAAAAAAAAAAACATTCGCATGCCAAATTGTTCGGCTTGTCTCCTCTCCTCGTGATTTGCGATTGTGCCGCCTGGTGAAAAGACATCTGCCTTTCCAATACGAGGTGTGTCACATTCGGGGCGCCGCTATCACGCCAGCCGCCGGGGAGCCTGAGGAGGCCTGTGAACGCGGCCCAGTGTTGTTCCCACAATGCTGTCTTGGTTGTGATTCATCTCAGTCAGCTACTAAAAAGGCCACAGAAACACAATCAAGGCAGGATTACACCCACTGTGTGTGTGTGTGTGTTTGTGTCACACGGCTCATGAGGCCACAATACACTCACACACACTTTGCCAGTGACACTGCTTTTGTCAGAATGCAGTTTTAACCAGGACACTGCCAACGTGGACCTGCCTGTAATGCGAGCACCTGAAAAACGCTTTATAAGTTCCATCATTGTTGACACCTCTTCTTAAAGCTACGGTTTAACGTCAAAATGTGGCTTCATTCCCAACTGACATTTGTCAAGCTTTTCTGTACTCAGGGTACTGTCGCAGAACTTTAAAACAAACAGAAACATTCATTTTAGGACAGTCAATTAGATTTTTTTTAGCAGTTTATTATTATTACACAATATAGTAGACAAGTGTAGACAGGACTAAATGAGCCATAATAAGACATAAATAAGACTAATGTGCATGTGTGTTGCTGTTCCTAGGGGAGCTGAGAGGTGGGCGGACAGGAAGTGACATCATGGGTGACGGTAGCCTGTGTTAGTTTTTTTTTTTATTTGTGGGATAATTCAAACCTGCACCAAAAGCCCGTTGCTCCGGCGATTGTGCGTCTCAACAAACATTACAGTAACATTACTGACACCTGGTGACCAATGTAGAATACTACAAATCACAATTTCAATGTGTCTTCTTAATGCATTAGATTTGTATTGTAATTGATGTAGCCATGTTTATGCTTCAAAATGCTGAATTGAGTCAAAAATATTTGAAATGCTACGCAATACCATACATATCTAAACACTATGAAGCAAATTTACGGGTGGATTCAGCTGAGTGGTTAGCACGCAGGCCTCACAGCTAGGAGACCCGAGTTCAATTCCACCCTCGGCCATCTCTGTGTGGACTTTGCATGTTCTCCCCGTGCATGAGTGGGTTTTCTCCGGGTTCTCCGGTTTCCTCCCACATTCCAAAAACATGCTAGGTTAAAAATTAGCGACTCCAAATTGTCCATAGGTATGAATGTGAGTGTGAATGGTTGTTTGTCTATATGTGCCCTGTGATTGGCTGGCGACCTCTCACCCAAAGACAGCTGGGATAGGCTCCAGCACCCCTGTGACCCTCATGAGGATAAGCAGTAGAAAATAGTAGGTAGAAAATGAATGTAGCTTGTCTAAGGCAAAGCAAGATCCCTATTCATTTTGCATAAGAGGCATATTGGTATCTTCCGTAGAAGTATCAATTCCCAATTAAACTATATAATTCTTTCAAATGTTTTCAGGGTATTATGTCATAACTAGAGCCTTATTCATTTGTAATGTTATACCACAAGAGGTAGCCCAAGTTTTCGACCAATCACAACACATGAACAAAGTACTGGAGATACCAAGAGTGAAAGATCACAAGACGGTCCGATATTAGACAGCGACTGCTATTGGGCAGCGGTCCAAGACTACTGAAGTATGTTTATGGCTTCTTCTTCATTGCTTTAGTAAACAACAGATTGTCAGCGCTTCTCCCCGCTATGGATCATGACAACATCGTGACTAAACAGATCTTGTTCTCCACGGCTGACAAAGCTACGAATCGGGTGGACCCAAAGTGACAGAGCCGAAAAGTCAGCCCATGTATCACACCACTGCAGTACGGAGTCAATGTCGATACATAGTGATCAGGTATTTAACTCCAGTTTATACGTCAAACATCAGGGGTACAATAACAGCGCCTTGGATTCACATCAACTTACTGCTCTCATCATGTTTACTGTTCAGGTAAATACTACATGACTACATGACTACATGACTACATGACTCCACCCACCAATCACCAGTACATTAGGACATAGTGTATATTAAAATAACCAAAAAGGAAGTCTTGATCACACCTATACAGTATTCTGCTTTATGTACATTTAATGATACAATGGAACCTTTCAAGTCAAACACCCCAAAGGTCACACAGAGGTTAAAGCTGCTGTCTGTCATGGACGGTTAGACACTAGCGATGGACCTTATTATCGTATATGCCGCCCTACCATGACTGCTAATTGTCGATAGCGTCTCTGAAACTGTGCGTTTGTGCACATGCACGCACACAGCGGGCATGGGAATGAGTGACAGCCATTAAGCCCACCCCCTCACCCCCAGCGAGCCAAACAATACATCAGTTTTAACACAAAATTGTGAAGAATATGGTTGTTTTTTTGTTCTCTGAAAGCACTTTTAGTGACATATGCTAGTCGGTGGTGGTGTTATATTTTTTTGGGGGGGGGGGGGCAAAATATGACTTAAGAAAAACTAATAACTTTTTCAACTGTTATTTATTTTACCATAGTTTAAGCTCCCTCTCATTCAAGTTATATTCTCTAATGCACCGTGGTTAACTTACTTTTACACTTGCATACAACTTGATGTCCAAATATTACTTAAGAAAAACAAGCCTTCTAACTGCTTTATTGCTTTATTACAATAGCCAACGTCATCCAAGTTATGTTCCAATATAACTTATATAACAATATAACGACTCTATAGAATAGATGACCTGTATTTCTACTACCACTACTGTGTATCTTATAGAGGGAAGAATTAATGGTTCCACTGTACACTTTTTTTCTGAAATGTGTTGATACTCTGCTGATCTCCCAGAAGCAATCATTACAGCATATAACAAAGCTTTAATTAAAGCGATAAACAACAACTAGCTCAAGCAGTTGAAGCTCAGTCAGCCCAAACCGATGCACTGATGTACTGAAGATTAATATAAAAAAAAAAAACATGTCATTCTTACCGTAAACCCCTTGGCAGCGAACAAGCGGATAGATGCTAGAAAACAACAAAATCCAGAAAAGCTCCATGTTCAGCTCCGCTCCGTCATAACCTGTATAAGACACATGACACAACATCCGGCTGTCACTTCCACGTCTGGACAATCCAAATAAAAAGCCAATTGTTTTTGTCCTCCTTTTTTGTTCTCTTTAAGGCGTGAAAATAATATTCCAGAACAAGCCCCCAGGGCTGCATGCTACTACAACATTTCATTCAATTTAAAGGGGCGGGTAATTCAATCACAAATGGTGGATTATAGAAAGCTTACAAGCAAAGGCTGGGAGGGCATCAGAGATGGACACGGATTGTCTTGGTGAGCATGTTAGCGTGACTGTCCTCTCCCACATTGTACTAAGGTACCGACGACAGGTGGATCGGCCCGGAAGGTTGTGCTATATAACATGTTGGGGTCATACACTTGACCCAAAACACAATAATAATAATAATTAAATATACTTGCAGCATCTAATACAAGCATTGTATCACAGAATAATGATCACCTCTGATGATGATGTGGGTCTTTGCATAATATGAGATGTTTTTAATATTTTGACCCTCAGTAGGATGCTGTGTACTTCTACACCACATGCAAACTATAGCTATAAAACACTGTATATACATTATATTGTATGAAGACATACAGTAGGCTGCATCTTAAATATATTATTAGTGGGAAGCTAGTTTTGTATGTGTTTGAGCATCTACTTAGTATGCAGCACACTTTACTCCATATGCAAACTATACACATACTGTATATGACACTATGATAAATGCATATTGGTAGTTTTTAATGCATATTATTGCAAATTATTACTGCAAATTAACTGTATCTTTATTAAAGCACATTTTTTGCTACACCTGTTGTATTATGTACATGCATAATGCAAGTGATTAATATGCCAATATAAATGTATTGTTTCTTTGCAACTGTAGTGGAAAAAAAGAGTATTGCTTAATTAGAAATATGGGCATCATTTCCTAACTTTTGGAGTAATGACTCAAAAGTTGCATTGCGCAACCTAATGAAAGTCTGCATGAAATGTGAGTTTCTGCTATAATGACTCAGAGTGGACTGCATTACGACTATTAATTATTGAATTACTGGTTATAAAATTGTGACAATTAATTGGAATGAGGAAACGTGCAAGCAGAAGTGCATTTAAATCGCAAACAGGGGAGGAAATAAGTCGAATAATAAGTCCAAGTAAATCTACCTTGCCTCCGTAGGTGCGGTCCTGTGGGTCAGCCTGTTCCCCGGCGTAGCGCGCACTCCTCCCGGCTACGCTCAGAGGATTCCACCGCTGCACCACCACACACCGCGGAGAAGCTCCACACCAAAAAAAAAAAAAAAAAAAAAAAGTTATAAATCCTCAAAAGAAATCACTTCAACGACTTCCCGGTGCAGTGAAAGATCTCCTGGATGTCTTTAACTTTTACACCAGACTCCTTTAAAATGTTTTCAAAATATAATCACTTCTTTGCAAAAGTGGAGCTTTGCAATGTGACACAGTCGTCCAATTGTTGTGTGCATGATGGAGTAACTCTTGCAAGGCGTGGGTGGAAGCGCTGAAACCTCGGCTCCTGAGTGAGGACGGAGGACGATGAGGAGGCTCAATCAGAGCCGTGTCTGTGGACTCCAAGCGATGCTGGCCAAGTGGAAGATGTGCGCAGACTGAGAACGACCGCCCCTGTCTGAGAGCAGAGAGAGAAAGGGAGAGAGGGGTTGGGATGAAGAGGAGGGGAGGAGGACAGAGGCTTACAGTCCTCTGTAGTGAACAGGTTGTCTGCCAAAGAACACCTCTGGAGGTCTACTCCAGATCTGTTCCATGATCACCATAAGGGGACCACTACAAATTAGAAGAAAAGTTCTTTACATTGATTATTAATCATTATTAACTCACCTTGGATCTGTTATTTAAAGACGTGTGCGATGGTCCGCTTCTGTAAGTGCACTTCCTGGCATGGCCACAAGACGGCAGACTTTTAGCCCATTGCCACAGCCAAACATGTTCATTCAGGGCACCTACTCATCTACTCATTCAATGAAAAACATCCAAAGCACAACAAACCAACCAAAATCAATACAAATAATAATACCTATGTATATATAAATGTACACATGTTCAAAAGGGAGTGGGAAGAAGTCAAGACTTATCTAGTCCCACCCCACTAAACACCCAAATTCCAACCTCATCCCAAAAAAAAACATATATTATTCCTTGTCTACACAGAATAAAAACCCCACATCCAACCACCCTCACCCAGCTTGAGGCACCCAACCACGTGCCAACAGCAACCAGTTCATTATCGTACATCGTCGAGTACAAAAGAAAGAAAGAAACCACTCCAACTAAATTGAACTGGTGGATTTTTTCAACTAGATTGAAAAATAAAAGTATGTGAGAGAAAAAAAGAAAAATATTCTTTAAAATACCTCAAATTAAATAAGCACTTGAGTCTTACGAATTCCCAATTGTCACTGCTATCCCAACTACAGTGTTTTTCACTTCCACTTCCTTTATTCTTTTATTTTTGTTTATTAATTAATTGAATTTTTTTATCCCTTCCTCTTCCCCCTCCCTACATACATTCATGCATGAAAAAGCCAGCTATAATAATAATAATTGTGCCATATACTGTATGTTAGATGTCAGAGAGGTGTTTAACATTTAACCGTATATATTTATTGCTATGGAGAGTGTACAGTGCATCATATTGACAGTGGTTTCTTGTCACGTCTCGGCATGATCATGACCCCAGGACGCAGAATCAGGAGCGTAGTCATTACATATTCCAAACATTAGCCATTCCAATCCTCAGTGAACCAGTACCTTATCGTGGTGGAGGGGTGGCAAATGTAGGATCGACTTTCTAGTCGCATCACCAGACCTATGTCCGCATGTCCGTCAACTCTCACCTCCGGCAGAGCTTTGCCTGCACCCCAAGGGAGGACCGGGACATTGAGTCCGAATGGGTCATATTCTGTGACGCCATTCTGTTGTTCTGAGCTGCAGCCGCAAGGTTGTCGGTGCCAGTCGTGGGGGTAGAGCCTCAAACCCAATGGTGGACGCCAGAGGTCAGGGCTGCCGTCAAGCTCTATCGAGCATGGATGGCTTGTGAAACTTTGAGCCATGGCTTGTGAAATTTTGTAATGTGTAAATTTCAGGAATTGTTAAAAATAGGATATGGAAGAACTGATGCAATTTTGGGGATGATACGGATCACCGTCTGGATCCAGGAACATTTTCGGCACAAAAAATGTGAATGCTAACTGTTCAAAAATGAAGACTTAGCATAATCATGCTAGGTGTCAGCATGCTAAAATTAGCATAGTAGCATTTTTAGCCATTGTCGTAGGCAGACACTATTGGTCTGCACTTGCTGTTAGCATGCCAACATTAGCATGTTAGCATGTGGAGAACTATGTGACAAAAAATTTAAAAATTTAAAAATTTAAAAATTTAAAAATTTAAAAATTTAAAAATTTAAAAATTTAAAAATTTAAAAATTTAAAAATTTAAAAATTTAAAAAATTTTAAATTAAAAAAATAAAACACCTTAAACTATATTAGGAAAGCAGGAAGTGAACAAATGTAACAGTTACTGATTGTAAAAGTACCAGATGGAGGGGTAGGATTTAATAAGCACCACTGTGGTGCATTACATGAGTGATTAGATAGCTAATATAAAATGCCAACGTCATAGTGCATATATTGTGTCACTCCTTGGATACAGTTAAGTGTGAGTCATCATGCTCATATGAACATTATGTAAACAGGCATTATTATACGTCACTATTTTCAAATTATTTATAGCAACATTTCCTGTACAGAGTCATTGTGCTCATGATGCACACTCACACAATATCTAGTATTTATTGTACATCCTCGAGGAGGACTGTGCATTATTGTCCAGTTTGAATTATTGTCAGGCACGCCCACAAAGTAGAATCAAGCCTCGTCTCAAAGAGCTTGCCATTCAGCGTGGACATTTAGATAAAAAGCACCTTAATCTAATGCAGTCTAGTTAAAGCCTCCTACCAAGAAAATGGCATTGACTCTAATGTGGCTTATCATGTCTTTATGGAATATTCTTGGAGACATTTGAACTGAGGAAAATGGAGCTGCATTAGTGTGATTGCAGTTATTGATAAGCAGACCCTAAACAATGTATACAATTTACCATTGACAAGACGTAATCTATTCCGGAATGTCTGTCGCCGTGCTGCCGCCTGTCTGCTGTTTGTTGCAATGTACTGCAGGTCGAGCCTCCAGTGCCGACCTGCAAGCAATTACTCACCTGGCTCAAAGACGCATTTGGTGCCAGATTGTACCTCAGACTTCACCTGCTCTCCAAACATACGCTGTCTTGTGTTGTAACTTGTTTTGCAAAGTAACTTTCTGGTCACCTGCATTAACTGTATAGCGAGAAATTCTTTCCAGCAGGGCACATATAGACAAACAACCATTCACACTCACATTCATACCTATGGACAATTTGGAGTCGCCAATTAACCTAGCTTGTTTTTGGAATGTGGGAGGAAACCGGAGTACCCGGAGAAAACCCACGCATGCAAACTCCACACAGAGATGGCCGAGGGTGGAATTGAACCCTGGTCTCTCGCTGTGAGGTCTGTGCGCTAACCACTCGTCCGCCGTGCAGCCCTACATTTTCTAACAATTAAAATTAAAAAAAGGATACAGGGGACCGCAATAATGACTACCTAATGACTAAATACACCCCTGGTGAAGACTAAATACATCTTACTGTGTGGCATGTATTCCATTATTGATTTATTGTCACCATGCCACTAGGCATATTGTACTGAGCAGCCAGGACGGAGATTTTTCTACAACTTTTCTGCATTTTTATGGTTATTGTCACACTTTTGAACTATTTTCCATCACAAAAACAGTCAGACATGGTTGTGTAAAAATCAAGTATATAAGCCTCTTTTGGCTTCCAGTACATGCCAAATTTCTATTGATATTATGTTATATTTAGCTTATGTTCATAGTGTCTCTTATCAATAAAAATATCCCTCTTCCTCACAAAACTGTCTGAGCATGATGAAGTCGGTAGCAACACAATCCATCATGGTTTACATTTGTGCGGAAGTAACTAAGAGCCATCACTAGAACAATACAGCAAAACACTCGATATTTGATTTTATTTAGGGCCGCCATCAGAGCCACACAGACTGTAATGTGATATGAGGAGCTTAGTTAAGGCTTTTTCTCTGGCACCAAGGTCTGTAATTGATGTTCCATCAGTGTAATTCAATAAGTGTATATCAGCACCTACAGTGGCTCCATCCCACACAGAAGCAGATAAATGGACAGGAGTGATGCACTTGAGACGGTAAATAACTCCATTGAACGTGTGTGAAGAGTTGATGGTAAATGAAACATCCTACTTGAAGAGCTGAGTAGCCATGGACCGAGATGGTTGGAGCTAACATCAGGATGACACCTTGATAATGAACTGCTCGGGCTGCTCTGACTGAAGAAAATGATAATTTGAAGTATTCCCTTCATGTCCTTGAATGCATCACTAGCCATCCATTCATCCATTATCCGCATTGCTTGTCTTCATTAGGTTTGCCAGTAAGTTGGAGTTTGTCCCAACTGACTTCAGGTGAGAGGCGTTGTACACCAATCACAGAGCTCATATAGACAAACAAACCATTCACACTCATATTTACACCTACGGATAATTACCCGAACATGAACGTTTTAGGGATGTGGGAGGAATCCAGAGCATCCACACACAGGGAGAGTATGCGAACTCCACACAGATTTCCCGATTGAAGCCAACATGCTAACTAGTAGGCCATCACTATCATACATCAATATTTTCACTATTTTCAGTTTTTGCACGGTGAACGAGTGGTTAGGCCACACAGCTAGGAGACTCGGGTTTGATTCCCTACTCAGGAATCTCTGTGTGGCGTTTCTGTGTGTTCTCCCCGTGCATGCATGGGTTTTCTCCGGGTACTCCGGTTTCCTCCCACATTCCAAAAACATGCTAGGTTAATTGGCGACTCCAAATTGTTCATAGGTATGAATGTGAGTGCCCAAAGACAGCTGGGATAGGCTCCAGCATATAGAAAATGTATGCATGATGTCAGCAGTGCTTTCAGCTTGCTTCTCTACCGCAGCAATTTATGTTATTTTTTTTCTCCCATTGGTGAACTTCACGATGATGACACATGAGGTGTTGTTTATTCCTGCAATGCTTGTATCAATGTTGTTGACATCCACATCCACCCACTTTGATTGCAGAACGTTGGCCACCTGTTGCTCTGTTGAAGCAACATCGTCTTAATGTCCTCCTGTTGTCAGCTGCACTGGCATCACTGTATTTTTCCACTTCTTGGCCTTGCATCTTTTACCTAATCGCACCCGTTGTACCCTTTAACTATGGGGTCACACACACACACATATATATATATATATATATGTATATATACATATATATATACAGAAGTCAGGTTTGACTCCCTGTCAGATTCATTCATTCATTCATTCATTTTCTACCGCTTATCCTCACGAGGGTCGCGGGGTTGCTGGAGCCTATCCCAGCTGTCTTCGGGCAAGAGGTAGTGTACACCCTGGACTGGTCTCCAGCCAATCACAGGGCACATATAGACAAACAACCATTCACACTCACATTCATACCTATGGACAATTTGGAGTCGCTAATTAACCTAGCATGTTTTTGGAATGTGGGAGAAAACGGTGAAAACCCACTCAAGCACAGGGAGATCATGCAAATGGAATGGTGGGATTGAACTCCGGTCTCCTAGCTGTGAGGCCTACAAGCTAACCACTCGACTACCGTGCAGCTAAAATATCAATACAGGACCTGTCATTACTCCGGTGTTGGGCTGTTTGACAAAGCTACAGAAGCCAAAGGTACAGTCAATTATGAATTGTTTTCAACATCTCCAAAGTTATTAATATGTGAAATATGTGTATTGATCTAACAGGGAATATTTATTACCCTATATAAGTATACAAATGTGTATCTGTGTGTAAGAAAAACATGTTCTTGCTGTCGATGAGTACACCAGCTGGTCCACCTCTCCACCCGCCAAACACACACACACATTTTAAGTTATACATACACACATGTCCAAGAAAGGGTCATTTTTCACCGGGTAATTGGCGGCGAGGCCCATCGCCCTTGGGATTCGATAATTCATAACCCACTCCCTTCCGATATCGGATAGTGGGTAGAAATGGGCTGAGACAACGGGGTGAGGAAGAAGGAAGGGGGGGGGGCGGGGGGGTGGCTGCATCATTAGAGAGAAGAGGTAATGGCTCTTATTGATCTCCATCCCTTTCCTTCTTTCCATCACCATTTCATGTTTAAAACAACACTGATCCTCATTACCTCCACAGCCGCTGACATCCCGATAAGCAAGAGAGGAAAAAGGAGGAGCGTGAAGCAGGAGGAATAGATAGAAAGCATCAAAAAGAGGAGAAAAATGCATTTTTGTTGTCTTAATGACTTGGACTTTAGTCATTACTGTCATGGTGTAATGTGTGTGTTTGGATAAAACCCTGTGTCCCTCCATAAAGTCACAAACAATTTTAAATCGGTCCCATAATTTTTGGTGCAGTTATCTTCCTTTTTGTGGCTGACTTTTTTTGTGCACAGGACAAATCTTTTGCTTTTTGAGTGTTTATTAAAAGGCGATAACTTGCCAGCTTGGATTGCTCTGCAGTCTGCTGAGAAAATATGCGATTGTTGGTGTTCTAGTGCTAAATTGTTTATAAGGATGAGCCTTTATTATGTGCACGACTGTAGCCAAATGCTTTTTGGCAGGGTACTCATTTCGGCTGCTTCAATTTTCTTGTTTTCTTAAAAAATGTTCAAATCAAATGACAACGTTTAACACTCCAACCCTGTTGCCGCACTGTCAGCAATGAAAGCTAGCTTATAACGCTGTCAAACGTCATCTCCTCACTTTGCTTAAGTGCAACAAGTGAGTCATGTGATACTTTTGAGCGTCGGTTCACATCACATCAGTGGAATTCAAAGTGATGTATTTGAGGCCTGTCTGTCTGGACCGCTGGTTTTCTCTTTATCGCTTTTATTTAAATTAAATTAAATTAAATTAAATTAAATTAAATTAAATTAAATTAAATTAAATTAAATTAAATTAAATTAAATTAAATTAAATTAAATTAAATTAAATTAAATTAATAAATAAAACCATTTCTGATCCTGATTATAGTTTCGACTTCATTGGTGAGTTCAAGTTCAGTTGTTCATTAGGTATTGACATTTTTGGGAATTTCCAACCAAGAATATTTTTTATTAACGTGATTGTATGCAGGTTGCACAGTGACCTAGTGTAGGCATGTTGGCCTCACAGTCAAGAAATTGAAGGGATATCTTCATGAACCGGAATACAATGGTGACAATAACAAGGTGCTAATGGCCGCCACAAATTAGCACTGGAACAGCAGAACTCTTCAAAACATCTCATCCTCGGCCTTCGGCGTGTAGGAACGTAATCTGCTTTACCTTAAAGCTGCTTCAGCGTAGCCGCCTTTGGTTCCCACATTACAGCCAATGGCATTTCATTCTCGTAGGCAAATATTTACATAACTGTCCTCAGCAACTCGCTGGAACTACTTTCCGCAGCACCGAATCCGACCAGAACTCGACTCAGTCAAGTCTCGCTGTCGACGGACTTGACCGCTTATGAGGGCGTCATGTCAAAAAAATCCAAACTATCCCTTTAGCCTCACACTTGCCGCCTCTGATGCCCCCTTTTTTTCCCTGTCTAAGCAGGCGCGATAAAGCCATCGTTGGGGGGGAAGTGTCCACACAGCTGGGATATGCCCACAGGAAATCATCAGCGGAGAAGAAATGTCAGTCCTCGTCTTCTGACCCCGCAGATAGGAAAAAAAAAAAAAAACAGGCTTTCGCAACTCAGTTATGGCCCAAGAATCTATCATACCCCCCATTTATGAGGCTCCTACATCAAAAGCTATGTGTGAATCTCAGTCATTAATTATTTATGATTTGCCACAAAGACTGTCTCGAGGTCTCTGCGTTCCTCTTAGAAGTACAGCCCACATGACTCCCGATGTGTGTGTGTGTGTGTGTGTTCATGCACATGCCCATGCATGTGTGTTGTTTGTAGCGGAGACACACTTTGCTCTACTGATGGTAGTTGTGTCAATGGTAGCCTTGCAATAACACACTCATAAGAAACTAAGATACTGGTGCAAAGTAGGTTGGAAATGCCTTTTGTGCATCTTCATGAGAGGTATTGTAATATTTTCCATCCTTCTTTCATTTGGCAGGATGGCAGGGCTGGTTGTCTCTGGTTCCATCCTCTGTCTTGCCATGACCGTCCTGAAGTATCCATGGGAAAGATACGGAATCCCCAGTTGCTCCTGATGCGGTGTTATTTAAATCCACATTTCCTTTTGCATATCCTATATCCTATGAAAACATATGCATTTCTACTGTGTTATCATACAGTATTTATATAGTACTCTATTGTGATTTTACCAAAATATCCTATTTTCCAAACTATAAGTCACACTTTTATTCATAGGTTGGCTATTCCTGTGACTTATACTCCAGAGTGACTTATAAATGAAAAAACAGTAACGCCTTTTCTGTTCATGTTTATTTTTAGTGTAGCTGAATAACCATTGTGTTAGCATATCTTACACCTATTCAGCCTGTTCTCTATTCTTTTATTCATGTTAGAACTTCGAAGAGGACGTAATGTATGTTTTGGTCGAGTAGTTTGGAAAATAAATTACCCGCAAAAAATGCGACTTATGTATGTTTTTTTTCTACCTAAATATGCATTTTTGGCCTTTTAGGACTTATACTCCGGAGCGACTTATAGTCCAGAAAATACGGTACATTAATTAATAAATTTTTAATATTAAATATAAGTGCAAATGTTACAAATGTTTTGCCGGAATTAAGCATTTCCAAGCATAAAAATAGCAAAATTAACTAAAATACAAATACAAGGCATTAAAAAGACACATTCAAAAATGTTGATGAGATGTCGTATTCTAAACTGGTCACTAGGTGTCAGTAATGTTACTGTAATGTTCGGTAAGAACATCTAAAAAATTAGACTTCATTGCCGGAAACACATGCTTTTATTGTAGGTTGGAATTATCTCACCATCGTCACTAATTGAAAACCCCTAATAAAACCACAGGATACTGTTGCGGAAACTGCACTCTAAACTCCCAACATCACTTCCTGTCCACCTCTCTTCCAGGTCCACTTGGGAACACATTTACAGTGAGACACGTCAGCTTAAGTCTTATTTATGTCTTAAATTGCTAATTTAGTGTTATTTTGTCTACTATAGTGGATAATACAAATGTAAAGGTGACTATAGGGGTGTTATTTCATGTCTAGAGGGCTCTGGTAACTATGATGACAGATGTGAATTTCACTTGGATGTCTGTTTGTCACTGCACGGCGATCGAGTGGTTAGCGTGCAGGCCTCACAGCTAAGATACCCGAGTTCGATCCCACCCTCTGCCATCTCTGTGTGGAGTTTGCATGTTCTCCCCGTGCATGCGTGGGTTTTCTCCGGGTACTCCGGTTTCCTCCCACATTCCAAAAACATGCTAGGTTAATTGGCGACTCCAAATTGTCCATAGGTATGAATGTGAGTGTGAATGGTTGTTTGTCTATATGTGCCCTGTGATTGGCTGGCGACCAGTCCAGGGTGTACCCCGCCTCTCCCCGGAAAACAGCTGGGATAGGCTCCAGCACCCCCGCCACCCTCGTGAGGATAAGCGGTAGAAAATGAATGAATGTCTGTTTGCCTATTATGTTGACATCTAAAAACCACATTTAGAAAGTCGTAAACAGGTTTTCTATGGTGTAACTATGAAAATATTCCATTTATAAATAAGAAAACTTACTTTGTACTCCAAATATGATGATAAAGTTCAAACATATCTTTCACACAAAACTTAAATAAGAGTATAAACCCCCTAAACAAGCAAAGTAGGTCCCCTTTGAGTATTTTTATTTGCTTTGTGGCTTTTCTCTGCTTAGTTTATTAGTGTAGACACGAAGGCCATGGTTTTACTTCCTCTGTGCGGCGAGGAAAAAAAAAATCAATCTCTTCTAATAACACAGGATGAAAAAGTGTTATTTGTAAAGAAATTCGATCGAGCATACCAAATAAAGAGAATACCTGGTTAGACAGGGGAAGGATGCATCCCATCTAAAAGAACCCAGGGGATTGCAGCTAGCATGTGCTAATTGAGTGTTACATTACACAGGGTCTGATGAAAGCGTCCATGGAAACGGCCATGAGACAGTGATGACAATTGACTCAGCGTCTTCATTTCCAATAGCAATCTCAGCACCAACATCTCTGAGGCCAATTAAGACTTTAGTGAAGACGAGATGAATCCAGTGGGAGCGCGAGTAGCTTTGAATAACTTGTTGTGCTCTTTAATAGACTATTTCTCCAAAATGATGCAGAGATGCACTTCTACAAAATTCCTTCCTTGTTGAAGTGTTGTTGAGTTTTCCACCACACTCAGTGTTCAACTGAGATATCGCTATGGTTTGCTATTGTCAATTTGGCTTCACAGAGAGATGTAGTGTATTTTGTTAGAGAACCTGATTCATATGTCCTTCTATTTCCCCAAAAAAGAAATTCAATACACATTGGATCACCAGTCGCACAGTGGCTGGTACTTATAGGTTATGATCTTATTATCAAATACTATTTAATCATGAGCTTATTATCACGTACTATTTAATCAAAAGACCATTTTGTTTCCAGAAAATGTTCAGTTTATTACATGTATTATATCTAAACAGTGTAAACACAGTAATTGCAAAAATATTTCAACAATAATATTTTATCAACAGTCTTATCTTATCAATGTCTGACAATTAAAGTTCCATTAACGTGCCAGAGAGTTGAATTTTGATTTGAGAGAATCAGAATCGTATTCGTCCCCATTTTCTTTTCTGATTGATAAAATCAACATAGACACGTATTTGTCTAACTCAGGCGGGGGAATACTTTCTACCAGTCTTCGTTCATTCTTGCAGTTGATGAGCCATTCAGAAAAAAGCTTGAGGTCGCCCTTGGTTTTCAGACTTTTTTATTTTTAGTTTTTTCCATCATTTCAAGAGTGTCCTCCTCATTAATGGTGATAAAACGTTCCATTTCTAATATTCTGTTTGCTATTTTCCCTATTTGTCTTTCGCCAGAAGTGTCAACCGGTGACATGTTGACAGCACAGACGGCAGCAAAACAAACGCTGTGTGTTCACGCTCGTGCGCTGTTCTCTGATTGGTTGTTTCACGGGCACGATACCGGAGCAGCGCGCTCTGAGTGGACAGCTACGGGGGCTGATACTGGACATTGTTAAACTCTATATTTTATCAGTATCACTGCCCTGGGCTTTGACACAGTATCATTTCGGCCTTTTCCCGTATCATTCATGGGCGGTTTCTAGGGTACAGGGCCAATTAATACTGTAGTATGTGATAATAACAGAGTCTTGTATAAAAAGATACATATCTTCACTCATATCATGAAATACACTTGTCTCAACTCATCTTATCATGGTTAGAATCTATACCGGGGCATACAAAGTATCGTCCAAGCCTAATAATATATATATATATTGGATTATTTGAAACCTAACCTCAGTCCGGATATACGTCTCAATTATGTCCACAGAAATTCTAGAAGCATGCACAAATCATTAACCATGGCTGTCTGTAATATATCAAGAATTAGCAATTAAACACTATGCGGTAGCTCTACATTGAATTTATGGTTCGCATCTTGTGCAGAGGTGATGGTGCCGGTGTCATGGAGGAGATTTTATCATTGCCCGGGTAATAGAATCCTGGCGTGAGGTGGGCGGGGCAGCTGAGATTGTGTTGTCAGTACTTCCTGACAGATGAGCAGCACAGCTTTTCCGTCAATCTGATCCTTCCAGTCGTTATGCTGATCAATTAAATGAGCTTTATTGCACTGGAAGTTCCCAAACAATAATGCAAAGGCTATTATTTGATGCCTGAATGTGATCACATCACGGTGGCTCAATATCTAAGGACTTGGTGAGGTCGTAGATTTCACTACAGAGCAATATGCAATTATTGCACTTATTTGATTAGTGGTCCTTGTGGCATCTGATTATAACATCGTCAGAAGATGTTTCATATAAATTAATGTGTCTTTGTGCTCATTACACACAATAATTATTTCCTCACGAGTTACATTAGGGCTTTCTGTGAGCGTGCAGGAACGTTTACATTAATTCTGTATATAAAGAGATGTTTACATTTTGTGTGTATATTGACAGACAAATATTTACAGCATGTATATGTGAATGGACAGCAAGATGTTTAAATTTGAATGTACGTATGTACGTATGTACGTCTGTCTGTATGTATGTATGTATGTATGTATGTATGTATGTATGTATGTATGTATGTATGTATGTATGTATGTATGTATGTATGTATGTATGTATGTATGTATGTATGTATGTGAATGGACAGATATGAACAGAGAGAAAAGTTAAATAGTGCCTATGTGAGTGGATTGACAGATGACATTTACATTACTTTGTTGACATTAGATCTGTTTATATCCTGTGTTTGTTTGTGTTTGTGTGTGTGAATGAACAGATGTTGTTTTTGTTTTTTTTGTGTACAGTGGAACCTTGGTTAGCATCATACATTCCTTGCAGAAGGTCTGACTTTAACTGAAAAAGACTCAAACCAAGGCAATATTGCAACATAAATATTCGACTAAAAAAAACGAAGTTCCACTGTACAGGTAAATGTACTGACAGATGTTTGAATTCGGTATGTATGTGAATAGACTGACTGATGTTTAAATTGTGAAATGACAGAAAAATGTTTCCACTTTGAGTGCATGAATGTGAATGGACTGACAAAATATTTATACTGTGTGTATACTGTATGTGAATAAACAGATATTTATGTCCGTAATTGAATGGGGACACAAAGATGGACTCCCAGACGTATTGATTAGGTGTGTATGTGAATGGACAGACAGATGTTGAAATTATGTTCATATGTGAATGGACAAACATGTTCAAAATTTGAGTGTATGTGAATAATGTGACAAATATTTGCATCATGTGTGTGTCAATAAACAGATGTAATTATGTGTGAATGTTATTTGCATTAACATTTTTTTGTACTTTATGTGAATGGATATACAGCAGAGACGTGACTAACAACAGCTACATAAAAAGTAGGTTTAGCAAGTATGATGCAGTACATGTAAGCCACTTTAACTACAATAACTTCAATAATAAAGATGTTGGTGAAGGGATATCAGTCAATATGAATCAAAAGTGAGCATTGTGTTTATTAGAACGTTACTGTATGCTCTACAGCTCTTGGATATCACCCTGCAATGCGTGTAACACAAACCCCATACTGAATCCATCCACAGATCTTCACTGCGACCCGTTCACTGCTTTATCTTGATCCCTTCAAGTAAATCATCCAGAAGCTGAAGCAAGACCTGTTATCTTCTTTTTCTTCCGTCTTAAAGGTCAGAAGAAACAAACGTGCTCAGTTGACAGTAATGGCTGCTATGCTGGGATTTGATCTTCCAAAGTGCTAATTTTCTCTTCAACATGACCAATTGTCACCAGTGGGCCTGATATAAAGTGGTTTGTGGTGGGTAGAATGGTAATGAATGTATCGTAGCTGTGTGATGGGGGGATATGGATATTTAAGAATTATTCATACTGATATGTGCGGGATTGGGAAAGAGGATGCATGCTAAGAAGGTTCCATGATTATGAAGACGATGTATGAGCATCGGAATGTGCTGATTCCATATTTCATGCACGCTCATAGTTTACTAGACCAATTATAAAACACCGTAATTTGCATTCAAAATAAATAATTAATTCAAAAACAAAAGGGCTTATTGCTTTGATTCCTGAGTGGTCGAAAGTTGTGGCTAGCAACAACTTGGGATTTTACCTTTTACAAGCATCAGGAGACATTACGGTATGTTATTATCTATGTGGTCTCATGTTTCCCGAATCAAAGTGCAGGGAACACAATCTGAGGCTAAGTGGTTGTAATGCGTCAGCTATCACACACATACACACACATATGTGCAGAAAAAGTGATGATTACACAAGGCAACACAACATAACACTCGCTCTTACTGGAAAATAGCCTAGTATATGACTGGTACAAACTGACTTACAATGTAAGCCTTTTATGTTGTTTGCAAAAAAAAAATATGGCACCCGAAGCATCTTAGAATCAATCTTCTAGAAAGATTTTCTACACATTTTTGGAGTGTGTCTATGGGAGAATTTTGCCCATTTCTTGGGTCTCCTGGCTCACAATGTGACCTTGACAAGGATCTACATGTTTAACAGCTGAGGATGATGTGCCATAGACCCCAACATCTTGTCCACATGTTGCCTCCAGTGAGCCAATGCGCCTCCAGCCATGTGTCACACGCCTTGTTGCCATCCAATAGCAGTGATGTGTTTCATCCACAGCATCAGAATGTGATCAAGACAACACAACAACACAACAGAGTGGAAACACCAATAGCAAAGAAGCCTAAGGGCCACCGGACTCATACACAAACATACAGTAGTATGATGTCAGAACATAAGAGAGCAAGGAAATCCCCAAATTGAATGTGAACATAAGTATGAACATGTAACCATCCATGCCAATCATGAGCTAAAAAAAAAAAAGAAAAAAAAGTTCACAACAAGCTTGTCATTGGAATTTGCAGGCGGTCATTAGTCAACATAACAGTCTGACTCATAGTGTCTCATCTTACAAAAGACACTAAACTCATCACACAGACACCTAACACTCAAAAAGGTATACCAGCTATATACAAACACGTTGACAATTTGACTTTAAAAAGAAAAAAATATTCAAAAGTTTTCCTAATATGCATTTAATCTGAACAAAGCATAGTAAATGGATACTGTCTTTGTCCACCGGGGAGAACCACAGGAGGCCTGAGAGAGGCTGATGTCATTGCAGCACCATGGCAGGCACCAATTAATGCGTTGCATGATGGGAAAACAGTAAAAAAGTTATTTTACTTTTAAACTCGTATTGGTACATGTTTTTGAGTGTTAATTTGCTGTGTGTTTTTTGTAAGATGAGGTTGTTATACTGTTATATATAATACCAATGGTTATAATTACCAGAGTCTGTATTCACTTCTGTTTTCATTTTGTACTTTCAATGCGATGTTGCCGGAAGCTGCTTTTCTGAGACTTTTGTTCCAGTGTGAGATGCAAAATGTATTTTGTAGCCCTAAAGGCTTGTGAAGGCTTGAAGTGTGTTGGTAGTCGTCCTTTCATGTCAAACTTCCACAGCAACAGTGGTTATCTTAATAAGATCCTTGCTTATGTACAGCATTGTGCTTTTCTTTGTTTTTTTACAAAACACATAGAGAAATCGCATTAAAATTAGACCTTCCGCAAAAAAAAAAAAATGCTCAAAGATCCACTACATGACAAGACCAATCAAAAATGTTGGTTAAAAAAAATCCTCTACAGTATGACAGAAGCACACTGCTGTTTTCAAGTATCTGACACAAAAACACTTGTCAAAGATCCTTTATATGACAGGAGCTCTTTTTAACCGAACTACAGTATGTACAGTCATCAAAGGTCCTCTATATAAAAGAACCACTCTGCTGGTTTTAGAACCAGGTGCAGAAATGTTAGCCGCTCAAGTTCCAATCTGAAGTGAGGTCTACCAGTTGAATAGCACGGTTCTACTGCAAGGTCAGAGTGAAGACGCATAAAAGGAATAAAGTCTAAAAAAATTTACTTTAGATTTAAACTGTCATGACAGAGAGCAAACATCCAACTTGCCAACTTCCTGCAGTTGCACCCCAGTTTGTGTAAAAAAGGAGCAGGATTTGTGATTTACACTGGTACTGGGAGTCCTCGAAGTCGTCTTTTGATCAGGTCCATGTTTTTCCCCCGTTCCTTTTTTTTTTTTCCTCTCCCACCGCCACATGAGTTAATGTGGCCCAACCCACCCAAGACTCATTGCTGCTGTCAGAAGACTCTTTAGTTTAAATTCTCCATTAGCAAACACAGGCACAGGCACATAGAAACATATTGGTTAAGTAGATGTTAGCGCCTTTATAGCTGCTCCCTCTGCGAGCGGTAAACACATGCTGACATCACCGTAATGAATTGGCCAGGATGCAACTGACAGCACACAGCCAAACACACATGCAGAGAAATGTCTTTTAAAAAGTAATGTTATTAGTATAAAATATAAAATTATCTCCAACATTGCACTGCAAAATGATACAAAACTATGTATCTCAATACGAATTCTCCAATTGTTCAATTCAAAAAAATGTTTTCCCACTCATAGCTAATTAAGAGAAACATCAGTAATACGCTTTTCTATGCTTTGTATATGTACAAAAAGCCTTAGAGGCAGCAATGGATCAGGCATTAAAAATGACTCCAAGAGAAACTGTCTAATCTTGTTTTATTCTCAGTAAAAGAAAAAAAAGCAGGATGAAAGAAAACCATGGTAACATCCAAAAAATAACAATTTGTATGTGTTCTTTATCCCTCGATAATAAGTACTGTATAACGTATTACAACAGAATTACACAGCTCTACACTTAAGTGTAAGTCAATCTGAAAAGGCAAAAAAGAAAAAAGGTTAAATAAATGATTTCTTTACAATTAAACTCTTGTTCGATTCTCTACAATTAACATTTGGAAATTGTTCCTCTTTTTTTTTCCACTCAGGAGGATTTATTTAGTCACTGCTCACTTCATCTTAGAGAGGAGAGGGACCAAAGAGGGTGACTAACTGAAAATTAGCAATCAATTAGAACAGAACGTGTGTGTCGTCATGATTAGCAAACATTGGCAAATGTCAAGGATCGGTTAAGTACCTGGAGGAGAAAAGGAAACCCAAGATTCACCTTTAAAAAGATGGATTACAAAAACCGAGGTCACAACCCAACGTACAATTTTTTGGCCGCGCGATTTTTGGCATTCCCAAATCTTTTACTTTAACTTACTGTATTTTTCCGGACTATAAGTCTCACTTTTTTCATAGGTTGGCTGTTCCTGCAACTTATACTCCGGAGCGACTTCTAAATGGAAAAAAAAGTGTTTAAACAATGGACACCTATTCTGTTTATGTTTATTTTTTGTGTAGCTGAATAACCATTGTGTTAGCATATCTTACACCTATTCAGCCTGTTCTCTATTTTTTTTTTGTTAGAACTTGCCTTCCAAGAGGACGTAATGTCTGTTTTGGTCAAGTAGTTTGTAAAATAAATTACCCGCAAAAATTTTGACTTATACTCCAGTGCGACTTATGTATGTTTTTTTCTACCTAATTTTGCATTTTTGGCCTTGTGCGACTTATACTCCGGAGCGACTCATAGTCCAGAAAATACGGTAGCTGTGGTGCCCATGATGGACTAAGATCGCGACGCACATGTAGTGCCCGTAGAGTTGATTCTACGGCTCAAAAATGTGCACCCTCTGTGCATTTGTTGTGTTTTATTTGCACACCGTAGGAGCCTGTACGAACGGTTGTGACCGAGGCTTAGCTTAAAAAAAAACAAAAAATCCAAAACAACCCTCAACCCACCACCAGCCGCTGAATGGAAAAATCTCAACTTTAGTCCATGTAGCGGCAATGTGTATTTACAAAAGTATCAATATGTTATGTGATGAGTACAATGCAAACTGTCATGAAACAAAAATATATATATAATCTACCTATGATGAAAAAGGGTGACAGGGAAAATGCAAAAATGAAGATTTCTCGTCACTATCCAATGAAAAATATACATTTCCTCATATTTTTGGGTTTTGAATTCAAACAGAAAACAAAAAAAAATGTATACAGTGGTTCAACGCATGTTCATTCACATTCACACAATTTAGCAAAAATATTTTCTCACCCACCCAAATGTGCTCCTTCTGTCCGAAAATAGGTGTTTTGTTCACAGAAAACATATCCCATTCATCCTATGCCGGTAATAATTTGTGCAAATTATACTATGTAGTCACCTTTACACTTGTAATTAAGACATCAATAAGACTCGTTCTCGTGTATGTTGTGACATTGGAGGTTCAGAGTTGAATTTTAGCTTATAATTTTAATACAGCAAGATAATCAAGTCTCTATCAAAGTGCCAATCATAGACATTTTTATAAATTGTAATTATTTGCAATTCACAGGTGGTGTCAGAAGGCAACTCCGACAAACAGCGAGGATCTACTGTAATGCTTTTCATTGGACAGAGACGATAACCTTAAGGAAAAACATGTATCGTCTTATATTTAGTCTTTTTGCACAAACAAAAAAACCTCACAAAAATTGGAGATAGATCTTTTGTATGAAACAACGACATTGATGTTGAGTGTTTGTCAGTCAAAATACCCAAGGTTGACTCCCTCAGTTTTTTTCTTTATCCTCAGCGGGGAAATTCCTGGATGGAAAAACAGAGGGCCAGATAGGGCTTCCTTATCCTGAGGTGGATGATGAACTAGATGGTGAATATTATTAGAGGATAAGACACTGAGTTTGCGTGTCTCGCTTCCGGCTGTGGATGGTTATTTCTTGAGGTAACGAGGCTTAAAACGGTGACACCACCCTCCTCCTCTTCATCATCATTGTCTTTTTTTTTTTTTTTTTTTTTACTTGAGGTATCATCTGAAACTGGCTTCCTGGAGGAACATTTGTATAAAGCTTGTGTGCCCTCCCAATCCATCTGCTCATCTGTTAGTCCACTCACATGTAAAGTCTTGGGGGGGTGGGAAGGAAGTCCCAAAGTTCTTCTTGCTCTCTCCGGAGCGCTTGTTTGTGGATTGGGGTTTTCCAAAAGCATGTCAGCAGCAGGGATACAATCAAGCCAACAGTAGCACAATGCGTCTGGGACAAATAGGATTTAAAAAGAGCAAGCAGGCATCCTTTTGAATGAAAACCTGTACAAAAGAAAGAAAAAAAAATCCCTGCGAGGGTTTATGAGTGGAGGTTTAGATGAGAGGCAGGGGGTACTCAGGAGCATTCTTCTCCAATGCGCTGGCAGGAGCGGCCCACCTTGCGGTCCAGCTTGACCATTTTGAGGACGGCCTCCTGGCGGCCACGGCCCAGGTGATCAAACAGACAGTCGTGTTGCTCCGGAAGTCGATGAAGCATACAAAAGACATAACCTGGACATGGCGGGGTAAGGGATTGGGGGGGGTTTGGAGTTGTGCAAAAGAGGAAAATGTTTACAACATTTACTTAATTTGCTATCCAAAAAGTATTGCGTCCATCGGAGTAACCATCATAAAAGTATGTACATCCCTCACATCTTTACAAGGGATAATACTATAGAAATTAAATTTGAGCATACCATAAATTCCAGGTAATTCCTTAAACTTTGAATCGTGCAGCTCTTACAGCAGTGCAGCAAATTTATGGCTAAATTCTAATCTTGTGATATCTCCTTTACTTCAGAAATACGACTAACTGTTTAAATACTGGAAACAATAGCTCTTCATTTGGAATGAGCCAGTCACGAGGTATGTATGTACACCAACAACAACAGCCTGACTCACTTTACTAACAGCACTAAATTCATCACACAGCAACATTTAAAAGGTGTACCTCACTAATATACAAACATGTCCCAATATGACTTCAAAACAAGAAAAAACTCTCTTCTTTGAGACAGTGAAGAATTCCTAATGTTATGGAAACATACTGGCTGGAGCACCTTCAACAAAAGCCCCCCTGCCATCACTGCACGTAGCATGCTTTCTACAAGAAATCTCATTGGCTGTCATCATCTTATAGTCATTCATTAATACATATAACTACTGCTGGGATTCAATGAGCTGTGATTAAAAATCCCAGTTTGACAGCTGTTTGATATGCAAATAGGACGCACAGCCACATCAAGGGAGTGGAGGGGAGAGTTGTACAATATAATTTAGAGCGACTCAGACTCTAATGGGAATGATTGTTAAATATTTCCCTCAAAACTGAAGAGCAGCAAAATGTATTAACTACATGTGTGTAATACATAAGTGTAAGATCGAACATGGACGGTGTTTTAACGCCACACCTTATTTTGAAATGTGAAGTCACTACCTCAATGGTCAGAAGTTACTCATCTTGTCAGAGACAAGGTTAACATATCTTAGTGCACCGCTGCAAATGCAAAATAGAAAAATGCACTGATTTAGATGACCACAATGTATCCCACAAGGCATAATTCAATTATTTATGATACTCCATGAGGGAAAAACGCTATAACTTCACACTTGGTGTTTTCAACCCTTACTTGTCTGGTTGACATGCTCACTGCTAAGGCATACGCATTTGAGTGAGCCACCCCCAGTGTGCTTGTGAGCTAAGGCAATGCTACATGTTTTGTATTCAGTATGTGTGTTTATGCAGTTGTGTCAGCGTACCACAGCGACAGGAGCCCAGCTCTTGTTGCACCAGCTCCAGTTTGGTTTGGCAGCGATGGCAACGTTTGCGGTTCCGTTGTTTGGAGCTACTACGAGACAACGATGCCAAGGATGATGATGAGGATGCAGAGCAAGATGATGACGATGACGACAATGACAACGACTCCTCAGCCCCCGGCACTTCACCCACTCTTGCTCGCTTCTCAGGGGAACTGTCACTTTCTGACTCTGAGGCTGCGGACACACACATCACACGCACATTACAATAAAATAATGGCAAATTGAATTGAATGTCATGTTTCAACACTGGCATGTTAATTTGGTTAGACATGAAATTATGAATTATGTCAAGGGAGCATTGCCTGATTAACTCATCAACCTAAAGCCTAAAAGGAACAATCGTTAATAAATTGAATTAAATAAGCTGAGCTTCCTCCTACTCCTCTTCGGACAAGTTGAATTGTGCAAATGTAAACATGTGATGTTTTGTACTGGGTGGTAGTGGGCAAAATGTTCTTATTTTCAAAAGCAGATGTAAACAGGCAGTTTAAAAACTGTCACTGCATGCAACACGACGCATCCTGGAGAATAAGCTGCTCTACATTGCCACACGACCATAAAAGTAATTAGGAATTGAAAAAAAGACAATGACAAAAGAAACAAAGAAATGTATAGATACCTGATACTGTAGTTGAGTAAATAAACGCCCTTGGGCAAATACATGTGATACAGTAAAAATCCTTTCTTAGCACATTAATGTCCCGTTCTGGCCTCAAGTTTTATTAGCAGCACACAGGAAGAGCATATACTGTAACTGTGGTCAGTTTAACCGGTCAACTTGACTTTTCTCATCCATCCTGTAGACTTTTTCCTCTGGCTCGGCCGAATGCAGATCAGCGCTCAATAAATCTCTGGGAACTAGGCCAAGCTGAGCCGCCAGATTCTGCCGCTCCCTACCATCAATCCCAATATGACTGTGAGGACACTGGTGAGGATGTGTGTGTGTGTGTGTGTGTTTTGTTGTGAGTGCATGACCACTCTCCCACTTCCCACCTTTCATCTATCCTGGCAAAGCTCAGTGGCTGATTTAAAGCAATTGTAAGTTACCTGAAGGCAACAAAGGATAAACTATTAGTTTTATCATTTCTTTTTTTTCTCCTATCAACAGATTAAACCTGCTGATACAGTTTATGGGCTTTACATGTGCAGACATGTGCTGTGTGCAACCAACTACAATATGCCTAAGATTAATAAAAAGGTGAAAGCAAAATAAACTTAATGTTTTAGTTTGCTATTTATACCAAAACATATGGCAATTTGAGACTATATTATGTGTTAGCTTTCATAGTTTACAGCCAACTGACAGTCAGTCTTGTGCAGCCTGTTGCATGCATCCTAATCTGCGTCAAGATCAGATCAATTATCCACTCAATACAAATCCATTGTAGTCAATGCAAGCACACAATGAGTACTGTGAAATGCTGTGGGAATGAACTTTTCAGATGAGACCTACCTGATTCAAAGGAGCGTTTCGTTGGAGTGGAGCGCGAGGATAAGGCTGTGTCTGTGCTGCATACTTCTGCAAAACAAAGGCAGTTAAATGCATTTGTGGGAAAGAGGTGCATCATGCTGCTTGGTTCTGTTAACCCTGACTGACTTCAATAGAGTAGAAAATGTTCTTGAAAAACTGCCACATGCATTGTAAGCTGACTTTTATTCACATTACACATTAACATATCTACAAAGTACAGTTTGGAATGTGGGAGAAAACCCACGCACGCACAGGGAGAACATGCTAACTCCACAAAGAGATGCCCTAGCGAAGATTCAAACCCATATCTTCCCAATTTCCTGACTGTGTGGCCAAAATGCTAACCACTCATCCACCGTGCGGCTGTTTCTAGATCAAAAAAAGGGAAACATTTTGATGAATGAACTTCTGCAATGCAATTTTAGCTTTAAACTCTCTCTGAATGTTCTGAGCTACTGTTTCCATTCCAGAGGTCTTCTTGGATGTAGCTCAATCTCCCGAAAATGACGTGATGTCGGACTTCTTTTAGACAACAAATAAGTCAAGCCTAAAGAAACAGTGTCCCTGCTGGTTGTTGCCAAAATGTACACTCCATTTTACCTCCATTGCGTCAAAATGTAATGTATCCGCAGCATTTTCTTCATTATTAATTAATCACCACATTTGGCACTTTTGCATATAACCTAACAAATGTTATAAGTAAACTTGGACAAACTAACCAGAAATCGTTTACGGAGTGTTTTCAATAATAAAACAATGAATAAAACAATAATCATGTGGCTTGAGTAAATGACTACAAAATCATTAACAAGGAAGTAGGGTAGAGTGGAAATATTTGCTGTTTGAAATATCCTTTTTGTCATCCCGTCCTGCTCAGGCCTCGGCATTGACCTTGCCTCTGTACAGTGGTGACGGATGCCTTGGCAATTGCAGGTGTCCTCTTTAAGCCCTCAGAGTGAATAGATACCCTGTGCTGTGCTTTCATCACCACTATCTGTGCCAAGGAGGACAAATTTAGCCTGGACAGCTGTGCCCTTAGTAGTCTTCAGCAAAAACATGCATTGGACAAAATATGCAGTATATTTGAAGTAATTGTGTGCATGTTGTACCACATACAGTACCTCCTTTATGAACTAGGTCTCACAATTCAGAGGGAGACAATTGGAACCAACAAATATGTTATTCAGTATATATAGTATGTCATGTCTTACCGTCCTGAGCAGGTAGAGAGGTCACTGCTGTGTCTCCCGGCATAGGAGCTTCTGAACCGTCTGACATCGATATGATGTTTGGATTAGTTTCACTGCAGAAGACGTCTGCTTGGCTGCTACTACTGCTGCTGTTGCTGCTGCTGTTGCTACTACTGCTGGAGCTTGAAGAGGTTTTTGAGGCACCATCTGGCTGTTTCTTCTGGATATCTTTTGGAAAGAAAACGTCAGAGGATGAAGCAGTTTCACAAAGCATCAGCTCCAGAAGGTAGGAAGTAAGGGATATTATATACATAGGGATAGGGATATACCGCCAATGAACCAATGTTTTGTGGATACAGTTATAGAAAACTTGGCCAGTAAATGAATAACATGCCACTGGTGGTACAAAATTAGTCATTCAGTTGTCCACTCTTGGGGCCTGATCTACTAAAGGTTTGCGTGTATAAAAATATGAGCAGAGCTCACAGGGTGCACCGAGGATTGCATCTGTCAATTGAGCAACATAGCCCTGGCAATCAATTCTGTGTGTTCATGAATATGCTGAATATATATACGTACGCAGATTATCATAACTTGCAAAATATTGCAAAGAGCAGATGCAACCATAATCATTTACTACAAAATTGATCGATCAAATCTGAAAACTGTTTGAAGTCAGTATTTAGGACTGCAACTAAAGATTATATTTAATAACCGATTAATCGGTTACTTATTTTTTCAATTAATTGAATGTGATTTTTTAAATTTAAAACCCAGTTTTAATTTACGCCTCTGAGTAGCAATCCCATACGGCCATACTTTGCATTGGAATGTTCTTACACACACATCTCTGCAGTCGTTTGCCGTGTAAGATATCAGAAAGAGGAAAAAATGTTGATTGCTGTTTTTCCAAAGTCAAAACTGATGTGACTGTCTTGTTTTGCCCAAAACACAAAGGTAATAGGTCTGCTTTCATGGATTACTAAGGATTTTTTTTTTTCAATAGTAGAGCCATATCATCTATCCCGCAATACAATTTTTGAACTACTGGAATGACCTAAGGGCTGATTTGGAGCCATTCACAAAAAAGAGCCATATATGATGCAATGTCTCTGCTGGAGTTCAGTGTGTTTATTGCATCCTCCACCAAGACCTCCTACTCAATGGCTTCAAATCTAATCTTTTATAAAACGATTTTATAAAGTACATAGAAGATCATAGAAACTTGAGCATAGAAAACGTCTACACTCTAAACATGAAATAACACCCCTATAAGTAAGGTAAGTAATACCACAACTTTGAATAGGTGCTGGTATAAGCAAAATAGTGAGCTACTTTTAGTGCCAGAGGATTTCTAGCTAAAGGGTGATTGTGTGGAAAATAAATGTCTTCAAGTAAAAGTAAGAGAAGTTCAGTGGCTGAAGTTTTCCAGAACTATTGATTTAGGAACTCTTGCCATGTTGGTACAAAGAGGTAGCAAAAACAATATCTGCTGAACGGTAGACAGGCACAATAACAAGCATGACAAATTGTGGTGGGAAAAGGGTGAAGTACGCACCCCTAAATTGAGCTGCTTTCCTTAAAACTATTTAATGACGGACTTTACAGGAAACGAAGTTTGGGGTGACTGTAAAACTTTATTTCACAAACATCTTTTCACGTACAGACTCCAAATGGTAGACAAAAGGTCAGTCACTCAGCTGAACACTTACCTGCAAAACATTTGGAGCACAAATTCATAGTTTTGCTCGACCTGGGGAAAACAGCAGAAGAGAACTAAGAATTAGTCACAAGTCACATTGCATGTTGAGTATTACTCATTTGGGATTCTGGCTGCACAAGAACAAACATCAAGTCACTGGTTTATCTCGGTTTTCAGTGGGGAAAGGTCCCATTGTTATCTTAATACCGTTACCGTCTAGATTGTGTACTTTAAGCAAAAGGGATGGATGGATCACTGAAGCTCTAGTGATTTCAGCAACACAACTCAAGTCACAGCATAGGTCTCTACTTTTCCTCTGAGGTACAAGTCATTTCCTCCACGGTCTCCTTCTTTGCTGTTTGCGCACTGGGCGTGACGGTCACTACTATCAGTCACATTCGATTTATTTGAGGCGTTCAGAGCAAACCTTTGTCTCCCTTTCCTAATTGTAAGGTTAAATATGATCTACCTGATGCCTGTCCTTCACTGAGAAAGGAAGTATTGGTGGAAGATGAACCTCATCATGGGACACAAGAGAAAATTGTAAGCACAGATAACTGGAAAAAATGTGTTGCACAGGTCTTCCGTTCAAGGATTAATTAACATATGTTTTGCTTTTTCTTTGGCTTTTACAAAGCAAGAAGTTAGTGGCATCTGGTTTTCACTATACCAGACACATCATCAGAGACTTCAACGTGTTAGTGTTACATTTCACTATTAGCAGTGGTTAACCTCCTTAACTATTAGGAAAGTTAAAATGTTACTGAATACATTGCTTGTGAAGTTCCTTCAGGTTGTATGATGGGGGACAACTATTTGGACCAGTGTCCTGGAAAGGATTGTGAATTGTACTTGAGTCTTACCAGTCTTAACGGCAACTAAATAGAATTTCAATTATGAATCAATTCCTTCATTGTCTTTTTGAAAAAAACTGCTGGGATTGAATGAGTTAATTTTAACCAAATTTTTGATTATGTCTGTTAAGCCTAGGTCACAATCGGTTATACGGCTGCTACAGATGGTCTACGTGCAATAAAAACATGCAAAAAACGGTAATCAAATCAGATTAATCTCACAGACTAGGAAACATATGCAGGAAAGAAATGGCTACATGCTTATTAAGACAAAGGAAGTTGTAGCGCAGCATACTCAATCAGTCTCATGAAAATAAGTGGAACAGACAGGAAGACGAGTTCTGTCACCTCAACGATTATGTTTGACAAGGATGTCAAGGAGCAAAGCTGAGGGTGGTTTGGGCTCATTACAATGAAGCTGGTGTTTAATGAGCACTACCAAAATGAGGAGTAAAACGGAGTCTTTCTGAGACAATAAATGAGGCAAAATTACAACAGGCTTAGGAACATTTCAAAATACTGATGGAGCATCAATGGTTGAATTCTTAGTGATTTGAAGGAAGTAACTGACAAAATATGTAAAAAAGATGTAAAAAGATTAAATGTAATATTTTAATAGTCTTAAAAGGCATAAAAGTCCAAAAAAAACCTTAATGGTTAATTTAAAAACTTGCATTGCAAAAAGTTAGTGACGTTGAGAAATTAAATATAGTCACAGTCAACAATCAAAACCAAAAAAATACTATTAAGGTATTATATTATTATTATTGTATAAATGAATGCGAACAAATGAATTAATATTAGGTTAGGTTACATTGGGTATGCTATGCTACTTGTAAAACACCACGTCTGCGGTGCATTCATAAACAAAATAATGTCGGAATTTTTGCCCTTCATAGTACAGTAAAACAAAATAAGTCAATAAATGACGCCGGGGAGGGAGAAGTGATACATGAAGGACTTTATAACAATGATGGTCATAGTAGTTTGTGCCAACACTTTACTTTACTACACCGTGCTATTAGTGCTCTCTTACACATTAACTAGATTATCCGCTCTCGCCAGGGGGACGTGAAGGGGTTTGCTAACAGCTAAGCTACAAAACAATGATGAGGGAAAGAGGAGGGGGGCTCATAACAAGCTCATCCCAGCTTGAGCTGCTATCGCTAACAGCTAAGCGGCTAAGCTAGCCGTCGACAGGGTTGCTTAAAAAAAGCCAAAAATAAAGCATTTTTTTTAAGTCTTTCGCTCTTACCCCCAGAAGCCACAGGGACAACGCGGGGGTACGACGTTCACGTTACTCGAAGGCTTGCTACCCTCGCTCCCCGTGTCCCCCATGACGGTCTTCCGTGTTGAGGCTGTCGGTGTAGCAGCAGGTGAATGCGGGGATGGAAGATAGGGCCTTTAATTCGCCTCTAAATCCCCGCGTTTGGACAAGACGCAAAGAGCCCGTTTAGATCATCCAAAATACACCAGACGAGGAGCAGTTTGCCGACACGGGCGGCCACAAAGTCCATTGGATTAAAACAGCCTAAAGGGAGAGTGTAACATCGGAGCCGTCAAAGCCGATGACGGACGGAACCACCGGGGATTCCTGGGCCGATCAGCTGGAGAGAGGACTGAACCAAAGCAACAGAAGGGGAGGTACTGGGGGAAATCAGACTGCCATATCGCATACCGGTTATATTCATCATATTTATACGTGAATTTTAAAATACATATCAGTTATAACGTATTTAAAATTATATCCACGTAAACGCCGTAGGATGAGTATTTGATATTTTAGTCACTATGGTATGATCCATGTAAAACCCCTAAAGGAGGAAGCCCATCGCTTAAGTCTTTAACAGCTCACTATACCATAGTGTAAAACAGGGCAAAAGTTGTGGCACTGACTTAAAATTGGAGTTAATACATTCACATCAATTATTTTGCAGTGTGAAAATAAAAACTATACTAATAGTGTTTTCAAAATACATGTTTTTCTATAAAAAACAATCAAAATTGTGTAAAAGACAGTTGTGCTACTGATCTAACAAAGCAAATGAGAAACCGGCCTACGCCAGTCCCACACCGGCCTACACTCATATTGCTCTACAGCTGCATTGGACTTAAAACTTACGACTGATAAAAGCAACACACCAACAAACAAACAAAATTAGCAGAAGTAACAAGGAAGCGATACCCACTTCCTCTCCTTGCCTACACTGGCCTACTCACACTGCTCAAAGGCAGCTATGGACTCAAGATGTGCTGCTGAGCTCATAAAACAAACAAAAATTCCAAATTAACAGAGCAAATGAAGAAATGCACAATTGGAAGGATGCAGACAAACCAAGACTTCCTGTAAAATCATATATTCTTCTCAGATTCATAACTTTTAAGTTCTTTTTTCAGGGTCTGCTTATGTACTGCATATGTTGTTTAGAATAACAAAATGGTCGCAGTCAGTCAGTACAGCATACCGGGACAGTTAGTTCTAGTTGCAGGCATCAGTTCGAGCCTCCCCGTGTAGAAGTGCTTACTGCGTTTCCCTCCTCACTGCCTGAGTCCAGCCTCGGGCTCCGTGGTCCTCCAGAGACTTTCGCAACCCCACTTCAAAGAGGCATCCCCTCCCTGTATACGCCACATTTTCTCTCTCTCTCTCGCTCTCTACTATCCCATGCAGCAATAAACACTCGACGTTTAGGAATTAATGAGATGTTGGATCAATTACAGGTTAGACATCCTGCTTCTTCAAGATGCTCAGAAATGTAAGTAAAAATCACATTGTGAGTTCATTCTGTGTATGGATTAAAAATCTCGGGGCATACATCTTTATCAATGATTCAGTTGGTGATGGAATACTTCATTGTAATTCTCCACCTCGGCAGACATTTTTTTGAGAATTCCCAGCTTTGTGGGAACAATGAGGTGAACACTATTTGATGGAGTTGGTGTGGAAGAACCTGAGAACCTTGACCTTAGGTATCTATGGTATAATCAATAATCGCAATTTTGAGTACGATTGGGAATCCAGTCAGTTAGGTGGGTTTATAAATTAGGTTGAGTTTCCATTGGACATTCAAACTGGGGCGCGGCACGGCGGTCTAGTGGTTAGCATGCAGACCTCACAGCTAGGAGACCAGGGTTCAATTCCACCCTCGGCCATCTCTGTGTGGAGTTTGCATGTTCTCCCCGTGCATGTGTGGGTTTTCTCCGCGTACTCCGGTTTCACATTCCAAAAACATGCTAGGTTAATTGGTGACTCCAAATTGTCCATAGGTATGAATGTGAGTGTGAATGGTTGTTTGTCTATATGTGCCCTGTGATTGGCTGGCGACCAGTCCAGGGTGTACCCCGCCCAAAGACAGCTGGGATAGGCTCCAGCACCCCCGCGACCCTCGTGAGGAAAAGCGTTAGAAAATGAATGAATAATCATCATTCAAACTGGCACCATCTTGGCTGTGATGTCATGACCAGAATATATTCTTAAATGCTGAAAAACGGGTCTGACAAAATCTATTTTGGGGTCAATAGTGTTCCAAATTCTTTGGACACAGATTGTGATGAAGCCTTGGTATCCTACCTTGGCACCTCTATCATCACATGGTCAAACATGCTGTATTTTGTGCTCTTCTCCTCACTTTAAGGACACGTGTTTAATTTCGCTTTCCCCTGACACAGCAACCCTTTGTTCTTTTCCTACAAGGGCATCCTCCACATTTCTTTAGCTTGGATCCTATCAAAGTCCTGATCAAGTACGCTATCTCGAAATCCTCTTCATGTTATATGTGAAAAGGAGAAAGAGCAAGAGTAGCTGTGTGCAGCGAATCCAATGTGGTCCTGTCGATATCCAATGTGTTTACTCACAGTGCAGCCACTGTGGAATGTGTATTTTGTACAGTACAGTACGTCTCAGCCCCGTCGAGTAAATACTGATTACCAGGTGACACATGGATTAGTTCATGTGTCGATACAAAGTGTTGATTCACAGTTTCTAATGTGAGAGGGAGCCACCCCGGAAACATGCTCCAAATGTATTCTATCGGAAATCTATGTCAGCACATATGTCCATAATGAGTCTTTCTTATCTTTTAATGCCATCTGCTGATAGGCTGCCTGTTTGTTATTGACTGGAGGACAAGCCACATGTCACTGTTTGGATATTCGCTCTGAGAGCGTTTATCAGAAAAAACGGGATTACCTTGATGTCTGATAACTGGGGGAAAACTGCAGTGTGGGTTTAAACGAGCACAGTGTATGGGCGTCAGGTGTTTACTATGGATATAAAGATTCATTGCTAAAAGGGGATTCGTATGTCTTTTTAAATAAATAAAAAAACAGGATTTGGGGGTTTAAATTGACCACTTTGCAGTAGCGAATACAAATAAAATAGTAGTGATAGTAGCAGTATTATATTTTATTGTTGACCTTTCTACATGATAAACACCAGCAGCCACAAGAGTGTATTTTGTTTAATAATGTATTATTCCTTTAATAATAATACAACATTATGTATTTGTAATTATTAAGAAGGCTGCACGGTAGTCAAGTGGTTGGCACGCAGCCCTCACAGCTAGTAGACCAGGGTTCAATCCCATCCTCGGCCATCTCTGTGTGGAGTTTGCATGTTCTCCCCGTGCATGGGTGGTTTTCTCCGGGTACTCCGGTTTCCTCCCACATTCCAAAAACATGCTAGGTTAATTGGTGACTCCAAATTGTCCATAGGTATGAATGTGAGTGTGAATGGTTGTTTGTCTATATGTGCCCTGTGATTGGCTGGCGACCAGTCCAGGGTGTACCCCGCCTCTCGCCCGAAGACAGCTAGGATAGGCTCCAGCAACCCCCACAACCCTTGTGAGGAAAAGTGGTACAAAATGAATGAATGAATGACATTTCTTTTGCTTGGACATTAACATGGCGGCAGCTGTTCAACTCTGATGGAAAAAAAATGCAGGGAGCCAGTGACACTGGGAACACTGATGTAGGTTGCATTGCAAGGTTTATAGCGCACGTAAAGCTCTTTATGTGAGTTTATGTGAGTCCAATCATGCCTTGGCCACTTCCACTTCTATATTACGTGTATTATCATTCATAGTAGCAATGCCATGACACCCCTCATTATTATAATTATTGTTATCTTCATACAACTTACTTTCCAAGTGCAGTGAAACTCCCAGGTAGAGTATCCCGAAAGTCCAAATTGAAAAACGGTCCCGTCCTGGCTGCTCAGTACCGAATGGCTAAATTAACATTAAATCAATTTAGTGTTTGTGTGAAGAGGCTTGCCTCCCTGAGGATATTGTAGTACCCATTTGTACATGGAACGTTATAATTTGTTGTTAAGTATTACTTTAAATGTAAAAACATTGCCTGTGCATTGGTGTCTGGAACAGATTTATCTTAGTTTCCATTTTTTTTCTATGTAGTGTACATCTACGTTGCGAGTTGAACATTCATCTGTAATGTTATCTGGGTCTTTTCCTCATGCTCCATTCTTGATGAATGAAAAGCAAATTATTGCTTTTAACATGCGCCGATTGAACTCAGCCAAACGGTGCTTTGCAGACTTCTCATCAGTATGGAGTTGTGCTGTTTGACAGATGAAGAGAAATGTCTGACAATGAGCTGCGAGAGCATAACCAGCCTGTGAAGCGCTGTAGGCTCGAGGCGATGTTTAGAAGTGCGCACAGATGGGATAAACATCAGAGAGAATGCTGCCAGACACACACTAAAAGCTGTTTGCACTGCTCCATTCAAGACAAAATACCCCCCAAAACAACATCATCATGTTTTTGTTCCTTCATTCTTATCTCATTCTTTCTATGTCTTTTTTTTTTATGTATCTGTGCACCACCTCTTTTGCACACAAGGCTGGCACAATATACTGTGTACACGGTGTAGTGAAATGTAGTAAAATACAACATGCATCAAGCAATATCTCACCATTTCCTGATCAAAGAGCAACTAAACACACACAAAGTACAGCAGCGGGGGCACAAGCCAAGCAGGCGCAGCAGCACAATTAGCCAGCAACACTTATGGATGCCACGTATTCCACCCCCCATTTTTTATTCATACTTGAAAATGCACACATACTGTGCATACAGATTTGCTAAGCACATAAAAAAAACGTTTTGTTGCATGCGTGTAGCTTTAACAGGATATGTGAACGTGCAGTAATAGGTAGCAAAGCAGTAGTGTGATATGTGAATTAAGATAAGCATAATTTATCAGATTTTGTTGCGGTTTTATAGTAAAACTTTGTGTCAGCTTGTTGTCATCTTATCCATACCTGCAGCCAACAGTACTGCATTTTTAAGATTAGCGAGTGTGTGTGTGTGCCAGAGTGAGGAGGAAAGAAAATGAAAGCAACAGCATTGCCAAAAAGCCTTCCTGTAAGTAAGTGCCTTTGAGTAGAAGGGCTCTCCATTGTGTTCTCAATGGAGTTTAGTAGGAAATGGTTCCAAAATGTGATCAAGGCATAATAATGCTACATTTTTGCCACAAATGCATAACATGCCGTATGTTTAGGCAAGGCAAGGCAAAGCAAGTTTGTTTATAGAGCACCATTTGTTCATTCATTCATTCATTTTCTCACGCTTTTCCTCACGAGGGTCGCGGGGGTGCTGGAGCCTATCCCAGCTGTCTTCGGGCGTGAGGTGGGGTACACCCTGGACTGGTGGTCAGCCAATCACAGGGCACATATAGACAAACAACCATTCACACTCACATTCATACCTATGGACAATTTGGAGTCGCCAATTAACCTAGCATGTTTTTGGAATGTGGGAGGAAACCGGAGTACCCGGAGAAAACCCACGCAAGCACGGGGAGAACATACAAACTCCACAAAGAGATGGCCGAGGGTGGAATTGAACCCTGGTCTCCTGAGTGGACAAAAAAAGTGTCCATTCTAATTAAATCGAGGGAATCGGGGTAATCAAGGGAAGGTACACGAACGGAGACAACAATTTTGCGTACATTTTCTACGCTAATTGAAGTTCCACTGTATTTGCGTTTTTCATGTGTATTGTATATTATATACTGTATTTAAAGCTTATACTGTATATTAAGTGCATCTGTAACATTGGTTCATGTGAGAGTCATTTTATTTTGAGGTTTTTGGAAAGGTCGCGGAACTGATTGCAAGGTTCTAATCCAAAATGATAATTCAGCGTCTGATTGGCAAATCTCAGTAATGTGATATGGAGAAAAGTCCTCATCACAGCTATCCACTGTAGCCATTAATGAGAACGTCTATGAGTGTCTTTTGTGCCTGTGTGTGTTGGGAGTGCTGTGCGCTTTCATCAGCATAGTTAGCATATTCCCTCTCAATCAGTCTACATTGATTAGGACGCTCTCTGGTCTAGTCAATAACTAATAGAAGCAACTGCACTTGATTACAGTGATCACAGTAGGGGTCTCTTCTTTTAGGAATCATTTCCATCTAACACCTTTTATTTGAAGTATTATTGCCAAAATTCCATTACAGAACACCACAATCAAATGTTTGTCAGACAGTCTAGTCCAGTGGTTCTCAACTGGTTTGGCTGTGGGACCCACCATCACCATGCTTCAAAGGACTTCCGGTGTTGTGCCGTTAGCTGCCGAACCGAATTTCATAGGAGTTGATAATAAATGTCAATTTCATTCATTCATTCATTTTCTACCGCTTTTCCTCACGAGGGTCGCGGGGGTGCTGGAGCCTATCCCAGCTGTCTTCGGGCGTGAGGTGGGGTACACCCTGGACTGGTCGCCAGGCAATCACAGGGCACATATAGACAAACAACCATTCACACTCACATTCATACCTATGGACAATTTGGAGTCGCTAATTAACCTAGCATGTTTTTGGAATGTGGGAGGAAACCGGAGTACCCGGCGATAACCCACACATGCACGGGGAGTAAATGTCAATTTATCTTTTTAAAATTTTGCTTTTGCTTCAGCCTACTCCTTTTGGGCTTGTGATCAGATAGTTGAATACAAATGTAAATAATGGAAAGTTTTTGATTGGTGTAAGAAATGCACTGTAATGTTTCATATATTTGCCCAAATAAAATAAAATAAAAAAAGTCTGCTGTTAATATACAGACATATGTGTTGGATCCCGAATCTGAGACTGGAAGTAGAGACTGGACAGTCCGAAGTTCTGAAGAAAAGAGTTTACTTTGTGTACTGACCACATTACATGTATTTTGAGTGACTACCAGTGTTTAAAAAAACTCGAGTAGACTCATTGATTGTGGTGGGAAATGGCTGTTAGCAACTCCAGACTCGCTGAGCTTGTAATTTGCACCCCAATCCCTGTGGGTTCACTCTATAATGCTACAACCGACAAGACAACCGCTTTTGTTCCATAACTGACACAAAATAAACACAATAAGGACACTGATAAATTGTTAATTAATTACCAAGTAACGTTGGAAAGGCATTGGGTTAACAAAACAAATGTAGCTTCGGCTAAACAAATGTAGCTTTTTCTTACACCCGAAGAAACACTTCCTGGGAGACATTGCTAACACCGTGAACAGAGAAGAAGAGCTTGGGGGAAGGCAGAGAGCATATCTGGCCTACCGAAACGCCCATATAAGGAAGCCTGACTATCTGTGACATCACAAATCGCCAGTGTTAGAACGCCCTCTAAATCCGAGCATTCAGAGCCATCCCAAACTGAAACTTTGTCATTATTAAACACAAAAATACAACATTATATCTACATTTATAGGTCGGAAAAGTGGAAATAGGTCCCATTTAATAAACAAAAGGTGAAGAACATCAAAGTATTTCTCTATATGCAGCCCTCAGTGTAAAATGATGGACATAATAAATCTAATAGAATTGACTTCCTTGTGGTTTTTGCCTCATTTATTAAATATCTACACTTGACTTCCTGCAGCACAGTAACCTTCTTTTTTTTCAAATCTTGGATCCACGGGTGATGAAACAAAATGTAACTGTGTATTTTCACCCTAAAATGTAAAATGTGACCATCAAAAAGCATCAAGTTAATCAGGATATTTAGTTAAAATAAGTCTTGCGTGCTTGCTCCACATCTGAAGTAGCCCATCTTTGACCCAGCCTCTGACAGGGAACCTCTCAACATTGTCAACATTTGCAAAGTCTTTATGCGAGCTTTGTGTACGACACGAGCACGCAAGTTTGACAATACAATACGGTTCACGGCCAAACACAACAGCTTGGAGCGCTTCTTTTTGACAGTTCCGCCACAATTTGGCAGCACACTGGAGGGGCAGCGTCTCTACAATCATCCAGCACAGCCAATGCAGATTTACAGTACTGACAGTTTGGAAAGAAACGAGCACAATGAGAACGTAATGCAACAATAGAGGATATCCAAAACAAAAAAATGCGTGCTTTTACTGTGACTCCTGAAAATGACACTTTTCCCCACAAATCATTCAAATTGGCCTATACACAAAACAAATAAATTTCACATTAATACAAGGTTAATAGGGCATTATGCCTTATATGGACCAATGTGCTACTGACATCTAGTGGGAATTTTTTTTAACTGCTTGCTCCATCACCAGTTATTTTCAATTGTTTACACACAATTGTGAAAACAGGGCTGTTTATTCACTCATTTACTAAACACCTAGGTTGTTTAGTAAATGACACACTTCAGTCAAAACATATCCCCATACAGTATTTTAAAAACATCCATCCATCCATTTTCTATGCCGCTTATCCAAACCAGGGTCACGGTTATGCTGGAGCCTATCCCAGCACCCTGTCCCCGGGTGAGAGGTGGGGTACCTCAGACCGATCATCAGCCAATCACAGGGCACATATAGACAAACAACCATTCACACTCACATTCATACCTATGGATAATTTGGAGACGCCAATTAACCTAAAACATATTCATATTTTTCATCTTACCAACAGTCGTCAAATGATCAGACACAATTGCAGTCAGTTAAAGACTGCCGTGATCAATACAAGACATAGTTATAGGGATAATTTAGATCACACAAAGATATTGACAGACCCACAATTCAAATCAAGATTAATTTGAGGTATACAGAAACAGTAATACACAAATACTATAAACATGGGGACATTTGCGACAGGCATCTTGTTTTTTTTTATTGAACCGTGGAACATTGTAGGATTTATGCACAAAAAAAATAGAGCAAAAATGACAATGCAAAGAGAAGAAGCTCAATGAAGAATGTTCTCTGTCTGTGAAACTCTACGCTACATTGGCGCCATCTTCTGGTGAGTGTGATCATCCACCAATGGATTCAGCATGAATCCCACTCAAATTCACGCTTGTGTACTTGTAACAGAAAAAGGTCAATAAGTACAAAAACAGAGAAGGAGAAAGAAGAAGGAGAGAGCATTTAGACAGAGACATGGACATTGTCTGAGAGGGAACAACTAAATTTGAAACACTTATATGCTAGGACTACATTAAAAAGCCATAGCATTTTAGTATGTGGAATCAAACTATGGAATGGATTGAGTAAGACCCTCAAACAATGCACAACAATGAGCCAATTCAAGAAACAATACAAGCAGTTGATGTTTGCTAAATACAAGGATGAAGAGTCTTGAACCAGTCATGATGTGCTATACATATCACTATATTGACACTTACTATGGTACACATTTTGTCATTGTATGGTCATATCACCTCGTACTTTGGTACGTGACAAAAATAAAATAAAAAAATAACTTAAACTATATTAGGAAAGCAGGAAGTGAACAAATGTAACAGTTACTGATTGTAAAAGTACCAGATGGAGGGGTAGGATTTAATAAGCTTTGCTTCTTCCTACTCCTTTTGGACATGGAACTGTGTTCACAGTGGAACTGTGAACTATTATGGGATGCATTCAATTGTAATCTGATGCATGTTCAAATGAAATAAAACCATTACCAAAATGAAGACCTTCTGACATGACAAAGTGTGCCGACATTATGAGCGCATTCGAATTGTTGTCATTCAGCCACATTGGAGGGTTTTCCAACATGAAGCACCTTTTTAAGGTCATGCCACACAAGCTCCATAGGATTCAGGTCAGGACTAGGCCACTCCAAAGTCTTCATTTTGTTTTTCTCCAGCCATCCAGAGGTGGACTTGCTGGTGTGTTTTGCATCATTGTCCAGTTGTAGAACCCAAGTTGGTTTCAGCTTGAAGTCAGAAACAGATGGCCGGACATTCTCCTTCAGGACATTTTGGTAGACAGCAGTTCCATTTATCACAGATCCTGAAAACAGCTTCAGACCATTACACCACCACCACCATATTTTACTGTTGATATAATGTTCTTTTTTTCCTTACTTTTACGCCAAATCTTATGGGACACACATCTTCCAAAAGGTTCAAGTATTTTCCCAAAGGTTTTCGGGATCACCAAGATGTCTTCTGGCAAAATTGAGACAAATCTTAATGTTGTTGTTTTTTGTCATGGAACTCTGCCATGCAGGCTATTTTTGATCAGCGTCATGTCAGAATCACAAACACTGACCTTAAGTGAGGCCTGCAGTTCTTCGAATGTTGTTGTGGGGTCTTTTGTGACCTATTGGATGAGTCGTCCCTGTGCTCTTGGGGTCATTTTGGTTAGCCGGACACTCCCGGGAAGGTTCACCACTCTTCCATGTTTTCACCATTTGAGGTTAATGGCTCTCACTCGGGTTCACCCCTGCTATAAACGTACCGAGCACTGTACAACATTGATGCTGCCGGCCCAAAATATTTATTTCTCAGTTACAGCAACATAATCAATCAACAATGAAAATCACAATAATAAAAATGTTTATCCAATTGGTTCATTAGTGTAGTCATTGGCAAGCCAGCGTTTTGTGATGAGAAGGAGATATAACCTAACAATCCATATCGGTGTCCAAGGTGTGAAAATTCATGTGCAATGTTTTGCAAAAACTGTCAAGCTAAATCTGTGCTTATTGTTGTGGAAACTCTGGACAGTTGTTTTGCTTCTTGAATGTAAAGAGCTTTTAATTGTGTAAACAACTGTAAAAAAAAAAAAAAAAAAAAATTCTGGTAGACCAAATTGACGTTAGCCTGGTTCTGCCTTTTCTCACTCGCATTTCTCAGGAGGAACGACTTCCAACAGGAGTTGGAGATGCATGGTGATGGGCCCTATAAGGGGCCAGAGCATCAATACATAAGAATAATAACACAGAGAAAAGTTATTGTTCATTCAATCATTCATTATTGACCACTAATGTTGGCCGTCACGGTTAAAGCTGGAGCCTATCCCAAGTGACTTGAGGCGAGAGGCGGGGTGCACCCTGGATTGGTCAACAGTCACACTCACATTCACAGCTATGGACAATTTAGATGCATGTTTTTGGACTGTGGGAGGAGGAAACTCTTTACTTACTCATGAGTCTGCGGGACCACTTGACCTTCAGGTGAACAAAGGGGTAGTAAAGCAGGAGCCCGCCAAGAATGAAGAGAGTACAATACAGGTACACCATGGTGGGACTGTCAATGATGGGGGCCAGAACCAGGTAGCAGGACACCAGGACCATTAGGACTGCTATTATTATCGGAACCTTTGGATGGATATTGACAGGAATATAAGACTAGAATTTTTAGACTAGAAAAGTTATACTGAGTTATATCCTTATACAGTATTCATGGTCTAGAGCAGTGATTCCCAAAATGTGGGCCACTGTCTCCTATTGGGCCGTAGTGGTACTGTAGGTGGGCCATGAGAGGTCATTAAAAATATGATTCCTTTTTCCAAATATTATTTTTTAAATTATTTTTATTGTAAAATATTTATTGCACGATTAAAAACAAATATTTATAGGCCTAAGTAATAACCTATTGAGTGTTATTGACCTGTCACAATATTTTAGGAAACTTATACAGTGTATGATTGGAACGTAGCTCTCTGGTCATCATGCCTGTCTTGGATGCGGTTATGAAAAGTATGAGAATTAATTAGATTAAAAGTTTGGGCTTTCTTTACCCCCCTGCTTTCATTCAATCCTGAATCTTAATAATAATAATAATAATAATAATAATAATAATAATAATAATAATAATAATAATAATAATAATAATAATAATAATAATAATAATAATAATAATAATATGATTATCACAATCATAATCATAATCACAATAATACAATTTTCATGATTGTTATTAATAATAGTAACATTAATAACATTAATAATAATAATCATACTAATCATAATCCTCATAATCATCGTAATTATTATAATTATTATATTATATATATTATATATATTATTATATTATTGTGATAATAATAATTATTATTATTATTAAAATGCTAATAATAGTCATTATTTTATTAATAATAATTATTATTATTTTTAGTATTATTATTATAATTATTATTATTATTGTGATAATAATAATAATAATTATTATTATTAATATTATTACATGTTAAGTGCTTTGAGAATGCAGCATTTTGTCTATGTACTGTTTATAGGACAAAGGTGGGCCGTAGACATTTTTTAGATTTTGGAAGTGGGCCCTGAGTTGGTAAAGTTTTGGAACCTCTGGTCTAGAGATTTATTCCAAAAGGCGCTCCAAAAACATGACTTGAAATTGAGTGATTTATATTTGGAGTCGTTTTATACTTGGGTCATCAAACAAACTTAAATATGATATTTTTATTGCTACCAATTGATATTTCACTGATATTGAATACATTATTTTAAAAATATTAAGAGATTTAAAAAGCATCATGAAAACAGATGTCACATTATATTCAGGGTCGTCTTATGCTGCATTTGGGTCAGCACAGAGAGTTTGCTGCATGATAGCACATCATCATCAACAGCATACACCATGAACATCTCACCTTCACTGGTCTTTTCAGCTCCTTCCTGGTGAAACGCATGATGATAAGAGCCAAAAACGTCAGGCCGTAGAAAAACCACTGAGCAAAGCTGAAGTAGTTAATGAGGGAGTTGATATCAGCTGGGATCATATATAAAATAGACAAAAAACCCTGAAAAATAAAGATTATATTTATCACAGGAAACACTACTTTACGGCGATCAAGAAGACACTCACGTCCAACATGATAGCTGGGGATGGGGTGAAGCGCCTGAGATTGATAAAAGACAAAATTTCTACCATGTGACCTTCTCGGCCGCACACGTAAGACAGTCTGAGGACCAAAACACAACATGAAGAACGTGTGGAGTGTTTTGTTACCACTTTACAAAAATGTCAGCCTGCTTACGACCATCATCAGTCAAGCCACTCCATTACCTGCCAGCAGTGAAGCAGCTTCCATTGGCTGAGCCAAATGTCGAGAAGACAACAAAAAGTGGAACGATCCAAGACATGGGGTAAAGAACTTTGTTTCCAAAAGTCTGAAAAATAAATGCAAGCAAGAAACATAGTCATGTCAGATGTCATAGTGTTGCTAGTACTTGTACATGTACAAGTACTTGCTGCTCTGTATGACATAGAAAGAACTTAAATGGACATTAATTAGTTCAAGAATATTAGACGTTAACCAAATCAATTTTTCACACGAGAAATAATGTAAATTAAATTAAAAGGTTACTGTGACCTTCATTGAAGATGTCCGCAAAGTCACAATATGACAGCAAGATCAACCACCACCACATTCATGTTCTGTTTTGAGTTTCAATTCAATCGTGTTTCTCACCTCAATACAAATAACCCAGACAAAGAAAGTTGCTAGTGCCAGCATTTTGATAAAGAATTTGAGTTAGGAGACCCGAGTTTGAGTCCACCTTTGGCCAAATTTGTGCGGAGTTCGCATGTTCTCCCCGTGCATGCGTGGGTTTTCTCCGGGTACTCCGGTTTCCTCCCACATTCCAAAAACATGCTAGGTTAATTGGCGACTCCAAATTGTCCATAGGTATGAATGTGAGTGTGAATGGTTGTTTGTCTATATGTGCCCTGTGATTGGCTGGCGACCAGTTCAGAGACAGCTGGGATAGGCTCCAGCACCACCACCACCCTCGTGAGGATAAGCGGTAGAAAATGAATGAATGAATTTGAGAAAAGACCGAATTCAAGAAATGACTCATGACAAAACAGGAAGATCGTGTCCATGTGGTGTCTTGCTGCCACACGTGTGTCTTCGGTAACAGTAGTCTTCTGTAAAGTTAAAAGTAACCTTAAATATTCATTTAGCTCTTTTATTCATCATTCCCGGTGAAAGTGGAGGAGGTAGATGGGGACTGGGAAGCTGGGTTTCCCTACTGAAACCGCTGCCCCTACAACCCAGACCCAGATAAGCGAAAGAAAATGGCTGGATAGATGACTGTTAGCACTGTAGCTCTAGCAGCTATGCCAGTGTTGCTAATGTTTATGTACTGTCCGATGTTACTCTGTTCTATTGAATATATATATATATTGTTTTGTTTTGTTTTATACATTGTATAATAGCGCTTTTTAGAGCTCCGCACTGTTTATTAGCATTAAAGCTACAGACACACGAAACAGCGTGTTCCCAGTAAGGCTTTCTAAAAGCATCTTTAAAACCATGGATATCTCAACAACAAGGCTAAAACATTATTGTGGGACCTCTGAAACTGTATTTACCACGGCTACAGCTGGAGACCACAGTATTTCATTGGTGGTCAAGGCAGTGAAATAAGAAATGTTGACCATCACATAGCAGATTGACACCAAAGGGATCCCAATGATGATGGCTAAGGGCAGGTTTCTGCAGCAAAATGAAAGACAGTTATAAAAGTTTCATTTAAAATGCCACTAGAGGGCATCAAACACCAACAACAATAGATTGTATTTTTTAAATTCCCATTGTGTTATCCTATTTAAATATAAATTACATAAAGTTATATGACTTGATAATTTTCCCGCCTACCTGAATGGGTTTTTCAGCTCTTCTGTGATGAAATTAAGTTGAGTCCTGAGAATGTAATGTATTGTAAACAAATTATGCAATCACACTTTATGAAGGCGTTGTCATATGATGGGTGTCATATTTGTTTATTAAATGACAATTTAATGGATTATTTATTATTGTGTAAAGATGCTTACCATCCATCAAAGGCCCAGAGTCCATTATAAAAGGCAAGTCCGATTGCTCCAATGGATGTTGGCTTGCTGTCAAATGCGTTGGACAAGGTCTCTGTTTTTCCTGCATATGAAAATATAAACATCAATACATAAAGCAAGCACATATTAGTGTTATTATCAAAAAGGTATCGTCTAAAAATCTATGACCACTGACCTTGTGCCAACAGAACGATACCAGCTACCACTATGATGACAATGATGAGCAATTTGGCTGCGGTGAAGATTTTCTGCACATTGCTCGCCACTTTGACACTCATACAGTTGATGGTGACAATGAAAACTGACAAAAGAAATGGGAATGTCGATGCGGGAAGCACAAATCCAAGGAAATGTGTTTGTTTCTTTCAGCTCATGCCTCATATTAACTCACTAGCAAGATCTCAGTGTATAGACTGGTCATATATCTCATCTGGTTTCATATTATCTACATACTGTATTGTATATAACTCTGGGAACTGTTGATTTTGTTAATACTTGGGTTGTTTATATTGTTTATTTTTCTATATTGTGTATTTTGTACTGCTTAACTGATTCTGTACTCTTGCTGCTGAGCAATGCAAATTTCCCCACTGAGGGAGGAATAAAGGCATATCTTAATCTTAATCTTAATCTTAATCTTAATCTTAATCTTAATCTTAATCTTAATCTTAATCTTAATCTTAATCTTTTAATATTATAACCTAATAATCTATTATATATTTTTATTATATATTTATATTAATCTTAATAATAATCTTAATCTTAATATTATATATTTATTATTATATATTTATATTATATATTTATTATTATATATTTATATTAAGATTACGATTAATATAAATATATAATATTAATAGTAAGCTTGAGATTAAGATTAAGATTTCAGCTGTAGCAACTCCAAAATCAGGAAAAATATTATCTTAAATAATATTTAATATTAATATTAATATATAACTTTTAATATTCACTCTTAATATTCATATTAATATTCATATTCATGATTATATTAATAAAAATGTTATTAAAGATAATATTTTTCTTTAATAACATTTTTTAATATATATATAAAAAATATATATATTTTTTTTTTTTGGAGTTGCTACAGCTGAGATAGGTGCAGATTCTGGACGACCTAGAAAGTTTTGTGTGTAGCTGCTACCTGTACCTACTATATGTCCAGTAAAATTGGACACCAGCAGATGAAAATTGCGAAACATAAGTGTGTTTTTTTTGCTTGACTTGTTTGACATTGTTCTGTCCTTGACCTTTGATTCAGACCTCCATGCTTTTACAGTACATGCTCTCACCTCCGGAAACCAAAGAATCAACATGATGAATCTCAAGATAAGAAAGGACAAACTGATAAAGCAGCAGTTACCTGTGACGGCAACAGAGAGACACTTGGTGACAACGATAGGAGGGCTGCAGTCCCCGTAGAAAGGAGCTGAGGCATACTCGGCAAAGCTCAGTGCAATGATAGCAAAGGAAGAAGGCTTCAACACCATCATCATAGTCCATGCGTAAAGGTAGGCCACCGGGGATCCGAAGGCCTCCTTTAGATAAGAATACTCTCCACCAGATTTGGGGATCATGGTGCCCAGCTCAGCATAGCACAGCGCTCCTGTCCAGCACAACACAAGACATAATTAAACATAAAGTTCTAGATAATAATAGCAAGCTCTATACTATTATTTGCATTGCATTGTATTTATCCATTCATCTTTTATGCTGCTTATCCTCACTAGGGTTATTAACCTAGTATGTTTTTGGAATGGGGCTGCACAGTGGACGTGTGGTTAGCGCGCATACCTCACAGCTATGAGACCGGGTTCAATTCCACCCTCGACCATCTCTGTGTGGAGTTTGCATGTTCTCGCCGTGCATGTGTGGGTTTTCTCCGGGTACTCCGGTTTCCTCCCACATTCCAAAAACATGCTAGGTTAATTGGCGACTCCAAATTGTCCATAGGTATGAATGTGAGTGTGAATGGTTGTTTGTCTATATGTGCCCTGTGATTGGCTGGCGACAAGTACAGGGTGTACCCCGCCTCTCACCTGAAGACAGCTGGGATAGGCTCCAGCACCCCCGGTAGAAAGCGGTAGAAAATGAATGAATGAATGTTTTTGGAATGTGGGAGGAAACCAGAGTACCCGCACGCATGAGGAGAACATGCCAACCCAGGTCTTCCCCATGGCCAAAGTGCAAACCACTCATGCTCTGCGTGGCCATATTCATAAATATATTACATATTGAATATATTTTAATAACAAATTAATTTAATTAATAAATACATGTTTTTTCCAATGCCACAATGGTGTGAAACATAAAACTAAAAAGCCACTTTGTTGTTAAACCCTTTATTATCCACTCATTATTATTAATGTTTTTAGGGTTATATTATAAAAACAGTCAATAAAACTTTATTTATTGATTCACTTTTATTTTAAAGGGCCAAAGTTTCAGATAATGAGGTTTGCACATTTGGAAGTGAGCCCTGAAAGAAGTTTGGAATGGCTCAAAACACTCGGTTTCAGAAGGCGTGGTAAAACTGCCCCTTTGTGATGTCACAGAGGAGCGGACTTCCTTATATGGGCATGGCTGTAAGCCAGATAAGCCCTCCACCCTCCTCTCAAGCTCTCCTTCTCTGTTTACGTTGCTAGAAGGGACTCTCGCTGGCTCGTAAGGGAAAGCCACATTTGTTTACAATTCCAAAGAACTAGAAAGATGGTTATCATGTGTAGCTGTGTTGGTATTTCACCCACCCATAATGGCGCATATTCCACAGGCAGCCCAGATGAGGAGGCAGGGGCCCACACCTCCCGAGTACAAGAGGACTGCTTTGGGAGAGATGAAGATGCCTGAGCCGATTATTGTGCCCACAATAAAAGAGATGGCACTCAGCAGGCCCACCTGTATGAGCAGAAGATGGAGTTGTGGGAATTTGTCTGTAGGTTGGAGGTCACTCATGGTGTCATCTTACAAAGAAAAATATAGACAATTTTAATAATTTTAATAATTTTAATAATTTTAATAATTTTAATAATTTTAATAATTTTAATAATTTTAATAATTTTAATAATTTTAATAATTTTAATAATATAGACTATGAGACAAACACCAAATATGAGTTTAAATAACAAACAAAATCCATTTTAACTTCACAATGCATTTGTCCTGCATTTGTGCAAAAGTTACTTTCTAATGATCCTACTTAAGTACCGTAAATGTTACAAAAGTATCTTTATTTAATGTGCATAACAAAAAATATATACAATATATATAATGTACTGCTTACTACTCAGTATGCATATTCATATCACAAAGATTTTCAATTGTCAATTGTCTATTCGAGTTTCCAATAGTCACTGTAAAGCAAATACCCGACAGGAGCCCCAAGTTAGCGCCAGGTCAAAAACATTGGTATTACTAGCCGTGGCTGTAGGCAACCTCCTGATGTAATATTTTATTATTTTCCGCATCTTACATGGATTACAGCCAGAACAGTAGCCCATGTTTTTATTAGAGATTATCGCATCTGTTGTGAAAAAATACATAACATTTGCTTAAATCTGCATATGTTTTGACTAATAATAGGCTGTATTCAAACACAGATTTATTAATTAATATATTTCTGACAAACCGTGATATGAGTGAAGCTAAAAATTCAGAGCGCCAAGTAGCAATGGACGACTGTATTAGTTTTCACATTTTTGAAATAACAGCCTCTCTTTAATTATTATTTGGTTCTGTCCTCTGTATGGTGTAAACAGTGCGAAGTATGAAGCCTCTTTACCTTTTATTCTTTACAATACATAAAATATATATATTTTTGATATATTTCCATATATCTTGATCCGAATAGATTGTGATAATGACGCTCACCTCCTTGTGAAGCACAGTTGCCTTCACCTGTCGCTTGTCCATGTCAAGCCCGGACTCCTTTCTCTTACTTGAACTGCATCCTTCCATGTTAATCTGCTAAGCGCGTTTAGGAAACACACACTATGCACGTCTCAGGGCCACAAATAAAGTTACAGTTTAACTTCGGAAGACAAAGATCATTGCAACAACATTATATTGCATAGTTAAGTTTATAAGCAAAACATGTGTGGAGGTATCTGATGATCTTGATAAGGTGGAACACTGCCAATGTAACCAAGTTGTTAATGGTGTTCGGGTCCATATTCATGTTCTCTATGAATTATAAATTGATGTGTGTTTTATATTGCTTTCTTCTATAAAAGTGTCCCCGTGTTCTGATCATGTTATGTACGGTATATTATGGGACACTTATTGGAATACATAATAAATACATCGATTTTCTATTCCGCTTATTAGGGTCACAAGGGTACAAACACATATACAAATTTTTTTCATATTTGCAAGAGAATTTACATTTTATTTTATTTCTATTCAATAAATGATCTGTATTTAATGAAATGTGTGTTCTTACATTTTAATTTATTGTCATAAGTATAAAAATATTCAATTAATTAGTATATTCAGAGATAATGTATATATAAAACATCAATATTAAATTTCAGTGAAAATGTTCATTCTTTCATCATTTTCTACCGCTTTTCCTTATGAGGGTTGCGGGGGTGCTGGAGCCTATCCCAGCTGTCTTCGGGCGAGAGGCGGGGTACACCCTGGACTGGTCGCCAGCCAATCACAGGGCACATATAGACAAACAACCATTCACACTCACATTCATACCTATGGACAATTTGGAGTCACCAATTAACCTAGCATGTTTTTGGAATGTGGGAAGAAACCAGAGTACCCGAAGAAAACCCACGCATGCACGGGGAAAACATGCAACCTCCACACAGAGATGGCCGAGGGTGGAATTGAACCCTGGTCTCCTAGCGGTGAGGTCTGTGCGCTAACCACTAAATTTAAATTTATTTACTTATAAAATCACACCTTTGACTATAATAATAAAATAAAATTGTTTTTTGTAGGTAATACACATTTGTAATACTTGAGATGCCTTGCTACAGTATAGTTGTGTTTATGTGTTATGTTTAAAACTCAACTGTAGTTCAGTCTTCCAGTTTGTAGGTGGCAGTATTGAGTCATCCAGTCCTTTAATGTGTCCGAAGGAGCGCCGACAGTAAAGTACTTCCGGTTCCCGCTACCAAAACAACTTTGATAGTGACTTTCAGGTTATTTGTGTACGCTTTAACAAAAGACAGTTTTATGTTTTAACATGAACAGCGGATTGAAGCACTGGAAAGAGGCGGCCACTCTCATTTTAGCAGCGGGTCGTGCGGACCGTTTATCGTCACCGCACCGCTTTGACTACCATGTTTTACTGCTTAAACGAAGCCCGAAAAGTGGATTCATGCCCAATGCTTATGTGTTCCCTGGAGGTATGGCGGATTCTTCTGACTTCTCTAGTGAATGGCTGGACATTTTTAAAGCCTTTAGCAGCTCTCCTAACTTCGGTTTAAGGAATGTCCAGCAACCCCCAGAGACAAGACCGCCAATATTTGCCACCGACAGACTGAAATTAGGCTCTCCTATCCCGGGAGAGGTCGCCTTCCGGATCTGCGCCTTAAGGGAGACATTCGAGGAGTCAGGAGTGTTGCTGTTTGTGTCCAAAGATGAAGAGATGAGTTTGCTGAAGAGCCTGGAGGACAGGCGTACTACCGATGAAGTTAAACATTATAAAATGAACCAAGTGTGCAGCAGTGAGCTGAGCAAGTGGAGGACTCTAGTCAACCAGAACCCGTCTAACTTCATCACAATGTGCAGGGAGCTGGAGTTGCTGCCCAACATCTGGGCTTTACACGAGTGGGCTAACTGGCTGACCCCCGTTGGTCAATACGGCGTGACGAGGTTCGATACGGCTTTCTTCATGTGCTGCCTAGAGGAGACTCCACACGCCCTGCAGGACCACAAGGAAATTGAGTGCTCTCAGGTGAAGAACTGTGGTAACTAAACTGGCTCAGCAATAGCGCCCTCTGCTGGTTGCAGCCACACAGTGCATAATCTTTTGTGAATTTTACCATAGGACTCCTTAGAGCAGGGGTCTCAAACTCAATTTACTTGGGGGGCACTGGAGCTAGGGTCTGGGCGAGACTTTCCAAAAAAAAAACAAAAAACGCAATTATTAAAAACAGAAAGATGAATAAACTTTGCTTTGGTTTCGATTTTCTACAAGAAAAGCTCTGATAAAACATTCCACTGTTCTCAAATATCTTACTTTTTATTTTTCTACACAAAATAAGATGAAAAATAAATAAACAAATCAAGAAAAGAGAAAATCAATCAGTAATGAATAAATAACTATAATAATAATAAAACAGCAAATAATAAAAACTCAAGAAACCACATAGTTGGTGGGTAGACAAATTATTTTTTTTCAGATTAAAATTAACAAAGCATTATTAGAGCCCTGTAGACATGACAAAACACGACTATAGTCACATTTATACTCTTTTTTTTTTTTTTTTTTTTATTGCGCAACTGCAGGGTCTTGAGACACATGCTAACTTGCAAACTAGAGAGCTAGCGACCTAAACGGTAGCCTTCAAGTTATTTCCTTTAAACTTAAATAGCCAAAAACTTACCACTTCCACACGGATAGGGAGGATAACTATTAACAGTTATTTAACCTTTAACATGAACATTAATCAAACGTAATAATTTTTTCTGGGTACATGATACCATACAGCATCCATATCAAACTTGCGGGGGCCGCACTAACATTAAACTTTCATATCAAGGCGGGGGCCTCAAACTAGTGTCCTGCGGGCCACATTTGGCCGCGTGTTTGAGACTCCTGCCTTAGAGACGAGTAATTTCTGCAAAAACTACTGAAACTTGGACATGTGTATTCAAACGTTTAGAGAGTTCACCTTTAAAGGATGTTGTGTATATTAGGTTCATCCTGAAATTTCACCCGAAAGCCAAATACTCGTTTTTGTGAGTAATGCATATATCATCGGAAAAAATTCAAAGTACATCACCAAATTGCTTTATGCTTTATACCAAATTGCTTTATGCTTATAATTGCTTTATGACAGCAATGTTTTTCATGTACTTCTGGCCAAGTAGCATAGCGTTCAGTTGTTCTGTGTGGCCCAGAGAACATAATTCAGTTGGGGCCTCCCTCACCCCCTGTGGGAATATGGGAACTAAACCAAATCAGTTCTGTCAACCACATCTGTCCATGTGATACCCAGTGGTCAACGCCTTCTGACATCTTGCGAAGCTACCAGGCACGGGAACTGTGGATGGCCCCCCCTCAGTTCTACGAACTGAGTCGCATGTGTCGCTTCCCTTTGCTGAGCGACCTCCAGAGTTTTGCCAGGCGGCGCTCCACAGACGGCTGTGAGCAGTGGCTGCCTGTAGTCATCTTACAGGAAGACGGCTACATATTAGTGCTGCCAGGTGCTCGGCTCCGTCACCATTAAGTATCTTTTTTTCAGACTGTTGCAGTGATCATAACAAATGTCTCTTACTGTTCTCTGTAGGAGATCAACTGTACCCATCAAACTCTTCTGAAGCAACAACAGTGGACATGACCGTGGGTCGAGACGGCTCAGAGACTGCACTGCATCGCTTCCTGATATCGGACCGCTATAGTAACCGCCTGCAGGTCAACATCACACCCAAGTACAACCACCTTGTGCCTCTTGTTGGCCCCTTTGACTCTGACACTAAAAATCACAATGCCACTATAATAACTAAATAAAATAGTAAGTATTGGTAAGATAAATTGTAAGCAAATGAAAAACTACAGTAACTGTAAATACAAATTGAACGAAACAAAAAAAATGTGTTTGGTTGAAATAATTTTTTTAATTAAAAAAGGAAATAAGTAATACAGTGCAATAAAATCTGATGCTTGAAAACTACAAATATCTTGGAAAATATATATTTTTTTAATAATAATTAAATAATAATTTATTTTATATATTCATTCATTCATTTTCTACCGCTTTTTCCTCACGAGGGTCGCGGGGGTGCTGGAGCCTATCCCAGCTGTCTTCGGGCGAGAGGCGGGGTACACCCTGGACTGGTCGCCAGCCAATCACAGGGCACATATAGACAAACAACCATTCACACTCACATTCATACCTATGGACAATTTGGAGTCGCCAATTAACCTAGCATGTTTTTGGAATGTGGGAGGAAACCGGAGTACCTGGAGAAAACCCACGCCTATATATAAGCCCTATATTTGTATATATTATTTAATAATAATAAAGACTATGTAACAACCATAAAAACATTTAAAAAAATAATGCCTGTAAAAAGCCTTAAGGAAAGCAGTGATACTGGTAGGTTACATTTTATAAACATTAAAATGTACATTAACTATTTAAATATATAATATAAAAGCTAATTAACCTGAGATTTTAAGCAGAACCGTCAGATATGGTGTATGTGAGCACATTTTAATTTATTGTATGTGAATCTAGTGAGCGGTGCCATATAGAGTCAGTATTTTCTTGAATATTAATTTTCACCAATGAAATTGTTGGACTGCACAGTGTACATGAGTCAAGTTGCAAAATAAATTAACAATTTATGGAATGAGGTCTCGTATTTGAAGCGTCCTCTGAAAGAAACGCAATAAAAATGACCAAATGAGATCGCACCAGCACAAATAAACACAACTTTGGCTAATGGCATGCATGTAATGGACGTAATGTGTGATGATGGCACCTCCCCATGTTCTATGTGTGTCTGTGTTTGTGTGAGAGGGACCAAGTTGAAATAACAGCGCTCAACCTTCGTGCTGTTTGCCTTGGAGAGTCAATTGAGGGTTACCATGGCAACTCCACAGCCTTGGAAACCTGCTATCTTTGTCCAAATGAAGTGATGATGCAGTGTTGTGTGTTCTCCCGTCAAAGACTCACCTTTAATGGTGGTCATCTTCTATATGTTAAATGTAGTTTTTCCTGAGGAACTGCTTGAATATCACAGCTTTGTAAAAAACAAACAAACAAAAATATTACATATATTAGGGATGTCCGCTAATTATCGGTACAGATAATTATTGGCACAGTTTGGTTTGGAAAAACCCTTGCCTGATATCAGCATATAATGCTTCTGTGACAGCGATGAAGTCCTCTCAACCACGTCCTTTTTTTGTCATAATTAATTATTCATATTGTGCGCAACTCAGTTTTGATGTTTGTGTCCAACAATTTCCATTCATGATTTATGTTGTTAGCATGCGCTATACATTCAGTGACAGCTTACGTGAGTCACTAAACTTGGTCAAATCACTATTATTAGCCGACAACAACTATAACTAATGTGCACGTGTGTGTTATGCAGTGCATAATTTACATACTCAAAGCAGGAAGTAGGTCTTCCCAAAGCAGGAAGAGGGCATGATATGTTTGCCGAACATTCAAATGTTGGCATCATCACATGCAAGGTAGGTTAACTGATGTTTTGATTGATTTTATAGTGAAGAATGCTGTTTGAATTGTAAAAAAAATAGCATAGAATCACAATAGGTGATTTTTACCATGCATGTGCACACTAAAAGTACACCTAAAGTATTTTGCTACCGCTCGGACCTGGCGTTATTGCTTGTACAGAAGCATCCATCCATTTTCTATGCTGATTATCCTCACTCCAGACAATCCCAGCTGTCTTAGGGCGAGAGGCAGGGTACATCTTGGAGATGTCATCAGCCAATCACAGGGCACATATAGACAACTGTTCACACTCACATTCATACCTATGGACAATTTGAGTCGCCAATTAACCTAGCATGTTTTTGGAATGTGAGAGGAAACCATAGTACCCCATGCATGGGGAGAATCAGCGTCCTAAAATTAATCCTATAATTATTAATTTCTGCTCCTCCTCCTGCCAGCATTCAGTGCAACTGCCACCTTGCATAACACAAACAAAGAGAAAGACTTGAAATAATGTACAATGTCTAAGAGTCCTTGCCCACACGCATGAGCACCGTGATGTGCTGTATAATCAGTGTGATTGGTCCTCCTTGTACTCATCATTGATAGCCACCACCTTTTAAGTTAACTGAAAGACACAATTCATCCACAATGTCAGCACACACAGACACGCTTCCTCCCCAACATAGACATGGATTTTTCCTTGCGCTAGTTATTAAATGGGGCCCATTATGGTTGTCCACTTTTCCACTGACCTATAAATGTAGTTAGAATGTTGTATTCTTGTGTTAAACGATGCCAAACCTTCAGATAATGAGGTGTGCGCATTTGGAAGTGAGCCCTGACTTCCTTATATGGGTGTGGGACCAATCACAGTGAAGTGGGTGTGCCCGGAGGCGGGCCATGGGTGGAATAAATTAAAAATTAAGACGATTTTGGAAATCCAAGGAAATACATTGGAATAGGTGCAGATTCTGGAAGATCAACAAAGATGTCTATGCGTGTTATCATGTGTAGCTGCTCTATAGGAGTCTACAACTCAATACACAAGCCAAAAATTAGCATAGTAGGTCCCTTTATATGATAACTGCCACCTTTGCGAAACAAAAATGAACAGAATTGAAACCAAAATGTGAACGCTTAAGAACTGCTATCAATGATCACCGCCACCTCGTGTAACAGAAGTAAACGGACAAGTCCCGGAATACAGTATCGTAGTAGGCAATCATGTCATAAGATTGCGACCAACCAGTTATTAATGATACCGTAATTATAATAATAATGAATAACATAAACAACCACGGCGGTCTTTGGTTAGCGCGCAGACCTCACAGCTAGGAGACCAGGGTTCAATTCCACCCTCGGCCATCTCTGTGTGGAGTTTGCATGTTCTCCTCGTGCATGCGTGGGTTTCCTCCCACATTCCAAAAACATGCTAGGTTAATTGGCGACTCCAAATTGTCCATAGGTATGAATGTGAGTGTGAATGGTTGTTTGTCTATATGTGCCCTGTGATTGGCTGGCGACCAGTCCAGGGTGTACCCCGCCTCTCGCCTGAAGACAGCTGGGATAGGCTCCAGCACCCCCGCAACCCTCGTGAGGATAAGCGGTAGAAAATGAATGAATGAACATAAACATCCACGGCGGTCAAGTGGTTAGCGCGCAGACCTCACAGCTAGAAGACCAGGGTTCAATTCCACCCTCTGCCATCTCTGTGTGGAGTTTGCATGTTCTCCCCGTGCATGCGTGGGTTTTCTCCGGGTACTCCGGTTTCCTCCCACATTCCAAAAACATGCTAGGTTAATTGGCGACTCCAAATTGTCCATAAGTATGAATGTGAGTGTGAATGGTTGTTTGTCTATATGTGCTCTGTGATTGGCTGGCGACCAGCCCAGGGTGTACCCCGCCTCTCACCCGAACACAGCTGGGATAGGCTCCAGCACCCCCGTGACCCTTGTGAGGAAAAGCGGTAGAAAATGAATGAATGAATAAACAACCATCTTGCACAACAGAAATACACACAAAGACTCAAAATAAACAACCAAGTCAAGCAAATTGCAGTAACACATTATGAGAATTATGAGGCGGTAATGCCAAAATGGGTTCAAAACAGGGTGTGTGCAGGGCAGCGGAGGGAGGGATGACGTGCTGACGCACAGTACGATAAAACCGGTCTTGTGTGTGTATGTCCTTAATTCACTCTTGCAAGATTAGCATTTCTAAAAGGCCAAGAGAAACCACGTGTTATTCCGCTTCTAAGAAACATCTTGTCTCCGGCCTTGTATTAATTCTTTAGTGTGCCAGTGAACTACTTCATTGGTGTTGGCACTCCCCTCCCTCTGGCCCCCCCTTTCCCTTTCGGGGAAGCCTCAGAGGCTTTATCTGTCAGCCTTAACATCTCCTGCGCTATTCCAGGAATACTCAAATACTCTTAGAAGTAAAACCATTAGCCAGGCAGGCTGACAGATAAAGAGCCTCCAATTGAAAATTGAACACCATTTAAACTTAAGGTGGTTACGTCCAAGTTAATAATCGTCATATGCTTAAAATACCTACGAGAAGCCACCAGCTTTGCAGTGATTACAAAGTTAAGGCTTGACTTCTGGCACTTTTAAAACCAGAAAGATTATTTTTGAAAGAGACCTCTGAATCCATGTATCTCCAAACAGCTCTTTGTGCATTTCATTGTTTTATTATAATAAATATACTTGATTGTATGTACATTATCTGACACAAGAAGACTGTCTGTACAAAACATCTATTCATACATTTTGCAATGTATACATTCAACACTGTTTTTACAAGAAAACCCTGATATTGGAGCAAAGCATTCAGTGAACTTACAGAATCTACAAATATCTGATTTTATTGTGGATTACGTAACGTGTTATGGCGAGAATGTGCGGAATAGTGCAGATTCAAAAACACACAACTTTATCAGATGGCCGCATTTGCTATTTGTTCATGTAAGGAATCTTTTAGCCTGTCAATGGGAATACTTAACAGTAGGCTATGTTTCTGCATGAGCTCCCCTGCTAATCCACTTGGATTACGTGTTGTTTGCATAAATCCTGATGGCCACACACTGCCTTGTAGTTTTTTTTTCTTCTTTGCTTTCTGCCCCTGTTTCCAAAAATAAACAAACCCCTAAACCCTAGAAGCAGGCCTGCTTTATCTCACAATGTACCTGATACCCGTTATCTCCACCTTCTAAATGTTTTACATCTAGTGCAAATGTTTTTACAAATCATCATATTTACTCCACAGTTTTTGTCCTCTGATACATTAGGGCAGAGAACAGCAGATTTCTTTTAAGTAGTGATTCACTTGCAAAATAAAGTAAAATAAAACAGTTCTCATCATTATTATGCTGATGTTTATGTAGTAGTTTTGTTAGTAGGCATGGCTGGTATGTGCCAGTTTTAACAAAAAGTTCTGCCCAGCAACATGTGGGTCCATAACCAGGAAAACGAATCAGAGCAATTTTGGTGACATTGTGTCAAAAGAGTGTAAGGAAAACAAAATATTACGAAAACAAAGTGACAACCATGAAAATGTAAAATATCCCAAAAAATACGAGAATGACATTGTAATGTTATGCCGGGGGGAGTCCACATTTTCTATGAATAACGCTGCAATAGAATCGCAACATCTTAACTTAAAAAGTTGTCATTTTACAAGCATAATGTCAATATTATTAGCATGAACGTGCGGATTTAGTATAAATAGAAGAAACTACAACACAGTAGTTTTGGCACAACCTGAGAACTACAACCTTATTCTCGTGACATTACGACTTTAGTACGGTAATGCTAGGGCTTTACGACATGAGTCTCGTATGTTATGACTTTAATGTGCCTATCCCTTTAAGAATATTACTTATAACAATGCAACTTTATTTTCGTAAATGACACCGTTTTCTCATTGGAATAGCAAAAACTTGGAAGAGTACGATGTTAGTCTTGTCGCACAGTGACTTACATGATACTGACATTTTATTCTCGTAAAATTACAACTTTTTTGAGTGATAGTAGACTTTTGTTTTCTCTTAAGGAGGTTTAGTCCTAATAACATAATTAATAACAAGTTTGGCATCTTCACGTAATGTTATTAATCATTGTGATTTTTTTCTTGTAATATATGACTATATGCTTTACTCTCATAATGTTATGACTTACCCGCTGATAACTGGAGAAATTGATTCTCGTAATGTTACCATGTTTTCGTATAATACTTGATTTGTGACGGAAATTGTTGTTTGTGCACTTTTGCAAGGGAAATATAAATATGAAAATAGGACATCACTCAGTGTGCTGACATTGTAACCTACCCACCACGTTTTTTGTCATTTGTGGGTAGGCCTACTGACGTTCAGGACATGTTGATAACCAGATAGCCTAGAACCACAGCCACAGTGACGATGACAAAGAAGACCACCACGGCGCAGATGGACGCAAAGCCGGCGTCCCCGCCGCCTCCTCCTCCTCCCTCCTCATCCTTGGGTTCCTCCTCGCAGATAGAGATGACGCCCACGGAGGAATTTCCTACGCTCATGTTGGACTTGAGCTCGGCGCCCGCCTCCTGTTTGGCTTCCACGGCCCACGGCGCCACCTGCACCTTCATCTCCATCTCCTCCATCATCTGGCTCACCTGGCAGATCTCGGCTTGCAGGTCCCGCAGGTCGGCGGTGTCGATGTTGCTGTCGGCCTCGTACTTCATGTTCTGCACGCTCATGGCGCGGGCGGCCACGGTGCTGGTGCTTCCCGTCATTCCCGTCTGAATGAAATGCCTCGTAGGCACCTTGAGCGGGAAGTCCTGGCCTATCTCCAGCGACCGCTTCATGTCCACCTCCAGGAGGTCCATGCTGCTGGAGAAGAGCACCCATAGACGCTCGTACTCGGCGCGGTCCTCCTTGCTGATGCTCTTGTCTTTGAGCAGGGACGTGAGTTTAGTCCGGTTGGCCACGGCCAGCTCCTGCGCCTTCTTGCGGGTCCTTTTCAGCTCCTCGCGTAAGTTCTGCGAGTCCGAGGTGCTGCCCAGAGCGATGACCAGGTGTCTGTAGCAGGCCGTCACTTTATTCAGAGCGTCCAGCATAGTTTTACACTCCTCTTTGCCCATGGCTGCTCACCGACGCTCTCCTCTTCCTCTTCTTCCTCCGCAGGAATATGACAAACGAGAGAGAAATGGCGAGCTCCCGGGATGGACCACTTGTCTCCTAGGTGAGTACAAATTCCTTTCTATCCATGCTGCTCTACTGGCAGCCTTGAATGGATTTAACCTTTCCCCTCTCCTTTTACGCACGGATGCGCAATAATCCAACAGTGTGCTTTTGCTAAGGAATATCCACACTCAGCTACAGGTGGAGAAGCAAAACAATTACAATAACAAGTCCATATATTCAAAGATAATTCACTGAAAAGACGAGGGGCGTCATGCAATGTTAGAAAGAGAAAAAAGCTCTCCCCCCTCGACATGGAGATCCATTCGCCTTTTTCGTATTGCCTGTGTCCACTTCGGTCCAGTGGATGATGTTTAAATGCCCCCAAAGCGCCTTCACGGCTCGTGTGTGCGCGTAAAAGTGATGTGCGCTGTGACAGGCTGCAATGGAGAGGGGGTGGACGGATTGGGGGCGGGTCGAACATCGCTGATTGGCTCTCGCAGATGCTCATCGTGATGAAATCCCAAAGCCTTAAAGGGGAACTGCACTTTTGGGGAATGTTGCCCGTCATTCACAATCCTTATATGAAACATGAACACTTATTTATTTCCTTTTTCTGTGCATTCTAGCCGAGTTAATATTAGCTAGCTAACAATGAACATCACTGGAAATACGTATTTTGAGGCAATTTATCAGATGCTCATCGTGATCAAATCCCAAAGCCTTAAAGGGGAACTGCACTTTTGGGGAATGTTGCCCGTCATTCACAATCCTTATATGAAACATGAACACTTATTGATTTCCCTTTTCTGTGAATTCTAGCGTGAGAAGACATATTAATATTAACTAGCTAACAATGAACATCACTGAAAATACGTATTTTGTGGCAATTTATCAGATGCTCATCGTGATCAAATCCCAAAGCCTTAAAGAGGTACTGCACTTTTGGGGAATGTTGCCCGTCATTCACAATCCTTATATGAAACATGAACACTTATTTATTTCCCTTTTCTGTGCATTCTAGCGTGAGAAGATAAGTTAATATGAGTTAGCTAACAATGAACATCATGGGAAATACGTATTTCGAGGCAATTTATCAGATGCTCATCGTGATCAAATCCCAAAGCCTTAAAGGGGAACTGCACTTTTGGGGGAATGTTGCCCGTCATTCACAATCCTTATATGAAACATGAACACTTATTTATTTCCCTTTTCTGTGCATTCTAGCATGAGAATACAAGTTAATATGAGCTAGCTAACAATGAACATAATGGGAAATACGTATTTTGAGGCAATTTATTCAAAATACAACAAAAATTAGAAACATAGCATACTCAAATTTCAAAGTTTTCATTGGTCATTTGGATACACAGTGTTGTTATAGTCTACTATATTAGAAAAGTGCCTACAGCATAGCCAAACAGCGAGTAAAGGCAATACACGTTGTTGCCCAGCACAGACACACATTGCATTGCTGGGATAAATACATTGTTTGCCTGTGCGGCTGTACCTGCTGTGTTGAGAGGTGGCAGGCTGTGCAGCTTCTGCAGCATTGCTTTGCTCTTTTTGCATTATTGAAGCGGATGGTGCCTAATGATCCGGTGACAGCAGTGAAACTCTAATGGACTTAAGCACACAGAGGAAGCGAGAGAGCCTGAGGAAGTGATGGAACGGGGAGCATAGGGTCTATGTCATGTATAGTATTTTGTTTTGGATGCATGTTCAAAACTAAGCATCGGCGTATGTGGAGTCGTATTAGATGATGCAGGTGTCCAAGATGACTTTGCTTGTGAGTAATAGTACCTGAGTCAGATTATTGTTGGTTCTTTTTGGCTCTTGGAAACAGATTTCCTTTTGAAGTTGTCTCCATGGCAACTTGTAACTTCTTGCTGATGTGGCTCCAGTTATGTTTCCTTAGGGATTCAACACAGTGTAGTAGATTAATACTGCATCTACTTAAGGACAGATTTGACACAATACTGATTATAATATAATATATTATGTCCACCAGTTTAGGGTATACCCCACCTCTCATCCAAACTCAATTGGGGTAGGCTCCAGCATGCCCCCGCAACTCTAGTGAGGACAATTTGTATAGAAAATGGATGGATATTATTATGTTTAGTCATGTGTCCCAGCCATTCATTCATTCATTTTCTACCGCTTTTTTAGTCACAAGGGTCGCAGGGGGTGCTGGAGCCTATCCCAGCTGTCTTCGGGCGGGGGGCGGTGTACACCCTGGACTGGTCGCCAGCCAATCACAGGGCACATATAGACAAACAACCGTGTCCCAGCCAACTGAAGGCAATTATTAGTGTCAATAAGATGAGCTAGCGTGTTAGATTGAAGTGCAGACAATGACTCAGACGCCCCGTAGGTCGATTGCTCTCAGACTGGTCGCAACAGCGTGATTTCCCGTGCAGAGCCTCGTTATGGTTTGCTCTTACATGGACAGGAAGTGCAGGATGTTGTGCAATGCTGTTGTTATTGTTGACTCTTGGGATGTAAAAGGGCAAATGTGGTTGGAACAAGGTGACCATAGTATGTCCCATTCACTTGGACAGCCATGAAATAGAAGATGACAGGTGTAGGTACATTACATGCCAATGTCATGGCAATGCTTGATGTGGTGTGAAGTTTGAGGCGGGCCTCATCATGTCTTCAGGGGAAGAGCAACAGCTTGAGAAAAATAAAGAAAAAAATATTTTTTTAAACCTTTTAAGCCATGGGTCTCAAACACGCGGCCCGCAGGCCAAATGTGGCCTGCAGGACACTAGTTTGAGGCCCCCACCTTGATATGAAAGTTTAATGTTAGTGCAGCTCGCGCAAGTTTGATATGGATGCTGTATGGTATCATGTACTCGGAAAAAATTATGACGTTTGATTAATGTTCATGTTAAAGGTTAAATAACTGTTAATAGTTATCCTCCCTATCCGTGTGGAAGTGGTAAGTTTTTGGCTATTTAAGTTTAAAGGAAATAACTTGAAAGCTACCGTTTAGGTCGCTAGCGCTCTAGTTTGCGAGTTAGCATGTGTCTCAAGACCCTGCAGTTGCGCAATATGTTGTAAATAAAAAGAGTATAAATGTGACTATAGTCGTGTTTTGTCATGTCTACAGGGCTCTAATAATGCTTTGTTAATTTTAATCTGAAAAAAATAATTTGTCTACCCACCAACTATATGTGGTTTCTTGAGTTTTTATTATTTGCCGTTTTATTGTTATTATTATATTTATTTATTACTGATTGATTTTCTTTATTCTTGATTTGTTTTTTATTTTTCATCTTATTTTGTGTAGAAAAATAAAAAGTAAGATATTTGAGAACAGTGGAATGTTTTATCAGAGCTTTTATTGTAGAAAATTGGAACCAAAGCCAAGTTTTTTTCATTTTTTTGTTTTTAATAAATGCGTTTTTTGTTGGTTTTTTTTTGAAAACCTGATGCGGCCCAGTCTCACCCAGACCGGAGCTCCAGTGGCCACCAACTAAATTGAGTTTGAGACCCCTGTTTTAAGCCAACATAAGCTATGCCAAAGGCAAAATTAATTAAGTTTAGTTCCTGCAGTGAGCGACTACACAGAAAATTGTCAGAGGGGAGGCTCACCGTGCGTCTGTGAAAAAGCTTTTTCAGCTATTTTTGGCAAACAAGTAAAAAGCATTGTGTGTGTGTGTGTGTGCACCTGTATGTGTATGTGAGACTCATGAGAAGCTGCTGTGATGGAGAGTTTCAGTGGGGGTTCATATGTGATTGATCCTTCTAGTAACCCCAGAGGCTCCCATGTTATCAGCCCCCATTAGTGACATATGCAGATGACCTTCCAATCATGGAGCTCCTGATGGGATCCATGCTGTTACTTACTCTGTAGAGGGCCTTGGAATCTGATTTGTCAACAATGACATTAAGTGCACCTGCACTTGGTGCTTTTTTGTGATATGCCCACAGAACAGTAGGGATACTGGTGATGATAACCATAGAGCAGGAAATGGAATGTATCAAGACTTATGAACGTGGTATTGACGTCGCTGTCTTGGCTAAAGCAACACTTTGCTGTGTGACATGTGTCTACTACGCACTTTTAAAGCAGCCTATTTTGTGTGCGACCTTTAAAAATGTCACCAGATTTGTTTCAGCAAAAAAAAACAACTTCCATGCACGCAATGCATTTTAAAGCTGATTAGGATGTCAGTTCAGTGCATGTTTGTTTGTTTGTTTACATCCTGAGCTCATCTTGAAACATGTCGTGTGGAATGTTTATACGGTTCATATGACATAGCTGTATGTCTGAATCAAATGACGTAAACGAAACAAAACCCTGTCCAACACCACCAAAAACTGAAGAGGTCAAGATAAAAACTGAAGCAAAAGACGTATAAAAAGAACTTGCCGATGCTGTAAATGATCAGTCAACCGTAATCCAGATTAGCAGGGCGGGTAAAGATCCTGGGATTAGCAATATAATGCCCGCTAATGCATCTTTTGATGGAAGCCGTCGTCTCTCGCTCTCTTCCTTATCGTATGGAATCGGTGCTTTAAGCAGGAAATGGTGCCCGCTCCATTTATAGTTCACTTTATGTGAAACGTGCTGGTCAGAAGAGGACAAAATATAAACGCATGTTCAAGAAGCATGGTAATAAATTCTCAAACACGCTTCTCGTAATCCTTGTTGGAACTGACATGCAACTAACACTTCATGTTTAATTCAGAGTAATTCAGTCATCAGAGAATGTTGGGATTTTTTTAAGAATCAGAATCAGCTTTATTTGCCATGTTTAGACTCTGTTAGGATCATACTACTATAAATATTTGTATAGATAATTCTAAATACAGTATTTACAGTGTTAGCGGTTATAAATGCACTGTTCCAGATCAGTATGTAGTGCAAATTGTTGACGCACATTGCTCTGTATCGCCTATGAGAAGGGAGGAATTGGAACAGTTTGTAGAGGGGGTGTGAGAGGTCCACAGAGGACTTGCTTGCCCTCTTCTTGGCTCTCGAACGGTACAGTTGCTCTATGGAAGGCAGGCTGGTCCCAATTGTCCAGTTCGGTCAAACAGTGATGGCGGTGCAAAGAACAGACTGTATTAGTGCATTGTCGAAATATTGTTAGCAGTTCCTTAGGCAGTCTGAAGAAGTACATCCTCAGCTATGCATTTTTCCGAATCGTGTCTGTATGGGAGGACCACTTTAAGTCCCGGGAGATGGTGGAGCCCAGGAACTTGAAGGACAAGGCCAATGACAGTGGTGTCATCTGCAAATTTTAGCAGTTTCACTACTGCGTCACCTAAAGTGCAGTCATTTGCCTCCTGTCAGTCATGAAGCTGTTTATTCACTGGGTCAGATTTTGGATGAGGATGTCAGGGACTATAGTGTTAAAGCCAGCACTGAAGTCCACCACCTGGCATATGTCTCTGCAGAGTCGGGGTGTTTCAGGATGTAGTGTATCCAGCAGTGGACCTGTAATGAACGAGCACCAATCCCTTGTAAGATTTCATGACCAGAGATGTGAGGTCCACCAGTTTGTAGTCATTCAGAGTCCTGTGATGGAGGGTTTTTGGGGGGACCGGGACAATGGCGGACAGTTTCAGGCAAGAAGGGACTTTGCACAGCTCTAGTGATTTGTTGAAGATCTGAGTGAAGATGGGTGTCAGCTGTTCATTGTGAGATTTTTCCCACTATGGTAGCCTTTTTTAAAAAAACATGGCATCCAGAATGGTGTTTCTATGTGGATGACAGGCTGAAATTATAAAAAAAACTTTGCCGTTTTGACTTGAATACATTTTCATGTGGACAAAGCTATCCACAAAAGATTAGCGACCCACTGAAAACAGCTCCGCCACTCAAAAGTGGGTCTCCACCAGTTGAGAATTGTCATTTTTGAAGTGGGTACTGTCTTTATGTCTCTCTCTTCCCCAGCAGATAGCTGTGTTTGTGTATCGGGCCTCCCGTAAATAGCGTAAAAAAAGCATCTGAGAAGGTGTTATGGAAGGAGCGTAGCAGCAGCGGCGGTTATGGAGAAAGAGCAAGTCTGTCTTTGTTGAAATATTGATAGAGCTCTTCCTCTGTGTGGTCTCTTACATGGCGCAGCATGAAACAGCCGCTTGAACTGTGAGTTCACCCCCAAGAAGGATTTCACACACAGACACACACACGCACACACACAGCCCTCAGCTCTAAAGCCATGCTATACTGACCTTAAAAGCCCTCATACGTATGCTGCTCACTTCCTGTTGATTGCTGCAAATGGCGAAGCCGTCATATGATGTATGCAGCCACAAATGGACAGAAATAGTTGGATGCCAGATTGTGAAACAAGCAGGAAGTGAAGATGGGAGAATATTATTTTGTGTGATTGGATACTCGGCCCAAACCAAGCTTGTTACTGCCCTTGTCTCATTCAGTACCACAAAATTCCCTGTTTGGAATTTGCATGACAGAACCAAACATGGGACATTGAGAGGTGGAAGTAAGTTAACTTTTTTTAATTGAGGGCCACATTTCGTTTGGCAAGATAGCCATAGCCAAGGTAGAACATTTTAAGAAAAAAACATAGTCGGCACACAAAAGGGCACTCTTGCATCCTTTCCATGCTCCAGTACTGAAGGATCTGTGGCATCTGCTGGTTCAAGACTTAGCATTAATCCTTTCTCCTTGAGGTAAACTCGAGGAAAGCGTCTGGAGCAGGGGTCTCAAACGCGCGGCCCGCGGGCCAAATGTGGCTCGCAGGACACTAGTTTGAGGCCTCCGCCTTGATATGAAAGTTTAATGTTAGTGCGGCCCGCGCAAGTTTGATATGGATGCTGTATGGTATCATGTACCCAGAAAAAATTATGACATTTGATTAATGTTCATGTTAAAGGTTAAATAACTGTTAATAGTTATCCTCCCTATCCGTGTGGAAGTGGTACGTTTTTGGCTATTTAAGTTTAAAGGAAATAACTTGGAGGCTACCGTTTAGCTCTCTAGTTTGCGAGTTAGCATGTGTCTCAAGACCCGGCAGTTGCACAATATGTTGTAAATAAAAAGAGTATAAATATGACTATAGTCGTGTTTTGTCATGTCTACAGGGCTCTAATAATACTTTGTTAATTATAATCTGAAAAAAATAATTAGTCTACCCACCAACTATATGTGGTTTCTTAATTTTTTATTATTTGCCGTTTCATTATTATTCTTATATTTATTTATTTATTACTGATTGATTTTCTTTATTCTTGATTTGTTTATTTATTTTTCATCTTATTTTGTGTAGAAAAATAAAAAGTAAGATATTTGAGAACAGTGGAATGTTTTATCAGAGCTTTTCTTGTAGAAAATCGGAACCAAAGTCAAGTTTATTAATTTTTCTGTTTTTAATAAATGCGGGGTTTTTTTGGGTTTTTTTTGGAAAACCTGATGCGGCCCAGTCTCACCCAGACCCTAGCTCCAGTGGCCCCCAAGTAAATTGAGTTTGAGACCCCTGGTCTGGAGTAAAAGGGGATATGGTCCGGCGTGTTTCTGATCTTTTTTGGACACATCTCCTCCCAGTAATCCTGCAGCTCTGCGCCTATTGTGTCTTATCGTATCTCCTATGTGTGCTTTTACTGTAAAACCTTAATGTCGTCCATTCTTGCTTTTCATTTCCGCAGGAAACATAACGCAGGGCAGTGAAAGTGGTAAACAACGGTTGCATTAAGTCCTTCAACAGGCTGTCAAAGCACATTTGCTTCACTACTGGAGCCGTGCGGCTCTTTTTCTTTTTCTTCTAAGCTTATTGTGCATCAGCCAAGAGTGTTGCGTCTAAACATGCGTGGCGGCAGGAGATGATGGTGATGGTCTGGAGGGCTGAAAGGTCTTTGGCCTCCGACGCTGTTTGCCTCCCGCACTTTTAGCAAAGCAAGCAGATTGAGTCAGAAAATCCTCTCTAAAAGGCTTCTAGCTTTGGATTTGTGCGGGCCAGGCAAAGGTGGAAGCAGCTCAGATAAGCCTGTGGCAGGTCAGAGGTCGCTCCATCATGGTGTGGGGCTGTGTCGTCGTCCATCCTGTCACTTCCTGTGTGCAAGAGAAGGAAAATAGTCACAATTGTGCTCATCTCATGGGAAGGAGTTACAGGATTAGATGGATGTCACAGCAGTGCTACTGGTTATATTGTGTCAAATATCATTCGATAGTGATCATTTTGATTTTTTAAAATATATAATAAAATCGTTGTCTCATTTAAAATGCATATCTCCATTTAATTATTATTTTTTATTTTATTTGTGTAATAAAGAAAACAATTATCATGAGATAAAGCTGCAAAATCTCAAATAGCAAATTTTCCATCCATCTTTTTCCTCTCATCCAAGGTCACTTCACAGGGGCAGCAGCCTAAGCAGGGAATCCCAGACTTCCCTCTCCCCGGCTACTTCGTCCAGCTCTTCCCGGCAGATCCCATGGCGTTCCCATGCCAGTTGAGAGACACAGTCTCTCCAATGGCTTCCCCGAGGTTTTCTACTAGTCGGACGTGCCCTGAACAGGGAGGCATCCTAACCAGATACCCCAGCCCCCATCATCTGGGTCCTCTCAAAGCGGAGGAGCAGTGGTTCTACTCAGTGTTGCTCTTTCAGAAGAGTCCGAATACACATGTGGAGAACTTGGAGCAGCGTATCTTGGTGTCCCCATAGGAGCTTTCCTGCAGTGCAAGTAGTGAACAAGCCATCCTGCTTGTCCTTCATGTAGGACAAGATCAGGTTGGCAAAGAATTATTTTTTTTCTCTTGTACAATTTTTGTATACTTTTGATCACTACCCAAAGTTAGGAATGTAGATCAGCTGATTAACTCAAACAAAATCTTCACTACAACGAACCGATGCAGAATCCGCAACACTGCAGACGCTCCTCCTAATGGGGCAGGATCTCATCCCCGACCCAGAGATGGTACCCTTTTCTGGGTGAGAGCCATGGATTGTAGATTCTTATCCATGCTGCTTCACATTCCACTGTGAACCAATCCAATGAGAGTTGAAGATCACTGTCCAATGAAGCCAGCAGGAACACATCATCTGCAAAAAGCAGAGACCCAATCCTGCAGCCACCAAAACCGGATCCCCTCAATGCCCTAGCTGCGTTTAGGAATTCTGTCCATAAGACTAATGAACAGACTCGGTGACAAAGGCAGCCCTGGTGGAGTCCAACCCTCAATGGGTATGAATGACTTGTTACCGGCAATGCGGTCCAAGCTCTGACACTGGTCTTCTGACCTGGTTTAAAGGTCACACAATGGAACATATGAACAAGGTACAGTATCTACAATATGTAATACCGTATTTTTGTGTTGTGATGTAGCAGTAATGGGCTGCACGGTGGTCAAGTGGTTAGCATGCAGGCCTCACAGCGAGGAGACGCAAGTTCAATTCCACCCTCAGCTATCTCCTTGTGTGGAGTTTGCATGTTCTCCCTGGTTTCCTCCCACATTCCAAAAACATGCTAGGTTAATTGGCGACTCCAAATTGTCCATAGGTATGAATGTGAGTGTGAATGGTTGTTTGTCTATATGTGCCCTGTGATTGGCTGGTGACCAGTTCAGGGTGTACCCCGCCTCTCGCCCGAAGACAGCTGGGATAGGCTCCAGCACGCCCCCCCCCCACAATCCTTGTGATGACAAGTGGTATAAAATGAATGAATGAATGAATGTAGCAGTAATAATACTGTCTCATGTGTTTTTACATATACATATATACAGGTATATGAATTGTCTTGGTTAAAAACAGATGTGTTTGTGTCCTAATGCACTCCAAGCAAACAGCCCACCCCTCCCTCCACAGTTATTTCTGTGTTACCACACCAAAAATGATGCCGGGTTTAAAAATCTGCAGGCAGCTATGACTCTTTAAAAATAAATGAAGACCACTCCGGTTTCCCTTGTTTATTTTTTAACGAGACATTCCCCTCAAGTTGCACTCCTCGGCACAGACTTTTGGAAATGCAATGTGGGTGCTGTGGTTATGTTTGGGTGTATCATAGAAAAGGGCTTGTAAGGCGAGGTTGAACATGTACTTAAACTTGAATGTTGTTCTTTGTTTCCAAACATTTATGAATGCTTTATTTTCTGTCTTTTAAAATGCCGTAACTAATTATCTGTTAGAAGTATACAGAAACCATCTGTGCCTACACGCTTGCTCATTCCCTAAATGTCTCTTTGCCTCTTCCTCGTCCTCTCTTGCTTTCTGATGATGTAACTCCACTTTTGTTTTTTTTTTTTCACAGCAGCACACCAATGTGAGGTGAGCCCGTCACGCCACTCCACTCCATTCCACTCCCACTCCCCTTTGCTTTCACTTCATTACACTCCATAAGCCAGAATGTCAACAAAAGGTCCGCCAAAATAGTCATGCATGCATGCACCGGTCCCGTGGGTGCATGAGCCATTTTTATTTGTTGCGGGAGCACTTAGCATTTATTATTTAATCACATTCAAGGCTACTGATTGCAGCAAGACTTCATGTCCAAATACAATGCTTTCCACTGACTCTAATGAACACTCTGCGATACAGCTCTTGTATTGGACCTTATTAGCATGGAGGAGGATTAGCGTATGCACCACTCATGCAGTTTTACAAGAAGAACGTTGTTGAATTCCAAGAATTCATTCATTCATTCATTTTCTACCACTTATCCTCCCAAGGGTAGCAGCCGTGCTGGTGCTTATCCCAGCTGTCTTCGGGAGACAGGTGGGGTACACCCTGGACTGGTCGCCAGCCAATCACAGGGCACATATGGACAAACAACCATTCACACTCACATTCATACCTATGGACAATTTGGAGTCGCCAATTAACCTAGCATGTTTTTGGAATGTGGGAGGAAAATGGAGTACCCGGAGAAAACCCACGCATGCACGGGGAGAACATGCAAACTCCACACAGAGATGGCCGAGGGTGGAATTGAACTCGAGTCTCCTAGCTGTGAGGCCTGCGCGATAACCACTCAGTCGCTGTGCAGCCCAATTAAGAAGTTATTCATTCATTCATTTTCTACCGCTTTTCCTCATGAGGGTCGAGGGGGATGCTGGAGCCTATCCCAGCTGTCTTCAGGCGAGAGGCGGGGTACACCCTGGACTGGTCGCCATCCAATCACAGGGCACATATAGACAAACAACCATTCACACTCACATTCATACCTATGGACAATTTGGAGTCGCCAATTAACCTAGCATGTTTTTGGAATGTGGGAGGAAACCGGAGTACCCGGAGAAAAACCATTCATGCAAGGGGAGAACATGCAAACCAAAGCGGGGATTCAAAACCAGGTCTTCCCGATCTCCTGACCGTGTGGCTTGAACAGGAAGCGAAAGAAGGAACTCTCTCAGTGTTAACGTGAGTGCATATCATGTCTTATATGTCTTCAGTTTTGGGCAATACGATTGTAAAGATGACTATAGGGGTGTTATTTCATGTCTTGAGGGCTCTAATCATGTTAAAAACCATATATAAACAGGTTTTCTATGCACTACTGTGAAAATATTATAAATACGGCCACAGTGTTTGTGTGTGTTTAATTATTTACGTTGTTTTGAACAACACCACCACCAATATTATCCCGCTATTATCACCGTCACACTATTATCCATATTTGGATTGATTGATGCACCTAAATAGTGTAAGATGGTGTAAAGTTGCCAATGTGGTGATAGTAGCCTGTGATGCCCGGTCACATCTTCATTTAGCCATAATGGAAAGAGAGCGAAGCAGTCCTGGAAATGGAAAGCGCTTCAGTCCCCTGATTCAGCCTTTAATCTGCTTTAGAGGATTGCTGGGGTATTTTTCTCTCCCTCATTCTAAAACAAGACAGCTGATGTTGGCTGTGGAAGAGGCTGCGTAGACTGCGCAGCTGCAGACAAGCCTGGGAGGGGACAAGCTGCTATGCCCTTGCTTTGTCGTAATCCACTGCTGGGAGACACGTAACAGCTAGGGACGCCTGCAGTCAGGAATGTCCTGCTGCTCCCTACTGGGGAGGAGCAGCTGCACCACATCTGTCCCCCAAATGCATGACCATGAATTCATGCACAGCCGGCCGGGGTCAAGTCACTCACAGTGGGCCATCACTTACTGGACCACTAGATGGAACTGTTGGGAATGCTACGCTGACTTTTAATACTTCCTCATTGACGCCAAGCTCAAATCAGCAGTCGCTTTTAAAATAAATATTTTTTAAATGAATCCTAAAATGCATGGGCAGCCAGTACCTAAAATAAAATATGCCTTTAGTAGTCCTACACTGGGAAATTCCAGGTTTACAGCAGCAAAGGTGCAAGAACAGAGAACGTTGTTTACATGTAAATCAAGCCATAGGTAGATTACACTGTTTATTGCATGGTTATTGCACAGTTATTGTACAGGATTTTTTTTTTTAGCACTTTTTGTTATAGAGCAGGGGTCTCAAACTTGCGGCCTGCGGGCCAAATGTGGCCCGCGAGACGCTAGTTTGAGGCCCCCACCTTGATACCAAAGTTTAATGTTGAAATGACAGCTTAAAGCTGTGTGCACACCGGACACAATTAACATGATTTTGCCCCGCCCATACTGTTACCCTACCCTGTTACCCCGCCCTGTTTTGCTTTGGATTAGCAATGAAGCTAAAGGCTTATGACGCTGGGTACAAATAAATGCAGGAAATGATTAGGAATAAAACGGAAAATACACGTCAAGGTAAAGCATCTCATCAAACATGTTGTTAAAGTTACGACGCTGCTCCCAGGTGGAACTGAGTACGATGCTAACTTGCTAATTGGGTAAAATGATGAAGTTTCATTAATGTTCATGTTAAAGGTTAAATAACTGTTAATACTGTACATTTGAATCTGGAAAAAAATAAATTTTCTACCAACTGTATGTGGTTTTTTACGTTTTTCTTATTTGCTGTTTTATTATTATTTTACTTATTTATTACTGATTGATTGATTTATTGTCTTTATTCTTAATTTGTTTGTTTTTTATCTTATTTTGTGTATAGAAAAATAAAAATTAAGATATTTGAGAACAGTGGAATGTTTTATCAGATATTTTGGTGTGGAAAACCGGAACTAAAGTACTGAAAAAGTGTAGGGTATAGCAGAAGCAAAAGCATTGAAGATAGTTTTTTTATTGATTTTTTTTTCCAGTTTTTAATAAATGCGTTTTTTTTTTTTTTTAAAAAACCTAATGTGGAATCCAGAACCTAGCTCCGGTGGCCCCCAGGTAAATTGAGTTTGAGACCCCTGTTATAGAGTCTTAACACCTGCACCTTCACACATTTTGGATGTATTATCCCGTCACTAATGGAGCCCCTTAGTGCAGTGAGTGTGTTTTGGAGGAGATGGGAGTCATTGCCCATCATGGAGAACAGCTTGGCTTTCATCCTCTTCTTCCCCACCCCCTCCACCAGTTCCAGAGGACATCTCAGGACAGAGCAGACCATCTTGATAGGTTTGTGCAACCTTTGTCAACTGCTGTGATGCTACCCTCCCAACAGGCCGCGCCATAGAACATAGCAAAGGTCACAACAGAGTAATAGAAGGTCTTCACGAGTGCCCCATGCATGCCAAAGATGAAGCTAAAATGAGGGAAGTGTGCTCATATATGTACAGGTGCCAGATAAAAGACACGCAGCAGCGTTTTGCACCAACTGAAGACACCCAATGGACAGCTCACTAACTCCCAGGTAAAGTGCTTTACAGTAATCCATCCGAAAGGTGACAAAAGCGGGGATTACGCTGTCAAAGTACTTGTGCAAAATAATTGGCTTCATTTGGGCCAGCTGCCTCAATTGAAAGAAGCTTGATTTTACAGCAGCCCTAATCTGGCTGTCCAACTTCAAATCTGACTCCATTTGAACTCCCAGATTTGTGATGATTGGCTTTATATACTGGGATAAAGGCAGTGGTGCCACTACAAACCATCACTTTGGTCTATTTTAGTTAAACATTAAAAAGGACTTGAGTCACTCCACTGCTATACCTCTGATTCTACTTGTGTTTCACATAACATTACGGCCTTATTCATATAATAATCCATCTTTATTCTAATATTAGCTGTGACTACTTCTCATTAATCTTGCAATTGTTGAACTTGTTTTTCTCCTAACATTGCAACATTACTCCGGTAGTCTTTCAACCTTATTCTGATAAAATTGTGACTTTTTATTTGTAATGTTAGAACTTTATTTTTGCAATCTTTTTTCTTCGAATGATGCTAATTTATCGTTGTAATATTACAATTTTATTCTGATTTATTGTGACTATAACTTCATTCGTGCAAGTCTACAGCTTTATTAGTTTTTTAGTAGTAGTTTAGTAGTATTTAGTAATAATGAGTTGTAATATTGCGAGAAGAAAAACATAATTTACAGTATGAATAAATGTACTTATATGAGATAAGAGGTTATTTTTCCCAAAAGAAAAAGTAATAATTTTGTGCGTTGGAATATTGTAATAAAGAGTCATGATACTATGAGTAAAAACTAAAAAAATATTATTATTACAATTTTATGAAAGTGCCAGAACGTTACAAGAAAGCGCGTTGGGTGTATCACATTGTTATTAGCCAATGGCGCTCTCTGGCGGGGGCTGATTTACTGAAATGCTCTCACATCCCTTAGGGTGGCGCTGTTGAGCCAAACATCCTCCGCCCTCTCAGACACTCACGAAGAGGAACTCAATCCCGGAAGCAGTGACAATAATGCTAGATGGGATGTGTCGCTACCTCTTTTGTGGTCTCAGAGTTGGAGCTTACCTTTTGTGAAACACTCAAAATGAATTTAGAAGACGTCCCTAAGCGGCTATATGGGGAATATTGAGGTAGGCTGATTGTCTGTCATCAGAAAATCTCTCGTACATTATCCTCGGAGGCGTACAATAGTGTTGTGCTGGCTACCGAGCCTGTTAGCAAGCAGCCGGGTAGCATTATGCATGGCATTATGCACATGCGAATATACGGTATTTTGGTGGATTTGGTGATTTGAGTTGATGTGGTGTTGTTGACGACCTGAACACATCTTGACCTGTAAATAATCCCAGCATGGCGGGAGAGTCAACACCTGCTTTCTTTGAGATGGTCAGTTACACTGATGACTGAGAAGGTCGATGAATGGACGCTCTCCAATCTCAGTTCTGCTTTGCTATTTAATGTGTGGTGGATGTGTTTTAATTTGCGCTGTTGTCGTCGAAATATCAACATAAATATGCAAGTTGGAAGTACAACCATTGTTTAACAAAATTACACTTCATTCACTAAGCATACTGCTAAAAAAATAAGTTGGGAGATTAAATGTTGTAGTGAATGTTATATATCCCAAATATGTCGCAGATATTGAAATTCAACAATTCGTCAAATTTATTGTCAAACGGTGAAAATAATTTAAGACAAAGTATCTGTATGCACACACAAACTTTAAGCTTCTATGTGTTGCTGTATCAATCTAATCTGCCAGGGCCTTCAGAATCAGGAGTGCTGGCCCCTATCACATACGGACAATTGCCAATGAGGCTGTTTTATGTTGTTCTTTTATAAGCAAATCATACGTCTGATTGGTTGATTGGAGCATAACTCTTAAGTCTGCTATTTTATTTAAATGTTATGGGGTGTTGCTGTTTTATTAGATAAATATTGATTGTGAGCTGTGCCATATGGAGGGCAGATGTTTGGCATTGTCTTTAACGCTATCACCAAGGTGATTAATTGATGTTTGTTAGATTTGGCTGACCAGCAACTTTACAAGAAAATGAGTTATTAATGCTCCAACTTCATAGCAGAAGTGAAAGTCATATTTATCGATGTCTTGCTTTGTTAATAGTGGTATTATGGTAACATGCATCAGACATAGAGTCTAGACAATTTAACAACAATGTTGCTGTATTTAGCAAGTAGGGTTGCACATTCAAAGTAAAACACAGGATGTGATTATTGCATTGTCCATTTATTGGGTAATTAATACAAGTAATCAATAAAGGCGAAGTATCCGCTGTGCAGGCGAGCAAGATGTACCGTCGTGCAATGCCGCTCTGAAAGGTGTAAAAACCTCTACTATGGAACCTGACCCCTGATTAGCTGCAGAGACAAGAATACAGAATTTGGACATGCTCCTCCGTCGCCTAGCAACACATCACTTTTTTGAATGAAACAGACATGGGTGTCCAAAGTGTGGATTGTGGTAGAACTTGCATATATTACGCAATGTGGGTAACAACATCAGCACTTGGCACAGTGATATGTGTTATGAATTAATGGCAATATATAAAATTAATCATGTTTATTAACAATACTGGCCCTTTTCTTGCTGGTCAAGTCGCCACTGAAGGCCCAGGTACCAAATGCACTGCCCACCACTGACGTCATTGTTGTGTTTTAGTGCAGCACTGCAACAATTAATCAAAGGCTAATTGATTACCCAATTAAAACAACACGGCCACATTTCTTAAGAAAAGAATGACTGATAATGAGGTCTGCATGTAACGTCTGTGATATTGTGATGGTGATGTCTACTGTAAAATAATGAAAAAATTTCAATTTATGTATGAAATCAAACCTTTTTTTCATTTCAGATGCTTTTTCCGCCTTCATGTCCATCTACATATCTATCTACTACCAAATGCTGGTGCTGAAGTTCCACATCACAGAATGTTCTTGTGAAGAGGGAACATATTAGGTAGGTACAGTATCAATTTCATTTCTATCACTTAGTTGTCAGCTTTTTTTCACCTTTTTAAAAGCTGGAAGAGCAGCATTCCTACCTTGACAAAGGGGAGGAGCCCCATAATCTACAAACAAATGAGCGTTTACTGAAGCTTGTATTTATTTTTTCAGTTTTTTCTACTTACTCTAGACTACATGTGTCAATAGAGGGCTGAAGTGGCAGGTTTTCTTTCCAACCAGCTTCTCCAGCGTGGGATTGAATTGACGAGGTCCTTCACTCAAACCGAAGAGGGCTAATAACCTGCTTTAGTGACCGGCTGGAAAGAAAACCTGTAGTGTCTCGGCCCTCCGTGGCATGAGTTTGACACCCATACACCGGGCCTACTTAGTTAGCGGGCCGCTGGCCACATGCGGCCCAATGACATTTAACATGTCATTGAACACAGTAACAGATTAGTCTTTGTTCTTGTTGGACCTTTCAATTTGAAAGTCTGACTGTTCATTGGTCCATTAGCTAAGTCTTGCGTTGTGCCTTCTGACTGGGAACAGTGAACAGTTGGGGGAGCTGCTGCTGCTGTTACTCTAATGGACCACCTTCTTTTATTGAGCACAGGAAGAATCAATACAGCATGAAGTGACCGGGGAGTGTATTCGGTCTGTATTCCGTATTCTTGTCTATCTTTAATGGGGTGTCCTGAATTTTTTTTTTTTTTAAACCACACGGATATTGCAGCCTTGAATACTGGCCGATACTGATATTGATCAAGACCCCAAGAGTTGAATAAAAAATGTTGCCTTTACAAAAGTATGATTAGTAGTATTAGTTTTAAAATGGAGTTTGGTGTTCAAAGCGGTAGAGTTGTTGTGCATCTTACCGAGACACTGTTTTAGTTTCTGTTAGAGTGTTACATAGCACAGGTCTGAAAGGCCAGAAAGTTGCAGCAGGTATAAAATGTTATTGTCACCTCTCAAAGCACTAAGTCGTTTAGTTCATCTCTAAATTTGCTAATGGTATTCATACATGAAATGTAGACAAAATCCAAACTTGAGCAAGTCATGTTTTGTAATGATGAAATAAATCGTAATGCACAAATCTGACTTCTTAAGTTTATTGTGCATTTGACTATGCACCAGACTCACAGACACTGAACGGCAAATACGATAACATTTTCAAAGCACATAACAAGCGTCTGAAATGGTATCATGTTGTATCGATATATGCTCCTCTGCTGCAGGATCAGTTTCCAAGAGACACATTGATTGATCCTGAGGCTGCCAACATAGTCTGTATGCACTTAGACCAGAATGTTCTCTTGTAACCTTGACATTATTGGAGGAGAAGGAAAAAGAAACCTTCCAGTGCCTTTTGGGGCTTTGAAGAATTGGGATGTGAGGTTGTGACGGATTGTTGTGCAACTCGTGTAATTTGGGTGGGGGCAATGCTTGGTTATTTATCCACATTTTAGCAAAGACATCTGTCTTAGCCCACACTTGAGTGATGGATTGCGTATTGTTTGTCATCCATCATCGCACCTGAGAACGACAATGTGAGGAGACTTTCTTGCCAAGGCCTGTACACACACTCGCACACAAACACACACGCATCTGTGTCACACTCTGTTTTGATTTCAAATTCATCACAGTCATAAGTTTGGCTCCCTCTCACTCACCTTCCCTCCCAGTGGTACCTCACAGGCAGACAAGCAAACAGGACACGACAAGAGCATTAATGGGTTTGTTTTGAAAACCATAGGGACGTTCCAAGACTGCTGTTGAAAGTATGTGATCAGAGAAAACGAGGCTTGTTCGTATTTTCTTTGACAAGGTAAAGCCAGCTTTGACCATTTTGATTCTCTTGATGGATAAGGTTGAACTTGTATGCTGTGTATTTTAACATTGATCACCATTAGCATAAATTTAGCACCAGAACATCATCTGTGTTGCGGCTAACTTGACTCACTTGACATTTGCAATGGGTCTCTACTCAGGTCTTGCATAATGTTCTTTGTAGTCCCAATCAACCAATCATACTTGCTTTGTTTGGGCCTTGTCATACATACACAATGTACCAGGAAGTGTTTGTTTGCAAAGTAATTGATGAAACACAATCATGACTTTTCCCCTTTGATCTCACCCCAGTCCTGTATCGGTATTCCATTGAGGTACTTCCCTGCCCGACAGAGGAATTTTGTTCTTATTGTGCTGTCATCCCTTGAGGTATTTCTATGTTCCTTTTCATGTCACTATCTCATCCGCTATAGGGTAGGATGCACTCTTCAAACCACCGACTGCGTGAAATGGAGCAGCACCATCCCCTGCTGTCGGCAGGTGGCGACGTCGAGTCGGGTAGCCTGGCAGCAGGAGTGATGGTTGGTGGCGGCCACGCGGACCATTCCGCCGGGAACCGTACTGTGTGGTTTATCCAGGACAGCTGTGGTATGGTGTGCGCTGGCATGACCTGGTTCCTGGTGCTGTACGCCCAGTTTGTTGTGAACTTTGTCATGCTGATGCCCGCCAAGAGCTTCTGGTATTCTCTGCTGAACGGAGCCACCTTCAACTCCCTAGCTGTGCTGGCCCTGGCTTCACATCTGCGCACCATGTTGTCAGATCCGGTAAGCATGTCATGTGGGTCACAGTGTACCAGACGCCAATTTGTGATTTTATTGATAAAAATTGCAATAATTGATTCAATTTTGAATCTTCAGGGGGCGGTTCCCAAAGGAAATGCAACCAAGGAATACATGGAGAGGTTGCAGCTGAAACCTGGTGAGGTTATCTACAAGTGCCCAAAGTGCTGCAGCATCAAGCCTGAGAGAGCACACCACTGCAGGTCGGTCCGGTGAACAAACTGAACTGGATAGTGACACTAAACTGGAATATCACACATACATATTTTCTCTGTCTGGCATGCAGTATTTGTAAACGGTGCATCCGGAAGATGGATCACCACTGTCCCTGGGTCAATAACTGCGTGGGAGAAAAGAACCAGAGATTCTTTGTCCTTTTCACTGTAAGTACACTGATTTACTATTATTTTTAGTCTTTTTAGTTAGAGTTACTTATTATCTTAAAGCTTAAAATTATGTTTTCCACAAATTAATCCACTGCTATGATCAGTGATATTCATATTAAGGTTTGTCTCTCCTCAGATGTACATAGCATTAATATCTGCTCATGCACTGGGCCTGAGTGGCATGCACTTCTTCACGTGTATTAAAGTACAGTGGAACGGTAAGTTCCCACCCCCTCACTGTCATTCAATTAGAAAAAACATTCAGCCCAGCGGATATAGGAAAGATAACGCTGCCATATCTATGATATTATATTATACAGTATATAATAGTCATAATACCGAAGTCTATTTTTGGACCAGATCTGGTCTGTGTCTGTTGTACAACACAATAATCGTCGTTTTAAGCTTACATTATTTGTCAGTGACTTTGCAGCCAATCTATTTTTTAAAGCCTTGAGGACTCCTTATTAGCAGCATAAAAACCTTGAATTTCTGTCTCATTTTGTTTGGTGGGGCCAGAGTGCAGTGACTTCTCTCCCGGTGTATCCGTGCTACTGCTGATCTTCCTCTGTCTCGAAGCCATCCTATTCCTCACTTTCACGGCTGTCATGTTTGGTACGCAGATACACTCCATCTGCAATGACGAGACGGTCAGTATCCAACGTACTTCTCATGAACCTGTGTGTGTGTCTCTGACTGTAATGTTAAAGCCTCGTGTCTGTACTGCTGAGTTATCTAATATCCGGATCAATATGATGTATTATTTATTTAAAGGGAAGCAGGAGTCCCTGAATGTTCTGAACTCCATGTTGCTCAACTTCCTATAGCAATGGTCATGCTGTTCTTTTTGAACCGACTTTTCAAGGAGTGTTTAATTTACAACCTGTGTGAACATCTTACAGGAGATCGAACGTCTGAAAAACGAGAAGCCCACCTGGGAGCGTCGCACCCGATGGGATGGAATGAAAGCCGTCTTTGGCGGCCCGCCCTCCCTGCTGTGGTGTAACCCATTCACGGGGCTGCGTCTGCACCGCCTCACGTTCTTAAACCAATCTCGCCGTCCTGGGTCTGAGTTTTCCATCTGAGAGCCACCTCTAATGAGACTCTTGAGGAAGGTGATGGGATGGACATCGGCTCACATGGTACTGGCCTTCCTGTGTGGGTTACAGGGTGCTCCGGTGGGGCTGCACAACTTCAGCAACCTCCACTCAATGTCCATCCTTTCTCACAGGGTTTCAAAATTAAGGCGTTTTTTGGTTTGTATGGTGGTGACGCATGCAGTGTATAACTCAAGCGAATCTTTTACCTCCTCTTCTCCTCTCGCAATTGGCTTCTCTCGTTCATTTTTTTTTTTAATCATTACTTTTTTGCCATGCTGATGACATTCAAAGTAAATATTTGACATGGAGGACGAGAGGGGCCAAGCAGCATTATTTCAGATGACCCAGACAAAGGACGCACACTACTTCTGCAACACTTGAGTCTAGCACAGCAGACAGAGGACATGTGCTGCTTTGATTTGCATGTGTAACACTGCAATCAGTCGGCCGCGCCAGGCTGATGAGACTGTGAACAACAAGCTTCTTTCTTCTGTGCAGCGCTGAGTGGCTTTTGCAATGTTTTCATCTCCTGCATTATCAATATTACCCTATTCCTGGCTTCACTCTTTTTCAGCCAGTACAAAACATGTTCTTTTTGAATGAATAGCTGTTGCAGCAAGCAATCTACCTATGACTCCATCCATTTTCTATGCCGCTTTTTCTCATTAGGTTGGAGCCTATCCCAGCTGACTTTGGGCGAGCCAATCGCAGGGCACAATCATTCACACACACATTCATACTTATACAATTTGGAGTCGGCAACCTGCAGGAGGAAACCGGAGTACCCACACACGCACGGGCAGAACATGCGAACTAACCAAGAATCGAACCCAGGTCTTCCCGATCTCTTGACTGTGTGGCCAACTTGCTAACCACTCTCCACCGTACGGCCTACCCATGACTCATTGTAGATAAATGAATCTCTTGAGTATCCTTGCCTGCTTTGGTGGCTCAGTCTTGGAGGTTACTTTTGTAGACCATTTGGGCTTGACAAGCTGCCTGCAGCAAGTTTTTAGACCCTGCAGTGGCTTTGCATGCTGCTTGGCTATCATGACACAAGCACAACATCCTTTTGTGCTTGAACTTTATGGTCATTCTAAGCTGGTGAATTACAGATTTTGCATTGGACTTTGGTGGTGGCTTTTTCTACCACGTAAGCCTGTAACAAGCAGACCTTCACAATGTTTTGAGAACACATAATGCCTTTTATCAACATCCAGTCAATCCATCCATTAGCCATCATTTCCACATGGTGTCATGTTGTGATTAGCTAATAGGGCTTTTTTTTACACTGGATGAATGTGGCATTAATAGATATATAGACCCGGAGTTCAGATTTAATGATTAAGCATTGTCACTTTTCCCTCTATGCGTTGGATGGTGTACTGGTTTTTGTTCTCATCTGTGGTTGTCAGGGAAGGGACTATTTCTTCCTCAGTGTTTACACTATGAAAGGTTGGTATACAGGTATACTATGTGATGAATGTAAAACAAGTTGACACTGTTTCTAAACAGTTTCCAGGAGAGTTTTATTAATGCAGTCCTTGTGGTTTTTTTCCTCTCACTCTGTCGGGCAGGCAAAAATTTGCAGCCCCTCTTGTTGCTGATTAATGAAATCTTAACATCCTCATTCAGGAAATTCATTCAAACAAGACCAGTGTATTGATGAAGAGTGTGGCAAGACGGGTGATGCGAATAGGAACAGAAGTGGGGTTTACTGCTAGGATGTGCTTTATTCCATATCTATCTATAGAGAGATGATTTATTAAAGGTCAAGAAGAGAGTTCATAATCAACAAATGGCTGTAAAGAATAGGACATTGCTGTAAACTAATAAAATCATGATTTCTGGGTTTCAGGAAACGGGGTTAACAGCTATGAGGCATGTTTTGTATATCTGATTGTATTTTAAATCCCTGCATTACATCATGATATCAACGGGTTGTGTGGTGATGCTGTCAACCGCACCGAGAAGAGTTTTCTCTTTCTGAGAGACTGTCCCGTGTGATCAAGTCTTGCAGCTTTTATTACAGAGTATAAAGGTTATTATGATCATTGTATAAATGGAACCGTTTGTTTTGTTTTTGTTTCATGTTTTTTAAATACTGTACGTGTCATGTTGTCATTTTAAATAATAAACCTAATTAAATTAAAACTACCTCCAATGAGCTGTGAGTTTCTTTTCCAGGTTTTATGTGATATTTATCAGGAAAATGTCGCTGTAGTTTCACAGATGAAGGACTAAATGGATCATGTTTTGCTGGCTTCCTCCCACAGTCCAAAACATTCAGATTCACTGGAGACTGAAATTGTCGTGGGTGTAAATTAAATCCAAGTGTTTACTTTTATTGTCATTGAACATTATTATTCTTACGTTATTATGAAGGAAGCAGTGAGCTTGGCTCTCCAGGTCAGTGGGGGCGCTCCACAGTTAGCCACAGTTAGCCATATTCCCACTGTCGATGCAACCCTGACTTTTGTCTTTAAGGCATCCCGCAGTACTGACACTGTTTGCAACTTTACCTGAATCCTGACAATTGTACGGAACTTGAATACAGCAATCTATTTAAGAATATATGTTGACGGTTAATCGTACTCCTTGTTGTAACAGTGCGGTTTAAACCACTTTAGTATGACCTAAGAAATCATCGTCTGGGGATACAAAGGCAAAAAAGCTTTTCCCGCTTCGGCTATGAAACGACACATAACAATATGGCGGATGAGAACGTCGGCGTCAACCACAGTACAGACACCGAATCCATCGTTAACCGTTGGACTTTCGACTATTACTTTTCTTTGGCGTTTGAGTTATTTAAAACAGACCAATACGAGGGCTTTTGTGAAATTAGAGATGTTCTTGAAAGTAAGTAACCGACGTCCCCAATGAGTATGTCAGCCAAACCACACTTTGATGAGCTCGCCAGCCTGGGGTCTGACTTGTTTGTTGTAAACTGTGACACACATTTAGCATGCCGTTGCTTATTTACTTATTGATATTGATTTACTTGCCCGCTGTTTTAAGAGAACACATATTCAAAAAGTGTTTCCTGGTGGGTTTGTTGCTAAAGTTGAGACTTGGTTTTGTGTCTCGTGAGAAGATGCACCTCGAATGTATCTAAATTAATGTCACGACTTCAGACAAAAGAGCATAGCGACTCATTTTAGTTACAGTATTGTTACCACAATACTCTTCCCATCTGATTCCGGGTCAATTAGAACGCCTGTGTGTTAAGACTATTACTGTCTCTCAATCGGCTTCCTGTTATATACTTCAGTAGAACATTAATGATTCTTTTTCTAACACTGCAGGTATTTTGCGCCGTCCTCTGTCATCCAACGATGCCATTCATGCAAAAATTCTGGTATTACAGTTACTCTCCCGGATTAATGAGGGCGAAAACCTTGGTGAGGTTGCCATCTGTTCTTTTAAATTGGAAGCACCGCCATGAATCTGTACTACAACATTTTTGTGTCTATCTTTTTCAGATCTGGTGTTTGAAACCGATAGCTCAATGACGCCACTGGAGTCAGCCCTGAGCCTGCTTGGAAATATGAGCGAGAGGAGTGATGTCCCACCAGAGGACTTGGAAAGCGTTTGCGCATCAGTTAAGGAGATGGTAGGTGCCTTTCCTATAGGATGCACGGTTTGGAACATATGTTATGTGCACTTGACAAAAGCACAGGTCATGCAGGCAGTGCAGTGGAGTGTTAAACTCCTGCCATGAACATCTGAGATACTGCAGGTTTTTTCCTAGTTCTTCCGGCAGGTGATTTAATTGAGGAGCTCCATCCCTCAAGAAAGAAAACCTGCAGTGTCCCGGCCCTCCATGGCACAATTTTGACACTTTGACAGAGGTCGGATGAAATGTGTTTTAATGCTGATTGGCAGTGATACATAGCAGTCCATAAACTATTGAGAAGAAAGACTTTTCACAATATTTAAAAGATTTTTCCAGCATCACTGGAGTTGACACTTCTAGCTAGGGCTACCTGGTTGCCCTCACAAGGAGTTAAAATACCACATAAGTAGGGGGCACATATTCGCATAAAAGCAGTCTCAGAAATGTGATTAACAAGTCATGTTGCAGCCATGGGCTATACATTCAATGATTAGCTAATTGCCATCATTAGTTGACAACATACCCGCACGTGTTACGTCGGCGTACTCACACCGGCGATCCCTTTTAACACCCCTTGAGGTTGAGAATGGTGATTTGTAAAGCTAAAAGTATGCAAAGATGATCAAAGTTATAATGGTTATTTTTTTCTCTGTGTCTGCAGATGGTGAAGGTTTTCATTAAGAACAGACAGTTTGGCAAAGCAAAGGAGGTGCTCAACAAACATTTTAGCAAATCAGCGGATGCAAAGGTCGGTTCTGAGTTCTCCCAACTGTTTATGTTGAAGGCAAATATGAATAAACATTGTAAGGTTTTGCATGTCAGTAGTGACTCAAATTTGCTTGAAAATTCACTTGAATTTAAATTTTGCTCCGAGGTTTTTAAGTATATTCTGTAAGTAAATGTACATATATTTATCCTGCACCTGTTTTAATAGAGAAGACAAAGCCACTTACTAGCATGTGTTCTTACAATTGGGAAGTTCTGAAAAACATTCGCATTGAACTTTGTTTTTGTCACATAGAAAACTTTATTCATGGATCTCATCAGTCGGAGAAGCAACAAGCATAAAGTCATAGAAGAAATGGACCTGAGAGAATTAAAGAATGAAGTGTTGACTTTTTCCCTGAATCTCTTCACATTCACTGTTCCTTTTTTTCACAAGGTAGGTGTAGTAAGCAGCAGTGATCCTTTTTGTCCTCTATGAGTCTGTGTCATGGTGTATCAGTTAAAAGGAATCCTCGCTGTTTAGATACTTTTGCATTGTATGAGAGAAAACACAAAATAACTTGCTAATATGGTCTAATAACTAAACACTCACTTGTCGTCTTGATTTGTTGGCATTTGTTTTTCTCCTTACAAAATACCAGGCTGCAAAGCGGCTTATCGAAGAGCGTGAAAGGCAGGGTGATGACAGTATGGCGATAGATGAACCGGACGTTTCGCCCACTACAACTCAGCCAAATAAAAGCAATTTGCTCAGGTGATAATCTCCCACGTTTTTTTCTTTTTTTAAATCTCCATTGTATTTATTTGCTTTTCCTGTTCCATCTAGTGACCATTCCCTTATCCAGAAGAGCAGATTGGCGTTGGCCTACCAGACTTTGGCTAAATGTGGACTTGCAATTGCTTTTTCTCAACTGGAGGATATAGTGGAAAACGAGATGTCTGAAACAAAGTGTCTGGCTTCTGACAAGGTGGATACAAGTAAAGACTCTGAGCACGACGAGCTGTTTCTGAGACACTCTGGCAGCCCCGTGGAGGCTGCCCTGGCGGGCCCACATACTCAGACTGATGCCCCTCCTCAGTCAAAGACAGGTTCACCACAAGTCACCACCACAAGGAAGAAACGGCAGCTTTACACTGTGTCAAAATTTGTGATTGAGCCGGACAGTCAACCAACCCTGTTGCTCACAGCTTCTGAGGAGCAAGAGGTTCCAGTCACAGTGGAAGAGCCAAGACAGTCAGAGACTGGGCACAAAGCAGATGAGGACGTTGTCACCACAAAGCGACACAGACGAGCCACAAATACTTTTAAAAAGAGGTAAGGTGCACACATCGTGTTATGGTCTTGTTAGCTACATGAAGTAAAGGGAGTTTGGTCGATTGTGTAGAACTGTTGGCCGTGTTACTGTTACTGTGTTTTGGAGCAAATGAGGCAGTCTAGTTTGCTGTCTGAAGAAGTATGACTGACTATACATTATGGCATAATAGAGAACATAGCACTAACTGACAGTGATCATCATTGTATGACTCAACAATAACTTTTCACCTTGCAGATTTTCTGCCAGTATGGCTGCAGAGTCTGCACAAAGTGAGGAACAATCTAATGCCGCAGCAAACAAGCAAGTACTTCAAGAAAATCATCACCACCAAACTTCACCTAACAAGTAAGTGGAAATTATTTTTAGAGCAAACTTTTTTTCTTTCTTTTCTCTCAACGTTCCATTTCTGATTTAATCTATTTTCTTTGACATCTCCTGCATTGAAGACAACTTGGAAGTCTGATATACCTATCTCACTTAGAGCTTACTTACTGCTCTAACCTTAAAGCATTTCAGAATGTTGACAAAAACTCCAACACAAGCCAAAACCTAAGAAATAATAGACGATAAACCAAACGACCTTGCCAAGTAGAAATGTGTGCAAGTTACTAACTGTTTGTTCCTGTTGGTCATATTTTCAGAAATGTGTTCTCCTCCTTTTAATGAGTCACACTCCTACTTCTACTCCTAGCCTGTACTCCAAATGCATAAAATAAGAGCGGAAAAAAGACCATGGTCATCTTGTTTTGTTAAATTATTATTATGTTATAATTTCTCACTTGCCTCAATTCTACTGTATTTCTGCAGAAGGTCCACTCCAAGTGACTCAGATGAATTGTCACTGAACAGTGAAGATGTGGTGCAGGACTCTCCAGTTAACTACAACACAACTACTCCCAAAAAATCTGCCCGTCATCTTCAGAAACACGTGCAAAGAAATACAGGAACAGGAAATACGGATGAAGTCTTGATCACAGACACGCTAGACAGTTCACCCCCTGCCAGTGACAGCCCTCAGCAAAGTTCTACTCCTAACAACAGGGAGGCCAAGGACACCGGGTCTTCTTACTCAAAATGGTTGGTGGTGATGACCAAGTCGCCTTTAGCAAATAACATTTTATGTATGCTTATGCGGCTTCCCACACGGAGAGTTTCATTAGGAGGAAGTAACAGCAAACCTCTTTTCTCTGCAGGAACAACTTGTATAGCAAAGCCAAGGAGAGTAAGGTTGTGTGGACTTATGAAGATGACCTTAGCCACGGTATTTTTACTTGACCGTTTGACTTGACGTGTTTGTGAAAGTGTTTTGTCAATTGTGTGTTTTGTTTTTCTTTACTCAAAGAATCACCCGACAAAAGCTCATCTTTGGGACAAAAGAAGAGGGTAAGCAAAGCTTATTTAATCCTACCCCACATCCGATGTCCGTTTCACAGCTATTGCAGTACATTAAAAAGACTAAAACATTCCCTTATTGTTGCAGAAATGGACGGAAGAGGAAACACAGAAACTGAAGGAAGGAGTAAAGAAGTTTGGAGAAGGCAACTGGAGCAAGATAAAGTCTTATTACTCATTCAGTGACAGGACAAACGTTCACCTTAAGGACCGCTGGAGAACAATGAAGAAGTTAAACATTGTGTGAGTGCTTTTTAAAATATTTGGATTCCAGTGTACCACCTCCCAACAGCTCATTAATTTTGTGTCCATTTACTGTATGTATCACACATTGAATTTGTTTTGCTTATTTTATTTGACCCTCTTTTCTTGGAGGAATCAGTGTTTGCTCTTGTCGGCGCACACAATGAACTGCTCATTTTCAATGTTTTCTTTTTATTTTACATTTTGAAACATTCAACTTTTTTTTATTAACTTAATCTTTGCTTTTGCAGAGACTATATGTGTGTACAGTACATTCCTGTCATGATATAAACAATATTATTGTCATTATATTGAGACCATTTTGTCATCAATGTAATGATTATATGTGGCATTATAATGCAAGTAAACCATATCAAAATGACTGAACTATTTTGTTAAGTGTATTTAACATTGTAATTAGGATGTCTAAGGGCTATTGAAACATACCGTAATAAACTAACCAAGACAAGGCCTGCCAATGAAAATTGTATCTTTTAGCAAAAATAAAGGTAACAATATTTTTTAATCACTTTATTAATCTGTGTCACTTTTGTTGTCTGAATAGCTACAAAAAAACACTCAGACATAATTGTGTGTCAATGTAGACATCCTAGCTTAACTTTTAGCAACACTGTGTGGAGTATACAGTTTGAGGTGTAACATTAGTTGGACTTTGGTCAAAATACTTGTTTTGGATGCAGCAAAATGCGTTTGGTGCACAATGTGGTGTTACACTTCGGGAATCACAGCAGCTGAAACTTAAGTTCTGTTTATTTGCCTTTGTCACAAACCTTTACATCAGTGTGCAAATGGGCATGGACATAATTGTGTTTTATCCACATTTAGTAAGAATTCCAGTTTCTTCTGTTTATTGAATATGTTGCAGTATATTTTCACATGACTATGGCTTCAAATCACTGTAGTAGGCACATCATGACCCTTGAAGTACCTGCACTGTTGCTGGGATTTGCATTTCCTTGTTACGGCTCACTATAGTCTGTGTGTGCACTGGTAGAGAGTGAAAAAACATGCATGACACGAATCAATATACAAAGGATGGCAAAATTGTTGAATTTGTATTTAGATTTATTGTAACAGAAAGGCCTAATACAGTATTCATACTGTACCTCAAATGTTCAGGGTTAATTTTGTAAGCTTGTTTTTAAAACCAAATATATGAAGTTTGACTCAATTTCCAACAGAATGATTTTACAAAAAATGTCAGGTATGGAAAACAAATAAATCCTGCCTTTGAACCAGGCAATGTAGCAACCATCAAAACAGAAGCTGCACTGAGTGAAGCGAAGATCCGGTGATGAGAATTAATCTGGATTTAAGTTAAAGTGTCTTCATTCCGAATGAACTCTCCCACATCAGCCTGGTGGAACACAACAATAGACATGGGGTCCACTCGTCTACACTCCTGCGTAGTCTTGGCTGCCACCCCAAAACCCTGAAAATAAAACATCACAATAACTCCCAATTGATGTCCGCATACACATTACATTATGCACATGGCAACACGACTGCTCATGCCAACCTACCAGAGGCACATCCGCCATGGAGTAGACCACCACGCCCTGGTACTGCATTGTGTTCTCTGTGATCCTCCCCAAGCCGGATTTCAGGATGTGGTTCCCGTAGAGGAAAGACTGCTCTGCTCCGGGTTTCACCCACACCTTGAACTTCACAAAGATGTGAACAAATAAATAAGCATCGGGAAATAGTATTGTATATTATGGCTATTCAATTGGTGGCCTGGCCTGTGAATGACACCATACCAGTCTGCAAGTTCACTTCAAAACTTTGGAGCAACTAGTGTTTTTGTAGTAGGACCTTGCAAATGGCAGGAGGCTCCTGTTGTACAGTGACCGCTTTTGGGTCATGAGCCACTAATAGAGAATCACTAATAGACAGGTACAGTAATCCCTCCTTTAAGGTTTTCATTAAAAACAATACAGCTGTGACATAGAGGATCTTTGAATAGGATTTTACCTATCATATGCAACATCTTTGACAAGGATTAACATACAGATTCTATTCTAATTCATGACTTATGACTGCAGAGCCTTACATTGACATGACTGTAAACACTCACAGCCCATATTATTCCTACACAAACTAATATACTTTCCCATGATAAACAGAATCATGTAAACATGACAATAGCAGTGGATGCACAAAGTCACCTTTGCATAAGGTGCCAGAAAATCCAAAGCGGTGATGTGTAGCCGAAACTTCTTTGCTTTTGTAAACTTCCCAAAACAAGTTCCGACTGACACCAGTTTTGCCCGGGAAATATTTGTGGATAGTTTAAGGATCCTCTCACTGCAGACACAAGACAGGGAATCATGTTAAAAAAAAATCATGGACAAAATAAAACGTCAATGTGTTGGTAATAAAATACCTCATGTAATATACGCGATCATTATGAAGCCTGAAGCAGAATGTGCCGTCCGGTCTGTCCACAAGGAGCTTAATGTTTTCACCAATGCTGTTGTCAAGAGAAATACACGTTTAGAGATCACATGCATTTGCTAGCATAGCATGCTAACAACAAGTACAACATGCGTCAGTATGTCCTCCCAACTTGACTTACTATTTAGATAACTTCTCAAATAATGTTTTCGTCTCTTCCTCAGTTAGTGGTCGCATCTTTAGGCTTAATTTAAACCACAATATTGGATTAACTATATCCCCCCAAGAAAAAACGCGTGAGCGTGGGCTCGAGAACACCAGAAGTGGTCACGCTTTAAAACGGAAGTTTGGTTAATTTCCCAAGATCGTACTTCCTGGTGTTTTTTTTTCTGTTTCCCTTTCAGTCGCTCGTACGGTTTGGGCAAACAAGGCAACCTCTGGTAAGCTTCTTTTTTTTTTTAAATCATAACATATTTGAAACGAACAGCTTCCCATTTATATAAACTACCAACAACGTATGGGACTATTGTTTTAAATCATGTTTTGGCTGCTAGTTTTGGAAATGGACTAAGTTAGCATGTTAGCTATCTAGCCAGCTGTCAGTGGGGAAAGACTGCAAGCGAGGGAACGGCAGCTAACAAGCTAACCCTGTTAGCACCTGCTGGTGTTAACACAGGTTCACACAGAAATCGTGAAATACAATATAATAATAAAACATACTATACAATTGATTAATCACGTCTTTTTTAATATATATGTTAGGAGTCTACGCGTTAAGGTTTTTTTTAAGTGATCCGCAACCGTGATGCGGGGTTACATAACGCTAATTTGTTTGTAAATACGAATTACGATCTTGTGCGGTAATCCAAGATCACAGGCGCAGCAAATAATCCCCGTGTTAGAGCCGCAATAAATTGATTAATCGACTTGTCAATCGTTAGCAAATAAACCGGGCGGTCTGTTTTCAATGTCATTTAGTGTGGAGGTATTGGCCTGTGGACTTTCTGATGAGACCCACTGTCACTTTTCATTGATGGTGCCGTTATTGGAATTAAATACGACGCGAAACAACTTGATAACGTAATGAAAAACCCGTCCTGTTGAGATTGTGCTGTGTTCTATGCACAGAAAGTTTATAGTCAACATTACAAATCAGTTTTGTATGAGGTTGATCCAGTATTCACCTCCTGTGTGACTACAAAATATCCCCTTTGCTGCCAACCAAGTGTTGAAATAATTCGGCTATTGTTTTAAGACATGACACATCCCTCGGGACTGCTTTAAATTCAATTTATTTGCCTCCAAACATAGCCTGCCCTTCACATTCTTCTATTAGTCTTTTGTCCCAGCCACATTCCCAGAGATAAACAGGGATTGACTCAATGTCACATTAATGTGTAAAATAAAATATACATCTAATGAAGTACTGTCTCATCCTGATATTAATCCCCAAAGAAAATGTAGCTGATTGACTTCTTGTCTATAGTAGGTCACTGCACAGGCGCATCCGCTTTGGATACTGACCCAATTTCTATTTTATGGCCTCCTGCTATTGCAAGCACGTCTGTGCTCCTTCATATGACACATTTTTTTCTGTCATGGTTACTCGCCACAGGCGCTAAGACAGAAAAACAGATCATTCCAAACACGTGAATGTGTTGTACAAGTCTTTGAACTTCTAGAGGTGTAGCTTTGACCTCATTATTTGCCTATGATTTACAATGGTACTTTATATTTTAACATTATAGGGGTGTTCTTTACATCGGGCCAACGCTTCTTTCCCATTGGAGAGGCCGCCGTCCGTTTTCGCTGTGAGTCTGCGGCTTTGCTGACATCAGACAGGAAGACACACAGTCTAGTTACGGCTGAACAGAGACAGGAAACTGCTGCGGCTTCGTCACCGGCCTGAGGATGACTGAATTCTGGGTTTGTTTCAGCTGCTGCATCGCTGAGCAGCCACAGCCTGTGAGTATTACACCATTACCGCACAACACGGTCAGTCTTGTTCCTATCGTAAAATAATAAATGGGGGCATATGGAAGGTCCCCATCAGCCACACACAGGAACTACTTCAACCGTGCATGTTGCCTCATATGATGTTTATTTAACAAAATGTCTCCAGTAATGTTTTTTTGTGTTTGAAATCTAGCTATGTTCTTTCACATGTTTGCGCTTTGCACCTACCAAGTGATAAAAGTAGTCGTAAGTGTCGACTTTTGTGTCAGTTTTAGCTGCAAAGCATGTACAATGACATGTACAACGACGTCTGTTCATATTTCACATAAGGATTGTTGATGATGGGCAATTTTTTGTTTTTAAAGCTGTGATTGGTTGACTTGTGCACTTTTTTTCTGTCATTCAGACAGCCCATCTCCTCTAACGCATTCTCCTCCAATTTCGTATTTAATGACCGTTTTCATCCATTATTTCCAGTCCAGCGGCAATATTTTCCAAAACATACTAGTCCCACTCCAGGTGCTAAAAAACGTCCATCCATTGTTTAAAACAATCAGTCTGCATAAAACGCATTCATTTTGGCCAATCAGAAGCCTGAAAGTCAACCACAGCTGACTATGGGTCTGCATTTTACGCATCTGTTCATCAATGCAGTGAGATGTTAATGTATACGTCATTGTTTGCTTCCATACACATAACATTTATTGTAGGTTGGCAGGTCTGTTAATGCCATAGCAACACCAGATCGCCTACTTTATTGATGTCTAATAATGGAGAACAGACCAAGAGCGTGTGTTATTGTCTACATAATGCCATAATATAGATGATTGCTATTTGTGTAGGCAGTATATTTTTCATAGTTTCTGATAATGTTTTTGTTGCATATTTATGATTGCCACAGTGACCAGAAAGTACATTAAAGTCATCAGAAAGTCTTTAAAGCTTCCCGCATTTTCAGAAACGGCGGCGACGAATCGACCGATCCATGATTGGCGAACCAACAAACTTTGTTCACACCACACACGTCGGCTCGGGCGACATGGGCCTGGGATTGGCCTCGGTGGGTTTTTGGATCTCTTTCCCCTCAGATAAAGCTACGCTATTATAGTTTTACTGACTGATCAGTGTCTACTGAATGCTTCCAGGTGGACCTGGTTCAGGCCCAGATGAAGTCCAAAGGTGGCTACGCACACGGCGGCTCTGAAGGGTCACAATTATAACAAGGTGAGAGGTTCGATGCCATCTTCCTCTGTGGTACCTCGACAACCATTTCCAATCACAGGGTATAGTGGAAGCTCTGAAATATGGATTAACGAAAAAAGAAATAATAATTATCAGGGTAAAAATGTCACCACCATAACACCTTCCAAGTGTCCAGGTATTTTTGTAACATTTTAACATTCTTTATAAGTATAGAAGTGTCATTCTATTGCACTCAAATCAGGAAAACAGCCCTGACGTTAAAACGTAGTGATGAAAATGAAGATTCACACATTTTTGGCATAAATTAAGCACATTGGAGGAAATCAAATTACTTACAACATACGTTTATGCTAACTGAATCCTTCTGTAGGATTGACGGGAGTGTTCAGCATCCAAAGACTGGCGTATCAAACTCCAGCAGTAGCCTGCTATCATAGTGACATTCCATCTTCCCTTGATATCTTTTTTCCATCACCAAGACTGCCAAGAGAAGTGAAGCTCAGCAAGATAGTATTCCACTCCTGCTTCGAGTGAAATGAGCCAGTGAACCAATTCAAATTGAGCAGTTTCAGCAAGAATCTGTCTTACCGAGCTGCAAATCTATCCTACGGAAGGCAGATTAGAAATTGGTTTGTATGGAGAGTGAGCATAAAATAATAAAAGAAGGTGGGTACAAAAAAAAACTGACATCAGTGGCCCAAAATTAGCAAATGATCTTGGTTTCAAACATTGTGTAGAAGAGTGTAAATGTATTTGTATCGCATAATTTTTGTCTCGGTGCCAACTGACAGAAGTCATTAAAATCTGTACACGTCGGCTCCCATTAAGTATACATGTGAAATAATACAGTCCTCATTAGTCATGTTGACACTGCTAGTCTAATCACCTTGTTCTGTTATGATTCATTCATGATGAAATGACAACAAGCGCGTTATTTCCTATTTCTGCACACTGGCACAAAAGGAACTTGTCACCCAGCACAGCATCTGCTTTAATTTCAGCAAACATGACTATGACAACTATGACGGGGCAAGGCTTCTTTTATGCTCACGCGCCTCTCATTTGCCTTGTGACTGTGACTCAGCTAAATAATGTGATGGATTGTGTCAGTTAACAATTCTAACCACAGTGGTTTCATGAGTGACCGTCACCTTCTTGCAGCACTAATATAGATTAGATTTGCTGGACACTTCAATAGGTATACCTGGAAAAAGTCCAATGCAAGAGCTTTATTACAACTTACGGTATTAATGCTCACTTTTGGTTGCCACTGTCGGAGGAATTAATTGTCTGGGATGAATATATGTTTGCGTTGTCCGTCCTGTGCTAACATACACATTGTTATTTAGCAGTTTGAACATCGTGTCCTCTCTCTAGCGTGTTTTTTTTACAAAGTAAATATATGATTGCTGTTTTGTGGCGTATTACTAGTATTTTAAAAATGGCCAAATTACTTCAAATATAAATACAAGGCAGAAGAAGCATTGTAATTGTAGTATTCTCCATTGGCCACTAGGTGTTGGTTTTCATTCATTTTCTACCGCTTATCCTCACGACGGTCGCGGGGGGTGCTGGAGCCTATCCCAGCTGTCTTCAGGCGAGAGCCGGGGTACACAATCTGGACTGGTCGCCAGCCAATCACAGGGCACATATAGACAAACAACCATTCACACTCACATTCATACCTATGGACAATTTGGAGTCGCCAATGAAGCTAGCATGTTTTCTGTGAACTCGTATATGATGCTCATGCTAACACGTGACTTCTCCCCCCTCACAGCCCTTCATTGTGGTGGAAACTACTGTTTATATGAGGAAGCAGTTGAGTCCTTCATGGACACAGGACCAAAAGATAAAACTACTGCTTTTTCCCATAATGTATATAGAATTTTTATTTTTCATTCCTTCTTTTTTTTTTTATGAAAGCACTGCTATCCATTTGCTGCCATGCTGTTGCACTGTAAAGAGTACCAGTTAATAGAGAGGAGGAAGAGGAGGCTTTAGTACGCTCATCATCTCAGTAAGTCAGATGTATGCTTGTGTGTATGCATGAGCATCGACTATTTTTGCTCTCGTAGCCCATGTTGGATGCCTGTATTTATTATCGCATTTGCAAACGGACCTCATGGTGGCTGGGCCACGCTGCAGAGTTTGAACTTTTCTGATTCCGTCTTTTATTCTCGGGAGGTTTAACAAAGGACAGGTGGAGGGGGGTGGGCAAGATGAGTTTATTTTTTGTTTTCATTCAGAGAAATCTCACAATCCTCTGAGTTGCCTTCAGGGTCTAATATTGCTGTTTTCTAATAATAAACTTGAATTGAGTAGAGTACACTGGACCATACGATCGATGTACACTCACGCCTGCTTAGGAGTTACGCTTTTTTTTTATATTCATTTAGATTAAGTCATGTAGAATTTTAATAAACTCTCCACTTCCTTATCTGTCCTTGTCATATTATTTTTTTTGGCCGATGATGGAGCTTATTAGAGTCATATTTTCAAATGCTTGCTTTTATTTTGGAAGGCAACATGCCAGCCAGGAACTAAAACACAGTAACGTGGATGCCAGTGTTCTCCCCCTTTATGGACCTAGTGAATGTCCACCTTTACATGCTTGTTTTTGTTTTTTTTCTTGTCAGCAGGCTTACACCAAAATGTCTTTGGGGGGGGGGGGATTGGGTATGAGTTTAATATAGAATTCAAGCACATACAGGAGGAGGGTGTACCATTCGGTGCTCATCCTAATTAGGATTGTTTGGCCTTGACCAATGTATGCTCTCTACTGCGTGCCAGGATACCGTATCTCCCTCAAATAGTATATTTACTCCCATATGCCGTATCCGCCATGCGTGGAACCACACAGGCTAACCCCTTTACCGCTTTAAGAAGAAATTCAGCCAACTTTCGGCGGCATTTATCGCCATTTCAACCTGTTTGGGTCGGGAGGGGATTGTTCAATATTTATTATGCTTTTGTGCCAGTCTGTTGAGTAAATACACAAGCGTATCCTCTATTAAATCAAAGGCCACTATTTGGGTGAAATACGGTAATTTAGCACGCCAGGCCTCTAATTTGTTTTTATTTTTTAAGCAGTTGGATTCATTTCGTTCTTAATTTTGCCATTGGACCTCAAATCACATCCAGCTCCATGTTGATTGTTGTAACATTGCTTCAGGAATTGCTTCTAAGTTAGAAAAGAAAGGCCTTAAAGAGAGCAAAATATAGTATGAATGTTAACTATTACACTCAGTTGGGAGGGAAGCGGTGTGCACATTCTGTCGTCCATTGCTCAAAGCAGGATGTTTCAATGGTAATAGTCTTTGAATTCAATGCATGCGATGTGTGTTTCTCTCATGTGCATCCTGTGGTGTGTACAACAGAATGTAACTGTATCATAAAGCCAGCAAACATGTTGTCACTTATTGTGTTAAGTGTCTGTACCAGGCAAGATATATAAAAGAAAAAAAAAAAGAATATACAAGCCAGAGTCTTTGTATTTAAAGAAACCGGTTTGTTCTAAGAGCACCTCAGAAAAATCCTGGTGACAAGTATTTCCCATAAGACATTTTTTTTATAGTAAGGTAGGTTATTTTCCTGTTCAATGTTTTTCTTGTATGGAAAGTGGTTCCTATTTTTGTCCTAATTTTTGTCGCAATACAACATGTGAACAGCAGGTTGTGCTAGAGGACTAGTTTAATGTGACTTTTAAGAGAATAAAGAAAGTCACATTTATTGTTTCATGATGTAAACCAACAATTAAAAAAGTAATGATCCATATTTTTTTATATATTTTCAGGTCAATGTGTGTTTTTAGTTAATGTATGCATTACAAAGTTAAGGCAGCAGGGTTTTTTCTCTCTCTAAACACTGCATGATATGTTGCTTATTAAGAAAGTCCCATCTTTTTGTGCAATGGGGAAATAAATGTCATGTGTTGTTTTACCAACCGTGTCGTTTCTCTTTAAACATTTACTACTTTCTGAAACACAAAAATGTAAATCTCAACATGTTTTAATATATGTTTATGCAGGTACATGTTTATCATTAAGCATCTGTTATGCAACATAACATATAAAGTGTTAAGGCTTAATTAGAGCATTGAGAATGTGAATATTGTAACTGTCCAGTTTAAGCCATGTATGTCAAATTTGTGGTATTTTAATTTTAATCTTTCTGGAAAAAACAGCCTCCAAGTAGTAGACAATGAATATTATTTATTTTTAAAAAATGCACCAATTTTCTTGAATGTTATTCTGCTGAATAGTAATCTATTAAAAACATGGACAAAGAAGGTGTTCAGGTCTTGAAAACGTGAATAGTGAATAATAAGAACGTGAATAATAATGTAGCTGTCCAGTGAAAACAAGCCTTTCTGCAGTAGACAACAAATGAATATTATTTAAAAGAAAAAAGAAAATGCAGTCGTCCGTTGCCACTGCGGTTCAAATTTTGCATCTTCACTCCATCACGGTTTCACCTAATTATATTCAATAATAAATCCCTTTTTTTTTCAATAATAAATCCTACTGTTTAGTGGTTGAGTGAAAATATGAACACTGAAGCAAATTTAATGTATTTTTTGATTCAGCTTTTTCTATAATCAAAATGGCTACATGAACTAAAATACAAATGTAAAACACTCATTCAAAGATGCTGGTCCAAAACTGAACTGAATATAACTGTCCATGCAATTTATACTTATAACCAAACTCTCAACGGTAGTAAATGATTTATAATTGTAAAAATTAATTTTCTTGAACCTAGCAGGTGTTAATGCAATATATTGTACTGTCTTTACAGTCATGCTGAAGTCAATCTTTTTCTATGGTGCTGCAAGCTACGAGTCATTTAAGTAAGTGTGACGCAAAATGAGCTAATGCTTGGCTTGGAACAAGATCATGTCCCGTCTTCTATTTCAGCAGCACTTAAGAGTGGCGAAAAAGCAGGTATGTGACATACACACACACACGCACGCTGTGTTGTTTTATTGAGCTTTGTGCCATTAGAGCGTTAATGTCTGCTGATGTATGGACCAGTCTGACACCTCTTTACTGCAGTTTGGAAGCCAAAGGTCACTGTAGGTGTCTGCGTGCAGAGAGAAGAGGTTATCTTCACCTGGACCTGAAAAGACACATAGAATGTCTTCACACTTGCTTTCCCACGTATGGACAATTCATAGATCATAACAACACAGCTTTGTGTACATAGTGAAGTGTGGGCCTACACTGCCAGTGGTCCCACAGCGGCTGTGACCTCCATCCTCTCTGAGTCCATGTCTGGCTGCTGTTTGGATCAGCGCTACTAAAGTGCTCCATTAACTGCAGAAAAAAAAACAATATTAATGTTAATTTTACTGCTTTAAAATGCTGCCATTATTACAGTACCTCGCATCCAGCCCGTTCCGGCTCCTGCAAGTCCTCCCACGTGTCTGCACAAGATGATAAACCTCATCATCAATCATCAATACAAAAACTATACGCCCTAGAGAAGTAAAATAACCTCTAACCTCGTGTAGGAATACTCGGAGAGGCATCATCTGTGGATGAAGTGGTGCTTGGAGGTGGCCACTGTTGCTGCTGCTGCACGGTGCTGCTATCTGCCTGCTGACTCACAAGCCCTGACAGGACAGCACAGGTCACATGGGGTGAAGGTCAGGCACCGCCATTATTGCCAACATTTATTGGAAGGATTATTCATTCATTCATTTTCTACCGCTTTTCCTCACGAGGGTTGAGGGGGTGCTGGAGCCTATCCCAGCTGTCTTTGGGCGAGAGGCGGGGTACACCCTGGACTGATCGCCAGCCAATCACAGGGCACATATAGACAAACAACCATTCACATTCATACCTATGAATGTAGGGAAAACATACCTAGCATTGTTTTTGGAATGTGGGAGATGACCGAGGGTGGAGTCGAACCCTGGTCCTCCTAGCTGTGAGGTCTGCGCGCTAACCCTAGGAGACCAGGGTTCAATTCCACCCTTGGGCATCTCTGTGTGGAGTTTGCATGTTCTCCCCGTGCATGCGTGGGTTTTCTCCGGGTACTCCGGTTTCCTCCCACATTCCAAAAACATGCTAGGTTAATTGGCGACTCCAAATTGTCCATAGGTATGAATGTGAGTGTGAATGGTTGTTTGTCTATATGTGCCCTGTGATTGGCTGGCCACCAGTCCAGGGTGTACCCCGCCTCCCGCCCAAAGACAGCTGGGATAGGCTCCAGCACCCCCGCGACCCTCGTGAGGAAAAAGCGGTAGAAAATGAATGAATGAATGATTTGGAGGTGTGTGGAATGAACAATACATCAGAAGCGTTTACGGCCTTGGCGGAGGTTTTCGCTCTGCTTTTGCATAGTCACCTCTTTTGCGTGCGTGCGTTCTGGGAAGCATCTTATAGACTCGGTAGGCGTCTCTGCCGCTCTTCCTGCTGTGTTCACGCAGCTCACACACGTCAGGCAGAGAGTTCAAAGCACAGCGGAAGTTGGCCTTCCACGTCTTTGGATCGGCTTGCTGTTTGTCTGGATGGTATCGCCCTGCAGTTAAATGATACCAATCAAAAGTGAGCATTATCTGACGTGTAAAGGCAACATTTTTAATGGTGCCGCTCCAGTAGAAGGGCGGTGAAATATGACTTCTTGCATTTATAGCGACCAAAGCTTTTCCATTAGCAAAGCGTGACCAGTGGGATCGTTTTCCTTACTGCTCACAACATGCATGCAGTTATGTTATACAAGGATGCATTTTCCAGTAACCCCCCCACAAAAAGAGAGGATTTTTACATTACAATATATGACCATTTCTAATGTTTTATTTTATGTGACTAAATCAGCCTATTAAATAATTGATTTGGATGAAATGTTGAATAAAAGCAGTACTAGTGTGTTAGAAATAGTGAATGCACACAAAAATATGCAACATTCTGGCAATAGACTCCTAAAATTCAGTTGATGTCCGACGAAAGTGTCAATTCCTAGAATATTGAAACATAGCTACACACGTGATCATACACAGTCAAAAGTATTGGGACAGTGTGAAGTGAAGGTGAATATTGAGTTGAGGTCATCACAGCATACCTGTAGCTGAGATGCGAGTGTCACAGGATTCTTTATCATTGCTTCTCTGTAATATACACCACCCTCAAATGTAGTGTGGAAGTGGTACCAGTGTCATAAATCTTGGTATCAGATAGATATGACTACCCATGACTAGTCGGAGGTCACTGATGTTGGACCTGCGAGAGGGTCTACTGCAAGGGGTGGGCAAATATTTTGACTCGGGGGGGCAGAACATATATTTAACACACACACACACTATTTTATGCTTATATTTTTCCTTGAATTATTTGCCTATTACCCCGCCTCTAGCCCGAAGACAGCTGGGATAGGCTCCAGCACCCCCGCGACCCTCGTGAGGATAAGCAGTAGAAAATGAATGAATATTTGCCTATTATTATTTGTCACTTTTATATGTAAAAGTGTTATACTATCAACTGTATATCCCTTTTTTCAGGAGCACTTTAAACATCAGACCACATCAAACTATGTAATTTAATTTGACAGTTTTTTCGTTTTTTTTTTTTTACTGAATAAGACATCCGACTTGCAAGTCATGTTGCCAGTTTGTACGTATGTTAAAAGTTGAAATACTTACAAAGCAACTGGTGGGCCGGAATGAAACGCTTGGTGGGCCGCATGTGGCCCCCCGGAACCGTAGTTTGCCCACCCCTGGTCTACTGGATGACCATTTCTGTTCTAGTTCATCCCAAAGCTCTTCCACACCAAACTCATCCAAACTATGGACCTTGCTTAGTGCATTCTGTGGCAACAGTATAGAATTGTCCACTTAAATGGTTTCTCCATGCTTATTCACGCAGTGTAGTTATGCTCAGTGTTTACTTTACATTACTGTCATAAAAACAGTCAATATCACGAAAAACATCATTACCTGTGTGCATGGCCCAGCTCCTGAAGAGAGTGGCGTCTCGGTCGATACTCCAGCCGTGACGAGCTGCGTGTTTCCATGGGATTTGGAAAACTTTCTCTGACTGGAGACGGAAATGACCAAATTATTATTATTATTATTATTATTATTATTATTATTATTATACTGTATAAAACCATTTCTCAGTGTCTTTAGCACTGCAGAATGAAAAAAATATAGGCGGGTGGTACATATCCAAATAAAAGTGCAGATACAGTAAGTATGCTTACAAAGTAATAATAAAGCTCATTGATTGACACAGCCATTCATTTATGCTGCATGACAGGTCACAACTGTCAGTAAGATGCAGTTGCACTCGTGCACGTTTGCAGTTGCAACAATTGTGACCATTATTATCTTTGTCTTTGATACAGCTTCTGTACCGGATTCAACTGTTCAGCTACTCCTATTCATGTTATGATCCGTGAACGTCTACCTTGTCAAGCCAGCAGACTCCTGGATACTTCCCAGACTCTATCTGTTCCTCCAGCCACATCCTCAGCCTGAGGCGGCCTGCTGGTCGCATGCTTCAGTCCAAGTCTTCAGGTGTGTTGTGTGTCTGTGTGTGCATCGAGGTGTCAGCAATGGCGTCGATTTTTAAGATTAAAAAGAAAGCTTTGCTCCTCCTCTAATCAGCCAGACATAGAGAGGCCTTCGCCGCCTCTTGCAAGCATCCTCACCACTTCACTGTCTCCTCTAGTTACAGGAAGTCATACATGAACAACCTTTGAAACAAACTTGTGATTCATCTCTTGTATCGGATGTCCAATGAATGTTTATTGTCACTTCATTCATGACATCATGAAAAGAAACACAGGATTGATTAATTAGTTTGAATTACACCTGTCTCTGTTATGAATACATGGATTTGTATTGGCATGTTTCATAGAAGTAGTGAGTCAGGAAGTACATTGCACAATGGCGACCTGTTGCTGACTCGTTACTTGGTTGTGACGTGAAAGAAGTCATTAAGGAGTCACACTTCCCAGGCTGAAGCCGAGGATTCATTTTCAAGCTACTGTACTTAGAAAGCAGTGTTGGGTTACACAATAACTACGGCTCTGATTTCCATAAAATGAGTGGATAAATCAGGGGTGAGCAAACTTTTTGACTCACGACCAAATATTTGGCAGAGAGGCAGTCGATATGTACAGTGAAGAAAATAAGTATTTGAACACCCTGCTATTTTGCTATTTCTCCCACTTAGAAATCATGGAGGGGTCTGAAATTTTCATCGTAGGTGCATGTCCACTGTGAGAGAGATAAACTAAAAAGAAAAATCCAGAAATCACAATGCATGATTTTTTAACAATTTATTTGTGTGATACAGCTGCAAATAAGTATTTGAACACCTGTGTATCATCTAGAATTCTGACCCTGAAAGACCTGTTAGTCTGCCCATTAGAAGTCCACCTGCACTCCATGTATCATCCTGAATCAGATGCACCTGTTTGAGGTCGTTAGCTGCATAAAGACACCTGTCCACCCCATACAATCAGTAAGACTTTAACTTGTAACATGGCGAAGACCAAAGAGCTGTCCAAAGACACCAGAGACAAAATTGTACACCTCCACAAGGCTGGAAAGGGCTACGGAGCAATTACCAAGCAGCTTGGTGAAAAAAGGTCCACTGTTGGAGCTATCATTAGAAAATGGAAGAAGCTAAACATGACGGTCAATCTCAATCGGAGTGGAGCCCCATGCAAGATATCACCTCGTGGGGTCTCAATGATTCTAAGAAAGGTGAGGAATCAGCCCAGAACTACACGACAGGACTTGGTCAATGACCTGAAAAGAGCTGGGACCACCGTTTCCAAGGTTACTGTAGGTAATACACTAAGACGTCATGATGTGAAATCATGCATGGCACGAAAGGTTCCCCTGCTTAAACCAGCACATGTCAAGGCCCGTCTTAAGTTTGCATATGACCATTTGGATGATACAGAGGAGTCATGGGAGAAAGTTTTATGGTCAGATGAGACCAAAATAGAACTTTTTGGTCATAATTCCAATAAGCGTGTTTGGAGGAAGAAGAATGAAGAGTACAATCCGAAGAACACCATCCCTACTGTGAAGCATGGGGGTGGTAGCATCATGCTTTGGGGGTGTTTTTCTGCACATGGGACAGGACGAGTGCACTGCATTAAAGAGAGGATGACTGGGGCCGTGTATTGTGAGATTTTGGGGAACAACCTCCTTCCCTCTGTCAGAGCATTGAAGATGGGTCGTGGCTGGGTCTTCCAACACGACAACGACCCGAAGCACACAGCCAGGAAAACCAAGGAGTGGCTCCGTAAGAAGCATATCAAGGTTCTAGCATGGCCCAGCCAGTCTCCAGACCTGAACCCAATCGAAAATCTTTGGAGGGAGCTCAAACTCCGTGTTTCTCAGCGACAGCCCAGAAACCTGACTGATCTAGAGAAGATCTGTGTGGAGGAGTGGGCCAAGATCCCTCCTGCAGTGTGTGCAAACCTGGTAAAAAACTACAGGAAACGTTTGACCTCTGTAATAGCAAACAAAGGCTACTGTACCAAATATTAACATTCATTTTCTCAGGTGTTCAAATACTTATTTGCAGCTGTATCACACAAATAAATTGTTAAAAAATCATGCATTGTGATTTCTGGATTTTTCTTTTTAGTTTATCTCTCTCACAGTGGACATGCACCTACGATGAAAATTTCAGACCCCTCCATGATTTCTAAGTGGGAGAAATAGCAAAATAGCAGGGTGTTCAAATACTTATTTTCTTCACTGTATGTGGCATCAAACACAACGACATACTTGTTGATGGTGAAAACGAAAAAAAAACACAAATCAAGTTCAAGTAGCACATAAATCAACAACTCTTCGCAAAATATAACACTAAACTTAAAACTCTTAGTTCCACATGCCCACAAGGCATGCTGGGTAGTCCAGCTGCAACAACAATATGAACTATGAACAATAAGACATTGGCTATCAAGAGCACGTTAAGTCCTTTGTTTACTTCTGTGATGACCTCCTCAAGATATTTTGCCATCTAGCAAAAATCCCGCAGGCTGCAGTTTTCCCACCACTGAGTGAGATACTACATTACGGTACATAACATATTTGTGCTAGTAGGAATAAAAATGTTTTTCTCTGGCCATCTATTGTCCTAAATGTCACTGTAAGGCCTACATATGTGATTGAAAGGATCACATAAAGTACTTCAAGTAGTTACAAACAAACATAATCACAATGTACTCAAAGCAGCTCACACTACACAATTTTGTTTCCCGGAATGGCTTGGTAGTGGATATTTACTGGAAGACTGTGACCCTTGTCACCTTTATTGGCACGTTCTAATTGTTTTTCTGAAGACTTCTCCAAGTTTTCTACTCTCTTGCTACTTTTGGGGTCAGCAAATGTAATATCAGAGTGCCTCCTTAAACCTTGAAATTTTTGGTAGTTGCAACTGACCGGAAGACTGCCATCATCAGCACCCACAAATATCTCCTTGTAGCTCCCCGGAGTCTCCCCAGAGTCTCGTGGGCCCTGCTGTTGAGATGTGTCAGTCAACATGTAAGACGTGACCACGGTTGGTAAGACTGGCTTGCTGAAACCCTGAAAGGCTTGATAGTGGGGATCCACTGGAAGACTGTCTTGTGGTCTTGGAAGCATGAAGCTGTGAACCTCATCACCTTTACTTGTATTTTCTAATTTTTTGTCAAGAATCTTATTTAAATCCTCTGTTTTCTCAACACAATTGTGGTCCGCAACCTTAATACCAGGCAGCTTTACTGGACTCAGAAATGGTCTATAGGCGCCATCCACTGGAAGACTGTCTTGTGGTCTTGGAAGCATGAAGCTGTGAACCTCATTACCTTTACTTGTATTTTCTAATCTTTTGTCAAGAATCTTATTTAAATCCTCTGTTTTCTCAACACAATTCTGGTCTGCAACATTAATACCAGGCAGATTCACTGGACTCAGAAATGGTCTGTAGGCACCATCCACTGGAAGACTGTCTTGTGATCTTGGAAGCATGAAGCCTTGAGCTTCAACTTTCCTTGCATTATCTAATGGTTTTTCTCCAAACTTCTTCAAGTTATCGTCTTTTTCATGACTTTTCCAGTCGGCAAACACAATGTCAGAGTTCCTCCTTAAACTCTTAAACGTTTGGTAGTTGCAACTGACTGGAAGACTGCCATCATCAGAACCAACAAACATCTCCTTACAGTTCTCCTGTCCTTCTCCCGTTCTGGATTCAACATCTCCATTCAGGGACGCGTCATAGTTTGAAAATCTCCCAGAGTCTCGGCTGCCCTGCTGGTGAGATGTGTCAGTCAACATGTAAGACGAGACCACGGTCGGTAACACGGTGTCTTCGCAAGCTGATGCCTGCCTGTCGGGGCAGGCAGACGCGCTGCCTGTTTCTTTGTAGTCAGAATGGCACAGAATTCCAGGCTGGGACTGTTCGGTCTTTATCTGTGTGGGGTCGCTGGGCCTGATGAAGGAGTATTTTGTTTTATTTTCACACCTGCGTGTTCCTGAACATTGCTCGCCACAACAGGGACTGAGGCGAGTGGACGGTAGACTACTGGTTAGGGGCTGGTCGGTTGAGGGTGACATGGGGTTGATAGTCACCAGGGCTTTTCTGAGCGCCTCCTGGACACTCTCGATGATGTCAGCAGTCTCCGTGTGAGTGTAACTGAGAGAAGAGGGGCTGTTGCCGATTCCACTGCTTTGATGAAGGCTCTCGATGCTGCTGTTAAGTACGGATCCTTTTGACCTGCAAGAAAAACGAGGGTCTTCAGGGTTCTGGTTTCTAGTCAGGGAATTAAGTGGGATTTTTTTTTTCTTTGGTCACTATCCTAACCATGATTTAGTGTCATCTGGGGTGGGGGGCTCAACATAGATAGATGAGATGATGGGCGGCGTAGGCTTCAAAACCTACAACAACAACAACAAATTTGCATCAACTTTTTGCCCATTTAAGTACTCAAAGAGTCAAATCAACCTTAAGGTCGTAAGGTCAACAAACAATTAATTTCTCACCTCATGCTCACTCGGATTTAAATCGAGTAGTTTGGACTTTTGATGATCGATGACCGAGTCCCAGTACTTGGCTCTACACCTAAAATACGACACATAAGGAGACACATAGACTCTAAAAAGTAATTCAGAGTATCTATTGACACCACTTGATTTAATACATAAATGCAATGTAAAAAATGTAATTAATTGATTTAGATAAACTTTCCAAGTTGCTAACTTTAAATAATACTTCAAATAATAATGTTGGCTATTACAGGGACTCAAATTTTATTGTTGGTAAGCTTAAAACAAAATTCAAGTTGCCATGACTTAATAAAATTAGCTTGGTAACATAATATATACACACACACACACACACACACATATACATATATATAGTATATATATATATATATATATTAAGTTACTGCTACTTAAAAAGCTGTGTGCATTGTTAAGTATAATTAAGTAGACAACAAATTAAACTACTTTGAATAAAATGATTCAGTTGACTTAACATATTTTTTTGAGTCACAAACATAAATACTTCTCCCTATGACAACAATTATTCAGTAAGCATTACTTAAAATAAGCTTTGAGTGAAGAGGAAAAGCTAATTCGTGCAATGCAATATTGTTTGTTGGTTCAAAGCCATTTCAAATTAAGTTGTCATAACTAAGAAAGACTAATGGAAACTGTTGTGTTGATTTTTTTTTGTTGAGGCTAAACATTTATTTTTCGAGTGTATGAACACACACACACAAGCTCTGCAGAACCTATTAAGAAAGAGGAGGGAATACTTACTTTACGTAAGAGCCGTAAGCCCCACTGGTGGCAATGACCGCCACCAGACTGAGGCTAACAATGACTGCCACAAGTAGGCGCTCACGTGCTGGTGCTGTGGAGTTAGTATATAATAAGTTTCAAGCATGTAGTCGTGATGCTGAAATATTATGATAGTATGGCTTTGTCATAACTTAAGTCAGCTTAGCAGGTTTGAAAAAGAGTTTTTTCTTTATGTTACTCAAACCGCCTGACATTTTGAAAACTTGCTGGTGTTTCAGTGACATTTTTAATGCGGATGAAGACTCACAGGTCGTGAATTCGAACTCCTTGCTGAGGTCGCTGTGCGGGCTGCCCCACGTCAGGATGTTCTGCGCGGTGAACACGTATGTTGTGCTCGGCTCCAAGTGGTCACCGAGTATTTCAAGATAACTCAGACCATCTGCAGTTACTACAGACTTCTCCGACACCTGGTAAGAGGAAAGAAAATACAATTCATCTTTTGAAGCTGAATGTAAAGTGATGCAGGCATTTTACCTCTTTTGTGTCTCCTTTTTTGCGATATGTCACAATTGTCCTCATTTGTTCTCTTATATGAGCTTTTTCAATGTTTGGCCTCCACGCCACGCGAAGATTCCCATTTGACTCCTTCACCGAGACAATGGTTGGGGCGTTGGGTTTTACTGGAACATGACAAGACTTCCATGTCACTTGAGTGTTTATGGGCAAATGAGTGAGTGTGATGTGTTGTGAACTCACAGCTGAATTTAATGCTGATGTTTTTGGACTCTACATATTGATCGCCTCTACGTACAGATGCCACGTGATTCTCGTATAATATCAGATACATATTAATGGAGCAGCAACATTTTCCACTTGTACACTGCACAGGAAGACAGTACTTCTCACTGTGGAGCACAAAACAGAATCAGTTATCATAATCTCATTACTAGCACTGGCGGATGCTTCCGGTTGTTCATGAGATACTGAGTCTGTTTTAAAGGCATCCATGAAAGTTATTGTGCATTGCATGTTGCATGACTGCCACAATCAATTCATACATGGAAATAAACTGGCTTTGCAAACTCACCCATAACCGTCAAGGCTCCACAGAGTCACGTTGTAGTCGGTGCAATTTGGAGCGTCAAAGTGACAAGACATCAAACGCTCATAGTTGTTGGTGCAGTCAAGATTCATTCCTGTTAAGGTAGATTCATGTTACTGCATGCTGCAATCATGCTAGAATCTACTGTACACATGTCACACTACATTAACTTTCTTTCAAAAGTACCAGTCCCAGTGTAGAGAGTAAAAAATACACACAAGGTGAGAAACACTGGCTCAGGCATCGGGTCAGGATGCCTCCGGGAAGCCTACTTTGGGACGCGTTTAAGGCACGTCCGACCTGTAGGAGGCCTCTGGGAAGACGCAGGACATGGTGGAGAGACTATGTCTCTAAACTGGCCTGAGAAAGCCTCAGAATCCACCAGGAGGCGCTGGACGATGTAGCCAGAGTTAGGGAAGTGTAAGGCTTCCCTGCTTAGGCCTTCTTACTTCATCTGTATGTTACTTTAAATCAGGGGTCTCAAACACGCGGCCCGCGGGCCAAATGTGGCCCGCAGGACACTAGTTTGAGGCCCCCGCCTTGATTTGAAAGTTTAATGTTAGTGCGGCCCGCGCAAGTTTGATATGGATGCTGTATGGTATCATGTACCCCCAAAAAAATATTACGTTTGATTAATGTTCATGTTAAAGGTTAAATAACTGTCAATAGTTATCCTCCCTATCTGTGTGGAAGTGGTAAGTTTTTGGCTATTTAAGTTTATAGGAAATAACTTGAAGGCTACCGTTTAGGTCACTAGCTCTCTAGTTTGCGAGTTAGCATGTGTCTCAAGACCCTGCAGTTGCGCAATATGTTGTAAATAAAAAGAGTATAAATGTGACTATAGTCGTGTTTTGTCATGTCTACAGGGCTCTAATAATGCTTTGTTCATTTTAATCTGAAAAAAATAATTTGTCTACCCACCGACTATATGTGGTTTCTTAAGTTTTTATTATTTGCCATTTTATTATTATTATTATAATATTTATTACTGATTACTTTATTCTTGATTTGTTTATTTATTTTTCATCTTATTTTGTGTAGAAAAATAAAAAGTAAGATATTTGAGAATAGTGGAATGTTTTATCAGAGCTTTTCTTGTAGAAAATTGGAACCAAAGCGAAGTAAATTTATTTGTTTTTAATAAATGCGTTTTTTTTTTTGAAAACCTGATGCGGCCCAGTCTCACCCAGACCCTAGCTCCAGTGGCCCCCCAAGTAAATTGAGTTTGAGACCCCTGCTTTAAATGTTACAATGAAGATGTCAGCATATGACACGTGACATGGCACGTTCCGATGTAAACAAGTTAATATCACGCTCCATGTCAACATCTGAAAACACGTGACTTTTTCCCGGTTACTTACATGTTATGGCTACACTTTACAATCCGTGTACTACATTACGTTATATTTATATATCTGTTTACATTGCAGTACGTATTCCGACTTACCAGAGAGAGCTGCTGAGGTTGCTATATTTCCAACATGAAGGAAAAGAAGGGCAAACATCCTGACTAAATCAACAGTGTCTTTTTTCTCTCTTTTAATCCGAGCAGACGCTTGATTACAGTTGAGCTCCAACTCGGATATGCGTTGCACTGTGAGCACACTTCCTCATTTGGGAAAGTCTTACTGGAATTGTGAGCAACGATTCCAGAGAAGCGTCACTCCCATTTTCTCTGAACTTGGTTGAGTATTCACACAAAGCAAGGATAAAGGATGTACTCTGATAATGCATTGCATTTTTAAATAAATAGAGAAATCAGTGTTCATCAAGAAATATGTTTGTTATTGTGGTTTTAGTATTTAAAGTATCTGGTTAAAAGTATTTAAAGTAAGTATTTCCATCAAATTAGAAATACAACCTGTGTAAATATTGTACATTTTGGGGTAATTAATATGCTTTCAAGATGTAAATTTAACGAATTAACCAAACTGGACGGAAAAAGGCGGAACTACGTGATGACGTCTTACGCTAAAATGATGTCATCACGTAGCGACCGTACATCGTGCGTACGTAAACATTTGTCTGTCAGATCGCGCGGGTTTATATAAACGTGGCTGTCATGGCGTCCAGGTTGGAGCGGTTTGTAAGCCCGGGCAAAGGTAACGGCCTGCGGTCGACTACAGGCATTAAAGGTGGCCAGTTGATCTTCTCCTGCGAACCCCTGGCAAGCTGCGTGTCCAACAAAGTGGCCAAAAATGTCTGTCATCGCTGCTTTGCACGGTAAGAGACGCTCCTTGCTTGTCTTCTACGTTAGCAATCTGCCCATTCTAAGCACTACAAAAGTTAGCTACTGTGGTTGTGTGGTAGCCAGCGTGGTTTTGTATCGTAGAACACTTCCTGGTTATGTGCTGTATGGACAGTAGATGGCGGCATTTGCGCACTCACGAGAAGGCTGCTGGGTTTCTATACAGAATCCAGTATGTGTCAAATGCAAAAACATCCAGATGTTTAAAACGTGCTGTGGAGACGACAACCCAATCTATCCAATGATAGCATGTTTGTTTTTTAATTTATTCAGCTATTCTGTTTTTTTAAAAAGCTACACACCGTGTTGTGTTCATAACATAATTATTTCCATTCTCCTCTGTTCAGATAACATTCTACTGTTTCCCACATAAAAGGATGCAAATGGTTGAGATAGATATTTTGTTGAGTGCACATAATGCATTAGAGGAAATGTAGAAACGTGAAGAAAATGTGTGTAACCAAAAAGAAAAACTGACCCTTACAGTAACATAGCATGAAACTTACAAAAAATGTCAAAATCAAGAAGCCTATCCCAGCTGTCTTCGGGCGAGAAGCGGGGTACAACCTGGACTGGTCGCCAGCCAATCACAGGGCACATATAGACAAACAACCATTCACACTCACATTCATACCTATGGACAATTTGGAGTCGCCAATTAACCTAGCATGTTTTTGGAATGTGGGAGGAAAACGGAGTACCCGGATAAAACCCACGCATGCACGGGGAGAACATGCAAACTCCACACAGAGATGGCTGAGGGTGGAATTGAATCCTGGTCTGCACGCTAACCACTCGATCGCTGTGCCGCCCGCTTTTTCAAAAATCTAAATATTGCAATTTTTATTTTTCTGACTTGTGGCAATATTTAATAAATAAATTTGCGTAATCATCATTGGATTATTGTTTTTATTATTTTATTATTGTTTTAAGTCAGTCACTGCATAATTGTGTTGGTACATGTAGTAGTTTACCCAACAACAACAACAAACAAGCACATATAAATGTTTTTCTCCGCCGCCCCCATTCACGCTGTTAGAAGCAATATATAGATGCAGAAGAAGAGACACATAGTAGCATTTAACACCTTCAGTTTAGCTGTTTAGCTAACACGTAAAATACATTTAAATACCACGCTAACACACACACTGCAGATTACAAGCCTTAACATTAGATCTTGGCGTTTAATCAATACATTAAATAACAAAGTCCCCCCTCTCACACTTGAAGATGGAGTAAAAACAAGAAAAATCAATAATAGTTTGTACCTTTGCTGAATTCCATTATACTTGCATGTGTGTGTGTGTTGGTCAGGAGACATGTTAATGTTGTGCTCATGTTATTGAGATACTGAATAAGCACATCTGCCATACTGTACACACCTGTCAACTCTGAGTCTTTCATTGATTTAATATTAGTGAGAGATGTGTAAAGTTGAACTGGTGTCATCAAACAGCTGTAGAACACACACACACACACACACACACACACACACACACACACACAGAGCCTGAGAGATGTGAGGTTTTTCACTAAACCCTGTTTGTCTCACAGCATGATGCCTTGATGTGAGTGCATATTTGTGTTGTGTAACTGTGGTCCTGTCTACAAAGGAACACTCATGAGATTTTTGTTCTTTGTTTTGACAAGTTTATAACCTGCAAAATGTTTTGCGGCTCCATGTTTTGAGGCAAAATGGCTCTTTTCATGCTAAAGGCTCCTGACCCCTGGCTTAGATGGAAGTAATGACTGATATACTGAGAAAGTACACACAAACACACACACTACCAGCATTGAAAGGGTCTGCGGTCAACAAATAGCAATGAAATGTAAGAACAGGTAGGCGAGGAGGGATCATCACGGATATAAAGACAGAATTAAATGCAGGAAAATGTCTGATCGTAATTGCAAAGTTCATTCATTTTCTACCGCTTTTCCTCACGAGGGTCGCGGGGGGTGCTGGAGCCTATCCCAATTGTCTTCGGGCGAGAGGCGGGGTACACCCTGGACTGGTCACCAGCCAATCACAGGGCACATATAGACAAACAACCATTCACACTCACATTCATACCTATGGACAATTTGGAGTCGCCAATTAACCTAGCATGTTTTTGGAATGTGGGAGGAAACCGGAGTACCCGGAGAAAACCCACGCATGCACGGGGAGAACATGCAAACTCCACACAGAGATGGCCGAGGGTGGAATTGAACCCTAGTCTCCTAGCTGTGAGGTCTAACCACTTGACCGCCGTGCCGCCTCTAATTGCGCCTCTAAATCTGTCAAGGGCATTCACACTACTGTTTCGCGGGCCAATCCGCAGCTGGACTAGCCGACAAACTGTTACTGAAGCCTGACGCCTTTCCAACGTTAATTTCGCAGCCAGCGGCGCAACACGGGAAGGCCCTCTAAGCACTTGGGAGTGTGACCAACAGTGGAGTGGACGAAAGAAATACAGCTGGAATACGTAGGTGCAGATTCTGGAAGATCTTGTTATCATGCTGGTTATTGTGTGTAGATGCTCTATAGGAGTCACAACTCAAACAAAGAGCTGGAAGATTAGCATAATAGGTCCCCTTTAAGAAGTCAATCCAGTCACTGCCAGCCTTTAAGGTGAGAAAAACATCTGCATATTTGCATTTCAACCATACACTTTTGCATTGTGTTTACCAAAACAAAGACATTAATGCAGCACGCCACCTTCTTGCTTGCACCCCGCAGTGATAAGAATGTGTATGTGGTGCTATATGAAGCATACAGATTGCTACTTTAGATGCACGTACTGTAGACTCGCATACAGGAAAAGATAAGAGGGAAATCACCCCCGTCCCTTGTTGCTTCGTCTCAATTTATGCTCCCATCTGCTTCTTCTAGCTTCTCTCACGCCTTATCTGTTTTTTTCTCCTCATTCCTCCTACTCATCTGCCCATCATTCACACGTATAGCACTTTTTTTTTTATTTCACACACTGCTAGTTGTTGATGTAGTCTGTCGTCTTTCTGCTCGCTCTGCCCGACTTTTCTGGACTCCTACGGATGTGCGTTTCCATGCATGTCCTCACGTCATCATGATAAAACACAACCTCATGCGCATCCCCTCAGGTGTTAGTGAATCATGCTCCAAACAACCATTAAGAACTCAGCAAGGGTTCTGAGATGGCTCTCAATGCTACACAGCTGGCATCTTTTTCTTCACCACACACACACACACACACACACACACAGCACACCTCCAACACTCGATGGCATTTGGGCTGGGTAATTGTCTCAGTGGTCTGTTTGTCATCTGACGTCTGAAGTCTATAAATGACTGAGCTTTTTCAATGAGTTCCATCCTGCCAAGCTGTCTGTTTTTGGGTCTACTGTTTCTGGTCTGCTGCTGGGTCAAGTCCAGAACTCAGGACAGAATGCACATATCAATGTCCCTCTTTCATTCACAGACAATTACAGTGGAATCTCCAATTTCGAATGCTCTAAAGTTTGTACAGTTTGTTCAAAGTACAGCCAGTGACAGCTGGGCAATAAACAAAGTGGAAAGAAGTGATCAAACACTCTGGCATCAATTAGCGTAGCCTGTAGCAACTTCAATACCAGATGCGTCATTTTTTAGCAGCCCTACGTGATACAACAGACATGGAGGATTTACCGCCCCATTGCGGATCGGTTCTCATGATCGGTTTTGAAAGTCGTTTATTGGCAGACGCCGACCATGTTTTTGTTTTACAGGAATTGCGTGATATTTTTCTCGGCAGTTGATCGAAAAACGAATATCCCGAATTGGTAGAGCAGCAAGCAGCATATGATGCACTCTCACTTTTTTTTAAATTGAAGGTCATACAGTTTGGAAATTGAACCTATTCTGGTAAAATGTGCCTCACCCTACAGCTTTGAAAGTATATCTTGTGAGACTTTAGTTCTTTTTTGCACTGTAAAGAATGGAAATATTGGCTGATCGGTCTTGATGCCAATAATGATATTGACAAGACGGCAAAGAGCTTGCATGCTCACTATGTCCGTGTCTGGAATTATTTCCAAGCTTTGTATTTGGATTTTAAATCTACAATTTGCAAAGACTGCAATGCTGCGTTAAGTAAGGTTTCTATCACACCTTGGAAAAAAAGTAATTCATCCTCGGCTAGCATACCGGCAGCAAAATAAGAAATGACAGGTGCTGAAGGATCGAAGTTTCGAATTTCACTGTGCAGCGTTTCATCCTTTGCACTTTACTTTGTTCTTTAGCTTTTGGAATTGTATCAATTGTACCACTTCATTGGAGTCTTATTTGTTGATAGTAGGAGAACACCTAATTTTACTTGATCATTATCTTTTTTTTCACTTTTGCAAAATATTTACAATGTTTTCTATAGCTTACATTGTATCTTGCGGTATTTGTCTTATTTTACAAAAACAGTGTTTACTTGTGAAATGCATCACATTAGACAAAGCATAATGTGTTAATTCGCCAATATTAGTTTGAGGGAAAAGCCGCTGCCAATATCGATAACGGTAATGAAGGCGAATATCAAGCATCTCTACGTAGAACCAATTAAATGCCTACAAAAGGAAACATGGTGGGTTTATAGTAGGTCTGCCTCTTTTAAAGGATGTGGAAATCCAACAATTGATGGATGTTTGTTTCTAATTTACATGCATTATATTGCTATGATGTGAGGGGAAAGCTGTAGCACGGGGTGTTAGCCACTCAACCTGCAAATAAAAAAAATCCACTCAGGCATGACCGGACTATGCAACAGAAAACAAGACCTCACAAAATGAATAATATAAAACACACCCAGGCATAGAAGTAACTTTTGATCTAACAGCACGGTAGTAGTCTTTACTCTCGGGAAATTAATTACTGTGCAAGACACACACACACACACACACAGGCACAGACATGCTGAGGTAGGCCTAATTAGGCGTCTGATAGGAGGGGCTTTAAAAAAGTACTCTCATTAAGTGCATGCTTTCAGGCACTTGCATATTCAAGTTGGAACTCGGTGTCCATCACATTTGGTATTCTTGTGATTCCATTCACTTATTTTTCTTCTTGCTAATACACCCCCTCCCCACACACACACACACATTTTGCATGAAATGGCTGCATGGTGACCGACTGGTTTGCGCACAGGCCTCACAGCTAGAAGAACAGAGTTCAATACCACCCTCGGCCATCTCTGTGTGGAGTTTGCATGTTCTCCCCGTGCATGCGTGGGTTTTCTCCGGGTACTCCGATTTCCTCCCACATTCCAAAAACATGCTAGGTTAATTGGTGACTCCAAATTGTCCATAGGTATGAATGTGAGTAGGAATGGTTGTCTCCATGTGCCCTGAAATTGGCTGGCGACCAGTCCAGGGTGTACCCCGCACCTCGCCCAAAGACAGCTGGGATAGGCTCCAGCACCCCTCGTGAGGATAAGCAGTAGAAAATGAATGAATGAATTTTGCATGAAATACACAGAGATTGAACGTATGTTGAGAAGAAGACAACACAATAGTGTCATAATTTACCAAGTCTACCTGTTCCTAATGAAAACCATGTAATGTTATTCATGAGTTTTCATAGCGTGGCTGCGTTCCAACACCGGACCTGTCATTCTTGAGACGTCACTTTACAAAGCATCCGAAAGGGCAACTGCAGCAGAGTGAGTGGAAGGTTGGGAAAGAAGGGAATTGAAGTGAGAGGGAAAGAAGATTAAAAGAGAAGATGATGAGAGGGAATTACTGCATTGGAAAGATGATATTAGTCTCTGGATGAAAATGTGAAGTCACTTTTCTGTGCCCGTTGTCAAGTTCAAGTACTCAGCCCGTTCGATACAGGGGTCATGGTGCGGTACGCATGTGTATCGAAGAATATGTGCACTTCCAGTTGCCACCTTACCGCATACCGCTGGTATGATCATCGAACTGTTTGCTCGAGCTACAGCGGTTGAAACTACTGCACAGATTCCATTGCTGTTTGTTTTAGTAACCATACACTCAACGCTGAGTCAAACTTTTGTTTATAAACAAATATACTGTCGATTGGCACCATTCGCAAGGCTGCACAAAAGCATGTTTTCATTATGAATTGACAAAATACCATAAAACAAAGCCTTGATTCTGGCTTAGTTGCTTTCTATCTCTCTTTAATCATGTTTAACACCGTAGAGTAATTGATTTTCCTCCTCATTAAATATCTGTCGTGACACCTCCTTGGCTTTGGTTCCCACTGGCGTGTTGATTCTTGCTGACACTGCACTTTTACCTCGGTGCAACATGGCTGTCATTTGGGTCAGACTGTTCTCAAAGGGGGGGGTGGTGGCTTTCGTGTAGTTTTCAATCCATTATTCCGTAAGTGTGTTGCTGGTGTCAGCAGAACTCCTCAAGTGGTTAATGACCTTGAGAGGCAACATTGCCTAATTTAGAAGAACTCAAAGTAGGGTTGTGGTCAGTATCAGTCTTCCTGTTTGAGTTGACTTCACAGCTGGACGCGTGTGATGGGACCAAAGCATCTGACTGAAGCTCACCCAGCGGTTCTGTTAAATCTGAGCAGAGCCCGGCTGTGTTTGGGTCTGGCTCGGTCCTATCTGTTGTTATTGCCCTGTGTCTCACCGTGGGTGGCTTTTCACGTTCCTGTTCCTTCTCTGCATGACAGGAATAGCTATGTTTTCACAAACCTTTACCCCAGCGTAGGACTATAAATTTAAGATTGGAAAGGGAGGACAAGAGGAGATGGATGTAGGAGATGTTGATAAATTACACTCAAAGGGGGCGGAAAAATATGGCTATTTTGAATCTTTGGGGGGGCCTTGAGCCAAATACAGCAAGTTGTGTCCCACACTGATATGCCCACATCGGAAATGCTAAAGTTGTGTGGATAATGTTGACATCCAAGTATGTTTTCGTTTTATAGCACTGCTTTGTCCTCTGCTTCTTATAACATTGTATGACCCATATGGTCTATAAGCTAATTACTTACATTTATCATAAAACATTTTAATTATACAGAAAATCATTTTAGGAACCTTTTAACATTCTTAACTTCCATACAATTTATGTAACTGTAATTTATACCTGTATTATTAATCAAATGTGTTTTGTGTTAACATTTTTGACATCATAAATAGATGACTTCCAGTGCCGGTCGCCATTTTGTAAGCTAGCTAAAATGCTAACAAGAACATTTTGTAATAAAAATACATTAAGAACACAGATGGAGTCACGCAGTATATCAATGACAAAATAAGATGCATGTCATATTGTATGCTAACCGTAGAATGTACACAAACCAAGGCAAAATTGTGGCGTAAATGTAACCAAATATCATGGTAACTGTGGCAGACGCTAACCGAGGTTTCACTGTAATATATGATTCATGCTGATATCGGATTGATATCGGTACCGTCAAATTCAAGGCTGTATTATTAGTGTCGAATTGGAAGCGAAAAGGTTCGGAATGCCCCTAATAGTCACGGTTGAACAGGTTATCATTTAAAAGGTTATTATGCTAGATTAGCTTATTTACTAAAGAAAATGAATGAAAGAAGAATGAATAAAACCACAGCTCTCGTGTCTGTCACTGGCTTATAGATCGTAGCGATAGAGATCCAGGCATTATTTTAAGATGTGCAGTGAAGCCTTTTTTTTTTTTTCAAATAAAGGTGTATGTATGCCCATGGAAGTCCTTCATGAGTACTGGTACTCATGACATCAAAAGCGATCAAAAGCCTTCAAAAGAGACCATTTCAGCTTCTTCTCTCAAAAGTGGATAAAACTAGACATGGCCATATTTAGTGCTCATAAACAGCCTCAAGGGACACATATTGGTCACATTAAAAAGTCAGTTTTGCATAAGAGGAGATTTTTATGTAGCCATATTGTACTGAGCAGCCCGGACAAAGGTGTGTTTCCCCCCAAAAAACAGCCTAGTGGATAATACAGCAAATACACCAAGACTTGGAATTGAACAGAATTATCGGACTGTAGTTTTCACTGTAACATATTTTATAAGCATTATGCTGTATGAGTTTGTCCAGAGCACGCACACGCCGAACTACACATACAAGTAAAAACTATCCCTCAGAATTAATGTGACTGTGTGTGTTCTAGTGCTGCTGTTCTTAGTGCCTGTAATTGGCCCCAGGGAGGACACACACACACACACACACACACACACACACACACACACATACTGCAGTACTCGGGCTTGTTATCATACTGACAAGCACTGAGGAAAGGGCAGCAACACACCTCGAAGGCAGGCAATAACCATCAACATAAACTGAGTGATGGGGGAAGGAATATCTCACGGGTCATTCTTGTAGATGACAATATGGATAAAGATTGGTTAATTTGACATGGGTACTTTTTGACAAATCGTACATAAGACTTGTGTATATAAAAACAAAGATCCCTGGCATACAACTTGCACCGAAAGTCGTTATTTTGCGGTAGTGTTAAGGAGTTTTTTGTGTCTGAATGGGAAACGATGAATTTTATAGTTTGTTTTGTTTTGTGTGTTTTATACCCGGGATCTCCATCGGGCCTAATAGAGTATCCCCATTTTCATGAATGCAATTCAGTACTACTAACTACCAGTAAGGGGTTGTGCTTTTAACCACTTACCTGTATGCATTGATTGCCTGCAATCCAGGTGCCTCGAGGGGTACAGGTCATTGTGGTTGTCTCCGACCATACATTAGTATTTTTTTCATAGTTTTAATAAAAAAAAATGTTCCCACAAATATTGGTCCATTTATTTTTATACAAAATTCATATGCAAATTCTAGAGTCGAACTATTTGATGTGGTTTTAGTGTCATTTCCAATTGTTTATGTTGACTATTTTATACTCTCATTTCAATTTATTTAATGAACTGGCTTTTTTAGTTATGCCATTTTTTGTTGTCTGTGTTTGTTTCTTCTGTCCAGGCATGAGACTTTGCTGAGGTGCTCTCAGTGCAAGATGGCGCGATATTGCAACATCACTTGCCAGGTATAATATAATGCATATATAATGCATTGTATGTGTTCTTTTGTGTTTTGTATGTGTTTGTTTATTTTCCTTTCCCTGGCAGAAACAAGCATGGTCTGACCATAAAAGGGAGTGCAAATCTCTGCAACATCTCCTTCCCAGAATTCCCACCGACTCTGTCCGATTGGCCGCAAGGGTCATTTTCGCCCTGGTAATGTTCATCATATACTGAAACTGGATTTTGGTGGCCATTTTAACTGACTTTGAATCAAACAGATGGACAACACCCATTTTATTTGTTTGCTTGTGCATCTCAGCTGTGTTGAAAGCTTTTTATCAGTCATGTTTGCACATCAACAGAAGATGGAAATGCTCCATCTGTTTAAATAAGCCTCTTGGGTGCATGAAAGATTGGGATATTTTGATGCTGCAAAATAAAGCAGTTTTTTTTTAACCATACCTGTTATATCGTACAGTTAACTCCAGTAAAGAGCAGCAGTGAGGAGTTCTACACTTTAGATGAACACGAATCACGTAAGTCTCTGTTGAAAACCTCGCAAAAATCCGAGCCAACATGTTACGGCCATGAGACACTGATTTGTTTTCTTCTACTCAGATCTGACCTCCATGTCTGAGCAGAAGAAACAAGGCCTATCTCAGCTTGCATCCATGCTGGAGTTGTACCTGCAACAGGAAGTGCCTGACCTTGCACAGGAAATGACATCGACCCTACCGCAGTCCTGCAGACAACCTCTGGACTTGATTGCAAAGGTGAGCTGATGTCACTCAAACACAATGATTTATTTTACTCCCTGGTGTACATGTGATGGCACGACTCCAATCAGACCCACAAAAGCAACTGTTTATTGTGTTTGGCACCCCCCACTGTGCTTGGCTTATACCCAGACATATGTCCAAGATTGTCTCAGCATCTGTGTTAGTTTGCGTGCGCGTGCGCGCGTGTGTGTGTGTTAATTCCGAGCACAACCCGGGGTCTGTCTTCACTAGAACTCAAACCACATTTTGTCTGGATTTCATCTTTACCAGTCATCTACGAGCATGCCTGGCTCCTCTGAGATTTTAGGACTGCAAGTCATTGTAATCACAACAAGGCCTTGTGTGTTTTACCGGGTCCCACACAATAGTTGCATGCATGCATCATGATTGAAAGCAGCCAGCTGAATTAACGCCATTAAACATGAAAGTGGCAAAATAGACAACAGGCTGCCACGAGCTACATGATGCTGCAGCACTGCACCTGAAACAATAAGCCATCTATTTTAGCTCATCTAATTGTTACATTACGTTACTCATGCATGTGTAATTATTTGTTAATAACTTTAATGTGGTGCAAACTTAAGCTCACAGAGCATGCTGACAGCAGATTCTCACCATGTTGAGATGAATTGTCTTAACATAATGTTGCAGCGCTGATGTTTTTTTTCCACGTCTTTACATAATTGATTAAATATCATGGAGCCTGAGAGCAAACTCATCCTTGATGAGATTTGGAAAGTAAATGTGAGTGTGGTTGCGGAGGAGGGGGGGTGGACTTGGTTGTGACGATGGGAAAAGCTGCTGATTAAATACCCTTCTTCAAGATTCCGATGGGAACTGCGGCACGTTTGGAGGGGGGGGGGGGGGGGGGGGTGAGGGCTGAACGAAACTGTTTAGATTAAAGTGAGAGGTTGGAAACATGTGAACGGAGATCAGAAAGAGGCGCAATTAGGAGAGCAGCAAACCACATGTCACAACACAAATCTTAAATGGAATATATAAATTAAAAAGTTTGAAGTTAAATATGTGTAGTTGATATGTATGTGGATTTTTTTTTTTACAAAATAATGGCTTTAGTAAGGGAGCTTGTCTCAAAGAAAGATTTCCTGGGAGCCATAGCTAACGACTGTAAACAAAGCGAAGCAGAGCTGTGGGGAGGGCAGTCCTACAGGGCATGCCCATATATGGAAGCCCGGCTACCTGTGACATCACAAGGTGACAGTGTTGGGGAAAAAGCATTCAGAACTTCCGAATGTGCAACCTCATTATTTGAAAATATGGCATTGTTTAACATGAGAATACAACATTTATTGGTCAGAAAAGTGTAAATATCATAATAGGTCCCCTTTACAAATGGTAGACTTTCATCCCTTCCTATATGTTCTTTAAGTGCACACTAACAGTATTATGGACTTTTCAGATAGATGAAGGAAATCCACTTCACTTCATCCAGGTTGGAGCGCCAATGACAAGGTCAACAATCAATAAATCAACAAATGCCTTCATGAATAAGGGTCTCCTATTAGGTGCAAACACTCAATGATAGGAAGGCCGGAATGACTTTACCAGACATCAGTTCAAACAAAAACAGAAAGAGCCTCTTGAGAGATAAAACCGATATAAGCTTGAATACAGACATCGTTGTGTCTAACTCTACATATATGCATACTGAAGTGGACCACCGCAACTAGGAAAAGTGGGACAATTTACAGTGAACACAATCAATGCATACAGTATCAAACTGAAAAGAACTCTACTGCTTAGCGTGGGAGGTTTCAAATTGTGTCCGATTGAGCCTCCTATCAGAGAATAATTCAATTGAATATTTTGTAGAGTATTCTGCTCACCACACTTTTTTTCCCAGTCAAGCAAATAGCACAGAAATTACTCAGAAAGTGCTTCCCATTGCAAATTGACGAAAATCCAATTAGCATGCATCCGGAAAGATTCAAATGCAGTGTAACAGAATATTCCTAATTGTCTGAGTCACTCATCGAAAGCTGAATGTTCCAAAAAGGAACATTTGTTTGTTGTCCAGCTTCTAGAAATGTGCTTCATGAATGAATGTGTATGCTGGGAGGAAAAGCACATAAATTGTGTGTACATATTTATGTGTAGCCTTAAGCACAACTATTCCTGCGTGGAAAAACCACCACCCACTGATGTTTGCTGGTCAGCCGTACAAACCCCACCAACCCACATACAGTAGCCCCATTGGAGTGTTTATCTCTGAGAGCCTCCACACCGTATAATCTTATTACTGAAGCTGTGACGGTTCTGCTGGTGCTGTAACTTCTGTAAGGCATTCATGACTGTGGTTGCATGTGCATGTCATGGCCATTGTATTTTAAGGCTATTAATAAGATATTTGAAAGCTATTAATGTTGTCGCCCTGACTCTTGTTTTTCATTTCGGTTGCTGAGATAGTATACACTATTGTTATTGTCGGTAACCACACAAATATCATGTATTATAACCATTTGTTCTGGTCTTTTTTATGCCTTTATAGATTCTTGCAATGATAAGAAAATGACTTACACAGGTATAAATGATAAACGTAAACAAGCCGAGTTGATGACTGCACGCTGCAGCGGATAGAGAAGATGAATGAAATACTGTCATTGTGAGGAGAAAATAAACAAAATAATTATAAACACTGAACAATCCCGACCCAAACAGTTTGATAAACGATAAATGCCAGCGAAGGTTCGGCTAAATCTCCTCTTACAGAGAGTGCATGGAAGTTAGTAGGGGTTAGCTTAGTTTTGAACTGGCTTTTGTGGTTTTGTGTGCCAGTTGGGCTCGATGAGTATATTTTCACCACTTTGTGTTTTATGGCTTTAATGTAAGGAACGTTTTACAATGTCCGATGATGCCGTGCAGGTTGCGAGTGGGGGGAATCAGAGAGAAGCATGTTTATTTTTTAACACAGTTTGTATTAGCCGGAAATACACTTTCTCACTACACACTTCTATGACCATCCTTCAAAATAAGAGCGCGGGTTGCTTTTTTCTGCGTAAACAAAACAAGAGTGTCATTAAAAAATATCTTGTATATGCAGTTGTAATTGCATGGGTGACTAGATTGTGACTGATTGTTGAAGACTCAGTAGCAATGAGTGACAGGAGAGTTAGCCAGTCACCAACAAAATAAATGTGCATTTTATTATATGCGTTAAGGCTTGTAGCTTTTCATAGAAGACTCGTATATCCATATTCCCCAACCCTACTGCTCCCTGACATGTTTTTTATTTTTTTTGCTGTGTCTGACTCACAACAGTACATGTCCCCCATCAATTATAGATGGAAGTGTGTATTTTTCAGCAGTGCACAATGTGCAGCCGTTTTTTCCTGAAGGTTTTCCAAATAGTTAACTGCAGTGGCTTACATGCAACACAGCCTTGAGTCGTTAAGTGATGCACACACGCACTCCACTGCAGCTATGAGCTTAATATGCTTCTACACAGGTAGTTTGAAAGAGAATTGCTGTGGGTGTCAAGGATAGGATACATTGTCTGCTTGTATGCGGTTTCCACAGCAACCGGCAGCTAATAGACAATAAGCTCAGGGGCGGTTGCACGAGCTCTTTGCATTGCTTCCAATATAGTCTTTAGTTTCTAGTTGTGCATGTTGGGTTAAAAGGAAGATCAGTAATTCTAAGTGGTGTTTAGCCACCAATAGGGGGCACTGTGATTGCATGCATCTACTGTGTCTGGCCATTGGCGAAAAGGAGTCAAGTCTCCCGTGCTTGAACCTCTGTTTCTGCAGATTGTTGATTTTTGCTCCTCTATGCAGGCATCCTTGTAGTATCCGTAACAATTCTCTCCTCCTTAGTCCTCACGACACGCGCCCCTCTCGCCTCTGCCTTGTAACAAATGAGGAGTTTAATACTGTATACTTGAACTGTTCACTGTGCTTAACCATGCAGGATGTTACTGTGACTAATGTGTGACTGGCAGCGTTTTTGTGCTATAAAATCATTCTTTGTGCTAATGGCTGCTGCCACCACCACGTGCTTACAGGGCAGGCTGCAAACACACTCTGACACATGGAATGAAGTGCATCATTACAGCTCTTTGTAATCCCAGAAGAGTAATAAGGAGGCAGAGAACCATTCCGAGTGTCCATATACACTACATGTACTCTATACCACAATGTGTGGGTGCTTTGTTTCCATGTGCTCAGATGGGCATATACACATACAGTATGTGCACCAGATTCTGGTTGTGTGATTGCAGCAGGGTTGTGTGTGTGTGTGTTGGCCAGACTACAATGGTGCAATAAGAAGTGACAGATGAGATCTGGCTGAAGAGCCTTTTATTGCTTCCCTAAAGCAACTTTCCCTTGTGTGCGTATGTACAGTATATACAAAAGCCACTACAGTATGTTTCTGTTTCAGCTACATCTGATTTTGTGTATGTATACCTCTGTATCTGTGTTAAAAGTCCAACAATGCGTGTGTTTGTGTGCATGTGTGTGAACTTATTGCTATGCTGCATCAGCCCATTGCTGCATTGAGAGCGATTCCTCACACGGCTCCCATGGCCCGACATGTCGCACACATAAAATCAGCACACACAAAACAATACCATGTGCTCCGAAGCAGCTCCTCTGTGTCTTGTTCTTTTTTTCGCCGCCGCCTGACTATCATTTTTCTAACGTCACCGACGTTCTCTCAGTGGGGCCAAGTGTCTTAAACTGCCGCCAGAACACTTTGGTCACGTCTATGACAAAGACCGATAGAGGCGTCACGCTAAATCTATTATTAAAAGACCGCTCACAGTCTTGCAGTTGTTGTAGGCACCTTTTTGTGTACGTTTGTGGTTCACTTACCCATACCACATTCCACCCAATATGTAAAATTTTATTTAGTATAGTAGAATCACCTCTTTTTATGGGATTTACATTCTGAGCACACCAGCAAATGGCGAAAATTCGATAAATTGAAATTTGAAAAAGGCTTAATCCCTAAATATGTCTCACAAATGCGTTTAAAATGATTAAATGTAGTAGGTATTCACCACTAATGGATTATAAAGCACCACTAATGGATGATAATCTGTGTTGATGAAGATCTGTGTTGACCCTCAAAGTAGCTCGCCACTCATAGCAGGGGCCAAAGGGTGTGATTTGGGGGGCAGCTGAAAGCGGGGACCTTGATGGTCCGATCCTTGGCTGCTACGTGGAATGTCACCTCTAATGGGACTACAGACAGAGCCATCGATTTGATTAAAATTTTCATTTTAAACTTGATATACTTTGCATGTTATTAAAATGCTGTCAACATTTTGGTGATTAATAGTCCAAGATGATTTTCTTTGTCTCAAAAAGGACGTTGAAGACATAGTGTTGTAGCTTTCCCATAACCCTGTGCAAGTGTGAGACTGACCAAATGCCATCCATCTTGTAATTGTTAGCAGGCAGAAGATTTAAAGATTTCAAAAAGTCATTTAATTACTGAAAACCATTAAATCTTTTAAATGTATTAAACAGAAAATTAAATTGAGATCACCACCTCTTCAGAGGGAGATTCTGCTGAGTCACTGGCAATCTAACACCATTTTGATATGCTCTGAATACCTTTTAGTATGCATGTTCATCCTTTCAGTCTTTCAGGTTTGAAGGAGCACCATGTGTCCACTCCCACCAAGACTTCCTGTGGCGGAAATTAAAAAATAGAAGATATCAAATCAGTTTACGCAATGCGACTCTTGAGAAATATCAGACATTGTTTGCTCTTTGCTTCGTACTTCTAGTGGTTGAGATGTTTATCGTTGATCTTATCATCCAGGACATGCTAATTGGACAAAACACATTCATGGCAGTTTTCTTGAAATGCCAACACAAGCAAAGATAGTGAAACTGCATGCACAGCATAGGTAAGTCATGGTTCACATTTACATGCTGTCATTTTCTCTTGGCTATCTATGCATTAATGTACTCGATCCGTTTTAGAAGCTCAGCTAATTCTATGCGCTTGTTATAGGAGGCATTTAGCTCATGCGTAGTTGTTGATCAAGTGTAGGAGTAATTTATTCTCAAGGCGTTTTTTTTTTTTTAGAATGACTTGCCATCTGTTGAGCTATTAAGTAGAAGGCAGATAAAAACTTGATTACCTTCACAAATGAAAATGGTATCACTCTCCTAGTATGATGCACTCAAGAAATTACATCATTTGCTGACTTTCTGATCAATTCTCGAAAATCGATCACACTTACATTAAAAACATTACATGGGCTGCAGATGGTCATGGTGTATAGTAAATACAGTGCATCCGGAAAGTATTCACAGCGCTTCATTTTTTCTACATTTTGTCATGTTACAGCCTCATTCCAAATTGTATTAAATTAATCTCTGACCTCAAAATTCTACACAAAATACTCCATTATGACAATGTGAAAACGTTTTTTTTTTTTACTTTTTTTAAATTTATTAAAAATAGAAAACTAAGAAATCACATTTACATAAGTATTCACAGCCTTTGCCATGAAGCTTAAAATTGAGCTCAGGTGCATCTTTTTTCCACTGATCATCCTTGAGATCTTTCTACAGCTTAATTGGAGTCCACCTGCAGTAAATTCAGTTGATTGGACATGATTTGGAAATATAATAACTGTCTATATAAGGTCCCACAGTTGACTGTGCATGTCAGAGCACAAACACCAAGCACCAATTTGTGCCTCAAGACAATCCTGTCTCGCAGGTCTACAGACAGTTCTTTTGACTTCATGCTTGGTGTTTGTGCTCTGACATGCACAGTCAAAAAGATGCACCTGAGCTCAATTTTGAGCTTCATGGCAAAGGCTGTGAATACTTATGTAAATGTGATTTTTTTGTTTTCTATTTTTAATAAATTCAAAACATGTCAGAAATTTTTCACGTTGTCATAATGGAGTATTTTGTGTAGAATTTTGAGGTAAGAGATTAATTTAATACAGTTTGGAATGAGGCTGTAACATGACAAAATGTAGAAAAAGTGAAGCGCTGTGAATACTTTCCGGATGCACTGTATTTCTACAACATTGTATTATTGCCGACATGCTGACAAACAGAAACTGGCAGGCGCTATGATCCAACTCACGCAGACATTAGGCAGTGAACTAAGCCGAGAAGAGACGTCAACCGCAGCTTTGTCTCAGGTTTCTGTCCTGTAATGTGCAAATTTACTGATTATTACTTAAGAAAATGTTTTCAATGATTGCACTAATAAAGAATGCATCCTTTTAAAGTACCACCTACTGTACATGTAGTTGGCACAGCAACCAATGGTGTTACAGTTCAGGTGAGTGGAGTTTGTAAACAGGGCGTATTGTACTATGAAACATACAGCATCATACTGTTTCATCCTGCTTTTATACACTATATTACCAAAAGTATTTGCTCACCCATCCAAATGATCAGAATCAGGTATGCTAATGACTTGGCTTAGCCACGGGTGTATAAAATCAAGCACCTAGGCATGCAGACTGTTTCTACAAACATTTGTGAAAGAATGGCCGACTCTCAATTCCATCGGATGCCACCTGTGCAACAAATCCAGTTGTAAAATTTCCTCGCTCCTAAAACATCCCACAGTCAACTGTCACCTTTTAATATAAGAAAGTCGAAGGGTTTGAGAACAACAGCAACTCAGCCACAAAGTGGTACTAGGCCATGTAAACTGATGGAAAGGGGTCAGCAGATCCTGAGGCGCATAGTGCAAAGAGGTCGCCGATTTCCTGCACAGTCAATTGCAACAGAGCTCCAAACGCCATGTGGCCTTCAGACTAGCCCATGTACAGCACAAAGAGAGCTTCATGGAATGGGTTTCCATGGCCGAGCAGCTGCATCCAAGCCATACATCAACAAGTGCAATGCAAGGCGCCGGGTGCAGTGGTGTAAAGCACACCGCCACTGGACTATAGAGCAATGGAGACGCGTTCTCTGGAGTGATGAATCACGCCTTTCCATCTGGCAATCTGATGGACGAGTCTGGGTTTGAGGGTTGCCAGGAGAACAGTACATTTCGGACTGCATTGTGCCGAGTGTGAAATTTGGTGGAGGAGGAATTATGGTGCAGGGTTGTTTTTCAGAAGTCGGGCTTGGCCCCTTAGTCCCAGTGAAAGGAACTTTGAATGCTTCAGGATACCACAAGATTTTGGATAATTCCACGCTCCCAACCTTGTGGGAACAGCTTGGAGCAGCCGTTTCCTCTTCCAACTATGCACCAGGGCACAATGCATGGATGACAGAATCTGGTGTGGATGAACGTCACCGGCCTGCACCCAATAGAACACCTTTAGGATGAATTACAGTGGAGACTGAGAGCCAGGCCTTCTCCACCAACATCAGTGTATGACCTCACCAATGTGCTTTTGGAAGAATGGTCAAAAATTCTTATATACACTCCTCAACCTTGTGAACAGCCTTCCCAGAAGAGCTGAAGCCATACTAGCTGCAAAAGGTGGACCGACATCATATTGAACCCTATGGGTTCCGAATGGGATGGCACTTAAATTCACATGTGAGTCACGGCAGGGGAGCAAATACTTTTGGTCATTTTGGTGTATGTCCCAGTGTCTATATGCTTATCTGTGGTGTGTCCAAGTCATTACAGTAATCCTAGTGTGAATGTTTCAGTATGTTTGTCCTTATCTGGCTAACATTTTCGCTGCTTTGCCCTGTGTAGCTGGCAGTGGCATGGGCCTAATTAGCTTTGGCATTACGTAGTCAAACACACTCATAGCCACACATACAGCTTAGTGTAAGTACATCATAAATGAAAGGAAAGAGAATTAAAAATAATTTGCTTAATTGAGTCTTTATTATGCTACAGCATCACAGCTCCTACTCCCCCTACAAACCCTGCGACTGAGATTGACGCGCACCAAGCAAAAAGTCTAACCTTTGTGTCAAAGCTGTGATTGGTCTAATTTTTGGTTTCTCCCTCTTGTGAAACCGTCAAAGTCCATTGACTCTTACTCCACAGGAAACTAAAAAGCTAGTCAACAAGAGTTGAGATTTCTCATTCTCAGGAAGACACTTTTCCTAGCCTTTTGGCCGGCGAAATGCTATAACAGGATCAAGACGGCCTCATAAGGGCCAGCGTAGTACTAGTGACCATTCTGTAATACTTTGAGACTTCAGGCTAGTTGTGTGTAATGGTAATGGTTTTATTTCATTTGAACATGCATCAGATTACAATTGAGTGCATCACATAATCAGTTCACAGTTCCACATGTCCAAAAGGAGTAGGAAGAAGCCAAGCTTATTAAATCCTACCCCTCCATCTGGTACAATCAGTAACTGTTACATTTGTTCACTTCCTGCTTTCCATAATACAGTTTAAGTTTTTTTTTTTTTTTTAATAATGTACATCATACCGAAGTACGAGGTGATATGACCATCCAATGACATAATGGGTACCATAGCAACTGTCAGTATAGTGATAACACAAGTTTTGCTTTGAGTGTGGCTCACGTATGGTGGTGAGGAGGAGCGAAGGATGAGGAATGTTTCGAAAAGTCTGAGTGTCAAGAAGGGTGACTTTGGGAAGATGGTTAACACTAAATTAAAATTCTACATGCAAATCTGGATGTCGTTTCTAATTCCACAACGTCATTTTCATCAGCAATATGCTGGGCATGATTATGCTGCACTGTTTGTTTATGTGTGTGTTTTTGGGGGCGGGGATTACTTAAATGACAGCTTTTGGCTCCAGCTGCGACAGCCACTATCTCGCTCGTCTCTTTTATCTTCCCTTATGCTTTCTCCGCACTCCCTTCTGCCGCTGCAACATTTACAGTAATTACTGTTCTGCCGTGTTTTAGACGGATGGAAACAGGGACAGAGCCTGATCCAATACCAGAGTGTGCATGTTTGTTATTATGTCTAATTTCCTGAATGTCCTCCAGAGGGTTGTGCCAGAAAAAGCGATTCCTAAGACGGTATGTTTTAATAGTTATTCCCCATTCCTATTAACTAGAGAAACAAAATAATGAAAGGCACAGTTTTAGAATGAAGAAACACTAGCCTGCTGGCTGTTACGACCGTATACAGTGGTTCCTTGTTTAGTGTTGTATTCCGTTCCAGAAGGTCCGACTCAGGAGTCATCAATGTCGTGGGTCCATTGACTGTCCATTGATTGTCCATTGACCAATTTGTTGTCTTACATGTATGTGCCTTACAGGCTGCCGTCGTAGCGTGAAATAAGTAAAGCAAGATTTTGTCTTGGTCTGTGAGCCAAGGTGGGTGTGTAAACAAACACAAATACAAAAGTTTGTTACGTGTGCCATATTGTATGGTAACCAAGCGGACAAACACAAACCAAGGCAAAATATTAGCACACTAACTGGGGCAGACATTAACCAAGGCACCACTGTAGTTCATAAATGTATTTCAAGTTTGTTTTTTGTTAATATTTTTGTGGAACTTCTCAAAATCAGAGCTACAATCTGGCATCATTGTTTGGCCTTAACCAAGGTCTGCACAGAGCCATTCTGATGACCTGTGTTTCCCATTACCCAAGTTGCCAGGCAACCACCAGTCATCATAGTACTAGTGCTAACTTAATCATGGTAACCTTTTTTTTAATCTAAGAATTTAACCTGATCACCAGTGTTGATGTGAATACAATAGCCTCTAATTTTCTGTTAATGGGCAAGAGCATTCTTCTTAACGCATGCATCATATCCAAGGTCTTTCATTTTCAGTTTTTATGGTTTAAAATACATTTGGAATTGCCATGGACACCTCAGAGCTGATGAACCACACTCATTCAATCAAATAGCACGAGGGCATTTTTTAATGTTTTCATAACTGACCCAGAGTGGGGGGAAAAACACTCCAGAAGCTGTTTTTTTTTTGTTTTTTTTTTTTGCTTCTTTATTTCTTCTTTTGGTAATGGAATCTATTAGCTTTTTTTTAAGAATTCATACAGGTGAGGGCGAACACTGCAATCCATGTTATCTATATGGTGTCTGCTGTAGCCTAATTCATATATCTACTCCTCTTTGAGATAATATATGTAAAAATAGAGATTTGTCAAGCAGTTGGTGACATGGGCTGTGTCAGCATCCTTCAAGCACCCAGCATATTCTAAGGCCGGGTCCTTATAAGAGTCCTCCAGGCTCGGCTACGATGGTTGTGTCACGCATTCTCAAATGCACCCTTTTTGCAATATGCCATCAAGTCCGCAAAGTCGAGAAAAAAAGATGGACAGACTCAATAAAATATGAAATAATGGAGCCAAAGCTTTATTTAGGGATTATGTGTTGCTGGAAAGAGAATAGCAGCCATCTGTCAGCAGATTTATCTCAAGTTCAGAGAGAAACTTGTATTTGTAAACATAATAATATTACTTTATTACTTTTACCTAGTTAGCCCATTTGCACAGCACTTTGGTCAACTTGTTTTTTTCAATTTTTAAATGACCTTTTTATATATACATTTTAGCATTACAGGTTGTTTGGATATCAATTTCTGTTTTTTTTTTTTTAAATACGTCATTATTATAGTTTTCATTTACATCTTATACTTTAGATGTACTGGACTACAACCCTCATTGACACGCTGGTCCCACTCCAAATGTTAAAAGTAATCATGGTCCTTGTTGGAGTCCATGCATTAAGACCACATACTCCTATTCAACTAATGCATACCTTTTTTTTTTAAATACTGTACATTGTAATCTGTAAATATTTGTTTTCTATAAATGGAGAAAAAATATATGTATAATGTGAAATCAATGCACATGCAAATATGTTTCATTAATGTTTTCAATTATCAAAATACAGCAAGAAATATTACATTTTATCATCAATGTGCTTATCATTGCGTGATCACAGCATAGATAGCAAATGATAAAACATTGTTAGAGTGTTTTTCTGAGGTCTTCGTAGTGGAAGTAGGTGTGTCTCGATGATGTGCATTGTTAGCTAGCTCATATTAACTAATTTTCTGACATTTATAATGCACAAAAAAGGAAATAAATATGTGTACATGTTTCACATGAAGATTGTGAATGATGGGCAAAATTCCCTAAAAAGTGCCGTTCCCCTTTAAACTCCTCTACTGGGAACAGGATCTCATCCCCGACCCGAGATTGCACTCCACGAGAACCATGGACTCGGACTTGTTGGAGGTGCTGATTCCCATCCAAGCCGCTTCATACTTGGCTGTAAAAAAATACTCAAAGACTACTCTTTTTCAGCAATTTTAAACATTATTCATCAAACTGTTTAATTTTTAAAATATTTTATTTTGTTCAGTAGGTCTTGGGCTGCCCAACTGCTGTTGGCTAGTCTTGCTACTGTTATTGAAAGGTGCTCACCCATCTTGCTATCATCTAATTTATCCCTGCTGGTGGTTAGAGTTGGCGAAAAACATCAATGATTGCTTTCTTGTTCAACAAAGACTCGTAAGGCTTGGAAAGTATCCAGTCGTAGAACGCTCTAGCCGTCTCTTCTTTTATTTCCCTCTTGCATATAAATCAGATTCCGCAGGGTTCGTTCCTTCTCATCTCTTTTAGCTTGCAAAACCACACTGAAGCATTAATCCGTCTACTACAACGACCCTATTCAGGGACATCATTTTGAGAATCTCACTCAAATCCTACTGTGTTCCCTCTACCGCATTTAAAATTCTTCTCTGTTGTGTCATTGTGGTTTTGTGCAATGAATTTATTTCCCACCTGTGGTGGGTAAAGACATTTGAGCTCAGTTACAGTTTGTGCTTTGTCTTTTCTCCATTCGGTATTCAAGCTGTGTTCTGTCTTGTTAAAAATCAGCAGCTCATCACAAACGCAAGTAAGTCTTTGTGTGTGAGCAGGCACCCATGAGCATCCATCCTTCCAGTACACAGAAGCATTGATTACTTTTTGTGACCAAGTCACATATTTTACTAAACAATGTTTCCAATAACTGTTTGAATTTGGATATTCAAAATTGTAACACCTTGCCTGTAACTATTTGAATATTCATCCCGTTGACATATTCCTGCTAATATTGGCGGTATTTAGCAACCGCCAGGCTCTGTCCAACTGGAACAGCTCTGGATCATGCCAGAATTGATATGATTTGTGTGATCAGTAATGGAATGAAAATCAAAGCATGTAAACAGCAAGCTCTGGTTGTATGTGGGCGTTATTTGGCATTTTTTTTATTTTGGCAGATTGCCTAGCAACCACGGTGTGATGACAAAGACGTTTTGCGACCAATTTATTACACGCTCATTTGCATGCTTTTAGATGTGCTGCTAATTGGCTTTATTTTAATGTGAGGTTAGCGCCAGACCAGCTGTCTCTATGTTCTTGCTCTATATAGCAGCTCTATACGAAGCTCTGCACTGAAAGTGTGATATTGTCCTTGAATCAGACTTGGTAGAGCCCATTCATTATATAAAATACAAACAGCAAAGACACTGTAGTGTAGAATCTGTAGATTACCTACTTTCTGTAATGCCAAACTATTAATCATCCTAATGGTACATACTGTATCCCAGTCTCATGACCAAGACCAGCTCTGGAATAGCTCTGAAGTGCAAAGTCAGCCATTGGGAATTCGCAGATACCAGCGTTAGCATTGAATCAGAAAAGAAATCACTGGTAGATGAGAGCATATGCACGAGTGACTGCAAAATGACTGCTCTGAAGCACATGAGATGTCGCGAGACCAGAATGCGACCACAAACTGGCTGCATCACCGTATAAACCGCAGGGTTCAAACCGTGAGGAACAAAAGTAGCTGCTTACTCACATTGTGTGTGTGTGTGTGTGTGTGTGTGTGTGTGTGTGTGTGTGTGTAAGACCCTGTCTTGCCTCTATTGATCCAATCTTGTGGACCAGCTTTGGTGCAGTCAGCAGTTTTTCTTCCAACCCAATGCCAGCAGGACAAGATAAAGCAGGAGATGAATGGAGTATTGCACAGATGGATGGAGAGGAACATATGAGCTTGTGTGTGTGTGTGTGTGTGTTACAGTCACACACAAAAAAAAATACTTGGAAGTTTTTCCCTCTCTACCATTTTTGCGGCAATGTTCCCTTCCCATTTGCAGAGATCCCAGTACTGCAGCAATCTGTGTTCCACTTCTTCAGTTCGAGAGACCACAAGGTAGATTAAAGGCTAATGAACCCCTCCCTGAATGCTCCCTCAGGTGGAGATGAAGGTAGACTAAACTCATAGGTGGGGAGGATGACAGGAGGAAGGACAAACACACTAACGCCGGTGTCCCTGTTGGCCAGCATATCTAACATAGTGTAATTACAATGGGGAGCTCTTCTAATTGACTCCTACCGTGAAGCCCCTGAGTCTGCACTGTTTGTGTGAGAGAGCGAGATAATCCCTCTTGAGATGCTTTAATAAACAACTGCTGGTTCAGTAAAAAATCTGTTTTGTGAAGCCACATTAATGCATCTCCGTTAAAATGTGATCTGTTTTTTAATGGGGATGAATGTTGCATGCCAATGGATGTATGCATGGCCCATCAGTCTTAATACACTTTAGGTCAGTGAGTACTTTCTTTTGGATTATTCGACTTGATCCAACCCTTCCCTTGCGTAAAGGTTAATCAATTCTTTGATGTATTCATTTGGTATTATAGCCAGTCTGTCTTGCTTTCACATTGGAAACGAATGACCTCCACTAAGTGCAACAGCTCAAAGCCGAGAGGTATTCGTCTTGTTTGATTCTGTTTGTTAGTGAGGAAAAACTGCATAGTCGATTTCCACAAAACTATGAGGAGGGTACGACCTTGTCCTGATTACGAACCTGTCATGTTTCGTTGCATTTGAATACAAGTGTGGCTTGAGGAATTTTCCACGAACAAAGAAGTTAATGACAGCCCAACAATCAGAGGAGAAAAACACAAAAACGGCACTCCACAATTGTTACTTTTGTTAGAGAACATTTTTTTTCCCTTCTTTTGCTGTCACAATGAAGCCATCCCCCCTTACCAACAATAAAAAATTGTACAGTTCCATCTGACCATTCAGAAGAGTACCTCTTATGGGTGATTTCTATTGTATTCTTACATTATCCAACATTAGATTAGATTCAACTTTATTGTTATTGCTCATGTCACTGGTACAGGGCAACAAAATGCAGTTAGCATCCAACCAGAAGTGCAATTTTAGTAATTAACGTAGAAATAGAATAGAGCTGTAAATGGACAGATCTATGTACAAACTATAACAGGCTGTGACTATAATACAGTGAGGATATGTACAGGGATATAAATGACTATAATATCGCTATTGCAGATCATACAGATTATAAACAGTATGCACAGTATGGATGTGACAATATATAATAACAGTAATATGTACAGTATTGCAATGAAGTGACTATGATACAGTGATGATACATTTTCTTAGGGATTTATCCCATGAAGAAGGTTGTTTGTTCGAAGGGTACTTAGTTTATGTATGATGAATATATTCTTGCAGTGTTTTGGTGAAGTTCCCATGCAACATTTCTGCATGGATATTTCTGCATTTCTGCTGCTCAGTCTCCGGATAAGATGATCAATTGTCAGCCCCCCATTGCCTCCCAGCAGGTGTGTTGGTGTGTATGAGTCGGTCGTGACTATTCAAGTGCATCATCTGCGGTGTAAATGTCATCAGCCGTTGGCTAGTGGAAAACCAGTTTTCAACTTCATCATAATGGCGATTAGACTGAGATTGACAGACTGCACGTGAGTGGCATGACAGATGGAGAGACAGGTGCTGCTACGCTATGTGTGTCATGTACTAGTTTTTCATGGCATGTACATTAATACACAGTGGAGTGCTGTCCTTGGGAGTCAAGGGCAGGGAGGAACATGCTATTTCTGCCAGAGACCGCTTGGAGAAAGGTGACTGGAAGGAGGAGAACCGGCAGAGAGGAGACGTACCATCAAATTTGAATGACCAGTAATTCAATAATATTACATTACCGCTATAAGACAATCCAATGGTCTGTAATAATAGCTTGTTCATGCTAATCAGACACCACATACTTTAAAACACAATAATAATGATTTTGTTAAGTTAATTCTTCTCTGACAGTATGAGTCAAAATATAATTCTTAGATATATATTTTTTTCAGTTCTGTTATTAATTAAAATTGGATTGCACTGGTGTACCAACTGTAATGGCATGGCCACTCAGTATAGATGATAAAATATTACTGGTCAATCAAGGTCATTTGTGATGACAGACAATGATGAATCATCATCAAATGGAATATAAAAAACTGAACCCAACTCAACCTCATTAAAGCTTTTTTTTTTATTTTTTAAACCAGGTCTATAAATTAAAAGCCCTCTATCCATGTCTGCGTGGGTGGTTCCCCCACTCAGCCGGTTAGCTGATATCTCACAAGATCACTTTGTGTGTGATCGTTTATTCCACATCACAATCTGTGCTCACCATGCCCACCCCCCAAGCTCCCCTGGTTCCAGCCCGCCTCCTCATCCTTTCATCATGTCATAGTTAGACCATGGCAGGGTGCTTATTGAAGGCCTCCACCTCTCTAACGGAATCTACAATGAACTGATGAAGAGAACAGGAAGGGGGAAGAGAGAGAGAGAGAGAGGGAGGGAGGTGAGGTAGAGTAGATGAAAGTGCAGTTAAGCTCTATTCGCTTATTGATGCTTTTCCATTGGAAAAAATAGATACAACCGGTACTATTTTTGAGCGTGCTTGTGTGCCAACCCAATACTACGTATATGGGTGACATAACATGCTCACATGTGTGCTTTAGTTCTGGACACTGCAGTATCATACACCACACTCTCCACTTGAATGCAAATGTTGGTATCTTGGTGCCCTCAATCTCCATTTCAGTAAAAGTTGTCCTATTGCTGTCCACATGAGACGTAAACACACATAGCCTTCATTCAACCGTGCCGTGTGGCATCGCTTTCAGTTTGCCTTGATAATATTTTGAAGTAGACAAATTGATGAGCCAAATCCTCTTCAGTGGAATAGACATAGACATAGACTTTCTTTATTGTCATTGCACAATAACACAGCAGTGAAATAAATAATAATATGGAGAATAAATAGATGACATCAAATATGAACAATGTACGGTGTGAACAGTAATTTGTACAAATAATTTAAATAATTTAGAATAAATAACAATAATTGGTATAGAAGAGCTATACTATACTAATACTCTATAATACTATTTATATATTTATATATATATATATATATTTATATATATATATATATATATATATATATATATATATAATAATACTATACTAATAGCAGCAATCTGATGTGTCAACCAGTTTGCGGTTGAAAGAAGAAGAACATTATCGATTTCATTTATAATATAATATATATAGTACCTTTTCCCCATAATCCGTGGGTTACGAAACTATTTCCATATATGGCTGCATACAAAGACATGCAAGGATGCGGGGGTCACTTCTTATACTTTATTATTCACCTTTTGTACTTACTGACATGCTAAAACAAATGTCATGTACTGTTAAGAAAAGAAACCATTTCCCTAATCAAACACATTATTATTATTAATTATTATACAGGAGCCAGGCAACGACATTTCGTTGGCAATTTCACTGCTGTGTTATTGCGCAATGACAATAAAGGAAGTCATTCTATCTAAACAAGGAAATGCCCATATACCATATATGTCTTTGTACTCTGTTTCACCTGACTTTTCATTTTTTTCCTGAAAATGCTCAACCCTGGCCCATTTCTCTGTTGAGGTCACCATTAAAATCCTTTTCCTTAAGGGGATCTATGAATCAATAACTCAGTAAGGACACACATCCACACACATGCACAAACACACAGTTTCTGTTCAGTGTCAAGCTACACTTCAAAAAGGACTTTGATATTTTTCCTCTTAACTCATCATGTTCCTTCTTCTTGCTTTCAATAAGGTTCCATCCTCATTCTTGCTTCATCTAGTCAGTTCCTCGGGCAACTTTGAAAAAAAAAAAAAAAGTGAATTACAATCCATCCAGGCAAACTGGAGCATGTACAGATACTGTCGAAACGTTCATGGCCACTTACCCGACATTCCCAGTGATGACGGGATTAACCTGCCTGTACAGCTGGTGAGTGTGAGTGTGTTTGTGTGCGAGCTCCAGTGAGCAGGAAAGAAAAGGATCTTCTAGGATGAGGTCCAACTTGTGTGTGTGTGTGCACACTCCTGCACACACATACATATACATACACACCGGTTGCGCCGATGTGGCCTCATGTTTTATTTCTAAGAGCTCTGCATTGGGGGGCTCTAAGGTTTGACAGGCAATGGAATTATGTTGAGAAAGACACGAGATGTTGTGGGAGAAACAGAGGTTTCTTTATTTTCCAGTGGAGGATTGAGAACTGAGGCTGTGAGACTGAAGGATTATTCTTTTCACCACTATGAGCGAAAGGTATAATCCCTGCAGGTGTATGTGTGTGTGTGTGTGTTTGTGTGTGTTTGTGCGTCATACATCCAGTGCTGGTAGCCTGAAGCGAACTTTTTGTCATGTACTTTGTTTTGTTTTTCCATATTGTTTTATCCTTGCTTTGATTTGTTCCCTTTGTAATAAATATCCCCAGGAGCCTGATGCCTGAAATCAGTCTTTGTGGAGACTATTGATGCAGGAGCAGTGGGGGGGTGAAGTTGAGTATCTTTTCCTTAGAAAAACATACATATGTACATACAAGAACTATTTGTTCCGGGGGACACATTTTCCGAGAGCTAATGTCCGGGGGACCAGACTGCATCACCAACAAAAGAAGTTGCTTTTAATTTCAGCAGACAATATTTCGGCGAAATGGGCGGCACGGCGGTCGAGTGGTTAGCGCGCAGACCTCACAGCTAGGAGACCAGGGTTCACGTTTTCCCCGTGCATGCGTGGGTTTTCTCCGGGTACTCCGGTTTCCTCCCACATTCCAAAAACATGTGTGTGTGTGTGTCCCAGGGTAACAATCACTGAGAGCTTAGTTCTATTTGCTAGGTTAATTAGCGACTCCAAATTGTCCATAGGTATGAATGTGAGTGTGAATGGTTGTTTGTCTATATGTGCCCTGTGATTGGCTGGCGACCAGTCCAGGGTGTACCCCGCCTCTCGCCCGAAGACAGCTGGGACAGGCTTCAGCACCCCCACGACCCTCGTGAGGAAAAAGCGGTAGAAAATGAATGAATGCGAAATAGCTGAACTTAACACAATAGGAATGAAAAAGGGGGATAACTACATGAAGATGGGAGATGAGCACTCCACAATAACCTTAACACCAACAGATAAATTGATACACTCATGCGGCAACTACCAATACTACATGGAATGACAAACAAGCAGTAACATTAAACATATATCAGTCCAGCAAAGCATGCCGGAAAGCAGAACGCGCTCCCAGTGATGCTACACAGCATCCACTTAGCAGGTTAGCTATCTTTAGCAACTTCGGTGTTCACGACAAAGTCCTGCTAGTGTTGTGAATGTCGCTGCTGCCATCGAAGCCCCTTTACTGGCCTCCTGGCCAGCTCAGGTGCTGTCCGACTGTCGGGACTCCATGCTTTGCAGACAGCCTAGCGCCCACTCAAGGTGCCCCAGTGGCAGGAATCCCGCAGAATGTCAGGCGAATGTCAAACGGTTGCTCGTCGTCTCTGTAAGGCGGCGCCAGTGGCAGCAATCACTGTCAAATTTCCTCATTCTGACAGGAATGCTCTGCTCATTTTGCAAAGATGTGCTGCAAAAACGCTAAATAAAAATCCTCAATAGCTGGAATAGGCTCCAGCATGCCCGAGACCCTTGTCAGGATAAGCGGTATAGAAAATGGATGGATGGATGTCTGTGTTTTAGGAAACGGCTGTCGCTCCCAAGATTTGAACTGAACTTGTGGGCTTTTCTGATATCATTCATGGACTTAATTGTGGCAAATAGCACTTACTATTTAAAATAATTTCCAATACTCTGACATGACAAATTGAATATTACCACAATCTGTACATTGACAAAAGAAAAAAGCATGCAGGAGATGTGCTGCTACTGGGGAATGTTCATTACAGGTCAAAAAAGAAGAGAGTGAATTTATTTCCCAAGTTTAACTACAGTTTATTCATTTCTTTGTCCTTTCCTTCATGCATCCCTCATTCTTGATCCAGCTCTTGTTCATCCTGGCCTGCATCTGTTTTCTCTCTCTAGCCAATCTCCTCTCTGCCCACGGGGCTCACCGTTTGTTCCTGTGACAAAAATATCAGCCGTGACTTTCCACTAATTAACTGCTGTGTGTGTGTGTGTGTGTGTCCCAGGGGAACAATCACTGAGAGCTTAGTTCTATTTGTTGCATTTGTTCTGCAGAGTTTAATATGCCAAATTTGAATAGATAAATGAATTATTGAGTATCATGAATTTTGAATGCGATAGCATCGGTGCAGACCAAACTAAAAGAGTGATGAATAATGCACCGTTGCTTATTTACTTAGTTATGCAATAGAAAATGCCTTTGAAGTCAAATAAAATAAAAGCACAGATAATTCTATTGACCTTGAGGTCATTCGTTCATTGCTTTTGTAGTGTAAATATAGTGTTAACAGTTGTCCTCTTATCCTTCATCATTGGCTCCTATTGTTCACACAAGGAGATGGATGACAGTAATTTCCATTGTGTTGGCCTCTATTTTATCACTGTAGTGTACGCACACATATTGTTCATACCACACATTGCCCAAAGCAATCCTTGTTTTCATGATAAAAAGCTATGCCAGAATCATATTACTTTATTGGTCTGTCTTGTCCATGTCATACATCCAGTGATCGAGTACACATGAACTGACATAACAAATAGTGGCAAATCATATGCACACAGTTGTGAGGCCCCATTGAGAGGTTTTGTCAGGCCGGTGGACTGAACTTTGAAATGTAATATTGGACGTATTTTTAGTCATATTAGTTACAGTTAAGCTTATTCCCTGATTGCATGTATCCATACTAATGAGTGCAATTGCAGTTCAATTGAGAGTCACTCTTGTGTGAAGGGCACTTTGTGGAGTGTTGTTTTATGAGGGCATGGCAGGCATAGAGCACAGATGGGACACGATGAATACAATTGACACCGATAGGAACAGGAATTTGGAGAATTATTATAGGAAATACAGCCGGAATAGGTGCAGATTCTGGAAGTTCTAAAATGTTTTCTGTGCGGGTTATTGTGTGTAGCTGCTCTATAGGAGTCTGCAATGAAAAATAAGCATATTTAGGTCCCCTTTAACTGTTAACCGACATTTCCGTCTTTGCAGGGGGTCCAACAAATTGGCCATAAGTGCTCAACAATTTGTCTTATGATTATGAAACTTTGACAATATTTGGATTACATGTATGCTACCATGTCTTTCAAAGTATTGTGAACACTACCCATCGTGTTATCCGTAGACAATTGTAATTTAATTTTACGAGACAGTTCACGAGATGGGCGGCACGGCGGATGAGTGGTTAGCGCGCAGACCTCACAGCTAGGAGACCAGGGTTCAATTCCACCCTCGGCCATCTCTGTGTGGAGTTTGCATGTTCTCCCCGTGCATGCGTGGGTTTTCTCCGGGTACTCCGGTTTCCTCCCACATTCCAAAAACATGCTAGGTTAATTGGTAACTCCAAATTGTCCATAGGTATGAATGTGAGTGTGAATGGTTGTTTGTCTATATGTGCCCTGTGATTGGCTGGCGACCAGTCCAGGGTGTACCCCGCCTCTCGCCCGAAGACAGCTGGGATAGGCTCCAGCACCCGCGCGACCCTTGTGAGGAAAAGCGGTAGAAAATGAATGAATGAATGAATGAATCAGTTCACGAGATGATACACATGATTAGAGACTGTTTGTATTTTTAACAGCCTTCCAGAAAAGTCATCCATCGCTGTCCTCATCCTCCTCCTGGGAACAAAAACCTCTAAAGTCGTCTTCTTCAGTCTAAGAACCAAACAGCTCCACAATTTCCTTGCCACATACCCTGCTAGTATTTCTCTTTCTTTTGTTGTCGTTCCCATGGCCACCCCCTCCCCGAAGAAAGCCAACCCCCAAGCCTTTGCTGTCTTACGCAGCCCCCTCGAAACCCACCGGTGACAGTGGACCTCATAACACTGCTCCACGCTTAAAGCCGCTAGATCGATCACCTGAAATCCACATCACATACACCTCTCCACGCATTCTCCATGATGAGCGTGTACGCACGGAGCGTAAAATGACTGCTTTGAAGCACATGAGATGTCACAAGACCAGAACGCGACCACGCAATTTGCCACATCGTTGTATAAGCAGTAGAATCCAAAGCGTAAGAAAAACATAGCGGCTTATTTTCAGGCTACACCTGAAATGATGGTAATAAATTCAGTTCTTCATTCCACAAAGTCATTACACTATAAGACAAATCCACATGATGAGCAGTGGGGAAAAGTATCTGCGGTGTAAAACACCATTATTGCCAAGGAACATTATTGCCCTTTAGAACATGCAGGAACACGCGCATCGCATATAAATTTGGAAGCCCTCATTTGTGTTGTTGTAATGTCTGAGCATTTAAACATGCACCAACACACCCATAATGGGTATACAACAAATAATGAAATTAATCTTTTGACCTATAACCTAATGGTCATCCTGTAATGGGAGATAATTGTCATTTTACAACCTCAGGGATTAGGTGTGTGTGTGTGAGGTAAACACACAAATCTCAGCTCTGCAAAAGGTGTGTTGTATGTAGTAAGGCTAATTATGTCATATTTGTCTAATGATAATGTATCTACAGATAGGACCAAACATAAATTTTGATTGTCATAAAATATTTGACAGAATAAAGTCTACATGTAATCAGTCTGAAGTACATTGTTGGTGTACTGTTGCAGAAGCCAGGTCATGTAGGGACTACCAAGCAAGGAGCTGCAGCAATATGTTGATGAAGTATCATTTGTATAAAATCCAATATAAAGTAAAGCGTCAGCTATGCTGTGTTCTTAAAAGCTGAATATTCTCAAACATGGCTTGAGGGGGAGCTTAGCATTTTCTGATATATCCTGGTTCTTTGTAAAGCCGCCTTATTAAAATTAGGAAAAGAGATCCAATCCAATCCAATCGCACACTGGAGCTTAAGATGTTCTGGATGAGTAGTAGCAATACGATTGTGTTGGTTCTCATTCCAGGTGATAACTGTGTGTGAGATGCAAGTTATGACCGAGTTACTGAAAGAGCTTTGCATTCAGACGACTTCAGTGCAGTCATGAAGAACACTCATATTATAGGTGGTCCTTGGTCTTGGTCTGAGTTCCATTCCTATAGGATGGTGTTGTAAGTGGGGTTTTAATGTAAGATGGAACTTATACCAACATTTTAGATCAATTAACACAGTGAGTGTTATTCCACTGTACACGGAACACATAAAATACATTAATAAAAAGATGAAACACAATAATTGAATGAAATTGTAATTCAGGGGTTTTGCAAAAGAGGGAGAGACAGACTAAGTCTCAATAATGAGACCACACACTGCTTAGTTATGACTCTCCATTTTATAGGAGCTGATCCTCCCACACGGTCACAGATACCATCTCTATCCTTGATGATGGTCATGTGACATCCTTCCTCTCACACACACACACATGTAACCAGTTATTTTTTTCTTTATGCACAGTATAAGAACACTTACAGTGAAGAAAATAAGTATTTGAACACCCTGCTATTTTGCTATTTCTCCCACTTAGAAATCATGGAGGGGTCTGAAATTTTCATCGTAGGTGCATGTCCACTGTGAGAGAGATAAACTAAAAAGAAAAATCCAGAAATCACAATGCATGATTTTTTAACAATTTATTTGTGTGATACAGCTGCTAATAAGTATTTGAACACCTGAGAAAATGAATGTTAATATTTGGTACAGTAGCCTTTGTTTGCTATTACAGAGGTCAAACGTTTCCTGTAGTTTTTCACCAGGTTTGCACACACTGCAGGAGGGATCTTGGCCCACTCCTCCACACAGATCTTCTCTAGATCAGTCAGGTTTCTGGGCTGTCGCTGAGAAACACGGAGTTTGAGCTCCCTCCAAAGATTTTCGATTGGGTTCAGGTCTGGAGACTGGCTGGGCCATGCTAGAACCTTGATATGCTTCTTACGGAGCCACTCCTTGGTTTTCCTGGCTGTGTGCTTCGGGTCGTTGTCGTGTTGGAAGACCCAGCCACGACCCATCTTCAATGCTCTGACAGAGGGAAGGAGGTTGTTCCCCAAAATCTCACAATACACGGCCCCAGTCATCCTCTCTTTAATGCAGTGCACTCGTCCTGTCCCATGTGCAGAAAAACACCCCCAAAGCATGATGCTACCACCCCCATGCTTCACAGTAGGGATGGTGTTCTTCGGATTGTACTCTTCATTCTTCTTCCTCCAAACACGCTTATTGGAATTATGACCAAAAAGTTCTATTTTGGTCTCATCTGACCATAAAACTTTCTCCCATGACTCCTCTGTATCATCCAAATGATCATATGCAAACTTAAGACGGGCCTTGACATGTGCTGGTTTAAGCAGGGGAACCTTTCGTGCCATGCATGATTTCACATCATGACGTCTTAGTGTATTACCTACAGTAACCTTGGAAACGGTGGTCCCAGCTCTTTTCAGGTCATTGACCAAGTCCTGTCGTGTAGTTCTGGGCTGATTCCTCACCTTTCTTAGAATCATTGAGACCCCACGAGGTGATATCTTGCATGGGGCTCCACTCCGATTGAGATTGACCGTCATGTTTAGCTTCTTCCATTTTCTAATGATAGCTCCAACAGTGGACCTTTTTTCACCAAGCTGCTTGGTAATTGCTCCGTAGCCCTTTCCAGCCTTGTGGAGGTGTACAATTTTGTCTCTGGTGTCTTTGGACAGCTCTTTGGTCTTCGCCATGTTACAAGTTAAAGTCTTACTGATTGTATGGGGTGGACAGGTGTCTTTATGCAGCTAACGACCTCAAACAGGTGCATCTGATTCAGGATGATACATGGAGTGCAGGTGGACTTCTAATGGGCAGACTAACAGGTCTTTCAGGGTCAGAATTCTAGATGATACACAGGTGTTCAAATACTTATTTGCAGCTGTATCACACAAATAAATTGTTAAAAAATCATGCATTGTGATTTCTGGATTTTTCTTTTTAGTTTATCTCTCTCACAGTGGACATGCACCTACGATGAAAATTTCAGACCCCTCCATGATTTCTAAGTGGGAGAAATAGCAAAATAGCAGGGTGTTCAAATACTTATTTTCTTCACTGTATAATAAAATAACCTGGTCACTTTATTGTCAGTGGTTTTAATCTTCCCTCAGATTGTGTGATTGCGTGACTCAGGCTGTGCATACAAACTCCAGAATTCTCAAACATATTTTCTTCACACTAAATATTTCTCTTCATACCAGCTGGCCTTGTTGGCAGGCACATAAAGCAACAAGAGCCACTACAGCCTTTATGCATAAAGACCGTTTACCCAGTCAGAAAGAGGCGATATCGTATATGGTTTTCACAAGACACTGACAATATACAGAGTTGACATAATTTTAAAAGCAATTATGTTAAACTGCTACGTTTAGCTCAATGAAACTGAACAGTCAAGGTTTTGAACATCTTGAGTTCATGATGGGACCATTTTCATACGTGTTCAATATGTGCACCGCCTATGTAGTATACATATTGGGGCAGAAACGCGGTTCCTAATGGATATGATTGTGAGTGATGCATAGCTTGTAGGATGTGTAAAAATACATCATCTTTCTTTTCTTATTTCTTTCCAGAGAGGATTGGGTATGAGTAGGAACATGAGTCATTTAAAAGCAAGGCAAGGAATTTTCACATTGGATTGTACACACCCTGAGGCAAGTGATGATGAGTGATATATTTCACGACGCCATTCATGCATGCAAACTGTTTGCTTATATAACCCATGTTTAGTCATTCATATACTGTATGTCGTGTTCAATGAACTGTACAGGTTGGCATTGAATCACATTTAGTAACAAGATTTGCAGATGTGCTCAAATATTCTGGGTTAGGATTGTTGTGTTACGCAAATGTAAAAAGAAGTTAACCACTGTGAAATGTAAAAAAAACAAAAAACAATTTGTCAAGAAGTGACTCGTATGGTCACACTGGTATTGTAAATATTGGGAATACTGCATTCTTCATATTTCAGATTCATATGTGTCTCGGTTGCTCTCATAACAGTTTGTTGAAGCTGGTCCTGTCACGGAAAAACACCATTCTGTTTTTTAAATATAACATTTTTGAATTGTATCATAACCCATTTAGTATCTAGATGCATATTCTTATCACAAAGCGATTTACACCCCTTGTACCTAACAAACTGCTGAGTGTAATTATTCAACCATGACCATCGCTCTAATTTGTAGCCTTGACTATGGTCTATTTCAGTATTACGTTGACATATAAACAAGTGCCACTATTTCAAGAACAAACACAGCTTTGAAATATTTATAGAGACAGGAACAAAGACCGTACTTTGAACACGGGTTTATTTTGGAAGCCGCGGCCCAATTAGAGTGACAGGAAAGTAAAGACAACTGATAGCGGACACAGAAAAAGACATTAAAGATAATTAAAACTTAAAGCTTTGTTGTGGCGTAGACACACATGCAACAGTGTAGAAGATGACTGGAAGATGGTTCACTTTGCTGTTTTTGGGAATGTTTGTCCTTTGAGGGATGAGAAAGCAATGATTAAATCATTAATACTTTATCAAAGTAATAATAGAGCACTCTATCTCTCTCTCTCTCTCTCTCACACACACACACACACAACCTTTAAATGTATCTAATGGCCTTTGTAGTATTTGCCAGACTGACAGGAAGTATTTTTGCTTCTCAGTTCTAGCCCCATTAAAGACATAAACCATGCACTCACAACTTCTTTGAAATGACATGACAGAAACGACAAAGCAGCCCATTATGAGATGTCTCTCATATTGCTTTACACCGCCACAGCCCCCCCCCCCACACACATCCAGCTACTCACACGCGTAAAAAAATAATTCTCTAATCTATGAATACTTAATGCAACCCTCACATTCACAGTGTATCTAATTGGAGCAAATGGCTAATTGGCTAATGTCTTGTCTTAGCTTACATTAACTTATTGTCGAAAATGTTTTTGTCATATATTTATGTTATAGACGATTTTTTTTCTGCATAATACAAATAATGGAAATCTGAACTTCTTTATTATAACATTATCAACATTACAGGGGTATTCTTCACAAGCATTGTGGTCAAATTCAGATTTGCACGACTTCAGGACATGTTTAGACTGTCGTATAATTCTATGCCCCAGTAAAATATAAAAAATATGCCAGTGCTGCTTCCAAAACAGTTGACTGTTTTCACGACCTGCTGACTGAGGTAAAAATGTATCAAAGGCGTTTAATATCTTCTATCCCCTCTGTGCTTGACATTTTGGAGGCAGGCTGTTTTTTTTTCTTCGTTTTCCACATCACAGTCATGCTCACCACACCCTTCAGTCAGTACGTCAGTTCCTTCTATCTCACATTAATCTTCTCTTCAGGTTTCATTCATAATACAAAGAACGGATACATACTAGTGTGTACTGTGGGAATGGGTGTCAGACTCAACTATAAATGGGGAAAAGCAATGAGCTGATGTGAGATTTAAAGCACCATTTCGAAGACGAAAAGCCCCCCCCCCTCTCCAGACAAAATGATGGTGTAGGGACTGGGTAATGGTATCTTTTGTGAAGAGAAGCTCAAATTCTATCATGGCAGTAATGCGCAATAAAAATCTGCTGCGATGAACGTGTGCTTTATTGTTTACTGCGGGATCCTCTTATTTCATTGTGTTAAATTAGAATTCATTGACTCAAGATGGATCGAAATAAGCCTGCCAGATGCCTCCTATTCCCTCCACCACTTTACCAACATGTCATACGATGTAACACTCACAGCTGGCGTATGTCCTTTATTAGACTGGCATTATAAATAAAGCGGTCAGCAGCGGCAGGTGCGTCGTAGACTCGCTGTAAGAAAATATAAATTGTCACCTGGCATTTGAAAATAGACAACTTGACATTTGAAAATACAGATGACCAGAAGGCTCATTTTTGATTAACTGTAATAATTGTTAAAATGTTTGTTATTGTGGTCTAGAATTGAACTTTATAGGTTATAATTACAAAATATAAACATTACAGATGCAGTGGAATATACATGTAACATAATTAAGGTAACCACCATACCTCCGGTATGAGCCAATGACAGTTGCCTTTGATGATACACATCAGGCCACAATGCCAGACATGGCATCTGTAAAGGTGAGGTTTTTGGTGGAGTTCAGAGAGACAGTGCTGCTGTATGTATGCATGAAATATAGAAATGTATACTCATTCATTCATTCATTTTCTACCGCTTTTCCTCACGAGGGTCGCGGGGGGTGCTGGAGCCTATCCCAGCTGTCTTTGGGCGACACGCAGGGTACACCCTGGACTGGTCGGCAGCCAATCACAGGGCACATATAGACAAACAACCATTCACACTCACATTCATACCTATGGACAATTTGGAGTCGCCAATTAACCTAGCATGTTTTTGGAATGTGGGAGGAAACCGGAGTACCCGGAGAAAACCCACGCATGCACGGGGAGAACATGCAAACTCCACACAGAGATGGCCGAGGGTGGAATTGAACCCTGGTCTCCTAGCTGTGAGGTCTGCGCGCTAACCACTTGACCGCCATGCCGCCCGAAATTTATACTAAATATTTCAAAACATTCTAAAATTGACAGTGTAGTGGATGGCTGGTACTCTCTGCAGTTGAGTATATACTAAAAGCCTCACTGTATAAGGAAATATTTGTATATTTTCCTGTTAAAACAAATCCCACCTAGTTTTCCTTGCCTTTTAGATTAAACTAATCCTAATTTATGGCCATTGTTAGTTGATTAATCAGCCACCTCCTTTATTTTGATTCTGAATAAAGCAATTTTTTCACTATTGGTTTAAAGATTTTATGTCTGTGCAGTCAATACGTGAATAACATGTGGTACTGTTATATTATCATGTGTATAATACAGTTGCTTGAAATGCTAACTAAGTCACACTGTCAAAGTCCTTTCCATACATTTCCTAGATATACTGTCGGACGATATTAATATCTAGCAAAGCCAATTTGAAAATGACTGATAAAGTATTGTTGCTTCTCTGAAACAATTTTGCTCTTGTTTTGTCCCTATAGCTCATGTCTGTACTTTTCAACCTTTCTTTGTCCTTCAGCTGACGTGTAATTGTTTCACCATCAGTGACGGAGAGCTGCAAGAGATTGGAGTTGGTCTGTATCCGAGGTAACACACACAAACACACACACATGTATACACCAGCACACACAAAGTGTCTTATGTGTAGAATAGCATCACTTCCAATCTAGCTCCTATTTTTGTGACATGCTAATTCGAATCAAATTCAAAATTTAAATGTAATGCACAGTCTACCAAATCACTGCAAATCACCCCAGCCTGTACGTTACCCACTCGCTCGCAGACAACCCCTCGCCTCAACTGTCGCTGTTTGACAGTCCTTTGAAGTACACACAAATTAAGAGGGGATTTTTTTCTTTCTTTTATTTTTGAGAAGGAAAGTTGCCAACTCATATAAACAGATTGTGTGAGATGTTTGGGAGGTGGAGAACTCCTGGAGGAAACCTAATGTATGACTATCTCCAAGGCACAGCGCATACAGGATTCCTTGTATCAAACACATCACCCCCCCAACACACACATACTCGCACTCCAGGTACCCCGGCCAGCTTATCTGACCCGTGTTGAGATGTCAGATGGTCACAGTTTTTTTACAACATCTCAGCCAAACCGTGTGTGTCAGTGTGTGTGTGTGTGTGTGCGCTGCCCATTAAAGATTGGCCTGTTCGCAGGGCGGTCCCTTGCCTATCCGTATTTTGGGTTGCCTAGCAACCCTGGTTTTGCCGCCAAAAAGAGGGGGATTACATGGTTGAGACTTTTTCTCTTCCTACAGTATGCCAAAAAAACTCTTCACCAAAACTCATCAGTTTCCTGTACTTTTTTCCAAGTCATATTGAACCACTGTATAGTGCTTTTTGGCTTTTAAAGGGGACCTATTGTGCTCATTTTCAGCCCTTGAGTTGTGGACTATAGGTAGACATGATAACTGGCTCAGAAAGCTTTCTTGATCTTCCAGAATCTGCACCTATTCCAGTTGTGTATCCTTGAATTTCCCAACAAAACGGTCTGTTTTAATTTATTCCACCCCCAGCCCACCTCCAGGCATGCCCACTGCAATGTGATTGGTCACACTCCGAAGGGCTCCCGAGAACTTCCGGACAGTTGCCAAACTCCACTTCCTAATTTTGACGGTATAGGAGTTGATCAGAAATGTGGTCTTTACACGTTTTTTTTGCTTAACTACCTGTGTTTAAACTCTTTCATTGCTCACGTCCAAATGTGCAGACTGAAACTTTTTAGCATCATGACGATGATCAACATGAGAATACAAAAATGTAACAACATTTATAGATCAGAAAACTGGAAAAAGCACAATAGGTCCCCTTTAAGGTACTCAAAGCCCTATGCCACCCCCAAATTACATAAAGCATTACAGAATAATGTCTTCAATGACTTTCTGGGTGCTCAATATTTTTTTTATTAGTCTTAAAATAAGTATGTGAAATACCTGTGTAGTCCTGGTAGAATACGTGTTCTGTCAAATTTGGCTTATTTGAGAATATATTGTTAAAAATAAGCATCACATGACCGTATGTATGTTCATTAAAGAGCCACAATTCTTATGACGATTATGTACAGTTGTGATGCTCATTTGTAACAATATATTCTCAAATAAGCAAACTTTGACTGACAATCCTGGCAGATCAGTTCATTGGCCGACTGATGCCATGGATGTATATTTCCTCACTACTTTTTGAGTGTTAGGTTGCTGTGTGATGAACTTCCAGTCAGACTGTTATATTGAGTAATGACCTCTTACAATTTGCAACCGGTGAACAAACTCGTCGTGAGTTCACTTATGGCTTGTGATTGGCTTCTGCCAAAGAAAGAGCTACTAACCATCACATACATGGAGGATATTGTTCTGACATGAATGTTGTTAATGCAGAAATTTTGTGAGATATCAGTGTGTTTCTAGTTGTTGAATGTCTCCATGCCCCATAGCCATGTAAAATCACATTGAAGGTTACTGCATGTCACAAAAGAGTCACCACATTTAACTTCTGGAATCTTTAACCTTTAAATATCAGGCAAGCCCTCTGCTAAACACCCAGTGACATTTAACATGCTGCTGTGTACTGCATGCTATGGTAAAGTACTTATTTAAAAAGACTATTCAGGAAGCTCATGTGGTGTCTAGCTCTCTAACCTGCATGTTAAGCAACAGTTAGCCTCACTGAGTGCCAGCACATATCAGTTGCAGTTTAGTTCATTCATCTAATTAATATGCTAATGGCATGCCTCTCCATCAGATAAAAGCATTGTTTGGAGGACTTGATTTCTAGTTGATATTCAACCTGCAACTTGTGCACTATAGAACAAAGCCAGGGGGCTGCAGATGGCTTTACAAAGACATATTCACAGATAGTCTTCATCTTGCCTAGCCTTTTGTTTTGCTTATTGAATATAATAATGAGAGCTGTAATGGAAGGGATCATGCACACGGCCATGTGTTATAAGTTACATTAAATATATTTTCATTAAAGCAGTTGGGACTTAAAATGTCCGCTTTTGTTTTATTTTTTTTTACATAATATCCTTACTACGATCTCTTTCAATCAAACCAAGTGTGTGGCCATTTTAATGTTGCATTTTGTAAAACGGGCTAAAACCAATCCAGTATGCTAAGATGTTTTAATGTATTTACCAAAAAAGGATCATGCACAATCATGCGTGTTACCTTTGTGTTGTTGCTATCAACATTTCATCTGATTCTGTTCATTTTTAGACACCCCTGCTGTAGTCTATTTTACATTTTATATCCACCATACAGAGAGCACTTTTGTCTTTCGACTTTTTTTTTTTTTTTTTTTTTTTACACATCACCACAGTGATGCAATCCATGGTTTGAGTTTGCTTTACTTCTTTTTTTTTTTAACACTGGTTGTTACCTTTGCTGCTACATCTGGTGTAGGACCAGTGCTGGACATCTCCAATGGCTGGGTGTTTGCTCTATAGCTGGGAATCTAATCCACATTGTTTTGACAAAATTGTTGTCAGCATCTAATAAAGTAAATATATACTATAAGTGAATAAAATATATGCTTGAAGTGTATTCCATTCCCTGTTTTAATAACTTGAATAAATAATCAGCCGCCTAAAATCTCTGAACAATGTCAATCAAGTTTATTTTGTGTTGACACTGTTATTGAATGTACATTTGGGAAATGAGCCTTTGTTTTGACAGAAGGAGTACATCGTCTCCTGACTTGGTTGGTTCTGGAGTCGTGTGATAGACAGACCACAAATAAAAAGTGACATTTGTTACGGTAAAAGCGCAGCACTCGTCTTGTCCCATTGCGTCCGGAAACCTCTATTTGTGTGCTTTGCACCAACTTGTTTATTGACTTTTCGGCTAATTTCAGCGTTCAGCATTCTATCATCAATTAGAATTATAGACCAAGAAATGCATATAACCAACACATAAATGCCTGAAAACATGAAATATGGTTATTTTCTTGTTGAAAACAATTAAAACTGGATGAGAATTACCATAACTCAGTTAACATTGCCTAGATGACTTGCAGCCTGACTTTTTATTACTTCAAAGTCTCCTCCGGTACAGTAAATTTAGCAGAAATATGGCTCCATTCAGAGGGACATGGCTAATAAAACAGGAATAGCTTCTCACAGAAGTGGAAATAGATAGCTTACATTAAAGGTCAGTCCACTTTTATTGAGACTGACCCTTAAACCGGACATTTATCCTCTCAATAAAAACACTAAACTATACACTGCTACCATGTACTGTACCTTTTTGTAGATGCTACACAGTCCTGCTTTTTTAATGTTTGAAAAACATGCATAATACAGAGTACCATCCTTGTTATAGTGAAACTGGAGTCCATTGTTCCTCTAAGCTACGGCTCTATAAAATTAATTTACTGACTTTTCTTTCTCCTCCTTTCCTCATTCCCTCATGGCTTATCATCTCTTACCTTCCCTCTCAAACACTCCTGTCCCCCACTCACAACCTGGGGCACTTCCCTCATCGTGTCATGCCAGTTTATCGCTCCTGAACCACGACTGCAGGCCAAACTGTGTGATGGTGTTTGAAGGAGCAAAGCTTCACCTCAGAGCCGTTCAGGATATCAAACCTGGAGAAGAGGTTTGTGCAAGCCCACAGAAACACACTTATACACTGTATCGCACCTTGAATTAAACATATCCTGTCTGTGTTTAGCTAACTATCAGCTACATAGGGATGTTGTCATTGACTGAAGAACGTCAGAAACAGCTGGAGGACCAGTACCATTTCACGTGCCACTGCCAGAAATGTGACTCTCGAGACACGGTAAGACATAAAAACACACACAGCCCATAATCATCTCCCAATGTGTCAACAAAGGGTGGGACAAAACATCGATATTGTTATCTAGCACAGTGCAGAGTCGATACACCAGCTTCAAATATCGATGTTGTAACTGTCACTTGCGACAACCAAGGGAACACACTCTCAAGCGTAGTGAAGATGTAGATTTTATATGAAGATATGGACCTTGGTATTATCCTGTACGTGAATATACTTCAGACTAGCCAGTGTACAGTTTTATGCAGCAGAATTGAAAATGACTCCATACACAGCCATTATTGTTAAAATAGCATACTGTAAGTGAATACCAAGATAATTGTCATCAAGCTGCATGAGTGTTACAGCCACAGGGGGACCTCCGGTTCAATGAGAGAAAACACGAGTGCCAATATGTACTGTAATATTGTGAAGCAGAGCATGATGAAACCCTCCCCATGACAGTTTTCCAACATGATGAGCCAGATCACACCTCCAAGATGACAGAGTGCTGGAACTTCCTTGAGGATTCTATGCTTCCATCTTTGCAGGAACCATTTGGGGAAAGGCCTTTTTCTGTTCCAATGCACAAAGCAAGGTCCATAAAGACATGCTTGGATAGTTTTGTTTTGTGGATGAAAACACACATGCTGTTTTACTGTTATCTGAGTGTATCAGAGCATAACATGTCTCCTCCTCACTTGCTCTCTGTCACTCTTTACTCACCACCTTCCTCCTCTTCTGAGTGACCACCTCCTGAAAAATGAGGATATTGGTCTTTTCTTTAGAGAGAACCTGTATTTCTTTTCCATCCATCTCAATCCACTCCATTGTTATGATGCACTTTTTTTGTATCTACAAGTTTCCTGTGTTGGCCACTATTATGTGCGTAAAAGTATATTTACGTACATACAAAGTATATTTCATATGCCTGCTTGTGATGACAAAGTAAAAGAGCACCGCCAGCTTTAATTTTATTCAGTCCTCCTTTGTTCTGCCTGCACTCGCCTAGCTTTTTGTCGTTCCGCCGCTGTCTTTAATCTTCCCGTGATGATGGCAGGCTGCTTGGTCATGACCCAGAGTTGACATCAAACCTTGTGTTTATACGCTCTTGGTGCTTTCTGTTTGTGCATGTGTGCACATAAAATACAGTAAGCCACAGGGCTTGTAAAATAGCTTTTTGCGGTTTTACGATATTACTGCAGGCTTTCAGTGTTTCCATTGAGTGGAAGCTCGATTTTCCTGAACCTCCACCCACAGATCAATATTGGTGTTTTAAAAATAAATTGGAGTAATATACGTATGTGAATGATGATGCATATTATCATTGTCTTGTATATTTTGTTGAGATATCGAACACTTTGTCATTATGCTGTATTGCTAATACACAGTAGTGTTCATTTCCCATGCATTTTGTTCTCAATTGTGGGATTAGTTTTACCTATCTCTCACGTCTTTTGACTTGAAGTACATTAACTGCCGTTTTATTGAATTTGCTTATACAAAGACCCCCTCTTTACATGAGCCGCTTCTATTTTCCAGGACCGCCTCATGTTGTCAGGTGAGAAGGAAAGATGTCACCAGTTGAAAGAGGCATTACCTAAACTGGAAGAACTAAAGACAGTCTCAGGTATCTCTTACCTCCGAAATGGAATGTATTCCTTACAAATATATTTAGGCTCAGACTTTTGGATATTTAAATTCATTAAGGATTTTAATGACACTACACTGAGTATCACTGTGTGTGAGTGACCAGAAGAAAAGCTCTTACTTGTTTGGAATATCAAGATATGTAAATATAAGTTTTTTTTCATAGTTTTTACAAGGGATTTTTTTTCTTATTTTTGGGGCAATACATTAAATGGATTGTCATTCGTGCTTGTTGGGCTTTTATCTGTCATTTAATGACATAAGTTTTTTTTCTCCCCCTCAAATAAACCTCCCTCACAGATTGGCAAACCCTCCTAGACAGTTGTACACGTTTGTTATCAACTGTTGGTGCTGACGTGCCTGATGAAAACGTCTACAAACTCCAGTTGACCGACATGGCCCTAGATTCCTCCATTCACCTCGGCCACTGGGAGGCGGCTGTTAGATACGGGGAGAGGACACTTCCAATTTACAGGTGGGTGTGTCGCTTTGGGTGTTTTTTTTTTTCTTTATTACTAACAAAATTCCCCTCATAAAGTGTCATACATATACATTTGTAAGTTGTCTAGTGTGTTGAACTGTTGAAATTATACATATGTACATGCTACATACCTATGGGCATGTTGGCATTACATACACATCTCATATAAGGAATCAATGAATGGTATAATTCAAAGTAGAATTTGCATACATGGAGTGATGGAGGGAAGTGATAAAGGGTGTGGTGAGGATCATTACTATTCGCGCCATTTGCTTTTCAGATGGCTGCAGGAGTTCAGCATCTTTTTCCATCTTCCATCCGTCCTTCTTTCTCTATTCCTGGCGTCTTTCACTTTGCATTTTTCTCCCATTTCACTTTAGCTTGTATTGCTGAGCACAAGCATTTCCTGAATATCTCTACACTGCAAAAGTGGGTATAGCCATAGAAAAAAAATCCATAAATGCTTGCTGGCTTTTATTCATATTTTACATTAATCGAGTCATCTATCGGTGCATCCAGATTATGAGATATATATTCTTGAAATTCAACATTTGTGCAAATAGGCATTGCAACTGAGAGACGTGATTGTCATGCAAATGTATTCCATGTAATGTACTTAAGTTTCACATTTAAATTAAAACCACAGTCATTATAGCTTTGGCCAGAATACAAAATACAATTAGGGAGACTATAACTAATCTTTCCTCCGTGTTTGCATTCAGTAAGATAATCCTTGCTTTCCCCTCGCAAACAGCAAGCTGTGAATTTCTTTTTACAAACAAGAGACGCTTTCTTTCCGCTGGATTTCCCTGGAAATCCGAGCCTCTTTCCACAAGTGTTAACGTCTCCTCTGTGCCCTCTCGCTCTCGTAGCCCAGAGCTGTGGCTCTCTAACAAGCCGCCTTCGATGAGACCATATTTGTTCTTGGCGGAGGAAACAATTTATGAGGAGAGCATGTTAATGAAATTATTTTAATCACTGCAAACGTGTGCATGCAAAGATGGAACATAATTGGAGTTTCTTCCTGCGTTTATTTGCCCGACGTGGCCGTATGCCTCTCCAGCGCTAATTAAATCAATATTGTAACTTGTTATTATTCATTCAATGCCAACACCGATTTAGTCTTTCAGCTCACTATTTAATGATGAAATTCCTAACAAGAACAGGAGCACCTATTTAATTGCTTGGCAGCTACAAATTGCAGTTTGTTAGCCTTGAAGGCAAAAACAATGGGCCGGTTAGTGAAAATTGCTGATCTGTTTTCAAATTAGGATTTGTATTCAATTACATTAAATGCAACTGATTCAGATGAAAGTTAACAAACAAATGAACACACATTCACAACGTGTTGATTTGTTGTCTTCAAGCGATGGACACCAAAGTGGACCTTTTATATAAAGTTGTCTTCATGCAAATATAGTAGATGTGTTTACAGGACTAATTGTCAATTTGAAATATTCATTCATTCATTAATTTTCTACCGCTTATGCTCACGATGGTCGAGGGGGTATGCTGGAGCCTATCCGGCGAGAGGCGGATTACACCCTGGACTGGTCGTCAGCCAATCACAGGGCACATATAGACAAACAACCATTCACACTCACATTCACACCTATGGACAATTTGGAGTCGCCAATTGAATATGGGAGGAAACCGGAGTTCCCGGAGAAAACCCATGCATGCACGGGGAGAACATGCAAACTCCATACAGAGGAGTCTCCTAGCTGTGTGGCCTGCGTGCTAGCCACTCGACCGCCATGCAGCCCCTCTAATGGAAATATGTACCCCAAATGTTAACATTGTTGTTTAAGCTACAGACAACATTGAAATTTCCTTGCATAGACAATCATGTAATGTTGCAAATGTCCAATTCAGATTCTTGTAAATTCCCGTGGATTCCTATTATTTCCCACACATTACCTTAACATCTAACTTTTAAAAATTGACTTTTGGAAGCCTGGTGTGAATAAGATGTAAGGTTTTGTTTTTGTCCCCCATTGTTACATATGTTACTTTAATCCAAACCATATTGCTGAATTTGGAAACTGCTGTTAAGAGAATATTTAATTGGCACATTTTAAATGAATAATACTTGACAACACATGTTGGAATGAACCACAGCTTCCCCGTGCCAGCAACGCTACCACCACCATGCTTGGCACGGTTACGTATCTTGCTACTACTTAGATTGTTTATTTTTTTTTACTATTTAACTGGTTCGGCCCTCTTTGCTGCTGTGCAATGTAAATGTCCCCACTGAGGGACGAATAAAGGTATAACTAATCTAATATAATCTAATCTACTCACGTGTGCGAGAATAATGGCTCTGTTGGCTCATTTGCAGTTTCTATCCACTGGACATAACACATGAAGTATGTGTCTAATGGACGCCGTGTAGCTATTTTGATTGACATACCTCAGGTGATATACACGGCTCTTGAGGAATTATGTGGAATTATCTTTATTGCCATATTGAATTATTGAAGGTGGCCGGGTGCTTAGCGTGTAGGCCACACAGTCAGGAGATCGGGAAGACCTTGGGCATCTCTCTGTGGAGTTTGCATGTTCTCTCCGTGCATGCGTGGGTTTTCCCCCCGGGTACTCCAGTTTCCTCCTACATTCCAAAAACATGCATTTAAAAGTAGCTCACAGGCTGAAAAAGTGCGAGAACCCCTGCTACTGCATTCACCCAGTATACGCATAAACATCAGGAAGTAATATGTATAAAGTGATTCTGTTTATTAGTGCTCACTCTCACATTAGGTCACCAACCTCCTCAACCATGTCCATGACCTGACCTATTATTGTCCAGGGGCTTCTCTGGACCCCTCAGAAATCTCTTCACACCCACTTTATTGTGGCCGCAATGTTTTGTTCAGCCTAATGATCTCTTGGGTTAGCTCACTCACATGAAATCACTCCAATTTAGGCTTGCACCAGCAGAAGCAGAGACTGATCCAACCCTGGAGAGGGGTTTTAGTCTCACTCCGCTTCATCTGGAGCATTTTGTTGCGGCTTTACCGAGGTTGCATCAAATCATTTTGCATTCATAATGAACACTGTCTAGGGTGTGGGGGAGAGAGGAGGAAACAGAAAGAGAAGACTTAAGAGGGAGGACTGAAGGAAGAATGGAGAGCATCTCCCACTTTAATCCCCGCAACTAGCGAGCCAAAGAGTACAGATATAAACAAGAAAGAGTGAGACCATGATAATAGGAGAAGAAAAAATGGAAGCGATTAGACAGGATGGGTTGACTCTGGTAAATGAGTGTTTCAAGAACCGAGCTGTTTACCTCCCTCCAAAAAAAATAAAAACCCTGGTGTGTGTTTATCACAATTGCTTGCTTTTAAAGACCTATGTTTTTTTTTTCTACGATGTAGTGCACCCTGTACGCTATAGGCTCGGTTTATGACAGCATAAAACATTCATATTCATTTGCAGGCAAGCTGTAAATATAACAATGTTTGCAAAAACACTGCAATGTCTATGTACGTGTGCTTTCACATTTGCAAATGAATACTAATGACACGTACATGTACAGTTGCAGTAAGTTCATGAATAAATCCACTTGAGCATTGTGTACACTGTGTACACAGGAGCACCTGGGATGTGAGTTTGTACAGTGAATTCTTTCTACTTTATTGGGTCGATATTTATTTGTGTATGTGTGTAGACAGTGCTGGATATATTTTGAACTTAGACACCCCTCTCCTTTTCCTGCATGAGGAAAAACAGTATTCCTATGCAAAGTATCTTACAGGGTACATACAGGGTAATAACTATAAAAGCAACCTTCACTCGCTAAATGTACTGCAAAAAAGGTCAGTGAGGATAATTCATAATGCCGCCTACAGAAAACATACTAACTCCTTATTTCTAAATACTTAAACTTGCTGATATAGTTAATCTTCAAACAGATAAAATAATGCATAAGGCTAAAAATAACTAATTACCTAAAAATGTCATCCAATACTTCTCTACAAGAGAGGAGAAATATGATCTCAGGGAAGAACTACATTTGAAACACTTATATGCTAGGACTACGTTAAAAAGCCATAGCATTTCAGTATGTGGAATCAAACTATGGAATGGATTGTGTAAGGAACTCAAACAATGCACAACGATGAGCCAATTCAAGAAACAATACAAGCAGTTGATGTTTGCTAAATACAAGGATGAAGAGTCTTGAACCAGTCATGATGTGCTATACATATCACTATATTGACACTTACTATGATACCCATTATGTCATTGTATGGTCATATCACCTTGTACTTCGGTACGGGATAAAAAAAATTTACAAAATTAAAAAAAAACTGTATTACGGAAAGCAGGAAGTGAACAAATGTAACAGTTACTGATTGTAAAAGTATCAGATGGAGGGGTAGGATTTAATAAGCTTTGCTTCTTCCTACTCCTTTTGGACATGTGGAACTGTGAACTGATTATGTGATGCATTCAATTGTAATGTGATGCATGTTCAACTGAAATAAAACCATTACCATTACAAGAGTGAATGTTTACATAGCAAATGTATATCGTTACACCTTCTGACTGTCATTCATTCATTAAACATTTCCTACCATGTTCTTTACAGGATGCGTGGATGCAAAACTAATTAACTGGTCGTGTCTTTCGCCCATGTTGTGTCATGTTTACTTCATCTCTTCTAAAGACAATACTACACTGATCCCCATCCTGTACACGGAGTCCAGCTGATGAGAGTAGCAAAGCTGCAACATTATTTGGAGCGCATTAAGGATGCTTTGGAAACATTCAAACAGGTGTGTATGAGAACTGTATGTACATTTGTGCAAATATGGATTACATTTTGTACAGTTTGTATTTGCTTTGCTGATCACACGTCTCATGGAGTGTTGACTGTCGTTGTGTAGTTTGTTTTTTTCCCAGATGGCAAATCTGGGTTGGGTGGATATGTTTGAGGGTGGCAAGTTTGTTTTGTTGCCACCACTTTCAAACTAATTTGGCATACTGGCTCAAGCGTGTTGAATGGCTCTTAGCTCATTCCCAAGCTGTGGAATTTGGCTTTGCAATCAATTCTTTCCCTCTTAATTTATACTTTAAATAAAAACGAATTTCAGTGCCTTACATTGCTCCTCAAGTGGGTCCACTCTTTTGCTGTGGGCATGCAGCATGCTAGCTAGACAAAGTGACAATATGACTGACCAATGACGTCCATTTTGAAAACAATATATAACAATATATGGAGGCCGGGAAAATTATCCAGTTCATTTTCATTTGTGGCAGCACGGCAGTCGAGTGGTTAGCGCGCAGACCTTACAGCGAGGAGACCAGGGTTCAATTCCACCCTCGGCCATCTCTGTGTGGAGTTTGCATGTTCTCCCCGTGCATGCGTGGGTTTTCTCCGGGTACTCCGGTTTCCTCCCACATTCCAAAAACATGCTAGGTTAATTGGCGACTCCAAATTGTCCATAGGTATGAATGTGAGTGTGAATGGTTGTTTGTCTGTATGTGCCTTGTGATTGGCTGGCGACCAGTCCAGGGTGTACCCCGCCTCTCGCCCGAAGACAGCTGGGATAGGCTCCAGCACCCCCGCGACCCTCGTGAGGAAAAGCGGTAGAAAATGAATGAATGAATTTTCATTTGTGAATTATTTTATTGTCATAAGATGTTTTTTTTTTAACTAGAAATCTCAAGTTTTGATCTGAAGATGTTGACACCCCTACTGTTATACTATAATTTGTGTAACAAGTATCAGAAAACTAGAAAAGCAGGTAACAATGTGTATTTGTTGGCAGTACATTTTGCTCTGTTTGCTTTTAACATGTCAATCATATTAACGCTTGTTTGTTTGTCCACCAGGCCTTTGCGATCCTACAGATCACCCACGGTGTTGATCACCCTTTGGTGGCTGACTTGTTGGTCAAGATGGAAGAATGTCGCTTTGAGATGGATCGGTAATGTTGATGTGACAACAGAGACAATAAAATTCCAACATAACGTGAAAAGTGGTGACCTAAGGCAGGGTTTTCCAAATGGTGGGAACATGGGATCCACATTTTCAAAGGATCATTATGTTACGACCCACTTTTATTTCATTCAAATCAAGCAAATGCAAGTGTTTTAAATAAATTCACTATTTCATCTTATTAGACATAAGTTCATACATACAAATATTAAAATGAAATATACTAATTGCACAAAGTAGTTGGTCTAAAGCAGATATTTCACTTATGAATGTGCAAAGAGTGCTGTATGTATATATGAAAGTGGTAGATGACTTCAATATTGCTCTTTTACTTAAAAAAAAACAATCTAGGTAGACCTCAGTTGTATGTGTAAAATGACTTAGTTATAAAATGAAGAATTACTTTTAATGTACCATCATTTTTTTACCCACCCAGAATGGATCTGCAACCCACTTGTGGGTCCCGAATTGAGAATCACGGATTTAAAGCACCTATTTTGGTGTGATATCATATGGACAATACACTTCCTTCTGTGTGTGTTTTAAGGATCATGTCTGCTTTAGATACCACTGTGGTGAATGTATCCAGTGTGTGTGTGTGTGTGTGTGTTTGTTTGTGTTGCAAATCTTCCATCTCACACGCACACACACTTCCAATGTTAATCCTTGTTTTTGTGGCTTCTTCTGTCAGTGTGTGTTAAGCCTGTAGATTGTCTGTGATGGAGTGCGGTAATACTACTGTCACACACACACACACACACACACACACACTTGGACACCTCTTTGTAAGAAAGGGATGACAACATTTCCTCTGGGAGGGGAAATTGTGTGTTTATAGGTTATGTGAGGATTACACTGACATCATGTTTGTTTTAACATTACAAATAAAAGGTTTTGCTTGTCTGGCACTTCCTCGTTACGCGTGCTCTCTACATGTAAAGAAAAAAATCAGATGTGAATACATGTTACTTCAACATGGTTATTTGTCTTGTGTACCAGTGTTCCCCGACCTTTTATGTCTTGTGTACTCTCATAATTTGTTTTATGATACGACAGTACCCCCTCACTGTTGATAATGCAAAGGGGATTGGATTGCAACTGTTATGGTTTTGGCACAGCTCTGCCACAGGTTATTATCTCCCAGTTGTAGCACACACATTACATTTAATTGCCTGGCATAATTTGAAAAGATTTAATTTTGAAAAAATTAAAAATAATATTTACATCCACCTACCCCTGGTTTGGGTATCACTGTTATAGTATAGTACTGTAAATGCTGTATTTATAGCCGGCACATTTACCCAGTGGTGGAGCTACGGGGTGGCCACGCCACCTTTGGTCAATCTCCAGCCACCCCAGTGGCCACCACCACGGCTGTGGAGCAATTTTGACAAACGCAGCTCTTTGGTGCAGAACATTATTTCAGTCTAACCACCGTTTCTGCTTGGATGCATTTCACTGCAGCACACAACAGAAGAGAACTTCCTATTTAGTGGTGGAACTGTCAATAAAACCTCATTTTGCATGAACTGCAAGCGGGAGGTAAGTTTTCCATGATTACTTTGGTCAGTTCCAAAGTTTTATCACGATGTTGACTTTGACTTAAATTCTGAAGCATGATTCAAAACATAAATCTTTTTAATATTGGAAGCTCTTTGTTGCAGCACAAGTGGGCATATAAACCAAGGAGTCTAGAGTTGAAACAGGATCGGCATATACTTATGCCCTGCGCGGGTTTTGGCCCCCATGATGATCCAATAGACGGTCCAAAAACATTGGCTGAGCAACAGGGTGGCCATCCCCTTGTCACTTTCCGGCCACCCAATTCAGGTATCAACTTATTGCCATGTTGTATGTTTCGCATACAGTGTTATACTTTTTTAACATTATTATAAAATGTACAGAACTTTCAGTATTTTTATTAAATAAATGACAAACTGTTTATGATTGTGGTTGTAGTTTTCAGTGTATCCGGTGTATGTAATTGTGGTATATTCCTGCTCAAGCTGTATTATACATATAACTAACAGCTTTTGAATGTATGAAATGCATAGTGAAACAGAAAGCAAAGCTGGGATAGATATATCACAGTACAACTGCCTCTCACGCCATGCCTCTTTTCAGTGTTTTTTCCTCTTTCTATTTAGTATGGCAGTCTTTCTCCCATCACCTCATACAGACCATTAACTATGATTTACTGCCATCGCTCTCGTTTTCTCTCGCCGCCTGTCACCTTCTGTCTCTCACTTGCCAGAATACTTCAAATTAGATTCAAGACCTCTCTTTTTTTCCCCATCATTTTCTCTACAGAATTCCAGGTTCCATGAAAAAATGGGCACAGAATGATTTAAACCCGTTATACCTTCAGAAAGGATGTCATCTGTAAAAGAGAGAGGCACCTCAGCACCGTGGCTCGAGTGGTACAGTGGCAAGATCACAGGTTTGAGTCCCTGTTCTTCCGCGCATTGCGTCATTGTGTGCGTTATTATGCAAACATGACTTTGTCATAATGTTCAAACAGCAGTGTTGTGCAATCAGGTGAGGCAGAGCTTTGCCAGTCATGATGAGAAATGTACAAATAAGTACTGATAACAAAAGTAATATTTGTCCAAAGAACTCTATGTATATAATGTATTTTTTGTATCAAATCGTTTTTAACATTTTCAAGTGAGGCTGCGGCGGCACGGCGGTCGAGTGGTTAGCGTGCAGACCTCACAGCTAGGAGACCAGGGTTCAATTCCACCATCGGCCATCTCTGTGTGGAGTTTGCATGTTCTCCCCGTGCATGCGTGGGTTTTCTCCGGGTACTCCGGTTTCCTCCCACATTCCAAAAACATGCTAGGTTAATTGGCGACTCCAAATGAATGTGAGTGTGAATGGTTGTTTGTCTATTTGTGCCCTGTGATTGGCTGGCCACCAGTCCAGGATGTACCCTGTCTCTCGCCCAAAGACAGCTGGGATAGGCTCCAGCCTAAATGTTTAAATTCCAATATCTAGGTCCAATTTTGTACAACACGTTTACAATATGCTATTGTGGGACCTTTTGTGACTTAACCTGACTGCAACAATGGTATTGTGAGTACTGTTTGTAAAGAAAGTGAGGCACATGTCAAATAGGTTGAATACATTCCTTTATTTACATCCCCCCACCCCCGCCCCCCCACGCTCCTCCAGCGACACGCTGTGTCAAAGACGTTCCAGCCTTGAATCATGCACAGAGAATATCACACATCACATACTTGTTTTTCCACACTGAGCGAGCGCAGATCTCCACTCATTCTTTCCGCAGAACAGATTGGCACTTACAACTGACAAACTTTAAAAAAAAAAAAACAAACCAAAAAAAAAACGGACTACTAGGAATGATCACAAGTCAATTACTTTTTTTTTGTGTCAATTGGGAAAATGTGGTCATTATTCAGGGATGACCTTGCATTTCTCCACCCACACTTAAGATGCTGTGTGTCAGCTTTACATACAACACATAAATACCTTGTGATGAATCACTTTTTATATCAAGCGTCATTCCTGAAAGTTGACATCAGAGAGTTGAAAAGGTATTGCCGACTCAGGAAATAAATCTCACACATAGCATCTTCACACTGGAAATGTGCATGCTCCACTAACCCACCTGGCTAATAATCAATAATGTTAAATACTGTATATGTGTTTCTTTAAAAAAAAAAAAAAGCAACATAAGTCACTAAGTAAACCAAAAGGAGTAAAATACTTTATATAAATGATATGTGTTCAGTATATATTGTACAGTTGAGCCCCAAAATATTTATTCCCTGTGCCAAATTTTGGGTTAAAGTGAATATTTATTTGACTATTTTGGTTGGAAATGACACAAGAGACTGACAAGTTGATGAAACACGTCTGTGAATATTCTCATCCATTTAGGCTAGGGGTGGGCAAATATTTTGGCTCGTGGGCCGCATTCAGGTTACAAAATTCCGGGGGTCCAGAACATATATTTAACACACACACACTTGTTTATGCTTATAATTTTCCTTGAATTCTTTGTCTAATTTTATCTGTAAAAGTGTTATACTCATATCAGCACTTTAAACATCAGACCACATCAAACTATGTCATTTCATTTTACAGTTTTGTTGTTTTTTTTTTGTTTTTTTTTACTAAATAAGACATCCGACTTGCAAGTCATGTTGCCAGTTTGTATGTTAAAAGTTACAATATTTAGAAAGCAACTGGCAGGCCGGATTCAAACACTTGGTGGGCCGCATGTGGCCCCCGGGCCGTAGTTTGCCCACCCCTGATCTAGTCCATTGCATTGGTCTCATTCGTACCTATCGTCTTGGAGCATGGACTGATGGCCCAACTCTTTTTAAGACATATTCACAAACATATTCACCATTTTCATTGTTTTCTACATATTGAAAAATGTCTGATTTTTTTTTCACACAAAAAAATGTCAGTAAACACCACCTTTTGCACCTTTCTGAAAGATAACTTCATGCATAATATGCATAAAGGGATTCTCAAGACACAAAAGTAGGTTGCAGAATTATTCAGAATGGAAGAAAATGATAAACAGCTCATGTGTGAGTGGTTTAGTTTATTTTTAAATAAAACTATTTGAAAAGGCATCTTCCTCTTTGGTATCTGGTGACTAATATAATATGTCATTTTGTCGTCTTTTCTTCATTCCCTATTTCGTATGTATTTATGTGCATCCTCATTTCCTTAATAATGTACCATGAAATGCACTTTGCACGTGTAATTATGTGTAATTTTTGCTTAAAAATAGGACATAGGACAAAATGTCAGCCCCAGGTTAAGAACACCTTATTCTACAACATTCTAATTAACTTTATATTGAAATGCATGTATTGAGAGGGGGAATAAAGAGTCATTTTCCTCATTCTGGTGTCATTTCCAGTTAAAGGCTAAAATAAGACTATAATATAATAATATAACACCAGCTAAAAAAAAATGGCCAGGGTATGAATAATGTTGGTCTTAACTGTACTTAGTATATGCAATGGGCTCTGCAACATATATATATACATATTCATTTCAATGCATAGTAACTTTTTAAATGATATTTAAATAAATACACCTGTCCTGCTGAGCTGAAATAAATAGACTCTTATCCACTGAGAGATAAAATAGGAAACATTGAGCTGTTGCACCTTCTCTTTATAAACACACATGACAGAGCCAGGTTATCAAACATACGTGTAGTTTTGACGCAAGATGACTTTACTACGCCATAAATGACTTTCACTTGGCCAGCTGGCCATGAAAAGGTCCAAACCATACTTGACCTCCAATCTGGAATACATTAAACACCCAAAGGAACAACTATGATGATGGTCATGTAGAAGAAGCAATTTAAAGGTTATTTCTCCTGTTTTAAACTTTCACTCATTCAAATATTTACATTTGTACAAACATTTAGAGCATAAACATCTCAAGCACCAAGAAGGATAATATAAAATGGTCTTAAAAAGACATGGAACACCACAGAAATCACTGCTTCTTAATTTAGCTGTTATTTTTTCTTTTGTTTACGTATATATTAATATATATGTCTTTTTTTCCTAAACACAATATCTCCATTTGTGGTTTGCATAATTTGACCTTCTGCAAACTATTGCCTTTTACCAAAATTTCAAGACTCAATTTGCAACTTTGTCCCGGTAATACAAGCAAAGTAAACCAAAAGGAGTAAAAGACTTTATATAAATGATATGTTTTCAGTATATATTGTACAGTTGAGCCCCAAAATATTTATTCCCTTTGCCAAATTTTGGGTTAAAGTGAATATTTATTTGACTCTTTTGGTTGGAAATAACCAATGTCTTAAAAAGACATGGAACACCACAGAAATCACTGCTTCTTAATTTAGCTGTTATTTTTCTTTTGTTTACGTATATATTAATATATGTGTCTTTTTTTCCTAAACACAATATCTCCATTTGTGGTTTGCATAATTTGACCTTCTGCAAACTATTGCCTTTTACCGAAATTTCAAGACTCAATTTGCAACTTTGTCCCGGTAATACAAGTATCATTGTTAAGAAATATTTAAATAACTGACATCTACTTTTATGTATCATTTTTAGAGCCTTCTAAGGTATATTCTCATTGTGAAAATGTACGGAATAAAAGGCGACTTCATTTGCTGATGTTTTGCAGAGCCACAACCTCGCATCGGGGGTGGGGGGGTGTAATGTCAGCAACTTTGCCAAGAAACAGCTCATCTCCACGGAATGTGGCCCAAGAAGAGGTAATAACACAGCTATAATCCTGACAAACACGGTTTCATCTGCTTTCAACTCAGACAGGAAGGAAACCCTAATATAAAATACACACAAATCAAATCATGCCCTTTCTTTTCAAATAGAGCACAACGACACAGATACAAATACTGTACCAGACAAGCATCCATCCACGGATGTATTAACACTGCAAAGATTTGTAAACATGGTAAAAGACATCACGTTTGTTTGAGGGGCTTGGTATAAGGATGTATAAGGTATACGTATATACGTACAGTACACTATATCTATATATACTGTATAGTGTATATATATGTGAGCCCTGCAGGATTTTGGTCCAAATGTGCTGTTTTTAGACTTAAAAAAAACAACATCAACACTGCAATAAACAAGATTAAGGCTGTGCTCACACTTGTCACATTCACTTTGGTCCCAGACCGACTCAAACGTGAACGCTGCACAGACCAATGGTAAAATGACAAATGCATCAAAAGCGCTGTCTCACTGCTGCTTCGAAAAATCTATTTTAGACGCTTTCCATGACAGCTCACCTGGTACAAAAATAGCAGAAGTGCGGTTTTGGTTGTATTGACTCCAATGTATTACAGCCCCGAGAAGAAAGTCTTAAAAGACACATTGTCTTTTACACAGGGGGGGCAAGAGATTTATATATGCGAAGCAGCAGATGGCGCCAAAAGACTTTTCCGAGCTTTTCTTCCTGTCACTCACACCTGTGACCTGGAGAGCTGCAGTCGTGACAAAAAAGACACGCTGGAAAAAAGTGTTTCAAAGTTTGTTACTAACAGAAGAGGATGCTAACTGTTTAGCAGCTAAGATACTTGACGTGGGTGTCCAAAGTGCAGCCTGGGGGCCATTTGTGGCCTGTGGTTGGTTTTTTAATTGGCTAGAAATGAAATGAAGCACAAAAAATAGAGCAAAAAGGCACAATATAAAAAGACAAAGATTGAATGTTGATACTAATAAGTAATAACACAGCTTTGTCTTTGACTAAATGGAATAAATACAGTATTACAGTACAATGGTGTGTAAAGGGTATGGACACCCCAAAGTCCTTTTTTTAAATACCTGTTATTTAGATTTGTATTTTTGAAGATTAAAATGTATTTTAGTGTTTTTTAAATTACAGTATTATTTTGTTATGGACCAGCAGGGTATTGACCGACAAGCATGAACACAGCCTAACTTGTACATGTACCTGTTCAAACACTGTGCCATAGTTTCTCCATAGTAAAACTTCAAAAACAGATTTTTGGTCCCTTTCTAAGTTTTGTAAAAAAAACCAAAAAAAAAACGATGTTCACACAAATTCAAACTGTTGGCCTTTTTGTTTTTTAAGCCTCACGGCCGATGTCCGGCAATCATACTGGATAAGTACGTTTTACCATTCAGTATATGGAAACAGTAATACATGACATTAAGAAATGGCAATGAATTCAAAGACACTACTGTAATCTTTTGGCTATTTCACTATGCTAGCACCATACTATACAGTATGTAGATAACGGTATTGTTGAAATGTTAACAAGGCACTTTTTTTTATCATCGCGTGTATTTGTCTTTTTAATAACTGCACAATATCAGACTCTTATTTTGTCCATTTTAAAAAGTGCTCAGTCACACTTAAAAAAAGATGGCAGTATGGTGGTACATACATTCCTCATGTAAATTATTTGAAGGCTTCCTCTGCTTTACAGCCCAGTTAGATATGTCGAATAGAGTCATCCTTCCTTTCCTCCATGGGTGTGTCCTGCTTCCTTACAAGGTGAATTCATCATTCAAAGTCATCCCCACCTGGCAGTTCCTCCATCCATCCATCTGTCCATCCATCCATCTACCGATGTCTGGATGACACATCAAAGCACGTGATCATCATGAGATGAGCTTTGCAGAAGTTCACTCTGGTCTCCAGTTTGTCCGTTACTGTTTCCAGAGCTTCCAGATACTCCAGAGAGTCCACCTCGTAGACCTGCTGCAGCTCAACTGGACCATCAGAGAAGAAAGGAAGAGTACGTACGTAAGAATTGAGAGAATGCTGATGATGATGTGACGTGCAGAGGAGTGCAGCTCAAAATGTCACTGAGGTGTTTAATTATCTCGACATCTGATGAGTGTCAGATCAGTCACATGTTTTTTTTTTCCCTTTGTGATCAAAGCAACCAGTGAGCCTGCATGAATGTTTGATCACATGACTGTGCGGCATTGATTTACAATGACTCCAGTCAGTGCTTATGTTTTTTTCTCTAGCACTTTGTCTTCGTAATGAGACTTTAACCCTTCTGTAATGTCTCTCTTTATGGGACCGTGCTGACAATGTACTCTGGGAGTCGCATCACGTCCTGCAGTCTCGTCTGTCCTTATTCATTGGAGGAAAAGTGGCGCATCAAGCACATCCTCATTTTGACCCCTGTCGTTGTTGCCCCCAGAGTGAACCCTCCAACTAAGTCACACAGACGTATTCCTGCTATGACTAAATATTTGCCACAATCTGACCCAGACGTGTATGAAAAATTAAGACAATTTTCTTTATATATTGTTTCTACTTGAACAAAGGAGTGCGAAGAATTGAGTAGACTCCAGACTCAGCTGAAAGGATATAAGATTAATTGGTTCCATAGGTATGAATGTGAGTGTGAATGGTTGTTTTGTCTATATGTGCCCTGTGATTGGCTGGTGACCAGTCCAGGGTGTTACCCCGCCTCTCGCCCAAAGACAGCTGGGATAGGCTCCAGCACCCCCTGTGACCCTCGTGAGGAAAAGCAGTTGAAAATAAATGAATGAATGAATGAATGGTTCCATAGGTATGAATGTGAGTGTGAATGGTTGTTTGTCTATATGTGCCCTGTGATTGGCTTGCCACCAGTCCAGGGTGTACCCCGCCTCTCGCCCAAAGACAGCTGGGATAGGTTCCAGCACCCCCGCGACCCTTGTGAGGATAAGCGGTGGAAAATGAATGAATGGTTCCAGACTACTGTCATAAGTGAATTATACATGGAATATTTTCATAGTTAGAGCATAGATAACCAGTTTATGACCTTTTAAATATGTTTAACATTATTAGAGCATTCTTGACATGAAATAACATCCCTATAGTCACATTTTTTTACCCAATATAGCAGACATGATAAGGGTAAATAAGGCATTTAAGACATAAATAAGACTTGTGAGTTGCTATAAATGTGTTCCCGAGGGGAGAAGAGTGAGTGGCGGACAGGATGTGACATAGGCGGTTCAGAGATGAGTTTCGTCTTGTAGTGGGTTATAGTGTCAACAGTAGCCCATTTTTTATTAGGGCTTTTTATGAAGAATTATGCCTGTAATTGTCAATGTAACCTTGTAAAAACATGCTATGCATACTGAATGTGGATGTGGATACCGTACTCCATTGTTGTGTAAACAAACAGCAAAAACAACACAGTTTTCATCCAGTTTAAGTTAAAAGCTAGAGTTAACACCTACATTCGGTAGTCCATGTGTGCGGCTCCAGCATCAGGTACTGTTTGGTTTGTTCCAGCTCTTTCTTCAACCATTGGTACTTTGCTCGGACTTCGCTGATACGCTGCTGACGGTTCTCCAGCAGGCGAAGTTTACCGACGTACAGCATCTCCTAATACACACAGACATACAAAGTGAGTAGACATTCATCCACCAACGATTGGACAAAGAGTAGAATAATTGACATACACATTCACAGATTGCCTCCAATGATGTTTTACTTTGGTGTTATTGTCCTCACCTTAGCCCCGCCTTTGTCCCTCCTCTTCTGCAGGCGTTCAACATCGTCAATCTCGTACACCTTGATCTCAAAGGTCTCCGTTGTGGCCGCTGTACCTCGGAGGTTTGTGGAAGCAGGTGGCCCCAGAGGTCCATCTACCCAGCATGCACCTGGGCTCGAGGAGGAGGAAGACGAGGACGTCATGGCCTGTTTGGTGGTGCGATGAGGAGACGTGGAGGAGGAGGATGAGGGCTCCAAGGTCAGTGCCGGGATAAGCCGACGACGCTGAAGACCTGAAAGTATCACAATTGTGAAACAAAGTGTGAAAATATGGCTCTAGTTTGTCATGGGATGGGAACATACTTCTTTAACTTAGCGCTTTTATATTTTATCCCCTTTAGAACCATTTTAAGCAGAGAAATTTGAGGCTAGATTCCAGCAAGACAGGAGTTATTTTAATCATCTTTGTATTCTCGGCGCGGCACTGAAAGGTCAAGCAGTCATTTGTATTTCATTATGTCGTAAGAAGCAGCCACACAGCGACAATTACACTCTGCAGGTGGAAACGGCACATGTAGAAAGGAAGCAGGGAGGTAATGTGCAGGACGAGACTGGAATTAAAAATGAACAGGACCAGTCAATCCAATTGAAACTAAATGACAGAAAGGTGATGAACGTTTCCCACCACATCTTCTTGTCCATCTTTTGACTACACATTAGTCACATCGCAAACACTTATTGACAATGACAAGAGCAGTTGTCATAAAGTTCAAGAAAAATGAGAGTAAAACTTTTCAAACGTGAACCCCCGAAAAGGTTAGTCTAATAGAAATCAATAATCAGAGGCTGAGCTGCTTTTTTATGCACATATCCATTGTCATGCTGAAGCAGTGGAGCATGATTTGGCAGGCACATTCAGGCTCCTGTGTAATGTTCTGGTGAATGTAGATTCATTATAGCCAACAGCGGCGGTGCCCTGCTACCATTTCACACATGGATGGACGAGGTCACCTTTCCTATACCTGCAAACACAGCTTTCTCACTGCACAGCAGACTGTCTTTTTATTTCTACTTTCTCCTAAAGACACTTTGTCACAATGTGGACTTTTACAGCTTACAATCGATCATATGTTCAGTGGGGTGGAAGCTGTTGGAAATGCTGAGTGAGCGTGTTTGGAAAAAAAGTGCAAAAACCTCAGTCACATTGAAAATAACCAAAAAAAAATCACAATTGTGAGAAAAAGGCAGAATTTTATGGGAATATTTTTTTTTTCGAAGAAATGTGTGTAATGTGCGCTGCACGGCGCTGGAGTGGTTAGCGCGCAAGCCACACAGCTAGGAGACCCGAGTTCAATTCCACCCTCGGCAATCTGTGTTTGCGGAGTTTGCATGTTCTCCGGGTATTCCGGTTTCCTCCCACATTCCAAAAACATGCTAGGTTAATTGGCGACTCCAAATTGTGCATAGGTATGAATGTGAGTGTGAATGGTTGTTTGTCTATATGTGCCCTGTGATTGGCTGGCGACCAGTCCAGGGTGTACCCCGCCTCTCCCCCGAAGACAGCTGCGATAGGCTAAAATTTTACTTTATTTTTGTTTTATTGTACAGTAGTTGAATTCTCTTTTGCTCGTGTATGATTGAAAAGAGCTGCACGGCGGACGGGTGGTTAGCGTGCAGGCCTCACAGCCAGGAGACCAGAGTTCAATTCCACCCTCGGCCATCTCTGTGTGGAGTTTGCATGTTTTCCCCGTGGTTTGCCACTCCAAATTGTCCATAGGTATGAATGTGAGTGTGAATGGTTGTTTGTCTATATGTGCCCTGTAATTGGCTGGCGACCAGTCCAGGGTGTACCCTGCCTCTGGCCAGAAGACAGCTGGGATAGACTCCAGCATCCCGCAACCCTCGTGAGGATGAGCGGTAGAAAATGAATGAATGAATGTGTGTAATGTGATCAGTATTGGTATTGGCTAATTTCACTCATAGATTAGCGATATTAGTATCAGAGGCATAAAATCCTGATTGGGAAAATCCCTACTAATTACCCATGCCTTTGCATTCGGTAAAAACACAAATATTATTTTTTTGAGTTGTAAATAAAAAATAAACCGTAGGGCGGTAAACCTCAGACGAGCTCAACACTGAATTCTTACCTCCCACGTGTCCAGCGTTGCCCCTGCTCTTCTTGCTGCTCTTGGAGCTGCGTCTGGAGGAGTTGGTGGCTGAGCTGTGCTCACTGACGGAGTCTTGGGCCGAGGAAGTACTTCCTGTGTTCTCGCTGCTGTCTCTCAGCATGCTTTCATAGCCACTACTGCCTCCACTGTGGTAGAACAAAGCCGTCTTCCCCATGGCCGGGGGCAGCTCGCCACTCAGGACGCTACTGTTAGGCGTGAAAAATAAGAGCAAAGTTCAAAATCAATGAAGTTGGCCACACTGTTGGATCCAAGGCAACGTCATTAACAACCGAGAAGATGTCCAGTTGCCTTTGATCCAACTTACTGTGGCTGAGAATCAACTGTCCAAATACCTGTTGTCGCTGGCATGGCCACTGCTGCAACGATGTGGTTTTCGTGGAGCGGTGATCTTACTGTAAGGAGAAGGAAGGGTTTGGACAGCTGCAGCCCTGTCCTCCCCCAGACCGCCTCCAGCAAGACCTCCTGTAAGAGCGACCCCTCCACTGAGAGCAAACAGTAAGTGTCAACAATGTCAACAATGAAAAAACTTTGAGAGGTAAAACTCTGGCTCACCCTGCTCCTCCTATCCCTTTCTCCTCTCCCGGATCTGCGCCTCCTCCCTGGGAGTGATTCCTTGAACGTGAGCCTGCGCTTCCTTGGAGAAGCTCTGAGATACGACCATTGACAGCCCGCAGTGGCAGCTTAGCAGCCAAGCTGCCCCCTCGATTGCGGCTCAGAGACTGTGTAGACCAAGATGCAGGAGATGGTCCCTGCTGTTGCACCGGACCCTGGATGGTGGTCTGGGGCGGAGGAAGAAGACGGCAAGCTCAGGTTTGGAAGATTATTGTCATGGCCTGGATGCAAATGAAGCGTTACCTTTCCATTCGGAGGCAGGCTTGAGCTTCGACTCGAGGCCTGGTTCAGAGACTTGGTAGAAAAGCTGAGCGTCTTTGTGCTCGATGCAGACAGACTCCTGGTTTTAGGACTGCTGGTCATTAAGAGCTTACTGACAGCTGAGATTTTTGACTGGCCGCTGGATTTCGCCGGCGACTGCGGAGCGCTGCTCGGACCGGGACTGGCTCCGGAGCCATTTCCAGAGGGAGAAGACACCGATCCCGCACGGGTGAGGCTGCGTCCTGTACGAGGCACGCTGCTGTCAACTTTGGATCCACTCCCTCTGAGGCTATCTCCTCTTTCTAAGGAGAAGCAGTCATAGTGGTGGGAACCACTGTGGGCTCGACCCAGAGAGTTAGTTCTGCAAGCAAGTTGCTCCAACTTGGCACTGAAGAGTCTACTGCTGTCTGTGCTGCAGCCTCGTTGTCTGCTGCCACATCCAGATCCCACCACATCATCTGAAGAACTTCCCAGCATGGGGAGCCCATGAAGGGGTTGTTGAAGTGGACTGGCTGCCCTGTTCCGCAGCTCGAGGCTGGACTTGCGTACAGGAGGCAAAGGTGGGATGCCTCCCTTCTTGTGGGAGAAAAAGCCCTGTTTTCCAGTTGATCCCCGTCGGTCAAGTGTGGCGCGAGGACTACAAGGAGTTGAACAAGTGGCACTGATATTCTTCTTGTAGTCCGCTGTGTTCTCTAAGCTGTCGTGGCGGTTCAGACGATGCCAGCCACGAGGAAGACTGGCAGTTCGATGGATTTCTGGGTTGTAGTTATCAGTCAAAGTCTCTCCTTGGGCTAATATGCTAGCGACCGTCTCACAACCATCCACCACTCTCTTGAAGGAATCTGGGGATGATGCCACCTCCCCGCCTGAGCTAGAGCCTCCATGATCTTCAATTGCTGATAACAGAATGGACAATCGGGTTGGAAGATCTTAATCAACATCCAAAGGACAATGCAGATACATTATTAAAGACACATTAGCATGCAGTCAACCAAGAACTAATGAAGAAACATTTATGGGCCACCCCTCTACAAAGGTATGTAGTTTCAGCCTACTTTCTTACCTTCTCTGCAGAAATTCTGAAGGTTCCCACTCCCAGGTCCTTCAGTTGTCTCTCCTGAATGGCTCTTCGAATGTCTCTCCTCCAAACCCCGCTTCAGCCAGGGGTCCTCAAAGTTCATGTCACTAGAAATAGAAGCTAATGGTAGTGTGTTTATCACGGAGGAGCTTATACTAGCTACACAGGGGTGAGCACTGATCGGGGTTTTGAAGGTAGAAAGGTTCCCAAGTGCCGTCAAAGACTGGATGGTGGTTTTAGCCATGGATGGAGGCAGTTTTCTCAGCCTATCCTTGGTTGGAGTTTCCCTCTCTTTCTCTGACAGCTCTCCTTCAAGACTTCCTTTGCTTAAACTGCTTTCATTATTGCCTGAAGCCTCCAGTCTACAAGAAGGGTTCACTTCAGCCAAGGCCTCCCCTTGCTGACTTTGGGACTGGCTGAAACTATGGAGGGACTGATCAGCCTCACTGCACATACTCAGATCACTCATCCAGGAGGAGATGGGAGACATGGTGGACGCTAAAGCCTCCCCTTCCATGCGCAGCCTGGCCATCGCCACCTGTAGGGGATTAAAAATGAAAATGGATTCCATCGATTATTATGCTAATAAGTCCATTTTGTCCTCGACAGTTTAATCAGCATAATTTGGACTGAAGGCATGCTTGGATGAGAGTCCCACAATAACACTCTTGTTATCTTCCCAGAAGAGTGGAAGCTGTTTTAGCTGTAACTGTGACTTATCCACACCAAAACCACAAATATAACGTTGTGTGTTTCAGTCACACTAACCTCGGCCTTGGCAACCACCTCGGTAACCCCACAGCTAGTTGCAGTCACATGATAGCTGTCTCCATCCTTAACAGAGCCCCCAAGAAGTGCAGAGGCCTGTGAGTGTGAAGCAAGGGCGTCCACGGAGCAGCCGTCGCTGTTGAAGCTGATGATGCTCGTCGGACGACAGGCCAGACCCTGTGTCGCCATAAGAGCTTCTAAATGGACGTCCTCTTCTCCACTTTGAGTCCCTGTGTAAACTAGTACATCCTCACACAGCAGGTGAGGTCCAACTGGCATGGACGCTACTGTGGACAGGACAGGTCTTTATATTGACTTTATTTGTAACAGTTAAGTTCAATTCCATATCAGAAAAGTACTCACCATCCCTGTGTGTGTCCAAGGGTATAGGAGGGACATCATCGTCACAGAGTGTTTCAGCCGAGCCCAAGCTGGCAGACAGGGACGGAATCAGATCTTTGACTTGGGGGCTCATACCCACAGGAGAAGTTCTAGACAGTGGGGACTCAGTGGAGGAGCGGCCACTGTCTGCAGCCAAACTGTCTGTATTGTAGGAAACATATTTAATGAATACAAATGGCAACTAAAGGATATTGCCATCAACCGAAAGGAAACCATTACTGTCAGAGGTCAAAGCGTCTGTGGTTTGTCCATCCTGAGCCAAAGTCTGTGAAGGTAGAGGAGGTGTCGCTGGCATCACACACTTCTGGGTGTACACTTTACACCGCTGTGACGGTGACAACGGAGGCCTGCGGACAACGCAGACATTTATATTGGGATGTTTGATGAAATAAATGCAAAATAAATATCCCTAATCAACATTATTGATGAACTTATACCTATATTCTGAGGTTTTAGTCAGACTGGCGATGCCGAGGCGCGGTGATCCAATTGGGCGTGTCTTTGCTTCCGTGTTGCCTCCCATGGTCAGACTCTCACGACTGTCCAGACAAGGATACATTTTATTATTTATTATTATTTATTATTATGGATTATCCATCCATTTTCTATGCTGCTTATCCTCACGAGGGTTGCGGGTATGCTGGAGCCTATCCCAGCTGTCATGGGCGAGAGGCGGGGTACACCCTGGACTGGTGGCCAGCCAATCACAGGGCACATATAGACAAACAACCATTCACACTCACATTCATACCTATGGACAATTTGGAGTCGCCAATTAACCTAGCATGTTTTTGGAATGGAATGTGTGCCAACATGCTAACCACTTGTCCACAAGTTAAATTATTTAATTTTAAATTATTTTAATGAGAAAGTATGCTCATAAATGTCATTTTTTTCAGTACCGTAATTGCCGTATACATTGGTGTAAACTGTTTCTAGTTTGTTTTTGTCTCACCTGTCATGCAGGTGCGGGGCCTTAGTCCTGTGCAGAGGATGAGAGGCGATGCTTCCGGTGACATTCCTATCCCCGGTAATGAGGGCCGTAGTACTGGAACTCTGAGCCAGACTGTGGATCATAGTGTGGGCCAGCTCAGCCTCCTCCACCACCTCCTTGATGTTCTGCAGCTGCTGGTCATTGGTCTTCCTCCTTGATGTGGTGGCTGAGGGGGAAGACTGCTGGAGTGCACTTCCAGGATTAGGTGGAGACCCTATGGGAAGTACAGCTTTTAAAATGGAAACAACTTTGAGTTGACCCTGATATACAGAACATATATGAATTTGTTGAAGTGAGTGTTAGGAGTATCTGAGATAGGAATCTACCTGTTTTGGCTTCTGTATCGAATGGAGCAGCAGCGTCAGGCTCAGCAAGAGCAGCCGAGCCCGGAGAAGGGAAGCATGGCTCTTTGGATCCTTGTTTGCTGGCTGGAACTTCCTCAAAGGGAAACTTGGTCACCTTAACAGAATGGATGACAAAGAATATTTAACAGTTGATGAGGAAACAATGCAACATACTTATGAACAGGACATATGAAGGACCCTTTCTGTTCACAGTGTAAAGTCAAACTGCCTTTGAAATTCACTAAAACACATTTAGTGATCTCACAAGGGGACCAAGGTTGTCTTTAGAAAATATTTCAAAAAGAGTTGAAACAGTTCTGGTTTCTTCCCAAGAGTCTTAATTCTTGTGTGAATACGCCAGTGCTCTGTACCTCTTCACTGCCATCGATGCAGTCCAGTCTCTCCTGCAGCTCAGCAAAGGTGTTGCACTTCAGGCACTCGGCTCCCTCCTCAGGCACAGGGGCTAATGGCTGTCCGAGTAGCGATTGAGCAGGCTGGGTCTGAGATGGGCCTTCATGCTGCTCTTGGCTCTCTGGCTCAGGCTGCACCTGCCGGAGCAGAATTCGTGATGTCGTTTATTCATTCATTTTCTGCCGCTTTTCCTCACGAGGGTCACGGGGGGTGCTGGAGCCTATCCCAGCTGTCTTCGGGCGTGAGGCGGGGTACACCCTGGACTGGTCACCAGCCAATCACAGGGCACATATAGACAAACAACCATTCACACTCACATTCATACCTATGGACAATTTGGAGTCACCAATTAACCTAGCATGTTTTTTTTGGAATGTGGGAAGAAACCCGGAGAAAACCCACGCATGCACGGGGAGAACATGCAAACTCCACACAGAGATGGCCGAGGGTGGAATTGAACCCTGGTCTCCTAGCTGCGCGCTAACCACTAGACCGCCGTGCCGCCTGATGTCATTTATCTGGTCATCTACATCTTTGGAGATCACCTGACTCTGATACTGTACCTCTGATGTTTTAGATCGCAGCAAGGCAGGAACGATGGGTACAAACTCCGGCGGACCCTCGTTGTCTGTCAGCTCCCTGTCTGATACAGCGGCACCGTTGGGACCCACGTAGATGACCGTGTCACATGACTGCTCGCTGCTGGAGTACTCGTCCGGGTCGCTGGACAGGCGCAGCAGTGGGACATCCGAGCCGGGGTCACCACGATGGTGAAAAGCTCGCAGATGGGTGGGGCGGCGCATGCGACCTTCTTCACAGGAGCTCTCTCCTCCAGAGGAGCTGGAGGTGTACTGCTGGGGATGAATGATGGTGACAGAAAATACTTTTTATACAAGACAACATGGAGAACATGTTGGTGACAAAAATCCTGTTAACAGTATTAGACTAAAACATATGTGATTATTGTAGATTATTGTGCTCAATTGTAGTATTTGCATGGCAACCTGTTGCTAGGCAGAATTAATGCACTCTCTGACCTGACATCATTTTTACTCCCATGTGCAATAAGAAGTAAAATTGGCATTGAAGCCATGCCATTTCTTTGGCAACCAGGTAAAAACAGACGACACAGAAACACGGTATAACTCTAAAAACAGTGCTAACAATTATGGATACATTCATATCACAATGAATTCACCATCCCAGTGTGCTGTAGTAATAAGCTTTTGTCCCCACAGTGCCACATGCTGTCCACTGTGGGATAAAGGTATCTACCACAGGCGATGAATCAAATCAATGTACTAAAACTCACCACGGTGACTTTAGTTTTTTTCTTTTTCATCCGGAGGACGCGAGATGCGAGCTGAATGGTGGAGAGACTTTCCGAGAAGTCTCCAGGAGAGGCCGAGATGTGAGCGATCATGGTGGTGCGGCAGTTGATGTTGCCTAGCGACTCCCTTAGCAACATGGTCAGCTTGCTATCCCTTGAGAGCACAAAGACAAGACAAATCAGATGTGACGTGAGTGTTATGGAAAAAAAAAACCCTCCAAATGTATTCAGATAGTTTCAAAGATGAACAAGAGAGAAACAAACAGATTAGAGAGGGAAATGGAACACTAATCATATACCTGGGTTACCAACCTGGGTTAGCATCATTAATTAATTCCAGAAGATCCGACTCAAACCGAAACGGACACTAAATTAATCAATTTTTCCCCTAATGAGACACCATACAGACACCACTTTCCTGTTTTGCCATGAGTTATTTCTTCAATTTAATTGTGGTTTTCTGCTGTGGTGACTCCGTAATCAGGAAAAGCCGAAAGAAACAAACCTCAATAACCTAAAATGGAGCCACAGAAAATTTCAAGTGCCGGAAAATTGTGTCTGCATTTGGCTCTCGCTGCCGCATAATTGTCTTTGGGAACGCCCATATTAAGGTAAAAGTAACCTATGTTAATTTATTCCCTTCTTTTATAGTGTATTTGTATTTAGAATAGTTTTATACATGAATAACTATGAAAACTTGTTTTTTGTGAACATTTTTGAGAGTCAACCGCTGATGAGCTCATACGGGCTACATCGATGATGTCTGGTTCTGGTTGCCATTTGCTTCTTTCTTAGAAACTAAGAATGTTTTGTGATTTAAAAAAAAAACATACATATATTAAGAACACCGTTGGAATCACGCAGTGTAGTAATAACACAAGACATGCACCGTTAATTTTGTACATTAACTGAAAAACATGCTAACCGGGACGGACGCTAAGCAAGGTTTCACGGTATTATGTGTGGTAAAAAGGATGTAAAAAAGAGGCCTTCCACAGACTTTAATTTTACAAGATGGAAGATCGTTTTCCCAAAGCAGACTGCAGACTAAAAGTACTCTGTAGAGTCTACTCATTCATGTTTAGGTGCAAGTGTGCACGTTCTGAGTCCTGTGCCCACAGATCTCATGCTGCTGTCCCCTTTATTTAAAAAAAAAAAACAAAAACACATAGCCTGTGGGCATATCTCTTGAAACACACACTTCTTCAGTCTTGACCTCCTCTTTTTACTCGATATGTTACTCTCTCTATTGTCCTCACTGTTTGCTGCCGCAGGCTTCAACAAAACCTCGCTCATATCTCTTCATACACTCCCTGAGAATAACGTGGCTAAATGAGACTCCCAATGTACTCATTAACATTAACTTAGCATAAACACTAATTTATGTTAGTTTGTGCTTAATAGATGCCCTGTACAGTATACCAAAAAACACCCCGCAGGGACATGTATTTGTTTGTGTAAGTGTGTTTATGTAACTCTTCTACTGCACACAGCACACAAAAGGGTGAAAATTTGGGAAAACATGCACCCCTCCTGTGTTGCTTGTGTGCCGTGCTCTGCTACTGCGTTATTATTGAAACCCAAGGATGTGTGGGCTTTCCCCGGGTACTCCGGTTTCCTCCCACATTCATGCTAGGTTAATTGGCGCCTCCAAATTGTCCATAGGTATGAATGTGAGTGTGAATGGTTGTTTGTCTATATGTGCCCTGTGATTGGCTGGCCACCAGTCGAGGGTGTACCCCGCCTCTCACCCAAAGTCAGCTGGGATAGGCTCCAGCATACCCCTGCGACCCTAATGAGGATAAGCAGCATAGAGAATGTATGGATGGATGGATGCTTAAATTAAGGACTTAAGTTTGAGCAAGATGGTTGAAAAACATGGCCGCCATTTAAAACCCTCATAATCAGCATCGGTGAGCTTGTGTTCCTCATGTAAATGCAAGCACTGGTGATTTAATGAACCCAGTGTGGCGCACACGGTCATGTAGCCCTAAGAAGAAGAACATTTACATATTGTTCACTGCATGTACATGCATACTGAAGATTTTTCCGTTTTGTCCTTTGCCTTTTGTCTGCCTCTCTTTTACTCTGCTTGTCTTTCCAGCTCCTTTTAGCACTCATCACCAAAGTACAGAAATGAATGTGATGAATATGCAACAGCAGGTGTTGTTTATGACATTGAGTCCCTAAAACCTAGAGGGGGGGAAAAAAACAACTCTTGGTTTCTTTATTCTACTGCAGCTTTCAAACTCCATTCTCCATTTAACCCTTTGTAAGGCACTCTTTGAAATACTACAGTTATTGGAGACTTGAGTACATAAAGAAATAATAGCGACCTCCGTATTTCTTCCATCAAATGGTGGAACTAGGTACTATTTATTTTTTATGAAACCACCTTCCTATCCTCATACACACACAGACTGGAGCTTACTTGTACGGGATGTGTTTGCTCCCGTTGACCAGGGCCAGGATGACGTTGCCAAGGGCTGACAGAGAAAGACACAAAGGCGCAGAGCCGGGTGAAGAGTTTTCCCTGCCTTTGCCACTCGTTCCGCCTGTGAGTACGCCGACGTCACAGCTGCCAAGGTCCAGCAGATGGAGCCGACTGCGACCTCCTGACACTGACAAGGTAGGAAGGATGAGGAAGGACAAAGTAAAACAGTTTGCATGAGACTGAGGGGCTGTCCACATGGGAACATTTTCAGTATTTTATCGTTTCAGTCTCTCGTCCACACGGGAACGACGTTCTAGGTGGCCTGAAACAGGATGTGGGAAAATCTGAAAACGGCAGCTTTGACAAGCCAATATTTGAATATTTCGAGTACAGTACCTCAACCGTAATTACATCATAATGAACACCTATCTGATTACAATTTTTGACAACTGTCTTAGGGTACAGTTAGATTGGGTTGTTGTAGTAATGCTATAAGGACAGTATATCCCTCAAAAGAAGCACCTTTATCCTTATCCTCACCAAAATTGAAATGGTTCTTTCATCTTTCATCATTTTGTCTGCTAAATGTATTTGTCCTACTTTTTATAATATGAACGCTATCATTAAAATAACAGGCCTCGTGCTGGTACAGACCTTTTCAGAGTACGACTGTAGTATACTGTATGTTGTGGTTGAACGACATGGTCTATTTATACATTTTATAACATAAGAAGCACTCACTTCCACCCTTGCCTGCTTTCTCCATGCGGTACTGGTAAATGTGTAATGTAAACAGCATGTGGGAGTTCCTGTGGTCTTCTTCTGTAGCGTTGCTGGGACGTTGGCTGCTGTTGCGAGCCGCGATCGCCGCATCCAGGAACCAGGCTGCTTTCTCCGGTGTGGGAGCACGGAGTTCCGACTGGTTTTGGAGCTGCAGGAAAGACGGATGATTAGCCAGAAGGACAAAGCCACAAGAGGAAGAGGCTGGTGTGTTGATGTACGTAGCTTTGCACAGCACCCAGCATGCATGCAGGGGAATGATTGGCATATTCAATTAACACGTATTCAATATGCCTGCTGGTGTGAAAGGATGCGGTGTGTGTGTGTCTGCCCATACGTGTTTTAATGCTGGGGGTATCATTCCTGATGAGATTATGTAAGATTAGTGAGGGATTACACAGATGTGCTTGTATCACACCCCCTAATCCTATAACCACAGTAAATGCAGACACACACATTTGTAGTCTGAATGATCAGGATAATCACGATAAAGCACACACACACACTCATGATTTATTCAATTATGTGACTGATATTTCCTGTATTTGTTGCACGTGTGTACCTGCATGCCGCAGATGGGGTCCTCACACAGGTAGACTCCAGGTGACTGTCCATCCTGCAGGCTTCCTGTGGCCACCTCTGACAGTAAGTCATTAAGGTTCTCCTCTTTGCCCCAAACCTTCACAAGGACAGGAATGGCATGACTTAAAACTGTCAATTTGGGGCAAATTGTGTTGTTGATTTAGGTGTCATTACATGCTAAACAGATTTTTAATTCTTTTTATAATATGGCACAGGACTTGTATGTCCTATTCTGTGTTGTCCTTCAATAGACTTGCCAATCTTAGCAGCATTTACCTCAACTGCAGACACACGAACAGAGAAGCGCGCCCCTGTCTTCTCCCTCCTCTCATTGATGAGCTTAAAGAGCCAGGAGATGGCACAGGGGATTATACCCAGTGTCTGAAGGGAGTCATGGCGGCCGATCATGGTGTAGGATTTGCCTGGTTTACACACACACACACAGAGACAGACAGGAAGGAAACGTCTTCAAAAACAACAGAAAAAAACCTGCAGGCGAAGTGTGCAGATTCTCCCTTGGGCCACAAAGTCACCACACACACAGAGAGAGCTATTCACACACCTGCTGTGGCTGTCAAGAAGGTAGGGATCAGACTACACAAAAACATGTACAGCCTGTGATATGAAACGTGTGTGATTTGTTCTTAGTCACAATGGAGGAGTGCTTGTCAGTGTTCTCCCTCCCACCCGTCATTTCTTGCAGCGTCTAGACTTACTGTCACTGCATAAATAATAATAATAACCATAATAAGTATGAGATTATATGTCGGGTAATAGATGGTTTATTATGAGCAAATTATCTTCAAGGGGACCTATTTTTCCACTTTTCTGACTTATAAATGTAGTTAGATTGTTGTATTCTCGTGTAAAAACGATGCCAAAGTTTCAGATAATTAGGTTTGCACATTTAGAAGTGAGCCTTGAAGGAAGTTTGGGATGGCTCAAAACACTTGGTTTCAAAAGGCGTGGTAAAAAGTACCCCTTTGTGATGTCACAGAGGGGTGGACTTCCCTATATGGTCCATAGTTAGGAAGTACTTTGGGCATGTGACTAATTACAGCGGCGTGGCAGGAAGCACAAATCAAAGGAAATACAGCTGGAATAGGTGCAGATCTAAAAAGTTTTTTCTGTTGGTTATTGTGTGTAGCCGCTCTATAGGAGACCACAACTCAATACAAAAGGGCCGAAAAATGAGCATAATAGGTCTCCTTTAAAAGGATAATGATTAAATGATTCAAAAAGGAATTTTCCTAAAGGTCCTCCACATTTAATAATTCGTCTGTGGTCTTTGAAAGTACTGTTTTGATTCCTTGTAAGAGCGTTCCAATGATAGCATACTGTGTCTGTGAGTCAGTGTGTGTCTACAGCCAACAGCTACAGAACCCAAGATAAATGCTCAGTGCGTCACTTTCCTTATTTTAATTAGCAACAAAAAGGTAATAGGCCCTTCTAATGTGGCCTCATTACCATCCATGGCCAAAGGGGGACTATATCACTGGGAATAATCTCATAAGTGGAACTAGTGGTGGCACAGAGCAATAAGAGTCGGAATATTGATTGAAAGAGCAAAGCCTACTGCTGTTTGATGGATTCCTCCATGATAGGAAAAGTCTCTGTTTCCATTTATTAAGTACAATTGAGTACTAACAAGCACAAGTCTGAACCAAGGTTGTCCCAACATGCATGTTTATAGCTCGGCTTTGCTTGGTGTACATGCATGGGTTCAGTGGGGGGTCCGGAACCTTTTTAAAGACAGCCACTCAAAAAAAAAAAAAACAGCTTAGGAAGACAGGAACGGATTAGGGAGACAGAAACATCGCAGGCAGAGAACGACGCACTAATCCATGAAGGCCAGATGAGTCACACACACACACACACACACTAACTCTTGATGTGTGTGTGTGTGTCTTACCTAGCTTGGAGTGTCCAAAGCAGAAGACGCATCCATCTGCTCCATTCACCACCGACTGAATCACCTCAGCAACCGTTCCTGCACACACTTCCGCCTAGCAACAGGTAAGATAAGGACAGATATTGACATTGATATTACCCTCCTTTTAACCTTGCATTGGGCTAGCATTGAAATACTTCCATATAAAAATGCACCATGGTAATAAGCTATGTACTGCATGTACTACAACTATCTAGGAAGATAGATAGCTACAGTAGTTGATGTTGTCTACCTGCGATGCATCAGGAGGGAAGGCGGCATCGAAGGTAAACATCTTCGGAGGCACCTGACTGGTCCCTGCTTTTTTCTGGGGGGTGGTGCCGGGCATCTGATTGGCCGACGGGTCCATGATGATTATTTGTTTCTTCCTGGGGTCCACTTTGAGGAAAGAACTGGACGCCGTAGCGTCCGACTGAGACACCGGACACACACGGACCATCACTTTGACCTGAGGGAGACAGAGAGAAACCATTTGATGTAAGTAATAGTAAAGGTTGCATTAACAACAACCATTCACACTCACATTCATACCTATGGACAATTTGGAGCCGCCAATTAACCTAGCATGTTTTTGGAATGTGGGAGGAAACCGGAGTACCCGGAGAAAACCCACGTTTGTTTGCGTTTATCATTTATACCGGGGGGGGGGGGGATAAATAAATAAAACATACATTTATACCGGGATCATAATTGGAAAAATCTATCTACTGGTATATAAAAAATATCGCCCAACCCTAAATCGGTGATTCTTCCTCATCCTTTCCCATTTACCTCTTCATCTCCCTCACATCACAAGCCTCCTTTAGCTACTTTACCGTTCCTCCCACCCCTGTCAAAAATTCTTATCCGCCTCAATTTATTTATATGACAGCTGCTGCTTTGCTTGTTGTTGAGGGCTGAACATGCAGCATCATCACATCCGAGTCCTCCGGAACATGAAAACATAAAACACACACTAACCAAATGTCTTTATGATAGCTGACAGGAGACACTTTTTTTTCTTGCTGAATCCTCACAATTATTTAGACATGTCAGAAAAAAATAATACAGTAATAATCCTGTATGGGTTTTCTTCTTCTTCTTCTTGGTTTTGTCAGGAAATTATAAATATGCATGTGATGTGATTACAGAATCTGTAATTTATTATAAGTTTCTTAAGATTTTATGTCCAACCAATTTCCCAATATGATTATAGCGGTAAATCATGAAGTTTGGTTGAATCTAATATCCTCTCTAGTGTCTATTAATACAAAATGTATGTCACTAATGGGAAAATTATTGTTCTATTCATTTTAGATGACAAAAAAATGAAGAAAATGTGTCAAATTCCGCATGGCGTAGCTGACATACTGTTCTTCTTCACGTTATAAGCTAATAGATCAGTAATAGTCAGTAATCAGTAATATCAGTAATAGTGCCCCCGCTGGTTACAGCCATGTATTGCACTCCATTTTGCTACAAACTACAAATAAAGTATTAAAATTCCACACAATTAACAGAATTCTTAACGATAAATTGATTATTTCACCCATTCTTACTTTGTAGTAATTAATATTTTCGAACAAATGACCTAGGAGCAAAAATGAGAAGGTCACGCTGCACTGAATAAACTCATCCTAACTGACTAGTACTTTATGAAGTATAAAAGCCACTCTGGTGCCTGGTAAGTAATATAATGTTGTAATATGTATGACGACAAGGAGATATAAAATCCAAAGAGCTCTTAACACACACGTGCACGCGCGCGCACACACACAAACGCACACAACGTTGCTGTTTATGTGCACATTTATCTTTGGTTCACTCACTCACATCTAATAACATATTAACAGGCTTGCCTTTGGTTGCATCATTAAATGACCATGGGCCATTTAAGAGAGCTGCTTCAATAAACTGTCTGTCTATATATGTGTGTGTGTGTGTGTGTGTGTGTGTTCATGTTTTTCCCCACATGAAGATAATGTTCAATTTTAAACATGATGCCTGTCAACAATAAATATGCAACCTTAGTGACCCCAAGTGCAACTTGGTGCCAGGTCAACACTTTGCATGTCTCACACACACACATTAACACACACACATTCACACACTGCCTTGGATTCCACATGATGCCCTCTGGTGACCCCAATAAAGGAGCCCATCACATCAGTAGGAGCCTGAGGGAAGGATTTTACTGTTGCACGCTTTACAAGGCGTAACTCATAAAATCTTCCCTCCTCTTGAGAGCCTTTTTCCTCTTCTTGTCATAGAGTGAGTGAGTAAGTGGCGTATAGTGTACGGTACTACATGAGGCCAGAACACTGTTGTCAATTAGTTTTCCCTCGCCACATCGCGGTTCAAACTTCACGGCTTTACACTATCACATTTTTTAATAAGGCAGTGTGTGGTTAAATATGGCGTATGCAGGCACAATAATTTCTACCGCTTATCCTCACAAGGGTTGCGGCGGGTGCTGGAGCCTATCCCAGCTGTCTTCGGGCGAGAGGCGGGGTACACCCTGGACTGGTCGCCAGCCAATCACAGGGCACATATAGACAAACAACCATTCACACTCACATTCATACCTATGGACAATTTGGAGTCGCCGATTAACCTAGCATGTTTTTGGAATGTGGGAGGAAACCGGAGTACCCGGAGAAAACCCACGCATGCACGGGGAGAACATGCTAACTCCACACAGAAATGGCCGATAGTGGAATTGAACTCAGGTCTCCTAGCTGTGAGGTTTACACGCTACCACTTGCCCGCCGTGCAGCCTCCCTAATAAAAATTTGTAATAAAAACCCATGCCAAAAAGTCAACTCTGAACCCCCGACATCACTTCCTGTCTGCTCTGCACTTAGCTCCCCCACGGAAAACATTTATAGCAACACACACAAGCACAAGTCCTTTTTATGTCATAAATGTCTAAGTTACTCTTATCATGTCTGCTATATTGGGTAATATCAGTGTAAAGATGACTATAGGGGTGTTATTTAATGACTAGAGGGCTCTAATAATGTTTAAAAAAACATATTTACAATGATATAAACATATTTTCTAAACTGTAACTATAAAAAACTTCTCCTCAAGCAAGTCAGAGCTTTTCTTCATGTCGCTCACACTCGCATGTTGTGAGACAGAGTCCCCCCCAAGGTTGTTAGCAAGTTAGAAAACAACGTGATTAGCAACATAACCGTGTCTTGCCTCCAGTCGAGTATGGTGGAATGGTGGTTATCTGGGATGCAATTGGATTGTGTGCGTTTAAAAGGCTATATTGCAATGGGAATGAATGAACCCAAATTGATTAAAAAGCTGTATAGATAAATGGAAGAGCTCATAAGTTTAAACCTGGTCTTTTTTTCCTCATTTGTGTGCTTTCAAACCTACAGTATTCTCGGAGGGTCCTTGGCCTACTTCCACAGTGCACCGGATCGATATGCGAGGCCAAAGCGCCACCTCCACTTTCAGGCAGACACACTTTGTTGATGAGAATGCAGCAAGCTAATGGACTCTTTGTTGTGGTTGGTGAAAAGAAAAAGAAACATGGTGACACACCACTAATATCTCCCTATCTGCCTGCTACTCATCTCTTCATCCTTCATATGCTTTTTTTTCCTGTACACTTTCTTAAAGTGTTTTTTTTCCTCCCATCCACTTGGGCCTTGTCCTCCATTCGACCCTTGTGTCTTCTCCCTTCCATTTACAGTGGCTTGAACGTATGCTAAGACAATGGCTAAAAGTCCACTGAGTCCACTGTTCGCACCAACGCAATTTGCTGTGGCGCCTTGTGTCCCCAATAAGGTGCCTTTAGTGGCGTGCAGTGGCTCAAACTGCCTCCCAACTGGCTCATGGTGGCCTGTAATTGAGTTTGGCAGCAAGAAAATTTCAAAATTTTTAAAATCTTTATCACGTCACTTGCATCAAGCAATTGGCACGAAGTGTCCACCAAGTGGAACCAAATGTCACAAACTATCCACCTATTTGAATTCACTGGAATGTAATGGCGCGAGCCAATGATGCTAGGAGTCCACTGGGCCGGCGCCAGTTGGTGCCAGTTCACACCAAAGATTATGTGATTGGCAAGTAGTGACTTGCAGTGGCGCCGAATAACGGCAACATGGCAACATGCCAAGTGAACATTAATTCAGCGCCAATCAAATAATCTTTGGCACCAACTGGCATCGGCCCAGTGGACTCCTAGCATTAGACCCTTATCTATTTTATATATTTATCTTATACCTAGAAATTACTAAACTATCAAAACACTGACCTACATTTTCAGTAATTGTTCAGTGTATCTATAAACAATTCACCTCAGAGAGCCAGCTAGCAGGCCCACAATAAGGTCAGCATTTTTCTGTTCTGTTTCATTACGAACTTGTGTGTGACAAAATACGTCATTTTATGACGTGGACATATGCGGGTTTTCGTCCGTTACTGCTTATATATGCACAAATCTGTTTTTTCACTGTTTATACATCGGAATTTACGATTCTAGCAAAAATCTTAGTGAGACGTACTGGTGATGATGTATTAGAAGATAAAGGCTAATTGTAGACTCTAACTTGTCCATAGGAGTCAATGTGAATGGTGGTTGGTCTTACGTGCCCTGTGATTGGATGGCCCCCCAGGCCAGGCTGCCTCTTTCCAACTTCCCCATGCGTATACATTCTTTGTGGTGTCTTTCAGCTACTTGAGGCAAACAACCTCAGCTGAACACAACAAACAACCCTTAGCAGAAAAATCAAACAGTTGTCTGACAGCTCTTCACCACCGTGCGCCACTATTATTGGCTAGAAAATCAATAGGAGGACTGACACTGTGTCCTAATTGGCTCCCAGGTACTGCAGTAATACACATTCACAGTATGACACTGCACAGTAATACACATTCACAGTATGACACTACACAGATGGACACAAACATTATATTAAGATCATATTTAGGCAATTCATTCCGGTTCCGGTTAAGATGGATTCTTTATTTTATTGTACACATAAATTATGTAATTTTGGCTGTCACATGACCATCGCCTCAAAGGTCTTACTTAATCATACATCTGATAATACATTTAAACAGGAAGGCATTCGTAGTGAAAATAGATGCCTACAAATGCAGCTGAGAATGAAAATAGAAAAATAAAAAAAAACACAAAATTCATACACACACATACTTTGACAGACAGAATACAGTAGGGAGGTGTGTGTGTGTGTGTGTCAATAACGTGCACTAGCCAACACTGAGTACATGAATATTTCATCTACGAGGTGCAACACAGTAGTCTCATAACACACTCACACGTTCATTTAGATGCACCACATACACACACATCCATTGGAAAATACACACACACTTACACACAGTTTGTGGCCAGAGAGGGATCACCACCGTTATTAAAAATTGATTAGCTGTCATGGTATCATCTTCCCCCCCAAGGTCAAGTCGCTAGCTGTGTGTGTGTGTGTGTGTGTGTGTATGCAAAAAGATGAGTGCATAGATAAGAGAGTCCTCCAGTCATTCAGAAGAATGTGAAAGTAATGGAGATGAGATGAGATGAAAGAATAGAGATGAAGCTCAGTAGATATGAGATACACAGCAACTTTAACCGTTGAACGTCCTCCTGTACAACTTATAATTCTGGTAATGGTAATGGTAATGGTTTTATTTCATATGAACATGCATTAGATTACAATTGAATGCATCCCATAATCAGTTCCACATGTCCAAAAGGAGTAGGAAAAAGCAAAGCTTATTAAATCCTACCCCTCCATCTGGTACTTTTACAATCAGTAACTGTTACATTTGTTCACTTCCTGCTTTCCTAATATAGTTTAAATTGTTTTTTGATTTTTTGTTTTTTTTTTGTCACGTACCGAAGTACGAGATGATATGACCATACAATGACATAATGGGTACCATAGTAAGTGTCAATATAGTGATATGTATAGGACATCATGACTGGTTCAAGACTCTTCATCCTTGTATTTAGCAAACATCAACTGCTTGTATTGTTTCTTGAATTGGCTCATCGTTGTGCATTGTTTGAGGGTCTTACTCAATCCATTCCATAGTTTGATTCCACATACTGAAATGCCCTCTCTATAGTGCTACTACCTTGCTATGCGAGAGACGACAGACGAGGAAAACACACACATACACATGGCAATATACTGAGGCCGGCAAAATGAACGAGTTAATTTTCATTGATTGTGTCATTATTCATTCATTCATTTTCAACCGCTTATCCTCACAAGGGGCGCTGGGGGGAGCTGGAGCCTATCCCAGCTGTCGTTTGGTGAAATACGGTGTACACCCTGGACTGGTGGCCAGCCAATCACAGGGCACATATAGACAAACAACCATTCACACTCACATACCTATGGACAATTTGGAGTCGCAAAAATTAACCTAGCATGTTTTTGGAAAACATTGGAAAACCCACGCATGCACGGGGAGAACATGCAAAAATCCACATGGAGATGGATTAGGGTGGAATTGAACTCGGGTCTCCTAGCTGTGAGGCCTGTGTGCTAACCACTCGTCCACCGTGCAGCCTATTGTATGATTCATTAATTAATTATTATTGCCCCAGTACCCACTATGTAGTATGAGTTTTCTTTCACAATATCCAATAACTTTTTCATGAATGTTGTATGATTACCTTTATCATAAGACTCTACTGTGCTAAGGGGTTAGCATACATGGTTCTTTGCCTATGGGGGTTGTTGTGTCTGGTCGGATTACTAAATTATGTATTCAATAACTACAGTAGTGGTATTTCTCCACAACATGACAGTTACTTTGCTGATACTTGACTGATACTGTACACGCATGCTCCCAAACGCCGACTCTCAGCTGTTTGATTGAATTAGCATAAAGTGAGCCGCCACCTCCAACTTATTGGAGAGCATGGAGAATAATGATACCACAGGGGGAGGGTGAGATACACACGCCACTCAGGAAATATCCTCACAGGGATTCAGTTTTAATTTGACATCCCTGGACAGAACCCGTCTGGAGCTCCTCCCACACACACACACACACACACACACACACACACACACAGGTTGATTTCCCCAGGCTTTAACTGTGACGTCTCAATCTGTTTTCTGCCGTATTAACATCAAGGCTGAAAACTAGCCGCCAAGCAGGCCGTGTTGTGCAGGATGTATCTCATACTCGTCCACCGGGGGGATTTGCTGCTCATTTGACATCTTTCATTGTACAATGTAATCCTATAAAATGTAGCCCTGCAAGGTGGAGGGCCGGGCGGGGGGCAGTGCATGCGTGCATGTGTGCAAATGTCATTGCGGCAGGGGGACGCCGACCCCCACTGCTAGTGACATTTTTACTGGAGAAATGTCACCCCTATGTGCATGTGTGTATTTGATGAGGTCGTGCTGAGATCTGATAGATCTTTATAACAGAAGCTTGTTATGTTGGAAATACAACGACGTAGAATATCGCTCTTCATCTCACTCTTTTGCCAATTTCCTCTCCATATCCCAGCGGTAGGGCCTTATCACCATTACAATGCTTATACGGGAAATTTGAGAATTAGCACGAGCAAACCAACATTGACTCTAAATGTGATTGTGCTGCACTTTATGTCTTATCAGAAACAAGGAGGGCTGACCACAACAGCAACTAAGCATGCACTTTGCCAACAGCAATCTGGTAAATATAATGGTTTAGTAGAGTACTTCACATCACTTTCACAATATAACTTGCCCAAGAAAAAGTAGGAAGAAGGAGAGACTTTTTAATTCTACACCTTTCACTTCCATCATTCAGTATGTGCCAGTGAGGGGGTGAAGGTGTCCTATGGTGTTAGGGACAGGAACATGGTAGGACGGATGGTGGTAGATTTCACATGGAGTGGAAATGGCCGTGACTATGGCTAGGCCTGTCACGAAAATGGATATATCGGTAATTATGAGCCATCAATAAATTGACATAAGCGTATGCACGTCTGCTCCATCTTTCTGTGATACACTGGTTGGATGGGAAGAGGGTTCACTGTGCTTCATTCATTCATTTTCTACCGCTTTTCCTCACAAGGGTCGTGGGGGGTGCTGGAGCCTATCCCATCTGTCTTCGGGCGAGAGGCGGGGTACACCCTGGACTGGTCGCCAGCCAATCACAGGGCACATACAGACAAACAACCATTCACACTCACATTCATACCTATGGACAATTTGGAGTCACCAATTAACCTAGCATGTTTTTGGAATGTGGGAGGAAACCGGAGTACCCAGAGAAAACCCACGCATGCGCGGGGAGAACATGCAAACTCCACACAGAGATGGCCGAGGGTGGAATTGAACCCTGGTCTCCGAGCTGTGAGGTCTGCGCACTAACCACTCGACCGCCATGCCGCCCATGGCTATTCCAATCATTAGTAATAGAAGACAAATAATAATGCTTGTTTCCGAGGTGATGTCTCACTCCTCTAGTTCTCTGTCCCACAAAAGACAACTGTTGTTTGATTTCTTCCTCTATACCCATTTGCTTTCCTACACAGACACGCTCCGACGCACAGTCAGTCAGCCTGACAATGTGCAGGAGGGGGTGCCACTAAAAACTCATTACATGGACAATCGATATTGCACACACTTTAGAAGCATGAACGCCCCCCTACCTCCCCACCTCATACACATCTACACACATTTCATCAACCACGGGCACGGGTGACAGATGACTTTTGTCAGGCTGAGATGTGTTACCATGGTAACCATTAGGCATATTTTCGGTATGGCGGGACAGGGGTTACACACACATCAGAGAAAATCATCCAGTGGTGGTCAATATTTTGAAATATTTGTGATACAGTGACTTGAACTCAAAATCGCTTAAGTTTCTTGTAAATCACAATGAAAGCAAATACATTAGTGGATCAAACTTTGTCCATACAACAAAAAAGTGTACTGTATAAGGGCAATGAATGTCGCCCAAAGACGGCATCAAGCATTGATGGGAACCGTTTGGGACATTCGGATTCTCCCGGAATATGGTGACCAATTCAAATATCCAACTAACGTAATGCTGTGTAATTTACCTGACGTTAATGCTAGCTTTAGCCAACAAGTTGACCAAAAAAAAAAAACAATTAACAAAACTAGACTAGCTGCACGACGGACGAGTGGTTAGCGTACAGGCCTCCCAGCTAGAAGACCCGAGTTCAATTCCATCCTCTGTATGGAGTTTGCATGTTCTCCCTGTGCACGCGTGGGTTTTCCTCCCACATTCCAAAAACATGCTAGGTTAATGGCGACTCCAAATTGTCCATAGGTATGAATGTGAGTGTGAATGGTTGTTTGTCTATATGTGCCCTGTGATTGATTGGCTGGCAATCAGTCCAGGGTGTACCCCGCCTCTCACATGAAGACAGCTGGGATAGGCTCCAGCACGCCCTGTGACCCTCGTGAGGATAAGCGGTAGAAAGTGAATGAATGAATGACTTTGGTTAGCACCTGTTAGCGGTTAGCGTTCTGGACTACAAAGCAAACCCCCCATCCGGAATATAAAGTGCTCAAGCCAAAATCAGTATGCAGATCAAAAGATGCGCTGTGGCGACGCCGTACTCAGGAAAAAGCCGAGAGACACAAACAAACTTTTGATGACCCTGCCTATGAAGAGAATAGGAGTCGAGAATCGTTAGGAACCGGCATCAAAAAGAAGAATCAGAACTGGAATCGCTCAAATACAAATCCAATTCTAGTCGCCAGTTAAGCTAATGTGCAGAATATGCTAATATATGCCCAACAGAGATTCCAACCAGCAATTCTTGACTGTGTGGCAAACATGCTAACCACTTGGCTAAAGCGTGGGCCTATATTCAAAATAAAAAGGGACTTATTTCACAAAATAAAATGTAAATATATATGATATTTCACTTACCTTTCCAAGACCAGGTGTGTCTTTGATCTTATTGGCTGCACGGAGAAGGCAGGGCGGAGCTGGGGGTGGGGCGATCAAAAGGGCGGAGCTAAAATTAGTTGGGAAAAGATGGGAGTCGCACGTTGGTGAGGATGTTGTCACAGGCACCGGCACTGTGGCGGCCTTCAGCTTCTTCTTCTTGGATGTTAAATTCAGTTTTTGTGCGGCTCTGACAGAAAAGCAGAAGAGAGAAAGAAAGTTATTAATTATACCAAAACATAATAAATGATAGAAAAAAATTTATATATATTTGTGTTGTATCTATTGCTAACTCAGATGCTCTTTCTTTGTTCTATTCATTCATTCATCTATTGGACTGGTGGCCAGCCAATCACAGGGCACATATAGACAAACAACCATTCACACTCACATTCATACCTATGGACAATTTGGAGTCGCCAATTAACCTAGCATGTTTTTGGAATGTGCGAGGAAAGCGGAGAAAACCCACGCATGCACGGGGACAACACGCAAATTCCACACTGAGATGGCCGAGTGTGGAATCGAACTTGAGTATCCTAGCTGTGAGGCCTGCACGCTAACCACTCATCCACCGTGCAGCCTTCTTTGTTCCATTGTTTTAAATATTTTAACGGACACTGAACACACACAGGCACAGTAAAACATTGTAATAATTAGTAAATGAAATTACATGAACATTATTCTAGAAAAATGAAGCGCTCACATCGTCTAAATCCTGCAGTTGTCCGTGTTCAGATATATTAGAGCGAGACAGAAGACCCGCTGCCCTCATGAACACTCGGTCAAAGAGCTATATTCTCACACCATTGGCTTTCAATTAAGTGCAGCAGGTTACAGAGATGAAAGCGAGGTAGGGGGTCGGGGGGGTTGGCTCGAGTGAGAGACTGTGGAGATGGCGAGGCTGGAGTGCAAAAAGAAGAGTCATGTGGACTGGAATCGTAATGGTGCAGAATTTTCTTGAAGAACAAGGGGTGGACATCGACTTGTAATAAGATAATAGAATAGAATCACAATCTATTTTAGCAACCTATCATACTGGTGGACCAGCCAGGAATTCCCAGTCTGTGTGAAGATGCGTGCTAATGTTGCTTGTTAAACTTCACATTAATTACTGATGAGTGCAAGCTGAATTTCAGAGGCCTGAAAGAGACCAAAAGGTGAAATACTGGGCAGATTTATAGATGCAGTCACAGAAAAACACAACTAATTGGCGGGTTTTCATGACAAGTGTCATGGGATTTGGATGAGTGGATTCCCCCCCCCCCCCCCCCCCCCCCAATCTTAGTCTAAAGTGAGGGGCACTTGTTCTCTATCCATCATCACCTCCTCTGTCACCCTCCATCCATATATGTCCTCCATTGTCTTTGTTCATTCCTCCACTCATCTCCAGCCTTCGCTGTTCTGCCGTCACGTTCCGGCTTCAGTCCGTGGCATAATCAGCCCACCAGATCTTCCCCTGCATTTTAAATCCTTTCTCCTCAATTATTCTTTATCCTCTTCCACCGCTCTTCCTTTCACCTCCCCTCGCTGCCTTTCTCACCCAACCAGTCCACACAATATATTCAACTACATTCCCAATTTGGAATTACAATAACATTCAGTCAATAGCCAAAAAAACAATTAACAAGACTATAGACTGATACATCACAGCATATCATATCAATCCACCTGTCATTTCGAAGGTGTGTTTGGGTTTGCTAAGGGAGATGATGCTCTGCTTCACAATGTCACAGCACATGTTGGAATCCATATTTCCACTCAATGACCCGTAGTTCCGCGGTGTCAGCAGCACTCATGCAGTCCATGATGCGTGATACTACCACCACCATGTTTGATGCCCGTATAGGTAAGAATTATCTTGCTCCTCATTTGTGTTGCCAGCTACGTAGACAATAAAGGCTATGTGTTTTCAGTGGATAGTAAATGTATAGTCCAGGGGTCTCAAACTCAATTTACTTGGGGGGCCACTGGAGCTAGGGTCTGGGTGAGACAAAACACGACTATAGTCACATCTATACTCTTTTTATTTACAACATATTGCGCAACTGCAGGGTCTTGATACATATGCTAACTCGCAAACTAGAGAGCTAGCCACCTAAATTGTAGCCTTCAAGTTATTTCCTTTAAACTTAAAAAAGCCAAAAACTTACCACTTCCACACGGATAGGGAGGACAACTATTAACAGTTATTTAACCTTTAACATGAACATTAATCAAACGTAGTAATTTTCTGGGTACATGATACCATACAGCATCCATATCAAACTTGCGCGGGCCGCACTAACATGAAACTTTTATATCAAGGCCGGGGCCTCAAACTAGTGTCCTGCCACATTTGGCCCGCGGGCCGTGTGTTTGAGACCCCTGGTATAGTCCTATACAAGCTGTACATTGACTACTCCAAAGTACAATTTCTATAGTGTTGCCCCTTGAAGAGATGGACAAGACACTGGTTAGCTGTTATTTGGGTAAGTCCTTATTTTAAGTCCTTATGTTACATGTTGTCATGGTAACAGTAATGACATGCAGTTAGGGAACAAATGTCACTCTCGGTAAAACGGTAGGATAAAAAAGAGCCTCCCACGTAACTAATAGCCATCCTCTATCCAAAATAACACCACTTTTCCAATTCTGCAATTCACTTGGGGCCAATTCATTTACTCTGGTACTCACACATACACACACACACACACACATACACACCACAAATCACAAATCCCCAAAGATCCAATCGGCAGAGCATGCCAAACGAAAAAAATCCTACACCGATAGAAACTCCCTTCCCCCTTGTGTAGGAGCACACACACACACACACACACACACCTAGCAAATACAGCTTGTCTCCATCCTTTAGAGCCACTCAGGACGACAAGGGGGGGGGGCACCACCGTATGAGAGTGACATATTCACAGAGCAATTGTCACTAATGAAAGATATTAGTCATACACGCATTAGCAGGAAAAGGAAGGTCAGCGTGGAGCCAGGAGGATTGGAGGCAGGACTTTCAGGATGGCTCGGAAAAAAGAGAAATGAAAGAAGTAGGGGCATAGGCATTGAACGGGGGGAAATGGACACAGGGATTTTAGCGCATGTGAGTGTGTGTCTAATAGGAGTGTCTGCATGCAATCCACGTGTGAGAGTAAATAGCATGGCAGCCGTGGGATTTAGCGGTCGGGCATGGCTGCATCCAACATATAAACCTATACATACAGTCAGCAAAGTGGACAATAGTTTTGTCTTGGCAATTAGTCTCATCGCACACACACACACACACACACACACACAGGTGTCAGATGTGTGAAGGTCACATTTGGAACAAAGGAATCATTTTGTTCCTTTAGATGTCTTTAAGAGGACACGTCACAAGCTATCCAATCCAATTACCCAAAAAGAAAGAGAGGAGTGACACCTGCAGCACTAACAATATGTTCTTTCACTTTGGGGGCTTGAGAAGCAGTCCAAAGACAGCTGGAATGTCAGCCAAATCCGTGTTTGTTGGTGTAAAATGGCCTTGCCGCCTCACTGGTCAAAGGTCACAGAAGAAAAAACGTCCCAAAACAGCATGATCACACGTGTTTGTGTGAGTTAGACTAGACTAGACCTAGTTGATGTTTGCTAAATACAAGGATGAAGAGTCTTGAACCAGTCATGATGTGCTATATATATCACTATATTGACACTTACTATGGTACCCATTATGTTATTGTATGGTCATATCACCTCGTACTTCGGTACGGGACAAAAATAAAATTAAAAAAAATAATAATATTTTTTAAACATTAAACATCTTTGAAACTTTGAAAAACTTTGAAAATGTACACAAAAAAAAGAGTCTTGAACCAGTCATGATGTGCTATATATATCACTATATTGACACTTACTATGGTACCCATTATGTCATTGGATGGTCATATCACCTCGTACTTCGGTACGTGACAAAAAAAACAAAAAAATAACTTAAACTATATTAGGAAAGCAGGAAGTGAACAAATGTAACAGTTACTGTAAAAGTACCAGATGGAGGGGTAGGATTTAATAAGCTTTGCTTCTTCCTGCTCCTTTTGGACATGTGGAACTGTGAACTGATTATGGGATGCATTCAATTGTAATCTGATGCATGTTCAAATGAAATAAAACCATTACCATTACTTTTGCTATACAGGCTGGCCATGCATTAACATTGCAATGCATCCACAAGCATCGTCATTGGAATTTAAGAATTAGCAAGGGAAGAGGAGGGGTATGAAACAAAAAAGAGTGACCTTTGAATCCATGTTTTGAAGTATAAAACTGTACTATGTGAATTTCAACAGCGCCTCAGCTACTTTTAACACAAAGATAGCCTTTGATAGCATCAATTATTTATGGTTCATTTTCAGCTTCCCATCCATAGTCATCAATAATTTATCCACAACGGTCATGTCATATTGGCCTCGTGTCTGTAGATGTGGTACCTACATCTTTACAAGGGTAGGCTTAAATAAGCTCTGCTTCTTCCTACTTCTTTTTGGGGAAGACATGCCAAAGGGGTGTCCAGATCGTGCGGGCTTAAAACGTGATAGGATGACTTGTAGACACTAGGCCTGGGACGATAATTAATTAATTAATTAATTAATTAATTGCAGACTCCAAATTGTCCATAGGTATGAATGTGAGTGTGAATGGTTGTTTGTCTATATGTGCCCTGTGATTGGCTGGCGACCAGTCTAGGGTGTACCCCGCCTCTCGCCCGAAGACAGCTGGGATAGGCTCCAGCACCCCTGCAACCCTTGTGAGAATAAGCGGTACAAAATTAATTAGTTAATTAATTACTCACGCAATAAACGAAAATTAACTTGATCATTTTGCCGGCTTCAATAGATTGCCATGTGCATATGTTTCTGTTTACCTAGAAAATGAATACAGCATCTTACTCTGACAATCAGTAACCCAATAAAAACTAACCTCGCACCCATTTTGGGTTCCAACCCTCATTTTCTGCCAAAACTCCAGATATTCAAGCACATGTTCAACGGTGACCAAGTACATCTTACCTGGCAAAGAATGAGGCAGCAGTGGAGCTGGTGGTCTGTGCCGTGGTGGTGGTGGTGGTGGTCGCCAGACTGTGTGAAGGTGAGTTTGTGTGTGAAGGTGAGTTTGTGTTGTAGCGGTTCAGGGCAGCCTCGCTCAAACCTTCCCTGGACGCCTCCGAGACCATCTGAGAGATCTGATCAAAAGACAGAAAGAGAAGGAAGCTATTAAGAATGATCCAAGTTCATCTGGGTCATGATGAGTTTTATTGACTTGTGTTTTGATGTTTGGATGGAAAACTGGATGGGACACCAACCACAACAGTACCAGGGAAACTGCACTGAAAACAACAAAGACGATATGTGAGGGGTTCAAATTAGTATACTACTCATTCTTATCCCCTTCCACTATACATTTAAGATTCCCTGTAAAGTAGGATGAACAGTTCAGTTTGGTTCATATCATTTTCAAGTCTCCTTCAGTGTATTTACAAAAGGAATAACTACATCAATGTACTCATTTTCCTTAACTTTTAGGTCCTTCTTGGTTCCATTTACAGTACGGTATTGATATAGGCCCCAAAGAACGGGAAACTCTGGTCTGTAGGACTTTTAGTAAAACTTCACAACTGAAATAAATTTACTCCTGCAAAGCCATTTACTTAAATTGTCCATAGGTATGAATGTGAGTGTGAATGGTTGTTTGTCTATATGTGCCCTGTGATTGGCTGGTGACCAGTCCAGGGTGTACCCCACCTCTCGCCCGAAGTGAGCTGGGATAGGCTCCAGCATACCCCTGTGACAATTGTGAAGATAAGCTGCTAAAGTGAACCATTCTAGTTTTTAAATACGTATAGAAAAAGGCAAATATAATCTTTTCATAACAAACCTTTAGCTATGCTAAAATCCCCGGCTAATAACAAAAGAACAAAATATGAAGGAGTGCCTGGTTTAAGAGGACATTTTAAAATGTTTTACATTTAAAAACTCAAAAATACTTTAAATTAAACATGGAGATACAGCTCAAATCAAGTTGATATCGATATCAACGATATGGTTGGTTTTGAGATTGTAATTATTGATATTTTTCAAATATCGATATATCACCCAGCCCTAATGTTTACTCTGCTGTTTCCTTGGCAACTCGGTGCTAAAGAGGCAAAGTTATCCACTGCGTCACACAGCAGACAAAGGACAAGGAGAGATGGCAAAGACACAATAAATTTCTACAGATTACAATTCAATATCTTCCAAATCATGTGTTTATCAACAACTGCTGAAGAAAGATAGAATAAGTGTGTGTACGTATGAGAAGAGAAAGAGGGTGGTGAGCCATTACTGAGACACATATGGATTATTGATTATAGTTCTTTATGTTCTTCCACTGCTCCAATAAAAGACCTAATAGCTTACCTTAGAGTAATTCTGCAAGCACGCGCACGTATGTATGTAAGTATGCTTTTGTGTAGCTTTGCGGCTGTGCATTGTAGTCCGTGGCTGTGTGTGTGCGTGTGTGCATATTTACTGCTAAAGGGTTCACAGGGTCCACCCATGCAGCAGCCTGCTGCCTTGATAAATCACCGATACTAAATGAGATGCCTGTATAGTTTATACCACACTCCTCTTTGCAATGACGCCCATTTCCCAGGTCCTAACTGAGCTCTCCAGTGCTGCATTATTAAAGCTGTGGTGACCGCTTACAACACAGGTCGACCGGGCCATTTGGAAAGCCTGCGCATTGTGCACATTGCGTATTCTATTCATCAAAGATCATTACACCATATAACCATATATCCTCTAATAATGCACGGTCTCCTCTAGATGGAATTAGTCACTAAGTGCATTCTGGCAATTGCAACTTTCTTTGCATCCATTATGGATCAATCAGAAAAGTAGCGATTGGGGGATAACTGTGTTAGTTAGCAAATAACTACATAGTCAACCGGTGATGATGTCATAGATGGGCGACAGAGCTGGGGGGCAATCATTTCTAGTTTCGGTGTTCATTTTGAGTATGCTAACATTTTGTACAACCGCAGTTGGATAATAACACAACATATTGTATGCTAACCCGGAAATGTACTTGAACCGAGGCAACATTTTTGGTAATGGTAATGGTTTTATGTCATTTGAACATGCATCAGATTACAATTCAGTGCATCCCATAATCAGTTCCACATGTCCAAAAGGAGTAGGAAGAAGAAAAGCTTATTAAATCCTACCCCTCCATCTGGTACTTTTACAATCAGTAACTGTTACATTTGTTCACTTCCTGCTTTTTTTTTGTCACGAACCAAAGTACGAGGTGATATGACGATACAATGACATAATGGGTACCATCGTAACTATCATGACTGGTTCAAGACTCTTTTTTTGCGTACATTTTCAATGTAAACCAAAATACTGTGGTGCCACTGTACTGGTTTTCCTGTAAAGTTTGCTCAGATTTGAAATGGTTCATATGACCGTTTTCCAAGTGGTCCAATGTTTAGCATCGGCAAGACCAATGTGCAATTGAAAACCACCTGAATGATAAACGGAAAACAAAACATGCCGTAATCAAGACAGCAAGACATATTTGCACAATTATCATGTTCCTTCTCGGTCTTGCTTTACTCTCTTGTAAAAAAAAGTTATAAAAGTTGTCTAATCCGTTTTATTACGATCCAAAGTGTATTTCCCAAACGTTCACCTCCCTCATCTGTCTCTCTTAGATGTATTATATTCTTCCATCTGTTTCCAACCACAGGCCACACTAGTGTCAAACAACAGATTGTGGTCTGAAGTTTTGTACCGGTGTAAGGATGAAGAGCAATTGTGTGTGTGTGTGTCGGTGTGTATGTGTGTGGTCTGGTTTGCTTTTATCAGGGGGAAAACACATGCAATCTATTAAACAATCTAACGTCTTTACTGCAGTCGAGTAGAAGCAGAGAGACAGTACGGAGGAAGGTGCATTGAAAAATAAGTGGGACAACCAAACAGGATGTTTCTCGTTCATTGGAGGTGTACCAGAAATTTTAATAGTTCCAGGGGTGAATTACTACCTGTAGGAACCCCCTAGCACTACAAGGTCTTCCCAAAAAAGGCAACAGTGAGATTAGTCATACTTTATTGTACTATTACTACACACTGACCATATTTTTTTTTTGATTAATCTTCTCCCAAAAATCAGTGAAAGTCCTCATCATCTGCAATTTCGCCATCAAACATGCCGGGTTCCCTCTCACCATTGTCAGAGTCAGTCTCGTTGTCAGGTGGCCGTTCAGCAATGATGCTGGCTTTCGCCAAAGCTTGGATAACAGTTAAAGTTAGCGGCCTCCGTGTTCACAAGATATGTGCTGTACGTATTGCATAATGTCCTCTTAAAAGCGGACGTTTGAAAAAAGATAAATCGCTGTTTATTATCAATTCCTATAAAATTGAATTCGCAGCTAGCAGCAACACCGGAAGTCTTCCTAAGCACTTGTGACCAACCACAGCGGAGAGTGTATGCTTGCAGGCGGCCATGGGTGGATTAAATTAATACGGACCGTTTTCAAAGAAATAACAGCTAGAATAGGTGCAGATTCTGGAAGATCTAAACAGCTTTCTGTGCTGTAATAAGGCCCCTTTTAAAAATATTGAAATTCTACAGCATTTTTGAGTAAACTTTGAGTATCAATCTCAATGCTGAGCCGACTGTCCAGGTTTTCAGTAATCAAAATATGGTCACCTTAGTAAGATATCATGTCTAGAAATACACTAATACAACAAGAGTGGTGTCCTGGCTGGTCCAACAATATTATCATGGTAGGTAAATAGAGGTTGTCATAGCAATAACCTATTATATAAAACATTATATTCCCCTTATGATAAGTTAGTGTACCATCCCAATAATTTTTTATTTCATACATTTCGACATCCACGTCCTTAAACCTTCTTATTCCTAACTTTAGATTCTGACACCTGGAAGACTGATATTAGTCAGTGAGGAATATGCCTTATTGTTATGTTCCCTCCTGCCTTGTTAGAAATCCATCATGTACTGTATCTTCCTCTACTACTCTCCACTATTGTACCTTTTCCTCATATTCCACTCTAAAAACCATCTTTCGATCATCTCTTGGGCAGCCCCCCCCCCCCCCTTTAGCTTCCCGTCTCTCATGGGTGAGTCTAAACACGGGTGATTTATTATTCTGCTCTATTTCTCCTCTGCCACCAACCCACCATTACTGTCAAAATTTACAGCAAGAAACATTGACATAGCACACCTCCCAGCAGCAGAGACACAATCTCTGACAAAGACGTGCGCACTTGCAGGAAACACATGCTTAGTGAATGGACTGGATAAAAACATCGTACACGCACCGGGCGCTTCATTAGGTAAACCTGCACAATCTAATGAGATAGGAACGATGTGGAAAATTATGACTTTACAAAGGTAATACTGTTTAAATTAAAAATTAAATGCTGAACGTTTGTGGGCGGATTTAAGAGCTAAAATAGTAATACAAAAATATGCTTTCTGACTGTATTGTTTGAAATAATGGCACATAGTTCCAAAAATAATATCCCTTTACATGAAATTTAATGTAATTATCGTTTTAGTTGCACATCGAATCGTTTACCACAAAGACATTTCCTCTACTTATTAAAGATAAAAACTTATTTCCATCTACAATTAAATACGATTAATTGTGAGTTAACTATGGAAAAACTAAAAATGTGATTAATTGTGATCAAATATTTTAATTGATTGACAGCCCCAATATATATATATGTACCGTATTTCCTGGACTATAAGTCGCACAAGTCCAAAAATGCATAATTAGGAAGAAAAAAAACATACATAAGTCGCACTGGAGTATAAGTTGCATTTTTTTGTGGGTAATTTATTTTAACTACTTGACCAAAACAGACATTACGTCCTCTTGGAAGGCAATTTCTAATATTAATAAAAGAATAGAGAACAGGTTGAATAGGTGTAAGATATGCTAACATAATGGTTATTCAGCTACACTAAAAATAAACATGATCAGAATAAGTGTCCAGTGTTTATGTAATATAAACTGTTTTTTCATTTATAAGTCGCTCTGGAGTTTAAGTCGCAGGAACAGCCTATGAAAAAGTGTGACTTGTAGTCCAGAAAATACGGTATGTACACGATTGTTGACAGCTTTGGCTCGGCCCGGGTCAAAATAATCTAATTGAAAATCCTGCACTGAATAGCAACTGGACAACTATCGAATGCTGCAGCAGCAATGATATAATTAATATGAAGCAGACAAAGTTTGAGGAAGACAAGATAAATAGGCATAAGAAATAAGTGAAGTGAGAAAGCCAGCGTGTGAGAGAAAGAGAGAGAAAGTGTGTGTGTGTGTGTGTGTGTGTGTGTGTGTAAAACAAGATGGTACCGGGGGTGTTTGACATAGAGTCCCTAGAGTTCTAATTATCACGGTATGAATTATTACATCTGTAGAACACGTTTGCATGTCCACACTCACACTCACGCGCACGTGCACGTGCACGTGCACACACTCACCTCAGGATCTCCCCTGTAGTCTCTCTACCATACTACCTCTGTAGCACTCATCACTGCAGGCATTCTCCCCTTCGTCCTCCTCCTCCTCCTCCTCTCTTGCCTATTCCTGTTCCCTCTCTTCCTGTCTCCTCTAAAACGCTTTTGCCTCTTTACAGCCAAAAACTTTAAATAGCGGTTCTTATAAGGTGTTCAGGCTCCCTGTTCCAATACAACACACCATAATATTGTATTATAATGTCAGTTTTGGATATGAATGACCTGAAATGTACCTCTTAATATTGTTATATTGTGTACTTAAAGGGGAACTGCATTTTGACCATCATTCACAATGTGAAATGCATTTCAGCGTGAGAAAAGAAGTTAATATGAGCCAGCTAACAATGGACGTCATGGTGAAGTACCTATTTTGACGCTAAAAGCCCCTTGCACACAAAAAAACACCCCTCAAGAAAACACCAACAGTGTACCATTTGCATAATGGATTTCTATATGAACCAAGCTAACATGAAAGCTAACATGAAAAACTATATTTATCTGGTGGGCTAACACAACGCCTCGCTAGCTGCTAGTCTCAGCGTCACTCACAGACAGGAGAGTGGATACCTATCTTTCAATTTCGCAAGATGCTCGTTTACTATCAGCATTATTTACCTAAAGACTGGAGCACACGTCTTGTGCTGGAAGACACAGCCATCTCAATGAGAGCGGACATTGTAAGTGTTGTCGCTCTATCTATGCTGCTGTTGTTGACAGAAGTAGCGTAAGCTACATGAGCGACGTGAAATCAATGTGTAGAGGAAAGACGTTTGGGTCTTGTTTTAAATGGATTAAGAGAAGACACTTCTTACGGATGACAAACACGTTATCCTCTCTTGTCAGTTAATGAGTTCCTACTGCAGCGGTTAAGTAATCCCCAATGCAAACACATTAGCTGTTGTTCTTCTTCACTTGCATGTCATACCTAAGTGTTCAAGTTAAATGATCTTACTACTATTAGCACTGACTGCAATCCTCTGAAACTGATGGAACGGATGTAGGTCGAACTGACACCTTGAGTGCCCTATAATCAGCAAGCGTGTGGTCTACAACCGGGTCCAAAAATATGGCTGTAGGCAACCTCCTGATGTATGTGCATTTCAAGTGTCATGCATCAGCTTTATCTACATTTGCATTGCTTTGAGATGTTGGTTGTGCTCCTCAGCAGTTGGTGTGATACTAATGCCGTACTGGGGCGGCACGGTGGATGAGTGGTTAGCGCGCAGACCTCACAGCTAGGAGACCAGGGTTCAATTCCACCCTTGGCCATCTCTGTGTGGAGTTTGCATGTTCTCCCTGTGCATGCATGGGTTTTCTCCGGGTACTCCGGTTTCCTCCCACATTCCAAAAACATGCTAGGTTAATTGGCGACTTCAAATTGTCCATAGGTATGAATGTGAGTGTGAATGGTTGTTTGTCTATATGGCACTGACACCTTGAGATGATCACCCTGTGATTGGCTGGCCACCAGTCCAGGGTGTACCCCACCTCTCACCCGAAGCTGGGATAGGCTCCAGCACCCCCCGCGACCCTCGTGAGGAAAAGCGGTTGAATGGTTGAATCTTCCACTTCAACAACTAAAGTCCCGCAGGATCCACCCTTACATAAGCATTGGTAGGTAAAGGCCTGAGAAAATAGAAATGCAAAGTCAGCCTACCTGGTATGGATAGAGTGTGACTCCTCCATTAGTTCTATTTAGCTGCTGTAGACCTGATGTGTTGTTGCTACTGTTTGCACTGTTATTCCCAGAACTGTTCACTGCACTCACTTGAGCCACAGCTGCTTTTCCAGAGCCGGGTGACCCGTTCCGTCTTTCCACCCCGCCTCCAAGCCCCAGCGAGCTGGGTTTGGACCCGAGTCTGATCCCTGCAGTATGAGTCTGTTGGCTTGTGGGACTCCCGTGACTTGTCGCAGATGGTCCGTGATTGGGGCTGGGAGTCGGGGTCTGGCCTGGACTCGGAGAAGGCGACGGGGACGAGGAGCGAGAAGGGTGCGATATGGCAGAAGCAGCAACTGAGGAGGAAGAAGACGGGAGGAACGGGGACGGCCACTCCCGTGTGCCGGATGCTCCTAAAGGTCCCTGGGAGGTGTAGCGTCCAAAGAGGGGAGGAGGGGACGAGGAGGGAGACAAGTCCCACTGGTCCAGGGTGAGGACCATGCGCACAGCTTCCTGTTTGAGCTGAGTGAGGTGAGTAGCGCACACATCGCAGCGACTGTCACGTTCATTCCATGCCCGCCGGGAACTGTTGGGGACCTGCAGCTTATCATGGAGGAGGAGGGGGAAGGACGGGTCCTGGGGGAGGAAGAGAGGAACAAAGAGTTTAGGCTTGGTTGTCGGGATGCAAAACAACACGTTTTTTTCATTGTACATGATGGAATTCTTCTGTTAAAAAAAAGTACAAGACTTTGGACGAATAATCATTCATTCATTCTGACTTCGGGCGAGAGGCGGGGTACACCCTGGACTGGTCGCCAGCCAATCACAGGGCACATATAGACAAACAACCATTCACACTCACATTCATACCGATGGACAATTTGGAGTTGCCAATTAACCTAGCATGTTTTTGGAATGTGGGAGGAAACCGGAGTACCCGGAAAAAAACCCACGCATGCACGAGGAGAACATCCAAACTCCACAAAGAGATGGCAAAGGGTGGAATTGAACCCTGGTTACAGTGTTGTCTCGCTAAATCACAGTTGACATTTCACGGATTTGCTGCTTCCGGCCTTTTTTAAAGTGCAATTTAGCATTTTATGTTAAACAGCGTATGAATGTGCATTGTGTTCTACATGCTTGTGGTCTATTAGAGCACTCTATTGGTGCTCTGTTGTATTGACTGTATGTATTCTTTATTGACTGTGTAAATAAAATGTACTTTAAATTTGAACTCTGAACCCTGGACTGGTCGCCAGCCAATCACAGGACACATATAGACAAACAACCATTCACACTCACATTCATACCTATGGACAATTTGGAGTCGCCAATTAACCTAGCACGTTTATGGAATGTGGGAGGAAACCGGAGTACCCGGATAAAACCGAGGAGAACATGCAAACTCCACACAGAGATGGTCGAGGGTGGAATCGAACTTGTGTCTCCTAGCTGTGTGGCCCTGCGCGCTAACCACTCGACCTATGTACAGCCGTCTATGAAAATCTGGATGCTAAAATTGTGTGTACAGCATAATTGGAGCCATTCTCATTCTTCCTCTAAATGTCAGAATTAACAAGCTACACGGGACAACAGCCTACACGGGAGCCAAGGCTTTCTCATGGGGATTTTATTAAGTTTGTACTAAAAATGTGCTCTAATTACTAGAAAAAAGACCTATTTGGGGGGCTGATGCATGTGCATGAAACATAGTTTACAAAAAAGTCAAAAGTAAATGTAATATAATGACACTTTTTTGTGAAATTCCTAGTAGTAAAAACCTAGTGAAGTGATTTATTTTGTTTTAATAGTCTCTAAATTGCCATGAAAAGCCCTCTATAAATATAGTTTATTCAGAGTAATATCCCCATTTTAAAAAGTCAGCCTTTACACAAGGATACAGAAACTGCTGGTGTGGTAAAAAAAAAAAATGAGCTAATCGAGTGCGTGTGTGTAACATCTGCAGTCGGTGGCATCAGCTTGTTGGATGACTGTAATTAGCTTGCAGCTTTCTAAGCAGACCACCTGTATTTTCAACACTGAAGCCACGTTAGGCCTGTTAAGCCATGCAAAAGCTCCACACTTCAATGTGTTAACGGAACTTTTAGCATCACTTGTTGCTGCAAACTAAATAGCCCGAACATGTCAGTGCTTCATCATCATAGAAGAAGAGCTCAGCAGGGAGACAATTAATCAAAGTGATGTGCCTCACTTGAAGCCGGATCAATAAGTGACGGACTGAGATTCACTTCTATGCACGTGTGTCAGCATCTTGTCAAGAGTGGTATAATCTGCACAGATCACGGAACATCAATCAAAGAGATGGATGATGAAACAGTAAAGCAAGCAGAAAAACCCAAGACAAGGTCATCCATCCATTGTCGGAGGATATTGCTGGAACCCAGCTGACTTTGGGCGAAATGCATGTTTTCCCTGTGCATGGTTTTCTCCGGGTACTCCGGTTTCCTCCCACATTCCAAAAACATGCTAGGTTAATTGGCGACTCCAAATTGTCCATAGGTATGAACGTGAGTGTGAATGGTTGTTTGTCTATATGTGCCCTGTGATTGGCTGGCGACTAGTCCAGGGTGTACCCCTGACAGCTGGGATAGGCTCCAGCACCCCCTGCAACCGTCGTGAGGATAAGCTGTAGAAAATGAATGAATGAATAATTAGATTCCACTATGTTTCATTGCACTTTTCTTTTCTTAGATAATAATAATAATTTTAAATGATCAAATAATGTCCCTTATCCTGCGCAGACCCCACAGCTAGGAGACTAGGGTTCAATTCCACCCTCGGCCATCTCTGTGTGGAGTTTGCATGTTCTCCCCGTGCATGCGTGGGTTTTCTCCGGGTACTCCGGTTTCCTCCCACATTCCAAAAACATGCTAGGTTAATTGGCGACTCCAAATTGTCCATAGGTATGAATGTGAGTGTGAATGGTTGTTTGTCTATATGTGCCCTGTGATTGGCTGTCCAGGGTGTACCCAGACTCTCGCCCGAAGACAGCTGGGATAGGCTCCAGCACCCCCCGCGACCGTCGTTAGGATAAGCGGTAGAAAATGAATGAATGAATGTCCCTTATCCTATAAAAAGTTATACAATCATTCTTCAATGGTACTTTGGTCGAACTGCTTTAGCAACCAATTTTCCTATATTTTACAGTCAGTTAGTAGTAAACATCTTTCCAGACTGCCGCTCCAAATCTGCATCCTTCACCATCTCGAGTGTGAGACTGTTTATGTTCTTTCCTATGCGGACTAACTCCTGGTGGCCTTTTAATACGTCAACGTGAAACACAGTCTGACACAAACACACAAGTATGCCTCTATTAATATACGGCCTGATACATTTCCTCGATCAATACACCTCCTGTGCGTGCACACAAAGCAACATTTCATCTGATAGTAAAAATGTAGTCTCTCAACCTGAGCGCTGCTTGTGTCAACAAACCACAGGTACACACACACACACACACACACACACACACAAGATGTGTTTTGAGATAAAAAGTAGCTTGTTACGTTTCGGGTTGAGAGGCATGACATCTGTACAGACAAGTATCCAAACATCAACATAATCCTGACTGGCATGAAACAACCACATGCGCTCATCCAGCATCCACTTGCAGCTACAGCTGAGTGGAACACTGCATGTTTGGTACACTGCAATTGGTCCTTTTTCTGGGGCGTAAAACCTCATGCTAGCATACATGTAATGCAAATATCCTCTAAATTTTATAACCACTAGACAAATGATCAATAACTTACACAGTCACTGGCAGTCTTGTAAGTCACCTTAAAGTTGTGCTGCGTGAGAAATTTCATTCATTCATTCATTTTCTACCGCTTATCCTCATGAGGGTCGCGGGGGTGCCCGAGCCTATCCCAACTGTCTTCGGGCGAGAGGCGGGGTACACCCTGGACTGTGTCACAAACCACAGGTACTATGGTCGCCAGCCAATCACAGGGCACATATAGACAAACAACCATTCACACTCACATTCATACCTATGGACAATTTGGAGTCGCCAATTAACCTAGCATGTTTTTGGAATGTGGGAGGAAACCGGAGTACCCGGAGAAAACCCACGCATGCACGGGGAGAACATGCAAACTGGCCGAGGGTGGGATTGAACTCAGGTCTCCTAGCTGTGATGTCTGCGTGCTAACCACTCAACCTCCGTGCAGCTGAGAAATTTCAAGTCAGTTAAATTTATAGGATGAAAATAATTGCAACACAGTAGTTATGACTGTATCGTCTTATTGCTAACATAACCGATCTAAAGGTTACTCTACGCTACTGTGTATGCTTTTTTTTCCTTATTGTCCTTCCATCTGCCTTTAGTAATATTACACAAATCACCCTGAAATGCTTTTGTGATTTAATTACTGTAAACAATGCCAAAAATACCAATCTCTATTCCCGTTTTTTCCTAATTGTGAGGAATTGTCAGTTTGTCAGATGCTTGTCAAACATTTGGTGAAAAGGGCACATTTAATCTCTTTTGACTTCTTTCCCTGCTTTAGTCTGCCTGTTACACACACACACACACACACACACACACACACACACGCACAAAGACTAGACAGGCGACTGAAGATTGGAGCAATAAAGCAATAAAGTGGACACGGTGTTCAGTCCTTGAGACGAGGGCCTTATTGTACCAAATTAGCAGAGATTTGGGGAGCAGCCAAGCTCCCTCATTGAAAAGATGAAAAGAAGAGCTATGATTTCAAAAAAAAGGGGGGAGGGGGGGCATGTTTGCCCAAATAAAGATACATTGTATGAGATTTTCTCTTAATACCCTCGATTGTGAATTTCCATATCTCTCCGCCCACTCAAATCCTATTGAATCACTTTGAGTCTTTTTAAACAGCAGCAACTTTTTAGGTTTCGCCTCCATTCCACTTTGGTCCAAATACCATCATTAGCCTACTATTATGTTATAAAATGTCTTCACTTAAAGGAATTTTATTTTCCAAGAATATATTTAAAAATGGGCGGCACGGCAGTCGAGTGGTTAGCGCGCAGACCTCACAGCTAGGAGACCAGGGTTCAATTCCACCCTCGGCCATCTCTGTGTGGAGTTTGCATGTTCTCCCTGTGCATGCGTGGGTTTTCTCCGGGTACTCCGGTTTCCTCCCACATTCCAAAAACATGCTAGGTTAATTGGCGACTCCAAATTGTCCATAGGTATGAATGTGAGTGTGAATGGTTGTTTGTCTATATGTGCCCTGTGATTGGCTGGCGACCAGTCCAGGGTGTACCCCGCCTCTCACCCAAAGACAGCTGGGATAGGCTCCAGCACCCCCGCGACCCTCGTGAGGAAAAGTGGTAGAAAATGAATGAATGAATGTTTATCAGCCTCGTTACCAGTATTAGCAAGGCAGTGACTATAGATGAGAATATGAGTGCACTGCCTGTTCCCTTCATCCCTAGTCGGTATAGCAGGAATCTCGTTGCCTTCTGACTTCATCAGTATTCCAAGAAAGACGCAGTCTCAGCACCAAGATAGCTGAGATGTGTGTGTGATTCATTTCCTCCGACAAGGACGGACAAACACGGTGCATGCAGGACATGAGAGAGTGACACAAAGAATGTTGTGAGACGGAGACGCCGTCCGGGCTGATGATCACTGACCTTTGCGACTCTTTTGCTGACAGTGTAGCTGTGTGTGTGTGTGCGCATGTGTGTGTTTGTTGTCATGAGGGGACACTATTACTGACATTTGATGGGAGACGTCAAGTCCACCGCTTGATACCCTCAATATTTTTTCTGCAAGTGTGCACACTGAATGTACATCGTTGGAGTGCATGGGCTGTCAATCAAAACAAGACCCTACACATACAACACACACAGCGACCTTCAATATGGCCTTGAGCAGGTGTACACAGAACCACTCCAGCTGCTTCTACTTCTATCACATCGAAATAGAATAAACTTCTCTAATAGAATGCACTCTTATGTTGTTCAGTGACTACATGGTCATGGAGGGACTAAGGATTGAACCAGCAACCTGCAGGTTGTGAGACAACAACTCAGCCATCCTGCACCTATAAAACAAAACATAGTCATGCCTTGCTACATTGTGGTTTCGAATATCGCTTCTTTGCTTTATCGCAGTTTTTTATTAATTAATTAGTTAATCCATTGATTAATAATCATTGTTTTGCAGTTGACTATGGCCTATTGCATGTGGAAGTGGTACGTTTTTGGCTGCTTATTTTTTCCTTCATCCTCAGTAAGTTTCTTACAAATGCTTACATGGAATTCACACCAGATGCGTAACGTTGTACGGGCGTAGCAGCATGTCATATGCTTTCAAATTGCTTTAGATAGACTTCAATTTTTGATGCGTTTACCCATAAATTCAGCAGCATACTACATAGTATTGGGAGAAACACCAGAAAACAGCTATTGGTGTCAAAATAAACTTCAAAGACAATTCGTTATGTAACCAGAGCTCATTGCAACAGAAACAATGGATGATGATCAATTAATCTTTTATATGACCCAAAACACAATTCATACAAGGACAACGTAAGAAAAGAAAAGGCATCAACAAGTTTAGTTATTGATGGTAAATTACACGGAATCACGTATCCTTTTGTTTCCCCAGTAACCAATGCTATGTCTAGTTTTGAGATTGACCCACATTACGTTTAAGATACTACAAGGAACTTGTAACGGTGAGTTATTATGTCTTATTATTGCTTATCAAGTCTAAATTATTAGGTAATACGACTACAAAGGTGAATACAGGGGTGTTATTTCATGTTTACAAGGCTCTAAAAATGTAAAAAAAACATTTTGAGTAGGTCATAAACAGGTTTTCTATGCTCTAACGACGACAAAATGAAAATATTCAAGTGGTATACAGTTGAGTGATAACATTTTCACCATTAATTGTACCATTTCAACATTTGATTTGTAGTTATTACCATGTTATACTGGTGTTGGATGCACACTCAAAGGTTGTTGAAGAGAACAATGTTGTGATGATATTGATAATCGTGATCATTTTGGTCACAATAATATATATATATTAAATGTCCTAACTTTTACCCCTTCACATAACCACATATTGCTTTATTAGTACACTGCAAATTATCTTTGCTGATATGTCTTCTAATTTGTTATTCTGTTAAAGCTAAGTTTTTTTTATGTCCCAATATTAAGTGGGTAACTTATTGTATGATGGATAAAGTTGCAAAAGTTTTCCTCCATGAGTTTGCTTGTTTCATATGTATAAGAGGGTCTCAAAATGGTTCATTGTATTTGTGTCTAGCTATGCCATGAGGTGTGACGTTTATAATAGAAGTGTGTGTACAGCCCTCCTATATTAAGTTTCGCTTGTCTTTTCTTCTTTTCACCTCAAAGAAAGAATGTAGAATGGAAATTCTAATTTATAAAGTGAACAGCATGAATGTGTGTGTGTGTTGGGGTGTGTTTGTGTGTGTGTATGTAATCAGTTCCAGAAGAGCGACCAAGGAAAGCAAACCTCTCAGTCTCCCTTCCAATACCTATTTAGCTCCCTTCATCTACTTGCTCTCATATGCTGTATAAAATTCACACATGAAGCCGCATTCCCAGCAGGTCTGGGATCAGTGAATTGATGCGGAAGAGACACAGACGGTCCCCTGCACACGCATGCATGACAGAAGGCAGGAGAATGAAGTCACGCTAAAGGGATGAACTGGGAGTAGAAATGGAAACAGACAGAAAAGAGTGTGAAAATGCTATAAATTTCATCTGTGCTAGTCCATATATTTAATATGATATCATGATGGAGAATGACAGTGTGTTTATGTGCGTCTCTGTGAAGGATTGAGTGTGCGGTCTACAGTACGTGGAGAATCAAGGTCAATGACACCAGTTATAAATGGCTTCAGATGCACATGAAACACATGGGTGCGCACACACACACACACACACACACACCCACCCAAAGCACATTCTCGCCTTTTGTCTGTCTCTTTTGTCATCTTTTACCATGAAAGAAACCAAATTTAATGTTTTAACCACTAAATGTTTTGGATAGTCATTTTTTTTAATTGTACTCATTAACAAACAACTGGATCATGATAAGTGTGGAAGTGGTACATTTTTGACTTATGTAAAGGTGGCTATATGGGTGTTATTTCATGTCCAGAGAGCACCAATGATGTTAAGGTCCATATTTAGAAGGTCGGAAACTGGTTTTCTATGCTCTAACTAGGAAAACACTTAGTGGAAATACTCTTATCGATAAATGAATGACTACATTGAATCTCTTTTTCATTACCATCAGTAACTCTTTTTACTGATTTGTTGAGATAGATCAAATGGTTCTACTACCTTACAGTGAAGCCCGTGGTGTCCATCTAGACTGAGTCTAGATGTGGACAAAGTGAGCAAATGTTGTTCCTTGAAATATGAAGGGCTATATAGACAAAACCGTGGAAGACAATTATAAGAAAAAGTGTAATCTGTGAGGAACCACACCAAATCCGCTTGGCAAATAATCTGGGCAACAATTCCAAGAATAACAATCTTGCCAGAAGCTGCAGTGGTCAGCAGCCAAGCACAATGGAACAGCATTTGATGATATAATGAACCCGGTGAAATAATTAGTTCATTTTCATGTATTGTGTGATTAATTAATTAACTTACTGTCCCAGTTTTGCCCACGACACAGTTTTGTTCTTGTCAGATTTTAATCTTGCAAGACCTTGTGACACTATTTTAGATTATTTTTAAAAGTCTCTGTGATTAATTGTAATTAATTACAAGTTAATTATGGACAAATGCGAATAATTGCGCTTAAATATTTTAATTGATTGACAGCATAAAATCTATAGACGTATTATCAATGTAGTATTTAGTAGTATCAAAAATAAGAACTGATCTACTTTTATTTAATGAAATATGCTTTGACCCCTTCTATTCCTCTCCAAAAATAAGAACCAATCTACTAATTAATATTCACTGCTCATTAATAACGAGCTCCGTCATGAGAAGACACTAGCTTTGGTTTTATGGACTCCACGGTGCTCCCTAGCCTCTAACCCAAGCCACTGGTCCAGATTCCCCTGGGTCCGGTGCCGGTAACACACGTACCTACACACAGCATCTCGATATTACAACAAGAAAGCTGCAGTCATGTTTGAGTTGCCATAGCAATGGGAAAATTAATTAGCATGCAAAGCTAACTAGCTGCAGGGGAATGTAAATAACCCGCTGCATTCTCTTTCACTTCAGATGGTTGCTGTGTTAGCGTTGCCATGTTCGCATTTTGGATTTTTGCAGACCACATGTTGCTCCTATTTGTTTATTTCGGTCATCTCAACTTACTTGCCTTCAAACATCAACTTAACTAAAGAGCAGTGTGAAGCTAATTACAGTTTGCTCGTTATAACAAGACCAAAACCTTCAGAAGGCAGCATGGTGGACATCTGACAGACTGCAAAATGTGTGATGTGGATCCAGACTCCAGCCTATAAATCACTGGAAGTGTTTTCTACAATGCATCAACGTCCTCAAAAACACACACGCACCACCCGCACCTTTGCCAGCTCTTGAATTATGAGGGCTGTCTGGTCATTCGTAATGCATGCACGTCCTTCCTCGGTCCAACAGCACTGCAAGCTCCATTTCTGGTTTTGATGCGTCATCAAAGATGGTTGACTGTCTTTAAATGGCTGTGGGCAAAAAGCAGGGTCGACTGGATGGTCTTCAGAGAGCCTTTTGAAGCACCTCTGAAGATGGCTGATGACGGGCTCGGCCCTGCAGAGGCTGCATTCACGCAATGATTGACAGCCATAATGAAACTATATTAGGGATTAACCTGGGTGAAGTGCCTACCACAAAACTGGGTTGAGCACATTCACATGCTTGTGCAAATATAGGATGGCATGACCAGTGAGTGTTTGTAGTGGGATGACCTCTGTCTCAGTCAGTACAAAATACTGAAAACAGATGCACCATGAAGAAAGATCACATCATCTCTTCGTAGCGGTGCCTGACTTTAATTAACTCTCTCTTCATTCCCATCTGTAGGCTTTGACCACCAAGAGTCACGATGACCATAAATGATCCCAAACAGTGTGTGAGGCCTCTCTAATAAGCTATAAGGTAAGTGATGTGTCGGATTACTCCGGTTTCCTCCCACATTCCAAAAACATGCTAGGTTAATTGGCGACTCCAAATTGTCCATAGGTATGAATGTGAGTGTGAATGGTTGTTTGTCTATATGTGCCCTGTGATTGGCTGGCGACCAGTCCAGGGTGTACCCCGCCTCTCGCCCGAAGACAGCTGGGATAGGCTCCAGCACCCCCCGCGACCCTCGTGATTGGCTGGCGACCCATCCTGGGTTCACAGTTCAAATTTAAAGTACACTTTATTTACACAGTCAATAAAGAATACATACAGTATATACAACAGAGCACCAATAGAGCGCTCTAATACACCACAAGGATGTAGAACACAATGCACATTCATACGCTGTTTAACATAAAATGCTGAATTGCACTTTAAAAAAGGCCGGAAGCAGTCGAGTGGTTAGCGCGCAGACCTCACAGCTAGGAGACAAGGGTTCAATTCCACCCTTGGCCATCTCTGTGTGGAGTTTGATTGTTCTCCCTGTGCATGCGTGGGTTTTCTCCGGGTACTCCGGTTTCCTCCCACATTCCAAAAACATGCTAGGTTAATTGGCGACTCCAAATTGTCCATAGGTATGAATGTGAGTGTGAATGGTTGTTTGTCTATATGTGCCCTGTGGTTTACCCTGCCTATCCCCCGAAGACAGTTGGGATAGGCTTCAGCACCCCCCGCGACCCTCGTGAGGAAAAGCGGTAGAAAATGAATGAATGAATGAATGTGCTTGTTAAAGGGCTGCATGGCGGAAAATGTGTTTAGCACACAGACCTCACAGCTTGGAGACCTGAGTTCAATTCCACTCTGTGCCATCGCGTTCTCCGATTTCCTCCCACATTCCAAAAACATGCTAGGTTAATGTGGACCATGCGAGGACCAGTCCAGGGTGTACCCAGCCTCTCGCCCAAAGACAGCTGGGATAGGCTCCAGCACCCCCGCGACCCTCGTGAGGATAAGCGGTAGAAAATGAATGAATGTGGTGTATTTGTCAGAAAAAGAATAGCTCAAGCTGCATTTTGCCGTATTGTGAGACTTTGTGTGCGGTGCTTCAGGAGTGTAAGAGTTACACAACTGGGTCTGCTAAATGTTTCACCACTGGGCGGTAGACCCAAAGGGAAAACTTTCTACTTAAACACTACTTCTATTGTTTTATTACTGCAGTTTAGCACCAATTATTGCCCTCCATCTTTTTATTTACATATTCCCCTTGAGCCCACCATTCTTGCACCACACACCCTCCTTGTTTCCCTCTTGCTCTCTCTTTCTTTCTCTTTCCTTACCTCTCTCTGACAATGATGAATTGTTTGTCGGATCAGGTAATCTATCTTGCTACGTCCCACACCTGAACACACAGCTGCACTACCTCCTCTACTTTCTTCCTTTCTCTTTCTCCCACAGAGATGTTGCTCCTTGTGGTATCCTTCCACCCAAGGTTAGTGAGAGAGGCTCTCACTATAGGAGGTAAAGATCTTCTTGACAGCTAAGAAATATAGGATTTTTTTAAATACCTTCTACCAGTTATTATTTCACTGATATTGAAAACTTGAAAAACCTGAACTTGAAAAAGAGGTGTTGTGTTATATTCAGGTCAATATGGGACTACAGTAATTTACCCCCATGTTAATTGGTTCTCGACCTGACCATGATAAATTAATTTCTACAAAGTGGGATTCATTCATTCATTTATTTTCTACCGCTTTTCCTCACGAGGGTCGCGGGGGTGCTGGAGCCTATCCCAGCTGTCTTCGAGTGAGAGGCGGGTTACACCCTGGACTGGTCGGCAGCCAATCACAGGGCACATATAGACAAACAACCATTCAAGGTGTGATTCAATATTAATAAACAAAATAGAAAATAGAGCATAGAACATTTATTTGACTTTCAAAATGCAAGCTTTAACATGATTAGCGCTTTGTAGACCCGGTTACATCACATTGTGCAGGCTATGGTATCAATGCAGGGACATAAGAAACGGCCACCGCTAGAATATGAAGCTGCTAAGCTAACTAGTTAGCCCCTCCAATATACATTGTACTTATTCTAAACTTAAGATTTAACTTGAGTTTTTCAAACAGTGCGGGGATGAAGGACAAAGAAGCCAAAAGCTTACCACTTCCACACAGAATGAGAGGACAAACTTTTTTCCCCACTTGATCTCAACTGTGGTCTGTCTCAGCCATGGCATGTCGGCTTGGTTCGACTATCTCATAATCTAGCATTTATTAATTATTTTTGGAAAAAACACAAAATAGAGGGAGGAATACAACTGTATTAATTTATGTGTCCATTTAGCCCTTGTCCCTGACATTCTGTTATTTGCAGTTTTATTCTGCACACAAATAGCAAGCTTCCAATGGGTCATTTGATGCTTTTATAGTCTTGTACCATGCCCCAAACTTTATTACCAGAACACATCAAGCATTGAGTGGCTATGCTTAAAGCAATTTTAATGAAAAGTATGTGGAAAATGGATTAGTCGGGTAGAAAAAACATTAAACAAACATCCTCCCTCTGAGCGTGGACTAACTTAAAAGCCTGTTTAAACTAATATGCCCACCAAAAGGTCCCAGCCACTGCCTTCAGGCGTCACACTCCCACAGTAGCATCCATTCATATGTGTGGGACCTCCTTGGAGCTATACCACAGCGCACCACTGTTCGTGTTGCTCCTCCCTGTGATACTCTCATCCAGGCATACGCAAATAACAGCTCGAGAATTATGGGTGGACATATTGGTAACTGATTAACTGATCGTTAAGAATTTGGTTGTGACTATATGGAATTGATGCTTAAATAATTGCAAGCAGCTATGTAGTATGAATGTGAGTGTGAATGGTTGTTTGTCTATATGTGCCCTGTGATTGGCTGGCGACCAGTCCAGGGTGTACCTCACCTCTTGCTTAAAGTCAGCTGGGATAGGCTCCAGCATTCCCTCGCAACCCTACTGAGGATGAACAGCATGGAAAATGGATGGATAGATGTAACTATTCTAATATTTCATAGTATGTTTATTATCATATACATCTGTGACCTGGTTATAAATGTAAAACACAGATACTGTACAGTTACTAATTACAGTTACAAATTTTAGCAACATACTACTAAATAACTACTATTGAATGGATTAGTATAGAAATATAACAGCAAGCTAGTCCATAAACATACAACTCATTATACAAAAATTCAAATGAGGTTTGAATGAATGAGAATTCATTCCTGGAAGCTGTTGATTTATCTTGGTGGTTTGGATCAAAACCATTGCATCTCTTGCAAAGTCCCACAATGCATCTTGAGTTGAGAAGTTTGCATTTAAATTAAATTAAATGTTTTAACTGTGTATTAACGAATGAATGTTGTATTTTGGTGTGTCTTCTACTCTGTTTACTTGCTTTTATTCAACTCCATTCTTCTGTAAAGTGTCTTTGAGTATTTGGAAAAGCGCTATACAAATAAAAATGTATTATTAAATGTTTATCTGTAAAGGAGACAAAGCGGTATCCTTTAAGCATAAACATTTGTAAGTTTTCCCAACTCAAGATGCCATGTCCAAGCCTTTACAGCCCACATCCACATTGTGTGTCAGGCCATATTTAGCCTGTAGGCGCCGAGTTTGACATGTGCATTAGCGACTCGACCCCGGCAGCTCAGGAAGCTCCAGTCAGTCAGGTATTGTCGTGATTTTGGTCGGGATGTTGAGTACAATGTCGGGTGAGGAGGAAGAGGGCGCTAGAGGCGTAGATAGGGAAACATAACTCTATCTCTGACGTACGGTCAATAACAGATAACAGTAGACAACAACTATTTGGAGTCTTTAAATTGAGTGGCGCTCCATCTGCTCGAGGTAATTGAAAAGTTGAACTGCTAGAGGCTACTCAGTTTTCTGATTGAAGCGCATGCGTGGACGAAATAGCCAATTTTATTCCCCCCTGCACACACATACACTTTTCTCCTGCTGAGCTTTATCTTTTCTGCGCTTTCTCCCTTTTGTAGCCTTGACTTCACGCTGCTGATAAGCAGGGAGGAGGAACGGTGTGAGGATGGATGTGAAGTTGGAGTGCACAGATGCAAGATAAACATACAAAGACATTGCATCGGGTAGAAATGCACAATATGAACATAATTATGCCTGGAAAAGATAATATTACTTAATTCTGATTTAAATATTCATTTCACCGTGTGTTTCTATGTGGTTTGCAGTGCACTGAATGCACTGCATGTTTTTAACAATTTGCCCCCTAAACAAGGCTTCCAATTTTTTGCAGCTTTGTTGTCTACATAGCGAGGATGTATAATATTAAATATACTTTATTCCATAATTATTTACTGAGTAGTATATTGGATCTAGTGTGTGGCCATTTGGCTGCATGGTGTTCGAGTGTGTAGCGTGCAGGTTTTCTCCGTTTATTCCGGTTTCCTCCCACATTCCAAAAACATGCTAGGTTAATTGGCGGCTCCAAATTGTCCATAGGTATGAATGTGAGTGTGAATGGTTGTTTGTCTATATGTGCCCTGTGATTGGCTGGCGACCAGTCCAGGGTGTACCCCGCTTCTCACCTGAAGACATCTGGGATAGGCTCCAGCATGCCCGCGACCCTTGTGAGGATAAGCAGTAGAAAATGAATGAATGTGGCCATTTAGATGCATAGAGGGAACAATATTCATTCATTTTCTACCGGTTATCCTCACGAGTGTCCCGGGGGTGCTGGAGCCTATCCCAGCTGTCTTCAGACGAGAAGCGGGGTACAACCTGGACTGGTGGCCAGCCAATCACAGGGCAAATATAGGCAAACAACCAGGGGAGCAATGCTGTATTATTAAAATAATTCCCAAAATGTAGCACTGTTCTCAGTATAAATGCATCATTTTGGATCCAACTCTTGTATCGGATCTCATGAATGTGGTTGATGAGTGTCTTGGCACAACAAAGGATCAACATGGAGATCAACCATTTCTTTATTAGAACCAGATTTACTGAGTTACTGTAATGTAAACGTTATACTGCTGCTCTAGACTGATATAAATAAATCTGGAACACCCCCCGCACCCCCATAGAACAGTCAATAAATCCACAACAACTGCAGAGAAGACTGTCATAGTGGTGGTCTGGAAACAACTTCTGAAATCCTTTGCTCTTATTCTGCTGTCTGCCCTTTACACAGTCCACTTAAGTCCATGTGGGCTTAAAAGTTGAAAATTCCAATGATGAAGAAACACACACATCCATCATCCCTGTCTCCCACACCTCCCTATGACATCTTGTGCAAAACACTAAAATAGTTCTCATCCGGACTCATGACAACCCGAGACCGTGTGTATGCGTAGCTTATACCACATGGCTCATGTTGGAAGTGTGGTTAACAGGTCTTCAAATAAACCAATCAACGAGTTAGACTTCACAGCGTCAGGAGTGCAGAGTCTGGCACCTGATGCTAGAGGAACACTACGCTTGGACTGCCTCAACTTCTCGTATTGGCTCTGGAAACTGAAATCTTTAACTTAAACGCAAACTACAAAACGAACAGCGGCCCAAAAAAGGAGACAGACTGATGAAAAAAAAAACATGCACAGATGGAATATCAAAAACATCTCAATTCATGTTTCACACTTGCAGGTTGTGTGAAAATGTGGACATAAGGGGGCCAGGAGACTGACTGCTGAATGATGGAGAGGCAGTTGCCATGGTAGCAGTGGACTTCAAGGCATCAGGTGCTTTAACTGCCGTAACTACCACCCTTCAGTGTACAGCAGTGTGTTCTAATCACACACACACACACACACACACACACACACACACTGTGAATAAAACCACTGGGGTGCATTTTCATATAAATCTAATATTACCGTGGTCTTTCACTTTGGGAGAGCAGAATTGTTATAAATGTAAAATGGTTTGATTGGAATTTTCATTGCATAATTGGCCTGCTGCTTTATAATGTACTGCTCCATTAGTTTCTTCATTGGAAGGGAAATTGACAGACAAAATAAGAATGGCAACGAGGTCTTTATCTGGAATTGAGGACACTAAACCACCGGGGTCCCTTGCAGCTCAATGCTTTTTTTTGGTGCGCTTTACGAGGCTATTCCATTAGAAGACTTTCTGTATTAAATGGGGTGAAAATAACAACATGACCAAAGAACACACACTGAATTACTCATCCTTTCAACGTTTACTCTAGGGATGCAAGTGACGAAAAATTGTGTTAAACTAGGGTTGTTGTTTTTTTAATCTAAGCTTAAAATTGCATCTCCATAACATGTTTTAGATAGAACTGTATGTATATTCCCTTAACACAGGTGAAAAAAGGCCGGAAGCAGTCGAGTGGTTAGCGCGCAGACCTCACAGCTAGGAGACCAGGGTTCAATTCCACCCTCGGCCATCTCTGTGTGGAGTTTGCATGTTCTCCCCGTGCATGCATGGGTTTCCTCCGGGCATCAACTGACCCATTGGAAGCTTGCTATTTGGGTGCAGAACACAACTGCAAACAACCGAATGTCAGGGACAAGGGCTAAATGGACACATAAATTAATACAGTTGTATTCCTCCCTCTATTTTGTGTTTTTTCCAAAAATAATTAATAAATGGTAGATTATGAGATAGTCGAACCAAGCCGACGTGCCATAGCTGAGACAGACATGCCATAGTTGAGATCAAGTGGAAAAAAAAGTTTGTCCTCTCATTCTGTGTGGAAGTGGTAAGCTTTTGGCTTCTTTGTCCTTCATCCCCGCACCGTTTGAAAAACTATAGTTAAATCTAAGTTTAGAATAAGTACAATGTATATTGGAGGGGCTAACTAGTTAGCTTAGCAGCTTCATATTCTAGCGGTGGCCGTCTCTTATGTCCCTGCATTGATACCATAGCCTGCACAATGTGATGTAACCGGGTCTACAGAGCGCTAATCATGTTAAAGCTTGTACTTTGAAAGTCAATAAATGTTCTATGCTCTATTTTCAATTTTGTTTATTAATATTGAATCCCACCTTGAATGGTTGTTTGTCTATATGTGCCCTGTGATTGGCCGGCGACCAGTCCAGGGTGTACCCCGTCTCTCGCCCGAAGACAGCTGGGATAGGCTCCAGCACCCCCCGCAACCCTCGTGAGGAAAAGCGGCAGAAAATGAATGAATGAAAGGTGACTAAGGCATCCAACTCAGTAGTGTATGCTACTATTAATACCAATCAACCAATCAGCTGCAATGTTAATGGTAATATTTGTGTGTGTAAAGCCAATGAGAACCTCTTTACTTCATATCAGTATCCCTCTCCATCCACTCGCCTCACATTTTACTGTAGTGCACCTGCAAGACATGAAGAGGGCATGATCCCACTCAATTTCTCGTCACGTGCATTAGATATATGTCTGCCCGGTCTCTCACCAACAAGAGCACCACAAGGAGCCCATTAATGCTGATGGAGATATGTATGCGGCTCACATCTGTCACATGTCGCTGCCGTGGCAACACCAGCTGCCGTCATTACAGGAGGCCAGCCTCTGTCGTCTTTAGGGATTTGGCTATTACAGTGTACTAGCTCGCTACCTGCATGCATGGAAAAGCGCATTGTTACAACTGAGAGCCGAGCGTGCATACTGCAGCTACTGGTGTTGTTTTATGTGATAAACAGCGTGATGATAGATAATTGATGGGGGCGTTGGCTCTTTAACGCTGGGACTGGTTCGGCTGATTGAACTGCAAGTGGTTTGACCCCTCTTGTGTTTGATAAGTACTCATGGAGTCAAGACAAACCCATGTTTTACATTCATCTCAAGGTCACATTTGCTCATGATTGACTCGTTGTTAAAATGATATAGTTGAGTTAGACGTTAATGGCTTCAAGGACAATTCAACCTCTACTAACTAATGAGATGGAGTGTAGTGCAGTCGGGGGTGGGGGGGGGGGGCAGGTAAGGCAGACCTTCGCCAGTCCCAATGAAAACTTAACAATATAAATCAAATATTAATATTTTTCCATTCAACTGCATTCTAAATATATTTTTTCTATATAATATTTTCTTAAAGAAAAACTAAAAAGAAACAAAAGATTTTGCCCATCATCCCCAATGTGAGACATGAACACACATCTTTGTGTGTGTTCCAAAGATGTAAACACAGCTAAAAAGAGGCAGCTAAGACTACACATAACGGGAAGCAAATATTATTATTATTATTATTATTATTATTATTATTATTATTATTATTATTATTATTATTGTTGTTGTTGTTGTTGTTATTATTATTATATTGATATTGATATTGATATTATTATTATTATATTGTATATATTATATATATTAATGTATTGATTAATTAATATTGATATTATTATTATTATAAACATTGTCACGCCTGCTTAAAATGACCAAATTATGGCAAAGTACTGTAAGCATTACATGTTATCATGTTACTACATGGTTACAGCATAGATATAAAACCATATCTTCAGAATGTATAGAAATGTCTGTTCATGTCTTTGTGAATGACGGCCAAAATTCCAGTTTTCCTTTAAGTAAAAATCGCTGAATTTGCTAATTTCCTGGACCTGACGCTCCCGCGGGCATGCTTGCCTCCCGTCACACTGCGGGCCAGTTTGTGTCTGTCAGCATGTCGCCAATAATATAATGTTGTAGAATCATTTCTTATACACCACGACTTTCTACAGCTCATGTGATATCAGTATCAGGCATTTTCGTAGAGAAGAAAAGGCTGCACGCACTCCATATACAAATAACTATTTTCTTCTTTTTCTTAATACCGTCTTTATCAGCAACCTGTATTAACATAAAAAAACCTCCAAAAGAGTCAGTACCTCACAACCCATGAACCTCACTACACATCACTGCGTACACCCTCTGGGTAGACAATCAATTACAGGGGAACGAGTCATACAAGCTATTCATTTAGATTTAATGCTGGATTTAACAATAACAACATCAAAACTCCACCTAACTGCCATTAATGCTCCAATTAACACCTCCAGTCAGCTAACTGCTAACGCGAGTTCATTTTCTTTAATTGTGTACTTTATTATCATAAAGACGTACTGCCAACGGTACATTTTTTTCTGAACAAGAAATCTTATGCAGGCCTCACAGCTAGGAGACCCGAGTTCAATTCCAACCTCGGCCATCTCTGTGTGGAGTTTGCATGTTCTCCCCATGCATGCGTGGGTTTTCTCCGGGTACTCCGGTTTCCTCCTACATTCCAAAAACATGCTAGGTTAATTGGTGACTCCAAATTGTCCATAGGTATGAATGTGAGTGTGAATGGTTGTTTGTCTATAGTATGTGCCCTGTGATTGGCTGGCCACCAGTTCAGGGTGTACCCCAGCTGGTATAGGCTCCAGCATCCCCCCCGCGACCCTCGTGAGGATAAGTGGTAGAAGATGAATGAATGAATCTCACGAGATCTTGTGACACCCAAGTGGTCGATGTAAACTCTTTATGGTTTTGGTAAATAAAAATCCTCATTGTAAATACAGCATTTGCAATATATACTTTATTTCTTACTTTTTAAGAGCCAGCTTTTTTCAACCTGGCCATCCTCTGCCCTTTGAAGGTGTATCATAGCTGTAAGGCAGGATCGTATTCAGCAGGTATTGAGGACAGGATACTCGCCATACTCACTCTTCCCCTTGTTGAGTTGAAAGCAACTGTCATATTTCATACTAAGATATGCCCGTGGTTGACGTTTTTCTGATACCAAACTACAGCCAAGTAGTCCATGACATTTATCCAATTCCACAATACTGACTCGTTGGTTATTATGCTCATCTCCACTAGTACTGTCTTATTGAGTGTTAAAACCCCACACACCTGCAAGTATACAAATATTCCAAGTCACTACAATGCCGTAATGGAAGTGAACATACAACACGCTCAGTAACTGACAGGGTAGTGAATATCATGTTTCTGTGTTTGTGTCCAAAAGTAGAAGCGTATACAGCACTAGTATATTCCAATCCATATAAACAAGAGGTTATTTTGACTTTTACAAGACCTCCAACAGACACTGTCCTTGTACAACACACACAGAGCGACCCAGTTTCCTGAGCTGAACTCCATCCACCACACACAGATGAGTTTTTATGACTGGGGTGTGGATATGAGGAGTGATTACACACACACACACACACACACACACACACGCAGCAGACAGACACACACCAGTAGAGAGAGAAGCATGGACGTGAGTCCTAAGTGAGCACAGCTGTGGCGCCAGATGTGTTCCAGAGTCCTGTGGTCACAAGTGTTGTGCATTTTGATGCATCTGAAAGTGAAAACACACAGTGTTCAATTTAATCCCTCCCCCCGTAATGTCGGCTGGTGCCGAACATTGTATTGCTAAGACAAATGCTACTACTGTTAAAACACTAAAGTCAAGCACTGGTCAACCTTGTATTTGTTCATATTTAATAACACATTAGAGAAAAATAAGCAAAGAGATTAGAGAAGAATTGTCTGTTAATCTGTCCTGGAGTCATGCTGTCACCAATGTTCCCTCCAATTTTTCAGGAGTACGACCATACACATAAGAAATATGCCCATTTGTATTATCACTTACTACAGTATTAATTGGCCCTGTACCCTAGAAACCACCCATGAATGATACGGGAAAAAAACGAAATGACACTGCGTCAAAGTATTTTAGCAGTGATACTGATAAAATATAGAGTTTAACCATGTCCAGTATCAGCCCCCGTAGCTGTCCACTCAGAGCGCGCTGCTCTGGTATCGTGCCCGTGAAACAACCAATCAGAGAACAGCGCACGAGCGTGAACACACAGCGTTTGTTTTGCTGCCGTCTGTGCTGTCAACATGTCACCGGTTGACACTTCCGGCGAAAGACAAATAGGGAAAATAGCAAACAGGATATTAGAAATGGAACGTTTTATCACCATTAATGAGGAGGACACTCTTGAAATGATGGAAAAAACTCGAGCTTTTTTCTGAATGGCTCATCAACTGCAAGAACGAACGAAGACTGGTAGAAAGTATTCCCCCGCCTGAGTTCGACAAATACGTGTCTATGTTTATTTTATCAATCAGAAAAGAAAATGGGGATGAATACGAGCCTGATTATTTTTGAAATATTTTTGCACTTATTCTGTTTACACTGTTTAGATATTAATTCATGTAATAAACTGAAAATTTTCTGGAAACAAAATGGTCTTTTGATTAAATAGTACGTGATAATAAGCTCATGATTAAATAGTATTTGATAATAAGATCATCACATGGTTTGTCTGGTATCAGGCCCAGTATCATGATACCTGGCCTGATACCAGACAAACCATGTGATAACCTATAAGTATCACACCTGTCCAAAACCTGAAAATTCAAGGTAATGTAACTTCCATTCTGTGTTATTTTGTATATGAAAAGGGTGAAAAGGTCAGCGAGGAGTATTTCACAATATAGCTGTCTTTTCTTGTCCACTTCAGACAAAAAAAACGTAGAACTGCTTCATCCAATTTCCATTTCTTTTCTTGTGTAGCATTTATTGAGGTAATTATGTATACTTTTATCTTCTTCCTGTTGTGCAGCAGACTGCTGCCACGTTCCCCTTCGGCATCATTCAGGCCCAAATACACTTCCTGTATACAGTAAGTAAATAATAGTATGATAATGCTACACATTCAGTCCATGCTTTTCACTCAGAAAACTGCCTTGCTACTTTGGCTTTGCACCATGCTTTTCAGAGCAGCCCTTTTCTCATTTGACAAAAAAAAACAGATTCAACCCAGATTCTCTTGTTCTTCTGTTCCAGAGGACAGCCAGTCCTTCTGATGGACAGCCAGTCCACCTTAAAAGACCTTTAATTACTTTAATTTGGTGACTGGATGTGGTATTATGGCGTTCGCGTTGCCATAATACGGGGTTAGCAAGCAACATTTAACTCCGCTGCACCAGTTGTTGTCGCCTGTCATTCACGGAGTTGCATTGCTAAATTGTACAGAATAGATTATGTTTATTTTATTTCCAATTCAGCTTGGATTTTACTTTGTAGGCTCCAGCATACCCGTGACCCTAGTGAGGATAAGTGGCATCGAAAATGGATGGATGGATGGATGAATGGATGGAATTGTGCATACGGTGACACTGGAGTCTTTCCTTACTTTTACCACAATACGTGTACCACAATCATCCCACCCACGTCCACACCTGCTGACAAACTGCAACACAAATGATATATTCAACCTAACAAGCACAACTGCTCATACACACACACACACACACACACACATAAACACATATACAGCAGACATCCCAAATGCAAAATATTCAGCAGTAGACTGTTGAAGGTCATCATTAGCATACTATTAGCAGCCCTGTGTGTGTGTGTGTGTGTCAAGCATGATACATCTAGGTGTGAATTAGAGACAGGCCTACAAGGGGGGGTTGTGTTATTCTGACAACGGGGAATCATGTATGTGTTAGTGTCCAGTGGGAATAAAACCAAGTCTCAGGCCGACAGTACAAACGCATACAAACCCTACCTTGACACTGCACTGCTGAACTGGCATTTTAGAGTGTGAATCCTGCTTTTCACTGACCCGTAACACCTTCAACGTTCAATTCCCTTTAAGAAAAAAGGCTCAAAGCCACACAAACACAGAAGGGCACATGGTCGCCCATTTAGCTCTGATATTATACTGCCATGCAAGCCTTTTTTTCCGAGAGGGAGAGCCTCATACTGTGCTTAAAGGGGACCTATTATGCTCATTTTATGAACTTTGTATTGAGTTGTGGACTCGTATAGAGCAGCTACACACAATAACCCACACAGAAAACTTACTAGATCCTCTAGAATATGCACCTATTCCAGCTGCATTCCCTTGGATTTGTGCTTCCCGCCAAAATGGTCAGTTTTCACGCCCACTACACTGTGATTGGTCACACACTCAAAAGTGCTTCCTAGCTACGAATAAAACCCACCTTCGAATATAGTGGGTATAGTAGGAGTTGACAATAAATGAAAAAAGTCTTCGGAGAGCTAATTGAAAAGTGTTTTGGGGCTACTGACTGGAGACCCCTGAATTACCGTGTATGAACTACAAGAGTAGACACCCCTGGTCCTCCTCCAACCTCGCCCACCCGAGGAGGAGCACTCATTGTCGGACACGCTTTGCCAGAAGCATCGATTGTACCCTGGAGCTCAGAAGAAGCAGGACCCGAGGGCGCTGCGTCCACCTCGCCTGCCCGAGGAGGAGCGCTCATTGTCGGACACACTTTGCCAGGAGCACCGATTGTGCCGTGGAGCTCAGAAGAAGAAGGACCCGACGGCGCTGCGTCCACCTCGCCTGCCCGAGAAGGAGCACTCATTGTCGGACACACTTTGCCAGAAGCACCGATTGTGCCGTGGAGCTCAAAAGAAGCAGGACCCAAGGGCGCTGCGTCCGCCTCGCCTGCCCGAGGAGGAGCACTCATTGTCAGATGCAGACATTGTCAGAGGCACTGCTGGTGCTGTGGAGCTCAGAAGCCGGACGTGAGGGCGCCGTGTTTACTTACTCTTGGCACAACATTGGCCGTGGCGATGCAGTCATTACACTTTTTTTTTTACAGGACTACCGTGTTCCAGACAGTGAGCACTGTGGTTCTCTCCACCTCCATGGACACACAGCATGTCCAATATTACACCGTTGGTGTACCTAATAAAGTGTGCAATGAGTCTAATTATGCCCTTATAAAGTTCCTACACCAATTACAACAACCACAACGAGGAAGAGATTGTAATGTAATTACAAATATCATTCCAATTAGTGGTCATGTTGTTCCGGTTTCCGACTATCATGTTCACAATGTCTTAACAAGACCCCACATTGTTTTCACCTCTACCTCTTATTTACTGACTCTTACTTCCTCGCTGTCTGCCCATTTCTTTCCTTTATAGGGCTCATAATGGTGCATAAAAAATGCCTAATGTTGCCAATTAGCTAAAACCCTGACGTGTGACCCTGAAAACAGCCACAGCAGACCTGGAGGCAAAAATGATGCCACTGCAATCATTGTAGGTGCGCTACACAAGCACCATGTGTAATAAAGTGGTATGCAGTGACACATAACTAATGTGGATATCTGGCTGGTTGGTTGGTAGCTGCAGAGGTTGTTCCACGCTTCCTTGGCCACTTGTCATCTTAGAGGTGTGTTTGGGCTCATTATCGTGTTGGACAAATGCCAATGTGGCACAATTTTCCAGGGGAGGGGATGATGCTGTGCTTCACGGTGTCACAGGACACGTTGGAATTAATGTTTCCCCTAATTAACCACAGCTCCCCAGTGCCGGCAGCATTCATGCAGCCCCAGACTATGACACTATGCTTGACATTTATCTCACTAACTTGTGTTGCTAGCTTTGTAAATAGTAATGTCGGAATCATTTCAGTGGATGGTAATTCTATATATGCTAGTATAAGTTATACTATATTATCTGTACACTTTACACTATATTAGCTCACTTCCTGTGAGATACTGGAAATTACGCCTCCGGGCAGCATTATTCTGTTTTGTATCACACTTGTGTTCTGTTGTATGGAAACAAGGTTATAATATTCTGACAGAGACTCTCACACTCTATTAGATAAAAATAAATACATACATTTGGTTGATAATATTCCTTATAATCAATCAAAATAACCAAGCAGGAAACACAAGTAGTCATTTTGTAAACATTGTAACCATTCAATTCGACTCACTTACACACCAAATTTGTTCATTCGGGCTTATTTTGCTTGTTGACAAAATGTGAGCAAAGTCAACAGGCCAGGTGATCAATGTCCGCAGTGTATGATTCAACCTCTATCATCAATCCACTCCCAGCCTTCATGATGTGCCTATTGAGAGTCACTACACCCATGGATTTCAAATTGATTGCATGGATGGAAAGAAAGGAAAAAAAATAAATCATCTGTCAAAGAAAATTGAAAAGGCAGCAAATCCATGAGAATTAATATTAGCTCTAAGTGCTCTGCGTCTTGAAGTTGTCCGTCATGTTAATTCCCACAAGAAGAGAAAGCAATATACAATAAAGCGGGCTAATCGATTAATAGGAGGTGATGTGATCAATGAGGTAAAATGGGGACATTTCTGCAGAAAAAAAAATCCTCATGTCCGTGTTTGTGATGGATACACCCTCCTCTTAGTAATAATAATAATAATAATAATAATAATCCAAAAGTAAATTCTCTTCCGAACAGGACAGATGGTCATTGAGCGTTGGACAAATTAGCGCATCCTTATGATTTATGACAACAATAAACCAGATTACAGTGCGACACCTAAGGCAAGACATTGATGGCCGGTCTAATTTTTCATAAATAAATAAGCAAATGTCACAGTTAATGAAGAAGCAAGTTATTTTTAGGATGCTGCACAGCATTCATACCTTGCTGGAGTAAGGTCCTGGGATTAGGAGCTTTAACGCTTGTCTTTTCAGCTCCGTCAGCCTCGTGTTGCAGTTCTCACACCAAATCCCTCTTTCACTCCCAGGGGAACTTCCGCTGCCTGAGGCTGGGGAGCCCGTCCCAAAACCTGGAGAGCCGCCGAGAGACCCGGGAGAACCCGTGCCAATCCCTGGTGAAATGTTCCCCGGTGATCCAGAGAGGGAGCCTGGTGATGAGATCCCTGAGCCAGGGGATGGGGTGCCCGTGGAGCTGGGCATGGAGCCAGCACCCTCTGGGGCGGGACGAGAGTTGGACCGGGTGGTTTCCTCATATGTCTTACGGTACCAAGTGTCCGGGAAAAAGGAGGCGGATTTAGTGGGGGATGTGTCGGGCATCTGTGGGACATTTAAAAGAGAAGACTTTAACATATAGTCGTGTGGACCCCCCCATGGTGTTACAGGGTGAACATTTGCCAATCCCTGCTGTGTTGTCCGTGCTGACAAACACTTCACATGGTGGCGCTGTTATTAACACCCAAAATTTTACCCCTGAAATTTCTCACACCGCTCAATGCCCTCTAATTGAAATATAACAATGAAAGACTCACACAGCTCCAGTTATGGCAGTGAACACACCAGACCCTGCTTGTTGATGTGGGTTAATATTAGTCCTTAACTCAGTCTAGTCCTCATTCTCATGGGAACATCAAACAGGCCACAAAGAGTTGGGGTAAATCCAGTCAAGCCATTGATGTGGTGGCAAAGCGGCTTCTGAAATCTTTCGTTAGAGGCTATAATAAGTAGCAGAACAGAGTTGGGAATGATGATATTGGAATATTCTCAAAAGAAAGAGACATAGTTGAACCACTTATGTGATATATGTACAATAACATTGTTCCTCATAAGCATAAATCAGAGTTTAAACTAATACAATGTTAAATGTTGGCCATAATCCTTAGCCTTGATGATTTAAAATGCTTTATGTCAACCCTACTGGCAATTTTGTGTGTCTGTAGCTTTAATGCAGATCAGCTGTGTTTGCAAGCCATTAAGCACTTTCTCCACTTTTTATATACACACTGTAACTCTGCACTTGTCCAACGTAATGATGCTACATCTCATGCACAGGCGGACCCAAACATTAGCAATACTAGCATAGCTATATGAGTTACACTGCTAACAATACAGTCACATTTTAACAGCGACACCATGCTAGGTTAACTGAAGAAAAACAGCACGATCAAACTTATAGCTCCTGTTTGTACAAAACTGAGAAAGGCATTTTTTTTTCTTCATGAAAATGAAAACCCAGAACAGTTTTTTCTCACATGGTGCAAATAAACTGCATTAATGGAGCCATATTACTTTTACAACATCATTAAAAAAGTCATACTTGTGGTGCAACTGTAAAAAATATATATTCATCCATGTTCTATGCTGATTAGTCTCGTTAGGGTTGCAGGGGGTATGCTGGAGCCTATCCCAGCTGACTTGGGGCGAGAGGCAACATACAATCACAGGGTACGTATAGACAAACAACCATTCACACTCACATTCATACCTATGGATAATGTTTTGGAATGTTGGAGTACCGATAGAAACAGTCCAAACGGAGATTCAAACCTCCCAGTCTCCTGACTGTATGGTCCACATTCTAACCACTTGCACACCGTGCTGCACTGTAAAAACAGTCATTACAATAAACTGACACAATGGTTGTCTCTTTCTGTTCCTGTCCTTTGGGGGACATTCCACATTACAATAACTTACCGGTGCAACTGCGGCCCAAATATTGGTATAATTTGTACAATTTCCACGGCTATAAAATGCAATAGGCTAACCGTCTACTGCCAAAACTTAATCTGGGGTTGGCCCCTTTCCCCTTAATCCTTCATTTTACCAAGCCAGTTTGGACAATTGGACAGAATGAACCCCCCCAATCCCAAATCCCCAATAGACACACAACAAGATTGTGTAGTAATTCTTCCCAGGAGAGCGCTGCAAATCAAGGAATATTTCCAATATTTGTTTCCAATTATTTTGCACATTCAATTATTATTATCCAAATGATAATAGCTGTAACCCCTATGATAAAATGAAAATGCACTGTATGTACTTTTTCATTTCTAAAAAAGGTGTATGAAGATACATTGCAAGTAGAAAATGAACTGGATCAATCAATCAATAATCAATAAAGTGAGATGTGACTGCATCTTACCGTGTATTTCCTGCCCCGTCCGGCCACAGATCTCTCCTTGGACCCAGACAGTGAAGTCATGTTGGAGGTGAGCACAGGAAAGAAGATAAGGAGGAAGCTCTTGGGCTGCTGCTTCTTCACATCCAAAAAGATGATTTCAATTGCTTCGCCATAATTTATGGATCAAGTTGGCCAGGTACATGCAAAGCACCCCTGATGGACGATTATTATTTTTGTACAAACGAGTAGATCCTGTCATTGGTGTCTCTCTCCAGCCTCCTGTTGAGTGACTCTTCGGAGCTCCACGCTCTGCAGACCGCGGACGATCACTGGCGAGACGCCGGTGGGCAGCACATCTGGATGGGGGCGGGGTCCACATCAGCGTGGGGGCGTGGTCACAGTGGTCCTCCCTGTCCTCGGTTCAAACACATCCACGAAAGTGAGTTTTGCTGTTTAATACTTTAAAATGAATAGCCTGTGTGTATGGTCATGTTATTTCTTTACCCATATGGTGCGTTCACTGTCATTTTGCATGTGAATATAATGTTGCGTATTGACGTATGATTACGTTTGATTTAAAAATGCAATCAAAATTGAAAGCTAGTAGGTTTGGCTTGTGAGATGAATGGGTTTGAGCCTGCATCCCGTCATTTCAGAGCTTATACTATATTTGTAACGGTTTAACACTGCCCTCTTCAGTTGACAGAATGTTACTGTGTCCAGCCCAGCAGCTTCTTTGAATCTGTTTCAAAATGTTGAAATAACATTTAGAACAATGTACAAATCGTATACAAATAATGTTTTTTGTGGCAAAATATAAATACATATACAGCCACATAATTATTAACATATAAAATTACTAATGTGACTTTTTTATTGCCCAGTAATTCGTTCATTTGTGAACGTGCCAAAAAAGAAAAACGAATATTTAAATAAATTAAAACGGCATTACATAATCAGTAAATAAATAAGTTGAACATTTAATAAGTGGGTGTGTGGTCTAACTATAGTTTTTCTAACCGCTAGGGGGCAATAGAGCAAGTACAGACTTGTATGCCACTGGCGAACGTTGTGCAAAACCGCGAATAAGTGATACACAATACCAAGGACACTAGACTGTAAGAAACATATTAACTGTTCACTGTCGTAGTATACCTATGCCGCCATGATGGTGAGCAGAATCCAGAAACGTTGCATTGTAAATATATTCTCGGCACACTGCTCAGCCATTAATTGCTCGACAGTGGCCAAGACTTAAAGTGTATATTGTGTGGGACTCCCACACAATATAGCTTAAAGCTCATTTGTTTTTTTGGGGGGGGGGGTAAATAGTTTGATCTGTTGTACACGGTAATGCACTTTAGCGCCCTCTCCCCACCTCCATTGATCCCCATCATGGCGGACTGTCTGCTCCATTGGTGTACTACATTCTGCTCCATGCATTTTCGGTAAATTATAGGGTCTTTCAAGTCTAGTGTCCTTGCTGAAAATATAAGGCCATAGCTCACATTACTCGAGTGCGAAGTTGTAAATATTTTCACACTTCCGCTTTTGAGTCACAATCGTAGTTACAACTGAAATCGGACATTGTTATATAGCATTGAAGCCAGGCTTACAAGCTGACTATGGTTCGTCATCGCACATTTTAGTAGTGAGTTGCTGTTTATATTTTGCATGATTTGCAGTTACTACGTGTTTTGCCACCGATATAGTGACTATTGCCGATGCATTTACATTGCGAGTGTTTGTAACAGACCCCGTTAGCGTCACAGATGATGTGACGTACATGTTTGTTTGGTACTGAAAATACACTTGACTACCACATTTATGGACGAAATCCTTGGATCGGTCCGTGTGAAATAAATGCACGGGTGTTGCCCCTGCAGTTTGGTGGGATCGAAATCTGTATTTGTTTACGTCTTCCCTGAAAGCGATCCAGTTTGTTTATCTGTATCTGTATCTGCAGGTAAACGGAATTAGCCAAGCAGTAAATGTGGATGTGAGTTGACCTCTGTTAGCCTCAAGTCAGTGATTCACAAAAATGAAAGGTAAAGCTGTCATCTTCTGTCATTATACTCTAGACAGTCATTTCCATGAAACTCAACCAACCATGTTGTGATCTCTCAGGGAAACGAATGCAAACCATTAAAAGGCAGCTTAAAAAGACATCAAGACAGACAAGGAACTCCACAACTATACGTCCAGTGAAAAGTGATGTTCACACTGATGACACCTCCACAGCGTGTTCTTTGCCATGCACCCTGCAAAGACGCAGGGGACCACCAAGAAAAACACAAGAGGCCTTCCACACGGCTACAACTTTGCAAAGTTTATCCAGGGTTCAGCCACCCAACATGAGATCAGATGCAAAGGATGTCAAGGGCATGGTATGTCACCATTTTTCTATTAGTAGTCATTTTTTCATTGTTGATGACTAAACTTCAGAATATTGGAGTGCATGAAAAGGAAAAACCTATCTCTCTTACCATATGGTCAGTATATTGCACAACATAGCTGACACAGAACCAATGTTGTAATGACGGTATGGAGGAAACTGGTCAGTCAGCATTAATCCAGCTAATTAATAAACAGTGTGAGGAAATATAGTCAAATGCCCTTTTTTTTACTATGTAGCCTTTCTTGTTTTGTCTTGTCACAATGTCTACTTGGATTGCTACTTGAGCTTTCTGTGTTTACTTTGTCCCACACCCCACACAGATCTCAGCGGTAGGATCACATTGCTATACGTTGAGGTCTCGCAGCGGGAAGAGAATTGCGGAGACTGCACAGCCCAGACAACTTAAAAAAAGACCAATCACAAACACACAAAGTACTTATCCTGCAGCCAAACGCCAGTGTTCCAGAAAACAGAAAAAAGATACAATGAATTTGCAAATGGATGACACCGCAAATCAGTTGCCTGAACCCTCAAGTCCAAGATTTGACTTAAAGCAAGGTAATACACCTTTTTGACTTAAAGCAAGGTAATACACCTTTAGACTTTCACATTAAGCTCTTTTTAATGTCAATTTGATCTTTCCTGTTGTCTTCTACGCACTTCCCACAAGATGAACCTTTGCTGTCGTCAGATCTGTCTATTGAGCCGAGCGATCACAAGGAGGAATTGCCTCAACTTTCCTTCCAGGAGGAGACCGGCGATGAAGAGGAGCTTCCGAGCTTCTTGATGCAGACGCCAAAAAGTGAGACTGATTTTCACAATTGACTATCAGTGGATGTTATAGTTTGTATTATAAATGAGTGTCATCCATTTTGTCTCTCAGAGGCGTCATCTATCAAAGAGGGAGTGTTTGTATGGTGCAAGTATAGGCATTTTCCCACATGGCCCGCATTGGTGAGTACATAATTTGCCTACTGTATTTCCTCTTAGGAGGCACTAAGACTCCAGCAGAGGCGCACAACATTGTTTATTCAATCTCAACTAGTTTCTGATGTGTAGTTGTCATTATTAAATAGCAGGAAGCGGTCGTAGGATTTGATTGGGTTCACTTAGAACGGTGGTACTCCATCTCGTTTGGCTGCAGGATCCACCATCACATTTTCAACTCCAATCTCATATATCTAATAAAGACAGTGCTGTTTGAAGTGGTAGTGCAAAAATAGCTAGCACAAACAAGTTTAATCAACATTTCAGGAACAGGTTTTCATCCATGAATTGAAAATGATTTTAACAAAAAGTGTCTAAGGTAACTACAGATAACGGGTTTACTATAAAGACTCCAGTTGAGTTCCATTTCAGAAGCACTGCAAAATTGAACATACAAACAAAAGCATGTCTAATTTACATGGAAAATTCCATATATGTGCTAGCAATTACTCCAAATATGACAAATGAATAGACAACAAAGATGTACATTCCACTTAAACGGCTAATATATCCATCCATGGTGTTCTCACAATATTTGGATGGATTTTCATTTTAGTTCACTTTAAAGCAGGAGCAGCTAAAAATGAACATAGTTGTTTTTTCCGGCATCTTTTCAGACAACCACTGTTAATCAGGAAAATGCGTGGCTACATGTTTGTCCGGGATGCTGACTGGAAGTTATAAGCAGAATATTCTCCCGAAGTGGTTTGTTGTAGAAAAAGATCAAATTCCTGGCTATCTTTTTTTTTTTTATTATTATTATTTCTGGTTTTGCAGGTCAAACGAGTAAACCACAAGACAAAAAAAGCCACCATACTCTACATAGATGAGCTGTCGATTCAAAAAAAGAGGGGGTAAGAAGTTGTCTTTGTTTCTTACGCTAATGCCCAATATTCATTCCCTGCATTGTTTTTGACATGCCAAGGATGCTTGGCTGTGTGTTATTTAAGGTTTACTGTAAGCCTGAAATCTCTGAAGCCTTTTGACTGTGAAGGAGCGAATGAGAATATGGTAAGAACAATATGATCATAAATAACACACATTAAATATTTGCATTCATACTGTTGTACAGCATTTCTTGTGTTCACTTTGTCCTAGAGTAAATACCAAGAAAAGTATGTGGGTGCGCTTGAGTGGTCATTGGAGCTAATAACAGACTACATAATACGCATTGGTAAGTATTTCACTAAAAATGTACCACATTTAGCTTTATCAGCGGCGTTAAGTACATTTTCTCTTTGCAGCTTGTGGTTCATTTTCTGGCTCCTTCCTCGAGTACTACGCACATGACATGAGTAAGTTTACCATGACACCAGGAAATACACAGTTACTGTACATCAGGCCATAATACAAATGGTGACTTTACAAAAATATGATACAGCTCCTATACGGCGTGTTACTTCAGCTGTATTTCTGACAAGTCATCCTCATCCAGGCTACCCGGTGAGGAGGAAGTACCCGCAATCCACATCCATCAGCAGCGATCCAATGACAAACAGTCAGTGGGGGGATCAGAGTGAGGATGGCGTTAATGGTGTGAGTGGTCAGGAGGAAGAGGAGGCCAGCAAGTGTGCCAAGCGGCTGCTGCCTGACCGCACCCATGCTGCACACAATCGCGCCAATGAGAAGCTTGTGCATTTCATCGTCAAGCAGCGAATGGTCGAGGATCGGCTGCTGGTATGCTTGATTTGAGACTGATGTAATATAATACAGTTGTTAGCAAATCTACAATATCTCACAAAGTCAGTACGCTCCGTACATTTGAGCAATCATTTTATTATATCTTCTATAAGAATGACACTTCTAGCACTTTGAATTGACTATCTACTGAAAATGATTCAACACACATTAGGTTCCACTAACCGTTTTGGTGAATCCCAAGAGTGGTCGGTAGCATGGTGCTCACACTAAATATTGACACTGAACTGTACTCACATATGATGCCAGCTATTTAGACAATAAAAGTTGTGTTGACTCATTTTCAGTGCACCACAAATTTATACTGCTATACAAACTGTAGAATTAATACAGTATATCAAAGCTTCATTTGAATAGCATTATGAAGATATATTCAAGGAGGGGTATACTCCTTTTTTGGTCGGTAATATGTGGTTTAATCCATGCTTGGCGGAGGTCGTAACAAGTTTGCTTTCCCAGGCTGTCATTCGAGGGCAGGCGCCGTCCAGGTGGCTCCGCTACTTTCAGACCTCTCATCGGCGACGTGTGGTGAACATTTACCTTGAAGATGAACAGCAGTTAGACCAGGTCTACAGTTACCTGAACGAACTGTACGGGACAGCTGTGGCCACGGTACCTTACCAAGATGAGGTCAAATTCATGGAGCGTGTCCCCTTTGTCCTGGATGTGCTTCTTCCTGAAGTAAGTTGATGGATTCATCAGCTCTCATCGTATGTTGATGGAAACCCATTTTATTGTATTGTTTCATTTCAGGCCATCACTTATGCGATCGCTGGTGTGGACAATGTCTCCATAGAAAAGGCAGAAGAAAAGTACCTTAAAGGACGCTGTATAAGTCACAGGTAGTTAATCGACTTAAAAGTAAAAAAGTGCATACTGTAGTACTGAGTACAATCAATTTCTGTTCTTTATTGTAGGGAAACACAGGAGTTCAACTTGATGATTGAGCATCTCATTTCTCTAAAATCCCAAAGGACATTTTCCATTCCACCAGATGACTGAGTGGACTTTATTGGACTGAGAATAAATCATGGACTTTTTAATGCTTTGATTCATGTGAAGACATCAAACATCAAATCACAACTTCACATACAGTACCTTATAAAGTAATCACCGCTGTGTATTATGTTAATTCATCAATGCATAATAAAAAAATGCTTTTTGTGTACACAATACTTCAGCTCTATATTTCCGACCACACTTACATCAGTCTGGATGAATGAATACAGTTCCTGGAGACATACCTTAGCCCATTCTGAGATGTCATTTTATTTGAATCTTCCATGTTTGCAAAAATGAAAACAACAATGAAATAAAATATTAATTGATCATTTATAGAATCCACCTTCAGAGAATATATAATGATTTTGTATTCATCATTGTGTCTCGATTAAAGTATTAAATGGCAAGGACCCATTAATACACATTTAAACCGTTGTTTTACCTTGTAATTCATTCCGCCCAACCGGAAGGTGGCGCCAGTGAGCAAATTACATCGTCTACATCCACACAAGCCAGCGAAGAAAGAAAATCTTCATAGCAATTCTCTTTCACTCACAGTGAAAATGGCGCTATACGAAGCCGAAACTTGAAGTTCTTTGGAAGCTTATGGGCTTGTCATTTAACGCAAGCAACCCAGCGACTTGAGTGCGGGATTCGCGCCGAGCCGGTTATGACGAGCCATCAACTAGACATTCGCCAAGGATAACGAAACCTTCGTGGGTTCATTTTAAAGCCGTATACAAGCAAAGCAGGTAACGTTATGACAGCGGTAGCAGCTAGCGGCACGTTGCATCACGTTTTCAACTACTGTCGATAAGCTAGCTGGAAGATCCGAGCTTTTTAAACGTACCTCTCTTGCCTAGTACGCGCATTCAACGTGGAAACATCTATAGTTGCTGGTAAATAAAGACAATAACATATAAATAAACGCACCGCAATGCTGCTAGTGGATAAGGTGCGTGCGTGAGAGCTGTGTAGCTAGGTGAAACTAGGCTAGTTTTATAATAGGCACGATTGGCTTACATTTAGCCTATACCAAGTTAAGAGTTTGTCTTATTGATTGGCAGTGTTGCCACATTACATTGACATCATCGAAGGTTTGTAAAAGTTGCACCATATAACTGGCCATCATGGCTCAACACATGCTCCGCAAATACGCCTCCGTTATTTGAAAACGATTTATCTAAAAAAAATCATACTATATACTCTAAATATTATATTCATGTTCTACCATACCTTCAATATAACCAGCTAGGTTCTGGGAAATTGTATGCTATCAATGGTGACCTTGCAAGATAGCCTGCTCAGTTAGCCAAAGTGAATGCAAGGCACCTATAGTATTTATTTATCATTATGTAGCAAAGTAACACTCTATATCATCGCGGTGTGGAACGTCGTCATGTATGACATCGACCTGTAACACAGTGAGAGGAATAACTGTTTGTTTACATGCTAGCCAAGCTAACTGCACCGTGCTAGTTGACGATGCTAATTTTTGCCCTGCCATGCTAGCCACAAAGCTAACATTTCAATGGCGTGATATTTTGATGACAGTTATAATTCCACGTTTGTTGGACTTTTCTGGCCGTTTTGTGTCTTTGTTGTGACAGATAACAACTTATTTTGACGGTTTTACAATGTCCATGTGTATAATGTGACGTTTTTAGAGGAAACTTAAGTTAATCCACAATAATCAGAGGAACTGTTTATTAAAATATTTGTCCCTCTTAAATGCTAACTTTTCTTGGATGTAAACATTTACACTCATCTGTGGTAGAAATGTATCCGTGCTTCACCATATGGTTAACGTGGGCTGACTGACAGCCTCGTTTGTTGCGCGGGAGTTCACTTGAATTCCTTATTACCTCGGGACACCTTTAGGGGGGGCTGTTTCTGTCACTATCATAAAAAAACTAAATACTGTAACAATCCCGCTGGTTCCTCCTTTTTAGATACCACGTTATGAAGATGTGGAAAACCCCAATATACTGTGTATATGTACAAATACATACACAATTTTCTTCACATTTTCTTGCAAGAAATACCACTAGTTTTTCTTGTTGGCACCTTTTGTCATTTTGCTTAGTGCACATTTTTTGAAAATCACAGCATTGCTTTAAAAATAGTTTCTTTTGTTGATTTATTTTTTTTACTGCTAAGTTACTAAGTTATCTAGACTTCTCATAGGATAAAATGTGAGGGCTGTTTCTAACAAAGATCTGGTATTGTTGTTACAGCGAGCGATGTACGAACTGACAGCACAGGTCACCAGGAGCCTGCTTCCTTTCCCCGCGGTGACTCTTGAGGCTCTGGGAGAGGATGAGATCACTCTGGATTCTGTGCTTCATGGCAGGTTAACGACTGGTGAGTTAAATGGCAATGGAGCAAGGGGTACATTGCCACTGAATCCTGGAACTATCAAAACAGACACAAAACAATGCAGGTGCATTTTGACATTTTTATTATCCCAGGAATTTGATGCTTAATGATATATTTTACATGTATCAATTTTTTTAGATCAAATAAACCACTGATGGTCTAATAATAATAATATATGACAATAATGCAATATTTTCTTTAATATGTTATCTCTCACTATGTAAGGTTGTGGAATTGCTGTTTGTGACATATTTTCTCACAGGAAATTCATACTGTTTAACTTTGCATTATTTCTTAAACTGCCGGCTTTTCAGCTGTATTAAAGAACTTGTGCTCAGGCAATGAACTCTCTCGCCGGTTTGGAGGTGTCAAACATGTGTGCACATGGCAATCGTCTGACTAATTACAGTAATTATTTATTATTGTGAGAAAGCTTTTTTTCTGAACGAGACATGTCACATTTTGATTTCATGGCTGTGTGTGAAGGCCGTGGAGGACATGCGTGGCTTGCCTGCGGCCCCCACCTGGAATTTGTCCATTCGCTGACTGGAGAGCGTTTGTCTGCATACTGCTTTAGCGGTGGGGGGGAGCACCCGCCCAGTATCCTCGCAGTGAGGGACTTCAGCTGGCTCAAAAGGTCAGATGCGCACTGACTTACTTTCTTGACACTTTCCTTGTTGTAATCATGCTCTTGTAAATTGTTTATTGCTTTGTAATGTGCATTACCAGCAAAAACAATCTAATAGTAAATATACATTTTCTATTCCAAGGTCGGGATTGCTGGTGGGCTTGGAAGAAACTGAAGGCAGTGTGTTATGTCTGTACGACTTGGGACTGTCAAAGGTGGTCAAAGCAATGATCATACCAGGGAGGGTGAGTCCCCTATGCTTGATATTGGAAAACATTCCAGCAAATACCAGAACTATTCAAGTTTTACATTAGAAGTGTCTGCGGTTTACAGATTACAGGAATTGAACCGTTAGTGAGTTATGGTGGCGCAAGCACCTCGACACAGCACCTCCACCAGAGTCTTCGCTGGTTCTTTGGCATTGCCGCTGTAGTAACAGATCTGGGACATGTTCTGCTGGTGGACCTCTGTCTGGATGATCTGTCCTGCAACCAGAGTGAGCTGGAGGCCTCAGGTGAGGAGTGTCCATGTGCATGGATGTAGTGACGATTGACTGTGTACTTTCACAGACTGAAAACAGAAGATATGTATTTTTGTTGGCTTTTCACGCTAATTTTTAACCAATCACTCTTCTTTTGGGATTCACAGATTTGCAAGTAGTGACCAAATCTCCAGGAGCAATACCCAGACTCAGAGAAGTGAGCAGCAGAGAGGGAAGACATATTTGCCTCCAGCTCAGTGGGCCCAGTGGTGTTGCCGCCACAGCGCTGCAATACATCCCCAGAACAAACCAACTGGCAGTGGGCTTCTCAGATGGCTATTTGCAGCTTTGGAACTTGAAGTCTCTCAGAAAAGAGTATGTCTCTGGAAATAACGAGTTACAGTTGCCATATGGATACATTTTTATTGTGTGAATGGGGACTTTCTAATTAAATGTTACCATCTGCGTGAATACAGCTATACTAATCCCTGTGTTGCCTGTTAAGATACCACTCTCAGTTGGATGGTGGCAGGGTGCCTGTGCATGCCTTCACCTTTCAGGAGCCTGAAAATGACCCAAGGAACTGCTGCTACCTCTGGGCTGTCCAGTCTACTCAGGATCAGTAAGTTTCACATTAGACTATTATTTTTCAATAATTCTTTCGAAGTGTTCTTTCAAGGCAAAACACTCATCTTTACTTGCCTGCACAGAGAGGGAGATATGGTCACTCTCCGCCTGCTTCAGCTGGCCTTCAGTGAGCGGAAGTGTCTAGCCTCAGGGAAGATCCATTATGAGGTGTGTAGAATATGGCTTTTCAAATGTATTTGCTGCTCTTTCTTGATCACCTTTTTATATTTATAATACTGCTCAGGGTCTAGAGTACTGCGAGGAGCGTTACAGTCAGGAGCTAAGTGGTGCAGCTTTCCCTCTCGGGGTGCAGACCACCAACACCCGCCTGCTGAGCTGCCAGACAATCGAGAAATTCCGACCCCACCCAGACCGGGATGACAGCATGAATGAAGGTCAGACTTTTGAGGTTACTGGAAACACTAATGGGATCTACAGTACATTGTAGTGTTGTATGGAATCTGGGGTCTATTCTTCCTTTGCCGCGATAAAACCTTCCACTCCATTGGGACTTTCTCCAAAACTTTGGAGTGTGTCTCAATTAGTTTTTTTCCTTTTGATCCAGAACAGCATTTGTCAAATCAGGGGTGACTGATGATGCACCAAACGCTTTTCTCTTAGTCAAGTTCTTCTGCACCAAATTCATTCCTAGCATGCCTTTATGGACCTTGCTTTGATAGATGCTTTGATTGATAGACTAGGACAAAATAAATATTTCTGTTTTCGTCACATTGAATCACCTCCCATTTTCAGCTGCATCCCCAGATACCAGCGTTTCCATCTTCAGCTGGCAAGTCAAGACCTATGGCCAAGGAATGCCATCCACCTACATTGGGGTTTTTGACATCAACCGATGGTACCATGCACAGATGCCAGACTCATTGAGGTACAGCCCAGAGGCGATTTGGATTCCTAATTGACATTTAAAGTAGTTGAAAGGTGGCTATAAAACAGCAGATGTATGATGCCCAATTTGGAAGTTTTGTTAAAACGCATCTTCACATTACAAGAAGTGATGTGGCATCACAATCATTGCCTCATGTTTACAGCCCCGTTTTGTTGCAATTTCAAGGATTTTGTGCAATGGGAGTCAGCAGTTTCTTAGCCACATTTTATATAAGAGATTAGGAAATAAGGTGGAGAGGGGCATCATTTTGTGATGTGGCAGTTCATGGAGAACTTGCTGTGCTTCTGTTCCAAGGCGTGCGTAGGTGGATGTCGGAGCCAGGAGTGGTGAAACATTGACATGAGCCGCTTCACTAACACTTTTCAAAGATTGTTTTCGGGCATCAACAAGTTTCGTCTACATTTCTGAGTACCTTTTATCAAAGTCAAAACACAGCTTTGGATGACTTATACTGTAGGTTGGATAGATGCAACCTGACTGTTCAGACTGCAGTATGATTTATATCTATATACGAATGAGGCTTGAGTCGTATTTTGAAAAAAACATAGTTGACCTGCTGATGCTGAAATACAAAAAAATAGATCCAGGTCACATGCGAGCAAAAAATTGGAATTGACCTGCAGTGTGAAACTACCTTATCACAATATTTGGTTTCACCCAAACAGTCCCACCCAAAAGCTATATCACTATAGTTACAACATTGTTGTTTTTTCTCCTTCTGTTTTTCAAAAGAACGGGTGAGTCTCTGCAGAACTGTCCCTACTTTGCGGTGTGGTGTCTGGACCAAGTGATGCAAATGGCTTCTCCACGCACCCTGCTGGATGTGATGATACAGGATCACAGTCTCAGCCGAAGCCTGCCCTTAACTTTTCCACCACCAGAACAGTACTTTAATCCAACCGCATATAACTTTGGTAAGTGCCAAAGGAAGTGATATATACAATTTTGCTGCTAATTGTCAAAGACTTCTTTTATCTTCTCCTTTTTTGTTGTTTACAGATGCTATTTGCTTATTAAACTCTGGGATTGTGCATTCAACCTGTTCTGGATATCAGAAAGAGGTTAGTCACTATTGGATGTCCCAATCTGATTTTCAGAATCTGGATCGGCATCCGCTGTTTTGAAGTTCAGATAATATCGGCCACCACCACTAGATTGAGCCAATCCGTTTGCCGTACAACATTGTTTGGATGTTGGATATTCGGCTCGGTAGCTACAGTGATAGTTCCCCCTTGCTGTGCCCCGACTGCTGTGTCATTTGGGTTGAGCGCTCATATGGGAAGTGCCGTTATAACCGCTGGTTGTTTATACTAGGGACCATGAAATTACGGTCATTTAAGTACTGTATTCAAAAAAAGTCATTTAAGTACTGTATTCTAAATCACAACACAAATTGATCTGTAACCATGTAAAATGATTCGTGCTACTCTAAAAGTATTTTCATGTCCATATTAAATTCCACACAAATTGGTTGTAACAAAAGCAAAAAAATTTGGAGTGTTAAGCATTTGCACCTTAAGGCTCTAATACTTTAAATTTAGACCCGCATCTTTAGAGTTACAAAACCTTGAAAATTTTGCTTGAATGGAAGTGCTTTTGATTGAGATTGATCTCTCCCCGAGCAGACCTTGAGCTTTTTGAAGAAAGCGGTTCCTTGTTCCAGTGACGCCATCTCCAGCTGCTACTTGCGTTGCCTCATGTCTGGCCTTTTGTCATCTCGCCTGGCTGACGCACACAACTCCAGCCCCTCTCAGGTAGACACACACAATAAAATGTCTAAGCTGTGTATGCCAGAGTTGTCTCATCTCACACATTGGAGAACGTCTGACGTTGAAGTAATGTTGCATTTTGTAAAAAAAAAATTGAACACACTTTATAATAAATTGTAATAACCTTTTAATATGTAACAAGTTATTTCTTACAAACTGACAAACTATTGCAAAATGCAGCGGTATTACACAGTAATTAAATTATGACATTATTGCATATTGCACCATTGTTGCATAACGTGGCTTTACATGGCGTAACGTTAGTTGGTAATGTATAAATGTTGATGCTAAGAAAAAAATGAACACTTATTTTCTTAAAATGTACATCAAATAACATTAACAAAGTAAAAATATCAAAATGTACCCCAGCATTCTCAGATTTTTCAGTATGCAGCCCTCAGTATGGAATTTATATGCATTTGGTAGTTTTCACTGACTATAAAATGTGACTGTAACGTGGCCAATAGGAGGACCAGCTGGATGCTATCCTGTCAACTGCCGTAGAGACCACGTCTTTGGGACTGATCACTGGTTGTATCAAACAGTGGACTGCGGAGGGTGAGAACCAGTCTGCACAAGGCCTGAAATATTGTCATTATGTGACCCAGTGTTATACATATTGTGTAACCTTTCCCACCAGAACAACCAGGCTCTGCATTAAATCTGCGCTACATCTTGGATTGGGCTTGGAACAAAGTGATCCAGACCAAGGAGGAACTGGATGGCATCTGTATGTGCCTAGTTGTTGGAACATTAACAGAGCATTCGATTGATGAGCTCAGGAGTTCATGAGCCTGTCACTCACTGGTGTGGTTGTTCACTAGGTGCACCGCTCTTTGACAGCTCATCCAACTTCACAGACCCTCAGACCATGCAGCTGCTGCAGCACAGCCACAGACTGCTGGCGAACCTCAGTACCATCTTCCACTGTCTGCTCACTGAGGCCCAGGAGCTCACTGAGAAAGGTGCTGCAGGGGCGCAATTTCTTGTATTTGGTTTGTGTTATACAAGCAACTGCATTGCTTTCATCCACTTGCATTTTGAAATGCATAAGTCATTGTCTACCAGTTTACTTAGTGATCATTTCATTTCAGCCGTACATGTCTTGTTGCACATGGAACATTGTTACTGACAATTTCTATGACAGTAATGCCATATAGTTAATCTACCATTCTTTTACCGTTGGATTTACGGTTGTCCTTTGTTTGTTTGTCCAGGTCTAGTTGGTCTTATCAACAAAAACATGGTGTCCAGTCTGATTTCCAAGTATGCCCAAGTCGTCCTCTGGTTCTGTCGCACTGGTCTGCTGCCCGAAGGATCAGGTATATACATATGATTAGGCAGCACTTTAAATTTGATGTGATGATGCTTTATATGTTTCTTCACTATGAATTGTAACTCATATCTATAGATGTGGATGCCATGAAGATCTCCAGGCCTTTCTACAGTCACTCAGTCATCAACAACTACTACTCTGTTCGCAGGGAGGAGCTCACCACAATGGCAAAGTGAATAGTCATGGCAAAGTATTGTTAAAAGAATGACATAACTTGGTGGTGCAGCTGGATTCAGTGCTTTTTTTTTGCCTATACTCCTGTCTCAGGGGCAAGTGGTGTGCAGATTGCCTGATGATTGACAGTTTGGTCGACCAATGTGGAGAAGGTTTAATCAGCCTGTGGAAAAGAGATGATGGTGGAACAGGACAGTACCCACCACCCACCCTTCATGTCAGTTTGTCTTAAATTCAACACACTCATCATACAGATATGCTCCAACACAATGAATAACGTAACCACGTGTTTTTATTGCAGGCTTTGCTAGATATGTATCTTCTGGAAAACGTTGATGAAGCTTCAAAACATGCAATTGTATCCTTCAGACCCAGTATATCCTGTCTGATAAATTAGCAGCTTTTTGTTTAAAAATTATATTACTAGTGTTTTATTTTCTTGCACTAACACTAAAAGACATTTCAACCACATTTTTGAAAATGATGGCCCTCACTTCTATAGACACCATGACTCAATTAATCACTGGGGGTGTAGTCCACTTGAATAAATACACACTGCAATTCAAATAGATGCAGTACCTCATATCCTCTCTGCAAAGTTTTACAGATGTTTGATACTGCTAATGGATAGCTGGTACTTTCTGCAGTTAAGTAAAATGAAGGCTATGATGAAATACCACATTTTATACACTATTCAAATTATTATATAAATCTGTCCCAGATATGTTGTATCCTTTTATGTATAAGCCTTGACATGCTCTTAGGTGATCTACTTGTTGTTAGATGTTATGTACTCCTTCCCCAATAAGGAGGGAGCTTCAGTGAAGTCTTTCCCCAGTGCTTTTGCCATCCCCATTGGACTGGTCAAACTGGTCCAAGGTCTCTGGCTGTTGGATCATCGTGACCATCAGGTGTGTACATTAATTTACGAATTTTTAAAAAGCGAGACACTGAAAGACATCTTGTAAAGATGTGTAAATCACTGTTTAATACCTCTTTGGAACAGAGTTCATTCGAGCTGCTCCTCCACCCAGCCGCCTCTCAGTGTCACTTTAAGTGGCAGCATGAGCGTGTCCTGCAAGCCCTGATGTGCCAGGGCCAACACTCACTGGCATTGCGTTACTTTCATGTCGCAAAACCTCCGATATCCTCCACCTCCCATGCCAGGCTGTGCCTCTCTGTACTGCTACACAACAGGTAGGAAGAGAAAAGACTCTTACCCATAGGCCTGTCACAATAATTATGAGCCCTTGATAAATTCACCAATGAGTATCGGTTGATAATTAATAGCACAATTATCGACCAGCAAAATAATATTGCGACAGGCCTACTTACATAATGTTAGACAGTGAAGACTGTTAATCCATTTTGTGAACCTACCTGCACTGGATTTTTGTTTTAATGTTTTGTAATGCTCACTTTCCCAGGTGTCTCACTGAGGCGAGGTCATTACTACAGGAACACTCGAATCATCTCAATGCATCTGAGCTGCTGGGATTCATGTACGAGAGGTGCCAGGAGCTGGGCCTCATTAAAGATCTGCTCAAGCTGCCTCTGGGCCACACTGAACAGGTGACTTTCATGACATATTACTTGCCTTTGGCAGTCATTCTGTGAAGAGGATGGTGGTGTATGTGTAATGTCCCAGTGAAACAAGAAATATTTAAAGGGTCACTATTATGCTTTTTCCACTTTTCTGACCTATAAAAGTTGTTAGAATCGTGTATTATCGTGTTAAACTTTGTCTAAGTTTCAGATAATGAGGTTTGCGCATTTGGAAGTGAGCCCTGAATACAGCTGGAATAGGTGCAGATTCCAGAAGATCTAGAAAGCTTTCTGTGCTGGTTATCGTGTGTAGCTGCTCTATATGAGTCCACAACTCAATATAAAGGCCCCAAAAATGAGTATAATAGGTCCCCTTTAAACATGTGCAGGTGTAATAATGCAGAGCTACCATTTGGAGATGCTTGCAGAGTCATGCTACTACACATAGTTTATCTTTTGGGGTTTTGTTTTTAGGAAACTTTGGAGAAGTTTCTTCAAACCACCGGTGGTCTGGACAACAGAGAAATACTCATGGTTCATTACCTTCAGCAGTCCAACTACATACCTGCCCTGCGACTCAACCACAGCCTCAAGATGCACCCTGTGGTATGACACGCACATGCTCAAGCATTATTAAGAATGGTGGAACTTTACATGTTGAACACACTCCTTTGTCCATACATTTGTTTGCATTTGGAAATATCTTTTTCCCATGAGGCATAGGTCACCATCACAAATCCTATATTAAGTTCAACATTTACAGTAACAGGGTGTATGTATATGGGGTAATATTTAAAGGTATAGTTTAGATTTTTTGACCTGAACTTGTATGAATGACACCCCCATAATCGGTGAAGTCCGTCAGCAGCGACTCACTCCATGACTCCTCGTGTCCTGAGCTGAGGTCTGGTCAGATTTCGGTGCTGAGGAAAGTAGTTCCAGTTAGTTGCTGGTTACAGTTATGTAAAGAGTTTGGCTTCCTTAATCTTTTTTTCAGCTAATTTTTGCTGAACTGAGGTCTTGCCCAATATGGTGTCCTCCCATGTGACTCAAGGGATATTTTTCCAGAAAATCTTGATTAGAATTTAAAATTGTTTGACATCAGGGGCATTCAACATTTGGAGTTCCAATGTATTTAAACATTTAAAATTACAGTAATATACCTCACATATTGCTGTCTGATTCTCACAAAATAAGTCGCATGCCTGTTCTGTTTTACTCAGAATGAGCGAGACCCAAAAATTAAAGAGCGTTCCAACATCCGCAACTGTATTTTGGATCAGTATGGCAAAGTTCTTCCCACAGTGCAGAGGAAACTGGCAATGGAGAGAGCCAAACCCTACCAACATCCTAGCATCACCCACAAAGAAGGTAGAGTGGAAGAGAGGAATGATTGAAAGCTTTCCTATCTTTCTGAGTGCATAACATAATTTCCCATTGTGGTGCAGTGACTCGTCCACAGCCTCTGTCAGCCATCACCAAGCGTTCCGCTAATGAGAAGGTGATGTCGAGGGCAGGCTTTATCTACAGTGTTCTCAACAAGATTGAAGAGGTGTGGTTGGGCAAAGGAGATACGCCGCAGTCCTCCCCTACTATGAGGTGAGCCAACAGCAAACAAAAGTTTTTTTGTTTAATTCCTTACTAACTTTTGTAAAATCGTGCCTGTTAGTCCAAGGACAGCTGGATTCTCGAGTCCTGGGCTCCAGGCTGCATCCCTGACCCAACCAGAGCCATTCCTGGGAACACCAATTACAATGAGCTCTAAACGAAAGTCAAGGTAATTTAACGGAAGCCAGTCTCATATTTTTGTTTATGTGGCAGTACAATTAGACACTATGAATGAAAGTTGACAATCATAGATGATTCAGTGTTAGCAGTGTCTTTTGCACCCCCACCCCCTCTCTCAAATGTGATGCAGGCTAATAGACGCCTGGCACATGACTCAGCCTCTGCTAAGTCCAGCCAGACCGTCGAGCATCTGTGTCTTTCCAAAAAGCACCACGAAAGCCCCTGAATTCAGCCTGTTACAAACGCCGCAGGTTGTCAAGGTGAAACCCAGTATTATTTCACAATAGTATATTTATTGATGCCTTTCAAAGAATTTGATAATTTTTATATGGAAATGTGCCTGTAACGTTATGACCGTGTAGACATATTTACAATGGTTTTTTTGTGTGTGTTTGTGTGTCATCAGCGAGCTCGTGCCTTGGCTGCTTCCGGGTCTGTTTTCACAGCCTTTACCCCTCAGTCCATCCTACGTAGCAGCCTGAGGCCGACTCCTGTGGCCACGCCCTCTGCGTCTCCCAGGCGTTCCATCACACCTCCGCTCCGCAGCAAAGAGAGTCGCATCACCTTTAGTGAATTGGCAGAATCTCCTGAAGTCCAAACAGACATCCACTTGACCAATGGGGTAAGACCAGTCCCTGATACCAATCCTTTTCTTTGTAGTGATCCAATGATGGTGGCATGAATGCCGTCACCCTAGGTACAATGGATGCAAAGCCACAAGCGTACATGATGTAGTTTGTTAAATACACTAAAGAAGAGACCCACTCCGTAAGTTTACTACATCATGTCACCCTTTTAGGTTCCATATTACTGCAGTAATATAATAATAATGTTATTGTGATGGTCCTCAGTACTTTGACAACAGCAAGTCAAAAATGACATTCTGTAATAAAGTGTGCAAAACTCTAAAACTTGGTGGAAACATACCCTATTGTAAGTCCAATTAATCTTGAACCTTTTTTTCCTCCTAGGTGGCAGCAGATGGTGAGATTAGTTTACTAACAACTGAAGCCAGGCCATCCAATACACGTAAAACCCGGTCCTCGCAACTTGCTGATGAGGAAGCTGAGCAGCTCCACGTAAAGTTTATGCCTCCCGAAGGTGGCATTCCATCACCACAGCTGAGATGCTCTGCGAGGCAGTCCTTCTTTACAGAAGCAACCAAACCATCAAACATGACTCAACTTATTTTGAGCTTTGACCCTAGCCAGACATCCTTCCGGTCCACAGACACCACTCTGGAGTACTATGATGCTCCTCTCGCAGACGATCAACAAGAGGAAAAAGATAATATATTTACGGAGAAGGCAGATGACGTGACCATGAACATCAAGTTCCCAACTGATGAAGCAGAACCACAGCAGAACTCTTTACCAACCTCTGAGCCTGCCCCTATCCTGGTGTCAAATGATGCTGAGTGTGAAGACCAGGAGCTGATGGAAGATCAGACATTTGAAGAAGCAGCACAGTATAAAACAAACAAACCAGATGATGAATCAAGCTGCAAGCAAGAATATGCTGCACTTATTGACCAAGAGGAAACATCCAGTCACGGTAATTGTCTGTTTGCTGGTTTATTACATCAACCACTCAAGAGTCACTCATGTTTTTTGCCAATAGGTGGTCGTCTGTCCCCAGAGAAACAATCTCTGTCACTAATCACTGAGGAGAACCCAGTCCAGTCAGAGGTCATGGAATCCACAGCCCGCATTACAAAGACGAACACATATGGAGACGCTGAGTCCACAGCGTCCACACATCATCTGAACGCATGTGAAGACACTGAAGCTGCAAACTTCATTGAGCACATGAATGCATGTGGGGACACTGAATCCCCAACCACATTCACTGAGAATGTGAACGTATGTGGTGACATAGAGTCCAAACTTGTACCAGCTGAGAACATAGAGCAATCTCCAGGTGTGTCCCTTGGATGACGGAAAGAAAAATCTCAATTTACAGTTAGCTTTTTTTTGTGATTTTGATATACTATTCTTTTGTCTGCAATCAGATCTGACCGAGTTTGTGCAGCGACATTTGTTTGGCAGCGACCTCTGGTCCAGAGTCCATGACTTATCACCACCAACCCCCAGCACGTATGTTTTATTTCACACAGTAATTCAGATTCACATAGATGTGCATGTAGATTGTTAGTATTTTTTCCCCCCTCCAAATAATAATAATTTTTAAAAAATTATTTTTAAGTAAAATATTGCTTGTCTCAGTGACGTGCCAGGTGATATCGAAGAGGGCGATGAGACTGCGCCATGTGAGCTCACCAGCCAAAAATCTACAGTATCAGTCACATTATCAGGACCAACTGGCACGCACTCCCACGGTGACGAAGGTATGTGCCCGTTTCCAATCAGTTATTTCTGCTTGTGATTTTTTTTTTTTTTTTACTGATATCTTTTTTTGTTTCTTTTTGTGCATTAGATCTGACTGACTTTGTACAGCGACATTTGTTTGGTGGCGACCAATCTCCTCCTCTGACCCGCTCTGGAATTCATCACACACCACAAACAACCCTCAGCATGTATGTTTTGTTTTGTTTGCTTGTATTTTTATTTTTTATTTTTCAACCAATCTACAAATTACGAATACTGAGGATGGGCATTTGATATTTCATTGATATACCCCAGGGTGGGTTAGCGTCATCATTTACATTAGCTTTTCATTGGCAGAAGAAGAGTGTCTTTCACAGATACTTTTTATGAAATATCACCTGCATGGATGTAGTTGAACTCTTCTAACTACACCGATGATTAAATAACTGTAAACAACAATATGTTTAGGAAGGAAAATAATGTTTAGGAAGTCCTGCAGTTTGAAAACATCGGGTTTATGCCGTTACATACTGGTTTATTTATTTTTTTATGGTAATATTGACTCTGCTCTTTCTCAGTGAAGTGCAAGGTGATGTCGAAACGGATGATGAATCTGCTGTTGCAGCTCCACCCGTGTTCACCAGCCAAAAATCCACCAGCTCTGTGACGTCCTCGGAGCCAACGGGCACAGACTCACACTGTGAGGAAGACCTGCACAGTTCTTCCTTTCCTTTTATTGACATGCTCACATCCTTTACACGTTATATTTTCCTTTAGCTGTTATGAGTGTGAACGAGGACAGCGAAGAAATTTCCATCTCAGAGTCTGAAGAGGAGGAGGAGGAAGAAGATGGCGTGGAAGAGGAATCTGATGAGGGTAATGAGGAGGAGAACTCGGGCAGTGAGGTGGAAATCATTGAGGAGGTCCAGGGTAACGGAAGCCTCCCAGCCAGCGCGGTCTTAGTACAGCAGGAACACGATCACTTCTTACCAGCTTTATCAGAGCAGGACGATGCAGCGTTTTCCCTCATAACACCAGGAGTCGAAATGAAGGTAAACAAATGACCTCCTGTAATCATCCATATCTGGGTTTAGTCTAATCAGTCATTTCATGTTTGCAGGTGGTCGGAGAGGAGATGGGAGGCGAGGTGTTGATGGTGAGACTCGGTGCTAATACTGGAGCGATGGAAGCACTGGAGGATGAAGGTCAGGGGTCATCTTACATGGATCTTAAACCTTCAACCACTCTCCTGGTTCCTCTTGAGCTCATGGACGGACAACAGGACGTGGTAGACAGCGTCCCATTTGGACTGCCTGAGATTCATCAAACCGTTGTGACGGACGACCAAACTCACAGCGATTTCTCTCTAATGTTGGATGTGGAAGAGGACCAGGTTAAAGACACACCTGTGTCGCCAATGGACGACGATCAGCGGTCATCAAAACCGTCTTCTCCTGAGTCCATATTGGCTACTGATGGCCTCGTGACAGAAGCAGAGATTGTGAACCAGGAGACTCGGTTTGATAATGGAACACAAGAAGATGACGGAATGGAAATTGAACCTTTGGTTGACAATGAAATCAATGGACAAACTGACCTACTGAACAGTCACACCAATGAAGAGCACAACATGGAAGAGCCCCAAGAACAAATAGAAGATCTTGAACCTACTACATTGCCAAACTCTGGGCCTCCTTTAGAGGAGGAACCTACAGAAGCTTTGGAGACAAAGGATAATGAAGATTCTCTTGCCGCAAAAGATGCAGAGGAGATGGAGGAAGATGAGGGCAAAGCTGAAAGCGTGCAGGAAGACCTTCATACTACAAGTCATGTAGATACCCCAAACTCTTTGGAGGAACAGCAGCAGGTAGTCGACCACACATCTTTAGAAACTGAACCGGATATCAGGCCTGAAAGTCCAAGCAAGACCACAACTACTAGTGAAACAAGAGTTGAAGATGTGCAGCAAAATACAAGTTCAACCACCAAACCTGAAGAACAGCTTAAAGTCCCAGAGACACGAAATTCTCGGAAGAACAAGACAACCGAGTTCACCCCTACACGGATGTCAACACGAGCGAGAAGAACTGTCACCTTCATCTCCCCCCTCCCGGAGGAACCAGAGACAGACGAGAACAAAGTAGTTGTCCCTGCATCGCCCAGTCGTACACCTAGAAAAGCTAAAGGAACCAAAGTCCGAGCCGACACACCAAGGAGAAGCACACGCAAAGCTCCAACTGAAATTCCTGAAGTCCATGAGGAAAGTCCTAAGGTCAATCAGGAGAAAGATGTGGATGATGCCACTGTAGCGTCGAGTACCTCCTCTGCTGTTTCTCCTTCCAGACGACGGGCTTCTCAAAGAGACGCTCCTTCAAGAACTAAACAAATGAATGAAAGCATACCTGACGCCATAAAGGAGGCAGAACAAGCAGAAGAAGTCATGGATGAAACACCTGCTCCAGGACCAACCACCAGGCATTCCACCCCGGCCAAACGCAGGACCGCTCAGGCATCCACTCCAAGGAGGTCTAGCCGCAGAAACCTGAACAAAAGTGAGGTGGTGCCACCGACCTTAGAGGTTTTAAAAGAAGAGGAGAAAGAGGAGGAAGTTTCCTCCCCGAGTATCAAACACAGCACCAGAAAGGCCAAAGTCAAAGCGTCAAAAGAGTACGACAACAGAAATTCAAGCTCAAGTCGAACGACACGTCAATCAAGCCGCATGACTCTGAATGCGCATCCACAGGTAAGGATTATTGGTCCTGGGATTTGTCACCACTCTCCTCACACACACATTTTCCGCATCAATGCCGTAACAAAAGAGGAATTTTCTGACATTCAAGCTCCGTGCTTTGTATTCAAACGTTCCAAAGTAAAATGGGTCGCTGTGTTTCTCCTTCAGAGTGCAACAAAGATGGAAGCGAGCATCAGCGGAAACGTGCATGATGTGCACGAGCCCACGATGAACCGCACCGTGGCTCACACAAGCCTACGACGGACAACCAGGGGGCAACTGTGGGACCACCCGGAAGAAGACCTCTTCCTACTGGCTTCGCCTCTAGAGGTGGATTCCGAAACTCCCATAGCAGACGCTCTGATCAAGAGGCTCCGGGATGAGGAGGAGAAGCGGGAAGGTAGCGTCTAGACGGCTGGTCTTTTCATTCACATTCCAGCGTGTTCAAGCACCGCATGTTCATGTTACCAGGAGGGGTTGTCACAAGGATGTTGAGGACAAGAAGTACCAAATCAACAGAGTTGGCGGCAGAACCGGCAGACGACATCGGCCCAGGAGAGCTTTACTACTCCCCCTCAAGGAGGAGAACGAGAGGTATGTTTGTATCGGTACAAAACAGCCATGGAAAGCCATATTAATGTCGGTACCAATGCATGCGTGTTAGCCAGCAGAGCAGAGTCTCCAGGCCCCAGTGAAGAGTTTCCAGTGGCCGCCTCTCGCAACAGGGGAAGAAATGCCAAAAGTGTGTCAAAGGTCAGTTTTTGCCATTGTTTTGTACATTCAAGATGGCCATGCGGACACAAACCCACTCTTGTATAGTTTTGGGCTTGCATCCACATACATGTCACTGAAAACTCCTTTTTTAAATAAAAAAAAATCAAACAATGCATTTTTATAAAAAAAAAATTTATGTACATGTTTTACAAATACAATTTATACTTTTTTTTTTTTTGCAATTTAATTTGCTTACTTTGCCATCGTTACTGTGTTGTTTCCAGAAGTACATTTTATATATGATGTATAGACAGGGACAAAAACATTTTTTTTATTATACGCATATGGATATAGCCTTAATGTACAACCCTCATGTAAAAAAAAAAAATTAAATCAGTTAAATTTATTTTATTTTTTTTAACTCATCTTTTATCAAAAACAAATACATATTTGATGTCTATTTTTCTTTTCTTTTTTTTAGGATGAATTAACTTCAGAAGAAGAGGGGAAAGCAGCCACTAACACTAAAAGAACTGGAAAACGAACGACTAAGTATGAATTTTTTTATGCTAATGTAAAGAATTGCTTCAAGTTGCCAATACTCGGTTTTACACAACAATAATACAGGCAATAAAAAATATATATTTTTTTATATACGGTACCAGTAAGGAGTTTGATTCTGATTTAATAGTGTACAAACTTCTGACTGCCACTGTGAGCGTTTGCGCCATGCCAAGCTGACGGACGAGTGTCGGCATTTTGTCTCCTCTCCGGGATGCTGAGGGCACAGAAGAGGGGGTCAGAGGGGGTCAGCTGCATCTGTGGTTCAGAAGGCAGCAGATGTGGCTGAGGGGGCCCAGCAGAGGCTGGCAAATGTGCTTTTCATTCAGGTTTTCAGTTAATAATGTGAGAAGCCAAAAATAAATGCATTGTGAAATACAAAACACGAGTTGTGGAGGCCAGCATCTTGTTAATGGAACATCCCAATGTTTATTCTTTTAGATGTATTTGAAAAACCATGATAGAGCCAAGCTGCGAAACATGAACGGCAGGCAATGTGGCGAGGGATGACTATTTCTAAACTGGTTGTGTTCATGCTTGTTGTTTTTCTCTCTCAACGCTTCATCTTCAGATCCAAAAATGTCTTGCAGCCGCCCCCCGTATTCACAGCTGAAGTGATCTCACCGCTGCCCAGTCCGGCAGATCAAGTCCCACGAGCACAGAAGAGGATCAAGGAAGCGGACGCTCCAACCTCAAGCATAAACCTCCGACGTAAACGCATAATGGAAAGGGTCTTCACCAAGCCTGTCACCAGGAGGAAGAACATCTGATTGGATGGAAGTGGAATACCTGAGCTTGTTCTCCGGTGGATCAGCAGAACAAAAATGAAACCCTTTTTTAGAGGCTCCCTTAAAAGAACCAGAGAAGAAAGTAATCTTGCTTCTTAGTACAGAGGCTTTATTTACATTCTCTTTTTAAGTTTGTGTGTTCCTAATTTTAACATTTTGGAAAACCGATGATTAAGCAACTAATATTTCTAACAAAGTGTAAATAATTATTTTTTGTTTCTTTGTTTCAAATAAATAAATTCATTTAGAGGTTTTGTGGCTCATGCTGATCACTGCTCTGGTCTTAAAGGTTTGATGGATTGGGGGGGGGGGCACATGATGATGTTGACCAGTGCCAAGATGTTTACTCTAAATATTGTACAGGAAAAACACACTTTGGATTTGTTTGACTTGTTTTGGAACACATGAAGCGTGTTGGTGATATGGCTGAATACATAGGCTATTTTCTGATGAATGTCTTATTTTTTGATGACTGCTCTTTGATAAATACAGTAAAGATTGAATCATAGTGCTGCTGCTGCTGTCTTTTGTTCGTATTGTGTTTGTGGCTATGGTATGGGGTGCAAAGGTCGTTCATGATGCCTTCACGTATCAATATTATACAAACATTTCCTATGGTTTTATTGTGAAGCAGTAAGTGATACTGTGTGCTTTTGAATAATTCATGGCACTGAAAGTGAAACGCCATGTAACAGGACACAAGTGTGTGTGTGTGTGTGTGTGTGTGTGTGTGTTTCCTCTGCACCTGTTGGCCATTTTGAAGTCTGAAAAATCAAACATGCAAAGCAGAGACTGTGTCAAAGTGGCCGTCAGAGTCCGACCATTCAACAAGGTAAACTTGATGTTAGTTGACGTTTTTTTTATCTTCCTGGATCTATAGGTAGGGGTTGGGGGTTCCGTTTTTGTATATATTTGAGTTGATTTTTAAACATGTAGCTCCTGTACTTAAAACAGCGAGAACGGGATGCGGGGAGCCACTGCGTTGTCTCCATGGCAGCCAGCTCCATCACCATCCATGATCCTCGACATTCCCAATGCCGTCGCTCATTCTGTTTCGACTATACCTACTGGTCACACAGTGGCTTCATCCAAGACCATACCGGTCTCTACTTGCCTGAGGAGGTCGGGGGCCGCTACGCTGACCAGGTCAGGTCTGAGTCACCCAAGTGGTAGAATCCATTAAAAAACCCACATGGACTCATCAAGGACTCAAATGCTGTCATTGCTCCACAGGATTGTGTTTTTCAGGACCTTGGAGAGGGAATACTGGACAATGCCCTGCAGGTGTTGCTTTTCTTTCTAATTGAACAATTTAAATCATGTGTGAGAAATGGGTTCAATTCTCAGTTTTGGCCTCTGTGGAGTTTGCATGTGTGGGTTTTCTCTGGGTACTCCGGTTTCCTCCCACATTCCAAAAACATGCTAGGTTAATTGGTGACTCCAAATTGTCCATAGGTATGAATGTGAGTGTGAATGGTTGTTTGTCTATATGTGCCCTGGGATTTTTTTTTGTGCAATTCTTAAGCTGCTGGGACATGAGACAGCTGCTAGCTAGCGAGCTAACCAAGAAGAAGAAATGTAAGAAGCCAAAAACTTACCACTTCCTCATGGAATGGGAGGAGAACTTTTTTCACTCTATCATGTCGGACATACCAAGGTTGACTTCATGACTTCAGGCAATGTAATGTAAGGTAATGTCACTTGTATTTCGATATACTTTGACTAATAACAGAATTACTGACTAATACCACATTATACAGTAGCTATAATGTACTAAATTTTGAAAAAAACGTGATACAGCGAGGGAGCGATAGTCAAATCCCGATATTGCGAGGGACGACTGTATATGCAATGTGTGACAAATACATTGCATTGTTGGATTAACTCAAGTTCAAACTTAAAAGTCCGATTTGAACATTTGAGTCATTCACTTAGGAGCCAATTGCCAATTAACGTGTGTAACTGAGATAATGTTCTTGTCTAAAGGAGAACAATGTCTGCAGGGTTACAATGCCACTCTGCTGGCCTATGGGCAAACGGGTTCCGGGAAGAGTTACTCCATGGTTGGCTACAGACCCAATAAAGGTCTGGTGCCCAAACTGTGTGAGCGACTCTTTGAGACCATTAAAGGAAAGCAAGACTCAAGACAATGCCAGGTAGGTATACAATATGTACATATTGAGGTGTGTGTGTGTGTGTGTGTGTGTGTTCTAAATGTCTTCATGTTCGTCGCCCTCACAGGTCTTCTTCAGCATGTTGGAAATCTACAACGAGCAGGTAACAATTTGAAGTAGAATTTTCTGTACAGTCCAGATAACTAAATATATATTATCACTTTTTCAATGGTGCATCAAAAACACATAGAAAATCATTGAGAACCACTGGTAGAAGCCATTAAGACCACAACATGTGAATGTAGTATTCAACTTTGGTCACTAGGTGTCAGTAATTGTTCAATAAGACCACCACTGGAAGCACCAGATTGAACTCGCAGCTTTTATTGCAGGTTTATAATATCTCATAACAGGTACAACAATAATAATCATAGTAATACTACGGGTGGGCTGCATGGTGAAAGAGTGGTTAGCGGGCAGGCCTCACAGCTAGGAGACTCGAGTTCAATTCCACCCTCGGCCATCTCTGTGTGAAGTTTGCATGTTCTCCCCGTGCATGCGTGGGTTTTCTCCGGGTACTCCGGTTTCCTCCCACATTCCAAAAACATGCTAGGTTAATTGGTGACTCCAAATTGTCCATAGGTATGAATGTGAGTGTGAATGGTTGTTTGTCTATATGTGCCCTGTGATTGGCTGGCCACCAGTCCAGGGTGTACCCCGCCTCTCACCCAAAGACAGCTGGGATAGGCTCCAGCACCCCCGCCACCCTTGTGAGGATAAGCTGTAGAAAATGAATGAACAACACGGGTGGCCAAGCTAAAACTCAACCCCTGACATCACTTCCTGTCCCCCATCGATTCTGCTCCCCTCCAAAATTCATCTACTATATTGTTGGTAATACCAATGTAAAGGTGACTATAACAACGTATTTAGAAGATTGTAAAGAAGGATGCTACTTCACAACCAACTACGGGTATTACATGACGGTATATCCTTGTTATGTCACCAGGTGGTGGACTTGTTGTCTCGTGGCACTCGGCCTCCAGGTGGGCTCCGGGTCAGAGAGGAGCAGCACAGAGGTTTCTATGTGGAGGGTCTGCGTACCGTCCCCTGTGATAGTGCAGCACAGGTGGGTGAACTGAGAGACCGGACTTTAGACTTTATTCTATTGTATGTTCATCGTGGTCCCCCCAAAAAACTGCAGGTGGAACAGTTGATGGAACAGGGCACCAGAACCCGGACCACCGCGGCCACTCACATGAACGCCAACAGCAGTCGCTCACACATGCTCATTGTGCTGCAGCTCAAACAGGTTTGTTGCTAGGCAGAATATATATGGCTGTCCAATAGTCCGGAACATGCTAGCTCGGTAGAGCTTGGCGCTAATGTAAGACTTCTCAGATCTTCTCCAAAGAGAGCATCAGCAAACAGTCCAACATCAACCTGGTGGACCTGGCAGGAAGTGAGCGTCAGAGGTCATCGGGGCCGGAGGCTGACCGCCTGAAGGAAGGCACGGCCATCAATCTGAGCCTCACCACTTTGGGCAACGTCATCAGGTAAACATGGCGGCTCATGTCATGAATGTTCTTGAATGTCCGGGTTTCATTTACTGGTTCCTGGCAGCGCCCTGGCTGACATGGCAGTGGGGAAGAAAGCGGTCCACGTCCCGTACAGGGATTCGGTCCTCACCAAGCTGCTGCAGTCCGCTTTGGGAGGGAACAGCCGTACGGTCATGGTGATACCGAGACTTCTGGTACTTTTTGAAAAATAAAATCAACTCCTTTTTTCTTAATTTTTCTATGTTTCAGATCGCCACGCTGAGCCCTGCTGACATCTGCTACGAGGAGTCTTTGTCAACGCTTCGCTATGCTGAGAGGTGGAACCACTTTCTAAATTATTATTATCACTATTCTCAAACGTTTTTATTCCAAAACACAAATATCTACATAGCTTTTCTATGAACTATACTTTCAAACTACTACTGTTAACTTTTAACCTAACCACCATATTTGTAGTTCACTTTATTTGGTGGGTGTTTGGCTGAAAGTGATGTCAAATGACAAATGATGTCTTATTAGAACATAACAAACACACACTCTCTCCATCCCTGTTCTCTGCCAGGGCAAAGCACATCCAGAACCGGCCTGTGGTGAATGAAAGCCCCACTGAGCGTCTGGTCAAAGAACTCAAAGCTGAGAATGCCAGGCTGCTGCAGAGACTGAGCCGGCTGGGCCAGGAGGGACGGGGCGCCAATGATGAGACCAGTAAGACGGCTGGCAAGGGCCACTGGATCAGGACGCTGTTCTATATGTGTGTGTGTGTGTGTGTGTGTGTGTGTGTGCGTGTACTCAGAGGAGCTCCGTCAGCTGCTGGCACACAATGAGCTCCAGATCAGAGCCATTCACACTCTGTGGGAGCAACATCTGCAGGAGGCACTCAAGGACTGGGAGCAACAGTATGCCCACATCACACAGGTGTACACACACACACACACACACACAACATGCCTCGTGGTTGCTAATGTGTGTGTGTGTGTGTGTGTCAGGAGAGGAGAATGATGCAGATGCATCCTTACATCCTGAACATCAACGAGGACGCTCAGCTGTCTGGTGTGGTCAAGCTCTTCATCCAAGAGGGTTGGTGTGTTTAATACAACTCCATCATTAAAAACTATTGTACCACCAAAGTATGAGGAGGAATGGCTCCTGGTGGTGTAGGTGGATGTTTATTATGGAGTCACATGGAACGCTGCCTTTGATGCAAGGTGGTGCTGCATTTAAACAGTGGACAGTATAAAGGTTGTAGTACATTCATTCATTTTCTACTGCTTATCCTCACGAGAGTCGCGAGGGTGCTGGAGCCTATCCCAGCTGTCTTCGGTCGAGAGGGGGGGTACACCCTGGACTGGTGGCCAGCCAATCACAGGGCACATATAGACAAACATATAAAACCACATGCACAGGGAGAACAGAGGATGGATGAATGTGGAATTGAACCTGGTCTCCTAGATGTGTGGCCTGTGTGCTAACCACTTGACTGCCGTGCAGCCCGGTTGTAATACAGTTATTGAAAATAAAGAATGGCAGAGTTTGGCTGTTTAGGTACAATACATATAAATACAATACAATACTACAATGTGCTGCACGGCGGATGAGTGGTTAGCACGCAGACCTCACAGCTAGGAGACCCGAGTGCATGTTCTCCCTGTGCATGCGTGGGTTTTCTCCGGGTACTCCGGTTTCCTCCCACATTCCAAAAACATGCTAGGTTAATTGGTGACTCCAAATTGTCCATAGGTATGAATGTGAGTGTGAATGGTTGTTTGTCTATATGTGCCCTGTGGTTGGCTGGCGACCAGTCCAGGGTGTACCCCGCCTCTCGCCCGAAGACAGCTGGGATAGGCTCCAGCACCCCCTCAACCCTCGTGAGAATAAGCGGTAGAAAATGAATTTCGTAACATTTGCTATAAACTGATGACTGAAGTGGACGATTTATGCAACAAAAAACATATGTTTTTTTTGAATATATATTATATAGTCCTTGGAAATTGAACATGACCATACAATATTCTGCTGTGTACTTGTCTTATCCTGCCCTCCCAGGTGAATGGGACATCGGCCTCTGTGACAACATGCCCACATCCATCACCATCAGGGGTTTAGGGTACATAAACACACACTGTACACAGTCCAGATAGCCAAGTACATGTAGTACTTACGGAAGTACCGTATGCTTGTGTATCAGCATCCAGCAGCGTCATGCTGTGATGAGGAATGAACAGCGCCAGGTTACGCTAACCCCACTGATGGGGTCAAAGGTGACCGTCAATGGCAGAGCTGTTTGTGATACAACTAAGCTCCAGCATCTGGTGGGCATCACACACGCACACACATGAATAAATACACACAAGTTGTGTGTAACTTTTATCAGCTGTCATTACTCGTCTCACACATTGAATCCATCCAGGACAGACTCATTCTGGGTTCCAACTGCACATACCTTTACATCGGGTTCCCGTCCGAGAGGGGCGCTGATGACTGGAGTCGCTACGACTACGACTACTTCCTGTCAGAAGTGGCTGCTGCTGAGGGCATCCACCTTGGTGACTGCAGACCATAAGTAAATATTTAGCATTAAAAATAATCAACGTATTGATTTTTCCCAGGTGAAACCAGTGCGGAATGTTGTGAGACGGATCCAAGTCTCCTGGCCGTCTTTTATGACTACATCAAACTGATGCCGCTGGTGGCTGAAGCCAACCAGATGAGCCAGGAGTTAAACAAGGTAACACTTATTTACCTGGACCATCCAGGCTGGTGATAAACATTTAGACCAGGGGTCTCAAACACGCAGCCCGCGGGCCAAATGTGGCCCGCAGGACACTAGTTTGAGGCCCCCGCCTTGATATGAAAGTTTAATGTTAGTGCGGCCCGCGCAAGTATGGATGCTGTATGGTATCATGTACCCAGAAAAAATTATTACGTTTGATTAATGTTCATGTTAAAGGTTAAATAACTGTTAATAGTTATCCTCCCTATCCGTGTGGAAGTGGTAAGTTTTTGGCTATTTAAGTTTAAAGGAAATAACTTGAAGGCTACCGTTTAGGTCGCTAGCTCTCTAGTTTGCGAGTTAGCATGTGTCTCAAGACCCTGCAGTTGCGCAATATGTTGTAAATAAGAGTATAAATGTGACTATAGTCGTGTTTTGTCATGTCTACAGGGCTCTAATAATGCTTTGTTCATTTTAATCTGAAAAAAAATAATTTGTCTACCCACCAACTATATGTGGTTTCTTAAGTTTTTTTTATTTGCCGTTTCATTATTATATTTATTTATTACTGATGGATTGATTTTCTTTATTCTTAATTTGTTTATTTATTTTTCATCTTATTTTGTGCAGAAAAATAAAAATTAAGATATTTGAGAACAGTGGAATGTTTTATCAGAGCTTTTATTGTAGAAAATCGGAACCAAAGCACTGAAAAAGTTTGGATATTTTTCTGGTTTTAATAAATGCGTTTTGTTTTTTTTTTTGAAAACCTGATGCGGCCTAGCCTTGCCCAGACCCTAGCTCCAGTGGCCCCCAGGTAAATTGAGTTTGAGACCCCTGCTCTATATTTATGTCTCCAGGGGGTGGAGTTTCAGTTGGAGATTAAGAATCTGGCGCTCTCAGATTGGAAAGGCCATGACCTGGAGAAAGAGATCGTTTGCAGAGTCACCTCGAAGCCAAGCAAACAGGTTCCCATCACTCGCCTTGAATATTGGAATGTACCATAAAAGCAGAGACAGGCTGTTATGTAACAAATAATCTACAGTGAATGACAAATTGGTGATTGATCCCATGCTGGTTTATTATGAAGTATACAGCAGCAGAACCAATGTTGTAACAGCGGTAAGGAGCCAGTTGCTCAGTCAGCATAAATATAGCTGATGAGGGAAGCAGAGTATCACAACCACCATTTTAAAGCACATATAGAGCTACATGCTAACCGCACTAACCACAAATTGGATTCATTGATAGTCGAGTGGTTAGTGCGCAGACCTCACAGCTAGGAGACCCGAGTTCAATTCCACCCTCATCCATCTCTGTGTGGAGTTTGCATGCATGGGTTTTGTCCATAGGTATGAATGTGAGTGTGAATGGTTGTTTGTCTATATGTGCCCTGTGATTGGCTGGCCACCAGTCCAGGGTGTATTCCGCCTCTTACCGGAAGACAGCTGGGATAGGCTCCAGCACCCCCGCGACCCTAAGCGGTAGAAAATGAATGAATGATAGATGAGATATCCACGTTTTGGTGAAAGGGTTTTCCTCCCCAGGTATGGATGTGGTCCAAGGCCAAGTTCGTTAACCGGAAATTCCTGATGGAAGAAATCTACCAGCAGCATCTGGCTGAGCTGAATGGAGATCATGTAATTTAAAAGTAGTCTGCAATTCTCAAACACTCCGGCTATGCTCTTAAAAAAAATAAAATCTTTGGTTGGTGTTGTCAGAGAGAAGAGGGCCTCGCCACGGCGACCTTGCCCAGAGATAAGGACCCTTTTTGGGATCCGGTAGAGCCGCTACTCCTGGGCACTGCTCACCTCTGGCTCCAGTCTTTGGCCTTCCGTATTCCTCTGGATGAACAACTAGAGGTACTACATATACAACATGGCTGATGGTTTCCAACGAGGTGATACTAAAAATGTGTTTGTATTAGGTTCTGGGGTCAGAGGGCAGCGAGGAGGGCATTATACATGCTAAGCTGCTTCCTTGCACCGCTACTGGCATGTATGACACACACGAGCACATCACATCTGGAATACAACAAGAACACTTGGAAGGCTTGGTCTTTCCCGTTATGTAGGCCTCTGGGTGAAGATGACATCCTCATCGACCCGTCTGAGCTTCTGGGTAGACGACTTGACATCCAACTAGTCCTGGAACAGTGTTTTGGACTACGCTGGATCAAAGAGGATCGCAGTAGAGGCGTCCAAATTGGGTCAGGTTTGGTTTTTGAATTTGAGTGGACTTTGTGACCAAGTGGCCAACTATCATCATGTTAGGATCATCTCATGTGTTTCATTCTCTCAGTTTCAGGCTCCTGGACAGCTCCGTGCTGCTCTACACACCCGCCGTCTGGCACAGCGTCATCCCTGTGATGCATCACCAAGTCCACTTCGCCTCCCTCCAAGTGTCCCAGCAGCTAGTCGACGATCTTCAGAGCAGCGCTGTACTTCTGGAGCTATGGGGGCTTCAAGGTGAGGATGGGGGACTATTTAAAGCACGTTCTTACTAATGCAATTCGTGAGAAATCTGAAATGTGTGTTCTCAGAGGGTTGCATTAGCTTGGTATCACCGCTGGAGGGCGCCATGGTGACCACGGAGGGCATCTTCATCATTGATGGCTGTGGTACAGCTGATAATAGTGTGAGTGAAAGTCTATCATTCATTCATTTTCTATCCGTTATCTTCACGAGGGGTGCTGGAGCCTATCCCAGCTGTCTTCGGGCGAGAAGTGGGGTACACCCTGGACTGGTGGCCAGCCAATCACAGGGCACATATAGACAAACAACCATTCACACTCACATTCATACCTATGGACAATTTGAAGTCGCCAATTAACCTAGCATGTTTTTGGAATGTGGGAGGAAACCGGAGTACCCGGAGAAAACCCACACAGAGATGGCCGAGGATGGAATTGAACTCAGGTTTCCTAGCTGTGAGGCCTGTGTGCTCACCACTCGTCCTCCATGTAGAGAGTGAAAGTCTTGATTTTCTAATATATTTGTTGTTTTTTTGTCTTGTGGTCCAAATTAAAAACACCAATCAGCCTTCGTGTGCAATACGCTCATTTGTGTTGCAGGCTGCTGATTCTGCAGCAGTGAACACTTCACTAAAGATGCTTCAGAAAGACTTGGAGGAACTGAAAAGTGTAAACAAGTCACTGATGGAAGAAAATCAAAGTTTAAGAGGACAGCTCAACATGGCAAGGAACGGTACTGCAGAAACACACATCCAGAGTTTGTTACGTACGTACCATCACATCCTGTGGTCTTCCTGTAGGTACCAACAGTGCACGAAGTCGCTCGGTTCGGCCCAGTTGTGATGCAGAGTTTGCTCGCTCGCTGAAGGTTTTCTATCACAGCATGACCTCTGTTAGGACTCAGTTGCAGAGTCTGCGCAGACATAGGCCCAGTGTATGTACGCATATGTGGCATTTATCTAAACATTATGTGGACCGTGCTAATACTTTTCTATGGCTCTAAGCAAATCCACATACTGGTGCTTAACATGTGTTACATATTTTCTAGGAGTCATGTGATCTGTTGGCTCTACAACTTTTTGTGGATGAGCAGAATGGTCTTCTGAAGGACTTCTCGGACCACCTGGAGACAACCGTGTCAGCCCTCAAACACGATGTGGCCGCCATCGTCCGACAGAAGCGAGAACGATGGGGAACTTGGTCTTGACGTTTTTGTTAATATCCTGTTAAGTTTTGACGTGTGCTGAATAATTAACTAAAAAGTGCAGCTTGTAAGACAAGAGGGAACAGTACAAGGATTATTAAAGTCCATAAAAAATTTATTAGACTGTATGTAAAAGTAGTTATTGCAGTTCCAAACCGCAAATAAATTAAAACACAAACACAATTCAGGTTTTTACAATATGATGACCCATTTGCTTGACATAAGTGTGAGATGAGATGAATTACTGTAGAGGTTCTATCCTTATAATTAGTTTCTGTGTTGTGCTTCCAAATACGATATCCAGTATAAAAGCAGTACAAAGAAGCAGGAGAGGCAGAAGGCAAGATTAGTTATTGGAAAGGATGGACAACACTTACTGTACCGCAATGGGAGCCAGCAGTTACTGTATGTGAAGACAAAATATGCTTGATGAATCATACAGGTGAGGTAGGTTCACATGAATCTTGTCATATTTACAGGACAAATGGCAGAGAAAATATCAAGTTGTGGTAGCGGATACTGTATATTACCAAATGGCTGTGAAAGTCACAGGTCATGAACTAGCTGTTTGCCCTTTATAAATGACAATGCTAACTGGATTCTGAGTATTTGACTCAGCCAGTCAGTGCAAACCAATGAGTGCTAAACTGTATTGGGCCACCGTTGTTTTCTGTTTACAATAGAAGTCATATCTCTCAGCCAATCAACGCTCACACCATTCACAGTACAAAAATAGTTTGACTAAAACACAAACAGGTCCACTGTTTCACATTAGGTCCATGTATTGTACAGATAAGGCTCCAGTCTAGATTGTGACGCTGTTTTAGGTTAACGTGTTAGCAGACAAGCCAATTAGATTGTTACCAGCAGGAATGTTCACGTTCTTGATGGTGTGACTGGTTAAACCAGAGTCCAGTGTGGAGTTTAACGTCATCCTTGAAAGTATTCACACTAACTTGCAGTTCTCAGGCGCTGGTGCCCTCATTTTCCGCAACCCGGCCTCCACTTGCCGTGGATCCATGCGTGATGAGTGTAGTAGGCGGGGCCTCGCTCACGTCCCTTTGGCTGCCGTGAGTGGATGGCGGGTGGTTGAGACGTGGCATGCTGCCATGGAAACTGCGCTCCTCTGTGCCTCGGTAGACCACGGGGTCGCTCCTGAGACGCAGGGAGAAAAGAGGAGTGACCGAATAAGTACAGGCTGCATAGTAAGCCACTTCCTGCTTGAGTACCTGTCATCGCGAGAGCGGCGCAGGCTGCCATGGTAGCTGGCTTTGCTGTGGACGCTGCTTGCTTTGCTCCTGGTGGAGGTGGGCTGGAGATGGAGGGGCTCATCCAGGTCGTCAAGCACAGCAAGGTGAGTGGAGGAGGCGTGGGTGGAGGTACCCTAAAGGAGGAGGACAGATCCGATCATTACAAATGGAATAATGGAATGTTGTACACAAAAGGGTGAAACAGGTAGAAGTTGATCCAGAAGTAAAGAGTTGGTCCACTTCAATTCTGTCTGGAGTTGAGTCAAAGCACATTAGATTTGTCTCTGCTAACTTACCTGAGTGGAAGTTCCTCTGGACTTCCTGATGATGGGAGTGTTGGGTTCACGCAGCAGAGACTGAGCCAGGTCTGGCTGCTCCTGTAGCACCTGGCGAGACTCATTAACGCCACTGCTGCATGGAGACATTGGAGGAGGTTGAATATTGTAGAAGCAAAGAATGATCACAAGCTAAAGAGTTGTCTTACTCTTTGCGCCTACGTCCATGCAGGAAGCTGGACCACTCAAAGCAGGTCTTCTTGCTGGCCACCCAGAAGGCAGAGGGGATCCCCACCACCAGCATCATTAGGTATTTCATCAGGAATAAGGCCACGGCTGGTCGGCTGCTTCGCTCCACCTGGTGGTGAAACACGTTTGAACAAAGTATACATAAACATGCCAAAGATGGGTAAAACAACTTAATTTCACCACACATACAGACACAAGGGGGCAGCAGTTCATAATGCAATGCCCAAATATGGGAATACTCTATCATGGGTCCCCAACCATTGAAATATGATCCAAAAAGGTTGGCGGCCATTGTTGTAGTATATCAGTGGTTCCCATCTTTTCAGTCATCCCAGTACCCCTTCAGACATTTAAAAACATCAACCCTTAACCCAACCCATCCATTAACTTGGATATTGACCATGATTAACTGGTTAATTAATGTAATAGTAAGAATAAAGGGAAATGTTAAACATGATAGAGCAGTATGCAAAGTACAACTAGCTCACAATTATGAGTAATCAATACTCATAATTGTGTTAGGCGCAGGCTGCACGGCGAACGAGTGATTAGCACGCTGGCCTCACAGCTAGGAGACCCGAGTTCAATTCCACCCTCGGCCATCTCTGTGTGGAGTTTGCATGTTCTCCCCGTGCATGCGTGGGTTTTCTCCGGGTACTCCGGTTTCCTCCCACATTCCAAAAACATGCTAGGTTAATTGGCGACTCCAAATTGTCCATAGGTATGAATGTGAGTGTGAATGGTTGTTTGTCTATATGTGCCCTGTGATTGGCTGGCGACCAGTCCAGGGTGTACCCCGCCTCTCGGCCGAAGACAGCTGGGCATCACCACCCCGCGACCCTCAAAATGAAAGAATGAATGTGTTAGGCGTCAACACAATTCCCACTTTGGGAAGCCAGCCTCTATATCTACTATACTGGGTAATGTGAAGGTGACTATATGGGTGTAATGTCATGTCTAGCTGTAATAATTTTAGTATAGATCATCCCAGACAGGCCCTTAAATTACATTTTTAGGGAAAACAAGATAAAGGTACTTGAAGTGAAATAATGATTGGTAACTCTAAGCTGAATATCAAATAACATACACGGGATTACTGACCATACTGAAATTCCAGAACTGTAATGGGACTTAAGTGGGGTCCCACTCACATGCACACATGTAACATTAGCACTTGCACCTGCTTCCATGATGTCCAGTTACAGTAGACACATGATTGTGTCTGCATGAAAATAATTAGCACTTGTCAATAGTGGGTGGAGCTGCGAGGAACGTTTGGTGCGGATGTGTCTGCAGAGTGCACAATTAGTTTTAAAAAGTAGGGAGTGAGTCTAAAGACACCACTCTTCATAACAGAACAAAGAGCTTTTAGAGTTGGAGAAGCAGAGCATGACAGTCGGTGTGTGAGTGGGAGTGGAGGAGGAGGTGGAAGATGGAGTGTGGGAACCAGAAGACAGATGAGAGACCGCAACAACACAAATGCTGCTGTTGTGGACTTGGTCTCGAGCACATTAGCTTGGCTAATGATGCATCCTGTCCACTCCTCAAATACCTGCTCACTGGGCTAGCTGGACGCACCTTGTAAGGGCAGGGGATGTGATAGTGGCGGCAGTTCTCCTCCATCCAGGTGGTCTCCCACACGCTGCGGTAGGTGTGCTCGTACACGTAGCAACCAATCACGGTCAGCAAGGGGACGAGGTAGAGCACGGAGAAAACACCCATTCTGATCATGAACTTGACTAGTTTGGTCTGGTTCTCTTTCTCCAGCGGGATCTCCATACGCACACGGTTCAGAGCCACAATGCCCACCAAGAGAAGCGAGATGCCCACCTGGGGAGAAAGGGGGAGGGACAAGTGAGGAGTGACACAATGAATAGAAGTGACATGCATCCACCTGTCCATTTCCCAATCACTCATGCCATGCTAGGCTACTAGCCTCACTTGGATTACTTCACCCACTCATCCATGAATCACACGTTCATCCTACTCATCCTCGCTTCCATCCGCCCATACACTCCATCTCACCGCCACGTTCAGGCAAAGCGGTGCCAGAACAAACCACCGCAGGGCATCTATGTCGTACAGCCCGATGAAACACACTCCACTGATCCCGTCGCCTTCTATTTTGTTGAGGGCCAAAAGGGTGATGGTCAGGGCCCCTGGAAGCCCCCAGGCCACAGCGTGAAAGAGAAGGGCTTTCTTCTCGATGGCCTCGCTGCCCCATTTAGGCACAGCTGCCAGGAACCAAGTAATTGTTAGGATGACCCACCACATGCTGCCAGCCATGGTGAAGAAATAGAGGACCATGAAAAACAGGGTGCATGCCTGCAGGAGGGACGGAGGAAGGAAGACAGGTTGATCAATCAATCCCTCCTGGGGGATTCCATCAACCATTCACTGCTTGTGTTATGTAAGCTTGCAGCTCTTTTGGGCAAACTTAAATTTGTTCTCCGACAATTCCATCAATGTAGCAGAACTCCATATGAAACTTGCCTTATTGTGTGAGCCCTGTGTTATTGTTGAAGCTTTGAACTGTGCGTGGTTGACTGCGTTACACGCCACACTGTCTCCCAGCAGGAACCCCAGAAAGAACACCAGCGACACCATGACGTAACAAACAGCATAAAAGATGATGGGGCGCTCAGGGTATCGGAACCTATTGGGGAACACATAAAAATATATTTGATAAGACGTCATGATAATTAAATGGAGGGGACCACACTCAATTTATCATACACACCTGGTGACATCAATAAGAAAGGTCAGGAAAGTGAACAACGTTGCGGAAAGACAGACGACAGACATGGCTCCGATGACGTAACGGATGAAGGTGACTTCCTGTTGGTTGAAGTACATGGAAGGACAGGGAGGAGAGCAGTCCTTCCTGCCTATGAATGAGTAGCCCAAGTCCGGATCCATCTTCAGCTCTCTGGGGCACCAGAAGCCATAGTCTCTCTGGACAGTCATGGACGACTCATCACCGGGCTCAGAGTCTTTCTCCAGGTCCTCTCGACGAGGATATGGCTCGTCGCAGTCTGGAAACCTGCAGGCAAATGTCAAGACAGATGCATCCTGTTGACGTTGGTTTGGAGAAAACATTTGAATATGCAGAACAACCTGCTGCAGTCCATGTCGTCCGGCCAGGTCAGTCCAAATATTTCCATCAGTTTCTGACAGTCGTCCTTGGCCCGCTGGCAGAGAGCACGGCATGGCATGGACACCTGGCCATACACAACGCATACGGGTGCATAGAGAGCGCACAGGAACATCCTCAAGTCGGGGCTGCACACCAGGTTTACTATGGGATGGAACGGCTGTGACAGACACAAAAATGGAAACAATTTTGGTGACATTTATACCTGTTGTTGAATGTCGGCAGCACTCATGCAGCCCCAAGACCACAACGCTACCACAACAACTAGGTTAGGCAAGCTGAACAGTGTCAAATCATAATTTGGTTTCACAATCAGCCTGACAAAGTTTTCTGTCAAGTAGATGTATTAAAGCAAAGTGAAAATGAATAAAACTGCATAAAAGGGACAAGTACTGTATGAGGGAGGGCTTAAGTGTGCTCTGACTTGCATGCTGCAGCTCAACACTTCTCAGTATTCTATCCACATTCAAAAGCTCATGAAAAATGTACAGCAGCACTCCGATAAGCAAACATCTCCTTGATGAGGGATGCAGCAAAGAGTGCTTAAGCCATTGGGGTGCCGTGTATGCACAAACAGCATCCATCGACACAGAAAATACCATCAGCTCATGAAAAGAAGTCAAATGCATTTGTATTTTATCACTGAACTCAGTTAGGTGAAGGCAACAAAATCCAATAGGCTGACGAGATTCAACACTGCTGTGTATGTACCTGAAGTCTATTTGATAAAAACAGTGCACTTTCATTGACAGACAACAAAAGCCACTGCACGCGCTTACAGTGTACGGGTGCACTTCTGCAAAGACCCATTCATCTGCGATTGTGTGTGTCTTTTGTGTGTGTTTGTGTGCACGCTCAGGCTTTGTGTGCATGTTTTGATCGTTCTCAATTGCCGTGTTCCAGATCCGCACATGTTCCACCAGCAAATGGGGTGCAGCGGTGCGTGGTCGGCGTGACACAGTTTTACGATGGTGCACACGACTGCATGTGAGCATGGCGTAAACTCGTCTTTACTCTGGAATTCACAGACACTACCATGTTGGAAGGATCATTTCATTGTCCTGTTTTGACATCAAACATCCACAAGGAATGAGTGGAACGAAAGAAAAACCTGCAGGCTTCACTGCACATCTTAAAATAAAGCCTAGTCCAAGTCAACTGTTTGTCGCTACAGATGGAAGTGCTGAAAGTTGTTTTTTTCCCTTCACAAATAGGCTACTCTAGCATGATGTTGCCTTTAAAAAGTGACAGTAATGTCAACACTGTAATGAACACAGGTTGCTAACTTTGTGTTCTTCAGTCCCACCCTTTAATTTTATGTTGTTGTATGTGACATGCTGCATCTAATATGTTAGTCATGTGCACAGTTACAGTGTACAAAGTGGATAAAGTGCATAATAGCACTTCTTGGAGCCACACACGCTGTCAGGGACAGGCGTGGACAAACACAGTTCATTAGTATTAAAGCTACAAACACTCCAAGTCGGGACTACTATAAACACCTTTAAAGTGTCTACACTGCAACATCAAGGTTAGAATTTGGTCAATATGCTCATGTGGGACTAATAAAAATAGTATACTAAATGGATGGGAGAATTTCTAAATGTTTTCATTAGTGAGATGTGTCTTCCATGTTCATGCATGTTCACCCTCAGGCGACACTTAACAGAGTGGAGGCCGCTTGCATTTGTACGTCAGTCTCGCTGACCAAAAGGAGGAGACCTTTGTTCATGTCTGCTCATCGTAACTCAAGCAGTGAAAATGTGTGTGACTCCCATTTTATGGGTGTCCCCATTTTGCCCCTAAACATTACTTCTGTACTGTTATTGCTCTTGTGATGGCATTTAAGGCTTTCTAGTGTGCAAGACTTGCGTGCATACACATGTCGTTGCGTGACAGTCTGGGCAATGACCTCCTAATTGGTGGTGGTGGGGTTGTGGGATCAGATATAGTATTTGTAAGTCGAGAGAAACAGAGCCTAAGGGAGAGGAAACACCAACTAAGATGACAGGATGTGGCATCAAGGCTTTATTTTCAATTTGTTTTAGCTTTTTGAGAGTATCAAGCAAGATGAAGGCTGAAGATGTTTGCAATTGTATTAGGACTGTTAACCCATAATTCTTTTGATTGTGATTAATCGCACTTTGGTCCAGAGTTAACTCAGAAAGAATCACACATTTAATCGCAGATAGAAAAGTTTCTATCGATCTTGATAACTTTTTAAAATCTCTCTCGATAATTTTTTATTGTGATTAATCACATTTGGGCCAGAGTTAACTCAGAATTAATAGCACATTTAATCGCAGATAGATGAAAACTTATTTCTATCTTTATCTTTTATCTATCTTGTCATTTAGTCAAGAGTAGCCATAATATATACATATAATATATATATAATGGATCATTGTAGGTCAGAGTGAAGGACGGGTTTGACATTTGGAGAAAAACTCCCGGTTTTTGATGAACTGTCATTGATAATAGTACAAAGTCAGCTGGACACAGTGAAGCTTGACTCAGTCTCAGTGGAGTAGACATAGAAGAAACTACATAAAATGACCCACAAATGAATCAAATTGTAAGAAAGAACCTTTACAAAGAACGAGTGACTACACTGGTTGGTTGTGTTCTAAAAAATTCAAGAACATAAACAACAATACATGCATATTGTATGTGTATTGGTGTGTGTGTGTGTGTGTGTGTGTGTGTGTGTGTGTGTGTGTGTGTGTGTGTGAGTGGGTGAGGGGCAATAGTTAGCGTTTGGAATGAGAAGCAGGTTGGGTTTTTTGACACAGAAGGTAAATGAGAAAAAAGCCCCTGACTGGTTCAACTCCTATTCAATGGAGGGATTAAGTTTCTTTTTCTTTACTCCCGTTCTCCACAAAATTCGGGGGGAGTAACCCCCCGCTCCCCCGCAGGAGGAAGGAAAAAAAAAACCCAAGTAAAAAAATCAACAAAGAAAGAAAGCCAGAGACAGACATTGGGACATAATTAAAAGTCCAATAGTGCAAATGAGGGAACGATGCCAGTTAAATAATGTGATGCTGGCAGAAAAAAGTACACCATTTTTAACCATTAAGCATAAAACTTGTTCCAGGAACGCGTGTTACTGCACCCGCACAGTTTTTATGATCACTTTATGTACTGGAGCAGTCCGTTAGGCCTGAGGCTACCATACTAAGTGTTAGGTTAGTGCTTACAGCAGCTGTCAAAATCCTGTTTGTCAGCTGGGCAGAAACTCAGCACACATTGTCAAGTGGAAAGAGGGAAAAGAATTAAGGACAGAGAGGGCAGTGCGGCTAAACTGGCCCCAAAATTGAAGTGGAATCGTGAAAAGAAAGTAGAGGTTTCCCAGTGGATTAGGGAGTCAAATGGATTGGAAGAGGTGTGAGAACGACACACTCACACACACACACACACACACACACACACACACACACATCCTGAAAACTGCTCTGTGTTGTGGTCCTATCAAGAAGACCTAGCAGTCATCCAAAGTCAAAGTCATCTGATCTTCACATACAGAAAACAAATGAATGAGTATTTGCTTTATTGGTTGGGGGAGTTTATTAAGAACCATTAAAATGTTGGTCCAGTACATGAAAAGAGCTTAACTTTTCCTACATGGACTTTGCCAAGTGGGCTATCAGCTTAGTCACACTGCTTTACAACTAGTCTGTGAGTGTTATTCATTTTTTATGGTGCGTTTATGTGCCTATTCCTGTTACAAAACAAATCAGCAACTTAATCCCTTAAACCTGCACATTAAAACGATGTGTTGATATTTTAATGCGCTTGCATGAAAAGTGACACATGGAGATATTTATGTGAAATCTATTTGCTGCAGAGACCATTAACCTCACACCCTCTTTTTTTTGGTTTTTGCCCCCTCTCCTAACATCGCTGGCTGACAATACTACTGTCACCCAGTGAGTGGGTTAAGGAATCAGTCAGCGAAGCCCTGCAGCACAAATTCTGCCACAGCGAACCTCAGTTAGCATGACTGCATGATTCTTGCTGACGCTTCACTTACTTTTAGCACCTCAGTTGTCTGTTTGGTTGGGATAAAAATACTCCCCTGACATTCAGGACCTAGATTTCTCCTCCCACACAACCATTACTGACATCCATCTTGAATGCATCAGTGTATGTACATTATAGTCGACGACCTGAGGAGTGTATTCTCTATTTCACACTTATGTAACCATTTGTACTGCTTTCCTCTTCACATTTTCCAGTATACTTCATATCCATAGTCATAGGGATGCACAAGATGGCCATAGCAGTCAGCAGCCTTGGGTTGGTGTGGCATATAAAACAGACCTTGTGATACTTGTACCTACTTGGTATTGGAGCATGCGCACAGATGCTGGCTATGGTTAGGGTCATTGTTAGTACAGCCTTAAAAATCAAATGGGAAGCCAAAAAATGTGTATCAGGACATCCTCAGTGAACACATCACTCAGTGATGCTGTCCTCGCTAATCAGTGAAAAGAGTGTTAGGAAAGAAGCACCCTCCTCTCACACTTCTCTGCTTTTCATCCATTTGTTGCCTTCCCCGTGTCCATCCAGCCTTCAGTAAGGAGCATCGAACAAAGCTGATAATGACATTCCCCCTCACGTTCATTTCCCCTCCTCCTCTTCTAGCCTGATCTTTTTCTTCCTTTATTCATCTCGTCTTTTGCTTCCCTCCCATTTAGCCCTGCAATTATACTGGATATGCACTTGTCCACCTCCTCCACGTCTCCTCTCTTTTAGTCCGTTAACATCAGCATTCATTCATTTCCTCTCTCTTTGTGTACCGTCTTGTTTGGCACAGCAGCGAGTCTTCTTCTAATGTCATCATTTTGTTCTCTGTGGCTCAAGAGCTCAATAATTATGAATTCTCAGTAATCACAACAATAGTCTCTTTCACGCAGAGATCCTGCAGAAATCAGAGTCTAACGGTAGATACAAGAAATGTCCTGATCCTGGGATCGGGACAATTATTATTTTATATTAAATTGATCTGCGATAGAGTGTAAAATGACAATTTCAAGGGGTGGTGCTAGAAGAGCTGCATTTAATTCATCTGAGGACCAAACATAAAAGTATGTAAAAAGTACAAAGTGGTTAGCAAGGCCACGGATGAAAAGGCTGCTACGCTAAAGCAACCAAATACCCAAAAGACAGTAAAAATGCAAATCAAAAATGCAGATCACTGAAAATGGAGTCAAATGTATTGCTCTGGACAACCAGCCCATCTGTGCCATAGAGAACCTATGGAGACACACCATGTTCTGCCATCATGACACTACAATGTTGATTCTAACTTTAATGAAATAAGCTTTACAGTCGTCCCTCATTAATCACCGTAAATTGGTTCCAGAACCGACTGTGATGAGTGAATTTCTGCGAAGGAAGGATTCAATATTAATACATTTAATATTTGAAATATAGTTTTGACCATTATTAAAGCCCTCTGGACATCAAATAACACCCCTACAGTCACCTTTATACAGTATTACCTACTATAGTACAGATGATAAGGTATACCAAGTAGGAGTGTCCCAATCAGATATTGATATGGGGGAAAAAAAAAAAGTCTGGAAAAAAAAGTTTAGATTAGCCTGCATCTAAAACCTGTAATATTGGCTCTCTGATACAAACAGTCCATTCCAGACTTTGCTTTCCCCCCAGTCCATGTCCGTGTTCTTGTACAAATAGTCATTTCTTATGTATTTCTATTTTTTTTATATATCAAGAATGAGCTTGCTTTTTGTACTATATGATAACATCAGACAAAGTCATTTCTTATAGAATATACCTCAATCAATGGGTACTTTTAAACACAGTGCAGTTGGGTCTCTTTCATTTACCTCGCCCATCGCCTTTTTGCCATCCACAACATGCAGTCATCATCAACACCCCCCTCTCCTTCCCTCCCCCTCCCCGCATGTGTGCCGTCTTCCATTCCTGCCCTTCCCTCTCTGCCTATTTAACTGCCATGGCAACAGGTGATGTGTGGGCTCCAGCAGGCCCTTGTCTCTCGGAGGATAACTGGGGAAAAGACGTGCACACACGCACACAGTCACAAGACTCCTTTAAAAAGGCTTAAAGCATCCAAAAGTATATCAAACAAGCACAGACAATAGGCTGCATTGTGCTGTGGGGAGAAAGTGAGAGACGCGTAGGAGAGGAGAGAGAAATGATAGAAATGTAGAAAATGAAAGTGGAAGCTTTAGTGAGGCCATCTGCTGATTCATATACATTGCGTCTGAGTCTGAGGCAAAGACAGAATGTGTAAGGGTGATGCATACAAAAACAGGAATGCACAGATTTTTCAGCATTATGATGGAGAATGGCATTTCTTAAGATTTGATGTGAGAATGTTGTAACGGTAAGAATATGGAGAGTAGGTGTCTGAATTACTTGGTATGGTTGTTTGAGGTTGGGCTTAGCTGTCGTGGGGTTAAATATCTCTCACCAACAGGCACGCACAGACAAATACACAGTTATTCTCCAGACCGGGTCACGGGTTCAGATTAAGTCCATAAGACACAGGGATAAGCTATATTTATGTGTTTAACCACATTTGAACTGTTGGGACACCGCATAAACTGGAACAGCAACACACAGCCAAGATTGTGGAATGGATGCTCATATTCCTGCCATGTTTAAGTCATAAAGACGAAGATGACCATGCTCTCTGAACAACAACATTGGTTGGTTTTTACCCAGTAAAAATGCTTACCATTATCTGGTGGTAGGTTCTCAATTTAAACGACTTAGGTTCTCAAGTCAAATTTAAGACCAGGATTTTTTTACAGACCATAATAAATACAATTTTAGACCCATTTCACATCCATACTGGTAACAAAGTATAAAAGGCATGAAGAGAAATTAAGGGAAGTTGACATTTTAAGGCGGTTCTCGCCCGAAGTCAGCTGGGATAGGCTCCAGCACACCCCCACGACCCTGGGTCAAATTAGAGTAATAAAAATTCATTCATTAATTTTCTACCACTTATCCTCACGAGGGTCGTGTGGGGTGCTGGAGTCTATCCCAGCTGTCTTCCGGCAAGAGGCGGGGTACACCCTGGACTGGTGGCCAGCCAATCACAGGGCACATATAGACAAACAACCATTCACACTCACATTCATACCTATGAACAATTTGGAGTCGCCAATTAACCTAGCATGTTTTTGGAATGTGGGAGAAAACCGGAGTACCCGGAGAAAACCCACGCATGCACGGGGAGAACATGCAAACTCCACACAGAGATGGCCGAGGGTGGAATTGAACTCCGGTCCAGATAAATGATTGACTTGACATAAGGTTGCCTGTTGCAATGTTGATAAATATAATACCCAACTACTTAAATAAGTATAGTGAATATAGTCTTACAAAGTGTACCAGACAATGTAAATGGGTAATTGACAGTACGCCTTGGTGGGCCACATAACGGTGTTGCATCCATGAAAAAGCTCAACAATGTCTGCCTAAATCTGGCTTTACTTGCCATTGTGAGTGTGGATAAGCAGCAATGGCAGCTATGCCGATGGGAACAGTCTGCCAAAAAGCAGCACCAGGCAGCGCCTTTGTTCTCTTCATAAATAAATGATTGCTTCATTTGGACTGGCAGCTTCAATAGACTCCATCAGAATAAGCATGATAATCAAGAGTTCAACGGAAATAAACAGGGACATTTAAACGGGACGAGGACCTGTCTGTCCCTGCCGCAGTGAATAGACCGCCTCTTCAGATGTGCCCGACACACACCAATGTGCACAGACACACACACACACACACACACCACAAAACAATACCCTATAACAAAAAGACACTTTTAAAAACTCAATGCTGTCTTTTCTTCCAAACCACAAAGGAGAGCGAGCCCACACGTCAGCACAACATGTGGTGAACTTTTTCACACAATCTCTCTCTGTTGCCGGGACCTGGTGGCCTCACGGTGGCCCTTCTTAAGCGGGGCAAGTTTCATTTTGAAGGACAGCCTCCCATGCTGAGAGAAACACAAACACCGGAGACAGTAGGCTCTGAAGACTTTACACAACCTGCCACTCTGCCTCCATTTTCTCGGGTTTTGTCCTTAAATTCCCTTTCAGTTACTACTCTATTGTCTCTGTTTAGGTTTTATAAGGTCTCTGCTGTCTTTTACATTTCACCATAGTTTGAAAAACTTTAAAGAAGAAATCAGGACACAGCATCATTGTGACTTGTGAATAACTCAAAGTATTAGTAAAAAAAAACTGATCCTTTGAGCGCTTTTGTCTTTAGATAGGCAGAGTTAAAGAACATGGGTGGTCTCGTGGGATAAGAAAAGCTTTTAAGTGTCTTTTAACACCAATTTACTACCCAACTGCCTGCCTGTCAATCACAGCCAATTCATAGGTTTTTCTTTTTCCTCATTCGGTTGAAATCTGTCAATTTAAAGTGCAACAGAAATCAAGTCAATACTTGTAATGGGGCAAAGCCCATTAGCATGCCGTTCCTGGCAAATACTTCAGTATAATATAACCACAATACTCCTGAATGTTCACTTTCAATGTTCATGTGCCTTGGAATTCCTAGGTTGGTTTTCCACAGGTAGCATGAAATAAAAACAGCCTGAGTGGGAGAAAATGTGAAAACCGAGAGTGTCATTTGTTTACACACAACCACCATTGTTAAAGCAGCATTAAGAAATGAAAAAAGCAGAACCAATATTTACATGACTAGCATTTGGTGGAAGTTGCGAAATACTCCAATAGTACAGTCAAACCTTGGTTTTCATACGCCCCGGTTTTTGTACGTGTTGGATTTTGTCAATATTTCACACTAAAATATGGCCTTGCTTTCGTACACTCTTAGTTTTCATACAGTATTACACTTAAAGTAAGACCGCCTTGTACTGTATGGTTGTAGAAAATCAGGTGCCCAAAGCACCCCATGTGTTGCTGACTCGCTAATTGAACGTGACTGCGAAACAACCTGCCACGGGGCCAAAGAAAGTACGTGCAGTAAGTACCAGCAATTTGATAAAGAAGGTGTGAAACACGGTTAAATTATCAGGATGGTCGGGAAGTATGCATTAACAATTCTACAATATGTCTATGCATTTATAATTATGTGGCATTTTTTCCCCCGCATGTAAAAGAACAATTGTTGTCTATTAAGGCTGTCAAAAGAATTGATCCTTTGATGTCAACACATAAACTATACATCAATTCCTGCATTTTTAGGTATGGTCAGTATCGACAATACAAGCTGAATCGACTAGGCGTATGAGCGGTGAGATTGAGTCTGATTTTTATAAACCACTTTAGGCTTGTTTTTCCTAAAGTAACTTGCAAATTCCCAGGATCCCTGTTGTTTTGGACTTGTTTTCAGAGCGCTAGTCGCTTGTTATATTTGATTCCTATTCAACAAAATGATTGCAAAAAAATCAGACAAAATGACGTGATAAAAGCCAACAAAAAACAAACCCATCCTCCCATGTTTTATTAAAACATCATCATGTCTTTTCTTGTTTAAGTAAATTCTACTGCATCATTATAGAAATGCCATCCATCTAAATCTCTGAGTCCAAATACTGCCGCAACCAATGGCATGTCCTCTGGGAGCCTTAAAATACCACGGCAGATGGATGGAGTAGTAAATGATGACGTATTCTTTAAGACAGAATCCCCCCATTGGCACAGTCAGCCGCCATTCTAAAGGCACTTAACCACTCGGGTGGAAGTCTCTTGCACCTTTTAGTTGAGGTTTTATAGACTATTGTGGGAGATGCGGTGGTGGAAATCAATGTCTTCATTGTGAAAGTGCAGGAGGGAGAGAAACATTAGTAGCTAGTTACGGCAGCTGGCTCCATCGACTGTCACAACCACAGGAAGTACTGGTGTCCAGTTAGGAAACCAGTTAGCGCTTGAGACAGCCCCAACACAGACTGCTGCACTGGAAAACTAATTGCATAAGCGATGCTAAATAAGAGTGGGAAACCATACATTTCCAAAGACCCCACATGTTACTAAAATGAGAAAAGGAGCGTGTTTTGAAATGCTGAAATAATTAGGGCTGAACCCAAATATAATACATTTATTATTTTGCACCAGGAATAAATCATGAAAGTTTTGCATCAAGGCAGAGCAATTGTACATCATGAGAAGTTCATTGCATCATGACACAGAGAGGCGTTATTACAGCTATAGTTCCATAAAAGGCACCTACCATGCAGTGCCACTGGTTGTTTACTTGATATTTTCCTCCAAGGAGTGGAGTTTCCAACATATGCATGGGAGAGAGCCTCAATTCTTGGTCAAGTGTTTTTAGCAGCTGCAATGTCTTAATGAAAGCCATCCTTTCTTCTCTGGTACGTTTGAAGAAGGCATTTGTTCCAGTCGGCTGATTTTATTGAAAATAAGAGCGAATAAACAAAGATTTACTGGATAATACGACTAAACTAATACACACATTTACACACTCTGCCCTCTTTCATCTCACTTAGCGAGCCACTAAGTTAAAATGATCTAATTTTGGACATCAGTTCCAGACCATCAGGACATGCATGGGTCTAGACCAGGGGTGGGCAAATATTTTGACTTGTGGGCTGCATTGAGTTAACAAAATTGGGGGGGCCAGAACATATATTTAACACACACACTATTTTATGCTTATAATTTTCCTTGAATTATTTGTCTAATTATCTGTAAAAGTGTTATACTATCAACTGTATGTAACCTTTTTTCAGGAGCACTTTAAACATCAGACCACATCAAACTATGTCATTTCATTTTTTTTTACTGAATGAAGACATCAGACTTGCAAGTCATGTTGCCAGTTTGGATTTTAAAAGTTGAAATACAAAGAAAGCAACTGGCGGGCCGGATTCAAACGCTTGGTAGGCCACAGTTTGCCCACCCCTGGTCTAGACAACCATAATGTATCCCAGTAGGCATCCTTCAGTTGTTATTATTACTGTCTTTTGAAAGACACTGAATCTATGAGGAAAAAAACATCATATTTATAATAGAACTAAAGAAAGAGGTAGCATTTTTGCTAACACAACACACTGGTTGTTGGGCAGCTCATGTACTCTGAGAGCTATTTTTCCTGCAGTGACTCCCAACAGGACAGGAGGGTCTGGCCGGAGCAGAGCAGGAATGCAAGCAGGGTTCATTTTCAGATAGCTGTCTCTTTCCATGGCCGGAGGGCCGCACAGTGTCGGTTACAAGGATACTTCGTCATGTGGGTCAAAGCGAGTTCAAAAACAGATGCTCCTCGCAGACAGCTAGTCAGCCAGCCATGTTTTGACATGCCACGGGGGGAATTAGCTTCATTTTTCACATTAGCTCAGCCTTCATTGGCTCGGGGAAGCCTTTGAACAAACTCAATGCGTGCATCAGAGCTTCAGATTATGACTCCAAACGTCAAGTGGAGACAAAATCGTCTCCAGATCAAAAGTAGAACGTGCACAGCCAAGACTGGCCTGGTCCAAATGTCATTCAATACGGAAACGCTGACCAGCTGGAGGGTGATTTATTTCAATAGGCTGCCTTTGTTATCTGACTGTGTTCTTCAGACTATCAACCCTTGCTGCAAGGTAGCCAAAACATCATGAGCAGTGGGACCGGCAGACATTTGGGGAGGGAAAGAGTCTCGTGAGAACCCGATTCCAGATGCAGGACATTCACATTTAAACAATCTCCTGTGTATGTAAAATAAAAACCCACTATTAATGCATTATAGGGAGAACAAATACTTCCTGTACAAATGGGAATTAGCGCCTAATAGTCCACCACACCTTGAGCTACACCTTCTGTCTCCGGGGACTAACAAAAGGATTAGAAAGAAGCGTAATGTGATATTGACGGATAACGTGCATCCATGATCGCACGCACCGTCTGCTTGTTCTGTACTGCTGAGCCCGTGCTCTCTCGGCATGGAACATTTTGTCGCTCATCTGGCACGTGCGTAGTAGACCGCCTACCTCTATGCTTCTCATTTAAAAGTGATTGTTAGATGTTCAGCGACTGCACGTACGCATCTGTGTATGTCTCCGATGGTGGAAACGTGGAGCTGGAAGACAGCTGTAACGTGAGGAGGTCAGATCATCTGCTCCTCTGGACTCTTTGATACTGAATGCCCGATTGCAAGAACCTGTACAGCATGCGTGCCTTCCTGTATCCAGTTGCCCTCACGTTATACTAACAGTAGCTAATTGGAGGGGGGAATATGTACAGCATGTTAGCAAGCTCATTATCTTGAGCAGCACACAGGAAACAACAGCAGTGTGTTCCGCCATTGTTATTCTCACTGCGACATCATTGCGCATTCCTCCGACATTTTTCAGTGTTTAGATGGGAATGGTGAAGCGATCATTATCAAAAGGTGTGCCTTTTCATTCTCCAAAATGTTCCAAATTATCTGCCATAATAACTCGGTTTTAATGTTGGGTTGCCTATTTCTTTTTTGGAGTAGCTATGTAACTGTATGTTATGCAAAATAATTTCCTGTTTTATTTGTTACGTCTCCTTATTCCCGCATATTGAAGCCAGTAGTGTTAGTGTGCCTTTTCAGCAGGGGTTTTTTGTTTGAGACAAATATTGAAAAATCATCATTACCTATACATTTTAACCATTTTAACTGCTTTAATCATTTGTGTGGATGACAAACTAGCAGGTTTTATTTTTGTTTTGCAGCAATTAATCGATGGTTAATCAATAACCCAATTAATCGTCAACTATTTTGGTAATTGATTCTTTTTTCTTAATTTAAATATCCTCAGATTTTAGCCTCTAAAATGTGATTTTTTTTCTTTTCGTCATCTATGAAAGCAGAGCTATTTTCTTTGTGTTTTAGCCAAAAAAAAAGGATATCCGCACATATCAGCTTTGAGTTGGGAAAACAGTGATATGTTGGGTATTTGCTTCATATTAATTTGGTCCATCTATGGCCCAACTGATTACTCCATTCTTTGAAACAACAAGCTTCAGATTAATTGACTAAGAAAATGATTTGTGTACATTTATCATTTTCCTGAAGCTATTTGACAGATTTTTTTTATTATTTAACATAATTTTAACAGAATATTTGAGCAGCAAACTGGTATTTGTGCACTTATTTGCCCTGTCAATAAAGGGATGGAAATTAAAAATGATCCATAATAAACCCATTTATCGGTTTTAAAATAATTGTTAGTTGCAGCCAAAATTAACTTATATATGTCTTTTTCAGAAGAATTCTTTTCCAAAGCCAAAAATGACAATATTCAGTTAGCATACTTGAAAGCACGCAGCTTCAGTCACTTCTGGCTGTGTGCTGTAAGGATGAAGGATGGACGATTTAATTGTGTTTGCAGAGGACGTTACACCGCTTCATGACAAGGATCAATACCGTCATCCGAACCCAGGATGAAAATGCAACACTGCCTTCCTCGGCTTCCCAATTATGGTGGTAGGTGCATTGTTGTGAGATTTGAGGATTTTTTTTTTCCTTCACGTAATCACATCTGAGCTTTTGAGCTCCTTTTGTTTCCCTTCAGCAGGTGCGTGACACGACAATGCGAAACATTGCAGGCTGTTGCTTTACAGTTGCCCGTTTGCTGTAATTACACCTCACCACCCCCTTCCAATTCCCTGCAGCGGCTATCCAATTTCGCAGCATGCTGTGACAAAAACATCCAATGCAAATGTCATGCAGGCGGCTTACCTCCATGGCAAGCGCGGCCGTCTGCTGGTCGTAGTGATTCAGCACGTTGGGCATGAAGGTGGTGTTGTAAGGCAGATCCTGGCACATTCTCAGTCGGATGGGCTCACAGCTGAACTCGCTGTGGCTCTCCATGGCCTCCATGTGAATGGACCCCGCCGGAGGAGCCATGAATAAGAGGAGAAGGAAGAGCGGAATGGGGAAACGGGGAAAATGGGCAGTCCGTCTGCAAGAGGTTGGGGTAGTCTTGGAGTCGATCGTACATTCTCTTCCAAATGAGCCTTGCATTTTAATACAGGAGAGGCCAGATATCAACTGTAGCCTTGAGGGTCGCCAATAATTCTTTTAAGGCTGCTTTGCATTGGAGGCGACCGGCAGTGAAGATTTCAAAATAAGAACCCCACCTCTAAATAAGAGGCACATTATATAGGCATCCTTGGCTGCAAGGAGGTGGAGGCCCAAATGATTGGAGCAGCATGAAAGAAGCCGCCTCTTGCTCTCAGCTATTTACTTTCACTACCGATTGTTAGTCGCTTGCAAAGCATCCTGCAGCATATTCCACCTCCTGGTTCATTCCGTTGTTGGAGATGAATTCCAAAGCAGGTGCTTCTCTGGGTTGTTGTTGGTCCCGCTTTTGTCTTCGTCACTCTCTCTTCCAGCAAAACTTAAACAAATCCACAATATCCATCTTGTCCCAAGTCTTCAGAAGCTTTCACATTCTAGCTTCTTCCAGCAGGTCCTGCAGGTTTAAAAGCACACACACAGAGAAGAGATAAAGGAAGGCTCAGTGATCAAACAAGCTGAATGGGCTTTGTGTCGGGTTGCATTGCTTGGTAAGGCAACCCCTTGTCAACATATACTTGCAAATTTAAAACACTTTAGGAAATCTAGAAGCTAATCAGAAACATTATGTTTAAATATTTTACAAATATTAAAAAAAGCCAGACATATACCTATCTTATGTGTTTTTCAGGTGTTTTATCCTTTTTGGCCAGTCTATTTACATAAATTGCATAAAAAAACAAAAACACACATCCACGTCACACACAATAAAAGGTGCTGCATGCTTTGAATGGGGAAAAATAGCGCCGTCTGGTGGACAAATTTAAACACTTAAATTTTGCTAGTTTTCCAAATTTACAGTATATTTAACCATAAATGATTATATTAGTTGATGTAAAGATACAACAGGATGAAAAATTCGATTTTCACACAGGGCTTTCGAATAAAAAGCTGAATGTCACAAAATGTCTCAGGGATGTCTTCATTGTAAAGGTTTAGTGCAATTTAGGACTCCCCTGTTGGACACCTACGTGTGTGGTGTTTGTGTGAAGTTGGCAGGGCAACACTAACGCCCCCCTGTGATGTTTCACACTTTAGAACCATTATATATTTAACCATCGAAAAAATATGACGAGCAATAGCGTTAATGTATCATGTGGATACAGTAGTACTTGGCTTGACACCTGTGCCAAACAGGCTTCCGTAGGCGCGAGGTAACTTATAGTTAGCCCCCGTATGCTAATAACGTCAGGAAACGTTACTGAGCGAATTAAATAAGCAGTTCGTGTATTTTAGTGGATGCAGTGAGGTTCCTGTTCTGGTCCTGTACGCTAGTTTGACACGCCATGCTGTCTCCGTGCGGGAAGAAGCACGTCAATCATGTCATCGCTGCGCACGAGATCGTTTCAAAGAAAAAAGGGCATCTCGGACGTCAAATTAATCCACAGGGGACTCGACGGAAGGAAATAAGAGCCATTAAGCGCACTTTACCTGTCACTGGAGGCTTCGAGACGAGTCTTGATGCTCCAGCGGTTTCGTTGACTGCAGTGCAACAACACTGTCTCTCTCGGTCGTTGTTCTACGGTCCACAGCTGCGTCCCTGCAGCGCGTGCGGCGAGGTCGCGCAATCAACGTGAGCGCGCACGGCGGTGATCACATTGACCCGCACGTTGGACTGGACACAAGATGTTGGGGTGTATCTTTGGCAGGAAATTATATACATTAATACATCATTTTTAGCATAGGGAAAACGTGAAGCAACAACCATTACAGCAGGTGTGTCCAAAGTGTAGTCCAGGGGCCACTTTCAGCTCACCGTCTGCTCGTTCTAATGTATAAAATGTACCTTCAATGGTAAAAGTTTGGAAAGGTGCACTCAAAATTAAATTAAAATAAACTAAATTAAAATAGAGTGGAAAATCCATTTTGGTAGTTCAATTCATTTAAAAAATGTAACCATTTGCAAGTCTGTTGCATAGTTGGCTATAGTGGTTAGCATCGCAGTCAGTAGAGCTAAAAGATTATTCTAATCCCGACATGCTAACCACTATTCCACCATTCTGATGAGAATATTTCCACTATAAAAAGAAAGCACGTACTCACTAGGCACAATCTAATTGCATTTAAAAACAAGTTATCTATTTTGATAATGCCACAAAAAAAGTATTTAATAAACTATTTATTATGATGATTGCAGTGCAGAGAGCCGTTACTAATATGTGCATCCTCTCATGGTTAAGCAAACCCAATAATAGAAACAGTTGCACCTCTACCCCACTGTAATCACGATATAAACATAGTATTCATTTGAAAAAATTAAACATGCATCTTCAGCTTCACTGGATCTCTGCAAATACAATTTATTAAAATGAGCACCAGTAATCATTCAAAAAGCATCGATTTGTCCTTTGAGCTTGTCAACAACTTCAGTCAAAACTTCTAAATAAATGCAGTTCTTAGTCAAATGTATCACACTGATGGTAAGGATGTACATTTCTAACCATTATTTTAAGACAATATACCATAAAACAGATGATGATCTTAAAACTACAAAAATAGCTAATTTAATGTAGTGGTTCCAGTAGCGGGATGTCAAAGTGAGCGTGATGGTGTGATTGTATCAGGCAGCGCAATGTCAATATTTATGCCTCACACAGTTAGGATTAGTGCTGCGTGCTATGATTCCCTTCTGCACCATTGAGCACAGTGCTAGATTAACCGTTTCATGGCTGATCTGATGTGATCCTCTCTGTCACTGTGTATGTATGTGTATGTGTATGTGTGTGTGTGAAAGAGCGAAAAAGAGAGCGGGGGGTCTGTGAAAGCTAAGGCTGTTGGCCCACATACTGGTTGAACCTCTTAATGAGAGCAGTATTCAGCGAGTACACTAATGCACGCACGTCATGACACTGTATTTGAGTCATCTCCATCCGATTATATTCAACTCATTTTTTGTCTTTGTTGGTTCATTTGAATTTGAAGCAATGGAGGCAACTAGTTTGGGATCCAACATTTGACAGCCATGAGAAGAATGACGTCCGTCAATGAAGGTAGTTCATCAGTAGTTCAGGTTCTCTGGAATCATTCATTCATTCCCTACCGCTTATCCTCACAAGCGTTGTGGGGGGTGCTGGAGCCTATCACAGCTGACAAGAGGTGGGGTACACCCTGGACTGGTTGCCAGCCAATCACAGGGCACATATAGACAAACAACCATTCACACTCACATTCATACCTATGGACAATTTGGAGTCGCCAATTAACCTAACATGTTTTTGGAATGTGGGAGGAAACCGCAGTACCCGGAGAAAACCCACACATGCACGGGGAGAACATGCAAACTCCACACAGAGATGCCTAAAGGTGGAATCGAATGCGGGTCTCCTAGCTGTGAGGCCAGCACGCTAACCCCCCCTCCACCGTGCAGCTCCGTAATTATTGTCATTAAAAAAAACACATTTCCAAAAATGAAACTTACTCTGTCATAAGTAGCTGTTTAACACAGCTCTTAAAGGGGCCATGTCCAAATGTAATATACCCAAGGTATTTTAAAGTAAAAAAAATATCTGCCCATATTACAAAATATGACCTGATCTTAATGATATCAGGTTTCTTAACTGCAGCGCTAAAAGCAAAGGAGTGGTTCAAAAATTGACATGTGAAATACAAAAAAAACAGTAAGAGCTACATATAAATATATATTTTCTAAAAGAGAGTTGAAAAATTAAATATTTCAAGTTGACATAAAAATGTACCTTCTTTAAAAAGCTCATCATGCAAAACGTGAGGATTAAACTCAAAAGAAAGCCTACTGTGGCTATACAGTATAAACACATTGAGCACACACATGATGAATTACTGCATGACTGAGTGGTTAAGCAATCAGAGATATTATCTCAATTTAAAAAAAACATCACATAAAAAAACACAATGTATGGAGTGTACTTCCAGCACTTTGTTCAGTCAGGCATCAGGATTCACCACATTTTGGCCAATCAGACGTGTGTTCTGAGGTGAGCACCCGGCCTCTTCCTCCATCTGTGAGAGAGAGAAACGATAAGGGGTGTGGGAAAATAAACCCCGTACAATCATTTACACACTGGCACGGACCTGTTCTTTGAAGTAATTGCCTCCACAGGTCAGCAGGCCTCTGAGAGTCAGTCCTAAGACGAAGCACCACACAGACAGGCCACACTCTGCTGCAGCCATCACAGCGCTGGGGAACCACAGGGCCAAGGTGGTGTCCTAACACGTACATACATGCCAAACAATGGAGTGCAATACTGGGCGACAACCAGAAGAGGTGCTATTGAGTCAGTCTCAACTAGTTTACTGCCTAAAGGACAACATGGAAGGTGAGCTACTTCCACAACCTCCTCAATGGCAGAACTATTCCCGTCATTATGACACAGGCATGAAAACAGGCGTTCAGAACATTCAGAGAGAGATTCTCTAAAATTCTACATAGTCGACCAAGGAAGTCAAATGCCAAACCCTACTTTCGTTAACCCTACTTTGATATTTTCTTCTGGTTACGGTTGCCATTTTGTTAGCAATCTAAGAATGCCAACAGGACATTTTGTGAAAAACAACAAAATACATGAAGTTCACATAGTGTATTAATAACATTTGACCAGTTTGAAACTGGAACAGCTTATTTCTATTTCCATGATTTCCTATGGGAAACCATTTCTTTTAAAAAGGAACCACTAACAGTGTAAACATGTTGTAAAGGTTGCACAGCTGAGACTCACATAAATGCGTGTGGTGTCAAACGGGCAGCGTGCGCTGACAGGCGAGCGAGCGTTAGCTGGCACCTCAGTGTCGTTACATCCTCGCATCAGGCCCTGACCGTTGTGAGCGATCGTCACACTGATGGCCACCAGCAGGCCCACACAGCAAGCTGCTGAGAGCAGGGCGTTGAGGAAGGAGCCTATCAGAAGTCCTACTTGCTGCACACACACATAAAGGCAACATCTAGTGCAACTGATGGGGGGGGGTGGTAACTAATACTTAAGAAGCCAACATCCTACCATCTTAACCATGCGGAGGTTCCTTGACACCACAATGGAGATAATCCCAGTAGCAATACTCTGAAAAAGACAAAACTTAGTCTCGGCTTCCTCTATGATCGCAGCGACTGAATGAATAAACTCACCAGCAGACCTGAAGTGACGGAAATGATGTTAGCTGCCGTGTATTCTGTGGTGATTTGTTGGCTGGGTTTGGAAATGTGCCGCAGGACATTGCCGTGGACAATAGCACCAAGGATGAAGTTGATATGGCCCACTAGGATGAGAGCCAAGCCCTTTTTCATCAGCCTCCTCGGCCCTTTGTCCTTATCTGGAAGACATCATGTATTTACTTTAACTGACTCATACAAAACCTGCACTGAAACTATTTGTTTGACAGTTTATCTCTATTATTTCATGCATTTTGAAGGATACATTATATGCTCATGGTCCACAACATTAGGTACACATGTCCAATCTTATGCGAGAGCTGTCATTGATATAAGAATAGCAGTATAGACATTAGATCAGGGGTCTCAAACTCTATTTACTTGGGGGCCACTGGAGCTCGGGTCTAGGTGAGACTGGGCCGCATCAGGTTTTCCAAAAAAAAAAAAATAAAACGCATTTATTAAAAACTAAAAAGTTTAAAAGACTTCGCTTTGGTTACAATTTTCTACAATAAAAGCTCTGATAAAACATTCCGCTGTTCTCAAATATCTAATTTTTTATTTTTCTACACAAAATAAGATGAAAAATAAATAAACAAATCAAGAATTAAGAAAATCAATCAGTAATAAATAAATAAATATAATAATAATAAAACGGCAAATAAAAAAAACTTAAGAAACCACATATAGTTGATGGGTAGACACATTATTTTTTTCAGATTAAAATTAACAAAGCATTTTTAGAGCCCTGTAGACATGACAAAACACGACTATAGTCACATTTATACTCTTTTTATTTACAACATATTGCGCAACTGCAGGGTCTTGTGACACATGCTAACTCGCAAACTAGAGAGCTAGCAACCTAAACGGTAGCCTTCAAGTCATTTCCTTTAAACTTAAATAGCCAACAACTTACCACTTCCACACGGATAGGGAGGATAACTATTAACAGTTATTTAACCTTTAACATGAACATTAATTAAACGTACAAATTTTTTCTGGGTACATGATACCATACAGCATCCGTATCAAACTTGCGCGGGCCGCACTAACATTAAACTTTCATATCAAGGCGGGGGCGTCAAACTAGTGTCCTGCGGGCCACATTTGGCCCGCGTGCCGCGTGTTTGAGACCCCTGCATTAGATAATGATATGGTACACTGATCAGCCACTAATGTACAACCGGCCCATCCAATACCAGAGCTGTATGAAAACCCTACAGTTATAATCATGTCTGAATAAATAAAAACACATACAATTAAATACACTACATGTGAATAGCTCCATCACGTTAAAAGTAGTTACATTTAACAAAACAAATGAAAATTTGTGTAGTAAAGTATTAGTGTGACTTAGTACACAGGCGTTTTTTTAAAGATACATTCCATGTATTTCGTGGGAGTAGCTCATTCGTGAATGAATATTGCAAAATACGCTATAAAAGCAGCTATGTAAGTATATGTAAGTGTGTCATTTCCTCATACAAAGGCCTGCTCGGTAACGGCGACAATTGTGACCGAAACCTGACATTTTTCAGTTACCAAACGTTCCACAAACATAGCTTTATGATCAATTACTTACCAAAGATGCACATCGCTGTTCGGCTATATGTTTCCGTATGAACAATAAAAGAAATAGATTTTTTTCCAACTTGACTTTTGCAGCCACCCCGCTAGCCGCCAGTGACCGTCCACTTCCGGTATGACGTCACTGAACCCACCTGTCCTTTACCTGACGCAGAGTGGCGCACAAAACAAAATACATGACCACAAAAATTAAATACAGTCGCACATTCTAATTGAGTGAGATCCGGTACAACTGCATCACAAATAACAATCATGCTGAAGATATTAGAAACAGCTGTACACAGGTGGTATAATTACTTTATATTGTACTGCAAAGTACAATAATAAATACTACAAATCAGCCAGAGACAATCATGATGTACCCCACTAGATATATTTTGAATTTCAATGCTATAAATCATTGGCGGGCAATGCATGCATTTGGTACCTGGGTCTTCATTAGGGATTTAAGCAAACCCAATGCACCTCATACAAACCATTAATAACACACAAAAATGCAATATAACAATCTATGGCTTTACAGAATTGGAAATTAATGCCATTAATACTAAAGCGGGAAACTCGGTAAAACCTTTATCTTTCTATACATTGTCTCTGAAGTCATGGTATAGAAAATTAATGGAACGGATCAGTTAAACACTGCGCTGATCACTGCGTAACGCTAGGTGTGGCTTTCAGACATTAACAACAGGAAAGAAAAATGCTGACGTTACTGTACGCCTGCTAGCTCAACAGCCATGTTGCTAATGTGTTATGTTGTAACATGAGCCAGCACTACTGATTCTGAAGGCCCTGGGCATGTTAGATCGCCTAGCAACTCTGACTCATACACACACTGGAAGCAGTGCAGCCAAGAGACATGCTACTAAATGAAGATTAAATAAAAATAACAATTTCATAGAGTGGAATTTATGTTGTAAATGTAGGTCAGGGCTGCTAGTGTTTAGGCCTGCAGAAAAGGCCTTGTGGGACGCCACAGTATAAACCCAATGTATGGGTTTATATGCCTTTATTGACAGTGTCAATCTTGAGCAGTTGGCCAAAGACAGCATAATAGGAGGTTGTTTTTTTGTTGACGGAAATCTACAGAAAAGGGGGACTTTTTACACATTTATTTGAAAGAGCAGTTGCAAATTTGAGCAAAAAAAATACATAATTCATGACATTCATGTCATATACAGAACCCGAATACAGCCTCTGAGAAAAATCCCCCACTATAATACACAACCATTGTCCACACCACCGATACACACAGCTAACTTTTTCATAAAATTGATTGTGATTCAGTTAGCGTCTCATGGTTAATTATATAATGGATTGTTGGATTGGACATTTGTCATCAACACACAGAACCTTGCTGTCAAATACCATTTACTCTGTGATCATGAAGGTCTCAGGCACAATGTCCAAGGCAACACCTGGATCTTACTAAAACTACTTAAAAACACTACCTAGTGATGCAGAACGTTGTATCCAAGTGGATCTGTCAATGAAGTGAATGCAACAGCAAAAGTAGTAACGTTTGCAAAGTGGCTCAGATACTTACCATGATGGTGTGAAAAAAACCATACAGTATTGGTAACATAAATAAAACACTTGTACGGATAGATGGATGATGGGATAGAAACCAGTTTCAGTACAGTGTAAAAAAAAAAAAGGCACACCATAATAATAGCCAATTTAGGTGAAAGCAAAAAGAAGTGAACTGAGATGAGATGTTTTAAAGTGGACAAACACGTAAAAAAAACAAACAGTAAACAAAAGTTCACAGTCCCTCTAAAGTAACATTTCCACGGCTACTCGGCAAGATTGTCACTACACTATTTGTGCTCTTGTTTCTACGGCTTTCATAACATACAAACCATGGCTATGTTATGTTCTACTACGCTTGTGACACTAATAATACTTACAACATCGAACCTGACAGGGTGCTGGGAATGTGCCATCATGTAGACATCTAAGAGTCCATCAAATATGTGGAATCATGCATAAAAAGGCACAGTGGCACTATTTATTATTTATATTATTTGGTCTCTCCTCCCAATGAATGGCGATGGTTCCTGAATGGAGTTCACAACAGAATGAAATCTCATTTACACTCTTTTCTAAATGCACTTGTGAAGTTTTCATCCCTGATGTAACAGTCTGGTTTTGGTTACATTCAATGTAAGACCCTGTTTAAAAAAAAAAAAGAATAAAAACACCAAAAAAAAAAAAAAAATCCAGCATGTTGAGTGCTTCAAGGGAAAATGTAACAGACATGTTTTTTTTGGAGTATTTAGTGCTAGTTAAAAGCCTGGCTGAAGTTTTCTTGAAGGAGAGAGGCTATTTTGTTTTGGTCCATCTGCAGAGAGAACACACAAACGTAACCATCAAAAAAAAAAAAAAAAAGTATAGACGCACCTGAAAAACCGTCAATTCAATTATCATTCCTACCATGAGGCTTTGCTAACTTCCAATAATACAGCACAAAAAAACACAACATCACAAAAATAAAGTCATATGACTAGAATAAAGCTGTAATTCTAGGCAACATTGTCAAGTCACAATTTAAAACTGGATGTATGCAACTAAGTCCACATTACATTTTCAAATTAATTTCCTTTATTTTAAAATGAATTGGCTATCTTTTATTAAATAGCTTTTCTGTGTAGGGTGGCGTGGCTCTCCCTTAGAGATAATATGAAAAGCTTACACTGGTTGGCATTTGTGACACAGTCCAAATAATAAACATGTAAAATAATGAATTATAATACAGTTAAATCAGCTCATTAAATTCAAAGCATGCTAAGGTGGAAAACATCTGTGTAGCAATTTTTTTGTTTGCTGTGATTATTATTTATGTTTACCATTCCAGTTTTTAAACAGTGTAGGAAAAATATATATTCGATAGAATGTAAGGAAACAGAACTGTACAGCTTTATAAAAACATGTAGTTGATCCACTCTCGCCCACAGTGAAGTGCATTGCCCATACATTAGTGTGGGTGGATGGTGAGTGGGCCTGAGAGTACAAAGGGAATGTGTGACTGTGCTAGAAGGCATACAGCAGAGTCAGGAGTCATACTTCCTCCAAGTGTCACCACCCCGCACACAATGAGAGTCTATTAGGTACACACCTCACAGATGAAGCCCAGTTGCACCAACTCTCCAGCCAACTCTTGAACATTTTCATCTGCAACACAAACAGGCTCTTAGTGCACACGGAACTTCCCACTCACACAGCCAGTAAAAGCCTACACAAATAGCCGAAATATCTGATGTCTTCTTTAATAAGGAGCCATACATAATAAATCCAATTAAAGCCCATTCAGATTTGAATTTCAAGCTTTTGCAGCCATTTTCAATATTTGATATTTACAGCTTTGAAAAATTTTAATGGATTTTTAATATGAATATATGTACATTAAAATTTGAAGCGGTGAAGATACAGATCCATGTATGTTTTGGCCACAGCAAGTCTATGGCATGAATGGCTTAGCTTTTACAATAAATGCCAATCCTGATGGCCGAAAAATGGAGCCATGCTGCCATGAAAGGCAGAAGCGTGTACGATTACACAACTGGGGACAAATCTTTATTATGAATTTTGAATTAATAAATTATTGATCATTGCTAATATAAAACCTCTAATGACATAAATATTGATATTCTTTATGATCTTGTTTGAATGTTGGAAGAGACGCTTTTGAATAACATTGTGACAAGTGGTGTAGAAAATGTATAAACGTATGGCCTTTACTAGGAAGGAAAAAAGGCCACTTTACAAAAGGCACAGTTGACTTTGTTAGGGGAAGGTGATGGTTAAAAAAATGGTGTGGAGCTCACTGCAACGCAAGGATGTGCAACTTGAGAAAGTAAGATGAGGAGATGAAGTGTCCGAGTCTGTCAGAGGCACACAGGAAGCCGCAAGCCATGAAGAGAAAGACAGATTTTGACACAAGAGGTGACAGCTGTCAGCTGCAGCCTGTCACGGGCCGAGTGTGCCACACGCCTGCAACGTGTCACATGTACCTGTGTGTGCATGTACCACTACATGCACTTATTATTCTGACCACTGACACTGCCAGGTTGTAGATTATTCTCTCATTTCCATTTCAGTGCCTAAAAGGAAAATCCTTATTTCTCCTAAGCATACCGTTTGAAACAGATGTACTAAATTTGGGTTTTTAAAAGATTACAAAGACGTTGGATGAAGAAAAACATAATTCCTGGGTGCAATGGGCTGAAAAGTAAAGTGCATGGTTTTATGAGGGAGTCCCTGCTGAAAATAGTCACACGTTCTGTCGGGCATCCCAGTTGCACAGTCACACACGCCTCAGTGCACACGTATGGAGACATCCTGAATATTAACACTGGGGAAAGCGCAGCTGAATTAGCAATGCTGTTATTTCACACTGTACCACTTCTTGCCAATAACACCCCATTCAACTCTTCTAGGTTATACAGTATATACTGGATATCAATTTCCACCATTTCCTCACTCTTGCTCTAGATATATAAATATATAATGTGTTGATCTTACGAGGTAACATGTCACAGCTTAGATGTCTGTTCAGCTTGTCCTCCAGCTTCAGCAGCAATGTCAGCTATATAAATACAAGCACACATATTTGATAACTGGATGGTCAATGCCGTTAATGTCCATAAATACTGATGAAATGGCGTATGTCGACTTACATGATATTTGGTTCCGTCCTCATTGAGTTCTACGTTACACTGCATCTGAATGACCTAGAGGAGACAGATTGGGTGTGGAAAATATTTTATTTGCGTGGAATGTGCACTTGTTTCAGACATTTTTGTGTTGAACTATATTATACTCACCCGCCGTGTCTCCAGCTCTGCAGGTTCAGGTGTGGGGGACTTTACCAAAGGAATGACAACTGGGGACTGAACATTCACCTGTTTGGGCCGCTTTGGAGAGGGAAGCCCGAAGGCTGTCATGGGATAAATACCGTTTCTGAATGAGGGAAAATGAGGAAAACATGGCCAATGATCAATGATGAAAAACAACATCCACTAGTAATAAGCAACAGAAATGAAGTGACCAGGTCATTGCTGCCCCCGTGTGGACAAAAAGCACAATTTCATTTTTCAAAACGCTGAAAACATACAGCCTCCTACAACGATGACATTTTCTTACCGCACATCTTCCAGGAACTTATCAAGCTCTAAGGCAGGGAACTGTGACAGCCTACAGAAAAAAAAAACAAGAAAATATATTATGCTATGAAATATGATGTCTTTTTGTATACTCTGGAACAATGATGGAAAAAGAGGGCGAGGTGGTGCTACGCACTTGAGCTGGACATCATCTTTCTTGTCGGCGATGACCAGGTTGGGGTCCAAGTTTTTTGTAATCTCTTCCAAGGCGTTCTCAGGGATCATGTCTGGACAATTGACTATAATCAACAATCTGCAAGAGGACTACTGAACTGACTGACATTGTGGCTAATATACATATACTCAAGTAAAAACAATAAAAAAGGCTAATATCCATCATTGGTTTATGTCTAAATATGAACAGTGATTTTAATGAAGTGTTACTGTTAGTGTATGAGAGATGCTCACATTGATGGCTGACAATACAGTGAGCAGCCAGTAGCTTCAGTAGTGGCACTTCAAACAGAGCCTGGTTAAACAGCAGCTCTCGGGCAGTGGGCCTCGTACATGGATCACTCTCCAGGCATTTCTGAATTAGCTCCTAATCTCACACACACACGCGTGCAAGCAGACACAAACACACACGTGCAAAGCCAAACAATATTTTGACTTGCAATTCATTAGAGTTTGAACAGTCAGTCAGTGTGTTTTAAAGAGCAATTACATTTGTTTGAGTTCTGTTTTCTTTGTCTTGGGCTTACCCTCTGCAGTGGATCCTCCAGAAGCTGTATAGCAGTGTTGACGGCCTCCTCAGAAACATACGAAGACTCCCCACTTCCCTGGATCTCCAAAAGAGCCATCTGCAACACAAACTTTCTGTATTAATATGTTGTTTTGGCATTTAGAACAACTCATTCTTTATTCTGTTGTGGATTACTTCTCACCTCGAGGGCACACATGCCGAACGAGTAGATGTCTACAGCTGTGGTAACATCAGCGACGGCTTCAATAATAGAGAATAACAAAATAAGGGACACAAAATAGTATGAGTCACTGACTCTTTTGGAGCCTGATTTACACCTCTTCAGGTGCACTAGATTACTGTCTGCCTATACTGTCTGATTGGCAAGACTCATGATGTAACATACAGTACTTACAGGGTGTTTAATAAATCTTTATACAAACATACTGGCCATGCAACCGATAAAATGTAGCACTGGTGGTGATGCTGTCATGATCTACTTCACTTCAAATGATGCATCAACAGCCACTGAAAAGCCAGCCAATGGCTACACAAAAATGCGGGACTGAAACTACAGTTCCAGAGAAGGGAGTAATATGTGCCAATTGATTTAATGTAGTCCTGCAAGATTTTAAACTCCAAGCCAGTTAAATTGCATTGCAACTCTGTAACGGGTGTAATACAAAATGCAACTAAATAAAAAAGCCTTATTTTTATTTAAATATTCCATAGTTACTGTAAACTGATCTTTACCTGCATGCTCTGGGGCAAAGAAATGCAAGTTCTTCTGTTCTTCATGGCACGTCTTCACATGGTTGTTGATGGTGTCTGGAGCCACTACAGGCAAGACGGAAAAACATTTAATAAACAACCAAATGTGTACAAATTGGATAATAGTAATAGGTATTGTGTTTTGTTTGCACTTCACAGCACACATTATAAAGATGGTGTTTTCTTTTGATTTACCTGATCCTATCTTGATCAGGCCATTGTGCTGGATGAAGATGGTGTCACAGGTTAAGTTGCCGTGGATAATGGGTGGGTCACATGAATGGAGATAACTGCAGGACAGAGAAAAATAAAAGAAAAAAAAATCAAAACATTATTTGCATTCATGCGACACTGAGAATGGATACGCATGAGACCAACCTGAGAGCTGACAGGATCTGTGTGCACCATCTCTTCCAAGCCTGCAGGGAGACCACACCATACAAAAAAGCTGGGTCATAAGTAAATAAACACTAGCACTGCAGCATACGGTCTTGTACTAAGGCTAACATGTACATGGTTTCTGATGGTTATTTACCTGCATTAATAGCAACTCTTATATGAAAAAAAATCACTGCTTTGTGAGTCAGGCTATAAAGCACTTAATGACGCCAAATATGTCTCTACTTGCACTGAGACCCCTCAGGTAACGCAGCACACAACACAGTGTTGCTGCATCCAAACCGGTTTTTATTCCAGTCTTTGTGTAGTGTTCCCACTCACACTGGATGCCTAGAGTGCACAAGAGTGTGTACTGCAAACATATATACTAACTTAGCCTTTCCCAAAAGTTCAACAAACTATCCTCCATCTCCAATAATGCTAAGTGCATGCTTTGGCTATTAGTTTTGCAGTTAATACTTTTTCATTCATGGCCTTGTGATTCTTTTTGGTCTTTTTCAGGAACTGCTTCAAACTTCCTGATGACATGTACTCTGTAATGAAAATCACCTGAAGGAGAAGAGGAGGAAATTTTCAATAAAACCACAAATACGCATGTTCAATTGAACTAGTATTGTAATCCACAACTCACCCGGGCCCGGTTCTCTTTAGTGTCAATCCAGTACTTGTGGAACTTGACGATATTTGCATGCTCCAAATGGATGAGGTTATCAAATACTGCTTTCACCTCCTCCTGAACATGCCATGCAGATATAACATCATTAGGATAAACACATATTACTGATGCAGTGTATGCTCCTGAAGGAGATCAGAACAAATGCCTGTTACTACTTTTTGTGACAATATAAGTCCTCACCTCCAACAGTTTGAAGTTCTTCCTCTCTGAGAACATGACTTCATTCCACACCACCTCTACCCCTTCCTCTGTGTCCATGGCCAAGTAGGCTGTGTCCATCCCAGGTACATTACGTTGATTCACCTACAGCAAACACAAACATCACAAGATTACAAATTGTAAGTGCATGCATGGAATGACAATAATAACATTGTGGACTGCATGTGCTTTCTTTACAGGTGACTGGCTTAATTGATTATGTAATTGAAATCATATAATATAGCTGGCACTGATTTCTCTTCACAAGTATTATTTTAGAATACTATATCAGCATGAAAAATGTGCTCTCAAAAACACAAACAAAACTAACCTCCTCTCTGCGCTTCTGCCAACGTCCACACGGACTCTCCTCCAGGATGTCTGACTCATCTTCACTTTCATCGTCTTCCTCAGTAGTAGTGGAGGCAGGGGGCTGTAAGGCAGCCCCAGGCAAGGATGACACCGATGCCCCACTTTGTACCTGCTGGTTGTTACAAAAAGACATGTGTGCTGCTGTCGACTCTGCAGCTGGAGGTCCTTTCCCCTCTGCATCTGCAATCATGACAACTTTTTAAGGCTGCACTGTGTCCTCTCAGCTTTTGTGAGTGAAGGGGAGGCCTCTTTTCTGTGTCTCTGTGCCTTTCAGCAACTCACACGTCCATCTTCTCAGAAGGGCTGCTTTTATTTGACTGGAGGCTGTAAACACATAACAAGTTTAGCCTGAAGACCCACACACACGGACACGCACGTGCACACTCAATCACACACAAACACAGGCAGTCTTGACATGTAGACATAGTGGGTTCTTCATCTTTCGGTGGTCTTTTAAGATACTTTTCAGTAGTTTTTTTTTTGTAAACTGTTGGAAGTTATTGCATAGCTACTCAGTCTCAAACTTAACGTAGTCTCACACGTTTTCGCTACCTTACTTGGCTAACAAGCTAATTAAATGTAAATAAACAGTTAGCTAGCATGCCATTTGGACCCCGTTTACAAAACACTTTACCGTGTAGCAGAGTCGACGCCACATGAAGCCGTCTCGTGTTACATGTTGACGGGAAATGTCTAAAAAGTGCAAGTAAAGCGACAAGAAAGAGACATTTAAGATGCTACTTCGTCATGAAATATATTTTTGGTTGCTTTTCGAGTCTTCTGTGGCAAGCAGAAAGTGGGAGGGGCGGGGCACCACTTGAGGAGCGCCTCTTTGCGCATATGCAACGCAATGGTGACGTCACTCGCCTCCACCAATGCAGAAAATGTCACACCGATTTAGACTTCTCCAAACAAACTAGAATTGATGGGATTAAAAACACGTGATAACGAGTGGTCATGGAACGTAGTTTTGTTGTTTGTTTGCTTGCCAGGGCATCGCTAACACCAAAAACAAAGGCAGAAATTGTATTTTGGAGAATACATATGTGTTATCGAAGACTCGTAGACAATCGTGGACATTCTTGTTTGTGGAAACAAAATACAAACGAAGCGTTCATTAATTCCCTTCCCTAATAGCCACTTATTTGTTCTTAATGTACTTACCTGCAACATTAACGCGCTTTACTCATTATTATGTAACGTACGATGCCTTGTAAACATTTGCGACATGCTCTGATTATATTAAAAAATGACATCTCTCTTTCTCATAGGATTAATAAAAAGTTAACACAATAGTTGTTTTAACTGTCATGTTATGATCAGATCGCATTCCATTGTGTAAGTGTACCAAAAGCGTGTACATTAATTGCATACACGTATTTCTACAAAATATAAAAACACGCACTCCCATGCGGAAGTGGAATATAACCAAAGCGGAAGTGGTTCGGATGTATTTCTCTCACTTTGCGTATCTTCTTGACACAGCTGGTTCACGTTGCTGCGTAAGATGTTATTTACGATCAACATGGGAGTCACTAGTGGACAATACGAGAGATCTTAGGCTGTTACAATTTAGCTTTATAAAAAGAACCACTGTGTGTGTGTCGATAAAAACAAGGGATCTCCACATTTTGGTCGCACATTTACGGCTATTTCATGGAGCAAGGGACGCGGGAGAGGTTGTCAGGCTGCGGGGTCTGGACATCAGCAACGGAGCCCCGGAGACGAGCGAGATGTTAGCATGTTAGCTGTGAGGATGAAGCTCTGACCTGTAACTACATTTTGTAGTCCTGCTCGTTTCGCTCATCATGGCGACTAACGGGGGCGACCTCACGACAGGGATGGGAGAAATCATCCAGCTGAACGTAGGTGGGACACGGTAAGCTTGGCCAGTGGGGGTTATGGGCACCGTGGGGGTAATTTGAGTCACGAAATTGTAAGATGAGATGCGTGTGGAGGCTGTTGCCGGTTTAATGCATGTCGTCTTTATTACTTTGCTTGCGAGCAGAGCTGTCACCCGGCATTAGCATCATTGCATGCTTATTACTACTACTAATAATACTGTACTGCAATTATGTGTGGTTTTTGAAGGTTCAGCACCTCCAGGCAGACCCTCACATGGATCCCTGACTCTTTCTTCTCAAGGTAACCTCTTTTATTTTTCAATTTGGAAATGAGAAGATGGGACATTGTGGGTCATCTCAGGACAAGCTGCACAGAGTACAGATGACGTCATCACGGTCCTAAAACTGTGTCAGCTTGGTTCAGCACTTACATTATTTATTGAAGTCATGTGTATAGATGTTCCAGAAGGTCTGATGAGAAGATGATGCAAAAACGAGTCATCTCATGCATTCATACATGCAGCGCAAAGAACAGCTACTAAGTATACGTAGCTGTAAAAGGAGTGTCTGTGTATTTATTGGAATTCCCAATAGCATTTTCACTGGCATACAAGTGTGAGAAAGAAGATAAGGCTGAATATGTGCAAATAGATACATATTTGTGTTAATGGATGTGTGTGTGTGTGTTCCAGTCTGCTTAGTGGAAGGATATCCACTCTTCGGGATGAAACTGGAGCTGTAAGTACAGCCTTTGGATACTTTTATCCAAAATAAGCACACAGCTTTAAGAATACAAATGCAAACTTATTTTTAGTATATTATTATATATTTATATTATTATATATTTTATATTATATATATTCACAGCTAGGAGACTGGGGTTCAATTCCACCCTCGGCCATCTCTGTGTGGATTTTGCATGTTCTCCCCGTGCATGCGTGGGTTTTCTCCGGGTACTCCGGTTTCCTCCCACATTCCAAAAACATGCTAGGTTAATTGGCGACTCCAAATTGTCCATAGGTATGAATGTGAGTGTGAATGGTTGTTTGTCTATATGTGCCCTGTGATTGGCTGGCGACCAGTCCAGGGTGTACCCTGCCTCTCGCCCGAAGACAGCTGGGATAGGCTCCAGCACCCCCACGACCCTTGTGAGGAAAAGCGGTAGAAAATGAATGAATGAATATTATATATATATATATATATATATATATATATATATATATTATATATATTTTTATATGAATATTTTTATTCAAAAATGTACAGGAAGCAATTAAAAAAAATGTAATATCTATTACATGTATTATGTAGTATAATTTTTAAAATTCATTAATTTCAGTTAGTAGTATATTTAGATAGAATATGATAAATATGAATGTTTACCATGATACATACTGCACATAATTCCAAGTCAATGTTTTCTATCACCTTTTGTCGTCATTTAGATATTTATTGACAGAGATCCTACAGCTTTTGCACCAATTCTAAATTTTCTCCGAACCAAAGAACTGGACCTGCGGTAAGAAGTCATTCAGACGTTATACTCGCTTGTCACCAGTGTCTTGCAGAATAAACCTACTCTTTGTTTTTGTTATGTGTCTCTGTAGTGGCGTCAACATCAGCGTTCTGCGACACGAAGCAGAATTCTACGGCATAACTCCCTTAGGTATATGTCTTATATAGGTGCACAACATCTGCCATGTAATTTGATTTTTAATGAGTGAAGTCATAACTCTGAGGAACTATTGTATTGTTTTACTTCCTACTTCATGGTTGGAACTTCCCTTCATTGTGTTTGGATTTGAAAGCGAGAGGTTACCTTTGTGATGGCTGATCAAGGAGCGTGTTCCATTCCTTTCCATTCTCCGCCATTTATTTGGGTCCGGGTCACGGGGGCAGCAGTCTCAGTAGGGAAGCCCAGACTTCCAGGTCCACGGTCACCTCCTCCACTAAGGTGTTCCCAGGTAAACTGTGAGACATAATTCCTCAAGCGCGTCCCAGGTCTTCTCCAGGGCTTTCTCCCGGCTCGGCATGCCTGGAACTCTGCCTCAGCAGAGAAGACGTCTGGGACTAGATGCCGCAGCCACCTCAACTGGCTCCTCTCCATGTGAAGGAGAAGTGGCTCTACTCTGAGCCCCTCCCGGATGACTGAGCTCCTCACCCTATCTCTCGATCTTGTTCTTTCGGTCACGACCCAAAGTTCATGACTATAGGTGAGGGTGGGAACATAGATCGGTCGGTAAAATGAGAGCTTTGCCTTCCGGCTCATTAGTGCAGATGCTGCACCGATTCCCCCATAGACCACCTGCGGGGGCAATCATAAGGGTCCAGTGGATTGCGCTTTAGGTGGCGGTCGAGGGCGGGCACCTGGGCAACCTATTGTATACTGAAAAAAGTGAAGTAGATCTCAATAAAGGTCCAGTTAGGGGTGGGCATAGTGGTCAACAATTCTCTATATTGTGTTGAATTTATTGATGGCATTTTTCAAAAGTCATCCCTCTCGGTACCGGTCATGCTGGAGCCTATCCCGGCTGTCTTCGGGTTAGAGGCGGGGTCCACCCTGGTCTGGTTCTGTGTAATGCACTACATCAATAATCAATTCCACACAGTTGGCAGAATTCTCAATAAAGCCATTAATATACACTTCCCTAAATGTGCTGTTTGTGTCCAGTGCGGCGCCTTCTGCTGTGTGAAGAACTGGATCGCTCATCGTGTGGTAGCGTCCTCTTCCATGGTTACCTTCAACCCCCCGGTAAAGAAATAGTGTATTTATGAGAACACGAACAACAGACAGAATGTGACATATACTCAATATTACTCCATCAGTCATCCCTGGTCCTAAGTCAAGCTCCACCCCCTCCTGTGACGAGCATCCAGGCCCCAGTGGAGCGGAGGGGTTCACCCACGCTGGCCCCCCTCCTAACGCTCCGGTCGCACCTGGACTAGATGACACGCACAAACTCGGTAGGTGACCTGAAGAAGAGTGAAGTGAGCTTTGACGATGGCGCTTTCGTCCTCAGGACCTGACCCCCGCAAGGTGCTCATCATAGCAGGACACCACAACTGGATTGTAGCCGCGTACGCACACTTTGTCATCTGCTACAGGTGCGTGTGACGCAGCATAAGTCATATTGTAGATGCTGACGTACTGATTAAACGTTTCCTACAGGATAAAGGAATCTACTGGATGGCAGCAAGTGTTCTCCTCTCCTTACCTTGACTGGACCATTGAACGCATTGCGCTTAATGCCAAGGTGGTGGGTGGCCCCCACGGAGACAAGGACAAGATGGTGGCGGCCGCCTCAGAAAGCAGCATCATCTTGTGGAGCATCCAAGATGGAGGCAGCGGCAATGAGATCGGTAGACGATTTATAGAAGCTAGCATAAGCATAAGCGGACATGTTCTTCATTACTTCTTCATCACCAGGTGTGTTCAGCCTCGGTGTGCCCGTGGATGATCTCTTCTTCATTGGAAACCAGCTGGTGGCTACAAGTCACACCGGGAAGGTCGGAGTGTGGAATGCTGTAACGCAGCACTGGCAGGTATCGTGTGTATCTTTGTTTGCGTGGATCCCGGGCGGCCACACGTAATTGTCAACTCACCTTCAGGTTCAAGATGTTGTTCCCATCACAAGCTGCGACACGGCAGGATCCTTCCTCTTACTGGGCTGCAACAATGGCTCCATCTACTACATAGGTGCACACACACTACTTAGTCTATTACACAAAGCACCTATATTACACCCTCAGTTTCTTTCCTTTTCTTCTTCAGACATGCAGAAGTTTCCACTGAGGATGAAAGATAACGACCTCTTGGTGACCGAGTTATATCACGACCCCTCCAACGATGCCATCACTGCACTGTCTGTCTACCTCACGCCAAAAACCAGTCAGTAATCAAATTATCATACTAATGAGTAATGAATAATAAGCAAAGTGTGGTCTTGAAAGTGCAGCTTCAACAGTGCAGCTAGGAAGTGCGCCTACATGAATGAACACTACAAGTGCAAAGGTAGAAATAATGTGCAATGAAAAAAAAAAACAAATTCTTTCCAGAGGGGGCCACTAAAACAACACATGTAGAAAAAAAAATGCATATTGCTCTGTTTCCTATTTTTTTTTTACATTTTCTTACTATTTTTACTTTCTTCATAAACAATCTCTGAAAAGGTTTTCATAATACTTTGACTTTATTCCCATAACATAACTTTTCCGCAACTTACCAAAGACAACCACTTGATTTTCTGTTTGTTTCTCACAAAATGATGACTTTTTTCTTCAATATTTCACTTTTATGCGAAGAAAATGACATAATTTTCCCCATAATTATTCTCGTAAATTGACAATTTTTTTCTCGTACTATTTTGACATTATTCTCATAAAATTGCAGCAGTTTTGTTTTATTTTAAATTTACTTTTGCTAATTATGACTCCATTCCTGTAATATTTTGACTTTATTCTCATAACATTCAAACTGTTTCTGCAACCTAATTTTTCAGAAATTATGTTTAGTTTGTTTCTCATAATATTAGGAGTTTATTCTCATAAAATTAAGATTTCTTTCTTTTTTTATTTCTCAATTTATGTGCTATTGTTGTTTTTTTCAAATTCAACTTGTCAATGATTTTTAACAGAAATGTGACTTTATTCCCATAACATTATAACTTCTGCCGCCACCTAATTTTCCAAAAATGACAACTTCATTTGCTGTTTTGTTTCTCATAATATCATGGCTTTAATATTTTGACTTCATGCTACTAAAATCATCATCATTTTCACCTCCATAACATTATGACTTTTTATTTTCAATTACTTTTGTCTTAATATTTTGACTTAATTATTTTCTTACTTGTTAAATGATGCAGCGGGCCAATAAAAAAAACAGCCGCCCGGCATAAATGGCCCCCGAGCCACACTTTGGACACCCCTGATCTAGCTGTATCAGTGACATGCAGTCAGTGGAGGCAGGTGAGGCAAAACACGAATAATGATAACATCAAAAAAATATTCATGTGTCCATTGGAAAAAAAAAAGAAATAATGTGCAATGAATGTGAGACTTAAGACCAGGGGGGGGCCGAGCCTTTTCTGTGGTTGGCCCCAAACTATGGAACTCTCTCCCCTCCCAAGTAAAAAAAGGCCCCCAACTTCGAAAGCTTTAAGTCTCGTCTTAAAACCCACTTTTATTCTCTGGCTTTTAACTCGGAGTGAGTCGTATGGTCCTGTGTCTTTTAGTTTTTCGTTTTTATTGTAATTGCTTTTATTTTTTATACTTTTATTGCTGTGTTTCTTGTTTTTAATATTTTAATATCTATTTTACTATTTTATTTCTTAAATGATCTTTTAGTTTTGGATTATTACTTTTTATTTTTACTAGTCTGTGCAGCACTTTGGAAACTCTGTTTATAAAATGTGCTGTATAAATAAAGTGGATTGGATTGGATTGAAAGAAGAGGGTGAATGTGCAAAGTAATGCACAGCAACAGAAGTGTGCACTCACAAAAAGTGCAACATTGAATTATAATCCAAAGATGAGGCGTGTGCAATAGAAGCCGAACTGAGAGTGTAAATGTGCAGTCACAGGCTAAATGTTGAATAAGGAATAAGCCAGCACACATTTGAAATGAGTTGTTCGCCGTGTGACTTCCTTTCTCTCCCGCTCGTTTCAGGTGTGAGCGGCAACTGGATTGAGATCGCCTACGGGACCAGCAGTGGCGCTGTGAGAGTTATCGTGCAGCACCCAGAGACTGTGGGTTCAGGTCCTCAGCTCTTCCAGACTTTCACTGTACACAGGAGCCCCGTGACCAAGATCATGTTGTCTGAGAAACACTTGGTCTCAGGTGAGGCCATGACGGTCTTTAAAAAAAAACAACATTTTCTTGGAACGCTGCGGACATTGAAGCATTTAAGGAATCACAAACTCTTCTTGTTCCGTTCTTGTAAGTGTGCGCTGACAACAACCATGTTAGAACTTGGACGGTGACACGCTTCCGTGGGATGATCTCCACCCAGCCAGGATCCACCCCCTTGGCCTCCTTCAAAATACTCTCTTTGGAGGAAACGGAGAGCCATGGCAGCTACTGCTCAGGAAACGATATTGGTGAGAGATCATTGATTGATTATACGTAGATGTTCTTGCTGAAGGACACTCTGGTGTCATTTATTGCATGGATTGTTCTCTTAGGTCCATTCGGAGAGCGAGATGATCAACAAGTATTCATCCAGAAGGTCATCCCCATCACTAACAAGCTATTTGTGAGGCTCTCATCCACTGGAAAAAGGTACAGCTTTCTTTGGGAATGTTTAGTACAAGTTTTCCATCTCTGAGGCTTTGTTTACGGATTTAGAATCTGTGAAGTCCAGTCCGTGGATGGGACCACCATCTCTTGCTTTATGGTTCGGGAGTGCGAAGGTTCCAGCCGCATGGGGTCGAGGCCCCGACGCTATTTGTTCACTGGCCACGGCAACGGTAGCATCCAGTTGTGGGACCTGACCACAGCTATGGACACGGCCAACAGAGGGGAGGAGAAGAGGAAAGAAGGTGAGCCATAAACGCTGAAGAGAAGACAAACCCTTCATGTTCTGAAGCTGTCTATGTCGTCTAGATGTTGGCGGACCCACCGAAGAGGAACTGTTACAACTGTTGGATCAGTGTGACCTGAGCACCTCTCGCTGTGCCACCCCAAATATTAGCCCCGCCCCTTCGGTGTTGCATCACACGCGCCTCAGAGAATCTTGCTCGAGGTAAGAGAGAGCATGAAGAAGAAATTGACAGCCTTGGACATTTTAGGTCAACCGCCTGTGTGTCCTCCACCAGTCTGCAGTTACACGCCCAGGAAACCATCCCAGAGAACCAGCCCACCTACGGAGCTGTGCGACCCTACAGAGAGAGCCCACTGCTGGCCCGTGCCAGACGAACGGAGTCCTTCCACAGCAACCGGTGAGAAACATGTCAATTCATTTCAAAGCTTTGTTCAGTTCAGGGTGAATTTTGGAATTTTGGAGGAATTCCCTTGGGGTCTAATGCACTTTCCCAGCCTTCTCTATCACACCTTCATGCACTCATGGAAGGATTCTTCCAGGATCCTCCACTGCTCCATCATCACAGCCACCTTGACATAGTCCACATCTTCAAAAATCACACAGAGCTAGTTTGGATGAGTTGGGAGGTTTCTCCAAGCACGGCGATCTCGGCCAGGAACTGTCTGATGCTCAGGGCATTGTGAGAAAGTGTGTTGTCATGGTGATGCATCCGCGACTTTTTGTACCACAACTGTCACTTCTTCTCATGCACTAAACAAAACAAGTGCTGCAGGATTACTTTGCTGGTAGATCATCTGGCTCGATGGCAAGAATTAGATGGAGTAAGGCCTCGGCCTGACTTTTCTGACACACCTCATATTGCAACCCCCTTGTTGCATAATTCTAAGTTTATAAACTTGCTATACGAAACAAAACAAAAATACATATTTTGAATGGTTTAGACTGCAACTGTAAAACATTTGAAAAGCACAATAACAATCTAAAATGTGACCTTCATGTTTCTCTCCAGAGACTTCCAGAACTTCAGCCTGACTCGAGGTATCCTGGACTGCACCGACCAGACCACCAGTCAGTCTGCTGACGCTCGCCGGTCACTTTGCGACTTCGGGCCCGAGGAAAGCGAGAGAAGGCTGTCCATCATGGACCTGTGGAGCTGCCGCAGCGCCAACGCCGCTGCTTCCACCATTTCCGGCAGGACCAAGGTAGACGGAGGGAGTCAGGAATCTCCACGGCAACCGCCTGACAGCCCGATTCCAGGAGGAGGTGATGTCAGACGTAAGGTACAATCACAGCCAGAGGAGGGTGACGTCGTGGGAGATGGGACGAAGGCGGAGCCAGGTGCGAAGAAGAGGGGAGTCCTGGATGTGGGCTTTCTGGGGAGAAAGAGGGCGCCGCCGGTGCCTCTTCTGTCGTCTGGATCTGAAGGTGGAGGCAGCGACTCCTCGGCTAACGCTTCTCCATCGCCAACCAAACTGGGCTCCTCCACCTCGCCTCGACACAGGAAGCTGACCATGGAGTCATCCAGTCAGGATAGCAGCCTCTGAGTCTGCGAGCAGTCCTGTATATCCTGTCTTAGACCTCAGCTGGTACAACCAACGTTCAAGTGCAGCATTAAAAACAGTGACGGACGGGTGTGTCGGTTATGCAAGAGTTAAGATGTATATCAGCAGTGCACACAAAGATTACAAGATGGACGCAAAGCAACAAGATGCATAAGACGTCTGTCTGCTTCCTGCCCCTTGCGTAATAATGTGAAACATTATTATTCTCATGCTTTATTTATTACCGTGAGAGGCACTGACATTCAAGTTCAAAGCATGCAGTTTTTTTCCCTGTGGGGGATCAAATTAGCCAGAAATAATAAAAGTGTATTGTGACATGTAAATGTTAAGCTTCTATAAGTACTGAAAAAAAAAATACTAATCCTGGTATACACCCATTATTTTTCCACTTTGTCACTTCTTCGTTCACAGTGGTGCCTCTGCCTGTGCAAGATTTACACACAAATTCTTATTTATTTTTGTATAGTTTCACAATGATCCTACACTACATCACTTTATCTCTTCTTGTTGTGTGTGTGTGTGACGGTGTGTGCCTTATTCAGTGTGTTTATCAAACTGTTTGTGTGCTCGAAATAGAAATGAAGGCGTCACATGACAAACTGACTCCAGGCTCAGTGATCAATTGGATGTTGTAAACAGCAGAGTGTAACTCGAGTTTGTGCAGGAATCCTCCAATTAGCTGCACGTGGGTAGTTGACATAAATCCCCCTTCTAGAAAACACACAAACTCAAGGAAGAACTACCTAAAGATGTCGTGTGCAACATATTTGTCATGCGTTTATAGTACTTTTTTTTTTTTGTGATGTTTGTCCCTGTACAGAGATGTTCACATACAACTGAACAAATGAAAATATTCCATGTGATGGATTCATGTACTGTATGTGATGCTTTGTTGTCCTTTGTGTATTGTTAGGAATCATATATTATACATATATATGCTATTGGACCTGACTGCATTTGCACTATAAAGACTCATTTTATTTTATTGACGATTGAAGATCCAAATATATCAATGTATTAACATGATGTTGTGTTTACATGCTGGGGAGAAAGACAGCGTACATACAGTATATGACATAATGATGATGATAACACACTTCCATCATTGCTTTTAGTTTTTTCTTGTATGCTTGAAATGTTCTATTGGAATATGATTGATTACCTAAAACCTATTCAAACTGGACACTCCAATAAATACTACAGTAAAACAAGTAGTTTGGTCATTTTGCTCAAAGAGGTGTTCAACGTGGCTGGGATTTGCTGCTCATATCCCTATTTCTGAAGAAGAACATTTTAACAGTACAGTACTTGAAACAAATAGGGCAGGGGTCTCAAACTCTATTTACTTGGGGGCCACTGGAGCTAGGGTCTGGGTGAGACTGGGCCGCATCAGGTTTCCCCCCCCCCAAAAAACACATTTATTAAAAACAAAAAAATTTAAAAAACTTTGCTTTGTTTCCAATTTTCTACAAGAAAAGCTCTGATAAAACATTCCAATGTTCTCAAATATCTCTCCTTTTATTTTTCTACACAAAATAAGATGAAAAATAAATAAACAAATCAAGAATAAAGAAAATCAATCAATCAGTAATAAATAAATATAATAATAACAATAAAACAGCAAATAATAAAAACTTAAGAAACCACATATAGTTGGTGGGTAGACAAATTATTTTTTTCTGATTAAAATGAACAGAGAATTATTAGAGCCCTGTAGACATGACAAAACACGCCTATAGTCACATTTATACTCTTTTTATTTACAACATATTGCGCAACTGCAGGGTCTTGAGACACATGCTAACTCGCAAACTAGAGAGCTAGCGACCTAAACGGTACCCTCCAAGTTATTTCCTTTAAACTTAAATAGCCAAAAACTTACCACTTCCACACTGATGGGGAGGATAACTATTAACAGTTATTTAACCTTTAACATGAACATTAATCAAACGTAATAATTTTTTCTGGGTACATGATACCATACAGCATCCATATCAAACTTGTGCGGGCCGCACTAACATTAAACTTTCATATCAAGGCGGGGGCCTCAAACTAGTGTCCTGCGGGCCACATCTGGCCCGCGTGTTTGAGACCCCTGAAATAGGGGGAAGGTGGAGGTGAGAAGGGCATGCTAATTCAGTTTGTGCTCAACTGCGGAAAAAAACCCAGAAGCATGCCTAAATCAAGTGGAACGTTTTTTTCCCTTCCTAATGACACCAATATAAATCAAATCTTCAAGATTAAAAACTCTTAACGCATAAATAATAATCAAACTTAGTTACTTATTCGTATAACTCACAGAGAGCAATAAACACGCTCACTCGCCTTTCTGCTGTGAGACATTCAGGTGTACTCGTAATTGAGGGTATGCCTCACAACTGCAAAGCCCCCTACTGTTCGGCACTTTCGGTTCATACAAGAACTATATTGAAGTATAATACGTTCATATAAACACATTGAAATGTTAATATTAAAAACTCCACCTGAATGTTTGTGTGTCTGCACGACTCGCCAGAGTGAACATAGTCGTTGTGTTCATTTCACTAACCTCCTATTTCAGACAGTCTCCTCTCTGAGATGGCGCGTGTCCTCAGTATGATTTATGACTTTAATAAAACTGTATGTGTGTGTGTGTGTGTGTGTGTGTGTGGCTCAGGGCCACACTGTCCTTTACAATCAGTCCACACGCTCTCATTTCACCACCCCTCCCTCCTCCCTCTGTGGCCGACACGAGCTGCGAACATGCCAACGCACGTGCGTGTACGTGTGTTTAGGTGTGCATGTGACCTTGAGCGAGGTCGCCATCGTTCTCACTGCCACTGATTCTTCACCTCTAACTTCTCTTGGTTGCTCCTTGAAGGGACGTAGGGGCAAAAGCTAAATGAGCGCTACGTCTTCGTGCGCGGTGAAACTGCGTGGACGTGTATAACGTGTGTAAGGTACTGTGTCACTTGATAATGTCCATTTTGGCTAAAGTTTAAAATGTATGTAACTTAAATGTATAGTGTTAATGTTGAACAACATAGGTACACAAGCAGTGTTTTAAAGACTTATTATAAAAGAGCAAGTTTGTTCATTGATAAACATGCATGTTCAAATGAAATAAAACCATTACCATTACACTTAAGTTGGGACATATACTCCATCAACGTGACAGCCATCGTAGCTTCCCTGTGGGACAAAAACAAGCTCCAAACAAACCACATTACTTGTTTGTTCTTAAAGACAAAATGTCACAAAAAAAAGTAACATTTGAAGTAGGTGGATAACTATAGTGAACTAGCTGCTGCCAGAGAGACAGCGAAGCCAGGCAAAATGTGTAAACAAAAATGATTAAATAGTCAAATTTCAATGCGAGTCAACTGTGAGTGACCACACACGCTGGGATCAGTCCACTTACACTGTGACAAACCGTCGTCAATTGTATCTTTCACTCTCACGATTCATCCCTGGGCACGTATTTTTATCCGGTCTCACATGTGTGAGTGGATGAAAAACTGACTCGCAATGTCTCATATTTTTGTCTGGAGCCCTGATAAAATACATATAAATATAAATCTCATGAACATTAATAAATAATATAATGTGTAATAAAAATGCAATCCTAATTAAAGTGGTAATTAGGCAAGGTCATAAAAAAAAACACTCAAACTCAAAAAAAGTCACATAAAGAATGTGTTGGCCATCGCTTATATTTGACTTACATAGCATCATCTATAAATAAGCATCATTTTACAGCAAAAATATATAATACTGCCAGCATAAAAAAGTCAAAATACATTTTTGTACAGAAAAAACAAGACATAAATAAATAAATAACTAAGGGGTGTCCAAAGAGCGGCTTTGGTGCCATTTGTGGCCAGCAGCAAAAGTTGAAGAGAGAGCAAAAATACACAATGCAATGACAACAAGTTGAAATGTTATTACTAATAATTACGTAACACTAATGAAATTAATATGCTTGGTCTCTTAAAACAAAGCAGGCTGATTTTCTTTCTATTAACTTTTTAGCATACAATAACAAGTAGCAAAACGGACTCCACACGCTTTCATTTTTTAAAATGTATGTGGCCATCGGTGGAAAAAGTTTGGACACCCCTCAATCAAACTAGTTTGTCTGAAGAACTCCATTCATAATAATACAATTTCATTTATAAGCGCCTTCTAAAAGCCCTAAGGACACATGATTGAGATTAAAAACCAGATGAACAAGTCACAGTGAGTATAGAGTCTTGAACGTATGCATTTTTGACAACATATAGCACATAAGTTATCTAAAATACATAACAGCGACAGGAATAACGTTACAGTAGAAACGGCACATCAGTGATTCTCAGCCACATTTAAGACAATCGGAAAAGAAGTTGGCATTTTTTTTTATATATCGTGCTAACAAAGAGAACGGCCATCCAGGAAGTTATGTTGCATTTACAGAATGACGTCTGTTTAAAGTGTTTAAATGATGCACGGTGACTTAAGGAAACAAGAAAGGTGAATTGGAAATACTAAAGCTCCACATAAGATACTGCTATTTTCTAAAAAAAAAAATCTATGTTTAAACTGTATATATGCTTCACTTACTTCAGTGGACTTAATGACATGAGATATAATGGATCTGAGATAGTCATTTTTAACTGTTTTTTAACTGTATTTTAGCTGTGATACCTTTTTGGCCGCTGCAATCCATCCATCTTAAAGTTGTGTGTCAGTGAACGTGGCGTGCTCCTTCTTCACACAGCTTAGAGCCTTGATAGCGTCTGCAAAGTCTTCCTCCACATACTGAAAGAACAACAGCATTACTTCCGTCTGTCTGTGTGTATACGTATCTATCTATAGCTTACCAGTCCAGGGTTGTCCCAGCAGCCGTCGTCCATCAGAGCCTTCTTGTCAATGAGCTGACTGAGGCTGTGGTGTAAGGGATGATGGGAGTAGGCCTGCGTCAGGTCACTTTGGCTGGGGACTCTCAGGACAGACATGGGGCTGAATGGAGAGCCACCACCCACTATCTTGGTGTCGGAAAGGCCCTGAAATGCACGTCTGACTTTAGATTGTGTTATTGTTACTGTTATTGTTATTCATGTAACAGATCTAATATAATAGAAAAAGTAAAAACAAATGTACGACACACACTTACCAACCACAGCATGAACACATTCAATAACAAAAACCCAAGCGGCCAATCCCAACAACATAAGAGGCAAAAAGAAATGATGACGCAACTACCCACTAATGCAGTGGTTCACAACCTTTTTTTGGGGATGACCTTATTTTATGAAAAGTGGATGAGACATTTTTAATGAGCTTGTTGGGTATTTTTGGAGGCAAAAAGGGATGTGACCATTTCTGAGGCTGGTGACGTCATAATTGAAGCATCCGTTGTGAAGATGACTTGCAGATGTGAGTACAAACCTTGAAGTCAGGTCTCCTGTACGAGTCTGGGCTGTAGGTTCTTGTTGACACTCACACATAAAAGCATGCACACGTACACAAATACGGCAAACATGCTCAGTGCACAGTACCTCAGTGTACACAGTGTAGCTTTTAAGCGTAACGTTGTTGATTTCGACACAGTCTGCGACTGTGTCAAACTGCAGGGAGGGGGGAAACAATGACACTTAGAAAGGGGGGGCATGGTAGTGGGAGGAATCTTACTGTGAGACGATCGCGATGAAGCACAGAGCCAGAATGATGTTTAGAACACAAGTCAGGACAAGGCCTCTGAGAGACACACAGAGGAGGAGAAGATGAATCATGAAGCAGGGAGGAGGAGAAGGGTGGAGGAGAAGAATAAAGTCACGAAATTGGAATTACAGCCAATGAATAAACATTAATTACGAGTCGGACAGTGAGGAAACAATGCTAAAAATGCTGCTGTGTTTGGTGTGTGTACAAAGTAATCACTGAAGGCACACCATTATGTTATTTCTATGTCAGTAAGTACACTAATGAACTAAATAAACATTGTTTAGTATATATTTTTAGTCTTTTAATATATTTATTCAACCATGGAACATTGATGGAATTAAGTTACTAAGTGGTATTATTTAAAGATATTTTACAGAGCTTTCTTTAGGGTCTTTGGGGGTATGCAATGTATAAATTCTAAAAATATAGAATATAGAAATGTAAATTGTACATAAACATTTAAACATTTTTAAAAAATAAATCCATCCATCCATATGCTGTGCTGCTTATCCACATTCAGGCTATGGGGGTATGCTGGAGCCCTGGACCCATATAGACAAACAACCATTCACAAACAACATTCATATTTATCATATTCTAAATATACTACTATATATATAATATATATATGTATATATAATATATACTATATACTACTAACTGAAATAAATGAATTTTAAAAATTATACTACATAATACATGTAATAGATATTACATTTTTAAAAATTGCTTCCTGTACATTTTTTAATAAAAATCTTCATATAAAAATAGAATATATATATATATATATATATATATATATATATATATATATATATAATATTCATTCATTCATTTTCGACCGCTTTTCCTCACAAGGGTCGCGGGGGTGCTGGAGCCTATCCCAGCTGTCTTCGGGTGAGAGGCGGGGTACTCCCTGGACTGGTGGCCAGCCAATCACAGGGCACATATAGACAAACAACCATTCACACTCACATTCATACCTATGGACAATTTGGAGTCGCCAATTAACCTAGCATGTTTTTGGAATGTGGGAGGAAACCGGAGAACCTGGAGAAAACCCACGCATGCACAGGCAAATGAGATGTAAATGAATTACTTACATACATTTAATAAATTTATCTTCATAAATTGTATTTATATTAATATAATATACACTCATGGAAAAAATGATTAGACCAGCCTTGTTTCTTCAATTTTGTGTTAATTTTAATGGCTGATATCCACTACAACATTCTACCTGAAAAATACGACAATATGGAATGCCTAAAAGCAGGTTTTTGCAGTAAAATGCCATCACTAGTGATTAAATTATTAGATGTATGCTCTTAAATTACACTCTTATGAGCTATTTTTGTCGTCATTATTATATTTGTAAAAACAAAGATATGTCAGGCATTAAAGTGAAAAATTTAATGAAGAAACACGGCTGTTTTTTTCCATGACTGTATATTTTAAGTATGTGTATATATAAAAAATTATTTCATGACAAACAGGAACTTAATGTATTTATCTCACCGAGTACGTCTCGCCACCAGCCTTCCTGCTCTTCTGAAGCATGACCAGTGGAGGGCGCTCTCTGGCTGATGGATTCTTCCTCAAAGCTCTGGAAACCATGAATTAAAAAAATATTTCCACAGTATTGTTCAACTTGATAGGAAGTGTACTTACTAAAACAAATATTATAGACAATACTTCCATGCTGTACACCATATTTAGCTATATTAGGATGCCATGAAAATACCTTTGCAGCAGGAGTCCCAACATGATGGCTAACAGGAAGAGACCCAGCAGCGCCAACAGCAGAATGAACCACAGCTCAGTGTAAATTGGGGCTGCCGACATGCTCACTCCCTCTTTGCCCATCTCCTCTGGATCAGTAGGACCTGTAAGTGCAACATTACATGGATTATAAGAGGTCCTGTTATACTTTTGTTCATAGATGTTTCTTTTCTTTTAGACTTTCTTAGACTTTTACCTAGACCCACAGCAGGACTGTATCTCACAGTGGGAGTGATGGCACTGCCACTGTCTGTGGTACATGTCACCTGAAATGATAGCACTAAGGAGGACGGAGAGAGAATCACATTGAAAGTAGCTGCGTGTAGCAGTGTGGTGAGCAGGATTATGAGTGTGTGTGCGCTCACTTTTCTGTGACGTGCGTACAACATGAAGGTAACTGTAGAAGCCACTATAGATCCTGAGCTGGCTCTCAGTAACAGTATACTCCTTCAGGTAGCCATTTAGGGAGAAGGACCCGGTCCAGTCCAGCCATATGACCGTCAGGTTGCTGCCCACAGATAAGGGTGAGACGTACTGTGGTGCTATGAGAACAAAACACATATATATTTAAACAAAATGTGGACATGAAGTAAGATGATGCAGGGATGGAGCTGACCTTCAGTGAGCGTGACGACGGCAGTCCAGTTGGAGGCGGTGCTTCCCATGTTGTTGAAGCAGGCCACTCTCAGCTCATAGGTGGAATAAGGCTGCAGACCTACACCGTGGAGGATACTCACAATAAAAACACAATACTCAAGGCCTGCTAAAAGATGTCTCTGATATTTTGCCCCAATTTGGAGAAAATTACATATAAAAGCCTTATTGCACCCTAAATGAGCATTCTTAGTGATGCAACATCCGAAGTGTAAATAATATGCTGTCAGGCGAGTGTATGAACTGTCCAGCACTTTTTGTACTACTACTACTATTACTACTACTTCAATAGACTTCTACACCACTATATACATCTGTGTAATACTTTGTTTTTATACTCAGTATAGTTACTCCAGACCCCCATTCACTGTGCAATATCTGATCAACCTCCATGTGCAATATTAAGAGTTCTAAATGCAATATACTAAGTTCTATGTGAAGTATTTCCATAATGCCTCATATTAACTCACTAACAGGATCTCAGTGTATAGACTGGTCATATATATCATCTGGTTTCATATTATCTACATACTGTATTGTATATAACTCTGGGAAAAACTGTTGATTTTGTTAATACTTGGGTTGTTTATATTGTTTATTTTTCTATATTGTGTATTTTGTACTGCTTAACTGACTCTGTACTCTTGCTGCTGTGCAATACAAATTTCCCCACTGAGGGACGAATAAAGGCATATCTTAATCTTAATCTTATCATGTCAACTTGAAGCCATGTATGAATATGACTGCATATACTGCATCGGTCATTGCATTATGCTCACATAAGTGCCAGTAATTAAGGCTTTGATGCTAGCAATATTGTTTTATTGATAAAAATGACTTCCCAGTACTTTCTCTGGATGTTAGTTACCGAGCATTTACCTTTGCAGAACTGTCATCACATAAAAGCATGACAGTAGCCAGTCATGATATGATATTTAGTATTTGGTAACTCTAACTGCATTGTGTATGTCCTAATATAAAGTAACCTGTCACATTGTAGCTCCGCCTTTTGCCGAAGAATCTAATTTCCGCTGGTCCAGTAACACAAGGGTGGTGCACAGGCTGCGGGGGCTGCGGGCAGGCTGTTCTGAGATGGAGCTCACAGCTGGACACAGGTGAGGTGAGGTAGGGGGGGGGGACGGTGAGATGACATCATTGATGCTTTACCTTTGTTTAAATGTGCACGTATAGGTTTTATTCCCCTCACCTCTCGATGATCCCATTGGGCTCCAGGGGCTCCATCCACGCCAGCTGGGCTGAGCGAGAGGTACGCGTGATGGCACGAGGCGGCGACTGTCGTGATGGTGAGGCAGCCAGTGTGTGCAGCACGACTAGTGGTCCCTGGCTACAACACTGTCACACATTACTTCAATATGGTGTTGGAACTGAAAGGCAATTATTGCCAATATTGGTATCTATATCTGCAGTATATGTAAGCTGTCTTACATGTACTTAACTTGAAGTTATTAGTTATTCATTCATTCATTTTCTACCGCTTATCCTCACAAGGGTTGCAGGGGGGTGCTGGAGCCTATCCCAGCTGTCTTTGGGCGAGAGGTAGGGTACACCCTGAACTGGTGGCCAGCCAATCACAGGGCACATATAGACAAACAACCATTCACACTCACATTCATACCTATGGACAATTTGGAATTTTTAGTAGTTATTATACATTTAATCAAATGTATAATAACACCTTGGAGTCTGAGCGTATATCGACTCTGGCTGGATATTTGCGTCATGGCCAATTATGTAAGTTATACAATGAGGACATGTAGGTTGTGCAAGCGTACCTAATGTCATGGCCAGAGGGATGTTTGGCTCAAGTTAGGAAAGTTAGGAGAGTAAAAAGCGATATCCGGGTATGTTTTAAAGGCCTACTCCCTGGTTGCATGTTATTACCTGATAACAGGTGCAGGCCTCCACTCCAACCCTGTACCGCGTGTAAGGCTGTAAACCATGAAGTGTCTGCTGATGAGATGTGCCCTCTGAGAGCTACCAAAAAGCAGTACAGAGTTTGCGTTAATTCCACTTTGGGGGCTTCACACTACTAAGAAAGTAAAAGTGGAAAAGTGGAAAAGAGTGAGAGTTTCTTTACCAGAGTGACGTCGTCGTTGCGGTCAAGAGAGAAGATGCGGTAAAGGCTGACGATGCCATTGGGCCGGGCCGGAGAGTGCATTTCCACCACCGCCGTGGTTGCGGAGACACGCAGGAAAGTGGGCGGAGCGACACCATCGGGTGAGGCGGGTCCAGTTGTCCCGCTAACCCACTGGCTAGGAGAGCGGCCGGCTGAGTTCACGGCCCACAGCTGATAGTCAGGATTGGACATGCAGAACATATAGCATTAGGATTTCACACGCATGTTATAAGCTGTTAATGAAAGTGTCTCTTCATTAGCGGGCCTACAACAGGATATAAGTCGATTTATTGGATCATCCATCAAAACTAGCATCGGGCATGAGAGCGAAACCTTTTCACCATGCAAAGCAACACTAACATATCTGCATGACAATTACTTTTCACCTTCATCAAGGAGTTACTCACACAGTAATCTTATTTGTGTGCTTGTGGTGGCTGTAATTAAAGGGTGTACACAGCGCAGGGTCACGCAGGGTGTAGATTTGCATGTGTAAGTCATCTGTAGCCTGTCACAAGTAGTCCACCAGGCAGATGGATGGGTCTGAACTGTGTGTGTGTCTGTGTGTGCGCTGTTTGCAGGCCCAAAATGGTGAGGCTGGAGCGCGTATGCATGCGTGTGCATCATGTTAAGAGTTGAATTAACCTCAATAATAGTCAATTAGGATGTGATCAATCAGAGTGATTGATCTAAGTGACAGCACAGATGGACTGAGGAGGTGAAATAGAAGATGGAGAGACAGAGAATGAGGAGGACATGAGGAAAAATGGCCGAATAGAAAGGCGGGGCACTGAGAGAAGTTGTTATGTATTATGTACCATAGATAAGATAATGATGCTGAATAATATAATAATTCTATATATATAATAAGACAAAAACACTGTCAATAAGTAAAAAAGTAGTACCCTCTTTATAAAGCTGCAACAACAGCATTCATTCATTTTCTACCGCTTATCCTCATGCATGCTGGAGCCTATCCCAGCTGTCTTCTAGCAAGAGGCGGGGTACACACTGAACTGGTGGCCAGCCAATCACAGGGCACATATAGACAAACAACCATTCACACTCACATTCATACCTATGGACAATTTGGAGTTGCCAATTAACCTAGCATGTTTTTGGAATGTGGGAGGAAACCGGAGTACCCGGAGAAACCCCACGCATGCACGGAGAGAACATGCAAACTCCACACAGAGATGGCCGAGGGCGGAATTGAACTCGGGTCTCTGAGCTGTGAGGCAACAACAGCATTACAACAAAAATAAAACCTTTTGTCTAAATATATATACGCTTCAAATCATTGACAACAGCGATCCACAAGTGCAATAAAAGCGCCTGTAGTTGTTACACCAAGGTAGATAATATAATTGCAGATAGGCATTAACCTTGAAATCTGAAATAAATTCAAAATGGGGCACGTTTGGCTATGAAAGCCCAGTCGGGACGTCATATAATAAAAAGGTTATAAAATATAAACTGGGATCTCCAGCGTGGTGTGATACTGCTTCCAGTTTCTCCACAAAGAAGTCAACCTAGCCATGAAAATGTCTGCTTCTTTTTAAAAGGGGATGACATAAGCTGATGTGATGTCCATTACTGAGGCCCTCATTTGACTCATTCAGTCGACAACGCACTTTTTGTACTACTCCTACTTATACTACTATTACTACTACTTCAATAGAATATTATCATGTCAACTTGAAGCCGTGTATGAATATGACTGCATATACTGCATCAGGCATTGCATTATGCTCCTATTAATGCCAGTAATTAAGGCTTTGATACTAGCAATATTGTTTTATTTATAAAAATGACTTCCCAGTACTTTCCCTGCATGTTAGTTACCGAGCATTTACCTTTCCAGAACTGTCATCACATAAAAGCACACTTCAATTCTTTGCCCAGCAACCATAATGCTCTCTGCACAAGACAGTGGAACAGTCAAAAAGTGATAAAAGTTTATGTCACATAGACGTAAGAAAGAGAAAAAGTTGCAAAGACAGAGATCACCTTCACCTTGATCCATTTGTCATCCTTAAATCATACACAGGCTCTTTACTGCTTTCACTGCTCTCTTGTTCTCTCTCCTCCTATTGGGCCGCCATTTGGCTTGTTAGACACAAAATAAAAATACACCACGTTTGCAGCCATGGCAACAAACGACTTCAAGGAACTTCCTGGGTAAAATTGAGTGTTTCTATTGGACCACGGGACCCCGGACGCCGTGGAAGTGCTGTGATAGGCGGACAGAACCACTTGGCGGGTGCATCTACTTGGGGTGAAGGGGCTAAGTTGTGTGAAAGTGTGCCGTAATTAAAAGCAGGCATAAAGCTGTCAATAGGAGCTTATGACCCAGTGTAATTAGCCTAATATGATTTCTCTCTCTGGCTGAGCTAAACTAAGCTGATGTATTGCCCTTGTGTATGCCTGAAACGCCAAGACAGAGACAGCAAGAGCCTGTAAACACAGCAGAACAAGATGAATACCCCGACACGCAGGGAAGTAGATTAAACTTGCCATTTACTTGTCAATTGTGAAAGAAATGATAGCTGAGTGAGTGACAATGAAGATGTGACAAAAAAAAAGAGATTTGCAGAATATAACCTGATGTTGTGGCGTACACGTGGCACACGTGGTGGACCCTTGTCAGTCCATGTGATCATGAACAACACAAACATGGCAACATGCCCCACATTCCCCCCCCTGTTGGAAAATCCCTAGGGGACATGTAGCGGTCACCATTAAAAGGTCTTTCCAATACAAGTGCTGTTACCAAGGGGACTAACGGCTAATTCGATTGGCTGGCCGGTAATCAGGAAGTGGGGTGCTCTGAGTGCGCCGTGATTAATGGCGCCGTTGCCCGCCCGTCATCTCCCAAAGCTCCTCCCTTCCCCTCCTTCCTCCTGTCATAAATTAGGACCCTCGTAAATAAAAACGGCACCACAATCAGGCAAACTCAATCAATTACACAGGTTCTCTGGCCTCGGCTCGTACGTCTGACAGGCAGGGATGCTAATGTTATTGTTGCTTCCAAAGGGCTCGCCTGTCAATTAACGCATCAACACAACAGGACGAATATGGAGCCTTCTATTTACCACCTGTCTGATTACTTGGCTCCGGCATTAGTGTGTGGATGACTCTATCAGTAGATTTGTGTGGGAGGATGTGATTAGACTTCAGTTTAAAGTAAAAAATTTATCTATCTCAAAAATGAAGTTTATTAGTATTATCATTTAAAAAGAGCACACAAAATAATACTATACCTGGTACTGATATGCAGTAAAAGGCAGGAGTCCCTCATCCTTGCAACTTGTGGATGAGTTACTGTACACAAGTGCTGCTGCATCACTTCTGTGCGTATCAACTGTGAGCTCCAGCCGGCGGTACACCTCATAATGTAGCTTCCAGCCATTTGGTTGAGCTGGAGGGGACCAGGTCAGCAGGAAGGTTGTCTGGTGGCCTGTGTAGGTATCTGGCTGCAGGTCCAACAGTGGTGCTGCCTGTCCAGCAGGTGGAGCCTCCGGCGTGAGAATGGACGACCAGTCGCTGGAGGAGCAACCCAGCGCTGTGCAAGCCTCTAACCTCACCTCGTACCTGCACACAGTTTTATATGGAGTGATCTGATATGGACTGATGTTAGGGCATTATCACATGTGTGATGACACCACTTCACGGTGATATGCATTTCATGCAGTCACTATGTACAGCTACACATGCTCCAAATGCTCAGTTTTCATGGACACTGTCAAAAACTTTTAATGGGGTTTTTCTGCTGTTTGTCAAAGTAGGTTATGTTTGGCAGAAAGAGCTGTCAATATGATACAGTACAGTTGATGGTAGCAGTTTGGGTAGTTGGGCCGATGGGCCTAATGTTGTGGTTGGTGAATGTATACTGCGACATTAAAAGCAAAACTTCAAATGTAAAACATAATTAACATTCAACAAAACTAATAGTAATTAAAACTGCAAGCAGTGATGAGCGGGCTCGAGCACCTTGACGCGCTCGGGGGTACGTGCGAGTCAGGGGTACGCGCACAAGCGGATGGGCGCGCGGACACGTCGTACAAAAAACCGGGGTGATCGAATAAGTCGTAAGGGAGTTACGGGACTTACAATTTTCTACCAGGAGGGGGCGACACCGGTGACAAGGCAGGTATGCGGTCACGTCCCGTCTGACGCCCCAAACCTCCATAAAAAAAAATTGCGACGATCGGACCGTGCAGGAGGTACTCGTGGCGCCTACTTCTGGCCCGAAAATCGCCGACGGCATCAAAAATGGCCGACTTCCTGTTGGTTTTGCAATATGGGTTCTTGAGACTTTTTGGTGCGTCCTGTCATGATAGACGTCTCCACCAAGTTTCAAGACGATCGGTGAAACTGGTGGCAGGGGCTAATTTTTTTTTAAATTTCAAAGTGGCGCTAAAGAGTCAATTTTGGAACATTATATTTGAAACCCATAAAATATCAAATTTTTCGCCAGACCTGATGCGCTCACCAAATTTGGTGAGTTTTCGGGCATGTTAAGGCCCTCAAAATCGCGATCATTTTGGGAGATGAATAATAATAATAATAAACATTACGATTACAATAGGGCTTTCGCACTGTCAGTGCTCGAGCCCTAATTAACAACAGTTCAACAGCTGTGTGATTCAAGGCAAAGACCCCTAGATCCCATCATGGCTCTGAATATATGTGGTGATCCAGATCTTTCCTTTTTTTTTTTTTTTTTTTTGGAAAATGTAAAAATAATGTAAAAAAAATAAAAAAAAGTTAATAAGAACCTGCGGTATGGAGCGAGCCCACGCAGCGTGATGCGTCTCTCTGAGAAGACACTGTCCTCTGGCGTGTACACAGTGCTGCTCACACTGAGCTGGATGGGATCTCGGTGATATACTGTGTAACTAATAATGTCTCCATTAGGACGGGCGGGGATGTTCCACTCCACTTTCACCTAGATGGGACATTGAAAACACCATTCATTCTTAGAATGACCTTTAAACCTAAAAGGATACATACGCTAAGAGCCAATATGAGAACATTACAAATACGTTAAATAGAACCACAATGGTACACTAAAAGCAACTTTGGTAGGATTTTGAATATACAATAGTGTAGATCTCATTAGATTGTTAGGTGTACCTACGTAAAACAGTGGATGAGTGTATATCTTAATGTAGTGTTTACGTCTTCAAAAGCCCAACCTGACGAGGTCCCAGAGGTGACAACATGGGGGGGCCGACACCAGAAGGAGCCGCTGGGTGAGTCTTTGCTGTGGCTGAGGCGCTGCTCGCTGCCCCTCTGCTGTTGTTAGCGCAGACAAAGTAGCTGTACTCCACATTGGGCAAAAGAGTGAAGTCATGGTAGCGTGTCTCGGGGCCCACGTAGATTACTTCGCCATCTCTGCGGAGTTCATATGCTGTGATGACGCCGTTGGGGTTCTGTGGTGGTCCCCAGCTAACTTCTACTGACTCTGGACCAGTGACCTGGAGCAAATGGGTAATTGACAAGTTAGATTGCTGGCTAAAGTGCTGCGTTAAAATGCTAACATACCTTCAGAGTGGGGATAGGCATATCCGTAGGAGGAGCCTCCTCTGTCACAGTGGCTGTTGCTGCGCTGGCAGTGCAGCCACCACTGGTGCAAGCTAACAGTACGAGCTGGTAGGACGTGTGAGGATTCAGGTGTGGCAGCATTGTCTTCACGTCTGTCCCACGATAAGCCTCTTGGCTGTTCACTTTTAGAATATATTCAGTTACCTCCCCATTTTGGGTCGCTGGTTTACCCCAGGAAATGTTCATACTGTTGGATGTGATGGAGTCCACAGTGGGAACCCCTACAGTGGCAGGGGGGGCCTCTAAGGTGGTAATGTTAGTATGGGGGCTTGTGATGCATCCCTCAGATGTGCATGCTGTGATGGAATAGCTGTAGGAAACAGAAAAATAATCATTTTTATTCATACATATACAGTATACTGTGTAGTCATATGTATATAAAGTACATACAATATATAGATGTTACTGTATGAGAGTAGACCTTACCTATAGCTTGAAAAAGGAAGAAGATCTTTGTCAGTATAGTTGAGGACTGTTGGGTCAAAACTAAAGGAGAAGCTCACATTGTTTCTCTGGATCCTGTAAGACTGGAGCAACCCATTGGGTTCTAAAGGTGGAGTCCAGGATATCAACACTTCACTTGGTTGATCCTGAAGGTGGCTCACTGTTGGTGGGGCCAGGCCAAGAGGCGGGGCCTGTTTGGTTGTCACTGTTAGCCAGGGGCTGTGGGTGTGGCCAGCAGGGTTATGGGAACGTATGGCAAAGTTGTACTGAGTCCAGGGGCGCAATCCAGTCACCGTGTAGAAGAAAGTGTCATTTGTTTGTGGAGATGATTGTTTGAACAGCACCTGTTTGTGACAGTATTGTTGGTTCAGTGACCGTAAATGATAAGTCAAAGAAAGAATAACAGAACTTTCACAAACTTTTTCCCTTGCAGCATCTTGCTTGTTGCTTCTTCCACTCCACATCTGACTTCTTCCCAGTAAATAGTACTCCTCAATGGGCCCATTTGGTTGAGAGGGACGTCCCCAGGAAAGCAACACATGGTCTGACCCAATGGAAAGAGGTGTGGGAGAAGGCTGCAAGTCAGGTGGAGCAGCATCAGTGGTGACATGATGAGGTGGACCCCGTGTGCATCCTACTGATGTGCAAGCTTCAAGAGTTAGCGTGTATGTGGTCCATGGGTCCAAGCGTCGGAAAAGGAAGTGACGTGACAGACCACTGAACTCCAGGTTTCCCTCGCTGTACAAATTATACATCTGATGAGAAGGAGAACAGGAAGTCAAACGTCATATGACTTTGAGTATTTACGTATGAAGATGTTCAGTTTAAGGCATTCCATGTTACGCAAGGAAGACAGCCTGTTTAACTTGCATTGTATTATGTTAGCTGTTCTGTTATTACTGTGTATACCGTGATGGCTCCATTTGGAGAACTTGGTGGATCCCAGCTGAGCAGTAAGGACCTGCCCTGCTCTTTCTGCTCTACACTGAAGTTAGCCAGGCCAGCAGGAGAAGCCTCCATGGTCCTTATGCTGACCAATGGGCTGGACACACCGCCTGCATGGATGAGAGAAAAAAAAAAGAAGCATTTTACAGTCTGTGAAGGTTTGTATTCGTTATAAAGGCAATGTTTGAAATCAAACCTGCTTCATTTCTGGCTTCCACTAGTAGATCGTACTCACTGTAGGGCTCAAGGCCAAAGATTGTCGCTTCTCGGACTGAACCCTGAGAAAGTTAGATTAGAATTAAGAAAATGAAAACAGGAACTAACTAAATACGATGGAACGCGTAACCTGCAAATTAGTCACACAAAATATATAACAGGGGAACATAAAAAGTTTGTATAAATAATGTAAATAATAATAACAACAATAATAATAATAATGTAAATAATGTAACATGGGATTGGTGGTATCAACATGACAACTAAGAAGTGGCAGCTCCAGACTGGCACATAGCCGTCCCTTAAGGCTGCGGAGTGTTTATGTTACACATGCACATTCATTCCCAGCACAATAAACATACACACACTTCTCTCATACAAACAGAGAGGAGACAGTGCGTCTGCCAGTAGCTTCAGGCATTGGGACACAGACCAAAAAAGCTGGCACTCACCAAGACAGTGTGTGTACTGTGCATGCAACATCATTTACTAATTGATAAGAGACGCACTGTTGTTTGAAAAGGGATGACACGGTTGTCAGGGATGGAGGATGCCTTGCGGTTTTTAAATTAACATGTGAGCATGTATCTATGAACATTTATGAGAACAAATTACACTGTAGTATTTTTCTTTTTTTTTAGTTGAGTCTGCATTTTTAAAATTCAGAAGTAAACATATGTAAAGAGATTAGCGGGTTGGGATCCAAATGGCTCAAATTCAAACCGGAATCAAAGGAAAAGAGCCAGACAAATCAGCGTGGCGTGGCACCAAGGATGAACTGCTTGAACAATAAGCCAAATGCATGTCTTGACTGTGTACATGTCTGCGAGCCAACGTGTTTGTCATACACACTAAAATAGGATTAATAAGTCCCTGGATACCTAGACACGAGCTAAATCCTCCTGCAAATCACGCAACTTTGTTGTGAAGAGGAGGAAAGAGGGCCAAGACTTGAAATAAAAAAAACCCAAAGCGTACAAGTAATGATAGAGAGGGCAGAGAATTTAGGTAGAGTGATGCAAAAGGTGAGTAGGTACAAAACAGATGAAGCAGATAAAAAGAGGACTGGCATAAAGAGGAAGGGAGAGAGACATTGAAAGACTGAGCAGATCAGAGGTGAGGAAAGAAGAGATAGATGTTGCAAAAGGGAGAGACGGATTAAGTGAGCGCGAATGAGAGATCTCTCTACCTTAAAAGCCAGTGAAATATGTGAGGCATGTGGCCTATAAAGCGCTTAACATATGCACATTGTCAATAGCAGCATCTGGCACTGGCAGCTTTTATAGGAGCGCCGAGACTCTGCTACACGCCTCTAGATGGCAATACATTCAAACACTTTATCGCTGGAACGCACCACAGTAACAGCCCCCTCGCTGCACACACACACACACACACACACACACAGGCATGCACACAAGCGCTATGAAAATGAGCACATCAGCCTGCTAACTGCACACACACACACACACACACACACACACACACACACACACACACACAGGCTGTAATCAAACGCTCAAGCATGGAAGCACTCTACTATTACATTCTATTAACAGCCCCCTTAATAACACTTTCTTCCTAATACACAAGGAAAAAAAGAAACTAACAAGATGAGGCAACACACAGTTATAGCAGCAGAATAAATTGATGACACATTAATCTCTGCTGTGAAGGACAACACAAAGGTGGTCCCATCCGATCCGAAATGTATTACAGTACCTCATGTACACAATACTATGGAAACTCTAAATTCAAAATCCTGTGAAGTTAAAGTCCATCGAGGATCTCAAGTGACTTTTTTGCTTTTTATTTGGCTTTTTTTGTGATGCCACCACATAAGGGCACCAGTGATGGCAAAGCATATCATGACAACCAAAGCATTAATGCTATGCTCCCTCCATAAGCTACAACTGGTTCAGAACTCTGCTTCCCGGAACCCCCTCATCCCACCAGAACCCCCTCATCCCACCACATCACCCCCATCCTGCAGCAACTTCTGTACACCTATAAGTCCATCCATAACCTTGCCCCCCCGTTACCTCTCTGACCTCGTCCACATTCTCAAGCCATCCCATTCCCTCAGATCTTCCTCGTCCCTCCATCTCACTGTACCCTCTGCACGTCTTAGCACTATGGGGAGCAGAGCTTTCAGACGCTCTGCTCCCCAACTCTGGAACTCATTGCCACCAGACCTCCGTAACTCTGCCACCCTTCCCATCTTTAAATCCAAACTCAAAACTCATCTGTTCAAACTTGCCTATTCTCTTTAACTGCTTCACACCCCCCCCCCTATTTATTGTATGTTCTCTTTCATCTTGTATTTTATATTGGTGTTTTTACCTTGGGTGTCCTGAAAGGCGCTTTTAAATAAAATGTATTATTATAATTATTATTAATGTAACTTATTGTGCATAGGAATGTGCTAAGTGTGTCTCTGTCCTGGTTGCTCAGTACAATATGGCTAAATCGACAAGCATAATAAAAGCAATGTACCAACACTGGGCTTTCTCCCCCATCAGAACAAATTCCCGCTAACTAGGAAGCCAAAACTGAAGCTATAGTCTCTTATGCAAATTAGCCTTGCTGTTGGTTGTTGGACACATCTCTGTCCAGGCTGTTCAGTACAATATGGCTGAAATGACAATAAAGTGACCGTAACAAAAAAAAAAGAAAGAACATTCTCACCACATATGAACAATTCTTTATACACTTGCTGGTTAAGCATGCTAAAATGTTACATATTCCAGTTAAAGAAAGGTTTGATGACGGTGATGATTTGACCCTGTAACATATTATTTATATGTATTGTATTCTATGGGAGAAAGTGTTTTGAAATATGAATAAATCAGAGGTTGTGATTTTGTCCTGTCTGATCTGCAAATGTGTTATACTTTCTATAATTGTAAAAAAAAAAAAAAAGAAAATAGATCAGGCTTCATTTTGTGATATGAACAGAAATGTTAGGGTTAACCTGAATTCAATCCGCATGAGTACGTTTATGTGGGAATGATCACGTCCCCCAGTTAATCATGACAAAGGCAGGGGAAGTGGAAGGGACTGAGAGACGGAGGGAGTGGAGAAAGTGTAAACAAGGGAGAATGCATGACGTTGATGGAGAATGACGAGACGTTCATTGCGTCTTCCGTTTGATGCATAAAACAGAGGGACCTCATGTCCAAACCCATACAGGAGGGTCAAAGGTCTTCCTAAATGTGGGTGTGCATGTGCAGCCTAACATCTGCATGCATCTTGTTTTTGTATTAGTTTCCAGAAGAGTGTACAAGTGTACGTATCTGTGTGTGTGTGTGCATGATATTCAGGTGGAGAGGCATGGTGCAGCCGGGGGGAACAGTGTGTGATACTAATTAAGAGTAACCATGTGTATTTGTCAAAAGAATTATGCTGATTATCTCACAAAGGCCCCAGCACCGGGCCCTGCAGAGACACGGGGACAGAGCAGCATTAGCATATGGCCTCAACTCACACATGTACTTCTTTGTCTCTCTCACACACACACACACACACATACACACACACATGCACAGGTAGCGGAAAAGTGAGTGATCATACATGAGAGAACCGTGTCCGGTGACTGGTGTGCCTCAGGTTTGTCTATCTCCACATGCCACCTCTGCCCTCCCTGCTCCCTAATATTAAGTCCCGGAGAGATAACAAAGTGCCATGCTGGCGCGCCTCCTCGTGTGTGCTGTGCGGTGAAACACGCTATGATCATATTCCATTCAAGCAAAGTTCACTGCAGTTCAAGTCACTTCAGTCCTGCAGTCGGGTCTATTAGTGCAAGCTGTGGCCTGAGCGGTGCTGAGAGAGCTCTAATTGTTTTTGGAGCTTTCTGAGGTGAGCCAGAGCACCACACGCTGCTCTTTCGTGCCCCATGCCAAGCTGGCAAGCCTTCTTCATTTGTATGTGTGCACATGTGTGTGTGTGTGTGTACGTTTATTTGCCTAATTCAATGCTGCCGGAACAATTGTCCTGTGCCTGTTTGTAAATGCCCTGCGTGGGTGTTCCTGCTAGTCAGTGTGCGTTAGACAAACTCTGACACACAGACTTTCATGCGACACACACACACACACACACACACCGCTGGGCCCAAAGAGTGCCATTAGGCATGTGTTATGCGGGTGGCCAGCACAGAAGTAGAGAGGGACTGCAGGGGTCTGGGAAGAGGCACGGCCACTTCACACCGACAGCCATGATTAGCTTTGGCGGCTCCCAACCTCGAGAACAAAATATTTAGTGCGTACATTGTCATGTGACCGTGGCAGTTGTTTATGCCATGCGGCTAAAGAGCAGTCTGTTGACAAGAGAAGGATGGCATGATTCTAGCCACACGCTAACATAATACAATGGAAACTCATATGGCAATTTACCATAACAACAGAAAGAGTAACAATCAAACTGTTGCCATCTTTGATAACTTGATAAGAAAAAAAGTTAGATGAGAAGCGAGAAAAACATGCAAACACACCCCATCTGGGTTCCTAAAGGAGGAGTGGGCAAACAAATCAATTCCTTACATGTAGTAACTCTGATCAATTGTGTATGCAAACCACAAAACCAGAGTGCCTCCATGCCTGCATCAGACAAGGAGGACTACTCCAGACCAGACGACGCTCAAAAGTAGCAGCCACTTTAGAAAAAACAAACACACACAGACTCTCGTGCATTCACTCTCACACTCAACATTTCTTTTGAAGTGATGACCATCCTATCGCTGCTGCAGGACTCAACGGCCATTAGGACAAGTGGAGGGGGCAGCACGCTTGAATGGCGGAGCCGCTTCACACTAGACACACAATAATACACAACCTGTCATTACTGAGAGATAGGGAGAAAAGTCTAAAAACTCACTTGAGAAATTACCGCTTGCAAGAGTGTGAGGGAGATGGAAGGGGAGAAAGACGTAAACACTGTTATTTGGCACTGAGGTATAGAAAACCCACATGTAGCTTTAGAGATAGAGCTTTAGAGGGAGGAGTTGTGAAAACATGAGGAAATTCTAGTGGGGAGGAGAGTGAACTCGGCAGTCTGATTATTTGGCTGTTTATGCAAAATGTTGAGAGCCCTCCAATCAGAGATGGAGACCTCTAACGAAGAGGTTTGATAGGCCGGAGGGCCTAATGAACTCTGCAACCGACTCCTCTTATCTCGTCTTCCTCTCTTCACCTGGCTGTCCTCATCATCATTCTCCCCTCTTGTGTTGCTACCTATTCCCTTCAGTCCTTTGTGTCCCTGGCTTGTCGAAATACACCAAGGGCAAAAACTAGCCATTCCTGTTCCTGGAGCGAGCCTTGATCCTCGCCTGCTTCTGTGGCTCAGAAAAGCAAAGGCAGCAGCACAGACTTAGAGGGTTAAATGCAACATGTGAATGGAAGGCAATGCTGTTAAAAGGGTTTCACTCTTCTGTATTCTGGACATTGAACTCTTAGCTGGGTGGGGAGTGGCATCAAAAGAATAGGATATAATATAACTCTTACAGATTTTAAACACATTTTACATTTTGCACATGAGGAAACAATTACAGGCATACAGTGAACAGAATTATTTGAATTTGCAAAACATTTTCCTGATGGAAAATCAGTAACCATAAAAAATGAATTATGTTAAATTTGAAGCAGATAAAATAAATCCTACTCCGGTTTCCTCCCACATTCCAAAAAACATGCTAGGTTAATTGGCGACTCCAAATTGTCCATAGGTATGAATGTGAGTGTGAATGGTTGTTTGTCTATATGTGCCCTGTGATTGGCTGGCGACCAGTCCAGGGTGTACCCCGCCTCTCGCCCGAAGACAGCTGGGATAGGCTCCAGCACCCCCGCGACCCTCGTGAGGAAAAAGCGGTACAAAATGAATGAATGAATGAATAAAATAAATCCCTGAATATGTGGGGCAATACATGGGCCGTTCCACTACAGTCCCATAGGTGGCGGTAATGTGCATTGTAGTGTGGCCAGTTACCATACAAAGTAAGCTTTTTTCACTTCCGGATCTGCTGGGTCACAACCCTACCTGAACCTAAGACAACTAGTAAGACAAAAAATCTTGTGAAGTAGTAGTTTTATTCTGTCCATGGCTAAGGGTGTACAAAAAAAAAGTACAAAACTTGAACTCTTCTACTTTAAAATTGACAGTCAGTAGGATGACAGTCATAGCGATGTCACATAAAGTCACAAATAGTCATTCTTATGTATTCTTTTTTGGTAGATTTGCATGAAAAAGGCAGCATGCATTCTGTATGCTATGCTAAGCTAACTGGCTGCAACATATACTGCACACACACGCAGCCTATTGAAGTCAATCCATATGACAAAGTCCATGTCGTTTGACATGAAGTACTGCCACACTTTGTATTCATGTAGCACTTCAAGCCACGCTTATTTGTTTAACTACTAATAAAAGGCTGATACATCTTCCAAGTGTGTATGATTAAATACACACGTGCCATGTCTGAAAGCTCCCGTTGGCTTGAAACACAGTTGGCTGGCTGGCCCTCGCTCTCTGATGGGCCCTTAATGGTAAACTAACAGATTGTAAACATGCTGCTTGCTCTCTCTCTGACTCTGCTCCCCCCATCAATCTCTTCCTATTTTTTTTTCCTAATTCTTCTCTTCCATTTCCTGCTTTCTTCCACCTCTTCCTTCCCCCTTCCCTCGATCGCCATTTCCCTGTTTCCCTCCTTGCCATCCCTCCTTTTCTCTCCCCTGCCTTTCCTGGGGTGTTTTTTAAACAATGTGTCCTTCATGTACGGTTGGTTACAGGGCGTACAGAAGGACATCATTAGCGCTGGTGGTTAAGCTGTAATTTACACCATTACCGAGGTAGGGGCCATTTTTATTGCCTAGTAAATTTCAGCTCTGAAATATTTAGACCATATGGCTCAATTTGTGTAATAACCTTAATTTCCAAGCACCCTTCAGCTCCCTTCCGCACCGGCTGTTGTTGGCGGATGATGTGTGTGCATGCTTGCATGTGTGTGTGCATGGGGAGCACACACACACATGCGCGCGCGCACACACACACGCTGAGCCAGGTGCGTGGTGAAAACGTAAGCGCATACTCTTGCACTTAATCTCTAACATACACATTAAACAATGTCTTCCACACACTCATTCGTTCACATGGGGACACGCACACACACACGTATGTATGCATGCCGCAAGCAGATTAATAGGGTGTCAGCTTGTGTTTGGGTGAGGGAGCGTCAGGCGTCGGCCAGATGGTTCTCAGGGATGATGACTGTCAGGGGTCCTGCTCTGATCAATGGGATGTATTAATACGGCACACATAGAGTGAGAGACACACACACACCCTGATGCACAAACACATGAAAACAAAAATGGTACCTGTGCACACTGGAGTACAGAAAAGTGTGCACATATTCACATATGGGTGATTCTTCTGAAAGGGGTGCCAGAGAACGTACTGCCACTTCAGGGGCATGACGAACCGACTACAGTGATTTGCAGCCCTAACCAAATACAAATATACAGCAAACACATTGAACAAACAGGGAAACGTTGTGAAATAGACTACATGCAAATGACCTGACCTCCGCCTTGACACCCAATGTGAACTTCAGAGTATATGTTATTTCTCAGTTTGTTGTAAAAACAATAGAAAATAAAATAAGTGACATTGAGTAAATAAAAAAAAAGTTCTCCTCCCATTCCATGTGGAAGTGGTAATTTTTGGCCTCTTACTTTGCCCTTCTCCCCCACTCCATTTCACTGTATTTGGTAGTTTGCTATATGCTATGAGCGGCGGCCGCCTCTTATGTCCCTGCAGTGTCCTGTAGCCTGCACATCCGTGTTGCGCAATGTAGTGTAAACAAATAATTGTAAATGTTACAATAAGTGTGTTATGTCATGTCTTTAATTATTAAGGTCATTTTTATGCTGATTTTATTTACTCATTCAATGTGCAAATAAAGCATTCATCAAAAAGTAAATAGATCAGAGCGTTTTTATGTCAATGTTATAACAGTAAAGAGTGCCCCGCTGCCATGAAATATATGTATATACATTTTCTCCATACACTGACACAGAACAAGAGATACCTTATTATAATATGTTTTAATTGTTCAGAAAAAAACCTTGAATTTTTCGCTTGCTGTTACGCTTTTGGTACCCCTTTCAGGAGAATGACCCATATACATGCATGTGGTCTCTTTTGTTTAGAGGTCCCTAAGGGCCACAGAGAAACATCTGGAAGAACCAAAAGGGAGGGACGAGACAGTAAAAGGGAGAAATGATAACGTGGAAAAGAGCAATGAAACTAGACAGAAAAAGATTGCGGCATGATAGGCAGATTGAAATGAGAAATGAAGGCATAATGCGCAGGAATGACGGTTCTAAGTAAAATGGTATAGTGAAGTCTGGAGAAAGTTACACAAAGAAAAGGTGTAGCTTTTGTCCTCTAAAGTCTCCACTCAGAATGTGGTGATCAAGCAAAAATAAACCTGAGTAATGAGAATTAGTCTAGTGTGGAAATTAACTATAAAAGACGCAGGGCGAGAATGAATAGGAAGCATCAAAATGGTATGCAGTAGAGCACAGACCTCCACCAAGGCTGAACACTCCAGCGGAGTCAGTTTGCCGCTTCATATCATAATTCACTGCGCTAGCTAGGCAGGCGTTAAATTTGCGTACAAATAGAAGTGCGATGATGGTGCCACGTGATTACACTGTGATAGTGAAGATGACAGTCGGGCTGGCTGTCATTATGTAACATCACCTGCTTGACATGTGGACAGGAGAGCAGTGATAAGTAAGTTTACCATAGGTCGTGTCGTGATGCATGATATGCCGTTATGCCTCAGAGATGAAAAAGGACATTGTTCAGAAAACACGTTTTAACTGTAAGTCAATTGAGCTCAGGAGAATAAGTGGTTTTCTCACGAGTGCCTTTATTCTCTTATTTATGTGTTTCATGAGACAAGCTTTGCTTTTTTCGTGTATTTTTGCACCACTTCCTGTTCCCTGCTCTTTGCGTGGAGTCTTATCACAACCTCAACCCCCATTTCTTTCTAAACAGATATTCACAACATAACATTGTGTTCAGGGTGGCACGGCGGTCTAGTGGTTAGCGCGCAGACCTCACAGCTAGGAGACCAGGGTTCAATTCCACCCTCGGCCATCTCTGTGTGGAGTTTGCATGTTCTCCCCGTTCATGCGTGGGTTTTCTCCGGGTACTCCGGTTTCCAAAACATGTTAGGTTAATTGTCCATAGGTATGAATGTGAGTGTGAATGGTTGTTTGTCTATATGTGCCCTGTGATTGGCTGGCGACCAGTCCAGGGTGTACCGCGCCTCTCGCCCAAAGACAGCTGGGATAGGCTCCAGCGACCCTTGTGAGGAAAAAGCGGTAGAAAATGAATGAATGAATGAACATTGTGTTCATTCATGTACACAACCACTCCTGCTTGCAAATGTGTTTTGTTGAAATGAATGCATTATTCACTAACAAAGTATGGAACATGTGCATGACAAACTCTGCTAAATAAGACATAACTTCCTTGGTGGAGGTAAAAAAAACAGCAGTTAAAATGGATTTATAAGAGTGGAGGGAAAAAAAGAGGTGGTCCAAAAATAGAGCCAGAACACAAGAAAGTAAGCCTTGACAGCCTTGTCTGAATGACTAACACGTCTGTCACTGAGTTGCAAGGCATGGAGAGGGGAAATGTGTGTTGTGAGGTTGTATGTGTGTGTGAGAGATCGGAGGTGTGTGTGTGTGTGTGCATTTGTGTGTTTGTGCCAAGCAGCATGTAGGGGTCCAGTGAAGCAGGCCGCCTGTGCTTCGTACCCTCATTCCGTCCGATTGCCATGACGACCCCATTAATCAGCCAGGCTGGCACAGAGCAGGGTTCCCAACCCAGCCTGAGATCAATACACACACACACGTACACACATGGCGAATGGACACACACACACACTGAACTGAGGAATGCGAATTTAAAAAAGGTGAAAAAAAAATGTGGTCATGATTAGAATGTTCAATGTTACTTCAAGCTTCAAGTCCTTTTGATGTAAAAGTCATAATTATGTGTAATATATTTCTCCTGCATTCCCAAAACAACTCTCTCACTGTATGAACCAAAGATTGATTCAGTTTGCTTTTAGGTTAGCTTGCTTTAAAAAGTGTTTTCTTTATTTTTCTCAAGCTGCCTGATGTCTGGTGCCTCCCACTTTGAAAATTGCTGCTATAAATCCTATTTATTGGTGTTTGTACTGTTTAAACGCTACTATAGCCTCGTCATATGAAGTCCAATTTTCTATTCACAAACACAAGTATTATCTAATGTTCACCGACATTAGTATGTCCCACAGACTTGAATGTAGCATTATAGTATACAGTATTCTGTTGCAGTGTAGTTTACTGAACTTATGTGCAACAATAGAGCGCCTGTGCATCAAAGGCAGGTGTGTGACAAATGACCGTCACCAAAATAAGTCTATGCCATGTCAATGAGCCTGTCGCACACACCCACTCAGACACCCGCCCACACACAAACACGGAGTGTTCCATATCAATGAGAAGGTGAAAGGTCTCCATTTACATCTTGTATTAATTATGAGTGACTTGGCAAAGGTCACAGAGGGAGAAGAAGCCACGCGTTTGGACAGAATATAGATCTATACTTGTACCTCTTCTCCTCCATTCACTCTCCTTGCCTTGATCTATCACGCTGTCTCTCCCTGCCTCCATTTGTACTTATACACTATAGTGACATTTAGTACTACACATGCTAAATAAGACCTTGCAGCTGAGCGCAACACTTGTCATGCACAGAACCGGACAAGTTTAATATGACCAAACTCATGGAGTATTTGAAGAAACTCCCACAGGATGCCAAGAAGTCATTAGCTGTAACAGAAAAGATGACAAGCTCCGGTCGTGGGTGAGGACAGTTGGGTTTAAATGCTTAATTGAGCTCCTTGAACGTCGCTATATGATGCCTAGCCGTCAATACATTGTGGATAAAATGATACCCCAGATGCTTAAAAAAGTGAGTTAGTTTTTCTCTACTGTTATTGATTATTGTTAATATCTATTATTATTGTAATATCACTTGATCAAGCCCTTTCTAACATTCCACATGACAAAATAACTAAGAAAGTTATCAATGACTTGTGCTGATATCAGTATCAGCCGACATTCAAGGTGGCAGTATCGGATCGGAAGTGAAGAAACTGCATAGGGTTTAAACTACCACCACAAAAATAAACATATTGTTAAATGAATATGTGTACACAAAACATTATTACTTTTGTATCCACCCCAAGTGTGTCGTAGCTGTATATTGACCATATACTGAGTCTATACAAAAGCATTAGAGAGAATGCATGCGTGTATGCGTGGACTCTTACCTCCACAGTGAGTGCTATCACTGCAGTTGAGTTGAGTGTCGGGTCCAGCTGGAGCTTCTTGTAGATGAGTTTATAATTTGAAATGACACCATTGGGCTCTCTTGGTTCACTCCATTTCAGATGGATAGAGTATGCACCTGTGTAGAACACGCACAACTATTACTAATTACATTCAAAGCAATTATTTTCAAGTGACGCACCTGTAGGCGTGGCAGTGGGAGGAGCCATATCGTTTGGTACGGCTGACAGAGTCCGGGCCAGCGTCCTGTCACTCAGAGTTGAGCCTTTAGAGTTGTAAGCTTGAACCCTATACCAGTAGGAGGTGAAGGGCTGCAAGGAAGGGCTTGCATCAAAAAACTCTAGTGGTCCACTAGACCAGATGAAAACCAGAAGTTCCTCCTCTGTTTCCACTGGGGACCTTGGGAAATAAATCACTAAATTAATAACACAATGACATAAGTGTAATATTCTTATTTTTTTACTGAGCTATATCGAGCCATATTATACGAGGATGTTGTTGATTGTAGTGAGTGACTTTGATTTATGGATGCAAATGTAGAATTTACATGTTCCATGTCACAGATAGGACCTTGGACCTGGTATTCCTTGTCCACAATGATTTCCTGTTTGTCTTCAATTCTGTAGCTTCATTTCCTGTTTTATTCGTAAGCATCACCTTTATTTCAGCACCTGAATTTGTGTCCTCCTGCTAGTTTCTGAATGATTGTCTTTTTCAAGTCTTCTTGTTGGATGTTTGTTTTGCAAGCGATTTACTACCTGCATGTTACATTCTGTCTGTATTGTGGCAAGCAGTAGTCTGAGCTCACTCGCTCCTTATTCATTCATTCATTTTCTACTGTTTACAAGACAAACAACCATTCACACTCACATTCATACCTATGGACAATTTGGATTTGCCAATTAACCTAAGTTTTTGGAATGTTTTTGGAATGTGGGAGGAAGCCGGAGTCCCCAGAGAAAACCCACGCATTCACGGGGAGAACATGCCAAGTCCACACAGAGATGGAGAGGGTGGAATTGAACTCGGTCTCCTAACTGCGAGGCCTGTGTGCTAACCACTAGTCCACCATGCAGCTTTAGCTCCTTTTTCTTTACATTTTCACTGAAACCTGTTCATGGAAGCTAACACCTGTTTTTCCAATTTAACAAAAGACTCCATTGACTGCACCCGTTGCTACGTGTCTGCATCCTGAGGTAACACCACTTGCTATGGTACCAATTTATGACATTACAACTATAAACAAAGTAGATAAACGATCCTTGTATACGTAAACTGCACTAAAATACAAGTCTGTAGGTAAACTCAGGTGGCCACATGAGTGCATGTGAGAGAAAAATATTGCTACTATTGCTAGTCCCTGTTTGCCTGAGTCTCGTCATGCCAGGTGTGTCACAGTGTGTATGTATACGTCTATGCTAATGTGTGTTTCCTGAGGACTTAAAGGGCTTAGTCCCGTCTGACCCTGCATACAAATCACACACACTTTGGTCAACAAGCAGCCCCCGACCTTCAGCGTGACTTAAAACACGCAGGAGTAGCACATGCACGTATATAAGTGGCTGCTCTGCTTTTACCTAAAACTTTCAGCTAATCTGCACTACATGCATGCATTTGTGGAGTAGACACTTGAACCCGAACAACTTGGAGCAGAGATGTAAACAAGATAATGCAAGTATTGCATTTGGGTACGTTACCTGTATATATGGTAGGAGGTGATGAGGCCATTTGTTTTTTCGGGGGGAGACCAGTGGATCTCTAAGACACCGGGACCAGCTGCTGTTACTGAGGGTGGTGGTAGACCTTTTGGTGCAGCTTCTAAAGTCTGAACATAAATACCCTTTCCTATGCCACACCCCCCTACATGGGACAAAACAAGAGACTGGTCACATTTTGTAGTCATACCAGACATCTAAATACATTTTTCATACAATTTTTATTACCACTAATAGGGTCCTAACTGTTGGGATTCATTTTGAGGTGGATGTGATTATAAATGGCACAATACATATATTTTTTTCTTACAAGAGGCTTACATGAGTAGCGTCCCAGACTTACCAGTCTGACAGGCCTGCACTCGGACATGGTAGGTGGTGAAAGGCTGTAGACCTTTCACAGTCAGGTTCAGGTCTTGGCCTGTGGGATGCACTGCGGCACTGTCACTTCCTGGATTCAACAAAATGTTGTAATGTACAAGCTGGCTGATGTTGAACTGGGCTGTGGGAAAAGTAAGGTTCAAGAGGATCATTAGACTGGAGTAGATTTGAGGAGTTCCAGAAGTATTTGACAATGTATTTGACAATGAGATGATTATTTTGCAGCATTAATTCAGTATTTAGTCCACACTGTATGTATATCCCGGAAAGTCTTGAGTTTTTAAAAGAGTTTTTTCAACTCACCACACAAACGTGTAATATTTTGACCTCAAAACGGGTGGAAAAAAACACACAACTACATAAACACACTGACCCTCCCCAGATACACACACACCTGGAGTGTTAATATTCTCGGTGGAGATTTTTCCATAATTCAGGCCAACTGTATTGTGATGGGTTATTCAACATTCATGAACTGTGGATATCTTGTGAACGAACTGATTACTGGACAAATGAAAGACTTCAATTATTCACCCCCCCAACTTACATATGCACACACACAGACGCGCGCGCACACACCCAAATGTACACAGCACCCTCACTTGTGACTATGGAAAAGTGGACTTTTAATATCACACACGCTGAGAGATATTTATGAGTAAGCCACCTCCTCCCTTCCCCTCATAAGTTTGACTGACATTGTGATTTTCAAGTTGTGTTATGTACTTTCCCGTCAAAAAACATAACCATACACCTCTTTCTTGACGTTTTGTACACAAAGCAGCACCACTACAATGGATGAATTTATTCTAAAGGTACTGTCAATGTCATTTTAATAGCCATACATCAGTATAGGCATACAAAGAAGCAAACAGATGTGTATGTATGTACGCACAGACAGGCACATCGTCAGTGAGAGACACACACATACACACGCACTCATACACCAGTCAGAGACACTCCAGACTCTGGGCTCAGGGAGTTAACCAAGCGTGAGAACCCAGACGATATTTCCTCACCTTTAAAATCAACCCATAATGACAATAGAATAGACCTGCCTATGGAAATATCTCCACACTGATGTGCCCACACACACACACACACACACACACACACACACACACACACAACCACACAAGAAATATACCCAAGCGAAACATCACACAAACCCATGCATGCAACAAAGCAAAGTGTCTTTGTTGGTTGGCCCTATAAGCAGTTTCCGAGATAGGAAATCATGCTAATGAGAGCGTAATAGTCGGCGATAGATGGGTTAGGGCAGACAATCACTGGCCCATAAGCATGAAACTCAGTCCTGAGTGTTTGCTACAGAGTGTGTGTGTGTGTGTGTGTGTGTGTGTGTGTGTATGTGTGCGCTTGCATGCACAAGTCCAGAGAGGCCAGAAGGTGACTGGTAAACTACTTTCGGGATTTTGTTTGGATTTGACCCCAGTGAGAAGTGATTCAACGGGAGAAGATTGTGTGCTTGGTTCACTGCAGTCCATCTGTGCTACAGGGTTATAAATATCTAGTTCATCTTTTAAAAACTGTCATTAAAAGACAAATATTAATGTCATAATTCATTATATCATTAGAAACACCATGACAATGATGACTAATCTGCATGTCATTTTGATGAAGACGCTGTAAAAATGACCATCCATCTGTTTGCACTGCTACTCACCAGGAGCGGACCAGACCAAGGAGATGGAGTGGGGGCCTGTGATTGTCACATTGTGTGGAGCTGGGATCCCAGTGGGGCACGAGGCTGGTGTTTTTATTATGTATTTGTCACTCAGACCAACCCCGCCGCCTGTGCTGGCCTCCAGTTCATAAACATACCTAAAGAGATGGTTATACAGGGTTTATTAACACTGACTAAAAAAGCATACACATAAACACACTCTATACGTAAAGGGCATGGCACATCATCATATGACATGTTTTGTTATTTTATACTGACTTCATCATGTGAGTAAAAATGTTTCCTGTTCCACTTCATTATGCTCAACTGTTCAATCACATTGGGATATTGATTATGCTCAGAGTGGATTCTTTGATACAATGGATCATTTCAGTTAACTCCAGTGGAACTTCAACATTAGAATGCCTTAACGGTGGTACTTTTGTATTTTTGTTGCTAAAACTGTCACACACATTGAGGTAAAATCCTCACATCATCATGCAAGACTTCAGCTCAAGTCGGCGTCCAAAAGGATTAACTTGATAAATGTGTGTGCTTTTTCTTTGGCTTTTAGTAGCGTTGTCATGAGATCTTGATTCAGATTAGAATTTTTTGTCTCTCAACATGTGGGCTTGTTTAACAGTGGTACATGTATGCCGTATTTTTTACCTGCATTGTAAATTATGACCTACTTAAGGTGAATTTGATGATTTCTGCAAAAAAAAAATGCCTATTTAATGAAAATATAATCAGCCAGGGATTTACATCATGTTTTGGCAGTAATGGCATACATAACCTTACTCCTGGACTTCTAAGTTACTGATTGCATTTATGGACCAATCCTAAAATCTCTGCTGGTTATCAATAATTCCTCAAGGTGTCACAAAATCTCACCAGACTTGACCAAATTTCTCATTCGCAAAATGGGATGATAATAAATAAATGAATAGCACAATAAATGAAAATTAACGTGTTCATTTTGCCGGCCTCAATATATTGCCATGTGCATGCATGTTTGTTTGTTTTTCTTCATATCCCGCCTCCAGACAGGCAGGAAGATAATTCACTCTGCATTGGTTTCAGCACCTAGGCACATACTGTATGATTCACAGAACAACTGCATGAATGGAGTGAGCCTTTGAGCCTGATTTTGTCAGTAATACAGTCTCTACACAGTGCAGAAGAGTAGTAGAAATGATGTTAGATTGAATATAATTCAATATATTATACAAATTTCCCCACTGAGGGACGAATAAAGGCATATCTTAATCTTAATATTTTTTTCACTGAACTTTTCTTTTCGATACGCTATGTTAAAAATCTTGTTATGTCTCGTTCTTGTCTTATCTTGTGAACAAAGTGTGTCATGACACCTCCAATAATTGAAGAAAAAAATTTGTTTCACAATCTATCAGTTAATGCCTGTTTGTAATTTTATTATGAAGCCTCTAGTGACTTCCCTTGAAAAAAGCAACATCAATAAAGATATACTTTCTACTAGAATTATCATGGATTTCATCATTTATCATTTATTTCTGTACACTTTTCCATCTGTCCCGCCCGCCTCTCCCGACACGCTCGCTCCCCCTCTTGGGCATGACATCATAAGATAGATTCTCCTTTTAAGAGCGTGTGGCTGGTTGGTGCTAAAGCCTACATTAGCTGTGTAAGTGGCCCGCTATTTAACATTAAAAGCCTTTAATTTGCTATAAACTCGGCCACACGTGCATTAATAGGTGGTGGTCCTAGGTTATTGTTCCTGGGCTGAGCATTTTAAACAGGAGGCCATTAGCACCTTGACGGTGGGTTACAAGACAGTCGAGAAAAAAGGTTTGAAAGGCACTTGCATGTACATAAAAACGTTAAAAAAAATACACTTACTAGGGGGGAAGGAGAGGGAAAGAAAGAGAGATGAAGTAATGAAGAGTAGGATTAAATGGTACACTTTATCATAGAGAGACATTTGCTTAAACTTAAACTCCACCATGGGGTGTCCAAATAAAATGATGATGATGTGTGTGAATGCGTGTGAATGGGCGATTTGCATCCCTGCGGCAGTGCATGTGTGTCCTATGGGTCCAGCCACAGGGAATAGGTTAATTCTCTCGTCATCTTAGACACTTCCTGGAGTGCCGAAGCAAAGTGACAGCTAATCAACATTGTCATAAATAATCAATGGCCACTTGGAGCTGTCTCGAGTACACACACACACACACACACACACACACAAAGTCATGCCTGGACACACTCCCCCACACACATAGGAGGTAAAAACACACGACATATAGATAATGGGACCAGTGCTCCCTGTGTAATTCTCACTTGCAGGGCTAAATTGCGAAAAGAAGGAGAACGGGAATGAGGTGAGAGGGTGAGGATGGCAGGGGAGGAGGTATTTTAAAAAGGGGGGGGGAAGCAAAGGGGGTCGGGACAGGGATGCCTTCTGGCAGACAGTAAGGAATTAAGGAAAATTAAATGTCACACAGATACTAACATAGCCCTTACATCAGGGGTCTCAAACACGTGGCCCGCGGGCCAAATGTGGCACACAGGACACTAGTTTGAGGCCCCCGCCTTGATATGAAAGTTTAATGTTAGTGCGGCCCGCGCAAGTTTGATATGGATGCTGTATGGTATCATGTACCCAGAAAAAATTATTACGTTTGATTAATGTTCATGTTAAAGGCTAAATAACTGTTAATAGTTATCCTCCCTCTCCGTGTGGAAGTGGTAAGTTTTTGGCTATTTAAGTTTAAAGGAAATAACTTGAAGGCTACCGTTTAGGTCGCTAGCTCTCCAGTTTGCGAGTTAGCATGTGTCTCAAGACCCTGCAGTTGCGCAATATGTTGTAAATAAAAAGAGTATAAATGTGACTATAGTCGTGTTTTGTCATGTCTACAGGGCTCTAATAATGCTTTGTTCATTTTAATCTAAAAAAAATAATTTGTCTACCCACCAACTATATGTGGTTTCTTAAATTTTTATTATTTGCAGTTTTATTATTATTATTATTATTATATTTATTACTGATTGATTTTCTTTATTCTTGATTTGTTTATTTATTTTTCATCTTATTTTGTGCAGAAAAATAAAAATTAAGGTATTTGAGAACAGTGGAATGTTTTATCAGAGCTTTTATTGTAGAAAATCGGAACCAAAGCACTGAAAAAGTTTGGATATTTTTCTGTTTTTAATAAATGCGTTTTTTTTGGGGGGGGGAAACCTGATGCGGCCCAGTCTCACCCAGACCCTAGCTCCAGTGGCCCCCAAGTAAATTGCGTTTGAGACCCCTGCCTTACATTCTTTATCTATATGTTAAGGTTTTGATTTTGCACACTTCATACGCTGTCTGTCTATTTAGCTATCATTTTTCACTCTCCCTATAATTAAAAGGGCAAATCAAACTCTGAAAAAGGCATAGATTAATAAAGGTTAAATGAAAATGAACAAATACATCAAATCTACGCTCTGCTGCTGTCTGCAAGCAAGATTCTGATCAGATTTGTGATTTCACTACATGGGAATGTGCATCTTTGGCATGTCAAATATTTGCTCATCGAATGGCACAAACAGACATATCGTGAGCGCAGTCCTCAGAGGGAGACATGCATGGGCAGATAGTGGAGCCTTTAAAGCGGGGGTCACCCCCATACAGCACATACACATGTGGAATTAAATTAATTACAGGGCGACGAGTGCAGTGTGATATTGCAGGTCTGTTTGCGCTGCTGCATGGAAGCCGGGCGTACCTGCGGTTTGGCGAGAGTCTAGTGTCGGTGTAATTCTGCTCACGGGAGTCGCCGGTAAAAATAACGTGACCGTCTCTGCGCAGTCGGTAACGGGAGACCTGTCCATTAGGCCTGGCCGGCTGATCCCAGAACAGCTCCACCGCAGATGTGTTGACGGCCACGTGTCTGGGTCTTGGCCACACACCTACAGGTGGAGAAGATAAACAGTTATGTCTCAGTTAATTAGTCTGTGTAAAATATTATTTCCTTTTACATGTAATTATAAATGTTTTAAAGATTTTTTTAAAACTGAGTACTGACTCAAGTGGTTGGTGTTTGATATTATTGACTATGGCATTCAATTATGTATGAAGTGCTGCTTGTAAAATAACAGAGGTAATAATGAATTATGTCCATGAGAGAAGAAAATAGGAACAAATTGAGAATGTAAATCAATTCTGTTATTGAAGGGCATCCACACTTTTCAATTATGATATACTGTATATATCTTCCAATTTAAATGTTTTTTTTAAATAACCAAGCATCATGTCCCAGATAGATAATATGCTACTGTAAATTACACAATTTAATTAATTTAAGTTGATGTGATTGATTTATGCAGTGGCGCCGTCATTGAAGTGAAGACACGTCAGTAAATGGAAGGGGTGGGGGGGCAAATGGGAGGGGCCTAAGGTGGAAATGCGGGAGTAAAGAGGTTAAATGTAGCACAAAAACAACATGGAGATATAGAACAGGGCTGGCATATAATGAGTTGGAAAGGTCCATGCTGAATATCCCTGGATGGAAAATAAAATATGAAATAAATAAATAATATTGTTCTTGAACATAATATAACACAATATAAAAATGAGAGACAGTGTTTATGAAACCATTTAAAGTGTAGTTACATGTCCAATTGGAGTAAACCAACAAAACAAGTACGTGTGTTTGTACCAGTGGGAGCAGCTTGGAGGGTGCGTCCTGTAGAAGGTGAACTGGTGCCACATCCCACAGCTGTGCAGGTCACCAGCACAAAAGTGTAGTCTGTGAATGGCTGCAAACCTACATAACACAGACAGAAAATGATAATTTATATGCACACAAACATCCATTTAATGCAACATTCTATTTTTCTCCTTCTTACAGACCATAGTTGACCCTAGAACAGTGATGAAAAGGGAAAATGAGTGTCCACATGTCCACAAGAGGGACAAATAATGGGACATCTTTCCCAACATGCATCCCATTTCAGATCTTGCATTCCTCCCTCCCTCCTCCATTCTTGCCACTCTCAATAGATGCATCCATATCTGTCGGCGCTAAATTATGCATGCCATAACTCAATAATGAACCGACGTAAAGACGGGCAGCAGTGGAGCTGACACGGGATGGGAGCGGTCCGACAATGTAATGTCATCAGGTTTTGATCTATGATAATTATGATACCTTTGTATGCGTTTAGGCTACGGCGTCCTGACATGATTTATTTATAGGCACCCTTGCTATGCAGTTTTAAAGAAATCACATAACCACTTGAGTGGATTTTTAAGTGGATGGAATTTTTGTTTTTGTGAAGAAATGCATCAAATTCATAGAAAATATATTTTAAATAACTTATTTACGCATTTAGGTACTGCCCTGTTTTTAGGTGCAAGGTGGCTGACCTAAACAGCCCAATGCAAATGCAAAAAGATGTCAAGGGAGTTGACTGAATGTGTTATGGTCATTCACTTAGCAGCTGACTGCATATAACGGCTTGCAAATCAAATTCATGACAAAACGAAAAGGGTAAAACAACTTTAGTTCAAATAATGACTCCAACAATAGACTGTGGCACTGCATGGTATGGGCCACAGACTTATGTATATTGATTACATTAAGCATATATTCTGCATAATTCCATGCCATGCAATAAATAACATTGATTTAATAATTTACTTGTTGAACAAATATATTTATCTACACTTTTAGGATCAAGAATTACAATGCATTTAAATGTGTTTTATTCAGAAGTAAAATGTCTCATTTTCTAATAGCCAGTATGCATTTTCATAGTATTATAATGGAAGACACCTCTTAAATAAACATCTTATTGACACAATTTAGCCAGTAATCTAACTCATCTGTTCCCGCCCACTGTGCATGTTTGGATGCTCGTGGGGACGAAGAAGGAGACCCAACTGTGCGTCTCAGCTGCGAGTCTGCCATTACGGACCACATGTGACACACACACACGTCTCACGCTTCGCCACAGCTTCCTCACGTCGCTCGCTACTGCTTAACATGCCTTGTGGGGCCCCTGTACTTAACACTACCACTGATCAATTTGTATGTTAGTGAGTGTGTGTGTGTGTTCTCACTACCGTCCTGTGGGTGGGGTAAATAAAGAAAGTCTGTCAGTGAGGGTTGAATAGTAAAGGCTATGTCACACCATTTAACCTGTGCTATAAAGCACACATGTGTAACATAGTAAATGTGATCAATGCTGGTGATGTGTTTGGTGCAACTCTGAATTAACACATTTGATATACAAGCCATTTAGTCAACCTAATAAAATGAGAATATGAAGTGTGCATGATGAATAATAACTCAAGAATCCCAAATAATTTTTCTTTGACTACTGTCTTTAACTTTATGAACTTCTCACTCGACACACACACACACACGCACACACACACACAGGGATGACCTTTACCACTCATCCTAAAGAGGGCAGTATTGTTCTGTTGCAGAAGCGAGGGTACTGCATCTCCACTAGTGTGTGTGTGTGTGTACTTATGGGAGCGCACTCTCATACATTCAGCCGTGTGCTTATATGGCTGATTATGGAACAAGAGAAGAAGCTTCAATCATTTAAACAGTGATCACCAAGAAGTGAAAAAACGGGTGGAGGACATTGTGATGTCTGTGACTGTGATTGCAAGAGCAGGAAAAACCTTGACATATATGTGGAAACACACACACAGAGACTGCTATAGATCCACAGTTTGTGTGTGTGTGTGTGTGTGTGTGTGTGTTGTGGCAGTCCATAAAAATAACTGACCCAAAATGGAATTTTATTGACAGTTTGCCGTTGCTTGTTGGCATCAGAGAACTTGATAAGATGATGTGTCTCGCCTGAACTGTCGCCTGATACACAACACAAAGAGCCACGGACAGTCGACGTGAGGGTGAAGGAGGCGATATAGTGAGCTGCAGGAGGTACCCGGGAGACAAATATAACACAGTCAAACCTGGCACGTCCAAGTTTGTGCATGATTTGGTTAAGTCAGTTTGTGTTACTCCTTCTTTTGGACTAGTAACAAACTACTCCATTTGAAGTATCGTTCTGCAAAGTCAAGTGCCCAAACAAAGCGCCCTACATGTTGCCGACTTCCTGTTCGTGCCTTGATAAAGAACGTGAGAAACACAATTGAACTCGATCTCACCAGGATGTGAAGAGAAGTCTGCACCAACAAGGTTCCAAAGTTCATGTACAACAATAATTATTTTCTATAAAATCTACTTTTGTTAATATTTTTGGGAGTCTGTAACGGATTAATTGAATTTATATTTTATCGTATGGGATCAATTCCCATGGTTTTCGTACATTTCGTGAATTACGAACAAAAAAACAAAAACAAAACAAAAAAACCCAACAAATTTTACCAGGGTAAATAAAAACATATAGCAAAATGCAACAAAGTGAGGATACAATAAGATTCATGCATAGAAATGATTCAACAAAGTATGATCAGGAACAAGAAAGGAGGAAGAAAGCAGAACAAGGAGGGAGCGAGCTTTGATAACACCTCTTCTAAATAATTAAGAGTTTGACTTCCTGTCTGTGGCTCTCTGATGCGTCCAGAATAGAACACCGAGATCAAATTTACAAATACATATGTACACGCACAACCCAACCTACCGATAAAAAACAAACAAACCCAGACACTGATAATCTAATCTAATTTAAGTAAGTATATTAGTATGAATTCTTAATGTGAATTACTGTGAATGTGAAGCTGCAACAATTAATTGATTAATCCATGGTTAATCAATTACCCAATAAATGGACAACTATTTCAATATGTAAACATCCATGAAAGCAGACCCAACCACTAACTGTAGGTGTTTGTTTCATATTGATTTGGGCCAACTGTGGCCTAACCGACTATTTCATTAACTGAAACAAGCTTCAGATTAATCGACTAAGAAAATCATCATGATTGTATTTTTGTGTACATTATTGTTAAACTATTTCACAAACATTGAGATTTTTTTCATCACTTATTAAAATAATTGTTAGCCGTAGCCCTATTTGGAAGTACAGTGAAGATGTTAATTTCTAATAAATTCAGTGAGTCGGGTACGTGTAGGTGACGTGTGGCTCATATGTCTACGTTGCCACCATATTGGATGTGGCAAGAGAGAACATGGGAAGATGCGTTATATGGAATTGCACCAACTGGTTAACAGTTCAAACAAGATCTCACATGACTATATTCCACAGGTAAGGCTGATAAAAATACTTTTGACTGTACTTAGCCATTATAACATTACTTTACAATCAGAATTTACAGTACCACACTGACTGTATATGCTGTGAACATGAGAGAGGGAAGGAAACCTGCCAAACATCTGCCGCATCTCATTTTTCTTTCTTTTAGTAGCTCACAGTATCAGGAAGTTACCGTGTTTTTTTTTTTTTTTTTTTAAACACTGATGAGACAGGATGGCTACATGAAAAGAAAAGTACCCGTCTGACTTCTTTTCACCGTGTCTACACGCTTGACACCTTTGCTGGAGCACAGACCAATCAGAAGGCACACTTCAGCCAGTGTAAAAAAAAAAATAAAAAAAAAAGATCGAAATCATGAATAAATAAAAGAACATACTCTATTCCCTGCCGTTGTGAATTAATAATGAGCCTACAAAAGGCCAATTAAACACATGATTAATGCCATAATCTATATAATTGCAGGCAATCATTCATCGTGAGCTAATGACGGCAATGTTTAATATCGATTCACATGGGGTACCTTTGAACAGCAGTGCTTAATTCTTTCTATGAAGTGTCATAATTGCAAACAGCTAAAAATGCTATTAATAACAACCCTATTTGTTGCCTTTCCTGAAGGAAATCATTGATCAACTGTAAGCAGAAACACACTTGGGCGTGGTAAGCAATTATTCTGATATAATAAAGGATATGTATATAATAAAGAATATACTGTGTATATAAATATATAATACAAACAGTGTAATTGAGTTTACAAATAAATTCGGCAGTTTAGTATAAGACAGTGGTCATCAACACAATGAAACAATGTATGCAATGGTTCCAACTTTAGAACTTAGATGAAGAAGAGGATTTTAAACAGTAGCAATAATTGCATACACAGTATTTCCATTTCTCCTTGACGCTATTTAAAAAGTCTCATTTTTGTTGTCTTGTTTGCACTGGCACCACTCAAGGCCTTTTTGCAATAACAATTGAATATTTATTTACTGAAAGCTGGTCAATTTCTGAGCATTGTTGATCTCTTTGCTTTAAAATGTCGGACAACTGTGCTTGGGCGCACTTGACACCCACTCTATGGTTCTTTTGACTAGGGTAAGTGGTTACCTGGCCCCAGTGTATGTCTGCTACGTACGTGTTATATAATTCATGCACTCGTTCTTTTTGTCGCTGCCACCTTGCGTCCTCGTGTCGCGCAGAGGATATCCAAATTATAAAGTCTGGGAAGGCTCCTCCAAATGGAGTCTACAAATGTGTCCTACTTCCCTATTGAATGGAGGTCCGCATTCAGACCATCCTTTGTGGCTCATCATGTCCCATGATTCTTTGTGTGCTGCCGTCTAGCCCTTAAAAAAATGTCAACACTATGGTGCAAAGTGGGGAGAAACCCAAGTATTGATTTATTAATAAGTATTGATATGCTGGTATTGATTTATTTGCGCAAGTAGACAGTTTGATGTGTGGAGCCTTAAATCTTTCTATGGAAAAGTTGACTTTAGTCGCTAACACATTTACGTTTTCTCATCATCAAGCCAAGTTAAAACAATTACTGAAGGATAGGCCAATCCAGAGTAATTTACACTTTTTACGTGTAATTTACGTGTTTTGAAGGCGTCCTGTCTTCATCTCCATATCGCAAGGCTTAGGTCCATGTTCTGAAAGTTCTCTATTTCATCTCTGAATGTTTTTTCTCCACAAAAACTATTAACGCATCCCCAAATCTTCGCTATAATCACTGAAATCATCCTCTGTCTCGTACTCGCCATGTTTGTGTAGCTGAGTGATATTACTCGGATGATGTCACTTCCGGAAATGAGGCTGAACCGCGAGAGCTACTTTGTTGTGGGTTGCGCCATGAACTATATGAATCATGTCAGGGACCTTTTACGCCATTGTGTTCATGTTTGTGTTATGGTGATGGTATAGGGCCTCAAGCTGTAGTATTTCTGTATGAACAAAATATGCAAACCTTCACACGTACAGTACACTCGACATGAGAACATTTGGAATGGGATGGCGGAGTGTGATCTGTTACTTTTGAGTTCCACCATATGCGCAAATTCTGCATGTGTGTCTGAGCACATGAAGGGCTGGGCATAAGAGACTGCAGTGGAAATCAGATGTATATTCAGTCATTAGACGGCTTCCACAAAGCAGCATACATAAATACATAAATGCATGGCAGAGTAAATGAGGGAGGGTGGACAGAGGAGGAGTTGACAGACAAGGAGACGGTTTAAAGATGACAAAGTAAGGAAGGGAAGATGGAATAGTACAAGGGGTGTGAAAAGATGACATGAGAACAAAAAGAAAGGGTAAGAAAAGCTGATAAAAAGTAAAAGGGGTGGGGGGAAGAGGTAAGATAGAAAAGACGGATGGTCAATGAAGAAAATGGCAGAAACGGTGCCTTACCAGTCACGGTATAATTCCCGGGTGCATCGGTGTAAGTAAACAGGGTGCCCACACCACTCTGGTTCAGGTGATACCACAGTACTCTTCCATTGGGACGTGCAGGTTGGATCCAGCTCACGAGAAGAGATGAGGGGCTCAAGGCTCTTATCGTTGGAGATTGCACCCCCTCGGGGACTCCTTGAACTGTTAGTGCCACCATCTAAACACACACAGGCATACAAACACAGAGACAGAAAAATATTCCATTTTGATACCAAAATACTATTTTACTTTCTTATAGAACCTTAATCATTAATTTGAAAAATGTGCTCATTTACAGTCATATAAAATAACAAACAAACCTTGACTCTCTGAAAAAAAATCAACATTGTTTACATCAGGGGTCTCAAACTCAATTTACCTGGGGGCCACCGGAGCTAGGTTCTGGGTGAAGCCGGGCCGCATCAGGTTTTCAAAAAACCCAAAACGCATTTATTAAAAACTGGAAAAAATATCAATAAAAAAAAACTATCTTCAATGCTTTTGTTTCAGTACTTTGGTTCCGGTTTTCCACACCAAAATATCTGATAAAACATTCCACTGTTCTCAAATATCTTAATTTTTATTTTTCTATACACAAAATAAGATAAAAATAAATAAATAAACTAATTAAGAATAAAGACAATAAATTAATCAGTAATAAATAAGTAAAAAAATAACAAAACAGCAAATAAGAAAAACGTAAGAAACCACATACAGTTGGTAGAGAAATTATTTTTTTCAGATTCAAATGTACAGTATTAACAGTTATTTAACCTTTAACATGAACATTAATGAAACATAATAACTTTACCCAATTAGCAAGTTAGCATCGTACTCAGTTCCATCTGGGAGCAGCGTCGTAACTTTAACATGTTTGATGAGATGCTTTATCTCGACGTGTATTTTCCGTTTTATTCCAAATCATTTCCTGCATTTATTTGTACCCAGCGTCATAAGCCTTTAGCTTCATTGCTAATCCAAAGCAAAACAGGGCGGGGTAACAGGGTAGGGTAACAGTATGGGCGGGGCAAAATCATGTTAATTGTGTCCGGTGTGCACACAGCTTTAAGCTGTCATTTCAACATTAAACTTTGGTATCAAGGTGGGGGCCACAAACTAGCGTTTCACGGGCAGCATTTGGCCTGCAGGCCGCGAGTTTGAAACCCCTGGTTTACATCATTTATTTATATAGCATTTCTACATGTGAAAGTAGTTGCACCACTGTACAGCTTAAATCCTAACTTGTAACAATGGCCAGGAATACAGAACGTCTACAGAGGACCCCGTTATTGTGAATTCTAGGTGTGATATCAGTAGGTGACCGACGGATGAAAGAGAGACCATAGAATCACTGGGCAATCTGCTGCTAATGGCAACAGGGATATCCTGCCTTAATAGACTGTCACAGACACTTCCCCTACCTGTCCGGCACAGTGCTATGCAATTAGAACAATGCTACTACAGCTAAAGAGACACACAAACACACAGGTACGTGGTGGTATATACACATGGAGACAAACTGCCAGCAAAGGTTCAACACCTGGATCTTATTTATTAACCAGGAAAAAAGCCCATATAACCATTTATGACAAATGGAAATGCTGGAAATGGATTCTACTTAATGAACTGTAACCACAACAACACAATGACGCACTAATACCTTCCAAGTAGCATTGTTAACTGCCTGACAGGGATGAAACAAAAGAAAATGCATTTGTAAAAGTTATTAAATTAGGGCTGTCAAATGATAATAATTTTTAAACTATACTAATCATGGTTTTGAAATGTTTGTGGCATGTGCGCAGAAAAGGCTTCTTCCGCATAACTTTTCCATACAGCATCCGCCTTGTGCACTGAATAGTGTAACGATGCACAGTGACACCATCTGCCCCAAGATCATGTTGCAGGTCTGTGGAGCTGGTCTGTGGGTTGGGTTTCATTGTTCTCACCATACTTCGCCTCTGCTTATCTAAGATTTTTCTTGGTCTGCCACTCCGGGCCTTAACTAGAACTGTGCCTGTGGTCTTCCATTTCCTCACTGTGTTCCTCAGAGTGGAACCTGACAGCTGAAATCTCTGAGCTAGCTTTTGTATCCTTCCCCTAGATCATGATGTTGAACAATTTTTGCTTTCAGGTCATTTGACAGTTGTTTTGAGGCTACCATGTTGCTACTCTTCAGAGGAGATGCAACTTGGAATGGGCCACCTTATTGGCTTCACTTGTGTATGCAGGTCAAGGGTCAATGAGCTTACCAGCTGTGTTTAAATAATTATTGCACACTTTCTGTTAAGCCTATAAACTTCCTTTCATTTGTCTGCTATATGATATATTTAACAGGAATTGCTGATACCAAAACAGTGATTTATAAAGCAAAATCTTGAAAATTACCAGGAGTGCCCAAACCTTTTCCATACTACTGTAAATGGGGTAAGAAAACTGCTCATCTTGTATGTTTTTTTTAGTAGCTAGTATTAATACGCACACTGAGTTCGTCGTAAACAACAGTATGGCAGGTGTAAAACACATGCGTTTCACAACAACAGCTGAGTTGTAAAACCTATATTTTAAAGCGCATGCAGAGGTATGCAAAGCATGCTGACCACTCAGGATACTACTGTCATGTTGAGTTAATAAAAAAAAAAACTACAGCAGGCACTGTCTATGTTTTTTGATCCAGTGTTAATTATCAACACTGGTGGTGATTTGCTTTTTTTTCGACCACGCACCGGCGGTCTTGGACTTGGCAGTGAACTGAGTAGAGCATTTATACTATTATTTAACTCACTAATAAACATACTGGTTTCTGTGTGTTAATCCTCTGTATACAATTAATACATGTTCCTAAGCAAAGGGTTGGTGAGTGTATTCTTCTCCTAAGAAGGATGAAAGTATGCAGTAAAACTATGGATTCTTAGCACTCAACTCTAAGTGATTACATAGAAGTAGAAACTTTGTAAAAGAATAAGGAAAACGATCATCAGACATAAAAAGCTGATGATGGAAGAGAAAATGTAAGCGCAAGCTTCGGAGACAATGGGAGTGAAGAAGAAGTCAAAATGAGGACAACAGCTGAGGCAGGGCGGCAATCCTATCACAGGAATGACAGCAGACAAATAGCGGAGGCAACAGGACAGGAGCATTTGAAGACAAAGCAGGAACCAATCGGTCTTCCAACCTCTCTAAGTGACCAAGCGTATTAGATCAGCACCTTCTGTTGTCACGGCAGGTGTGCGCTTGTGTGTGTCCACCGGCGCCCTGGGCTTGTGTATGTGGACGGATGAGGTACGGATGCCAGGTAATTGCAGTGGTGTATTAGGTTAGGCCACGTCATCCCATAATTGGGAGTGTTTGGCCAATTTTCACTGGTGTACAAACTAATTCAAGTCACTCCCCTTTCACCCTCTACTGGGACTGGGTGCAGTGGGTCTGTACACTTTATGTGTATGTGTGTGTATCTGAGTGAGAAACCGTGAGAGATTGAGTTTGTTGCTTTTCAACCCCCAAAAATATAAGAACACCATCACTGCATATGTTACCAAGTGTTATCAGTTTCAGAGAACAGATAAAAGTAGCAGCTTCCTGGATCAATAAGAATGAGTCATGAATCCATCAATTAATTAATTGTGGACACATTGGGTATCTTGAAAGAAACAATCGGCTGACGGTGCGTCTCTTAAACAAAACAAGAGCCTGGGCTGTGGTGAAAGTATTGCGACTTAGCTTGCCTTGACTGAAAACCGTTTTTAAAATATTTTTTAATTGTATTTAACTTACATTCCTACCAGCAACCGCTCAAAAGTTCAACAAAAAGTTCCACAGGACACGTGTTATCTTCCATTGACGCATTGGCCTATTTACGTAACTTTTCAGCAAATAATATTAATACGTTTTCAATCAGCTATAAAAGCAAGACAGACACTTTTCAACAGGAGCTTTCATCTGTGCTAAGCCGGCGAAATTAATTGTTGTGGTGATATCAGCTCAGCTACAGCTCGAGAGATAGCAGAGGGGAGTTACTGTGTGAAGCTATTATGGATGCTATCACAAACATCAGGTGGACTCAGCAAATCCACAGCCTTCCATACTGGAGGGAGAGCACATGCAGCTTGTTCTGACACGGAAACAGCAAAACATCCACACAGTGGGAAAATATGAAGAAAGAACAGTACATAATAGTTGCAGAGAGTAGGATAAAACACACGGTTCAAGAGGCGTTTATGGATCTCAGCCTGAAAGACAACAAGTTTAAAGCAAAGGTAATAAAAACTTGTGTAAAACTACTAGTTTTTGTCTTCCTGAGTTTCTAGGACTTTCTCTTTGTTTGTTTACGTATTGGTCAATTCAATTCCTGCTACCACTAATAAGAAGTTCATGGGGTTGGCCTTGTTATACCTTGTACCATACACATATCATTTAACCATCATTGATCATTGAAGATGTCCGTTGTACGATTCCACTCAACTCATTCCACTCTTTTGCACAGAACACCACAGATGGAAAGACAGAGACAGTCTTACCTTTGTACTATCAGTGCAACCAGCTCGGTTGCAGGCCCGAAGCTGGTAGCTGAATTCCTGGAAAGGCTTTATCCCGCCCATGTCTGTGAATGTATATTCATCACCACGGTAACGTTCTTGTCCATCACGCAGTATAACATAGTGGGTTATGACTCCTGACAAAATGGAAAACAATAATTCAAAAAAAAGTTTTTTTAACTGCAAATTAGTGACCTCATCAACAACAGACGATGGATTGTTTTTCAGATGCACATAACCCACTGTGAATAATAAATAAACACACCATTAGGCCTAGCGGGTGGTTGCCAATGCCACTGGAGGACGTCACTTCGTTCACCCAGGCGTTTCCAGCGAGGGGGGGCCACTCCCCACGGTTTATCTTCACTAGTGGTCACCGTGGTAACATCACTTGAACCCCTGCCAAAGCTGTTCCAGCTCCTTACTCTGTACTGGTAAGTGGTGAAGGGCTCTAGGTCGGAATCTACAGGAAGTGGAATAAATAGTATAATAATTAGCAGATCCTAAACATTATGTGTTTAGAGTAGCAGCAGCTCAATTTGTGTAAACCGGAGCAGAGAATTGCCAATGGCGGCAGATGTTACATGAACATATAACAAATAAATGCAGCGGTCGCAGCTCGACAAGCTGTGAATGTGATGCAGTGACTGGTGCGTTGTACTACCCCTTCTGCTGGCCTACATGTACAGGAGTGTATTTAAATACCCGTGTACTTGCTCACACGCATATGCACATCCCTTTTAAGAGAGCTAAGGGACCACTGCTGTAAATGAAAGCACGTTTTAACCACCAGACTGGGACTATTGTCTTTACTACTGTGAAAACGGAGGCTGCAAAAACACGCATGCAGTGGCATGCACATGCAAATGAAACACACCGTAAACAAAACACATGCCTGAAAAGTGTTTATGTATTTGATTAAGAAGTGATTCTATAAGTATCACCATGTGTGTGGCCCATACATATTTATAGCACTCCTTGCATGTGTGTGATATAGTTCAGGCTTCTACCTAAGGGAAGTATAGCATGATACCCAATGTGTGTATGGCCAACATCTGGCGTATGGTGTGTGGTGACAGCTTTATGTGCCTCTGCCCAGATGGTGTCACAGCATTGCCTAGAAACTTATCGGAACCACCTCATGGACACATGCACAAACACACAAAACAATAGAAGCACATAGAGAAACACATGTACTTCAACTAACTAAATTACACAAAATAAATTTGTGTATACCATAAATTCCGGACTATAAGCCGCTACTTTTTTCCCAAACTTTCAACCCTGCGGCTTATTCAGTGATGCGGCCAATTTATGTAATTTTTCTAACAGCCGCTGGGGGCTCTCGAGTAGAAAAGGTAAGAATATATGCGTAGAGAAAGACTGCAACTTCTTGTCTTGTGCATAAAGTAAATTAGCGTGAACATACCCTCATCATGGAAAATGCAAAAAGAAAGGCATATGACGCAGCTTTCAAGCTAAAAGCAATCGAGCTGTCTGATAAAGAAGGAAACAGAGCTGCTGCACGTAAAACTTGGCATAAACGAATCGATGGCGAGACGCTGGAAACGGCAGCGGGAAGAACTGGAGCAATGTAAAAAGACGAAAAAAGCTTTCAGAGGTAATAAAAGCAGGTGGCTGTGTTGCTACCATGTTGCTACCGTTTTACTGCCGCGTCACAGGCACCGTTTGTGAAGAAAGTTATATTATTATTATTGTTAAGTTATATTATTAAAACTTTGAAAACTCTCTCTGTGTACCGTCTTTCTTTGTAAATATGTTTACATGTTTTAATTGGCTTATATACAGGTGCGGCTTGTGTATGTACAAAATCGTTTTTCCTCTAAAAATGTAGTGGGTGAGGCTTATAATCAGGTGCGCTCTATAGTCCGGAAATTACGGTAATCAAAGACACCTAAATATCAATATGAATATAGTTAAAACAGAGTCATGTTTATACATTTGAATATAAACTCCTATTCAATTCAACCCCCAATCCAGAATAAATTACCTGTGTAGCTATATCTCTTGGCATCCCCGCTGTATACTACCTCCTCATGGGACGGGCACAAACTCCCCTCGTGTCGCAGTATGCTACTTGTGTTGTCATGCGGGCGGAGGCCCGCGATGAGTCCCTCGGATGAGGTGTTGACTGCGTGGTTAAGGTCAGGTAGTGCCGACAGGACCCACGTGCAGGCCGTCATAGAGGGGTCGATGTCACAGGAGCCGCAGTAGGCTGTGGAGGCTGCAGCCACTGGGCACACAGCACCTTGCAAACAGCCACTCTGAAAAGAAGGTCGGAGACATATTGTATCAAGGTCACACTCCAAAAATCTTGTTCAAAGTCTTCCCTGAAGCTGATATAGTTCCAACAGGGGAACCAGCTACACATTTTCTACCATTTTAACTTCCTGTAGGTGTAATGCCAAAAATGTCCTAATACTAATAATGTATGTATAATGTAAGAGGTAAGGTGTGTATTTGTGTGAGCTATGTCCATGCAATGACCTTAATGGCATCATTAGAGCTAATGGGTTCCTACCCTTTGTACCCCTGTGCAATCATCTCAGTGTGTGTGTATGTGCTTGTGTCATGCTGACACCACATGACCCGGGATGATGAATGGAAGATGGACCAGCCACCATCCCTGATGTGACAATGTGTGTGTATGGTACAAGAAAGTCGATAGTGAAGTGTGGGTTTCATATGCATCTTGTAATAACAGTAATAAGGCACAGTAAACATTTCCATGAGGTTGGTTCGCTTGGTGTTCCAAGTCAAACCTTTAAATAGGAGCAAAATGTACGTTAATATGTCATAACATTTCAAAGTCCTGCAGGGGCCATTAGCAGCACACAGACAACACCATCAATCTGACTGGACAGTTCTTGTGGAGTAACAGTCCAGCATTTTGTAAGCATGTGGCTTTTGCATATTTTGGTTAAGAATAACATGATTATAATACCATAATGACCCTAATACAAAGACAATATTAATTTTTCCCTAGAAAAAAATGTGACTTTTATTCAAGGTCTCAAGATTTTATGCACACGAATCATTAGGTGCTGTCAAACGACTTCGCCCAAGCAAGTCAGAGCTATTCTTCCTGTCACTCACACACACCAGCTTCATAGACACAGAGGCCTTCTCATGTATGTCTCAAAGGTTGGGCAAGTGAGCAAACAACAGAGGAGTTATAATGCAAATTTTATGATAATGGTGATCAATGAAGCAGACACATCAACCGTAGACAAAAAAACATATCATTTTTTTAAAATGCAAACTATCAGTTATTTCACAAAAATTAAAGGGATAGTTCGGAACCCCTCGTGTTCAAGGCAAACGTTGTGATATGACGGCAGAGAAAACACTGAGTGATTTGTGAGGTTGTGAGGATTTTTTTCAAGTATGCTTTTTTTTTTCAAGTATTATGCTTTTGAGTAGCCAAACTCTTTAGTTAACTGTCCGCAGCAATTAGCTGCAACTACTTTTCTCAGCACCAAAATCCGACCAGAAAGCAGCTCACGACATGAAGTAGGGACTGAGTCGCTGTTGACGGACTTCACTGCTTATGGGGGTGTCATACAACTATGCCTTTAAAAATGTGAATTGAAAAAAAAAAAAGTAATTTTGTATTAAAAAGTATTTGGGTCAAAACATGTAGTGAATTGATAAAAGTAGCACAAATCATTTCATAAATGTACTGCACCTCCATGAAAAGTTTTGGTGTAGGCCTGTTGGCACACACATGGCGACGTGGGTCATAGCCAGTTCCACTGCAGCATTCCTGTTCTTGAAGTATGACCTTTGACCCGCAGCACTGCAGTCTGACTGTGGCATTCCCAGAAGGGTGAATCGTGGGAACTCCCTCAGTGCCCACGCAGCAGAGAGAGGTAGCGGAGTTGATGTACTCTTGACCACAGCAGGAAAAACCTAAGCAAGAAAAGAAATGTAAATGAATGAATGTTGTTGTGGGAGAATCAGTTTGATAATCTAACTTTAAAGTTAATGCCTCTAATCCAAAGTTTTAGATGAGCTATTTTCTTTCTACTTTCATCTTTCTTATTCGGGCTGTGACTTTGGAGGGAGGAAGAGTGTTGTGTTCAGAGAGCCGCCATGGCTGGCAGCGATAAGTAATGCCTGTCGGCCACTAATTCACCTCCAGTATCAAGGTGACATTTAAAATATATATGCTCAATATCACATTATTTCCCTACAACTGCTCAGTGGCAAATGTATGGCATGGATTATTACTGCAGCTTTGAGGGAACCTTGCATCTAATCTGCATGTTTCCTTACATTTGCACAACATAATACCTAACGTACCTGCTGTATAGATAGAACATACAAATACACAAACAATAAAATCATCATTGGGGACAACTATGTGACAAACTGTAGAGATGGCTGACATTGGTGTGTGCCTTAGAAAGGTGAGGTCGCGGATGTGAGGGTGAAACAAAAGTGAGAGGGAGCTGAAGACTGTAAAGCGTCTCTCCTGTGGCCCTCGTAATTACCCAGGTTGAAGCAATCAGGTTACTGAGACATCAACACAGCTTAGCTGAAGGGATTGTCATGCTTTGGCCTTCCAGTGGATTAGGGCCATAATATTGTCCTGCGAAAAGACTGAGTCAGCAAGAAACCCGCTGTGAGGATGCATTGGAAATTGAAATGAGCAAAGCATGGCAAGGTAGACTAAAATATTCTTTACGTACATATGGTAAAAAAAAAAAAAAGATAAATTGCATTTGAACCAATCAAAGCTTCTCATTTTCATTTATTCATTCATTCATTTTCTACCGCTTTTTCCTCACGAGGGTTGCGGGGGGTGCTGGAGCCTATCCCAGCTGTCTTCGGGCGAGAGGCTGGGTACACCCTGGACTGGTCGCCAGCCAATCAAAGGGCACATATAGACAAACAACCATTCACACTCACATTCATACCTATGGACAATTTGGAGTGGCCAATTAACCTAGCATGTTTTTGGAATGTGGGAGGAAACCGGAGTACCCGGAGAAAACCCACACATGCACGGGGAGAACATGCAAACTCCACACAGAGATGTCAGAGGGTGGAATTGAACCCTGGTCTCCTAGCTGTGAGGTCTGCGCGCTAACCACTAGACTGCCGTGCCGCCCACTTCTCATTTTAAGTACAAAAAATAATCATGTCTACTTTCTGGTCTGGTGATCAGTTTATGATAAAAATAATGCAACTTTTATGAGGTATTTAGTAAATGTATCCCAAGAGTTGATGACATGCTGATCCGTGGCACCACCCGCCTCCAGCTGTGCTGCTCATTTTATTTGACAGCCGACATTAAACACCAAGTCATTGCTTGGTGTCACGGCCTTGTCCTTTAATGGGGCTGCAGCTAGTTGCGGCGTGGAAGTAAGTGTTCAGTGTTCATGCAAATGTTGTGTAGTTGCTGTGAAATGACACAATCAGTGGGAGAATCTGTATGACGGGCGCCGTGTGACAGTGAAAACGCACGGGTTTGTGATTGTATGACATAAAGGCAGTGTGACGGCGAGTAACTCACTTAGCGGCGGCAGCTGTTGCGGAGCAGAGGCTCGCTGGCCCAATTCCCTCAGCGCCTTACTTCAGCTTCAATGACGAGCAAATAAACAGCTCAACACTTTTCCAAATAGCTTTTCTACACTCGTCTTCTCACCATCATAACCTTTACTCTTTACTCCTTCCTTTTATCTGGGTTCTGTGATCCCCCCATACTTGTATACATGTAGGTATCAACGTGGGAGCAAACTAAGACACTGATGGCCAGAGATAAGTAAATATGTACCCCACTGGGCCTCACAGATCAGAATTAGGTTGGGGGCTATTGTCATTGACATAAATGAAGTTAGTTTAGAAGGGTTGGAAAAATTGTTTTTGTCTGTATTTTTCTCAAACTAGTAGACCTTCACTGAGGTCTTCTGATGCCTCACGCCTGCACAAAATCCCTGATTTATTAGTTATTGAAACTATTAGTTGTATGATAATAAGTATATCAATCTTGAAGAAGAGGCGGCACGGCAGTCTAGTGGTTAGTGCGCAAACCTCACAGCTAGGAGACCAGGGTTCAATTCCACCCTCGGGCATCTCTGTGTGGAGTTTGCATGTTCTCCCTGTGCATGCGTGGGTTTTCTCCAGTTTCCTCCCACATTCCAAAAACATGCTAGGTTAATTGATGACTCCAAATTGTCCATAGGTATGAATAGGCGACCAGTCCAGGGTGTACCCCGCCTCTCGCCCGAAGACAGCTGAGATAGGCTCCAGCACCCCCCTCGTGTGGAAAAAGCGGTAGAAAATGAATGAATGAATGAAGAAGACATTCAGGTTTTTTGGTCCAGGATGAGATCAAAAATACCAACTTAAAGGGGGGCCATTTTGCTTTTTTTCCACTTTTCTGACCTATAAATGTAGTTACAATGTTGTATTGTTGTGTTAAACAATGGCAAAGTTTCAGATAATGAGGTTTGTCCATTTGGAAGTGAACCCTGAAAGAAGTTTGGTATGACTCTGAACGCTCGGTTTCTGTTTTTTTCCAACATGAGCTCTTTGTGATGTCACGGTGTGCCAAAAGTGAGGACAAGTTGTAGCTGCTTTATCCCTCCCTTGTCTGTCCTGTGCTGTGCTACATTCACATTGCACTGAGCATGTTTACAAACACTTCAGGTGTCAATCATACCCATGTATGAGTCTCGTCTACCTTAAAACTTTTTATAGGTAACTTTTTTCCATCATTAATCCGAAAGCTGTGCATCTTAATTGACAATTTAGTGAATATGTTACAGAAAAAAGAACTAACTTAACTGACTTCCTCCATGCTGTATGTGTGCATCAACTGTTTACCATTCTGCTTCTAAACGTTATGTTTTCATTATCACGGCAACAGCAGATATCCAACCCCAGTCTTAGTAAGCGTTATCTGTGTGATAGCGTGCTACGCTGGTATAGTATAGGTTTTGAAACAGGCATCCAGTGTTTTCTCTGCCCCTCATTGTAGCGTATTTGTGTTGACAACGATTTATCGCACACCTCTTGTTTTCTCTCTAGCATCGCTGAACGCTCGGGCTCTAATCTTCAGATTTATGTCGGATTTGCATACATTCATTAACAGCGTCGGGAGCGCTGCATCAACACAAGGTGCTTAGACAACGTGAATTATTATTAGGGTTTCAGTCATTCCACTTAATGATAAGTCAATATTTAGCCCTGCCAATGAACTACTGATAAAAATGTGTGCTGTGGATTAGGGTTATCCGGCCTCTCTTGGAGGCTAAAACCACTCTCCAACTTTAAATAAATCAAAACAACACTTTTAAATAGCTGAATATATTACAACAGCTTTGGTCTGAAGAGTGGAAAATACAGGCAATTTGTGACATACGAACTAAAAAGGTCATACGGTCGGCTTACATCATCATTTCCTGTTCATTGTCTACTTTTTAAACACGCCATCAAAACATGATGTACGGTTTTCAGTTTGAGTGACAGTTTGACTTTCTTACCTGACACATGGACGCACATATACCTGAACACGGAAAGGCGGGCCTACAAGGACACATGCATACGTACAGTACATGTCAACACATTTACCACTTGACCACTCTTCATTATGAGGTCTGTTTTTGAATGTCAACATTAGCAGGGATTTCTGTGACTTGTGTGGGTATCTGCCGTAATGTTTCAGCTTTCTGCATGTGTATACAGTATATGTTGAAATGATACATGCAGTACTTTTAACACTGAGGATGATAAGACATTACTGTTGTGGGAATATGTAATATAACAAATGTGTACGTATTTATATGTTGTTTATTAATCTGCAAATAATGGAGCATCAATTGTCAATTTAACATTAAAAAAACAAAACTAAATAGATAAATGTAATTAATTAATGCACTAAATTAATTGAGAACAGAAAAAAACTGGTTTCAAACATTAGGTAGTATAATTTAATATTGTGGATCATTAAATAAATGTAAATAATTTCAAAGCACTAAAATACAGTTGTTGAGCACCAAAAAAGGTGTCAAACACTTTGATAATATATAAATCATTGTAATTTAGGTATAATGTGAATGCAAAAATGTGAAACTATGTGAAAATGTGAAACATTATAGTAATGCAACAATTAAAAATAAGTCTGTATCCATTTGCATTTAATGGCAATTAATTTAATAAAAAAATAACAAATAAAAAAAAATATATGACAATATTTTAAATGAATTAAAGCACTAAAATAATTGTTAACATTGGAAATTAAAAAAAAAACAACATTTCTCCTCAGGCTGACTGCCCTCAACTCTGTGCTGCTGACAACCTGGATTTATTCTTGGCAGTCATTAAACTCGATGTAATAGCAAATTCATCATCATAAGTATATTAACAGAGAGAGAAATGTCTCCCCGTGTTCATGGAGCACTTTATCTTAAAAAAGTCAGCCAGACGCTGCCGTTTGGAATCCACTACTATTGGCCATTTGCTACCCATCATTGATGAGGAGATTTTGGCAGTGATTTACATGGACACAGGCTTACACACACACTCACACACACACGCAGACGTGCGTGCACACATGCAAACACACTCACACAAACACATGCACAAAGACTGATATATTCATTTGTTTTAGCAGGAAACCATGTAAATACATTCAGTAGTATGCAAAAAGAGCTTAAAAACAGAGGGAAGCATACTTGCACCAAGTAGGAAAAAACCCAAATAAGCCGTTCACACTTGCGCGCGCGCACACACACACACACACACACACACACACACACAAACACGCATCCACTCTCTCAACTCCACTCGGCTCAGACTGAGCAAGCTTAACTACAAGGATAATTTCCCCCCAGCAAATGGTCACTGTGCCCTTGAAAAACATATTTGATTATTACTTTTTCTCCCCCTCCTCTTTTTTTTTCTTTTAGCATCATCACAGCCATTTTCATCACGCGCTCTGATGATGGCACGGCAAGGCGCGTTAAGATAACACCCCGCCACCGCCAGGCTTTTAACACTTAAACGGTGAAAAGGGATATTCAGATTTGTCCTTGAACGTTTGGATGGGGCCTGCTGGGTTGGGACGGAGGGAGCCAGTCAGTGAAGGAGTTAAAGAAACGCTGACATTTTTTTTGAAGATTGGCTCCTGAGGAAAAGTGAACTAGGGAGGGCATTTAGAGTGGCACGTACACATTGGGAAATGGGCTAAGGTGAGGTCTGAAGGGTCAGTGAAAGAGTTAAATAAGTGTGCACTATAAAGTGTAAGTGTGAAGGGGAAATGATTAGCGGAGCTCACACTGCTAGGGGACTTAAGGGGGAGTCAGGGAGCAATGGGAGGCCAAAGACACCACACACGTCCCTCTAAATACCATCTAATCTCACCATAATCTTAGCTCACCATTTTACATGCAAACTCTGAGGCAAAGAGAGGGAAAAAGAGGGGAAATGAAGACCTTAAAAGTTGCAACACATGAGGGAATACAAAGGCAAACTAGGTCAATGTTTCCCTAAACTTACTTAGCAACTTTAGGAAGGTGGTAAGGAAATGAGGGATGGATTACAAATCATATTTAGAAGTGTGGCAGAACAAAAAAAAAATCAAAGACTTCAGTAAGATTTGAGAACTTTTTTTTTTTTTAACCCTATATACCTAGGTAAGACATTGCACAACTTTTATTTCAACATTTTTGCTGGGATTTATTTTGTTTCATTTTGTATATGTAGCATGTGAGCAAATCACAACTCTAATTGGTACGATGATTTTCTGTCACAGGGGAACAATATTTTGTTAAGGCGAGCCAGCGTTGTTGCGGCCAGTGGTGGTCGAACAGTCTTGAAAGTCCACGTTGCTGCAGCTTGAAGTTTTTTTTTAAGGTACATGTCCCATTACTGTCTGGGAGGGGAGGGGAATGATGTGATAATGCATTTATTTTTCCTAATATTTTTGACCGACAGAGTCACTAAAGTCGACTGGTCGATCGCAATTGACGGTGACCACTGTTCTAGGTCCAGAAGGTTTCATTGGCTGTTCATGTTTTTTGGAGATGCCACCACAGAACGGTACCAGTGGTGACAAAGAGGAAAAATGTGATGATGACCATAGAATTGGAACTCAGCAATGTAGGAAAGCTGCAGACACACTGCTGTCCCGGGTGCTCAGTGCAATATGACTAACTTAACAATATCCATTCATTCATTCATTTTCTGCAGTCTACCAGGTTGCGGGGGTGCTGGAGCCTATCCCAGTTGTCTTCGGGCAAGAGGCAGGGTAAACATTGGACTGGTCGCCAGCCAATTACAGAGCACATATAGACAAACAACCATTCACACTCACATTCATACCTATGGACAATTTGGAGTCGCCAATTAACCTAGCATGTTTTTGGAATGTGGGAGGAAACCGGAGTACCCGGAGAAAACCCACGCATGCACACAGGGAGAACCTGCTAACTCCACACAGAAATGGATGATGGTGGAATTGAAATCGGGTCACCTAGCTGTGAGGCCTGCACAATAACCATTCGGTCGCCGTGCAGCCTAACTTAACAATAATACTGATTAAAAAAAAACAATGCCAACGATTCTTCTTTGGCATATTTCTATGGCATTTAATGATAAAATATTACTTTAAAAAGTGGACGTAGCGTTCATAAAGGTTAATAATAAGGTTAATAATAAGGCTAATAAAGGCGTTCCCAGGCCAGTTGGGAGACATAGTCTCTTCCAACGTGTCCTGGGTCTTCCTTGAGGCCTTCTACCAGTTGGACGTGCCCTGAACACCTCCCCAGGGAGGCGTCCGAACCACTTCATCTGGCTCCTTTCAATGCGAGGAGTCGCGGGTTCCACTGTGAGTCTCCCTTTCTCCCCTTATCTCTAAGAGAGAGCCCAGCCACCCTTATTTCGGCCACTTGTACCCGTGGACTTCGGTCACTACCCAAAGGTGTTATATATTGTTATATTACTTTATATAATATTTCAAACTCAATAGAATTCCACATTAACTGTAAACGTTTGAAAATACTTTGACTCTAAATACCACAGCTATCATATCCTACACACTGTTTCAAGATGTATTCTTGCTTTGACAATGTTGTTGAAATAGAACAACCAGTGCAACTGTTAAAGTGTTGACAGGAACCTTGTACGGATGTGTTGCATTCAGTGGATGGTGACAATTCTGACCCTGATGCTATTTGCTGTAATTTAGTTTGGTTGCATTTTTACCCAATATCAGTTAATTCCAAAAAAGCACACATGAATGCTGGCATCGTGTTGGTTGGACATAATATATATAATTATTTTTTATTGTGTGTGTGTATGTGTGTGAGCATCTCTACGTGCACACATGTGCATGCAACCCAGCGTATCTGTTGCCAGACGGCTGTCTCCTGGCATTGGCGTTCCCCCGCAGTGCGTGTGTATGGTTGTTGACAGTGTGGACGGTAATGTGTGATAGATCGCACTTCAGGGACCCCGTAATCACATCAGCCTAACCTAGTCTATCAGCTGGGCACAATGGGATACCCTTCACTCCTCCTTTAATCTGCTCCATCTAGTTCTTCTCTTACAGACTTCTTTTCAACCTGGGATTTGAGTTAACCTGCATAGAATTTTCAAAATGTTTTTGAATGACTTATTTTAATAGACAAAATTAATCTATCCATTTTTTATTAGACTGATTTTTTTCGCCAGCCAATCACAGGGCACATATAGACAAACAACCATTCACACTCACATTCACACCAATGGACAATTTACACCATCCAATTAAACTAACATGTACATTTTTGAGATATATGAGGAAAATGGGGGGAAAATGCAAGCACAGGGAGAACATGGAACCCGTTCAGACCGAGATACAAACCCACATCGCCTAACTGTGAGGCACACGCGCTAACCACCCCCCCCGACCGCTACCCTTATTTATAATAATGTAAAATCTCTTTTCAAACAGTAAAGGTATCTCATCACTTATGTGTCTCTCATTAAAGCTACAAAACCCTCAATATGGTGCAAGGAAGTATCGTGAGCGACCTGTGCCAAGGTTAAGCAGACTATCCCATTATAATAGGTGAGCATGTTGTTGTGGGGAGGGTCTTGAAACAGACGTGTGGGGTCGAGGTTGCATAGCATGGCCCCAGGGCTCCCCCACTCCGCAGCGCACCCGGCAAATGGCCCTTAGCCTTGCTAGTGCCGCTAGCCCTACGATCCATCAAACCATATGCTCTCAATGGGGAAGCTAACGCTAATGACTGATGAGTGGCTGTGGACAGGGGGAGAGGGAGGGGGAGACGGAGGGGCAATGGAAGGAGGACGAGGAGAGGAAGAAAGGGTGGCAGCATGAGGCCAGAAGATGAAGCAACGAGGTTAAAGAGAGTTTTTAAATGGGACCTATTATGCTTTTTCCACTTTTCTGACCTATAAATGTACAATGTTGTATTCTTATGTTAAACGATGCCAAAGTTTCAGATAATGAGGTTTGCACATTTGGAAGCGAGCCCTGGAAGAAGTTTGGGATGGCTGAAAATGCTCAGTTTCAAAAGGCGTGGTAAAACTGCCCCTCTGTGATGTCACTGAGGCGCGGACTTCCTTATATGCCCTGGCTCTGCCCCCTAAGCTTAATTGCTAGCAATGGCTCGTACAGGAGTTCCTGATTCCCCACCAGCAAAAGGAATTCATATTAATCTGACTGTTTTGTGTGCATATGTCAGCTGATAAACTTTCCAACGTTATTTGGTCGTGTGGAGTCTCGACTTCTGGATCAGGTTCGGCTGTATGTTAAAAGCCGACAAGATACATTGTTTACCGTTTGCAGGTAGCTGTGAGTGTAACCAACCACAGCGGACTGGGCAGGCCTGCAGGCGGGCCATGAGTGAACTAAATTAAAGCAGACGTAAGAAATACAGCTGATTAGGTGCAGATTCTGGAAGAACTGTAAAGCTTTGTGTGCTGGTTATTGTGTGTAGCTGCTCTATAGGAGTCCACAACTCAATACAAAGGGCCAAAAAATGAGCATAATAATTTAAACAAGTTAAAATAGCCTTTATATATGTAGGTGAAGAATACCATAATATTTAATGGTTAAGTTTGAAAACATAGTCACCAACTACTTTATAATGGACGTATGTTGGGATGTTTGCAGGCTGATGGATAACTACAGGCTTGTCCAATGGGACCATTATTTATCTGTGATGAATCAAGTCCACGTGTCTACCTCTGGCACGCAACACTAAGTGAACCCCGCAGAGCACACCCTGTTGACTCTATATGTGCATGTGCGTGTTTGTGTATGTCTATGCGCATTGTGAAGAGGAGCAAGAATTTGTGCGTTATTTGTCCTGCTGTGTGCTTGGCAGTGCCCTCAACTGAGCCATCCAGAGTGTGTTTCATCATCATCTGCCATGACAAAGATGTCTAATGACACACACATTCACCTATATGCACACAACACGCACACACAGTCCCATCTGTGCCATGGTATCTGGGTGCTTGGGGACACTGCAGGGGGAAGAAAAGGGAAACGACCCCACGTTCTTGCACCATGTGTCTTCCTGTCCTCCCAATGCTTAATTCTTCTTTGTCATTTTTTTCTTTCTTTTCAACCCTCTTAGTCAAAGATTTAAGTATTATGGCAAGATTAAAAATGTGGTTGAGAATCAAGCACCACATTTTACACACAACTTATGCGAATGTCTTTGTTTTGACAATACAATTCATTAATTAGCCAATACAAAAATGAAGTACTGTCAATAAAAGAAGGATTCCAAGCATATTTCCTGTAACCTAAACACCCTTAAAATGCAACCTCACCTGGAATGTATGTATGCACTTGTCCCTTCCTGGCATTGCCACAGCAAACCAGTGCATCATTGACAATGTGGCCCCCGCAACACTGGACCCCATAGCCATCATGGAGGTTCCCACTGCAACACAGCTGGCCACCTTTGGTGGAGTAGGGAACACCCCCACAGCAGCTGTCCCCCAGCCCCACTGAGACTCGGCCCTGCGAGTGGTCGGGGCAGCAGTATTCATCTACAAACACAAGGTCAGATGAAGGGAATGCTGTAAAGTCAAACAAAGTAGAAAACACTTGTGGAAACTCACTGGTTTTGACTTGAACATAGTACGTTCCGCAGCACTGGTGGTCTGGAAGAGGTGGCAACAGTTTGCCATTGCAGCAGACTGGACTGGAGGAATTACTGAAGCTGAGATAACGTCCGTCACAACAGTAATGTTGTGGCATTTTACTGAACAATATTCCAGTACAGCAAACCTGGTTGAAACATGAGAAAATGCAGTCATAAAAGGTTCACGCAACAGCATCAAAAATTAGCACTAAAAAGGACTTGTTGAAAAAAACTTTTACCAAGGTCAGCACTTGTAGTACAAAATATATACTCAAAAAGTAAAGATGTTCTGCACACAAAAGATGTTGCTGTCGGATGCAGCAGATGAGCCACTATGAATGTAATACAGTACATCCCAGACTTTGACATCAACCTTCTAGATTACATATATTTAATTGAGATGTTGAATTGAAATGAAGATTGATGCTAAATCCACAGTACATTATCACAATTTATGTCTACGAACATGTGTATAATGAAGTCAGTTTTTCAGAACAAGTAAAGAAGAGCAGTAAGCAGAAGCAAGGAAGCTAATCACCTGTACATCAGGGTGGAAACACGACGTCTCACACACACTATAAGAGGCTGGACACTGCAGGTAGGAGCACCTGAGCTTTATGCCTCTTGAATCTTTCCCCAAAGAAGACATGCCCCCTGCTGATGTTGAGCCACATAACCCTAAGGACCGTCTTAGGACTTCGTAGCCCAAAATTATTCCACTTGGTCTTCTCGGAGGCGACCAGTCCAATTTGACACGCCTGAGAGAGAAAATGCCAAAAATATGAATGCAATTAGTGATGCATGAATGTACTGTACGCCATGATCAGATCCACTATTCAAAAACACAACAAATATCACCTTGGACCCAGTAGTTGTACAAGTGGTGTGGCCATGTCAGCAGGTAGGTCCTCCACAGTAATTGTTTGAGTAACATTACTACGAACACATGCATAAACAGTACACACCTCCACCTGAAACACACAGTACTCTCATGTACTTTTGTATGGATAAATATAAGTCTTTCTAAATGTGTGTACCTGTATGTTGTAAACGGTAAAAGGTAGCAAGTTGCCCAGCAGGTAAGACCCAGAGGTGTTGTCTACGCTGCCATGGAGGCGGTCGTCCACGTAAACTCGGTAAGCGGTAATAGCTCCGTTTGCTTTCAGAGGAGGAAACCAGAGCACACGAACAGTGCTGCTGTTAACTGGAACTACTTCGGGGGCCAAAATCCCATCTGGCTCTGAGGATTGGTGCATAGACACAAAACTTTCATTCAGATTAGAGTTGGAAAATGTAATCATCAACACACATATTGTACTGTATGTATACTATATATGGATGTGGAAATGTCAGAACAATGCAAGATGGTTCATTCTACACTGGTTTGATAAAAACGTTTGCACAAAATCCACAACACAAACACTTTTAAATACCATAAAATGACTGGCTTAATGAAATTACATAAAATAAATCAATAAATAAATACAATTGTATAATTTATACAAGTAGTAGTTGTGTGTTTATGTGTGTGCAAGAAATGTAAAGGCAAATTTGCTGCTATACTCTTCATTTACTGCAACAGGAGGACATCAGTACAACAATAGACAATAGAGGAGTAGGTCATGATATAACGGTTGGTGGGATGAGACTGCATTAGTTCAAATATATTTGGCCAATGAAGTGAGTGTGTACGACGTCTTATGGCTGTAAAATAATGAAATTACCTTAAAGCTAAGTAAAGTTAAACGAGCCATGCTTTGCTTTTAGCACCTAATGGTTTTCTCATGTTTTTAATGCACTTTTTAGTACACTGCTCAGGTTTGAGGTGAAAAGAAGAGCTTTCGTGTGTGATTATAATTTAGAAGACATAGCAGGGAAAGGGATGGAGAGCTGTATCTGCATTTACACACATAATAACAATCGTTTTCAGTTGGCATTACCTGATAGGTATTACTGTTAGTCAACATGGTCTTAATTATTGTGTTTAACTAAACTCCCCATTGCATCACTTTGACAGCTCTTTGTAACATTTCCTTTTTTAGCAACATGAAAGTCCAAATCTTAAGAAACAGCCATGTTTCAGACATGACTGAACTCTGATCCACTACAAACTCCAACTCCAAATATGTACATAATGAGATGATGTTTCCTAGAAAGCTTAAATAATAATAGCTGTGTTATATGTTGTAATAGCGTTCCTTAGACACGTAAGTGGCCATGCTAGCTGTCTGGTGCTGGACCGTTTGTGTGTGTGTGTGCATTGCCGACAAGTTTTTTTTTTTTTTTTTTTTTTTACAACACCTTAAATCTGCCTGGCATGCACAGTCTGTATTGATTTCATGCCTCACTACATGTATTTAACATCTCCTGTGAAGTGCAGAGACACAGTGAAATGCACATTAACACAGACACTTAGCAAAAGTGTATTGAATTTACACACTCAATGCCATACTGTCACCCACATTTACACCGGTAAACAATAGAACTTTAACACACACACACACACACAGCCAAATTAATTATCAATTCCCCAAAGCTTTTCGGCCATTTTTATTATCAATAAGCAGGCATTAATTCACATACCTCCATCCTCTGTGGTGACGTTAACTATTGACTTTGTTGTATTATGTGCTCCATTAGACACGTGTAATGACAACATGTAGGTGGTCATGGGCCAAAGGTCAGTCACCACTGTAGAGAGGCTTTCTGGGGGAAAAGCCAACTTTTGTCTCGAGTTGGCAGAGGTGACTGTAAGGAAGTACATCTCCACTTCACCCTGCAGGTCCTGCAAAGCTGGGGAAGAAGTGAGTGCACGGTTAACATGGTGTACACATTTATCAGTTTTATCAGTGACATTGGCCTTAGGTTATTATTATGAGTATGCACAGTTCATTAAGTAAACTTACACAATCTAACAATGCTCAAAATTGTGCCTTACAAACAAACTGTGTAAAACTGCGACTGTATAAAAAGCAATCAGACTCTCTAATAAAGTCAGCTCCAATGAAACATTAAATCTATGACAAAATGTCACGTATGTCCGCAGTAGTCTTACAAGGTGCTGTCCAGTTGGCATGAACAGCTGTGTGATTGACAGCGTGTGCAAACAGCGATGGAGGACGGAGAGGAATCCCAGCCATGGTGACGGCTGTGATGATTTCTCCTGAAGAAAAGCCCGCGTCATTGTGGACCACTAACTGATACTGGTAGCGTGTGAATCTGTTGAGAGACAATGGCAGTGTGATTATAATGTAGGTTACGTTACTAAATCACAACAATGTTTGGAGGAGGGCCGTGGGTGGAATACATTAAAACAGACCCAAAGAAATACAGCAGAATAGGTGCAGATTCTGGAAGAACTTTGTGTGCTGGTTATCGTTTGAAGCTGCTCTGTAGGATGTAGGAGTGTACAAATCAATACAAAGGGCCGAAATATAAGCACAAAAGGTCCCCTTGAAATGATCAGTTAACTATTATGTCATGATATTGTGAATTATTATTATTTAGGTCTCTCTCAAACATCAGTAAAACAACTAACCAACATAATTAAAAGTGCTGACTGGTTCAAAAGTATGTCATTTGATGACTTGAAGCACAAAAGAGATAGTAAGTCAAAAAAAAAGTACACCCAGAGTGGTTTAGCAAGCGAAAAGATTTGTTTTAAAAAACACATCAGCTTCCACCAAGTGCCAAACTGAGATTAGTGGGGGGACGCTGTGTGAAAAACAATTTAATTCTTTGGAATATTTGCTTAATGTATCTTTGAGCGGTATTAAAAAGATGTGCATCAGCAGCAACTCGCCGATCGGCTCTGCACACATGGCTGGCTGCGGCGCCGGCGTTTGCTCTAGAGCTCATTTCAGTAATCTCACCTGCTTAGGCCTTTATCTTGGTAGAACAATTTGGTGCCGGAGTAAACATGGAGCCAGCGATGGAGATCTTCAGAAGGGTTGGCGGATGGGGCTGTTACTATGGGGACTGTGGTGACGGCAAGCGGCTGGTGGGTTTTACGTCGCAGCAACTCATATCTGAAGGGGAAATTTGAATAAAAGAAACACACACATGCATGCACACACACACAACACAGGGTACTGGGTGTTCAGGAATGTGTTAACTCACAACACTTGTACAGCTTTGTGTGCACGTTTGAGCGCACAGACACATCTAAATGACTATACGCACACACAAAAACTTGCACACAATTTTCAGCTGAGTCCTTATCGCTAATTTCCTCCTCTTCTGCCTGTTTTCCATGTTCTCTATTTGCTTATGTTCCCTGCATCCCGCCCCTCCCTTCCTCTTTTGTGTTTTTCTGCAGGGTTTGTGTTTTCCTCTCCCCACAGTGATGCTAATTTCTGCTGTAATCAGAAAAGAAGGGCTTAATGCCACCTTTTAACCAACCCACTTAAACAAACACGCCGAGCTGAGCTGTGCAGAACACAGAGATGTGCTCATGCATTTTAATTGCCTGTAATGAACAACAGACTTTTTATATACAGAACTTGTTGCCACAAGACACAGGTCAGAATAGACAAGGTATAGCATACATGGAAAAGGTCCATCACCTGTGGCTCAATGTGCAATAGACCCATGGAATCAGATTCTTCAGTGTATGCCACACGGAGTATGACCCCAACATGACAACGATTACATCACTTGTCTCTGTGCTTACCTGATGTTGGGTCCGTTGGGCTTGCGTGGAGGTTGCCAAGAGACAGCAAGGAAAGACTCACTGACAGCTACCGCTGACAGGGCTTCAAGGCCTTGGGGGCTTGTGGCAAATGTTGTCGCTGGAGTCGGCAGACTTTCCGTGCATCCTCCGACATATCCACCTCCCTTGGAGCACACAACCACGGTGACACTGTAGTTTGTGTAGGGAATCAAATCTGTCACCCTGACAGTCAGCTTGGTTGTGTTGCTGCCATTGTGGAAGATGCGGGGTTGTGGGAGACGGAGCTCGTAACCCTGGATCTCCCCATTGGGAATTAAAGGTGGAGACCATGTGACCTGCAACAGAACGGGGAGAGCGTGAACAGGGTGTTGTACACGTAAAATGCAGTAGTTACATAAAGAGTACAACTTTCACGAAGAACATACTGCAACCCGGTGGTTGGGGACCCCTGTCGTACAGCATGCTTCTTTTACACATTTGAAACCACTGTAAGCATGCCACAGTATATTTATGTTTTATATCAACCATGCATTTGTTTAACAGTTAAGAATGTTAAAATTGTAATCACATTTAATGTCAAATAAAAAAATAGGTTTTAAAGTGGCAACAGCTTAACTTTAAAACAGACTATTTTCGTTTCCATGACATCCCATGGGAAAAATTGTTTCCCAAAGTGAACAAATCAAAGGTTGTGCAACGTCCTTTTCACTGCTTGCTGACGACAGCAGAAAGCTTTTAGATGGATGAACTACAGGAAGTCATGACAGTGTGAGTGTGTGTGTGTGTGTGTGTTCATGGAGTATCTGCATCAGAGTGTGGACATCGTGTTGCTGGAGTCCTACAAAGTGTTGTCATGTGGGTGGCATCCCAGTGTGCATGTGTCATCACATGCCTCTGCAATCAAATCTCTCATGGGAGAGATAACCTGACTTTGACTTGAGCAGACGATTCCTTTCATCACATTTAAAAACGTGGCGTGCACACACGTACGCATACACGTAGATACACACACACACACACACACACAAGCATGCACCGACGCCATGCTAAAATAATGAAAGGCGGCTGGTAATGGAATTGCCGCATGCAAAAACAAAAGCTTGCAGTTGCGGAGCGCTGCATCTGGTTTGGAAGCTGTTCAGGTTGTCAGCGTTTTAGGGGTAAGGATGAATTTAAGTGGCACACACAAATGTCAAAATGCACCAACTCACCTGCATTTTAAATGTGTTGAGTGAATACAGTACATAGACATCAATGATTCATTCAAATACAAATGACAACAAATGCAATGCACGGCTTATCCACTTCATGTTAGCAGAATGCGGGTGCCAACACGCTTATGCACACAAACTGTCATGTACAATAAGTCATCAGTTCAGAGAGGCTCGAGACTTATGAGTGTAGGTGATTAGGTGGTCAAATGCTGATGAGAGTATTATGAATGAATGTCAGGAATAATTATTTCTCATGCAACCTTGATATTCATTTAACAAGTGACACTGGGAGGTGATGCAGGACACACACGCATGCCGCTGCATATGGACAGGGTCATGCTGAGTTAGGTAGCTCATTTCCCAAAGTGCGTGTAGGGTGTGCTTTATGCTCGCAGTCATTTACAGATTGAATAGCCCGATGTAATCTGGAGATGGTGAAGACAGTGGAGACCCTCGGCTGACACACACCACAGGGGCTAAGGCCAGTACAGTCTCAGTACTCTGTATGTGTGTGTGTGTGTGTTTTTTGTGGATTTGAGCGAGGGAGCGTCAAATGATAATGTTGCCAGTGAGAGAGAGAACGTACGTACAGTATGTGTGTTTGTGTGAGCATCAAAAACAAGAGAGTGCTTTTCAGCTGACGGTACAATTCTGTCCTTTCAGCACAGAGAGTAAGTGCTAGCAGAGTGACACGAGTATGCAGGTCAATACATGTTGACATTCTTTGCTTCCCAACCTTGTTATAATATACATAAATCCTGTATATGTAAATGACCGCTTGGGGCTAATTGAGATGTGGAAAACAGACAGGGAAATTTGTGTTTTCATCATTTTTTTCGGTGGCAAATGTTAAACAGACCTTACAGTTGGTCACTGGTGTGTGTGAGTGGCAGGAAGAAAAGCTCTTATTTGGCAGCACTTTGATTGTATACATCTCTTAACACCAAATGTGAGATGGCGGTAACATTTAGGGCAATATGGTATTCTTCCCATTGTCACATAGTGATGTAGCTTGATACAAGAATAGCCGCCTTATGATTCTATTTTCTGTTCTATTCTGTCAATGGGGACATCATTTTATGATATGAGCTGCAGAAGAGACCATTGAGAGAATTAAGGAGATGAGTGTACTCAAAATCCTCTCTGTTGTCAAGGTCAATTGGTAACCAGGAAGCGACCAGCCTGCCTGTCCAATTAGCATCAAGCAGGAAGAACATTTTCCATCTTGGATGTGTGACCCCTAAAGCTGTGCAGCTGTAGAGATGACAGGGGTGGTTCTGGAATAATGACAAGCATTAGCATTTTTTGGCTGTTAGCATTAGTGCAGGGCTACATGTGAAAGTGTGTGCATGTGTGTGTGCAAGCATAATAAAGTGTCTGTGTGTTTCCTTGATGGGCCTTGATGTGGGATTAGCCAGAGCTGGAATTTAACGCTGGCCCCTCCTTCAAAATGGCCGACAGGAAGGAAGCCGCCTTCGACAGGGTCACAGTCCCACCCATTTTCTGAAGGGGACCTTGAGTTGAATGTTTTTTTGCTTTCTCATTAAATCCCGAGAAGGAAGGAAAGAGGAATGAGTGTGACATTGCTTTGACTTTTCAACACCGTCAAACTCTAGACAAAGACTAGACAAATCCACAATTACACTGTACTGTCTGGTTGTGTGTATTTTACATTTGAAGAGACCACACGCATCATTGAAGGTCAAATCAAAATAAAGATCACCTGTATTGACTCTGGTCCCAACACTTTAACCCTTGGAGGAGTCACACCAGCTGGTCGAGAAGGTCTGGTGGAGATACTGGCCCATGGTCCTGCAAGTATGGATCAATACCTTGAATTTAACAAGGGGGTGCATTCATGTTTTTAGGATTGCGAAGTACTATTACCTGTGGCATTGCCAGCTTGATTATGCAGCACAAGTCTATAGTGGTAAGTTGTCCACGGACTAAGCGCTGATGAGGAGTCCAAGAAGGAAAGAGGGGGAGGCTCTGGCAGAAGGTGTCCTACTGTGGAGATTTGTTCTGTACCGGCAACTCTGCGTTCAATTTGCCACCTTTGCCAAGATACAGTACAAGGAGAGGCATGATTAAAATACCTAAAGCATCTACTTTGCATTGGCAAATTAGGATGACAAGGAAGTTTGGATTCACTAGCGATGTATAACCCCTGGTACCCATTTGTAAACAACACAACTAACCTCAAATCTGTCCGGTGTAGGCCCAGCTTTACAGAAGAATGGGCTGAATTGTATGTGATCATGTCTCACCTCTCTAAAGGTCCGTTTGGGCTCTCTGGTGCACCCCAGGACAGGAGAACAGAGGTGGGTGTGTCAGAGTAGAGGTGAGGTGTAGGGAGTCCTTCAGGAGGTGCTGGCAGGGTCCGAAAGCGCACCGTTTCCGACATTGAACAACCCACGCTGGTGCATGCTTCCAGCTGGATGACAGGGCAGTGATTGATGCATTAAGTACAAAGTACATTAAAAGTACAAGCTCTACCAAAGATCTAAAGGAGAAAAGTATACTTGGGTTTTGTAGGAGTTGTATGGCAGGAGGTCAAGGAAGGTGTAGCTTGTGGTGTTCCCTGGAACAATGACTGATGGTGGGGAGAGACTTAAAGTTGATGAACTGTTGTCGTGGAGAACATCTTGCTCACTTTCAGGTCTGCTTGAAGTGTATATTTTGTGTGGCACGGGAGGGTTTGGGGGCACCCTTGAGAAGGCAATGGGTCCAGAAGAATCTAATGACTTGGTTCCTACATTAGAGGACAATGGAGTCTGGTTACTCTTTACGAGGTGTCGATATGAGTCAGAGGTGGTAACATTTGGTTGACTTCGGTGAGGGTCTGAATTAAAGATTGAGTTGGGTTTCAAACTGGTGCCAGGTTTGGTATGGAAAGTAGAGTTAGCATCGGGGTGAAAATAAAGGCTGAAATTGGTGATGATGCCATTAGGTTGGGAGGGAGGTGCCCATGCGACTGTCACATTTCGAGCATGGAGCATGAGAACAGTTAGGGGGTCTACGGGTCCTGGACCTGTTGGGACAAAATAAAAGAATACTTAGGAAGAATACAGACACATCTAGAAATAATACTTTATGTAATGTATCCTTAAAAGCCTCGGTCCTCGAGGGTACATTTCTGGTCATTTGGTCAGGAAGCCTGCATAAACAAACGATATTAACGGTATAAATGGTATTAACTGATGAGATCCAATACAAAGAGGTGTACCAAAAAAGATACTAATGTTCAGTTTTGACACTGTCAGAAATATAACAATAGTCTTACTATTGTAGTTCCAGTTTGTATTAATGTAGGTGTCCACGGCATACTGAAACATAGTGACAAAATATATTATGCACTTGTACCTAATCAACAATGTGCTTAGTACACCACACCAAAGCCCCGCCTCCTTCCATGCCTAGTATTTACATCCCAGTGTACAGCTTCATAATGGACACAGAGATACATGTCTATACATGTCTATACATGTAGACACTTCATATACCGTAACACACACATGAATGTTTTCCAACCACAGTGATGTAGGAGAGCAGTAATGGAGGGCTGTGAAGGGCAAGCAGATCAAGGTGACTGAGCGGACTGAGGGAGCGTGCTGCGCCGCTAAGTGCTACCGCTAACTGCTAACGGCTTTCCCAGATGGAGATGTGTATATGTGTGGTACTCTGTGTGTGTGTGTGTGTGTGTGTGCATGGAAGGAAGAGGGAAACCTAGTGAAGATGTCAAAGAAAATGTGTGGTTTAGAATACACCTGTACGACTGTACTGTATAAGGGTACAAGAGTGCATGCGTGCATGTGGACGGACATGACAGAGTGTACATTACATGTTTTGTACTCGGCCCCAATGGGGAACCATATGCATTCATTTGAATTGATGATGCTGTTTATCAGTATGTCGTTATTAGCAATTATAATTATTTTTGCTTAGTCGTTGTTTGTCATGTGTTGTGAGATGTGTGCATGATTTTGTGCTACTTTAGAAGTATTTTCCCCTCAAAAAATAGTACTCAGATTTTACATCAACAAAGCCGTGCTCACACAGCTATTAATAAGATATTAAATTTCTCCATATTGACCATCCACAACAATACATATTATGCATATGCAAGTGAATATGGCCGTTTCATGTGACTCTAATGTTAGTTGTTGTTGGTGATAATCTTTCAGTCACCCCTTTCGTTCCTTCCTGACTCCTCTCCTCCCTACAATGAGCCACAGCCTCTCTGTCTCTCTCTCTCTTTTTCTGCTCTCCCTGCTAAATAAACAATGCAGCGAGTTGACCTTTTGGGTTAACAGGTTTTTATGCTAGCTCTACTCAGCACTCACACTGATTCAATTACCACCAAAGGTCCAGTGAACCCCTGGAATAAGCGAGGAGTCTGTCTTGCTGTCTGTCTAGAGCAGCAAGTCCAGGTGCCTCATTTCCAGCTTGCAAAGCTGCTCTTTCTCTGGGTGACTAAACATTCCATGATATAGAGGTGGTGTACGCACGTGTATAAGGACTTTGCTTGGGGAGGCCCCAGAAGAACGCCCCCTTTGGATAATTACAATCAGCTGCAGGAGATGACGGTTTGCTTCCCGGCTTTGCCCTTTGGCAAGGCACCAAATCCTCATCCGTAATATCCCATAGAATGTAGTACATGTGTATTAAAGTGGGGGTTTATACTGTATGCATCAGTGATGTGCGGTGAGATTTATGGCTGGTGAGAGACTCCATTGATGTTCCATTTATATATTTTTATTAACTAACTCCTTCTCCAGAAAAAAAAGTTCTTATACTTGGTTGTAAAAGTCTGATCACCTCCTGGTGAGCTTGGTTATATAATTCACCATCTTGGCAGTCCAATTTATGCATGCAATCATTCATTCATTTTCTGTACCGCTTATCTTCACGAGGGTTGCGGGGGTGCTGGAGCCTATCCCAGCTGTCTTCGGGCAAGAGGCGGGGTACACCCTGGACTGGTTGCCAACCAATCACAGACCACATATACACAAACAACCATTCACACTTATATTGTGGGAGTATTTTTGCAGAGTACAAAACTTGTCATGCACACGTTTCTCGTGGTGGCACGGAGCAGGGGAAGATTAATACCACCAAATCTCGTGCATTTAAAAACAGCATGATTTTCGCAAGACCGGTACTCCCTCAAGCATCCGACGCTGCTCAAAAAATTTGCAAATTGGGACAGCAAAAAAAAAGTAATTGTCTATTGTCTAATGTTTAAACGCTTCATTGAGCACCTCGGTCCTCCCTACAAAAACGAACGTATATCTAAAATGTTATGCTGATATCGCATCAATGTTTAATGTTCTAATCCAAGCTGAAAACACTTTAACAGTGCATATGACAACTGAACAGATTTTATGTAATGATTGTATTATGATTTTACCCACATCTTATCTTTTGTATGACTTGTGCTCTACAAATAAACTTGCCTTTAGGAGTGTCAAAAAAACGTTTCACCTGCCTCCCCCTGACTGCACGTTACTGATATGCATGTACATATAATAATAAATGGTAAAACTCAATTATTTTTCTTAATTTTGAGCCTAGCAAAGCACCAAGCATAAGGCAGTCACCTTGATCAAGCCCACCTCACCGACACCAAGTAACCCTTGTGTCACCCACACCCCCTTCCACCTCCCCCTCCAAGTGTTGAGTGTTATTTAAGCTTTACTGGCGCGTGTAAAATTCTGCAATTTGAAGGGCTGTTAAGTTTTTCAATTGAAATTTTCATTTAAGATGCAGGTGATGCTTTTTCCTTTTTTATTTTACTGACACTTTACTGCTCTGCGGATAGGAAGGAAAGGGGCGTTGAAAGAATGCGTTGCCTTCCTCATCTCAAACGCTTTTGTATTTCCTTGTCTGTCGTTCCGAGTGTCTCTGTCGTCGTACCTCGACAACCCTGCGTCTTTCCGCCTTTCCTCCCCCTCTCTCTCTTACGCCTCCTCTCTTCAGTAAAACATGGTAGCAGAAGGCTAAAGTGGAAGTGTGGGGGCCGCCAAGCCTTAAATCACATTTATAAGGATTTGGTTAGCATAGTAATAACACAATCAAGTGACAAGGGGCTAGGGAAGAGGGAGGGAGGAAAGATGGTGGGTTCGCAAATGTGTGTGCGTGCATACTTATTTAGTATCCCGTTGTGCAAATCAGGTTGCGCACATTTAAATGTATATCAACATCAAAAGAGTAGCAATATTTGGCCTTATGTACCTTCTTGAGGAGTGTGTGTGACAGGAGATTCTGAAGGTGAGTTGTGCTCCTAGAAGTCAGAATGGAAGCGCAGCTTAAGTGTTATCGCCACGCTTACGGTGCGGTGTCAAACCATGACAAGCAATAGTGTGAGAATTTACATTGCATTTCATATCTTTACTTCCTAATGTCGTCTCTGCTGCTTGAGGAGACGCCAAGAGGAGCAAGTGAGAAGGTGCTGTCAAGGTCATGAGCTTGATTTGTATCCCCTCACATCACGAGTACGCGTAATGTGCATTATATCCTTTGAGTAACCACGACCGCCGAACTAACTCGGAATTGTCAGTCATTCAAATTTGTTGCAATGGTACTTCCAAGAGCTGACATTTGGGAGGGATTTGTATAATTCCCGCTAACCTTCAGACCGATCTATGGGATATAAAAGGGGAACAGTGAAACGTTAGCAAATAATACATTGCATTGGAATCAAATATGTTTCTTAGTCCAGGCATAAAATCATTGAAATCAGCCTAGTTGTGCTTAAGCATTCACACTTTGTATAACCACTGATTATTCTTATGCCACCATTTTTTTTGTCCTCCTTAATTTTCATTTGGGAATAGTTTTCTATTCATTCAGATATTTTTAAAAAAATTCCAGATATTCCAAAATTGTAACAACATTTTCATCCCATTGAAAAAGAATGGGCCATTTTTCAAACTTCCACTGCACATTCCTCAACCATTTCCAAGCATTCCACTTTTAAACCATCTCATTCATTAAGGACTTTCCCACTGACCACACATTCCAAAAACGTGTTTTTTTGTAACACTACTTCCTCTTCTTCTACGATTTATTTCAACATTTCAAGATTTCAAGAACAAGATTTCTTTCATCCATCATCCATCTATCCATCCATTTTCGTCTGCTTATCCGCGTCCGGGTTGCGGGAGCAGCAATCTCAGTAGGGAAGCCCAGACTTCTTGGTCCCCAGACACCTCCCCCACTTCCACTGGGACGGCACCAAGTCGTTCCCAGGCCAGCTGTGAGACATAATCCCTCCAGCGTGTCCCAGGTCTGCCCCGCGGGCCTTCTCCTAGCTTGGCATGCCCGGATCACCTCACCAGGGAAGTGTCCAGGAGGCATCCGGACTAGATGCCCAAGCCACCTGAACTGGCTGGCTTCAACTATGAAGGAGCAGCGGCTCTCCTCTGAGCCTCTCCTGTATGACTGAGGGGCTCACGCCTCGCCCCCTTAGGGTGAGTCCAACCACCCAACATAGGAAACTCCTTTCAAGATTTCTCAATTCATTTTCAAGCCATTCCAAAATCAGGTTCAGGATACATACCGGAACATAGGATCTTTGTGTCTGTCATTACCTATCACCTCATATCTGTCAGTCCTTTTTGAAAATGTTCACATAGTTTTACACATGTATACACAAATACACACTGTCAAGACTGCTGGGCTAAGAACATTTTGTCAAAAGTGTGCTTTTAATCATAGTCTCTTGAACATGCTAAAACACACACACACACACCCTTCCGACAGAGACACACTCACTTAGATCACTTAGCTGGTGTGAACATGGGAGTAGACAGAGGAAAGGGAGCTGTCCAACACGGCCAGAGTTTATGTTCACAGGAGCCGTCTGTCTGTTCTGCAGCGGCAAGAATTCATAGGGACCAAATTACATTAAAAAGATGGATATAAAACTTTAATGGAATGATAAAAAGGAAAGGAGGAAACGTGGGTCTCTCGATTTCTCTGTTCTGTCATTAGCACTCTCCTTACTTTCCTCCCATTCCTCATCCTATACCTTAGAGTCCTGTATTTTCCGCTCCAATTTTCTCTTTATTTCTTATCTTACTTTTTCTATTCTGTCTATCCCTGCTCGTAAATACTTAAAGTGCTCGTCAGTCAAATAGAAGAGGTGAAAGCCACTGTTCAAATGCAAAAGAGGCAGAATGAGGAGATGAAGAGGTGAGGAACATTGAGATAGAAGAGCAAACCTATGCTACATATAAGTTTATAAGAATACTTACAAATTCAATATAGGGTGTGCCTAACTGTACAGTGTAGTATAGTATATATTATAACAAATGGGCACAAGGTCACATCTCAGTCGATTGGGTGAATGGTGACTGTACATTCTAACAAAATAAACACTGTACCGCATGCATATTTGAATGTATGTGCCATAATAGGCTCTAATTATTTTAGAATGAGCCCGCCCTATAATTAGTATACATAATATTGTATGATTTGGCCTAATTGTTGAGCAGATAGTGACACAAATAGATTTGTGTGTGTGTTTTGAATTTAATTCTGCATAATAAGTCGAGGGAAGTGTTGCCATAATCTAATACATCCTAAATGTGTGCAGATGTGTGTGCCTGAAAGTAGCGGCGTGTGAGGAGGCATTGGTGCTGTATACATCAACAAGGCAGAACATTTCTTGTGGTGTGTACATGCACACATATCAAACGTATGCAAATCTCAGCTGCTTAATGATTATGTATGCTGCAATGATGTGGTGCTAATTAATATATAACTTTGCAGTGAAGAGGCAGCACCAGTGGCTAATATGATTCTATTAACACAATTAGCCCACAATGACACTGGCTAGGTCACTCACACCCAGAAACACAGACACACACAGACACACACACGCACAGTGTACAGTATGTAAGGCTCACTGTCGCTCACTGTTGTTTCAGTTTGCTCAAATAAGTGTTTGCTTTTTTTTACTTATTGCTAGGTTTGTTGTTGTTGTTATGTTTCAGTTAAAATCATTCTACTTTTCACTGGACAGAGATATGAGCTTGTAACAGCACACAGAATCCATGACCCCCTGTAGCATTCATTCGCATTCAATAATCTTTAAGCTGCTCCCCCTGGACATTCTATAATGTTCATTTCCACTTCTATGGTGATGGCTTCCCTATTGATTGGTGCACTTTTCTATTCATTTTACACAAATAATTTGTCAAGTTCTGACCAGGAGTTATACTGTTAAGCTAGAAAAGGGGTTCACTTATTTTTACACCTGTAAAAAATTACTTAAAACATCACCTGTACCGTTTTGGTTATTTGAGACTTCAGCATCATTGACTGTGTTTTACCTTGGAAAAGCCATTGTAAAATACATTCATTTTCTACCGCTTATCCTCATGAGGGTCGCAGGGGCTGCTGGAGCCTATCCCAGCTGTCTTCGAGCAAGAGGCGGGGTACACCCTGGACTGGTCGCCAGCCAATCACAGGGCACATATGTATAGACAAACAACCATTCACACTCACATTCATACCTATGGACAATTTGGAGTCGCCAATTAACCTAGCATGTTTTTGGAATGTGGGAGGAAACCGGAGTACCCGGAGAAAACCCACGCATGCACGGGGAGAACATGCAAACTCCACACAGAGATGGCCGAGGGTGGAATTGAACCCTGGTCTCCTAGCTGTGAGGTCTGCGTGCTCATTGTAAAATACAAGAAATAAAAATATATGTAGAGAATGTGCACTTACTGTCTTCTGCTGTACAAAGAGTTTCCCAGGGCCCTGTTGTCTGTCCATGTGAGTGTGAGACCACCAGTCGGAATAGGTACTGGGTGTATGGAGACAGGCCAGACATATGATAGGAAAAAGTGTCTGTTGTATTTTCCAGGAGCCTAAAAGTGGATTGGCACCAACAAACAGCATTAATGCCACAAATATCTGTATCTGCGCCCTGACTTTTTAGCTTATGGATCATTATTTTGGGACAGAGCATCAGACGAGTGGGCACAATGTTGTATTGAACAAAAACAAACCCAAATTATGGCCAAGTCAAGAATGTTCATTACATCAACAGATCAGTTGCCAGTAGGTGAGTTGCAATATATAGATTGATTAATTGTGTGGGTTATTCTCACTCTTTTTAATTACACTGCCTCATAGCACCTGGTTGGGTCTCATATAATCATCATATGTGATGAAAGATAAGAGAATATTGTCATAAATGAGGGGCCACTGGCCATTTAGCATCAGATGTGCAGAAGGGATGAATGAATGAATAAATCAGGGAACAATGAGATTTCCAAAGCAGAAGAAGAGGAGGGCATGCTTGTCTGATATATAATACATGTACCTAGTCATTTATTTATTACCGCAGAATGAGAGCCTCCTCTTCTTGGATTAAATTGCAATTTGTTGTCAGGAAGCATGTAATGAATACATATCAGATGCACAGCCTCATGTTCCATACCTGTCTGTCTCCTTCTGCCGTCTTTGATTTTTTTTTTGTGTGTGGCTTTTTGTCTTATCCTCATCTTTTCAGCTCATTCCCCCTTGCTTGTTGCAATGGTCTGTCATTTTGATGTGACATATTCCGCTGCTCTGTATAATGTATCTACACGCATGTACGTGTGCATGCTTATTTGTCTTCACCCTTGTTCTGACATACACAGTGTGACAATTTATTTTGGTATTATTAGTTTTTTCCTCTCATTTATACATGCTTTGTGTGTGTGCGCGCAATGGACGACTTGCCTTATCACAGGTCTCTGGGGTGATGTCCTCATTTGTAGACTGTAGTGAAGCAGGCCCGGGGCGTTGGAGTGGGCTGGTTCGGACCAAGACACATTTAGACTGGTGCTCGTGGCATGAGTGAGTCTCACGGCGGACAACCCATCTGGCGCTGTAGAAAAAGAAAAGCGGTGATGTGAGCCTCTTCCAACTATGTATTAGTTAGGGTACGATGTAAAAAGAGTCAGCGCTAGGCAGGTTTGAGACCCACAAGGGACCTAACACAAACCCAAAATATGGAAACAGGGATTGCTCAGTGGAGATGGTAGTTCCCTTCCTTGAGCAAGGCGCAGAGCCAACTGTTCCAGGCCCTGTCGGCACACCCCCTTTTCATCCATTCTATATAGCCACTGACGCATGCGATGCAATAGACCCACAAGTACGTGTGCAGTGTGTTAGCTCACACAGATGCCTGCATTGTGTCACTAGGGGTCATGTATCATTCACAAAGAAATTAGAGATAGACTTATCAACAAAAAAAAACAGCAAAGGTAAGACAAGATTTGTAACAATTGCTTCATACTGTGGCTTATGGTTGAGGGAGAGAGGAATAATACAGAGCACTGTTTGGAGTGGTGGTGTGTTTGTGAAGCCAAATGTGTTTTAATAAACTGTTCATGACACATGAGTGGCCTTGGACTGTTCGCTTGCACAAGTTCCTGTGGTGTGAATTGTCTTTTTGGAGATTTTAGCCGATTGGCATATTTGGCAAAACTGGCTTGTTTAAAACACAGAGGTTCATGTTTGCGGAATGCTATTTTTGAAGGTTATAAAAGCATTCAACATGTAGTTAATTATAAACATAATGTCCAGCCCTTGGGCCCTCTTCCTTATCTTGTTTAGTCATCCTGATTGTTGTCCTGTGCTATTGAATGTGTTTTTTTTAGTATCCTAAGCCTGGGTCTGCTGGGCTAAAATTAACAGTTACAGTTACAGTGTTAGTTTCTTGGCCATTTTACTCCAAAATTTAAACAAAAAAAGTTTACCCCAGAGTCCATGCCTCAAAAAGCAAGAATGCAGGCAATAATTAGATGTCTATTAATATTTGTGATGATAAGACAAAATCATCCTCTCTCAAACAAAAACACACCCAGGGACACCCGGAGACGCAACACTCTTCAGTAGTTATCCTCTTCTCCAGTTGATAGACCAGTATTTGTGCTTTGAAAGGCATCTTGAGTCGGTATGATGACCACCCTCTTGGTAGAAATGGATGGGATGCAGATATGTTAAGGATGACAAAAGAAGGAGAAAATGAGGGCGCCCGTTGTTTTGACTGTGTAACATAAGAGAAACCCCTTGGACGTGGAGAAGTGACCCTTCAATCAAACACCCTGGTTCTGTTCTTCTGATTGCAGAAGTCGTCTTATCATTATCGTCATCAAGAATGGCTATTAGACACACACTCACACACATGCAAGCATGTACACACATCCTAGTGGTGAGCCTGTGTCTCTCTCATGCTGTGTTAGCAGGTACAATATCAGAGGTGTCACTAATCATTTTAAACTATGCACTTTTATGTTCACTTCTCTGGGCCTGCTCTCCTCCTCCTCTTCTCTCGTGTCTCCTGCTCGGCTATCTCCCCTCTGTTCTTTCAGGGAACAAGGACGCATCAAGACAGTTTGCCTTAAAGATGTCTAAAGAGATGCCAGAGGCGCAGAGGTAGAAAGCAGGTTGGAAAGAGAGGAAACGTCTGCTATTTAAAATTTATACTTTCTCATGTCTTTGTTTTGAACTTGAACAGTGGAACTTTCCCGAATGTGTCTTTTGTTGTTTGAGGAATGGGCGCGGTATGTATTCAGCCCTTTGGTTAAGATTAACTAAAGGGCTGAGGTTTGCTTATACTGTATGTGTGTTGTTACCTTGGTCTCTACTCTGCACTGATCAGCTCTTACTACGGAAGTATGCAGGGGGTCTCTACAACGCACCCCCTTATGTACACAGAATGGTCTTTTTGGTTTCCTAATCAGTTAATAAGAATAATTTTCATGTAACTGTATGTAGTTTATGGGCTGCACGGAAGTCGAGTGGTTAGCACGCAGGCCTCACAGCTAGGAGACCCTAGTTCAATTCCACCCTCGGCCATCTCTGTGTGGAGTTTGCATATTCTCTATATGTGCCCTGTGATTGGCTGGCGACCAGTCCAGGGTGTACCCCGCCTCTCGCCCGAAGACAGCTGGGATAGGCTCCAGCACCCCCGCGACCCTCGTGAGGAAAAAGCGGTAGAAAATGATTGAATGAATGAATGAATGTATGGAGTTTATGTGCTGCACGGCAGTCGAGTGGTTAGCACGCAGGCCTCACAGCTTGGAGACCCTAGTTCAATTCCACCCTGGGCCATCTCTGTGTGGAGTTAGTATATTCTCAATATGTGTCCTGTGATTGGCTGGCGATCGGTCCAGGGTGAACCCGCCTCTCGCCCAAAGACAGCTGGGATAGGCTCCAGCACGACCGCGACCCTCGTGAGGATAAGCGGTAGAAAAATGAATGAATGAATGAATGTAGTTTATGTCAGTGCATACATTTTGTAGAAAATCCCCCTTAATTCGCCTACGATTGGGCTTGTTGGTTGCTGAAGGAGGTTGGGGCATTTTTTAGTACCTGCTGTAGATGTAGTGACATTAAGCACCATGCTCTTCACACAGCCCCGTGTATTGCAAGCTCTGACCCAGAAGCTGTAGTTGGTGTACGGCTGCAGGTCCGTCAAAGTCAACCACGTGCCGGCTGCCGTGCCTCCATCCAGCACCACATCGCCACCTGAGCGAAGAGAGTAAAGCCTGAATATGGTGCATACACTGAAGAAAATGATTGTAATAGTACTTTTTTTTTATTAGCATTATCAATGCGATAGCCAAAATCTGATTAATAAAACATACACACATGTGGAATGGGGAAATGGAGGCGGGAGAGAGAGAGTTGAAGATAGAGGACTACTAACTGGGAATGATCAAAAGAGAGAGGTTCCCATACCGAGGCTATGCAAGGATAGTCAAAGAAAAGGGATCAGAAAATCCCACAATGCAAGCCAGTCTAATATATTTAGATGGACAGATGCACACAAACACATATCAGGCCTGTGTGAACTGATGAAGGCACTGTGTATCAAAGCGACACTGGCTGATGGGGAACTAGAGCGAGACACCATCTCTTTCTAGTGCACCTCTTCTATTCCTCCCTCCACTCCTTCCTGTGTGAGGCGCACATCAAACAGCTCGTCTCGGAGTGTGTGCGTGTGTGTGTGTGTGTGACTTGATGAATTTGTACAAGTTAAAGAACCACTGTGCAAGTTTGTGTTCAGTCATTCTGTTCTCATTTTGTTCAATTTTCTACACCCCCCCCCCCTTTTTCTGTCTACTTTCACCGATCCTTTTCTTGTTTGTGTTGGCTGGCTTTCACTGTTCTGTTGTTTGTCATGTGTTGCCTTGCAATCTTTTCCAGTACATCTATGGACGCATGGGCCTCTCATCCTGTTGTTCTACTGCAACTTGACTTTGTTCTCAAGTCAATCTCCACACTTTGCTTTGGTCTCCTGAATCCTCTTCTCGGTACACAGGTGAAATCATGTCTCAACTTTTCTAAACCAGCACAACAATTTGATTATTTTTGTTAGCCGTATGCTTTTTTTTGCCTGACTTTCACACAAAGTTGTGTTTGTGTGCATTGTTTTGCTTAGCGTCTATGAAGTCATTGTAAAAGTTGGAAGGAGGAATTTATAACAATGAAGCTACTGCCCTTGATGAAACATACAGCATGTATGTGTATGTGTAAGCTAACTTGTCTATTCCTGAAGCACTGCATACAATCCCAACTACTATGTGCAGTTAGTGGATGTTATTAAATCCCAAAGTTTGATCCCATTAGTCAGATGGGCTAGAAATTTCTCACTAATGCTGCCTACAATAGACCCACTATATATAGTGTAGGATGTTTTGGTGAATCAGTCAATAAAATCTGAACAAGTTGAAAAACATGGTCGCCATCAACTACATCTCAAAAGGGGGAGAGGTGGGGCTTTTCAACAAAGGGCCTATAGATCATTGACCATTTGTTTCATGGTTATAAAACTCTGACCACATCTGATAACTATAAAGAAGTTGGTACGTACCCGTGAACGTTACAGTATACACTTGTGCCTTCCTAGTGGGGCAAAAACAAGCTCCAAAATAACCTGCTTGTTTGTTTAAAAAAACAAAAAGTCATTGTGGTAAAATGTCACAATTGTCGTCCAAGGACAAGAAGCTAGCTAGCTGCCACCAATGCAGCCATAGACAATTAGGCAAAGTGTGTAAACAAAAATGCAAGAGTAGTCGATTGAAGATTTGGTAAGGTAGTGATCAAACACTCTGGCACCGATTGGCATAGCTTGTGGCAGGCATGATACGAGATGCGTCATTTTGTTGGCAACCTTAAGTGATATGTCCGTTTTGTTTTTTTTTTTACAGAAATCAGACGATTTTAACCTTAGTATTAATTAATTGCACCTAAAACCTGACAAAGTATTAAACACCAACTAGGACAGTTTGGGCTAAGTGATGACTTACCTTGACTGTGATGATATAGTGTGTATCTCATGTTGCCATTGGGTCTTGGTGGAGCAGTCCAGCGGGCTCTTAGAGATCTAGAACTCTGGTTAGTCAATTCTAGCATCATTGGACCTTCTGGAGCCATCTCTAAAGTGTGCGTTTCCACCTGATTAAAAAAAAAAAGAACAATAATCCATATTGAATTAATATGAATGAATATACAACACTGTAGTACATAATACATGTTCTTTACATCCCTTCTTTCCCATTTTTCCATTCACATAGTGTTCTCTCCATTCTCCCTTTCATGCTGTCCCTACTTCACGTCGCCTGTCCTCCTGCGTCAGCTGTTTTAGCCAACTAAATATGGCGTCCGTATTGGAAAAATGCCCCAAAATACGGCCTGTCGTCAGAGGCATCGTTGAGCAAGGAGTGACATTTCCCACCAAATGTCACCGTCATCACGCCAACCCTCGTTATTGAGCTGAGAGAATCGATCACCTTTATGACACCCGGTGGCACGTGCATGCTCACACACATACACCCACACATTGTATAATGGATAGAGTAAAAAAAAAGTGTAGTATATCATTGCTTCAGTGTCTACAATAATAAACACGCAGTGTAGATCCTGAGTAAAAGAAAAACAATGTGACTACATTGTGTCTGAAAGCCTAAGGCAGAACTAAACGCTTGAAGGCCTCACCATATGAGGAGTACAGTGCAGAAGAAAGGAGACAGAAAGGAAGTTGTTGGTTGTTGTGTGTTCATCATATGAACAAATAAGTATATTTGTAAACAATAAATAAATACATTCTGAAATTGTTAAAATATAATGTATATACACTGCTGATCAAAACTTTAAGACCAGATGAAAATGTGCAAGAATTTACATTTTGCACTGTTATGGGTGCAAATGGGTGAGAAAGGGGGTACATGGGTTCATGTCTAATGTCTGAAGGGGTACGGGTCTATGAAGTTTGGGACCCACTTGTCACCAAGCATCATAGCCTTGACCAACATGAATAAATACATACAGGATGAGTGAATGGTTGTACACCACATCACATCTCACTGACCATGGGTCCCTTGCCGCAGCCACGCGCTGTGCAGGCCTGAAGCCTGAGTACATGTCTGCTCCATGGAGACAGCTCCTTCACCACCAAGAAGCACTGAGAGGAACTTGTGTTTGATATGATAACGCCATCCATCCAAAGGCCATAGCTGGTTATGATTCCTGCCAAAAAACATCACACACAGGGTTTTGGAAAGTAGGAGAAACATACAGCACATAGATGGTTGCATTTTGGTATTTCTACATTTCTTCATCCTTGATGGCAGGCTCAGAATTTATTTGCTTTACTTTACATTTTCACAGTAGTGGAGAGATAAGCGCAATATTGTTTTGCAGCCCCAGAGGAGTGGCGGACGTTAGGCGTATGTACTGTACATATTACGTAATTCTCTCATTGGTTTATCACTGCCATCATGCTATTACGTGCTATTATGTTATATTTTTACAGCACCAGATTATAAGGCGCCTCGTCCATTTTTGAGAAAATTAAGGCTTTTATGTCCGTTACAGAGACGAAAATACGTCTTGCTGTCTCTATCCTGCATCCGTCAGTGTTTCCACTGCGCGGAATTCCACTGGTAGAGTAATGGTTGTGACTTTAGACACAGCCTGAGGCCTATGGATTGACATGTAAATGGAAAGTGAAACTGGGCCTTCAGACCTGTGTGTGTTTTAGTGGGATTTGGTGATGAAGACATCACTAATGTTACCTAAGGCATTACAGGGATAAAAACCCTGAGAGGGTGCACACACACACACACACACACACACACAGGTACTCTGCATATAAACACAGATAGATGCAAGATACAAGGCCATGAATACACATACATGCCAGCCCAATAATTACCTCCACCTAATAAAAAAGGAAACGCCAAATGTACTTTGCCTTAATAAAAATGCATACTGGGGGGCTCAAAAGATCAGTGCTAAGAACTAAGAGTCTATTCTGCTTTAATCATGTGTGGGTTTTATTATTTCACCAATACAGATACACACACCTATCAGGGAAATGAAGACACAAAAACCCTGTGGACACCAGTTACATCAGGGGAGCTCTTAATGTGGCCAATCACATGCATGTGAGGGTGCGTGTGTGTGTTTATGTGTGCGTACGCGTGTGTGCGTGAATAAGCCCATATCAGTATAGGCTGTAATAAAGACAGGTTGGGAAATGAAGCAGCGAATGCATAACAGGCTTATTTCCCCTCTTTGTCTGCGTGTTGCCCCGACCTAATCCCCGAGAGGATTATCCCCCACAAATCCCTGCGGAATTGGGGAGAAGGCGGGGGGAGAGGAAGAGACAGGACGAAAGAGAGAAAATAACACAAAATCTCACTCCTCTGTAACCCATCACCATTGTCATTGTCATTTTTTGACAAAAGAAAGTATAAAAAAAAAGTGTGCAATGCTTCTCCGCCTTTTTAAGAAAAAAAAAGAGCAAGAGGCAATCAGGTAATCATGATTAAGTGTCTCCCTTGTTATACATTTCTGTCATCAGATGGGGGGAAAGCTTTAAGTAATTTACCCTGGCTAATATGCGCACACATCACAGGGTTTATGGAGCGAAATGCACTCATGTGGCATTAAGCGTAAAACACACACAATTCACACTGCGCACACACGCATTATGGAATTACACATACTTTAACGAGCATGGCAATAACATCCGATAATATGTGGCAGTGCGTTTGTATGTTGGGGACTGTGAAATGGGCTGGCAAATCCTCACATGGCCTTCTCAATCCTCAATTCATTTTGTTGTCAGACTGTAGTCACTTCATCATTAACATGTCAGTGTATTGTGTGCTAAGTGGTGTTAGCTCAACCTGCAGTACATCTTTATGAATAGCACTGTATAATATGCATACATTTCCGGGGGTGGAGTCAGCATACAGTATGTGCAGTTACATAATGACTAGAATGGAACTCACTGTTTCCTCCCACATTCCCAAAACATGCTAGGTTAATTGGCCACTGCAAATTGTCCATAGGTATGAATGTGAGTGTGAATGGTTGTTTGTCTATATGTGCCCTGTGATTGGCTGGCCACCAGTCCAGGGTGTACCCCGCCTCTCGTCCGAAGACAGCTGGGATAGGCTCCAGCACCCCCCACGACCCTCATGAGGAAAAGCGGTAGAAAATGAATGAATGAATGAATGAATGAACTCACTGTAGAACAGACCAACGCCAAGGTTGACCAATCAATGAACCATGTTCATTTTGGATCACACCTTCATGGCATTAGTTCCTGTGGAAACCATGTCTCTCCACATTGTGTGTGACTTGTCTTTTTATTCTGGTTGGGTTGTTTTGAGGAATAAAACAAGCTGGAGACAGCAACAGATACCCACCAGCTACATACAGTATGCATCAATTCTGTCAAGTAGATTCATGTATTATTCAATGAGGAATTAAAGGTAACTGATTAAAAAAAGCTCATCTCGTAGGACTCTCTCTGAATCCACACCAAAAACATTCAGGAATCTTTCTTGGCCCAGTCCCCAACGCTCCATAAAGTTTCATGGAACTCATTTAAGTAGTTTATTGCATAATCCTGCACAACAAAACACAAAAGGAAATAAAATTAAAAAAAAGTCTGGTGGAGGTTAGAAATAAGCGGCTCACATAATTCATAATCATGTGCTTAAAGCCTGGTGTGAAGTGTGCTTGGGTACAGTATGTACTGTATCTTGGAGGATTTATTTTTGCATTGACAAAACTGTCATTATCATCTTAAAATTCCAAGTTTCTACAGATTCTGATTGCCAAGTATTTGAAAATGAAAAATAAGTTTCCATGAATATGAAGGACTTAATTAGTCTAGTAAATTAGAAAACATATGTCCTGAAGACACATGATGCAAGGATGCAACACTGGAGTCGAACCCACATGTGGAATATAAGACATCTTTATAAGATGCAGTAAAAAAAAAGTCAAAGAGAAACAGTGGATGAGAGGGAGAAAAGGCTTCCAGCCTGCAGTACTCTTTTCCGTCAAAAGGGAGCACTTTTCCTCCACTTAAAGGAGCACAGGGGCACACTGGTCCCAATGTATGTCCTCCTCTACTTTATCTATTTGTGTCACAATCCTTCCTGCAACCCGTCTTGGCTTCTCTCCCCCTTTGACTTCAACCCTATTGCACATTCATATGATTCAAATTTAACATAAGGGCATTGTTCTTCAGTGTTGTGGTTCACCTGAACAACACAGAGGTCTTTCCTGGAATCATGGCTGTACTGACAATGTTTTTCATTCAATGCTTTTTAAGTCTCGTAATGTTGTTGCCGTCATGACTTTTGCTGATCTTTCATATTTTCACACATAGATTAAGATAAGATAAGGCAACTTCCAGGAGTATGTATAATACAATACTACAATTAAGTGAAATAAAGTACATTTGTCTGTATTTGGAGTGCATGCAGGGTAAATATGCCATGCAGGTGTGCTTTTCCTCACCGTTGGGCTTATCAGGAGCTGTCCAGCTGATGTTAAGTGCATTTGGGGACAAAGGGGTGACGATTGGTGCCGGGACATTCTCCGGGGTGCTCTCCTCAGTCTCGGCCACAGCGGGGGGGCTTCTTGTACAGCCACCACCTGTGCAAGCCTACGATGCACACAAACACAAGTGTACTTGTAAGTGTTGGTGAAACTAATGACTTGAAATGACTTCAAAAGAGTAAAAGAAGGACTCACAGCCACACTGATGGTGTAGGCTGTGCCAGGAGATAGGTTGCGGAGTGTGTGGTCTTCAACATGTTTTGAACTGTTGTAGACTAGGGTGGGCTCCGAAGCACCTTGTGACAGGAAGATGGAATAGAACTCCAGAACGCCATTGACCTGAGAAGGTCGCGACCACCTAGCAACGAATGAGGAAACAAATACATATTTTAAACCACAGCACAGCTTATTTTATTCAGTTTTAATCAGGACAATTCTGGGTTACTAGTTAGGAGTATTAAAGATTGCAATTTACTGTAATCCTAAACATGTAGAGCATCGGTTAACCTCACAAAAAGTATTTTTTTTTATCATATTGTTATGGAGGAGCACACTGTTACTGATTAAAAACACTACCAACGATATTATTAATTCTAGTTAAACAGGTATATGATTTCCCAGCTGTTTAAGGTATCTGTGTGTAGTCATTTTGGTGAGATTTTAGCCTTACTAACATCTTTGTAAGCTTTAAAATAGACTATTATGGCAGAGCCGGCCATTTACAAATACAGATGTGTTGAAAAGAATATATTTGATTTCAGCCAAAAGCCAAATAATTGTGAGGAGGACACAGTAAGTAAATAGTCAGTGTACAATATAAATACTTCATGTAACAGCCCAGAGTAGGCCAACTCCTATTAGTGTGCTAGCATGGGGGGGCGGCAATTTTAAAACGTGATAAATTCCTTTCTTGGTTCCTCCCTTTAAACAGCGGTTTGTGAATGACTGATGAGCGTGTGTTAGCACACAATTAGCCGCTCTTGACTAATCTATCACATTCTTTATAAGATTTATATGCTGTCAATTGGCCCTGTGATGTATGAGCACTTCTGAAAAGCTCAATCAAAGGCAAGTTGGAACAATTTTGCAGTGTAATTTATTGTACAAATGGTTTTGGGGGAAGAAAAAAAAAAACACAACGTGGACAAAAATTCTTCTGAGAGGACTATACAATTTTGAGTGTGAATTTGTGTTTATGCATCCAGATGAGGTGAAATTCTTTAACAATGTTTGTAAACGTGGCTGTACAGGTCTCGTATCGTGCGTGTATGAATGTATTTGTGTCAGATATAGTGCGAGTCGAGGGGTAGAGGATAAATCTGCTGATATAGCTGCATTCCCATCCAGCATCCTCCCTCAACCTTTCTCACAGTCTCTCACCCTCACTTCCTTACATTTCTTGCATTTGCATCCACCCCCCCCCCCCCACCCTCTGTCAAGCTTTCAAATTCATCACTTACACCTTTCTCGCTCTTCATTCTTCTCACAGATGTTGCACATTTTTGTCTTCCTCAGCCTTTCTCACAGACACAATAGGGATGTATTGACCACGCGTGATCTCTCAACCTTTGCCTGTTGCCAATGTGCTAACGAGGCAATACCCAGTCCTTCCCACAGCGGGTGAATTTATAGCTGAAAATGGTTTAAATACTCATGGCACAATTCTTGACCCTGCTGTACAGATGGCAGTAATGTCAAGGATGAAATATTACAACATGGAATTTGTTTCCCCAGCTGTCACCCCTTTATAGACAAAAGACACGGGCACTTACCTATCTTGGTTTAATAAGTAAAAACTTTTTACAGTTCACATTTCAATTTGTGTTTATTTGTTTTCAGTAAAATGCTACATTTATTAAATATTGGAGCTTGACAAAGGTGCAGATCAATTTTTCCTTACTTTTGTTACAATGGAGAAAAAAGGTTAATCTTTCAATTCTAATAATCCAATTCAGACATTTGCCCTAGGTGGGGGTCTATGAGGGTGAATAATTTGGTGCTAATCCGGCCTTGCTGAAGGTGTGCACAGTGCACACTGAAAGTAAATGTCATTCCAGCAACATGTTGGCTGGAACTGAAAACAAACATATTTCCCAAAATACCCCATAAATACATCCCAATTTGCATTACATAATTACATTGCATATGTGAAATGTGGATAAAGTGTACAATAGCGCTTCTTAGAACCGCACAAACACACACCATTAGCATCTAAGCTACAGACGCATAAAAGGGGCTATCAGGCTGACTAAAAGCACTGTGTGTCATCCGTAGCACGCCGCAGCCCTGCACACAACGCAAGTTCCTCCTGCACTAAAAGTGCTACAAAGTGTCAGCATGCTCCCAAATCTGTACTGTGGTGGTACTCAACCCAAAAGTACAGCAGGTTCGAACCGGGGCTTTACATCCGCTGCCTGAAGGATGATCACATCGCGAGCCTCAAACTCACCGCACACTGCCGCTCAAGTAATTGCTCAAATACCGCACCAATCTAAAGCTTTTCAAAGCGCCAATCCGGTGAGACAGTTTTGATGCACGTTTTGCAGGGTGCAAAACTTACATCACACTGTAGAAGTGGGGTCGGACCTGATCGACTTTTTAAAGCGATTATCGGCCGATATCAATCGGTGGGCAATCTATCAGAGCAACCCTAAATAATGAAAGACATGTAATATAAAGATGCAAGCATGCAGCATGCTTCTGTATCTTTTCTTGAAAAAAATAATAAATAAAAAATATATATATACACATATATATATGCATGTGTGTGTGTGTATTTTGTATGCAGCAATCACACACCAACAGTGACACAATGTCCAGCGACATTTTCAAATGAACAGGTTGGTAAAAAGTGTACAGGATTTATCTTCCTCAGGCATGTAAAGAGGAAAGGTCAAGCGCAGTGTATCAAATGAATATTGTGCATGGTAAACACAGCTCCAGAAGGTCACCAGAGCTCTGCTACCATTTCTCTTATACAGCATATGATTGCACTGTATGTGCAATGTAGAATGATCAGAGTGTGCTTACTCCACCAGAATGGTCCGCGAGTCCAGCAAGGTCAGAGTTGGTGCTCGTAGTGGCCCGGGAGGAAGCTGAGAGGTCAACATTGTGACCTGTGAACTGTTGGTGCATCCAACGGCGGTGCATGCAGACAACACCAGGATGTGAGCGGTATAGACGCCGAGATCTGTAATGCACATCAAGGAAGAACGTAGAGAACATAGACAGATATGTATGTAATGTTGTACCAAATTAATACCATATTAATGCTGATTTTATATTGAAACAGTTAATATTGTGAATGTTTGCAGTAGTAAGAGTTGTTTGTAACATTTACAGTATGTACCGCGCCTTGTTTAGCTCCATGTTTATTAGAATAGCTGCATTGATGTACACCAGTCATACTGAATACTGTACACCAGTTAATGGATGGATAAAAAACAGCATTAATGTTGGAGGCAATAATAAATAGAATGGTAAATACTTCAACACTAAGCATTGTTAAAGTCTCCTATTATTGTTTGTCTTTGTGCATCACAGCCTGTGCCCCTCTGCGACACACTCCCGCTCTGCAACACTGTCTGTTTGAGTGCACACTGTATAATTATTATACTTATAATCCTTCCAATCATCTTGAACATCAGAGACATTATTAAAGCAGCGTGGATGATATGTCTCTTGCCTTTATTCACCCAAAAAGACACACACAGGCACACACTGTGTGATGAAGCATGAGAATGTACACATTTAAATTCTAAATGTACTCTACTCATTAAATAATTTATACCAAGATTACTGCGTGCATGTCTTTATGTAAATTGCATGTAATTGTATAGCGTGTACGTATGTTTTTGTATACCTATGAGAGCTTTTGTCTTCTATGAATACATCTCACCGTGTCTTTATTTGCATCTTGAATCTCAGTGGTGTTCCTTTCCCTCTTAAGACTCTTTAGTGAACAATTTCAAGGCAAATTGTGTTGACAATCTTTTTCTTTCTCAGTGTATGTGTTTAGTGATGTAGTCCCATGGTAAGGACATAGATGCTCGTCCTACTCTTTCAAATGCAAATATCATTTTCCATTTTTCTTTTTATTCCCACCAAGGCCGTGTCCCGAGGCTGCCTGAGACACACACACACACACACACACACACAAGCATTATCGCTCTCTGCTTACCGGTAATGTTGTAGCGTCTCTCATCCCCGCTGTAGACCATTTGGTCGTTTTGATAGACGCGGTACTCTGTAATGACTCCATTGGGCCTATGAGCGGCATAAAAAGTGAGACGGGGGCTCCATAAGTATGTTATACTGTAGTATTGGATTTTACATACCGTGAGTTTATGCTGCATACATTTGGGGAAAATGAGCCACAGGTGATATATTACACTCTCACCAACATTCTGCCATCAAGTTATGTTATGTCGCTGTTAGTTGGTGTGTTTTATGCTAAGATTACATGACGAACAAGATATAAAAATGCATGATAAAGTCAAGTGCTGGATCTAAGTAAGTGATGTTTAATGTAATGTGATTTACCTTGCTGGAGCTTCCCAGGTGACATAAAGAGCTGAGGGTGATGGGAGTGCAGATGGGGGAGAAACAGCATCAGGAGCTGACAAGAGAAGATCAATGTTACTGACCACATGTAACAACTTTTTGATCTTGCTTCCATTAATCTTGTATGTAGAATAGTAACCGACATTGGTTTAATATGTTATGTGACAAAACAGGGCTGCACGGCGACTGAGTGGCTAGCGCGCAGGCCACACAGCTAAGAGACCTGAGTTCAATTTCTATCCTCGGCCATCTCTGTGTGGAGTTTCCATGTTCTCCCTGTGCATGCGTGGGTTTTCTCCAGGTACTCCAGTTTCCTCCCAGATTCCAAAAACATGCTAGGTTAATTTGCGACTCCAAATTGTCCATAGGTATGAATGTGAGTGTGAATGGTTGTTTGTCTATATGTGCCCTGTGATTGGCTGGTGACCAGTCCAGGGTGTACCTCGCCTCTCGCCCGAAGACAGCTGAATAGAATAGGCTCCAGCACCCCCGTGACCCTCGTGAGGATAAGCGTTAGAAAATAAATGAATGAATGAATAAATATGACAAAACAGTAGTAACTGTATCCAAACTTATATGAAAGCAAACAACATATTTTCCAAATATACTCCCACTGTAGGAGAAAAAAATCCAAATACTGCCTATTACTTACCATTTACTTAAATAATGTCCCCTGAGAGTCAGGGGAAGTGGGTTAAAATGTCTCTGTGATGGTGGCAAAAAGGATATGTTCATTCTCTTCCTAACACGGTACAGTATCTTAACTCAAGGCTCAGAATGAGAATCAATAGTAATCTTTTTTTTTTCTTTTACTTCAAATTGATTTTTGCTGTGTCTGCGCTGACCTCGGCTGTCACATTATCTCCCCAACAAGGCAAGTTAGTCCCACACAGATTAATGTAGAGGCTAACATATGAAGAAAAAACTCTTTTTTTTTCTCTCAGATCTCACTCAGATAAGTGACATGACTCTCCTCCGCACAATGTGTCCTTTGCTCACTTAGAACGTGTCGCCATTTGTCCTTATTTTCCTGCTACTATTTATTTCATTCTGATCTGTCACTTGTTCTTGTCTGGGTGCTCTTTTCCTTTCCACTTACAAGTACAAATCTCTCGACTGAAACTTTAGTCTGTGTGTGTGTGTGTGTGTATGTGTGTGTGTGGTTCAGAAGAGGAACGCTATTGCTTAAAAAGGATGGGGAAAGAAATGTTGCTTGTGCATCATGGTTTTACCTTCCTCTGGGGTTGTGAGGATGGATGTCATATTAGCAGCATAGAGACTGCTGTGAAGACTTTCAGTGCAGCCAGTTGCAATACAAGCACTTACAGTCACCAAGTACTGAGTGGACGGGGTGAGACCAGAAAGAACACCTGAACAAAACAGAATTCCAGAATTTTCAGGTTAAATGTAGAAATCCTAAGCTTTAGTCAGAAGTTTATTTTTATATCTATATATATCTTTATGTCTAATAGCTTTATATCTAAAACCACAATATTCAACTGTTTTCAGCAAATATTTTGATTTTGCTAGTTGCCACTTTGCTCTGATAGATACTTTATTGATGTTTGCAGGAAATTAACTTGTTACTGCAGCCACATATTCAAACATTGCAGGACAAATAATAAGTATTAAGGTAGTAAAAAATAAATGAAATAAACAACCTACTATATTTATATATTAGATTACTTGCGTATCGATATCAGTATTTGTATAACCTCATACAATGTCAACAAATAAACTTTGCAACACAAATAGAAACCAACAAAATACCTCATAAAATCACATTTAACACCATTAAATACCTTTTAATAGCCTTGATTTTTAATCATTATTGTTAAAGGCTATTGCCTTGTGGTGAGATATTATTTTTGTAAATAAAGGCATTCAAATTTATTGCAATTTTTGAATAAAATCAATATGTTATTAAAAATATATAGTTGTCAACTCTTTATGTGCCTTCATGAAATTAATATTGTAGCTTCAGATATTAATTTGTTGTATGTTTTCTGCAGTGTTTAGGACTGTTATGCATAATTACAAAGATCCCCATAGTGCTGAAGCATGTGTGGTCAAAAAGATTAAGAACCCACATACCAGGGGTGCTGAAAGCTTGCTTTTCACCACCGTTTTGTAAACATGTACTTCACAACTAGATGTGTAAAAAAGAATAAGCCACCAGCCATAGCAACATAGACAATTGCATTCAGTCAACAACCAATCAAGACTGGCAAAAATAACGATTCCCTTGTGTGCGTGTCCTGTTACTGAGGCTGATTTCAACAAGTACTTTCGTTGTCAAATCTCTATGACGCTGTTGCTAAGTAGAAGTACCGCGCTTGGCAAGGGAAGTGTCCTTTTTATTGTTCTTTTTTGTCCCCTCTCCACTTTTTCACTGTTATGTCCATCCCTCCTCATCCTCGGTTGCCCTCCACTTGTCTGACTGAGCCACACTCCCCCCCTCCTCTCTCTCTCTCTCTTTGTCACCCATGTCTTTTAATTCAATTAGAGGCCAGGGCCCCACTCCACTGCCATTACACCCTCATTTGCGTTCTGTGTTTTTGAGCAGTTGGTGTAATTCTACAGTCAGGTGTCAAGCCCATCATAAATTAACAAGAAGCCTTATCACGGCTGGACATAATGTCTGGCAGAGAGACAGGGAGGGGATGGAGGAGCTGAGCGGGAGACACCGAGAACGACGGGGACGGGCGAGCTCATCTTCATATTTGCCTGGAGACATGGCGGCGTGGAAGAGGTGGGGAACGAATAGCAGCGGTGGACGCCGACATCATCGTCAGCACTGAAGATGAAGCGAGGAAAGATCGAAAAATGAGAGAGAGAGAGAGAAAGAGAGTTGGAAGGAGCGATGCCAAGGTATGACATCATTGGGATAGTCTTGAGTGTCTTGCTCCAAATGAGGACAGTCTGCAAACGCTGGGGACTCGCCAAGGAGACATTAACGGGCTTGCATGGACGATGAGTGTGTGCGCGTGTTAGTAAGGAAGACATTGAAAAGAATACTGGCCAAAAAGGCCAAGAAGCAATAAGTCATCAAGAACATCCCAATCTGAAGTGGGTTAATTCTCTTTTTCTGAACCACTATTAGGCTAACTATAGTTACTGGGGGACTGTCTGCATTCAAACTAATATCAACAACAAAAAGGTTTTTACCTGTGAAATTTCCGTTAGCCAGGTATACGACTTTGATAGGCGGCACCTCTGGCTGGTCTCTATTGTAGGCTCTCAACTCATACCTGTCAATCACGCCTCTGAGATCACCTGTGGGTGGTGCCCAGCTCACCTTGGCACTGAAGCCATTCACAATCTGCAGCATGGAGGGAGGCGGGACGGTGCTCGGTACTGGGAAGGAAGAGAAGTCTAAATTATTCAGTATATGCTACACAGACAGAAGTATTGGGACACATGGCCATGACACCTACAGAAAGTTTGCAGATGAGTGACAACCAGTGTGTCTCAAACCTTGTGTTCATCCAGTGAACATACGTACATTACAGCAATACATTGCAATGTAAACATCAAGACAAAAAAAAAAACTATCATAGAGAGGCAACAGGTTGGGAGTACAAGAGGTTAAAGAAAAAGTACCCCCCCATTTTATGTTTAATAGGATGAGTAAATCATGCCTCACCATTAGCATAAATAGTATTTATGAGAGTTGTAACTTTTTCAGCGCTGATTTAATACAGCAGGCCATTCATTCTGGGGCTATATTTCACTATAATCAACCTCCTTCCATTTAATTGGTACTCTCCTTTCCTTTCGCAACAAGACATCGTTGGAGGATGGACCAATGGACGTCAAACCTCCCTGATCTGCACCATCCTCTTCACCATTCGGGGGTCCAAGGCAAACCCATCCAAACCCTCTACATCCTTGTACTGCACTGACAAAAGTTAATTCATTCATTCATTTTCTACCGCTTTTCCTCACGAGGGTCACAGGGGGGCTGGCGCCTATCCCGTCTTCGGGCTGTCTTCGGGCGAGAGGCGGGGTACACCCTGCCAGCCAATCACAGGGCACATATAGACAAACAACCATTCACACTCACATTCATACCTATGGACAATTTGGAGTCACCAATTAACCTAGCATGTTTTTGGAATGTGGGAGGAAACCGGAGTACCCGGAGAAAACCCACGCATGCACGGGGAGAACATGCAAACTCCACACAGAGAGATGGCCGACGGTGGAACTGAACCCTGGTCTCCTAGCTGTGAGGTCTGCGCGCTAACCACTAGACCGCCATGCCGCCCACTGACAAAAGTTTTTTACATTTATTTTCATTTCCATTTTTACAAAATGTATGTAATTTAGGCCACATTTTGCGTGCCTTTGACATCTTTATCTGTTTCATAGCCATGTTTAAATACCCCCGTGTGAGGGACCCTGGAAATCTTAGGGCCCCCAAGGAAGTCCCCTCCTGCTCTTCACTTCCTGTGTCCATCCAACACAACTCAATACTTAACATAGTATGTATAGGATATTAGTCAAGCAGATAATGTATCTCATTATCAACAATTATTTAAGCACTGTCAAGTAATTCCCCCACCACCCCTTTTTACACTTGAACTCATTCCACGATTACCTAATCATTTTGCAGCTTTTTCCTCCATTTTCATCCACGCTCTCCTCCCTTCCACATGCACTCACCTTTGCCTCTCAATCCTCCATCCTCCCTTCTTCCCCTTGGTTCTTATTGTATTTATTAGCACTTGCTTCCTCCCTCCCTTCCATTCCTCTCTGTGGTCACAGCACACCAGACCTGCCAGTGTATCGTTCACTACTAATGAGCAGCTTTATATTACACAAGGGAGCACATGGGCCATTCTGGGTTAACAGCCTTTTACTGGGATGCCCTTTATAGTGGCTTTATCAATCTCTCATAGCGTCAGGCACGTGTAATATCACTAGGCCCGGATGAGCCTTACATATTGCAAGATGTAGTGCGTTTTCTTTTCAAAACCTATGGTGGCCGGAGGGGCACTCCAGCAGGTGGGATTCCTTCTGACTTGCTGTCAGCCAAAAGACATTGGTTGTGAATGTAAAATGTAAATAAATGAAGGGGGACACACACACACCAAGTGAGATGTCTTCTTACCTCTGCCCCGGCTGCGTCCTCTCTGCCAAGGAGAGGCTGCCCAGCCTCCTGCACCTAAAGCTATAAACCTGTACAGGTATTCTTATAGCAGGAGGTGTTTAGGATTGGGATGGAGAAAAAGGATGGAGGAAAAGCAAGTACAATATTAGGTAAAACAGAACATTGTCATGAATGTACTAGATGATGTACAAGTATCAGTCAAGAGCAAGAAAGTCCAGGTTCTGGAATCACATTCTTTAAGTTGTAAGTATCTACACTGTGCGTATGTGAATCCATGCGTGTGGACACCAAACCTACACCATGACACTCATCAATTTAGCTTGTTAGCTTCCTTCGTCGAGAGTGAACCATGTCAATTACAGAGAAACATGGTGTTCACAGTCACTTTATTGCAAATGCTGATCCGAAATCAGAGAAGAGGAAGACTGCAAATGTGAACGAGTCATATAAACACAGGAAATAATGTACTTTAAGTCAACAGCCCTTATAGTCAAGTTATTCAATTTAGTTCAGGCTCTTGGCCCAGCCAGCCAGCCACGAGTTTCCCATGTGACCCCTTTGGGATAACTAACTGCCCACCTATGTTGTACAGTAATATACTCTCTACTCACACATAGACAAATGCTACTATAGAAAGTGATGAGGGAGGCCACTGTTTGTTTACAGGGATTTTTTTCTGATTAAAGCGAGGAGCAGACGATTTATAAAAACCTGACTTTTTACAGGTTTTATCCAGTCTACGTGTGTTTCTATTTTACACATAATAATGTCACGACTGAGACTGCTTTTAAGGTGCACAGCCGAAAGCCTTCAACAATAATGCACTTTACAAGACAGGAAAAAAAGGTTTTCGATGCTTAATAGATACTTGGAAGATGACAAGTGAAATAAAAAAAGGTTTATACGAGCTATGCCAATCTGATACCACTACGCAGTGATGCAACCCTTTGATTTATGTCAAGATTGCTATTAACGACAGATAATGTAAAAAGTGCACCATATGCAAATGCACTAAGTGTGTTCCTTTAAAGCCTCTTTGGTCCTCTTTGTGTCGCATGGCTGGACGGAATTCAGCAGCCGCATTCAGTGACCTCAACTTTTCCTACACGCATTAAAATTAGCTTTTTCAATTTGAAAACATAGCACAGTCCACACACAAGGTCAAGTGTAATTTTGGAGCATGTGCATGTATGTGGGCACGTCTGTGAAAACCACGTGAATCTCCACTCCAGTAATGTTTATGGAGCAATGTCATTCTGAAAAAGACTGATCTTGAGATGTGTTTTCTCGGGGACCACCAAAGCCTGGCTATCCCATAAAGCTATAGCATTTATCTGGAGTGGCTTTGTGCATTCCTTGTATTTAGTTTATTTGTTGTGATGTAAAACGTGTATGAGATAAAACCAAAAGAGTTGTTGACCTTGAGATATGCATACAACATATCTTACATGTACTGTGTAGTAATTCACATTCAGCTAAGGGGATTCTATGACAATCGTGGGCAATGGTGACATCATCTTAGGCCAAAAAAAAAGTTGATGAAAAAGATGATTTGCAATTCTTACCAGTGAATGGCGGCAGACTGTAATCAAAGGCGTGCGTCTCTCTCCCAGTGAAGATCAACACTGTGTCATTTCCCCTGCAGTTGTAACGGCTTTCACTAGTAGGACAGCCGTCGAGGAAGATTCTAACAGAACGCCGGGAGGCAACAGAGAGATTCACACTTTGACTGACAGGAGGGCTTGTTGTTTCATCACTTTGAATGCTGAGGCCCCTTATGCAACCTCCAAAGCCTGCAAGGGAGGAAAGGAAAGAAGGGCAAAAGTATCAAACCATGAAAGAAAATTAAGTTTTTGTCTTGTAAATTAAGTCTTGCATTGATCTAGAATTCTGCTTTGCGTAACGTGCATTTGTAAATTAATGCCTGTCATAGCATTATTATGCCCGAACAGGAAATGTTTTGACACAGCACTTCTATTGAGTAGCTATGTAGATAATAAAGTGTCAGGTCACTGCATCTGTCTTACCCTTTGACACATACACAGATCTTACCCTGTCTGTGACTGTGGAAGCGCAAAGCAGGGTGGGTGAGCTGAGTGGGCACCCCGCCCAAATATAATGGTGAGTCAACATGAAGCCCCCCTGCTGCTCCAGCTCCCCTCATCTCCTCTGCCCAGTCATCGACAGCCGCAGAGATGAGGGAGACGCGCTTTGCTAGGGAGAGCTGCTTCCAGTCGCCATCGCAGTAGCTCAAACCCACCCACATACTAAGCTCAGTCACATGACCTCCACTTGCGAGAACGAACAAAAGGAGGCCACTCTTCAGCTCCACCTAAAAAAAATAATAATTAAAAGAAGCAATATCACAAGATTTCTAAATGAGATACAACGTACCAGCATATAGTCATCAGTCTGTGTGTTGTATGAAAAAAGTAGAAGTGCATTCAACTGGTCTGTTCTAAACTCCATGGAGATGTCAAAGTCCTTTCCTCCACGGAACAAATCTTTGCTCAACTCCAAGTAACCTGAATGCAACAGGGAATAGCATGGCAACATAAGCAGCCACTGGAGATATAGATATAATAATCACTTCATGACTTGTACAATAAATAATCACCCGCATACACTCCCATCATAAACAATCAACATTTGCCCTACCGTGACCCAGAAAATGAGCCCCATCTCCAATATGAAGTGGGCATCCCTCCCAGCTTTCATATGCTGACATTTTATTTGTGGCTTTTGTCCAGTCCAGGTGACTCCACTTCTCTGAGGGTCTATCAGTCATCTTAAAGCGCACGTCTCTCAAGCAACCGGAGAAACCCCGCCGCATCAGCCGGGTGGGCCCTGATGGCACAGACAAGAAGAAAAACCATTAACTGTCACTCTTAAAATGTTTTTTACATTGTGGTTTCCTATAGTTTCAAAGTTTAACATCTACAGAGCAGAAGCGATTCAGACCTTACCACGAGAATGACACATAAATACTACTGAAATACCACAAATTATATTTTTACTAATATCTACAGGAAGAGTAGAAATGCACGAACCTAGGTCTTTCCTCCGTAGAGTAAAATCTCCTGGCAGTCCTCCGATGAACACTCCTGTATTCTCACCAATTATAGTGCTGCCACTGGAGGCTGAAGCACTACCTGGTGTAGTACAGAGTGAGAGAGTGCATGTTTGGGGGATTGACAAGAAGGTAAAAGGAAGAAAGGTTACTTAAACCTCAGCCACCACATTTAGATACACTTTCCAGTGGATAGTGACGTGCGTGGACGAGTGAAGTGGAAGCTAATATTTAATAAAGTTTTGAAGTCTGATGCAGAGACTTCTGGCACATCTTAAGTAAGTCTGATTACTACAGCTTCTGTTTGGACTGCTCGGACCGCCCAACTGTCCACTAGGTTTCCAAAGGCTGGACTACTGTGTGATACCTCAAGCTATGTAAATAGCTAAACTGCCCCGAGACAAAAGTGACTCCAAGAGTGATAACAAAACAGAGAGAGACTGAAAACATGTGTGACGAAGGACTTATAAAGCTGTTCAATTGTGACGCTGAAGAAGATGACTTTAGTGGTTTTAATTCCCAGGAGGAGGAAGACAAAGATGAATGATTTTTCTGTGTAACATCTCTCTGTGTATTAAATATCCCATGCTTTGAAATGAACACCTGTAGCTTATATACTGGTGCACCCTATATATTTTTTTATTTACACTTACAGTTAAGATACAGTCTGGAAATTATGGTAATTTAATCAATAAAACCATCATATTACAGAAGACATACAGCCACAACATTAGGTACACCTTCACTTTTTCAATGAGACTACAGTAATTATTAAACAAACCTGCTGTTTATTCTATTCTAGTTTGGTTCTTACATTGCATTTCATCAACCTAGATCAGGGGTGGGCAAACTTTTTGACTCGCGGGCCGCATTGATATGACAAAATTTCCGGGGGGGTGGGGAGGGGCAGACTATATATTTTACACGTAACAGTCCACCTGGTATTATTGTATCTGTAAAATTGTCATGCAATCTGCTATTATTATTTATTATTTTATATTTATATTTAAATATTTTAAAAATAATAAAATATTATAATAATTACAATAAAATTACAATAATAATTATTATATTATTATTATGTAAAATATGCAAATATAACAATATTATTATATATAATTAATATAATAATTAGCATTAATATAATAATTATAATAATCTAATAATCTAATATTAATCTAATAATAATAATAATAATAATAATAATAATAATAATTATTATTATTATTATTATTATTATTATTATTATTATTATTATTATTATTATTATTATTATTATGTGCTTGTGTCCCTTTTTTCAGGAGCACTTTGTAAACAACAGACCATGTCAAAAAATGAAATTGATAAAACCATCAAAAGGTTGGCTCAGGCCATGATGCCAGGTTGTATGTTGAGTTTAAATGAAATACTTTGGAAAGATTGGGCGGGCCGTATTCAAACACTTGGCGGGCCAGATGTGGCCCCCGGGCTGTAGTTTGCCCACCCCTGACCTGGATGCTACACGTAAGGTGAACCTAATGCTGTGAATGGTGAATGGATGACCACCTACGGCACTAAGAGACATAAGTGTGTTTGTGTGGGTTAAATCTCTAGTTTCCTCACCGGATTCCTCAAAGAGCAGCTAGGATTAACCTGGCTAATGCCTCAACAACTGGGAAATTTACACACAAAGCAGCGGATATGCACAATTACTTCTACATCCTACACTGTTTGCTTTCACAGACTGTATAACCATAGAGCACGTAGAGCATTAACATTTATTTACACACCCACACAAACAGGTGATACATGCAGCGGTCAGTGTGAATAAGATACCTCTGTATTGATTGTTTACAACGATTGTTCCCACAGCTCCTTGCCTCGTTGCTGTGATGTGGTGCCACTGCCCGTCGTTGTAGAGGCGCTCTCCATCCCCCTGTGCACTCACGGCCACCACTGAGCCCTTTGCAAAGCAGCAAAGATGAAACATTTGAAGGAACTGGATAAAACTGTGCAAAAAATCTAACCAAAAAAAAAGATTAACTGTCTTTGCAGGGATATTTTGGCAGGTATGAGGAGGAATAATTGCTGTGAATGCAGTGAAACTAAATGTCCCAGTAGTCCTACATTTAAGAATACAAGAAATGCCGTATTGACCTGAACTGAATATATATATTATTTCTCCACAAGCCAGTCAAAGCTTCTTGTCACTCGGCCTGGAGAGATGCAATTGAGATGGTAAAAATAACATAGCACCACTCATTAATTAAGCATCAGCATTAATGTACCTTACTTACGTAACGTTAGCCGTGTGCAGTGCTAGATTTCGCTTATTATAATGGTTTTCCCTTAAAGTTAACGTGACTTCATACAGGGTTTATTTTATTTCATTTTTTCATGTATTTTTTTTTTACTTATTTTGTATTTGACAACCTACCACATCCCATCCTGCTACCGTAAATATGATTAAGCATTCACGTAATTACTTTGTAATAATTTTGCACAAATTTGTTTAATCAGCTGTTTTTGTACTGTCAGGAGACTTTATAGACACCCTGTATTAATGAAAAATCACACGTAGAGTTTAATAAATAAAGGTTTAGTAGATTATTTTCATTCTTACTATTCAAATTGATCACATTAGATATTATCCAGCATTCTGTAGCTACGTCACCTGAATACAAATGTTTTTTTTCCCGTCAGGAATGTGAAGGTTATTGCACATGGCAAACATGAACATGCATGTAAACTCCCCAGAAACACAAGCCGGTCTGGACAAAGCTCTACTGACCACCTATTAAGTCTGACATCATTGTTGTGATCAGCTTTTAGCAAGTTAGAGACAAATCAGGTAGTAAAACACGAGCACCGGATCGGTGAAGGCCTACAAAAAACGCACTGACAGCACAGAGCCACACACAAACAGTGATGAAGATTTAATGATGGGATCAATAAATGTATGAATGCCAAAGTATATCAGCCTCTGGCACCTTTACAGCCAGCGCTAGGCGGCTCTTCTTGACAAGACAGCAGGGGGGGGGGGTGTTCTGTCCCTTTTACAGGGACACACACCCAGATCAAATTCACGCCAGTTAAATACGCAACAACTTCCAAACAACTATCCCTGGGTGTGCCCTTGAGCAAGTCATTACAAGCGTTACAAGCATTACTACTCAAGGGGCTTTGTAGAACTGCTGGTAGTAAATTCTCCACACCCACTGTATGAAAACACACAGCAAAATGGTCGATGGTGTCAATCACACAGCATGTTTGTAACGGAACCAACAGCTGACAGACCATGCACGGGCGGTGAGCAGGTTTCTCATACTTGTGTCACCTGATGAGCGAGTTGCTGGTGTCGTGCTAAATTACACCCTGTGCACTAGTAATCCCATCAGACTACCTAACAGAGAGAATGGATGGATGTAAGTGGGGGGAACACAGCGGAGGTAATTATCCCAAACTAGCCTAAACAAAAGAGTCGGCCCAGTTGGAGAAGACACACTTAATTACGCATCCCACAGAATTTAACAAATTGTTACGCTTTTATGAATACATGTAGATTACTGCATGGTTACTGCATATTATCACATACTACAGTATTAATTGGCCCTGTACCCTAGAAACCGCCCATGAATGATACGGGAAAAGGCCGAAATGATACTGTGTCAAAGCCCAGGGCAGTGATACTGATAAAATATAGAGTTTAACCATGTCCAGTATCAGCCCCAGTAGCTGTCCACTCAGAGCGTGCTGCTCTGGTAAACAACCAATCAGAGAACAGCGCACAAGCGTGAACACACACTATAAATATTCCTAGTGCTTCTCCAGTCACCAAAAAAAACAAACTTGATTTAATGGAACCTATAAGTATGTGTTATTTTGTTTGGGAACCTCATGAAGTTATGTGCAATGATCTGCTATCATTGCTTTCATCATCCAAGTCATTGACTCCTCAGCCTCGCTACATGTGTCTGTAAGGATGGATAAGGGATGTGTGGAAGACTGTGTATGCAAGGGTGCGAAGCTTAATTAGCTTCCAATTGGTATTCATGCGTGGTGACTGCAGGGAACGAGTTAATTGCAGTCCAATTCAAACGTTGACACACTTTTAAAGTTTTTTTTCCACCCCCTCTTGCTCCACCTCCCTGACATGAAGCAAAGAGTGAGTTACACACATTTACAGTATAAGATGAGAGCGTGTGAGTGACAAAAAGGAAGAACGAGACGGAGTGGAGGACCAAAACTGTTGAAGGTGAGCACTATGTCAAGTGAGAAGAATTAGATTTTAACCTAGGAAACAACGTTCTTAAATGCATCGTCAATGACTAGTGGTTTAGTTTGAATAACAGGGCTCTCGTTTCATAGAGCAGGCACACCCATAAGCCACTTATTTACAATTAAAAAGGGCATACCTGTGGATCAAACAAGAAGTAAGGACGGCCATTTTTGATCTGAATAGCAATGAATTCTTCCTGATTTCCAGGAGAAAGGGCACAAAGCAGCATGCCATCTGGAGAGCGAGTCTTGAAACTCAACTCAATACCTGAAACAAAGATGAAGAGATTGTGAGATAACAGGACAAGATCTTCATGACAAAGTTGAGAAAACACCTTTAGACTTCATATATCCATAGTTCTTGTTACATCTCCATCAAGTTCATGATCTCCCGACTGCACCAAACCTCTAAGCTGACATCATTTTCGCTAAAGCCAACTGTCGAGGATAATCTTACCACAAAGACACTTTGGGAAAACATGAACATCAGAGGACGAGTCTCGGTGGACTCACTTGATTCCACTACTTTTAAAAGATCTTACTTGTAATCTCTAGCTTTTATCTCTAAAACCGAAATCTTCCAAAGATATTGTGGCTCCTCCTCCCCGCATAACAGCATAACAGCTTTTCCTTTTCTATACTTCTCTTTAAGTGCTCGCACAGGAAGTGAAAACCAGCACAAGGTTAGAACGAACTTTATCCGTTTGGGATTTCAACTCAACCTGTACCTGCAGTTCCTCAAAAGAAAAAAAAACACACACAACCAGTGACACAGGTTATATCAATAGTCTGTGTGAAAAGAGAAGGCCTTCACAAGGTTTTGAGCATTAAAATAATAGAAGAACTAATGTCTTTCAATATGCCCATAAATATATATTCACTTTTATATGGACAGGAAATAGGAAGAGAAAGTGGTCATGGAATCAACAGTGCCTCTGCTCAAATCAAATCAAATCAACTTTATTTGTATAGCACTTTTCCTGCAAAGACATGCAACACAAAGTGCTTTACAGAATTAAAACAATTACCACAATTAAAAGGAAAAAACAAAGAAACAAAAGAAAGCCCCTCCCTCCCAACCTCCATACTAGACACACACACAATCACACACAGTAGGGAGACATGGCATGGCACTGAGGATCAAGGAAACGCCACCTTTGGGGCCGTCCACACTGGGAGGAGCTGCAGGCCGTGCCATCGGGGGCACCCCCCGACTCCGACAGACGGGCGGACCCCCCCAATAAAGGGAGGAACCCCCAGCCGGCTGGGTCGAAGGGACCCAAGGATGGCACCCCCTCAGCCATCCTTGGGTCTTAGATAAGCTAAGTGTAAGATAAGTGCTCTGCCAGCACCCCCCCCCCCCCCGTCCAAGCTCTGCTTCTCTGTTTAACTGTTAGCAAGCCACATTTGTGGGAACCACAAAATCCAAAGAAATACAGCTGAATAGGTGCAAAAGTCTGGAAGAACTATAAAGCTTTGTGTGCTGGTTATTGTTTGTAGCTGCTCTATAGGAGTCCACAACTCATAAGCATAATAGGACCCCTTTAAGATTTGTACCCAAAAGCCTCAAGCAGAAATGTATGTTCTCACACACACACACACACGCTATCATGTTCCAACGGAGCCGAGATTGAATCTTAATCCGCTAGCAGATCTACAGTTGCATGAGTGCGTCTGTGGATGCGTGTGTATGTCTCTTCAGGGAACAGAAGTGTGGGAAGATCCGGAGGGTTGAATGCACGAAGTTCAGGGTTCATCAGGAGCCAGTGTTGGCAAAAATAATTAAGGGTGAATTCACTTAACATGCAGGGAAGTCAAACAGTTACATGGACAGTTCAAGATGAATACAGATGAACCATTTCCAGATAAATCCCTTTCACGCTATTCTGAATAGGAACATCTTCTCACTGGGCACAATCTTTTTAGTACACATTGCAATACTGTTAAATGTGGCACCTTTCTGACAGTGTCAATCAAAAAATCATATTTTTCTATATAGCTTTTTCAGGATATTTTAAGGTTTTATTTATATATTCATTCATTCATTTTCTACCTCTTATCCTCACAAGATTGCGGGGGTGCTGGAGCCTATCCCAGCTGTATTCAGCCGAGAGGAGGGGTACACCCTGGACTGGTCGCCAGCCAATCACAGGGCACATATAGACAAACAACCATTCACACTCACATTCATACCTATGGACAATTTGGAGTAATTTTGCCAATTAACCTAGCATGTTTTTGGAATGTGGGAGGAAACCGGAGTACCCGGAGAAAACCCACATATACACGGGAAAAACATGCAAACTCCACACAGGGTGGCCTTTTAATTATATTTTAGCAATAAATTGGTAAAGTAGGACTGAGTCATGTGGATCAATATACGATATATAGCCTGATATGCTTTCCACAAAGTGAGTTAAGACAAAAATTAAAAAAAATAGCCACTAAAACAAAAATAGTTAATTCTCTTTCTGAAATAAATACAGAACACATACAATATAATAGCTAGCTAGCTATGCTCAAACCCTAAACCTAATACCAAAACCACAAAAGAAAACAAGTTAAAGTTTCCCGTTTTGAGAGGAACTTTCTAAATGTCAGCAGTCACTCAAAAATACTTTACTTTGAACAGTATTATTTGGTTTTGGAAAGCAGAACCTTATAGGAGAGACAAAAAGTGACTGAAAACACCTTAATATTATATTTACAACTACAAATATGCTTGATTCTTAGTTTTTGTTCATTTAAAATTGGCCATCATTTTAATATTTTATCTTGGCTATCAAAGTTTAGAAAGTTAATAATTACAACGCCTCCTGCCTCCACCTTTTATCCTGTAGTAAGGAATATATTATTAGTCCAAAAAAACACAGCCAACCAAGGTGTGCCTTCTTGGGTGCTATTTATATTTGAGTCTAAAATGCACTTATCTTCATGCAGTTGATGTGATACATTCTCTTATAACAGACTTTCACAGAAAGCCAGACTTTTAGGCCACTCTTGAATGATTTATAAGCACATGTATATAAAGTAGACACTGCATAGGAGACAACATCACATATTCCTTGCATTGTGTGCATGTGTTGTGTACATCTAGCAGGCATGTGTCATTTACATTTGTGACCTTGTCACTGCAAAGAAGAGTGAAGTCATGACAGATACCTGACATTACATTACCCTCCTTTAACCTTCTCTGTGACACTCTCCTGATCGGGTCCCTTTGCTTTTAACCTTCCCCCATTCCCCCTCTGACCTTTTTTTTTTTTTTGCCTGACATTTATATTGATATTTTTCATTTAGCATATCGATTTCCATCACTTTTACTACAGCAGCTATCAACATCAAGGTTTTTTTTTGCAACCAAAAAATAGAAAGCTGCTGCCTTTGAATAATAAAAAAGTGATTGAACACACACACATATTTTTTTCTTCCAAAATTACAAATGTATCTGCATAAAAATTGCCATCAATTTTTATCAGCGCACATAAAATAACTGCCGCTCATTGCTGTTACTCACAGCCAGTATTCGCGTACATGTTGTAACAAGTATACGCACACTAAAGCAGTCTCAGAGAGGGAATCAACAATTTGCAGCCATGTTAAAGGGACATGAAGTTGGATGACACCACCATCAGCAGTGTACTACATCGTGACTGACCATCCACTTCATTCTGTGAGCAGAGTTCTGGTCAGATTTTGGTGATGAGGAACAAAAGAGTGATACATTTGCATCACAAAAATGCGTCAGACATCCCAATCACTCTCTGTTACTTTCTCATATCACTGCACAATGTCGCCTGTACATTGTTGAGTATGTTTCCCCACAGTGTTTACAAGCGTGGATGATCCGCTGTGGATGTCAAACTTGTGGACTGCGCTGGATCAAATTGAGGGGTAGATAATATAATGATGTTAGGAAAATGTTGCATATTTGAGCCTTTGTGTCTGCAAAACATGGAGGGACAGACTGTCAACACATGCTCAGGAAGGTGTTTGGTCCAAATGTACAGCAGCTAAGTGACACTCTGCTCGTGCTCAGCATTACTTCCTTGGGATTCCCCCTCAGGACTTGTGCTACTTCACGCTGACAACCACTTTGGAGCCATCAACAAACAGACCTGAGCACGCATCATGACAGGAGTCCCAGCTTCACACAGACCCACATACTGTATGCAGCCCAACACACACACACACACACACACACACACACAATCATCAAGTATTCTCTACAGGGATTTGGTCTAATTGGAAAAGACTAATCACAGCAGTGTCACCCTTCTGCTTGGACACTTGAATGAAAAGTATCTTAAGTGTTGTGTTTAAACATGCTTTCCCAGTTGGCTGGACGAAGAATATAAACAAGGAGGACGGTTTAGTGACTGGTGTGTGAAACATCACAAAGGCACCTCCTCCACACATTTAAAAGAAGATGCACTGCCATCAGATGATCTCCAACCCACATTGGTGGGAAAAAGTGGTGCCTCCCTTCCTGATTTCTTAATTTTTTGCATGTCTGTCACACTTAAATGTTTTAGATCATCAAACATATTAGTCACTGACAACACAACTGAACACAAAATTCAGTTTTTAAATGAAACCTCTTATTATTGATGGAGAAAAAAACTCTAAACCTGCTCCAAAAACATTTGTCATTTGGAGCAGATTACTTTCTCACCACAATGTACTGATTGGCTCTTGGATTGGTTGGTTTGGTCTGCACTGGAGTTTGGTGACTGTTCTCCGACCTGACCCGAGGAACAACACCCATGGGGAAAGAACCATGTTTGACTTTTGATCATGTTATCAAATTAATACACCTATGCTGTTCAGCAGTTTTAATTTAGCTGCACTGCAATCTGCGCACTCACTGTTCCATTAAATTATCACCCCAACATCTCATCAGCATCATGCCAGAAAAAAATACTTTATTATAGATAACATTGTATACTTAATAAACAGCAATATCCCATTAAAATAAATCATAAAAAGGGAGGTTTTTTTATTTTCCAGTATTGTTTCCAATGCTGTTAAATGTTTCTGCTCGCTCTGTCTCAGTAAAGGGAGGAGGTTGTGTGTAATCATCTAGCCAACATAACCTGAATAACTCCAGTCATGTTAGCTCTCTGCTGGCATTAATCAGAGCTTGGCGTATTAATGAGAGCGCGGCAGCTAGCTAATTACACCCATAGATTCTGCTGCAGCCCATTAAATATACAAATGACAGAATTAAAGAGCCCAGCCTCTTCTGATTAATCTTTAAATGGGGAAAAACTAATGATGTCTGTGCAAACTTTCCTTTCACACATTCCCCCCCCCCCCCTCCTCTCAACATCAGTGCCTGGCAATCAATCATATTAATTAGGGAGAAATAATTTGTATCATTTAACATTTCCCTCTTTTCCTGCTCAGTTACTGCAATGGTGCTGTAGCTGTACTGTATTAAACATGAACGCATGTTATCCAAGTCTATTTGTTTCAGCATTCCATCTTTTTTGGAGGTGTTTCATCTCTCTTCATTAAATGGAAGCTAAAGAAATACATCTGGATTAGCTGAAATACTATGTGAGGGGGCATGATCAGCCCCTTTCAGAAACAAATATCGTAGAAATACAAATGAGGAGGGAAGGACTGCATAATGTGTCTTAGAGCCTGTGTCCATTTAAATCCATTATTTCTTTGAGTGTAATGTATTCCAGTCTTTATGCACATGTTCCTTCAGCGATAAAAGTACTAGTATAAAGTAACATTATGGTGCATCATAGAAAAGATGAATGGACATACTTGCATTTATGGAAACAAGCACTTAGCGAGTATCCACATCAGTGCGCTAATTGCATATACTTAGAACCCTGTTTTAGCTGAAATTCAGCGTGGTATATACTGACCTAAAGTACCTCACGTTCATTTAGGATTAAGAAGCATCGTTAATCACAATTGAACAGACTCATTTTATGGAAACATGCACTCCTATCACAATAATAGCATACGTATGAAAAATAACCTGACAACAATCCTTTGGTGGAGGTCATAGGCCATATATGTATGCAATAAATAATTGGGATTTGATATGCAAAGTTTGAACGTCATGTGACTTTGCGTGTAGAAGCCCTCCATCCCCAAAAGACTACAAATTGGGAATCCAAATCTGACAGTTGTCATTGCACAGACTTCCTCTGTTTCCTTGAGGCATCAACGATTGACGACTCCCTCCTCTGTGATCAATTGACTCTCGAGGGGGCATTACACTGCATTACATTCATAATCCAATTTGGCTTTGATTTGTTCGCTGTTCCGTGCGCTTCGATGGGAATAATTGTCTGTAGATGATGCTATTAGTATTGATGGTTGTAAGAGGGCGATGGTTTGAGGACTGCTGACACATTGATGGTCCACAATAGATCCGGTCTGAAAGTGACTGCCTTATTCGTTACCTTTTATGAAGGAAGAGAGTGGCATATGCAGCGTAAGAAGGTTTTATTCAAAGATGGAGCAAGTTTTCGTTGTAATCAAAAACATGTGTTGATCTGCAACACAAGGCTTTTATATTGTGTTCAGCAGAAAGAGATGAGCGGGAGCCACATTAGCGTCGGTTCTGTCTGTTTCATATGTATGATGTAACTCGCATGGTTCAGCCTGTTGGCTAAACATGGTCCACAGAATGAGAGTCGTGAGTGCTGGCCGTTGAGATAAAAGGCAGGACTGTCATCTCAATGTCTAGCACAACTCTGAAGGTGTGAAGGAGTATGGCTCATTCATTCATTCATTCATTTTCTACCATTTATCCTCACGAGGGTCGTGGGAGTGCTGGAGCCTATCCCAGCTGTCTTCAGGCAAGAGGTGGGGTACACCCTCGACTGGTGGCCAGCCAATCACAGGGCACATATAGACAAACAACCATTCACACTCACATTCATACCTATGGACAATTTGGAGTCGCCAATTAACCTAGCATGTTTTTGGAACATGCAAACTCCACACAGAGATGGCCGAGGGTCTCCTAGCTGTGGGTCCTGCGTGCTAACCACTCGCCCGCCGTGCAGCAAGGAGTGAGGCTCACCACCGTAAATGTGCACAGCTGTACAACGGCACCAGTTACACTCATCCTCGTATTGGGTCGTCATGGGCCCGAATCAAGGTATGCAGCATGGGAGTCGAGCACAGGTCGAGGGAGTGAGGTTTATCAACGTAAATTCACACAGCCACAATGGTCACACGTGGAACATGATTGGTGCAAACTGGATTTGCAGAAGTGAGCAGTCCAAAAACATGCACATTAGAGATGAATCGATTATTCTGTATTGTCCATAGGTGTGAATATGAGTGTGAATGGTTGTTTGTCGACATGTGCCCCAGTGGTTTACTGGGGACCATTCCAGGTTGCACCCTGTCTCTCACTCAAAATCAGCTGGAATAGGCTCCAGCTCACCAGTGACCCCAATGAGGACAAGTGCTTTAGAAAATTAATGAACTATTGAGTTTCTGTATAAGTATAAAACAAAGAGCCAACTTGTGATACACTAATAGAGAACAGTGAATGAGCTTCAAGTGGCGCAGCAGAAGAGCTTTCCCGCTCAAATCTAGCTGATTAGTATCAGCAGTCATTAATTATGAGCGTCAGACTGGCTGATGTTCTCAGATGAAGCAGAACATGTTTGGCTGAGCAGCTCAACCCTCTAATGATGCTGGTAAACAGAAAGATAATTGTCCTTTAAGTTGACTGCAGAAGTCATTCTAAAAGGATTGTCACAAGAAGACGGAGATAATGCAGAGTAATTAACAAAAAAACATCAACAAAAAAACAACACAACACTAAAGCCGGCATATATGATGACATGTGTGACATATGCATACGTTTTCTTACCGGTGAAGTCAGTGTTAACAGGCAGGGTGTCACTTGGAAACTGGTAGTGGCTATTCCCAGAGAACCACGTGCCTCTGATGAAAGAAGCTTGGGGGTCAGAAAGAGAGATGTCTGTCCTCTCCACCTGAAAAAAAAACAGAAGAATGATATTAAAATTTCAACTATAATACAACTTTTTCAATTTTAATAGACACTAGTCATAATCAGTTCATGAATTATTGTGCTATGGACAGGAGCATGTTTCATAAGGTCACTATGACCTTAACCTTTGATGACCATTCAAAACACTTCATGCTTGACTTTAAGTGGATGTTTGCGCTGAATGGATTGGAATTCCCTCAAGACCTTCCCGGGACATCGTCATACAAGGGAAGAGGACAAACACGTCGTCCTTCTTGCCATGTACCAGATCAACACTGATGCAAACTGGGTTGTACACCACCAAAAAACAAACTCTTAAACCTTTGACATACCTGGTACAGTGGGTGTGGTCCATTTAATTGAGCCGGGACATCCCAGTCTATCTGAATGGTTGTGTCATTGACCGGATGCAGTCGAGGTAAGGACAATCCTGTTGGAGCTGATACAAATAAATGAAAAAAACAGCAGAGAAACAGGGGACTGTATCAGCAAATAAAAACAGTACCTTCACAAAAAGGAGTACACCCCTCAAATGTCTGTCATCTTATCTTTTCATTATATATCATTATAAATACAGTTAAAAATGTATTTATGTGTGTAAATGTGTGAATTAAACAAATTAAGTAACTGTTGAAGTTATATAGAATTATGTATGTTGCAGTTTTAGTGTCATAATAATTATGTTTTCATTTATGTTGGTTATAAAATTAACTTTTCCCCCCTCACAACTCAGTATTTCCTGACATTGAGCCTTGGCTATTACCACTTTTTTCCATTTAGCAGAGGGTCAATTTAATTTCCTTCTTTCACTTTTGAAGTTAAATGAAATGTCCCTATTAAATACACTGGGTGCTATTGCAACCACAACTTCAATATGTATTAGAAATAAATCAAGCCAAGACTGGTTGATATGGTGAGTGATGATATCCAGTATGTACAATAAGAATGGAAAAGGGGAAACATAGCATGTGACGGAATAGTGTACAGATGTGTGTGCATTAAGTGTCATCCCATTCTTGCGTTTCTTAGTGTGTGTGTGTGTGTGTGTGTCTCCCTCTAATGGTCCAAATGGTTTTCGGTGGGCGTAAATTAGTTCTCAGTGACACGCGTGCGACCATCATCAGTGCGACTTCTAATAGAGCTCTTAAAAGGGGGAGTGGACGACATCTCATCTTGGCACATCAAACCATAAATTACTGCCAATCAATAGCGTACCAGTCTATTGAAATTGAGCTATGGTGACATTAAGAACATTGTCTGCACTGCAGCATGCTCACACTGCACAGCATATACGTATACACATATCCTATTTTAGACTTGTAGCAGGCATTATGTGTCTACAAAATAAAATGTTAGACGTACGTAGTAAATGTTGTGTATTGTTTTTGTTATGTACATTTCAATAATGATACTTTAGTAACATTTACTTAAGTAGGATCAGTAGGTCACATTTTACTACAAAGTTCATATGGTGACGTCAGAGGCACTTATGAGCTTCCTGTGGTGGCCCACCAGGCATGGCTGCCATTGGCCGATGACTTGTATTTAGTACTCGTCTTGTAGCCCATATTATTAGTTGAGTATTAATTTGCTGTGTGATGATTTTAGCGTTATTTGTAAGATGACACCATGAGTCAAATTGTTATATTTCTTAATGAACTCCTGTGATTTCCAATGTTTGACAAACTCATTGAGAGCTCCCGTAGTATTTAAATGATTAGTCGTAGTTTTGAAGTATTGGAGACATCACAAGATTAGACATGATCATGAACTATAGTTACACCACGAGGTGGAAAGTTTAAGAAAAAATTTTTTTTTTATAATTTGAGGCTTACGTCATCTTCAAATTATAGAAAACTAATTATAGAAAATTCTGACCCCCAAAAATAGCTCCATGTTAAAAGAACACATGAAGACACTGTACATAAAATATGCTTTGAAACGTGATTAATTGATCACCCGTGTGACTTTTCAATCAGACCTGAGCTTTTCCTGAGGGGTTACGTGCTGCCGTCGGGTGTTGTGCTTGTTAATTCACTCAAGTGTGTTTCATACAATGGCACGTCCAGTTACCTTACCAGTGTGTGCTCAAACACACATCCATACACTCACAAGGTTAACAGTCCAGCAGAAAGGTTAATTTTAGCTGCCGAGATTGTAATGAAGCAGCTAAATCACATAGCGTCTCCCGCGAGCCAAAGTGCACATTGGAGTTTTCTGGTTTTGCAGCACCTGACATGTCCTAACAGGCTCTTAAGTGTACAGTTACAGCACGCACACAAGCACACAACTTATTGACATGGCCATTTCTTGCCATGCATATTTTTCCTCTCAAGAACGGCCTTCGGCCAATTATGCGTAAATCAATAAAGTCCCTGTTCTGTTGAGTGGTGCTAGTGTGAGTGTGTGCGTGTGTGTGTGTGTGCAAGTCCTGTGTGTGTGTCTTGTAGAACAAGTCTTTATGGATGTAGAATACATAAAACATCACCATCAGCCCCTGATTAGCCACTCACTTTACGTCGTGATCGATAGCTTTCTGGGGAGACGCACACATGGAAACAATTGCAAATGCTTCAACACATATGGACAGTTTGCATCTGTTCTCCGCGTGCACACTAATGTTTGGTCATGTGCTTCGGTGTAGCTCCGCTGATTTTGCAGATGCTGCCTGCTCACTTACAACAGATGGTAGCAGTGCTCTAATGGCCCGCTTGTATGTATGCTAGATTTATTAGTACATCAGTAACATACTCAAGTGCACCTTACTGGGCTGACCACTTAACGTACCACTTAATGTGGTTTGTGCTATTTCTACAGACAGTTTCATCATCCGCACTCGGGTGGCGGGTGTGCTGAAGCCTATCCCAGCTGACTTCGGGCGAGGGGTGGGGTCTGCACCAGTCGCCAGCCAATTACAGGGCACAAGTACTGTAGACTAACAATCATACCTATGCATGTTTTTTGGAATTTGGGAGGAAACCAGAGTACTCGGAGGAAAAACCATGCACTCAAGGGGAGAACATGTAAACCCCCCCACAGAGATACCCAATGAAGATTCGAACCCCAAATCTCCTGACTGTGTGGCCAACATGCTAAGCATTTAAATTTGTTTTACTTAACTAAAACTTTGCAGAATGTTCAACATGGGGTCACATCCAGCATTTCCTGCCTACAAACATACGTAGAGTCAAGTTGATGCCTAACAGCTCAATTGTGGTTTTATCTGACCACATCTCATTCTCCCAAACCTTTCTGGAATCATCCAGGTGTTCTTTGGCAAACGTGAGACCAGTCTGTACATGTGCCGTCTGGCACTGCAGGATCTCAATCTATTACAGTGGCTTACCAGTTTTTCTTGGCGACTTTGGTACCAGGACCCTTGAGATCCCTTACAAGCTCCTGCCTTGTAATTCTGGGCTCACTTTTCTCACAATCATTCCAACTAATAGAGTGATGGTGGTTGACTGATCTTGTACTTCTTCCAATTATCATTCCCAACTGTGGTCCTGCTGAAGGGACAGGACTAAGTTGTGTGCTTCATTGGTACGTGAAACGGTGTGTGGGGGACAGAATTCTAGCTGGATAGTAGGGGATCAAATACTGTACTTATTTCACTAAACTAATACAAATTAATGTATAATTCTGTGAAAAAAAGCATGCTCAGTGTATAAACTGGAATGTAAACATTAGCGCACAGGCACGACAAACACATACAACAACAGTGCATTACTTTTAGAACTTAAGCAAAAAATAGCATCATCTCAATACTTACATAACATAAAAAATATATAATGTTGCATTTCTGGTGATGATTGCAGTTTTAAGCTACTTAGAAACGAGTGAAAAATAGTCAAATAAATGCTATGCAAATTGTTGTGAGATGAAAAAATAAATAACTAAATAAAAAACCTTGCCAAACGGCATATGTTGCTATCATTTCTTAGAGTTGAAACAAGGGACATCTTTGGCGTTGGATGAAACACAATGGTGGCAACAGATGTGGCTGTTAAAAATACATTCAAAAAGTCAACTGGGTACAATAAGCCATATTGTATTGTACTGTATTACAGTCAAGAGAAGTCTTTGGAATCACTTAAAACAAACATTGTGGCTGTGTCAACAGATGTAGCCATTAAAAATACATTTAAAAAGTCCACCGATTACAATATGGGGGATCATTCATCACCGTAAGCACAAGAAGGACTTTTTAAGAATCGAACGCAATGAAAACAGTCGCTATGTCGACAGATGTAGCTGTTAAGACTACGTTCAAAAGATGAAATCCCTGAGCAAGTATTTAAAGATGAAAAGCTGTCTTTTCCCTATCAACCACCCATTGTATGTGCACCTAAAACCATAAACAAAACAAGAAAAAAAAGAGCTGTAAGAATAAAATACAATCTCAAGTGAACAGATGGAAAAGTATGTAGAAGGATCAAGTGTGAAGAATGATTCATGTTTCTCTGCTGTCATGTTCTATTTTTTTTCTAAACTAAACAAGACTGAAATGGATTTTAGGCAAATACAAAAAAAGACAGACTATTAGAAAACACAGAGAACATAATGGCAATTAATTTTAAAAAATGTTTAAAAATGATTCTGTATGCGTGTTTGTACACTGTTTACCACCCAGACTGCCTGTGTTTCATCAGCTTCATTCAGTTGAGTGAACGACACATACTGTAGGTTAGGTATTTAACTTCATACAAAAAGCATGTAATCGACAACAACAAAATGCTACTTGCTGACAAAACCAAATGGCACAGCCCCCATTTGGAAACATTAATAAGCAAGATGAGTCCATCAACATGAACCACACATGCAGACATGAACATGAAAGGCACCAAAACGAACTTGCCCACGTCAAACGTATCCACCCAAACCCATTTTCCCCATCTGAGAAAAAAACTGTACAAGATTCAGAGCCTTGGTTCTGACAGGCAACACTCACTGAGACGTTTGGTGGACAAAGTTCGGTGGCGTAAAATGGTGTACGTTCACAGATAAATTGTTCACATTGTAAAAGAAATGCTGCTCATAAATACTGTCGAAAAGCCAGCATTTCAAGAAATGCAGCAAACATTTGACAGACAATACAGATTGCTTGTGAGAAAATACATGTCGCAAACGTCAATTGCTCGACGTTACAATAGTGAAAGATTATATATTTAAAAAATATATTGCATTATTATTATTTATTCTGATTATTTGAACTATTATTATTATATTTATTTATAACAATCTAACAATGACAACCATGATATCATTTAGCATCAATTTGTGGGAGAATAAATGCACTTTACTGGTTTTGTGACTCGGTAAAATGAAACAATTGTTTTTTTCATTGTATTTTCTTAAAATTTATGTCAAAATCTCATCTTGAGGACCCTGTTGCATCGTGTCGTCTCATGAGTTGTGGGTGTCTCATGACATCCCTACTTAATATACTGTATACATGTACAGGTACAGTGTTTATAACATACCGTATGTGTAGTACAGAGAAAATCATCCAAAAATGATGAGATGTGAGTAAAAGTTGGTCAGCATGTATCGCATGTTAAACTCCAGGAGAGGAAATGGATGGATAGATTTGGAAAGTGACACATCACAATTTCTTCCATTTTCACAGGTAGTTGTAATTATTAAGTGTTTGTCCACATAATGTAACTTTTTAAAATGAAAACATCAACCAAATAAAAATGTTGGTATTACCTGCAGATAGAGTCCGACCCGAGCTTTTTAAACTTGTAATGCAGCCATTCTTTGTGCAGAGTGTCACAGTGAAGTTGTACAGGTGGTAAGGCTTCAACCCTTTCACTATATAAACAGGTTGGTCAGAGGGTCCAAAATGCTGCAGAATCTAAGAAAGAGATATTAAAATAATATGAGTCACATGAACTGTGTGTTTCTTTTATAATGATAACATTCAACACTAACACTCCGGTTTCCTTCCGCATTCCAAAAACATGTTAGGTTAATGAATGTGACTATGCATGGTTGTTTGTCTATATGTGCCCTGTGATTGGCTGGCGACCAGTCCAGGGTGTACCCCGCCTCTCGTCCTAAGACATTTGGGATAGGCTCCATGTACCTGCGACCATAATGAGCATAAACAACATAAAAAAGGGATGGATGGACACTAACCTGACTGAAGACAGGGGGAGCATAGGTGTTGTTGGTTTGTTCAGTCAGCAAATTGACACGAAATTCAGTGACCTGCCCTCTGGCAATGACCCCGTCACGTTCAGTAGTACACCAAGTGACCTGAAGACTGGTGGAAGTCAGGGCAGACACTTCTGGGGGAGGCATTAACTCTGGAACTAAAACAAATAAAATAAAAAAGATTAGATAAAAACATATTGGACTTTACCACTGATGGCATCTGGGTGTAAAATAGACTATTATGTTTTCTAGCACAGCATGTATACACATGTCTGCACATAATCAATGACACACACTCACACATTTTAAATGATGTTATCCTATGCTTATTACCCAGACACATAGCTTAGAGTGATGTTGGGGGCAATCGCTTAGTCTTAATGAGCCATATCATCTCTTTGAAATTCAAATACCCTAATGAGTCCCCTCTAAGAAAGCACACACACGTACTTCATTTCCTCCCTCATTTCCCCCGTTCCTGCTCACATTATGTCTAACAGTCTGTTGTGTTACTTTTAAATAAAAATCACATTTTATTCCATTGTCAAAAGGTGGGACATTTTTCAGAAATGTTTCATTTTATTACAGGTTTGTTGGATTCAAAATGTTGTATGACATAATTACTGGAAGATAGATAACACACTACACTAAGTTTAAAAAAGTCATAATATCAAATCAAAAAATCAAATCAACTTTATTTGTACAGCACTTTTCCTGCAAAGACATGCAACAGAAAGTGCTTTACAGAATTAAAAACAATTACCACAATTAAAAGGAAAAACAAAGAAACAAAAGAAAGCCCCTCCCTCCCAACCTCCATACTAGACACCCACACACACACAAAATCACACACAGTAGGGAGACATGGCATGGCACTGAGGATCAAGGAAACGCCACCTTTGGGGCCATCCACACTGGGAGGAGCCGCAGGTCGTGCCATCGGGGGACCAGCACCCGGGCCCCCCGATTCCGACAGACGTGCGGACCCCCACAATAAAGGGAGGAACCCCCAGCCGGCCGGGTCGAAGGTACCCAAGGATGGCACCCCCTCAGCAGACCCGACACAGCCCCCAGTGTGGAGGACCCCCCCTGAGAAAATACTGGAGTTAAAAGCTAAAAACTAAAAGCATAAAATAGGGCTAAAAAGGGCTAAAAGGTTTTATTTGTCTGTGCTGCCTCAGTCATCCAGGTCATGATAATCCGCCAAAGTTGAATAGAGGCAACTAGACTCTTCTTGTCACATTGTAACCTAACATGCATGTTTTTGGAATGATAAAGAAAGATGCACAGGGTTAAGGATAAGCTGTACAAACCTCCTTCCATTGTTCGTGCGGTAGTCCACCCTGATGAGACACTCCCTGCCATATTGACACTAACGACTCTCATCTGATAGCTGGAAAAGGCCTGCAGACTTGCCACAATAGTGCTGCTCTCAGGGGGGGAGGCTCTGATGCTATTGTTGAGCTTTGCTTGCGAGGGGATGCTTGGATCAAACCACCCCGTGCTGACAAAGACTCTTTTTTCTCCAGACAGACTTGACAGGTTTCGTGACTCCACCGGACCCCGTAAAAAGACCTCATACCTTGTGATAACTCCTGCAGGAAAAGCAGTTAAAAAGTTATGTGTAGTATATTAAAAATGACACATCGTGTAGTAGCTGTGACTATAGTCACAGGAATACTTTCTGGTTTCTTCATGTCCTCAAGGAACCTACCGATACATGCACAATACTGGCACCTGCATCCAAATACAAATGCATGGTCATAAATGACCACAATCTATCCAACTGGACATCCTCCAATTGTTAGTAAAACTCACACACAACTTTATTACCACAATCTAAGCATTAAGTATATATGAAAATACTGTATAAATAAAGATAATGCTTAGTTTTGTTGTATGGCAATGGAAGCATAACCCATGACAATGAAGTTATGTATCCTATAATTGGTATATGTATATCAAATGTTCACTTCCTAAAGATTCAGGTGCTGCCGTGTGCTGTGACCAGTTGGAACCTATACTGATGTCAGACCTGGCTTAAAGCTGTAACCAGTCTTTAACAATCCAGGCCAGATGTGAAGTAGGTGGGGAGCATGTTGGGAGTAACGTTGCATGAACGTGAACTTTATTTCTCTTCAAAAGCAGCCTGTGGATAACTGCAGCGCACCCTGAACCTGTCTAGACACTTTATTGCTGAATACTTAACCATCCCTGACAGAATGCATTTTTCCCTTTTGGCCAGGGCTGTATGCTGCTACGTCTAACACCCACTGCACTCACTGACACACGACCAAGCTGCTAGATAATGACTCCCGGGGTAATAATACTCATTAGTCCAACCACTCTTTCCAAATAGTGTATATTTAGATTACATTTTCTGAATGGACCACAAAATTTCCCTTGCTCTATTGCCAATTCAGCATACTTATTAAAAGGAATAAAAGGATGAATTTTATTATGAAGTCCTACTTGATACTCATTGCATTTGCCGAGACTTTTTTAAACAAATGCTCATGTGTTTTTAAGGATAGTCAAAGGCCACAATAGAGGGAAAGCGATGGATAATAACTGGCACTGTTGCGTCTGGTACTAAGTTCATCTTTGCTCTTTCTGTCTTTAAAAGCTGAGCTGATGACAGCTACAATGAAGGCAGGGAGAGTCCATGTTACTTTATGTGCTATATGACAGAGATTAACATTTTGGCAGAAAACACACAGGCACAAACGGTGTGAGAAACCTGACTTGAGCCTTAGAGCCATGACAAAGCCTTTTGGATTTAGCAAAGGCACTTCCACTTCTGTGTGTGTGGCTGTGAAAGGAGGGTGCTTCATGTAGTACGTAACAATTCTTGAGTGACATAAAACTGCACGTCATGCTATTAGACAGGTTTGCTTCAGTGTGTGGTGGGTAGCCTGCAATATACCAAGATAAATATACTGGAACCTTGCTTAGCATCATTAATTTGTCCTACTCTCACCAAAATGTACATTAACAGAATCTATTTTTCCCATAAGAAATATTGTATATCAATTTACTCAGTTTAAATGATGAATGGACGGGATAAATGAATATTTCAGGTTACTTTTACCATTAAGAGCAAATTTGGACTCGGGCAGTGAATTAACAACGCCACACGTGTGCCATATTTGTACACTAACTGGGACGGTTCCCCTGTACTGCACTGGTAGTGAACTAGGAACCTGGTGAACCACACTCCAATCACTTCAAGCATCAAGCAGTTTCCGTAGTGGGTTTATATGGTAAAGCAACATTTAAATCACATTTTTTTTTTGTTCTTGTTAAAAATGCTCCTGGCTGCACAGTGCACGAGTGGTTTGGAAGCAGGCCACACAGCCATGAGCCCCAAATTCGATTAAGTGATGCTAAGTAATGAAATTCATAACGCCTTCATTGCTTCAAGACAAAGAAACTATGCAATATAACCTTTTTGATATGAATGGTAGATGAACAGTATCTCGATAAAGTTAGCGGTCAGGCTCTGCTTCAGATTGTCACAGTACATGTTGGAATTCATGTTTTGCTCAATTAACCGCAGTTCCCCCATGTCGGCAGCACTAGTGCGGCTCCAGATTACAGCGATGCCATCATTGTGCTTGCGTGTAGGCAAGACAATTACCTTGCAACTCAAGTGTTATTTAAACAATACCGGCTGTGTGTTAAGGTACTGTCAGTGGATAGTAAATCTATGCTATACTGGTTGTACGCTGGTTTCATTTCTATAGTTTTGTCCTTTGAGAAGATGCACTATAATAAAAATGGTTGCTGAAATGTGAGGGGTGAATTCATTTTTGTGAGATACTTATTATTTCAAATGATTGATTATGTCCATCCCTAGTCCCTACCTTAATGATGAAGTACTTAAAATGTGCCTGTGTGTTTATGGACAGACTTCATCACAGAGATAGCATCACAACTGTACAAGTGGCAGTCGTGAAACTTTATAGTTGTGTAGTTTAGCGCAAAATGACCCACCGTTTGGCTGAGCGGGAGGCTCCCATGACGCAAACAGGGTGTGGGGTCCAGTGGCGGTGACCTTGGGAGGGGATTGGTTTTGTGGGGGGGTAGCAGCTGTCAGCAGTGACAAAGGTAAAGTGGAGGTGCAGCCTCCAGATGAGCATGCCTTTTAAGAGAGGAAGAAACATTTCATTTTGTGCTAAACTGCGATATATATTTTTAACAGCCGTTCTCTGGCCTACCTGCAGTGTGACAGTGTATTGGGTGAAGGCCTTCAGGCCACTTGCCACTGCCTCAGTAGATAAACCTGTGTAGTGGATGACAGACTCTGCTTCACGAGAAGATTCTGTGGAGGACAACACAAACCTGTGGGAGACAAAAACAACGTTCCCTTCGTATTTCATGACACACTTTCATGAAGTTCCCCTACAGAAACTCAGAAGAAATTGATATGCCTCCTTACCTCTCCACTGGCCCCGTATCATTAGATGGTACACTCCAGTTGAAGTTGGCGGTGGTTGGACCAGGTTGCCCAACGAGGCTTAACTGTAGCTGGCCCTGTTCAGGTGGTGCGGCTAAAGTTTGGCAGGAAGCAGTTGCACTAGTTGTCACACCAGCGACATTAGTTGTAATCAGCCAGTAAGAATAGTTTGTGTATGGAGACAGATGGATATCTGTGAATAATTCAGGCCCTAAAAAGACAGCAAGAGAAATTAGCAAGAATACTCATCTTGATGAGAGTAAAAAAAAAGACTTTGTAGACTTACTGAAAGGATAGCTACGCTGGATTCTGTGCACAGGTTGTCCATTCCTGATGAGAGTGTAGTTGAGTATGTTTGAGTTTGGGGAGTCAGGCTGATGCCAAGTCAGATTAATGGAAGAATAGCTGAGCGCCAAAGCTACTGGGGCAGGTTGTTGAGAGGGAGCTGCAAGGACACAAAAAGAGCATGAGATCAAATTTAATAGACAAGAGAACAACCAGTGAATGTGACAAACTGAGTCTGAAATCTGTGTGTGTGTGTGTGTGTATGGACAGTGTATGTGTGTGTGTGCTATAGAAAGCAAACCTTTACTGCAGCCATAGATATTCTCTGTATGCAAATGGCTTGCTCCCTGTTGACATGCATCACATTTATCCCCAGTAACCAGCAGCTTACACTCACACACTCCTGAGTCTGGGTTACAAGAACCACTGACACTGCCCGCCGGGTCACATGCACATGGTTGGCATCTGAACAAGCAATGAGGAGAAGGGTGAAAACAATGGCAATAAAACTTGTTGTAGGGAGGGAAGGGGGGTCAACACATGAATATTATTACATTATTATTGGAGTGGTATAGTCAAGGTCCTGACCTGAATCCTATTGAGAAGCTGTGGTATGACCTTAAAAATGCAATTCATGCTCAGTTCATGTGGCTGATTTATAAAGATAATATAATTAAAAAGAAACTCATTGCAAGTTATTGCAGCCACTTGATTGCAGTTGTTGCTTCTAAGAGGTGACCCAACCAGTTATTAGGTTTAGGGGGCAAGGGCAATCACTTTTTCACACAAGGCCATGTAGGTTTGGAATTTAAACATGTTTTTAAAATGATATTTAAATGTGTTTGATGATGTGAAACATTTAAGTAGCAAACATGCAAAAGAAGAAAGAAATCATGCCACTGTGTATTTGATAGACCAGCTACGTATGTACTGAAAGTGAGTGAAAAGTGTTAGGTCTTTACTTTAACCACCTCCTGTAGCTGTGAAAGTGGTTTCATAAAAACTGTGTGCATGTGCAACTGACAGTATATAATACGTGTCTAGGTCACCAGCGTGGTGTTAGTCTCACTCGGGAAGGCAGTGGGCGATCACTGGGCCAACTACCTCACACTTTGTCACTCATATACACATACAAATTTGCTAGTTGAAAGTGGTTTGTTCACACTCACGTATAAACAGCCCACCATCAGAGAGAACATTATACTTCACGTATTTTACCATATCAGCAATCAGTCAGTCTGAAAACCCAAAATAAGAATGTGTTTTTTAATCTACCTGCCCAAGCCAGGGTTGAATCCAAAAAAGGTCTCCCGACAGTGGTTGCATCTTCGTCCTCCCACCGAAGGATGGGCACACACACACTGGCCAGTCTGGCTTTCACACTTACGCTGCATGGCCCCCATGGGATGGCAGTCACACTCCACACATATTCTCAGATCTGCAGAAAGGTAAAAACCTGAAAAGAGACATAAAACAATTAAGAATGGTTTAAATCAAACATACAGCTGCAGCCATTTGGTCTTCTGTGCTTTATCCCAAACACACCCACCAGGCCGGCATGTGGTACAGTCTTTTCCGTAGCGTGCTGGTGTACACACACATTGGCCTGTAGTGCTGTCACACACTGACCCCGCCACTGTTCCTCTTGGGTCACATGTACATGGAACACAGCCATCGAATGATCTTTCTGATACAGAACACAACAGCATACTGTTAAATGGAAAAAGGTAATTATCCAATTCTGGAAGCAGATCCATTTTTCTTACTTTGTGCATCTGAAGTTGCGTTATAGTAGTTGGGGGCACAGTTGGTGCACCGCACCCCCTGGACTCCATCTCTGCACGGGCACTGTCCTGTCCACTTATCACATACACCATCCGGCGTAGTGCCGCTGATGTCACACACGCACGGCAGACAGCCTAGGGAGTTTCTGAGCTCCAAAGTGTGGTAACCACGACGACAAGAGTCACAGAGACGGCCTTCCACATGTTCCTAAAGAATAAAAGAAGAGAACCAAGAAGAAAGATGGAATCCAATGCAAACATGGTAGCGACGTGTCAAACTGTGGCACCCATAACACAATGATAAGCCTGTTTATTGTCTTATCTGCTATCCTGCTGACTGTGAAGCTCTTTCAAGCCGTTTGTCATGTTGTGGCTGATTAAATACCAACTGAGACCTAATAAATCCAGCTGTAAGCAAAAGCATTTTGTGTCTCGTATTTCATATTTCTCGTATTTCTCAAGATGAAACTTCACTTCAGTTCACAATGTTTGAATATCAACGTCCTTAATAACAATCGTGTTAACTTGCCTTGCACACACATTGACCCGTGTGACGATTGCAGTCTGTCTCGGGTACAGTCCCCTCTTTTGAGCAATTGCAGGGGGTGCAAGTTCCATCCAGCCGTAAACCAGACAAACCCCGGCCACAGGAATCACAGCGCTGGCCCCCAACTCCAGCCTTACACTCACACTGCCCCCCCTCAGGCTCACAGAATGGGCTGACTGATCCCACGGGGTCGCAGTCGCATGGGATGCAGCCGTCTGGGTGGGACAGATTCCAATAACCGAATTCACAACGATCGCAAGACAGACCTGTGATAAGAGAAGAGGAAAAAGCAATGTGATACATAACAGGGCTAAATGTGAGGAAATGTACATTATTATAGATTCTAAGTAGGGAAAAGAGTGTCAAGGGGCTCTCTGTTTTGAACTCCTTGTGTGTATGAGAGCAAGAGAAATGGTGGTTGAGTGTATAAAACTGCCATCATTAGGGCCAGGCCCTCTACATATGATGGATCACTCACCTAAGGCCAAACACTTAATTTCACTGAGCAGGAAAATAAATAAATTAAGTAACTATAGAACGGAAGGTAGGAGGGGGGGAGGCAAGGTAATGGAGGAGGAACACAGAGACGGATGGAAGAACCTAAAAATATTCTCAATTACCAATGACTACCAGCAAAAAGAGGGGGTGACATCCTTTTGATGTCGCAAGTGGCAATATTGCATCTGTCTTTATAATAAAAATATCAGTTGATTTTTAGAGGTCATTAAAGTGGTATTCTCTTCAAATTAAGTGCACCAAATACTTGGTACATGGTTGCGTTGTCAATCAAAGTTTGACCACATAAATCAGAGTGGCTTCTACTTTGTCACACAGTTCAACGTACTCGGGTGTTTAGGAGTCACTATGAAATTTGACGGACAAGCATGCTTCTATACCATTTGAGCAAGATTGGTTGGCGAACATGTCCTTCATCAAGTCAAATGTCTTTGCAGGGGGGCAGGCGGGACTTAGCAACTGATTGCCTATATGTCATGGAGCATTTGTCTAATGACAAATGACTCCATGGAGCACAGTGGTCCATAACTTAAAACTTTATACATTTAAATTAAATCCTAAAATTTAGGAATGCACACTGAAATCGACTTGCAAGTTAATTTCCTTTCACATTTCCTCTCATTGTCACTGTATTACTGATAAATATGGTTAACTCCAATATAGCAACCTTTGCACACACATCGGGCCACCTTCTTCTCCTTTAGGGTTTGTCTCCTTTCTTGCTCTTTAGGAGTAAATGTTGGTTGGCAAACCAAACCTACTTAGACAGGACAGTACAAAAATTGAGTGTTCAGCTTTATTATCATGCAGGTGTCTCCAACTTTCCAGTACTATCAACGCTACTTTGACAAAAAGAAAGGAGAAGTGAGCTATTTGTGTTTTATGGGACTGGCTACATTTCAATTGTACTTTAATTACAAAGCACGTGCACTCATACAGTGTGCTCATTGTCTTTATGCTGTTTTGTGATCATCCATTCATTTTCTATACCGCTTATCCTCACTAGGGTAACGGGGGTGCTGGAGCCTATCCCAGCTGTCCACTGACCAGTTGCAAGACGGATAAATCTAGCTATTTTGGCTCTACATTTTACAGATTATTTTTCATTCTCACAGTATTAAGGGACAAAGTCAACAGCTGTACTTGTATCTGGTCGCACTTGCTTGAGGAGATGAAAATTTTACTTTACTCTCATATTTTAGTCACAAAACGGAACCATTTAGTTGCAGTCTGGAGCCCTGTATGACTATAAACATTGAGAATCTATGTATTCGTTCTATAGCAGGCTGTCTTCCAAAGCATTTTGAGTACAACCCATAGGGGGCGGCACACGTGTAATTTACAATCATGTGAAAATATTGTAATACCACAATGCAATTATTGCAAGAATTCCATGTACACACATGACTGTAATTGGATATCAAAAGAGAATATTCAAAAAGCAGAATATTCAATCAAATGGATTTAACGATACATGCTTTCCATTGGACAGTGAAAATTGGCAACCTGCAAGACATACATCATAAACGATATACGTAACATGTATAGTTGAACACACCTTTATCTTTGCGTCCTTAAGACATTCAAATTGTATCGACAGCTCATACCGGAGGTTATAGTAGCAGTACTACTGGGCTAGTTAGGGTGTTATATGTGTCAGTGAGTGAGCAGGACTCATTTGAATATGCCATACGTATTCCATGACAGGCAATCTGTCCCTAAATGGATGCCTGGGGGCAACACAGTCCCCACAGCCGTTTATGAAAGAGCCCGTGTTCATATGTGGCGGGTATGAATGTGTGAGCATAAGTCGGTGCTATTGCACAGAGCAGTGTGCGTGTGTGTGCGTGTGTCCTGTTCTGCTAAGTGTGTGGCAGACACTTGGCATTACCCCCAGTGCTGCCACTTTAATGAATTTATAGATATGAGTATTTCTCTCCATAGATCATATTTCAGAGGAGGGCAGGCACGGTAAACATTTGCGACAACGGGTATGTGTGGTAATGTAGAGGAATTGATTGTGATATATAGTACTGTACCTACTGTACCTACTGTACAAATTACATTATAATTACAGAATTAAAGACGATATAAACTTACATCATCAAGCCATTAGGTTGGAATCAATGGAACCTGGTTTTGCTTTTTGAGGCATTTTTCCAAAGAGGGCAAATAAACAAAAGTAAAAGGACAAAGATGGTGGAGTACACTGTAAGTAAATCATATAAAAGAAGATCGGGAAATAAAGGAAATCATTTTGAGTTTTGTGTGAATATGTGTGTGTGTGCTTACATGACATGACCCAGCCCTTTTATCAGTAGCCAGCTGGTTAACAGGCTCATGCATCACCATTTCAAACACTATTATGTACACTCTGCACCCTGGCACCTTGCTCCAAGTGTGTGTGTGTGTGTGTGTGTGTGTGTGTGCGTCTGTGTGCATGCCCATGTGCACACATTCCAGTGGCCTCCCTCTGAAGCATGCCTGCCATCGCTCTGCTCAAAGTATCAGCTTGGCGGTAATAAATTGCCATAATCAAATCTCATTTCGGAAAAATACCTGTGGGAGCGAGCAAACAAACAAGGACAGAAGAAAGCAAAGGCGAGGTCTTGTAAGAGGGAGAGGGGGAGAGAAATACAAGGGGCAGCAGCAGTTTGTTTTAATCAACTTGGCAATGAATTAGAGAATTAAATGGCAGCTTAGTCCATCATGAAATACACACACACACACACAGGCACGCGCACAAGAAACTCTTGGATACACATACACACAGGCCATCCCTTTCACATATACTTTAACGGACATTACACACATTAACACGTCTGCACACGCACGTGCACACACACACACACACACACACACACACACACAAACGAGGGGCCCTTGATAGCAAGGCTTAGCAATAACCACGATGCGTTGAGTTGAGGAGCGTTGGTTGGTTTTGCATTTCATACGAGCTCGCTCTTCAAAGACACACAGGGGAGCGAGTGAAACCATTTATCACAAAGAGACGCACAACGGCTGGAAGCACCGCCAGCAGAAAAGCCTGTTTATTTTGGCTGGCATAACACTTTGGGGTATGGATGCATGTGTTTATGAAAGGGGTGTATGCAGATGCCTATTTTGAGAGCGCACACATTTTATCTACTTTCAGCAATGCGTGGTTGAGTTGATGTATTGACATTTCATTACTTGGTAATTATACAAAAAAACTGTGAGAAAATGTTCTGTTAAAACACACGTCTGAAGGTGTGAAGAACTTAAAGGGGACCTACTATGCTTTTTCCACTTTTCTGACCTATAAATGTTATATTCTCGTGTTGTTAAACGATGCCAAAGTTTCAGATAATTAGGTTTGTGCATTTGGAAGTGAGCCCTGAAAGACGTTTGGGATGGCTCTGAACGCTGGGTTTCAAAAGGCGTGGTAAAACTCCCCTTTGTGATGTCACAGAGGAGCGGACTTCCTGATATGGCCGTGGATGTAAGCCAGATTAACAAGTTATTGAGAAGTACAAATACAAAGAAATACATCTGGAATAGGTGCAGATTCTGGAAGATTTAGAAAGTTTTCTGTGCTGGTTATTGTGTGTAGTTGCTCTATCGGAGCCCACAATTCAATACAAAGTGTCTGAAAATGAGCATAATAGGTCCCCTTTAACACAAACAGCAAAGTGTACAGTAGTGTAAGTACAGTATAAGCAGTAATTACTCTCTGCAATCATGCAATTTATAGTTTTAATATTTGCTTTTTTACGTATATGGTTAATTTTAGACTTGTATCCCATTTAAAAATTAGAAAATGTTAGACTCTGTAGTTAATAAAGGCTTATGATGGTGACATTAAAAAAATTATTATTTGCAATATTTCTTATTGGGGAGATTTTTTTGGAATACAGATAAATTCCTTACCTGTCACGTGGGCTTTACACTGGCACTGTCCGGAGTGCTGATTGCAGCTTGGACCACTTCCTGCAGAGGAGCTAACAATGCCCAAATCACTGCAGTTACAGCGGAGGCAGCCCTCTGCATTGGAGGCTTGAAGGCTATGCCAGCCAGGTGAACAGTCTGCACAACGGCGCCCTCTTACAGCATCCTTGCACTGGCATTGGCCTCCAACCTGGAGGTGTGAAGCGCAGGAATGTTGGCAGCAAGGCCCAAAGAGGGGGGGAATTTGAACATTGAAATTAAACATTTAAATGTAAAATTTGCTCATTTGAATTTCTAACTGATATTTCCCACGGAAATTACATGGTGTCACTTGTCAAATAAAGGTGTTACCTGAAAACAGTCAGTGCTGCCATTGACAGTTCCAGCAGTGTGGCAGTCACAAGGCTGGCACACATAAGCTGAAGCAGGATCAGAATGCTCCAACCTGAAAAACCCTCTTATGCACAGCTCACAGTTCCTACCTAATCAAGAGAGGGGGAAAATGGTTAAAAACGCAGAGCCAGAAATCAAGGGACAAGCTAGAAAAAAGCATTTAGATTAAGAGAGTCGCCCAAGCTATAAAACATTTAGCCTTCAACTTTATTTGTGCCAGTGGTAAAAGTTTTTGCTGGAAATAAAACGCAGGGCTGACTGGCAAGTACAAAATCCCAGTCTGTTAGCAGGTTGAAGAGAGGACGCCACCCTCGCAGCTTCAACAAGCACTCTCACATTAGAAACTAAGTATATTCAAATGATTCCATTTAAATTATTGGATTAAATGGTGCACAATACAGTACCTGTTGTGTTGTGCATGCAGTTATCACAGACTCCTCCTCCTCCCAGGTATTGTTCTGTTGGTTGGTCATCCATCCGGGCGTCATAGTGACAGGAGTCGGCGTGTCCATGACACTGGCAAGGCCGGCAGTTCATTGGCTGGAGCTGATCACCTAGCCGGAAGGGTTTGTCGTTGTAGAGGGGTGCACAGTGTTGGCACTGAAAAGAATACACACACAATAAATTACATGAATGCATTTAACTAGTCATCAAATCAACATGTACTTGAAGTATACACACATCAATACGGCATTTGTTGTGTGTTCTCAAAGCCAACTTTAGGTCACGGCCAGGTTGACAACTTTGCACCCACATTTTGGATTGTTATTATTAATTTTTATATTTTCAGAACACAAGTGATTGTTTGACGTTGACAGAACATGTGCCAATTACCCAGGTTCAAAAAAAGGATTTAGTATGGTCAGATTTTAAGAAAATGTCAAAATCTGACACTACACAACTTTAATCTCGTCACACAAAATGTTTGTGTGATTGGTTGAGCCAGAAAAAGACGGCTATGTGGTTGTTTCGGTGTGGTCGCTCGTTCAGGTTGCAAGTTGGCCACACAGTTAGGACATGTGGAAAATCTGTGTTCCTATCTATGTTTGGGCCATTTTCGTGTGGTGTTTGCATGTTCTCCCACGTCTTTCCCCGGTTTCCTACCACATTCCCAAAATAGGGATTCAAAATTCTCCATTGTGAATGTGACTGTGAATAGTTGTCTACAAGTGTGCTTTGATTGGCTGGCCACCAGGCCAGGATGTACTTTGCTTCTCAACCAAAATCAGCTGGTATAGGCTCCAGTTTACCTAGTGAGGATAAGCAGCTGAGAGAGTGAATACATGAATGTGACTGAGCACCACTTCGTCATTCTCTGAGTAAAAGCTACAATATTTTATATCAACCATCCCTGAGTGTAATGAGCCGATGAATAGGTGGATTATGAGTCTCCCAGCATGCTTTCATGATCATGTTGTCCATCTTGGGCCTCTTTCAGATGTTATTTTGGACAGACAGGTTGTAATAGTTTTAAAGTGGTGTCGTTTGTAGTCGTGTGTAGTTAAACTATTGTTACTTTGAGTACGAATGAGGTACTTTTATTAACAATGGTTGTGGAATTGGCCTGACTTGCCCACAACAAATGATGTGGTGGGCCACATTTGGCCCTTGGGTTTTGAGTTTGACAAATGTGGTCTATACATAAAAACAGCCACATGTATATAATTCATTCCAAATAACAAAAGGCAATGAATGAGACGGAGTGGGTGAAAGAAAGTGAAAAGATCCTGTATTAATCAAAATCCAAAGAGAGTGAGAAGAAAAGACACAAGTGAATAGCAAACACTGAGATATTATATACATTATAATAGGAAGCCTGTACATCCATACACAAACGGATGCTTTCACACGGCATAGGGAAATCAGACAGCTAATGAGGAATGACGTGCAACAGCCAGTGCTCTCACAGGCCCACTTTCATGTCAAAATAAGCAAGGTGTGTGTGTGTGTTGGAGGGTGGGGGGACAGGAAGAGGGGAGGAGGCTGATATGAAATAAAAAATGCATTTTTCTGTAGCAAAGTGCAGCAGCAGAGGAGAGTACGCGGCCTTTGATTTTGTTCAGCAGTCAGTACAAATTATGGTGGACAAGGGGGGCATCAAATGGGGGAGGATTAAAAATGTATTAAAAAACACAGGAGTTCCTCCCTTATGTGACACATGCAGACCTGCACTGGGCCTATTAGGTATGACACACAGAGCATGGGTATGGGGGGTAGAGAGGAGATGGAAATTGGGGGTAGTGTGGGATTGGCTCCTATGTTGTAAATTAGTAAGGAAGTAGAGGAAAATTGGAGGAACAGAAATGAGGAAAATACTTGAGTTGTTGTAAGTACTGGTTAGTAGGGAAACCATGATTTACATGGACAACGGACTTGAGACACACCTTTTATTGTACTGCATATATTTTATAATTGATTAATTCATTCATCAGTTGTGTGTTGTTGTGGTTGCATATTGAATCTTAGCAAGACATTTTAGCCTCCGACTTTGTTACAACAGTTTATGGAAGGGTTGTTCCTGTCCCCAGTAAACAAAGGATATGCCATAAAGTTATGTTTAAACGAATTTGGAGTGGAAGAACTTGGTCTAACGTCAATGTCCTCAGACCCTACTAATGGACAGAATTCCCACTAACACACTCCAGAAGCTTGCAGAAAACGAACTTCCTCCTTCCTTTTCTACCGCTTTTTCCTTACGAGGGGGGTGCTGGCTGACTGGTCGCCAGCCAATCACAGGGCACATATAGACAAACAACTATTCACACTCACATTCATACCTATGGACAATTTGGAGTCGCCAATTAACCTAGCATGTTTTTGGAATGTGGGAGGAAACCGGAGTACCCGGAGAAAACCCACACATACACGGGGAGAACATGCAAACTCCACACAGAGATGTCCAAAGGCGGAATCGAACCCTGATCCTCCTAGCTGTGAGGTCTGCGCGCTAACCACTCGACCGCCGTGCCGCCCTAGAACACCAACTTATCTTGTTCCAAATGTTTGAGGTCAAATAATATATACAATAATATGTACAATTTATTCACTCCATGTTGGTGAGGAAATGACGAAAGCGAGCCAATGCGAGCCCCACTGCCGAGACAAAAAGCATACATCATCATAATTCAGGCACCCACCATATGACAACAGCTGCAATTTTAAAAAACAATATAATGTCTCTCCCTGAGAAGAAACAAGAGCTAATAGGTTTGCCTGTCTGAGAAGGTCCTTCCCTCGGGGGTGATTATTACCAAAATCATATAAGGCAGCAGGATATTCTCTGGGGACATGCGCATATACACTCACACATGAATACACTTTAGTGGGGGGGAAACATCCTGCACATCAATTTGAATGTTTGAATGTCTACTGTACATGTCTCTTTTTTATTATTCATGCCATTTACCCCCCCCAAAATCTATTCAGTTTTACCCATGTTGGTGCAGCTCAGTGTCCTAAAACAATTCCCATATCAAAGTCAATCCAAGTACTTTCTTTGCACTTTGAATAGACGGCTCTTGTTGTCTTCTCTGTTTTCATCCACTGGGGATGAGTTCAAGAGCAAGACGGCCTAGTCGGTTTACCAGTCGCTCCAATATACATCCCTCCCTTATCATGTCTCTTCTGTCTCTTCAACCTTAATAGTACCTCCATCTTCCCACCCTTCCTTCTGTTCTCTCATTTTCCCACCTCCCTCTTTTTGCACAGACTTCCCCCTCGTCTCTCTAGTGTCCCTCAACAACTTGTTCTCATAGCCACATGGAGTATGTGAGCAGGAAATATTACCATAGCAAATGAAAAGGGGGAGGATTTCTTTCCCCTTTCTTTTCTTTTTATTCAACGTTGCATTATGCTCCCTCTCTCCCAGCCTTCTAATTAGTCAAGGGATTGGTGTTGGGGAGTTAAGAGTGCACATGTTCATTATCTTCCTCATAAAAAAAGGTTTTGATGGCACTCCATCTTCTGCAAACCATATAAGCGGCAAAAAACAATATGGTTTTCGGTCCTACCAATCATCCTTAGGCATTGAGTAAGCCCCATTTTATGTGACATACACTCAAATTACACTTTAAACATGCAATAATAATACTTATAATTGACTAAATATAAATGACAATCGAATTTACAGTAAAAGAAAATAAATCATAACTTCATTGAAACTGAAGAAAGAGATACTATTTTTAGCCCAAGTTAAAAGCTCATGTACTCCTAAAAACACACAAAATTTGATGATGGTCCCAACTAAACTGTAGTCTGTGTTCCCCTCACAAAACTATGACAATATACTGTAGAACCCCCCCCCCCCCCCCCCCCCGGTTGGATATAATATTTAATAACAATACAACCAAGAGCAATCAAATCTAATTATCTGAAAAGATGGTCTCGGCATATCAAAAATGACAGTCAGGCAAAGATGTTGTTGAGTAAAAGATAACATCTTGTTTTGAAAAAAAAATCTGCTGAGTGAGGAGGCTGCTCTAATGGATGTGTGGACATTCAGATGGCTTGTCACAAGCATCTGTCTGTTTGCGTGTGTGTGTGTGTGTGTGGGTGGCATTGGTGTGTGCGATAATCTGCTGGGGCAACACATCTTATCCTAAAAGCCATGACCAATTTCACGCTCTCACTGGAAAGGTCATGCCCCTGGTGTGTGTGTGTGTGTTTGTTTGTGTGTGCACAGTCGTCTTGTGTGTGTGTGTATCTAAAGTTAACCCGGTTAACCCCTACCTAGGTGTAAATCTGCTGCACAGGCAGATGTTTGCAACAGAGACCCTGGGCAGGCCTTCTTAACGTCACAGCCTATTAATATCTATCACCCACAGATGCAAACTCCTCCAGAAAAATATCAGTCGCCAGGCTAAAAACAGTATATTTTTTCAAAACCATTAAAAAAAAGAAGAAAACCAACGGCTAGCATATGATGCCAATAGTGGTTTAAAAGAACAGACTGAACATAATACATGTCTATATTTCCCATTTCAAAGTAATAAAAAACTGAATAAAATGACTCATATTAATGACTTTCACTCACCAATGTCCGATAAACACGTACATATCAGCAGCACGGGCATGTACCGCACAGCATACTGAATATACATTCAATGATAGCTATAACGTTAGTAGCTCAACTATGCTAAATTGCTATTATTAACTGACATAACTGACAAACATAACTGCGGAATTGTTATGTGGGGTGTGGCTTGGAAAGTCAAAGTACATTGGAAAGTTAGTACCCCCCATGCAGTCCCTAACCAAGGTAGACAAGACCTTTAAGTGATTTAATTTTGTTCTTCTTTAGACTGCAAACTAGTTGACTGGTCACAGCCAAGCAGTGACTATATTTTGGATCAAATGCTTCAATAATGATGCAATTCTGAATGATCAAATAATGATCAATTAATAAAACATTGTGCACCTAAAAAGGATACATTATAGAGTATACGATTCTGTAGTGTATGCTGTGATGTGAAACAATATATGATATAGCTTTCAGACATGGCTGAATTCATCAGCTGCAGTGGGACGGAGTGACAAAGTGAGAGATCAAGTGTGACACGGAGTGCACATAAGAAAGCATCAAAAGACAGAGTGAGAAGGGTGTGTGTGTGTGCACCGGTTGTAAGTGTGTGTCTTCCCAGGCCCCCGTTGATCATCTTGACACATGTCTGAGCATTTCTGTCACTTTAATGTCACTGTGGAAATTCTGCAGATTAGTACAACATCCGTCATGGTGCGCCGGCGATTCAAGTCAACAGAACACATGCAATATTAAACGCTAATATTCCCCATAGCCTTTTATTACTGAGGTAGAAGAAAGGTCTTGAATATTCACTGTGAGGGATGACGCACGGGGGCTTTGGAAGAAACACACACACACACACAAGCATATCCTGTGCACATACCAATGTCTCTCATCAAAACCTCCTGTGAGATAGCTATTTATATTAACACATACAACCACCTTTGCAAGATAGAAAAAGAGTGGCTAACCACAGAAGATGGATAACAGATGGACTCGATTGCTTTCTGGAATTTTGTTGATCAAGTAAAATTTTATCAATATAACAAATCAAAAAAGGAATCCCAGGCAGAATCCCAGTTTCACCATTTAGCCCTTCCCCTACTCACCGATGTCTGGAGTTGCTAATAGCCTTTTTCCACCACAATCAGTGGGTCTACTCAAGTTTTTTTGAAACATGGGTCGTCCTGCTAAAAACGTGTAAAGACCATATTTCCACCACATATATCATGAACTCATATACAGACAAAATTAAAAAGTGGGGTTCAACAGCTCTCCAGAAGTCCACAGGAACCTTTGGGAAGTTCCCAATCACATCAGAGTGGGCGTGCCTGAAGGCGGGACGTAGGTGAAATAGATTAAAACAGACCGTTTTGCAGGTGAAGCAGGGAATCAAACGAAACACAGCTGGAATAGGTGCCGATTCTGGAAGATCTAGAAAGCTTTCTGTACTGGTTTATTGTGTGTAGCTGCTCTATCAGAGTCCACAACTCAATACAAAGGGACAAAAACTTAGCATAAAAGGTCCCCTTCAAGAGTTACAGTGGTATCTCAGTTGGCGAGTTCAATTTATTGAGTTTTTGTCACCTACTTTATCAAGCTGCTGGCACTTTCTTTGGCCCCATGGTGGATTATTTAGCCGTCACATGCAAAAAATGCACAGCTTTGTTTGGGCACGCAAGGAATGAAACAGTACAGGGCAAACAGACAAGTTTTTTACATGCAATAATGTATGAAAAAAAGGTACAACTTTGGCCAAATGTTCAATTTGTTCAATCATACAAAAACAGGGGTATGTGAAAACCCAAGTTGTGAAAGTAATTGAACACATCTCTTGATAACCTCCATTCAGGGGAATTTCTTCCCATCCTAACTTGCAACAACAAAATCGCGGAATAAAAGCGAGTTTACACACAAGAGCCAGCAATGAATGAAATGCTCATAAAGCCAGGCAAAAAGGAATGAGGGCTGCCACAGAAAAGAGCGCAGTGAAATAGAGCAAAAGACAAACAGAGAGAAAGACATCTGATTAGAGATGCATGCTGAGGGAATGTCATTGTTCTAGTCGATTTAAGACATTATTTCAACTAAGACCCAGGAGAGAGAGTATGAGACGGAGAGCAGTCGACAAAAGAAAGAGGATAGAAACAAGAGTGGTAAAGGGGGATAACAAGGTTGTAAAAGGAGGAAGAGAAGTACAGATCTTTCATGTGTTTTAGTCAGGATGACAAACTGTAATTGACTATGTCCTATTAAGTGTGTGCTTTACATGACAAATGCAATTCTTGTTGCTAGAATCAAGCACAGGGTTTGAGATAGCAACATAAGTCATGCTGGCTGACAGCTGTATGTCTGCACCCAGGAAGCCAGCTGACTAAAATACACATAGTGTGTGAATAACAAATAAGTGGGTAATAATTCAGGTTGCCATTGCAGAGTGGTGGAGCAGCTGTACTGAACTTTTCAATGATGACCAGCTAATTTATTGGGGAGCGGGTGTGACATCCGCTACGAGCATGAAATCAAGTGTGAGAAAATGTAACTGGAAAGAAACATCAAGTTTGTGTATCATTTCATTGTATCAAGAGGCTGCTAACAGACGATACAACAACAACATTAAACTCTGTGATGAGAGTGGATTTGTGGCCAAAATTGACCTTTTTGAGAGCTTTTAGAAGCTACTTACTAACGCATGTATCACACATCGTTAATGTTCTAAGCATACATGCAGTGAATGTAAACGCATCAAAAGGCCTGCACAACTGAGTGGCTCTGGCAGCATGACATGTTGGAGAATTACTGTTCTTCTACCCGTGCTTTTCAACATTAGTGATTTTCTCTATGTTTTAAGTGGGAAAATACTTATATATAGACCAAAAGGATATACTTCCCTGGGGTTTTCCTCGATACTTGGTGTATGTGCAGGCCTGTCCACTTGGGTGTAATATATGTGGATGTTTAAGACACTATCTGAAGACAGTCATTATGCTATAGTATAATCAGATTGCATTTATTTGAGAGAAATTATCTTCAAGGAGTGTGCTAATGAAAATGAATGAGACTAGTACACTGACCATTTGTTGGTGTTGAAATGCACGTTGGTTACTTACATTGTTTCCCTCAGTGTGGCTTTCAGGCAGACACAGGCAGCGGTAGGGAGTGAAGCTGGTGTCGCAATGGTCTGCATGGCCATGACACTCACACCTGGTGATGTGGGTGAAAATGAAAAAAGTATGAAGCAGATTCTCCACATCTTTGCAAAAACGTCACCAATATAATAATTCTAACAATAAGAGAAGAATAAAATAAGCTACTTAAAAGTTTCTGCTTTGACCCGTGGCTTGCCTTCCTCGTGGATTGATCGAAGGGCCATTAGGAAGGTCCCATTCAATATTTATAAATGCCATGATGAAAATAATCATAGCACCATAACATACAGCAGACAGTCCTCGCTCTCTTATATATATACACACACACAAATCAGACAGCCATTTAATTATTCATTCAGACATTCAGATGATTTTCTTTCTTTATTCTTTCCTTTGTGTATCCTTTCACCTCCTGCCCCCTTTTGTGACATTTTTTTCCTGTTCTCCAGTGGCAAGATTAATGAAATCTGATGCACATATGCACTGAGGGTTTTTTCCATTCATAATTAACAAGTGTTTTCTAAAAGTTGCATTGTTTTGATCATTCTGGTCATTGCTAACAGAATGGTGGTTGTGTTCTGTGCCAACCTAAATTGTAATGAACGAAAGCAGCTAACTAAACAGTTAACTCGACACATGAACATTTAACATTAGCAAGCACACCTGCCACTGATGGTGATTTCTTTGATGGCATAGTGTCGGTGCCGCTGGTCCACCTCGGCTGCTCTGGTGTGGTATTGTCCTCTAAGATGTATCCTGACCTGGGTGGCATGTACCATCCTCTGAAGAGCAGGGGTGTTGTAGAAATCATTGTAGCCTGGTCTCAGGTTTGGCTCTGGGCTCAGCAGGCTGACTGTGATGTTACCTCCAGAGTAGGGCACCTCGCTATTATTTAAGCAAACAAAAAGACTGGCATAACCATTTGATTTACAAGATATGCTTTAGAGGAACTATACATCTGTATTGTGTCATAAAATAATACATTTTATCTTGATACTTGTATATTCCTGGAGCAGATCACTACCTGATGATCAGAAAACACTTGAAACAAACAATCCAGTGAACTCACAGGGCACAAAGTCCCCTGTAGGATTAAATAAATCTCACAAGATAAGAAGCATAAATCTTTCAGGATCAAACAAAGGCTCTCTTATTGATGATGATTATCAACCACTAAAGGTTAGAAAGTGTTTTATTTTGTTGCCAATGTGACATTCAACTGCTCATATGCCAAATTAACTGATACATGTAAGTCCACCAGGCATGGTTGTATGTGATATCATCTGTCAGTCAAGCGAAAAATGAGCAATGACTACATAATCTCTGATCTCATGCAGGTAGGTAACCCTACCCGTTCTATCTTGTGCCAACACAGACCTTGATACCTACAGCCCTGCCAAAAATTACTGCGAGTGTGTGTGTGTGCTAGATGGTGTTCCAAGTCCAGCTCTGTGGTACCAAAGGAGGGCCTGTCACCAGCAATGTGCCAAGGTGACTGTGGGTGGTTACCTTTTTAAATCTGGTTCGTTAGAGAGCCAGAAAAAAAGTGTGCTGATTTTAGTATTTGTAACTTATACACAGTGAAATAAGCAGGACGAGCAATCAATTATTTGTTGCTCTTTTTTGTTGCTCTTATCTTGCTCTTTCCCCACTTTTTAAACATTTAAACAATATGTAAATGCAATATAACAGAAAACAGAAAAATACAGAATATGGTTTCAAGAAAACTCTTTTAAATATCTGTATACATGATCGAATACACTAGTAGTAGTTTTGCACTACCTGGGCAGTTGGAGGCAGTTGACTGAGTCCGGTGCTAGCAAAGGCCCATTATTCTGCATCTCAAACACACTGCATGCTTTAGCCACATACTGCCAGTCTAACCAGGATTCCTCTGTGTGCATACTGTTCTGTTGATGCGAGAGTCTTTGTCTTTGGATCAGAAGTGACTCTGGCAAGAGGCTACCAAACTGAATTATGACATAAAACACCTGAAGCACAAAGGGGAAAAAAACAACTATAAGAAGACAGATCATATCCATAAGTATTACATATCAGATCATATGTATATCATTATTAATACAGAGGAATATGACCAAAACTATGTGCCCTTCAGCGTAATACAAACACATTGCATATTGAATATTGGAACATCCTCAACAAGGGGTGTCAGAGTTACGTAATACAGTGTTCAATGATACAGCAATTTATTATACTTTAAATTAACAGTGGTTAACTTATTTTTATAATGAATAACATATATATTTTCATAAAATTAGATGTGTGTTTGAGGTCAAGCTTGAGCAGGTTTGACGTCTGTTGGTGTGTTACCTGGTATTGTCCATTTTCCAAATCTACGGTAATAGTGAGCCCCTCGTCCAGTTCCCGAGTGGTAAAGATCTTCGAACGCCACGTGGTACCCATGTCCTGATCATTGATGTAAGCGAGTGGATATGCATTGAGGTTTAGCCGTAAGACTCTGTCATTGGTGGTGTCCTCAACAGCATTGGGGATACAGTATCTGTTGAAATTGACAGTAAATGGCATTTAACTGCATTTTCGCAAGTATCATTTATGTGAGAGGAAATTGCCCTATTTAAAACACACACTGGAAACTCAACAGATGAATATAAAATCCATTTATGATACAAAATGTTCAGCAATAAAATCTCACTATTGTAAAGTAGCCAAAGTTGCACTGTACCGTTCTACTAAAGGGTGGACCCTGGGATGAGTGGGAGGGCAGCGACATTCAGACTGGGAATGGAGCTGCAGCAGGGCACCTGAATAAATCTCAACTATTTCCCTGTAAAAATAAAAACATATAAAACTAAACGCAAGCGATGCTGACAGTGAAGTGAGTCAAAAAGTGATGATCAAATGACACTTATTGTCTACCTAAACTGTAGTTGAATCAATGATGCCAGTTCAATGTTCAGCACAATGCAAATTGTCTCAATGATGACCACAAATATCTTATTAGATAAAATCTTATCTGACAGAAAGGGATCATTTATCTCTCCTCAATCGTAAGCAAAGAAAGGTTTACTATGTGTATGACATCCCTTTCAAAATAAACACTAATTGCCTTGTATTGAATTTCTAAAGAAAATCCTGTGGAAGCACTATGGATTTAAAGATACAAGGATATCTGTCACCATCCTATCCACATTGTGGGTCATTTTCACTGTCAAGGATCCTACTCCGACTCATTCACAAAACCACCCACGTCTTTCCACCTCACCTGTTGGTCAGAGTAGAAGGATAAAATCTAAAGTCCTGCATCCACCCCATGAACTGATTGGACCCTGGAGAGAAAGAACAAGTGTTAATGGGTTTGTACTCAAAGTACAGCGTGCGAGGATTTCACAGTATTTAGTAGATTATCTTATTGGTTTCTTGATAATGACTATGTGAAGCTACCTATACCTCCTCAGATTAGTTACTTTCAGGATCCAAAGCTGACAAAGTCTCCATTTGGTGACACTCAAGAGCACGCAAAGTAATTTTGTATGGTCATTCACTTTTTATACTGGAAAAGAAATGGACCTTCCTCAAACTGCTACCACACACTGCGTTTGTTTTTTAAATTAACATTTAAGGAGAAGGATTTACCTCTGCCTTATTATCTTTTACACAACCATCTTGCAAAATCATTACCTTGAAGTGGGGCATGTCCAGAATCTTGATGTCAATTATATGCTATATAACTATACAATATACGGCTGTATATGATAGGGGTGTCAGATTAAAACATGGCAAGTCTTGCGATAATAAATAAATTATTCACACAATAACACCAGCCTTGATATATTCTGATTTGGATGTGTGTCAGTTTTCCTCTTCTCTTGCCTCCAAACGGACACAAAGAGTATTCACTATGTGCTTGTTTTCAGTCCCTGGGTACAATTGCTTCATAAAACAATGGCTTGAACGAAGTGAGCCCTCTTGTTAGTAATACAGTCTCTTTGTCTGTGTGAGGAGGCGGGGCCGCTAGCATACACACAGCAGAAAAGTGTTTCTCAACCAACTTTGGTAGAGTCTGCAATGTTGATTCTGGCACCGCCAGTCCATATTTGGTATAAATGTTCCAATACACTATTCCTGCCACCTGGTTGTGATGCTCCATGTATGTATGCCCTACCTGCCAGTTTCTTACACTGGTGTAACTGGTGTAACTGGTCTCCTGTCTGATGTGGTAGAGGCCAGCCTCTGTTGATCTTGTGTTTATTGCCTGTTCTTGCGCTCCCATGATGAGTGCCTCTGTGCCATCTTTCAGTTCAGCCTTTACCAGCCATTGCTATGTTTTCCCAATGTCAGCCACTTGTGTCGATGGCACAGGCCATGCAGGGGCTTGTCTTTCCATGACGGCCCATATGGCTTCTCCTCCTTGCTGGGCTTCTGTTGTCTGAGGCATTCACTTAACAGTTACTTTATGCAGAGTTTCATCTTTGGGATTTAAAAATGAAAAAAGTGATAGTAGAATATAAGAAGTTTCATAAAGCCTAGAGTAACGCCTCAAATTAACAGCTCTAAACCGAAATTATTCTTTTACTGTAAAAAAAAAAAAAAAAAGGAAACAGGGAGGAATTTGGCACATACGAAAACCTGTGATGAAGCGTGCCGACTGATGCTACGGAAAAAGGATGTGTAAGGGAATTACTGGACTGTGCACAAAAGACACCATCAAACCCATAAGTGAACACACACAAGCCTCCAAATTTGACAATGCTGGATAAAACATGAAAGACTTAAATACACAAGGCAATGATGTTGGTCCAAAGAGAGTGTTTTAGTATCCAACAAAGTTCTGTCTAGTTTGACAACGACTCTTAGAAAAGGGATAACGTCTCTAAGCATTGACAGAACCCCTGCCATGTCTAGATTTGTCAAAGAGTGTGTGTGTTTAGGAGCTTTTCTGTGTGTATTCCAACAAACTCCCAACGTGAGCGTATGCATGTGCATGCCTGTGTGTGCACATTTGCATTTGAGGAAGGCTTTGCCGCGTTTGGCTCCAGTACATTTTACGAATGTGAGTGTGTATGTGTGTGTGTGTGCGTATTGAAGGTGTTTGTGTGTGTATAAAACTGAATGAGAGTGCAAGAGTGTTATGCGATCTAAGTCTGTTCGAACAGTGTGTGGTTGTGCAGCCTGAGGCTTTGGCGGAGGATTTCTTTAGCGTGTGGAAATGGGATTATGGCTTCCTCTGTAAAGTACTCTCCCTATTGTTACTGGGATGATGCAAGGTATAAGCCTTAATTCTCTCTACTGTGTGTAGGTCTCTGTCTTCCAATCTCTACTTCACTCATCCATTGCATTGCTAAGTTGCATATTTGTTTTTTTACATTGTTGGAACTGTTGACAACTGATCGCAGAAAATATGCATGTACTCTTTGTGTGATTTGTATACATTCTACTTTGATTATCCCACTGTTACATTCAAGTAAGAACCCTTGTCAGTTTCATTTTGACACATTTGGTTACCTGTATCAACAACTATTGGTCTTTAATATAGAATTAAAAATAAACAAATAAATCCAAGTATTTTGAAAAGTAACATAAACATTTAAAACTTTAGGCCATACCCACAACTTTACAACTAGTTATTGAAATAACATTGCTTAGGTTCCGTTCCTTTTTACTCATCAGATAGAGCATTCTCCCACCAACAACAAAACATGGTTGTTAATCAATACATCTGATCAGCATTTGCACAATCAATTCACTGATCAGAATTCCAGACACAGCCCCCAAGGGTTTGGAGATCACGGAGCAACACATACATACACACACACACGCACGCACGTGCACATGCACGCAAACACGCACACACACTCCTCCAAGCCAATCACTTGTATTGATCACAAGCTCTGATGTGATCTTCAGCTTATCAGATGCTACCTGCAGTGAACCAGGGATCAATGTCTGATAAACGAGAAGAAAAACACTCGTTTATCACTCTGGAGATGAACGGATATCATTTTTCTCTCAATTTCTCTCCTATTGACTCTGAGATGGCTCTCAGGCACCACCAATCAATCACAAATGTGTCGTTGAAAGAGGAGGGGGCAAAAAGGTGGTGTAATCATTGACACCATATTAACAAACACTGACAAGACAAACTAAGATGTGTATTTATTTTTTGTAGCTGCAGAGAAATAAAACTGCAATGGTCCATTCTAAGGATGTGAATATGGCTCCTTATTGTGCTCTTGCACAGTTCCTGCACACTTTAAGGAATGATAACAAATTTGTAGACCAACACTATTAAACGTAATAGCAATGTATATAATGTATAATGTATATAAGCGTAATAAGTAATGTATAGTTGTCACTGTTGGTCTGTAAAACAACCGTCCTTACCTTTGGAGCAGAGTCCTACCCTCATGGTACTGTCCTCATCGCTGTCATGCAGTCTGGTGGCCAGTGATTGTGTCTCAAAAGGTGTCCCGTCCTCCTCCAGCCCATTTAGGAACAGACTGATGTGTCTGTCATGGACCTACAGTAAAAGTCAGACGGGGTGAGGAATGTCCAGCAAGAATGTCTTCATGCATTATGTCACAAGTTTTATAGTGACAGCATCTTACACAAGCAAGGTGGTGACAGAACAAGTCAAAGTACTGTAATCAAACTCCACTACAAACTGCAAATAACATTCATCCACATGTTTGTCCATTTGTTTCATTATAATGACTGGATAGCATCCCAAGTACAAAGATTGGACCAAAAGAAACTTTTAGCAGATCGGGATATGAATAGTGGCATCATTTCTGCTTGCATTCTACACATGTATCTATCACTTAAGGTGTGCACACATTTTTGCATATCTTTGTATGACCCTGCGTGTGCATGCGTGTGTGTGTGTAAATTATACATTTCCCTAGTAGCAGGAAAGCCTCGGGCTACACTGCCTCAGCACAAATTAGCTTTCTGTTTGACCAAAAATCTCTGCGCTCCTTGCCTCTGTGCTCTCTCGATTGGCAGTATGAATATGGAAAACGCCAGAGCCGACATTGTCAAAGCAGCGGCAGCTCCCTTTTACATCAAACTCAGGGAAAAAAGAAAGACACCTCCATAAGAGCGGCCTCAAAACTTTAATGTGCCACTTTTTCCCTTTTAGGCAATCTCCAAATCCTGTTTTTGGGAACCACACTGTGGGGATAGTGATAATCCTAATTCTTCTGACCCCTCCTACTCTGCCTTCTCCTTCTTCTTGCTTCCTCTGCTTGTGTCTTTTTTTTCCTCTGTCCATTGCAGCAATTTGATTTCTTCACCCATGGTATTGTTTTTTTTAATTTTCTCAACCAGTTTATTAATATTCCTTCCCAATTTATCCACAATGTGTTACCTCTCTCTGTCCACAACCTCTCCCACTCGTGCCTCCTTGTGTTTATCTTGCCCTGTCGCTCTCATCTGTTGTCAGCTCTTTAGGGAAGTTGAAAAGGTGTGAGGAGGGAAATAAGTCCAAGTAAAAAAAATGCGCCTTTAGGGGATGAAGGCAGTCCCAGACAAGTGTCTGCCTCTCAGATGATGGTTAAGACGCCCAGACAGACACTTTCATGATGGCTGATTGAAGACTGGCAAGCACATGAGAGCTCAGGAGAGAATGGGAGTAAGAAAAAAAAAAAAGATGGGCTGGGGGGGTGCAGTGAGGAGTGAGGAGGAGAAGAAGAGATGGGAGGGAGGAAAGGGAAAGTCAGAGAGGGAACCAGAAGAAGGGCCCACTTTAAGAATCTTTAAGCTTGAGCAGTGTGGCTCTTGGGGAGATGTGAGGCAGTTGTCAGGACTGATGTAAATGAATACTGAAGCGCTTCATCCTCCTTAGCCGCCACGCGCCCTTCTGAAACACAGCCAAGTCCTCTTTGTTAACTCTCATAAACACTTCTTTTTCCTTTTCTCCGTCACACTTCTTTCCTTTACCTCTCCATCTGAGTAAATTCCCAACTCTTTGAAAATGAAGGGAGTCTGTGCATTTATAACTCATTTGGACTGTTGCCACTGAGTCTAGTGACAAGAAAGCATGAATACCTAGTTTCTCTTAACTGTAAAAGGTGCAGTTAAGTCAAGTGCTACCTCCGTTCCCACAGTTTACAAAAAAAGGCAACTCGACAATAAATCATGTTTGTATTTATAGCCCTTAACACATATTTCTCTTTTTGAGGTAACTGATGCAACATGCAGTGCACTACAGGTTGCACCCAACACATGCGTTGTCAGTCTCAGAGTGGTCGAAAAAAACACAAAATTCTGCTCAATACAACACTGCCATCGAAAGAAGAGTTCAGAACATTAGAGAGGGTTCTCCTATCTCTTTATTTCCACTTTACGCACTCACTGAAAGTGAATAGGCACGTCAGTACCTCTGCATAACTTCTGCTCTATGTATATTTGCTAAACAAGTGAAGTAGTAAGCTATAGGTACAGATTCACTTATATTTTTGTTCAGTGATTGAGTATTTTGTTCAGTTTTGTTCCAAAAGGTTGTTTGCTCTCAGGCAGGTTAAAGCATCCTTTCTTTGTGTAAAAAAAACATCCCCCCCAAGAGGCACCTAAGCCCCTCCAAAAGTGAGGGAAAGCAAACCGTGAGTGGAAAGCTTTTAGTGATCTGTAGAGTAGCATTTTGACTCAAGCTCTTCTCCATTTTCACACTCCTGCCAAGCCATGGCTCAGTACACAGTGTAGACCACACTGTTTCCCTCTAAGCTCAGTTGATAGCGGTGAGCTACAAAAATAAGAAGTGGAGGGGAATACTCACATACAAAGCAGGCCAGGTTCGCTCTGCGGAGGAAACCACACACGAACCAAAGTGTAGAGAAAGAAAAAAAAACAGTGACCTGTGTGCAATTGAATTTTATGTCACATTTCATAGCTTTTCACTCGTGAAATCATGCCTGGCTTGCATGAACAAGCACGATATTAGGCAAATATAAGAAAATTCAATACCAGATGCTTAAAAAAAACTGCCTGCAGCCAGCAGAGGGACACAAATCACTGTATGCAACAAAAACACTTTATTACTTATATGCCTTGTGTATTTTTCCTCCCTACTACCTCAAACTGTATTCACTTTCTATTCAGCCGTCTGAGGCTGTGCTACCCAGGGACGGAATGACTGACAAGCCACTCACAGATAAGACAAATACTACCATTGCCAGGGAAGCTGTCAATAAGAGGAGGCAGAAAAGGAGCAAGTGAGTGAGATAAAGGAGGAGAATCAGGGATGTTGGAATGAAAGGTCTAGTAAAAGAAAGGATTTGAGTGTTGACAAAAGGAAGAAACACAGATAGAGAGAGTTTGGAGAGTGTTCAAGGATAGATAAGTGTTACGGCAAGACAACTGTTGATATCAAAGACTACACAGTCATAGTGTACGTCCATTGCGAAATGACTTACACCATGGCCAAAACAGAAGTTAAGAATGAATCGCATTTTTATTTATTGAATGGTAATTTCCCAGACTATGACTTTCAGAGCTTGTGTTACTGATATCAATGCAATCTTTGACATTTTGACGTATTTTTTTGTAAACTGTGGGGTGCTTAAGTGATGTTAAGTAGCTGTTTTTGGTCTTTGATTGGTCCTGGTCGCTGGCCTCAAAGACATTATCCATTCGTATTATAAGACATTATCCGACAGAGGCCCTGAAGACCAAAGTGTAATTTCATAACAGCACACAATGGTCTCACCTTAATGGCATTAAAACTCAACCACTCATCTTTACAAACTTAACATAATTTGGGGAAGATATCAGTTATCCACACGAGACTTTAAGAGGGTGCAATTAAAAGCGCACTGTGATTAGAACCATCCCTGCCTCTCCACTTTGGAATCTCCAGGCACATTGTCACCTTTCTTGATCCTCTTGCCTCACCCTCCCTCTCCTTTGATTGTGCTTCCCTCTCTTGTTTTTCCACTCTCCCCCACTATGAACAGTTAGCAGCTCTGATGTACAGCCAGTATTCAATGTATTCTATCAGGATGGTTGTAGCGTGCAAGGAGAGAGATAGAAAGCGGAGGTGTGGAGCAAAAGGAATAAAAAGAGAAAAAGAAAGAGAGGTGGGGACACATTTGTTCTACTCATCTCAGTGCTAAAAGATACAATTACCTCTCACAGCATATTATCCATGTTTTATACCAGCCCAGGGCCCCGTGCCTTTACCTCGCTGCGCTCGGCCGGTGTAAGGCCCATATTTTAACACTAGCTATGACAGTTTATTTAAGAAAAGAAAATTGTCCCCAGGGAGATGGAGAGAGGGAAGAGAGAGAGAGAGATAGAGGGACTGGGTGGTAGTGTAAAGAAAATGGGAGGGAGAGGGGGAAGGACAAAGAAGGTGGCGGCAAAGAGACAATGAAGGGGTGGTCTATGGCGGGGTGGGGGGCTTTGAAGAGATAGATGAGGCAAGGAAAAAGAAAAGGAGAGAACCAGAGAAGGAAAAAAAGAGAGGGGGGCATATATAAGGTGCAATGCCAACCTTTTAATAAATACCATTAGTCTAGAAGACTTTTCTTTTAAGCAATGGGAGAGGGGGGGCTCTCTTAAAAAACTGTAGGATGGCAAGCGCGTAATTTGCACAGGGGATGAGGGGGGGTCATGACCCCTGCAAAAATCAGATCCATCCAAAATAACCCCCTGAATATAATCACATCTGATTTAATAATAATTAATAATAATAATAATAATTGTAAACAGAGAACTTGAGGGAGGGTGGGAGAAGCAGAGCTTGGGGGAGGGCAAAGAGCATATCTGGCCTACAGCGCACGCCCATATAAGGAAGCGCGGCTATCTTTGACATCACACATCATCAGTGTTAAAACGCCCTCTGAAACCCAGCGTTTAGAGCCATCCCAAAACTTCTTTCAGGGCTGAATTCCAAATGTGCAAACCTCATTATCTGAACCTTTGGCATTGTTTAACACCATAATACAATATTACTACATTTATAGGTCAGGAAAGTGGAAGGAACATAATATTAGGTGCCTTTTAAGTTAGGTGATGATTTGTGACTGGAGTTGGCAAGCTAGTTGTTAGACTGTCCTGTGAGGTGAAGCCAGAGGGTGTCAGGGATGTACTGTGTAGGACCAATGTCAGTTTTGCTTACTTTGCTCCAATATACAGTGTTGGCTAGCCACATTTCTCGGTTGGGTCACTGGATAAAAATGTGTCTCAAAAATTATGAAAGTTACCAAACAACATTAAGACTTATTAAAGAAGCAGAGTCATCAAACTGTTGAGCACGTAAAAAATATCATTCCTTTATTGTAAACTGCCAGATGTTACTCCACTGATTTTAAAAAAAGATGGATTCAGTTTTTTTGTCAAAATAAATATTTTTCCAAAAACAGATCTTCAAAAAGACAGGTCATGTTATATTCAGGTCAGTGTGGTATGCAGTATTTCATACGTATCATTACCTTAGCAGAAACAAAATAAAGCAAATAGCTTTTGAAAAATAAATTACATTATACGTATGTACACATGCCTCTACCTTAGTACAATGTTTAAATGAGCCACAGATTAGAGGCTTTGAAGTGTACTATCACTACACTGCTCTTCCGACATCCCCCCTTCCTCTCTCAGTCCCCTCCCGGCTACCTTTTCCTCAGCTACTCTGTACATTGTTATCATAATCAGATGAGACAACTACCTTGGGAGCAGCAGCCTCCCTGCAGCACCTTGCTCCTGGCCCCGTGTGCGCACATGCGATTGTGTGTGTGTAAGTGCGCGTGAATTGCTCCCGGCACTTGGAAACCCCGATTCCTTTCGACTGTCTTTTTGGTGTTTTGATCGTTTCAAACAGACAGATGACTGGTGCATGCGCGTGTATGGGAATGTTTCTAAATGACTCATCTCCTTCATAGGGAAATATACTGTATGTATCATAGTTGACACACCGCTACAAATGATCACTGAACTGCGAGTTGCTGGTGTGTGTGTGTGTGTGTGTGCGCGCATGTGCTAGTCATGAGAATGGCAGTATGCGAATGGTGTTTGAATGTCAAGGATGATTATGTTACTCTTCGGAATGGTCAAAGCAGATCACATCACCACACCATTAAACAAAAGGCAGACTGATTCACAGGAATACACACGCACCATTTTCAAACACCTCCAAGACATAACATCCTCGCCGCAAATTGGCTACAAGGGCTACACCATCACAACGCCTTATATACTTTCACAACACATGCACAGACACTAAAGATAAACAGAAACTTGATGCCCTCTGGGATTATTAAAACACACGTGTGATTAAGCACTACATTTATCTGGCAGACATTGGACAAAATATTAGTATTATAATAAAGCTAAAAAAAATTAACTGTGAGTTGACTTTACGTAGGAAGGGATAACAAATCTTGCTATGGTACCCATGTTTTCTCCCACCTTGATCTTATTCAGAGCTGATGAAAGAGTAAGATTGTCCAACAGAGCAATCTGTAAAACGATACTCGAACAGAGTCATTTACAGCCTCATAAAGTTCTCCTCCTTCACTGGCTGCCATTTGAGAATGGTCAGAGCTCAAGAAAGACTTTTTGTTCTTCTCATTTCCTTTTATAAACTCCTGATGGCGTCGATATTTCTTGCCGTTCCACTTAACATGCACGTCAGTAGAGCAGGACTGAACGATGACAAACACAATATTTAAGTATTTATTTTCAGCTTTCTTCAAAGAGATATCTGGAAAAGAGTGTATAATTGAATGTTGTGAACTCCTGTTTACACGGAAATGTAGAATGCAGAGTGCAGAATACGAACGACAGAGTTGTCGTAGCAGAGGTTTGCACATATATACTGTGTCTTTCCTCAGCTTACATCATGTTTTGTTCTTCTTTAGACAGCAATCTAGTTGAGACTGAATCAACAGTAACTCTGCTTATTCTTCCACAACAGTCTTGCCTTCCAGACTATTCAGAATGAACAGTTTCACCTTTCATATTTCACAAAAGGATGTTTATCAAAACCACACACTGATTCAAAACCATAGCAGAATAGAAGGACATCCCAAAATAAATGATATTATAATTGTGTGCGAGTGTGTGTGCGCACTCATGTGCTTGTGTGTGCATTACCTGTAAAACAAGGTGTGTCCACCTGCCCAAAACAAGTCGCCCCTCTGTTCTGAAGGTGATCGTCAGAGGGGTTAAACTTCTGGACTCAATGTACTGCAAACTGACAATCTGTTCAGACACTGTCAGTGAAAAAACTAATCGCTCTCTTGAGCTCTTCTCCAGCAGCATCCTGAGAAAACAGAAAAAGACCAACACCACTCAGGAATGTCAACAAAATGACACGTAGCCAGCGTTTGTGCTGAAAGGCCAATCTAGAAGGAGGGTTGAATCCAAAAGCTCATGCAGTCCACCACCACACTAGATGCAGTCTCTCATTCTGACATTTATACATGCAATATTAATATTTTACACGGCTGCTAGGTTTCTGGAGCTACACAGGTTGCAGACTTGCACAGACGAACACCCTCCACATGTCATATTAACCAGCATCAGTGACATTTTATGGGAAATTATTGCTTTTATGAACCCAGAGACGCCCTCCATATAAATCAGTGATGGATGAATGAGAGAAAAGCATCTGTGTGAAACATACGACATGTATGTCTTTGTAAGAAAGGAAGTAACCAAAACAGCCAAGTCAACAATACTCTGGCAAAGGGGATTTATTTGCCGTTTAAATTATATGGTGTACTATGTTAATAAAACTGGCACAACTTACAGTATTACACAATTAGTCTTGCATCTTTCTGTGGCATTAGATCATAATAGACAAACAGATTGTTCCAGTGTGTGGAGTAACTCAAGAACATCAATGATTAGAATAGTGAGTGAACTGATCACATGCCACCTTCATGAAAGTTAGCAACCCATTGCACTACCTACGGTCCTCCATTTTCACTTCATGTAGGTGTTAGAGCCAGGTGTCCCTGTACCTGCCCATATACAGTAGTGGACAGAATGAGGTCCTTCTACTGTAAAAACAATGATTAGTAAGAACAGGTGTCTGGTCCTGTTCATTGTTTGGATGAGAAGGGGGGGATGTGAAATCATAGTGATTGAGAGACAAAAAAGGGGAGAGGAGATGGATGAGGGTGAGGATAGAGACCTCTTTTCATCTAGATTCTTTGATGGCCATGGGTGACTACAAAAGAACGATGGCTGACGACAGCATCAGAGCGAGAGATCGAGAGGGAAAGGGAGAGAGCAAGGTGCAGGTGCCATGTATGATAGACCACTGTGACAACAACACTTGTCTGTCATTAAAATCACCAGGCAGGCAACTTCACATGCAGTCACAGCGAGAAACATAAATGAGAGGTATTGTCTTAATTAGGGCTGCCGCAATTAGTTGACTTTGTCAACGTAATCAATCATGAAAATCAGTCACCTGTTATGTTTTGGTTTTTTAGTCTGCATGTTGTTTTACTGTTGACCACCTATTTTGATGGTCTCATGTCTCAAATGGCTCATTGTAATTCCCCTCCACACCAGTCTTTGTGCTGTTCTGCACCCGGCTGGTTGATCTGCTGTGTTGTTTCTCCCCACCCCCAACTCAGCTGTCACTGTTTTGATATGGAAAAACAGCAAAAACTTTTTTCTTTCAGGCTTGATTAGCGGAATAGGTGATTCTCATTACGACCATTTTTAGCTGCATCTTTTTTTATCTGTTTTCATATCCTTAGAACACACAGAAAAGATAAAGACGTGTGTTCATGTCTCACATAAAGATTGTCAATTCCAAAAAAGTGTCACTGTACAAGAAAAGAGAAGAGGCACCTTACCTCTTTGAGAGTGAGGTTTTGTGTCTGTGTGTGTCACTCATGTGTGATTGAAAACTGATCGCAGTGTGTGTAACTTTGCACCGACCAGCTTGAAACATACAAGCCCACTCTGATCCCTGCCTGTCACACACAACATGTTAACGTAGGACAGGACAAGACCTGAATTGTGGGCTTTACGCAAGGTGAGCAAAACACAGTTGCTACCTATTGCCATTTATGAATACATATGTATAACATGTACAATCACACAAACACACAGTAGATAAGATCAGACTCACATATCTCCAGGAGAGCTTGGTTTAATCCATAATGCCAGTGTGAGGGATCCAGAAGCTCCCAGTTTCTGTGAGGGGGGTGAGACTAGGCATCCCTGTTGGCCTGGTGGAAACATAACACTACCAGATCCATGGGAAAGCCCATTTGACTTAGTGGTGCTTTTGCTCTCAAATGTTGACGTCTGATGGCGAAATGGAGGGGTGTCAGTTGTGTCTTCGATCACACATGAACCCCTGGTGGGAAAAAAAAAAAAAAAAAGAGTACATCAGTGAATATTGTGTCAAGAATTTACTTCATATACATTCACAACACCTCTCAGCATATTATTAACTTCGTAAAGCCTGACATTTTGATATAGCTCATTTATTGCAGCTCCAAAGTGTCGGTTTACCTAAAGTAGTTTGGTAAATTAAGAATAGATCTCCATGATAGTTTTACACCTTGTCAAAGTTCAATAGATATGCATTGTATCAATGGGTTTTCAAAATGTAGCTTGGGTAAAATAAAGAAACATATTTTATAAGAAATCAGTTGCATCAAAGGAAAAATTATTCATTGTAGTCAGAGACTAAATAAAGTCTGTGGTGAGCAGAAAAATCTGCAAATGCCCAAGAAAGTTTTTCAGGATGTGGGTGACATTGTAATTCTCTGAGCGGAGGCTCACTGTGCTACACTTTGAAAACTCAAACTGTAAATGATCTGATTACCTGTACACAGGTAGTAATAGTGGGGCATAAGGTGGCGTGGAGGATCTATAGGGACACTCCTGGTCACAGTAGGCCTGATGGCACATGTGCAGCTCAGTCTGCAAGGAAGCCGGCTGGCAGTAGACACTCCAATCTGGAACCCCACAGGTGGAACGAGCTGGAGAGGTGGACACGGGTTTGAAGGCAGCAATGTTCTCCATTGGCGGAAAATGTCCCTATAATAATGACAAGAGCTTGAGCAAGTGTGACCATTCCATTTAATGTGGACCTCATGTACTTCTTATTCTTATCAGCAGTAACCCGTATCCAGATACGGAAATGACAATTGTGTTCAGTGCCACGTAATTTAACGGCCTGTGCCTTAACTAATGTATGCAGAACTCATCTGGTTGATGGCCTGTCTTAAAAATCACACAAACTAATTGCCTACACACACTGAATGGACTGTATTGTGTTGTGAATGTGCTGAATGAAATGTGAATACTAGAAATGCTACTATAGTTGTACTATATTTCTACTCACCGTGTAGATGTATGTACTTCAATAGCGGAATGCATGTGTATTCTGCTAATGTATATGTTTTGCATACAAACAACATTTGTATGTTTTCCATTTTTAAGTTAAGGGGTTAGGCACCACTGGCACCGTTTCAAAACATTTTTATGCAACTGTGTCACAAAACAACGCAGGTGCATTTTGAAATGGTTGCAATTTTAACTTTTGCAGCATTTCTAAAACTATTTTGCTGTGTGTGTATGCTAGTGCCCCGACTGTTATGACTGAGAAGAGGTCTTACTCTATTCACCATTGCTCTATGAAGCATCTGGGTGCTGAACCAATGTACAGAGTGAATCCTTTCCATACCTCTCTCCTAAAGGAGTCAACATGCGTCTGCAGCATCTGCAGTGCGCAAGTTAGCCAGGGTTCCAGCACCAGCAAAGCAAAGAACACTACAAATTTGTGGCAACACATACCCCAATATCGGCATGGGCGCCATAAAGAGCAAAACTCAGCTATTAACCAACAGAGCCAAGTTGTTAGAATTTGGACACAATCTTTGGTCGCCTTCCTGACAAAACGGGCATGAAAATATACATACAATTTTTGTTTTCTTTTATCATCTTACCTGTGCATAAGCAGGTTGTGGACTGATGCACAGGAGACAGAGCCATAGGAAAATGTGATGCCACCTCATCACCAACATTACTTTATGGCTCTTGTTGTTATCTTTCTGCTGGTGTCCTTCTTCCAGGAATGGAATTCCGCTTGCTTCTCTTTCCGTTTGCATCTGCTCCGTCCATTGTCCTCCAACTTCTTCCTCAACATTTCCAACTTCCCAGTAAAGCCGTAATTGACGTCCACTGTCCATCCTCTCTTCAGTTTGGCTCAACGTTTTTTTAGTCATAATTATTCTCTTTTCTGCTTTTAGTGTCCTCATATTTACCCTAAAATATGGCAGAATCTAAGATTCTACAATGTGGTATCAAATTTTGAAGGCCAGAGAGATGTACCAGGAGTTGGAGATGCCTCGGAAACCTTCCAGCACCGCTTGAATAAGTGATGACTGGCATGGTTTCATGGTTGCAGGGTTACGGGAACATTTTTAACAGGCCGATGCCCCCAGGGGTGAAGGTGCAAAGCTTCGGTCTCGGTTAACTCCGCACACACACAGCACAAACCACAGCCAAAGCCTTGCATGATAGGTAGGATTTCACAACCTGGGGAGGGAGAGAGAGTGGGAGAGCGATATGGTCAGACCAAAATCCAAAATGAGACAAATCTGAGGCAAGTGAAATGCCATGCAGGCTATTCCCTGGCCAAAGCCGACACTATCATGTACAGCTTGATGGAGGCACGGCTCAACTGATACTGCTACATCACTTTCCCCCCCTTTTCTTCATTCCCCATTGAATTAAACATGCCCTGTTTCCTCCTGGCATCTGGCCTCCGGGTTCTCATACAACTCAACAGCTTTTTTCGCATTGGTTTGCTGGAAATTGAGGCTTAGGCCAAATCTCTCTTCATTGCAATGCTTATCAGCTTCAATTTCACATTTTGACAACACACACAAAAAAGGGAGGCCAGCGGAGCAGTCAGGCTCAAGTGTTGAATTACTTCGACCGAGCTCACAATAATGTGCCTTGGAGAGGACGGACACGGTGTATGTAATAATGTTGCTATATTCTGTCACAAATTTATTACAAATAGACAGATATGGTTAGAAAATAGCAGGTAGTTGCTGGTAGCTCACCTGTTGCTGCTGGCTCCTGGCATAACAAAGCTCCATTCGGTTTAAATCCATAAAAGTCCAACTTGCTGATATCGTGGCTAAGTTAGCAAGTTAACTGAACCTGTTAGCTAAACACCTGGCAAGCTACACGGCGAAAATCCACTTGCTACGCTTCCCGTCGCTCAACTTGTGACTTTTTAGATAGAACAAAACACTGAATGACAGCAACCCAGTTGTCTGGGCTCCCCTCCTCCTTCTCTTCTCTCATTGAGGAGAAGCAGCGACACACTGGCCAGCGCCTCTAAGTAGATTAGCACCGGCCACCATCTGGTAAATGGCGCGAGACTGCAGTCTAAAGTAACTTAGACGTCGCGTTAAGTTACGTTACATTACATTACAACGAGGCAGGTAACGGAATCCGGTGTGTGGCGGATTCGAGCAACACTAAGAAGACAACGCTAAAGACAACTAAGCGTAATATATTCACTAATCACCCACAAGAGGTGCTCTAAGTACACCCCTTACCTCCTGTGTGGAATGAGGCTGTCTGATAAGTGCTTCTCAAAAGCGAGGAGGACGCTACTTCCGTTACTAGGCAACCATCATGGCCACTCATTACGTCACTGGAGTAAAAATGAGAAGGCAATGTATTTTTGTCCTCTGTCGTCTTACACTAAATGAGGCTGCCAATGCAAAAACACTCTACGTGGAATAACATGGACTTTCCAGTAATAGGTGATTTGTAAAAACGAATCCAGTAATTGTGTTTTTGGGCTGCAGTCACTTTTAGGATACAGAAAACACATTTTATCCAGTGTCCTCAGTGGTGGACGTGGATACTTACTACTTTACTGGTAATCTGATTAATGATACATGTAATGTTGATTGGCTAAGGTTAGAGTACAATTTCATTGTAAGCCAATCAGTGCCAGAGTTGAGGTAGGTTGTTGTTGCTGTTATAAATCTCAAAATACCATAGCCACACTTGATGCAACAATGGCTCGTCCGAAGCAGCCTACTGAGTTAAAACTACCAATTTCAGGATCTACAGGCACTACTTCAATGTCATTGATGTAAAAGACAAGAACATAGTACATGTGAAGCGTCCATAGGTATGAATGTGAGTGTGAATGATTGTTTGTCTATAAGTGCCGTGCGATTTGCTGGCGACCAGTCCAGGGTGTACCCCACCTCTCGCCCAAAGACGACTGGGATAGGCTTCAGCATACCAGCAACCCTAATGAGGATAAACAGCTTAGAAGATGGATGTATGGATGGCGTTTTGAAACACCATCTTCAACCTTTCAAGCCCCAGCAATTGTGTCCCATTTAATTCACATTGTAAAAAAAACATAAACATTATATGATAAAGCTGAACATCCAACAGGAAACCATAAACAATCCCAAAATAAACAGTAAACCTCAAGCTTCCGATGTACAGTATGCATGTGAATTATGTAAACATTTCTATTAAAAAAAGAAACATTTTCTCTTATATTTTGCCCCGCTAACAAGTTTTTATGTTATCATACTAATCACATTTGAACAGCTGCAATTTGCTTTGCTTGAACAAAGGCATTCTAACTAGGTTTTAATTAAGTGTTCCTAATGACCTTAAGGAGATTAGAGGTTCTCCTTCTAATCAATAGCAGGCAGAGAGGAGCAAAGGGAGGGGAGCAGCAAAGAAGGGAGGAGACTAGGGGCTAGGATAGATCTAATGGTGAGGAGAGAGGTGGAGTAAATAAGGGAGGAAGCAGGCAGATGGGGGAGGAGAGGAGACAAAGTTGGAGTGAGTGATTGATGGTGGATGGGAAAAGTGGAAGGTGCATGTGAGATAGGCGGAACGAGACTCCACACTTGATCTGAATTATTAGCCAAAAGCAATTATGAGAAGTATAATTAGAGAAATCAATATCCTAGATATGAAGAATGGTAGCAGGGTTGGATGGATGGATGAATGAAAGGCTGGATGGATGGAAGCATGGCTTTTTCTCCGCTGGCAACAAAAAGTGAGTATCAAGATAATTGTGTCCTGCCTGCAGTCAAATGTGGTGGTGGTAGTGTAATGGACAAGTGCTGTCAGCAGTGGGAAACTGCAGTTCCCTGAGAAAATCATGAATTCCATCATGTACTCTGACATTCCGAAGAAGAGCATGATTCCCATAATGTACTCTGACATTCCGAAGAAGAGCATGATTCCCATAATGTACTCTGACATTCCGAAGAAGAGCATGATTCCCCCTACATTGGGAAACAGGGCTGCATGTTAGTTTTCCAACACGTTCCAACCTTAACAATCCCAAACACACCTCCATGATGACAAGTGCCTTGATGGGAAAGCTAAATATGGAAAAAGGCGATGGTGTGGCCAAGTAGAGTATCTCCGCAGACCAGACCAGAACCCAAAAAGCTTTCTAGATCTTCCAGATTCTGCACCTCTTTCCTCAGTGTTTCTGTAGACTTCCTGCTTCCAACCCAAATGGTCTGCTTAATTTACTCCAACCACGGCCCTCCTCGAGTTACGCCCACACCGCTGTGATCGGTCACCCTCCCAAGCGCTCCCAAGCACTTCCGGATACATACGTCCGCATTTACTGAACGCAGGCAATCTGCAGCCCATATAAGGAAGTCTGGATCACATTGATGTCATGACTGCGACATCAAGATTGTTGTTGGAGCTTCTTCGCTCTTTCGTTGCTGAGATGCTCCTCCTATAGGAGATAAAATTGTTGTTGGCTGGATGAATGAATAGATGAATGGCGAAATGAATATTTTTATTGAGGATATACAAAGATGGACTTTTGGATGGATGGCTGGATGCATGGATGACACTTAGAGCTTCAAGAGTGTCTCCTTCTAAGACCTCTCATCCTCTCATCATATGCACTAATTTATTCAGCCAGATGCATTCAATTCCAGAGAAGTGCTATCACACAAAACGGATTAAAAACGGGAACATGCAATTAATCACACAATTAATATTGTCTCATTTTCTAAATGACTTATGTATGACTTATATTTGACTAAATTGTGTTTGCTGGTCTAATGATATTAAGCCTAATATGGTAATGTCTGCTGTAAATATATTGTTTCTCTCAATCACCACAGCAACATGAATATGTATTGCTTGGCCTCGCAGCTGATTTGGACACATGGAATACATTTCATGTCCAGGCTGGATGTCATGGGTTGCTCGCTTGGAAGCCATATTTTCTGCATATATTGTACATAAACGAAGGGGATTTTTCCACTTCCGAGGGATTCACAAGGATTGGTTATTCTTCTCTGTTATTGATCATACTCCTCTGTAGTGCAAAGGTACTACCAACTACCTCAGAAAATAAACATTAAGCAATAAGTCACAAGGTGTAATTATACTAAATGCAGTACAATATAAACCTAAAACTCGATACAGTAGAGCCTTCCTTTTGCAGGGGTTATCGCCGGGACCACCAGCGAAAAACAAAATCTGAGTAATTGGTACACCCATAAAAATGTCATATAACTACTCACCACTACTGATGATTTATGAACACATGGAATTCAGGGTGCAGCCTTCAGCCGGGTGGCGAATGCAAGAGGCTAGCAGGTTAGGGAAGGCTTTTCTCATGGACGTATTAATACATACTGCTAATATATGATAATATATTAATTTGTGTTCAACTTGCCGTTCCAACACTGGATTGAGTGCCGAAGCTAATGCTTACATAGCCAAACAAACGTATATGTTCCACAGCACAGGTGTGTTTATAATATTATGCTGTGTTCAAGGACCGCCAAAGGGCATTTGACAGTCAGTGAAGCATAAAGACACAAACATGTAAATGTTGTGGGCTTTCTAACAATGGTACATGTACATTCATTCATTCATTTTATACCGCTTATCCTCACGAGGGTCGCGGTTGCGCTGTAGCCTACCCCAGCTGTCTTCGGACGAGAGAGACTGGTCGTCAGCCAATCACAGGGCACATACAGACAAACAACCATTCACACTCACATTCATACCTATGGACAATTTGGAGTCGCCAATTAACCTAGCATGTTTTTGGAATGTGGGAGGAAACCGGAGTACCCGGAGAAAACGCACGCACGAACATGGAGAACATGCAAACTCCACACAGAGATGCCCGGAATTGAACTCTGGTCTGCTAGCTGTGTGGCCTGCACTCTAACCACTCATACACATTTTAAATTATGTTTTCTGCCTTAAAAACAACAATCCACAGATTTGCAGAGCAGTTAATACTGAATTATAAATGTGTTGGGATCCACTGTTTAAGATGACATAATTAATTAACATAATTCATAGACTTTATTAAAACCATGAAGGAAAACATACAGCAATGAATGAGGTGTGCTTTGCCGTTTACCGACCCTTTCTTTTCTTTTATTGTCATCCATGAACACCCTTCATCCTCCACAGTCCTACCGTCCCCTCACCATGGCCTCAATCCTTCACTATTTTCTAAATGTGCTCCGTTTCTTGTCCCCATTTTATGCATCATTTTCTCAACATAAATAAATATATTCTAATCCATGTTTATCATATATACACCTCAACTCCAAAATGAAATGCACCAGAAACTAGATATAAAAACAATTTGTCTTTTCCTAGGCTTTCATACCCTCAAGTCACACTGTCCATATTGTGTGTGTGTATGTGTGTGTGTGTGTGTGTGTGTGCCCCCTATTGGGGTTGGGGCCAGTGGCACCCTCAGGGCTGTGCTGTCCAATCCCCTCCATGCTGCGTGTCTATAGGATTGAATTAACCTCCTGCCTCTCTTGACGACACATACGCATAATCATCCCTTCTCTCACATACACAGACACACATACATATGCACTTTATCATGACACTTACCTTTTTCCATGACAAGACTGTATTTCATTTGTTGTTATTTTTCCACCTAGCATTGCAAATTACAGTTACTGTACAGTATTGTATTTTTATGCAGTATTTTGTTTTCTGCTGCTATATTTGTATTCAGTAAAAGCGTTTTGCCGATAAACAGAGACTGTCAGTGTTTCCAATGAAGATTAATGACAGTGATCCTCAAAATTATTCATCCCCAAGCCAGATGTGGAGTTTAAAATGTGGATGTGTATTTAATTAAAGGATACATTTTGGCTGGAAATGTCAGAAGGAAGAGGTATTTAATGATGTATTTTTACATGTTCCGTGCAGCTGGAGTAGGCTCCAGCATACTGTGACTCCAGTGAAGGACAAGTGGTACAAAAAACGGATGGATGGAACATGCTCCATGTCCAAGATGACTGGAAAACTTTCTCAATACAGGCATAGCCAATGTTTTGAATGTAATGGCAGTTAGAATGCTCTCTCGTGATTATGCTAAACCTTACCAGAATCCCGTCAAATGATGCACAAGACTGTTTTTCCTTAAAGGGAGGAAAAAGTGGTGGACCGTCTTTATCATAAGGCAGTGTAAAATCATTCATTCATTCATTTTCTACTGCTTTTTCCTGGAGCCTATCCCAGCTGTCTTTGGGCGAGAGGCGGGGTACACCCTGGACTGGTGGCCAGCCAATCACAGGGCACATATAGACAAACAACCATTCACACTTACATTCATACCTATGGACAATTTGGAGTCGCTAATTAACCTAGCATGTTTTTGGAATGTGGGAGGAAACTGGAGTACCCGGAGAAAACCCACGCATGCACGGGGAGAACATGCCAACTCCACACAGAGTTGAATTGAACCCTGGTCTCCTAGCTGTGAGGTCTGCATGCTAACCACTGGAACACCGTGCCGCCCGTGTAAAATCATAATGATTTTAAAACTATACAGTTTTGTTTCAACCATCCATTTTCTATACAGTTTGACCTCATTTGGGTTACAGGTAAGCTGGAGCCTATCCCAACTGACTTTGGGGAAGAGGCAGCATGCACCCCCGGTGCTGTGAATGCAGCCTAAAAGTACTTGGCTATTCATCTGCATCACACCATGCTGAAATATGCGAGTATGTTTTATGCTTGCATGGTGTTATTAACATACAGTCTGTGCCATCTCCGGTGAGCTCTAATTGGTTGACTGAGTAAAAGTGGTTGCTACATATCAAACGCTGTGCCTATCTATGGGCCACTAGCGGGGGATTTAAAGTGCCACTAATTCACTGGCCACTGACACATCAGACTATTTATTAAAGTACACTAACTTAATGAATGGCCCATAGAATGGAGAGTTAAAACATTTAGTGTCCTTCGAGAGAGATAGACACACAAGGTGGGAGGGAGGTGGCTAAGGAGGGAGGAGAGAGCGAGAATAAATGGCCCATCGTATAGAGTTAAGACGTTAAAAGTGCAAATAGACAGCTGACCCTCTTATAGCTTGCAAATGCAGTTCACATACGCACAGCCACCCATGCCACTTTACACCCTGAGAGATGGAGGGACGGGGGGGACGCTTGGCGGGGGGGACGGCGTGCTTTAGAAAAGGGATATAGAGAATGGTAGTGACAGAAAATGGAAGCGGGCAAAGATAATTTATAGAGATGATGAATAGGATTGAAAAGAGTGGACAGGAAGTGTCAAAAAAGGCAGATAAAGGAAGAGAGCATAGAGCATATAAATCACTGAAGGTTTGCACCAGCGACTGGACATTAATTGCTAGATAGCAAGGAAGCTAATGGAGGAAGGGTGGGGCTGACATGGCCGTCATGAGGGACATTTAGAGTCAATTCCCAATGAGAAACATGAAGCCACTCACTGAATGTTGCAGTTACACTCCTGCCCTGTAGTTGGCAGTAATGGGAGCTGTGTCATCCTTAAGGGAGGAGCATATAAAGACGTAGACATTCTCATGCATCATTTCAACTGACTTGTAAACACTCACCTGTCTCTGTGTTCATACATTACCTGATCAGCTGGGTTTCAGAGCATGTCAAGTGCCCTGTGATTGGCTGGCAACCAGTTCAGGTTGTACCCCGCCTCTGGCCCAAAGACAGCTGGGATAGGCTCCAGCATACCCCCGACCCTCATGTCAGTGAAATGTCAGTAAGGATAAGCCATTTCAACTTTTGACAGTGATAACTGTAAATGAGATTAGTGGCGCCCCCAACTGGTTGTGCAGTAAATACCTTTGAAGCTATGCTAACATACATGTAATACGGGTAACCTGACATTTGTTTTGCTATCTTTTGCCCGAAGACAGCTGGGATAGGCTCCAGCACCCCCGCGACCCTCTTGAGGATAAGCGGTAGAAAATGAATGAATGAATTTTAAGTCAATCTTGACATGTCGTCTTTGGGGTTTAATGACTAGAATGCTAGAATGTGGTGTCAGAAAAATAACAGCATAGACAACACAGGAAAATAATAAATACATATATTGGGCTTCATTTTTTCACCCTTTTTGTGTAATGCATGAACAAAAGAAACTGTTGGTCCAAGATTTCCCTCCTCTATTGTCCAATCTGTGTTGTGATAGACAATCTCATTGGGTAGCCAGCTTTGTTTGAGGCACTTGAAAGTGTTAATGTGTGTGTGTGTGTGTGTGCTTGTATCAGAAGGGTGGTTCCCCAGGGTTTCACAGGCCGTGTGACATGGCCTCCTGGTGGTAATGGCCTTTCACATCACTTAGCCTCCCCTGACATATAAACACACACACACACAAGCGTGCACGCACACAGACACAAACACAAAGAGAAACACAAATAATGGGATATCTGTCCACAGTGCATATACTGTATTAGAAATACTTGCTAGTGCCTGCTTTCGATAAGTAAGAAGCGTCAACATCAAGTAGGGCCATGTATGGTACCGTATCTTCCAGGGTGGTATTTAAGCTGCACCCGCTACTTTAGAGAGAAAAACAGATTTGTACATACGTAAATAAGCTGCTCACGTCATTAAAAGACACGTGAGGATCATGTAGTTCTTTCATTGACAAGAGCCAATTATGAGCTATGAAATACCTCATCAACCCATTAGAGGTCATTATGACCGGTATTGGTATTGGTATTGGTATTGGTATTGGTATTGGTATTGGTATTGGCCCATTTCACGAATGGATTATCAGGATCAGAATCGGCAGCATAAAATCCTGATTGAAACATCCTTAGTAATAATAATTTTTTTTCTAATATTCTCGCTATCAACTGGCAAAGTCCGAAAGATCGATTAGTGATTTGTGATCAAGGGGTTGGTGAACCAGAGGATCAGCTGTCGGAGGAAAGGTTATAGCAAAGGTTGCATTTTTGCAATTGATCGACAGTCCCGCTCGGGATCGGACATTTTTGATGATTTTGATAGATTTTTCAAGTCGCACAGAATATTGTATTATTGGGCTATATAGACATGGTCTACACTGAAAGAAAGGTTAGACTCTCATCTTCCATCAGAGTTTTAAAAAAAGTTTGTTTCTACCTTTTTCCGTTCTTTGGTAATCAGCAGTAGAACATAGGTAAGTTGCAGCAAAATATCAGCTAAATGAACATACATTTGATACATGGGTGCGCGTGCATGCATTAAAACTTCCCTTTAATGCGCTACATTTTCACTTCCTGGTTGATGCGGAGCGTGGATTTCAATGGGAGCGATACATTCCGAACTCTTATAAAATGCACGTCTCAGTTTTTTTGTCTTAAAACTGGATCATACATGATCTCTTCTATTGTGGAGTTGCATCATCCCCTCGATATGGCAAAAAAACAAAAAAAAAACAATGTAAAATATGTATAAATAACAATTTTGGGGCAAGCAAATATCAAATATATAAATATGTCTTTGGTAGCAAATGAGTTCAATGTAAAAATGTGCAAAAAACAACAAAAAGGATCGTATCTGATTGGTATCTGATTGTACCTGAAACATACCAAGCTAACATGCATTGACAGAGGAGGCCATGAAAGATGATGGCTGACTGAGAGATGCTCAGGGAGCGATGGAGATTGAAGGAGAGCTGTAGATGAAGCCAGAACATGGAGGAGGAGGAGGAGGAGGAGGAAGCAAGGAGCTAAGTCGGCCATTAGCGATGCGGCGTGCGGCGCCCACTCTTACAGGCGTTCCACAAGGTTAACGATAAGAGCCCCTCGGCAGCTGAAATGCTCAAGTAGCTTTTATCGTATCATAATAATGAATCAAAGATAAAATAAAATAAATGAACTCCAAAAAGGCCAGCAACTAAAAGGAAACATATGTGACCACGAGGCAGACGCCTACATTGAAATAAAAAAAAAAAAGCGCAAGAGTAATCTGGGCTAAAAAAAAAAAAAAAAAAGGAATAAAATGTTGTTCATGTTGTGCTGAAATCTTCTTATGTCATCTGTTTGAAAAGTATTTGCCTGCAGGTCAACCCCCCCCCCCCCCCTTCCTCGTCTTAAAAGGCTTCATGGCTCTCTGCTACATTAAATCTTTGGCCTCTGCATCCCATTTACTGCTGCTGGCTATTAGAGGCACAAAACAGGAAGAGAATAAAAAAGGGGAGGGAACAACAGACATGGCTGAATGTTATCGTCTGTTTAGTGCTACACACAGCATGTCTTGCACACGCGCATGTGTGTGTGGTGCCCTTGGCAAGAGGAGGAGATGGGGCTTTTTTTTCCAAATGGACAGTAGTTAGCCACCCACTGGAGCAAGCTGTTCACACTTCCTCTCACCTCTTCATGCCTTCTCAACCAGTCCGTCCTGGTGGGCAGTCGGTGAGGGAAAATTAACTTTTCTCTCAAACTCCGCTCTTCTACTGCTTCTGTAAATATGTTCTCATACATCAAAGCCACTTAATGTGCTAATGCTGTGGTTGGTGAGGGATGGATCTCCATGGGTGAGTCATTATTGGACATTTGGGGGAACCCTATTGGGAGAAAATGTGTAACTTGGTGCTTTTTTTGAAGGGATAAAACAATCTTAATGGAGAAATATCAACAGAGATGACAACCTACAGAGTGGTGTTTAACAGAGACAACACCCATCATTTTTGGAGGTAATTTTGGCAGCGGTGGAGGAAATCACTTTGTGAACACTATGTGGCCATACTTGTGTCAAACGCTCGACTGTTGCGATGATTGTATAAATTTCAAATTTCAACATTCACATGTATATGTTATTGTAGTCGGCCATTTTCATCTATGTATACCTCCTCTTCTTCTTATTTCTTCTTATTCCCCCTCATTTATATCCAACATGAAAATGTTCAGCTCACTCAGAACTTTGCTATTCAGACTTAAGGTGAGATCCATTCCCGATTTGGGCTCAAACTACCAATTTACTCTTACTTTCATCATACATTTTAGCATATTTCCACAGCATTTCAGTCAAGCTTCAGCTTCAGGTGCCAGTGTTCATTCAAAATTTTGATTTTTGTTCCTTTCCAAAGTGTTTCCGTTTCACTTCAGCTTTTCAAAATTGACACCCAATGTCTGCTGACATTGCATCATCTAGTTAAGGAATAACATCATATTGTAACGTCTACATGGATGCTGTAAGGATGATGGCCGGCAATCTCAAAACACAACCACAACCAAACAACATCAGCAAACTCAGTTGTACTCTGCACGCAGCTGTCATCATCAGCCTGCACCCAAACTCATGCAGTCAGTATTCACGTCACGTTCACTAAGTTTAGAAAATAACAAAACTTTTTAACCGTACACGTGGATGTTCTGATTGGGTTTTATGCTACTGATTCCAATACCGATCATCCAGGACTCCAATACCGATCATCCAGGACTGAAATCATCCAACACTGATACCAATCACATGGATTAATTATGCATTTTTCAAAGTATTTATAATGACATTGGCTAATAACATAATGCTAATCATGCTTTTATTAATAATGCTATTGGCCAGGGGTGCCATATAAAGTGGAAAAGCCTGGACAAATCCAAAGTCCCTTTGAGGGGAATGTGATTTCTTCATGGGGCCCAGAATTCCTGGCTACATGATATGAAAGAAAGAACCAAAAAATGCCTTACTTTAGAGAAAAAACATATTGGACTTACTTTTTGAAGAAAACATATCACAGGTGAAACTCCCAAGGATGACACGTCTTCTTTAAGGAGACTTTGGATGTGAGAGGACATTAGTGGAAATTCCAGGTAGGTGATAAAGCACTCAGCCAATTCTGTATCTTCCACTGATTGTTGGATTATTCATTTATTCATTTTCTACCGCTTATCCTCACGAGGGTTGCGTGGGTGCTGGAGCCTATCCCAGCTGTCTTCGGGAGAGAGGTGGGGTACACCTTGGACTGGTCGCCAGCCAATCACAGGTGCTTGTTGGATTAATTCAATGATTTTTCAGGTAATTAGCTTAGCCTTCTGACTGTCACGCATAGTATTAGTCACATGACTACATACTCTGTCAATTGTTTGTTCTTTAAAAGCCGTATTAACGCTTTTAACACGCTACCCCACGCAAGATAGCTTCTGTGGCATGTGTTGGCAATTACGTTTCATACGGCGTACATGTCTGTCATCGTGGGAAAGTGGGAGGACGCCACTGCCAAAGATGTTATTAGTTATGTCAAGACGCCACATTGCACAAAGATCACTGCACTATGTTGCACTGCACTGCACTGTATGTTAGTTCTTTTAGTTTGGATATACAGTATGTGCTCTGTGATTGGCTGCTACCCAGTCCAAAGTCAGCTGGGATAGGCTCCAGCTCATCTGAGACCCAACTGAGGACAAGGGGCATAAAAAAAGGAAAAGGATGGATGTTATAGTCAGAATTTAATGTGAGAAAAATATGGAGCGGTGACTGAAAGAGTAATTTGACGACAAGTCTCAAAAGTGGAAGCCTGGTTTTAATTGATATTGCTCTACTGTAATAATCCTGAAAGGCATAGTCTGGAGTAACACATGTAATGTTTCAAACAAATAGTTGTTTAACTTACAGAATCATAGCTCTCTCTTTTTGCATTGAACAATATATACAGTGTGAAATAAATACATTTACACAAATGGACATTATCATTGGAGCACAATTGTATGATACACATCACAAAAATATACAGGTAGTTGTTTTTTTTTTCTTTTTTTTCCTCTGTTTTCTGATGTGAAGCACATCTAAAATCTACGAACATATTTTTAATAACAAGGGTTGGGGTGGGGGGTTAGGGTGGTGGTGGTGGTGGGGGGGCTTCGTCCCTATGTTCAAAAGGGTCTTTTTTTTTTAATCCCCAAAATTTTTTTGCTCAATCACCTCATAAATGCAGCCCACATTTAAATCCAACGAAATGATGGACAATCCTTCATAGTCATAGTTGAGCTTGAGAGATGGTTACATAGAATATTTGCAGCTAATGGGTTTTAGTAACAGATGAAAGAAAACAACACGGTGCTTAAAGTGCAACCAGGTCGACTCATTTTCCCATTGCACCTCATGGAAAACAACACTTTAATTAACATTTAAAGTCATCTATCACAAGTGCAACAGTCAACAAAAATATTGCTGGACCATAAGTGTGATTTCTTATTGACTTAGATGGCCTATGATAAATGTACAAGTATGTCCCCCTATTCAGTTTCAACGTCATTGTCAAATCAAGTGCACATTTGGGAAAACTCGCAGCATCTGCCACAGGTTTGGACAATTTAACATTAAAATGCAGAAGATGTTGAAAAGCTGTGATAATTCTGTAACAACGACTTTTGCCCTCGTGATACATTTTACGTTAAAGTATAGGACGCTTCTCAGCCTTAAAAGATTTGACATAATGCTACACTTTTATGGCATTGAAGAGAAAATAATTTCCTAAAAATGATTTAGAAATGATAAAACAATTTTTAAGAAAACGACTGAGCTGCTGCCAAGCTGCGTGGACGGTAGTTACGTACTGTATGTACAGCGAGCATATCAAAAAAAGTCCGCTAAGAGTTACTCAAATGCCTCTCAGTCCATTGTCGGTTATTTCAACTTAAAAAGATACGTATACAGAATATTGTTTCTTCTACAGGGAAGTTACACAAATCACCCTCCCCCATTTAAATACTTGTCTTTATCATTTAGATACTAAATAATTCATTAAGTATGTATAGCCGGGAAGAGATGAGAACTGTGTTTTAACCCCCCCCCCCAGGTCGGCGGTTCTAGAAGAATCCGGAACCGCCGACTGATCCGGCAGCCAGACCTCACGGCCTCTAAAAGTCTATGCGGTGCTGGCTAAAGAAGAGAGGGGGGGGAGCGCACGGCACAAGGACAGGAATCACCACGAGAAAAGTTACACGGCCACGCCTCCGAGTGCTCAAAAAAAAAAAAAGGAAGGAAGACTTGAGGATTAAAAAGCAAAGGTTTTTCCTTCATAGAAAAAACATGAAACATACATCGAGGTTTGAGCTACAATTTTTTTTTTTTTTGCTCTTTTTCCCCTCCCATAAAATGTCTTAAGTTAGAAGTGTAATCTGCGTTTTCTATTTACAATATACAATGTTAAAGAAGGCTGAGAAAATAGCCTGTAAAGATGCTTCTTGATGACAATAGAGGTGGCCTACACTTGAATCCTCAGCTGCCAGCTTCTAGTAGGTTGGACAAACATTTGGCGTTGTTATCCAGCTTTATCAATAACTTACATGATGATATATGATGTTTAAAGTGTTAAAGCTATCACGACTGATCAATAAAATGCTTCTTTGCAGATCTGTGTCCTACTTCCTGTTTGCAGGATATATTTGGGAACTAAATGTATGATAGATTGGCCTTAACATGCTCTAGCTTTAGTATTTTACTTACTTGATTGTATTTTTAAAACAGGAAGTGGGATAGTAAAGTCACATTTGTGTGATATTGATAAAAGATAATGATTTGTTTTTGCATCATTTCCCGCAGCACACATATCTGCATGTCATCTTTATTCATGCCTGTTGAACTGTAGTAATTTGTCGCCACTTTCACACAGATATCCAACACAGCAGCATCAGAGCCGTAACAGAACATCCATCCGCATTCATTGGCCTGTGCCTTTTACACAGCAAAGTGTGATATTGCCATAATTGTTGTCATTTTGGATAATTAGATACTGTACTTAGTTTTGCCTGGTAGCGACATCTGCTTTCAACACAGCAGGAGGGAGACATGAGCGCCGGGTTCCATTTCACACAGGCCAATTCTCACCTCTGTTACAGCTCTAAAGCAGAAATATTGTCTCACCCCCCCAATTCATATCCATTCTCTATATACAGAACAGAAACTTGGGAAAAAAAAAAGGTGTGAAAATCCAGGCTTTAACCGGCTGTGTGAAAGGGGCTTTTGATAATCGTCACCTGGGTTGGTACCTAAGGGGCGGAGCTAACACAAAACACAAGCAGAAGTCATTGGGGTTATGCCGCCATGCTGCTATGATGTCATATGTTGTCTACATGGCTTTGGAGAAAATGCTGCTGTGTACTAGCTGCTTGCCTTGACCCCCCCCATCAACAAATCCCATCCTTTTTTTGATTTGTTAATATGCTATTACTCATTTTGTACATACATGACAGCAGCGTTGTGGTCAAGCTAATAGAGAGAAGTAAGTTCTGGGTTTGAGGGTCCAAAACAAAAGCTGCTGTTATTTGTCATATACAAGATGACCGTTATTTACAAGCCTGTTATTGGTACCTTAGCTAGGATTATTACCAGATAGAACCCCATGAAATAAAACATAAAGCAAAGCTTCCGTCGGGTTTGACAAAGTACCCTCCGTCCCGGTGGCACTGAGCCCATTTTTACACAGATGATCTTGTGGGTCTTGCGGGAAGGGAAGTGAGTACGCCGGGAAGCACTGAGGGTGACACGTGACAGTTGGCACATTGGAGGAGTTCAACGAGGTGGTGGGCTGTACCACCAGGCTAAAGCAGAGAAGCTGAAAATACTGCAGACACACACGGGAGGAAAACCACTGCATGGTACCTACTCGGCTCGATAGAGGTTTTTTCACCGACAAATCCAGGGACCATGAGGTACTACTTCTAGTCCCTGGACTCCATACGGTATAAGTATTGTAACATTTTGTCCAATGACAATAATAAGCTAATATTAGTTTGGCCTGTTGCTGTAGACAATGCAATATTATGCTCCATAGTCTCCACATTGCTGCCCTCAGTCTCCCGTTGGATAAAATGTGTAAATAAAGAAGTTCTCCCTCACAGTTGTCATATGTTTGTATGTCTTTGTATGAGTGATGCATTCACTACAGCCTGGTTATCGCAGTTTCTTGCGGAAAACCAGATGAGTTGGTAGCGCACAGTGGAAAAAAAAAAAGTCTACAGATATTTTCAGCTTCGGGTGTCACAAGCAGGGGCATTGCGGGGAACCGGATGCTTCATTTGAGAAGAAGCACAAGGTGTTTACAACATTTCCAACTGTGATTCTTAGGATAAATCAGCCCCTGCTGCTTTGAAATAATTCATGAAAGAGAAAAACCCATCCACAGCCTGGGGATTTCAAAATAAAAGCAAAGTAATTGTTCAGTAATTTGGGATAATCGTGTTTGCTGGCATCCGCTGAATGGAAGTGTTCCATCTTTTGGCAGGCAAATCTCTTCTTCTTCTCTGTCCATCCAAATGTCAAAGTACAGATCATGTGATTACAAATGTCATTAATACTTCTGTAGTGTTTTTTCCCTTTAAGTTATCTTCTTAAACACTTAAAAAAATGATATAGGAGGAGAAGGGGGAGAGTCTCATCGGTCATCAGATGAACGCTGTTCATTTTCTTCTGTCCTCATATGAATTAGGTCATCATTAAATGCATATGTGAGTGTTACTGTCAGTGTTGTTGCTCAGCACAATAACAGCAGGAAGCGTCTTCTTCTATGCCCCATTAAAGGGGGCGGGGTCATATCAGTCCATCGGCTTTCACACCCCCCAAAAGCAAAAGGTCAAGTGAGCCTTTGTTTTTTCAAATCTTAGACAGTTAAGGAAAGAGGAGGAGCTTACTTGTTTAGTCATAAGGGGCGTAGTTAAGGGGCTTATTCCTGTATGTGTATGTGTGTGTGTGTGTGTGTGTGTGTAAAAGCTGGAAAGGTCACAGGAAGTAGTTTTGAGACTCTGCCCCTCACACTTTGGCCTCCAGCAGCTCCAGGAAGAGTTTGTGCATGGGGACTTTGCCGTCCTGCTTGATACTGTAAAAGTGCTGCACGGCCTTGGTGGAGGTCTGGCGGAGCAGGGGCAGGGTCATGAGCAGCTTGCCTGCCCGGCGGGGATCCTCCTGGTGCTGGGAAGCCTCATAGTCCTGCAGGGCCTCATGGAGCACATCCTGGAGCTTCTGAACGGCATCCACGTCCTCAATATGCATGGAGTCTGGGGAGGGAATATTAAATATCATTGTTACAAATGAGGGCGGCATGGCGCGCAGACCTCACAGCTAGGAGACCAGGGTTCAATTCCACCCTCACCCTCGTGGAGTTTGCATGTTCTCCCCGTGCATGCGTGGGTTTTCTCCGGGTACTCCGGTTTCCTCCCACATTCCAAAAACATGCTAGGTTAATTGGCGACTCCAAATTATTCAAAGGTATGAATGTGAGTGTGAATGGTTGTTTGTCTATATGTGCCCTGTGATTGGCTGCCGACCAGTCCAGGGTGTACCCCGCCTCTTGCCCGAAGACAGCTAGGATAGGCTCCAGCACCCCCGCGACCCTCGTGAGGAAAAAGCGGTAGAAAATGAATGAATGAATGAATGTTACAAATGAGACAAATGAAATAGAATATAAAAAAGAATATATGTAAATAAGGCACCAATGCATTCCTATACATGACTATGTTGTCTAAAATACTAAAATAAAATACAAATAACAGCAGTGTCCCTTTAGATTCAGAGCTTGTCCGACGGTATCTGTGGTTAAAGCGTGGAGCAGTGGGTGTGATGAATGAAGAGACACACAGACATGTGGGCGGAGTTTTAAAAAAATGGGAATTGTGGGATGATGGAGAGATTCGGGAACACCTAAAGCTCTTGTGTGTGTGTGTGTGTGTGTGTGTGTGTGTGTGTGTCTAATCCCTCTTACTGTTGGCATGTAAGGTGTGTTTCCGCATATGTGGCAGAGTGTCAGAGTGTCCCTCAATAATAATGCTCCATCCTGGCCCTTGGGGAAGCCCGGTCTTAATGCCAGCTGGCCTTTAGCTCCCCAACCTCTGATCAATGGCTACGATCAATGGCTACATGCATGTTAAATAATAATCACAAGGCAACTACTGATGCATGCTACAGACACACACATGTGACACAGGTCAAAATATTAGGTACATCTGTACATAATGACATCCAGTAATCCAATTTTAGGATAAAAATGAGCAGTTTGGCTGCACGGCGGTCGTGTGGTTAGCGCCCAGACCTCACAGCTAGAAAACAAGGGTTCAATTCCACCCTCTGCCATCTCTGTGTGGAGTTTGCATGTTCTCTCCGTGCATGCGTGGGTTTTCTCCGGGTACTCCGGTTTCCTCCCACATTCCAAAAACATACTAGGTTAATTGGCGACTCCAAATTGTCCCTGTGATTGGCGATCCAGGGTGTACCCTGCCTCTTGCCCGAAGACAGCTGGGATAGGCTCCAGCATATGCCCTGCGACCCTCGTGAGTATGAGCGGTAGAGAATGAATGATCAGTTTTGATTGACACTGCCAGAGAGCAGTATGATTAGGTATACATACCGTATATACTGTCTAACACACATGAAATAGCACACATGCATGCATTCTCTCAAACACACACATACTGTATATACAAACCTGGATCTATACAGTGTAATGCATGTATCAGTATGCAGGAGCAGACCAGTTGGCTTTGTCCTATAAGGATCAATAGCAGACTCAGCGTGTATCAGTTTATAAAAGACTGGGTGGTCCACTTGGCTCAGTGTCTCATATTTTATACACTAGATCATATTTCGCTGAGAGTATTACAATGTCCGGTAGTAAAAGTACATGTAACTTCAACACACATACTGTTCCCTCTTATCTTTACGGGAGGATTTATGGAAATTGGAGCCCCAAATGTAAATAAATGCATGGTGTAATTAATGTTGTGTGTTTAGTGTTTTGCCTGCTAGACATAGCCACTGCCTGCATGTGACCTGCAGTACGCTCAGCAGCTAAACAGCACAACTTAATGAGCGTGACATGTTCAAACATGCAACAATGCATGCACACACACACACACACACACACACACACACACACACGTGCCTCCTGTTTTCCATGGCTAGTTGAAGTGTCTTTACATGTGGTGCACGTTTGCTAACATTTCTTAAGGCTCGGCTTCATTAATGCAGATGATTAGCATCCTGTGCATTAATTAGTGTCAGTGCCCTTCAAAATGCTAATGCTAGCATTCTGTTGTCTTGATGAGCGGAACACGATGCCACGTTATTGTCATTTACCGTTTCAAATGTGACGGACATCTTCAGCGTCAAGAATAATGAGACAATATTGCAGAACATCTCACTGAGTGTACGTAACTTCAGGCCTGACAGTGATATTTATATCTGGATTTTATATAACGATTATAACGTGCCTGGGGGAGATTTTGTATATGAACGACTAGACGGTGGTCTAGTGGTTAGCGCGCAGACCTCACAGCTAGGAGACCACTGTTCAATTCCACCATCGGCCATCTCTGTGTTTCCTCCCACATTCCAAAAACATGCTAGGTTCATTGGCGACTCCAAATTGTCCATAGGTATGAATGTGAGTGTGAATGGTTGTTTGTCTATATGTGCCCTGTGATTGGCTGGCGACCAGTCCAGGGTGTACCCCGCCTCACGCCAGAAGACAGCTGGGATAGGCTCCAGCACCCCCGTGACCCTTGTGAGGAAAAGCAATGACTCATGCCCAAAAAAAAGCAAGAAGAAATTATCAGCTAAATTAAATGTTTGTTATACTACTTCCTATTTGCTTATAGAAGCAAAATATTGACATTTGACTAACAATAAGACAAATGCCATATTTATACGTATTTGCATTACTATGTAGCATGTATTGTATATTAGTGCTTTATAATAATAATAATATTATATGTATAATATTACTTAAAATACTAGTGTACCAGTCAGGAAGCCTCTCCATATTGTCGCATGCTCATCCCAGCATTGTGGTTAAACTGGTATGTTAAAGAGCATGTGTGTGAGATTTTGGCGTGTCAATGTGTTGCTCGTGTCACAGTATGACAACAAAAGGCTCCTCCCTCCCCATTTAAAGCTCCCTTCCATTGCATCTCTCTTTTAAACACATGGTATTGACAGTTCCCCCTTGTAATTAAAGAGTACTGAAGAGCTGGCCGCCATCCAAGACAAAGTTCAAAAGACGGGTCATGGGAGGGGGAAAGTGTGTGTATGTGTGTGCGTCCCGGTGTGTGTATGGTGTGTATGTGTGTGAGTGTCAGTCAGCTGCCGATGCGGGCCGGACACATCAGAGAGGGCCCTTTATCGACAGACTTTGGGTTGTAATGATTTCACCTTATTTAACAGGCATCTGAAGAGACGACTATGCTAATTGTAAAAAAAAAAAAAAAAAAAAGGATGGCCACTTTGTAGAAGGTGGGTTGCACAATGCATGCATGTTCTGTACAGTGAGTGAATAAGTCAAGTATGTGTTTGCATGAAAAGGATTGGAGATTGAAACAAGCTCTTTGATGAGTCCCACAGGAGTGGAGATCCCTGGGATTAACACACACACACATACACACACACACACACACACACACACATACACACACACAACCTTGCAACCAACCTGAGTTAGCCAACGCGATGGCCTTGAGAGTGACAAATTCCTCCTTCTCCAGTTTCATGGCTTTGTACTTCTTGACCAGCTGGAGGATGGCGTTGTTCAGGTCCAACAGTCCAGCCAGCTTGGACTGGTCCTCGTCCATGATGTAGTCCTCAGCGTACACCAACTAGTCAACACACACACATTCAAGAATTAGGAACTCTTTCTAATATTTAAGGAAAACAAGAACATCCAAATCCAAAAGCCACTAACCTTGTCTTCAAAAGAAAGCGAGCGGTAGACCACACGCAAGATCAAGATCTCCATCCATGCACTCTGCAGTAGACTCATCTGGTCTGCTAGAGACAGCGTGGAGAAACCTGAGAAGAAAGAAAGAGGAAAGGAAATGGCATGATTAGAAACACTACTGTCGGGGGGGGGGGGGCATGGCTCAGGTGAGCGTGGTCGTTGATACTTGGGCGAGATATTGAACCCCCAGTAGATTATGGTATCATCTTTTTTTTTATGAAACCTTTGGAAACGCCACCAACATATCAATAATGCATAAGCGCCATGCATTGATATTGATATTGCTCACTAATGACAGAACAGTTCAAATTATATTCATAATATCATGATAAAATCATCATAATAATAAAGGTTTGCCTTCTTCAGCTCCATACTGTAATGCAATATATATGAATGACGACATTCCTGACATTTTCTTCCACTCTGAATGTATTTTTATGATTTTTTTTTAAAGAGAAATGTGTTGTTTGTTTTCAATTATTTTATTAATTAGATTTTTGCATGCTTTTTGCACAAGGGAATCACGTCATCATCCTTATCCACAGCAAATGCGCTATGGGCAGCTATGACGGTAAAAATAAAATATATCATTGCAATTGAGAAGTAAAAAAAAAACGACAAATGGTTGGGTCGACAGGATCAAAAATGGCCTCTCCTGTAGATTCCTCCTGTCCTTCCTCCCTCCCTCCTTCCCTCCCTCGCCCAGTGCTGAGGGCTGTTCTCTGGGGACAGGTAAGCCTTATCTCCCCCTGACACAACCTGCATGGATCAATGTTGGCCAACGTTGCTGCACCACTCAAACATGCTCTCTAATTGCAGCTATGGCTCCAAATTTCCTCTTTACTTCACTCACAATGCATTGCTTTCTACGTGCCTGTATGCTATATGGACACAAGTATTGGGACACAAGGTCATGACACATACAGGAAGTAAAAATGGTAGGAAACATGAAGATTTTCAGGGCTCAACAATAATGATGTACTGATGTCCCGGGGCAAGTTAAAACAAAATTGGGGCAAGTAAATCCAATCAGTGATATTCCCGTCAGGCAAGTGCACTTTGGCATGCCATACTGTGAAGAGTTTTTATTAAAAGCGGTTCTTGTTGGGTGTTGGTAAAACACGGACTGCGTAATTCCGGTGGTAATTTGCAAACCAATCCTTGCAAATCTTGAAATGGACCAATCAGAATCGTTTATTTAGACTGCAGTCCGCAGTCCACAGTCCGTGTTTTACCCACACCCGTTCTTGTTCACGATCAACCAATCAGCGATCGTTTGACTACAAAACATCTATCATGGCGTCCCTGCCAACATCGTCTAATTCTTCAACAACTTCTGAAGGAAAACAGCAAAAAGTGATGAAACAGTGCCTCCTAAACAAGTATTTTATTAGCGGCAGCAAATCAAATGATGGCACAGGTGAGTGAATCACATTGCTGTGACAATTTGAAGTGGTCACAATGAAACACCAGCGATTAGATCCAATACCAAGTGCTGATTTTGCACACGCTACAAAATCTAGCGCTTCCATTTCTCTGTGTATTTTTCCTCAACTTTGCTTCACAAATTATTCTTTGACCATTGAGCATTTTTTTTTCTGGATTAAAAACACTTTACTAGTACACAAATGTGTCTATTCAATAATGTTTCATTGTGGTGCACAACTTATAAAAGGCAAAGTGCCTAGAAGTCTCTTGACAATCCAGATTTTTCCATGCAACGTCATGATCTATGTAGGAAAACAATCACAAGAAATGATAATCATTGAAATTTTATTTGAGATTCTCATGTGATGCCACAAAAATTACATTATATCATTATGGTAGTCTTTTCATTTTACATGGGGCAAGTTCGGGCAAGTACTTCTCACGTTAAGGATTCCCCATAGGCAAGTCATTTTTGTTTTTAATGTACAGCCCTGATTTTGGAGTGTTATTACTGTTCTAGTTCATCCCAAAGTTTTTTTCTTACAAAAACTTTAACTTTCTGCACAAGCAACAGCAAAATGCCCAAACGCTAATTTGGAAGCACTGTCCAAAATATCAAAATTGGTTGGCCCAATGAAAGCATTCCACTTGGTCCTCTTTAATGGAACACATGCCCACTCACAGCTGTCCTCTCCACACACACACACACACCTATCTATTCACACTTGCGCTTGAGTGTGTGTCTTCATAAGAGAGGTGGCCCATGTGAACGCACCTGTCAGACTGCACCACCGCACTCACAATGTGTGTGTGTGTGTGTGTATGTGATTCACATCCTGCCAGTAGGAGCGCACAGATGAGAAGCAAGATATTTCCTCAACAACATCTGCTGCCATGCACCTCCTCTTGAGATGGAGGACTGAGTGCCAGTGTGTGTGTGTGTGTTCTTATCTCCCCGTGTGTTGATGGCTAATGGCAGGCGTCTCATTATGTCCAGGTTGCAGGCTATTGTTTGAATTGTGCTCTAATTCAGTCCATCTCCGGCTACTGACACAGACACACGCAAAGTTGCACAAGACGTCTAATGACACAATGGTAAACGGTGAAAGGCGGGTCGTACCATTGCCAAGTGTCATCTACCTAATGACATCATCAGAGGAGATTATATACTGTAGGTGTTCATCGGAGCACAAACACAGAAGGGAAGCAGACGTCTTGAGGGCGTCCTTTAGGACTTCAGCACTCATGGCGGACGGGGGAAATAAGTGATGGCATTACTAAAATTAACACAACATCACACACACACACACACGCACACACTTGATGAATCTGTTAACAGGGTTCATACACTTCTTCCAAGCTCAAAGTCAAGAACTTTCAAGGGACATTTGACGCATCTTTTCAGCTCTCTATTATTATTATAAACATATAAACATATGGTGCTCAACAAATTTATTAGCCCAATATAAGGTTGGTTTGTGCCCTAAATTAATAGCATTGGTGATTAATCAGCCATATAAGTTCCGCTTTTGTTGCTAGTACACCAGCATGAAGAAGCTATTGTTATCTAGAATGGCTAATTTTCTATACTATTTTACAACAATTAATTGGAAAAAGGGCTGCACGGTGGACAAGTGGTTAGTTGTCATTGGACGTTTTAGAGGGATGATATGTTCTCCATCTCTGTGTGGAGTTTGCACGTTCTCGCCGTGCATGCGTGGGTTTTCTCCGGGTACTCCGGTTTCCTCCCACATTCCAAAAACATGCTAGGTTAATTGGCGACTCCAAATTGTCCATAGGTATGAATGTGAGTGTGAATGGTTGTTTGTCTATATGTGCCCTGTGATTGGCTGGCCACCAGTCCAGGGTGTACCCCGCCTCTCGGCCGAAGACAGCTGGGATAGGCTCCAGCATACGCCCGCGATCCCCGTGAGGATAAGCGGTAGAAAATGAACGCATTATTAATTCATTCATTCATTTTCATACGCAATTTCTCCAGCGTATGCTGGAGCCTATGCTGGGATAGGCTCCAGCATACGCCCATGATCCTTGTGTGGATAAGTGGTAGAAAATGAACGAATTATTAATTCATTAATTCATTTTCATATGCATTTTCTCCAGCGTAGCTGGAGCCTATGCTGGGATAGGCTCCAGCATACGCCCCGATGCTCGTGAGGATAAGCGGTAGAAAATGAACTAATTATTAATTCATTCATTCATTTTCTACCGCTTATCCTCACAAGGGTCGAGGGGAGTGCTGGAGCCTATTCCAGCTGTCATGAATGAACTAATTGGAAATAAAGACTTTTAGATTTAATCTGGCACAAGATGAGACAGAAAAGTTGCATGTGTTAAGTTCAGGCAGTAAAGGCCTTCTCTCTCAAAAAAAGGCAGCCCCATTAAGATCCATTGAAGTTCCCATATATGGTTCCTTATGCAATGAAAAGTCAATGGTTTGTTATGGATGCTTACCAGCAGCCAGAAACATACCCACTTTGCTGTGGACAAATTTCTCGCCTAATTACAACTGATATGCACAAACACACACTTACCGAGGTATAAAGGCAAACAGCAATAATTAAAAGCCTCATGATTAATTTATTGAGGCCAAGTGCAACCTTTCAATGATTTTATCAGCTTGCGGTGTACAAGCACTTCCTGCGCTTGTTCCTGTGCATGCATGCATGTGTTGTTTCATCAACACGTGTGTAATCATACACACTGAGCACCATGCACCGTGTGTGTGTGTGTGTATTCTGTTGTGCAAATGTGAGGCCCAATACGAAACCATTGACCACCCCCCACCCGCCACCGCCACCCCCACCCGTCCTTTCCTCGCTAGCCTGTCTGCGCCGTTCAGCCATCCAATGCTTCTTATCTGTCTGATTAATAGGCGGCCAGCTTCAGGACAAATTAATTAACAGATAACGCCATCTCACCCCCCCCCCATCCTCCGTCGTTTCTCTCCCCCTCCCCCTTCCTTCTCATGAAGCGATCGATATGGCAGAAGAAAAGAAACATCAATGGGAATTTAGTGCTGATGATGGGGAGGGGGGGAGGTATTGATGGTGAGAGAGCATCGGGATGAGTGAGATGGAAGGAGGGGAAGAAAGTAAAACCGAGGGGGGGGGGGGGTGTTGGAGACCTTTCTTTCATACCTGTGACTTCACTTGACTTCCTTATTGGGCTCTAATTACATGTGCTTTCTGCTCATCGTTGATAAGACATCTCATGCTGTGTTTGTGTACGTGCTGGGTACAGTAATGGCATATAATCTTTCTTTTAATTAACCCTTTCCAATCAGCTACTATACCCTGCTTTAGTTATGTCATTATTATTTTTCAGATGTTAAAGTTATAATTAATGTAAAATAATCCAATTAACTAGTTTTGAGTACCTAGAAAATGTGTATATACACCCATCCATCCATTCTCTATTATTCTCTATTATTCTCACGAGAATCGCGGTTTATGCTGGAGCCTATACCAGCTAACTTCAGACGAAGGTACATCCTGGAACGGTTGCCAGCCAATCACAGGGCACATATAGACAAACAACCATTCACACTCACATTCATACCTATGGACAATTGGGAGTCACCAATTAACTTCATCTGGAATGTAGAAGGAAATTGGAGAAAACCCATGCATGGGGAGAATATACAAACTCAGATTCAAACCTGGGTCTTCCCATCTCCTGACTGTGTGGCCATTATGCTAACCACTCAAACACCATGCGGCCATCTATATACATGCAATATATCATTATCACCAGTACTGTTATTATACTTCAAAATAATACAATGTAATTGTGATAGGGTCCAGGTTCCATGTGACCATAAGTGATATAAAGATGGTATATAGATATAGATGGTATAGAAAATGGATGGATGGATGTACACTCCCCTCCACTCCACTCTACTCCCCCTAACGGAGTGTAATTGTGTTGGCCAGTCAACTATAGCAGCTCGATTCGGTTGATTATGTCTTTTTATAAAATGAAGGTAACATTTCCATCAAATATAGTACCTTAAATAGTTGGTCTGAACATAAGAAATTGAACTTTTTCAGTCCACTATGCTCACAGACTGATTCGTTTCTTTCTTTTTTATTGTTCCGCATCCTGATTTTTGGCTTGAGCGTTTTATATTCCGGATGCCCTTCCGGATGAATACCGATGGTGCTTACTAGTGGGGATTCAAACCTGAGACAGCCACTACAAAGTCCAGAACGCTAACCACTACACCACAGCAGGCTCTATACTCACAGACTGATACAAACACAAATTGATTGAAGTTATACATTGACATCATACAAAAAATTATTCAATTTACAATAACCTCAACACAAAAATACACATTGTTAAACTATTCATATTAGTAGGGGGTAGCGACTTTGTTAGGACTTTGTGAAGGTGTGTCAGCTATGAGAGTAAAAAGCAGTGTGTGTGTCTGTGTGTGTGTGATGGTGTGACAGAAAGAGGCTGAAGCGCAGTCAGGCAGACTTAACCTCCACTGCTTGCTCTGACGGGCTCTTTCTTCCCCCCTCTCCCCTCGTCTATCAAATACAAACACACATAAAAAAAGAAAGAAAAAACACACACAAACACGCATAGATTCCCTAGCCAGCCTGCGGCCTGTTTGTCTGCCAAATGAGTCCTGACTGCACGTTTACACCCGAGACCACACAACAGCCTGGTACACACACTCTCGCACCCCCACACACACACATAGGATAGCCCTCTCTCATGCCCCAGTTACTGCACACAGATACACACAAATTCACCAATATTTGTTTTCTGGTGGTTTCAGGGCAAATGAGAACCACTGAGGACTGTGTGATGATTCTAAGTACCTGTGTGTTTGTGTGTTTGTGTGTGTGTGTGTGTGTGCATTGGCATTGCATGGGCTACAAGTGACGCATCCAAGAAGGTGATGGTGTGAGTGTGGAATAATATGACAGGTGTGAAAACAGGCTGCAGTGGTGATCTGGCCCTCGTTATTAACACATGACTTATTGTCGCACATTGTCAACTGAATGTGGACATTTGAAGGACATTTGAATGTTTAGAAAACCAAGAAGAGATATCGAGAGGATATCACTCGGGGCAGTGCAGACCTCTACCGAGGTGGATCCACTTCCTGGATCACAGCGGATGGTGAAAGACAATGACCTTACCATTTTTTATTCTGGAATGGGGAAACGGTTTAATCCTAATTCAAATGTCAAAAAGATAAATGTCTGTCATCCAACTGGAAAACTGTTGGTGTGTACAAAAGTAACTATTAAATCATGGATGATGACATAAGTCACAAGACTGTACCATTATCCACAAACTCAGAAAGTGAAAATAAAGGTCCAAAGTTTGTTGGTTGGCAGGCCACTTCCTGGTTACTTGTTTATCCGTAAGTTAGCAGGGTACTTCCTGGTTCATAAGTCAATTCAGATTTGTAAAATTCTGGAGTGGGGGAACAGTTTTAATGTAACTCAATGAGTAATTACTACATTTATGTTTGTTTGATACCCTGCGATTGACTGCGCAGTCCAGGGTGTATCCTGCCTCTCGCCCAAAGTCAGTTGGGATAGGCTCCAGCATATCCCAATGACCCTATTGAAGAGAAAAAGTGTAGAATGGATGGATGGACTCTACCATTTGATTTCTGGTGCTGGGGGAACAATTCTAACCATCCATCCAGCTGTTTACATGGGGGTATGCTGGAGCCTATCCCAGCTGTCTTCAGGTGAGAGGTGGGGTACACACTGGACTGGTCGCCAGCCAATCACAGGGCACATATAGACAAACAACCATTCACACTCACATTCATACCTATGGACAATTTGGAGTCGCCAATTAACCTAGCATGTTTTTGGAATGTGGGAGGAAACCGGAGTACCCGGAGAAAACCCACGCATGCATGGGGAGAACATGCAAACTCCACACAGAGATGGCCGAGGGTGGAATTGAACTTGGGTCTCCTAGCTGTGTGGCCTGCGTGCTAACCATATCATCCCTCTAAAATGTCTAATGACAATTATTTATGCCGTTTTTGTGTTAGCCAGCTATCATAGCAATACCTTCCACCTTTGCACTTTCACAGATTGAAACATTTCCTCTGAAACCTTCCACTTCTTCTATTTTAAGCAGAGTGTCTTGCAGCATTGCAGCGGCGAGATAAAATGAATGTTCATTCTATTAAAAGATACATCGCCGTTCCATGTGAAGAAAAATAGGTTAGCAATATGAATACATATATAAAGTGATGGTGCCTTCAAGCACCTTCTCTGTGCTAACAACGACACTGAGCTCTGTCCTATTAGATCACAGCCTCGGGATACAATAACACAAAACTCCATCATGCTGTCTCAACCATGTCGCAGCTGAGACACCAGCAGAGTAGGAATAAGTTTCACACATTGTCATACAAATGTAACACAATCAAAGCAATTGGAATGCACACTAAACACTTTTAGGGCAAACATTTGAAGGCTTAATATATCACAATAATTTAGTTAGAAAATGCAAAAGAAGTACAAGAAATGTAAAAAGTGATGTTCATTCATTCATTCCTTTTCAACCGCTTATCCTCACAAGGGTCGTGGGGGTGCTGGAGCCTATCCCAGCTGTCTTCGGGCGAGAGGCAGGGGCCAGCCAATCACAGGGCACATATAGACAAACAACCATTCACACTCACATTCATACCTATGGACAATTTGGAGTCGCCAATTAACCTAGCATGTTTTTGGAATGTGGGAGGAAACCGGAGTACCCGGAGAAAACCCACGCATGCACGGGGAAAACATGCAAACTCCACACAGAGATGACCGAGGGTGGAATTGAACCCAGGTCTCCTAGCAGTGAGGTCTGCGCGCTAACCACAAGGCTGCCGTGCAGTCCGTAAAAAGTGATGTGTCTCATGAAATTAATTAATCACATGATGAATTAAAATGATTTTTCCATACTGCCATGTGTATCCCCCATAAGAACAATCATATCCCATAAAACAACGGCATGAATGGAGTGTCCTCTTGTCAGTCATACAGTCGCTTTAATTTCTGTGGGGGGAGGCGGGGCCGCGAGCATACACACAGCAGAAAAGTGTAGCATCGTGAGGAGCAATGCAAGGTAACATACGTAATAAAAAAAATTAAGAGGGAAAAAGCAAAATGCCACAGCCCTTGGGCAATATTCTAGCTAGTATGCCGAATTTGAACACATGGAGGTGCTGAACCTTCATTCCCACAGTCAGCACTCACTGATATGCGGTTATCTTATGGTAAAATACAACTTCAAACATTTCCTGTACGGTTGATACAGGTTTTATGTTGACAGTTTAACACTGGATATATCTTTTTTTTATTTCCAATATTTTCTATGGGAAAAACATGATAGTAAATAATTGGTTGAGGCTTTTAATATAGTATATGCATCTATCTAGCAAATACAGTTGAAGTGTACAGTATGTTTCTTTTGTAGTCTTGTCTTCTGCAGGGGACATATTTCAAGAGGCCCAGTTTGCCCACTGCGAGAGAGATTGCATTCGGACTTGTGAAGTTCCCAACAGTCAGCGCTGCATGTGTGTGTCTGCATGCACACACACACTGTTGCGCTCTCATTTGACTCGCTATATGCGTTTGTGTTTAAATTTTGCTTTAGAAGCTCATTGTTGCATGCTGTGTCAAGAAAGATCCCTTAGTGCTCAGTTATTTCAGCTTGTGTCTCTCTCTCTCTGTGTGTGTGTGTGTGTGTGTGTGTACCTCAAACTGTTTGGTACCATACGGCCAGACGCCAGCCCAAATGAACATGAACCCCCTGTGATGGCTTTGGCCAAGCTCAAATAAACAAGATACACACACACACATTCAGGAAAGCATAGTGGCAAATGTCATCTTTCTCTCAAACGAACACACACACACACACACACATTCACATGCACACACTCACCAGCTGACCCAATTATACAGAGATGCGCAACGAGATGGAAACAAATCTACTCAGAGAACCAGTTAATTTGGAAAGCTTTAAAGACACACACACACATATCCATGTGTACTGTATTGTCGGGGGATTGCCTAATAGGCACTTCACTTTAGAAATGACATCAATCACTCACAAAAAACCCAATGAAAACAGTGTTTTTAGGTGTACAAATGTCGACAACCCAAAGCTTCTGAGTACAAACTAAGCTTCAAAAGCCAGTTAATAAGTTCAAACTATTGTCATTGGCTCAGACCTCATTTAGTGAGCATCTAAGGATTAACTCTGTGGTTGTGTGTCATATTTCTTCGGCTTTTTTGTGCCCGTTTTGCTACAGCATTGTCATCTCTTGCTATTTCTCACTTTTTCTCGTTCTTTGTCAATGGCGCCAATACAGAATGGTGGGAATTGAGCGACCCATACGATACAAATCAGATCCGCAATAGAGATGGGATGATACCAGAGTGTAAGGGGTACTCTCAAATGCTGGATTGTGTTGCGTTGTAACGCATTATTTCACTGCAGGATTCTGCGTGGAGTGAAAGTCATTTCACTGGGTTCATTTTGGAGTGGAAGTCATTTATTTGGAAGACCAAGAGCAGACATTTACAGGGGTGCCTTGGTTAGCGTCATTCTGTTGTGAAGGTGAATCTCTAATCAAAATTTACTTTCATTTCAAAGAGTATTATCGTTTTATTCATCAACCTGCTTTCTCCGGGTACTCCGGTTTCCTCCCACATTCCAAAAACATGCTAGGTTAATTGGCCATTAGCAAGAATAATGCAAGTATAGTGTACTGTAAGTGTCTGTTGGTACCGAAACTATATGGACCAAAATTATTACATTTATTTGATTAAAAGTCAAGCTTTAGTTGAAAATCTGTGTCTTTTAGTTGGAAATGAAACAAAAAGTGGCAAATGAAGAAGAAGAAGAACATATTTGCTCTATTCATTATTTTCTGATAGGCTGCACTGGCTGGATGAGTGGTTAGCATGCTAAGAGACCCGGGTTCGACCCCCTGCTTGGGCATCTTTGTGTGGAGTTTGCATGTTCTCCAAAAGTAATGAATGTTAGGTTAATTGGCGACCCAAAATTATTAGATTTATTTGATTAAAAGTCAAGCTTTAGTTGAAAATTGGTGTCTTTTAGTTGGAAATGAAACAAAAAGTGTCAAATGAAGAAATTGTGCTGCAGATAAATCTAACATATTTGCTCTATTGATTATTTTCTGGTAGGCTGCACGGTGGAAAAAAGTGGCTAGCATGCTAGGAGACCCAGGTTCGATCCCCTGCTTGGGCATCTCTGTGTGGAGTTTGCATGTTCTCCAAAAGTAATTGGCGACTCCAAATTGTCCATAGGTTTGAATGTGAGTGTGAATGGTTGTTTGTCTATATGTGCCCTGTGATTGGCTGGCGACCAGTCCAGGGTGTACCCCGCCTCTTGCCCAAAGACAGCTGGGATAGGCTCCAGCACCTTCGGCGACCCTCGTGAGGAAAAGCGGTAGAAAATGAATGAATGAATAATCAACCTGCAACTAAACATGTTGCACTGAACTTGCTATATTCACTGTATATTAAAAGATAAAAACCTGTCCCTGACGATGGCCGGAGGTCTACTGTGATGAAATAATGACTTCCGTAGGAACATTGGGTGGAAAGTGACACCACATCAGTCACTTTCATTGCTTAGAAACACATTAATTATGTACATAATCACCTTCACCACCTCTCCCATTGTTGGTGAAAATATCTTTTCTCCTTTTCCTTACCCTACCAACCCCCTCTCCACCTCTCCTTGGACCACATAGCGCCCCTCCACCTCCACCCTTCCAGTGTGAGCGGCCTCGGGGAGAGTGCAGTAGTCACAGGGCTGCTCGCCTCTAATCAGTGTGAACAGCCAGCTAATTACCAAACCTCAGCCTTGGCTGACTGTTAATTGCATACATTAGACACCATCAGCACCACTGCCAGATTAACACTTAAAATCTTCCCATTGCTTTAGTGGATATGAGTGTGTGTGTGTGTGTGTGTGTGTGTGAAATAGAGAGTAGCTTTGTGCAGTGTCTGTGTGTATGTGTCAAGTGTGCTGCCTCTGTGGTTGCTGCTGCTAATATTTAGACTTAATTAGAGACACATTGGAAAGTGTGACCACACTGAGGTGGCTGTGGGGTGCCGGTGGGCCCGGGTCGCCTCGGAGGGGGCATTGTGGATGGTTGGGGGTGAGCCTGGGTCTCTGTGGAGACGCCAGATGGAGTGACATTAAGAGCACTGCAGTGGAGCCATTTCAAATAATAAAATATCAATATTTACATTTTAATTACCCACTTCCAGCTTCACCAGTGTGATTTGTGTGTGTGTGTGTGTAGGAATGTGAAGACCCAATTGGGTCTTCTTAACTCTACGTGGACAGTTCTGTCTAACTGACAATCATCATTCTGCAATGGACACACTGAAGACATGGTTCTTTTCTTTGTGTATATCTCCTGCACCCTGCTCTTCCTTTCATGATTCACTGCTGATGCAGGCAGGAATGACCATGGTGTGTGTGTGTGTGTGTGTGTGTTAGCTTAGACGTGTTAAATCTCTATGGGTCTCACACACATTGACACTGCTGACAGACATTTTTGCAGGAGAAAGAGAAGAAAACTGCAATTAGCAAGAATAATGCAAGTATAGTGTACTGTAGGGGTCTGTTGGTACCGAAACTATATGGACCAAAATTATTACATTTATTTGATTTAAAGTCAAGCTTTAGTTGAAAATCTGTGTCTTTTAGTTGGAAATGAAACAAAAAGTGCCAAATGAAGAAGAAGTTGTGCTGATAAATCTAACACATTTGCTCTATTCATTATTTTCTGATAGGCTGCATGGTAGCTGAGTGGTTAGCATGCTAGGAGATCCGGGTTCGATCCCCTGCTTGGGCATCTGTGTGTGGAGTTTGCATGTTCTCCAAAAGTAATGCATGTTAGGTTAAATGGCGACTCCAAATTGTCCATAGGTATGAATGTGAGTGTGAATGGTTGTTTGTCTACATGTGCCCTGTGATTGGCTGCCGACGAGTCCAGGGTGTACCCCACCTCTCGCTCGAAGACAGCTGGGATAGGCTCCAGCACCCTACGCGACCCTTGTGAGGATGAGCGGCACAGAAAACGGACAGATGGATGGATTATTGTCTTGTTTACGTTTTTGATCCCTGTTCAAAATGATGTATATTCTTTCTTGGCACATATGATGCATATGCAACGTTCTAAAACATTCTCAAATACAAGTGTGAGAATGGTAGGTGCAACATTTGAGAAAGTTAGAGTTAAAGGGGGCCATTTTGCTAAAAAAAAAAGTGCAGAAATGGCCCTCAGCCCATACTTTGGACACCCCTGCGTTAACCGCTGCACATAAAAAGGTGAATTTGTGAAAACATGCACTTGGGTGTTGTAATTACACCCTAAAGACCCCAAAAGTCAAACTGACTGATAAAACTCTTCACAAAACACATTTGACTTAAAACATGGCGGCCATCCAGCAAAGCATCTTTGCAGGAGCACAAGCAGGACTTAGCAACTCATTCGCTGTACGTCATTGAGCATTTCTAAGTAATATGAAACTTTGAGTATATCTGTATTACATGTATATAAGCATGAGCATAATTTACAGTCATGAAAAACAGCAAAATATTGGCTAATAACTAATTGTGCACCACAATGCAATTATTGCAGGAATTCCACGTAGATCCATTTAAAACCGTAGATGAGGCTTGTGCGAGGACTTAAGCTCAAGCAGTGGGGTTTAAGGCCAGTCAGCTATCTATGTATCAATCTGATCTGTAATGAATTCATTTTCCCAGTTTGTTCAATTAACTGTGTTGTGGCTGTCTATTGATCCTTTGCTGGATTACTTTCTTGGAACAATTTCCCCGCAATAACATGTTTTCCTGCAGAGGAGAGCAAGCATTGGAAAAATGTCTACTTATTTAGCCATTACAGCTAGAAGAAGAAAACAGCTATAAGAACTATCGCTGCTTTATGGAAAATGTCCTCTGTTTTATGTCAGCCCAAAAGTGTTTGATCAGATTGTAACTGTACCTAAACGGTGGAGATGATTCTCACATAATCTGAACGTTATACTTTGCATTCAGTTCAACATTCTTAGAAAACGTGTTCAATTCTATTGAACTTGTTAAAGCACCGGTCTTCATAAAATGAATTAAGATTCAGGCCGATTGTTGCTTTAAAACAAGCACTCTAATCACTTCCTGTTTCCTGGCCTGTTGTCCAAATATGAGCTTATGAGGCCATGTTGATCCTATCTCCCTAATCCCCGCTAGCTTCCCATGGAACCACAAGCACACAAACTCCACAGGGATTAATTTAGCATTGACAGATTAGAGATACTCTCTCCAATATCATCATCATTGAGGATGACGAGCATGGAGAGAGAAAAGCTTGAAGATGGACAAAATGGGGGGAAGAGATGAATAGTGATGCGCACAGAGCTTTCTCACTGGCGCTGTAATGTCCTAGCTTGGAGACAAGAACATTTAGACCTCATTCCACGTCGTCATCTGGGGCCTGGAAAAAAAAAAAAGGCTGGGGCTGAAAATCTTAATTAATTGTCCAATAGTGCTGCAGGGTCATTATGCATTGCAATAAAGAAGCGTGTAATTATGAGATTTAACAGCCATTACCACGGCCAGGAACTCATATGTCATCATCAGCAAGCAAGCCAGTGGTTTGCTTCGGCTGAGTGTGTGGCTTGATGGACAGCACACACACACACACACACACACACACACATATGTACGTATGCATTCTTCATCTTGGCATGTTGTGTTTAGATATACAAAATGCATGTGAGGACAAATGTGTGTATTTATTTGAACAATCTGACCAATGTACGTCCATGCAAACACACACACACACACACACACACACACACACGGTGCCGCCATACATCTGGGACAGACAATGAGGCAGACAGCTGTGATAGCAGCCTGCAGATGAAACATCCCATCAGCATGCTTATAAGGCGCGCTCAGATCGAACACAAAGAAAATGTAGAAGGTTTATGGTGCGTTATTGTCATAAATTAGAGCGCCGGAGTGTGTCCGGGGCTTTTATGGACGCAAGCTGGAGCACTGCTAGCAATGTGCGTGCACCGCGATGTGAGGACATGGTGCTTCTGACCCGACCAGGCCTCACCAAAGACAGGCGTTGACGGTGATTTAGAAAGTGAAAGTTTTACTTTTTAGACCAACGCTATTCAACTGGAGGCTTGCGGGCTAAATACGACACATGAGTGATACCTGACTGACCCGTGAGTTTCATATTGAGGATCTTTTCTAGTATTTGTCCAGTACATATTGTATTTTCCAGACTGTTCATGACTAATAGCCATGTGGGACTTATATATATATATATATCAAAATACTGACTGTCATGCACCAAAGAGTGAGCATTACTGACAACAGCCGTAAGAGGATGCTAGTGATGCTCGCGAGGATGAAGAATTCAATGATGTGGATTTAGATCAGGAGCTTGGTGAACCTGCTTTATGTTAACTGGACTCGTTGGCTTGTTATGTTAATTTAGCATATTCATCTTCTTCTTTAGAATATAGTCATCCCTTGCCATATCACGGTTGAACATCATTCCCTCACTCTATTGTGTTTTTAAAAAAAGATTAATTAACTAATAAATGACCGCTGTTTTTGTCGTTGATGTGGATTATTCATTCATTGTGAGGGGTGCTCAAACCTATCCCAGCTGTCTTCGGGCGAGAGGCGGGGTACACCCTGGACTGGTGGCCAGCCAATCACAGAGCACATATAGACAAACAACCATTCACACTCACATTCATACCTATGGACAATTTGGGGTTGCCAATTAACCTAGCATGTTTTTGGAATGTGGGAGGAAACCGGAGTACCCGGAGAAAACCCACGCATGCACTGGGAGAACATGCAAACTCCACACAGAGATGGGTGGAATTGAACTTGGGTCACCTAGCTGTGTGGCCTGCGTGCTAACCACTCGCCCGCCATGCACCCTTCTATGGATTATTATTAGTCAAATAATATTCAAAAACAAGTTATATATAGTATTCTGGCCACTCTGTATCAGTAATATTACATGACACGACACAGTGCTCCTGCCATTCCATGTGGAAGTGGTAAGGTTTTGGTTTCTTACTTTATCATTACCGTCTTTGTCTTACTTACTGCTCAATACAGTTGAGCAAAATATTGTAAACAAAGAATAACAGGAGTTTAAAGGCAGCTATGGGGGTGTTATTCTATATCTACAGTGCTCTAATTATGATAAAAATAATTCTTAGAAATCTATCGTGGTCGGGTCAGGTCCCTTTTCATGATGCATTTTTTGACGGATGGGACAGCACAGTGCTCCTGTTTCATATCTCTAACTAGCGTTTTTGCAGCAGATTTGCTCCATTGGTTTCATTAGACAGCTACAATACATACAATGGGGTGACAATAACTGGTCAACTATGACACTAACACCATTTGAAACACACACACTAATGAAGAGAGCAGCTGCGAAGAGTGTGTCTTCATGATATTTACATTATTTCCCTATATATGTGTTTGTATGGCGTCTGTGCATAGGCCATACGTCCTCCTCAGCTGCTGACAGGCGCTCCCTAATCCCATTTTACCACCTGCTTATCCCCTGATGGAATGGATGAATCCTCCACACTCTTATTTAAGAACAATGAAGGGAAAATGGGCGAGGGTGGATGCGATGCAGGAGGGAGAGAAGGAGGTAAATGGGAGAGGAGGAGAAGGAGGGCAAAAGTAAACCGATAAATAGGAAAGCGAAGGAGGGAGGGAATAACTATTTCATGGCTGTCTGTGAACTTTGCATGAACCGACAAAAATGATGTCGCTTCTTCCGCTAGATTTTCCGCATGCATAGGTGAGCATTACATGTATGCCAATGCCTTTGTATGCGTGAACTTTTCATATGGCTTTTAGTATGTGTGTGTGTGTGTGTGTGTGTGTGTGTGTGTGCAGGGTAGCAGCAGACAGAATGGGATGATGATGATTTGAAATGGAGTTTGGCCTGTGTGTAATTATGATCATCTATCTTTATGCCCCGCCATCATATCATATCACATCACATCTTCTCTCTCTTCCCATAGCTTTCTCACTCTAACACACACACACACACACACACACACACACACACAAATTGAAAGTAGTAAAAGCTGACTGTTTGCTCGTGACAACTTCTATGAGGATGATGGCCTCAGATGCTGATTTATTTGTCACTACTCATTGTATTAAATTGTTAAGTCTTGACATGCCTTGGTGTGTGTGTGTGTGTGTGTGTGTGTCTATGTTGATGCAATGTACACGTCTACACAATGGGTGTGTGACAGACAGTATTTGATGCAGATGAGACGTTGTGCTCACATCGCAGGCTGACAGATAAATGGATTTGATTTGCTAATGTAATCAGGATAAAACAGCAATGGGCTGCTGAGTGCAAATCTTAACACAGTGTTTAGTTTTTAATATAAAAACATCCACTGACAGTGTTTCCTTCCTTTAGATCAACATTGTAACCGTTCAGGTGACTTGAGTGTTAAAAAGGTGTGGTCCTAACACGGTGTGACACAGGTGAATACAGTCATTGTGGCAGCTGGTAGCATGTGTGAAAATAAGAGTCATGTGTGCAGATGCGTGTCTGCATGATGTGTCAGCTCCATCTGCTGCAATGACATTAGGTTGTGTCACCACCGATGTGTGACCTGATGAAGGTACGTGTCACTGTGATGCTTTATGAGGGTGCTGTGGGTTTCTTTGTTTGCTTGTGCACAACAGCGGAGCCATTGGAAACCCATTCAAGCAATTTAACATAACATAACTATGCAGCTTTTTCATGACAACAGTACAGTATACACATAAAGTTAAGTTCAATCAATTACAGTGGAAGCTCCATGTTGCTTTAATTGCAAAACTAAATAAGCATGCATGCTAGGTTAATTGGTAACTCCAAATTGTCCATAGGTATGAATGTGAGAATGAATTTGCTCTTCTTCTGCATCCTTTTTTGGCTGGAGTGTGAATGGTAGTTTGTCTATATGTGCCCTGTGATTGGCTGTGTACCCCGCCTCACAGCTGGGATAGGCTCCAGCATGCCCCTGACCCTAGTGAGGATAAGTGGTAGAAAATGAATGAATGAATGATCCCATAGGAAGTCATGTAAAATTCAACTCTACTCTACTCTTCTTCAATTTGCTCTTCTTTTGCATGGAGTGTGAATGGTTGTTTGTCCATATGTGCCCTGTGATTGGATATGTACCCCGCCTCACAGCTGGGATAGGCTCCAGCACGCCCGCGACCCTAGTGAGGATAAGTGGTAGAAAATGAATGAATTAATGTACGATCCCATAGGAAGTCATGTAAAATTCAATTGTCCATTCTGGGGTCAAAATGTTTGAGTAATATTTTATTCAGGAGTGAAGAGGAGTTAACAAGCCAAAAATAAAATGAAAGTGAAACTAGTAGAAAATGTTACCGTCGCAGAGTAGCGTTAATGAAGATTCGGGATATTTAATTCATCATTCATTGTTCCAAAATTTGCAAGTCTATGGTTATCATTGCACTTTTCTACCATGCTGTCAATAGGTACCCTTCAATAGTGGCATGACAAAAAAAATTTAAAAAGCCCATCTTAATCTCAAAATGTCAGGATAAGAAATTGTCAAATAGTATTGCTTTTGGCACATGAAAACTGTGTGTTATTATGAGCCTGCGTATCGCATCTCAAAATTGTGCGAGTGTACCAAATGTGAAAATACAAAACATAAAAATCAAGTGAAAAGGTAAAAAGTTCTCCCCTTTGTTTTCTCGTATTGACAACAAGCCTTCAATACCTGCTGCAGCCTTTAACCCAATATAGCAAGCCCCACTTAATCCAAACATAAAGATCAGATATCAAATATTCCTGCGCTAATTTGATTTCACCAATATTTGTTTTCATCTGCAAACAGGGATGTGTTTGTTTGTGTGGGCTGCAATAAGCGACCGCCACTGGAAGATAGGATGTCTCTAATGCAAAGATAAGAAGATGGAGCACAGGACACAACACACACACACACACACACACACATTCAGAAGTGAAGCATTGGCGTCTAAATGTGTTATGCTGCGGAGGGGAGGAACAAGAATGGAAATCAAAGATGCCCAACAGAGCTGTGAGAAAATCAACAGCAAGTGGAAACACATTCATGAAGATAAGCATTACAGAGCACACAAGGAAACAAACTGACAAACACTATGGACTAAATACAATTGTAAATCCAAATAGGATACATTGAAGAGAAATGCCATTAGAATACGAGAGGTATTGTAAATGTTATTACTTGCAAATCATAACTCAAATTTTCTCCTAACAGGAATACCCAAATATTGCATTGGTGCAACGTGTGGCTTTACATAGAGTACAGTAGTGTGCCTGGTGTGTGTCAAGGTGAGCGTTTGCGTGTGTGAGAAGGCAGCGAGCATGCTGTGATTGTCAAGGTGAACTAGTGTTAGCAGACAGAATGGGGCCAAAGCTGCCACCGACTTTATAGAATGCGCATGTTGTGTGTGTGTACACACCTGACATTTTAGTTATTGCACAGGAGGTAATGGCAAAGAGAGATCAAACGCATGTGTGGACCACAGAGGAAAACATTCAAAATAATAAGACATTTCATCTTAACTGAGTGTCCTCCAATTTGTCCATGTTTAGTGGAAGGTGGGGCGGCACTGCGGTCTAGTGGTTAGCGCGCAGACCTCACAGCATGTTCTCCCCGTGCATGCGTGGGTTTTCTCCGGGTACTCCGGTTTCCTCCCACATTCCAAAAACATGCTAGGCTAATTGGCTCCAAATTGTCCATAGGTATGAATGTGAGTGTGAATGGTTGTTTGTCTATATGTGCTCTGTGATTGGCTGGCGACCAGTCCAGGGTGTACCCCGCCTCTCGCCCAAAGACAGCTGGGATAGGCTCCAGCACCCCCGCAACCCTCGTGAGGAAAAGCGGTAGAAAATGAATGAATGAATAGTGGTAGGTGTCTTTGCCCCCAAACACATAGACACAATGAAGTGTCATAATGAGCATCAGAGTTAATTTAGTGATATTACAGTGTCACAGTCAAAGATGTGAATATCTATGAACGTGTGCGTGTGCGTGTGTGTGTGCTGAGATTCAACATTTGATTTGCTAAAAGGGGCAGGACACTTCTATAAATCAATATTTGCTGAGTGTCTGATCGACTGATTGGCTAGCAACAACCAGAGAAGCCTACAATCTGCATAGACGTACTATATATGTGGACCGATGGCGATATGCACACACCACCAAGGAAGCGGTGAATGGCAATAGGTGAGCGATGAGGTTGACTGTATAATGAAGGGGTTAAAGATACACTGGAGGAAGAGGGTCAAAGGTCATGTGAGAGCGAGCGGAACGAGAGCGAGGAAGGTCGCATGAGAGGTTGAAGGGGTGAGGTGGGGGTACTTAGCCAAACAGGTCAGAATGGTATTGTGTTAAAGGCTCTTTGGGGGTATCGGAGCTAATGTGTGTGACCCTACACACTTTTCATTCACCTCTCATGCAGCACCATTCCCTCCATTCAACTCTACTCTACTTCAATTTGCTCTTCTTCTTCTGCATCCTTTTTTTTGGCTGGGAATGGTTACTGTGTTAGTGTATAACCACAGCAACATACTGTATATATTCCATTCATTTTCTGTGACAATTATCCTCACTAGGATCACAGGGGTATGCTGGAGCCTATCCCAGCTGACTTTGGGCGAGAAGTGGGGTACACCCCGGACTGGTCGGCAGCCAACCACAGGACACATAGAGAAAAAAACAACTATCTGGTGAATCAACTCGTAATTACAACAAAAAGAATAGAAAGCACTGTGCCTGAGGCTCAAAGCTATATCCCTTCTCTTACAAATTTACAAGCTAGCTGTAACAAAACGTGAACATGTGAAGGTAAAATTAAACCTAAAATGAATGTTACAAATGACAATTACTGACATGCTAACTTGTCCAGTCAGGGGAACCTCACTCCATTTACTAACCACCTGTCTGTGTGGTATGTCGATACATTATTATAATACTTATAATCAACCGGTTGTTGCACACTGACTAAAAAGCACAGTGTCTGAGGCTCAGAGGTAAACCTCCTCTCACTGTAATACACAAGCTATGTGAAACAAGATACAATATGTGTAAAGGCAGCTTGCAGAACCAGAATGCTTCCGCAAGATTTCTCCTGCCTGGGGAACATAACTCCATTTACCAGCCACCGTTATGTGTTTGGTCGCTATGCTGTATTCTTATGGCATTTATCATCAATGTTATTTTTTTCAAGTTCATAATGGTCCCTCTGCTAAATTTGCCTTGCTCATTATGTTCAATTATAAGTTTTCGGCATCAAACTAGTTACAACAAAATGACTAAAAAGCACAGTGTCTGTGGCTCAGAGCTAAACCTCGTCCAATTGAAATACAGATGCGAGCTGTAACAAAATGTGATCATTGAAAGCAGTCATAAATATGACTGAAGGTACAGTTGCAGAATGCAGAGATATGTGCTAACTTTTCCTGCACGGGGAACCTCTCTCTATTCATTAGCTAACAGCCTGTATGGTTGGTAGATACGTTGTTGTCATAGTTAAAAACAACTTTTTTAGATTTTCAGAATGGGGAAATATTGCCATGCTAACAACTCTAACCCGGGGAACCTCATTCCACTGAATTGCCAGCAATCTGTCACATTATTATTATATTTACAATCAACATTTTTCACCTTAATATGGTCTTTAATAAAACTTTGTAATAAACAATGATCAGGAATGGGTTAAGGCCGAATGAAAGACAGAAGAGACACGCAACTTTCCCCATTTCCACCGCTTAAACGTCAAGGTTCCAAAATCTTCATGGAGGCCGATTAAAAGAATGTTCACTTCTGGCGTTTTAACAGCTCAATCAAAATGACTCACGGCCAACACGCTACAGTCCGCTTATCCCTTCGAGTGTCAAAATTGAAATGGAATGAAAGAAAGCTGAGGATGAGGGGAAAGGAAGTATCAGTAGATAGCGATGCAAGAGAATGGGGGTGGGCGTAAGAGTAATTTCTTTTCTTGAATAAAGAAAAAAAAAAGCTCTTATGACGAGGCCTCAGGTTTTGGTAAAATACTGCGCTAGAGCTTCTTGTCCGCTGATTGGTTCATTTGTTCACTCCCTTCAAGTCAAGTGCTCGCCTTGCCTGCCTGTCTTGGCCTTTTGTATGGCCATGTCCAGATAAGAGCTGCTAGCATGACTGGCTGCTAGTCATTTAGCTATTATGAAGAGAACGAGTGAGAGAGAGAGGATAAAAAGACTCATTCTTCAGGCATACAAATGGTCTTTTCTTTCCGTTCACACTCTCGTTGGCTCTTGTTTAAATATTTGCCAGGCCGTCTCCTCTCTCACCTGACTGCTCCTCATCCACACTTAATGGTGACATGCTAGCTCTGGTTGTCTGTTATTAACATGACATGTCTTCGCTAATCCATATGATGGGATGCCCAGGCCTGTCACGTCCTGGTAATAAGACCTCTGATAATATAGCAAATTTCCTCAAATAGTGACCTCCACTCAGTTTTGATGCCATGCCTAAATTATCTTTGGCTGCGGATGTCCATTACAATAAATTTCAGGTACCTAATATTTAATATTTGCCTCTCTGGTTAACATTACTATGAATGGTTGCAACAATTGACTTCTTGAACATAGCACACATCACCTGCAGAACATGCATATCCATTGAGTGGTATAGACATAATCAAATGCATAATAATAATAATAATAATAATAATAATATACACATACAGTAAATTATAATGTAAATCCAAATAATCTGTTTGAGGCTATCCAAAATATGAATAAAAATACATTTTTATAGAGAATAAATGGAGTTGACATGTAGAAAACAGTGTGAAATAATAAAAAAAATGACAACTTAATGTTCATGTAGACTTTCCATACATTCTGGTGAGTTCAAATTCCCTTGTTTTTCTCAACTTATTGATCACGTGTCGCACCTTCAAACTTTTTGGGGGCCCATGGCGAGTTATTTCTGTCGCACTCAATGAGAAATGCATGAAACAGCATTGTTGGGACACTCCATTTTGAAAACGACACAGTACAGTGCAAACCGGACAGTTTGTTATGTGCTATTTTGTATGAAAATCAAAATTTGGGAACACTGGAGTGTGTCAAAACCAAGGTTTGACTCTAATTAATACTATAATTATGTCCTATATTTGCTGAAATATATTATTATGTCCCCTCGCTGTTCCAGCAAAGCTCTAGTAAGGTAAAACCTGAATTAGGAAGACAGGTTTCGACATATACACTGTACATAAAACCCTGACTTGCCTGAGTAACATGACACTGCATGATTGTCTATGTGTGTAAATCCTCAACAGCAACAAGACAGTATCTTTTCAACACGCTTCTCTCCTCTTCATACACGCCCTTTCATGCACTTGTGTGTGCTTTAATATTCTTTGTGGGATATCAAGAGACACACACTCACTGAAACCTCATTTTCCTCCCCTAATGACATATCAAATGTTTGCATATAGACCATATCAGTATGGAAATGTGCGCATGCATACAAGCCAAGCCTTGGAATAAAAGAAGCAATCAAAGCCATGCGTGTGTGAGCGTGTCACCAGCCTCTAAGGTTGGCCCGGTCTGTGTGTCAAACATGAATCGCAGCACACATAAACACATACACACACAGCGACACACACACAGCACAGCCTTGTTATCCGGGGGCCTGTCTTGCAGGCAGCCTCTCTAACGCTGAGTGATGTTTAAATTAGTTTACAATTTAGCCTCCTCGCTATCTGCAGACGGCTCTTAACTCAGTGTGCACGCCCGTGTCGTGTTGTTGTGTGCGTGCCTTTGTGCATGTGTGAGCGTAACAAATTGTTGCCAGTACGGCAGACATCTAATGACTTCAAATTAGCTGCCTGGCGCTCGCTTTGACACGTTGTTACCACTGTGTGTGACGGTGTGTGTGTGTGTGTGTGTGTGCATGTGAGCAGCGCAGCGCAACCATATCATGAAGCATAAATTGGCTTCACCTCTCCTCACTCTGCCTCTGTCTTTTTTCTCTTTGTCTCTCTCCATCAATTTGATTAAAAAATTACTGTAGCATAGCAAAAAAGATGTGTGTGTGTGTGTGTGTGTGTCCTACAATACAGCGGCATATATGTGCCATGTATTGACAAGAATAGACCTGTTAACCTTTTTATCTTACGTGTGAGAGGATAACAAATGTTGAGCTCCTGCATTTCACTCTGACAATCCTTTCCACTCCACACTAGATCACTTTGGAAGTGTGTGTGTTGTGTGTATTAGATCAGTGTTCAGTGTTGTAAACAGAGCTGCGGATTGCCTTTCTCGCTCATCTAATCACACCATCTTCTTTCCACCGCCAAGCAATCGTTGCTCTTCGCTCTGTCTGTGCACACACACACACACACACATACACACATACACACACACTGTGGCCTGCGGGTAACCAGGTTAACTCAGCCTGGCTTCTCTTAAAAGGAGAGGGTAAAAGAAAACGTAAAGGTGCTTCCACTGAAGTAAAAATAACTTGTCACTGGGCTAAACATACAATAGCATTAGGATCAATAAGCAAGTGCATGTCAGCACATAGATCAATGCAAGCCATGTATAGTAAGTATCATGTCTTGTATTATTTCCATATTTCACTTGCATTGATGAAATAATGCCCATGATGAATGCCATTGATGGTATATGATGAAAGATTACACAGTAATATGTGCACTGATACCATCGACTGCGCTGTTTAAACAGTAACAGGAGTCATATTGTATTTCTTATTCTATTGTAGTGCAAATCTGTGGCATATCTATTCCCTCCTCACAAAACCAATCATTTCTTTCATTAGTCCCTCTCAACTCAAACACGCCCCCAATTTCCATAACTGACTTGGTTTATCTCCACCTACTGTTGCATATTTGTGCATTTCTAGTTATTGAAATCACCATAAACTAAACCTCAACACGGGTGTCTTCTCTTCTTCTGTTCCCTCTTAAAGAACATTCTGTCTGGTGGTTTTAGGAATTACAGTAATCAGTCGTTCATCACTGTTAATTGGTTCCACACCCAGTCCGCAAAGTAGGAGTCCTACTTTATAAATGGAACATTTTTAGCATAGAAAACCTCTCTACGACGTCAACGCCTCCATACCATATTCTGGGGCTAATCCCAACTGATTTTGGGCACACCCTGACCTGGTCGCCAGCCAATCGCAGGGCACCATGTTGGACATGTGCACCTCAAATCAAGGTCACCTGTAAAGTGTGATCAGAAAGCTGAATACAAATGTAAATAATGGAAAGTTATATTTTGATTGATGTAAGAAATGCACTGTAATGTTTCATATATTTGCCCAAATAAAAAAAAGTTTCTACATTTTAGGTTCATTCTGAAATTTATCTGAAACTTTTTGTGTGTACTACATCCATCCATGGTGGCGGGGATACGCTGGAGCCTATCCCAGCTGAGAAGTGGCGTAGACCCTGAACTGGTGAAGTCAATGGCAGGCAGTAAATGCGTTCCGTGTGGAGGACAGGAAGTGACGTTTGGGGTTCAGTCTTTTGGCTTGTCGTGTGCTATACAGCCACACAGTAACCTCTGTAATTATGATGATGATGATTATGATTCATTCATTCATTTTCTGCCGCTTTTCCTCACGAGGGTCGCGGGGTGCTGGAGCCTATCCCAGTTGTCTTCGGGCGAGAGGCGGGGTACACCCTGGACTGGTGGCCAGCCAATCACAAGGCACATATAGACAAACAACCATTCACACTCACATTCATACCTATGGACAATTTGGAGTCGCCAATTAACCTAGCATGTTTTTGGAATGTGGGAGGAAACCGGAGTACCCGGAGAAAACCCACGCATGCACGGGGAGAACATGCAAACTCCACACAGAGATGGCCGAGGGTGGAATTGAACCCAGGTCTCCTAGCTATGAGGTCTGCGCGCTATGATTATGATTGTTAAATTAAACATGGAATAAAAGCCTGTTGTTCTGGCGATCAAGTCTGGTGCAAACAAAATCGGAAAATTTTGCTACCTTTGCTTCAAAATTCATATATACACTTACCGGTACTTAAAGCAGTGAGTGTGCATGAAGAAATGCACAAAGGCTGCTTCATAAGGTCACAATTTCCTTGCGTGTTGCGTGTGCATGTACAGTATGTGAGGACATTTGGTCGGCCAGTTGGACGTGTCAAGAGTTCAAACTGTCTGGGTGCAGGGATTAGGGTAAAAGGTCAGGTCATGGCCTGAGTACAAGCAGCATGCATGTCTACTATGAGGGTTTACCAACCAGTATGTATGTGCCCTATCGCGGCATGAAGTGAGCCACGGTAGACTTCTCCTACCTGGGATGTGCTTGGCCCAGCCGATGTTCACCACCAGCTCTCTGTCGGCCAGGTCGCACAGCGTAGTCAAGGCCTTGATGTCGCTGTCTGGTACGGTCGGGTCAGGCATGGCGTAAATCTTCTCTGGTTCGGCCACCAGCAGGTGAGATACGATTTTGTTATCTGCAAGGCAGCCAAAGGCAACTGACATGACCACCAGACAAGGAGAAAGACAGAGACAGAGAGAGGGTGAATATATTGTTGTCTCACATCCGCGTTGGCCACAAATATACCATATAATAATACTGTAATACTTCTTACATGAAATGGTCCCCCACCATACTGTATGTAAAGATGTTATCAAAGGTGGGGGCAACTCAATTCAACACTATTTCACATGCAAATCACACTGTATAATCAGAATAATAATAATAACACAGCAAAATGGTAGCAAAAGTGTCTGATTAGCCATGAAATGTTCAAGCAAAACACACTCATTTTTATAGACTGTATAAAATAGACTAATGAGTTAACAGCAAATAAAATTATATGAATGGAGCAAATAAGAAAGGAAGATACGATAACATTTATGTCCTGTGGAACAATAAAGTCAGAGATCATTTGGTTAATTGTATTGTGTTTTAAAGGGAACAGGTGGAAAAATACCCATTCCCATCAATAAGGATGTGTGCGTAGAGACGTTCCAAAGCGTGTGTGATCCACACGTTTCCATACCAATGGGAGGAGGAGATAATACTAAAATCCAAACAGCTGATCTGGTAATAGTGACATGTGGTGATGAGATCTCTATGGCCCATGAGGAACACACTGATACTCTGCTCCCAAATTAATCCACTGATTAATCAAGCACAGGAATAACAACACAAGATGAGCTAAGACCAAAAAATAAGAAAGGAACACAAGATATCTTACAGGAATATCATTTTATATTTCCTTTTTATCCAGCTCAGGATCCGAGTCACAAAAGCGGCCGCAGCTGTATCTGCAGGTAAATCTTATTTAATGTTTCCTTAATTAGAATCAATGAAAGCCCATTTCCAAACCCTGAGCTATTGTTCTATTCCCACACGATCAATGTGGATGCTGAGGCTCCACACATGGGCCACACGGATTATACACACGCAGCTACGCTCTGATTCTATTGAATTGTGCAGGAGGGAAAATGATGCCATTTATATGGGAGGTTATCGGTTTTTATGTAATTTATATAAAGAACGTTTCAATACAGTACACAGCATCACTGTCCAATGGGAATCATATACAGTGAAGAAAATAAGTATTTGAACACCCTGCTATTTTGCTATTTCTCCCACTTACAAATCATGGAGGGGTCTGAAATTTTCATCGTAGGTGCATGTCCACTGTGAGAGAGATAAACTAAAAAGAAAAATCCAGAAATCACAATGCATGATTTTTTAACAATTTATTTGTGTGATACAGCTGCAAATAAGTATTTGAACACCTGTGTATCATCTAGAATTCTGACCCTGAAAGACCTGTTAGTCTGCCCATTAGAAGTCCACCTGCACTCCATGTATCATCCTGAATCAGATGCACCTGTTTGAGGTCGTTAGCTGCATAAAGACACCTGTCCACCCCATACAATCAGTAAGACTTTAACTTGTAACATGGCGAAGACCAAAGAGCTGTCCAAAGACACCAGAGACAAAATTGTACACCTCCACAAGGCTGGAAAGGGCTACGGAGCAATTACCAAGCAGCTTGGTGAAAAAAGGTCCACTGTTGGAGCTATCATTAGAAAATGGAAGAAGCTAAACATGACGGTCAATCTCAATCGGAGTGGAGCCCCATGCAAGATATCACCTCGTGGGGTCTCAATGATTCTAAGAAAGGTGAGGAATCAGCCCAGAACTACACGACAGGACTTGGTCAATGACCTGAAAAGAGCTGGGACCACCGTTTCCAAGGTTACTGTAGGTAATACACTAAGACGTCATGATGTGAAATCATGCATGGCACGAAAGGTTCCCCTGCTTAAACCAGCACATGTCAAGGCCCGTCTTAAGTTTGCATATGACCATTTGGATGATACAGAGGAGTCATGGGAGAAAGTTTTATGGTCAGATGAGACCAAAATAGAACTTTTTGGTCATAATTCCAATAAGCGTGTTTGGAGGAAGAAGAATGAAGAGTACAATCCGAAGAACACCATCCCTACTGTGAAGCATGGGGGTGGTAGCATCATGCTTTGGGGGTGTTTTTCTGCACATGGGACAGGACGAGTGCACTGCATTAAAGAGAGGATGACTGGGGCCGTGTATTGTGAGATTTTGGGGAACAACCTCCTTCCCTCTGTCAGAGGATTGAAGATGGGTCGTGGCTGGGTCTTCCAACACGACAACGACCCGAAGCACACAGCCAGGAAAACCAAGGAGTGGCTCCGTAAGAAGCATAGCAAGGTTCTAGCATGGCCCAGCCAGTCTCCAGACCTGAACCCAATCGAAAATCTTTGGAGGGAGCTCAAACTCCGTGTTTCTCAGCGACAGCCCAGAAACCTGACTGATCTAGAGAAGATCTGTGTGGAGGAGTGGGCCAAGATCCCTCCTGCAGTGTGTGCAAACCTGGTGAAAAACTACAGGAAACGTTTGACCTCTGTAATAGCAAACAAAGGCTACTGTACCAAATATTAACATTCATTTTCTCAGGTGTTCAAATACTTATTTGCAGCTGTATCACACAAATAAATTGTTAAAAAATCATGCATTGTGATTTCTGGATTTTTCTTTTTAGTTTATCTCTCTCACAGTGGACATGCACCTACGATGAAAATTTCAGACCCCTCCATGATTTCTAAGTGGGAGAAATAGCAAAATAGCAGGGTGTTCAAATACTTATTTTCTTCACTGTATATATATATATATATATATACATCCATCTTTATTTATGGATATTCTTTATTATTTAGTTATTCATTAATTTTTTCCTCACGAGGGTCGCGGGGGTGCTGGAGCCTATCCCAGCTGTCTTTGGGCGAGAGGCGGGGTACACCCTGGACTGGTGGCCAGCCAATCACAGGGCACATATAGACAAACAACCATTCACACTCACATTATTATTTAGTTATTATATTTTTATTTGACTGGATATAGGTTTGTCTTAAGGCCTTCTTATTAAAGAGAAGATCAAGTTTGTATTTTCCTCACGAATTACTGAACTTTGCCACCATGCTCCGCCTACAAAATGTAAGAAAAAAACATCAAAACTTCACATTTGAACGCCAGTTGTCCATTTATTAAAGGTGCATCCATTTTTGGAGTCATTGTATAAATCTCCAAAGATCATCCCTTGAAGTATGACCTCTGGAAGTCATCATAAACAGAACAAAACGCCTTCTTCCTGTTCACGTTTGGCCCTTTTTTGATGTGTTAAGTTAAATAAAGTGAGTTTTTGAAAGGTGTTTTCACAAAGAAATATTTCAATATTAGTATGAATGTGAGTGTGAATGGTTGTTTGTCTATACGTGCCCTGTGATTGGCTGGCAACCAGTCCAGGGTGTGCCCCGCCTCTCACCCGAAAGACAGCTGGGATAGGCTCCAGCACTCCCCGCGACCCTTGTGAGGATAAGCGGTAGAAAATGAATGAATGAATATAATATGGTAATATAACATGATTTTTTAATGATTTTATTGTATTTTACTGTTCTTTTTTTGTGAGCGATGGAGGTAAAATAGTAAAATTGGTCATTCGCTTAGTGGAAGCTTTCTCTAAGTGTGTGTGTGTGTGTGTGTGTGTGTGCGCGCAAACAGCAGCACGGCTACAATTGCATTATCCCATCATTTCCCTGATTAGTAGTAGCAGAAGTGGTCTTAAACTGTCGTGCAGCCATTCAGCATATTGGACTAAATCAGAATATGCTCCAGCTTTAAGCAAAATGGGCTGTAGGGAGCAAGCTGGTAAATACTGCTCAATCTGTGTGTGTGTGAGAGACACCAGACGGTTAGCTAGAGAGCTAAAGCTAGTTTGATGTGTTTGCCAGATTGGATTTAATCCGGATTAAATTTCTGGCTGGTCTCTCCCACCCTACCTACTCCTCCTCTTCTCCATCTCTCTGAGAACATTTGCGTTCACCTCCATTCTTTCACCCGTGTTCACTTTCCAATCATCCGCTTTTGGCGATGACCGGACTTGACAGTTGAGCTAAATGAACATCTTTAGAGTAAAATATGACACGCATAAAATGTTATGACCCTAAACTGGTAGCAGTAGAAACAGGGAAATAAACTAGGTCCCCAACAGATGGGCTCCCCACCAGCCTGGTTCCATTTATGTGTGTTCCTGTTTTTAGGGTCCAACTGTTTGTTACCTACATGAACCCTGCCTGCACACACTGATACAATTATAATAATTCACATTTTTACACTTCATGATTGAATAAGTGTGTGTGTGTGTGTGTGTGTGGTCTTACATGGCTTCTTGGGAGGCAGAGCCAGCTGAGGGTTCAGGTACGGACTGTTGTCTGCATCTATCCGGCGTTTATACTTCTGTCTTCCACCGCGAACCCTGTCCAGACGAACACCTGGAAACAATGCAGATACAAATTTTTCAAGCTTTAAAGTCAAAATTGGACCTTCCTTTTGTCCAAAGAACTTGGTTTAAAAGGTGCCATGTTATTCAAAAGTGACTTCTTCATGACACGTACCACCCGTATATACATACTGTATGCTCATCACTTCACTGAGGTCAGCTTTGTAAACAAAAAAAAACAACAAAAAATATTATTAAGGTCTTACTCGTTCCCCTTTTCTGTTCCCCGTACCAATTGCTTTGGACTCCTTACTTCCTCTCTCCCTCTCTCTGTGTCACCTTAATTAATTGACACAAAGGAGCCTTAATTTAATTAGGCTTGTCTCTCAGGGTATTGGATGTTACCGTGGTTACCACTTAAAGATGGATAAGGAAGACATAGGTGTCATGTACCCTGGAGAATAAGCGGAACCTGAGGAGTAAGTTCATTTAAGATAATAAAATAGGATTAGTACGAGTATTTGGTAGGCCCAGATGAGGGATGTTGGAGGTCTTGTTGGACTTCATTCGACGATGATGCTGAGGAGGCACCGGGCCCCGCAGAATGAGTTTCACCAGCATGACAAAATAAGATGTAATCTTTTAAAAAGCATTCACGCACGCAATTGTTTAATTAAGACATGATTCTTTGTGTGTGTGTGTGTGTGTTAAAAAGTCAAGAACCTGCAGTGTGAGGAGAAAAGGCATTTTAAGGATAATCCAGTGAAGATTACTTCCTTAGCCTAACAAACAGGACTAATCTGAAAGAGCCACACTGGGTCACTTGCAAACATTCATTCATTCATTTTCTACCGCTTGTCCTCAAGAGGGTCGCGGCGGTGCTGGAGCCTATCCCAGCTATTTTCGAGCGAGAGGCGGGGTACACCCTGGACTGGTCGCCAGCCAATCACAGGGCACATATAGACAAACAACCATTCACACTCACATTCATACCTATGGGCAATTTGGAGTCGCCAATGAACCTAGCATGTTTTTGGAATGTGGGAGGAAACCGGAGAAAACCCACGCATGCACGGGGAGAATATGCAAACTCCACACAGAGATGGCCGAGGGTGGAATTGAACTCAGGTCTACTAGCTGTGTGGCCTGCACGCTTGCAAACACTCACAAAAAAAAAATGGTGTTTGTTTGTCAGTGATGAAGAAATGGTCTAATGGTCAAGAAACTCTCGGACAGACAACACACAAGCACATGACTGTGTTGATGCTCCCGGCCAACCCATGGGACACGGAGAAATGTCCAATTTCCCCGCTTCTCTCCTTTATAACTTAAAATGAGCCGACAGTCACTTCATAAAGAGCCCTCTCCGACTACCTCATCTATTTTACACCAAATTAACTCTCCCTTGCCGCTGATTAACGATCAAATCTAAATGAATCAAATTAAAAACTGAAAATTATATTTGCAAAGCCCACCAAAAAAAAAAGCCGTAAGGAGGTGAGGCAAGGGGAAGTGCTTCTACCTCATATTAATAAATGAGCCTTAAAATCATAAATAATTGCATAAAGGGAAGAGGAGTGAAAATATAAGCTAAGATATGTAAAGATGGAGGAGAGAAGACTAGAAAGGGGAATGATATTTTAATAAAATGTTGATACAAATGATAAAGAATAATAAGGTAAAGGTAGAAAGTAAAAAGAGAGTCGGTAGAACAAGTTGAATGGGATGATGACCTAAAGCGGTTTAAGAGAACATCCATCCATTTTCTATGCCGCTTATCCTCACTAGGGTCGCCAGTTATGCTGGAGCCTATCCCAGCTGTCTTCGGGCGAGAAGCGGGGTACACCCTGGACTGGTCACCAGCCAATCACAGGGCAATATAGGGCAATATAGACAAACATAGACATAGTTTGTCTATAGCAGGGGTGGGCAAATATTTTGACTTGTGGGCCGCACTGAGTTAACAAAATTCTCCGGGGGGCCAGAACATATATTTAACATATATATTTATATAAATAAATATTTATATATTTAAATATATATATAATATAATATATATTTTTTATATATTTATTTTATGTAAATAAAATATATATATATATACAGTGAAGAAAATAAGTATTTGAACACCCTGCTATTTTGCTATTTCTCCCACTTAGAAATCATGGAGGGGTCTGAAATTTTCATCGTAGGTGCATGTCCACTGTGAGAGAGATAAACTAAAAAGAAAAATCCAGAAATCACAATGCATGATTTTTTAACAATTTATTTGTGTGATACAGCTGCTAATAAGTATTTGAACACCTGAGAAAATGAATGTTAATATTTGGTACAGTAGCCTTTGTTTGCTATTACAGAGGTCAAACGTTTCCTGTAGTTTTTCACCAGGTTTGCACACACTGCAGGAGGGATCTTGGCCCACTCCTCCACACAGATCTTCTCTAGATCAGTCAGGTTTCTGGGCTGTCGCTGAGAAACACGGAGTTTGAGCTCCCTCCAAAGATTTTCGATTGGGTTCAGGTCTGGAGACTGGCTGGGCCATGCTAGAACCTTGATATGCTTCTTACGGAGCCACTCCTTGGTTTTCCTGGCTGTGTGCTTCGGGTCGTTGTCGTGTTGGAAGACCCAGCCACGACCCATCTTCAATGCTCTGACAGAGGGAAGGAGGTTGTTCCCCAAAATCTCACAATACACGGCCCCAGTCATCCTCTCTTTAATGCAGTGCACTCGTCCTGTCCCATGTGCAGAAAAACACCCCCAAAGCATGATGCTACCACCCCCATGCTTCACAGTAGGGATGGTGTTCTTCGGATTGTACTCTTCATTCTTCTTCCTCCAAACACGCTTATTGGAATTATGACCAAAAAGTTCTATTTTGGTCGCATCTGACCATAAAACTTTCTCCCATGACTCCTCTGTATCATCCAAATGGTCATATGCAAACTTAAGACGGGCCTTGACATGTGCTGGTTTAAGCAGGGGAACCTTTCGTGCCATGCATGATTTCACATCATGACGTCTTAGTGTATTACCTACAGTAACCTTGGAAACGGTGGTCCCAGCTCTTTTCAGGTCATTGACCAAGTCCTGTCGTGTAGTTCTGGGCTGATTCCTCACCTTTCTTAGAATCATTGAGACCCCACGAGGTGATATCTTGCATGGGGCTCCACTCCGATTGAGATTGACCGTCATGTTTAGCTTCTTCCATTTTCTAATGATAGCTCCAACAGTGGACCTTTTTTCACCAAGCTGCTTGGTAATTGCTCCGTAGCCCTTTCCAGCCTTGTGGAGGTGTACAATTTTGTCTCTGGTGTCTTTGGACAGCTCTTTGGTCTTCGCCATGTTACAAGTTAAAGTCTTACTGATTGTATGGGGTGGACAGGTGTCTTTATGCAGCTAACGACCTCAAACAGGTGCATCTGATTCAGGATGATACATGGAGTGCAGGTGGACTTCTAATGGGCAGACTAACAGGTCTTTCAGGGTCAGAATTCTAGATGATACACAGGTGTTCAAATACTTATTTGCAGCTGTATCACACAAATAAATTGTTAAAAAATCATGCATTGTGATTTCTGGATTTTTCTTTTTAGTTTATCTCTCTCACAGTGGACATGCACCTACGATGAAAATTTCAGACCCCTCCATGATTTCTAAGTGGGAGAAATAGCAAAATAGCAGGGTGTTCAAATACTTATTTTCTTCACTGTATATATATTAAATATTTAAATATATCATTACATATTTAAATAAAAATGTATTAACACACACACACTATTTTATGCTTATAATTTTCCTTTAATTATTAATCTAATTTTATCTGTAAAAGTGTTATACTATCAGCTGTATGTTCTCATGTTCTTTTTTTCCGGAGCACTTTAATCATCAGACCACATCAAACTATGTCATTTAATTTAACAGTTTTGTTGGGTTTTTTTTTACTAAATAAGACATCCGACTAGCAAGTCATGTTGCTAGTTTGTATGAATATATTAAAAATTTAAATACGGTCGAGTAGTTAGCACGCAGACCTCACAGCTAGGAGACCAGGGTTCAATTCCACCCTCGACCATCTCTGTGTGGAGTTTGCATGTTCTCCCCATGCATGCGTGGGTTTTCCTCCCACATTCTAAAAACATGCTAGGTTAATTGGCGACTCCAAATTGTCCATAGGTATGAATGTGAGTGTGAATGGTTGTTTGTCTATATGTGCCCTGTGATTGCCTGGCAACCAGTTCAGGGTGTACCCCGCCTCTTGCTCGAAGACAGCTGGGATAGGCTCCAGCACCCCCTTGGCATTTGTGAGGATAAGCGGTAGAAAATGAATGAAAGTTGAAAGACTTGGAAAGGAACTGGCGGGCCGGATTCAAACGCTTGGTGGGCCGCATGTGGCCCCCGGGCCGTAGTTTGCCCACCCCTGGTCTATAGCTTACAGGGTTGGACCAGGAAGAGGGAGGGATGATATAATGTTTGCAACTACTTTGCAAGTAGCTGCAAGCAGAAGCTAGAAGGCCCTGTCCGCATGAAATTGTTCCAAGGATTTTTATTCCGATTTTGTAAATAGTTGCATCCAGATGGGAATCAATCACTGGGTGAAAACTGGTCATATGACGTCATCATTTTCTGAAAGAAGCGGGTTGCTTGTCTACACGGAAACGACAAGGAGTCGTTTTCAAATTTGAAACCGTTTATAAAAAAAAATGTGTCTAAAAGGCTGAAATGATAAAATACAATTTTTTTTTTTTACCTGAAAACATCTCTTTGTTGATAGCCCCTAAAAGAAGGAGCGGGACTGAGGGGTGACAAAAAGCCAAAGTGAGAATGTGTGAGCGTGACAGCTAAAGCCAACACAGAAAAAAAGGGAAGCTTTTGACTTTTGGAAAAAAAAAAAAGATAAAAAAAGATATGCCCACCCTGCAACCAAGTTATATAAAAGTGCCAGTTGTTTCTGCTGAGGGCATTGAAGAGGACACCATTTGCATTTCCTTTATTGCTGCTGTAGTCTGACTTAGGTAAAGGGCCGCTTGAATTGAAAGATAAAAATAAAGAGCTGATACTAAGGAGAGGAAAGAGGTGTGTGTGTGTGTGTGTGTGTGTGTGTGTGTAGTGTCATGCAGGGACTTTTTCATTTATTTATTGTTTTTTCCCTCCTAAAAAACGGAACAAATCTTAAGCAGCAGTGCCTGAGGCGGTGGGCAGGTGGCCGTGGTTACGCTTGTGTGATCATGTGTGAATGTGTGTGTGGAAGACGATGGCCATGTGTATTTCTAAGAACCACATTCATGAAGTACACTCTTCTAAACCTTCTTGCTAGCTTCTTGTTGACATTCTATTCCCATTTCAGATCAATAGGGTGACTTTTTTTTTTTTATTATTACATTACAATCAACTCCAGAACACTCCCCTTCTCTCTTCAATTGCCATTGTTCACTGATGGCACAATTGTCCATAGGTATGAATGTGAGTGTGAATGGTTGTTTGTCTATATGTGGTGCACCAGGGTGGACCCCGCCTCTTGCCCATGTGCAGAAAATGGATGGATGGGGTACACATATGTATGTGGTGCGTTCGAGGATCGTCTATCAAAGTAAAAAAAAAAAAACACTTGATAGTAAAAAAGTGGGTTTTCTAATATTGCTGTATATAATGTATATACAGTATATACCGTTTAAAAAAATGCATAATCACATATTTAATTATTAAAAAAAAATTAAAAAAGTTATTGCAGAGAAAATTTCCATTGTTCCTTGTTTAAAGTAAAATGTTGTTCTGATGAAAGTTCGTGATGGTGTCATTTCAAATGTCAGTTCCACTGTACTATGGCTACATTAGTGGGACAAATTAGCTATCTTAGAGTATTCATTCATTCATTCATTTTCTACCGCTTATCCTCACGAGGGTTGCGTCCCAGCTGTCTTCGGGCGAGAGGCGGGGTACACCCTGGACTGGTCGCCAGCCAATCACAGGGCACATATAGACAAACAACCATTCACACTCACATTCATACCTATGGACAATTTGGAGTCGCCAATTAACCTAGAATGTTTTTGGAATGTGGGAGGAAACCGGAGTACCCGGAGAAAACCCACACATTCACAGGGAGAACATGCAAACTCCACACAGAGATGGACGAGGTTGGAATTGAACTCCTGCGTGCTAACGGTTGCTGTGCAGCCTATCCTATATCAGACACGTTCAACATGCTAGAGTGTCACCTTTGGAACTAAAAAAAAATCCCATATATCTCATGTTAACTTTGAATCATATGTTTTACTTTATTTTTCTCCCCTGAAGTCTTCTTCCACCTCTCACTTTGAAAAGCCCAGGACTAGACCCTGCCTGTATGTGGTTTCCACTCTGTAGACTCCCTGCTAAAATAAAATAGGTGGGATAGAGCAGACCACTTAGACTGAGCTCTAGTCACAGTGCTATCGCTCCTTTCTGGATGGAGCTGCAACCAGATGCCACCCATACACACACACACACACATACATACATACACACACGTACACTTAGTGAGGAGAGACACTACAGGGCCAGATTTAGCCGCATGCTTCCCATGAGGAAGGACCAGACGCCACTGGTTGTCTGGCACCATCACCATCCTCTTTCATTTCTCCACATCACTCTGCACTCCTCTTTCCTTGACTTATCTTATATTTTCACCATTCTTACCTTTCCAGAAAATTACATTATTCCAAATAGTCCACTAAAATAAGTGAGGAATATTTATTTTAGCCCATTAAATGACAAATTCTACATTTTAAACCTAAATCTAGGGCAGCATGGTAGTCGAGTGGTTAGCGCGCAGACCTCACAGCTAGGGGACCAGGGTTCAATTCCACCCTCGGCCATCTCTGTGTGGATGTGTGCATGCGTGAGTTTTCTCATTCCAAAAACATGCTAGGTTAATTGGCGACTCCAAATTGTCCATAGGTATGAATGTGAGTGTGAATGGTTGTTTGTCTATATGTGCCCTGTGATTGGCTGGCGACCAGTCCAGGGTGTACCCCGCCTCTCTCGCCCGAAGACAGCTGGGATAGGCTCCAGCACCCCCACGTGACCCTCGTGAGGAAAAGCGGTAGAAAATGAATGAATGAATGAATGAATGAATGAATGAAACCTAAATCTATTCAGAACCAACACAGCAGCAGCTGCATATGGACGACAACACACACCCAGTGACACAGACTGTGGCATTCCAACCAATCTACCTCATTAGGTCTTAGGGAGCATGGCCCAAGTTGGCACGAGCTGCGGCTATATGCGAGTGTGCAAGCGAAGCCGCATGCCAGGGTTTATATTAGCGGTGCGTGGTCTTGTGTCCCTGCTAGTGTACCATCTGAATCCAGCTGGCCGTTTACGACTTGATAGAGATGGAAGCTTGGACATGTTGTGTGGCTTTAAAGCAGGACGCCCGTTTGTGAGACGCGGCTGCACTGTTGTCAGTAGGAGCATATGCACGGCACACATGCACTGTCTGCTGCCAAAATGGTTATGTTCAATTCTGTGATGTGCGGGTTGTATTCTAATTATTACTTCTTATGTGTGATGACGGTCTTTTTTTCTTTATTATTTTCAGCCTTTTACCTATCACACCCTTGCACATACACACACTTCTGTCAAAGCCCCGCCCCTGTGACCTTTTGGGCTCAAGCTGACGCATCGTTATGACCTCATTAAAAATGGACAGACAGTCATTGCCAGAGGGGAAGTTCTCATAATAAAGTCAGGCTTTTTAATTGCCTCGCTCCAGAAATTAGCTGCTACATATTGGTGGGTGGGCGCCCCCATGTTCCGTCCCTCCTTGCCTTCCTCCCTCCCCCCTGCTTGTTTACTCCTCTTTCCTTCCTTCCTTTCCTCACTCGTTGGAAGCAGGAGACACTCAAGGGCTGGATGCTTGGACTTAAATGATACTCAATATGCTGCATTATTACATGCATTATATAGTTCTTATTACATATTGCAGCTGTACCTAATGCTGGCTGTTGATGCTTTCAGATTAATAGCAAGAACTAAGCTTCCAGGGTACAAAAAATAAAAAGATAAACGGATACGTTAAGCTTCTTGAAAGAGCCATTCATCTTTTCTCATTCTTATTTGAATTAAAACATATAAAAAGCTGCCTCTCCAAATGACCCTTATTCATATGTATAATGTGTATTAAATTCACAGCCTCCAATACAAATGGCACGGCTGCGGTTTGTCAGGTTGATATATACTATATGTATGTAGGCCTATGATGCATGTGCGGCAACTAAAGGTAGCTATTTGTTCTGCGCTTCGGGATCACATCCTTCCACTGCAAGACAATAGCTGTGATTCTTCCTTATTGCAAAAGCCTCTAGTAGTTGAATTGAACAAATAATAGTAATAACACACATCAAGCCAATGGTGAGACAAGTGGGGGCTGCCAGTAATACACACACTTACATGTGTATGGCGCATACAAGCAGACGTGGGGGACATAGCTTCTGCAGAAGTGGGATGGACCGGGAGAACAAACGCTACAGCAGCAGCTTGAAAAAAGTGTGGAGGAACTACAGAAAGGATGACTTCGCAATTGCAGTGGGGAGAAAGATTTTGTTACACACTCAGGAAAATGATTCTGCTGTTTTTTTTGCAAAGCAACCCGTTTGAGATATGGAATATGGAATAGGCAGGAAAAGAGTTTCTGCACCTTGTCATGTTTGTTTCATAGAACAACAGCATGAATGGAGTGAGCTCTTTGCTTTTTGGGTGGAGGCGGGGCTGCTGGCATACACACAGAGTGCAAAAGAGTGTAACATAACATATGCCTTTATTCGTCCCTCAGTGGGGAAATTCGTATTATTAATTAAATAAGTAGATTCCAATATAATCATATATTATTTGTATTTTTTTTATTGCACTTTTCTTCAACTTCATGTTAACTCATTTTCCTGCCAAAGATGTATTCATGTGTTTTATATATATATATATATATATATATATATATATATATGTCTTTTACATTTTTTTGCACAGGAGGCACAAAGAGGTGTTGATGCAACTCCACAATGGAAGACATCATGTTTGGTGCAGTTTTAAGCTAAAAAAAAGTGCATTTTATAAGAGCTCGGCATGCATCTCTCCAATTGAAATCCCTGCTCTGCAACTGTTGTTGAGTTGTTTATGTTGTGGCCTCGACGTTTAAACATTTCCTCTAAATATATACCATATGGCTACATTTGTGTAAAAGTGAAAGTGAAAGAACTACATCTACTATAGCTGCTGGGTGTGTGGTCTACAAAAGCAAATAACCGCCAAGGTCTCTGCCAGAAAGCATTGGCATTACCAGCTGCGGCTGTAGGCAACCTCCTAATATAGTTTTTAAAAAGTCAGTCAGGTTTGCTGCATTTGAAGTATCATGGGTCATCAAGTGTTCATGTGCACTTTCTCATGCACTACAGATTATTACACCATTTTGGAAATAGCAAGCTTTTTCCAATGTAATATCATTATTAATGCATTACACTGACATTACATCCGTGTACTGGAAGGTGAGAAATTGTGCAGGTGTACCTAATAAAGTGTCCAGTGAGTGTGACACTGCCCAGCAGTGGGATGTGGAGGTGAGTGGATGGATGAAGTGGTCCAATAACAGTGAGTGGGAAGAAGAAGAAGACAAGAATGGATGGTGAGGAGCCACATTCCCTGACCACAGCGAGTAAAAGTGTGTGTGCGAAGGGAGGGCGTGGACCAGGTCTCTCATCAATTACAACCTTGAACCTCCTTCTCCCTCCTCTGCTTTCTCTCACACACACTTTCTACTTCATTCGGACACCCTGCCCCCGCCCTCCTCCCCCACCTGGCCTTTCTCATCCTCCCCCCGGCCCCTCTGCTCCGCTCCTATAAATCAATCTCCTCTCCCAAGCCTCCTCGATACCGTTATTTCTGTTTCTTTCTCCATCGTTTTCTTTCCATGGCCGAAAGTGCGGTGGGAGTGGAAAGGTCAGAGGTGACAAGACCAAAGGCAGGCAGAGAGGGAGGTAGCGGTACCAGGGGGGTGAGGACATGAGAAATGGAGTGTGTTTAATCAAAGTGGTGCCATGGCAGTCATAACAGTTTTTCCTTTCAGGCATTGCTGGTTCATGTTGGAGAAGAAATGATCCAATAATTTACACGTTCATCATTAAGACATAGATAATGGCTGTGGCTGTGGAAAGCGGACCCGATAGAACCAAACCAATGAAACAAGAATACATTAAATTGTGTTGCATGTAGCATTTTTATACGTAAATCATTGGAGTTAGGAATTAGCAGGAAAAAAAGGATGCTAAAAAACAGCTACAGAAACCTGCTGATAATGCTAAATGTGTATGTTTTAGTTTTGTGTCACAGCCCATACATTCAAACCCAGATTTTCGTATGCCGTAGTTTTTGCATGATTCGGTTTTGGTCAACATTTCTGCCAAAATGTTGCCCCGGTTTTTGTACAACATTAACTAGTCTGCTTGCCCTATAATGTATCATTGCGCAAAAACGAGTATATCACCTTCCACATTGCTGACTCTCACTGTCCGTGCATACTATTACAGTGGGACAGCCAAATAACCTGCCATGGGGCCAAAAACTTTTAGGTGTCCGGCACGGATTCATTGAATTTACATTATTTTGTATGCTTTACCTTTTAGTATGTTTTGGTTTTCATCTGCCCCTTTGGATTAGGTGAATGACAAAAATTGGGCATTGGGCATTAGTGAGATATCAATAGTAATATTCCACATTTAAACTGTTTCTATCCAGCTTTTTTTGTTGTGTTTATGTTTTTCAGGAGAGCCCGAGTCAACCCCTGTTATGTTCTGATGCTAGTTGTGTAAAATTTTATTAAAAACAATTAAAAATTGTATTTATTGTTTAAAATGTCAAGGAAAAAGAGTAATATGAGCAGCAAAAATATGACTAATAACATATATTTTATACTGGTTCCAGATAAATTATTGTGGCACAATATTGATCCCTGTCCTGCATCTGTTGTTTTTATGCATTGCAGTGTATTTTCTTAATAGAATATGATAGTACACATGCATTGCTATGTTAATGCTACATGCAACACAGCTAACAGAGAAAGATTAGGAAGAGACCTTTTCCCTTACCCTCCCTCAGCATGCCCACTGTCAGACACTTCATGAAGCGGCAGGCCTGGCAGGACTTGCGTCTCCTCTTGGTGATTTCACACTCATTGGTGGCTGGACAGCTGTATTCTATGTTGCCTGTGGACACCATAGAGGAGAACGTGAGATCAATAGGTAAACACATTGGGGAAAAAAGACAATTATCCGTGATCACGGAGCCAGCATACGTTGATATAAATCACCATACAAATATTTCAGTTTTAAATAGAATGAACACAATGAGAGCATTAACACAAGCGACTAACATGGACAGTTTTCCCAACTGGAATTAAATAAAAAGTACTACTAGAGGTGCTTGGGAAGTGGCATTGTCGTACGGACGGTCAACAGACGGACGGCAGGTACACTAGTGGTTCAAATGTGAATGACACCCCTTATGACTAAAATAAATGAAAACATTGCCATATTTTGTAACACAATTATTGACTTGCAAAATTTGATGTTGTGACAGGCCTAGTATATACCATGTTTATATAGCCCTAGGACACAATATTCAATATTATTGAAAAATCAGTCACAATCATCAAAAATGGCCGATACCGGGAAGGAAAATGGCTGCCATTGAATGTGTTAAGAATAAAAAATGGGTAAATAAACTAAAACACACTGAGAGGGCGCATACGTAGATGACGTGGATGATATTTAGTATTCTACACGGGTCACCATATGTCAGTAGTGTAATGTTCAATGAGACATACAGCATTTGACCTGATAGCTGGAACAACAGGCTTTTATTGCAGGTTGAGACAATAATAAAAACATAGGCTCCTGTCTCGGCCGTAACTCATACCAAGCTGAAACTCAACTCTGAACCCCTGATGTCACTTCCTCTGCACCCACCACTCAGTTCCCCTTGGCAACTAGTCTTATTTATGTCTATTATATAGCATAATATAGCAATAAAGGTGTGTCAGTTCATGTCTAGAAGGCTACAATAATAATAATAATAATAATAATCAGGTTTTACATGCTACAGCCAAATAAATATTTCATTTCTAAATAAGGAATCCAACTTTGCTGACCTGATAGCTGGAACAACAAGCTTTTATTGCAGGTTGAGACAATAATAAAAACATAGGCTCCTGTCTCGGCCATAACTCATACCAAGCTGAAACTCAACTCTGAACCCCTGATGTCACTTCCTCTGCACCCACCACTCAGTTCCCCTTGGCAACTAGTCTTATTTATGTCTATTATATAGCATAATATAGCAATAAAGGTGTGTCAGTTCATGTCTAGAAGGCTACAATAATAATAATAATCAGGTTTTACATGCTCCAGCTAAATAAATATTTCATTTCTAAATAAGGAATCCGACTTTGCGGAAATTCTGTAGTACTGAAGTACTGTATTGTTTTTAATTGGACAGTGATTTAAAAAATGCAGGACTGTGGTGTCATACTGCTTTGTTGATGAACTGTAGGTAGCTGACATAATTCATACGCATATTTATATTTACCTGACAGCTAGGTGGATAGATAGATACTTTATCCATCTCCCCTCTGATATTTGTATATTTGTATTTATCTGTTATTTGTTGTGTAAAGCATTTCTATGCTTTCTTCTGTCTCCACTTGCTGTCTTATCTTGTATCCTGCTTTACAGCTTCCCTGGAAAGCTTTTTTTTCTTCATTTTAGAGACAGTTACGCCTTCTCCAAATGCACCTAACAGGATTGTCTTGTTTAGGGAACGTAAGCAATAATGAGATGTACATTTAAAGCACCAAATAACAATTTCATTCTTATTCCTATAGTTCCTGCAAACAGCGAGAGTACAACCAGCATCCCAGCAAGCTCAAGTGTCTCCCTGTGAAAGAGAATAAACAGTGATTACTATTGACTGCTGCTGAGGAGAGGATGTTTTCTCATTACTCCGCTGATTAAGGGGGCTAGTTAGCCTGGAAAAAAAAAAAAAAGACTAAACGCACAAACTCGTCTTAATGGGTAACAAGATGCTCGTTAATTGGACCATGTTAGTTAAAGTAACTGGCTAAACATGCTAAATGCTGGGGGAAAACCTAATGGACGCCTCTAATGGGACATGCTAGAAGATACTGGTGGTGCAGCAGATTAATTCAGCAATTACTTATAAGCGCTAAGGCTAGATGTGCTAATGACACCAAACCGTAGTAATGGATCTCGTTAGAGTAGCTAAATGAATAAGTGTGCTGAAGAGACACTTATAAGCAGGTGATTTGCGGCACCTCAAAGCTCGGGCTATGTGAGTATAGTATAGTTTGCATGAAGGATGCTACATAGTAAACATATTATATTGACTTCCATTAGTAGAAGGACTCTCAAGTCCGTGCTTGGCAATCTTTGTATGCTACCACACAAACACACAGAGAGCTGCACAGAGAGGGGTTAATAGCAGAATGTCATTCCTTCATGTGACCATCTTTATTTCTGCCTTCACGCCTCTTCTTGGACACCGGGTCCGGCTTATAAAGCCCAATGATTCCTCTTGGAGGCTTCTTTGTATAATATGTGCACTGTTGGTGGCTGTGAGGGGGGGATATATGAGGGCCTCAAATCCCCTGCAATCTCCTTTGAGGTGTGTGCGTGTGTTCACCTGCTGCAAGTCAATTGACCACCACTGTGGACACAATGGAACATTCCTTTTTTGTGCTACATAAACAAAGCATTGTGATGGAGACTGTTGGACGACAAGGTGACATATTGTAAACCTTTTACCGTACATAATCATAAAAACTGTATTGATATTTTATGATACATTATTAGATTGCCATAGAATAATCATTTAAAAACTATTTATAATGGTTTTATAATTAGTTTGACCCTGGAACAGATTATTTCCATTTCCTTTATTCCAAACCATGATGGGAAAAACCTTAGATGGCTAAGAAAAATCTGATCACAAATTCATCTACCTCTGGAAGAAATCATCAATAAATCCATGATTAATTGACGATAATTAATTTTGGTGATTAATCCTGGTATGACTTTAAAATGAAATCCACAGATTTCAGCCTCAGATGTGAATATTTTTACATTTCCTTCGCCATCCATAAAAGAAGACTTATTATTTTTGTGTTTTAGGCAAAATAAAAAGATATTCACACACAGATTATAGTTTTTTGATTCTATTCTGATATGTTGCAGACCAAACAACTAACTGTTTGTGTTTGGTTCATATTGGTCCATTGAGAGACTAATGGATTACTTGATTAATCAAGATTAATTGACTAAAGAAAATAATCATTAGGTGGAGCCTCTGTCTTTATTCTTTTAGTTTAGAGTTTTTGGGATAAAAACTCATCCAAGTACTCAAACTGGTCCCTATCCTGATAAACTGCAGTAACATTTCCTTGTTGTCTTTTGTGATGGAAATACATTTCCTGGCATGAAAACGTTCCTTAAATGATTACAATATAGTTGACTTCTTTTAATTTCTCCACAATTTTATGCGTCTTTGCATGTCTCTGATCTCATTCCATGCCACTCCCCCATACGCTCCTTTATGTATCCCCCTCTCTCAATAAGGGGGTGATAGATGCACGTTGTCAGGTGTTGCTGGACTGACGCCACAGAAACAGCAGCTGCCACAGCCACTTCCTCCATGCTGTGACACTCACACACACAAACACACACACACTCTCCATCCACACGCCCCCCCCAACTTTCCAACATTTCTCGTCTAAAGACATTGTCCATTCAAATGCCGACTCTCAACGTTCCTATCTTCTTCTCACTTTCTTTTTTCCACTCCAAACTCTATCCTCCTCCTCCTCCCTGTCCAGCTGGAAGGGTTTTTTTGGTGATTACCTGCGGTTTTATTGGCTAATGGCTTGAAACATACCAATATGGCTGCCATTGCCCATCTGAGGCTGGCATGGCTTTCTAGCCAAGGTAAACAACACAAACACATTCACATGTTATTGACATGGATGCAAGCCCACACGCATGTAGGCCAACACACGCACACACACACACATACACTCCATGGAGGAGTTTGGCTTGCATGGCGGCCAAAGATAATGTTATGACCCATTTGCTCCAGAAGATAGAAGCTAGCACATAAGTAAGGAATACCAACTGGAATGATCCATCATCATCAAGTATGAATTAAAATGATTCATATTCATGCTCAAATGAAATATCAGACTCACATAAATATTGACTTGGTATTATTTAGTCTTTGTTTCTTCATTATTATTTTGCCTTCAGTGGCACTTGTTAATATATATATATTTTTTTTCCATTGCTTGTAAAGTGTCCTTGTTTTTTTTGGAAAGGTGTCATATTATTATCATATGGGGAGTTATTTAACAGCATAGTGAATAAAAAGGTTGGAACAATAAAATCAAAGATTATTATTATCATCATCAAATGGGGACTGGACGCATTAAAAGTTATTTTAAGACAAGAAAAAGAAAAAAACACTCACTGAACGCAATATTAGGAACACATTCAATACAATAGCTGTATGAAAAATTCTGCCTTTTTTATACTCATGCTAAATTTTCAGTGTTTAATATGTGCAGGTGTATCTAATTAACTGTCCAAAAGTTAGAATCCCTCCATTTCCTGCCAGCGGCCCTGCAATCCCAACATGCAGACCTCCATGACCTGCAACATACGGTCCATCTCCAGCCAAGGAAAGCCAGGATTACAAGCGGAGTGAAAATGATAGAAGAAGAGCAGGGTGGCCAAACAGTGGAAGGTCACACTCAAATAAGCTGTGCATCATATCTATACAGTCACGGCTCTCTTGTTTTTCATCTGTTCCACCAGTCCTCACCTATTGAACTTTTAACAAACCTCTCTAAATGAAACAGGCCACTTTAGACAGTGTCGCAATAGCGGATGAATTAGAGGTCAAAGCAACACACAGAGTGATTACAAGGTCGTCTGTATGTGTGTGACAGTCTATTTAAGTGTGTCTCGTGTGAGTTTATCTCTACATGCGTGGGCTCCAATCTCTTTGCCAGGCGTGTACCGTGGCCTGATCTCATCACATCATAAACACATACAGGTCATCTCTGGGCAGTGGTGAGCATCTAGTGGATATAAGACCACCACCACCACCCCCACCACCACCGCCCTCCCTCTTGTCTCTTTTGTTTTCTCTAGGGTTTTGCTGGGAAAGCAGCTTATCAGAAGCAAAAGAAAGCAGCGACAGATAGGTGGTTGGATGGAAAGGTGGATAGATGAATCCTGTCTGATATGATTGACCGACTGACTCCATAGATCAATGACTGACTGGCTGGCTGGCTGGCTGGAAGCTGAGTTTTCCTTGAGCGAGATGACTGACAACTCACTCATGGGTCTATTAGTCCTCACAAATTTGACCTATTCTTGCACTAAGCATTAAAACAAACATGCAAAGTTCAACAGAACTATGCACAGATACAATGCATAAAATAGAAATGCATCGATATTTTTATTAATATTATTATATTGTATTGGATATCATTCGTATAGATCAGGGGTGGGCAAACTACGGCCCGGGGGCCACATGCGGCCCACTAAGCGATTGAATCCGGCCCGCCTGTTGCTTTTTAAGTATTTCAAATTTTAACATACAATCTGGAAACATAACTTGCAAGTCGGACGTCTTATTTAGTAAAAAAAAAACAAAAAAATTACAAATTAAATGAAAATAAATAACAAGAAAAAATATATATATTAACAATATATATATATAAATAAATGTAGGATATATTAAATGACTGATGTTTAAAGTGCTCCTGAAAAAGTTTTACAGATAAAATTAGACCAAAAAAATCTAGAAAAATTATAAGTATAAAATAGTGTGTATGTTAAATATATGTTATGGCCCCCCCGGACAATTTTGTTAACTCAATGCGGCCCACCAGTCAAACGAAATGTCGTTGCCTGGCTCCCGTGAAATAATAAATAATAAATAATAAATAATAAATAATAAATAATAAATAATAAATAATAAATAATAAATAATAAATAATAAATAATAAATAATAAATAATAAATAATAAATAATAAATAATAAATAAATACTAAATAATAAATAATAAATAATAATGTGGAGAATAAATTGATTACATCAAATATGAACAACAATGTACAGTGTAAACAGTAATTGTACAAATAATTTAAATAATTTAGAATAAATAACAATAATTTAAAGTTTTGGTTGTGCGTGTGGGCAGCTAGAGAGGCTTATTTGGCATTGAGCAGTCTGATGGCCAGGGGGAAGTAGCTGTCTCTAAACCTGGTTGTTCTACAGCGGCGAGAAAACAGTTTTATTATATTATATAACACAGTATATGCTTTACATGTTTATATCATAACTACTCTTGCGGCTTCATTTACATCTGTCTATAATATATCATGCACATTTGATCACTAAGTCATAAAATGTTAAATGAAGGAAGCAAGCGGGTGTCTAATCATGTCATTTTGTGCCCTTCCCATCCAGGATATAATGTCCAAGAGTTTGGGATGAAATGAAATTACAATCGCGTGCTCCAAATACCTGTGAACTCTACCTGAAGCCCTATGACAAGAGTCGAGCGAAGGATTAGCCGGCCTAATTCCTGCTACTCCTCTCATCATGTGGATTACTGCTCTATCCTCTCTCTCCTCTCTACTCCTAACCTGAACCCCTGACCCCCTCCCTCAGACATGACCTGTGACCTTATTGTCACCAACAATGTTAGAGGAGGCGTGATGTAGAAATGCAAATACAAATACTGCAAATTGCTTTTTGCTCTTAACACCAGAGGTCAAGGTTGAAAGTTAGTGGCATAGGGTCATGTCTAGCTAGGGTCATGCTTGGAGATGAACTGATACTTATTAGAGTGTGTATGCATGATGGAGAGAGATTAGAATACTAGAGCTACAAGTGAACTAAATTAAAAAAATATCACACTTATCTGTTTTTGTCCAAAACAACAAGACAAAAATGTAAACCCTGATATTATTATACTGTAATGACCACAGCAAAAGTAACAGCATATACAGTACAATGTGGAATATCTAAGGTTCTATAATTGGGGATTTGAAACCAGGTTTGGACTAAGCAATTTATTGCAAATAAGCATTAAACTGAAATAGGCTGTCCATCAGCCCGATGAAAAGTTGAACATTCCGGCCTTTAAAAATCCAAATCCTGGCCAAAATGTGTCTGTCGGGTATTGACAGTGTCATGATCTCTTGACGGCAAAGGAAAAAAAAGCTTTCTCTCTTTGAATGCGGTGTGTTCAGCTGCATAAGCAAGATCTCTGCTGCTGAGGTCGGACGTATTAAGACACTCATTTTAAACTTCTTAAAAGATCCTGAGGGTTATGGAACAAAAAGGTCAAGCGGCTGACCCAACACACTTTCACCGGTGCTGAGTCGGAGGGTGTGATTGGCTGTCCGTCAAGACACGAGTCGATCCTCAGTCTAAATGAAGGTTGTTATTGAATGGAGTCCAACCATCAGACGGCAAAAAAATGTCTTGAGAGGCCACGTCTCCTTCAACGCCACAAAATTGCAGATTGGGAATTTGCACAAGAGCACCAAAGGTGGGACATTGAAGGGTGGAAGAAGGTTTTATTCTCCAATGACACCTTAAAGTAACCTTGACGGTCCAGATGGCTTCCAATGTTACTGTATGACAAGGAGATCCCACCTGTGGTGTTTTCCACTTGGGGGTGCCATTGTGCTTTTTTACTTGTGCAGGGGCGTCAAACGGCAACACAAGAAGAATGGCGGGCCTACTCATTACAAAGTCCTTTTTTTAGAATTGTGTTTCTATTTTACGGGGAATTCATCTATTTTGAGTTACGTATGGTGTTAAACTTTTCATCAGCTGCTGAACTGCTTACTCAAAAGTTATTCTTTTTGCATTTTGAAGCTCTGCTTTGAACCAACCTCCTTCTTAACTTCTCTAACTTTTTAATTGTCACAATTTTGATCAGGGTTATATTGGGAGGAAGGAATTGAACCCATGCATGTAGATAGAAACTCACAAGAGAGACTCTTACTGTATGTAGACATTCACACACATACCCACAATGCAATTGAACAAAATCTGAAACCTGTTTGTGGCCTGTGTTTTTGCCTCTTTTTTTAGTACGTTGGAAAGGCAGGTGCAAACTTGCAATGCACGGCGCACAACCGTAGTTACTGTAGCGAAAAGTATGCAGGTACAATGGCATGGACTCCTCCATGAATTTGTTAACATATGTTCTACTGTCAGAAATAAAAACATAGAAACACATTATCTATCCAGCATTCTAATAGACAGAGTAAAAGTGAAAACCAACCTTGGATGGTGCGTTTGAAGAAGGCCTTGCAGGCCTCACATGACGCCACACCGTAGTGGTACCCGGAAGCAATGTCCCCACACACCAGACACAGCCTCTTGGGCATGGAATTTAACATGTACTCGCACTTTATCTGTGAATCTTCCCCGATCGTTGATGAACAGTCCTCGTAGCGCTTGGATCCGGGGCCACCGGCGGGACCCAAGGGCCCGGCGTTGGATCCGTAGAGACTCGGGGAGTCTAAACCGTTGGGGTGGCCGTTCATGGTGGACGAATAGGAGCCTGAGGCGTCGCTGGAGCCCCCGGGAGAGTGGTGGTTTAGACTGTCGGTCAGGGAGGCGGGACTTGATGGCTCTGTCTTTATATACGAGGACGGACAGTTGGACTCAAGGTGGCGCTCCTTACTGGACATTCTGCAGAGAAGCCTGAGGGAATACGAGGAAGAGCATATTAATATTGATGAATCACGATGAATGCCAGCATTTTTCCTGCATATGGTACCTATTGGGCTCTCCACCAATGCTTTTCCATTGGCCAAACCAGGTACTATAGTGCAGTGATTTTCAACCACTGTGCCGCGGCACACTAGTGTACCTTGAGAAACCGTCAGGTGTGCCGTGATGAATTATCCAATATCATTATAATTAACATTTATTAATCATCATTTGCAAATATTATGTCAATAGCCATTATGTCAATAGCCATTATGTCAATAGTATACATGGACCCAAATATTCCAATTGCATTTGGTTTATTTGCTCAAACGGAAAGAATTGAACAGGGATGGAATATTATTTTAACCAATCCGATTGAGGTATCTTGTACCCGCTCAAACGGAAAGTTGTCAGGGTGTGTTCTTCTTCGTGGTGTTTTTCTTCTTCTGTTGTTTATTGGCGGTTGGCAAGCAGCTTTCGTATGCATTACCGCCATCTGTGAAACAGAATCTAAACCCTTCCATACATTATTGACAAGTGCAGTTTTATTAAAAAAGAAAATATATATTTATATAAAACACGTCCTGAGTTTAATGATAAAATATTAGCAAGATTGAATTTGATGTTTTCCTGTTTAAATTTAGGTGTGTTCTTTCAGCGCATGCTCAGATATGACGTAAGACGCAGATCCAGACGTTCTTCAGTTTTAAAAATGAAGGCCAGCAATTGACACTGGACTAACCAAAGTTTGTTTTTGATTCAAAAATTTCAAGACTGGACAGTATCCATATTCCTTTCTATGGATACCATTGTTTCCCGAAAGGTCATTCGGAAAGAGAAAAACTGGTCATGTAAAAACGTGGCTACTGTCGAGTGTCTGTGGTGTAAAGACCGGCATAGCAATGTGATATTGGTCCGTGTGGCAACACCTACCTTGTTCCTCCGATAGACTTACTGATGCACATGTGAGGTTGTGGTGACATTTTGTAACATTTATGGTTAGTGGTGTGCCACAAGATTTTTCCAATGTAAAAAATGTGCCGTGGCTCAAAAAAGGTTGAAAAACACTGCTATAGTGATACCATATGGCTGACCTGAGCCACTCCTGGTTGCTCATTGGTCCCTGTAGTTCAGGATTCCACTATACTCTACTTTATTGCTGTCTGCAACCTCTTCTTGAAGAAAATATGCAAATACAGTAGACACATGACCTCCTCCATTGTTGTTGTTTGTAAGTGTGTCCCTGTTTAACTGCTTTTTGATGCAGCCTGGTTTTTGTGCAGGGAAAGTGCATATATACCTGAACTTTATACAAATAGGACGTGCAAGTGAAACATAAAGTGGATATTCTGGTTCAAGTCAAAGGTGTTTGATTGGGATGAGGTCAGGTTCGGACTTTCACGTTGACATCAAAGTTATCTAAGCATGCTTTCATGGAGCTTGTTGATGCATGGGATAAAAGGGTGTTTCCCAAAATGTTCAAACTAAATTGGAGGCACGGGTTCTCTAAAAAAGACTTAACATTCAGAGGGGACAAACCACTAATTGATTCAAGAATTGATGAAGGGGTGTGTCTTTATACTTTACATTTTCTAACAGGCAGCCAAGCTCTGAGAAATCCATCCATCATCTTGTCTTTTCCTAAGTCGTTGTACATTTTCGGAAAACCGGGAAAATTGTTGGGAAAATACAAAAAAAAAAATGTTCCACTAGGGGCAGGTCATGTAGGAGAGAGCAGCAGGGAGGCATGAGCAGTATCACACACACTCACACAACATGAGCATGCTTGCAGGGGCCGGGCGCTCATCCGTCACTCACCAGTCAATAGCCGCTTGTTCAACATGAAGGTAATCAGTAGGCAGCCTCTTTGCTGCTCCATCATCGCAAAGACAGCTACTCACACACACAGACACACACACGTAAACACACAGTGGTGGCTTATGGAATTTAAAAATGAACCTGCACAACAATTTCCTCTGGTAATGAAATTGTTTCTGCTATGTTGCCTGGCCCACAACCGTGCGTTTCCTTATTCCGCTCCCCCGTAAGGAGAGTCCTGTTAATGGCACTGGTAATTAACAACTATCTTCTTGCTGTCTATATCTCCTCTTCCCATCCTTTGTCCACTTTACTATCTTTCTGCCTGTCTCCCTATCACCTCCCATTCACTGCCATCTATCTCTTTCTCCTGCTCTTTGCATTTCCACTCTCTTTTTCTCCCTCTCCCACTAAAACCCTTCCTCTCCCTCTCTTCATTGTTAAAGGCAGAAAGCACAAAAGGGGTTTTTAATTAAGGCAGGATGCTGCTAAACGAGGGGCTTCTAAAGTCCAGTTGGGCTGTAAAAGATCCCTGTTCTACTGGGACCCATAAAACAGAGGCAGCGTCTTGACGAAGAATGGGAGAAGGGAGGCTGAGGGTGGGGGTTGGGGGCGGGACGGGGAATGGATATGGACAGGGAAACAGGTAGGCAGACGGAATGTAAGGAAAGAATGGCTGCCTTTCTTATTATGCTTTCTTCGCTTTGAAAGGGCCTCCTGAATAGGGAATTTGTGTTCAGCATTGAACCATACAACGAAACACAAGTGCTAGTAAAGTAAAAAATACTCACGTTACAGCGGATATAATTGATATTTACTACTTTTTATTGTTCAAATTGTACTGAGCAGCTTTCTTATATTGCAAAAAGTTGTATTTCAATTTCTATGGTTATCATCACATTTATTCATTCATTCATTTTCTACCGCTTATTCCCTCACATTCCTCAGGGTTGCTGGAGCCTATCCCAGCTGTGTTGGGACGAGAGGCGGGGTACACCCTGGACTGGTCGCCAGCCAATCACAGGGCACATATAGACAAACAACCATTCACACTCACATTCATACCTATGGACAATTTGGAGTCGCCAATTAACCTAGCATGTTTTTGGAATGTGGGAGGAAACCGGAGTACCCGGAGAAAACTCACGCATGCACGGGGAGAACATGCAAACTCCACACAGAGATGGCCGAGGGTGGAATTGAACCCTGGTCTCCTAGCTGTATCATCACATAAAAAAAAATTGTGATGATAACCATAGAACCATTTGATGCCAAATGATGATTTTTGTAATATTATGAAGTTGTAATGTGTTCCGTTATATACTGGGGGCTTTATCGGTGCTTGATATTTGATGTCAATTGTTTGCTTTAGCTTTGAAGGAACAAAATGTGACGGCATGGAAGTGGCTGACATAGACCGAGAGGTGATAAATTCAAGGTATAGACGTGAAGCTAATCTAGCAGATTACCAAGATAGCGACAGAGTGGTGAGACTTGCCTTAAAAGAAAGACTTTGATGATTTTTAGCCTCCACTATTCCGCCTCAAAGTCACTCTAATTCAAGCCAGTCCATTAACGGAAGCTTTGTGCTATCCAGCAATGCCTATAAATCCATTTATCTGATGCTCAGGCAGGCCTTTAGTTGAGGATGAAGGGAGAAAGTTTCCGGATGCAAATCAAGACACGTGAAAAGGAGGACATATCCACACACAGGGTGTTAAGAGGAAGGTGGCAGGAATGAGTGATGGCATAGAAGGAGATCACTCAGATTTGCCCACTGAAGGCAGAGAAAACACAGCGATGACAGGAAAAAAAAAAAAAATTCAGCGGAGCCATTTAAGCAGATGACGTGATGGCCATGATTTAATCTTTTTTTCGCTCTTTATGCACTTTTGTGTCCCTCCCTTTCTGACGTCAATCCCTCCAAGTGCCATTAAGTGAAAGAGTTTAAGTGCCATTTTTTCCTTCTTCTTCTCCTTTCTCCCTCGCTCACACCTTTTCTCTCTGCTTATAAATGAAAAATAATGGCCCTGGAAGGGGGAGGAATAAAAAAAAAAAAGAATGGGAGAACATGCGAGGAGGAGGAAAGAAGATTAAGAAATCAGTCAGTGCAGTGTGCCGACCGAGAGGTTGAATGCATTTATGTATGTATGTTATCAGTATAATTATGTCGCTATGTAGCGGCGGCTTGCTGCTGAAAGAGCAATCTTATTGTGCCCGTGCGCTCCCCAGATGAGTGTTGAAAGAGCAGGAAAGGCTCGTGTCTCGTCTCTCCTTTATGTTTTTAAGTGTTGAAAAAGATTTATATAAAGAGGAGAAGTGAACGCAATCGTGCTTTACGGGATGATTTCAGTATTTAGCTTGACTGTGTCATTTAAAGGGACGGCTGTATTAGGAGTGTTGCCTTAATAATGCTCCATTTGTTAATATCAATTTGTGGAATCTTGAAAATCAATGTGTTTTATAAAAAGTCATTTATTTCTGGGATTTTGCAAAACACGTATTATTGTTTAAAATTGTTGTTATTTAATGTTAGTTGGGAACCCAAATTTGCTTTGTCTTTATGATAATTAAGTAAGATTTGTTTGTTCTCCAAAATCCCAACAAAAGGGTTGGGGGGGGGGGTTTACGGTGATCTGTCAAAGTGGGCATGAGAAGGAGGGAGTACATTCAATGCTAGTCTAGACCTGCCAATATGTACACATTTATTGTACTCAGCATACACAACTGGACTCAACTGTACTCACTGCTCTCCATTTTGTTGTATCTGCCTGGTTTCTATTTCAAGTTCCAATCAGCCTATCCCAGCTGTCTTCGGACGAGAGGTGGGGTACACCCTGGACTGGTCGCCAGCCAATCACAGGGCACATATAGACAAACAACCATTCACACTCACATTCATACCTATGGACAATTTTGGAATGTGGGAGGAAACCGGAGTACCCGGAGAAAACCGGGTGCAAACTCCACACAGAGATGTCCGAGGGTGGAATCGAACTCGGGTCTCCTAGTTGTGTGGCAGCCTTATTGTATTTATTATTGTAAATCTGATGCGAGACCCACCATCATCCAATCAAATTGCGGAAATGTTTCCAACTGAGACTTCTCATACGTCTTATGTCGTGAGGAACTGTTTTCAACACAATGTGAGCTGCACCACTGAGACCCTGTGTCTTCTCCAGCAGATATCTACAACATCACTTGATGTCTTTCCTCTCCCACTCAGGTTTGATAACCGCCCACAAATATGGCATACACTCACTCTGCAGTGTAACAAGTGAATAATAAGCGAATAATGTCTTTTCATAATATATATATATTTTGTCCCCAATGCAAAGACCTGCAACCCACTAAAAAAGGCCCCACAACCCACTTTCAGATCCCTGCTATTTGTGGGGGCTACATTTCAAGACCAACGGTGAAATACTGCAAATAATGGACACACTCATAAGAAAACGTGCAGTTTTACAACATCGTGTCTTCCCAAATAATCTTCCTGGTGAAAAATGTTGAGGGAATCAATTCCCGAGACAGTGCCCCCTGTTGGAGTCAAAGCCGCAGCACATTTTTTTCCCCCTGCAGAGCGCGCCATCAAACCACTTTCTATTTCAGTTACCATAAAAAAACTCTTTAAAGCAGAGAAAAGAGAGAATGGTGAACCACAAACTGCAACCACTAAATGAATACCTCTGTGACAATGACGTTTGTCTATCCTGGTGTTTCTTCTTCAACCAAATGTAACCTGATTCTCAATGATGACTGACAGCTTGTATATTTTTTCGGTATGCGACCGTGTCCAAGATCCCACGGACATCTTTCTTATCTTGTTTGCAATCCATCGTATTTTGCGTTTTGTGTTTTCCTCTTTTGTCTCGCCAGGATCCTTCGCTTCTTTAAGGGACTGCAATAGGTGGAATTATGTTGGAGACAGAAAAAAAAAGAAAGCATCCAAGCAGAGAGGCGTGTTTTGGTCTTTGTGTTGTTAGGGAAGGTGGTCCACAGTGCCGTGACAAGCTGTCATTAGAGCGGCCAACCTGATGTAGCGGCCTGACAACTGGCAGGGACAAACGTACAATCATCGTATTAGAGCTCAGTCTGCTCACTCTGTCGCCGCGCCGCTCATGCTCTATTTTTCCCTGCGCACTCTTTGATTATATGAAGTCTTTGGACTGCAGCTTTTTGCTAGATGGCGAGACATAAACACAAAGTGAGATCGAAAACAACTCCAAACTGTTTTTTATCCACTCCCAGAAGTGGAGGGAAGTCCCTGGACCAAATCAAAGGTTTTAGACGTTACTAAATAACCGGCTTGAGAGCAACACTTGCAATTGCCTCAGCAACTGAACTTGAATTCTGAGGCATGGAAACATACAGAGGAAATCATTCATTCATTCATTCATTCATTTTCTACCGCTTTTTGCTCACGAGGGTCGCGGGGGTGCTGGAGCCTATCCCAGCTGTCTTCGGGCGAGAGGCGGGGTACACCCTGGACTGGTCGCCAGCCAATCACAGGGCACATGTAGACAAACAACCATTCACACTCACATTCATACCTGGCGAGTCGCCAATTAACCTAGCATGTTTTTGGAATGTGGGAGGAAAACGGAGTACCCGGAGAAAACCCACGCATACACGGGGAGAACATGCAAACTCCACACAGAGATGGCCGAGGGTGGAATTGAACCCTGTTCTCCTAGCTGTGAGGTCTGCGCGCTAACCACTCGACCGCCGTGCCGCCCATGAAGAGGACATACTCGGAAAAAAAATGTCCCCGATACCATTCATTACTGGCAACCAGTCCAGGGTGGACTCGGCATTCACACCTTAGAAATAAAAATGTCTGAGAATGTTTTTTTTTTTAGTTTGGAGCCTGTAATTGTTTGAGTGAGATGCTGATGTTATAATCACATCACAACAAAAAGTTGATATACAATACTATTGGGGGGGAGAGGGGGGGGTCTTTGTCACTCAGCATTCACACCAAAGTCAGAACAATAAATTTCCTCTTAAATTTCTCCATGTGAGCCTTTTGTTTAAACATAATGGTAAGTCGATGAAAGCCGCTTGTAGCAAATGCATTTGACAAACATAAGTAGAAAATCCAATCTATACGAAGAAGAGGAGAAGGAGGAGGAGGAGAAGGAGGAGGAGGCGGAGAAAGCCAAAGAGGCTGAAGAAAGCATTAGAGGAAGAGACGCTAGAAGTGCTGACAATGTAGCCTGCGTGGCTGGCTAATACCTTTCCATCACACCCAGCATTGTGCTCGCCATGCTGATAAGAACACACAGTCCAATAAGCAGAAAAACCTTACACAATTCTATCTGTATGATACTGGCAATGCTTTGGAATGGAAAAGGATGGGAAATATATTGAATTAAAGAACGGGCTAAGAGAGAGCAGCCGAGAAAGTTCTTTTATATTTCCATAGTCCAATGAATACAACCATGTCATCAATAGACTGAATTGCTTTCTTTTTTGTTGGGCCTTGTTGTTGCTGTGACATGTTCAATACTTGAAGTCTGCAGGGCTGCATGCATAAACACAACACAACACACTCCTTTCTCTGTGCTAGCGAGGTAGCCGTCTTGATCGTACATTGTTAATACAATAATGACAGTAAGCTAACTCTTCTAACTCCCGACCCGCCTCACACAAAAGGTTCAAAATGTGTCAAAACATTCACCGCAAATGATGTTTGACCTCATAAGTGGATTTGACTTGAAATTTCTCACACAGCCACCCAATAATTTGGGAATTGTCTGACAATTTTCTGACAAGTACAATAAAATGATACTCAAATCCGAAATTCCTGGATAAATTGAGTCACCCCATTCCCTGGGCACAATGGAACGACAACATAAACCACTACAAATGTCACGTTCTGAATGGAAACCGCTGAATTGCTATATTCTCAGCATGAAGGTATTTGGTAAAATGATTGATGCTGACTAGCGCGCAGACCTCTCAGCTAGGAAACCTGAGCTCAATTCCACCCTCGGTTATTTCTCCCGGTACTCCGGCTTCCTCCCACATTCTAAAAAACATGCTAGGTTAATTGGCGACTCCAAATTGTCCATAGGTATGAATGTGAGTGTGAATGGTTGTTTGTCTATATGTGCCCTGTGATTGGCTGGCGACCAGTCCAGGGTGTACCCCGCCTCTCGCCCGAAGACAGCTGGGATAGACTGATTGGAACTCGAAACAGAAACCAGGCAAATACAACAAAATGGAGAGCAGTGAGTGACAGTTGAGTCCAGTTGTGTATGCTGAGTACAATAAATGTGTACATGTTGGCAGGTCTGGACTAGCATTGAATGTACTCCCTCCTTCTCATGCCCCTTTGACAGATCACCGTAACCCCCCCCACACACACCCTTTTGTTGGGATTTTGGAACAAACAAATCCTGCTTAATTATTAATTATCAAAAAGACAAAGCGGTCGAGTGGTTAGCGCGCAGACCTCACAGCTAGGAGACCAGGGTTCAATTCCACCCTTCACCCTCGGCCATCTCTGTGTGGAGTTTGCATGTTCTTCCCGCGCATGCGTGGGTTTTCTCCGGGTACTCCGGTTTCCTCCCACATTCCAAAAACATGCTAGGTTAATTGGCGACTCCAAATTGCCCATAGGTATGAATGTGAGTGTGAATGGTTGTTTGTCTATATGTGCCCTGTGATTGGCTGGCGACCAGTCCAGGGTGTACCCCGCCTCTCAGCTGGGATAGGCTCCAGCACCCCCGCGACCCTTGTGAGGAAAAGCGGCAGAAAATTAATGAATGAATGAAAAAGACAAAGCAAATTTGGGCTACCAACTAACATTTAATAAAAATAATTTTGAACAATAGACATTACATGTTTTGCAAAATCCCATAAATAAATGACTTTTTATAAAACACATTGATTTTCAAGATTCCAAAAATTGGACAAATTGATATTAACAAATGGAGCATTATTAAGGCAACATTCCTAATACAGCTGTCCCTTTAAATGACACAGTCAAGCTAAATAGTGAAGGTAAGCGTTAGGAAATGAATGAATGAATGATTGATGCTGACAAATAAGATTGTTTATCTTCAGGGGTAATGCTTAAGTGTGATAGTTCTTACTTGTCAGCAGTGTTGAATGCGACATTAGTCTGAAAGAAAAACAAAATGTGCTGTGGAAGCTTTTGTTTAGATGGAGAAACGCACAGTGTGTAGATGATTATAGTTGTTACCTGACACAAAAGTGAACCGAGCAAAATCAAAATCCAACAGCGAGAGTTGAGTCAAAGCACTTTCCCTCCCACTGAGCTCCCTTTCTAACATCTTTTGGCTCTTTTGTCACCATTTCTACATCTCACACAAAAAACACACACACACCAGGGAGCAGATCAATTGTTACAGTGTTAGACGGGCAGGAACCCTGTAATTCTCTTCATTGGCTGCTGAGTAAACCCCTGATTAGATACAATCGATGTCATAATGGCCAACATGTTCTATCCAATGGGCTGTTGACTTGTACAGACACCGAAATGGCTCAGTGCTAAATAAGAATCTTCGCAGTCGAAAATGCATTGATAGTTTTATTCCAAATTTAAAGCAAACCTTTGCAGGCTAGTAAGAGAACGGTGATATAAGCGATATTAGGTGTGTCCAAAGTGTGGCCCGGGGGCCACTTTTGAATTGGCCTGCAGCATAGTCTAAAAATAAAAAAGGAACTAAAAGAGCAGACATTTTTACGAGAATGAAGTCAAAATATTAAAACAAAAAAAGTTGCAATATCAAAAAAAAAATCACGAGTAACATTATGTGGAAAAATAATGTCATTTTAGGAGCATATTATTTTATATTATTATATTATATTATTAACAATATTATAGAAAACATACAAAACGATGTAGAAAATTTTTATTTTTAGAACGTTAGGTTGGGAAAAAATTATAATTATGATGTAACAAGAATAAAGTCAAAATATTATGGCAATCAAGTCAAAGTTATAATAAGAAAATTTAAGATAAAAAATCAATATTACAAAAACGACAGCAGAAATATTAGGAGGGAAAAAAGTAATTTACTAACAAAAAATGTTGCAATATTACAAGACTAAACTTGTAACGTTATAAGTAGCATAGCATTGAAATATTAAATAAAAAAGTTTTTTGAAGTTATAATATGAGAAACAAAATAACATTTTCAGTTTGGAAAAGTTCTAATATTATGGGAATCCACTCATAATATTATGAGAGGAAAATTTCCAGACATTGTTTCAGAAGACAATTGACAAAAAGAGCAAAAACCCAAGTTGTTTTTCACTGTTAAACATGAACATAAAGTTGTCAGCATCCCTACATGTGTTGCTACGCAAGAAAGTTTCCTGTTTTAACCGATCAAAAACACAATTAAAATATGTAATTAAAAATCTTTCATAATAATGGATTGATGATGATTCATTGTTGTCTTGAATCCATTGACTCAAAATGGAGTGCACTACTGGGCTATAAACAGCAGGGGCGCTGTTTATTCAGTCTCAAGAAGTACAACATGACATGAGCTACATTGAATACATCATGCTCGGCATTATTTCGAAGCAGGAGTTCAGAACATTTAGACAGTGATTCTCCAATATGAATTATATATCGTTCTTTGCCCTCAAAGAGAGGTTAATCTTTTATATCATATAGTGAATATAAAGCTAGGTACAACACAATCAAAAACACAAAACATAGCACTGGCGCTGATAAAGGGAAAGATTATCCAAAAAAAGAGATAAAAAATACTTGGATAAAATGAGTTTTTGGCCATAGGTGAGACAAAAGAGACACCCCAATGGTTACAAACAACACGATAGGTATACACTATGCGAGGTCGCCCACAGTGTGACGTAATGAGAGCTAAGACTTCCAAGGCCCCACTAGTGGGACTATTAGGATGGATCCTGGGGTTTGTCAAGTTTACACACCAACATTCTCTCTCCTCCAGTGAATGGATGAGCTGCTGTGGGTGGGTGGGTGGGTTGTTGTGCGTACACATGCAGGGCAAGCTCAGCCAAACGTTATTGATTAGGAATTATGAGCTTTTCCAAACAGCAGCTCGGCGACTGCAGAATGTCGAGTGTTTTTGTCGTATTTGTCGTCACACGGTGCAGATGTCAAAACTCCTCCCCCCCCTACTGTGAAGCCAGATTCAGATATCAGGGTGTAGTAAAAGGTGATAGAAGTGACAGTACTACGTGGACAAGACACGAGCATGTCCGGGGTTCAAGCGGTAAGGCGAGTGCACGGCAAACACTGTCAGATGAGAATCTTAATGATTTGGTCATTTTTCTGGTGAGCACTTGCTGATAAATGTGTTGCCGTCTGCTGCTATCTTCGTCACTACAACACACACACACGTTCGAAACCCTTTTCCTTCTGTCTTCTTTATCAGCTGTTTTCACAGTAGTGATTCTCGACTGTAACAGAACAGTGCTGACAACCTCAAGAAGAGGAGGAGGAATATCCAAAGTTCCAGTTCATAAGAGTACTTGAAGTATCAATAGAATCCAATAAACATTGAGGCATAATTATCAATGTTTCAATTCAACTCAATGGGATTACAAACCCAATTCAAAACTGCATTTCCACTTGGGTGGATATCAAAAAAGTAACATAAAAGCACCATAAAAGAGGAAAAAAGAAACAAAAAAAGGTTCTCTTAACTCTATGTCTTTCCGCAACATGTTTGGCTGTAATATAAACTTCTATGATAGAACCATTTTAAAAATACAGCCATTAAACGGGTCACGCCGACCGTGTTTGTCGCTCTGCTAAATCAGCAGTTAGCTTGATATGCTCTTGAACGCCAGGCTGCACAATCGGACGATAGAATTGTTTAAAAACAAATGTTTGATTCGCACAAACAACGATGAAATGGGTGCAGCGGTTTCAATCACTCACTCAGCAAACTATTTTGTGTTGTGGAGACACAATATACCCCTAATATGTATATATATATATATATATATATATATATATATATATATATATATATATTATCATCAAGTATTTGTGGTGGCATCCTCCCCGCTACCTCACACTAGAAACCCGGTTAAGTTGCTGCAAACAGATGCTATTACGCACGGGTATAATAAAAATAAGTACATAAAAAAAAACTATCCCGAATCGGATTAAAAACACTTTTTTTTTATTAAGCAGATGGTGAAAGAGGATTTCCACTCGAGTAAATATGACAGGGCGTTCAAATGTGAGAAGGGAAGGATGTGAAGAAGCGACAAGGAGGGAATGTGTGAGAGAGAAGCTGTAAAAAAAAAAAAAAAAAAAAAGGAGTGTGTGCAGTAAAATGGGAGTACATTGAAGGAATGACGAGGGGGGAAGAGTGCAAAAAGAGGATAAGTAGAAATGGAAGTGAGGAGACACAAGTGAGGTGAATTCTTTAAGCAGATCAGATTTGAGGAAATTGGGCTGTCATGTCAGGATTGCCATGATTTACACCTATCCATCACTGTGAGCGACGGCCGGAGGAGGATGCACAACAATGCACACATCACTAAACTTCACAATCTGACCTAAATAGCCTCCCTTTTTTTAGCCTGTTTACATTTTACATTCAACAAACTGTCCTGCACGGAAATCATTACTCTATTTTCTACCACTTATTCTGTTCAGGGTTAAGGTTGAGCTTAAGCCTATCCCAGATAACTTTGGGTGAGAGGTGGGGTCCACCCGATGAGTAAAGACGTAATAATTGTGAATGGAGATTAAGAGCATGGGATTAGGGTCACATTTGTATGAAGAAAAAATTAAGATAAATAATTAGGCTGCTTCCACAATCGGCCATCTCTGTGTGGACTCCAAATTGTCCATAGGTATGAATGTGAGTGTGAATGGTTGTTTGTCTATATGTGCCCAGTGATTGGCTGGCGACCAGTCCAGGGTGTACCCCCGCCTCTCGCCCAAAGACAGCTGGGATAGGCTCCAGCACCCCCTGTGAGGACCCTTGTGAGAAAAAGCGGTAGAAAATGAATGAATGAATGAATGAATTAGGCTGCTGCATATTCTATGATGATGGTCATATGCTGCTGACATTCCTCCTCATCTTGCCGCTTTCACCCACCCCCCCGACCCCCCTCCCTCATCTGATGCACCTTAGAGCTTGGTGTCTGTACCATCTGTTAAGGAATCTAATTCACATCCGGTCATAATCACATTGCTTTGGAGTGTCCACTATAGCGCTGCCGCCATGTCTGTTGTCTGTGGTCTACAATTTTTATGTGGAGGGGGGGGGGGGGGTGGTATGCATTGACATGTGACCTCCGTTGTGTATGTTTATGTGTGGCCATGTTTGTGTGTAGGTGTGTGTAAGGCGGGCAGCGGTGACGGGGGGCGGGGGGTGGAAGTTAATGAGAGGTGAGTGTCTGAAAGTCTGTCTCTCTCTTTCTCCCTCTCGCTCTCTCTCTGCTCCGCCAGTAATCCTCTTCTATAAATCTGCAATCCAATCAGCGTTGTCCACACACACACACACACACACACACACACAGAGCTGTTGTGAGGCCCATCTGTGTGTTAAGGCAATCTGCTTTATCATTATGATTACATTGGGCTCAGTTTACAGCAAAGTGTGTGTGTGTGTGTGTGTGTGTGTGCCAGGGGTGCGTGGCTGGCTGACATTAATCACATTCCCATGGTTTGATGGCCTAAATAAAATGGGGAATAATATTGTTGCCGTCCAATGAAAACCCACACAACTCCAAACACAAATTAAACATATCCCTGGAATTACCTTCAAACTTTATAGCACACAGTGGAAACATGTTAATATAGCTGGATAATATAGCTTAATGTAGCTTTAATAATAATAATAATTAAGGATTTAGAAATGCTTAATGTTATGATGTATTATTATTTTGCATGGACCCCGAGACGCCGCAAGTACAAGTATATGCATGTGAGTGTGTGAAGTAAACTGTAAACAAATCTCATCAACACAGTCGGAGGTCGCTCACACTGGCAGGAGCGCTCATGTGATGCGATGCTCGCCTTCTGCTGCTGGGGTGTGAATGTGGAAAACGGTCACATTAATTGTGACGTTCATGTTAGGATGCTTGGACATAGAAATGTTGTTTTTTTCTCATCAATTTCATATTTATACTTGAAGTTTAGAACTGCACTTTACTGTACAGTGCAGTTCTACACCGCTGCAAACTACAACCGCAATAACAAAAATATTCATTCATTTTCTACCGCTTATCGTCACAAGGGTCACGGCGGTGCTGGAGCCTATCCTAGCTGTCTTCGGGCGAGAGGCGGGGTACACTCTGGAATAGGCGCCAGCCAATCACAGGACACATATAGACAAACAACCATTCACACTCACATTCATACCTATGGACAATTTGGAGTCGCCAATTAACCTAGCATGTTTTTGGAATGTGGGAAGAAACCGGAGTACCGGGAGAAAACCCATGCATGCATGGGGAGAACATGCAAACCGAATGTGGAATTGAACTCGGGTCTCTTAGCTGTGAGCCGTGCGTGCTAACCACTCAACCGCCGTGCAGCCAACAAAAATATTATTGTGTGAATACTGTACCTTTCTGAGGGTGTCAATCAAACATGAGCATTATTGTCTACCTTATTGTGTACCTAATGAATTGAACAGGGTGACAAACGTTACTCCTCTCATCACTAGACTTCACTGTCTGCCATCACACACACACACACACACACACACACACAGTGCTGGTAACGCACCCTTTAGTGATTGGCTGAGGGTCTGCGTGAGAAAGGTTTGCCAGACTTCTAATTGGCTTGACCCAGACTAACCCGACAATCCTATGACTAAGACTTCCTAGTCTACACACAAACACACATACACACACACACAATCACACAAAATAAAAAAAGGCTTTGCAGAAAGCCCAACAACAACAACACACCCATCGATAGCGTGGCGACGGGTTGTAACATAATAACTAACAGGTTAGCTATTATGGTAGCCACTGATACTTTTTTTTAGAATGCAACAACAAGATGAAATCAAACACAAGAAATGTAAGCATAAATACATGGTGCTGTTTCAGTTTTCCAAAAGGTGTGTGACAAACCTCAAATTTGGAAATGTTCAAACCCAGGTTGAAAACGCCTGGATCTGTACTTGGCAATTTAAATGTTTTATGCAATGATTTATGGAATTTTCTATAATGATGTAAAAAATTTTTTACATTTTATTATGTGATTTTACCCAAAACACTGCAAAAACCTCTTCCAATGACCTTGTCTACAAATTGTGCTCTATAAATAAACTTGCCTTGTCTTGCCTCCTGCGTTTGCATACAACACCATATACTGCTAATTAGGAACAAATGGCATACTCACAATGACAACTGTGTGCCTTCTCCAGACAAACTGAAAATGATTAAAAGACGCCAGGGCGGAAGAGGAATGTGCTGGCTGTTTGTTTAGACATGAAACACACAGCGTATTTACAGTTGTCATTCTAAATATGGAAGCCCCCAGTTTGACATGTTTGGAACTACACTCAGACGGGGGACATTTTTCACGTGGTTGATGTTGATTTAGCTACCTCTTCGTCTATATACCAAGGGTTGGTAACCAGACATTTTGCCTTCTCTTCCAGTAAAAAAAATAAAAAAAATAACCCAAAATGAAAAGAAAACGTAGCCAACTTTTCCATAAAAAAGCTAATCAGATTTCACATTTCTCCATATCAGTGTTGTTTGCTCAGTAGCGTTACGCCTGACAGTTCTATTGCTGCAATTGGCTGGCAACCAGTCCAAGGTGTACCCCAGGGTGTACCCCAAAGTGTACCCCGCCTCTTGCCCGAAGATAAGTGGCATAGAAAAAAGATGGATAGTCCTATTGAAAGATAGGCGCAATGTTGTTTTGCAGCCATGGAGACGTAGCGGACGTTAGGCTACATACTGTACGTATTGCATCGTGTTCTCTGATTGGTTTATTGCTCCCAGCGTACGTTTTCACGTCCCTGTGTCAGTGGGAGATGTTCCAACACTCAGGCGGAGTGCGTACCAAAGTAGCACACACAATGTGCACACGCATATGGTGCACCAGATTATCAGGCACCTTGTCAATTTTTGAGGCAATTGCGGAAAATATGGTACTTGGTGACTTATTTTCCCAAAAGCAACTAGCTACAAATGTAGGGACTGTGGACGTATAGTGGAAGCACGTATATTTCTACGGTTGCTGCCGAGAGGTCCGCCCTGCCTCACAAGCAGTCAATGGCCAGTCAACACCTCGCCAATTAGCGGGTCATGTTCTCCAAACACATAACAACAAGTTATAGAACTTGTTGTTATGCTCTCGTTAATGACATAGTTTTATTTTACTGCACAGTAACATACTTTATACTTTTTCTCTCCAGTGAGATTCACTCCACACACCAGCCTACCCCCCCCCCCCCCCTCCCCTTGCTGTGACCTTTATTTTGTACTTTCTATGCTCTTGTTTACCTTTATACTCTGCTATGGTGTGTGCTCTTGTACTTTTGCTTCCGTAAACCTGGAATTAGTGGGACTAATAAAGACACATCTTATCTCATCTTATCTCGCTCATCCAATCAGCAGTCAGAACAGTCCAGATGCATTCACAGACTTGCGGTGAGTTGGATATTTTATATTCTTTTTGAAACTGCACATTTTTTCTACGTGGTGTTAAAAAAATCACTTTGCTCAGCGATGGGAGCTGCAACAAAGAGGCTGAGGAGCGGCGGGTTGCTGACCACTGCTCTCTACAATAATCTCTCGCCACTTCAAATTTTCATGTTTTTTCAAAAATATATGAATTAATAAATCATTATTATGTTGAAGCAAAATTTTGCCTTAATTAAACATTTACAAGTATAAATAATATAAGGCAATCATAAGTGGCATTCAAAGACATTGTGAAGACATGTAGTACCCTACACAGGTCACTAGGTGTCAGTAACGTTACTGTACTGCTGGGTGAAAACGTCACCACATTTGCTGGCCGGAACAGGCTTCTTATTGCAGCTTTGAATGATCTCACAACAGGCACAATAATCCCTGACAGCGGCTACTGTTGTGGCTGAAATCCACACCAAATTAACACTCAACTCTGAACCCCTGACGGCCATTCCTGGACTCCCTGATCTCATCACGAGAACACATTTACAGTAACACACACCAGCACAATGCCTAATTTTCAGGTAATCAGGTAACACCTGAGTAAATGGTCTAACTACAAAAATACTCGATTGATAAATAAGGGATCCTACTTGGTGGAAATTCATTTATTACGGTCGGGTCTGGAACTATTAACTATGATAAATGAGGGATTACTGTACTCATTATTATAACTATTTAAATAGCATGTGTGGATCTCCCAAAAATAACTAGTAATACAGAATATCAAAGCTTTATAATCAATAGAGAAATGCTCAATCACTTACGGACAATTAGTTGTAGGGACATAGCCTGTGTTTCTACTGTGTACCTGTAATGTTTTGCTTGATGGCAGCCATGTTTTTCAACCGATCTTGCTCAAATTGTATAGACATGTGCTTGTCAATCCCCTGCAATTTTTATAGTTGAGCTGTGTGAGAAAGCTAGTAAATGTCACACGTTTGGCTGCAGAAGCTTTTTTTTCCTGACTGTATATGCAGATCCTTAACAAAAACAAATGGGCTCCTCTATGGCTCATGCATCACCTTTTTATTGAAATGTATTGAAAATGACTGCCATCAAAAAAAAGCCCATTCAATTGAAAAAGACTTTTGCTGAAATCTAAATGAAACCTAAAGTATTTTGGTGTTTTTACCTTGGGTTGTAGAGGGCATGGGGGTCTCTCATGTGGTTGGCCTCCAGCGGCTCGTAGCTCTGGTGCATCCTCCAGGCGCCAGCGCCGCATTTACCGTACGTTGACTTGGAGCTGTCGTCAGTGCTGCTGTTCACCAGTGGACCCTTCGATAAGTTCATTCTGGAAGGAGTGAAAATACTGATTAGCAAGTCCAACAAGGGGAAGAAGATAAAAACATTTAACTTGGTAATTATGACTCAAAAGATAGAAGAAAAAGAGCATGGCAAAACTGAGTAAACAATACATGAACAAATGTTATTAATGATAGACCCTGATCCATATTCACACACACACATACACCATATAACTTAAAAGTCATGTATGTGACTGTTGTTTTATTTGTCGGCACTAACAGGAATCAACATTAACAGGACGCTTAGGTCCTATAACATTTTAAGATGTGCATGCACACACCCATTCCAGTGAATAAGGCCATCGGATGGGGGGGACAAAAAGCAGAAAGCCCTGGAGGGCACACTGTGTGTCAAATCAAAGGCACCATGGTGTCGGGAGAGAGAGGTTGTCACTGGATTGATAAGGTCACTGCAGTCAATGCAACCTAAATTCTCTATTGCAAAAAAAAAAAAAAAACAACAACATTAATTGATCAAAAGTGACAGGTTATGAAAATGGTTATGGTTGACAATAGTGAAAATACAAACTTCAAAGTGAAACTTGTTACTTCACTAATAATGTGTTCAATTGCACACAAATGAGGACACTAATGAGGATGAGGTGGCGTAGAAATGGAATGAATAAATGCATGTATAAATATTGTATATGCTAATATTAATTGTACATTTAGTGTGAAGACGGTGTGAAGTAAGCAGCAGGAGGTGTCACCAACTTATGTACAACAGTTTATACCAGGGGTGTCCACAACTTGTTTTTTTTTTTTTAGACATATAGCACATTGTTGAAAGAAAAAAAAGAAATACAAAATTACCAATAATACAACAAAGAAAATAAAAAAAATACATTAAAAATATAAAAAGTGGTCCCCCACATCGTTTGATTTTCAGTATGCGGCCCTTGGTGGAAAACGTTTTTTACACACACATGCACAATTTAATACAATACAAAGAGTACAGTAGTTGTGTAATACTGATGTGTATTATTTTGGTTTGCAGTGATGTCAAACTGCCGACAGCTGTCAATATGATGCATCACAGTAGTAAACATATTTATTTTACATTCTAATGTGTCTAATTAGCTCTGTGCATGTCAAATAGTGGGGTAGAGGGGCTTTCTGTATCAGTGTCTTCGTGCATGGCCTGCATGCATGTTATTCATGCATGGACAACCAAGGAGAAGAAGTACACAGGGACGCCGGCGGATTAGCATTACCAAAGTTTCTGACAGAAAAGAAAAGGAAAACAAACAAACAGAGCAGGAAATATGGTGAAGATTGCCATGCATACGGTAGGGAATGAGGAGCTGTTTTTTTTTTTTTTTTGAGAATCAGATGATTGCATAATGCTAGTGCCAGCAACTCATACAGTGGTTTGTACACGCAAATAAATAAATATTATAATAGCATTCCAGTATGTTGTGACTGCTAACACTACCCTCCTCTTTCTCTTTCCATGTGAGGGGAGGTGGAGGGGTCGGGCTGTGTAATTTGTTGGTTTTAGTTCCACTCTGTTGAATCGGACCAATCGATATCTAGCTAGCCGCACACACTCTTATTGGCTTTGCTTGCCGTGTCACGATACGATATAGACAGAGAACACTTCATAGTACATTTTTCCCGTCATGGCGTCATCGCTGATGAAGGGACATCCGGCATTATGCGGATGGTTGACCAATCATTTGTACTTTTTGTTGTAAACTGTGGCTTATTAATATCAAATGTATTTAATTTCAGATGTAGTCTAATAAATTATTAATATAAAGATGATCATCTCCCACATTGTGAACGTGAACAGTAATTGTACACAGCTATTCCAGCCTAGACTGTATGCATGTGTGTGTGTGTGTGTGTGTGTGTGTGTTGCGTGGTGACTTGCTCATGTGTTGCTGGCCCATCTGTGACTAGAGTGACCATGGCAGTGTGTGTGTGTGTGTGTGTGCGAGAGAGAGAGACATGGGGATGTAGTGATTGATGAGACAGTTGCCATTCTTACTAATGCAAAAGGCACCTACCCCTGAAGGAAACAAATGCCACCATGCACAGCACATGGACACACACACACACACACACACACACACATGCTAGACAGCGTGATGTCATCAAGACAATCCAAAAAAAAACCCCATTACAACATTAAACCCTGATATTGAACATAGTAAATCTTTCAATGTCAATCCCTAAATGCTATTTATTGGAAACCAGTCAAACTTATTTAAGGTTTAAACATTTCATTCAGGAAAATGTCCATCCTGTATCAATATTTCCTACCAATGTACCCAATAAAAAAAGGCATAGAATATATTTTAATTTTAATTACTTTAAAATTTGGATGTTTACATAATTTATGGGAAAATAATGTGCCATAAAAAGATAAAGGAGCCTAATAGCCTTAGCTCTGCATGTGCTTGTAGGGAGGATTTAGGGAGTACATACTAAAAAAAATAATTAACTGCAATTAGTGGGGGTTAAAAAGTTAAAAGTTGGGTGTTTTTAGCTGAAAATAATATGAACGTAAGATAAAAGAGTCTAATACGCTACCTGTGCATGTTGGCGGAGTTTAGGAAGTTCATACAAGAAAAGAAACAATACACTTCCATCAAAACTGACATGTTATATGGGAAATAATAACGGTATATTGTATATAATAGCAAAAGTTCTACATCGCTAGAGTAGTTTAGTGAGCTAATGCACAAAGCAATGCATTGTAATACGTGGGGAGGTTGTGGGGGTGTCTCTTCTAAATGTTGACTTTTTTAAATGTAATGTGCCATAAAAAGAGGGAGGGTTTGATGCATTCATACAGAATACACTGTAATGACAAGAAAATTGATTTTTGGGGGGGGTTCATAAAAATGTTGGAGGATAACAATCGTCTTGCATGTTACAGGAGTGTAGGGAGTTGATACAAAACTGTAATTAGTGCAAAACTAAAATGTTGCATGTTCGGGGGAATGTGTATTTTAGGGAGTTCAATCCCCCCGCCCCCCCCCAAAAATCACATCGCTAATAACTTTTCTGAGTTTCTTTTCCCGCTGAGGCCTGTAATTAAACAAGCGCTAACCCTAATGCCCTGACTTTGAGCGGTGTGTGTTGAGGCGGTGTTTTCTGAAAGTGCGTCACTGCAGTGTTTTACGTATACGCTCCAACCTGCAAAATAATCCATCCGCTGTTATCGCGCCAGCTCTAAACAAATCCTTATGTACGATGCTGAAATGTGGTGATAAAGAACATATTCCTATACAGATGTGTGTGTTGGTCTCATGTCTGCATCAGGGCAGATGGGTCTAGATGCAGTATGCTGTAGGCATGTGTGTATGTGTGTGTATGTGTGTGTGTGTGTGTGAGCGGGTGTGTGTACACGTTAGCGTTAGCAACGGGAGCTGTTAGCGGGGCAGGCGGCAGATGGGCTGTCGTTCTTAATAGGGACTGAGCGGGTGCAGAAAGGTGACAGCTCCGCACGGGAGGGGCCTGCAGCGTGAGGACGGAGGGAGGTAGGGATAAGGGGAGAGCGTGTTGGGAGGTAAATGGTGGGGGAAGAACGGGATAAAGCGGAGATAAATTGTCCTCTGTGAAGAAGAAAAACAAAAGTGAGGATTGCCTACGCTGAGGCGCAGACCTCCTGAGGGCACAAAGTGTTAACTATCGTCTTATCATTATTATTTTGACAGAGATTTAAGCAAATAGACCTAAAAGGGAGCTGATAATTCATCCATAGGATATGCAAAAAGAAGTGACATTTTCTTTTTATTTTCTGTTGCTAGAAAAACCTTGTTCCGTCGTTCTGATATTTCAGTTTCTCATTATATAGTAATATTTAAAACCCAGTTCATCGTCTATGAAGGCCGCACTTCTTTTAAATATACTGCAATATATTTTCGCAAGCATGCCTCGGACATCTGATGCAAAAAAAAGATGACTTTGTGGCAAGCGGCAAAATTACACTTAATTAATCTGTGATGTTTAATCTGCATCATTTATAATCACACCTAAAATGCACTTTTCAACTTATTTCAAGCAAATTTGTGTAAAATAATGTGCCCAAAACCTTTTAATCCAGCACATGAAAATGCAGCCTAAATTGAAAAAAATATATATTTTGTTAAAAAAAATGTGTGCTGCTGCCCAGCGCGTCACGTCCCATGCGTTTTCCATAGAAGTGAGGAAAGGTCTAATATAAGATGCAACGTGAGCGAGAGAAGAAAGAGACCTGCATATGTGGCGTGGTCTGCCACATGAAGCATGATGGGAGGATGAGTGGAGGAATATTTCACTGTCAGTCTGCAGGTGGCATGGTCATCCATTTCTTTGGCTCTCCGCCCCTTTGCACTACACCTTTCTTTTTACGCACAAAGCCTAACAACTGAATCATATGAGGTGGGGCCAAAAAAGCGGGACCTTCCTTTTCTTTTCTGCTGTCACACACACAATCACACACACACACACATGCACGCCACTTCTCCATCTAAATTTGTTCTATTGTGGGCCAGTCTATGCTGTCTCCTCCCATTAGGGCCACTGTTAGAAGCCTTGAGCACTACATGATACACACACACACACACACACACACACTGATGGCTTGATTTTTTTTTAAATACGGCGTCAAATTTGAACTATAAAGTGAAGAAGTGTCTACTAAGAATGAACCAATGATGGGGCGCTAAAACACCAACGACACATTGCTGAGTGTGGGGTTTCGGGGCAGCGGGCCTCGGTCTTGCATGTCCTTCCGACAAATTTTTGTGCGTAGCTGCCAAAGAAAAAAGGAATATATTTGTGTTATATCAACAAAATCGAAAAGGGAAAGTTTCTCGTCGAAATCCGTAACAAGCATTTACTCCTCTTCCATGGACTCTCCGCTAAAGCGGGATATTCCCGTAACTATTTCCAATGAATTAGGATGTCAGCGCCTATGTCTGCTGTGACATGTACAGTACTTGTCATGCCTCAGAAATCTCAGCGCTGTTTCTTGCAGAATAGTGACGCAATCCTGGCTAACGTTGTTTTAGTTTTAGCGTCGTCCTATCTGCTGGAAATATATATAACTATAAATACAATATATATAACTATAAATACATAGGATTCCATTTTGAAATTGACCACTCTCACGGCGAAAAACCTCTTTTCTCCCACATGACTTGAATGCGCCACATCTGAAATGGGGTCAATACGTGTTGGTAAGCAGCGGAACCATAAATGATTTGATAGCATGTGATAATAATGAATGCACTCTGATGTATGGATCCCCTACATGAGTGGTGGCTGCAGAATGGGGCAGATGTGAAACAGAAAAGAAGGGGAGTGGGATACAAGAAGGGGGTGGGATGAGCAGGATTGCCCCTCTCTTTACTATCTCTCTCTCTCTCTCTCTGTGTTCTTTCAATCATCTCTTTGGCATTCAATCACACACACACACACACACACACACACATTTGGCTTGGCTGCGGTGTGGCGGCCAAATGCGGTGAGTATGTGTCACAGCTGGTATGGTCCCCTCGTACTGCTCTTTCAACACATCAAGGCCGCCATTGACCCATGACACACACACACACACACACACACACACGCAGACTGATTGATTGACTGGAAATCAGTCAAATTCACATAACATGTCACTGAAGACAATGTGTGACTTTTATAAGATGAAAAAAGCTGCAGAGCATGTTCGAGTGTGTGTATGTGTGTATGTGTGTGTGTGCGCTCATGCGTCCCGCAGACCACTAAGAGCAGGGGTGTCAGACAAAAGCAGCCACCCCCACCCTTGTCTTCCTCCTTCCCACCTATTCCTCTCTGTCTCACTCTTTTGCATCCCTCTCACCCGCCCTCCCTCCCGCCCTCCCTCCCTTTTTACAGGACTAAATTACTGCCGGAATGCTCGGACCCTTCACACAGGAGCCAGGCCCGTCGCTTGTATGTATGTGTGTGTCTGTATATGTGTGTTTGTGTGTGTGTGAGTGAGTTTAGGCGAGGACAAACCTGACAGATAACAAATGCCATCGGGACACAGGGACAGGCAAACGGACACACAAAAAGAGGGACACCTCAGAGGCCAGCCGTGCAGGTCACACACAGAAACACACACACACACAAACACACATGCACGTACACAAACAGAAGCACACAAGCTACAAATCAGCATGGCACATATTGACATGCCCTGACAGATGAATTAAGTAAATGATTTTATAAGGAGATTAAAAGGATTTTAATTTACGCAATCTCTCTTTGGTCGACCCCCACCTCCTCTTCTCCCCTCCTTCCCCTCCTACCACTCAGCTTCATCTCTCTGTCTCTCTCCCTAGTACTGGCTTTTCCTTGTGGAATTAGGAATTGATCGGAAATAAAAAAGAAAAAAAGGTAAAACAAGCCATAGAAATAGAATGTATGTCTGTGTATTTAAGTTAAAAAATCAATACATCACACTTTTTTATCACAAGCAAATATTTTATATTTCAAAGATTCTACACTGATATGATTTTAAATGGAACTCTTGGTGACAAAAATTCTCATTATTTCCGTCATGTTCATTCATAATAATTCAGAAATAGTGCTAAAAGATGACAACTACAGTGCTATCTGTAGCGTCTCACCGTTTGATGGCGTGATCCTTAATCGGTGGGATGAATTCACTAAAGAAATCTTCGTTGAGTGAAGCATCCATTGCAAATCCTAAGAGAAAATAATTTAGTCTTCCTGTTATCTTGTACTATGTGAACATGGAATTCACGTTTTGCATGCACGGCCGCCGTGAGTCTTTGAGTATAAACGCATACCGACAACGTAAAACAACAACAAATTCCTCAAAGTCACCTAGGACAATATACTTTAATGATATGCTAATAGTATGTATACGATGGCAAAAGGGGAGTGTAATTATGTTAATAGCTTAAGCGGGACTTGTTGATGTTATTATTATTTTTATTAATATCAGTATCATCATCATTATGATTGGTAACTTTAATTAGTGTTAGAAAGGAGTGCCTGAGAGCATCGCAGGGGAATCCACCGAAGCGGGGGAAGAGCATGGATGGATGGATGGATGGATGGATGGATGATAAGACAAACAGTGTTGAAATTACTAAAAAGCTCCAAAGTTGTCCTGTTTTACACAATGCATCTGTTGTAAAATGTACAACAACAAAATGCAACTTATTTGCACCATTCTTCACCCATCTATTGAGTGAAAGCTGAAGGAAAGTGCTGAAAGTTCAATTTTACTGTGGCCGCTTTCCAAACTAGTCACACTGGTTTGCATCTAAAACATCAGCACACGGACTCACACTGCCTTTTTTTTGTTTAGTTTTTTTTTAATATAAATGTTCTTGCGTTAATTTATGACATTGAAATTATTCTTCAAATCTTTACACACACACACACACAAATCAATTAATGACATTCAATCTATAAAGAATATTTTCTAACAATCCAGAAAAAGGGTTATAAAAAGGGAATGATCAATAAAGTGTATGTTCATCAACTTTCTCAGTCTTTCTGTTTTCATTTAAACACATCCTCAGATGCAGGTCAGTAAATGCAACATTGGCCTCCGTTTTTTTTTTTTTTTTCTTCTCAGCACTTCTAAGCAGTGAACTTCCTGTTGTAAAGACATTTAAATAGAGGGTGTGATTCTGGATTTTAGCTTTATACTAAAAAAAACAAAAAAAAAACACTTGTTGTGTGCACAGCATTGGGAGATATTTTCTTTCCGATGGTCATAGTGATTGCATGCAGACACACCTCATGCATCACACCCATCACTCCAAATCTGCCAGTAACAACCTTAGACCGCATCTGCATGAAAATCTATGTTTCTTTAACTTCTCGGTCTCCATTACATTGACTTAAAATGAGCAGTAAGTCATTTAGCTTGTTGGTGTCAAAGTGTGTGTGTGTGTGTCTAATTCCTGTGCAGGGCCACACGCTGAGTCGGCCGTCTGAAATTCTACCTCCTCTGGCATTTAAGAGCGCACTTCCCCTCTTTTCATCCTCTCACTTATGGGCCCTTGTCCCCCCTCACTTACGGGCCCTCGTACCCCCCCCACTTGTGTGTAAGTGTGAGGCGTGTAACCTCGGCGCCCCTTCTACCTTGTTGATGCTCTGCTTGGATGAACGAGCAGACCGAGTGAAAAAACTTGTATGCGTGGAAATGTCTCAGGTGTGATGTCCACATTGTCCTGACACTGCTGCTCCCAACACAAACACAGACACACATACGCTACATGACAGCGGAAACAACCTTGACCTGCACACCATGCACACTCCCACACCCGATGGAACACAATGAGCAATTAGAATAAAAGGTAAAATTTACCTACTCTTGTTCAGAGTGCATTAAAAAACACTCGGAGAGCGGGTGTCCTACCAAATCCATCGGCGATAACGGCTCATTGTCATGTCAACCTCCTCCAGAGAAAAAAAAACAGACAGTTTTGTGGAAAAAAAAAATCTTGAAAAGTTTCAATATGTGTCCTCTTCTTTCTCCGGTCTCTTGGTCCTTGCTTCCACTTGGAGGGAGCAATACAATTTAGCGGGCTTGAGCACTGCCTGCCTGCACTGATCTGCTCAGCGTGGATGTGAGAAAGTGTGTGTGTGTGTGTATGGCCAGTGAGAGAGAGGGGGGTGCGACAGACACACACAAAGTCAGCCAGTCAGGCAGGCAGTTGGGACAGAAAGCTGTGCCGCTGTCCTAATCAACGACTTAAAGACTCAAATGCAACTCATGAATATTAAGCAGGAGAGGTTTTTTTTTTTTTGCATATGTAGTCCCTCATGGCTGCCGGAGCGGCCGCCATTGGTGGACCCTCGGCCAATGGTTGCGGGGAGGGGTGGGGACAGGGGCGGGGACAGGAGGGGAGGGCGGCGAGCGGAGCGAGGAAGGAGAGCAGGTGGAGAGGGAGGGACCAGACAAAGAGAGATGCAAGGGAAGAGAGAGGAGGAAGAGACAGGTGAGGGAAAGATTTCAGGAAGAGGTGTGAAGTATTTGGAACAAACATCTTATTTAGAGATGAACTGAAGTGAAGGAAGGACACAATCAAAAAGGAGTAGGCTGTAAAAAACAGGATTAAGGCAATTCCGAGGCCCGTTGTTACAGAATGATATGCATGTGTATGCTTTTTGAGTTTTATCTCCTAGCTTGCCACCTTGCCCTTGCAGCCTACATTGTGAGTGGCGGTATTCCATAATTCCATAAATTTTTTTTTTTTTGCAAATGGGGACTTTCCGACAGAATTGGGATGAGAGAAAAAGAGCATCTGAGGAGAACGTATGAAAATTACTACATATGAGGGCAAAAATTGACTGGATCTTTAACTCAAGATTCCAAGAAAGAACCGGGAAGGAACAGGGGGGGGGGGTGCAAAGATGAAAGAAAGTGGTTGTGATTAGCAGCTTTGGAGGAGAGCAGATAATAAAACATTTCCTCAAACCAGTCGCTTTGATGTAAATGCGTGCACGTGCGTGTGTGTGTGTATGCGTGTTTAGCCTGGAAAACTGACATACGGAGTCACACATTTAGCATATTAGCATTGTTTTAAAAACGAAACCAGGATCACATCTGAATGTGGCGTTGCATGTGTTGATACTGAGATGAAATGAAGAATCTTTAAGGGGGAACAGAGAAGGTCTTTACTGGTCAAAGTTCTTCCAGTGACGTATAGTCGATGCATTCATGCATATTGCATGCGGTGCAAATGATGCAACTAAATTAGCATGTTTGTTGTAAAAGGGAAATGATGTAACGCAACAAATAACAATACATAACTATATCTGTTAGATTGTGAGGACGTCTCTCATGCAGAGGCGCCTTTAGGACGCCAATTGAGTGTTTAATTGGATTTAGGTCTGGGTTCTGGTTGTACAATACCATCATCTTAGATTTTCTTGTGGTGATTTGGATTCTTGTCATGTTGAAAGCTGAATGTCCAGGTTTCGCTATAACTTGAGTGGAATTAATTAGTTATTTTGTGTTATGTTAACTATCATGGTCATCTTTTTACATAAGAAAAACCTATCCTGTCAACATTGAACACATGATAAGGAATATTAGGATAATCTCCCCTTTGCATACAAATAATCAAACGTGTTGAGTCAAACCAAAGTGCTGTGAGGTTCATGCACACAAGCAAGCGCACTCACACACACAGAGTTATGATGTATCCAGGGACTTATAAGCATCGACAAAGATGAGTGTGAATCAATGCTGCCGTCACTACCGAGCAAACAAATGCTTTACCAAAACCTCCCAAACACACATACTCACTCAGATAAACACGCAAAGACAATATGTGTTGAAATCATATGATTTCATCCTTTTCCAAAAGGGAAAATATAGTATATGGATATGACATTAGTTGGAAAATAATAAGTGATGCAATTTGAACGATGCAAAACTAACGACAGGCTGCAAGAAAAAGACATTAAGAATGAATGCAAACTGCTCAAAGTAGGCATCATTTTTTTTATCGTTTTTTTTTTTATGCATCACTGCATATGTAAACAAATGAGAAGCAGAATGTAATACATTCCGTTTCATTCTTTTCACTGCATCCACCAATTAAATGGTTTGTTTCAGACCCATCCATCCATTCATCCATCCATCCATGGGGGTTTATGCTGGAGACTATCCCAGCTGACTTTGGGCAAGACGCGGGGTACACCCTGGAATGGTCACAACCGAAACCCATTCTATGGTTTCTCTATCCCCTCTGTGACCCTCATCCTCACCTCCCCCCACCCGTTCCCCTGACTATTGATTGTCTCAATCAGTGTGCATGTTGACAGTGACCCCTTTAGGCCACTTCTCTTGCTCTTTCACTGGTAAAGCTCATAAAACACAAGCCTATCACTATAAAAGCGTGATGGCGCGTGTGCGCGTATACATGTGTTCAGTCGCTATATCGCATAAGACATCAACATGAAAAAGCCCACATGATAAAATTCTGTATTATATGTAATAATAGGCAGCAGTGAATGAAATATGACGTCTACTGTTGAAACAGACCTCTCACTTTTCTTCTGTTATTGCATGTGTGAGTGCGTGTGTGTGTGTGTGTGTGTGTGTGTGTGTGTGTGTGTGTGTGAACTGCAGGAGAATTATCCATTGCAACTCATAGTGTCATCAATCACACCACTCAATAGGCCACAGAAAGTTCACGCAGGGGTGCCATTGGGTCAAAACAGTATTCTACAAATTCAAAGAGCCGGTCACTTAAGCACCTGACCACAGTGACACACACTGATAAATGTCTGGCCGTCATATAAACAACATTACATCGACAAGTCCTGTCCTGTGGCCTTGCTGTAGAACACAACACAAAATTAAAGGAAAGCGAAAAAAGAGGGGGAAGGAGACCAGTGAGGCTGTAATTCACTAATAGCCAACAGAGGGCGCTATGGATTATGGCCACTTAAGAGCCCAGCATCTGCAACATACCAGCTGTATGTACTACTATATGTATGTGCATGGTGACTGCAGAAAGAATTGCTAATAAAAATCACATCATTTGAATGACATGACTGATATATTTTCAGTTTCAAAACAATCTTTAAGCTCTCTAGCCTGGTTAGAAATGGAGTTGACTTTATCACCATCCTGTGATAGATGAAAAACACCACTTCTTTTAAATCTCAATGCTGCCCAATTGCAATTGCAAAGTCAGACATGCGAAAGAGATTTAGAAAAACTTGTGTGTGTGAGAACAACAAATATATATTATTATGCTGTTGAATGAGAAGGTTGAAATTTGCTAAATTAATCTGCAAAAGTGATTACTACAGGTAGTAGTAGCATTTGCGTGTCTAGATGATATTGATGGGAGTGAGCTTTGATGCAGAAATTAGATGATTATACCTAAAAGAACACCTCAAGGGGGGCTAAAAAGGAGGAAGAGACAGGCTTATTGGGAGGTTTAAGGAAGTTATCACTGTCAATTTCACATTAGCAATTCCTTTCACATGTTCAAGATTAGCATCTTCATCCTTCGCAATGGTCGCCGCATTTCGGCAGCTTGGACTGGGCATGTAGCCAATGTTGATTTCTCCATTCAGCATCTCACAAATGTCTAATTGGACTTGAACTTTTGCACGCTTCCACCAGATGAATCTGCCTCTACGTTCACTACCATGGAACACATAATGGAGATTCAAGTTAAATAGGTAACTAAAAAGAAAAAAAATGATGTTCACTGTTTACAACTCCTCAGTAAGAAAAGTAGCCATTGGCTGTTCTAAAAGTTGCTGGATGATGTCATCGGCTACCTTGCATATGATGTTGTAAGAGATGCTGTAGGAAAAAATGTGAATAAAAACACCTTAATTACATTTAGAACTACAAATAAACTTGATTGTTGGTTGATTAATTCCAAATTGATCATCACAGTTTTAACTTTTTATCGCAGCCAGTGCCTACCACCTTACAGTTAGGCCTGCCAAAGTTCTTCCATCCCAGCTTCTGACACACTGACAGATACGAGACTGAGTCCAAATGAGGCTTAAGTGTAGTATTAAGGAATATATTTAATGATGTTTAAGAAACATTCACATTTTAGTTCCCGCTCTGTGAAGGGCAGGGCGGGGCGGCCCTCAGCAGCAACCCAGAAAAACAGAAAAAGTCACAATATTTGTCGCTAGTCGCTTTTGAGAAATACGTTGCCAGATTTAGTGAGAAAGTTGCCAGGTTTGCAACATTGCTCCACCAGTCTGCTAGTGTCTTCAACCGCCTACGATTACTATGTATCACACTATTCATTCATTCATTTTTCTACCGCTTTTTCCTCACGAGGGTCGCGGGGGGTGCTGGAGCCTATCCCAGCTGTCTTCGGGCGAGAGGCGGGGTATGTATCGCACTAACTAAATGTAAAATGAATAATTAATAACAGTACATACAGAACCACACTAAGGTGAAACTTGGAATGCCATAAACCGAGGACCACCTCTAATGACTTTAGAACAGGGGTCTCAAACTCGTGGCCCGTGGGCCGCATTTGGCCCGCAAGACGCTAGTTTGAGGCCCCCACCTTGATACCAAAGTTTAATGTTGAAATGACAGCTTAAAGCTGTGTGCACACCGGACACAATTAACATGATTTTGCCCCGCCCATACTGTTACCCTACCCTGTTACCCCGCCCTGTTTTGCTTTGGATTAGCAATGAAGCTAAAGGCTTATGACGCTGGGTACAAATAAATGCAGGAAATGATTAGGAATAAAACGTAAAATACACGTCAAGATAAAGCATCTCATCAAACATGTTAAAGTTACGACGCTGCTCCCAGGTGGAACTGAGTACGATGCTAACTTGCTAATTGGGTAAAATTATTAAGTTTCATTAATGTTCATGTTAAAGGTTAAATAACTGTTAATACTGTACATTTGAATCTGAAAAAAATAATTTCTCTACCAACTGTATGTGGTTTCTTACGTTTTTCTTATTTGCTGTTTTATTATTATTTTACTTATTTATTACTGATTGATTGATTTATTGTCTTTATTCTTAATTTGTTTATTTTTTTTATCTTATTTTGTGTATAGAAAAATAAAAATTAAGATATTTGAGAACAGTGGAATGTTTTATCAGATATTTTGGTGTGGAAAACCGGAACCAAAGTACTGAAAAAGTGTAGGGTATAGCAGAAGCAAAAGCATTGAAGATATTTTTTTTTAATTTATTTTTTTCCCAGTTTTTAATAAATGCGTTTTTGGAAAACCTGATGCGGCCCGGCTTCACCCACAACCTAGCTCCGGTGGCCCTCAGGTAAATTGAGTTTGAGACCCCTGCTTTAGAACATGAAAACTCTTCTAAAGTCAGTTCAAAATTGCATTATTGACTCAGAAAATAACATTCAAAGTGTCCAAACTGTGGCAAAGTGGACTTACGGCCAGTTAAGATACACTAAAGTACGGTCCAATGTTTTATCCAACATTAATCCCACAAATGGTCAAATGCAGTTAATTTGTTATTCTAGATGTGTGAGCGTAAAGAGCAGTTTGCGAGACAGACAGAACATAAACACACTCCACTTCATCTGTTTTAGTGTCTAATGACGTGTGTGATTAATTACTTATGAGCCAGTATGAATGTGGGTGTTTTAAGTGCATGCGGTGCAAATGCTCATGTCTCTGTGTGGGCTTTGGTCTATGTGTTTTTTTTGCCGCCAATGACTGGGTTTAATGGTGTGTGTGGAAATAATCACTTAATCGTCACACTGCTTCTATTTAATGTGTGTGTGTGTTTCTTGGTGCGATGATTTTACTTGTTAGAAGTGGGGATGAAGGGGGGGGGGGGGGCAAAATAAAACCCATTGAGATTATCAAGGAGAAAAGGAGAGGAAAAGAAGCAGAAAGGCAGACCTTTCTCCTTTATCCCCATCTCTAATTCTCCACAATAACCTCTCCTTTCAATGTTGCGCTCCAGACCGTCAGCCTGTGAATTTATCGTTGGCCCAATGATTGCTTCTTGGGCCATGATGGCTGTAAATTGCTTTGCCATTTGGTAAATGCTGGCAGTTAGAAGGTATACAAGTAATTATTTCCGCTTGTGCTGATTGAGACATAATTCCAAGATGAGGCCATGGAAAAAAAAATGACAGCATTTTGAAACAACTATGTTTTAATTTCGCTGCATTCCTAATTAGAATCTGTAAGAACAAGGCAAGTTTTTATATGGTTTCCTCCAATGGGGCCCAGAAATAATTAAACTGTCAAGAGGAAATAAATAAGTATAAACAAGGCGTAATTTTTACAGTGCACAGCACCTTATCAAGCTGTGACTTTTTGAGAGGAAAAACAAAGTGTGGGGAAAAACACAGGGACATTGAGGACATGTTTGCAACACACACACACACACACACAGTCGCTCAGAAATTTTACACAATCATTAATTACTTTGGCCGCACAGTTTAAGTGGCGATGATCAGGAAGTTCTTTTGGCGAAGAAATAATCAAGGAATAAGTTGTCTTTCTTCCAAATGTATTCCATTATTGATAGGACCCAAGAACGAAAGGACGCAGGAATACCAATTTCTAATGCAAGATAGTTACACAATCCCTTCCTGATGTAACTACTAACAATTACAAACCGGATTTTCTCCAAATCCACATTTTGACTGGAGGTTTTGAAAAGCTTTGTTTTTAGTGCCAGATGTCTGCGGGCACCATTTCAGGTATTAACTTACTGCAATTGGTCTCACCTTGGCTACCTCAATGAAACGTTTCTGACTCTGCCACTGGCATTCTATAGATATAAAAACAGCTAAAAAGAGGTAGTTAATTAAAGCCTGCCAACACCTTCTGCACATGTGTAGACCATGTAAAAATCATTCATTCATTTTCTACCGCTTTTTCCTCACGAGGGTCGTGGGGGGTGCCGGAGCCCATCTCAGCCGTCTTCGGGCGAGAGCCGGGGCACACCCAGGGCACATATAGACAAACAACCATTCACACTCACATTCATACCTATGGACATTTTGGAGTCGCCAATTAACCTAGCATGTTTTTGGAATGTGGGAGGAAACTGGAGTACCTGGAGAAAACCCACGCATGCACGGGGAGAACATGCAAACTCCACACAGAGATGGCAGAGGGTGGAATCGAACCCCGGTCCTCCTAGCTGTGAGGTCCGCACGCTAACCACGAGACCGCTGTGCCGCCATGTAAAAATCAGCTGATAATAATTAGTGGCCTGATCGAGCGAATCAATCACAGGTTTTATGGTCTGAGTTGCTTTTTTGTTAGGTGTGCGTCATGCTTGGGGGGCGGTGTGGCTCAGGTGGTTGTCTCCCAACCTGAAGGTTATGGATTCGATCCTCCGTCCTGCTAAAGTATTGTTGGGCAAGATACTGAACCCCTAGTTGGTCCTGATGCTGCATCATCAGTCGGTAAATGTGCTAATGTTGGCAAATAATGCAACATGAACCACCTCTGCAGTTGTAGGAAAAGGGTCCCCGTGTTTATTTAACACAGCACTTACATACGTATATAGACCTCATGAACAATAGCAATGACGTGGATTTCCAGAATCCAGTCCTCATCTGGTCATTCCTCCTGACTGGACATAAGTATTTTGGCAGACCATCTTGGACTCCAAACACATTCGAAAACATCTTGTGTAACACTCAGGTCACGTTGGCCTCCCCAAGTCACGTAGCCCTCTTAAGTTCAACTAGAGTTTACCAAAAAGAAAAGTCATGTGCAATGTGCAAGAAAGTAGCCATTTTACAATATATTTCCCTCTTTTGGGGGTACCAAACCCCCAAAACGAACAGTTTCAAAGCACTTTGTGTGCCATGGAGGTGGAAAAGCGCTATCCCATTTACCATCTACACACCAGGGTTTGGAAGGGGGCAGAGTGAGCTGCATATACTGTTGCCTGAGCCTTGAAGCACAAGTCTTAACAAAGCATTAGTCCAAATGTACACTTCCACTATTTAAGGAAATAAGTCAAATAAAAACTGTAGTACTGTATTGTCACCATTTAATAAGCCCCATATGAAAATGACAAACAGAAGTGAATCCTTGGGAAAGATATACCTGGAAGTCAACTTTGGCGTCCCCCCTGGCGCGTTAGTAACGGCTGGTGGATTAGAGGCTGCTATCCACTGTGCATGCTCAGGCTGATAGAAAGCACTGATGGAGATGCATTCGAACTGGGCTTACTCAATTACAATCTGACAACAAGCTTGTAGAGCCCAGCTTTGCCTGACTACACACACACACACACACACACACATCCCTAAATGAATGGTGTAACACGGCAGATATCGCAGACTTCATCAGGCTCTCAATGAAAGAGGTATCGGAGACAAAGTGTTTGAGTGTTCCCTGGTAATTCTATTTACTAAGAAGCATTTAGCTGACATTTTTATCGAGTGTGGCCAGCAGGAAAGTGTGGCTGCAAATTGATTGGAAAACAACCTTTTGGCCAACATAAAAGAAAAGGAGTTCTTGAGTCCGTTTGAATGGAGACAATTTGGTCTGGACTGTGCAGTCTGTTGACGACTCTCAAATAAATGTCATCTCAGATGAATGAACCGCAGATGGACTGTGTGTGTTTACTTGTCATCACTTAATAACACAGCAGAACACTTCCCTTTTTGTATTATTTGGGTTATCGTCTTTATTCATATTTTTCAAGGTGAATGTCATCCTTAACTTTTTGGAGGCACGATCAATTATTAATAATTGTGTTTCTTTTAGTGTCTGACTTCTTTTATTGGTGTTAGTGTCTTGATTGTAGGACCTCTCTTAGAAAATCTATTGCAGGTGAGTATGTACAGTAAATACAAACAATGCTCATTTAATATTAATATGAAATGCAAAAGGCTAACACTGTGGAAGTGCTTATGAATGTGTACACGTGTGCATGTATTAGATTTCTGTAGCTGGAAATGAATTCCATGGGGACCAGCATTAATTCAAAACATCGAAGTCCGCTGTTTAATATTCTTGAACAATATGTGTGCATGTTATATTGGAGCCTGACAAATGCACAGGCATGCTGATATGACAATTTGCTACTACTATAAAATTCATTCATTCATATTCTACGGCTAATCCTCATGAGGGTCGCGAGGGTGCTGGAGCCTATCCCAGCTGTCTTCGGGCAACAGGCGGGGTACACCCTGCACTGGTCGCCAGCCAATCACAGGGCACATATAGACAAACAACCATTCACACTCACATTCATACCTATGGACAATTTGGAGTCGCCAATTAACCTAGCATGTTTTTGGAATGTGGGAGGAAACCTGGGAGAACATGCAAACTCCACACAAGGATAGCCGAGGGTGGAATTGAACCCGTGTCTCCTAGGCCTGTGTGCTAACCACTCACCAGCCCATTACTGCTACATCACAATACAAAAATACGGTATTACATACTGTAGATACTGTACCGTGTTCATATTTACCCATTATGTGACCTTTAATGACTCCTTGTGAGCTTGGACCGCATTGCTGGTAACAAGTCATCCATAAGGGCTGCACGGCGGTTGCGTGGTTAACGCACAGACCTCACAGCTAGGAGACCAGGGTTCAATTCCACCGTCAGCCATCTCTGTGTGGAGTTTGCATGTGTGGGTTTTCTCCGGGTACTCCGGTTTCCTCCCACATTCCAAAAACATGCTAGGTTAATTGGCGACTCCAAATTGTGAGGAAAAGCGGAAAATGAATGAATGAATGAAAAAGTCATTCATAACTCCGGTAACTCCTCATGTGGGAGGAAACCGGAGTACCCGGAGAAAACCCACGCATGCACGGGGAGAACATGCAAACTCCACACAGAGATGGCAGAGTGTGGAATTGAACTCGGGTCTCCTAGCTGTGAGGCCTGCACGCTAACCACTCCCTCTCTGTTGCAGCTACCATAATATTATCAACTTATATTACATTACAAGTAATAAACAATATAATGTAAAAATGTATACAGTGTAAATGCCCATTTCAACTGACTGTCTGTTAGAGAACAACTCGCTCCTAGAAACATAAACAACCACCACAGACTCTAACCACAGTGTTTGGCAGACATCAATATTTCACTCATGTGTGTCGAGAGAAAGAAGGAAAGAGAAGAAGAGAAGAGAAGACTTCAAGCCATTCTAAGGCATTCCCTTCCCATGACTGATGGAGACTATAGACGATGTGTGTCTGTGTGTTTGTACTGCGGTATCTCCCCCTACACACACATACGTGTATATACCTCTGTCACCTTGCCTCTAATCAGGAGTTCAAATCAATGACGTTGTCCAAAACTATAATTGCCACTCCTTAAACTGCTTCTTCCGCAATATGCTTTCACCCAGAAACCTTTGGCCAGCAGAAATGTGCCTCTCTGTGCCTGGGTCGGTGTGTGCGTGTGTCTCTGTGAGGCAGATTAAGAGTATTTTCTCATTACGCCAGTGTCTGAATGTGAGGAAAGTGCTTCTCACATTGTTTTACAGCATCCTGGAAGCTCAAAGCTCAGCACCAAACGGTCTAATGCCCAGCAGGCCCAATCAGAGGCCCGGGTGTTCATGAGCTAAAACACAACCCAGTGTCATTCAGGAAAATGCTCTTAATTAGTACCACTTACTGTGCATATAGGGTAGCAAGGTAAACACGCAGCAAAGACATGCTTTAAGACTGATTAGATAGGCACAATGCCACACAGTGGCTACGTGGTTAGCACGTTGGCCATTCCTCGTTTATCGCCGTTATAATTGGTTCCGGACCCAACCATGGTAAAGGCATAGAAAACCTGTTTATCATTATTAGAGCCCTGCAGGTATGAAATAACACCCCTATATCCACTTTTACACTCTTATTATTGGTTGTTTACACCCACAAATGCACAGGGTACGAGATTAGTGCAGGTGCTTATTGTAAGAGACGGACGCTGCTAGCATATAGCAAGCTACTGAGCTTACTAAGCCTACAATTCGTTCATTCATTCATTCATTCTCTACCGCTTATCCTCACAAGGGTCGCAGGGGGTGCTGGAGCCTATGCCAGCTGTCTTCGGGCGAGAGGCGGGGTACACCCTGGACTGGTCGCCAGCCAATCACAGGGCACATATAGACAAACAACCATTCACACTCACATTCATACCTATGGACATTTTGGAGTCGCCAATTAACCTAGCATGTTTTTGGAATGTGGGAGGAAACCGGAGTACCAGGAGAAAACCCACGCATGCACGGGGAGAACATGCAAACTCCACACAGAGATGGCCGAGGGTGGAATTGAACCCGGGTCTCCTAGCTGTGAGGTCTGTGCGCTAACCACACGACCGCCGTGCAGCCGCCTCCAATTCATTAGTTATAAATAAAGTTTTTCAAATGGAGTAGGGAAGAAGTACAAAGTATTAAGCCAAAAACGTACCACTTCCACACAGAATGGGAGGAGATGATTTTTTTCATGTCATGTCATACATGTCACTGCAGATTCCATGCAACTTTCAATAGTTTGGACTAATAATAGGCCGTAGTCAAAATCAAAACAGCCATATTTCTTCATTCATTCAGTTTTATAGAGTGAGGGATAACTGTACATCCACTCAAAAAGCTTTCCTTGCATAAACTTGTAAACTTCAGCTTTACAGATGGCATGCCTGCTGTGTAGGCAATGCGTGTTGTGGTAATTATGTCTACCGTGAGGTCAGTTACAGTAGGTAATTAATAGTCACTTAATGCCATTGTTGTTTTTCCCAAAGGGGGGAAATGAATGCCTATGGAAATGAGATGTTTATATCTTCAATTGGATGGTGATGAATTGGGTCATGGTGTCTTTTGGAACAGAGGCCACTACTAGATGAGGGAATACGGTAGTTTAATAAGAACAATTGAAAACAGTGGTATAGGAACAAAGGGGAAGATGAGTGTATAAGAAACAAAAGGGACAGCGAGGTAAAAAAAAAAAAAAAAAGAGATGTAGGGAACGAGTGAACGAGCAAGACAGTGACAGAGGAAGAGAGCAAGAAAGCTGAAAAAGAGAGATGGAAATAGAGATGGAAGAAGAGACGTCTGGTTAACAAGGTGCTGAGCACGACAAGCCCTCGGGAGTCCACGCTCCCTTACCCTCTAAGATTAGACATCTCTCTCTGTCCATGCCACTCTCCCTCTCTCGCTCTCTGTCGCCACACAGGGGGAATAGGGTGCAATCATGGGGGTCCACCACCCCCCCGATCCTGGCCTCCCTCTTGCTCACCTCACACAAACTAAATGTTTTTCTCCATACTGAAAATAATAGAAGTCTACATATATATTTTATTTACTATTCTAATAATGTAATAAGGTTGTCTGTACTGTCACCCCCCCCCCCCCCCCCTCTCTCTTTTTAGCCCGCTCCCTGCCTACAAAAGACTCTCTCTCTCTCCTGAAGTTGTTTGACACCTCTCTCCCACCTGAGCATCTCAATGTGTCAGGACAAATTAGCTGAGACTCACATCTGTCTCGCTCCCTCTGTCTGCTCGCCACTCAAGCGCAGAGAGCGAGAGAGTCAAAGGAGGGGAAAAAAGATTGATAATGTGTGTACAGTGGGGGGAAGGAGGAACAATACGCATCAGAGGAGACACCAGGATGTTAAGGAAGGAAGGAAGGAAGGAAGGAAGGGGCTTGAGGGGGAAATAGAATGAAGAGGAAATTCTCAGCCGATCTTATTTCACTATGTTGAAGGAAGCACAGTGTTGTATCATGATGTACTGTATATTGTGCTTCCAATGCTAAAAGCTCAAGGAGGGGGGTAAAAAAAAAACAAACACTAACGCATCAGCATTATGACATCCCAAGAATTGGAAAATCAATATTTGTTTTCCTGCTGCCGGTGTGTAGTGACTTAGAGCTATTTAATATAATAACACTTTAATTTGCCCCTTTACTTTCATCGAATCTTAAGAAAACAAATGTGTTCTTTCCGTCACATTTCTGGACTTGTATCACACTTTGACACACACATATACAAAGGCCTATAGCAATGCGACAAAGGGATCAGAGAAACGGGCAGAAAATAATAGAATCTTCATCCCAGTAATCCATATTCATTCTTCTCATCCCTCCCCTCCCTTCATGCCACGATTCCCTCTATCTGACATTCAAATTAGTTGTCTTTTCTCCCTCTTTAGACACACACACACACACACACACACATCAACACTCACTTGCCATGTCTCTCACACACACTGGACGCACTCTTTCTTGGATACTTTCTGCCCCGTTGCACCCGTGATGGCAAATTGAGCGCCTCTCTGGTCTCTCTCTCTCTCTCTCTCACTGAGGCCTCTCTGTTGACTTCTCATCTTTCCAACATGTTCACTCCAACAACACTTCTTTCTATCCATCCTTCTATCTATCTATCTCTCCATTTATCTCATCTTTCTTCATCGTTTTCTCTCTGCTTGTCTGCCGTGATCCTATTAGTGGAAGATGGAGGTGTGATCATGGTTCCTGTGTGCTAACAGGGAGCGTGCTGCCATGGATGACAAATATGGCGGGCGCATCCACACACACACACACACACACACACACTCACACACACGTACGCACAAAGCAGCCATGCAGGGACAGACCACTTGGTAGATTTCATCACTGCTCGTAATTATGATCCTGTCAAGTCCACAACGTGGCAATCCATAACGACACACCACACACATTTACACACACACACACACACACAAGTGGATGCATATTATCTTCCATAGCCTTGCTCATACGGTATACTAAACAGAGTTAAAACAAACTTCTGTCAGCAACTTAGAAAAGTGACGATGAAACATGAAAGTAACTCTGTGCATATAAGATACTCATTCATTGCAGTTTATATGTTTATGGTATTTATATCATTGTATACTTTGCTAAAATGTGTTTGCTAAAAGCCCTTTGTGATTAGGGGCTGTATAAATTAACTTGGTTTGTTCCCTAGGATTGGATTATGTCTGTTTTGTGTGTACCTGTGTGTGTGTGTGTGTTAGATGACATCTCTGTCCCCAGTGTTGACACATCATGTGTCAAGGGAACCTATTAGAGACCCTCGCAGTTATACCCCCACACCTGACCTCCACCTTGATGGGCCTGTGTGTGTATGTGATTTTTGTACTGGGTGATCTAATGTCATGGAAGTATTTTATATACATTTAATCAATGAACAACTATATGAACTTGTTACATCTATTACAACATGAATTCATGAATCATCCACTTTTACTTAGACTCTTCCATTCATTGTGTGTGTGTTTACATGTGTTTCTTGGAGCCCCAATACTCAAACCAGGGGGGTCAGGACTCGGGTTACCCGTGATGTCTGACCTTATGACCCTGTTGGCTCTTATAAATTTATTGGGCCATGCTGTGTGTGGTTGTGGGTACGTATGTGTGTGGGTGTGTGTCCTAGCAACATGAGTCCATCTCACTGTTCTCTTGCTCTCTCTCTGAGTATGTGTAATTGAGCAAGACCATGACCACAAAGTTTTTTTGGTCAAAACACGCATTTGTTGATAAAGGAAATGCCTGCACCTGATCTACATTGTGGGGTTAGGCTGTGTTCACACTTGCAATTCAGTAATCTAATTCGTATTAAAAGATCATTCATGGTGTTCAAATTTGATACAGTTTGTTTAGTGCTCGCATTGTCTTTTTTTTTTTTTTAGGATCGGCCCATAAGTTGGCCGAATCAAGACAACAAAATAAAACCAGAAACAACCTGATTGGTCTGCATTTATCACATTTTGCCAAGAGAGCCGCGCATGCCATGGCTGAGATTGAGTGAAAAAAGGCTCTCCTCTCATTCTTTGTGGAAGTGGTAACTTTTTTGACTTGTTTGTCCTTCTTCACCACTCTGTTTGAAACACTTTCTTAAGTTTAGATTAATTAAATTGGAGAAGTCAACGTGTTAGCTCGGGCGGCACGGCGGTCGAGTGGTTAGCGTGCAGACCTCAGTGGAGTTTGCATGTTCTCCCCGTGCATGAGTGAGTTTTCTTTGGGTACTCCGGTTTCCTCCCAAAAAACATGCTAGGTTAATTGGCGTTAATTGGCGACTCCAAATTGTCCATAGGTATGAATGTGAGTGTGAATGGTTGTTTGTCTATATGTGCCCTGTACACCCAGTCCAGGGTGTACCCCGCCTCTCGCCCGAAGACAGCTGGGATAGTCTCCAGCACCCCCGCGACCCTCGTGAGGAAAAGCGGTAGAAAATGAATGAATGAATGAACGTGTTAGCTCAGTAGCTTGCTATGAAGCCATCTTTAAAAAATAGTTGGACTGTAAAGGTGACTATATGGTTATTTTATGTCTAATAATATATATTTAGAAAGTCGTAAACAAGTTTTCCATGCTCTAAGTAGGAAAGTATTCCGTTTATTAATATTGAATCCGACCTCGCGGAAATTCCCATGTTACGGTTGGGTCTGGAACCAATTAAATGGATTACTGTAGTGGTTTAAAATAACATATAGAACGAGTTCAACTGATTGAAGTGCACCTGGGTTCAGATGATGTGCATTTGCACTTGCTCAAAGGAACAACGCAAGCAGAGCAATCGCACCACAGAACCAAACAAGTGAATTCCCCACTCGACTTTCCCTCTCTCCCTTTCTTTTCTGTAACTGGTCCACACTCAGTATGTTTGTTTGTCTGTCTTCTTGCCTCCATCATTCCCGTATCACAGCCCTCTGGTAACCAACGTTTACTCACCCTACCCCTCGCTAACCTTCATCTCCTCTAACTCTCTTCCTGCAACCATTGCGCGCTCCCCTTGTTGCTTCTTCATCCTTCCTCTCTCTTCTCTCTCACTGTGTCACACACTCACACACACACACGCCTCTCCATCTTCCCTTGCCTTGTCTCTCCAAAGTCGCTCAAGCACAACTAAGCCAGGGGTTTGAGTCCCAATGAGAGTGGTTAGGGCAATCAGTGCTTTTCACACCCTCTGATGTTCTTAAAAGGTGGAGGGATCAGACGCCCCGGTTGTACCACTGCATTTCACCGACACACACACACACACACACACGCACACACACACATTCACGTGCGCACACTGACACACTTAGACAAACCAACTCACAAAGGCAAATTGCACTTGTGCACACTTACTGTGAACATGGTTTTGAGCCAGTCACAAATTCACACTTTTATTTCATGGTCAAACACACACACACACACACACATTTACACAGACGTCTACTGAGCACTGAAGTCATAGTAATGGCAGGATGACAGACAACCATCAACTTAAAAATAAACGTATAAATTGTGGAATAAATAAAATGAAATAAATTATGGTTTTAGATTTAAGTACATAATAATTGTGTGTGTGTGTGTGTGTGTGTTGGGGTGGATGGTTGGTCATATAAGCCATACGAAAAAATTTGCCATGCTTGATATGGCATATATAGTTCTATTTTTAATTTAATGAAAGTTTAAATTATTCATAAAATAATGTAGTATACAAATTATTGAAACAAAATAAATTTTAACAATACAAAAATATATTATTAAACTATACAAAATATTATTTTATTATGCATATTATAGCACCTACTTTTTGATTATTTTATATTATGTATTATTTTATTTATTCTTTATTCATAACTACATAGCAAATATTAGTAACATATTGTCAATGTGTGTTTGTTTGTAAAGGATTCATTTAAGAGCAGATATGAAATCCTGTGGGAAAAATGAAGGCGCAGCCCGGTGCTGACTATAACGTGGCAAGTCAATTAACGGTCATCACAGTCACTTTGCACCAAAGTGAAAGACACCAATATACACACAGTAAGTTCAGGGGGAGTGGTACACCGCATTATGTCCTTACAACTACCTCGTCATTGACTGTCAGAAAAAAAATAAGCATGTAGAAAGTATATGTAAGCAATTAAATGTCTTTTATATTTTCTTTTGCTTCCACTTTCTTATCATCTCTTCATCAACCTATCCTCTCACTCACTACAGCCTCAGCCAGCAGGCCTTAGTAAGTGGAGGCTCTTAGTCACATTGAGGTCAGTCTACCCACACACACACACACACACACACACACACACATAAGGATAGGGTCATCCTGGCAGGGTTACTCTGCACAAAGTCAGCTCCCCATAATGTGGCTGCTGTCGCCTGCATCACACCCTCATGATCCAATTAGGAGCTTCCCTCCCTCCAATCAGCTGCCGTGGCAACCAACGGGCAGACAAGCAGGCAGAGGCATGCGGGCAGCGCCAATCTCATAAGTGCTTTTAAGGGATTAGAAGGTGGAGGAAAAGAGGGGCAGGGAGGAGGCATGGAGGGTAGAGCGCACCTCTCTCCCTCCCATCCTTGGCTCCTCAAATTATTGTCGGACTTCCAAATACGAGTGGGAGGAGAATGGAGAACGGGGAAGGGGGAGGCTGGAAATTAGCCGCAGATTGAAATGGAAAGAAGAGAAGCGATGGGAAACGATCGGGCAATTAAGAGAAAACATATTTGCTGACTCTTTACCGGGTCAGAGAAGTAGATAAGGTAGCAAAGACCGAAAAGAGCTGCTCAATGATAACACAACACAAAACAGTCGTCTGATAATTACATTAATTCTACTATAGCTCACTACTGTAAATAGAGACAACTTTTATCCATGTAGTTATATAGTACAGCCAGCTTGCCGTACTTGTGTGTGTGTGTGTGTGTGTGTGTGTGTGTGGTGACTGGCTTTCGCTGAAGCATTTTGCTTGAGGCATCAGGACCTCAATTAAAGACACACACCCACTGGCAGCACCTCTAAAGTATGAATATTTCACTATATCTAAGTCCTTTTACCTTGGAATGACCTGATTGTCCCACCGTGTGTGTGTGTGTGTGTGTATATATGTGTGTGTGTGTGTGTCACTTCATTATCATAGAGGTGTGTGGAAGTGCATTCAATCTAGTGCTCGGGTAAAGACATGGACACTAATACAGGCACAGAGGACTTAGTCCAATGACACAGAATATTCACAACATTAACGCCCTTGCTGGCCCCAGAAAGGCATCTCGAGGTCTCAATGATCTACTTTGTCCTACATTCTGCTGCGAGCTAGGATGAACACACAACTCGGGAAATGAAACACGGCCTACTGCAATGGGAAACGACCGATGTGTTGGTACTTTGCTTCAAATTACACGAAGGTCCAGTCTGGTCAGTCTGATACTTATAGGTTATCACATGGTATGATACTGGGCCTGATACCAGACAAACCATGTGATGGTCTTATTATCACATACTATTTAATCATGAGCTTATTATCACGTACTATTTAATCAAAAGACCATTTTGTTTCCAGAAAATTTTCAGTTTATTACATGTATTATATCTAAACAGTGTAAACTGTGTGTTCACGCTTGTGCGCTGTTCTCTGATTGGTTGTTTCACGGGCACGATACCAGAGCAGCGCGCTCTGAGTGGACAGCTACGGGGGCTGATACTGGACATGGTTAAACTCTATATTTTATCAGTATCACTGCCCTGGGCTTTGACACAGTATCATTTCGGCCTTTTCCCGTATCATTCATGGGCGGTTTCTAGGGTACAGGGCCAATTAATACTGTAGTATGTGATAATGTACTGTATGGTCACCACAGTTGACAATACAATTCGGATTTTCTACTTTCCACAACCAAAGCATCATTGAAGAATTTGGGAAATTCTTACAACTAATTGAAACACCATATTATGTTTCGGAATTCTACTCGGTTCTTGTTAGTCATAATTTAGTGAGAAGCAAAGAATAACCGGTCAAGAGCTCCATTCTAGAAGTCAGGCCTCATCTTTTAGATTAGATTAGATTCAACTTTATTGTTATTGCTCATGTCACTGGTACAGGGCAACAAAGTGCAGTTAGCATCCAACCAGAAGTGCAATTTTATAAGTACCTTAGTAGTAAGTAAATGTAGAAAAATGGACAGATCTATGTACAAACTATAACAGGCTATGACTATAATACAGTGAGGATATATACAGGGATATAAATGACTATAATATGGCAATTGCAGATTATACAGATTATAAACAGTATGCACAGTATAGATGTGACAATATATAATAACAGTAATATGTACAGTATTGCAATGAAGTGACTAGAGTATGGCTATTGCAGATTATATAAATTATAAACAGTATGATCTACAGTATCTCATAGGATTGACAGTTTCTTATTGATCATTAATACTACTAACAAGTCCAGTCACATTGAGTGTAAATGTGTTATTATCTCAATGAATTACCATGCAAGAGATGCATGGATGTATTCCAAACAGCCCCAGCCCACGCAGACTGACTGTGGTGAGAAGGAAAGGGAAGGGAAACCTGAGCAGGACCAGAGTGGGATAACAGGAGTCCAGGAATAGTTGCAATCGATTGGATGGATATGGATAGAATGGGGGGGTTGAAGGAAGAGATGAGTGGTCTCCTGGGTGGAGTGGTGATAGTCTTGCTGGGGGTATGGGAGACCAAAATGACAGCGATAAGAGAAGAGTGAAGAGAGACACCTAAAAAATGAACTGAATAAGGCTTGGGTGGGATGTAAATATCATGGGGGGGGGGGGGGGGGTCAATTTGCGTCAACACACACACATGCAACTCTAGAATAGCTGTAAAAAACAATTATTGACAAGAAGACCTATAGTCAATGTCCATCAGAGGAAAACAGAGCCCACCATTAGCCAAGCAGTCAATGACTAAAGCATTCTGGGTAATTGTAGAACACACTACACACACATATATAATGGCATGTATGCAACAGGAGCACCACCATTTAATGTACACACTCCTACCACACTTCATACTAAAAATCAACTTCTTGGCATCTGTCATAATATGTTGTTGTCCATCATCTTGTGAATCAGCAGTACAGAAGTTATATGTATGCATAAGAAGTGGAAATAAGTGTGCATTAGCCAATCAATGGGGAAAAACCACTAAGCCTCAGCCCCTGCTTATGTTACCATTAGTGCTATTTATAGGGAAACACATGTGTATACATGCACATGTGAACACGCAAACACACATACTTGGCACAAAACTAGCCTTGCTAGCAAGAAGGGCTTCTTGTTTCTCATACTTTAACACAGTCAAAGCTAATTTTAATTTTTTTAAAAAATTTACATTTTCCAAGAAACGTGACAGAAAAATGGCAAAGCAGCATGCAGCTTATGCATCTATGCCAGTATGAACACCGTCATCGAGATATTGGTAGGGCAAGGAATCAGAATACAAAGCGCATACAATGCCTATGAGGCCTGTTGAATGATAACAATATTATGCATATTACATTAAAGGACAATTTTTTTTTGTCCTACTGTCGTCATTAGAGCAGTGATTTTCAACCACTGTGCCGCGGCACACTAGTGTACCTTGAGAAACCGTCAGGTGTGCCGTGAGGAATTATCCAATATCACTTTTTATAATTAACATTTATATTAATCATCATTTGCAAATATTATGTCAATAGTATACATGGACCCAAATATTCCAATTGCATTTGGTTTATTTGCTCAAACGGAAAGAATTGAACAGGGATGGAATATTCTTTTAACCAATCCGATTGAGGTATCTTGTATCCGCTCAAACAGAAAGTTGTCAGGGTGCGTTCTTCTTCGTGGTGTTTTTCTTCTTCTGTTGTTTATTGGCGGTTGGCAAGCAGCTTTCGTATGCATTACCACCATCTGTGGAACAGAATCTAAACCCTTCTATACTTTATTCACAAGTGCAGTTTTATTAAAAAAGAAAATACATATCTCTATAAAACATGTCCTGGGTTTAATTATAAAATATTAGCAAGATTGAATTTGATCTTTTCCTGTTTAAATTTATCTCGGGTGCGTTCTTTCAGCGCATGCTCAGATATGACATAACACGCAGATCCAGACGTTCTTCAGTTTTAAAAATGGAGGCCAGCAATCGGCACTGGACTAACCAAAGTTTGATTTTGATTCAAACTAAATTTCAAGAATGGACTCAAAAAAGGTTGAAAAACACTGCATTAGAGAATCATTAAAAACATCATTATCTTGAGCTTTTACATGCAGAAATAGCCCAGTGTCCCGCCATGGATTCACAAACCGCTACTTTCAGACCTGTTTTTTTCCTCTAAAAATGTATTTTCCCTCTAAAAATTATCTAAAAATACCATGCATGTCTTTGAAATGAATGGCTCCAATTGTGTGCGTATGCATGGTGTGTTGCATAAGGACATGAACTAGTTGAAACCAATGCAATCAAACAGCAGTGAAAGCTTATTTTCCATGTCAGGCATAATGAATGAAGCAAATGTAAATAGCTCCTCTAACGTGTGTTCTTACACCAAGTCAGCCTGCATCCATCAAATCCAAATGGCAACAACAACTTCTCGGTTTGACTCTCTCCATGGTCTCACCCACCCAATGCATGTCAAATCACCCACTGTTTATCTATCTTTCCTAGTGGGAGTCAGGCAGATTAACGTCACTGCTGGTTTTACTTATCATACTGGTGCCAGCACAACCCTGCGAGGGATGGAGTGGGAGCACAGTGCATCACCACTTAGTGTTGTCAGACTGTGGAGTGTAGATGGTGAACACTTGCTTTGCCACCACTTGCTGCTGATGCTGATTGGCAGCTTCTAAATGGGGTTAAAGCAGAAGCCATCAGATGAAAAAGCTGTGGTCTAATGGTGGTATCACCAGATCAAACGCTCTCTGTTTTATCACATTTTTAAGTCGCTTGGTAGAAGCAAAGGAAGAATGGCGTGCAACGGTGTGTGTGTATGCAAATTTGTGTTCACCTATCTTTGTTGTTACCCCCCCACTCCCGACCAATACACATCACAACAAGCCCACATAAACACCTAGAGCTTAATGAAGCAGAACTTAGCCTAGTGCCCATTAGCCTGATAATTAATAATTTCTCCTTGCCTCTTAACACACTTATCATCTTGCAGGAGGGGGGGGGGGTGCCTACCAGTGCATGTGCACTTTGGCAGATAAACATATATGTCTAAACTAATGCTTTGTTACATTGACATTTTTAGCTACTGTTTTGAACAAGGCAGTGTCTCCTCAAAGAGAGCCATTACAAAGTAAAAATTGCCAAAGGTACCCAAAAATGGAGGAACCAAAGAGATGCAAGATTGGAAGCGAGTGCTATGCGTAATGCCATGTGATTCCCGGAATCTTCTTCATGTAAAAATTGACATAATGTGAATGAAATGCTGTCATCCTAAAGAAAACGTGTATGGAAATATTCCTCAGTGGACTTCTTATTCATGGTGGTATTTCTTTATAAACACAAAAACCCACCCGTCCCGGAAGAGGCCATCTGAAGTCACCGAACCAATAACTTGGAAAGTCATTTCTAACTCAGAGAATGTTTATTCGTCAGCTAGTGTAAGTGGAACTGTGGTTAGCAGAGCGTGATAGTGCAACTCAGGCTGTATGAGTATGTTTAAAACGTGTTGCATTTTCCACTTGTTTGACTGTGACTATGTCTTCCTTAGCCACAAGCACGGGCATTACAGTTTGTTGAAATTTTTGTAGAGATGTGAGCAGAGGCTGACATGACACCCTTACAACCAGGCAATAGCTCAAGCAGGGATAAGGTAGTCCAGATGCATGTTTTCACCATTGTTAGTTACCATTGTTGTCGTAGTTATATTAGTAGCATTGACACTGGCAGCACACAACATTGACAAGTTGCATGCATTTAATATTAAATGCAAATCATTCACTAACTCATTGAAACTTTATACAAATATCCAAGTGGGTCCCGCATCTTTTAACTTTTCAGTATGCAGCCCTTGGTGGAAAAACTTTGGACACCCCTGCACCACCACAAAGAGACAGCAACAGAGGGCCAAGTTCAAGACTTTCACTCATGTACCATTATGTTACTGACAGGAATCCATTGTCTTCCTCTTTGGTTTTCTCTTCCTCTTCCCGTCAGCTGTTTTTCCCCTCCCTGTGATCAAGATGTTGGACAAAGTGGAAAAGAGCCAGCCAGACCAAGAGGGAAAAGACCAAAGGAAGGAACGTGTGAGAAAAATTCTAGTTTACTGAAAAAATAATGACTCCTTATATATTGTCATCCAGCAACCTTGATTTCTTCCTTATTTCTGGTCCTATTCCTTTCCTTGTGCTCGCTCTTCACATTCACATCACTGACAAGAACATCAAAAGCGTCTGAGTGGGATGAGGAGTGACACTGTTTGCTATTGGTATGCAGGCACACATGTCTGATCCCAAGTGTGAGCCCAAAGGCCTCCACTAAGTGTTTGTCAAGAATTAAAGACAGCGTTCCCAATGATCCTTTATCACTTTCCCTTATCTCAACTTTTGAACTCCAATGTATTATTCACTGCTGCCAGCAGAGGAATGTTGTGTGTATATAGTATATGTATATAGTATATACATATACTATATACTTATAGTATGAGTTTGGGCACCCCTGGTATTGAAATCAATAAGGGTGGCCAAATTTATGCACCTGCCGACTTTTCATTCATTCATTCATTTTCTACCACTTTTGCTCACGAGGATCGCGGGGGTGCTGAAGCCTATCCCAGCTGTCTTCGAGCGAGAGGCGGGGTACACCCTGGACTGGTCGCCAGCCAATCCCAGGGCACATATAGACAAACAACCATTCACACTCACATTCATACCTATGGACAATTTGGAGTCGAGATTAACCTATTAACCATTTAACCTAACATGTTTTTGGAATGTGGGAGGAAACCGGAGTACCTGGAGAAAACCCACGCATGCACGGGGAGAACATGCAAACTCCACACATAGATGGCCGAGGGTGGAATTGAACCCTGGTCTCCTAGCTGTGAGGTCTGCGCGCAAAACCACTCGACCGCCGTGCCGCCCCACTGCCGACTTTTGTTTAAATAATTATTGCACACTTTCTGTAAATCCCATAAACTTCATTTGACTTCTCGTCTATCACGGTATTGGTCTGGTATATGATATATTTAATTGAAATGGCTGAACCCAACAACTAGTGATTTATAAAGGAAAATCTTCAAAATTATCAGGGGTGCCCAAACTTTATCATACCACTGTATACCAAAATTAAGTCTTGAGCGCTTCGAAATAGACGCCAATCAGCTACAGCCACAAGAAATATGTCCATTTGACCCGTTAGTACCAGAAACAAGCCTCAACTAGTCAAATACGACAACAATCTGACTGTGAACATTTTTTTTTACTATATTAATTGTGATCCACCCACAATTCGATGCACATATGCATTGTTTTCCGCATATACTTATGTAATCCCACAATACAGCAATACCATCAATACCATGCAGCGACTGATTCACAGAGTCATTCCATTCTTCTTGCTTTCTCAGACCTGTCTGTCTTCTGTCAGGCACTCTTGACCCAATTCCTCACCTTCGTTCCCTCTTCCTCCTCCTCACTGTTAAACAGGGACAAGTGCATATGAGGGTACGGAGAAAGTAAAAAAAAAAAAATAAATAAAAACAACAGCGTGGCACTCAGGGCCTCCAAACAATGAAAAGCTATTTCTTTGAAGTCCAACCCAATGTTCTATAGGGTGGAACTGTTAATCACTGATAACCCTGCAGCATCTCATCTCCCCCCCTTTCTCTCCCCTACCCTCCCATTGTTGCCCTCCTCCTTCGCCGTCTCTTCACCTCATACCTCTCTCACTTTTTTGTTTTACCCCCATCCCCTCATTGAGCCAGCTCTCTCACAAGAGTCGTCCACATCATGTGTGTGTGTGTGTGTGTGTTTGTGTTGTGTTGGTAGGTACTCTCAATGGTGTGGTCGTAAGCCTTGCATGTTGCCAGCAAAGCCGACTGGAGTTGATTTTGGCGGAGAACACTGGTAATTCTGTTAGACCAACAAAGCCGTTCCATTAGCCCCCCGCTGGTATGCTGGAAAACAGACACCGTGGTGCTCCCAAAACACTAGAGCACTGCTAAACATGCCAGACACACACACACACACACATTTAATACTTAGGGTGAGTTCACACTTGTTTCGTTAAAATAAACTCTAGTTCACTGGTTAAGTGTGAACAGAACCATCTCTCAAGGGGTCTTGGTCCACTTGCAAGGGAACTATTGTAGTTCAAATGTGAATACTACACTGACCAAAGATATGGACCGGTGTTGAAATGACAAATATATCAAAAAAATGTAGCAAAAAATTGCTGTCTCTCATTAAACGTATATTTTAGAAGCGCAAATATGGCACCATATAATTATTACAATCATCCAACAGACTACATTTTGGTTTACGGTGCATGATTTGTCAAGAAAAGGTAATCAATCCAGTCGTTATTTACTGTGCAACCTTTGGTCACAAGACAAAAATAACAGTGTGATTGCTAACCGAACTGCATCAAGGGTGCACCAAGTATCTTTTAGTTTGGGTTCGGACCAGAGTACGAAACCATAAGTTCGATTGCAGACTTAATCTTTACAGACCCAAGCCGCTCGACACCATCATTGATTGGGTCGAAAAAAGTGACTGTGTATCAGATTGGTTCAATTTGAACTAAAACATAGCAAGGTTAATACAACGTATGCAATACTGTAAATACCAATAACACAGCTTTGGGAACCAGACTCAACAATAAACAGTGCCTTTGTTTAAAAAATGTTCAGTAAAAAAAAAATGTATGTCCTCAAAAAATGTTCAAAATGAGAACATTTGAATGAAATTGCACACAGCAAACCGAGTAAAGAATACGCTGGCAACCAGACTGACAGAGTGGCAGTCAGACACACAAATAGAAGATTTGGGCTCTATGACGTACCGCTATGGGATACACACAAGCGCACTCGCGTACCAGTTGGGATATCCAGACCTGCCACTAAACAGGATTACCGCTGCCATGGGAAAACTGGTATCCCCTCATCAGCCTGCTAACACGTACTGTACATAGACACGCATACACACATGCATGCACACATCACATCCTAATGCTTCGCTGGGCAAGCTGATAAGAATGTGTGTGAATGTGCGTACGGAGAAGTCTCTGATGGCAAGGATTAGGGACTCTTGACTCTCTCAGTCTCTCGTAGTGAAGAGCTAACCAGCGGCAAAATGCTCGCTTCGCATGCAAACACAAACAGGAGGTGTGGTGCTGCACACAAAGCTGCTTTACATTTCACTCCACTGCTGCGCATACATGACTCGTGGTCAACTAGGAATCAATATGAGGAATTTGGGGGATTGACAGCAGATAGAAGTTGGGTTTTTTTCTTCATGATATAGCGGTAGGTTAGCAAGAGTGTTTTTGGTGGAAAAACAGTACCTATAAGAATATAAACGCACAACTTTTTTTCAGTTTCGGTTGGATTACAGGGACTGTCAAAGATCAGTCATTAGTCAAATGGGGCAAACAAAAACCTCACAATTTAAAAACCTGTTTCTGTCCTTCTCTGTTCTGGTCATGATTATATTATCATGTCATTTAAGTCAGTTCATTTGTAACTTGCCTGTTACTGTTAAACATTAAGCTGTGGAACCACATTAACGTATGACATCATGCAAAAGTGCCAGATTTCATCCAAGCAAATATAACACAATGAACCATTTCAAATTTTCACATTGGAAACTGGACCATGTGTGTGTGTGTGTGTGTGTGTGTGCACACGTTTGCATGCAATAAAAATTCCCTTCAATATGTAACTTCTTTCACACAACACGGACAAATGCTTTTTCACTTCTTAGTGGCTACAGAGCCTGTATTTCAATGGGAAGGATGCATGCAGAGTTCTTATAAAATGCACTTTTTTCGGCTTCAAACTGCACTGAATGTGCTTTCTTCTATTGTGGAGTTGCATCATCACCTCTTGCGCAAAAAAACTGAAAAGACATATTTGCAAATGAGTTAATAATATCTTTTATTCATAATGAATTCATTACATTTTTAGACTATGCAGAGAACCAATAAAAAGCAAGCTGTGATCCGAAACTGGCCTCCGAGCCACACTTTGGACAACAGTGATCTAAAGAATTCAGGGTTCAGATTTTTGTTGGTCGGCCCCACACATGTTGGCCTTATAGTCAGGAAATTGACAAACTGTATAAAAAAAAACTACTTTTTTAAAAGTCTCTGTCCTGGCTGCTCAGTACAATACGGGTAAGTTGGCTATAAGTTGATAAAAGTTGAGTACACAGTGGTTATAAGAATATGAGAAGCATAACGTTTTCATTTGACTTTAACAATCCTAACATCGATTATTTTTACTTTTAAATGTAAAGACTGGCAATGATGGAAAGAAGTTGACCCTGGAACGGATGAATTCCGTTTCTATCCAACAATATGGATTTGACATACTGTGTGAACAAATTAGAAGTTGACCAACATTTGTTTTGGACCTTCAGGGTTCCACTCGAGGAACTGATGTCTTTGGCCAACATCCGAGCCCCTTCTCTTTTTACAGTGTCGTGCATGGACCCTGCTTCTTTAAATCCCAACATTATCAAACATCAGCATTTGCTTCTGCATTCCAGTGAACATCTGGCAGCAGAAAATGAGGCAGAGCAAGACACCAATGCAAGGGATAGGGAAAATAGAAACGGGAATAACATGTCAGAGAGGACAAGATAAATGTTAGAGAAAGGGAGAAGGAGCACTTAACCTCTGGTTAGTGGGGTCAGGTCCCTGTGGTAGCGGGGGAAGAAGGTCCTGCACACACATTCACACACATGGAAGCATATTCACACACATGGCGCATCTATATGGCAACCGATTGTCACAACATCATTCCTTCAACAAAAATACACAATATTCTCTTATTGTTAGATTACTTTTCTAATCATTTATGAAACAATTATGGTTCTTTTAGTCACAAAACAGGAACTCTAAAAGTTTAGACCTGTATACACACATGTGTGTGTGTGTGTGACTAGAAAAACATGAGACAAAAATGAGACCAGGTGGACAGAAAACACTCAAATAGGGAGCAAGTGAGTGCAACTTAAAGAGTGAAAAAAGGGAGACAGAGAGAAAGAGAGAGAGAGGGAGAGCATCAATTATTTAGTGGAGGTAACATGAAGCTTCCTTAGATCAAGCAAACCGCTGTTTGGTCCCCAGAGAGGGGAGAGAATGAATCAGGTTGAATTTATTAGAGACTCTGTGTGTGTATGTGTGTGTAGGAATACAATTCAGGCACCCACCTTGGTTTCTTCTATTATGAGGCTACACACACACACACACACACACACACACACACACACACATCCTGAGAATCCCAAGCCTGTTTCTAGTTTCATTAATAAAACAGCAGCTCCTTATATGTGCTCTTCCCCTCTCTGTCTTGCCTTTCATCCTCTGTTTGTTCACACACACAGAGGGATTTCACTATGTGTGTGTGTGTGTGTGTGTAACCTCCGACTGGGATTTAGGGATGGCCCAACTGTTTGTTCATCAGTCTGACAATAGTCGGCCCCGCTGTGGTACATATAAAATGTGATCTCTCTTTCATATGTGATCTCTCTTTCATCACAAGTAACGGGAACACCACTCAATTCAAGCTTTTCTATTCAAACGCTCCCTATTGATTTCTACCTGCAATTCACTTACTCTGGCTACTTGACTGGCAATTTTACATTCATGCTTTTTCTGGGGTTTTTTTTTATGAATGTTTATTGAATATGTATCTCTTTCTAATTTGGGTCTTGAGCTAAGCAGTCAAGCAGGTTGTGTATATATTGATATGCAACTTTGTTTTAGCACAGCTGAAAAACTACTGATGTGCAGATCGACATTGAAATAGATACCTCCCATAGCAGCTTTTCATGCTCTAAAATTCATTCTCAAATCAAAGTCATTTTTAAAAATGGGTTTATTATATACTTATTTATTTTTATTTAAGTTTAAAATACGGCTGCACGGCCGATAGGTTAAGTGGTTAGCGCATACGCCACACAGCTAGGAGACCCGAGTTCAATTCCACCCTCCGCCATTTCTGTTTGGAGTTTGCATTTTCTCCCCGTGCATGCGTGGGTTTTCTCCGGGTACTCCGGTTTCCTCCCACATTCCAAAAACATGCTAGGTTAATTGGCCACTCCAAATTGTCCATAGGTATGAATGTGAGTGTGAATGGTTGTTTGTCTATATGTGCCCTGTGATTGGCTGGACCAATCACCCCGCCTTTTGCCCGACGACAGCTGGGATAGGCTCCAGCATACCCCGCGACCCTCGTGAGGATAAGAGGTAGAATATGAATGAATGAATGAATGTTTAAAATCCAATTTTCACACATTTTGTCCTTCATCAAGCCAGGTGAAACCCATCCCAGATTAGAGTATGAATGCGGTTTCCTTAAATAAACCCCGCTATCCATCACAGATTCACTGATTCACCATGGCAATGAGAGAGGCATCCTTTCCCCGTCCGATGTGGAAAACCTCATGGAGGCGTACGAGTAGGTAAAAGAGCAAATAAAAAGATAGGTGACACTTCCACAGTCATAAAGCAAAAAGAGAAAGCGACCTGCAAAAAGTAGTGCACAAATACACACATTGCTCCGCTAAAACCATCATAATTAAAATCCAAACTGCTAATTAATGTTGAGGTTTTTCTTTCATTTTTGGTGACGGCTGAGTGAGTTAAGTGATGAGATTAGCCTGGTCTGGAGCAGGCAAGCTCCACAGAATCAATTTCCATGGTAACTTATGTTGTCATAACAAATCCTACTGCCATGTGAGTGTGAATGGTTGTTTGTCTATATGTCACCTGTGATTGGCTGCCGAACAGTCCAGGGTGTACCCCGCCTCTCGCCCAAAGTCAGCTGGGATAGGCTCCAGCGGTAGAAAATGAATGAATGAATGAATGAATGAAATCCCACCCCCCACTATCCCACTTTTGTGTAACCAGATCGTGAATAAAAAGATATCCTGGCTTAAAACCTGTTTAAGGCATATAGGAATTGACTGGTTGGATCTGTGTGTCAATATCAAAGATTTTAGATGCAGACTAATATAAGGATGTTTAATATAATATTGTCATATAATGATGTTTTAGTATAAGGAATGTAAAGCACAAAGTCCGCTACCTAAAAGATTCCCTAACAAATATGTTCCTTCGCACAGCCATGACTGTTTTTAAATGTAGTACTTTTATAGACTGTTAATATTGAGCGGTTAACTTCTTTATACACTTAAGAAGAATGTCAAACTAAGTCTTAAATACCTTTGGTGTAAATAACTTCCATTCACATTATTTCTGATTTTAAATGCAAACACAAGGCAGGTTGAAGGGTGTCCCTGAACAGACATCTGAGGTACAACTGAATCAAATATAGAATATAAGGTCCATGTTCACATGCGCGTCTGCATAAACTTAGTGATTGTCTTACGTCTGTGAATACATATGGCTGACTCAGGTGATTTTTACCTCCAGCACAGCAGCTGCATCTTATCTACAGCACTATGACGTCTGAGACTGTGTGTGTGTACGTGCGCCCGTATGCATCGTATCTGGAATGGGAATCTTAACAACACTTTTTCACATTTAGAGAGCAGGAAAATGTCAGAATGCTATTGTAAGAGATCCACTTCCTGTCCGATAAGCAAAAAATATATCTCGCACACACAGAGAGAGACAGACGGGGAGTCCTGACAAGCAGGATTTGCTCCCTGGGTCTGTGTTTGTGCCATCATGCCCATCAGTCTCTGTTTCTCTGTCTTTCCCTAATAAGCAGAGATTTGCTGCTGAGGGCAGACAGGGCAGCGCCGATGAGAGCAGAGAAAGGAAACGCAAGATTGCAAAACAGAGGGGTACAATCTCTCTAAATGCATTTACTGAAGTAACTTCAACTCTCATTATGTTTGATAGGAGCTATAAAATAATAGATATTAAAATGGTTTGGTCTGACACTGAAAAAGAACTCAAATAAAGCTGATATTCTCTTCAAGTTAGTATTTAAAGTGAAAATCAACAATGCCTTCTTCCTGTCACTCACACACACACACACACACACACACACCAGGGACGATGAGTGAGATGAAGCCATGACACAAAGTCACACTAGGACAAAAGTGTCCCAAAGATTGTTAGATAACAGTAGAAGAGTTACATTGTTAATTTTAAGATAACATGGATCAATTAAGCAGTCACCAGTTATTGCCATCAACTAATTATCACTTATTTCACCAATTTTGAAAGCGTTATATAATTCAAAAGTTAATCATAAAAATAACTGTATGAACTATATTGTCACCCTGTGGTTGACAACATCTTGTGGATGCACAAATTACCCCAAAGTGACACCCATGTGAAGATACCTTAGGGTCTCTGGAGTCAAGAGACGCCAAGCTGGAGTTTATCAGTGTTAAACTGGTTAAATTGGGAACTGATTCCCACCATGTCCTCAAAGAAGGTGAGAAAGACGAGCCTTTGAGGTTTTCAAATGATATGGCTGAGTTTAGGAGCTTGAACTAACATAAGTGACACTTTTTGATAGAATAAGCAGTATAGAAAATAGATGGACACTTTTGGAAGCAGTATAACATCCACCTTACTATTCAGAGTGCAGACGGGATCTGTCCATGGTGCTGAGAGCATTTCATTATAACAACACAATCATGCACTACTGACATTTATTCATTCATTTTCTATTGCTTATCCTCACAAGGGTTGCGAGCGTGCTGGAGCCTATCCCAGCTATCTTCGGGTGAGAGGCGGGGTACACACTGGACTGGTCACCAGCCAATCACAGGGCACATATAGACAAACAACCATTCACACTCACATTCATACCTATGGACAATTTGGAGTCGCCAATCAACCTAGCATGTTTTTGGAATGTGGGAGGAAACCGAAGTACCAGGAGAAAACCCACGCATGCACGGGGAGAACATGCAAACTCCACACAGAGATGGCCGACGGTGGAATTGAACCCGGGTCTCCTAGCTGTGAGGTCTGTGCGCTAACCACACGTCCACCGTGCAGCCGCCTCCAATTCATTAGTTATAAATAAAGTTTTTCAAATGGAGTAGGGAAGAAGTACAAAGTACTAAGCCAAAAACTTACCACTTCCACAGAGAATGGGAGGAGAACAAATAACCTAGCATGTTTTTGGAATGTGGGAGGAAACCGGAGTACCCGGAGAAAACCCACGCATGCACAGGGAGATCATGCAAACTCCATCAAGAGATGGCCGAGGATGGAATCAAACTGAGGTCTCCGAGCTGCACAATCACACACTCCTGACATAATACATAATCCCAGACATCCCAGAAGAGAGTAAAGGCTAGAAAGCTGTCATTTTTATTGACTGTTTATTCATTTTGTCACACATTTACACTCGCGTTTTTATACGTATGTACTCTTCTTTTGCATTACTACGTTTCCTTACACTACTGCACGCCATCTGCCGTCACTTCACATGTAAAGTATCTGTTTGCTCTCCCGGTTTGGTCTCATGATTATCAAAACTTATTATCATAAACCCACCTCACCACGGTATCCTGTTCAGTGTCTCTGTTAAGCACGTCATCAAGATGGAGGACCCATCCCGAGCCTCTCTACGGTAAAAGGTACAAGGAGGCCACATTACTCGCTGCAGCGATCTTTCAAACGGCTGCTCTGATCAGGAGGATTATCGGTATAAAAAAACGCCCCTGCTGCCATCGGCCTGTAAGGGTGAGAAAGTTGAACGCACCATACCACATTCATTTGCTGATTAATTTGCATAATGTACTCCACCTTAGGGTGCAAAGTGCAGGTTTGGATTACAATATTTAAAGTCAGTAAAAGACAAGCTGGACTCTCTTCATCCTGACTTTGTAGTGCATTTTTTATTGTACTCAATGATAATTTATTCATTATTAATAGCTTATGCCTGATTCCCTTACAAAAAACAACCGGAATTCCAGTATTTCAGGTATTTATTTTGCAGTTTTTGTTGAAAAAGTTAATCATGGTGGAAGTGAGGTGGGTTTACATTAAGAAAAGTAACGCATCAAGTTTTCACTCAGTTTTGAGTCCATGTTTGTCTCCTATAGCCTATAAGGAAAGCCAGAGTTATGAATATGCATGAGATGAGAGCAGCCACATGCAGGTGTCGACTTGACTTGCTGCTTCAAATGACTGTCGGGTTTTCTTTTTTTTCTCTCAGGAACAAGGGGAGCGAGGGAGATAGGAGAGCCATCCCCTGGGAACAATTTGTTGTTTTATCACACTCAAGTGGAAAAACCAACAGACTAACGATGCAAGCTTTGGAACGCTGCTGTTGAAAGTAGATTTCAAGAGTGTTCATTCTATGCTATTTATGCCCATTCCTTCAAACTCATTTGGAGTTGCTTTTGACCTGTATATGCCCAACTTTGGATATTTTGAAGTAGATTTTGTATAAGAAGACTGTCGTTGTAGTTGTTTCTCAGGATTGTGTGGTCATGATCATACCACAGAAAACAAATCAGTCGGAATGATTAAGTGGAGGGGGCAATGGTTCAGAGTTTTGCATGTGAGCGGTGGAATCTCCAATGATGGACGACTTCAACTCTTCATGCTCATAGTCTTAACGGGCACACGCATGTTAACCACTTAATGATACAAATAAACCAATAAAACACTTTTGGAATCTCACCTCCGGATGTGTAATGCTTTAAAATACATTGCATGTTTCAGCATCAGGTATTTTTGGAATAAATGTATTCATTTTTGCAATAAAAGCAAAATCTATGACCAGAGTTAAACCCGTGCGACATCATGCCTGACGGGGGTTTAAACTGCAGAGATTTTGTGCAAATGGGTGCATATTTTTTCCATGTGTATTGCAAATTGCAATTATAATTGTGTTTGACTTGAAAGGTTCCACTATGCAGTGAAATTCAATTAAATGAGTACATTTCCTTCAGCTTTTTAGTAGAAGTTAAGTATTAGGATATACAGTATGTTAGCCCCACTGGAGTATAATTAAATCAATTTAATTGCCTCCACTGTCTTCATTAATTAATGAACTACTCCTTACATTTAGAAGCTATAGGATATCCTCAGTTTGACTGAGATAAAATCCATGGATATAAGAGATAAAGTCAGTTTGATTCTGTAAGATGAACTCCATCACAGAATATAACGGCACCAAAAAGGTAAGAGTGGGGGTGGAGGGATGTGTCTGACGTGAGGCGAGGGAAAAGAGAAGAGGAGGTGGTACAGAGGGGATTTAGGGAGAGGCGAGAGCGGAAGGGGATGAGGGGAGACGCGGGAGGTGAGCGGGGTCAGACGGTGGGACGAAGCTAATGTTTTTATTTCCTGGTGAGGTGGGACCTTGCATTTACCCCTGAGGTCAGTGGTCATGGACTGGGTCGCTGTGGGTGCTGTGATGGTGGTGGGGGAGGGGGGTACAGTATATCTTCATTGTGAAGACGTGAGAGGGAGAGAAATAGAGAGAAAAGAAAGCAGAAGAGACGACGAGACGATGTAATGGGAGGAAGATGGGAAGAAAAAGAAATGGGAGACCTAGTTTCGGTCATGGGGGGGCGGGGGGTGGAAAGGTTGAGGGGGTGACAGCACTCAAGGGAGGAGAGAGGAAACGTACACACACATACATTCAGTGTCTCACAAAAGTGTGTAAGCCCATTTTTTATTAGAGTATATCTTCTAAATGGACAATATTAAACAAATGAAACCTAAGAAAAATACTTTAGAGTAGTCAGTGTACTGCTTGTATAGCTGAGAGAGCTTCAGTGAGGGAAACGTGAATTCCCACGTTCACTATGACATTGCCAACTGGGCCTCAGGCAGTTTTCAGACATGATAACAAACCTAAACACGCCTGAAAGATGAAGTTGATTGAGGCCCAACTGAGAATCTGGGGGGGGCGGGGGGGGGCACCCTCTAGCAGACGCAAGATGTAGAGCGCAAGGTGTCCAGATATCCACCAGTGACGTCATTATGGATGAGTGACATACAGCACTTTGGACACAATTTGGACATGGAGTATTTTATTGTTATCAGCATCAGTCTAAAGACGGATGGGCAAATGTCTTGACTTTAGCTAAATTACACTAACTGGTTTTCTCTTGTTTCCTTTAATCTTCGGCCAAAACATGATGTAAAAATATGGTTTTTCAAAGTGTATTGATTGTATTGTGAAGTGGATTGTAACATGTATGGTTAATGTTCTGAATTAGAATCAATATTCATGTTTACATGAGAAGTTTTTCTTCTTTCCGAATGACTTTTCCGGAAACAATCATATCTATGGAAAGGAATATTCCAATCTCTGGTCTGAATGCGCCGCTATAATCAACCAGAATAGCCAATAGGGCATGCGCAGTAAAGCGTAAACATCAACATCACATGATATCGGCTTGCCCGAGTTTTTCTCTCACCTGTTGGAATAACTCCGTATTGCGGGTTTTTTCGCTCGTCCAGTCTTGAAATTTAGTTTGGATCAAAAACAAACTTTCCGCAGCAGTCCAGTGCCGATTGCTCGCCTCCATTTTTAAAACAGAAGAACATCTCGAGTTACGTCATATCTGAGCATGCCCTGAAAGAACGCACCCGGGATAAATTTAAACAGGAATAGCTCAATCTTGCTAATATTTTATAATTAAACTTGGGACATGTTTTATATAGATATATATTTTCTTTTGAAATAAAAACTGGACTTGTGAATGGCGTATAGAAGGGTTTAGATTCTGTTCCACAGATGGCGGTAATGCACACCGAAAGCTGCTTGCCCACCGCCAATAAACAACAGAAGAAGAAAAACACCACGAAGAAGAACGCAACTGACAACTTTCCATTTGAGCGGGTACAAGATACCTCAATTGGATTGGGAAAAGGAATATTCCACCCTTGTGAATCCAATTTTCTGTTCATTCGGATTGGCACTTTTCTTTCGGAATGAGGTGTATACAAAGTTTAAATTCTTTCCGTTTGAGCAACAACCCAAATGCAATATTGGAATATTTGGGTCCATGTATACGTGGCTAGTGTCACTCTAGTTACTGTGTGAATATTAAGTTTAGTGAAAGGACATGTTCTGGATGCAGCAAAATGCGTTTGGTGCACAATGAGATGTTATATTTTAGAAATCACAGCAGCTGATATTCTTTCATCGTCTTTGGCATCATAATACACAACCGACACACATAAAGTATTCAACACTGTATCCCCTGTTTATTAAATGTGTTTGCAGTATATTTTTTATATGGTTCTAGCTTCAAATCACTGTAGTTATGCCACTCAAAGTGACAGCCCCCTCGCCGGTACCCCCTTTCAGGGGAATCACCCTATACATATGGATCTTGACTCTTGTTCCTTTCAGACCCACACATCCATTTTGTTCTTAAGCAACGCACGTGTCCCAGTACTGGACATCTATATGACAGAATATGATTCAGTCAGCTAAAAATATGAATGGCCTTTCAGTTGGGCCAACTGCATGGATTAGCAACTCTTCCAGCTTTTCCACTGGGCTCAGACTCTCCAGCATGCAGTGTCACAGACACACACACACGCTGTGGACACTGGCGCTGACGCACACTGGTGGATGGTGAAATGGTAAAATGGAACTATCAATCGCCAATTAGTGTGTTCCTTAGTTTTTTCTTTTTCACCGCAGTCTTCCAGACAACATACAAAAATCCGAACCAATCTATGAGCATGCTAAAAGTTGTACAGTAGTATTTCTGACAATGGATTACAAGAAAGGTTATATCTTTCTTATCTATCTTTAGTCATTCTGTGAAAAGAGCGCTAAGGGGCAAAACATGTAGTCCCGCCTGCTAATGAAGCTTTCAGCCCCTCGTGCCACATCCCCACAATGACAGCTGGCAGGGGAGGGGCAGGAACTACATGCCATGAAATAAGAGGGGGTAAAAAAATGATTAGCAATTTTCATTTGTGCCAAAGCTAAACAAAAGAGCACCGTTTGCCGTACTTTGCATATCATCACCGGGTGGGTGGCGTTGACGTTTGTTGAGAGAGTGATCTTTTGAGACCTCAAGGCATCTATTGTTTAGTTATAAAGGATGTTGGGGGGAGGGGGCAGATTTTGGGCAGTGGGAATAAGGTGAGGAACCCAATGACAAGAGGGCAAACAGGAAGATATTAAGGACGGACAAAAGAGAAAATTGACAAGCTGGCAGGTGAGGTGAAATACATTGAAAATGAGTTATGTAGGCTAATGCTACATAACAATGATGTAGCATGACAAAAAAATGGTGTGGCGAGGATAAAATTATGTTTGTTTTGGGTGTGTAACTGGTAACGACCTCTTTAACTCTCATTATTGAGTGTTCTATGTCTATGGAAGTTGTATTTCCTGTTCTATGGTTATCGTCACACTTTTCCTCTTTGCAATCACTGGTGCCTTCTGTGGCGGTATTACAAAAAACACAAATCAGTCCAAAAAAAAAGAGCAAAACACATGTTTGCAGTTAAAATTTTCCCAAAAAATGCAAAAAAACAGAGGAAGAAGGGCTAAACTTCCTGTATGGTGATGGTGTGTTTGACTTTTGAGGCAAATTCTGTCTGAAAATGATGGCTGAACTCCAAATGGTACCACTTTTTCTACTGTATGTGCATTGTATTCTGTGGTCCAGCTAGGGAGTGCAATTAAAAAAATGAAGAAAAAGACAATAGAAAAATAAAGTGGTGGACATCTGCATGGACAAAGACAAAGCAGAGGGATGAAAGACAAGAACGTGTTGCCCGGGAGTTCTTGATGGCGAATGTCCCAGCTGGACCATGCTGGACATGAAAACAAAAGCACTGCGTGGCAGGAAAAACAAACAAAAAAACAGCAGCACCATCACTTTTAAGTGATTAAATCCACTGAGTACTGACGCCTCAGACAATAGAGATTTGCCAACATTGTGAAAAAATATGCAGTATGTGAGCTATCCTGTGGCAAAGCAATGTTCCTGAAGCCTTGCTGAGAATGCTTGTGGACAAGATAGATGATGGTTAATCAGGACTGACACCCATCCAGGTATGGCGTGTGCCGTAAAATACTAAATGAAGTCAAGTCTGGCAGCTGTTAAGTGAACAAGAGGAGGGGGATTGAGGAAAAAAAAACAACTTTTAAGCAAAACACTGTACACAACTCTAAATTTAATTTTCTGCAAGATTAAACACAATAATGACTAGCTTTATAAAATGCCATAACTAATGGCTTCCAATGAGCTAATCTATAGGCATTGATCTCCTCTGTATCTCACAGACTTGCTATGCGACGTGAAGAAATGAAAGTGGGGAAGAGGCGGAGAACAGGGCAGGGTATGGATGGATGAAAGATGGGATGCATGGAGGGAGCAAAACAATCAAGAGTGTTAACAGATGATAATATAGAACCCAACGGACACATGGCACGTCAAATTTGCAAGAAGGAAATATGTCATATCTTCTATCAATATGCTACCAGTGTGACCACAGTAGTGTCAGTAGCTTCATGCAGTAGGTAATAAGCTTTCTTATGGGAGTAAGAGCATCCTTTCTACTACTGTATTGAAATTTAAAGACCCAAACTGTCTCACTGCGTCCAACATCAACAACAACGTTGCGATGTGACCACGCTCAAAAACACAAAGCCTTTTTCCCTTCGCCATCAAGAGATCAGACAGTGTGAATTCCTGACAGAAAATGACACTGACGCCACATTTTTTCAAAAATTTTGGCTTTGAAAGGCTGTGGTCTTAAACTTTTGATCAACTGATAATCAGCGTGCAGTCGTCCCTTGCTACATCGCGGTTCGAACATCGCACCCTCGCTCTAACTTTCTAATATTAATTAATTAATAAATGATGGCTGTTTCACGGTGGAATACTGCATATTATTAGTAAAAATGTATATTTAAGCAGACATATTGACATTTGTATCGATCTGAACACCCAATCCCAAAGACGTATTTATACGTCTATTTTGCTTTTTTTTGAGTGAGAGGTAAAAAGAGGTGATGCACATGACTAGGTGTCATCTTTTAAGTAGCTTTAAGCAGAAATGCATTTGATAAGCACTCGGCATGGATCATTGGCATGTAAAAACACACTGGACAGCCAGAAGGAAGTGGAAGAGCATGGAGGAGTGTAGCATGCAGATGGTTACACATTATAGGGACATTTTTATAGGTTGGCATTTAATGCACACACACAGTTTTGTTCCAAATGTGAAATTGTTAAATAATTCTAAGAATGTATATTTTCACAAAAAAAATTCTTTTAGTGGGGAACTGATATTTGCCTGAAACTTAGGTATGTTCTACTGCAGATTACCGAAGAACAGAAAAAGGTAGATATTTCTTTCTTTTGGTCGCTTCCATGTTTACATACAGTAATCATCCTAGTCGTTTAAAATGGCTGGTACTGAAAGGGTTGTCTTTTGAAAAATGTTCAGGAGTTAATTTGTTTTTTCACTTATATTTTTTAAATAAAACTGACAACTTTTAGTAGACTTTTAGTGTCCGTTGACTAAAACTGGACTAAAACTCTCACTATCATATAAAAATGTGAATAAAACAGCAAACATGTTCATCCAAAAGACCAGAGATAAAAATAAAATGGCTGACAAAACAACACTGTTTCTTACTCAAAATAATGCCTTGTCTCATTCCACACATTTCTTCTCTTTATCTACTTCAAGAGTACAAATTCTTGTAGTGTCTTAAAATTTGGACCAGTGTTGTATAACCTGCAATTTCAGCCCAAACGTCCCAACTTTGACCAGTATATACCGATCGAGTAAAGCCTCATCCTTTAGGTATAAAGTGACTTATCCTTTTTGGTATTGTATTAATCCTGTAATAGCTGTATAGTTACATATAAAAGCAGAAAGGGAAAAGACAACTAGAGCTAATATGACAATAATAAAGCATTAATATGAAACTAGCAATATTCTCATTAATCCTGCACTTGACAGCTTTTTAGAGGCTCACTAAGAACTAAAGGTGGTGGCATGCGAGGAGGAGAGAAACGAAATGAAACAATCCTCAGCTGAAAATGGACAGAAGCTTAAAACCAGAGAGGGTTTTCTTGCGTTAATCCCAATGGATTAAGATTCTAAATACTCCTATTCAAGCCAATTAATTCATGCATATATCACTCCCCGGCTCTTTTCATGTCATTTAAGATGATGGAGGGCGACTTCCTGGGAACTCAGGGGGAGGTTGGATATGTATATGGACATTAATGCACACAGGGCTCTCACTTTGAGACCACACGGTTATGTACACCGTGATGCAGCATATACACACTCAGGGACTTCAATGCCGACGTATACACTGAGATCTTAAAGAGCAAACGAGGTGGGGAGGTGTGAGGACTGAGAAGGGGCCTCGAAAAAGTTGACGGATGTATTCTGACAGCTGAATACTAATCATGAGATCAACCTCTGGCTAAATCTACAGGATCTCACCGGGGCTTCTGGCTGGGAGAAGCATAAAAAGGATTAGCAGTAAATACGGCAGGCTTAAGGATTACACAGAGACACCAGTGGACAGTCTCAACAACTTGAAACAAAAGGTAGAGATGAGGAAGCAATGGAGACTTGAATGGTGATTACACATTCAGTTGGACAATAACCAAAAATCAGGCCCGATTCAGACGGACTATTCCCGACTTGCATTTTGCTCTTTGAGCTAAAGTTGACATTTTGAAAACACCCTCTTCACAAGTTAGAATATAAATAGCGACTCACACCATTCGGAAGGCTTGGAGATAAAGTCATGTCAGGTGTTTGTCGACTGTCATCGTACAGTCTATGTATCCTGTAGAAGACGGGGGTTCCCCAACCCTGGACCAATCAAACAAGGTCCTTGTTGGGAACAAGGAAAAAATTAAGATGGGTGGTGTTGTTTAACTTGGCTTCATGCATCGATACATTTATTCATTCATTCATTTTCTACCGCTTATCCTCACAAGGGTTGCGGGGGGTGCTGGAGCTTATCCCAGCTGTCTTCGGGCGAGAGGCGGGCTACACCCTGGACTGGTCGCCAGCCAATCAAAGGGCTGCCGAGGTGCGGCAATGCTGCCTGAGGAACATAAGAGCCCAGAGGGAGGCTGACGTCATCGCAGCTCCCTCAGGCATATGCAATGCATTATGGGAAAACTTTATTTTTTTCCATTGTAAACTCATATTGGTACATTCATTTATTTTATACCGCTTATCCTCACGAGAGTTGCGGGGGTGCTGGAGCCTATCCCAGCTGTCTTTGGGCGAGAAGCTGGGTACACCCTAGACTGGTCGCCAGCCAACCACAGGGCACATATAGACAAACAACCATTCACACTCACATTCATACCTATGGACAATTTGGAGTCGCCAATTAACCTAGCATGTTTTTGGAATGTGGGAGGAAACCGGAGTACCTGGAGAAAACCCACGCATGCACGGGGAGAACACACAAAGTCCACACAGAAATGGCCTAGGGTGGAATCAAACTCGGGTCTCCTGGCTGTGAGGCCTCCATGATAACCACTCGGTCGCCGTGCAACCTCGATACACTTAGTACTAATAAATTACTTTGACATCTGCAGATCACAGTACCAACCACTTCCCTCTTACCCAGCAATTGTTCTGCATTTTTAACAAAGCCAAGTCACCCCGCCACTATTCCGCTTTCAGGAGTATCAAACCCCAGACACAAAAAAGACAGCCATGACGGCTATGTAAAAGAAATGGAATGCCGTGAAGTGGACTCTTATCAGGAAAGAGCTCATAAAGAAAGTACACATTCTATATACTAGTTAGTATAATAATAGTAGTTATAATCCATCATAAAACAGAGCACTCCTGTCATTGACTACAAGTATGAGTAGAGGATTCCTCTTACTTTATTCATGTAGTTCTATGACACAGGAGAGCCTTGCATCAACATTATACACATAAATAAGAATAATACAGTGGAGGGGGAAATGTGAAATTCTGAAAAATGTAGTAAATGTAGTTAAAAATCCCCGTACAAGCACATTGGTGCGCTATAATTTGAAATCTAAATATATTTCCCGAGCGTCCCACCACGCATGATCAAACGACAAACCGGACACATGATTCCCATATGGCCTCATTTGACATGGTGCTAACCTGGGGATGTTTTTTTACAAGGATAGGCTGTGATAGTATCCATGCTACTCCGCTGGCGGGACTTCACAGTCCATGTGAAAGGAGAGAATGTTTCATTTGCCCGCCAAATGTCATGATGTCAGCCATCTGGCACTTCACGTAGTAATCCTCCGCAGTAATGACATATATCTGTTAAACGCTTTCAGAAATATGAGTAGCATGTTGGCTCCGATTATATGTAGTACATGCATGTAACCCAAGTGTACCCGTGGCATGCTGCGTGGATTATGTCTGATGATTACAAATAGTTCAGTCAGACATGTTGCCTCGCTAACCGGCAACTTAAACTGTGTGACACAAAAGCACAAGCAAAAGCGCTAAACGCACGAGCACAATTTGATGTAAACATGTGAAGTCTGCAAAGAGATGCTCAAACGGAGGTAAGAACCCTCAATCTCCTGACCTCTAACCACTAAGCCACCATTGCACAGTAAATAATTTACTCTTTTGTGCAGAATTATCTTGTTACAGTAAAATCATTAAACATTAAACTATGGAATAATGGTGTAACTCCTATTTTATCTTATCTGAAGTTTTTTTTTAAATGGAATATCTCCATAGTTAGAACATGGTTTAAAACCATGTAACGACAATAACGATCCGAGTTGCCAAAATAGTGGGATGCAATCTGTAGCTTGTACAAAAAAAGCCATCCAAACAACACAACTTTGGGCATACAAACAAACATTAAGAACAATAACCATGCCAAAAAAAAAATTAACCTCATACATCCTACCGCAAGGCATGCTGGGTAGCTTGCAGTACTCTTTCTCTCAATATTTTGCTGCGTTTGTCGCATTTTCGCGAGATTGCAAAATATGTTGAGGTATGATGATGCATTAACTTGCTGCGGATGTGTTGTGTTTTCGTTTTGTTGCACCGTGAGCGAGTATATTGTGTTTGATGCTGTCTACAGTATATATAGACGGTCACTCTGCCAAATTTTTTACCAATTTTTTAACCCATTTTATAAACGTTCCTCTTCAGAGTCTAGTCACCAATTTGTATGTCATGGAGTAGGCGCTCCTCACGGGAGTGGCAGAGGATCGAGCAGAAGTCACAGAAGAAGAACACTCAAAAACAACAGCACTCGGGCGGTGAAGTTTACAAGCGAACTATGCTGAGGAAACTTTGCCAACTGAGTTTGAACTTGTCCTTTGATCATGTATATAGTCTATTTTTTTATTTTTCCCTAATCCCCTATAAGTATCTCTTGGATAATAATAGAGATGATCAGCGGCCAAACACAGAGAGTACGTTTGGAAAGTCAGTTCACGTGCAGTGACACACACACACAGACATACACACACACAAAACACATGTCTCGCTGAGATGCATGTTACTCACTCCATCCCCCGGCTCTCTTCAAAGAGTTGTGGTGCAGTTCTCAAGGACGTGGCAGGCTGTCTCACATCTCTCGTCACTCTGGCATAATTTGCTTCTCCCACACTCTCATTTGCCTCTCATTTTTAGGACGCTGCCTTTTCTCCTTTCCTCTCCGTTCATTCTCTCGCGCCATGAGGCAAGGCTTCTCTCTTTCCTCAAGTGTCCCGTAGTACGAGAAGGAGGACGTGAGAGACAGAGAGGGAGGGAGAAAAAAAAAAGGAGGCGCTGGACAGGAACAACTGACCACATGGATGTGCCACTCCGGGACGCCAGGACCACAGTTGCTGCAAGAAAAACAAGCAGTTGGAACAAACAGTTGAAGTTGACATACTGTTAAATAACGCCACTGGACACAATGAAAATGGAGATATGGAGAAAAGGAGTGTTATCTTAAGATATGTTTGGAGTGCACATTTAGTAGGAGTCAAAGCACACATTCCAAGACCAGTAAGTACAAGTAAGTTTATGTTAAAACTAAGGCTGTCAAAATAGGTCATTAATGGTGATAGCTAATTTTTTTTACATAATTAATGCAAATGCATCACGGCAAGCCACAGCTCGATGTTATAACGACAGACAGCGTGCACAATGTGGCTTCCCATATCTACATACAGTTAAACGTTAATTATTGGATGATATGTGTTAATTTAAGCATCTTCTAACATGATGTTATTGTCTTATTTAATGTTTTGGGGTGTTTTTATGCAAAAAATGATGTTCCATCGCCTGGGTGTCGACACGAGCGATGCAAATAGCAAATACACTCGCCTTGCCACGGGGGCCAAAGTGAAGCCATGCTTATGCATTTATAAATAAGCGACAATTGATTGGCTCTGGAAATGCGACACATCAGCACTGGCTTATCATTCATGGGATCAATCAGCTGAGTTTTACTTACAGAGACATCACCACTTTCAGCTTGCTTTTTTTCCCCCCTCACATATTGATAAAACCGGAGTAGTCAACGTATAGCAAAGGCTGCATATACAGTTTTAATTTACCAAATTGTCCAGTGCCTAGCAGGTCACGCAATTAGCATTTAAACCAACATTTACAGGAAAAATTGGCCTTTTGGGAGTAAAACGGGAAGTAAAATGACTCAGATGGAAAGCAGATGGATGTGTCCCGATACTTTTGTCTTGCGTCACCACATGTTGTCAAAGTTAGATAAAAGTTTTATGATCAGGAAAGTTGGACTCAAACTGATTATATTTGTTTCCATTACTTCCACTTCTACTTACAACAATGGACTTAAATCCATCCCAAAATCAGAAATCAAACAATATCATTTTGAGTTTCAATATTGTATTTTTCATTCATTTTCTACCCCTTTCTACCCTGGGGGATGCTGGAGCCTATCCCAGCTGTCTTAGGGCGAGAGGCGGGGAACACCCCTGGACTGGTCACATATAGACAAACAACCATTCACACTCACATTCATACCTATGGACAATTTGGAGTCGCCAATTAACCTAGCATGTTTTTGGAATGTGGGAGGAAACCGGAGTACCCGGAGAAAACCCACGCATGCACGGGGAGAACACGCCAACTCCACACAGAGATGTCCGAGGGTGGAATTGAACCCTGGTCTCCTAGCAGTGAGGTCTGTGCGCTAACCACTTGACCACTATTGTATTTTTAGTTTATTATATTTTATTGGGAGGATGGTAATGTTAAATATGACTAAACAAAGGGAACGTCTCAAAAAGAATGAATGGCCACAAGACAGGACTGAGAACAAGGAGGGATAAAGGTGAGGGATAAAGGTCAGTGAGTTGGTCAGAGAGGTGAAGCAGGTAAAGAGGGTGGCGGGGCAAGGACAGGAGTGTAGGGTGTAACTCCTATCACCCAGTCCTAATTTACCCGGAACAATCAATCAGATGTGGAGGCAGACACTGAGAGAGGACTACCATGCAAGATGATACATCACACACACACTGAGGGATGGAGGGTTTGAATGCAACAGGATCTAGTCACACACACACACACACACACACACACTTTTATGCTGACTTGAGGGGAAAAAAAGTTGCAGCTCATAAGCTCAACACGGACTTCTAGCAACTCAGATGTACTGTATGACAAAGTCACCTCCACTCTGTGGGGTCACAGTGAAAGGTCAGGACCCGAGGTAGACAGGGAACATGGAGAGAACTGAAAAAAATCAGAAAAAAAACTACACACAAAGAAGATATGATTACTGTCATGTTCCCAGTAAAAATAATGCAAAGGTATGTGTTGGTCACCAGCCAATCTCACTATATTGGCCTATATTTTATTTGTATACCAATAGTACATGGATAATCTGATAAGAATGATATAAAAGCACACCAATTTTCTTAATTTTGGAGGATTGCGATGGGCCGACTCCCTCCATAGGAAATCCATCTTATCCATAGATCTTATCAACCTCCGCAAAGGTCTGATAGTCAGGCACTGTCCCCGTTTGCTCTGCCCAACTGACAGTTATAGCAATTGAGCTGCTAAAGCTGAAGCCACCCGCTGTGAGCAGTAAAGAGAGCAATGCTACTACAAAGAAAATGACGGAGTTCATGGCATTGGAAGACACGCCATTTTAGGTCCTTTCTTTTATGCAAGTTGTGTTTGTTTTTCAAAAGTGTCAAATATGACAATTTAATAATTATTAGGTAATTATTAGCAAAATACTTGATTGTATATTAAAGATCATATTTAAAGTGAAAAAATGTATGAAGAATCCGCTGAGCGGCGCAGGCCACACAGCTAGGACACCCGGCCATCTCTGTGCAGAGTTTGCATGTTCTCCCTGTACATGTGTGGGTTTTCTCCGGGTACGCCGGTTTCCTCCCACATTCCAAAAACATGCTAGGTTAATTGGCGACTCCAAATTGTCCATAGGTATGAATGTGAGTGTGAATGGTTGTTTTTGCCTGACCCTGTATATATTTTTTAGGGAGAGAGCCATATCATATTTTTTAACATTGAATACAAATAAATGCATGCATTGTTATGCAAGACCAACAATTGTAGAATATTGTAAGTCTCTGCTTCTATTCATAAGGTACATTTACATTACATAAGGCATAACCTTCATATTAGGGGCTGCACGGCGGTCGGTTAGCGCGCAGACCTCACAGCTAGGAGACCAGGGTTCAAATTCCACCCTCGGCCATCTCTGTGTGGAGTTTGCATGTTCTCCCCGTGCATGCGTGGGTTTTCTCCGGGTACTCCGGTTTCCTCCCACATTCCAAAAACATGCTAGGTTAATTGGTGACTCCAAATTGTCCATAGGTATGAATGTGAGTGTGAATGGTTGTTTGTCTATATGTGCCCTGTGATTGGCTGGCGACCAGTCCAGGGTGTACCCCGCCTCTCGCACGAAGACAGCTGGGATAGGCTCCAGCACCCCCGTGATCCCAGTGAGGATAAGCGATAGAAAATGAATGAATTGGCCTCCATTTTTTCTTAAGCTACATTTAAACATCTTGACCAACATTGGACTGATTTTGGTGTTTGGCAAACAAAACTGCGAAGAATATCAAAGTGGCCAAAAGGAAAAAATGAAAAGGGTTAAAAAAAAACACAGATTTGATCTCCAATTAACCGTGCATGTTATCGGATGGTGGGAGGAAACCAGAGTATCTGGAGTAAACCCACACAAGCAGAAGAACTCCATACAAAGAGATTAGAGACGAGATGAGACAGACAACAAAGCATATACTATATTCCACTGTGTCACCCATTATTATAACTTTCTAGAACAGTTGACCTGTTTGACTGAAGACTAATTCAAGTGCTTCATTTATCCAGCAAACTCTAACCAGATGAGTGAGATTGCCTTTATTTATTTCAAAGGTTTCATTTAAGCAACACAAATAACTAATGAAAAACAAACAATGAAGCATATTTCACTCAAAATAAAAGATCTACATATCTATCTGTAATATAACAAGGTTTTGTGTGTCAGAGACGCGTGTGATTCAAAGTCATGTTTAGCTCAGCAATATAGGAGTCATTGAGGTTGTAAATTGACTGAGTCTTCCCTTAATTTTGCTACAGGTTTGCCAATCTCATGTCATTAAACGTATAGCCGGCATAGCACTTCCATTGATTAACAAACAACAACAGCGTCAATGTGTCACAATGCGCACTTGAGGTCAGGGACTTATTGCCTAATTTCAACTCTTTCTCCTCCCCTCAGGTGCTCTTGCGCTCATCCAGTCGCTATTTGGCCCCTCCCTGGGTTTAAATAGATATTGAAGTTTTTCTATTTAGGGCAGAAGCTGTTTAACTTCTCCGTGGTGGGACGTGAAAGGCAGGCAGAGGGCCATCCATCTCGCTATCCACCTCCTGACATCTTTAAACGCTATCGACACCCACGGCCGGCATTAACATGCAAAACTGCACGGCGTGTTTGATTTGATTAGCTCATTGGGTGCGCTGGTTTCTCTTATGTTGTGGCCGACATTGTGGCTGCACTCGTAGGACTATGTGAACACATTTCCAGGATACGACTGTTTTTGTAAGCTTGGAGGGAAAGTTTTGGGTTCTTTTGGTTATGCAAAAATGACACAATAAAAATTTAAAACATTTGTGTAGCATAACACATAGTCATCCAGGCTTTCAGTCATTTTTGATGATGAATTGACGAAAATTATTTGGAAAAAAAATCAGAGAAACATGATTAAACACAAGAAATAACTCATGGCAAAACACAAAGGTGGTATCTGTGTTGATTTCGCTGCCGCATTGTGTCTTTGTTGTCTTCAAACAACAAAACTAACCTTAAATGCAGAGGTCATGAACCTTTTTGGCAAATAGAGCAATTAAAGCCATTAAAAATATATGCAGGCTCAGGCAAAATGATCTGACATGTTTGTAGGTTAGATAAAAGTAAAATAAAGAAGAAACAAAAAAGTACATATAATGCCATTCTGTTTCATTATGTTTTAAAAATGAAATCAGTCAAATGGGATCCATGATTGTCCACACACTGATTTTCGTTTCGATGCAGATCCAGTAGCTCTGAAGTTGGTTACCCATAACAAGATGATGTGTCGACCTGGTACGGAGTAATGTCTACCAAAATTGAGGTGCAAACGGAATGCTGGTTGTGTTGCAGTTACAGATTCGTTTGTTTTGATAAACGTTTCCACAATGAAAGCACGATGCTCGCCAGTCTAATTCATGGCAGCTTGTACTTTTTGAAAATAAAAAAACTTTTTTGTTTCTTTACTTTATTTGCCTTTTATTTAACCTACAAATGTGTCAGATCATTTTGCCTGACCCTGTATATATTTTTTTCAGTGAGAGCCATATCATATTTTTTAATTCAAATAAATGCATGCATTGTTACGAAAGACCAACAATTGTAGAATATTGTAAGTCTCTGCTTCTATTATTTTTAATAATAAGGTACATTTACATTTCATAAGGCATAACATTCATATTAGGGGCTGCACGGTTGGCGAGTGGTTAGCGCGCAGACCTCACAGCTAGGAGACCCAGGTTCAATTCCACGCTCTGTCATCTCTGTGTGGTGTTTGCATGTTCTTCCCGTGCATGCATGGGTTTTCTCCGGGTCCTGCTAGGTTAATTGGCAACTCCTAATTGTCCATAGGTATGAATGTGAGTGTGAATGGTTGTTTGTCTATTTGAAAATGAATGAATGAACGAATGAATGAATAACCTTCATATTGACACAAATAGTTTTCACTTTTGTGACAGCTCAATCTAATTAGGTAACCAGTTAGTAGTGGTTTTGGCACTGTGGGCAGGTGCCAGGTCATGTTGGAATAAGTAGTCAGTAGTTTTTAGTCAGTCTCCAAAAAGGTTATCAGCAGATGGAAGCCTGGCAGACAGCTACAATGAGACTGCCCTTGATAAAACAGAGTGGGCCGGAAAACGGCAGATGACATGACACCCCAAATCATCACAGACTGAGGAAACCTAACACTGGACTCCAGACCCCGGGACCCTCATTTGCAAATGAGAAACAACATTTGTCTATGTAAAAGTTGACTTCAAGATACATGTCATCAAAGTGCAGGTGTCCCTAACGTGGCCCGTGAGTGTATTTACACAAATAGAGCGTCCCCGTGCTGTAAGGGAAGTACTGCGTATGACTGTATCTTTGCTGCCACCTAATGCAGACCTCACACACTCCCTTTTTTGTCTCCAGGTCAGCACAGGGGACCTGTAAGGATGTCATGTGGGTTAAGAAGAACGACACCAGGTTGCAGATTGTTGCAGGCTGCTTAAGGCGTCTTGGATTGTTGTTTTCATACGAGATGTTTGTGATATGCTAATTTAATCATTTTTGTCTCGTCCTTCCCTTCTTTCATTCCATTCTGCCACCATCAATCTAATCACTTCTTGTGGATTCCTTAACACACACGGACACAGTCAGAAGCTGCAATCGCACATGAGCCTATTCTCTCAAACTAGGAGCGCATGCAGCCCCCGCCCCATGCAGACATCGTTAACACACACATATGCACACCCGCTCACACACGTCCCCAATGCTTTTCATTTTAGTGATGGTTCACTTTAATTATTATGAAAATTAAATCAAATGTAATCAGCGGATTAATGCGAGCGATGAGATAATTCAGCCGCATGGTAATGAGATCAGGGTGGATCATCTATAAATCTCCGGCAAAACGCTGTGAACGAGGCAGGCTGGAGGCTCCCGGCCCCCACGAGATGGGATGTAGAGTCAAGTCACCCTCATGTCTCCCAAATGAATGCTTTGGATCTCTTTCATGCATTGACAGAAATATTTGGGAGACATATTCTCATGGTGGCAAGCCTTGTCATTTATCTAAGTTCGGAGTCTTTAGAGGCAGGATGAATTGATTTATCGCTCCAGTCCGCTCCTGATACTTTGCATGATGAGGATTCTGACTTGGAAACAGCATTTTAATACTCGCCTTGACATTTGCCTAAGCACTCGGATTTCCAAGTGCCCCAAAATGTCTCATAAAAACGGATTATTGTTGGGATTTTTCCCTTCAATTTAAAGTAAATATTACTATTTTAGTCTTAATTCAGGTGCTGGGAAAAAAATTAAAATGCATAATCTTTTGGGAGGGTTAGCGCACAGATCTCACAGCTAGGAGACGAGGGTTCAATTCCACCCTCTGCCATCTCTGTGTGGAGTTTGCATGTTCTCCCCGTGATGCGTGGGTTTTCTCCGGGTACTCCAGTTTCCTCCCACATTCCAAAAACATGCTAGGTTAATTGGCCACTCCAAATTGTCCATAGGTATGAATGTGAGTGTGAATGGTTGTTTGTCTATATGTGCCCTGTGATTGGCTGGCAACCAGTCCAGGGTGTAACCCGCCTCTCGCCTGAAGACAGCTGGGATAGGCTCCAGCATACCCGTGACCCTCGTGAGGAAAAGCGGTAGAAAATGAATGAATGAATGAATGAATGAATCTTTTTTGGGTTAGTGCAGAGGCCACCTGTGTTCGATTCTTAGCTTGGACATCTCTGTGTGGAGTTTGCATGTTCTCCCCGCGTGTGCTTGGTTTTCTCCGGGTACTCCGGTTTCCTCCAACATTCCAGAAAAATCCATGTTAGGTTAACTGGCGACTCCAAATTGGAGTCACATTCATAAGTATGAATGTGAGTGTGAATGGTTGTTTGACTATATGTGCCCTGCGATTGGCTGGCGACCAGTCCAGGGAGCACAAAAATAGCTGGGATAGGCTCCAGCCTACCTAGTGAGGATAAGCGGCATAGGACATTGATGGATGGATAGATAACGTTTAGATTTTTTGCTACTAAGGGTTTGCTTCAGGCATAAAACAGGGGTTGTTTTAGTTTAACATTTTAGAGGAAACAATAAATTTCAGGTTGGTGTGTTCAACAACATCCAAGACAAATAAATATCCTCCTCTTTCCAATGTCCTCTTTTTTTTTTTATTTTATTCCATCTCATCTTTCCATGTCTCTTCTCTCACTCAGATGTTTCTGCTCTTCCTCCCTGCATGCTCTGTTTAATCACAGAGTGTGGTGGAATTGATAACCTTCCATTACCATATGTTGCTCTGTGATTAATGTTCTCAGGTCATTCTCGTTGTCTCTCATTCATAGCTCATGTCACGGCCCATAAAGGAATACCTAAAAGAGGATCTCCCCAGTCGAAGAGGGCAGGCACCAAGTATGGATGTTCAGCGCAAGCGTGGATGTCTTAAAGAGGGCTGTTAAGACAAGTGTAGGGAAGTAAAAAAAGAAGACTCAAGAGAAAAGAAGGGGGTCTTTTTTTCTTTGACACTGAATGAAATATTTACTTCCATTTTGTCTGGCTGAGCAGGTGTCAGCGTTATGCCAAATGGAGTTATTAAGGGCATAAATCTGAGGCAAGCACTGATTTGTTGCATCCATCTCGGCATATTTATTAGCTACCTTCATTCTGTTATGAATCTGTTGATAACAAGTGACAAGTATTAGTTGTGATATAGAGATGGAGGCTCCCATCATGGGAGGTAAAGCTATATACTTTTATAATTAAACATGTCTCGGTAGCAAAGGGATGTCTGAAAGAAAATGTATGCGCTGGAGCATAGAGTAGAATGATGTTATGTCATGGTAACACAACAAATGCTTGTTCAGGGTCAAGGGCGTAAGTTTGGGTTATTTTGGTCGTTACTTTGGTTATCAGCTGACAGCTGTCAGCACACTGACATGCTCTCACCTCCACAGTGTCTGACAGGAAGTACAACAGTGAGCAAATAGCCCTTGCAGACAGTTAAACGCTTTGCATGCCAAAAAACGGACATGTTGTGAATGTAGGCTGGTAGATATATAGGGCAATCTCAAATGTCAAACATGAGCTGGTTGACCTGGGATGTACTTTACCACAGTTAAGAGTACGACATAAAGACAACAAAACACTCTACCTTAAAGGCACACTATCTGTCATGGTGAGGTGCTGCGTGGGGGAGGGGCTAACTTTTCAATGTGCTTTAAGCATTATAAACCTGCCATTACAAGCCACTCCCAATGGAACACACACATGTGAATTATTTATGTTTGTTGTCAGCTAATAATAGCCATTTAGCAATTTTAGCTGATTACAATTGAGTGCATCCCATAATCAGTTCACAGTTCCACATGTCCAAAAAAAGTAGGAAGAAGCAAAGCTTATTAAATCCGACCCCTCCATTTGGTACTTTTACAATCAGTAACTGTTACATTTGTTCACTTCCTGCTTTCTGTAATACTGTTTAAGGTTTTTTTTTGTTGCTGTATTTTTGTTTCGGTATCGAAGTACAAGGTGATATGACCATACAATGACATAATGGGTACCATAGTAACTGTCAATATAGTGATATTTGTTCACTTCCTGCTTTCCTAATATAGTTTAAGTTTTATTTATTTATTTATTTTTATCACGTACCAAAGTACGAGGTGATATGACCATGCAATGACATAATGGGTACCATAGTAAGTGTCAATATAGTGATATATATAGCACATCATGACTGGTTCAAGACTCTTCATCCTTGTATTTAGCAAACATCAACTGCTTGTATTGTTTCTTGAATTCGCTCATCATTTGTGGTCTTACTCAATCCATGAAAACCAAGAACTCCAATCATTTTATTCAGGTCAAACACGTTATTTTAATGTGTGTAACTTCAAAATACTTCAAAAAACTTTGCAAAAATTTGGAAGAACAAGATCCAAATAATTTATCTGCGGAATTATGGAATTAAAGTATAGACAGTATGTCGGTCACTGGTGTGAAATATTTGATATTATCAATGAAAAAGAAATAAAAGCAAAAACATAGGCAACATCCATCCATTTTTTAATACTGCTTCTCCTCATTAGGTTGCAGGGGTGTGCTAGAGCCTATCCCAGCTGACATCAACTGTGAAAACTGAATTTTGCTTAATTCCAAGTCACTGATGGTCTACTGGTTGACTTGCCTGGCTTCAATTGCCGAGAGTGTGAATTTTACCCCACTTAGCGGTGGTGTGAGTGGAGTGTGAGTGAATGGTTGTCCAGGATGTAGTCTGCTGGGATAGGCTCCAGTTCAGGGTAAGCCGGAAAAAATGTATGGATGGTCACTTCATTCAAAAGACAATCACATGACAGAACACTGTGTTTTGTACTACAATAGTACTAGAGTGAGCCTCCCCTCAGAGTATAATACGTTTGGGGCCTCCTACTCATCGAAAAAAATAATTTTTTGCAGCATATTTTGTGGAGCTTCCTGCTCACCCCACTGCTCACTTGAGCTATCACAGGTAATTTTTGATTCAACTAAAATCTAATATTTTGACATTGAACAATTACCATAATCAGAAAAAATAAATTGCATGTTTATTGTATTGTCATATATTTGTCATATAAGTATGACACACAAAAAAAATAACTGTACCATCCAGTTGCTGTCCTCTTGTAATCAGTTTATTGTTATAGCTGTCTCCCATACCTGATGCGTATAGACATATACTCATAGGGTAATAAATACAAAGTGACATACTATCACCGAATTGTGAATGCATAATTGATAAGGCCATAAATCTAATGCTGTCGCTCATTCGCTTACACAAGTAGTGTCGGTTCAATAGACTCAGACACCCTACTGGACATAAGTCAAGTTAAAGGGTGTGAGTGAAGGAAAGTTACGACACCCCCACTGAGTGTGCAAATTTGAACTTATTGATTTTACTGAAGTAAAATGTGAAAATGTTGTTTATTTAGTCATTTATGTTTTGTAAAGAGTTCTAAAGGGCCGCAAGAGTGGGCGTGTGGTTAGCATGTTGGACACAGTCAGGATATTGGGAAGATCTGGGTTCAAAATCTCCGCTTGGACATTATGGGATGCGTGAGTCTTTCCAAAAACATATTAGCTTAATTGGAGACTCCAAATTGTCCATAGGTATGAATGTGAGTGTGAATGGTTGTTTGTCTATATGTGCCCTGTGATTGGCTGGCGACCAGTCCAGGATGTACCCCGCCTCTCACCCGAAGTCAGCTGGGATAGGCTCCAGCATACCCATGCAACCCTAGTGAGGATAAGCGGCATAGAAAACTGATGTATATTGGTAAAATAAAATAAAATAACACCCAATAAAAGAATACAAAAGGCTGACAAAGGCAGTTTTGTATTCATGATGTAGCGATTTATACATGCAAATAAATGACTTTCCGCAAAGCGAGCCAGAGCTTTTCTTCCGATCACTCACGTGCAACACAGAGACCTGCTGAAAACAACAAAGAAGTAGGCGAGATGGGATATATGAATATATAAAACATATTTTCCATCCATCCATTTTTTTTATACTGCTTATCCTCATTAGGGTCGTGGGGGCATGTTTTATTTACATATTTTTAATGAATATAATTCTGGCTGAAATTACATTCTGGCTTTCATTTTAAGAGAATAAATGTATTTCCCAACTGTTTCTTTCTTCAGCAAGCTCTCAGAGGACTTCAGTCGACTTCAATCACCAAAGACAATTGAGGTCTAATTAAGCCACTTCTAATTTAAATGTCGGTCGGGGAAATTATAATAATATTAGGCACTACTTACAAGGGGCCTACGATGAGACGTGACGCCGAGTGGGGGACTGATGACAAGAACGACGAGAGAACACAACAAAGAGACGTGCCGTCGGGGGGGGGGGGGATCTACCAAGAACAAACAGCGACGGCAACGAGGCCAAAAAGAGAGGAAGGGAATATGAGAATGTTAGTCAAGTGTGCATAACAATGTGCGTCTATATTTAAATGGTGCAATCGAGCTGCTTGTTGAAACAGGAGCGTTTAACTGGGCTGCGTGTGCCAGTGAAAGGCCATGCATACATTATTGTGGAGTTGAGATAATTTGTCGACAATTAGCCAGAACAGGCTCCGGCGAGGGGCTGATTAGCATGACGGCACCAGTCCGCCACAGGAATAGAGATGCCGGGGCTTTGTAACCGACATGAATTCAACATCGTGTACCTATTCTACATCGTTCATTTCCTTGTTTCGTTTTTTTTTTTTTTAATATTTATGCAGAAGGAAATTATGAATATGGATGTGCAGCTGAACTTGACTTGTTTCTGTGTCGGTAACAAGAAAAAATGAGGCAAAACGCAATCCACAAGGGAAAAAAAAATGTCTGCACTTTTATTTAGATTTCCTGCTTCTGTATATTTTATTTTATTTTTTTAGTTTTATCAGACACCACACTGATTTATAATACTTCCCTGCACTTTGTTAACAGAGAGTTCATTTTAAATGGGTGTTGTCTTTTACTTGTATCACATGGTATTCATGACAATGGAAAAAAAAACATTGATTGAGGCAGAATCCTTCTCAACAAGATGACATAACTTCTTTTCTTTCTAGTCAGCCATACTTTCCCAGCTGCTTTCAGACTCTGTATATCAAACGTGATCAATGCAAATGATCCTTGAACGTCATCCAATGACTTCGAGTCCAAGAGTCAGGGGGGGGGAGGAAGCCATAAATTAACCTTTGTGTTGCCAAGTGCTCAGTTGTAACAGAAGGTGGGGGGGAATGGCATGAGGATGGATGATCAACGTGCACCGAAGGCTACAACTGTTCAGAAGGCTTATAAAGTCAGAAGTCAAGAAACAATAATAGCTGCTATAAAGAGGATATACATATAGCACAATTGTCCCTCACTAATACTATTATATTCCTATTGAGTATTGGCGGCATATCTAGAAAGGATGGATGGTACAAGCTCATCTGATACTGGTGACAACTGTCATTTGTTTACATGCTTGAGAGGCTGTTTGATGAGGTCATCTTTGTGCGCCGGCAAATACGGGAGCCCACTTTTGCAGAGCTGCTGGACATTTGAATTTCTGTTGGAGTAATAATAGACTATCTATCTACGTATCTATATGTGTATGTATGTATGAATGACGTCCAGCATCGGTGTGATTCCCTCTCTACCCATTGCACGGGGAGAACATGCAAACTCCACACAGAGATGGTCGAGCGTGGAAGTGAACTCGGGTCTCCTAATATCGGGAAAAAATCTGATATTGATGTCATATTTAAGCATATATAAGCCTATATATGTATCTTTAACGATGGTGAAGTGTTGGTCATTTCCATGATGAAATTACAGATCGCTTTAGCCCTCAGGTGTCTCTGGCAAACTTATTTGCACTTTTCAAATGCAACGGCAATCGGAACAAGCCCCGGGCCCTGTTTCCGGTAGCTGATAAGGATTGACCTGCTGAAGCTCAATGTTTTTGTACAGTCACTGCGGAGCATTTGGTGAAATGTTTTCCGCTGAGTGAGAATGGTTGACGCCGTGTTTGTTTACAAGTGAGCTCAAGCATTTAATTTGCTCACACTAACCCACCTACGGCACAGTGCACGTGATCTTGTCTCATTGGAACTTTTTTTAAATTATTATTATTATTATCGGATGTATTTTCAGATTCATTACTATAAAGTCCAAATTCCATGTGCACCCCTAATGGAGAGTCAGCAGCATAACATATAATGTAATCTATTCCAAAGGCTCCACCATCATATTAAATTGATCAACACCATTGTGCAAGCAAACCTCCAGTGGGAGAAAAACAATCCCAGCATGCATCTCTTCACCTTTCCCGCTTTTCTGTGGACAGCAGGCGACGTTTGAAGCCTTATCGAAGGTGTGGCCGTTTCATGTCTGCCAGACGAACGCGTTTAATGTCGGAGCAAAAGGTAACATCTGAATAATTACGAGGGCGCCAAGCTGGGAACGCAAATAACTGCAGCACGGCAACAGATGTGTACAACATGCACACGCACATACAAAGAAGCAAGCACAAACATGACATGCATACAAACAAACAAGTCAGGCAAATACACTGTACAGAACAACACACGTTGCATATTGACCTAATTAAAATGCTCAAATAAAGGTCTTGGCTACACAGCACCAGATTGTATGTCATTTTTATTGGACTTTTTTTCTGTGCGGGATATTGTGTGGAGCTGCTCTATAGGAGACCGCAACGCAATACATCCATCCATCCATTTTCTAGACTGCTTATCCTCACTTGGGTCGCGGGTATGCTGGAGCCTATCCCAGCTGTCTTTGGGTGAGAGGCAGTGTACACCCTGGACTTATTGTTTTTAGGTGATTAACTTCTTTTTACGGGCGGCACGGCATCGAGTGGTTAGCGAGCAGACCTCACAGCTAGGAGACCCAGGTTCAATTCCACCCTCGGTCATCTCTGTGCGGAGTTTGCATGTTCTCTCCGTGCATGCGTGGGTTTTCTCCGGGTACTCAGGTTTCCTCCCACATTCCAAAAACATGCTAGGTTAATTGGCCACTCCAAATTGTCCATAGATATGAATGTGAGTGTGAATGGTTGTTTGTCTGTATATGCCCTGTGATTGGCTGGCGTACCCCGCCTCTCGCCCGAAGACAGCTGGGGTGGGCTCCAGCACCCCCGCGACCCTCGTGAGGATAAGCGGTAGAAAATGAATGAATGAATGAATGAACTTCTTTTTACACTTGAATGATAAAATATGTGTAAAAATATTGTCTTTCCAGTTAATCAATGTTTGATGATGGTAACAGGTTGATTGACTGAGATTGAGTCTTTCTATTTCTACAATGCCCTATGTGGAAAATATAGGTTAATTTAAAAAATAAAATCAGAGGTCAACCCAATCTTTTTTTTATCAAAGACAGATTGATGAGCAGGTTTCTTACTACTTTAAGTTCATTACTCTTTATAACAATCTCGGAAAGTGTGAAGAATAGGGAGTGGGAGAGTGCTGACAAGGAATAAAGTCATGTGAAAAAATTAGGACAACCATGAATCATGAATCTGTCACTAATAACATAAAAAGATTGGGTCGACTAACTTTTTTATTCATGCAGTTGGGCATATTTTTTTTTACAAAAATTTGGCCAATAATAATCACATAACTGTTATTATTCACTTTAATATGATCATAAATCTGTCAGTTTCCATTCACTTTGTAGCAAAAGTTCCATCTGTGCAATCCATTCCACTTGTTCCTATCCAATTGCCCAAAAAAATGGACAATTATAAATAGCAGTCACTATATTTTGATTAGGCTGCATGGTGAAGTGTTTGGTTAGAGCACAGGCCTCACAGCTAGGAGACCCAAGTTCAATTCCACCCTCGGCCATCTCTGTGTGGAGTTTGCATGTTCACCCTGTGCATGCGTGGGTTTTCTCTGAGTACTCCGGTTTCCTCCCACATTCCAAAAACATGCTAGGTTAATTGGCGACTGCAAATTGTCCATAGGTATGAATGTGAGTGTGAATGGTTGTTTGTCTATATGTGCCCTGTGATTGGCTGGCGACCAGTCCAGGGTGTACCCAGCTTCTCGCCCAAAGACAGCTGGGATCATCTCCAGCACCCCCTGCGATCCTCGTGAGGATAAGCGCTAGAAAATGAATGAATGTACCAATATGAGTTTACAATGGAAAAAATAACAAATCTTTTCAAAGTTTTCCCATAATGCATTGCATATTCCTGAGGGAGCTGCAATGATGTCAGCCTCCATAGGTATGAATGTGACTGTGAATGGTTGCTTGTCTATATGTGCCCTGTGATTGGCTGGCGACCAGTCCAGGGTGTACCCCGCCTCTCGCCCGAAGACAGCTGGGATAGGCTCCAGCAGTGAATGAATGACTATTTTGATTAATGTCCAAAAAACAGTGCTCCATAGCAGAGATGCTTCAACAGGACCATCCAGCTCAATGGAACAACTGCAAGCAAACTTAGCTGGATAGTCAAACAAGAAGCATTTACGACTCCTAACTAGCTGTAAAACATTGTCTGTGTCTTTTAAAACAACAACATGGGCACCCTGTGTTTGTGTGTCTCTTCCCGCCCGCTCGTTCCTTTAATCAGCATGACAGACAGACAATACAATACTCCCCGCCATTTACCTAAAAGGCTGCTCAGTCATCTGTCAGCTCTTTCTCAGTACGCCTCACATCCTGATGCTTTCATTCCCTCTTTTTCATTCGCTGAGTGTCAATTAATCTTTCTCCATCCGTCCTGCTCGTACTCCTCCTCTCTCTCTCTTTCTCTCTCTCGCTTACTCTTACACACATCCAGTAGCAGTGTTCTGATTGTGCGCTTTCCAACGTAGTTACGCTGATGGCTCGACAGACAGGCCTTTAGGGTGACGCCTGTTTGCCTTGTGTTTTATGGCGTCAGTATTGTGAAGAAGGCATTAAACATCTGTCACCACCATTAGGCAGTCCGCTATGAGGTCCAGATGAATGACTTGAGGGAAATTCAAATGCTTACATTCTATGATCCCGTTTTATTGCTTAATGCTTTTATTCCTTAATACTTGTGCCAAAGAGGTTATGTTTTGAGCGGCCTAGGTGTGTGCATGTGTGGGCCACATGCTCTCAGTCTACAATCTTTAAAATGGGGAATCGAAAAAACGATTCTTGTTAGGCACCGGTTCCCAGTGTTTTAGGCAATGTTCACACTACAGGTTAATTCCAATTTCTTTGCTCATATCTGACCTGTATTTGATTGTTTTCATGTCAGTGTGAACAGCACAATTCAAATTTTTTCAAATGCAACCCAGGCCTCATTATGTGGATGTAAATCCGATATGAATGTGATCCAAGTGCAGTATGAAGAGTCAGGTTGCATAGATCCATAGGGGTGTGTATTGCCGTGCTGACCGAGACTTTAAAAAGGTACTGACTGATGTAGGCAGTCATGAAAAGGTTGGGTTTATTGTGCAAAACTTGGATAAAGTTACTCACCGAAGGAGGCAAAAGTTCTTCCTCTCATCTGAAAATTATTAGCAAAGCAGCACTCGTCAGGCTTTACCACTACTGCCACACACATGCAGCTCAGGACAGCCAAAATGTCTACCCTCTACTAGCACACTCGCACGCTACTTGCACGCAAATCGATACTTTAATACCAGCTCCTTCGTGATGTAAAGTCAAGTCTAAAATCAAAATTTGCATACTCTTGATACGTCAGCCATATGACTTGTTTTAGCTTGGCTATATTGCAAATCAGCTCATTACCTCAATAGAGTCAAGGTTTTAAAATACATCAATAAATGACTACGATGTCCTTTTGACGTTTTACCCAATATCAGCTTGGAAATGAAATGGTATAGCACATCACTAGTGCTCACACTGCATCGATGTCGTGCTTTTGGGCATGCACGTCACTTTCCAGATGCTTTGTGTTCATATTAGAATGTTGCATTTGTTTGGTAATGTAAATGACCAATTAAAAAAGTCAAATTTAAACAAATAATCCTAATTGTGTATCAAACCCTGCAATGTCAACATAGCCGTAGTTCCTTGGACTCATTTGCCACTTGTGCAAATGTTTCCCTTTTCAATTAGATGACGATAAGGAGAGACAGAGTCTGACTGACTCATAGGCTGACAGTGCTCGCTTCAGTTCACATCCACCTCTTCTCCTTTTACCGAAGCAGGGAAGTGTATGAGTGTTTAATGGTACCCCATCAGGGAGCTCTAAGCTGTGGGCCTCTTAAGACCTCAATGTTGGGTTTATAAGGTCATGTTGTAAAACAAAAGTTGATGCATGCTAACTGAGAATCAAAAATCTGATTGTTATTGGTTAGGTGGAGATTCTGGAAGAACTAGAAGTCCACAACTCAATACAAAGGACCAAAAAATGAGCATAGTAGGTCCCCTTTAAGGTTCCCATATGTTTTTACCATGTTTATGTTCTTCTTTCTGAGACCTGATCTATAGATAATAGTTGTTTACCTACCTTGCTGGGGGGCCCTAGTCTCTATGTTTACAGTTCATATAAGGTAGATTTATCTGGGTGAAAACGTGTACTGTGCCTATCCTAAGAATATAACCTTTTGACATTTATTCACATTTTGCAACATTGCAGCCTGAATGCAAAAGGGAGTAAATTTCAATTTTGCATCGCTGCCACAAATCTCAAATGTCAAGGTGACTGGTTTATTTAAGACGCCTCTCCAAGGCGGAGGTGCGGATCTCTACAGTATGTACATGCAGCTGTCCACTCGCATGTTCTTGCAGATCCGTCTCGGGTACGAGTGTGCCTAATGCAACGCCCCAAGCCAAGCACCCACTGGGACATCATGCTCAGACAGACTTATTCAACAACACAAATAAAAATCAATAAACAATCTGAAGTTTTCACCCTTAATGCAGCTTCTTCTTACTCTAAGCTTGTGGGTTGTGTTTTTTCAATGAATACATAACATGGATGGACTTCAACAGTGTCGACAGACCCCGTCCGTGGTAGAGATTGCATACCTAGGCGGGGGAGGATGAGTTTGTGTGTGAGTGGGTGAAATCCCATGAATGTTGCGTTAATAAAGAGGACAAACAAAGTCAACAAACAACTAAAAATCAAATGCCTTCAGTAGCAACAGTGGCTTTCAATGAACTATCTCAGACAGTAACAGCTTGTTTTAACCTCAGACCTCAGACGTTCAATGAGTTGGCTTTGAGCAAAATCAGAGATTTGAATTGCTTGTGTACACATATTTGGGTCTCTAGAGTGCCATTGATTAATTTTATTGTGACTACTTGCAGTTCTTGTTGGTGATCAAATTTGGCGAAGCAAGGATGAAGTCAAGTCTGTAATATTTTGACTTCAGGGCGAATCCCTTGTTGTTGAACTAAGCCTTGGGCTGTAGATTTCAGGGTGAAACTTTTATTCCAATGTGCGATGCCGAGATACCTTTACTCACTGACCTTGTTTGCGCACCCTTAAAGGGCCCATCTGACTGCAGTAAAGGTAGGCAAGGTGAGCAATGGCTCACTAGCATGAGCTAGGACATTCCCCGGAAAACCAACCGGGCGGTTTCGATGAGGTTTGAGGTCTTGGTCCTTGGAGTATTTCCACCAATACACGGAAAAAAGTGTGTTGGGAAATGTTTTGGGAAAAGGAGAAAATACTACTATGAAATAGTATCCATCACTTTAGTCGTCTTATTAAATCTGTTCAAATTGTTCAATATTATGTACCATAATTACTTAACTTCGAGTCGAGTGGTTAGCACACAGACCTCACAGCTAGGAGACCAGGGTTCAATTCCACCCTCGGTCATCTCTGTGTGGAGTTTGCATGTTCTCCCCGTGCATGCGTGGGTTTTCTCCGGGTACTCCGGTTTCCTCCCACATTCCAAAAACATGCTAGGTTAATTGGCGACTCCAAATTGTCCATAGGTATGAATGTGAATGTGAATGGTTGTTTGCCCCCAAGACAGCTGGGATAGGCTCCAGCACCCCCCGCGAGGAAAAAGCGGTAGAAAATGAATGAATGAAAAAGCAACTTCCACCCTGATGCAAGTCCAACTGTCCCCATGGACATGTGCAAATATGTCAAATTAAAAAAAATGCATGAAGTGTTAAAAATAAATTTACTCTATGTTGAAGAAAAAGCTCTGCACAGTATAATATTTATTTGCACATCTACAGCCGCCAGCATGCATGCTCGTGCTTATAATTGTGTGTGTATGTGTGTGTGTGTGTGTAGCTCCACAGTATATGTGTTTGTAAGAGGCCACTTTGCCAAGAGTGTTAATTAGAGGTCAGTTCAGGATAGATTCCCCTCTCCCCCTGCAATACCACTACCAGGTCACTCGCAGGCTACCATGTGTACGTATGCCTCTTAGGCCTAATGTGGCAGAGAGAGGTGAGGGCTGCTGGGTCAACCCAACAGGGAGCAAGTTAACCCAGGGAGGACGTAGGCCCCTGGCTGGCCCTGCCTCTGTAAGCGCCATCTATGAATCTGTGTGTACACACCCTAAAGGTTGCGAGGCCCATACACATCTGTAAGGCTACTGTCACATTGGATAATGATGCACAGTCTTGGTTTGTTTTGTTTTTTCATTCCCATATATGATTGGACTATCAGTTGTTTCTTCCATCCGTTTGTGCACCTTGCTTGGGTTTGTTTGTACATTTGGTAATTAGCAGCATACATTGTGGTTCATGAGTGATGATGAAACATGCTACCAATAGAAGGTCAGTGTCATTTTTTACTCTGGATAATTTACTGCACATTTGGTTAATCGTTTAACAGTTCATTAAAATGTGGTCGTTTGTCTGAAAATAATTGGGATCATGTCTTGAACAACATTGTGATGTGAAAAATCATATTTCAGAAAATAATGTTAATGCTGCCGATAAACCACCAAGAAAACTCCCATCCCGTCCCATACCGGGTATTGTCATAGGCAGCAGTCTCAGTAGGGAAGGCCAGACTTCCTGGTCCGTGAGCTTCCATACCAAGGCATTCCCAGGCCAGCTGTGAGACATAATCCCTCCAACAAATCCTAGGTCTGCCTCGGGGCCTCCTCTCAGCTGGGCATGCCCGGAACACCTCACAAGGGAGGTGTCCAGGAGACGATATGCCCGAGCCACCTCAACTGGCTCCTCTCGATGTGAAGGAGCAGCGCCTCTAATCTGAGCTCCTCCCGGATGACTGATCAGCCACCCTAGGGAGGAAACTCATTTCATCCGCTTGTATCCTCGATCTTGTTCTTTCGGTCACGAACCAAAGGTCACGACTATAGGTCAATTTAGTGGTCAACCACTAAATTGAGAGCTTTGCCTACCGGTTCAGTTCTCTCTTCACCACGACAGTCCGGTACAGTGACCCCATTACTGCAGATGCTGCCCCGATCCATCCATCGACTCACGTTCCAACCTTCCCTCACTCGAAAAGAAGAACCCCGCATGGGGAAGGACCTCATTCCCAACCCCCATCCCAAATTTGATATATTTATATAACATATGTGACTACACCTACAAATGTGACTACAGAGATGTTATGTCATGTCTAGAGGGCCCAAATAATATTAAAACCCCTATTTAGAAGTATACAGGTTTTCTATACTCTAAGAAAATATCCCATTTATAAATGATTGTATGACGAGACAAGATTTTAAAATCACTTTTAAAAGAAGTACAATGAAAAACAAAAACATATGACAATATTTTTCAGTCTACTAATTTAATTACTACTACATTACATTCTTCTGCACTCTGTGTGTATGATACTGGCCCCGCCTCCATCCACTGATACATGACTAACAACAGGGCTCACTCCATTCATGCCATTGCTCAATGGAAAAACAAATGTGCCAAGGTGCTGAAATCAACCATCTTTCTGTCATTTTGGAGGCGGGAAACAAATTGTGAAATTTATTACAAACCCTGGAAGAGAACTTGGAAAAGGTGACTCGGTGGAGAGGACTTTATCGTCTCTTCTGGGGCTTGGGAAATAAAATGTCAAAGGAGGTCAAACCTATGAAAAGTGGAAATATATTTCTGGATGCACACTTCCAAATACTGACCAAAACATAATTAGTTGGTTCTTTATTAGATTGTGTGTCGTAGCACTATAACTACTGTTTGTGAATTACTCCCTATTAGTAGCCTTTTTCTCACACTATCCAGCTAGTTCAGCCATTACAGCTACTTTGATGCCTTTAATAGAATTGAAGAAATGTGGTCCTAAACCTGCTTGAGTGCTTTAAGACTTACACACTTGTCAATAGGAGAAAAGTGCAGGACAGTTAGGCCTGGCAAAAGGGGCATCTGTAATACTGTGTGTGTGTGTGTGCGTGCTAAAGTGCATCATAGTGCAGATAACAGAACTGGACACTGTGTACTGAAAAAGTTTGGGTTTTTTTTTTTTGGTGTGTGTGTCTACTTTTTCAAATGTCTATCTTCTCTCGCTGTGTCCATCAAGGGTAACAGAAACTTCCTCACCCATCCAGAGTACCGGATGGAGCGGAGACCAAACACAAACTAGACGACAACAGATACCCAACTCACCTTTGGAAGGAGAGAGAGATAGACATGGAATCACAGAGAGAGGACAGGAAGCCGAGGAGAGAGAGGTCGAGAGACTTGAAAGGGTAACAGCGAGACAAAGAGGACGGAAAAATGGGAGTGTTAGAGGAGGCGGCTGTCCAAAAATGGAAAAAAAATAGCAGAAGAACGACAAGATTCAACCACAAGAGTGGTGCAGGGTTACAATGGCAAATTATGGGGTGTAACTGATATGTGAATTGTATCGCACACTAAATTAACTTGGTTCTAGGGTGCTTCGATCGATCGGCCACCGCTCACTATCGGCAGATATCATGGAAAAAGCACAGTATCAATATCGGCTGATACTTTCTTTAAAACGCTGAAATATGCTATGAAAATAAATGTTTTACAAACATACTTTTTACACTGCATGTATGTGATCGGTATTGGTATTGGCCAAGTTCACTCAATCCTGGCCGGAATATCCCTACTTATTTCACAATATAGTAGGAAGGAAAATGTCTTTGGGTCAATATTTTCTATACCTGGGGTCCACTCCGGGTCAATATTTTCTATACCTGGGGTTCACTCCGGGTCAATATTTTCTATACCTGGGGTCCACTCCGGGTCAATATTTTCTATACCTGGGGTTCACTCCGGGTCAATATTTTCTATACCTGGGGTCCACTCCCGGTCAATATTTTCTATACCTGGGGTCCACTCCAGGTCAATATTTTCTATACCTGGGGTCCGCTCCAAAAGCTCCTTGTCCCTTCGCAGAGCAGGGTGATTTTTTCACTGAAGTAGGGTACATGTGCAATTTTGAAAATAATTTGAAATACCCGACTCGCATCCGTAAAAGCAACTAGACTGCGTTCTGACTGCTGATTGGATGAGCAAGGGAAGGGGTGGGAGGCCAGTGTATGAGTTTTGAGTTGAGTATGATGCAAGTTACCACGCTGTAAAATAATACAAGAGCATAGCATGTTTTATAACAACAATGAGTATGTGCTTGGAGCACGTGAAACACTAATGGCCCATATGGTATCTCTCGGAGAGGCAGTGTGCCGCAGGAACTGACTGTGCACTCACTGCTCAGGCCAATGTGTGCTTTCACTTTTACAATCTTCCAATGATGTCAGGAAAAGTCTTTTACATTCGCTTTTGAGAAAATAAGTCACCAAAAGGGTTTTGGAAAGTCGCCAGATTTTGAGAAAATGAAAAAGTTGGCAACACTGGGGTGCACGGGAGGTGGGAAGGAGGACTAAGCTGTTCACAGATGGAGAAAACATGAACAAACCGTTCATAAAAATGTCAGAGCTTCTATTCTCATTATCTCATTATCATTGTAGCATTAGGTGCCACCCAAGTCTGCACAAATACAACTAAAGTATAATTTAAAAAAAACTTGAAAACAGACAGCAATGATCATTTTGCAGTTATACTAAGATGCGTGAACAAACCGACACATATCAGGTCTCTGGCCAGCATGTCCCACACTCCCATTGAGACTGTCATGGTCATCTGCTGTTATGTGTGTTTTTTCAATGATGACTGGTTTGTTTGTCGTATTTGTTCCCTGGTACGCTGAGGGGATGAAAGCTGGAGGAGGCAATTTGATTGAACTGTCGCTAATCCCTTAACAACACGGAGGAGCATGATTGGCCAAGACCATGCCAAAAGGGTTGGAATCAGCAGGTGGTTAGAACATGATGATTGAATGGTCGCAGGTATGTTGCAACACACACACAGACACACACACACGTGCAGTCGGAGAAGATTTGAGAAACAAAATTATACTATCAAAAAACGCGCTTTTTTTTTGCTTTTGCACAGTGCTTGCTGTGAGATGTTGCTGTATCGGCTCATAGTGAGGTAAGCAGTGTCCCAAAAAAAGCTAGTATTTGGGGCCTTAGTTGAGATCTTTGCCTTTTATTCATTACTTTTTAGATGACAGCATCATTGTGCATTCTCATGCCATAGATGGGGTGCAAACATTATTGAAATTCTACAGTTACCATCCCAGAGGCATTAACATGATGCACCAGGAAGTGGCCTTTCTATCCATTGAGGCTCAGTGCATGGGTCACATCACAGAGAGAGTTGTGGCTCCATCCATCATCTGGGTTATAGTTAGCCGCCTATGCTAATGTCTGACCCAATGAAAAGTTTACTGAGAGACGGACAAGGACATCGGGGTGGACTCTTGTCATCAGCATACACACACGCACATGCACACCCACACACACACACAATCCCTCTTTCACTGCCCATCCCTTACAACCACACACACACACACACAGGGGTCTGTCATATTTCACAGTACACAGTAGCATAGGGTGAGTTATGACCATGTCACAGTATAGAGGGAGCATGTGTGTGTACTTTGTGTTTTTCTTACGTGTGTAGGTGTGTGTGTATATAAGGTCCACTCTGTATACATTTATTTATAACACACCCCCTCACTCCAATTTGACGTTGTCCACAATGTAGCTTGCACGTGTAAACGACAAAATGATTTATGGAAAAATTTCCCAAATAATGCCCTGGGATGGAGAGAGGGGTGGAAGACACCCAGAAGCACGGCCCTAAATAAACCCGTGTCTACACAAACACCTTAGACAAGTTTATGCAGGCGAGCACATAAAGGAACAAATTCGTAGAGGCACACCCACTGAGACGCCGCAGTGCATGCATGTGATCCTCTCTGATAGAACAGCTCTATAGATTTATGAGCTGTAAACTAGATGATGGAGGGATGGATGACTGGAAGGATGGATTAATGAAACGAATGCATGCATCAGAGAGGGCAGAAGGATGAAAGGACGGGAGGACAACCTGATGATGGGTACAGAGACAATGGAGGAAGACAAAAAGAGAGATGACAGCACTTTGAGAAAACACTTTTGAAGGATTTATGGCTTCTGAGGTGGCAGACGGACCAAAAGATGGATGGAAGAATAAGATTGAAAGAAATATGTGGTTGGACAGTTGGCCTATACTCTCCCGAGGTACAATACGCTGTATGTCAGCAGGCCACTTGCTGGTTCAGGAAGAAACACGTAATGTGATGGCACTCTGACTTTTTTGGTTTATCAGGAATCATTTTTGGTCGAGAGACAGCGCCACTGGGGAAAAGACAGGAAGCAGAACTGGAGGTAGCAGAGATGAAGATGCTGAGGTTCACATTGGGAGTGACCGGGATGAATAGGATCATTACATGTTAGAGGCCTTGGAGATAAAGTCAAAGAGACCAGACTGAGATGGTTTGGACATGTCCAGAGGAGAGAAGACCAAAGAGAAGGTTTATGGATGTTGTGGCGGAGGACATTTGGGTAGTTGGTGTGAGAGAGACGGATGTAGAAGACAGGGTTGGGAAGGGAAAAGCCAAAAGAGAAATAAGAAGAAGATCAGGAATCAAACAATATACAAAACAAATCCCAGCTATAACTAACTCTGGTGTAAACGTGACATATGAATGAGCACATGCTGCAATGCAGTAAAGCTAAAAGCATTATAAACACAGACATTACAACAATGTGTTCCACGTGTTCCACATGTTCATGTAGACTTAACAATGCAATGCCCCCCCCCCCCGGAACTGCATTTTGTGTCTAATGCACAGTAGAATAGATTCATCAATTACACAATGTCAAAGTTGAGCAAAACATTTAATAAAACTTTTTTACAGGATGTCATTACATGAAGAATTACTCTAAGAAGAAGCACACAGACCTCACAGAAGTTGTGAACTCTCGTCTTAAGTAAGAATGGAGTAAATCCTGAAGTGGTCTTGCTTCCTTTGTGTGCCATGATTCCTGGAGGAATTGTCAAAGCATGAAATAAGTCCAGCACAGGGAATTGTCTCATTCTGACTGTGTGTGTGTGTGCTGTTATTAATGGTGTTATCACTCTCTGCTGGTAATTACGCTCTCGGAGGGAGCTGACTTTGACAGAATGAGAGAAAGAGAGGGAGACGAAGAAGGAGACACTTTTATCTTTTGTTAACATGACGGACTGAGTTCGAAGAAAGAAAGTCTGCCGTCCACCGTATTTGTGTCCATTTGTGGGATGAATGCTGTACATGATAGATGGTCATTCACACGGTCATATGCAATAATAATGTACAAATCCTCATTCAAAGATGTATGTTCTGAGACGGGACTATACGCAACAGGAAATAAGGAAAGTTTAATAAAGTCAATCCAGAGGTTTGTTTATCATTCCTTAACTACATTGAGTTTTTTCTGAAATTAATTAAAGGGAACCTATTATGTACCTTTTTTTGTATTGAGTTGTGGACTCCTATAGAGCAGCTACACACGATAACCCACACAAAAAGCTTTCTAGATCTTCCAGAATCTCCACCTATTCCATCTGCATTTCCGTGGCTCTCCGAAACGGTTCCGAAATGCTTTCATTTATTCTACCCACAGCTCCTGAGAACTTCCGGACTACTGCCGAACACCACTTTCTAATTGTGTTGGTATAGGAGTTGATACTTGAAAAGTAGTTGGGAGCTACCACAAGCTACTGGCTGGAGACTGGTGACTTACCGTTGTATGACCATAAAGAGTGGTAATGTAGGTTTTCTACAACATCAGTCGTAGAAATGTGGTCATTACAGGCTTTGATATGATGATATGTAGTATTCTGTTCACAAAACAGTGAGACGTTACCTTACCTTACATTACCTTAACACTGCATGAAGTCATGATGTCAGCCATGACATATCCAAGATGATAGAGTGTGATAGATGTCGTTACATATATGTATTTTTTGGCAAGTTAGATAGTGTGAGCAGACTGTACCACCTCGCTTTTGTGTCACACTTTTTGACATAAGTCAGGATACTTACAACCTGGACTACAACCTATTACCTATAAGTAATTTTCCATTTGTCTAATGATTATAGTAAAACTTTGAGGATATCTGTATTACATGTATCCTGGCGTCTCTTCCAAAACATTTTGACAGGGGTGCCGCAAATGTTATATAGTGTACAGTGCTATTTCCTATCACTGAGCTCACATGTTCCTCCAGTCCCTCCAATCAGCCGTCAGCCTTCTCCCGTTTAGCCGCCAATCTTCCTGCCTGCCCCTCGTGTTTTACATTGTCTTTCATCGCCATGTCGCCATGTGTGCAGTGTGGTAAATAGGTTGTGTTAAATGCTCTCCTGTCCCCAGTGAGTGTTAACAGTGTGCAGAGAGAAGCTGATAATCTTTAAACGGGGCATCTGCTGGCATCTGCTTTATCTTTATTATTCCCCGGACACAGGACTAGGGAAATATACAAGCTGACACACACAACCATGGTAACATTATTAGATGTCAAATACGCTCAGTTTACATGTACAATTCACAAAACTCATTGTCATTTAAGGAGCACAGATGCCTATAAGAAAGCTTAACGTGTGTAATGTATAATATAGTGCATGCTCAGTTTGGGAGGTGTTCATTTAAAAGTTAGTTTGTGAGGATGCTTCAATCGATCGGCCAATCGATCTTTACACGCTACGCCTGTCTGTCACTGGCCGCACTTTGCAGCTGGCTAGCTAGCTAGATTTATCCGCTTAGCTTCTGGTCTTCAGACACCAAATGTGACTTTTCACAGTGGTATTTTGTTTCAAACAAATAAGCAATGCGGTTAGTTTGGAGCTTGTTTTTGTCCCATGAGGATGCCACAATGAATATTATGTTCATGGGGTACGGTACTGATTATTTCAAGTGTCACATTCCAAAAACATGCTAGGTTAATTGGCGACTCCAAATTGTCCATAGGTATGAATGTGAGTGTGAATGGTTGTTTGTCTATATGTGCCCTGTGATTGGCTGGCGACCAATCTACTTACATCACTCATGCAGAAGACAAAGAATAAGATTGTTTCAAATAATTTGCAAAAGGAAGGAAATCGAACTGTTAGAAACAGTTCTCAGTATGGCACAGTGGAGTTCTTCACCACTGCAAACTACAAGCACAATAATAAACTTTTTGATGGACATCTCATGGAGTGAAGAGAACAGACAAAACGAAAATGAAGATGAGTAGAAGATGAGCTTTCTGTAAGGAAGCCAAGAGCTGGCAGACACCTGAGTCACACCCCCACTATCAATCCGTATGTGTATTGTGTACGTCCTTCTGTCTGATTGTGTTATTAATGAAGACATATCAGTGATCTAATAATCACCAGCAACTGTAAGTGTTACAAAAAAATAAAACAATGTTTGTTTGTTTTTACAAATGAATTTCTGGACTACTACATGCATGAATGCTGTATATGTACATGTATTCCATTGTAATATCGCATATTACGGGCCGGTGGACATGTTTGAGGTCACAGCAGCTTTCATGCTGGTGAGTGTGAGAAAATGACATTCTTTATAAGCAAGCCCAGATGCTGATATCGCTTTGATTACCATTTAAACAGCAGGGTGTGTGTGCATGCATATGTGTGAGTTGACAGCTGAACTAGCGTTTAATTACCATTTAAACTGCCAGAGCTGAGTGGATCATTTAAAGACAGAAGATCACCTGCCAGCTAAATGAGCAAAAATACCATTAAACACGCACAAGCTAAAGCTTCAGTTACAGTCCTACTCAAGAAACTGCACTTTTTTTTCATAAATGTGCATATTTGGGCAATTTTTGACTCCTTAGAATAATCAAATATACCAAATATTTGTGCAGTGATATAAGGCAGTCAAATGGTGAACACAGAGGCAGTAGGTGTGATTATATTTGTGACAGACCAGCTGAGAGTGTTATGATAATGGCATTAATGATGGATGTTTGCAAACGTATGTGTGTGTATATGGCAGTGCAGTGGAAGACAGCCCACCACACAGTCGGTCTCCCAGCCCGATACCATCTGTTCTGCTAGCACACACACATATTAATCCATCACACTCGCATAACTGCAGGGAAAAGACACTAGAAACACCAACACACTCCCGCAGAGAGATGCCTGCATGCGCTTCCTTTGGATATGCACACAGACACACACACGGACACACACACACAGAAACTTAAGAATAAATGGCTTCCAAGAGTTTAGTCTAAGGAAAATAAATGTGTTCTTACATTAGACGGGAACTGTCCATGTACAATCAAACCTGGTTTATCGCACTTAACTGGTTAAGGCCTAGGCCATGATAAGGCAATATTTACCTCCGAAAAAAATTTTGTTTGTTTGCATTCTAAATAACTTGAGAAGTTCTGAATGTATTTTGAAGATTTTTTTAGGAATTGTTGGAAATAGGATATGAAAGAAATTATTACATTTTGGGGGTGATCCGGATCCAGGAATTTTGGTAATGGTTTAATTTTAATACAACATGCATCAAGTTACAATGGTATATATCACATAATTCAATTCAATGGAGTTCCACGTCCAAAAGGAGTAGGAAGAAGCAAATTATTCTGAAATTATTAAATCATTTACTACGGACTTTCCGAGTTCATGGAGTACCGTATTGACCCATTGACTTGTAAACAACAACCCTTTCTACTTGTACTATGCTGTATTGTTGTATGCATGCCATTGAGACCCTACACTGCCCCCTATCGTCTGGGAAAACGGCGCATAATTGTCAAGCATAACCCAAGCCCTATTATCTCCACGAACAAAATGGCGGTACTGACCGATAAAAACACACCTGAAAGTTCTGCAAAAGCGGTCGAAAAAACTTTGAAACTCTTTTCTTATGGTGCGTGAATGGAAGCTAACAGGGTTAGCCTAGTTTAGCAGAGCATGCTAGTGTGGCTGTGCATGTGAAACTCAAATACGATAAACTGTTTTTTACTGCCTGCTAATGCAAAGTTCTGTTGTCTTTGTAATATTGGCCCTGTAATGTACAGTGAATGAAGATGAATTTCCCATGAGTACAAATAAATCTAATATCATCTAATTTCATCAGTCTAGTTGTTATGCAAATGTTAAAGTGATGGTGATCAATGAAACAGAGTCAACTCTTTTACATTTCAGAAAGAGAATATCATTTCCTTGGAATCTACCAGTTATAGTTTGCTATTTCACAGACACTGAAAACATTATGACATCTTTTGTTGTCTTTATTGTCTTTTAGTCAAAGTAGTCTTATGTTCTAATTCATAACCTTTTGGTTTATCTGTGTCACTTCTGACATTGCTACACATTCCGTCAAACTGCTGAAGATGAGATTATGTTTTTCTCAAAATATGATGTGTATATGGTATGGTTTATTGGTCGCAACATTCTCTCACTGTGACACATATGCAGGAGTTCGGTATAAAGTATGTAGTTGAGTATTCTGGCTATGCCCAGACTGCATATGACCAACATACACTCACAGACCCACATGCACATGTGTGCATCCATGTGGCGCAGCCTGGACGGTGTACGAGCAGCTTATCTGTCAGTGCGTGACAGGCTGACAGTTCAGGCTCCCAGCACTTTGTCCACTATCATCACGTCAAAAAAAAAAAAAAACAACAAAAAAAAATGCATAAAACACACTCTCACACAAATACAACTGAATGAAAACATTGTATCCAGCGGCTTGATGATATCTGTTTACCCATAAAATTAAGCATAGTTGCATGTAGGGTTTTATCATGAAAGTCCTATAAAATCTGGACTTGCTGTTACTCTATTGCTCCATCTGTAGCATCTGAAAAAATAAATAAATAAATAAATTTCACTTCGTCTTGGATCACACAACTGTGGTGCCTTCAAGGACCAACAAACATAGTGGAAATAAACTCTCAGTGAAACTTAATAAAACAGCAATTACCGGCTTTCTAAAAATATATTATCTTTCCAATAAAATATTATTATTATTTCCAAAATTGATACATAGCATTTTATGCCGATATTTACAAAATTATTATTATTATTATTTATTTTTTTATCATTGCTTCTGAAGGTTTTCCATGGCCCAGAAACCTAGATTAGTCATTGTCCTGTATCTATTTTCCAAATGTTCTTGATACCATATTTTGTGATGTCAAATGCACAAATGCTGAAAATGGTCGTCTCTCGCAGTTTTACAAAATTTTAAAAATATTTCTGGGCCAAGCCGTGAACCGGAGCAGCCCCAAAATATACTCAGTTCTTCCATATGCCATTTCTGCCAATTCTTGACAATTTCATCCAAATCCATTCAGAACTTCCATTTACATCCATTCACAGAACTTTGGTCACAATAATTCATTCATTCATTCATTTTCTACCACTTTTTCCTCACAAGGGTCGCGGGGGTGCTGGAGCCTATCCCAGCTGTCTTCGAGCGAGAGGCAGGGTACACCCTGGACTGGTCGCCAGCCAATCACAGGGCACATATAGACAAACAACCATTCACACTCACATTCATACCTATGGACAATTTGGAGTCGCCAATTAACCTAGCATGTTTTTGGAATGTGGGAGGAAACCGGAGTACCCGGAGAAAACCCACGCATGCACGGGGAGAACATGCAAACTCCACACAGAGATGTCCGAGGGTGGAATTGAACCCTGGTGGTCACAATAATAATGTAATAAAATGGTGATATCGTTTCATCACGAATTATCACTGCAGTAGGTAAATCTGGTTGACAAAGACAATTCAACCTTCTATTTTTTTCCAATTCTTAAAAGTGTCCGTTATGCGAGTTGATCAGACAGGTGCCATAAAACTGTTTGAAAGCTTTTAGTTGGATTCCACTCTGTCTGTGTGGGCTTTATTTCCTGTCACTCAACACTGTTTGTCACAGCAGAGATGCTGTAAAAATTTGCTTCAGAAAACAACAATAATTCAAATTAATTAAGGATATCAGATTCAGTGGTCTATCGGAAACCAGCAGGCCCCGTTCATGAGGTTCTTACAAATTGACTGTTCAATGTCACTCCAAAGTTATCAGGCCTTGACTGACTTACAGGCTCATGGCGACGCTCCATATGAGGGCCAATGGTATTATCTCACCATAATAGCTGCATTTAATGATACACACGCGCGCCTCCAGTCCCGTTTTTATTTCAGTTGATGGAATTCTGCTGTTACAAAACCAAGCCAGGTCGGAGCAGATAATTTGACTCAGCCGCCACAATCGCGGATCATGGCTCGAGCACATTTCGTACAATTAAGGATTGTGGATTTGAAGCAGTCTAAACAATGGGCCCAAATTAAATTTGGAGTTTCTCGGTGAAAGGCGCACGGGCTGTGCTCAAAGTACAATCCAACAGTGGGGAGAATACAGACATTAACAGGATTGCTGTGCGTACCCGCCAACAATACAGAGGCGTTGTACTTCCTCCCTGATATTCTATTACTGTCTGTCTTCCTCACAGTGAACACTCAATGGCTCTTCTGGTGTACTTTAATTCTGCAGTTCCTCCATTCTCGAGTCACTATTGTCGTTACCAAACTGTGTCGAAAGAGCATCAGCATGGACAAGCAGGGACGAACACAAATAAAGATAAATGAATCTGGACATAATTCAGCAATGAGAAAAATCATTGAATTTTTCCCAAAGCAAGCTCATAAGTAGAAATTGGTCTGTGGGACAACACCCCTTCCCGCCTCAAAGAATAAAAAGGGAGTGTCTTGTTAAGGATATGTACTAAAACACACAAAAAGTAGGACAGAAAGAAGAACTTAACGGAGTGCAGCCATAGAAAATGAAGACAAATGTGTTGTGACCCAGAGGTCATAATTGGTTCAAATGTGTCATTTATATGCATTTTCTCTCCCTACCTTTGAGTGGTTCTGTGGGTGTCTTACTGTGTGTGTGTGTGTGTGTGTGTGTGTGACCCACTTGCATCATCAGAAGTAATTTTAGCTTCAGAGCTTAGTTTAAATTTTGAAAGCCCCGTTTCCACCAAGCAATGCAGTTGGGTTCAGTTCACACAAGGTACCAAAATAACCGGTTAGTACAGTACCACGTTTCGAAGAGTGGAGTTAGACACAATGCTGTCGGAATGGTATGTCCCACACATTTCTATTACAGTAGATCTTCTCAAAAGGGCTATATCACAGAGATGAAACATGGAAATATTTCCATATTTCCGTATATCCATTGAAAATGGCCGTTGTTGTCGACATGATAATTGTGTCTTGCCTACTGTCAAGCATGGTGGTGACAGCTCGTCCTGCTGCATGAGTGATGCTGCCACGAGGGAGCTGTGGTTCATTGAGGGATGCGATGCAGAGATTCCCTCCCTCGGGAAACTGGGGACCTCAGTGCAAGGTGTCTAACATCCACCAGCTTCATGATGACATCAAGGTGGAGTGGAAGAAGATTCCAGTAATCACTTTAGGGATTAAAGCAGGGCTGATGATGGTGTTCATAATAATATTGACGCACACTTTGCACTTTGACGTTCACTTTTTTTTGCTATCCAAGCTGTACGCTGCCTACTTTTAGTTATATATGTACAGGTTTCATTTCTCGAGTTGCAATTTAAGAATAAACTAAAAAGAGACTCAGTTGGGTCAGTCATGATAAGGACAGTCAGAGGTAGCATAGAAAGTAACTGTAAAAGAAAGAAAAAAGTGAGGGGTGGGGTGGGGGGGGATTATACTGACACATGGATTGAAACTAATGAAGACAGAGGAAGAGAAGAGAAATTCAACAAAGTTAGAGGAGGACAGAGAATAGAGTGAAGAGGAAGAAATTGAATGAAACAAAGAGAGACACTCGCCAGTGTTTCCTCTCCAATAAGTGAACAAATTCAACTCTCGGTGGATGAGAGAGCTATTCTCTGTGCATTAGCATTAGCTAGTGCACTCACATTCACAAGCCAGTTTGCTCTGTTCAAGGTCAGGGGGGACACACACTACCACGGGCCACCGACACACACACACACACACACACACACACACACACACAGGCAATGTTCCTGCTAATTTTTCAAGTGTCTGAGCATACACACAAACAACCTGAGCATCGACCTCTGTGAGAGGTCAGACGTACACACTTGTAGTATCACACCTGTCCAAAACCTGTGGACCTGACATAGCCAACTTTTGGGCATTTTGGAATTTTCTGGTGTTTTGTATATGATTCATTCACAATGTACCTTAGGGTGCCAACAGTGTTGGTCGCTGTATTGTTACCGCTTCACTCACAGATTCGTGTTGCAAAATGGTACAGAATAAGTTATAAATTGTTGCTTTTATTTTCTTTACAGTTCAAGTTGAATTTTATTGTGCTTTGTTGCGCTGCAGGGATTTGGCCGTGTGCTGGGAAGACAAGATCAGTGCGCGACTGCACATGTGTGCAGCATAGAAGGAACGTTGCACACATGTATTCTTATCCACAACCAGGGAACACCATGGACTCACACACTGATGAAAAGATATTTACACACACACATACATAAAATAATTATTTTACACACCTACAGCTATATAATTTGAATATTTTGTCATGAAGAAGTCTGACATCCCCATTAGCAGTGTAGTGCATCAACAGTTACTTTTCCCCTACTTTGTCCCGTGAGACAAGTTCTGGTCAGCTTTTAGTGTTGAAGAAATTAGTTCTGGCTAGTTGGTGGGGTCAGAAAAGGAAAGAATGTTGCTGTTCAAAACATGTGTTCAAAAGTGAAATGGCACTCTGTCCAGTTTTAACAACTATACAAAAACGCTACAGCCTTGTGGTGCCAAGAGAGCCGCAATCAGAAGAGTGAATGCGTGAGTTACTTAATTTATTGTGTCCAGTCTTGTAAATTGATAATTATATTATATATAAATATATATAATTAAAAATATATATATTTGAACTTAGAGGGTGTTTAAACAAGAGAAAAATTGGATAGAATGTTAATGCCTGTCTGAGAAAAGTGCAGGTGAGGGGTTTTACAACCTTAAACATATATAATGCTTGTGGAAAAATAGCATTGGCTATGTTGCAGATTTCACTTATTGTGGGCTATTTTGAGAACCTATCCCCGTGATAAACAAGGGAACACATAATTATTCACAACAATTCACAACATTAACATATCTGCCATATATCAAAACACTAGGAAATGTATACATACCGTTACATTTGGTCTAAATACGGTACATTAGTGGTGCACCGACCTTTAAATAGGCATCTAATGTTTTCAGGTGTTTACGAGTGTCTTCGGATGTATAAACACAATGATATTGTGTTGACGACTGAGTATTGGGTTGATGTCGCCAATGTAAATTCAGCTTTAAAGAGTACTTTTTGGTCACAAAAGCAGAAGCAGAAAAATGATAAAGAGAAAATTCCAAGGCTATCTAGGAAGAGATTCTTTGATAACCATAATCTGCCTACGGCGATCCAATTCATGAAACAGTTTATAGGGTTGAGGGGGAATTAGAATGAAATGAGTGTAAATGGTTATTTATTCCACATTTGTGTGAATGTGCGTGTGTGTGTGATAGCTATTTATGAGGATTAACGGATTGGTGAAGCTATTTGAAACACATGAAGACCTCACAGCATGACCAACACATACACACACATAGACAAACACAGAAGCACCAAACATTATTGTTTCTACAATTCGATGCTTTAAGACTGTGTTTACGTGTCGTCCGGTTACTCAAGTGTACTTACTCAACATCTAGATCATATACGTGCACTTGAATGTGTACATACGTGTGTGTGTGTGCGTGCGTGTTAGTGAGCGGTAATTACCATCCAGCAGTAGCCAAAGTGACATGTTTGAAGAAGAGATAAGGGGACATAAATTGGCCGCGTATAAAACGGTGATATTTCCTCTACTGCTTTAGAAAAACCCATTTACTCTGCCTCTTTAGCATGTCAAGACCCCTGTCACAACCCTCTCATCCCCTCGGCCAGAAGAAGTTGTGTGCGCACACACACAGACACACACACACACACAGCACAGTCGGCCAGCTCCTTGTGCAAAAGTGCTCATCTGCATTGGGCTATTAACTGGCAGCGACATACAGTGAGTGCGACAGAACGGGAGAGAGTGTGTGTAAATCAGTGTAATGGGGCCAGGACCTCGGTAGCTCTAAAAAGAGAGCAGACATGTGGAGGACAAGACATGACTTCTGTTTTTTTCGACTTCATTCTTTCATCAAGAGAAGCAGCGATGGAGCGCATCTGTTCACGCCGACCACACAATTGCTTATGAACATCAAGTATTTCAATGCCTCAGAGGCAAAGACAGTGGTAATAATTTGGGGTGACAATAGGTCAGTCTGGTAGGACTTGGCTTGGGCACCACATGGTCGGAGGTTGCAGACCCACTGTGTATGAAAATATGTCATTGGGACTGGCTTCTGGAGAAATGCCATTTTGTTTCTCAAGCACTGTGGATGTGCCCTGTAGCAAGGCACTGCACCACCCACCCTCCCTGGAGTTGCCACTGTGTTTAGAAGCTTTTGTACAGATGTGCAGATCATATTGCAGTCATTTCATAGCTTGGATACATTTCTTGCAGGCCACACTCACAGCCTAAAAGCTATCAATTTGTGGCAAGCATGTGGGTGTAATGACTCACTTGCTCCATTTGTACCACACACTTGCAACCCCTCTGATTACCCACGGCCAACAAATTTTCCCTAACAATTGCTTTAAAAAAATGCGTGTGTTGCTATAAACGTGTTGCTTTGGGGAGCCGAGTAGCGGGCGGACAAAAAGTTCAGAGTTGAGTTTCAGCTTGGTGTGGGTTATGACAGCAACAGTAGCCTGTGTTTTTATTTGGGATTATTTTCCCTGTTGTGGGATAATTCAAACCTGCCTGTTTTTCTGTGTTCTTTAAATGGCGTTGACGCTAGTTTTAGCCAGCAACTTTTCCAGACCCCGGATCAAGTGCATTCACCTGACTTGTTGACCATGTCAAAGTTGTTTTTTCACATTGGAGGTCGACAGTGGTAGCGTTGTTGCTATGTAGTTGCCACTCACATACTCAGGACTATCAATAAATTACTATTACTATTGTATTCACAAGAGTTTGTTTTGAAAAAGCGATATATTCTAAATCAAACCATCAACTTCCATCACCCAGGTTAGTAGGAACTAACTAATATGGTTAAGTTACACTTTGTCTATTCTGCATCATAAGACACTCTCCAACACATAAACAACAAGATACTGTATGTGGCATTGTTTTTTCATAAACTTTTTCAAAATACTAATATTTGTGAATGTGTAGTCCTATATAAAGAATATTCCCAATAATGATGTTCATGTTCAATGGTTTGATACTTGTATACTAAATAGTAATAGACCTTTGAGAAATTCATTGTAATTAATAAGTAATTCATGAAAAGGTCATTCATTCATTCATTTTCTACCACTTATCCTCACGAGGTTCGTGGGGGTGCTGGAGCCTATCCCAGCTGTCTTCCGGCGAGAGACGAGGTACACCCTCGACTGGTGGCCAGCCAATCACAAGGCACATATAGACAAACAACTATTCACACTCACATTCATACCTATGGACAATTTGGAGTCACCAATTAACCTAGATGGCCGAGTGTGGAATCAAACTCGGGTCTTCTAGGCGTGTGGCCTGCACGCTAACCACTTTCCACCGTGCAGCCTTGAAAAGGTCATATCATAAAAAAAAACCACCATGGAGACATTCAGACATGTCATCCAAGAACTTTGGTTAGCGTACTCATTTCAACCATGCAAACTTTTTATGACTCAACCTCTGAAAAGAATCGGAACCGAAATGAGGAATTGGAACCGGAATCACTCAAATGACAACCCTAAAGTTGGCCCAAGGGCACTACAAATGGCGCAAGTGTGAGTACCTCCTTAGCTGGCTGTTAGCTAACTAACTGTTGAGTGATGACTTCCTGGTTGGGCAGTGCGATTCCAAAAAGTACACATCCATTACTGTGTCAGAGGCGTGGAAATCTCCTTGAACTAAGTTGTAAAAGACAAAACCTTTGCAGTAGCATCACACAGAGAAGATTGGGAGTCATTGCACTCCGGGTCGTAGGTTAGAGCTCTCGTGTTGCCGAGCAAACACACACCCGGACACACACAAACACTCGCCACAGGGGGAAGAGGTGAGCAAAAAGAAGGAGGAAAGTAAAGAGGAGGGGAGGTCAGGCCTCTCTTTGGCCTCACAGCTGTGGGACAGATAAGCCTTTTCCCACAGGTAAATAATAGCCACACCCTGGGAGTGTGTGTGTGCGTGTGAGTGAGTGTGTGTCCATGTGTGTGAAGTCTTAGCCCGCATTCTTGTGTGTATGCATGTGTTTTAGATAGAGGCATTGTATAAGTGCTCTAACAAGGAATGAAAACTGTAAAAAAATATATATATTATTATATTATAGATGGGGTGGCACGGTGGTCTAGTGGTTAGCGCGCAGACCTCACAGCTTGGAGTCCAGGGTTCAATTCCACCCTCGGCCATCTCTGTGTGGAGTTTGCATGTTCTCCCCGTGCATGTGTGGGTTTTCTCCGGGTACTCCGGTTTCCTCCCACATTCCAAAAACATGCTAGGTTAATTGGCGACTCCAAATTGTCCATAGGTATGAATGTGAGTGTGAATGGTTGTTTGTCTATATGTGCCCTGTGATTGGCTGGCGACCAGTCCAGGGTGTACCCCGCCTCTCGCCCGAAGACAGCTGGGATAGGCTCCAGCACCCCCGCGACCCTCGTGAGGATAAGCGGTAGAAAATGAATGAATGAATGAATATTTTAGATGGGTTTCAGCGACCATTTTTACTCCAGTATATCTGTCATGACGAGGCATGCTGCATGACCCCAGGATGCAGGGACAAAGGCGATGTGCAGATGGAAAAGTAAAGGCACAAAAAGAGACGGTGCATGAACTAAATAACGAAAGACGACAAGGAAGTAGCACGAGGAGATGCTCAAAAATGCACTCAAAGCTTAGGTTACCGTATGACATAACCAACACATGCAACACAAAGAACCAGCGTCTTTCTTATAGTGATGCTGAGTATGAGAACCCTTCTGACTGCCAGTTGCGCCCTGCAGCTTAAACACGGGAGTGAAGTGAAACTCAAAGCAGCACAGAACAGAACTATTTTTAAGGAGGTGATGTGCAGTTTAAACATGATGGTGTTAAGCAGGTAATCAGTATTCTGCAAAGAAGTAACCTTCTCCAAGCTGATTGAGTCAAATGAACACTCGGCGTGCATGACAGTGACAATGACTTAATACCGGTGTTGTCTGTAAACAAGCTGGCTGGATTAAGTCACCTGATAGTATATACTTGAAGCTGAAGAGGGTTTTCTTTTGCTGTATGAGCGTTACTTGTATAATTATTTCAACCATGAGGAAAAAACCAAATCACTTTACAACGCGGATTTACATATGATTAGCATCATACAAAGACGGGATTACTGCAAGCGGTGCAGAAATAACAGGCATTTCTTTTCCCCTCTCCTGGACTTGATTCATGGAGACTGGATATAAGTTATCACCGCTCTCCTGAGTCACAGGTGACACATACTGACAGGGTGTACTTTGTTCATACAGACATGGTGGTAACTAATATTACAGGGGTTAAAATGTCTTTTAAACATACTGGTTTTATATGTTATTTTATTAATGATTTAGTGCTGCAGATGAGGCTCCAAAGTTATAATCCTCCCATCACTACATGGCAAAAATGCATTGGTATTATTCACTTAACTGTATTCAAGTGTCTTTGTTTCCCCCTGGAGGCCCAGCATCCCAACATGCACGCAGACATGACACAGAATCATATAACCAGCCAGTGGGGGAGTAATTCACCAATGTAATAGGCTTTAGAAAACGACAGTATTGTGTTTGAGCGCGTGTGTTGATCCGGCCAACTGACTGCAGCCCAACTGGCAGCTTATTAAGCAATTTGGATCCTGCAGGGACTCTGTTGATGTTTGCAACACACACAGACACAGATAATGACAATGAACACTTATTTATGAGGTTACATTTCTGAGGAAGGTTAACTGTTGTAAAATGTCCCTTTGTGTGCTTTGGCATCTCCTCTTTTCGCCGATAAACTGTAAACACAATGAACTGATATACTTTAAAGCAGGGTTCTCATAATAATTGCATGCATAACACTAATAAATAAAGTGCAATGAAATGTCAAAATTGTATCACAAAAGATGTGGATGAGATTGAATATGTGAGGGGTGCATTTCTCTTCAGCAGCGGCTGGATAGAGCCCACACGATCCCCAACTACAGTGAGTGAGTGCTAATGTGCTCACAATAGAAAGATGTCGCCGAAGTTTAATATGACCAACCTCATCGCACATTTGAATTATCATCACACGAAACCACCACGGGATGACAAGAAGTCATTATGTATAACAGAAAAGAGCCAGCCACTGTAGGTGGTAAGCAATGTAGAGTTTAAACCTCGCAGGACACTAGTTTGAGGCCCCCGCCTTGATATGAAAGTTTAATGTTAGTGCGGCCCGCGCAAGTTTGATATGGATGCTGTATGGTATCATGTACCCAGAAAAAATTATTACGTTTGATTAATGTTCATGTTAAAGGTTAAATAACTTAATAGTTATCCTCCCTCTCAGTGTGGAAGTGGTGAGTTTTTGGCTATTCAAGTTTAAAGGAAATAACTTGAAGGCTACCGTTTAGGTCGCTAGCTCTCTAGTTTGCGAGTTAGCATGTGTCGAGACCCTGCAGTTGCGCAATATGTTGTAAATAAAAAGAGTATAAATTAAGATTAAGATATGCCTTTATTCGTCCCTCAGTGGGGAAATTTGTTGAAAATGTGACTATAGTCGTGTTTTGTCATGTCTACAGGGCTCTAATAATGCTTTGTTCATTTTAATCTGAAAAAATAATTTGTCTACCCACCAACTATATGTGGTTTCTTGAGTTTTTATTATTTGCCGTTTTATTATTATTATTATATTTATTACTGATTGATTTTCTTTATTCTTGATTTGTTTATTTATATTTCATCTTATTTTGTGCAGAAAAATAAAAATTAAGATATTTGAGAACAGTGGAATGTTTTATCAGAGCTTTTATTGTAGAAAATCGGAACCAAAGCACTGAAAAAGTTTGTATATTTTTCTGGTTTTAATAAATGCGTTTTTTTTTTTGAAAACCTGATGCGGCCCAGCCTTGCCCAGACCCTAGCTCCAGTGGCCCCCAGGTAAATTGAGTTTGAGAGCCCTGGTCAAAAGGCTATATTTCTTTCTGTGGAATGTTGTTTGTCCATTCATCCGGGTGAACATTTGTTGGGACCTGATAGACAGCAATACCTGTTGAAATGCATCACAAAATGTTCTGTTTACCAAACACTCCCACACCTTGGGAACAGACAAGGGTCTGTCTAAGCTGTCCCCCCTATGCTGGGAGCATAAAATGATGAAAAGGTCTTGGTAAGATGGACAATAAAGATTCATGGGAGAATAAGGGGTCAATTTGTTTGATGCATTAATTGATTAAGATTTGAGTCCCGGTTATTTTTGTGCATAGGTGGGAATGGCATGCACAACAATGGCTGTTTATGCAAAGAAACACACTCAAGAAGCAGCGGTGATGGACAGAGAGGAAAGCGGACGTTAATGAGTAGATTGTGGCCAATAACAGAAGCATTCACCCACAACGACGCAGTGGCCGCGCTCCTCAACCTGTCTGCCTTTCTGCACTACATTCTCGGAGGGAGGAAAGCAGAACGGAGCAGCAATAGAACGTGAAAGTCGTTCCGCTTGGGCAACTCGCTGATTTGCATTCACCAGAGAGAGAGACACCGGGCAAACACACCGGCGAAGCGCATGCATGAGATTTACCAACAGCACACACTTCACACACTTTGGGTTAATTACTGACCTCTCTTCTGTTCAAGTGGTGCGTTGAGGGGAGTCGGGAGCGCGGCAGTGACCTGAGGGGACAAAGAAGAAGGAAGAGAGGTTAGTGGTCAGAGGCAACATGGGCCTCGCTCTCGCAACGTCTCTGGCATGTTATTTTTCGCTTTATGGTTCTGATAATGATGATATTAGAGAGAAGTGGAAGGGGGGGAGGCAAAAGGTGAGGAGAGGATGATGGGTGCCGCGCGCGATTGTTCCCCCTGTCTTTCGTCCATTTACCGCCGCGCACTGCACAGAGACAAGGAGAGGAAGATAGAGGAAGACACAGGGGGGGGGCTTCTCAATGACTAATTTTCCTTTCTTTTATGGCGGCATAAATTTAAATGGAGGGGGGTTTGAGGGGTAGAGTAGAAATCCTTTTAGCGGCCTGATTTATGTACGTCTGATGGGCGAATCATAGATCACCGCCTGAAGATGGCAGACACACTGATGATGATGGGGCCCTTCGATGGGGGCCGCTAATGCTTTGCCGAACAAAATGTAACCAATCTGCGGAGGCCCTCAAGCATGCAATGGTCTTCTAATAGAAACTATAGAGAACTATACGCCTGTCACCGGTGACAGTGGCAAGGGGGGAGGTGCACGAGTGCTGCAGGAGTTTTAAGAAAAAAAAGAAGGAACAACTAAAGGAAGTTCTAAATGACCTATCATGAGCTGAGAGGCAATGAAGCGGCATGATTTGACAAAACTGAGACAATCACACACAAAACAAGAGTGTAAAGTAAAGGACATTGACACAACAACAACAAAAAAAAAGTCACCACAATGCACAACAACCGGTAAAGGATACAAAAAGCGTTCACCTTAAATCACATCATCCTGCTCACACATACACAGACGTATAGGCACGTGCACGGCACATGCGGCCCCACCAATCATCTTTATATCAAAACATCATTATGCTGTCTGACAGCAGCTGAGATTCCGGCGAGGCCTCCTTGTCATAAATCGTCAGCTGTTGCAGTGCTGCAAAGAGAGCCTTTTCATTTAGGGATGTCACAGCTCTCTAGAGCCTCGTAAAGGTTGACGGAGACTCAGGAGATGGGGAAAAAAAGAGGGAGACTGACAGTGAAAAGGGCCTGGAAAGGAAAGGAATAGCTGAGGCCTTGCTAGATGGGCCTGGCCTTGATGCTGGCAAAAAATAGGTGATGGTTCTGGAAGATGGCACTGATGGAGCTGATGGCAGAGGATCTGCTCAGGAGGGAAGACTCGTGTTGGGCTGGTTCCAGTTGGAGGATGAGAAGGTTGATTGCTTCATGCTCCACAGTCGCTGTCTGTTTTTGACCAATCCACCACATGGAAATACTGTATAGCTAAACGGCTGAATGGATTTTGGCTTTTTGGCTTAAAACATACTGAAAGATTTTAAGTTGGAACAAAATGGCCTCTTACTAGCCCGGGATAGCCATAGGAGCTGAAATGCACACCAGACATGGGCTTGAGAGCGCTTCAAGTTTATTTCGCCAGACCGTGCAACAGCATTTCCCCCAGCACACACAACAGGCCTCCTCCAAACAATTCGCCCAGCCCCTTTTATCCGTGAAGGCCCAACCATAGTTCCCAATGAGAGGGTGAGGCAATACGTCTAAAAGGTACCCTATTTAAATTTATAACACCCTTCTTTTAGGTTACAAAAGTCTTTCAAGAGTCCCACACTGAAGTTTTGCTTCCTGTATACATTTAAGCACTCAATTACACATAACTTAGATGACCGAACTACCACCCAGTTAACCCCCCCTCCTCCAGGTGACACTTGGGAGAGTCCAATTACGGTGATCAGCCTCAGGCCTGCACTCACATGGGCGCGCCTCCATGTTTGTGCCCCGACCAATCACCTCAAAAAAAAAAGGAGAAACTGGTGAGAAATTAGGAACAAAACCAATGACTTGTAAATGAAAAACTAACTAACTTAAGTGGCAATTAAACAACTTAAATGGCAAACAAATATAATTAAAGTAGTAACCAGAATATATGTAAATAACAAAAGCTAGCTATATACACCAATAAAAACATAACAGTGTGTAGGTGGGGCATACACCTGATCAGTGAGGGGGGATTGGCAGCTCCCTCACACATACGTACGTACATTCAGATCACAATCATAAGAGCAGGCTACTTCCTGGATGTTGGGAGCTTGGGGCTCCAGCTCTTTGCAGGTAACCGGTGTCTGAAGCTGTTTGCAAGTAAACTTGAGTATATGTTCAGACTGCCCTCATAAATGCAAAAGACAGCAACCTGTCTCTGCTTTAAAAAGAGTTTGGGGGTCACTTCCCAGCCACAAAAGAATAAATGGATCCACGATACATTTGTGAACAAGCCATGTAAACTAAGACCATTGAAATAATGGTGAAAAGCCTTGAAAGTATGTTTCAAACAACTATTCTACTGATGTTCTAGATCAGCCTTCACCACATGGCAGAACTCGGTCAGGATCTGGACCGAGTAGAATCAGAATCAGAAAAGGTTTATTGCCAGGTATGATCAAACACATACTAGGAATTTGTTTTGGTGAGGTAGGTGCAGACACATCTATTAAAAAAAGAATGAAAAATACAAAATATACAGAATACACAGTATAAATATATGTACACAGTCTGTTTTTTGTTTGTTAATCTGGAAGTGCAGTCTGAGTAATGGCTCTTTACGGACCCGGGATCAAATAAACTACATTTAAAATATAGCAATCATAGTGGCAGTTTAAAGGTGTAATTACCTCAGTGGTGTTCTATTATTTTCCATCACACCCCCCAATGCTGGACAGAAATATTTTCTCACCCTATTGATTTTAAATACGATTGAGCAACTATTAATATCTAAATATCTATTTATCTGTACTGTACAGATTGAAACTGAAACCAGCAAATGCAAGAAAATGTAGAGCAGTGAAGCAAGTACATCCAAGTGTATATGTTGTAGTCTGTTGGACGCAATTTAAGGCAAAATGAAAAAATTTCATAAACGGGACTTATCATATACTCAACTTTAATTGACGACACTGTTCTAGGTTAAAATCCAGGCATCTTTGTCAGTCATAGCAACCAAAACAAAATTAGACTGGAAATAAGTAACACACATTGGATGATAATGTCTCCCTGTGATTGGAGGAAAAACAAGCTCAAGGCACTCGGCACTAAATAAAAGAATATACAATATAGTATCTGGAAAAAAAAACAGAACAGGTCCCATAATAGCCTTTCAGAAACTTCCGCTCAGGAACTGAAATTGGTCCCTGGTTAGATGAAGCCCAGTTGACTTTGGGTGACGGGTGGTGTACACACTGGATTGGTCACCAGTCAATCAAACATCTATTGAAACTCCTATTCACACCCAGGTACAGTTTAGTCTCCAATTAACCTAACAGGGATGTTTTGGGCGATATGACAGGAAACCACAATATCTGGAGTAAACCCAAGAAAACATGGGGAGAACAAGTAAAGGCACAACGGGCTGCTCAGAGAGAAAGACTCTGATGGTGTGGACTTGATTGATGAAAATATCAATACCATCTTGGTGCCCTTCCACTCTGGCCAAGTGACAATGAGACTATCCCCAATTTCACACACCTCATTCATCTCTTTCATGCGGACAACTTGTGCTGGATCCACTGGGAGGAGGTCTCACAAGTGGAGGGCAGGGTTCAAACCTATTGAATCAGTCATTAGCGAGTCTGTAGCTAAACTTCAGGTGCAGAGTAGAAAAACACACATCCCATATATACTGTGTATTCTGCTAACAATACATATCAGCTTTATACAGTTTTATATATATACAAAGTGATTATACAAGTTGATTATTATAATTTGTTCCAAACATTGTATTGTTTTGTCGCCGCTGACAACGCAAACAATGGAATTGGCCATTGGCCATTTTCATTTTGTAAAAGAGCTCTCACAAGAAAAAAAAACTTTTAGGTGACTCCTAAATATAGCCAGTAGTACATTTAAACATTTACGTTGCATGTATGTTATCGGTATTGGCATCAAAATGGGATGGCTGTATCTTCCAGCACAAGACGTGTGCTCCAGTCCTCAGGTAAGAAATACTGACGGCTAACAAGCATCGCTGAGATTAGCGATTAGCAACGAGATGAAAATATTTTTTATGCTAACTGCTACAATAATAATATTGCCATAGCTTGGTTAATATATAAGTCGGTTATGTCACTTTTTGAGGGTTTTTTTGTCAAAATTGGTATTTCCATGACGCCCATTGCTAGCCAGCTCATATAAACTTGTTTTCTTGCGCTAGAATGCACAGAAAAGGGAACGTATGTGTTCATGTTTCACATTAGGATTGTGAATGATGGGCAAAATTCCAAAAAAGTTCCACTTCAAAACAGAATAAGGAAGTCTCAAAAAAAAATTCAAAAAATTTCATCTGCGTGTGTGTGTGTCTGACTAATGTACTGCAGCTCCTCACTGGTGCTGACAAAAAGACAAGTTTGCGTAGCTGGTGCTAGGGTGTCCCTCCAGGGCTTCCGTCCGTCCACTGGCATGGGAGATGAACTGAGACAAGATGTCAGAGCAGTAAATGTCAGACCACTGCCAAACCGTTGTGGTGCACACCCCTGACAGGCACACACACACACACACACACACTCTTGCCCATCACACACAAAAGTGTATAAAATGGTCATGAAATGTATTTGACAAAACTGCATTTGTGGACAATGTGATGAGATTTGTTCTGTTGCTGAATCAACCTCTAATATTTAACCGCATTTCATTTGGTTATAAATGACGGTTCTTTCCATGTATTGCCAGAGCTGAAGGTTTGTCGGAAACAGAGAGACATGGCAAAAGAAACAAGTGCAGCAGTTCATGTCCTCTGGCCAGTTTGTTGTCTTCTGTGGTGTGTACACATTACAGATGTCTTGAGTAATGCCTCCATCTGTAATCCCTCTTCTCTCGCCATCTCTCTCTCTCTCTCTCTCTCTCTCCGTTGTCCTCGGGACTCAGTTTTCCTTAAGTGTGTCAATTTGGGTCTCCTTGCTCAAGTTCAAACATTTAGCCCCCAAACCGACATTTGTCTCCAACTTAGCAGACAGAGGGACCAAAATAGCAGGAAAATACCTCAAGAAATAAAGCGCAGCCAGAGGAAGTGAGAGAGCAATAAAAGCATCTTGTGTGTTTGACGGCACTTTTTGCTGCCTGGTTAGATCACGCACACTCGCACACTCACATACACACACACGCACGCACGCGCACGTCACACCCACCCCACCCACCCCCATCTTGTCTGGTTACTGGCTGTGCACTTGCAGTCCCTCCAGGGTGTGTTGGGTCACACAGTGTGAGTGTGTGTGTGTGCTGGTGGGTGAGGGGAACCCACCCAATGCCAATCCACGCCTCAACCATCCACACTCACTCACTCACCCCCACCACCACCCACACACACGCACACACACTCCATCCCTCACGACGCTACAGCTGATGTGCCGTCCAGCCACATCTCCATCACCGTGACGATGAGTTCTCCTGCCAAATGCCCCGCAACCAGAGTCACATCTGCTCCTGTCTCTGTCGCCACCGCGATACTGCCGAAGTCGGCACGGCAACCAGCACATGACCGGGAGCGGACTACAACGGGTGGCAGAGACAGAGGATGAGATAGAGAGAGTCATGACTGAGATGATCATTTATAATGTTTGAGCTGTTTATTTGGATGCTGCCAATAAACATGAGCGACGTGCAGGAACAGCAGTCTGATGAAAAAGTCCAATCAGAAAAAGGCTGATACTGCGAAATGTCCTGAAGTGAGTCAGAGGGCCACAAACGCAAGTCCAACTGGGCAGAAATTCAGTATGACCATATGTAAATCATTTTTTCACAATAACCGGAGTACCCGGAGAGAACACGGGGAGAACATGCAGACTCCACACAGGGATGACCAAGCAGAGATTCGAACCCAGGTCTTCCCAATTTTCTTACTGTGTGGCCAACATGCTAACCATGTTAGTGCTAACCACTGATTATGTTAAGCTCCTCCTACCACATTCATTCATTCATTTTCTACCGCTTTTTCCTCACGAGGGTCGCAGGGGTGCTGGAGCCTATCCCAGCTGTCTTTGGGCGAGAGGCGGGGTACACCCTGGACTGGTCGCCAGCCACTCACAGGGCACATATAGACAAACAACCATTCACACTCACATTCATAGCTATGGACAATTTGGAGTCGCCAATTAATGTGGGAATTTGGAATGTGGGAGGAAACCGGAGTACCCGGAGAAAACCCACGCATGCACGAGGTTGCTGGAGTTTGCATCTCCACACAGAGATGGCCGAGGGTGGAATTGAACCCTGGTCTCCTAGCTGTGAGGTCTGCGCGCTAACCACTAAACCGCCATGCCGCCCCCTCCTACCACATATTTATTGTCATTATATGTCAATCACTCTCCTCCTCTATATATTCCCCTCCTCCCTCATCTCACTCCATTGTTGCTAAACAATCCATTTCCTAGCTCCCCCCTCCTGCTTCTCCTGCCAGGGTGTTTATATTTGCTGGGCCCACGGCAGAGTGCCTAACAAGGTGGAAAGAATTAGGGGTGAAAAGACAGCACTGCTGCCAGCTAGGGTCTCTGTCACTCTCTCGCTCTCTCACTCGGCCTCTCTCTTTCTGACAGTGGATACATTTCAGATAATGCACTTCTGACTTTGTGATGCCAATGGACCAACAGCACAAACCACTTTGAATGAGTGCACGCTTCAAGTTTTCTGCACGTAACTAGTATAATGTTCAATAACATGGAAACAATAGTCAAGAATAATTGAAATTGACAATAATTGAAAATTTTACCTTGGACATTCCAGTGAAAGTGATGTGTGTGTGTGTGTGTGTGTGTGTGAGAGAGAGAGACCGCATGAGAGACACCAGTGGGGCAGTGGTGTTTGGTATGCATCAGCCCTTTTAATGCAGTCAGGGTGAAGTTCTTTCCCCATACCCGACCCTTCTCCTCTCTCTCCAAAGTAAGGTGTCGCATATCATTCAATATCAGACACTGAATTATGCACTATGACCCTGCATGGGAAGGAAGCCGAATCGCAGTAGAGATAGTTAAGGAGGAGCGTAAGGGAAGGAGACAAGGGGTTAGGCTGGTTTGGTTAAGTTTTTCATAGTAAATCTAGATATAGATAAAGCCCTTGTACAGGCGTTTGAGTATATTCGTCTCAACATTTCATATAATGTTGTGCAATGGGTTCTGTATAATACCAAGTTGATAACTAGCTTTTTAGTCCAGTAAAATGAGCATCGAAGTGCTGGTGCAAGCTCCATGTACAAAAATCCCTGCAGCAATGTAGTCCAAAAATGTGTGACGCCCAGCGGCGACAACGCCATAAATGGGGTATCTACAGTACATACTGCAGAAGTGCAGTTGATTTGTATACATATATAGCATATTGAGTTGATTGAGGGTACAAATCCACCTGTCAATCAACATGGTACAACATCTATATTGCAAAAACAGAAAACAGATTTAGAGTCGATTCACTTTTTTGTAAAAAATAAATGACTTACAATACATATTCTTTGAAAACTTTACATTTTTGGTGTAAAAATCTACTAAGTAAGATACATTTCACAGGAAAAAGCTAAAATTAATCACAAATATGTATGATCTATCACGAGTTGCCCATGGGCCAGCAAAAACAAATAACTCTCCCAAGACACAAATTGATCTTATTCCTACAAATAGGCAGGAAAGAATAATAAAATCATTAAATTTGTTAACAGAATTATCAGACCACAATCCAATTCTGGTCACAAGAGACATTAGCCAAAAAGAATCCAATCCCTATGCTAGTGAAAATGACATTTTTACAATTACTAAAGGTAAATATCAATATTGCCGAACTCTCGATTTCCAATACCGATATCAGCTGATACCGATTTGTGTAACATGACATGTCTCATGTAGTGGAATGAACACATTTGTGTTGTATACAGCCTTATTTTAAATATTGTTTTTCATGATCGACCTAATATCAACCGATATTGCATTTTTATGCTGATATTTATGATAATTATCATTACCAATAATTATCGGACATCCCTACTCTGGACAATTTGGAGTCACTAATTAAGCTAACATGCATGTTTTTGGAATGTGGGAGGAAACCGGAGTACCAGGAGAAAACCCACACATGCACAGGGAGAACATGCAAATTCTACACACTCCACTCCACTGCCCAAATACTTAGAATGTTGTTGGAATACCCTAAAAATATTTAAAATGTAGTCAGAGTGCATTTACAATAACTTGCGAATGCTACTCGATGTACCTCAAAACTTTTTAGCATGAGCAAAATATTGGGACTCGCATCAACAATTGGCTCAAATTTTTGGACTGCACTCAGAATTATCCGGGAACAAAGCAGGAATTTTCATTCAAATGGTATTGCGGATCATTCCTTATTGAGCTTATGTCATATATCGATGCAAATGTGTTTATCAAAATAACACATACACTCGGAATGTATGTGTGGAAACCCACAACAAAAAACAAACAGTGATACACACCAACACAGCAGTAACATGCCTGCTGGTCTTTCCCTGATAATGCTCAGTGGATGCTCTCACCTTTGCAGTCTATCCACTGGCTCTATTTATAATCCTATCACTCAGAGTGCACACGCACACACACACACACACACACACACAAAGTTTGTTGCGGTATACCTGCACCGGGGTGTCATGGTGGAGATGGATCCGAGTGTGGGGTCTTAGCAGGGTTTGCTTGCGTGTGATAACAGCCTGTGATTTGTATCTGTAGATGAAGCATCAGCATAATAAATGTTCTCCACCTCTCACCTTCCTCTGTCTCTCTTAAGACTCTCTCTTTCTCAGTCTCTATTTCATGCTTTGTTCTTTCTCTAAACTTTGTACCGCTCCGTGAATTTGATACCTTTAATTCCTGTTTAGCAATGCAGTGTTTTTATTCCCTTGTTAAAACTGTATTTGTTTCCAAGAAACAAGTCAAAGTCCAATTTGTGCGGATTGACATGGGCCAAAAAAGAAACCATAACTACAATTGCCCCCTCGTCACTTCGAGATTCTAATTTTAAATCACTAGTTAGCATTATGTTTTGTCCAAAGTAGATTTCTTGCAGTTTTTGTATTTTGTCCTATTCGGTTCATGCAAACAAGCACACATACACAGGCCGACAATTTGTGTGAGAAGGTGTCAGTGGCATTCTCAGGTCAGTTGGGTTTGATCTTTTCCACCTTCTGCTTTCACACATTACCCGTCAGCCTGTAGGCTGTACCGCAGAGAGAGGGAGAGATATCACAATGGGAAATGTGCATGCAGAGGCGTCATCGTGATGACCAGCCATGGCCATGTTGACTAATATTTTCATAGTACAATCTAGTTGGATTGTTCCCCAGCGGCAATAGATACACGTTTCTTTGCACGGACATGATTTTCAAACAAAACCAAGGATATACAATGTGGGAATGGGAATATTTTTGGAAAAAATAGTTGTATGTGCATCCAGTGACCTTAACGCCATTTAGTTTCCAGGTAGTCCCAAACTTTCCTTTCACTCTCAGTTCAACTGTGTTTCTACTTTTTTTTTTGACTCAACAAAAGGAATCCTCACTGCTTTTGCACTATATATTTTCTGCTGGTCTGTCACAAATTTCTTTCTGTGGAATTAGGCTGCCTTCAATTCTCCTCTCTGCAGTCAGTCTATCAGCTTGTTATCCCTTCTAACCCTCTCTACTCATTATCGCCTAATGCTGACGGCTACAGGAGAGTCACTGTTGGCAAACTCTTCCCTTTTCCTGGTTTCATCCTAAATTCCTGTGTTTTCCTAATTTTAACGTCTGTCTTTGCTACTGTGCCCAATTTTCGGAGCAAATCCCACCGTTCTATGTCTACGCCTGTCTGAAAATCTTTTCTGTTTCACAGTAAATTCTATTCTTTTTTTTGCCAATTGGCCATTCCTGTGTTTGTTCGATGTAGGAAGTGGCGTGGGATAAAGCCAGCGAAGATGTATCAGACATATACGGCAGGCTTCAACGTAGTCTAATTTCCCATAATGAACTGCAGCCCAATCCTCACCTTCATCATCTTTAGATCTCTTCTTATGAAAGTGGAAAGAAATCAATTTTCACTCTTATTAAGGGCAGCCAACTCCTACTTAAGTCTCTGATTCGAGTATGTGCATACGTCTGAGTGGAAGATGTGAGCTAGGGTAGGGGGTTACTCCCTCTCTCCTCTCCCTCGATCCTTTCTCTCAATGCTGGTATCTTCTTTTCACCCTAATGTATGATTTCCCTCTTCTTGCCTTTGTGTTCATTTTTCATTCCTACTGCTCCCCCTGTGATTATCCCAGTGCATATCAGAGGCTCTTAATGAAGATTCACAACATTTTCTCCTCCCAGCTAATACCTTATCAAAGGAGAAATCTCGTTCCGGAAAATCAATTTTCTTTCATAATATTAAGTCCTCCTCTAATGCACTTGCACGCGCGATTCCTTTTATTTAGTGCTGCAACGCAACAATGAGGGACTTAACCCCGAAACCTACGCACTCCATCTACACTCTGATCCGATATCTCAATGAGAAGATAAAATGCACAAGTTACGACTTTGTTAAGAATGCAAAAGTCTACATTCTTTTAAGGACAATGAGAGTATTATACTGATGCATGGTACACTTCTTATTTAATCACATGATGTCATATACTGTAGTTACAATTGTCACTTGATGATGATTCGTTTAAATTGGGCCATTATTACAAAGACAGACAGGACACAGTCTGATGAAGTCAAAAAGAAAAAGAATGACGTCTTGACAGAGGTCAAAAGCCAGACACATAAATTTACAACTTGCTAAACCAACCTCACCGTTCCCCGCAAACATTTTCCTGTTAGAGCACAGACCGGACTTCCCATTTCAGTCTTAATAAGAACAGAAGATGCAAAATCAATATTCCAAGGTCAAGGTAATGCGGCTAATCTCATAGGGAAAATTTGTATGTCAATGTGTGACAGAATATGTTTGATGGGAAACGGCCCTGCAGCCTACTGACCTGTTTTTTTTAGAACTGCAGAACTCCGTAGTTTGAAGCAAAAAAGCTTAAATAAGCTATTTTTTAATAAGAAACAATGCTATTTGGGTCAGGTATATGATTCCAATTTTGGTTATACTGGACACTAAATAGGCTGCACGGCAGCCCCGAGTGGTTAGCGCACAGGCCTCACAGCTAGGAGACACAAGTTCAATTCCACCCTCGGCCATCTCTGTGTGGAGTTTGCATGTTCTCCCCGTGCATGCATGGGTTTTCTCCGGGTACTCCGGTTTCCTCCCACATTCCAAAAACATGCTAGGTTAATTGGCGACTGCAAATTGTCCATAGGTATGAATGTGAGTGTGAATGGTTGTTTGTCTATATGTGCCCTGTGATTGGCTGGCGACCAGTCCAGGGTGTACCCAGTCGTCAAAGCGATTCAGGTGTTATCTGGTGTAAGATTTGATGTGATGAGGCTGGGTGGTTTTTTTTCTCATCACAGAATGTTTGCATAGCACTATGAGCATTTGCCAAAATGTCTTCCTCTGCAACACTGAGATGTCCCAAGCAATCGGTGGCATGTTTGTTTGCAATGTTGCGACGGGACGTTTGCAACTCATCACAGAAAAGGAGTGCTTGGTTAGCTCATACTAACCCACCACAGCAGTATAGGTGATCTGGCCTCATTACAGTTTTTTTAATCGATTATTGGAGCTATTTTTTAATGACATTGTACTTGGTATATCATAATTCCTTATATCAGCTTGATAATTATAAGACTGATAATTATCATGCCACATTATTATAAAGATTACTGTCCTTAATACATAGGTACAGTTTGTACCATTACATTGTACTATGATGAACATATTCATAAATGAATACCAACAGATTTTTAACATATGTTTATACCTCTTAAAGTAGTTAAAATAAGTTTTCAGTCCGGGGCACAAATCTAGGCCTTATATGGCAGAGCTGCTGGGTGATAGATAAAGTAGGGCAGGGGTAATGATGAGGCATCATCGATGTAAATGATACTCAGGGAGGCCTGCTGCGAGGTGTGGTGGGGCTGCGAGCAGGTGAGAGAGACACCGGCGCTGGTGAGAGATGAGATCAGGTGAGCGGGAGGCTGGGAGGTTGGAGCTGGATGGATGGAGGAAGGGATGGAAAGTGGGAATAGGGATGATGAAGAGGGAGAGGGGTAGAGAAACAGGGGTGTTGGGGGTGGTGATGTATGTAGGCCTGTCAGAAAGTGGTCGAGGAAGATACAGTGTGCTCCTCACACAGGGGAAGCAAGAAAAAAAAACACCCACTCAACCACACACACATGCATTTGGCTTCCATCCCACAGCCACCCACCCACAGCCTCTCCCTGGGCCGGCCCGGATGGAGAGGCTGACTAATAACCCAAAGGTTGGTGGGTTGATCCCCGCCGCAGACAGGGGTGTTTTCTGGCAGCTGGAGGGTGGTGGTATTACTTCTAAAGTTCTCACCAGCAATGCCCTTGAATGAGACACCATGTCCCATGATGCACTGCAGGGGGGCTCTAACACCTCTGACAACATGTTAATGTATAACAGAGCTTGTGTACGGTATGGTATGTATGAATAGACTGGATGTAAAAATACCAATTTTACCAAGATTGCATTTGTCACGTTCATAGAGTCGAGCCAAATCTACCTTCAACTCCTAACATAAAAAACAACATACTTTTTCAGATTTTTAAACAATATTCACAAAGAGAAAAATGGAAATAATCCTTTCAAAAGACAAACTGTCGCATCATTAAACCTTTATCAATCCTTCGGTGTTCAGTGATTATTGTACAATAAAGAAAAAATAAACTTTAAAAAGGCACAGGTGAGTTTCTTACATTTTGTTTGCGACCGGTTTTGTTTGCGCATTTGGAAGTGAGCCGTGAAAGAACTTAGGGATGGCTCTGAACGCTCAGTTTCTGAGAGTGTTTTTCTAACACTGGCTCTTTGTGATGTCACAGTCTGCCAACAGTGAGCACAAGTAACTCTCCAAAGGGTTTAAGTATTTATTATCAGCTCCTCCAATAATAAATTAAGTTTTACTTTTAGAAATCCAAAGAAATACGTCTGGAATAGGGACAGATTCTGGAAGATCTAGAAAGCTTTCCGTGTGGGTTTTCATGTGTAGCTGTTCTATTATAAAAGTCCACAACTCATAACAAAGGGCCGAAAAATGACAATAATAGGTCTAAGAGTTGATAACAAATGAATAAAACTTTTGGAAGCTCCTTGGAAAGAGTGATAATGTAGGCACCGCTGGTGTGGTGGAGATAGGAGAACCAGGACGTTGGGACGCTGTGTCCACGTCGCCTCCCAAAGAAGGAGCACTCATTGTTGGACACACTTTGTCAGAAGCACCGCTGGTTCCGTGGAGCTCAGGAGAACCGGGACGTGAGGGCGCTGTGTCCACCCCGCCTGCCCGAAGAGGAGCACTCATTGTCGGGCACACTATGTCAAGGGCACTGCTGTAACCGTGGGGCTCAGAAGCCGGTCATGAGGGTGCTGAGTGCAGACAATCTTAGCACGTACCGGTAAAAAACACAGAGTGTTTAAAAACACAGAGTACCTGATGAAAACCCATACACGCAAGAGAGAACATGCAAACAAAAAAATGAAGCAATGACCCTTTTGATGCTCACTGAACGGGGCTCTCAGGTACACTTGAGGTCTCTCATGACGCCATTCATCACACGGTTCCAACTTCAAAGTTTTGCCAGAGCACAAACGAGTATATTACACAACACAGCGGCAACACAACCAATGTTGTGATGTTACTATATTTATTTTCTGGACAACTTTAAAGTGCAATCAAGGACACATTTGAATATTAAGAGTATACAGGAGTATATACTCTAATCTCGGTTATCAAATTAAAACTGGATAGACATCTATAGGGATTTATAAGCTTGCTTAAACTAGAAAAGTGGGGCCTGCTATTCCATTTTGAATACTTTTTAAGGGGAATTTTAAAAACTGTTGGGAATGTATAAGTGTTGGAAATGTATAAGTGTATAATATAAGTGTTTATCTAAATAAATGTCCTCAAGTATGTGTGTGCGTGTGTGTGTGCGTGCTGGCATTTTGAGTTGCAGAGCAGAGTAATCCATTCTCTCCACAAGTATGGAGGGATGTTGTTGTCCTGCCGTGTTTCATACGCACACACACACAACACAAAGACACACTGAAACGCACAAGCAGTTGTCATGCTGTGTTACATGGAGCCGTGATCACATTACCCAGCACTGGACCCTAACTACACACACACGCTAGAAAATATAGGAACCAATGGCTCACCTGATGGGCAGACCTGCACAAACACACACACACACACACACGGTGGTCCTGCTGACAAGCTCTTCCACACCAGATTAATCTGGTTTACAGTCTTATCTTAACATAAATCACACCTAAACAGCAATACTCACACACACACACACAATAACAAAAAACACATTTGGATCAGGAGGAGCAATGACGTGTAGACAAGTAAACACACACACCGGTTTAAAAACACAAAAGTGTGTTAAACTGCAGGTGGTCTAAGTGGGAGAAAACAATAAAATAAATTGTAAAAAAAAAAAAAAAAGCAATGGCCGAAAAGGGAGAAAAGAAAGCTGTGAAGCAGGAGGTGGGCAGTGGGAGAAAGTTTGCATTTGACAAAACATCACGTTAGTCACGGTGAGGGACACCATACTCAGCCACCCACTAGGAATGGAATATGACCAAAAGAATATTGACATTTTAATCCCCCCCAAATCTCAGTGTCCTTTCTGCCTCCCAAAGGTCAGGCTTCTGCATCTTCTACTGTATTGTTGTTTCTTTCACATCCCCAGTAGACTGTAGAAGATGGAAGGATCTCCCAATACATGTGTCAAAGGGCCCTTTTACTAAAGCTCAGCATGGCTCTACACGGCTGCTTATGCTTTTCCAAGGTACCATTTCTAGTTATTCTCATTAAGTGGAATCCATTCTTTGTAGACTGATTTTGACAGAAGTGGAAAACTGAGTGGAAAAGCATCCCATAATCAGTTCACAGTTCCACACGTCCAAAAGGAGTAGGAAGAAGCAAAGCTGATTAAATCCTACCCCTCCATCTGGTACTTTTACAAGCAGTAACATTTGTTCACTTCCTGCTTTCCTAATATAGTTTAAGTTCATCCATCCATTCATTTTCTACCGCTTATCCTCACGAGGGTCACAAGCATGCTGGAGCCTATCCCAGCTGTCTTCGGGCGAGAGGCGGGGTACACCCTGGACTGGTGGCCAGCCAATCACAGGGCACATATAGTCAAACAACCATTCACACTCACATTCATACCTATGGACAATTTGGGGTTGCCAATTAACCTAGCATGTTTTTGGAATGTGGGAGGAAAACGCAGTACCTGGGAGAAAACCCACGCATGCAACATGAGAACATGCAAACTCCACACAGAGATGGCCGATGGTGGAATTGAACTCGGGTCTCTTAGCTGTGGGGCCTGCATGCTAACCACTTGTATAAATCAAATTAAAATAAGTAATTTATTGTACCCAGTGTGCTTTGGGCATTTTCCTGATGAAATCTTTCAAGATATCTGCTCAATGTATAATAATTAATTGAGAGTCATTATGTAATAAATAAGCGTTTTAGCCCTGTCTTTTATTTGAATTTGAGCGGGAAGTTTGAGCATATTTTTGTTGGGTCAGCGGCACTGCTAATATACTTTGTTCTTCTGTTTGAATGGGTTTACAATCTAACCATTGGGTTAAACTGCACCAAAGTGTTAGTGACATTTTTCGTAAACAATTGTTTTCAGTTTGCGCTTTTAGGAATAGTATTTGAAACAAAATGAGAAAGATTTTGATGATTTTGTCCTGTTAGGGGTCACCACAGCATCATCATCTGTTTCCATCCTGTTCTGTGTAAATGCAAATCTATAAATCAGACACCCCATGTTGGTCACTCGTTAGTTTTGTGTGGTCTACAGAGCAAAGCTGTGCACAAGCACCAGGTGACAGTATCTTCAGAGGCCAGCAAGTGAGCCACGAGGGCTTCCAGCATTCAGTCGGCCTCTTTCGGGCAAACCCTCCCCTTCACCGTCTCCTCAGCCTCCCCTTCTACCTCCGCTCGGCTTCTACAGAGGAGACGTATTGATTCGGCGTCTCCTTTCCATGCTCAAGATGAAACAATTAGTGAATCTGAAGTAGAGGAAAAGGGAAAGAGAAAGAGAGCAAGAGAGAGAGGTGGATGTGAACTGTAAAAAGAAGAAAGATTTCAGCTTAGGGAGAGAACCGCAAAGTAGGATTAAGTTGATTTCATTAACTTCCCTCTGTGACTTCCCCTTTAAACCTGCAGATTACACTCACACACTCCCAGTTAAACTCTGCATTGGTTGTGAGCGGGGACTCAGACTCATGGAGGGCAAATGTGCTTCAGTCCATATATGGTAAAAATGGAACAATTTACCTAAAAGTGTGTAATCTCAACACAATACAAATATAACAGACTTCCTGCTATAACATTAGGTATATCTTCACAATCAAATGAGATCCAATACAAGACCAATTATTATTCGTGTACAAGTGTGCTGCATCATGCTGAAGGATGTTTCTAATATTCTGGATCGTTTCCCATTATCCAATCATAAGTGAGCATTTTATCTTTGTAAAGGCAGAACTGGGTCCGAGAGGTATTTCTAATGTTGCGGCCGTTGATTATGGTTATGATTAAATTCATTGCGTGCTGTGAAGAGCTGGTAAATCTGCCGCTCAGTCCACACACACACACGCAAGAAACCAAATGGGTGTCAATTCCAATTTGTCGCACGTTTTCTCCTGTCAGAAACAAACACTCTAAGCAGAGCTGAGTTGAGGAATAAATAGGAACAATCCAATTTCTCACCCTTTTTCTCCTGTCAGAAACCAAAAAAAAAAATCTGAGCAGAGCCGAGTTGAGGAATAAATAGGAACAAACAAAACAAGGCACATCATCAGCTGTGATGTGTCCATCACATCATATTAGCCCTCATGTTTCCTTCTCATGCCTGTTTTTTGCCTTCTCCCTACATCTTTTTCTATTGCCACCTCCTGTGCACTCACTTTGTAACGGGCATCTGTCGCCTGTGTGTGTGTGTGTGTGTGTGTGTGTGTGTGTGAGGGAGCGTGTTTGAATGAGCTGTCTGTTCTGAATGCTGTGAGTGGCCTCTACTGGTAGACTGAAGGGAATTAAAATGATTCATGGATAAAATCAACACAAGAGCGCAAAAAGAACAAAAAAATTATTGAATAAATTGTTCAAATGTGGCATTAGAAACCCGTCATCTTGCATAATACAAGACAAAATATAGGGAGCTCTGCAGGTTTACAGTAAAAGTAAGTAATAGAAAGTGAATGCAGTTAACCAAATTTAGCAACAAGAGAAGCATTATGGTGTGATTTTGGAAAAACATAATTGCTCATCAAAGTGAGGCATGGGGGTGACATCATCATGCTTTAAGGTTGTTTTTCCGCAGCTGGAACTACCACTTCTACAAAGAGGAGGGACTGAGGGACACATTGAAGCAGTCGATATTGCCACAAAACCTTCACAGTTCTACAAGAAAGCAGAAAATGTAGAGGAATTTCCTTTTTCAGCAAGCCAATTAGCCCAAGCGTGCATCCAAACCAACAGATTCATACCTTCAACAGAAAAAAATTAAATTAATCCATAAATCTTTCAGTCAACACAAACATGTGTACACTGAAGCCGAGTCAAAATGGCTGTAATGAGATCTTTCCTTGCCTGTTGTGCATGATACCTGTCACTTTTCATTAATTAAAAAAATCTATAAAAAACTCCTGTAATCCACTACTTTAAAATCCATTGCTTTGTGCATGGCGTGCGAGTGGTTAGCGTGCAGGCCACACAGCTGGGAAACCCAGGTTCGATTCCACGGCCATCTCTGTGTGAAGTTTGCATGTTCTCCCCGTGCATGCATGGTTTTTCTACAGGGATTCCGGACTCCTCCCACAATCCAAAAACATGCTAGGTTAATTGGCGACTCCAAATTGTCCATAGGTATGAATGTGAGTGAGAATGGTTGTTTGTTTATGTGTGCTCTGTGATTGGCTGGCGACCAGTCCAGGGTGTACCCCGCCTCTCGCCCGAAGACAGCTGGGATAGGCTCCAGCACCCCCGCGACCCTCGTGAGGATAAGCGTTAGAAAATGAATGAATGCACACAAAGACGTGTCATTGAATTACTGTGATCACGCCACAGTATGCAGCATAGACAGCAGAGGTCAATGGTACAAGCACGAGACCGTAAGGAAAAGTGAGCAAACACCCCTGTCAAAACTGGGAAAAGATGGAATGCTGGCATGGAAGGCACAAGGTACCTCCACAAAGTACGCTACGCATATTACTTCTAATTGTACATTTGTATGTGCTACTGTAAAGTTACTTTTAGATTCACTGCATTTCATCAATCCTAGCGTATTTCATCAACATATGAATGTACTGCACATGCCTGTGAGAGAGGCCAGCACACAGAAAGAGAACTGCCCACCATAGATTTATTGCTTACAGGGGAGTAGAAGGCTGCGGGCCTCAAGGGTCTCTTCTTGCATCAATAAAACAATGACACACATCGACCCGACAACAGCCCACTTGCTTCATCACGAGGACAAAGTAGCATCAATAGTTACAGAGAGTGTGGTGGAATGTAAGTGAAGTGTGGAACACAGCGTACATGGACTGCGGGTCGCCTTCTAAGTGATTCGTGTCATTAAGCACACATCACTGTGCATTGACCACACACACAAACCCTGATAAACATGAAATATTTCCAAACACATGTACATCTCACTAGCAAGATTCAATTAAAGAGTATGGGCTGACTAAAAACACTGACTGATATGACCTCTGACATCCGCTATGGTGAGCACATTGGATTGGATAGCATTCAAAACCATGTGGTACTGGCTCAATTGATATCATGTCTGAAAGAATGCTTCAGATTGCTTGCTTTTATATTGAAAACATAAATAAAGTTTCAAGATTCCGCAGAAAGTAGTAAAGTAATGAAGGAAAAAAAAACAGAGGAGGCAAAGACAATACGCTATAACATCGAGTGGACAGAGTCTGCTGCCACTGAGTGATGAAAAGTCTATATGTTACCGTGCCATCATAAATTATGTCCCGCAACGTATGGCGGAGGGGGCATGAGGTTTTTGTATGTGTGTGTGTGTGTGTGTGTGTCATCCAGAAATAGGACACCCACCCACCTAGTTAGACAGATAGCCAAAGAAAACAAATGGCTCTTCTCAGTACTGTGCCCATGGTTTTGCAATGCACGGCACACACACAGGCAAACGTTTTTGGGTGGCTATTTTCATACAGCAACAGTGGAATTGAAAAAAAGAAAAGTTTAAAAATAAAAGACAGTGTAAAAAGTTTCCTCAGAGAATGACACAAATCTAACTTGTGCTTAACTAAAGTCCTCAATAAAACAGAAGACATTGACATATTAAACAAAGAACAGCAAAACATGTCATGAGAACACTACAGAAAATGCACAAATTGAATACTGACTCACCATTAGTGCCACAAGTTATTGAATGGGAATAGGAGCAACTTCTCCAATGCCATTGTGGACAGTGTCTTTAACTTTAATCCAAAGTGACGGAACATTGACAACAACACACAAGTGGTTTAGCGCATTAGCAAGCCTGGAAGCTGCTGTCATAACGTCGGTTGAACTTTTGCTTTCTTGTCTCCTTGACCGGGGAAGCTTTTTTAACAGCAAAGTAGACTTTTTCACTGTAATCTTCACTGGGATCTAATAGGACACAGGTAGAGAGGTGGCTTTGTGAGCTTAGCCCAGTGTATCATCCTAAACCAAAGACAACACAACCATGCTACCTGTGCTCCGTTTGTGTGTTTACTAATAAATCATCTTATTACACATCATAAGTAGGCCATCATAATTAATTGGCCAGTCGAGAGAAAGCTCTGACAACAAGCCCCCGGTGATGAGCGTGCACAGCCCACACTGTACATAGATGCTCTCACACACACTCGCACACATCAGGGCAGGGCAAAAAAAATGCACTCACATACGATGACAGCAAGCAGATCACTAAAAATGTGTACACAAGTTTAGCTCTAGCAGCATATTTATCGAAAATATCCAAGGGCAAGAAGTCAATCTATGATTTAATTTATTCTTACCTAATTCCCTTCTCTATTCCAGCCTTTATAGTCAACTGTATTGTTGTAAGCGCACCAATGCAAGTTGCAGGACGAGCAATAATGCCGCACATCCTTGTGTTGTGGGAGAAGGTCAGTTGGCTATTCAGGTACACGTTAACACAGGAGAAGAATAAACAATGTCTTTATAAACACACAATACAGATCAACACATGGTTCACGGCAACATGGGCTGTGTGATTATTAAGTGTGTGTATGTGTGGGTGTGCACGGCGGCTTTGTTTCTACACACACATGCTGTCGTACATACGGTGACCAGGACATTGTCCTATTTAACATTAGTGAAAGAGATAGGGAGCGGAAGTGGCACATGTATCAGTGGTAAAAGGCAAAGTGGGGAAAGGTGACCCTGTAAAGGAAGAATGAATGACCTCTGATAGCCATCTTTAGATCAGTGGAGAAAAAGACACCTGATTGGGCTTTGAATAATTTAAAGGGACATTCCGCACAGTCTTGTAACCCCACCCTCGGACACCAAGCTAAAATAAACAAATGCTACTCTTGACTTCAGATGAATAGCTGAGCTAAAGGATAATCGGTTACCTTTATGCGCTCAACTTTCATTATTATTTCTTATTCAGAATGTAATTTGGGATTTTATACATGAGGGATTTTTAATATGATGAATAATACATTCAAAATTAATATATTTGTTACATTACAGTCTTGTAACGTAAGGATACAGGAGAAGTTGTGAGTTTTGTCAACATTGACATTGATTATTGACGATAATTGCGGGTCAAAAATGCGGATTTTGCATTTTTTGCATTTCACACATAAGGATAAAGTTTGACATGAGCACCAATAAATATATAAATAATCACCCTATATATCGTTTATTCCACTCTGATGCTGGCATCCTTCAATTTGAATGGAGTGAATTTGAGGTTTTTGTCCACTCACAATGGCTTCAATTTAAGTCTGCATATTTGTCTATTGGTTTTACATTGATGTTTGTTATAAATAGAACATTTTTTTAAAGAGGACCTATTATGCTCATTTTTCAACCCTTTGTATTGAGTTGTGGTCTCCTATAGAGCAACGACACACAATAACCCGCACAGAAAACCTTTCAGATTTTGCACAATCAGTACCTATTCCAGCTGTATTTACTTGGATTTGTGCTTCCTGCCAAAATGATCTGTTTTTATTTATTCCGCCACAGCCCGACTACGGGCATGCACACTGCGCTGTGATTGGCCACACGCCCAAAGTGCTTCCTAACTATGAACATATAAGGAAGTCCACCCCTCTGTGACATCACAAAGGAAGAGTTTTACCACGCCTTTTCAAACCGAGCGTTTTGAGCTATCCCAAACTTCTTTCAGGGCTTACTTCCAAATGCGCAAATCTCATTATCTGAAACTTTGGCATCGTTTAACACAAGTATACAACATTCTAACTACATTTATTGGTCAGAAAAATGGAAAAAGCATAATAGGTCCCCTTTAACATTGTCCTACTGTTATGAGCAACAAGTGGTTGGTTTTGTAAATATCACGTGACTTGGGCTGCGTGAGCATGCGTGGGTGGAGTTTCCTGTGATTTCCCAATGTGTGTGAATGCACCGACAACTTGTACCTGAGAAGTTACGTGATGCACCTGAATGCAACATTCTCAGAAAAAGCTTGCACAGCACTGACAGCAGTTGGCTTCTTTTGATCCTGCTTGCTGAGTAAGAAGTGTCCATTATCTGAATCTGAAACAAAATAATCAATCAAACTTACTTATTTGGGAGCAATGAACAACTTGACGATGAGGCGTTCAGGCACACTTGTAATTGTGAGTGTTACATGCCAATTGTGTCATTCACATATCCCTATGACAATCAACGTCCCCCGCTTTGGGAACCTCAGCTGTATACAATAGGGATGTCTGGAAATATCGGCCAACCACATAAAAATGATATATCACTTCATGTTGGTTTTATGATATCGGTTTTTCACTGATAATGATATCAGGGTGGTAGTGACCCAGACAGTAACAAAGCTGACCCACAAAAGGTTGCTCACTCTTGTCCATAATGTGAAATAATTTACATGTTTCATATGCAGTTGCAAATGAAAGCGCTGATTATGCAAGGGGGGAGAAAAGTGTCTTCCCTTCTGCTTCTAATCTAATACGCTTGATTCATGCATCATGTCAGTGAACTCAGCTTACAATGTCACAGATTGTAGTAGTCCAAAAAGTATTTTATGAGATTTTTTCTTTTCATCATGGCCATGCTATGTTTTGCCTTGGAACCCTCACAACACAGCAATACCTGTCTGTAAGAGGCACAGACTTGGGGATTCGTTGTTGCAAAGTAGAAAAAGGAACTCTGTATTCAATTTTTAAAAGAGCCATTGCAGTTAACAGAATCGATGGCTGCTCACAAAACACTGACTAAATTGCAACCCAATGATGAGCTTCATTTAACGTGCCCGTCACTGCAGTCAACACACTTAATGAAATGCTTGCTCAACAAAATACGTAGACCATTCATCAAGCTATTCTAGTTCACTCTTAAAAACTACATGTAAAAAAATACAGGAAAAAGAGTGGCTCTCTGTGTGGGGGTAAATTAAACATCAATTCCACACAGTGAACCCAAGAATGAGTAGACTTTTCACCAAACCTCCCGTGTTGGTAAATGTGTGGCAGCTGTGACCGAAAGATTTATTATCTTAATTTGGTGACACCTGCACTCACATTCATGTGAGAAGGGAGTAAGGGGGGAGGTCAAGGTCAGGTTTAACAGGGTCAAGTTCAGTGCGACTCCCTGCTGCACTGCATTATGCAGTCAGGTGACGGAATTAGCATTACAACCCAATTTGGCCGGCCTCTTTTCCGCAGATTCATCACAATAAGGCATGCATGCACATACACACCGGTTAGGATTAGATGCATTGTTGCAAAGGGCTTTATTAAAAGTATCTTAAAAGTAAATCACAGGGGCTGACTTTGTTTTACTCTCTCTTGTGCAACAGTGCAAAGTGACTCCATGGAGCAGAGCAACATAATAGAAACACAGGGATGGTCATCATCCAGCAAGGTAAGGATAGACCAGGAGGGGGGGAAGCCTAAATCTAAATTAAGATGTTGGATGCTGGCTTTCCAATAGGACCTTGACACAGCAGTTGACCTACTCATGACAGAATCCCAGTGCCGCGGATTTGGAATTCTATTAGTATTACCAGCTACGGGCTGGGGAGGAAAAATGTCATGCAGTCATCAGGAAGAGACCAATCCATAGCTTCTATCCATCAGCCAATTACTGGTGCTAAAGTGGAATTAGATAGGTATTGACAATGAGAGGAGGTGGAGGGAGATTAAAGAGAGAGGTGGAAAGAGGAGAAGAAGGAAGGAGGAAGAGGAGGTGAAAAGTAAAGGGGCCGAGTCCTCTAAGAAATGTGAGTTTTCAGCACCATTTGTTATTGTGCTTTAATCTGGACCCTGATTATACGACAAATTGTCTTTTTCTTTTCTCTACTGAGTCAATTCAAACAAGTTGAAATAGATGTTCTGTTTGTCTTAGCTGTAACAATTCAGACGAATGCCCATCTACCACACATTCAAGTCATTTTATAAACCAAATGCATTGTTTTTTTTAAACTGTGATTCGTATTATTTCAACAAATTAACGTAAAAAAACCTCATACATGTATGGAGAATGATAACCCATACTATGTAATGAATTTATGTCTGGCTGGCAGATCTTTATAAGTTATTGGAAAAATAACCATGGTGGTATATTGACACAGCTGGCTCCGAGATCAATACATCGAGAATGGGCAATACATTTTAATTTAAAGCTGTTCAAAATTTAGCAGCAAATCCATGCGGCTCAACAAGCTAGCAGCAGCCTGGTCCATCCTGGCAAAAAGCATTTACACACACAGACATACACACACATACCAAATGGTTGGGTTGAGAAAGATAGCAAGCCAGTCTGCTTGATCGCAGTTCAAATACATAAATACACATTTCAAGGATGGAATTTCTTAACTAAAACTTTTACAACCATGGAAGTAAACCATCAACTCAAAACCAGCAAATCTAATTTTAAGCACTACACTATTTGCACGTTTGATGTGGATATAAAGGCCAAAGTTCAAGCATATTCACTCATGTTGAGTTATTTTTAAATTAAATTAGAAACTAACAGTGTCTGTAATTAAATGGCCAGTTTTAGCCAGGGATGAGCAAGAGGGCACTTCCGACATCTGTTTTCAGGCTGCTCAATTAGCATAATTAATTAACATGAATCGATTGGAGCAAATTATTTTTGAAGCACCAGCATAAATCAGTGCACATTTAGTTCTTTAGGACTGGCAAATCATCCATTGATCACCCAACGAATGACACAATGGTGGGTCGTGGCTATGGTATTGTATTCTTATCAAGTTCTGCTATTTGAATTCCAACACCGTCTTTCATTAACGGGTGGCATTCCGACATAGTATGGTTGCTAAGACGCTCTGGAGACTGGACTTACTGGACTTTTGATGTTAGGTCATATAAAATCCTCTTACTAAACTCGGAACTGATCACCAGGACAGATCCCACATCAGCTGCATGAATGTCAGCTATGTGACCCACTACACTACCAATCCCAACATAAGACAATGTTTCTTTTTTGTTTGTTGTTGTTTCGGACAATTACACTCACTATAGTATATCAGATTTTGGAGTGAGGCTTACATTATGCCCTTCAGAAATGAAAATTTCAAGGTGTGGTACTAGCAGAGCTAGCAAGGCCAACGACCAAAAAAAGGGCAAAAAGGCAAAGCTATTATTGCTCTTTATTACTTAATTGTGTTAAGAGTTAAGGAGTTCAAAGACAACAACAACAGATGCCATCGGAGACAGGTTGTAGGAAAAGGTCCTATGCATTATTACAAGGCCAGGGTTCTCAATTATTTTCTGGTGTGCCGCCCCCAGAAATAAAATGAAATAGAATTGAGAACCTGATAATATTTGTTTATCTGTACAAACCAATGTATGAGTTGCTGGCACCAGCATTGTTCAAGCATTGATAAAGACACTAGCTGGAAGAAATGTTATGATTATACCGTTCCCCCACCACCCCATCATCTCGACCCTCCTCCCCATGGGCCCACTGCCACTATTAGGAAGCACTACTGTAAGGTATGGTGACAGTACAGTCAGCATATTAAATATATTAAATATACACAAGTAACAAATGGGTAAACAAACTTTACAAATACACATCCATGTAAAGACATACAGTTTGGAATGGCAGTGGGACACATGCTCACACACATGCTCTTCTCACATTCCCACTCAAACACACCTAATATTGTTATATAGCTGTCAGGTTCGCAGTGGTGTGGGTTAATCAGAGAGGCAAGGGGAAGGGTGCTATCTACTCACCACACTGCCACATTTATCGATTCCATTTACACACAAATACACTTGCACTCAGATGTGCCTACACACACACACACACACACACACAAATTGACACCCATTTTCTCCACAAGAACAGGCACCCATAACACCCCTTTAACAATTCTATTGGCCCCAAATAGATTTTTCCATTTTACGCTGTAGAGGCAGGGGAAACACTGGAGCAGAACTGAAAGTGATATAAATGCATCAAAAAACAGATGAACAAACATTGGGGGAAGATTTATTACTGAGAATTTTAATATAAGTTGGAGGCGGATGAATTGATTTTGGTTTAAGGGCGGGTGTTCTTAGGAACAATTTATTGGGATGGCCCAGGTAAGATGCATTATTTTCCAATTGTTATCCGGCTCCGCTGTTTAAGGGGCTGATTTGTGTTGTGTGTTGCATTTTATGGGCAAGAAGCAAAGGGGAACTTCCAATGATTTAGGTGGGATGTATTAATCAAAGGCAGCTTGTGTGAACCATAGATCGCCAAGCCAAGGAGGCACAGGTGACAGCTCATTCAGGGGAAGAATGTTTTGGGGCTGCACATCACCGCTTCTCAATTCCACTTCCTTCTTCATGCTCTTTCTCATCCTATCACCTTTTCCTGCTTCATCATCTTTGTGCCCCCACCCCACCCCACCCCTCTCTATCCCTTCCTAGCTTACTATCCATGGCTCTTGGCCACAGCTCAGTGCACACTTGCTTTTAATTTTATGAGGCTGAGAGTAGCATTTAACCATCCATGCGGCAAATAAACGGGGATTAGGAGTATTTAGTGGTTTCCTCCTTCCTAAAAGCCTCATAGCGCCTCGGTGTTCAGTGACCTTTGCTGCTGTCTCTGACATGTGAAAAGACAAGCTCATCAACATCCGACATACACTTTCACTTTGAGTACAGTTGATATGGCAGTCTGCAAATGGTGTACTCTTTGCTTCTTTGCCCTGGTTTCTACAGTCTACAATTTATAGTTTTTAGTTTCAAACAGTACACATTCCACTTTATTGTATGTTTCATTTTAATAATCCATATATGGGGCAAGAGGAGTGGCCTGAAAGTGAATACTGGTCTGTGTATTAAACATCCATTGAACTAAATTCGCACAAAACGCACAGGCTTACATACACCCATGTGTAATGAAAGGCTATTTGGCTAGGGCAGTCACCTGTGGCCAAGGTTGACTTTGTTTATGTGAAATGTATATTGTTTTTAAAATGAATGGGCTTTTCTATGCAGACTCTGTTTGAAGCGGTAATATTATCTATATTTGTTCACAAATGTTGTTCTTATTTATTATCATTAAGGACCGAAAGACATTTACACAAAGCGTCCCTGAGGTATATTTTAAAAGTAACAGTCCAATCATGGCAATCATTCAACTGTAAATATGGGATTGGGGGGGAAAACAAATATGTGCTGCGATAATGACCAAAAGGCCAAAGCCAGTCAAAGTTCTTTGGACACACAATGTGACCACAAATGGGGGGCTGTTGATGCATGTTATCGCGTGGTCACCAGCAGCAACCAGTAACTACTTCACATTTTACTTGTGACCAATGAGCTTCTGCATTCACCTCTAAACAACACAGTGACTTGGAACAAGTTTTCAAACTTAATCCTTCGTCACTGGACTACAAGGGAACACGTCCTTTGCTATTTAGAACAAATATTTATAGTCCAAGCGAGTTAATTAAGGATTGCATTGTTTGGTCAGATGCTAGACTCCCATAGAATAACAGCAAATTGTGTGCCAAGCAAAGAGTGCACAAAACAGTCTTCACGCTTTTAAGGGTACCATCGAAATGACAAGCATTGCTATGGCAAATTGCGGGTCGATGTAGAGGAAAAATTTCCCCAAATAAGGTGGGTTAAGGTCTGATATTTAAGATAAGTGTTCGACACTGCTTTGATTGCCTTATTTTCAAGTACTTCATGTCTTTATTCAACACACCATTCACACTGACATGTTTAGAGATAATAATTTGAACAAGATACACTGTTATTGTTCCTCCATTCTAGTCAAACTGTGTGATAGCAAAGTTTCTGTCACCTTTCTGTAATGTATCCTTTGTTTCATCTTTGGTAAATTTGTTTTCTGAGTGATTCACAGTTGAAGGTTGTTTGCACTTCCTGTTCTTATTCTTCTTCTTTTTACAATATGCTGCAGGCCAACAACGAACAGTCCATGTGCTGCAAATGGTCCGGGGCAGCCCTATGACACCCGTGCTTTTAAAGTTTTTCTTCAGGATTGAACACATGGCATGGCGTCAACTCTGTTAGCAACCAAAACCCTTGCCGACTATTTACCTTATTGGATTCCACGTCAAAAGTATAAACAATGCAAATTAAAGAGACCAGTGGTGGCCATGGCCACCCCACTGGCCATCTAGGCATTTCAGGTATCAACTTATTGCCACTCCTATGCGAGTAGGCAAGGGTCTCACTTTGACCACTCCAATAAAAAATATCTGGCTTCGTCACAGCGAGCTGGTGTAGCATATGCTGGTGCCTCAACACAGGAGCATAAGCCAGGTTTCAGAGACAGAGCTGAACCAGTGAAATGGAACAAAATGCGTACCAAGTACAAAAAATGCAAAAATGTTGGTAGGTCTGCTACCTTCACTTCCTGTGAGAGCCGTGGTTCAATGTCCCACTACATTTGTCCTCACTGAGTTTAAGTGTACAGACCTTACCATCCTCCAGCACATACACAAACAGATAAATGACATCGGGGGCCACTGTGGTCTATGAACAATGCCCAGAGAGCCATACGAGTCAAAGGTCAAGGTTTGGATGAAGGATTCAAAGCTCCAAAACAAACGTTTTATCATTGCCTTGGCGCTCTCTCTCTCTCTTTAAATGTCAAAAGAAGCACTGTTGGTGTTAAACATGACAACATCCCTTGGAAAATAACCTAGCCATGTGGAAGTGTGTGGTTGACATCATCATTGTACCGCACGGTTTTTGTGCTGAGACCCCTAAAGACTGTGTAATTGGTTCGGGACGGGAGAGTCATTGTCTGGGGAATGTAGTGGCCCAAAGGCAAGTGCGCCTCAAGCTACATGAGTCCACGGCTATTACTGACTGCCTGAGGCTCAGATATGAAAATGATGGGATGGAGTTCCTATGCCTGACTGGCTAATAGTGGGTGGTTAATTTTCACTACTCCCCTCAATAACGTTGCAATACAGGCCTATATGACGTGATATATGACCACGAGCATATTTTTGCAGGTAGTGGCAAAGGAAAAAAAGCAATACTTTTAAGGGTATCCATCGCATAGGCCTGCAGTGGTTTCCTAAACTATAGTGGCTCGCGGAGCAAACTGGAAAATGACATTTCATCACATAAATTGTTGTCCCTCACTACATTGCATTTCAAACTTCACTCTCTAACTCTCAAAAATGAATTAATGAATGACGGTTGACATGATTGGCCAAAAAATATCAAAAGGCAACTAATATAGAGCATTCTGGTCACAAGGCATCAGTAATAACACCAAACATTGATGAGAAATTACATGACATTACATAACTTAACAGTGCATGTAATGGCATGTCCGACATGATTATTACTTTATTATTATTATTACTTCTGGAAGTGGTAAGTTTTTGGATTCTTACATTGTCCCACTTCTTTGAAACCCTTTCTTAACTTTCAAATAAATACAATGTAGGCTAAATAGTTAGCTTGCGAGCATGCTATGCTTAAAGGACGTCTTTTGTGCCCCTGCAGTGATCCTGTAGCCTGTGTTTTAGCAATGTGGTGTAAACAAAGAATAATAGGAGTATAAAGGTGACTGTAGGGGTGTTATTTCGTGTCTACAGGCCTCTAATAATTATCATGCTCTAACTATGAAAATGTCAAAATGTTCATTATTAAAAGGATAGTTCAAACTTTTTGACATGAAGTTGTATGACATCCCCATCGGTAGTGTAGTGCATAAACACTGACTTTTCCCCTCCACTTCATCCCTTGAGCCAAAGTATATCTTTTGCTTTTCAAAACAATATGCGTTCAAAAGAGTAATACATTTGCATCACAAAACTGCTGTCTAAGAAAAAGTCACATTCACAATCGCTTGTCATGATTTTCTCTCTCTTTGTATCACCGCTCCCACTGGCTCTCAACTGTTGCAAACCTTCCCATGACCTGTTTCACAGTGGTTACTGCTGGGATAGTGTCAGTAAACATGTTGGACTAGGAAACCAGTGATGGTGATCACTTCATGTCAAAAAGTCCAAACTTTCCCTTTAATAAGGAATTCTTACTTTAAGGTACGTCATTTATTGCAGTCGGGTCTGAAACCAATGAACCACGACGAATGAGGGATGACTATCCTTCCTTCTCCATGAACTGAAGACTTATCACACTGATCTATTGCTTGTGAGCGGCCATTGTGACTCTGCCATACATCCATCTTTTAACTTTTTTGGTACGTTATGTTTTCCACCGCTATATTTCCATACATATGTAGTTGTGTGACCGCTCCCCCAGTCTGCTATTCAACTGTTCTTTTTAATGAGCGAAGAAAAAGTCATGAATTAAATCAGTATTAGAAAACAGGCCAGAAAGCTACACATCACTTGTATTTCAATATGTTTTGACTAATAATAGACCATAGTCTGGTACGAAACAGTAATTATTGATTAATGAAGTAATCTCTGAAAAAACGCAATATAGCGAGGGAGCAATAATCGAGTGAAAACTGTGATATTGTGAGCGCCGATTGTACTTCCTCCACAAAACACATGAACTGAATGCGTTTGAATGTGATTGTGACAAAAATATATATATGGAAGCAATGGAGGATTTCCCAAGTTTCCCTCCAGTGAGATAGAGTAAATTATGTTCAATAAAGAAAAAAAACGGACAGCTAACATCTGACTGGAAAGCAAGCCCAAAGCAAAAGTTAAGCAAGCATGAAGAAAGTAACATTGCAATAGCAACATAACATTACATGAGAAGCCATCCAATTCATCATTAAGTCACATGTCACTGTGTCAAGTAAATAGAGATAAAAAGGTACAGTCTACCCGAGCCAGGGCCGCAATACTTTCCTTGGGTTTGCATGTCCCTGTTTGTGTGTCAGGGCTGATTGCTCTTGACTTCATTAATCTCTGCAGCGTGGTTATGATTAGCACTGCCAGGCATGCCAGAGGACACCTGACACGCTCGCACAATCCCCGTCAGGTCTGGACACCTCTTAGGTCTGCCTCTCGCACGATGTGACCAATTAGCTGGGAGCAAAGAAAAATCTTACATGGGGCAATGAGACATGTATGTGCAGTTAAGGAATCTCAGAGAGACCATGTCTACTGCTCTCTCAAAAGTATTTGTCAAAGCAAACACCTTCAAATATGCGTCATTTGATGCATTAACTAACAGGGTGGATGGACAAACCCAAAATAGGAAACAAGGATCATTTCAAATTCAAAGGCCAGATTCATTAAACAGAAGTAATGTAATACTGACAGATGAACGGATACAGTAACCACATAAGTGTCTTACTTTCCCTCAAGGTAACTGCTGTTCATGGCCACTTCCATTTATTTCTATTTAAAGCTCAAGAAAACCGACACTAAAATTCTATTTAATAACTTATGGTTGAGCACCAGCACTGAATTAAACCAAAGAGTGTATAATATCTACTGTACCTACTGTAACAGTAGGTGCAATATTGGAATTCCCTTCATACTACACAATAAAAATGTACTTAACTAGTAGAAAATTAATGAATGCATGAAATATGCAAATATTAAAATCATACTTCCTTGTCCTTCAGAGATTATTAATAAATTATGTGTGCAATATATGATTTACCTATTGAAGACACAGAACATTGCTTCATTTGGTTGACCAAATTAAATTTCTGTTGAATTTCTTGTCTCGAAACACACACACACACGAAAACCATGTTACGATTAGTATGGTTGTGTGTCAACACAAGACAGTCGGCAGACAAATAGTTGAAAGGAGGAATGAGAGGAATAATGATGGACAATAATGCCACATGTGTACAGTACTGTAGTAAGCAGTGTGTGTGAGAGCATGTGTGGCGATGAATCTCTCATGGTGACAGCGGGGCCGGCAGCAGTGAATGTCCTTCTGGGTGGGACACACACACACACACACATACGGAGCCACACATACACAGATGGAAACGACCACACTAATGGATCACCCCTGTCTTCACACAATCCGCCACAAATAATGATGAACCACCCCTGCATTAAACTATTTTACACAATGCTCAATTCATTACTTTGCCCCCCCCCCCCCACCACCACACACACACACACACACTTTTTTTCTGTGCGTATATGTGAGCTAATACAGGTATGATATTTCTCCTCTACTGGCACAATCATAGATTTTATCCATTAGTAAGATATTAGGATGGGAAATGAGGACTGGTGTGAGGGTGGGGATGGAGAAGGATGGAAAAAAGTTGGCTTCAAATTGGTTTAAAAAGCAACAGAAGCCCCGGGCATAACAAATGAGGTGATGAACACCATCCACTGCTCCTTTTAGGCCTTTGGTGAGATTTCATTTTATAGCAATACTCCATTTTCTTTAGACTTGGGACCAGAATTTGAGATTTTAATCACTTTTTGGAGGTTTATATGTGACTATATGATTGGGTGCAATGTTATCACATATATTTCAGCAGAATTTTCCTCCAGGAATATTAAGAATTTGATATATTAAATCATACTTGTATAAAATGGATCAAGTCAAAATGAATTGAAAGCAGTTTTCCAGTTATTATTATTGTTAGTAGTATTAAGTCATGCCTCTGCTCTGAATTGGTCATAAAAAATGAAACAAAAATTACATTAATTGTGAACAGCCCAATCAATGCATGGTTTTGGCTCTCTAACTGTTGAGTTAAAAATAATTAATTGAACTCATCAATTTATCAAATGTGATAGAAAGCATATACAGTATTTGTCACTTGTATAGTATTATATTAATTCACGATTTTACGATGTTTAACTTACATGCACCCTTTATTTTGAGCTAAAATGCATTTTCTGCCCTCACTTTGCTCGGCACAGGAGAGAGGAGAAGAAAGAGTCATTATGGATTTCAATTAAGTGATCCCTGGGCAGAGAGGGATGCGTCAGAGTGGGGGGATTAATGTGCTGCGGACAGATGTTTAATAATAATGGCCGAACTGGCCCTGCCGAGAAACACACATCCACCCTACTGTGGCACGCACACGCAAACACATGCACAGACGCCCACGTATAATCACTCATACCCCGCCATACACAATAATGATTCACGCACAGTGGGGAAGGGAGTGTGACAGTCTTACTCACACATATCCATAGACAGGAGGAGTGTGTGTCTTTATGACCAGTGCTGGCCACAGTGCATATGGCCCTCATTTAGGAACAATGGGCATGGAGAATGACTGCTTGGATGAGCTTCCTGACTGCGAGAGGTGACTGGAGGCGTGTTAAATGACATGCCCCGTATGGAGAGATGGAGCGTGCGGCAGACAGAGCAAAGAAGATGCTGGATAATTACTGACTCACTGTGGGGAAACAAAACATTGTCTTTTCAATGTGATCATGAGGATAGGGGAATACAGCAAGCAAAGGGGAGGGTGTCAGAAAAGATGAGTGTGTAGGAACTTGATGGAAGTGTGTATGAGTGGACCATGGAGAAGACCGTCCGTCTGAGCCGAGATGTGGGTCATTAGACAGTGTGTAAACAGAGCATCTTTCCATGAAGTGCTCTCATTCTTCTGCTCACCTGGTGACACCTAATCAGAGCTGCGACAGGACAAATAGCTTCCTACCGTCATCACAGCCTAGTCAGGAACGACACTTCACATTCTGTATCCGTGCTGTCTCGTCACAACAACGTACCTCCAGTAATTACCAGGGCGGCCGTCCTCCATCCAAACCCCGCTGGATGGATGGGATGAGGTGCCACGGGTTTGCCCCGGAGTCATAACTCTGTGTAGGACTTTGGCCTTCTGCTCCTCATAACCACTGTGGCCCTCGGACAGCAAATTAGCCTGAGAGGGAAACACACAGGAAAGAGAACATGACACTTGGGTATGGAGACACACGCTCATCGAATAGCTATATTTGTGGTTTGCCTGCCTGCTAAGAAATAATCTATAATGGCTTGGCTAGACAGATAGCTTTGCGATCGTTTGGACAGGTAAATATGGCTGAAGAGGAGGAGTGGCAGGCAAAATGAGGGAGGAAGTGCAATGAGAAATAAACTGATAACTGCGTGATGAAGAAGGAAGATGAAGATAATGTCAGGAAAGAGGTAAAATGGATGATGGAATGGAATGGAAGAGTTGTGGCACCGGCAGATCAATACACAGATGCACAATCTGCATCCACAGAAGAGGAATTACTTTCATAGGAGTTTTTCCACATATATCCCTGAATCCCTGCTTCAGTTACTTATTTAATGAAGGGATTTATGTCCAGAACAAACACAAACAAAGAATACTCACATCTGGTATGTATGGTATGTCAATTACCTTTAAACATAATACGTTTTTAAGTAAAACTCAAAATTGCCACGGGATACGGTGATCACGGTCATGGTTTATTTTTCTCATGTTTAACAAGTTATATTACAGAAGGTTACATACAGTATATCACATGTTAAACGTCTGAGAAAAAAATAATACCACAATCGTTAAAGAAACATATAAAAGTGGTACTGTACTTACCGTATGGCCTGCTATGCTAGCCTCCTTTCCAACCCATAGAATGAACATAAAATTGCAACTATTGATAATTTATGTCATTGACTGCAAACTATATGCAAAGCTCAAATATAAAAATTCACAACAGTGCTTTTGAATATTAACTGAGAGACGAAACGCAAACAAATGGAGTCAGCAAAAAAGAAAAAGGAAAAAAAAAACTCTCCACCTGTGCTTGTCCCACCTCTACCGGAAGTAGCCTTTTCTTCTCTGATTGACGGCTGTGTTTCCCGGGCAACAGTAAACGGACGCCAGTATAGTGTGGAAATGGCGGAGCTCCAGCAGATTAAGTGTAAAATAGAAGACTTCAGAAAGCGACAGTTCTACTTAGCAAGGTATCGGTAAAGATGCTTGATTTTAAAAAGACATGCTAATCAATGCTAATTATTATTATTCGGGTGTTACGGCGAAACAAGCTAAAGCTAAGATATACGTAGTGCACGATAAATTACCTTTATCAAATTATTGTATATTTCTTTCATTAATTCACATACACCTCCATATGATAGCACCGTATGATATATATATCTATATGTATCATAACAACCACTTCCAGTTACTGTACTACTTTAAGGTCATTTAGGTTTAAACTTCCGGGGTGCTTAGCTAGTTCTGACGAATGCATTTTGCTTTAGGTTAGCTGAGGCAAACAAACAGGCAAAATCCCGGGCTGCTATACGGATCCAGAGCTGCTTCAGAGGCTACAGGGTGAGATTTTACATAAGGTAATACTTGATCCTTCTGTCTTCATTTGTCATGTGACAGATTACACCCTTTTTATTTCATACATCCACACCAATTTTAGCTTTGCCTTTTTTTCCTCCAGGGCTTATAAAACATCCAGGCTATGTTAATTTGCAGGGAAAACCCGTATAGTGTCTCACTCCCATAATTATAGGACTTCTAGAGCTTTGCAAATGGCCTTGAGGAATAAATGTGGCTTGCTCTATGCTCTCCTTTCTCTCTCATACACACACACCGGGAGAAATGAGTGTCTCTATCGCATGCCTGTTCTGTGCTGCGACCCCAGCGCCATTCTGCAGGGTCAGCAGACAAACTTCCAGACAGTAGGTTAATTCAGATTACTTTAGTTAATTGATCAATGCGTTAAGTGGATAATTAGCAACAATTTTAGCTGCCTAAGTGCAACTCTGGGGTTGTGCTATCCCACTATAAGCATTGATTTTCTGGGTGTATAAATGGCCTTTTGGAAATTGATGGCCTCATTGGAGGTGGAGATTCGCAATGGACTTGCATTTAGAGTATGTTTGAAGATGAATACAAATGTGTGCTGCTGCTTAAAGGGTGGGAGAAAGGCTCATCGGACATGATAGAAAGGCCTGGAAGAGCAGCAATTTTCTGTGAGTGTGTGTGAAGAAGCATAATGATTCTGTGACCTTTTAATTCCATTATTTTACATCACATACATGTGAGCGAGCAAAATTGCTGTTTTGCTTGCTTTCAAGAGAGTTTATAATAGATTTTTTTTTCTCTCTTTTAGTCGACGCCTAATTTAAATAAATTTCATGCAGGATAGACATTCTTTTTTTTTAGTTCTTATCATTTAAGAGGATGTCTTTTGTTTTTAGGTTTTATTGAACACACTAACAAAAGACATTCACAATTTAATTGAAGTTTTCTCCATTTCACATGCATAAAATATCCACCTAATCCTCTTCCCAATATGACTTTATTGCAGGCATCTGCACGAGAAGGCGGTCATTATACAGAAGACATGGCGGGGCTTCAAAGCAAGGGCACATTTCAGACAAATGGTGATGGTAAGCCCAAACCCGGAACAGCTATAGATGTATTGATTAGGTTATGATAGCAGGCATTAGAATTCAATTGCTATACACCTAAGTCCCTACATCTGACCTTAAGAAATATAATTCACTCATTACACATTGGGAAATTAGCACTTAGGATATATGATGTAATATGAGATAGAATTTTATCTGCATAGCAATTCCTGGGATACATTTAGAACGAGTGTGAGGCAAAATGGTACAAGTAGTTAGCGTGGTGCACGTGTGTGTGTGTGTGTGTGCGCTTTAGTAAAACAAGGCCACATTTTCAGCATATTGCCTCCAACTGCTTCTTAATTGAACAGATTGTTGATACCGGATCCAATACCCAGCGCTCTCACATATAATTTTCCCCTGGATTGAGTTTTGTAAACGTATCACAACAAGCTATTTATCATGCCTCTAAATTGACTGTTTGCTAAAGCATAACTGCCAGCCGCCGTTTGGGAGGCGTTCAAAAAAAAAAAAAGTGAAGGGGGACGGGGGGTTGATGGTGGTGAGGGGCATTGGTATAAACGATGAAGGATGTGTCACAACACGCATATGGGCTAAAAAGATGGTGTTTGGGAACAGACAAGCGTTAATTTGAATCACTCACACTTTCCACATTTTTGAATGAGCCCAGAGAGGCTCCTCCGTTCCTCATCCGGCTGACTCCCGCCATCGTTTTAGACCTTATCATGTTTAATGCAACTTCTACAAAAGCCTCATCTCCAAACATCAAGCTGAATTTACAGCTTCCTTTCAAGTCTTCCGTCTCCTTCGTCTCTTACCCGTCGGTATTGAAAGAAAAAAAGATGTGTTGAAATATGGATCCCTTTTATGGCCAACTCTTCAGAGTGCTCCTGAAATGTGCCCCCACTGGATGACTGCGTGTGTGACGGCTTGCATATTCTCTGGCCTTTTGTTAGTCTCTTCTGGCGGTGCTGTCATTGATTATGAAATCCAGAGGAGAGTGTAGGGCCGTCATACATCTCCATTAGCTCGCTGCTTCACCGCCATAGATTTTCTTGGCCTTCGCGTGTGTTGGTGTATTAAGAGAGCACTGTCCTCCCCTTGATACAAAGTCCCCCTAATCACTCTCTCTCTCTTTCTCTCTACCTTCATACCCCTCTGACTCTTTGTCTTTTTCTCTTCTGGTGCTTTCCACCCTCTCTCTCTCTCTCCTCCTCCCGTGGAGTGGCCCTATCTGCGCTGCCTGTGTGAAATGTATTATGTATTAAGAGCTCTTTATCTTTGACGCCTGCTGTGGACAGATCAGAGGGCCGTGAGACAACATGTAACGTCGTCTTTTCCTTTGTGTTCACAGGCAGCATATTTTATCATGAAGATGAATTTCTACAACGAGATGGCGGTCAAGGTAAATATCGCCACAGTGTCTTGTTTGAACAAATAGGATGTCACGGTGGAGGGACAGGAAATGTGTGGTGATGGGACACCCGATCAAAAACCCCACACGTGAATGATTTCAGGATGGTTTAGTGTTGGCATGACACAGGACTGAGCGTAGTACTCACCATTTTGTTCTCTGGACAAGCTCTTTTCTGTACGCCCCAAACAATCCCAAAGAGCATTCATAAGAGAATACGGTTTTACCCCAATCCTTGTATCTTTTGCCCAATACCAGTCTGTCGCTAATGTTTTTCCTGGATTGAAGTGGCTTCTATGGGCCCTTCTTGACACCAGGCCATCTTCCAAAAGTCTTCACTTCACTGTGTGAGCCGGTGCACTCCTGCCTACCTGCCTCCATTCCTGAACAAGCGCTGCACTGGGAGTGCCCTGATCCCACAACTTAATGGACTTTCAGAGACAGTCTGTTGTTCTCATCTCAGGATGACAGTAATCTCCAGCTTTCATCTTTGTCAACATCATCATCTACAGTACGTTAAAAAAAGAATCACTCAAATAATGTCAGCTGATCATTTTGTAGCAGGGCTGAAATGCAGTGGAAATTATTTTTTGGGGTCATTTTCATAACAAAGAGAAACTTTGCAATTGATTGTCATTCATCTGGCTGCACGGTGTAAGAGAGGTTAGTGCGCAGGCCACACAGCTAGGAGACCAGAGTTAGATTCCACCCTCGGCCATCTCTGTGTGGAGTTTGCATGCGTGGGTTTTCTCCAGGTACTCCGATTTCCTCCCACATTCCAAAAACAAGCTAGTTTAATTGGCGACTCCAGATTTTCCATAGGTATGAATGTGAGTGTGAATTTTTCTGTACTGTATATCATCACAGTCCGTCTGTGACTGATGTTTTGACACTTTTACACAATGAATTTCACAGAAACCTCATATTTTTTACAATTCCATATAGTCTCTTCCTTTGCTAACAACTTCATTCTGCGTCAACCATTAAGGGGTTTTATAGGCCAACAAAAAACTGAAATCCGCCATTTTTTATTGAAGAGGTTGTGTCAATGACCAGCTGGACAAAGTGGCTTGCATGTGTTGTGGAAAGGCTTGGAAATTGTTTGGAAATGTTATGCTTTTACTGGAAAATGAAACAACGAGAAGTGACCACCCAGCTGTCTCAGTAAATGTCACATTAAAAAGGACGTATATCCAGGAGTAGTGTTAGACACAGCTGGTGCAGAGCAGGGGTTAAAAGGTCAGGAGTTGATGTCACCATGTGGAGCAGAGTAGAAGCTTCTTAAGGTAGAGGGAAAAGTGCTTTATTACCACTATAAAATATCACAGCCTCTTTTAGGATGCAATAGCAATTTTAATGAAAAAGAACTTAACGTGAATGGAGCAGGGAATTGGATCCGCGGCTGGTGATGTAAGAAGGATCTAAGTTTGAACCCCACAAGGGCCAATCCAGACTTTTCTTTGCAAAGTTTGTATTTCACTCCTTGAGTTTAATATGAGTTTTATCTGGATTGTGTCATGTCCTCCCAACGAGGATGTGAAAGTGAACATTGTAGGAACTCACCAGCCATTGTCCTACATTGTAAGGCACTGATCCCAAGAAGATGTAGTGGACTGCTGGGAAAAAAAAATGTAAAATGTAGTTGGGTGAGATTAACATGTACCAAAATGCATATTTCCTGTGTCAGACGTGAGTCTTGAAATGTTTACCATTTTATTACCAAGGAGGACAAAATGCAAGTGATGCACTAGCTACGCGGCTAATGTGCTATCTGTGCAACAGTAAATCCAAAGGGTTGTCTTCCATCACAGCATCATTAAGAATCATACAATAATAATATGAGTTTTCATGCCCAGTTGCTGGCTAAACAACCATGGCTGTCACTCATCATGCATGTTTTTTCGAAAAATCTCCATGCCAGGGCTAGATAAGCAGCGATCGCTGCTCACTGGTTTTGTATTTTGTGTATGCATAGAGACAGTCATTTTTGTGTGTGTGTTATATCGTAGTCATCACAACACAATATGAATGAGTGTTGTTTGTTTGTTTATTTATTAGGACGGTACATATTAATCAACGTACAAGCAAAATTATCACAGTAAATGTGCCAGAATTAGCTGAAATAGCTAAATTTCATCTGCCGTCCTAAGGCAGGCACAATAAAACACATGTATTTACACATAACACCATAAAACGATAAACCAAATATACATTTCCAACATTACACCTGTATAAGTTGGAGTACCAGTTACAGTAAAAAACATTTAACCGATTGTTAGGCAATACGGATCGGCTCGGGATGGACATTATCCATGGTTTCCACAACATATTCTGGTAGTGACATCACAGCCAAGATGGCATCGGTTCCGAAAAACTGTTAAAATCGTGTCATAATCACAACTTCATTTCACTCCTGCAGTCTTTCATAGTTGTTTATTTATCTATGATAGCAGTATGACAAAAATATTTCATGAAGCGAAGACTTTCATTTTGTTATTGGGGGGGTTTTGTTTGTGTCGTAGCCACTTTGACCTCAAAGATCCCATCATAACAAATGCAATGTCGATTCTGCATGTGGTAAATATACTGCAACATGTAAGTGGTATCAGCCATAGTAAAGGTAATTACTGTTTGAAGTGCATTTATTTTTTTCAATTGAATGATTTCATGGTGCACAGCATCGAACAAAGCAGAGGTGACAATCTGAGAAAATACTTTTTTTTTTACTGTTTGTATAAAAGTTCAAGTCCTTAAGAATGTATTTAATGCTGCAAAAACTTTGGCATTTCTGTGGCCACTGCTTTGTATTTGCAAGAGTGAATGCACTCACGAATAAGGCCGAAATGGAGTACCAGTGACCCTTTGCAAGAACGAATCAGTGAAGGGCGTCGGTAGTCGCCAGCCCTTTATTACCAAAGAAATATTTGCTGGTGTGTGAATGGAAGCGAAAAGACACAGTGGGAGAAACAATCATCCCAGAATCCCCCAGCGACACTTCCTTTTGAATCATTCTCATCGCTCCTCTCCTGTTTATGGTGCCGCGCTAAGCTAACGGAGGATAATGTATTAGGACCGTAATAGAAACCAATGTTTACATGCTGCACCTCGGATTTGTATCAGATTCGGCTGCATCGATTTCACTTGTCAACAAAGGTCAGCAAGAACTTGAGAGGCGGCAATTACTTTATTTAAAATTATCTATTGACTGGCAGATCAATGCTAATTCTCATTTTGCTCTTTGTTGTTTTCTTCCCCATCCTCCAGCCGTCGTCTCTCCTTATTCCTTCTTCGTATAGTGTGATGATTCTTTTACTCGCTGTTGTTTTAATCTCCTAATTAGTCTGAAGGACATCCGCCCTTCTACTTCGGAATGCCGCGCTCACATGTGTGGGTGTGTGCGAGGTGAGGCTAATCTGCAGCTTCCACGATCAATCTGCAGCGACGCAGTAAAAAACGTATGGAGCGGCTATGACAGCTGTCTATCCCACCTTGGCTTGTCCCTCCATCATGACAGGGAAAAAGATTCATAATGATGCCATGTGTGATTTAAGGCTGTTGTTCGCGCCATTAATACAGTCATGGGTTTGATGTGTCTTCCATGATGTGCTTGTCTGCAGATCCAGCGAAGGTGGCGAGGATTTTATGTGCGCAAGTACATTCATAGCTTCTATTCACGCAAGAGCTACCTGGAAAGACTATCCAGGACAAATCAAGTAGTCAGGTAAAAAAGAAAGTAATGCACATTTTGCTATTTTACTCTTTTCTCTTTTCTGTTACATATTTTGGTACTTTTATTTTAATTATACATTTATATATACAATGTGGAGGTATGATTGTTCATGGTTCATCTGCATATAGTCTTCTGCGATTCAGTAACATGGGGTGCGGGCTACGTTTGAGATGTGTAAAAGTTTTTTCAGAGTTTAGATGCAGCAAAATATATTTGTCACACAATGAGGTGTTGTTATACTTCAAAAATCACAGCATATGAAAGGTAAGTTCCACCATTTTGTAGTATTTATATTGTCTTTGTCACACCTTTGCACCTCACAATATGGCGACGCACAAATGGGCTGAAATGGACATATTTTTCTGTTCAATACAGAAGAGACTTGGAGTGTCCCAAGATCTTGCCCGTTCAGAAAAAAACACAGTGTCCTGTGGGCACAGACGTGGGAAAATAGTATATTAATTAATTCATCACATAATAAATGAAGATTAACTCAATAATTTAGTCGACCTTAATATATTGCTTATTTGTTTTCTCCTTCCCTTGCCTCCAAACATGCAGGAAGAGATTTAATTCTGTGCATTGGTTTCAGCACTTTGGTTCGTTTATTCTATAGAACAACGGCATGAACGGTGTGAGCCCTTTTAGGTCTCTTTGTCTCGGTGGGTGGAGGCAAAGCCGCTGGCGTACAGACAGTGTGAGTGCAGAAGAGTGTAACACCGTAACACCGATTGTAATACCGTATTTTCTAGACTATAAGTCGCTCCGGAGTATAAGTCGCACAAGGCCAAAAATGCATAATTAGGTAGAAAAAAACATACATAAGTCGCACTGGAGTATAAGTCGCATTTTTATGGGTAATTTATTTTACAAACTACTTGACCAAAACAGACATTATGTCCTTTTGGAAGGCAAGTTCTAACATTAATGAAAGAATAGAAAACAGGCTTTTTGGGGGACATTTGTGTTCTGTCGTTCTTCGTTGTCTTTGTAAGCTAACGTCTCCTGTTTAAATATTGAATAGTTAAGAGTAGGGTAGAGTCCCCTCTCGTGGCTGTCTGTGAAATTATATATTTTTTTTTTCATTTATAAGTCGCTCTGGAGTATAAGTCACAGGAACAGCCAACCTATGACAAAAAGTGCGACTTATAGTCCGGAAAATAAGTTAAGTGTCAACTTACATAAGAAATAAATGAATAAAAATGAATGGTGTGTTATTGTAAACTGCCACATTGTACTATAATATATAATAGAGCATTGTATAATTCAGCCTGAAGAGTCTGTAGAGCAATGGAGCACAGGAGGGAGGGACTAACGTTAAGCGCTTGTTGATGTGCCAAAAAATGTACAGTTTTATTGTTTGAGAAACTTTTACGAGTTTAACGTGGGATGATCTTTGCCTGATTCTTCACAAATTTCTCGATTTTATAGCTTCAGAGCTTGCTTTTCTAAGCTTTGTGTGAGTGGGTGATTTTTTTATTGGACCATCAATAGTCTGTGGTGTTTATCATTAGTTTATGCACAGTATATGCTGATGTGATGGCAATACTTGATATATTTATGTAAGCATGTCTCTCAGGGAGCTGAGAAAGTTGAAGAATGAAAAATCCTTCATTTCAAGGATTGGTCAAGATTATCTTAGCTATGCTGCGGCTTTTTAGGCCACTCCTGAGGATTTTATATGATCTAATTGGGTACCTATGACCTTAATGCGTGTGTGTGTGAGAACAGGCACGATATGGCGGCACTAAGATCTGTCCTTGCAGAGTAGACATTAGCTGAGAGGAAATGTAAGGGAATGAAAGTGACATAGAGACAAAGAGAAAGATGGCTAAGAAGACGAAGGGAGGAAAAATCATTTTAAAGCGCTTGAGGCGAAGACAGTGAGAAGTGAACGATGTGAAAAAATTAAAAATTAGCCTGTGATTTGAACCCCAGATGCTGCATTAATAAAACACCCCGTGCTCCAGGGTGTACTGCTAGAGTTACACTCATCTTTTACTTTGGACAAAAAAAGCGCACACACACTTAACTAATAGTCATTATTTTAGCATTGCTAATATATTTTACCCCAAAATATCTTTAGGGTTTTGCTAAAATTAAATGTAAATTTGTAAAAGGGCTTCTTGGATCACTGACTTGTCTCCTTACCTCCCCAGCAGCAGTTTTAGCTTTTCTACACACTCCTTGCCCCCTGTTTGAGGGATGAGGGAGCAGGCTTTTAAAGCCTATTATGGAAGCGTTGCCACTTCATGATCATAACAAAGACAGATGGACACCTGCACAACCTCACTCTAATACTATATTGCCAATAAAAGGTTAAAAAAAACGACAAGATAAACTGGAAAAATTATGGAAAAACTATATAATATAGTCAAATAGGCTTTTGTAATGTTGAAACCAAGCAACAAATTATCATTTGTAACATCATTTGCATATCACAGTTCTCAACAGCTCAGATTAAAAAATTAGCAGCTTCATGGGTGCATGTTTTGTTTGTGTTCACATTGACAAAAGAACAAATTAGGACTACAGTTGCACCTGATTAGGTTTGATTGTCAACTATGTGTGACATGCTGCAAATGCTTTGAGGTGTTGAGGTCATTTTCCTCTCCAGTTAATCACATGTTTATTTAGTGCTGCCAGAGTTGCGATCAATTAATGCCGCGCAGGCATTTATTTGAAACATCCTTTCTCTGGGAGCCGGCAAGCCCTCAGATTGCACGCTGCATGATCACTCATGCCGCCAAGGTCTGCTTTTTTAATCCACCAGCGTGCCCCTTTCTTTTAGGACTTGTCTTGTCTGACTGTTGGTCCAACACTCAAATAGTCACCATGGCTGATTTAAGGGTTTATGTTGACTGAGTAGTCTTTCTTTGACTTTTATGATCTATTTCTATGTCTATTTTCCCCTACTCATTTTAAATAAAACTCACTTGTCCACACACAAAAAAATAATGCTCTTGCATTCCGCATAGCACAAAGCAAAGCAACTGGTGGCACTACTACCCCTAACCTGCATAAGACAATATTTTCTACATAAGGCACAATAAAAACAAGTATGAATCAAGGAAAAAGGGGAATCAAACATGTGGACTGTATGATTTAAGTGCCACTTCAATATAAAATATAATAATCATTTGTAGCATCTTGTGTTGGTTAAAAAAATCCTAATATAACATTGATCTACTGTAAAACCTCTGAAATTCTATCCTTCCATTTTCTGTACTGCTTATCCTCACGAGGGTCGCAGACATGCTGGAGTTTATCCCAGGTTATCTAGCATCCATAATTTTGGAATGTGGGAGGAAACCAGAGTACCCGGAGAAAACTCATGCACGTACGGGGAGACCATGCAAACTCCACACAGAGATCGGAATCACACAGGAATCGAACTCAGGTCTTCTAGCTGTGTGGCATGTGCGACAACCACTCAACTACCGTGTGGAACAAAGAAAAAGTTAAATATTTACCATATTTGTAGTGTTTTATACTCAATTTATTATTAAAATGTCTGTGTTTGGCTCTACACACCACTTGAGTTCAACTTCATTTTCTACTCTGCAGCACCTCTCTTTCTTCTTCTAATTCCACTTTGTTCTGTGCACCCCCCCGCCCGCACCCGCACCCCCACCACCACCAGTGCATCAGCGTCCATCCTCATTCATCCTTCCTCTCCTTCTGCATAGCCTAATGAAGTCAAGACCCCAGCTCAGTCCCCACTCTGCCACAGTTTTCCTCGGCACCCCAACAATTTATCACTTTGTCAGCGAGACACTTAAAGTTCCTGGGCTTTAATAAGGGCATGCGGTGGGACGATGGGGGCAATTAGGAAAGCGGCGCGAGGCTGTTTTGCATATTTACTAAATGTGCTGGAGTCATCGCCGCTGCCACCAACACGGCCTGTTGGCTGCATGAATTATTCCTCTATCTGCCATAAACAGCTGGGTAATTATTACCGCCATCATCTGATAAATATTCTCCCTGTGATGCCGCAACAACACGGGAACATTCACAACTTATGTACACCTACCTCTATTTTCCATACGCTTATTTGAACTGAAATGTAAAAAAAAAAATGCACAGACTTGACACAGTCGGGGTTATTTATTCTGCTCTTCTGTGGCGTCTCACATCCTCCAGCTACTTCTTCTCCTGTCTCTCTTTTCTCCAGACTTCTTCATCGCTCCCTTCCTCGTGTCCCTCTCAAGGACATTGATGAAAGGCGAGCTGCTACAGCGGAGTGGGACCTGCACTGCCTACTCGAACCGCTTCTATGCGTCAGTCTCTCTTTTGCCGCTACTTTCTGATCCAGTTTGGGTGGAGACAAGTTCACTCCCTCAGTTTGATTGGATTTGTATATTGAGCGTGCGTGTGTGGGGGGGAGGGGGGGATGTGTGGTGCAGTATAATCTGGCTGCTGTGCTCTCCTTGACTCTTAAGAAAATTACTTTTGAGGAGGAAACAATGAAGGAAACTAAGGACAACTTGAAGGCTTTTCAACTTTTTGCTAAATATATTTGTCCGCTTCCCAAACCATTTCATGGTACCAGTTTTTAGTACTTTGCACAATGAAGTGATCAATTTATGAGTCATTTATGAGAAAGTCAATTTACAGGCACTATACATCCAACTGGCCATTGTCTCAATTGACTGGCTGACACCCTTGTCTCCTCCTCCTTGTCGCCCTATTGAATCATTTAATTGGAGCAATTAAAGCAGCCAATCAGGTCAAGCCTCCATTAAATATTTAGAATTTGGCCAATTAGTTGCTCTGTTGCTGGCCTTGATGACCGCAAGTGTCTCGGTCTCTGATATCCCAGCAGCCCTTGACGCCCCATTTTGAACCAGGAGGTAAATTATTGAGGGAGCGGTGAGAAATTTAGCTGTACTATATTAGCCATTAAATAAGTGAACAGGTCCCCGGTCAAATGTCAGTTCAGGTTTGGCTTATTTGAAAGTACTTGAGGGAGGATCGGTGAGCTCGTTTATTCACCGTCTCCACGCTTTATTATAAGATATTCACCAATAGACAGCATTTTTTGTGAGACTTTCACAAAGGGAAAAAATTGTTGTTGTTTTGGGAATAAAAACAAACCTCCCCAGAAAGATGGAACAGTACACATTGTTGCTGGTGATGCTGGTTTTGGATGTGTGCATTCCGGAATTTGGGGATTTCACTCGGGCGGTAATATCCCTACCTTTTTCATAGCATAAAAAATCATTAGCAATCGCTGATGTACTGTGTAGAGAATGGTAAGAATAAATAAGCTCTGCTTCGTCCTACTTCATGTATGCATGGTCATAATAATCTAAAGCCAATCCAAAAAAAAACCAACCAACTGATCGACATCAGACTTGTTTGTATTTTGAATTCCCATTTAAAGATCAGAGAAATAGAAATAATCTCTTCCCGGGTCAACGCGCTTTTAAAGAAACATTTTAACAGTCTTAGCTTTCATACAAAAAAAGGTCAAAAAGAAGATAACTCTCCGTGTTCAATTTGCATCCCAGAAGTATCCCATGCTTTTTTTTCCCTGAACATTTGGAACTTATTCACTACCAAATATGTATTCATATGGGGTTTTTTTTCAACCTGAACACCCAAAGATGCAACTATATGTATTTTATGGTTTTTTTGCACAGGGAAAAAAAGAGGTGATGATGCAAGTGCACAATAGAAGAGATCATGTTTGGTGCAGCTTTAAGACGTAAAAACGACCACAAGGTGGCAGAAGTGCAGTTTATAAGAGCTCGGCATGCATCTTTCCCATATAAATACATATTCCGCAGCAACCAGAAAAGGCAGGAGTCATGTAGCGTCGTGACACAAATAGACAAACAACCATTCACACTCACATTCATACCTATGGACAATTTGGAGTCACCAATTAACCTAGCATGTTTTTGGAATGTGGGAGGAAACCGGAGTACCCGGAGAAAAACCCACGCATGCACATTGAGAACATGCAAACTCCACACAGAGATGGTAGAGGGTGGAATTGAACTCTGGTCGCCTAGCTGTGAGGCCTGCGCACGAACCACTTATGCACCATGCAGCCACCAGGGCATATTTGTAGCAATATTTTTGGTTGAAAACCAAGGCTGTACGAAAACCAAGGTTTCACTGTATATACAAAAATATCTCTAAACAAATTTTTCATTTGATTTATTGACATGGCATTCATTGCTTGAATCTTTCTTTTTGGTCCTTTAATCTACTTCCACCGTTCAATGTCTCACTTACTTCAAAACACACACACACATACACACACCAATGTAGCAAGTGCATGTGCAGCGTGCCGAACAGGGCTAATGAGGGTTGTATGTTGTGTCGGCTGGTTGGGTCGACACAGATCGAGGTGCCTTCAGCCGTTACAAATCTGTTTGGCTTTTGTCCACTACACAGCAATTAATAATGTTGGGGCTGGGGGCAGGGAAACAAAGGTCACCCATTCAACACGACGCACACACACACACACACTTGTGCAGATAGCAAGGTTCCACGCACATTCAAGAAAAGCTCTTTGAACACTGCATGAATATTGACACACATGCTGATATAGAAATATAGCCCATATCTTTTTTTTTTAAAGCAGCTTTAATGCATAAATAATAAACTTAAATACACACAGAGTACACTGTGGTTATTCAGTTCATTTACACTGTCCCAGAGTAAACTGCAACTTTATATTTTGCATTAATAAGTAATATCCCTGTTAGCCAGGGTGACAAATGGAGGCCAAGCAACCTCTATATTCATATACACACTATCATGCATAGACTTAAACTTCTGAGCTTAACACATACATGCACACACATATAGATTTGCATGTGCGGGGGTAATGTTCTGCATATTTCATTTATCTTGTAATATAATCTGATGCTGAGAAAGAAATGAGAATGCAAAGGCGGCGGGAACGGTGTTGTGATTTCTTTTTAAACGCCACTAGCCGCTGAATGTATTAACCCGCCATTACAGACCCCACTAAGAATATTCTGATTTGTCTGTGGAGGTTTGTAATTGAAAATAGAAGTTGGCTAGAACAGTGGAGTGGAAGCCTGTGAAAAAGGGGATGAATTGTTGATGAGCTCGAGCCAACTCTTACTGGAATTGCTCTTGAGGAAATAGATTGGCTTTAGCCGTCCTGCTTCCACATAACCGTGATATGAGTGTTTTAGTAATTGTTTCCAATTCCCTATTTTAAGTTATTACCCCCTTGTAACAATAAGGCTGTGTGATTGCCAGATGAAATTGCTGTGTATGGGCTTTTAATGTATCCCATTTAAGCAGCGTGGCTTAACAGATGTCACAGACAGACCTGTCCTGGCTGTTGTGATGAAATATATTCATCATCCTCCCACTTATACCCTCAAGCTCGCTCACTTTTCCCCCCTTGTTTTTCTCTCACGGTACCTTTGCTGTCCCAGCCCTTTAGTATCAGGCACTTTTTCATTCATCTGAAGGACACTTCAGGGAATTACCAGCAAAGGCTGCATTAAAAATACAGCGGCACAGCTCCACATTACTTGGATGTTCATTTGCTCAAATCTTTATTGTTTAAGTCCAAATGGTTCTACTTCTGTTTGTGTGTACAGTTTGGGTGTTGACATTTTCCAATTTCATTTTTGTTGTTGTTTTGTCATGGTTTAGTTGCTCAAATTAATGGACATTATTGTTGCTACACGATGTGGCCATATAGTTGCATTTGCAATGCATGGCTCACGATAACGATACCATATTTTCTCTCTCCGGAGTATAAGTCGCACAAGGCAAAAAATGCATAATTAGGTAGAAAAGAAACATCCATAAGTCGCATTTTTTGTGGGTAATTTATTTTACAAACTACTTGACCAAAACAGACATTGCGTCATCTTGGAAGGCAAGTTCTAACATTAATAAAAGAATCAATAACAGGCTGAATAGGTGTAATATATGCTAACACAATGGTTATTCAGCTACACGAAAAATAAACAGAACAGAAAAAGGTGTCCAGGGTTTATGTAACATAACAAACCATTTTAAGTACTGTAACTGTTTTGTTTTCTTCATGCCAGTAAGAGTAGCCTTACTCCAAACTTTCCCTCTGCAACGTCTACTGTTTAAATATTGAATTAAGGAGTAGAAAATATCGGTGCGAAAGTCTAGAATGCCCTTTTGTGGCTGTCTGTGAAATTATATATATATATATATCTTTTCATGTATAAAGTCGCTCTGGAGGATAAGTCTCAGGAACAGCCAACCTATGGAAAAAAAAGTGTGGCTTATATTCCTGGAAAATACGGTAATATCTCAAAGATAGGGTGAAACAAAACCAAAGAAAATTTCATTTCATAGTTTATAAGGCTCCAGCTTACCCGTAGCCCTAATGAGGACAAGCAGTACAGAAGATGGATGGATATTTTGCAAAATATACTTTTTAAAGACTGTTTCAGTGCAACATAACTGTTGTTGGTGTCTGACAAACAGTGACACTGGTTTTTAAACGTAACGTCTCTCAAGTAGATCAAATCTATTAAGTAGAAGCACAACAAAAAGTTAATTATTAGTTATTAGTTAAGTATAGGAGTAGTGATGGAATCAACGGGAAAATACAGAGAATGACTAGTTTGACAGTGGGACAAGCATGACGTAAGCATAACACACATCTCTTAATTGAGTAACACAACACAAGTAGCATTTGAATGGAAAAATCTCTTACACAGTTTTCTCCGTGAACGTAGTGACACCCATGTGGGGTATTTTTGTGATACACTCTTTACATCTTGCAAAGTCTAACATTGTCTCATCCACACTATTAAAGCCAGAGAGTCTACATTTCTGATTTCAACTAACTTCACCTCCCCGAGTCCGAATTAAGGCTGCATTGATGCATCGATTTGTCGATATCGATTTGTCAATATATTGAACAAGTTGAAAATGTTTCAGATCATTTGTTATACTGAGTGATGATAGTGATTATTTGGATTTACTTCAGTGTAAATTACCATTAAAATAGCAAAAAAGGAACATGCCTGCGTGCATATTGTTCAGTGACAAGACTTACAATTTCAAATATTGTTTCAGGAGGGAAATGGAAGAACTTGAAGAGCTCCAGAAGCGAGAGAAAATCTGTCTGAAAAAGGTGAACGAACAGAAAGCCAAAGTCTATCAAGCTTACCGATGGCACCATCTACTCAGCACTAAGCGGGTAGGGATGCAACACACAAACATAGTGCCTGCATGTTGATGGAGTGCTGCATTATATGACCTTTGACCCCAACTGCCATACTTACAGTATGCAGTATCTCACTCTCTTGGCTCGCTAAAGTATAAAATAGAAATCTGATCTGTGGTGTCTTTTTCACTTATTATTTAATGATGTACTAATTTCAGAGGAAAAGTTTTGTTACTCCATCCCAGTCCTGTGTCAGCTCTTTCTCGCTCTATAGTGGACTGTATATATCGTACTCTCTTTCTCTGCATATGGCAGGGGACTCTTTCCCTTCATAGCTCTGACCTTGTCAGCAGTGAATAGATGGCTCTCCCACACAGTTCATCCTTCCGCACTTCTCGGACCCCGGCCCACACACACACACACACACACACACACACACAGTTACACTCACAGCTTACCAAAAGGCCCCAAGTCCCTCTGACAGAGACAGAGATGCTGTGTTCCTGGGGTCAACATCATTGCTCTTCTGCACGTTGTTACTGTGTGTGTATGTTGTTGTATTTGTAACAAGTGACATGTTTGTGTTAATTTGCGTTTATTTTTGTCTATTGAAATGTTCCAGTCCCTCGCGGAATAAGGCGGTTTTCGATGTGCGGTCATTCACAATAGATGGACTTTTGTGTTACTTTTTGGTGCTATTTAAAGTTCTTTTTTTTAATCTGTTTCTTAAATTCTGGGTTATTATAATTAATTGGTATTTGTTGTGTCTGACTAAGGAAAACCTGGCAATACTGTGAATTCACGTTAGAATTTTTGTGCATAAAATACAGGTCACATTTTTATTTGGCTTCCATGGTCCGGTGTGTTTATGACATAACTTGAGATTACAAATGTTTCATCCATTTTGATGAGGTCATGAAATTTCCTCTCATACCTTCTGATATGTTAGAAAAAGACATGATCATTATAAACTGTGGCCTGCAATAGTGATCACTTAGGGGCAACGCTATAGTAGCCCTTATTTATTGTGAAATATTAACTAAATACCATTCAAAATTAATCACCCAGTCTGGAAATGCTATTTTGGGGGAAAAAAAGCTGACACATGATACGACTGATTTCCCACTTAAGCCCTTTTCTCATTTTAAGTGTCCTTAATTGCAAGTGGTGTTATTAGCATATAAAGTAGATAGAGTGCTCCAACTCAGAGCTTTGGTTTGGTTATTAACATACACGCAGAGGGATCACTGTTATGGGAGTGATTCTCGATCAGGACTTATTTAGAAAATCCATTTTAGATCATGTTTACATGTGTGTATCGGTGCTTGTGTGTAATACAACATTGGACCGTCTGTGTGTTTTTTAGTGTGTAACCTTATTTAATTGGTGGATGAAACTGACCCAACTCGTCTCTTCCTCCATAGTGCCCAGGGGTTTTCAACTCTCCATTCAGGCTCGTCCCCCATGAGATGGAGTTACTACTGAGGCAGGTCAAGTACCAGGCCCCCACCAAGCTAGTCCCAAGGGACAGCACTCATCTCACACCTGCATCCCCGACGCCCCCCACTTTCGCTGTCCCTCCAGGATCCCCAAGGAGAAGAGGTAGAGCCTTCTGCTCTCCCAGGCCCATACTTCCTCCGATCGCTAGCACCAAACAGCAGGTAAGATACGAAAAGCCAGGATTCTGCAGAAATTATACTGTAGCTTTACTGACACAAGACACTGTAAAAAACAAACAAACAAACAAAATCTCAGTCGTAAGTTAGCAGATAGGCTGCACGCAGGCCTCACAGCTAGGAGACGCAAGTTTGATTCCACCCACGGCCACCTCTGTGTGGAGTTTGCATGTTCTCCCCGTGCATGCGTGGGTTAAAACTCCGGTTTCCTCCCACGTTCCAAAAACATGCTCGGTTAATTGGCGACTCCAAATTGTCCATAGGTATGAATGTGAGTGTGAATGGTTGTTTGTCTATATGTGCCCTGTGATTGGCTGGCGACCAGTCCAGGGTGTACCCCGCCTCTCGCCCGAAGACAGCTGGGATAGGCTCCAGCACCCCCTACGACCCTCGTGAGGATAAGCGGTAAAAAAATGAATGAATGAATGAATGAATAATGTTAAACAGTACATAAAATATATTGGATTTTCTTCTCCAGGTGGGAATATTGCAGAGATTCCACCTTATGTCTTGTGTCTTCTATATGGAAAATTACTGGACTTATGAAATGTATTCCCTCCCAAATATAATTATTTCTTCCTTGGCATATGCCAGCCATACCCCTTCTACAATGAAAATAGACATATAAAAATGTACCTGTACCTAATGTTTTGCCTGAGAAAAATACCAGAGGCTGCGCAACAGATATGAGAGAGTAATAGTTTTACAGAGTGTCATTCTAATCACATGAGCCCCTCAACATCCTCTTTTTGCCCAATGGGGAATTACTCTTATTGAAGGCAGAGCTCCTTTAAAACTACTTTCAAAGAGGAATTGCATCATTAAAACATGGCACACAGCTCTCTCGGGGGTTACTGTAAAGAGACGTTTAGTGTCTGCATTTGACAGAACATTGTGTGTGTGTGTGTGTGTGTGTGTGCAGCTGTCAAACATTTGCACGAATCATGTGTAGGAGAAATCCACTGGATGTGCGTGTTCATTGGAAATGATGAAGGCTGTCTCCAAATTAGGATTTTCATAGTCGGATCTGATATTTTAGATGTTGTCTCAAGTGGACTGATAGTCAAATAGTGTTTGTTGTTTGTTCAGAGCATCACTAATAGCAATCCCTGCAAATAATGTGCAACTTTTTCCACCTCAAAGAGGCTAAACACAGAGATGAGCACCATTCCGTTGATCACAAGCTACTGGTCCATATTTGGGAAAAATAGTATTGTTACATCAGTGGCTTCCCCTCCCAGAGAGCGACCAAGGTCACAAGGTCTTGCGCATGTTTAAAGCCAAGACCAGGGATCTTGGTCTCAAAAAAGACTGGTGATCAATGATATTGGGGTTTAGTAATGAAAATAGAAGTCGTAAACAGAATGCAAATGATAAATTGCTGCAATTATTCTATGTGATTACCGCAGACAGTCCCTGTTTTTTTCTCCTCCTTCACCCCAAACCTAGCGTGATAACTATCTGGTGGTGATGGATAAGGTTGAGGTGCAGGTTGTGGAAGTGGTCAGGCCAGGCCACTGATCCCATGGTGATAGGAGCAAGGACAGGGTCCCCCACACCCGCCCCCTTCCTCTGCCTTCACCCCAACCTTGCTTTTCAGCAAACAAGGTCACCTCAGCATAAGATGAACATGTAACAACTCTGTGATCTATGCTGTCTAAATGAATAATTATGCAGGTTACAAAATTGAATAATTGCTGTGTCAGAAAAATTTGGCATGTGGCTGTAGTCAACCTCTTGATCTATGTTTAATAATAATAATAATAAATAATTATTTCATTTACAGCTTAGCATACAGACATATTTGTATGTCTTCATCATACATTGCCACCCCTCTTTTTTCAATCATCCACTTAATTTATCCCCAGACTTGCTTGGATTTTCGCCGCCCAGCTTCTTTTTCTCCTCACTCTTTCCCTCTCGGCCTCTTTCGTGGTCTCTGTCACAGGAGGAGAGATGAAGAGGATTGGCCTCTGCTTTTAGCTGTAAACCATCACCACCTGTGGGAGAAGGATCAGACAAAGACAGAGGCGGGAGGGAGGCTGAAGCAGAAAGAAACAGTGATCATTATCTGATACTTGTGCGTCTCTGTGGTTATTCCAGGTCCGGATCAGAGACCCCGGGGAGATGTGGGAGCAAGGCGTACGTTTTCCTGAGCTGGCTATGCATCTACAGACTTCATACGGGCACCTGGAGGAGGCACAAAATGAATTACGGCTCTACAGTGGCACACTGTGAGTGAAGCAAGTGAATTTGTCAGTATTCTTGTCTGTCATGAATTGCAAAGCATGTAATGTAACATGCAATGACTGTGCCGTCTCAAACCATCCAACACAAGAGCTGTATAGTACACAAATATGTCCAGTCAAGTGGCAAATTAGAATTATTGTTATTATTGTATTCTTAAATTCATACTTTGTGATCATGCTCCTGTTTTGAAGTACTGTATTGCTCTTGTATCTGAATCAATTGGGCAAGTGTACCTAATTTTGTGTCCTGGTGCAGATCAATTAGTTAACACGTTCTGTCTTGTGCCCCTATACGCAATTCATTCAACATTAAGTAGCAAATGAACACATCCTTATTAGAAAACCTAATGGGTGTATACCTGGTGATTGTTTTAATACTGCTTTAGCACATATTTCTTATGAACTATGTCACAGACTTTTCTGCGTAATTAGGAACATTGCACGCACGTGCGCGTGTAACAAGTGTAGCTGCACTGTATTGTGACTTTGTCAAACACTTGATTATAACCTCATTACCACTCACAGGCTAATCTACTCAGTTGTGTGAAGCGCTCGTATTAACCCTCAGTTTGATCTTCTTCATACTGTAATTTCCCCGGCAACTGAGCAAAAGACCACCTGCTTTTTTCACCACTGTACTCTTCTTTTGTATCTAGCACTCCTTCAATCTCCTTTGGAGAAATGTTAGCTTTATTGTACAAAAAAGGACCCTTCCACAAACATTAAAGGGGACCTATTATACTCATTTTCCGTGCTTTTTATGGAGTTGTGAGGCAGCTACACAGGATAAGAAAGCTTTCGAAATCTTCCTGCACATCTTTCCTGCTTCCAACCCAAACGGTCTGTTTAATGAACCCTCCTCGAGGTATGCCCACTCTGCTGTGATTGGTCACACTCCCAAATGCTCCCGAGGACTTCCAGATACATTGGTTCACGTTTACTGTGTGCAGGCAATTTGCAGCCCATATAAGGTAGTACGGGTTTGCATTGACATCAGTAGACGTCAGTCCACCCTCAACCATCTCTGTGTGGAGTTTGCATGTTCTCCCCGTGCATGCGTGGGTTTTCTCTGGGTTTACTCCGGTTTCCAAAAACATGCTAGGTTAATTAGTGACTCCAAATTGTCCGTAGGTATGAATGTGAGTGTGAATGGTTGTTTGTCTATATGTGCCCTGTGATTGGCTGGCGACCAGTCCAGGGTGTACCCTGCCTCTCGTCCGAAGACAGCTGGGATAGGCTCCAGCACCCCCTGCAACCCACTTGAGGATAAACGGTAGAAAATGAATGAATGAAGCACAAATGCACCACAAACTATGCCCAAACAATGCAGGCAATGCATATCAAAGCGTGTGTCATTCACATGAATGGACTAACTTCGCCCCCATCACTTGGAGTAAGTCCAGGGAGACCTTCCCTGTGAATTTCTGTTAATATGTGATCATAATGCCTAAAGCGATGTCTTTGAGTCAGCTTTTTTCTAGTCAATGCCTCCTTCTCTCTCTTTCTGCAGGTGTGAGATAATAAAAGACCTACCTTTCTTTTTTTTTTTTTTTTTGCAATAAGAGCGTCCTCTATGGAGTTCCACATCTTGTAGGTCCCATGCAAATAGAGAAATTAATGGAGCTAGGTGGTATACCTGCTGTTAGATGGTATCACGTGGGACGCAGCGGGATCAAATAATGTCACGGACGCAGGAAGTGTCAATGGCAGTGTATACCCATGCAGGAACAATGCATGTTGTATGCATGTTGTGCATACTATTGTCATGCGCTAGATGTAAACAGTACTGGAGAAGGTGAAAATTGACTTATGCAGAAATGAATAAATAGGTACATGTCATGCACTGATGTGAGTGTGAATGGTTGTGATTGGCTGGCCACCAGTCCAGGGTGTATCCCGCCTCTCGCCCGAAGACAGCCGGGATAGGCTCCAGCATACCCGTGATGGTTGTTGAAGATAAGCGGTATAGAGAATGAATGAATGAATGAATGAATGACATGCATTGCCTCAGAAAATTGCGGGACAATGCGCCTGCAAAATGTGTCCAAGTGTAAACACTACTTGTCTTTTTTTATTTTCCATCTTCCCATCGGCCAACCAGAGGAAATGAAAGTATGGAGCAACAATTGGACTGCAGCAGTCATCCACTTCCTCGGCCAGACAATGACGAGAGATTCACATAAGTGGTCACACACACAAGGTAGGTTGGAAACTATAACTACAAATATAGATCGTTTTTTTTATTCATGTAACCTCGTAACTCATACTTTGAGACAGTTAGGATGGTGCTGTGTTTTCCCTGTACTTGTGTGGGTTTACTCTTGGTACTCTCGTTTCCTCCCATGTGAGTATAGACGATGTTTGGCTTATTATTGAGGCCAGAACCTCATTTTGCCTTAAATTGTATCAAATTGTATGCTAGGTTAATTAGCGACTCCAAATTGTCCATAGGTATAAATGTGAGTGTGAATGTCTATATGTACCCTGTGATTGGGTGGCGACCAGTCCAGAGTACTCCGCCTCTCGCCCAAAGACCGCTGTCCAAAGTGAGGCCCGTTGGCCATTTTCGTCAAGCGGCCTGTTTTTTATTCACCCTCAGCACATAGTATAATTAAAATGAAACCATTATCAATAAGATACATGATTAGATATTACAGTAGTTTCCTTGGTCACCCATGACACAAAGCTGACAATGTTTATTTTTTTCATATAGCTTAGCATGAATTGACCTACAATTGAATTGGTTTAGCTACTTTAATATACAAAATGCGTCAAAGTGGCCCCCTGTATCCTTCGATTTATCTGTATGTGGTCCTGAGCTGGGACACCATTATAGGCAATAAACTGGGGATGCCAGTGTTTCTGCCTGAAGTGTATCACAACATTCAACTCGAGAATAAACAAGGGAAAAAAGAGACTTGCTGCGGCCAAGCCCTTTCAATTTGAGTTGCACAAATTTGTCAAAAGTGACAGCAATTTAATAAATCGCCGCTCTCCATCACACGCGTATGTACACCCACCCACACACACACACGAACACAATTCCCAGTTATGCCCTCCATTGCCCCCTTTCCATGTATACGTAAATGAGGTGTATGCACGGCCGCGTGCGCGTGTGTGTGTCTGCATGGTGGAAAGTGAAAGTGTACGTGCGTGTGGGCCCTGCGGTCTGGTCCAGGCATTAGGTAATTGACTGTGTCTTTGCTCAAGGCCTTTCATGGATCACCGTCCTTTATTAGCTCACTTCCCAGCACACACACACACACACACATACATATATGTGCATGCACACACACAAAGTTCCCAGCAGTTCCACCCCAACCTCTTATACCAGCCCCCCACCACCACCAGCACCCAGACCCAATTGCCCGGAAACAAGGAGTGAAACAAGCGAGCGAGAGAGAAAAGAGCAAGAGGAGAGAACAGCAACACGGGAATGAAGTAACGCGGCCCCAGGAAGTGGAGATAAATAAGAATGGGGATTGAGTGGGTGGGTGAATGGGGTCTCCTGCAGCTGACAACTGGGGCTGGGGGAGTACGATCTGTCGTGGTCATTCGGTCTATGCAGGCTTTGTAATATACAGAATGGGTAGCATGTGGGCTATTTAGCATAATAGCAAGATTAGCAGTGATGCCACTGTGCATCAGACATTGAACCCTTACCATGACCTTAACCAATTTAACATAAGCTTCATTTTAGCTTTGATCAAAGAACACAAACACACACAATCATACAACTTTTAATGTGGAATTCATTTTTCAGAAGGAATATGCCAATATAAAATAGTTAGAAGTACAATTTTATGTGTGTTTTGAGTGGGCTTTTTTGCTAAAAGCGGTTAAGATTTCTTATCAAAATAAAGGGAGTATTTGTTGTTTGTTTTACAGTGATTAACTTCTTTTTACGTTTGTGTGGCAATTAACTCTTTCAACCTTTTTCAAAAGAAAACCCTTTCAATACCGGCCATTTTAGACGATTTTGACTGATCTTTCAAGGCACACAGAATATTGTGTTCTATGGTTATATAAACATGGAACCTACCAAAAGGAATATTAGACTCCCGTCTTTCATCAGAAAAAAAGTTGGTTTCTACCTTTTTCTGTTCTTTAGTAATCAGCAGTAGAACATAGGTAAGTTTCAGGAAAATATCAGATGCCAACTAGAAAAGGGATATAATGAGATTTTCAAGCATAGTTTTTGCTTTGACACTATTTTTTTTTGCTTTTTTGACAGCTCAAATATCAATGATACAACAATTGATGCTTTCCATCAATTTATTTACAAACTATTTTTTTCACATATGGAACTAAACTGTGTTTTTTTTGTGGGGCATTTGTGTTCCATTCTGTTCCATCCTAAGTTTGCATTGTACGACATTCAGGGGTATGGACCAGCCAAACTCTGATAAAAAGTGTGACTTATAGATTGGAAAATTGGGTATGGAACAAAAAAGGGCCTTCCTTAAACTGTTCCCGCAAAGTTTAAAGAATAGAACTGTCCTAAATGTGACTCATAGCCTTTGTAACTACATTTTTATGTTCATTTCCGTCTGTGGCTTCATCCTTGTGTGTCTCTTGCTGTCTCTGTTTGCGCTCTCTCTTCTCTGTAATTAGCGCACAACTCCTATCGTTGGAAGCACCCCCAGCTACAGCGAGAGCCAGCAGAGCTTTTTGTCACAGCTCAGAGGGCCGATGGAGTGGACAGCTCAGCCTTGATACTCATCATCTTCATACTGTGCCAGGCCATGCAACCCCCACCCTCAGCCCCCCCCAGACACATTATCTGGCTATGCTATCCAGCCATGCTCCTAATTATTTTCAAATCCGGGCCGCAGCCCTATCAACCACCCTGCCACATTACCCTACTCTGCTTGTAATCAGCACCTTAAGCCTTGCTTTGTAGCCTCAAGTCCCGTCATTAGCATATCCCAATTTTTGCTGGCTTGACCATTACAGCTCTGGAAATAGCCCATGACTCCTGGACCTTTTATTTACCATACCCATCTGTGTCACAGCAAGAAAGTCTGTCAGTGTTAATGTGGCTTGTCCTGTCACGACTTACAGGCGTCCACATCATCACAATGATGACAGTCCCCACCTCTCCAGGAATTCAATGGCCTCGTCTTCCACCGAAGGGTGCTGTGCAGGCTCGTCCTTTTATCTATCGTACATGTGTCCTTGCCCTCATTACTCGGGTCCCTCTTCAATGATCAGTTTCTTGAAAATACCCCTCTGTTTACTGTCTTGAACTAAGACCTTGTCATATCATACTATACATGTATGTAATAGTCTAAATGAATATAATGGATCTTGAAAGTCTAACTGAGTTTCAGAGGTTTTAACCTTCGGTTTGGGACGATTTTGCATTATTTTATTTTATTGTCTCGTAGAAAACTATCACCATCAAACTATAATAATATCCCAATGTTTTCAGTAACACTTCAGCATAGTTACTTGTAATCTAAGAGCAGGAAGAAGTTATATATTATTATGATTTTCCTTTCTGGCGTATCTGTTTTGTAACCAGATTTGTAAACAAGTCAAATTGGCCAAGGGTTCCAAGGGTAATTCAAAATTTAGAAATTAAGCAAACCAAGTTAAATGTAATGAAATTTATACCTCATATTTTACCATTTACCTTCAGACAGTTGCAATTTACTAACAATGCACACAGCCAATAATGTCCCATTCCCCCCAAAAAAGATGTTTTAGTCCACCTCAAGAATGTTGCCATCATGGATCATCCAGAGGGAAAAGTCAGGCCTGGGTAGGCCTTTCGAAGCAATGACTTCATACCAGTGTTAGCTTACCAAACTGCTTTGAATGATTGACGCATTTTCCGCGCCTGTGAGGTCCTCAACACCCAAGAGTTAAGATGTGTAGTGAATCCTGCATTTTTCCGAAGCAGTCCTATGTTAATGGTGAGTCTATACATGTCACCCCAAGTATACTCATCTAGCTGGGGGCAGATCAGAGGCACGGGGAAGGAGGTTATTTCCTGGGACGTCATGAAAACCCAGCGCTTGAAAATTAATCTTATGAGGGGCTCATCTCTCCAATATTTGATTATTCTCACATTCTGTGGACCAGGTAAAATAACAAATTAGCTAATCATTAGCTCATCAGATTATGCAGAAAAAATGACATTTTTATACCAACATTTGTTATTACAGCTTTACCGTGTTGTTTCATGAATAATGAGACAATTGCAAATGCAGATATGGGGTATGCCTATGCTAATTTTGTGGTTGTGTTATTAGCTGTGTCACTAGCGGTACTGCCTGTAACCATAAAAGATTGCTAATTAGGAGGCCACGTGCTCATCAAATACACTAGACTGAGTGGTCACGTCTGTGTTTGTCTGTGCTTCCAGCATATCCTTCCGCTCGCATTAGACTGGCATCCATCACCACTTTCAAAAGCTAACGTCTGACTAGAATCACGGCTGCAGTGCACAGCAGAACCCGTTTGCACAGCCATGCAATGCATTAAATTCATAAACAAAAGTAAGTGCCTGCAATGCATGCTGGCCTACTATAAGAAGCCATAATGTCTCATATGCAATATATGGAGGATATTTTATAGGGAGCAATGTCCTTCCACAATTAATACCTGAATATGAAATACTAGTATGGATAATGTATATTGGTATAGGGCAGGAGGAGGGTGCAGCTAATGCTTGAAGGCATGTCTACTTTTATTATGTTCCCGACAGTGTATACATTTCCTGCGGTAACACGTCCATCCATCTTTCATCCGTCGTGTACAGGTTACTGCGGTGGGAAAGAAAGAACGCTAATTCTCCATAATAATTTTACAGCGTGCGTAAAACTCTGCAGCCCCCTTCATTTGCACAGTCGTAAAACATTCCCCCTATCGTACTCCTGCCTACTCAGAAGTGTGTGTTTTTCAATTAGCCCGCACTTTGCCTCCATAATGGTGGCGTTTTACTCTGAGAGGCCTTCAGCAAGCGGGATAACGATCATGGACACACGTGTAGGACTCAAAATGTGCAATCTGGATTATGATTAACTGTGATGCTTCCTTGTCACTTGAGTGAATGGATGGCATAAGAGTGCAGTAATTATACTCAAAGCTGTTGACGTGACGAGAACAGATCAACTTTGGCAATTTCTGACCTTTTTGGATGGAACAGAATGATCTTTTGGAAAAAGTATTTTTGTTCATTAATTCATTTTCTACCGCTTATCCTTACAAGGGTCGTGGGGGTGCTGGAGCCTATCCCAGCTGTCTTCGGACGAGAGGCAGGGTACACCCTGGACTGGTCGCCAGCCAATCACAGGGCACATATAGACAAACAACCATTCACACTCACATTCATACCTATGGACAATTTGGAGTCGCCAATTAACCTAGCATGTTTTTGGAATGTGGGAGGAAACCGGAGTATCTGGAGAAAACACACGCATGCACGGGGAGAACATGCAAACTCCAAAGATGGCCGAGGGTGGAATTGAACTCGGGTGTCCTAGCTGTGAGGCCTGAGTGCTAACCACTCGTCACCGTGCAGCCCCAGAAAAAGTAGTTTTTAAGATTTTAAGACATTCAAATTGAGAATTTGAATTGTGAATTCAGTTCAACCCTTCTGAAGAAACTACAGCTGTAATGTTATTGTCTAAAATGCAGTGTCCTCACGTCATGGTTATAGTCATAGTGTACATAGAGGATTCAAACATGTTAAGATCTGGGTGTTTGTGCATTAATGGGCTGCCTGTGCCTGTGCATTGATATGCTCCACTGAACCATAGTCCATATGTAGTGTGGTCTAATCACTGCCTATCTCCATCTCCTGTCATCATTCTCTCTTCCTTCCCCTTCTGACCGCTCACAATCTGCCACCCCGGTCTCTGAGAACATGTATAGTGCATGTAGTGTATGTGCTATCAAACAGCATTCACTCGAGCCAGATGACAGCCAGCCCATAAACAATATGTTGGTCAAAGATTTTTGAAAGCTGAATCGCCGTATATGCAGTAAATATGAAAGTACAGTACACTCTTGTCTACTTACATTTGCATTGGCATATGACCCGTCTGTTTGAAGACTTTTACATTTACTAGTAGAGGTTTGCTACAGCATGTGTATGTTTCTGTAAGTATGTGTCACTTATTGCAAGCCAGCACAGGGTGTGTGTTTGTGTGGGTGTGTGCTTGTGTGTGTGTGTGTGTAGCGGGGGGGGGGGGGGTCGCCGTCGCCATGTCAGTGTGATCTGTAAAGCGAAGCAATCACAAACACTTAAATGTGCAAATGGCATTGATGTCCTGTGTTAAGCAGCCTGTGTTGACTGATGAGCCTGTTAACCCCGCCTGAAACAACTCCAGCGCAGGGGATTAGAAGTGTACGCGGGCCTCGCCGGCTCCTATCCCATTTTGCATTGGAATTGTGCATATTTAATCTAAGGTGTGCGGCGAGGAGCAAAGACGACCCCCACCCCTCCCCAGCTCCACCTCATTCTCCTCTTCCCAGTTTCTCATTATTGATATGTAACAGCACCCTCAGGCTGGGGGCCTTAATTCACCAGCCCCAATCTTAATCTAAACCGTGGTTTCTGCCTCCAACTTTCTCTGACGTGCAATCTAAACATAGAAGAAGCTTTCTTTCCAAGATTCCTCTTCACTCTGATCCATCTATAAGATTGTGTTTGTTGTTTACTAGCGTATATCTTCTCAAAGAACAATAGTCATGGAAATATACTAAAATATTGTAGACTAGACAGCAGTATATATTTACTGAATATAATATCACTGAATATTACACAACTGCACAGTGAGTGGTTAGCGCGCAGGCCACACACCTAGGAGACCCAAGTTCGATTCCACCCTCCATGTCTGTGTGGAGTTTGCATGTTCTGCCCGTGCATGCGTGGGTTTTCTCCAGGTACTCCGGCTTCCTCCCACATTCCGAAAACATGCTAGGTTAATTGGCAACTCCAAATTGTCCATAGGTATGAATGTGAGTGTGAATGGTTGTTTGTCTATATGTGCCCTGTGATTGGCTGGCGACCAGTCCAGTCCAGGGTGTACCATGCCATTGTTCTATGAAGAAATACACGTTTCCATTCATTTCATTTCCTGTCCAAGACTTATTTAGTCACTTATCATCGTCACTCTAGATTGTGGATACGTTGGTTCAGTTTCACCATTGCCTTTGCTAGCTCTCAGATTATTATTTGTGCTTTGCATGTCTATATGATGTTTGGACTACCTCTTGACCTTAGATATATGTTCTTTACATCCTGCTGTATTCTGACGAGCTGTTTCCAGAGTTGTTTTTTTCCCCTACATGCAGCTATTGTGGTGGTGGTGGTAGCCAAAAGAGTACATCAAGCTAAATGAGTGATGCTGGCACTGAGGAGCTGTGGTTCTTTAAGGGAAACATGAATCTCCAAGATGACTTGATTTTGAAGGGGAAGGTGATATAGCAGCAGGTGTTTCACATTCAACATTGATGTCATCATGGAGGAGCTTATACACTGACTACTCTCCTTTCCATAGTATTGTTCCATAAGAAGATATAATACAATTTTTGTGAGGGCTGACTTCACTTCTTCTGTGTCTGAGATAGTCACCATTGTTATGTCCTCAAGTGGACATGCTGTTGCTTTGTGTTCAAGTGGTGTCCCACTGTTGAAACATTCGTCTGGTACGATAAAGTGTCAATGACAAAAGCTCTATATGCAGCTCATTCCACTCTAGCGTCCCTTTGATCAACACTTTTATCTTTTTCTTTTAAATTTCCCCCTTCTTCCTAACCCTCATTTCCCCCTTCATTCTCATACATGGTATCACTACAGCGGAAGGGAACAGTGCTTCAAGAGGGACCCCGTGCTGTGTGTGTAATTTCTTGTTTGTACATATTCCTAGACATCTTTTGCCACTGCGCAGGAGGAGGAGATGTGCACAGAGGTTGAAGACGACAAGAGCGATTGGAAGAAATGGAAAGACACAAGGGGTGTCGGGGCTCTACGAGGAAAAACCAGGATGATAACAAAAGCAGCTCAGATTTCACAGACGCATATTTCATCAATCATGTGAATAAGTCGTGGTGATTATGCATGGTGGTGGCAGGCCAAGAGGAGTGGTGGTGGATGATTACCATACACCATAAAGGCTGCTTTCTTATCTCACACACACTGATTAGTTTCTGTCTGCCGATAGCCTCTCACTCTTCCCTCCTTCCTGTACACACACACACACACACACAGCTACTCTCTTTGACACACACATGCACATATGAATACATGCAAACACACTCCTTTATAATGCATTCATACATTTTTTGGGGGGCCAGCCCCATGAGGAGGAGTAGCATTATAAACAATAGATAGGCCAACATTCACAAGTGGTTTTCACGCAGGCCACACAGCCAGGAGACCCGAGTTCAATTCCATCTCTGTGTGGAGTTTGCATTTTTTCCCCGGTTTTTCTCCGGGTACTCCAATTCCCTACCACATTCCAAAAACATGCTAGGTTAATTGGCGACTCCAAATTGTCCATAGGTATGAATGTGAGTGTGAATGGTTGTTTGTCTATATGTGCCCTGTGATTGGCTGGCGACCAGTCCAGGGTGTACCCTGACAGCTGGGATAGGCTCCAGCTCGACCATGACCCTCGTGAGGATAAGCGGTAGAAAATGAATGAATGAGTGTTTTCATGCTGTCATGTTGTAAGGAAAATGCCAGCTTTCAGTCAAAATGTGGCGTATAAACCCCTGATGGACCAAATAGACAGCCACTCTACATCTTTAGTAAAGTCATACTCTACTAAATCATTGGGTAGGAAAGCCCAATAGGAGTTAGGGTCCATTGACTCTTAATCACCTAAAGTTGAACCAAAAGTGTCATTGTTTTGGTACTGTAGGTCAATTTCCACCAAAGGAGGCCTTGACGTGAGGGTAAAAATCAATAGGAGGAGGTGGGGCTGGTGAAAAATTAGCTTCGTATGAAAGGCCGGCCTCAAGCAGGGAATTAGAAATTACTCTTTTCTCTTGCAACCCCCTCTCTCTTGGTTAGATGTTTAATGTCAACTCATTTGGTAAGCAGGCTAGAGCTGCATGGTGTGCTGTCTTGAGCGGTGGCTGCATGCGAGAAGTGTGCATGGGACGCATTAGGGCCTCCTGACAGGGGCCCGGGTGAAATAAGTGAAATTAATGGCGCTCCTTTCATGTCGGACAAGGCCGCGGCACCCCTTTCACGCTGCGTACAGTCGCCGAAAAGTCAATACTTTTTTATTACTCCTCGCTTGCCCTACATTCTCCGCTACAAGTGCTCTGCTCACTAATTGGTTTCAGTTTGCCCAGAATGAGAGAGAGAAAAGGCAAGAGAAAGGGAGGGAGAGGAGTCCGTCCCAGAGTAAATCAATCTCATATATTGAGGAGCATCATGACGAGGAGGTAGGGGCGTGGTATATTTGAGCGAGACAAAAAGAGGAGTCTGTTGAAATGGTTGGAACACACCTGCTCCCCAGGGAGCAAAATGATATCTGGGAGCCTGTTAATGGGGACGTGTGGTTTAAGTGGTCTGGGGGCCCTAGCCAGTTCACCCCTCGGGGGTTCTCAGCAGCAGCTATACATATTTCTGGGAAATTATTTGATATATTTGCAGAAACTATTCATCTAGTTCTCTTTCAATTCATTTAACCTAATGTACAGCGGGGAAAATAAGTATTGAACACGTCAACATTTCTCTCAAAAAACGTATTTCTAATCGAGCTATTGACATGAAATTTTCACCAGATGTCGGCATCAACCCAAGTAATGCACACATACAAAGAAATCCAAACATTTATGTCCATAAATTAAGTTATGTGTAATAAAGTGAAATGGCACAGGGAATAAGTATTGAACACATGAAGAAAAGGAGGGGTAAAAAGGTCTGGAAAGCCAAGAAAGCAGCTGAAGTTTGTCAGTATTTAGAAGGTTAACCTGTCCCCTATTAGTGCAAAGTAATATCAGCTGGTTTAGTCCTGATTAATGCCTTTTAAAAAGGTTTCTCACCAGCAAGGTGTTAGACAAGACGCATTGCATGATGGGTAAAAGCAAAGAGCTGTCCAAAGACCTACGCAGCCTTATTGTTACAAAACACACTGAAGGCATTGGTTACAGGCGCATTTCTAAACTTCTGAAAGTTCCAGTGAGTACCATTGGGGCCATCATCCGGAAGTGGAAAGAACACGGCATTACCATAAACCAGCCACGGCCAGGTGCTCCTCGCAAGATTTCAGACAGAGGAGTCAAAACAATCATCAGAAGGGTTCTCCAACAGCCCAGGACCACTCGTGGAGAGCTTCAGAAAAACCTGGAATCAGCAGGTACCGTTGTTTCAAAGAAAACAATAAGTAATGCACTCAACCGCCATGGCCTCCATGCACGCACACCACGCAAGACTCCGTTTTTGAAGAGGAAGCATGTTGAAGCTCGTTTGGAGTTTGCGACACAACATTTGGATAAACCCATGACATTCTGGGAGAACATACTCTGGTCAGATGAGACCAAAATTGAACTCTTCGGATGTCATAAGACACAACATGTTTGGAGGAAAAATGGCACTGCACATCACCCCCAAAACACCATACCAACAGTCAAGTTTGGAGGTGGGAGCATCATGGCGTGGGGCTGTTTTTCAGCATGTGGTACTGGTAGACTTCATATCATTGAAGGAATAATGACTGGAGAAAAGTATCGAGACATTCTTGATCAGAATCTGCTGTCATCTGCCAGGCTGCTGAAGATGAAAAGAGGGTGGATCTTTCAGCAAGACAACAATCCCAAGCACACAGCTTGGAAAAAGAAAATAAAGCTGCTAGAATGGCCCAGTCAATCACCAGACTTGAATCCAATTGAAAATCTTTGGAAAGAAGATCCGGGTTCACAGAAGAGACCCCCGGAACCTTGAAGATTTGAAGGCAGTTTGTGTGGATGAATGGGCCAAAATCACACCTGAGCAATGTATTCGACTGGTTTCTCCATACAGGAGGCGTCTTGAGGCTGTAATCACCAACAAAGGTTTTTGCACAAAGTATTAAATAAATTTCAGTACGCGTGTTCAATACTTATTCCCTGTGCCATTTCACTTTATTACACATAACTTAATTTATGGACATAAATGTTTGGATTTCTTTGTATGTGTGCATTACTTGGGTTGATGCCGACATCTGGTGAACATTTCATGTCAATAGCTCGATTAGAAATATGTTTTTTGAGAGAAATGTTGACGTGTTCAATACTTATTTTCCCCGCTGTATGTGCATATGCAGTGTTGGGCAGTATTATACATAACATCACTGTCATTTAATAGCAGGATTCTTATTTACATTTAATTTCAAGTCAATAATTTCACTCTAACATTAGCGTTATGTTATTTTACCTGAAATTAAAAAATTGTGCACAATAAATATGTCAGATATTGCATAATAATGTTATTTGACCTGAAATAAAAAAATATTTTTTAAATGTGAGATATTGCATAATAATATTATATGACTAATATTAATTAATTCATTCATTCATTTTCTACTGCTTATCCTCAAGAAGGTCGCGGGGGTTTCTATGCCAGCTGTCTTCAGGTGAGAGTAGTCGCCAGCCAATCACAGGGCACATATAGACAAACAGCCATTCACACTCACATTCATACCTATGGACAATTTGGAGTCGCCAATTAACCTAGCATGTTTTTGGAATGTGGGAGGAAACCGGAGTACTTGGAAAAAACCCACGCATGCACGGGGAGAACATGCAAACTCCACACAGAGGTGGCTGAGGGTGGAATTGAACTTGGGTCTCCTAACTGTGAGGCCTGCGCACTAACCACTCGGTCCTCCATGAAGCCTATAACTAATATGAGTAATAAATCAACTCTGAATTATGTGCAGGCGTTTATAAGGCAGGTGCTTTTCTCAGCATTAAAAACTGCAGTAAACAGAACATGTGAAAATAATAACAGCTTATTGTGCAAATTGTCACTTCTCTTCACTTCACTTCGTCTGCAGATGCCGCTTGAAGTTAGTTATGTTTCCACAGTGTCTTGTTCTCCATAGCATCAATTATGAAATATGTCCATATGTCTATTCTTCTCAATCTCCCAGACATATTGCAGTGTGTAACTTCTTTTTATATTGCAGCATATGGTATTATTTTTACACTGGTTGGATCTCCTCTCTTTCCCTCCACATGTAGCTGTGATTGGATGTATTCCCAATTTGAGCTGAACCGTCCACAAGACGAAATTGAGGAAAGCGTGAGTTCATTTCGTCATAGATTTTGTCAACAAGGATGTCTTTTGATTAGGAACGGTTTTTGGTTTTTCGGCAGGGATAAAACTACGCTGAACTTCAGTTGCTGTTGTGATTCAATATGACAAAAGTGTTCCTGGTCGGTTTGAAGTAGTTTTGAAATTTGGTGAACCTTTCTTTTTTCCAGCTCTACAATTATACAGTGTGTGTGTGTGTGTGTGTGTGTGTACTGTATGTGTCCTGCCTGCCAGTATGTTTTGCACTGTTGTGCTAAACTCAAGTGGCAGTAGGGTTAGCCTCTTTCAGAAACAGCGCAGCCACAAATTGATGTGACACTTTGAACCCCCGCCCTACCTCCCCGCAAGCCCACCTCACCCCCTCCCACACACACTCACACACACCAATCGGCCTCCAGTTAAAGGGAGATTCCACCAGTCTTGTTTTCCTGCTGCATCCCAGCTTTCACAGCTCTAGTGTGTGCGCGAGGGTAGGTTTGAGGGGTGGTGGTTCAAGCGTGCATTTTTTTTTTGTGTCAGTATGTGTGTGTGAAAGAGCTGTCACAGAGGGCTGGCATCACCGTCCACTTTGCCATCTCTTCCACAGCTTGACAAGTCCCTGCTCCCTGCCCTGTGGCTAACGTACACAAAAACGCCAAGTGCGCCTCTCTCTGCAGCTCCCACTCCTCTGTCATACATACAGTATAATAATATGTGAGCACAGCACACACAAAACTGAATGCACATAATGAATACATGCAAACCATCCATCCATCCATCCATGCCACTTATCCTCACTAGGGTTGCAATTGTGGTACGCCGTGGACTGCTTGATGCTACAAGCAAATGAATGTATGAAATAATTGCTCCTCATAAGAGAATGTAGCAGGTAACGAGAATTATATGAACTTTGATGCTGTTTTGCCGATGTGTTCATGTGATAGCAGTGGGTTCGTTTGTCTATTGTGCGCACTGCCTTCATGGCAGTTGTCGGCGTCAGATCACGGAGGGCCACTGTTTGTTACAAGGACAGGCTTGTTCCCGCCCCCGGGCGTCGGCGCCACAATGATTGTCATGGCGATGTAGTGTGAGTGACAGGCGAGATCACATGTGCTAGCCGCGGAGCAGGAAGCTGGAACAGCCTCAGTCCCTGACATTAGTTTGTCCTTCATCAAAACTTTGCACTCGTTTCCAACTAACACCCACTCTGCTACAAAATCTCTCTCTGGTCTCCTTTTTTGTTACCATCTGTGGTCGTCTTCTTGTAATCTGATCTTGTATTTCTACGTCTGTGTCTCTGCATGTGCCAAGCAAGATGTTTGATATTTCTTCTGGCATCAGACACGCTTATTTTAATCGAAGACATCGGTTAGGAAAACAGGTTGTAATCCAGACACAGGTTTCAGTGCACCATTTGGTAGTTTTATGTCCCTTGTCTGCTGTGTTAAAAAAGCTAGAGCTCACTCAGAAAATCTACACTAAAGCTTTACCAGTTGTTTATTTATTTTTGTTTGTTTACAAACTCAGCCACTCTTCATTAGTCTGCTGCTGGTAATGTTGAGTCGCGTCTCATATATAACATACATATACGTACATACATATATATACAAGGATTGACAGCAGAACCAGCATCCTGGAGCTGCTCCCATTTACATTTACATTTATTTTCTCGCCGTTAAAAGTCTCAACATGCACACAGACTGTGACATACCAATCAATGCTGCAGCTATACTGATGAAAAACCAGGCAGTGACATTCCAGGACTTAAACAGAAACCCAAGTCAAGTCATAGCAATAGTAGTAATACATGCCAACTGAGTGGACAAAAAAAAAGTCTATTTTCAGTTAAAAAGTGTCTTTTGTAACAACACACATCAATGAAGCCTTGTAATCAATGTACACAATTATAGATAACAGATATCTGTAATTTTCTTCACAGAATGCACTTCAGGATGCTCCAACAATGTCTCGGGATCTCTACAGAGAACATTAGCATTAAAGGACATCAACAGGGTTGCTGCAGGAGAACAGCATAAAGGTCCCATGTCCATCCAGCCTCATATTTCACACACACAGGGGGGTACGGGAGCATCCAGAAGAAGCCTAACAGCAGGTTCACAAACATTTCTTAACCACCAGCCATCAGATACTGTCTTGAGCAGGCCCTTTACATTAATGTATCTGTTTTATTTGTATAACATCTAATATCATCTACCATTTATTGTATACATTTATGCAATTATGTGAATTCATATTCAAAAAGTGTGAAAGGGTGTTTGTATATATGTGGCCTGTAATTGGCTGGTGACCAGTCCAGGGTGTACCCCGCCTCTTATCCAAAGTCAGCTGGGATAGGCTAATAATGAGGAAAGCCATAATGAGGATAAGCGGCATAGAAAATGGATGGATGGATGGGATATTCAAAATCCTACTTTTCATGAACATTCCAGCAGTATTAATGTTGACAACATGAAATGCACCTAATGGTTACATTGCCTGCCATAGCATCAGGTGGTAATGTAACCCTGACTGCTGGGTTTGAGCAATCAGAAGGCTGAAGAAAGTTATTTCCAGAAAAAGGCCCAGGTTGAGGAAAAGGAGATTCATACTTGTTGACTGAAAATTGAATATTTCCGGAATACAATACAGTAGAATATACATACAATTTGCACAAGTTCGAGTGACCGTATGTGTGGATAAAAGATTACCTTGTTCCCACCCCACGACTTTAGTGTTTTGTTTCTTCCCTCTCTTTCTTTTTTTCCAGCCCACCCTCCCTCTTCATGTCGCTGGCACTCCCGCAGGCCTGCGCTCTAAGGCCTGGAAGGCTTAGCAGAGACAGAGCGTTTAGTAATGGCTTCTTAATGGGCTTGTCGACAGCCACATTAGAGCGTGGTGCAGGCGGCGAGCGAGGCTGGGCAGCGATATGCCAAGCCAGATGCCATGCCAGCTGTGGTGCTCGGCTCGCTCGTTCACACTCTCATTTGTAATCACATTTCTCAGACGGATGGATGCCATGTGCGCAAAAAGCGAGTGAGCGAGCGGATACGCATTTGTTGCCCTTTCCCATGCAGCGCCTGCCAGGATAGATCTTTCTAATCTGCTGCTCTACATTTTCTCTGTGGCGTCTGTCATCGTCATCAAGTGCACCGCCTGAGAACATTTTACAAAGGAAATGATCATTTCCTCTTGTAGCGTTGGACCCCACCGTCTGCTAAAATGTTTCTTTGTACTTGTGTTGCTGCCTGGCTCTTTAGTGGGCCTCAAAGCTCTTTCTTAGAGTGGGTTATGTGGAACATTAGTCTGTTGACATCAGGACTTAAGATGCTTAGTCACTTTGATCAAATACCTATACAGTCTTGCATGAAATGTGGAATACACGTCTTAAACTACCATAACCTCTCTTGTTTAAGCAATGCTTTAACAAGCCAATGTAAAAAGTGAAGACCTTTACCAAGGCCAAACTGGAGCATCGTATTTCTTAATTAGTCAGCAGGTTACTTCCTGGTTTATGGAGGATGACAAACAGATGGGTGCTGCTATTATGATTCTGCGGTGTGGACGGTGAAAATAGGTTCCTATATCAGCACCTTTATCCAGATCCTCGTCAAAAGATAATGGGTTCTTCCTTGGACCATGCACCACTCCCCGTCAATATTTTGTAATTATATTTCAACTGTATTTTAAAAAGGGTGATGATGGATGTTGATATCAACAAACGCTCTAGTTTAACTGCAATATGTTTTCATGATGAAGTTCAAGGTATAAAAATGCAATCATTTCCACAACAAAAGCCACTTAGACACCTCCAGCTGACATATTTCAAACCTGTCATTGACAAAAAAAAAATCAAAGAAATCATCTGCAGTCTGAGGCCCTGTCCACACGAGAACGCTCCTAAGATATTTTTGGGCATGTTGGAAAAATAATTACTAATTTTAAATTGCATCCAGACAGAAACGGATCACTGGGCTGACACCCAGACAGAACCATGTGACACACCAAACCATAGAAGAAGGAAAAATGACAGGAGCGACTTTGTTGGCATTGGTAAGCTGTGTCGCAAATGAAATGGCTAGTGTCTAAATGAAGTGGCATTCCCCACGGCTCAATCCTGGGACCCATATTGTACAGTCTCTACATGCTTCCTTCAGGCCAGGTAATAATAAGCTGCCTACCACAACTAAGACTACACAGATGTACTTGTCACTGATCTGATCAGCTGAGCAAGGTCCTGCAAAATCACTTTGTCACTGCATACAATTCAGTGTGTGGATGTAAAACAATTTTCCCCAGCTAAACTCAGACAAAACTGAAATCATTGTCTGTGGCCCACATTGTTTCATCACTTTGAAACTCTAAGTCCAGTACCCCTCCAGTACTTAGATCTTCGCACTGTCGCTCAAATAGACTTTAAAACCGCTCCGCTTGTTTTCGAAAAGCTGTGTGACAATTCTCAACTTTAGCAACTAGAAACAAAACGCTTCTATTCAACTATTCATGGGACAACTGAAAGTATTTTATCACTTTTAATTCATTTTTTTGGATGATTTTAGAATGATGCACTGTACTTTTTATGCAAACAATGGGTAATATTGTGTACATTTCATATTGTAAGAAACAATTCTGTTTACTTGAAGTTTTGTATTCAAATTAAGCAAGAGAACCGTGACAACCAAATACAAGTATCTTTTGCTTCAACTTGGACAAAATGGAAAAAATATGTTACCATCAACTTCAGACATAGATTTTGGACAATTTTGATTCCAATTCAAAATTTAAATTAAATATAGAGATAGCTGTAGAAATATGTCTTTAACAATATACAGTATTTATTAACCACAATGCAAAGGATTCCTGATTGTGCAGGTGTACCTAATGAAGTGTCTGGAGACTGCACGTGTCCATTAGCCGATCCATCACAAAAAGGTTAACTACAACTTTTCACCTTTTTACATCTGAAGCTGTAAAGCGGCAGCAGATGCTTCGAAAGAGCGCATACTGTCTAAGTGTGGGGGGGGGGGGGGGACGAGGAGGCAGGAGATGAAGGAAGGCTTCAAGGATACAAGTCATGCGGCAGTAAAATGCGGCGACTGCAAGAAGTAAAGAAAGGAAGTAAAGCTAAAAGGTTGGTAGAAAGTGGGAGGAGTGATTAAATGACTACATGGATGATTGAATCAATTAATGAATGTTAATGCACCTCAGTATCATTACCAAAGGTCTTACAGGTCTCCAGCAGGGGGAGCCAGTGTTGGCGTGTCTGCCTGTTTCCTTGCATGCATGTCTGGTGGTGTGGTGCATGATAGCCTCTGTGCCTGTATAGATGGAAAAGTCAGAAGGTGGTTCTTTGTTTCCACATCTGATCAAATCTTGTTGCTACCAAATCAAATTTCCCTGCATCAGCGATGAGCCAGTGTGATTTGGGTGCATAGAGAATAATGTATGTGTGATGTTTGGAGCACCAGTACATGTCACGTGCCATGTGGATGTGTGTGTATTGGCAGCTGATAGTATTTCACCACTTGAAGTCTTGAATATAGACGGCCGTCCCCGGTCGCTGTATCGACAGCTGCCAATTGTCACTCCAGTGACTGACAGTCTTGTATTGATGGACGGGACCTGCTGCCACAGAGATGGAGGACGAAACAAAAGGAAACAATTGGTGGAGAGAGGCAGGAGACAGTAGAGAGAGCAGAGAAAAGGTACAAGGGAGAATGCTGACTGGCTGCCAGGGGAAACTTTGTCAAGGTCACAGACAAAAGAAGACAATAGTGTCCATACTTGGACTTAATCAGTCCATATAGACCATACTGGGTCACCTTATTACTGTTATTGTCAGGTAGTCTTTTGGTCAGCCATTGTTTGTGGTTGGTTGTGCGAAAACAATGCAGTTTAGAGAGGGAGAGTGATCCTCTCCTCAGACTAGCTTATAATGTTTAAATCTAGATTTCTTTATTTTTCTAATGCTGCTGCACATTCTTTGAAGTCACACTTACCTGCCTATGTGTAAGCATTTTTTGGACATGAAACTCTTCCAAACCCTGATCAGAAAGGCTGAGATCGGTCTGTTTGTATTACATTTCCTGTGTGTATATGACTTGTTTAGAGTGTGGAAAGCTCAACTTTATAAACGGTTTCTCTTCCAATTGGGGATCTACTGACTGTTCTCACGACTCATAGTTGGTGGGTTCACTTTTTTACTGTTTGAGCCACAGTGGAGCCATTTCAACTTTAGTTCAACTTTATTTTCATTCATTTTCTACCGCTTATTCCCACAAGGGTTTTCAGCGGGGTACACCCTGGACTAGTCGTCAGCCAATCACAGGGCACACATAGACAATTATTATTAACACTATGGACAATTTGGAGTCGCCAATTAACCTAGCATGTTTTTGGAATGTGGGAGGAAACCGGAGTACCCAGAGAAAACCCACACATGCACGGAGATACATGCAAACTCCACACAGAGATGGCCGAGGGTGGGATTGAACCCAGGTCTCCTAGCTGTGAGGTCTGTGCGCTAACCACTCGTCCACCATGCAGCCCTCAACCTTATTTTGTACCAGCAATTGCTTATCCACAAATCAAATTTTAACATATATAATGTGTATTTTTACTTAACATCCAAGTCAGGGAGTCAGATTCTGGTATCTTTCAAACAGAGATTCTGCAAAATTTGTGCTTGGAGGACAGTCGAGGCCATGTTTATTAGCATGTGTCTTTCACACAGAACCCAGTGAAGGAGGATATTGTTGCCATTCCCTTTCCTATTCCCTTTTTCTCCCATATTCACATGCACAGGAAACTTATGGCAAACTCCATCAGTGGGAGGAGAGTGTATGTAAATGAGTGGAGACAGCTGTTGGTGTAGAGGGCTTGAGGAAATTATGGGCAAGTTGGGGGGGTATACACATAAACATATGCACCACTGGACAGACACACTTTGTTAGGTACACCTACACCTGCACCATACAATACCGGTGCGGTATTACGGTGCTGCATTCAATACCCACACAATATATCAGACACTGACCACACACTCACATTAAATAATGCTGTCATGTAGTTTCTATAAAACTTGAGTCCAGGAATACCTGTCAACAGATAATTAATATTAAGTCTGCCACATGCCATTATTCCTTTGTACAAAGCCCAAATAAGAATCCACTGTTTTCTATGACGGTCATTCTGCTCCCTTGAGGCGCTTTTGCATAATATCCTCTCCAAATGAAAGTGGATATTGTATATACAGTATATAGTATAGAAAATAGCTGCGAGCAAATGGCTGCAGATGGGAAGCGGTGAGTGTCTTTTAACCGGAGCTAAATGTCCACAGATATATACGTGAAAATGTCCCAAAGCATATGAGCAGCCTGTTAAGACGGTAATTGGATGGTTTTCCCCCTTTTTAACGTGAGATATTGTCGGTGTGCTTGTGACGTAGTGGGCTTGATTGACAGGAAATGAGAGAGGAGGCCGGGCAGTCTGTCATATTGCTAATGTGATAGGTAAAAGCCCCCCAGGACACACATGCACACGCACGCAACATATCTATCTATATCTCCATACAAAACTCCATATGTCTCAATTTTCTACCCACAATTCCCTGCTCTCTCTTACCCTCGTTACCATCACTCACATATCAAAACAGTCCTTCAGTGTTGGGCCGTGTGGCATCGTAACCGCAGGTTAATAATGAGAGAAGAGGTGTGTGACCCTGTCAGGAGTGGGAGAAACTGACCCAAAGATATCAGACAGAGGCCAAGACCCCCAACCCTGAGGGTGTCAAGTGTGTTATAGACAGAGAGATGGTGTGTGTGTGTGTGTGTCCATGGCCATCTTTTTATGGATGACATATGTGAGGTCATTTACATGCTATTACCTTTCCACCGGACTTGATGTGCCACACACACATACTGTATATAGTGGCTTTGCTTGGTGTGATGCCCCCTGTCAGATGTCAGGATGCAGATGGGAAGAGGTAGAAGCGGGTGGGGGGGTCACGTCTGTTTCCCCTCCCTTTTTTCTTTCTCATACACACTCGCTCACCTGTCTCCCCCCCTATGGTGCACAGTTACTAAGAGAGTTGTCAGCACTGCCACGAGAAGCTTCAACTGTTTGACATCTGCCAGGACCCCCCCCCCCCCCCACACCATGAGCACACACACACACACACACGCACTAGCACCTCATTCCAGAACAACGCAGCATCTCCCTATGATCAACATTTAGACACAGCCATCACTTACTGTACTAGTCCCACAGATGGAGGATTGGAAAATAGCAGTCATAACACAATCCATTATTCTGACATTTTCCCTTAGGAAGTACTGCAACTGTTATACGCAATACTTGAAGTAACATTTTTAACAGTCTATAGACAACCTCAGGAACCTAATAACTATACAAGTCACATATATATTTTTTTTAACATTGTGACATGGCATGCAAATGTAATAAGTAAAATCAAAAAGTAATAGTTAACCAATGAAAAATCTAAACACAAAAACTTGTGATGTTCAGACAAAATTTGCTTGTGACATTTAGTTCAACAATAAAGTTATTACAACAACAACAGCTATTACAACAAAAATAAAGAGAACATATTCTATGAATAAAGTTGATTACAAGAAGAAAAATTACAAGTCAGAAGTTGAAATAGTTGGAACATTTAAAAAAAAGTAGAAATGGTTAATATTAGAAATAAACTTATTGACAATTATCATAGTGATAGCATTATGGGATTAAAGTCACATTATTCTAAAAGAAAATTATTTGAAGGTGGCCTATAATGCTCATTTTTCAGCACTTTTTATTGAGTTGTAGACTCCTGTAGAGCAGCTACACACAGTAACCCACGCAGAAAGCCTTCTAGATCTTCCAGAATCTGCACCTAACCCAGCTGGATTTCCTTGGATTTCCAAAATGGTTTCTTTTAATTTATTCCACCCACATCCTGCCCCCAGGCTCACCCACTCTGCTGTGTTTGGTCATACTCTTAAACTTTCCCCAACACTTCCGAACGACTGACGAACGATAATAAATGATAACAACATTGATAGGCCAGAAATGTGGAAAACGCATAACAGGTCCCCTTTAAGAAGGCGTATTTTGATCTATTTTCTGTACTGCTTGTCCTCACTAAGGTTGTGCGTATGCTGGAGCCTATCCCAGATGCACACTTTGGACTAGTTGCCAACCAATTGCAGGAAGTACATTTAAAATATTTGAAAAATGTTGAAAAGAAAAAGGCCGAAGTTCATACAAATAATGTGATTTTTTTGCCGTTTTTATATAACTTCTTAGCTGATGACTTCGAGTGGTGAGCACGCAGGCCACACAGCCAGGAGACCCACATTTGATTCCACCCTTGGGCATCTCTGTGTGGAGTTTGCATGCATGTACTCCGGTTTCCTCCCACATTCCAAAAACATGCTAGGTTAATTTAATAATATAACATAATATAACAAAATATCTACAAAATATTCTTTCATTTTTCAAAATGTGACCCTCAGAAGAAAAAGTTCAGACACCCCTGTTTTAGAGCCATTTTTCACCCCTAAGTCTTGTTCATTTTTCAAACATCGCAACCTTTTGAAGCTTCCACTCAAATAAAAACAAGTCAAGGGATGTCAGCCGGGCTGTGTGTGTGTGTGTGTGTGTGTGTGTGTGTGTGTGTGTGTGTTAATGTTGTTTTTTCATCTCACCATGCTTACACTTGGTGTGATACACATAGACAAGCCTCCATTTGTCCCACTTTCATACAAGATAATGAAGCTGTCATTCCCAGACAGCCAGACAACTTCATTGGATTGGTTCAGGAACACAGACGGCTGCTGCCCAGGGAGACACACACACTCATACAGACACACACATACATATGCACACAACGCTGTGAGCAATCCCCTTGGCCCCTGTTAAGCATATGTCAAATATAACCATGTATAAAAAGTGAGATTGTGTGACATATGTACAGCCAAGTGAATGGTAGCGATATAAGACACCATGTTACATACACACAGCTCATATCTTTGAACATGCAAACAGACAGACAGCCCTAATATGAAATCAACCTTGACTAGGAAAATCCTCAGTGAATACATGTCTTCTTTACAAGTCAATTTCATATCCTATCCTATAGTGGACGATCCTAAAGAGATTTGATAACAATGTAAAAGCAGTCCAAATATAGTCGAGAATAAAAAAAAAGGGTCACAGAAGAGAGGAAGTGTGTTAAATTGGGGTTGAAAATCAGAACGCAGACTTCTTAGTATCATGACTGGACCTATAAAATGGCTCACACAGTAATTAATTCTTTGTGATCATTCATTCATTCATTCATTTTCTACCGCTTTTTCCTCACGAGGGTCGCAGGGGGTGCTGGAGCCTATCCCAGCTGTCTCTGGGCGAGAGGCGGGGTACACCCTGGACTGGTGGCCAGCCAATCACAGGGCACATATAGACAAACAACCATTCACACTCACATTCATTTCTGTTCTAAAGTCTGGTTCAGTTTCTTTTCGGGGAATCCAGATCAGGCCACTGTCTTGATGTGCCTTGATGAGTCGTATTCGTGGATTGAGTCGTGGATAGTAAATGTGTACTGCAATACAAGCTGTACACAGTTTATTCTAAATTATATCCGCATTTCTTGGCTATAGGATTGTCCATTGACAAAATATATTGTGATAAAGAGTTGTTGAACAGTGAGGGCAGTAATCCATAACAACACCACCATAACGCTGCTTCCACCATGTTTGATACCACATGATGAGATATGCTATGGATCATGACCGTTCCTTTTCTACTTGATACATCTGATTCCGGAATCCATCCATCCGGGTCGCGGGGGCAGCAGCCTAAACTAAACAGGGAAGTTCAGACTTCCCTCTCCCCAGGCCAGGCCAGGCCAGGCCAGTTGAGAGACATACTGTAGTCCGTCAAACTTGTCCTGAGTGTTCCCCAAGGCTTCCTACCGGTCGGGCGTGCCCTGAACACCTCCCCAGGGAGGCGGCCAAAAGGTATCCTTACTAGATATGGCCCAAGCCACCTCGTTTGAGGTGAGCGAGTACGCCACTATCTGTATCTGTTCTCCCATCTTAGTTATCTCTATCCGTATCAGTATTCGGAATGGGTGGGCTATAAACCAGAAGTGGGTGTGGTTCAACCGGAAATGGGCGGGGCGCTAATCCTTACATTATTTTAAGTCTGAAATTGACATGATTTGATCAGAAGTTGCTATATGTATTGTTTGTTATTCAGCTGTATATGTATACAACTAGTACGTATATGTACTGTGTATGTGTGTAAGTGATCCTTGATTCTTTGATCATTTTTAACAATGTGTTTAAAGTTGTTGATTCATGGCAAACTTGGCCAATGGGGAAATAATCTGCCTTGTTTTTGTATTTTTCTCAAAAGCACCGTTTTCAGTACGATAACACCGTCACTGAATGATGCACGCTGTCTTGTAAAATGTTATGCAACATTCTGTTTCTTAAATGTTGCAAGTTTAAGATTGTAAGGTACATACTGCAACGTATTGAGAGCGGTGTAATATTTCAGCACGCTTATGTCAGCCATACATGCAGAATGCTTGAATGCTAGGTACACTTGCAGAGTGCAAGTCATGGCCAGTCAATGCAGGTTACCGTTACCACTGTCTCTGTACTGCTAACTGAAAATTTAAAACAAAATTCTTATATTGTAGGTAGCACAGCTATTTTTTGACGACATCATGGATATAAAAAAAAGTGGTCATGCTGCCCCAAATGAGTTGTTGAGTGTGTGCACAGTGCTTTGCACCATGCATGTTACAGAACAACTTTACCAAGTAACTTTAGATACAAACCAAAATAGAGGCGAGCTGAAGAAAACCTAGTGCAGACATTGTGACAAATGTCGAGCCGATTTCAACTTCCCAATTGCACCGTGTACGTGAACTGGTTTTAATTCGCTGCATGTATACTGAATTTAACTTCTTAAATTACAATTGGAGGTCACAATGACATTTATGGTTCCCCCTTTGGGTTGTGCTCAAATGCTTTGGAAGGCATGCTACATGCAACACAGATATTCTCAAAGTTTTATAGTCATTAGACAAATGGTCAATGACAATTAGTTGTGCCGCCCATGCATGAAGGTTTATGGGCGGCATTTGGCTTGATGGCAGCCATGTTTTTCAACCAATCTTGCTGAAATTTTACAGACATCTGCTTTTCAGTCCCCTAACGATGTTAACCAAATTTTGTATTGATCCAACTAAAGTAACAGTGGGTGTTTTGTGGAGCTCACTGAGCGTTTCAAGTCAAACCAACTTTTGATCAGTGTGTATTTGTCACAGAAATTATAGTTTATTATATTCATTCATTCATTTTCTACTGCTTATCCTCACGAGGGTCGCGGGGGTGCTGGAGCCTATCCCAGCTGTCCCAAGTGGTTAGCGTGTTGGTCAGTCAGGAGATCGGGAAGATCTGGGTTTGAATCTCTGTGTGGAGTTAAGTAGGTTAATTGGTGACTCCTAATTGTCCATAGGTATGAATGTGAGTGTGAATGGTTGTTTGTCTATATGTGCCCTGTGATTGGTTGGCGACCAGTCCAGGGTGTACCCTGCCTGTAAGCAAAGTCATCTGGGATAGGCTCCAGCATACCCTTGTGATCCTAGTGATGAAAAATGTAAAAAATGTATATATATTTTAATTATTTGAAATCCATTGTGATGGTACTGTATATAAAAGCAAACTCATAAACACCATATCACATCCCAAATACTTGTGGACCTGAATGGTAATGGTAATGGTTTTATTTCATTTGAACATGCATCAGATTACAATTGAGTGCATCCCATAATCAGTTCACAATTCCACATGTCCAAAAGGAGTAGGAAGAAGCAAAGCTTATTAAATCCTACCCCTCCATCTGGTATTTTTACAATCAGTAACTGTTACATTTGTTCACTTCCTGCTTTCCTAATATAGTTTAAGGTTTTTTTTATTATTATTTTTTGTCACGTACTGAAGTACAAGGTGATCTGACCATACAATGACATAATGGGTACCATAGTGTCAATATAGTGATATGTATAGCACATCATGACTGGTTCAAGACTTTTCATCCTTGTATTTAGCAAACATCAACTGCTTGTATTGTTTCTTGAATTCGTTCACAACAATGAGCCAATTCAAGAAACAATACAAGCAGTTGATGTTTACTAAATACATGAATGTATTTATGTATGTGTAATACTGAATGTATCGGATGAGAGTGCAAAGGACGATTCAAGGTGGAAGAAAAATCCAAGCTTTTCATCTTGAATGAAAACACTGACTCCTACATTTCCCACAATGCAATTTCCCTTCAGAGTCTCCTTAAGAGCCCCCCTGCCGCTCCTGAGGAACGATCAAGTCCTCTCATCAAGAGTTGCATTAAAAGGGAACTTCAAAGGTGAACTCATTAGTTCAAATGAAACACTGGAGGTAGTGATTGGAATTAATTGGAACGCTTCTTTAAAAGTTTAGTGAACTAAAGTACAGTGGACACATGAAGATGGACGCAGCAGGAAGTGCAGCGCACACAGTGTCTGTCATGTGAGGAAATGAAAGAGAAGAAGGAAGGCTGTTAACTTCCTCTTTTTTTATCCCATCATCCACAAACCCACTCATCTCTGTCTATTCAAAGACAAGACATAATTACTGCTTTGAGTATTTAGCGCCATAATTTACTCGTTCTGTGACATTATTTACAAGTCTCTCTCCCTCTGTCTTGGGCTCCCGGCAGGGGGTTTGCCCCTATAATCTACTCTGTTAGGACCAATCCATATTGCAAGTTATTATCACTCTCATTTGCTTATTAAGTGTTCCCTTGTTTTCTTCAAATAAAGCTATAATTAGAGATTCAGCAGCTTGAAATGCTATCTTCTCTTTATGGAATCTTGGCTGGGATGAGAGAGAATTGTGTTTTATCACACTCCATGAGTTAATGAGGATGTGCACAACTTCATACTGATGCTGTTTATATGTGGATGTGTGTGTTGTAATTATTCCTTTCTGGCTTCCTGAAGATTTATACCAGTGATGTTTATGTATTTACAAATTAAAGTTTATCTATGTGGTTTTTTTTTAACAAAAAAGACAAAAATAACTGAAATAATATACTATGGTATCATATACTATCTCTTCTATTGCTTCAGTGGTTAGCATGTTGGCCACAAAGTCAGGAGATTGGAAAGACCTGGGTTTGATTCTCCGCTTGGGCATCTCTGTGTGGAGTTTGCATGTTCTCCCCGTGCATGCGTGTTTTCTTTTTCCCCGAATACTCCGGTTTCCTCCCACATTCCAAAAACATGCTAGGTTAATTGGCGACTCCAAATTGTCCATAGGTATGAATGTGAGTGTGAATGGTTGTTTGTCTATATGTGCCCTGTGATTGGCTGGCCACCAGTCCAGGGTGTACCCCGCCTCTCGCCCGAAGACAGCTGGGATAGGCTCCAGCACCCCTCGCGTCCCTCATGAGGATAAGCAGTATAGAAAATTAATGGATGGATATCTCATCTATTGTGGAGTTGCATCATCACCTCGTTGAGATGAAAAAAACATATAAATACGTCTGGGTGGCGAATGGGTGGCCATTGCTAACCGTACCAGTCCTAATATATTTACTGTGTTGAAATGACTGCTTTAAAAAAGGTCATTAAAACAACATAACCAGTAGTATCCTGACATTTTTGCACTTAATCGCAACTCTTAGGCCAGTGAACCAATCAAAAACGTTTCCCGAGGATGGTCCACTGATCCGTTCTTACCTTCTTGTGACCCCCCCTGCGGGCCGAGCCCCCGTCTTTGAGTAGAGTACATTAGGACACGGCCCAGCGACACTCTGATTACATATGCTAGCTGCGGTAATGAGCTGAGGTGGACAGTGGAGGACTGCCGCTGTTTATGGCAACTCATTATCTGGCCCATTGACCAGAACTGTTCTACACATCACAGAACCTTGTGTCCTCTACATCTAGTCGACCATCACTCTCTGCACTTGTCTGCACAAATGGGAGGGGGTTGTGCAAATGGGTGTGTGTCTATGTGTGTGTGTGTGTGCGCTCAGGTGAGGCTGTAAATGTGATTGTTGGACAACTCATTTGCTTACATGCTTGTTTACATGACGAGAAATGAATCCCGGAGCTAATGATCACGGTCACATGATGCTGTGGGTTGTATTCAAGTGTGTGTTAGCGAATACTATGATGGCATGCCAAAGTAAAGTGTTTGCAGCTCCAGCAAGAGAGACGGAGAGCTAAGCTCAAGGGCACATTTGTTTCAAGCTAATGATAGAATGTAAATGGAGCAAATTTCCTCTGCAAGAACACAAGCTCTCTTGTGCCAACACACAACTCTTTCATACTTTCACACACACACACACACACACACACACTTAGGCATAGTGGCGTGGTGTTGATGGAGTGCAGAATCTCATTACACATCTAATAGAATAAGTGTAGTGTGCGTACGGGGAGAGGAGAAGAGCAGCCAACCTGATTAGCCTTATCGCTTTATTATGCCGCTCTGCACGCAGCACATGGGACAATTGCATTAGAGAGGAGCAGATGAGCTGAAGGCAAGGAGAACTCAGCAAACACTGCCTTAATTGATTCCTCACCAAATTAGCAGGGACAGGTTGGAGAAGCTGAGGAGGGAGCAGGGAGAAGGGGTGGCTTGCTGCCTGGGTGGCTGCCTGACTGAATGACTGACTGGATGCTCTGGATGCTTCTTCACTGGTTTACTAGAGTCTCTACCTTCTGTCCTCCTACCTTCTGTGCCCTAAGTGGTTGCGAGGGCACTGGTTCTATGATGCATTTTTTCCCCCCAACATTTCTGGGATCTACCGACAAAGCCCCTGATTTAATGATCAGATTTTGAGCATATTTGTACAGTCGTCCCTCGCAATGTTGCAGTTAAATTATCATTCCTTCACTATATTGAATTAAATTAATTTATTAATAAGTCTTCACTGTTGTGGTAGACTATGGTCTATTATTAGTCAAAACATCTTGATATACAAGTAGTATGTAGTATTCGGGGGTGTGGTTACCACACAGGCCTCACAGCTAGGAGACCCGAGTTCAATTCCACCCTCGGCCAGCTCTGTGTGTAGTTTGCATGTTCTCCCCTTGCATGCGTGGGTTTTCTCCGGGTACTCCGGTTTCCTCCCACATTCCAAAAACATGCTAGGTTTATTGGCGACTCCAAATTGTCCATAGGTATGAATGTGAGTGTGAATGGTTGTTTGTCTATATGTGCCCTGTGATAGGCTGGCCACCAGTCGAGGGTGTACCCCGCTTCTCGCCTGAAGACAGCTGGGATAGGCTCCAGCACCCCCGCGACCCTCATGAGGATAAGTGGTAGAAAATGAATGAAATAAATTAGAAGGAATAAATTGAAACCTAACTGAAGCCTAACTTAGCTTGTTAGCTTATCTCTGCAGCATAAGAGTTACGCAATGTGATGTAAACAATGAATAATAGGAGTGTAAAGGTGACTATAAGTGTGTTACTTCATGTCTACGTTGCTCTGATGATGTTCAAAAACTTGAAAACTCTGATGATGTTCTCTGCTCCTAACTATGAAAATATTTAGTGTATTAATAAATAGAATTGTATGTTGTGGAAATTAATTTATCGCATTCAGCTCTGGAACCAATCAAGTGTTATAAACAAGGGACAACTGTATTACATGCCTTGCAGCACAGCATATAGGGGGCGCCACAAATGCCATTTACGGTCGTGAAAATATTGGGACGCCTGCTTAAAAAAGTGAATTCTATAGGTCAGGAAAAGATTAGTAATAACTAATGACTACCCTGAGGCAATGATGCAGCAGTCATTTTCAAAAAGTGATTCCTAAATGTGCAAGCAAGACATCGCATTAGTCTTCCTAAATGTTCTTTTTGTTATTTAAAACCTGCTTGTTGGGTGAAGGTGTGTGTGAGAGGCAGGCAGAGGGGGGGACGTAGGACACCAAGGGGAAGTGAGTTTGTCTTTGTCTCCATAGGTGCCCCCGGGGGATTGTGGGATAGCAGAGGGTAATGAATCTGATTGGCTGCTGGGAGTTTTTCTGCTTGTGCTGCGCTTTGTTCACTTGTGCAAGTTCACTTTGTTTCTGCGGCCAACTTTAGTTTCAGCACAGTGCGGCATGAAGGACAGCATGGTGGACACAAATGGGAACTTTTTGGATTTGGCACTTTAATGTGTGTTAATACATATTAGGTATGCAAAGTTTGCATACCTGGTATGTCTCGGGACACTAAACATTCTATTTGTTGACATTTTAAAACCATTTCCCATCGAAAATAATGTGAAAAGTAATCATACGTTCCAGTGAATCTATCCTCATTATAAAACATCACTTCACATTAAGACCTAAAAGCCTTAAAGGGGACCAATTAAGTTTTTCAATTTTTCTGACCTATAAATGTTGTTAGAAAGTTGTATTTTTTCATTTCAAACAATGCCAAAGTTTCAGATAATGAGGTTTGCGCATTTGAACACTTGGTTTCAGTGAGTTTTTTCTAACACCGGCTCCATATGACATCACAATGAGCCTACTTCCATATATAGGCGTGCCTGACTACAAGCCGTACAAGCTGAGATGGACCAATCACAATGGATTGGGTGTGTCCGGAGGCGGGCTGTTGGGGGAATAAATTAAAACACACATTTTTTGGAAAATCCAAATGGATTGGGTGCAAATTGTGGAAGATCTAGAAAGCTTTCTTTGCGGGTTATCATGTGTTGCTGCTTTAGAAGTCCATAACTCCATACAAAGGGCTGAAAAAGAGTATAACAGGTCCCCTTCAAATACTGAAATGTGTCGCCGTCTAATGGGCAAGGAACAATATTGGTGCTGAAACCATATGCATGTTTTCCCAACCAATCAGAAAGATAATAAAATAATGACAATAAGTTATTTTTACTGTAAATGCTCCAGTTAACACCTCGATTAAATTAACCGCTGAGCATCCTTCAGTCTACAAAGGCAAATTACTGCAGGGGTTTTTAATTTTGGGTCAAGAAACATTGGCAATAACAGCTGTTGAGGTAACCTCCTAATGTAGTTTTTTTTATCATAAATGGTCAGCATCCAACAGTTTTATCTGTTCATTCACTCAGAAATGCTATTGCTATTGTTTACAACGAACAATGAATTAATGCTGGCTGAGCAGTTTGCGCCTTACTGCTATTACAACATTGGTTCTGTTTTTATTGTTTTGAAGGGTTTTAAGATGCATAATGCAAAGTAGTGAGGATAAGCGGTATCCAAGATGGACGGATGCATAATGCAAAGGCAATTTGTGTGGCAGAAGCACGTCACATGTCTCAATTTTAAATGAACTGAGGTCTGCTGAGGTGTGCTGTTGTGATGTCATGCATGACGGCATGTAGTATTCATTCATTCTAATAATAATCACATTTGACATCCATACACTGGATGTAATAATATGACACAAGACAGATCAAACTTGGTACATTCGCTAGGCCTTTGTACAGTACATGTGACTATGTAGTGGGTGGGGGGGGGGTTCACAGCAGTGCGTCCTCTGCTCTCCCGGCAGGTCACCGACGACAGATGTTCTCAGCATATGTGGCGAATTAATTAGTCGCTAGTAAACAGAGGGGGCCGCCGCCATGAGCCACCACTCAGGCCGCGCTGCCGTCGAGCCGCGACGGGGACACCTTTTGTCCATATCCCTCTTTTCCTTGCTGCTGCATCATTACAGCAGTGATCATTCTTTTTGGTGGGGGTCCCACAGGGGGCTGGGTCGTGGTCTGTGTGTGTGTTCATGTGCTTTCTATCAATTCTTACATCCCTACGTTGCGTGGGGACATTAGAATTTTTCGGTGGGGACATTTTGGCTTATCTTGACAAGGAAAATAATATCATGAGATCTTTTCATGCTATTAGACCGTATGTGTGTCAGGGCACGCAATTCCCACAACTGGGAATCTTTTCACAGCATCAGAACAACTTGGCAGAGTGTGGAGACACTTGGAATGAGTTTGAATAAGCACGCTCTCACCAATTGGCATTCATTATGTAGGACACTCATTCATTGCTGTCGAAATGTTATATTAATATATATAATATATTGTTATTTATTGTTTTCAATACTAAATTGTGCAGAGGCCATTTAAACATCCACTTATGTTACCAAATAACATACAAAATAATGAAACCTTTCATTTAATGTTTTGCTTTAAAGCAGGGATTTTATTTCTGTTGTTTTTTTTAATAAAATACCCATAATTGGCCCAAACTTACATTGTGCCATAACAAAAAATTATATAAAACCAGTCAGATTAAAATTAAAAATTATACTAAAATTATCAAAAAAAAAATCAAAAAATGAATGAAAAACCCTGCAATAATAATAATAATCACTTGTATTTATGTTGTGCCTCATAAGGGACCCATGGGCGCTACAGTTAAGATATAAAAATGTGTAAATGCTTGAGGATTGGTGAAATAACTTACATCATTATATTAATATTATTTCACTATATATTTTACTTTAATTAAAATAACACTTTTTAAAGCAAATTCCCTCCCTAATTTGATATAACTACACATTTTGCAATGTGAGTGACGTTCCTTCAAGTCGACAGTTGTGTGTGTGTGTGTGTGTGTGTGTGTGTGTGTGTGTGGCTGCAATAATGAAGTTGTTAGTTAAAGTGGCCCCCACCATTGGGACTAGCTTTAGCTGTGTGTGATTGCTTAGGGATAGGACACACACACACACACACACACACACATGGTGAGAGTCATTACTCCATTACGCACATGGACTATTGATTTCCTGCCATCTTTCCATCAGGTGAGCGCTTGCCAGGGAATATGGGAATGAGCGGCTGGCTTGGGAACATCAAAGTGTCACTCCTCCTTTTTCCTGTCTTCCTCCCTCGTCTCCTCTTCATTACGAGTTCATGACGGGTCAAAGCTGTTGTGTTTTTTTTTTTGTTTTTTTTACCTGCCGCTCACGTCTCAATCCAACATGTTTGGATTCGTGGCTGTCTCTCTTCATTGAGGTCTGTCTGTTACGTTTAGCCTCCTTTGGCTTTCTTTATTCCTTTCCCACCTCCTCGGAATGACTCCTGTCTTTTTGTGCTTCCCTGTGTCTTCCACCCTGTGAGTGATGGATTCATCCTTCTGTTTTCTTTTCCCCGCTCTCCTCATTGCTCTTCCCTCAAGTCTCCTAGACTCTCCACAATCAATCAGCAGACCTCCTCCCTTCCCTGAACCCCCTCTGTCCCCTCTTCATTCCCTCTTATTCTCTTATTACGCCATGCATGTCCCTTCTTCCCTAAAACTTCCCGTCTCCTCGTCTAAACTCTCCCCCCACCCCTTCTCCCTCCTCTCACTTCATCTTCACCTCCCGTGTCTTCACCTCCCGTCCTCCCTGAGAGGAGGATATGGGATCAGAGGATGACAAGGATATCTATATTTAATATTAATGGCCACACAGGAGCCTGGATACGCTCATATAAGAACACACACACACACACACACACACACACACACACACGCTTCCAGCCAAATAAAGAGTGATCAGAAGACGGAGTGAGGTGCTGCATTGCTCCAGCCAGCCCCTAGCATGATGGCCTTGTGGTTACATATGCAACATACATGCACGTGTGCACACCTACATACATGGCTCTCCGGGATGGATGTGGCATCATTAGGCAGAAAGGACCATACTGGTGGTACACATCAATCTACACACACACAACAAACACACACACACCAAGAGAGAATGTGTGATCAGCCCAAGTACAGACACAATCGGCCTTGAATTGTACAATATGAAGCAATAACACTATATATATATATGTATATATCCATGTTTTATATGTGGATTATAGCACTACTAAGAGTTTTAAAAAATATAATAAGTCAACATAACTTTTATCTTAGTTTTTTTTAATCATTTACTTCTCTAAAGGAATTTCTCTCACTTTTTCTCACTTTTTTTACACACAAGTGTAAAAAAAAGTCATCCGCTGTTAGTATTAAAATATAAACACAATAAAGCTATGTCAGCCGATTCACAACTCACCGTTTAACATTATTGTCATTGTAATTGTAAGTGTAAAAATAAATGAATTTTAACCAAAAATCAATCACCCATTCAGTCTAAACATTCCCTTGGTTCCTGATCTGCCGGATGTATCTCATTTAAACATTCCTAGTTGTCATAGACGTGTCAAAATGGCAGCACTCATTTTCTATTTTACACATCTCATTTTTGTTATGAACTACCTATAATATTTTTTTATTGCAAAGCACTAGTAGGACATGCTTATGTATGTCCCCTAGGGAACGTCCTACAGTCATACAGTCATAACTACAATGTACACTTTCAGTAATATTTATAGTGAATATCTCAATTGCCAGGCTTTTAATGATGTCCTGAGCCGAGTAGTGTATATATGTGTGTGTGTGTGTCTATGTGTGTGTGTGTGTGTGTGTGCAGTATTAATAATCTCACAAAACTCACAAGAAAAATCGGACTATCTGCTTTTATATGGTGATTTCTGCAGGGGCTATAGATTACAACGCCTGCGTTTGCTTTCAATGTATTTTATTGTTTTTTTATCCTATAGTGCTAATGATCCAGCATATGAGAGAATAACAAGCAGATAGCATCTGCCTGCAGGCTGCACACACACACACACACACACACACACACACGTTGTGTGTTTGTGTGTCTGCATAGTGTCTCCTTGGCGTCCATTGATCTGTGGCTATCACACTGTATCACGTAATAGGATGCTTTGGGACGGGGGGGCAATATTTAAATGAAAGGCGACCGCTGTGCATATGCATAGACAAAACTCTCTTCCTGTGTGTGTGTGTGTGTGTGTGTGTGTGTGTGTGTGTGTGTGTGTGTGTGTGTGTGTGTGTGCGTGTGTGCGTGTGTGCGTGTGTGCGTGTGTGCGTGTGTGTGCGTGCCGGGTGTTGAGTGCACTTTTCCTGCCATCAGAGACATTGTCGGCCATATTGGCAATCAATGGTCAAACTCCAGCCATTGAACAACTGTCCGCCTTTTCAATTGTGTCCCGTTTGAGAAACAATTTGACAATAATGTCTGCTTGAGAAAAAAAGACACGCAGTCAATACGCAGGAAGAGTTGTGTGAAGGACAATTTAGAGCGCCTCGTCATCTGTACCTGTGTGTGTGTGTGTGTGTGTGTGTGTGTGTGTGCGTCTTTCAGACAGTACTTACAACAGTGCATTGTGTACCCTTCACTGATAAACACCTTCCAGAGGTGTTAAAACTGAGTTAGCACACAAACACACACACACACACACAAGCACAGAGGTGAAACTCCAAAGACAAATGATTGAAATTTAATCACAGCCAAAAAAATTCAATTTTCTGTAATGACTTCAAACAAGGGATGAATTCATTGCGATGGCAGCGTGAATGATGAAGGCATTCAATGATTATTATTGCTTTTACCCTCCTGATGGAGTCTCGTAAAAACCAATAGGTGTGAAGCATATTGTGCTATTATAATATATGTGTGTGCATTAAATTGTATCAATAATAACTTGATGGCTGAGCCCAGCATGAATACGTAATGTGGAAAAGGGGCGTCATAAAAACAAGGTCTGCAATCAGTTATGAGTATTTATTTGGTCATTTTTTGTATTGTCAATTCATCTGTGACTTTTTTATTAGCTGTAGCTTCCTCCAGCATGCAACACAGTAGTATTATCTGCAGATAATAGCAGCTAGGTCTTAGGTCTTATATGTGACTATGCAGATGTAATTTATGAATAGGTCCCAGTATTGACCCCTGGGGGATGCCACACGATATACAGTATTTAAGCTCACAGATGTATAGTCTCCTAGCTTCAGATATTGCTTCCTGTTTGCTAAGTTACCCAGTTCAAAACTAACCCTCTGGTTTCATACATTTTTAGTTTTTTCATGAGGATATTGTGATTAATTGTATCAAAAGCTTTTGTCAAATCCATAAATACTGCTGCTTTTTAAATATGATTACGATTAAGATATGCCTTTATTCGTCCCTCAGTGGGGAAATTTGTATTGCACAGCAGCAAGAGTACAGAGTCAGTTAAGCAGTACAAAATAAATGATTATTATATAAAAGTAAAAATGCAAATACTTATTCCAACTAAAATAGGATTTTCTGTTTGTTGTATTACTTTTTTTAATTTTACAATAAGTTATGAATGTTTACTATAATTTTTTTGCAATTGTATAAATGGTATTAACAAATTATTATTATAATAATTATTATTATTACATATACATAACTATGTGAAAAATGCAAATATTTTGGGCTGGTTTGCAATATATGTTGTCTTATGTTGTCAACCTGAGCAGTGTGCGTGCGTGTGTGTGTGTGTGTGTGTGTGTCTTTATTTCCTAAGCTAAGTCTACAAAAGTGGATAGTGGATGAACAGTTGCAAGATGAAAAGACGTTGACGTAATTGAAAATCAAAAGTTTGAAAATTTAAATTGTCAAAATACATTATTATGCATAAGCCTTTAATAATTTTGGTAATGCTAATTTCACATTTTTTCACACACAAGAGAAAATATATATTGGTTTTGGTTAATTTTGCTTTTATTATTATTATTTTTTGCTTTTATTAAATATTTGTAAATATTATAATTAGTACATGGAGTGACCTAACTTTTGTACTTTGTGAGATGCTCGCATGCATAATACAGTTACCCTCAGTTTATCCCTTGCTTGTCAGTCCCTTAAAGATGTGTACTAAATTTCCTGGTGATTCAGCACGACACCCTAAAGTAGGAGTCGTGAACCCGAGAGCCATGAAAGCCACATACTTTTAAATGTATTCAATGACAGCCATAAAATATTTTTTTGAACACTAAATACAACTAAGCGTATCCCAGCTGTCTTCAGGCAAATACAGTGAAGAAAATAAGTATTTGAACACCCTGCTATTTTGCTATTTCTCCCACTTAGAAATCATGGAGGGGTCTGAAATTTTCATCGTAGGTGCATGTCCACTGTGAGAGAGATAAACTAAAAAGAAAAATCCAGAAATCACAATGCATGATTTTTTAACAATTTATTTGTGTGATACAGCTGCTAATAAGTATTTGAACACCTGAGAAAATGAATGTTAATATTTGGTACAGTAGCCTTTGTTTGCTATTACAGAGGTCAAACGTTTCCTGTAGTTTTTCACCAGGTTTGCACACACTGCAGGAGGGATCTTGGCCCACTCCTCCACACAGATCTTCTCTAGATCAGTCAGGTTTCTGGGCTGTCGCTGAGAAACACGGAGTTTGAGCTCCCTCCAAAGATTTTCGATTGGGTTCAGGTCTGGAGACTGGCTGGGCCATGCTAGAACCTTGATATGCTTCTTACGGAGCCACTCCTTGGTTTTCCTGGCTGTGTGCTTCGGGTCGTTGTCGTGTTGGAAGACCCAGCCACGACCCATCTTCAATGCTCTGACAGAGGGAAGGAGGTTGTTCCCCAAAATCTCACAATACACGGCCCCAGTCATCCTCTCTTTAATGCAGTGCACTCGTCCTGTCCCATGTGCAGAAAAACACCCCCAAAGCATGATGCTACCACCCCCATGCTTCACAGTAGGGATGGTGTTCTTCGGATTGTACTCTTCATTCTTCTTCCTCCAAACACGCTTATTGGAATTATGACCAAAAAGTTCTATTTTGGTCTCATCTGACCATAAAACTTTCTCCCATGACTCCTCTGTATCATCCAAATGGTCATATGCAAACTTAAGACGGGCCTTGACATGTGCTGGTTTAAGCAGGGGAACCTTTCGTGCCATGCATGATTTCACATCATGACGTCTTAGTGTATTACCTACAGTAACCTTGGAAACGGTGGTCCCAGCTCTTTTCAGGTCATTGACCAAGTCCTGTCGTGTAGTTCTGGGCTGATTCCTCACCTTTCTTAGAATCATTGAGACCCCACGAGGTGATATCTTGCATGGGGCTCCACTCCGATTGAGATTGACCGTCATGTTTAGCTTCTTCCATTTTCTAATGATAGCTCCAACAGTGGACCTTTTTTCACCAAGCTGCTTGGTAATTGCTCCGTAGCCCTTTCCAGCCTTGTGGAGGTGTACAATTTTGTCTCTGGTGTCTTTGGACAGCTCTTTGGTCTTCGCCATGTTACAAGTTAAAGTCTTACTGATTGTATGGGGTGGACAGGTGTCTTTATGCAGCTAACGACCTCAAACAGGTGCATCTGATTCAGGATGATACATGGAGTGCAGGTGGACTTCTAATGGGCAGACTAACAGGTCTTTCAGGGTCAGAATTCTAGATGATACACAGGTGTTCAAATACTTATTTGCAGCTGTATCACACAAATAAATTGTTAAAAAATCATGCATTGTGATTTCTGGATTTTTCTTTTTAGTTTATCTCTCTCACAGTGGACATGCACCTACGATGAAAATTTCAGACCCCTCCATGATTTCTAAGTGGGAGAAATAGCAAAATAGCAGGGTGTTCAAATACTTATTTTCTTCACTGTACATACACTGTAATTTGGCTGTAAGGGTATGTTTCAATTCATATTTTATTTCCATTTCAGGAAGTAGTTGACTTTCTCAAATACCAGCTGACATTTTTCACATGGCCCAGTGTCAAATTGAGTCCACAGTCACACATACATGCACAAACACACACACACACACACACACACACACACAGTCCTTTTGTCATCATAATGGATTCTGTGTTGTTGGCTTTGGGGTCAGCAGGTCAACATAAGCTTCTTAATGGACTGTGAAATAACCCTAACTGCATTAACCTCCCTCCAACACACACATACACACACATACACACACACACAAGTGTGAGCGTTCTCATGCATATAGCGCATATATACATACATACTGTACATAGAGACACACACCATGGCACACAACCCCATGCATACACACAGAAAGCGATTGGATTGGTCTTTAATTGGCGGGGCGATCGCACCTTGAGGATGGCGCGAGGAGGCTTCAATCAGACAGAGTGAATGGAGCAAAGGATGCTGGGAAAAGAAAAGAGAGGACACACACTCACCTACCGTACCTATCTACCTGGACTACATTAAGATAATGTCGAGTGCAAATAGTGTGTTGCCTTTTAGGGTGTATTAGAAGGGGGGGGGGCACCGACCACATTTGACCTCCACCAGGTGTCACTCTCCTATATGCTTTCATCTAATTCTATTATCTTTATAGTTATCTGCTATCGTTGATTTATGTCTGTTAGCTTTGATCCCATTTGGTTGGTTTGGAAGCAAAGTTATGGAAAACTCAACATCAATATTAATGGATATTTGTGTCATTGTCTTTAGATACAATTGTCAAAATACATTGTTATGCATAAGCCTTTATTCATTTTGGTAATGCTAATTTCACATTGTTTCCACACACAAGAGGAAATATATATTGGTTTTGGTTAATTTGGCTTTTTTTTTGCTTTTATTAAATATTTGTAAATATTATAATTAGTACAGGCGGCATGGCGGTCGAGTGGTTAGTGCGCAGACCTCACAGCTAGGAGACCAAGGTTCAATTCTACCCTTGGGCATCTCTGTGTGGAGTTTGCATGTTCTCCCCGTGCATGCGTGGGTTTTCTCCGGGTACTCCGGTTTCCTCCCACATTCCAAAAACATGCTAGGTTAATTGGTGACTCCAAATTGTCCATATGAATGTGAGTGTGAATGGTTGTTTGTCTATATGTGCCCTGTGATTGGCTGGCGACCAGTCCAGGGTGTACCCCGCCAGCTGGGATAGGCTCCAGCACCCCCGCGACCCTCGTGAGGAAAAAGCGGTAGAAAATGAATGAATGAATGAATAATTAGTACATGGAGTGACCTAACTTTTGTACTTTGTGAGATGCTTGCATGCATGAAATACAGATACCCTCAGAGTATCCCTTTTTTCACAGTTTTCCACAGGAAGTAGAAAAGACAACAGTTGGGCAGCAACGATATGCAATACTGAGTTAGGCTTGTAGTTTATGTTGTGTATTAATGACAAAATGTCATGTTGATTTTGTTAGTGTCATAATTGCCCTCAACTGCCTCATTCTTGTCAGAGCATCTGCTGCCAATTGCAGAAACCGATGCTCACCGTTCTGTAGTAAAGCAAACAAAAGTGTTTGTTTCACTTTTGTCAACAGTTCAACCTTGGCGGAGGTCTGCGCTCGACGACTAACAAACTTTATTTCGAGAATCATGACGGATGTGTTGATATGTAATATGAACAAGAAGCTTTCCAGGCTAAATAATTTTCTAATTTCTCATCTCCTCTCCTCTCTCCTCCACTGCCAAATGGGTATCTCCCTAAGAGGGGTTCATAGAGGATTTTGGGTGTTTGGAGGGAAGCTTAGCTGCTTGTCTTAAATCAGTCTTAATTTTTTGCTTTCTGCCATTAAAGAGCCGCCATTAAGCTCTTCTCTCCTCGCCTCATTTCCCTCTTCCTCTTGTTTCACTTTTTCAATTTGTGCGAGAGGGGGAGTTGACTCCTCATAAAATTTCACTTTGGCCAGCCTATCATTTGCATCTGAGCCAATAAATAGCAATTAGCATTAACAATTAAACCAGCCAGTGGAACCACGAGCAGCTCCCTGAGATGGCCTGATGGATGGAAGCACGCTGGCTGGGAAGGAAGGGAGGGTCGGTTTGGCTTGTGTGTGTGCGTAGAGTCACTACATGAACCCGCATCGGGCCCTCCAGTATATCTTGCACATTCATTTGCTTCCCAAAGCTAATTTATCTGCCGTCTCAGTGGCCTCATCACAACACACTTATGCACCGTGTGGGCAGAAATGCCAAGCTGGCATGCCATTTGGTCCACAGTTAGCACACAAATTTTCCTTGTTAATTACACGCATTAACTAACAATCAATGTCTGCTACATATTGTAATGTTTCCTCCACATTTTTTTTTTAGATAGAATCGCTTTCAGTAGGTTAGCATCCTGAGAATAAAACACCAAAAACAGCCTTTTACAATTATTATTTATGTTTTAAGGTTGTAAAACCTCTCAATAAACACATTTTTCCTCAGACTGGCGTTAAAATTTTCTCACGTTTCATGTTTAAACACTCATAGTTTTAATTTTGTTTCAAATTTAATGATCGACCGACTAGGCTGGACACAAGGAATTATTAAGTAACTCACCTGTATTTCACTCTGAGCGTGCCTTGTCCTGGCACCGTTCAGCTGAGGCATTTTTATATCCTTGTTAAAACCCCACATCGTTCCATTGTTTGCAGTTTTGGTGGTTAGCAGGCACGTCACACGTTTAGCTAGTTTGGTGGCCATAACCACAACATGAAGGAGATTAATTGACAATGGTGTACAAACAGTCAGGAAGCAGAAGACAATGGGCGGTGCAGGCAGAAAAGAGAAACTACAAAGACACCGCTAAAGCACACAACTACAACACTCAAATTCCCACAATGCATGTCTTCTTACAGGGCCAACTGCATATTTAATTGTTTAATAATTATATTTTGGTCACACTATTTTGCTACAAAATACACTGCACAAACCACAATCTTTGCATACCGTACAGTTGAACCTTAGTTAGCGTGCTACTCTAACCAAAAAGGATGTTAACCGAATAAATTCTTCCCCATTGGAAAACATACAAATCCAATTGATGCATTCCAGAAAATGAAAAATCTTAACACCAGATACCGGTTTTAAGGTATACCATGGTAAAATAGTCGGTAGTACCAGCGGACACCACCTTCCTGTTTTGCCATGAGTTACTTATTGACTTCAATAGTGCTTCTTACACCTGAGTAACCCACAAATGGAGCCAAGGAAAGTCGCAAGTGCCAGTATTTTGATAGAATAATGTCGTCCCCACATTTTTGTCCAAAAAACTAAGACTAAGACTTGCTTCTCATGAATTCCCCGGTCTAAGTAAATACTGTAAATACTGTAAGTGCAATGTACACATTTGAGTAAATAAATACATTAATATCCTCATAAAGTCAGCATTTGAGTTCATAACTTACTGTATTTTGGTGGATGGTGGAGGCAAGTGTACCTAATGATGTGTCCGGTGTCGTGCTTCAATGCTCCTGACAGCCATGCTGTGCTGTGCCGTGCTAAGGTGGCACCCAGCTGTCATGTGTCCAGTAAAAATAATCATGGAGGTGGCTGCCGAGGAGCCGTCCATCTCCATACATTAATCTCCTCCAACAGAAAGTCCTGACACAGCAATTACACTACAGTGGAGCACTGCCCTACCTAACAAAGCATAGAGCAAGGACACACAGCGCCAGCAGCACGCAGGTATGTGTGTGTATGTGTGTGTGTGTGTGCGTGTGTGTGTGCGTGTCCATGTGTGTGAGTTGGGCTTCATAGCAAAAAAAAAAAAAAAAAGGCTGAATGGCAAAATGAGTAAACCTAAAAAGCAAACAATCATGCTACATGCTCTGTCCTAACATCTCACTTTCTTCCATTGTCTCTTTTTTCCTGTCCTGGTTTTATTGTTATTACCACAGCAACACCATTAGAGAGCTCCATGTTCTTCTCCACTGGAGCAATAAATGAAGAGGGCCTAACTCCCTCTTCTTCCTCATGCCTTCCTTTCTCACACCTTCTTCTCATGTTCCTCACTCCACCTTCTTCTTCAGCTCTTGTGTCCGTTTTCATTCATATTCCCTTTTTATCGCGCCTTCTCTTCCCGACTCAACTCCAGCGAGCTTCTATGCAGACTTTTGTTTCATAGATTTTCCACTACACAAACTCCCGGGAAGTGACGCACGCACACATACACATACACACACACACACGGGCTGTAAAGTGCAGTCGTTCTTGTAAAGGACAGGTGCTGCCGTCATGACATGTTAATTTCCAAACACACACACAGGAAACAATAAGCATGACGACATAACGATCATTAATATTTCTATTCACAGTAGATTGAAGTACAATGTCAAACCCGCTGACAATCCATATAACAAACTCGTGGATTGAAACTTATTATTACAGATTTGTACCATTTTATGCTATTACAAGCTTTTAAAAATGATGGAATTTAATGAATTCATGTTGTTTATCATTATTATTGTTTTGGATCATTGTTACAGAACCCAACTTCATTTTATTTTGAAATCACAAGAATTCATAGTTCCATTTGTTTCCATCAGTTCCATTTATCACAGCAAGTCTTCCAAGTCCTGAAGCAGCAAAACAGCCCCAGACCATCAAACTACCACCACCATATTTTACTCTTGGTATGATGTTGTTTCTCTGATATGTGGTGTAACTTTTACAACATATGTACAGTGAAGAAAATAAGTATTTGAACACCCTGCTATTTTGCTATTTCTCCCACTTAGAAATCATGGAGGGGTCTGAAATTTTCATCGTAGGTGCATGTCCACTGTGAGAGAGATAAACTAAAAAGAAAAATCCAGAAATCACAATGCATGATTTTTTAACAATTTATTTGTGTGATACAGCTGCAAATAAGTATTTGAACACCTGAGAAAATGAATGTTAATATTTGGTACAGTAGCCTTTGTTTGCTATTACAGAGGTCAAACGTTTCCTGTAGTTTTTCACCAGGTTTGCACACACTGCAGGAGGGATCTTGGCCCACTCCTCCACACAGATCTTCTCTAGATCAGTCAGGTTTCTGGGCTGTCGCTGAGAAACACGGAGTTTGAGCTCCCTCCAAAGATTTTCGATTGGGTTCAGGTCTGGAGACTGGCTGGGCCATGCTAGAACCTTGATATGCTTCTTACGGAGCCACTCCTTGGTTTTCCTGGCTGTGTGCTTCGGGTCGTTGTCGTGTTGGAAGACCCAGCCACGACCCATCTTCAATGCTCTGACAGAGGGAAGGAGGTTGTTCCCCAAAATCTCACAATACACGGCCCCAGTCATCCTCTCTTTAATGCAGTGCACTCGTCCTGTCCCATGTGCAGAAAAACACCCCCAAAGCATGATGCTACCACCCCCATGCTTCACAGTAGGGATGGTGTTCTTCGGATTGTACTCTTCATTCTTCTTCCTCCAAACACGCTTATTGGAATTATGACCAAAAAGTTCTATTTTGGTCTCATCTGACCATAAAACTTTCTCCCATGACTCCTCTGTATCATCCAAATGGTCATATGCAAACTTAAGACGGGCCTTGACATGTGCTGGTTTAAGCAGGGGAACCTTTCGTGCCATGCATGATTTCACATCATGACGTCTTAGTGTATTACCTACAGTAACCTTGGAAACGGTGGTCCCAGCTCTTTTCAGGTCATTGACCAAGTCCTGTCGTGTAGTTCTGGGCTGATTCCTCACCTTTCTTAGAATCATTGAGACCCCACGAGGTGATATCTTGCATGGGGCTCCACTCCGATTGAGATTGACCGTCATGTTTAGCTTCTTCATTTTCTAATGATAGCTCCAACAGTGGACCTTTTTTCACCAAGCTGCTTGGTAATTGCTCCGTAGCCCTTTCCAGCCTTGTGGAGGTGTACAATTTTGTCTCTGGTGTCTTTGGACAGCTCTTTGGTCTTCGCCATGTTACAAGTTAAAGTCTTACTGATTGTATGGGGTGGACAGGTGTCTTTATGCAGCTAACGACCTCAAACAGGTGCATCTGATTCAGGATGATACATGGAGTGCAGGTGGACTTCTAATGGGCAGACTAACAGGTCTTTCAGGGTCAGAATTCTAGATGATACACAGGTGTTCAAATACTTATTTGCAGCTGTATCACACAAATAAATTGTTAAAAAATCATGCATTGTGATTTCTGGATTTTTCTTTTTAGTTTATCTCTCTCACAGTGGACATGCACCTACGATGAAAATTTCAGACCCCTCCATGATTTCTAAGTGGGAGAAATAGCAAAATAGCAGGGTGTTCAAATACTTATTTTCTTCACTGTAACTGGACACACAAAAAGTTCGCCTTTTTTGTCTTGTCAGACCACAGAGTATTTTTGAAAAGGTCGTGGGGATCATCAAGGTGTTTTGATGTATTGCAGCTGCAACATGGGGGGAATGATCCAAGATAAAGTTTTCTTTGTTTGACAAAGTTAATCTTGAATCTTGAATCTTTGGATGTTGTTGTGGGGTCTTTTGTGACCCATTGGGTGAGTCGTCATTGCGCTCTTGAGGTAATTTTGGTTGCCCAGCCAGACCACACTGTTACATATTTTCACTATTTGTGGATAATGGCTCTCACTGTGGTTAGCTGGAGTCCCAAAGTTTAGAAATGGCTTTATAGCATTATCCAGACTGATGGAGCTCCGTTAATCTCAGTTAAGTTGTGTTTTAACATGGGTCAATAACATTTTCACACAGGGCTATGTAGTTTTTTTTACTTTTTTTATTATAACATCTTTCATTTAAAAACTTGGTGTTCAGTTGTGTTGTCGTTGACTGAAATGCAAAAAAGAAGAAATCAGGAAGGGGGCATTAGAATATATAAAAATTTATTGTATTTTTTAATAATTGTTTTATTTGGTCTACAGTGCACATATATATTCATTCATTCATTTTCTACCGCTTATCCTCACGAGGGTCGCGGGGGTGCTGGAGCCTATCCCAGCTGTCTTCGGGCGAGAGGCGAGACTGGTCGCCAGCCAATCACAGGGCACATATAGACAAACAACCATTCACACTCACATTCATACCTATGGACAATTTGGAGTCGCCAATTAACCTAGCATGTTTTTGGATTGTGGGAGGAAACCGGAGTACCCGGAGAAAACCCACGCATGCACGGGGAGAACATGCAAACTCCACACAGAGATGGTCGAGGGTGGGAATTGAACCCTGGTCTCCTAGCCGTGAGGTCTGCGCGCTAACCACTAGACCGCCGTGCCACCCACCACATATATATTTTTGTATTATTATTAATTGGCTGAAATTATGTGGAGGCTATCACTATCCCTATCACTATCCCAAAATAACATATATCTGCGCATTTTGTGAGTTTTTTTCTTTTTAATCCAAAGAAACAACAATATTGAAAAAGACAATATTGGAACATTTAGGATCATTTGCAGAGATCTGTATTGTATAGAAATACCAATTACTGTAATGAGCAAAGTAGCAGACTAGCTTGACAGTCACTTTTTGCAAACTTTAAGAATTAACCTTGAGCACAAAATGAAACGAAGTGATGAAAGGCAGATGAAGTGAGAGCACAAGGGAGGATGTGAAAATGTGATAATGGCTGGTCCAAAAAAAGTTTTTTTTTGTTTTTTTTTCAAGTCCCCGCAGTAAAACTAACACTTTAATGGCGACTGTGTGTTGGCAAGTGTTTTGTGACAACATATGAGCCTCCCAGACATAATCTAAATAGCATGATCGCAAAGAATAACAAGTCAATACCTGCTCTTAAAAGACTGAGACAATGTGCGAACATTTGAGTCGCACATTGTCCCGACAGACACGCACGGGAAAGAAGGAGTGGACATGTCAAGGTCAAAGTCAAAAAGTCCTGATTGCTTCATCGAGTAGTATGTGTGTACAATGTCTCTGCATTTACAAGTTATTGGAAACGCTATTATTAGTAGTGATAATTAGAGTCGCTCACCCATCACATTTTTATTACAGTATATTTGTAACAAGAAATTAAACATATGTAGATATGCATTAGAGTAGTAGTCAGTACACAGCTTGTATAGCAGTAGTGAGTTAGTATCCACTGAAAAGTGGTTAGTGCACTGGCCTCACAGCTAGGAGACCTCAGTTCAATTCCACCCTTGGAGTGTGTGGAGTTTGCATGTTTTTTCCGGGTACTCCGATTTCCTCCCACATTCCAAAAACATGCTAGGTTAATTGGCGACTCCAAATTGTCCATAGGTATGAATGTGAGTGTGAATGGTTGTTTGTCTATATGTGCCCTGTGATTGGCTGGCCACCAGTCCAGGGTGTACCCCACCTCTCATTGGGATAGGCTCCAGCATACACCCACGACCCTCGTGAGGATAAGTGGCAGAAAATGAATGAATGAATGCACTGAAAATTAGTCTTGACTCAATTTAACTGCAACGGTATCTTGGCATAATTTGTTGTCATAGCAACGTGGTATCTATCCATGTCCTTACAACACTTGGTGTCATCATAAGGTGTTTTGCATTTTGTCCCTTCATGGCAGTCCCTTCATGGCACGTAACCTCAACATCAGTACTCTTGCTCCTCTCTCCCTCTCTCTTGTCTCCATTTCCTCCTCCCCTCCTCTCGCTCGCCACTCCGTCTCCTGCGCTACCCTCGCTGCCCCCGGAGAGAGATGCTAAAATTAAGTGGTGCCACTTCTCAATGACACTTTAATGATAGCACCACTGCAGCACACACACAGAGTGGAGAGACGTATATGAGCATCTGCTAGGGATAGGCCCCTCGGACACAAACACACACAATGTGAGCACACACACACACACACACACACATAACGTCCAAACGAGTGAACCTCCCTTTGTCTAGCCCGCCACAGGGACCATGGGGGACGGATGGAGTCTAATTAAGGGAGTCTGTAGGGAGACGCTTGGGTATGCATTTGTGTATACTGTATGTGTATGTGTGTGTGTGTGTGTGTGTGTGTGTGTGTATGTGTGTCATTCCAGCTTGGCGTCACCATCACATCTCTGGCACTGCCTTCATGGCCTCTGTGTACATGACAGAGGTGAAGACAGGACGGTAGGTGTTCTGAGAAGGAACATGAATAAAAAGTTCGTCTCTCGAACCCCCACTGAAGGTCTACACTTTTCTTTTGTGTGCAAACATTCAGGGAAATACATTGGATTGGATTTCATTAAAACACTGAAGTTCTATTCACTGAAGGATTGTTTATAATAATTATGTGTTGTCCAGGTTGGGAATGGGATTCAAGTGTCTCAGGTTGAAGGTTGGAATGTGAGGTCAACAGGCCTCTGCAGTAATGCGGTCGCTGTAACGGAGCTGAGAGCTAAGCCGGAAGGCAAAGCTCTCAATTTAGCGGTGTGTTATGTTCCCTCACCTATGGTCATGAGCTTTGGGTTTTCACCACAAGAACAAGATGGCGGATACAAGCGGCTGAAATGAGTTTCCTCTTTAGGGTGGCTGGACTCACCCCTGGAGGGCCTCAGAGTAGAGCCGCTTCCGCCTTCATATTGAGAGGAGCCAGGTGAGGTGGCTCGGGCATGTAGTCCGGATGCCTCCCTGGTGAGGTGTTCCGGGAGAAGGCCCCCGGGGCAGACCTAGGACACACTGGGGGGATTGTGTCTCACAGTTGGCCTGGGATTCTTTGGTGTCCTCCTGGTGGAACTGGAAGAGGTGGCTTGGGACTGGGAAGTCTGGTCTTCCGATACTGAGACTGCTGCCTTTGCAACCTGAGCCTGGATAAATAACCTCATTCGATGTTATGTTAACTCATTTTTATGCATTTTTTAACTTCAGCCAATGGAATGTGTGTGTGCATGTGGCGTGTGTGTGTGTCGGGGTTATCGTGAGGTCAAGGATGAAGTGCCATCGTAACACACAAACAAGTGTGAGCGGACTAGACAGGATCAGCAGTGTGATCCACATGTCATTTTGAGATAACCCCCACACCATTAATCTAGAACACCCCCTCCCGATAGATGGGGGGGGCTTTTATTTCCTTCCATGCATCAAGGGATACTTTTATTATTCAGAGTATTCAGTTGAGCACATATTCTGATGTGTAAAGTTGTGTATCTTCTGCACAGGTGTCAGGTTTTGCCACTGAGTCCTATTTGCTCTTTTTTGCGCCATACCTCAGGACAGAAGCATCAGCTGCCAACATCCACAATGAAGAGAGACAAGACACATGCTGCCTGGCATCTGCAGCCAGGTATGTGTGTGTGTGTGTGTGTGTGTGTGAGTGTGTGTGGTGACCTCAGGATGAGCAATGAGTGGTCTATTCTCAGCGCTGCGTCCTGCTGAATTGAGTTCTATTACAGCATGCTTTGTCTAGTCAGGTCTGGTGCAAGCAAACCAAGGTTGAAAGCACATCGGTCTCTCATTGAAACACACACCATTTCACACACACACACACACGCATTCATTCATTTTCTACCGCTTTTTCTTCACGAGGGTCGCGGGGGGGATGCTGGAGCCTATCCCAGCTGTCTTCGGGCGAGAGGCGGGGTACACCCTGGACTGGTCGCCAGCCAATCACAGGGCACACTCACATTCATACCTATGGACAATTTGGAGTCACCAATTAACCTAGCATGTTTTTGGAATGTGGGAGGAAACCGGAGTACCCGGAGAAAACCCACGCATGCACGGGGAGAACATGCAAACTCCACACAGAGATGGCCGAGGGTGGAATTGAACCTTGGTCTCCTAGCCGTGAGGTCTGCGCGCTAACCACTCGACCGCCGTGCCGCCCACACACACAATGTTAAATTATTTTAAAGCATTGTTTTAAAGTATCGTATTTTGTTACATTCATTCATTCATTTTCTACCGCTTACACTCACGAGGGTCACGGGGGGTGCTGGAGCCTATCCCAGCTGTCTTCGGGTGAGAGGTGGGGTACACCCTGGACTGGTGGCCAGCCAATCACAGGGCACATATAGACAAACAACCATTCACACTCACATTCATACCTATGGACAATTTGGAGTCACCAATTAACCTAGCATGTTTTTGGAATGTGGTAGGAAACCAGAGTACCCGGAGAAAACCCACGCATGAAACATGCAAACCTGCACGCTAACCACTTTTCCACCATGCAGCCTTGTTAAATTGCCTTGGTTTTTTTTTTATTAGTGGCGCTTGATGGGACTTACATCTTACTAAAACTGATACCACCGTGTGTCATATTAGATCACTGATTCTCGGTGGCGATCATAATCCTTTTCCAAAATGTGTAATGACCCTGAACGCACCTCACGTCTGTGCTATTTGCTTGCTACACCACTGTGTTTATGGACGACTTGGACAAGCTTGAGCAGGAGGAAAAGGACATTGAGTGTGAACTTAACATGCCATCCATCCGACACGCCGCTATATACATCGCCTTTATATCAGCTGGAGATAAATGTCTCACCGCTCCAGCTCACATTGTGCCAATCTGCAGAATGGTACAGTCCAACTTCATGCCCGGTTTGATCTACTGACCTGCAGGCAGAGGGGTGGTCTAGAGAAGAAAGGGACCTCCCGTTATTATTAAGTTGCTTAAGTTACTCCAGTCACCGGCCTTCAACACGTGTCATTGCCACCTGTCTGTGCTGCTAAAAAATGAGACACACACACACACACACACGGGGTGATTTGCCATATCATCAGCTCCGTGCGCAATTGTTGTGATTTGTCGTCACAGGGAGGCTTGTAAAGTGCATCTAATCGCATTTCCATGTCCTGTCATATTCTCATCAAACAGGCTGCTTTGACTGCGCTTTTCAGTGCACCACACTTCACTGTGTGTGTGTGTGTGTGTGTGTGTGTGTGTGTGTGTTAACAAGCACATGTCCATAAAAGCTCAAAGTGAAGTAGTGCAGGAACATATTACACAACACTTTATCAACTCCCTGATAAATGTTGGTACAGTAGAAGTTGATGAGTGTCAATCAAACATAATGGTAGAAGGCAGCAGTCGTACTAGAAGGTAATAATCTAAAGACATAATTTCACTTTGTGCTTTCTGGGTTTCTTTTCTTGTCTTACTGTCTTTCTCAGGCAGCTGCATGGGTGGAAGTCGCTGTTTGTGAAGGGCAGGTGAAAGTCATGAGTAGCGCACTGTGGTTTAGTTGTGTGGGAAAAGACTGTTGTTCATTTAGTTGTGGGCTGACAAAACAGCAGAGTCAAGGTGACATCATTGGGGCAATTCTCATGTGTCTCATTGTCTCCCAACAGAGGAAACTCCTTTTCGGCGAGGAAGTTCGAGGGATTTTATGACTGAGTTCATATTTTTTCCAATTTCCATTGTTTTCATTCTAAATTGTCCATCGGTATGAATGTGAGTGTGAATGGTTGTTTGTCTATATGTGCCCTGTGATTGACTGGCAAACAGTCCAGGGTGTACCCCGCCGATTCACATTCGAGAATCGTTGGGAGGCACTCGGGAATTGTAAATGAGGAATTGGAAGCGGAATTGTTCAAATTCAAACAATGGCCAACCCTATTCGGCACTCAGCAAATTTGATCAAATTTCCATCATCGTTTTACCAATGAGTTACCAAAAAGTCTGTTTTTCCAGTCTTATATTTTGTCATGGTAGTTTCCTTCAAAGTAATGTTCAAATATGATTCCGTCTCATTTTTATGAACCCAATATTGCGTATCGTCTCATCTCGTGTGTTGGGTGTATTATGACACCCCGAGTCAAAGGTCAAACTGTTGAAGAAGGGTGTGTCAGATAACAGTTTAATGGAAGCTGGGGGAGTCCATTGAGAAGATGTGTGTGTGCTCTACTTTTCTGGGTGGAAGGGGTGGAGGGAGTGAAGCACAGGGAGGTGTAATTAGGCCATCATTTGAAGTTTTTTGTACTTCCTCCTCTGGAGCAGGTACGGGGTCATGCCAACTTTTACACATTTGCTGGGCTCTTTGTATACTGTATATATACAGTATATAATACTGGTATATGTACTGTATGTGTGTGTGTTAGTATACAGGCTATACAGTATCACTGACCTTTCAGAGCTGACCTTTGTCCTCTTATACTCATAGTCGTCTTATATTTGGGTCAATATGGTATGTCACTTCACTACTAAATTCAACAGTTAACTTTTGGTGCAAAATCTTCTTAAATCATTCAAGGTTGCACATTGTAGGGAAGTTTTGACACATGCACACACACGGTTCAGTTCCCAATGCGAAAATTTTAAATAGTTCATAGTTTTATATTTGTAAATAAATGATTATTTTGATGTAAACTAACCTCTCTTGGTAGTGTTTATGTTGTTATATTTGTTTAGATATTTGAGCTGTCACAAAAAGCTGTTTTTCTCTTTTTAGTTGGGAACTGATATTTTCCTGAAACTTACCTACGGCTGATGACTAAAAAATGGAAAAAGGTAGAAACTATATTTTTCTTGGTCTTGTGCTTGGTAACCTATAGCATAAAGCTGTTTTGTTCAGATAACTTAATGTAAATAACTTGTCCTTGGATTGGTTTTAGCATATTTCTTGTGCAAAAAATATCAATCCAACCTCAAAGCTGTTTTTCTCTCTTTTTAGTTGGGAACTGATATTTTCCTGAAACTTACCTACAGCTGATGACTAAAAAATGGAAAAAAGTAGAAACTATATTTTTCTTGGTCTTGTGCTTGGTCACATATAACATAAAGCTGTTTTTCTATCTTTTTAGTTGGGAACTGATATTTTCCTGAAACATACCTACAGCTGATGACTAAAAAAATGGAAAAAGGTAGAAACTATATATTTTTTTATACTGGATTGGTTTTAGCAAATTTATTGTGCAAAAAATATCAATCCTACCTCCACATCCTTCTATTTTTGTAGATGCGACCCTCTGTGGAAAAGGTTTGGACACCTCTGCCTTCGCCAGTGAAACTAATGGTCTGTTGTCACGCAGTGAAACACTTATTAGTCTTATAAGTCTTATTGTATCGTCAAACGTCGCCTGATTGCTTGAGGCCTTCAACCAAGTACAATTTTTATTCCTTTTCGTTCTTAATTAGTTGGTAAGGAGATAAAACTGTAGGCACTCGATAAATTACACTTTTTTCTGTCTCCAAGTCGCTGATAGCCCATTTAGGGGCCACTAATCAATTAAAGTCCTTTTGTACCCTCCCCTGCACACACATACACACATGCACACACACACCCACACACACACACATCCATTAATGAGTGGACAGCTAATTAAGACTCCAAAAGTGAGGGGAGTCACTTCTTTTATTTTATTGATAGCACCTACCATCATTCCCTTCTCGCTATTTTGCATTTTAATGTTCATTAATAAACTTTTATTGTTTTGTTAATTATAATACCACCCTCCCACGTTGGGAAGGAAAGCAAGAGATTTGTTCCAGAAAGGTTTTGTGCTCCATAAAAGCCGGAGTCTGTGCAGAAGTGGTGGCACACAAGGCGGGGGAGGAGGGAAACTACAAATTAAGTCGAGTGGAATCCTTTCATTTGATGTGTTCCAATTCAGAACTAATGATGAAAGGAAATATCTCACTTTTGAACATTCTCCACTGGCAGAATATTTCTTTTTTTTTTCATTTTCGGGCCTTTGTCTTGAGTTGTGGACTCCTATAGAGCAGCTACACACGATAACCCGCACAGAAAGCTTTTTTCCAGAATCTGCCCCAGCTGGATTTCCAAAATGGTCTATTTGAATTTATTCCACCCACAGCCCACCTCCAGGGCACACCCACTCCGCTATGATTGGTCACACTCCCAAGCGCTCCCGAGGACTTTCGGACTACTGCCGAACCCCACTTTCTAATTTTGTCGATATCTGAGTTGATAATAAATTAATAAACCTTTGCAGAGCTACTTGAAAAGTGGGGCTGCACGGCGGATGAGCGGTTAGTGCGCAGGCCTCACAGCTAGGAGACCTGAGTTCAATTCCACCCTCAGCCATCTCTGTGTGGAGTTTGCATGCGTGGGTTTTTCCAGGGACTCCGGTTTCCTCCCACATTCCAAAAACATGTTAAGTTAATTGGCGACTCCAAATTGTCCATAGGTATGAATGTGAGTGTGAATGGTTGTTTGTCTATTTGTGCCCTGTGATTGGCTGGCGACCAGTCCAGGGTGCGACCCTTGTGAGGATAAGCGGTAGAAAATAAATGAATGAATGACTTGAAAAGTGTTTAGGAGCTTCTGTTAACTTCTAAGCGACTGGTTGGAGACCCCTGATTTACCGTTTATGAATATAAGAGTGGTAACATAGATTTTCTACAAGTGGAAATGTGGTCAGTACACTTTTTTTGGGACTACCCGTGTTTAAAAAACTTAAGTAGACCACTGACTGTGGTGGAAAAAGGCTATTAGCAACTCCAGAGATCGGTGAGCTTATGATTTGCATCCCATTATTCACACATAACGCTACACAGACAACAGTTTTTACACAATATAAACACAGTTATGACACTTATAAATTGTGACTTGCAGCTTGCGCTTCTGACTCTTCAGACTTCAGCAACAGTTTGGCCGATAGCCCGAAGCCAACACCCTGTACCCGGGCACGTACATACTGTATAAACTAGCCCAGCTCACTGTGATGTCACAGTAGAAAAAAACTCTCTGAAAGCTTGGTTTCAGAGCCATCCCAAAGTTCTTTCAGGGCCCACGTCCAAACGAGCAAACCTCATTTAACGTTTAACAAGAGAATACAACATTCTAACAACATTATAGGTCAGAAACGTTGAAAAAGCATAATAGGTTGCCTTTAAGGACAAATAACACATAATTCAAAGCAAATAGTGAAGTTTAAAAAGAAGTTAACCCCTGTAAAATGCAAAAAGTGTAAGTGTAAAAAGTCAAAGAAAAAGCAAAACATGCATAGTTAATCTTTCCTCACTCAACTGAGGTCTCATGAGGTATTCTGACGTTTTGACATAACCTCAATTTGAACACCACTTGCAAGACATATTTGATCAAATGTAGATTCCAGACTTGAACATTGTCTTTGTGTGGAGCACGGCTTATTAAAAGCTGTACACATGTTATTATAAACATCCACTCGTGTGGGCGGGTGTATGCATATATTAGTGTGGGCGTGTTCTCGCCTCCTTTAATGACGGTGTGCACATGAGTAGTTGGGCCGTAGAGGTGCTAGGCCAGGGACGTGCATGATGGATCGTGGAGGCCACTTGATAGCGCCATTACTCACTGACACGCACACATTCATGCAGTTCACACCTGCCTGACACCTGTTCCCCGCGGGGGTCTGTCTGTCCCTGAGGCCATCGCCAGCTAGACCCAAAAAATTATACCTCCTACGCCAGCAAATACTTGTTAAGTTTGTGAAAGAGCAACTTTGGAGGACATATCTCATTTCCAATACATATTCTTATCTCTATATACCGTCTATATACTTTGATGTAGAAATGGATGCATATTTCCACTTGTAGGAGGGTTGTAGTTGAGATAATGATGAGTTGTCATGTTGTCACAGTTTAAAAAGTGCAAAAGTGGACCAACTGCACATTGCATTGGTTTTGGAGGCCTATGTAAAGGCTCCAAAAAAGGCCAGTATTGTTAGTCCAGCGAACGGCATCGTGCTATGTCTATCTTTCTGCCAATCACAGGGCACATAAAGACAAATAAGCATTCACACTCACATTCATACCTATGGACACATGGTGGCCGAATGGTTAGCATATTGGCCAGACAGTCAGGACATCGGGAAGACCAGGGTTTGATTCTCTATGTGGGTTTTCTCCGGGTACTCCCACATTCCAAAAGCATATGAATGTGATTGGCTGGCGACCAGTTCAGGGTGTACCCCGCCTCTTGCCCGAAGACAGCTGGGATAGGCTCCAGCACCCCCTGCAACCCTTTTGAGGCTAAGCGGTAGAATGAATTGCATTGGTTTTGGAGGCCTATGTAAAGGCCCCAAAAAAGGCCAGTATTGGTAGTCCAGCGAACGGCATCGTGCTATGTCTATCTTTCTGCCAATCACAGGGCACATATAGACAAATAAGCATTCACACTCACATTCATACCTATGGACACATGGTGGCTGAATGGTTAGCATGTTAGCCAGACAGTCAGGACATCGGGAAGACCAGGGTTCGATTCTCTGTATGGGTTTTCTCCGGGTACTCCCACATTCCAAAAACGTAGGTATGAATGTGATTGGCTCGTGATCAGTCCAGGGTGTACAGCTGGCATGGAAAATGGATGGATGGCATTATGTTGATGAATCAGACGTTATCAACATGAAATCAATAAGTTGTCGGATGAAAGGTGAAAGGTCAAGGTGGAGAGGAAGGAGCCAAATCGCCATTTAGACATACATGTATGCATCTAAACATGGACATCACGCCTACAAACAAAAAGACAGCCCTTTTTATGTTAAATGTAGAAACTTACAATGGGTGGGATGGGGATGGGGATGGGGGGGGGGCACCTGGGGACAGGGTGGCCATATGTTGAAGCTTTGTCTCAACCTACAAAAGTGGGCCTGCTCTTCATGTGATTTGTCAAAGGGGCCTTCCATGGTGACGGGTGCAGGAGATGCAGCGGGTCCACAGGCATGACGGGAACCAGAGGAACAACAGTGGTGTTTATTAAAAAAAAAAGACCGTCTTGTTTAGGAAGAAAAGGAGGTTTTGAAGCAAGGTGCCTCCGGGCTTCTTTACCCCCCCACCCTCTCTCACTGTGTCCTCATGTGCAGGGGGTTGGGACGCTGAACAGATTATGGCATAATTAAGGCGCTAAAGCAGCACATTATCCACCTGGTGGCTTAACCGAGGTGGCTAGCACTGCGGCTAGGCTAATCAGTATGTGTGTGGAGGGAACGTGTTGTACGATGTGCATGTGTGTGTGTGTGTGTGTGTGTGTGTGTAATTACAGCCATTTGCATGTGTGTATGCAGCAAGCAGCACGGGGGCCCATCTCACCTGATTAAGGCCTCTTAGAGGGATGTGTTAAAAGCATTAGGTGAGGACAGGAATGTAATTCGTCATGTTTAAAGGCTGCAAATTGAATCAGGGATTAAGAGGCAGCCAAATGAGCGCACATATTCGTAGCAGTGAGACAACTCTATGGAAGTCACAGGCACCGTCTGAGTTTGGAAACAACACAGCGCCCTCTATTTCTCTCAACATTGTCCTCTAAGTGGTTGAATTGAAAATAATTGTGCAGACAATGCAATAAAAAGAGGAGCGGGACAATATAACTTGGAAGAGACGCCACTATTATTAGGTTGGGGAGACTACTAAGTGTATAGTGAAATACCTCAGAGAGTCATTTTACACCTTCAGACTTTATTAAAGCTAATGGGTTTATATAGACATCCCCAAGGCTGCTCTATTCATTACTTCTAACCATTAGGAAGTATTATACACACTCACACACACACACACACACACACACAACAAAGTCAGAGCAGCGGCGGTGAGACAGGATGAGAGGCTTTTTTTTTTTACTAATTTTTCATTTATACATAATAAACAATTTAATTATCATTATATAGTTTAGTTTGAATATGTTTCAAGAGGCTACTGTAATTTGAGATGCAACGCACACCGAAAAGAAGCAGGAAGAAGCAGAGCTTTTGTTATTCATTTATTTTGCGCACAATTAAAAACTGAAGTTCACTTTATTTGTCATGATTTTGCAACATACCGTTTAAAACCCATTGGTCATACGTGTCAGATAAAGTATAACGTGTACTTGAGCAACCTTAGTATACCGTTATTAATATTACATAGCAATAACGATTGTAGCTTTTCTATGAAATTTGTCATCGTTTCTTTAAAAAGTGTAACGGTTTTACTTTCCGGTTAATGAAACAGAGGTAAAATAAATCTTTGACAAGTTGAATAAAAAAAAAAACAAGGATATAAAAGCGGAAATTGAGAGAGGGGCTGAGTCATCGTCAAGGGCACACGGTTTTGTGTGAAGGGTAGGACTCGTGCGCATGTTCATGCAGATATTAAATGACAACTGTACTGGTGGAGGCAAGTGGACATATGGTCCTGTTTTATCTGACGGACTCAGATGTAGATTTAAAAAAAAAAAAAAAAAAAAAGTTTTCGGAGCCATGTTCATATGAGACAAGTATTATTTTTGTATGGATCAGTCAGACATTTAATCCTCATTTACTCCAAACTAGCTAAAAAAAGACACCAAAGCCAAGTGTACTTCTTACATTTGTAAATTACCACTACTGAAAATGTGATTCTGTGCTGCATTATGATTATTATTACATTTCTTAATATTTATACTGTTATTGTTATTATTACACTATAACCTTTATTTATACAGGGTGTCCCTGTCTAAAGATATATGTTTTCAACATTATTTTTTATATTTTAATGTTATTCTTTTCAATAAGCATTTCCAATATGTTTCACATTTTTTTAATTGTTAGTATTTTATATTTTAGATGTTAAGATATTCCCATCCTATTTGAATATTAATTTCATACATGTGACATTATTGATTTTAGAGGGTCAGTCAATTATTTATACACACTGCATCATGTTGTTGTGTAATATCGAGACTCAAGAAGACAAAGCAGCCGTTAAAGTGTTTTTAAAAAAAATCCATCGCTGATGATGATGTAATACCTGTGTAATTATCGTGTAATTACATGTAAAAATACTACGCAGCTGCTTCATGTTAGCAGGCCCATTATTCAGCTGACCTTGACTACATTTGATTATGACACACATGCAGTGTGACAAATACGCTCCCTGTCCTGTGTTTTTATTTTATCTTTTATCTGTTTATATATTGTTCAAGTGCTGCTTCATTAGTGCATCATTACCACGTTACTAAGGTTTGTGACATCTCTGTTTCAAGCAGAAAGGCAAAGTCAGTGCAGGAATTTGTGTTGCGGTGCTAATATGAGGACTAAAATATGAGGACTAACTCACTTTGTTTGTTTGTGCTGCTGCACAATTTGCAGGATGACTCAAAGACAAAGAAGGACGGTCATTAGAAGACTCTGCAGCATCAGGTACCGGACGCTGCTCTCTTTTTCCATCTCTTAGACACACTTTCTATCTTTACACCTCTGTTTTTATATTATACACACACACACACACACAGATCTGTTGTGCTCCCTTAGGTGATGTGCTGGTATAGAGCGCCATCTACAGGCTGTAAGCTTTGTTGTCAACACTGCCTGACAATCTTTTCATTTCATGCAACGTATTTAAAGGGTGCACAAGGTATGCATAACAACTTTGCACAGAGAATGGACTCATTTAGAATGATGCACCCCTTCCGTTATACATTATAATGTAAAATTGTGCACCTTTGTACACAACCATAATTGTTTTAGATTATAAATAATCAAGATGTGAGGCTTTCATTTACTGGGTTTCACAAATATACCACTTTAATATAATATATTAAAGTGCCTCACTTATGTGCCTCATATTAACTCACTAGCAAGATCTCAGTGTATAGACTGGTCATATAACTCATCACGTTTCATATTATCTACATACTGTATTGTATATAACTCTGGGAAAAACTGTTGATTTTGTTAATACTTGGGTTGTTTGTATTGTTTATTTTTCTATATTGTGTATTTTGTACTGCTTAACTGATTCTGTACTCTTGCTGCTATGCAATGCAAATTTCCCCACTGAGGGACGAATAAAGGCATATCTCTTACCTTATATATATTGTATTTTATATTATAATATATCATTATAATATATATATTTTATTATTATTATGTCATGGGGATGAAATGAAAACTTAACACAATATGGCACAACTGGTATCATCCTGGCACACCACATTTCGCCGTTATTTTTATAGTTCAGTTCAACTAGTGAAACCCTTCTATTCTATCATTAATATTACATTATTAATGTAATTATACTAATATTTCAATAATGTATATCTTCATAAGTTTGGTGATTCTAGCTTAAAGCTAATAAAAAAATCAGTGTGCATTGGGGGGGACATGACAGAAAATAATTGATATAAACTACTTTACAACGATTTTACTCAAGAAAAACATTTGTCATGTTATACATATCGGTATCTGAAATTGAGAGTTGGACAATATCAGTTATCGGCCAAAAAGCCAATATCGGACATCCCGAGTCTTCACCCAGGACAAAAGTGAAATCCGTATAAGAACCACAAACCAACAGCAAAGCATCTCCACGGAGGACAATCTTTGTAAGTTTCATCTAACAAATAAAAAGAATGTTTATATTTACAATGTCGCTTTGATATATTCTACATAAAATGGCTGTCACTGCCATACCGTATTTTTGTCAAACATCTTCACACACATGTTGATTGTTTTATTCCAACTCTATTGTTGTGGCATATAAAGGCTTAAAAAATGAAATCCAATAACAAGCAAGCTCTGTCACCGTCTAAATACTTTGTGGGCTTAACTGTATTTCTTCCACGGGTTATTCAAGCTTTCAATAAATGACTGAATTCCTAATGGGATATGCATTTCTGTTATACCTGCGGCTTGATGGAGTGCAACTGCTTTGGCTTCTCTCTTCTGTTTTGCTTGCAAAAAAGCTCTGTTATATTTGTAAAAGTGATGAATGAGTCTGCCCTAATACATTCTTCATTTTCAATGTGTGTGTGTGTGTGTGTGTGTGTGTGTGTGTGTCCAACATTTTCAAAGTCATGGTTTCCCCCGAGAGAGGTCAGTGAGTGTGCTGGGTAATGCTTTTGCTCACTGACCACCGCACGGGTACATTAGTATGCTACTGTGTGGTACTTTGACAGTACTGTGTAATACTTACATTGTTTACATTTTAGCCATGCAATAACAAGATTATACTGTATTACGTCAATCAGTAGACCAGATGAAGGGGACCATTATGACCAATATAAACCACTGCATTTTCCTCTGGTGTGCGTGAGTGAAATGAAGAAAAGCTTTGTTGCCTTTAGGGCAGGGGTTTCAAACACACGGCCCGCGGGCCAAATGTGGCCCGCAGGACACTAGTTTGAGGCCCTGATATGAAAGTTCAATGTTAATGCGGCCCGCGCAAGTTTGATATGGATGCTGTATGGTATCATGTACCCAGAAAAAATTATTACGTTTGATTAATGTTCATGTTAAAGGTTAAATAACTGTTAATACTGTTCATTTTAATCTGAAAAAAATAATTTGTCTACCCACCAACTATATTTGGTTTAAGTTTTTATTATTTTTTATTATTTGCCGTATTTACCATATCACGGTTTCTCAAAAAATGAATTGATGAATAAAGGATCGCTGTTTTGTGGCTGACTGTGACCTATTAGTTATATGGAGTATTCTAGTCATCAGAAATGTTACAGTGATGAGACAATAGATTACCTTCATTTGCATCTCCATGGAGTCAGACAAAAAATGTTCTCCTCCTATTCAGTGTGGAATTGGTACATTTTTTGGTTTCTTACTTTGTCTTTCTTCACTACTCAGTTTCAACGGCTTTAATTTTAAAATAAATTGAATGCTAACTTGTTAGCTCAGTAGCTTGCTACGCTTAAAGAGCTGTCTTGTGTTGTATTGCAGTTGTTCCAGATACTACACCAACAAGGGCCTTTCCCAATGCTAACATGACTTATTTTTATTTTTATTTTTATTTTTATTTTTATTTTTATTTTTATTTTTATTTTTATTTTTATTTTTATTTTTATTTTTATTTTTATGTCTGGAACCATCCATCCATTTTCTATACCGCTTATCCTCGCTAGGGTTGCAAGGGTATGCTGGAGCCTATCCCAGCTGACATCGGGCTAGATGCATTGGTACACCCTGGACTGTTCGCCCCCCAATCACAGGACACATATAGAATAATTATCTGAAATTGCTGTATTGATACTGCAGCAGGTGTGGAGAAAAAGTAGTAAAAGTATAAAAGTATGAGACTGATTATTTGTTTAAATAGGAGATAATATGTAATTTTTTAGGCAGGAGTTTTAATACTTCTATGCAGGACCGACAGTACAAGTGTGGCCTACCTGTGGGTCATACACACACACACACACACACACACACACATTATTATTATTATAAAGTGGAGTGTGTCATTTCTCTTCTCCTGTCAGCTCACTGCCCCGGAACAATTTCAGTTTTAATAGCTTTTACTATGTAAGTGAAGCACAGGAGACACAAAAAGGAAGGACAACACACACACACACACACACACACACAGAATGAAAATTGAGCCATCAAAAAAAATGAAGTCGGACCCAGTGAGAGAGAAAGGGACAGACAAAAAGACACGACAGACAGATCCCAGGAGCGTCTTGTAATTATCCCCATGGTCGAGTTGCCTCCAGCAGGGCTCAGCAACAAACCCTGACACCCCCAACCCCCCCCACACACACAACCCCCTATCATCCCTCTATAACCCCCTCGCTTTGCTAATTTCATCCCAGGGATTAGCCCCCTGCTTGCTTGTCTACCTTGCAATATTTCTCAGGTTGCAATAGTGAAATATGGCCTCCTTTTACTCCATCCCTTGCTTCCTCCTCTGTGGAGGGTTAAACAAGGAGACGAGGTTAGGGGGAGAGAAACAAGTGCGGGAAGTCCCACACTGCACCTGCAGGGCAACAAAAGCTGTTTTCTTTATGCATAAGACAGGAGGAAGTGGGGGGGGGTACTGTCATATATCCCCTGATAGTCTTTTGTTGAGCTGTCTCTCTTGTGTCCTGTCTCTTTAATTCTTGGCTGCTTTGGTCCTTGGTACTGAAAAATAAGCACTAAGTCATGAATTACTTTAGTAATAAATATAACATATACATAGAGTATAGTAGTGGTATTATCGCAGTATGTGTCCATGCATACAATGACCCGCATGGTGTCTCCCCTCCATCACTCCAGCCTCTCATTACAGCAGCACAATCCCAGCCTGTCACGTAATTAAAGGCAAAGTTATAAATGACCAGCAGGCCAAAAGCCATATTTCACAGGTGGCCATCTATTTATTTATCATTTTTCACCTTTTCAAATGTGTTTTTTATGCAAATGAGCGCCAGGACACTTTTCAATTAACTTTGGGGACCCAGTCACTCTATAAGTACCACAGAAGCTTGTTATTAAAAATGGAGTATTTTTTGTTAGCCGCCATACATTAATCCTGCGCATCAATGAAATTGTTTGAGTTAATTTATGTACTGTATTTCTCTTCACTTAACAACATGGCAATTGCTTTTTTGTAAATAATATTCTGCTATGTTCATTCTCTGGTGCCTCAACATTGTCTCCCTCTCTCTTGCTCTCTCACTCTTTTCCTCTCTCTCTCTCTCTCTCTCTCTCTCTCTCAACAGGCCTACACTCAGACAGCAGGGCCATTTAATGGGATATTATATGCAATGCAAGCAAGCAATTGGCAGCCAGGTAGTCCGCTATGGTCCTTTTTATGGCAACAGACTGCAAGTGTCCCCCTCATTTTCTCCCTAATAGACCCCCAGTGTGAAAGCAAAGCGTCAGCAACAAAATCACTTCAAGGGAGACACAAAGAGCAGGAAACGCAACTTCTTATAACTATAAGAAAGTTAGCTCAAGTTAGGCCAAGACCTTAGACTTATTTTACATTTGACACAGTGGATGAGCGGTTAGCACGCAGGCCTCACAATTAGTAGACCCAATTTCAATTCCACCCTCGGCCATCTCTGTGGCATCTTTTAGAGTCTTTGTAGCAAAATGGAGCGCTAGGTATGATCTCTTCCGTCTGTGAATGACGCTGAGTTAGTCATTAACATTAGCTAGTAAAAACGCACAGAGAAAAGAAGTTTTGGTTGTGTTTTAAATCATCAAAATATGGAAAAATACTGCAACTTTTACATGTTAACATCGGTGTACGTGTTAATGCATGATCACAGCATGTATAGCAAACCATGCTAAGTTTTTTAAGAGGGCTTTATAGTCGAAATAGGTGTATCCCAATGACGTGTATTGTTAGCTAGCTCATATTAACTTATTTCCCTGTGTTATAATGCACAGAAAAGGGAAAGAAATATGTGTTCATGTGTTCACATAAGGATTGAGAATGATGGGCAAAATTCCCCCAAAAGTGTAGTTCCCCTTTAAGAATGAACCCCTTGTGTTTGTACAGTCAAACTTGTGCTAAATTTAGTCCTGTTTTCTTTTAAATGCAATTTTGGTACCAAAACAATTGTGTGGTAGGGCGATGGTTTCATTACCTTTGATACAAATATGAGCCCATCTGTTTGATGTATTTTAAGGCAAAATAAAGTTTGTAACTTAGCTGTGAAAAAAAATCCATATTACTTGTATTTGTGTTTGTATTACAACATTATTAAACTGACTAAAATATAAAATACATATGAAAAAAAATCCCTAATAACTTCCTCCTGCGCCATGCCCAATGTGCTTATCATTTTGATGTGTGTGTGTGTGTGTGTGTGTGTGTGCAGCTGTGCCTTCTCCCTGGTGCGTAAAAAACATTCATTAATTGAATTCCCTCTAATTTTCCCCGTCAGCTTCGCCTTGCTAAGCGAATCGCCCGCCTGCCACGCGCACCACGCCACACTTCAGGTGTGCTGGATAATGGAGGATGACATTTGTGTCCCATCATGCCTCGGGGGCAACATGTGATACATGGCTTCCCTCTATGAAGGTTAAACTGAACTAACCTGCCTTTGGTGTTTCATTACCCACTTGTTAAATACTCTTTTGGTAATAAAATGTTTTTTTTTTTAAATGATCCAGTGTGTTAAGTGTAAGATAGTGACAAGCATTACAATGAAACCGCCATTACTCTCAGCCAAACGACCTGAGCCATCGTTATATATAAAGCAGCAACCACATTTCACATTCAGCATCATCTGTGTCCTTAAACAAATGTAAATATATCGACTAAAATGAATGCTCCTCACTGTTTTAACACCCCAAGTTAAGTACTGCGGCTATAGCAACGCCACATAAAATATTATATTCCAGCCATTAACGGAACTACAAGCCTCGCTTTGGCCAATATGGCTCCACGGCGACTTAGCAAATCATCATACCTGGTGTCATTTTGGCTGTAAAACCAGATATAAAGGGGCTTCACAACTGTTCTCCAAAACCTAATAAAACACTTTCACAAGGCCACAGTAAGGACACAGGAATGGGTCATGGGAAGCAAGCGTTTACCAAAAAACAAAGTACTTTGGAATAGATGTATAGAATATACTGTAAATAGTGTTTTCTATACATTTGTCTACAAATTTTAAAAAAATAAAAAAAAGTGGTTAGATCTCACTTATTTTGACACTTAAAACATTAGCACTCGGTGGGTGCACTCAGGGGCTAGGGGGGTCGGGGCCAGGTGGGTTGACTGGCGGGGTTGGTGGTGTGCTTCAGCAATGTCCTGGGGTTTTGCTGGGGTGTCCGATGTTCCCACTCTTCTTTTGTTGTTTTGTCTTATGTAAGATTCTGTGATTATATGGAAAAAAAATCACATATTGAATTGCTAACTGCTATGGCGTGGAGAAGGGGTAAAGAAAAGAAAAAGAAAAGAAACAATATTCCCTTTTTCAGTGTCTGAACAACACTTTTTGGTTTGCATAGCTCTATATACAATATTTGCATCATCCACAATAACTCATAATTTGAGTAATACACAGCAAATTCAGAAGTGTTAAATCAACTCCTAGGGAGTTAAATTCAACACTTTGAAAGTGTCTATATTGGTCCACACTAAATCGAGTTAAAATAACACTTTTGAAAGTGTTAAACAGTTAACACTGTGACAGAGTTGGATCAACACTCTCAATAGTTGAAATTTAACACCCATCAGTGTTGAATTTACCTAACACTAGTGTGTAGTGTCAAAAATTAACACTATCATTGTGTTGTTTTAACACTGAATAAAATTCAAATTATACTAACACTATGGATAGTGTTAAATATTATACTACTACTACTGCTCATAATAATAATAATATTGATGTTAATGTTAATATTAATATTAATGATAATAATAATGTTGTTATTATCATCATTATTGTTGTTAATAATAATAATAATAATGATAATAACAACAACAACAATAAAATTTACAAAGAAAACCACACAAGTTGCAGTTTGAATCACCTGTATTTCAAACAAGCACACCACATTAACAACAGCACTGGCTTTGCAATAACCACAACACAGGTCACACAATATGACAATGTGGCACTATGTATGTTTTTTCACACAATATGACAATGTGGCACTATGTATGTTTTTTCACACATCTCATTGGAAAACTGTTTGTCATAGGGCCTGTAATAAATCAACTCCTTAACTGGAAAAACAGAAAATGAATCTGCTCTCTCATTGATACAGTATGCACTGAAATGATCATCAAAATAAAGAGTGTCCACTCTGCAAGTCAAAATAAAAGCTTGCTCATCATGTATTATGATGTTGGTGACCTTTCTGAAAACAGGAACTTCCATATTTGTTCCAGTACAAACAAACATACCAGTCTGGTATTGTGTTCCATAGTTCTTCACCCAATTAGTGGTTGACACTTCACAGTATGCATTTTCATCAAAAACAGAACTTAAAACATCACCTCCTTCCAAGCTATCAATGGTTTCTTTCTTCACTGGACCAAACTCAAATCTCTGAAAATTAAAATTCTCCCAGTGGTAAGCTAGCTGTCTCTGGTGTTGTTTCACCAGTGCTTTTGTGATGTTTTTGAAATTTTTCACTGATCTTTTAAAAAAATTATGTTTTGCCTCGAACCTCATGCACCATACGTGAAGGAGTGGACCTATTTTTCTAATACAACGTGGATAATGTAGCATGAAATGATGCTTTGGAATCAATCTTTTCTGTGAAAACAAAGACTGAAATAGCTTGTGGTGGTCCTTAATCAAGTGCTTCAAATAGTATGTCATACCGTTAGTTACAATAGGTGAAAATACAATATTCACAATCTGAATCAAGAGGAGGAGCAGATTCCAGTAACAGTTATTTCTTTCCAATACATCACCAAAAATAAGAGGAGTATTTCTCACAAGACACCACGACTGAATTGCATTTAGACCAAGGTCCTTGCTAGCATCATCCATTTTCAACCCGCTTGGCCTATTTTTTCTCTCAATATAACCATAGTTGAAACTTTGGATCCTCAGTGACAATGATTCCAAAGACAGATACTTATGGTTGACAAGGTACTGAAAGATAAGTTTGAGTTCGTATTGTACAACACCTTCAAGTAAGTCGTGCATGATATCAACTGCATAGCATATGAGCTGCAGTGTTGCGCTGAACCGTTTTTATCCTCCAGGCCAAGTACCCAGATCCACTCTGTGGGTCATAGAAGTGTTCCTGTAATATTAAAAACATTAAATTGTAGAGTAAGTTCAGACCACATTACTACTCCATAAATTGATATACAAGCTTTTCATTTATAAACTTACATATCCATTGTCTGAGTATGGATCTCTGAGGCTGGGAAACAGAGAGATGATGCCCAAAGCGTATTTACTTCGCACAGAGACAGGTGGGCTCCTCCTGAAAGATAAACATGACATAAACAAGCTAAATTTACAGTTCATATTTTCACAGAAAACCGATTTAACTTTTTTTCCAATGCACCCCTCACATATTCAATCTCTTTGCACATCCTGCAGCTTTCAAGACTGCAGTGATTCGACCCATGCTGAAGAAACCAACCCTCGACCCCGGGAGTATTTCCCACTATAGGCCGGTGTCTAACCTCCCATTTCTGTCCAAGATCCTTGAAAGAATTGTAGCACAACAGCTCAATGACCACATGGCTTTGGGTGATCTTTTTGAACCTTTTCAGTCTGGTTTCAGGGGAAACCATTCCACTGAATCAGCCCTTGCAAAAGTGACAAATGATCTTCTTCTTTCTATGGACTGTGACACATCTACAATATTGTTATTACTTGATCTCAGTGCTGCTTTCGACACTGTCGATCACTCTATCTTACTGGAACGCCTTCAAACATATGTTGGTGTTACTGGTCCGGTACTCTCTTGGTTTAAATCTTATCTTGAGGATCGGACGCATCGTGTCGTCTGTGATGATATGACTTCAGAGTTCTGTGATGTCACTTGTGGAGTTCCACAAGGTTCAGTGCTCGGCCCTCTTTTATTTAACATTTACATGTTACCGCTTGGCGACATCATTCGCAAACATAAGATTAGCTTTCACTCTTATGCTGATGACACTCAGCTTTATGTCCCACTAAAGTTAACTGACCCGCACGACTGCTCTAATTTGGAGGCTTGCCTCATTGATATTAAACATTGGATGTCCTGTAACTTTTTACTCCTGAACTCTGATAAAACTGAGATGGTGATTATCGGCCCTGCTAAACAGAGCCGCCTGTTTAAGGACACCACTCTGAGTTTTGATAATAGTATAATTTCCCAAAGTGACTCTGTAAAAAATCTGGGTGTGATATTGGACCCGACTTTATCCTTTCATAAACACATTAAGAATGTTACTAAAACAGCATTTTTTCATCTTCGCAATATTGCAAAGATACGACCTATTCTATCAACTTCTGATGCAGAGACCCTAGTCCATGCATTTGTCACGTCTCGCCTTGACTACTGTAATGTACTGCTTTCTGGTCTTCCAATGGCGAGTCTCAAAAGCTTACAGTTAGTACAAAATGCTGCAGCGCGACTTCTTACATGGACACGTAAGTGTGACCATATTTCACCAATACTAGCCAACCTGCACTGGCTCCCAGTTCACTTAAGATGTGACTTTAAGGTACTGCTTCTGGTTTACAAAATATTACACGGGTTGGCACCTTTTTATCTGGTGGACCTAATTGTACCCTATGCTCCGTCTAGAAACCTACGCTCACAACACGCCGGTCTTTTGACTATCCCGAGAGCCAGAAAGAAGTATGCAGGCTCTAGAGCCTTTTCCATTCGGGCCCCAACGTTGTGGAATGATCTACCTGTTAATATTAGAGCTGCTACCTCAGTAGAAATGTTCAAGTCCCGACTTAAGACTCATTTCTATACTTTAGCGTTTTGTTAAAAATATTCCCCGCCTGCTTTGACTGCCGCTCCTTCTCTCTCCCATACCGCCCCTCCGGCTGAGGGGGCGGGTCCAGGAGAGGCTGTTTTGGAAGTCTGCCTTGACGAAATTGGACATCGGACGTGGCCTACCTTGGAGGCGCTGCAGCAGAGGGATAGTGATCATCTCAAGACCCACGGCTGCCCAACTGTCCTAATGGCATCACATCTTGGACCTGGACTATTATACTCTATGTTTTTATTTAACTGTCACATGTAAACCTCTCCCCATCCATTGCAGCCTGGTCATCCTAGAAGGGGGATTCCCCCATCTGCGGTCCCTTCTCAAGGTTTCTTTTTCCCTAATGGGTTTTTGAGTTTTTCCTTGCCCTGATGGGGGTTCAGATCAGGGGATGTCGTCTGTCGTCTATTGTCTGTCTTCTACTGTTGCCTGCTTGTTAAGCCCTTTGAGGCTCTTTTGTGATTAAGGGCTATATAAATAAACTTGACTTGACTTGACTACTACAGTTCCTTCAGTGCTTACAAATGTTACTGTTGTTAGTGTCACTGAGTTTAAGTCTCTTTCAAATAGTTTTTTTTAATCAGTTTTTGTATCATGTTTTAGCCATTTAGTATTTATCTCTTTCATAGGAGAAAATAAATAATAAGTTGCTTTACTAATATGCAATGTTCTAAAATAAGTGTGCTGTTAAAAAAAAAATCTGTAAAGTATAAATATGAACAATGAAGTCTTACCCATGACTTTCAACCATGTCGGCCACAAGAAGGTTTACCAACTGTCTCCTTGTGCTATCCATCAATGTTTTCATTTTATCATATTCATCCAAAATAATCTGTCCACCCGGTTTGTCCTTCAGAGCATCTCTCACCATCTAAAACATAAAGAATCATAAAGCAAATTAGCAATTATATCCATCACGATCATCATTATGTCCAACAACAAAAAAAGTTTGACACAGTTCTACTGCACAATATATTTGTGTGTGATATTTGATAACTAAGACCTCTTTTGCCGATTTCCGTTCAGCATGGGTTCTCTTCCCTCCATTTGTCCGAACAATCACTGTTGCATCAGATGAATCAGAGGATACTGGCACGGAGTCTTCTGACACTGACACAGATGAGTTGTCTGACATGGGTGACTCCAACGAAGTATATGAAAGATCATGATGAAGCACAACTGTAAACAGTAAAAGAAAAATGTATACACAAAATGAAAAAATAATTAGTTCTCCACAATACTCTATTGACGATCCACTCCTGACCTCACAAGCCTGAGTCTCACCTGTTGACTTAGTTGCCACCCTAACAGTAAGGTTCCCTGCTTGCAAAAGCTCCTCAAACACATCTGCATCGACTTCTGTCCCTGATTCATCTGTCAAGTGCAGCTCAGTCTCAAGTGGAAGATCTAGCTTATGAATGACTGATAAAAAAATATTAAATTTAGAGCAATGGAAAAATTATGATAAACAGAAATTTTCTAAACTTCTTTTCCCCAACATTTTAGATCAAGGGCACACAGGGCATTACCATTAGCTATCATAAACATAACTCCATAATATGAGACATTTACATATCACATAAATTCAGTAGATATTATAGCAATGAGTCAATTTACACAAACATTCTGGGCTCTATTAAAAGTGATGCCAACCTTTCTGAAGAAATGTGTTGAAGTCATCATAGCCATCCTCAGTCTCAGCCACTTTGACATACTTCTGCGTTTCTCCAAATCTCACCTTCACCAACATGATGTACTATAGAAAAACATAGAAGAATAGACATCCACACTACATCATCATTTACAGTATGTTTACCGTGGATGTGGAGAAACATGAAGATTTGGCCTTGCCTGAGTTCGACCGTCTGAGTATTTGTTTTGATTTTTTAAGTGTTACTCACAAGTCATGCCAACTAGTCTCCACCCCGACAACGGGGTCCAGCACAATGACACTGTTACTAAAGCTCAGCCTGCCTGCTATCATGACGGCTAACCTGGTTCTCCTGCCAACAACACCGACACTTACCCATAAACACAAAGACACATGATCAACTCGTCTCTAATTAGTTTGGCAAAATAACGTCAACTGAAGGCACATGACAGCGACATTATTGTTCATATGCATAGATAGCTAAAACACTGTAACTTTAAAGTTAAAAACTCACCGGCATTTCAGACGTTTATTATTATGGCCGCAGCTGGGGGGTGGGGGGTGTGTGTGACTCCGGTAACTTTATTAGCTGCGGCTAACGTTAGATTGAGAAGCTAACGTTAAGAATAAGCTTTTGTTAAGTCCCAAAAGTTAAAAATAAATAAAATACAATAAAATAAAATAATTAAATAAACTACTCCTCCCTGTAAGAGCAGAGCTCTGTGTGGCTGGCGTGGTGGTCCGGTGCCTAAGGCCTAAGGCAGCAACATGCTACCCGGCTCACAGAGCTAGCCTGACTTTTAGCAATAGCAGCAGTCTCTGGGCAGGCGGGAGCTCAACCCCCCGGCCCAGCCCCGGCTCTCTAACCTTACTCCATCGCTTGATATTTTCATCGAAACTAGACCATAGCTAATTAATTGCCATAAGCGCACTTTGATGGCCTACAGATTTTCCGACAGAGAATATTCTGTTAATGTGATGCCTCATGCTCGTGCTACACCATTTTAGCTAGCTTTAACCTCTTACAAAAAATGTGCAGTTATATACCGTGTTATCCAAACGTGTAGCCTAAGCAAGCTGTGTATATTCATCAACACTGATGTGCAAAAGGAACATTAATGCACCCTTAAAAAATAGCATACAACAGCTAACCTTAACATTGGACTTAGCCTACCTTGTTAGAGCTATAGACAGGACTCCGCGACACTTATCGACACATATAAAATACTTACTGAAAAGATACTCCGTGAAGTCTGGAGGTAAAGTCGTCCTCTGCTGACCGTGCTCGAGTCTCCAAGTCGTCCCGCCCTTTAGACAAACACGTCACAGATCCGTTGGAATTCTGGGAGCAACACTGTTAAGTGTTGATTTTAAAATCAACACTTAACAGTGTTGCTTGGATTTAACTCCCTGGATTAACACCAACTCTTTTGAGGAATTAACTCTCACATAGTTGAATTAAACTAAGCAAGTGTTAAATTAACACTGTATTTTTAACATACAACACCAACACTGGAAATCTAACACTTTTGATTTTGCTGTGTAGTGACCAATCCGGCAAGCCTTTGTTCAGTCAATTGAGAGGGTTGTTGACCTCACTCAGGCCAGAGCAGTCCAGTCTCTGTGATATATGATGGTGGTCCACTCGGCTCTGCTCCGCTGGACCCTGTCCAACACCTGTTCTCCCATCAGGGGATGCTGTGTTGCCGTGGCAAGGCTACGCCAGCGCACAGATTGGTACTGCCCAGTTGGGTCAGCGGAGAGGATGAAGTATGAGGTCCTGCCGCTACAAAATGTATACTTTCATTTGGAGGGAAGATCACTGTGGAACTGGAGATCACCTTGATAATCATTGTAGGTTAATTTGATGTCTTATTTGGTTTGAGTAATCATAGATTACAGTTTTACAATACAGCAAGCGTACTATAGTCAACAACATTACAGTAGAGTGAAAATTATGCTGCTGTATCCTTTATGTCCAGTAGAGGGCGACATATATCTATAAATTCAGGTGACTGTAGTGCGCTTAAATGGATCCGTTGATACTTATTTAGTTTGTATGGAAACAAAAAATAATTATAACAAATTCATTAATAAAGCACAATCTAAGTGCTAAATATAAATCATCTACTTTCTTACTTCTCAACAGTTCCATCAAATAGTGATACATAGTATAACATAATAATTTTAGTCCTGCTCATTATTTTTTAAAGAATAAGAAAGATGATGCACGTGTAGCTAACTGTGTTTTGATTTGTAGCGTGTTGGACCGTACCAACATGGCCGACAAAGGAAGAGGGGAGGTCCTGTCCTCGTGCAGAGATCAAACCAAAAGTGATGACACGCGCGACCCTCACTTGCTCTGTGGTGGGTGAGATGGAGGCAGCCGGCTGAAGAAACGACTTTTCTTCACAATTTATATGAACCTTTGGCCTCCTGGGTCGCTAAGGTGAGACTTTTTAGTCAAATGTTTTGGATTTATGATTGTAATTCGGTCAGGTAGAACACATTTAACCGTCATTAGCTTAACAACGAGGCTGATGATGCTGAGTCTCGCGCAGACTGGAAATACTAATCAATACTGGGGGCCTGTATACTAAAAAAAAATAATATAAATAATAATTTTCTCGTGTTTATAGCCTCCTTAAAACATTCTAAATAAACAGTATAGATTTATGTAGTATTACATCTTGCCCTTTTTCCAAAACATGGACACTTCCTGTTTACTTTTTATACATTTAAGTGACCTACTTACAAAACACACATTTTGTTATTGGATTTGTAAGCTAGACAGATAGACATTAATACTTTTTAAACAATTTCAGTTTACCAGTTATGCCAGGTGTGTCCAAAGTTTGGTCATTTTTTTACCAATGGTAGATTTAATTGATATTTAAAGTTGCAGTGTTACAAGAAAACGTTGAGATATTACATGTTAAGATATCAAACTAAAACTTAATATTTGTGTTACCCAACTGCGTTATATATTGAATTGGTTTTAGTATGCTGAATAAACACGTTATGTTATTATGTTGTGTTATTGTATTCCTCTGACATCCTCTTATTGTGTAAAGAACATTTTGTAGCGGTGCAGTGCAGTGAAAAGGCTCAGTGTGTAAACTCACAGTGCGTTCATGTACTAACACATAAAAAAAAGCCTTGCATGCTGTGAGTCGTGATGACAGGGAACGTACTGAATGTGTCGAGGCACATCCAGATTATCTGGACTGTGTAGACAAGACATGTTCTCTCTGAGTTATGCAAGAAAAAGAGCAAAGAATAAACATCTCAAGGATGTGTGGGTATGATAGCAAAACAACAGGCTGAGCTGTTGTCTGTTGTCATATTGTGATTGTTTAATTGTGTAGCCCGCTGTGTGTTGTGTATGGGGGTGTCCAGTCCATCCCTTGGCCAGTTGGCTGTCCGTGGCCATCGATCCGATGTCTGTTGAGCAAACTGTGAATGAGCATGTTTCTTGTGGGGTCAGAGGTCATCACCGGGCACATGCAAAGCTCCGCTTGTGTGTGCGTGACATGTCTTTGCATGTGTTTGACCGCGGGTCAGTGCTCATGTAGCAACTGCAAAGCTGCCATTGTTTTGGCTCTGCTGTGTGAAGCTACACTGAACAGATGACACATGCACACACGCATTCGGTCTCTTTTTAAATGAATACACAACATGTGTTTGTGTGTGTCTGGATTGGTGTGTGTAACATGATCTGCTCTCCAAGGTGCTGGGGTGGAGGATGGATGGACGCTGAAATCCCGCTTGTCACACTGCAAAGAAGGAAAGAATAGCAGCCACACAGTGTGTGTGTGTGTGTGTGCACGGCTGGTATGCGGGCCTGACTAGAGAAAGAGCCTGGGGATCTTATCTGACCTCTCTCAGATGACCTTTCACCCCTCTCACAAGCCCTTTGTGTCCACTGAGCTCAAGCCCATGGGAGAGCGTCTGTGTGAATGTGTGTGTGTGTGTATTAGAGGTAAAGGCTGCTTCAAAGTCTTGCTTAAACTTTGTTATCTCGACTGACCTTCGACCCCGTGTAGCTCTGTCCATGTAGGTTTGGATATATTTTTTTGACAATTTCTATGTTGTCATTAATTGTGAAAAAATCCAATTTCTCCTTAATTGTTGCTAATGTTCCTTAAGAGCTACAACAAAAGTAAGCAGCCTGTGTCTGTGACAAGGTTCCTAACTACAGGTTTTGTGTTTGTGTGTTTAGAATGTGGTGTTGGCGGTGGTGGGAAGGCAGGACCAAGGGGTCATAAAACACCACAATAGTGTCTCTCTCCCCAGGGTGAAAGAGAGACACAGAAAGCGAAGAAATGGGAAAGGGGGGAGTAGGGCGCCTTAGGGATGAAAGGATCTCCCACTTCCACGTCACGCAGTAGGGACGCAGGGGGGAGATGCAAATAGAAAAGATCAACAAAGGTTCTGTAAAAGATTTCATCTTCACTCTGTTTTTTTTCCCCAAAAAGCAGCTAAACGTGACTAAAACAGTTTATCATACGCCAAGTAGCTGCTAAAAAACAAAACTTGATACAACAAAATGTAATATCCAAGTGTCTTTACACTGACACTTTGTTGTTGTGATTGTTATGTTGATTGACTAAAAGGTCCCAGTTTGTAGTCAGAAGGACATCTCCCTTCGCTTTCATCTGGTGTCTCCCTCCGCTCCCCAAGGTTGTAAACGTCAGTCTGCTCTTAGTTGGAAGGTGTGATTGCTTCCTCTCCCTTCTCGCAGGCCATGTTATGACGGGCCTTCCTCCTTCTTCTGTACCCATACAAAGCAGTGCGAGGTAATGTCTGTATTATGAAGGTCTTACGTATGCAAGTCTGGAAGCAGAAGGCGGCTGTCAAAGTGTGTGTGTCTCTCAAATAGCATTTCAGGGGAAGAATATAGAATCGCAAGGAATTACATTGGAATTACATACACCCAATATTGAATTTACAGCAATCGTTCCTTTGTTGCAGTTAATTGACTCCAGGCCCGGTCATTATAAGTGAAACAATATCTTATTATACATAGAATATTTTTATAGTTAGAGCATAGAAGACCTGCTTACAAACGTCATGTGTGTTAACATTATTAGAAGTCTGCATGAAATAACACCTCTATAATCGCCTTTACATTCATATTAGCCAATATAGCGGACATAATAACGGTAAGTATGTAATTTAAAACATAATTAATGACGTCTGCTTATGTGTGTGTTGCTAAAAATGAGTTGTGGGTGGACAGGAAGTCGGGGGTTCAGATTTGAGTTTTAGCTTGTCATGGGTTACAGCCACAAGAGTGCCCCATGTTTTTATTAGGGATTATTGGTCTTGATGTAATATACAGTAAATTCCAGACTACCAACATGTTGGTGTGTAAAGTTACAACTTCTGTAATGCCGTGCGAGACTTTAGACCTAAGTCACTCCTTTTGGACCACTTGTTGCAAAAGAAGCAGCCTCAACAATGGGTGTTAAGGAAAGAAGAATGTGGGAAAAGAATTTATACAGTACATACATTAGACATAAGAAGTCAAAGAAGTAGATCTAGAATGTGTCCAAATTGTGTGTGCACTGTTACTGAGTATTCTCTATCACTGTATTCCAATGCAGCAAAGCAATGAGTGAATATACACTGTCAGTTTAACAGTCAACATTTTGAAGGAGTGTTTTATTCACTGAGGCTGTAGTCAACCAGAGTGACATGCTGGGAGAGAGAAAAACAAAGAGGGAGTAGCGTCTAGGTCAGGGTGTCCTTACTCTGTCAGTGCAGCTGATTTTATGGCATGCTGTCTGGACAGATGCCTCCATTAGTTACTGCTGTTGTGTGTATGTGAGGATGTGTTTTAGGATTTGAAAGTTTGAGCTCGGTCATCTGTTTATCGGTTTATGAATCAATAATACTGGGATGCATTGTTTTCTTTGCTTGACATTTTGGAAAACGTTTAGATTATTGTGTATTTTAGTGCAGCATTTCCCAGTCTTAAGTCTTTTACTATGCTGCCAGTTGTGATAATAGAATGAGTAAAATGCACCATTTCTGCGCAAATGATTAGATTCATATTCATATGTAATAGCTTCATGTTTGTTGTGTTCTTAATCATAACTTTATGGGACAGGTCAGCGTTGAAATGCTTAGTCAGACTTTCTCATCAAATCCTGTTGTAAACTTGAGCTTTACAGATGCCATGTCTGCTCTGCAGGAGGTAAAAACATCTACTACAACTTGCGGTGTTATTCATACATACTGTACTGTTTGAGTTTTATCTATTTGAGGTTTATACATGTATGCCTTCTAGAGTACGGCACACACTGTTTGAGGAAAATATGATACCGTACTCTATGTCAACGTTATGGAAAGAAATTTGTGGAATGTGGTAACAGGTCATTTACCATGTTCATTTCAGGTGGAAGCAAACCGTTAAGTCATAGTTGGATCAAGCCCTAATTGATGAATGTCATATTGATGTGTCCAAAGACTTTTGCCACCATGTTCACCATAAACTGAACTATGAATGAATAAATATTTCTTGCATTTCTAACAGAAGGTAAATAAAAAACAAAAAATTGTTTTTTTGTTGTTGTTTTTTTACCAGAACACTAATGGGGAACTCATATGCGGGCCAGCTGCGTACCACACGCTTTGAGGAGGTCCTTCACAACTCCATTGAAGCATCGCTGAGATCCAACATTGTCGTGCCGCGACCCGTCTTCTCCCAACTCTACCTGGAGGCTGAGCAGCCACTTGCGCACAATGGTAAGTCCATTCCCCACAAAATGAGTATGAATGCTGAGAAGCCCTTGAGAACGACAGTTCTGGTTATTGCATCACAGCATATCATAGAAATTCATAAATACCATGCCAAGGTACCTTCAAGGGTTGAGAACAGTATAACAATATTTTGGAACAGTGTTGGGAAAAACAATTGATCACTTTACAGAATTAACCATGATAAGCTAGCTTATTTCACACAGAAATTTTGATCCTCATTAAGGAAATGCATAAGGAAGTGAAATGTTCTATTGTATTGACTTGTAAATTGCTCTAATTGTCACATTTGCCTGTCGCAGTTAATGCTGTTCACATCATTTTCAAAGAAGCTCTCATTATACTAAAGTGGCACTGGCCTTTTTCCTCTACACGTCTATTAACAGGCCGTACAGAGAATGATGATGAGGATGATGAAGATGGCTCAGAAACAAACAGTCCTCCAATACTCTATCAGATGAAATCCCCACCAGAGGGCTGCTGTACCACAGATGGTTTGTGCACAGAAGTAGCAATTTGACTAAAATGCGGTCTTTTGCAAAGCTTCTCTTTCGGAAATTTTATTGCATAACGGCACCTCAAAATTAAGTATTCTCTTTCCCTGCAGGTTTCTGTCAGGCAGGCAGGGATTTGCGTCTGTCATCACTGGCATCAGACACCTTGGATGTGCCCCCTGGGTTCATGCTGGTTGGGCTTAAGTCCCCCTCCCTCCCTGACAGCCTGCTGGTGTGCGCTGTTGACCATCGCTTCCTGCCGGATGAACGAGGTCACAACGCTCTGCTGGGTGAGGCAGGAGGCTTTACACAGCAAACTTTGCTGATGTGCTGACCCATCCATAAAGGTTGTTAGAAAGCCATCATTATCCTTGTTTTGTGTGTGTGCTGCTCTGCAGGCTTCTCCGGGAATTGCATGGGCTGTGGTGAAAAGGGCTTCCGCTACTTCACAGATTTTTCCAACCACATTAACCTGAAACTCAGCACCCAGCCAAAGAAACAGAAGCACTTAAAGTACCATCTGTACCGAAATAACCAAGGTGTGCTGGTTAAAGGAGCTCCCATCTGTTGGAGGGGACACGGTAAGGACATTGACTCAGCAACAGTTTATATAAAAACGCCCAAGTTTTTACATGTTTTTCCACATATACATAATATAGTTATCCAAAATATGTATGTTGCATTTCAGATGGCAGGATAAGACAAATAGGTCCCAGTATCTCAGTGGGTCATGCGACATCAGATGAACAGTCACCGAACTTGCCATTGACGCACACGTCGCATACACCTAGCAACTACTCAGGTGACACACACAGAAATAGTGCCATTCACTTGTGTTCTTTATGCTTGGAAAAGCACATGGTGTTGACTGGCATCTTAATCCTTTCTTCGACACTTATTGAAATACTTAAATCATTGATTTAAATCATTGTATTTATAATTAGAGTGGTATATCATTATAATATCACTATATTTGTGTCTTGAATTGAAGTTACCAGATAGTGATCCTTAACCTTGTAAGGAGCTAAACTGACAGTATGACTATGTGCTGAGTTATATTCCATTTATTTTTTCATGTGCAACAGCTTCTCATGCAAATGGTCTGCCTCAAATCGCCGATTCCGCCCAGCCACTGACAAATGGCCATCATGCTATTCCACCCATCAGTCAGGCAGTGATAAATCACTCAGGACCAGGGAGGCCGTCCACTATAGGTACTGTATGAATACACTAAAAAACTATGTGTGCAAGTGAAAATTTTAATGTGAGTCATGTAATTGTGATGGTTTAATTTGATTTCAACATGCATCAGGTTACAATTGAATACATCACATAAATCAATTCACATTTCCACATGTCCAAAAGGAGTAGGAAGAAGCAATTCTTATTAAATTATACCCCCCTGTTACATTTACAATATGTTACTGTTACATTGGTTCACTTTTTGTGATTTTAGAAATAAGGAGTTTGTATGTTCTCTATAGGCAGCATTATGGATTATCCTCACTGATCTTTTTTGCAGTACATTTAGCGAGTGAAGATTGCGTTTGTAGTTATTACGCCATATCTCCACACAATAAGTTAGATATGGTAGAACCAGAGAGCAATAAAGAATGTGGAATGATTTATGATCAAGAACGAATTTTGCTTTGTTCAATATTTAAATATTTCTCGCCACCCTGTGGCTTCATGCGTCCATGTCCATTTTGGCAGAAACCCTATTTCGCAATATGATATAATTCACAAAACTCTACAAAGGCTCTTGCAATTTAGAATATTACATTCGAAAGTGCATCCTGTATCATATGCCTTTAAGTGTAGCCATTGTGTCTGTTGTCCTTAAGCCCCCTGGGATTGTTCACACCTCTGAAAGGGAGAGCAGCCCCCTATGTTATAACACCACTGCCATTGGGAGGCAGCCAGTTGCATTGTCTTGGAGGATGTCTTTTGTCTGCCTGATTTCATTTGCCAACACTTGAGGCACTAAAAGCTTCCCTCTCGCTTTCTTCTTTCCCCTTCGCTCAGTGGCCTCCATAAAGCAGGGTTGTAAAATTCTCTCATCTTTTTTCCTACTTTCTCACTGAATGAAAAAAGGCTTCCTTCCTGTCAATGTTCTTTTAATAGGTGGAGGAAGAGACAGGTTAATGCATAAAATGCAACCACTGTATATCTTTCTGAAAAAAAAAGCAGTTGTTATTGTGTCCGTGTCAATGAAATTCTAAAGCAAACTATTATTCCATCTCCTAATATTAGCATGGAAGTTGAGATCTTTAAGCAAGAGAATAAGATGTTTACTTTAAAATGAACTCTTTTGCAGTAAAGACATTTCTCTGTATCATCCAGGGACACAGACAAATGCTGGACCCCCCAAAAAGAGGCACAAGGGCTGGTCTCCTGAATCAGCATCCAACGGAGTGTTAGAGAACACAGTAAAGATGCCACCATCTTCATCAACCCTATCATCATCGACAGTGCACCCTGTCACCACAACCGGAGTCCGATTAGGTAAAACAAATAAGGGAGAGGTGTGATGTGTGTGTATTTATTTTACAGTGATACAGTATATTTTCATGTATACATATAAATATGATAAATATATCTGCTTTGTGCAGATACCGCCACACCACTGAGTTCCTCCCAGAGGTCCTTGACCACACTTTCTCCCTCTGGATTGTCTGTAGCTGTGCCTGATCAGCTGTTACACACGTGTGGACTACAACCTGTCATCTTCAAAGGTCAAACATAGATTTATGTATATTAACATAGTATGATTCCACCCATTATTACATTTGCCTTCTGTATTTTTAAATGAATTTTGTGAAATGTCACGTATGCCTATTCTCGGGGATACAGGGCACGGTCCTCTCCCTCGGCTGACTGGTAATGTCAGCGAAGTGCTGGTCAGTTCTCTGCTCCAGAGCTGTTATCTGAGCTCTCAGACCCTCCCCAGAGTCTACCAGCACTATGGACCCTCACCCATTCAGCCACTGTCAACCGAGATGCAGATTCTACTCACTGTCTACTACCTTGTTCAGCTCGGTGAGTCATGTATCAAACTTTAATAACTCACAGCTCAGCCGGACTGCAGCAATGAAAGTGATTTATGGCTCAGTGTCATAGGTGTTACTCCCAATGGCCAATAGGTGGGGAGCAAGCACTGTGTCAGAGAGAAATCCACATTCAATACTAATTAAATGTGCCTGAATAATATTATATCAGTCAGCATGCCGCCATGTTTTTTATAGTCCTGTTTTCCACATTTTTCCTCCACATTTCCAAGGCCCAGACCAAGTGCCCCTGATTGAGGACTTGGAGCAGATATTCATGAGGTCATGGAGGGAGTCCCACCTCAGTGAAATCAGACAGAACCAACAACCTCAAACACCGGGTTCCCAAGGGAGGCACTATGGCATTGAGGTTCATTTCTGTATATAGTGTAATAACAATATTTCCACAGATAGTGTAGTACAGGATTTTCAGACTTACAGTGTAACTAACTACTATATATCCTCATATAGTACAGTAGTCCAGCAATTTCAGGGGATTACCATAATTTACCATTAATTTAATGTACCATAAAAAATATGTTGTTTTAAGAAATGGTACAGATAATGAAGACACTAATAAGTGACTTGCATGCTTTTCTTGGCTTTCCAGACACCACCTACTCTTCCTGGGCTCCCTCAAAATCTCGGCTTACCTCACCAACAGCCACTGACCCCGAGCCAGCTTCCTTGGCTTGCCCAGCTGGCCGCGTCGTCCTGTGGAGAAGGGGTGGTGGTGTTGGGGGAGCAATTGGGATCTTTGGCTCAAGGACTTCAGCTGATGTTTAGCAAGTTAATGGAAGGAGGGTTCCAGAACACAAACTATGCAGTCGTCATTGTCACTGCTTCTGGGCAAGAGACACAGTCTTGTGTGGTAGTCACAGGTGGGAGTTGTGTTTGTATCATACAAATCATTTTTTCAAAGAAAAAAAAAGGAATACGTGTATTTGTCTGTGTCGTTGATGCAGGTAAACACCAGTGTCGGGCCCTGGCCGAGAGTATGTTCTCTCCGAGTGAGGGTTTGAGAGAAATCAACCACCAGCTTTCCTCTGGTGAAGCCCAGGAACTCATCCAGTTTTGTAATTCCTTAGGACAAGGTGAGTTTGTTCTGCATTGGAATCTATCTCTGTTCTCTATGTCTAATCTCTGTTGGGTTTGTCTTGTGCTTGTTCTGTGCTGTTCCAATTTGTTACATCCTGATTACATGCATTGTGGTTTAAGCAGAAAAGCAGAGTGAACGCTAGCCCCTAATCACTTGTGTGTTCCTGTTTCTCAGATGGTGATATGGATTCCCTACTGGACAGTGCAACATTAGACAGCAATGAACCATCTCCCTTATCCAGCAGTCAGGAATCAACTGAAGACAAGAATGTGAAAAACACACCAAGTCCAAAGGACTCGCGCAGCCCTAAAGAAAGAGTTCTGACTTCTAAAGAAACCTGTTCAGGTAATTTCGTTGCATCTATTTTTGACACAAATAATCTTGACTGTATTCAACTTTTGAACACTTTCAACCTAATATATGAATGCCTGTGTGTATGTACTGTATGTGCATATAGAGTACTCTGTGGAGTGGCGTGAGGTCCGGCCCATCCAGTTAGCAGTGGCCAGAAAGCTGCTGTCTCATGTTTGTGCCATAGCAGATTCCAGCACACAGAACCTGGACCTAGTGTCCTTTGACAGGGTCAGCTTCCTCATTCTGGTCCCGCCGTCTGAGGTCACATTTCAACAGACTGTTCTCCACCTCTGGAGCTCTGGTTAGTTACATGTCACTACACATTTAGTGTCATCCCTGTTTTAGCTACAATCATATTTGAATCTCGACTTGTACCCCTGCATTTAAGGTGTTCTTCAGGAACTTGGGAGTCTAGACCAAGAGTGTGGGTCTCAGCGGGATGCAGAACGCTTTGTGGTTAAAATGGATCAAAGCGCTCAAGTGCAAATTGACAGCCTTATCCAAGAAGCACACAGCAACTCCTACACACTTTACATCCTGGTCCATGACCATGCCCACTGGGACATCAGCAGGTGTGTGATTAATGCCAAATTTTACCTAGTTATGTACAGTACTCGTTTTTTTTAACAAAGCAGTCAATTGTATTTGTGTCTGCCCCTCAGTGCCGCTTACCGGAACTCAGACTCTAGCTTGGGCCTGGTGGACCAGTTACTCAACTCCAGACAGATTAGAGATGCTCCCAATATCCTGATTCTCCATGTCACGTCCTTTCCCTTCGCTCTGCAGACACAATTCACACGGATTAGCCCTTACAACGAGATCCACTGGCCCTCCTCATTCAGTAATGTAAGATTTGATCCTCTGTGTGCTAGAACATACAACAGCAGTGCATATTAAGAATTTTTGCATGTGTTTGGGTAGGATGTGGACCTTTATCATGAAAGAACACGCTACTTTGGTGTGTCAGAGCTTTTAGAGTCAACTAGCTCAGGGAGCAGTCTGCCTTTAATGCGATATGATTCTTCTTTTGAGAGCATGGCATCTGCCCTAGAGGAAAGGTAGTATACACAAGTCAATAAAGAGTTATGTGGCATGTTGCACATAATAACAATAACAATTTTTCTCTCCAGGTTTCCAAAACTGCACAGTGCTGTGATCCGCACCACAGTTCTCATCCACCACTACTGTCTAGCTCTGATGGCTGTGTCTGGAAGAATCAGCGGCTCGCATAATCTCCACAAACACACATCAGTGGAGACGCTGGGCATCGTACAGTCACTGCTTAGTGCCGCCCAGCAATGCCCCGCCCACCACGGTCACATGGTCCTGCTGCGAATACCGTCTTTGGCTCTGGCAGCATGGGCACATCGACGGCTGTCCAGAGTCAGGAGGCAGCTCGGTCTTGAGGACAAATTTGAGATCATACTGGGGAATCCAGGCCAGCCTCTAAATATTGGACAGAGCTTTATTGATCAGATCAAGGTATGCAGAAGGTCACCAACTTCATATTTGTCTTCCATTTTAGCTCCTGTAGTCGTCATGGCCAGGTGTCCCGATACTTTTATTCCCATAGCATATAATTTTCATCATCATGTTGTAGCTTTTGTGAAAAACATATAACGACAGCAAGTTTTTCATGTAGATATGGCTAAAAATCCAAGAAGCTGATTGGGCTCCTCGAACCTACCTGGAGCTTGAGGCCCTTCCCTGCATCTTAATCCTGTCAGGAGCTGAACCTCTGGGAGAATCACTTCCCAGGTCACCGTCAAAACAGTACACCCACTGCATTTCCTCTGAATTTCTAAAAAATACCATGTTCAGTCTTGGACTCTGTTCTTCCTACAGGTCACTGAAGTACTGTGACCTTCGAGTGATAAGCTGCTCTTATCTGCAACGTACCACCCTTGAACAAGAATTGGGACTAGCAGCCTACCTGCTGAAGGCGGAGTCTCGATCCCCGCACAACCCGGGACCAGGAAGTGACCTGCTGGAGAGTGATGCAGAAAAACTCAGCAGCACCGACAATGAGGAAGAGGAGGGGCAGGATAACGGTAGTCAGTGACTTGTTACTATTATGAACCATTTTAGTTTGATGATTTATTCAATAAAGAGTGAGTGTATTGATGCTCTTTCCTTTCTTTCTAGAAAACTCCCCTCTGTCCTCCAACCAGCCACCCCAGTCAAGCCCAGGTATAGGAGCAAAAGATACATTCCCTACCCAGAGCAGCATGTCTCCAAAAGCCCCAAAGAGCACAAAGGCCAGCACCCCGTCGCCTTCACGAGCGCAGACTCAACTTCCTCACCAGTTCTCTTCTCAAGCATTTTTATATCCTCAACCCTCGCTTCACCACCCAAGCCAGTCTCAATCTCAGACTTATACACAGGCACAACAAATTCCAAGTCAGAACCAGCCAGTACCCCAAACACACTTTACACAACCTTACATTCACCAAGTACCCCAACCACAACCCCAACAACCATTGCCCCCTACTCAGCCTCGTCGCCACCCTTCCAAATCCACCTCCTCTGGCTCCTTGTCGCCCCGATCCTCCTCTCCACATTTGAGCTGCTCTTGGGCACGGGGAGTGAGTCGCCCGCCTTCAGTGCTCCTCCCCCGCTCACTTTATGATATCATCACAGCCAACGACGGAAGTGGGCTTCCACGATGTACTTCCTTCTTGCCGCATATGTCTGTAGCATGGGCTAGTAGCTTCAGGTGAGATTAGCTTCAGGAGTACCAGGGCAGCCATTCAGTACAAAGTTTATGTTAAATGTTATATTCTAAGGCAGAACAATAACACTCCGCTGATTTAGAAACATAAATGTTTTAGAATGGCACTCAATGAAATGTAAGCCCCTGCCAAGGTTGAGCAATTCTAATATATCAGCATCAAATCATACATCATGTGTTGTAAATTATTGGAATTATTACATATGTTCTACTGTATTTTGATAAATCTTTTGGTATGTTATCCTGTCCTATTTCCTATCCTATACCGTCAACATGCCCTGCTAAATTTTCATTATGTGTGGATGTCATCTGTGGTCAGGCCTTTGCTGAGTAAGATGATGACGTGCACAGAACAGTCCCTATACTACCGTCAGTGGACCGTCCCCCGCTCTTACCACATGGACAGCAGCAATCGTACCGAAGGAAGGAGTGACAACTTTCACCCTCGCAGGCTGCTCCTCAGCGGACCCCCACAGGTACATCTTTCTCCTTATTTATAGACAAATTCATGCTGTATGTTTACCTTTTTGATATCGTTGGTTAGGTGGGTAAGACAGGTGCCTACCTTCATTTCCTGGGTATTCTGGCTCGGATGCTTATCAGGCTAATGGAGGTGGATATCTACAATGAAGAGGAAATCAACTTCAGTGAGTATAATGGAAATGACATGAAATGCCCAAATAAAGGATTATGTGAAAGAGGTGTTTATGTATGTGCTGTACTTTTAGATGCCGAAACAGATGGGGTGCAACACAGCCAATCCCATGCCCTCTGGCCCAACCCGGACATTATGAAGACATTGCCTTTTGACTACACAGTCCATGACCCAAAATATGATGACATCAGTTTAGTCTATTGCCCGAGCTACAAACCAGCTACTGATGGTAGGCATAGTGAGACAAATACAGTTACACAAACAGACTTATTTGGTGCTTAATTTTAATAATCACATCTATAATATTTTTATGTTGACATGAAAAGCATGATGTTTTTGTGTTGCCTTTCCAAGCTAATCCAGTGCGTCAGGAGGATGTGTGCTTGAGGAGGCGCACAACCAGGATCAAACTATCCAAGTATGCTGCCTTTAACACCTATCACCATTGTGAACATTGTCATCTGTACTTGGGCTTCAACCCTAGATACCAGGTCAGTAACATGCAGGTATACAATATGATGAATTACCCACAAATTGATTTTAATTTTGCAAACTGCTTTCAAGATGTATGAGTCTTCACTGCACGCCTTCACGTTCACCCATCTTCGGCTTGGAGAAGACATCCAGCTTTACTTCATCATCCCAAAGTCCAAAGAGCACTATTTTAGCTTCAGCCAACCAGGTGGTCAACTGGAGGGCATGCGGCTGCCTCTCACCACCGACCGGGTGAGTCAATGGTCGGCCAACATCAGCATGCTTGTTGAGTGATGTTGGTGCTCATTACCAATGTGCCACCCTGTTAACTTGCAATACACATTTTTATGCACGAGATGGCGCTGCAAGTGTATGTATTGTAAGCATAGCGGTATCCCAAATGATACAATGCAATTCTATAACGCTGCAAATTACAATTATAAACATGCAGTTAAATTAATACTTTTCTGAGTAGCATTTGTATTGGATTCCATTAGACTGTGCAAGTGGTCAGGCCTTGTCCTCTGCATGGAAGAAAAGGCAGATCAATGGAAACAGAAAACAGACCTTATCATTAGAAACATTAACAAATGGAGGGTTCATTGTGGTCCTCTAATAAATATGCAATCCTATTCTCAACTGTAATTTGATAAATATATATAGACTTTACATTATGTTAAGTATGTTGTGGTTTTCTACAATCAGAGCCCAGACTGCATCAAGAGTCCAATCTTCACTCCAACCACTGGTCGCCATGAGCATGGTCTTTTTAACCTGTACCATGCGATGGATGGAGTCTCACATCTCCATATCTTGGTGGTCAAAGAGTATGAAATGGCTGTCTACAAGAAGTACTGGCCCAACCATATCCTGCTAGTGCTGCCTGCTATCTTCAACGGAGCTGGGATAGGTGTGCATGTTATTACCATATTTGTGTTCAAACTTAGTTTGTGGTGCATCATTTTTAAAACTGGTTCCCTTGCAGGTGCCGCACACTTCCTGATTAAAGAGCTCTCCTACCACAATCTGGAGCTGGAGCGCAGTCGCCGCCTTGAGGGAGGAGGCCCGGCAGGTGACGTCTGGCCCTTTATTATCCTGGCCGATGATTCGTGCGTGATGTGGAATGCGGTGGACCTCGACACTCGCATGTAAATGCAAACACGCTACTTTCATGTGTGAGAAATGCATCATGAGCGCTTGCTTTGGTACTTAACGATGCTTTTTTTTGATGCTGCCAGTGGTCCAGTGGAGCACGCTGTGTCACTCAAACAGGTGTTGCAACACATGGAAGCCTGTCCAGACCTGGCCCACTATGGTCTTTGTGGGATGAGGAAGTGGAGCAGCCGGGGCCTCGCAGGTCAGCAATCTGAACTCCATGATTTGGTCACCCTTCCATCCATCCCTTTTCTGTGCTGCTTATCCTCATTGGGGTTGCGGGGGCTATGCTGGAGCTTATACGATTTTGTCACACCATCATAAATTCAAGTTGATAATCCAGTATCATTTGGACTAAAAATACAGTCTGTTCTTTTGCATTCAGATCCTAACCAGAAGGACCCTTTCTCCAGAGGTCACCTTCATGACTTCCTCCTTCTCAATATCGACCGGAGTCAGAACGTCCAGTACGACCAGAACCGCTTCACCTGTCATGATATTGACTTCACCCTGCGGCTACACAGCGCCGGGCTGCTCGTCTGCCGCTTTAACAACTTCAGTGTCATGAAGAAGCAGATCGCCATTGGGGGATACAGGACATTCATTATCAAGACAAAGGTAACTACATAAAAAATATGTGAACATACTATGTCAACACATTACTGGGCTTACAGTAGTAAGGCAATTAGTATTGAGGTATTCATCATCATTGAGCTCCATCTTCTCGTTGAAGGTCAAAGGTCATGGTCCACCAGTAGCACCGGTTTTTAGCTGCTGATTTGCAGTCCTGATCACATTTGTTGTTCCATGTGGTAATGTTATCAATCCATTTGTGTCTTAGTGTACCTCTTTCTCTCTATAGTTCCTTCAATTAGTTGCGTTTGGAATAAGCAGTGTCTAATTATGTGACCAAAGAACATGTTCTTCCTTTCCATAATGTCCATCCCAAGATTTCTCTGTTTGTATGGGTTTGGTGTGGCAGAAACTTCAAACATCTTTGGGATGAACTAGAGCACACCCAATAGAAAGAAATGATGAGCCAACAGATCCTCTTTTCAACAGATGACAGATGTTCCCACGTCAGTGGGGCCCTCCCAGTACATCTGCGCCCCGGACAGCAAGCACCTTTTCTTGGCCACGCCAGCTCAACTCCTCCTAGAAAAATACCTCCAACACACCAGTCACAAGCTCTTTCCTCTCAGTACCAAGAACTACGAGCACCCCGTCCTGTCTGTGGACTGTTACCTCAACCTGGGCCCTGAGGTACTACCATGGTTGTCTTACACTCTTAGTGGGGTAGTTTATGATACAATTGCACCGTATCTCATATGTGGCACTTCTATTGCCCCGGCCCTGCAGGTGACAGTGTGTTTTGTGAGTTCAAGACCTCACTCCATCAACATCTGCACCACAGGCCTGCTCTTCAGTGGACTTCTTCTCTGTTTTGCTGATGCCTTTGTGACTCCCAGCTTCCTGAAGAACTTCACCTTCCTTAAAGGTACACGTACAAACCAGACACTGACTTAGTGAAGCAGACATGTTTAGAAATGTCTCGTAATACTGGTTGTCTGGCAAGTTAGTGAGGAAACTTAACGGATCATTTCTGCATGTAGGTGCGACTCTGTGTGTGATCAGTGCTGATCGCAGCTCCTTGCGGCAGACGGTCGGCAGACTGGAGCTGGAAGAGGAATGGCGGTTCAGGCTCAGCGATGAATTCCAGACCGCAAACGCCAAGGAGGATCGACCTTTGTTCTTCCTGACTGGAAAACATATATGACATTCAACAAACGTGAACATGAAAACCACATGATTTACTGCAAACATTGTGTTTACATGAATGACACTGTATGCTCTGATTGGAAACTGTAATAATTTTCTTTTTGTGTGGTTGCAGTAATTTAGTGGAATTTTTCTAAAAAGTATTGCACTCCAATGACAGAAAACTCTTGTATTTTTTGCTTTACTTGAAAAGCTTCATTATTTTTTAAAACATATCTGACATTTTCACTGCAGTTTATCAGCGGCATGTTATTGGAGAATGATCCAACGATGAATGTTACATAGTGGTTAACTTTGTATGTGATTTGTTACTTGTGAGAACACAATGGAGGTGCACATGTGTGCAATGTCTTGTTGCAATATTATGCAGTGTTACTTTCTGCAGACCATTTCTAACCGTTGACACAATCATCCAATGTATGAGGGTAGCCGATTTTTGGCAACATGTTTTTAAGACTTGTGTGTTAATTATTTTAAGAATATTTTTTTAAATAGTACTTATCTACTGTTTGCATGAGAAAGTTGTTACTGCATCCCTTATTGGGGTGTAGATTTTTTTTACCTACATTTGATGAAAGATTTATACTGTAAATTGTCAGCATGTCACATATGCCTATAATTGTGTAAATGTACAGAAATGTTTAACTTGTTCTACTGGTCTTGTATCATTAAGTTCCATGGAAGGTCATGTTAGTCTATTTGTCATGACCTCAACGAGACTGAGGGGTCTCCCGTATCCAAATGGCTGACAAATTTAGTAGCAGGATACTAAATTATGTGGCATGTCGCAAGGTGATAACCAAAGAAGAAGACAAAGAATTACCAGGCACAAGTAAGCTAAACTTCTTACCACTAGAGCAGTGGCGTTTTTTAATTAGAAGAAAATGGCGGCGCACCAACACTTGCTAGCCTAAACGACATACGACAAGACAGGCAAGGCAGGTGTTGGTTTTCGTTACTTTCTTTTCCTCTTACAATGGTTTGCCGTTCAAACTTTTTACCGACATTCATGGTACAACTTTATTAGAGAATTGAAACGTTATTTTAGCTCGACATAATGGTCAGGGAACTTTTTTCCCCAAACACGAGAATCACGCTTGTTGCTAATGATTAGAATGCTACTATAAACAAGACGTGGTTATTTATGGTGAATAGAATCACTGTTAATATAATATGGTAAACTACGTTACTCTAACCACTGCTGCTATGGAAATACATACATCCATCAGCATTCGCAGATTTCGTTTATTTGATTACAATGCTAAATAATTAGTTATTTGATGTACGTACTATGATGTCACTATCTGTAGGGGAGAACGTGTACTGCAGCTTAGAATCCAGCAGAGGGCAGTGTCCTACAAATCATTTCCAGTAAGAAGCTGTATTTGCTCAGCTGGGAGACGAGGGTTCAATTCCACCCTCGGCCATCTCTGTGTGGAGTTTGCATTTCTCCGGTTTCCTCCCACATTCCAAAAACATGCTAGGTTAATTGGCGACTCCAAATTGTCCATAGGTATGAATGTGAGTGTGAATGGTTGTTTGTCTATATGTGCCCTGTGATTGACTGGTGTACCCCGCCTCTCGCCCGAAGACAGCTGGGATAGGCTCCAGCCCCCCCCCCAGCGACCCTTGTGAAAAGCGGTGCAAAATGAATGTATGAAAGATGTAGAGTACAGTCAGGAGATCGGGAGGACTGAGGTTCGAATCTCCGCTTCGGCATCTCTGTATGGAGTTTGGTGCCCTGGACCTCAGAGGCCAAACATGAGGGTGGCGCGTGGACACACAGCATGTCCGAAATTGATGCACCTTTCCCGGTGAGCGCGCGCTGCTTCTGGCTCCAGCAACAGTTTGCTGGATATTTCACATTCATTTTCACGAAAACAGTCCCGTGTGAAATTCTGTTGACAGATGAAAATATTTTTTATCTTGCTGGGAATCAACAAACACAATTACATCTGCCTGAGCTTCTGTCATAAACAGAGTAGCAGAGCTTGGGGGAGGGCAGAGAGTTTATATACGTATAAGGAAGTCTGCCCCTCTGTGACATCACAAAGGAACAGTTTTACCACGCCTTTTGAAACAGAGCGTTTTGAACCATCCCAAACTTCTATCAGGGCTCACTTCCAAATGTGCAAACCTCTTAAATTAAACTATGCATGGAGTCTTCCATATGGTCTTACTTTATTTACAATGTCTCGTGTACAGTATGAGTGCATTTAGCAGCATTAGCAAATGTGTTTATGTGCAGACAGCAAGATGTCAAACAGATAACTGAAGATGCAAAGGAACCTTCTCAAGTTTCTCCCTAGTCGCCCATTCCCAGAGGGCACTCAGAGGTAAATTTAGTCTAAAATATTTGCTGCATGTTGAGCAAGAAGTGACTCCAAAACATTATTAAATCACAGGACTTGTCCACAAGCTCCCAGAGGAAGGTTTGCATCCGTCTTGCACAGATTTCTTCTCATGGCCTTAAACCAAGAAACAACATCTTTTTGACCATTGTCGACCTTGAACCATCATCTGTCCAACCTCTTTTGACACTGTTGATGTGCTTCTTTAGGACGCTATTCTTTGGGAAGTCTTGGCATGGTGCGCTTAAGAGAGCAGGATGGACACTTCAGTGGCTGCATGGTGAAGGACAGCCCCACTGATAACCGGCCCTCATGGGTAAGACATTATATTTTCATGCGTTAATCCCCTGCTACATAACAGGAAGTACATTTACTTTTACCTGTGCTTAGGCTATTTTGCATGCAACAGCAATATAAACCTACAGTGTACTCATCATGTTTTGCAATCCATTCATTCATTCAGTCAATGCACAAGATTAGACACATGCAATCCAGAAAATAAGTAAATGTCACAAAAAAGTGATCTAATAAATTGACACACAAAGACTGCGGATTTCAGAAAATAATAGATGAAATGATACAGCACTCTACAAGAAGCAATGAAGTCTGTAAATTTAAATAATTAAAATAAAAAAAATTAAAAAATTGTTAACTATAATGATGAAAATAGTAATATTAATGATGATTATAATGATGGTAATAATGATAAAGATTATAACAATAATAATAATAATGATAATAATATTGCAATGATAATAATAACAGGGAAAAACAAGACAGTGGCGTGGACATGATTATATCTTGCAAAAAGGGGTAGGCATTTATAAGTTTTTGCTTCACCCTACTCCTTTTGGGCTTGTTATCAGATAGTTGAATACAAATGTAAATAATGGAAAGTTATATTTTGATTGATGTGGGAGATGCACTGTAATGTTTCATGTATTTGCCCAAATAAAGGAAAAACAAACAAACAAAAAAAAACAATTGACCTTCAAAACATCAAAATTCTTGTGGAAATGTGTAAGATGACCTTACTTCCAAATGTACTGTTTAAAAGTCGATACATTTAATATGGAAGCGTGTAAGCCGATTTACTAATATGCTCATTCTGTTTTATCGCCATACTGTTTTGTTGACTGCACAACAACAGTGCACACCCGTCTTATCTCCACGTGGCTTTGAGCCCACGTGGGGCCACCGTTGAGATCAGAAAACATTACATAACAATCACTATGTTGGGGCCTGCGTGGGGCTCTCTGGGTCAGACCTTCCCACTTCCACATAAGGCCCAAAGTTCATCTTGCTGATGTGTGGGTTTTTTTAAACTGCTTTCAGCTGAAAACAACTTGTGCTTCAACAGTCTCACTATTTGCCAAAGAAATCCCATGTAAGCTAGCAACATCCAATCTTTGCAGACTTGCCAAAAATGTTGCTTTCCTTAAGAACGTTCCAAGAAGGACTCCATGTTGTTTGGGGGTGGGATAATGTATGTTTCAGACTTGTGGTGTGTGGCTCAAGCTGCCATCTGATTGGCTCAGGCAGCCCATCCCCACTCTTTCCCTGAACGACACCCTCATCTCCGTGGCGATGAATTGAACGCATTCTTGTCCTTGGAGTTAGCAATCAAGCTACTCTTGTCTCAGCAAAGCACGTTTCTCTTTTCGTCTCTTTGCGTCACATGTGTGGAAATGTCAGCCCCCACGCTCACTTGGAACACACACACACACACACACAGGAAGCATCAACCTATGTCAGGGAAATCAAACACACATTGTAAGTACAATTGGAGTGACAAAGGTTATACGACATATTTGGATTGTAATATTTAGTTACTCTGTTGACAGTACAGAGTCTGGCTGGTTTTTTTGTCGGTTTAAAAATACGACACACCCATAACTCATTCGCCCTCCTTCAGCCTGTATTGTACAAGTCTCCTCCCCTGTTCCCTCCCCGCTGGTGGCTCCTTGGTAATTCATGCAGTTCTTGGAAAAGTCTGCACGTGTTCCCTCTTTTGCTGGGTACATCTGATAGTGTGTGTGCATATTTGTCTGTGTGTGTTTCGGTCACATGTACGCCAGTCATGTAGGGTGCAAACATATCAAATGACAACAGAAAACCATCTTGGGGGTCATGAACTGCAATTACACACACACACACACACACAGTCATACTAAAGCATAGTAGTGGCTACCGTTTTGTTGACATGTATTTAGCATTTAATATGGAGTATTAGAATTTGGCCCCGCAATAAGTGGCTACACAAATGTGTCATGTGAAGAGGAAAACAACTTGGAGAATTTATTTTGCTTGATAAAATCATATTTCTATTATTTTTGGGAACACTTGAGGGAACCCTTTTTCTGCCTGTTTGGAGGCGAGGTATTAGGCATGCACATGGCAATATAGTATAATGAGGTGGGCAAAATTATTTGCCATTTTCATTTATTGTGTGATAAATTCATGACTTTATTATAGTCTTTTTTTTTTTTTCACGCTTTAATCTTAGGCGATCTTGTGACATCCCTCATTAAAAGGCAATCAGCCTGACTGGACACCAGTACTACTTGTGAAGTTTGGTTCTGAGAATCACTGGGCAGCAGTACAGATAGTACATGGAAATAGAACTCAGCCAAGGAGCAACCAAGTGTTTCTTTATGGGGGGAACTGTTTGTCCCAGATCAAGTGTGTGGCCTATTACGTAACATTAACATAATCAGATTACATTGTTGTAGATGTTGAAAAATGGTAGACATTTGTTGACCTCCATATGCCAGACACTAAACATGTAAAAAAATAAGAACTATCAAGCTTTTTTTCCCCCTGAACCAAAGTGAAACTAATATTTCACCGACATTAACCTTCAGCACATGCACGCATGCATGCGGTCTTTTTGTGTTGCACTGGTTTCCTGTTAAAGTGAAACCTCCTGCAAAGGACACACACACATACACACTCATACACAGGCATTCATGCCCAAGCCAGAGTGTGGTTCACACAGACTAAATGCAGACACACCAGACATGATTATGTCTTATATGTACTGGAAGTATGCGACCACTCCAGGGTGTACCCCGCTTCTGGATGATTGGATGGATCTCTTTGCCAGGAAGTTACACAAGTAAATTGTGCAATATCTCGCATAAGTATTGTAACTTATCAGCTGTTATACTATACAAATTGATACTTTGATCAGGAACTACATTCATTCATTCATTTTCTACCGCTTTTTCCTCACAAGGGTCGCGGGGGTGCTGGAGCCTATCCCAGCTGTCTTCGGGCGAGAGGCGGGGTACACCCTGGACTGGTCGCCAGCCAATCACAGGGCACATATAGACAAACAACCATTCACACTCACATTCATATGCTGTGAGGTCTGCGCGCTAACCACTAGACCACCTAGGAAGCCGCCAGGAACTACATTAAATACTATAATAAAAGGTGGCTCAGGCATCTGGTCGGGATGCCCTTCAGGCCACGTCCAACCGGTAGGGGCCCTCTCTCAACTGTCCTGGGAACGCCTCAGGATCTGCCGGGAAGAACTGAACGAAGTAGGGGATGTTGAGGGAAGTCTGGGGTTCCCTGCTTAGGCTGCTGCCCCAGCGTCCCCACCTCAGATAAGCAAGAGAAGATGGATGAATGGATGGGATTCAAAAATGCTAAAGATGGAAATTACAACCGAGCCTAGCTATTACTGGAAGTGTGTAGTGTAGCTTCACATAGTATAGAAAGTTTTGCGAGATAACGCAAGTGACTTTTGCCAGCTCTTGCAAAAGTATTGCTTCATCTTGTAAAAGTTTTGTGAGATCTTGCAAAAATGTGTCTTTTTTTTTTTTTGCCCAGCCATCAGAATTATTTTCACCCATGTCCCCAAGCATCATGAACCCACTCTCATCCTGCTCTAACATGTGAGTGTGAATGGTTGTTTGTCTATGTCATGTCTGTGCCATGTGATTGGCTGGCGACCAGTCCAGGGTGGAAGACAGCTGGGATAGGCTCCAGCACCCCCACGACCCTTGTGAGAATAAGCGGTATAGAAAATGAAAGAATGAATGAATTATAACAAATATAGACATTAATTTGTTCAATGTGTTCCTTTAAACCACTAATGGTAACATATGTTATAATTTTTGTTTTTAAGAAGTGCAATTTGGAGGTGAGAGGGACATGGCTGTACTTGTGCTTCATTTTAAATGTTACTACTGAGTAGAAAAAAATATGAATAAAAAATGCTGAACCTGGAAACAGTAGTGAATGATTGACAGGGCAACCGCCCTGATGGTAAATTTTACAGGAAGATTTATTTTATTTATGCAGGAAATCCCCCTTGAAAGTAACAGTTACTTTGTTACTTTTGTTTGAGTGGATTTTTAGACCTGCACTTTTATTGTATTTGACTACAATTTCAAGTACTTTTATACAGTGAATACATTGTTTTAGTAGTCTTTATACTTTTAGAATTAGGTTACACATTTTCATTGTTTGAATGAATTGTCAATAATAACAGTTATTATACCTCATCTATCAAAATCTATGTTTGATTTGGCTGTCATACACCAGAAAATGACAGTGTGTACAATTTTTTTTACACAGGCACTGGTGACGTCACTCAGGCGCGACCAATCAGACAGTAGTTTATTTGCGGTGCGGCGACAGTGGGAGGAATATTTCTACTGCAGCTTAAATAGCGACCGCAGCCTACACCAGCAGAAAGGAAAGGAAAACAGCTATCGTATCCGACAGTAGCTTTGTGACAATGTTTGATATGAGGACACATAGGTAACACATCCAATCGGCCCGGATTTGGACGGGAAGAACAGCTACGGGAGTAGCAGCAAAGCCTGTTTTTAATGTAAGTAATAATATGCCACTGCACCGCTTTGAGCTGACTGTTGTATATATTAAACATACATTATGTTTGCATATGAGCGTTCTGTCTTGGCTTGACTGGGCTTGTTTTGCACATTTTTCAATGCGGTTCTTTGATTGGTGTGCGACGGCGCACACTACACTGCAGAGCCTCACCCATGTGGAAGATGTTTACATGGAAAGCCACACATGAATTACATGAAAATATTATTATTACTAATAAGATGTTCTAGTTTTGAAGCCTCAACTGTGACCAAAGATCATTACTATGACTGGACTGAGGCAATTGCCATACGATTTATTTACACATTCATCAAATGAATGCTTTATGCTGAACTGTATATTTTAGTATATTTTTAGTTGTAAATAAAAAGGATAATTAAGTATACATGCTGGTAGTAAAAGTGTCCTAAACGTGAAGGTCTCTGTTGTCGGTTGTTTGTTGATAAGACAAGCTGTGAAATGACACTGATTGACCCCCACAGTAGTTGTCTTGTGATTGGTCATTACGTAATAAACACGCATTGTGATTGGCTATTATGGAAGCAATGCCCTTGGAGAGAGTGCTCCGTTGTGTGTGTGTTTGCACATGGTCAGTGTTGACTATGACTTCATGAATCATGAGTGTGTATTGTTAAGCCATTGTGATATCACATATATACAATGTAAAACTGCATGCCAAACAATTTCTGGAGCTAATTTGGGAACCACATAGTGCTTTGTTATTAAAATGTACTTAGTTTGAATAATGTGTTGGCCTACTTCTTCAGCTGCAAGAGCTGTATCAAAATTCCATCTCTACGAAGCTAAAAATGCTCCATTTTGATTGACGCCGTACAACAATACAGTCTGTATACTATTGTGGTTGTTGGCAGTGGTAAGAGTTGTTTCTAATAAAATAAAATAGCACACAAATAAACCTATTTTTGTATTGCAGAGCTGTGTAGAACGTAAACAGTTTACTGTTTTTTTGTTTGCATCTTCAGTCCTTAAATTAGTAGTCATGTTTAATGCAATAGAATCACTATTAGATTCATTGCTTTCACTTCCTCATGCATCTTGACTCAAAACCCTCATGTCTCTGTCCACTCTCTCTCTGCCTAAGGCCATGTTTGGCATTGTGTGCATTACTGCCTGGTGGGTCAAAGGGAGTGGATAAGTTCAGCATCATTAATCGCTCTCAAAAAGGGGAATTCTTTGCTTTTTGTCTCCATGCATCCCAATACCGAGACAATCCACAAATAGTGCGTCTTTGCTTCCGTCTGAGTAGCCTGGAATGGCATGATCAATAATTCATGCTTTGGAATGTGCCAGGAACTCATCTTCCAACACCTCAGTATTATGGAACACTATACTGTAGGTTTTTTCCTCAGAAAATGTTAACGAAATGATTGAATTGGGATCCGTACAAATGCCCAGATACCATATAAATACATTCCCTTGAAGCTGTGAGCTCTTAACAAATGACATGAAGGAACATCACATGTTTACATTTCCGTAATTTCATTCCGTAATTCAATATGTCCGAAAAGAAGCAGGAGGAAGCTGACCTATTTAATGCTATCCCTTCTTCATATCTGGTATTGATAATTCATTCACACCATATGCTTAACATATTGACATCCATCCATGCATCTATTTTCTATGCTGCTTACAATTCTGTTTAAGTGCCTCTTCTAATGGAAGTGAAACAGCTAGAGAATGTGTAGCATTAGATAGCTTAAGCTATGGAATGACTGCAATATTTTAGAACTCATAAGTAAATGATAGCTCACCCAGCCTATGATTTTAGACTCATTGAAAACTGGCAGTAAAACATGTTCCCAATAATAAAGTGTGCTTGACTTTCAGCGGTCAATCTCTCTCTCTCTTTGTCCGTTCAGTTCCAGACCATGAACTATGTGGGTCAGCTGGCGGGCCAGGTGTTTGTGCAGGTCAAGGAGCTGTACAGAGGCCTCAACCCTGCCACGCTGTCCGGCTGTATCGATGTGATTGTGGTGCGGCAGCCCAATGGCTCCCTGCAATGCTCCCCCTTCCATGTGCGTTTCGGCAAGATGGGCGTCCTGCGCTCGCGGGAGAAAGTGGTAAGATTGCATTGTACTTGCACTATTTTGTTTTTGTTTTGAACCTTGAAGCTGGAGTCAAAGGTCAAAATGGTGTTCTTCAGTCATCATCCATTTTGCTTCCTGCAGGTGGACATTGAGATCAACGGGGAACCAGTGAGTTTGCACATGAAACTGGGGGAGAATGGAGAGGCCTTCTTTGTTAAAGAAGCTGAGAACACATTGGTGAGGGATGAAGCAAACACAGCACAAAGCAAATCATACTGACACGAAGGACACACACACAGCCTGCCTTTCAGCAGACTACCATTGCATTAAGTTCAATAGTACAGTCGTCACTTGTTTATCGTAGTTCCAGACCTGACCGTGATCATCGAATTTCCTTGTTTATGTCGTTAGAGCCTAGAAAACCTGTTTAAGACCTTCTAGCTATGTTTTTAGCATTGCACTCATATAGTCACTATTGTATTACCCTTGTATTACCCCATATAGGTGACACAGTAACAGAAAATAAGACGTCTTAGACATTAATAAGTATGAATGCTTAACTGCTAACACATGCCGCAAAAACTACCTTGCCAATTGTATTATGAAGTAACACGCAGGTAAATGAATGCATCGGTCGGCTGGTGGATTAACACGTGGTCACATCTCTCGACTGGAAGGAAGGACAGTTAACTATATCGGTTTAACCGCTATTATGTCTCCCAAGGCTGTGAGGCAGCCTCACAAAAGAAAGTGAAAGTGAAATTATACATTGTAACCCCTCACAGGAAGTCGTTCCAGCATACCTAGCGACGTCACCCATCATGTCGACGGGAGCGGAACTGATGGAAACTCAGCTGAGCAGGAATAGCACACGTCACCATGGTATGCCGCTTTAAAATTGGACAATTTATGGGGGGAAAAAAGCTATCTTGTGTTTCCACACAGACAGCATGCTGTGCGGCTCACTTCCTGCCCAGAGCATCGGACCGCAGCAGGGTGACAGTGGGATGAGCAAGAAGAGGAGGAAGAGGAGGAGAAAGGCTCGGCCAGACGGAGGAGGAGGGAGAAAGGACGAAAGCGGGGAGGAGTTTTCGGATGATGACAGCATGTTTACTATTGACCTGAGCTCTGATGAGGAGAGAGAAGGTGACGCTGGCAGGTTGGTCTTTAGATGAGAAATTCTCTTTTTCTCCGTCTTGTAACAAAGTCTTTAAGTGACACGCATTAAAAGAGATGGAATGCACATATTTGTCTCAGAGTGTGCAAAGCCCCTTGAAAGGCAGCTCCAGTTTCTGGAGGCGCTCCAAGAATTTGTCCTGTTCCCACAGTGATCTCTGTTTCCTTGACATAATGGACCACAGCAGTGTCCTCGCTGCTGCTGCTGGCTTTCCAGGCTTTTTTAGGAAGTTTTACCTCATGGATGGCATGGGAACATTCCTGAGACACAAACTCAGTGTTCATTCATTCATTCATTTTCTACCGCTTTTCCTCACAAGGGTTGCGGGGGGTGCTGGAGCCTATCCCAGCTGTCTTCAGGCGAGAGGCGGGGTACACCCTGGACTGGTCACCAGCCAATCACAGGGCACATATACGTAGACAAACAACCATTCCCACCCACATTCATACCTATGGACAATTTGGAGTTGCCAATTAACCTAGCATGTTTTTGGATTGTGGGAGGAAACCGGAGTACCCGGAGAAAACCCACGCATGCACTGGGAAAACATACAAACTCCACACAGAGATGGCCGAGGGTGGAATTGAACCCTGGTCTCCTAGCTGTGAGGTCTGCGCGCTAACCACTGGTCCGCCGTGCCACCCCCAAACTCAGTGTTATTAAACTCAAACACTCACACTTAACATTTTCACAACACAAACACTGACACAAATTCTACAAACTGGTTAATTATGTACTGGGTAAACTGTGTGTGTTTGTGTGTTTTTTTGTGGCCAGGACACTATACAGTGATCAAGGGTCAGCTGCCAGTACACACACCAGCCCAGAGTGGAAGCATCCACAGAGGTAATGTAACAAGTGGCCCCAAAACACGCACACTCATTTAGATACACTGGTTAATTATTTCTATTGTTCTGTATTGTATGATTCTCTGTAGTTACCACCAAGCAGCCCATCATATAATAAGTTCATAATTCTACAACTCCACTAATCGACTATACCAGTCATTTTTCAAATAAAAGTCTTCTAATTATTAATAAGAAAAACTGTCACATTTTAAATCATTATTGCTTGTTGGAGACTACATCTGACATGATTCACTGCCTGTCTTTTCTTCACTCTCCTCTTTCTGAGTTTCTCACCTCTGTCTGTTTATCTTTTTGTAGTCATGTGATTAAGGACACTCTCTCCATCCCTGCGTCCTGCGGTCTGTCCATCTCTTGTCCACAGCAGACCTCTCACTTCTCCTCCCACATTAGGTAGCAACCAAACTTTTACCTTCTCTGATCACCCGAGGGGAAACAATACACTGGCTGACTCAGCAAACATACTATCTAGATATGTTTCAATATATTGACAAATGGGTTTCAAATGTGTGACGTCTCTCAGCAACGCAGATGACTCTCTGTCTTCAACGCCCAAGAGCGACTCTGAGCTAGCCGGCCGGGCAAAAGACAACCCTGAAATGCTGTGGACCTGGGGGGAGCTGCCACAAGCTGCACAGGTTTGTATTTACACACACGTAAACACACCACATTCCACTTTGTCTTTAAAAATAACATTACATTTCAGTTTTGTCTCTTTGTATCATGTCTTTGTGTTTATTTGCTTCTTTAATATTATTCCTAGTACTTGGGACACACTTAAATGAAGTGAAAATGCACTAATGTATAAAGTTGGTCTTCCCCTTATGACAACTTCCATTATTCCATGCCTTTCCAGACTTTGCTTTGTGCACAGGCAAAAAGACAAAAAGGGCTTGCACCAGACTCGAACACATACATAAGCGTAGTTTACTATACCTGACAAAACAAACCCTATGGCTCCTTCTTCTCACCTTATAGCCGTCCTTCCTGACTTCCCATCAGAAGCAGCAAAGTTCCACATCATTCACCATCCCAGTGTCCTCCAGCACTCACTTCAGGACCATCAGCGACACCGGGGCACCCTCAAAAAATCCCTACACCACCCAGCAAGAAGATACATATACTGACAAGTACCATGATGGTGGTAAGTGGAAATACTCTTAAAAGGATGCTTGATATGGGTTATTGTTATTGTTTTGTATTTATCCCATTTCCCATTTTTGTATTTGGGTTAAATTAAATTTTGAACAATCACAGGGACTTGATGAAGTTCTACTGTATTCTGCTACGTTACTACTTTAGTGACCTCTAGTGGTAGGAGCTATAAAGTGAGGCGTCACAGCAATGCACAGATTGCCAAACAAATGACGTCATTGACTTTCCCACAGGAAACCCAGTGGAGAGTGTGGGTGCGTCATGTGCAGAGATGGAGAGTTTAACAACAGGTTTAGCATCCCCCAGCATCCTTCCTGATCATTTGGAGGAAGGCAGGAACAGAGGAAGTCCCATCAGAAGAACAGATTCACCTTCCAAGAGGAAAGGTATACGTTTGCTTTCGTAATACGCAAGATGAGATATGTATCATTGTTTGACTCATATGTCTTACTAGAGAAAAGAAGCCAACACCTCGGCACTGATGGGGTGTACCTGGATGATATCACAGAACTGGAGCCTGAAGTAGCTGCTCTGTACTTCCCTAAAAGGTGCAGGATATACATATGCACTGTCAAAAAATATACTCTCATAGAGATAATAATGCTAACACTGGCGGTCTTAACCATACAGTGATGGAGGCAGCGGCTCAATGAAGGTGGACACAGAGATGATGATGATGGACGTGAGGAGTGCTAATCAGTCTCCACAGTCAGTGAGCAGCAGCGGGGTAGACAGCGGTCTGGACAGTCTGTTAGACCACATGGGGGACCTCCCTCATGTGGCCATCTCGCTGTGCGGCGGCCTCAGCGACAACAAGGAGATCACGCAAGGTATTTACACGTGTTGTAGCACTGCACACCTATTTGCATTTTTTGTAGCTGAGTGGTAATTCATTCCATAGTAGTCGCATAATGTCTACAGTTTGTACTTTGAATGTACTCCGTATTACCACAGAGCAGTTCCAGGAGAGGGCAGTGACCTACCAGCAGTTCTCAGAAAACCCTTCCATTATCGACGATCCCAATCTGGTGGTGAAGATTGGCAACAAGTATGTACGACACTGCATTCAATTCATGGCCACACAATCCAACAAACTAACTATTGGATTGTATTTTAGGTACTACAACTGGAGCACAGCAGCTCCTGTCATGTTGGCCATGCAGGTCTACCAGAAACCATTGCCACAGGTAAGACTACCCCAGTGATATGCAGTACTGTATATAGTGTACGGTACAGTATTTGCAGTATATCATTTATCATCATGTTACACTCGCCACCATATATTGGACACAATGCTGTTATCTGTTTTGTCATACAGTATTATACTAGTTAAATAACTGAGTGAGTGTGTTTAATGTGTGACACCTAGTGGCTAAAGTTATGTACTGCACACTGACCAACCCACTACTCTTTATGTTTTAATGTTAGCGCTATGTGCTGCTAAAATTATGAGCATGTTAGGGCCACATTGGGAAAAAAATAGGAGATTTCAAGAAAAAAGGTGTAAATATTACCTTTGCGGCTGCACGGCGGCCCAAGTGGTTAGCGTGCTGGTCACACAATTAGGAGCCCCGGGTTCCATTCTGCCCTCGGCCATCTTTGTGTGGAGTTTGCATGTCCAAATTGTCCATAGGTATGAATGTGAGTGTGAATGGTTGTTTGTCTATATGTGCCCTGTGATTGGCTGGCGACCAGTCCAGGGTGTACCCCGCCTCTCACCCGAAGACAGCTGGGATAGGCTCCAGCCACCCCGCAACCCTTGTGAGGATAAGTGGTAGATAATGACTGAAGGAATATTACCTTTGCGGCTGCACAGTGTAGGAGTGGTTAGCACACAGGCCACACAGCTAGGCGACCCGAGTTCGATTCCGCCCTCTTCCATCTTTGTGTGGAGTTTGCATGTCCAAATTGTCCATAGGTATGAATGTGAGTGCGAATGGTTGTTTGTCTATATGTGCCCTGTGATTGGCTGGGGATCAGTGTGTACCCCGCCTCTTGCCCGACGACAGCTGGGATAGGCTCCAGCACCCCCCTGACCCTCGTGAGGATAAAATAAATGAATATGAATGAATGAATATTATCTTAGCACTGTTTTGCTGCCACTTTATAAATAAAAGCTTGCCTGAAGCAAAAGGAAAGTTTCCTACCTTCCTGAAGAGCTATGATCTATTTCCCCTACGACACGTCTAATATTACGGCTTTATTCTTGTAATATTATGATACTATTTTTTTTATTGTCAACCTTTTTTTCTCTTGAATTTACAACTTTATTGTCGAAATCACATATTTTTTTTTCCATTGTGGCCCAAATACTCCGTCCTATTTATCAGTGTCTTTTTTGGGCCACTAATGGTTGCTGGATGCTTTTTTTTTAAAGAGCTTTGCAAACCTTTCCATCCCCTCTTCTCTGCACTAATTAATTTCACACATTTTCACTTTGGTGTATCATTCATGTTCCATCCTTGGAATTCAGCCAGTTCTCATGTGTTTGTTTCTGGCTCCAATTTGTACGAAAAAACGTTGCCTTTACACCAGAGTGAAATCTAGCTGTATTTTTGTGAGCGTCCTAACCCTTTAATGATGTCATGTCTTTGTCCCCCTTTTTCTTTCGTGTTCTCCCTTTTATTTACTGACATTGTGTCTCACACATTCCATCCCAAGTTTTGGTGTTTGAGTTATTTCTTTTCTGCTTTCGGCCTCTTCTCATACTGCCTCCCTGGTCTGTTTGGCTCCAGAACATCTGAGCCCGTATGATATTCGACTTTTTGTACTGCTGTCCGTCTTGACTGTTGTTCCTTTTTATCATTTGCTCCGCTAGTGACAGGACGTTGTGGTTTGCTTTACTTTCCTAGCTCCATCATGTTCCACGCTTGGAGTTTTTTTTTTGTGAGTTTGGATTTTTTTTTCAGTGGCTTTTGCGTGGTATGTGCATGCTTTTGTCCAGGCCTCGATGGAGAACATCATGAAGGAGAAGATGCCCAAGAAAGGCGGCCGCTGGTGGTTCTCCTGGAGGAGCAGGACCAGTGACTCTAAATCGGTTTGTAAACAGACACTAAGAACAGTCATCCAGAACATGCAGTCGTGCTGACGTTTTGTGTCCTTCAGGAGTCACCGGCGGACACGGCGGGAGAGATCACCATGGCGACAGCAAGCAGGTACAGTCACAGCCCTGACTCACTCTAGTTTATTATTTTTTTGTATTAATATTCTGTTTGTTTTGTTTGTTAACAGAATGAAAGATGAGTCATCCTCTAGTGATGAAGACCATGCATCTGGCACCCGCCAGTCTGAGTCCATTGTTGCTTCTGGTAACATTTGTTACAAGAAGACTCTTAGGCTGACCTCAGAGCAGCTGGTATAATAACAATGATTAAGTAGTATGTAAAATAATAATAAGTAAAATAATAAGTACTTTTCATTCAGGCAAGCCTGCAGCTGAAGGAAGGTCCAAACGAGGTGGTGTTCAGCGTGACAACTCAGTATCAAGGCACGTGTCGTTGCCACGGCACCATCTATCTGTGGAACTGGGACGACAAGCTGGTCATCTCGGACATCGACGGAACAATCACAAGGTCTGTCACATCCGGCGGCTTCTTCACTTCCATCTTTTTTACGCCTCAGAGATGAACGGTGTCTTGTGGCTGCAGGTCGGACACGCTAGGCCACATCCTCCCCACTCTGGGGAAAGACTGGACTCACCAGGGCATCGCCAGGCTCTACCATAAAGTCAGCCAGTGAGTCAGCCACATTCGTAACCTTCCTTCATTTACACAACATTGCGTCATGCTGTGGTTGTGTGTGTCAGAAATGGCTATAAGTTCATGTACTGCTCGGCGAGGGCCATCGGGATGGCTGACATGACCAGAGGTTACCTTCACTGGGTCAATGAGAGAGGAACCATGCTGCCCATGGGCCCGGTGCTGCTCAGTCCCAGCAGCCTTTTTTCTGCCTTGCACAGGTCGGTTACAACATGACATCCAAAACAAAAGCTGAATAATATCACTATTATTATTATTATTATTATTATTGCCATGCAATAATAAAATAGATAAAAAAAATAGATTTGGATTATTGACTGCAAAAAATACAGTGTCGACATAATTTTGTCTTGTGTTCTTTAGGGAAGTGATTGAGAAGAAACCAGAGAAGTTTAAGATTGAGTGTCTCACAGACATCAAGCACCTTTTCTACCCAAATACTGAACCTTTCTATGCTGCTTTCGGCAACAGAGCTACGGTCAGAACCTGCATCCACACACACACACACACACACACACACTTCGAGACTAGTATTTGAACATGAAATGTGGATAATTCCAGGACGTGTATTCCTACAAGGAGGTGGGCGTTCCTCTCAACAGGATCTTCACTGTCAATCCCAAGGGGGAGCTGGTCCAGGAGCATGCCAAAACCAACATCTCCTCGTAAGATCTCTTTCTGTTCTTGCATCCGTGTGCCACAAAAGTCCTCCAGCACTAACTTCTCTGGCGACATCATCTGTGTCTAGTTTTGGTCGTCTCTGCGAGATGGTGGACCATGTCTTTCCTGTCTTACTCCACAAAGAAGATGCAGACTTCACCCATTCGGACGCTTTAGACCAGTGTAACTACTGGAGCAAGCAGCATCCTGATGGCAGCAGACAAGAGGAACAGGAGGACTCTCAGCTTCTGTGTGGGTCACTCGAACAGCAAACTCATACTACATCTCAGTAAAGTAGGAAGCCATCACAAGTGCAGAATTACCCTCAAAAGAAGCACAAAATGGCCAACACAACAAGCATTGGCTGGTGGGGGGGTGGGGGGCACTTGTGAAGACTTCTGCAACGTTCTTAATGCACAACCACTCGCACACAAAAGCACAGTTGATGACAATATTCAGCCTTCATTACCTCCATCTTGCACACCAACGGAAACACACACACATTATATATTGCATATATTGCATATTGCATTATATATTACCCAGCCTCAATCATCAGGGACTTTTTAACCATTTAATGCATTATTTATAAATAAAAATATCATTTATACATACTGTAATGCCATCCAATAGAAATCTGAATATAATAATGTTCAGTTTAATTCATTTGATAACAACATGTAAGTGCTGTTTCTAACATTTTGACACTTGAATGTTCCTTAATGGATATAAAATAGGAAAATAGAGGGGGAAGCATCATTAGAAGTCTCAATCTATTCTATTAATGTTAAGATATGTATAGTATCTGGTATTAATGCTAAGAGTCCACTGGACCAGTGCCAGTTGGTGCCAGTTCGCACCAATGCAATTTGCTGTGGTGTCGCCAATAAGGTGCCTAGTGGGGTGCAGTGGCTCAAACTGGCTCGTTGTGGCCCGTAACGGCGGCAAGAAAATGTCAAAATGTTTAAAATCTTCATCGCGCCACTTGCATGTAGCAATCGGAGCGAAGTGTGCACCAAGTGGAACCAAATGTCACAAATAATCCGCCTATTGGAATCCACTGGAATGTAATGGCGCGAGCCAAGTTGCGGCAATGATGCTAGGAGTCCACTGGGCCGGTGCCAGTTTGCGCTAAAGATTATGTAATTGGTCGAATAACGGCAACGGCGAACATTAATTTGGCGCCAAAAGCAAGCCACGATGCGCCAATCACATAATCTTTGGCGCGAACTGGCACCAACTGGCGCCGGCCCAGTGGACTCCTAGCATAATATATGGTTATTAGTAGTAGTATTATAATAAAATATGATATTTAGTGACACAAGAGGGTAAAAATATTAGAAACAGCACTCAGTACGAGGCAGACTGTGACAACTGTTCAATCAATACCTCTCAAAAGTGATCGTTATTATCTTTTGGAAGGTGTTCTCATTAGATTGAGCCAAGCAATCAGACCTCAAACTCAAAGACAGGTGTTAACCAATGTGGTCACATGACCGCGCTACTGTGAAAGTGACATGTACGCACTGTATGTTACTGTCCTTATGAATATCAATGCAAACTTTTTATGTCAACTTCTATCACTGCTATGTGGAAAATACTATTGCATGTTATTCCCTTATGCCTCACTTGGGGGGTTGGGGGGGGGGGGCTGTAAATACAAACTAATGTGACGACACAAATCTGTAAATATCCACTAAACTTTTGGTGCTGACTAAAGCAATAGAATGAGAGGCAATAACAACTTAGTAGAAGTACACAAATGCAGTAAATTAGCACTTGTACTCTCATGCTAATTGAATGTGAATACACACAATGGACTGACTGTGGTGATTTTAATATTTGAGTTTGTTTTTTAACAAAAATGTATCTAATCAGGATTTTACTCACCTGAAATGTGATTTTAAAGGTAACATTGCTATGCATCATCATCAATAATATTGATAATAGGAGCACTGACGGGTCACCTCATTTCTGTTTTATGAAGTAGTATTCATAAGACCGCATTTATGTGACAGAGAATGCAATCCACCTACCATCTTTTGTATTATTTTTATCATTGAATTCTTTCTGTGAAAGATCCAATATAAATATTGAAATGTCTACCTGTGTGGTCTTTTTGTATTTGTCCTGACTGATGATCTGGAAAGGAAAGAAAATGCTTTCTCTCATTTTTGGTGTCATGAGAATAGTAGATTGTTTTGTAGTTATCTCTTTATGGTTATCTTCTTCTTACACTTGTGTAATGATGACTTTCTTTTGCTTTACGCCGTCGTGGTTTATCATTTAAGGTCCCTTATTATGCTAAATGTTTTACAACCTAATTTATCACAGACAAACAGGTAAAATAACAATAACAATTACAAGTATAATTTAAATTCCAACTACAAATTACAATTAAAATGGCAGGCATTACAATTACTATTTAAATTACAATTATAATTACCATTTACATTACAATGACAATTAAAATAAAATATGTATTTATATATGTATGTATGTATGTGTATATATGTATGTTTATATATGTAATTATAATTACATTAAAAATTACTTTGCAACTTACAATTCCAATTACAACTAAATTACATTTACATATAATTTAAAAATTATTTAAAATTTTTAAAAATTTAAAAATTTAAAAATGTAAAAATTACAATGACATGTCAAATTACAGTTGAAATTACCATTCCAAGTACAATTACAAAAAATATTACAATTGTAATTGCAACTAAAATTACAATTACATTAATGTAACCCAGTGAAAAAACGGTGTACACCGCTAGAGGTCAGTGTGCTGTTTGTGATGGGTTTGTGGGCGGTTGGATGAACAGAAGAAGTGACGGTTGGACGACATCCAAGTAGAAGCTGCTGCGTGTGTATGAATCAACCTCTAATTCCAAAAGGTAAATATTCTAAATATTATTAATTCTTCTGAGTTACACAGATTGTGACGACAGAGTTCTAGAAAGAACAGATCGTCCACTAAGAGCGCAGCAGTGTGGGGATGTCAACAAGGAGGAGCAAGAGGAGGAGAAAGAGGAGGAGTCCCTCCAAGAAGTAGAAGGTTGCAGTGTTCCTGTTCTGGCAAAAAAAAAAAGGTTTGGGTCTTCTTCTCTCCTTTTTTTACTTTCTAGATGAAGTTCACTCAACTGCCCTGTTGACTTTTTTGCCATTTTCCACCTAAATGTTGTCAAAAGTTGTTTCCCTTTGCATGCCCTTGCATGTGCTCTGACTGTTGCAACAACTGCACAGGAAATGTTGTGACATCAGATGTGTTTACTACTGAATGTGGAAACTTTAACTAAGTTTACTTGAGATGTCAAAGTAGAAGTGTTTCTCTTCTAGTGTGTTTTGTGAGTCCTGAGCATTTGCCACAGTCTCCCAAAGCCTCATGGGAGATGTAGTTCTAAATTAGAAACATGCCTTAATACTTTAGTGGTGCGGACATAGTTACACAATCCTGATTCTAAGTTCCTGGAAATGTTTTTCATTTCTGCTTTACAAATTTAAAATGGACAACTTTTAACCCATTCGGGCAGGGGTTTCAAACCCACAACCAGCTGTTAGGGTTAGTACTAGGGTAAGGTTAGGGTTTAGTTTATAGATTGGGTTGATGTGTCAAGTAATGGTTAGGACGAGGGTTGGGGTTAGGTTAGAGCTATGGCTAAGGAGGAGTTAAGCTAGGGATGTCCAGATTGTGGAGAGGGGGCCATTTGTGGTCCGTGACTGATTTGAATAAAAATAGAAAAATAAGCAACAGAGAAAAAGTAATAGCCTGCTTTGCCACCTATAACACGAAGCTTTGGTTTCAGAAAAAGAATATCATACCAAGGGTAAAATATGGTGGTGGTAGTGTGATGATCTGGGGCCGTTTTGCTGCTTCAGTACAGTTACATTTGTTAAGAAATATGTCATTTGTCAGTTCTAATTAGTTGTAGGCAAAAACCGTTCATTTCAGTGAACCGGATCATTCCGGTTCATTCAGTAAAAAGATTCGTTCATTTTGTTCATTTTGTTCATTTTGTTCATTTTGTTCATTTTGTTCATTTTGTTCATTTTGTTCATTTTGTTCATTTTGTTCATTTTGTTCATTTTGTTCATTTTGTTCATTTCGGTCATTTCGGTCATTTCGGTCATTTCGGTCAATTGGTCGTTAGCCTGTGATCTCACCCTGTGCATAGACCCGGTCAGCCGTGTCGACTCAGTCCGTTCACTCATGTTCACGTTCGTTCCGACTCAACTCTCGGAACGAACCGAGTGTCGGTCAATCTCTCGGTCTTGGTCTTTCAGTCAGCTAACCCCACCCACAGAGCGAGGCAATAGGATAAGACAGTCAAGCACGCAGATAGTCCCGCCCTGCAAAAGGACCTCTGACTCTCCAGCCAATCAAAAAAAAAAAAAAAAGTTATTTTGACCCGTTCGTTCATGATCGACACACCACTAGTTCTAATACACGTGTTCATGTTTAGAAGATGTCTGTGGAGCTCCTCCCTGCGAGTCCTCCGAGTGGGAACAATGGGTCTCTTCAAGCCACCAAAGTGGGAGGAAGTAAACCTCTACATCGCTTCATGAAGGCTCAACCTCAGAGTGTTGGAGTGAGATATCACACCGCCAAAGCTGATCACAATCATTGATTATTTGCTTTATTGCTTCACTGTTGCCTTCACATATAAATTGCAGGTTGTTGTTCTGGTTTTGGGCGTGTCTTTCTTTATTACATCCATTATTATGGCAGTAGATAATCCTGCTCACCAATTATGGAGGCTTTCCCCACTGGGGTACATCATTGGAATACAGGTGAGGTCAGACAATTTGTATTAAACAATAACATTTCAATGACACATGAAGTTCTTGTTCTCTCCTTGCAGTTCATCATATGTGGCATTCTGTATATTATCACGGAGCACAACCCAACCAAGAAAACTGTAAGACTATTTAGTAATCATTGGAAGCGGTGTTTGTTTTAAGTGTGTTTGTTTTTCCTGTTGTCCATCTCTTACCTTTAGGTGACAGCATCCCTGGCTCTTGGCATTGTGGCCATCGTGGGTGCTTTCTGGATGATATTTATTCTTCTCACTAATATGGAACACCACCATTACCATAGAGACTTTGACTACTTTGAGTTCGACAACATGACTGTCATCAAGGAAGACACATGGAGGTCACAGGCTGTGGTAATCACACTGATAGAAGGGGCTTGTAGGGTTTTAGCATGAAGGTGACATGAAACTATACACACAGTCAGTACACTGTCTGATCATTTATGATATACCATTAAATATATGTATTTTTTAAAGGGAACACTATGATATTGCTTGTCTACTATAATTAAGTGCAATGATAATACACCATAAAAACAAAACAATCTCAAATAAATCTCTGCAAACTACCACCAAGACAAATATTCTCTGGGAAAAACTGTTGATTTTGTTAATACTTGGGTTGTTTATATTGTTTATTTTTCTATATTGTGTATGTATGTACTATGTGTATGTACTTGTTGTGTCCATTTGTAGGTCCTTGGGTTGGCAACAGAAGCCATCTTTGTGTTCTATACTATTGTTGGCACTATTATTTTATTGGTGATGTCAGTGCTGGCTGGAGCTGCTCTGCGTTCTACCAAGAGTCAGGTACAAAAAACATGACCTAGCAAGGCTGCCTGGACTTTAAAGCCATCAATAATGGTGTCACTCCTCCACTTAGGCCACTGTGGTGATGTCTACAACAACCGCTGAAACGCCTGCTCACTGACATCGTGAAGAGTCCATCTTTGTGAGTACAAGACTTACTACTACTACTACTACTACTACTACTATGAACTATACGAGCAATAAAAATTTTAAAAATGAACTGTTTAATTTTTCCAATTTACAGTGTTCCCTCGGTTCACTTGTTTCTGGACTTTTTTTGTGCAATTTTGCATGTTTTTTGTTTTGTTTTTTTACAGCATAGGAACGCTGTTGCGTGTTGTAACTTAATTGTTAGAAGGTCTGGATTGGGCCAGACAATCATTTAATGGGCTCAGCCTAAGGTCGCTCGTTGAATTTCTGTTTCATTTATTGCCCGGTCCTAAACCTCATTTCTGTGGTTTTGCAAAATAAAATCCCTCCAAATCACCGTCATGTCCGTACTTTTATGTCACGTTTAAAAAAGAAAATCCCTTATTGGGGGCTATTTTGGGAACATATCCCCTGTTATAAACTAGGGAACACTGTACCTACATGAAGTCATATACTGGACAGGTATACTACAGTAAACATCGGATTCAATTGTTCCCACTGGTTTTGTCCGATATAAGCGAAATCCGTTATATGCGTATACCGGAAAATGTCCGTTTTACGCATATATCGGATTTATATCCGGTATATGCGTAAAATGGATTTTATCCGTTATAAAAAGGCACTTCCTTGACTATGTTTCCAATGTACCTGGACTGGGCAATGAAAAGAGACGTAAGGTAATGAGAATTTAACTTTATTGGACTGAGCATAACAAATTGTTAATTAAGCCAGGCCCTGTTACGCTCGTCAGGCCTACGTTATTTCCAATAGTGAGGTTAAGATCTCATTCACTGCTGTGCTAGTATTATTGACGTCACTCACTTTTATATTTGTCCTAAATCTGGAGCCAGGAGAAAGACACGATGCGGCCATCCGATATATGCGAGGGAAATTGGAACGGGACTGGAGATTTTGTCCGAAATAGGCGAAATCCGTTATAAAAAATCCGATATATGCAATGAATTTTTATTGGAAATGCATTACAGACAAATCTGTTCTTTTTTATCTGTCCGTTGTGAGCGAATTTCCGATATATCCGAGCCCGATATATCCGAGGTTTACTGTACTAAAAAAATGAACATCTTATTGTCAATTATAATTGTACAGAAAACAACAATTTCATTTCTCTCATTGCTTCATGAGAACATTTCATTATTATATGAGTGGAAAATTTTTTTGAATTAACTACAGTTAGTTAAAAATAGTACTAAAAAAAGAAAAAAAACAGCATTGTAATTTTATGACACTAAAAATTATATAAAAATATTTTAAAACAGCTTTAAAAAATGAGTCTGCCAAAAAAGGTAAACAACCCCTGAATAAAAAAATTACTTAAAAAAAAAATCTATATTTTGTCCGGTCCAGGTTGTACTCTCACCCGCTCTTCAGCTGGGGTAGGCTCCAGCTCACCTGGGACCCTGAAGAGGATCAGCGGTGGAAAATGAATGAATGTTTAACATGCGTCATAGTTTTGGGATGGACTCATCACCGAGGTCACATTGATAGCACACGATAGAGGAAGTGCTAAATACCTCTGTGTAGACAGGACATTTTTTGCCTGTTTTGATTATATAATATCCCATAATAACCTGTTTAAGCCATTTGTTCTCTGACAAGGTCAGATGAAATCCTATCTAAAGGTTAAGTACTGCTAAATACTGCTTCCTTTTGGCATATAAACATGATATATACTGTGTATGCTGTATAGGAACACTACTTTTGGTATAACACTGTTTCATAATAAACAATGGAAATTCATTTTAGTAGTGCTGCGTCATTTATTCCACAACCTGGAACTCTGGATCAAAAGTTTCTACGCAGGGGATTTGTGATGGACATCATTCGCGAGATCATTGTTATTTTTTTTCTCAGAAAGTATATATATTTTTTGCACATAAAATATATAATTCACCGTAGGTCAGTAATAATTCATAAATATGTGATAATCCAGGTAAAATGTACAGCATACATACATATTCACGCTGATCATTGTTTTTTTCATCAAGTATTGAGATTTCACATTTTGTTAGGCAGTCCTTGAACGCACCGTAGTCGCTGATCATTGTTTTTTCATCAAGTATTGAGATTTCACACTTTGTTAGGCAGTCCTTGAACGCACCGTAGTCACTGATCATTGTTTTTTCATCAAGTATTGAGATTTCACACTTTGTTAGGCAGTCCTTGAACGCACCGTAGTTTTGTGTTGTTACTGGCTGTTCATCGATCATCTCATATTTTCATCCATAAGTGGTGAGTGTATACATGCTATACTTGTGTGTTTGTGTGTGTGTGTGGCATGGATAGTGTCCCAAGAGAACAATGGCAATTGAAGAGAGAAGTGTGGGGGCGGGGGTCTGGAGCTGAATTACATATGCCAGTGGTTCCGGATCAGCAGAGAAATCTGCCAAGTGGACGCGGTTTTAACTGGAAGCAAGTGATCATAGGGTCCTATGGCTAATTCCTAGCCATTGGTAGTTGTCTTAGGAACACTACTTAGGAATGACTGCTTCTTAGTAGACTGAAACAATGTGATGTCAAACATCACCTCGGTTGATGTTGATGTAGTTTGTGTAGAAACCCAGATGAGTTACAGAGATTGTGATGATGGAGGTCTGGACTTTGTTATGAAGAACAGATCGTCCGCAAAGAACACATGTCAACAAGGAGGAGAAAGAGGAGGAGTAAGAGGAGGAGTTCTTACAAGACCAGGACAGTTGCACTATTCTTGCTCTGGAAAAAAGGTTTGAGTCTTCTTCTTTGAGTCTTTAGCTTTCTGGGTTTGTTTTTCACTTCACTCGTCTGTTGAGTTTTTTCTATTTTGCACGTAAAAGTTCTTTCCCTACTGTTCTTGCATGTGGTCAAACTGCACAGAAAATGCTGTGACCTCACACATGTAACTAACATGTAAGCTTTTACACTCAAGTTTACTTGAAATGTCAAAGTAGAAGTGTTCCTCTTGTCGAGTGTTTTGTGAGTGCTGCACATTCTCCACAACCTCCCAAAGCCTCATGGGAGATGTAGTTCTAAATTAGAAACATGCCTGAATGCTTTAGTGGCGTGGACATAGTCAAACAATCCTGATTCTAAGTTTTTTTTTTTAATGGACAACTTTTCTTTAGAAGATGTCTGTGGAGCTCCTCCCTGCGAGTCCTCCGAGTGGGAACAATGGGTCTCTTCAAGCCACCAAAGTGGGAGGAAGTAAACCTCTACATCGCTTCATGAAGGCTCAACCAGAGAGTGTTGGAGTGAGATATCACACCGCCAAAGCTGATCACAATCATTGATCCATCACCATGATGTGTTATTTGAAGTTCACAATATCACCTGCTTTATTGCTCACTGTTGCCTTCACATGTAAATTGCAGGTCGTTGTTCTGGTTTTGGGCGTATCTTTCTTTATTACATCCATTATTATGGCAGTAGATCATCCTGCTCACCATTTCTGGAGAATCACTCCCCTGGGGTACATCATTGGAATACAGGTGAGGTCACAGAATTTGTGTCTTCCTAAACATTTCAATGACACATGATGTTCTTGTTCTCTCCTTGCAGTTCATCATATGTGGCATTCTGTATATTATCACGGAGCACAGCTCAACCAAGAAAACTGTAAGACTATTTATTAATACAGTGTTCCGTCGTTTTATCGGGGGATAGTGAAATCCACATAGTAGCCAACTGTATTTCTTTACAACCATTATGTACGTTTTAAGGCTGTAAACCCCTTCACAATACACTTTATACACTTTCCTCAGACAGGTACATATTTGAGCACATTTTCCTTTAAACACTCTCAAAGTTTAAATTTTGTTACAATTTTAATGATCAATGTCTTGGACACAGAAACTTATTAAGTGACTCACGATATTCACTCTTCTGACATGCCTTGGCCCGGCGCCATTCGGCTGTAGCGTTTCTGTATCCCTGTTAAACCATATTGCTTCTGTTGTACTCCACCTAGTCCTCCATCAACCAAAGACTCATTTACAGTATGCCATTATGGTGCCCAGCGATCATACAGCTATGACCGCTAACAAAGAGGAAACACGGCAAAACGTTCAAAACGTAGAACCCAATGGGCCTGATCCCCCTTAGACAATCAGGACTGCTGTGGCTGGCTGCACATACTGAGACGAATTGGACACGTCTTGAACTTTCAAATGCTTATACAACACCCTCTATTGGTAGCAGTAGTAAATACAATAACACACACTCTAATACACCCCAAGGATGCAGAACAAAATGCAAAATTGTTCACCCATGACAGGTGAGCCCGATGTAACGAGGGAACACTGTATTTGGAAGCAGTGTTTGTTTATAGGGTAGAGGATTCATCCTGTCCATCCTTTTCTACCCTTAGGTGACAGCATCCCTGGCTTTTGGCATTATGACCATTTTGAACTGTTGTTGGATTATATTTAATCTCATTCCCAACATTGAAAACCATCATTTTCAGAGGCAATTTGAGATCTTTGACTTGGACAACATTACTGCCATGGAGGAAGCCATATGGGAGCCACACGCTGAAGTAATCACACTAGTAATTTTATAATAGAAGGGGCTTGTAGGGTTTTAGCATGAATGTGACAAGAAACTATACACACAGTCAGTACACTGTCTAATCATTTATGACATATAATTAAATATAAGTATTTTTTTAAAGGAACACCACAATATTGCTCATCAACTATAATTAAGTGCAATGATAACACACCATAAAAACAAAACAATCTCAACTAAATCTCTGTAAACTACCACCAAGACAAATATTGTTATGTGAAGACCTCTCTGACAATGTCAATCAATACTTAATAATCAGACTTGTTGTGTCCATTTGTAGGCCCTTGGATTCACAACAGAAGCCATCTTTTTGTTCTATATTTTTGTTGGGGGTATTATTTTATTGGTGATGTCAGTGCTGGCTGGAGCTGCTCTGCGTTCTACCAAGAGTCAGGTACAAAAAACATGACCTAGCAAGGCTGCCTGGACTTTAAAGCCATCAATAATGGTGTCACTCCTCCACTTAGGCCACTGTGGTGATGTCTACAACAACCGCTGAAACGCCTGCTCACTGACATCGTGAAGAGTCCATCTTACTGAGTACAAGACTTACTACTACTACTACTACTATGAACTACTCCAGTGCGAGTTACAGTACGTATGGGTTTAAACTATATTTCATTTTTCCCATCTACCTACATCAAGTCATATACAGGTATACAAAGAATACAAAAAATCTATTGTTTTATTTTTTTTTCATTCGGCTTCATGAGAATTGTAAATATTAAGTTGGCCTCCAATGGTCTCCAATGATCATACTATATAAAAGCATTTTAACAGGCTAATATTTCATTATTATATGAGTGGAAAGAATTATTCATTCAGTACAAGTAGAGCACATTGATAGCCTCTATGATGTACATTACACTGTGTATGCTGTATAGAAAATCCACTTTTGGTAGTCAAATATCAATAAACTGTCTCTGTTTCATAATAAACAATGGAAATTAATTTTACTAGTGCCGCATCATTTATTCCACAACCAGGAAACACAGATACTTCAAATGCACTTGCTGCTATCTTGTGGCTCTACACCCACAGCTGTTAATACCAATGCTGTTACTTTTTTTTACTATTTTATACATTTCTGAATAGTACAGTGAAGTATACTTGAAGTATATTTGGCTTATACTGAAAAGTATAACGACAAAGTACATGAATACTAGGACTTGTACTTATGCTTTAGTATACTTCTTACTGCCACAAAGTCCTAATACTTAGTATATCTTGCTCCACATGCATAATAAGGTCGTCATTGACTTGTGCTTAACATTTATAAATTAATACTATGCCAGAGTTTAAAACTTTAGAGTATGTGAGCTCAATTATCTTTATACCTTAAAAGTCACACAGCTGAGCTAGCTTAGCTAGCCATCAATTCCAGCTCTCGCTGCGATGCCGCGTTCTCACTGGATGCTATGCCTTGCACGTCTTGCCATGGTCCCGCCCCCTTCCTGGCAGCCAATGAGAGTCGCCTATTTTTAATTAGAACTCATCGCGCCATTTCACGCCCCTCACTCCCCCCACAGGTGTCGTTGACGACTTTTCGGCATGGAAGGAGAAGACATAGCTGAGCTAACAAATATTTTTCAGCATTAAGATACCACGTATTATTTCAAGGACAATGCTGTGGAAGTTGGGAAGATTTCATGGATGAGTGCTGACGATCAGCAACAGCAAGTAAGTTAATTATATTCTTTCCTGCTTAGCTTAGCTTGACGACATTTACATCTATACCAGATAATAAAGCTAAGCTAGCAACACAACACGATACAATGCTTCATATATATTTTAATGTCTGTTTATTTCAAAAGGAGGTAGGTCCATGGCAAAATACATAGTAAAATAGGTAGTGAATTTGACAGAATAAATATACATAAATAATTCAGCATAGACTGTAAGTATACATTTATTTTTGCATTCTTAAAACTACGTTTGGCCTGTGACAGTTTAGAGGTGTTTCCATATTTTAATAGGCCTTTCAATATGTAAAAGAGCTCTCACAAGCCATTAATTTGATCTTGTTTCTTACACAGACAACTACAGTGATCTCTATAAGAAGAGACAGGAGTTCATAAAGGGTGACCACATTTGGCAAGTGGGAACCAAGACGAAGAGTAAGCCCAATAGCAAGTGGAAAGATGTGGAAGAGGAGGATCATGAAGTTTTACCAAGTAGGTACAAAGGTAGGTACAGTACCTAGATGAATAACTTGGTATACCTTGAATACCAGTTAATTGGAACTGGCATTTTTGCATTATTTTGTGTGTGCATAAAAATGAAGTTTCATGAGTTTTGAGTTCCACACGGAGAAGCCTAATTCTTTCATGTCATGTATTGTGGTGAAGTAGACTAACTCCAAACACCAATAGTGCTAAGTGTCTCGCTATCAATATGCAAAAAAGGCCACTATGCTAATGTTGGCAAATTCATTAAGAACTTTTCAAGTTATTTTGAACACAGCCAAAAACATAACCTCCATGCTGGGCTAATTAGAGACCCCAGCTTTTGGTGGACAACTCAAGACTTGGCAGTTAATTGGAGTATTTATGGGATCTAGCTGAATAATTTGATTTAAGTTAATTGGCTGAGTTGTGTCATTTTGTGATGAATTGTGTATACACTGGGACCAGCAGTACGGAAAGGCATCTATCGGTCCAGATAGCCTCCCTTGTGCTACCTTAAATCGAAGAGACAGACTGATTTCTAAAGCCATCCCTGACATCCCCACAGCACTTGTGCACTCACATATGCTAAGTGATGCGGTACTGGCGTGAAAAGGTCAAAGGTCATATGTTATTTTTTCTTTAATTGGGGGAAAAAAGCAGCTGTGCATTTGTGGTGTGCCATTTATTTATTCTATTTTTCTATTGAAGCGGAGGGCCCTATTTGAGGACATATAGGTAGGAGTACATACTGTATATGTAAATATGGTTCCATAGGTCTACTCTGAATGAAATGTGCAGGAGGAATTGCTTGATACATGTACAATGAATTAAAATGAACTGACAAACAGCAGGGCTGCACGCCGGTCTGAGTGGTTAGCACGAAGGCCACACAGCTAGGAGACCCAAGATCAATTCCACCCTTGGCCATCTCTGTGAGGAGTTTGCATGTTCTCCCACTCCGTGCGTGGGTTTTCTCTGGATACTGCGGTTTCCTCCCACATTGCAAAAACATGCTAGGTTAATTGGTGACTCCAAATTGGCCATAGGTATGAATGTGAGTGTGGATGGTTGTTTGCCTATATGTGCCCTGTGATAGGCTGGCGACCAGTCCAGGGTGTACCCCGCCTCTCGCCCGAAGACAGCTGGGATAGGCTCCAGCACCTCCCTCACCCTTGTGAGGATAAGTGGTAGAAAATGAATGAATGATAACCAGCAGAGAAAATAAAACAGGTAAATACACGTTCAAAGCCCAGACTTTACTTCAGGGTTAGACATTAACAGGTACCAAAGATAAGACCAAACTTTTGTGGCTGGAAACAGCCTCTTTTGAACAAAGAACAAAAACTGAACTCATTTAAAATGTACAGGTATGAAAAGGACCTTTACATCACATATTGAAGGTATTACTATCAATACTAATCCTTACTCAAGTGCATGAGCAATTTGTGCTGCAAAAGCATCAAAATAATGCATCTCTTTTTGCTACTACAAAGACATCTCACACATAAGACAGATGTGAATCACCAGATTATGCCAACCCAATGTTTTTGCTTGGAAGACTGTACAAACATCACAATCCAATGTGACAACCTGTCAGGTAGAAAAGTGATAAAAGCAAATTACACAACATTTGTTAAAAAGCATTCCATTATTAAAAAAAAAGAAAATAAATGAAAAGCTATAATAATGTGCAAGAACCGTCATTAAAGTGAGGAAGATGAACATAAACATAATCTTTGCATCCACTGAGTCATAAATAAGTAGACTTCTCTGAGTCATCTGAACCAGCCAGGAGACTCGTGCAAATAAAAAGAAGGCATTTACATTACTTTACATCATTATGTGACATGATACTCATTTGACTATTAATAATGCATATAAGACACTGTATGGAAGCTCCTCTCACCTGTTAAAATGGTACCTTTTCCGAATTATTTCTGGCAAACTTCTGAAGCAAGATAGGGGTGTCACAAGATACTCTGTTCATGAGAAGAGAATGGGTCTACGAGATGAGATCTTCATATTACTTTTAAGAAAGGTACAATGGAAAATAAAAATATATGACTATATATTGCAATTTACTAATTTAATTTCATCTTATTATATTATCATTTCATGCCTAGTGCTCATAAGAGGTTTTTTTTCTTGAATCTGAATGAGAATTTTAATCTTGAGATCTTGTGACGCCCCTAATAGATAACTACACTAAAAGTGAAAACCAAAGTTGACACACTCCTGGGACAATTCTGTGTTGTCTTCGGGGACAAACACTAGGCCCCACTAGTGAACAGAAACAAAGAACAACATAAAAAAAAACAAACAGTGGCTCTCAGAATGAGGACAATGTATAGAAATCCTGAGAGATGGGCTGACACAATGCTACATCACATCCTACCAACAAATCACACCAAATTGTTGCAAGCTCAAAAGAAAATAATTTGAAAACAAAAAACAAAGTGGTACCAGTTGAGTTAAACATTCATGTTATACTGTATGCACTGTATTCCTGTAGGTAGATGTAGTATATCTGCTTGTAGTTGTACAAGTAGAGCATGTTGCTCAGTGGTAAAATAATGCATAGCTTAAGATCAGTGCTTTTTACCCCCCATGAGTCACACTCGTTGCACCTGTTGTCCAGCAGTGGCAGAAGCTCAATAGAAAATAACTTAAAAAGACATAAATGCTCCACAGACATTCAATGTGTTAAGACATGATTAAGACATAATGAGTTCATTTGAAATAGTAAGGAAGTGCATGTGTCATTAAAAAAAAAACACGTCCTTAAAAGCAACTCGAGAGGTTGCAGCATGCCTGTGAGGCCCCTATTTGTGCAGCATGTGTGTGTGCAGGGTATGTCCGAGCCCTCAAGGATCAGGGGTTTTGTTTTTGAGAGTCCAGTGAGAAATTTGGATCCAGTCTTGGCTGATTTGAGAGACCTTTGGTGTCATTGTCCCGGACCCCTTCAAACACCCAGGGGACACCTGGGTGATACTTACCTGTACAATGCTGGCTGTAACAAAAGTCAGATGCTGCTAATGCGACGACGAACTTGGGCCAAACCACTGTTGGAGCTGAGCTACGGCACGCTGCATCTGTCCAAAGTAGAAGTCCACATTTCTGGAGAAGTCCTGACAGACTGTGGAGTGGACGTCCCCCAGCGCACAGTAAAGAGTGGTGCCGCCCACACTGATCACCACGGTAACCAAACAAAGCAGGAAAAGAAGCAGGCATGAGTCTCTCCCACGAACATCTACAGAAAGACAGACAGGAGACAACACCTCAAAATAACTTCCAGACATCATTATAGTAGGAAAGTCATGTGTCCATATTGGGTACTACACAACTAGCAAACAAATGCATACCACTGTCAAAGCAGTCATCTGCGACTCTGAAGTGGACTCGTTTTTTAGCAATTTGTTTATCGTGCCTGGAGTCTGAGCTTGCAGCCAAACTAACATCAACAGGGAAACTTCTCTTCTTCAAGATGGAGACGAGGCCATAGGCAGGAGACATCTGGGAGAGCAATAAAAACAGGATTATCTTTCAGACTTTAACACATTTTTCTTCATCCCATAAGTTGGAAGTTGTGGGACCTCTAAAATGGAAATCTTATTTAAAATATAATTATTATAATTCAATCGCACACCAAAACTTGAAGCCTACTTTAGGCCTAACTGGACAAACCGTTTCGAAACAGACAAATTCAACTTTCTCCTGGAATAGACTGATACTGTTTTTAACCTTAGATGATCCGCCCACCCTATTGGGAGATTCACCCTTCCCTCCATGGCCGCTAGATGTCAGTGCATCACACAATAAAAAACTGAACTCCGTACCACATCACAGACCCTCCCTATGAGATTTACTACTCTGCAGTACTGGGAGGTGCTTCTGCATATGGAATGTCCCAAACAATCAATATTGTTTTGAAGACAAACGGCGAGTCAGCACAAATGAAGGATATCAACTAATTCTTACAGTACGGCTGTCCTTATTTACAGATTAACTTTTTTATACCTTTATTTACTAATGTATTTATTCATTTAATCTATTTATTCCTTATTAAGGAATAAACTAAAGCAATATTTAGTTTACTATTGCACACCATTATCTTCTAAAATTGGTAACCTGGTACAAGTTAAACACAGGAAATCAACACGCCTCTGCTGTCTCTGCCTCTTGCTTTTCTAACATGTTGAATTATGCAAGTGTAAACGTGACATATTCCAATGTTCTTTGTTAAGCATGTTTAAAGAAACAATACCATTACAAGTAGAGTACACTAAGTGCAATAGGTATATAATATCTTAGGTTCAGGTAAATGCTAATTAGTGTCCAAATCTGCAGAAAGAAAAAACCATTTCACAGAACCAGCCTATATATATATATACACACACACACACACAAGATGCAAACCTCCTCTACAGTGATGAGTCTAGCCATGTCGTCCAGTGTGGCACCTTCTCTGATGATATCACTTTGTTCAACCTCATATTCTTCCTGCTCCTCCTCGCTGCCTAGCTTGTCACCATCCTGGAGTAGGGAGCTTTCATTACTCTCCTGTAGTGAATAATAGCATGCAGTGCTTATGCTTGCCCACATGTAAGAAACAGCAACAGATGTTGTTCCAAGGTAACATTTTGATCTGAGACAGAGGAAGTCATTGGACTGTTGAGGGCAAGTCTACAGTCAAACTAAAAGATTAACTATAAAAACAAATGTGATCCACTTTTGTACCTTTAGTCAGAAATATGTTCATTGAAATACAAGCAACAGAATGTGCCTTTGTACCTCTATCCCTTGACCAGACTCCTCATGTTGTCTCGGTTCTTGAGCTTCTTGGTGCAGATGTTCCACCTCTGCTATCTCGCTGAGCAGTGTCTCCACTTTGAGCGCTCGCTTCTCTTTCTCGCCCTCTTCTTCAGTCTCATCCTCCATAATCAGTGCTTCTGCTGTCTCTCCCACATTGCTGACTTCTACTTCTTCTTCTTCTTCTTCTTCTTCTTCTTCTTCCCTATCCACCTCCTTTTCCTGTGCTGGACTTAAGTCTCCACCCTGCTGCTCTGCAGGCTTGGGCTGATCCATTTCTCCAGTTTCAGAGGGGTGCAACATGTTTGTCTCGGCTGAATTGGTGTGTTCCGGACACTCCCCTTGCTCCCTTCCACTGCCCTGCTTCTCCTTAGTCAGCTCAGTCCCATGGAAACTGACCCTCCCTTCTAAATTGCATTCAGGGTGCTCCCTGTCTTTTTCTGAACTGTCGGGGGAATTTAGTCTTAGTGACAAATTAATGGAGGGCGTGACCGTGGTCTGTGGACAGGAGGGATCTTGAGCTCTCTGCTGCATCCTACATTCAGTCTGCTGAGCTGCGGGAAAAGAAACACAAAGTTGGAAGTGGCAGGTATAAAAGAATAGCCATCAGTGAAGACGAGTGTTAGGTGAAGGGTCTACATTTACCATGACTTTGTAAATACAGTATATGTGTGCAGCAAATGAGATGATTTCCAGTAGCGAGTCAAAGTCTTTCTGCAGAAGAAGCTCTCATCCTGCCATATCATACACTGACAAATATTACTTCAAGTGTTTTACTGAAAATTACCCTCAATCAACTCAGTTCTTCTTTTCAAAATGACACCCATCACGACCAGCTGTGCTGTTGTATATTTTGTGAAGCATATGCAGCATGTACAAGACATAATGTAAAGCAATACATCAAGTACAAAGCCATCAAGCAGGCCTCTTTCCCTATTTTTTTCCACATTTGGGTTCAAACTAATCTGCTCCAAGCAAAATCTGCCCTCAAGAGCCATAATTGCCAACATATTTTTTGTGCACATGAAAAGGATGTGCAACAAACTCAAAAATATTGTCAGACAGTCAGCCCCTCAGCGTGTACAAGTGAACAGAAGCAAGTGGGTGCTAGTTGCATGTAACTTTAACATTTAAAATTCCTTCCAACAAGAAGAGTTAGTTTGTTTTACAGGTAGTTTTTGTGATGTAGTTGTTTATAAAGCACATTTCACAGCCAATAGTCACAAAGTTATTACAAGGGCAGGTTTGGACAGCAAAGTCAAACATTTATTATTATACATAAACATATTTTACAAGTTATCCTAATCTGATAGTAAAACTTTTAGTTGAGCAAGCTATGAAACTACACGTGTCTGTAGTTCATCTCAGCAACAATCCTCTGTCAAACATGGAGCACCATAAAATACAGTCGTTAACTACCTCTCTAACACAAATATCTAACACTCACTCACCTGATGGATGTTTAGGCAATGTTCCCTTCTGTTCAAATGTTTGCATTAAGTAGTCCAGAGATGCAGACTGTAAATATACAAAAGTATAAAGTAATTTCACACCACATTCTACAGGCATGGCACATGAGCCACAACATGTACAAGACGGATGAAATAGTGTCTTACCGCAGCATCTACAGCACTTGGTCTATGACGAGACAGAAAGCGACATGGTGAGTCTTCCTCGTTTAAGTAAATGAAGATGTGCTGTGAAGATAGACGATGCTTCTCTACTCTCCCAATCTAATATTAGCCTGAGCATATTTCCCAGGCTATACAACGTGTCTGTGTGTAAATGTGTGTCAGAGTGAGAGTCAAGTGAGGTGAAACCTTTGCATCGGCTCAAATGTCTCAAAGTGTAAATGCCACAGTTTTATCTTTAAGTATACAGGCATGTGTGCCGTAACACTGTGCAACACAAATGGACTAATGCCATGTTGGTCTGTTGTTGTTATTATTATTATAATATCAAATAATTTGTTCATCTTGTTTGCATGTTTAATGTTCTTTCGTCATCTTTTACATGAATTTTAAATACATTTGACAGGTGTCACAGTTTACACTGAGAAAAACACAAACTGACCGAGTGTGCGCCTGGCAGATGTCTCTGAGAGTGTCCAGATGTCGGGCTTCCAGACTAGGGGAGGTTCTCGCACACCGACTTTCTATCAAGTACCAGACAGCACAAACAAAGAGACATATTACAAAAATTACAATTGTTAGACTCCAAACTTGGGCTCAGACTGGTAACTGACCAATTAGAGGAGAGTAGGCTTTTAGAGGCGGGGTTATAACGTAGCATACAGCTACAATACTGGAAAAATAATTATGGCTTTGTTGATTTAATTATTGGAATCCGGGAGAAAATTGTTACCCCTTGTCTTCTGTTGGATAAATATGTAGATAGACAGAGATATATAGATGGTGTGTGTTTACCCCACTGTTGCTGGAGAGCATTGAGGTTGTCCAACACTCTCTGGTGATAGACCCTTTCAAGCTGGATACACCGTAAAGCCAGCTGGTCTGAACAGCAAATGTTAAAGGACAAAAGTGACGGGCATTGCAGTAATGACATGTTGATTGCACAAATATTTTCATAGATTTCCGGTGACACCTTTTACATCAGAAAGCATAGGAGAACAAAGCGAAACTGTGAAGAGAAGAGGAGGAAGTAAAGCTCATGTTTATGTATATCAGCAACCAGCCATTACACAATCCCCCTTTGACAAGCCTCTCTCTCCAACCAGCCCTATACATGCATGGCATAGCAAAGCCAGCTTGCCCATCTCTTTGACTAATATAATCCTCTCTCTGTTTCGTAATAGTCTGCCTTATCTGCTTTCAGACAACTCTGCAAGTGAAAGTGTTGCACTTTTCCCTTCTCTGACTGATTATGATGGTACATTGATTAGGCCCAGCAGTTCACACAATGGCATCGACAACAATTTTACCGCGGTAAACACCAACCAAACAAATAGTTTTGTAAAACACATATTTGTAAACATCTTGCACAGCTTATAAATCAGAAAAGTCATCTCTATTGCTTACAGTATGATAAGGATACAATCTTCATGACGGACAGAGGACTCAGCGATCTGCAGAAAGAGATAACATCATTTGATGACAATTTTTTTGTAATTTCTACGTAATTGCACAACAAAATTGGAAGATTAAACCAGGAAATAGAAAAATTAACATCCGTTAAAAATGTCACCGTCAATGAGAAAAAGGAGGAACCACTCTTCAAGACAAAATAAAGGGATGGCACATTCAGTGAGTGTCACTTTTACATATGTAGCTCAGCTGATCACAAAACAAGTGTGTTTGTGTGTTGCGCGCGCGAATGAGAGAGACAGAGAGTGGCAGGGAGAGAGGACACAAAAAGCTCCCACATTTCTACTTAAAGAACCAGTACATAATATTTAAAGGGATCTACTGGTTGGAAAATAAACATCAAATCCATGATCACACATGCCAAGCACAATGAAATGAAGGTTTTGCAAATAACCCATGCCATCAAGTTAGAAGTGACCGTGAGTAACAATGCCAGTTTTAGTGGCAATTCATATACAGTCAGCACAGGCCAGTGCCTGTTTTTAATGCTCAAATTTGAGCCTACTTGTTTAAGATCAGGTTTTTATTTTTATAAACATAGTGAACTGGAGCACCCAACTAGTCTCAAGAAAGCTGAAGACATATACAAGAAATCATTAACAAAAGCTGGGACCAAAAGTCAAGCCTCGTGTACCTCCCTTGCCCATTAATGGTGACTGAAGGCACAGTGTCGGCCTAAAAATCATTGCAAATTGTATTCAATATTAGCATACGCTAATCATGTACCAGCTTGCCTAGAAGCATGTGAAACTGGAGTTTAGTTCTTGCATAAGTACGTTTCATAGACAAATAAACATACGCTGTACCTTGAACTCCCCAGTTAGGACACTCCCTGCATCGGAGGAATAGCTTGTTTAAAAAATCGCTTGCAGCATGTACAATTCAAGTTCTACAAAAACAATGTATGTAGGGGAAAACTACTATGTTCCATTTGTAACACATTCTTCGCAAGCATGCAGAGATATCCATAACTCAAACTGACGCAAATATTGATCCTAAAACACACATCTAGTCTTCCAGGTCTGTGAGAGACGCACAAGTAATCAGAGCTCTCTCTGAGCAAGATGTTTGTACACGTTTCTTATGAATGCAGTTCATGACATTGTGCCTTCAGCTATAATGCAACTAGAGAACATGGATTTAATAACTGGGTCAAGAGCTTTTTAAAACTAAAATTAAGGGTGGGGCTAAGGCTGTTACAAAGATTTGAAAAGACAGTTGGTAGTGATGTTGGAAGACAGACAGACCTGGTGGAGGTCTAGTGGAAGGCGAGCATCATCTCCTCGATGGGCCAACTGCTCCAGGGAGTCCATCAGAGATGAGGTAGGCCTTGTAGTGCAGCCAGTGGGCACTGGGGTGGAAGTATAGCTTTCAGAGTGTAGCGGTGCTGTAGAGGATGAGGACTCTGTATACACCGTGGTGAAGGCTGTTGTTTGGCTGGCAGAGGTAATGGAAGTATTGGGCCTTGAGGTGGATATCATTTCTGAAGCCCCACTGGTACATGTGAGCATAGTAGAGGTTGAGAGAGGTTCTGAAGGGGATGTAATGCTTCTGGCAGTAGTTTTTGAGATATGCACAAATCCGTCAGTGCAGCTCAGCCCAGTGTCTGAGGTTGAAGAAGAAAGCACAGGCCCTGTGGTGAAGGTCATTCCTGATGTGCTGGAGGCAAGGGGTCCAACGTTGAAGCCACCAACATCCACTTCTTTCTGACCCAGTTCCAAGAGGCTGATGGGCGATAACACTTCTTGGATGACAGGGGATGTAGGTTCGGGACTTGTACCAGGACTGAAAGGATTCTCCAATATGCTTCCTATTGAGGATGAGGAGGACAAATAAGCAAAGCGCACCTTGAGTGCTGAGACAAAAAGACTCTGATTCCGACATTTAGTTAAGGTAGTGTCCTTCCTTCCAAAGTTTTTAAGCACAAGTTCCTTGATGTTATCTCTTTACGTGAGATGATTTTATAGGTTGCTCCAGGAGGATGTGTCACAATTCAGAGGACACATCCTTTTTCCACCATTTTGCAGGTTGCATGACCGCTATTCTGTGTTGCTTCCCAAATGCCAACATACTTTGTCCGCCATTGCTCAGTTCTGAAAAATATTTCTATTGGTTCAGCAGATGTGGGTGTTGGGTTACTACACCTTGAACATGATATGAAATATTGAGTTATTAGAATGTATTTTAAATAACACTAAAAAGGAGCCTCCTGGCATTGTGGCGTCAGGGTGTTAACATATGACACAAAAAGCAAGTGTTTGAAGGATTAATGAAGCAATTTAATAAGTGTAGGCATGACTTTTGGAGATGCTTCCAAAGGTGGCCCGTACCATGGAATGTAGTAATCCTAATAGCAGATCCAAGACTTATCGTTGTGAAAGTCCCTTTTTACAAATGTGCTCTATCACATGGTCTCATTCTCAATTCTGCAGCTATGGTTTTGCCCATGCAGTGTATACTGTGTTGTGTACCTGTTTCTGAATAGGAGGAATCAGTCATGGGAGTATCTGGGGAGCGGCAGTGAATTCGGCAACTTGATGTCTCCGATTCTTCCTCCTCGTCCTTCATCACCTCATCAATGTCCTCTTCTCCTTCTTCTCCATATCTATCTTCCTCTCCCTCCTGGTTGTCCCCATTGTTGTTGAGAAACTCTCCAGCTCCAAATTCATTTTGTAGAGCTGAGGAATGTTCAGTTTGAGTCTCATTAAGGTTTTGGGAAGTAAAAAGATTAGGGTGGGGTGTGTTATTATCACAACGCTCAGCCCCACCCACCACAACTTGTGACATTATTCTGCCCTCGTAGTCGAGCTGACCTTTAGACAAGGAAATAATACACAAATTAGTAAGAATGACAATTAGCAGTTCATCTTATTTTGTGTAAAAAGATGAGACATAATAAAGTGGTCACTCACCACCATGATCCATCAGGGTCCACCCTCACAACCTTTGACCTTTCTGCTTGCAGTGGCACCAATCAGACAAGCTTTTTTTCCAGGAGGGAGAGACAAGAAGAAGGAAGAATGTTTGCTATGAGACCTAATAATACAAAATAGTCAGATTCCATTCATCAGTGTAAGTGAAATGGAAAAGGACACAATACAGGTCTAACATCATTCCTGGGTTTCTAAAGAAATCCTTCAGGCCTACAAGGACTATCCTATTAACACCAGTACATAAGTGTCACATAAAACTACAAACACAACTGCCAAGACTTGAAGAACAAGTACTGGCAAAACTGCTCTGTTTGTGCCACACATTTTTGGGATATGGTACAGTTGATATGATACATTTAGGAATATGCATCATTTATTTGATCTACTGAGATGTTAGTTAATGACAACAGGTGTTTTTTTTATCAACAGCATCCTACTGTCCCCCACAGAGCTGTCTGTCCATACAACAACCCACTCTTCCTCGCTACTTAGTGCCATAAATAATGAAAGGCATGTGAAATGGAAAGAGCTAATCAGCACACATGATAGGACCCACACGTAGACTTTGAACCGAGACGAAAATATGGACAGACTACAGTCACAAGACACTTCTTTACCTGCACCAGCATATTTCACTGCGAAAATATTATTGTAACAATACGAATCTGAATGCAGTTTGAAGCGGTATTGATTGATTTGCAAAGGCATTATATTTAGCTTTGGCAGTGAATCTTGATGACCGAATGACGTGTCCGTTAGTCGGTTTATCGCTGGATCTATCCACTGTGTTTAAAGCTCTCTTTCAGTTAGTTCGGTAAAAAAATGCTTTGACAGCAGACATTAACCCCCCCCCCACACACACACACACACACAGCTCGTGACGCTAACAAGGTGAACAGTTTAATGTGTTAGCTAGCTGCACAACATGCTACATGGTGGAATGAACCCATTTAGGTTAAGCTAATCAGCTGTAACGGCATGATTAAAAAAGCCGAGATGCATTAGCTACAGTAGCTAACTAAAACATATTACCCCATTCGAGACATTTTAAACACTTCTGCCAGCTTATATTACAAAGCCGCCGACCGCTAACGTTAGCTTACGTCCACATCTGCTCACAACACCAAACAGCTTTATATTTTACCCCATGATACCTTAGTTTAAATTCGCCTTACCTCTCTTTAGCGTCAAAACAAGCGCTTCACTTCTTCCTCATCGCTAGCAAGGTGATCCAACAGCAACGTTGCCTCCCACTGGCAAGGTTGGTGAAAGGGTGACAGCTTCTGGTGTCTCAAGTGACACCTTGCTTTATGATGTTGAAGCAGTGACAGTCGTCAGCCACTAGGGACGTTGCTGCTAACAAAACTATGTGTGCCCCTGTCGCCATCTTCAGGCTCCACGTTGTCATTTGATAAAAATAATCTTATCTGTGCCAACTACCTTAAAACCCGGGTTAAATGTATTTGCATTAAAGCAAATATTTATGATCATAGCCATGAAATATGTGCAAACATTTGGCTTTCATGTCAAAGGAGGAAAGCTTTTTTGCCTTTGCCATCGGGTGAAAAGGTGTAATAACACAAGGCAGATTTTGCTGTTGTTTTTCTCTCTGTATTGTGCCCCCTCTTGTCCCTGCACTCCATGCCTCTGTCTCAAAATGCCAGTGGTTGTATTTTCTCCCAATTCTGTTCAGAAGTGTATATTACTAAAAGCACAAATGGACCCAAGTCTTTCAAACAAATTTAAAAGAAATCTAAATTATTTTATTTCATTTAATATATTATTTTCATGGGAAACATAGCATGAGAAAACATGTATTGTCTATTCCAAAATAGAAAAGTGTGGTGTTTTATAGGCGCATAAATGTGCTTGAATGGTGCATTACCTTTCCCAACCAAATTAGACATAATTGGCGTACAATTTGTAAATGACATAGGCAAATATTTTTTAAAAGACAATACATATTACAGTGAAATACATGTTTAAGTAGACAGTCACTATGCTTAGTGCCTGCTCCTCCAAAAAATATACAATCTATAAAGCGCTGCTGAACTTTCATTTTGTTGTTTTGCATGTTATGAGCCAGTTTGTATATATTTGATGACAATGATGTTTGTAATGTCCATGTTTTTAGCATGGCACAATGTCAATCATGATAGAGCCTACATCATGAAAATGCCAAGTCATGAACATCAATTCATCTGCTGTGTATGTTTCATACATAAATTAATCCTTCTGTATGCCTGTGAATATCCCCATTCACCCAGGTCATTGTATTCTCAGGGCATTCAATTGATTAGACTGTCTTAGAAGACCTCACGCCTCTCATCCGAGCAGGCTTCATCAGTTCATGCTGAAAGACGAGGTGGGACACACACCAGTCAATCTAGTCCGAGTAGTTGTGATCGATTGAATGCCCTGGGAAATCCTTATTTATATATACACACACCTTTTATGATTGATTGATATGCACATGATGGTTGTGTCAGTTATACTATGAACACCTCAGCCCCACCTCTCTCTCTCTGTGTTCTCCAGGATCTCGTCATAAAGCCAGCTCTGAGTGAACTCCTGGCTCTTGTCCATCAATTGGAAGAGTTGCAGATATTCATGTGGAAAAACTTGACCAGTCATGATGTCCGTCGGCAGTCCCACCTCTGATAATAACTTACTTCCACTGTCCGGTGACCAGAGGCTAAAAGAAATTAATTACAATTTTTAAGGTATGACCTGTGTTATTAATTTAATCAGTTTGTTTATCATGGCTAATTATTGATGTCACTATTTCTCAATATCTAAGACATGGAAAAAAAATTAGACCATCCCTTGTTTCAGATTACATTTCATTTTAATGCCTGGTACGACTAAAGGTACATTTTGTTTGGACAACAACAAAAAACCTCTACTTTTGTTGTCATGATTGCCCAAACAAATGTACCATTAGTTGCATAAGGCATTCAAATTAACAAAAAAATAATTCAAAGAATCATGGGAACTGTAGTTCTTGTGACATGCTTAATTTAGGCACGAAAATATGGTGAGGGATGACCGTACTGTATAGGGAAAGCCAAAAATCAGTATGCAGATCAAAAAGATCCACTCATCCATATTTAGTATTTTAATTGTGTGTGTGATATCTTACTTTAGCCTATCAATGAGTTTTTCCTTCCTCTTTGCCAAACACTGTTTAACCATAACCATCAGAGTGGAGGCGCTGGTGGGTGTGAGACCGCCAGAGAACAGGTCTGCCCTTGGAGTCAAACGAACCAGGCACATGTGATCATTGGGAAGCTGAGAGGAGAGAGGATGATAAAAGCTAAATTGTATTGAATACGCATATGCAAATCAAGGTTACAATGCCATTTATCAGTCATGTGTTATTACCAAGCCTTTACGAGGAGATGATGTATGTCTGGATGACACAAACGACTCCCATGGCTCCTGTACACACAAATGGATGACACATACTTCAGTTAGTAATACTTTTAAAGACTTTACTCCAAAAAGTGACAACCATAAGCTAATGTTAATTCAAATAAACATATTAGAAGCAACACGAGATCATAACGGCATACGGCCATGCTTAGTTTATCGCCGTTAAGTGGTTCCAATGCTTTATATTTGTATTTATAACACCAACAAGATCATTTAAATTAAATTAATTAAAAACTATGATCGAGTGAGGGTGCAATGTTCGAACCACGATGTAGCAAGGAACAACACACAACTGTCACACCATTAGGTACGCCTCCATAATGGAAAAAGATCCCAGACAAATAATGAGATGATACTGCTGGAGGGAAGAAAATAATACTATTACTGTGAAGGTAGTTTGCAGCCGCATAGAACTGCACTTAATAATACAGATAAAGCTGTTTTGAATATTTGTCAAGAAGCGCTTTTTTATGCAAAAGAGACATTTTTTTTGTCTGTACTCCTGTAAAACTACACACGCTGCCCCATTGCGTACCTTGTGAAGCAGCTCTATATCACAGGCTATCTGCCAGAGGACACTGAGGGGTCTGTAGTGCCTCATTTTACCTGGAGGTGTGACCAGAGTCTGACAGAAGAATAAGAATTAGGGTTCATATGTCGTTAGCATTGTGATAGATGATTTCACTATGAAAATACAGTAGTCTTCTTACCAAGTATTCCCTCTCACTAATGAATAGGTTAAGCTCAACCCTTCCATATCTGTAGAAGGACATCCGTTCAAACAGGGTATAAACAAATTTCAGTAGGTTGGCACGCTCACTACGCTGAGGTAGGATGCCCACAACTTTCACTGGGATGTCTGATGAGATACAAACACAATTATAAATTATAATGACAGGGCAATAGTATTTCATTGCTGTGTGCATGATAATGTGTTACCCACCATCCATCCAGTTGGCTTCTGTTATTCCCAGATCAGAGAAGAGTTTCTCCGAGGGTAAAACAGGGGGCTTGTAGTTTCCATCCCAGACAGCATCCAGTTTAAAGAAGTCACAATGAACTACTTCCAACTGACCATCAAGATGGCCTTCCAACTCCTGATGTGATGAAACATTTGAAATAATCAGCACATTTCCAACACTTAAGCATGCATTGTAGCAAAGTGTGCCTACTTTGCTACAATGCATGCTGCATTGAATCACAATGAATAGTTTGAGGTTTGGTACCTGCAAATCAGGAAGGAAGGTCTTATCTGCCTCAAGAGCCACAACTCTTTGAGCTCCAGCATTAAGCAGTGTCCTAGTCAACACCCCAGGGCCTAAATTCGATGAAAACATGCATGCAGCTATTATTTCCAATCCACAAAATAATCCATTAACTCGAAAACATCACTATGATTGACTCCTATGCTGAACAGGCAGACTTGCACACAAAGTAGCAGCACATACCTGGATGACATTCAAAAATAACACTCTTGTCAGTGTGTAGGTCAGGCCCGAGGTGGTCTGCTACCAGTTTAGCCAAGTCTGGGTCCACTAAGAAGCGTCTGGCTTTCTTACAGGTGTGAGCCCGCCGTACATTCTCCTCGAACTCACCCAGGTCCAGGAAGTCAAAATGGCACAGACGACGACGCTGGCCCTGAAGAATGATACAACAAAATATTTTTTGGTAAAAACTACAGCATATTTCCTCAAATATCGGGCTCTGCTCCGATAGTTTATATTTTAATATATAGTACTGTCATTTATATGTACATATCTATACCATTATGAAAATCCATTTGTACAAACACTGTAAAAGTCTTCCTCTACTTCTCAGGCGCTCTCTGCAGTTTACAAATTAAGACACCCAGTCACTATATGAATATAGACTGTAGTTGGAAAACACAACACAAAACTAAGGGGGTAATAAACTACAGTTTCTATGTTTGTTTACCTTTACTGCCACAGCAGACAGGTTCCTGTGTGTGAGAGCTGAAGAGTTGGACGTCCTCTCTGCACGGGGCTGCTGAGCGCTCGCACCAAATGACGGCCGACCAGGCCCAGATGAAAGTGGATCAAGCGTGTAGGCCCTACTTTGCAGCACGGGGACCCCGGGTGCAATGTCAGTTACCAAAACTGTCTTCTGTAAACAAGATTGACTTCTGATGGCGGGGCGGCAAGTGGAGCGCATGGCCAGCTCCAGTAGCCTACACATCTGGGTGGACATGTTGGACATGTAGGTAGCTATGCTGGAGGCAAGTCAGAGGGTCCTGAAGAAGTCTCTGCCAAAATGGAACAGGTAAAGGGAAAATGAAAAATTATGACTACTTTAGTACATTCCTGCTAAAATGAACTACTTCGAAATTGACAGATTTTCTTTAACCTTATTGTAGAAAGCCGCTTATATTGTAGAAACCGGCTTATATACCATAACACTTGTTGTTCAATTTAGTAATATTCCATAATCGTAGCACTGTATTTTGTTGTGTTAATATTAATTGGCAATGTATAACGTGCAATCACGTGGAGAGGTGCAATTTTACGTAACAAAAAAAGCATGTTAGCAGTTAGCATTGAGCAAAATGCTCGCCAATGGCAATCGTGATCTTATTTAAGTGCAGAGTAAAAAAATAGCAAAATATTAGAGACATAACGTGTTTCCGTACTGCATTAAGAACTTAGCACCGGCGAATGACCATGTTGGCCCACTTGCGAAACGCGAACTTGCACAGCGAAATAACATTTCAAGACATCTAAAAGATGAACCAATGATACACACCTCACAGCAGACGACTCTCTATATATTTGGTTGTAACGATGACAGCGTTTTAAAGTCGTTTCATTGCAGCACGTTTGTGGATAAACTGTGACATTGAGCTCTCGACATGCTGACCCCACATTGTTTATGAGTGCGCCAAACGTTCCTGGGGTATGGCAGTCGCATGATAACGACGTCACCGAGTCGGCCATATTGGTCGGGGCAGCAAGTCAAGCGAAGATGCGTTTACTGAAAAAAAAACTATCTGAATAAAACAATTTGATAGTACTGTAAACAAATCAAGAGAAATCGGGGGCGGGGGTTGCTTTTTATGTTTAATATATATTTTTTAAATCACTGATGCAAAGCAGATCTATGTGACACTAAGTAAACGTGGTGCTGTAATATGTTAAATGTATTATATTCAGACAATATTTTTAAGGTTTGTTGAGTGGAAAATCTTATTTAACAGTTGTCTATGATCTATTTGGACTGCAATTAGGTTTCTGTCAGATCCATATTGTCACATTGGTATTACTGGTAAAAACAAGTGTGATGCTAGCAGAGTATGTTGTGTTCGTCATATTTCGTAAGCCAGAGCAGGATTGAAATGTAAAGTCCGACATAAATACAGCTAACGTAGTCACAGAAATGTAATTTTGTTTTATATGTCGTACTGGCTATCACTACTCCTATTCATCATAATATGTCCTGGAACGCTTTAGGTAACCTTTGATTGGTTTTATTTCTTACGTTCACAGCAGCGTGAATGTATCATATAAGAGGCGGTTTATTATACGTCATGCACGTTACACTCTTTTCAATGTGACGTTTTTGACTGTCTGCTTTAAGGAAAAGTGGGAGTGATTGGACGATGGGAGGAGCTTTCTCGGACTAGCCTTTAGAGTTGCGACCCAGCAGTAGACCGCCCTCTTTATCACTCACTCTTCTTCCGGGTAGAAAGGTGCAGGTGTAGCAGTGCTCTCTCCCTCTCCAGCTTGTCTGCTGTCGACATGGCGAGTGTTCATACATCAGCTAGCAGGCCTTACCACCTGGTTATCTTCGGAGCCTCCGGGTTTACAGGGCAGTTTGTGGTGGAGGAGGTTGCCCGGACCGTGTCGGAGGGTCCGCAAGGGAATCTGAAGTGGGCCGTAGCCGGGAGGAGCAAGAAGAAGTTGGAGCAAGTTCTGGATCAGGCCGCCTCTGTCCTCGGTTTGTATTCAGTCATCACGTAAACTGATTAGTGTTTTGTTTTATTAACGTTTGTTTATTTTCTACAGCGACAGTTGGAAAAGTTACATTTTTTATAATTGAAGATTTATATGACTTCACCTTTATCCAAGTTCACTGATAACTTCAGTGTTTCCAGCTTGGCCACTCAACTCCAAAGTACAACGGAAAGTACAAGTACAGTAAATATGATGTAAGATTTTCAAATATAAGGATGGCAGTACACATATTCAATTGAACCAAACCTGCACGCCAGCAACTTTCCAGGTGGATAATGGTGACCTTGCAACACACTAAACATGGAAAGTAAAGGCCATCACTAGATTAGAACTGGGGGACATTTCTGTGAGCATGACTGTTACCAGTGGATTAGAGCGGCATGTTTTGATCCCCCCCCCCCAACCTATTGTGTGGCTTTGTCTTTAGGGAGTGTACAACAGCTGATGGAACATACCAGATCATTATTCAATTCCACTTAGGCACACAGTCACATGGTGCAAGGTAACAATGTACAGTTCTTATATATTTTATTATACCGTCTCAAGAGAGAAAACAGATGTGTTCTAGGTGGAGGTGGGACTACATCAGGGATCAGCTCTGAGCCCCTTCTTGTTTGCTATGGTGATGGATGAGGTTAGACAAGAATTTCCATGGACTATGATGTTTGCGGATGGCATTTGGATTTGTAGTGAGAGTAGGGAACAGGTGGAGGAGATAGAAGAGTGGAGGTTTGCCCTGGAAAGGAGAAGAATGACGATTAGCCGCAGCGAGACAGAGTTTATGTGTGTGATTGAGAGTTACCAAAGTAGAAGGTGGAGAAGCATGTGCAGGCAGGATGAAGCGGGTGGAGAAAAGTGTCAGGCGTGATGTGTGAAGTGTTTCGGCTAAAATGAAAGGAAAGGTATACAAAACTGGTGAGACCAGCCATGTTTGGTCTAGGGACAGTGCCACTGAGGAAAAGACAGGAAGCAGAACTGGAGGCAGCAGAGATGAAGATGCTGAGGTTTGCATTGGGAGTGACCAGGATGGATAGGATCAGAAACGAGTACATCAGAAGGACATTACATGGTAGATGTCTTGGAGATAAAGTCAAAGAGGCCAGACTGAGATTGTTCTGACATGTCCAGAAGAGACATAGTGAATATATTGGTGGAAGGATGCTGCGTTTAGAGCTGCCAGGTAGGAGGCGGTCGGCAGACCAGAGAGGAGGTTTATGGATGTAGAGAAGGAGGACATGAGGGTAGTTGGTGTGTGAGACCGATGCGGAAGACGGGGTTGGATGGAAGCGATTGATTTGCTGTGGTGAATCCTTAAGGAAAAAAACAAAGAGAAAGATCGTCTCAAGGGGAATATTTTCAATAAACATGGATATAGTTAAGTACTGTGGTAGTTTACAGCTTGTATAGCAGTGTAGATTCACTGGGTTCATAGCAGTTTTTGTGTATGTACTCTAATAATTGCTGGAGGAATAAGCATTCTGATGCATCATAACACTTCTTTGTTCTAACAAAAAGGGAAAAAATTGTCACAAAGGAAAGTGTTATCAAAACATGTCAACATTGCACGCCGACTTAGTGGTCACCGTAAGGTAGAGCATTTTATATTTCAAAGATGGAAAAACGACAGTTGTTGCTCCACTTGATTGATTCATTCTATTTATATGCCGTTTGGCCTCACTTGGGGTTTTGTGGGTATGCAGGAGTCTATCCCAGCTGACTTTTTTTTGGTGAGACACGGGGTACACACTGCACTGGTGTACCTTGGTATGTTTTTGTGTGGAAGTAGAACAATATGACGTCAAACACCCTTTTATGTGAACGTGCACTGATCCACTGAAAATGACTCAACAAACAGATACAGTGAAGAAAATAAGTATTTGAACACCCTGCTATTTTGCTATTTCTCCCACTTAGAAATCATGGAGGGGTCTGAAATTTTCATCGTAGGTGCATGTCCACTGTGAGAGAGATAAACTAAAAAGAAAAATCCAGAAATCACAATGCATGATTTTTTAACAATTTATTTGTGTGATACAGCTGCAAATAAGTATTTGAACACCTGTGTATCATCTAGAATTCTGACCCTGAAAGACCTGTTAGTCTGCCCATTAGAAGTCCACCTGCACTCCATGTATCATCCTGAATCAGATGCACCTGTTTGAGGTCGTTAGCTGCATAAAGACACCTGTCCACCCCATACAATCAGTAAGACTTTAACTTGTAACATGGCGAAGACCAAAGAGCTGTCCAAAGACACCAGAGACAAAATTGTACACCTCCACAAGGCTGGAAAGGGCTACGGAGCAATTACCAAGCAGCTTGGTGAAAAAAGGTCCACTGTTGGAGCTATCATTAGAAAATGGAAGAAGCTAAACATGACGGTCAATCTCAATCGGAGTGGAGCCCCATGCAAGATATCACCTCGTGGGGTCTCAATGATTCTAAGAAAGGTGAGGAATCAGCCCAGAACTACACGACAGGACTTGGTCAATGACCTGAAAAGAGCTGGGACCACCGTTTCCAAGGTTACTGTAGGTAATACACTAAGACGTCATGATGTGAAATCATGCATGGCACGAAAGGTTCCCCTGCTTAAACCAGCACATGTCAAGGCCCGTCTTAAGTTTGCATATGACCATTTGGATGATACAGAGGAGTCATGGGAGAAAGTTTTATGGTCAGATGAGACCAAAATAGAACTTTTTGGTCATAATTCCAATAAGCGTGTTTGGAGGAAGAAGAATGAAGAGTACAATCCGAAGAACACCATCCCTACTGTGAAGCATGGGGGTGGTAGCATCATGCTTTGGGGGTGTTTTTCTGCACATGGGACAGGACGAGTGCACTGCATTAAAGAGAGGATGACTGGGGCCGTGTATTGTGAGATTTTGGGGAACAACCTCCTTCCCTCTGTCAGAGCATTGAAGATGGGTCGTGGCTGGGTCTTCCAACACGACAACGACCCGAAGCACACAGCCAGGAAAACCAAGGAGTGGCTCCGTAAGAAGCATATCAAGGTTCTAGCATGGCCCAGCCAGTCTCCAGACCTGAACCCAATCGAAAATCTTTGGAGGGAGCTCAAACTCCGTGTTTCTCAGCGACAGCCCAGAAACCTGACTGATCTAGAGAAGATCTGTGTGGAGGAGTGGGCCAAGATCCCTCCTGCAGTGTGTGCAAACCTGGTGAAAAACTACAGGAAACGTTTGACCTCTGTAATAGCAAACAAAGGCTACTGTACCAAATATTAACATTCATTTTCTCAGGTGTTCAAATACTTATTAGCAGCTGTATCACACAAATAAATTGTTAAAAAATCATGCATTGTGATTTCTGGATTTTTCTTTTTAGTTTATCTCTCTCACAGTGGACATGCACCTACGATGAAAATTTCAGACCCCTCCATGATTTCTAAGTGGGAGAAATAGCAAAATAGCAGGGTGTTCAAATACTTATTTTCTTCACTGTATTATTTATACAATTTATTTAGAAATAGATGGCAACAAGTGCGTAGATCTCATACTACCAGACAAGCTGTACCATGACTACTTGGTTTCATTTATGTACTCCTGTATTGTCACTGCAGTAAAACTGGTTGAAATATGAGGGCATGTGTACACATTACTGTACGCTACTGTATTCTGCAATTCTGCATTTGTAACATGTTAAATCACATTTCCCAGAATGCTCCTTTTGTGTTGCAGGAAAGCCCGAGCTGAGGACCGGGGTGGACATCATTTTCGCAGATGTGGAAGAACCAGACTCACTGGCGGCTATGTGCAAGCAGGCCGTCATTGTTCTCAACTGTGTGGGGCCTGTGAGTAGACCACAGAGACAGTTTTGGATCTATTTTTTGGTTTTAAAGCAAAAGGGTGCTTACTCAGTCTATTGATTGACACACATTAACATGAGTTTTGACTAACCATTTTGACTGCATATGTGTGTGTGCCTCTATTGCCCTTCCTCTTGCAGTCTCATACACTGCAACATTCATTTATTTACACAATGAAGGCTACAGACGGCACACAAAAGCTGGTTGTGTCCCAGCAATGCTGCATTGCATCTGGTGATTCATTTAGGTTCTTGTATTAAACTTCACCAAACTTAAAATGCCTCTAGAACATTTCATCTACAAACAAGCAGTAGGTGCCAGTAGCGTATGGAGTACCTTGCTGTGGAACTAAAAATTAATCGGTGAAATGTGCTGGTCCTTGTGTTTACAGTACAGATTCTTTGGTGAGCCAGTTGTCAAAGCCTGTGTGGAGAACGGAGCCCATCATCTTGACATCTGTGGAGAACCTCAGGTAATTCCTTTCTGCCTTTTTGGCTTGTCTCACTTGATTTAGGATTCACAAACAGATCATAATTGCTGAATCAAGTAGTCAGCATGGTTTCTGGAAAAAGAGCCTACCCCAATGTAAGTGGTGGTGTCTCTTCGTTGTCCACTAAGTCATTCTCAATTTACACTGTACAACCTCAGCATCATATAGTGCATCATACGACTAGCATAAGAATTGAATGTGAGTAGTTTTGTCAACAGAAGAGCTGAACCTGCACTGAACTGGCGCAGACACACTGAAATATATGGAATGTAGGAATGTCTATCATGACAGCACTAAGTGTTTATAGAAGTTACTATCTCTGAAAACAGCTAAAATTGTACTATGCTAACAATAGCATGCAAACATTTGCATGCGAGCAACACCCAGCAGTGTTGAAAGTGTCTGCGTATGTAAATACTCATGAAAATGTAAAAAAAAAACGCAACCATGCTAGCAATAGCATGGTAGTGCTATATGATAGAATTGATGAAAATGTCAAAAAATGTTACTATGCTAACATTAACATGCTAAACAGATCAGACGTTGCTATGGTAATTGTCTGCCAGTGTTAAAACCAATGGAAAGGAAACTATGTTGGTAAACCAGCTATGTTTCCATCTCGATGTTAACATGCTAACACTTGATAGTGAACACTAAGTGTTTCTGTAAGTTGGTAATTAAATATGGCTAAAAAGGCTACTATGCTAACATTAGCACACAACACGTAACAAGTGCCTGAATGGCAGAAAATGCTACTATGCTTACTGCTAGCACGCATACCAGGAACACCAATTGTCCTGATTGAGATGTGCATTTTGGCCTTGGGATGGTTTAAATTGGCTGAGAAATGTAGCAGCAGTAACAATTGTTGAGGAAAGTGGGAATTTTAGTGAAGGTAAGAATTTTAGTAATGTGAAAAATATGTAGCCCGCATGTCCTGAAACGTATTGAATCGTGAGAAATGGTCAGTTTGAAAGTCTCAAATGAGTGGAATGGTGACAATAGGTTGACAAATGGTGAAATGTGAAAAATCCAGACGTTGAAAGAAGAGGAAGTAATGTTACAAAAAGTGAATTTTGGAATGCGCAAAAATGGTCAGACAGAAAGTCATGAATGACTGGAATGGTTTCATGATGGAATGGTTGGCATCGGTTCACAAATGAATGAAAATATTGTCATTTTGGACAATCTGGGAAAGTTTTGAAATATCTGCATAGATACCAAACTATTCCTGAATGACCTGAACGATTTGATGCTGGATTCTTTTGAATCGTTTGAATAATGGAAGAGTTAGAGGACAAAAAAAACAGAATAAGAATGATCAAAGCACCTGGTTAGTATTTAATGTAAGCATTCACACAATTATCAAGAGTAGCCTTCCAAATGACCACCTCGTTTGTGTGCAGTTTCTGGAGGGCATGCAACTCACCTACCACAACCAGGCATCAGAAAGGGGCGTGTACATCATAGGAAGCTGTGGATTCGACTCCATCCCTGCTGACATGGGGGTCCTGTACACCAGAGAGCAGTTTAAGGGTATGTCGGCATGGCTTGTCTGATTGCAACTGGCACTCTCACTATTTCAAATGTTGTTTGCAGGTACTCTGACTGCAGTGGAGAGCTTCCTGACTGTCAAAACGGGCCCTGAGGTATGTGAGACGACTATTGACGGGTCAATGCAAAAGATGTGCTCCACATGAATACCCATTTTTGTCCTGCGCTGTTAGGGAGGATGCATCCATGATGGCACGTGGCAGTCGGCCATCTATGGCTTCGCCGACAGCCACAAGCTTCAAAGTCTTCGGAGGAAGTTTAATTACAAACCTTTGCCCTCAGTTGGCCCCAAGCTGAAACGCAGGTAAAATGTCAAATATGAAATGTATAGAATATTTATTTTCATCAAAATGTGCTTGTCTAGGGGTGCAGTGTTCTACAGCAATGAGATCCAGCAGTACACGGTGCCCTTCATGGGTTCTGATCCATCAGTTGTTAAGAGAACACAGCGCTTCCTGGTGGAGGAATATCAGGCCTCTCCGGTCAGTTGATCTATTTGCTTCTAGGCAATGGTGCAGCTTTAGCATTACAATGGATGTTCAATATAATATAGGCAATGGTGCAGCTTCAGCATTACAATGGATGTTCCAATATAATATAGGCAATGGTGCAGCTTTAGCATTACATATAATATAGGCAATGGTGCGGCTTTAGCATTACAATGGATGTTCAATATAATATAGGCAATGGTGCGGCTTTAGCATTACAATGGATGTTCCAATATAATATAGGCAATGGTGCAGCTTTAGCATTACATATAATATAGGCAATGGTGCAGCTTTAGCATTACATACAATATAGGTAATGGTGCAGCTTTAGCATTACAATGGATGTTCCAATATAATATAGGCAATGGTGCAGCTTTAGCATTACATATAATATAGGCAATGGTGCAGCTTTAGCATTACAATGGATGTTCAATATAATATAGGCAATGGTGCAGCTTTAGCATTACAATGGATGTTCAATATAATACTAAGTGACATCAAGCAAAATTGAGTTCACCTCTCCAAAATGAAAGTCTTGTGTTAAACTAACATGAGTTAGTTTAAACGAACATGAGTTAGTTTACATAAGTTAACACAGCACCTCTTTATCTTCATTTTTGTGTACATAGTGAACTTACCATTGTTCCCCCCCCCAGGTACAGTATGGAGCGTATGCAGGCATCGGCGGTATTTGCAACATCATTAAATTGATGCTGGCTGGCATGATGTTCTGGCTCTTAGTCAAGTTCAGTTTTGGACAGAACCTGCTCATCAAAGTAAAGCGACACATCTTTAAATCTCACACAGAATTTCCCGATTCCTATGCTAACATCTTTCCCGTTTTGCTACAAACCTTTCTCAGTATCCAGAGTTGTTCTCCTTTGGACTCTTCTCCAAAGCTGGACCAACTCGGAAGCAGGTGATTTGTTGATAACAGAACCAGGACACCTGGAAGTCTTCTGTTGAGCTTGTATAAAATGTTGTCGCCTGACCTGGGTTCTAATCAGTTCTATATATGTGACAGATGGAATCATCTTCATTTCGGTTTGTGTTCTATGGAGAGGGATACTCGGAGGGACTGGACCCCTCCCAGGGAAAACCTAATGGCAAGATTTGTACCTTGGTTCAAGGACCAGGTAAGTTCTAACGATACCAGTTTGTGTAATTCACAGAAAATGGTTAACCCCTCCATGTTAACTCTTCAGACACACAGTGAATGCAACTTTGTTTCTTCCACTTAGAATGTGGTTATGTGGCCACGCCCATTGCCATGGTGCAAGCTGCTCTAACCATCCTCAATGAATCCACAGCTTTGCCCAAGAGGTGAGCCCTCCCAAAAAATGCTAAGTGGCAACTTAGAACTCGTGCTCCCACATTATTGAGCAACCTCATTACTACATTGGATTCATTTTCAGTATTTGCAAAATGTATTTTGTTTTCTTAGGGGAGGAGTGTACACACCAGGAGCTGTGTTCGCAAAAACCACCTTAATTGAGCGTCTCAACAAACATGGCATCCAGTTCTCTGTCATCTAAGGTTCCCTGTGTGAGGCTGGGCTTCACTATTTGGTTGAAGCACTTGAACGCAATCACAGAATAACAACTGGAATGTCTGCAATTAAAAAAAAAAAAAAAAAGCCCACTAGCACTTACAGTATCTTCCTGCAGAATGTATCATTACTGCCGCTCACCATGATAGGGGCTTAGCGCTACCAGGTAACAGCATGAGTTAGAGATACAATCCAACATTTGGTTTTCAAGCAGTTGTAATTGATGTTTAGTGTTGAAACATGTAGCGGCTTCCCATGCTCCATACAAGTAATGCAAATATCGTGTGCTGTGCGTCTCTCTATGCATGTACATGCTTACTTTTTTAAGGCATGTTCTGCTGGTTTACGTATGAAATAATAGTTGGAATATCCCCAATTTTATCGTATGTTCATCCTGTAAGAATGAGCATACAGATAAAGCACTTTTATAGTAGCGCTCGCATGGACCGGAATTACGTCAAGACCGTTGATCTTAGTCCAGACCGTTGATCTTAGTCCAGACTTGATTTTGACATACAAGTATGAGCATGGTGTGCAAATAGAAGTGGATTTGCATATTGTTAGCTGCATTTTGCTTTGTGTGGGTATGAAATAAACCGGCTTCTCAAACAGAAATCATATGTTTCATAATTCTTAACCACGAGGGGTGCCACATGGAGACTAAAGGACAATTCCAATGGCACCTAGCAATAGAGATAACATTAATAATGGTAACCACAGGGCCCACCTAATGTTTTTTTCATGGAACAATTACTTGAGGTGTTCACCAGCAATGTGTATTTTAGGGCTGTTATTTTAATTGCAATTGCATTTTAGCCATAGTTAACTTGTGATTAACCACAGACATACCTTTTTGAATCGTTTTTAAGTCCACTCGTAACAACATGGGACATGTTGGCGTTATGCAAAAGTATATTAAACTTTATTCATTTTAAACAACTCAACAGCGTATCAAACTTTATTCATTTTAAACAACTCAACAGCGTATCAAATACAGACAATGCAACAACTAGACATTGGTAAGAAAGGATTGCTCGAATAGCGTACTTTCGCACTCACATTCCAGAATACCATAGATATGGACAATTTGCAGTCACCAACCCAATATCACACCTCAGGAATTACTCAGTATTTTGGCACATTTTTTTATAACCTGTCTTACGACTGTCTTGTGAATTGCATCCATTAGAGGAAACATGTTCATTACATGACAGTTTGAGGAAAGAACTGCAATTATTGGTAATGGAAATGGCGGATATCATTGATAAAGCCAGCATGATGTGTTGCTGTGTTTCTGGAGCCACAAATTGTTACAATAGTGTGAACCAACAGTCCAAATAAAATATGAATTTATAAAAACAGTTCCTGTACAGACAAGAAAGATTGTGTAGTCCCGCTCATCTTTTCGCCGACTGTTTCTTTAAAAAATTATGAAAAAGTGTGCCGTCCTTTGATCCAACTTGTGACATGTTTGTTCATCCGGTCTCCTGATTGAGCAGCTGATGAGAATAGATGACATCCTCGTAGTGGTATTTTTCTGTTATGGCCATGATGGAGTCGTGGCATCGAATTGTACTTAGGATTTTCAGCACTTCCACCACAGCGAGCCTAGACAGAACAAGAAAATAGTGCTCAGACTTCACTGATCAATGTTTTGTGTATTGTGGTTGTAGTTTTCTATGGTGTAGACCAGAGGCCTGTACTCAAACAAATAACTAAGAAAATATTATCAAGTTTGTTATCTATCATATTTTGCTGGGGTTAATTAGTAGTTAATTCGTGGGTTTGTTTCATTGGATAACACCCTGGGCACCTGCAATATATTTAGGTAGGCAGTGCTTACAGGACCAGCATGCACCAGGGTGGGCCTATGGTTTTTGTACCAGAGCAAGAGAGGCAACAGGACACAAGGCCCTTGTTCCTTGTTTGCTTGCTTGGTAATAAAAGGAAATAAGAAGAAACGGAACAAGATTGTTTGGACAATGACTCTTTTGCCTACGTAAAACAAAACCCGTGGTGCATCAGTGGCCGTTTGATTATAGTTTGTTACGTTTATTTTTTGAAGGACAAATAGCCACTACAGTGACTTTGAAATTAACCCTAAAATTTTACATGCAGGCCCAATATCCCAAACATTTTGTAAGGACAGTAGTGTATGAAGAAACAAGGTAAACCAACCAGAAATTGTCAAACTGAATACCTCTCTGTCAGTGTCAATTGAAACTGTAGTGAGTGTCAACACCTTTGAGGCCAGTTTAAACTTTCCAAAAGGCATACACATATTTCAATTACCTAGTATTTGGATCATCTGTAGGCTGTTTGCAAATGTTGTGAGCCTTCTGAACGAGGTGGTTTCTGAATGACTGCAGTTGAGGCAAACATTCGTTTTGTCCTTTGAACCAACTGAGCGGCAGACTGTCGGCGATCTGAAGCATAACAAGGAACAGTGCAAATTTAGACAAGAACATGGAAGCACAAGCATCCGGTGAAAGAGGGGGGGGAAATAAATACCATTTTGCAAGCATGAAGATTGCTATCCGATGGCATCTGACTGCACAGGGTGATCATCAGGTATCGGCTCAGCAGTTTGTCCAACATGAGCTCCTTCAGTGTAGAATCGGGTAATAGCATATCCCATTTTCCCATGTTTCCCAGCAGCTGGTGCACAATCAAAACCACCACATTAACCAACATGCCGAATAGAACGAATGACAAACTAGCATACCTTAATGGCCGTCCAGAATTGTTGATTTCTAAAGCGACTCTGCGGAGACAAACGATCATCTAGGAGCCTTTAAAGAGCAGCAAAAATACAAAATAAAACATTTTTTAAACAAAGCATGTTACTTGAGTTGAGCAAGAACCGACTTTTTGGGGTAGAGCGGAATGAAGACGTCTTCATCTACACAGCTCCTCAGACGCCCAATCACAGCTTCTGTGAGCGCCTGTGTGGACATGAACACATATCATGATGTCATCTTTTAGTGCATTTTAGTACATGATTCAATGGTACCTTAACTGGTTTTCTCTGCTCTCCTTCAAAGATAGAATAGTCCTCTTTCAGTCGGTGACAAAGATCAGTGAGACTGGTTGACTGACGGAGAGACATGGGGTCCCACATTAGATCTACAAAGGCTGAACAGAGAAAAATAGTGTTTTCTTACCAAAACCATGGCTTCTTTGTGTTTGATAAACGGGTACTTGGATGTGCGTTACCTGTTATTTTGGGTATGACGGTCCTTTCTATGACATTACACAGCATTTCTCTGTCCGAGTGTTCCAACTCCTCATGCCCGTGACCGTGACAGAAGGTCTCCACTGCTGTGAACCATGGGGACTTTTCAAAGTCCATGCAGGTATCCTGATACACAGACATGAGTGACTACCTTGGACTATGCCGAGGTCTATAAACATTTCAAGTCACCTTAAGAGGGTTCCACACAAGCAGATGATGTCTTATGATGGGGTTTAACAGCTTGGGCAGACAAATGGAGATGTAGGCACTGTGGTAAGACTCCGAATAGAAGGCCCGCCATTCTTCAAATCGAGACAAGATCCTTTTAACGTCGTGAAAGTCATCGTGAACGTCGGCGAACACCGCCTGCGACCTCTGCAGAATGTCCGCTACAAGGTGAGCAGACAAGGTGTGTAATAGTTGTGCATGGTGTGTGTTGAGTCAAGAGAATGATTTCCTCCTCACCTGTTTGCTTCTCCAGATCATCTTCATCACTCGATGGCAGTGTGTCCGCAGGTATACCACAATCTTCCTCAGCTTTATCGCCACTGCATTGTATGAGAGGCAGATCATACAGTTACATTATAGTTGGACTAATCAAATTCAGCCACATAGTCTTCTTTATACGCTCATTGGCCAGCTTATTAGGTACACCTGTACACATCAAATAGCATCTAATGCAAGAGACATTTGTAGTTTTGAATCATAAATGTTATTTTAAGATTGTTAGCGATAGTAATGTGTTCCAAAATGGATTTCAAATCATGTACTGAAGTTTTGAAGGCAGAATTTTCTATAAAATTGCTTAAATTGAATCTCAATTAATAAGCAATTTTCACCTAATGTGGATAATAGGTGCACCCATCACTAAAACGGCACGGCATCCGATTGTAAACACGATATGAGTGGATGTTTCTCACCATCCAGTCCCAGCTCCATTGGTAGTGTCTCCCAGCTGACTTCCATTTTCTGTGATGAAAATGAGATGAAACATGTAACAGAGGAAAGTGGATTTGATATTGAAGTGATATTTGAATATTTGATATGTCGGCTTGAGCTTCCCTACTCACTGCTGAGCTGCTGCAAGTGGTTAGCATGCTCTTGGATCTTCTGTCGTCTCTGAGCACACAGTGCCTCCATCTGGCTGGAAAGTAGAGTGTGCAACTCCAACTCCAAAGCGTTTATTTCAACCACCTAAATTTGAAAAGAGTTTGACAAGTAAGAAAATTATCGTATTTTCCGGACTATAAGTCTCACTTTTTTTTTTCATAGGTTGGCTGTTCCTGCGACTTATATTTCAGAGCGACTTATAAATGAAAAACTGTTTACGTTACACATCAAGACTGGACACCTTTTCTGTTCATGTTTATTTTTTGTGCAGCTGAATAGCCGTTCTGATAGCATATCTTACATCTATTCAGCTTGTTCTCTATTCTTTTATTGTTAGAACTTGCCTTCCGAGAGGACCTAGTTTTGTTTTTTGTCTATTTTGGTCAAGTAATGGTAATGGTTTTATTTCATTTGAACATGCATCAGATTACAATTGAGTGCATCCCATAATCAGTTCACAGTTCCACATGTCCAAAAGGAGTAGGAAGAAGCAAAGCTTATTAAATCCTACCCCTTCATCTGGTACTTTTACAATCAGTAACCGTTACATTTGTTCACTTCCTGCTTTCCTAATATAGTTTAAGTTGGTTTTTTTATGTTTTTTATTTTATTTTTGTCACGTACCGAAGTACAAGGTGATATGACCATACAATGACATAATGGGTACCATAGCAACTGTCAATATAGTGATATATATAGCACATCATGACTGGTTCAAGACTCTTCATCCTTGTATTTAGCAAACATCAACTGCTTGTATTGTTTCTTGAATTCGCTCATCGTTGTGCATTGTTTGTTGCAATGTTTCGTTGTGCAAAGTAGTAAAATAAATTACCCAAAAAAATGTGACTTATACTCCAGTGCGACTTAATTATTATTTTTTTTCAACCTAATTATGCATTTTTGGTCATGTGCCGGTAACTTAATGACAGCAGGATTTAAAGACACATTCAAATCTGGTTGGCTTCTTACCTTTTCTCGCAGACACTCTAACAAATTGTGGGTGAAGAGGGTCATGTCCCTGTAAAACTTGAGTTGTTTTTCAGAAGAGCTTTCCTCAAGGTTCTCCAAAGAGGATTTAGCACTGTCAACATCTCCCTCCATTCTAGTCAGCTCAGCTAGCCGCGCTCTGTGTACCTCCTTCAGGGAGTCCAGTCTGGCAAAACATTAGCAATTCAGTTTTACTTCAGCACATACATTGACAGAGAGACAAGGATTTTATCATGGGAGGCTAGTGAACATACTTTCCAGTGATCCTCCTTTTAACCATTGAGACAGTGATGGAGGGAAGCGTCTCAGGGATCTTTCTGATTGATTTCTTCTTTTGTCTTTGTCGTTCATCACGCTGAAAGCTACTGCTGCTATAGCTACTGGACTCACTGCCAGATGGGCTCTGAGTATGAAATGAAGCAAGGAAAATAAAGACCATCAAGGCTACTGCAAAGAAAACATGCATATTACATTAGTAATACAGTACAATACTGGTCATTGGCTGAGGGACAGCAGTATAATCTAATGATACCGAACTTCCAGTTACTCCAAATATCCCCGCCGTGACCCTTTAAGTGATAAAGAATTATCTTACAAGTCCTCCTGGCCGTCTCTTGACTCCCTTGCCAATTTGGGTCTCCTCCCAAAGCTCCTGCTCCTCTTCGTCAGTCCCTGACAAACTGCCATCACTTCCACCTGACACACAAACAACCTTAAGTACATGACAGATGATTCAATCAGCTTATGCTACTTTTGGTTCCTCCCTACCAAGTTTCTCCGCAATCCTCTCCCTGACGCTTTTTAAGCGTGGGGCAAACTCAATTCTTTTCTCGTGATCATCTTCCTCATCATCATCCCTTTCTTCATCTTCCTCCTCCACCTCCTCCTTGTTGTAGCGGTCTGGTGTGCTACTACAAGAGCTCCGCCCATCTTTGCCTCTTGCCAGGGGGATGAACTCTTTCTGGGATTGATTGGTGCGTCGCTGCCTCTTGGCTGCTTCGATCTGCCTCTTGTTGGGGATTACAACTAGATGTAAAATTAAAATACATGGAAGACATTTCTTTAGCATATTGACAAAATTTGGGTAGGTAAACAATTCCTGACGAAGGGACAAAAAACAAAAATCACATACCGGGTTTATTATCAGTGAGGGTGTATTTTGAACTAGATGACGAGGAACTGGCAGCCTCATCATCCTCCTCCTCCTCCTCATCTTCATTTTCAATCTCCTCGGAGTGATCTTCATCTGTGTCACTATGGTGAGAACTATATGGCGATGCTTGGCTGCCACATTCTTGCCTGGGAGAAGCAGACTTGTCCGCCTCTGAAAAGTGGGGAAGAATGCAATTTATAATCACTGCATACAACTATACTATTCAGATTTTTTTTAAATACTTGGACTTAGTTAACTACCAGTGCTGTGGATACTTCTGGCAGGTGGAGCTTCTTTTTTTCTCACTTGGAACAGCACAGTTTTATCAGACGACTTCTTCAATTTAAACTCAGGTTCTAGAGCTGAAATAGCAAAAATAAATACAATATTAATGGAGGATAAGGTTGACATTACTGTAATTAGTACTGAAATTTGCTCTGATGTTAGCGAACGGTAAATGCTATCTGAGGAACAGTTCACCAATTTTAGGCATATTTACATTCTTTGTCATCGGAGAAACTTAGCATGGTGCTTGTTTTCTTCTTAATGACATCTTTGTATTTCCCCGTCTCATCTTTCTCTGTCAGTTCTGATGTGTCCACGTCCTCTCCGTCACCATCATCCACCTTTGAAGTGGCCGCTTCCCGCTTTGAACTGCATGAGATTCCACGGGAGTGGGCTCCTCTAAGCGGCTTATTTACCACAATTGTCCTGTCCGAGCCGTCTATATCCACGCTGGCCACCGGCGTGTCCTCCTCTTCACTGGAGTCTCCTTTTCTCTGTCGAAAATTCCTTTTGGGCTTTTTGTTGAACATTTTATTCTAGCTGAGTGTGTTGGATTTGGAAATACGAGCAACTCGAGATACTGCGTGACGAGCGTCGTAAAGTGTCGGAAAGACGGAAAGGTTTTCGGTGCATTGTGGGTTATGTAGTTGAAATGTGGTACTTTCCGATTTTCCATAACGAGTTAAAGGTGGACCGATGTGTTAATTGTGTTACAATTGTCCTAGCTTAAGCCACTCTAATAGTTTTGTGAACACATGTACCTAAATACGGGATAAAAGTGTAACATTAAAAAAGGTTTGTAGGTCTGGCATTTACCCGTGTTCTCTTACTCCTACATCAGTCCACTTATGACTTATTCATCCCTTTCCTCCCCCGTCTATCCCCTCCCATCTTGACCAGAAAGACGTTAACAGCGCCCCGCAGCAGCAGCCAGAAGCAGCACGTCGTCGTCAGCCATGTTGTTGGTGAGACACACTCAATGAGCTGTCAGCAACAGGTCCTCCTCGAAGTAGAAGCGAAACCTGAACAATTCTACGCCAGTTTCACTTCTTGTTGGACATCAAACATCGTCAGTGTGACCAGGAAGCCATTCACAAAAAGTGGATATTAACTTGGGACCTTTGGAGAACTCGGAAGTGTGTCTCTATATTTGATCGGTACTACAGCGCTTCAGTTTATAGAAGCGAAAGGGTAAGTTTAAATGTTGTTTTAATTTTTCCTGAGATTGTGTAATTTGTCTTTCCTGTACTTTTTTTGTGCTTCGTTCTTATAAACGAGAGCGCAAAAGCTGTGTTGCTGATGGTAAATAACCTGACAGGATTGAGACAGCTCGCTAAATTTTACTGTTAAAAAAATCTTGAATTTAAGTGAATGAATATATTTGCCAGGTACAATACCGTGGTAGGCAGATTTGCAGGTAATTCAAACAAGTTGAGCAGGTTGGCTGGCTTGCAGCTGACGAGATCTGGGAATGTTTGTATTACTTACATCTTGCACAATGGTGATTGTATGATGTGTTTATTATAGTATTGTCTTTCCACACTATGTTTGTGTACATGTGATTGTCTCATAGTATGACCCCTGTACTGGATACTATCCAATATAGGCCCAACGAGATCCTTAGCATCATTTGAGACTCACAATTGAATGGCAACTTTACATTTATGATAGTGGTGTGAAAAACTGTTCTTCTTACACCTCCCTTCCTCATTTCTTTTTTTTTTGCATGTCTGTCACACTAAATGTTTCAGATCATCAAACAACTTTAAATATTGGTTGATGACAAACAACTGAATACAGCTTTGAAATTAATCCTTTATTATTAAGGGAGGCCCTGGGAGAAAGTGATTGTCCCCTAAACCTAATAACTTGTTGGACCACCCTTAGCAGCAACAACTGCAATCAAGTGTTTGTGATAACTTGCAATGAGTCTCTTAGAGCGCTGTGGAGGAATTTTGCCCCACTCATCAGAATTGTTGTAATTCAACAATCTTTTCCAGGACTTTGACTAGGCCACTCCAAAGTCGTCATTTTGTTGTTGTTTTTTTCAGCCATTCAGAGGTGAACTTGCTGCTGTGTTTTGGATCATTCACCTCCTGCAGAAGGTGGTTTCAGTTTGAGGTGACGAACAGATTGACGGACATTGTCCTTTTAGGGTTTTTTTGGTAGACAGCAGAATGTATGGTTTCATCAAGTCTTAAGGTTCCTGAAGCAGCAAATCAGCCCCAGACCATCATGCTACCACCACCAGAGTATTTTCCCAAAGGTCTTGGGGATCATCAAGATGTTTTCTGGCAAAACTAAGACAAACCTTAATGTACTTTTTGTTCCAACTATGCCATGCAGGCCGTTTTTGTCCAGTGTCTTTCTTTTGGTGGAGTCGTGAACACTGACCTTAACTGCAGTCCGCAGTTCTTTCAATATTGTTGTGGGGTCTTTTGTGACCTCTTGAATGAGTCATTGGGTTAGGGTAATTTTGGTTGGCCGACCACTCCTGGAAATTTTCACCAATATTCCACGTTTTCACCATTTGTGGGTAATGCCTCTCACTGTGGTGTGCTACAGTCCCAAAGCTTTACAAATTGCTTACCTTTTCCAGACTGATAGATGTCAATTACTTTCTTTGTATTTTTTTCCTGAATTTCTTTAGCTCTCAGCATGATGTCTAGCTTTTGGTGGTCTTTTTAGGCTACTTCACTTTGTTAGGCAGTGATTCCATGATTTCAGTGATTTCTTGATTCTTGAGTAATCACGAATGATGATGATGAATGATGATAACCCACAGTTAAGTTATGTTTTTGATTGGAGCATATATTTGTGAAGTTTTGTGTTTATATTTTTTTAAGTTACTGTGCTTCTCCAGAAGTCTTCTGGCATTTCCCATGGCAGGCCCACCTCACACTTTGAAAACCCCTGCTCTAGCAGATCATAATATAGAGTTGCTAAACTCCTGTGCTGATATGATGCCAGAAACGTTTTTGTTATGGCATTCAAGCCATTTTCCAGTCTAGTTAAATGTGGTGCACTTCAGTGTAAACGATGATGGTAGCACTACTCAACTGGACCAAAAGTCTACCGAATTTTGTTCATACTGTCAATAACTACATTCCCACCAAAAATAAAAACAAATCCTGGAAAACTTGAAGTAGAGGTAGAAGACAATATAAGTCTGTTCCTTTTGCTTTCTGAAAATGTGTTCTCCTGAACAATTGAATAGTCTATAAAATCTGTCAATAAAAACTATTATTAGGGCAGATTAGCAGTATCTGGGTGCATCTTTTTGGTGACAGCTATTCTTTGACTAGAGACCTCATTTTATGCTGTCACCATGGTGTATATACCACACAGTATGTCAACTCTGGATGAATGCACAGCTGTTTTTATACTGTGCAAATTTAACAGTGTGATTTGACACATACAGGTGGACAAATCAGGGCAGGGCAAAGCCAAATTCAGCAAGGAAAGACTTGCCTTGCCTTACCCTGCAGCAACAATCCAATGTGCTATATTGTCACCTACAAACCATGTGATTTGTTTCATGTCATACCAGGAAACTGGTATGACGGCTGTATTCTAGTCATGCTGACTTTCCTGCTTTGCTAACTGGACACAGCATTAGGTACACCTGCAAAAACGGGTGAGATGCAATGCCAAAGCTGTGTCACACATACATTTATTAGTGTATTTTTTGCTCGCCCTGGTGTATTGCATCATACTGACAGATTTTCAACTGTTTTGATAGGCTTATTTAAAGCGAGCTGAAAATATTGTAAACATTGTTCTACAGTGGAAAACTTTTGTATAACGCAGTCTCTTTGGGAATACTGGTCAACCTCCAATTTGTTTGTATTTGGAATTTATTTTAAGAAATGGGGAAATAATCCGTTTCAGTGGCCATCATAAAGTCATCTAAAACATAAACATACTTGGATATTATCTCAACAACTGTTGAATTTGATCTCATCTGCACTGAGCAGGAGAAAGAAGGCCAAAAAATGATACAAAGCAGGCAAGATGGAGTCATAGGTTAGAAATAACATGTAGTGAGTAGCTGGCATGAGGTCAGTGATCAAGGCAAAATTAATCATTTTGTAGAACACCTCCACCCAGTCAGGTTGTGCATATTCCTGAGCAGGGATGTCACTGAAAACCACCAAACTGTCAGAGCACACGAAAGGAATGAGGAAGCGGAATATTTAAATACTATGAACGGTTGATTGTCTTAACTTTGGTTTCTCAAAGTAAATGTCTGCACTGAATATTATTAAGAGATGCACTGATTGGAGAAAGGCATCTCCAGGATTCATAGCTGTTGTTGCAACACTTAATGTCAGGCCAGGCTATTTATCCAACAGTTTACAGTGTTTGGTACATACTGAGTGGGACAGTCATGACCTTTTGAATAGCAACCGAAGCCAAGTTGAAGCACAGCACAGCCAAGCCACAAGTGAAATGACAGACTGTACTATGTAGATGTGAAAGTTGACACGAGCGGATGCCCGAGGATTGATTACCAAAAATGCCTGCACTTGCCTCCAACATTGAATACTGTACACCACGACCTCTGATTTGTTTGTACAGTACTTCATAATGATTTTTCCCATAACTAATGTACAACATTTCAATGGAATTCTAGGGTACAAGGGTATAAATAAGTTACCTGCAAGTCACCCATTCATGGGACATGACAGAAGCATGGTGATGGAGACAGTGAGCACTGCTGAAGGCTTTGCCAACTTCATATGTTGTGTTTTTTAACATGTTTCTCATAAAAGTGTGTAAATAATCACAGCTTTGGATGGTCTGATTTAGGGTTGGTTGATGTTTTTATGTACTTGTTCTTCCAATGATAAGAAAATGACTAAAATGATAAACGTAAACAAGCCGAGTTGATGACTGCGCACCGTGGCGGATATATAAGATGAAACAAATGCCGCTATCGTGAGAAAAAGGAACTTTTGTGTGGGGAGGTATTTATTCGGCAATCACTCAGTCGTGGCACAAAATCATTAGACACTGAACAAGTGCATGGGTGACTACATCTTCCTTAATCACAAGCACAGTCATTATATTTTGTTGAAGACTTAGTAGCAATGTGTGCAGAAGCTGACCTCCCATTAGAAGTGTACATGTGTTTGACAATGTGACATAAGTGTATTTCATTATATGGCTTAAAGGGGACCTATAATGCTCATTTTTCGACCCTTTATATTGAGTTGTGGACTCCTATAAAGCATCTACACACACACACTTTCTAGATCTTTCAGAATTTGCACCTGCGGGTGGAGGGATTAAATAAAAATTTTATTAAATAAAACACCTACGTATGTGATAATTTTGAGCTAATGTGCACCGTTTTCAGTTCCAAATTGCATGTAGCAATACAGTATATGCATAAACAGAATGCAAACTAGTCTTCACACATTCCAGGTGTTCCATAAATAAATACATAAATGACACTGAAAATTGCGGGACAGTGCGGATGCAAAATGCATCTGAATGTAAATACTGCTTAAACTTGAATAATGGCCTTCCAAACAAGACAACCTACAGAGTGAATGATCAGAGTCTGTTACCGTAAGACCGGTAAATCAATGTGTGTATCTCTTTGTGCAATCAGCCACTCCTTTTATTTACTGAACAATGGCTGCTGATGCACCATCAAAACAGTGCTTTTGTTGACTTCTCGACTATTCTGTATGTTCCACAGGGCCCTTTTGTTTGTGCCTATTCTGCCTCATTCTACCCTATTGTGATATTTGCAATGCAAATATGACAAAGGCTGCAGACTTCATTTGGAATCTCATGGCTACTTAAACAGTAATTTATTGTGTCTCTTACAATATACACATACTTTTAGAAGCAGTGCAGCCAAGAGACGCACTACTAAATGAAAATAATTGGCCGTTGGAATAAATAACAATATAATTTAATGGATCAAACACTAAAAATGAAGTTGTAAATGTATGTCAGTGCTTCTGACAGTGTTTAGGTCGGCAGAGAAGGTCTTGCCTGGCCCTGACTGCACCCCACTTTGGTACACAGATCATAATTGAGAAACCAAAGAGGGGAAAGGATGTAACTGAGACTATAGAAGACTTGACCTGAAGAGATAGACGAGGGAAAGAGAGGAAAGCGACAGATGGTAGGCAGTAGATTAGTCGTGTCTTGCTGTTCTGTCCTTGTGACCATCGAATGAGCACAATCCGTCCCACTGTCTCTCTTGTTTTAATGCTTTGTGTCCATCCAAACAAGACCATATGTGTTTATTTCCTAAAATAACTTTTTAATAGGCTTTATTTCTTGTGTTGTCCCATTTCAAACACTTTCTCCTCTGATTGCTGTGTTACGTACATCCAAGCTGGTCCTCTGCTCAAAGCCATGATAACATCCTGTTAGCTGACCTCCGATGAGGAAATGCTTGATTGACAGGAAGTGTTGAGTAGAAATTCTGGAATGTGCCTTCTCTTTTTTTTTTTTCCTCTGACGTCAACAATGGAGTCTCATGGCAGACTGAGGTAGCAGGTGTTCAGTGTGAAAGCCCAAGTGTTGTGTTTCACAATTGGATACTTTTTTTAATGGTAAAACACTTTATAGTTAATATAATAACTCTTTATTTCCCAGTAAGCTGTGTTGGCTATATTGCATGGGACAGCGCTAAAGTTACTTGCAATGCAGTATTGCTGCTTGTTTATGTTTTGTCATAATATGTTAATTATATGATTAAATATGATTTTATTGTGAGTTTGTGATTTGTTTGTCTTATCTCATGATGACATGGTGTTATAAGAATATTCTTGTTAAACAGCTAATGTTTGTCCCTATTAAATACAATGGACCCAAGATCGAATGCATTTGCTGTTCAATTGAATTTTAAAATATTTTTCCTACAGGAGAATGTATAGAAATAGTCAGTTCCAGGGTCAAAGCTGTCATCATAAAACCTTTATGAACTTGTACTCTTTTCAAAAAAACCCAAGACCCCAACACTTTTGTCATATCCACTTGCCTCTATCATATTTCACCAGATAATGATGGAAGAGAGTTCTCTAGTTCTGGCGTTTGCTTGCCACTATCGTTAGCCATAACTCCTGCTAGACAAAGGTTGGTCTCCACTGTATTTGTTTACCAAAAGATGCACGACTACATCGCATGGCAGTAACAGTATATTTCCTTTCCCTCACACTGTGTGGGAACTATGTAAAATCTAAAAATCCAACTATGAACTATGACGAATAAAGGCTAATCTAATCTAATCTAATTACACCACTATGTGAATTACCATACAAGTGTAAATATAAGTTAGCCACTGTAGTATTAAAACATGAATATGACCGGTCTGCCTCCGCAATGTAAATGCCATCTCTTCAGCACCAATGAAGACTGACTGTGAACAGCGTTGGAGCCTCTCCCAGTGTGCTTTAAAGGGTTTGGGATGTGGCCAGAGTAGGCCTGCCTGTGGGGAACAGGAGAAGCCCTGTTAGACTCTGCTGACTGACCAAAACGTCCCTCCTGTTTCCTGCCTGCCTCGCTCGCTTGCTCGTTTCGCCGGCCCGTACTGTGCTGTCCTCGCTGCAGTGCTGACCGATGACTGGGGCTGCCTCTGTCTGTTTTGCAGATGGCTGCAAGCAATAGCTGAGGACGCCATCGGGAGTTCCACCCCTTGCTGGGTTGCCACCACCTGCAAGTATGAATGGTAAGATAGCTCCTTGTTTGATTGTATGAGTGGTCTGTGTATGTGTGCTTGAATAGACTTAAATATACTTTGTCACAAGCAGCTACAGTAAGTTATCTTTTTTTGTGCAACGTTATTATGACAATATCCACAGCATTAGTTGCAGGACTAAAACGGCAACAACTGTGCATTTTTGTGGTTGTCTTAACAATTGTTTTGTTAAAGTGAAAGTGTGGCACATCTGTCATTATCTTTATATCAATATCCCCAAGTCTGCATGCCAAACACCACATGATCACTAAGGTGAGCTTTGGGAATTTCTTCTGTCTCACGTTTGTGTGCCATTTCCCTTTGGTGCCAAGTGTTTGCTTTGTTCAGATTGAGGTTCTGCTTTGTAATTATCACCAGTGTGGTTTGATTTTAACACATCATCAGCCATATTAGAAAAAAAATAACATAATGTTTAATACATAACAACATTTAAAGAAGGACAAGCAAAATAATGATAAAAGATGTACAAAACAGATAAATGAATAAAATCACACGCGTTTATGACAAACAAAACTCTGCTGTATGGAACAACACGTCACACTGTCGCAATGCTGCCATATGCTACATACATTTTTTTAGATAGGTAGGTAGGTAGGTAGGTAGATACTTTATTCATCTCCAAGAGAAACTCACAGATCCACAGATTTGGAAAACACGTGGGCATGCGTAGTTCAAGAAAATAAGGGAATGGTAGTATGTAATGTAGTACATTAAAAAATTTGTGATCTGTTTTACACCCTCTGCAACATTAATTTCTTTGATTTCTTTGCCAGTGAAATTGCCAAAATTGATAAAGATGTTCACCAGAAGATTGTACCTTACTTGGTTAAGAGTGTGCATGCAGACTGAGCTGTAGTTTAAGTGTTGTTGAGTCTCCATTAAGTGGAGGTTGTAGTCACAATAGCAAAGCTTCTTACTTCTTATGCAGACGACAGACTGAAGTCTTGCCATTCCTCCCGCTCCGTTGGGCAATAGACCTCTCGAAAATGGCAAAGTGCTGTTTCTTACATGAGAGTTAAGTGGAGAATAAATTGTTCACATTTAGGGTTAGTGTTAGGTTTATGTCTCTGTCTTGCATTCAGTAGTGTTTCTAACCTTCTTCAACAAATTGTTGGCACTTTTTTTTGGCTCAAGTGGCGGGTTATTTAGCAGTCTCAAAGCAATAAAAAAAATGCACGGATAATGTGCTTTATTTGGGAACTCGGGTCCTCGAAATGATAGAGTACTGGGCAAACGCACTAGTTTGATGGCACAAGGTTGTACAAAAACCAGGGCAAACTTTTGACCAAATCTTTTGTCGCATACTGGGACGTTATATAACCCAGGTTTCACAGTACACATACAAGGAGTGAAAATGGAAAAAAAGTATGGAGTTTGACCCTCCTGTGAACTGTTGTCTATTCATCTAGTAAAAACATTTATGAGGTCAGAGGTCGCTGATGTTGGACCTGGGACGTTCTGACTCTGGTCTGGTTCATCCCAGAGGTGTTTGGTTTGATTTGAAGAGAAAATGTCTTGAGAAGACAAACTATTGTGACTAATTATGCGTGTGCAAGTACTTTTATCCTTACATTGTAAGTCTGTCTGGTAGAATAGCTGACTGACCTATCTACTTGTGTATATTACAGGTGGTCTAAGTCTGTGGGCTGTCACTCCAGAAGAGAGGGACAAGCATGACCACAAGTTTGACACCCTCTTCCCATCAATGGGTTACGTTTCAGGTACATCTATAGCTAATAAATCTCATTCTCACTGTGGTCTGGTTTATCATAAACAGCTTGGTAATAATGTTCTGAAGCACATTTTAAAAATGCATTTTTGGCTTCTGTATCCAATATCCTTGATTTGTCCATCTTAAGGTGAGCAGGCAAGGAAGTTTTTCCTCCAGTCAGGACTGCCTGCTTCAGTCCTGGCTGAGATATGGTGAGAAAAACACATCGTCTTCACACGTCTTCAATTCTGAAACCATTCTTTACCATCAGTTTTGTCCCCTCACTCTCAGGGCTCTGGCGGACATGAACAAAGATGGCAAGATGGACAGGTTGGAATTTTCCATTGCAATGAAGCTCATAAAGCTCAAGCTTCAGGGAACGCCGCTTCCATCGGCACTGCCCATCATCATGAAGCAGCCTCCTGTGTCTACTCCCAAGCTCAACTATGGTACATCCCATATGTTACAGTTTTGACTATATAATAGGTCATAATAGAAATTAACCTGTCATATGTTTATACTTTAGGGATGGGATCTGTGGGATCTGTGTCCCTGATGTCTGGTAACAACTTTGCCATGTTGACACCTGTCGCCATGGCAACTCCAGGACTAACCCCTATGATTCCATCAGCAGCAGGCCTCAGTCCACTAATTGGCTCCACCCCCACCAGGCCCCTGATGACCACTCTCCCCAATAGCACTATGGGTCTTCTCCAGCCAGCTTTAGCTACTGGTACATAGCATACATTCATTCATTCATACGTGAATGAACATACAGTACATACATTCATTCGTGATTTTTCTGTTCAAATACACTACTACTACTGCTATCTTCTATCTTGTGGAGTTACTTTAAAAGGAGGTTGCCTCCAGCCACACATGTTATTTTTTTGTCCCAAAGCTAATTAGAGACCCCTGCGGTTATCTGCTTTTGTAGACCTCACACACAGGGACTATAGGAGACCTTCAGGATCATTGAATAGAGAGTTAACTAGAGTATTTACGGTAGTTTACAACACCAAAAGGTAATTCATTTATGACTATGTTTTGACCTAAAATTAAAGGGATTGTTTTGCAGCTGTGACATGGCTGCAGAGAGGGCGCTAACGTTTGAACCTGCTTCAACCAGTCTCTCTGTCCCTGTTCCTGGTCCGAGCATGTAGGACAAGCCCCACGCAATAGACAGGCATGGCCATTAGTTATGTTTGTCAGCTAATGATAAAGCCGCCCATATGTGTGGAAGTCAAGAGCCCTACTTTTCCCTTGAATCTGATTCTCGCTAAATGGGCATGAATTCACATGTCTCACTGCAAACTTTCTTGCTCAGTTCTATGTGTAATATTCAGGTATTTATCAATACAGTATATACCTTCTTGACAATGACTCTAGAAATTAATGAAATGTGTATTTTCAGGTCTACCTTTATCTGCATCCCCCTATACTTCTCCACTTGTATCCAGGTAGTGTACATACATACACACACCAAAACATACTACAATGTATACTATACTTACACTATACCTCGATTGTGTTTTTTGAGCTTATGTTTGTGTTATGTACTCTATGTGTTTTGTAGCTCCGCTTTGCCACCCGCCTCATTGACTTCCCAAATGGCAACAGGTCGTGGGGATTGGGGCGTGCCACACGCCACCAGACTCAAATACAGGCAGCAGTTCAACAGCTTGGACACACTGATGACTGGATATCTCACTGGTACAATTTGTATGCGTGGGTGTGTGTGTGTGTGTGTGCGTGCGTGCACTTACAAAACTAAACTATGCCTGGCATGCAGGCGTGGATGTTCATGAACAACGAGCGGATTTCAGACTACCCTCCCTCTCTTTTTTTTTTTTTTTCTTTTTCATTATTTCAGTTGCGTCAACCCTTGGCTAACTCATGAGTAAATGCGTGTGCGCAGCCTGAACCAGCCTTGTTAGACCTGTTTTCCTGAAATAGCCACAATGTAGTGAGACAATGAGCAGAGGCACATAAGCCACACTTTCAGTTTGGTCATGATTACTGTGACCAAAGTGCAGCTGCAGCCCAGTACTTCTAATAAGCAAATGTGGCTGCCCTCTTATCACTTTTACAGGAGATGCATTAGAGTCATAGATGTATGTCCACTGCCTTTATATGTTGTTTTATTTGGATACAATCACATTTGTAACACTTTGCACCACATCTCAGTTTTGGTGCTTAACATTTCAATCAGTGTTATTCAAAAGATGGGTAACATTTGTTTTTCAGCTGACCTTATGATTGGAACCTGATTGTATTGACGAACAACTTTCATAACACATATCCAGTATCATAAACAATCGAAGGATGCTCTGTGGTATATACAAATGTAAAAATTCAGTCGCCATTGATGCAGACACCTTTCTCATCTAATTTCTCTTCCTCCACATGCACATATTTATTGTATACTGTCATTCTTATAAACACGAAAAAATTCACCTTCCATTTTTCTACAGGTCAGCAGGTGAGAAGTGCCATGGCAACGACAATGTTGAGTCAGACCCAACTGGCCTCCATCTGGTGAGATCATATGAGTGATTAGTGAATTAATCAATGAATATTGTTCTATGTTAAAGCAAGAATTCAATATGCTTGGGATTGTGGTAAAATGTAGTACAGTCGGTATGAACACTGCCTGGCACTTGGCATCATTGATGAAAGATGACATTACATTAGATTACCTTCACACTGCATGGAGTCAGTCATAGCATGTCCGACATGACATAGTGAAAACAAGTCCTCCTCCCTTTTCATGTGGAAGTGGTATGTTTTTGGCTTCTTACTTTGTCCTTCTTCTCCGGTCCATTTGAAACCCTTTCTTATGTATAGATATTGGAGGCTAACTAGTTCGCTCCACAAAATGCTACATTTAAAACGGTGGTTGTCTATTGCAACCAGGAGCATGCGCCAACAAAGAATAATAGGAGTGCAAAGCTGACTATGGGTGTTAGTGCATGTCTACAGCTCTCTAAGAATGTTAAAAACCATATTTAGACAGACATTAACAATTAACTATGAAAATATTCAATATATTAGCAATGAATCCTACTTCAAGGAAATTCACTTATCAGCGTCTGGTCTGGAACCAGTTAACTTCGATAACGGCTGTCTCTCTGCAATATTCGACCAAGTTCACATTACTAATGAGTAGTGAGGTATGGGCATGTTGTGTTTACAGTTGGCAATTAACTAGCAAGTACCGCAAGAGCCGTAAGACATTAAAGGCTTTGGCTTATTTAGAGCTTGCGACTTGTTAACAGGTATTATAATAAATATATTGCAGTAGATCAGAGGATCTTTAAGTATACAATTATTTATTATAAATAATTTAACCCTGTCCTAGGAATTTGGCTGATGTGGACAAGGATGGCAAGCTAACTGCTGAAGAGTTCATCCTGGCCATGCATCTGGTGGATATGGCCAAGAGTGGACAACCACTGCCGCCAATGCTGCCGACTGATTTGATGCCACCCACACAGAGGTGAGTTGAGCAGTGAAAAGCATGTCCTAAAAGTACAATTATTAAAAGTACAGAAATATACTGTTACTGCCATTTAGAATGAGGTACTATATTATTACATATTTCTCAAATTTTTCACCTAAGATGTTGATTTTGTAATGCACAAAACGCCCTGGCCCCTTCAGTTTTTCAGTATGCGGCTCGGTGCACAAAGTTTGGACACCCCTGAACCAAACCAAAGTGTGATGTTATTCAGTGTTTTTAATGATGTCCGCCTTGTGTCAGGGCTGCTGTGAATGGATCCAGTACACCTTTGTATGCAGCTCTGGCTGATGATCTGGACATCGAACCCCCACAGAAAGCCAGAAGCAACAGTTAGTCCTACCTTTTGTTCCTTTTTGCCTTTGCAAACATTTTCATCCAAAAGAAATAGACATTTTGTTCATTTGTAATGTAAATACTGACAAGGTTTTACACTAATAACTGTATAACTTGAAAAGTTGTTTCCCTGTCTCCATTCAGTGTCCTTTGAGGACAAATTCAAAGCCAACCTAGAGCGCGGGAACGCTGAACTGGAGAAGAGACGACTGGCTCTGCAGGAGGCAGAGAGAAAGGAGCAGGAGAGGCAAGCGCAAAAGGCAAGAGAGGAGCAAGAACGGAGGGAGAAGGAGGCCCGCGAGGCAGAGGAGAGAAGGAGGAAAGAGGAAGAGAAGCGGCTGGAACGCCAGAGGGAACTGGAGAGACAGAAAGAAGAAGAGCGTCTGAGAGAAATCGAGAGAAAAGAGGTAAGCGCTGGAATGTTGCAGCTCTTGGGAGTCCTCTCTCTTGCCGAATGTTCAAATGTGTACTGTTGTCACTCTGCTATCATACTATGTGGGTTTGATACAGGCAGCGCAGCGCGAGCTTGAGCGCCAGAGGAAGGAGGAATGGGAAAGGAGGAAGCGAGGGGAACTTCAAATAAAGAGACAGCAAGAGCAGGATGACATCATCCAACTCAAAGCCAAAAAGAGAAGTCTGGAGATGGAGTTGGAGGCTGTGGTCAGTGGGCAGTATGCACCATAGAGGGTTTAATGCCGAAATGTCACATATTAACTCACTCTTTCTTTGTCTCTTAAGGGTAACAAACATCGCCAGATTTCCGACCGACTGCGTGACATCCAAAACAAGAAGAAACTTCCCAAGACTGAGTTGGACCTGATCAATCAAAGGAAGGATGCACGCCAGGAGGACATGAAAAACCTCCAGAAACAGATAGAGGTTCATATCCTACGTCTCTTTTGTATTTTACTATTTTTGCAAGTTGATCAACAGGTTTAAAAACTATTATTTGCATTTGCGCTTGGTCAGGAATTCCAAAGGAAGTTGTCCCATCTGACTCCAGAACAAAAGAGGTTGACGGAGAAACTCCAAAGCATGGCTCAGAATAAGATGCCTGGTTAGTATTGGCGGAACACTGGAGTACAGCACTACAGTAGCAAGTTTCAGATGGATATTTCTGACTCTGCAGTAATCCGTGATAATTGTGCCTCACCACAATTTTGCCTCCAATGTCTCCAATCCAGATGACCTTTGACACAAGCTAAAAACGGTACTCAAAAAAAGTTGGTTTGACATCCTTGTTGGCACAAATCAAATACAAACATTTTAAATAGTATTTATTTTATAGATGATCTTTTTTAAACTGTTTTATACTATTCTGTTTACCTTAAGGAAAGATTGTAATCATATTGTATAGTTTATATAGTAAATTCTGAAGAAGTCTACAGAAGTAAAATAGCTTCTCATTACTTGGCATTGTGTCTCATCTTTTTCTATTAGTGTCAGCTGTATCCACCCTGAAACTCAGCATTACAGAGCAAAAGGGGACGTGCATAAAACTGAAGGGTCAGCTGGACGCCCTTGAGAAAGAAACTGCTGCCAAATTGGAAGAGCTGGACCGCTATAACAAAGACATGCAGGTTAGTTAAAAATTTGTTTAGCATTAGCTGAAAAATGTCATGATGCATTGACTCACTGTCTGTGTGTAGATGTCACAGTGTGTCATGCTATACCGTACATACACAAACAATACCAAACTTTGAAAGTGGTGCACCAATAGTTCATGTGAGCATCACTCATTTTGCTAGTTACAATCGGATATGGTTGTACTTGTTGTTCCACTTGTTTAATACTTCACTCTTGAAGTCATTTATTGCTTTTTTTAACACATCTTTTGCTATCCTCAACTTTTTTCAATTTCTCTTTTCTGCGCCTTCCTCCTTTCCTCTTCTCTTGCACATCTCTCCCTTATAACTTTACAGCATGTGGGTGCTAATGATGCTTTGCTTCAGGCTGTCGTCTCACTGCTGGCCTGCCTGCGTAACCTCTTCTACCTGCTTAAGGTTTTCATTCTCCTTGTCATTCTTATCTTAAGTTCTCTCCCATTTCTGACAATATTTATCCCTTGAGTTTTTTCCCTCAATGTTGACATATTTTTCTTCTCTTCTAACGCACGCTTTGTTTACTGAGCCTGTAGTAGTCATGTCTTTTTCAATTTTCAATTCTTTGTGTGTGGACGTCAGGAACTGAGGGAGACCCAGCAAAAGCAGCAGGCTACACTTGAGAAACTGCGAAGCCTCAAAGAAGACAAAAAGCGTGAGTTGACTCAAAGGAAGCAGGAGGAAGAGGAGCGGAGGAAGCGGGAAGAAGAGAGGAAAAGGCAAGAGGAGGAAAGGAGACGTAAGGAGGAGGAGGAAGCTCAAAGGTTTGTGACCCTTTAACCCAAGTGTCAAGTAAATTAAATGTAACCTTAAGTATGATTGTCACTTAAGTGTTTTTGCATCTGATTGGCAGGCGTATTGAGATGGAAAAGGAGCGCCAAAGGCAGGAGAAACTAAGGAGGGAAGAGGAGGAGCGTCAGAGGAGACTTCAGGAAGAACGAGAGGCCAAAAAAAGGGAGGAGGAGGAGAAAGAGAGACAGGCTCTCATCCAGGCAGCCAAGTTGGAGGCCGAACGAGAGCTGAGGGCCAAAGAGGAGGCAGAGCGCAAGCGTAGAGAGGAGGAGGAAAGAAAGAAAAGGGAGGAGGAGGAGCGGCGAAGGCAAGCGGAGCGGCGAAGGCAAGAGGAGGAGAGGAGGAAGCTGGAGGAGGAGAGGCGACAGTTGGAGGAGGAAAGAAGGAAACTGGAAGAGGATCGAAAACAGGAGGAGAAGAGAAGGAAAGATGAGGAGGAGCGACTGAAGCGGGAGGAAGAGCGGAGGAGGCTGGAAGAGGAGCGCCGAAGGGAAAGAGAGCGGCAGGAAGAGGAGCGCAGAAGGCAGAGGGAGCAGGAGGAGGAGGAGAGACGAAGACAGAGAGCCGCAGAGGCAGCCGTCCGAGATGCTGAGGAGAGGAAGAAACGAGAGGAGGAGGAGAGAAAGAGGAGAGAGCAGCAGCACCAGGAAGAAGAGCGGAGAAAGCGGGAGGAGGAGAGGAGGAATCTTCAGCAGAAGCTGCAAGAGGATGATAGGCGCAGGCGTGAGGAGGAGAGAAAAAGAGCAGAGGAGGAAAGGAAGAGAAAGGTAGACGAAGAGGAGAGGAGGAAAGCGGAGGAGGAGAAGAAGAGAAAGGAGCAGCACCCGCCTAGTGGAGGAGGCAAAATTGACATTCAGGAGAAACTCAATTCTTTGCTTAGGGGACTGGAGGAGAGGAAAGGTAAGAAAACATAATAGTATGCACCTGAACTTGAATCCACAGTTTTCAGGACTGCTGTTGGAAAGCTGCTCTTTTTCCCAGTGTGTTCCTAGTCTGTGGTGTATGCAGTGTAATGCTTGTAAATGAAAGTGAAAAGCATCATTTCTGATGTGCAACTTTAGGCAGGCAACCCAGGGCTTCACAACACAGGAAGTCAGCTTCTCTCACACCCTTCAAGGCACTCTATCCATTCACTGCACGAAACCATGAGGAGCTCACCTTTAACGCAGATGACATCATTGAGGTATCATTCAAATATGACTCACAAAATGGCTAATTAATATTTATTATTAAAAATATATGTATTTGCAACTCAAGTGAAATGGAATTAAGCCATTTTCCTGTGTCCTTTGTCCTCTTCTGTCAGGTGGATGAGACAGCTGGGCCAGAGGAGGGCTGGTTGTATGGCAGCAGTCAGGGCCACTTGGGTTGGTTCCCTGAGAGCTATGTGGAAAGAGTGGGTGCGTCTGGCTCGGCAGTTGCCGCGACTCCTCCGAAATTACCAATCCAGTCGCAGCTTTCAAATGCCCTCGAGGCGGCAAAGGCAGGGGCAACGAAATCTGCCTTCACCCCAACACACTCTCCAAACCTCGGTCCCTCTGACACACACGGACAAGTAAGATGCGGTTTAGTGCTGTATGGTTTTTCACACTTAGCACATACCACTATGGTATGAAGCGTACAATGACATTTTTTAGTGACCGACTAACCAAATACTTGTTTTTTTGGATTTTTTTCTATCAGCAAGTGGTAGGTAACCTACTGGCCCAGGCCTTGTGCTCCTGGACAGCAAAGACGGACAATCATCTCAACTTCAATAAAGATGATGTGATTCAAGTGCTGGAAAAGCAGGAGAACTGGTGGCTAGGAGCGCTGAATGGAGAGCAAGGCTGGTTTCCCAAGTCCTATGTGACACTGCTGGGTGAAGAGGAGGGTTCAGAGTATGTTGTGATACACACACACACACACACACATCTCTACACAGGACAGACTTGACTGGGGAGCAAGTGTGACGTTTGTAGAATGTGACAACAGGACATTTTCTAGCAAAACAAATAGAGACAACCTACTTAGCCGAGAAATATGCAACCTTGTTTCTTTCTGTGTAATGCAAATGGAATCCATTTATCTTATTCATTTACTTTTGCACACAAACGCTAAAGTTCAGACAAAACAAAGAAGACTTTACATGAGCAACTGTAGGACCACACTGCTGTGTGTGGCTTTGCATGCAAACCATTGAAGCACTGATGATGATAAAGCCAGTAGTTGAGTGCATCACAGGGTATTTTAAGTTTGTCGATACGTCTGTTTACAGCATTAAGAACCCCTCTTCTGATGCCTTAGACCAGAGTGACGGCCAGCAGCTGGAAGGTACTCTGACCCTAGAAGTCTTTCATACATCGTAGTATTTAGTGTTAGGCTGTAACCGCAGTACAGCTAATTCCTGGTTTCCATCACTTTTTCTGTCTAGAGTATGTAGCATTGTACACATACGAGTCCCCGGAGCCTGCTGATCTAACGTTCAGAGAGGGAGATGTCATCTTGGTGATCAAGAAGGACGGAGAGTGGTGGAACGGCACAACTGGCGACCGTGCAGGTGTCTTCCCCAGCAACTACGTCAAACCTAAGGAGGCAGATGTATGAATTTGAGCCACTTGAAACTGGCACATCTATACACACATACATAGATTGTATTTAAAAAACAATTATTTGTGTTTTTCAGACAACAAGCACATCTGGTAAAAAGCCAGGTCAGTATCTTTCTCCTCAGATTGTTTGTCATAACATCAGAAATATCCTGTTTTTACTTCCTGTACTAAAATGAGTATTTTCATGCAGAGATTGCCAAAGTAACCAGAGCTCATTTGTCCTCTGGGCCTGGGCAGCTGAACCTAGAGAACGGCCAACTCATTGTCATCCTCAGTAAGAACACATCAGGCTGGTGGCTCGGAGAGCTGCAGGTTAGTGCTCAACTTTTTTTTCACCAATTTTCAGTGGTAATCTACTTGTGAACAATAGATGGCAGTAAAGACTTGCGGTATTAGTTGTCTGCTGTGTGGTAGAAGGTTTCAAGTATTTAATTTTTTGTATGTGTGTTTTAACAACAGGCCCGTGGTAAAAAACGTCAGAAGGGCTGGTTTCCTCCCTCACATGTCCAGATATTGGGGTCCAATAGTGGCAAATCCACACCAGCAGTCCAGTCAGGTAAAATACAACCATCGCATAACACATAAGCAAAATAAAATACATGCCAGTGATTAAGATGGCAGTGACTGAACGCCTACAGTAAAAAAAGGAGCAATTATTTGTCCTCTTGTGTCGCAGTGTGTCAGGTGATTGCCTTATATGACTACACCGCTGTCAACAAGGATGAGCTAAGCTTCTCAAAGAACCAGTTAATCAACATCCTCAACAAAAATGACCCTGACTGGTGGAAGGGAGAGGTGAACGGGGTCACCGGCTTGGTCCCCACCAATTACGTTGGTGACCCCAATCAACACTGTAAGTAATACACTTGCACATGATGGTACCCTCTATTAGTAACTAGTCCATGAAGGTACTTTTGGGCGCTCTTCTATCATGGATGCACTTTGCATGAAATCTATCTACCTCCTGGTTTATGCTCTTTTGTTCGACACACAAACCAATGCATTGCTAAATCCAACCAGATAAAGAATTATCTACACAAACAAGCAGTAGTTCACCTCTTTCTTGTACAGTGGAACCTCTGAGGTCCAGGATGCAGGCCGACCTCTGATTTGTTGATTTGAATAAATTAAAACACAATAGGCTACTTTATATCTTTTAAGTTTAATGTAATATGTTAATCACTGTAATCAAAATATAACAAATTTTGTAGTCACCCATTCATGACGAGTGACAGACACTGTGACAAACATGCAGAGGGAGGATTACTGCTTGTGCATGGGAGGCCAATCACTTCACATAAACGCAGACCACTTAGACTTTCTCTGGACTAATTTCTGTATGTCTGTTCTTATTTTCAACTTCCCGGGCACCCGGAGAGATGCATATCTCCTATTTTGTGATCGTCATCCCAATTTCACATCACAAACATCCAAAAGAACACACAAAATACTCAAAGAAAAGGTACACTTGTGGAGTTGTATGGTCACCTAGCTGAAGTCTCGTTGCTGAGGTTCTAAGCCAAGCCCCATCGTTTGACCCCGATATCTTTGGTCAAACTCCTTATTGTATGACTGCTAGGGCATTTCTCCTTAGAGGTTCCACTGTTTTGTACCTAATCCTCACTAGAGGTTTAAGAATAAGATGTTAAGATAATCCCTTACAGTCCCACAGTGGGGAAACACACATTGATGACACAGCGTCAGGAGCAACTCGGGGGTTCAGTATCTTCCTCAAGGATACCTCCACAGGTCTGGGGAGAGCCGGAATCTTCCTATTGCTAGATGGCCACTCTGCCCCTTCTGCCATGCCGCCCACCAAGTGATAAGTTAAGGAGTTTTTTTTTGTCATGAATGCAAAAGACGGCATTAGCACTTTACAGGGAATATCCGTCAAAATTGGAGATGTTCTACTTGACCATTAATCTCTGGTTGATCTCAGCATCAAGATATTGTCCTTCCTCTTCCTCCGTTGCTTCTTCTGACAGTCTCACCTTATTCTCCTCTTTCTCCTCATTTCCTCCATTCCTGCCCACCCACCCGCTTACCCTCTTGTCTCCTCCTAGGGCAGTAGAACGTCATCCACCTTTTCTTCCTCTTCTTCTGCTGACTCCACAGAGACCCACTATTATTGCATTCTGCTCGGGAGTTGAAGTGTGGGCATCTGGGCTGCCCCACCCAATCTATTGTTATAGTCTCACTGTGAGGGTCTTCCTATGACTCCAATTCCACTAACCTTTGTGCCTTTTTCTAAGAAGAGAGACCAAAAGTGGGTCTCTCTACGCTTTTACTGCTTTCTTCGTCTTATCTTTTCCACCCATCATCCCTTCTTGCTCTTTCTAGGAGGGATGCATTCTCAAAAACCTTTACTGTCCTTTTGCTTAATTTTAGTGCCTTTTTTAAAGATTACCCTCAATGACTGCCATCTTGATTTTTAATGATAGTAAAAAACAATACAAATCACTCTACTCAAGCTTTACATATGATTTGTCTAGTGTGCTGCCATGCTGTGTTATTGCAAGAAGGGACTGAATGATTGAAGCTCAATGTAGTTCAATGAGTTCTATGCAAAACTGCAAAAGTACATAGCAAAAAGAAAGCAGGGGAAAATGCACTTCATGTTGAGTTCATGTTACAAAGCACAACCCTCAATGATGATATGTATTTATTTTCTTTTGAGTCTGCCTTAAAATATTAAAGCTTTGTTGAATTTCACACTTAAGCGTTATTATTCTTGTGGATTCTTCCGATGCATGCAGTGGGTTGGTGTTTGCATGTGTGTATGTGTGTCTGTTGTCAACAATGTACGATTAAGACGAGGAGATAACAGAAAAAGGACCTTCTGACTGTCTCAGTAACCATCAACCCAGCTGAATCAGGAATTAACACGTCCTCCCACTGGTTGATTTCATTGTGTCATTGGAGGAAGTTTCTATATTACAAGTTATTTTTGTCGAAACCTCACTTCTTCATAGTGCTTCTTCAATATCTTCAACGTTTTGCTTTTGCCACAAAAAAATTACAGAAAAAATGTCTTCTAAATATCTTCTATAGCTTTTGTTTTGATACAAACAGAGTTATTCTTTGCTCTGGGAAGCATTTTAATCTGACACCAGCAACAAGAAGATAACAGCCAGAAGGTGAAAGAGCAAGAAACGACAGGCTTACTTGAAGACAGGGACCAAGAAGACTTTTCGGGGATGACTTTAGAGAATAGATTTCACTTTTTAAACCTGTGGGATGAGGAGGTAGACAGTGAATGTGAAGTCAAAGAGGCAGAGCAAAGAACTGTGAAAGAGTGCCAGTCAGTGAGTTTGGGGCATTCTCTAATGTTAAGTCTGGCATCAGGTAAGCATGCACACACGGTCATCTCTCTTCTTTTGACCCCTACAATTGTTTTTTGGTGGTGGTTTTTTGAATTGTCCCAACGCTAGAAATGCTCACAAAGCTTGCATTGCTATTTTTTGTGTTGTGTTCAACTTCCTTCAAAATACCTCGTCTTGTGTGTGTTTATGTGTGTTGCTCTTCGGCAGGGAGTGCAGACCTGAACAGCCCGTTGGAGAAGAAAAGACAAGATTACATCCATGAACTGATCGAGACTGAGGAGAGATACGTGGAGGACTTGCAGATAGTGCTTGAGGTGATGTCAGGATTGACAATGTCAAGTGTGGCTGCATGACCAATATATCTCTTATACCGCTTAAAGGTTTTCCATAAGCCTATGTCGGAGTCTGGACGACTGAACGAGGCAGAGATGAACATGATATTTGTCAATTGGAAAGAATTGCTGACCTGTAACCAGAAGCTTTTCAAGTAAGTGTCCCTTTAATTGGAACAGTATAACGAACGCATTTTCCGACTTTACAATATGGATTACATGTTACATGCATGCAGGGCTTTGTCAGCTCGAAAGAAGAGCGTTGGCGAGAACATGCCGGTGCAGATGGTCGGAGACATCCTGTCTGCTGAGCTGTCCCACATGCAGCCATACATTCACTTCTGCTCATGTCAGATTAAAGGAGCTGCGCTGCTGCAGACACGTACAAACAATGAGCCAGAATTCAAGGTGTTCCTCAAGGTAAGCCTCCTATTCATTCATTCATTCATTTTCTACCGCTTATCCTTATGAGGGTCACGGGGGGGTGCTGGAGCCTATCACAGCTGTCTTCGGGCAAGAGGCGGATTACACCCAGGACTGGTCGCCAGCCAATCACAGGGCACATATAGACAAACAACCATCCAAGTCGGAGACTTACGGTTTAATCTAGCATGTTTTTGGAATGTGGGAGGAAACCGGAGTCCGCAGAGAAATTCCAAAAACATGCTCGGTTAAACCGTAAGCCTCCTAATCATTCCAAATATGTGTAGTTTAAAAGTTGCACTTTTGTTGCACTCACTGCATTTTCAGCCACGCTTAATGTATTTGTGCATATGGTATCACACAAATGTGAGTACATTCCTCAGCAGGCTTAATCATATCTTCACAGTACAGGGACAGTACTGTGAAGTGAAAGAGTAATCAGGGTACAGCTTGTATAGCAGTATAGATTTCTGTACTCGACACACAGCCAATATTGTTTAAATAGCTGGCATTACAAGTGAGTATACGTCACAGTGAACATGTCCAAATTATTATGTCCGCAGTGTCAACATTTAGTGTGAGCACTATTATCTATCACTGCCTTAATCCTCTTGGGCGTGGAATTCACCAGAGCTGCTCAGGGGTCATGTCGTGCTTTACAGTGTTACAGTACATGTTGAAATTCATGTTTCCCTCGCTGTGCTGGGAGCACTCATGCAGCCCCAGAACCAGAACATGGCACTACTCCCCTGCTTAAATAAAATAACAAGGTGTAATGATTCATGTTTGTGTATTTTTTTCCCCCTTTGCTGTCATTTATTAGAAAATCGCCTCAGACTACAGGTGTAAAGGGATGCCGCTGTCCAGCTTCCTGCTCAAACCCATGCAGAGGATCACACGCTACCCGCTGCACATTAAAAATGTACATATGTCCACATATTACATATACATTTGATCACATTCAGTAAGAACCAATCTACTTTCTCATTATTATATTGGATTTTCAATTGTAGATCTTGGAGTGCACTGCAGAGGGGCATGCCGACCAAGTTCCTTTGAAAGAAGCTCTGGAGAGAGCAGAAGAGCTCTGTCAACAGGTGTGGGTTGCAGTCAACTTGTTAGCATACTTCAATATTCCTGCATTCATTTCCAACAGTATCATCCAAGCGTAAAATTGTAACACATGTCTGTTTGTCTCGTTTTCCAAGTATTATATAACAGTTTTCAGATATTTTCAGTTTTTTTTTTTACTTTTCAATCTTGTCTTTCCATTGGGTCAATGAACCCAGGTCAATGAAGGTGTGAGGGATAAGGAGAACTCTGACAGGCTGGAGTGGATTCAGAACCACGTCCAGTGTGATGGCATTGCTGAGGTATTTAAATTTGATGAAATGAAATTGAAATTGTCAAAACTGCCACCAAGTATTAAGAAGGTTTCTGTCTTTTAACAGAATATTGTTTTTGACTCTATCACCAACTGTTTGGGACCCAGAAAACTGCTTCATAGCGGCAAGGTAAGGAACGTTTTTTGGAGTACTTCTATGTGGGTTTATATCAGGGGTGGGCAAACTACTGCCCGGGGCCCAGAAGCGGCCCACCAAGTGTTTGAAGCCCGCCAGTCACTTTATTAGTATTTCAACTTTTAACATACAAACTGGCAACATGAGTTGGAAGTCGGATGTCTTATTTAGTAAAAAAAAAAAAAAAAAACAACAACAACAAAACTGTAAAATTAAATGACATAGTTTGATGTGGTCTGATGTTAAAAGTGCTCATGAAAAAAAAGAACATGAGATAATATAACACTTTTACAGATATAATTTGACAAATAACTAAGGAAAATATAAGCATAAAATAGTGTGTGTGTGTTAAATATATGTTCTGGCCCCCCGGACAATTTTGTTAACTCAATGCAGCCCACGAGTCAAAATATTTGGCCACCCCCATATTTGGCTGGCGACCATTCCAGGATGACCCCCACCCAACCCCCCCGCAACCCTTGTGAGGTAGAAAATGAATAAAAAACAGGTAAATAACGTTGTTACAGCGATCAAAATATGTTGCTGGCGCATTGACGCTTACCCATAGCTACTAGCTTCTCTTTTTATCTGTTTGTATATATTTCGAACACAGATGAGATACATATGTGTCTCACATAAGGAAAAAAAGTGTAGTTTTCCATTAAGTTACACATTTTTTAATTGTGTCTATGCTTGAATTTTGGTTCTTTTTGCAAGCTGTACAAGGCAAAGAGCAACAAAGAACTTTGGGCCTTCCTCTTCAATGACTTCCTGCTCTTGACTCATTCGGGGAAGCAGTTCACTTCATCTGGCATCGACAAGCTGTTCATCACCAAGAATCACACGCAGCTTAAAATGTACAAGCCGGTAAGACATGAAATTACTTACTTGTGAGACAATTGTGAGACGGCAGCTAAATGCCATTTTCTGCAGCCGGTTTTGCTGAATGAAGTTCTGGTCAAGCTTCCCGATCCTTCCAGCGACGACCCCGTCTTCCACATCTCGCACATCGACACAGTCTATATACTCAGGACGGACAACATCAATGAACGGTAGCTACGCACAGCATGTCAGCCACCTCTATTGAATGGTGACAGGAAAAGATTTATCTGAGAGACCTAATGATTGCAGAACATCCTGGGTTCAGAAAATCAAGGCTGCCTCTGAAGAGTATATTGAGATGGAGAAGAAGAAAAGGGACAAGGCTTACCACTGTGTGTATCTTATACATAAAACACACACACAACTAATGTGATGGTTCCTCTGGGTTAATGGAGCTGTGGTTGTCTTTTAGCTCGATCTGTGAAGGGCGCTGGGATAGGTAGACTCCTGGTCACAATCCTGGAGGCCACTGAGCTGAAGGCAGGCAAATCCAATGGTGAGGCTTTAGTTCCTTTTTCTTTGTCTAAGGTCTTTTGTCTTCATACTCGATATATAAGTATATATATTAGGTAATTCTTTCATGACTGTTACCCTCTACAATTACTCCTCCATTCCTTTCCTGTCCTGTCATCCAACCTCTCTTGCTCCAGGTAAAACTAATCCATACTGTGAGGTGACCATGGGAACTCAGATGTTCACATCCAGGACGCTCAGTGACACTACGAACCCCAAGTGGAACTTCAACTGTCAGTTCAACATTAGGGACATCTACCAGGATGTGCTCAGCATCACAATCTATGAGCGGGACCAATTTGCCCCCGATGGTCAGTTGCCATCTTCATCATCATTTCACCTCCTTTTATATAACTTAGTGGGAGTATGTATATTCTATTCTTTTTAAGGCTACAATATAACTTACATTACAATATTTCCTGGTAACTAATTGCATTGATGAATAAGTCACAGGGGTATGATGGCGCCTGTCCCAGCTGGCTTAGCTTGTTTGACAACAAAATTTGAACAAAAACTTGAGTCTGAAGATTTCAATTAAAACGTAAAATTAAATTTGGTCTTTCCCCATTCAGAATTCTTGGGACGGACAGAGGTTCCCGTGGCAACCATAAAAAAAGAGCTGGAGAACAACGGCTCAATCACTCGACGTCTTCTGCTTCACGAGGTCTCCACGGGGGAAGTGTGGGTCCGTCTCGACCTGCAGCTCTTCAGCAACAAATAGCTGGACGCTGTAGTGGCGAACAGCCAATGATAATTGAGGGGCTGCATGTTGTCAGGACAGGTGATCTTTCAAGTCACTTTCTTGGATGCAAAGGGAATATTCATACTCGTTGGGAATTAAAAGGACGGCTGCATAGGTAATGATTATATAGCACAACTGTAGGAGTCATGCAGTCATTCACGTGTTGCAGACACACTCTTTGATATGTCAGCAGTGAACTGTTGTGTCCCCATGCGTGTCTGTTTAGTGTCATCAAACTGATGTCAGAGGAGTACTTTGTCCAATGCTGTAGATCGGACATCTAAGAAGATGTTGCGGCTCGAGTCATGAGCTTAGTGTGGTGGATGGTGTTGTTAAATGTGGTTAGGTCATTTTGTTCTGCGGGTTTGTGATGGGTTCCTACGAAATACATAGCATAGCTTGCATGTCATTAATAATTGACACTTGATAATTAAAGTTGATTTAATGGGGAGGTTTGAAAAGCAAGAGAATTTGGATTTTTCCACTTTTTTATTTACATTTTTTTACATTTTTATGCACCCCACCCCAAAAGGATGACAACTATAATTGGAGGCCTATAATGCCTCTTTTTCTTTCAATGAAGCATATAATTAATTCAGCAGCTGTGCAATAATATACAAACAATAATGCTTCACATTTACAGGATTAAAACTGTAAATTAAAGTCTGTAAGTTAAGCCCCGCAGTGTGATGCTGCAAGTGCCTGCTGGTGCTCTGCAATTTAACGTTAATGTGTATTTATTTCTTAATTTATGTGTGTGAGACTATCCAAAGGTCTGATGCAGTGCTCCTCTGCGTCGTTTTGCATAATCGCTGGGTTTTGTTTTAAGGTGGGTGTAGTCAAATATAAATGTTGTCACTGTAATTAAGTTTCGCCTAAAGTCAGCTCACTCGTTGTAGCTGTTGGCTCCACCGTTGTTTTTAACTCTTTTATTAACTTCAGTCATTTTTTTTTTTTTTTAGACTCGACTGCCTAATTGCTTTGAATGGGATTGTGTAAGTTTTTGTTGCATGTTTTGCAGCCATGTGCATAGACTCCTGCTGTGCCCGTTGAGTCTGGAAGTCTGTTTACCTGCTGTTTGTACTCACCTGGGCTTCACCATGTGACACTCGGGTTTCACAAGTCAAATTAAAGACATTCATTGCGTCCAGACTTTCAAATTATTACTCAAGATGACCTCGATAAAGTAAGCTTTGCTATAATGGATTAATTAGTTTTTAATGTGTATACAGGATATGTATTAGTTACATTAAGCATCATGGAAATAATAGTATTTTTTAATGCATTTTATTGTTTCTGAACGGCGGCACGGTGGTCTAGTGATTAGCACTCAGACCTCACAGCTAGGAGACCAGTGTTCAATTCCACCCACGGCCATCTCTGTGTGGAGTTTGCATGTTCTCCCCATGCATGTGTGGGTTTTCCTCCCACATTCCAAAAACATGCTCGGTTAATTGGCGACTCCAAATTGTCCATAAGTATGAATGTGAGTGTGAATGGTTGTTTGTCTATATGTGCCCTGTAATTGGCTGGCGACCGGTCCAGGGTGTACCCCTCCTCTCGCCCAAAGACAGCTGGGATAGGCTCCAGCACCCCCGCAACCCTGAATGAAGGAATGAATGGATGAATGAATGTTTCTGAATGGAAAAATCAGGCTTACAGCCTGAGAAGTGTCCTTTAGAATAATTTAGTTGAGTAGCACTGATATATAAATGCTAGAAGATATCTATGTACACTATGTAGTTTCAAGAAAATGCTTCCTTATTGGTGGTTTCTTTCATTTATTTCGTCTTCAATGTAGTTTGTGCAGGCAGTGAGTTCGAGTGAGCAGTGTGCACAAATAGCATCATTAAGTCCTTCTTCACCCTCCACTAGTTCCCGGTCCATGGGAGCAACAGCAATTGCTTAACCAACTCTGACACTGGCTGTGAGAGAGGCTGACACACACACACACACACACACACACACACAGCTGTGCAACACAACCTCAGCTGGAGCCAACCTTCTGTGGCACAGCAGCCCTGTGGGGGGTGTTTAATGCTGTGGGGATAACATTACTATTAGTAGCTGACTTAAGGGAATCCTACACTCACAGTGCACTCTATGATGCCGCTTGTTTGAAGTTGTACTCCTTCCATCCGTCCGTTGTCTTCCGCTTATCTGAGTTCGGGTCACGGGGGCAGCAGCCTAAGTAGGGAAGCCCAGATTTGGATTCTGAAGTGTTCCCAGGCCAGTTGAGAGACACAGTTTCTCCAACGTGTCCTGGGTCTTCCCCGAGGCCTCATACCGGTCGAGTGTACCCTGAACAACTCCCCAGAGAGGCGCGAAGCCCAAGCCATTCTGGCTTCTCTCAATGGGGCAGAGCAGCAGTTTCTCCCGGATGACAGTGCTTTTCACCCTATATCACTAAGGGAGAGCCCAGCCCATCACTGCATAGTACACCGCACCAATCCACCTGTCAAGTTGGACTGCTTTTATAACAACAATTTAAAGACAATTTGTTTCTTCCAGGCTCAAACAGATGCCATTATATGACTTCAACTGAAAAAAATAAGTTAACTGCTGTACAATAATACTAAAGTAAAATTACTCACCTGAGAGACATGCAGTGGCAAAGGAACAGGAAGGTATTTGCTGCATAATATTGTCACCTAGTGGCTTCTTGTAGGAACTGCTGGAATTAGCTGTTGTTAGTGTTCTTACCCGCTTAGAGAAATTTATTTGAATTATTTGCATTTACTGAACTTCCCATTTTGTACTGAGCAAACAGAAACTCGTTCTCCCCGTGCATGCGTGGGTTTTCTCCGGGTACTCCGGTTTCCTCCCACATTCCAAAAACATGCTAGGTTAATTGGCGACTCCAAATTGTCCATAGGTATGAATGTGAGTGTGAATGGTTGTTTGTCTATATGTGCCCTGTGATTGGCTGGCCACCAGTCCAGGGTGTACCCCGCCTCTCGCCCAAAGACAGCTGGGATAGGCTCCAGCACCCCCACGACCCTCGTGAGGAAAAGCTGTACAAAATGAATGAATGAATGAAACAGAAACTTGATGCAGCAAGTTCCATTTCTTGTTCTATGGTTATAATCACATATTTTCGTTTTGCCGCATCCGGCTACTTGTAATGGCATCACAAAAAAGCAAAGCTTGTGTAGCTTGTGAGGATTTTTAGATCCTTACGATAATATGGTAAACTCCATATTTAGTATTATAGAATTTTGAGTGAGTTTGAACGCCAAACAAAACAACTTTCACATGAACACGTGGACTAATAGTTTTCATGTCTTTTTGCTGATTTCAATAAATCATGTCTCCTGTAGGTACTGTACGGTTGGAGTGAGACAAAAATAGTCCTAACAAATGGAAAGGTAAAGAAACGGAGTTGGTGAGTGAAATAAAGGATAAAGAGAAAATGCAGTAAAGCAGAAGAAAAGAGTAGTTTGGAGGCAGGCAGTAAAAAGGGAATAAACACGTATGGAGGCTGAAAGAGAGGCAGAGTGGCCGTCTGAGAGGCCCTGAGTTCCACTTGACTCAGTCATGGGAATGATTTGATTATTGCCACATGAACAGCTGTCTTATGTAACACACACACAAATAGGCCTAAATAATAAGGGGCGCACATCCTGGACAAAAACCTAAAACTAGCACAGGTGACCTGCAAAAACATAAAACCAGGTTTCTATAGGTCATTTAGTACGTATGCAATGGAAGCTCTGTATGTGAAGTTAATGCTGTTGCTTGCATTGCCTGCATGCTTTGTGTAAGCCTTAGGGAAACCAAATGTCGTGTGAGTGCTTAGCAAAAGAAAAGCACCTGATGAATGCAGTTCACTGCAGGACAAGTGTGTGATGCTACATGCATCACTTCCTGTCTGATAGGACGCAGCGTCTGGGAAATGTGCAGACTTATATTTCATATTATATCCTACATTCTATTCAGCCTCATAGTTGAGCCCGGAGCCTATCCCATCTGACTGTGTGCACAAAAACATAATGGATATTATGTGCTAAAAATACCACATTTTGTCACCAGATTTCCTGTGATTTTACTGGAATTTAGAAATGTTTTAAAGGGGACCTATTATGCTTTTTCCACTTTTCTGACCTATAAATGTAGTTAGAATGTTGTATTGTGGTGTTAAACAATGCTAAATTTTCACATAATGAAACAAGGATCTTTGTGATGTCAGTGTGATCCAGATTTCCTTATATGGGCATGCCCAAATACTCCCTCCCCCAGGCAGAAATCGTTGGATTCAGAAGAATTGTAATATTTTCATAACTATTGTAGAACTGGGGTGGCATGGTGGTCGAGTGGTTAGCGCGCAGATCTCACAGCAAGGAGACCAGGGTTCAATTCCACCCTCGGCCATCTCTGTGTGGAGTTTGTGTGTTCTTTAAAATTTTTTTATACTTTATTTTTTCCTTCTAAATAGTTTTTAACATTATTAGAGCCCTCTAGATATGAACTAACATCCCTATAATCACCTTTACACTTGTATTACCCAATAGAGTAGACATAATAACAATAAATAAGAGGGCTGCACGGTTAGCATGCAGGCCATACAGCTAGGAGACGTGAGTTCGATTCCACCTTCCGTGGAGTTTGCATGTTCTCCCCATGCGTGCATGGGTTTTCTCCGGGTACATTGGTACAATGTGAGTGTGAATGGTTGTTTGTCTATATGTGCCCTGTGATTGGCTGGCGACCAGTCCAGGGTGTACCCCGCCTCTCACCCGAAGACAGCTGGCCTTGTGAGCGACCCTCGTGAGGATAAGCAGTAGAAAATTAATGAATTAATTTCCATTTGATCTACTACCAAATAGAATAGAGCATCCTTGCAAAGATCTGTTCAGGTTCGGAGAATGTGTCATATACATATGTAGTACTCGTTGTGTACTACACTGGGGATTCAATGAGATGCAATAAAAGCAATATCAAACCTTTTACCTTTGCAAAGTAATAATGCTACATTTTCATTGACAAGTATTATATTATTATTATTACTAATATTGTCTGGCGCGTTCATTTCTCAGTGCAGTGATCAAAAAACAAATATCTTTCCACCCAGAGGCCACGGGAACAATTGTGAATTTAATGTTCCTGTTGCATTTCCATGCTGGCTGCCTGTTGTGGAGAAAAATGTGCTGAGATTTGATATTGACTCTTCTGCTGCACCATTCTTAGGAGTACAATTAAAAAGACCTCAGCAGTGATTGCACTCATAGAGATGCTCTCTGTTGGCTATGTGTGGGGCCGAGTTAGTGGATAGTTAACAACCAACCAACAGTACCTACCCACCGTAAGGGAAGGACAAAATTTAAGCCTACAAATAAAACAGAAAGGAATTGACTTAGTATAAAAATACATTTATCTCCCATAATTGATATTTCCACGATTTGTGTCACGTATAACTCAAAGCTAAGATGTGGATGCTTTGTCCAGATATCTTAGCATACTGTATTCATCCATTTTCTATGCCGCTTATCCTCACAGGGTCACGAGTATGCTGGAGCCTATCCCAGCTGTCTTTGTCAGGGACTGGTGGCCAGCCAATCGCAGGGCACATACAGACAAACAATCATTGTCATTTTTTAATTTTCATTGTAATTCCCTAAAGTAATGTTAAAATCTCACCTTGTGTTGTGGACCCAATCATATGCATTGATTTGTTTGTACATTTGAATATAAAAGTAATTTACTTTGGAGTTGGAACTATTTTGAATGCAACTGTACCTACTTTTTTTTTTGTATCTTCCTTGGCTGCACGGTGGTCAAGTGGTTAGCGCCCGCCACACAGCAAGGAGACCCGAGTTCAATTCCATCTTCGGCCATCTCTGTGAGGACTTTTGCATGTTCTCCCCGTGCTTGCGTGAGTTTTCTCCGGGTACTCCCACATTCCAAAAACATGCTCGGTTAATTGGCGACTCCAAATTGTCCATAGGTATGAATGTGAGTCTGAATGGTTGTTTGTCTATATGTACCCTGTGATTGGCTGGCAACCAGTCCAAGGTGTACCTCGCCTCTCACCCAAAGACAGCTGGGATAGGCTTGTGAGGATAAGCAGTAGAAAATGAATGAATGTATCTTCCTTAAATAAAATAACAATAAAATAGAAAGGTACAGTAAAATCACAGCTTCACTATAATATCTTGAAAGCCTACACAGTTCTGTGTTTAAAAACACAATTTAGCTCCTGAGAGAGCTTTTCAAGCAGCTTGGCACAGAAATAACCTACCAACATAGCAGGTCTGCTCATAAAACTTTCACACATCCAATATTAATACATTTTTTTTTAAGAAATTTGATGATTTAGCACATAGTAAATCACCTAACAGGAGCAAAAGCCCACCTTGCAGTCAGATTTAAAAATCAGGGTGTGTATACAGTACATCAACAACAACAACAGCAGGTATAGTTAATGATGGGCTATGTGTGTCAACATGCAGTTGGAAGGTGAATTCCCACCATCATCCTGACAAAAGTCATCTCATAAACGGCTTTGATTTATTGCAACCTACGCTTCTGCCTCGCGTGTGTGTGTGAGACTCACGTAATATTTTTAATACCTTCTCCAATTGCTCCATGTGAAAAGTCACTTAAAATATCCAGCCATAAGTAGCACAGGTCCCACACAAGTGGAATGGAGTGGGTGTCCAAAATCAAACCTTGATGCGGAATTTTATTTTAAAACTGTTTAAAATAACTGTAAATACGCCATTTTGTCACAGTAATGTCCAATGAGACACACAAACACCAGACTTGATTGCTGGAACAACATTCTTTTATTGCAGGTTTGAATGATCTCAAAACAAACACAATAATCCCTAATAAAAACACAGGCTACAGTTGCTGCTGAAACCCACGTCAAGCTAAAACCCAACTCGAAACCCCCGACATCACTTCCTGTCCACACGCCCCTCGGCTCCCCTGGGGAACACATTTATAGTAACATGTACAGTCTTATTTATGTCTTTGATTCATTCATTCATTTTCTACTGCTTATCGTCACAAGGGTTGCGGGCATGCTGGAGCCTATCCCAGCTGTCTTCGGGCAAGAGGCGGGGTACACCCTGGACTGGTGGCCAGCCAATCACAGGGCACATATAGACAAACAACCATTCACACTCACATTCATACCAATGTACATGGAGAAAACCCATGAACGCATGCGGAGAACATGCAAACTCCACACAGAAATGCCAGAAGGTGGAATCGAATTTGCGTCTCCTAGCTGTGAGGCCTGCGTGTTAACCGTGCAGCCGTCTTATTTATTGTTATTATGTCTACTCTATTGGGTAATACAAGTGTAAAGGTGATTATAGGGATGTTAGTTCATGTCTAGAGGACTCTAATAATGTTAAAAACTATTTAGAAGGAAAAAATAAAGAATTTAAAAAATGTAAACATAAAAAAATTATAACTATTTAGAAGGTTGTAAACAGGTTTTTTATAATAAAAAAAATATTTTGGGTACTGTACATTACAACTCAAAGTAATAGATACCATATCTATTTCAAATGCATCTTTGCTGAAGAAAAACACATCTGTAGCTGACTGGCGGATAGTTGGCTTAATTTTAAGATGTGTAGCAAAGCCTTTTTTTTTAACTAAGCTGTTCTCCATCAAATAGTGGTATCAAGTCCATGAGGATGGATGGTGTCATCATAACTTCCATGAAAACCGTTTGCTCCTAAATAGGCTCTAGCGACACATTACTGTTAGAACATCATTAAAATGTCACTTTTACATAATACGCGACCTTTAAGTAGACTCATCCACATTAGACACAATATTAATAAAGTATTCATTAGGCTTGTGTCACTTTACTCCCCCATGTACTCCAGTATATTCTCGGCCAAGCGTGGGGGGGCGGGAAGGAAAGGTTGCAGACATTTGGGAGATAAGGAGAGAGACTTTTTTGTCCTGTCGAGGTCTCTCTTGTCACATCTCAGCCCTCCGGGCTCTGACCTCTGCCTGGATGACTGCAAACCAACCTGGAGACGCTCACATGAAGGAGGAGGGAAGAAAATATTCCGCCTGTCAACCTGCACCACAAATGCAAGAGAGAGAGAGACAAATAAGGACGTTAGAGAAATTGCTGGCTGGAAGCAAACATCTACATTTGATGATAGTTTTTTTTTTCAGGAGGAGGAGCTGAGCACAGAGAGGAAAGGAGCAGCGAGAGGAAGGCAAAGGAGAGGAGGTGAGGGATGGATGAGAGGAGAGGAAAAGGGGGCTGCATGGAAATGTAAGTATTCATCTTTCTCACTGCTGACAAGTTTAATATGACGTCCTATCACTTTTATCCTCCCGCATGACTTTTGTTGTACAATTATTACGTGTCCTTGCTCTCATGCTGTCCATCTTCTGTGTTTTTGGCATGCATTCTGTCTCTCTCGTGCTGTGCAGGTCATGTTAGAGAAGAGTTAACGGTACAGAAGAGGGAAAGGCCAGTGTCACACTGAATTAGCATCAAGAGGTAGAAATATGCATGTAGTGTCTTTAAATCACAGTGCAAGCGGAGTCTCTGCTCGCCTTTAAACAGACTTGAATTAACAAAGAGCGGGATTCTGCAAGCTGCTTATTAGTTATTCGTGGGCAACAGTAGCTCACTCTGTAAAGATTTGGCCAGGGGACAGCAGGGTCAAAGGCTCACATCCTAAAATAGACCGTTGAGGCTCAGGAACATTTCCCTCCAGGTATGCAAATGGAATTAGTAACTGTCTAGTTTACATGCTGAGGAAAGTTACATTAAATGCCATTCTATGCCGCTTCTCATCACTAGGGTTGTGGGTATGCTGGAGCCTATCCCAGCTGTCTTCGGGCGAGAGGCGGGGTACACCCTGGACTGGTCGCCAGCCAATCACAGGGCACATATAGACAAACCACCATTCACACTCACATTCATACCTATGGACAATTTGGAGTCACCAATTAACCTAGCATGTTTTTGGAATGTGGGAGGAAACCGGAGTACCCGGAGAAAACCCACGCATGCACGGGGAGAACATGCAAACTCCACACAGAGATGGCTGAGGGTGGAATTGAACTCAGGTCTTCTAGCTGTGAGGCCGGCACGCTAACCACCCGGGCACTGTGCAGCCCCCAGTAGAAATTATATACATTTTAATTTAAAAAATGGATTTTGTTTCAAACAAATACCAACATACAAAGAAAACTAGACTTTCTCCAGCCGTTTGTTTAATTTGAATAGAATTATGATTTGAAAAAACACTAAGCTCATCACACAGCAACTTAACACTCAAAAGGTATGAGTAATAAATATGCAAACATGTACTAATATGAGTTTAAAATAAAATGCATAATGCATTTAATTGGAGGACAAGCAGCATAGAAAATGGATATCATGATAGAACTCATATTGGTACATATTTGTATATTTCTCTGGTATCCAGTTTACAGTGTTAGTGAGTTTAGTGTTGTGCTGACCTCCAATGGGTTGACAAGCTCGTGATTGGCTCCAGCCAAAATTTCCTCACTGACTCGCCAGCAGCAAAGTATTTAAACACTCGGTGGTAGTTTGAAGCAAATGAGATGGCGATGCCTGAGATACCGGAATTTACAATTACGGTAATTGACACAAATTCCCACAAAGTCGTCAACAAAGTTTTAAAGAGTGAATGTCAAAATTCCCACACGAAACTAAACACAAAAGGCACCATAGTGACTCTATTGTATTGTTAGCTTAGCTTTAGCATTGGACTGACATAAAGAAAAGGAGGATAGCACAAACCTATCTCTTTCAAAAGGTTACAGTTTCAAAAGTTACAACATAAATGGTCATTTTTGGTGATATTGCTTTGTTGGATTTAACTTTGAACTGAAATAGTTATGGCCGCTATTGACCCTGCTTAAGCTAACCCTGCTAAGCTAACCGGTGACTTTCCAGTCTTCAAATAATCTTTCATGCAACTCAGTAAGAAAACTCTAAAATCAAATATTAGAAACACTTATCAGCGTGATACATTCACAATAGTAAACATGCAACATTTCAATACAGCTCATGTATTGATTAGGTGTACCTAATATTTTGGCCAATTGATTGTCTGAACCTTTTCAATAAGTTTTATCTCTGTTGCAGCCTATTTAGTGAGCTGGCTGCCAGCCCAGCGGCACATGACATTTGTTGCTGAGCATTTTGCATTCAAATATTAAATACAGGAAGGAAAAGCTACTACTGGTGTCTTATGAATCTTTAGTGAAGTGCAGGATGACATGACTTTTGCTCCAACAAGCACTAACCTAAATGGTCAAATCCAAAACGCTGTTGGGGGGGAGGGAGCGAGAGAAGGGCAGCCACGTCCTGCAGCACTCACACATGCAACATCCCAAAACGACCTCCACAGCCAGCGAATTTGCAAGTGCTCAGAGGATGTGTTGTGTTTGTTTGTGTCACAGACTATTCTACTGTGTGTGTGTGTTTGTGTGTGTGTTTGTGTGTGTGAGTGTGTACGACACCTCCTCCCTCACTCACTGAGCTGATGTGTCATTCTTGTAACACACTTTTCCTGTGCCTCTGGTGCTAGTGGACGCTAACAGATGTACATTTTACATGTTTGCAGAAATTCTGAATTCAAGCAGAATTAATATTTGGTGAATGAATATCTTCGTGCTGTAAATTACACATGATGGTGACAAATATAATAATAGGGCTTTATTCTCTTAAAATGTTGAGTTTTTGGCTTGGACTTGTGTGACTTAATTTTCACATAATTTAGCATTTTTTCCACTTACATTGCAACTTAAAGTTCATTAAAGTTTATTCCAACTTTATTGTCATACAAGGTTTTTTTTCTTATAAAATTAAGTTTTTATGCCCATAACATTTTCTTGTAATATTCCAATTTCATTATCATAAAGTTTTATGTTCTTCCCTTTAAACTTGTATTCATCACCAATTGTGAGTTTATTTCATATATTTAATATTGTGATTTTATTCATATATATTGTTGCATGATTTGAATGTAATATTACCTATTTATTACCATAAAATGTTGAGTAATATCAACGCAAAGCAAGTTTATTTGGATTTTGTACATGTGGTAATTTATGCCTATAACATTTTGAATTTTTCTTGTATTTTCCCAATCTCATTATCATTAGATTTTGACTTTATTTCCTGTAATATTACAACCTTATTCCCACAAAGTTTTGATTTTAATATTTTAATATTAGGATTTTATGGTCATAAAATTTTGCATATTTTTTCTTTATTAAACTATATTCTCATTAAATATTTATTTTTATTCTTGTAATATTATGACATCATTTTAATAAATAAAATAAAATACAATTCAGAATGATTTTAGCCTTAAAATCATGAATTTCTACATGAATTCACCACTTCATTGCTTAGACGTGCGACTACACAAGATACTGTACATTGCTCTGAAAGCAGACTTACTGTATGTTAAGTCATTTCAAATGATGTGATGTCATGTGATGGGTGTGGACAGCTGTCATCACTTACTGTTTGTGGCACGAGGAAGAGACACAAACTGGTTCAAGCCAGTTGGGTTACATGACCTAATCCAATACAAGAGCAGTATCACAAATGAAATGGTGCGGAAATATATGTATAAATATATGTATATTTATAGTTCCAGATATTAAGTAATGCATACACTCAAGTACAGAATGAGTGTGTTAATTTTATGAATGGGCTGCGTGTCTAGACAGTTCTATTAAGAGGTCTCTGTTTACTCCATGTTTGTCCCCACACGCTAACTACTCTTGCACACGTTATGATAGTTGTGTGTAGGGTTCAGCCTGCAGGGTGCGTGTCAGGGCTATCACCTTATGAATTAGAGTTCTCAAAACAAACATTTGAATGCGTTAACAGTTAGAGGTCCACATTTGTATCTTTTGAGAGCAGGGATTTTCAACATGTGGCACAAGGATTTTCCTCAGAGAATAGGCCTTTAGGATACTTACTCTCTGAAAAACTGATTTTGGTCATGTGAATTTGAAGTTCTTTATAATACGACTGCATTCTCATCACATTTTGAGTTTTTTTTTTAACAACGCTAAATTACGGCCTGCACGGAGTTCAAGTGATTAGCGCGCAGACCTCACAGCTAGGAGACCCGAGTTAAATCCCACTCCTGGCCATCTCTGTGTGGAGTTTGCATGTTCTCCCCGTGCATGCGTGGGCTTTCTCCGGGTACTCCGGTTTCCTCCCACATTCCAAAAGCATGCTAGGTTTTTGAAATTGTCCATAGGTATGAATGTAAGTGTGAATGGTTGTTTGTCTATATGTGCCCTGTGATTGGCTGGCGATCAGTCCAGGGTGTACAGCACTCCCCGCAACCCTCGTAATGATAAGTGGTAGAAAATGAATGAACGCTAAATTACGTACGTATATTCACATTCCCTCTCCACTTTGTTTTGCAGAGATGAGTATGAATTCCAATGAGGGGTGGAAAAGTTTCCAATAGGATCAACTCCCTGTGAAGTCATGAGTGCCCAAACCACAGGGAGCCCCAGCACAGAAGTGATGGTGGTCTCCAAGGAGATGGCATTACTCAGCAACATACTGGCAGCTTACACCTTCATCGCAGGTACAGAACACCTTTATATCGTTGGTACAATGTCTCATAATATGGTCAACGCATGTATAGTCTTTAAATAGGAAACAGTGTGGGACTTTTTCAGCCACATTACTACCACTGTTGCTATTTAAAGGAAACACAGCAAAACACTACTACAATGTGATGCAGAAAAATATATATTAGTGGGTTTGCATGAGGATGCAAAGGATATTTTGGTATATAGAAGCAGCAATAACAGTGAAAAAAACACATTTCACACACATTATTATTAGTTGAAGGGCACCCACAGTACTTGCAAATTGGAAGACATGAAACAAATCCACAAGATGTCCTGGTGTTGTCGTTGACTGCCATGTTTTTCTAATAAACTTCATCATTCAACGTCATTCGACTGTGCACATGTACCTAATGACATGTCTGTGAGTGTATATTGTTGTCATGGTCGCTCTCTCTCTCTCTCTCTCTCCATCAGACCAACCTGAGAGGACAGCACTGGTGTTTCTGGGCAGCGTGAGCATCGGTCTTCTTGTCACGCTCTGTGCCATCGTCTTCCAGATCCACTGTCGGGCCGACTGTCACTATGGCAACAGCAAACACCCTCGCCATCATCACCACCGCCATCACCATCACCACCGTCACAAGCGCCACCAGCACCATCATGTTTGTCAGCACCACCAGCTGGTAGACGGTAACCCTGACGACACGGCTGCCGTCACCCCAGTGGGTGGGCAGCCGGGCGGGGACAGCGAATCCGAGGACTGGGATGAGGCCACGGATATGTCGTCACGGAGACGCAGACGCTTTGAGAGAGCCCTGCTGCATGCTGGCATGTTTACATCGGCTGAGGGTATATCTTGCTCACACGCAGTATCAAATGTGTACAATTTTAAAATAATTGCCATGTATTTCCTCGGGAATCCTACTGAACTCTCCATAAGTAGAACACTCCAAAGAAATATTTTTTTTTTTGTCGAAGAAGATGTATTGACATTGAAACTAGCATTTGCCACTAAAAACATTAACACTGCAAGCATGAAAAAAAATCCATTGTTTTTGTTTCCACAAAAAGCCAAACGCACACACTGTCTTAATCATTTAATCAATTAATTAAGTAGAGTTCATCTATTGAAGTACTGTAATTTACGTCATTTTTTAAAAACCTTGAACCCTGCAGTTTACACAGCAGTGTGGCTGACTTATTACGACCATGCTCCACCAGAAGGAGCTTATGAGCTCTCCAAGCTCTCGATCTCATGAGCTCCCTGTGGTGCGTCTGTCCACCAGAGGGAGTCAGAGGAGCCCAGAGGGAGGCTGATATCATTTCAGCGCTCCAGTAGCAGTAACCACATTCTACAGCACTACACATTACTTTTTCACACATCAGCCCTACGCTATATCCTAGATAAATAACCTTTCAAAGCACTTACAATATCAGTGTCACATTTTGTCTTGTATTTGGGGCAAATTCCTGCTAAATTCTCTATAACAGGGGTTGTCAACCCTGGAACCCACATTTTCCCATGGCCTTTAAGACATTTATTGAAGTCAAACCATGAAGGTGCGTGTATATTTTAAATAGCCTGTCTTCTTTTTAAACATAAATACAGTACCCAAACATAGATTCCATTTACTGTATACCAGGTGCTTATCAAAATACTGCGATTTAACAATAAACCACCATGTCAAACATGATAGTACATCAATGTAATTTTTGAGTAGATGTTTTGGTGCCAACCCACCAGTTAAGAATCTCTACTCTTGCAGCAAGACAGTGCTGATCTTAACACCTTGTACTAGATACACACACACTGCTGTTTAAAAATAGCCAAGTGTTGCAGTGGTGAAGGGTCATTTTGATACTGATATGAACTGATTGTGATTCATGGTCTGTGTGTGTGTGCGTGTGTGTGTTGTGTGAGGTCAGACTTGGACCGGGCCCAGAGGCTAGAGGAGCGGGAAAGGATCCTGAGAGAGATCTGGATGAATGGACAACCAGACATCAGCACGGTCACTCAGAGTCTCAACAGATATTACTGACAAGACACACATGTACACATGCTGAAGGTTGCAAGAGGAACTTAAAGGACACACAACGTGACATTCACCCTGGAATGGACGCCATGATCTGTCTGATGAACCTGCTGTTGTTAACAGTAAGTTGACATTCCCAATGCAGTTTAAAAGGTGCTTTTGTATACACTTAGTTGGGAATGTGTTGCTGTTAAAAACATATGCACAGTCCACTCTTGTTGGTAGCTTAGTAAGCTGAAAAAAAAACAGGGCGTAATGCCGACATGACGGTTTGATTCTGGTGCTTTTACTGTTGTTGTATTTTGCATTCTTTAAATAAAGTGAATGCGTACTAAAAATAAATTTTCTTAATGTTAGCATTTATTGATGTACGGTATGTCGGCCTATCCATAATATACACTCAAATGATCAGGGCACCCTACTGCAGAGAAGTTTAGTCCTGCTGCGCCCTCTTGTGTCTAAAAGTTGCACCAGTGATAAAAAGTCAATTATGAGATAAAAAGACATTATGAGCTACAAACTGCGCATGTGCCACAGTTGCCGCCTTCTTGACTTGGCAAAAATGGCGACACAATTATAAGCAAGGTAAGTATCCAAATGAACAAGAATGCGACCGCGGACAACTCATTACACATGTAGCAAACGTCGAACATTTACAAAATCAACATAATATACCCACCCACAATTGTGTCGCCATTTTTGCCAAGTGAAGAAGTGAAGCAGTTTGTATCTAAAAATGTCCATTTTTCATTCATTCATTCATTTTCTATACCGATTATCCTCACGAGGGCCACTTTTTATCTCATTATTACGACTCATATTACTTTTAAACTCGTGATTTTTACTTTCTTATTTCATAATTTCGACTTTTTATCTCGTAATTATGACTTACCATTTGGATAACTTTTTTTTCAGTGGCGGAAATTGCATTGACATCAGTAAAAAAATGCATTTATCTGACCCTTTGGACTCGTTTAACACAATAATACAACATTGTAACAATAACTTAATTTATAGGTCCCCTTTACATTACGTTTGATCAAATTAGGTTCACTTTGTTGTCAGTATTTCTGCTTCTGTTTCATTTCTGTGCAGTTTTACTACAGCTATCATGGGTTTTAAATAATTGTTTAGCATTTTATATAGAAATACTTATTATATTACAAGTATATTAATTATTTGTAGCAATATTCATATTACAGAATAAGTAGTATCCATGACTGCTGTCTCTTTAACGGGGCAGGCGGGGGCGCACAGCCCAAGTAAGCGCGGGCTGTTTCCGCATCTGGACCCCCCCGCCTCTGCTTCCCCCTCCTTTTTCTCAGAACCGGACCAGGACAACCGCCAAGCCGCCATTGGGACTGCTTGTTCCACCATGAGAGACTACACGTCCACTCCAAGCCATGGCGGCTCTTGCATGGCCTGCTGCCAAGTTTGTGTCTTCTTCTTCACTGCGGTCCTCATTGTCGCAGAGAGGACGGCGCGTGAGTCCTACCTGGGACACACACACACACACATGCACACATGCACACAGACACACATACATGCATGCATAAAACAGGCAGCCTTGTGTGTCATGGACGATGTCCTCCAAGATGCACTGTATAATATCCACCTATGCAACCATGAGTTAAAAGTTATGTTTGCCGTGTGTGACGTCACAGACTGCAGCAGCGCACAGTGCTACACCCTGCACTGCATGCCATCACTCTGCAGAAATGCAGACTCATGCCATGCTTTCATCCCATTTATGCTCTGCCATCATTCATTCATGCATTCAACAATAACACTGACACATTTTAGCCTTTGTTTATGGGGGGTAGGGGGTGGGGGGTTATACCTCAAGATGGGGGCCTATTTAGAGGAAGGTTTGAATTTCATAAGGGAGGGGAAGGAAGGAGGGAGCTGTGCCTTCTGCTTCTCAGATGGGATGAAAAACATTGTAGAGGTCACATAAAGCTTATGTCTTGTATATGAGAATGAATTCTTGGGTTTTGTTTTTTTTTTGCCGGAGACCTTAATAAAGACGGATGGATGGATGGATGGAATGCTGTACTCATCAGTTCTATCCTTAATCATTGCACAACTTTACCACCCGCTAAACATACTTTTATATTAGATAATAACACATAATAATGTAGAGATGTTGTCCTCCTCTTCCTGCAGTGATCTACTGCTTTGTGTACTATCTGTGGGTGGGCCATAACTACTGCTACGCCCATCTGGCTGGCTTCACTGCACTCTTCCTGCTTCCAGGTGAGCTGATACTGTACATACAACAGCATGATGATAACAATGATAACATTTTATTTTCAGTATATGAATGAAATAGCTGTAAATAGCGCTTTGGACTCCCCTGCTTTAGTTAGAAATAATCTCGATTTGATTTTCCAGGGTGGGGTCCCCAGTGGCTCAGCTACTTGTGGTATCTTTCCGATGGACGAATACGCAGAAAGTCTCTCACCTGGACCCACATACTGCACCTGGGTATCTTCAAAAGGTGAGTTGACCACGCTGTATGGATGATATACAATAATACGGTGTATGATGTAAGTAGTGCTGCCTTTCCAGGCTGTGGGAGTGCATGCGTCTTCCAGATATGGATGTTTATGGAGAGATCATGCAGCAGGCTGACGTGTCTGCCTTACGCATGTTGGAAGCCTTGGTGGTCACCCTACCTGAGACTCTGCTGCACACCTACGTCCTCATCTGCACTGATATAGGAGTCAAATCTCCAGGTAGGATAGAGAATGTTGTCTTATTGTTTTTGTATGTAGTAGGGTAGAAGTGTCACAGTGCTGTAACATTATTCTCAAGTATTACAGCTGTATCCCTGGAATATACAACTGTAAATAAGTGTAATGTAAATAAGGACTTTGATAATATTGCAATATTGCAAAATGAGGATCACACGCCGAGACATGACAAGATACTTACTTTACAACAATACTATGGTATGCTGTCAGGTATGTTTATTTGGCAAACTCAAATGAGAATGTTACACAAACAAGTCGACAATAAGTTAATGTTCTGACACGACGTATGAAGTAGATTTTGTCAAAAGATTAAAAATTGAACTTATTATGAAATAAATTAGTTGCTGATCCTAAAGCATTGTTTGTTCTACACTCCCACACCAGCCTCAGTGTGTTTCGCTGTGTGTTTGGTATCTCTGGCCTGGGCGTTGGTCCTCTACGCCCGAGCGTGCTACCTCATCAGACCGGGACACCTACATATGACCCCCGCTGGCATCCTTTGTCGACTACTTTGGAGGGTGAGCACAATTTAAGATACTCACTGATGGCATTTAAGATATGCTGTTATTTTAATATTCTAAATATGATGTTGATGTTTTTCAGGTCAGTATGTTGGGGTCTCGATTTGGTGTTCTTATGCTTTTCACACGGGTCTTCAAACAGTGGGTTCTTGGCGTTATAGGTGAGTATGTATGGCAATTAAACTCTGATGAAGGTGTGGTGATGTTGTCAAATGTAGAGCATTGTAGTGTTACTATTTGTACACAAAGTAGGCCTATATCATGATATAGGATCATATAAAGTAGCACAGCAAAGTATGGTGTGAAATAGCACAACAGCATGGAAAATCCTCTGCCATGACAGGGTTGAATGATAACCAGCCCTGACATCGGTGATCATGAAGTGTATGGAGAGACTGGTATTACGGCATTTCAAGGCCTATATCAAGGCCAACATTAGTTCTCCTAGAGGTCCAACAGATGCACAGACAACACCATCTCCATTGGTCCTTCCCACATTGAAAGCCCAGGCACATATATCATTGTTGACCTCAGCTCGGCATTAAACTCCACCAGTCTCAGCAGAATCATCAAGAAACTGTTTGTGGCTCAATGACTTCCTGACTAACAGACATCAGCATGTCAGAATGAATGCCCCCACCATCAACAATGGTGTTCATCAGGGCTGTGTACTGAGACCAGTTTATGGTTTATGTCTATGTCTATGTGTTAGGTGTGCACTGGTTGGGGGCAACGTTTTGGATGGTGTCTCAGCAGACTGACATCATACGTTCAACCAGTCGATGGAGAGTCTTCAATCTGATCCTTGGTGCCATTCACATCTTCTTCTTCCTCAACGTGAAGTACGGTCAATCCCGCTACCGCATGGCTGGGTTCTACCTGGTACGTGGGTGCTCATGGCTACAAACACAGGGATCATATTTGACCACTTTCATCATGTCCAGTTGCATTTCGTAGGTCATGTTTTTAGAGAATATCTTTCTGCTGCTGGCCTCCTCCTGGTTGTTCAGCATGGTGTCATGGGATACCGTAGGGATTCCTCTGGCGGTCTTCTGCAGCTTCCTTATTGGTAAGGGGAGCAAAATACAGTAAAGTCTCGTTATATCGATATTCTCGGGAGTCGGAAAAAATACCGATATAACCGGACTATCCATATATCCGATCCTGCGCCGAACTGCATTAAAAGTGGGCAATAATGCACTCGACATTGTTCTATAGTATAGAACAATGTTGAGAATGTCGAGCAGCTTAAATCAATCTTTGCTTAAGGATTTCAATACCAAAAAAGAACATGGCGAACGGCTGCTTCCAGTCAACTTTATTTTTCACACTTCCACCACCAGAGCACAGCACACACACCGATTCCCGCACTTCCTGGTTCACAGGTCATGCTCAACCCGCCCCACATAGCTGGCCAAACACATGCCACGAACGCCAGCATGTACATATGAAAAACAGTGATTATTGCAAGCGATAAAAAGATATCTGAATACAACACAATTAAATACATGTATTTGTACGCTTGTGTCTTCGTTGGAATAGGTGTGTATGCTATGTCAGTTGGTTCTTCTGTTGCAGGCATGTGTTTGGCCAGCTATGTGGGGCGGGTTGAGCATGACCTGTGAACCAGGAAGTGCGGGAATCGGTGTGTGTGCTGCGCTCTGGTGGTGGAAGTGTGAAAAATAAAGTTGACTGGAAGCAGCCGTTCGCCGTGTTCTTTTTTGGTATTGAAATCCTTAAACAAAGATTGATTTAAGCTGCTTTTGTATCAATATAAGCAGACCAAATTGGCTGGCGGGAGATGAAAAGGGCATCGTAGTAACCGGATTATCATAATAACGGAACTAATTATATCATAAAAGACTAGAAATTTGAAATGAAAATAGTATCGTAATAAGTAGTAATTTGTTATAACCGATATTGATATAACGAGACTTTACTGTACCTGTCAGTAGTTTGATTTCTTTCATCTTTTATTTTCTTTATTCACTTTATATCCATATGTCTTTTCTCTGTCTGCAGGTGTGATTGCGGTGGTGCTCTACTATCGTTTCCTCCACCCAAAGTCCTTCGAGATCTTTCAGAGTATTCGTCGCAGAGGGATCAGTGGAGCATGCATGGAGCGTGGCTCCATGCTGTCTTTGGAGGAGAAAGTCACGCCTACTTTTCATCGCCATGCAACACTCTCTGGTCTGTTGTTTATTTGTAACGACCAATCAGTCAAATCATTTATTATCATGGTGACAGTTGATGTTGATCTAATTAGGGGGCGGTACCCTCATGGACCTCCCTCATCAGTGGGAGGGGTGGAGGCATCATCACTGGCTGCTGATTCGTTTGGCTCTCAAGACGGGGGACATAGCCAAGATCTGGTCCGCCTACGGAGAAGGTGGTCTTGCTGGACTCATGGGTCTGTCTGAAGAACTTCACTATGGTGACGAGCCTCGACGTTTTCCTCAGGTTGGCGTTTTTCTCACCCAGCTGCCTTTCAGTGATCCATTATTAGAAAGAAAAAAAAGAAGAAAATACAGTTAGAGGAAAAAGTGGAAAAATTAAGTCTTAACATCACAAGAAAAAAGTCATAACGGGCCGCACGGTGAAGGAGTGGTTAGCATGTTTGCCACACAGTCATTAGATCGGGCAGACTTGGGTTCGAATCACCAAGAAAATGGATGGATGGAGGTCATAATGTTGCCAAGAATCTGTTACAAGATTAAAGTAATAAAAAAATACACATTAAAGTAATAAATAATAATAATTTTTAGTAATAATTTTTTTGTTTTCATATCATGATAATACCTTATAAAATGTTATACTTTTCCCGTAAAACTACAGTATTGTCCTCAAAATGAAAGTTACCTTCTAGTTTTTAATGTATTCATTTTTTCTCCATCAGGCTCCACGTGTTGTTCCTCAGATTTCACAGCCAGCGCCCCAGCTACCCCCACCACAGGTGACCCCAGCTCCACAGGTATTGTTTCATCAGCGTCTTTTTATTTCCAAGCCATATTACACACTCAATGACCACTTGATTAGGTAGCCCTTGACAATTTAAACAATTCCCAATACAAGAGCTGTACCAAAGCTTTAAAATGAGTGCCTGTTTGCACCCCCCAGGAGAGAGAGGTGGCCCCACCACCCAAGCCAGCTCTCACCAATGTCATCGCCAGACCTGTGAGAAAAGCTCCTCCCACAACAATCAAAGATATTAAACTGGTTCCAGAGATCATCCCAGTGCAGGAGGCCATTTTGGAAGAGGCCACAGAAGAGTCTAGTGCTCCAGCATCAGAGGAAAAAGGTTTGTAATACTACATCGTGCTACAGTATATTACAGTGTATCGTACTGTTTGCGAGCAGTCCAGGGTGAACCCCGCCCATTTGCCCACCGATAGCTGGGATAGGCTCCAGCATGAGGATAAGCGAAATAGAAAATGGATGGATGTACTCTTTGCTATATAATACATAATATACTGTTTTATATTTTTATATTTATATGTAGTCTTCTAAATTTTAGCATTATAAGACTTTTCAATGAGTAGGGGAGACCCAAACTGTATTATATTCCCTGAAGGGAGGCTCACATTGAGACACTTATACTATACTTTGGTAAACTATGGTGTACAGTGGTGTGCTAGATATACTATGTTATTATTTTCTATACTATATAATGGTAGGCCGCACAGTGACTGGGTGGATGTTCTCCCCGTTCGTGCGTGGGTTTTCTCCGGGTACTCCAGTTTCCTCCCACAATCCAAAAACATGCATGTTAGGTTACTTGGCCATAGGTATGAATGTGAGCGTGAATGGTTGTTTGTCTATATGTGCCCTGTGATTGGCTGGCGACAAGTCCAGGGTGTGCCCTGCCTCTCGCCCAAAATCAGCTGGGATATGCTCCAGCATACCTGCAACTCTAGTGAGGATAAGTGGCATAGAAAATGTATGGATGGATATACAGTATAATGCTATGTTACTCATTGTGCATACAGTATGTCTACAATGATATAACTGCAGTAATGCCTATTCCATATCATATGTATTGTTGTCTGTTCTGTGTGTCATGTTTAAAGGGGATGAAGAGTTTCAGAGCGCAGTGTACGGCTCTCCGACACTGTCATCGCCTTACCAACCAGGTAGCTTGCCACACGTCGACAGCAATGCCGCCACCCTGACCGAGAAGTCGTCCTCTGCGGCTTCTTTGGACATCAAGACCCCAGGCTGGTCACCCGAACGTCGCTCCCCCCTCCTGCTCAGCTCCCCTGAAAAGAAAGCATCCACCTCCTTAGATCCCAACACTACGTTGTATTTCAGCGCGGATGCACCCTCTCCCTCCACAGGGAGCTATCTGGGCTGGGGGTCTGAGTTGTCGCCCATCTCCACCTACAGAAGCCCCTACCGGATTAGGGAGGCCCGATTCATCACATCCACCCCACGCCTGGAGTCTCGAGTTGGGACAGAGAGTCCGGGTCTGGCTCCAGTTGTTGTCATCCCCGCCACTCCAGGTACAACTCCACGTGCCACCCCTAGTGGGACCCCTGGTTCTATGACCCCGGCGGCCTCTACGCCCACCGCCTCCACACCTGGTGCTGCAACCCCTAGTGGTGCCAGTACACCTGGCACCCCTGTAGTTCCACTCACTCCAGTCATCTCCCATGCCCGTAAACAGATAGTCCAGTTTGTGGACAGCAGAGAAAGGGCCGTGTAAAGAGGCTGGAGGCTGTTCTTTTAACTTTGGAGGTGGGTTTAAGGGGCACTCACCTGCCACAACATTAGGTACGCTTCACAAATTGTGATATTTTGGTACTTGAGATGGACAGCACATTAGAGACAGTTCTCAGTATGATGCTTTGTCACTCAAAACTGAGCATCATTCTTGTTCATTATGGTGTACCTAATGAAGTGTCCAGTGAGTGTATAGTCACGTTATGTTGTGATGCAAAATAGCACTTTTTTCCCCTGATTATCGATAAATTGTGTTTGGGTGGGGAACATTTAACAATATTTTCCCCTAGGCTTGTATCAGTAACTCAGATTCACGTTTAAACTTAACAAGCAAAATCATAAATCAAAAAGGTATTTAGATAGAATACCCTGTCTAAAACATTATGATGTTATTTCAAAGACGGATTTTTGTAAATAGGGTAGAAAATCAGTTTACATGAAATACCAGGTACATGGGTCCATTATTTATTACTATCTCTTTTCTAAACCACTTATAAATTCTTATTTATACACAATACCAGTTCAAAGTTGGTCACACATTCATATTAAAAAAATATTGTTAGCCACCGTTAACCCTGAAAGTGTAACTTTTAATCATTGCTATTTATTGGGAGTTGCCAAAGTACTGTAGCAGTTGTTTCAGTGTATTGCGTACATCTCTGGTTTTCAAAATGTGAGCCTCCCATAATTCCCGTCCCCTATGTAATAACACACTGAATCAGGGGTGTCCAAAGTCCAGCACGGGGGGGGATATTTCCTGCCTAGTGAAATAGCTCTCGAAAAAGTTGAACTATTAAATGTACTAACACTAATGAACACTTGCTTTGTTAACACCAAACTGAGATGCTGTCAGATATATTTTCAAATGTATTTAACTGCTTAGCATGTATCTTGACCTCTCTTCACCAATCCTTTATTTTTCTCAAAGTTCAGTGCCGTCCCACTTTGAAAACCGTTGGTGTAAATGATACTCTATGTCGCATTGCATGGGAATCATACGATAAGGACATAAATCATAACACTTTCAGTTTTGTCTTTACTTGTGCTACTGTTTGCATCTTATTTCACTGTTTCCGCAATTGGAAGCCAGTCGTAATATAGAAATGTTTTTATTACCATGTGCTTGATTTTATTGTTCAAATTAATCTTATGTTTATGTTTGACATTAGTCATGGACATTGGAATACCACAGAGGAATGAATCTGTATAGAGAACGACATTAACCATATTTAATCATGGGACAGGAAGTGGAGAGGGGTTTTAGTTTTAGTGACATATCGGTGGAAATAGAGATGAAAATACACATCTAGTCACATTTAAAAGTGGTACATCCTCCAACAGCACTTCAGAGTACTGTATATAGTGACAAGTTATATGGAGCAAATGTAGCAAGATAAAAAATGATCCAGTATGTAATTGAAATGAGAGAATATCTGCATGCTTGTTCATCAGCAAGCCAGAGGAACACATGCACCTGCTGCACACATTGTAGTAGACATTGCACACGCTTGAATGTGAGCACAACAGCAATAAAGCCGCTAATGACATGTATCTTTGTGCACTAATGGGAAATATGCACGCTTTAGAATGGGAGATTTATTGGCTTTCTCATCATGAGTTGGTGCTTTTTGGCAGCCATGATTGTTTGTGTGTGTGTATGTGCATTTCCTCTGAGTAGCCCACAAAGCACTGAGCTCTATTGTGATATTGTCTGATTTTGTACATATTATTTTCATCCTTAATTCAGACACAGAGTTGTGTGGACATATATGGTGCAGTATGTCAAGGTATTTTTGTTTGTTGTTTTCTGTAACGTCATATTAACTTCATTTCTACAGAGATTTACACAGCTGCTGCATTTGGTGGTCCAGAGACACTAACTGTGCTGTTGATGTGACAAAATAAAGTCATTAATAACCAAGATGAAAAGCTATTGGTGTTTACAAATAAGCGCCTGGTCTCTTGCCCAGATAAGTAGTCCGATATACTACAGTATTTTACAATCTCATCACTTTTGATGTCAGTTGATGAACTGATATGAAGGAAGAGAAAGCAGCCTACATTCAGCATGTTCTTTGTGGTCATTAAGCCACAGCAACACAAAAGACAACATCAGCAACAAATTCAATTATTAGATGAAGATGCATTAAAGAAACACTGCACATTTTAGGACAGTGTTAACACAGCCAAGGAGATATGACATTTATTTGTAATAAATCAAAACGAGCAGTCCTCTGGGCAATATGATTTACACTGATCTCTACAGGCAGCCTGAAGAAAAAAAAAGAAAAAAGGAACAATAAACAATAATTCAATCATTTCACTTCTGTGAAGCGTAGTGACACCAAACTCGCCTCATACATTAATTCCATCCTAATGGTTAAACACAGCAATTAGTTTGTGAAGAAGAGTCTTTATATTTATTCATTTTTAAATTATTGCATAATATTACTGATAAAAAATATTCCCAAATTACATGAAAGCACCTTTTCCCCAAACTAATTAATGTGTTATAACCAGGACGATGCAGTTAATGTGTGAGGTGAGTTTGGTGACACTACAATTCACAGAAATGAAATTATTGAACGATAGCCCCAATAAAACAAAATCACCCAAAATCACCCAAATTTATGTAATAGCACTTTTTCAAATGTTTCCACTGCTGCAAAGAGGTATCGTTGGCTATCTATCAAATGTTGACTTTTATCGACCCCGAAATTTCGAATCTGTGAATATTTTCTCACTTTAGCAGTGATGTTGTTGGTATTGTGTGTGCTGAGGTAAGAGTTGATCACATGAGCTACGTTCATGTGACTGTTCACGTGACCTCTTGTCTATATGGCAGCAGTGAGCTCCGCGAAGGAGTGTTTCGTTCTCTGACTCACACTTCGAGGAGACACAAAAGAGCTTAAGAACAAGTCAGTACATCACCAAGAACAACTTGAAAGCTAGCTGCAGGTAATTATTACTTTTTCCTCTTTTTTCCACCAGCAAACTTGAACGACGAAGAGTTAGCCGCTAGCTATAGCACAGTCAAAGATGTCAAGTCACACTTTGTGTTTTGACCTGAATTTGTTTCCGTATAGCTCCTAAATGAGCAAAACAACAACTAGCAAAGGCGGCAAATTGAGGGCAGTCATTTTTCTTCATTACATTGAAGGGTGGCAGACTTACTTGCGACACTTTAAAGTATTTTTGTGTAACTGGTGGGTGGTGTGCGTTTTTGAACTATAAAGAATTAATTAGTATTCAGATAATTCATATCATTCGTCGATCGGTTGCACAGAAGAGACAAGAACGCATGACTGTTCACATCCGGTATGGAAAAAAGACCGGTTAAAGCACACAATGTAACATATCATGTAAAAAATGTCAAAAAAATAAACAAAATAGATGATTAACCAACGAAAATCTGTACATTTCCAACAACTAAAGTCTTTGTTAGTGACACAATTGGTGAAATTCAAGTTTCGTAGAACACATAATGATTCTTGTGTGTTGTATCAGTGAGATCCAAAATATCGATCGACATGCAGTATGTACAGCAGGGTACGGATCTAGTGTAAATACACGTAACAAATACTAGCTATGGAGGTGTGAATGGCAATTACTATATACTAAATACATTACTAAATAAATACTACATATGCAGAGCTCATCAAGCTGTTTTGATTTCCTTGGTGTCACTTCTAGATGTTCAAGGATTTGTTTCTCCAGATACACAACAATATGGCTCTGTATTTCCTGCCCTACTTAACTGACTCAAATACAAAACATCTTCTGAAGTAATCGGATAAGGCTATGATAAGAGCTTGATGAATGTGTAAGGAGGCAAAGGTCTCCTATAGATTAAATTGGCCCAGGTTGCCCTCTTGACTCACTGGTTGGAAACTTGCGTGATGGATTAATGTCCCATTCACCGCACTTTCGATTTTAGCATGTAAAGTTGCATGTTCCGCCCCACTCTCTGGCTTTTAGAAGTGGTTTACGTACATGAGGGCAAGGTCACAACCGTCTAAATGTCAGTAAAAGCCCTGGGACTGTCCTGTGCTTGCGTATTTTGAGATAGCGTTTCACTTCCTTTAATGAATCATTGCTTGTGTTGCAGTGTTGACGGTTCACAAGCAAGAGTACTTAAAACAAGTCATGTTTATTTATATAGGCCTTAATCACAAGGAGCCTCAAAGGGCTTAACAAGCAGGCAACAGTAGACAACAAATCTTGCATATGAAAGTATCTAAACTAACTTTCCATTAGAACTACAGTAATGGAAATAGAATTTGTCTGTTCCAGCGTAAACATCAGTAATTTGACTGATTAGACTGTTGATATTTTGAAAAAAAGATTGAAGACACAACTTTTTAATCAGGCTTTTAACTAATATTTTTAAACTTTTCTTATGTTTTTATCTTTTTAGTCCTATTTTATGCTCTTAGTCTTCAGCTTTTAACTTCAGTGTTTCCTCAGGGGGGGTCCTCCACACTGGGGGCTGTGTCGGGTCTGCTGAGGGGGTGCCATCCTTGGGTCCCTTCGACCCGGCCGGCTGGGGGTTCCTCCCTTTAATGTGGGGGTCCGCCCGTCTGTCTGGAGTCGGGGCGCCCGGGTGCTGGTCCCCCGATGGCACGGCCTGCGGCTCCTCCCAGTGTGGACGGCCCCAAAGGTGGCGTTTCCTTGATCCTCAGTGCCATGCCATGTCTCCCTACTGTGTGTGATTGTGTGTGTGTGTGTGTGTGTGTCTAGTATGGAGGGTGGGAAGGAGGGGCTTTCTTTTGTTTCTTTGTTTTTTCCTTTTAATCGTGGTAATTGTTTTAATTCTGTAAAGCACTTTGTGTTGCATGTCTTTGCAGGAAAAGTGCTATACAAATAAAGTTGATTTGATTTGATTTAAATGTACTGGCCGTAACAGGCAAGACGTCGCTTGTATGAAAAGGAATTGTTGGAAAGCCAGGACAGAAATGTAAAGTTTAACATCTGATGCGCTACTCTCTGTAATACCTCTTTGAGAACATTGTCTTTTTAATAAGTAGATCCATATTTAGAGGTAGCAACTCAACATTGATGTCTGAGTTTCAGTCATCAGAATGCAGAGGAATTTTCCGTTCTTTCTTCCTCAGTTTACTTTTCACTGATGATGAATCCATGAACTTCACTCATGTGATACCAGACTGCTTTAGAATGGATGCAGCTGCAGCATGTTGACTGGATTCACTTCTGCTTTTCAGGAAACACCTTCTACACTGCAGTTGTAAAATATGTTCCTGATTTTAAGTCACTGTCCAACTGCCTGCTTCACACTTGCTGCTTATAGTGCTTGAACCTCACTGTTAATTCTTCTATGACGTCTATGCATGCAGTGGTTTTGATGGACCACTGCTCTCTCATCCTGAGCACAGGCTCAACATCACTTCATCAGCGTCTTGAGTGGCTCCTTTCCCTGAAGTACACATAAAATTGCACTGCTAGACAAAATGGCTGATGTCAATAGATGGTGCATGTGTATCTGATGTTATGGCTCAGTGATTTTGTGCCGAAGTACAGTCGGGTTACACTTAACGGAAACATAGGCTGTTTATAAATGAGATACACGTTTGAAGGCAGTGGACTGTTGAAGTGTGCTGACACAGTGCGTTTGACCACTGGAGGGCACTTTGTTCGACATGACTGGACATAAGTGTCTAGTCAGCTGTGAAACATTTTTTTTTTGTGTCGGAATAACAAAAAAAACGACCAACTTTTTATTTGTATTTTCAGGCAACATGTGGCGAGCAGCCCTCCTCTTATTGGCTGCCACCCTGTCGGTCAGCTTGGCCAAACCCCGCCTCCACCCTCTGTCCAGTGAGATGGTAGACCACATAAACAAGATGAATACTACATGGAGGGTGGGCTGTTTGATTCCTTGTGCGTTGTTGTTCTTTGGTTCTCTGTGATGTTTTCCTACATTTTCTGCTCTTCTGCTTGTAGGCTGCTCAAAACTTCCCAAATGTCGACTACAGTTATCTTAGGAAACTGTGTGGGACAATGCTGAAGGGACCCAAACTTCCTGTCATGTGAGTCTGGCTACTACTGCTGCAGGAAGTGACAGCAGGCAAATCACGTTTATGTGCTCATCTCTGCAGGGTTCAATATGCCGGACATGTGAAGCTGCCTAAGGAATTTGACTCCAGGGTACAGTGGCCTGACTGTCCCACACTGAAGGAAATCAGAGACCAAGGCTCATGTGGCTCATGCTGGGTGAGGAACCAAAGACAAAACATTTGCTATGAGTTGATACAACCTGCAGACAGAGAGTACATTTTGAGAAATAAAAAGCATGTGGAATATCCTCACACGCTTACAGATTGTTGTTCAAATGTTTCTACAAGTAATAGAGTGTATTATACCTACTCTGTTTGCAGGCCTTCGGTGCCGCAGAGGCCATATCGGACCGTGTGTGCATCCACAGCAATGCCAAGGTCAGCGTAGAGATCTCAGCAGAGGACTTGCTGACCTGCTGCGATGGTTGTGGCATGGGGTGAGAATTTGTCCCCATCAGCACCCCCTAGGTAGCAGTGACCTGCAGTAGCCATTGAATGGTTCAGGGCCAATTAAGTCACTTTACACCAAGAGTGTCCAAAGTGCGGTCAGTGGGCCAGTTGGGGCCTGCAGATTGTTTATTTTATTGACCCGTGGCACAATGTAGAAATAGTGTTCATTTTTGTTTAATTTTAAGAAAAAATTTGAAAAAAACTAGCAAAAAGGCAGAATATTAAACCAAAAAGCTGAAATGTTGATGTTAATAAGAATAACACAAGCTTGGACATTGCACCCATCACCTGCATATGAATTTTGGAGGCTCTTTTGAGAATTTCAGCGTGTTGAAGTTAGGGATCTATCGAGATATTAAACTAACTATCTTTTTCAGATGTAACGGTGGCTACCCTGGAGCTGCCTGGGGCTTCTGGACTACAGATGGACTGGTCTCTGGTGGACTCTATGACTCCCACATCGGTGAGTGGCACACTCCAAGCCAGTCGTGAGGAGCGAGTGAGTAATGGTACTAGCTTGTCACCATCTTCCCGTCCGCAGGTTGCCGTCCCTACACCATCGCACCCTGTGAACACCACGTGAACGGTACCCGACCTCCCTGCACTGGGGAAGGTGGAGATACACCCAAGTGCGTTTTCAAGTGCGAACCCGGATACTCCCCCAGTTACATGAAAGACAAGCATTTTGGTAATTGAATGACTTTCTCTCCTAAACCTGATGATGGGAAAGAGTTTAAGCATATAGTGCTTGTTTTTCAGGTAAAACATCTTATAGCGTGATGTCAGACGAGGAGCAGATTCAAACTGAAATATTTAACAACGGCCCAGTAGAGGGAGCATTCACCGTATATGAAGACTTTGTTCTGTACAAGTCTGGTAAGTGTCTCTGCATTGGATGAACTTGTGAAAGAAAAAAAAAATTGATGAAAGTCTTTTTCTTGTCTACAGGGGTGTACCAGCACGTGTCCGGGTCCATGCTGGGTGGACACGCCATAAAGATACTTGGCTGGGGGGAGGATGATGGTGTCCCCTACTGGCTCTGTGCCAACTCCTGGAACACTGACTGGGGTGATAATGGTAAGAAAATACAATCACTATCATCCAAGGTTGCGTCATGAAGGTCAAAACCATTCATGGGAATGACTCACTGTAAACTCTTACACTTGAATTTGAAGTCATTCCTTCCCACTGAGGTGGGAATGATCCCACTGAACTGATTTAACCGACCTTTGGTTTGTTGGCGTTTTTTTAGGGTTCTTTAAAATCCTACGTGGATCAAATCATTGTGGCATTGAGTCTGAGATTGTGGCAGGAATCCCCAAGTAGAACCAAAGGTAATAAAACACTCAAAATAATATATTTTAACCTACATTCTATTAGCTCTTAAGTCTGTTTCTCATGTTTCTTTGTGTAGGTTTTTGAGTGTCGTCGTTCAATATGTACTCACTAGAGGGCGACACACATCATCTTCCTGCACTGGGATTTACACCATGTGGATCGTTTTTAGTCACCACAGTTAAAGCATCACTGATTTACTTTCCTTTTGACAGCAGCAACAATACATTGAAGAGTTTGTACTTTTCAGTGGCTCTGAGAATGTCTGCAACCACTGGATGTGCCTGAACACGATGTGTTCTCTCTCTTTTTGAAAAATTGTAGCTAATGTGAAGTTTGCACAGGTGGACAGTCACCAATGTGCTTTTCACATTGCCTTTTTTTAATGTCTGACTTTGTCATTAGTATGTGTCAAATGTTTTATCAATCACAGCTGTCGTATTACTGCCACTTTTATTGTTTAATGACATTGTTAGTATTTAGGCATTGTAATTGACCTGTGAAGGCTTTTAAATGTCATCATGTGAGGAATTTAGTATTTGCTTTATCTGCCTGCAATGATCATCTATGCTCTGAATTAAATGTTTCATTGTGAATATGTTATTGTTGTTAATAACCATTGCAGCTTGTGTAATACTAGTTTGCAAAGCACACCCAATTGAAATGTATTTCTCGCAAACATTAATTTTTTGTGGGGTATCAAAATATTTTTTATACTTATCTGAACAATTGCATATGACACATTTGAACTATATACTATAAATGTATACTAGTTCATGTCAAAAGGTGAGAAAGCTTGTTATTTTTTTATTTCACTTGAACCTTCATACCGCGATACACTACTTCCGCCTTGCTGTCAATAAACACGCCCCTTAATAGGGGGAGGCTTGTTTTAACATCAGGCGTCGTTATAGCCACCGCTACACGTTTCTAAATTCAATCTTAAAACGTCATACAACCAAAGGAAAGAGAGAGAAATAAATTGTATTGACAGTGTATTAAGGGGGGTGTTATTATGTAAGACGTTCGTTATTATCGAAGTCACTATTAAGGCATTGAGTTATCACGTGGACATCATATGGTACAAATCAAACACCCCATTATGGCGCTCAGTTGGAACCGGCTAGATTGACTCCAGGCAAGCGAGAACATTGTGAAGCTAGTTCGTGTGAGCGATGGAGGGTGGCGGCAGGGCTTCGTGGATGAAATATGGTACCGCATTGCCCCTGTTTGTTGTTATTTTGGCCATTTGGTTCCGGTCACCGGACAGTGAGGAACTGGATGACCGGCTGGACACCGTGCTGTCCTCGCTGCTCCGCGCAGAACGCAAAGTTGGAATGAACCACGTCGCGAGACCGAAGGTGGCTATCGGTAAGTGCTAGCAGACTCTGCTAGCTCATGCTAACTGAAACTTCGCTGTCATTTTCTGTGGCGGTTGTTTTCCGACTATGACTTCATTTGTTGACGAATTTCTTTAATTTCTTGGGTGCTAATTAGCGTTGGTGTTGCAGCAAAATGTGGCATTCGCTAACGGAAATAGTTAATTTTATGAGAGTTGACAAAAAATTATTTAATGATGTGTTTGAAACCTTCGTCGTCTGGTTGCACTCCTCTTCGTGTGCTTTTTACAGTCGTGTTTATTACACATGCATTGGAAAGTTTACAATGTGGTGCTAATTAATTCAGGCATTCGTCTTGAATTTCTCATTTTCTCCTGAATTATTTGAATTATTTACTAAGTGCCACCCCTTTCCCCGATTGAATTGTTGACAGTAAGCAGTTTTAATAATTCAATCATCCTCCAAACATAAATAGTCGTTGCCTTCAGGTACCTGTAAATAAACGTGATTAGGAACGATAGTGTGACAGATGTTGTCATGTGGTTATCTCTCCAACCTTTGCTCAGTACAACGCCACATACTTGAGTCATTAGCATGAGTTAGCATCACATAACATCCTTGTTTCGTCATGTATGCCTAATGCTACTACGTGGTACTAAATTTGTATTATGCATTACAGTACCACACACATATTGAAGATGCATGCATTTTGCTCTGGTCCAATTGATAACAGCTGCTTCCTCTTCTACAGTACATCTCCCCTGGAAGGCTCTGTTTGTGTGCGCCTAATAAACAAATTTTGCACACTCTTTTAGGTTTTGGAGGCTGCGTGGACCTGATTGTGGACGGCGTATCGCTACTCAATAAGATTGGTCTGATTCCCTCCGACCAGCCGCTGCATCATGACTACTTGGAAAGCGCCGAGCAGCTGTCTCAGAGCTTCGCCTACTTCTTTGCACCCGGAGCTGCTGCAGAGTAAGCAGCCTCTTGTTTTTGGTTCAAATAGCTGCTCTAAAACCAAGATACAAGGTACAATACAGGAGATGTACTGTATTTAAAAAAAATGTGGCCACATGCTCCCTTTCCACACTTACAGCTCCTCCCATAGGAAATAATGGAAACAGAAATCATCTGTTACAGGGTCAACCTGTTGCCGTTACAACACCTTTATGTTATTTTTGTGTTATCTTTACACCGTCTGCATGTGTGCATGCTTGTTTGATGGATTTGTATTCAAGAGCATGCTTTCACTTTTTATTTTTTATTTTTTTGCACACCCCGGTAGGCAACTCCTTCCTCACATGCTTGCTCTCGCTCGCTTGCTGTGTCGGCCATTGCCCACACGGATGAATGCTTTACTTGTCACATTCAAAAATGCATTTGCGACAGATTAAATGAAAATTGGACTTAATATCAAGTTATGACGGCTGTCGAGTGGTTAGCGTGCAGACCTCACAACTAGGAGACCCGAGTTCAATCCTACCCTCAGCCATCTCTGTGTGGAGTTTGCATGTCCTCCCACATTCCAAAAACATGCTAGGTTAATTGGCGACTCCAAATTGTCCATAGGTATGAATGTGAGTGTGAATGGTTGTTTGTCTATATGTGCCCTGTGATTGGCTGGCCACCAGTTCAAGGTGTACCCCGCCTCTCGCCCGAAGACAGCTGGGATAGGCTCCAGCACCCCAGCATCCCTTGTGAGGATAAGCGGTAGAAAATGAATGAATGAATGAAGTTATGACTAATAAAGTCCGAAAAAAAATTAGGTCCTACAGGCTGTGCTAATACTTATGCTAAGACTAATTTTGGGATGTTGACAAGACAAACATGCCGTTAGATGACATTGCTATGAATTGAAAAGTAGGTTAATTTCTCACTAAAACACTAAAATTGATGTTTACAATGGTATGCGGAATGAAAAGTAGTTTCATAGCCCGGTTAGCGGTTTCGATGTATACCACAGTACGACAAAGTGGCATTTCTAAACTGTAAAAATACTTTTGTCATGTCGATGTGTAGAAACCACATGGGCCATGTTGTCAAAACTTTGCAGCATAGCTAGCTCTGATGTAAAGCGGTGCTGATGCGACAATACGTGTGCCCTTGTAGAGTTTAGTATCAGTATTATCACTATTCTGGTATCAGTCCGCTTAGCAGTAGTATTACCGTAAGTAAAAGGGAAGAGTAAGATGTGAGGTTCATCGTGTTTGCTAATTGGACAGGTTTGCTATGTTTACTTTGTGTGAGTTCACCACCATCGGCAGTGAAAATGGCTTCCGGGTGATTGCACCCAAATAACAAACCTGTTTAACAAGTCGTCTTTGGCAGACGCTTCATGCTGAATGAGACGCTCTTCAGCGAGTTGGTGGACGCATCCCGTGACCTACCTGGAAACAGGTGGGCGGTGGGCGGAAACGCCCCCGTCATGGCGAGCCGCATGGCAACCGAAGGCTGTGAGGTGCTGCTAGGGGGAAGCTTTAGCCACGACTTTACCGATGTCCTGCCGCAGCGCATCACCGGTACACACGCACACGTAATGTGTATTTATTCCCACATGATCGGACACGTAATCATCTTTACGTGTCACCAGTGGCAGGCAACACGGTCGAAGAGCAAGACATTCATCTCATCTTGGAATATCCGTCTGGTGCCGAGTGGGGCCAGTATTCCTCTCGTAGAGCCAACAGGTACTGCTACATTTGATCCAAGCTGAAAGTGAAAGTGAAAGTCACACAGGAGGCTGCTTCTCATACATGACCTTTCATTGGTGCTGTACAGGTACATCATCCACAGTGATGACCATAATCCCTACCTGGCATCCATGGAAGAGTTTGCCAAGAAACTCAAAGGCTTTCAACCGGACCTTCTGGTTGTGGGCGGCTTACAAATGATGGACAACTTCCCCTTCCAGTCTGGTAAGAGTGGGAATTGAGTTGTTTTGATCCCTTGCTGGTTTTAACACGGTTCATCATCTCAGGTGAGCGTGCCGCTCTGCTGTCCCGCCTGGCCGAGGTGCTCGCCACCTCCTCTCCCAGCATCGGTGTCCATTTTGAGATGGCCAGCTTTGTAGAAGAGACCATCATGGAAGACCTGCTGTATTATGTTATTCCTCATGTAAGTAGAACAACACGTTAGTTTATAATAACAATTCATTCACTCTATAGCAGGGGTCTTCGATTAATAAGGTCCAACTACATCAAACAAACTAGCTCATTCATTCATTCATTCATTTTTTACCGCTTTTCCTCACTATGGTCACTGGGAGTGTTGGAGCCTATCCCAGGTGTCTTCGGGCGAGAGGCGGGGTACACCTTGGACTGGTCGCCAGCCAATCACAGGGCACATATAGACAAACAACCATTCACACTAGCGCATATGAATAGCAAATGTGATGACGTCATCCCATTGTTTCAATACACATTATCTTGGCACCTAAATTGAATTATAATTTTCCCCCAATTGTGAAGGTCCAAGACTCTTTATTCAAGTTCTTTTTGTTTGTGCTCCTCCAGGCGGACTCTTTAGGGATGAATGAACAGGAACTCCCCAACCTGCTGAGTCTGCTCAAAGGTTCCAACATCACCGTGCTGTCAGACCCGAACCCTCGTGTGGCGACCGTCCTGGACCAGATGAGGGAGGTCTACCGCCTGGTCAACCAGCGCTACAAAGACTCCAGCGGGCAGGGGGACGACGCTCAGGCATGGAGCAAACCCCTGACCCGCCTCCACGTGCACACGTTAGCCTTCCAGGCCATGATTGTGACCCGAGGCTCCCAGTGGAAGAACACCATGTCGGCCACCGCCAAAGCCTCGCTCACGGCCAACCGCCACGTGTGCGGCTCCAACAACATTGACCCCAGCAAGGCCAGGCTCATCATGGACGACTCGTTCTCCGTCAGCCGGCGGGAGGGCAGTCAACGCATCCCCCTGCAGGAGAGCCGACCCGTCAGCTGCTGGGAGGAAGACGACTATGAAATCTGCGTGGCGCCCGTGCTGGTGTGCACAGAGGTGTACCAGACAGCGGGCGGAGGAGACAACATCTCCGCTGCTGGCCTGGTGCTGCAGATCTAAAGGAATCACTCGGTCTCTTTGTGTGTAGCACTAACCTGCTGTTGTGTTGCAATGTGTTTGTTGGGATCAAACACTGGCATGGATGTCATGTGGTGGACTGCAGGGTCTTTTCTTTCTAGACCTTTCCCTTAAGCCTTCACTGAGGGTCTACAGTTATGGCGGCTCAGCCAGTCTTCAGTGGCAAAAATATGCATTTGGTTTTTTAATTTGAAAGTTGTTGAACCTGTCTTCCTGTGACACACTGCTCTTTACGCGCCGTCTTTGCTGAGTCATGGTAGTCATGTGACAGCAAGGACTTGATGAAATGGCTTTTTTTGCCTCCTACATACAAGTTCCAAGTTCCATGTAAGATGGGCCTTTGACTAAATTTGGTGGACCTTACATGCAGTGAGGCTCATTCCTGTCTTTCTTCTCCCATCTTCATCTATTTTCAAAGAACTCCAGATCAGGGAATTTGAATGGAATTTGAATTTTTGTGCTCAGCCCAGACTCCGTTTACTCTCACAACAGGAATAAAAAAAATCCTTTTGTATTTAACCGTAGCTGAAGCTAGCAAGAAAGTGTTTTTATTTTTCTCAAGCTGCCACACCGACCCCCTGCCTCACACTCAAACCCTGTAATCTTCCAGTACATGTGAAAAAATGGCTGCGAGTGTTTTGTTTAATGTTGTCACACAGTGCAATAATGCAGAAACCATTAACGAGACCACCGTCAGATGCTGGAGTTACTGTTATTGATTAGATTTTCTTTCCATTTCACTGCCCTTATCTATGTATGTGTGTGTGTGTGTGAGAGAGAGAGAGAGACTTTAAGGACCAAATTGTAAGGACTGCTTCCAAAAACATTCCTCATCCTCCATGCTTATTTCTTCACTATAGTTTCTTGTTCATACCAGACAATGCAACATGTATGAGGTCAAGTGAAAATAAGCTACCCTTCATTGTGTTCTTTACATCATACTGATATGATGGATGTCAATGAGCCTTAAGTCTTTCAAGGGGATCTTTTGTGGTGTGTATTATCCTCCAGCATGATAGCAAGCTGAACACTAACGGGTCATGTTTTTTGCTGTGAAATCTGTTTTTGGGTTATTTTAGGCAGAATGTGTTGGTAATTTTCATGCAGGTGAACTCATGTCTACATTGTGAATAAATGCTGACACAGCATTCCGTGCTTTGTTTATTCACTTCCCTCCAATTCCATACAGCGTCATATTGTATGTTTCATTCATATTATGTAACTAAATGAACAAATAGCAACAGCTCTCAGTATGACACAGTGAAAACAATAACTATTCTTACAACAATGACTTATTCACGTCCATGCATGCATATATAAGACTTCACTCTCGCATCTACACTTCAGGGTCAAGGATGAGGTGGTTGAGGAAGTCTTTGCTGTAAATGAGGTTGGTCTCATGGTCAGTGAGGGCTGTCAGCATCTCGTCCATCTCCTCTTGAGTGAAGGCCTCACCTTCACAAACACACATCAGATGATGTGAATCACATGACATGGCTCTTGTTTTAAAAATTCTTTACCTTCTTCAGTCAAGTACTGCGATAGATCATCTGGGTCGAGGTAGCCCTTCTTCTCAATGTCCAGAACCTCAAAACAGAATTAAAATAACATTTTACTATACGTTTGAACTTGCAGTGAGCCACTGTAAGGCATGTATGGCCACGTATGGCCTACCAAATTCCAAGTTCCTGGTTGCATAGTATGCATTCCATGAGAGTGTGTGTGTGCATGGTAGCCATCATCCATTCTGCTGACATAGCATGATTGCTGATTTCTTGCAGACAATGACAGTAACATGCATTGGCCTCCGCATGTGGTTTACTGGTTTAACTGGTCCCACTGGGTCCTTTTGACTCCTTTCCAAACACAGCTATTTATGCCAGCTTATCGCTGTGAAAAGGAAGACGACGACAATGGCGGTCTCTCACCTCAAAGGCTTGAAGCAGAACGTCCTCAGAGATGGGGGGGAACCTTTAAAACACAGACAGTCCAGAAAGTGTTGTGATGACTCAGCAAATAGTATGAGAAGCTATTCATGTTTTCTAATGCTACATTAATTACCATTAATTACAACTGAAGTCTAACTTGAAGTAGACTTGAGGTTATTTCTAGTCATCATTGGACTCATATGTGAGTCTATCTAATCTTGAGGTTACTAAAAGAGGCTTTCCTACTTGTGTTCCAAAAGAACAGCAGTCATGGCGGGGAGGAAGCGGTCCAGATGGATGTATCCTGTTTCGTCCTCTTCTACCTGGTTTGACATAAAAACACCATATTTCCTCAAATAGTGTAACCGGTACACATATGCAATTGGCCTAGACCTAAACCTGCTCAATGTGGAAAGCGTTGTACATTGGCGCTATTTTGTGTCAGCTTTACAGATACCACCTGGCATATTGCAGCACTTTGCATTGTCTGTGGTGTTTATTTTGACAAGAGGTACTACTGCACCCCTATTTTAGAAGTGACTACCCTTACCTACTACACAAGAAGCTGGTATGCACATATTTGACATACTATATACTGTACTGTACCACGGCTATGAAGTTATGGAGGTCTGCCTGAGTAGGGAAGCAACCCAGAGAATAGATGATTGTACCAATCTCTCTAGAAAAGAGATGTTACAAGTAAGTTGTTACAATGACTTTGAAGTGTACGTACAAACATAAATATATTATTTATGTGTAGCAACGGAGTAGCTCACCGCACATCCACTGTTTGGTTTGATAAGTAGTCAAACGCCTCGAAAGCTGCTCGAATCTTTTTCTCCACCTCTGAGGAAAAAATATAATAACATTGAACATTTACTTGATAAGGTCTACGTAACGTAGGGATACTTTGCTGGGCTTTGTTTTAATGACATAACTCGTTATTCGCGTTGAGAAAACAAAACTGCACTTTGTATATTGGGCGCCATGTTTGACGTCGCCTAGCAACCTAGCTGCCCGGCTTGGACTACTACTTGTTAGCGCGGGAAATTTTCATTGTCGAACAAAACTCAGTTTCGGATTCACAGTCTTAAAGTTATTTCACAGCGTGATTGATTGACGCTAATAATAACTATTGGGATTACAACTACAAATACTTGCAGTAGTAAGAACAATGACTCGTGAGAAAAATGACAGAAAAAACAAACCTGCACTTCGGACGTTGGCCGCCATGTTTGTCGTCACCTAGCAACCGATCTCCCAGGCACGTGCCATTGTTAACACAACTACTACTACAACTACGAACAAAAACAATAACACTGAATAATAACTACTATGATTACTATTAAAATACAAATACAGTTGTAGTATTAATAACAATAATAATAATGTTTATTGACATAAAAAGTTGCCTCAATCAACAACCTGCCATATGACGTCACAACGTTGTCTTGTGGCGTCATGACGTCGTGCCATAAACCTGAAAAGAGCCATCTTAATAATACATATACAACTTTTGCATGGCCATGAGAATGAAAGGCAGACTAAAAAAATGAAAGGTTTTATTTTCTTTTTTGTAAAAGTGCCAGCTGTAACACAATAATACAGATAAAGACAGAATTGACTGTTGTATCACATCTAACAAAATGTGATTTTTTAAATTATACCTCATGAAGTGGAATGTTTATTCTGTCCAATTAATTCTTTATTGATTAATTAATGCAGTCACTTCCTATTATTCAAAAGAGTTTGAGTAACTTGTCAAGGAAGTGGACGGTTGATTTCATGTGCGCTTGTTAAACTGGCAAAACATGTAAACAGTCGCCTCAGAAAAGTACACATTCCACCCTGAAAATCTTCTTAAATTAACTCATATGTTGGAAAATTACATAGACATTTCCATAATCTTCTAAATGAACTATGGCTTGACTTTTACTAATAGTATTGCTTTTTTTCATTCAACCATCTGATCCTTTTGAGTATATTCCAATAAATGATCCATATTCACAAGGACCCATCTTCTTTGTTACCAAATAGAAAAGTGTCATTAGTATTGCACCGCGTCTGTGTCTTCACATTTCCTGTTGTTCCTGATGTGCAAGGACTTCCTGTTCATGTCCACCGTGCTCTGCTGCAAAGGCTTCTGGGACTAGCTGTGCAATGTGTTCGTCGACTTGCCGTATGAATTCATCCACTTTTGCTCTAGCATCTTCTTGCACTTCTGCTTGGGGCTGAACATGTTCACCAGGATCCTGTTTTTCTTCTACTGTCTCCTGGTCGTGGCCGACGTCTGACGGCCTCTCATCCAAAGGTAACTTCTGTAGATCGAAAGGTCACAGTCAGATGCTGATCACTTGGAACTAATGGAAAAAATAGATATTGCTATTGTTTTTTTCCCTGCTGATAATGATATTGTCACACGAGTGCACTGCGTTCTACAAAGCGCTGGTTTTGCAAGAAGCGAGTGAAGCGTCTTTGTTGAATATTTGTAATCTAATATCACACGTCTGCCAGAGATGTGCTGAGTGAGTCAATTTGTTGTTGTTGCCAGGACTGTTGGTGCTATTAGAGTTTTGAACTATTTTGATGCTTTCCTGACTACATTTCGGGAACAAAAGATAACAACAGCTTGCTGACATCCTCAACTTGAACTCGGACAGGCGACAGGTCACATCACCATGACAAGGAAAATTGACATTCGACATTTGACATTCGATATCAATACCACATTGCAAGGGCCTGCTTGACAAGACTTACTGGAACAAATTAAAAATGACAGGACAGGAAGACCTCAATTTGGAAACTGTTAGCTAGCAGACCACAAACAAATGTTTTAGGTTGTTTTTTTTTGTTTTACAAAAAACTACTTTAATTACATGGAAGAATGATGTAAACAGTGCATGTTAAATACAGGAAGTGAACAAATGTATTAACAATTGATGTGAAACAGAGATGGGGTAGGATTAAATAAGCTCTAATTGGAAATTTCGGCTGGAGCCAATCACGAGCTGGTCAACCCATTGGAGGTCAGCACAACACTAAACTCACTAACATTGTAAACTGTATACCAGAGAAATATACAAATATGTACCAATATGAGTTCTATCATGATATCCATTTTCCATGCTGAATTGTCCACCAATTAAATGCATTATGCATTTTATTTAAAACTCATATTGGTACATGTTTAAATATCTATTACTCATACCTTTTGAGTGTTAAGTTGCTGTGTGATGACTTTAGTGTTCTTTCAAATCAATTCTATTCAAATTAAACAAACGGCTGGAGAAAGTCTACTTTTCTTTCTATGTTGGTGTTTGTTTGAAACAAATACATTTTTTAAATTAAAATGTATATAATTTCTACTGGGGCTGCACAGTGCCCGGGTGGTTAGCGTGCAGGGCACACAGCTAGTAGACCTGAGTTCGATTTTCCGCACAGGTATCTATTATATTCTAAACATTTATTCATTCGTTCGTTCGTTCGTTCGTTCGTTCGTTCGTTCATTCATTCGTTCATTCATTCGTTCATTCATTCATTCATTCATTCATTCAATAATTTCTTCCGCTTATCCTTGGAATCATTTTATATTGCTGGTAATAACCAGTCAGTCAGTGTGTATAAACAGTAAAGTGCAATACCTCTATTTGAGTGCGTGAAGGAGAAAGCAGCTCAGAAGGAGCCAGCAGACCATCCTGGTTTACATCCTGAGTCTGCAGTAGCAAATCCACCATGGACACCACCTGAGCTCACAACAAGAACACCGCATAACCACACGGCAGGTTGACATTCCAACATAGCCATCCTCTGCTCACCTGTGCATCAAGTGCATGCTGGGAGTTGTAGTCGGACAGTAGCTTCATCATCTCCAAACCGTCCAGGAGCCCGCTGTGGTCGTAGTCATAGAGATGAAACAAGTAGAAGACCTCTGACAACACACCACGTTGAACATCAGCAGAGTTGGTCTTCTAAGGCCCGTTAAAAGGTGGATGTTAAGATATTCACCTTGCTCCCACGTTTTGATCTCTTCGCCATCTTTTCTACTCAATTCAATGTACCGCTGCAGCAACCTGCGGCACACACACACACACACACACACACACACACACACATCAACGCCAATCACAGAAACTCTTCCCTACTAAGCGATATAATGTGTGACCCACATGTGATTCTGTCTATGTACTTTTCATTCATTCATTCATTTTCTACCGCTTTTCCTCACGGGGGTGCTGGAGCCTATCCCAGCTGTCTTCGGGCCAGAGGCGGGATACACCCTGGACTGGTCGCCAGCCGATCACAGGGCACATATAGACAAACAACCATTCACACTCACATTCATACCTATGGACAATTTGAAGTGGCCAATTAACCTAGCATGTTTTTGGAATGTGGGAGGAAACCGGAGTACCCGGAGAAAACCCACGCATGCACGGGGAGAAGGCCGAGGGTGGGATTGAACCCTGGTCTCCTAGCTGTGAGGTCTGCGCGCTAACCACTCGAACACCATGCCGCCTCTATGTACTTTTGACAGAACAGATGATGAGTGACAGCTCTCAGTATTTGTTATTATGTTTGTGAAGGTAGCATCAGACGTTGTGGTCAGTGAGCGAATGAGAGGTCAAAGTTCATGTACCAATTTCTTTGGGAATGAACAGGATGGATGTGAATAGTTTATTTCATCTAAGACGCCAACGTGAAGCGATATCATTGTACTGTACATGTAGCGGTAGTCTTATCAGCGTATAGGACACAACGCTGCAGCTAAAGTCCACACAATAAAAAAACACACACTGTCCACATACACAAACGCATGTTGTTGTTGTGTCACTCACCTTCGCTCCTCCTCTCCTGATCCAAAAGGATTGGTCAACACTACGGGATGAACGTTTTCTGGATCTTCTCTGTGGGATGATTACAGATGATGATTAAAATATCAATTAATATTAAAAAGAAAAGTTAAAGTCATTTATGGGTTCTTTTTTTTTTTTAGATTTACCTTTGTGATCCTGTTAGACCAGGTGCAGTGTGGGACAGGTGAACATAGAGAACCAAGACCAGAACCACGAGACACAGGACCCGCCTGCTTAGATGTGCCTCCATGATGACACCTGGAGCAACATATCCAATATTATAATGCAACTGCCAATATATTAACGCAGTGTGTCGTATAATGTACATTGATTAAGAAACTGTAACTTCGAGGTCAATTTACTTGATACTAAAAGTTAATAAAAACATGTATTAAAAAGTCAACAAAAAGGTAAGATAGAACATTTTGTATTTGAGTGGTCAACATCGGTTAGCTTAGCGTCATTTATTATGGTCACTGAGCGTGCGCGTGCGCAGTCCTCCATCGGACAGCACATCGAATTAAAACCTGTTTCCTGAAGTGGGCGGGGCTAGACTACTGTCAGGAGAATACCAAGTCAAGCTTTGCTTCTTACGACTCCTTTTCGAGTATATTGAATTGTACAACTGTAAACATGTAAGTTTCCGTAAGGAAACTCGCTAAGCATGTCCGAAACAAAACAAAAACAAAGGAATCACACGCGTTCATACATTCTATTATGGGTTCCTAATAAAGTGAATGATGCCTCGTCAAGTTTGCTGAGTGAACCAATGTACACAATACATAGGACACACATACACACGCACGTGTGAATACCTACCTGGTATGTCAGTGGATGTGAGGAAAAGGAAGGTACAGGTGTAGTGTTGCATTCACGTCCAGGTAGCGTCGACCGCCTCCTCCTGCTGCTGGAACGTGAACGCGCCTCGCTCCGGCTCTGCACTGCGTCAGGCGCGCGATCCCGAGTGGAAAGTGCTTCTTGGTCCAAGGAGCCACGTGGAACATCCCAGAAGACAGTTCGTCTGTCTCGGCCACGTCCACAGCAGAAAACGTTCACTGCTGTCGGTTGAGCTAAGCTTGGCTTCCATTGCTTGCATATACAGTTACACCATAAATAATTGGACCTCATGTCAGTTCCACGCCATCATTTTACATTGACGAGGCATACGTACTGCTCGTGGGATACACATTAAGAGTGCTGGACTTGACTATACCGTGGAAATAAATAATAGCTATCATGGATCTTTTATTAGACCAAGAAACATATCTACACCACCACCAGGCAGTAGAGCCACGTGACTCCCTCCGACCAATCAGAGAATACCTAGATAAAAACTAAATATTTAATATTGTAGTAAGAAATTATACTGAATATACTATAAAATACAACAAATTGTGGTTTTCATAATTTAATATGTAATATTTTTGAAAATATGTATAGTTAATGTAATATTAAAATATGACATATGTAAATAATATAATAAACACAAACACTCCTGAAGTTGAAAAACTGCAAGAATTTAGTAACGCATACCTGTGCCATTCTTGTTATTCACCTCAAAACTTGGTTTGGTCATGTTTGATGCCAGTGTTTCCTTTAGGCTAGTTGGAATGTTGCTCCGGTGGTGAAGATGATCCATTTTTGGAAACTTCCCTTGCCATCCATCCATCCCTAATTTAGACATGCAGGATGGTCCAAAAGAGTGACATTCTTCTCCACAGCTTTGTCTCACTCTAATTTCTTCTTTTTGCATTTTGAAGCTCTATTTGGAATCTCCTTAAAGGGGACCTATTATGCTCATTTTTCAACTGTTTGTATTGAGTTGTGGTCTCCTATAGATCAGCTACACACAATAACACAGAAAACTTTTTAGATTTTGCAGAATCAGCAACTATTCCAGCTGTATTTCCTTGGATTTGACTGTCTATTTTAATTTATTCTACCCACGGCTCGCCTCCGGGCATACCCACTACGCTGTGATTGGTCATTCGCCCAAAGTCGTTCCTAACTATGAACCATATAAGGAAGTCTGCCCCTTTGTGACATCACAAAGGAACAGTTTTACCTTGCCTTTGGAAACCAAGCGTTTTTAGCTATCCCAAACTTCTTTCACAGCTCACTTCCAAATGTGCAAACCTCATTATCTGAAACTTTGGCATCATTTAATATAATTAATACAACATTCTAACTACATTTATTGGTCAGAAAAGTGGAAAAAGCATAATAGGTCCCCTTTAAGATCCAACAGTGCAAAACAAATTAAATTCTTAGAATTCTGTTTATACTGAATTTATACTGATGCTATATATTCAAGACCTTTTGTTTGTTATTAGATAAATTATCCAGTAATTAGATTGTAGTCAGTTCTATGTAAATAACATATTTAGTTATCCAATTTAAAAAAGCAAAGGATACTTTTTTCTAGTTTAAAAAAATCATAAAACATAAATGTAGTACATTTTTAAAACGTTCAACTTACAATAAATCTGATCACCATCAAATTAATGATAGTTATACACCTGTTTCTACAGTTCCCCTTCACTGGATAACGCTTATCAAGACTTAAGGTGTAAAAAGAAGTATTTATTATAGTGTTGACTGATGAGGTGTCAGTTGTTGTCATTCCAGCAAACAGCCACTAGAAGGCAACACAGTAAAAATGAACGCAATGCATGCTGACCAGTAAATAGATGCGTGACTACTGTTTAAAAGTAAGAACCCTCTGTTAGTCCTAACAAGCGACATTTAAACACTTTCCTTAAAGACTCATATTGCACGAGTAAAACCACAACTGAAGTTCATTTCCTCTTAATACCAACTGTGTTGTGAAGTCACGGTAAAAATAGATAAAAACACACACACACACACCAGTAAAAATCACGGCAACACTACAGTGAAAGGAAACATGTATAAAAATACTGGTGTGTTGTTTCACTATCCAGCTCATTATGTCACAGCTGGATGCTGTTCAAACATCCTACTGAAGAGTGCCCTCTAATTGTTAGGTTGCTGCTGTGTGTGTGTTTAAAATTATGGTACTGTATATTACTTACTGAATTACTTGTTTTCTCTCACAGGCAAATGATGCAGAAAATGAAGCCATTAGACTCCACAGAATATACAATATGGTAGGATTCCCAGGCGGTTCTGCTTCTTCGGCCAGCATTTAGAGTCAAATCAATATGGTTCTTGCTGTGGTATTATTCAATAGTCCATGAGACTTGCGTAGTTTTTGGCTGCACTTTAGAAAAATGACATAATTACAGTCATTTACTACATTTGAGTGCTGTGCCCACTTCCCAGCACCATGTCACGCAACCGCAGGGCTCTGTTTGTTTTCAGCATAGCCCAAGTGCATTCACGTGCATACACGCATACACACACACTGCAGGTCCCATTTGGAAGTCTCCCCTCCACTCTGTTACATAACAAGGATTAACGTGCACTATTTTGTGGGCCCCAACAGTGCAAACTATGGGAGCTATTTTTAGGCCTGGACCCCCCAATATAACATCAACATGCAATTTGGCTTAGAATGGTTCAATTAACAGTGATATGTTGGGAAGGGGCCTCAGTTATACAACGCTCATGTGGGTACATTTGAGGCCCGCTTGGGTACATTATTCAGGTACTAGATGTACACCACAGCCCTAAATATACTTTAAATACAGTAATTACAAAATGAAAACTGAGCATTATTATCTTTGCAAAGGCAGGATCATCATAGTATTTGACAGAGAACCATGTACAGTTTCTGAAGTTTTTGTTCAACAAAAACAACTACAACAAAAACCACTTGTCCACCATGCCTTTTCAAAAACTTAATAAATTATGCTGTTTTGTGGTTGAATACGGCCTATTATTAGTAAAAAAAAATATGCAAATGTTAAGTATCTTTTGCCTAAATTAAGCATTTTCGAGCATAAAAATGGCTAAATGAACTAAAAACAAATGTAAGGCATTCAGAAGACAAAAAATGAAATGCAGTAGTCCACACTGGTCTCTATAGCGTCTGTAGGATGAGACGCACATCGCCAGAACAACAGACTTTTATTGCAGGTTTGAATTATCTCTCAACAGCCACAATAATCCCTTAAAAATCCCTAATAAAAACACAGGCTACTTTTGCGGCCGTTACCCACGCAAAGCTGAAACTCAACTCTGAACCCCCGACATCACTTCCTGTGCACCTCTCTTTCAGGTCTCGGAGGGAACACATTTATAGTAACACACAGGAACAAGAGTATTTACAGTGCATCCGGAAAGTATTCACAGCGCTTCACTTTTTCTACATTTTGTCAAGTTACAGCCTCATTCCAAACTGTATTAAATTAATCTCTTACCTCAAAATTCTACACAAAATACTCCATTATGACAATGTGAAAAAGTTTTTTTTTTGACTTTTTTTGAATTTATTAAAAATAGAAAACAAAAAAATCACATTTACATAAGTATTCACAGCCTTTGCCATGAAGCTCAAAATTGAGCTCAGGTGCATCTTTTTTCCACTGATCATCCTTGAGATCTTTCTACAGCTTAATTGGAGTCCACCTGCAGTAAATTCAGTTGATTGGACATGATTTGGAAATATAATAACTGTCTATATAAGGTCCCACAGTTGACTGTGCATGTCAGAGCACAAACACCAAAAATCCCTAATAAAAACACAGGCTACTTTTGCGGCCGTTACCCACGCAAAGCTGAAACTCAACTCTGAACCCCCGACATCACTTCCTGTGCACCTCTCTTTCAGGTCTCGGAGGGAACACATTTATAGTAACACACAGGAACAAGAGTAAGCCACTCCGAAAGCCACTCCTTAGTGGCCACTCCTTAGTAAAAGGAACATGGCAGCCCGTCTGGAATTTGCCAAAAAGCACCTGAATGACTCTCAGACCATGAGAAACAAAATTCTCTGGTCTGATGGCTTTCGTCTGGCCACTCTACCATACAGGCCTGATTGGTGGATTGCTGCAGAGATGGTTGTCCTTCTGGAAGGTTATCCTCTCTCCACAGAGGAACTCTGAAGCTCTGACAGAGTGACCATCGGGGCCATGGTCACCTCCCTGACTAAGGCCCTTCTTCCCCGATCGCTCAGTTTAGAAGGCCGGCCAGCTCTAGGAAGAGTCCTGGTGGTTCCAAACGTCTTCCATTTACGAATAATGGAGGCCACTGTGCTCATTGGGACCTTCAAAGTAGCAGAATTTTTTCTGTATCCTTCCCCAGATTTGTGCCTCAAGACAATCCTGTCTCGCAGGTCTACAGACAGTTCTTTTGACTTCATGCTTGGTGTTTGTGCTCTGACATGCACAGTCAACTGTGGGACCTTATATAGACAGTTATTATATTTCCAAATCATGTCCAATCAACTGAATTTACTGCAGGTGGACTCCAATTAAGCTGTAGAAAGATCTCAAGGATGATCAGTGGAAAAAAGATGCACCTGAGCTCAATTTTGAGCTTCATGGCAAAGGCTGTGAATACTTATGTAAATGTGATTTTTTTGTTTTCTATTTTTAATAAATTCAAAAAAAGTCAAAAAAAAAACTTTTTCACATTGTCATAATGGAGTATTTTGTGTAGAATTTTGAGGTCAGAGATTAATTTAATACAATTTGGAATGAGGCTGTAACATGACAAAATGTAGAAAAAGTGAAGCGCTGTGAATACTTTCCGGATGCACTGTATGTCTTGGCCATTTTCTCTCTAAATCTGGAGACTTTCCAAACCCTCTTGGTGACTTATTTTGTCAAACATGACTACTGACAAATGTAAGTACTTTTCCTGGCACCGTTGGGAGACTTCTAGTATTCAGAGGCTTAAAAGTGAAAGCATGTATTGTTCTGCGGTTGCTGCCGAGAGGTCAGCCCCGCTTCACAGCTGTCACAAGCAGTCAGTGACAGTCAGTTACGTACCTCTCCCGGAGTCACCACCTCCGTGATTAGTGGATTGGTCCAGTCTTATTTTAATTCCAGAATAGCATGAATCAGGCGGTCAAAGCCAACACACACGCCAGGCATTTCCCTACTCCTCAGTTTGTTTGAATTAGCTCCTGTCACATTCCACAAGCGTATTATTCATGTTGATCATCAAAACCGGACAACCAGGAAGTTGTAATTCTGTTACGGTAAAAGAGCATACACACATACACAATGTGCACGATTGCCCTGGAGAGGATGTTTCTCTTGCACTGTACTTCTTGCACAACACAACACACTGAGAGGGCAGTTCCGCTTCATGGGCCACTAATTGTAGTCCTGCAGGCTGCCAGGGCGTTGTGACCCAGCCACTCATGGTCATTAGTCCACAGGTATTTGCATGTTTACCGGGAGGACTAATAGTGCGCTAACTGTACACGCTACTTTGCTAGTGACAAAACTATGGTGATACTTGCTAGATGTTATATTAGCTTTACAAAGAATACGACAGCTTAACTCTGAGAAGAGGTGATAAAAATGTGGCTTTCTATACACATTGTTATCAAATATCATGAAGAAAAACAGTTAATAGCAAAGAAGATTAACATTTTGTTGGTGTCATTTTTTATCACAAAATGGAGATGTGTAGAACGTGACTAAAGAGCTTGCATGTGATTAATAAAAATCACTTGTGCGGCCATTTTTTTTAAGATATTCTTTACAAATTTAAGAGAATGTTTAAAATTGTAATCTAGTTCAGATTCCACAAGGTGGTAGAGAATATCAGTAGCAAAATATGTATCAAGCAAAGAATTTCTTTGTTGATATCCTGGTTTGGGGATGTGTGTGTCGCTATATTTCAAATTACATTTTCATCCTCTACATTTTTATTTACTTGTATTGTGGGGAGAAAACACAAAATGCGGCTGCATCTCTCTCTCTCTCTCTTGCTCTCACACACACACACACACACACACACACACACACACAGGAGCAACATATTTGCATGTCATTGAGCGTGCAACAAACTGTGACAAGAGCACACACACACACATCTACCCACACATGTCTATCTTTAGTTGTATAAATGGGCGTGTAATTAATGTTTATATGTGGGAGCCAGCAGGTGGAAGCATGAAGATTTAAAACTGCTATTAATTTCTCATCATCAGCAGCAGCAGCAGCACACACTCTCAAAGAGAGCCAAGAGGGACGTCAAGGGAGAGGAGTATGAGGAAGAGACGACATTCGGCTCATAAACATGTTATGTTTGAAATGGATAGTAATCATCACCAAAATAATGCATATAATTCAAGAAATATGCCACATACATAAAATTTTGCCTTTACAAAGTCAATAATGTGACAGTGTGAGATGTTGTCGTTTGCAGTGCTGTACAAGAAACATTTATATTTCATTACTGTAATAGAGTGGGTATAAAAAGTCTGCCATGTGAATGGACATTCACACATGAGAACAACCTCTGTGCGTGTGCTGAACATCCATCCCGACCCCTTTCTCCACCCATATCCTCCTCCTCCTGCTCCATCCTCTTCCTGCTGCTCCTCCCTCTGTGTTATCCCATCCCTCCTCCTATTAGGGAGCACAGGAAAGCAGTGTGCATGCCAGAGAACGGAGGGAGCGCAAAACATTTTTCAAACTTCTGTGGAACACGTGGCGCTTCGAAATCTACTGTGCTGGCTTGGCCTTAACTGAGGCAAAAAAAGGGAAGAGTAGAGAAAAGGAGGAGGTGCAGGGACAAGGAGCGCCTCAGCATCGTAAGGAGGAGACACCAAGAGGAGGAAAGATTCCCCCGAACGCAGTGAGGTTGTCGGATAAGGAGAAGAGGAGAGCAGAGGGCATTGGATAGGCTTTATCCAGGAGTGAGTACCACTTTGAGACATCTCATTTCATTTGTATTAGTCTTCAATGTTTAAAACATGGAGCTCATTTCAAGTCCTTTAATAGCTTTGAACTGGTATATGTAAAGTAAGATGGCAAGAATACTCAAATTAATGAATTATTAATGAATCAGGAAGTTATTAAATTAGAAAATTACAAGTACTGGTGACGTATAAATATTCTAATTGAGTTTGGTTGATCACTATAAAACCAAAAAATACATTACATGCATTACAATTTTACTTAGCTTAAATCAAATTATATATATTTTTTGTTCTTGCATTTACCGTATTGATAGATTTTATCAGTATGATGCACATTTTTTGTTGACGTCATCACTTTTTTGTTGAGTGTCTGGGAAAATCACAGCCACTTAGCTTAGTGAGGCCTGTGGCGGTTATTTGGACTTCATTCTATCTTATCCAATAGAGTTTTTAGGCCTATGACGGGCTAGAATTATAACGGCATTAAAGTTGGAGTCTGGCATTTAGCTGGTTGAGGGTCCTGAAAAGACTGCAAAGTGGCAAAATGAACATGAGAATACGTCTCAGCAAACTACAACCATCAACAGCATTTTGTTCAATCAATACTTCTTGACCAGCAGGGTCAAAACTCTTCAAGGGCTGAATACTAAAATCAAAATGATGCAGAGGACCCCTTTCATGTCTTGATAAATTGTGTAAAAAGGTACGTGCACACAAGATTTGTGTTATTAGTATCAATGTTTCAGCTTCTTCTCTTGATGTTTTGTCTTTTTGCTGTATTTTTGCTGAGTTTGTGATTTCATTTTATTTCTACAAAGTCCCAGGAACCAGGAAAAAACAAGCTGCGGGCCGCACTTTGTATACCCATACTCTTGACAATGTCAATCAAAACTGCTAATGGTAATTTTAATGCGTGAAACAGATCTTGTATTACACCTCATTATAGATTGTGGTTATAGATCATTATAGATGAGTAGAAAACGTAAAGTTGTGAAGAAGCGTAGAGGTATGTATCGTGTATTATGGGTTTATCGTGCAAAGTAATGTGCAAGTTTGTACAAAATACATTTGGCTACTTTGTCGGGTGTACATGCACTGACACTACTCACTAATGCAATATACTTCTCAAAATGTTTTAGCTGAAAAGAGACAGCAGCAGAGGTCCAAAGACAAGAGCGTGATTCGTGTGCTTGCTTGTGTTAGGATTGAAAGGCCATCTCAAGGCCTCGTCTGTGATTTATTTATAAAGGCTTCTAAAATTAACAACTAAATGGTGGCAGCAAGTGAAGTGAGACAGTGTGGGAAAAACACAATTCCGAGCAATGTTTTTTTTTTTTCTTATTTCCCTCTGACAGTGGCAGCTCCAGATTTACTGGACCCGAAATCGGCCACTCACAACACCAAGCCCCGCCTCTCCTTCTCCACAAAGTCCATCACGCTGACCCCGCGAGAGGAGAGCGAGGTGGGAGGCAACTAAATAGTGCAGAGTCATTCTGTACCTTCACTACTAAGTACTAAGTGCCTGTTGGCTGACTGACCAGTTGAAGTGTTGTAGGTTGTTGCCACGGTGATGAAAAGGAAGACGGTGACCGCCATTTTTCTTTTGGTAGTCCTGTACCTGGTGATGGGAGCTGCCGTCTTCAGGTGCCTGGAACAGCCACACGAGAGGTAGATTGTTATATCCTCATTGTTATTTGACTGTAGGCCAATTCAAAGAGTGACCTTAGACCTTAGACCTTGTCACTAACTTTCTCCAACAGTGCTCAACGCTTGGCCATCTTGTCTCAGAAGCTCAGCTTTCTAGCCAAACATCCATGTGTCAACCACAGTCAGCTGGAGGATCTAGTTAAGGTGAAATACTGTGTGTGTGGGTGCATTGCAGTACTGTCAGCACCTTGGACAGCGCCTATAGTGTTTCTTCTTCTCCGGAGGAAAAATATATATATTTCTGTGTATTTACAATGAATTTGTCCTTGATGAAACACCCCCTTAATAGAAATAGGAATAATACATTGATGTACTCAACAAGTGATGAAGGCGAGATTAGTACGCATGCCAATGAGGCGAGTCTTTCCCAGTAAACACATAAGTCACTTGGGAGAGTACATGCAGATTTATCGTCACTGAAGCCATATTGTCCTGAGCAGCCAGGACAAGGGCATATACCACTTTTCTACTTCACAACCAAACATTTCTTGATCTAAAAGTTACTTGTTTTTGTTTCTTAACTTTTTGTGTTAAGTTAAGCTTCTCTCTTGGTCTCGCTCCAGCAAGTTGTGTCGGCCATCCGCTCGGGAGTAAACCCAGCGGGGACAGTTGCCAATCGCAGCAGCTTGTGGGACCTGAGCTCTGCCTTCTTTTTTGCTGGGACTGTCATCACAACCATTGGTAGGTCTCACACACACACACACAAAAATGTATAGTGTTTTTTCCATGTTAAAATGAATCACCAAAAAATAGTATTCTATGTCTGGTGCATATAATCTCAATAAACACAAGAGTGCCGTTGTGTGTGTGTGAGTGTGTGTGTGCGTGCATGTACTCCTCAAATAAGCTGTTATGTAACAAAAAAAATTACGGTATGAGCATCTGCTTCCTGACAGTAATCAAACTAGTGCACAGTGGCATTCTCATGAACATACGTTTACTCTCTCTGTGTGTGTGTGTGTGTGTTTGTGTGTGTGTGAGAGACATTCTTTCAATCCATGCGGTTTGGCAGCATCTCATCTTTCTCATTTTCTCTCTCGATGTATTCTCTCTAGATTGAAAATGTAAGTTTTCTGCAGACAATACTATTGAAAACAGTAATTGCTTTCTATTGTGGACAGTGCTGCATGATTGACTTTGGTTCCTCGGCTTTTGTTGTGTGGTCATTTCAACACATCTGCACTGGACCAAATTAAAGTTATTATCATTATTATAACAGCATAAAATAGACTGCTAAGGTTGAACAATCTTAATTTCAAAGCGCACCAATTCGTACACTAGTCAGTTACTGTACCTATTTTTTTTATGTATATTTACAAAGTATGTATTATTCCATTACAAGTTAAATACATGTCTAAAAACTGTGCATTGTTGACTTAAAGCTGCTTAATCCATTACTTGGCTTAGGAATTGTATGAATTATGTACATTTGTTGATTAATCACATCTTGGAGATACTGAGGCAAAATGAAGTGCACTACCTGACTGCAACCAGAAGAGGCGCTGTTCATTCAGTCACTACAAGTTTGTGGTCTAAAGAAGAAGGACATGATATCAGTTATGGGAAGTTTTAGGCAGAGAGAACCGTATGACATGTTCTTCAGTCCCTGGTCTTCTCTGCAGGCTTTGGCAACATCTCTCCTCATACAGAAGGCGGGAGAATCTTCTGCATCGTCTACGCTCTGCTGGGCATCCCTCTGTTCGGCTTCCTTTTGGCCGGCGTGGGAGATCAGCTGGGCACCATCTTTGGAAAGATCATCGCCAGAGTGGAGAAGATGTTTGTGGTGAGTGCACGAGTCACATGATCACAAGTGCAGGTAAAAACACACACACACACGAGTGGCAGGCAGCACGTCCACAAAAGGTGCCTTTTAATAATTCACAGAAACACACTCTTGACAACAATCCTGTCACGCCAAGTCCTTTTAACTCCAAAGACAGACAACCTCCTCACTTGTCGTACAGGTGGAAGACTAAAACGGATACTTTGTAGTACTTTGTAGTACTTTGACTCTAAAGTAGACACTGTAGCTATCATGACATGCGGTCAGGGGAGGTCGATCGTCAAAACAAAAACAAATAACATACAATACATGTTAACATTTGTCAATTCAACTGTATTATAAAAGTATTTTACCTATGATATAAATCACTGAATTTTTTCGGTGATTGCCCACTGAAGCAATAATCTAATGTTGTAGAAACATTTACACCATGACTTTCTCTAGCCTGTGTATGGTAATCAATAAAACGTCACAATGGCACCACAAACTAGTTGAGAATGAAACAACAGCGCCTCTGCTGGTTGCGATAGAGTGGCCCGATCCATTTAGCCTGAGTTGCTTGTCTGTCTGAAAAATAAAGGCCATTATTGCACTATCCCACCAAAAACAATAACTATTAACTGATAATCGATTTTACCTCAAGTGTCCAATCCTACTTGGGCTACACCAATTAAGCAATCAATCAGGGTTTGGGCTTGGACCTTATAAGCTTATTAGCTCCTCCTGTAAAAGACCCTGGGGAGGTCTGATAAAGCTTTGATGATGACTGAGGCTGTGGGTCACTGTTTCACTTTGTGTGTTTGTAAAAGCCTGGCTTGAAGACCAGATTGTTGTTGTTTTTTTAATGGCCAGTTTCAAGTGTTCTTAAGTATTCCCACGAGGCTGTTTTTTTTTTTTAACACATATGTATTTTTTAATTTAAAATATAACTAGTAATCTAATACTTTGTTTCGCTTATTTAGCTGGATGAGGGTCATAATATCAGAAACGATATAAGTCTGCTAGTATGTGTTCTGTCATAACCCAGTAAGTACATGGTACAGGTCCACGAAGTAGTAAAAGATCACCTCATGTGTTGTGCTTGCAGCACTGGGATGTCAGTCAGACCAAAATCCGGGTCATATCCACGCTTCTGTTTGTCTTGTTTGGCTGCTTGCTGTTTGTGGCGCTCCCGGCAGCCATCTTTAAGCACATCGAGGGCTGGTCCGCATTGGAGTCACTCTACTTTGTCGTCATCACCTTGACCACCATTGGGTTTGGAGACTTTGTGGCAGGTAAATGAAGTGAAGAGAACACAAAAGTCTATTTATGTACATATATGGCTCATGGATGATTATGTGTATGCTTCTACCTGTGTCAAGGCGGGTCAGAAATTGAGTACTTGGACTACTACAAACCAGTAGTGTGGTTCTGGATCCTGGTAGGGCTGGCTTACTTTGCTGCCATCCTCAGCATGATCGGAGACTGGTTGAGAGTCATTTCTAAGAGGACCAAAGAAGAGGTTTGTTGCTTTTCAGTATGAGTTTCGCTGGATAAATGATTAGTATTATTGACATATACAGTGGTGCAAAAAAGTGTTTGCCCTCTTCCTGATTTCTTTCTGGATCCCATTAGAAAGCACAGATACCTTATAAAGTGTGTTGTGAGTGTACATACAGCATTACAGGATAATGCCAACAGTGCCATGTCCCCTCATCGGCTGTTGTCCTCTGCTTTGGACTTTGTTTCAATAAGTGTTCTGGGATCTAATTGACATTACGCAACCTAAACACATCCTCATTGGTTGTTAATGTGAGTCACTCCAGAGTTTGCATAAATCATCGCTATGTCCTCATCATCGGGACATGCATCTTGACTCATTTGTGCTCTAAATATAAAACAACTTATGCAAATGAGTGCAGTTTTCGCCAAAAAGAAGAGAGTTTTCACAGGAGTCAGAAGAAGAGATAAGGGACTCAATTTCTACTACTTTTTCTCCATAAGTTGATCGTAAAATAACTGACATGCAGTTCAGTTCAGAAGTTATTAATAAATTTACATATATTAGATTATTTTATATTACAGTTTAACTTCATTCATTCATTTTCTACCGCTTTTTCCTCCTGAGGTTTGCGGGGGGTGCTGAAGCCCATCCCAGCTGTCTTTGGGCGAGAGGCGGGGTACACCCTGGACTGGTTGCCAGCCAATCACAGGGCACATATAGACAAACAACCATTCACACTCACATTCATACCTATGGACAATTTGGAGTTGCCAATTAACCTAGCATGTTTTTGGAATGTGGGAGGAAACCGGAGTTTAACTTTATATTTCATATATTTTTATATTATAGGTAATAGGACAGAAACGTGCTTTGTCACTGTTGTCATACCATAGAGAGGAAAATCCAACACGTTTTTTTTTTTGACAGCACCAGCACCAGCTGGAGAGCTATAAGTCAAATGCAAGCTATTTTTATGCTGGGCTGAATGAGTGAAATAATTAATTTGAAGTCAGTGCCTCACCAGCCGTGACCATACATCATTGCTCCACAGGTAGGAGAAATCCGTGCCCACGCAGCAGAGTGGACCGCCAATGTGTCGGCGGAGTTCAAGGAAACACGAAGACGAGTCAGTGTGGAAATCTACGACAAGTTCCAGCGGGCCGCTTCCATCAAACGCAAACTATCGTCTGAGCTCGGCTTTAGCCCGGCACCGGAGCATGCGCTGCCCCGGAGGTTGGTTTCAGCCAATCACAGCGAGGAACGTGAAAAGAGCGATAAAGAGGCAGGGATTCAGGGACTGACATCAACACTGACCAGGAATTGTGGCTTGTTTATGAATGGACTGGACCTGGAAAGAGGAGATATGAAAGTTATTGAACACATTAAGTAGGAGAAAAAAAAGAGTGCTGCTCCACAACACATTGGAAACATCTTTTCCATACATTGAGTGATTACAAGTGCAAGAAGTACTGTTTTTAATATTGAGTGGATGTTCTGCAGTGGGCATTGACTATAAGAGAAGAATATAATGTTTCAAGCGTCAGAAAATCTGGATTAACTGCAGTATTTGAACAGAATTTACAACTGCTGCTCCAAGATTATAAGCAGGTTGCTGCTGTTAAAATTCGGTGGGATTTAAATCTCTTGATCTTAGCTATAAACCGAAGGTATTTTTGAAACTTATTTCTGATTATGCTCATTCCGTAGACCTTATTGTCACTAACAGCTATAGGCCACCGTAATAACGTTGCTTTCATAAAGATTATATTTACTCATATTGTTGGAGGTGCAGGTTTGAAAGCAATTGCCTGCGGTCATTGTGGGGCAGTTTAGTTCAAGCATCACCGTGCCTTAAATCTATTATTTTATCAAAAGGTTATAGAAAGTCGACATTTAAATGTATATGAGTCAAAAATTATACAAATATACAGTAAGCATAGAGATCTGGAGAATATTTGCCCACTAATCCTTGCAATAGTGATCCAAAATGTATCAGATTGTGAGAGTGTGGCTTGTGCACACTCCACAGACTTAGGTCTGGGCTCTGGCTCAAATCCCTGCTATTGTAACACACGCGTGTTCATTTTTTTACAACCACCATTGTACATACAGTAAGGCTTGGAATCGATATGGGATGGCTCTAATCTTTTATATAGAGTAAATCTGCACTTTACAGTATGTGTGTAAAAAAATACACACACTCAAAAAAAGGCCTCTTCCACCTGCAGTCAAAAATGCACTTTGATTCCACAGCATTTGTTTGTATTCAGTTTGTTTACTATTCATCCCATTACTTTACTATTAAGCGCCGACTTTTTGCAGATCACAATTAGTAATTGACTATTACACAAGACACTGTCTCCATACTGAAAACTGAAAGGGGGTATTATTGTTATTTTTTAACATTTGCTTTGGTTTACACTGGGTTATTATGATTATGGTGCTAAAATGTTACACTGAAAGAATATGAATCAAAACGAAAGTCTTATAAGTTATTAGGATTATGTTTAGAGTTACAGTATATAATTTATACATGTATAGTGTCTCTAATAAACCAGATCGTTTATTGAATACTAACAAGCTGAGACATGAATGACTTTTTTTTGAGCTGTGCAAAAATGCTACAAAATGTTTTTTCTGCCATATGTGCCATGTAAGTTGTTTATGACGACTATTTTTGTACACTGTATATTTTCTCGAGGTTGCTTTTGGCGTATATCTCACACTGTCTAGAATGAGTCTGAATAACGTAATGTTTTGTATACTACAGGAGTAGCAAATATACTGAAGTTTAGTTGTCTGGTTTGCTGTGTCATTACTTTATTGAAAGCAAGCTCCTCAAAGACCATGTACTAGGCCTACAGTCACTATGAGTGGTGATGGTAGACGCAGGTAGAATAAATATCTAATATAATATTTAAAAATTATGATGCCAGGAATATGAAGTTTCATTTAAGTACATTTAAGGTGTTTGTTTTCGGGGGGAGGGGTCGAGACATTACAATGTTAAATTAAATTAAATTCACGATATTTGATATTCTAATTCATATTTTAATTCAAAGCAGGTGCTCCCCTGATATAATCTCCTCACTAAATTACGAGTTTAACCGGAAATTATTATTATTACAACAAAAATACTTCATTCATTGTCAAGTATAGCGCTGCTACAAAACACAAACAAGCTAACTAAATACAGTACTCACAACCTTGCTTACCATCAGTCAGCGGGAACGCTTGGCAAGACTCGAGTGTAACGAGAGAGCTGATTGGAGGAGACGAGAGAAGAAGCAGCGATCTAATTGGAGGAGAAAGCGAAGAATCTGGGCGGACCCGGAAAAACGAGACCGCACGTGCACACAAACACATGACCCCTTTTTTGGTCATATTTAATTATTTATATGCTTTAATCGGGTAATGTTCAGACAGATTGTTAAAATATTTACAATATTATAAATATTTATTAATATGTTGTATTTTCTTCAACGTGAGATTTATTATCGTCACATGCTATTTAAAAAAAAATCAAGATTAGTAGCATTGAGGTTCTGTGTCATGTACTCCTCAAATGGCACATCCCCTGAGGTGAGCTCATGTTTCCAAACATCAAAAGTGAAATGAAGTAAAACATCTAGAGGCTGCCTTTCTCTAGCTTCTATTATCACTTTCCTGCTATTTTTAGTCAGGGGACTGTGTGCAGTAATTAAAGCAATGAGAAGAAAGAAGCAGCCCGGGGTCTAGTGAGGGAATACAGTATAAAGCTCTAGTTCTGCGTGTGTAATTGAACCTTACGTGTACTGTGTTTGTTTGCAACCAGGGAAGCATTCACATTCAAACACGCTGATAACGTTAATGTTGGAGGAACCAAATATTTCACGAAAGACACTTCTAAAGCCCAGAGTTTCAACCATCATTATGCTGGACCTCTACAAATACGTCTACCACAGAAGGTTACAAGTTATGTCAAAGATGAAAAAGTGTGATGCTAATCATGGCGCCAGAAGGAGAACTTACTGCATCAATTGCATATGGTACATACATGATGCTAGCATACATAGCATGTGATTGCTAACAGCCAGCATGAAAAGCTTGTCTGTATCATGCATCTTCAAATGGCGAGCAAAAGTGATGTGTCAATCACAGAGATAAAAGTCAGCTCATGTGTATTAAGGTCATTGATGAGTCAGCTCAGCGTGACCCTTTGACCTCTTGTTTTAACCCAATAAAGATTGTGTGTGTTTGGCTATTCAAAGCAGTGCATTCTGGGTTATGGGAACAAGAGAAACTAGATGTTTCAGCCTCATATACACACACCTCTGTGCAGATACCTTCCTGTTCTAGCTGGGACAGTTGACGGAAGCTACGGTGCCAGAACCAACTCTGGCCTGGCACACGGGAAAAAGATGAGACAAGTCCGCTGAGCTGTGTTATGACTGGCACTGGCCTCTGTGTGTGTGTGTTTGTGTACGCATGTGTGTGCACGTCCATCCGTGGGCCGTACAGACTGACCGACTGTATGCTGTATGCATGATTTGAGCCATTCTCTACCCGTTAACACTATGTAAGCAGCAGAAACTGTCAGGAAGTGGCACACGCTCAGAGAGAACACTTTATCTGGGACCAGAACATTTTATATACCCTAACGCAACACAGTGGCAATTTTAGTTGGAGAATTATGCTTTTTTGTCATATTCAATTTCTATGCTTTTAAACAATGTTATAGTCTTATTTCTTAATGTATTGTTTTATCTAGAAGGGGATTTTCCACTTTTCTGACCTATAAACATAGTTAGAATGTAGTATTTGTGTGTTAAACAAAGCCAAAGTTTCAGAAGTGAGCCCTGAAAGATGTTTCATAACGTTCAGTTTCAAAAGGCATGGTAAAAACTGCCCCTTTAGGGATGGACCTCCTTATATGGGCGTGGCAGTGAGCCAGATAAACTCTCTGCCCTCTCCCAAGCTCTGCTTCCCTCACCCTTCCCCAAGCGCTGCTCCGCTCAAAAGGGAAAGACACATTTGTTTACGATTCCTAAAGATGCCACCATCAGGCACAAAAGACGGCGTACCTGGAGGCGGGCCATGGGTGGAATACATTACAGACTGTTTTCACTGGAATCACAAAAGAAATACAGCTGAATAGGTGCAGATACTGGAAGAACTAGAACACTTTCTGTGTTGGTTATTGTGTGTAGTTTCTCTATAGGTGATTACAACTCAATACAAAGGGCAGAAAAATGAGCACAATAGGTCCAGGTGCCACTTTCCATCTTCCCGCATGGTGGATGAGTGGTTAGAGTTGGAGACCTGAGTTTGAATCTCTGAGAGTTTGTATGTTCTCCCCGTGTGTGGGTTTTCTCCACGAGGGGTTTCCTCCCACATTCCAGTTGGCTACTCTAAATTGTCCATAGGTATGAATGTGAGTGTGAATGGTCGTGATTGTTTGGCAATCCGTCAACTGGGATAGGCTCCAGCATACCCCCGCGACCCTTATGAGGATAAGCTGCATAGAAAATGGATGGATGATTGCTCCTTTGTCTCTACGTACAACATGCTTATTAGGAGAGAAGTATACTATCTGCCATAGTATTCATTTTTATAATCTGACATTCGATTTAGTAATGCAAAATAAAAAAAGAGACCACAATAGTCATTTGAACGTTTTTAGTAATAAAAAAAATCTTACATTCTTAAGCTATTTACAGCAATCAATAAACAAAGCTACATAATCCACAATAAGCATATTCCGTGTATATTAAAAGCTATAATAAAAACAAAGCAAACCAACTATTTCAATTATGCTGCTATGCAAAAATCTATAAAATGTGAAGCAGTCCAAGCACAAAAGAACAAAAAAGGTAGCTGCCGTTAGAAGAAAAGTAGTTACTGCTTGCAAATATGGTCAGGGCTGTACAAGTCACACAGGCCAAGGACAGTAAAGCATACAGAACAGTGAGACAAATTTACATTCAGACAATATTAGTGCTATTCCAAAACATGCTTGCTGTTCCTAAATATCTGTATGGTGCCACTTAATACCCTTAACACAAATTAAAAAAGTGCACGCTAACTGTCAGGTTTTGATGTGAGTGATGATTAAAAAGTGGAGTGTAATTACGTTTATAGTATATATACACTATTTACACACACACACACACGTGTAGTGTATTTGTGAGTTCCTACTGAACATGACATTTGTCTGCGTCCGTGTCCCTCTCTTCAACACTCAAAGACTTCCTGCTTGATGCGTCTTTAGCCTGTGGACTCTGCTGGAGCAAAGGTGGAAACGTGATGAGGGTAAAACAACATGAGCATTAGGAGAATCAAAGAAATAACCAGCAGGAGAGCTGCATTTGACCTTTAACCTGGAACCTATAGTACCAATAGCTTGTCAAATAGCATGATATCAAAGCATACCTAATGAATTAAACAATGTTGACCTGGAAGTAAGGAGTCGGGTGTTACAGCTCACCTTGCAATCTGATGCGGTGGAGGTTTCCCTGGCGGCCAGTCGGGGGCTGCAGCGCCTCACTGTGGTTCTCCTGTAGATGAAGGGGCTGGCTTCCCCCATCGGAATGTCAGCAAACCCTGAGAGGACAATCCATCAATCCACATCTGTAGCAACATGCATTGTCATACACTAAATTAGTGCTGGGCGGCCATACCTCTCTGTACCAGCTCTGGAAGTCCCTCTGGCCGGAACTCCTCCTCCTGTTCTGTTCGTGTTTTAGGTGTGGTCACAGTATTGGCTTTGATCTTCTTGGTGAGAATGTGAAGGGCCTCCTGGGCGCTGTCTTTATCGCTCATGTCTCTATGAGCCCTCTTCCCAGAGGAGGAGCCCTGCGGGGACCTCAGAGGAGTGGAGGAAGCTGCGTTCTCTTTGTTGCCATTTAGTTGGATGTCCTGTTGTTTTAAGGAGGAGGACCTTCTTGCAGAGCGTCGGCAGCCGTCAGCACCACTGTTGTGGATCTTGTCTTTGTTGGCAGACAGATGCTGCAGCTTTGTTGTCAGCACCTCATTGGCCTCCTCTAGTTTGTGCACCTCCAACATCAGGCTGCAGTATTTGTTCATGGTGTCGTCCACCTCCTTTGTCTTCTCCTCCGCAAGTTGGTTAACTTCTTTTAATTCGATGTTGACCTCCTGGAGGGCTGCCTTCAGTTCCTCCACCTCTTTGCTTTTCACCTCAGAGTCTGCCCTTGACTCCTTAAGGGACGCCTGCAGCTCCTCCACCTCCTTCCTCCCCTCTGCTTGCAGCTGCTTCACCTCTTCACTGCTCTGGCCATCTGGTGTAAAAGGTGGTCCGTGTTAAAAATGTACTTCATAACAAGGCGACATGGAGGAGACGATTGGAGGTGCGAACAAACAAACCTGAGCTGCTCAGTAGGAGCTGCTTCTCTTGCTCCAGCTGCTTGCACGTCTTCATCCAAAGAGTCAACTTGCTACTGGCCGAGTCTCTCTCTTTGGACAGACGGACGACACGAGATGACAGCTCAGACACCTGGGCGGAGAAAATTAGGAGAGAATTTAAACTAGTGAACTTTGTTGCTTATAAATGATCATTTAAGCACATTACTGTCATCTATTGGATAGGACGTAAACAGTATTGACCTTTGATTTATATTACTCCACATACTTTGCTATTAATGGCTCCATTCCTATTATATGCAACATTATACCACCGAGTACATGTGTACCTGCTCACTGAGCTTTGAGACAGAGAGCTGCTGTGCTTCCAGCTGCTCCTCCATGGAGGAAACTGTGGACTGAAGGCTAAGTTGCTCCTCTGAGAGTTTCTCCTTGTCACTTTCAACTCTTTGCTTCTCCTGTTCTAACATAGAAAGAGCTGAGGACAACCGCATCTTCTCTTCTTCCATCAGCACCAAGGACGACTGAAGCGTCTTCATCTCCGCCTCCAGCTTCTGTCTGTCCTCCTCTGCCCGGTCGCTCCCCTGCTCCTCCTTGATAGAATGAAGCGTTTCATTCACCTGCTGCAGTCTCGCTTTTTCCTCTAACAGTCGTCTGTTTTCTCCTTCTAGATGCTCCAACGCCTCCCTCTCTGCCTCCTTGGTTTTTACAATGTCTTCTTGCAGACCTTGAATGCGAGTAATCAGATTGTTTTTCTGTTCCTCCCACTCCTTCCCTCCCATCTTCCAGTTCTCCAATGAGCTCTGCAGACATAGTTTCTCCTCCTCCAAGTCCCCCAGCAGACACGTCATCCTCTGTCGCTCCCTCTCCATTTCTGCGCTCTTTTCTTCAAGGGAGATCTCTCGCCGACGAGTTGCGTCAAGCTGAACCTGGAGGTCGTCCACTCGCCTCGTCTGCTTCTCCACTTCATCCCTCAGTCCCTTCTCCAACTCCTCCATGCTGCATCTCAGCCTCGCCTCTTCTTCTCTACGATCCAACTCGGAACTCTCCAGCCCTCGCTCCAGCGCATCTTTAGCGGCCTTCAGCTCCTCCAGCTCTTGATCTTTTGTTTGGAGCTCTTTCTCCATTTGCTCCTTTTCTGATCTCAGGCTGTCCAGAGTGGCAGAGAGTTTGGAGAGCTCCTCATTGAGATCTCTCCTCTCTTCTTCCACCTGAGGACCAGACAAAATTAGATGAGACAATCAGCTAGAGAAGAAAGCACAAGTAATTATGAAGAAGTATGTATATTGATTATGCCTATAAGACTGTATTTTTATGAATGTACCTTTTGCCTTTCTTCCTCCAGTTCTGCTTTACTGGTCTCAGCCTATATTAATATGCAAGTCAAACATAGTTTGTGTTAAAACTAGTTCAACTTAAGTTTATTCTAGTAATATAAAGCTTTGAGAGTACCTGAAGGACAGCTTCCTCAAGATCTTTCTCCACCTCCTCCTTCTGTCTCTCCAGAGCATCAATGCGGTCTTGCAGTGAGTCGGACTTCCTCTGCGCAGCTACAAAACACACACACAAAGTCCTGGTCAGAGCATTCCAGCAAGGCAAAGCCTCAGGACACTTCCAAAGAAACAAAGAAGTTACCTTTGAGCAGTTCATCCATCTGCTTCTTCTTCCTCTCGTCAGACTCGATACGCACACGGAGCTTTTCAATGCCGCTCCGCATCTGCTGGACCTCATCTTGAGTAGAGTTCAAACGGGAAGCAATTTCACCTTTTTCTAGTAGAGAAGACTCCAGAGACTGAGTCAGCTGTCTCACTTCTCCCTCCAAAGCCTTGGCAAAGAAAGACCAAAGGAAGTTTTTTGTTTGTTTTACAAAAAAAAGGTCTTACATATATTAAAATGACTCATCGTTTTCCTTTCTTACGTGGATTTTGCTGAACATGGACTCTGTGTTTTGATTGGCAGATGTGTGATCTTCCAAAACCTTGTCGAGCTGGCCCATTAGCTGTTCTTTCTCTCCACTCTGCCGAGACACAGCTTCCTCCAACACCTTCATCTGCTCCAACAACTTAAGACAGAAAGACAACTCTTACAATTCTGATATAAACAAGTAATGTTCTGGAGTGTGTACCTGTTGCCTCTCTGTCTTGATTTTTTCCACATTGCCTTGCAGAGCTTCGTTTTCCCTCCTCCCCGCTCTGATGTCCTCCTCCAGGATGGATATTAAACCCCTGGTGTCACGGTTGGTCTGCTCCAGCCCGTTAACCTTTTGTTGCCATTGTCCCACAGACTGGCTCAGTTCATCTCGCTCCTCGGTGCAGGAAACCAGCTCTGTTCTCAGCTGGAGTGTCTATCAGGAATGCCACACAATCAGAAGAATGTGCCTACTTGCCGAATTCATTCATTTGTTCAAAAATGAAAATACTGAATAATTTGTATAATTTTCCTGACTTTGTACACGTGGGCAGCGACCGAGCACTGACCTCAGTGGACATTGTTTCTATCTGCTGCTCCAAGCCTGAGCACATCCTCTTCTGAGTTTCTAGCTCATCTCCTAGCCTGCTGCACTCCTCTTGCAGGGCTTCCAGCTCAGATTCCATGCCCAGGATGTGCTGCTCCAGGTTGGCTTTCTCCGAGCGAACCCTCTTCAACTCACTCTCCTGCTGAAGGAACTTCTCGTCCCACCCACCTTACAGTAGTATTGATAAATATGTTACAGGGTTACTTATAATATAACATACTTGCATGTATTTAGTATATATTATTTACCTTTGGCCATTTGTAGTCCTTCCATCATCTCCATGGCATCACTTAGCTGGCAGTGAGATGTTTGGAGCTGCAGGGTTAATGCTTCCCTCTCTTCCAACATCTTTGACAACTACATTTAAACACACATCATTTGCTCCGGTTATTTATAATAAATGTTAGAAATGCAACAGGACTGTCTAACCCACCTGATCAGAGAGGCTGTCCCTCTGCTGCAGAGCACTGTTCAGTTTGTCTGCTGCACAACATGCCTCTTCTTCTGCTGAGTGAACTTTATTCTCCAATTTTTCAACCTGGGCCTGGAGGTCAGAGGTCAACTCCTTCCTCAGTGCAAGGTCAGAGGTCAGAAGCTCAATCTCAGATTGCAGCGCCTGGACCTCCTCTTCTCGCTCTGAGAGCTTTTTCTTGTCGTGGTCGTGTTGTAACTGCACAATCTCCATCTCTGTTAAGAAACAGTACTTTAGTCTGAATTAATCAAATATATGTTTATCACTGAGGTCATACTGAGGGATTGAATATCTGGGTTACATTAAGCTACATGTGAATGGCAAAATATTACATACACCTCTCCATATGATGCATCTGCAACCACAATAATGAACAAACAGTCATGGCTATGACGATATTGTAAATTTATTACATCACCAACAGCGTGAATAGTTAATTATCTTCATTGCAATTCCACCAGTGAGTGTCACCATACTCACCGCTGGATGGTAACTCCGCGGTCCCATCCGGAGAGGTGGAACACAGTGAAAGATCACAGGTAGCAGCTTCATTCTCAAGGACAGCCTTGGGAGAGTTCTCCTCCGGAGCCTGCAGGAACAAAAACATCAACAAAATTATAGCTAAAGCTACTTTCTGGTTTATCCTGGTTTAGTACATACAAGGTTCCCAAAGAGGGATACGCGTACCGCCAGGTGTATGGCAATTGTCATGGGAGTACATGACACCTAACACTCATCACCTGAATGCCTCAGAGCGCACTAAGAAGGATAAATGTTTTTCATTGCTGTGTGCGAGTTATATGAATAAGTAAGTTTGATGATTATGTTGTGTATTGAGTGTTAAACCTTGAAGATTTTATTTATATTGGTGTTCCGATCCCAGCACTGAGAAAACCTGTCAATGTATGTGCATGGCAAGATGAGAGAGTGGGGATTGCCCCCAAAATGAGGCTTTACATTGCTTCACGTGAAAAATTTGGGAACCACAGTAGCACATAAACACTTATAAAATATATAAAAACAATATATTTCCTACTTGGTCAAACTGCTGCTGCTGATCCTCCTGCATTTTCATCCCATCTTCAATGAATGCATCTTCTTCCACGTGTCCTTGAATCATGCCTGGTTTAATGACCTCGAGGACTGGTTCTGTCCCACTAAAAGGATTTCAAATTGATAAGATGTATTTATCCGAATAGAGTATTTCTCATGATTGAAAATGACAGTGTACCTGGCGGCTTCGTCGGGCTGGTTTAAGGGTTCTTCCAGTTTGTACTCATTCACTGGCAAGGAGTCTACTGCGAGCTCCAAGTTGTTGTGGCTCGACGTCTCCACTGGAATAACCATTCAAAGTGATTCGGTCTTAATGTGCCATAAAGCAAAGCCCATGATGACATCATTTGTATTTTAAAAACATGCACTCACTGCTGAGGTCTGCCTCTTGGGGCTCGGTGGTGCTAGACCTTTTTCCTGGCTCGTCCTGAACCTGTGACAGCTGCTGTATGAGGTGGTGTTGTTGGCCCACCTGCTCTAGCAGAGAGTCATACTTATGTCTGAACACACTCAGCTCCTGTTGCAAACTCGACAACTTCTGATGAAGCTCAGCCTGCTCCATGTCAAACTGCTGGCTCCTGAGACACAATCAAGAACATTAACAAACAATACGACACTGAATGTATGAAGCAGGTAAAATTGTACCTGTCTCTGTTCTCCTCTTCGAGCTGCCCCTTCATCTTGTGACACTCCTGCTGTGCGGACAGCAAGAGGTCCTGGATACGTTCCTTCTCCTGTAGCAGAGAAGCCACCTGGTCCTCAAGCATGGCGATCCCCTCTTGGAATTGCCGTGTCTCCTCCATCAGCTGATTATTTGTGACTTCCAACTCAACTTTTTCTTCCACTGCTTGATTGAGCTTGAGTGTCAGCACACTGAACGGAGCATCAAGTTGTTCTTTCTCCTCGTTGAGCTGCCTCAATGCTGACTCTTTCGCTGCCACATTAGTCTGCAAGTGTTTGTTCTCCTCAGCTAACACAGCCAGCCTGGCTTCCAACTGCTGATTCTTCGCATTGAGCGTCATCATGTCAGCTTCTAATTGCTCTTTGTCTGCTATTAATTGCTTCATAGTGGCCTCCAGGCTATTTTTCTCCTGATGTGATTGCCTGACATCATCTTCTTTGTCTTGAATAGTCTGACTGAGAGAGGCCACTTTAGCCTCCAGAGTGGCAATTACTTCTTCCGGTTGACTGTGTTTGATGGCGTCCCCTTCCAGGCGAGTTATTTCGCCACTTCTCTCCAACAGCTCCTCTCTGGCTGTGAAGTACTGCGTCTCCAGCACAGAGTTCTGAGACTGGACCTCCACAAGCCGGGATTCCAAGACAGAGACCTAAGAAAAACGTGCAAATTTGGATTAGGTGTGGCTCCTCACTACATTACAAATTATAGTCCCCCATAGCAATGAGCACCACATCTACCTGGGATTTGCTGTCCTCTAACTGGGCCTCCATGTCCGATATCTGGGTTTTGTTATAAGCCAGCTCGGACTTCAGTGACTGGATTGCGTCATTTAGTGCCTCTACTTGGCTTTCGTAAGAGTTGACCGTTGTTTCATTGTCTTCCAGGTCCATCTGAAGCATTTCCAGCTGCACCTTTAAGCAAAAACATAACAAAGTTGAATTCAGATGTAATGCCAATTTTGATTAAAACTATGAGATAGATAACAATCTAATAATGTTCATTATTGTGGTTGTCGCTTGCATAACATTTCTCATCGATAACCTGAGGTTTAATTGTACACACACCTTGATTTTGTTCATAGCAACCGTTTTCTCTTTCAGGTGCTCTGAGGTCTTGGCCTGTTCTGCATCTGCACTGTTTAACCGCTCCTTTAAGCTCTTTATCATTGAATCTCTTTCCTCTAATCCTTGTGAAGCTGCAGACAGAGTGGCCTTCATGGTCTTCATTTCTGTTCGTACATGAGTGTACTCCTCTTTAGTGGTGCTCATGGTTTCCTCTGCGGCTTTAAGCTGCTCTCTGAGGCTGTTTTCCTTGTCAAGGAAACTTCGAGCCTCCAAAGCGTGACTCTCAGACAGGTCGCTCATCTTCTGCCTGAGCTCTGCCACTTCTTTTTCCAAAGCAGAGCTTAGTCTCACTCTCTCAGTCAGAGTGTTCTCCAAGTTGCTCTTGACTTCAGTCATGGAGGAGAGACTCTTCTCTAGGGCGTCCAGATGTTTTTTGAGGTCAGCCTGCGAGCGGTTGACCGCATCAAGTTCGCTCTTCAGCAAGGGGACTTTCTCAGCTGCTTCTTTGCTTGCAGAAAGGTTTTTCTCTAAAGATGACATCTGCTCCTGCAGCTTGTTTACCTTCTCATCACGTGAATGCTTGAGGAGCTTAACGAGAGGAAAATAAATGTATTAGCCTGTGACTAATGGCTACAAAGCTTATTTTAAATCTATTCATCAACCTTTTTACCTCCATTTCTTGAACAGCATTTTCCAGGTCCACATTTTGTTTCTTCAGAGACAAAACCTGAGCCTGGCCTTCTCTGAGCTGCCCCTCCTTCTCTGCCATCTGGGTGAGCACATCCTTAAGCTCCTCCTCCAACTGTTGAAACTTTTGCATTTTTTCCACATTTGTCTTTTTTTGCTCCTCTTCACGATCGGTCATCGTCTTGATTTGTTTATGCAGCTCCGCTCCGAGTTGTTCCTGCACCTTCAGTAGCTGCTCCATAGACGTGATCTAAAACATTTAGAAATTAATTTGATAGCTGAGAAAAGACTTAAGTTGTGAATATGACACGGTGAACTAGGAATTTTGACCGTTTCAAGTACTGCAATTCCAAACACACCTGGTTTTTGGTCAGTAAGAGCTCTTGCTGAGTTTCTTCCAACCGCAGCTTGATCTGCGTCACCTCCTCTGCCTTCGCTGCAAGGCTTTCCTCACATTGCCTCAACACTGCTGCTTTCTCCTCAGACAACCTGGTGGCATTGGTAGATGGACGCCGTTATAATTAAAGACTTCTTTTTGGGGGACATAATCAGAAAGTACCAGGACTTGGTATGTACCATTCATTCATTATCTACCGCTTTTTCCTCACGAGGGTCGCGGGGGTTGCTGGAGCCTATCCCAGTTGTCTTCGGGCGAGAGGCGGGGTACCCCCCCAGACTGGTATGTACCAATGTATTTCTATTGTATATTTTTCCACAAATAAAAAATGAGAATCAGCACCTCCAAGTCCGAGTCCATGGTTCTCACCCGGAAAAGGGTGGAGTGCTATCTCCGGATCAGGAGTGAGATCCTGCCCCATGTGGAGGAGTTTAAGTACATCAGGGTTTTGTTTACGAGTGAGAGAAGGATGTAACAAAAGATCAACGGGGGATCTGCAGATGCAGACTCTACATCAGTCTACGTTCCTAACCTCTTCTATGGTCATGATGAGCTTTGGGTAGTGACCGAAAGGACAAGATCACAGGTACAAGCGGCTCCAATGAGTTTTCTCCACAGGGTCGCTGGGCTCTCACTTAGTGATAAGAGACTAGAGTGACACCGCTACTCCTCCGTATTGAGAGGAACCAGATGAGGTGGCTTGGACATCTGGTTAGGATGCATCCCTGGGGAGGTGTTCAGGGCACGTCCAACCGGCAGAAAGCCTCGAGGAAGACTGAGGCCACGTTGGAGAAACCAGAATATTGACTGCATTAAACGTAGTAGTAGTACTAGTACGCCCTTTATTCTTGTCATTTATGCAGGAGCACAAGCGAAATTGTGCAATTGTGTAGTGATTATGAGATTACAATAATTCATAGTAAATGTAATAACTAACCTAAGGAGAAAAGAGATGCATTTATTTCAGTTAAAGTATTTGTTGGGGATGCCACAAAAATGCAAATGTGCTACAAAGTCCGTAAGGCTAGTGAGTGCAAAGATTTTTTTAAATTGTTTTTAAGTGAGCAGAAAAATAAATAAAATAAAATACCTCACCTGGAATTTCTCTCCTCATGTTCTGCAGTGACCCGAGTGAGGCTTTCTCTCAGCTGGCGTAGTTCAGCTTGGCTAAGTTCTAGCAGCTGGTCTTTGGAGAGGGCCAGGTCCGATGCCACTTGGTGCTCCTCCTGCAGCTGAGCGATACTCCTCTGAGCCTGCTCAGCTCGAACAGTTTCCCTTTGCAGCCTCTCCTCCAGGTTTTGGACCTGGACAAATTGAATAATTAGCATGTTCTTCAACCCGGTAGAACAGTAAAAAACAATCACCTGTGTTTCAAGCTGGGCCACTTGTGTAGCAACATTTGCCAGATCTTTGTGATGCTTCAGTTCAGCCTCAGAGGATTTAGTCTGGAGCTCCTTGTACTGATGCTCCCTCTCCTCCAGCTCTGTACATTTGATGAGGAGTTCTCCCTTCAGGCTGTCAACGTATGCCGACAGCCTGGCCTGCTCGTCCTCTGCACTCCTCAGCTGCTTCTACAATGCAGGATAAATAATTGAGGTGGACGACGGTGTGTATGGTAAGAAGAGTATGAGAAGCTGCTGTACTGTACCTTCAGTTCTTCATTCGCATCTTTCTGTGTGCTTAGACTGTTGTCCAACACACAGATCTTGTCTGAGAGTTCCTTCTGCATGGCCTCTACATCACGGATGAGGGTCTCCTTCTCTTTCTTCCAATCCAACAAAGCTTGATGTTCTTGTGTGAGGTTCTTGCGCTCATCATGACTCGTTGCAAGTGTGTTCTTCAGCTCTTGACTCTCTTTTAGAGCCTCTGTCAACCTGGTGCTCAGTTGATCTGCCTCTTGCTTCTGTTTCTGTGTTTCCTTCTGGGATCTACAGTAAAACGTGACAGCAACAGGCTTTATCAGCTTTCATCAAATCATAAAGTAAGACTGGATGGTGGTTTTCTTTTATCAACCTTTCATTTTTAGCCTCTGTATCAGAGAGCGTTCTCTTGAGGTTTTCCAGCTCCCGTGTCGAAGCCTGAGTCTGCTGCTCCAGTTTGGATTGCAGTCTCTTCAGTTCTTCTTGTTGGCTTTCAGATTTTGCTGTGAAGGTATATTCAAGGCATTTATATGAATGCCATTATATGAATGCCATATGAATGGCATTTATAAGAAACATGAGCTGGATGTCTATCAACCAGCAAGTCACCTTTGAGGTCTTCCAATAGACCCTGGTTACGTTTGAGAGTCTGGTCCAAGGTCTTCTTCTCTTCCTCTAGCTGCGATAGATGTCTGTTGCTTTGGTCCAACTGGATACAAGTACTGTTCTTCTCCCTCTGCTGTTCCTAAAATCAGGAATGAACATGAATGAAAATATGCCACCAAAGAACAACATTTTAAATATTTATAAACTAAAATATATACAGCTCGACATATTTTTAAATATTATTCATTATATATAATTTCATATATTAAAATATGTGATATATTTTGTATTCTCAAACATTTTTAATTAAAACGGTCATCAATTAATTAGTTAATTATCTCTAGCTAGACAAATCCTAATGGCGGTAATTGTATTTTCAAATTAAATTACAAATACTGTACAACTCAATTTACACAAACTATCTCCGGATCAGTGAAAACCTACATTTAATTGTGGTGACACAGTGTGTCTGTTAGCGTAGCGGCCACTATTAGAGGCGATCTCGATATGACAGAGGGAATCACGCCAAATGTCAAAAGCAGTGAACACTGTCCCAGTAAGGCACCTCTAATTTTTTGCATAGCTCCTCTTCTTTAGTCTGGCTGGCCTGGAGGCTCTGTTGAGAGCGTAGCAGCTTGTGTTTATGCTCCTCCACCTCCTTCTCCAGGTGACCCTTCTGTAAACACATCTGCAACAAGATGGATCAATGAATGAAATTAAATATCAAAAGAACTGGACATTGAAACGAAATAAAACCTTACCTTCTCCATATCAGACTGCAATATGTTGTTGTCTTTTTTGGACTGCTGGATCTCCTGCGTTAATTTAGTTCTGCTCTGCTCCATCTGCTGCTCCAAAGCCTGGTGAGATCGTTGCAGCTGGGACAGCTCCTACACGCATCAAATGTTATCTTAGCACATTAAAAAGATTAGATGTTGTCCTGTGTTGGTGCACCTTCTGGCCATCTCTCTCTTGGTCCTTGAGTTTCTGTTCCAGAGCTCGTCTGCAACTCTCAGCATTGTGTCTCTGACAGTTCATCTCCTCGGTCACTTGTTTCAGCTTCTGCTCAACTGAGGAACACTGAGCAGAAAAAAAGCAGTAACATTGATGACCACTTTGTCACACTTTGCTCCTTGTGTAGTAAAAATGTAGACAAATTGTAAGGTGATGTCGTACCTTGACCTCCAGCTGTTGATGTCTGTCTGTGGTCTGACGCAGCTCGTGGCTGGTCTTGGCCAAGTCTCGGTCCCTTTCAGTCAGGTCTTTACGGGCCTGTGTCAGCTGGATTTGTAGGTCCTGCAACTTGGAGGCCTGGTTAGAGAGCTCTCTTTCATGACTAGAAAGACTCCTCTCCAGCTCCGAGACACGACCACGCAGCTCTGAAAAAAAAAACAGTAGACACAGATAAGTGAGAATACTGCACTTGTTTATATCATGACCCTGAGCGTTTATTTAGCAGTCTCAGTGGCTACCTCCTCCAGTTCCACCGGGAGGACACCAAGGCGTTCCCAGTCCAGCTGTGAGACATAATCCCTCCAGCATGTTCAGGGTCTGCCCCGGGGGCCTTCTCCCGGAACACCTCACCAGTGTCTGGGAAGCAGACGTCTGAGGAGCACCGGCTCCACCGAGTCCCTCCTGGATGACTGAGTATAGCCACCAGACAGAGAAAACTCATTTTGGCCGCTTGTACCCGTGATCTTGTTCTTTGGGTCATGACCATTGGTGAGGGTGGGAACATGGATGGACCAGTAAATTGAAATTCCAGCTCAGCTCTCTCTTCACCACGACGGTCCACTACAGCAACCTCATTACTGCGGATGCTATGCCAATCCACTTGTCCAACCTTACAACCAACCTATTTGGTTATATGCTGTAAATAAAGTACCCTGGTTGAGGTTCTTCAGTTGCTCCATTGGCTGGGATCCACCAGGACTTGGCACTGGTCTGGTGCAGCTCATCCGCTGGCTGGGTTTTATGGGCGTCTCTTCGTGGGCCTCCCAGAGGGACGCGCCCCGCCTCTTCAGAGGCGTTTCCATAGCGTCCTGAGACTGGCGGTCTTGCTGTTGCCATGGAAATATGGAGGATCCAGCTTGGCGCGCAGCAATGTCTTTGTGGCTCACGCTGGCCGACGACTGATTCAAAAGCTAGGTAAAGTAAGTACAGTAAAGTTAGTACTTAGTACATTACAAACATACACACAATGACAATGGACTCACTTTGACCTGCAGGATTTTGAGTTCATTCTCCAGCCTTTTTCTTTCTTGCACCTCCTGGTTGTATTTGTCTTGAAGATCATCTAGTCTGTCATCTGTGGGGGGGAGAAACAATATTGTTTGTCCCATTTGGAAGGCTTACACTTAAAAATACACAATCACAACATTGTACTACCTTGCTGTCTGTATGCTGGAACTGGAGTGGGGAAACTTTTCTGTGGAGTCGTGTATGGTTGCAGCTCTGAGGAGGATGTCAAGGAGGAAGAGCCAGCAGGTTGCGAGCGATCAAGCTCATTTTTATACCTAAAGACAACAACTCATAAGAAGACTGTACTTTTGTTAGCATATAAACAGAAATAGCATAACTCACTTCTTGAGCTCTTGCTCCAGTCGCTCTATGGTCTTTCTGCAAGAGTTGAGCTGGCCCTCTAGATAAGAAACCTTAAAAGAGAGAATGAAATCATTCCCATTCCATTTGATTTAGACATTCTTGCCATGTCTTCAATGTCCTTGAAGTAGACATGATAATACTTCAATATTTGTCCAGTTTTTTTTTATATCTTTAACAATAATTACTTTGGCTTCTTCCGGTCCTCCATTTAACTTGATGTAGATTTTGCAGTTGTTGTTCCAAGTTACAAGACGTGTGCCTTGTTGGTGCATTTTGTCAGATGCTTATTGATATAAATTTGGACTTTATTCTAAAACTATTCTTGCTATTTTTCCCTCTTCTTACCTGCTGCTCTTTGACCCCCAGATCATGGGCAACCTTTTGTCTTGCTTTCTCTATAGAGTCACATGACTCTACTAATGACTGGTTCTCTCTTTTTAAGACCGATGCTTCATTGCGCTCACTGTCCACCTGCAAAAAAATTTAAAAAACACACTAAATTCCATGACATGTCTTTTTTCCTCTATTCAGAAGTATACATCACATTGTGTTGCTGTCATTAAACCCCAAAGAAGAATCCCATTCAGTTGCATCGACTTGAAATTTCTCACACAATTCAATGCCCTCTATAAAACATTCATGGTGCACTTTTTAGGGGACTGACATGTTTGTTTGTTTTTTTTTAACATGATGGCAATCAAGCAAAACATCTTTGCACAGGTACAGGCGGGATTGAGCAATGAATTGTCCATTACAAAAGATTAAGGATATATCTGTATTACCTGTATGCTAAGCATGTCTTCCAAAGCACAAATACAATTCAACTGTAACACAATTCCAGACATCCCAGTGTCAAATCCAGCCACCACTGACCTTTTGTTTCTGCTTCTGCAGGGCCGCCTCCAGTGAGTCAAGCTGAAACTGCTTTTGAGTCCTCTCCTTCTTCAGTTTGTCCAGCTGGACTTCCATCTCCTGGATCTTCTGCAGGGCTTTCCCTGGAAGGCCATCCTTCCACTCCTCCACTGCCCAGCTCATGGTCTGTCACCCGACGAAGGGGGGGAACACAAATCGGATAAGGGCAAGAAAAATGTTTGAATGTTTTTTTTACACCGGCAGGAATTGACAATATGGAGACCCCTTCGATTCTTACTTTACCCAATAGTCAGTTTAGTCCTGATATCAAAGCACCGAAAAGGTTCAATAAATACCTAGCTTCACGAGACCACTCCGCTCGTGCATTATATTAGCAATAATATGACGTCGACGATGCCTTGGCACCATGTTTACCAACTATATTTATTTATCAACCTCGACGAAAATTAATTAAAGTGGCGTATTGAAGCCATTCTATAGTTGGTAGATTTTCCTAAACGGTAGTAACGGGCGTAACCACGTTAATAGCTGTAGCATTAGTGTAGCGTTGATTGTGACTTGGCGTTTTGTTTTCAACTTAACCTCATAAAAAACCATTGGAGCGGAGTGCAATATGATATAACTATATCCTAAAGATGAAATTACTTCATGCAAAAATATAAAGACTAAACTTACCGTGGCGCTACGATTCCCTACGAGGAGTGTTGACTGGTCCTGTTGAAAGAAAATTCAAACTGTCCAGACCCCAATCGCGTTTCGTTCATCTTGATGCTCATTGGTCAAAGCCAGTGACGTAACCAAAGCAAAGCATGTGATTGGTTGACATTTGTTTGTTGTCTTCGGTGTGCCACCGCGCGGCGATCCATTGTAACTGCTGACGACAAATAAAGGCGCGTATCCTCCTCGTTCATTGCAATAAATAATTTTATTGATTGATTGACTTTGACAGAGCGGTATCAATTCAACAATTGAAAATATATCGTAATGTTGAACGGAACTATTTTACTCATATTTTGTTCGTGTATTTACATAAAACATGAAAGTTGTAGGCTACACCACTGAAAACTACAACCGCGATAAAGGGCGTATCTGACAGTGTCAATCAAAACTGACATTTTAGGTGTCATTTCTTCCAAATAAACACCTCATTGACAATGGGTGTCATACCGTTTTTTATTGGAATTCACTGACATAATACAGAAAGAGTGTCAGAATTTATCTGCATTCCATATTACTATAAACATTCATGCTTGACAAAGTAGCAACTTACATACCCAAAATGTACACATACCCAAAAATGTTTTTATTCGTGCAGCATTTATGTTGATTGGGGAATCTATTTTTTGTGCCATACAGTTTCCCTTTCATGACATCATGGGGGGAAAAACAATTTAAATGCTTACTCCCTGACAGCCCTTAAATGTGATTTAATACTTTTCATTGCACTGCAAAGAAGGCAGCAGGACAGGCACCTCAGTTTTTTTTTTAATACAAGCAGAGAGCAGTTAGTTGCTACAAATTGGACCCACTGCTTAGAGGGAAGATGCAAAAGCTACTGATACATGACATGAATATTCCCATTTATTCCCAAAAGTATAAATGAGAGTTTATTTTCCTCCTGGAGCCAGCACTTTACATAATTTCTTTGAAGCTAGTAATAAAATAAATAATTTTGGTAGATTGACAAATGTTTAGACAAGAGGGAACAATAATACGCTAAAATACTGTTTGCTTTGCTTGACAAACAAGTAAAAATAGCTACACTTTTGCCCCAAAGCAACTCTGCCTCACTTCTGCAGTGACTATAAAATGACTGAAAGTACACACCATTAGCTACACATGCACAATAAACCTAACTTTGAAATAGAATACAAGTATACATCATCAGATGGGTTTATTATTATGCTGTACAATTGCACTGCATCATACGAGTATGCGTTTCCTCTCATTAGGTTGTGCAGGTGTACCTAATATTGTGGCCAGACAAGTAACTATAACCCGTGGCGCTTTTGGTCAACAAGCCTTGTATAAAAAGAAAACAAATGACAACACGAATTATAAAACATGCAAACCTTAAAAGTACAGTCAAACAAGCCAAACACAAACAAAACAAATACTGACTCAAGAACAGTTTGCATTTTCTCTTCAGTTGCTACAGAGTACCTGCTGATGTGTTTTTTTATACCAGCAACCAAACAAGAATGAAAAGAAGCAAGAAACACTGATGCGTGATATAATTTAAAATGAAATATACAAGATTGTGCGGTTTGAACATTGGTTGATGTCACCTCCAGTCGAGACGCATATCTAAAGGTGCCGTCCTTCCAAAAGGCAGCTGACATGACAAAGCAGGGTCAAAAACCTTTTCTGTTATAAATGACCATCTTGTTGGGTTGCTGATGAAGGTGTCGGTACAGTACTTATCCTCAGCCAAAAGCTGTGATAATAAAAATAATAGAGACAATTCCCACTGAGTATAGGTGTCAAAAAAGAGGTAAAAGATGCATGCCCATGCCATTAGGGTTTGTTGCTTTTGAAGATCTTCCGTTGGTAGATCTATCCTCGTTTTCCCAACCTCACTTCTGCTCTTCAATTTCTCGTTTGACTTCTGCGACATAATGGTGATCTTTGCCATGAGCTACCTCCATGATGGCCAGCGCCTGGACACAACACAAAGAGTTATTGTGACACTATTTTTCACTATATACAGTGAAGAAAATAAGTATTTGAACACCCTGCTATTTTGCTATTTCTCCCACTTAGAAATGCATGATTTTTTAACAATTTATTTGTGTGATACAGCTGCAAATAAGTATTTGAACACCTGTGTATCATCTAGAATTCTGACCCTGAAAGACCTGTTAGTCTGCCCATTAGAAGTCCACCTGCACTCCATGTATCATCCTGAATCAGATGCACCTGTTTGAGGTCGTTAGCTGCATAAAGACACCTGTCCACCCCATACAATCAGTAAGACTTTAACTTGTAACATGGCGAAGACCAAAGAGCTGTCCAAAGACACCAGAGACAAAATTGTACACCTCCACAAGGCTGGAAAGGGCTACGGAGCAATTACCAAGCAGCTTGGTGAAAAAAGGTCCACTGTTGGAGCTATCATTAGAAAATGGAAGAAGCTAAACATGACGGTCAATCTCAATCGGAGTGGAGCCCCATGCAAGATATCACCTCGTGGGGTCTCAATGATTCTAAGAAAGGTGAGGAATCAGCCCAGAACTACACGACAGGACTTGGTCAATGACCTGAAAAGAGCTGGGACCACCGTTTCCAAGGTTACTGTAGGTAATACACTAAGACGTCATGATGTGAAATCATGCATGGCACGAAAGGTTCCCCTGCTTAAACCAGCACATGTCAAGGCCCGTCTTAAGTTTGCATATGACCATTTGGATGATACAGAGGAGTCATGGGAGAAAGTTTTATGGTCAGATGAGACCAAAATAGAACTTTTTGGTCATAATTCCAATAAGCGTGTTTGGAGGAAGAAGAATGAAGAGTACAATCCGAAGAACACCATCCCTACTGTGAAGCATGGGGGTGGTAGCATCATGCTTTGGGGGTGTTTTTCTGCACATGGGACAGGACGAGTGCACTGCATTAAAGAGAGGATGACTGGGGCCGTGTATTGTGAGATTTTGGGGAACAACCTCCTTCCCTCTGTCAGAGCATTGAAGATGGGTCGTGGCTGGGTCTTCCAACACGACAACGACCCGAAGCACACAGCCAGGAAAACCAAGGAGTGGCTCCGTAAGAAGCATATCAAGGTTCTAGCATGGCCCAGCCAGTCTCCAGACCTGAACCCAATCGAAAATCTTTGGAGGGAGCTCAAACTCCGTGTTTCTCAGCGACAGCCCAGAAACCTGACTGATCTAGAGAAGATCTGTGTGGAGGAGTGGGCCAAGATCCCTCCTGCAGTGTGTGCAAACCTGGTGAAAAACTACAGGAAACGTTTGACCTCTGTAATAGCAAACAAAGGCTACTGTACCAAATATTAACATTCATTTTCTCAGGTGTTCAAATACTTATTAGCAGCTGTATCACACAAATAAATTGTTAAAAAATCATGCATTGTGATTTCTGGATTTTTCTTTTTAGTTTATCTCTCTCACAGTGGACATGCACCTACGATGAAAATTTCAGACCCCTCCATGATTTCTAAGTGGGAGAAATAGCAAAATAGCAGGGTGTTCAAATACTTATTTTCTTCACTGTAGGTATATTTGGGTACATGAGACTTCATTCATTCATTCATTTTCTACCGCTTTTCCTCACGAGGGTCGCAGGGGTGCTGCAGCCTATCCCAGCTGTCTTTGGGCGAGAGGCGGGGTACACCCTGGACTGGTCACCAGCCAATCACAGGGCACATATAGACAAACAACCATTCACACTCACAATTTGGAGTCACCAATTAACCTAGCATGTTTTTGGAATGTGGGAGGAAACCGGAGTACCCGGAGAAAACCCACACATGCATGGGGAGAACATGCAAACTCCACACAGAGATGGCCGAGGGTGGGATTGAACCCTCGTCATCTAGCGCTAACCACTCGACCGCCGTGCCGCCCTTACATTAACTTGTATTCCTAAAATACAATACAAACATAACTAGTGTATACCTTCTTTAGTGCTTTGACTCCTTGTGTCTTCTTTTCCAGCCCCAAATACAAGCGGCCCAGTTTCAGATACATGGACGCCACATTTAGGGAGTAGGCCGGATAGTGCACACTGTGGAGTAGTGCACAATGTAGATTATGCAGGAGATGTAACTAATATTCAGCTTTTAATATTTGTATTGTGGGGCATCTTGATGTCATCACAAGCTAAAGTAGCGGCAATCATTTCTGCGATACCTGTATGGGTGAACAATCTTCTCTCCATAGTTCATAGCTCCGTCCCAGTCCTGCATGTAGAGACAGACACCCATGGACTGATACATCATGTGCAGCATGTAGACGTTGGTATCTGCAAATATGGCGCCCATTTTCTCCTGGCTGAGTTCACACATTTCCAGCAGCTCGCTCGGGCGTGCAAAAAGAGTCAAGGAACGGCGACAGGAGCAGCATGAAACAACTGAGGATGACTTGCATATTTAAAAACAAAAAAGGCAACACATGAGAATGAGGAAAAAGGATATTCTTGTAATGTTTCGCTCTTCTGAACTCCTCAATGACATTCTTGGCATAACGGACCATGGATCGGATTTCTTCTGGCTCTGGTGCTCCGGAGCTAAGCTTCCGAACTTCCATCTTTTCTTTGTCCTATAATGAAACAATAATGTGTCACTGAACGCCATGCGTCCACTTGTCCTCATTAGGGTGACGAGGGTATGCTGGAGGCTATCCCAGCTGACTTTGGCTGAGAGGCCCGGGTACACCCTTGACTGGTCCCCAGCCAATCGCAGGGCACATACAGTCAACTAATCATTCACATCTATGGACAATTTGGGATCACCAATTAACCTAATCTGCATATGTAGGTAATGTAGGAGGAAACCTGTGGAGAAAACCCACACACGCACTTTTGAATTGGAAATGAAGTAACTTCAGAGATAATTTATTGAGATGTACATGTACCTGGTCCCCGTGCATGCGTGGGTTTTCTCCGGGTACTCCGGTTTCCTCCCACATTCCAAAAACATGCTAGGTTAATTGGCCACTCCAAATTGTCCATAGGTATGAATGTGAGTGTGAATGGTTGTTTGTCTATATGTGCCCTGTGATTGGCTGGCGACCAGTCCAGGGTGTACCCCGCCTCTCGCCCGAAGACAGCTGGGATAGGCTTCAGCAACCCCCGCGACCCTCGTGAGGAAAAAGCGGTAGAAAATGAATGAATGAATGAATGTACCTGGTGTAAACCCAGTCCTCTACCATTCCATGTGAATGGGGGAACTTCTATTCATTTTAACAGTTATCCAATACCTTGGACTTGGTGGTGCACTCTGTACACTGGCACGTGAAGAAGTAGGAGTCTAACAAGCGTTCTATGCGGTCCTCTGTGGGGTAGAGCAGGTCGATGTAACTGTTGAAGATCTACAGAGAGGAAATCAAACAACAACGTTAACGTATTTTGGTGGTGAATGTGATCAAGTAGCTGCGTACCTCCTCTCCGGGGCTGATCTCCTTCACTGCTCTGACCTCAGCCACTGTGCCTTTGTAGGTTACAATGACATTTGGACTGCAGCTGTGGTTCATCAGTGCTACACTGGAGGGAATCACATCAGTACGATGGGTGAGTCACGCCCATGGAAGGAACGCAATACTGAAAAATGACCAGTCGCCAAACAAACATGTATGCTAGGCGCAGGTTGGAAGATGATGTTTGCGTACGTACTCGGGAAAAACAGCTGATCCCAGATGTGAGAGCTCCTCATCTTCTATGGTGAAGCCATTGCAGTTAACCTGCAGAGAACAGCGAGAGTAAGTAAATGTCACACTCCAGCTCCTAATCCTTGGTTGTGTCTCGATTTAAACACTTCCTTACTTTCACTTAGTCATTTAACACCAAATGTGGCAAAATGCGCTGTGTCCGACTCAAAATGGTGAGTGCACTGTGCTGGACACTCACCACTCCCAATATCAAATCAACTTTATTTGTATAGCACTTTTCCTGCAAAAACATGCAAGACAAAGTGCTTTACAGAATTAAAAACAATTACCACAATTAAAAGGAACAATTACTAAGAAAGCCCCTCCCTCCCACCTTCTATATTAGACACCCCCCCACACACACACAATCACACACAGTAGGGAGACATGGCATGGCACTGAGGATCAAGGAAACGCCACCTTTGGGGCCGTCCACATTGGGAGGCCATGCCATCGGGGGACCCCCGACTCCGACAGACGGGCGGACGCCCACATTAAAGGGAGGAACCCCCAGCCGGCCGGGTCGAACGGACCCAAGGATGGCACCCCCTCAGCAGACCCGACACAGCCCCCAGTGTGGAGGACCCCCCCCTGAGGAAATAGCCACCATCTTGGCGACATAGCAGAATCTGAGGTACTAACTTGAAATAATGGTGGTAGCGAAGGCAAAGGAGGAGCAGAAGAAGAAGGATGGGGAGGAGAAGGAAAACAAGAAGCAGGAGACGTAGGAGAAAGAGCTCAATGACTAATGGTTTTGGGACAAACTGCATCCTCCAAGTACACTGTGCACACAGTACACCTATTAATGTGTACTGACATAAGTATTTGATTTGAGAAACAGCAGCTGTAATATGAGGGAACTTCTTAAGACGGAAGACGCACAAAAAGACAATTCAATCCAGTTCCTACTGGCTATTATGGCTACATGCAAGTCCTACACTGTTTCCAGTATACTGTACTGTAAGTAAATGAAACAAACCTGTGCAAAGAGCTCAGTGAGTGCGTGTTCATTTGGGAGGTCGCCGATATGTTTGGAGTAGAAGTGGCGCAGTGCAGCGACATCGGTCTGGTTCATTTCCTCCTTCTCACTGTCCATTTTATCTAAATCTTACAGAAGAAGCAAATGAGGAAAACAGATTTATTTTACACCTCTAAATATAAATGGCGATGACAGAGCTTGTATTCCTTGATATTGGCACCATTGCAGGCACTTGGTCCGCCGCCGAGTTAGGTCATGTGTTATTGTCAGTCACACAAATGAACGCAGGTTGCAGCTGCTGGTCCCTGAAGTGCTTTTGGTGTATGTAAAACAGGTGTGGCACCAAATGGAGCAACTAAAAAGCCAGAAACACACGCCCGCACGTACGCAACGCAGCCTAAATCAGCAATCAATCAGTCCTGTGAGCACACGTACTTTGCAATTACAGCACATCTTCGTTTATTACCTTGCATGAGGGCACAATGAGGCTCACGTTTTAACATGAAATTACAGCACAATGAGTCTTGGGAATTAAGAGTCCCACTGCGCTGCAGATTTAGAGTGGAGGAGCAAAGCACGGAGAAAAAGGACTGGAGGCTACGGCGCAGCCTAAAACTAGAACACTGCTAACACACATCGCTATGTAACTAAGGGTGAATGGAGATGTAACTAAGAACACACACGTCTAAGTCATTCACGTGTGTTATGGAGAGGTGTGTGAGGGGGAGTTGTTATTGTCTAACTCATTTGCATATTAAAATAAAGCAACATCAGTTTTGTTTCCATTTATAAGGAAAAACTTGCAAGAAATTATCACATTTTCGATCCTCCGTCCTCCCAGGATCAGTACCCTTGGGTAAAATAGTGACCCCCAGTTGCTCCTGATGCTGCGTCATCTGTAGATAAACGTGCTAACAGTGTCAAAGCGCTTTCCATTTCAATCAAATAAATTAGACAGTTTATAATAGTTTAGCCTTGGTGCTTTACTAAAGCTTTTCTATCCCAAAATGTTGTAATGTCAAGCATTGTCATATAATCTAATAATCTAATCGTCTGTGGTGTATTCCGACACGCACACAGCTCCATACTTACGTGCTTCAAACTCCTTCAGCTGCAGTAGTCTTTCTGAGGGTGTGCGCTCTGTGGTGACTCGCTGCAAGCACAGACATTACCATAATTCAAAAGCATTATTAGAAATAATGGTGCAACATGTGAGCTCATTGGAAACAATTCAAACTACATGCAGCAGCTTGCAAACAGCTGGAGAGTGGCGCTACTGACGACAGGCATTCTGGCTTTCACTTTAATTATGACCAAATCTGTGGATTGTTTTCCAATTGTACGACTTGTCCCCTCTCGGGTCGCGGCAGTATGCTGGAGCCTATCCCAGCTGTCTTGGATGAGAGGCTGGTTGGTCGCCAGCCAATCGCAGGGCACGTATGCTGCAGACGACCAACCGTTCACACTCACATTCATACCTATGGGCAATGTGGAGTCTCCAATTAATCTATGAAAATGCTTAATCTTATTGTAATATATATATATGGATATACAGTCATTCCTCACTTATTACTGTCAATTGTTTATGCAAAGTACGATTCAATATTAATAAATTGAATATCATTGTAGTTAGAGTATAGAAAACATGTTTATGACATTCTAAAAACGTTTTTTAACATTATTAGAGCCCTGTAAACATGAAATAACAACCCTATGGTCACCTTTATACTCATATTACTTAGTATAGTAGGCATTATAAGCAATAAAAAATAACATTAGCAGAGGGAAAAAACAAATATAACATGTATCTATATGTATTTATTTATTAATTTCAAAATATACCTGTTTCATGATGATTCTGGCCACTAGTCTGACCGTCTCCGATGGACACCAGTTCTCCCCGTAGGCACACATGGCAACACACTCCAATTTGTGCATGGGCCAATCACCTCTCTGTGTGCATACATGAACTCAATTAGCAACCGTGCAACGCCAAAGGAAACGCAATCAAGACGGTGCTTCAATATGCGTGTCCCAATGTGGGTCACAGGAACATTGGCATGCAGACATTTCATCAGCACACTAATAGTCAACCAAGAGAGTAGTAGGGAAAAGAGGTGTTACCTGACAGTCAACATTGCAGTAGTAGGCCTGCTTACATTTGCCACATTTAAATAGATCTTCTTTCCTGTCATGAAATACAGCGCATCATTGATGGGATGGGAACAGCAGGCCGGGTAATATTTAGACAGTGGAGAACTAAGTTGACATTATACATTTACTAAGATCTCTTGTTAAGAAAAAAATGTCTCATGAACACTGGACCTGGGAAGATAATAACTATATTTAATAAATATGATAACTACACTAGCATGTGCATGTCTGTTTTCCTTATCTCCTGCGTCCAAGCAGGCAGGAAGAGGTTTTTCGCTCCGTGTATTGTTCTGCAGAACAACGGCATGAACAGAGTGAGCCCTCTACTTTGTCATACGATCTCTTTGTCTCAGTGGGTGGAGGCTGTATGCTAGCATACACACAGAGTGCAGATGAAAATAGTATAATTTATATAATGTTGTACATTTTTGATATTTCTCCATTGTACTCAATCTCGTCTCTTCTTGTTGTCGTAATCCCAATCTCATCGACATAGACTTTCTTTACTTTGTACAAATAATTTAAATAATTTAGAATAAATAATAATTTCAAGTTTTGGTTGTGCGTGTGGGCAGGTATTGTCTCGTCTCGTGACACTCCTAGTATCTACTATTGAATACATCAAACAAGTACAGTACTTGAAGTGCAGTGAGGGGCTTTGTAAAAACACATTATTATTACAAAGTTCAGCTATTTTCACGTTATATTGTGTATTTTTACTGTTATTTTTGTTGAAGTTTATATCTACCAAGTCCTACGGGCCAATCAAAATCAAGCTGCGGGAGAGAAAATGGCACTTAAGCCACAATTTGGACTCCCCTGGTGTAGTGAATGAAACAAATGTACAACACAAGCACCACACTGGCCTTCCCTTCTTCCACTGCTGGGACACATGGACATCTATATATAGCAGCCTAACCTTTCACTGCTCTACAAACCTTAATGCAGCGTGGGTAGAACGTGTGTGTGCGCGTGCGTGTATGAGAAGAGAATACAAATTATGAATCTGTAAAGCATGACTGCATTGGATTTTGATATAGTTTTTCCACCCACACCTCCGGTTTGATCAAAGAATCTTACTTTTAACACCTATTTTAATGTTAATATGTGAATCATGAAAACAGTTTGTGACTTTAAGATGCAGTTTATGATACGAGGTGAAATACTGTTACAATACGAGGTATATTGATGATAAGACAATGCAGTGATACCAGGTGACCTACAGTAATGCACCACATTGGCCCATTTATTAAGGTCGTCCAGGGGTTTAAAAGCAAACACAGCTAGGTTGAAATGGGCACTTTTCTGAATTTGTCTCCTTTAAAGAGACTTTCAATTAAAAATTATGTGAAATACCAGAGGTAGCTGCGTATAGAGCCGTTACCTGGTGAAGCAGTGCTCGCAGTGCGCTCCTCTCTCCGTCTCCGTCAGCACGTACGAGTAAGCTGGGCAAGCGAACACCAACTCTCCCACCGCGAACTGCCTCAACGCCCGGAGGCCTCGACCCCTGTCGGGGCTAAGAAACCGCTCTGTCCCATCTATACCTTCGTTTTTCATGGTTTCCCCTTCTGTTTACTGCTCCCCCTGCCACACAGCCACCTGTCAGGGCTGTTTGCTACCGACTGAGATACGCTTCTGGTTTGAGCCTCCACCTCTTTTTCTACGCTTTATAATGCCGCTCGGTTGCTATCATCGCCCTCTGCTGGGCAGTTGGCATAACAGCAGCACACTCTTACCGCTTCCAGATTTTACTTTTTTTTTATGTTTGTCACACTTTAACGTTTCAGATCATGAAACAAATTTAAATATTAGTTAATGACAATACAACTGAAGATAAATGCAATTTAAAGTACATGGTCCTGTGTACCGAGAGGTTAGCACACAGGCCTCACAGATAGGAGACCGGAGTTCAATTCCACCCTAGGCCATCTCTGTGTGGAGTTTGCATGTTCTCCCCGTGCATGCGTGGGTTTTCTCCGGGTACTCAGATTTCCTCCCACATTCCAAAAACATGCTAGGTTAATTGGTGACTCCAAATTGTCCATAGGTTTGAATGTGAGTGTGAATGGTTGTTTGTCGATATGTGCCCTGTGATTGGCTGGCGACCAGTCCAGGGTGTACCCCACCACTCGCCCGAAGACAGCTGGGATAGGCTCCAGCACCTTCCGCAACCCTCATAAGGATAAGCAGTAGAAAATGAATGAATGAAAGAATGGTCCTGTGTAAGCCGCACAGTGGTCGAGTGGTTACCACATAGGCCACACAGTCAGGAGTGAGGCCTGCAGTTCTTTTGTGACCTCTTGGATGTGTCATCGCCACACTCTTCTAATTTTGGTTGGCCGGCCATTCCTGAGAACGTTCACCAATGTTCCATGTTTTCTCCATTTGTGGATGGTGGCTCTCATCGTGGTTTGCTGGAGTCCCAGAGCTTCAGAAATGGGTTTATAACCTTTTCCGCACTGATAGATCTCAATTAATGTCAGTTGTCAGGTTTTAACAGGCGAGGGGCAATCACTTTTTTCCCCACACAGGGTCTTGCAGGCTTGGATTTTTTTGGTCCTTTTTTGTGTTCAGTTGTGGCCCAGCGATTGCCTGAGACAGAAAATGCAGGGATGGACAAACGTAGAAGAAAATACTCCACTCTGTTCAGTGTACTGTATGTATACAAATGCTTTTATTTAAGTTAGTCATTTCTCCTCATTCAAAGTCTGCAGTGTCTATAAAAGAGGGAACAGTTAGAAGCGCTGTACAGTGTGACAACAATACTAGGAACCTGCGACCGAGTACACTGTTCGTATATGTACATCATGTACACACATTAGGGTGTAGGTATATACAAAAATATACACTTTTACACTTGCGCGCAGAGTTACCACCTTAGTAAGACTCAAAAGTGACATTTCTCTCAGTAAACAATTTCTTCCTTTCAGTGATTGTGAATGTGACTACTGGTTGATGACAGTTTAAAGTGGTAGGCAAGTTTTGATCTTTAAACCTTGATCATGTCCACACAATTCAAATAAACAATGACTGCATGCTTTGGGTGCCACAAATTTTAAAACATGAAACCACCAAACTGAGAGGTTTTATACCCTGTGAAAAACCATTCCCATTCAACCTCAAAGAAACTTTGGCACATGGTGCTAAAGATGTAAACATTTCATAATCTAATCCAAATCTGTTGTTGCAATTTTGTCCTTTGTTTTGTCGAGTTGTTTTTTTTGTTTTATATTCACACTAGTTAAAGAACAGCAGTCTGTGTTGCCATGGTAATTCTGGTGTGTGCAAAACAGTTAATAAAAGCTATTCATAACAACACTGCTTGAGACTTTGTGTTGGTTCTTCACAGGTTATGCTGGCTTGCTTTCTTTCAGTGTCTCTTCCAGTTGCTACGTTATGCCAGGAGATGGCGCTTAAACCTTGTAAATATCCCACAGGAAGCCGGAATCCAAACTGCAAAGTAGGACAATAAATTATGGACAAATAAGGTCTGCAAAAGTAGCTGAAGACTAGCAGAGAAAATGTTAAAGGAAAGTATGATTTATGATTTAAAAATAATTTGGGGGAAAGATGCAAAATGCTGCACACAGCATGCTTTTCAAAAGGTATCATTACTGCAACCTACAGCTTTTTTCCCCCTACATCTTGAGTGGGGACGTCACCATGGCAACACGATTAACTGAATGACTTCCTCCTAAAATGACTAATTTGGGACTTCACTTTTATTTTGCTACCTAAAATACCAAACTGAAGTTTAAAAAAAGAAAACTTCTTAAGATACAAATAAATGTACAGTGTATGTGATAAAAATTGTCCAGGTTTAAATTAAAAAAAAAAAAAACACTCAATTTGAAACCTCCATCAATCAATCAGTATTTGGGCATTTTGAGTACAGTACAATATGGTCACTATAGCAACACGTGCAGCCTATCAAGTGTCAGGATAGGCTCTGCATGCAGGCTAGCTGCAGTGTCAGCATGGCCGCCGTGACAAAGGTTTAAGACAAAGGCAAATAAACAACAACAACAAAAAGATGAACAACATGAACCGCTGTCTCCGCCAGATTCTTAACTTAGTAACAAAGTGTGAGAAAGTGGTTGCGATTTCTCTGCAGAGTGGAAGTAGATGTAAAGCGTGAGGTGCCAGAAGACTTAATGAGGGGACTTAAGAAAAATTAAGACAAATTAAATTTTTCTGTATTGATTTTTAGCCTTATGTTCTCTTGAGTGGAGCCTCACAGGGCCAAAAAAACCCTGTGTAGACTGTTCTTGTAGTTGCTACGATATTTTATACTGGTAATACAAGAAATTATCCAATGCTTAAATAACTTAAGTGGCTAACTGAGTAGAAAACCTTTGTTACATCACTTACTTAAAAATAACTATTTCATTCAATTTAGGGATTTTATTCAACACTACATTTAAGTTGTGATGCCATTGTTTATCCCTGCATTTAACTCAAGAATACCGTATTTTCCTGACTATAATTCACACTTCAGGGTTGTCGATGGTAATGGAAGCTATAGGGTTGTGACAACTCCTGACATTCAGTGATGTGGAATTAGATCGGGAGCTTGGTGAACTTGCTTATTGGATTAGGTGGCTTGTTATGTTAATGTAGCCTACCTAGTCAGCCTGTTGTTATTGTATAGTTGATATGTTATGTTACATATACATACATACCAGACACCTATTTGCTCTGTGTGCTGGTGTGAAATTAAATGTCTGTTCTTGATCTTGAGTTCTGTTGAATAACTATAAATAAATACTACATATGGTCCTGTATGGTTCTCATGTTTTTTCCCCTCTTCATGACGCATTATTTGACTAATGCGGCTGTTCTGAAGCAACTCACACTCCGGAAAATACGGTACACAGCTCATCTCAGGTGTAAAAATTTGAAAGCATAATTGCAGGCATCATTCTTTCTTTATAATACTGTACAGATACAGTGCTGTGCAAAAGTCTTCAGCCACCATTTTGTTTGTTTCTTTCTCCGCTTTTTCCCTGATTACGGGGTCGGATTAGTAATGCTTTTATAGCAATACTTCAATGACCACATATACCTACAATAACACTTGAAAGAGCAGACCCCCATCAAGGCTCACCATTGGAAATATACGTGGAATGTATCTGTATGCCAATCTGTTAGTTAGCATGCTGCTTCCTGATTAGTGAGAATCGGTTGTGTAAATCTTGTCGGTCTCTCTATTATACCTGTGAGGTCATTAAAGCAAAGCTACTATAGTGGCTTGAGACTTCTGCACTTTTGATTATCTCAATGAAAATGAATCTATGAGAAAAAAACGTCCTCAAAACTAAAGCCATACCATCCTTGAAACATCCTGACAAGCACTGTTATTAACACAAAAAATGTGAACATGATTCATATAAAACCGAGAGACCCGTGTTGCGCTCACAATAAATCTCTGTTGCAGCGGCGGTTCGAGTTGGCCCCGGCGGGCTACAATAAATAAAACACATCCTGATAAGTGTTGTTCACAGAAGCCCGTCAGCCTCAAACAGTGGTGCTTGGTTAAGGTCACTACAGGTCAGGGCTAGAATAGAGAAACTAATATGAGATGGTGGTTACAATAGAGATTACCTTATTTATTCCTGTTACCTCTAGAGAGAGAGTGCTGCAACAGTAAACAACACAAATTCAGTTAGATGTGGTGAGGAAAATAAAATCGCAATGCAAACAGAAGTTGTGTAAAACGCTCCCCCGGGGGGAGAAGAAGAGCAGCAAGAGTAAAGAGAAGACATCACATCAGTCCTCTAGTGTCCTTTGGAGGGTGTTCTTTTTTTTCTTTTTCAATTTGCTTAGAGAGAAGTAAACAAAATGATGCTGCTAAGAGATTTGTGGTGTGTGTTGTTGCTTGAAAGAGGAAAATAAGCATGGTAAAGTGCAGCAGCCACTGCTGCAGCCTGAGGAGAGACCACAACCCTCCAATGTTCAATGAAATCCTCCACAACTCCATTGCCTGCTGTGGAAATCTCCTCTTTAACTGTGAGGGAAAAGAAGAAAATTCATTTTTTCCCCTTCACTTCATCTCTGCTGATCCTGTAAACCCATGAGATTCAAACACAAGGAGAAAAAAGAAAAACACAAGTTGGTTTCCTCCGATTCAAAGGTTCTGTCTCTGTGTGGGGGGAAAAAAAAGTTCCCGCAAAAGCTCCAGAAATAAACAATAATGAAAAAGATCAATAAGAAAAATAATTACAAAATAAAACCACTAGAGTCCATTTTCCCCAGCATTCAAGAAAAAAAAAAGCCTTGAAGAATTCACACGTTATTTAGCCTCGTGAAGGGTCAATGACAAAAACACTGAGGTATGTAGTCGTTTGGATGGAAGGCCTTCGTTATCACCTTTATCCTCATCATCAACTTCAGCGTTCCCAGCACTGCCCCTCCGACTAACAGTCACTTCCTGTTTAAGGTCTACAAGGGCCTCCCTCTGTTTGTCTGTTTTCATGTTGGGAGGGGTTGTAAAAAAATGACCTCTGACCTGAGGAGGACCAAGATGTACCAGTTCATCCACCAAAGTTTGTCTTTCTCGTCCAATCCTTTTAAAGAGTCTGTTGGTGTGTCCTGCTCTTCTCTTGGGAGGGCACGGGGGAGGGGGGGAACCCCTATGACTGTAAATTGAGGGTGAACTTCCACTGCTGGCTCAGGTTGGGGCTGCACACCTCCACAGTAAGACCCCCCATTCGGGCACTGCGGCTGTCCAGACACAGGTTGCTGCCTACGTGACGGAGCTTGGAGTTGGACTCGATCTGCTCCCATTTCTGCAGAGTCAGCAGAAAAAAATAGACACGAGTGTTTTGTAGGCATGGATATGCAAGTGCATTGGGAAACGAAAAGTGGAACCTTGATTTATGTCAATCATACGTCCCAAAAGTTGTCCCGATGTACAAAAACTGTTTCTCCCATAAGTAATTATGTAAATCCAACAATATGAACAACAAATAACTTCAGAGAATAATTATAGTTTACATATAAAATAACTATAAATGCCAAATGGCATTGTGCAGAGAGCTGCAAATCATCTAAAAACTAGAGCGTATGAAAACCGATGTTTGACTGTCCAGTTAATACAGTGGAACCCTTTTAAGTCGACATAGGTGACTCGTCCAATCTCGTAACGAGTGCGAGCGGATACCAGACCAGTACCTGTCTACTGTCGTTCTCTCGACAGCCTTGCAGTTTGATGAGGGAGCCGGCCGCTCTGTCCACCACAGTCAAGCACAGGTCCATGTGTTTGACTGACTTATCCTTAGTCAGGGCCCATTCCTTCGACACAAAACACAGTTTAGTTTTATGTGATGCAGTCTTATCAGTATTCACCAAGAACACAATTTAAATTCCCCCGTTGGTGGACTATTACAGCTTAAGGCTTATTGCACTCTTTTCTATATTCTCATTATATTTCACTGAGCTTTACAATCTACACAATGAAAAAACAAAATGTCCTTGTTACATTTAAGCTGTCACCACCAACCTTTAATGAGAATTCAAGGCACATAAAAAGGATAGGAGCACTAAAGTTGTGCCAAATTAGTTACATCTACCCACCCAAAAAACCCCATCCTACTAGGAAAATGCAAACTGCAATAAACTATGAATAAAAACCAAAAATGATGCATATGTAAAGATGTAAAAATATAATGAAAGTTATGAATGGGAATAGTGGACATGTGGGACCTGTTTAATTGGGCCAGTTCATTTTACTATGACTGCGGGTGTAGTTTGCAGAGGTGTGCAAGGGCACTGCGGTATGTATACACAGAGCCGTTTCTATGTTGGGGCATTCATGTAGCTAGCTGCTAGTTCTAAGTATCTAGTCTATTTCAATCATGCATACATTGTTGCATTGAAATACATCACATATTCACAATTCATTGCTCAGGAAGAAGCAGAGATTATTAAATCCTACCCCCTCTCCATATCACATCAGTTATTAATACAGTTACAGATTTGTTCTCTCTCACAAAAAGGTGGGAACATTGGACCCCGAGGCGAGACCCCAAGACAAAGCTAAATAGGTTAACCAGAATAGTAGAAACAGCTCTCAGTATGATGCAGTGCATACTGAAAGAAACTACTACCATAGTGATGCACAGTAAGTGTTCAAAATGTTTAAACAAATGGCCAATTAGTCTTAATAAAATACAAAATAATAAATACAAATAATAAATATTAATAAAAATTAATTACTCTGAATGTACATTTATTGTGGCAAAGACATCCCATCACTGGTTTTCTATTTTAAGAGAAGCCATGCAGAGATGAAGACACTGCAGACACACACACACACATTCACATGCACACACTGCATTCTGAGACCCTTGAGAAGTCTCATAAGTTGACCTAGAGATGTGATACTGCAGCAACAGCTTGTTTGAGTATGTTGCTACAAATCCCACCACCAGTGCCACCATCTTTCCCCCAAGCAGAGTTTAGACGGGCTGACCTGTGTGTGTTGTCGTGGTAACACTACCTGGTTTCCACCGGCGTTGTGGCACTCATAAACACCCACCACGCCATCCGCAAAATGGCCCAAGGTGTCTAGGCAGTTTCCTCCTTGTTGTAATGCTCCAAAGGCAATGTCCTGGTGATCAGGAACCCTAATCACACACACACACAAAATTATAGTTCTGAAATTTTGTGCTGTGACAGCACTCATGCATGCATATGAAATGGAATCCAGTCATCATCTTACCGCAGCTCAGGGTAAACATTCTCCAGGTACCATTTGAAGGGCTTACAGGCTAAATTCTTCTTCATATCCAGGCGACTCTGAATGCTGAGACAGAGAATATAAGAGGCTTGTCAATCATGATAAAAGCTGTGTTTGTGGTTAAATTACAGGCCCATTCATGGCAAGGACTACAGAAGCCTGTGGCATGTCTGTCCCTTTCGGGGAGATGGCAAATAATGCTCCTACAATGTGACAAAAGACTTCATTTTCAGAATCTTCTATCAGCGTTCTCCAGTGCTTTTGCTCCACAAACAATAGCGTGTAAATGTAATTCCAAAACAATGTTTATAATTACCACAGACTCTTGAAGCTTGAAAATAAAGCCCGGAGCTCATGGGAGCTGAAAGTTTCATCATTTTGTTTTTCCTTCAGCGAAACTACCATGATGTTATGGTTAAAATGTGACTATGCTAATACTAATACTATGCTAGTGTTGCTCATGTTTGTCATCCTATCCCACTCCATAATGTTGGGTAATATGGACAAGCACAGCTAAAAAGCGAATAAAGCTCAATACAATACAACCTGATCTAATAAGGTATGAATGTGAGTGTGAATGGTTGTTTGTCTATATGTTCCCTGTGATTGGCTGGCGACCAGTCCAGTGTGTACCCCGCCTCTCACCCAAAAACAGCTGGGATAGGCTCCAGCATACCCACGACCCTAGTGAGGATAAGCGGTGTAGAAAATGGATGGATGTTTATAATCAACATTTAATCCTTCCAACACCCATTGTAAAAAATAAATATTCAATATTATCAACAGAACATGACATGCTAACAAAATTTAGGCTATCAAAGGCACACTTGATGTTGTAGATTATGGATCCCCAATTATAGCAGCAGCAGTGTTGACACTCTTGTGTTAGGGATCATGTGAGTGCTATGTAAATTCACACAGTCAAGCAACATTTCACCAGTGATATCTTCCGCATCAACAAGCAAGAAAGCGAAGATGATGGAGACTGTAAGTCATCGCCTAAAAATTGTTCAATTATCCATCCATCGTTTGCATGAGGCTTTCATAGACTTTGAAGCAAATTAGAACACTTCCCAGCAGCACAGATCAAATAATGTAGCAGCCTTGCAGTCAGCCAAATCAGGCATTTGGCCGCCAAACACATTTTGGGAAAAGACTGGTGGGCTAATTAGTAAGTCCATGCGCTGTGGTGCGTTTGAAGGCAAGCACTTACTTTCCGTAGGGCACATTTCTCGCCGAGGGGACCGCAGCGTAGTAGAAGTTTTTGTACTCGTCCATCCACACCTCAGCAGCTCTCCTTGTGTTCCTGAGATAGAAGGAAGGCAGGACGGAAGGAAGGAAGGAAGACAGCAAAGGGAATAGTTTAATCAGTGCGTCCACTCCCTGTGCTTAATATGTGCCAGGTTACCATCTGCTAGTATGTGTTCATAGGGAAAAAGGCTAAAGAGGTGAAGATAAACAAAGCATTAAATGTAAGTTTCCCTACATCAATACAGCCTTTAGAGGGCAGACTTACCCTGTCTGGACAATCACAAGGGATTGTTTATTTCTCCAGTTACTGCTTTCTGTAGGGGTTGCCAGGCAAAGCAAAGCGTTGACACTCTGCCCGAAGCTATTTTGCCACATTTACATTATTTACTAATGATGTCACAGACAGCTGTTAAACTGGATTCACACTAATTGCAGTTTGGTGGAAAATTTGGTTGTACAACTGTGAGCCATTTTAAGTGTTCAATATATTGCGGGTATATTATATAAAAATTCATTTCTGCATAGAGCCTAAGGTCGCCATAAATTGTAATTAAGACACTTATATTGACTTTGTAAAGGGCACCGCTAGAATGCAAGTAGAGGGTGAATCTGGTTTCAAATTCAGTCGAATCGAACAATCACTAGCAGCTGCATTACTTGCATACACAAGAAATTCAGAATTGTATCAAAAACCATAGAAACAGCAGTTCTACATTAATGCAAACTACAAACAAAGAATCTGACATATTATTAAATGAATACCTCCCTGACAGTGTCACCAAAATTATCTGTAAATGGAGAATTATTGATACAGCTGCTGTATTGAATGTCATTAGATTGTGCAGGTACACCTTCAAACACACAATAAAAGCTGAAATCACCACCATCATCTGGTGTTCCAAGACGCAATGACTGCAGAGGGGCAACGGCGGATGCATTTAAAAATTTAAACAAGAAGAGTTCATTTCAGGCTAAATTCTCGCATGACATGCTGTTTTAGAAGATGTTGGCTGAACACACTGTTTCTTAACCCAAGTGCAGGGGACCCGGCCCGGTCACAAGATGCCAGCACAACCCGACTACATAGGATCAACAGCATGACCGGATGTTTCTCCAGTGAAGGGGAAGACATCAAATTAAGGTTCAGATGCATGCCGCTGTAGTTCACAATGATTCTTCATTATAGAGGTGTATAAATGGTGTGTATCACTCTGCTAGTGCATATTTAATGACTATTACTGATGTTTTGGCATGTTGTGCAGCTAGTGCAGTGGTTCGCAATTATTTTCAGTCATGCCCCGAGACTGGTGGACAGGAATGTTGAAACCAGCAAAATGCAACAAAATAGACACCGGTGAAGCATACGAGGGTATTCAAGACTTAAATTGCATGCTGAGTACGACAAATTCATACATGTAAGAGTGAAAGTCGTCCCTGGTGACTAACAGTGGTTAACGTCTTCTTTTAGAGTGGTTAACTTCTTTTTACACTTGTGTGTGAACTGACAATATTGAAACATTTGAAATATGTGAGGCGAATCAGCACCATGACACACCTTTACGTGTTTGACATGACACTTTTAAGTTTACTATTGCCTTTTTTTACATTTGACAAGTTAAAAATGTCAAAATGTAACGCAATACATGGCATGCAACTGTTAACACATAGATTGAGGACTGAAGAAGCCATGTGTGGAGAAAAATGGGTGAAATGGACACTGTTCACGGACAAATTCAAGGAAATTACTCAAATTGCACCATGACAGGGAATGTGGGACAACCAAATTGTGTGATGTGTATGTCCAGTGCCCCCTTTTTGTTTTTGAGTGTGTTTGTATTGCTGTTGACGTTTTGTTAATAAAATATAAAAATAAATATATAATAAAAATGTCAAAATGTTACTTAAAACACTGTATAGTCAGATTAGAATATTTCTATTTTTATTATTTCCTACTGAACCAGTGAGGTTTTACTGTTCATTTATGTTTTGAACTGATTCTAAGAGGGGTCTAAGAGTACATACTGTTTAGTTCTCAGTGAAACAAATATATAAGAATGTGTTCACCACCTCATGTGTCAGATACTAACTTGCCAGTGAACTCAATTTAAATGCATCATTTGGCTATTTTCAAGTATGCACCGTATTGATGCCGCACTGCCTGAGCAATTCAATGAATTCCCTTAATGAGATGAGAAAAGCTTAATGAACATCTAATATACAGTAGGTGTGTGAATATGTTACTGCTGGATATTAAGTGTGTAATTGGATTTTGGGCTTTAGCAGCCAAACATTAACGAATAATGACATCATTCCAAAACGCTGCAATTTCACTGCCTAAACAGTCTTAATGAATGTCATTAAAGGGAGACTGTAATTGGTAGCTTGTGGTCTACTGTGAGTGTGTGTGCGTCACCTTGCAAAGACAGTGCCGCTGCCGCCAGGGAACGTATACGGGTGTTGCTTTCTGAACACGTGTCCAACTCGGCTGCACGGGATGATTTCCAGACTTCCGCCGCACTGCCACACACGAAATGAGATCTCTGAAACACAACACAAGCGGGTCCATAAACAAACATTGGATTATTGCAAGCGGCGGGATATCAGCACCTCATAAATGTTTTCAATGTGGTGACAGTGTCAAGTTCCCTCTGACATTTTCTCCAGCTGAATAAGTGATAAAACAAGTGTGTGAATTGTCTGAGTTCATTAAAAATCCCATAAAAGAGGAATGCCTACGTCTGACAGCTGTGAGCGTGACAAATTCAGTAATTCATTTGGAGTAAAGTGAGAGGGAGAAAATGGATTTATGGCATTCATTAGAACGACAAAGCATGCCTTTTAGGGGTTTTCGAGGACCCCTTAGCCTCACCTGAATATTTATTATTAATCTTAGCAAGACACATTGGACAACTGTAGGCTTCAGGTTTGGGGGAACAGTTGGAAAGGGGAATTTTCTGTTCCAAGTACACATAAAGTATAGAGTGTTATGACTATGTGTCCAAATACTTTTGTCCATATGTTGAATGCATTGCGAGTTGTAACAAGCTGACTTGATATTGCACTCACCCAAATTTTCTCCTCCCCAAACATCCATCATCATGTCGTACTTCCCAAGATGCTCAAAGTATTCCTTATCCATGACAAACAGACCTCCAGCTATCATGGGAGTCCTGCAAGGAGCGGCAGGAAAAATCAGGACAAAACTGATCTGATATCACAAGACATACAAGAGATACAAGAAAGCTGCGAGTAAGTGTACGAAAATAGTGAAAGTCCACAACAGACATACAAAACAACGTGATCCCTGCGGGGCTTACTAATAGCATGTTTAAACTGTCTAAATTCCAGCATCAAGGCTAGATTTTGGACTACACTCTCACAAAAAAAACTTACTTTATGGGGGCGATGGGGTTGCCTTGTCTTGCTCGTCTCTGGTCCAGAGTCATGTAATCCCATTTAAAGACCAGATTCCAGTCAAAACCTAAACATTGCAGACAAGGACAGAACGCATTTATATAGTTGCAGTGTTTGTATGTCCAGTAAACTGACAGATTTAGTTGAGTTGTCAGAAGAGTCTATGCATCTAAACCACAAAATGATGATGCAGCTGCAAAAACTGGAAGGTACACTTGACATTGAATGCATCACATGCAACGTACCTCCTTTGAGATCAGCTGAGGCTCCCACATACTGGAAGTTGTCCATGTTGATGACATCAATTATGGGAGATACCACTCTGGTCTTATCCTGGAAAAGAAGGCGATAATTCTGTGTTAATTTATTCTGTGTTTATATGAGAAAACTGTGAATAAAGCACTCAATTTCAACAATAAGAGAAACTGTTCAGAGGGAGTTTCTTCATTCAGGGTGGAGGCATTCTGATATAAACACATAAGGTTTCACTCTGTTGTTTGGAGTGTTTCATTATTTAGAATGCCAACTAAAGCCCAGAAAAGCCAACTGGCAGAACACTGCAATGACAAAGACCAGGGGTCTAATACAGATAAATATTTAACATTGTTGTCAAAACAACTTAAGGTGAAGATGAATTCCATAATGAAAATGTTTGTGATGCCCTTTGTGTGTATTATCATCTAGTGAATCTCACTGGTGAATTCATCCAAGTAGTTATTGTTGTGGAGCTTATTTAAAAGCATTTTCCGCATAAAACAACTTGTACGACACTGAAAACAAGCCCCCATTAGGATCCATTAAAGTAATACATATCACACTTTCTGAAAAACTTTCCTTCTACAGAAGACCGTCAAGACTAAAGCGCATGCTGAACATGACAAGCTTGTCAGTTCCGCGGTGGGTGCAAGCCTGACCTCTGACCTTTGTGTAAAGAAGGCCAGAAAATCAACCAGATATAAATAACCAAATTATGTGATGAAAAAAATGAGCTGCACTGTGATGCAGCTTGTTTTGAACTTGCCGAGAGGCAATGAAAACAAAAAATACTCACTCCCACGCACAAATTATTCCAGTGTGTTAGTGACATTTTGAGGGCGTTTTAGTGGCTTAGATTGTGTATTTTTCTGACAAGAAGTGAAGACAGCTGGATGAATGAAAGCCAAGTGATAGGATATTGCATCTATGTAACCAACCAGACTGTTTTGAAAAGGTGTAATTAACACCGCTTCCAAGAAGATAAAAGATGAGCAAACATGTCCTTTACACAGGAAATAATGTCCGACAAAATGCGTACACATTGTCAGCTCTGCAACGGCATGATCAAAAAAGTTTTGGAATTGTTATTGTGGTGTACAGCTATACTGCATGAGAGCTATTTGTAATGTTTGGTTACTTATAAGAGAGTGGTGAAATATTAATAGGCTATGGTTGATGCATGGTGGCAGACAACCACAATGTATCCCAATGGGCATACTCATTATATACTTGCTACTGTTTTTGTAGTGAGTTGTGCAGTGGTTCAACAGAACCAATTCGATCACAAAAAATCTTAATGATATTAAAATAAAAATGTAACATATGCTCCCCGAGTTCCCTCTGCTGGAAGAAATGGATGTTAAATCAAAAGCTCTCCAACAGCATCAATCAAAATTGAGCAGTAATAACTTTGTAAATGCATATTTTTTATACAGCTCTTGTATTGGCTATCAATATACGGTAAAGGTGTACCTAATATAGTGGAGTATAATACTGCAGTGTCCACAGCTAAGGCACAACAACAGGGTAAGCTAAAGATAGCACATGTGTTTACTTCTGTCATTTCTAACAGTGTATGGTCAAATGTTAAGACGATAGGAAGTCGGATAAAGTACACAGGGTGTGTGTGTGTGTGTGTGTGTGTGTGTGTATGCACCTCAGCTACTCTCTCCAGGAGTGGCTCGAGCCAGTGGTCATTACATTCACAGTGTGAGTCTAGGAAAGTGAGGACTGGTGCAGTGGCAGCATCAGCACCACGAACCCTTGAGCGCATCAGTCCTAATAGAAACATTTGGTTACAAACACCACATAAGACAGATGATATAAAAGCAAGAACAGCACCTAGAGGTTTCTCTCAAGAAAAAAAAAATCTTGCTCTTAATTACCTTCTCTGCGGTCGTTTCTCAACACGCGGACTTTCTCCATTTTGCCAAGTAGCGCTCCATCCTCAGCTGTAACAAACACATAAAACAGCTCATGGATCATTTGAAATCAGCATACTAGTGGCTCATGTAAGGATTTCTCTGAACTTTCACTGGCTATTCTGTTCATCATCTGAACTCCTGTATGTGACAAAAACAGCAACACTTTAACTATTACAACCTGTCTGTACAAAATAACACCTTAAACAGGCAAAAGACTAAGACTAAGTCTAAGTGATCATGTTAACTATAACAAAGCATGCTGGGAAATGCATGCCATCCCGCAGCTGCTAACTCTTCGGGGATATGGTACAACTCCTTTTCAACTCCTAGACAACTGCACAAAAGGGGGCCCTACAGCGCTTCCTGTGCTAATATTTTTCTAACATGGTGGCGCTGTTATGAAACTCCAAATTTACCCCCAGACTGATTTGTCGTTTCACAACTCACCAGCACAGCTCACAAGGGGGTGCCACAAATGTCATTAACAGTCAACATTAACATGGATGCACACAAAATTGCAAAGCCAGTTTACGACCCAAAATCTACTAATAGTTGAGGCAATTACTTGGTAATAAAATATTAATTCCGCACAATCATTTAAATGGTAAATAATTGATTATTAGGTATATCCACAGGTGCGTACATTGTGTTTGTAAACAATACTTACGATTATCACTGTAGTCATCAACCAAGATGATCTCCTTGACCAAATGAGCTGGACTTTTCTTCAAGACGCTACAGCAAGAACATGAAAAAAATAATAATCGAACATTTAGATTCAGATACTCTATTTACATTTGTTTAAGAGGACGCCAACGGAATGTGTTATGTTACCTGACAACGGTGCGCAGCAGGGCAGAGCGGGCTTCATTGTGGAAGGTGATGACTACACTCGAAGCTGGTAGATCTGACTTCCATTGCTTGTGTCTGCAACTATATGCATACACATACACACACACACACACACACACACACACACACACAGAATGAGACAACAAGCAAGCAGATGCGTTCCCTCATGCATTTGCACGCAAGTAACGACGTGAAGTAGGAATGCTCTAGTGAACACAATAAATAGGGTTCAGTGCACACTAACACTTAGGTGCATACACCCGCACGTGTGACTGGAGATAGGATTGGCATTAGGTTTCACCAGAGACCCATCCAGCTCTGATTTAGAGTGGAGAACAGAGAGCTGAGGAAGAAGCAACAAGACCGAAGAAGAAAGAGAATCATGACATCATTAGCAACCACCTCTCAACACGTCTGACCTGACCACTGCAAACATCCAATTAAAAAGACAGGAGATGGCATTTGATGCGAGTGTGCACAATTGAAAGTGAAGGTGCGGTAAATGGATTTGTGTGTGTATGTGTGTGTATTTGTGATAGAGAGAGAAAGAGAGAGAGAGAGAACAATGTGCCTGTTCTAGCATTATTATTGACTTTAAAATAGTCAATATGTCACTTAATCAAGCTTCAATTAGTGTCTCTAAATTCACCAGTGCCAGAAAAAGACTATTTACGTTTGAGTCACACTATTGACCTGCATACACGATGGCCACATCTTTCAAAATCTGTTGTTTAAAAATATTTCTATAGACAAACCTCAATAAAAAACATCAGTTTCGCTATTTCCTTGATTACCATTATCTTAAAATATGCATTATAACTCCTCCTCATGACCAGTTCAGGGTGTACCACGCCTCTCGCCTGAAGACAGCTGGGATAGGCTCCAGCACGCCTGTGACCCTCATGAGGATAAGCGGTAGAAAATGCATGAATGAATGAACTCCTCCTCATTGTTCAAGATATCTTTTCCCAGAGGGACTTATGACTGTGCGTTTGTGAGTGAAAGGAAGAAAAGCTCTGACTGGCTTTGAGGCTATAGAAGATGACCTGCCTTTTCTTCTTGGAAGAAATATATGGTCTTATATTAGGGTTAATCAAACAAACATATAGCTTCTTATGATCGTGTATACAAAAAAGCAACGTTCACAGAGGCTGTACTTTTGGCAAGTGGTCAAATCACTAGTAAAATCAATAGGAGACACATCCGTGCTCTTTTAGTAGGCTAATGGCTTCAGCTGGCCACGTAAGGTAAGTGCATCAGTGAAGCCAGACCGCTGTCACTCGAAAAACACTCTGTGTGTTTATGTGTGTGTACGGCTGGCCTGAAAGTGCGAGAATAAAACCAGTGATGAATAGACACAGAGGAGTGTTGGCAGCAAACACAGAGAGCACATAGTGTTTGTTTAATGGGCTTTAAAAGCAAGATCAGCATCACTAGGAAAATGTTAACAAATGAAGTACAATGTGGTGGAGAGATGTGATAAAGCAGATGCTAATCCTCCTGCTGAAATGGAACGACTTCAGGGAGCGGGAATATTGTAAATCATTTTGCATCCCAGGTGATAACACTACGATTGAGGGGGAAAGAATAAGGTATTTAACTTTATGGAACGTAACTTAACACCATGAGCACTATTTGTACAGCTTTTAGATATTGGAATAGAAAAATTGTGCAGGAAAGTACATGGAAGATGGTTGGGTTGTTTCTGCATATTTAAACCAATTTCCTTTCATCTGAGGGCGACAGGTTGGGTCATCTTAGTGAACCAAAGATCAGTTACAGTTGTTTAGAAATGCAATTTTTTAGACCTTGTATAAATATAATATTTTTAATTTCCCTTCTTACAGCCTCACTGATTTGGTTTGACTTTCCCATTTTTCTGACAGTCTGACTTGAGTATTAGGCCTTCAAATGAGTGCTGTCTAACAAATCCTGTTCATAGTGCCAAAATGAAACTATGAGCCACAGTCAATCATGATGACAGAGTTAATAGGACATGGGCTTGTCAAGGGAAAATACATTAAGGAACCTCCAGCACCAATTAGTAACCTTTTAAAACCACATTACCCCAATACTGAGGGCTGCTGGGTTTTGGCTATGTGTTTATTATGTGTTATTCTACTTAGGTATGTCCACATAAGTAGAATAACAACTAATAACTAATTCTCAGACAACAAAAGACAAATTAAATCACTTAAATCGGGCCAATGTGATCAGTAGCAGTAAAAAGTGTTGTGATTTGGTGAGATATAAAATTAAAACTGAATTAAATGAAGTCCACCTGGTATTGTGCTGTGATCTATCTACAGGCCTTCACCAACCGCTTGTGAGTTTTAGTAGGTGCGGTCAGTGTACATTGTTTGTCACACGATTGTCACACTATTGACCTGCATACACGATGGCCACATTTTTCAAAATCTGTTGTTTAAAAATATTTCTATAGACAAACCTCAATAAAAAAACATCAGTTTCGCTATTTCCTTGATTACCATTATCTTAAAATATGCATTATAACTCCTCCTCATGACCAGTTCAGGGTGTACCACGCCTCTCGCCCGAAGACAGCTGGGATAGGCTCCAGCACGCCTGTGACCCTCATGAGGATAAGCGGTAGAAAATGCATGAATGAATGAACTCCTCCTCATTGTTCAAGATATCTTTTCCCAGAGGGACTTATGACTGTGCGTTTGTGAGTGAAAGGAAGAAAAGCTCTATCCCAGCTGTCTTCGGGCGAGAGGCGGGGTACACCACGGACTGGTCGCCAGTCAATCACAGGGCACATATAGACAAACAACCATTCACACTCACATTCATACCTATGGACAATTTGGAGTCACCAATTAACCTAGCATGTTTTTGGAATGTGGGAGGAAACTGGAGAACATGCGAACTCCACACAGAGATGGCCGAGGGTGAAGGGTGGAATTGAACCCTGGTCTCCTGGCTGTGAGGTCTGCGTGCTAACCACTCGACCGCCGTGCCGCCTCAACTTGAATAAATATAATATTTTTAATTTCCCTTCTTACAGCTTCACTGATTTGGTTTGACTTTCCCATTTTTCTGAATATTAGGCCTTCAAATGAGTGCTGTCTAACAAATCCTGTTCATACTGCCAAAATGAAACTATGAGCCACAGTCAATCATGATGACAGAGTTAATAGGACATGGGCTTGTCAAGGGAAAATACATTAAGGAACCTCCAGCACCAATTAGTAACCTTTTAAAACCACATTACCCCAATACTGAGGGCTGCTGGGTTTTGGTTATGTGTTTATTATGTGTTATTCTACTTAGGTATGTCCACATAAGTAGAATAACAACTAATAACTAATTCTCAGACAACAAAAGACAAATTAAATCACTTAAATGGGGCCAATGTGATCAGTACCAGTAAAAAATTGTTGTGATTTGGTGAGATATAAAATTAAAACTGAATTAAATGAAGTCCACCTGGTATTGTGCTGTGATCTATCTACAGGCCTTCACCAACCGCTTGTGAGTTTTAGTAGGTGCGGTCAGTGTACATTGTTTGGCCTCTGCTGCTACTGCCTGATGTCGTTTGGCTCACACCACCACAATGGAGGGCGTTTCCACACGATCTTATCATTCTTGAAAAAATTAGTCAAACAGACATGCACAAAAGGTTTGTGTGCATCAAACTGTTCAAAGGCAAAGCGTTCTATACATTTGTAAACATACGTACTGGTCGTGTCTGGTATCCGGCACAGCTCTGTCCATACGGAGCTTATCACTCTCCACCTGGTTGAACTTATTTCTGGCATACGGGTCCTGACCCGGCCGAACCACCGTAGCTCCGACATACAGATCCTGGTCAAAGTCCTGCCAGCGGACCTTACCTGGACACAAACAGAGGCACACATTAATGACAAAAGCAAACTGCTGCACTGCTGATCGCCACAAGGACATAAGCTACTGAGCTAACTGGTTACCCTCAAATTTATTTGTTCTAAACTTAAAAGTGTTTCAAACAGAGTGGAGAAGGACAAAGCAAGAAGCCAAAAACGTACCACTTCCGCATGGAATGGATGTTGTACATGCCGTTTGACTGATTTTTCAAGGCACACAGAATATTTTGTTCTTGGGCTATATAGTCATGGTGTATACCAAAAGAAAGATTAGACTCATCTTTCATTCAAAAAAGTATGTTTCTACCGTATGTTTCAAGCATAACTTTCACTTTGACAGAAACGTAGCCATATAGTATATATTTACCTGAAAATAGAGCTGTGAGTAAGAATCATTGCTTTTAATGGAGGTTGAGAGTGTTCATTTATTAGTTCATCTCACTTGTTTCACTTGATTAAAAATACAATAAACAGAGACAATTATTTAAAAAAGAACAGCAGAAATCAAGGTAACGCAACAAAAACTTAAACCAATGATACCACTAGTCATGTACTAATAATAAATTAATAAATAAATGAGAAGAATCCCATTTCCGCAATGGAGTTCTTGGAGTGCATGTGTGTGCGGCTGAATGGCAGCCCTATGCCAGACCATTTTATATAATAACCATATTTTTCCGGCTATACTTGAAACTTCGTTTGCTACAACCCTGCATGATTCACACAGGCCCGATTTTTGTTAATTAAGTATTTAAAAGACTGACACAGAAGGTCTACGTTTTTAAATTCAAGTTCATTTTTAGTCCCACTCTCTAGTAAAACACGTGTCTAATAAATTCAACATTTTCAAAAAGCATAAAAGCCTACAGAGTTCTGAACCAGCACAAATGTGTCTGGACTAGAACGGGGATTATACATCAGTTGGAATAGAAAATGCAAGGGGTTGATGCAAGAACACTTCACAGATTTCAGGGAAGAAAGCTGGCTGAGCTGCCGTAACGTATTTGCTACTCGCAAGCAGAGCAAAAAAAAATGTTTGGATACAACGAAGCAACGCTTTGGTAGAAAACACCCCAAAAGTCCTAGTTTGAAGTAATTCACTGAAAGATTGGATGGTAAAGTGAGAGTTGAGAAACCTGCAAACACTCAAGAGGCCGCTGCTCCGGTTACCAAGATCCCTAAACAGAGCAAAGTGTTTGATTTCCCAGTTAATCACAACCACTGAGAAGCACTCTAATAAAAAGACAGCTTAATTAGGTGCATGCAGCTGCAATGCTAATGACTTGTGTTCGGCATATGGCGGTGTGAGATTACACTATCTGTCCATGAAGGTGAGCAATGCAGGCGGAGACAGACAGAGAGAAGGGGAGGCTGACGAGGACGAGATGCGACAGCCGGAGTGTGTGCATGTGTCGGCCCTGACAGCGTGCGAACGTGTCTCACATTCTAATTAGATGGAGCTCACAATGATCCGCTCGCGAAGAGAAAGCGGCTCCATGGAGACAAGGCGACGCATGTCAGAGTGTGTGATGTCCTTGTTGATAGCCGGGCTCCATGGCAGTGAGTGATTAATGTGGGAAAATTAATTTTATTACTCCTTACAGATGTTTTTAGCTTTGTCCACCTTTGACTCCACCAGGATTGATGCCACAGGCCATCATAAAAAAACAACATGCCAGCCGTTAATGGCCCCCAGGCTGTACTTTGGACATTAGTGGGCTACAGTTGGCTAACCGGCAACTTGTTGCTTCAAACTAAATTGATGGAGACGGACAGAACTCAACCCCCCCACCCATCTGAATTTTTCACCGTGATGGTTTTGGCACTGTTGAGTGAATGAAATACAGTTGATGCTGAGTCATCAATGGATCTCCCCTCCACCCATGGTAACACAGGATGCAATGATACACTATTTACATAGCTGACAAAGCTATTACCATTATGTCTACAGACCCACAGCCACAACCAACATTTTCCACTTCAGGCCATTCTGTAGCCACCCAAACTGAACCATTGCATTTTCTCCCCCAGGCTGACACACTCTTATTAACTGCCCGTGTCCTCACTCGCATCTCTCATTCAACATTCTCATTCGACCACCATTTTCTCCCCTCTCTCCCAAATTGGCCTCTTGTTCACTGAGCTCTTCTGACTGGCTGTTTGTGTTGGCAGCAATACGTTCTGGAAATCCCTCGATGCTACGGTGTTTTCATACCGATGTTGCCTGGCAGACAGGAGTCCCCTGTGTAATGTCTAACCATTACATCAGCAATGGAATCCCACCAACCCACTTGAACAGACCCCTTAAAGAACACAACCTCTTTAGGTACATTGTGTTTTTTTTTTAAATTACTCTTTCATTTTATTCTTTATTACTCTATATTATATGTCTTTCATGTGTTCTGTATACCGTGTGAGCAACCGTGAGATCTGACTTACACCAAAACTTGACCTATGTATCACAGTAAGGAAACTTATATGTAACCGAAGGACCAACGTACAGTAAATTAGAGCAATTTGTACAACAGTACATCTTCTCAAGGGACAGCACTGTAGAAATGAAATGTAGATATGTGCCACCCTTTTGTTGTTTTCATACTTTGCTCTCCATCCTTTTTTGACTTTCAACATTTTCTGTTCATCTGTTCATTGAGTATAACATCTAACTGAGGTTAAAATGCCCCCCTTTTAGCAGTCATATTGGAATCCATTTCCAGTCCTGGATCAATCAGATAAAAAGCATGCACTCTGGTTTTTGCAGGTCACGGGAATTTCAGGGGTGGGAGGGGTGGATCGGTGGCTCGGACGAGAGCTGAATGAAAAGTCGCTCCGATATGACTTTCTAATCTGCTCTGCTCTTGGATGTGGGCGTTGCTTCTGGAAACTAGTGGGTGGGGACGCATAGCTGGGTTTGTGGACATTAAAATGGAATTTCAACAATCAGACTGATGAGTGTATTGGACTGTCATCTTCCTTTGGTAAAACTACGAATCTCAAGAACAGACTTTGGGTAGATACTCCCTGTAGTTTGGTTTGACTGCAACATGTGAATTTCTATCTCACGTTCTCCATGACGACAGACGGTAAACATGGTTGATATTGTCTTTATACAGCAACCTTTATACCGTCTTTTTCACGGTTCACTCCTGCCATGCAGCCTCTCCTCCTCTGTATCTCCCTGGGGATCTCTGATTGTTCAGCATAGCAAAGGGGTGCTCAAAGCTAACAGCTATTCCCGAGTGTAAACAATGGAGCAAGCGGTAAGCTACAAATGTAACAAGATGAACATCCATAGCCGCACACTTGCTTAAGGGGTTGTTAATGGCACAAAAACAGTAAGAATGTAATAAATAAAGTACTATTACACACTAAAAATGCCACAGAATATACGGAGCTCCCTTAACTAGCTTGCAGTCGGGCGGCGCCATCTTGAAACATGAGACCTCTGCATCATATCCAGTCTTTCTTTTCGTACATCGTGCTTAAATCGCCCAGCCCTACACTATAGCCTGATTATGAGCACCAAAAGTGGGAAAACTAACTTTTTCAATTCGCTTCACAAACACAAGATCAAGACAAAATCCTCAACAAATGTCTGCTTGTCGTGAAGAAAGATCACTATTAATGTCTATCAACGTCATGTGATCAACTGTACTACTACATGGGGGAGATCACAGCTGCTCCTGAGCATACATTTTTTTTTAATTATACTTTTGTTTTTGTGGTAAATAGTGTATTTTGACACAAAAACAGCCAAATTTGTGCTAATAAAGAACTGAAAATGACTTGTATTTAACAGAAGAAGTCCTGATCACGCTTTAATAAAATAATCTGCTTCAATGGCACATTCTAAAAGGAGCTGAGGCTCGCGCTAGCTTTGAACACTAGGAAGACCGTGGATATTGATGGACTTACTGGCTCATAGTAGCTAATAAAAAAAGGTTAAAGATGACTCCAGAAAGTGAAGTGCAGCTCATGTCAGTGGTATCGACATGGTTGAGTATAATTTAAAACAGGTCAGGCCAATTGAATGTAAGGTAATAAATTAGGCTGCTTCAAGCCAGATTGTTCACTTCTCTGATGTGTGCCGTGGTTGTCTTTGTCTTTGCATTAGCAGTTGTAACTCTCTCCACATCCAGCAACATACATTGGCATAAAAGGGAAATTTGGGCATTATGGGTGAATTTTTCTTACCAGGTGGAAGTGTCTCCAGAGATTTGTCGTCAGAGTTGTGAGCTTTGTTTCGTATGGACGAGTCACTGGAGTCCCACTCATCCTGTAAGAACAAAACACATTCAGCAATTAATGAATAAAAACACCAATATAACAATACATGCATATTTTAAGACAAAACATCATTGTCCATCTACAAAGGAAAAGAAATTGCTTCGACTGTCCATATGAGCCACCTCAGCATATCATCCAAAACAAAGGCTATTACAAGTCTAAAGAAAACTGCACTCAGCCATTTGTTTTCTCTCAGCTACTTGGCTTTTGTGCACAGTTATCTACTGTACAATCACTGCCCATCCTTTCTCTTTAAGCCAGCCTGTCCAGATCCCCAACCGCTATGATGATGAGCTGCTGATAATATAAAAATATTTTCTGAAGACTAAAGAATGGATGCATTTACTTGTGAGATAAAGATGACTGGAGATAAGTATCTGAAGTTGACTAATGTGGAGATACATACTGTTGAGTGTCGAGTAGAAATGGGCAATATTTTAAAATCCATATTGTGAAATACACTGCAGTGTTTGGCTTTGAGAATATATTGTCATAAATAAGCATCATATGTACTTGTATTCATCAAAGAGTATGACAATTCTTGAAGCTAATTCTAAGAAGCTAAAAATACATGCTTCTCAAAGCGCTGATACAAATACGATGCAAAATTGTTTGATATCTATGTGACATACCTATGACATGTATTATATGATGCTAAGTGGTTGTACAGAGTACATAATTAGAACATTTAGTGGACAATGACAAGATGATTGTAATGAGAGAAGATCAGATAGACCACTGGTATGTAACAACTATCTTTAAGATACAACTGTGGTTAGTCGAGTAGTAATTTGAGGCTATTCCTGTTTGAAAGCTACTGTAAATAGTGTGAAATAAATGACTTGTATATTAAACAAGCAACAGCAATATTATTATTGTAGCAGCTAACATGAAAAATATTTTTATCTTGCGAACTAACACGACGCATTGCTAATCGCTAGTCTCAGCATCATTTGCAGACGGAAGAGTGGGTACCTAGCTATCCATTTTGCTAACAAGACTCAAGATACTTGTTTGCCGTCAGCATTTTTTTTAACCTGAGGACTGCAGCACACTTCTTGTGCTGGAAGACACAGCCATCCCAAGGAGAGCGGACATTGTAAGTGTTGTCGCTGCTGTTGTTGCCAGAACTAGCATAAATATGTATATCAATGCGCCTCCAAAAGATGTTTTGGTAACATTTTAAATCATCAAAATACAGCAAGATACTGCAACTACTACATATTAACTAGTTTTCTTTTGTAGAGCACAGAAAAGGGAAATAAATACGTGTTCGTGTTTCACATAAGAATTGTGAATGACGGGCAAAATCCTCCCAAAAGTCCAGTTCCTGTTTAAATCCAGAGGAACTTCTTAACATGCAACCTCTTGTGATAAAAATCAACCATTTTCTATGCCGCTAATCGTCACTACGTTTGCTGGTATGCTGGAGCCTGTGATAACAATAACATTTCAAAACAGGTTACAAAGGTTGCTGATGTATGCGGTATGTATTGAGTCATAATTTATTTCGGGCGTGCTCTCAAAACAGTGTGACTGCGACTGTGTTCACTTCCGGCCATAGATCGCCATATTGCGGTTTGAATTTCAGGGCTTCACTGACAATATAATAGAGCATTTATCTATATATATGAATAAATTCACACTGTTCATGGTTGACTATGGCCTATTATAAATGAGCGTGTTGAGTGGATGCACTGACCGTGTTAGAAAGCCCCCAATTTTGCACGTATTTTGCATAACGCGGCTCCAGCTAGACTTCTGTTAACTGTTCTCTCATTCTGTTAACATTTACTAAGCACTTACTCTTCTGTTGTTTCTCTACTTTACATTCAAGATAGCTTAGCATAGCAGGTAGCGTGGCTTCTGACTCCTCCTGCTCTCGCTGCTTAACGACAACACTACTGTGTTGCCTGTGCTATTTTCCTAACAACATGGCCTTGAAAATATCTGACCCTGAGCATGCGCACTCTGTTAGGAGAGTCCTTGGAGGCGTCCTTAAAAATGCAATATGGTTGATTTAGATATGCATTCATTCATTTTCTATTTACTTCATTATTTCAAAATCATGGTACAAATGGTAATCATGCACTATACATTCCTGTCATCAATCATAGCTACAGCTTGCTACCTAGAGAAGTAAATGAGGTACAAAATTTAACTCCAATTCATGCTTGAATCAAAGACTTGTTTTTGCAAAATTTTGCAACATTGCTACATGGCTGCAATTTGGTACAGACCTTCAGGGGGCTGACAAGCACGTCTGTAGGATCTGAGCAAGACAGGTTGAAAAAAAAAAACATGTCCGACATCAAACAAAATATCTTGCAGGGGCACAGGCGGCAATTAATTGCCCACAAGTCATTGGCAATTTGTCTAAAATGCATCTGTATATGCTAGTATGGCTTTTAAAACATTTTGAGCACAACCAATAACGGGCGGCACATTTAGTCACATGAGGACAGAAATATGCCAGCATCTTTATTACCAAAGTGATAAAATGTGAGCAGCACTGACGTTTCCAAGGGTCACTGTCATCTAACATAACCTCAACTGGCACTGCTGCTGTCACTCGATGAAAGTGAATGCTGTCCAACTTTCAGATGATTGATCCATGGCCTACCATCCAATGTCACATCTCGACTTCACTCAGATTTACATGGGCTGACATCTTTCATTGTGGCTCTATGACGCCACCATAAATTATTTCACAACCTCTTAAGATGAGAGAAATCAGCTACTGAATGCAGCCAAGTGGCTTTCCCTCTCATATAGACTTGATTCAATCTGTCATTACATCCCATGTTGGTCTTTCTGAGCATCATCCAGAAAAGTGTCGGAGGCCTCCCAAGTCCTCAGCACGCACACACTAAACCAGCGGCATCTTCAACAATTTATGTGAATACGCCTTCTCCTTGGGTTTACTGGTGTGTAGCTTCCAGTAGCTTTTTAATGGCTAATGCATGGGGTTCAGTAATAAAGCCAAGTGGGCAGTCAGTGGAACAAACATGATGTCACACAGAAACAGTAACTACTAGACATTTTAAGGGTGTTAAGGCCAACTTGGAAAGTCCATCAATCATGCAAGTACATCCAGGGCTCTACATTAAAAACCAAAATGACTTGCCCATGGGGAATCCTTAAGGTGAGAACTACTTGCCCGAACTTGCCCCATGTAAAATTAAAAGACTGCCATAATGATATCATGTAATTTTTTGTGGCATCACATGAGAATCTCAAATAAATAAAATAATAAAATAAATAATACTGTAGCGTTGCGCGTGTGTTGTATTCCGGGCTGCAGTTTCATGCATGGACGCTGGGGGACAGTCATGTTCAGCTCGCAGTCTTGGAGCGGGCGTTTTGGGACCAAAGAAGAGGAACGAGAGGGAAAAAAGGAGAAGTTCGGTTGCCGTGCGCCCAGCTAGTTAGTTAAGTCTGCGACAGGCCAGTAAGTTGTTTTTCATGCTGCCTTGGAAATAAAAACCATGCAACGATAGAGATTAATCACTTTTTGCTGTTTCCTTCAGAATTAGACGATGTTGGCAGCGACGCCATGATGGATGTTTTCGTAGTCAAACGATCGCTGATTGGTTGATCGCGAACAACGGGTGTGGGTAAAACGCGGACTGTGGATTACGGACCGCGGTCTAAATAAACGATTCTGATTGGTCCATTGCAAGGATTGCTTTGCAAATTACCACCAGAATTACGCAGTCCGTGTTTTACCAACACCCAACAAGAACCGCTTTAAAAAAAACTCAGTATGGCATGCCAAAGTGCACTTGCCCGACGGGAATATCACTGATTAGATTTACTTGCCCGAATTTTGTTTTAACTTGCCCCGGGCCATCGGTACATCGTTATTGTCGAGCCCTGACATCATTAACACCAAGGCATGTTTATTGATAATATCTTTAGGTTAAGTTTGTACATCAACATAACAAAAATCCTGTTTATGTGTGACCTGCGAGAAATAACAATGGAAGTTAAAAAAAACTTACAAAGATATCCATTTGTTATATGTATATTTTGTATTGTCAAAGATCCAAAATATATTGTGGTGCAACCTACGAATGAAAGACGACCACCTGTGAGGTTGCTTTGTCATGCATCACGTCACGATATTTCACACAAGACCTCAGTTCAGTGAGGTCACAACGGCCCGGGTCATTTTGTTAGTCCTCCCTTGCTGCAGCTTCTGCTCATCACCGTGGTCAGAGTGCTCTGTCACTGTTTACTCGTGCTACAGTGATTAAAAGTACCGCACCGATTCCATTGGTGTTTGTGCTAGCAACCATCCACACAGCGGTGAGCCAAACTTTTGTTTTTATACAATTACATTGTCCGACTGTGCAGCCTTGTGAATAATTTATTTTCGTAACACAAATGTTTCCAACCAAACCGTGAATTTTGTTTACCAGTACCTATGTATGTATTATGTACCAGGTGTCGATTAAAACCTCAAAAATGCATAAATACACAACCGGTGTGAGTCAGATTCCCACCACAAATCTTTGTGATTCATGGCAAAAAAAACCTGATGAGAAACAGCTCAACCCTTTATAAAGACACATGTACATAATTTGCTGTCTCAGAGCTGCTTACAGAGCAAATGTTGAGAGATATGTTTGTTATACATACTTACATAAGTGTGGATGCATTAAAAAAAATCTTTCCTTCAACCATGGACCCCAGTGTGAACACATGAGCATGTTGGAGTTTAAAACTCATTAAAAAAAAATCATAGTCATTAATTCATCTCAATTCATAAAAAAGTCTACTTTACATTGTTTAGTATCTTCAAATCAAGCGAATGATGCCATTTCTATTGTCTTTCACAGTGCGGATTTGCAGAATAGAAGTTCTATCCTCTAAGGAGAGATGAGCAATTTAGGCCTTCCTGCAACACGGGGGGACAGTAAATCTAACTTGACAGTTCCAGAGCAACAACATCCCAATATGATGAGAACCTGCAGCATGTCAACGCACCTCGACCAACGGTACATACAACCTAACAATATCACAAAACCATTTTAATTATTTATTTGGATTTCACAAGAGTGGAATGAATGAAAGACTGCATAAGTTTCTCTTATGCATTTTACATTGCAGTAGTAGGTAGGTATATACTTTATTCATCCCCATGGGGAAATTTGCATAGAGGTAGTTTATTGAACGAAATAGTGTTACTAAACATAACATGAAGCCAAATTGGGATTCACTGATAACTAAGAATTACAAAGCCAATGTAACAGTTTTAGAAGCGAGGCACAGTGAGCTTCCACTGTATTTGAAAGCATCTTCAAAAGGTTCACTTTTAGTAATTTTAGGGTTTGGTTAATTTCATGGTTATCGTCAGTGTTGAACTCCTTTTGACTGTTATGCTTTTTCAATTTTTCTGAACTACAAATGTAGTTAGATGTTGTATTCTCGTGTTAAACGATGCCAAATTTTCAAATAATGAGGTTTACGCATTTGGAAGTGAGCCCTGAAAGAAGTTTGGGATAGCTCAAAACAGGAAGCAGGAAGCACAAATCAAAAGGAAATACAGCTGGAATAGGTGCCGATTCTGCAAAATCTATAAATTCTTCTGCGCGGGTTATTTGTGTGTAGCTGCTCTATCGGTGACCACAACTCAATACAAAGGATACAGGGCCTGTACAGTTATGTACAGCTGAGCCTGAAAGGGATGAATTGACTTTACATTACAGTATAGGTAATAGAGGAAAATATCCAGCATCACTGAACGTATTGTGTTCAACTCGCTGCCAAGTGAAGGATGTTTGCTGGGTGCTCTCACACCTGCAGGTTGGATAATAGGATGAACTTAAAATCCCCCAACAGATCACGACATGCATGTATGTGTGTGTGTGTGTGTGCAGGAGTGTATGCCTGTGTGTGAGTGAGCCTCAGCCAGTGTCAGTTCATATTTGCATGTATACACTTGGAGCCTGAGAAACATTTGTGTGTTAAGTAAGGTTACACGCACACCTTGCGTCGACAAGCGGCTGCATGTGTGTGTGTGTGTGTGCGTGTAAGAGTGTCCATCCTCTAATGGTCAGCGTATAATCCACGATAATCTGATCACATCTGATGACAGATTACTCTAAGAGGAGCCAAGAGCTCTCTCTCTCACTCACACACACACACACACACACACACACACCTCAAACAGCATGCAGTACATTTGGTTGGATATAATCAGCATTTAACGATTTGTGAAGTTTCCAGTTGAGGACTTTTTCCCCCCCACTGTGACCTCCAGGATGAATAATTCCACCTTGTCATTGTCATGTTACCGCAACAAGTCTCTTACTAAATCACCAGCTGCTCCACTGCTGGAGAGGACATAGTCCATATTTGTCCTATACTGACTTGCCAACATCAAATGTCTGTTGTTGAAAGTTGAAACCTTAAAAAGGTTTTGCCCCACTAGAGCGCCTGTGGTACTGTAGTAGAAAAACAGTCTAGTTTTATGTTAATTGTCATTATGATATTAGCTGGTATCACAAGTGGTTAATGGAGGAAAAGGCAACAGAGTGACCATTTAATATGGCAGGCATGTCCATGAAAATCTGCCACTATCCCACTGTTGTTAATTAACAAAATGTAGAGTAGCAAGTCAGCAAGCCTTCAGAAAAAGCAGTCACAGAGATAAGGGATGCAATATTGCTGATGACAGCTCTGTTTGTGCAAGCGGCGCATTTCAATTTAATAAACACGCATCACTTTCGGTAGCAATATGACTCAAGCGGCTTATCATTTATTTATTGGGATGTGTCCTTATTTAGATATTTGGTTTATGTTTGACAAACTTCAAATATAACTGTCTAATTCATGCTAACAAGTTATTTTGCAAAGTTTAGCACAGTAGAAACTCAGCTTGCGTCCTCCAACTTTGAAAACTGACGCCACAATTTTGCTTCAGTTGGCGTGCATTTTCAGGTCAGTGTGCAATGAATAGCATAAATGCCCTCACTAACATAACTCTTAGTGGTACAATCAGAGGTACAATTTGATAAATACATCTACACTCAAAACATGAATTCTACTTAATTATGTGGTGTCTTTGAAAGTAACTCTTGAGTGTGAATCAAATGTGCTAATATTAAAGTCAAATAGATTTTTTAGCCATGTGTGGTATCTTTTAGGTTGGGTTAATATTTCAGTTCGTTAATTTTCTTGCGCTTATCCTCGCAAGGGTTGTCTATCCCAGCTGTCTTCGGGCGAGAGGCAGGGTACGTACACCCTGGACTGATCGCCAGCCAATCACAGGGAACATATAGACAAACAACCATTTACACTCACATGCATACCTATGGACAATTTGGAGTCGCCAATTAACCTAGCATGTTTTTGGAATGTGGGAGGAAACCGGAGTACCCGGAGAAAACCCACGCATGCACGGGGAGAACATGCAAACTCCACACAGAGATGGCCGAGGGTGGAATTGAAGCTTTGAGGCTCGCGTGCTAACCACTCGTCCGCCGTGCAGCCCCTGTTAATACACGTATGTACTGTAACTGTGTCATGTCATTTATCTTTTAGGCCATTTATCTGATGTTGGTTGCAGTGAGTCATCTGCTGAAGCATTGCGTGAGATGTTCAACTACATTGTATGAATTTGTAAAGATAGCCTTCCAGGTATCGGCCTCACTTATACCTCAATGTATACCTTTGTTGAAAAGGGAAATTTGAGGCTGTCGTATGGTTTCCCATGATGGTGTTCTTTCTCATTCTTCATTGATGCACAACCACATCCTGGCATACAAAAACTACTATGGTACTCTATATAATGCATTCTGTTCATTTTGTCATTTATATTTATCACAGAAACTTAATCATAGAAACGTAAAACTTCCAGATGGACCCATGGAGCAAATATTCAACTGATCTTTACTGCTACTTTAAATAATCAGTTTGTCACCAGTGTCCATTTTATGGCAGTAAAAAACAGGCATGAGCAATGAGAGTGCTGTCAGAATGAATAAGAGCTCAAAGGGTTTTTGGTACAATCCCCCTTTTGAGACTAACACATAGGAGACATGGTTCGGTCTGACTTCAGGGTGAGCTCATTCACAATTTAAGTGTGTTAATATCCCTGACTGCAGTTCCCAGCGGTTATGTCGTCCCTTCCGTCTCGGAAAATCGTTGTGAAGAAGTCACGTTTCCCTAACACCAACACACACACACTATCTTTTTGGTGGAGTTCAGCAAGTAAGACGGGATAAGACCAGTCACATAAGCTCAAAATTGAATTGTCCTCCATCCAGACACAGCAGCTAAAGCTCACACTGCAGCTTGAACATTTTCACATGACAGTGAACACACATTTCCCCATTTATATCCGCCAGGCAAATTGCTTGAGTTTAATCACCAGAGTGCAGCTGTAATGTTGGTTGAATTAAACCCAACAAGGCCAAAATAAACCGGGGGGGGAAATGTTGAGAAACAAAAACCTGCACCACACTGAGGTGTAGCTGCATGTAGACATGTATTCATATGCACAGATTCCATTAGGTGAGGTTAATAAGGCAAGGTTAATAAGTAGTACTGTCACAATCTGGGGATGCATGAGAGCTTGAGGGCAATGGGGAGCTGTGGTTCAGTGACAGTAAAAGAGTAATTCAATCATCTACTGACATTCTGAAGCAGAGCAAGGTTTTTTAGACTGTTCACAATATTCAGTTGTTTTTAATGAATGAATGAATCTCGAAGGTCCAAATTTCGTCAGTGATACCAAGCTCCGACTCAAGTAAAATGATTTCGGTACGTAAATGGTAGTCTCCGTGGAGTGTCACAGCACCGTTCCTCACATTAACGCGGATGTGCGGACGCACGGACACACCAAACCACAGAAGAAGAAAGAACAAATGCGCATAAGTCCGTTGTTCTCCGTTTGTTAAGGCTCATCTTGACTTAACACAAAGTGGATTTACATGGCCGTCGTTTTGGGAGTAGAAGGCAAGAAAATACCAGGAGATGTCATGCCATTCGATATTACGTTGGATTGTTGCCAAAGCTCACTTCAGGTCACGTGACAGTGATGGGTTGCCGATGTCATCGTTTTTAAAAAGTAGTGGATCACTAGAACATATGAAAACACCCGGAACACAGATTCCATGTCGATGAGAAATAAACTGCTTCACAATGATCCCAGAAAGTTAAAATGTTATTAAGCAAACCGTACTAGAACTTTTGTGTGTGATAATTTCTTTTTCCTTTTCTTCTTGCATTAAACACACACACACGCACACAAAGATACACGCACTGCTGATGCAGGGCTGCGGGAAATTCTTTTTCCGAGTAGCTCTCATGGTTTGTGTTGCCTCAAGCAAGATCACTAAAGAACATAAAAGGAAATAGAAAAAGACGGAGGGGAAAATCCACAATGTCAAGTCTGCAGCTGAGCCTTTTGCTCACATGTCACTGAGCAAACTGCAACAAGTCACACCAAGGTGTGCGTAATATGCATAAGTCAAAAAGCGTGTGTGGGTGTAAGCAGGGGAGACTGAGTGTAAAGGAGTTCAATGGTACAATTGTGTCTTCTGGCCTGTTTCCCAAAAACCCATCTGCATCCCACAAACACGAGCACAGAAAGCAGCGCACACATTCCCGTACAGGCACACATATAATTGTCAGCCTAAAACGAGTGTGTGCAAAAAAAAAAACCCACAAAAATGCGGCAACTGACCTTCAGCTTCAAGTTTTAAGGTTTCCAGAAGCTCAAATAAAAATGGTAAAAATCAAGTAAAAAGTCATTTGAAAAGGTTACATGTCACAACAAATCTGAATATGTTATTGTTAGTCACTGTTAAGAGGTAATGTGTTCAGAAAACATCTACAAACTCATGCCTCTTCTGCAGAGGAATATTTATTTTTTAATAACTGTACGGTATGTTGCACTGTATTGCAGGTTTTACATTGGTTGATAGAGAATAGGGCTGGGTGATATTACGATTTAAAAATATCCATATTATAATAGGGGGCCTATTATGCTCATTTTCAGTCCTTTGTATTGAGTTGTGGACTCCTATAGAGTAGCTACACATGATAACCAGCACACAAAGCTTTATAGTTTTTCCAGAATCTGCACCTATTCAGCTGTATTTCTTTGGATTTTGTGATTCCTGCAAAAACGGTCTGTTTTAATTTATTCCACCGACCGCCCGCCTGCAGGCACGCCTACTCTGCTGTGGTTGGTCACACTTGCCGCTAGCTGCGAATGTTATAGGGGTTGATAATAATCAGCAATGTATCTTTTTAAAATGTTAGCTTTTAACATACAGCTGTATGTGTTGGATTCTGAATCCGATTCGGAAGTAGAAACTGGACAGTCTGACGTTTCTCAAGAAAAGAGGTTACTTCAGGACATTCCTCAAGTAGCTTTAGCATTTTTAGGTGAAATTGATGATTAATTACCTTTTCTTTTTTTATGTAATGGGATACTTCCCAGAAGGTGAAACCAATGTTTGCGTGGATGTCACTCAACTTCCCATAGATGACGTCATGTTGTTCTTCTTTAAACCACAAACTAGCTGAGGCTGAATCAGTCTTATTGCTTCAAGACACAATTAAAGGGCCCATGTTTTATGAATTTTCAACTTTTAAATACGCGTCAGAAGTCCGACAGAAATCTATTCCAGCATTAATGCCAGAATTGGAACACACCGTTCTGTGTGTCTGCTATATATTGCATACAACAACGTAATATTAACTCATTCAATCCCAGACATTTTTCAAAAGCTGTCTCTCTCCCTGTATTTTTTGTTCTTCGGCTATGAAGACATGGTATATGCCAAATGAGGGAGAAAGTGAAAGTGGTATTTTTCTCTCATTTGGTGGTCATAAACAGCATCTAGGGAGACACATTACTGCAATAACATCATTAAAAGTTCCTTTATGCATAATGGGGTCCTATTGGCAACTTGATTATTATCAATCATAGATTATAATGCCCATTCCTATAATGTACATAACTGAACTGAACTTAAACGCTTGATGGAAAATGAGCCCATGACTGACAAAAAAAAGTGCAAACTGAACATTTTAGTTCCTTCTGGTTAATCGGCTGACCAAATTCTTTGCTGGTCTGTGAGAATCTACTAGCAAAAAATATCTACTGGCCCAGTTCCGATCCAATTCCCACAGGAAAATGCTGGAACTGACAAAGGGGGAATGCCAAGAGCAATGCTGAGGTGGAAGACATGAGTGCTGCTGAATCATCCAAGTGTGTGTGTTGTGTGTGAGTGTGTGTGTGAGTGTGTGTGTGTGTCTTCTGAGGGAACACGTAGGCCTGGATGCTGCCGGGCTGGTGGGGGCGGGCTCTTAAAATACCCAACTGGACTGTACACACACTTTCATCAATCACAAGCTTCCTCTCTTCACTTCACCCAACAGCCTCCCTCCTTCCTCTCTGCTTTCTTTGATGTTCCGCTCCTTCCTCATCCTCCTCTCAGTGAACAATAAATGACTGTTCCCTCCTAGACCACACTGCTGCTCTGTGATTACGCCCACTTAAAAAGAAAAGTATCTCCTGGGTGTGAGACAATCTGAATGTTGAAAAGTCACAGAATAACGATGAGTGCTGTTAATATAAACGAGAAAACAACGCAGCGACTTTGTATGGAAAAGTACATTTACTGTGAGGCGCCCAGAGCAAGCATGAGGTCATAAATGTTACAGTGCTGATGGGTACTAAAATCACAAAACAGCATGTGCACATATCTACAGTGTGTTTTCGAGACATGTTGGTTGGCCTATAAATATTTCCTTTTGCCATTTAAGGAGAGGAGTTTTCTGTCAGACAGCAGTGAGAGGTGTTTTTGTGAGTGTTTGCCAAGATATTTGGGATAAGTTGTGTGTATGTGCACCCTGCATAAACAATGTTTGTCAGCCCAGACACGAAATATGCACATAGAACATTTATAACCTTTGGATTTCTCCTTATTATACGTCAATTCTAATTATATTAAAACACATGTGCACGGATGGGCCTGATTTCTACAACGGGTTTGCTTGAAAGCACGTCGACAAACATCTGACAGAACATAAAGCAGACTCAATCTGTCCTCCAGCAAAGCCAGAGCAACATTTCACTACATTAGTACAATATAATATAAGCCTGCTGGCTGTGTTCAACCATTCAACCATTCAAGCTTCGAACCTGGGAAGGCAGAGCCTTCTCCATCGCTGCCCCCACCCTCTGGAACTCTTTGCCCAATTCACTCCATGCTTGCCCCGACCTTCCCACCTTCAAAAAACAACTCAAAACCGACATGTTTAAATCCGTTTTTACTTTTTATACCTGACTGCTATGCCCACGCCCCGCTTTTAGTCTTGTTTTTAGCTCTGAATGAATGTATGGATGTTGTATTTTAATGCATCTTTTACTCAACTCTAATTTTTTTTCTTCACTGTAAAGCGTCTTTGAGTACTCTGAAAAGCGCTACACAAATAAAATGTATTATTATTCTACTACAGCATAAATCATCCATGCAATACCAAAGATATGAAGTAGACTCCTTAAAAACCCCCAGCTTTCTTAAAAGATTTTGTAAACACAATAATAATCATGTGGTAACCATATGGTAGCGCTCCAATAATACAGTATATTGATCTGAAAAAAATAGCCAAAACATAAGAGGACCCTTCTTTTTGTTCTAATGTTCTAATTTTTAAGATAATACTTTTTAAATCATCTTTTCATTAATAGTAAAATAACAGGTGGATTGCAATAACGAAAAAATGATATTTCTTAGCCGTTTGACTCATTTCTATGATCACCATTATCTCACAATTACTATCATAACATAACTCTCGTTTGCTGACGACCTTTGAGACATTTTGTGCAATGGATCTTTGCATCTGCATCTGGTCAGGTCAGTGTGTGTGACAGAGCAACAGGAAGAAAAGCTCTGACTCGCTTTGGGGGGGCGGGGGCGGGTATTTTGTGACTGTCAGGGCTCCAGACATCAGCTCAGCTTGTAATGCCTTAAATTCACCGACATGTTCAACAGGCAAACGGCAGATGTAAGACATCTAATGAGGGCTAATTACACACTCTCCCACTTCAAGTCTTCCACTGTAACTTGGCTGAAGGGAGATGTTTGTCTAATGGTCCACAGTCCCTTTGAAACAAATTGCTACTCTCATACTGAGCTCTGTGGGGGTAGCATTCCACTCTTTTTGTTGAGTTATGACCTATATAGTTGTGGGCAGAGGTTTGCATTTACTCATGGACAGGAATGTAATTGATAGTACTGTGTTGTCCGTGATTTCTTTGAACTGGTTTTTGGTCAGTCTAGTGAGTCACACTAGCTCTTAGCTGGCACTTACAAGGTACCAGATGTAGTCAATCGTCAACAAGACGTAACAGGAGTGTGAGCACGACTCAAATGATCGAAGTGGATTTTTTGGGAAATTTTTCCACACTGGAGATTTTTTAAACAATATATTTAGTGTCTGCGAATAATGTGCAATCGTATTCAAGTCGTATTGTAATTGATCAATTCTGAAATGAAATCTGTAAGTGGTTCGTGTACATACGTGTCTGCAAAAAACTTTCTTTCATTGAAAGAATTTAAAAACAGCCTGGATAAATATGCTGACCGGAAGCTAAACGTAATTGCCAGAATAAATTCCATTAAGATGTTGTGACTTTATTAATTTATATCCAGTCAAACCTTCATTTATCGCAGTTTATTGGTTTGAACCCCGATGTTTTTGGCATGTAAAGGGAAATTGATGTGAACACGCACAGATGCCCAAACGGAGAATCAAACCCCATTTCTTCCCGATCTCCTGACTGTGGCCTTCATGCTAACCACAGAATGGCCATTTCTGACTTAATGCAGATAATTTCTCATCAGTGTAACATTGTATCATGTAACATTTAGTGGCCAGAATACTAGATATGACTTGTTTTGATCTTGCGATTTTGATCATCAATAAATGCAATGTAATTATAAAGAGTACCTTTTGACAATGGAAAAGTAACAACCTTAAACAGAGCCATACCATGATGATTGTCAAGTGAAAATGTAGTAACACAACATACAATAAAATATTAGGACATGCTTCTTAAGTATTGCTATCTTACCAAGACATTTTGGGCAATTCCATGTTTCCGACATTGTGGGAACAGTTTGGGGAAGGAATTTTTCTGTTCACAGTGCACAAAGGACGCTTATTACCGTCAATGCTTATTATTGAACCAGAAAAACCTGCGCAGACCCAAGTGCAAGAGGTGAGGCCTTTGTAAGGAGGGCTTCACCTTAAAAACAGCCGATGTATGAGGCCAAACGGAACGCAGATTCTAAGTGGTGCCAGTTTGTCTCAGCCTCAGTACAAAACTTCCAAAATGTCATTTTTATCTCAGGGTGTTCATGCATTTTAATGAATCAGCCAGCTGGCACGAGCCATAAGCATTGCACTGCCTGCTGGATGTCAGGATTCTTGTGTTGCTGCATACTGTTTGGTCAGTCATTAACATGCAAAGAGGGGTGATGAACGATGACCTCTGAGGACGTCTCACACTTGGTTGCAGGTACAATAAAAGGACAACAGTAAGGTTGAGTGGTAAGATGGGAACCAATAAAGTTGACGAATAGCAAATTGGGGCAAAATTGCCCTATTATGAATAGCAAAATTGCCCTATTATGGAAAATGTACTTTACAATCATTGATCATTGTGGGACCTCAACATCATTCTTCTAGGGAGTGAATGCTTCTATTGATGGCATTATGATGTAAAATCACAGAGAACCTACTTCAAACTTGAAAAGAACCTAGCACAGTTCCGGTGGTAGTGTTTAGTTATTCTTAGCCAGTCTTTGGGGTCCGACAGATCACATCACAACTCCACCCCCGCTGAGCTGGGAGAAAAGATAAAACAAGCCTACCTTTTAAGGTAGAAAAAACAGGGCTTTACGGAAAAAAAAGCATTGAACTTTCTGGCCAAAAGCTTTGTATATTCTTACTCTTTATACAAGTAAAACAACCTTCTTCCATTGGATGCTTAATAGGCTCCCTCGGTGACTGACCGCATCTCTGACCTGCTTCAGACGAACCAGCTAAAACAACAAAAGCAGAACAGAGAAGACTGACAGCAACGAGGCAGAGTAGGAATAAAAAAAATGACAGCAAAGAAACGGAGTGGGACTCAAAGAATGAAGTAAGGGGAAGGGAAGATAAAGGCGAGTGTGTGCATATTGCAGATATGTTTGTCAGAGTCAGCCAAATCTTTTGTGTAATTTGTGTAATATTTTGTGTCGTAACTGTCAAAACTAAAAGTAACACGCCCAAAATCTGAAACCTCAGGATTGAAAAGCCATGCAGATAACAGGCAAGATGCTGGAAAGCGACATTCTTGAATTCCAGTAGAAGACAAGGATTTTTGCTTCGTTGCCTTCAGTTACCAACAAACCATGCAGTTAGTGCCGCAACGACTATTCAGATCATTCTAATACCTTCATTACAAAAAAATAGTCTAGGATTTTTTTCTGCTTCGAGGAATCGCTTCGGGTCACCAACGCACGTACGTCACCCACACAGAGGGTGAAGAAGGGAGCAGGTGTTTGAAGAAGCAGGAAGATTGAGGAGGCGAGGCAACAAAAGAGAAGGTAAACTATATGTAAAAAACAGAAGATGTGGTTAAACAGCATTTTGAACACGTAACGCTGTTCTTCGCCGTCACCGCTCTACAGTAACAATGAAATCCCAGCAGTAGCTGATGTTGATGGATAGAAATATGAGGTAAGCTTCACAGACCTTTTACAATTGCCACCGATCGTATTTGAATCCTCTATGTTGTGTAGGGTTTGTGGAAAATGTACTTGTTTGTTTGTGCTATTCGTGCCGTGAAAGCCATTGCGCCAGTGAACCCTGCCCGGCTCACTGGGTCAAAGACACTGACTGAAAGAAGGGTTCATTCATGCCATTCATTCTGCTATAGAACCAACACGCCCAGGTGTTGAGACAGATACAGAGTGGACCCTCTTGTCACCCAGCCTGTTTGGTAGAGAGACAGGAGGAAAACAAACATGCACATGTTGATATATCGAGGCCAGTAAAATGATCACATTTGTTTTTATATATTGTGCGATTAATTGATGTATTGGTTATTGTGACAGGCCTATTGTTGAATAAATGGGACAAACAAAATGTCACAAAATCTCTTTACATCCATCAATTCACTAGTATTCCAAGAGGTTTCCAACAAGATGCAGCAGGCTGATAAATGGGTTTGCTGGGATCCCAATGACATTTAACCACCATACATCAAGCATCTGAAAGTCTGCCATGATTTTTACTATTGTTTGTCCCCTTTTAAAAGGCGGAGAGCTGAGTCGACATGTCTGCTTCCTGAAAACATTTCAAAATGCCATAAAGAGACACTTCACAAGGCAATTGTTTGCTGACAGCGATTACGCACAACTGCATACTCTCTGGACTTTCAACTTTGTTACAAGTGGTAAGCACAGGGAGTCGTTGAAACATTAGGTTGTGCAGCATATGGAAAGATGTGTATTTTTAAGAATAGACAGAAATGTTCAAGTTAAGTGTCATTCAAATGTAAGAAGTTAACCACTGTTAATTGGGATTAAAATTACATACTGGTTCATATCAGAAACGGTTGAAGATTGCGAGCTCAGTAAATCCATGGTATGGAATAATTTACAAGTATTGACTTTGTGTTGTAAACATGCAACTTACAATAAAAGTGCGAGGAGGGAAGTAAGGCTTTAATACTTCTAATCTGTTTGGGTCATACGGTGTTCATGCAGCAATTAAGCGACTGGCGGTGATGTGCTGAACGTGCCTGGTTCATAATTTCACTGATTGTAATTGTCCAGAGTAGACATAGGGCTGGTATGAGGCACCGACTGTATGATAACCACGGGCAAAAAAAAGCATGGTTTCACAGTATTATACTTGCAGCTATAAAATGTGTTATTTTAAAATAGCTTTAGTATCATAAGAAAATATACTTTCCTGTTGAACAGTATTTTAAAGACCAGGATACACACTAAATCGACACGCTACGGGATGCACACAACTCATCTCACAGGCACCACTTGATGCTAACGAGGTAGTTAACGTTGGTGCTATAGCCGCGATGGTTAAGTTGTCCAACGTTTGACCCGTGGTTTCAGCACATCAAAGCCCAGTTCAGACTGCAGGGAAAAACACAGAACTGACAAAGTATTTCCACAGTGGCCTCGCTGGACCTCCAGCATACACGACACGACACGAATGAGGATAAGCGACATAGAAAATGGATGGATGGCCAATTCTTATCATAGCTGAGTGACATGGAGGAACCTCATTCCAGCCGTATCTGCAATCTCAGTCATGACGCAAAGCTCATGACCAAGGTGAGGATGGGAACATAGATTGACGGTAAATATGCCGCTTATCCTCACTAGGACACAGTTACCAATTCAAACAAAGTAGTTCCTGTCCAACAGCTAGAACTTGAACCAGTTCAGAGCAGTTTTCAGCTTTATAGCTGTCTCCTTGTTGAACTCTGCCCCCCATTGCCCACCCCTTCCACGACTTACATCCCCCCGCTGATCTATGCCCCCCCATCACTTCATTGCACTATTGTACATATTACTGTTATATCTTGTTGCATTCATTGTTGCCCTGTACCAGTGACATGAGCAATAATAAAGTTGAATCTAATCTAATCTAATCTATAGGTTTCCCTATATTCTGCATGGTAAAATATGTATCACGTGCTCCACAGTCACCCACAATGAAGGTTGCAACACAATGTAGTAACCTCAATGCCACATACTGTAGCAGTGCTTATACGTACGTACTATTTACTAGGAAATATCAGGCGAAGGAGAATGAGGTGGGTTGGCTGCATGAACCGCAATCACCTCCATCATCTCATTGCACAATAGGACAAGCTTCAATGCATGTATAATACCCACAGTATGCTGATCCACGCTGTTTTATGAAGCTATTGCAACTCTGCCCACGTCAGTATATGTGGCAATGTCTCAGCCACCTGGTGGACTGCTAATGCTGCCATTTGCCCGTCGGCTGACGTTAAGACTACAAAAAGACAACAAAGTGCATTTTTTGCTGTCAACACTCGAAAAACACCCTCCAATAAGAGTGCATTATCTCAATTAAAACATTATCACACTTGGCCCGCTGTGAGTGAAGGCCAACAACACTAGGGATGGTTGCAATTAGATGAGTAACGCTTGTCATTTGAATGTCCTTACCACTGCAAAGGACAACCTGCACTCTCAGATGACTTTGACAAGCTGTGGAAAAGTTGCTTGGAATTACAAACATGGCTTGATCAAGTCAGTTGCAGCAAACAAGACACTGTTATCTTGCTACTAACTTCCAGCTATTTAGACAAGATTTTTAATAATATACAGGCCGCACATTGACTACTCTAGTATGGTTATCACTCGCTACATTGTGGTTCAAACATCACTTTCACACATGTGTTTTTTCAAAAATTAATAAATGGATCGCCGTTTGATGGTTGACTGTGGCCTATTATTAGTCCCAAAATGTGCATATTTAAGCAAATTTATTGCACACTGGTCACTCTGTGTGAGTAATTGTTCAGTGAGACCACCGCTGAAGCGCCAGACTTCTCAACAACCAGCTTTTATTGCAGTTGAAATTATCCCACAACAGGCATAATAATAATATTAATAATAACGGGCAACTATTGTGGCCATAGCCCACAAAAAGCTAAAACCCGACATCACTTCACATCTGCCATTGATCCTGTTCCCCTACATGGCATACCATTTTAAATGGATTAGTTCAGGGGTCTCAGACTCAATTTCCCTGGGGGCCACTGGATCTAGGGTCTGGGTGAAGCTGGGCCGCATCAGGTAAAAAATATATATATATATATGTATATATATAATAAAAATATAATGAAAATATTAATAAATATTAATTATATTAAATATTAATAAATATATATATAATATAGTCTTCAATGCTTCTGCTATACCCTCCACTTTTTCAGTGTTTTGGTTCTTTGGAAAAGCTCTGATAAAACTAAATTATTATAAATGATGATAAATATTTTTTTATTTATTATTAAATTATTAAATAAATGTTTAATGTTAAATTTTTTTTTTTCGACACAAAATAAGATGGAAAAATAAATAAGCAAATCAAAAAACAAATGAAACAAATTAAACTTTCATATCAAGGCGGGGGCCTCAAACTAGCGTGCCGCGAGTTTGAGACCCCTGGCTTAGTTTCTCTTGAATATATATTGTATACTGGGTTATGTGGATGTAAAGCTGGCTGTAAGGGTGTTGTTTCATGTCTAGATGGCTCTAATGATGTAAAACAACATATTTAGAAGATGCTAAACAGGTTTTCTATGCCATAACTACAAAAATATTCCTTCCCCAGTTAAACTAATGCCATGCTGGCAGAATAGCTGTCACACATCTACCCCCTCCATCCTGACATCCATCATCGCCTTTTATTGATTCGGTGATAGCTCTGTTTAGTTAGCTGCCAGTATTGGTTGTGCTTGCAGGCTAAAATTGCAATTGTGTGTACACTGTAATTGTATTTTCTCATCATGACAATATTGAACGGCTGAAGATGTGCGTGCGCTTGTGTGTTATTGTCACTAACTCCGGTATGTCATGAGGGCTCTTGCGTTGATGAGCAGAGGCAGGTATTCACCAATATCTGTATTGATACTTAGCTATGGATGACGGTGATGATGATGATGTGGGCATGTACGCAACTTGTATAAGCAATTGAGTCTTTCTACGAACTGTTGCGTCATTGAGGTCACTGCCTGCGACGGGCAACAGATACACGGACGTGGACAGGCAGGAATAAGCAAACAGACATTTTGGTTACACTCGCACCTCATGTGTCCACTGCAGCTTGATTCAAACCACTGAGACAGCATAACAAATTCATTGCTTTGATAATCCACCTTTGGAGGACAACCTTATCAACACATCAGAATGTGTAGTGAGTCACTGAGTGGGTGTTATTTGTTTTGCTGAATTGTTGTACGCCCCCTTCTTTGCCACCGAGGTCAAACAATTCAATTGTTAATAAATACAGAATGAAGGAAATAAGCTACTTTTAACTTAAATGACAAATGAAGATAAGGACACATCTTTTTAATGTTTCTTTTTTTAATAGTTTTGTGACACCCCCTCTGTTGGGGCTGCTCCATATTTTGGAATAGTTGCTCCAAAAGACCCAAATCCAAAGAAAAATCTAAACATATGCAGTAACTCCTTTGATGCTCGCTGAAATGGGCTCTTGTGGGGTACACATGTTCTTACATGATAAGTGGCAGTTTTGCAAATTCCCCCAAAAGCCAAAGAAAAAGCTAAACACATGTACTGAATTAATCCTCAGATCTAAAGTCTTGAGTTTGCAGAGGCCTCATGTGATGTCATATGTGGCTACAGTCCCAGAACAACACAAAAACATTTGGAACTGTTTGATTTAGAGGTTGTGCTGCATTTACAAAGAGACCTATGTGACATATGTTTGCGACACCTCGTCTCAGAATGGAAAAAAAAAAGAAAAAAAAAAAGAGTTTACATCTCTGGGTTTGCCAAACGTCTGCAGCTTTTGCTCAAACAGCTGACAACATGAAGGAAGTCTGTTGGCGTTTCCCTCTGTGTTGCTTAGCATCCCTCTCACTGTGCTGATTAGTATGACAGTAGACTCCACACTGAGACGCTACGTTCTAAAGAGTTGGCAGAATAAAAATCATTTCTTCTGTGTACATATGCGTGTGTTTTGAACAATGCCCACCAGGGAATTGACCAGGGGCCAAAACTCAAAGCCTTTCGGTCTTTCGGTCGTGGGTTGAACTGGACATTACCCCCCACCCACGTGGACATTTGGAGTAGGGGTGGAGGAAATGTGAATTTTTTAGTGTCTATTCACTCCTGCTTGAAATTTGTTCTTTGATAGTCTGCAAATGTACAACTATGGTTTATTGGTGTGATTGTTAGTTTCCATAAAGTGATTATGATTATTATTGATCGACCACCTCTTCATCATTCTCTCAATATCGGGGCAAAAGCTACAGTATCAACATAAAAACATCTCCTGCTGGGTTGTACTTAAAATGATCACTTTTGACTGTCTGATATGCCTTTAAGGTGTTATTTTGTACAGACAGGGTGTAATTGTTAAAGTGAGGCCGTTTTTTAGTGATGTAAAGTTAAATTATTTTACTTCTGGTCTGAATCTGGCATCCTTATTAAGAATGGCTGGGAATTTTGCACTGTATGCAATATTCTTTGCACTTTTCCAGAGGAGCAGTTTATATCATATACAGATTGTTTCACAAAATCTACAAGGTCTACAATGCTATTTCCCAAACAATTCTGGTTGAATAGACATATAGACATATTTTAAAGACAGTTGTCTGCAAAATAATAACTATTGTCTAAAACACACTAGCAGCCAACGCTCCGTTTTTGCACATAAGTAGAATAATATGTGAATTTAATGTGCACACCCAGCACAAAGCCAAAAACCGGAATTGACAAAGTCAACTTTAATCTGGCTTGTATTTCCTCCTGCACGGTGTGTATTGCAGAGAGAGTTGAGCTGCATCAGCTAGGTAAATAGTGTGACATAATCACAGCGTGACACGAGCCAATAAATTGAACTAAGCGGAACATGGCACAGTAAACAAGACAATAATTGAAGACGTCTAGCATTTTCTTTGATAATCATTTATATAACACAATCATATTTCTCATGTTTTGACAATGAAATTTTTTCTTTTTTTACTGCACCGTATGGATTTGGCTCTGTTATCTATTATGATGCTTTTCCTTTGGTAAAATGACACTCCATGGAGGTACATGTCAAGTTCTTTTGGACTTAAACCAGTCTGCACTTGAAAAGGCTAAGAAAATGATAGAAGACACGTTGCCAACACAACTCCAGTAGATGTTCTTGATTTTTATTTCACACTTTTACAGGAGCTTGCCAATTAGGTTGATAACCTTCGAATCAAAGAGAAATAATATCAAATTACTACTCAGGATTAAACACAATTTAGGAACAACAATAGTCCACAACTCAATACAAAGCGGCAAAAATGAGCATAGTGGGTTAAGTTAATAGGTTAATAGGTTAAGTTACGAGCCAACCAAACTGGCTCTGCTAGCACAGTGTCCATACTTTGAGAGGATCAGGAAGCAGAGTAAAAGGAATGCTGAGCTGCTGGACTACAAATTTGAGTACCTGCTTCTAAAAGGGTCAAGTCAAAATATATCCGGTGTTTACTACTAAACTGGTTTCACGGTTAGTATCAAACAATATACTGTATATTCGGATCGCATTCTAATACAACCTACAGTTAAATAATTCAAATAAAATAAACATTTTCTGCTACTTTGACCCCCCACACACTTTGCTATCAGCCTAATGAAAAAGTAAAAGGCCTAATGTGGCTGAACAGAGCGATGTAAACACACAAAGACTGATAGGACCAGACAAGAGCCAGGTGGAATACACAGAGTGTTCTCACACACATACAAATGTAGTACTGTGCATACAACCACCCATGTTGAACACTTCATTCACACACACAGCAGGATGCACAGACCTGCTTGTATGCACACACACACACACACACACACACACACATGCATGCATGTATGAAATCCAGCTTTGTTCCACACCTGAAGGATGTTTACCTTCCATTGGCAACATATCAAGTAGCACAAAAAAAATTGGAGAAAAACTTTTTTAACCTGATAAGATATCAGTTATGTCAGAGGAAATGAATTGATTTTACTTCCTACAGTGAGCGAGTATACAGAGTTTGGGCTGAAAGGAAAACTCCACAAAATATGCTGCAGAAAATCATTTTTTGGGGGGAGTACGGGAAGCCCCAGCTGTAATAATATGTTCTCTCAGATAAGGCTCACTGTGTCAAGACTTTGAAAAACACTGGTTAGTAGGTTTGCATCAGCTTAGAGATAAAGAAGCCATCAAGAATGCACTTTGCAGGTTACTGGTTCAAGTGGGAAATCTCTAATTGCTCCTAATGAGCAGATTAGCATATTGCATGACAACCTCCACCTGTTCACAGGGCGCCAGACCGCGACTAAGGCTATGTTCCCACTGCAGGTCAATTCTGATTTCTTTGCTCATATGCAACCTGTATCTGATATTTCGTGTTAGTGTGAACAGCACAATTACGACTTTTTTCTCGTCATGTTTCACCGCTGCTGCCACCCACAAGCAGTAAATGGTCTCCAAATTGTCATAGCAAAACATTTGTACCCTCTTTCTTCTTCACCTACACTGAATCATTTGGTAGAGATAATACTGGCTCCCGTCGCTCAAAATCCTTGAAATTACCACAAACGTTACAAGGAGAGCACTCTAGTAATGGGTTGAAATATCGATATTTTGGTACCAACTCCTTCTTGTTCAAAAGTCAAGTGTATACGTCAGCCATATGATTGTCTTTGTTTTCTTACCTTGGCTATATTGTCACTCACCCCACTACCTCATTACTTTATATTCAAGGGTTTAAATTACATCAATAAATGAGTGTCATGTAAAGTATTCTATATGCTATGATTTGAAATACTGTACACAACTTCTAAAATTTACACATAATTTGCACATACTGTAGATGATACCATATGATTCTAACGTTTTACGCAGGCTCACACTGCAGCAATGTTTATTTCCGTAAACACATGTAAAAGTGAGTGATGTCGTGCTTTTGCGCATCCACATCACGTTCCAGACGCTGTGTTCATATTAACATGTCGCATTTGTTTGGTAACCTGAATGTAAATAACGGAATATAATCGGATTTAAACGTAGTCTAAATGCAATTTTTCATGCATGTGAGACCAGCTAAAAGGAGGTGTCCCGTATTGAGTTGACAAGGGACGTCCTTTAGTATGATGAGAATGAGAAATAGTCAGTTTGTTTGTAATGTGTAGTCAGTTTATGACAATTTTCCACAGTCTAAGCTCATCAAAGCCAGCATGTGCGATCATTCACATTCGACTCGCATTGATGTTCAACTACTCTACCATTTTTGTTTACACATGTTGCCTGGCTCCACTGCCTCTCTGGCTGCAGAGAGTTATCTGCCTCGTGTCTGGTCCACTTTACTTTTTTTTTTTTTTTTAATCATAGAGATATTTTAAAACAAACAAGCAATGCGGGAAGCTACAATGGCTGTCAAGTTCATAGGTGTGTAACTTAACAACCTTTGCTCTCTTGTCACCATTATAATAATGATGTCCTGTCTTCAAAACACTAGTTGTGTGTCTTAAGTTGTTCAACATAAACAGACAGTGTGTCCAACTTTAAAATAGTGACACTATGAACAGGTAGACCAGTACTACAGTACTACTACCATGTCCAAAATGTAAGTCTGGTTACACAATGTAGCCTCAATGAGGTACACAAACTGTTGTTGTTGGCACTATTGATTAGACTTTATGGTGAGTTCAAGGGCCAGTGCACCGTGCTGTTAAATAGAGTTGATTAATAGGGCTAGCAGTGATTTGACTTTTTATCCCTAGAGGGGGGGTTCCCTTGTCTCTGTCCGCCAAGTACGTGCTCAGGGAGGGTACAGTTGGTTTTGAGGAGTGTGGTTCTTGAATTGCTCCAAGTGTAAAGTGACTTGGGATAGAAATCAACATAGCATAGTAGAAAATGAACCCAGTTTTCTTCCATAAGAGATGGAAATGTCAAATTAAAAAAATAACATTCTATGCCTCTGATATTGCGTTCACTTCCTGCTCTCTGCTTAAGTGCTTACGTGCTCCACAGGCAAAGCCCCCCCGGCCCTGTGAGCCAGGCCGGCAGCCTCAACATCAATAACCGCCCTTTTGCGTCGACTCTACGCTCTCACGTTCACCGGCCCAGGAGGACACGCTGCCCGGCATTGGCGTGCTCTCTCCCGCTGCCACGGGAGGACAACCGGTGGGAGGTCGGTGCAAGTTCACCGGCCAATTCCGCAACCCTCGCTCCCCAACCATTGCAACCAAATCAGCGCTTATCTGTGGCTACTATCAGGGCCTCGACGAATCACTAATGTCGCCTAAAAGCAGTGGAGATGCACGGCGTACACCACTCCATCGTCGCTTTGTCCTCCGGAAGAATATCAGTACTGAGCGGTTTGCTAAAAAAGAAGCCTGTCTTACCTTTCGCCCCAACGCCGTCCCGGAGTAGAAGTAGTAGGCTATTCCCAGCACCCACAGCACCGCAAAACATAACAATATCCTTGATTTCCTCCGCATGGCTCCCTCTTTCTCCTGGTCTTGTTCGCCTCCCGACTGGTTCAGTGGCTCAGTTCAGCTCTGCTCGGGGTTCGCTGGTGGCGACTCTTCCCGGTACTGGGCGCTTCGCCGAGCGGCTTCGGCAGGCGTAGTCGCTCGGTGGGTCTGTCGGTTCCTTAGGAGAGAGGCGGGGGGGGCGGGAAGCAGCTAGCCAAAAATCGAAGGGGTTAGAGGGCAAAGGCTAACTCACGGTAATCCAATCAAACATTGAATAACGCCGTTCAGGATGAGGGCTCGGTGCTGCAGTTCTAAAGTAGACAAAACAATACATAAATACCTCAGAAGTCAATAAATGTAACAATTGTTTAGTTACAGCGGCAGCAAGCGAAGATGTGTGCTATTCATGCTACAGGCTGTGTTGCTATATTATGAATGCACGCTAGGGGCGCCAGAGACAGCTTGAACCGGTTTAAATGAGGAACCGAACAGATCTGCATTTTCTCAGCAGACTGCTACAATTTAAAATCGGCAGTTATGTATTAGCCGATGCATCAGCTATTAATGTATATGCCAACCATTATGGCATTCAATGTAAATGAAATTTGGGTATTTGAATACAAGTAATACAAATATCCTCGAAGTTTTATAATCATTAAACAAATGATCAATGAGTTTTAGCAGTTAGTTACTACTGCTCCTGCAAAGCCTTTTACTTTGATGGTGGCAGAATTTGCTAAAATTTAACACACATGTGCTCCTCAGGCTCATAAGGGTGTGTACCTAATTGTGGCGATTCCTAAACCTCAAGTCCCTAATGTTACAGTGTTACAGTTTGGTAGAGCTCGGTGAGCTGTGTGAGAATTTTCAAGTCATTCCAACTTCCGGGTCTTTTTAAACATCGCCACCATGTGGTGCATGTCAGAGAAATAATAGCACAGGCAACAGTAGCAGTGCAAGTTTTGACAAATGTTCACCCTTTTATGTGCAGCGCTTACACATCCAAGATAAATGGGGTGTCCTGATTTTTTTTCCCATGACTGTATCCTTAAGGCAAATAAATGCAATATAATGGGCAAAGGTATCACATCCCATAAGGGACCATCAGTTTTGAATAACAGAAGTGCATGAAGTGTTAAAAGAAAAGTAGCCACAATATCAGCAGGCCTTTGCACTCTGACCAGAACAGGCTAAAAACAGTCACGAGGGTCTCAAATTACCCCAGAAGGGTTCAGTTTGGCTGTAAAAAAAAAATAAAATAAACACATCATCCAGAAATAGGAGTGGCTACAGGACTGTACTGGAATAAAATTGTGTTAAACAGTTAATTGGGTGTTGTTTATACTTTTTTTCGAGAAAGGCATTAAGAGAGGAGGACATTGACACACCAGTAATCTGTAAATATTACAATAGAAACCTTGTAAACGTCCATACGATTACCCCAGTTCTGGAAGCCATGCATCAAAATACAAATGAAAGTCTGAGCAATCTGGGGAAAAAAAAAGACTAAACCCAGCATTTGTTATTTTGAAGATGAATGTTTGGCCGGGTCATTCCAAAAGGTTTATTTTCATCTGTCAATTTGTTACTGCTATATGGAAGTGTTCATCAGGCACTTCACCTCTTTGACCGACTCTTTCACCATGCCGCACTGTGGCAATGAAGAACCTGTACAAGTATACTAACCTCACAGATGAGCTCTTCTGCTAGTTTATTCTATCCATTTACCACCAGGAGGGGATCAGTTTACAGGACTCTAAAGTAAATCTCATTATTATATATTTAATAGGTCAGTTCAGCATTACAGATAATCTCTATGGAGTCTTTTGAGGGGGTTTAGCATTAACGTAAGAATAAAATACGAGTTATTCATACACGCACAAAAAGCGCTGCATCGGCTTTATCTACAGAAGAGCACAGAGAATCCTAAAAATTGATGAGGTTGGTGAGACAGGCGTAGGGCGTTAACAGTTATTTTGCTCCGACAGCACAAAAATACTCCAGCTTCAGCTTTAATCGATGCAATTTCAAACGAGAGCTGTTATACACAAAAAAAGAGCAATATGGTTCTGGCACAATCTATCAAGTTGACTGAGATTGTACTAATCCCATTGATTCATTGCCTCGGCACTGCCACCAATCCATTAGCTAATGAGCAATGTTCTGTTTCTACCAGTAAACAAGATCATGTCATTTAAAAGGTTTGAAAAGGAAATTTGCAGTCAATTAATCCGTACTGAATCATTGGATTTTTAGCAGTTCAAAAAGAGAAATCATACCATAAACACGTGTTTACATGTTCCGTATGGGCTAAAATGGACATGTTAGATATATTTTGAGTATGTATTAATCAAGAGTGTGTGGGTAATGCAGGGAAGACTACAGTATTGACAAAATTATTCTGTATTTTGTAGCAAATCAGTTTTTATACAGTTCCAATGCATAAAAAATGTAAAAGGAAAAAAAAATACATTAAAAATCTGTTATCCACAGAAGCATAAATTACAAAATGGGTCGCCTGGGCCCTCACTGGAAGTTTGCGGTTTCATTTCCAACAGTGTACTTTTCCTCTCCTTGTCTCTGGGTTTTATGGTAGTGCGTGTAGCTACTATGGAGGTCATTTAACACCTCACGGACCCCACTGGGCAGTCCCGCTGTTAGAAACTTGATATCCTGCTCCATGCACAGGTCCAGTATCTGGTAGATGCCCTCTGTCAGGTGCAGCTTAATGTCTGGCCGCAGAGTAACCTGAAAAGAGATGTGTGAGAGAGGCTTGTAAACTGATAGAGAGGAGCTAAGTAAATAACTAAATCCACCATAAAAAATAACAGGATGTAAAACATTTACCTTTCAAATTACTGAAAGGTAATACTGATAAGAGCCTAATTTAGTGGTCAATCATTTTGGTAGACAATCATTTTGGTAGTGTTGTGTTAGCCTTAGCATAGCTTCGATGCTAATATTAGCGTTGTGTTTAGCGATATCAATATCTCAAACTCACATTTCAGCAACCACTTCATTACAGTGTATCTTTTAAAAAGGGGCGATATTATAGAAATCAAATGTGAAAATCCTTTAGAGTAGTCAGTGTACAGCTTTTGTAGTAGTATTAAAAGAATTACTCGCCACTGACATTGAGCCAACACACAGCCGTTATTGTCTAAATATCTGGCAACGCAAGTGCCAACAAGATAATCGTGTCTTGCCAACAGGCAAGCGTGATAATGCTGGTGGTAGCGCTGTGGTCTGGAGCTGAACGCGTGCTGCCAGCACCAGGGAGCTGTGAATAACGTTGTCAATTTAGACATCTTCACTGTGAGGTGTGCTCACTTGTGTTGCCAGCTATTTAGACAATAATGTCTGTGTGTTGACGTATTTTCAGGATATAATGAATTTATACTTCTGTGCAAGTTGCACCCTGACTACTAATAGTGTTGTTTTTTGAGAAGATACTAAAATGGTTGCTGAAATTGTCCATATAAAAACTGGATTCACTTAGCCATTTTGTCCAAACAATGCAAAATTGATTGATGGAAACAACAAAGCTAAATGACATTTGACTTCATAAATGTCCATCTTTTTAAAAAAGCGTTAAATGACTCAAACAAACACCTCTAACTCGCCTTTCTATTCATTTGTCTTGCCCCTGTGTCCCAACTTCTTCTCAGTGTGTTAATTCTGTTTCTGATAAATGCTGAGTCAAGTAGGCGTCACTTTAACTACAGACTGGTAGCAAAGCGGAGCCGTGTTCGCAAGCCAAGACGTGACTCACTGCCTTGAACCAACAGCGAGCCCGAAGCTTAATTCCAGAACATATGGAGTTAGAAAAAAATCAGAACCCCATTGGTGGAGATTTGGGGAACATTTCTAACTCATAACGATGGGGGGAAAAAAAAAAAAAAACTTTCCAACTCTTCTTCACAAATGTCTCTACTGTTATTGCGAACGAAGAGTGCTACATCATCAGCTCAGCAGAAATTCCACTGCTTTATTTGTGTGTGTGTGTGTGTGTGTGTGTGTGTGTGTGTGCGTCACTCACAACTGCAGAAACAACCTGACAGTGGTGACAGATGGGTTTTGGATTAGTGAATATGTATGACTCTGTATGTTTTGATTGCTCTGTCACCTGTTCAAATTATGTTCCAATGCTAACAAAAAATAAATCACTTTAAATGTGTGTGTGTGTGTGTGTGTGTGTGTGTGTGTGTACCTTTTGCAGCTCTGTGACGTATTGAGCCACCATGAAGGCTGACAGTGTGGTGAAGCTCTCAGAGATGCCAGCGATGTGGGAGTACATCCTTTCTACCAGTCGGGAACACTCGAGGTAAACTTCGCTATCTCCGCCTGGAGAGAGACACATTGACATTGTTTGTCAATACTCGAAACTATGAATCCATCATTGAGCACTATGTTCTGTACAGCTATTAAAAACTAAAAAGAATCCAAACCAAAGTCATGACTAATAGGCTTAATTACGGTAGCAGAGGATGACTTTGTGAAAAAAAAAAACTAATAAAAAATACTTGGTTAACCACACTTTCCTCTCAGACTTGAGACACGTTTGCTATATCAGTGATTTTCAACCTTTTTTTTCCTTTTCGTTTTTTACATTGGAAAAATCTTGTGGCACACCACTAACTAAAAATGTTACAAAATGTCACCACAACCTCACACGTGCATCAATAAGTCTATCGGAGGAACAAGGTAGGTGTTGCCACACGGACCAATATTACATTGCTATGCCGGTCTTTACATCACAGACACTTGACAGTAGCCACGTTTTTACATCACCAGTTTTTCTCTTTCCGAATGACCTTTCGGGAAACAATGGTATCCATAGAAAGGAATATTCCAATCTCTTGTCTACATGCGCCGTGAAAATCAAACAGAATAGTCAATAGGGCATGCCCAGTAAAACGTAAACATCAACATCACGTGATACCGGCTTCCACAAGTTTTTCTTTCACTTTCCGTTTGAGCGGGCACAAGGCACCTCAATCGGATTAGTTAAAGGAATATTCCATCCCTGTTCAATTATTTCCGTTTGAGCAAATAAAGCAAATGCAATTGGAATATTTGGGTCCATGTATACTATTGACATAATGGCTATTGACATAATATTTGCAAATGATGATAATAAATAATAAATGTTAATTATAAAAAGTCATATTGGATAATTCCTCACGGCACACCTGACGGTTTCTCAAGGTACAGTAGTGTGCCGCGGCACAGTGGTTGAAAAACACTGCCCTATATGACGACAGAATAGTAGCGATAGTCTTAAGTAACAAGACTATCTGATGAGGATCTGATGAGTTTGCTTGTGGATGTTTCCAACGAATTGGAATTGTTCAGCCAAGTGTTTTGGGATATAAAAGAACACAATTTTTCCTCTGTAAAAATCCAAACACCTTTGTAAAGCAACCTTGTGTATTGAAATATATACTTGTACATACGTGGAAGATGTAGCCTTCACAGGTTCCACAGCTTTTCAATTTCAATAACATAGCCAACTGTGGGGTGGCAGTCCATTTACTGTACTATATTAAGTTTTCCAAGTAGTGCAGATTAAATAAAATCCTTGCCGGGGCAAAAATCTGCCGTTTCATTTCACGCAAGTCGGGTTCAGTGCTATTTGTGGTATTAATCCTAAATCTACCTGCGTCACCGTCTCCTCTCTGACGACCCTCCTGCATGATTGAAGCCACCAGACGGTAAAAGACGTTCAAGAATGACGGCGCCGTGTTTAGCATCACCTGAATGCACACACAAAAAGAGAGAAAGACATAAGGCTTACTAAATTATAACAAGAAAATACTGCAGGGGGATTAATATTATTAGACAAATTGATTCTAAATTCACCTTCAACATCTTCAAATGACTTTTTTAAATGTGAGACCACAATGAATGTTTTTAGGGGTGTGGAAAAGGTAGGATAGTACTGCTTTAGGACGTAAAAAGCTGCTTCACTGGTCAGCGAAAAGTGAACCCACTACTTTTGGCTGTAAGGACATAAGGTTATGGGAAAAAATATTATTTTGCAGTACAATGCCATAGCTTTTCTCCGGGTACTCCGGTTTCCTCCCACATTCCAAAAACACGCTAGGTTAATTGGCCACTCCAAATTGTCCATAGGTATGAATGTGAGTGTGAATGGTTGTTTGTCTATATGTGCCCTGTGATTGGCTGGCGACCAGTCCAGGGTGTACCCTGCCTCTCGCCCGAAGACAGCTGGGATAGGCTCCAGCACCCCCGCGACCCTTATGAGGCGGTAGAAAATGAATGAATTGAATGCCATAGGTATTGATGTAAGAATTTTGATTATTATCAAGAAAACCATGGAAATGGCTACATATGTGCTACACTCTTACAAGCTATTTTTTTTAGTTGTACCAGGAATTAAATTGAACAAAAACTAAAAGGCTGGTCTAATATTTTTTCCATGACTGTAGCTTGGTTTGGTTGTAGGTTGAAAGACAAAAAGTAAAAGCTAAAGTCTTGCGAGATGTACTCATGTGACATCATCGGGGTTACTTCAGGATTCTGCTGCATCTTCAGTGGTGTTCCACTAGAACTGTACAACCTCAGAGGCGTTCATCTTCAGAGCTTCCTTTGCATTTGTGTTACCCAATTAGGAGCTGGTGAACTGACAGAAGGTGATGACAGTGAATTTTGACACAAAGGAGACGGAAGGCAGTGATGGATGAGAGTGGGAGGTGCAGTTGATCTCTCCAACTCAAAATGATTTCCATCAGCAAAATGTCAGCACTCACGCCCCCCCCCCCCCCACTCTGACCTATCACACCTCCCCACTTCGGCGCACACTCCTTTACCTTTACTCAGCCTGCATTGCGCACTCCAGTCACATCTTGCCCTTTCGTCTTGTGCTCCCTCCCTTCAGACTGGATTCACTTCCCTACCTCCAAATGTTCCTTCTTTTTCGCCACTGCTACAGTTTAACCTCCCCTTTCTCCCCCCCTGCTGCAGGCTTCCACCGTGAAAAACATCTGATGTGAGTTAGCAAGTTCTTCCCCTGATTAAGTGGCTGCAGATGCACCATTTGTTCATCTGTAGCAGCCAGTAAAACAAGTCATCTCTTTTGCAGTGGTAAAGGTCTGGAGCAGCTTTCATTTTAATAGGGCGTGCATGTATACCATTTTCTACAAGGGAGCATAGCGCATCCTCTGGAACATTATAAAACATTCATGGAACACTGAGCATTCTCTCTAAATGACTCCAAACAAATACGGGCATATTAGCATCTCCCTATGTCTTTCTGTTTGTGTATTTTGACCACATCGTTGTAAAAGATTTCATTACATTACTTTGGGGGCTGTGGACCGTCAGTATCTCCCAGATTTCAACTCTAAAGGCAAACACATCTAATAATTGTGAATTACAGCGATATTTTCAGACTAGCATATCACTTTTTGCTGTTACATTTGGGTTTTGGGAACATACATACACACAGGAAGTTGAGCAGAGTCATATCAAAGCAGTAAGACTATAGGCCAGGGGTGTCCAAAGTGCTGCCCGGGTTGAAATGTGATTCAATTAACATTGTTAATTCAAGTCTTACATCCACTACATCCACATCTAACCACTCACTTCCAAAGACGACTTTTACAAGAGGCACAAAGAGGTAATGATGCAACTCTACAATAGAAGCGAGCACGTTTTGGTGCAGTTTTAAGGCCAAAAAACGGCCACAAGGTGGCAGAAGTGCATTTTATAAACAGACTGCATCTTTGCCATGAAATACATTCTCTGCTGCAACCAGGAAGTGAAATGTTGCGCAAAGGAGGTTATGCGTTCAAGGGACATTTTAAGGCATGCAAATGCGTGCGCAAACGCATGCACACACACAGTTCATTTGCAAATGTTCATGGTGTTATATTTGTGTTATTTTCATGTAAAACAAAAATTGTTTATAATACTGTGGCATCGTTGTGTAGACATTTAGGCTAAAGTTTGTCTAAAAGTTGGTATGGTATGGCGACTGATTCTTCCACTGTACGTACCCGAGTGTGACACTGGATGATGGCAAAGAGAGCCTCATGAACTGCCAAGAATGCTGATTGGTAGACGGATGGGGTCAGGTGTTCAAGCGGCACAGCTTGAAGCGCTCCGAGGACCAAGGCCACATGATGGGGATTGGCAATAAGACCCTGGCGCAGCAGTGTCACGATTGCTGTGACGGTAGGAATAGTAAAGGTCAACGTCAAGGACAGGTCCTGACTGGATGACCTTACAAGACACTGGAACAGACAATTGCACACAATTAGGAAGTTGCATAATGGCTTAAATACATTTTAATGGTGCACAGCCTCAAGTTAATTCATGCTAGCATAGTGTCTGTTACCACACAAATCAAATAAACATGATCATTCATTCATTCATTCATTTTCTACCGCTTTTTCCTCACGAGGGTCGCGGGGGTTGCTGGAGCCTATCCCAGCTGTCTTGGGGCGAGAGGCGGGGTACAACCTGGACTGGTCACCAGCCAATCACAGGGCACATATAGACAAACAACCATTCACACTCACATTCATACCTATGCATGTTTTTGGAATGTGGGAGGAAACCGGAGTACCCGGAGAAAACCCACGCATGCACGGGGAGAACATGCAAACTCCACACAGAGATGGCCGAGGGTTAACATGATCATCTTGATCATCTATCATATTAGAAAGGCAGGAAGTGAACAAAAGTAACAGTTACTGATTGTAAAAGTACCAGATGGATCCGCACTGTAAGGCGCATTTAAAACTCTTTAATTTTCTTTAAAAAATCGACAAGGTGCCTTATAATCCGGTTCCAGTTCCAAACTCTGTAAAAATGCCCCATTTGGCCCCCACGTGTTGTACCCAATAAACTTTTTCACGGCAGCAGCACCATCTACTTGATCTGATGGGTTCCTGCCTTCACTTACATGAATTCTTCAGCACCCAAGTATAATTGGTTCGTCTTCTGTCCAAGAACTTCATTCTTTTGTTTAGGCCATCAAACATTACAGCCTTAATTCCTGTGTGCTGCAACTGTGAAATCATCACCTCCCCATTCTGGGACAAACAACACTTACAAATAACACTCATAGTTTATTCTAACAAGAGAATATTCTTGGATCAGCTATTTGGATGCACCCCAAAAATGGATAGTTTCTTTGGTGGCCCGTGCCACAATCCTCCACAGGGTATTTAGTACAACTTTTTTTTAAATCAAAGTTATTTTTGAGCTTTGCTGGCATCATAGTACATCACAAGGGAAAACGAAAAACATGATGAATATGAATATGACGAATAGCCCCATATTGACCCAAAACTCTAACACAATGCCTGTTAAAGCCTATTTTGCTTTACTGATAGAAAACACATTTGAGCTTCACCATATGGTTCAGACAGGGAATTGCAACATACTGTATGTACGTGTATGTGTGTGTGTTTGCCGTTAGCCTGCTGAATCACTCCAAATGGCTGTCACATGTTCTTCTAGCACACGGTCAGTGAATGACTACAGATGAAAAACGCTAAAGCTTTTCTCTGTGACGCACGCTGCTCCTTGTGCATGGTTTGTCAAGCGGTTCCTGATTTTGCATCAGACAGGAAATGTAAATGTGCACTACACACCGCATGCTAATACACCAAGACAGTGATGGTGAGTTTGTACGACTGACCCAAAGAGTATTGCGTGTGTACTATTTACTTACCACCATAGCAGACAGAATCTGCGGTGCAAAGTGCCACAGAGCTTTGACGGAATGTTCAGGCAATTGACAGCAGAAAAGCAGCTTGGCAATGATGATGGCTGCAAGAACTTCCTGGAGACGAGGGGGGAAAAAGGAGGCACGGTTTTAATGCTGTAAACACTTGCATGTTAACATTATGTTCATCTGCACAAGCAATTATTCAACCTTCACTTCGTAATTGTTGGTGTACTTAAACAATTTGTAACATCGTATTTAGCAATATGTCGGAGCGTGTCTAAATATAACCACCATAATTTTAACATACAAAGTTAAATACAGTATCCCCTCGCCAAATTGCGCTTAAAATTTTGTGGGTTATTTATTTTTTAATATTAATAAATCATCTCTGGTGGTTAACTTTCGCCTATTAGTTAAAATGTGTAAGCAAATTGTACACATTTTGCAATAAAGCATTTTTAAACATAAAATGACTACATTAATACAAATAAGACTTTCAGAAAATGCATTGAAAGACACACTGATATGTAGTATTCTACACTAGTCACTAGGTGGCAGCAGCCACCGCATGAAATCGCAGACATCAAGGAACTCTCCCAGTGTCAATGTCTTGAGTGTTTATTATGTCTTATTTTCTATTTAGTCTACTAAAATGGGTAATATGAGTGCAAAGCTGACTATAGGGGTGTTATTTAATGTCCAGAGGGCTCTAAGGTTAAAACTATATTGACAGTTGTAAACAGGTTTTCTATGCTCTAACTTAAAATATTCAATGTATAAATAAAGGAACCCAACTTCACAGAAATTCACTCATGACTGTCCAATCTGAACCAATGAATTGCGATTAACGACGGATTACTGGACTTCTGACAGTGGTCAGTGGAGGGTTTTGATATGACCCACATGAGAAAATGTCAGAGCAACATTCTTTCGGGAGTGCTGCAAGGACGTGGGAGTGGAAAAAAAGATTTGTGCTTATTTGTGCTAAGAGCTGATTTGCTCATCAGGTCAAAATATGTGTGTCAGATGCCTCAAGAGGCAGGATACAGGCGACTCCATATTGCACCCATGTAGTGAACAAAAACAAACCTATAAGGAACCAAACAGGAAGTGAGTGCCAAATGGAGGCACATTTGATTGGTTATACAGATGACGTGTGTTTGAGCGCTGCTCGGTAACAAATTGATGGACAGGATGTCATATTCTCCCTGTGTGTGCGTGGGTGGGTTTTCTCAGGGTCCTGCTGTTTCCTCCCACATTCCAAAAACGTGTATGTTGGGTTAATTGGCGACACCAAATTGTGAGTGAGGGTGTGAATGGTCTATATCTGCCCTGCAATTGGCTGGCGACCAGTCCAGGGTGTACCCCACCTTTTACCAAAAGGCAACTTGTCACCCTAATGAGGATAAGCAGCATAGAAAATTAATGGATGGCCAAAATGTGTGGAGAAGTGGTGGGAATTGGTCAAAATTACGAGATTGACCATTATTTGTGGAGATTGGCTGAATTTGCAACATTCCACATGGGGTGGTGGTGGTTTCTTGTGCATTATCTATGCGCGCAACAAAAAGTAACACCAGGAAGTGTGTGTCAATAAGTGGTGGCATATGTCGAGACACGGCACTGGGGCCAGCAGGGACAATGACAGATGATGGCAAATGTCTAATAAAACAATGTGGCAATAGATGATATGGATTGCAGTGGAAATTTGTCATCGGGGTGGCCAAGGTGAGACCATTACTCACATAGGGGTGGCAATAAGTTGACACCTGAAATGTCTCGATGGCCAGTGGGGTAGCCGGAGAGCGACCAGGGGTGGCCCCATGGATTGTGTGTGTATGTGTGTTGTGAGAGAACCAAACGAGGGTCTCGCACAGGGCACCACTGAAGTGCAGTGTCAATCAAAACTGAACATATAATGTGTCCAACATTTGGGCTATGAATGCAAATCTAAGTTTCTATTTTATAGACAAAATAAAAACAAAAATAAAGCACACCTTATAGTTTCCAGACCAGAGTTTAGAGGTGTCCAGACAGTCTCCGATCATCTGCAGCAGAAGGCTGAACTGGCAGGAAGTGCTGTTCTCCACCAGGTGGCGTAGCAGCTCCTGCACAGCTGGCTCCAGCTCACATGTTTCAGATGGAGACAGCCAAGGAGCTATATAGAAATATATAGAAATTCAATAGCACCAAAAAGAACAATTTAGATTGCTGCTGCAAGTACTGTAGGTAAATGTTGGAAACTACAAGTTACAATAGGTAAAGGATGTTAACAATTGTCATTTATGAAGCAATTTAAAAGCATTAGCATAAGAAAATACAGTACTGTACATGAAATACAGTATAAACAAAAATACTGAGAAACACCTCTGCTAAAGTGAATACAGTAACTAAAAGTTGATTTACCTGACAAAAGTCTGTGTACATTCTGGATGATCTGACTGAACATCCCTGCTTCTCTCCTCTTGTCCTCTTCTTGCTCCTCTTTTCCTCCAGTCTTCACCACTGTCTTATAAAAAGCCGAAAGGAAATGAAGAGAGGAAACCAGGAAGTCCATGGGTCTGGCTGCAGAGTTCATCTCTTTAAGAATCTGCTGTGAGAAACTCTGATAGAGTGTGTTGTGTCTCAGGGTAGTCCTGTCGTTGGACGTCGGCTCACATCGTAGCATGGTGGTGACCGTGTCTACCACAAAGGCTGGACTGAGGATGCGGTCGGCCTCGCTGATGTTCCGGGCCTTGAGGAGCGACTCCAAATGAGGTCTCAGTGAGGATGTCGTCCTTGTGAGCAACTGGGTCAAAGTGTCATCTAATGGTTTATTTCTCCCCAGGTTAGAGGTCATCGCCTTGGAAAAGGAGGCCAAAGATCCAAGCAGAAGCTGAAGAGACATTCCAGACACGCTGGTATTTGATGGATTTTCCTTGCTGACAAGAAAGGAGGTAAAGCTGTCCAGATTGAGGCGCACGCTGCTGTTCCTGACTATAATCAGCTGGATCAAACACGTGATGAAATCTTCCATGGCTGCCATCAAATCCAACCAATCAGAGTTGCCGGTGGAGTTAAATTGTCCTTTCCTGCTGTGCCAGAAGAGTGTGGACACGACAGCCTGCAGCAGAGTGCTACCATAAATGATCTTCAGAACACTGTGGAAGTTTCTACTCTCCACGAGACAAGCAAGCATCCTGAGCAGCTTCCCCAGAAATCCTGTGCAATCTCCCAGATCTGGAGCCTCGGAATGAAAAGAGGCAGATGTGAGTGTGAAGGTAAGAAGAAGAAAAACGGATGACAGATCCTCAGAGTTCATTCCATCCGAGTTTAGGCTTGATAAGATCTCCAGCAGGTCTATCAGCTCTTTGATTTGGGCATGACTTAAAAAGACAAAGACCTGCCCAGATTGAGAAGACACTTTTATATCCTCCACTACCAGTGACGGACAAAGCTCGCCTGTTCTCTGGTATTTCTTGAGTGTCTGACAGATCTTAGGGACATGTGCTGCTGTTAAAACCCCCAAAATCCTTTGTGTGAGGGATCCAACCGTGGCGGAAAACAGTGAAGGCAACTCGACAAGAATGGAGCTTTGAAGAAGCTCTAAGGATATAAGAGAGATAGATACTTGGTCTTTGCCTCTATCGGACTGCTTCCTCAGCAGTGAACCGACCAGAACATCCACAATGCAGCGCACGTCGTCCTGATTCAAAAAGGCGGTGAGCAAAGGCAGATTTGTTGTGATGATATACCAGTGTGCAACACGGTAATTGCTGGAGTCCACGTTGCTTATCAGCCCGTCCCACACGCGATCATCTTCAGAACAAGCATGGAGCTCATCTCTAGCGACAATAGACCTTGCTGCACTGCGTAGGGACTCTGTAGTACTCGATGCCATGGGTGAGGCTGCCTCAAACAACACTTTCTTAAAGTATTGCAAAGTATAAAGCTTGAGATGCACAAAGCTGAAGGGACTGCATGATGGAGAGTCGGCAAAGGAATGGAGAAGATTCTCTAGGTTGGTTAAGGCCGGAGAATCAGAGAGAATTTCACTTTTACCGGGTATTTGGGCAGAATCGAATGATGTGTATTTGCTGCAGTGGAGGTGAAAGAGTGTGTCTACTTCCCTCCAAGTGTATCTGAGCAGAAGAATCGCCTCTTGAGTATTCTGCTCCCATAGAGTTACGGTTTTAGATGCTTTTGGGGACTCTTTCTTTTTCTTTTTCTTCTGAGCTGAACTCCCATTCGTTGCTGTGGCAATTTCTGTGGATAAAAGCTGCTGCAGGCTGCAGAGAACCTGCTGCATCTCCTCCATCGTGGTTTCAGCTTGTCTGACTAAGGGACCAGGAGAGGAATCATCTATCGTCTTTAGACTGAATAAAACAACATGAAGGAGCTGGCTAAGTGAAAAAAGCTTCAGTGATGCATCTTCCTTCTCTTGATCTCCATCGATCTCCATCATCTCTGCCTGCTGCTCTTTCTTGAACAGGTTAGGTATAATATATTTTTTCATTCTGTCCAACACTAATGTGCAGAGCTCAAGGCCCTGGGAGGGGGGACTATCGAGAACACTGGTTGTGAGTGAAGCGGAAACATTTTCACAGAGCAGTGGAGGTCGGAGGTTATCCAAAGATGGCCGACAGATCACAGACAGGAGCTCAGAGAAGAAGCAAGGCAACTGACGTAGCTTAGTGTAAGTCTGGAGAACACTGCGCAACATCATCTGTAGGGGAGTAAAAACACAGGAATACGTTTCAATAGTTTAGCATTAGCTTTGTTCCCACCAAGCAGTACAGTTTGATATGTATTGTATTGCATTCAAGGTGTAATAAAACTGTATAAAAGAGGACAAGATCAAGACCTGTCTGGCCCGTTGGACTCGTGCTTCCATACATTCAGCATCGACCCAGGCTGAGGATAACAACTCATCCAGGTCTGGTTCCAGAATAAGGTGGTTGAGACCAAGCAGCACCTTCAAACAGCGGTACCATGCAGGTATGCTAAAACATGGGAATACAAGGAATGCTAAATCACCTGGTAAACAACATTTTAGCTGTAAAATCATTCATTCTGACTTATAAAATGATGAGTTACCTTGGCTGGGCCTGATTGAAGAAGATTCGTACGAGGCTTCTGTAAAATTTGAACTGGACGTCTGCGTGTCTTATCCGGTCTGCTGTCACGTTGTAAATATCCGCAGAAAGCGCCTGGCTGAGTAGCGATTCAACAGCCAGCAGGGCCAGACTCCAGCTTTCTGGGGAACAAGTCGAGGTGGAGGGGCACAGATCCAAAGCGGGAACCAATCGTGTGAGGAAACAGAAACACAGCATCATCTGCTCTTCTTCGTTTTCTGCTCCAGCTTTTCTGTAGCTTTCCAGAAAGAACTTAAACAGCAGCGGTATTGTGCTTGATCTCACAGAATAGAGGAGCGGTGGTTCACAGGAACCCAGTTTGCAAAGTAAAGCCTGGACGGGCCTTGGGGGGCCTTTTGTCCCAGGGGTGCCATGTTTCCTCGACTCCTCCTTGGAAGGAAGTAGTTCCTCCTTGTAGGACGCCAAGTGTCCAGCAGAGAAGAGAGACAACTGAATGATAGAGTCTATCTTGACACGCACATCTCTGCAGAGCTGTTGACTGAGTCGCAGATGTGTGTGGGAAGGTGTGTACTCAGCAGATGTGAGCATGTGTCTGAGGACCACAAACGGTTGGATCATCTCGTTGGTGACCAAAGTCAAGACTCTGTTTGGATTGGCTTGTTGGCGCTGAACTTTTAAATAGGACGTTAAAACTTGCAGCAACAACTCAAATAAATGAGCTGAATGCTTCTTTTCCTTTGGCTTGTTCTCCTCTAACTCTGGCTTTGGCATCCCATCACTTTGAGAGTCCAAGTCACGCACAGTGCCTGCTGTGAATTCAGGCTGATGAGATCCTGCAGGCAAGGCGTGCTGCAGCTGACAGCAAGCCAAGGAGCAAACTTTCACCGAGAGACTGACCATTAGTTCATATTTGGTGGTGAAGATAGACGAGAGAGCAGGGGATGAGAGGACACCCTGAAATACACTCAGCAGAGTGGAAACACCCACTGACAGCCTGGTGGGGTCGCTGGCACCCTCCTCAAGGAGGTCGAGTAGCAGCTGGAAGCAATTACAAAAGATACATTTTAACTCACAACTGCTTTGGAGGCACACTGTACAATAGCGAACAAACACGAGTACACCATTATACATTTCAGCAGCCATATTATCTTCTCAAGGGACAATACTATAGAAACAAAACTTGGATATACATTGGAGTGGTCGGTGTTCAGCTTATACAGCAGCTTAGATGTACTAGCCAAGGAAAAGGAAAAAATTGTGTCTATATAGCTGGCAACACAAGTGAGTACCAAGATGGTGATGAAGGTGTCATAGTTTGAGGCTGCACGAGTGCTGCCGGCACGAGGGAGCTGCGGTTCATTCAGGGCAAACACGGAACATGAAAACTGTTGACATTTTGAAGCACAGCATCCTCTCCCCTGAGGAACTGGGCTGCATGGCATGGCACCCTGTACATCTCCAACCAAGGTGTGTAATATCACCCAGCTCCACCAGTGATGTCACCATGGAGGAGTAACAACCTGTGCAGCTGTGGCAAATTCAATTCCCAAAAGGATTACAACAGTGCTAGTGAACAATGGTGCTCACAGGAAATATTGACACCGTGGACACAATTTGGACAATTTGACTGAGGTCTACTCACTTGGGTTGCCAGCTATTTAGACAATAATGGCTGCATGTCAACATATTTTTACGGTTCATAGATCAATACTGCGTTTCAAGCTGCACATTGGGCATTTCGAAAGTATTGTCCCTTGAGAAGAGAATAAAATGCTTGGTGAAATGTGAGGGGCCTACTCATTTTTGTGAGATACTGGACAATTTTTTTATACGGAATTATTAAATTCACAATCCCCACCTGTGCCATGTTAAGCCGCATGCTGACAGTCTTTCCCTGCTTGAGAGCGATTTGGAGCTTACGGCTATGAAGAAAGTCATCCAGGTAATGCCACAAGCCTTCCAATATAGTTTGTGAGAACTGGATCTTTTTATTGTACCAGCCTGTCAGAGCATAAGTACACCAATCCAGCAAGACCTAAAATGATACAAAGTCAAGCAAACTGTGCGCAATATATTAATCATATTGCAACTGCACACATCTCCACATTTTTTTTACCTGTTCCTTGTTGGGCAGCAAGCATTGACTGGAGATCCAGGCAAAACGTGCTAGCTTTAACTTGTCCTCCCATGGAGTCTGGGGGCTCTTCAGCTTCAGATGGATGCCAGAATACATGGCAGCCATCGCCGCAGATGTTGCTGATTCTCAGACCTAACCTGGCGTTCAGAAAAACGATTAGAATTAGATACACCTAAGTTATTACTGGTATTGCTAGAACAAACTCTTAACATATTTATACTGACACTGTCTTTACTTGCCAATGAAAAACTAACGTCTGTTTAGCTTCCACAGTGCAACACATTAGCTTTAGCAACAATATTGTATTCTCAAAAATTGGAAAATTCCTGTGATTGTATTTGTGGTGGATTATCCCCGAATTGGCAGGATTTCAAACTTCCACGCATATAACATGCTATCGACAGCTAACAATATAGCATAACTAGCCAAACAAGCTACTCGGCTATCACTAACATCCACTCGTGATACACTTAAAAGCTATTTTCATATATAAATGTTTATCAATAACTATACATGCTTAAAATATTTGTATATATCAAACTTACAATTTATCAGAACACGTGTCTTCAGTATTCACTTTGTATGACCTTTCAACTTCCATGCCCACTAAGCAAAAGCAATTGAAAATCGAGCAATACACTCGTCAACAGTTAAATGTTCAATTCCGAACCATTGCCGCGAACCTGCTTTGAAAATCAGGACACACTGATAACATGACGTATTGGTTTTATAGTTATTTGCCATGTGTGTAGTCAAAATGTATTTTTGTTTATCACCATGAATACAAATTGCAAACACACTTATCAAACATTGACCAATACCTTTTATTTGGGGAATAAAACCTGCTTCATTTCATGAAAAGGTGATTTAAGTCTCTAACGTACACATTTTTAGAAACTCTCGACAACTTAATTTTTGTAACACTACTACGGGAGCTCGAGATGCGTTAATCTGGGATCCTTTGCTTTTGTCTGGCAAAGTTTGCTGGTATGGTCAGCCATTGAATTTCTTGTTTCTGAGACGGAGTCGTCTATTCATGTAAATGGGAACAGGGTCACCTTTCCTTGACGCTGCACTGGATAATTTTGTCTTCCGAATGTCTCGTTTGTTTTGAAAGGCATTGTTTGTTTTGAATTAGCTGTTAAACACCAGCACATAAGTCGGCGCCTTGCCTGTTGACAAATCGTTAGCGGCAGATGACAGTGACAGGCGGGGTGTTGTTAGCTTCTTGTCGATAAGAGATAAACTTCTAGGCGCGTCTGTCAAATTCAGATAAACACGAACTATAACGGCTCCAACTGGGCAATGTATAGGTAACGCGCTACCAAAATCATTCGGCTATGGAGACGTGACTACCGGAGATGTGACATTTCTCCTTCACTCACACCGGAATATATACATCTGTTTCGTTAAACTGGTCTTTAAACCTGGACAACAATGCGTCTTTTAATTCGCATGTCAAAATGTACACACGGAGTGCCCTTACCCAACCTTCCACACCTCCGGTTCTTGTGGATGACATTCTCCCCTTACCGCCATCGGAAGCGACCAACGTCCGGATCGAGGACTTCGGCCTCCCCGCCAACCGGCCTCCTTCTCCCGTCTGTCACATCGGCTATCTCCCGTAGAGCTCTCTCCTCACTCTGCTCATACACCTCCAAGACGCGGACACACTCTCACACACACATCGCCTTTGCCAGCTCCTCGGCATCCTCCACATCCGGATCACTGAAGGGTCAGACCGACACGGACGTTGGACAAACACCGACGAGTGTCCCTCTGGAGGACGTGAAAAGGGTTTTGCGACTTGCTCACTCGGAGAGATGGAAACTCGCAGGTAAACTGATTTAACATGTCTTAACACTTAATGTACGTGTAAAGGACAGGCGTTCCATATACTATGGGCAGCAAGTGCATGGCATAGTGGCATTCAGAACAGCAGTAGATGTAAAGTAATATACTGTCGCAGAGAAAATGTAAAATGTACTACAGTAAGGTGTGTTTACATGTAGTATAACATGAGTGCACTGATAAAGTTTGCTATCAATATTCTTCATGTTACACATTCATTCATTCATTCATTTTCTACCGCTTTTCCTCACGAGGGTCGCTGGGGTGCTGGAGTCTATCCCAGCTGTTTTCGGGCGAGAGGCGGGGTACACCCTGGACTGGTCGCCAGCCAATCACAGGGCACATATAGACAAACAACCATTCACACTCACATTCATGCCTATGGACAATTTGGAGTGAATTGAACCCTGGCCTCCTACCTGTGAGGTCTACGCGCTAACCACTCGGCCGCCGTGCCGCCCCATGTTACACATGTATGAGTCAAATTCAATCCCAATGCTGTCAACAGGCGCTGTATGTCCTCCATAATAAATGTTTTCAACTGAAAAATATAAGACAACCAACAGCTGGCATACTGTATGCCACCAATAGTGGTTTAAGAGAACAGGTTGAACAAAAATGTTCACAGTGATGAGTTCATCTGCATGAAAAGCTGACAACAAACATAACTACCATGCGTGTCTGTGCTCACATACTCCAAGCAGGAAGTATGTGGAAAGTAGCTTTGAATTTTAGCATCCTGACTGCACCTTTTAATATTATCATGCTCAAAATTGTTCCATGTTCCTTCTCCCAGCTGCTGTGGGCTTCCTCACTGTGTCCAGTGCCGTCACCATGTCAGCCCCATTTCTCTTGGGCAGAGTAATCGACACGATCTACACGGCCGGAACAGATACTGAGGCGATGGTGTCCTCCCTCACATCGCTTTGTGCCATGTTGACAGGCGTGTTCCTTTGCGGTGGGGCTGCCAATGCCGCCAGAGTCTACCTCATGCAGACCTCAGGTGAGATGAGATGCTTGTACATTTGTCCTGAAGTGGATAAGCAGTAGGAAATGAATGTTCCACGGTAATTAACAAACTATTACTCCTTGTCATCTTCCTTCAGGGCAGCAGATTGTCCGCGATCTCCGTGCTTCTGTATTTTCCTCCATCCTCAGACAGGAAGTAGCGTTTTTCGACAGGAACAGGACAGGCGAGCTGATCAATCGACTCTCTGCAGATACAGCTGTGGTAGGCCGCTCCATCACAGACAATCTGTCTGATGGCCTGAGAGCTTTCGCTCAGGCAGCTGCTGGCGTCAGTATGATGGTGAGTGCAACCCTCAGGGTAGTTGATATATGCTATATCGTTTTGTTTTGTTTTTTTTAGATTTAAATTGCTGGTTGTTTTATTGACTATTCAGTCAGCACAGACCTCCAGCTGTAAGAGTACAGTAACAATGAAGAATCTTAATGTCTTAAAGAAGGTCAAGTTTCAACCAAATAAGATTCTAGATAAGCGCAACTGCTGTCAGCCATTTCTGATTAGATTTAACCGTGTTAAATAGGATTGTTTCAACTAATTAAGCTTTGCCAAAGGCGTTATATTTTTAAAATCTTACCATTATAAACCAAGTTTTTTTTAAGACATCGTAAATGTATTATAGGAAATTGGCACACAAAGAAACAAACACAAACAAAAATAAAAATGTAAGATGAAACGATAGTAACCCAGTGAAAAGATTCTCCAGAATAAAGAAGAAGCTAATGGTTTCTTTGCACACTAAATCCTTATTTCTTCATGTTCCTATAGAGCATCTGTTGTTCTGTTGTGACCTGAATGAAATTAACTTCCCAATTTAATTATCGAGGAAGCATGTGACATCTGCTGTTTGCCAGAAATGCAACATGCTTCCAGGAAGTCTCAGAAACACAAGTATGTTGACAGCAGTGCTGTTGTGCATTCTAAGGAAGTAAAAACCTTTTGTCTGCATGTTACGCTAATTCTGTGGTTCCCAAGGGGACACACCCCCCACCACCGATTTTAAATACAACACAGAAACTGATATGCCTTTATTTGTTTTTCTGTACTGTACAGATTGAATTCAAAACTGAAGCCAAGAAAATGCAGCAACATGGAGAGCTGTGAGGCATAAAAGTGTATTCAGTTATTCAAACGTTAAAATTGCATGTTGAGTATGATATATTTGTGATACATTGAAAGTGCTCCCTGCCTCTCACCCCAACCCGCCAAAGTGGCCTATTTGAGAAGCACTACTCTCATCTGTTGGTAAACCGGTTTGGAGAAATCGGAGGAACAGGATATTGTGGCTTAGTTACAGCATCACGTTCATGTCAGCATGTCGCCATGGTTACTTAAGCTGCAAAGCAGGTACCTGTCAGTTCAGGTCTGCTATTAAATTGCCTTAAATATTATGCTGTAACCCTGACATATCATCAAATACCCAGCGTTGTTTTTGTCCATACGGTATATTTTTACGTAACTGAGAACCTCTCAATGTTGGTCATTTGTTAAGCACAACCTATAATGTGAATGTGAGCATGAATGTTTGTCTATATGTGTCCAGTGATTGACTGGGGAACAGTCCGTGGACCGTGCCTCTCACCCAAAGTCGCCTGGGGTAGACTCCAGCTGAAAAGAATGACAATAAATACATTTTCACAACAGAGAGACCAAAAACTTGAGAGGAGTAACGTAACAAAAACTGACTTTTATTGACTTTTATCTCACAGAACTGAACACGTTTCCCAGTGGAAATATTTACTGCTAGATTAAGTGATTAAGTCCAGTGCTTCTCAAATATACCTATCGGGGGGGGGCTGGGAGGACTTTCGGTATTAGTGCAGACCTGCCAGCCAACATGTGGGAATTTGTCTTACTCAGTGTGCAGTTTGGCTCTTGAATACTCTTCACTGTACTGCTCTCCATTTGTTTGCATGTTGCTGGTTTCGAGTTCAGTCTGTACAGTACAGATAAATAGATAGATATCATCAGGGTCTCAATAGAATTTCAAATCAGGGGTTGCGAAAACATTTCTGTTCACAAGTGGGGGCAGAAATAATTGAAAACCACTGTAAAATAAAAGTTTTTTGCAAGCCTGTTGCTACCGTCAAAGGGGGAAAATTACTGGGTGGACTTTGTACACACATTCTATATAAATGCCGCACATATAGTATGGTCTTTTTCAGTGTACTGCAAAAAAGCTCTCCACCTCCAATCTTTCATCGCTTGCTTTGTCTTTTCTTTTTCCTAGTTCTACGTCTCGCCCAGCCTGGCAAGCTTCATGCTGCTGATTGTCCCTCCTTTGGCCTGCGTGGCTGTGGTCTATGGCAGATATCTTCGCTCCATCTCAAAGCGCACGCAAGACGCCCTGGCCCAAGCCACACAGGTATACACTATACTCAAGCTCACCAGTTAAAGAACAAGTTTGTTAGCCTTATTGAGATGTGATGATTAGGGCCATTTCAACATACTCTACTGCATATATTTGGCCATGGAAATGGTACAAACCTTACCAGGATTTACCAAGAAGTGCTAACGTCGTAATGGTATTGTTTGTGTGTGCAGTTGGCAGAGGAGCGCATCAGCAACTTGAGAACAGTCCGAGCTTTTGGTAAAGAACTGTCTGAAGTCAACACCTACACACAGAAAACTGATCAGGTCCTCAGCCTGGCCACCAAGGAAGCTGTTCTACGTGCTGCCTTCTTTGGAGCAGTAAGAATGTATGAGTGTGTGTATGCGTGTCAGTGAGGAGAACCCGAAGCAATCTCACAGTTGGCAAATAGATGCACTTTAGCTTCCTTTTTTTATGCATAATATTTTTCTCATGTGGCTGACATTTCACCATTAAAGTGATCATTCAGTTTATGTTTGATCAAGTAAACAGTGTTGTAAAGGTGTGTTTTCCAACACTAAGTGTGCTTGTGTGTTGTTGTGTTTCAGACTGGCCTCACCGGTAACATCATGATCCTGTCTGTGCTCTACAAAGGAGGTCTTCTGATGGCCAGCCATCACATGACTGTGGGAGAACTCTCCTCATTCCTTATGTACACCTTCTGGGTGGGCATCAGCATTGCAGGTACCGTCTATGACGTACCACTACTGACTGACACATGACTCTGTATATACTGTATGTTTTCATGGATTTCAAATAACATTGCGTCATTTTGTTGGATGTGCAGGGTTAAGTACGTTCTACACAGAGCTGATGAAGGGTTTCGGTGCAGGAACAAGACTGTGGGAGCTTCTGGACAGAAAGCCTGAGTTCCCTCTTAATGGTCAGTTTTCATATACATGAGCGTGAGCAAGTACTACGTCATTTATCAAAACAATAATAGAATGGTCTCAAGCAGATTAATTATTGGTGAATATTGTCTTGAGCCTCTTTCACTAATTTGCTGCCAAAGATGTTTTTTTTTTCAATTTATCCGCTCGCTCCCTTACATTTTTTGGCACGAGAGGCACAAACAGGTGATGATGTAACTCCACATAACACATGCACATACAGTACAGTTTCAAATGTCTAGCATATCCCTAATTGCTTTGTCATTTTAACATTTGAGAATACACAACAGAAAAATGACACAAAAAAACACACATGCTAACTTTAGCTTACCCTGTTGCTGTGCCTTAGCTCTGAGCATTACGGTATCATAATACTTGGACTCATCCATTTTCTTGCTGCCTTCAGTCTCCTCTTGAACAAAAGGTGTCTCCTTCCTGTGGCCAAAAGCTACACAATAGTAGTAAAATACATAAGGGCACATTGACATTGCCTTCATTGTACCTTCTTTTTTTACAGTTTGAACACATTAGAAGATGATGATGATAAATATAATACATCACAAGTATATGGCACTTTTCTAGGTATTAAAAGATGTTAAGGAAAATGCAAAGATGTCTGCTGGGACATAACGAAAAACACTCAAACATGTATATGTAATGTAGAAGTTCTCAAATCTTGCTTGTTTTTTTTTTTACGTATTGCATAAAGGCAAACCAAATCTGCCTCCTCCACAGAAGGTCAAGTTCTCCCTTCAGACCAGCTGAAAGGCCGTTTGGAGTTTCATGACGTCTCCTTTGCCTACCCGACCCGTAAAGAGGCTCCTATCTTCCAGAATCTCAACCTGCATGTACCAGCCGGTACCATCATGGCTGTAGTGGGACCTAGTGGGTCTGGAAAATCAACTCTGGTGTCACTGCTGCTCAGGCTTTACGACGCTGACTCAGGTGAGAATCGCTTGTTCAGTATCCATCTTCTGTTTGCATCCAAGTGAGAAGGTGGTGATTGTAGCTCAGTGCTTCACATCTCCTCCAGGCATCATTGCTGTGGATGGCCATGATATCAGAGACTTGAATCCTTACTGGCTCAGGAGCCACATCGGCACAGTCAGCCAGGTACAAATACTACTTTTTAAGCCTGAGTTTTTGTCACAAGTAATCACCTCTCTTTCACACACACACACACACAGGAGCCGGTGCTGTTCTCTTGCTCCATTCGAGACAATATTGCATATGGCGCATCAGACCCAGACGCCGTGACCACAGAGGAAATCTATAGTGCAGCCCAAGTGGCCAACGCATACGACTTCATCCAGGCTTTTCCTAAAGGCTTTGACACTGTGGTGGGGGAGAAAGGAGTGCTGTTGTCAGGTAAGGATCACATGGTTGAATGACTGCTGGTACAAGGACTCTTGTACATGCACTCAGCTTGCTGTCCCTGAGATGCTATTTAGTTGGATCAGTGCCACCTGTTACTTTGTCCTGTATTGACAGTGTGAGTGTCTAAAAGCAAACATAGTCTTCGACATTTACTGTATGTATGTGAGTCTGTGAATAACCCTGGCGTTTGTGGTGCAGGTGGTCAGAAGCAGAGGATTGCAATTGCCAGAGCTCTTCTTAAGGTCAGTGAAGTGTCCTAATAATTTTACTGCTTGTTATCACCATGCAGAGAAACTAATACATCTGCATGGAGCAGGAATCAGTAATTTGACAAATCTTGCTCACAAGCAACTCAGAGTATAGCAAAGCAAGTGCTTTCATTCAGTCATTTAAAAGCTAAACATGTGCTCTCCGTCATCAGAATCCGAAGATCCTACTGTTAGACGAGGCCACCAGGTATGACTTGAATACTATGGCATACATGTTAACAAGTTGGCTATTTGTGTTCTATCTACCTTCACTGTATTGACATGTTGTACAACATCCCATCCTCAGTGCACTGGATGCAGAGAATGAGTTCCTGGTGCAGGAGGCTTTAGAGAGACTCATGGAAGGTGCGTCTCATCTTTATTTCTCCTTTTTAAGTCAAGAATATGTCAAATGACAGCTTCTGTAATGATATTGATGTTTAATTTCTTTCAAATAATGACATCAATATTGTGTCCTAATAGTAGGGATAGTAGGGATTTGAACAAAAATGAGATATCCAATCGTTTTTTTTCTGCCTATAATGATGTCGGTGTGCAACACCCTTGCTACCTCCGTATTTCTGCATTCTGGAACTATTTGCAAGTTTTGCCTTTTAGATTTTATACATACAATGACAGTAAAGTTATGTTTTTGAGGAAACAGGAAATCTAAATAAGAACATCGAACAGGAAACCAATTGAAAACCAAAACTAAAGTCCAACCTGCCATGCGGAACATGGCACATAGCGCTGGTTTAAGCGATGGAGGGGGAGTACAGAGTTCTCCATCAATATTTCCAATCAAACATCACACCTTAGGGAGAATCATTAGAAGTATTTTGGTACTTTTTCTATAACTGGCATGCATATTGCAGGGCTTATTTGTCAGCTTAATGAAGTGCGGGACAATATCAGTGTTGTAAAATTCCATAGTTCTAATGTTGTTTTGGTGTGGGCAATGTTCGGGTTGGGTGTCTTTTACAACATGCACCTTAGAAGGCAGCTAAAGGCTCCTATGAGGATCACGTCGCAGTTGTTCTTTGCTCATTTACAGCGACGTCTGTCCGCGTTTTAGATAAGATATTAGACACTAGATATTAGTTTTTATGTTAGTACATGTTGCTCATTAACATGTATGTTGTTTTCAAAGTCCCATTTATTTGTTATTTTTAATTAACTGAATAACATTTGCGGTCTTAGCTTTTATTTGCATATTAATATTGCATATATTTATATTGCACACATACACTTTATGAATGTGAGTGTGAATGGTTGTTTATGGTTGTCTATATGTGCCCTGCGATTGGTTGGCGACCAGTCCAGGGTGCCTCTCGCCCAAAGACAGCTGGGATAGGCTCCAGTATACCCCCTAGTACAACAACCCTAGTGAGAATAAACGGCATATAAAATGGATGGACGGTACATGCACCCTGTTATTTATGTATTCCTTTGGCTTTCTCACACATCAACAGGGAGGACTGTCCTCATCATTGCTCATCGTCTGTCCACCATCCAGAACGCCAATGCAGTCGCAGTACTGGACCAGCATCGTGTAGCCGAATGTGGCCAGCACGCAGCACTTCTGGAAAACAAACAGGGACTCTTTCGGAAACTGATGGAGAAGCAGGCTTTCCTGCAGGAGGAGCAGAAACGGGCAATGAGCTGATCCTTGCCCTGTAGATGAAAATGAGGTGAGAAGAATGACTTTATCACCACCAGAGCGTCACTGTGTGGGAGATATAAAGGGAGCGTGAAAGGGACCAAAAAAAGGAGATGATAAGGCCCGTCATATGCTGCAAGTGTCCTTTTCACCAAGCAACAAAGCTGCGTGAAGAACATAAACAACTACTAGCTAGTTAGTAGCTGAGCTGTATTTGATTCTACACTGAGAGAAGAACATGTTTAAAGATGCTTCTCGACGAAGAGAAACGTGTGGTTTTAAAACACTGTCATAGTGGATGTATAATATATTCAGGTACATGACACAACATGTAAATGTGCAACTAAAACCTCTCTTTTGGGGATGTATTGTAGTGTCCCAGCACTCTTCATTTTTTTTCATTTTCACAGCTAAACCAAAATAAGAAAAGAATAGGATGTGAACCTCCTACTAAATGTGTATTTATGTTGTTAGTGTCGGTATTTTGGTGGCTGATTTAACTTGAAGCTCACACAAAGAGCCTTTTAGAGAGTTTCAACCATAGTGATATGACACAACTATGTATGGATGTGTTGATAACAGGAAGAACACTAAGACAAAAAAAGGTGTATCTCCTAGTTCAGTACTATAATAATACACAAGTGCCAACCGAATTTATATTGAGATTCAGTTATGAGAGTTTATATTTTGGTATTCACGTATTCTCACATAATGCTTGTTATGATCTGCAACTACATACAGTGGAGCCTCCGAAGACGAGCACAATCGGTTTCGGGATGTTGTGCCGTTTGGTGTGTCTCACAGGAAATAATGCAGGCTGGGCCATAAGTTTCCATGCATGGAAAAAAAAAGTAATTCATGTTGGACAGCTGGTTTTATTTGATTGTTAATGAACTTGCATTAGCACAGTTGAAGTTATGTTTTTGTTATGATTCGGCCTTCAAGTGCTCCCAAAGATGGAAATTCGAGAGGGATGAGATATGGGGATCTGATTTAAAACATAAAAAAATATACATTGTACAGGAACTTATGGCCCCCACCCTGTAGAAATAATCCGTTCCAGGGTCAAACTGTTGCCATCAGGTGCCATCAATGTTTAAATCGTTTTCACATCAAGATGAGAAACAAGTTACAGAAACAAATTACCGAAATCTACTCATCATTCTCTATGAAATATTTGTATATTTGATATTACAAAGTTGTCTGCCCACCTGTGTTTCCTTTGATTTATGTAAAATACTGCACAAAACAGAGATTTTGAAGTAACAGAAACAAATATTTAAAGGCTGTCGCCACATATTTTTCAGAAACTAGACTTTTTTTTCCAATTACTGTTTTATCATAAAAGTGCTTAAAATCATGGTGGAAGTTGAACTTTATTCATGTATTTAATATTTAGTATATTGAAGTTGTCAGACATCTGCACATCAGTCAGAAGTTCTTTAATGTGTTTTACTGTCTCCTTATGACATGATGTATTCTAAAACATACGTATAAATATACATTACACCATTGCATTAGTAACAATAAACCGTGTTTTCTCACTCTACATTCACTTTTAACACTGAAGGTGCTTGTAAACATGATAAATGTGTCATTTATATATGTATATGTCATCAGTTTCTTAACAATATGAGCTAAATTATATATGTTAGGTTTTAAGTCATGTTTTGCTAAATTATTATAGTTTTGTGGCGGGGAAATAAAGTGAAATATATGTGGACTTTAAGGAAGTGTGTGCGATTTTATGAAGCTGTGGCGTCAGCGAGATTGAGGTGCAGTTTCTTAGTCTGCCGCTAAGTGGTGCTATTGCTCTAGACAGGCCCATCCTCATAAAACATTACAGTATCTGTGGTACAGGGCCACAAGTGGTAATCAGGGCTCATCTAGTGGAACTACCGTAATACCAGTGTTTTTTAACAAAAATAATTGCACAAATACGAATTTGTTTACCAGACATGCTTTTTTCATTTATTTTTTAAAATTTTTTTTAGCAAAAAGGAGTTTTTGCAAAGGAAAAACAAAAATGTCCAGTCATGCAATTGTAAGATCAAATAAAACCTCAGAGTAGGTCTGAAAATATTAAATTATAAAAATATTAAATTAACCCTCAAATACAAATAATATACATTTTTTATACAAGTATGATGTTTCATCCACATACTTCGACTCACTGAAATGGCATCAATACAATGTTTATCTCCTTTCAGGCTCTTCAAACTTCACCGAGCTGAAAAATACTCAAGGTCCGTCAGCTGGCTTCGTCACATATCCACTGAAACACACACACACACACACACTTCTTTACCCTGACACCTGCTTCACACACACACCCTCGTCTCTCTCTTTCTCCTCCCTCCTGGCCCCTTCTGACCTCTCTCTCCCCCTCCCAAGCACGCTTGACAACTGCCTGTCCATTTACATTTTAGGTCTTTTGCAGGCACCCTCATCCAAAATGGCACACATGGAGTGCATAAAAGTAGCTCAACCTTGCTGCTGCCGCCGCCTCCTCCCACTACACATTCATGCACACTCACTACTTTACATTTGTGGGCGCCTCCTTCTTTTCACACGTCCTCCTTTCTAACCATTTCCTCCACAGCGTGGCCCTCCGCCTCCAAGACTATTTTTCTTGGAATATTAGTGAACAATACACATGGAGAGCCTTGACCATTTATGTACATCTTAAGAGGATAGATGGTTTTATGTTTCAATATTACATGAGAGGTCAAAATATTTGCCATGTTATTACATGCAGGCTAAAGATGCTATCGGGCCAATTGCATTCCACACATATACTTGATGACATTTGAGATTAGATCACTATATCGGTGCTATTGTTGAGTACTCATTGCTTCTATATGTATCCTTGTAGACATCTGTCTTCTAGTTTGCTACCTCTTTTTATATCAAGCTATTTAGTTACTATGTTTAGCGTTGGTTATTTATTTATTGACTTAGCTTTACACTCAACTATTTACATTCAACAAAAATATCAACACAACCCTTTTGCTCCCATCATTCATGAGATGGTGTGGTTACAACACTTGCAGCATCTGTGGTATTGTGCTGTGTATTTTTGTAGTGGCCTTTTGTTGTGGCCAGCCTAAGGCTGTCCAATCAGCATCTTGATATGCCAAGCCAGTGAGCCGGGTGGATTATCTTGGTGAAGGAGAAGTGCACCCTTTAGCCAGCGATGTGAATAATATTTTTGAGTGAAATAGACCTTTTGTGTACATAGAAAAAAATTAGGGTTCGTCTTTGGGTTCAAGCTGGGAGCAAAAACAAAAGTGTTGTGTTTATATTTTTGTTGAGTGCATTCATCTTGTTGTTCTACCATCATTATTTATTTTCTACATTCTAATTGTCTTATTTTTCTTCTATAATTTGCCCTCCCTCCAAGTCTGTCCAAGAGTTTATTTTAACCTCCTTGGCTGCTCCTCTTTCACTTCTTGCGGCCCCTCATGCCGACGCCGGTCACACCTGCTAACACACACACACACACACACACATACATATGTGCACTGCATGTACACACTGTATTGCGTTTCCACCCTTCCTTTATGCTTACACACACACTTGGGTGAGTTATAATTAATCCAAGTGCTCCAGCGTTGCAGACGGATAAGCTTTCCATCCTTATTTACGCAATTAGGCTTGGGTAGATTTGATGTTGTCTCTGACCATTAGGCATGGTAGTAATGCTACCATGTGTTGTGTATAACGGCATTTACTGCAATTCAGAATATCATTCTGTGTTAAAATACACTCAGCTATACTCACAACATGCACAATGCCTTTTGCATTGACATAGTACACATTAAACTCTAAATGCCATCATTTTGCAGTCACATAATGCAAACCTGCTATGATCTTTCTGCATGCACTTTAATCAAGCGTCTACTAATTGCATTGCTTCTATGATTGACCTTTGCCCCCCGTGATGATGGCAGCGTTTTTCCATTTTAAGGCTGGATGAGGCCTATACTTGCAGCAACTTAGCTTGGTAGCAACTGGCATCCGCCACACTCTCCCTGGAAAACACACCCCACCAACCAACCACCCACCCTCAGGGGCCTGTGCGCTCCTTATACGGCCCTGAGGAGTGCCCGCCAGCCTCTACGGGAGGTCAAAGAGACAGTTCCATGTATGGTTGGAGGGGGGGGTTCTTTGTAGTCCGGGACGCGTGCTGTCACTCATGACCCCCACCCCTCTCCATCTGAAAGTTGATGGATGGCTGTGACACACTCTGCACCCCCAGTCCCTGAGCCCTGGCAGCATCCTAATATGGCAGAGGGCCGGTGTGGGCACCTTTTGTGAATGGTGGAAGGGTGTGTATATAAGCAGGGCCTGGCAGTAGGGAGGACTGTAGCTGGTTCAGCAGCAGCACTGGTTGGGTCATTCTCTCTCCGAGCCGCAGACACTCCCCTAAGGTAAGAGGAAGAAGCCGGGACTCCTGAAGGGGCACATCCAGGCAGGGAAGGGGGGACAAGTTAGGGTAGAACCAGCAAGGGAGAAGCCACTCTGGACTAATCAGTGGGGATAGGGAAGTAGAAATGTCAGGTTTAATGTAAAATACTGCTACTTATTATTATAATAATAATAGCAAAATTGGAAGCTACTGTAAAATTGTGAAAATTAAGGAATTATTATATTGCAATTTCAAATTTATATATTTGTACACAACTTATTCTCATAGTTGTTTTTGTTAAAACCAGCCCCAAAAATAATATGTTAATGTTGTTTTATCTTGTGTGTGTGTTACGCTAACAAAATCATGCTTAGTTTTTTAGCTAGTTAGCCAGTAGCCAATAGTAAACCTGACTGAATAGACTGAACTGTAATAACTATGTATTTTTGATTGACAGATTATACTTGTATCTTTGTGGTTGTAGTTGTGAGTCTATAAATGTATTTCACTTGGTTAGTTTTCCAATAGTTGTGCAATACTAGTCACAAGTTTAGGGACACCTTCGCATTCCATAACATGACGAAGTGTGTCCAAAATTTTGACTGGGCTACCACCAGGGGCCACGTGACGTTTGTCACGTTTCATTGTAGTTTGGGGTATATGAGAACAAGTAAAACATATATTGTTCATTATTAAGTCTTAAAAATGTACCCTTTTCCCAATAGAAGCCAACATGTGTGACGACGATGAGACTACCGCCCTTGTGTGCGACAACGGCTCCGGCCTGGTGAAGGCTGGCTTCGCCGGAGACGATGCCCCCAGGGCTGTGTTCCCCTCCATCGTTGGCCGCCCCCGTCACCAGGTAGGCACTTAGCAGAATACAATTACACTGTATCAACACACACTAATATTGGGAAGAGCTAAAACATGTTTTTTTTTATATAATTTAAATACCAAGGCATATGAGTAAAAGTATGTATTGTGATTTGGACTGTACTGATAGTAACAATCTATCACGGGCGATTTGATAGGTCAGTGATAAATCACGTGATTTCTCTCAGCCAATCAGATAAGAGGAGTAACAAAGAGTTAACCCACCATCGACAATATGACTTTAATCATTTGAAAATGTTAATAATGTTTATAAATTAAAGGTATTGTAACGTACAACAATATTTTTCTTAAAAAATTAAAAATATATTTATGTATAATTTCCAGGAGTGATACTCTAAACTGTAATGCGAGGACAGCAATGTGTATAAGTCATGGCATCCTTGCACTGTGGAATTTGCCTCCTTGGGATAAAATTAGTCCCAGATGAAGTGACGCTGCACACTTTCTCTCTGTGACCTGCGTTGTTATTTAGCACATTTGCACAATGGTCGCCATTCGCTTCACTATGAAGCCACCACTCTATTAAGAGCAAGGTCACATTCTGCTGTCATGTTCCCAGATTTATGTTTTCATGATAAAAATCATATTCTCCCTTCCCGTCTCTCAGGGTGTCATGGTCGGTATGGGTCAGAAGGACTCCTACGTCGGTGACGAGGCCCAGAGCAAGAGGGGTATCCTCACCCTGAAGTACCCCATCGAGCACGGTATCATCACCAACTGGGACGACATGGAGAAGATCTGGCACCACACCTTCTACAACGAGCTGAGAGTGGCCCCCGAGGAGCACCCCACCCTGCTCACCGAGGCTCCCCTCAACCCCAAGGCCAACAGGGAAAAGATGACCCAGATCATGTTTGAGACCTTCAACGTCCCCGCCATGTATGTGGCCATCCAGGCTGTGCTGTCCCTCTACGCTTCCGGCCGTACCACCGGTGAGGGCACCACTCATGTACACCTCCATACATCTACTAATTAAATACTGTACTTGAGAAATTTGGGTTAAAACATGTAATTTCATTCATGCTCTTTTACGCACATATTTTACGCACGAACTTTACGCACAGCCAACATGTCTTTCTCTGCATATTCCTTAGTCAACTCCTTGCATTCCCTGCCTCTTTATAGGTATTGTGCTGGATGCTGGTGATGGTGTCACCCACAACGTCCCAGTCTATGAGGGTTACGCTCTCCCCCACGCCATCATGCGTCTGGACCTGGCTGGTCGCGATCTGACCGACTACCTGATGAAGATCCTGACCGAGCGTGGCTACTCTTTCGTCACCACCGGTAAGCAGCAACAAAAAACATCATTACCGGCTCTCATTGTGCAAGGAATTGTCGTTTACAGTGGACCCTGAACCCCTCACAATGGTATTTCTCAAAAGCGACAATTCAAGAGTAATAAAGTAATGAAATCAAATTATTATACGGTAGCTGTACATCATATAACGATAATGGAGATTTACACAAGTGATGAATGTACTTTAGTTCGCTCTCACAAACAATCAGTGACAAATATTACTGATATTAATTGGGGAAAATTAAATGTAACTATCATAAAAGTGATCATAATGAAAGAACTATTTTAAGCCACAAAACGTGTACAGCACTTTAATGTGTCTAAAGTTGACATCTTTTACAAGTACATAAAGTGACTGCGATGTTTGAGGCTAGTACAGTATGTTAATATTTATCTTAATTAAATGCGTTTTCCTGCATTTCAGCACAGTAAATAACTTTAGAGCAAATCGGCGTACCGTACGCGTCATAATTTCCAAAGTTTTCACACTTTACGCACCATTCAGTGTCTGATGGCTTAGCTGTTGTATTCTGTGTATTCTCCAAACGCTCACCAACATGTCCACCCCACAGCCGAGCGTGAGATCGTGCGTGACATCAAGGAGAAGCTGTGCTACGTGGCCCTGGACTTCGAGAACGAGATGGCCACCGCCGCCTCCTCCTCCTCCCTGGAGAAGAGCTACGAGCTGCCCGACGGTCAGGTCATCACCATCGGTAACGAGAGGTTCCGTTGCCCCGAGACCCTCTTCCAGCCATCCTTCATTGGTACGTCCCGGTATTAAGAGACTGGAGAAACGTGACTCCACCCCTTTTCATCAAAGATCATCCTAATACTTCTCCTCACCTGCGCAGGTATGGAGTCTGCTGGTATCCATGAGACCGCCTACAACAGCATCATGAAGTGCGACATTGACATCCGTAAGGACCTGTACGCCAACAATGTGCTGTCCGGTGGTACCACCATGTACCCTGGTATTGCTGACCGTATGCAGAAGGAGATCACTGCCCTGGCCCCCAGCACCATGAAGATCAAGGTACATTATGTCACAACAACTGAACCCCCACCACTTCTAAAGCATTGCATCATATGCATTGCATCATATTGCATTATAAAACATCAGAAGATACATTTTAATGATGTAGCAACTCTTACTTGGTAGAATTTGTGGGCCAATTAAAAAAATAGACATCGGCAAACCACGCCCACTAAATGGAATGCCACATAAATCACACATTTAGGAAATCAATCCAATAACAACCTTATTAAGATTATGAGAAATGCAAGTTACTTTATAGATATTTCACAAGTGAATTGCAGCACTCTGTAAGTATAAAAAGTCTTTTAGAAAAGGGAAAACAGCGTCACCTGGAGGTGTATTGCTCCCCTCACACACAAAGTCGTCTTTTTCGACATTATTTGGAAAAAAAATACATATTTCTCGTGCATATTGCATTGTTATTCAGAGTGCATTCTTATATTTTTCACATTTTAAGCATATTTTGAGTTGGACGATGATGATGAATGTTGGGTACTGACGTATTACTGACCTCAACCTCTCCTCCTCCAGATCATTGCTCCTCCCGAGAGGAAGTACTCCGTCTGGATCGGTGGCTCCATCCTGGCTTCCCTGTCCACCTTCCAGCAGATGTGGATCTCCAAGCAGGAGTACGACGAGGCTGGCCCCAGCATTGTCCACAGGAAGTGCTTCTAAGTCCTCACCCTTCAACCCCAGCTTCTCCATCATCTCCACCACCAGCTATGCGGAGATCAAGCGAAAACAAGGAGAAGGAAAGAAGAGGCTCGACCTCTGCGGCACTGCAACACACTGCTGTCAATGGACTGCCTGTCTGTGCTGTTCTTAACTATGCATTGTGTCAACAAATATGCATATTTTGTAGCTGTCTGTTGCCTGTGTTGTACGGAGAAAGGCTGTGAAAAAAACACCTCTGAACCATGCATCCAACCAAAAAAAACTTTAATAAAAAAATAACAACAACAACATGTTGCCCAACACATGTGAATGTAAGTGTATATACCTATTAATAATTTATTAAAGTCCATCATTTGGTATTTCCGACCCTGCTTTATTATTTTCGATAGGATGTAATAATTGTCTAAAAAAATCTGAGGGACACAATAATAAATTGTCCAAGAGGGTCAAACAGGGTTGACAGGTTGCAAACATCTAAGCCAGGGAGGAGTTGACAGGGGTCCATCCATCATAGACAGGAGGACATACCATCTCTCCATATCCTATCAACCACTGTGGTTGGGTTGCAGGTTCCAGGGAAAGGCAAGTCTGACTTGCCAGGAATGTGCCTAAGCAGAAGCAACAGGAGCAGCATGTCGGTTTTGGACCTTGAGTGCACGACGGACACGCGACACTTTAAGACCTGTGTGAGTGGATCCGGGCCTTCTTTAGACAAAACTGGAACATGGGCACAGTCCCACGTCTTTGCCAGCCTGCAGGCCTTATAAAGCAGGCAGCAGGTTGGAGTGTATGAACTCATCACTGGTTGTCTCATTTTGCATTAATTAAGTTTCCATTTTATGTAGGTTCAAAATAATTGTTATAGTCACAGTTTTTGTAATGAATACATATTTATTCATTGTCATATTAGCACTGCTAAAGCAAAAAAAAAATGAATTTCCTCGACCATCTGCTACAAATAGTTATCACTGCAATAGCTGCATGCATCCTTCATGACACCTCGGCCACCTGTTGCAGGGTGTTTTTGCTTTTTAAAGGTACACCCCCGGAGTGGGCGGAGCTTAAGAGACGCATTACACTCCAGCAAAAACATGAACGCCATCTGTTCTCAGCTTCCGTGAAACCCGAGCCTAGTGTAAGTATAACTAAACTGTGCACCGATTTAGAGGAGGCGTACAAGGCGGGTTTTCTACTGTAATGTTCTTTAGGGCTGTCAGCAAGTGCATATCCTCTGACAGCGAGGAGACCATATTTCGTCTAGGTACGTAGCTAAGTGATTATCGACATGGGGGGGTGTCTATAAATAACAGTAACACGAATTTGAAGTTAATTGCATCGCTGTAGAACAACTGGACACCATTATTAGCACACGGCTAATAATTTATAGTGTAAAAGACATTTAAATTGGGCGCTTTCCGATAAGCTAATTAAAAGATACTTGAGATAAACCTTACCACGGCACAGTATTGGAATAATTGATGTCGTGGTGTTTTTGCAGCAGCCCCTTCCTGCAATGATTTCATTTGCTGCTTTTAATTTGGAAAGGTTTTTATGGCAGCCATTTAAATGTCCTCAGCCAATCACAGTGGGGGTTGTTTACATCGTTTAACTACACTTCCGGTGTTAAGCATTTAACTGCTCAATTTTTGTCCTATATTCAATTCAATAATATTAAAAAACTACCAATGTTGACACACCATATAATGTTGATGTTATCTTGTTCGTGATCAGACATTTGTGTTAATTCTCATACAGATTATAAATCATATTTCCGGTCAAAAGCGGAAGTAGGCGTCATCCGGAGGTCTCTCTGCTTCGCCATTGGTTGAGCGCTTCCCAACTATTTTTGTTTAAACATTAGTGGCGACGCGTATTGAAAATGAGAAGAATAAACGGTATCTTTTGCATTTTATGAAGCATTTTTGAAATACTACAAACGCAAGTAATCATTAGTGGATTGTTTACTTTGTGCAGGTAAGAAGATGGTGACCAAAAAGGTTCGCTCGGAGTACATGAAGAAATTCAAAGACCCCAAATGGGAGTCTTATGCTAAGTGTTACGAGGAGCTGCTGAAGTACAGGCTGAGCCGGAGACTCCTGGAGCAATCACACAGGCCCTTATTCTGGAGTGGCTCTGATACGGACTCTGACTCCGTAGAAGGAGGTTCACCTGAGAGAGGTGAAGACCTTTTGGGGACGCAATTAGAGGAGTGCCAGGGGGCCAGAGGAGATCTACCCAGACTGCCCTTGCTGGGGGGCGAGCAGGGGGCTGGTAAGAATGGGATTTCCAAACCATATATGTATGGTTTAGTCTTGTTTCCAATCTCCATGTATCTTTGTCTTGCTAGGCTGCTGTGATGATGGAGTCAGAGAGTCTTGTGCACCGGAGGAGCACAGAGGAGTGCGTATTGTTAAACAGTTCAAAAATGAAGCTCACAGGGAACCACATGCAGGTATCTGACGAAGAGCTTACCCTCAATGTCTGCACAATGTAATAATAATATAAAGTATATGAATAAAAAATAATTCAAAATGTTAAATATGTCCAACACTTTTTCTTTCCAGCCAGAAAACTGACTTTCTTATCACTTTACCGCTTCTACGTCTTGTCTTTCTTTCCTACAGAAAAAGGTCCCACGGTTCCACCGCTGCAGCAGCTTAAACCAAGGAAACCTTCCAAGTTGTCACGTCTTCAGCGGGTACAGTCGACTACACGGCAACGTCCTAACGAGGACAGTAAACATCCCTTCGCTATGTATGCTTCTGGCGAGAAGGATGCTGACACTGCAGGCAGAAAGACGCACAATGTTCTCCCTATTGCTTCAACCAGTGAGGTAACACCCGCCCCCCCCTTGTACACCTACACAACAGATCCTAACACTGGATGTTTCTTTGCAGATCCATGCATCCGCTCTGAGGGCAAAGATCAGAAGGGAAGCGGAGCGACAGGTCCAGACTGAAAGAAGCGAGCGCCGCAGAACCAAGTCAGCGGATCTGCACAAAGCCAGAAAGACGGTTCAGCCTGAGTTTAACCCTTGGCTCACGGAGTACATGCGCTGCTTCTCTGCTCGCACCCGATGAAACGCACTCAGACAACCTCATAAACAGTGAAAGTTACTCTCCGGATCTTCTAACAGGAACATTAGTGGCAATCACCATTAACTTAATGGGTATTAATACATATTTAGGAACTTTGAAGCCATGTTTGAGCCAATGAGTGGTTAGGGTGTTGCCCATCAGGAAATGTGGAAAACCAGGGTTTGAATCTTCGCTTGGGTATCTCTCTGTGGAGTTAGCATATGCTCCCCAATGCGTGCGTGGGTTTTGTTCCGGTTAGAGATGGGATTTATGGCTCTTTGAGGAGAGCTGGATCTTGGTGAGCCGTTCCTTTCAAAGAGCCGTTCAAAAAAACTGTCTCAAGAAGCCAGCCTGGCCTTAACTAATTTTATCTTGGAAATAATCACTAGGAGGAATGAATTCAGATTTACCACTAATATGAGTTAGAATATATCACTATCGCCTCACTACAGTGTTCCCTCGCTACGTTGTGGTTCACCTTTCACCGGTTCGTTGTTACGCTGTTCAAATTTGCATATTTGTTTCAAACAGTATATGAATGAGCATTGTGTTGTATTCGAGTGCTCTATCGATGCTCTGTGGTGTGTCTTATTATATTTACTACTGCTACAGTTAGCATGTAGCAGTAGTTAGTATGTAGCTCCATCGATCTGTGTGTTTACTTACGAGCATATTAGGAACTCGCAGCAGACAATAGCCGGAAAAATATAGAAGCACAACAGTCCTTATTGGCTCAGGGAGAACCCGCCTATTGTATTCTGCGGTCCTGATTGCCTCTAGACCATTGTCAATCTCCTTCATACGAAGTAACTACCTTACTGCGTCAGTTGCTTGCTAATCGCCACTAACCTAAACCAAAAGCTAAATCGGCTAAATGAATCGTCGGTTCAAGGAGTAGTATTTTTTTAACAAGGATACAAAAATGCTACAGTCCAACAGCGCCAAGCTGAAGAATGGTCACAGCAGCGAATATGGTGAGTCACTTCATGACTTATTATGTTACATGTTAGCTTCGACATTGTGGCATGACCCCAGGATGCAGAGAGTAGGAGACATGATTGCAGGTCAAGTATATTTTCTTTTACCAATTGCTGCAACGCAGACAGGACACCATCACAAGGAGCATATAAAGAAAAAGACTTCCACAACCTAGTGCACAGGAGAGTGATTCAAACTAGGAACAGGTGTGGGTGATTAACAAGGCAAGTTGAACCGAAAACAAAGTCGGGCAGAAGTGATTTCAAAATAAGGGTATACAAACAGGAACTGGGGCATGGAAACAAGAACTAAAACAAACCGTCGTGCTGTCTAACTCGCAGATTGTGACATTATTGTGTCCAAAAAAATTCAGACATAATTTGAAATTTGGTTAGGGTGTGAGAAAATAATTTTTGAGTCTTGGTATGAAGGGTCAGTATATCTAATATGGGATGGTAATGGGTTTCAGATCTTGGGAGCAGAGCACCTGAAAGCGCTGCTCCCCATGGTGCTGAGGCGGGCAGAGGCACAGTGAGGTGAAAGGAGGAGGACCTGAGGGAGGGAGCTGGGGTGATAATGTGGAGGAAGTGAGTCAAGTACGGAGGGCTGAAGTTCTGTAACTTCTTAAGGTATGTAAAGGGAGTTGGTACTGTATATCTGCTGGACTGGGAGCCAGTGACGTTGCTGTAGGATAAGGGGAAATGTCATGAAATGAAAAAGTTCTGATTAAAATCCGGGCAGGAGAGTTCTGGACCAGTTGGAAAATGTTCATGCCTATCTGAGAAGTATATAAGGGGATTTACAGCCTTAAAACATTTACTGTTTAACAATAGTGATCAAATAAAGTTGGCTACTTATTGCAGGCTATTTTGGGAACCTAACCTAAACGAGGGAATAGTGTATTTTGTACAAATTCTGTGTATGTGATTTGAACATGTATAAACATTAAGAAACAAAGCAGGCTACAATGAACTTCCGTGCTGAACAGGTTTTAGTGCAAAGTTTTCCACACAAGAATATTATAATACAAAACTACTCTATGACTGACTCTTTTCCTCATTTGGCTATTGAAAAGATCCGGTTTGTTTGTGAATGTCCCACATTCCAAAAACATGCATGTTAGGTTAATTGTTGACTCTAAATTGTTTGTGAGTGTGAATTATTGTCTACTGTGTCCTGCGATAGGCTGGCGACCAGTTCAGGGTGTACCTGGTGCCTCTCAGCTGAGTTAGGTTCTAGTATACTCCTGCGACCCGAGTTGGGATAAGCGGCACAGAACATGGATGAATGGAATGGAAGCAATACTTGAGTCAGTCACTTTGTTAAGAATGTTTCTGTCAGTGAAGACTGTGCATCACTGGACCTGTCATAGTAGTAAATGAACTGGTAACGTTGGCACTGGCTATTGTGGTAATGTGCTGGTACATGAACCAGCCTGAAAGCTTGTCATTAGAATTGTTATGAAAAATGGCTTAGGAATCTAATTTTCTGCAGCATATTTTGTGGCATGTTTACTCTTTGTAACCATAGGAAGTCCATCCAACTGTTGTCTATACCGCTTATCCTCACTCGGGTAGGCTGGAGCCTATCCCAGCTGAATTCGGGCAAGAGGCGAGGGTCACACTGGACTGGTCGCCAGCCAGAGATGCCCGAGCGGAGAACCATAGGAAGTCTTTAAACATAACTGAAGTTAGCTTTGTAGTGTTGAGAAGTGTGTTTATTTTTCTTAAGCCGCCGCACCTTCCCCGAAGTCTTATTGCACCCCCTCAGGGGAGACCTTCCTAACATTTTGAAACCCCCTGGCTCAGGACGTCAAATTAGAATGGCCATAAAGACAAAATAAAGGCTATTTGTTGATTTAGAAGTAACCCAAAGTACTTTTCCCTGTATTTGAGTACCCAAAACATGTTCTTGCTGACACTTGACAATATCGATCATATCATCAGTCCTGAAGGATGAACTTGTCTGTGCCATATAAAGACATTTAATAACGATATTAGTACTAATGTGAAGGGAGTTCAGGCTGGAGTTAACTTGTGCTGCACACTAACTTGTTTTTGTTGCACCTATTGAGGTCAGTGTTACATTTTATGACTGAATTATTCTCCAGTGTAATTCTGTAAAAAAATACTTTTGAACAAATATATGAAATTTTGTGCAATATGTCTGACGATCTTGTAGGTGAATTGGGGGCGGGGGGTGACAATAGGATGTCACTGATTTATTGGTGTGTTGGTTTAATTTATCTTTTAGAAAACTTTTTTCAATATGAATCCACTTTGAATGAAATTACATTTACCACAACACATTAACTGTTTCTTTACCTTTCATACATTCAATAAATCCTGTTTCCACCTGTTGCCTCTGTTTCTCTCCACTAGTTAAAAAAAAAAAATACAATAATCAAAATAGCTAAGCGTCATTAAGTCTAAACAGACAGAATTTCCAAATACGTAATGCATTTCTTAATCTTTTTTTATTTTAAAAACATATGCCTTTATCATACACAATAAATTAAAAAGTCATGATATTCATAATGAGAGAAAAGTGACAAAGTATAAATTCAGGACATTGATGACAAAACACAAAAGAAAGTAATATGATATTGGGCGGCCACATTTTTAGAATACAATATTCTTCATTTCCAACTCCTTCTCTCTTCAAACGTGTGCTTTGTTTTATTTCAATGTAAAAACAATCGAGACAACGTTAAAATAGCCTCTGCTCATTCAATCTATTATAAGCTTGTGGCTGAACGTTAAAAGAGGAAAGAAAATGAACAAACCTAAGCACAGAGAGTTTCACAACATTTTGCTTAAAACGCTTTCTCTTTTTTACCACAAGAGTAATGTAAACAAGCAACACTGAAAAGTGAGGAACATTATTGTTAAACATGCTACGGTGTCAGTATGTTGCGTATGATGAATGCTATAATATAATTTACACCACTGATATAAGTATTATTTTTCTTACATTAGTCAGTTCATCTACATCTTCCGTGTCTCCTTTACAAAATATACAATTGGCAGCCAACAGTACTGCCCATCTGCAGTGTTTGTATGTATATACTGTATATGTATATGATTGTAATCATGATAATACATGGGAGAATGAAGCACATGTAAATATGACATCTAATTCAATGATATCTCTTCATATTGGAAATACTTTGATAGTGTGTTGGAGCAAACATGCGTCAAACTCGCTATAGAGATGCAATGTACAGTGTGGAAGATGATGTACTGTAGAAGAAGACATGAGATGGGATGTAAACAGCAAGGAGAGGGCATCATAGCTATGGAGTAAATACAGGTGAGCTGGCAAAATAAGGTGGCACAGTTACATAGATGCCATTCCTTTTACCTCGATGGCAAGGGGCTCTGCTAATGGACGTGGCCGTCTGGGAAGGCTGCTTGGGTTCCTCACATGTGTCGCCATGACAACAAAGGTTCCACGTTAATGTCAGGGAGGAGTCACCAGCCCATGTGATTGTTGATGTTGTCTCTGTGACGCGCACAAAAAGCATCAAATTAAACAAAAGCATAATCAAATATGTCTCTCAGGACCACATTCATAACCATCTTCCCTGAGTGTACTGTACAATGGTAGAGACTTTACCTGTGTGCTTACTAGCAGCCACACTCCTGGGTGCCCTGTGGCTGAGCACGACGAGGGGAACGAAGCTGGCGCAATGCAGCATCGCCATACTGGATCCCTGATCCCATTCGCTCTGGATCCAACTCACCTGAAAAAGCCAATGGGAGAGACGATATGACCACATTTGGATATCAACAACATCAACAATTACATTACACTCTTAGAAAACACACAGTAATGGCGAATGTCGAAGCCCTGTATGTGAATATTACTAACAAGCAAGGTGTAAGACTGTAAAACTAGTACAAGGGTACTTGTATGGTCATTGCAGGGTAACTGCGGTGAGTACTAATAGTCTTTTTCAGCCAGTTGGGATCAAACTCAATTTGCAGTCAGTGGTTGCACTTTGATGCTCTCTTTGACAAAGAGTTCCTACCTGATTCTATCTTGTTGAGAATTTTCCGAGCGCATTGGACAAAAGCTTCTTCAACATTCTCTCCTGTCAGAGCGCTGGTCTCCAGAAACATCAGCTCTGAAAAACACACATAGATGCACAAAATATAGTCAATGTTTTCATAGAAGATGTAATACTTTTTGACTCACAGGCCGCATTGGGTTAAAAAAAATTGGCAGAGGGGCTGTCCATATATGGGTGGTCATCAAAGAGAATGACAACAAACACATCCACAGCGAGTTAAGGCATCACATAAATCAACTGCTACTTCTATGTGGATGATAAACTACATCTAAGCTGTAAACATAACACATAACTTAAATTGTTATTTACAAGTGTTGCAAGGCATGCTGGGTAGTCCAGTGGCAACAACAATATGAGCTACCAACAATAAAACATTGGATATGAAGAGTATGTTAACATCTTTGTTTACATTGCTAACAACCTCCTGAACAGTCAGTACTACAGGTTACCCAGCATGCCTTGCGGCAGGACTATATGGCACTGCCACATGCCACAATTGCACTGCAAGTCATGGTGCCGGATACAGCTATCATGTTCAAGGTTTTAAAAAAGTAAGATTAAGATTGAGATGCTTGGTGGGCCTGATGTGGCCTGCGGTTTGCCCATCCCTGCTATATAATATGCAGAGTATGCAGCTATATAAAGAAGCCAAGTTACCGTTCTCTTGAGCAAAGCGTGAAGCTTCCAGGAAGGTCACCTCTCTGTCAGCATCCAAATCCTTTTTGTTTCCACACAGGATGATGACGATGTTCTGACTGGCTAGCATGCGTGCATCACTGAGCCACGTGGTGAGAGCGTTGTAGGTCTCACGACTGTAGTGGAGAGCCACATGTGACTCGGTGGAGATGATGGCTTTGGACAAGCCAAGGATGTCAATCAAAAATATAATAAAATTGATACTTTACCTAGTGATGTCATAGACCAGTAGCGCTCCCGCAGCTCCTCTATAGTAACTTCTGGTCACAGACCTTCACACAATGAATATTTATTACATATAGTGAGTGGAATGTTATTATTTCTTTATTGAAACATGACCCTACCTGAACCTTTCTTGTCCGGCGGTGTCCCAAATCTGCAGTTTGACGATTTTGTTGACCACACTGATGATTTTAGAGCCGAACTCCACTCCAATGGTGTGGTTAGATTCATCCTTAACTAGGAAAAATATACACATGCCAAGCCAGTTAAATAGTCACTAAACATTCATATTATTATCATATTATCGTCTTATTTAGGTCAGTATGTTCAGACAAAACAGACAATGTTTGATACTTCCATTTGTTTCCAGCACTTCTAAGCACGATCAAAACAATAAAACAACAAAACACATCCATATGTGAGTCACTTACATCTCTTCTCTATAAACTGATGCAGCAAACATGATTTGCCTGTCCCTGCGTTCCCGATCACCAGGAATTTAAACAGGAAATCTACGAAGGATGATAGATATTAAAATTCTGATATCATTAAAAGACAACAGATGGTTTACAGTACAATAAAATTCAGTACAATATTATATACCGGTATGAGGTAACAGAACAAAGCCAGATAATGATATCGTGTGCAATACCGACTCCACTGTAATGTGCCAGTGTAATAATCCACTGTTAACATAAAATAATAGTGTAGTAACTATGCAGGAAGTTGGCATCAAAATAAGCAGTGTCGTGTAATGATGAAGGCATACACGATTTCCTTCGTCTTCAAACCAACGTACAGTATTATTAAAGCATACTTATATGATGCCTTCAAACGTTACTTATGTTGCCATAGTATCCGTATGGTCAGCATCCCAGTAGCTAGCTTAGCATTCCAGCTAATTTCAGTACGATGAGAAAAATACCCCTCCATACACCTGCCCTCTTCTCAACTCCAACACTGCATGACGGTGTTGATTGTGACAACCTCGACAAAAGAAACATCTTACCGTAAGACTCCGACATCGCCACTGTGGCGTTTTGTAACAGTAAATACAGCGAGAATAGGGTTTGACAGATGGATAGCTAGCTTAGTAAAGCAAAATAGTGCTGTTGATGATTTCCGCGGATTGCCACTGATTTTCCCCTCCGACTTCCCGTAGGCGTTTTTGTATTTCAAAATAAATGCCCACTCTGGGACTACACGATATAGTTGATAAATCGACACGTTCGATTGCAGTAATATGTATTGTACTCAAAAGATTTGTTTATAATCGTGACATTACACAATTTTCATGTGTAGTGTTCAAATAGTCTGTAGAATTCCTTCACTCCGCGTCACTAGAGGGCAATGTCGTTTGCCCCCATGTCCACTAACACATACGGAGCGAAGTAAAAAAAGTGACTAGTTTAGCTAGCTTGAGCAAGCACCAATTCGTTGAATATGGCTGCTGTGCTCCCGCCGAGACCACCATGCGACAGCAACCCTGCCACCCCCGGGGCACAGTCACTAAAGGTGATGGCGGTACTTCCAATGGAAAGGCGAATTTGCGAGTATATTTGTTTTAGAAGCTCCGCGTCTGTTCGTTTTAAGCTAACGGCTAAGAAGCGCTCCATTGGCTGCCACTGTATCTGAATAGCATCTGCTAGCAGAATCCATTTGTTTTTGTTTTACTCCTGATTGACTATGTTAGCTTTCTGGATATTGCTGTTTTGAAAAAGTAGCATTATTCCACTTTCCTACGGTAAATGACGATATTATTCACATTGGCGCATGGTACAGCCTACGAATGTATACAGAATGATACTCAAATTAATGTAGTAAACATACGATATTTAATATCTGCAATCTTACAAGCTCAAAACAAGTCAATTCCTTAGATTGACACCAGCTATACTACATTATTATTATGCAATACATGTAATTGAGGTGGTCTTTGTATATTAGTATTTAATATCTGCAATCTTACAAGCTCACAACAAGTCAATTCCTTAGATTGACAACAGCTATACTACATTATTATTATGCAATACATGTATTTGAGGTGGTCTTTGTATATTAGTGCTTCTCACCTTATCTCCAGCCACCCTATGGAGAAAACAAATTTCAGCTGCTTGTACCTTCGATCATCCAAAGTTCATGACCATAGGTGAGGGTAAGAACGTATATTGACCAGTACATTGAGAGCTTTTCCTTTCGACTCCATGAGAACCGTGAACTTGGATTTGGAGGTGGGAAGCCACGGAGAACAACTTTCAGATGGCTTCAAAGAGATTTGGGACCTTTTGTTCCGTAGCTAAATATAATTGCTTTGGGTTTCCCCTTTTTTTGCAAGTCTACTCTAAATATCATGCATGCATTTTGTATTGAATTTGTCTTTGATTTTCTTCAGGAGGATATAACAGAAGAGGAGTCTAATGATGGCAGCCAACCCCCTAAACGGCGGAGAATGGGTTCAGGAGATAGTTCACGAAGCTGTGACACCTCCAGCCAAGAATTTGGGTAGGTCTGCTTCTACTTTAACATGACGCTGTTTGTTTTTACACACTGTTCACCCTCGGCTGTTTTTTTTGTGCCTCTTCCAGTCCAACATATTTCCCAGCAGAGAACCTGACAGAGTATAAGTGGCCACCGGATGATACAGGAGAGTATTACATGTTGCAAGAGCAGGTCAGCGAGTATCTGGGAGTCACGTCCTTCAAGAGGAAGTACCCTGGTATGAACTGGAGTCTATGTTTGGAAAATAATGTTGATTTAAAATAATTGAAAAGTAAATACGTATCTTTGAGGAATCTGTAGTTAGAGTGTGATGTTAACATGATGTGATATTAATATTGATAAGCATTGACAAGTTTGAAGTGAACTGTAAAGTAGTGTCTGTATGTTGTTTGTAGATATGGAACGGAGGGACCTGTCACACAAAGAGAAGCTTTACCTGCGTGAACAAAATGTAATCACAGAGACGCAATGCACTCTGGGTAGGAAGCACTCCCATGTCTTATCACTGGTTATGAGTACTGGTAAAGTTTCAAGGTACCTAAACTATGTTTGTGTTGTTTCCAGGGCTAACAGCTTTGCGGAGTGATGAGGTGATCGACCTAATGATAAAAGAGTATCCCTCCAAACATTCAGAATACTCGGTCATTCTGCAGGAGAGAGAGCGACAGAGAATAGCTAAAGAGTACTCTGTAGGTACACAACACATTTCCTGTTTGAAGGTTTCTGTTGATTATTTTACTGTAATGTATTTCACAAAAATCATACATTTACTGTAAAATGTGTCTGCTGTCGTATTACAGCAAATGCAGCAGCAGAACCCTCAGAAGGTGGAGGCCAGTAAGGTTCCTGAGTACATTAAGAAGGCAGCCAAAAAGGCGGCAGAGTTCAACAGTAACTTTAACAGGGAGCGAATGGAAGAAAGGAGGGCCTACTTTGACCTTCAGACACATGTAAGTTTAACTGGTTTAGTCTCTATCTCTCATAAATATTACTAAAAAAAAAAAATATATATATATATATATATATATATAAATATATAAAATTGTTAGTTTTCTCTGAGTTGAATTTTATTTTGTTGCCTCAGGTTATCCAAGTACCCCAGGGCAGGTTTAAGGTTCTTGCTCCAGAACTGTCCAGGACGGGGCCCTACCCTGTTGCTCTCATACCAGGACAGTTCCAAGACTACTACAAAAGGTATATAATTCTCAAACACTATTTCACTTGTTCTCTGTGTGATTTTTTTTTTTCTGCAGCCTGTACAGTGGAACTTCTAAAGTTGCATGCATCTGAGGGTGTTAACCTGAAAACAACAACTTGACTTATCCGTCCTTTTCTTTTTTGTTCTAATCTTTATTTTTATGTCTTATTATTAACAGCAGTTAACTTTATTTGTATGGCAGCTCAAAAATGACCTGTGCAGGTCATAAAGATATTATAATGGTGACTGCAAACAATGCATTTGAGGTTGCACTGGTTTATGTATTGATTTGGTTTGTTACACATATGTATTGTGTCTAATAGGTACTCTCCCAATGAGCTGCGATACCTGCCTTTGAACACTGCCCTGTTTGAGCCCCCATTGGATCCAGAACTCCCTGCGCTGGACTCGGATCCTGACTCCGATGATGGAGACGATGACAAAAAGAACAAGAATTCTTCTGTAAGGCGTTAGGTTTATCACTCGTCTGATAATCAGTGTAATTGTTCTTGTGCATGAGTAATGAGGAAGTAGATAGTTGTACCATATACCAGTACGCTGTGCTCAAATTCTGAAAGAGTATGTAAACTTAGCATAACTGTAGTAATATGTGACTGATATTATTAGGTAACCTTACAGGATTCTCAGTAGAGTTTCTCAGTAAAGACGGGCGAGTGAAGCCTCATGAAGCTTTTCTTTGAATTGTGCTGGAACAGATTCAGAGCAAGCCCACATTATTCAATAGATTGGTGGTTATTATTTACACAAGTTAGTGTCAAGACAACCTGTCAACCCAATGACAGTTGCCAGTCCATTTTGAGACGTCAAAATGAGCGTTGTGACCGATGATGCTTCCAATGTAACCTGTCTGTTCATGCAATTGTAATCATCTCAATCCTCTCTGCTGTATTTCTCTGCAGGACAGTTCATCAGGCAACACGTCAGACGTAGAAAGTCAGGAGGGAGGAGGCCACAAGTCCAAGGCCAAAGACAGGACGTCTACGCCGGGCAAAGACCGGCACACTGCCTCTCACAAGGCCACCCCCGGGTACAAGGTAGAAGACAAAACCAACTGAACTCTTCTCCAACAACAGCAGCAGCACTTTTCTACCCCTCCTCCTCCTCCTCCTCCTCTTTTCTACTACTGCTACTACCACCCCCTTACTCCATCCATCGTGACACCCCCACCCCTATAGCTTTCTTGACCTTGTTCTGTGGCTTCTGCAGTTTGTCTGAGCAGAAACCAGCACACATTTGCACACACAGACACCTACTGAGGCTCCTATCTAGACTTTTTTCATTTGTTTCATTGTTCCCCCTACCCAACCCCACTCCAACCAGACTGTGAGCAATAAGAACAGTTAAAGAAACACTTTGCATTTCTTTATTGACGCACTTTTTTTGAGTTTTCTTTGTGAAGACAGAATTATATTTCCTCTATGAATGTCTTCAGTTTTTGCTTCAACTCGTTGAGGGGAAAAAAAAAAGATACTTCCCTTACAAGTAAACTGACCTTTGGCTGCTAAATATCCTTTTTCCCCCATTTTAACATGTATACCTGAAGTGTATAATGCACTTAAATGTTTACTGTGTGTGTTGGTGTTCTGATATTATTATGACATGTAATGTATTGTTGGTGTTTGGGTAATTAGAAGAGAGCGCTACTACCATACCATGGTGGTTGACAACATGTCAGACCTGTTCATACTCAGCCCAACTGCTGGACACTCTGCTTGTCCATTTTTAAATAATGAGATATTTGGTCATAATTGAGTTACTCAAGGTTATGGATATAGCCTGATTTTAATTAATTAATTTAATTACTCTTCCAACCTCCATAATAGAGGTTATGTTGAGCTCTCTGCAGTGTGGTCATGGTTCTCCTCCTAGTGTGTTTGCTACTGTAAGACATTACAGTATAATCTTGCGGTCATGTTTTTGCACGTGCTTTTAAATGTTTGCACCCGGAATACAGTATGTGTCCATATAGTATATCCTTTTTGAATGAGTGCAGATGGACCCATAGAAGCTAAATATCTTAACATGTAGGGAATTAATGTTGGCGGTGCAACTTCTGAATTATGTATACTGTATATACATTTATATAGTCTTTCCATATCTTCAGATTTTTGTATTTCACAGGGAGTGTTGAGGCTGATTAACATTACTACAGTCCACATTACAGTATATGCAATGGTTTTTGATGATTATATCATTGCTGAAGTGTTTGAGATAGTGTGATATTTTCACAATGCAGCTTATAAATAAAAAGTTATGAGTAACAAAGCTGATATTAAATTAATGTTTCTTGCACTCATTTTTACATTTGAAATCATACAAATGAGATAAATGACGAAATTACTGGTAATGATATTAACTCCTTTGCGACCAAAGACGTATGTATAAGTTGTTTTTTTTCCAACCCGACTGCCCGCTCCCAAAGATGTAGTTATACGTCTTTTACGTATTACGTATTATGTTTGATGCAGTTTTAAGCTGCAAACAACGGCCACAATGTGGCATAAGTGCATTTTATAAGAGCTCGGCATGCATCTCTCCATTGAAAACCATGCGTGTCGCGCGTAGGAGGTTGCGCATTGAAGACAAATACATGAAAACGCGTGCGCACATACAGTTCAGTTGCAAATGTGAAAACTGTAAATAGTTGTTGGTATTGTATTTGTTTAGCAAAATATTTTCATGCAAAACAACCATTTTTGGTGTTGTTTATGTTGTGGCATAGATTATACATTTTGACTAAATATATATGTATATGGCTAAGATTGTGTCAAAGCGAAAGTTAGATCTATGTTACATACCTATGTTGTATGTTAACGCATATAATGGCTGATTACATTTTTCAATTAAAAAGAATATGAAATATCTGCTTTTCATTATGTAAATATAGTTCAAAACACTTCATTAAATATTGTACTATTTTCAAATACTTTTATTGTCAGAAATTTTGTGGAACAAACAGCATATAAACAATTTGAACAATAAAATTAATAAATAATAGGACATGCAAAAGGGCAGTAAACCTCCTGAGAAATAAATAAATCATGCAAAGTCTATATCAATGACAACATTTACTTCACATGCCCCCTCAGTACCAGAGTCGTTCTTACTGTATGTTTGCCAATCTAACGAAGGGAGGCTATCGTACAAAAAATGCAAGTTTTTTTTAGTAAACATCTATTCCTTAATAACTAGAATCAAGTTTATTTATGTAGCCCTTAATCACAAAAGGCTGACAAGAATCGATGACATCCACAAAACAAAAAAATAGTAAATCCTCATTGAGCCGAAGTCCCGTGTGATTTGCTGATGTCTCATAACAGATGAAGATGGTTTAAGTTTTGAGGCATATTTTTCCATAAACTTATGGTGGAACTCTAAATGGTACTGCTTTTGGGGTATATGACGTTAAAGATTTGCTGAGAATATTAAGTGATAGTCTTCCTGAGCTAGTCCTCTGACTGGATCCAACATGTGGAAACAATGACATTGGTATCACACCTTTTTTTAAATGGCCTCCTATTTCTGCTAAGTGAAATTTGATCTGGGATGTTTGTGTTGAGGCCAGCCAGACAACATTTATTGTCTTCTGTGCTAAATTTTACACTCTCAGCATTTGGCACATTGTTACAGCATCTTTAGCAGAACATTTTGACAGAAGCTACTTCGCTGTCAGTTTATAGGATGTGTTTTTTTTCTTCAAATGTACCAACAATATTCACCAAATGATGATTTACTAATATGGACTGTAGTGTGTATTGAGAATGCAGTACTGGCTGGTGTTTATAGCGTTGTTCTGCCTTGCAGCCTAAGGTCATTCCCAATGCTATATGTGGCATTTGCCAGAAGGGTAAAGAGGCCAACAAGAAAGGCAAACCAGAGGCTCTCATTCACTGCTCCCAGTGTGTTAACAGTGGTAAGTACACACAGGTCCTTCCAAGGACACTTCCTGTTTATGTAGAAATAGCTCACAGTCTTTTATTTGGGACATGTTCACATTTTGTGTGTTTATAACTCGACTTGAGATTGTGTTCTTTCATTTGTATGAATTTGTGAAGAGGATCAGTTCATCCCAAAATGTTTTGTATTGGATGACCAATAATACTGTTTTTTTTATGGAATATATGACTTGTATGGCAATACATGGTCAATTCTATTACATCTCTAATTCTGGATTCTCAATTCAATTTCAAGCTGCCACTTCAGATCAGAAATTAAATAGCAAATTTGATGCTAGGTGTTTGCCCCCTTTCTGATTTCTTTATTTTTTAAACATGAATCAATGACAACACAACCAAACAAAAATGTTTTATTATTAAGGGAAAACAAAAAAATCAAGCATTTGCGATAACTTGCAGTGCTGTGGAGGAATTTTGTCCCACTCATTTTTGCAGAATTGTTGTAATTCAGCCACATTCCACATTAAGGTCATGCCACAGCATCTCAATAGCATTCAGGTCAGGACTTGGACTAGAGCACTCCAAAGTCTTCATTTTGTTTTTCTTCAGCCATTCAGAGTTGGACTTGCTGGTGTGATTTGGATCAGACATCTTCTTTCATGATTTTTTTGGTAGACAGCTCATAGACAGTTCCATTAATCTCAGCAAGTCTTCCAGGTCATGCAACAAAACAGCCTAAACCATCATACTACCACCACCATATTTTACTCTTGGTATGATGTTCTCTTTCTGAAATGTGGCGTTACTTTACACCAGACATAAAAGGACTCGCACCAGACCAGAGGTCTTGGGGATCATCGAGATGTCTTTTGGCAAAATTGAGACGAGCCTTAATGTTTGTTTTTTTTGTTCAGCATTGGTTTTCGTCTGGGAACTCTGCCATGCAGGCCGTTTTTGCCAAGTGTTTTATGGTTGAGTCATAAACACTGGCCTTAACTGAGGCAAGCGAGGTCTGCAGTTCTTTAGATGCTGCGGGGTCTTTTGTGACTTCTTGGATAAGTCATCACTGCGCTTTGGGGGTAATTTGGTTGGCCGACAACCCCTGGGAATGTTCACCATTGTTCAATGTTTTTGCCATTTCGCTGGAGGCCCAAGGCTTTAGAAATGGCTTTATAACCTTTTCCAGTCTGATAGATCTCAAATAATCTGTCATGTTTGAACAGGAGGCAATCACTGCTTCAAAAAATCAGAAACGGGGCAAAATCAATCACTTTACATTGGAGGTTCATCTCGTTGGTGATTGGCGTATCAGGGTCAGAATTGCTATGATCCAAAGACTGTCCATTCATAGTAATGACCTTACATTTCAATATGACTTGATATGCAAGTGTTTGTGCATCACCGTGTTGTGTGCGTCCTTAAATGCAGGCCACCCGTCTTGCCTGGACATGAGTGAGGGTCTGGTGCGTGTGATCCAGACATACCGCTGGCAGTGTATGGAGTGTAAGACGTGCACCGTGTGCCAGCAGCCCCACCATGAGGACGAGATGATGTTCTGCGACAAGTGTGACCGAGGCTTCCACACCTTCTGTGTGGGCATGGACTCCATCCCTAGAGGTGTCTGTCTGTTACTGTAATGTCATTTTAGTCGTGTTTGCTTTCTATTAATAGTTATTTGGTGTTTCAGGTCTTTGGGTGTGTGAGGTGTGTGACAAAAATTTCAACACACCCAAGAAGAAAGGGGGAGTGAAAACGCCCAAAAAGCCCAAATCAGCGCAGAAATGACACCTCTGAAGACCAAATCCTACTTTTTTTTTGTTACTTGTGTTTTTTGGGAGATCCACTATAATTTCAACTTAAAACACCCCTCATCGCAAACTCTTGCTGACCTGCAGAAGTTAGGTTGGTCTCTTACTTTTTTTTCCTGTTTTTTGTTTTCTCGGTGTGGAACATTTGCCAAAATCCAAACAAGCCTGTTCCTTATACTACACTACTAATTAATTGGTTTGTATTCAGTCAGCATGAGAATTTCACTACATTTCCTTGATCATCAATTGCTATTTTTCCATCTTTTTTTAACTCTTGTTTCAATATCAGCGTCATATCAAGAAAAATGATGCTGCCCAGAGAAGTTGCCGTAGCTGATGTTGTGTTATCCTATGAAAGCACACCAGTATGAGGCTGAATCAGCACTGCCTCTGCTTCTTGCAGCCAAGTATAGCCCTCCATTTGTCGCAGTTGTAAACTTGTAAATTGATTCCACACAACCCACTGAAGCAAGACATGAATGACTTTCCCTCACATATGACCTCCTGTCTGTTATTCCCCTCATAACTGGGACATATTGGTGGCTTTTCCCAGAACACAACTCCACATTGAGGCTTGTTTTGATTTTTGTTGAAAGTTTTAAAAGTCATCACATATGACATTACTTACTGTACTCGTCTTTGTGTCCTGCAACTCCATCTGATGTCAATATGACTTTTCAACAGTTCATCATTCTGTCATAAGCAATTTTGGGGATGAACAAGTGGTGCTCTTACTAATATTAGGTTAGAGTGAATTTCAATGTTTTGGTTATCTTGATGATGTAGTCAAACTTTAAGCAAACATCTTCAGTTCTGCCATGGTGCTAATGGTGTGTTGTTTTTTTTGTCATGAAATGTAGTTTTCTGTCTTGCTTAATTTTGTTAATCTTCCACTGGTCTTATATTGTAATGGTGCCTCTGACTGCAACAGGTCTGTTTTTTTGTAAAAGCAACAGTAAATCTCATATTTTTGCATTAGACTTGAAAATAAACGTATTTTTCTAGTGTTCTGTTTAATAAAGGTACTGTAGTGAGTAGTAAATGGTCATTTCATAGTCACTGAATGTCTTTGTTGTTGTTTTTTTTTAATAATACATTGTTTTTGTTGACAAGATGAGCTGTGTAAATAAAGTTACACCCATAGTTTTGAAATTGTGCATGGCTCAGGTTTTATTCTATGATGAGAAAAAAAGTGTAATTTGGATGGTCCCGATGGCTTCCCACTTTACTGACATGACAAGGAGATCCCACCTGAGGTATTTTCCACACGGCACAGTGGGGTGGGGGGGTGATCTGTGGTGCTTTTTCCTTTTTCCTTCAATGGAACAATGGAGCTTATGTTGTTCAGGGGTGTCTAATGGTGGTAGGCTCTGTGGAGATGTTCCAGGGTGCGTTCCTCATGACTGAAGGCCCTCATTTTGTGGAGGTGACTAGGATTTTCAACTGGACAACGCTGCAGTTCACAATGCCCGCCTGAAAAAGGACTAGAAATGTCTATTTTGGGGGACTCTGCTGATGAATGGACTATTTCACTTTAAGGTTTATTTACAAACGATTGCCTAATAAAAACATTTTCGTCTCACTGCCTTACTTATAACATCCTTAAGATCCAACAGTGCAAAATGTAAATGATTGCATTTTGTTAGGAGTTTTATGTCCAAGCTGCTGTGGTGCACCTGCTATGTCTCCGTTTGGCCAAAGAGGTCGCCCGCGTACATGAATCAACTGTGCCCGTCCGCAGAAGAAGAGGCTTCCATATTACAGTGATACAGCGACTTTGTTCGAGTATCTAGTAAACACATTTCGGTGCTATATAACGACATGATTTCGGCTCAGGCTTTTTGCGATCCGGACAAGATGAAGGACTATCATTATACTGGTCCAGTGCAGCATCGTTTCTCACCATACACGTTTAACGGCGGGTATGTTTTGAGTTTTCATCATGCTAGCTCTTTAGCCTGCGAGCTAACCTCTCAAGTGAATGACTAGCATAAGCTGTCTAACAAGACTCATGCTTGTTTTGTTCTGTTAAATAACAATAAAAACATCGAATAGAATGCATATTTTAGTCTAAACATGTTGAGGCCTTCATATGGTTAATAATATGCAACCTGTTTTTGCTAACACATTACATTGTTTCACTTTCGCATAAGGTCGCTTCTGTTAGCAAGAGCTAAGCGCTAGCAGCACTTCCTTCGTTATTTATGAGTGGACATAAAATGTACAGTTAACATATTTACAGGACTGTACTGGCTGTGGCTGGGGAAGACTTTGCCATTGTGGCTTCAGACACCAGGCTCAGTGAAGGCTATTCGATTCACAGCAGAGATTCTCCGAAATGTTACAAATTGTAAGTATATTGTAAATGAAGGCGCAAATAATGTTAACAATGTTAAAATCAGTGGAAAATATTTTTACACTCTTAACTTTAATGTTTGTCCTTTTCTCCTTTGACCTATCTCTTCCAGGACAGACACGACTGTCATTGGCAGCTGTGGTTTCCATGGTGATTGCCTGACTCTAACAAAAATCATTGATGCCAGACTGAAGGTAAGGTCGTTTGGACTTTTTTTTGGGGGGGGGTGATACCTTTTGTAGTTGTAGCATGTACAAGTGATGGACAACTTGCTTTCCTGTTAGATGTATAAACACTCAAACAACAAGACGATGACATGCGGCGCCATCGCTGCCATGCTGTCCACCATCTTGTATGGCAGGAGGTTCTTCCCCTACTACGTTTACAACATAATTGGGGGGCTTGATGAAGAGGGTAAGCAAAACACTGGTTTAGAATGCATATGGACCTGATTACTTTAGTAAAGTATTGTGACTAGTTGAACTTGGTGTGTTCTGAGTAAGTGATTATTTGTACTTTTGTAGGCAAGGGAGCAGTGTACAGCTTTGATCCAGTAGGCTCCTACCAGAGAGACGCCTACAAGGCTGGAGGGTCCGCTAGTGCCATGCTACAACCACTTCTTGACAACCAGGTATACAACACACACACAAACACCTTGCTATTGCCCGTCACATTGTTCTGACACACACTTTCTTTTCCCAGATTGGTTTCAAGAACATGGCGGGTATGCCACATGTTCCTCTGAGCCGTGAAAAGGCACTTCAGCTGGTCAAAGATGTTTTCATCTCGGCTGCAGAAAGAGATGTTTACACTGGAGATGCTCTTTTGATCTGTGTCATCACAAAGGACGGGGTCACGGAGGAAACTCTCACACTGAGGAAGGACTGAAGGAGAGGTGTATTATTGTTCCCTCTTCGTCCTTTTGCCTCCTCTCGCATTTCTTTCTACATTCTCTCTGCAAATTTGGTTGCTTGACTGCAGATTGGATCTAACAGGAGTGTTGATCCACGTCTTGAACAATATATTCACTTTTTGATGAATGTATCCATAATTAGTCCCATAATTCCATGATTGAATTTGAGTTCCAGAAACTGTATCCTTGATCAACACTCTTGTTGCTCTAAATCTGCTCCTCTTGTTTGAAAATGTCCCATTTTGAAACGCAACTGCTATTATTTTTACATTCTTAATAAATGGAAAGAATTGTTCACCACTTTGCTGCACCATTAGCATAACTTTTTTAGTGGGCTGGACAGAATTTTTTTCCATAGAGACAGTGAGAGTCAGTATAAAGAAAACACCACAACACTGTAGTAAATATGTGTGATGGTGGGGTATTGAACCATGTTTTGTTTGTTTTAAACAAAGTACATGTGTTTAGAGAGGGGAGAACTCCAACATTAAGTAAGATGGCCGTAAGATGACCACAATTACAATATTTTACCACTATATGTCCCCTGATATTTGAATACATATTCACCTATACACTTGATTTATATAACTGCTTGTAGCTGCGCGTTGGGGACTAATTTCCACCAATAATTGTCAGTAGGCTTGTTGATTAAAGGTTCCGACAACTGCAAATATGTACACTACATCATCTGAAGCAGTTCACAGTATTTATTTCCTGTGTTGTTGAATCATATATTGTCGAACAGTTTTATTCTGGTCAACCAATTAGGACTGGGGGCCTGCAAGTTGGCCCTGAGAGACGAATCAGAAGCATGTTTCGTTAAAACAAACAGACAAAAAAAAAACCCGGCCTCATTGCTAATAATGTGACAGGGACCAACAATCCTAATAAAATATGTGGACAAGAAAAAGTCTTAACACAACTGGAAGCACTGCCATGATGAAACACGCCACAGAATGAATACACTTGGACACTCAGAGGTAAGAAAAAAAAAATAAATAAATAAATAAAATGAGAACACTTCAATTTATATGTCTTATTTATCTGCTCGATATGGAACCAATTGCTTAAAAAAAGACCCATATCAATTGAAAAAAGTCCAGTGTGATTGTGTATGTTATTTGTACATTTTCAACTATTTGGAAACAATACCACATAAAAAACAATGCACAACCCAGCATAAACTACAATGTGTAGAACTAAAACACAAAGCAGCCTCTAAGTAACCATTTATGTTACTCTTTAGCCAAGATTGGCTTTCAGAAACAAAAAGTTTGTGTGCTGGGCGCTGTGATGTGTGTCAGTGGCCCGCGAGTCCGGCCCTGCACACGCCAGGGTTCGGATCACAGTCAGAATCAAGTTTATGGCCAAGTATCTTACACAAATGGGACTACGTTTAAATTAGCTCGAAATCTACATATAACAGACACATTTGACCAATCGCGGCTTTAACGAGAAAAACATACGAGAAAAGTCAAAGAGTCGAATGCAGGTGCCGGATCGTTCTCGAATGGGCAGACTGCAGTAGTCACTCCGCGTCTTGCGACAGTGTCGTAAATTGTGTGTTGTGTGTGGAAATTTGACCGGTTGTCCTCTGAGCTGACAGTTCATCGCCCTTCAACGCCAATTTCACTATCTTTTGGTCGAAATAGACAGCAGCCAATCCTTAAACCATGGCCGGGACAATTGCACGGAAAGCTATAGACCACCTGAAGAGCAAAGAATTCAGGGATTATTTGACGAGGTAGGTAGCAAAAAGCTGCTCTGCGCAAGCGTGCTAGATGTAGCCGGCTAGTTATTTTTTATGTGGCTCACATATGACAATTAAAAAAAAGTAAAGTTAGCTAATGTTTCACTGTTCTAGATCTGAAGCTTTTGTGTAAATTATTTCGTACGACTGGATAGAACTTCATTGGAAATGAAGTGTTACACATTTAGCTTTGAAGGACAACGAAGCTTTGTTTGTCGACAAAGTAGTGGGTCGCCCTGGATGAAATGCTGCTGTGCATAGCAGCAAGGTTTGCTAAACTAAATAACAATTAATTTATAATCATATTGGATTAATTTCTACAAAGTTGCTTTTAATTGTGCTTTAATTATTCAGAGCTGTGGACTCCATGAAATTGCAGAGGTGTGAATGTTGACTCAAATTGTCATTCCTATTTTCTCTTCCATGTGGCGCTGGACATTGAAAAACTTGCACTAGCACAGTAAGTTTTCCTCGTGAGACCCCCTGAACTTGAAATGTATACATTCAGTTTTTAAAGTAAGCATTTATTATATGTATTACTTATTGTTTTTCTCTGTGTTTTTGCAGCATTTCTGGGGTCCAGTTGCAAACTGGGGTCTCCCTATAGCTGCTATCTCTGACATGAAGAAGAGTCCTGAGATCATCAGTGGCAGGATGACCTTTGGTAAGCTGCATATACTGTACACACAAACAAATCCCTGATGTTGAGCATACACTTGTTACTCCACTGCTGTAGAACAATGTTTAACCTATAGTTATTGTCAACGTGAGTACACCTCACGGTCAACAAACTGTGTCCAAAGTGTCAATGTTACTGGGATCCTCTTTGACTCCTCCATGATGACATTAATGGTGGAGCTGATGGGTGCTGTATTTAACCTTTCCACGTTGGTGTGTTTTTTTTTCCCCGTCTCCTCTCAGCTCTGTGTTGCTACTCGCTGCTCTTCATGCGTTTTGCCTACAAGGTGCAGCCACGCAACTGGCTGCTGTTTGCTTGCCATGTGACCAACGAGTCAGCGCAGCTAATTCAGGCGAGCCGCCTCATCAAGTTCAAGTAAGTGTGTTTAGTTTTTTTAAGCAGCCTAAATTCCAAAGTTATTATATTGGTGTTAAGGTTGGGAATAAAACATTAAAAGAACGTCAGACTCCCTGTGACTATGATAAGGCTACATTACATTAACCACCACAAGAAGTCCCAGAAGTATAAAAAAATGAAAGAAATAACAAGAACGACTCTCCCAATGCTATATTTCTGTTATGTCTACTATATTGGATAATGTGAGTGTAAAGGTGACTGTAGGGGTGTTATTCCATGTCCCGAGTGCTCTAATAATGTTAAAACCTGTACACGAAAGGTCGTAAATAGTTTTTTTTATGCTCTAACTACAAAAATAATGAATTTATAAATAAGAACTCCTTCTTTGCAGAAATTCACAGTCAGGTCTGGAACCAACTCACTGCAATAAATGAGGGTTGACTGTATATCCATCATTATACTGGATATCCTCGCATGTCCCTAATTCTGTGGCTATGGTGAGAGTATGAGCTCATGTAACAGCAAATGACAAGCATTCTGTCTGTTCTTGTAATATTACAGGATGGAGAAGAAGGCATCTTAGTGTCAACATGAAGAATACGCCCAAGTATCCCGTTACACCACAACAATCCAAGCAGCGACACAAACTGTGCACATATCAAATCATGGAAGCTGTGGCTGTTTTTGTTCTCCTTTTCTCTTTTAACCAATATGTTCACATAACTGGTCACCCTCGTCAAGTTTTAGTCACATTTTACCACAGAAAATCAGATTGTCCCTGACTTGGTGCTTTGATTTTTATTTGTATTTTCTGCGTTATTAGCACGAGTGAATGTACTCTCAGCTGATCCGCCTTGCTTCTTCACAATTTTGCCAATCGTAGAGTTGGACATCTTTTTTTGCTCTTTCACAACGTTGTTTATCTGGAAACTACGTTGGAAGTCTTTAGTGACTTTAGTGAGCAAACACAAGGTGATGACTATTACCTATGAAATAATATAAAGTGATTGATGAATTATAGGTTAATAAATACCAGATTTTAGCCCTGCGTCTATTTCTGCTGACCAAATGTAGTGCGTGTTACTGCAAGTAATATTCAAAATAATTTATTCGTAACTTTATTATCATATTTTCCCTAACTAATAATCTGATTCTGTGGGTTTGTAAAAAAATAAAAATAAACTGGCTAAAACCAACTTGAGCAAACTGTATTGAGTGAGTGATTGATTGATGTGTCAGCTCCTCCTCCTCACACCCAGCAAACATTTTTGTCCTCTGTAAGGAACGAGTATGACAACATTTTTTTTTTATTCAAAACAAAAAAATAGTTCATCTGTGGAGAGGACACTGTGATTTGGTAACGTATGCCCAATGAGGTAGAAGATCTGTCTGACTAAAATGGATAGTAACTTTCTAAATGCATCCAGTTATTGTGTTTTTAAGAGTGTTTTTTTTTTTCAACAATTGGAAGGGGGGCTTTAGTAACACAACAATTTTTAAGAAACATTTATTTCCATTGTTCTCTGTGGTAGACATGAGGATTTACAATTACTTTGATATAATTAAATCTAATGAGATAATTAGATGGATGTATGAAAATGTCAAAACCATGAAAAGTTCAAATTTACAATATTTGTTTCATGTCCAATGTTGATGTAATTCTTTAATAACGAATGTAACAAATCGGACAAATCGAGCTAAAACTGCTTCACGTTGTAACTTGTATTCATTTTTTATAAACAAATACATTGTTCCTCTCATCATAAACAGAATGACGTCACAAGAAACAATACAGACTGTAGACGTAATGTGTCACTTCCACAAGCAGGGGGCGCTACCGCACACTGTGGGATCACAACAAACAAAGAAGACAAACATTAAACATGGCGTCACTCGGCAGCGAAGAGTGGAAAGCAATCTGCGATAAATTCACCAACGCCCAAAACCTCACAGATGTCGAATCTCGAAATGACCCAGAAAACGACCCCTTTCGTTCCAAGTACAAAGCAAGAGAGATCCTCAGGGAGATACACTGCTCGCTGAAGAGCTTCGAAGTCAGTGACGGAGAGGAAGACAGCGGTGCGGAAGGCGGCGACCAGCGGCCGACCGGGCAGCCGGTGGACGGCCTGTTGGAGGAGTTGTTCGAACGGGGCTTCAGCGGGGACTCGCCGGCCGGCCAGAGAACCGCTAGACTCGCAGCGGTGGAGTATTACCTGGGCGTGAACCATGTTGACACAGAGGAGCTATCAGCGGGACAAGAACATCTAATGAACTGCATGAAACTACTGGAGAGATGCAGAGTGACCACTGAGAGTGTGTCGTTGTTCATCCATGTCAGGGTAATTATCATTATCATTATCATGGTAAAGCAAAAGTCAAGATGCTATCTGGCTAACGGCCCTTTAGCTACATTAGCTACACTTAATGAAGAGTAGTTATTTAGGAACTAACCTACCCAGCCCTAAAATATAATTCATTCATTCATTTTCTACCGCTTTTCCTCACGAGGGGTGTGCTGGAGCCTATCCCAGCTGTCTTCGGACAAGAGGCGGGGTACACCCTGGACTGGTCGCCAGCCAATCACAGGGCACATATAGACAAACAACCATTCACACTCACATTCATACCTATTGACAATTTGGAGTCAATTAACCTAGCACCTTTTTGGAATGTGGGAGGAAACCGGAGTACCCGGAGAAAACCCACGCATGAACTTGAACTTGTCTGTGCCGAGGGTGGAATTGAACCCTGGTCTCCTAGCTGTGGGGTCTAATCACTCGTCCGCCGTGCCGCCCCACCTAAAATATAATTAATATTTGATATATACGTTTCAGGCCGAAGCAATTTTTAAAAAAATGACTCATTTAAAGTGGAATTCAAAAAGATGTTCATGTTTTTGTGTGGTTCCAGAACCAACTAGGCATCCTTTGGGCAGGCCGGGATGAGACAGAGATGGCACAGGGATTCCTGGAAACAGCGGAATCCATATATTTGCGCTATATGAAGGAGGTAAAGTTGAAAATGTCGGGACATTGTGTGTCCGGCATGACTGCAATTAAGACGGACATTTTGATTTCCAGGATGGAAGTCCTCCCACTGATTTGGTAGAGTACTTTACTACCAATGAGAAGATGCTGACACATCAGGAAAGGGGCAAAAAGTAAGTTATTGTGATAGATGGAATAAACTGGATGTCATGTTCTGCTTGACTTGGTTTGTTCTTTACTTGTACCAGGTTTGAGCTAGCCTACACCCACACTATGTATTACCTCGCTCAGGTCTATAAAAACCTTGGTGAGTCAATGTATTATATATTTTGGCTGCATGCTTGTGTTTTTGTTGAAAATAACAACATAAATGTCTTGCTAGGTCAAACTGAGCGAGCTGCCACCTACTGCCATAGCACCCTGCAAAGACAACTGCAGTTAAATCAGTTCAGTCCAATGGAGTGGGCCCTGAACGCAGCAACACTGTCGCAGTACTACATCACAAAGGTAAGGCCTCACCGGATTTCAATTACGGGTGGTGCTCGGATTGCGTATGAGTTCCTTTCCTAGGCTGCGATGTAAGTCTGCTCTTCTACCTAAATTAACTCTGAAATCACTCAGACTATACACAGAGATTGATGGACAGTAGGGGCGGGGGTGCACACCAAAATCGATTTGCAAAGTAAACTTCACTGATAAATACTTATAATAACAATAATTGCAGAGTCTGTAATATTTTCAATTCACATTTGATTGTGCAGGATACAACCTAATGATAAACAGCTTCCCGGCCACAAAGAACAAGTAGACATACTACAAAGGTCACGGCACATTTTATGTTTCAGACCGCCACTGTGTTTGCTCAACGTGTTGTGTTTTACTGTTTTTTTTACTTCTATACATGTTGTGGTATCGGCAGCAGAACTTGGAGCTCATTCAATATGTTTCCTTGCATTAAATTAGCCAGATGACTGAAATAATTGTGTTTCTCCTTTTTTCACACCTCAGTGTGATGTGCCTGTTGACAACATATGCATATCTCTACTGTAATTATTGGATAAAATATCCTTTTACATGCTCAAGGATACTCTAGCAACCTGACAGTTATTTGTAGTGTTAAACAGTTTTCTGACTTTCATGACAAGCTGAATGAGGATGGCTCTCCATGCAGAAAGACATGTGTGTTATTTGATTGGTTGCAGCAAACAGTAACTTGTTTTTGCAGTAAAGAGATCATCATCATCATCATCATCATCCTTGCAACGTTGTGGTAAACGTTCCAATACGATCTTTTACTCTTACGAGGGTGTAGCAACAGTGTTGAGAGTCGTGTGGTTCTGTGTGAGTTGCAAATATTGTGTTCTTTTGTTATAGTTTACCGACCAAAATTAGGTTTGTATAAACAATTTATGGGAGCATGTACGTAACCACGTAACGTAACATCGTAAGCCGAAGGCCACCTGTAGTCGGTTTTAATAGAATCTGGATGGGTTTTTTTTTATTATTGGGCCACAACATGTACTAGGTATCATTTCAGTGTTTGTACAACTATTTTTGTCAATATGCTAATTTTTGCTTGACTGATTTGGGTTCTGCAGTGCAAGCAAAGATTTTGGTTTTCACAAGTCACAAGGTTTGTGTGTGGTTACCTCCCAGGGGTACTACATGGAGGGCAGACATTGCCTCTCAGCAGCCACCGTCATATCGGCTTTGGCAGGAGAAGCTCCTTCAGAGGCTGCTGCGCAGGAAAGTGAGTACTAGTTTTGTCCTTTTTTTAGTAAAAAAAAAAAAAAATTATACTCTTTTCCTGCAAATTTCCCCACTGAGGAACGAATAAAGGCATATCTTATCTTATCTTCCTTGGGTCAATTTACAGATTTGAGTCCACAAATCTAGATGTCAGTTCAGTTGACAGCTTCTACTGACAACACTGAGAGTTAAAAGCAAGAAGGTTTCTGTGGGTGTTTCTCTGTCACAGTTTTATTTTTCTTTTAATGTCAGCGTCCATAAACTGGTGCCAGGTCACCATAAACAGCACCATCTGCTGTCAAATTTATGTATCAACCAGGCCCACCAGACAGTAGTGGACTCCCACTTACTTGATTTATTTTTCTTTTTATAACCTGAAGGTTGAAAAAAAATATTCAGTCAGACAGTGGTCACGCAGTACATTGTAAGGGCAGGTAAATAGAACAGCCTAAGAAGGGTATAATACTGTACATACAAAAGGTAGATTCATACAAAAATGAGTAAGCATTTTCTCTCTTCTAGGTGAGATTGAGAGCGAGAGACGAGATCAGCTGAGACAGAAGAGAGCGGAAATAGCGAGATGCTGGATCAAATACTGTCTCAACCTCCTCCAGGATGCCAAGAAAGTGCTTCAGGTGGCATCTTGTTTCAGTGACGCCAGGGACACACTCCTTGTGCAGACCTAAGTCATGACAGTTGCATCTGCAGCCTCAGTATTCATCTCTTGGTGTGTGTCTCCATGTGAGCAGGACAACATCGGGGAGCTGGATACCGATCTCCAGGAGGACTTGAAGAGGAAGAGGAGGCTTGAGGAGGAGGAGGAAGAGAAAGTCAGGAAAAGCGCGCTTCGGTTCGGCTCCGAGGACACATTTGACTCAATTGCCAGTCTGGAGGAAAAGGTCTGCATGATGTTCTACCGTCATACTGTATTTATTAGTGTAATGTAACATGCTATTTATGATACTCTACCAAATATCTGCTGTTACCATCTTGTACTGATATATGCTACATTTGGTCGGCCTCAACACTAGCAATACTGAAGTATCCAGTTGGTGGCAACATGATCATACTGGCTCATTTGGGATTTCTAGGTGAGCTGCTTGCTTCCGCTGGACTTCACTGAAGCCAGAAATATTTTTCTGGTGGGACAGAACAATGTCACACAGGTACTGTATGTGCAACGCAAACTGCAAACACACAACTTGGGTTAGATTTCAGTGTAACATGTGATTATTTAACTTAAGGACACTTCTGAAACTTGTTGTAGAACATCTATTTGAAGACATATACACAGTTTGCTCTTATTATTTTTTGTAGCAATCGACTTAAATGACGTAACTTTGTATGATTGATGTTTTTCACTTTGATGTTCAGTTGCACTAAAGGAGATTGTGTAATACTAATAGACAATGAAGTGACCGAGGAATTAAATACACACCTATTAATAATTCATTCATTCATTCATTTTCTACCGCTTTTCCTCACGAGGGTCGCGGGGGGTGCTGGAGCCTATCCCAGCTGTCTTAGGGCGAGAGAGGCGGGGTACACCCTGGATTGATCGCCAGCCAATCACAGGGCACATATAGACAAACAACCATTCACACTCACATTCATACCTATGGACAATTTGGAGTGGCCAATTAACCTAGCATGTTTTTGGAATGTGGGAGGAAACCGGAGTACCCGAAGAAAACCCACGCATGCACGGGGAGAACATGCAAACTCCACACAGAGATGGCCGAGGGTGGAATTGAACCCTGGTCTCCTAGCTGTGACGTCTGCGCGCTAACCACCCGAGCCGTGCCGCCCCTATTAATAATAATAATTTGTATAGCGCTTTTCAAAATACTCAAAGACACTTTACAGAAGAATGGAGTTGAATAAAGCAAGTAAACAGAGTAAAAGATACATTAAAATACAGCATTCATTGGTTAATACACAGTTAAAATATGAGAAACAGCGAGGCGGGGCACAACAGTCAGATATAAAAAGTTAGACATTAAAAACAGATTTAAAGAGGTGGGTTTTTAGTTGTTTTTTGAAACTGGGAAGGTCAGGGCAAGCACGGCGTGAATGGGGCAAAGATTTCCAGAGGGTGGGGGCAGCCATGGAGAAGGCTCTGTCTCCCCATATGCATTAACTATGCATTTGTCCTCCTGTCAGGCTAAGGAGTACTTTCAGATGGACGGCTACGTGACGGACCACATTGAGATCCTGCAGGATCACAGCGCTCTGTTCAGGGCTCTGGCCTTCTTTGAAGAGGACGTTGAGCGCCGCTGCAAGATGCACAAACGGCGTGTTGACATGCTGGAGACCATCTGCATCGGTACTCCTCTACCTTGAGCTGTGCTTCTTTTGGTCATTGTTATCTACTGTACTTTACTGTTACCTCTCCATAGAGCTGAATGCCCAGTACTACCTCATGGTCCGCAGACAGCTCATGTTTGAACTGGCCGAGACCTACAACGAAATGATGGACTTGAAACTGACGCTGGCCAACCGACAAGCTGATACACAGTCTCTCGACAACCACACCATCAAGAAATTCAACCATCTTTGCTCTGCTTCTGCTAAGTGAGTGTACTTTAATGTGCATACAAGGACTTTCTAACTTTGCATACATGCTGTACAGATACAGTGGTGTGAAGAATTTACTTTGACAATCATGCAAAAAAATATGAAATCAGGAAGGAGGCCAACACTTTTTCACATCACTGTATTGTGTTCTCTCGCCCGAAGACAGCTGGGATAGGCTCCAGCACCCCCGCGACCCTCGTGAGGAAAAAGCGGTAGAAAATGAATGAATGAATGAATGTATTGTGTTCAACTCTCTACTCTGCAGGTACTACCAGATGTTCCTGGATTCTCTGTGTTCTCCAGAGGGGAAATTTCCTGAGCACCTGGAGGAAGAGGTGCTCAGACCAACCCTGGTGGCCCGCTTCAGACTGGCACGACTGCACAGCCGCCTGATCTGCTCTATTCCCCTTACACAGCTGGACAACCTCAGCAAGTCACTGGAAAACTACAAGTATGGCAATGCACACGCAAAAGTCACTTCTTTGGGTGCATATTCAAGATACAATACAGTAGCCATTCTTAGAACATGTGCCTTTTCAACAAGAATGATAACAAGAATAGTTGTTGATGACTTTCATATGTAGTCTGTGTATTTTCTGTGAACAAAGGCACATGTTAAACAAGATAAAAATAATAAGGAGTGTCAATTCCGATTTAATATATTGTGCTAAGCTTCTATGAAGCCTTCAAGAAAATGAAAAAAAATGTATTTGTCCCATTTTTAGATTAAAAGTTCTGCTAAACAGATCAACTGTATTCCAAATGCTAGCATACTGGTTTGTGCAGTGATTGAATTTGTTGACATCATCATAAGAAACAACGCTGTTCAACATGTTCTCTCCTACCCTCATTCTGTCCATCTTTTCCACCTGTCATCCAGATACGTTGTGCAGTACTGCGAAGCCCACCCTGATGCCGCCGCCACCGTGGAGACGGAGCTGGAGTTGAGTAAGGAGATGGCCGGCCTGCTTCCTCTGAAAATCAACCGCCTCAAAGCAAGGATGGCTGCTAACAACTGAATTCCTGCACACAGTATTTGTATTCCCCTGCTTCCGGTTTGTGCCGCGTGTGCATGCTATGTGCTGTACTACATAAGGTCAGATACATCAGTGCACATTTCCTTCGATACAACATTGCACACATTCCAGTGAAACCTTAAACATATGGTGATCTTATGCTTTGCATGTCAACCTTAACAACACATGTGATATTTACACAACACTTATTTTTCTTGGTGTTTTGTGATGTAAATGCCCTCTCCAATCACAGTAAGTTCACAGTACTATGTGGTACCTCTTGAGCAATGTGATGAACATCTCAGTGCGATGTTCATGTATGATGATACTGAAATGAAAAGTGATGCCTCTGTAGATAATATATGCACAATACTAATTAAATAATACTATCAAAAACACATGATTTTGGGCGGTTGTTTCCTGTTCCAAGAATCAATTTCTTTTAGTACTGAAAAGTCCCATGCTGAAATTGTGAAAGTTCTGGCTAATCAGATTGATTTGATCTCAAAATATTTTTATGATTGTCAGCAGAAAAAAATTGCGAAAGAGTCTTACACTTGAACATGTCTCATCTGACCACGAGGCCATTTAACTTTGACCGAATTCATGTGATTTCCTCTTTTGATAGAGTTGTGATTTTGTGGTGACATCACTGGTGGTGTGGCCGCCTGTATGATGAGGAATTAGTTTTAAAGTACTGTACATAAAATCATAGAAACGACATAGACTAACTTTATCAGATGTAGTGACTGGTTGAATGTGTCCTATTAATATTTTGTCGCTGTGAATCCTCCCACAGTATGGAGGAGGATAGGAGCAACAGCTGTATATGCAGCAATGTTCTGTTACAAGCTTCACTTCCAGTAAACACTAAGTCAGTGTGTTAATGTGAACTTTTTTTTGGGTTAGCTGTGATCAGTAAATGTGTGTGATGACACGTTACTTCCTAGAAAATGGTTGTTACCACTTCCTGCAACAGTAATGTACTGATGTGTCAGCTGACACCAACGCCTTCTCCTGCCATTTGTAGTCAAAGAGGAGGAAACCAAAGCGGCATGAGCGATATTAATTTAATTTTACACCATGCCTGGATTTATAATATATGACTCTCCGAACCTAAAGACATTTTTACAAGGATCTGTCTTCCTGTTTCCCAGAGTGCTTTGCTGTATAGTTTTTCTTAAAAAGAGACTGTAAAGCACGTGGTTAGAGCTCACATAGTAGCAGGTTAATATTCTGCATTACACGTTGGTAGTGTATTGTCTGTTTTTATCCACTTATTGTGTTGTGTGTGTAGTTCTTTTGACTCCAGGAGTGTCTGTGTGTGACGTGCTGACTTCGCCACCAACCAATGCCATGATTGTAATATTTATTATTGAGGAACCTAGGCTATAGTTATGGGGCCAAATTACAGGGGCTGATTAAAAAGTGACACGACTTCTCCCGGGCATTAGGCCGTGGCTGAAAATGAACTTGATAATTTTCCCGGCCTCGATACATTGCCATGTGCATGCGTGTCTGTTTTCCTTCTCTCTCACCTCCAAACAGGCAGGAAGAGGATTCGCCTTGTGCGTTGGTTTCAGCACCTTACATTTGTTCCATAGAACAACGGCATGAACTGAGTGAGTCCTTTTGTCAGTCATACAGTCTCTTTGTCTCAGTAGCATACACAGAGTGCAGAAGAGTGTAACATAGTAGAAATTAATATACAGTATATTTTTTTATTGTTCTCTATAATAATTAGCAGATTTCACTTATTGCTGACTATTTTGGGAACCTCCCCCTTAGATAAACAAGGGAACACTGTACGGTTATTTTACTGAATCCTGTGACATTGTGTGGGTGTACCTATTATTGTGGCCTGTACCTGTGTAATCAATTTTGTGACATTCAAACGATAGTACACACAAGCAATGCGATTGAACATGTCCGCACACAACACACACTAGACATTCCGATCCGGTGAGGTCACTATAATTCTATATCAGTAGTTTTGTTTCTTTTGCTGTCAACATATGAACTGCATAGAGTAATCTTCCTCATGCATCCTCCTCATCTTTGTCATTATCAGGCCAATTAAGACCTAACTGCCACTTCCTCTCGTTAGCCAAATGGAATCTTTGTGGTATTTCCCTTCTGTATGCACTTAGACAAAGATGTGATCTTTATGATTGGACGCTGCAAAAGTAAAAGTTTCCACAGGGGATGCTCACAGTTGTTTTTTTTTTTTTTTTCAGGAAACCATGACGCAGTCAGAGGGCTGAGCTTAGTCTGGGTGAGTCTTTGAGTGTGTTAGGCACTTGGACTTGGACTCAGTGCTGAACACAGGAAAGAAGTGTTTTTATTCTCCTATTGTTGCGGCCTAAAGCTGAGAATGACTGCGACCCTCTTCATCGTCGCCTGCGGCGTCTTCATCTTACACAACGTACAAGGTAATTTTGTAGAAACTTCTGCTGATGACATCACAGTGGATACTTTTATTGTTTTGACTTGACAAGTAGAGACGGTTCGCTGCTGAAGGGCAGATGCCAAACGGAGGTCCACTTGTGTGATGGTCTGTGGGTGACATGTTCACATTCACAAATGGTTACTGTCAATAAAAAAAAAAAGACTTTACCTGAAACTACTCACAGGAAATGAAACCGTGGGTTTGTTGTTTTGGTTTCATAGTGAACATTGGTGCATTTAAGGGGAATTTTTGAGATAATTTTGAAATAAAGGGGGTCACGTTACGTAGCAAATGGTACAGACTATGTTAATGTACCCTGTAGTATTATTAATACTCCACAGGGATATTAGTTATTAATATTCATTATTATATAAAATTGGATAGGAAAATCAATCATTTGTATTATACTGCCCCTGCAAATTTTTTAATTTTTTTTAACATGCTAGTATATTTATATATATATATATATATATATTATATTCTATATATTATAATATATAATTATATATTATATTATATATATATATATATTATATTTTAATGCTGGGAATAAAAAAAGTTTCCCTTTGTTTTTGTAAGCTATTTCAGTGATCACCAAGCACAAAATAACATAAATAAACCCTGCTGATATACTCATTTTCAAGTGCTTATGTAATACATATGTAATATATACAAATCAAATATATTTGTTGTATTTATTTACATTTATCAACCCAAAGTTGATGTGGGGATGAAAACTGGTTTGTAAGTTAGTTTGTTGTGGGTGATTTAAGATGTTATTTAATTGATTGTTAAACATGCACACACTCTTTTTGAATGTGTGCCTGTTTATTGTCATTCATATTTTAGCTCCTTAGGGAGGAACCAAATTTCTTAACAAAGTCAAAGGCTTAATTAAGACAATACAGTTCTGTACTTGTTAATAGTTTATTCTAATACATGTTTCTCATCAAATGTATTTCAGCACTTGACATTAAAGCCATAAAAGGAGACATCAAGTTTTTGACTTTATCTGTCAATGCGTGAGGCGTATTTCCTTTCCAGATGATTCATCTGTCAGACATCACCTCCCTTTTTGTGACGAACGGATGATTAATATTTTCTTGAGAAAACCTATGGCTAATGTCCTTACATTCATCCAATATGTTGAGAAATTGTCCATTACTTCCTCTTCCAGTGGGTCGACTGTTATGTTATCCTGTTTCAGCATCATGTTGTAATCTCCTGTGGCGTGTTGCATTAAAATCCACTAAAACCAACATAAATATCCACTTTTTTAATAGGAGTACCCAGAACTGCTGCATACAAGTTTGTGAAGTGTCGGCCTGATGGTGACGGTGCAAACTGTGTGACTCACCAAAGTCCAGAGATGGAGTGGAGTCCTGAACTGCCGACCAAACTGCCTGCTTCAACTGTACAATACCTGTAAGAATTTAGCCATTTTTAACAATATGTTCATTATTGTCATTGCAGTGGTGTCCAAGGACACTGCATCACGCTGTGCACTCATTCGAATATTTGACTTGCCTTATCTACAGTACATGAAAACCATCTCTAGGTATCATGCAGCTTTTTATCAGCATTTTATAGTAGGGAGCGCATACAGGCAACATGGAGGCCATACACACTACTGAACCACACATCTTTGTGGTGAAAGGTGTCACTCTCAGCTTCATCTCTCAATGGCAATGACTTGCTTTCGTTCGTTTCGTTCGAAAAAGGTAGACACCTTTGGTAGTTTTCAGTTTTCCTTTTGTCTTCTCCTCGTCTCCGCTCCACTGAGGTAACACCACTTCAGTTATCAATCTGCAGTAACATGTACTTCAAATGAAAGTAAATGAGACATTTAAGGCCCCTAAACAATTGCCTGTGTTTGCCTAATGCCTCTGGTTGTACAGAGTGACTCTTATCTGGCATCCCGTATGATGAGGGCTGTTTAAAACATAAAGCAGCAGTTCTCATGTTTGTCAGCTGGCCTTGAACAGGAAGCCAAAAGGAAACGTCAGGGGGAAATGCTCTGTGACGCCACGTCGGCTGCAGCTTCTGGTCTATTGTTGAGTACCTGTGTGCTTGTATGTGGAACACGGCTTCAAGTTTGCTTGCTTGAAATTGTATGACTTATAGAATGAGAAAAATAATATTCTATTGTATATATATGATTACTCAATTTCCATTTGGATATTTGTTGACTACTTTGTGAATTTTGTAGCGTAATCAGGATAGCAAAATATTAGACACACCTCTCAGAAAATAGTATTGTTATTGTTATGAACACCGAATTTGTGGATAATTGTGGTATTGCATATTCTCCCACATTCCAAAAACATGCATGTTAGGTTAATTGCCGACTCTAAATTGTCCATAGGTATGAATGGATGGAAGGGTGTACAGGTATACCTAATGTTGTGGCCAGTTGTAGTACAGGTAAAACACTGCTATTGGAAATACTGCATAATGCTACAACTACTAATAAAGTATTGAATATAGAGTTGTTGGTGACAGGTATAAATAAAAGAGATAGAGATGACTATTTCCATAAATTACCAAGAAATAATAGTGAGCTTTGAATTTAATGTTTTGGGGTTTTTTGTAGCGTACTTCCTATAACGTTTGGGGTGTTTTGATTGACAGAGGTACTGCAAAAAATACCACCTCTCCAGCACTGTTTCAGTTTCTAAATTCTAAACTGTAAAGAATTAATTTTGAAGCACACACTTGAATCTAAAGCCATTGAGGTACAAAGGAGTGCACTACAGAGCTGCAACCAGCAGAGGTGCTGTTGATTCAGTCTCAACTCGTTTACGGTCTAAAGCAGGGGTGTACAAAGTGCGGCCAGTGGTCCATTTGCGGCCCATGGCAAATTCCAAAAGTATAATTTAACAAGAAAACTAAAAACAAAAAAACTGCAAAAAATAGAAAAATCTGCAGTAATTTTACATAATCAAAATATGAAGAAAAAAGTTGTAATATAAAGAGAAAACAATTGTAATCTTACGACAATAAACTTCAGGAAATCAGGGATATCAGGAAAAAGCACTTGAAGTCACTTAAGTTGAAATATCAAAGCAAAAATACATGAATAATACATTAATTAATAATACACTTTTTACCGTAAGATGCAGTACCGCCAAAATGCAGTATTTTCTTGACAAATATGTCATTTCTTAGCAGTGGTCCTTGCATCCTTGCACTACCTGATTAATTATTGTTAATTCTTCCCTCGGCATCCCTAGTGTGGATAATCATATTCCATCATTTATGTCTAACGTGTGACTGTCATTCTAACCCTAGCGATGCCCAGGCTGTAGATGAAGATGAGGATCCTGTGATGCTGATGGAGGCAGTTGACGATGGTTCTGGTTATGAAGGCTCTGCTGGTCAGTTCCTGATGGACTCATTTGATGTGAATACAGAAAGCGAGATGGGGTCTGGCGAGTCTTGGGCACCCAGAGACACAGAACAATACAAAGGTTTGTTTCAAGTGCATAGAAGTTCTCCACTTTTATTTTTTTACGTCTTCTGACCTGTCCTTGTCTGCTTCTAGTTGGGCGAGAATACTCAGAGGCCTTCAGGCGGTTCCTCAGTGGGTCTCAACGGGACCAGGAGAAACCAGCTGAGAATGATCTGGAAGAAGATCACCTTCTGCAGCTGTAAAATTGTCAACATGTTGTACTTCCACACTTCATACTAAAAAGCTTTTGCATCCTCACATAGCGGCGACACTTGCAGTGGCCCTGTTCATAGCCGCAGGTGTGCTTTAACACAAGTATACAATGGAATATTGTATGTTTTTTTAAATTCAGTTCATGCAGCCCTCACATTGCTGATACTAAAAAAACGGATCTATTTTCTCTGACGTCTTCACTGCTTTACATTTAGCCAGAAAGAATTGTGTAATAATTTTAAGGGAATTGCTTGCTTGCTGAGCAAGACGAAACATGACAATGTTGCACAACACAACAGATACTCTCAGGAAAAGATGTGAGTCATATTCTAAGTTATCATCATGTGCTATTTTCTTAAACAAAAATCCAAACAATAAAAGGTTTCAATCACCGGAAAACAATTAATTTTCCTTGGGCTGAATTCTTCTTTTTACCTATACCTAATATTCTTGTTATTCATCCAGGTCATTGTATCCTCAGGGCATTGAATCCATTCTAACTGGACTGTTCGGGTTGTCTTAGAAGACTTTTCGCCTCTCATCCGAGCAGGTTTCATCAATTCATTCTCAAAGATAGGTTGGACACATACCAGTCAGACGCTTAAGTATAGTGTCAAATGACAATCGTTAGGATGCAAGGGAGTGGGACCTTTGCCCATCGTTTGTGTGGCATTGTCTTTGTTAGCATCCCATTGGGATCTAATAATGATTATGGCCATGTTGCCTGCTTTAGGGGATTGGATCTTGCACCAAGTTCTCAGACTAGAGCTGTAATACATATATTCCTATATATTATTATTCAGCATTCTGCTTTTCCATATGCTGTGCCTTGTACACATTCTATTAATTACAATAGATATTCTGTATCAACAACAATAAACCATTACACATGTGTTTTCATGCTGGCTATTTACTTTAGTTGAAGTATATAAATATATTTGAATATATGAACATACATTAAAATGTACTTTTCAACAAATTATTTTTTTCAACATTTTTATATATAATGTTATATACCGTATGCATGACATTAACTTACTGAAAACAAATAATTTGAAACAAAGTATGCGTGAAGTTGCCACCTATGAGTTCTAAGCAGCTACGCCCTGCCAACATCACATGGCTCTTGTCACGTGACTACCCTCCCTCCCTCCTTCCCTCCTTCCTTGATACCGCGTCCTGGTTCACGCGCACGAGCTTCATCGGAGAGAGGCTAGCTGTTAGCTTCCAGTGTCTAGACAGCCAACATGGTGAGTGGGAAAACGACTACTAAAACTGTGCTATCCTAAAAAAAACTAAATGAGATTGTATCTATGAAAGTACAACATCGATAGGCGCTCTCAGTTTGGCCTGACAGTGACTGTTTGGTGGTTTTAAAAGCTGACGGGGGGGCTAGCTAGGCAGGGCTGGTCGAGTTAGCCAAGTGAGGCCGCCTGTGTTTGTGTTACAGCTACTATTTACATTGTACAGTAACTTAATGTGGTCATAAGTAGTTGAAATCACTGCTGGTAATTCTAGTCAATGCATCAATTGATAAGCGGTATGAAAATAATAATTTTACTTCTGGTGATGCTGTCCTGAGAAGTTGTGTGATCCTTACAGACGTTTAATTAGTGCCTTAGCTGTCAATATGGAGACGACTTGAATAGTGTGCATTTACTCGCATAGGGCTGAGGCTTGTTGGATTGTTCTTAATCATAGTCAGCTGCAATAACCACGCCCCCTGACAGTGGTTGTGGACTCCTGACGTCCTGCATGTGACACACACTGCATATGTGTAGAAGGCTGATAATGCAGATACTTGCATTGGTGCTTATGTGATTACTGTGGTCATGATGCATGTAGTTGTTTTCTGCAGAATGTGGAGCTGTTCCAAGCTGATTGTAAAAGTGACTGATGATGAGTAGGTTGCCAGTTTGTGGGAACTTGTACAGAAATGCAGTACTATTAATACTAAAACACTCACCTTAAGTCACAAAACGTATGATTATGGTTATCTCACAGAACTTTGTGTATGTCCATCCGCTTCATGTGTAGAAAAACGGTGTCATTTTCCAGACATAACCACAGATTAATTGAGAGAGAACGGGGATATATGAATGAACACAAGTATATGAGAACCACTAAATAATAATCATATTTATTTTATTGCCCTAACAACTGAGTCACTGTGCTCTGTTTATTTTTTGTCTCTTTCAGAGTTTCCTGGGAGGTTTGTTCGGGCCTGTGTGTGAAATAGATGTCCTGCTCAACGATGCCGAAAGCCGCAAGACGGCTGAAGTGAAGACAGAAGATGGCAAATTGGAGAAACATTATCTGTTTTACGATGGAGAATCTGTGTCCGGAAAGGTAAACTGAGTTGTTATGTGACTTTTGTTTAGCTTTATTGTTACATTGCCACATTGATTTGTGGCTCTTTTTAAATGATTGTTCCCTGCTGTTAATGTCTTGTTTTGTTTGTGGCAGTCACTGCTGTTTTGATCAAGTGATGACAAAGGTTTTAATTTTAAAACATGCACGAGTGCTTATAAACAACCGTTTACACTGCAGGTGAATCTAAATGTGAAGCAGGGAGGAAAACGACTGGAGCACCAGGGCATCCGCATTGAGTTTGTTGGACAGATTGGTGAGTTTATTACGGCTACATTTTAATGTACTATGATATATAACCCCCCACCACACACACACACACACACACACACACACACACACACACACACACATTAGTATAAAAAATTTGCCTCTTTTTGATTAAAAAATTTGCCTGCCTATATACATGTATTGAGCCGATACAAAGTAAATACAGGGCCAATATCACTGACCGCCGCTTATTCTCACTAGGGTTGCAGGGTATGCTGGAGCCTATCCCGGGCTGACTTTTGGGCAAGGGCACATCAAACAATCATTCACACATTCACTGTCCTAAACTGGACAGTTTAGAATATATAAATATGTGTAGTATTTATTTTATTTGAACAATACAGCACAAAACACACAGAACTTTGGGTCCATCGACCAACCACCCTAGCTGTGTGTTACATTACAATATGAACCAAGTAAATATTTTGCAGTTACAGCATGCAGACCACTACCATCATCTACTCTTTATTTTAGAGCTCTTCTCCGACAAAAGCAACACCCATGAGTTTGTGGATTTGGTGAAAGAGTTGGCGCTGCCCGGAGAGCTCACCCAGAACAGGAGCTACGACTTTGAGTTCATGCAGGTGGAGAAGCCCTATGAGTCCTATACTGGAGCTAACGTCAGGCTAAGGTAGTGTCATAACATCATTTTACCTTGGTGTAATATTTTAAGCCATAAGAATATTTACAAACAGTCTCTTGTCTCTCTGCAGATATTTTCTCAGGGTGACAATAGTGCGTCGACTGTCAGACCTGGTGAAGGAGTACGAGCTGATTGTCCACCAGTTAGCCACCTACCCAGACATCAACAACTCCATCAAGATGGAAGTTGGCATAGAAGATTGTCTTCACATCGAGTTTGAATACAATAAATCCAAGTAAGATGAGTGACTCAGTCCTCAGTCAAACGGAAACATTTGTTCATTTCAACGTCTTCTGTCCATGTCTCTCCGTGCCAGGTACCACCTGAAGGATGTCATTGTTGGAAAGATTTACTTCCTGCTGGTCAGGATTAAGATCCAACACATGGAGCTGCAGCTCATTAAGAAGGAGATAACGGGCATAGGTGAGCATCTGAGATCAAATAAGGCAAATGTAAAACCATTGTGCAGTCCATTGCTACTATTTGCAGGGTGTATGTTCCAAGACCTGTGAATGGTGAAAAAGCCATTAATAATGAATGTAAAACTAATTTTTTTTGGTACCTTTTAATATAAAGTTATTTAAATTCAGTTTTACACATAGATAAACAATTACAGGCATACAGTATATGGTATTGTACTTACAAAATGTGTAATTGCACCACATCACCTTTTGTCAAAGTATCTTCCTGCTGGAAAATGTTGAGTGCGTTGAGTTATGAAACAGCGGCCCCTGCTGGATTCATAGCTGTAACACTCTTCCTCCCTACGGATAGCAGCATCAAACAACTTTCTATTTAAGTTATCATGAAGGCATTCATGAATTTTAAAACAGAAAAAAATAAATCCACAATAATGTGGGGAGCAAATGCAAGTGTGAAATACGATATACAGATGCACACCCCGAAGCCCTCCAGTTGAATTTCTATGTTCTTTATCATTTCAGGTCCCAGTACAACCACCGAGACAGAAACTGTTGCTAAGTATGAGATCATGGATGGAGCCCCGGTTAAAGGGGAATCAATTCCCATCAGACTGTTTCTGGCAGGTAAAACCTTGGCATTTCATGTACAAGAAAAACAAGAGAAATTAAAATACTTAGTTTCCCGGTTCTTGTAATGGTACTTTACCATTACAAGGCCAGCTGGAGGGATAACTTTGCAGGCAAACATCTGCATGAGCAGATAAGATGGTTGCAAAGTGCTTTATTGCAATCACATTGAGCTCGATTCATCAGTGCCTTCTGCTGATGTCAAATACTTCACTACATTTTGACCCTCTTAAAGGTTTGAGGGATCAGACTACACAACATATCACAAAACGATTGATCAAATTTTATGCATTGGTATTTCACATTTGATGTTTTTGACCAGGGTACGACTTGACACCCACCATGAGAGATGTCAACAAGAAGTTCTCTGTACGCTACTTCTTGAATCTGGTGCTTGTGGATGAAGAAGACAGGCGATACTTTAAACAGCAGGTATACCATCTGTATACAGGTTTTACTACACCTGGAAGCAAAATATCAGAAGTACATTTTACTAACCAAAAATTGGCACAGTAATCTGTACTTCTTAGCTCTCTGCTCGTGTTTTTTTTGCTTTTGTCTTCAGGAGGTTGTTTTGTGGAGGAAAGCCCCAGAGAAGTTGAGAAAACGAAACTTCCACCAGCGTTATGAGTCTCCTGATCCCCGAACTCAGCCTAGTGCGGAGCAGCCAGAGATGTGAGGGCGAGTGAGGCCATGAACTGAAAAACAAACACCACATACCAACTCTTCACTGCTGAGCAGCAAGAGGTGTGAGGGCTAACCCGCTCTCTTCGTGGACTACACACACACACACACACACACACACATACACACATATATGTGACATCTTCCTTAGCCCATCACAAATGTGAGCTGTGCTTCCACCGTCACAGCACTAAAACGTTTGGACGCATGAGCACACTTAATCTGCTGAGTGCCTGATGTCAAGCAGTGAGACAGCGTTTGATCTTGAAGGCACAAAACCACACACACAATATAAAGCTGAACTGTGTTTGTAGGAGCAAAGAAGAAAAACAAGACAGGGTTATTGGCAACTGCTTACACCTTTTTGGAAGAGGAGGTTTTTTTTTTTTTTAGTAACACTCCTACATAATTATGTTGTTTTTTGCAATTTGGCTGGACACAGACATATAAGTCATTCTTTCCTCAGATGTTGGCTAAATTTGGACTTGAGAAACAAACGCATCTGATCATTTGTTTTTAAACCCGTATTTTGTTTCCTGTTTTGGGACAAGAAAAATGCCAACCTCCTTTTCAAATGAATGTTCTGTAAGTTAGCGATTCTTTCCAGATTGATACATTTCTGTTTTTCAATTGTTTTTTTTAATGCAGTTTCCACAGTTTAGGTGTCTGTGAGGTTCATTTTCTGGAGTTTGTCTCTTGTCTTATTGTGTTATACCACGGTATCCGTTGGTGATGGAAGTCCATGGATTACTTGTCATCAATCGTATTTCAGGAACGTGTGTCAAGATTGTACAACTGAGTTCTGACAGGAATTTCTTGCACTCCATCTGTTGTCACCATAGGCATGGTTCTATCAGGTTTACTTTCCAACAATGTGTGTCTGTCTATTCATGTAATAATTCTACCCAATCTTCTGTTGCAAGCACTGGAAGCAATGCAGTTCCTCACAATGTCACTGTGATGCTTTAAGACATTTGAACGGTTATGCGATGTCACCAAACTTATGTGTTGGTAAATGAGCCCATGAGCTTTGACCTGCAGCCTGTGTTGCACTTTTATGCCTTAAAAGCTGCACATAAACTAAAAGGAAATACTGTATGCTACAAGCATGAATCCTCAGAGGTCCACTTTATCCACAGTTGGGAACTAAATTACATGAAAAATGTTTTCATTTAAAACACTAATAATATATGATGTGTTTTTGTCCCTTTTCATGTGCAAATTGTTACTCGACGTTCATTTCATAAAAGCACCTGGCTCCACCACTGAGCATCTGTCTTCTCAGCTCAATGAATGTTACTTATATTGTATCTTAATTTGGGCACCATTTATGTACAAGAAATATTTAATTTTTTTCCTTCCTGCCATACACAATGTCTTTCTAATCATGTTGGATTTGTTCTTTCAAGTACTGTAACTGCAAAGGTGATGAAACAGATGTTTTGCATGTTTATCTTTTTACAATGACACACCGTATCAAAAATATTTTGTGTGTGTATGTATATACAAGGAACCCTTAAATAGAGCAAAAAATTGATCATGAATAAAGGAAATTTATATTGACAAATAACTATATTTTATATATCCCCAATTTACAGCATAAGTTTCCACAAATCACGTCTAATATGTAGCAGGTCAAGACTAGAACCACGCTGCTTAAAATACGTTTTTCACTGTTGTATATATGCTTACAAACCAATGTAAACCAATACAGGAAGAATTGCTAGATTGTGTAAAACGCTCTCTAAAGAAGCTGGAACCTGTGAACTGTTGGGCCTTTGCCGGGTTTTTTAGTAAGGACAAATCTGATTGGCTGTCCTAGGGGCTCAGCTTATTAAATATTTATAAACTACCGCTCGTGGTGTTTCAGGATATGCCACATTTTAATGGACTGTAAGTCTGCGTCATATACAGGATACACATTTTTTGCAACAATAAACATTTTTAAAAATAACTGATTTTCACACTAAAATGTACAAATGTGAATTGTTTTTATAAATTGCAGGCATCATTGTGAACAGCTATGTGCAGACGGGTCCTATCCCACGTGGGATCCTAGCAGGAAGACAGTGTTGACCGTCCTCTGACGAAGTTAGCGGTGTGTTTATCTTAGTTTGAGACCTATGGGGACTCGTTAACGTCGCGTTTTGACGCAGTCTCAGTTGTGTAATATCAACTGTAAAGAAAAAATGATGTCAGTAAACCGGTGTTTGTATTTGTTTTCTCGGCTACGGCGCCATGTTACCACTCGGACTGCTCGTATCACCGGTAGTCGCTGTCATGTGTCTGCTGGCAATGGCTTGTTGCTTAAAGTACACCCGAGTGGTTCTGTTGTTAGCAGCAGAAGCTCGTCCTCATCTCCAAAACCCCCGGACACGTCTCTTTTTATCCCGATCACTTTGAAGACCGACTCGTCTGCAGATGGGACTGTTGGAGCCGAGCTGACGCAGCCTCTAGACAAAAGTCAGTCAAGTCACCTGTGCCGTACGCTGCGTTCAAATGAATGAAACGGTGGAGAATATGAGATTCATCAAACATTAACCCAAGTATTGTGTTCTAATTAGGTGAGCTTTTGAAAATTGTAAACCGCTTCTACAAGAAGAAAGAAATTCAGAAGCTAGCTGCAGATAACGGCCTGGACGGTGAGAATGAGAAGATAAACAGTGTTTATGGCTACTTAAACTATTTGTGTAAATGTAAACTAATAGCAATATAAAGTTAAATGTTTATACATTATGATACAATTGATGTACAGTTTCTCTGTTTTTGTCTTTTATGCAGCGCGACTCTTCCACCAGGCCTTTATCAATTTTAGAAAATACATCCTGGAGGTGACATCACTCCCTGCTGACCTACACATCATCCTCAATGACATCATCTGCGGAGCAGGTGTGTAAAATAAAAAAACACAAAGCAGTATTTAAGATATAATACAGTCTTTTTGTGTTTCTGTCGTCTGTAGGGCACATAGATGACATCTACCCATACTTCATGCGTCATGCCAAGCAAATCTTTCCAATGCTGGATTGTATGGATGACCTGAGGAAGATCTCTGACCTCAGAGTCCCTGCTAACTGGTAAACAATTAAAATGCGTACAGTTAAATCCAGTTATGCATACTCTGGACAATGTTGAGTTAAAGTAAATCTTTATCTAGTGAATGCCTGGAAATGAAACAAAGTGTCAAATGACTTTTGTTTTGGAGACATTAATGGAAAATAATTGATTACAATGTTCTACATAATGGACATGACTTAAATGAAATGAATACTGTTAATTTCTAAGTGCGTCCATGCTGTATGTGTACATGACCTCTATTGTATGTGTTCTTCAGGTACCCAGAGGCTCGTGCTATCCAGAGGAAGGTGATCTTCCATGCCGGTCCCACTAACAGTGGCAAAACGTACCACGCCATCCAACGCTACCTTGCTGCAAAGTCCGGCGTCTACTGTGGTCCTCTGAAGCTGCTCGCCCATGAAATCTTTGAGAAGAGCAATGACTCTGTATGCAATGCTCTGTTATCATGATATGTTTACTTTTTTCATTTTTATTTGAGTGGGCTCTCGCTACATGTGAACTACATGTGTGTATATTTTCTCAGGGTGTGCCATGTGACCTGGTGACTGGCGAAGAGAGGACGTTTGTGGATGAAGATGGTCGAGCATCTGCTCACGTGGCCTGCACCATTGAGATGTGCAGCGTCACCACACCATGTGAGACTAAAACACACATTTGTGTACTGTATCACACTGTGTACACGCATGTATACGCAAATTTAACGGGTTGACTCTTATCACCGTTTTCCAAAATAAATGAATAAATTAGCCCTGTGATTGAATACAGCCCATTAGTAGTTAAATAGTAATGAAATTCTAAAAGTTCTTTGCAAGCATGCAGATGTTTCTATCGTCCTTATTCACCAAGACTGATCTATGCAGATGCGCCACTGATGTAAACGTCATATCCGGTTATGTATAATATACATGAGTAAATAAGCAAATAACCCATACGAACCAAAACATAACATCCTGGGATATGAATGGAAACAACCATAAGCAGAGTGAAATGATGGATTAATCTAGAGCAGAGGTGTCAAACCTAATCACACAGAAACTCAAAACCTGCTTGAGGTGTGGAAAGATTTACATCTTTTTTTTTTTCACTGGCATTCTGTTTGTGTGTTTTAGATGAAGTGGCTGTGATCGATGAAATTCAAATGATCAGAGATCATGCACGAGGCTGGGCCTGGACCAGAGCACTGCTAGGTTTGACAAACACACACTTGCCTATGCATGGACTTTTCATCTTCATCTTACTTGTTACTTTTTCGTAATATTTGAATGTCCTGAAGATCAACTTTAATTTCAGTGTAATTTTTTTGGCCAAAACATGCCTTAAAAGTCGCATAGCAACCTGTGGGTCGATCGGTCGTGTGAGGTCACGTGAAATATCAACATAAGAAAAGATGCATGAGGCCTGCCTGGGACATGACTTTGTTTTAGACCCAAATCATGAATTATATTCAAGTGTTTCAATTTTCAAAATTACAATTTTCCTGTACATATTATACAATAGCGACAGTATAACCCTAGTGCAGAATATTTGTATGTCCATAATTTTTAATGGGGAAATGAATTCATAAATCTGAGGTTGACTTTCACATATTATTAGAACACTATTCAATGTTAATAGCAAGCCGTGTAGTTTACAGATGAATGTATATTAAAACTGATAATACTTATGTGTGTGTGCAGGCCTCTGTGCAGAGGAGATTCATGTTTGTGGGGAACCTGCAGCCATTGACTTCATCAGGGAGCTTATGTACACCACTGGAGAGGAAGTGGAGGTGACTTACATTATATCTGAATATATATAAAGTATTTATACACATTCACTGGCCCCACCATCAAAATCTTAACAAGGTCCAAGAGCTGTATCTGCCTACAAAGTAGTAAGAACATAGATCTCCACCAAGCACCATAATTCTCCTCCCCCTCACCAAAATAATAATGCTAATATTTATAAACGCCAGCAAAAACATATTAATGTGCTATTAATGTTCACTTTTTATTGTTGCCGCCAGGTCCACACTTACCAGCGTCTTACACCATTTTCCATCCTGGACCACGCTGTGGAATCGTTAGACAACCTGAAACCAGGGGATTGCATCGTGTGCTTCAGTAAAAACGACATCTACTCCATAAGCCGGCAGATTGAAGCCAGAGGATTGGAATGTGCTGTTATTTATGGCAGTTTACCTCCAGGTCAGTGTTTTGGCATGTGGTCTTGCCTGTTTTCTGTCTTTTTTTTTTAAAACTTAAATGTATCTTTTCAGGCACCAAATTGTCCCAGGCTAAGAAGTTCAATGACCCTGATGATGCATGCAAGATCCTGGTAGCAACAGATGCTATTGGAATGGGTCTGAATTTGTAAGGGCCATTGTTTGGTTTGCCAAAACAAACCAGTAGTGTACTTGTAACCAACAGGACATTTGTCTTCCTCCCTCCAGGAGCATAAAACGCATCATCTTCAACAGTCTTGTGAAGCCAAACATCAACGAGAAAGGGGAGAAGCATATGGAGACCATCAGCACGTCACAGGCTCTGCAGATCGCTGGTCGTGCTGGGAGGTGTGTCTTAGTTTGATTACCTGTTTGTGACATTTGTAACAGGTTATTGTTGCAGGTTCTCCTCCAAATTTAAAGAGGGAGAAGTTACCACCATGCACAGAGATGATCTTCCTGTCTTGAAGGAGATACTCAGTCACGCGGTTGATCCCATTGAGGTGATCTCACACACACACACACACACACAACACACACACACGGTTTTGTGACACCACTCCAAAATGGCTTTTTCTTTGTTCAGACTGCAGGTCTTCATCCTACGGCAGAGCAGATTGAGATGTTTGCCTACCATTTACCGGAGGCTACTCTGTCCAACCTCATTGTGAGTACAGCATGAGCCAATAATAAACTAAAATCAATGACCTTTTCCCACTCGTGAAAATAACTACACAATAGGAATAAATCTAAACCAGCTGACCGACATTCTGTCCTTTTTCTTAGGACATTTTTGTCAGCCTCTCCCAAGTAGACGGTCTCTATTTTGTCTGCAACATCGACGATTTTAAGTTCCTGGCGGACATGATTCAACACATCCCGCTCAACCTGAGGTCACGCTACGTTTTCTGCACGGCTCCCATCAACAAGAAGCAACCTTTTGTGTGCACATCCTTCTTAAAGGTAAGAATCCCGTCTCCCAGCGAGCCTTTTCAATAACATTGATAGTGTTTAGTAAGTAACCCGACATGGAAGTTCTTATCCATCGAACAGTCTTTTGCTGCACTGATTCCTCACCTTGTCCCTCCCTCAGTTTGCTCGTCAGTTCAGCCGAGATGAGCCTTTAACCTTTGATTGGGTCTGTCGACATGTCAACTGGCCCGTGGCCCCGCCGAAAAACATCAAAGATCTAGTTCACTTGGAGGCCGTTCACGATGTGTTGGATCTTTACCTCTGGTTAAGGTAAGGTTGCTGTTTGGATTGTAACCACCTGAACTAAATTGAGAAGTAGATGCATCGTATAGGCTTCACAGTTTGGACTGGAAAATATCTTTTTTTCTTGCTGTACTGTTGTTTACAATGAACTCATTCATGAACTGAATACATTAATATACTGTATTAATGGTGGCTGCTTCCGCATTGGTTCTGTTGCTGCTGTGTTGTGCAATATACTTGTTTTAAAAAATGACCATGTGATCATATTGAGCTATTTAAAGAACTCCAAATCATTAATCAACTTTTAAATATAACTTTTTTGTTATATATTTCTGAAATAACAGCCTCTCTCTACTGATCGTTATTATTGTTATGGTGGTCTCTGTTTCCTTCATCACGCTAACCCTCAGCGTTCTTTTCTCCAGTTACCGTTTCATGGACATGTTTCCTGACACTGCTTTAGTTCGAGAAATTCAGCGGGAACTCGACAACATCATCCAAGAAGGAGTACGAAATATCACTCGACTCATCAGAGCCACCGACCCGGCCATCACCGGCCCACTCCAAGGAACAGTACCTGGACGTCCCGACCCCAGCAGGAACTATATGTCGCGAGGCAGAAGAACTCCAAGCTCACAAAGAAGCCCTGGACAGACAATGGACAGCTCACTGACTAACCGCCTGGTGCGAGATGGACTGCTGACATCTGAGATGCTGCAGCAGTTGCAGAGGGAGTGGTCCAAAGGACAACCAAAGGAGCGATCCAATCAGAGCGCAGTTGATGTCAAATATAACAAAGAGAATCGGAGGACAAAGAGGAAATGAACCATCATGGGATCTGAATTCTGTAGCACACTACAAGCTCCATCCAGATACAAAATAGACTGCAAGGAACCATGTATGTAAGTGAAGTGGGACCCCGTCCCCCTCCATCACCATGTTGGAACTACCGCCAACCAATCAATGATAAAGCATCACCAAGCTTGAGCCGTTGACTCTGTGATTAATAATTGTCTGTTGGCATGAAAGGAAAGCTAGCAGCTCATTCACTCAGTGATCATATTGCATCCGGAACAGGTTGGCGCTCAGTATTCACCATTGGAGACTACTGTACATTGTCATTCATCTTAGTACACATACTTCGTGGAGCTTTCTGTGGGGATCCTACGGCATCAAAGTACAGTTATTGTATTGACATTGATATAATGCACATATTTTTTAGTGTTTAAAAATCTCAATTAAAACTTATTTTCATTGTCTTTTACCTATTGTATCGTGAAACTGACCCATGTTGATAATTCTCCCTGTACAAGGCATTTCAAGTGCTGACTTTAAAGGGGATCTATTATGCTCATTTTCCACCCTTTGTATTGAGTTGTGGTCTCCTATAGAGCAGCTACACACAATAACCCGCACAGAAAACTTGTTGATTTTGCAGAATCTGCACCTATTCCAGCTGTATTTAATTTGGTTTGTGCTTCCTGCCAAAACAGTATATTAATTTATTCCACCCACAGCCCACCTGGGGGTATACCCACTCTGCTGTGATTGGTCACATGCCCAAAGTGCTTCCTAACTATGAACCATATAAGGATTTACCGTGTTTTAAGCCATTCCAAACTTCTTTCAGGCCTCACTTCCAAATGCGCAAACCTAATTATCTGAAACTCTGGCATTGTTTAACATGTCAGAAAACATAACATGGTCAGAAAAATGGAAAAAGCATAATAGGTCCCATTTAATATATGCTTCCACACAATTGTATTGTTAACCATAGAAAATTAGTTTTTTGTGTTTTGCATACATGTGGAAGGGATTGAAAACATTAACTAACTGCAGTTTGTTGTTTTAAATCAGAAAACAGTTAAACATACTTGATCCAAAGAAAATCTAAATGTAATATTTACGGACAAACACATTCAATTAAGTGGGACCAAAACCACCTACAGTCCAAGTTAAAATATTACTCCATTATACCATTACTGTTATGGTGTAGTGTTTACACTGTGGCCTAGTGCCCCTGGTTAGACATCCTCCTCGACTGTATGGAGTGTGATATGATTGACATACAGTTTGACGCCAGCAGACTTTAGATTTTGCAAGAACGATAAAACCTTTTTATTGTTGTGCAGCTTTGCAAAACACAGCTACGTTTTGTAACTCAGCACTGTGGTTCCAACAATGGTGACTTGAATGTTGTGCAAATCCAGTATGAGCCATCAGCGCTATGTGGTTTACAACCACTAGAGGGCGTACTTGCATTGCGTCTGAAGACTCGAGGGCTTTCCAGTGGAGATGCATCATCTTGCCAGATGATTCAGCAGAAAGGATAAAGGGCTTGCATGAATCATGACAGGTATCCCCTCCCTAAATAACTGCTGGGCTAAAAGTTTTTAAAACAAAGCCCACCAGTTTGCCTGCAGATCAGTTGTGGGAAGGTTTTCACAACCACATGCTTGTGTTTGCCCAGCACTGATTAGATTGTGCGCCAAACCACAACCCCATGCAGACACACATGCACTGGGTGACATTACAGACAGACCAACACAGGAATTTCACTTTATATGAGACAATATCATCCATGTTGTCCAACTGCAGGCTAAAGCAGCTCAGTTGAATCATTCAGGATTATCACCCTGTTTTATTTTCATCCTTGTGCTTTATCTGTCTGACTGGATGCTTGCCCAGCGGCCCGTCTAGTCACCTATTCCAATATAGGACACGTAGTATATCTGATGATGGATTAAATAGTGGCAAATGTATTGACATTCAAACGGATGTGAGAATTTTGGATGACAATGTCTAAGTAATGATATCCAATGTAAGTTCTCGTAGACAAACAAAGGATTACATGAAGGAAATGTGGCGAGCGGTTGCGTGCTAATGGGTGTGCAACAGTAGCTAATCTGTCAGGGATTATCATGTCACAATGCCAACATCTGATTGAGGTTGTGCCACAGCACAGTAATCCAATCCTGCTATCCTCCGAGTGACCTCATAGCTCCACAATCACAGCACCACTCATGCTCCATCTGTAATTTATGTCTTGTGTTTGTGAGTTTCGTTTCCCCTTTCTGACTCAATTCATCCCTGACAACAAAGATGCATACTTTTAGACCATCCCAAGAAAACAATAAAGTAATAAGATAAATAGGATTCCCGATTTATAAATTGAATATTTTTTGTTGTTAGATGCATAGAAAACCTGTTTACGACCTGAATACTGTTTTTAACTTTATTAGAGCCCTTTATACATGAAATAACAACCCTATAGTCATCTTTACACTTGTATTACCCACTATAGTATACATATAATACCAATGTAGCATTCTATTTTCTTCGAAAAGCTTTAGTGACATGGCAATGGAGATCATCCTTGCATACCCACTGGATGGATGATGACGAGGACGGTGGAGACATGCACCAGTCCACATAAATAGTGGACACTTTATACTCTATCAGACAACTATAAAGACAAATATTAAAGAAGTTTGAGCAGATTTTATACCTTAATTTTCCAAGCATTAATTCGACTTGATGTGTTTCATCACTCAAAGTAAATCCGGTACGAAATTGAAGATGAAAAAGAAAAGTAATCTACCAAAACAAGCATGTATACGAATGGAAATACAGCCGATATGATATGAAAAAAAAAATTTTTTAAGGACGTCTGCACGGGTTTTGTAACATTACTATTAAGAAGAGCAGCCATCTTGGAAGGTGACGTCGGGACTCCCCTGTTGAGTCTACGTATATTATAATTAACTGTAAATTGTACAACATTCCCCAGCTGTTAACTTGAAAGAAAACAACAAGAACGTGGCGTAACTTAGTAATAAAAACATTCACACCCCTTAATTAGAAGGGACCTTGTCTCTTCTTCCACCATCCCTCGCGGGCTTCCTCGCAAGATTCCGCAGAAGCCAATCAGAGGCGAGTCTTTCCCATCCCAAAACACACACGAACACACACACTTCCTCATCCAATCATCTTGCAGACAAAGGGCGGGGAATGTAATTTTAACTCCTCCCATTGGTCCTTCCCGCTGCTAAACTTGCTCACTTTGCTTCCTGGCTGCTTCACTCACATGCTGGACACGGTGAGACTGTCCCACGCATGAACCGGCTCTGGACTAGATATTAGCTGTGTATTTATCGCTCAATTCATTAGTCGTAGGCCTGTTTGTATTGAATATAGTAAAAACTAAGGAGGATATTGTCTTTATTTTTCTTGACTTCGAATTTCCTCAATTTGTGTTTGTGGGTCAGCCTGCTGTGTCTGTGAGAGAAGAGCAGCAGGATGATTGCAGCCCAACTACTAGCCTACTACTTCACTGAACTCAAGGATGACCAGGTTAAAAAGGTAAGCACCCCCGCTCACATTCCCCCACATTTGACCTTTTTGGATGTGATAACAAGAGTAAAAGGATGAAGACCGGCTTTTACCTGACAGTGTTGCTTTGTGTCAGTTAGAGTTGTCACTCCGGCTGGCTAACCTGTCAGCGTGATACATGATACATGTGTTGTAAAATGTATAAACTGCATGACTCGGGGAGCCTGTCATCTGGTCCCTGGTAGTTGGTTTGAAGAGCCAAGGTGAAGATGAGAGGAACTGAAAGGTGAAAGGACAGATGGGAGCAGAGATGTGGAAGATCAGCACATTTCAGAGAACTAAATGAAGAGATAGTGACTATATTCAGCTGAGTAGTACTGAGAACAGAGGACCACTCGCCACAGAACCCTGGTGCCTCTCAAGTTCCTTGAGATAACTTCTGCTGTGAATCGGTTCTGTATGAATTCTATTGACTTGGTTTATGGTTAACTTTAGTGGAGAAATAGAGGTGGATTCCATGAATGTTTCCTTAAGGACATCTCAGCAGCACAGCCCCCCTTATGTAGGTAAAAATGTGACGGGGCCAGTTTTAGGTTGCCTGGGGGCAATGTTAAAGGAGAGATCGACCTCTCATTTCGTCTAAAACCCAAGTCTTCACTCCATCCTGATCTGACGCGTTTTTGGACTTTTTAAATCAGAAGAAACATTCACATTTCCAGCCAACATGTTCTCCTTTGCACATGAAGCCGGGGGGGGAGCCCCTTTAAGGTCGCTCACTGATGATGTCATCAGCTTCTCTATAAACCGCGGTTTAGAAATGGAGGAAAGTTTACGCTTGTCACGCTTCCTTCTTGTAACCCGCTCCTGTCTGCTGTGTGTGTGTGGTGGCATCAAAGAAGGCCTGCAGTGTTGTAAAAGACATGAAAGCCCTCAGGATCTGATGCAATACAGCACCCCCCCTCCTCCCCTCCTCTCCTCTCCTCTGCCGGCCTCCCTAAAATAGGGCAGCTTTGAGACATGTGACCATACTGTATGTTAGATGAGCAAGGCTTACAGACACAGCAGCACTCCCGTAGGACGCTAGGTGTGTAAATGTCCTTGACTCTGCATTGTTTCTATGTGTGTGCTACTGTGAATCGTATCAGTGCAAGATGGTTTGTGAGGGTAGTGCAGAGGACAGTGTTTTTCCCATATGGCCAGCTTGTGTGTGTGTGTGTGTGTGTGCATAAACAAAACACGAAACGGCATTAGATTTCAGAGCTTCCCCAAGCTTGTTTCAAGGAGAACACGGCATTGTTGACAGGATGGGGAGGGGTGATTGAGTGAGCGGAAGAAAAAGGAAAGGCCAGAGAGAACCTCCATAAAGCAAAAACGCCAGGTGACAACGACACACACAAAGACAGAGTTGTGTGCCAAAGGTGTGTGTTGAATGGGAAACACACACACACACACACATACCATCCCAACCTCACCTTTCCTTACCAGAGATGGTGACATTGCGCAAAACTCCCACACAAGAGTCAGGGCGTACATCACATTTCAGATAACGTTTTATTGTATCTTCTGAAGGGGCAATATTATAGAAATTAAACTCTATGTACTTTAGAGCAGTTATAAAATATTGTCAGAAGTTTCAATATTTAGTGAGAGCACCATAGATGTCTGGAACTGCCTAATAATTAGCGGATATACCAGAGCTGCACAGATTGTCCTCCATGATGGATGCACCACTGGTGGATGTAAGATACCTTGAAGTCCTCCACCTTCCATCTGCTTAACGATGCCCCAGAGGTGCACAAGTGCGTTCATGACTGAAGCAGCTCTCCACTTTCACCTTCTGCTTCCTCAGCAAGCCGCTTGTAATCTTGGAGGTGTGTCCTTATGTTGGGAAAACTGCTTTGCAGGAGACATGCGCTACTTCTCAATGTCGCAGTACATGTTGGAATTCATGTTTTCTTCTATGAACCACATAGAACCACACATGCAATCGCAGTCCATTACGAATGGTACCAGCACCAAGCTTGATTGTAGGCAAGACACAACCATCTTAATACTCACTTGTGTTGCCAAACAAACAATAACGGCTGTGTGTTGAGCCATTTTCAGTGGCTAGTAAAGCTAAATGGATATGTCCAAGTTTATTCATTCATTCATTCATTTTCTACCACTTATCCTCACAATGGTCGCGGGGGGTACTGGAGCCTATCCCAGCTGTCTTCGGGCGAGAGGCGGGGTACACCCTGGACTGGTGGCCAGCCAATCACAGGGCACATATAGACAAACAACCATTCATACTCGCATTCATACCTTTGGACAATTTGGAGTCGCCAATTAACCTAGCATGTTTTTGGAATGTGGGAGGAAACCGGAGTACCCAGAGAAAACCCACACATGCACGGGGAGAACATGCAAACACCACACAGAGATGGCCGAGAGTATGTCCAAGTTGAATTTCTATAATATTGTCCCTTAAGAAGACATACCGGTAATAAAATGGTTGCTTAAATATGGTGTGCACGCTCCTTGAGATACCACATTATTACAGAAAAATGCATGGCTTTAAGTTGAAAGACTGACAGTCACCCCTCAGTTGGTGTCTGTGACTTCAAAATATAATGTAGACCTTATTAACTGATTTCTTGGTCTTGATCCAATCTAAAGTGTATGTATGACGTGCAGAATTCAGCTGAAGGAAGTATGGCTTGTGGAATATAAAGACCACACTTTTAATTTTGCAATGCTGCAGAAGTGGCGTGCGGGTGACATTTGGTTCATGTGACTATTGGTTTTCATGAGAATTTCCTTCTGAAGAGGCTCCATTTGATGGCTTGGATAAATTGCTGCATCATGGTTTTCTGCTGCAGAGTCATGTGACGCTTCCTGCCGTATCACTCCTGCAGCAGCAGCTAAATGTGATGTGCCACTGGAGCAGTGTTTCTCAAATAGTGGGTGGTGGTGCGGGGGGGTCTGATTGTCCGGGAGTACTTTCAATATTAGTGCAGATATGCCAACATCCAAATTTTCTGTTACTTAGAACAGAGTTCTCGAGTATACCGTAATATCCATCCATCTATTTTCTATGCCGCTTGTCCTCACTAGGGTCACGGGCGTATGCTAAAGCCTTCACCTTGCATTAAGGCTCGCCCTATTTAACTTAATGCACTGCAGACACTGCAGTATTACAGTATATGCCAAAGTCTCCACTCTGCTGCAGTGGTCCACTGTATTGATGCCCTCAGTCTCATCTAAAAAATGAGTCTAAGCTGCCTGCCTTGACTTTAGAGGTTTCACTCTACTTTAGGCTATTAGGGAGTACAGTACCCTTTTTGGATAGAAGTTTGCTGAGAACATATATTTTCTCCAGTGTAATGCAAGTACAGAAGCGGAGTAAGCAGGGTGTTGTGCTGGGATTATGAGTGTTTATTTATAGGAGGGACAACTAAGAGCATGTGTTAATATGCTTCCATGCCAGACTCCACATGTAAGCACATTATAGGGAATGTAACACCTGCACAGTGTAATAAAGAGCTGTACACAGTGGCTTGTTGGGCCAGTTTGAAAGTGCCATAACTACTTTGTGTGAGCTCGAAGGAGGTGGTACTACCACAAATTTTTTCTAGCACATTGAATGAATTTGTGATTTTGATAATCGTGATTATCATCAGAAAAAAACAGTGGACCAATGGTACAATATCAACACATTATTTAAATTATTACTTTAGTAAAAAAAGTAAACAGAAGTAAACACTGATGTTTTCTCTTATTCAAATCTTTTGGCTTTTTATCCACCAACCAAGCCCCCCTGTGATCAATCTGCCCACCACTAATGTGAGCATTTTGTTCTTATATCCCTGATAAATTGTGTAGAAGGTAAATTAATTGATTTATGCTGTTCTTCTTAGTTAAGACAGAAACAACAGTGCCTCTGCTGGCTGTAGCCAGGTAGTGCACTACATTTTAGCTCAACTGCTTTACAAATCAACAGAATTCCTATAAATAAAATAATAAATTAATTGAAGTTTCATATTAGCCTGGATTTTTTAAAATGATTTTTCTTCCAAGAGTGTTAATTTTGAAAGGAATCCATGTGAATGACTTAATATAAAGTCTGTTGAAGTCAGGTTGTTATTTGTTATGCTTATTATTTGGCATCTTTGTACAATTTTTTCAAGCAGTTAAATTACCTGTTTGGATTTGCATCAGAGTGAAACTAGTCCAGTCTGCCTGTACGGTATGCCTCATACCGGATCCAGCCTGAATATTCCGGTTTCTTCCTGTAAAGTCTCACATTTATACCGTAGCAACCTGTTCAAACAAAGAAAGACGCCTTTTGAGGAAATGTGACGTCTAAAGCAGGAAGTTAATTATTGTTGTCACGTCACATGTTTTATGTGTAATGGAAATTAGAGTTGAGCTTCGAGGCAGGGCTAAAAATTGCTTCATTCTGTCTATGATGTGATGCAACTCCGGGTTGTTTGACATCCTGTTCCTCAACACCACAGGCAACAACGTGTGTTGGGAGTGTGTCAATAGGGGACAAAGCACAGCCACCAGCTGATGTAGCCTGTCAGACCACACATGTAGCCAGGGTGATCATTTTATGTCATTCACTTCCTTTTTGCCAAGAGGGGATGATGCCAATGATTGAACAGCACGATTTCTTGTTCGGGGTGTGGAATGCTAAAAATCATTAGCAAAGGCAATGCAGTAAATCTGGTCCCTCCATTGCCAAGCGTCATTGTCTGTGTATGCGATTTGTACTACTACTATTGTGAAATTAGAGGTGAAGGACTAAACAATACAGTTGACCCTTTTACAAACAATAAAGACACACACAGAAAGTAAACATGGTGTTCTTACATTTTTAACGTTTCTACAGTATTGCCTATAAATGTGCCTACTGTAACTGTCATTTCCTGCAATGGATCAATAAAGTATTACATAGAACTCGACCATAGTAAAGGTACCGGTTATTTTTTGATATCCTGGATCATTTTTAACACAGAGTAGGTATTTTTCCAAGTATGTCCACAATTTTCACTGTATTTCCCACATGATGTCATAGAAATTATATTTAGAATTTAAATTTGACCATATAAAGACAGTAAAGGTTCCGGTTATTTTTTTATATTATCCTAGATCATTTTTAACACGGAGTAGGTATTTTTCCAAGTATGTCCACAATTTTCACTGTATTTCCCACATGATGTCATAGAAATTATACTTATAATTTAAATTTCAAGTTTAAAATAATAATAATTAAAACCAATTTATATTTATTAAAACCCTCTAGACTCTGGATCACTGCATAAACATGGAACCCTGACATATTGCCATTCATACAAGACATCATGGCACGCTTGGTGCCGTTTCATGAGTTTTTAGTGTAAAATATATGCTTTGACTCAGGAAAGGTTTGGAAAACACTGCTTTAGATAACACATGACATCACATTTTAAAACCTTTTTAACATGCATTTTAATGTTCTGTGCATTCTAGTGCGAGAAAACGAGTTAATATGAGCTAGCTAGCAACGGACGTCATGGGAAATACCTATTTTGACGCCAAAGCCCTCACAAAAAAACTAACAAGTGTTCCACACATACCTGACCTGTATATTATTATTGTAGCAGCTAACAGCATTTTTACATGACGTGTCGCTAATCGCTAGTCTTAGCGTCATTCACAGATGGAAGAGTGGATAGCTTAGTGGGTAGTGGATAGTGGGTAGCTTTCCATTTTGCTACCAAGACTCAAGAAGATGCTCGTTTGCAGTCAGCATTTTTACCTGAGGTCATGTGCTGGAAGACACAGCCATCCCAAGGAGAGCAAACATCGTAAGTGTTGTCGCTGCTGTTGTTGTTGACAGAACTAGCGTAAGTATGTGCATCAATGTGCCCTAGGAAATGTTTTAAATCATCAAAATAGGGCAAGATACTGCAGCTATTACATGTTATCATCAGTGTACGTGTTAATGCATGGATATTGAAACCAAGCAACGTTGTTAAGAGCACGGAGAGAACACGCAAAAGCCACACAGCGGAGAATGGAACCCAGGTCTTCCCGATCCCCACTTTCCACCGTGCGGCGTACATGTTTCTAATGTAATTTTATTTTAATAAAAAAAAAACTGTCTCTTGAGTACCACTAAATTCCACCAATGTCACACCAGTGAAGTACCGCATCTTGCCCTAGATTATACTTGTATATTTATAACAGTTGCTCATCTGTGTTTTGTCAGATTGACAAGTACTTGTACTCCATGCGCTTCTCTGATGAGACGCTACTGGACATCATGCAGCGGTTCCGCATGGAGCTGGTCAAAGGACTTGGACGTGACACCAACGCCACCGCATCTCTTAAGATGCTGCCAACATTTGTGCGCTCCATCCCAGACGGCTCAGGTCAGTGCTTTAATGAACATGTACCGTATATAAAAGGAAATGTTCATCTATGGTTTAAGCATTTCTTTCTGCTCATTGCATATTAATAGAAGTCTGAGTATTTCTAAATGCAGTATTTGTATATGTGCTGATGAAGGGAATGCCTCTTGTGCCTCCATGATCCCCTTCCTCCGTTTCTCTCTTTCATCACATGCAACCAAACTGTAGCTTATGCAAGGTATGTTACTGTTAAGGCAGTTTCTGTATGACTTAAATAAAAATAATGTAACTAAGTAATGTAACTAACTAGTGACTATTCTAAAGTAGCGGTATGTATACAATATTACACATATCCTTAACATTGACTTAACAATAAGGATTTCCCGACGTATGGCCTTTTATTTAGCACTAAGTGTTGTTTTTGGCATAGTAGCACCCATTTGTGGTGGGCGGATCGCTACTCGGGCTTCAGTTGGTTTCCTGTCCGACTGCAGCGGTCTCATTCAAGATTCAACCAAACAGTACCACCTGCCAGCTCGGCAGGCAGGTAGGCAAGCCCAGACATACCACAGAGAGAGCAGGAGGATGGCAGAAACAAAGTGCATGGCTCTTTGCTTAATTTTTCAGAAGGTTGTACATTGATTCAGATTGATGATGCATTTTTAAAAAGTATCATAGCGGTATCGCACACCCTAGCACCCATCTCACCCTCCATGAACTTGGCTAATTACCGCAAGTAGCAATGAACAAAGAGTCAAATAAAGTACTTTTGCTTTGTACTCTTCTGAGTGACACTGTAGGTATAAACTGTCTGTTGAAACAACCATTGTTTTAATGTGTGAACAGTGAATCCATTGTTTATAACAGTTAATTGGTTCCACACCCAATAAGTGAATTTCCTTATTCATGAATTGAATATTTTCATACGTTGATCTTAGAAAACATTTTTGCGACCTTCTAAATATGATTTGTAACATTATTAGAGCCCTCTATACATGAAATAATACCCCTACAGTCACCTTTACTCATTACCCAATATAGTAGACATAATAACGTCGTAATAACAGAAAATAAGGCATTTAGGTTGTAAATGAGACTTGTACACGTGTGTTGCTGAAAATGGTGCTAACGACAAGTGACATCGGGGGTTCAGAGTTGGGTTTTGGGCTGTTGTTGCAGCACCCAAGTGTGGTGTAGTAACATTACGGACACCTAGGGACCAATCTTTGAATGCATCTTCTTAATACAGTCTTATTTGTATTTATATTTTAGTTTTAATTTAGGCTAAATAAACAGTACAATGTGCTTCTATGTGATAGAGATAAGCCACAAAATTGGTGAGGGATGGCTGTATTTCCCCGATACCTTCTTCCTCTCTGCCAACTTGTTTCTTGTGTTTCTACAGAGAAAGGCGATTTCATCGCATTGGATTTGGGAGGAAGTGCCTTCAGGATCCTTCGTGTCCGAGTGAGTCACGAGAAGAAGCAGACAGTTCAGATGGAGAGCCAAATCTACGACACACCCGAAGACATCATACATGGCAGCGGAACAAGAGTGTGTACACACACACACACACACATCCAGCTACAACATACAGTACTTCTCACCTCCTCCTCCCCATTCCAGTTATTTGACCATGTGGCCGAGTGTCTTGGTGACTTCATGGAAAAACACAACATTAAAGACAAGAAGCTGCCAGTTGGCTTCACCTTCTCCTTCCCCTGCCAACAAACCAAACTTGATGAGGTAAATCTATATTAATCAAGCCAACTGATGGTGACAACCTAACGCTGCCTCATGTCCATCTTATATCTCATTACCGTATGTCTTGTTGCTGTAGCTTTTACTCAGAGGATTTGCTTTGTCTGTGTACAGAGTACCCTGATAACGTGGACAAAGCGCTTCAAGGCAGGCGGCGTGGAAGGCATGGATGTCGTCAAGCTGCTCAACAAAGCCATCAAACAACGAGGAGTAAGTCTTCATCTGTGAGGACTCAACTGTGATGTCATTGAGAGAAAACTATTGTTATCTTGCTTGTCTTGCTTGTATTTCTTTCAGGACTACGAAGCTGACATCATGGCTGTTGTGAATGATACCGTGGGAACGATGATGACCTGCGGCTTTGATGACCAACGTTGTGAAGTTGGAATTATCATCGGTATTACAAATGTTTATTAGCCTACACCGGTCGAGTGGTTAGCACGCAGACCTCACAGCTAAAAGACCAGGGTTCAATTCCACCCTTGGTCATCTCTGTCTTGAGTTGCATGTTCTCCCCGTGCATGCGTGGGTTTTCTCCGGGTACTCCGGTTTCCTCCCACATTCCAAAAACATGCTAGGTTAATTGGCGACTCCAAATTGTCCATAGGTATGAATGTGAGTGTGAATGGTTGTTTGTCTATATGTGCCCTGTGATTGGCTGATTTGCTGCATTGTAACATGTTTGTGACGTCTTTGCTTGTAGGAACCGGTACCAACGCCTGCTACATGGAGGAGTTGCGTCACATCGACCTGGTAGAGGGTGACGAAGGCAGGATGTGCGTGAACACTGAGTGGGGGGCCTTTGGAGACGACGGCCGGCTGGAGGACATCAGGACAGAGTTTGATCGAGAGATTGATCGTGGCTCTCTCAACCCCGGCAAACAGCTGTATGTCACTTTGGTCTACTCATGCTCTTATGTTTATTTTGAATATTAGGGCTGCATAATGTGTATATTTTTTCATGACTTCCTGACCCATACCGCTAACTTTTATGGATTATTATTTAAATTTAGATGTAACTGTAGTTTCTGCACACATGGAGGTAAGAACGACTCAAGCTTTTTGAACCCTGTGGTAATGGAAACAAGCCCCGGGCGTCATAGCAATACTGCCATTTCAGGTGGTTGATAAGGTTGGATGTGTTGAAGCTTAATGTTTTTTTTCCCGCTTCATCGCTGAATATTTGCTGAGCATTTGGCAAAATATCTTCCTCTGAAACTGTGTCTATCGTCTTGTTACTTGTGCTGCAGTTTTGAGAAGATGGTCAGTGGGCTGTACATGGGTGAGCTGGTTCGTCTCATTCTGGTCAAGATGGCCAGAGAGGGTCTTCTGTTTGAGGGCAAGATCACCGCTGAGCTGCTTACTAAAGGGAGAATCGAGACCAAGCATGTCTCTGCCATTGAGAAGTAAGTCTCATTTGCATCATTTTAGAGGATGCTGGTAATGTATAGCATAATCTATGACGGGTTCGCTGTGGGTCCCAACCTCGGACGTACTTTTTCCCATGGTCGTGAAGTCACAAGGAAAAGGAAATGATGAACATAACTGCATGCATGCAAAAAGTGTATTAGGAATGAAATGGCCTTTATTGTCAGTATACAAGATGTACAACGAGATTGGAGAGCTTCTCCTTTCAGTGCAATAGTTAAGTTAAAACAGTATGCAAAAACTAAAGTAAAAAAAAAAAGACAGTTTAACAAGATATCCCAGATATACACATAATATTGTGTGTATATGTTTTCGAGGTAGTGACAGAGGCAGTGATGGAAATATTGCACATTTGCATTACACTAATGCTAATGTTAATGCTAATTTTATAGGATTACAATACACTGTCTTGCTATTAAACCACCAACAAGTCTTTATTTAGCTTATATCTGTGAATTAAAAAAAATTTGCTTATTGATGTTAGAAACTTGATGTTGTCTTAGAAACTTTGGGTCCTCATATTTGTAATTTGGTCCTTGAGCTAAAACATTTGTGTCTGTTTTATAGGATTACAATACACTGTCTCGCTTATCTCACTCTCTTTTTTTTAGGAGTAAGGAGGGATTAACCAAAGCCAAAGAGATTTTAACCAGACTCGGTGTAGAGCCCTCAGCTGATGACTGCATCGCTGTTCAACATGTGGGTATTGTTGCCAAAATACATACTAAGTAGGACCTTGTCCCCTTTTGGTTAATGTGGCTTCCTCCCACAGTCCAAATATTAGCTTCATTCAAGACTCTAAATTGCTTTGAACAGGAAAGGCGTATTGAGAATGGATGTTGACTGTTTAAAGTTTAATGTGCTTCTTCTCTCTCTGATGGGCTCCATTTAGGTTTGTACCATTGTGTCCTTCCGCTCTGCCAATCTGGTAGCGGCGGTGCTGGCGGGCATCCTCAAGAGGCTCAAAGAGAACAAAAGTGTTGCCCGACTCCGCACTACTGTTGGCATTGATGGATCTCTCTACAAGATGCACCCACAGTGAGTCAAAAGTTGTGAAAATGGTTTTACGGAATACCTGTACTGCAAATAACTTCACTCAAATATACTTCAGGTATGCCCGACGTCTTCATAAGGCGGTTCGCCGACTGGTCCCCGATTCTGATGTGCGATTCCTCCTGTCTGAGAGCGGTAGTGGAAAAGGAGCCGCCATGGTGACAGCTGTGGCCTACAGACTCGCTGAGAAGTCTCGACAAATTGCACAAACTTTGTCAGAGTTCCGCCTGACGACAGAACAACTGCTAGAGGTGAGTTCATATTTGTGTACAGTACTTTGTATGTGAGTATAGCTACTGTATGTACGGACTTGTTCTATGTTTTTCCAGGTAAAGAACCGCATGAGGACTGAGATCCTAAATGGCCTTTCTAAGGACACACAGGCTTCTGCCACTGTGAAAATGTTGCCAACATTTGTATGCAGTACTCCTGATGGCACAGGTTAGACACAACCACATGCTTCTGTAACTGGGAGGAGACTAGCGAGACGTGGCATGTTGACATGTTGACACTTGACACGTTGACATTACACCCACCAAGGGGGCTCAAGAACAAGTAAACATGTCATAGTCTATGATGGCTATTTAATGGAGGGCCAAAGTCAGCTGGGATAGGCTCCAGCATAGCCCCGCGACCCTAGTGAGGATAAGCCGCATAGAAAAAGGATGGGTGGTGAGTGGCGAGAGAGAGGAGGGGATCCACAACAACTTCTCAACAGATATGATCGTTTGTGATCTCGTTCTTCGTTAGCATCCTTTTTTTTTTTTTTTAGATAGACTTCATTTATTGTCATCGCACAATAACACAGCAGTGATATTGCAAACGAAATGTCGTTGCCTGGCTTCCGTTTAATAATAATAATAGTGTGGTGAATAAGTAGATGACATTAAATATGAACAACAATGTACAGCGTAAACAGTAAATTGCACAAATAATTTAAATAATTTTGAATAAATAATAATAATTTAAAGTTTTGCATGTGGGCAGGTAGAGGGGCTTATTTAGCATTCAGCAGTCTGATCTTACACCTTTACCAACTTATATCATCTGTCCTTGCCAGGATGGAATTTATTGGTCATGCTGATTTGCCGTACATTCTGACAAGATCGGCTACGCCCACGCCATATTCGTATTTTTGTTACAAACTCATTCTTGAATTTTTTTTGGCCTTCTTTGTCACATAGCTTTGGGTTATTTAGCAGTCGCCCCTACATAGTGTTCAAAAACCATGGCTAAATCTTAACAAATATCTTGTGGAAAACAATCACATGAAAACTGGTGTATTTGAAAACCTAGTGATTGAATGCAAGTCTATTCAGAGTGCTAACGGATTGTTGTCTGTGTCTCTGTGGTGACTGCAGAAAATGGTGATTTCTTAGCTTTGGATTTGGGAGGAACCAACTTTAGAGTTCTGATGGTGAAGATTCGTTCCGGGAAAAGGAGAACCGTGGAGATGCATAACAAGATCTATGCCATTCCCCTCGAAGTGATGCAGGGTACAGGGGAGGAGGTGAGTTCATCATCCAACTCCCAATTGGGTTTTTATAACTTGTGGGAGCCACATAACTGATATTTATGATATGATATTATGACATGAGGGCTGCACGGCGGTTAGCGCGCTGACCTCACAGCTCGGAAACCAGGGTTCAATTCCACCCTCGGCCATCTCTGTGTGGAGTTTGCATGTTCTCCTCGTGCATGCGTGGGTTTTCTCCGGGTACTCCGGTTTCCTCCCACATTCCAAAAACATGCTAGGTTAATTGGCGACTCCAAATTGTCCATAGGTGTGAATGTGAGTGTGAATGGTTGTTTGTCTATATGTGCCCTGTGATTGGCTGGCGACCTGTCCAGGGTGTACCCCGCCTCTCGCCCAAAGACAGCTGGGATAGGCTCCAGCACCCCCCGCGACCCTCGTGAGGAAAAGCGGTAGAAAATAAATGAATGAATGAATATTATGGCATGATCCTTCTCAACATTTAGCATCTTTAAACTACTCTACTTGGGTGATGTCAAGTTGGATGTGGGACAGCTTGGCGGGTTGATAGTTGGACGCTGCCAGTTCATAGATAGTCTTGTAAGTTGCACGGAAGCCGGTTGTATGGTGACCGGCAGGTACGTTGTTTAGGATTAGCAGAGTAATCCTGTCTGTTACCTTTTGACCTCTGCTTCCATCTTATTTGACGGGTTTCACTTTAATTTCCAATATGATAAGTAAATATTCTTATTCATTTCATATGAAGCAAGACAATAAAATGGATGTGACATCACAGCATTGCATCAATCAAACATACACATCAATTTACACTCCGTGACATGTCTTTCCTTTTCCAGTTGTTTGATCACATTGTTCATTGTATAAGCGACTTCCTGGACTACATGGGGATGAAGAACGCTCGTCTTCCTCTGGGCTTCACCTTCTCTTTCCCTTGCTTACAGACCAGCTTGGATGCTGTAAGTATGGACCACTTCTTCACTCCACAAGATGATATTGATTAAAGGTGTCTGTTTGCATGTCTACCCAGGGCATCCTGGTGGCGTGGACCAAAGGGTTTAAAGCGACAGACTGTGAAGGAGAAGATGTGGTGGGGCTTCTGAGGGAGGCTATTAAGAGGCGAGAGGTAGAAAAAGAGTACAAACTGGTGTGGATTTGTACAGTTTGTGTGGATTTAGGATCATGGAACGTTTTAAATGTGTGACTGGCAATGTTTTAAATGTTTTAATATTGGCTCAGCTCCCTTTTCACCACAACGTACAAATGCAGAGTCCGCATCACATAGGCTCAAGACCCACTTATTTAATTTAGCTTTTAACTCTTGCTCCTAGTATACTCTTTTTTTAACTTTTGAACTTGACTTTTATCTAATGATTATTTTATACCCTATACCTTTTATTTTGGATATTAACCAAATGTTTTTATAGTTTTACACATGCTTATTTTAGTTTTTTTAATGTTCTTATATATTTCATTTGTATGTTTTATGTTTATTTCTATATATACTTTCTATATTCTTATTTTATGTTTTTATATTTCTTATCCCATATATCCAGTGTTTCCTCAGTGGGCGCTCTCTGCGCTGGGGGCTGTCCTCGGTTGGGGGCTGAGGTGTCTCCTCTCATGGGGCTTACCGACTGGGGTGGCTGGGAGCTCTGTGGCGGTGCCCCACTGCAGCGCTGCGGGTCCCCTGCCTACCTGCTGTGTGGTGGCCCCCTGCGTTGCGGCATCATGGCCTGGGCTGTGGGCAGCCCCCAGCGCAGATGGCAGCGCCTCCTGAACTGGTTCCTCTGTACTCAGGCAAACAAACTTCTTGTGTGTGTGTGTATGTGTGTCTGTGCGAGTGTGTGTGTGTGTGTGTGTGTATATATGTGTCTTGTTGTTATTTTTCTCTTTTTAAACATGTAAAGCACTTTGTGCTACATATGAAAAGTGCTCTACAAATAAAGTTTGATTGATTGATTGACTGCAGACGCTGCATCAATCTGTTTGTTACATTTTCATCATTTACTGTTCTATCAGTGAAACTTTCCTATATTTCTCTGAAGGAGTTTGAGCTGGATGTTGTGGCCGTGGTCAACGACACAGTGGGAACCATGATGACCTGCGCCTACGAGGAACCGACTTGTGAGATCGGACTCATTGCTGGTCAGTTCACTATTTGTCACTACACAGTAGGTCTCTTGAGATGTCCCCAATCAATATAAGATCATTCTTCTGTGTGTAGGCACCGGCAGTAATGCGTGTTATATGGAGGAGATGAGGAACATTGAGATGGTAGACGGCGATGTAGGGCGCATGTGTGTCAACATGGAGTGGGGTGCCTTTGGCGATAATGGCTGCCTAGACGACATCAGGACGGAATATGACCGCACCGTGGATGACTTCTCCCTTCACCCAGGCAAACAGAGGTGACACACACACACACACACACACAATTCTACCCATGTCAGAAACACCTGCTAGCAGTTAATCCTTTCTGTCCCTCATACATATTGTATGTGTGTACAATTATGTGGTGTGTGTCTGTGCACTATAGATACGAGAAAATGTGTAGCGGCATGTACCTTGGTGAAATAGTGCGAAACATACTAATAGATTTGACCAAGAGGGGCTACCTATTCAGAGGTCAGATTTCAGAGACACTGAAGACCAGGGGCATCTTTGAAACAAAGTTCCTGTCTCAGATTGAGAGGTAAGAATCCTCCACAAATGGACCAGCATGTTCAGCGCATCTTATCTCATAGAGTAGACATGGGCATTTTAGTGGCTGTTTAATCAATACATAAATGTATTATCCTTCATCCTGGTGACTCGTGATGTGTTTGTGCATCTTTATGCAGTGACAGACTAGCTTTACTTCAAGTGAGGTCCATCTTACAGCACTTAGGGCTGGACAGCACCTGTGATGACAGTATCATTGTCAAGGAGGTAAGATACAGAGTGTTTAAATGATAACATCACAGTCCATCATACTATTCCCCAGATTGAACAATACAATACCACATATTTTGTAAGGTGTGGTGTTTGTCTTGCAGCCATTTTTATTAAGTATCATGTTGCATACAGACTTGCTAGTGACAAAAGCCCCCCCCGCGGTTGGGGCTTGTAGACCTCATGTACATTATCAATACAACAAAACATTTTATCAACCGCGATTTGTGAAAGAGCTTGGAGTGTGCGACCGTGTGGAAATGCGTATTTGTGAATTGATATGCAATTCAATATGGTGCAATAATGATAATGTTTTGGCCTTTTATTGTTACACAGGTATGTGGAGCCGTGTCACACCGTGCCGCTCAACTCTGTGGGGCAGGGATGGCGGCAGTGGTTGATAAAATCAGAGAAAACCGTGGACTGGACCATTTGAACGTCACGGTCGGAGTGGACGGGACTCTGTATAAACTGCATCCACAGTAAGATATAGCAATATAAAGAAATTCAATGCCTTGCGAAATGCAGATAGATTAGTCATGAGGAGATACTTCTTATACACTCAGCTCTTAAATCAAATATGTTGTAGTAATCAGAAATGAAGATATTCAAAGGGACATTGCGGTCGTCTACAATCATTCATTTTTATATTTTAATCTTAATCTTTATATTTTAAGCTTTGTACTTCAGACCAGGGTTCAATTTCACCCTCGGCCATCTCTGTGTGGAGTTTGCATGTTCTCCCCGTGCATGCGTGGGTTTTCTCCGGGTACTCCGGTTTCCTCCCACATTCCAAAAACATGCTAGGTTAATTGGCGACTCCAAATTGTTCCAAAGGTATGAATGTGAGTGTGAATGGTTGTTTGTCTATATGTGCCCTGTGATTGGCTGGCGACCAGTCCAGGGTGTACCCCGCCTCTCGCCCAAAGACAGCTGGGATAGGCTCCAGCACCCCCGCGACCCTTGTGAGGAAAAAGCGGTAGAAAATGAGTGAGTGAGTGAGTGAGTGCTTTGTACTTCAAGACATGTCAACTTCAAACCAAATATCTTGTCCGTCCAGCTTCTCCATCATCATGCACCAGACCGTCAAAGTGCTGGCTCCTCAGTGTAATGTCAACTTCCTGTTGTCAGAGGACGGCAGCGGCAAAGGAGCGGCGCTCATCACGGCAGTGGGCGTCCGAATGAGACAAGAGCTGAACAACTGATAACTTTTGACAGTTCTACATGGCTCCTTCCTGCTCTGTCCTCACTCAACCAAAGCAGACCAGGGAACACCCGCTCCAGTAGCCGCTTTAGCTTTTACTCCATGTGGCAGAAAGAAGAGAGCTTTCTCTGCTATTTAGCACAATCACCATACTATACTAGTACGATGATAGCTTTGCACAGTTCCAATATTGCTGTGGTGTGTAATGTCGCCACCTTGAGGATTATTTTGGTAACTGCAGGATGTCACACTAGACAAAGGATGTCCAAATGCAGTTGCATTAATGTTGTTTCATGATGTTTAGTAGCTGCAGGGTCGTTCTTTAAATTATTGTACCAACATCACCACAATGTGTCTGCACAAAAAGACAGCAATATGATATGAAGTGAAAACAATAATATACACAATATGTAAGGGGTTTGTGTTTTTGCTTTAAAGCTTTTAAGGTCTTATCCAGATATAAAAATCCATTCTTTTACATACGATACTGTTATTTATTCTATTTTTACATCAGGGGGTGATGAAAACGTTACTGCTGCAATCAAAAAGTTGATGTTTATTACATAAGGTGCCTCAGCCTGGAAGGAAGTGTGAACATGGAGGGATGTCACATGCCTATATAATGAATATACTGTACTGTAAGAGCTCTTTGTATTTTACCAAGTATTTGTACAATTCCCAGTATGCTGCTGCTGTCTATAAGGCATGCGAATCAATCCGTTTCTTAGCAACGTGAAATGAATGAAACATGAGTGTATGAGGTGCTATCATGGGTGCCAGTGGACCACCAGTGGCCAAAATCTGTAGAAGAACCGTACACTTGAATTGGATTTGAAGCATTCTATTCTTTCTCACCTCTTGTTTAATAAATGCTCCTAAAATCTCAGGAGCATGATGTTCCATGAAGTAGCCCAAATCTTGCACATGTATTTATGTAATGACTTCTCTTTCCCTTCATTTTGGCTTATGGCGTTCCTCAGGGCTCCATCGTTGGTCCACTAATATTTTTGAAGCTATTTTAACATTCTCCAAAAATACAACTGCACTTTCAAACTCTTGATGGTCTCAAGAACATTTATCACCTCTTTTTACAACTCGGATGACGATTCTCGGATGGGAGATGTGCAGCACAGGATGACAAAGTTTAAAGCTGCTATAGTGTTGTATGGGATATTTTGACAGAACGTTAAACATCACATTTATGTGGACAGGACAAGCTCAATGTAATCGGAACTCCAATGAATGATATGTTTTCCATCAACAATCACTCCATCCACACTGTCTTTGTCACATAAATACTTGAATCTGTCCAACACTGTCAACCAGTCCTTCACTAAATAAAATCAATCCTATGTCAGAAGGAGCGGCATTCATGTGTCATTTATAAACTATTACCTGTAATAAAAAAAACACATAATTTCACATTTGATAAACACGTTACATGTTTATTTAGGCCTCATCAACTGGCCTTCATTTTGTGCAGACACCAAACAAATTATTCACAATGCCACTATACGTATTCATAAATAGTACTCAGGACCAGATCTGCATGATTGCCACTGATTATTTACATTTTGATTACATTAATACACTCCATTTTCATTTTTCAATCATGGCATACACTAGGGAATGTTATATAAATAAAAACATAAACTAGGATATTGACTTATTTGCCGATAACCAATATGCTGATATTGGCCAACTCTCGATTTCCAATTCCAATATTTTAGAAATTTTGTTGGCCAATTTAAACTTGTGACGCACTCACTCCTCTCCTGCCTTGCGAGCTGGCTGCTTGCAAGGTTTTCCTGCATGCACCAAAAAAATTATTTGCATCCCAATTTTCTTCCTACGGTCTGTGGGCTATGAAACTCACCCTTAAATGTCTTTGTATGTTAGAGCTTACGTAGTTGTTGGTTATTCTGCATTATTTGTTTATAGTGTATTGTCTGTTGTTACCTACTTATTACATTGCTGTGTGATGTTTTAGCATTATAACTGCTTTCATGCTGCAATCTCTGCGGTTGTCATTGTAGGGAAGATACCAATATCAGATAATTATTGGCCATTCTCATAAAGAACTAAAGTCCATGAGGGAATAGAATGAAAATGTCTTGCCTTCTGAATAAAGACTCTTCAAATAACAGGAAACATTACAGTATATGCAATATAGTGCAGTATGTCCTTGTACAATGTCAAATTAATGCAGGACTTTTTTTTTACATGTTCTATCTCTGCAGCTTTGCATACATTTCACATTGTGTGATATTCATTTAAAATCAGTCTTCCTGGCTAATATTGAATATGCATATTGGAATCTAAATGTGTTCTGCCAAGACGGACCTGACACTTGCATGTGGGATTTTTGTTCCATGGCAATCAATCCAGGGTGTACCCCGCCTCTTGTCGGAAGTCAGCTGGGATAGGCTCCAGCATACCACCACGACTTAATTGAGGATAAGCGATATAGAAAATGAATGAATGATTTTAAATACACCAATCATTGTTATTTATCTATGTGTGATTTTTCGCTAAATATATTTTGCAGCCATCTACATCTACCAATGTGTGTTTCGCTTATTTAGCCAATAAATATAAAAACTTAAATGTTCCCTCACAGACAGGCATGTCTACTAGTCCAGCAGTAAAAACTTGATACGTTTGGCAGTGGGAAAACAAGGAAATCTACTAAAGAGTCTAGAACAGGGGTCTCAAACTCAATTTCACTGGGGGGGGGGGTCACTTGAGGTGAGGCTGGGTCGCATCAAGTATTGGAGTAGGGCTGGGTATCTCATGATATGATTCGTGATACATGGATCACAAAAATGATAATACAGTATCTTGATACATTTCCATGTGATAACACCTGTGTTAGCCTGTTGTCGTGAGCCGCAAAATATGATTTGATGGGCCACAAATGGCCTGTGGCCCTCAAGTTTGACACCCCTGGTCTAGAATTTGTTCAAAAACAGAATGAGAGGGGGTAAAACAGCACACTCCTTACGTCCACGCTCCCAGTCTGTAGTTTTTGTGTTTACTGCATTTTGTTTGACTCTTTTGTGTACCCTTTCACAATCAGTGATAATACACTAAAAAGGGGTAAATACAACAAAAAAGAAGCAAAGCAACAGCTGTACTTTTCAAATTTAAAGCTCATTACACATTTTAAGCTTTTTTAAGTTGGCTTCTGCAGACCCAATTTTGAGAAACACTTCACTAAAGACGAAAATGATATGAGGTGGGCCTTACGATCATTCACAATAGCAGCAAATGTAAACTCAAAAAACGGTCTTCTGTTATTTTTTCAAACAACCATTAGAACACCATGACTGTAAAACCAAGTCCTCCGATCACACCCTCAGTGTTGTTTCAATGTAAAGATGCCCAAACCAGCTTCTTTACATCAGGAATGTCCTACCATCTTTTGCGTCATCATTGCCCATATCCTTTGTTTACATCCCAAGTGTTGTTTGTATCTATGGATGTGTGCGCGCTGTTGTTGCCTTGGCTGCGCGTCATGGTCACTCTGAAGGTATGTGTGTACTGCAGCTCCATCTTGTCCTCCTCTGTTACTTTGATGAAAGGACACCAAGAGAAGGCGTGACGAAAACCAGCACGGAACCTGCAACAGACAACAACATTGTGAACAACTACACGCTAAGATGTGCTTGAGTATTGACGGTACTGTTTTTACCTTTGGTTTAGACAGCAGTAAATGATAGGGTTGTACATGGTTGAGCTCATTGCTAGCCAAAAAATGGTCAGGTAAACCTGTCAAAGATAGGAAATACATAACTATTTAACTGTATCTTACTTTTCAGATAAAAAGATGATACATTAATGATAATGATACATTACGTCGCTGTTTGATGTGTGTGCTAAAAAGCTGTGTGCTAGCATGAATTAGCTTGAGGTTGTGCACCAACAAATACGCACATTAGCACTCAATAACGTCGTCTAAACTTAACTTTACGCATAGTAAACACATAGTATCGGTATTTGATACCAAACATGAGGTGAAAAAAACGGTAAAAGTACAATTCTGTAGGCTGTACACCGTGGGATAAAGTTAGCAAACACAATGGTGCCTTTAATGACCCCCGAACAAAGTGGGACGCGTCGCCACTGGCAACATACAACGTATTTAAGTTATAGGCAAGAAAAAATAGTCAAATGTACACTTTTGCTGGTGTCAAGAGGATAAAAAAAAACACAATCAACAAACATGGTCGAAAAAAGAAACAAACCTGTTGAATGTAATGTTGCTTGTAAATGTCTCTATTGAATGATCCCAATATGAAGTAAGTGTGGTAGGGCAACCAACACAGAGCAAATGTCACCACCACAACAACCATCATCTTGACTACCTGCGAGCAAACACAGAATAAAAGGCACCGTATGTCAACTCAGCAGGCACAAAAATATTACTTGTGTCAAAAAAACAACAACAATGTTGACCTTTCTCTTTGCTGTGATTTGGCTGTGGTAGTGGTCCGACGCCTCTCCGGGGATGTGGCCTCCCCACAGGGTCCTGCCTACCAGGCTGTAGGTCACCAGCATCACCAGCAGGGGGAACAGGTAGATCAGCAATATGACAGCAAACTGGTAGCTACAGGATCCATAGATAAATAGAGTGTAAGAAGAAGCATATTGATGACATCAAACTCAAGATACTTGTTATTGATGGGGTCAAAGGTCATATTGCATGTTTTTTGTTAATTCTGAACCAAACAAGCACTTTTCCTTAGTTATGAATGCACCTGTGTAGATTCCATTGGTTTCCATCAATGAGAGCAAAAGAGTGCTGGCAACCGTTCGCTTTTGGCAAAAGTGTTGTTCGACTTATTTAAATGCAAATGTGTGATTAACTCTGAGCGACTGAGCACCACACGATCCTTCACCTGAGTTGATGTGTTCCGCCGTAGTCGTCCGGCCAATCGACCATGCAGACAGTTCTGGGGTAGTAAAATCTTGTCACGCTGTAGTAGCACTGTGGGAATGCGAGTAAGATGGCTACGATCCATATGAGCGTTATCACAACCTTGGTGGAGGTGGAGGAGAGACGGGGCTTCAAAGGGTGGATGATGGCCATGTATCTAATGCAGGAGTGAAAGGTTAATGAGTTCAGAGCCATTTACAGCTGCCCATAGACAGCGGTTGATATTAAATGGCAGCCTGTAACCATTCATATATCAGTTAGCCTTCAAATGTTGCATACTTTTCAAATTCCTTCTCTTATCTTGCTGTATATATCTTTGGACAGCCTCTAATTCGAAGCCCATTTTATTTTCCACAGTCATTAGGGCTGTCAAATGATCATAAATTAAAATCGAATTAATCACAGTTAATACAATTTGCATCTATGTCTGAAAAATGCCAATTTTTTACTGTATTTAACAAAGAGAAAGATAAATGACAGGGCATAATCATATACTGTACCGAACTGAATATGTCAATCAAGCTAAAATATACCACACAAGCCTAAACAGCCATATGTCAAACACTATTTAATAGTAGCAGAACATTCTAATCCCACTTTAAACCGTGTTATTATGAACAATGAGGGTTTGCTTTCAAATACACTACGTAATTTAAGGGACGTTTATTTGTTTTCAGTGAATTTTCCAGCGTACTTAAATGTAGCAAACTGCCCCAATTGAGAGTTATGAAGTGAGCGATAAGAATATCCACTTCATGTTTTTCGTTAGCTTCCTGTTTATTTACACACGCGCATTATAAAGTCACTTTTGTGATGTTCGGAGTGTACGTGAATGCATCTCGAGTGCTTGTCATGAGAATGAGGAAGTGTCGTTCCCAAGATGAACGGACGAGAGACTTGTGACTTGGAGATAGTACATAGTTTATGGTGTTGGAATTGTACTGCTGTTGATGTGTTCGGGTCAGAATGAAGTTATAGAGAGGTGTGCTTGCATTAATTACACTAAAAAAATGTAACGGAATTAATGAAGCCTTAATTATTATTCGTTAGCTAACACTTATCCACTTTAACGTCACTAGCATATTCCAGTTGACTTTGGGCAAGAGGTCACATGATCTAGCACCTTATAGTGAGGCGTTCTACATCAGTTTTGGTTCAATTTTGATGTTACGGGCCATATTTTCAAAGGAGCTTCCTTACCTGTCCACTGCGATGGCAGCCATGGAGTAAATGGATGAAAACATGGCGGTGATGGGAAAGAAGTTCTGGAATCTGCAGTAGCCCAGGCCGAAGTACCAGTCGTTGTGTAGAGCGTAGACAAAGTTGAACAGGGTGTTAAATGTTGCCATGGAAACATCAGAGAAGGCCAGGTTGACGATGAAATAGTTAGTCACAGTTCTCATCCGCCTGTGAGCTAGAATGATCCAGATGACCGTGACGTTCCCAGTGACGGACACCAGGATGATAAGGGAGTAGGCTAAAGCCCACAGAGCCACCTGACGGGAAGGGGGAACGGTCACAGGGGAAGATTTATTCCACTTTTCAAGCAACTGCTGTACAAAACTTTCTTTATTCCCAGTCATCTGTGATTGAAGTAAAATAGGAGCTGTCTTCTACCTGCCAGTTGGGCTGCTGGAATTGATTCCCCACGGTCTCATTCGTGTCCTCCAACCAGGCTGGAAGCGTGACTGGCAGTGGTAGCGATGTACCCTCTTGGTCTCGTTCCAAGTGCCGGATCAAACTGTCCATGTTCTCTGTCCTGCTTGACCTGCTCAAATGGAAAACTGCGCTGTCACAAATGTACATTAAGATCAATTTCTGTTCCTCAATGTACATTTCTTGTTAATATTAAGTTATCCCTGACCGGACCGTGATAGGTGAATTCTGCAAATTGGTGTTCAATATTAATGCATGTAATATTTTTGTGATTACAGCATAAAAAATGTGTTAATGACTTTCAAAATCCAATTTTTTGACCATTATTAGAGCCCTGTAGACATGAAATAGCACCCACGTAGTCACCTTTATACTCCTATTATTTTACAACACATTGCTCTCCTGGATTGCATAGGCTATGTGATCACTGTTCTTTGTTTGGCATGAAATAAGCTATGAAAATAAATGTTAGAAATAGTTATTTTCATTTTTGTAAAAGTAGCTTTCACAAGAAAAAACCTTAGTGACCCCTAATACAGCCAGTAGTGCATTTCAATATTTACACATACGTATGTGATCGGTATCGGCCGATGTCATTCACAGATTATTGGGATCCATCCACATCCCTAATTGCAAGACTTTCTGTCCCCAACCCTGTCTGCTAATTTCTTGGTGAATTGTGCATGAGTCTTAACACAAAAACACATGTAGCTGTAGTGTCTGTCAATAGACGCAGTATCATTTCATATGCATTAAAAATGTACAGTTTCAATTAGGTTTACATGACTTTGGTGGATGTTCTCCTTTGGGTGAGGATTGAACTCATCAACAGTTGTCAACAGCGGTCATCTTGCTGTGAAATAGTTTTCTCAAATGGTTTGAACTTCATAATGACCCTGTGACTGGCGACCATATCCATGGTGTATAGTTTCCTTTTGTTCCAAGCCAGCTGATATAGGCTCCGGCAGCAGCTGTGACACCTAACAAGATATGTCATTTATAAAAAAATATTTTTCTATATTTCTATATTGTTGACTGGCTCAAGTTTCACCCTATTACAAAAACACAGTGTGTAAGCGCATTGCACCATGTGTAGTAATAAGGCATCGGGATAGACTCATGTAGCCTTTACAATAGAACCTCACATAATAGCAAATATGTCCCCGTAGGCCATTTGAACTATTCTAGCGGTAAATTTTCCAGGAAAAACAAAGACTTTTTGCGCCCCTGTTCAAGCACACAGCACATAATTACTGAATGAACCACTTCATAAATGACTTGTATGAAACACGAGCCTGCAATGTAATTCCTATTTCAGAGGTTTTCAGTGCTAATTTAATAAGACTTGGGGGTGTCAAGAGAGTGATCAGAGCTAACAGCCGCACTCCACACCATCACGGTGCGGACATGATCGCACATTCATCTTACAAAAGCTCACTATGGGTTGGGTCTTTAAATTCAATATGTTCCTGCTGACCTTTCGTTAGTTACAATCTGTAACTCCTAATTGATTGCCTTGCTAAATGCGAACCCTTGAATACAGTGGAAGTGCCAAAGTCCAGCACAATTAAGCACAGGGATTCATGTGGTGAGAACGCCTGCCTCACAGCCAGGTGGTTCTTTGTTTGAATCTAGCATGACGTGCACGGTTTAACTCACATTGTCCAAAAATATGCATGTTAGGTTAATTGTAGAATATGAGTGTGAACTGTCTACAGCAAGATTAACCATACTTTAAATACTGAAAAATGAAAAGTTTTTGTGGGGCACTTTGACATTTGTGTATTAACAAAGGTGCAGCAACATTGTTATTATGAGAGTTAACACAGAAGAACGACTTTTCTGGCGTAGTGACGCAGTGCCTCGCTCACAGGTAACTTAACAGCTTTGCGCATCACCTGTGAATTTGAAATAAATTGAATTAATGAATCATTTAAACAGAAGCAGGAAATCTGTGAAAACGCTGCATAAAGTGGTGCAGAATCTGGAAGATCTAGAAAGCTTTATTGTGTATACAAAATACAAATACCTGAAAATGAGCATAATAGGTCCCCTTTAATGACAAAGCTTTGTGTTATTATTAGTATCAACATTTCAGATTGATCTCTTCATATTGTGCCTTTTAGTTCTAAAAAAAAAAATCCAACAGTGTGCCACGGGCCAATAAAAAACAACCTGTGGGCTGCAATTGGCCCCAGGGACACACTTTGGAAACCTCTGGTCTACAGTATATATGCCGTGTGATTGACTAGTCCAGGGTGCGCCCTGCCCAAATCAGCTGGGATTGGCTCCAGCTCACATAAGCAGCATAAGCGGTTGAATGTGAGTGAATACGTTTTGGAAGAAGTTTACCCACTCTGCTTTGGATGCTCACGAGAATTATGACATGACACGTCATAATTTGACCTCTGAGGCATGTTTTAGTCCAACTCTAAAACCTCGCAATGGCTGCACGGCGGGGAGTGGTTAGCGCGCAGACCTCACAGCAAGGAGACCAGGGTTCAATTCCACCTTCGGCCATCTCTATGTGGAGTTTGCATGTTCTCCCCGTGCATTCCAAAAACATGCTAGGTTAATTGGTGACTCCAAATTGTCCATAGGTATGAATGTGAGTGTGAATGGTTGTTTGTCTATATGTGCCCTGTGATTGGCTGGCGACCAGTCCAGGGTGTACCCGGCCTCTCGACTGAAGACAGCTGGGATAGGCTCCAGCACCCCCGCGACCCTCATGGGGAAAAGCGGTAGAAAATGAATGAATGAATGAATAAATTGTACCACTTTTGCAGAATTCAACTTTGGAGGTTTCACTCTGCACACATGGAACTGTCCTTTGGTGCTTAAGTACATTTTATTGCCTATTGATTATTCAGTAACAATGTTGATCCTGAAAATATAACCCAGGTGTCTTATAATACGAACATTAGTAATGGGTTTGAGTTTTAAAACAGCACTATCCTAATTGGCCATCATTTAACAATGTCTGGAGGTAATTACGTACATATGTGTGCGTGCGTGTGCATGCTCCCATCTGCTTATCTGAAACGGACACTCACCGGTCACAACATTAGGTACACATGCACGACCTTAAGCTGTATACGATCCAAAAAGCAGTTAGCTTTCACAATTATACAATTTATTTTTAGTTGTAGAATTGCACTCAATCATACTGACAGATGCGTCTAATATTTGTTGCTCGCCAACCTCATAATGCAATCCTTATACATGAATGCAATTTAGTAACATCAATAATAAATTAATTATTGAGGATTCTTATCTTTGATGCCCTCATTTTTGACATCTCTCAAATATACTCATGTAAATGACATTTTTTTATGATGTATATGTGTTACAACAACCTTACAGTTGTTTTGGTTTACATTACACTTAATACATAACTTTTAACCCACAACCATTCATCATCAGATATATTCGCCAGCATGCATGACGGCTCACAATGATTTGGCTGCAACAAGCTCATCTGATGAATTAGTGCAATATACCACAACGTCTTTACTAGGAGGAGCAAATAAATATTCTTACCTTTGTATTTAGGAAGGGGAACAGTGCAGTGTGTCATCTATGTGTCCAGTTGGTTGCAGATTACAGCCAGGAATTACAGAGCCCTTGACGCAATGGATAACAAGGTCCTATCCATCTAGACACCCCCTCTGTCACTCTCTCTCTTTCTCACACACACACAACACACACACACGTACACACACTCTGGAATGTGCAACTTGCAGATCCTCCAGCTGAGAGTGATGGAGATGTACATACACCCGAAGGCATCAGAGACTGCAAGGAGCTGAGAGGTGTACAGGTGAGGATGAGAAGGGGAGGGGTCTGGTGTTGCAATGGACAAATGAATGGAAAAGAAGAAAAAAAAACTGTAACAACGTCTTGCGAATTTCACATTGTACTTTCTAAGCAAAAGCTATTGTGGGACATCATATACTGGATATGTGTAGTATGTGTAATGGATGCCAAAAGGAATGGCTGTGCAAGTAAACCTCGCTCCCTGACATCTTTAAGAGCTGTGCTGGAATCCTTTAGACATTTAATAGCCATTTAATAGTCATGTACCCAGGATTTAACAAATTACCCCAACATTCCCTGCAAAGGACCTAGTAGTGGGGTAAGGCTTTTCTTACAGTAGTCCCTGGAATGCCAAAAACCTTTGCAGCGTTTCAGTTGATGAAACAAATTAATGTTATTGAAAACTTGCCAGGAAATCAAAACCAAATTTCCCTCCTTGCTCCTCAAGACTGATTCCATCCATGGACATGAACTCCCACATAGTCGGTTGTACTCCCCTTTGCGCTTGTATTACCCAGTATAGTAGACATTCAATCATTCATTCATTTTCTACTGCTTATCCTCATGAGGGTCGCGGGGGTGCTGGAGCCTATCCCAGCTGTCTTCAGGCAAGAGTCGGGGTACACCCTGGACTGGTCGCCAGCCAATCACAGGGCACATATAGACAAACAACCATTCACACTCACATTCATACCTATGGACAATTTGGAGTCACCAATTAACCTAGCATGTTTTTGGAATGTGGGAGGAAACCGGAGTACCCGGAGAAAACCCACGCATGCACGGGGAGAACATGCAAACTCCACACAGAGATGGCCGAGGGTGGAATTGAACTTGGGTCTCCTTGCTGTGAGGCTTGTGGGCTAACCACTTGGTCGCCGTGCAGTCTATCGTAGACATAATACGAGTAAATAAGCCATTGAAGAATTGTGCTTGTGTGTTATAACTGTGTTCCCTACAGGGAGTGGCGTAGCGGGTGGACAGGAAGGGATGTACTTGTTCAAACCTGCAATAAAAGCCTGTTGTCTGGTGTGTGTCTCGCTGAACATTTCATGTCATTCATAGCATCTTTGAATGTGTTGCCATTTATATGCTTGAAAATGCTTAATTTCAGCCAAAGTTATGTAAAATTTCCTTCAGTATGCACATATATATATATATTTTACTAATAATTGACCATATTCAACCATGTAGTTAAAAAGAAATGATAGAGTAAAGCCACAAAATTCAAACTGCGAAGTGGCGTGAGAGGAATGTAATTACTTCAGATGAATTTCCAGATCCTGTGAAATCTCAGACATTTTCACGAGTGGTTTTTAATGAAACTGCCCCCCTGCCCACCTTCAATTCGGATCAAATGTAGCGGTCAGAAAAGGGACTTGAGAGAGACGTACGGTATGCACCATTTGCTGTCTCCATAGTGTGAGAGCCATGACATTCTTACTCTCAATGTGTGTGAATGAACACAATTGGCAGGTCATGCTGAAGTAGAACCTCACTCAATCTCATGATTGCATTCAGAGTTACAGCTTTAATGTTTTGCTGTTCAACCGGAGGAGCTTGACTTTCCATCTTCCCCTATCTTCATCCCCACTCACAGTCCAATGTCCCCTGTGGAGGTATGATTTGTGAGGAGACTACTGTGGAAGTGCAGATGCTGGATGATGCTAATTGTGGTGAGCGAATGCAGGTGTAGTTGATAGTGACATTGTCGTCCTGATCCTCCAATGCCGTTGTTGTCTTGATCAGAACAATCCCACCCTGACTTGTTTTGCCGTAGTGGATGTCTGCAGGGATGTATTGCAGCTCAGCTTCCCATAGCTGACATCATGTTTGTGTCTTTAGTACTTCTCTGTTTTGCTGCAGTTACTTCAGGACATAACCATTGCATTCACAAAGAGGTTGTGGTGTTTGTTAAATGGATTTTATATTTACTACCCAGAAATTGCATCTGAAATGTGACAAAACAACCGCCAATTTTTATTTGTTTACCAATTCTTTACATAATAAATGGCTGACTTTCATTTGAAACTCGCCGGAGGACAAAAATCTTAATATTTTAACAGATTTGTGTCTCTGTGTTGTGTTTCTTCAATAATGCAACAAAGCATATACATGACAAATGTCCAAAAATCTTCTCATTTCTGCTGATACATTGCCTTGTTTTTTTTTTGTGGTTGTTATTTTGATACAAGATGTGTGTGCTTCCAACCGTTTGTCTTTTTTCTGGCTCATTGTCACTGCTGTATGTTGTATGAGTTTGGATGTGTTTGCACAGAGAAGGAATGCCTACAAGTGGAAACTGCTGACTTCAGCTTAACTGTTCTTTTCACGCCCTGTGTTTACATATATATCTACTGTGTGTGTGTGTGTGTGTGGGTGTATACACCATATTCATGTCTGAACTCAGTCATAGCCTATTATTAGTAAAAAAAAAATAGTCACACATATAAGCAAATTGCAAAAGCCGGTAGAAAATGAATGAATGAATGTTCTAGTATAAAAAGGGGGCTGCACAACGGCTGAGTAGCGCAGGCCTCCAGCTAGGAGACCGGGGTTCAATTCCACCGTCGGCCATCTCTGTGTGGAGTTTGCAACCCTGTGCATTTTTGTGGGTTTTCTCCGGGTACTCCGGTTTCCTCCCACATTCCAAAAACATGCTAGGTTAATTGGCGACTCCAAATTGTCCATAGGTATGAATGTGAGTGTGAATGGTTGTTTGTCTATATGTGCCCTGTGATTGGCTGGCGACCAAATGAATGAATGAAAGTATAAAAATGTCTAAATTAACTGAGGTATTTAGAGATGTGGTGATGCTGGGAATTACTGACACTCTGTGTCAGTAATGTTAGTGTCAGTAATGAGGCAAACAAGCATCAAACTTGATAGCTGGAACAACAGGCTTTGATTGCAGGTATGAATTAACTCACAACAAACACCAAAACCTCTGAATAAAACATTGACAATACACGGCAAGACTTTGATTATTGTGTTTTGAATGTAAACCTAAAAATCTACTCATTTTGTAATAATGTTCACAGATGTGTCTTTTAATTTGTTGATGTAATAAATTTGTTGAATTCAAAAGATGCTTTTTGGCTTGCCTGTATACTTTCTGATAGGCCCTTGAGAAAAGGAAATGTGATAACCAAACCACTGAAATGTGTCACAAAGACATCAAAGATGACATTATTTTGGTTCTTTGTCCATACGAACAGTCTATACAAGCAAGCTCTGTTTCAGTTCCCTGTACATTTGATTTTCCTTGGTGCTCACGTTTTTAATGACCACTTATGACCACTTTTGTGTCTTTGGACCTTTTATCTCTCATGTTTGTGTATGTCCACCCTATCTATTGATCGATGATCAGTGCTTAAGGCATTGAGAAAAGCAACAACACATGACAAAATGAAAGGTTCAAGGTAACCTGAGGGAAATGCATATTGAGTGAAGACCATTAAAAGTTTGCTTCTGAATGCGCCTCACAAACAGTATTTTTAACATTGCACATTGGATAATGAAACAAAATGTGTTTGCATCAGTTTGTTGTTTTGATGTTTTTTTTTTTTAAATTGATTTGTAAGTTACATTAGGTTCATCTCACCTACATTTTCACAATATGTCTGGTTGTTGGTGTCTTTTTGCTGGTTCATCAGGGCATGAGATGTGTAACTAAAGATTTTGGTTGTAAATAGGGTTTTTAATAGGGTGTTTACTTGGTAGTTCATATAGCAATGCACTAATTTATGTTCCTCAGTCTGGACAAACACCATTTGCTTGTTTAAATGTCTCATTTTTGTGTATTGACTTCCTTATTCAGTACGTTCCATATAGTATCCCCTCCACCGAGGTCTCCTATATTGTTTCCAAAAAATATATATGTGCATATATGAGAGGTCTTGTTCAATGGACAAAAAATAGATACAGCCGGGATAGGCTCCAGCATACACGCGACCTTAGTGAGGAAAATTGATGGATGGCTAGTATATCGTCTTAGAAACCGAAACGAACGTCGTGATGTTTGTGAATGTCACTCTTAGGCGGTTAGACGGCACGCGCCTCCAGGTGTGCAGACAACTCCAGTGCGGAAGTGAGTCGCCAGTCAACGAGACGGTGATCCTGTCCTGCCAACAACACGATGCCTAACAATGACGGGACGCGTTACTGCCAGAGATTCTCCTACGTTTTCCTCAAATTCCTCCTCTTTTCCTACGCCATCGTTTGGTTTGTGAGTAGTTTGTTTTTTATACTTCGCTGTTGTGGTGTGCGCGTCACTCGACAGTGACACTTTGTTTACAAATCCGTTTGTTAGGTTTAATTGCATCACAGTGACAATGTACGAACTTCTACGACGTGCCCCCCCCCAAAAAAAAAATTATTGTAAGATAGTGATTTCGTCTCCAAAGCTTTTCCCACAACATGCCCACACCCTCTACTACACCTTCACCTTGCTCTCACCTGCACCATACAGTGTGAACACATGACAAGAAGAGATAACGAAGTTCCACACTTTGTACATATAACAAGGACTGATCTACCGTGACTCCAAAAATAGCTGTGTGGTTTTTATGACAATACGTATGAGACAATGTGTCAAGATTATGAGGCTAGTAGGCATGGCCCGGTATGAGATTCAGACAGCATGAAAGGGCAAAAATCTCAAGGTTTCAATGCATTTACAATTACAGCTATAAAATGTGTTATCTTAAAATATCTTTATTGAAAAGATAAAACAACTGTTTTTGTTGTGCCATTTTAAACAATAGAAAAAAATGCTACACTTGGAACATATATGTATTTAAATTAATAACTATTTCTAAATAAATATAAGGCAGTTAATGCAGTCTATGGTAGCTTATCCTGCGACTCAAAAAAAAAATCCAACACAAGGCAAAACGCAAACAAATGTGATCACTGGCTCAATAAGGTCACAACATAAAAAAAAACACTTATTGTATTGATTTGCTTGCGTCACAAGTTTCACTTCCGTTTCTGGGTCATGCGGTTGTTGTTAGCATCTGTTGCTAGCTGTTCAGTGGAGAGTGAACAGTGAACACTACTATGGGAAGCAGTTTCGGGCAAAACAATTCAAAAATCTGCACACACACTTGCAATGTACTCACACACATACTGATTTTTGGCACATATGCACCGAAATAGGGCAAAACACATACAAAAATCAGTACACATACACTGATAATGGGTACACACACACTTTGAACAAAGGTTATGCATGTTAAAAAGCTGTGTACACACACTGACAACTGGAAAGCACTTGTTTACAGGAAGCCTACCAGTGGTTCAGCTACTTCGGATTATGCCGCTTCAAAATAGTTTTTTCTATATTGTACATTTTTATAGGCTATGCTATAAAATGTCATACGTAAGAGACAAGGACTCAATGTTCATTATTTTGCATAAATTTACAATCTCGTAGAACAAACCACCTCACTTGCTTGATAAATTAGAGTTTTTGCATGTTTGAGTGTATTTTATTCTGAAACTCAAGACAGGAAGTTATAGTATCTGCATGATCAGGTGCCAGGTGCCATATAAAATAATGAATATAGTCAAATGTACACCAAATCTAATGGTGACTTAAGACTTTGTGTAGTGCTGTATATTCGTCATGCTTAAGTTGCCACAATATTAATATATTAAAAAAATATCAGTTAATGTATGAAAATATTAAAATGTTTGTGTGTGATTGTCGTAGTAGACTATACATAATCTCTCCAAACAAAACTGACTCTCTAGATTAGCTGTGACCAGCTATAGTAAACTTAAACAAGTCAGTTATTTACTTCACGACTACCCATTTCCATCAATCACTTCCATATTATTTCTAGTCTGAAAAGTTTTGCTCTGTCACATGCTGTGCATTTGAACACATCTTATTTTGCTTACTTCGCCTTGTGTTGAATTTCACCTGTCTTGTCTTGTCTTGTTTTCAGTTAATAGGCGGCTGCATCTTGGCGATAGGTATCTATGCTGAGGTGGAGCGGCAGCGCTACAAGACACTGGAGGGGGTGTTTCTGGCCCCTGCTGTGATCCTCATCCTCTTGGGAATAGTTATGTTCATTGTTTCGTTCATAGGAGTCTTGGCGTCTCTGAGGGACAATCTCGTTCTCCTCAAGGTGGTGAGTAGTGCACTGATAGTGTCACCCACGCAGATTGCTTTTTTTTCTGAACGTTGTTAAACAAAAGGGCAGCACTAAAACAGTACTTAAACACTGATTTAAAGTATGAGAAGGATGCTTGACTTCATATCACGGCCTACATATACATACAGTGTATATATTTGAGCATGAAAGGACGTGACTATAAATTACACGAGTGGGTCCCCCATGGCTTGTGTTGAAAATGCTTTGGAATACATGCTACCATACATGTAATAGAAATATTCTCAAAGTTTAATCATCGTTTTTTAGACTTTTAAAAAAATGACAGTGGGTGTTTTGTCGAACGCATTGTGCTATGTGAGACAATTCAAGTCAATTTGACTTAAAGTGGACCTATAAATGTAGTTAGAATGTTCTATTCTCGTGTTAAACGATGCCAAAGTTTCAAATAATGAGGTTTGTGCATTTGGAAGTGAACCCTAAAAGAAATTTAGAATGGCTCAAAACACTCTGTTTCAAAAGGCGTGGTAAAACTGCCCCTTTGTGATGTCACAGAGGGACGGACTTCCTTATTGGGCATGGCTGTAAACCAGCAAAGCTCTCTGCCCCTCTGTTTACATAGCTAGTAATGCCTCGTACGGGAGTTCCTGATTCCCTACCAGCAAAAGAAATGCATTTTAATCTGTCAACGGCATTTCACACTGGATTATTTTGTGAACATGGGTCAGTATGCAGCTGTAATGGAGCAAAAGTGCTTGCGTACAGGGAGCAGGGTTGCTAATGGCTGTTTCCCACCACAATTAGTGGCCACATTAGACGTTACAGATGCTAAAATGCTAAAGGTACTTACCATTGAGAGACGTCTTGAAGTAACCATTTTTCTTGAGAAACTTCGGACGGTCTGGTCTTTACTTCTGGATCGGATTCGGAATCCAACCCATACGGCTGTATGTTAAAAGCCGACATTTTAAAAAGATATATCGCCTTTTATTATCAACTCCAATACCATTCTCAGCTAGTGGTGAGTGTGACCAACCACAGTGGAGTGGGCGTGCCTGCACCCGGACCGTGGGTGGAATAAACCACGAAATCCTAAGAAATACATCTGAAAGGTGCAGATTCTGGATGAGCTATAAAGCTTTGTGTGCTGGTTATCGTGTCTAGCTGCTCTACAGGGGTCCACAACTCAATACAAAGGGCTGAAAAAAGAGCATAATAGGTCCCCTTTAAGGGGTAAAAAAATATATATGGCGTTTAATAACAGTACCATTATGTGGTGTACTTGTCAGAAAAATAGTAGTACAGGTTGCCTGTTTCGCACCCTTTTGTGTGAAGTGGTTCCATGCAAGCGTTAAGAAAATAGATGTGTGAAAAAACATTTACATATTAATGTAGTATGTCACTGATGATAAAGAGTGAACTCTGGTATATACCAATATACAATATTTAAAACCAATATTGTAATATTGGTTTTAAAAACAGTATTATTAAGCCACACTGTGTCTTAATTGTTGCCATCTTATTGGTTACAGTTCATGTACACGCTGGCTGTGTGTCTCATCCTGGAGCTGCTAGGAGGAATCCTGGCCCTTGTGTTCCGCAACCAGGTGAGTTTCTTCAACTGATGCTTCGACAAAATGTGTGATGCACTATTAGCTTTCTTTCCATTTGGAACTTCAGTCAGTAGGATCCTCTTCTTTGGTGTAACCACAAACTTTTGAAACTCTATCCAGCTTGGTAGTATCACCCCCAAATTTAAACATGGGGTACATTTTGGAATATAGTAAGTCACATCAAGCATGAATATATTGGCAAATTTACTATCTGTGAATGGTTTTCTGATGGATTATCCACTTGGGCATCTCTGTGTGGAGTTTGCATGTTCTCCTCGTGCGTGCATTGGTTTTCTCCGGGTACTCCAATTTCCTCCAATATTCCAAAATCGTAGCGGCAGAGAAAATAGATGGACGGATTGGCTGGATGAATGGTTTTCCGTTCCTCACTACTGCTGAAGAACAACCAAAGCTATCCGAAGACCATTCGGTTTGTCGGCTCCATGGGAGTTGCAAGTGGCTGTATACCAGTAGATGTAAATGTAGCATGGCGTGCCCTTTATATTTGACAGTTACATCGATTAAATTTTATCACTTTGCTATAACTCACCAAGGACCACACACACTCATGCGCACACGCACACACACACAATGTAACATCATGGAGCTACTCCTTGTCACTGCTGATAAATAAACATTCAATGGAACGCTCTATGGTACTGAACTTCCAACTTTTTTTTTGTCTTTCTCTGGATGCTCGGACACTTGGCTTGATGTGATCCTGCTGTGCCAGATTGCGACTGGCAGATGTGGGCTGTCAGAATGTCACATTTCCATTTCCACTTGATTGCATCAGTCACCTTGACAAACCCCAAAATGTCATCCTCAAACTTGCCATTTTGACATCAATTTTACACAGTTATTGGAATATGATGCTAACATTGTCTCCCTATTATTATATATAAACGACTTGATTCTCTATTTTTTTCTTACTCACCAGACAGTGGATTTACTGAACAAGAACATCCGAAGAGGCATAGTCAACTACTACGATGACTTGGACTTCAAAAACATAATGGACTTCGTTCAAAGGAAGGTAGAGTCATTTTACTTGAGTGCTTTCAGTCTACAATCCTGCTGAGGAATGACCATTACAATTCTCTACCAATATTTCTTGGCTACGGTTAACTGCGCTATTAACTGCGCGTTTGTGTCAAAAATAATACCATCACACTAGAGCCATCACATTTTACCTGCTTCCATGTACACCACGCTTATGCACAATCTCACAGCCTGAGGCAGAAGTTCTCATTACTGGCTCTTATCAAAGCACATTGAGATGAATTGTCTTCTGGCTGCAGATGCATCTTACATTGAGATTAGGTGGACTGCACAAAGATTAGAAAATGTCTTTTAGGCAGGTTGGGCTGGCAAGGTTGCTGCACAGCATATGGTTTTGTGAGGCTATTGCGTCAAAATAGGTATTTCCCATGACGTCCGTTGTTAGCTAGCTCATATTCACTTGTTTTCTTGGGTTATAATGCACAGAAAAGGGAAATAAATATGTGTTCATGTTTCACACAAGGATTGTGAATGATGTGTTTAAGGGTTGTGCAAGTGCTCTGAAGAATCTTAGTATGGAAAACTTACTATCTTGATTGAGTTGTGAGGTAGGCTAAATAGTGGACAGCAACCTCAGTTCATCAATATGTAATGAAGGGATTTCTATATGTGACCGTATCAAATTACATGTCTGATAAAAAAGTGTATCCGGAGGGTTTTTAAATGTCTAAAGTCCAATCATTTTAATTTAAGGCCTTTACATTGAAGCTAGCAACACACAACAAAAGCTGTCAACCATGTACTGTATGTCGACGTCTGCTCAAGCAGGCATGTTTATTCAGTTTTTTTCTAATTGTGACAAATATAGCCATTTTGTACAATTTGTCATTTTCAAACACTATGATAGCTTTCAAAAATTTCATCTGGAGGGAGTTACACACAGTCTCTCTTAAAATGTTAGATCGGGGGTATTCAACTGAAATTGAAATGGGTCCAGATGCACAAAATCACCTCAAGCTAAGCGCCTCTCCCCAACACACACGCTTTCTACACCATTGGCTTAGGAATATAGGAATAAGAACCACTGACTTACGGTATCAGAATTTGTTTGGTTTGTTCATATTGGCCTCCGAGACTGCTTATTTTCTGTGACCTCAGTTCAGACTTAAGTATGTTTGGTCACAAATGTTGTGCTACGTCTCATAGTGGTCAGCTGGGATAGACTCCGGCATACGGACCGCAACCTGAGTGAGAAAGAATATGGATGGAGTCTGTCCATTCTGGGTTGAAAGCTTTATTTTTGGCTTCCACCTGATGCTAATCAGCAATCCTTTGATTTGTGACAGCTTATGTCACAGCCAGTGGCTTATTTCAAGATGACCTTTTCCTTCATGTACTCCAATGGAAATATGACATTTACAGTCATATTTTTAAAAGGGCTTGTAGATGCTCTGTTTGAAAATAACATGGATACATTATATGTTGAAACATATGGGAATCCATAAAATACAGCTAATATCATACACATTGTATTTTCATAAAATTGTTGCAGTAAAATTATCTTTTTCCACACACAGTTTATTAGAGCAAACTAAAAGGATATATGGATGTACTGTGTATATGTATGATGACATGTGTGTATGTATATATATGTGTATATACGTATGTATGTATGTATGTATACAGTGTGTGTGTGTACCTTGCATTCAAAAGGGAAAACAAAAGTAAATTGCCAATAAATATAAGAACACTGCCGTACATTAAGAATAACAAAATGGGTAACGTAGCAACAGTTACCTGTTTTGTTATCACTCCTTTTGATCAACCACATTTCCATAGTCTTGTGGTTGTTTGACACCAAAATTATCAGGCATATTTACAAGTTCAGTACAATTTATATTACACTTTCAAGACAGCAAGTACTGTGTTTGTAAAAACATGGAAATAGATCAATAATCGGCATCAAAGAAAAGCACAATAGGACAGCGTAATTGAAGTCGCACAAACCTACTGCAGGCCATAAAAGGAAAAACATCTTTAAAAATTCATGTTTCATCACTTGACTGTAAATTTGATGAGTAAATCAGAAGCGTGGTCTGAGCGTTTGGTGGTCACCGGTTGCCTTATAGTAGGTTCAATCAGTCACTGCGCCACTCTCTGCTGCTTCAGGCACCTGTGTTGCACAGGCCTTAATTAATCCACGATGTGTGTGAGCAGGCTGGCTCAGTGTAGGCGGGAAGGATCCATTCATCACCCCGAGCAATACTCTTACTGTAGATGCACTCATTCTACTGCTGAACTTGTTTTAGTCACTCTGAAGAGTGTACTTACTGTATTATTGAGATAATTGCTAAGGAATTATCCCATTGTTCAGACCAAAATAATTGACCTATCCAGCTGCATGGGCTTGCTGAATCTAGTGTGGACTTTTCCTTCTATCATCACAATCCAAAATGAATATATTTCCCACTTTCTGCAGATGCCTGAAACCTACTCTTACAAAGAACTCACTAGAATACTTCAAGTTACAATTAACAATTACGCATTTCCTCAAAGGAGTAGGAAGAAGAATAGCTTATTTAATCCTACTCCCTCGCCATTTCATATCAGTTGATAAGGCATTTATTCACTTTTTGATATCAGTTCACTTTTTGTGTGGCATTGTTACTCGGCGATGACTTGCGAGACCACGACTGAGACCACCTCAGTCATCTTTGAAATTAATTCATAATTATACAGCAAGCATTACTTGATTAGGTATACTGTTCATTTTTTGTTGGGTCTATAAGAGCGTTGATAAAACTCTGTCCTCAGAACCTAAATCAACATAATGCTTTAAAATTGAGATTTATAGCAAATCTTCTGATGCCAGACTGATAGGGCCCCATTAAATGTGATGTGGAAGCGGCTTTTCAGTAACAGATGTGTCTGTGTTTATATTTACAACCAAAGCTCATAGGTTGATGACAAGTTTAGCGTTAAGCATCATAAAATCCTATCTGTATCCTCTTTACTGCTACACCATCATTTCTTTGGCCTCCTGTTTCCTTAGTTTGGATTGTGACCCAAAGTCAGAAAACAGACAAACAAACAAAACCATGCTGTGGGGAGGCACAAGGCACGGCAGTAAACTCCTTGCACACGTCTGCATACTGATCGCTCACTTGGCAAACAGCAAACTAAACTAAACAGACTTAATTTATTCCATTCCTTTCTAGCCCATCATTTTAGAACTATTTTTTATCTTTGACTTTGTGGCACATTTTTTCAGCTCACTTTCCCCCTTCTGATAAAATATTTATTGTGGGTACATAATGACAAAGCACAGCTCCTGGTGTGGCTCTGAATGTTTTTTCCAAGAGGCACTTTATTCGAAAAATGGATACGTTCCAGTTGATGCTTTTAAAATTTCCAATTGTAGAATTGGTCCTATTATGACAATATTTACAGTGAAGAAAATAAGTATTTGAACACCCTGCTATTTTGCTATTTCTCCCACTTAGAAATCATGGAGGGGTCTGAAATTTTCATCGTAGGTGCATGTCCACTGTGAGAGAGATAAACTAAAAAGAAAAATCCAGAAATCACAATGCATGATTTTTTAACAATTTATTTGTGTGATACAGCTGCAAATAAGTATTTGAACACCTGTGTATCATCTAGAATTCTGACCCTGAAAGACCTGTTAGTCTGCCCATTAGAAGTCCACCTGCACTCCATGTATCATCCTGAATCAGATGCACCTGTTTGAGGTCGTTAGCTGCATAAAGACACCTGTCCACCCCATACAATCAGTAAGACTTTAACTTGTAACATGGCGAAGACCAAAGAGCTGTCCAAAGACACCAGAGACAAAATTGTACACCTCCACAAGGCTGGAAAGGGCTACGGAGCAATTACCAAGCAGCTTGGTGAAAAAAGGTCCACTGTTGGAGCTATCATTAGAAAATGGAAGAAGCTAAACATGACGGTCAATCTCAATCGGAGTGGAGCCCCATGCAAGATATCACCTCGTGGGGTCTCAATGATTCTAAGAAAGGTGAGGAATCAGCCCAGAACTACACGACAGGACTTGGTCAATGACCTGAAAAGAGCTGGGACCACCGTTTCCAAGGTTACTGTAGGTAATACACTAAGACGTCATGATGTGAAATCATGCATGGCACGAAAGGTTCCCCTGCTTAAGCCAGCACATGTCAAGGCCCGTCTTAAGTTTGCATATGACCATTTGGATGATACAGAGGAGTCATGGGAGAAAGTTTTATGGTCAGATGAGACCAAAATAGAACTTTTTGGTCATAATTCCAATAAGCGTGTTTGGAGGAAGAAGAATGAAGAGTACAATCCGAAGAACACCATCCCTACTGTGAAGCATGGGGGTGGTAGCATCATGCTTTGGGGGTGTTTTTCTGCACATGGGACAGGACGAGTGCACTGCATTAAAGAGAGGATGACTGGGGCCGTGTAGTGTGAGATTTTGGGGAACAACCTCCTTCCCTCTGTCAGAGCATTGAAGATGGGTCGTGGCTGGGTCTTCCAACACGACAACGACCCGAAGCACACAGCCAGGAAAACCAAGGAGTGGCTCCGTAAGAAGCATATCAAGGTTCTAGCATGGCCCAGCCAGTCTCCAGACCTGAACCCAATCGAAAATCTTTGGAGGGAGCTCAAACTCCGTGTTTCTCAGCGACAGCCCAGAAACCTGACTGATCTAGAGAAGATCTGTGTGGAGGAGTGGGCCAAGATCCCTCCTGCAGTGTGTGCAAACCTGGTGAAAAACTACAGGAAACGTTTGACCTCTGTAATAGCAAACAAAGGCTACTGTACCAAATATTAACATTCATTTTCTCAGGTGTTCAAATACTTATTTGCAGCTGTATCACACAAATAAATTGTTAAAAAATCATGCATTGTGATTTCTGGATTTTTCTTTTTAGTTTATCTCTCTCACAGTGGACATGCACCTACGATGAAAATTTCAGACCCCTCCATGATTTCTAAGTGGGAGAAATAGCAAAATAGCAGGGTGTTCAAATACTTATTTTCTTCACTGTACATGGTGGGTAACCTTATCAAAACAACGACTGGTTATTTGACTTTTGCCAATTCACTTCAAGGGGCGTGATGCACAGACTACAGTAATTTGCAAACTGCAAACCCATTATTAATTTAGCACATTGCATAAACAGGGGAAACGGCATCAAATATTTTTTGTCGTCTGTTGTGTACAAAACACAATCTGATATAAATGTCGCTAAAGACGAAGTAAATACTATGAAATGGTGGAACTTGCGTTTCAGCTGCTGTGTACTGTATAACATGTCATTGTGCACCAAACACATTTTGCTGCATCCATTCTGTGACAAAGCGTAGTTCACACTGAATGTATTGCAACATTTTTGGGAGGTACCACGATATTACTATATCAAATTTAAATTTAGCTGAGTCTTGGTTAAAAAGCTACAAACCTTATACCATATACTTAAATACACTTGTCCTAAATTGTAAAGCACATTTATTTATTTAGCTTTACTTGTTTTTTTCAGATTTAGAGATTGATGGACTTTTATTAAACAAAACTTACTATTGTGCCCCTGAAATGACCAGGAAAGATCTGCTCTAAATGTCCTACTTTAGGTTCAGCTGTAATATACCGTATTTTCCGGACTATAAGTCACACTTTTTTTCATAGGTTGGCTGTTCCTGCGAGTTATACTCCAGAGTGACTTATCAATGAAAAAGCTGTTTATGTTATACACTGGACACCTTTTCTGTTCATGTTACCTATTCATCCTGTTCTCTATTCTTTTATCAATGTTAGAACTTGCCTTCCAAGAGGATGTAATGTTTGTAAAATAAATTACCCACAAAAAATGCAACTTATACTCCAGTGCGACTTATGTAGTATGTTTTTTTTACCTAACTATGCATTTCTGGCCTTGAGCAACTTATAGTCCAGAAAATACAGTATATTACAGTTCAGAGAAAATATTATATAAACGTTCACTAAAAATAATTGAACTTCCACTGTAAATGACATTTATTTTCATAATGTATACATTTTCACAAAATTGCCAATTTTTAAGACAGTTCAGTTTGCAATGTCATATGTGGTGAGCTATTTCAATTTTGTCGGTTAATTGCAAACTGCTGCAAATAAAAACCAAAGTGCAAATAAATGTAATTCATAATGAGGGTTGGATAATCTTGAGTGCAACTATCTACATACCTAAATATCAATACATACTATACATACTATAAATATCATCTCGATTACATTTTGCAAGTAACTTGCCCAGCACGTTTCAGGTTGCTCTTCTGTTGGGAGATGATACTGTGTACTGGTGGACCCCACTGGTGGTCATTTAAGCTGTCAAGTTTATAGTACCTTGTCAATGTGGTGCTTTTTATGTATGTGGTACCTCCCCTCAGGAAATGTTGCTATTAATGTTGCCCTTGAGTTTTAGCTCTTTTCACAGGCGCTACAACCACCTGGACCCTGATTTTTAACTGCATGGAAGGACAAACACAGGCTCATAATTACATGCAAATTGTCCTGTTAATTATGTCTCATTTCAGGCCCTCAATGTTTTTGGCATCATCCCAAGCACATCAGAAACATTTTGTTTGTACTCTCCATCATTTAGGTTTTTTTCACCTCCCTCTGTCGTTTCTCCTTTCTCTTGACAGTTTAAGTGTTGTGGCGGCCAAGACTATAAAGACTGGTCAGTCAACATGTACCACAACTGTTCTGCTCGGGGTCCACTGGCCTGTGGAGTGCCATATACCTGCTGCGTTACTAAGGTGAGTGGTACATTATTGTACACAAACATATTACATCACAATGTACTTAGACAACATGAACTTGATGAATGCATTTACCAGTTGCGGGAATGCCAAGTAAATCCCTCTGCAGACGTAAATCTGTTGCACTAATGTGAATTGAATATTGATCCACCTTGGTCATTACATCTACAAGAAGTGAAAATGAAAGAAAAGAGAGTTGTTTCCTCCTTTGCAGCTATAACAACTTCACTGAGAAATCTTTCTACAAGATGTCGGTCTGTGTCTGGGGGAATTTGTGTCCATTTGTGAGGTCAGAGGTCCTGAGAAAGGCCATGTCGGTTCTATTTCATCATCCAAACCCATTAAAACGTGCCTTTATGAAACACAAAAGTGCATCCCCTAACATGTTCCTACAAATTGGAAGCCATATTACAATCGTCCCTAACCACTTTGCAGTTTGAACACTTAAAAAAAAATGAATTAATTGATGGTCGCTGCTCCGTGGTTGACTAGTCAACTATAAGTCATCTACAGTATTCTGGTCGCTGGTGGAGCTAGATGTTTATCATTGGGGTGGTGAAGATGAGACCATTACCTGAAAAGTCTAGATGGCCAGTGGGTTGGCCGGAGAGCGGCCATGGCCACCCCATGCTGCCCCACTGCTCAGCGGCAGTAATGTTGCATTGAGACATTATCTCGCCTTACGTTACGTAACATTAACCAAGCATGGAGTCAGCCATGAAAAAAATAGCCGTGCAATTAAAATTCAGGGGGAAATTCGGATACAATGACCCAGAAAATGAAAAAAATAGAGGACCTTTGAAATTTTCCTGATAGGAAGACAACAAATGAAGCGAAATGGAAAAGAAGATTAGTGGTTTGATGCATTCAGGCTAACACTGTCTCCACATGATACCTGTCAGAACATTTCCAAAGTTTATTCCCTTAATTGTCATGGCCCTGAAACATCACAAATAATCATCATATGCAGAGTAATAAATACCACAAGCTGGCACTCGCACAACTTAACTCAATGAGTGTATGTGAAATCTGCTCATTTTATAGGCAGGCCGGCCAGGGAAATGTTGGATTGATTGTATTTGCATTCAACTGGGAGTGCACCAATTACAATTTTCTGGCTGATCACCGATCTTTAAAGGGGACAGGGCCTGACTTTCAGACATTTGCAGAGGTAGATCAGCTGGGTTTCATAAATAAGGATAAGTTTATTGATTTGGCATGTTTACATTCAACCCTGAGTCAGAGTAGTTGTTTAAGCTCATCGCCACATATGGGCCTCAAGTCTGGAGGAGTCTCCTCCTAAAGCACTGCACACAAAAGGGCGACAATTTGGCAAAAACATTCACCTGCCTGACAAAAGCCATTCTGACAAATGGAGCACTGACTGTTTTTTAATGTCAAATTGGACCACATCAGATTGACTTGAAATTTCTCACATGGCCTAATGCCCTCTGCAAAACCCCCAGTTTAACTTTAGGATGTTTAACCGAAATGCCACAAAATTTGATACACAACTTTAGGAGGGTGGCAAGCACATGTCGTGTGTAAAATTTTAACAAGTTAAGTTATAAAACATTGCTGCCATTGAGCAAGATGTCTTTGCAGGAGCACAAGTGCAACGTAACTACTGTTTGAGCCATTGAGCATTTGTCTCATGATTATAAAACTCTGAAGATATCCGTCACACCTGAGGTGTGTCTGTGCGATCACACTCACTTGTGTCTTCTGCGTTGTTTTTCTCTCCTCACTTACAAAGAACTACATTTCTTTATTGGAGATAATGGCATTTTTCACAAAATGCTCCTGGTTGGCAAATCGTATGCAGTTTAAAGTGATGCTTCAATGATGTGATGATTAAAGGCAGAAGATGGAATTGCACATTGACTGATTAATCCACCTCCCCTCGTCCCCTCCTCCTGTACCAGATGGCCAGACCGGTGGTAGCTCATCTTGGGACCATATATATGTCAATATTTATGGCAGACATTGTCTTGTTTTTTTCGCAGACTCACATGTCTCACATTCATCTAACTCTTGATCCTGTTTTCATTTTCAGCCCAATGAAGTAGACAATACTTTGTGTGGATACAAGGTGTTGGCAAATGAGGTAAGGCAAGGCTAGAAAACTGTCCAAAATATTTCTAGATGTGATATAGACTGTGTTACTAGCAAGAGCTGTATTAAAGTGGTAGCCAAAGGCAAACATTATAAAGTCAGTGTGCGTTTATGCATTGTCTGGTGATTAGCATTCAGTTGCATTGAAGCTGGAGTTAATCTCTTTCATATGCCATGTGTTACTTCTTTCTAGAGTGCTGATAAACTCATTTTAATAGATAGTTTGTGGCACGTTATTGTTGGCTTGAAAAACAACAGTAGTGTTTTTTCTAAAAGGAAACCTAAAGCTATTACAGTGTGTTTGCAGCTTGCCAATTGCAATTGCAAAAGACATAGATACAAATACAATATACACAACTAACAGATAACATTGAAGGAACACCGTGATATTAAAAATAAAATGTTTTTCTGTCGCACACATGCTGGAAGTGGTGTAGAAGTAATCTTAAAAAAAGATTAAGATTAAGATATGCCTTTATTCATCCCTCAGTGGGGAAATTTGTATTGCACAGCAGCAAGAGTACAGAATCAGTTAAGCAGTACAAAATACACAATATAGAAAAATAAACAATATAAACAACCCAAGTATTAACAAAAATCAACAGTTTTTCCCAGAGTTATATACAATACAGTATGTAGACAATATGAAACGAGATGAGATATATAACCAGTCTATACACTGAGATCCTGTTAGAGAGTTAATATGAGGCATTATGGAAATACTTCACATAGAACTTAGTATATTGCATTTAGAGCCCTTAATATTGCACATGGAGGTTGATCAGATATTGCACTGTGAATGGGGTCTGGAGTAACTACGTATACTGAATATAAAAAACAAAGTATTACACAGATGTACATAGTGGTGTAGAAATCTATTGGGAGCGGTGCTGGTTGTACAGCCTGACAGCTGCAGGAAGAAAGGACCTGCAATGGAACAATGGATGAATAACAAGATGGCATAGTTATGGCATCATTGTTAACAACTATAGAGCACTGGAATGAGGGGAAAATATGACTCTGTTTATATAATAAAATGTAAAAAAATTCATTCATTTTCTACCGATTTTTCCTCACGAGGGTCGCAGGGGGTGCTGGAGCCTATCCCAGCTGTCTTCAGGCGAGAGGCAGGGTACACCCTGGACTGGTCGCCAGCCAATCACAGGGCACATATAGACAAACAACCATTCACACTGGAGTCACCAATTAACCTAGAATGGTTTTGGAATGTGGGAGGAAACCGGAGTACCCGGAGAAAACCCACGCATGCACGGGGAGAACATGCAAACTCCACACAGAGAATAACATCCATTCATTGCAACTGGACTGTTTAGGTTGTAGGTTGTAGCATCCATTATTCCCCCAATAGACCGACTGAACAACCTGAACAGTCCAGTTCCAATCGATTCAGTGCCCTGGTTTGAATACGATTATTCACAGACAATGTTTCAACAAAGAACATCGTGCCAGGCTGCCAGCTCATTTGGCCTCTTTGTCTAATTTCTCTTACTATTGTTGCCATTCCTCCCCTGTCACCACGGTAGCGTTTGGACCTGATTGACGTCATCCACATCAGAGGCTGCACCGACGCCTTCTTCATCTGGCTCACGGACAACTATAAAATTATAGCGGTACTTCTGCTGGGGATTCTGCTGCCTCAGGTACACACACACGCACAATATGCATTTTTTTTATTGTATTTGCAACAGATGCAGGGCATTTGTTGTTAAAATGATGTATTAAAGAGAAGCAACATTATATCGCCCTGCATTTGTAAATGAAAAACACCTTTCTTGAAAGTTGGAAGCCTACCTCCCTATTCAGCAGTCTGTGTGGTGCATCCCAGTGGTGAAGTGGGATTACATTTAAATATCTTCTTGACTGTAACTGACAAACATGTCTCTTTGGTGGAATGCATTTCACGCTCATCGGTTTCATTTACTTCCCTTTGCTCAAACTCTGTTTGATTGAGGGAAAATAGATTGGGGGTCTTGCGCCAGTAGCTCCTAACCATGTTTCTATTAGCTTTCCAAAGGTTTTATTCATTTATTATCAACTCCTAGACCCACAAAATTAGAAAGTGTGGTTCGGCAGTAGTCCGGAAGTACTGAGTGTGACCAATCCCAGCGGATTGCGTGTGCTCGGAGGCGGGCTGTGGGTGGATTAAATTAAAACAGACAGTTTTGGAAATCCACCGAAACACAGCTGGAATATGTGCAAATTCTGGAAGAATCATTTGTCATGTCTTATAAGTGTAAAGGTGACTATAGGGGTGTTATAATATGTCTATAGAGCTCTAATAACGGTAAAAAAAACATATTTTGAAGGTGATGAACAGGTTTTCTATGTTCCAACTATGAAAATATTCTATGTGCTAACATTAAATTCCACTTTGCGGAAATTCACCTATCACGGTTGTGTCTGGAACCAATTAACCATGATAAACGAGGGACGACTGCATTTAAATTTTTTTGTTTTTAAATCTTATTTTATTTTTGAGTTATCTCACCCTCTCTGTTGTAGTTCATTCATCCCAAAGATGTTTGGACTTCACACCAAAAATCATCCAAACATGCCTATAAGGATCTTCCTTAGCAAATGCTGCATTGGTGAGGCATTTGGATGCAGAAACCCCAAACTGTTTCCACAAATTTGGAAGCTCTTAAATGTATTTTTAAATCCCTTTTTACTTTAAAATATCTAATAAATAATAATAAAAATAAAGATATAGTGACTTCAAAGACATCGGTCACATGTGAATCCCCCTTCATTTTGTCTCCTTAGTTATTCGGTGTAGTCATCGCCTGGTTGTACATCACTCGAGTGGAAGACGCCATCAGTGAGTACGGTCACTACATGGATGCCCTGATGGAGGTGGACGGGAGACAAGTCAAGAAGCAGAGCCGCATGGCTGAGTGTTTCTTGTGTATGCCAGAGATAGACTGATGAAGAACAGCAAACAGCTTGATGCTCTATAGAATGACCATTCAGACCAACTATTTCACACCAGCCTACCGTAGAAAGGGATTTCTTCTCAGAGCTTTATTTAGGTGCTCTCAGCTGCACTGTGCTCAGGGACAAACAACATCAAGTGACATGCTGAACAAATGAAACAACTTCTTAAACCCCCCACCACCGCCAACAGAAATGCATCGCCACGACACGATAACTTGTTCATCTCATCAGCTGAGCCTGTAGATTTGATTAATCAACATTTGCAATTATGTGTGAAACATGCCCATTTTTACAGTATTTTATTCACAAAATGATAAAACAATTATATTACATATTTGTATGTATTAGCAGCTCCAAATTTTAAATCAAGCTAAAAGATAACACACATGCAAAAATGTATTTGCCTAACACTAATCGATTGGAATCACAAGATAAGCTTGTTATTATGAGCCAAGAAGGGCTGCGTTCAGAGATACCACATAATTTCAGTAGAATTCACGTTTTGAGTGTTGATGTACATTCTGGGATTTCACAGCATAGTCACGTAAAGTTAGGAAACTACTGAGTGATAAGAATATCCACTTTTTATTTGTCTTATTTCTGTTTTAAACCACACATACACGCATCATAAATACATTATTGTGATTTTCGGACTGTCAGTCAACGCACCTCACAGCGGTCGAGTGACAAAGAGGAAATGTTGTTTGTGTTGGAATTGCACTGCTGTTGTTGTGGCTTGACATGATGGGCATGTGTTAATTACGCAAATTTTTAAAAATAATTTAATTAGTTACCGCCGTTAACCCACTATTTCTGACGGCCCTAGTTTTTATGAACATTGAATATATTGTGTGCTGTAAACAAAAGCGATGTGAAGTTTAGTGGCGTTACTGTCATTCATGCTATTGTAATTTGATGCCATTGCAGGGTTATACAGTGCAAACAATAATATGTTGCATACCACGCACATGAAGTAGATACTTGACTGATGTGCATGCACTCCTTTTTACTGAATAATGTGCCTTTGACTAACTCGTATTTATGTAGTAGTTTTAACTTTACCTCAGTTTGACACAGTTTGACAACACATAATTAATCTTAATTTCTTTTTTTTTTAACGCATTAGTCTGGATAAAACTGTAGAAGTAGACTATTGCCTATTTGTTTTTGGTTGTTTGAAATGAAGTGACTTTGACATGGATGCTTCTTGTAAGGGGGTATTTGGGAGTGGGGGATAACTAAATAAATGATTTCTGACATCACATCATGCTGCGTGTGGAAAGGCATCATCCTGAGTCGCTTAGAACATCCCATAAATAACCACAGCGGTTTATTTTTCTCGTCAAACTCTTACACACAGCACCCAATGATGACAAACATGTAAGTTGTTTGCAAATGTATTAACAGGCAAAGGTTATGAATACATTGTGTATGTGCATGGGATTTTAATTTGCAAACTGGGTACTGTGAATGCTTTTGGGATAAATGGTCGGAAGGAAGTGGTCATATTGCTCCACACTCTGAGGTTAAAAATAACTTAGTAGAATAATTTGGTCTACTCACTTACGTATTACTGGGCTTAGTTTCAAAGCTAATTTGTCTCTTGGACTGGATGTCCTGCTGTGTATTTAACCTTTGCATAATGCAGATGGGAGCAAAGTGGACTGAAACGCATGCCCTGTATCATGTGCTGATTTGTCACAGTCACCACATGATAATGTCATATGGGATCATATGGGATCAGAAGTTCCACTGCGCTTTACCACAGCACTGCTTTTTGCGCCTTTACCAAACAAATCAAATGCATTCCAATATGGAAGCGAATTAAAGCATATTTAGTACTATATGCCTAGTAAGGAAGTTCATAAATCACAATTTTGTCAAAAAAAATAAAAAAAGAGGTAACATTTTTGACACTGCTGGGTTATGTTGCTGCATGGAAGCACCACCAAATGACTTCTTCTCTGATTTTGGATTATCATTTACAATAAAACTGACTGTAATTGTCGCTGAGCTGGTTTGGAATGTTGGCAACATGGCTCAGCTGGCATCAGTTAGACAAACGGAAGAGAATCAAATCAAATGTTCTCATTTGGCTACTACTAGTTCTGGTCAAATGACGCTAAATATGAGCTTGACATTTACAGACCTAGACCTAGCTCATCATCCTGGCAAATGGTATACGTATGTGCTGGCTCATTATTTAATCTAGCCCAATATAATCTTGATTATTTGGAGACGTCCAAATTCATTTGGAGGTCATGCAGGTAAACAAAGCTATGGAAGTTGCTGTGCAAGTGGGCAATGCTCTCTATTTTACCAGTCTAATTCTCTTGGCTCTGTCAAACTAATAACTGTGCCATGACAACAAACGTTCTGTTGCCCTCATATATTAGTCTGCTAATTAGTCCACTCTGGTGCTGGCATTTAGCAGACAGAAAAACACTCGATAAACAAATAGGGAGATTGAATACGCATAAACAAGACTGCAATCACTCCCAAAATGGGATTTCTGGTAAACTTCCATGCTTGTAAACCACTTTTCTTGTTACACAATCTTAAGTAAAATGTTGACATTGGTGAATGGTGGAAGTTCCATACTACCCCCTATAAGAGTTTGTATGATACTATACTACACACGGTATGTATTCTGAAAGAACTGCCCCTCCTCCAGGGGACTGACTGTAATTACACTGTGTGTTGTGTGTGTGCAGTGCAGTGAGAGATCCTGAACCAATGAGCCTGAAAATTGAAAGCTTGAAAAACTAAATTAGCAGAAGCCTATAAACACATTTTTTTATAATATGCACAAAAAGTGAGAAATGATATTACATGTCCCTGACTGTTCGTAGAAAATATATATATATATATATATATATATATAGTATATTCATATAGCAGGCTGCATGGCGGTTAAGTGGTTAGTGCACAGGCCTCACAACTAGGAGACCCGAGTCGATTCCACCCTCAGCCATTTCTGTGTGGAGTTTGCATGTTCTCCCTGTGCATGCGTGGGTTTTCTCCGGGTACTCCGGTTTCCTCCCACATTCCAAAAACATGCTAGGTTAATTGGTGACTCCAAATTGTCCATAGGTATGAATGTGAGTGTGAATGGTTGTTTGTCTATATGTGCCCTATGATTGGCTGGTGACCAGTCCAGGGTGTACCCCGCCTCTCGCCCGAAGATAGCTGGGATAGGCCCCAGCACCCCGCGACCCTTGTGAGGATAAGCTGTATATGAATGAATATTCTATAATCCGCCATAAAGTGCATTGAAAGGCATATTTCCTTTTGGTTATTGTTTTTTCAAACTTTTTGGTACACTATGACAGTTAATGTTACTTAGAACATTGCCAGTTTTGTGAAAGGTACCATATTATACTTTTTGGACAATTTTAATTATCGATTCTAAGTATCAGATCACAGTAGTGTATTGTAGTGTATTTGCTGTCCAGAATCAAACCTTGGGCCGCCCCAATGAAACATTTCTGGCCCCACCACTGGTTATGTGAACTATATTGCTAACATTAGAGTAACATTTAACAACTAGGTTATCTTATTTCCTGGGAAAAAAAAGAGCAAACTCATTTGCAAAAAATAATGAGCAAACATCTCCCATGTCTATAGATACGTAACTGATGTCAGACGTGTCCTCTGTGAGGTGATGGGCGTATACATGGGGCGTATTCATCAAGCTGGGGATGAGTTCAAGACAGTGTTATGACATGGAAAGCTGCAAATTCAAAAGCAGCGGGTTGAGCGCCTATTCTCTCAAAAGTGGAGCAAACATGGGGGAGAGAGATGATTTGGTGCTACTGTTACAACATCATTAAAGAGTCACTTTTGCATAACAGGAGACCTTCAATAAAGGTGAACTCTATGATAACATCATAATGATGCTAGTGCCGAGACGTAAGACGTGTCCACCGATATAATAGACCATCTTAAGTAGGCGAGCCTGGGTCACCATAGCAACAACAGTGCGACTGTTCTCCCTCTTGGAAACCGAGGTGTCACCAACGTAATTTTAAAGCAGTTATTTTGATGACAAATCCAACACCTGGGCACTGGACTCCCAGCAGTTTGCTAAACAGGCAAAGACGGGAGGGTTGGTAGACGGCATCTTGTTCCACCTTGCAACGTGACGGGCATCAGCACCATTCAGCCTGACCTTCTGACAGGCGAGCTGAATATCTGGATTGTGGACTAACTCTCAAGAGGCCACAATATGCATATCGGACACCGTGCATGCTGTTGTGTGCTGTGGAGGCAGCATGAAGGAGAGGGATGCTGCACGGTTGGACAGACTGGACCTGCAGAGGGCTGCATATGTGGCGAGCACAGAGCTGAACTCCGTGTCTGTGAATTTTATATTTCATCATTTGCCTCAATTTCCTCAGGGAAATGTATGCATAAACATATTTCAAATGGTTCTGTTGAGTTCATTTCATGATGTTTCTGTGGTGTTCCGGACTACACCGTGTCAATTGAATTCCATTAAAATCACTGATCTGTTATCACGCAGCTGCCACACCAATCGGATCCCATTTTTAGATGCGCACTGCGAAATGCAGCATCTGCGGAATAGAACGGTTATTAAAGAGCGTGACACGTGACATAAAGTTCATGGCCCAGAAAAGCAAAATACTGAACCAGCAAAATGTGGTCTGAGGTTTTTGATCAGAAGTGTGGTTTGACTTGTAGGAGGTAAGTAGTATGACCAACTAGAGGCCACATATCTTTGAATGCTCTTGAGCAGGGGTGTCAAACTCAATTTACCTGGGGGCCACTGGAGCTAGGGTCTGGGCAAGGCTGGGCCGCATCAGTTTTTCAAAAAAAACAAAAAAACGCATTTATTAAAAACAGAAAAATATACAAACTTTTTCAGTGCTTTGGTTCCGATTTTCTACAATAAAAGCTCTGATAAAACATTCCACTGTTCTCAAATATCTTAATTTTTATTTTTCTGCACAAAATAAGATGAAAAATAAATAAACAAATCAAGAATAAAGAAAATCAATCAATCAGTAATAAATAAATCTAATAATAATAATAAAACGGCAAATAATAAAAACTTAAGAAACCACATATAGTTGGTGGGTAGACAAATTATGTTTTTTAGATTAAAATGAACAAAGCATTATTAGAGCCCTGTAGACATGACAAAACACGACTATAGTCACATATATACTTTTTTTATTTACAACATATTACGCAACTGCAGGGTCTTGAGACACATGCTAACTCGCAAACTGGAGAGCTAGCGACCTAAACGGTAGCCTTCAAGTTATTTTCTTTAAACTTAAATAGCCAAAAACTTACCACTTCCACACGGATAGGGAGGATAACTATTAACAGTTATTTAATCTTTAACATGAACATTAATCAAACGTAATAATTTTTTCTGGGTACATGATACCATACAGCATCCATATCAAACTTGCGCGGGCCGCACTAACATTAAACTTTCATATCAAGGCGGGGGCCTCAAACTAGTGTCCTGCGGGCCACCTATGGCCTGCGGGCCGTGTATTTGAAACCCCTGCTCTTGGGCCAGGATAGTCATTGTTATGCTGATTATCAGCTTTAAAGATGAAGACTTTACCAACCAAGTAGCTGTACGCAGTAATTGGTCTTTTAAATCGACAAGCATTATATTATATCCCCCCAAAGGGCAAGTTATAGAAAAGAAACCAGAGTAGTCAGTGTACAGCTTGTGTAGCAGTATTGATTCACCATCCACTGAAATTAAGTAAACATAAAATAAGGGCGTTGATGATGCTCTGCTTCACAATATCACAATACAGGTTGGAATTCATGTTTCCTTCAATGAACCGCAGATGCTCAGTGGCAAGACACTAGTTGTATAAACTACAATTGTCTTGCTACTCACTTGTGTTGCCGTTTAATATTTACCCCTGCTACTTTATTACCAGGATGAAATTCACCTGATTTGCTTTCGTTCCTGGCTTTATCCCCAGGGAGATTGCTGATTGGTCTCAGGTTCCGCTATTCAACATCTATCTTCTATCTCATTCAGAAATGCATGAGTGCATGTATATGCTCCCCTGAGAGGTTTCTGTTTTTTTCATGCGGAATCAGTGTAGACTTTCTAGGTTTTCCTGCACTACCTACATTTTTTTCTCAATTTTTTTTTTTTTGGCACAAATCATAATATTTTGATGTTTCTCAGATGCAGAGTAGGGAAAAAAAGCATCCTGGCTCCATCTGTTCTGTTTTAGAGAAAATACAGTGTTACAGAACCCAATGAGGCTGTGCATATGCATTTATATATTTGATATATAATTATTATACTACTATTGTAGATTTAGCTTGTAGTTGTTTCCGCAAACACAATGAAACAATATATACTATTTCTCAGATGAAAGGTATCTTCAAATGGTGTGATGTTTTTTTAATAACAAAAATAACAAAATAACACATTATTGATCAAAGTGAGTAAAATTGAAGAAAAAAACACTAAAATTTGTGAAACAGTATTGTACTGTATGTTTTTCACTGGACAACAGCGATATTGTTAAATTACCATCATTATTATTATGGTAAAAATTACCATTTGCCATATTTACTTGTAAGGGCGCCTTTATCAGTGTAAATACTTAGTATGTAAGGGTGGAGCAATAAATGTGTAACTCACCCTCAGAAGTTTCAGCTACTGAGTGATTCTATTCTTCCCAATCAATAATGCAGCGCCGTGAGAAATGGAACTAATTGTTTCCTAATTGAGTTTCCGCACCGTCGCTTTTGAGAGATACACCTGCCTGAAACGTGGCAAAAAATAGTACAGACTGTAAGATTTATCGCTCCATAATGGTAAGGAATCAATGAGGTATTGTGTATTGAGGCACTTTTATAAGGTATGAGCATTGCCGTGATTAAGACCGATCTTTAGTTTGCACTTGTTGCGTAGCTGTAAGATCATGTGTAAGGTTAATTCATTTCGTGAGATATTTTCTACTCCATTCTTTGCAGTCTCGGGGATCTTTTTTTTTGGCCAACTATTTTATTATATTGTTCCGGTATACCAAATGATGTGGGTTTTAGTGAAGAATGTCTTACTTTGGATCCACATAGTAAGAATAAAAATGTGGACAGGTGTCTTAAATGTTCATTTTCTACAAGCACCACACAGTGAAGTCAACTGCAACTCTTGCACGGTCACTGACCAAGATTACTTTTCCGACACTAACCGTGAGAGAGAGTGAGTTGTGGGCGGCATCGTCCATGAATCACAGTGTTACTTTCCATTTACAGTACATGTCAGCCCCCACCTTAGATTAATGGTGTACTAGCAATACAATCCCTAGGCTACCAATCACAGCCTTCTGACTGTGTGGGTGTCACAAATGCTCAGCTCAGTTGAGCATGTCAGCCCGTGGGAATAATCAACTCTCAATCAATTCTCTTTCTGTCTTTGCCTCCATACTTCCATGTGTACATACAACACTGCTACTTCAAGTGCATGTTGCAACCACTAATGTTTGTCCCTGAGGAATAAAGTAGTATTAGGGAATGGAAAACACATCACCTCATTTAAACCGCAAGCACGCACTTGAGTCTCTGAGAGAATTGTTCATTAGCTCTGTTTGTTTCTTATGCAATGACAACAATTAAAAAAAAAATCCAGTTACATGCAAATAACACTTTCTGTTTGTAAACAAGGTCATTAACCCAACAGCTGAATCATTTCCTGTGTAGTAAATGGTTGCCAGTACTAGCAGGATGGGTTTATTTCTGCAAAGTATGACTTCAACCTTCAGAAGGATATAAAAACACCAGCGTCCAAGGTTTGAAACTGGCTGAAACGATATTACCTTAGGTCTGCAACACTATAATAGTTGTTTGGAGATCGAATACTATCCTATTAAAATGGCTTGATGAGGCTATCAATTGATGGTGGTTCCATTTTTACAAGGCTGTGTGTCAAAAATAATGAGGCCGCTAAACCCAACCTGTAAATGTACGTATGTCTCCGTGTTCTTTTACACACATTTATCTCCATTTATTCATTTTGCACTGCTCATCCTGTTTAGTGTCGTGTGTGCTGGAGCCTAACCCAGCCAACTTTGGGTTTTCTGTACATGGAGAAAGCCCATGCAATAAATAAAAAACGCTATAAGTTAATGGGGCTGTTTTTTAACCAACCAGAATTCAGATTCACCTCACAGGGCCAGCTAGCAGGCGTATGGTGACGTCAGTATATTCCCAACCCCTGATTGGTTGATGTCGGAAAGCCTATATGTAAAACTCCAGCACTTACAAGTGGCAGTGTTGTTTTCGTCAACGATGACAAAATTATTTTGTTGACGAATCTTTTTTCATGATGAAAACGAGACGTTGACGAGCTAACACGGTTCTTTGATGACTAAAACGTGATGAGTTGTGAGTTATGAGTTGAGTGAGGTTTTGTTGATGAGACAAGACTGGGCAAAAATGTTAGTGGGTGTTCTAACAGATGTTTAAAATACATAACATTTCCGCCTATTGTGTGTCAAAAACTAAAACTTAGCATGCTTAGCTTAGCATGTGGCGCACTTCCTACTCAACATGCCAGGTGACAGTTAGCAGCGGGAGCACTCGCCTATAATGTTCCCTGGGATAGGCTCTAGCTCATCCATCACTATAATGAGGACATAATGGACTGCTTGACTCACCCTACTGCTAATTCTACAGGTACCAGCCCTGATTAGCTCGATGAGCAGATCAAAGTTGGGTAATTATCTCTTAGCTAGCTGGTAAAAGGTCAATTTTTATCAGTTATTCCACTGCGTTCTCCAACCAAATAGAGCTAATTATCCCCGTCTGATCCAATTATCTCCTTCGCTTTCTGTCTCTCTCATGCATTCTTTGAATTTGGCAATGACCTTTGTGGTGTGTGTGTGTAACAAAAAACAGTGTGATGCTCTGAGGAAAGTGAGTTAGACAGCGGAGCGAACAAAGTGTGTGGTGTTAAAATGTTGCAACAACACCTGAGCTACTGCCTGAGGACCTCATCGCTCACGGGGAGACAAATACATCATGGACTTTCACACTCTGTTAGACACAGTTTATAACCCTCACAACACTTTTTAGCCTGAATTTCAGCTTTAGTCCTTTATTTCAATGATTGATTCAGTGAAATGAATGGGCTGCTGTTATCCTTTTTTTTTATTGAGAACTAATTTCAATACAATTACCATTAAGTCTCCACCAAACATAATGTCCAAATCATTTTGTCAAAAATCAGCATATTTTTGGTTTAATGTAAATTGAAGGCAAAATAATATCAAAGCTGTTTAAAATGTTTGCCTCCCTTATGGAGTAGGAAAAGGCTCATCATTATTATATTAGGATTTTTGGTGCCATCTTCTGATCAATTAGGGCAACTACAAGTCACCTTCTACTGAATAGGTTCTAGCAGGGGTGTCCAAAGTGCGGCCTGGGGTCTACTTTTTGCCCACAGCTATTTGTGTATTGGCCCGTGGCACATTATTAAGTGGAGTAATAGGTAGGATGAATAAGCTGATGAATACATTGGCGAACAGGCCACATAAACATGGTGACCATTATGAAGGATAATGATGGTGTCTTTGAACATGTGAAATGATCTGCTCCTATGAAAGCAACAGTGATAACAGCGCAAGCACAGTAGTTCTCTCATTACTGAGACTTCCTTTTCCCAAAAGGCTTGTTTTTCACCCTCTCAGTGTGCATGACAACCACAGCAAAAAAGTAAGTAAATGTTCTGATTTTTTATGTACGTATTTCATGTGTTCTTTGTGCTGCGTTAGTGACTTAGGAGTTCATTTAGGTATAATTAGGTATAACACTCGAGTGTCGTTTTTGTATCGAAATTACCTGTATAAAAATAATATTCAAATAGTCACAGTGCCAGTCATATCCGCTTTGTACAATATATTTTAATGAAATTTAAAAACATTTCATTGTAAATATAATTTCCGGTCGTTGTTGTGACGTCATTTCCGTTTATCAAAACTCTGGCGCGCTAAGGCAAACTGTAAGCAGCAGATAGCTATGACTCGAGGCTAGCGGTTGTTCGGAAACAACACGTCGATTGTTGTTTGTTTTGTTGTATCGTTGTCACATCATCGCTAACCGTACAAAGATAACGTTAGCGATGCTGGATAATTTAGCGTTTGTATAATCGTGCCTTCCTTATTGCATACATAGCCGGAATCAGCTACTTTTTGCACAAGTCACCATGAAGAGAACCAAGCTGAAGATACCGAAGGTGGGTTCACATCTGTGATTACTACTGCAGTTATGCGACATTTAACACCTCTTCTGCCTTACTGTAGTCGCCTTTTCGTAAAGAAAGGAGACATTGTACTATTCATCGATACTTGCTAAGAGGTGCTAGTATTCATATGGATGTGGAAGTGTCAAATAACTTGGTCTTTTCTTTCTTAGGTGGCAACGGGTGGGCAGATGCACATATCTACTTTCTTTAATTCTCCAATGAAGGTGCATTATATTGCATTTATACTGAAACAACGGACATTACTAATACTTTTGCTAACACTAAGAGTCTTTATTCAGCATGTACTTTTCCCGGAGTTATATAAATAAGATTGCATTTTTTGTTGTATAATATGGTAACTTTTAGGTTGTTTTTAATCAATATTGTCTTTTTTTAATGATTGATTTGTTTGCTTTTAGACTTTGCCCCCTAAGTCACCACTGACCAGCTCGGTGGTCTGTAAAACTGACACGCATGCCAAAGATGATGATGTCTGCACTACCGGATCTTACTCTCCTTTAAAGAGGACCATCCTCCGGGATCTTGAGAACCTTCTTCCCTCCTCACCAGACCTCCTAATGGTTCCTGAGACTCCGAGAAGTCAGATTACGCCTTCATCCCCCAGAAGAGACCACAAAGACCTGAGTCATGAACCCAGGAGAGAAGGATCAACAATGGGGAAACCTGTTCAGGAGTCCCCCATCTGTCAAAGTCCTCACTACAAAGGACAGAGCGTCACTGTCACAACCGAAAGGGATTCATTGAAAAGACTCTTGAGCCCTTCAGAGGACCTCCATGATGCTAAGAGACAAAGAACCAGACCCGAGAAAGACGGCGACAAAAATGAGTCTGTTTTTACTTCCATAACAGAGCAGAAGGGGACAGAAGGCAGCATTGTAACAGCCCATGTACACATGCCAGGCGATGACGCTATTAATTCTGCAGCACAACAGCAGGTCGTTGACAAAATACTCGAATCAGCGGTGGAAGAACCTCAAAAAACAGCCGGGGATGAGCATCAAATGAAAAAAACATCAGATGAGAAGCAAAGTGGAGGTAATGTTATGGAGCTAATATTCTTGTCATTAATACAAACAGTTGGTTGTTTAATGGCCCTAACTTAGATCGTGGTGATGTCATTCTCTAAAATAAGGTGAAACAGGGACCATGTCAGAATTTCCTTTGGAAGACGTGTTGGATGACAGTTGGTTCACAGAGCAGATGGGGCTGAGTGAAAGTCTTCTGTCTAAGGAAAAACCCCGGTAAGAAACACACACAAGATACTGCGAATGGGTGTCTACTGTACATTGTGTTATTAGTATTTCAAACTCCTTGTTTGTTTTTGGTTGATGATGTTTGCTCTCTCTGCAGTAAGTTACCAGATCATGTGATTCTCTGCGGAGGTCCCAACAACCGCTACTGGGTTTTAAATGTGGAGGAGAATCCTGGTCAAAAACTCCTGACCATAACACATTTCAGATCACTGCATCCCATTGAGACGTGTCTTCTGAAAGATGGATGGTAGCCCCTCGGTTAATTTTCATGTCTCATACATGATGGTGAATGTTGTAACCTCTGTTTTTATCCCAGGGAGATGACGCCCATCAGTTGCGGCGATGTGGTCCATCTGGAGGGCCACTGTGATGCTGGATGCTGGCTGGTGGACAGAGAACAAGGCCTGCTAGTTTTACATCCTGATAGTCTTGTTTCAGGCACCAGCATCTCCAGCTCTATACGTTGTATGAGGAGGGCAGTGTTGGGGGAGATGTTTAAGGTACAATGTTGAAATGCTTCCCTTTCACTGCAAATATAATCGATTGTCTTCATTTGGTGCAAGAACGCAAATAGACATGTTAGAAGCATTATTTTCGTCGTGTCTGATGCTGAAGATAAGCCATCACTGCTTTTTGATTGTTTTGTTTTCAACTATTTTATATCTTCATGCATCACACCATGTACACTCACACAATTGGAGCAAATCATAGATACTCCGTAGACATAGATACTTTATTTATCTCCAAGACACATGCCGGAAACATAAACCATTACTCGCTCTCATTTCCAAAATATTGCACAAACATACCGAGAGGTTGAAACCCAGTAATATAGTATCTTTACTATAAGTATCTTATTGTATTAAATGTGAATGAGGTCACAATATGCCAGAATATAAATGAGGAGGACCAATTGATGTTCTCTCCCGTTTACTGTGGTACAGAGTTTTGACGGCGGCTCCAAGCAGATGCTGAACGGCACTATCGTCCACCAAGTGTTCCAGACAGCAGCCACAGCTAAAGACTTCTCTCTGGACACTTTATCCAAAATGGCTGACAAGGCTCTGCATAGTGCCCAACATCTTGGGGACATGTAAGTGTTGTACACCCACCCCCCCCATCCCACCCCCGGCAGCAATGTTGGTTGTGTATTTCAGGTGTGTGTGTGTGTGTGTATGTGTGTATGTAGGTACAGTTTGGGTGTCACTCAAGACGAGATGAAGCAAGAGCTACATGATTATCTGCCCTCACTGGAGCATTGGGCAAAGGAATACCTCAACACACCAACGCCAAAGGCCATCACCCTTAAAATGTGTGAACATGCAACTGACAAACATTCACATCTATTTAAAAGTCATTATTCAGATATTTAATAAATCTCTTTATTTTTAATTGTCAGACCAAATAACAGTGGGGCTGCAGGCAGGTTGCAGGATTCTGCCACCGCTACCATTACAGAGCTGGTAGACATCGAAGAGAATGTGTGGTCACCGCGATTCGGTTTGAAAGGAAAGATTGATCTGACGGCACAGGTTCGAATCCAAAGAGCAAGGAACGTCAGCTCCAAATCCTCTGAAATGAAGACTATTCCCTTGGAGCTGAAAACTGGAAAGGAGTCCAACTCCATAGAACATCGCAGTCAGGTTGGTAGGAAGCCATTTTCTCAATTGTTTCATTGAGATTCAAAATGGGGTCATCATGTGTTGTCTTTTTCCAGGTGATTCTATACACCCTGATGACCTTGCATAGATACAGTCCTCCAGCTGGATTTTTGCTTTACCTGAAGACAGCAAACCTACATCCTGTTGTGGCCAGCCACATGGACCACAGAGGTCTGTAACACTCCACCAAGCTTCCCATGTTGAATAAAATGTCAAAATGCGAGCTTGTAGGTCACATAATTGCAACCTTTTTGTTCGCATTAGAGTTGCTGAAGCTGAGGAACACCATGGTTCATTATGTCCAAAACCGCGTGCAGAAAGGAGTGGAGAGAAGTCGCCTTACCAGACTTCCAGACATGGTGACAGACAAAAAGACATGCCACTATTGCCCCCAAAGGCGAAACTGCGCACTATATGAAAGGTAACCTCTTTTCTTGTAGTTGCACAATTTTGACTGAATTGGTCAGACTCATTAACTCCCTCCATCCTTTCTCACCAGAGTGTTGGAAGGTGCCTCCACAGACGTCAGTGATGACTTTCTGGAGCAGGAGACAAGTCACTTAACCGCCACGCATTTCAATTATTTTGCCCACTGGTTGCTGCTCTGTAATCTTGAGGCCGTCAGCATGGAGGCCAAAAATGGCCGGAAGCGGTTGTGGCTCCAGACTCCCGAGGAGAGGTAACTGATCTTATGTTAATGACAATGGCGATCAGGCTTGCTTCATTCATGCTCTGCAACAATAGCAGTCTGTTGCTGACATTCTGTTTGTCTTTTGTCAGTTTTATGTCGCCGGACCTGCTAAAAGTTTTCTTTATCCAACGTGTAATCATACAGATCCATGGAGTTCATAAAAACAATGATAGCAGTAGGTTGCTCACAACCATAACTGTTAATGCTCATGTTTTTGACTTGGCACTAATTGGCTTCACTCTATCACAATTTTTTCAAAATAAAGTAATAAATTATTGCTGTTCTATTAGCCAAAAATAAGGAATATATAAGGAAGAAATCCTATGTGGTGGAAATTAACACAATAAATAATGGATTTGAATCAAGTTATTACAAAGGGAGAAAACGCCACCATCTGATGGATCAGCCATATTTAAAAGTGGATTGAAGCGGATTAAATCAGTGTTCTGCTTCTAGCGAGAAGAATGGGACTTGTGTCGGGAACCTTCAGCTGAGTGGCCATGTGAGTGTCCAGTCAGAGGGAGTTTTCCTTCATCGTTTCCAGCAAGCTAACAAGACGTGCAGTACAAGCAGCTGCGGCCTATCCAGTGGGGATCGCGTTGTCCTCAGCGACCAGGGTGGTCGTTTTATTGCTCTAGCAACAGGCTACTTGTGTGACGTCGGCACGACATTGATCACTTGCACCCTGGACAGGTGAGATCTCAAACAGTGTGTGTCACCTGATTTCCTGTGTGGTCTCCAGTCTATGACAGTTGAATGTCTGTTGCAGAGACGTGTCTAAGCTCAGCAATGAGGTGTTTCGTCTTGATGCAGATGATGGCGTCGTGGGCCTCAGCACTCACCTCACCAATCTCTCTAGACTGATGGAGAGCAGCCAATACAGGTTGCTGTTACACTGTGCAACATTGGCATCAATATTAACAAATTCTACTTTTTAACCTTTTGATTTTTTTTTCATGTAGTAATCGTTTGAGGGAGTTGGTTGTGGATCATCGTATTCCGGAGTTTATTTCCAATCTCAGTTCAGTTCTGCCCAGAGAGGCAAAGGACACTGTGGCAAACATACTTAAAGGTGTTTTTTGAAGTTTTTACCCTGTTGGGGTATGTGTACCCCACTTTGGCAACCTAGGTCATACAGCATGCTTCAGCAACATTCTAATATTTTACACCATGCAAGAAGTATTGATTGATAAATACAAGTAACACATTCGTATGCATGTGTTTGCAGGTCTCAACAAGCCCCAAAAGCAGGCCATGAAGAAAGTGTTGTTATCAAAAGACTACACACTGATAGTTGGCATGCCGGGCACAGGCAAAACCACCACCATCTGCACCCTGGTACACTGATGAACCTCATTCATATTCATGACGCACCCTGCCACGGTTCCTTCATTGTCTATGACTACCTTCCTCGCAGGTTCGCATTCTTCATGCATGTGGTTTCAGTGTGTTACTGACCAGCTACACACACTCCGCAGTGGACAACATCCTGTTGAAGCTCAAACGCTTCAAAGTTGGCTTCCTGCGTCTTGGGCAAGGGCAAAAGGTTTGTTTTGCAAGAGAACATTTTTGATACAACTATTGGTACTCCTAAGGTCATGAAGATGTACCTAATAAAACGGAACGCTTTGTGTGGTTCTCTGTAGGTCCACCCAGACATCCTGCCGTACACAGAGGAAAGTATCCGTAAGAAGGGCGTTCATACACTGTCAGATCTTGAGCAGCTTTACAGCCAAGAAGTGAGGAGGCACCACTGCCATTTTGAATTGAATTTGCTTAGCTTCTTTTGTCTTAATATCTTTTGTTTTCCCAACAAGCTGGTCGTGGGGACCACCTGCATGGGCATCAGACATCCCATTTTCTCACGACGGAGATTTGATATCTGCATCGTGGACGAAGCATCTCAAATCAGCCAGCCCATCTGTCTGGGCCCTCTCTTCTACGCCAACAGATTCGTCCTGGTAGGAGACCACCAACAGCTGCCCCCTATTGTGCAAAACCAGGAAGCGAGGTACCATTTCAGAAATAGTGGGTCTCGAGCCGGCCATCTTCCACTCTTTTAGTGCGTCTACTGTATGCTCTTATGACTACTTTTGACAGATCGCTAGGGATGGATGAGAGTCTGTTTAAGCGACTAGAATGTCACAGTGAAGCTGTGGTCCATCTCAATGTCCAGTATCGCATGAACAGGTACACATACGAGCTGCAAACCAAAGTTTTTACCTTCTTTTAATCCAGCAATTCTATACCAGACTTCTTTATAATTATATGAAAATGTATTGAATTAAATTAAATAATAATTAAATTAAATAATTATTATTTAATTATTATTTAATTATTATTTAATAATAATTAAATTAAATAATAATTAAATAATTATGTAATATAATTATTTAATTAAATTATTATTCAATAATAATTATTTAATATTTAATAATTTGTTCATAATTTATTAATATTTAAAAATTTATTAATGAATTTAAATGCTATAAATGTGTGCGTTTGCAGGCAGATCATGTCTCTCAGCAACTGTCTGATGTATGACGGACGCTTGGAGTGCGGCTCTGAGAGAACGGCTTCGGCCCTCCTCTCTCTGCCCACCCTACCGTCTGTTCAGTCGGCACTCGATTCCCTCTCCGGGACACAGCCCCAGCAGGATCTGGCGTGGATCCAAGCCACGCTTTTACCTAGCAACCCTGTTTGCTTCCTGGATTGCTCAATGGTAAACTGAAACTCTGCTTATATAGCTTTTATCTTGAATCAATTTTCTTGCTGGTGTTTATGGTTTGAAATAAGTGTTTTAACAAGACAGCTGTTAGATGCAAGTTTTCATGTTTCTTGTACATTAAATTTAGGGCGCCTGTATTATGTTATTTGGATCACATTCAAATTTAGCGTTTGTAACGGTACTTAAACTCTTGAGCCAAAAGTCTTACTTCCATTTAGATTAATTGACAGTTAATAATTATTTTCTCGCCTTTTAGGTGCCAGCTTTGGAGTCGGTGGAGCAAGGAGGTATAAGCAATCGCACCGAAGCCATCGTCATCCATCTTCTGCTGTCTCTCTTGTTAAAGGTACGCCTCTTTAACACGTACTATAAGAAAATAGCAATGTGTTTCTTTCCCAAAATTTACATTTCCCGATTTTTAGGCAGGCTGTAAGCCCAGCGATGTAGGCGTCATCGCCCCCTACAGGCAACAACTGAAGACCATATCATCAGTGCTTCAGTCGTCTGCTTTCAGCAGCGTGGAGGTGAACACGGTGGACAGATACCAAGGGCGGGACAAGAGCGTCATCGTGCTCTCGTTTGTCAGGAGCACTACAGAAGAAGAAAATGTAAATTGCTGTGGTTGTCTCCCTTGCATGGTGGGCAAATAGACAGTAAGTTGACCCGTGTCTTTGAATCGCAGCTAGGAGAGCTGTTGAAGGACTGGCGCCGCCTGAATGTCGCCATCACCAGGGCCAAACATAAACTGCTGATGGTGGGCTCTGCCTCCACGCTCAGACGATACGCCCCCGTGGAGAAACTACTCAATCATCTGGAGAAGGAGAAGATGATATCCTTTGTGCTGACATCTTAGATTTTGTCTTGAACAATTTAGATTTTCTTTTCACCTCTTAAACCCTGGGCTTGACAGGCTTGCTAGAAAAAGAAATATCCAACATAGATAACACATCTGCATCTACAAGGTGTACATCAGGGGTTTGGCCCATAAATTCTACAATGAATGTATATTATATGTATTATTTATGTAATAATAGATCCTACTCTACCTTAACGTTGATGTCACATTATTCAGCTACCTCCATCCGGCCACAAAGCCTTACCCATGATGCTCCTGTGATAGAAGCAGTCCAGATGTCGTCGCAGTACCTCACACCCTCAATGCTATATTTCTTCACAGTACCCCAATTACATATTTTTGTATTTGCTTAATCAGTCAGACACTGATTTAGCTGTTATATTTATGATCTCTGAAACACAGTGTTTTTTTTTAAGCTAACTAAATTAAATCCATGGTAATGTGATGATTTTTATGTTAAAAACAACCTAATTCAGAGTGAAGGAGAGCCTTATTGGTAGTTGACATTGTTGTGTTTTATTCAATGGATCATCTGCTAAAAGTCATAATTGAATACATTTGAGGGAGCGTACATGCTAGGGTAGCCACAAAATGCTTTGCTGTGAAGATTAATGTAAAACTCTGCCTCCTATTGTGACAATGTGAGTCTTGGATATATATATGAAATAACAATTACGTAAAATATCCAATCTAATGGTGAGAAACTAAGCTGACTCTCATTTCTTGGATCAAATGTGATTCCTCAAACTTATTTATTAACGCCTGTTTTTTCATTTTAAGTGTTGCATTTTTATTTTTGTATGTGTGACCTTTGCAGCTAATAAAACTTGTGATGAATATGTGAACTTCTCTCTTTTTTCAGTGGTGACTACAGTGTGATTGTTCCCCGCAGCACAGTGAAGCTCTTTCCCGCTATGTTGAGCCTTCCGTCATCTCTCACCTCCAGCTCCAGCTCTCCACCTCGACTGGAGCACTGGAACGCTGCACACATGAGGATGGAGAGAAAGACTAAATATCAGCATGGTGAGGTAACAGTGACCTTTTAAGTTACTGACCTCGCATTTTCCTCTTTCCTAGTTCCTTTGACCAGTAGCTACCTAGAACAGTGTGTGCAGAACCTGTAAGACAAAATGTCCATAAATAAGTCGGTTACATTGAATAAGTTAAGTGTTTTTGAGGCTACCACAACATTTTTGTTGTAAGAATCCTCACCACAGACAGGATCCTCTGGTATTCCGTTCCATGGGGAATAATATCTGGAGTAGAAGTCGTATGCTGGCTGACCGTCTGGAGATCCTTGAGCCAAACATAGAGTACAAGCATTTAAAAGAGTGCAGTGCACGGCAATTCAACACCACACCACAGCAATTTAAAAAAACATACTGTTGAAAAACTGACTGTATTGGATCTGCACAATTAACATTAGCAAGCTGCCCAGTCAGGTTTAGGTATGTAGACTTACCTTTCAGGGTGACTATGAGACCTTTGACTCTCCCGCTGGTGTCGCTGCTTAGAAGGGCTGCAGGGTTGACTGTCAGACTTGTGAGCACTGACCTAGAGACACAAAAATCGAATTAAAAAAACAACGTGCAGTTTTTTTTACAAGAATAAAGTCAAAATACTGGGAAAAAATGTCAGAATTTAAACTTTTAAATGTCATTTTATTACTGTAATATATGAAATCTATATATGTTTTTGTCATAGTATGACAAAAAATGATGTTCTAATTTTTGGCAAATTAGATTGAGGAAAAGCTATGACAATAAAGTCAAAATTATGAGAAGAAAATGTACAAGATGAAAGTTGAAGCATATTGTAATAAGAAAATTTTTACACACAATTTTATAGCAATATTCCCACATTCCAAAAACATGAATGTGAGTGTGAGTGGTTGTTTGTCTATATGTGCCCTGTGAGATTGGCTGGCGACCAGTCCAGGGTGTACCCCGCCTTTCTCCCGAAGACAGCTGGGATAGGCTCCAGCACCCCCGCGACCCTCGTGAGGATAAGCAGTAGGAAATGAATGAATGCCCCTGTTCAAGTTGGTAGAATTTTTGCTAGAAGTTGAAAATGAATTGAACTATGGCCCATTTTTTACAGGACCGCGTTATAGTTAGTTAAGGTTACAAAAAAATGCATCCCATCTTTCATGAACTGAACTCAAAGATGTAAAATATTTTTATATGTACACAAAAGACCTATTGCTTTCAAATGTTCACATATCGGTCTCAATCTGTGTGAATGAGCATGAAGTCAGTTCACTTGAGTTGATTGTGTTTTGCTTAGTGTTAGCAGTGTGGAGTGGTGGCCGACAGAGGCCACCATTCGTATTATTAAATAATAATACGAGCATTCGTGAATATGTCTATTTGATTGTAACCTGTCACAAGTATCAGCCAGTCGAAGTAGCAGTTTCTTAGTGGTAGAACTCAGATAAACATCCTTGACTGGGTGGTCTCCTACTGCAACCTGTAGGTCACACATCACATGAACACATCATGAAAGAACACACACCGAGAGGCGGGAAATCGCCAGTCATTGCGTGTGTTCCACTCACCTTGATCAGGTGTCGAAAATCATCTGGATCCTAAGTGAAGAAAATAAGCATTTTTAGCAGCATTAGTCTGAGTATCTATGAAAAATACTGCTGTTGCATCATTTAAGTTGGTTCTTAATGTGACTGGGGAATCTCTCATTGAATGTTCTGAACTTCTCTTTCCATACCTCCATACCAGTGTCGTAGCGCGAGGTCCAGTAGCAGACGTTACGTTATCCATAGTGTAGACTTTATCATAAGGGATAATAAACCGGAAAGATACCTGTTTAGTGGGTGGGTTGAGAGGAAAATCCATCACCAAGTCCTCCCCCTGCTGGACAACAGACAGATCTCCACTCTTGGTCTCAAACACCACAGCAGAATTCACATTTTCTCAACAGAAGAACAAAAACAAAAAAAATCAGGTTTAGCATGTCAAGTTTAATGAACAATGTTTCAAAAGTCACTTACTTTTATGGTGGAAGAGCACAGCAGCAGAGGCCAAGGTCGCGTGACCACACAGGTTGACCTCATTGGTGGGTGTGAACCAACGAAGGCGGAACCTCGACCCTGGCCAAAATGTATCATTTAGAAATATAAACATTAAACTATTACATGTTTTTATTCAATAAATTCCACTCTATCATGCAGATTATATGAATTACTCATGAGACATCATTTGTTTGCATGTATCCAGGCTGTATAATATGCTAGTTTACTGCTGCTTTTTTATACATTCATATTCATGTTATGTCCTTGACTTTGCATTTACATGTCACTTCATAACTTTTGTGAATGTTTGAAACTGAGGATGCGCTGATCAGAGTTGTATGCCACCGATACCGATACTGATCGTCCGATACCGATCACATGGTTTCACTCTACATTACATCTATTTATTTATGATGAGTGCTATTGGCTGGGGACCCCACTGGACAATTTTAAGGGCCCTTGGCACATAGGTAATTATGTTGTTGTTTTTTTGCCTTTATTTGTATGAAACGATTTCTGTACTATTTGACTCTGACCTTTTGTTGAGCTACTCAAAAAATAATTTGTTGCCTACGGCGAGCACATGTCAGTCGATACATATTAATCGGTGCCCGATGGACTGGACCATCCCTATTTGAAACCTTTTGTGAAATCCTCAGAATTGATTGCAGTGACGAAGACGGTTTCTGACAAGTTCATCTCAGCCGCTATCGTCTGATACAATTCATCACTCAGCTCCTGGTACAAAGCACAGGAATGTCAATTGTTGCACAACATGCAAATTTGAATGATAGATTTGGGCTGGGCAGTGTAACCATGTTTCATTTTAGGATTGTTACTCACATGTTTTAAAAGACAAACAGCAGCCGGGTTCCCCTTGAATGGCAAACTGGTGAAGGCGTCAACTATAAAGACTGGAATCTCCATGGTAAATATGGTCAACTGACTTCAAATGGAACTCTCTATGCTTCTTTCAGTGTTGCTTTTTGGACTTTAACACAGGCTGTTTGGTTTCACTACTGAAGTCCAAGTCAGGGATACCACATGGCCCTTGCTATTAATAATTAGCTTCAAGCTTCTTTTCCTTGAATGTTCAATTGCAGGTTAGGCAGACACATAATGATAAGACATTGTTCATAAACTATGTCTCATGTGGAAATAAATTCACATACACGTGTAAAATGTGATAGGCTCACATATTCTGCATGAATACATGGGGATATACAGTTTTCTTACTTTATAATGCAAATATTGACAGGTATGGACAAAGGTAGTTAACATATATGTCTAAAATATTAGTCATTGTGTTCATTATGATTATAAACATAATCAACAAATTAAATGCAAAAGCACTGAAGGAAGGATTTTTATTTTATTCGTTTTTTTTAATAGACAGTATATAATTGTGGTCCTGTATGTGTTTGTAAAAAAATTGAAGTACACCCTGATATCAGGCACGTCGTAATCGCATGCTCGATATCTTAATCTCGCGAGAGCAGTGTGCGGGATTACAGGCCGTGTCATCTGAGGCTCGAGACACCGGTGGAGAAGAGGCGAATGTGAGATAATTTCGTTAAATTTAAACTACTTGGCGGTCTAGTGTTTATATTTACATTTACTGACACATTATGGTGTACAGTGGCGAGGCCTTACTGTGAGTAAACGTAGCTAGCTCGCGTTATACATTTGACCGAAGACGAGGTAGCCAAGGCTAACTGCTAATGCTATCAAGCTATCGTGAGCATGTCGGAGGAAGGTTAGCATACTATGCGAACCTCGCCCAGGCTGTCTATAATGTTTATTTTGTGTGTTAATCAAAGACGAATTAACACTTGTCAAAGTGACGTCTTGTTTGGGCTATTAGGGCTTTCTTTAAAACGTCAACCATATGACATAGTGAATTAACTGCTGTAAAGTTTGCGAGTTATTTCCTTCAGGATTGTTATTGCCAAGGTTTCCATTGGACTTGTTCGTGTTGCTGTTTAATTGTTAGTAGAGAGCATATGCTAGTCTAACAGTTATTCACTTTTGCTTAAAGTTCGTAATAATTTAAATGACTCGTTGGCAAAGCCTGGCATATACAACATTAGTTAATATTGGCACTCCAACTTGGTAGCAACTGAACCTTTAGCTTTTGGTATTAGACGACTCAATAAGTGACTACTGTTAACGTTTGCTTAACTTCTTACGAAGAGTTTTAGTAAGATTAAAGTCCTATAACTTGCTACTGCTGTAGTTCCAGTGTGTCAGTGAGGATGTCTAGCGAAGAGGGTTATGTGGTCAGGATCAGAGGACTTCCATGGTCTTGCACCCAGGAGGAGGTGGCTGGTTTCTTCTCTGGTGAGAACAAGCATATGCATCTTCACATCCAGGGGCTGAAAAGTACATCACATTTGGCTATTCATCATTTTATAAAATGTATCACAAACTGTACATAATAGTTGGGGCTTTTTTCAAGTGTCTCAATGTTGTTTTTTAAATGTTGTTAGCACATAACATGTTGGGTTTTTTCCTAAATGTAACAACTACTACATTTTCTCTGCAGACTGTGACATCATGGGGAAAATCAATGGAGTATGTTTCACTTACTCCAAAGAAGGCCGCCCCAGCGGAGAGGCATTTATTGAGCTAAAAACATCAGATGATTTTAAGAATGCTCTTTCTAAAGATCGTAAATACATGGGACATCGATATATTGAGGGTAAGAAACTATTTTAAACATTAGATAATTGTTCATAGTCGACTACAAAACAGCACTCTTTTTTTTTTTTTTTAAACAATGTTTGAACCATGATGCAGCAATGGCTGCATGTACAAGCAGAACAATACTAGCTTTTATAAGCCATAATGCATGCTAGGTATCTTTTTGTTGGTGTAGTGTATGAATGGGCTTCCCAGCATGCTTTGCAGGTTATAAATGCTGGTATTGTGTGGATGGGTGTTAGTGTGTACATGTTTATTTCGAAACCTGCATAGTCCATGCGGCTAGTTTTACAGTTTGTGTTCTTGTCTCATATGTACTGTTGTTGAATCAAAGTGTGACAATAGTCTGTTGTGTGTTTGTAAATCAGTATTCAAGTCAAACCGTAGCGAGATGGACTGGGTGCTGAAGCGTAGCGGCCCTGCTGACTATGACAGCTCCAGTGGCTGCATGCTGAGACTCCGAGGCCTGCCCTTCGGCTGTAGCAAGGAAGAAATAGTTCAGTTCTTTTCAGGTATGCACTGTGTGTTTATATATGGGTGTGCACTCTGTTAATTTTTTAAAAACCATACACTAAACCTGCCCCTATATTATACAGGTCATGCCACACATGATTTAATGAAAAAACTCTTTTCAGCCCAACATGCCTGTATGTCTACAATGCAAAACCTCCATACGTGAGATTCATATGTGATACAAGGTCACAGTACCAGTCACGCCCTATAAGTAAGACATTAGTCATACCCTGTCCTAGGGAGGATGCATGCGTTAATGTCTCATCTGTTTTTGTATGTTGACTATTTATAACCTTGTTATATGTTAGTACGTTAATGCAAATGATTTAACATGTTTTTTTGTATGAACTACACAATGTTTGTGAAACAGTAGAATAGGCTGGGCTGTTTGGATCAGTGGAAACAAATGATGCACATCACTGACCTGGGGTCAGCTCCATTGCCATCCAAAAGAAATGTAGCATTATTAACTGTTGAGAGAAGAATGGCTAGATCTTTTGAGTTGGATACAAAATTTCACACCAGAAAAGACACCCCCGGTCTAGTGCGCGGGATCACTAGACTAGGGGTCTCAAACTTGCGCCATCAAGGGCCGAGGCACTGCAGGTTTCTTTCCAGCCAGTCACTAAAGCAGGTGATTGTAATGATCAACACCTCTTTCAATTTGAGGGGAGAAGCTCAACAGTTAAATGACCTGCTGGAGAAACCGGTTGGAAAGAATAAGATGGACTCAATTGTGGCGATAATGTTGTGGCCAGTGTATCCCAATTGGTCACATGAAGCAAGAATTACCTGATTCCAGGCCAGTGCTTGTGTCATCCTCTATATCCTCTGTCCTCTATTATTCCATGAAGTAGTCATGTCAGATACTTAGTTTGAATGTGGTTCTAATAAAGACACTGTAATGGAGCTCCTATGTCATGTCCTCCACCTGAACGCTCCAGTGGGTGTTGTCTGCCTACCGACTTATGTATTTATGTGTGCTTGGGTTGAAGGGTTGAGAATCGTGCCAAATGGGATTACTCTGCCAGTGGACTACCAGGGGAGGAGCACAGGGGAAGCCTTCGTGCAGTTTGCCTCAAAGGAGATAGCAGAAAAGGCTCGGGGGAAACACAAGGAAAGAATAGGGCACAGGTGGGACAGACGGCAAGGGGGACGGGCTCCTTCTATTCTAGTCTATACTGGGGGATGTGTTATGTTGGAGCACAGTAATGAGTTTGATTGATCAGCATGGGAGGGTCTGCTAGAATTACAAATTCTATGTGTTTTCATTCAAGTTTTCTTTGCATTTATTGGTAAAACCTGTAACAATTTATTGTTTTAGAACAAACTAGTCATACATTTGGGGTACTTTATGGGGGTGGAGGGGAAGATTAACAGGGCATAGTCAAGGCAGTTGGGTGAGTTTGAGGTAGAAAAAGTTTACGCATCCCCAATTGTGCAGGTATATTTGTCTTTTTGTGTTTATCTCTTCTTCTGTGTATTTATGTTGTCCACGATGAGCCATTTCTTTCTCTAAACCCTCTTGCCTGCACCCCAACCCCTCACCTTGCAGGTACATAGAGATATTTAAGAGTAGCCGTGTTGAGATCCGATCCTACTACGAAGAGCCCCGGCGGGGCATGGGGGCCCAGAGACCCGGTCCCTATGACAGACCCATTATGGATGGCTCCAGGGGTGGATATTTTAGCTCCGGACTCAGTCGTGGTGGCTCCCTGATGGACAACATGAGGGGGGGAGGCGGCTACGGAGGAGGTAAGGACGTTGTCTTGGAATGTGATGAACAGTACGGCATAGTCATTTTATTCACACGGTACGACCTCCTGCAGGATGCTGGTTGACGTCCTCATTCATTCACATTTCTGAAAATCTTTCCTCCATAAGAAGTAATGGACATAGAAATAATGTGTTGTCCATGTTGCTAATTAGAGGCCAGCAATATCCTCCATTACAGCATTTCAGCACTCTTTCTTCTTAGTTAGAAATATATTCAAAACATTTATTCCCCCCTGACGCATGACCCCTTGTCGTGTGTGTCCAGGTTATGGCCATAGCTTTGATGGCTACAACGGACTAAACAGCTACGGCTTTGGAAACTGTATGTTTGACGAGCGAATGAAAGAAGAGCGAGGATCAAGAGGTAATATCTCTCCTGACAAGTGTTTAGTCTTTTAGTACATGGGCTTGACCTCCTATGGACTAAAGCACCAGTATTGTTCGTATATCGATATAGATGGGATAGGATGCGCTCTCATGTTTCCACATGGCGCTTCCCAAGTGCAAGCAAGTTTTGGTAGCTCTGTATCTTTCAGTGTTTAATAGTGCTTTAATTATGACTTAGTTTTTGGTGCCGTACCGACCCCTTAAGCAAGTGTGCAGCTATAGGCTTGGAGCTTGCCACTTGCTGCTTGATCCATTGTTTACACTGGAGAGCATAGCGGGAGCACTAGAAGCGCTAACCCCTACAGAGAGACTACCGTGAGTGCAGTATGATTGCACTGAAGATTGAATTATATTGAACTTTTTTAGACTTCTTTCAAAAAGTAAATACACCCTTTTACTTGGTGGATATTTTTCTATATGATTTTTTTTTATGATATGATTTTTATTTTTTATTTGACTTATGTCTAAACTAAGTTTGTGGACAAAAATATTGGTGTAAATATATTGTTATCGCAAACTAAATCTATCGGGATATGAGTTTTGGTCCATATCCATATCGCCCAGCCCTATATTATACAAATGCGTCATATTGAACGAAGGTAGATTCATGTTAAAAATCACACAATAAGGGTACATTGCTAACTGCATTGCTAAGTGCATTAAGTGTGTGTTTGCTTCTGGGATGGGAGGCCACAGTTACAGTCGTCAGGTGGATGGAGGCTCAGCTTTCCATGGTGGCCATTTTGTCCATATGAGGGGTTTGCCTTTCCGGGCCAATGAGGGAGACGTTGCTAAAGTAAGACCCCAATGACCAATGACACACGTTCTTGTCCTGCCAGATGCCAAATGCTCCGAACTCTGCTGACACACTTTGGTTTCCTTTGCAGTTCTTCTCGCCTTTGAACCCAATGAGGGTCCACATTGACGTCGCTCCAAACGGCAAGTTGACAGGAGAGGCAGATGTGGAGTTTCGCTCCCATGAGGATGCAGTGGCCGCCATGTCCAAAGACAAGAACCACATGCGTATGTAGTGTCATGTTCTTATGGAGAAGATCCCTGTTTTCTCTGTTGAGTCATTATTATTGACTATTTTGTCTACAGAGCACCGCTATATCGAGTTATTCCTCAACTCAACAGCCAGCGGAGCCGACATGAGTAAGTTATTAATAACCGTCCATCTTGTTTATCTTCTGTCTGTTAATAATTGAGATTTCTCTTGGCATGTCTTAGGTCGTGGTAGTTACTATGGTAACTCGGGCTCACGAAGCAGCGGGCTGCGAGGCTCATACTGATGATGTCATCACCCCCGTTCCTTTTGCCCCCATCCCCAACAGGGCAGCCCACCAATATATTTTCCCCAACAAGGAGAGCTGATCTGACTTCTTTTCACCTCCAATACTGAAACAGTTGCACTTTTTTTTGTAAGATTTGTACCTTGTTAGTGACAAGACTGAATGAGCTGATATGTTTATGGTATGGTTTTTATAGGAATCTTCTGTTTTTCCAAATGTGGGAGATGGGAAGTAAACCCCACGCAAACCAAAAGAGATTAATTTAATGCTGTCAGGACCAGTCACTGTCACCTTGGATCACAGCTCCTGCTGTATAATCCTTATGTTTCATTTCTTTAACAAGACGTGTGAGCCTTTGTTAGGCTGCCCTGTTCCTGCTTTTATTTGCTCCTCAGATTTAACATTGAGCTGTTCTTTTTTTTTTAATTAATCTTTTTCCAGTTGTTGGAGGACTCTTAATTTGAGTATCGTGTTCTGATCTCCTAGAGTTAAAGTCTATACTTCAACTGCAAAATATCCCTTGCAGCTGTTGTACATTTTGCGTAATAAATTTTATATTTAATGATCCTAACGTTATGTTTCTTGTGTAGAATTTCAATTATCAGAGGCCACTTTTGTGTTTTTAACTCAATTTAATCAAAACTGTCAAGGCAGTGTAATTAACAAAAATGAACATCCACTTTAACAAAACACAGCCCAGATCCCATTGAGAGCTGGGACTAACCAAGAGAGACTTTATAAAATAAAATGAGGCCTGGGTGTCGTTCAGAATCATTTGATTAGAATAGCTGTGACCAGACTTTGGACACAAAATAAGTTGCTAAAAAAACAAAACTATATGGCAACAATACAATGTCATTAACTTTCAACTTCCAGTATGTCAATGTAGTGCTAATGTTATTTTAAAACTGGCAAAAAATAAATACTTACAAAAATAGCAGAGATGTTTGCAACACATGGTGGTCTTACTGGTCCTTGAAGCAGCATTCAGGTCTCAAAGATACCGTAGCTGATAGGCTGTCATTCATATTTTTAAATACATGACTCCTTTTGGCACCATGAGATGAGCACACAAGCCCAAGTGGCACCAAGACTGTTCATTGAAGGAATAAGTTGCTTTGACAGCAGCAAACCGTAAACTTTCTGAAATTTTAGTTGCTTACTTTAGTTTCAGTGCATGTGTTAATTCAGATGACAATATGTTGACACTCAACTTCTGTCAAGCACAGGCACAATGTGGCACGCTTGTGATCTGACAGTTCTACAGAACTAATATGGGACAAGTCCATCAGCTCCATCAACTGTGAAAGCACAATACTTTCACATTCAGCAACATCAAACAATGTGACATCAATTAAAAGGATCAAGCCAGACTACCAGAATGATTCCATTCAATATTGTGGATTTTCTCATGCACTCTTATTCCATGTCAATACAAGCCCAATGTGTAAAAAGCAATGTGCAGTATTTCCTCATACATACAGTATACAGGGAGGCCTGTAATTGTACAAATGCATTTTTATATTAATATTAAATCATATATTGATTTTATTTTTAATACTGAAATATATGTATTATTGTCAATTAATTGATACAAGTCATTTGTGTCCCATGTGACGATGTCAAGTACTGTTCCAAATGCACTCATAATACATATTCCAAAAGTGTGCCTTGTGGGGAAGAGTCATTAAGGAGTTGGTCCGCTTCAAGTGGGATTGGAGGAGCATCTCTGGAGAAGCAGGGCATGACAGGTGTCGCACACTCGTACCGGTTTCGGAGATGCGGGCAGGGGAAGTTCGTTGTCTGAGCAGCTATTGCAGAAGATCTCACCGCAGTTCCTGCAGTGGTGCTGGACATGCAACATTCAAAAACTAAGTGAAGCTCCACCAGTGACCATTGGGGACCAATGGGGAACAATGGGGCTCTTCTCACCTTGCGTCTGGAGATGGAAAACTCCTTCTCACACAGCTTGCAGCGGCTGGCTTCCTTGTCCTTCAACCACACCTGACCTCCCTGCAACAGCATCATAGCTTCTGTATTCAGCACACTTCAACATTGACATCATGAATGAGGGCCGTTTACTTGAAGTGCTTTGTTTGCTTCTTTGATGTCCTCGATCTTCATTTTGGATCTGTTTAACGGAATGACATAATAAAGCCATCTTACTGGAGCTTTAGCTCTCAACATATCAAACGTACTCGCTAAGTTTAGAGCCCAGTTCCTCAAGGGCTTGTTCTTGGTCCTCACAGATGCTCTTCAACTGGAAGTTCTCATCCTGGAGGCGGTGGAACTCCTAAAAAGCATAAAAAAAACACACACACGGGTCACATTCATTGTCTATATGTGCCCTGTGATTGGCTGGCGACCAGTCCAGGGTGTACCCTGCCAACTGGGATAGGCTCCAGCACCCTCTATGTTTAAAGTTCATGCAGACGTTTGTTACCATCTTGAGGCCGTTTATCTGCAGTGCTTGTGTCCTGAGCTGAGACACCGTCTCTTTCTCTCGATGCAGATCGTTTTGCAGCGTTTGCCTCCACTCCCGCTCGATCTTCAGGTCGGTCTCCAGCTGCAGGCTGTGAGGACAAAGGTCGCCAGCACACACGATCATAAGCACAAAGCAATTTCAGCATTTCAAGGTTGTTTCTGTTTGGCTTACAGTTGCTTCTCTCTGTGGTCGATCTGCCGCTGCAGGCTGTCGGCCTTGTTGGCAAAGTCCATCTTGAAGCGCCTGGTTCCTTCCTCGGCAGAGGTGCGGTGGCTCTCGGCCTCCTGTAATCTGCGCCATTATAACCAGGGACAAACTCAGGACCATGGAGAGAAAATAACTGGTGCAGGAGTGAGGAGGAGGAGGAGTAGGATGGTAAAAGGAGAAAAGAACCAGGAGAGATGTGACAGACGTGGACAGACGATGGCAAGGAAGGATGAAGACGCTACAAACACGCCAGAAAGATAAATGTGCAACTCAAGCAAAAAAAACCCAAAAAATTATCAAGACACCAAATAATACCAGCACTTTCAAAACACCAAACTTTATTGATCAAGGTGGTAAAAGACAGTGGCATTATGGGATGTTTTTTATGAACATGTATTTAGTGTATGCGCCATTATTAGGCTTTCTTCTATCACTACAGTCAATATTAAGCTGAGATGTGACATTCAAGGTCCTTAGACAAGCTTGGGAGATTTACAGCAGTGTGACCCAGTGCCATGGAAGCAAGTGGAGCCACCTGATCCAGCAGATGGAGCTGCGGTCAAGTCCACATCTACTTATATTTACCACAGAAAAGTCAAACTCAATCACAGAGGGGGTCAAAGGTCACGGCCAACTACGTTGAGATGTGTACCCCACAAGAGTTAGCATCATTACAGCTTTCCATCATATTGTTTTTACTGTCTTATGCCTATTGAAGGAGTTATTTTGTACAGTGTAATAGTGGCCTGCAAGGTGGCCTAGTGGTGAGCATGTCGGCCACACAGTCCCGGGATATGTACAAATATATCGTACTGGATTTTAGATCGGATGTGCGTGCGTGGGTTTTCTTCGGGGGCTCTGGCTTCCTCCCACATTACAAAAATATGCATGAAAAATGTAACTGTCCACAGGTATGAATGGTTGGTTGTCCATATGTACCCGGAGTGTGTGTACCCCACCTCTCGCCCCAAGTCAGCTGGGCTAGACTCCTGCATTGGTGTAATTCACGCTATGTCATTCTTGTAATGTCGGAGGAGTTGTTGAAGCTGGAACAATTACCCGAGTAAGCACTTTGTTTGTGGAGGTCTACTCAATGCTATTTTCCAATACACATATGTACTAGGCTTTCCAAGGCTCTACTAGTATGCATAGAAATGCTTTCCCAGGTACTATTATTAGCATCAGTTAAGCCGAGACTAGATGAATAACGTAAATCACTGCTGGTCACTCATAGGTTGACTTGTCATTTGCCACAACATTGTAAAAATGGAGGATAAATGACTAAAAATGGTAAAAATAAACACAAATGCTAACAGGAAGCTACTCTGTTGATAACCAAATAAAGCCGAGCCTCAGTCCCCTCCATTCTTATTGCTCCAACTGATGTGTTCAATGTGGCATGTTTTTCCCAGTTTCCTGTTTTACCTAGTTTCCTTACTATTTTTGAAGTGTGAAACCAACTACAACCCGAAGTGAGGCTAGTCGTGCTCCCCTGAGCCAAGGAGGCACCGTGCAGTGGAAAAAACTGAATTTGTTTTCCGGCTGATGTTTTTCTGTTGTGTGGGGTAGCAGGACCCCCTGATACAAGTTATAGCTGCAATTTAAAAAAAACAACCACCACGAGGCTGTTTGAGATTAATCAGATTAATTAATCAAATGCATGTAAAGTAACTACTATGAGTTTTACACATTCCACTAAAAATTGTAACCGATTTCAAGAGAAAATGAGAAAGGGTGCAGGTGACGATGAGATAAAATGAGAGATTTCACGACACTGATGATATTTTGGTTACAAACAGCACAATCCACTGCAGCCCCACAAAAAAACGGTGCGGGCAAAGGATAAAAACAGGAATATTGTTAAAGTTGACTTAATTCATCCAGTCCGTCCCCGTGTGTGTTTGTGCTCAGAAGGAGATGTCCTTGACTAGCTTGTACTGGTGTTCCGTGTCTGTACTGGCACACTTGACAAATGACATGGCCAGCGTTCTGGTCTGACTTAACAGATCTTTGTCGCTGCACGCAGGAACAGGAACCGATTGCAAAGCAATGTGGGTAAAAATGGATTGATGGGTGAATTCATGGTATAAAAAGAAAAAAAGGGTGAGAGGAAGGAGAAAGGGGGGAAAAAAGAAAATGAATAAAAAGGAAGGAAGGAAGAAAGGATGTCAATACATCAGTATTCTAATGTCATCTAATCTAGCTCTCAGTAAAAAGACGCGTGACATTATTTTGAATATTACTTCATCATATTAATGAACTTTTGGTTGTCTTTACTCGGAGCTGGGCAGAAACCCGAGGGGTCACATGGGGCTGGGTACTATGCTGCAGCAGAGGAAAACATTCTAAACTGTTCACAAACAAGATGAAGCAGATTTCAACTGATGGGTGGGTGACTGGGGGAGGAGGAAGGAGGTATGGAGCGTGCCTTCTAAGGATGCATTGAGGAGTAATCCTCACGAAGCACAAGAAAGTGCCACATGTTGCAACTAAATTGATCATGCAGTAGCAGACATTCTCTAAATTAGCTCACATAAACCAATCACTGGATTTCTCCCAGGACATCACTCAAGAGTTTCCAAGAAGCCACAGAACATAAAGGGATGGAACATAAGTGGCACCGTGCTACACGTAATACCACCTGACCTCATCATTAGGTACACCCGCACAATCAAATGGCATATTATACAATAACTCTTACAGAATGATGCCTTCACATATAGATCTAGGGGCAACAAAAAGTCATAAAAATAGAAACCCCAGTGAGCGTTTTCACATAACAAAGTCCATATAGAGTATTTAATCATTAACTGGTGTTAACGTTTAAACTGTTTCTGCCGCGCAATGAGATGACAAAATACTTGACGGCCTTCCTTTGCTGCATTACTCTATCGTGTTTTTTTAAACTGTATTAATTAATAAATTAACACTGTTTTGTGGTTGAATATGCTCTATTATTTGTAAAAAAAATTATATATCTGTTTTTAATGTCTAACTTTTTTATATCTGACTGCTGTGCCCCGCCCCGCTTTTACTCATGTTTTAACTGTGTATTAACCAATGAATGTTGTATTTTGGTGTGTCTTCTACTCTATTTACTTGCTTTATTCAACTCCATTCTTCTGTAAAGTGTCTTTGAGTATTTTGAAAAGCGCTATAAAATAAAATGTATTATTATTATTATTTATTTTATCTATATATAGATGCATATTTAAGTAAATTAGACATATTAATGGCCTAAATTGAATATTTTCAAGCATAAAAATGGCTAAATAAATACAAATACAAATATAAGGCATTATATATCCCAGACTGTGAGGAGCCTGTGAATTGAGTGGCGTAGACATTGGCCGACAGCAACTCCGGTGAATGTTCACGGCACATTACATGGAGGAGACAAGGAAGTATGCTCTCACTGCTAACATGTGAGTCTACCTTATTGTATTGTTGTCTGAGATGGCTTATTTTCTCTGATGTCTATTATATTGGATAACACAAGTGTACAGGTGACTATAGGGGTGTTATTTCATGTCTACAAGGCTCTAATAATGGTAAAATCGTATTTTAAAAAGGTCCTGAACAGATTTTCTATGCTCTAGGTACAAAAATATTTAATTTATTGATAGTGAATCCTACTTTGCGGAAATTCACTCATTGTGGTCGGGTCTGGAACCAATTAACCACAATAAATGAGTGACAACTTTATTACACCTCTATGTGTTCAGTTTTGTGTTTCCATCACAACTGATAAGAGGCTTGTGATGGATTTCGACAGGAGAAACCCTGAGACTCGTGACTTGAGTGAAGACCCAAAAAACTTTCTTCTGGCTCTCCTCTACAAGATTATAGTCCAGACCGCCTGATGATAAACTAGCAAGACCTTACTACTGTCAAAAAAGTTATTGTATAAACACATTTGTTACAAATGTTATTTCTTGACTTTACAAGCTCAAACGATACAGGAGGAATTGGAGACGGGAGAGGATGAATGATTTTCCTGTGCTGGTTATCTTGTGCTTAATTAGGACAGCCCATGTTGCTCACCTCTGCTCCAGTTGCTTCATAGTGGCAGTGATCTGATTGGTCTTCTCCTCCAGACGGCTGATCATGTTGTTCTTCTTCTTCATCTCCTCATCGGATGACTACGACACAGGAATGCTACGCTCAAAAGTCTGGCAGAAGACCAACAATTGTCTTTATCTAGCTTTCCATCCACCCATACGTGTACCTGCATCTTCTGGTACATCTCTACATTGATAGCTTTGACTTCGTCCAGTTGGTGTCTCAGCCCAATCAGCGTGTCCTGTTCATGGAGAATAAACCTTTCATAAATGTATCCAAATTTCCAACTCTGTAATTGTGATCTGAAGTTTGATATAGTAGAGGATATTGTGTACTGTGATGAATGAACACGGCACAGATTGAGATTGTGATTGGATACTGTACCTGCTTCTCATGAATATCTTTCTCAAGAAGTTTCATAGCCAACTCCATTTCCTGCTTCATTGACACCTGGACCACCAGCTCGTTCTCCACGTCCTCAACATAAAGCACAGAAGAACTCATGTGAGCCGTCATTGCCACAACTCACATGATACACGTACAACTTGGATGGCACGGAGGTGTGGTCTTACCTGTCTTAGCTGACATTCCTCCTTCAGCTGTCTTTGTGCCTCGTTGTACATTTCATCCAAACCCTGACGAGATTGTTTGTAGGTGTCTCGCTCCACAGATACATCACCTTGAGATACCTGTGTGGGAAACCAGGAAAACGAAAATCAGCCTGTTCTGTATTGTACCCATTAACAATGGAATTACTTATACCATTAATACAGCTCAAACAGCTGTGATTTAATTTGCGTTTTGGTGTAAGTTGGCTCTTATACCTCAATCATAGCTAATTTAACTCCAGAGGCACTCACATTGTACACACGACACATGAAGGTTTTATACATATACATACAATACACTAGTAAAACACTAAATAGAAGAATAGAACAGTAATTAAAAACAGTTGTGTCAATAACAAGACCACTTCACTGCTTGGTTATTAGTCGCTTCCAGAGGTACGGTTAAAGAGTTTTGTGATTTCCAAGTGTCTGTGAACGTGTGAACTATGTGTGCGGGATGAAGATGGCTGTGTGCTGAATGGGTTTATCCAATAGTTTAGCTGTTTTGTTTCAGCAATAAAGAAACTATTGATGGACCCCCTGCTTGTCATCCTTACTACATCCAGGTACAAGTTACAATACAATGTTTACAATCGAGAGTGAGCACCTCTAAATGTTGTTGTGCCTTCAGAAGAATGAGGCTGTTTTCACTCCTCAGTTGCTGGTTTTCTTCTTGCAGTTTGATGATGTTGTTTTTGGCAATAGCTAACTGTACGCAAACACAAAGTGGACAAAAACTGACAATGAAGTCAATCTGTGACTTCCATCTTCATTATTAACGCCAAACATGCTAAGAGTGAGTCTCACCTCCTCTATGAGTTTAGAGTTGGACTTTTCCAGAGAGTCCACTCTGCCCTGAAGTCCATGAACTGTAGAACTGGACATTGTTTAAAAGAGAGAATTATTCTCTTTAATATTTATGAAATTTCATACCTTATAAAGTCTGTTTTCCATGTAAAAAATGTCTTACTTTAGTTGTCGATTGAGCTCCTCTACATAGTTCTTCTGATCAAGGATGGTTGCGATCTGACTGTTCCTGTTGGCATGGAAACAGACATTACAATTTGATTTACACAGAGTGCATAGAAGAGGGACATAAACCACATGAGAATGTACCTCTCCTCACTCCTGTAATCATCAATGTCGTTCTTTAAGTACATGGAGAAGTCAATCACCCCGACCTAAAAATAAACAATGAATTCATGAAGGTGGGTAGAACAAACTGAGATGCACTTCATTAACAAAAAAAGGCTAGAATTAACCCTTGAAATTAAAAAGTCATAAACAAACATAGGTAGACAATATGCTCTTAGCATATACTACAGTACGCTCTTTCCACAGTAAAAATACCATTAGTCCGCTCACCCCATCTGACAAACCCAAAATTCTTGCTTCTTGAAACTCAGGTGAGTAAAAATAAAGCTTTTAATCTCGATTGACCAGATGGAGGAAGTGGAACTACTTTCATTTCTTGATGGTTTCACATTTGTTTACCTGAAGGCTTTGAGCAAATTCATCCTCTGAGGAAGACAGTCAAGTGTGTGTTTACCTGAGAGTCCAGGTCTTCACCTTTCACACACAGATTGGCATCAATGACGTTCAAGCCCACCAGCAGACCCACAATGACAGCCCCCTCCTCCTCCAACATCAGCGCTGAATTCTCATAGAAGTCACTGCAGCGGAACAACAACTTGACAACTCGCTCTACTTCGCTACACTCACATTATGCTGAAAATTAAAAAGACTCACTGTTAATGTTTGTGTGTTATAGTGTGTGTGTTTGCAAGTACCAGAGGAGGTCTTTTCTGGTAATCAGTAGTCGCAGATAGTCGGCCAGCCGTTTCTGCATGAGAGCCAGTCTCAACCATGCCCTAGCACGTCCTAAGGGAGTCCTGAGTGCAAAGAAATTGTTCATTTTCAGGTTTTGATATAGTACTCCATGTCTGACTAAACACAAGCAAAAATACCCTACATAGACTACATACACTCATGTGGTTATTCCTTACTTGAGTCCTGGCAGATCTCGTACAGAGGCTGAGATCTCAGCTGCTTCAGGACACAATTTTTCCACCAGCTCCAGAGGACCCCACAAAGACTTATTAAATCCCAGAAAGGACTTTTTCACTGGAAAAATATGAGAGCAAAATAAAAGTCTTCAGACACATGGCCTCTACTTTGAAAGGTGTGTACCATACACACTGAGCGACAGCGGCACGACTAACAGCCTTACCTCGCAGACCGTGCTTGAGGCAGTGCTCCATGACGACAAAGAACTGCTGCAGAGGTGGGTAGTCCGAGTCCAGTGTTCTTCCAAAGCTCAGAGCGGACTCGATTAGACCTTTAATACTCAGCTTGGCCATGTTGAGCAGGTTGGCTCGCTCCATGGCCATGGGGTCCCGCAAGTCTGAGACACAAACAACAAAAGATTATCACTAAAAACATACTCTTCATTTATGGATACAGTTGACAAACTGGTTGCTGGTTGAAGATTGTTGAAAATGTGGGTTCATGGCTGGTGCAGCAGAGTATTCTCTGCGTCTACAATTAGCAGTAACAATGACGTAACACACATTAAAGACATTACATATGTTGTAGACAGTGATGGTGCATTATAAATCTGGAAAATTATTGGCGTCATTCAGAGAATCAGAAAAATGCAAACCTGTTTGTGGGGAACTGCACACTCTGCCTTGTATCTAATCAGGAAATTCGCAAATTCTGTTTTTTTAATGATTGGAATCATACAGAAAATATACTGCATATTTTACACATTAATAATATAAATTTGCCTCCCCTGCCTGCAAGTCTAACATTTCTTCTCCCAAAAGCTATAATAACTGGGCAATTGTATCATTGTGTTTCAAGTTTCTAAAAGTCAATCTTGGCTCTTTGTGTCTCTAAAAAAACAGCTAAGAGAATTAAGCAGTCCGTTTATGCTGAAATCTGCTGGTACAATTAACTGAATATGGACAAAAATCCACTATGACAGACAACCATAATGTACCCCACTGGACATGTTCTGGATTTATCATGTAGCTCCAAAGAGCAAAAGATGCACACTGCATTTAAAAACCTCATTAACAACAATACCATTGCTATAAAAGGTGCAACACAACAGCAAACGTTTCCTTCCTTAGCATCAATAAAGCATGTGATGATTCAGGATTCAGTCAGAGACAGTGACAGTACAGACTAAACGGCGACAGCACTCAGATGTGAACAATCAATTGGCTGCACACATGATCATATGAGGTAATGTTAGCACTCCTCATCATCATCATCATCATAGTGTCATGCTTGTTCCTGGTCTATATACAAATACCTATGTTAGCAATGTGATAATTCCTGCATCTTTCAGTAGTGTTATCATTAATACAATCCTTTAGGAACATCATGAATCTTTACCTTGGACGGTCCATTCTCCTGATATAGATGCTCTGTTCTCCGACACTTTAGGCAGGACATGAATGCTCCCTGAAATGGTTTCGGATGCTTTCCTGGCTAAAGCGAAGATGGGAGCCTGCCATCGTCCATCTCCTCCCCCGCCGCCCCTCACAGTGCCGCTTATATTCGGTTTATCCCCGCTACTAGATTTCTCCTCCTGTAACCTCAATATCCCAAACACCTGCGCTTTGTCTTTGCTGCTGTCGCCTTCAGATAGAGCCAGGTCGTGCTCGGCGGGAGTTGCCATGTTTGGCTCTCTCTCTCCAGATATGCTAGTCGATGGTCAAGTGCCACCCTAGCGTGATTTAAAGCTCACCCTCTGCGGGTTAGCTCGACGCTTAGCTCACCTGGCGACCGCGATGACAACCGTATCTTAGAAATAGCGGCGATAGCATCGGCTAATTAATGACAGATGAGTAGCTAGCCGTCGGTCGTCTACATGGTGAACGTCCGTCCAGGTGGCGGCAAAGCACAATGCTTCTGTGTCTTCCCCTTCTCCTGAGGGACGCTTTCTATTCCGCACATGTTGTTGCTGTGGAGACGTGTTAATACCAGGCAAATGTGACCGTCAGACGGCTAGCGACGGTGGCCGCTGCTGCTGCTGCTGCTGCTGCTGCTGCACCCTCCGGAGGGGCGGTGTCAACAACACACTCACGAGACACACAATAGGAAACACGACGTCATGGTTGTTATTACCGCTCTATCGCCCTCTGCTGTTTCAAGCGAAAACTGCACGGCGTGGATAGCCTGTTCTCGCGACACCTCTAAAAAAAACAAAGCTACCACAAAATTGCTTTCTGTGTGATTTCAATAATTGTGGCACGTTAAGAATTTCCGCTGCCGGGGCAAAAAGGAGAAAAGTCCTCCAACGGTCAAAATGACTAAATTTGCACATTTCCTGTTCCAACACTGGAACATCAACTGGAAACATTGTCTCAAACTGTGCTGTCTTACACACACTGCATGCAGTTAGTGTGTTTTCGTTGCTATCACTGGTTAATGTGGTTAATATATAAGGAATGTTTAATATATTTAGTCTGCTCACTGGACATACAACCTGGTAAATAATAACACTCATCTACAAGCAAAATCCTTCCAGTACAATAGTAGTGAAATTATTATTGGTTTGGGTCACTAAAAGAAAGAATAAGTCAGAAATGCAGATTGTCTATCGTTTCCAAGATACAGTATTGGGTCAAAATAGGAAATTCATGCAAAATGAGGCAAGACGGTAGTTTATCAGAAGGTAATTAAGGTACAGCGTGTCTACAAGCAAGGAGTTCTATCTTAAAGCATGTCTGCACATTCCCATACATTCATTGTTCTCTCTCTTGGAAGTGGATAAAATGCATGCATGTAGAGAAATTTCATTAATTTCATTTTTTAAGCAGCTAATTATAAGCAACTGGTGGCAAACCTCTTGAAGTCCTACAAAGCCTTTATTGCAATACTGTATGTCACTGAAGATACACTTTTTGCATTCATATCTAGATTTCTTTCCATTGAACTGTGGAGAAGTAAGAAGTGATGAGCATTTGGGAACGATTCCACAAATTGCTTGTGTGTCGAACTTGCCCAATAAAGACAATTCTGGTTATGAGCAATGTGAATATAGTGATTGTGGATCAATTCTTGGTGCATAAATGAATTGATACAATTAAGAATGTATTGCTGTTGCTGTCTTATGTCAGACAATAGTGAGTTAACATTATAGTGAGAGCTTACCTTGGCTGTAGGCTAAGCGCTCCATGCTCTCGCTGTGAGTGATGCCCCAGCGATGGAGGCTCTGGGGGGAGTACATGGCCAGTGACAGCCTCGTTGACCTGGCGTCCCGGTGCCAATTTGATAGCGAGTCAGGCTGATTCTTGAGTCTCTAAATTGCTCACGGTGGTGTGCTTGAGAAGAAGAATGTGTATATCAGTGTTCTTAGCTCTGCGTTGCCACACACACACTATGCATACATTACACTGAACCTTTTGCACTCATACAGTATTCTTTATCAAACCAATGTTTACCTTTATGCTGCAGCTTTGGAAATAGACGTCCATTCACCTCATTTTATGAAAGTTAACCCATCGAGCAAAGGCATGAAGCCTCCATTACAACGCACACTATGGTTGGAAGCAACAGGAAACAATGAGATGCTCTTTTCCCCCTTGTTTGCATTTTCCTGTCTTTCCTTACTGTGCAGCTAAGCTCTCTCTTCCATTCTGCCTCTTTCTCATGCTAATAGCTTATGGCTGACCGGGGATCATATGACTGGTTTACTTGCAGATTCTTGCTGACTGTGTTAAGTCCCTGCAGAAAAAAAAACATGGCTCATGACTTAATGTTGACGCCCATATAGTTGTTTGCCCACTTCTGCTTCACATTTGGATTTCATTCATCTGCTGGTTTGGATTATCTATGTTGTGTCTTTACTGTAAGACAATATTCAGTAGTACATGAGCAGTCAAGTTTATCAAAGAAATGACTTGTGTGTTAGGCCTTAAAAGCATTAACGTTAGTGCGTCAAGCCATGCAAAAACAAAATGTTCCAAAAGTTCAACGGTTGTCTCGTCAGACAACAGTATTTTCCAAAGGTCTTGGGCAAACTTGAGACTTTAAAGTGGACCTATTATGCTTTTTCGACTTTTCTGACCCATAAATGTAGTTAGAATGTTGCATTATCGGGGTTAAACACTGCCAAAGTTTCAGATAATGAGGTTTGCACGTTTGGAAGTGAGCCCTGAAAGAAGTTTGGGGTGGCTTGGTTTCAAAAGGCGTGGTAAAAACTGCCCCTTCGTGATGTCACAGAGGAGCGGACTTCCTTATATGGTTCATACCTAGGAAGCACTTTGGCCGTGTGACCAATCACAGCAGAGTGGGCATACCCGCAGGCGGGCTGTGGGTGGAATAAATTAAAACAGAACATTTTGTCAGGAAGCACAAAGCTGGAATAGGTGCAGATTCTGCAAAATCTAAAATGTTTTCTGTGCGGGTTATTGTGTGTAGTTGCTCTATAGGAGTCCACAACTCAATACAAAGGGTCAAAAATGAGTATAATATGTTCCCTTTAACTGAGGCAAGTGAGGTCTGCAGTTTTTTAGATGTTGTTGTGGGTCTTTTGTGACCTCTTGGATGAGTCGTTGTTGAGCTCTTCGGGTGATTTTCCCTGGAGGGAGACTCCTGGGAAAGTTCACCACTGTTCCATGCCGCAATGCTGTTTGTGGATAATGGCTCTCACTGTGGTTGGCTGGAGTCCCAAAGCTTAAGAAATGTCTTTCTAACCTTTCCCAGACTGGTAGATCTGAATTTACGTATATCAGGGAGCAATAAGTTTTTCACACAGGGCCATGTAGGTTTGGATGTTTTTCTCCCTTAATAATAAAAGTTAATTTAAAAACTGCATTTTGTGTTCAGTTGTGTTGTCATTGACTACTATTTAAATGTGTGATGAGCTGCAACATTTAAGTGTGACAAACATGCAAAAATAAAAATAAAAATAAATCAGGGAGGGGCAAACACCTTTTCACACCAGTGTATATGCACACCATACGAGCATGACACAGCCGGCCACCACACATGGCTCAACCAATGCTCAGTGAAAGCTGTTTCAATGCTGTATAAGTTTGCCATACTCTGTGGTGCTTAGGTAGAATGCTACTTAGTAAATATTACAAGATAGAAAAGCACCGCGCCATCACCATGAAAACATTGATTACTTTCTCTCACCTTAGAATGTCAGCGATGGACGTTGATGGTCTGTTCCACTCCAGCAATGACAGTGTAAAAACTGTCCAAGTGGATGGATCTACTTCCTGGAACCACAAAGCAACATCTATCACTCATATGATCAATCTACATAGCTATATACCTATCTACCGACCTATCTATCAAGCTATCTACTGTATCTACCTAGCTATCTGCTCACAGCAGCAAGATGCAGTTGTTTTGAAGCAGTAAGCCGGTACACGCTGTGGAGACATCACAGACAGAAACCACAAGCATCACCCCACACAGCACCCAATGAGCGAGAGAGGGGGAAGGGGACATCCAGGGAGGGAAGCGAGGGATGAGAGAGGAGGGATACTGAAAGGTCTATCTACACAGGAAGGCATGAAGCTGAGAGGTGGTATAGGTTTACTGATTGTGGGCTATAAATAAATGAAGATGTGAATGAGTGCAAATGGTTTGTACTTCCTGAAGAGGCTACCCAAGACTGATAATTTGACAAAGAGGAAGGAGCTTGTAGGAATGAAGGATCTACATGTGATTAATGGATATACCCCCAGTGAAGAACAGTATGCTAACTGCACCATAAGATGTGTTTGGAATATTGGTTACTTCAAGCTACATGAAAAGACAAATGCAACAAAATTAACGTATTACATATTAAACATTTGTATTTCTAGACGATTGTGTTTGTTTGAGGTTAGCATTAATGCACATGTCAAATGGTTCTGTTATCGTTTTACTTCCGGATTTGCTTTTACTTTGGAAAGAGGCACGAGCCAATCGGACCGTCAATGGCGGCTAACGTAATCAAGCTATTGGGTTTAGCAGTGCAGTACTACATGTAGGTATGTGAAAAACTTTCGTTTTCACATTCGTGTATCAAAGTAAGACTTAGCATGTATGTAGTCATTCTCTTTCGTTTTACGTCGGTCTTATTAAAGTGCTGTACCAAAGTACAAGAACAAATCTTATCTTCAAATGTTGTGTGCTGTGTTTCTGTCAAGTATACGCTAGAGGGCGCACTCACTCTATTTTTTTTAACACGTCATACTTCAGAGGTCATTAAAACTCATGCACATACACTGGTAAAACTTTTTTTAGGTGTATGCATGCCAAACAAGCTAATAACTCATATGAGTAGCATGCATATGTATAGTAATTCAGAGGATATACATATTTAGATATAACTTGTGTTTAAAAGTAGCCTACAAATACTTTCTCAGTATGCGACATTTTGCACTAATGTCTAAAACTCCTAGGTCAGGGTTTACATGATCAAAGGCTGGAATTTCAATGAAGGCTGATTTGAATAGTTTTAAAATGGTAACCACATAAAGACTCCAGGTGAGTGTGAAGAGTGTTTTAACGTCCCAGCATTAAATTTCATTTACATGTGAAGGCCGAGTGCCGACACATCAAACGTTGTCTGTGCCGGAGGGAGCCGCGTCGACGCACCCCCGCCCGGGACAAGATGCACTCTTGAGGACGGACGAGGACAACTAATAGCAGTTATTATCATAGCAATGTAATGTGTGACTTGCAGATGCGGCTACTATTAAATGATTAGTGTGCTCCACTAGACTGCGATTAGTGGCGTGCAGAGGCTTAGGAGAGGCATCATTAGAAGGGACGACGCAAACTGTGCAGACAGACACTAGCGATGGTTAGCAGGCATGTGAAGGAAACATTCAAGAAGATACTGATGGTAGCAAGAAAATGGACAAAGTGGAGACTGTGAATTACAATACATGGTGGAACTGCACCGCTGTTGCTCTGGGTTTTGGGGCTACATTTCATGTACAGATGACAGGATTGTCTCATTCGTAGGGCGTACTCATACTAAGCCTATAAGTACTATGCCCGGGCCCACTTCACACCTCAAGTCGGGGTACGTTTGGCGAGTGTGAGAGCTCTAAATTGTGGCCAGGTTTTGGTACGCTTGGAGGGAGTGGTCTAGGGCCCGTACATACATATGCCGAATGGTTAGCCAGGAGATCGAGAAGACCTGGGTTCGATTCTCCGCTTGGGCATAGTTTGTCTGTTCCTCCCACGTTCCAAAAGCATGCATGTTAGGTTAATTGGTGACTCCAAATGGTCCATAGGTATGAATGGTTGTTGTGTTGTGTCTGTATGTGCCCTTATCAAAAGTGGCGGCACGGCGGACGAGTGGTTAGCGCTCAGACCTCACAGCTCGGAGACCTGAGTTCAATTCCACCCTCGGGCATCTCTGTGTGGAGTTTGCATGTTCTCCCTGTGCATGCGTGGGTTTTCTCCGGGTACTCCGGTTTCCTCCCACATTCCAAAAACATGCTAGGTTAATTGGCGACTCCAAATTGTCCATAGGTATGAATGTGAGTGTGAATGGTTGTTTGTCTATATGTGTCCTGTGATTGGCTGGCGACCAGTCCAGGGTGTACCCCGCCTCTCGCCCAAAGACAGCTGGGATAGGCTCCAGCACCCCCGCGACCCTCATGAGGAAAAAGCGGTAGAAAATGAATGAATGAATGAATGAATGTTTAGTTTGGTCAGCTGTCATGTGAACAAACAGTCAAAACAACACAATGTGGGATAAAAATGGCTATGCTGCCCATAAAATTCAGAAATACTGGGGTCTTGGTGCAAAAGTTGTCTCTTAGTAGGTGACTCCACATCTGATATTGTCTCCACACACACACACACACACACACACTGCAACCTGAGTGACATATTTATCTGTAAAGGGAAAGGAGGAGGACGCACAGGGCAAGACATGCTTCCTCAAAACAGCCAGCCATCAGATACTCCCAGATAAATGGCCAGTGAATGTTTCAATCACAGATCAGAGCAGCTACAAGACTTATCAGTCTATTAGTGAGTGCTAAAAGCCAATATGTGTTAATACTCGTGTAGTTTGCTCTTGTTGTGAACTGATACCAATATGGGAGACGTTTTCCATGTCTCTGGTATGTGTGTCTTTCCCAGACCAGTGAAAAGTGTCACCTCAGTGGGGGCTTTGACACCTGGACTGGTGTAAAAAGGGTAGAGGGGGGGAGGCGGACATGAGACATCCAGGCTTCACACTTCATTGACGGTAGGAGATGGTCCTCTAACTAACCTCCTAATACACACGCAAACACGCCGTCTCATTTGGGACTCCTTCAAGGGAAATGGCGGCTGCTTTGTCTCTTTTAGGCTGCTGTACTCATTAACATGTTTGATCCCTATTGAAGCATACAAGTCACATGCATTCCACGGATAGCGACTGTAAATTGGGATGTGTTTCCGACAATAATGACATTTTGAAATATACACCTTTTTCAGATTCCCACATTTTAGCCTGTATTGTTATCATTCTTCAGGAGAGGTCACATGGTTCTACTGCCTGATTGTCAGGCTCGTGGTCTCCAGTTCCACTAAAGTAACTAAATATGGTTCCTTGCCATATTAAGGACTAAAATCTGCTTTTTAATATTTTATGATGCCAAACATTTCACGTCTTTTGTTTGTTTTGCCAAATATATATTTTCTTCAGATTAAAACCATTAAAAAAGTGACTAAAGACACATGATTAACAACACTGTATATTAATAGCAATAGTGAAACAGAAAATATGAATAGAAAGCTATTTACTAAGTAAATGTGTACTGTCAACTGGTGACCCAATAAAAATGGACCTACATTAAAATATTAGGAAACAAAATATTTCTGAATAATATGGAAATGTAAAAACTGAAATTTTCAGGTTTTTTGTATGAAAGTCAATTTTATAAAATATTTTCAGTCAATAAAGATAACAATTATTATTATTATTATTATTATTATTGATAGATAAAAGGTAATAATTAATAAAAGGTAATAATTAATGGTTTTAGGCTCCAGCACCCCCCGCGACCCTCGTGAGGAAAAGCGGTAGAAAATAAATGAATGAATGAATGAATGGTTTTATTTAATGAAACCATATATAAATAGCAGATATGCATTTATTTTGAAAGTACATTATTAAGTTAGGTAGTCTGACAAATAAGATAAGTATGGCAAAACCAGACACTGCAGCGTGCTCTCCTTTTTTGACATCCTGTTCCTTTTTTGACAGTGACATGCTAAATAGAGATTGGGACTCATTTGTACTATTTAAGGCTTCTGCGTCAAGTCCTGCTTCCCCCTGTGAGCATCTTCATACATTGAGGAGGCTTACGCCACTACAAATTGTCAACAGTACATACTCTGTGAAGGCAGAGCCCAAACTAATACGAAAATGATTTCACGTTTAGAAAACACCAGCATCCCAAGTGGCATTTCATTCACAATATTTCAGGCATCACTTGCTACAAATACATGCAAAGGTTATTTTGTGGAACACACCAAAGGGAGTGTGGTTTTGTGAGTATGTGTGTGTATTTGTCAGTCCCATGCTAAAGGGAAGTGTCTGTGCAAATCAAAGAGCAGGATGAGGTGACATATACCTGCTGAAGCACTCTCAGGTCTTTTACTGGCCTGTGACATGCTACCTTGCACTAATGTGTGTGTGTGTGTGTGTGTGTGTGTGTGTGTGTGTGTGTGTGTGTGTGTGTGTGTGTGTGTGTGTGTGTGTAGGTCAAATATCTTACCAGGCTCTGCACAAATCCCCCTCCTCAAGGTGGAGGCCTGTTTAAGGTTGCAAAAAGAATATGTTAGTTTTCTGTTTACATACTTGATAAACGCCTACACCTAGCCGCTAATACCTCTATTATGTAATAAAACAGATAGTTATGATACAGTGCATGTTTGCACCACTAATAAACATATTATTATGGTAACAGTAACAGTGTCAAAACATGTACACTAATTCCAATGTGTATGTGAATTTCAGCATAGAATAAATGGAATATTTTCATTTACAGCATAGAGAACCTGTTTACAACCATCTAAATACGTTTTTTTTTAAACATTATAAGGGTAAATAAGTCATTTAAGACATAAACAAGACACTTGCTCATATGTGTAATCATAAATGTGTCCAGGGGAAAAGAGAGGAAGTATGTCATCACCTCTTTTTACCTCTTGTTAAAAAAAACATATCGTATAAATACGTTGTTAGGATCAGGCAGTCAGGGTTATAAAAATGTATAACTACATCTTTGGTATTAAATCGGTTAATTATGGAAAACAATAGATACACTTTGCTTAAATATGCATGTTTTGACTAACAACAGGCCATATTCAACCATAAAACAGAATAATTCCTTAATTAATATATATTTTTAATCAAATGAAGCTGCAAAATTCAAACTGCCAAGTGGCGAGGGACGACTGTATTACTACCCTGGTATCAGACCTCATTGGACTGTACAGTAAGGCTACATTTATACCAAAAGTTCTGGTCACAGTGAAGCATTGGTGGTTGTAATGTAAAAAGTCTGCGGTCAATTAGATGGCAAATCCAGTTGGAAAAAGATGTCCACCCTACAAGTGCTCCTCATAAATGAAATGTCAACATCCCCTCTGTTTGGTTTTTTGTCCTCTCTGATCAAAGTGTTTCCAGTCAAGACGTTAATAGCCATGACAGTGATTTATGAACAAGCAGGAGAAGAACAAGAACAAGTCACTGTTGTGTGAAGAACTAACAGAGACCACTTTCTTCAAAGTGATGTCTGAAGGCCAGTCTTACAATACAACATCTGACATTAACATCAAGACATATTTCAAATGTGGGGTCCGTATTTGGGGGATGTTGGTCAAATCTATATTACATGATGTTTAAATAATGACTAAATTAATACAAATATAATAATTTGGAATAATAAATGTACGATTGTTGGTTGCAAATACAACAAATAAAGCAGACATGATGGCTAGATCTCTTAAAGGGTCAAGATACAGCACTGTTAAGATATGACTTCATGAGTCCCACAAGGGGAAATTTCAGAAAACTCTTGCTGTCAGAAGTGGGATTCGAACCCACGCCTACAGAGTAGACTACGACCTGAACGTAGCGCCTTAGACCGCTCGGCCATCCTGACATGTTGACACATACCATACTGTACCTACCAACAGTACTACTACAGTTTTACTATAGTTTCAGTATACGATCAGGTGTATGGCATGTACAGAACCGAGCATCTATTAAAACTCATTTTTACAGTTATAGTTTTACAAGCAACACTATTGAATAAAAAAATAACTCAGGCAAAACAGAAAGATAGTGTCCGTGTTGCTCTCACGTCAAGAATTCTATCTTCAACGAAGGTACAAGTAACATTAAGGGCTCTATTTTCGTAGACAAGGCGTACGATTAATTGAGATATGGTTTCTGTTTAGACTGGAGGTCACTTTTTGAGGTATATTAAAGGAAGCAGATCTTCTTAAAGTCACCTGACAAGGAGGATGATTGGCCCAATGCAGCCACCTCTGGGATTTCCCTGTTATGCCGACCTTTGACCATGACCCTCTTTACCCACCTCCCCAATCTGCCTGTTTGTTAACCTGGATCTTCATGCATGTGACCCATGGCGCACTTCAGAGGAAGACGCAGCAGAAAGACATCTGTGCAGCTTTAAAGCATTACCAGAGGTTAGACAGAAGTGAGAAAGACAAAGACAAGAACAGGAGCTTGGGGGGGGGGTGTCATGATTCATGCATTAACACAGGAATGCCATGGAAAGGTGGCACGCTACAGTGTGTGCATGCTACTGACCATTTGGTTAAAGGGAAGAATCCAGAAAGAAACCAGATCCACGTGCGTCATTGCTCTGATGATCTTGGCATCAGTCTATAAGGTGACGCCACAAAACTGCCCATTTGGAATTTGCACGAAAGCACCAAACATGGTACAGTGAAAGGTGAAATAAAGTTTTATTCTCTGATGAGAAATCTTGACGATGACATCTTGATAGCGTCCAACGTTACTGGGCTGACGAGAGGATCCCACTTGAGATGCTTTCCACATGGACAGTGGAGGGGTTGTCATCAAGAATTGGTGTGCTTTTTCCTTCATTGGAACAATGGAGCTTTAAGTTGTGCAGGGGCGTCAAACAGCAAATGAAGTTTACAGAAATGGACATCAATTCCAAACAGTGCATGCCCTATGTGAAACCATCGTCACCACCTGGAGCAATATTCCAACTAGCCTCCGGGAGGTTCTGGCATCAAGCATTCCAAAACTAATTTTTGAGGTGATTAATAAGAACGGTACAACAACTCATTACTGAGTTGGGAGTTAAAATGTATCATGGTTTCTATTATTATGACTGTATTTGTATTACAATTTCCAACAATGCTGCTAGAGCAGAATTCAGAGAATCTGTGTGCGCTTAACTTCAAAAGACATCTGTGAGGATGCCAGTGGATGGTTGTTTGTTTTCTAAGGGAGCAGTACAAAACTGCTGCAAATGGCAAATGTTTGTATGCATGCAGGCTGTGATTCTCTGTTTACAGAGCATCCCCAAAAACAAAGAGAAAGTAACTGCTTAAGTGAAGTTAAAGGTGTGGAAAGAATGAGGATTAGTGAAAGTGATGCCATGTGGGATCTGGCCCTCACGGTGTTGTTGTCTACTAGCAAAACACATGGATTTAAAGAATTGCATGCTTACAACCTTGTGGGGAGCAGTCTTTCTGTTCCCTAGGGTCAAACTAAGGTCCATAAAAACATACTTGGATGTGTTTGGTGCGGAAGAAGCCCATCAAAGAGCTTTGGAACAAGCTAGAAGAGATATTGTGAGCCAGCAGGTCTTCGCTCAGATCCTTCCTCTGATCAAATGTTGTGATCACACTGACTGGCGATGTTGCATGGGTGGAATACAGTCAACAAAATGTCACCAAAATGACAAAATAAGTGCAATTTTCGGCTACATAAAAGCACATACACACTGCCAGATAGTGGAGACAGTGGCTGACAAGATGGGGAAGAATTTAGCTTGGTTAACCCTAAAAACCGACATTGTAATAGGACTTGGAAACAAAAAACAACATGGAATGGGCCTCAGTCTATGTTTAAATGTTTAAATCTTTTTTAGTCATGGACATGGAGGAGGCAAGAGGAGGTAAGGTGAAGGGGCACCTAATCAATGACGTCCCTTTATGATTGATCATATCATTTACATGCACAAAACATCTGTTAAACAGAAAAATGCAGACTCAATTTCCTCCCCATTTCTTCGATGTCCCCTGTAGCGCTGCACCCCATATCGTGCAAGGCCACTTTTTGCGCCACTGATTTTTATTATCCAATCAGATTTTAGCTTTAATGTGCTGCCATGCCAATGTAATCTACACAGGGCCTTCAGAATCAGTAGTGCTGGCGGATGTCACTTAAACATTATTAGCAATGGAGAGAATTCTTCCAGATTTCAGACTGGCCTCAGGGCCAACGAGCTAGCTCACAATAACGTCAGTATTTTTCCTATCCTCTCTTTAGTTGGTCAGAACAAAAGAAAACGGAGCAGGAGGAAAAACCCTGAAGCTAGTTAGCTTGTCTCAACCCAGAAAAGGTTTGTACGACACTTCCAGTGCTTACGAGCACTCATATTATTATTCATAGATAAAGTGTAATAATAGTATTCAAGTCCAATACCAATATGTCAGTCTCTCTCTGCAATACCACATGTTTTAACACTGTGTTTTTGTAGTATATCATTGTAGATTAAGTAAGGCCCCACTGAAGGCCCGGGGTCCCAAATGCACAATTAAAATGTAAGTGTATTATTTAATAATATTGGATTCTATTTCCATTGTACTGGAACAGATTGTATTCCACTTTAGAGGTTCTACTGTAATCCATTATGTACTGCAGGTTATAACACTGTCTCATGGACCCAGGGGGTTCAAGTCCAAATACACATTTACTGGAAAATAGTGTTTATCCCCCAGCAATTAGACAAGTATTGAATCCATGCAGATGTGCACTCAAAACACTTGCTAGATGACAGCGGTTTAGAGATGGCTTGTGAGCGAAGATGGCAAACACATTAGCGCACACATGCACGCACACATGCGCGCACACAAAAGAGGGCTCAGGGTCTCAGGAGAGGTGTCTCACAAGAGATGGGCTGACATATGGCCAGCAGACCCCGGACCATTGGGTGGAGTAGGGTGTGTGTAGTGTGTAATGGGTAAATGGGGCTTGTGCTCGGTGTGTGTGTGTGTGTGTGTGTGTGTGTGTAAGGGTGGGGCTGCTGAGAGTGCAGATGAATAGCCCAGTGGTTTGAGACAGTTGAAACTCAATATTCATTTTCACTGTTGCCCTGCTGCTGTGTGTGTGTGTGTGTGTGTGCACGTGCGTTCATGACTGTTCCATTTATTGTTGATGAATGCAGATATCATTGAAAATAATCTTAACCCCTCAAATTAACCAACTAAATTAAATTTACATGCAATTTCTGCTGCTCTATTTCAAAAGTACACAATCCTTACATGGTTCAAACCATAAGGAGATGGAACGACAGTGACTATAGAAAGGAGACAACCTTGCCAAAATACCTTGTAATGCCACATTATGTAATAATGTTTCAATACGTAATGTCGTAAATTTTCCCATCATTATGTAATATTGCCAGATTGTGTGATAAATATTGCTGCATTGTCAATATGTAAGTTATTAAAATGTAATACAAAATGCATTAAAGAATCTTATCACTCAATCCGGTGTTATAATATGATGACATGAAAAGGTATTACATGACATATTACACCATTATTACATAATGTGGCATTACAAGGTTTTACACATATCTGCTGGTATTAAAAAAAATGATCACCACCAACACCATGATCAATTGATTTAAAATGATAATAAAACATTGACCAGTGTTCTTTGCAAAAGTGCTTCAAATGAGTCAGATTGCTGGGGCATCACCGGTGTACGTGCCCCCTTGGGCCACCCCACACATTTTCTATTAGATTTAGGTCTTGGTCATTCTAAAAAACTTAATTTTCTTCTGTTAAAGCCATATGTTTATTGTACAAATCACATTAATATGTCAGATCAATGACATCACTTCTCTTTTGAAATGCATATTTAAATGATTAGTTTCCTGTAAAAAAAAAAAAATCTTCTAAACACATTGTCAGCCCGCTTTCATCAACATGTGGGAATTCCTCCACTCTGCCAGTCAATTCCTGAACATAAACATAAACACACACACACACAAACAGCCAGGGGTGGTTTGATGGGCTATTTGACTGAATGGACCATTGCCATGGTTACAGCAGTACTCCATCAGTCCATTCAAGGAACAGATGGCCGATGTGCAACAGGAGGCACATGTTTCAATGAACACACACACACACATGCACGCGCACACACACAAAGACAGACACACAAACACACCCACGACAATCATTCACACAAACACACTCTCTCTTGCTCTCTCTCTCTCTCTCTCTCTCTCTCTCTCACAGACACACACACATTGACACACATGCATGGATGTGCCCCCGCTCAGAGGGAGGGTATTGAACAACCAGCAGCATATGTTCCACTAGTCAAAGTGCATTCATTCACGGACACAGGCAGGAGAGGAAGGAGGAGGAGGGGTCTGTGAAAGTGGGAAGAATGGACACAGGTAACAACAATCCATCAAAGGCTAACTTTAAAGTAATGGTTGATTTTGTATGATGACGTAGTAGTCAAATAACATTACAGCGTGGTTATATGGCGGAGCTACAGCCATCCCAACCCACAGGTGGCGGAGCTACATGGAGGTATAAACTTATTGGTAAACTAACTGGTATAAACTTATTGCCACCCCTATGTCAGTAATGGTCTCACCTTGCCCCCTCCAATGAAAAATGTCTTTCTTTCATGTCACATAAAGCATCATAAAGCACAAACATCCCAAAAGGTGTCAAACCTTTGCAATGAATTGTTTCATGATGCCAGTGCGGGCAACCACACACACACACACGCACGCACGCACGCACGCACACAACATACAGTAGTTGTTCCCTGTTTTTTTTTTGCCCGAGTTAAAGCGAGCCCTTTGTATTTTTAGACATCCTGTAAATACAGAAGGGTTATATTTGCCCGCTTAATCTCATGTCTGGATGCCTGTATCACGGTTGTGCGTGCGTCTGTAAAATAACCCAAAAAAGAGAGGGAGAGCTTCTGTTGCCAGGTCAGATGCTTTGTGTGAGGACACACAGGTGAAGAAAAAAAAAGTTCACTCCTGATTGACAACGTCAAGACGTATTATTGTGTATATAAATGCTTATTATTGTGCTTGTTATTTGCAGTGGTGTACAATTACTCCACATCAGTTATTTCAAATGTTTTGTAACCAATTCAGTTCAAACTTCGTCAAGTGGGAATTTATACTTTTCATTCAGAAGGCGGTTGTCTGAAAAAGGACCCCAAAAAGCTTTAGAATGTTTATACAACATAGACATGTAAAAACATGTAACATGTAAAAAGAAATGTGACAACCTGTTGAATGACCACCAATGGAAGGGAAAGAGCTAATCAGCCAATCCTTGAAATGGAGGACTTGAAATGGGCTTGATTGTGTGTTTGTGCCCCTGCTGCTGGAGGGACCACACCCACCAGTAGAGTGAGCGGAAGCTTAGTTAGTTTCCTGCGGTGTAAGCAACATAACAAGACCATTGACTCAAAACCGGTCTTCCCTTTTGCTCTCTTCTCAAACTTCACCTCCTCATCCTGTTTTTGTTGCCTAGTCTATTCTTAGTCCTCCATTACCTTCTGCTGCTTCTCTGCTCATATTCCTTAATGTTTACATGTCTTGCCGCCAACATGCTTCAATTCCCTCCTTCCAACAGTCTATTTTCTTCTTCTAATCTACATGTTGCCATTACGGATGGGCTGATTGATCTGCCACTGATCAGTATCGGCTGATTGTTATTAAAAATGACATGCCGATAAAGGCCTTTCGAAGGTGATCACAAAAATCGATCACCTATGGCTGGCATATAGCAGCCTGCAGAGAACCGTGTTAAGTGTAGGGCCCATTTCTCATTTATGCGTACAAAATCAATTGTTAAACGCAAAGTCTCACAGAATTTAACAAAAATATGAAATAAATGCTGTCATTGTGAAAAGGAGAAATGCTTATGTCGGGAAAGATTTCCCCGGCAGAGTGCTCAATCGTGGTGGAATCTCCTCACAAACACTATCATGCCCCCTGCCAAACTAAACATGCAGAAACAATGACCTGAAACACCGGCAAAAGTAAATAAAAAAACAACAACTTTGAAACTCATCTCACCTCAGAGCATGAGTGGAAGCTTGCGAGGTTAGCTTAGTTTAGCAAAGCATGCTAGTGTGGCTGTGTGTGTGCAACTCGGGCTGTATGAGTGTGTTTACACTGTGTTGTGTTTGAATGTTAGTAATGCAAATAAGGATTTTAGGATACCTGCTTACATCTTCTAAGAGTGAAAAAATGGACGAAAGCCACGGGATCAGGACACACTTTTAAATCTGCACGTCCAAGCTTGTTTCACTAGTCAAGAGACATAACATACTTCTGGATTTGGAGTAAGTATGCAATGTACTGTAATCACCGTACGCATCATCCTGTTTAATTGTAAATTAGAGGTGTTATAAAAAATACCTTACATTAATAACGCAATTGGAATTACATCTGTGACTGTGTTCCTAAACCACAAACACAGTCATCACAATTTGATGAGGATTTTGTAGCAGGTTTCTGAAATACTGGGCAAAATTGTCCAATGATATATTGAATCAACAACACAACTGTAACAGTCTTTTTTCCTTCTCATAAGTGGAGATTAAAGAACACAAAGGGGGAAATTAAATTGGTTTGTTAGGGTGAGGGAAAAAAATCATTTGCAACAGAGACTATTGGTTGAGATAAGTGTATAAATCAACAGCATAGTAGTGAGCGTAAGATGGGAGAAGTGTGTACAGGAGAAACAGAATATTGGAGGAATTGTGGTAATAACAGCACATCTTCTATGTTTTCTTTTTACTCTAACTAAGAAATTAAGAAACAGGCTAGGAGATTGTTTATCATCTTCTAAGTGTGCGTTTGAAGTGGCTTGTTTATGTTTGTTGGTACTTATTGGTCTATTTTCTGTCAGCAGTCTGCTGACTAACTTGAGATACCACACAAGACTTTTTCTAAAGAAAAAAAAGTTCAAATTAACCAATGTTGGTTGGTTTCCACATTCTTAATCTCTTCTCAATCCTCTTATTTTCACTTACCACATCCTTTCGACAAACATTCTCGACTGCTAATTCGCTAATCAGTTTGTTCAGAGAAACTTGATTCCATCAGTCCTTTTATCAATTCTTTCCTACCCTCTTAACTCCTCAAGTCCTGCACTCTAATCCTCTGCTCCTCTGTGCTCTCTGTTGGGGTGGGCTTGTGCTCCATGACCGGGAGGCTGACCCCATCTGAGAGGAGGAATGACACATGAAGGAACAGGAAATAAGAATGGGGTGATTCTTCTGATGTTTACCTGGGAGCCAGCTGGTATCTCCCTCTGCTGGGATGGCGTCGGCTGTGAGGCTGATCTGGCTGAGAGCTCATCTTAACATCGATGGCAGGTGGACGAGAGTGAGAGTGGAAATATAGACCTCTTTCTCCTCTTCTGTGTCCTTGCATCTGCTGCGCTGCTTCTCTGCCGTTTCCACCACTTGATTGTCCCCTCTCACGCCATCCTCCTGCTGTCGCCGCTCCTCGCGCTCGCCAGTTGTCATCAACACCTGAAATACGAGCTGAAAGTAATTCATTCTTTCTGTTACATGTTCACCACAGTTTAACCAATTCATGGAATTAAATGCTGAGCTAGAACAGTGCTCCCTCTGAATCCTGCATCCTCCTCAGATGTTTGGGGGCCACTGGAAATCTTGGGGCCCAAGACAATTGCCTGTTTGTCTAATGGTAAATCCACCCGTACACGTCACTATACATCTAATATATCACTATTGATTATCTAATTGCCCAAAATGAACAACAGTCGTTTTTTTTCCCTTTTTTAAACTCCATTCCTGCAGATGAAATTTTTTTTAAAAACACAAGAGCGGCACAGTGCATTTTCATGTCCTGAAACAGACGCTCTCTCTTGATGACCTCTGAGCTTCTCAAAGTTGTTAGAGCATCTAATATTTTCACTTTCTGGAACGTCTAGGTCAGGGGTCACCAACCTTTTTGAAACTGAGAGCTACTTCACGGTTACTGAATCATACGAAGGGCTACCAGTTTGATACGCTCTTCTGAAATAACAAATTTGCTCAGTTTGCCTTTAGTTATACATTATTTATAATGATTAGTAATACTCACCTATGTAAAGACACTGATCATGTTAATGATTTCTAACAATGATTATCAAAAATGACAACAAGGTGGGAAACAGATATCAATATTCAACACTTTATCTCTATTAATCACAGTATTTGTTACATTTTCAGATGATCACTTACATCACTACATTTTAGCAAAAAATATCCCATTTGCACAAGCCACTGACATGCCCTGTTAACAAATCATGAACTATGTTGCAACATGTTTCAAAAAGTTAACAATTATGTAATGTTAAACAAAATCAACTTACATATTTTTAAATATGTAATACATTTTTTATTTCACATTTTGAACTAGTGGCCAAGTCTGTGTTATGTTTAACAAAATTATAACTTTTAAATGTCATGAACACACTTTTAAATTGAACACAATTCTTCAATATTTTAATTCAACTTTGCCATGGCACTACCATGTTGTCACTGACTACATCTGGTATCCGTCCTTGGTTAGTGGGAAGACTGGCATTGCATGCTGTTCACCAGTGTGTTGTAATCTGGTGTGTAACTTGACACTGCAACTGTGAGTGAGTCTCTCAGATGTGCATCAGTGAGGCGTGTTCTGTGTTTGTTTTTGATGAAGTTCATGTCAGAAAATGCTGATTCACAGAGATAGGTTGAGCCAAACAGGCTGGCAACCTTCATGGCTGCTGTGCATACTCCACTGTACTTCTCTGTGTCAACAAGGCGCCAAAAGTTTGGTGCAGCCTGGTAGGCTTTGAGATGGAGATCATTTTGCAATGTTATAATTTCAATCTCCACCTGTCCAGCATCCAAGTTGAACGTTGCACTTAACTGCTCAGCAAAGCATGCTGTGTCCCCATTCATGAAAGGGTTGGAAATGAAGAACACACATGGTTCAAGCTGATGAAGGTCACAAAACCTATTCTCAAACTCTTGCCCAAGTCTGTTTATTACTTCAATGTACTTTTCTGCCACTTTTTCAAATGTCTCAGATGCAGAAGCATTGTCTTTCAGCACTGACTGCACAGAGGGAAAGTGCAGAACTTTTTTTCTCTGTAAATCTGCAGAGAATGCATTCATTTTGGCTTTAAATGCATTTAAAGCACTTATCATATCGACAACAGTCTTACCTTTGCCTTGCAGCTGGCAGTTCAGGAGGTTTAGTTTCCCAGTAATGTCCACCAAAAATGCAAGGTCAAGTGTCCACTCTGTGTCCTCTAGCAGTGAGACATCTTCGCCTTTGGACTGCATGAACTCTTTGATTTCACGCAAAAGAGACAAAAAACGATGCAAAACTCGTCCTCTGCTGAGCCATCTGATTTCTGTGTGTAGCAGTAGGTCCCCATATTCTGCTGACATCTCCTCTAATAGTACCTTGAAAATCCTGTGCTGCTTTGCTTTGGAGCGGATGTTGTTTATGATTTTCACAACGAGAGTCATCACGTGCCCAAAGCCGATCACTTTCGCACACAACGCCTGCTGGTGAATGATGCAATGGTAATGCAGAAATTTGGGGAAGTCTGGGTCACGTTTACAGTGAGCGATGAAACCTGTCTGTCGGCCGACCATAGCAGGAGCCCCGTCTGTTGTCACCGCTACCAGCTTTTCCAATGGCACCTTTTTCTGCACGAAAAACTCCTTCACCGTGTTATAAATGTCAACTCCTCTCGTAGTTGTCTTTAAGGGCAGTAGTGTCAGGAGTTCTTCTTTTGTGGAGAAATCATTAAACACCATCCGGATAAAAACCAATAACTGCGCTGTACTGCTGCTGTCCACGGACTCATCGCACTGGAGGCTAAACCACTTGCACTTCGCCAGATCCTGCTCCAACTGATCGACCAAGTTACTGGACATAGCTGATACTCGTCTTGCCATCGTAGATGCCCCCAGTTGGACGTCGGAAAGAGTGGAGATTAGGTCGCTTCCATTTTTCTCGTCTTTAAATACAGTGTTAGCAATTAATAACATCGCTTCTTTGACAACTTCTCCATCTGTAAATGCCTTTTTTTTCTTGATCAGAAAATGTGTAGCTCTAAACGAGGCTTCGGTTGCTTTTTGTGAGTTTTTGGCCGGCCTCGTAAAAAAAGACTGTTGCTTACCCAGAGCGGTCTTTAGCTCACGGGCTTTTTCTGCCCGTAGGGCGCTTGCAGGTGGATATTTATCATGGTAGCTTTTGTGACACGTATTGAAATGTCTCTCCACATTGTGCCGTTTTGCTGTCGCCACGGTCGTCCCGCAAATCAGACACACGCAGGTTTCTTTTACAGTCGTAAAAAAGAACTCCTCTTCCCATTCACTGTGAAAGAGATACGTTTTCTTTCTTTTTTCTGCCATGTTTTTGGGGTACGAAAGTGCATACAGCGCCCGCTAGCTTACTCTCCACATCCCACAAGCTCTACTTTACTGCCCATAGGTAAATATTGTGCGCGTTAACCTTAAAGTATTTTTAAGATAGTATTTTTTAAATCTATATACATACAAGTGTGATTAAAAAAATAATAGCAACAGAACAAAATTAATTTTTAGACGCAGCTCTCTATGAGATGTGCTATTTTTGGAAACGGCCCGCGGGCGACTCATGTGGTCCTTGCGGGCGACCGGGTGCCCGCGGGCACCGTGTTGGTGACACCTGGTCTAGGTGTTCCAATCCTTTTAAGCTGAAGGCAAGGCGGGGACAAATTCAAAGAGTTAAGAGTAAGAGTGAAGGCATGTGAATGTAAAATGCAATGCTTGGCAGTGTATCCGTTTCAGTCACTTTAAAATGAGGTTGTTTTCACTGATATGGTGGCTACTGTTAATTTCTGGACAGAAGGAAGAGGAGAGGTAACAGTGGCAGTAAATTCACAAAGCAATTGTGAATACATAGAGATATTTTTTGAGGGAAATAAACATCAAATTTGATTCCAAACACAAGCCAAGCAACGTCCTTAATGACACCACAAAGCGCCAACCCGGCTCTCGCACCCACTTACACACACACACACACACAGTAGTAATGATGGAAATAGTGAGGGCAAAGCCTTCCATCTTCCATCAGCAGAAACATCCTCCTGAGACCCAACAAGCTCGAGTGAAGAGCAGACAGTTTGGGGTAAACCAACTTGGCACACACTGGTGCTTTAAGAAAAACATTCACCAAAAGTGTGTGTGTGCGTTGGGGGTGTGTGCAAGAAAAATGTCAAGTTCGTATTTCATGAGGCGGCTGTTGACTCATGCTTGCTGACTGACCACAAAGAGGTTTTAATATCTATAACTAATATTTTGCATTTTGGAAAACAGCCTGTAGTTGAACGCCATCAATGATTTGACTGCAGGACTGAGGAGCTGAGGAACAGAACAATCAAATCTGCAAAATACCCTTTGAGTCTTAAATCATGTTGTTTGTAAACTCCCTTTCGCAAAACAATGACTTAAAACAAGGCTCTTGTTAAGTATTAATACTGTTAAAACCACTATAACTCATTAATATGAGTTAATAACTCTTATGGTACATCTCTTACAGTACTACAAGGTGCCAGTGGAATACACAGTGGTCATTTAGGAGCATGTATTTCTTTGGAACATTTACACCAATTCTTGTTTTCGTGCATTCCACAACACAGTTGTCATGTAAAAGAGTGGCAAAGACAATACTAATTTAATAAAATTTTAGTTAAAGATTACATTTAAAATAACATTTTATAAATGACGTGACCGAAAGTGGAAGACAGTTATAGTGTGAAAATTTTGGGAGAAAAGTATAAGAGGAGGAACAGAGAAGATGATGTGGAAAATAAAAAGATGAAGCGTATGGGAACAAGAGAGGTAAAGGGGTCCCCAGGGCTGAGGGGGATACATGAGGGGTTGGAGGCGGAGAGAGAAGCCTATAATCGTTGTTGTGAGTCCTAAAATAGAGCGCTCCCAACCTATAAACAGAAACCTGCTATTACTAGCACACTGACAAAGCAAGTGTTGGATCCAGGCATGCACATGTGCACACAAGCAGTGTGTGTGTGTGTGTGTGTGTGTGTGTGTGTGTGTGTGTAAGACCACAACACACATGGAGCTGGTTACAGCGCAGCCCTCTGGGTAATGTGGTTCATTGAGGGGTAGCAGAGAACTACAACCACAGATCAACGGTCAGATTAAAATACTGCTCCTCCATTTGTCTGCTGGAGTATTTTCAGCTGGAGCGCTCATCGCTCAGGCAACCCTCAAACTTGAGGTCACCTCAAAATAAAGTAGACACAATTAACCTGGCAGAGGGAGGAAAATATAACAGGAAGATACGGGAAAAAGATTAGTCGGCATATGTCTCACCTCTGTGTCCATCTCTGTATTGTGTTCTATGACTTTGATCAAGCCGGTTGGGTCTGGGTCGGGACTGCAAGACTCTGTTTCTCGTCTTGCAAACTTCTAGGAGCTTCTTCCTCAGTTGGATAAACAAGGACAAACTGGGCTGCTGGAAGGGAAGCAGACAATAACAATAAGATTGCACATTGCTGATGATACCACCATTTGACGCACCCTGTTCCACAAAAATCACCGACCAACATTCAGTATATTTCATTTTGTTGTTTGACCTGAAAAGGGGGAGTGATGTTAATGGCTGTCACTCACTAACGGCTTTCATTTTGACCAAATAAGTGCTTTGAAAAGTCACTATAAAGTACAATAGGTTGTAGTGGCCAAAGATTTTTGCACAGCATCATATATCTATGTGTCAATCAAAAACCTTAAAAAGAAGACAGAAAGGGATCAGAATTTTGATAGAGCTGGTGAGTGTGAGCGTCTTGCCGCTATTAGTCTTCCCGTGTCCACTTACATGATTGTCCAGCAGCACATTTTCCTCCGTGGCGCTATGTGCCAGCAGGTATTTGGAGTGAAAGAGCCGTCCATCAAAGCTGTGCCAAGGCATGAAAGCAGTGCTGGGCAGCGGGCAACCACTGGCACAGTTAGCCCCCAGCAGGTGGCTCAGTCCTCGGACGTAGAGAGAGCCCAGTTGGACCGCTCGAGTACAGAGGAATGGCAGCTGAGAGTAAAGAGAAAAAAAGAGGTTGGAATTATATTTGCTTGGTTACACACGCATGCACGCACGCACACACACGGCTGATGTTTTGTTTGATCTGTCGCAATATTGCGTGACAGGTGCCACATGTCACGTTTCATCTCTGCAACAACCAATGTGCACTTTTCTAAAAACTGATTTTGCTTTATCACCATAAAACAGTATCACTATTGTTTTTGTTGATAGCAGATGGAGTAAAAATTAAAGGAAATTACAATTGCCATGCACATTTTTTTTAATCATCCAAAGTTAAACATTAAAAAAATACCTGGTATTTAATATATTGGCTTGGCTGTATACATTTACCAAACAGGTACACTGTGCTCTTAAATGACTACAGTTGTTCCATAAAATCTGTAAAAACATTTAGTCATGTTTGGTTATTTATTAGTGACTGCCCACAATGACATACAATCATGGAAAAAAATATTAGATCACCATTGTTTATTCAGTTTCTTCTTCATTATAATGCATATATAACAAATATAATGACAACATAAATAGCTCATAAGAATAACATTTTTATCAGTGCAATAGCATAGCTATTGATGTAAGAACTTAAGCCAGTCATTATTATCAAAAAACATGAAAATGGCTTGGTAATACTTTTTAAATGGAATTGTTGTTGAACTTTGTTGTTGTTAAAACATATGTACCCATAATTGTACTAGGCATTAAAACGAACAAAAAACTAAAGAAACAAAGTGGTCTACCATTTTTTTACTGTACTATAATGAGACTATAAAGAGTACTGCACTTTAGTAGTTTTTATGTTTACATGGTGAGAATGACAATAATCCATCTTGATTCAGCTAAAAGGCAAACTATCCTGTTTTTATGGCACATAACACTCATCGGGACTACTTTATCCTCAAATGTTATAAGTGAAATTCCTATTTTTATTATATTTGGCAACCGCATAGGCCACAATTATGCTGTTATTTTACATTGATACAGCTAAGATTAATATCAAGGAATTAATACATTTGTACTTAGGGGGGAAATATATTGATTCAGTTAATTAATGTGACTCTCTGCAGTTTCATGTGAGTTGATAAAGACTATGTTGCATTACATTGTAAATGAACATTAATGAGGCAAAGTGCAAAATAACGGCAGTGTCAAAAGTCAGTGACGGTAGGCAGATGTTCGCACTGTGCCTGTGTGTGCGTGCGCACGCGCACTTTATGCTCTCACCTGTCCCTTTGGATGATAGCACTGATAACTCTGATAGCATACACACGCATTCTCACAGCCCTGCCTGTCACCTGCTTCCAGTCAAACACAGCTTCACACACTGAAAACAATGAAGCACTGCACAGACGCACAAAACAGCCTTAAGCGCTCACAAACAAACAGACACAAAGAGGCGAAAGGAGACTGAAAGAGAAAAAGAATACGAATATGAGAACACACAAAAGGACAGAATGCGTGTGTGTGTGTGTGTGCACACACGTGTGTGTTAAGAGTTCAGTGGGGCGATGTGTGTTTGATGTAAATAGCTCCATGTGGTGAGCGCCAACCAAGGCAGACGGGCGACTCTCCGTCTCTCATACACACACGCGCACACACACACACACACACACACACACACACATACCCACAGGCACATAGCCCCATGGAGAGGAATGCGGCAACCAAACCACGGCATCCCAAAACCTACCCACAACCCCTTTCCCTTAAAAACAAACACAGGCAAATGGTTCGTCTCATTTTACATTAAGGTGAATACACAGTGACAGTGATTTGAATGAATGTACATTTACACAGTAACAATCACACGTCTGCCACAATGGACAGCCTTTCCAAGTCTATTTCTATTATTGTGTTGTGTTTCAGCTCCGCCTTATCGAAGAGCAGCAAACCACTATACTGTGGACTGCACTGCATCAGTCGTACATTAGTTATTAATTATTTTGATCGTCTCATGTTGCTGAATAAATAAGGTAGTTAATATATGATATGGGGATAAACTACTGCAAACTAGAACCAAAAAAACCTGACTAAATATTTGATGAAAACCGGTTAATACAGCTTTTGTTGAAGCTAAGTATTTAATAGAGCTCATTATACTATGTCTAATGTTCTGACCACCGCATATTATTTATGTTTATCTTATCACTTTATAAATTTTAAGAAAATAGTCCATCCATCCTTTTTCTATGCCGCTTGTCCTCATTAGGGTCACGGGGGTATGCTGGAGCCTATCTAAAGAAAATAGTGCAACAGTAAATCCAAATATTTGAAATGTATACAACAACGCAAATAACATAATTTACATAACAAGCCTACTCCTAATTGTTTTGTTTGTTTTCTCGAACAGATCCCCATTCAGGACCTTATCTGTGTTTTCGCTACATGCTTTTTTTCTTTTCATTTTCCCTAACTGGAAACCTTTTGGCAGCTGTTTGCTAAAAGAGGTTGCATGTTTACAGTCAAGCGCACAGAGCCACTGTGCTCATGCATTGCGAAACTCAACACGGACTGGGCTAGTTGTAATAAGCCTGCATGTGTCTGACCTTGATCTGTTGAAGCTCCTGTGGAGATTTGAGGCTCAGACACACAGCCTGACTCAGGTACGCATTCACATCCTCTGAACATAAAGACGGTACCTGCACAAAGACAGCGAGACATATCATTTGATTTAGTATGTGGTTTTCCAATTCAAACATACCTTTGTGTGCCTTCCATGATGGTCTGTTTGGTCTGTCCTCAACAGGGGAAAGTAACAATGCTGAATGCAGCAAAGAAGGCAGCCAGTGTGTGTGTATGTGTGTGGCGTGTTCAAAACAAACAAACCCTCCAGCTATTTAAACAGACAAGTGACGAGCGAATGTGAATGCAGTGGCCGTCAGACAACAGCAGCCACTGTTGTCTGACGGCCCGTCCGCTCATCTTTGCTTGTCTACTTGTCTTACTGATCCTCTCACAGGCTATTAAATTAAATTGCAGTTACAAAGTAAGAAGATGAACGTGTGGTAAATTAAGAAATAAAGTATTTGGGTGTTTATCAGTGCATTTGTTGACGTGTCTGAGGCTAAACTGGTCACTCTGGGTGATAATGGCAGTTATCAAGCCAGACAAATGTTTAACATCACATGTTGACAAAAGATGGGAACAACTGTAATATGTTTGTCACAGATGTCAGTCCCAAACTAAACCCTCACTAAAGTGTCAGCAAATACATTTGGTGTTTTCATAGTTCGTTCACATCAATCACTCAAATTCCACTTTAAACACAACCATTATATTGGCCAACACTAAAAACCAACAACACTGTTATTCAATTATTTATAAGAGATAAAGTAAAACAGGTGCATCTGTCAGTGAGAATATTGTGTAGTGATATTGTGATTTTTTTCCACTAAAACAAAGTTCAATAAGCGCTATGTAACCGTTTCTGTGCACAAAGCACTGGTTTGAATATTAAGAGGTAGTACAAGGGACACATATGTCGAAAATGAACAAGTTATCCACAAGCTCAAACCATTGAACTATGAAAGATGCTCATCCTTTTCATTCACCTTACAAAACTGGTAAATATAGAAAGTGAACAAGTATAAGTTACTATATTTTCCTTGCAGCATTGCCCTAATGTTTCATATTACAATACCACGTTGATGATTTGATGTAAAGTACCTTAGTAGAAAGGATATTAAAAACACTTCTCTAATCCCTTCAAAGGAATGAGAGCAGGTGGCCAAAGGCAGGGAAGTCTGGTCATCCCTACTCAGACTGCTGCTCTTATGACCCAAAAGAGCAAGAAAATGGATGGATAAAGGGATGATATTAACAATCATTACGGTTTTTTACATTTCTGCAAAATTAAAGTCAGTACTACCTGGAGGACAATGTGGGTAACCAGACAAAGAGCAGCAAGGAGAGAGTCTTCAACAACTCCATACCACTCTGCAAACTCCTGACAGTCGAATATCGAAAAGAAGCTCGTCAGACGAAGAGTGGAAACGTCAGGTCCAGAACCAAACCACAAAACATGTAGACTCGGGCGTTCACCTACAGATAAACAGATAAGATTTGGGTGTTTGGTTCTGAACCCAGAAACAATGAATGCATGGAGCGTGTTTGGCATAAACAGCTGTGGACACTCACAAATCAGTGGTCAAGCAACTACAAAGTTCTATTTTTCTCTGAGCATTCATTCGGTAAGGACACAACAACTGTTTTCAAGATTAAAATAGGTACAGTACATGGGAAGTTCACGGGGACAGGCTGGACCATGTGGGGTTCCTTCAGTGGGTTGCCTGGATAGACAAACCATTCTCTGATAGCTGGAGGTTCCTCAGCTCCATTGTCTAGAAACATATCAAGTTTACAGAATGACTTCAAGGTGAACGTGCGTGGGAGTGCAAATGTGCATTAGTGTGAGCAATCTTACCATCATCTCCGTTAAGCAGCAGCAGACCATAAATGTGTTGTCTGCAGGGCTTATAGATGACAGCCTGAGGTGGCAGTTCATCCTCTTCCTCATCCTCCAGACTGTTACTACATTCAAGCAGTCCCTCACACACAACATTGTAAACCATGAAACCCTCGGCAGACACATGTTGTTCTTTACAAGCCTATAAAAGGTCAAAAAGTGAAACATGGTTGGTACTGTGCACACCATACCAATACATACACATGTAAATCATGTTTACATTGTCATGTTTTGTTTACAATAAAATAATTTCTTACAGGAATGATTGATTGAGTTTTTGTCTGACCCTACTGGACTGCTGTCAAAACTGTACAGTTATCCCTTGAGACGATATACTAACATTATTGCTAAAATGTGATGGGTGGAATCACTTCAAGATACTGTATCAGCGTATGTATGTATTGTATAATACAAACCTTTAATATTTCTGGACTGACGTATTTCTCAAAGCCAAGGCCAGAGGTGGGAGGAGGTGTGTCATCCTGCTGAAGAGTGTCCTGCCCAGGAAGCAAATAGGAGCGAATCCCTTTTTCCAGGAGGAATCTGTCTGCAGCAGGCAGGTTCAGGGACTGAGGGATAAGCCCAGTGTCTTTCTCCTCTCTGCCGCACAAAGAGCTGATGAACTCGGATAGAGCAAACACCATCAGCTCCTGGGGTGCTCCAACATTTTTTTTTCTGACAAAAAAAAAAGTTTTTGTGTATTGAATACTTTAGTGTTGCGATCATAAGTGTCAAAGTGCCACAGACCTGTATACAGCCATAGCATTGTTCCTGATAGTGTGCATCCGTTCCTTTGGTACCACATCGTTACCCAGGAGACAGGCCAGCAGTGGTAACTGGCTAACATACAACCCAATGGCTCGGCAAAGTCTCTGTTGGTCGTATACGACCGTGGTGAGGTGGTCTAAGTGCAGTTTCGCCACCGACAAGTAAGGAGAACTGTAAAAAGAACAAAAATTATACATTAAATCTGTCTGCAAATCTGCATATACTGAATTTTTCCAATTACTGCTACGTTTGTATATTTTCTGTGTGTTTGACAGCAGAGGGCTGATTTTTTCTGATTTTATATGATGAATGATTACATTTTATATAGTGCTTTTGGTACCCAAAACGCTTCACATTGAAGTGAACACATTATTATTCACTCCTCAGTCACACAGTGGTGGTGGTCCTGTACACCTGTAGTCACAGCTGCCTTGGGGTAACCTGACAGAAACGTGGCTACCAATTTGTGCCGACCAACAGGTTGGAGACCGAGTGACTGGGTGGCGGGATCGAACCGCCAACTTTCTGGTTTCTGGACCACCTGCTCTACCTCCTGAGCCCTAACCCTAACATAACACAATAAAATCAACAATTCTATTCATGTCCATTTATGTTTCGCCACAATGCATTTATTTTCTACTCCTTATCCTTTTTCAGGGTTGTGGATGAGCTGGAGCCTATCCTAGTTGACTTTGTTGAAATAAGAAAAAACAACCTGTCATAGATGATGAAGTCTGAGTCTTGTCCCAAAATGCCCATGCAGCCATGCCGACGAGCATAACAGGCAATTTCATAGTCAGCCTCCTGCACTGAGCAAAACACTTTCTGATCTAACGACCTGCCAAAAAAAAAAGTATAAACGTTAAACTTGTAAAAACCATAACAACCAATAACTTGTGAGTAATGTTGAGAGCATTAAACTTGAAATTAAACAATTATTCTATAAAATATAAAGAATACATTTGCTTACATAAGCACCCCCCCCAAAAAAAATAGGCTGAATTCAACCACAAAACAGCATGATTTATTTAATATATTTTTGAAAAACCGTTATGGAGTGAAGCTGTGAAATTCGAACCATGAAGTGGCGAGGGACGTTTGTACAGTGAGTTTACTGAAAGCAAACCTGAGGGCAAAGCACGTGAATGTTGCCAAGCCAGAAGGCAGACAGAAGAGATGTTTTCCCGGTTGTTCTCCGTGTAACTTAATGTAACGAAATACCTCAGACACCTCCCCGTTCACTCGCCGTCTCCGCTTCACCTGCAAAGAGGGAATCAAACAATGGTTCTATACACACAGTTGGAACAGGTGGCGTATTGCCGAGTGTATCAAGCAGGCACCACCCATTACAGGTACAATAGTAACAGACACTGTTGATGTAAACACTACCAAAAAGCTCACACTTAAAGTTTCTTCCCCTACCCATTCAGCTCTCTTCTTCTCTTCAACCACACCATCAAAGAAGAAGACAAGTTTGATTCCTGCAGAAGTAAACCTCTCTATCCAGCGACTCAGGATGCTCATGTACTCCTTCCACTGACCCCCACACACCCAGTCTTTACAGGTGTACCAGTGGCGTAGGCAGGCCATTCCATCCACAACGAGTGTGGGGCCTGCCAGAGAAGGAAATATACTGTAAATGAACGTTGAATGAATCATTATTGTACCTTCTTAATGCTGCATAACATCTCTTATCACATACTACAGTATTAATTGGCCCTGTACCCTAGAAACCGCCCATGAATGATACGGGAAAAAGGGTGAAATGATACTGTGTCAAAGCCCAGGGCAGTGATACTGATAAAATATAGTTTAACCATGTTCAGTATCAGCCCCCGTAGCTGTCCACTCAGAGCACGCTGCTCTGGTATCGTGCCCGTGAAACAACCAATCAGAAAACAGCGCACGAGCGTGAACACACAGCGTTTGTTTTGCTGCCGTCTGTGCTCTGTCAACATGTCAGCACATGTGACAGGAAATGTCACTGTAACTATAAATATTCATAGTGCTTCTCCAGTCACCAAAAAACCCAAACTTGATTAATGGAACTTTAATTGTCAGACATTGAAAAGAGAAGGCTGTTGATAAAATATTATTGTTGAAATATTTTTGCAATTATTGTGTTTACACTGTTTAGATATAATACATGTAATAAACTTTTTCTGGAAACAAAATGGTCTTTTGATTAAATAGTACGTGATAATATGTGATAACCCATAAATATCAGACTCATATCATATGCTGCAATGGTTGAGAATATATTCCACAACATGATGTGATGATGAGAGGCCAGTTCTACATGAACCAGACTTATAAATACACTCAACTGGTCGTGTTGTCAGAAGAAAGATGTCGTCTGGCCATGTCTCTCAGGTTGACAGTCACGCAAGATTCTGGACAGCAGTGCTCCATAAAATACTGAAGACCTTTTACTCCCATTTCTGAAGAGGGGTAGCAGAAAAAACTGTTACTTGGGGGTACCGAGACGTTTTCACATCATGCAACTTGTTTACTATTCGTCTCCTCCTCTTGATGCTAACATTTAGCATCCACCTCAATGTGCTCCTTCTGTTAGTTACGGCAACGCCGCTGTCCTCTCGGCTTCAAACTAAATCATGATAAATAAACGTTGTCGCCGTTATACTTTTTATCGTGTTTAGCGAACGACTTACTTAAGTCCGTTAGGCACAATAACGCAGCTTGTCTTGGTTGTACTGACGCGTTCTTACTTCCTGGATGATACGCGTGACGTCATGACGCTGCAAAACAAAGTGCACGTGGGCCGCATATGCAGCCCAGTCCTGATGTGGCAAGTGCAGCCAATTAAGATATGAAACATCATGCAAACATACAAACACGCATCTAATATAAAATATAATAACTACAGATGCAACAACATTACAATTACAAGAATAAACTTCATAATGTGGCATGAATATGAATGGCCCATTGTGGTCTTGTGGCCTCAGTCCACCCATAAACTCTCCAGGCTGGGATCAGAGACAGACTAATTGCTCTCCAGGAGAATAGAGCCTCTTTTCTGAAGTCACAAGCTATTAGGTCTACCTTCCACACAATGCACCCCCGTCCCCTCCACTCTATTGTTTGAGCTTAGCAGAAATAAAGAAAGCGACATATGCTGGCTGTCAGTCCAGCTGTCAGCATCTGTCGTTCCCCAGCCAGATGCTCTGTGGACGAGGAGGGCAATCCACCTCTCACAGTCAACTGATCTTCAAAAAGGGAGGAGCTGGGTTGTAAATCTGCTCCCCCCGTCTCCCCCCACTCTGCGATTCACTGAAAAGTTATGGCCAACGGACAACATCAGGCATGAGGGTATTTTGTTGTCAATCAGAGGGCTCGTGGTGCCTTTTTTGAATAGTCAATGATCGATGTGGCAGACGACAAGAGTCATCAATACTGTACACTACAGAAGAGCATTAACATGACTGAGAAAACAGTGTTAGTCACACTTCAGGACGATAACAATACAAGACAAAAGAGGGGCATTAGGGGGTCAGAACAGATGTTGATGATCAAGACTGATGAGGTTTCAACTCGTGCTATGACTCTACCTTTGCAATCTCATAATCATTACTGTAACTATCATATTATAATAATAGGTGAAGACAGGAAATTTGATGATAAATATTGCTTTTCCTGTGAATTTTTACTCATAATTTGTACTCTTAGTTGTCTAATAAGTTGAATAGTTTCAATGTCACACAGGATCTCAAGTTCTACTGTTGGAGGTTTGTTTGTTTGGGTGCAGAATTTAGCAAAAAGTACTTAACCATCCACCCAAGGGTCGCAGTGCGCTCGCTGGTCAATAACAAGGGACATATTCATAACTATAGATCATTTACAGCAGGGGTCTCAAACACGCGGCCCGCGGGCCAAATGTCGCCCGTAGGACACTAGTTTGAGGCCCCCGCCTTGATATGAAAGTTTAATGTTAGTGCGGCCCGCGCAAGTTTGATATGGATGCTGTATGGTATCATGTACCCAGAAAAAATTATTACGTTTGATTAATGTTCATGTTAAAGATTAAATAACTGTTAATAGTTATCCTCCCTATCCGAGTGGAAGTGGTAAGTTTTTGGCTTTTTAAGTTTTAAGGAAATAACTTGGAGGCTACCGTTTAGGTTGCTAGCTCTCTAGTTTGCGAGTTAGCATGTGTCTCAAGACCCTGCAGTTGCGCAATATGTTGTAAATAAAGAGTATAAATGTGACTATAGTCGTGTTTTGTCATGTCTACAGGGCAAAAAAATAATTTGTCTACCCACCAACTATGTGGTTTCTTAATTTTTAATTATTTGCCGTTTTATTATTATTATATTTATTTATTACTGATTCATTGATTTTCTTTATTCTTGATCTTATTTTGTGTAGAAAAATAAAAATGAAAATATTTGAGAACAGTGGAATGTTTTATCAGAGCTTTTCTTGTAGAAAATCGGAACCAAAGCAAAGTTTATTCATTTTTCTGTTTTTAATAAATGCGTTTTTTTTGTTTTTTGTTTGGAAAACCTGATGTGGCCCAGCCTCGCCCAGACCCTAGCTCCAGTGGCCCCCAGGTAAATTGAGTTTGTGACCCCTGATTTAGAGTCTACATTTAACCCAACGTACATGCTTTTGGACTATGGGAAAACGTACTTGGAGAAAAAAAAAATAAACAAAAGCAAGCTAAGAGAGAATATGCAAACTAAACACAGAGATGTTCCAACAGAGATTCAAACTCAGATCTCTTGACTGAGACAGTGAAACTGCTCACCAGTACAACACCAAGCTGGCCACTACTTTACCAATTAAGGTGAGTAACGATTCGAGTCTTATTTAGAGCCATTTTGGTGACATTTTCACATTGCAGTTTATTTGTGTGTGTCCACATGTAATAGTGGGAGTGGGCATGTATGCCATCACACATATAGTCAGCTCTCATTGGTCCTTGTCATCTGCCTTCTCCTGTTCCTCCTGACTCTTCCTCTTGCATCTCCTCCCCTTGTAGTTCACCCCCACTGTGTGCCCCCCTCCTCTTCTCCTCTCCTGACCAAAGCTTGACTCAGGAGAAACAGAGGCAGATGTTCCAGGAGCACACGAGTGCCCCCCACCCCCATCCCCACCCCACACCTCCCATTTGTACTGGATCAGCAGTTAACCCCCGGAAAGAATTGACCATACAAGCACGCACACACATACAAAGAACAACCGCTTTCCAGATCTGCGTTGGCTCAACAGTTGTCCAACTCAATGAACAACACACACACATACACACACCAAGAGCTGTCCAAATCCCCCTCAGGGTCCCTGATAGTAGCCACCCTGGGGTCAGGCCTTGTGTCAGCGTCCAGGGCCTGGGGTCTCTCTGGGCAGCTGGCCTGGCTAATCCTGCTGCTGGAGGCCACTGGTTTTCAGACTAAAGGCCAAGGACCGGCAGGGGGCCGCAGGGCAGGGATCTCAGAGAGCAGAGGACTGTGCGATTTGTTCCCAGTGCAGGGGGCTTTGTTTGTTTTTGCCATGTTTTGGTTTCAAATCAAATATCATATATGATGTCTCGTGGGACCTCAAATGACTTTGAGCCATCAATTAAAGTAGATTGAGCAGCCCAGACAGTTATTTATTATATAGGAAAAAACAAATATTGTATTTTAACCATTTTAATAACAAGCTGTATTTCGACTTCATTTATATTTTTATTAAAAATCAACAATTTTGGACAAATTAGAAATTAGTTATAGTTACGTTACTTTCCTCCAAAATTTGAATTTGTCACACAATTACTCATCTTCCACTTAAATCTACGTTAACGTACATTAAGTAGTTAAATGTAAGTCGTTACCAGGGAAAGTAATTATTGCATTACAACAACAACCATATATAAATATGGAAAATAATTCAGATTTGCCCTTGAGAGATGTTTCATGAGATTTGAGTTACAATGGATGTGGATACTTTGCTGCGGAACATAATGTACATAATGTACATGTACAGTATGTTACAAGTATGTTACAAAAGTGAGTACACCCCACACATTTTATTATATTCTTTCATTGGACGACACTAAAGAAATGAATGAATGAATACAATGTAAAGTAGTCCATGTACAGCTTGCATAATAATGTTAATTTACTCAACAATCATTTTAGCAAGGCATTGGTCATCTTGGAGGTGTGTTTTGGGTCCATGTCATGTTGGACCACTGTCCTGCGGCTCCGTTTACGATCATGCTCTGTTTCAGTATGTCACAATACATGTTGATATTCGTGTTTCCTCCAATGATCTGTATCTCCCTGCTGTGTGCTGCATGAGTGCTGCTCCACACCATGATATGCTTTTCTTTGCACTCCTCACCTGACGCAAATAAGTACATCTAGGTCTCATTGGACCACTCGAATTGTTTGGTCAACCATGGCGAGGCCTGTTCTGAGTGAAAGCTGTCATGTTATTAAAGTCTTGTATGGTCTTGGCCACAGTGCTGGAGTAACACTTCCTTTTTGCCATGGAGTGCCATGTTGAACTTCCAGTGACCGGTATGAGAGAGTGTGAGAGAATAACACCAAAGTTAACAAGCCTGCTTCCCATTCACACCTAAGACCTTGTAACACCAACAAGTCGCATGACACCAAAGAGGAAATACGGCTAATTGGGTGCAATTTGTACAGTTTAAGATAAGGGTTGGTTGTGTGTTGAGTTATTTTGAGGAAACAGCAAATAATCTAAGATACACCTTTATTGGTCCCACAAAAATCCAGTTAACTGTGCACTGTAATCCAAGCTGTGCACGGACTAATGTACATTGTACCCAAGTATCATTTGTAGTGTTATACACATATAATTTGCCTGTGTGACACACTGTACGTTCTTGCCGATGCTGAGAGAGTTCTAGTCTATTGTAACAACCCCACAATAACAAATTTGAGTGGAATCCCATTAGACTGTACAGATGTACCTAATTTTGTGGCTGCCGTGCAGAGCTACGTGGTGACCAATGGCGGCCGGAGCCACCCGGTCACCCCACTGGATATTTAAGGTCAACTTATTGCCACCCCTATGTTAGTAATGGTCTTACTTTGGCCATTCCAATGAAAATGTTCTGGTTCTGCCACTGTATGGCTATATTTGTAACAAAAAAGTGATAAGGGCGTGCTCGTGCAACAAAATGGACGTCAGCCATCCAAGTGTTTAAAAAGGCAACAAGAAAAAATGATCTTTTATTCTGCCAACTTTCTTCTGGATATCCTGTCTTTAAAGGGGGACATCCTTCAGAACAGGTGCCCACGGTAGCTTTGCTAACTTCCACTTTGTCAGTGAACTTGCAGCATTTCTATTGTGCTGTTGTTTTGATATGTGCAGCATTTATGGTAATGGTAATGGTTTTATTTTATTTGAACATACATCAGATTACAATTGAGTGCATCCCATAATCAGTTCACAGTTCCACATGTCCAAAAGGAGTAGGAAGAAGCAAAGCTTATTAAATCCTACCCCTCCATCTGGTACTTTTACAATCAGTAACTGTTACATTTGTTCACTTCCTGCTTTCCTAATATAGTTTAAGTTTTTGTTGTTGTCACATACCGAAATACGAGGTGATATGACCATACAATGACATAATGGGTGCCATAGTAAGTGTCAATATAGTGATATGTATAGCACAATCATGACTCATCCTTGTATTTAGATGTATTTTTTCATTTGTTTCTGAAGCGTTTATGTGACTTAAAAAATTGCAGTTTTTTTTCCCACCTGTTTTTTTAGTATTTCAGGCTTCGGATAATTTATGTCTATGGAGTTGCTGTTTGTTGGCCACAGTATTAGTCTGCGTCTAAAAAGGTTAAGAACCACATACTGACCTAAAGGAAGTGGCACACCAAGCCCATCACAGTTTGGTCATGTGGTCACAGAGGCGGCTTCCATGCAACGTGCAACAGTATGTGTGTGATGGTGATGATGCAAGGTTTCCCACGACAGCCATCCATCCATCCATTTCTTGACACATACACACACATACACATACACACACACACCAGCCATATGGCCACCTCATAGCCACTGCATGCCTCCACTGTGATGCAGCTCTCGAACATGCAACTGGTTGCTTCCTATAATAATTAGAATGCACGTCACTAAGTTGGAGGGGAAAATACTGTACATTCAAGCAGTTTCAGAGAGAGGTGAGTTAATAAAGAGGAATTATTTGGACATAGGAAGGTGGAGGTAAGGGTGTGTGGGGGGGTCAGCCATTTGGTAGTTGGTGTTGTGGTGTTTAGGGGGAGCAGATGGCCGAGGCTCGACGAGGGGCGTGTCTTGTCCTTGCGACCCTTCACAAATCACACGGTTCTCCCCCAAGGGGCTCGCGACTCGTCCTTCTATAAGAATCAATGGGAATTACTTGGCCAGAGAAAGGGATGAATGGGCGGCGGGGCGCAAGACCTCTTCCTTTGTTGTCGTCGTGCGTGTCACGGAGCCCCCTCGTTCCACACATACACACACACACGCACGCACGCGTGCACATGCAGCAACGCGCACACACATGGGGACAAAAAGCAAAGCCCTCCAGTTAAACAATCGATCTCCAGTTAAACAATTTTTAACCTTGCGCACATGCACGCGCTTAATAGGGACCGAAATGGGTGGAGCCTCTGTGCACAATTAGAGAACCTCGCAGCACATATCGAGGAGGGTGGAGGTACGTTGTTTTATTATAGAGTATTAGTTGGGGGGTGTCGTACTTCTATCATGCTTTTCAGTCACGCTTTGCTGGCGTAATTGCAGAATGTGTGCCACGTCATGGTGATGAATGACTAATAGTATATATATCGAGGCAGGGGCAGAGATGCACAGGGCAACTCTGACAGTGAGGTGAAATAACAAAAGGATACAGAGGACCTTTGTGAGCCAGTAAGGTGCACCACAATGCTGCAGAATCAAATAAACTGGTTAAATAGCCTACTGGTATCTGCATAGAAGGGCCATGTCAGGCAAGGATAATGGCGTTAAAGGCCCCTGCAGTCTGCATGAAGGGCACACTACTGTCACATACTTTTGGGTTATACTGTATGCCTTATTAACAATTGGACAGCATCCTTTGGCACTTGTGATATTATGAGGACAAGCAGAGTAGAAAATGGATAAAGCAATAATTATTAGGGTTCAGTATTTGACATAATTTCCATAATCAAGTACCATTTTCAATAGAATGTTCTGAACTCCTATTTCCCTGCCAGTGTTATACAGAGCAGAATAATGTTGCTCAGAGGAGTTGCATCATAGCAGAGGTCTGCATGGAGTTCAATTTATCATAGCTGACATCATGTTGTTACGTCTTCAGACAGCAAACTATTTGAGACTTAATCAACAGTGCCTCAGCTGGTATTGCACTTAAAGGGGACCTATTATGATCATTTTTTGACCCTTTGTATTGAGTTGCTGTCTACTATAGATCAGCTCCACACAATAACCGCATAGAAAACAGTGTGTTTTAATTTATTCCACCCACAGCCCACCTCCAGCCCAAAGTGCTTCCTAACTACGAACCATATAAGGAAGTCCACCCCTCTGTGACATCACAAAGGAACAGTTTTACCACGCCTTTTGAAACCGAGCATTTTGAGCCACTCTAAACTTCTTTCAGGGCTTACTTCCAAATTTGCAAACCTCATTATCTGCATTGTTTAACTTGAGAATACTACATTTTAACATTTTAACTACATTTTTAGGTCAGATAAGTGGAAAAAGCATTATAGGTCCCCTTTAAAGATGCTAATTACACACACACATGCACATACAGTATTGCTCAGCCACACGTGATGTCACATCCAGTTGCAGTTGTCTCCAGCTCAAAGTCTCAGGAGCAAAATAAACAATCGATTAAATAGGGATTTTGGGATGTTATTACTAAGATAGTTCATCATAAAGGGAAAAAAGTTAAGGAACAACCACAAAACGCAGAGTAAGATGGCTGCTGAATCTGTCTCAAGTGGACCAGAGTATGAATGCATTTGAGTTTGCAAAAAAACAAAATGTATTCTGAAACCAAAGTTAAAATATAGTTGCAATATTGAAAATGCTCCTGAAAATGGGGAACATTGCTTATAGAAAAACTACTTAACTATAGATTTGTTGTTTCCTCATACCGCTTCCAACTTTTGAAATGCCCATTCATTCATTCATTTTCTATGCTGCTTATCCTCACGAGGATTGCGGGCGTGCTGGAGCCTATCCCGGCTGTCTTCAGGCGAGAGGCGGGGTACACCCCGGACTGGTCGCCAGCCAATCACAGGGCACATATAGACAAACAACCATTCACACTCACATTCATACCTATGGACAATTTAGATTCCTAGATTCTTAGATTAACCTGACATGCATGTTTTTGGACATGTAGGAGGAGGTGGAGAAATCCAATTTCAAAGGTCTCTAATTCAATAAATAAAATGCCAAGATTATAAAGTCTGCACCAACTTTAAAGCATATAAAGTTATACCCACAATGCTACAGGACTACGAGAACACACACCTTCACCTATAAAACAAATATATCTCGAAATAAGTTTGACCACAAGCTAATGGGCAACTGTATTTTTTGATACAGCCATCCTACTGGATCTCATTAGGTGTGCCATATGAAGTGGCCATGTAATGAGTTTATTCAAGCACTTTTGTCGGAATTTAGTGAGCAGTCATGGCTATTTTATGAATGATAGGTGAAGTAAAGTTCATTAGAGGATCTCCAAAACATCGATCAAGTGAATTGATATCTTAACTGAAACAAATCGTGCAAACACGTGGAAATTCTCAGAGGAAACACACATGACACTAAAGTCCTGTGGTTGCATTGCAGCAACGGTGATATTATCAAACACACATCAAACTCTCTCCCTCTCTCTGGTGTTGTATTATTATGGGAGAGCAGGTGCTGCCGACCCAATTACCATACAGCTGAAAGCACAAAGAGAAAAACTTTACTCCCTGTATGTGCCTCCCTCCTCTCCTCTCTTCTCCACACCCCCCCCCCCCACCCTCCCAAATTCCCTTAATGACAGCCACGCGAGTGACACACCACCAAGTCTCTTTTTACTGCCTTCACCTTAAAAAGAGACATGCAGCGAGGAGGACGTTTGCACATGCGTGCGTATTTGGTGCCTCTATGCGCAACTTTTTTTTGCTGAACATCATCAGTCAATAAGGTGAATGACGACACAGGTCATTGACTGACTAACAGGTGTTAACTTGCACATATAATGTCCAAAGCTAAGCCCATTAAAAGACGCCTTGCGGAGTGTGAACATGTGAAAGCCACGGCAGGGCTAACACCATAGGAATGTGGCCCGGCAGATGGTCCGGCGTGAACGCTTGCATCATGGGCCAACGCCCGGGGGTGCACCGGGCTGGCTTCACCGTCGGCTACAGTATAATAACTCCTCGGTATCAGGCCCGGTCCAACTGGCAGTGTGCTCGATGCTTTCATGGACTGAAGAATTTGTCGGAATGTAAATGCAGGATGGAGGCACCGGGGGGGGGGGGAAGCGAGGGGTTGTTGTACATTTAACAGCTCTCTATAGCCATTTGGCGTGTCCCTTTGGAGAGAAAGAGAGAAAAGAGAGGAGGGGGTGGGCTTAAAAAAAAGTTGTGTGCCCCCCCCACACACACACACTTGTGTGTGCGTGTGGTGGCTCCGGGGCGGACTTGTGGTGGTGGAGGGAGGAGAAGAAGAGGCGCAGAGGGGCTTATTTGCATCTTATTACCCTGCGCGTACTCCTGTGGTATAAAAGCTTGCGCAGGACTGGAGAGCCATCAGACACACGCACAGTTAACCCGAGAGAGACCACAAAAGACTTTTGAAACCTGTTTTGTGTGTGTGTGGAACCAGCATTTTATCATTAAGCAAGTGTGAAAAACAAGAAGGACGCCCAGCTGCTTTTTTACGCAAGACTATTTGGAATTATTTCCTACGAGGATTTCCTCCGAGGATCATTATTTTGAGGATTATTTTTAATTTTTTAAAAAAACTAACAAAATCGTATGGAAAAGTAGAAGCGAGCCACAAGGAAAAGTGACAGTTCTGACCCAAAGGACAACATACAACTTTCTCCATGATTGTTTGAGTTGGGCTGCAGCAACCTGTGGAGCTTTCAGCGCTTAAATTGAAGGGGCTGTCAACACAATGGGACGCCTGTGCCTGCCCTTGGTTGTCACTCTCTCCCTTTTCACCTGCCAGGTAATGTGTCACAAATATTAATACGCATTCACTGCGCTTTTACGCACCGATTTGGTGTCATTTTTTTAAGTTCTAACGTTCTAAAAACTGAATTCAATGATTTAATATTTGTGCTACAATTTTTTAGGTTTTGTGCTCGGGGGTGTTTGAGTTGAAACTGCAGGAGTTTCTCAACAAGAAAGGGGTAACGGGGAACGTCAACTGTTGCCCCGGCGGCTCGGCTCATCAGCCGGGCCACCAGCAGTGCGAGTGCAAGACTTTCTTCCGGATCTGTCTGAAGCATTACCAGGCCAACGTGTCCCCCGAACCCCCCTGCACCTACGGCGGAGCAGTGACCCCCGTACTGGGCTCCAACTCCTTCCAGGTGCCGGAGACCAACGCGGACACCTTCACCAACCCAGTGCGTTTCAATTTCGGCTTCACATGGCCGGTGAGTCCCTCACGTCGAATTCTCCATCCGCAGGCAGTATATAAATATATTTCCTGGTGACGTATACACCCCATTTATTAAAAAAAAAAACCCGTTTATATTTATATGGTTTAATTAAATCGGAACATATTTACTCCAAAGGGCGCACAGCGCAGATGCTCCCAAAATTATGAGGGTCTTTGTCAGGAGTGTGTGAGAAGGTCTATTGTAGTAGAGTGTGTATGTTTGTGGGATAGGGGCATAGGGGGTTGGGGGGGTATTGAGGGGGTGTCGGTGGAAGAGGAGGGGGTGTTTTCACCAAACGCCTCTCTCCTCCGACCAGGCGTGGTGGGAAATTTAACATCCCCCGAGTTGGCACATCATTGGCAGCGCAGCGTGAAATTCCGCCTCGTTTGCTTCGCTGCGGTGCGCAAGTGAGACACTAGCATGGTCATGAAAGGGCACCAGGTATAGTGAGCCTTATTAGGGCCCTAATCAAGATAGGCAATGCCGCTGTTAAGTTTATGGGAGGCCTCCCCAATAACCCCCCCCCCCCTTTTCCTTCTGCATGCAGCTCTGCAGGCCCGGCAGCTGTTGACTCTGCTTGTCTCTCCTTTTTTTTCTCCCCTAGGGGACATTTTCACTGATCATTGAAGCTCTGCACACAGACTCCCTGGACGACCTGGCAACAGGTGGGTGGCAGCAGTGTAACTCGAAGACAGCAGCAGGCTAATAGTGGCATTGTTTTTCCTCTTTAGTGTCACATTTTAGCAAAGAATATCACCGCTCTGATGTCGTTTTGTGCTAATGGTGGGTAATTTGCGGTCATCTTACACTAAAGTCAATGTGCTGCATAGGTGAGACAAACATGAAGAAGATGCAAGATAAAGGCCCACTTTGTGCAGGTGTCACCTGCATGTGTTATCTTATCACGGCACTAATGACGACTAACCGCCCACGAGTGTGATAAAAAAGAAGTGGCTGGTTGGGAGATATAGCAGATTTAGCTAGTTTTATATTATTTAAAAAAATAATGTATTCCTGTGTTTTACCTTTGCAGACAACCCAGAGCGTCTTATCAGCCGTATCACCACTCAGCGTCACCTGACCGTCGGAGAGGAATGGTCCAAAGACATGCAGACAGCTGGCAGGACAGAGCTACGTTACTCCTACCGCTTCCTGTGTGATGAGCACTACTACGGCGAGGGCTGCTCTGTGTTCTGTCGGCCCAGAGATGACGCCTTCGGACACTTCACCTGTGGAGAGCGTGGCGAGATCATTTGCAACTCTGGCTGGAAGGGACAGTACTGCACTGAGCGTAAGTCTCTAAATGGGGGGGACATCGCTATTCATCTTCTCAGAAGTTAATATAGAAATCGCCAAAGCTTATGTAGATAATGCCTCAAAGCCCGACCAATGATAATAGCTTCAACTGGCATCCAGTCGTTAGTCGTTTAAAAAGTTAGCTTCCCCCAACAGTCACTTGGCTGTCGCTACTGTTCAGGGAGCCCACCCCTCACCCCCCACCAACCCCTCCCGCAGAATGCAGGGCCCGTGTGCAACAGGCGTCAGTTAGTTATCCCCAAGCACCAGAGGCCTCCATTCTAATGAGCCGCAGTGGCTCCTCAGTAATTCACACGCCGCGTGCCTTCCATTAGACCACTGGGGCCTCCTTGCCCCCAAACCTCCTCCCCGATTGGCCAAGTGGGGGTCCTGCATTGTTGTGGCCCGGGCCCATGATTGGCCAAGCAGGGCTGTGTATTGTTGTGCAGGGGGCAGCTGCTCGGTGTGAGGAGACAATGGAGCAGCTGTCTGGTGGTTAGCTACACACAGACCAGCTGGCCCTGGGGGAGAGGTGGTGGTGGTGGTGGTGGGTGTGGGGGAGAGGAGCGATGGGAGGAGGAAAACAGGGATGCTGAAGGAGAGAGGAAGAGAAATAGGACAGAACGATGGAAGAGAATGGGATGAGAGATGGGCGGTGGAGGTGTGGAGTTGGAGGGGGAAAGTGTGAGAAAAGGGACTTCAGAGCCACAGTCAAGGGGGAGAAAGGCGGCTTTGTGTGGGATGCTTTTGTGTTGGAGAGCAACCATGTTAGAGAGGGGTTTGTTGGCTGCTTCCCCCTCCTTTGGAGTCCAAAGCGGCTATAGTTGCTAAGTCCTGAAGGTAAACAGTCCAGCAAATTGTGTGGTCTTTATCAGAAATGACCTCTGTGCTTTTAACTGCTTTCGCCATTTGACTCTTTTGCGTTGCGGCAGCTGTGTTTTATAGATGTCTTATCAGTGGCTAAAAGTACAAAATGAAAGACTGAGAGACAGGTGGGCAGGTAAAGGAAATGGCAGGAGGGAAGAACAATCAAATAGATAAGGAGGTGACATTGTGCTTTACTGACCTTTTTGTTTTTCCATCTCTTTGCAGCAATCTGTCTTCCTGGCTGCGATGAAGATCATGGCTTCTGTGAGAAACCCGGAGAGTGCAAGTAAGCTGATAAATGAATGACACTTGAATGAATTTCGGAGAAAACTCCCCTTTTGGTGAGTCTGCCCCGGCTTTGTTACTGACAGCATTTGATTTATAATGGTTCTCAGGTGTCGTGTTGGATTCAGCGGGCGTTACTGCGATGACTGTATTCGTTACCCGGGATGCCTCCATGGTACCTGCCAACAACCCTGGCAGTGTAACTGCCAGGAGGGATGGGGCGGTCTCTTCTGCAACCAGGGTGAGTCGTGCAGATTTTTGGCCTGCTAAAATAGAAGTCAGAGATGTGTATTTAATATAATCTGTCCTCGTTTCAGATCTCAACTACTGCACACACCACAAGCCTTGCCTCAACGGCGCCACCTGTACCAACACTGGCCAGGGCAGCTACACTTGCTCCTGTCCACCTGGTTATACGGGTGCCAGCTGCGAGATCCAGGTCAATGAATGTTCCGGAAGTCCCTGTCGCAATGGTGGCAGTTGCTCTGTAAGTACCAATCAAAAATAAATGCTGAAAGAGGTTCTCTTAAACAAGAGTGGAAGTCATCAATGTTTACATTCCCTCTAATGTACCGTAGGACCATGATGGTGGGTATAAGTGTACCTGCCCACCTGGTTTCTATGGCAACAACTGTGAGCTGAGTGCCACGAGCTGTGCGGATGGGCCTTGCTTCCATGACGGTCGCTGTGTTGACAACCCTGAGGGGGGCTACTTCTGCCAATGCCCCATGGGGTACGCTGGATTCAACTGCGAGAAAAAAATTGACCACTGCTCGTCCAATCCTTGTTTGAACGGTAGGTGCTCCTCCTAGTTGTCAGTTAGTGTGACATCGCCAACCACATAAACAATGCCGTGAGGAATACCGCTGATTTTAACACAAATGGCTTCCTTCTTTTACCCGTGCAGGTGCAGAATGTGTGGACCTGGTGAATTCATACCTCTGTCAGTGTCCTGAAGGGTTTTCTGGTTCCATTTGTGAGGACATCAGCAGCAGCAGCGTCTCCGGACATTGTCTGTTGTTTCCTTGTCAGAACGGCGGGACGTGTCAGGAGGCTGCAAATGGCTACACTTGCACCTGCCCTCCAGGTATGAGCATGTCTTGATATTGACTACCTTGAGTTAGATTTTATATCCGTGACCAGACTCCTAAAAGAGACTTCTTTTGCAGGATATACCGGCAAAAACTGCAGCTCTCCCATCTCCCGCTGTGCTCACAATCCCTGCCACAATGGCGCCACTTGCCACGAACGCAGCAGCCGCTATGTGTGCGCTTGTGTACCAGGCTACGGTGGACACAACTGCCAGTTCCTCTTACCAGAGGTCCCCAAAGGTCAACCAGTGGTGGATGGACCGGACAGACGGTATTCCTCCCTGGAAAGCGAAATTCTTGACGATGCCGACGATGATGACAGCGGATTCCCGTGGACAGCCGTGTGCGCCGGCGTCTTTCTCGTTCTGGTGATTCTCATCAGTTGCTCTGTGCTGGTGGTCTACATACGTGTCAAACTGCAAGAGCGACACAGTCACCGTGGCGACAGCGTCCATAGCGACAGCCACGAGACAATGAACAACCTGACGACCACCAACAATTGTCTCCGAAGCGACAAGGAGCTGAGCGCCGCGATGACTACTTCTATCAAAAACACCAACAAAAAGGCGGATTACCATTCAGACCTAACCGGGTCGCTTGGTGGTCTGAGTGGGATCAGTGGGCTTAATGGACTCGGTGGATCGGAGAAGCACGGCTTTAAGACTCGCTACTCCAGCGTGGAGTACAACCTTGTCCATGAGCTGAGGCCTGAGGAGGCGTCGCTGGGCAAACAGGAGGAGCACGACGGGCCTGAGGTTAAATGTGAGATGCTGGATGAGTCTGATACCGAGGAAAGGCTCAGAAAAAGACAAAACAGGTAAATACTGTTCAAATACACTTTAAAATCCTACTCATTAAGGAGTTAAATACAATGGTCAATTCCTAATGTGCATTGTTCTCTGACCTGCAGTGAAGCCTCAGACGAAAAACAAGCAGAAGAGTCACCAAGCTGCAGCGAAACCAAGTGTCAATCAACCTATGACCTGAATCAACACGGCGCCAGTGATCTTAAATACCAATCAAGCTGTGATATTAAATACCAGTCAAGCTGTGACATCGAATACCAATGCGGTGCTGGTGCTGACAACAAGTACCAGTCTGTGTACGTCATGTTGGACCAGAAAGACGAGTGTTTAATCGCTACAGAGGTGAGACGCAGTTCCTCCAAACCAGGAAGACTACTGTTATGACATTATAAGCCCGTCTTGGTATGTTTTCACATGTTTTAAAACTCTGATCTTGATCTGTCTTGTAGGTATGATACTCATCTGGACCAGTTTCCCAGTGGTCCTTGCTAGCCCTGAGCAGTACAGCTCAGCTTGTCTCCGGGAGGTTTTACTCCTGCGGTTTGCTGCTGTTCCCTGGAATTTGGATTTTTGGAGCCAAGGTGCCCGTAAGGACAGTGCGAGTCGGTGAATAGTGGACATTGCTGACCTCAGACCAGGATGTGGCTCTCACCGTCACAGCACCTGAAGACATTGTGCAGACATTGTACAAACTTGAGTCAGTGTTGGACTAAGTGCCGCTGCAGTCTTTGCAAGAGCGCCGGACTGAAATATTGGCATCAAGGTGGATTCCATTCCTTGTCTCCTGACAAAAAGGGAGCATTGACGTGGATGTTGACATATGAAATTGTAGTACCTTGGAGTACTGATTGAATGAACATAGTAGTACCATTGGAGTACTGAGACCTTATGTGTTGTAGTGCTATTATGTGCTATGGTTATTAAAGTACAAAGCTGTCATAAATGACATTGTATGTACTGTGCCGGGCTGCAGAGGAGAGTGTGTAGTCATGGTAATGGTGGGCCAACTACTCATCTTTATCTCTGCAGCATCGACGGACTGTGTCGGCTGAGCTGGTTCTCAGCGGAACTGACAGAACTGAAAAACTCCAGTAGTGACTGCAAATCGATCCAACATGGATCCTGTTGGGCCATACTGGCCCCCGAAGGTGTGGATACACGTTAGTGACTTGAGAAACATTCATTATTGCAGAATTTCCAAGCAAAAAGTCACTGAAAGTAATACCAGTACAACAATCACGATCATCATTTCAAGTTGTTTGTCCCGACCTCTGATGTTGTCGTGTCTTTGTCAAGCTATGAAGGAGTTGTCCCAACTGCCAAGACCTCATTGCACTATGGAGGTGTGCGTGTGCGTGCGTGTCTGAGCGCAGACAAGGTGGACTGACACCCGTGTCTTCCACTGTTAGTCAATCATCATTTAGCCGCCATTTCCTTGCCTGCCCATCTGTGGTTAGCATCATACGATTCATGTTTTTAATGTTATTTTTTATTATTGAAACAAAGATGTTCTTTTAATTTAATTATGTTATTTGTGTTCCAATTTGGTGTGATATTTTGTGTTATAATTTAAGTTTTGGATTGTTTTTTATTTTTATTTGACAGATAATGTATGTATGTATGTATGTATGTATGTATGTATGTATGTATGTATGTATGTATGTATGTATGTATGTATGTATGTATGTATGTATGTATGTATGTATGTATGTATGTATGTATGTATGTATGTGTTAGGCACTTGAGACCACTGTGACTGTGTTGTATTTAAGAGAGAAGTCGTATGTACAGAGCCTGTCATTTTTATTACTGGAAAACAGCGCAATATTTTTCCAAAATAAAAGAGGAAATATTAGTACATCTGTTGTTGGAATGTTTGTCAACACGGCACATGGGTGCTGTTATTCATTTTAATATAGGTAATATAGAGTAAAATGTTAAAACAAATATATGAAGAGGAGAGGCTGCACGGCGGCCTAGTGGTTAGTGCGCAGACCTCACAGCTAGGAGACCAGGGTTCAATTCCACCCTTGGCCATCTTTGTGTGGAGTTTGCTTGCCCGTGCATGCGTGGGTTTTCTCCGGATACTCCGGTTTCCTCCCACATTCCAAAAACATGCCTCCAAATTGTCCATAGGTATGAGTGTGAGTGTGAATGGTTGTTTGTCTATATGTGCCCTGTGATTGGCTGGCGACCAGTCCAGGGTGTACCCCACCTCTCGCCCGAAGACAGCTGGGATAGGCTCCAGCACCCCCGCGACCCTCGTGAGGAAAAAGCAGTAGAAAATGAATGAATGAATGAATGAATGAATGAAGAGGAGATTCAAGTAGACCAATTTGTTGTTGCCAAGTGATAGGACCGTGGTACTTGTGTGTGTGTTTGAGAGACACAGGGCAGAAGACTGTCTCCTTGTGGAACCACTAAATGAGACAAAGACACACCCCATAATCATAGACCAATTTGCAAAACCAGAGCCATCTCTTTGTGTGTTTGCATGTGTGTCTGATTGTGTGTGAATGTGAACTGTATGTGTGGGCATATGACACAGACATACAGTAGCTCTATGTTTCTATTAGTTATGTTTCTTGACAGGTTTGTCAATGAATGTTTTGTCCTAGTATGTCTGTGTGTGTGTGTGTATGGGAGGGTACATATGTGTGTGAGATCTTGTTTAAAGCAGGAGGATATTTATAGCTACAGAGGGAAACCACAGTCTGGATTTAGTCCTGGTTCTCCCAGCCTGACGATTGTGTGTGTGTGTGTGTGTGTGTATCAGTGCGTATGTGTGTCATTTGGTGACCACTGGGTGTGTTGAATTAGTCATCAAAGAAAATAATTTGACTTGAAGTCCCCCCAATACTCATATAGATGTGAATGAGAAGTTGGACAAAGCCTTTATTGGCAAATTGCACACTCATGTGGTTCGGGTCAGAAGTATTTGAATTTTTGAACTTTATACAACCCCAGTGGATTTGAAACAGAACAATCAACATATCATGAAGGTGTAGCCCTTTAACTTTAATTTAAGAGGTTTCACAGAAATATGAGCATCTACTATCGGACCAATAAATCTGATATCTCTACGCCTTTTCTGTGACGTGTGGCCTGTTGTTACTGCCCTTGAGCCCACTTGTAAACAAACATGGCGGCCCCACCGTTTCAGAAGAAGACCCATCCATCCATTTTTCTATGCCACTTATCCTTATTAGGGTCATGGGGTATGCTGGAGCCTATCCCAGCTGTCTTCAGGCGAGAGGTGGGGTACACCCTGGACTGGTCGCCAGCCAATCTCAGGGCACATATAGACAAACAACCATTCACACTCACATTCATACCTATGGACAATTTTGGAGTCGCCAATTAACTTAGCATGCATATGTTATGTGTACCCTGTGATTGGCTGGCGACCAGTCCAGCTTGTATCTTGCCTCTCGTCTGAGGTCAGCTGGGATAGGCTCCAGCATAACTACAAACCTAGTGAGGATAAGCAGCATAGAAAACGGATGGATAGAAATCTACAGGTACTGAAGGACAACCCTCATGTTTCATGATTTGAAGACAGCTCATCATTCACATGCTACGCGCCGACGCCATGTCATGAGTCTGGGAGGAAGTATACCCGTAATGGAAACACGCTTAAACACTTAAGTTCATCCACTTCATCACTAGGGGTGCAAAGGCCTAACTGGTACACTTAGAAAATAGCACGATTTTAGGATGGTTTTATTGAGAGCAACGTGTCATCCGGTGCTTTCAAATTAATCATTGAATCAACATTAATCATAGATTCGCTCTATAACAACCATTTTAAAAACTGCTTATGTTTGTGTGAAATTTCCCGACACACAAATACATTAGGGTGACACAATGATGTGACTCATGATGTCACATCATTCAAGCTACTCTCCACAGTGGGCCAGCGCTGCTAGGCAGGCTATAGCGGGATATGCGCCTCTCAAAGACTGCGACTGTGACCGCTCAAAAAGTATTTGCTTGTATTACACAAGCGGCGGGTGGTTGTTAGCACATACCATGCTAAGCTTTTTAACTTCACTTTTTTTTCACTACCACAATAGCTTTTTCGCTGAGTTGGAAAATCACAGGAGACAGGCTTAGGGTCCATCCTTTGTTGCCACTAGACCGTCCTGCCGCCCTGAACAGCCGTACACACACACGCATCCTCTCTCTGGTGTCAATAGTCACACAAAGCCCTGGTCACTGGATGCCATATGCTTATATGCCATATGCAGCACCCTTTGAACTTCTCTTGGACATATCCTCACTCATTCTGACCAAAATGCAAACTCAAGGCTTGTGGTGAATCTCAGTCGTGCTTCTATAAGACTTGAAATTTGGCAGGCCACCAATTACTGAGGTTGGCTACATACCGGGTAAACTATAGTACTGCATGTTACATGCCTATGCTTCTTCCAGCGATACTGTTATGTATAGCTGCATACAGACAAATGACATCACTTGAGACATAAAGCAACACCACTGAAATAAAATAATAGCTGTTGTGTGGATGCAGCAATGAAGAGCCACAGAATGTCTCTGATTTCTTGTCCATGTCACTACTTTACAACATTTGAACAACAATTCAAATTCTGCTTTTCATCCAAAACGAGCTCCCCCTGTCCCCGACCAGACATGGCACTAGAAGGTTGATGGATGGATGGCTTAATTTGAAAGCATTAATAGCTACAGCTTGTAGTCCTGTAGTCGATGCCGCCACACTGCTTTCGTCTTATCCACTTGCCTTTGCCTGTTTCCATATTTCAATAGGAAAGCAATGCGTGTGAATGAGAGGGACCCACGTGGAAGAGTGAGGTTACAAGAAGAAGAGATACAGAAGGTGGAGAATTTTAAGTACTTTGGGTGAACAGTCTAGAACAATGGAGATTGTGAAAAGGCGGTGAAGAAACGTGTGCATGCAGGATGGAACGGGTGGAGGAGTCAGTTTCAGCTAAAATGAAAGGAAAGGTATACCAAACTGTGGTGAGACCAGCCATGTTGTTTGGTCTAGAGACGGTGCCACTGGGGAAAAGACAGGAAGCAGAACTGGAGGTGGCAAAGATGAGGATGCTGAGGTTCTCATTGGGAGTGACCAGGATGGATAGGATCAGGAACGAGTACATCAGAGGGACATTACATGTTAGATGCCTTGGGGATAAAGTCAGAGAGGCCAGACTGAGATGGTTATGACATGTCCAGAGGAGGGATAGTGAATATATTGGTAGAAGGATGCTTCGTTTAGAGCTGCCAGGTAGGAGGCGTCAAAGAAGACCAAAGAGGAGCTTTATGGATGTAGTGAAGGAGGACATGAGGGAAGTTGGTGTGAGAGAGACAGATGGAGAAGATAGGTTTGGATGGAGGAGATTGATTCTGTGTGAGTGTGAATGGTTGTTTGTGATTGGCTGGTGACCAGTCCAGGGTGTACCACTCCTCTCGCCCGAAGACAGCTGGGATAGGCTCCAGCACTCCCTTTAACCCTTGTGAGGATAAGCGGTAGAAAATGAATGAATGAATTTGTAATCAGTCAAAAGCTGGCCGATTCATGCTAATGTTAATTTTTGCACATTTTTCACTAAAAACATTAAAAAATGAATCAAACTGTGTAAAGAAGAAATACATATTGGGTGAATGTTCTAGTGAAACCGCACTCCAGTTGACTGCTTGCTAGCTCTGCTGTCGACTAAAAGTGCCTAAGAGCAATGTTCCCTCGAAGCTGTGTGTGTGCGCAATTGCGCACTGCTTCCGCCCTGTGCGCGCACCGCAAATATGTCCCCTTTAAGTGCGGTGTCCCAAATAATCTTTCCCAACACATCAGCTCTGACATGCACAAACACACCACTAAAGAATCCAGGCCTTTTTCGAGTACTTTCATGTAGTTGAAACAGGGGTTACATCACTGAAAAATATATATATTGTATTGTATAAAACAATAACATAATACACAATGAAAAAAAAGAAATGAATTGTATGTATTTTTATACTGATTGGGTCCCATGTCATGGAATAATGTCTACTCGTGTAATCTCCTATCTTCTGACTTTTTGTGCATTTCCTGTTTGCCTTTGGGTCATCACAATCTCTCTACTCTTTCCTATTTTATTAGCATCACAATTTGTCACCAGGTCAAATCCCCATGCAGAGCATCAATGACTCCAGATTTTTGGTGCTAAATCTTGTGGGAAAACATAGATGTTTCTCTCAGCCATGCTCCATTGTTGCATGTGAACAAACCAAGTGACCACAGCGGCCCGAGTCGCACAATGACAGACAGCTTATTCAGCGACTTCATCTGTCGCCGTTCCCCAGGGACTCGACTCTGATCTTTTCCCAGAGCTCCATCTCTCTTGTTGACTTACTGATCCTGGATCTGCCCCTCCTCCTCTGCTTTTTTTTTTGCCCACTCTATCTCGGTGGATATCTGCAGAATATAACTACCGATTGCGTTTTGTCCAATGCTACACAATCAGAATCTCAACTGTCTGGTAGGCTCATTGTAAACAAAACACCATTTCTCACTTCTCCTTGTTTTTGTTTTCTTCTTTTTTTTGTTGTTTTGTTTATTGTCATCTCTCCCTGGGGGATTAAAGTGGTTGTAAAGACGGAGCCATTCCATCAGAGACACCAGCTCCCATCAGCGCCTTCTGGTCATTACTGGTGCATCGTGGGAACAGCTTGGTGGGGGACAATGATTGGTTAGAACAATAAGGCTGCACAAGGCAACACAAAGGGCACGCCCACTGCATGATGGGAAAGAGCAGCGAAGGAAGCAGATGTTGCCACAGAGGACACACAGGAGGGGAGAGAGAGAGAGACAGCAGATGTCTCTCTCTATCTCTTCATCTTTACAGTTTGTCTTTTTATGTTTTAGTGAGCAGCAGGTGAGTAGAGGCTCTTACCTGTCTTGTGATGTAAGGCGTTCCACTTTCTCGATTCAGGCCTGTAAGATGTGCTCTTGAAACCACGGACGACCGGTGGATCTTATGACAGGGCCATATCTGAACAAATATGTCAATAATGTTAGGAAACATGCATGTATTCATACAATGTGAAATTCCAACACTTGACTGAGACTAACAATAGTTACTTAAACTAACTGACTTGCCAGAACACTTCTAACAAGTAAAATTGTTATTTTATCTTTAATACTTCTATTTATTTATTAAATTCTTGGCCATTAATATAACAAAATATGACTTGTGACACCTACTATTTTTTTCAATGACTAGGACAGTTAAATTATAAGTATATGTAGGCAACACTTAAATGAACGTCATAGTACTTAATCAGGTTTTCTGTGATGAAGAGTCCCTACAAGTCCATAACATTATGATGTCACAGTCAAATTGACCCTTGAACTTCAGGATACAAAATGCTATCCCTCTCATCGTCATACTTTATTAGATATTAATGCAAAATGTGGTCATAATCAGTGTATGAATTTCTCCGTTACTGCCAAAAACATGTTTTTTGGCGAAACCACAGTGGCTTTGACCTTTGCACTTTGACCACCGGCCACAGCTCTTCCTCAAGTCTAAATGAACGTTTGTGTCACATCGAAAAAAAAGAGACCCCCTCGAGGCCCTCGTGGGTGGAGTCATGACAGAGCGGAGTGGCAAAGCTGTGACAAAAGTGGCTGGCCGATTTATGGCGATGGGGCTGAGGACGGAATAAATTTACTCTGTGAGACTATTTCCTTCATTCAACCTCCAATGCTGAGAAAATGTAAATTCTTCATCCTTACGTCTCATTGCTGGAGGCGAGTCTCCCGTACATATAATGAAGGTACAGTATATGAGCTAAGATATGCAGACAAACCTTCACCAATCTAGGGTAAGGATGAACAAGAAGAGATGCTGAATTGGTGGCCAACACTTCATTTGTGTACTTCATGGTCAGATATCCTAATTTTATCCATCTTGCTGCAGCTTAATTCATTCTTTCCGTGATTCACCATCTGCAGCATTTCTCTCTGTAATGTACTCAATGTGTTTTGTGCTTGATACTCTTCAATGTGCCCATTCAAGATGTCACAATCAACTAGACACCACATTCACATCATAAAAAACAGCACGGCAGCTGATGAGAACAAATCCCCCTGTGTTGTGCCATTAGGGAACAGTGGTCCCTTAGACTTTGAAAAAATAAAAGGGTTGCCCAGGTCGTATCTATTGAAAGAAGAGGTGTGGTCGTGACGGAGTAAAGTGTGCATTGGGATGTTTCTGTGATTAGATGTTTGCGTCTGTGTGTATGCTCTTTGTCTTCATCTTCAGTGTGGTGAGTATGTATGGGAATGGACTTAGGGTCTGACTCCTTGATTAATGGCCAGTGTGTGTATGTGTGAAAATGCTCCAGGTCCGGTTTCCATGCTAATGTTAGGCGGCAGATGGGAGAGAGGAGGCTGGAGCAACAATGAACAAACACACCACCAGCAGCCTTACTTACAGAGCCTTCTGTTGGGTGATTGCACTCAAATATTAAATTCCGTGACAAGTACCACAGTTTATGTACTCTTTTATAGGAATTATAAAAACATTCCGTTTATATTGTTTATTGCCTTGTATATACAAAAAATATATTTATTTGTGCTGCTATATTGTTTACCATTAGCTACACCTACAAAATCCAAGTCCAATACAATAACTGCATTTTTTATGCTCAATTTTGAGTAAAGTAGGACCAGTGGCATCTTCAAAATAATAATCAGTTCACAGTTCCACATGTCCAAAAGGAGTAGGAAGAAGCAAAGCTCATTAAATCCTACCCCTCCATCTGGTACTTTTACAATCAGTAATTGTTACATTTGTTCACTTCCTGCTTTCCTAATATGGTTTAAGGTTTTTTTGCTTTATTTTTTTATTTTGTTGTATTAATTTCACAGATGTTGTATTTAGCAGTGATGCAAATATTTTGTCCCTGTCATGCACTACAAGCAATCCAAAATGTACAATATGTGCAGGTCTAAAATGAATATGTTATAATTATTGTCACTCAGTCCCACGCATAAGAATCTAGGATAATATAACAAACGTATAATACAGTATATTATGTCTATATTAGTACAGTTGTCCCTTGTTACATGGCGTTTTAAACATCTCTCTCTTAATAGATGATCACTGTTTCATGGTTGACTATGGCCCATTACTAATCAAAAATATTGAAAGACAAGTCATATGTAATATCCTGGTCACGCGGTGACAGTAATGACAAAAAACACTGATGGGACATGACACTACATTGGATTATCTTCATACTGCATGGAGTCAGCTATGGCATGTCCGACATGACATAGTGATAAAAGGTTCTCTCAGTGCTATGTTTTTGGCTTCTTACTTTCTCCTTCTTCCCCACTCTGTTTGAAACGCTTTCTTAAGTTTCTATCTTTCTTAAGTCAACTAGTTTCCTCACTAGCATGCTATGCTTAAATGTAAAGTGGACAAACATTTGTAACATGCAGTCTGGAGAAGGCACCCATCAAGTATTTGGATCAAGAGAAGTGGACTAAAATACCTTTCAGAAGTCTCATTTAGAGTAAAAAGTTCCTGATTACGGGAATTGCTTCAAAAGGTTGATCTACAATATATTAGGTATAGGCCACTATCATTTGTGTCCAGGACAGTTTCATTATTTTGCTTTTTTTTAGTTGTCTTGGACCACAATTCAAAAGCAATGTCTGATTTCTATATGTTAACTTTTTGGGTCAGTTTCTTGTGTTTTGTACAGGTACCAACAACTTCAACCACGTGTCTGTGTGTGTGCGTGTGTGTGTATGTGCTAGAGTGGGTTAGAGTGTGAGTGTGTCAGTGGGTTAGGTTCCAACCCTCTGAATAAGCATAAATACCTTCCAGATAACGCTTGCCACTGATTAGAAGCAAGACTGTGTGTGTGTGTGTGTGTGTGTGTGTGCCCTAAAGGAAACTGTGCCTGTTTCCTGCCAAGTTTGCTTTTTATTTTTCTCTCTCCTTCTGTCCCTCTTTCTGTTCATCAATACAATATGTCAGTTTTGCATTACAATTGACTAACAATGCATTTTCCTGAACAAGTTACTAAATAGTAAATACATAGTCATAGTCTAGTTTTTGTTTTTAAAGATTTGACTTTAAAACTATCGCTTGTCCAACATGATTGAGTGAAAAGGTTCTCCTCCTATTTTGTGTGGAAATGGAAAGTTTTTGGGTTCTTAAGTTTGGAAGAAATAAATTTGAGGCTAATTGGTAAGCTCGCTAAATAACTTGCTTCCTTGTTAGCTCACTAACTAGCAGCTGTCTGGAGCGGTGTTGCCAACTTGTCTGTCAACATCCCAACCCCCCTTGAGGAGACATTTTCTCAAAAGCGACTAACGACAAATCTAGCGACCTTCTCTGACATATTTGGGGACATGTGAATATGGTGAAAGCATTTTGTGTTCTCACTGATCAGTGGCGGGTCCGGTTGACAGGTCCGCCCAGCCATGATGTGGAGTTCTACTCTTCAAAAGTGAATTGTATCAGTGTTTCTTTAGTGTTGTCCAAAGAAAGGATATGATAAAATATTTGCAAAAATATGAGGGCTGTACTCACTTTTGTGCCATACTGTATATGATGACTGATGCAGAGAGTGCAGTAACAGCCAACACATGCCAATACCTGTTATTTAAAGGAAAAGACACACACACATACACACACTCACCGAGGCTGAAGGTGTTGTAGTCAGAGCGAACAGGAAATGGATTCCCAGAGACAGGAAGTAACTTCGTGGAGAGGAAGTGTTTGCCTGCATCCGCCCTCTGTCTGCTGGATGTGGAAGGAAGGAGGGAGGGAAGTGAGGATGGAGAGTGAAAGGAGAGACAAAAATGATACGGTTAGAGAATGTGCTGCATGTGATGTACAAGCTTGACGTAAAAACACATTTCGCCAGCTGAAGGTTCATCTCTACAAACAACCCAGTTAATAATAATAATAGCTTCTATATAGACTGAATATACTATGCACTAACTATCAATAGCGTGCACTCTGACAAGTATGAGGCCTGCAGAATGACCAACAGTATCTCGCAAAACTGAGTGCGCCTCTAACATTTAGCAACCATTTTTAGTACAGTACAGTATTATATAACTACAATACTATAGAAAGTCAAATTGGATATACTTTAGAGTAGTCAGTGTACAGCTTGTATGGCAGTATACATACTGTATATACTGCTAAAAATGACTAATCCAACAAGCATTATCCCCTCCCTTGAGAAATCCAGTTATGTTTTGCTTGCTAGATTGTCCAACACTTAAGCCCATGAAAAAGACTACTGATGGTTGACCAATGGTGCATGCACAGAAGTTTCCACATGCCACATATAGGCAGTGTCTGTAGCCCCCTGGGAGCCCATATGAGTTGAAAAGTCAGGGGTCAACACAATGTGTTTGCCTGTATTGATTAGTCGTTGAGGACGTTTGAAGAGTTGAGAGAAAGAATGACATGCTCACAAGCACGTTCTAGACTGAAAGTTGTATTTCACGGTAAGTCAGCATCACTGAAAAGAAAGTCGTTTTTCCTTGCTTTTGAAAAGAGATGGAAATCTGACTAAATGTCCTTGATCGACTATGAGGAGAATGGATTGGGAGAACCTCTATTTAGAGGTTTGGAACTCCTGTCTCCCTGCCAGTGTCTTATTGAGCTGTGTGCATGTAGGCAAAAGCTTACGTCAAGTGTGTCTCCTGTTGTTTAGTTCTTTAGACTGCAAACTACAAATGAATCAACCAAAAAATGTGCATGCCATTTTGTTGCTGAGGGGGTGCCATCCTTGGGTCCCTTCGACTCGGCCGGCTGGGGGTTCCTCTCTTTAATGTGGGGGTCTGCCCGTCTGTCAGAGTCGGGGGGCCCGGGTGCTGGTCCCCCGATGGAACGTCCTGCGGCTCCTCCCAGTGTGGACATGGCACTGATGCTCAGTGCCATGCCATGTCTCCCTACTGTGTGTGATTGTGTGCGTGTGTGTGTGTGTGTGTGTCTAGTATGGAGGGTGGGAGGGAGGGGCTTTCTTAGTAATTGTTTTTAATTCTGTAAAGCACTTTGTGTTGCATGTCTTTGCAGGAAAGGTGCTATACAAATAAAGTTGATTTGATTTTGATTTGTTTCAATGGTGAACAACCAAATAAATACAATTGATAGAATTCTTAATGAATCTATCATGGATCATTAATGTAAGCTTTAAAAGGGTCTTTTTGTACGTTTGCCACATGTGTGGCAAGATGAGGTCAAATGAAGACCTTTTGGTCACTGAAGCGTTGCGAGACCCTCACAGCTGTTTTAAGTGACTTGGAAAAGATGATCGCAACAGGAAGAAGTCTGCTGTGTGTGTAGCGTTCCCTGCTGGGTGACACGTGGGTTTAACAGAATCTGAAGGAATTCCACATTCATTCATGCAGCCCGAGAATACAATTGTGTCTGCTTTGCTGGGTGTCACTCTCCTCTCATTGGAGACAGCTGGCTGGCTGGCTGCATGAGTGTGTGTAGGTATCCAGCTTTATACGTGTGTGTTGCTCCCTTTCTTTGTGTACGTGTGATCCTATGAGGTCACAGGTCAAGCTGCAGTTCACAGACAACCATGATGTTCCCCTCCCAACAGGAAGGGAGGGCACTGTCCATATGCTGTCTTCACTCTCCTCTCTCACACACACGCAGTCATTCACATGCAGAGGTGCAATCACATGATGTTCCAACAGGTACGAGTATACGCGCACACACACGCAGTACACTGTTGCCAATGGAAATAAAAGATTAAGAATGTTTTCATGCCATCAGCAACGTACAAATGGGAAAGTTTTGCGTATACGCATGACAACGCAATAATGTGTTGTGAATATCGGTGTATTAGTGAGGACTTTCACCGTCAGGGAGAAACTACCTGCTGCAGACAATCATCATCACTGAAGTTAACAGAGCTTGGCCTCATCAAGTTAACAGCCTGAAATCATCTATAGCACTTGTTAGGAGTATCACAAGATCTGGCGAGATCAAAAGCTGTCCCACCAGAAACCAATCAGACTGAACTATGGCTTTGTTACCATAAATGTAATGTGGAAGTGGTAGTGTGCAAGGCAAGGCATTACACATTAAGTGCTTTACACACACTTTTGGTGTCCCTGAGTCGGGAAGTGAAGTGTGGATGTTTTCTTCCATCTAAATTGAACCCTATCACTGTATCGAGATTATTGTTATTGTGAGCCATTGCATATCGTATCTTGAGGTATCGTGACTCGACCTCCAGCGGCTCCCGGGTAAATTGAGTTTGAGACCCCTGGTTTAGAATGGAAACAATAGGCAGTTTTAGGGGTGTGTCCATTATTTGCATAATTTTCAGTATTTGCGAAAGGTCTCGGACGTTAACCCCCTATCCTTTTTTTTAAACTATGGACAAAATGTGCCTTAACTCTAAACTGCCCCTATCCGACCAGCTTTGATAATGTCGACCTAATCTGAGTGTAAAAACTGTTTTGTGAAAGTGTACTAAGTATAAAAACTTTCCGTTTGTACCTTTTGTCTCCACATTCCCCTCTGTTTCAAAGACTTTTTGAACAGGTTCCCTGATGGTTTTCTTGTCTTCTTCTTAGTCTGCTTGGCAGCCAGTACAAGTCAGAAGACAGCTGCATCCAGCTGCGCTGGTGACATCTTCATACATGCAACAGCACACACAAAGGCTGCATGGGGGATCAGAAGACAGCTGTGTTTTTACAGTATATTAGATAGAAAATACATTTAAAAGCTTGCGTTCTGCTACTGAGTGTCTGCAACACTGATCCATAGAAAAATTCTACCCTGACAAAAATTATAGTTTTCACCGGAAGGCCTTGTATTTGTTTACGATACAGTACATCATTCTGACAACCTGTTTAACTTGCACTACCAAAATACTGACACTAATAAGGTAACTAAAATAGACCAAGTCTATCTGCTTTAATTGTTTCCATTGAGCACAGACCTTTACCCAGAAATGTTGCCAATCCAAAGGACAACAATCCCTTTGCTGATTCTCACACTGTCCCATCTGGATCTCTCACACATTTCCAGGAATGTTGTGGCTAAAACAAATGTTTACACTTGAACTGTTGTTGTTCATTTACTTTCTCCAAACTGTTGCGGTGGCTATAAATCACATTTTCATCGTTTCACACCGTTGCAAGTTGAAAACACTAGTTTAATGCTGATATGCTCTACTTGACAATGATTGACAACGAGCTGTATGATCATACTTTATGCTGCTAATGGCATTATGAGCTTGTTTAGACTTTTTTTATTACACCAAACATATAAAAGAGCACATTTAATAAGCAAAAGGGAATAAAAAACAATGTTTTTAATTTTGGCAGTAGCGTAGTGCCAAGGCTACCGTGTTGGAAAGTAGATGATGCCACCTAGTGGCTAAAAAGGACTATACTTGCCATTAGTGTAGTCCGTGCATTTTTGTTTAGAAATCGGGAACACACTTCTCAAAAACATCAACATTGAAAATATAAAGCTCGTCTTCATTTTCTTCAAGTACATTTTGAAAGTGTGTTTTCTATTGATTTAGCAGTCGGTTTAACAGCATCCTTCACAGTAGTGAAAAAAATGTGAACATTTGCGCCCTCCGTTGGTGACATCTGAATATTGCAACGACATGCTTCACTAAAATGTTAACCCCACTGTGTGCAGTTAACATTAGCACAAAGAAACCCGATTTATTATGTCCAAACATTATTAAGACAATGATTTTATGCCTCTACCTCTCCCACCTTGCTGTCAATCATTTAAGAGTAGAATTGAACAGCTAAGTCTTGGAAGGAACATTCAAAGCAATCAAATTTAGTTCATCAAGGGGCTTTGTTGCACACCTCCACTATGGCTTCCTGCAGTTTCTTCACAGATGAAGTCACGAGTTGGAAACTTTCCCGGAAACTGCTGTTTCCTTCCATCAGCCAAGCGGCCTGAAGCTCTCTGATCCACGTCAGAAAGTCATCCAGATGCTTCTGCAAGTCTGCTTGCTCCTTCAGCTCGGCCTGTAGAGCCTGTCTGGCACACACCTCCGCCTCGTAAGCGCTGTGGAGGTCGGTCAAGGACGACTCCAGTCTGAGCATCTCCTGGACAGTGGGTAGGAATGTTGCACAGTTTGTCATCTCCAAATCAAAGCATCACCAAAGACATTGATAATGATTAAAAATAACAAATAATGATCAGTTCCATTCAGGTTTCATACAGTGGATACATGGGTAGCGTCATTATCTGTTCAGGAAGCCAGATTCTATTAGACTCAAATTGAATTCAAATTGACTTAATCGTCTTGTAATAGTATTTTGTTGATACAACTCTTGAATTATAACTCATCAGATTATGCCAGTGTACTTGAGTGAGTGTAGTGAGTGGCAATGCCCCACCCAGTTTGCGGTCTGGAGGTCTGTTGTTGACCCACCTGTGTGTCTGGAGGATGTTTTCTGTGGGTGTCATCTTCCGGCAGCAGAACATTAGGCGGTATGGAGAAACACCGAGTAACTAGTAGAGCCTCCATTGTCTCCGACAGTTCCTTGAAGCGCTCGCCTAAAAACTGTTGCAGCTTCAGAGTACACTCCCTGGCGCGCACTTGGAGCTGCTCCTCGGTCGCTTTCGACTTGCCTTTACTCAGTTGTCGGGCACATTCTTTCTCCACGATAGGCAAGATGTCACACAAACAGTCCTGGAAGGCGCTGTAGACCCGCAACATGCACGTCTGAGGGGTGAAGCCGAAAAACTGCGACTCGTACAATTGCAAAGTTGACGAAGGGAGAATGTCTGAATCGTCACACGAGTCTCCTCTGACGTCCATCTTTGTTTATACTTTTCCCGCTTCGTGCTCTTTCTTCTTCTTCGGAAAGCAAGGATGAATTGAGCTCTAGTGCCATCAAGCGGTAAATTATAAAATAGTCACTGGTACTGGATACGTGACGTGAGAGGCTTATGTGACTGTGTGTTTGGTCATTGCTAAAACCATTTTTTTTAAAACACAAGTGAGATCAGTTAAAAAACAGAGGACTGGATTGTTACATTTTCCAATGAAATTAGTCATCGCTGTGGCGTCTCTACGTATTTTGCTCGTGGTCCATCTGTGAACAGTGCCCATTTCTCAAATTGTTCCTCTTCAGTCTGTGTTAATAGTTGCATGTACCAAGTCAGTTGTACCCCAAAAGGTAAGGCAGTATGATGCCTCTAATGCCCCTGTGTGAAAAAATAAGACTCACAAGGAAGATTGTGGACCCCTGTGACACATAGACAGACATTATGGATACAGGTATATTCAGATTTTTACTGATGGATCTAAGCAACCAGAAACTGGAAATGGTATCTGTGACATTTGTGGTGCAATAACTAGATTTCAAATTTGCATCAAGAAAAAGAGATTATAATTCAGTTTTTATGGATTGTAATGCACTGCAGTGGGTGGAATAAACCAATCCACTAAGGGTAATAATATGTACACACTTACTAGTAATGTAATTAGTAATGCTTTTCAGAATTCAGAGTATGGGAACTTGTGATAAATTTGTGTGGGTTTCAGCTCATGTTGGAATGGCGGGAAATTACAAACTTCATGCTCTTGTCTCCTTTCTGCTTTGTTGTGTTTGTACCGTGATGCGTTCAGGTACATTCGTAATTGTGTGTTGATTGTTTTTCATTTATATTCATGTATCACTATGACAATTGGTGCAACACTGGGGGTAAGTGTACTCTTCTTTGGGAACTTACACTATACGCCATAGTAATAATTAATATCTGGAGAGTGGCGGTATTGCACTAGCATAGTTTGCTTAAACGACAAAGAGGAAGAAGACGAAGAAGACGATGGTGACCTTATTGGCTAACAGCCAACAGTATGACGTAGGCAGTCCGGCACTCCCGTTTGAAGGAAAGGGAGACAAGCGCATGCGCACTTCCGACACGGTGTGTGCTCCTCTCGGCTGTTGATAGCGGCTTTTCGCCTCCACACGTGTAGTCTTTCCTATGTGAATCGTCCGATCCTGGATTTGTGTGTAAGCTCAATTTGTAATCACAATTTATCTTTTTTTCTGTTTAATAGTCAGCTATGATGTGTCTCGGACGCAGCTTCTTATACGGCAGGGGTCAAGATATGGAACTTTAGCCGGCTGTGCTCTTGTTAGCATAGTGATGATATAGCTAGCCGACGAGCATCCACTTTTTTGTTGTTTTGATGCTAATGGTAGCTAGCTAGCAACCCTGGCAAGGTAGATAAGCGCCCAATGGGGTAAGCTTTGCGTATGTAGTTAAACGAAATGTGTGTTTGTTGCCTTTCTCCCTTCAGGTGTGAAGCCAGAGAAACCGGCAACCATGGGGGCTTATCTGTCGCAACCTAACACTACCAAGACCTCTTCTGATGGCGGCAACGGCACTATGAGCTACGGCTTCTCCGCTATGCAGGGCTGGCGTGTTTCCATGGAGGTAAGGCGACCGTCTAAATGGTGGCATAATTGGAGATTCTTGTGTAGATTGTTGAGTTACGAACGAGGACGTATAGGTGTTACCACGTCCCTCGAGTGTTGATTTACTGTGTATTTGGGGGATTGTTTGTAACAGGATGCTCACAATTGTATCCCGGAGTTTGATGAGGAGACCGCCATGTTTTCTGTGTATGATGGACATGGAGGTAAGACGTTTGTTGTTTTTTCCCCACTCATAGGGCACCTCATTAGGCACACCCGCACAAGCTAATGTTAAGTAAATTCAGTGCACTTCTACAGCCCAATACTAAAATATTATTAACTTATTGCCTTTGTTTTGTTGTATCATCCTTCTATCACGGTCACTGAGATTTTATAGCCCTTCTTTTTAGGAGAAGAGGTGGCTCTTTACTGTTCAAAGTACCTTCCTGATATCATCAAGGAGCAGAAGACCTATAAAGACGGCAAACTGCAGAAGGCAAGAAGCAAGTCCAAAAAATGTATTTGTGGCATTTTTTTCCGGTTGAGTTGTACTGAGGTTTTGTTTGTGTGTATTTTGGCCAGGCGCTGGAGGATGCCTTCCTAGCCATTGACTGCAGAATCACGACAGACGATGTCATCAAAGAGCTGGCTCAGATTGCTTGGCGTCCCATCGAGGAGGCGCCCGTTAAAAAGGTGGCAGACGAGGATGACTGTAAGTGCAAGATTGAGGTCACGTTGTGTCAGCTCTGGCGATTACTTCCTTTCTGACATCTTTTCTGCTCCCCAGTGGACACAGAGGAGGCAGCACTGCTCCACGAGGAGGCCACCATGACCATTGAGGAGCTGCTCGTGCGCTACGGCCAGAATAGGAACGCAAGCAAGCAAGCTGCTGCCCTCAGGTACAGTGAACGTCTTTGTCTTTGGAATCTTCAGAAGATATGTTTTTATGTATTGAGCCTCTTGTATTCCATATGGAACACCTATTGGACTCTGACACACAATGCATTCCAGGATGCTGCCATATATACGTAGATCGGGGAGTTTTCAAAGTGTGGCACATCTCCCCAGAGGCTCTCTCTCCTACTCCCCCAAAATATGATTTTCTGAAGCAAAGTTTGTGTTTCGTACTCTCATCTGACTTCTTTGTCTTGTTTACCTTGCAGTGTGGCCGCTAAGAAGGCATCGGGCCAGCCTCTTGAGTCCTTTGCACACAGAGGGGAGGGTGAGGACGCACCCAAGAAGGCAGAGAGTGCGAACGGAGAGGTGGAGGAGGAGAGTAACGGTACAGGGAAAGACAACGAAGCAGCTGCGTGTGGCTCGAGTCTGCGTGCCTGTCGGAGAGCGGCTACCGAGGAATTGTGCAGCACTGGTACACCATCTCCCTGATTTAGACCATCTTTGTTGGGTGGATCAATTTGACTGTTTCCACAGTAATGGCTTTTCTCTCTGCAGCATCAGATTGTAGGGGCTCAAAAAGTGCCAACGGGGAAGAAAAGGCCTCCAAGGCTGAGGTAGATGCAGGTCCCTCCTGTTCATCATCCACCAAAGCTGGAGGCGATTCCAAGTCTAGGTTCTTTGATGACAGTGAGGAGTCTGAGGAGGAAGGGGAAGAAGAGGAGGAGGGCAGCGATGAAGAGGTAAGGAAGCATTGTCCACTTAATTAGTAGAGACAGTTGAAGCTGATATTCTTCTTGTTCAGGATGGCAGTGAAGATGATGATGAAGAAGAAGAAGATGATGAAGAGGCTGACAGCAGTGAAGAGGAAGATACTGAAGAGGGAGAGGAAGACTCTGAGGATGAAGATGAGGAGGGAATGTGTTTACCAGGGATGGACGGCAAGGAAGAGGTACTGTTTATACACTAGGGTTGGAGTGATGCACTAATCTCGTGATACATAATATTTAACTCACAATATGATATATTTATTAGGGTTGAGTGATATGTTTATGTACCGGTATAGGTTCTTCCCATGATAAGAATTACTTCTACCGGTAGAAATGGTAAATGTAAACAAGCCGAGTTGATGACTGTGCACCACGGTGGATATATAAGATTAATTAAATTATTATTTTGTAAAGTAGCCTGTCTTAGCTGTAAACACACATTCTACCCACACATGGAACACACTTCTGTGACTGTCCTGCAAAATAAGCGTGCAATTTGCCCCCATCTTTGCGTAAACAAAACATATCTTACCTATGCAGTTTGAATTGCATGGTGACTACATCTTCCTTAAGCACAAGCACAGGTATTACAATGTGCGTGCGTGTGTGCGATATGTACCCACACACACACACACACACTACATTACGATATTCTGTTGACTATACACAGCTGATTTGATAACAATGATGTCAACTGTTTAAATGCTGAATGTCTTTTGGCAAGTGGCTTACAAAGGGTTTATGTCTGCCTTTTTTGTTGGCTTTCCTCAGCCGGGCTCAGACAGCGGTACCACGGCTGTCGTGGCTCTGATCCGAGGCAAGCAGTTGATTGTGGCTAATGCTGGAGACTCTCGCTGTGTGGTGTCCGAGCGAGGTAATCTTTATGTATTTTGACGTAGGCCTTGTCCACATGAGAACGCTCCAGATAATTTTTGGGGGCGGGGAATTGCGTTCACACTGCCCTGGATCAGTGAATAGTTGCATCCAGATGGGAAGGAATTACTGAGTCAAAACGATGTAATACACAAGACACACCAACATGTCAACAGACACACAGACGGAACCAGGTGACACACCATTCTAGTAGTATGTACCAGGATGTTTAAAAAAAAAAATAGCATCACAGGTTACCCAGAACGTCATTGCCATGTGGATGAGAGGCTGAATCAACCTGAAAACGTTTCCATGTGGATAGCCCTCTAGTACGACAGTTGGCATTCCAAATTGCCTGTGATAAGTGACTGGCATTATAACAATTGTAATGCCCCACTTCCTACTTCGGTCTCAGGAAAAGCTGTGGACATGTCCTACGATCACAAGCCTGAGGATGAGGTGGAGCTGGCTCGCATTAAAAAGGCTGGAGGCAAAGTCACCATGGACGGACGAGTCAATGGGGGACTCAACCTCTCCAGAGCCATTGGTATGTACATATTGATACATGGCAAGGTAGTTTAAGGGATCAGCAGCACACGTTCACAACACAGATGCATTTTTATTTAGTTGTGTGAGGAGATCCCATGCGAGTAAGGGGGATATGCTAATACAGCAATAAAGGGTTCATAGACGTTACCAGTTGGACTATGATGTTTTCAGCGGCGCACTGATTGTGTATTTGTGTACTGTCAAAGAATTGCTGCAATACTTGGCCACACTTTCTCTCTTTGCTTCATGGCAGTGGCGGTGTTGCCTTTTGTTTTTATTTGCTTTTTTAACTCCTAGTAAGCCTCCTTGAGGAATTCTGCTGTTGACAGGGAAAGATTGCCATGGTGAATCTGTGATCGATAGCGGGGGGTAGTTGAGGAAACCGCATGCGCGCACTAATCCTGGATTGGTTTCACCTGGTTTGATTAATCCATGTCTGCCGTGTGAGCTAGCTAACAAGGGATTTTAAAAATACAACATAAAATGAACAGGAAAATGTGGTGGTTATCTAATCATTTCTGAAATGCAGTAGATAACTTTGAAATGCGATATCAGGGTTAGCCGGCGAGTTATCACTTGCGACAACCAACAATTCAAAGATGGATGTCGAGCTCTGATTTTTAAAAAGGGCCGATGCTTGTGTGAAATGGCAAAATATCAGCTAGTAATATGAACCCGGCTTATCGATCATATTGGTCAGTTTTGTAATTGCTTTCTGCTATCTTTGATCTCAGGTGATCACTTCTACAAGAGAAACAAGGTTCTGCCCCCAGAGGAGCAGATGATTTCGTCCATGCCCGACGTGAAGGTTCTCACACTCAACGAGGACCATGACTTCATGGTCATTGCCTGCGATGGCATCTGGTGAGGATTGGGACCTTAGAAATAGTCTCTGGTAAACAGGGATTTCACAAGATCTCAAGATTGAAAAGCGATGATATTTCCTGTTGTTGAAAAGCTGTCTAGCACCACAGGGCAACTGGAGCTGTGAATGATCATATAAGTAATATGGAAGTGGCAGTGTGTGGGAGGCAGGATTGGAACCGTACCTTAAACCTTACACTATAAATCTTACAATTCTACCTGCACTCGTGTTCTTTGCCATGCGTGGCTTCTTTTTCCAAGCAGAAGCTGTAGTAATTCTACATTGATTGAAGTTACTTACGATTTACCAGATCAAAACATGATCACTGCATGACTTATATCAAAACATGTGATAGTAGTGTCTTATTTCGCAAATTCACTGCATCTTGCTTGCATACGCTAAGCATCACTGTAGATTACTTTAGTGTAAACATAAACTAATCTACTGCAGTCTGTTTTACATACAAATACTCATCAACATGATCGTCTCATGAGCTGACTGTATTGTGTCACCTTACTTATGAATGCACTTTTTTCCCTTGTACCTATTGCTGAGCACTTTTCCACATTTGTCCATACAGGAATGTGTTAAGTAGCCAAGAGGTGGTTGACTTCATCAGTGAGAGGATAAAACCTGACCAGAGCGGCATTGCCAGACCCCTTTCGTCCATTGTGGAGGAGGTGAATAAACATATTTCTTACGAATACTGCTTGCTGCAATATGTCATTCTAACGAGATTTAAGTGCTGTTATCTAAAATGTTTTACAATGATGATTGGGTTCATTGAAAGGGGACATTAAAAAACAAATGTCAAAGTGGTACCTGATAACGATGCCATATGTTCTCCGTATGATGCATTGCTGTTGTAAGCCACTGCAAACTACAACCACAATAATAATTATTGTGTCCCTGGTCAGCTGTTGGACCATTGCTTGGCCCCCGACACATCTGGAGATGGGACAGGCTGCGACAACATGACGTGCATCATCACCACCTTCAGGCCGCACCCCTCTCCAGCTCAGAGCCAGTCGGATGACACGAAGAAGAGGAGGCACCCGGAAGAGAAGGAGGATGAAGAGAACGGGAATGACAGCAAAAAGGCCAAAAGTGAGCAAAGCTAAAGAAAACTGTCACCAGGGCTCACTTAAGTAGACGCAGCAGAGAAAATGAAGTTCCGACCTCACACAAACGCTCACTTCACCCTTAAAACTGAATCGACAAAAGCTCCAGTGCGCACCTCACTTTAAGTTGTCGTTCCATCTCATTGGAAAAGGCATGAGAGAGACCCCCGTTGTAGCTCGTCTTTCTGTTCAAGCTACAGTTGTAGCAGGTTAATTCATGACGGCAAAACTTTTTTACCTGGCTATTGCACACTTTTGTCAAGATAGAAGTTTGAGCATACTTCCTGATTCTGTTCTTCTCAACTTTATCCCCCCCCCCCCCCCCCCCCCAAGCAGCTGCACAAACTGTTTCTTTTGGGGTTATAAAGCGGTCAGGGCCTCTCTGCTAAGTGCCATAAAAGTTGTGATTGGTCTGCACGCAGAGAGCAGCGACCATTTTTGATGTGACCAAGAGGATGTTTGAGTTCACTGCTGCATTCAATTTCCTTCTCTGCCCCCTCACATTTTGTCTTCATTCCTACTTGTCTTTGACATTTAAATGTCTAATGCAGAATAATTGCCTGACTTTTTTGGAAGCAAGAAAATATTTTTTATTTCCCGACACCTAATACGTCCATCCAGAACATTCATTACAGCCTATGTAACTTTTTATTTTTAAGATAAGGACACATTTTAAGTCATTACAATTTCTACAGTTTATTTTTTAGGGTTTTTCCCCCAACAGAGTCCATTCATGACATACTCCGCGAAAGGTGGCAATTTTGTTTTTGAGGAGTACAATTTATAAGTCCAATGTAACTATCAAAGGTTTTTTCCCCCTCTCCCCCATTCCATTAATCTTTGTGACAGTGGTTCTTCTCACATGCCTCCCGTTCCCCCTGTACATAGTTGTTTTTTTTTCTCTCAGACAAAGAATGCTTTTTCTTTATACAGTAATTGTAAGTCAATGTAACATTTTTGGTGCATCCTCTTTTGACACCAGTATGGTACATACAAATAAATTTTTTTAAATAATCAGACAGAGGTCTGTTTTTCAATTTGTCTGACTATAACCTTAAATTTGAACTATTATATGACTGACTGAACATAATTAAAAGGTGCCAAGATAACTTCGGTTATGTTATTTTTGTATCTCTGACCATGAAAGGACACAACCTTTAGCAGAGAACTCAAAATACGCAGCAGAAAATCCTTAGTGGAGGTAATAATAGTATAGTAGTGTAGAAGCAGTACATGATTAAAATATGATGTGCGGGTGATGTCTCATCTGAGATGTAAAAGGTCGGGATCTTAACTTTTTTTGCAATTCATTAGAATAGGCATTCCTGCAGAGGGCAGCAAAGATGTTTGAGTGACAGGAGGTTGAATAACAGCAACAGAAACTGCAGAGGGAAGGTCACCTCATTGAGACAGAAGAGCCCTATGGTGGCAGACGGGGCAAACGCTCCAAACATGGCAATGATCCAAAATGAAAAACACACACGACACAAAACACATGCAACCAGAAAATACTGTACACTAGGTTCAGGGGGTATGCTGGAACCTATCCCAGCTGACTTTGGGCGAGAGGCAGGGTACACCCTGGACTGGTCACCAGTCAATCACAGGGCACATATAGACAAACAACTATTGACACTCCCATTCATTCCTATGGACAATTTAGAGTGGCCATGACCATGCATGTCTTAGGGATGTGGGAGGAAGGCAGAGTGCCCGGCGAAAACCCACGAAGAAAACATGCAAACTCCACACAGATATGTTTACCTTTACACTTGTATTACTCAGTATAGTAGACATAAAAGACAGGAAATGTCTTGTTCGTCACATTATGCTGCTGTTATGACAGGTGGTGATGCCTGATGCTTTTTTTTAACAATTCAGCAATATTCTCAAATAGTGTGCTGTAATGGGGGTGTAACAGGGAGGGTGTAGCTTTTTAGGCATAAGCCTCCAGCTGGGGGGCAGGCTGATCGACAGGCTGCTTGAGTAATGTAGAATTTAGTTTCTTTTTTTTTAAATCAAGTTTCTGACACAAAAGCAAAAAACAAAGACAAGAAAGCAGCCAAGGAAATCAAGTGGCGATAACTGGAATGCTATGACCAAGCATACATAGACCTTGGATTTACTTTGAATTCAAAGTAAATACAGTTCAAAAATGTAGACTTTTTTTCTCTCATGTGACTGAGCAGTATTGTTTAAATGTTGGGAAGTTAATAAACTTAGCATGGAACGCTCATTTTATCATCTGTTTTGATAATCAAAATATATTCAGAATAAAATAATATGCAGAATGCTGGTGCCAGCAACTCATACAATGGTTTGTACAAATGAATAAACAAATATATCAGGTTCTTGATCATATTCCAATTCAGGCAAGGCGTGAAAAAAATTCCCCTGGAGGGGCATCACAGAAAATAGAGAGCCAATATATGACAGCATTTTTTTTCTTTGAGTGCCTTAAAAGGAAATTGTATAAAATTATTTCAAAGATGTAAAAGGAAAGTACAATAGATGGAGCCATAGCGTAAACAGCCTCCCTCTGTACTTTTTGTTCCCCTCTATAAGGAACAATAGAAAGCCAGAGAGGAAAACTACTGTCCTTGGAATCTAAAAAAGTAACACACACACACACACTTCCGTTTGTCTTAAACAGGCAGGATGTTTTTGTCCTACCAGAGTAGATTAGCTGCTTTAGTGGTGGGTTCCATTGAGTCACCTTTGTTCATGTAGAAACCCTCACCTGTCTGGCTGGCATTCATTTCAAGAAGAAATTTAAGATAACTGTCCAAAAATGTGTTTAAAACTCTGATTTCCTGGCATTGAAAGACAGTATTGATTACAAGTCTCTCTTGTGCAAAAGTTTTATAAATGGCTACTATGGCACTCAATGGCCACATTGTCCTGCTGTGTGCGTGCGGGTGTTGAGGGAGTTATTCTGTCTACAGGCTCCTAAACTTGACTGATGCTTTCTGGAGGAAAGTGTCCAACCAGACCTACAATTGTAGATATGTGTGTGTGTGTCTAGTACATTTTAGTGTGCAAAAAAAGACCACAATCGCAGGTTGTCGTTGGGCGCTGGAAGCATTCATCAACATTTACAGTCTTTTTTTGGTCAACTTGGCTCTCATTTGTGAAACTGTGCCCTCACTTTGCACACAAACTTCAACACACACGCACATACACATACCAGCACGGGCAGACTTACAGTCTAAATAGCAGCTGGGAACAAAAATAGCTGACTTACCATACTGTGTTTTTACAGAATCAAGCTGCATTCCTGCTATCTTTATGCAATGTTCACACATTTTAGAGAGGGTTCTTAAATCCATACAGTCATACCTCCTTTGTAGCACCCGACCTTGATAAATGAATTTTCGCTTCTTGTCGCCCTGTAAACAAGAAATAACACCTTTAAACTTTTAAACTATAAACTATTATTCTTTGTTTACAACTCATTGCTCACCAGCATTTTATGCTGCGGGGGCTCAAAATGGCCGCTAGCTAGCAAGCTAGCGAATTAGCAAGCTAGCGAATTAGCGAGCTAACAAGCTAACCATTAGCCTCGAGTTTATTACTCTAAACGTAACCCTTTTCAGCGCCAGAGTTTCTAAATGAAAATAATCAGTTTATACATTACTATTTCAAAAGGTTACAGCTTGAAAAAGGCATACTGGAAAGAAAAAATATCAGTATTACTCAGTTTGTGATGGGAGTAATTTTATCTAATCTAAGTCATCTAATTTGCATATTATGACATCACTAAACTCCGAATTTGTCAGATCCCCCATCTCTACATACCCAACAGATTCATCAAAATGTCAGATCCACTTGTGATATTCTTCCTTGTAACCCAGCCATTTACTGTAATTTACAGTGGGATCTTGAATGCCACTGCTGCTATGACATAATAATTGTATCTATCTATCAGTTTTTCTGTTGTGGATTCTCCCGGGGGATCTACCACATCTGCGGCTATTTATGTTTTTTTTTACATTCCTGCTAGTACCTACAATTTGGTGTTTTGACCACCCGTGCTGAAGCTACAAAAAAAAATATTAACTACATGAGGCACCATATTTGCAGAAATGGCTTGTTAAATTCAGCAATGTTACCACTTCCACACGGAATAGGAAAACTTTTTTTTCACTCTATCATGTCAGGCTGACTTCATGACTTCATGCAGCGTTAAGGTAATGTAATGTAATGTAATGTCATTACTGTCGCCTAGTGACAAGAATACTACATATCAATTATTTTTCAATATGTTTTGACTAATAATCGACCATAGTCTACCACGAAACAGTGATAATTCATTTTTGAAAAAAACATGATATAGCGATGGATGTTTTTTGGAGACTGAGACTGACTACCCTGACTGCAATGCTGTTATGGAAATGGGGGTTCAGAACATTCAGAGCAAGACTTCATCTGAACGTGGTTTAAGACCATTAGGAGAATCCCTCTTCCGTATACCACAGATATGACACACACACACACACACACACACACACACACACACACACACACACACAGTATAAGATGTCTATGTCAGCTGTTGCTGGCAGGATGGAGCAACATGTCAGCTCCAGACACTTCCCATGCGTATTCATGAGTGTGTCATGAAACTATACCTTGCTTCCTTTCGTCCTCACTGCTTCCTCTTCATTTTGTCCTCAAGTGTTGTCATTCCTTATGGAGGGTTTTGTCTGGTCTCATTGTCTCACTTCCTGTCATTGTTGTGTAAGGATGAGCATTGTGTTCAGCCAGCCACGCATATTTATTTCTCACAGCAAACCCAGCAACAAATAAAGTGCCGGGAACAGACGATGAACATAGTTGTGAACATAGTTGTTTACTACATAGTTGTTTACTACATGTGGGCTTGAACCGATGACACAGTCCAGTTTTTAAACCAAGAAGTCTGAGTGGAGTTGCGTGCTAGCTACATTTTCACTAATGAGGGCTATAACATTGGTTTCGCTGGATTCTTATTGTAAAAAAAGAAGACAAGAAAAACTAAAACTTAAGAAAAAAATCCAAATTTTATGACAATAAAGTGGTAATATTCCAAGAGAATGTTTTTGGTTGAAAACGGCCTATATATAGGCAACAGATATGCACATTTAAGCAAATGTTAGTTTTTTTGTGCTTAAATTAAAGATATTTCAGGCATAAAAATATAACGGATTCAAAGAACAAATTTAAAGACAATCAAATGTAGTAGACCTGATCACCAGAACAATAAATATAAATTTAATTTAAATTATTTCACAAAAGGCCCAATAAAAACATGGGCTACTGCGGCTGGAACCGATGCCTAGCTGAACACTACACTGAACCCTTGACATCACTTCCTGCCCGCCCACCATTCAGCTCCCCTTGGAAACATATTTATATCAACACACATCTTAAATGGCATATTTATTCTTATTATGTCGACTACACTGCGATTGGTGACTCGCGACCAGTCCAGAATGTACCCAGCCTCTCTCCCGAAGTCAGCTGGGATAGGCTCCAGCACATGCCACCACCCATGATGAGGATAAGCAGTATAGAAAATGGATGGATCGCCACTATATTGGGTAATATGAGTGTAAAGCTAACTGTAGGGGTGTTAGTTCATGTCTATAGGGCTCTAATAATGTCAAAACCTGTCTTTAGAAGGTTTTTTATGCTCCAGGTACATAAAACATTTGATTTAAAAATAAGGAATCCTACTTTATGGAAATTCACTCGTCATGGTCTGGTCTGGAACCAAAATACAACACCATATTACGTCAAATTCTGCCTTTTTGGGAAAAAAATGACTTAATTGTCATAGTAGCTTGACTTTATTCTTGTAAGGTTATGATTAAGATTTAGATTTTTTGTTCTATTTTTCATCTTAGTCCTGTCACTCCTTTGTACAACAAACAACTGTTGTGAAATGATCTGTCAAATTCAAATTGTCACAATAGGAGTGGACGATTTAATTTCTAGTTAAATAGTGGGTATTCAATAGAAAACATTCCTCCCTTTTTGAACTCATGTCTGCTGGTAGGAGTACATACAGTACACAGAGAGAGACAGAGACATAACAAGCAGATGTTTGATGCTCTGCTATAAGATTATATCACTTGGCCTTTTATTCACTGTCTCGTTCTCTCATGTGTTCGCTGTCACAGATCTACGCTGTACTGCTGTAGAGTACTCTACCTGTACCTCCATCTTAAAAATGGAGAGCCAATCTTATTATGAACTACAAGCACGGAAAAGAAAATGAATACGCTGGTAGGATATTCAACTGTTCACATGTTAAAATGACATGACATTACATTTGAAGGTACATTTTCTTCTCTTCTCCTCCTCTTTAGTGTCATAATAATGATTTCACGGTCCACACTACACAAATGTCGGTGTCATTGTTGGTACTTTGTTGTACACATTCACAGCTTTTACACCAAGGAACATTCAGCGTTGCTATTGAGACAATTTGGTTATTTAGTGAAATGTGACCAACATGCGTTTATTGTACCATTGAAAGAGCAGCTGTTCCACGGTCACATGTCACCATGGAACACACAATCCACTGTTTTGTTTTTGACTTTGCAGCTCCATCAGTAACACCATAAATAGAAACTTGGTTTAGAAATTGATTGTTTTGCATGTTTGTTAAAGATCTTGTGATTGGGGGGAAATGCCACTCCACTCCACTTCACCACTCATCTTCTACATCGTCTTGTGATCCCAAAACAGCATCCGCAGTGATGCCCAAAACAGCTCTGAGATCTATAGAGAGTCTTGGAGATGCTGCTAACTTGTGGCTAAAACTACAGTTACCATGATGCTTAGAACACAGCTTCAGGAAGTCGCAAAGTGAACGCTAATATCACCCTTGGAAGTCTTATTCAGAGATTGTGATTTGATCTGACAAATCTTAAGTAAGTTGGATCAAGTTTAGAATTACTACAGCTTCTATTTGGACTGCTCCAAATAAACCGCCTGTAAACCGTCACTATTGTAACACTATTGTAACACTATTGTAACACTATTGTAACACTATTGTAACACTATTGTAACACTATTGTAACAATTGTATTTGATTTTAGCATAGGTTAGTTAGTCATGCTGGGGACAAACTGGAGTGCATGGATCATATAAAGGCGACGGTGTTGTGATACGCTGTGCACACACTAAGCCACAACTGTGAATTTTTTTCTTGTCTTTTAACATTTTTGAGTTGTAATGGTATGACAATAGATTAATAATATTATGTGGAAAATGTTGTAATGGTTCAATAAGAAAGATTTTTCTTTTTAATGTATGTCAAAATTCTTGCACAAACCCAACTAGACCAGTCAGGTACCACCACTGCCCTATATTAAAGAGCTAATATTGTTAAATATAATAAAATACTATTCTGAAAAGAAACTCTGCCATAAAATTGCTGTCAAAACACTGCCGACTACTCTTTTCACACAAATGTGTTTCATTTGAGGTCAGCTGCGTGGCGTCATTTCTGCTCTTTTTTTTCCTCTTACCACAGCTGCGTCCATTCGCTGAACTTTTATCTTCTCCTCTGAGCACACATGAAGAAAGGCGGATCCAATCAGATATAGACCCGAGGAGGAAAGACACACTAACACTATTCTCTTCTTCTCTCTGCTTGCTCAAAATGTGTTTTCATCAAAACATCACATATCCTGTTTACTAAAGCTTTCTTCTTTTCTGGCTGCTCATCTGTATTCAATAATTGTATTAAGTTGCATTAAGTCCCTATAGGCTGAGATATTGTCACAGCAACTAAGCTGCCAGCATGACAAGACAGCAATAAACAATGAACAGGAAAACAAATGAATAAAGGACTAAATCCACAAAAACCAGACTGACTGAACAGGACAAAGGGGTAGCTAAATCCTGCTCCCTTGTCTCCCTTGAGTTTTTGCTTTGACCAAAGCCACTCAGTCTGCTGATACTTGTCAGCTGCTTCAGGAGTCCACAAGTCATCCATACTTAGTATACGTCTTCAGTTTGAAGGCCCCTCTAAACTCTAGTGTCTAACATTGAGTTTGAGGATTGCCGCCATGACTGGCACCAGCCACCTTGTGACCTCAGCTCTGCCTCAACACTGGGGGCACAGAATATGACCAATCCTGACTCAATATCCTCAGCGTGCAGGCAAAGCTCTGTAAGTTGAAGACTCGATGAATGGGAGACTCCGCCAAATGTTCCCAGCACACCCTCTGTATATGTTTGGGTCTGCCAGTCTCAGTGCCAATCATCCTCATCCATCTAATCAAACTCATCATCAGGTGGCGGTGATCATTTTATAACTTGCGCTACGTCTTCATCTATCAATCCAAAACACGATAGCAAACATGATACGTAGCCAAAGGTTGGCACTTATGGACATCCTTATGGCCGAACCCGGTGTGTTTACTATGTACAAATTGTGGTTACCACAGAGGCCAGTAAACTCACCACACGGATATAGATCAAGGTGGCTGCCATTGCCACCAGGGGCGGTGAAGTCTCCATGTAGAACTATGAAGGCACCAGTGAGGATACATTCATGCATCCCACTGATGGACCACAAAAAGACAGCATACTCTCAGCTTCCATTGTGCATATGGACAAACGCCAGTCAAGAACCATTCCATGTCACCCCCTCTCTGTGACAGCAAGAGTAGAACAAGCTCAAGCCCCTCTCGTAGAGTCTGACTAGGTCTAATTGAAACTTCTCAATCAATGTTGAGTGAGCTGAGGCTCCTTCCTCACCAAGGGGTGACAAGAACCAGGTTTGGCTGATGAAGACAAGGTTGCCCAGGCACCCGCCCTCAACTGCTGCTCAACACACATGACTCACCACTGCCAAATCTGAGGCCATGGTTCTCAGCGAGAAAAAAAGGGTGGATTGCATACTTCAGGTTGGGAGTGAGGTCTTGAAGAGAGAGCTGAGCCAGAAGGAAAGCTCTCAATTTACCAGTCCACATTGCTACTCTCACCTAGTCACAAGCTTAGGGTCATGTCATGAGGTAGAGCAAGATAAGTTGATGAGATGAGTTTACTTCGTAGGTTCGACTGGGTGAGAACTCATCTCGGAGGAGCTCTGAGTAGAGCCACTGACCTTCACGCCAGTTGACTTACAGTAATCAGGCATCTAGTCCAGGAGCCACCTGCACCCCTCCCTAGTGAGGTGTTCCAAGCATGCACAGCTGAGGGGCTCAGGGAAAGACCTAGGACACCCTGAAGAGATCATGTCCACAGCTGGCCCGGGAACGGCTTAGTGGTCCCTCAGTGGAACTGAAAGAGGTGGAAATGAAATGAATGAATGGTGAGTAAACGTTTGTGCTTTAGAACCATATTTCTCCAAAAAGTCTGAATTGTATAACTTGGCGGGAAGTTTGACTTGTGTTTTTTTCATATTCAAACTAAACTTAACCAACGAGACATCAGCTCATTGAGCCTCCAAACCTTCTGTTGTTTTTTGTTGACAGATTTAATAATTCCAGAAAAACCTCTAAAGCAAGTATTCCTCCGCAAAAGACAGTTTTTATTCCCATTCCATATGTTGAGCTTTCTTTTGGGGTTCTCCTGAGACATTGGTGGTTCACTGGTAGAATTCAGGAGACCCATGTCCAGTTCTGTCTTTTTGCTTGTGAATTTCTATCATCTATGACAGATAATTCTGAACTGGGTCGTTGAACTGGTATGTTTAGGTAAATTGTTCTTGCACTCTTTTTTTTCTGCATGTGGTCAATGAAGTGGATCTCCACTCTGACACTGTCTCTAGTGTTACAGTATGTGCTGCACTTATACGTGCTTATGTAAACACAGCGGTCAGCTGTCTTTAGTCATCCACATAGTGGGGGGGATGTGTTGGAAGAGACGTCACAATGTTTCTCCAACTGAGTAAATGTCACATGACATGCTGTGTGAAATTTGAAGACACATGCAAAACACAAATGAGATCACACAAATAAGCAAAACCCACCCAGTCAGAAGGTGACAGTGAACAAGATATCGATGTGATGGTTTGTAGAAAGGGAGGAGTTTGAAGACCATAGGGAGGGAACACTGATAAGGGGAAAATATTTGGGAAGAAATACTTTCACTTCCTCGATATATACAGGACAGTATATACATCAACATTTCATGTTTTCATTCTACACACAGGCGACAAACACACACAGTTTTCTGTATGACAGTCTGTGCATCTGTTTCTTATTGAGGCAACAATTCAAAACAACAACTCCATTGTTTTTAACTATTTGGGTAAAACACATTCCCCCCAGTTTGGAGTCCAAAATAACTATTTTTCATCGAGTCTCTCCACAATAGTCTACTTAATGTAGGTATGACTGATGCTGGAATTTAGACAGTTTAAAGGTGCTTTTAGTTGATGCTGTTTTTTGTGTCTGTAGCTTTAATACAAATTAGCTGTGTTTGTCCACAGCTAACCTGTTTCCGATTTTCTAAATATGTTTTTTTTTAACAACAACCCTATTGCAACCTTTGCACTGATATTACCCAATATAGGAGAGTAAATCAGCCATTTAAGACACAAATAAGACTCATGCTAGTGTATGCTGCTATAAATGTGCTCCCTCGGGGAAGTGAGTGGCGGGTAGCGGGTAGTGGTGGGTAGCCCTTTGTTTTTATCAGGGATTATTATGCACTTTGTGAGATAATTCAAACATGCAATAAAGTCTAAAGCCCGCCGATCAAGTCTCGTGCTTGTGTGCTTGACTGAACTACTTAATTACAGACACCTAGTGGCCAGTGTAGAGTACTACATATCATACCAGTGTTTTTGAATGTGTCCTATGAATGCCTTATGTGTGCATTGTACTTCATTTAGCCATTTTTATGCAAAAAATGCTTCAAAATGCCTTTTTAACAATAGACTGTATTCTACTACAGTGAAGAAAATAAGTATTTGAACACCCTGCTATTTTGCTATTTCTCCCACTTAGAAATCATGGAGGGGTCTGAAATTTTCATCGTAGGTGCATGTCCACTGTGAGAGAGATAAACTAAAAAGAAAAATCCAGAAATCACAATGCATGATTTTTTAACAATTTATTTGTGTGATACAGCTGCTAATAAGTATTTGAACACCTGAGAAAATGAATGTTAATATTTGGTACAGTAGCCTTTGTTTGCTATTACAGAGGTCAAACGTTTCCTGTAGTTTTTCACCAGGTTTGCACACACTGCAGGAGGGATCTTGGCCCACTCCTCCACACAGATCTTCTCTAGATCAGTCAGGTTTCTGGGCTGTCGCTGAGAAACACGGAGTTTGAGCTCCCTCCAAAGATTTTCGATTGGGTTCAGGTCTGGAGACTGGCTGGGCCATGCTAGAACCTTGATATGCTTCTTACGGAGCCACTCCTTGGTTTTCCTGGCTGTGTGCTTCGGGTCGTTGTCGTGTTGGAAGACCCAGCCACGACCCATCTTCAATGCTCTGACAGAGGGAAGGAGGTTGTTCCCCAAAATCTCACAATACACGGCCCCAGTCATCCTCTCTTTAATGCAGTGCACTCGTCCTGTCCCATGTGCAGAAAAACACCCCCAAAGCATGATGCTACCACCCCCATGCTTCACAGTAGGGATGGTGTTCTTCGGATTGTACTCTTCATTCTTCTTCCTCCAAACACGCTTATTGGAATTATGACCAAAAAGTTCTATTTTGGTCTCATCTGACCATAAAACTTTCTCCCATGACTCCTCTGTATCATCCAAATGGTCATATGCAAACTTAAGACGGGCCTTGACATGTGCTGGTTTAAGCAGGGGAACCTTTCGTGCCATGCATGATTTCACATCATGACGTCTTAGTGTATTACCTACAGTAACCTTGGAAACGGTGGTCCCAGCTCTTTTCAGGTCATTGACCAAGTCCTGTCGTGTAGTTCTGGGCTGATTCCTCACCTTTCTTAGAATCATTGAGACCCCACGAGGTGATATCTTGCATGGGGCTCCACTCCGATTGAGATTGACCGTCATGTTTAGCTTCTTCCATTTTCTAATGATAGCTCCAACAGTGGACCTTTTTTCACCAAGCTGCTTGGTAATTGCTCCGTAGCCCTTTCCAGCCTTGTGGAGGTGTACAATTTTGTCTCTGGTGTCTTTGGACAGCTCTTTGGTCTTCGCCATGTTACAAGTTAAAGTCTTACTGATTGTATGGGGTGGACAGGTGTCTTTATGCAGCTAACGACCTCAAACAGGTGCATCTGATTCAGGATGATACATGGAGTGCAGGTGGACTTCTAATGGGCAGACTAACAGGTCTTTCAGGGTCAGAATTCTAGATGATACACAGGTGTTCAAATACTTATTTGCAGCTGTATCACACAAATAAATTGTTAAAAAATCATGCATTGTGATTTCTGGATTTTTCTTTTTAGTTTATCTCTCTCACAGTGGACATGCACCTACGATGAAAATTTCAGACCCCTCCATGATTTCTAAGTGGGAGAAATAGCAAAATAGCAGGGTGTTCAAATACTTATTTTCTTCACTGTACATTGTGCTGTATTGTAGTTGATTATGAAAAATAATTTGTAACTTTGTTATTTGTATAACATTTCCAAGTATGCATAACTATCCCGCTAAGAAGACACAGGGTGGAAAGTTCCAGCTGAACATCTTATCTACAAAGCAGAGCCAGCTTGGTTTCCCAGACAGAATTCATTCGGAGCACGTTGCCACACTACATCCAAGCAGGAACAGAGACAAGCGACTCAGCAAGTGTCACATGACATTCTTCAAAATAAAGCTCTTGCATAACTTGATGAGGGCCCTTGCTGGCAGCAGTCAGTGTGTTTACTCGAGCTGTTTGGGGGTTGGCTGACATTCTGTGGTTGTGTGTGTATTTGTGTTTGCACCCCCCCAAAACATGGCTCCCATTTTAGCGATCTTGCTTGATACGCATCGGCTGAGCATGATGTTGTTGTTGTGCTTGGTTATCACTAAGCCAAACTTAAATGTTACCTAACTCACTGTTGTTTTAATGTAGTAGTGCTATGTCTAAGGTCTTAAAAAACTAAATAGTAGTACACCTATAGGACGCAGTATTACGCAAAATATTAAAAAACACACAAAACTTTCTAGCGGGGTGGAGTATGGTCTAAGGAAGAAGTCATTAGATTATTTTCACCATTCGAGTCACTGTACACCACCCAGATATATCATTTAATGGAAACACCCATTATATCGTCATCCTCCATTCTAGTTACTAAATACATAATATCAGAATATTCGATGGATATGACTCACCCCAGTCGATATTCTCCTGATATGTTGTTGTCTTGACTCGTAGAAGTAATTCCACTTTGTCGTACTGTTGCCAACTTTTCAGTGACAAAAGTATCTTATAGCTGTCCTAGAAGTCGCTACATGATGTCATCGTCTAATTTGCATATCAGTTTCTTGTAAAATGCTGTAGGAAAAAAGCATAACCTTATGAGAGACAAAAAAAGTGAGTAACCTTCAGAAGTACAAATAAACGTGGTTATTGGTTTGTTGTGCAATCATTTGTCTGATAATGATGTCTGATAATTAGCCGTACTGATTATTATCGGACAGATATCAGCATAAAAATGTGATATTGTTGATATCAGTATCAGATTTTTTCCCAATCATGAAATCGATATTTGAAAAATGCTGTATACAACACAACACATTCATTCCACCACAGCAGATATGTCATGTTACACATATCGGTATCGGAAATTCAGAATTGGACAATATCGGTGTATAAATTTTCGGCAAAAAAGCCAATATCGTACATAACTGTAAAAATGTAACTGTAATATTTTATCTCGACCAGTGCCTCTCAAAAGTTCTTCCATCACACGTTGGCAACTGAGAACCTTTATAAACTAGCACAACTGAACAGTGAATAACAATTTATGCTGTGTTTGTTCTATGGCTCATATTACCATATCAAATAACGCCTTTTATCGCCAAATAACACTTTGCAAGTACATTCATATTTTCTGCTGCAAGTCATTACTGTAAATCCTGATGATGAAGAGCCTTCTCCGGTGTGAAGAAGTACAGAGGCCTCTTAGTTATAAATCCTGCAGAGTGTGGTCTCGCATGACGCAGACACGCATCCTGGTGATAAATTTAAGCACACACACACTGCCACGCCTATCACTGTAAACAAAGAATGTATTATAGCAAATGTGGTTTATTTCTCAAAGTATAAAACCTTTGTACAAAAAATCATCTTTGATTCGAGTTCATTTAAAATGAATGCAGGGACAATTGAAACACACATACAATATATGGATCTGCATGAATTAAACGGCTGATAAATAAGCTTATAAAGAAGATGCAATATATTTGTTTTCATGGTAGTAACTATATCGGGAAACCATAAACACAAACTGACTAACTCAAATGTCAACGAACACGAGGGTCTGTGTGACCTTTGGCCTACTTTTTCATACACCATTAGGCTGCGGGAGACAACACAAACTGCAAGACAGGCCTCTTTGTGAATACTTTCCCTGCTAACAAACAATGCACTTGCTATCAGAATGGACACAGTGGATCCATTCAATCACTGGCAGCTGGAACATTTGTATGGCTAGAAAAAAAAAAGAAGCTCCATCACCAACACAGCTTTACAGGCAGACAAACACATAAAAATATTGATCTATATCGTGTGGCCAAGCTGGTGGATTAGTGTGAAAAAAGACACCATAATAGGGTGCCTTTTGTTATTGCTGATATACAAGTGTGACTGAGTAAATCTTGGGTTTGTAACAATGGATTTAAACAAGTACAGTACTCCTTTCAAAGTGTGAGGCTCAGGCACAGCAGAAAGAAAATTAAAAAACATGTTTAAGCTAACCTCAGCATGTTAATGGAGCAAGTAAGGCTGATTTGTGTCCTCTTGCACTCTTCATTATAATGAGTGCAAAATAACACAACCATCTATGTAAAAAAGAAAGAGGAGAATTACAGAATAATTACTGTAGCATCTTTTTGTATCCTCATCTATCCTGACATTGACACGAGTCATGGGATAACTGCCTTTTCTGGAAATGCAATGACCTTTTCAAGAATACAACTACAACCCTGAGGTTGTGATGAATACTAGAAAATGTGTTAAAAAAACATGTTGATGATGCAGTTAGGCAGTGTCAGGGTCGCCCACACCCTCTGATGTTGACACAAAGGCCAATTCAGTGTCAAAGACCTTGCAGAAAAGATACAATTCATGAGGGTTTTGCTCTGACTTTGTAACAACAATGTACAGAAAAGGGTGTGGCTCACTTTGTGTTTCCTTTTTTTTGGTCCTGCAAATTTACAAAACATGGAGATGATTAAAGTATAGACACACACATCTTCATTATTCACTGAGTTTGGGGAAGGCACTAATCTGTTGCCAAAAGGGCAACCAAAAACCACCTCTTAACTCTGTTTTCAATTCCTGTAGTTGGTGTGACCAGTGTTGGGCAGGTTGTTTCCCAAAAATGTTTTATAATTATTCCTTCATAAATGTAATTAGTTACCAGGGAAAGTAATTACTGTATTGTGTAAAAAACTTCAATTGTCTGGCATGTCCCATTGAGAGCATACCATGAAATTTTACTCTACTTTTAGCCTGCATGTGTTTTGTGTCCATGTTTGGAGTTCTGATGTCTGTGGGTGCACCTCCAGTGAGTGCTAGTGTGGGTGTGGAGAAGACGTTGGAGATGTACAGTACGGTGTTGGAACTGAGCACCGCTGTTGATGTGTTAAGGTTAGACTTAAGTTTAATATGAGTGGTACAGTGGTAATAACCCAATACTTGTGTCCAATTCAGCCCTTATACTTGACTGAATTCCTCATTTGCGTGTGCCCGAAGCCTCAACAATCAGCACCCGGCGACTGAAAAATCATGTTGATCTTGCGATAAGCAAAAAGTCAAACAGCAAAATGGATGGAAATCAGGGTCATAGTGCACGCCAACAAGCAGGAGCTTTGCTGTTATCTTGACTAGACGTCATTGTGTGCAGATGAGGGTGCAGATATTGTTTCCTCATACACAATAAGACTGATTCATCTCACAGGTGACTACATGAACAAGTGAAGGGACTACTGCAGTGGTGTTAGATACACATGTACGTCTGCCTCTGCTACGTCCGCACCTTGTGTATTGATCTTCTGGTTGACTTGTGTAAAAAAAAAAAAAAAAAAGTCAAAAATAGTCTTGTGGCGAACACACATTTTCTCCAAATTAAATGGGTGATGGATTATCGCCGTCTCCTCATCTACTTCTGAGTCTAAACTTAAATGGAGTACAGATCACATGATTGCAACATTGTGCCGGTGGATATGTGACACCCAAATAGCGTCAAAATATTTGTTAGCAGATACAGTATCTGCTAACTTTGCCTCCAATGAGCAAACAGCATATCATGCACTCTCTTGATTTGGACAAAGCAAATCCCAAGTAATTAATATTTCAATTCAAAGTGGGATGGTAATAGCTGTGCTGGGTACTTACATGGTATGTAAACTATTACTGGCTTGCTGTCTGTGGATTTTTTATTGCGTGTGACTGCTAAATCACTTGCCATAGGGCCAAATAAAATTGCCAGCAATTTCATAAAGAACACGAGAAACACTTAAATTTGATCTCACCAGGATGTACAGGAAGTTAGTATCAACAATAAATTCCATCCATTCGTCATTTATAACAATTTTACATTTTTTCTGTGAGTAAATCAAGTTTTTGTTCATATTGTTTGTCTATGGGAAAAATAGTCTTGTTTTTTCACAATATATGAAAACACAAATGGTGCTAATTCCTCTCTTGGTAACGTAATCCATTCCAATTCCACTGTAATTTGATAGTCCTGTCCAATTAGTGGACAGCATAGTATCGAGCTCCACCCTATTCCATCTCATTGTAGTTACCAGTACCAGCGCAACCAGTATCCCAGAGAAAGCTGGACGGGATTTTGGGAAACGTTCCAATTGAAATGCAGAAAAATGTGTACCGTACTGAACTGAACTATACTGCCTGGTGGAAATGAGGCTTTCTTGCCCAACCTCTCTTTGGACTGAATGAAACCTCAAGTAAAACAACAGAAAGAGAAGATTAAGTCCTGTCAGCTCACACTCTTCCAACATAGATTCAACATGTTTCACTTCCTAGTGAAAATATCAGTCTTCTAGCTTCTTTGCTTCTTGTTCTTGTTTTGATTGGAGTTATGTGGTAAATGTGCTGTAAGACAAATACATCTTTGGTTTCAAACAAGAAGAAGTTCTACCCAACATCCCTCTCTTTTAGACCAGGCCAGGTCGCAGACAAAGTGTCAGAGGACCCAAAGTCCATCCTTTATGTCACACAGCAGTACCTTTTCCACCACGACTTGGATAAACTCTTCATTTTGTCAGGCGTCTGCCTTTTCTTTGCTCTACGCTTCTGTTTCCCTCTCAAGTGCTTCTGGGAGCTGAGGTTCTGCAGGCTGGCTAGTATGGCCGTGTCGAACACTTCTTTCAGGTTCTTCTGTGTTAAGGACGAGCACTCCACGTATGCCACAGCGCCAATCTCAGCCGCACAGTCCCTGGCATCCGCTGGGTCCACTGGCCTCTCCCTGTACTTAGCCAGGTCTATTAGAATCTGTAGAGTGGACAACACACTTGTCATATCATCTCTTATAACAGATGCCTGTCACGATTCTCGATCATCCAGGTGAATTGAATCGATTGGATTGTTCAGGTTGTCCGAGAAGACGTTTCGCCTCTCATCTGAGCAATCTTCATCAGTTCATGCTCACAGTCAGGGGAAAGAGGATTTGAATCACTGGACATTTTTGTGTTGAGTTTGCATGTTCTCACTGACTCCTCTACAGATACTCCGGCTTCTTCCCGCATCCCAAATGGTTAGGCTAATTGTCGGCTCTAAATTGTCAATAGTGACCTGTGGTAGGCTCCAGCTCACCTGTGACCATAATGAAGACAAGCGGTATAGAAAATGTGGTGGGAAATCACTTAATTGCTCATTAATTTCCCTCATAGTCCACCAAGAAAATATTCCTATATTTCTAACCCCAACACATCAACTAATAAGTCCAATAACTGGTGTCAAATGAATAAAGTTGTTCAGACCTTGACATCTTCTCTGAGATCGCACTGAGTCCCAACAAGGACTAGTGGTGCGAAGGGGGCGTGCCTCCGTATCTCCGCAACCCACTTCTCCGGGACATTCTGGAAGGAGACAGGACTGACCACACTGAAGCACAGCAGGAAGACGTCAGCGCTGGTGTAACAGAGCGGACGCAGCCTGTCAAACTCATCCTGGGGAGACACCCAGACAGCATCAATGAGATGTGGGAGTGGGGAAGTTCTTTGTTGGAGTGTTTTGACAAGGACAGGAAGAGGAGATGAGCACAACCTCTGGGATTTTAAAAAGGGGAGTGGTCAATTGCTAATCTATTTATTGACATTCATTGTCTTTGTCCTCTGTGTCTATTCAGTCCACACATTCGATACCACTGATAAGTGAGGGTAATGACTATTAGCGCAACTCCTCTTTGAGCTAATCACAGTGAATACTTGGCTCGCTAGTATGCTATTTGATACTTGAAGTCGGGAAAACAGCTGCAAATGTGAGTCCGGAGAATTACTTCCTGGCAAAAAGCACACACATCATCATCATCATCTTGTTTCCTGAGTAAAGCCCCAAATCTTAAATTTTAAACTGATATGAGAACATCTAAGACATCTGTAGTATGTTGAATTACTTGAATGAGCTCAGAAAACAAAGCAAAGACAGATATGTGATTTCCTCTCAGAGACATTACAATCAAAGCTACAGGAAGTATTGTAGAACGTGTGTGTGTGTGTGTTTTGAGTTTGCCTACCTGCCCAGCTGTGTCACAGAGCTGAAGTTTGACTGGCTGCCCGTCCACTGATACCACCGCTAAAAACACACGCAAACACACACACTGAAAAAACATCTAAAAACAATCTGCACTAATGGTTTGTAAGCAGCTTGTCAGGAAAGAATCAAAAAGAGAGAGAGCCTTATTGCCTTTGATCAGGAGGTCACAACAGTGTGAATGTCTGACAGACAAAAATGACAGTAAAGCCAGCTAATAAACAAGTTTAAATGCAGTTTTCAATAAATTTATTTTTCTTGCTTCCGTTTCCTCTTTATGCATTTTATTGCTCAACATTCAATCCTAAAGCCACGTTTCCACTTGTCGAGAGTCATTTCATGCCAATGCGTAACATTTTCGGTCACAAACTGCATGCCAAGTGCATAATTTATACATAATCAGAAAACTAAAAACATAAATGACACGTATTGCCATAGCAAATTGCAGGACAATGAAGAGGCAAAATGCATGCAAGTATAAACACTGCTAAACCCATGCAAAATTAAAATACTCATAAATACTCATTTTAATCCGTTCTTAAACCACCAAAGTGAACTTAAAATAATAAAATATACACAGACATGCTAAATGTCTAAAATAATCCCAAAAGAGGATGCTTTAAATTGGTAACTGTATTTTCACAAAGTGCTTTGTGCACTGCAGTTAATTATTTGTTTACTATTTAATTTATGTTATATTGTAGGGCTCCCCAGTCAGTGAGGAAGAGGTAGCTCTTTATTCGGGAACTACAAGGGAACTCACAATGAGCCTGTCAACCCATCGTAAATCACAGAAGGTCATTACTCAACATAACAGTCTGACTCACAGTGTCACTAAAGAAAGAAAACTCAAATTATCACACAGCAACTTAACATGCAGCAGGTTAATAAATAGACGAGACAACTACCACTACTAGCGGAGAATAATAAACAACTTTGTTAACTGCAAACACGTAACTTTAGCAGCTATTTACAAAACAGTCTGGCAAAGCATGCTGGTAAGCAGGAAGGGCTACCGGCGATGCTACAATATACTATCCACTAATCCTGTGTTTATTGAGGTTAATTGGTTCCAGACCCCACACTGGTATGTGAATTTCCACAAACTAGGATTCCTTATTTTTAAATGAAATATTTTCATTGTTAGCGTGTAGAAAACCTGTTTATGGTTTTCTTTTTTAACATTAAAGCCATTTAGACATGAAATAACACCCCGACAGTCACCTTACACCCATATTACCATAGTACAACATACAACATAGTAAGAGTTTAAAGACATAAATCAGACTTGTGCTTGTGTGTGTTGCAATAAATGTGTTCCATAGAGGAGCAGAGTAGGTGGTGGACAGGAAGTGACAACGAGGGTTCAGATTTGAGTTTCATCTTGCTGTTTGTTACATATTTTACATATTATTGTTGTAAGTCTAGTAATTGTGTCTCACCGAACATTGCAGTGACATTACTGACACCGAGTGACTGAATAGAATACTACGTCAGTGAATGAGTTTTGAATGGCTTATATTTATTTGTATTTGACTGGCGTTTCGTCGTTATGTTCTTAGAAACAACTATGCTACTACAGTAGCATTAGTTAGTTCAAAGTAGACAGAGAACTATCATCTTACCCGAGAAGTTGTCAAAAGCAGTGGGGACATATTCTGTAGGATAACCGTTGGTGGTATAGCTGACCACCAGGCTGGTTTTGCCCACAGCTCCGTCCCCCACCAGGACACACTTTACCCGCCTTTCCGCTCCTCCAGCCCCGGGCCGCCGCGTCCTGCCCGTGCCTCCGTCCCGACCACAGAGCCTCCTCGGCGGGACGGGTGGAGCTCCAGACACTGCAGCCGTCTTCGCAGGCATCTGGCACGGGGACGACGGGGACATGGAGCCGCCCTCTAAGGAAGGCTCAGTCCCTGCGACGACGGCCACTTTTCGCTTCGTCCATTCTTTCTGTTATCTTCCAGGGGCTTCTTTTGGATGGTCCTCTACCTTCCGTGTTTAGGCGGCTAAAATTGAAACTCGGTCGCCAAAAACAACAGCGTGTCCTTTCTAAGCTACATGGCGGCTGTCCCATTGGAAAGAGGGGCCATTCAATGGAAGTGTTGGTCCTGTCCAGAGAGACTCCCAAACTCCCCTTCAAATGACATCATCATGTATGCACGCGCGCGCGTGTGTGTGTATGAGAGAGAGAGAGTGAGAGAAAGAGAGATAGATCATTCCCTCCTGTGTTAAGTTCTTTTAGGTGATTTGTTAAATACAAACGTTTCCAAGCTTTTTGTTTGTTTCACATTTTTCTGAAAGAAAAATCAACACTCACATTTCAGTGACAATTTCACACTAAAGTCCATCTGCAGTTTAATATGTATTAATAATAAGAATGAATTAAAGTATGTTATTATGTAATTAGCTCGCACAGCTTATCAACAGATTTCTATTCACAGGCGATGGAAGCATAAATGAATCAATGTTGAGTTTTGGTCATGGAACTGTAGAATGACTTGCTAGTGTTTCTACCCGGACGTGTTCCCGCACTGGGAAACGTGTTGACAAGCACCAATTTCCTGTATAGCGTACGTTTACAGTTTAAATGTTTTCTTACAGTTGCTGATACACACCATGTCTTCACCGGAGGTCGTCTTGGGTTTCCTGGAGGACGCAGAGTCTTGGCGGCTTTGCTCCCAGCAGTTTCCCAGTAAAGTCGGGGGAAAACCGGCGTGGCTTTGCCTACAAGGCCTGCCCTCACTGCCCGGGCTGGAGTGTGAGACATGCCGTCTGCCGATGGCCTTTCTGTTGCAGGTTAGTAGGGGTTTACACGGTGGGTTTTAAGTGTCAATTTCTAATCTACAATCCATATAAATCATGTGTCGTTCTTTACAGAACTTGATTGTTCACCGAAGGTAGCACTCTTTTAAAGCAGCTGTATCGCCATGGTAACTTAGCATACACTCATAAGTTGGTCGACACCAGGGTATGTCTTGGCTGTCAACATAAAATCAGTCATGAAAGTGCTGAATTGTGTCAATAAATGGCGTCACCACTTATTGAGAACCTATGCGGTTCCAGTGGAGACGAAGAAAAAGAAAAATAAGAGCATAAACATCACCGTAAGCGCGTGAGTGCTCACGGCAAACACTGCCATCTAATGGTCACAGTGGGATACAACAATTTACGTTTAACAAGCCTTTGGCAACTCCTCATTACGCTCCATAAATATCACGTACTATTTTTTTTGGTGAAAATACACTAGCTGGGATCGTTTCACTTTTCAGTGGAAGTAGATAATATGATGTCAAACGACCCTTTCATGTGAAGACAGCAGGGATCCTAAAATCCTTGTTTACAGCAATGCAGACACTTGGCAGATAAGCAATGGGCCATATGTCTGTCATGCCAATTTAGGGGTTCCAAATGTCAAATTAGGGTCAGAGATAACAGGAAAAGAAGGTGAACCACTACTGTGTATTAGCCCCATTGATACCGTGTCCTTCATTAAGTAATAACTCACAGTTTTGCTAATTTGTTCATATCCTTCAGTTATTCATTATGTAATGATTATGTAATCTTTCCCTTCAGGTGTACGCTCCAATTTCTGGTCATGACAGAACTTTCCACAGAACACTCTTTGTGTTCTGTTGTAAAACTCCTGAGTGCTATGCTCGCACCGACAGCTGCTGTATGAAAGGTACCTGGAGGCGGTACTGACGGGCCCCACAAGCATTTACTTTTAATATTACCGCTTATCTCTGTCAGTCATGTTTTCTGACTGCATTGTTTTTTGTCTTACAGTTTTTAGAAGTCAGCTGCCTCGGATGAATGAGTTCTACTCCTATGAGCCACCAGCAGGTTTGTGTAGAAGTTGACAAATCTAGTTGTAGTAGTCCACTATTGAAGTAGATTTGATCTGGACTTAATTGGTGTGTTTTCTTCCCATATTTGCAGAGGATGAACCCCCTTGCCACTTCGATGAAAACCAAAGTGTGTTGCTCAAATCAGGAGTTAAATTGTGTTGGGTGTGCGGTTGTCCCGGCAACAAAGCCTGCTCACGCTGCCACACAGTCACATACTGCGGGAAACACCACCAGACGCTCCACTGGAAGAACACGCACAAGAAGGAGTGCTGCAGCGGACACAAAGAAACGTCGGCCTGCCCGTTTCTCTTCCCGGAGTTTGAGCTTTTAACAGAGCCTGAGGTGGAAGAGGAGGATAAGGGGAATGAAGGAGATGAGGCCATCAGTCAGACGAGTGCAGACTTTTCCTCCTTAGCAGAAAGTAAATACTGTTGTAGTCTGGAAAATCTTAGGTTTAAAATGTATAAGACAACACATCAATGCTGGTTGCAGTCAAATAGTACACATCCATGTCTTGTTTGCTGCTAGTTTGTAACCACCACCACAGCAAGCATTTTTCTTTTTTATCTTACTAATTTGTTCACACATATCTTTTTCAGCACTATCAGAGACAGACCTGGAAGAGATGTCCCTGCATGAGACTGAGGAACACAAAGTGTTCCAGCACTTTAAAAGGAAGATTGCTCCAGAGCCTCACCAGGTTTTGCGTTACAGTCGAGGTGGCTCTCCACTGTGGGTGTCATCACAGCACATCCCTTCAGATACAGACATCCCAGCATGCACCTGTGGGGCCAAGAGGATTTTTGAATTCCAGGTTGGATGTTTTAATGTAAAAATTAACCCCCACCCAAGTCCCTTACCCTTGTGTCGTGTGTGTATGCACGTCTAGGTGATGCCCCAGCTGCTGAACAGTCTGTGTGTAGACTCCAGAGGAGCCAGCATCGACTGGGGGACTCTGGCCATTTATACCTGTTCTGTCAGCTGTAGCTATGACGACCAATACTGCCTTGAGTTCATATGGAAGCAGGACTTCAGCTCAGACCAGCAAAGTCAAATTAAACAGCCATAAATGTCCCAATCGTCTTTTGTCTCCATTGGAGTCTGTACAGTGTCATTTCTCCTTACTGTATTCTTACTAGATATTTGTGTTGACATGGACTTGATGGGCAGCTGTTTTCGTGTCCTTGAGTTACTGTAAATGAGAGACACCACTATGTTTGTTGACTTCCTAATGGTTGACTTACATTCCCACCTCCCCATACTATTAGTGGAGTACAGCTCACTGAATTAATGATTGGGTTGGGGGGGGGACTTTCCTTTCCCATATTTAAATACACCTCCATTCCTGTATTTTCCTGGGATTCACATCCTAGTTAAGATCCCGTGTTTCAACCTCAAAGTATTTAACATCACCTTTAGCTGAAGGGTTAAATGGTGAGAAAGCAAATGTTCAAATGTTTAGTTAAAATTAAAAAACCTGAAGCAGAAGTCTGTATGTACAGATTTATTGACGCATAGTGCAGAACATGAAATAACATTTTGGATATCAAAACATTCAGCTGCTTTTGGTAACAACGTTAAGAGCAATTTCTGGTATTTAAAATAATGTGAAGGACATGTTCTGGTCAAGTGCAGACAAGAGTGGCCATCAACTCTTCATAAAATGGACAAAAACAAAAACGGGGAGGGTGCAGAAAGGGGTCATGTGAGTAATCACCTTTACATTCAGTTGAAAAAAGGTTTGACCATTACAAATTTAACCTCTGAATGTTTGCCTGCTAAAATCATTTATCATGATAGTGTGGCACTCAATACAACTCAATTACACAAAGCGTTGAAAACTTCATATGAATCAATTGGCCAGTTGAGTTGAGAGCCTAACAGTAAAAGGACGAAACAAATTGAGCAGAAATCAACAAAAATAGAATATCAAACTTTGACCATTGCTTAAAAAAAAGCCATAAGAACTGTCAAACGGCTTTTCCATTCAAACGTATTTACAAGAGCATGAATAAACACCTGGAGATAAGTGGGAACACCTATACTAAAAACATAGCCATGTTGATGATCAGAAAAAACAAAACTGCTAATACAGCAGTTAATCTATAAAGGGAAACTTAGAAAAAAAAAACACAAATGAGGGTCACATTTGGGGAAGGGGGAGTTACTTCTACGTGGTCTTGCGGAAACCTTTCAGGATAGGGTAGATGTTTTCAAACGCTTCATAGATTTCTGCTTTCACCTTTGCACCTTGAAACAAATGCAAAAGAAAAGATTGATGAAGATTCTACATTTGGGTTGGATTTGAACTTCCATCCATAGCATTTCTAACTGACTATATTCCAGCATCAACATTAGATTTTGGACATGTGTAGCATATTGGATGACTGCTGTCAGAGTGTCTTTCCAAGGCGGAGAGACTGATGACCCTACCTGTTAGTACGACCTTCCCGGAAACAAAGATGAGCAAGACGATTCTGGGTTTGATCATTCTATATATCAACCCTGGAAACAGCTCCGGTTCATAGCTGCAAGAAAGAAAAGAATATTTATGAAGTACATTTTTTGCCATGTGAATCCACTGCGTATCATCTTACTGACCACTTTAAAGTACCTGCTAAACTGTTGATGTGTGAGTACTAAACCCTCCAGACGAATGGGGAACTTGACGTCGCAGCTGCCCACCATATTCTGAATCTTGAAGTCCAAAAACTTGGCAGGAAAACCCAGCTTTTGCACGACACGAGCGTATTTCCTGGCCGCTAACCTTGACTGCTCTTCACTACAAAACATACGAATATTTTACTTGTGTGTGTATTTCTATCAGTAAAACTGATATGAAAAACAGGCTATTGTCTTATCTTGTCTTTTGTAACTAAACACGTACTCTCTCTAATAAGGTTCTGACTGACCTCTTCGCTCCCGTGCAGACCATCTTCCCAGAGCTGAAAATAAGAGCAGTGGTTCGGGGTTCTCGTATTCTCATGATGACTGCGGCAAAACGCTACAACACAGCAAGAAAGCAATTCAAACATGGAGTCAAATACAGTATGGTACTCCAGTGGAACCCACTTAATTTGACACCTGCAGACTGGCAAATCAAGAATTTGTCACAATTCGAAGTTAAACTTCCTCAAAAATTGTTGTGTGAGCCAAATCAAACTTTAGTCTAGTCTTTAAGCTTTAGTCTACAGAAGCGACAGACAATTTGGAGTCATTGTGCGGGTGTGATAGGCGAGGTTAGTAACTAAACCTAGCCACATTGCTATCATTAGCATGCAATGAGCGTACGTGCTGCACCAACTATACGGATATAATACCTGCAATACGTTCGAACATGAGCTCCTTCTGGGGAGCTGGGAAACTTGCTGCATACGATCCCGTCAGACAGGACTTTTTAATAATATTTCGATAGTGGCCCGAGACTTGATTTGTTTGACATAGTCAGGTTGGCAACATAAGCGGGGCTGACTTAAGTGGGTTCCACTAGATAAGTCAATCTGCAGGAAAAATCTTGATGTAAGATTTATTTACCTTTGGGTTGTACTCGGCATTCCTAGCTCTCAGTGCGATGGTCTTCAAGTCCAGTTTACAGCCTAGATTGACTGTCGACACAATGTTTCTAATGATGGTGAAGAGGCAAAAAGACTGGTTGGTTTTTGTGACTTTTATGGATTGTTATTGATGCTCACATAATGTAGCCCTTCTGCAACTGACCAATGGGAGGATATAATAGCCTAGTAAATATCCTAGCTCTACCTAGATCACTTATCAAACATACTGTAGCTGTGGCACTATTCCAGAGCTCTCTGAGGCTGGTGTGGCTGGTGTGATCGGGGTCATGGGGGTGAGTGGAGTATTGTATAGCGGGGTATTCCCTGGCAGTGCAGTGGTGGTTGAACCTGTGACTGCTTGGGAATGGAAGAGCTGAGGAGTCTGCCCCGATGTTCCCGGAAGACCTGGGGATTTTTTGGGGGGGGGGGGGGGGGGGGGGGGGTGAATACTTGAGCAAAACCAGAAATGAAAACTACTGTGTTCAGAAGCTGGAAGGGATTAAAGTTACCTGCACTGGCCTGCTGTGCTTGTTGAGCCGCCTGTTGCTGCTGTCTCTGGTGTTCCTCCAGTATAGATAAGCTGTTTGTGTTCTGCACAGGTTGAGGTGTCAGGCCTGAACCGTATGGCATCATGGGACTGAACATCGGCATACCTGGTGTCATGGCACCCTGTAAAGCCATAATATAAAATTACAAATTGCATGATAAACAAAAATTCCACACAACCTATTTAAGCGGTTTAGATTTCCTAAACTGTTTCCCTTTCAGTGCTTTCTCCTCAGCACTGTAAACTACCCAACCTGTTTGTGTTTGTCAGTCACACAGTGTGTTTGTGCATGGAGGTGGCGCCACAAGCATACACAGAGTGCAGAAGAGTGTAATAGAAATTAGAAATAATCTTAAAATCTTGTCTTATGTTGTACCCATCAACCCAATCTCGTGTATCGTCTCATCTTGGGAACTTCAAGATGCCACCCCTATACTATATGGTGATACGGTTAGATTACTACAACATCTGACATTGCCTGTGTCACACAAACTTCTGCTGTAGCAGCATTATTATGGTCAATACAACAGGACCCTCGTGAGGAAAAAGCGGTAGAAAATGAATGAATGAACAACAGGAAACAGGAGCTCAGAACATTGAGACATATTCTCCCAGCTTTCAGTGAACACCCTGAGTTCACCCAAGCTAGCAAGGTTCGCATTACAGAAATTCAGCATAATTAAGCTGGTGTATATGAGAAATGCATGTTACCTGAGGGGAGGCCAGTCCCTGAAAGGCTGGTATGCTGTTGTTCTGATCCATTGCGCGAACCTGTCCCGTTAGTTTACAGTCACAGGGGGAGCACACAGACACACACACACACTGGTGTGTTCAGCAGGAGAAACAATATCTTCTTAATAAAGCCAACCAATATCCACCTGGTTATTGCTGGAACTTAAACCCTGCACGAAAAAGAAGGAGAAAAGCAAGAGATGAAAAAAAGCAGATATGTGGCGCGGAAAAAGTAATAGTACGCACAACTTGCTAACCACAGCATTTAGCTTCGAAGGCTACATATTTTTACTTTTGTATAATTTATGTACAAAGTGGAGACAGAACAAGTAATCAGTTAGTTTGTAAAATATTTCAGATAACGCAAAATAAAAGCAACGATGCATTAGCTGACCGCTTAGCTAGTGTTAGCTAGTGCATTGGCTAACGGCATATCAAACGTGCTGCAGCCGTTACTCAAGAGAAAACAACGCGAGCGGCAATATAAGCACGTTAATGCAACAACACATAAAAATGGCAACTTACACTCATTCGGTTTGTCAACAACCCCCCATACAAATTTAATGCAATAAGCTTGTAGTTCGTGTCATTTTCAGAGTAACTCCAGCGCTTCAGTGACTTCCGGAAGAGCAAGCTTTATCTTCCGGTGTGTCAAAGGTCACAACAGACAGAAGCAAAATGGCGTCGCTGAGTGACAAATCAGTTTGGGATGAAGTAGAAGATGGAATCGGCGAAGAGGTGTTAAAAATGTCCACAGAGGAGATAGTTCAGCGAACACGCCTTCTCGACAGTGAGATAAAGATAATGAAAAGCGAGGTGCTGAGGGTGACCCACGAATTGCAAGCAATGAAGGATAAAATCAAGGAAAATACGGAGAAGATAAAGGTGAACAAAACTCTGCCCTACCTAGTGTCCAACGTGATCGAGCTGCTGGATGTGGACCCCAACGACCAGGAGGAGGACGGGGCTAACGTGGATCTGGATTCCCAGAGAAAAGGAAAATGCGCCGTCATCAAGACATCCACTCGGCAGACTTACTTCCTGCCGGTGATTGGGCTGGTGGACGCGGAGAAGCTGAAACCGGGAGACCTGGTTGGTGTTAACAAGGACTCCTACTTGATCCTGGAGACCTTGCCTACCGAGTATGACTCCAGAGTCAAGGCTATGGAGGTGGACGAGCGCCCTACAGAGCAGTACAGTGACATCGGCGGGTTGGATAAGCAGATCCAGGAGCTGGTGGAGGCCATCGTCCTTCCCATGAATCACAAGGAAAAATTTGAAAACCTGGGCATCCAGCCCCCCAAAGGTGTCCTCATGTACGGACCGCCCGGAACAGGGAAGACACTTCTTGCCAGGGCCTGCGCCGCTCAGACAAAAGCAACTTTCCTGAAGTTGGCTGGTCCACAGTTGGTGCAGATGTTCATCGGAGATGGAGCCAAGCTGGTGAGAGACGCCTTTGCGCTGGCCAAAGAGAAAGCCCCATCCATCATCTTCATTGACGAACTGGACGCCATTGGTACCAAGAGGTTTGACAGCGAGAAGGCGGGTGACAGGGAGGTTCAGAGGACCATGCTGGAGCTTCTCAACCAGCTGGATGGCTTTCAACCCAACATGCAGGTCAAGGTAAAGTGTCCCCAGACACAATCGCACTAAAATACTGAATTGATTACACTAGATTCAGTCCATCACCTGAACTTGAGTATTGAGAAAACATTTGTGGTGCATCTTCGGAAATAATGCCTTTACATATATAATAATACTTAGTCTGTGATTATTCTAAAAACATGTTTATTACTGTGGTGAGATTATAGATCTAACCAAAATAGTACAAATATTTAGCTATATTTTATTATAGTGATGGAATAACTTTATAACCATGGCCCTACTTCTAGGTGATTGCTGCCACCAACAGAGTGGACATCTTGGACCCGGCGCTACTGCGTTCTGGTCGTCTGGACAGGAAGATCGAGTTCCCCATGCCAAACGAAGAGGCCAGAGCCCGCATCATGCAGATTCACTCCCGCAAGATGAACGTCAGTCCTGACGTCAACTACGAAGAGCTGGCGCGCTGCACCGATGACTTCAACGGTGCCCAGTGCAAAGCCGTGTGCGTTGAGGCGGGCATGATTGCGCTGAGACGTGGAGCCACGGAGCTGAATCACGAGGATTACATGGAGGGAATCCTGGAGGTGCAGGCCAAGAAGAAGGCCAACTTGCAGTACTATGCCTAAGAACACTGCAGGTTCATGCTTGTGTATGATTTATGGAAATAAGTTGTGGGATGCGAAACATTTGTCACAGCCCATTTGATTTCATTTAATTAAAAGAAATTCAAACCATGTTGAGCATTGTTTTTTTTTAATTCACTTTACTTGTGAAGCTCATATTCACCGTGGAACCGTGAAAGCACTGTTACAAACACATGTACCATCACAAGGGCACATATAGACAAACAACCATTCACACTCACATTCATACCTATGGACAATTTGGAGTCGCCAATGAACCTAGCATGTTTTTGGAGTTTTCTCCGGAGTGCCCGGAGAAAACCCACACATGCACAGGGAGAACATACAAACTCCACACAGAAATGGATGAGGGTAGAATTGAACTCGGGTCTCCTAGCTGTGAGGCCTGCGCACTAACCACTTGACCGCTGTGCAGCACTGTTTTATTTTCTAAATCTAAATGTTTAAATCTAAATTTAAAGATTACATCTAAATACAATTTATTAAATGTAAATATAAGTGTTTTGTATAAATGTTATATGCAAATGAACTTCAACGTGTGCAATTCAGCCACTAACACAAGTTTGAGGTTTGCTGTCAATTTTTTCTGATTTTACATTGCAAACACAAATTAGATCTTAACATTTCAATAAAATTACCTAAACGAATGACAGTTTGGTTAAATCATCAGGTCAAAATTTCCAAGTACAAATGACACCACATGTGAATATCTCCTTTAATAAAACAAAACCCACCACTTCAGGAATGTCTAAATCACAGTATCATGTACTAAAGCATACAGTGCAAACTGCGCATAAGAAAATCACTTCGAAGTTGCAAATGAAAATACACCTTTTCAATTGGTATATCGTATGTGGTTGAAGTAAGGCTGCACATTAGAGAAACAATGGAAAAAAACACCACTAGAGAGGAAAAGCTGCAATGTTGGTACTAACAATAATTCACTGTCACCTATGACACAATCTGACTTGAAATACAAATGCAATATATTTTTTTCAGACTTTTTACAAAATAAAACATATCAAGAAGGCTCCCACACCATTTGGACTTTACCATGTGCGACTTTTGCTGGATATCACAGCTGTACCAATTGAGCTGTACCGATACAACAGCTGTACCAATGGAGATGCTTTTAACAATGTCTTTATGTGGTTGTTTACAGTGGCGTACTACTGCAATGCATGACACTGAGAACCAGTATTTAGCCACAAGGTTTTGCAACACATGAGAAACATATGACAAACACCCATCAGTATGTTTAATATCACAGTAAATGATACACAACATAATAAAAACATTAATTAAATGTCCAAATTAGTTTTGCTGTTGAACCTGGAGGTGTGGATGAGGAATGTCAGCGGAAAGCTTGGAGAATGGAACTCCATTAAAAGTAACCTTGAAATACACACAGTACACACAGGTAATCATGTTACCTTTTGTGTGTTCAAAACATGTGCATGGTGCTGTAAACTGTACAAGTGATTCATACCCTTGCATAGTCTCAGTGTCCACCATTGGGCCGCACTTCCTTATAGTTCTTAACCAACTGGGAGACTCTAACCACTTTAATGTCTGCTGGTACGGCGTCATAGTCACTCCACAGGTATTCAGGGGACAGCACCTTGGTCGGCTTGTTGTACAGCAGGTATCTGCAGAGAGTTAAAAGGAAAGCATTGCAAAAGAACACCTAAACATGATTTTGTGGAAATAAATGGGAGGTGGATAAGTTACCTGTTGAGGTGACTCTCTTCCTGCCACGCAGCCTCAATGTTTATCTTGGCATCCTCCTCAGCTTGGGTGTAACAGTGCCTGGTGAGGTGTTATAAATTGCATTTAATGAATGGAGGTTATGGTTGACTGTACAGTGGCACGAAGAAGACGCTAGAAGATCTTTTGTTTTTGTCTGTATCAGTCTTTCCGCACTCAATTATCCCCTGCCTTCCCAGCATAAATACACCGCGACACACATTCTCACACACAAACAAACACAAAGCCCGCTCCAATGATCTAATCCAGGAAAATGTTGCTTACTTGACAAGCTTATACATGTCCTCCAGGTACCCCCCCCAGACCGCTGCTGTGTAGTAATAGTCTCCTTCCCCAGCAGGAATGTAGGCTTTAGACTGTGGCCGACGCTCATATGGAAAGTGGTCCCGATGGGTGTTCTGAAGAGAAAAATGATTTCAAATTACTGTATGTAGGGTGTTCTCAATTGGCCTAAGATTCCTCAATACATTATTTACACAATTGCATCTCAGACATATAACAAATGAATCACAGTTCCCCAAGTCAAGTTACCTTGTTATATCACATCCATTCCATAATATGGTATCAGCCAAGAGGTTTTTGTTTTTTTGTAGGAAATAACATGTTTGAGACTCTTGGCCAACGATTTATTCATTATACAATATTAATAAAATTTGTTTTAAGTTTGAGCAATTACTGTTGTAATTTCCTTTTCACCTAGTAATTAATACCAGTAGTATTTACCTGACACACATCCTGACTTGATGCAGAAATGACAAATTTTTCCCCTCATTCTTGTGGCACCCCCCAGAGAATGCCGACCTTGGGTAACACCCATGTTACCCATAGCTAGCTAGAACCACCACAGCATACGAGTGAAGGAAAACTAGTAAACAAACCTTGTAGTAGCCACGATGAAGCACAGCAGAGAGTCTGCTGAGGGACTCAGCTCCAAAGCGGTTGTGGAAGACACTATCGATGTCCATCATGAAAAGATAGTCGGCCTCGCTACGTATCTGGAACACGTGATTGGACAGTAGTTTTTGTAAAATATAATTGTGAATCAAAGAGTTGGATGTGATGTGGTTTACAAGTCAAAATTTGTCTGACGTGATTATCAATGGCCATGGTTGCCCACTTCATCCTTCCAAGTACCACTTCCTGCCAGCGATTGGCGCTGGGCACTGAGACCACAGAAATGTTCCGGTTTCTGCCAAGTCGAACCTGGGCAATAGTAATGGTTTATTTCAAACATCGTCACATTGTTTCAAAAAACAACAAAGGCAACCATTTTTTTCCATTGTATCAATCCTAACTAATTATGCACGGCATTGAAACTTTGCCCAGTCCTTGCAACTTTTGAGCACCCTCCATCCATCGATCTACTTAGCCGCTTATCCTCACAAGAGTCACCTGGTACACTGGGGCCTATCCCAGCTAACTTTTGTGAGAGGCAGGGTACATTTTGAGCACATTTAGGTGAATCAGTGTCATTTTCGACAATGAAATTGGATAGTACAGCCTTTGCTTGATGGCGGATTTCATGGTAATTCTGCTTTACACCCTAAAGTTACAGAAGGTGTTTTGTAGAGTAAGTCCCTTTTGGTGCCAAACTTTGGGGTTTAATAACGGCGCACCCATTTGGAGCATTTGTCAGAAATATAACTAAGGGCAACACCATAAAAGTGCGTCTTTTGACAAATACTTTTGCGTGCAAAGGTTCATAGTACAAGAGTAAATATCCTGGTTGGGAACCTCTGGGTTAGAATCATCATCTTTGCAATACTAAATAAACAGTTGTGTTGTATTGACAAATAAGAAATCCTCTCACCTGAGGAACATCTTGTTTGTTGTCTGTGAAGACATAATACGTCACCCTGAAGTCGACCAGAAAGTACTTTTCACCTGACTCTAAGAACCCCTTCAGGAAGCGAGTATATCTGTGAACATGTGGGGAAGACAACCAGGAGAGTTAGTCAAAATAAAGAAAGCATGACAAAACACACACACATGGTATATATGAAATGGAACCTCAGTTAGTGTAAGCCCTGATTAACGAAGGAATCACACTCGCAGCGGCATCCATATTGTGGCAACAAATTACCACCTGCAACAATGTTATCCAGGAGAGAGACTGGGGCAGCAATATGACCCTGGTATACAGAACAAAGGGAGACATTGGACCAAAGACTAGATGACCGACTTTGCCAGCAAGTATGGCAGACTGAGGAATGGAGGTGAGTCAATTATGTTAACACCATTGGAGAATCAGATGATTATCACAATAGCACTCATCATAAATGAATGTAGACATGTACCCTTAATCTATGTGATTGGTAGCGGTTTTGGCAAATTTATTTCATGGATGATTGAATGATTGGCATCCATAGTTAACATAAAACCCATTCTTATAGTCACATGAGTTACATATTTTCATTTTTTCTGATGAAAACAGATGGATGAAAATAGATTAACGACGCTAACCAAGGTTCCTCTGTAGTTCTACTTACTTGCCAACAGCGAATACCACCACAGCAATTCTTGGGTCCATTCGTTTATAGATGGAGTCGATCACCACTGGATCAAAAGTTCCCTCCCAAACCAAGGGAGCGTTCCAGTTTGTAACCGAGTTCACATCAGTCCGTCTGAGAGAAGCAAAGACATTTACAGATACAATGACTGTGCTGGGTGCAATTTGTAATGTGGTCTCCATGAAGTATTGTCTGTTCAGTGGATGTGCGGGCATCAAGTACTCAGCTTTATTAGAATTGCTTACCCTTTCAGGGTGTTTGGCTGAGCATACTTCAATCTAAAACAAATGAGAAAATGTGTTAGAACACATTTTCATATTGAACAGCATCTATTAGTTCATTCATTTTTAATGGAGTGGCAACTTGTGCCCGAGGAGTTACGTGATACAACTGAATGCACCATTGTTAGCAACAGCTAGCTCTGCACTGACAGCAGTTTGCTAGCTTTGATCTGACTGGAATATTTCCATGGTGTCCCTATACTACTATAAAAGAGCCACTGTACCCTTCTTAATACTGTCCGAAATACAAAAATACAACGAACGATAATGCCTCATTTTCGGGGACAGGTCACCGCTGCACCGTGCGTGGATTAATTGGAACACCAATATAAATTAAATCTTCAAGATGAAACACTCTTAATGTACAAAATAATCATTCAAACTTACTTATTTGCTGGTATGATGCACACAGAGCAATGAAGAACTTGGCGCTCTGTGTGCTTCCTACTTGCACCATGAGGCGTTGAGGTACAGTCGTAATTGTGAGCGTTTACCGCTCATTGCTTTATTTTTATTCACGTACTTCAATGACAATTGACGTACCCCACTTGGGGTTAGATTTCCACAGGTAGTATTACATCGTTTGTTTGTTGAATAAGCAGCTTATTTCATTTATTTTGCAGTATAACCTTCTTACAAAATAGAATCCAATTTTGTTCATCCATGTTCATCTTTAATGTCTGTTGCACTGTATGTTCTCTCTGTACACTTGGGGAAGTTACGGACAATTTACAGACAAGCATTTGACATTACCACATTGAACACGTCTGTGTACTATTCTACTCACCCAACTTCAGATTTTAGTTCTCCAATGCTCCATTTCCCACAGTTGTTCAGATTGTCTTTGACCACACAGCCAGCTGTTGTTAAATCTTCTTTTACTTCTACAATGTTTGTTATTATTGCATTGCTCTCTGTCTTGGAAAAATCCTTTGACTGGAATAAACTGAAGAGAAAATACACACGTTATTGATGTGTTAGTGTACAAGCCAATGACATTATTACAGTTACTACAGGGCTGGATTCATAAATAAAACAATTACAGGATGAGTTAAACAGTTTCCACATGCACACTGCAGTTGTTGATTTGTTCATGTTTACACATCAACTATGGGTATAATTTAATTAACTCTTTAACTGCTTTCATACATGTAAAAGTAATTAACACAGTACATAGAGCTTACCTGATGTCTGAGTGAGAGTATCCTGAGTAGATGTAGAGAGCTCTGTGAAGAAGTAACAATAAAAAGTCATGTTTGGGTGTATATTCAGCAGCCTGAAAATTCAACACCTTAAGCAGAAACCGAGAAATATCAAAGAGGGTGCAGCATATTCGCAACCCTAGTGAGGACAGGCGGTATAGAAAATGAATGGATGAATGGATTTCTGGTTGTGTCCAAAAACTTTGATGCGTGGACTACTACCATCCATCCATCTTCCTTGCCGTTTATGCTCAGAGGGTCACGGGTATGCTGGAGCCTGCACCAGCTGACCCTTGGGTGAGAGGTGTGGTTCACCCTGGTCTGGTTGCCAGCCAATCACAGGGCACATATAGACAAACAACCATTCACACTCACATTAATATTGATGGATCATTTGGAGGCATTTTTGGTTGAGATGTTGCTGTGTCCTCGACCTTGACCAAAGTAACTACGTGAGGAATACCAAGTATTTCTGATGACACACCATCCAATCTATTCAGGTTCAGATTGTGGCATGTATTTAAACAGGCAATTCGTACTGACTCTCCAACATTTGGAGCATTTCTTAAAATGCTAACTTTTCATATGTATAAAGAACAGCTTTTATTCTTAGATGTAGCAAACTGGACTTACTGTGAATGAATAACATTTTGTTTGATTCCATATGTATTTACTTTGCCGATCAAACGTCTCAGTGAGGCTTTATATCACGATGTGTAGTTTTTCCCAGATGGGAAAATTTGGTCATGATATTTTTCAGGTGAGTCCATCAGTCCGTCAGTTCATGTGTTGATGATCTCATCTTTCTCATTCAGTTTTGAAGTGGAATTCCCACACGGAGGCTGTGGCATTTTTATTTGCAGTGATCTTTTCCCCCCTAATTTCTACTATGTTACCTCGCAAATACCACACACTTTTCGGGAACAGCCCACAATGACCTCCAACGAAAGCTGGTACAGGTATCCGAACTATCCCTTTAAAAGGCAAAATGAAAGGATTTTAAGTTTCTACAGTGAGAGAGTATATAGTCCATAAAGGTCTCATTTTGGGAGAGTCGGGGAGGCGCAAACCAGTAAAACTACATTACATTCTCAGAGGGGATGCTCAGTGTGCCGCACTTTGAAAACTCCTGTTCAACTGGATTGCACAAATTTGACTATTACAACAATAAACACTTTTCTTTTGTGATCATTAAGTCATTGTAGTTGAGTCTTTCATTGATTTACTTATTAACGTATCATAATAATCATTATCAAGTAACGAGGTCCTATTTTGCATCACATGCACACATGACTCATGATGGTGCACATGTGCAGCGTGTTCATTTACCTATTATGCAGTGAGGAAAAAAAGGTTAAACATCAACTGTAATGAAAACAAGTACATAAAGAGCAACTTTTGATTGCTTGTTTTGTTACAGTTGAAGATGCAAGACATGGAGAATGGACATTTATAAATATACCTTCACCAAAATCTACTTTCATACATTTTGCAAAAGAGATTAAATTACATTATATTACAGTAAATGAGACTGCACTGCGGACAAGTGTTTAGCACGCAGGCCTCACAGCTAGGAGACCGGAGTTCAATTCCACCCTCAGCCATCTACGTATGTGTGGAGTCTGCATGTTCTCCCTGTGCATGTGTGGGTTTTCTCCGGGTACTCCGGTTTCCTCCCACATTCCAAAAACATGCTAGGTTAATTGGCGACTCCAAATTGTCCATAGGTATGAATGTGAGTGTGAATGGTTGTTCGTCTATATGTGCCCTGTGATTGGCTGGCGACCAGTCCAGGGTGTACCCCGCCTCTCGCCCGAAGACAGCCAGGATAGGCTCCTGAAAAGGAGTAGGAGGAAGCAGAGTTTATATTTAATCCTATTTGAGCCATTATTCATTCACTCCTCAGTCACACACTGGTAGTAAGTGGTAATGTACACTACCACTCAAAAGTTTGGGATCACTTGGAATTTTTTTTTGGCCAGTCTGAGATATGGATTTTTCTAGGCAGTCCTGCCATGAAGTCCAGCATCCTGAAACCGCCGCTTCACTGTTGACTGACACTGGTGTTTGACGGGTACTATTTAGTGCAGATATTTGTCTTTGTCTTAAACTACACGCTCTCAAGATATTTGTCTTCTTGCACAGTTGTGCATCGGGACCTCCCACTCCTTTTGCTGTCTTTGTTAGACCCAGTTTGTGCTGCTGTCTGAAGGGAGTAGTAAGAGACTAAGTAAGAGCTTTTAGTTTTAGTTTAGATTTTTATATGGGTTTTCTAATAATCTATTAGCCTTATGAAATGATTAACTTGAATTAGCAGCCATACCATGAGATTGATGCAGAGGACTGACAGTTGTTGATAGTAGGCCTCTATGCAAAAATGTAGATCGTTCTTTGAAAATTAATTTTAATTGTTTGTGAAATGGATAAAAATGTTTGTGAAATGGATAAAAATGTTTGTGAAATGGGAAATTTTTTTGATGAAATGTGTTTTTCTTTGGAAAACAAAAACATTTGCAAGTGATCCCAAACTTTTGAGCGGTAGTGTACATCTGTAGACTCAGGTGCCCTGGGGTAGTCTGACGGAAACATGGTTGCCAATTTGCGTCTACCATCTCTCTGACCAACACCAAACATTCATTCACATTCATACACCAGTGTGGGCAGCACTGGAGGCAATATGGGTGAAGTGTCTTGCCCAAGGACACAACGACAGTGACTGGGTGGAAGGAGCGAGGATCAAACTGCCAACCTTCCAGTTTCTGGACAACCTACTCTTCCTCCTGATTCAAGTTATAGCTTCACTCTAAACCCAAGAGAAGAAGCAGGTTCAGAGATTAATGTGTTTAGAAGAAGCTTCTTCTAGCTGAATTATGATAGACCGAGTGTTAATAATTCATTCATACCATGACTTTTATGTTGACATATTTTACCTTCACTGTAATTTTTCACTTCCTGTATGACATTAAAGTATGGTGTTTCAAATGATGACACTATGTACAGTGTAAATGGACCATTTATTCCCATAAGAATGACACTTCTTACCTAATTTGCCATCACATGTTGACGAATTCATCTTTAATTGTGTAAATAAAGCAATTTCGAAATGTGCTAGTGCTGTCTCATTTAACACAAAACCGTATTTGTAATGTAATTGAGGATTTAGATTACGTTGTTGTTTTTGTTGCGTTATGGACAGTAATAAAGTTTACATTGAAAAGCGAAATATTGTAACGGTATGGAGAGCCTGCCTGGAAAGAAAAATAGATCCACCTGTATTCCATATATTTGAATTCTCTTCATAATATGTGAACAACTTCATCTGAAAGCTCTATGAATTTGCATAACCTGCTACATAAAGAATTTAAAGAAGGACTCACCCGGAAAAAAGCAAAACAGAAACCAATATGGCAAAAACATTAGTCCTTGAAAAAGAGCGAAACATCTCAACACTTGTGACGTGACCTAACAATAAAATCTAACAAGTCACTGTTTGACCTCCAGTCAAGCGGTGTGGCACAAGGAAGTGGGTACATAGGAAGGGAAGTGTTCCAAGTACGATTTGCATGCAGGGGTTTTTTTTCTGTCTCTGTTGGCTTCACGGATTGGCTGCAACAATGGACCACCCTTCCATAAAAGGCAGAGGAGACACCTGGAGGATGGCGAGCACTTCCTATCGCTCTCCCCTCCCTCCCTCCCTCCCTCCCAACAAACGGCCGCACCTCGTGTTTATTGGACGTACCATTGGAGTTTTGAACTGATTGACTTTCATGTTCAAGTCTGCTACTTTTCTTTTGTTTTTCGGGTACGCACTATAAACGAGTATCCTTTACGGATATAACATTTTTTGCCTAGTACATTTCGTCATTATTCGTATACGTGATTAAAGTAAATGCTCATGATGCGTTCACTCGTCACGCTCTGTGATTGGCCAGTCGTCACACAGCGATCGCCTGTCCCGAGCCGGAGATAGAGGAGCTCAGCTGTCCATCATTCATGGTGCAATTGGGAAGTTGAAAACATGTATTTTAGATGGGTGAACAGCGGTGTACTCACTCATCCCTAATAATGATTAGGATTATTAGAGTTCTTCTTTTTGATTGTGACAAGTCTTTGGCACGGACCAGTGGTCACGACCACTAGGGGCGCTAAAGACACGATGGTACCAGTGATTTGTGAAGCGGCTTTGGTATTTTCTCCCTTTTCTGGACATTTTGGCAGCACTGTTAGCTGGATAATGTCAGAGATAAAAAATACACCATATCAGAACTGTTCCAGGCACATACAATGGACCATTACTGGCCATGACTACAGCTGATCTCGTTTGAACCAGTTGATTAAATTACAGTAACATTACTGACACCTAGTGACCAGTGTAGAATACTACATGTCATTCACAGCATATTTGAATGCATCTTCTGAATGACTTATATGTGTGATTTAGTTGATTTAGCCTTTTCCTTATCCTTGAAAATAGTTAATTCAGGATAAAATATGTACAATTTGACAGATAGACTGTATTCTACCACAAAACATCATTCATTCATCAATATACATCCAACCATTGCGGGATTGCTGGAGTCTATCCCAGCTGTTTTTGGGCATGAGGCAAGTTCATCGTCAGCCAATCGCAGGGCACATATAGACAAAAAAATCATTCACATTCACATTCATACCTATAGACAATTTGGGAGGAAACCAGAGTACCTGGAGAAATGGGCGCACATGGATAACATGCAAACTGAAGAGCTTCAGTGTGAGACTTTTTCCATCCCATTTTTGCCCGTTCAAAGCCAAAGTTTAAGGAGAAGCTTGTCACTGTTAGGATCTTTTTATCCCCTTGAGTGGCTTTGTTAAGTTTTTCTTGGCAGTTGTGAGCATTCATGATATCATCTACATAGTTGTCCTCAGGAACCTTGCATTCCTCTTCTTCAAGAACCTTGTGAAAATATATATTTGCTGTCATGCATATGTACTTGAGCTTGAGCTGGTCTATCTTCACTGTTGACTTTAGTGATAGCGTGTTCACTTATCGCTGATATTTCATCATTATGCTTGATAAAAGTACTTGAATTGTTAGTATAAGGTTGTAAGTATATGGAGTCAGGTCATTTTCTTTGTGTTGATAGTTGATCGTACAATAAGTGGATTTTCCACTACAAGAGAATCTTCTAATGCTGTTAAATCTGCCAGAGCTCCGGCAGCAGTATAATGCCTAGGAATTGTTATTATTAGATATTTTTATACTGTTTGTTTTAAAACGTACATTATTTTTGTTCCATGCAGGTATAGTTCAAAGGTCCCTGTTTTGTAGTCCACTCCATATAATAAGGATTCAACAGCTAGCTTTACTTATCACTAAGATTTTAAACAGCAGACAACAGACCCAGCCTTGGGAATACAAGCCAAAGTTAAATATTAACCCGGTAGCTTGAGTCAGTTTTTATTTCAACTTCACCCAGGTATATGTTGAAAGGGACACAGAGGAATAAATAATGTAATAAATAAGTAATGCTGGAAGAAAAAGCCCTTATATTATGAGAAGTCATAATATTATGCAACTGATGTCTGGAGCGCCATTAAATATTTGTTATAAAACACTTCTGGTTCACTCTGTGGTCCAAGTGTTATTTTGAAATGGATCTACTTGAATTATTTTGAAAGCAGATGTGCTGTGCTCTTGTAACACCTGAAGGCAAATATGTTGTGTACCAGCTGCTTGTCTCACCCAAACCAATAAAGATTGATCGCCATGATTCATCCAGTTTAGTGTGAACGTAGCACATGTTCAAGTGTGAGAAGTCACATCATACAGTGACCTGTGACAGAGCAGCCAAGGCCTCTAAAGTAGGGCAAGGGACCATATTTGTCACATGCCTCACTAAAAGGCACTAGAATGTAGATGTCCGCCATCACCTGGTATATAAGTATTAACTGCTGTTGGCGCCATACAGTATTTTCTTTTTTTTGTTTCTATCAGCTTTTTCCTGATTGCTGAAATGGCTTATTAAATTCAGTAATATTGCTTGTTGCAATATTGCTCAAGAGGCCAATAAAGAGGTGATGATGGAACTCCACAACAGAAGAGATCATGTTTGATGCAGTTTTAAGCCGAAAAAAACGGCCAAAATGTGTCAGAAGAGCACCCATAGAAATCCATTCTCAGCAACAACCAGGAAGTGAAAAGGCATCACGCATGGGGATGAGCCGGTTTTGGATAATGCATTCTTGCCGGATACGAGTAAGAAAGGAGTATATTTTGTCATTATCCGTATTCCTCTTCAAAGAAAATGTTAATTATGTATTCACTCTTTAGCTCTGGGATTGGCCAGTCGCACATTTCCTTCTATAATGTCAATTTTGTTTGTTTGTTATGTTACTACTACTTTCTGACTCTACTCTCGCGATTCAAGGCAGATATCATTCTGTCATGACGTCACAGTAAACATGAGCACACGTGACACAACCCGGAAGTGTGACCGTCTGAATTCACCAGGCTGGTTCGCTGCTGGAGGCGGAGCCTCCGAACTTCTGGCCTACGTCGCCCGGGTAGGCCACTGGCCGAGTCAGCTGCAGACCCTTAGACTGACCAAATGTTTGAACATACATAATGGCCATGAACCTCCATAGTTGACATTTGTACAACATTGAACAACCTGTTTGTCTGTTGGTGTAAATGTAAATTTTATGTTTTGTCTCAATAAAAGTTGAGAAACATCTTAGAACACACCTTTGTAGAGCTGTCCAAGTCACAGAGCGCTCTCTGGTGGACATTTAATGGTGTACACGAACTGCTCTGAAGACTAACTTTGGCCTTTTGGTTTGTTGTCAAACATTTTCACATCTACTACCTTGTGTAATTATATTAGTTGATCATTTTTTTTAAAACATTTAACATTTAACAAATGGGGTATACAATTTTTCCAAACGCTCATGCCGATCTAGTGGGTGTATTTCTATGCTTGACTCGCTCGACTTCTCGGGCATGCGCACTGTGCACGTTCTTTTCCATCCGCGTGTCCAAGCGTTTGCTTGTGTGTCCAAATCGAAGGATTCCACTTTGAAGGAGAAATGCCATCAAAAGTCATCGTAGAAACTGAGAAAACCATGGAAGAAGAGACGGAGGCCGTTGCGGATGTTAAGGTCTCAAAGGTAATCAGATTGATACTCGTGGTGACTTTTAAAACCTTCCTATTTCAGCTGCTTCCATGTTTGATAATGTGGCATGCTATGTTAAAACATTGGATTAGCGGCATTCGACAGGGTGACATGCTTTTCCAAAAAGTTTACTGTGTGCGGTTATGTATCTGTTGTGTACACTGGGTTTAAGAACAGTTTTGAGACCATAATTTTGTCGCTCCGTCGAGATGGAGTTGTACATTAGCAGCACAGCCTAGCAAGAACATCACACGGGAAGGCCACGTGCTTGGAGAGCAGATCTGTACACTATGTGGACACCGGAAGTTGAGCAAGAGAAAAAGGCTGGGGGAAACTCTCAAACGCTAGAGATCCTGGGTTTTTTTTCACAGTCTTGGCGTCATCTGGGGGCGACTCGCAAATGCAAACAAAACACCGTATTTACATTATGAGTATTATAGCATTCTGGCTTCTATATACTGGTCTTTAATGTCTACTTGACACTATTTTTCGTTTTCGACTTCAGCTGGTTTAATGTGTATGAAAAATTAAAAAAATCCTGTACAAAAGTAATTTTCAAATTTAGTCTGTAGTTAAATTGAATTTCCTTTTAACTTATGTTAAGTAACATCCATTTAAACCAGTGCTTTATTGATTGCTTCTAAGTTGTAATGGTACTGTGTATTTTCATTTTCACAAATTGTGACCTGCGCGATACGGATCTGTAAAGCTATCAAAACATTTTGTAACATATTGAAATGTCCTTCTTTCCTGAACATAAAGAGCAAATCTAAGGATGGCAAGAAACTCAAGAAGAAGCAGATGGTGGCAGAGCAGGAGGTAGAGGGAGATATGGACTGTGAACCACCAGCACCTAAAAGGGCAAAGAAAAAGAAAAAAGAAAAGCTTGCAGAGGACCAAACAAATGAGAACATCGATGAGGCCACAGATATGAATGGCAACATTGATGATGTTGAGCCACCAAAGAAGAAAAAAAAGAAGAGGACTGAAGCAGATAAGGAGGTTAGAGCTGTTTTATTTTTCTAAAAAATTACCAGGATGCTTTGTAGCACTGTGAAAAAGCTTATTTGTGACTCTTTTAATTCTGGCTTTACTGTCTTGGTTTTAGATAAAGAGTGTAATTGCTGAAACTGAAATCAACGGACATTCCATGCCGGAAACACCAGCTGAGACTCCCAACGTGACACCATCTCAGTCAAGTGATGACTCAAACACTGACAGTGAAAAAGTAATAAAGTTAAATAAAAAATCATTTATAAGTGTCAGCCTTTCAGAGCTTTTTATGTCTCTTAAATAGGTCAATAACATTTTTGTGTCATTGGTTTTCACACTTTTTTTGACTCAGTGATTCTGATTGTTTAGGAGGAGACACCTGAGCAGAAAGAAGGGGCCTTCTCCAACTTCCGAATCTCTCAATGCACCATTGAGAAGCTCAAAGGTACCAATCCCATTTGCTTTTGCAGACCACACCAAAACTCATTAAGTTGTTGTGACTTTGTGTTCCCATAATTTGAACCAGAAATTTGTGGGAAAAAATTACACTAATGCCAATAATATTTCAATCATATTTATTATGACTAGATTTCGAGTCTTTTGATAGCCCACTCAAAGATTTTGAATGCATCTTCTAAGTTTAAGTTACCATGTGGAGTTCACAAATGTTATTCAAAATATTATTCAATGTTTATATACTGGTACCTTTAATCGAGCTGTTATGACGTACTGTGGATGAGCTGCTGAATTACACACTACTCCTCGTTCTTTGTTTGTCTCCATATGCCAGTCCAACTTCTTTCCCACATTCAAATGTATCTTTCCTTTTTCAGCTCGTGGTGTCTCTTACCTGTTTGACATTCAGGTCAAAACATTTGACCCCGTGTATGATGGAGAGGATGTACTTGCCCAAGCCCGTACAGGAACAGGAAAGACTTTCTCATTTGCCATCCCACTAGTGGAGAAGCTGCAGTTGGATTCAGTGATGCGGGCAAGAGGCCGTCCTCCCAAGGTCTGCACACTTATTGAACACATGATTTAAATGCTACGATGTCTTAGACCAGAACCTGTTTTATCAACTGAGATTTCTCTCCTTTGTCTGCAGGTGTTGGTGATGGCTCCCACCAGGGAGTTGGCCATCCAGGTCGCTAAGGACTTTAAAGACATCTGCAAGAAACTGACCATCTGCTGTTTCTATGGAGGCAGCTCATACAACCCACAGAGTGAGTTTACGCGCTTAATTGTGTATATATCATAAATCCCCAAATGTATATATTACACAAAATTGAGCTTGAAAGAACTGAAATTGCCAACAATGGCACTCAACCCTTAGACCAGAAATCTTCCAAGGCAGAGTGATCTTAAGTTTGAATAAAAACCAAATTGTAAACCTTCATACATTTCCAATTATCAATATTCACATACTACTCTTTGAGAAACTAAAGCATGTTAACATTCCTACATTGTAAAATGTTTAGCACAGTATTCTAAGTAGTTAAAATGTGAACTGTGTAACTTTTGGATGTCATTTGAATAAAAACATACATCTACTTTCTCTGCAGTTGATGCTATCCGTAGTGGGATCGATATTTTGGTAGGAACCCCTGGCCGTATCAAAGACCACATCCAGAATCATAAACTGGACCTCAGTAAACTGAAGCATGTGGTTCTGGATGAAGTCGACCATATGCTGGACATGGGATTTGCTGATCAAGTGGAAGAAATTCTAGCCGCCTCCTATGGAAAAGGTATCACTGACTTGGTTTCTGAAAAATGTGGTTTGAAGCAGTTATTTTTAAATTCTGAATACATTTTTCCGTCAGGGTATGACAGTTTAAACTATTTAGTAGTTTCTCATGAATATTATGAATAAAGAGTAACCTCAAAGATTGAATACAGTCTCTTGCCTGGAATTTAGAATTGTATGACCTTGAGAGGTACCGTAGCAATTTGTGTCCCATTAAAAACGATTGATTTCAAACTTCCCTCGCAATGACAACAGTGCCCATTTTTATGCTTATGGCCGTGTTCCACTTCAGATGGTGACTCCAATCCCCAGACTCTGCTTTTTTCGGCCACCTGCCCCCAGTGGGTCTATGATGTGGCCAAGAAATACATGAGACCAGATTGCAAACATATCGACCTGATTGGCAGGAAAACACAGAAGACCGCAACAACTGTGGAAGTAAGTGTGTGCTCAAATAGTAGAAGGGCAAGTTTCCAAGCATCATGGCTAAGGGTGGCCGTTGTACTTGGTTAACACTTTAAAAGTGACCCATTATGTTTTTCCCACTTTTCTGACCAATTCATGTTGTAATCTCTGTTTCAGATACATTTCAGATGAGATTTGATTTGATAGATTCATCCCTATTGAAACAGTAATGGTCACTTTTCACTTTGTGCAGCATCTTGCCATATCATGCCACTGGTCCCAGCGCGCAGCGGTGATAGGAGATGTGATCCAAGTGTACAGTGGAAGCCACGGCAGAACTATTATCTTCTGTGAGACCAAGAAAGAGGCCAGTGAACTTGCCATCAATGCATCCATCAAGCAGGTAAAGCCATATGTGCGCCATCAAATGTTCATATTGTGCGCCCATAACGGCAATCACTGAAACTTCTAAGAGTTGTTGACTTGTTGCCAAAGCAGTCGTCCCAGGCAACTGGCATACCGAAACAGTGACATCATTTGCATTGGTGTTGCTCTGAGTTGAAAATTGTCGCATTTATGTTGCGCTGTGTGACATCTTTTCAGAGTGCCCAATGCCTCCATGGAGACATCCCTCAGAAACAGAGAGAGACAACATTGAGTGGATTCAGGAAAGGATTGTTCGAGGTTTTAGTGGCCACCAATGTGGCTGCCCGTGGGTTAGATATTCCTGAAGTTGACCTTGTGGTCCAGTGTTCTCCACCCAAGGTGTGACACTGCAATATTCGGTACTTGGCGTTACGGTCATGGATTTATTCTCTTATGATTGAGCTTGTGTGTTGTCAACACTCATCAGGATGTGGAGTCCTACATTCATCGCTCAGGTCGAACTGGCAGAGCTGGAAGGACAGGAGTTTGCATCTGTTTCTGTCAGAGGAATGAAGAGGACCAGCTGCGCTATGTGGAAGACAGAGCTGTATGTGTCCTCTTTAAACCCCAAAATATCAAAACAACTTTTTGGAGAAGCTTTTGCTGATGTCAAGAAAGTAAACTGTTTCAATATATTTTGTTTTTGGTATTTTTGCAGGGCATCACATTCAAACGAGTCGGAGTTCCCACAGCCAATGAAATCATAAAGTCATCAAGCAAGGATGCACTCAGGTATGTGTGAGACACAATGTTGGTGAGCATGTTGCAATTCTGCGGTCAAACAATTCACTATATGCATTATTGTATCACAGTAGTGTGCTGGAATATGATGCTACGTCGTGTGGAATTGTCAGGTTGTTTCTTTTCCCCCCCAATCCAGGTTTCTGGACTCAGTTCCAGCTGCTGCTGTTGGATACTTCCGAGAGTCTGCAGAGAAACTGATAGAGACGAAAGGAGCAGTGGAAGCACTGGCTGCTGCCTTGGCACACATTTCTGGAGCTACAACTATAGAGCAGAGGTCACTGCTCAGCTCAGACGCTGTAAGTTAAACATGGGCAAACTTGTAAAAAATTTTGGCTTGAGCTTGCACCTTAACAGAGACTGCAACCCTTCAATCCTCACATGATTATTTGGGTGCAACATTTCAAATTTTAAAAAGGCAATGTTTTTTTTTTGTGTTGAACCTAAACAGATATATCAAACTGAGGAGTCGTTGCACCCGTAATGAATGTTTATTAATATTGCAGGTTTTAATCATGACTGTTTAGCTCAACTGATTTTTTTTGTTGTTTCCTAGGGTTTCACCACTCTGCAGTTGGCATGTTCTCAGGAATTGCAGAATTTGGGTTATGTCTGGCGAAGCATCGAAGAACAGCTTGGGGAGGACATTAAAAGCCACATCCATAGAATGAACTTCCTCAAAGGCAAAATGGTATATACTGTTGATTTAAATGACTATGCTAACAGTTAGCTGGAGGTTACAGTAGCTGTTTGTTAACAACTCTAAAATTTAAGACCCTAAACCAGAGGTAGGGAACCTATGGCTCGGGAGCCAGGTAGGGCTCTTTTGATGACTGTATCTGGCTCTCAAGCATTTCTTACCACAATAAAAATGTATTTTTGCTAACATTTTAAAGTAAACATCACAGAAATGACTGTTAAAAATAATATTAAAAATCAACAACTTTTTTTATGCATTTTAATTCGTCCATCTATATTCTGCTGCAATACGGCCGACCATATCCATCTTTCCTGATATTTTCCAGGTCAAACACCAAAACTCGATTATTACTGGGTAATGCGGTAGTCTACCTCGGTCATTGAGATGTCAACATGTAAATATAAACTTTTCTCCTTTAGTCAAATAGTCACCTAGCTAAAGCTGCAGAACCAAGCCTTCTGGCAAAGATGGCCAAAAGAATGAAATATACTGATTATGGTGCAAAATTATGCAGCAGCAGAAGTTGTATTAATGGCAACAAGTATTTGATTTATTATTAGACGCTGCGCTGCTCACGAAAGTGTGCTGGCCACACCCCATTGGCGTGCGGTAGTGTGCCTGGTCTACACAATTAGAGCCCATTATATCTAAAACTGTTGGTCTTACATAAAAATGCACACATTTTATTGTATTCAATGTTTAAAAAAATGTATATGGCTCTCACAGATACACATTTTAAAATATCTGGCCTTCATGGCTCTCTTAGCCAAAAAGGTTCCTGACCCCTGCCCTAAACCTTATTTTGTGACATCAGCAAAGGATATGTTCACACATTTTAAAATATCTGGCCTTCATGGCTCTCTTAGCCAAAAAGGTTCCTGACCCCTGCCCTAAACCTTATTTTGTGACATCAGGAAAGGATATGTTCAAGGCTTAAAGTGTTGCTTTATTGTAGTCCTTATGTTGAGAGAGGAGACTGTTTCTTTCCAATATAGACTTCAGAATAGCAGTTTATAGTTATTAGCTGTTTGATGTTCTCTGAAGTGAGCCTAACTGTCTCATAATTTCTTATCTGGTACAGATTAACTAACTGAATTGTAATGAAGCTATCATTTTAACCTGACTGTTTCCATTAGGGAGTTTGTTTTGACGTCCCGGCTGACAAAGTCAAGGAAATTCAGGTAAGGACATTTGAAGATAAAAGGTTCAATTTCTGGTGATGTTGGAGGAGCTACTGTTGTAGAACATTACATCAATCAAATTGCATGTGTTGTACAAAAGATCCTGTCTGTCATTTGACCACACTCCACATCAGTATGTTCTGGTTGATTTACATTTGTATCCGGCAGAATATTGTTCACATGTACATTATGATGGACACATGAAAATCAACAAAAACATATTGCTACTTTACCATTATAAAGATGACATTTGTCTGTAGAATATATCCCAGGCCAATAGAATACCAGCTCCATCACTCATATGGGGCATCTTAAAAAAAAAAAGTATTTTGTTTACACCTTGTCTCATAAAATTGCTCTCAATGCTTGATTGTTCAATAGGACACCTGGACTGATGGTCGCCGTTGGCAACTGACAGTGGCCACAGAGCTCCCTGAGCTGGAGAGGCAGTACAGTAATCAAGGAGACAGAGGCTTCGGTAACAGACGAAGAGGATTCGGAGGCGGAAGGGGACGGAGTTTTGGGGGAAGTGGCAGATATGGTAATGGATTCCACAGAGGCGGTGGTGGTGGCAGGGGTGGCGGCGGCAGGGGAGGCAGCGGTGGTTATGGCAACAGGAGTAGTGGACAAAAACGCAACTTCAGCCAAGCGTTTGATTACTGAGGTGCCAACCTGGGACTGGCTGTCACGTCTGTGGGTTGGCAGCGTTTTCTATTGGCGAGGATTAGCGGGCGGCACTCTCCTTGATGATACAATGTCAGATATTCATTAAATGTATTTAAAGCTCATATTCAACAATATGAGCAGTGTCTTTACTCTGACATTAAGCTGCCAAAGGTTTCCTGAGAAACCTTTACACTCTTAAAGGGATGGTTTGGATTTTTGTTTTTTTTATGAAGATGTGACATCCCCATCGGGAGTGTCGTGCATCGGCAGTGAACCCCCCCCCCCCCGTTGCTGGGGGTCACTTAAGTAAAGCGTTTAGCTTCGCAAAACAATATGCGTTCAAAAGAGTAATACATTTGCATCACGAAATCGTCAGGAAAAAGTCAGACATCAAAACCACAATTTCACTCCCTCTGTATCAATTCACAGTTTTTACATGTGCAGATGACGACCTCTGTGACGCATTAAATTGAGAACTACAGTGGTATTGTCACAAAAGTATCTAAAAAATGGTGTGGACTTGTAATTATCTGGGCTGTAACAGCAATATACTCAACCACTGAGTTGTCATGGTCATTGCTAGTAGGGAATATTGTCTTGCCATATTGGCTTTTGGATAAGTGGGAACCTGAGTGGCAGAGGGAACGGCTTAGTGTTTTTACTGGTATACATTTAATGACTGATAAATAAACCTGTTTTGAAGTGTTTTGCTGCTTCGGCACCCCAGGTAAGAACTAGCTATTGAGGTAATATATGTCGCCTGTACGTATATTGTTCTCAGAACAGGCAAGAACCAGCTTGTAACGTTTTGCAGCAAATCCCCAATTCACTATCTGAGCAGTAAAGACTGAAACAGATAAGATGTGCGCAACAGTTGACAGCAGGCGGCAGCACGGTGATATGAAGAGAGGGAAAAAGACTGGCAATTGTGATGTCTGGCATGCATTTATGGATCGCATTTTTATGATACACATGTATTTTGACCGCATATTGTTTTGAGAAGCACAACACATAAGTGACCCCACCAAGTAGTCGTAACATCATTGCGACTACTTCAATGCTGCTCATCGGAGGAAGTGGGGGGAGGGGGATAGCCGCTGTTGATAACTACACTGCCGATGGGGATGTCATACAACTTCATGTCAAAAAATTTTAACTATCCCTTTTAAGATGGACCAATGCCAACCGTCGGTTATAACAGACTTCTATGCAACCCACGGATTGTCATGCTGAGTTTTCACCTTTCAGATCAGTACATTGCTGAAATCCAAAGTGAACGTTGTAGAAGGAAGCTGTGCTGGATTACGTTTTTATTACTTTGCATTTGGGGACAACTAGGCAGCACCATCTCCACCCACACCACATTTGCGAGGAGTGATCATGGTTGTCAACCTCTTCGAGGTGGAGTCTGTTTGCTATGTACCTTACCTCAGGTCAATATTCTCCCCAAGCTTTTGGATGATTGCTTTGCAACTCGCTCTTTTTACTGACTTCATTTGAAAGGAGTGTGTCCATTAAATGGTCAATTAAGGTTGTGTGTGTGTATTTATGTAGTCAATGTGAGTATGTGTACCTAAAATTAGAATGTTGCTTCTAGAAAGTAATGTCAAATAACATCAAATTAAAAATGAAAGGCCAAATCCTTGCAGGCACCTTGATTGAAGTGTGAAAATGCTTCATTTTTTTTTTTGCTGATATACCAAAATGCTACCGTAACTTAAGTAATGATATCGACATTTGCAGCGGTTCTTCTCTGAAACTGTCAGGTCACACATCTCATGTATTGAACACACGCTTCACACTTACTTGAATGTGATGCCACTGTATTTCACAAACGCTCTGTTGTAAAATAAGACAAATACTTCAATATGCATTATAAGTTATAGAAAAGGAGTCTTGTTTATTTGAACATACTGTCTCAACAACAAAGCAATTCAATTTTATGTGGCACACAAGTATGAAATTATATACTGTAAGAATTGTCCCTCACGTCGCTTTTTTTATTTTAGCTGCTTGCGACTCAAGTCATGTGTGATATTGCATTAAGAGAAGCACTTGCAGAACTTTACAATCATTGCAAACTAGATTCACAAGCATAAGGTGAAGGAAGTAATTCCAACTTCATATCGGACCCAAAAAAATTGCACTTATTTCAACGCAATGAATATATGTATTACACAATTCATTGTTTAGTGTCCCATCAAATCAAAATATATGAAAGCAATTATAGACTACATTTAACGGTACAAAGTCATAAATAATTCTTTGGTTTATGTGCAAATGTTGCATTTTAAGTCCATTTTCAGGAGCGCACTGATCAGATTGAGTGTGCAGTAACTTCACATCATGCAGGCCCAAGAAAATGTTGATACAAATTCAACCAGGAAGTTAGTTATTGTTCTGCTACCAGGCCATGACTCAGTACATGAGTGAGCCTGTGAGTGTGTTATACTGTATGCCATATCAGATGAAACTACAGTATATCTCAAAGGGCATTAAAACACCTTTAGACCTTGGCTTCTGATAAGACGAGTGACACATGCAGAACAAACACAATCTAAAAGTCATCACTTGTGACGCTAAGTGCACTGGTGTTCGGGTTCTCCAGAGTCAAGCCATCATCATCATCATCCTGGACACACAAAGAGAAACACACAGTTGACCAGATTAATTGCCCATTAATTAGTTATTGATCATATTTTAAAGTTTTAAAATAAAAATAATTTGCATTATATAGCCACTGTACTGTAAATTCTGGACTATTGAGCACACCTGAATTAAGCCTTTTAATATACACATTTATCGACCGCACTTGTCTATAAGCCACAGGTGTCCATGTTGTAACATACAAAAGTGGCAGTGCTGGACACAGCATTAGAACATTAAGTGCTTTGCGCACACAATAAACCTTGCAATCCAACTCAACTCAGTGTTTCCACATTTGCCGCACTTTTGCCCTCTCTGCAGCGGGTTCCACCAGCTGCATACACTCACTTTAAGTACCACTAGGAGCAGCTGATTGGAATGATATGGAATGGCCACGAGTGAGTCTGGCCAAAGAGTTTTTTGGTTTTTTTTTTACTTACAATGTCTTTCAACTTGTAGTCTTTCTCTGTACTGCGGTATGACACCACGTGGATCAATGTGTAGACCCTGTAGAACAAAATAAAAGTCAAGCAGTACCTTTTTCAGGTAGAAATAACACACCGGGGACAAAATGTATGCGTACCTGTGATATAACATGGCAAGGAACTGAATGAGGAGAAGGACTGCAAAAGACAGCAGGAACATCAAACTGAGAGGCTCCACCTGTCAACGTGAAGATGGCAGTTAAGTTTTGCATCAGATTTTACTACTTTAAAACATGTCAGTCCTGGTTTTGTGTGTGTGTGTGTGTGTGTGCGCTCGTGAACCAACCTTGAGGAACTCTCCAGATTGTGTTCCATTCGAATAGTATTTAGGAATCTTAATGCTGATGACGTCATTCCCAATGGCTTGCAGGAAGAAAGTTGCAACCACCCAGAGCACATTGATGATGAAATACAGGAATACCGCCTATGGAATGATGGGAAAACTTGATTTCTTGACTGAATCTATTAAGTAGCTGGTTTTCGATATGTTGACGTGCCTTTGACATAGATAATAACCAGAAGTGACGTTTGCTGACCTTGTTGCGCAGAGATTTGAGCTCTCTGGTGACCTCGTCCAGATGAGCTTTAGTGTCTACAATGGGCTTCAAGTAGCGCTCGATCAACTTGCTCCAGAAGTCGTGTTCATCCTACATGCATATACAAAGACATGTATTTGTTTTTTCAGGAAATTGTTAGCCAACATGGTCTCAATTTCTCCTCTGGGACCAATCTCCCCCCAAACGGCTACTGTCCAATCCTACGATTATGCAGCGTTCAGGACAACTCCGTGAAAAGTGAATGTTTTTGTGTGCTGTGCTCCAAGAAGCTAGTGTATGCTATAGTGGTGGAGCCGAACCCTAATAATGACGAATAATTATTTCAAACAAATACTTTTAAAATGTTTATATTAAACACAACAATTAAAACATAGCAGGAAGCCGAGTTTCTTCATGAGACTGCGATGCATGCCCGTATCAGCCAATGAGTGACCGGTGTTCAGCAGTCGGGGGTGGAGACAGAGCAGTCTGCCCGCCCCTCACAAGTCGCTGCGGCGCGGGAGGAGGCATCTGTATTTTGCTTTGTAAACATTCTACCTTTCACCTCAACTGGGTTTCATAAGCTGTTTTCAACTACCAGTAATAGCGGAGTTTGACGTTTGACGGGGAGATTATGATGTTGGGCTGCATTTAGTAGATATTTACTTCTGCGTTCTCCTGTTGGTCTTGTTAGCATTAGCTTGCTAACGGTAAGGCCTTTGACATTGGCTTTAAACGGTTAAGTAAGTAAGGCTTGGGAATTGAATTGTATGCACTTCTGGGTGGTATTTGGTACCTTTTAAGTTAGTGTGTGTGTGGGGGGGTCATGTTCACAATGATATTTTAGTAGTTTTTGATTCAGACGATCGCGTTTGTGGTTATATATATTTGTTTTGGGCGGGGAGGGGGTTTATGCTCAGGACCCGAGCTCACTAGCATTATAGAAAATGGATTGATGGTTTTACACTGTGTGGTGAGTCTGCTGTGTTTCCAGTTCTGTTGTCTTTCCGCGTGTCTGTGAACCCGTCACGGATACAGTTGGAGTTATATGGGTTAATGGATACCTCAAGAGTGCTGATTTGGTACAAACCAGGGTGATTAAGAAACTGACCAACTCTAGAATCAGTGTCTTACCTCATCTAGCTTCTGCACCTGAGGGGCAGTCAGAGTTTTCTGAATGGCTCTCTGGACTTTTTTCTCTAATCGTTCCATGCGACTGGTCTTCAGGGTGCGCCGAGCCTATGTTGACACACAATTGGTTCATCGGATTATATTTGGCTGGCTAAGACATTTGATATGATAACGTCAATACATGGATCAAATCTGGCATGGATACTACATTTTTTAGTTTTAGAAATTGCATGTAATTGTTCTACAGTAGCTATCGTTATTACTATACCTGCTCGGTCAGTGCCTGTTGCAGTTCCTCCTGCTGGCTTTCTGTCAGAGCATCCTCTGGTCCCACTCCATATAGTTCTCCACTGAGTGTGTCCGTTAACATGGCGACCAAATCCTCACACACGTCTTGTAGGTTTTTGGCGCGGAGAGAGTACCTGAGTTTAGGAAAAGAACAAGAACATGTGACTACATCGGCCCAATTAACTAGTTCAACCGATTAGATGTTTTTGGAGGCTTTTGGAACATAATTATTAGTTCCTTCCTGACTGGGTGTACTTCTCACTAGGGATGTCCCAATTTGATATTGATATACTGATAGCAGATATTCAGCTGATTTGTGATTGAATATGGACTTTTGTTAGTAATACAATAGGCATATTTAATCAAATGTTACGTATTTTGCTTATATGAAACATTTTAAGCACACATATGGGTAAATTAACTAAAATACATACACATTTAAGGCATTCAGAAAATGCATCCAAAGATGCTGGAAATGAGATGTAGTATTCCATACTGGTCACTGGGTGTCAGTCACGTTACTAATGGTTAATGGTTTACAGTCATGTTCTGCATTGTTCAGTACCGTATTTGTTCTTGTAGGTTCCTCTTCAGGTTGGCAAAGGTCAGCTTCTTTAAAAACTCTTCTTTCACTGGACTCACCCAGTCTAAGAACACACGCACACAAATACAAACATCATCAATAGGGTGCTAAAATGGACAATAAACATTTGCTATTTGTCATTCTAATGTGGTTTAATAATAATAGTTTTGCAGCAGTTTTGCAGTTTGGCGGCCGTCCACACTAGTAAATAGTTGCATCCAGACGGGAACGGATAACTGAGGCACACTTCCATCTGGTGCTGTGAACAGAAATGTGGTCGGAACTACCACAGACGAAATAATGGCTGAAAATAAAAATGTGAGTCGTGACACTGGAAAATCTTGGCTTGTGGTTAAAGCTCACTTCTGGTCACACGACTGTTGCGAAACTGTTGCGAATTTGCTTGTCCATATGGAAAAGACTAGCCGCCTTTTTCATATTTTCCCACTCTGCAAGCCATTTTCAAAAAATACCGCCATTTCCGTGTGGATGAGAAGCTGAAAGGCTAAAATTCTTTTCCGTTTTGACCTGAAAATGTTCTCGTGTGGATAAATCCCAATCACAATATTCAACTCTCCAATGGTCATCCCCATGCTACAATCAACCTACAATCAAATGTGTTGAGATGTGTAAACCCTTGAAGGAGCTACAAAGATAACACATGTACCTTATATGAAAATTTAATAAATCATACCAGAAAATAATACATTCTTCCAGCACAATTTGGATTTTGTCTTAGTTAAAAAGGTTTCTTACCACTCATAGGAAGTTCTGTGGCCTGGTTGCCGTCTTCGTAATCGTCATCGTAAGATGCAGTTGTTGATATACTCTTTTTTTCATCACTGTCACTGTCACTAGACACACACACACAACTTTAACAGTTCAGTTGGGCTCAACGAGTACTATAATTATGATATATTACTATGTATCGATGTCATTATGTACTGTAATTAATCAGGAATGGCATTTTTAAAGTTACCTGTCACTGGACACGGAGTCAAAGACTTTCAACTTCATCCAGTCTTTCTCAGTCCGAAGTTTCCGACCCCCTTGCTCATCAGTCTCTTTGCTGGTATCCGGTCTAGCTTGTGGCTCCACATTTGAAGCGGCAGGTTGACTATTTTCAAGGTTTGTGATAGCAAGGGGAGGGGCTTGCTGTTCAGTTTGTCTTGTGATTTGTTGAAGGATCAGATTCTCTGTTTCCTGGGTTATCTGTCAATCATAAAGAAAAAAACTGCTATGAATGAACCGGTCCATGAATACACATACACATAATAATATGTCAGCAGGTGTTCAGGTTACCTGCAGCTTCATGTCCCAGCAACAGAGTTTGCAGTTTCTATCACACAAAACATTATGGTTCTTTTTCACCTCTGTTGCCCCCCTATGATGAAATAGCAGAAAAAAACAGACCTTCAGCGTCGGCATGCCCAATATCCTTCATACTAAACCAGTGTTTGTACTCATAAGTTTAGTGGTAAATGAGATAATTCTATGAATAATCATTGGTGCATTACTTATTGGATTCTCTGGTGCCCCAGGACACAATGTGCATGTTAACCAGTGAGTAAATGGTAAGCAGAAGGTAGCCACTGGGAATACAGATGAAATACATCAGGCCGTAGACAATCATCCCTGGAGGAGAAAAAGAATATCATGACATCATTTTACACAAATCAGAGAGTGCTGATGATAATCGAATGTTTATTGTATGTACCAAACTCCTCAGGGTGTAGGATAGCAGTCACCAAGTACATGATCGTCATGGAAACAAGGAACACACCAGTCGGGGTTAAAAATGTGCCCTGAACCACCATATCACCTGGTTGGGATGGGAGGGTGGAGTTCATTATAATGTGTAAGTTTAAAAAAAAACAAGCTAGAATCTCACCAAGATCCGGACATTTACTCACCGATTATAGAAAATAACGATGCTGTCATGAGGAAGGCATACAGAACACTCATAATCCCAGCAATTGTTATCTGATTGTTTGGTTTGGCAACGAAACAGACGATGATGTAGAACACGGGAGGAATGCTTGCAATGATGATGGAAAGTGTACCAGCAAGTTGGAAGACAAACTGGAAAGCACCTGAAGAAAAGAACATTGATGAATAGCTAAAGATAGATATATTATGCAAATGAGATGGCTTTCTTGACAACTTACCCGCTACCATAAGTGTCACTGAGGCTGGTCCAAGAATAGAAGAACCAACGGTAAACATCTGGTAGAAAATATAAAGTCTGGATATGGAGGAGTTTCTCTTCACCGTTTCTGAGCCACTGCAGTACAAATGAGTTCATATTCATCTGAATGAAAACATCCGAAAAACAAAAAGCACTGACCTGTGCAACAGGTCCAGGGTATTAGCCAGCGTCGATGGTCCCCATCGTCTCCTCTGGTTATAAAACTCTTTGAATTCTTGCGGAGAGTTAGTATAAGCGTCAGATGCGGCGTTGTATTCCACACGCCACCCTTGCTGCAGCAACAACGTACACAACCAACGATCCTCTCCTGGAAAAAGTGAAGCAATTCAATTGAAGAAGATTGATTGAATATCGCAAGGAGCCGACGAAGGAAAGGACAATCTGGACCTTGGTCGTATTGGACATATTCTGCAGCTCTGGTTGCGGTCGTCGTGTATCTCTTCAGTACGTTGTCATCCATTAAGGCGGATGCTCGAAACAGACTGAAACATCCTGGACTGCACAGCACGGATCCAAACACATGTTCTGCTGTCTTCTGAAGCCAGTGACCGACTGCATATTCAAACTTTTGGTACCACACCATGGGACCTGATGGCCAGACACAGAGCTTAAAATGTAGATGATGAACTTTGTATTGGTGGGTCCCTCTGAAGGCCCCCCCAGAAAACCATGTATGGATTAGGTTTCTTGTTACTGCTCTGCTGTTATTCCTCACTGCTAGTCGCTAATTATTTTGTCGACTGCTGCAGTATGTTTTTCCATAAGTGACTTGTCTATTATGATTGATCTGTTGTGCTGCAGAATAATTGAATACAAATGTTCGCTTACCCATTCCGGTCGGATGGATTCGCCCACAGGCTGCTCCTACATTTTCATACATCCTCAGTCTGTCAATGGAGGTAAATATGCAATCCAAATGGGTGAAAGAAACAAAATATCCCTTAAAATATGACATGAAATCACCTCCCCAAGCTATTATAGAATACAATTGTCCAATACTGACCTGTCTACAAGTAGAATGACAGCTTTAGGTTGGAAGTCAGTGTCTCCGTCCAGAGCCAGGATGTATACATTCTCATCTGAGATGAATCTTCTCTTGTTGTCATTGTCATACTGGGGCATGAAGAATATCTCCCCATCCAAAGAGATCAAAGATTCTCTGCATAGGTGATTCTGCTGCTCAATACATAAAGAGAGTGTTGTTTCATTTGCATAAACTCCATGAACCATGATGTAATATTACATGAAAGTAGTAAAAATCTTACTTTGATCTTCTGTGGCGTTTTAGAAATGTACCCCTTCCAGCCAAGAAGATAATACATGTACATAATCTAAAAAACACACCAAAATAAATAGTTACAATTTGACCCTTTTGTGGCTTTCATTCAACCAATATCGTATCCCAACGGTTTTTGGGTTAACATGTATCTGACGATATAAAGTCGCTTGAGCCTTTAGGTCGGCAGCACATACCTGCGACCATCTTTTCTTGTTCCGGATAAGACCTTTGTCTTTCAGGTGAATGTAGAGCATGTTGCCTTCTGGCATAACAAACATGAGTCTTCCGCCATATGGAGTTTCCACAATGGATACATCATCTGGTTCTTTGTTGGTAAAAACCCTGAATATTTGAATGAAAGGTTTAGATGGAAAGAAATGTACTGTACGCATGCTTGAATGGAAGGCAAGACCTCACCTGTAAACCTCAATGACGACTTGTGTTAAGTCATTCACATAGGAGTTAACCAGCCTCTTATCTGTGTCTTTTTCAGTCATGAAGGCGTCATCCACGTAAATGTGACACTCAAAATCAAAACAGTCCTTATGTTCTTCTTTTGGATCACCCCGGTAACGGTCCAACCTAAAAATATATATATATTTTTTTACCAGGGTCCAAAGATTTGCATCCCATTTGCATGCATGTCTGGGATAGTAAACAATAATGGATAGATCATTCACTGTATAAATGTTAAATCCGGGGTGCCCGTTATGTCAATCAAGAGCTAACGGTCGATGGCGAAGGTAGTTTGGGTTGATCACATAAATGACTATTATATGATTTGTCATATGACATCAGTCAGCTCCTGATTCACTCTTGCTCTTCCGTGGCAAAGATTACCTGGTGAAGACCAGCCACTCGTCCACCATACAGCCTAATCATTTTAATTTCTTTTAAATCTGCGAATGTGATACATGAACTGAATAATACATGAACTGTGTGACTACTGAATGCTCAGGTTAAGTACCCAACTTTTGAGGAATTATGTTTAATTATCTTTATTGAATTGTGAAGTGTGAATGTTATCAACTAATTTCATTACTTGTAAAATTGGACACTGTGAATGTGAGATACTAATCATTCGTATTTAGTAAAGTAGTCTCCAATTTAAAGGTCAGTGTTCTCATGTGTTGTTGCTATGCAAACCTGAACATGGAGGTGAGAATCTTGAGCATTTCATCATAAGTCTCATGCCACATGGTGGCACATAGGTAGATGACACAGCTCTGGATGTCGTCTTGGCTGCAGCATTGAGGAGGAGACAGGAGAACGGTTATGTTATGACTTGTAAATGACTGACCAGAAAGTCCTTTTTTATCAGTATTGTTTCCTTCTAGCTGACAAATTATTGATAGCAAATATCTCCACTTTTTTTTTTTTTTTTTTTTTACCTTTCTTGGTTCCGGGCCCGAGCCACCTTCATCTTGGTGTTGAGTAACAAAGACAAGTCAATGAAAGCAGATTCGTAGAGACGCCGAACAAACAGCTGAGATGTTCTTTCGATTCGCTGGACCTATGAGGTAGTAACGAAAAATATCTTCAGCGATGCGATGTATTATTTCAGATTTACATGGCAAGTGTGTATTGCCATCTACCTTGATCTTCCATACGTAGTACGTGCACGTGACAAAACCCGACCACATGCATACTCCCTCGAGTGCCAGCATGGAAAAAGGCCATTGCAAGTAGTAGCTGTCAATGAAATCCCCATTTACTATACATAATGGAATAATAACACAATATATTATACATATATATATTAATGTATAGGTACCTGTTAAGTGACGTTCGGCAGATGCTCCTGGTGATTTCAAGTAAGACCAAAGGAGTTGTGTTCTTTTGGCTTAAGAAGAACAAACTTTCACAAAACTCTGCAATAGAAAAACACATTTTAAGTAGTTGGATAAAATAATGCATTAACACTTGAACTGAGGGGAACCATTCACGTTTGTTTTAATTTAATGTAACCTATTAACATACCAAAGATACTTGTATATTCCTGCAATGCATACAACCAAATCAGCCAATTTTAGCCATGGCCAAAAACACTGGCCGATATGTTTGGCCTTTTGTCAAAAACTCACCTTGAATACTCCCTTCTTTCGCTCCATCCAGTTTTTGAGCTTGTGTTATGAAAAGGATCAGTCCCAATAGTAGCACTGAAGGCCCTGTGCAACATAAGGGCAGGGCAAAACTCATCCTGACAGCATGAATCTTACAGGCCACCACTCCAAACCAGTGACACGCTGCCGAGCAAAATGCCTGAAGCAGGAGACAATGTGCTCATTAATGTCAGCCTGGTCAATAATAATACATCAAGACAATCATTAATCAGTCTTTACTGATTCTTATGTCCATTTCATTCATTATTGATATCCAATTATAAAGGGTATATATCTATATGTATTTTTAATGTCCGCCTACCTGTAAGAAAAACAGAACCAGTCCGATCTGTAACAATTCCCAGTCTACACTCCGTAAGTTGAAGTCATCCCAGACGATGGATTTTTCAATGACGGCATAGTACAACAGGTATACCGCCCCTACAAATGATAACAATTGGTGAGTTATTCACAAGACAGAATCTCTTGTTATTAAGATTTTGTCACAGGCAGACAATTACCGATAACAATTATCCTCAGAATGCTGCTGATGACGAACACAAAGTCCCTGAAACCATCCAGTTCTGACAATGTATCCTACAGGAAGATACAAAACCCAACATAATTAATTAATCTAATGTATGCTGATACGCTACGTGGATAATGCCATTTCAATGAAACTGTGACGTGTACATACGTTTGGAAACACAGATTTTACCTGAATGCGATTTGTAGCTTGCACTGGATTCTCCCACCAGCAGAAAGAGATTAGGATTGAGGAGAAAATTCCAATTGCAATAAAAACGAAACAGTCGGGACTCTGGTTATCCACATATGATGAGACGCGGACGTAATAGTCAACTCCGAGCAGGCAGTATCCTGTAGACAAACATGAGAGAAACAACTTTTGGCTTCACTTCCATTGACAAATCCGGTTGGTCTATGGACTTGGAGGTTCAAGGCGATAGGTGTTCAGTTATAAGGCCTTGTGGGCCTGTTGTAACTTATTGGAATATTTGAAAACAGCCAAGATTACAATTACCAGCACTTGTTAGAATGATGGAGCAGATTGGGAATAGGATTTTCCAGGTTTCTGCCTGCAGTTGGAAAATAATCTGAAGAATTGCAGATACAATGCAGACACCCCCGCTGATGAACAGATTCGTCAATACGTCAAACTGAGGCATCACCACGAGTACAAGGGTTGCAGTGCCAAGTGACACGATGCATTCAGTGACGCAGATCTGCAAAATAAAACCGGTCAGTAAAGTGCTTTCTTTTTAAATATAAAATGTCTAGATTATGTAATAAACGTCACGTACAAATGACATGGTCTTCAAGTTGGGTTGTACAAAGCTCTTGAAGGCACACCTCCACAGTGATTTGATGAACACCAGGACATTTGGACACACTAGGCAGAACACCAGCATCAGCATGTAGAACTGTTTTTCCCTTGGAGTGCGCATGGAGGTTGGACTGGACAACGTTGACAGCACCAGGAGAGAACCCTGATTGGCCAAAATAAAATATGTTCCCTATATGTACTGATGATTGGACGTCATTTATGAATCATACCTTGGCAACGACAGCACTGGCCAGAACACATAAACCTACGATAACGGCCACGAGGTACTGGGCCAGTTGGAAGCACCTTCTTTTTTGTTCCTTCTCAGCTCCTATTGGATTGAGTTGAAATGGATCCCATCGTTCCCTGGATCACACACAAGTTGTATTAACACCATATTACAAATAATCTAATCTCATGCTATAACCACAGTTATTATCATTATTGCACTGAACGGTCTGTGGCAAAGTAACCTGAGAAGAGAGATAGAGAAAGGGTTGGGTTTTTTTTTTCCACTGGTACTCACATACTTTTCCATATATTGAATCACAAGTTTTGACCTTTGACACCACAAAATGGAAAGTATGATTCAGGTTTCACAGGCATTTAACTAACATTGATATGATTTTTTTTACTTTTTGTTCCCTTTTTTGTTTTCTGCGCTCCTTTAAACATGATGACATATATTTTATTATGGTTTTAATGTAGTTGCCAATATTTCCTGCTTTTCAGTGCATGGCCCTTTCAGCAGAAGGAAATGATTAAGTCAACCCAAACCTGTCATTTTGATATGATTATTTTTTTTATATCATAAATGCTGTATAACTATCAAAAAAAAGACTTCATAATTTGTTCCTTTTTGTATTGTAAATTGTTTCATATGGCATATATACAGTTACACTCATTCATTCAACCTTACTTGTAAATATCAGAATAGCTGTAGCTTGCAATAAAACAACAACAAAAAAAATTAATAACTCAACATTATGAAAGTTTGAAAATAAATGTAATTTACAATTTATTTTGGAGTGCCACTATATAAAAAAAAACACCCATATAAAGCAACTTGACAGATTTCAGGTTAGTTTTGTCCAGAAGTATTGCTTCTCCATCTATGCAGCCAATTTGTTTGACAAATTGTACAACAAAAAGCCTCTCAGAGACCACCGGGCAAGAATCAAACCCTCTAGAGAAAAAGATGGATTTCTGCTTCTTCAGAGGAAAATGTCAGCGAGACCAATTTTCCTCCTCTTTTGTATGAATTTAATCAAGTTGGCTAATTAGGCTGAAAGCTTGCCATCCACAAAAATTATATATATATATATATATATATATGTGTGTGTATAGATTCATTATGTTAATCTATTCAATGTTCTTGGCTAATTAAAGCAAAGTAGAAATGATTATTTCTTACTTGTGTCTTTCCTGTCTGTTCTTTCCTCTGTGTTTGATGTCTTCCATCTTGCTTGTCTAGTCTTGTCTTGTTGTGATCAATATGAAGATCATGCATCCAGTGATAGAAGGTGGAGGGATGTCTGTTGAAACCGTAATATCCCATATGGAAAACAAATAGAAAAAAACACATTGAATGCTGAGTTGTTTCATATATCGTACAGTATATAAGGCTTTTATGATTTTCTATTGATAGTGGCCACTTTTTTCACACAAGATAATCATTTACTGTATCATGATTGTTCTGAAAAGTACCCAAATCATACAAGTTTCATTTTGTACAAATGTAGTCAGGATATTATACGTGTTTTCACTGTCTGATGCATTACATAGAAGTTTCAAACAAAAGAGATGCAAACAGATTTACATATATTCACATTAATATATAAACAATGACACACAAATACCAAACAAGTACTCGAGAAGACAAAGTATACCTTCCTTTGTGCTTGTTGTCTTGTATTCCTTAGCTCCCCATCCACTTCAGTGCCAGAAGAAAAACTAAATGAGTTAACTTCATGAGCAAATGTGTGTACAAAATTGAAATGATCCTCCAATTTGAAAAAAAATGTAACAATTTAAAAAAGAATGAAATATTTCCTCAAGGAACTCACCAGTGTGCACATGTTCCACCCGAATGTATCAGCAAGTGTGCATGTGTCGTTGACAAATACTGTTAGATAACAATGTAAGGGTTGCTGTAAAAGGTTGCACCGTAACCACCCAAGATGACTTAACTGTACATGACTAATAAACAAACAAAATCTCAGTAATCTCTCCTGCTTTTATGGAAGAGGCCATAAAGAGGTACAAAGGTCATATTCACGGATACACGCCCTTTCTCCGACTGTAGAGTTTTTAATTAACTGAGCCAACTCATGGACTCAGTACTCTCAACTCACGATGATCGTGAACAAAGACATTTTATACGGCACCGTCATAAATACACACTGGACCTTCCCTCCTCACAATAACAGGACATTCCTATTCCCTTCCTGAATTCAAAAAGGGAACTTTTTGTTGTTTAAAGTGATATTTTAGCTTGTTTTTCATAAGATATTCAACCACCCAAAGTCTCAAGATATTTTTTGTTTATTTCCTGACAGATAAGGAAGTGCAACTTAAACATTTTCATTCATTCATTTTCTACTGCTTTTTCCTCATGAGGTCTGCGCGCTAACCACTAGACCGCCGTGCAGCTTAAACATTTTCAAAATATAAATATTATTTTTAAGCAAAAAGGCTAAATCTATTGTATAAACAAATGCAACTTTGATGTAAAACAATATCATTAAATCTCAACATTTTCTCCGGGTACTCCGGTTTCCTCCCACATTCCAAAAACATGCTAGGTTAATTGGTGACTCCAAATTGTCCATAGGTATGAATGTGAGTGTGAATGGTTGTTTGTCTATATGTGCCCTGTGATTGGCTGGCTACCAGTCCAGGATGTACCCCGCCTCTCGCCTGAAGACAGCTGGGATAGGCTCCAGCACCCCCGCGACCCTCGTGAGGATAAGCTGTAAAAAATGAATGAAATACAGATGAAATTAAATGGATAATTATACCAATCAAATGTACAGATATGAGCATTGTGTATACGCAGTACATGTATCATACAGTGCTTAACCTCTTATTTAAAATCAAAAATGTTATTTCCTCACAGCTAGGAGACCAGGGTTCAATTCCACCCTCGGCCATCTCTGTGTGGAGTTTGCATGTTCTCCCTGTGCATGCGTGGGTTTTCTCCGGGTACTCCGGTTTCCTCCCACATTCCAAAAACATGCTAGGTTAACTGGCCACTCCAAATTGTCCATAGGTATGAATGTGAGTGTGAATGGTTGTTTGTCTATATGTGCCCTATGATTGGCTGGCGACCAGTCCAAGGTGTACCCCGCCTCTCGCCCAAAGACAGCTGGGATAGGCTCCAGCACCCCCGCGACCCTCGTGAGGAAAAAGCGGTAGAAAATGAATGAATGAATGAAATGTTATTCCAAATTTGACAATATTATAGTTTTATACCGGAACATATTATGTATATGTTATTTGTAGGAATACTTGTTTCAAAACGCAAACAATGAAGGTGTTGCGTCTTCAGGAAGAATCCTCTCTTTAGCTATAAAGCACACCTTAAGCCCCACTAGCACCATAGGGACAGGTTCACTGTTGACATTTATTTAATAGCCTTGTATGAACTTCATGTTATTCTCTCACACTTAATCTTAGGCTGCTTGTTTGCTGTAGCTTTCTGATGTTGTATTGTTTGTCAGCTTTTACTCTTCCCATTTGGGAATTCATTGTAAGATGACCGCTTTGGCTTTGTATCAACGGAACCCGTGCCAAGGCTAAAACATTTCAGTGGGTTGACCTTGTCGACTGTGTTTAGTGTTTAGTGTGTTACCACTGGGTGTCACTACAGAGCTGTGGCTGCAGCTGTTGTCAACGCTTTGCTTTTTACGGTTAAGTGTGTTGGAGGATCTGCAATATTTGTCCATGAATTTAACTTTGGTGCTTCTTATCGGGGAGCGTCGATTTGGCATAGTTGATGTGATTGAATGTGTGAAGACATGGGTGCACAAGGAGTATTAATTCTGCTGTGCACGCCTGTCAGTGCGGACCAAAAAGAATGTCTCTGTCAGGTGTGGACCCTCATTAGGATGCGCTGCTGGTGCATAATCAACAGGCCATATGGTCGACATGACGGTGGTATCTTCCCCTCGCTGTATGGAGGTTCAGTTTAACAGTGACCCTACAATAGAAAAACTATTTACTGTAGTGTCGTGGTTCTCAAACTGTTTACACCAGGGGATTCCAAGGTGCAGCCTGGGGAGAAATGGGTAAATGTTGTTTTACAGCCCTAGAGGCGTGGGGGACGTTAAGCGTATGTGCTGCATAAAGAGTGAATACATAATGAGCATTTTCTTTAAACTTGAATACAAATAATGGCGACATGTACTCGTTTTATACTCGTATCCGGCAAAAATGCATTATCCGCAAACATCCCTAAAAATGAACACAATATATAACCGATGACGCTGTGTACGTTAAAATCTGTCTGGCTGCACCAAACAAAAAAGAAATGTAGCTTCAAACAGTATTAACTTAAAACCACAGCCTGGAGTTTGGTTTTCAGATAGATGACTATCATATCGTTGTTTGATCGTTGTGACAGGCAGCAAGTGTGCTAGCATGAATCAACTTGACACTAAACAAAATATCCACATTAGCGCTCAACACAGACATAATAATGTCATCAAAGCTCACCTTTATGCATTCACACACAACAACAATGAATGGGAAAAGTGTACGCTTATTTGTGGCAGCATTGGACAAAGTCAGGTGATAAACGAGGGATTAACGTATGCTGGAAAAATGACAAAAGTTGACCACATTTGATTTCTGAGTGGTATCACTTGGACACTCTGTGAGATGTTGTTGGGTGATGCCACCGTGGGCATTGTTCTTACACAGCAGACATACAGAAAGGTCAGTAACAAGGTAGCTGTTCCTGCTTCTGTTCTGAGCTCCCTGAATTGTTCAGAGCTAAGCTATAATTAGGTGCCATATGGACTCTGTGTTAAGACTAACTACCCACGGCACACTCACAGTCGCAGAGAAAGAAGCTGGCAGTGCAATTTTAAACTCCCGAGATGGAATTTCTTGATAATTCTCCAAAGGCTGCAAACAGATCATTTTGACACCAAATCAAATATTTCCTTTTGATTTACAACTTGCAGCTTTATTTGACCAAAAGTTAATGGTTTCTGATGTTTGTGCTCCCCTGTCAGACAGTGGGAGCCTTTTGGGCTGGAATACGACAGCTTTATATATTTTATATACATATATATATGTAAATATAAATAGCTTAATTTATATGATCATAATCTCAGAATATTCAGTTGTTAATCATGGACATGGACAACCAGCATCAACCAACGCACGGCATCATCTCCCAACAGAGGAGCAGTTTCAGTGGCAGATTACTATCACTGTCCTGCTCCACCGAAAGACTGAGGAGATCATTCCACCCCCACGCCATGTGGCTTTTCAACATAACAGAGGGCGAGCGATAAAAACACACAGGACTAGACTTATGTTGTTAATTATTATTAGTATTTTGTATTATTTTTATTTTACAAATGTTATTTTTTTCGTTTTATTTTGTGGTGAAGTGATTTGCAGAACAAAGTATCCATCCATCCATCCATCCATCCATCTATACAACACACTTTGGTCTTAATGGCAGTTCATTCATGTCATTTAGTTGTTGACAGAGAATGCTTATTTTAAAAACACTCTAATAACTGCTCAAAATATGCTTCATTACATGCCATAAATTTTAGTCTGAGGGAGGTTGTAATTGCAGGAACCCCGGAGTAATAGGGTCAGGCTTTTACATCCACCATTATGGCTGTAATTGACCTTGACCAAAACTCAAAATATACATGATTAAATGTCTCCTCTCCACTGTCGCTCACTAGACAGTATTTTCCTCTTCAGTTGCCAGAGAAAGATGCAGGCTAATTTAGTAAGAGACCATAAAATAATCACAAAATTGCTCATAAACCGAGCAGGAAAGTAACATTACTTCCAGGCCACAGGTATATTTATGTTCTGTGGGAATAAATCTCAAATGTTGTGAAATAAAATTTGCCCTGTTTTGATGATGTAATTATTGCACTAGGAATCATGCATGCACAAACATTTCATTTTACACAATGGCTTGGTGTCTCCAATCTATACCCTTCATACATGGCAGTATTCATGTTAAGGGATCTCGTGTCAAGCATCCCATTTTAAGTCCTCTCCAAATGCTAATTGTCCCTATGATAGCTCTCCTGACCATTCCAATGCATACGCTATAGCACCCGCAATTCAAGTGCTCTTGTAAATCTGGTTTGTTCCAGTTGTGATAGGGTCCAGTATATAAGGATTGTAGGGTTTTGTGTAGTCTGATAGTCACATGACTTTACTGAAACCGATAATAACAACCTTATTTGCCACACAATAAAGACAGATTCAATCAAATAAATTGATGGAATGAAACTTGCTTCAAGGGGCGGCACGGCGGTTGAGAGGTTAGCACGCAGACCTCACAGCTAGGAGACCAGGGTTCAATTCCACCCTTGGCCATCTCTGTGTGGAGTTTGCATGTGGAGTTTGCATGATTCCTCCCACATTCCAAAAACATGCTAGGTTAATTGGCGACTCCAAATTGTCCATAGGTATGAATGTGAGTGTGAATGGTTGTTTGTCTATATGTGCCCTGTGATTGGCTGGCGACCAGTCCAGGGTGTACCCCGCCTCTCACCCAAAGACAGCTGGGACCCTCGTGAGGAAAAGCGGTAGAAAATGAATGAATGAAACTTGCTTCAAGGTGTCTCTGTGTACTTGTGTTGTGCACCGGAGTTTGGATGATAAGGTTCATCTATCCATCTTCTATACCGCTTATCCTCACTTGGGTTGCACGCATACTGGAGCCTATCCCAGCTGTCTTCCAATGGATTTACTAGTTGACAAGTTTTCTTCAACAATGGTAATTTCCATGATCACGTTTGCACCAGTCAGCTCTGAGGAGTTGTTAAATGGTACATTCCAGACGGAAGGAACACATGTACTACAGGTGTCCGTCAAATATTTTAATGAGCATGTAACAGGGGTACAATAACATAAAATGTTTTACTACCAACATTACCCAGAAAAGGAATGTACCAACCTCCCAGAGTTTTGCACTTCTCGGCCACCGTAGGCATTTAACAAGAAGTGACCAAAACAGGTGGCAGGTGATTAAAAATGGCCCGGAGCAATTAAATCCAAATGACAGGAAAAGTATGGGCTTGTCTGAGCGGAGAAGGTGTTTGTGAAACAAAGGAAGGGAAAGGTAGACCCACTGAATAAATGAAGTCAGCCAGGGAAAAACAAGGATAAAATGAAAATGGGTAATCAGATGGAAACACCCAGGCTGAAAGTTGAATTAGAGTTGACACGCCTCTGGCTTCACACGTCTATGTACTGTATGTTTATAATAGAGCAGCAGTGATATTATACCATATGCTTATATTATTTCATTTCAGTGGAGATGTTCTAATTTCTTGCACATTATTGCCTTTAAATATAAGTACCACATATACAACATTAGACAGCGTAACAGATAATTTACCCAGTTGTACTTTTGTGCACTTAAAATATTTTATATTTCATACAGTTATATGACAGCACTCAAAATTCCAAGTCACTAAATTCATATAGTATCTATATAGACGTGAGTAAGCCACTCCCGTTTCAGCACATATTTCAATTGAAGTATATCGTCATATCAGATTTCTTCTTTGTATTCAGTTTTAAAGAGTTTCCTGTTACTTTTCAGAAATAGTCCTTGGCTGCTGCAGTAGTCCAATGATGAAGTACATGTGGAAACACGTATGCTCACCATTAATTATCCGAGCACCTCTCTGTGTCCCATAATTCATTTGTGACCACTGGCAGTCACTTGATATTGCAGTTGCATTTGCAAACGATCTCATCTGTCATAATGATTCTCACAGAAAAGGCTCAATGAGGTGTCACTCAATGATCTATGTGGTAGGGCACAGGTCCACCATGCAAAGGGTGGCAGAGGGTTTAGTTGACGCTCAGACTGGAGATCATGCACTGAGTGGCATGGCTTACATGGCCAGGTGATGCACTGTGACGGACATGGAAATAGGTTTCTGGGCTTTTTCAGGTGGGAGGTTTTGTTTTACGGCTTGCTGGTTGGTTTGTGGGCGGCACGGCGGGCGAGTGGTTAGCGTGCAGACCTCACAGCTTTCTACCGCTTTTTCCTCACGAGGGTCGCGGGGGGTGCTGGAGCCTATCCCAGCTGTCTTCGGGCGAGAGGCGGGGTACACCCTGGACTGGTCGCCAGCCAATCACAGGGCACATATAGACAAACAACCATTCACACTCACATTCATACCTATGGACAATTTGGAGTCACCAATTAACCTAGCATGTTTTTGGAATGTGGGAGGAAACCGGAGTACCCGGAGAAAACCCACGCATGCACGGGGAGAACATGCAAACTCCACACAGAGATGGCCGAGAGTGGAATTGAACCCTGGTCTCCTAGCTGTGAGGTCTGCATGCTAACCACTAGACCGCCGTGTTGCCCAATGCCAAACAATAAGAATTAAAAACGAAAGCAAAAGGTTTACTAAACGCCCGCACTGTGGATGAGTGGTTAGTATGCTCACCACACAATCAGGAGATTGTTTGGCATCTCTGTGTGGAGTTTCCATGTTCTCCATCTGTGTATTTGGATTTCTCCGAGTACTCCGGTTTCCTCCCGCATTCCAAAAACAGGAATGCTAGGTTAATTGGCGACTCCAAATTGTCCATAGGTATGAATGTGAGTGTGAATGGTTGTTTGTCTATATGTGCCCTATGATTGGCTGGCGACCAGTCCAGGGTGTACCCCGCCTCTCGCCCAAAGACAGCTGGGATAGGCTCCAGCACCTCCCGCGACCCTCGTGAGGAAAAAGCGGTAGAAAATGAATGAATGAATGAATGAATGAATGAAAAATGTAATTGTCAGACTCCCAGCGATTCCAGCTTGTGTGTGTCTATATGGAGTGTTCATAGCCTTTGTTTATTGATGTATGTCCTTCCTTTTGTGTGTCTATTATTAGTCCACTGTAAGTTTTGGTCAAGGTGACTTGTGTATCACAACAGGCTAATTAGCAGTTAATTCAATTAGCTTGTCTAACAACACAAATAAGAAAAGGCTAGAAATTATGGACAGTCACCCTCTAACCATGCCTTCCATTCCTTAATGAGATATGTGTCCCTTCTTCTTATTCCCCCCTTGTAATCACTCTGTTCTGGGCATACACTAAGAGTTTAACCTCCTCAAAGTCAATTTACCGCCCGACTTCCCCCCCTTCACGTCGTCCCCCTGTTTTTATTCTCTTAATTCCTGTCCTCAGTCTACCTCAGTTTGAGCTTTTTCCTCAGCTGTTTCATTGCAACGTCTGGTCTGGCTCACTCCACTGAGGAGCAGCGCTTCTCCTGCAGGACTGCTTGCTGATAGATATACTCCTGATTACTTTGGGACTTTTATTAAAGACAAGGCACCTCTAGCATAAAGCTGTCTAAACAATACCTGCGGTAACTTGCATACTGATGAAACTTTTCTTTCTGCCTTTTATTTACTTACCTAATATGCATTTTCTGACCTATAAATGTTGTTACAATTTTGTATTCTCGTGTTAAATGATGCCAATGCGGCAGATAATGAGGTTTGCACATTTGGAAGTGAGCCCTGAAAGAAGTTTTGATAGCTCTGCATGCTCGTTTTTTTTTTTGTAACACTGAGTTCTACTGACGTCAATGAAATCTGGACTTCCTTACATGGGCTGTCATCAGGGGTACGCTTGGGAGTGTGACCAATCATAGCGAAGTGGGCGTACCTAAAGATGTAAATTAAATGCAATATATTTGCAAATAACCATCATGGTTTCTAATTGGCACCGTGTAAAAAAAACATTGGCCTTCACTGCTGTGGCTGAAGGCAACCTCCTGATTTAGCGTGTGCTAGTTCCAGAACATGGCAGTAGCTGCATTTGAAGTATCAAAAATTAAGTTGTTACATATAATGACTTATTTGATATTTGATAAATTGTTAATTTTTTTAATTTATTATATTTATCTCTCAAAATATCAACTTTTAACAAATCTCTTTCTTGCCTTCCCTATCTGGAAAAAAAATTAGCACAGATATTTATTAAACAGGTAAGTTTTATTGTATCCATATACTTAAAAATGACTTATTTCAGCATCTGTAGCTTCGGTTTCCCCCCCTAGCTCTGGCTTTGCCTTCTTCTCTTGTGAATTCAATGTTGTTCAGAGCGACGCCATGACACTCTGGAAACTGCCGTTTTGGTACCTAAATATGGTACCTTTTGATTTCATGTGAATCAGTGCTGACAAAATTCAGCACCATCCCTATCTCCAATTATGGCCTGCTTCAAATTAAGGTAAATAAACAGGGCCTCTATTAGAGCATTTATGGTAGTTTGGCTTTCTTGAAATGTACGCTAGAGAACTTTAATTTCATTTCCTTGTCAAGGTCTCTTGTCTATGTTTGGTACTTGGCTAAGAGTACATGACGGAAGCCCTTATAGTAACCTGCAGTGACAATATTTTTGTGATGCCTCGCAATAAATAGTTTTTATTATTAATTTCATGATGTAACCTAGGTGACTTAGATAATGATTTGTTTCAATGTTTACATCCATAGAGGCTCCATTATGCCTTCAGTAAATGTCAAACTGTTTCATTCCATGCTTCCAACATGCTGTTAAGTCACCCTGATGAATAATCCACTCTCTCCGCAGTGCAAACCAATCATTTCCTTCTATTCAATTAAGGACCCGCAAAAATCACCACGATAAACCTCGTCTGAAATGCTTTCAGCGTCCACATTATGAAAGGCAATATGCGATGGAACTACCTTTTTATCATTACGCACTGTTACTTCTTAGCCATTGACTTGCCAGTGTAAATTGCTTTCTGATAAACAGATCCAATAAGAACATGATTGCAGTGCGCTCCCGAGGAGGTTAAGGAGGTTACTTAGCTGCCTCATATTGATCTCTATGATGGTTTATTGACCCGTGTTAGATGATTCATTTCAATTTGATGAAAGACTGTTTTCACCTCCATTGTTAACCAAGTCTTACTCTTATTTTAGAAATGCTTGATAGGAACAATGTGGAAAAAGATTATTACTGCTGACCAGTTTGAAGACGGCTGGGATAGGCTCCAACATACCCTCGTGAGGATAAGCGGAATAGAAAGTGGATAAAATAGGGGTGCTGTGACCATTTTGTGAAACTCTGAGAAAGTATCAATTTCTTATCTCTGCTTGACACAAACAAAGACATTCAGTCACATAATCAACCTCATTTCCTTGTCTGGTAATAAAAAAAAACAAGTCTCGTCTCACATTTATAACTCAACTAACATTCCATTTCACCTTCAGACACCGTGACTCTTTCGTACCAAGCTAATTTTTGAAGTTGGCGTCCTGAGACGAAGGTGTTTGACATTTTTATTCCTGACAATTGCAGATGGGAGTGCGGTCCACGTTAATCCCTTTGGGTGGTGTGGAAAAAAGGCACTCTGACTAATAGGTAATCTAGAGGATTTGCTGTGAGTAAACATCACAGGGATGACAATTTACCACCTAAAATGATGCCCAAATCTAACAGAGACTTGGGTATTACCACACGTAGATGCTTAAATTAAAAAAAATTATAAATAAAAAAAAAACAGAATAAAGGAAATGGAAAACACTGTAGTTGGGACAGCAGTGAGAAAAGGGAAGTAGTAAGACTCAAATGTGATTATTTAATTTGAGGTATTTTAAAGAATATTTTTGTTTTTTCTCTCACAGAACTCTTATTTTTTAATCTCACTGAAACAATACCATAACATTGATGTTTTTTATATCCATGTTAGCTTGTGATGACTGGTGTGGTGACCGTATAGTTGTAGTTGTAGTAGTAATGAACTGGTTGCTCTTGGCACATAGTTGGGTGCCTCAAGCTGGGTGAGGGTGGTTGGATGTGGGGGTTTCATTCTTGTAGACAAGGAATAATATATGTTTTGTTGGGATGAGGTTGGAATCTGGGTGGTTAGGGGGGTGGGACTAGATAAGTCTTGACTTCTTCCCACTCCCTTTCAAACATGTGTAAGTTTATAGATACATAGGTATTTTTATTTGTATTGATTTATGTTTGGTTTGTTGTGCTTTAGATGATGTTCGAAATAAAGAAGAAAAAAAAAATTCAATTTCAATTATGAGGAATCCTGCAATGTAAGACGGTGTGTTGCATGTGAGGACGACGTGCAGAGGACAGCTGGACTGGTGATCAAAGAGACAGATGGACAAGCATACAGATGATGCCTGCTCTACACAGAACCCCTCTGCCAAGGGATGGTGCTGGAGGGTCAATAACTTTTCATGGATTGGAAATAAACCCGACTCAATAAGGTGTGCGGTCTTCTGCACGAGACGTAGAAGGGATCAGAGATCAGAGATGGACATCAGTGAAAGATGGAGTGAACGAGTCGACCAAAGAGAGGGGAGTAGAGGAGAAGAAGACAGCAAGAGGGTGACACAGATCAATAGTGTGCAGAGTGAGAGGAAGTGAGAGAAGCTGAGGAGATGAAAGGCTGTCTGCTGACTTGTTCCCTAACTGGAGAATTGAAATTGATCTCCAACCTGTGTGTGTGTGTGTGTGTGTGTGTGTGGCCTGTCAGGACTTGCAAGATTAAAGAGGGCATTGTTGTGTGTTTTTGCATAAACAGTGTAAGTGTGTGTGCTGTGTGTATGCCGTGCCGCCATAATAGAAAGGTGGCGGAAGCTGATTGAACTAAAAACAGCCAGACACAGAACAGCATGCACTCACAATTTTGGTCAGAGGCTCTTTTAATAAGGGTCAAATCATTTCAAACAGCCATTACTGCTGGGTCACATACGCTTTGATTGAGTTTCATCAACTTCAACTGCAGGGTCAAACATTTTTATCGGGTTGAACTTCACTTCCTCTTGAGCAAATCCAAAGGAGAGGGAAGGATCGTGATCTGGGTTGCTATCTGCATGTTGAAATCCATCCCATTGAGTCTATTTGGTTCAGCTGAGGCTTGATAGTTTGGGTAAATTCGTCTGCGCTGCATCGTGATGATCTCATCATGCAAATAAAATAATTCATCCCAAACATCACATGCCGGGCGCGTCAACACTGGTAAAAACAAAATCACACATTCATCTTGTCGCCGTCACTAAATGGTTGTCCAACAAAGTGCAATTGAGGTCAAATAGATAAAGAGCTTGTGTGGATTTATATACAAAACACAAACAAAACATGCTTTCTGCCTGTCCATGGAGACACACCTTTTTAATCAGGCTTTTAACTAATATTTTTAAACTTTTCTTATGTTTTTATCTTTTTAGTCCTATTTTATGCTCTTAGTCTTCAGCTTTTAACTCCAGTGTTTCCTCGTGGGGGGTCCTCCACACTGGGGGCTGTGTCGGGTCTGCTGAGGGGGTGCCATCCTTGGGTCCCTTCGACCCGGCCGGCTGGGTCTGTCGGAGTCGGGGGGCCTGGGTGCTGGTCCCCCGATGGCACGGCCTGCGGCTCCTCCCAGTGTGGACGGCCCCAAAGGTGGCGTTTCCTTGATCCTCAGTGCCATGCCATGTCTCCCTACTGTGTGTGATTGTGTGTGTGTGTGTGTCTAGTATGGAGGGTGGGAAGGAGGGGCTTTCTTTTGTTTCTTTGTTTTTTCCTTTTAATTGTGGTAATTGTTTTAATTCTGTAAAGCACGTTGTGTTGCATGTCTTTGCAGGAAAAGTGCTATACAAATAAAGTTGATTTGATTTATGTCAAGATTACGAGTGCATCAATATGACCCATGTATTGTCCTCACTATTTGGGCTATGCTTAATTCTCCAATAAATACACTTTTCATATAAAACAAATAAAAATACAAATATTGTATGCAGAAGACTTCCATCTTACACACTTATTTTTGTCCATTTAAGGAGGAGAAACGTTCAAAAACAGGTGCACCGCACCTCGACCTTGGGACCAAGAGGCGGGTGTTGAGATCCACCTTGCCGCACGGAGTTGACTCCAATGAATGTGAGTGTGAATGGTTGTTTGACTACATGTGTCCTGTTCTCAAATACTAGCACAAGGCCATAGCGTATGCACTGTAAATAGCAAATAGTAAGCTTTGATGAGGGAAAGATGCTAGCATGGCCAAAATTAGAAGAGGTTTTGCACAAAAAAGCAGCTCACAAGTCAGATCTTCACAGTTCGGTTCATTTTCGGGGTAGTAAGGGAACATATTGCAGAGCCGAAAACTGCTTTTAGGTTGAATAAATATGATTCGGTTTATTCCTGTCATTAGCATAATTCATTTATTTGTTCTTTTGTACAAATCCCTATGAAAGTTGCCATATGTTTTCCTCAAAGTGTCCTGAAAGGTTTACTCCTGCATGTCCGCTTTCCTTCATTTCCCTGAGTGAAAGGTATTCTCATTCCGCTCAGCTATTGGAAATGCATTCACGGCGAATATGCAATTAACAGGGAAAGCCTTCAGTCAATAGCACGTTGTGTGTGCTCATACTCTCGGCTCTTCACCTCAAACAATATACCCCCCCCACAACACATCCTTTCCCTTCATTTCCTCCATCATCCTCTTCTCCTTCATCGAGCACCTCCCGCTCCACATTAAAAGCCACGTCTTCATGTAAAAAGCTCCTTGGTGCCACTCCTTGCCTCCTTATCTTGACAACATTAACCACATTTTCCCATCAAGCGCTTACCGCCATCATTACCCCAAACACACGCACAGGCACGCACATCAACCTACACATCCCTTCCCTTCTCGTTCCCGCTGCACTTCCCTTTTTGCTTTCATATAGCATCCCAATTTGCATCTTTCTCCATCCCTTCCCCCCTAAAACCGTGTCGTTGTCAGTAAATCCGGTTCACACTTTGTCCCTCTTGAGGATCCTCCCCAGAGAGTCTTGGCTTTTTAACGCAGGGAGCCATGGTACTTGTTTTGTAGGGTTTACTTCTCTCATGAACTTCTTTTAGACGCTTTGTTCTACACCTTCCTGATTCCCTCTTCTTCATCCTGGATTGCTTTTTTAAACCAGAGCTTTTTCTGGGATGTTTTTTTCCAGTTTGTTCTATTGTCTTCTAATACGGCTCCTTTTCCCTGAAACATCACAGCTTCTTTCTTTTTTCATTTTGTCCCCGCTTAGAATTTTGTGGCCTCACTTTATCACATTTTTTAAAAGATATATATTAGCTGATAATATTTAAGAATTATATTTCTATTTTAGGCTGCACGGTGGAGGAATCGTTAGCACACATGCCTCACAGCTAGGAGACCCGAGTTCAATTCCACCTTCGGCCATCTCTGTGTGGAGTTTGCATGTTCTCCCCGTGCATGCGTGGGTTTTCTCCGGGTACTCCGGTTTCCTCCCACATTCCAAAAACATGCTAGGTTAATTGGCCACTCCAAATTGTCCATAGGTATGAATGTGAGTGTGAATGGTTGTTTGTCTATATGTGCCCTGTGATTGGCTGGTCACTAGTCCAGGGTGTACCCCGCCTCTCGCCCGAAAACAGCTGGGATAGGCTCCAGCACCCCCCGCGACCCTCGTGAGGATAAGCGGTAGAAAATGAATGAATGAATGAATGAATGAATGAATATTGATATAATGAGGCAAATCCACTTCATCATTCAGTATCTGGACTCCCCCGGAACTTATGTCAGGATCTTGGTAGCGGATTTCATCTTGGCCCACAACATCATCCTCCCTGCTCTGCTCCAGGACAAACTGTCCCAGCTCCATCTGCAGGTGGATTACTGACTTCCTGACAGACTGAATGCAGAATATGTCTGGCTGGGGGAGACTGCCTGCCTTAGACACTTTGGCTATCAACACCGGATGCCCCCAGCACCGGGTACTTTGCTTTTCTCCCTTTTCAGTTTGTCAAACCGATCGAGTTTGCATACGATACCACCCTCATTGGGCTCATCTTGGACAGTGATGAGTCTGTCCAGAGCAGGGGTCACTAATCTATACTTTCAAAAGAGCAATTTTACCCCCTCTGCTAACTAAAACAAAATAATCTGGAGCTGCATAACATTAGTTTAAAACGACATCTTGTACAAATTTTAAAGTATGAATCTTTAACTGAAGAATAAAAAAAAAAAATTGAAGTGCAGAGCGAATTACAAATCTCCCACGGTTTTGATTGCCTGTGCCAGATTGCCAGAGCAGATGGAGTACTCTTGCTAGTATCGGATTGTACTAATATTGAAGATAAATACACATACATATCTGTGTCAATTCATGTAAACTTACCTGGTATATTTACTCTGGCATTTATTTAATTACTTCCTTTTTTAGAAATATATCATATAACTTCAGGAGATCGGACACAGCAAGTATTCTTTCCCCCCCCTTTTTTACCTACGAGAGCCTAGCATCGTGTCGGTCGGTCAATACAACTCGGGCTGATTGGTCCTTGTCTAGTCAACATCCATGAAACATCAACATTTTTCAACTTTCTGGGATCGAATCACGATTCATAAGCCATGATGACATTCACAAGCATAAATTTTAAAATGCACAGATTTCACGTGTCGCTTGGCTGGGCAGAGACTCGCAATAATCGCACTGTTGCGTATACTAGGTTCAGTTGAAAATTAATAACAAGCGGCAACGAACGTCACCACCCATCAATGAGATGTGGTCGCTCGTTCGAGTCGGTCGTGGTGAGGGCTGGACTGCAGGGATCTACTTGGAAATAAATGACAACTTTTCAGAACATGAATTCTTTAATAATTTTTAATACGTTTTAATACGCGTGTGGTATACGTATGTGTTCATAGAAAACACACAAAACAATGAACAACGCAGTTTTTGTCCCGTCCTTTCTTCATCCTAAGCTCTGTGCACCTTGTGCTGATGAGACGTTAAAACACACTGCATATTTCTGAAGGATAAAGGAATAGACTTTCAAACAGTTTTTGACTAAAGTACTAAACACCAGCAATCCTCTGTTGAAAAATGCATGGAAATTTTAGTCATAGTGCCCCCCCCTGCTTGGCACCAATAAAGCAAAATAGAAAGTAAAACCTACAGGGTGCAAGAATAATTCAACAGGGAGCACCAGCTTTATACCTGATAGTAATTCCTCCCCTCAGCTAATTAGGGAGTTTATGTCGGATTTAAAATCAGCCAGTGTCTCCAAGGTTGATAAGTCACTATGGACTCATTTTATTGCTAGCTGGAAGAAAAGAAAGTCGAAGAACAGAACAGACAGTTTTCATCTGGAAGCTTTTTTTTTATTGAATCATAAGGGACGTGATGGAAATTACATGTCATTTTTGAGAGTCGGTTCTTTTGGCTTGGCTCACTAAAAAGAACCAGCTCTTTCGGCTCCCAAGTGGTTTATTAGGAAATTATGTGTATTGTGTAAAATAGATTCATTCGTTTTCTACCGCTTATCCTCACGAGGGTCGTGAGGGTGCTGGAGCCTATCCCAGCTGTCTTCGGGCGAGAGGCGGGGTACACCCTGGACTGGTCGCCAGCCAATCACAGGGCACATATAGACAAACAACCAGTCACACTCACATTCATACCTATGGACAATTTGGAGTCACCAATTAACCTAGCATGTTTTTGGAATGTGGGAGGAAACCGGAGTACCCGGAGAAAACCCACGCATGCACGGGGAGAACATGCAAACTCCACACAAAGATAGCCCAGGGTGGAATTGAACCCTGGTCTCCTAGTTGTGAGGTCTGCGCGCATCTCTGTCACGCCCTGTGTAGGTTCCGGCATGACAGTTTATGTTCTCTTTTTGGGCTTCAGTTTCTGTTTGGATCCTCTTATTTTGCACTTACTTCCTGCTTTGCTATGATCACCCACACCTGTTCTGTTACGTCTATCAAGTTTAGTTCAGGTGTGTGTGTCAACACAACACAACACAACATCAACAAAACACCACACAATAGAAGAAAACCTCCCAAGTGCTTCAGCTTTGAGGGGCTAACCCTGTTTCTTCAGTTATGAACTTCAAATAAACTTAATTTGTTCATCTTAAATTGGCCATTACTTCATCAAAATAAAACTAATTTTAGTATTGCGAGGCCGGCGCCTAGTACTAAAGTCTAGACAGGATAATAACGACATCCCGACTCGCCTCCAGCTATCACCTTTTATCTTGCAGTTACGACTCTTGTTTAATTTATCATGCAACATTCATCCATCACACGTTTTCACACACCGACAGCTAAGTGGCCGAGCCCTAATGAGGCTTCAGTGTAATGAATAGTGATTTAATGAAGATTAAGAAACATTTACGTTTTAGATTGAGCCATGTCACACTGGCGCCATCGCTCCTCTGGATGCGTAGAGCTCCATGATGCTCTCAGTGTGCTTGGGAGCTGAGTGTACACCGACCCCTTGTGAAAGGTTAGGGGTGAGGAGAAGACGGACCTCCAGCTGGAAAGCAAGAGAAGATGTAGAAAACTGAGACAAAAGAGCCAGGTCTTGGTGTGCCACATCTGTGGCAGAGTCTGCCATGTCAGAATCAGACTGCTGAGTCACCTCAGATGCTGCTCTCAACAAAAACTTGATTATTGACCTACCGGGGCACTACCATTGTCTCCCGAGACAGCAGGATGCCAGAAAAGACGTGCTTTCACTTTTAAGTCCCCCCATAACAGAAAACAGGAAAATGGATATATTGGAATTCATAAATGAATTATCCACCCTCAGCCATCTCTGTGTGGAGTTTGCATGTTCTCCCCGTGCATGCGTGGGTTTTCTCCGGGTACTCCGGTTTCCTCCCACATTCCAAAAACATGCTAGGTTAATTGGTGACTCCAAATGGTCCATAGGTATGAATGTGAGTGTGAATGGTTGTTTGTCTATATGTGCCCTGTGATTGGCTGGCCACCAGTCCAGGGTGTACCCCGCCTCTCGTCCGAAGACAGCTGGGATAGGCTCCAGCACCCCCGCGACCCTCATGAGGAATACTGCATACTGGTATATTAGGCATGATGGAAAGAAAAAGTCATTACCGCCACCTACAGGACTGGAGAAGAACTGTATTTTGCCCTTAACTTACAGCTTGGCATCTTTTTTAATTCTTCATTTTTTTCTCTGCATTTTTAACATTTGCTTCACGTTGGTGTTCTTATTTTATCTTCTTGTTTTATTGCGTTTGTTTGACTCTCTGCATTTTTTTTTAAAAGGTTCTGTCACTGGTCTTGACCCTTGACTGGGTTTTATCACAAGGAGGAAACATAAGCAATCAAACAAGACAACACTTTCACAGTAAAAGATCATTTACCTTTAGAAATTAATCAAAAACCAGCATTGCACAATTGATAGTGAGAGATGCGTGTTCTGTTCCTACCTTCTCCTTTTTGCCTAAGCCCTGATCATCCTGCCACATTTTTCACCGTTTCATGTTCCCGAACCCTTCCGTCTTGTGTTCTGTTGCCTCCCTTGTCTCTTATATCGTCTCTGCCCTTCTTTCTTTTTTTTCATCATGTCTGACTTTCAGCTCTCAAAGGAGAACAGGTGTGTTCTCTATTAGATCCCAGAGAGACAAACACACAGAGAGAAAATACACTTATATACACTCCACAAAGAAGATAATTCACCTCCAGACGGGCCTCGTGTTTTCATCAGAGGACGTCTCTGATTCAGTCTCGTACATTTTACTCTTTTTTTTTGCACGAGATTTCTTAAAACTTGTTTTATCCCACTCACCTTGAGACCTGTGCTCATTAAAATGTGCCAATGTTCTTGACCTGTGACAACTCAAATTGAGTCAATTAAGTCTCTGAGCTGAGTCGACTTCAGTCAGATCAAATATCAGCACCACGCATAGAGATTTAAGAACAAAAAAATAGTTGTACCTATCTATCTGCCTATAGTATGTCACAAATGTGAGTATACCCCTCCCATATCTGCTCATTTTTTTATATTTTTATGGGACAATGTTAGAGAAATTTTCATTCATTCATTTTCTACTGCTTTTTCTCACCAGGGTCACGGGGGGTGCTGGAGCCTATCCCAGCTGTCTTTGGGCGAGAGGCGGGGTACACCTTGGGTTGGTAGCCAGCCAATCACAGGGCACATATAGACAAACAACCATTCACATTCATTCCTATGGAGTCGCCAATTAACCTAGCATGTTTTTGGAATGTGGGAGGAAACCGGAGTACCCGGAGAAAACCCACGCATGCACGAGGAGAACATGCAAACTCCACACAGAGATGGCCAAGGGTGGAATTGAACCCTGGTCTCCGAGCTGTGAGGTCTGCGCACTAACCACTCGACCACCGCGCCGCCCAGAAATGACACTTTGATGCACATTTTGATTTTGTAGTCATAGAGCTTGGATAACAGTGTAAATGTATCCAAAATAATAGGGTTCAGGTTAAGGGTGTCAAACTTAAACACAAAGGGGACCAAAACAAACCAAGCCTACTTTAGGTTGTAGGCCAAAGTGGACATTGTTGACATTGTTGATCGACTACCCTTTTGTCATTCTCTCAATGTCCAAGGAAAAGCTACAGTATTTTACATCAACACAAAAACATCACAATGTGTAACCCGGAAGAGTTTGCGTTATTATATATTATATTATATTATATTATATTATATTATATTATATTATATTATATTATATTATATTATATTATATTATATTATATTATATTATATTATATTATATTATATTATATTATATTATATTATATTATATTATATTATATTATATTATATTATATTATATTATATTATATTATATTATATTATATTATATTATATTATATTATTCTGCTCTTATGACTCTTGTGCTGTATACAATATTTATTTAAAGTCAAAATTCCATAATGGCTCTAAGCAGCTTGTTTGATACTGTCCGTGAGGCGGACCAACTCAATGCTATTTTCCGGATTAAATTGCATCGCGGGTTGGATTTAGGCCCCAGGCCTGAGTTTGGCCCATGTGGGTTAGGTCCATCACCTTTACCTTCGGCTTCTATAGCAAGACAGTGGTCATCCTGGAGGTGTGTTTGGGTCCTTATCATGTTGGAATACCCCCCTGCAGGTCAGTTTACATAAGGAGGGCATCATGAGCTGCTTTAGTATGTCTCAATACATGTCTTTGACATTGGTGTTTCCTGTAGAAGAGGCCTTTGCACCCATTGCAACAGAGTGCTCATTGAGTGGGCGGGCAAGCAGACACAAGACTTTATGCCAGTTTTGTGAGTTGGGAAAAAATCGAGTCATCTTGAGTAGAATTGTAACACAATTTATCCAGTAGGTGGTGCTATCTGAGGAGGTAAACGCTGATGCCAAGGCGGTCATGTCCTGTCCGATACTCCAATCTATCATAAAAAAATTTGGACGATTGAAAGTCATGAAAGAAAAAGACAAACAAAGTATAAAGTAGTTAGAGCATTTAAATATTTCCACCAATTGGAGTCAATGGAGCCATTGGAGTCAGTATCAAAATGTAGTCCAATCAGACCCCAAGCCCTTAATGCTCATAATAATTTTGAAGGCGATTTCACACAGCTAGCTGCTAAATTCTCACTGGAAAACGCTTTCAATCTTTATTTTAAAACCGCTGTTGCTCTGTCAGGCTGCAAGCTAGATGGTTGAATAACTAAATGTCAGTGCCATGACAACCAGTATAATTATGTTATGTTGGCCTACATTATACACATATCTATATGAAGGTATGTTGGTTTTGGCTGCTCTAATCTATGGATTACTGTGGCTTCTTTGCAATGTTATTATTGTGTAATGCTTATAAGAACATCTGTGTATTTTATTTGGACTTTATTTAGCGGAATTAAATTTGTTTTGGTCAGTTGAGAAAATAGCCCGAGTCATAAAACGAATGACAGGCAGTTGTCGCCCCGCATTTGAGTGTTCAAACTGACCATTATGACCATTATGACCATATGACCATATGGTGGCTTTTGAGGGATGTTGGTAATATAATGTTCATTCTTAAAAAAAAAAGGTTACCTGGATCACTTTTAATGAATATACCTTTGGAGTAGACCTTCGAGTGATAGAATATCTGTTGAAAAATAGAAATGCAAATGGGAAAAAAGTAAAGGGGCAAAACTCATATGGAAAACTTTCACACTGCGGCATTAATGCCACCAATCTTTTTTCTCATTAAAAAGTCATACAGTTTAGCTCTGTGTGTACTTTCAGTCTTTGCATAATGAGGTCAAAGAGAAAACAAATAGATCTGCAGCGTTATGCAGCATTTTCCCCTCTGCAAAATGCTTTTGCTTTCCGTTAATGTCGATGCAAACAAATCGCTGGAAGTCATTTGTCCTCCACGCTCTGCAGTAAGGTTAGGTTAGCATTGCTCTGGAACAAGGACATGTTGTCTTTTTTTTATCTATCCAAACCTATGATATAACAATACAACCGTACCGTATTAGAAAATGATGAAACAATATTATCTACATTTCTGTAGTCAATCTGTGATTTGTTTGGATGTCATAATTTTGTATATTATGTATATGTAATGTGTATTCAATTTATCTCTTTCATGCAGGGCATTACGGCGATTCGACCTCTGATGTTGTGTAGGACTTTAAAGGTTTTCCCTGAAATGAAAAGTTGAAATCCCAAGCACAAGAAAAAACATCTAAACGTCTAAATTGGTGCGTTTTTTTGCCATATTTGCATTTATCTGCTATGATGTGCTCTCCACCTGTACAGTTTAAGTGGCTTTATCATGCAATGACCATTAGGACCAGTGGATGGCAGCATAACTACACTTAGCAAAAGTAAAACGCTCTCCATGGTGCTGATATCTATCAATCTTATCTAACTATCTAATCTATCTAATTTATCTATCCTATCCATCTATCCATCTATCCATCTATCCATCCATCCATCTATCCAGCTATCCATCTATCCATCCATCCATCCATCCATCCATCCATCTATCCATCTATCCATCTATCCATCTATCCATCTATCCATTTATCCATCTGGTAATTGTCCCTTTACACTTGACGACAGGTTTCTTTTTCTTTGCTTTTACAATGCCTCCCACTAGAAGACATACATTTAAAAAAAAGTAAAAATACATAAGATGACTACACAGGCCCGATGTACAGAAAGAGCAACCAGCTTGATGGATGACTCACAGTAATGCTGCAAAATATCTCAACCCCCCCCCCCCACACACACAGGCTGTGGTATCAAAGTTGAGATGGTTAACTACTCATTGGGAATTGGACGGAAGTTGCCAAGTGGAACAAATACACTGTGGATTAACATGGCGGCAGATTAAGAACAAATCCGTGATGAGATAGTAATAATAATAATAGAATAAACGGCAAGCTGCTGCGGTGTGTAAAGCCTGAAACGTGCAGCCTGAGGATTCAGCAGGCTGTTTTTAAGGCCTGCAGATAAATGAGGATTATAGTTCTGATTCAGTGTTGGCATGTTCCAGCAGCATGTGTGTATTGTTATGAATCAAAAAGTGTAACACATTGTTACCAGTGGTGCAAAAGTATAGATATGTGAAGCTTGAATTATGCTCCACGGCCACGGTTGAGGAGGATCTGGGTGAAGAAGGTTTCAAAAATGAACACCTATGTAATACTTCCTGCATTGATGGCATATTCACCCTTTAGCCTTAACACAGAGTGAGTTAAAGATGGAGCACAATTATGCCTGTAATTTACACCCATTGACTGGAAGTTTATACCTGCTGTTAATCCCTGTTAATAACAGACTGGTTTGGAATCACAATTGACATTTGCCACCGCCGCCACCAGACGGCTCAGTGGGCTAAATCTCCATGTTGTATTCGTAGCATTGTAATCTAGTTAACGTTATCCTCCACACATGCCATCAGAGATGGTGGATCAATACCTGGCTCGTGGCCCTCACCGTGGAAATGCGAGTGGTGTGTATGTGGTAACTGAAGGATGATGACGATGTTGAGCATGTACATACATGGCGTTTTCTTTTTATTCTTTCACCATGCCTATCTTGACTGACTAAACAAATCATTAGGTACACATGCTCAAGTGCTGCATCAATGCAGTAATATTTGCTATTGTTGTGGTTGCACTGGAGTATAACTTCATCATAGTAGGGGCACGATTGCAAACACAGTTAAATGACTGTCCACCTAATGTTGTGGCCATTCATATGGCCTCTTTCCTTATCATATAACCTCCACTTCCTTCCACCACTTCCAGTCTTGCTTCCCTCGAGGAGCCATCCTTATTTTTTATCCGCTCTTCCCACTCCCTCCTGTCATGTTTCCCCATGTTCTTCTCGCCACACTGTCTCTTTGTAGACTGTACATCTTTCTTCCCACCTTCCCTCCGCTCCTCCACATTATATACCCCATTAGCCTACTGTTTCTCCCCTGTCACCTTTCACTTTTCCCGTCTGCACTCTTTCCATCCTTTCGCACCCATAATTTTCCTACTTTCCTGTGTTTTTTAACAGAGGAACACGGTGTGCTTTTATCACTGCATGTCTATGTGAGATGACTGTTGAAGGTTGCCAATCAAGGTTTAGTGTTGTTAGGTATGTTGACACCTAGTTTCTCCCACAGGAGGTTTCTGTACAAACCTCCTGAAGGGAAATACACACAACATCCCCCAGTGGAGGGCATAGTGCACAAGCCTGTGGCCACAAACAGACATGTGATGCATTTTGATCGGGAAGTTGGGAGTTGGTGTGTTCTAGGGAGTCGGTAAATATTGCAAACTGGCACTGGTCATTTGTGTTAACGCACAGGCATACATTAAGACATTTCTGTGTTTCTGTGTATTTTTTGTGAAAGCAGCTGCTAAATAACCTGCAACGGGGCCAAATAGAGTATTTTAATTAAGAAGGTGAGAACACTATTGGATTCAATCTCGCCAGGATGTATGGGAGGCCCACATCAACAATATGTACCATTCATTTATCATTTATAATTATTTCACATTGTCTTTGCCATATAAAGCTGTGATTACTTTGAAATGAGTTCATTGGATTTCTCTTGGGAAAAATTGCTTTGGTTTTCTTACCTTTGTATTTTAGTCTAATCTTCTGGAACAAATTAATAATAAAAAATGAGGTACTACTGTATTTGGGGGGGGTTGCTGTGGTGATTTTTACAGTACACTCACGTAATCAGAAATACCCTTTTCACATTATTATGTATTTTATATCCTCTTTGTCGGGTAGTAAAACAATCTACCATACAAAGTAAAGTCCTTCGAGTGTATGTGACCCAGGGGACATCATGTTGTTTTGGGAATGTGAGGTCATCGGACAATGTGCACGTCACATACGCTGTCCAATTTAGGTGAGACTTTATGTGTATGTTTTACTGTAAGCATTATTAGGTCCACTGGTGAGTGAGGGATTCGTACTCGTACATGCATGCTGCAACTATTGAATGGATTCTTAGAAGTTTTTGACATGAAGTTGTATGACATCCTCATCAGCAGTGTAGTACATGAACAGTGACTTACTGCCCCACTTGGTCCCGCGAGTCCAGTTCTGGTGGAATTATCATGACGTGCATTAAAAATCATTGTATTTGTCTCCCACCGTATTCCTGGCCTTTTTGAAGGAATTCCGGCCAGAACTGGACTCCTGGGACAATGTGTGTGTGCGATATGCTATATGCTATATATATATATATATATATATATATAAATATGTTATATCAATATTTTTGGTAAATGTTCTTTTACTTGTATAGCGCATTTCCACCTCCAAGGCACTCAAAATGCTTTGACACTGTTAGCACATTTATCTGCTGATGACGCAGCATCAAGAGCAACTTGGGGTTCGGTATCTTGCCCGAAACCCGGAAAGTTCAGATTCGGAGACTACCACCACCTGATCCAGTGTGTATTATGTAATATATGAGACTTTTTACATGTTCTTTGGGAGAAACTTTTCCAAAAGAAATACTTTTCTTGTTAATGTATCAGAAGTGTGAAGGTGCCAATATCCATGGAGGTTTGGTGAAACAGATTTTATTTATTTTAGATTTTTTCATTTTATGAGGATCTACTGTGTGCATTGGCGTCACTATGTTAGTCTTACACTCATCAAAAACTGAGGCCAATAAAAGTCTGTTACAGGTCTCTCTCTCTCTCTCCCTCCCTCCTATCCTCCCTCTCCCCTTTCCTCTCTCTCTCTCTCTCCTGCCTCTCAGTCGTCGCTGCTCAGTGTGCTGTGAGGACCTAGCGAGCATCATCTCTCTCCTCTCCTCACCTTCACTGAGTCGCTCCATCCTTCCTCCTCCTCCACCTCTGCTATGACATCTCACACCAGTGGCGCGCTGCATCTCACGCCGCCAGTCCGACACAGCTCCTCCATCATAGACATGTGCGCCTGGAATATCCGCGATTGATCCTCGGGTGGCGGCGTCATTTTTTTTTTTGGTTTAGTGTTTTGTTTTATTTATTGAAAAGATATAACAACGAAAGAAGAAAAGGAGGAGGGGGGGCGGCCGTCATCTCTTACCCCCCTCCGCTCCCTTCAGTCAAGCAGAGCGGCAAGGTGGGGGGAAGGCTTGAAGCCAGCTTGGATTTATTTAACAGCAACATGATGGATTTGGGGAGGTCGATGATGATGATGATGAAGAGGAGGAGGCTGACCGTTAGGAAAATGGCCAGACTAAGACGGGACCTCTGGCTTCTCCTCCTGACCGGGCTCCTCGTCGGGGATTTCTCCTCCTGTAGGGGTGAGTTTAGAAGTCAGTGTGTGCGTATGCGAGCGCGTAAGCCTCAGCGAGATCGTGCCTAACTTGAGGTGTGTGTGTGTGTGTGTGTGCAAATTAGTGCATAGCGAGTTTCTAACCAAAGGGAACCATAGCGTGCATGTGCATATGTGCGCAATGCCCAACTTGCAGCCATCATTTTTTTTTAGTCCTCAAATCTACCCAAGTAGTTCAACAATAAATCATGGATGACTTCAGTCTTCGGTGTGTTTGCTGTCACCACAAATGTGCACACAGATGAGATCTGTCTAATTAAAACATTTAGGGAAAAAAACAAAAAAATCTCCCACTCACTCAAGCTTATAACTGAGTTTGCCTTGGTTGCCGTGGAGATGCTTCTGTGAGTGCACCTTGTGTCAGCAGGCCTGCAGTGCTGCTGCTGGTGGTGATTGTGTCGCTGGTGGGAAGTTGGTGACCAACGAGGATGCATGCAGCTGAGAGGGAGGAAAGTGTTAACGTTCTCCTTTTTTGGTGCAGCAAGCTGAGTTGTGTTTATCAATGGCTCCTCTGTTTTTTGTAGCTCATCCACTCCTGTCCCCATGCCTGTCACTGTCACCCCCTCCCTCTCTAACACACACACACAGGCACCAACTTGTCAGAATAAGATGCTTTTCTTGGTGAATTGACTTTATGCTGTATGTTGTGCTGCGTTTATTCTCCCTGATATCCTTGCACCTGCAAAATTCATCTTTAATTAGACTAATTATGGAGATATGAGAGGTTGTTGCAAAATGTTGGTGCAAATGTCCAAAGAGCTTAAAGAAAACAAAACAAGGACTAGAATTTAAGTTCCAACTTGACATCATTCTGTTTAGGGGTCACTGTTTATCAAGCTAATTTAGTTTTCCCTTGCACGTGTATGCAAATGAGACTTGCTACATATCCTGACTTGTCTTTAAGAGAACTACGGTGGCACTAAAGGGTGACAAGAGGCTCATTTCTGGACCTGCGGGGGCCCTCGCTACATGTCCACGGTTCAAAGAGAATTGACTACACTATTTTGATGGTGCATTTGAACTGTTTAGAAATCAAGTAACTTCTTCTCTTCATTCATGTGTGATTTATCTCCAATCTGTGCATGCATGTTTTTCTGCACATTGTATCTCCACTGAAAAGCCTCATGATGAACACGTCAGCTTCCAGCATAACCGATAAAATATTTCAATCTAGCTGTGCCGCCACTCCTTGTTATTTAAGTTACACAAGGATGGAGTTAAAATAAATGAAAGGGGAAAGAGGCATCTGGAAAGACAGACGTGGTGATGGCAATAATTTATTTTGTATGTCCTCAAACCCCAGATGGTGGGCAGCCTTTTAAATGTGGATGATGATGCACTTTAAATTCCAAGACACAACTAATTATTGATTGTGTGGAAATGTCACTTAAAATGTTATGAAAAGTCAAGAAACTTCAACTGTGAAAATCAGTACTGGTGGCATTCAAATATGGGGGTGGGGGCTGCAGGAGTTTGCAGCTATCAATATATTTGATCAATATATGTATTTGAATGTATCATTAAAAACAATTCAAATGTGTGATGGGTATTTATCTGTCTCTGTTACTAATAGTGTAAATGCTGGAGCTTTATGACATCGGCATCAATAGTGTAGTCCATCAATGGTGACTTACCCCACACTTGGTGCCGTGAGCCCAGGTCTGGTTCTTTTGCGATGGAGCAGCACGGTCATCTTATTTCTCGATTCCGGAAGACAAGAGTGAAACAAACTGATTGGCATTGGAGTGTTCCTGAGAGAGGAAAACAAACAGATTTGATCAAAACTACTAAAAGGTGTCAACAAAGTAGACACACGAGGGCAGCAGCACTGCTACTGTGAGCATCAGCCTTGGATGCAGTAGTTTTAGAAATGAAGCAGGGAGTGATGCTTTTCATCATAAAGATGTGAGTGTATTGACACTTCTTTTATGGTAATTGTAATGGTTGACACAAGCATACAAGTTACAATGGAATACATGACATGGTACTCTGGTTTCCTCCCACATCCCAAAAACATGCATGGCTCTAAATTGTCCATAGGTATTCAAAAAAAAGTGCAGTTCCCCTTTAAGCTGACAGGTAACTGTAACAGTGGGATAAAAGTGGCCTAAATTACACACTCACATAAAGATCAAATAAAAGCAAAGGACTAAATATAAACTTCATGTCCAAAAATCCAAACTATTCCTTTAAGGCCTGTTCAAAAGTTTTATGTTTTACTTATTCCTGAACACCCTGAACGCATCGGCATCCCACAATAACGATTTCCTCCTGAATGGGGCGTGGCTCCACTCACCTCCGGTTAGTGTGATCATCGCCCTCATCAGTCTGCAGGTGGCAGCCATCAGAGGACCAGAGAATCTCTCTCGCCATTAAAGTCATTTCCTGTTCATGTGGACACTCACGTTTCCCTTCAGCGATCTTTATACGTTCATGAGAATGTAAGTTTCCCTCTTTCATGGCCTAGTCAATTGCCCAAGTGGAGTGCAATGTTGAGTTTCTGTGCAAAGTAATCGTTTTTTGATACTTAATTCAACTGTTTATTGCTGTGTTTTTCGACATAATATTCGTTCGTATCACTTATATGTATCACTTGGACGGTGTAATTCATCTCACTTGTGTCTAATTGTGCTATTTTATTACGGTTGTGTAAGATCACTATTGATGCCTTCAATGCCTTTCTGTAATCTGCAGCTTCATTCGTTTTCAGCCAACGGTGCATTCAAGGACAATTTGGTTTTTTTTAGTGTTGGGCGAGAATTGACATAAATTCTCTTTATTGCACTATTTCGCATGGCTGTTTGAGACAAGCATATGCTGGATAACCAGACAGTTGGTCCATTTTCTCAGTATTTTATTCACAGAAAGATCAATGACAAGATAAGAACAATAACTTCAATCAAGGTAAAACGTGCTAGACATAATTTCATATGAAAATGTTAGCCATTGCTCTTTTTGGTGTGAACAACAGAGGATTGCGTTAAACAACTTTTGTAGTTGTTACTCCCTGACGTCCATTGGTCTCCTGTAACTTGGTCTAGTTGTGTTGATGTTTGGTGTGGGCTGCAAGGCGGCCCTAGTGGTTAGCGTGCAGACCTCACAGCTAGGAAACCTGGGTTCAATTCCACCCTCGGTCATCTCTGTGTGGAGTTTGCATGTTCTCCCCGTGCATGCGTGGGTTTTCTCCGGGTACTCCGGTTTCCTCCCACATTCCAAAAACATGCTAGGTTAATTGTTGACTCCAAATTGTCCATATGTATGAATGTGAGTGTGAATGGTTGCTTGTCTATATGTGCCCTGTGATTGGCTGGTGACCAGTCCAGGGTGCACCCCGCCTCTCGACCGAAGTGACTCGACCAAATGAATGAATTTGGTGTGGTGATAAATGCTGCCTCCATCCATTGTCCAAAAACATGCACGTTAGGTTAATTTGTCAAAGCCCAATCCTCCATAGGTGTGAATGGATGCTCGCCTGTACAGTATTTGCCATGTGGTTGACTGGCGACTTTTGCATTTGCACTTACGATCCATGCTTCAAAATATTTACCCTCATGAGGTTATGTAGACCAAGACCTTCAGCACACAGATTAACACACACATACGCTGAGTGACAATAGCTGACATTGAGTCAATGCCAAACAACAAGACATTGCATGTTGTCCCTTGTGTTTAGGTTACACTGGCATACTAATGTCACACATGGGAAACACTCAGAGAAAACATGGGAATCAAACAGAACTACTCCCCCAAATAACTGTAGGTTACATTGAGGAAAAAACTGAGCATGCATGAAAGTATTGCTGTCGTAGGGAAAGAGTGCGGTTACTTTTGCTCCAGGGTGTGACTGTGAATGTGCAGTCCTGCCTTACTAGAAGTTTGTTAGCATAACCAATTAATAATAAATCACAATATTTAAACTTAACATGCGCAGACAGCACCTCTTCATTTGCAGCAAATTGGTGTTTCAGACAGCGATATAATAAATGAAATGTACATAAACCACTATGTCAATAGCATTATATAAGATGCATTAAATAAGAAGAAATATGAAGAAAATAATACTGGCACAAAGTATTATAGTATTATATACTTCATGCATCTATGAACTAGCTTTATTTAAATGATAATAAGGTGTTTTGAATGTGAGCCCCATTTTCTTTGGAAAGGCACAAAAAACTTTTGGAAATAAACAAACTCTATGATAATAATAATTTCACTTTTAACCCAGCCCTACTTTCTGATACGGCGACCATGCCACTATATTGACAACATGGATCTCCTCTATACATAAATATATGTATGATGTGTTATTACTGTTCATGATGATTCATGGTACCCGGTATAAGCGTGCAGACTGAACAGTTCCAACATCTGCATGTGTTGATCTGACAAATCTCAAGTAACTTTGATCAAATGTAGAATTACAATACTACTAAACAAGAAATCTTGCCACGTTTTAGTAAATCATAAATATTATGAGTATTTCACAGTTTCAAAGTTCACAGGTCGTCACAATAGTTGATGATCAATAATTTGACATTAAGATAATTATACCTAATTATACCTAATTCCTCAATAGTTGTGCTATTTGTCAGTCAAAATAGCTACGTAGCTTTCACCATGCATATAGTTCATTTATTACGTTTGGGATGCGGTTGACACATGCGAGCGACATAATGGACACCCCTGCTCTAGGGACACATATCGCTAGTGGAACATCATTAAAAGGTCAGTTTAGCATAATTTTCGGAGCCGTGAGGATTAGCCCAACCTCTATCTGATGAAGAGGTACTTCCCAAATACCACTGATATAAAACAAGTGAACAGTAACTACATCTCAAATATGCATGTGAGACATGGAGCTTGTGATGGCAAAGGGCTCTCTGAGACATATTGCTGCTTCATGCTGGCTTCCAAATGAGATAGTGCTCTGTCAGAAGTTTTAAAAGAGCCATGGCCTACATACAGTAGATTATAATGTAGGAAGAGATGGTAGAAGAGGGCAAGTGTGTGTATGTGTGTGAGAGAGAGAAGACAAAGAGAGCGAGAACAAGTAGGAGATGTTGGGGCAGAGGGACAGACAAAGTGAAGGAGAAAATGAAAATGTATTCCTCAGCAGACATGATTAATCACAAATGACTTTTCCATCTTGCGCTGCTCTGCTAGTAATGCCTGGAATTAAGTAATGCCATTCGGACTTTATACTTCAGATTTGCTGAGAAATCCACCGAGGTGACCTGAAGAAGGCTCAACAGACGCGCCCCCCCCCCTCACATCTGTTGATCAATTCATCAATGTTTAATGTTTGCAGTCAATGATACATGACAGCCAGTTGATTTTCTTGTGTATCTGACAAGGATAAAAATGGAATTGTAGAGCATGTATATTTCATATGACATTAGAAGATGGCAGTTGTGTCATTTGACATTTTTTGATTAAACTGCAGTTTTCCAACTTCCCTGGGAGAGTAAAAGGTAGCCTGAGGGGTTATATTGTGGTCGTTTACAAGTTAACTGGAAATTGTGGATTCTAGCATTTGACCAAATGTGATCGATCCCAGGTGAGCTGTAAAATGGAAGCACGCATGAAGACCCTATAAAGTCGTTGCAATTGACCCGTGCCTCTCTTTTAATTCCTGCCTTTTTTTTTAAACACAACATTTTGTTGCTGTTTCTCTGTTGCTTTTTGGTGCAGACGCCTCACTGTGGTGGGAGCTGAGGGTTATTTCATAACACAGGATTACTCAGCCAGCTCTAAAAATAAGCATGAAATGAACCTCTCGACTGGCGTTCATAATGAAAGATTGCTCGGTGTGGCAACAAGATACCCATGAAAACTAATATCCAAATTCAATTTGATAAATTGTTCCAGAACATCAACAGCTATGGTATATTTTACCAATTTTTAATAAAGTAGGCAGCATCATTTCCACTGCAGTTTTGATGGTCGCAATACTTTTTGCAATACAGTTTTGGTTTTGAGTGTAAATGTTTTATATGTATATGTACACAAAGTCACTGGTCCGCATTCAAATATAATGTATGTTTTGTACATGTGCATTTTACATGTCACCACTAAAGACCACTTTAGCTTGGAGCAAATGTTACATCACTACCTTCCATTAGCTCCCCATCTGTATTGTGTAGATTTGAACAAGTAGCACACATTACCTTCACTTGATGCCTGTGCTTTAAGGTGATTAATTAGCATGGTCAGAGAAAAACAAATAACTAATGCTTAACACTTAGGAGGGCACTCAGAGAGTTAAGACTTCCGCTCAGGCTGCGATCTATCATCCAAATAGCTTAACGGTAAACATTTGTCCACATCTGGAATAACTTTGGGGTCCAATGAAACAAACATAAGCACAACAAATTAGCACAGAATGCATATTGGAGAAAAAAAAACAAACTATATGTTTCATAACTATTTGCTTTGCTTCTTGCGCTTCCATTCAAGTTAATTTTTATGAGAATAAATAATCTTTTTGTTTTACTTGTTTATTTTGTTTGCATAAAGTGCAAAAACACTTTCTGTAAGTAAAGTTTATATATGGATGTATCACTGGGCTTCAACCATCAAAGGTGCGCATATTGTTTTATTTTTCAACAATTTTAAACACCAAGTGTGTTGTGCAAAATATGTGGTATTCTGGTCACTGGGCATCAATAATGACTCAATACATTGATGAGACATAGCATTACATTACATTACCTTCACACTGCATGTAGTCAGCCGTTCTCCCATTCTGTGTGGAAGTGGTACATTTTTGCTATATTTTATCCTTACTGCTTTGTCCTTCTTTTGTATTAATAGTTCTGAACAGGTTTTGTAAATATTAAATTGATTAATATTGAATACTACTTCACGGAATTTACTTATCGCAAGTCGGGTCTGGAACCATTTGAGGGATGACTTTATACAACAGCAGTAGGTATGTGAAAAATAGTCACTTTTACTTTTTGATGCATCTGGTGTGTAGTTATACTCCCTTGTATAGTGTATAGAGGCATCATATAGTGGGGCTCGATGTGCCCAATCATACGTTTAAACCCAACATTACTCACCAGTGTCAGGAGCTGGTTCTTTTCTGTTACAGCCTTTGACTTTTTGTTCATCACACTGTCAAACAGTGGTGGCGTGAAAACCCTTCTTCAAATGCGTGATGGGATCGGTTGTATTCAATTTCTGTGCCACCACGGGAAACTTGTGCATGACAAGGTTTGCATTCGGGTGCAACATCTTTTTCTTCAAAGGGGACCCATTACACTCATTTTTGGCCTTGGAAGTCGCTAGATATCTCCTCGCTATTTTTGTTATCATTATATCTGTTCAAACAAATGTACCTTTACCTTTACCAGGCATTAAAATGGAGGGCTAAACTGATGAAACAAGGGTGGTCTAATATTTCTCTCCATGACCGTATCAATTGCATGCTGTTGAAGGTGTAATATTGCATCATTAGCTTGCAAATGAATGCCATAATTGTCAATGAGGTCAGATGCTTTAAAAGATACCCTTATCACTGTAACATGTCCTCGGGCTGCATAGCTAAAATAACATAGATAAAAGTAATTTGGTAGTTACTCATCAAGAAATGAGAGCATGGGGGTCAGCTGCTAGGATGTGATAGGGAGTCAGCAGCGCTTTGGCCCAAAGACACTTCAGATGCATTGTGCTTGTGTGTGAGGTGGTATCATCCCTGCAGCTTTTAAGAGTCGGGTGCAGTTTAACGTGAGGGTTGCAGTGTCTGTTAATGAAGCACTTTTGCTACTTTAGCCGTCTTTCTTCGCCTTTTTGTTAGTGTGGCATTTTATGTAAGCTGTCTGGTAATGGCTGGCTAGCGGGCTAACATTAAGCAGGCTAATATGTCTGTTAATGTCACATTAGTGTTATTTCAGCTTTTCCCGCACGGTTTAAGGGCATACTGTGTGTGCGCGTGTGCAACACTTTTGCACCACACCTAGACTGTGTGTGTTTGTGTGTGTGTGTGTGTGTGTGTCTCCACTCCACATATGGAGGCAATGAGTTTTATTTCCATTTCAAAGCAATGAGTCAGCAGCAGCAGAATTACTTTCATCCATTAATGTGATTTTAGAAAGAAAGCGAGACTGTGAAACACGCAGACAGAAATACATGCAGCTACAGTAATTATTACACTCCAGGTTGGCAGAGGATTGCTATTGTTTCCAACTATTATGTCTCTATCTTGGCGGCCCTCCGTCATCGACAAACACTTCCCATCATCCAAAGCCCTTCCGTAGACTCAACCGTTGACTTTTTAAAAAAAATTCAATATCCATGCACTCCACTTACCTGAATTGTCCAGTATTTTAGTGCAGCTGTCTCTCACATTATCTGCTTCACTGGACTGCAAAATGTGTTGTTAGTGTTCTTTGTAAGAAAAGGTGAAACTTAGACAGCAGATGAATCACTTAAAGGACAGGCAGTGTCAGTGTTTGTCTCGGCCTTCAAAGGCAAAGTGCTGAGGGTCAGGATCGGATCTGTTTGTGTGTGTGTGTGTGTGTGTGTTGGCACGGAGTAGTTCTAGAATTGTTTGATGCTCGAGTGCTCTTTTGTGTGTGTAAACACCATGCGTGAGCTTTAAGCACATCTTCTGCTCCGAGTGCATCCATGCAAGATGTTGCTACACAATTTGTGCGTCATATTAATGTAGTGCTACAAGTTGAAAGTGAATGTTCAGTACAAATTTGTGCGTGTGTGTGTGTGGTGTTTGATTACAGCAGCCTGACTGTGTGCAGAGAAATGTGTGTGTGTGTGCAGTTCAAGTACTAGTAGATGCATTGCCCTCTAAGACAATGCCGTTAGAGTGTACTTTATTGGTTCCAGACCTGACTGGGAAAAGTGAATTTCTGCAAAGTAGGATTCTATATTAATAAATGGAATGTTTTTATGGTTACAACATAGAAAACCTGTTAGTGACCTTGTATAATATGAAATAACACCACTTTAGTCACCTTTATACTCATATTATCGAATATGGCAAACAAAATAAGAGTAAATAACCCATTCTAGGACTGGTGGTGTGTGCTGAGTGACGGGCGGACAGGAAGTGACATCAGTAGTTCAGAGTTGCGCTTTAGTTTTCCCTGCATTGTAGCCTGTGTTTTTATTAGGGATTATTATCTTTGTTGTGCAAGAATTCACACCTGCAATAAAAGCCTATTCGTTTTCACCAAACATTACAGTAACATTACTGACATCTAGTGACCGATATGGAGTACTACATATTATGCACAGCCTCTTAGAATGCGTTCTCTGATTGCCTTTTACTGTGTTTGTATGGGAATTTTAGCTACAGCCACTCTACCATGTAAGCTTATTCTGCTCAACAACACAATACAACATCTCATTAGAAATAAAATAAACAATTTATTCATTTCTTCCATCACCAATAAGGTGAATTGAATTAATTCCACCCTTACATAACACGTTCTGCTCATTTTAAATAAGTGTTTATTGTTGGAGGTGTAATGTGGCCCTTTCAATGCATGCCCGCATTAGTTGGCACATTGTGTGTGTGTGTGTGTGTGTGTGTGTACTGTACGTCTCTGTATAAATGTATAAGCCACAGGCTATCGTTCTTCTAGTAGCTTCGTTCATAGTCTATCCATTTTTAATGATCGGTAATGGTCGCTAGCAGTCTTGCACCGACAATGTGAGGACACAGCAGAAAAACAAAAAACAAAAACACTGTGTGGTAGACAAAGCAAAGTAGTATTATGGGATGGGCGCAAGAGAGACAAGGGAAACAAAGCAGGAGGATGTTAATATATGTTAGCTTGTGAAAACTAACATCTCAGCACCTACGCTGTAAAGGTCCCATGGTACACTGTTCCACCGCATCGGAGCCCTAAGGGAAAGAGGCAGAGTCCCGCAGCCTGTCTGACTGGCTGACTTTCAACAGATTTACTGGCTAAATGATGGACTGCTTGTTAAGTTGATTGACTGACTTGCTGATTGAATCGCTTGCTTGTGTTACAGACTGGCTACGTGACTGACTGAGGAATTTGCGCACTTTGGAGAGGCGAGAGGGAAAACTCTTTTAATTGTGTTTACAAGAAGGCTCTGGAATTGGTTTTAAGGTTTCACAGGCCAAGAAATGTACTTTGCACTCTGTAGTTGTTAAACTGGATACTTTATTGCAGTCACTTACTTTGAAAATGAGACAAAATTCAATCAAAATGGGGGAAGGGGGGGTGTTGTGTGTTCCAAGAAATATCCTCAGTTGAAATTTTTCGGCACGGATTAAATTAATTGTTGAGAATTTGTTTCATTATCATAATTAAGTGGTTCATGGGTAATTGATTGATTGAGTTGGTTAATGAAATATTAAAGGGCACCTATTAATCAAATTTTTTGACCCTTTGTCTTGAGTTGTGGTCTCCCATAGAGCAGCTACACACAATAACCCCACGCCTCTCGCCCGAAGACAGTTGGGATAAGCTCCAGCACCCCGCGACCCTCGTGAGGATAATGAATGAGTTGTGATTGGTCACACTCCCAAAGTGCCTCTGTGACATCACAAAGGAACGGTTTTACCACGCCTTTTCAAACGAGCGTTTTGAGCCATCCCAAACTTCCAAATGTACAAACCTCATTATCTGAAACTTTGGCATTGTTTAACATGGGACTACAACATTCTTACTACATGTGTACGTCAGAAAAGAGGAAAAAGCATAATTGAGGCCAAATGGAATGCACTACTTAGGTGCAACCAGGAGAGGCATTCATTCATTCATTCATTTTCTACCGCTTTTCCTCACGAGGGTCGCGGGAGCCTATCCCAGCTGTCTTCAGGCAAGAGGCGGGGTACACCCTGGACTGGTCGCCAGCCAATCACAGGGCACATATAGACAAACAACCATTCACACTCACATTCATACCTATGGACAATTTGGAGTGGCCAATTAACCTAGCATGTTTTCGGAATGTGGGAGGAAACCGGAGTACCCGGAGAAAACCCACGCATGCACGGGGAGAACATGCAAACTCCACACAGAGGGTGGGAATTGAACCATGGTCTCCTAGCTGTGAGGTCTGCAAACTAACCACTAGACCGCCAGGAGAGGCAATGTTCCTTAATTTTCAGCTACTTCTGTTCTATCAAACCTGTGACAGACCGGTTAAAAAACCTTATAAAAAGACAGACATGTGCACTCAAGACATCACAATCATTGAATTGAATTGTCATGCACTTTTACCAACATACAAAACAAAGATAAAACTGAAATCGAATCTTCCCATTCCAATGCAAACCACACAGAGTTGAATCAAAGTGAATTGCACCAAGTTGAAATAGTGAATGACTACTGCAAAACCTAAAGAATAAAAGCAATCAGTAAAAGTCAGTTAAACTGGAAGCTTTCGAGGTTTTTATGCTCCGCTGATGTCGAAAACCTGAGCATTATCACCCTGTCAGCCGGAAAGGAGAGGCGGAGAGATTGATGGAGAGCTACAGACAGGCAGGCAGGCAGGCAGGCAGGCAGGTAACAGACGCAGGTTAAGGAAGAGATGAAGATGCAAAGAGCATCCATCCATCCATCCATCTTCTATGGCGCTTATCCTCACTAGGGTTGTAGGTATGCTGGAGCCTATTCCAGCTGACATTGGGCAAGAGGAGGGGTACACTGTGGACTGGTCGGCAGTCAATCACAGGACAGAGATCTTACGCAAAGAGCAACATTATAAAATTATTTTAAAAAGAAGCTTGTAATAGGCTTTTAAAGCAGCTGACGCTCAAAATGTCTTTTTGAGACAAGGTCTATTCGTAACCATCAAAATGCCAAAGTAAGAGACTGCCCACAAAAAAAATCACATTTTATCTTTTGTCTTTTCATCCAGATCTCACTCACTCACACCTGAACACTCAGCTGTATACACATTGATGTTACGGCGTCCTTTACAGACCATTACATCTAAACAATGCTTACTCGTGTCTGACAAGTGATGGCTAAATAACACATGCTTCTGCCTTTCTTAACTCGTGTTTGGGGAAAAGTCAACTTGGAGTGACTTGTTTTCAGATGGGGTCACAGCGCGATAAGAAACACAAGGAATGCAAACATTCTAGAAATAACTCCGCAGACGCGACGTAGTAATTGATTTGGATCGAAATTGGCGGACCATCAGTCCTTTTCATTTGGCCCGCCAAACCTCTTCAGCATATGCTTATGTTATGTCATCAATAGCAACATTTATCATGCATGACCTTTATGTGTAAACTTACGTAAATGCGTTCCTTTTCCACAAATGAGTTTTTTTTGTTGTACTTACAGTGCATCCGGAAAGTATTCACAGCGCTTCACTTTTTCTACATTTTGTCATGTTACAGCCTCATTCCAAACTGAATTAAATTAATCTCTTACCTCAAAATTCTACACAAAATACTCCATTATGACAAGGTGAAAAAAGGTTTTTTTGACATGTTTTGAATTTATTAAAAATAGAAAACAAAAAAATCACATTTACATAAGTATTCACAGCCTTTGCTTAATACTTTGTTGATCCACCTTTGACTGCAATTACAGCCTCAAGTCTTTTTGAATATGATCCCACAAGTTTAGCACACCTATCTTTAGGCAGTTTTGCCCATTCTTCTTTGCAATAAGTCTCAAGCTCCATCAGGTTGGATGGGAGACGTCTGTGCACAGCCATTTTCAGATCTCTCCAGAGAAGTTCGATCAGATTCAAGTCTGGACTCTGGCTGGGCCACTCCAGGACATTCACAGAGTGGTTCTGAAGCCAATCTTTTGAGATCTTGGCTGTGTGCTAATGTCTACTGTCTATATGGTCAAGGTACATGACCAGTCTACTGAGGTCAAGAGCGCTCTGGAGCAGGTTTTCATCCAGGATATCTCTATATATTGCTGCATTCATTTTCCTTCTATCCTGACTAGTCTGCCAGTTCCTGCTGCTGAAAAACATCCCCACAGCATGATGCTGCCACCACCATGCTTCACTGTAGGGATGGTATTGGCCTGGTGATGAGCAGTGCCTGGTTTCCTCCAAACATGGCGCCTGGCATTCACACCAAAGAGTTCAATCTTTGTCTCATCAGACCAGAGAATTTTGTTTCTCATGGTCTGAGAGTCATTCAGGTGCTTTTTGGCAAATTCCAGACGGGCTGCCATGTTCCTTTTACTAAGGAGTGGCTTTCGTCTGGCCACTCTACCATACAGGCCTGATTGGTGGATTGCTGCAGAGATGGTTGTCCTTCTGGAAGGCTCTCCTCTCTCCACAGAGGAACGCTGGAGCTCTGACAGAGTGACCATCGGGGCCTTGGTCACCTCCCTGACTAAGGCCCTTCTTCCCCGATCGCTCAGTTTAGAAGGCCGGCCAGCTCTAGGAAGAGTCCTGGTGGTTCCAAACGTCTTCCATTTACGAATAATGGAGGCCACTGTGCTCATTGGGACCTTCAAAGCAGCAGAACTTTTTCTGTATCCTTCCCCAGATTTGTGCCTCAAGACAATCCTGTCTCGCAGGTCTACAGACAGTTCTTTTGACTTCATGCTTGGTGTTTGTGCTCATGCACAGTCAACTGTGGGACCTTATATAGACAGTTATTATATTTCCAAATCATGTCCAATCAACTGAATTTACTGCAGGTGGACTCCAATTAAGCTGTAGAAAGATCTCAAGGATGATCAGTGGAAAAAAGATGCACCTGAGCTCAATTTTGAGCTTCATGGCAAAGGCTGTGAATACTTATGTAAATGTGATTTTTTTGTTTTCTATTTTTAATAAATTCAAAACATGTCAAAAAAACCTTTTTTCACATTGTCATAATGGAGTATTTTGTGTAGAATTTTGAGGTAAGAGATTAATTTAATTCAGTTTGGAATGAGGCTGTAACATGACAAAATGTAGAAAAAGTGAAGCGTTGTGAATACTTTCCGGATGCACTGTACATTAGGTCCTCATTAAATAATTATCTTAGAGTCTTGAACCAGTCATAATGTGCCATACATATCACAATATTGACAGTTACTATGGTACCCATTATGTCATTGTATGGTCATATCACCTCGTACTTTGATACGTGAGGAAAAAAACTAACAAAAAAACCCCCAAACTATATTAGGAAAGCAGGAAGTGAACAAATGTAACAGTTACTGATTGTAAAAGTACCAGATGGAGGGGTAGAGTTTAATAGCTTTGCTTCTTCCTACTCCTTTTGGACATGTGGAACTGTGAACTTTATGGGATTATGGGATGCACTCAATTGTAATCTGATGCATGTTCAAATGAAATAAAACCATTACCATTATAATGTAGCTAATATTTAGATAGTGTTAATGTCATCATTATATATAGCCGTCTGACATTACACCAATTAATTTTTGATATAACTTATCCCCCTTTGCGGTCACCTTTTTAAATGAAGCAGATCTTGCTAAGCTTAGATTAATCTAATATGTGGTATCAATTGGGTGGAATGTAGAACCATGCTCACTAAAAAGGGAAATGTGTGCCTAATTTATTTATGCCACTGCTGTGTCTTCCAAATATGACACTTTTCCCAGTATTTCCATTTCTGTGAAAGTTTGCTTCTTCATCCTCGTCATCTTCCTACCCGCCGTGATTACAATGCAATCAAGGCTCTTCAATATGGATGCCACATTCATGAGTCAATTTGCATTTACCTTCTATGGTGAAGTGGAGGCGTGGAAGGGGCGTAACCTGAGGCCTTGCATATGCAGACTTCTACACGAGGTGTAATCTATGAACCACAAATTGCATGCGTGTGTACGCCACTTTTTATAGGTCTGAATATATTTGTCCATATGAACATTTTGGGTTTCTGGTGTATGGAGACTTTTTGTCACATTTTTTTGGATGAGGCCCCTGGTGATTACTGATGGAATGCAGGAGTGCAGCGGTGCAGCGGCCCATGGTGTCCAAACAGCAGACAGCAGCAAACACCAGCTGAGTGTGCACATGAAAGTACCCCCGACCCCATTTTATAAGACGCTCAGGAACATTTCTCTGGTTCATAGTTTTCCCAGGTGGCCCTCTGGTGGTTATAGTCAGCAGTCAGTGAAAGGGCAGCACGGGTGTCCCGATAAACATGATGGGCGCGTTGCAGGTGGAAATGAATGGAAGGGATCGTTACGTCTGACTACTGGGATGGAAAGAGAGGAGGTTGGAGACCGTAGGCAATCTTGAAACAAGACATACCTGTGGCTGAGCATAGGAGTGTGTTGACGGCATACTCCATGCAGGGGAGATGGGAGAGCCAGAAAGAAGGGTGTCTGTGGCAGATGCAGCCCAGCGTGGCTTCGAAGGTTTGCTCGTGCCGTCTGGCTGTTGGCTTGTGAATGATGACCAAGGATAGGCTGACCGATGCACCAAGCACTTTGCAAAAGGTTCTCCACATTTGTGAGATGAACTCTGGACCCCTGTCAAACACAAAGTCTGACGGGATGCCATGGATCCAAAAAATATATCAGATCAATAGCTGGGCTGCCTCCGGGGACGAAGAGAACTTGGACAGGGAATGGAGTGGGCCATCTTGGAAGACCACCACATTGCCCAAGGAACAAGGGAAGCCAATGACAGCCCGTTGTGGGACCATGGCCTGGGCAGGATGAGTAGGGGCCGTCACAGACCAACAGGAGAGCCATGGGATGACTTTCCAAGGGAGCAGACGGAGCGAGTGACAACAAATTATTTGATGTTCAAGCTCATCAAGAGCCACCAAAATCTTTTAGAATTTACAAATGGGTACAACAACTACTTGGATGGCAGGCGATCTTGGTCTCATGGCCCCACTGCAGCACTGCAGTCCTTGGTTCCGCAGGAACGAACATCTTGTCAGGAGGGTACCCCTTGGGGAATTATGGGTTCTGGATGAGTTTTGTCCACGGCAGGGTTTCTGGAGTGGGAATTTGGCTTTATTTGACATAGCTGTCTGGGAACCAGGTCTCTGGTCCGTAGTTGAAATGAGTCAGGAACAAGGCCTATTGTGCTCAATTGGAGTTAAGTCTCTGGGCAAATCTGATGAGGTGAGGTTCCACGCCCGACAGCCAGTGCCTCCATGGATGTCAGGATGGCCAACAGCTCTCCAATAAACACGTTATTGTGAGTTCCGAGGTGATATGAGAAGAATGCCCATGGGTGAAGCTTCTGGTTGACTGGGGAGCGCAGGGATAGGATCACTCCCACCTTTGGGTCAGAATCACTCGCAGGATTGACTTGAGGAGGAGGACATGCTTTGCTGCACTTTAAGCCTGGAAGCAAAGTCCTGGTGAGCCCTGGCTCCACTGATAGGAGGCAGGTGTGCACCTGCAGCTCCGCCCAAGGAGACCAAACAGCGGTACTGCAAACAGACAGCAGATGTCGGCAAACACCACCCGAGTGTGCACATGACACGGATACAGGACAAGAGTGATAAAGTGACACAGTAAATAGTTCTTAATGTTACAATGTGCTAATCTTTTGTTTAAAAGAAACAAAAGAAAAACAAACATACAAAAGAGAAATACTTTACTTGGGATGATCACACAACCCAGTAGTGTGTTGTCCCCTCACTGTGTCGTCTTAGTGATGGATTGTTTCTATACACTTTGTGGGCTCTTCGCTTTAAAGTGGTACCTCCTTGAAGCAAACACTTCTATTCTTCTTTCTCACCACATTTCCCGCCCATAACTGTTTTGTTTTTCTTTTTTTACAGCTTTCCTCTTCATGACTCATCATTCCCCGTGTTAAATCTTCTTCTACCTCCTTTGTCGATTTCTTCACCCGGCCGACCATCTATCCTTTTTTCTTTCCCCTCTTGTAAACGTCCTCCTCCTCACTTTGGCTTATTCTCCTCCCTGCTAACACTGGATGTCTCTCTCTCCTGCTTTCTCTCTGCTCTTTCCAGTGCTTTTGATTAGGTTGTTGGCATTTTAATTGAGCTGAGTAACTTTCCTGTCACAAGTAGCCATGTCTGGACTGACTCCCTTCTTCATTCTATCCCCCGTCGTATAAGTATACTTTCTCTCTGTCCTTAAAATCCTCAAAAACAGTCCTATTCACCTTTACTCATAATGCTCCTGTTCCATTTAAAAAAAAAACTTGCTCTTTCTATCATTGCGACTTTCATCTCACCTTTCATTGTCTAAATGGTACATGCAAATATTATTATTGCTACACATCATGAGGCACGCATGCATTGGGTGAAATATGTTGATGTGCTGGCATTTGGACTGACACTGCACTTGATATGTGTTTTGGGTAGACTAGTAGAGTGAGAGAAGAAGATGTCTATACTGAAGACATGCTAAAGAATCATATTGTTTGGATGTATGGAGGAGGGTTGGGGTTGATGGAATGAGTTATTCCGAAGAAAAATGAGATAAGAGGAGTACGTAGGGTAGGAGGGGAGAAATGTGAGGATATGGAGATAAATAGCAAGAGAGGGAGAGCCTGTGTGTCTACATGCCTCTAATCTGTTGATGGTTGAAGGGAGGCAGACAATAAGCCATTATCTGCCTATGACTTAGCCTGAGCTGGAGTGTGATGCTTGTGCCAAAAGCAGGTTTCAGCACCCTTATGTTCCCTCTATGCACCGACACCCATGAAATAGCAATAGTTGATCAAACACAGTATGATTAGATATCTTTATGACAAATTGTATGGATTTTCTTGTGTTTCTGGCTATTAAATGTATGTCATTGTGAGCCCAATAACTCTGTGGTTGACAGGCAACCGCTAGTCCAGAGTGTGGCCCAAAGTCAGCTAGGATAGGTTCCAGCTCACCTGTGACCCTGAACAGGATAAGCGGTAGAAAATGAATGACTTCATGAATTAATTTTCTATATTGAGCAGATATTATGCAGATACAGAAGTAGCCACTGGTGTCTGTGGACATCATTCAGAAATATTTTTTGTCTTAATATTTTAACAGCAGTTAAGATATCTTTACCTTTGATCAGCACTGTTAGATTTGTTTTTCGCAATGCTCGAATGTCTCTTATTAAAGATGTTGACAAAATTGAATAAAAAATGGAGTATATTTGTGTTTGTTTGTCCATCTGTGCACCGATCCTGTGCATGGAGCATGACAAACAGGAAAAAATGGGGTGCCATTAGGGTTCTTAGTGGTGGGCTGTTAGTTTGATACCATAGTAACTCAAATTGTAATAATAAATTCTTGTGTCAGGCCCAGATTATCCAGATGTTCACAGAAATGTAATGGACTCTTCCTTGGTTGATGTTCCACCCCTGTACTATTCAGTTTTTCATTATTTTCCAGTGTAATCCTGCTAATTTAGTTTGTCCTGCTAGTTACTGTGTGACTCTGTTGCCTGCTGTTTTTAATCAGTTATTTAAAACATGGCCTGTACAGTTTATAAAGGCTTTATGACAGTTTTTTATGACAGAAAGAGACCATTTCACCCTGGAAATTTTCTGCATATTATTTTCCATCAGAAAATTAGCTAGCAAATTTAACACATATTTCCAAATGTTCCTCTTTGGATGAGAGATCCAGCCGGAGTTGCTTAAGGCCCGGAAGGCTGCAAGAGGCTGTCATGGTTGACATGGCTCTGCAGCATTGGAGATCAGGTGTGGTTCCTCTGGATTGGTGGTGGTTCTCCTTTTCCTCGGCCTTTCTGGTAAGTTCTTAATTTTGGGGTACTTCAGAGGAGGTTCGGCTGTATATATAGGTAGTACCGGTTTTGTAATGATGAACCAGATCTCTACTCTCGGGAGGGTCCGTGAGGGTGCATGGGAGTTTGTCCAAACAGTCTACGTACGTTTTGTGGACCTGGAGAAGTGATACTATTACTATTATAGTGTATCAGGTTGCCAGATTGTGGTGGTTTGTTGCCTTGATGATCCGTGCCAAACCTTAGTCAATATTAGTAAGTAAGTCGGACTCCTTTCTGGTGAAGGTTGGACTCTGCCAGGGCAGCCCTTTGTCACTTTTCATGGTGGAAATTTCTAGGCGCAGCCAGGGCACCGAAAGGATCTGCTTTGGTGGCTGCAGGATTGGGTCTCTGCTTTTTGCGGATGATGTGGTCCTGCTGTCATCATCGGATTGTGGATGGATGGATGCTTCCAAATGCTGGTAGGATGTTTTCATATCAAATAGTAGCTTGTTGTGTAACTGTAGCATGGTGTGGACTGCAATGCGTGGTGATTGTGTTTTCTATCTGCTTAGTTAGGTTGCCATCATGGCTTTAAAACACCGTGCCCTAATGGAGTGCCTATTCTCTTTGCTGTGATTTGCCACTTTGCTCTGGGCATAATTACTACAGTGGTTAGGCCACATCTCTCATTAAAGCCAATTCTTCCTCATGTATTTATACCCCTTCCAGTCGTTTTCTTTTTAACACGGTCTCAGGCAAAGGTGATCTGTCATTTGCAACTGTGCACAGGAGGTCATGCCTGCTAACCTGAGAAACCAAGGCTGTCCTTTACATTAGGCTTTGCATACATTACTCACCGATTATGTATCAAGAGCAGTAAAACGTCAGGTTTTGCCTCTATTTGAATTAATAATTAATTGTGAACCTGCTGCCATTTCTATGTAAAAGTGGATTTGGTTTAAGCGTTCCTCTGTGGTTTGTTTTGGAGTACAATAAACAACACTTCATTGACATGCTTGTTAAGACCTTTCTTAAGCCCCTTTATAGTTTCTTTTCTTCCAATGTAAATAGAAATAAATATAAAGGAATCGTGTTCCGAGGGATGGGTTGACAATCTTTAGAAAGGTGGTAATCCTCGGGTCTTACACAAGGGTTCAACATCAAGTACATGCATTCACATTTTCTCTATAATAAACTTGCTGTGAGGCTCTTCTTGTGCTCGAAACAGGAGGGCGGCCAGATTTGACACCAATGCTGTTAAAAAGCTGACGTCACAGCACTGACTAAGGACACAACAGTGAGAAGTGTCACACAGCTCTTCTCCTCTCCTAATTCCTATTCCTTTCCTTTTATTGAATGTATTTGATTAGTTTGATTTTCTTTACTGTATTACTATATATTTTATCTTCTTTTATTTCCTTGCTTTTCTCACATTCCACTGCACTTTCAGCCTTTTTCGTTTTTAGTTTTCTTTCCCTCTACTTCCTTTTGTTATCCTTTCTATCCTTTCTCTTCCTTGGTTTTCTTTCCCGTTTCTTCTTTCTTTCCTTTCTCCCATCTCTCCCTTTTCTCTGTTGCTTTCTTTCCTGTTTCCTTTTCATTCTTACTTATCGTCTTTCATTCCTTTCCTTTCCACTCTGCTATCTGGTCTCCTCTCCTCTCCCCTTGTCATACGGTCACGTGGACGTTAGCAGTCATCCTTTGGCATCCTCTAGCTGTGCTGAGCTGTTTAGGGGACATGCAGACCTTTCTAAACGCTGGCTAAATTTAACTAAATGACTTCCTCCACTCACATCTGATAGAATGTTCTCCCCCTGCTCCTCTCATCTTCCTCTCCTCCTATCTGGATCTTTCTCTCACTGGCTCATCCTTTTCAGCTGCTGTCCTTTTTCTCCTTCCTTCCTCTCTCACTTCAATTGCTCTGTCTTTCTCCCAAATACCCAATCATGCTACTTATTTACCTTTTTATTTATCTCATTCTTTCTCCTACGACTCGGCAAATGTCTTTTTCCACCTCACTCCTGCAAAAGAGGGTCAGCTCGTTCTGTGTCGGAATCCTTCCGATGCTGTAATGACTTTGTGGCAGTGTTACATATAACACAGGCAATTGTATTTGTGTCGCTGCCATTGATTTGCTCAGTCCCCCTTTTGTGTCTGCTGTCCTCACTAATGTGCTTTGACTGGAAAGTTGTGACTAATTAGAGCGTAGAGATTTTACCTGAGATTTATGCTCACATAATGGGAGGAGGAGAACGGCGTGAAAAATCATCCGTTGGTGGTGACTCAGCACACCAACAAGCTCGTCTTTGTGAAGCTGTAATTATTCCCTAACAACCCCTCTGCAGTACTGCTGAATTATATATCACTCATTAGATTACCATGTGTGCTCTCTTGCCATATAATTAAGTCATAATCCAATATGTTCTGTTGGAGCGTTATACTTTCATTTTTTGTGGCATGTGGTTATTTACAAGTTTTATACAATTACACATTGCTGAAGGTGATATGATGCGTTTAAACACGAGTTTAGGTAAATACATATTCTTTAATAGATGGCTTGAGTAACTTCTTTTCCTTTTTACTGAACATATAGAAGGTACTGCACTCATACCTCTCCGCTTTGATAGTTTCCATCAGATGTCCACAACCTGATTAAACCTGACCCAGAAGCCTTTCCACGTAGACGAAAACTCTCTCCAAAAAAAAAGCACTTCTCATTTTGCGCAGCTTCCATACAGTAGCTAAACACTGGCAAGAACTGACCAGTAGATGGTGTCTGACGACCTCAATACAACTTACTGGAATCACAGTACAAACCAATGTACACTGCATGTACTATGTGATCGGTATTATTGGCTGATTTCACTCGTGGATTATCGGGATCGATATCAGCAGGATAAAACCCTGATCGGAACATAGTGAGAAATCAAACTTTCAATAAAAGCCTGTTGCTCCAGTAATAAAGTTTGGTGCTTGTGTGTCTCGCCAAACATTACAGCAACATTATACTATATATTATATTGTAAGTATATATATATATATATATATATATATATATATAAGTGTATATATATATTATAATACTATATATTGGTTTAAGCTTTAAAAAGGTTTCATTTAGGTCAAAACATACATACTCCAATTCACTATGAATATTTCTCGACTAATAATTGGTTATTTTCAACCACAAAAGTCTGATATACTGTATTCCTTTTTTGAAAAAATATGAAGTGGTGGACAACTGTACTAGAAAATGTTATTTTTTTAACAGTGATTTGGTGGAGACAAAATGTTTAGTACACTATTATAATGTGTATTTTTATGATCATGTTCTGGAGTTAGGGAATGCTATCTTAAGGACACATGCAATATATACAGTTTTTCCTGATATTTCCATGATTATGTGGCCATTTTTTTGTTTGTCCTTTAATTCACCTTAAGTAAAGTTGTATCCCTACCACAAGGAAAAGAACTATTGATGATTGGGACACCTTGTGACTAAAAGTGCTGTTTGAAAGTAGTCAATAGTCGGTTTGACATTTGGGAAATTGTATTTTATCTTGCGCCGATCAATATGAGAATGTCAAGTTGAATAAGAGTTTATGCCTTGCCTGTTACTACAAATGCTTATCCTCACTAGGGTCGCAGGTATGCTGGAGTCTATGCCAGCTGACTTTGGGGTAGAGGCGGGGTCCAACCTGGACTGGTGGTCACCAGCCAATCACAGGGCACATACAGTATAGACAAACAATCATTCACACTCACATTTATGTACAATTTGGCATCTGCAATTAACCTAGTATGTTTTTGCAATGTGGGAGGAAACCGGAGTACCCGGAAAACATGCAAACTCCACACAGAGATGCCAAGTGGACAATCGAACCTAGGTATTCCCGATCTCCTGACTGTGTGGGTTAACCCCTCGTCCACCGTGCGGCCCTCTTACTCCAAACCACAGATCTACAATTCTGTTTTTTTCCTCTCTGACCTCAAAGAAGCAAATGGTCTTACTTGCTCATGGGCTTCCCACAGAGCTTGTTGCTGTAATTAATGTCAGAAGAATAACCGTAACTTGCTTTTGTTTGTATTAGTTGTTGTAAATATACCGTCAGCGTCCTTTTACCTGTTCTGTTGGTGGAAAGAAGAGTTCCTCTGACTCATATTCACAGCATGCTCAAACACACATCATCAACCCAATTAGCATTTTTTATGTGACATCCTTATTACATAGCTACTGGAGAATTCCGGTATATTTTTTCAGATCAGATCTAAAAAGTACTCCTCAGTGTCACCTCAGCACTGCTTTTCTGTCCCATGATTCAGTGAAAGCAGTAGAAATACAGCATGTTCCTTTCGTAAAGCCCAGGTTTGATATGTGCATCACTTCCATAGGGGGATCCAGCACATCTCACCAGGGAAGCAATTTGCAAAGCCTGGCTTGGTGGCCAATTTTTGTATCAGTTCAATCTGCTCTGTGTGATGGATATGTTAATCAAAGTTATTCATGATTGAGCTTGATTAGTTATCTTGCTGCGCTTATGTAACGTTTTTGGTAGTTATAGGTGAATCTCTGTGGTTCTGCCAGCATTAGCATTTAAAAGAAAACATGCTTCTCTTTACTGTTTTACAGTTATCACAGACACTCAAGAGTTGGATACAGTTAGCATATGATCATCAGCTTTACTTGCAGCTAATTAATAAGAGCAATGACGAACTTGCTTATTATGCTTAACTTATTATGCTCATTTTCATCCCTTTTTATTGAGTTGTGGACTCCTATAGAGCAGCTACACACAATAACGCGCACATAAAGCTTTCTAGAGCTTCCAGAACCTTCACCAATTCCAGTTGTATTGCCTTGGATTTCCAAAAAGGTCTGTTTTAATTTATTACCCCCATGGTCCACATCTGGGCACGCCCACTGTGCAGTGATTGGTCCCACTCAGCTTGTACAGCTAATAGCTTGCGCCCGGGCACACCCATATAAGGAAGAACCAGAGCCATCCAAACTTTCAAGGCTCACTTCCAAATGCGTAAACCTAATTATCTGAAACTTTGGCATCATTTAACATGAGAATACAACATTCTAACAACATGTACACATCAGAAAATTGGAAAAATCATTCTAGGTACCCTTTAAAGTAATATTCAAGTTTCATTATGACACTCACCTGCCTCCTCTCTGCAAATAATTTTTTTTGCTTCCACATCAACATCATATTTTCAAACTCGCCTGCAGAAAGCATACGTACCTTTAGTCACACAAGGTTAATACCTATGCAGCACACTTTGTAATCCACGCTAGGCACAGCAATAATGGCATCAGCAAGGGAGGCTGCTTACAGCAAACCTTACAGAACAAAACTGTTTACGCTGGCGTTGTCATTCACATTTTTTCCCTATTTTGGCTCTGACTCCATTGAAGGTCTGTCCAGCTAGTCTATTGCTCGGAAGGCAGCCATGTACGTATGTTCATATACAGTATTTTTCTATTCAACTTCTTTAGAGCAGCAATGACATCATAAGGAGTGACCTTTTACAACTGCCAACATCCACGCGAGGGTCATTTATGCAAAGACCAGTCACATGAAGGCACACGCATCACTTGCAGTGATGTCACCACCTGCCTTTCGTCACTGTATCCGTGTATATTTGTATATATATTTCTACCAGTAAATTCATGAAAAACGTAATACTTTTGCTCCATTCGCCCATATAGTGTAGTGTCTTCTGTGATTTGTGATCTGTGTTTTCTCAGTTGTGGCAATTGACTAATTGACCAATTGGTTTTCTTTTCTCTTTGATACTCTCATAGCTTTTCACAATAGGCTTCTAGTACCAATCTAAAGATGATTGATGGTTTAACCAGAACCAAAAGCTACCTGTCCATTACCTCACTCAACAGCAATTTAGCGGCACCTAGGTATGAAAAGATACATTTTTTTCATTCAGTCACTTTCCTTGAGCTGGTAATGGAAAGAACATATAAAAGGTTAGAACTTGAGAGATGTGAGTGTTGCCTTATACACACACACACGCGCACACAAGCTCTTTTCATAGGTTTCATAGGTAACTTGAGGGTGTTATTGACATGCTGGACGTCCAAGCATCAAATAGCCATCCTGTAGAGCCTTTATAAAGCTTTCAGACACATCCAGCACAATATGCTATCTGCACAGTGGTATCTGCTGTTGGGAGATTCAATTGCTTAATGCCTGTGGCCTGCAGAAAAATAAAAAAAAAACACTTAGGAAAGGTATTTCACATAAAAGTAGGATCTTTCTTTTTTTTACACTGACCACTTATAAGAACCGTGAGACATTTTCCGAGTTTGGGAAACCTTGGCCGCCATAAGTCTGTGATACAAAATTGAAGATATCATTTTGATCTGAAATATCATCATTCCCATTATGGAAACACTTGTCTATTGGTCAATGTCTGAGAGGGGATATGATATGATAAGGCATAAATTTCATCTGGAATGTGCCATTGGTCCTAAGAACGACCCAGAGCTGCCCTGCAAGGTGCCTGAAAAACATGACGTCCGCCATGAACAGCCCTCGCATTAAATATGATATTAAACATTGCGGGTGCAATGATTATTCAAATAATTTGAGTACTTAGATTACAAAAAGTAATACATAATTTTTTTCTGCACTTTTGTGCACTTTAGTCACCCACACAGACAACAAAGGAAGAAGCAGAGGTTTGAAGGTGTGGGAGACGGTGACAAGGCAACGAAAGACAAGGAAAAGAAACTGTAAAAAAGACCGAAAATGTGGCTAAACAGCGTGAGGTATATTCGTTGTAAGACGGCACTTCCATACCACAACAGCACATGTTATGAGTTGCATCATCTCCTCCTGGATGGAGTGGAAAAACCTCGAGCAGGTAAACTTAACATAGTGGAAATCAATTAGATTAAAGCTAATATACCTTACTAATATAATGTTAGCAGTGTCGAGGGCTAACTTCCTCCTAATGTTGAATGTGTGGCAGTTTATTACGATGGTAAAAAGGCTGAAATGTTGACGATAACAGCATGTTAGCATGGCAAAAAGGATCAGATATACAGCTAGTATCTCCTGGACTGTGTGCATGATAGCGACAGTAATGCTTTCCCAAATATTCAGCACACCATTGCCTAGATTAAAAGTACACCCCCCGTGGTTGGTGATAGATTACTACAACAAAGCCTATTCTTTTAATAGCCGTCATTGAGTAGTGGTCGTCTTGTCATCCTCATGTGATCATGTTTTCTGTTGCCTTCTTTTCTCTTCTTCACTTTTTCCCTTTTACAATTCATCCTCACCGGAGATTTAGCGACCCGCCGTGCATCCACTCTGTGACATTAATTCAGAAAAGTGACAAGCAACAGATCAGGCTTCTTTTAAACGTATCAAAGAAAAGCCGGGTGAACGTGTGTAGCCTTTATTCATCGGCAGCGTAACATGATGGCCTCAAAGAACTTGCAGCAGCCTGCTTTGTGGAGTCAAACATCAGAACGGCTTCTCGTTTTCTTTTTTTTTTGTTTTTAATGAACTGTTGTTAATTATTTTTGCATCCTAATTTATACTTCCTAAATTTCTCTAACCTATCTAACTGCTTTTAAGACTTTTTGTCTGGGTTTGACACATGGCTTCGGTTTTGCAAGCAAATCACAACTATTTGGTTTGATGGCTTCCTGCCTCGGGCAAGCGATGGTGTTTTTTTCAGAGGAGAGGGTAAGTTTTGTTGGGACTGGCATAACAGTCAGCCTTAACGATCCGCTCAATGATTTTTTTGGAGGTTTCATGTCACACAATGTTTGCTGCTTGCGGGCAAGCGTGTAGCATGTGCTGGGTTGGTCGGGTGGGTGCCTGGATAGCGGCAAGGCGTGTGGGTGTGTTCAGTGGTGGTCACTCTCTGGGAGGGGTGTGGGGGGCACTGACAGGATAATGCATTTTTTTTTAAAGCGATAACGGAACGGCGATGTTGTGAGGGACAACTGTAGTTTAATCTGAACCTACCTTGAGTTATTCAAACGCTTGTGTGTACCATCATGACAGCTGCCAGGATATTTTCAGCCGGTTGGCCCTTGTAGCACCGTGATAAGGAGGATACATGATAAGGGGGGCTCACTTGGATGTAAAGTGATTCACATGCTATTGACAAGACTCTCGTATTGCTAGCCTCCTTCAGGTGGATCCTCATTTCATAAGGTTAGTGATGTGATTTCACGTCACCCTCTTGCCTTTACGGTCCGATTTTGTCACTCAACACTGAGTGCCCCATTTAGTGCCTTTTATCAGTGTTCTGGCTCCGTCTATTTACATGTATTTTCAAGTCATATCCAGTATCGCTGTTTACATGTACTTTCTTTTCTTTTACGCAGCTATTGCATGTACAAATTTTATTTTATTTTTTTTTAGAAATCTTGTCACTTGAATCATATTGTGTAATTCCAGCCTAAGATGAATTAATTCACTGAAAAATTCTGCAAATTCTTCCTACTATTTAATGTTAACAAAGCAAGAAACAAAAGAAAACAATATCTGCATCATGTCACTGATTTTTCCTTGGCCCATCTGCCTCCTTTCTAGGAAGTTTTGTGTTATTTTTTATTGCATGGTGTTCATAAGGAGCCCAGAGAGCTCACAAAAACTGGGCGTAGTCTTAATGAATCAATAGCCGATCACGCTTTCACGTCGCTATGACTGGAAAGGGACCTTAAACACCTTATTTCTGTATCATTTATTAAAGCTGTATGTCACCTGATCATGTTTACATTTCGTTCAACCAAAAAATATAAAAAAAAGCACCACTGGTGGCTAGCTTATACTACCGATACTGGTTTAGGAACAGATATTTATGTTTTTATTATGACTACATACAATTGGCGTACATTTTCATTCAGTAAGATGATAGGTCACTCACAGCTGTATCGTGTTCAGGTCCGTGTCTGCTGGTCATGAGATGAATAAAATCTTCAATAACATGTGTAGCTGCTCTATAGGAGTCCACAACTCAATACAAAAGGGATGAAAAATTAGCATAATAACTCATGCATTGGGCAGACCATATGTACACGAAGCAGGTACGTTTTTTAAGTCTTTTCCCTCAAGGCGGCCGCTCTCTGTGACACAGCTTTAGTTGTGACTGCGCACAATTTGTTCTACAAATGCTTATGGTAACTTGTGTTGCATCAACAGCATTTTCCCTCACCATTACTGTTGAAATAATGTCACAAATTTCATCTCCTCCAGCCCAAAAAGTGCATGTCGTCTGCCTGCTGGTACACACAATTTACCTTTTCAATAGTAATACGTAAAGCCTTTTTTTGTGTTAAGCCTTCTTCACATGATAAGAGTCACCGCTGGCTAGACGGTGCATGCTGCATGATGGGTCCTTGTTCACTATGTTTGCTGTGCATAAACAGCTCAGCTAATATGAGCCAATCCTGTATGTAAACTTAAGTCACACCTTGCCGCTTTTCCAACAGCTTATAAGGTCACGGGTGTCATGCTGACCTCATCCATGTCGAGAACATCTATGACTAAAGCATTAAGAGAATGAATCCAACGCAGTCAGTGTCCAGTCTGAATAGAACAGCCTGCTCTCTGTGGTGCAAGATAGCCCTTACAGCAGATGGAGCCGATATAAAAGTGAAATTGTTCCTGTATGCAATACGTCTTTTCATGCCAGGAAGTCATTTTCTGGCGCTGCCCACATGCATTAAATTGCAACTGCAGTTAGAGTGCAAAATGTCTTTTTATAGACACACACTTGAAGGATTGAATAGTACGATGTGACTCATTGCAACATTTTAGATAAGTAGTAAGAAGACCAAATATGTTACATATAAAGTATTTACCATACTATATGTGAATGTTTTCAGTTGCAACCCAGCCTTGATGATGATGATGATGATGATAATATTGTACAACTCAGCAACATAAAGCTAAGGCGGATGCATAGATTGGATACACTAAAAGGAGGTTTACCTTCCATCCAACAATGCAGAGTCAGCATTTGTTAACCAACAGCACTCTGACAGTACATGGATCCACCAAGGACCGACAATAATGTTTAGTGCGTATATGGAGATGGAACTTTGCATTCACAAGAGTACTTTTAAATCTCCTGAGCTTGTTTATATGTTAGTAATGTAAACTTTCTACTTAAAATTATTTTTTCACAGCAGACAGCAGGATACAGGTGTGTGCACAGAAATGAGAGCACCCATCGAGAGCAAAAAGTAATAATAATAATAAAGATTATTATAAAAATCCGAGCAGTGTATTTGAACGTGCTTTGCCTTTGTTCACAGTGTGTGTGTACCCATTATCAATGTGTACAGATTTTTTATTTGTGCTTTTCCCTGTTTCGGTGCCAAAAACAAGTATGTGTGTGAGTACATTGTCAGTGTGTGTGTAGCTTTTTAATGTTTTGCCCTAAATGGCCTCCCATATGTGTGAAAAGCTACAAAACTTAAACCATATCATGAAATACACTTGTCTGAAATGTAAAGCACATTTATGTATTGGTAACAATCTGGCTAACTTTTCCGCACACAGTGCTACTAAAAATATAATGCCTCTGCTTGTGCTAAAGAAAGATGTAGTCACTCATGAAATTCCAACTGCATATGTTTCTTGTTTTGTTTATGCAACATTGACATCGTTTCATTGTACTTTTCTGAAAATCTTGTTCTCGTAGATCCAATCTCAAGGCTTTTGAAATCCCGGTGTGAGTTTTTTTGCTTTTTTAGGAGAGGTCGAACCAGTAGCAACGTAACGTTTTCAGCGGCGCTAATGTTGTGGGTCATTTAGCCACAAACAGCATCAGGGGATTGCACAAACACCATTATCACCTGTCTGTCAGATGCTGGGGGTCAGAGGAGCCGGGCTGGTGGTACGCAGTGCATGAAAAGGGGGACGAGGGGGAGTGGTGGGTTGCTTGTGAGCACCGCCGAGCAGACCGTGGAAGAATTTTCACAAAAGTTCAAATAAATGCCCCGTCAGATATCACAACATGTGGGAGATTGTTGACAGTATTTTGTATTTTTAAATGAATGGGAAGAAAAAGGGTTACTTTACTGTACCTGTACACGCATTGCATTTTAATAAGAATTTTAAAATGTATTTGTTAGGGTGCTAAGGCACTTCGTTGTGATTCATGTGATGACTGTAAGAGATCCCATTTTCTGTTTTACTTTTCAGGCATATTTCCTCCGAAAATTCTGCTTGAACACCAAATTGCACAACTTCCCACGTACTCCACTGAAGTGGCTTGCACTGCATGTGTACCCCAGTCCATGTTAGTTCCCCTCTTTGTCCCAAGTAGTCTATTCCATTTTAATGTCTTCGTTCCATCAAAAGTGGCCATTTAGCCAGCACTTTACTATTATTTGTCACAAGCCATTAACTAGCACCACAGTAGATATGACACACACTCCATCTAATTAGGTAACTCAGCCCTGAAAATGGCACATCTGACAGTTGGGCTGGCTTACGATACTGTATGTCGGAACATGTGAACTACTGCCTTGCTACAAACTGCTAGAGGAGCAATTAGAGGAAACATACAGCAGTGTTCTTAATGAGAATTTAGTAGGCAATGGTATGGAATGTTAAGCATTACATTCTCTCCATAATTGGACATTTATCGAGCTAGATGGTATAAAATTATGACTTCTAATGCAACATACTCTCCTAATATGATGCAATCAAAAAAAAATGGCCCAAATCATTCAATTATAGTCTTTCCCCACGACTTTGAGGTCTGAATTTTGCAGCTTTGTATCTATTTCAGTTTTACATAAATATATTCATTATTAAATCATGCTGTTTTGTGGTTAAATATGAGCTCCAAATACGAACTCCAAACATCAGCACATTTAAGCAAATTGTACGTATTTTTGTCTAAATTAAGCATTTTCAAGTAAAAAAATTCCTACATGAACTAAAATCGGGCGAAGTGACCATCAGGCAAACACGAGCAATTACCTGGGACTCTGAGATTTTGCAGTGGCCCACAAACGTCTCATAAAAACGTTTTAATTTTTGCTTAAATTTTAAAGTGCATACTACTGTTTTAGCCTTAGTTAATTCTTCTCATGCAATGGACCATTCCATGTCCAAAAGATGGGAGCGAAGCAAGCAAACATGTTAACATGGAGCTACCTCAGTAGAGCGGAGAAGAGGCGAAGACTAATGGAGAATACTAAAAAAAAAAAGAAAACTACCCAAGGTGTCACTACAGCAGCACTGCTACTTCGGTGTCAACCGAGAAGAATGCATAGAATGGCGCTTTTCATCACAAAGATGTGAGCATGAAAGCGTTAAACCTCGTTCAATGTTTTAATGTTCTTATTAATGACAGTAAAAGCGTTGATATGATTGACTTGTTGGGTAATAATAATCCCCCGGGAGGATTTTGAGGACTTTATTTAATTCAGGAAATCGAATTTTCTCATATTCACACTTGTTAGAAGATGATAAACATTAATATTTTAAATAGTTCTGGGGGTGGTATGTAAACATGGCTCTGTAACTAGGACCTTAAGCTGACAGATAACTAACCGATGTCAAAAGCAGGGAAAAAATTGATTAAATTACATAGTCACATTTTGTAAAAATGTAAAAAAATGGATATGGAGAGCCCCCAAATTAGGTTTACCTTGGGCTCCCAAATGATGCCGCAGACTAAAATACTAAAAATAGTATTCACAACTCATGTTTTGTGTTTCACAATGCATTTATTTCTAGTCTTCTCACATTGTTAACTGAAAACCTGAATGAAAAGCAGGTTTGCCCACTTCTGCTAGGCCCCTCCATCCGTATCCCCTGCCTTCTGACCCACAGATGCAGCTGACTCTCATCCATCAGTTTGGGACCACTGCTGAAATCACTGTCTACAGCGCATGTTTCAAGTGCGGCACAAATGCGCGCTCATAGGACAGTCGAACTGGGGGAGTGCCGAGACGTTGCAGAGGGGCACGTGCATCACACGTCATCCGTTGCTCAACGTAGCCGCGAACATGCGTCTGCATGCTCCCAAGTCCGTACTGAGACTCATCCCCGAATTTTGCCCACACTTTCAAGTACAGCTGGTTGGTTCCAGGTCTTTATAGCCGTTGCCAATGGATGATCCCATCGTGAGCCTGAAACTCACCACACCCTGCCAAGTGCTCGCCCCCAAATGCCGCACCTATCTAAAGCTTTTCAAAGCATCACGCCGGTGAGACATATTTGAGGCACTTTTTGCACGTTGCAAAATTTATATCAGACAGGAAGTCCCACACACGGCAGACATGGTTCCGGTTCAAGATGGCGCCGGTGTGTCTGGCTCGCCGTCCCGGTCAGCTCACTTTCGCTTTTTTTGTTTTTTTAATTATATTAAGGACCATAGACTCTCTGCTGGTGTATAACCGCCAAGAATTACTTAAAATCCAGCACATTGTTGCAGTATGTGTGAAACAAGAACACTGGGGGTCACACAAACCGCGTCCCTCATACCTGTCCGATGTGCCAAACTTTCTGCTGCGGGCAGAGCCGTCGCTTCCCAGGAAACGTAGACGCCGCCGGCGGACACGGGGTGGGAGACTCGTGAAACTCAAAGCTTGGCTGGCATTCTCTCCCGAGGTGGCACGGTCCCCACAAAATATTCCGAGCGACTATAATGATTGTTTTCGCCGCTTCCTCTCTCGGCGTTTCCTTGCTTCCGTTGGAGCCTGGCTGGTGCCGATCGTTGGGCAACACGACGAATGTCGTGCACTACGTACTCGCCGTCCTCATTGGGCCGCTGCCGGCGTCAGCCCCGGCAACCTTCGGCCGCTAAACCGTGCAGTTTCAGCGGCACTTAGGTTCCCAACGAAATGTGCACTGGTGAATGCGCGGTCAGTTTCAAGCAAGACGTTTATCCTCCAGGACCTCTTCAAATCGCACGGTTTGGATTTACTATTCATCACGGAGACCTGGATTAATGCCGGTGAGTCCGCTGCCTTCTCTGAGCTGGTGCCTCCTGATTGTACCTTCATCAACACGCCAAGAACCACTGGCCGTGGAGGAGGTATTGCTATTATTTTAAAAGCGTCTTTGCGCCATAAGCCACTGTCAGTGGTGTCTTTCGGCTCATTTGAGGTGAGCTGCTTCGAACTTCATCAACATGAGCGGGTGCTTTGCGCTGTCATTTATAGACCACCCAAGCACAACAAGGATTTTATTCAGGACTTTTCTGACTTTGTCGCTGCAATGCTGGTAGAGTATGACAGAATTTTAATTGTGGGTGATTTTAATATTCATGTCTGCTGCCCTTCTACGCTTATGGCGAAAGACTTTTTAGAATTGATGGAAGCTTTTAATTTGACACAAAGTGTAACAGGAGCTACACAAATACATGGACACACTTTAGACCTGGTTTTGTCTTATGGTCTTACTGTTCATAACGTCTCTGTAGGTGATGCGGTGTTCTCGGACCACAGTCCGGTTAGGTTTGACTTAGACGCACACTGTAACACCAGCCTGCCTGCTCCTGTTCGCTTTGGTCGCTTTATCAAGCCTGACGCGGCCTCGGCCTTTGCCACTCTGTTCTCCACTGCGTCTGAGGCTTTTATGACCTCAGGCGCTGCGCTGCACACCGAGCAGTTGATGAACTGCTTTACTTCTACCTGTGCGACTGTCTTGGACAGTTTAGCCCCCCTGAAAGCCATGCGCCCCAAAACTAAACAGGAAGAGTGGCTCAACGATGTCACTCGAGCAGCCCGGCGTGAATGCCGAAAAGCAGAGCGCAGGTGGAAGAAGGACGGTCTACAGGTCTCCTATCAAATCCTCAAGGACAGTTGGAGACATTATCAGAACGTGGTGAAGATTGAGAAAACAAAATACCTCTCAGACTTGATATCAGACAATATTAACAACCCACGTGTTCTTTTTAAAACTATTGACTCTGTTTTAAATCCCAGTCCATCCACTATACTTGAACAATCTTATGAAACGTGTGAAAACTTTTTGCAGTTTTTTAAGGACAAGGTTGCATCTGTACGAAGTAATATATCACCCCCCTCTTTTAATATGCCCACATTGACACAGTGCTCTAAAGGTTTTTATCAGTTTGAACCTGTGTCACTGGCTTTTATCACGGAGATGGTAAAGGGTCTTAAGCCTTCTTCTTCCCCCATCGACCCAGTCCCACCTCGCTTTTTTAGGGAGGTGTGGCCAACCGTGGGTCCTTCTGTGTGTGCCATCATCAACAGTAGCCTGGCCTCTGGTATCGTGCCATCTTTCTGTAAAAAGGCTACTGTTGAACCTTTGTTGAAAAAAACTAGTCTGGATCCTTCAATTTTATCAAATTATCGGCCAATCTCTAAACTGCCTTTTATCTCAAAGATTTTAGAAAGAAGTGTTCTTGCACAGATGCAACCTTTTTTAGACGAGAATGGGATTTTAGACACTTTCCAGTCAGGTTACAGGGCCTTTCATAGCACTGAGTCTGCACTTTTAAAGGTTTTTAACGACCTATTTTTAATAACTGACTCTGGTGGTTCAGCCATTTTAGTGCTTTTAGACCTGACTGCTGCTTTTGACACAGTGGACCATACCATTCTTTTATCTCGCCTGGAGAACTGTGTGGGTGTCAGGGGGTCTGCTCTTGAGTGGTTTAGGTCGTACCTGTCAGGGAGATGCCTTGCCGTGGGACTTGGGGGATCTTACTCCTCCACTGCTCCGCTTGACTGTGGAGTTCCACAAGGATCAATTCTTGGGCCCATTTTATTTGCCCTCTACCTGGTCCCACTTGGCGCAGTACTTAAAAAGCATGGCATCTCCTATCACCTGTATGCGGATGACTGCCAGCTGTACTTGCCACTCGCAAAAAATGATCATGCCCCCCTGACACCCCTTCTTGAGTGCTTAAGGGATGTCAAGGCCTGGTTGGCCCACAACTTTTTAATGCTTAACGAAGAGAAGACCGAAGCTATCCTCCTCAACTATAAAGGCCCCCCTATAGACTTCGGTCCCCTCCAAAACAACATTCGTTCCTCAGCCACCAGCCTTGGCGTCATAATAGACAGTGATTTTAAACTCAACAAACAAATTAATGCAGTTATAAAATCCTGTTTTTATCATCTTCGGCTTTTATCTAAAATTAAATCTTTTTTATCTTTGCAACACTTTGAGCAAGTCATGCACGCTTTTATTTCATCACGTCTGGACTACTGTAATGCACTTTACTCTGGAATTAGCCAAAAGTCTCTCTCCCGCTTACAGTTAGTCCAGAACTCTGCGGCACGGCTTTTAACAGGAACCAAAAAAGGGGAGCACATCACCCCAATTCTGGCCTCCCTACATTGGTTGCCCGTTCGTTTTAGGATTGATTTTAAGATTTTATTGTTTGTTTTTAAGGCGTTGAATGGGCTGGCCCCCAAATACATCTCGGACCTCATCCAAGTTTACTCTCCAGCTCGGTCACTGAGGTCCGAGGGCCAGCTCCAACTTGTGGTGCCTAAGACGAGACTTAAGACCAGGGGGGACCGAGCCTTTTCTGTGGTCGGCCCCAAACTATGGAACTCTCTGCCCTCCCAAGTAAAAAAGGCCCCCAATATCGAAAGCTTTAAGTCTCGTCTTAAAACCCACTTTTATTCTCTGGCTTTTAGCTCGGAGTGAGTCGTATGGTCCTGTGTCTTTTAGTTCTTCGTTTTTATTGTAATTAGTTTTATTTTTTATACTTTTATTGCTTTGTTTCTTGTTTTTAATATTTTAATATTTATTTTATTATTTTATTTCTTAAATGCTCTTTTAGTTTTGGATTATTACTTTTTAATTTTACTAGTCTGTGCAGCACTTTGGAAACTCTGTTTATAAAATGTGCTATATAAATAAAGTGGATTGGATTGGATTGGATGGTTGTTCTGAATGCTGCAGCAAGTTTGGAGCTGATTGGCGGTGGGGATCGGGATTTTTAGCAAGTATCGGTATCGATACAGTGTTTTTTTTATCACTGATATCGGCCGATGGCGGATCGATTGGAGCGCCCCTAATAATATATAATAATATATCATGTATTTATCCCTATTTTTTCTGTTAGAAGTATTTCATGGTTTAGCATTAAGGCACTGCTTTGCAAGCACACACACACAAACACACACTCATAACCCCTTGCACATACACAGTACAATATCTATAATTTACCAAGCTACTCTGTGCTTGTCTTTTAAGCAAATGAGCCAATTAAAAGTCCAAAGAGGAAATGGAGGTGGAGCTACTGGAAAGCTAGTGTCTGGAGCCCTGGTAGGCAGAAGCTCTCAGACATCTTAATCAATAAGATCAGTTCAATCAGGCCAAAGTCATAGAATTGTTCAGCTCTTACTGCCTCACCTCCCTTTGCAGTGACTTGACACTTTGTGATGTGTGGTGGAGGACGAAGAGAGACGGGGATAGATGAGGGTGACAGGAATATATTGGCAGATAATGAAGTAAAGGGGAGGAAAGGAGCAGTAATAATGAGAGCCAAGCCATGTTTTCAATATATTTTATCTGCTGGTATACTATTATGTCACACAGGAAAATATATGTGAGAGGCATTCAATCTTTTATGTGACTTGGAAGACTGCTTGAATACAAACATGTTGAACCATACTTTGTATGGATGTTGTGTATGTAGTACGTATATGTGCACCCATGATTGTAATTTCACATACGGATGTCCAACAAAAACAGTAAATGTGTAGCCAAATATTTATTTCTAGCAATTGTGTAATGAGGTCAATCACGCTGTTTTGCTCATAACTTTTACAGGAGCTCCTCCCCTCCTCCTGAGTTGATCATAATGATAATTTAATTGCCAAATGAACTTCATACATTATTCACGTATCTAAAAGTATGAGTAACATTCTTAACTGTTAGTGTGGGGAAGTGGGGAAAGATGTTGACTAGTGTGATATTACTATAATAAAACACTTGTTAAATAATGCTCAATGCCTATTAAGTAGTCTTGTTTTACATTAGACAAGTGTAAAAAGAAGTTAACCACTTCAGAAATGTACTGCAACACTTTTTAAAAAAAAGTATTCGACCCCTGTGTCCTGGTCCACCATATCTGCAAACTTGATCTTTGCTAACCTGATCACTTTCAACAAATGTAATTCTTGGTTCCCAACAGTCTGTGTAAGTTTGAGCTTGTAAGCACCTTGCCGAGCCTCTGAGGAATATTCAAGCAGAGCAGTGCAACAATGGCCTTGTTAAAATGCACACATTTCATCTTGAGGTATGGGAACTGTAGTATATCAGTGGAGTTGTGTGTGTGTGTGTGTGTGTTCACATGTGGATGAATTATACAATGATGCACCCTGCCGTGCCTGTGCCACCTTACAGGCTGTGTGCATGCATAACATACGATACCAGATTTCTTTCCACCTTTTGTAGTGTGCCTATCATCTATTTTGATTATGTCCTCATTAGGCCTGTCACGATAATTCATAAATCTACTTATGGAATGATTAAAAACAAAACAGGTTGATAATTATGACGTCCTCAATAAATTGATATTCATGTATATATAAATGTATGTGTGTTTGCTTGTCTTCTCTCTGTGAACCACAGGCGAGATGACAAGGGTTCACTCTATAAGTGGAATGAACAAAGAGAGTGGGCGCTCATCTCATTGGAGGCGGGGCTGCTAGCGACTACCCTAGCTGCAGTTAGCCAGCTCCGTGAACTGCTGGGATAGGCTCCAGCTCACTCCCCTTATGAGGATAAGCGGCATAGAAAACAGATGGATGGTTCTGTTGCTGCTGTGTTGTGCAAAATACTGTTATTGATAATAAATGGTCACTGAATGTTCCTTTCCACTTTGTCATGCACGCCAAAATCATTATTAAAATTTTGAAAAGGAGGTTTTGTATCGCTAACATGGTGAACTTGGAAAGTTGCATTCAAGGGCACAACCAGCCACTAGACAGTTCACATGTATTCATAACAATAGTGCTGTGTGCTAAATATTTATACATGAGGGACAAGATGTAAGCTACATAAATAATACTGGGGGACTACACTTGGCAAAGTTTTCTCTATAAAAGAGTCCAGAAGGAAATCTTTGCCAATGGATTATCCAAAGTACCTTCGAATAATTTGGATGGATGCTATTGGCAGGACCCCAAAGAGGATAAAACAACAACATGTAGTAAGCATACAAATCATCATGACTCATAATAGTTATATAGTCAGAGTGCCAGCCTCCACCTAGATTGTGGTTTGCATATAATCACAAAGGATTCTTGGCAAACAAGCGTTTAACAACAAAACTGGACATGTATACATTGTGTGAAACATTTTTATGAAGGGAATCCGCCATGTCTCATTGGAGATTATTAAAAGAGGAGGACTTAGGACCTAATTTAGGACCTAACATTATGAGGGCCCTGTAGACATGAACTAACATCCCATAGTCACAGGCTGGAGCCTATCCCAGCTGTCTTTGGGCAAAAGGCGGGGTACACCCTGGACTGGTCGCCAGCCAATCACAGGGCACATATAGACAAACAACCATTCACACTCACATTCATACCTATGGACAATTTGGAGACGCCAATTAACCTAGCATGTTTTTGGAATATGGGAGGAGTCCAGAATCCCCGGAAAAAACCCACCATGGTACATGCAAACTCCACACAGAGATGGCTGACGGTGGAATTGAACTTGTGTCTCCTAGCTGTGAGGCCTCCGTGCTGCCAGCTTGAACCACTACAGTTGCACGATTCTAATAATAGCATTCATAGATTGTAACCATTTAGTTGTTCCTTTATGAATGTGTGTTTACCACAGTCATTACCACTGTTGTTGTAAAGTACGGATCTAAATAGTTCCTTACTGTGGGTTTAAAGATTCCATTCACATTTGTAGTGGTGTTTGTTGTAGTTTATTTGCGTGTGATAACAATATGACAGCATATTTGTCATTTTTACTGTCAAGGGATAACCTGCTGCTGCCTTCAAAATAGATACGAGACAAGACAAGTTCTTTGAGAATAATGAGCGGTAGGATTTAATAAAACTTGCATGCAAGGAGACAAATCAATACAACTTGAACAGACGCCTTTGAAAGAAAAAGTCTGACTATACATAGCAAAATGCTAGTTCATATCGGAAACCACATAGCGAGGGGAGGGGGGATTCATCAGAGAGGATGAAGGGCAAACCTACAGGCCTTAGACACCCAAGGATATCTGAATCAAGCATGTGGAGGACTTGGTTTTGGAGAGAAGAGGCCTCCAAGCCCTGAGCAGATAGCAAGTCAGTGTGACATTCAGGACACAAAACATTTTTCAAGTGCAATAGCAAACCGTATTTTCCTGACATTTATTCTGTATCACGCATTTCAATTTTTAGCATTCGTGTTCAGCACTGGCCAAATCAATTCTGGCTTTCACAGGGCTGTTTCATTTCAGTCTGACATACCTGCGGAGATGATGCTATGGATATAAAAACGAGCCGTCTCAGTTTGATGCTCCCTCCCACAAATACTATTAGCTTTCCTTCCAGGTGAGATTTTTACCTATCAAATAACCTCCAGTGGTCTTTTTGTCAGTGTGGTGGAAATGTTGGCAGAGAAGAAGAGAGAGAGCAAGGGATGGAGAACAAGACATAGGCGAAGACAGACAGGGACGTTTTTTTCTCTTTTTTTTGAAAGGGGTGGTTGGACACACAGAGAGAAGAGGAGGAATGGCGAAGAGCTGGGAAGGCATATAAAAACAGAAACTCACAGATGCACAATCTGACAGCGTCTTGACATGAAAGAAGGGGAGAGTGAATAAAAGAGAATATTAAATGAACTGTAAGCATGCACTTATATCTTCACATACACACTCTCTCTTACACACAAACACACACACGGTGCAGTCTGTGTGACACTGTATGCAGATCCTGTGCTATATTTTAGATGTGATTACCAAGCTGGGAGGAAAAAAAAAAGCAGAAGCCTTTATGGAGAAGATTCTTTATGATCATGAAGCTGCATTTGGCTTTAGTTTATTATTTCCATTTCTGGTTATTTTCAGTATCCCCCTCTTCACTGCATTCTATCTACTTGGCTCAGCACTGCTATAATTGCTATTGTCACTTTTCTTCAGGCAAAAGCAGGGACCACGATTCCAAAAATGCAGAATTTATATAAAGTATAGGTCAGGGGTTCTTAACCTTATTCACCTCAGGGCCCAAGCGCTCCAGTGCAAAGGATCCAAATATTGCCACTGAAATGGTAATCATAGTTTGGATTGTTTTTTTTTTTTAATTATTCAATAACCATGTATGACCTACTTACAGTTGAACAAATCTCAGCCTTGTCAAATGACATAAAACCATGTGCTCATCACAAAGCTATTTATCAGTGGAACGGAAACCAGGCTATCAATTCATGGAACCAATCAAGCTTCTAAATGAACAAGGCTCAAGTCAGGCTGAACACAACAATAAATGAATTTACTGGAATAACAACAAGGTACTGATCCCGAAAAAATGATGATAAAGATGTAATAAATATGGAGTGATTAAACAAATAACTTCAAATTAATACTAATAACTGATGTTTTCCTAAATAAATTAGCTGTTCATTCAGTCATTGGTGGATAAGAAGCATAGAAAATGGATGGCTGGTCCTGCAATGTTGCCTCTGTCCACCGTAGAGAGCCACAGGAGCCAGAGCCCAGAGGGAGGCTGACATCATTGCAGCGCCCAATGAATGCGTTGTTTAGATGTAGTGCAAACTTTAAAAGAGTTGCCTTTTCCATTCTAAACTTATTCTTCCATGTTTGCATATTTCTCAGGTAACAATTTGTAGTGTTATGTTGCTGTGTTTCGTTAAGTGTTTTTTTACAATACAACAATGCAACAGTCTGACACTGAGTCAGACTGTTGCATTGTTATACTGTTATAAGTATACTGATCTCCTGCCATTCCCATTGGGTTGACAAGCTGGTTGTTTATGCTCGTGATGGGCAAGAGCTACCATTACCTCAGTTACTTCATTTCTGCAGTAAAGGAGATATCAGGAGATTGGAATTTAGCCATAAATTAGCCCACCGTTGTATAAGTCTGAGGGTTTTCCAGTTTAAGAAAAAATGTAGCTAATAGACCAGAATTTACTGTACATTTTTCCTATGAAACTTATGCTAACGGGAAAGCTCTGCTGCATGCCTCTGATTGGTTGTCAGTCTATCCAACTGCATCCAGAGGCAATTTTGCTTCATTACGCTAGTTAGAGTTGGAAAATGAGCTGAGACAGTCCCATTTGGAAAGTGCAAATAGGCCTGGAGATGCTGGGCTAAAGGTGATGCGCAGGGAGAAATAAAAGATGGAGGATAGAAAGAGCCTGCGAGGAAAAAGAATAGCAATGAAAGTTGGCATGCAGAGGCAAATATACATTTAGGGAAAAGGACTAATGAGACATACACAAATATACCTACATAGTACCTGCACTCATTAGAGGAGAGGCTCTCTTGTAAGGCCTGACAGTAAGCTGAGATTTACAACAAATAGCTCAAAGCAACACACAAGAAAAAAAGCCAACCTCAGTGGCATTGGCTTCACATCTATCCATATGAATGCATGTGTACACATTCACCAGTGAAGGCCATCACATTTACTGTGCAGCCTACATGCCAGGGACAAAAAGAGCTATACTTTGACTTGCTGGCAAATAAGCCTCTTGATCAACTAGTGGAGGGAATAGTGAAGGGCTAGAAAATGCAAATGTGTGCATGGAGATAGAATAAAGTCCATACTATTCTTAGATGCATAGTTGACATTAGTTGAATACTGTGACTGTGAATCTGTCTCCTGTGTGGACCCAGATAGAAAGTGGGATTTTTATTGTGTGCAAAAGCAGATTGAAAATAAAGGACACAAGCAGAAAGGACATGTGGATTGGTCAGAAAAGAGAGAGATAACCAGCGTTCTCGTCCTTTACATTAGCTGTAATTCCTCCTAATGTATACCTGGTATTTAAGGGAGAGTTCGCTCATTTTCTCCGACCTTGAATACAGCGCTTGTACAACTGATGGTGATTCGGAGCTGGCTGTGATTGTTTGGCTTCTTGCCAACAATTCATCGACACGTCATTTGACGGACAGTGAGGTAAAAGAGGGATGTACTTCATTTATTGCTTCATATTTTACCGTTTTCTGTCAGCGTTACAGCCTTTATTGGACAGCTCTTGTTCCTTCCCTCTACATACTGTATGTGTACAGCGTATCATGGCATACAGTCGGTGTTAAAAAACGCATGCATTGGATGCGTTCAGTTCATTTCAAACTATGTGCTTTTTTGCAACACAGAGCGAAACTTAAATGAAACCTCAGAGGAATGGTTGCCCTATAAAATGAGAGCACAGTAAAGTATGATAGAACAAAAATACATAAGTCCCTAAATAGTCATGAAGACATATAGGAGCTATATCATCAACACAAGTAAACACTGTTACTTACCTTAAATTGAGGACTATAAACTGCTACTTTTTTTCCACACAACCATTGAACCTTGTGGCTTAAACAATAATGCGGCTAATTTATAGCTACTACAGTTCCCATGATGCTAAGAGCGCAGATTCAAGACGTAGTGAATTGGAATTAGAGCTGCACGGTCGACTAGTGTTTTGCATGTTGGCCACACAGTCGCGAGATCTGGAAGATATTGGTTCCTATCTCCATTTGGACATGTCTGTACTTGTTGCTGTTGGCCTGAAGTCAGCTGGGATGGACTCCAGCAAGCGACATAGAATCATGTAAGCGATTATTGATTATTGATCTGACAAATATGAAGTAAGTTTGATCAAGTCTAGAATTATTAAAGCTTCTACTTGGACTGTGGCTGATGTTGAACTCGGATTAAAACAAGTCTGGCATATAACGAGTGATGCTCAGAGTATGTAGGATTGCAAGGTTTATAGTGTGTCGTTCTGTGGAAATATCAGATATTACAATGTATAAATGTAGATGCGGCTGGAATTCATCACTTCTATTATGGCATGACAAACAACACGCAAAAGACATGTGTGAAGTTAATCCTTTTGGTAACATTAATCTGCTCAGTACAACATAAGAACGGAAAGCAATAAATCACTATATTGGATGGGAGAATCTCCATTCAAAATAGTGATTTATTGATCCTTTGATCTACTCTAGTATGCATTGTTTTCTTCAGTGAAACATTACAGTGAACTATGTTGCCTGGAGCCATCAGGTCCGATAAGAAAGAACTTTATTACAATCCATGGACTACTCATGTGGTGGCACTGTCATGCAACTAGTTGTTGGCTGCCATGCAAGTATATTGACAGTAAGCTGAGGGCTGCTGGAAGGGTCCGAAGTACGTGTCAAAATGGATTAAGGGACCTAATGTCTCTTACGCACACACATGCATATTTGAGATTACTGACATAAAAAGGTTAAATTAAGCCAAAGACGCAAGGCTTTGTGGCTTCCTGTCTGTTCTCTAAATTCCTCCTCTCTCCCTTCACACCTTCTCTTGCACTCATTTTCACTCATCTATTTCTGTCTCCTAGCTCGGCTGAACTCATTTGAATAAAGACCGCAAGTTGTCTTTCGTGAACTGCTGCAAAGCCAAAACACCATTTACCGTGAACATCGAGTGCCGATGTAAATATAACTATGTGGCCATGCTTTAGTGAATATGGTTTGCTCAAGTATCTGCGTGTTAATATGCCGTGACGAAATAAAAAAAAAAAACGGTTGTCCCAAATCGCCGCATCAACTGATCATCACTAGGTCGGTTTGTGCCGGCTCCAGTCGACTGGATGTGTCACAGACCTGCACGTTCTCTCCTCTTTCTTCTCCGCTGATGCGTTCCGCTGTAGTAAAAATGTCACCCCCCATTTTTAGGCACGTAAGATTACATCCTGTGAAAAATAAAGTCTAACTCTAAAAGTTAGCTCATTGAGCTTTGTTTTAAGGCCATTTAGAAGTGTCTAAGTAAAATTGTGAAAAATGGAAATAGCTGCGTATATACAATAGCGGCCATTTATCAGTGTTGTGGAAATCAAATTGTACAAAATGAAAGCAAGGCATCAAGGATACTTTAAGGATACTTTGGCAGTTGAACTAGCAATGTTACTTTTTACTAAACACTCATAAAACAAGTCATTTTACCATCATTGAGGAGGAAAAGTAAAACTATTATTTTATAAACTAGTATGTATTATAAGATGTTTTCTAATGCTGTCATAACAAAAAGCCTTAGTAGTTTCAGTTATTACGAGGGATGGTCATTTTATTACATTTCCTTTAATTGAGCTGAAAAATTGTTTGGACGATGAGAAAATCAGCAATAAATTAAGTGATAAATATTTTTTTTATGACGCACGGAATGCCATAAGTGTAACTGTCAGCAAAAAATGACAAGAAATTGTGGTTTCTCACCATGATATCGTTATTTCACGACACTTGAATGCTATGTAAAAACAAAGCAGACAGTGGAGCCTGAAGCACAACTAAACTTCTTATTGAACGTCCATTGTCTGCCATATAAATCAAAATAAAGTACCTTAAACTTAGTGGTTTATGTAGAGAAATATGAGCCAAAGAGTCATCTGAACAGATAGGAACACAGTTGACGTAATGCAGTAATAACTAACTTTACTGGTCTGCATGCTAATTAGTTGGCAGCCTTTGATGACGGGGTCTAGTGTTGAAAGGCCGAAACACCCACCGATTCTAAGGTACACTACTGATGATGTCCCAAAATGACTGAGATAAAGTTCAACATCCCCGTCTCATGTAACTACCATCTATTGGCATTTTCCTACACGTCCTATGTATTTACAAATTTGTTTATCCACCGATGGATGGGACAATGCATCTTTTATTGTCCTGTTTAAATGATAGTGTTGTAAACTGGAGGTGTTCACGCATGTAGGCCTTAGGTGAGGTCACGTTGTGTGTCTTTGGACAGTGCACTCCATTGTGCCTCTGTTGCTTCAAGACATAATTCATTAATAATCAATTCTACACACCACATTCTTAAGGCCCAATCAATCATTGTTCCCATAACTGGTAATGGCACTACAGGCGAGACCCATTCAATCAGGTTATGATCAGTAAGCTCTTCAAATGAAGAAAGAAAGTCAACACAATCCCATATGAGCTAAGCACTTTTGTGACAGAGGCAATGTTACTGTGAACAGAACTCAGTGTGGGGCGACCGTCACCCTTGGAGTGTTGAATTGAGATAGGGGGGCAGGGAAAACAAGGTACAGGGACAAGCGGTAGGATGAGATACAGTGCTATGACGGTGAAGGAATCGAGTGGTTTACGCGCAGGCCACACAGATAGGAGACCTGAGTTTGATTCCACCCTTGGCCATCTCTGTGTGGATATGATTTGCATGTTCTCCACGTGCATGCATGGGTTTTCTCCGGGGGCTCCGGTTTCCTCCCACATTCCAAAAACATGCTAGGTTAATTGGTGACTCCAAATTGTCCATAGGTATGAATGTGAGTGTGAATGGTTGTTTGTCTATATGTGCCCTGTGATTGGCTGGCCACCAGTCCAGGGTGTACCCCGCTTCTTGCCCGAAGACAGCTGGGATAGGCTCCAGCATGCCCACGACCCTAATGAGGATAAGCGGTAGAAAATGAATTAATGAAAATTGTGTTTCTCTCCTTCTCGTTGTGTGTCCACACCAAGCAGATCCATCCATCATCATTCGATTCTTCCTTTTTGCTACTCAGGGTCAGGATGGGGTGCTGGTGTCCGTGTCAACGTGGCCAATACATAATCCCACACTGACACTAATGTTAACGGCTATGGGGAATTTACAACAAGTGCCGGCAGGCGATAGGCCACCCCTGCAATGTAACCTAATAAATTACAAGCAAGCCACTAACAAGGTTCTTAGCTTCCGACGCAGACTGCGGATCACATGGCAACCCGGCCCATGATGAGACTGAGCGTGTGCCCTGGTGCTGTCGTCAAACGAAACAAGCTTGCACAGCGTGACACACGTCTGTGCTCAAACAAACAATTACACCTACGGACCCAGACTAGCACTTACAACGCTTCTGCCTGCTAGGTGGTCCATGTATTTATAGTACACGTATTATACTCCAAAGGCTTGCTCATGTTGTACAATATGTTTTTTTACGATGTGGACCACCTACTGGAATGTGTGTGTGTGTGACCATGCATAACTTAATGAAACATTTAACAATTTAAGACACAGGCGGATGAAAATAAATCAATAAAGCCTTGTCTTGGTTCTCTTATTAAATACCTAATTGTATTGTTCCCAATTAAAAAAAAAAAAAAGTCAAGTACAAATGCAGTTTGAAAGCTACAACATAGTCAGTAAACAGGAGGCAATATTTTCTCTTTTCTCCACGGATACAATGATGTGCTCTAAAAGTGTCACCTGTAATGAATCTGAGCTCATTGTGATAAACAGCCGCAAGTGGCCTCAGAGTATGGCACAGCTGCATCCATGTAAATCACATCAGAGACGCCAAATATTTCTTTGTATGCTTTGGAACGCAGACTTTTATCAGAACAAAGCCCTCAATTAAACCTCTCACAATTTTCCAGTGTGTCATTTGAATGATTCCAGTGGCCTTGCAACATTAACAAAGGTAATGTTTTTCTTGTCAAAGCAATAGCAGAGGGATGAAATAATGTTTGTGCATTATGGCTGTGCATTTGTGTCAAATTTTGATTCATTGATTGTGTAGGTGCTATTACGTAAATAATATAAAACAGCCACTATGCTCATAATAAAGTTTTAAAACAAACAGAAACTACAAATGGAAAAAAATATATACTTAAGAATATTTTTTCCTTCACAAAAATAATCCGACGTCTTAGTCGCCAATAAAATCGACAAAAGTCTATAATAAAATCAATAATTGCTTAATTAATGATGATTAACAATGTTGTTGAGAGACATTTTCCCCCTCCACAATACATATTATAACATTGGTCTCATGATATAAAATGTTCTCATCAACTATTCTTGAAAAAGCCAGCTGCACGGTGTTTGTGTGCTTAGCATGACAATAACCACATCCGGGTTCGATTCCCCGCTCATGCATCTACGTATGTGTGGAGTTTGCATGTTCTTCCCATGCGTGCATGCGTTTTCTCCGGGTACTCCCACATTCCAAATTCCGGTGACTCCAAATTGTGAGTGACCGAGACACATTTATTCTTGCAATTTTGTGCCTTTTTATTCCTCAGAATGTTCATAACTTTTCTTTTTTTCTCATAAAATGACTTTATCTTTTTAACAATAAGACATTTGTCATTATGTTACTTTTCTACATTCAATTTTATTGTAGTAATATAATACGTATATACACTGTGCCATACCACACAGAACAGACACATGCAGACATGTGTGGGGTATATAGTATTTTTCAACATTTTCCTTAAGTCTCCATGAATACCTATCCAGGGAGAATGATACCTTTTGCCTTAAGACATTGCTGTACTGGGGTAGGCTTCAGCTCACCCGTGACTTTGGGCAAGACAAGCAGTGGAATATAAATGAATGACTAATGCATGAGCCTTAATGACAAATTATAGGGAAGGTATATTGAGGTATGTTTATGTAGAGAGAACACTTTAGTGCTTTTCTAATTTCAGATTATTTGACCTTGGCAGAGGTCTGCACTTTACTGTTGCACTGTTTCTGAAGTGTAACCAATCATTTAGCCTTCAGAGGTCGCTGATATCAATCATGTCGACCTCTAAATTCAATGATAATACAACCCTGAGTTGTTTTTGTGATGATCACAGCGAAGTCTTAGTGAATTGCAATGAGAAAGGACTGTGTGCATGAGCGAGTGCGGTGCACGCTCAGTCAGCTTCAGCAAAAGAGCAAAATAATAGCACTGAAGTGAAAATCATATACAGGAGTTAGTCTCCCATGAGCTTGAATACAGATCAGATTTTTTAAACCTTGTTTCCCTTTGCAGTGGGAACTGTTAACCTGTGAAAGGGGCGAGGAAAGAAAGATGAATTAGATGAGGAGAATGGAGGACAGATAAAGGAGGAACAGCAGAAAAGGCGAAGAGTGGCTTGTCAAAAAAAAAAAAAGAGTGCTTTGGGAAGAGACTGGAGAGCAGTGACGAAGGCAAAATAACAGGATGAGTCGTAAAAAGCAGAGCTATGATCGACTTCAAGGATGAGGGCACTGAGAAACTAAAGGATGAGGCGGAGAGGACAAAGGCAACAAGATGAATGGCAAAGTGAAGGAGAGGCAAAGAAAGGAGGAAGGAAAAGACTGGGATGGGAAAAGACAGTTAAGAAGTGATTCCAGAGAAGAGGATGGAGGGAAGGTCACAGGAAGGGAATAAATAATGAGAAGGTTGACAGTGATGGAGGGGACAGCTGACAGGAAGGAGAAGTCGACATGAGCTGGGGGCTGAAATGAGGAAAAAAAAACATGGTGTCTGTCATTATCGGATACAAGCAACTTTTGTAATTTGAGATAAGTAAGCAAACACATCAACATTTCCTCCTTTAAGCGCCATGACTGTTTCATCCCACTGACTACAAATGATGAATTACTGAAATTACACCCCGCCATTTTACAAAACAAGCTGATGCTTTGTCAATTAATTTCTGAACTTCCAGTCAGACTTTGGTTTCATTTAAAAGCCTTACTCAATTACAACCCGCTTGATAAAACTTGATTGTTGCTTAATATACGCAATCCATCACAGAGAACAGCCCCTTTGTTTATTCATTCATGGGTTTATTTTGGTGTCAAAGTTGCATTTCCACTCCTTAGCGATAGAAATGAAAGCACAGTCAACATTGTGCTGGCATCATAGGTCAAATTCACGAAGCATAAACACATTTTTTTGGTCCCAATAGAGTACAAAGGCGCATTTTAGAGTGGCCTTTTACTGTAGCCAGCGAAAGGCACACCTTTGCAAAAATCATCCTGTCGAATCAGGATATTCCACACTTGTGACGTGGATGGATAATCTTGCTAACACAGATGTAGATTGATTTCTAAACAATATTTGACAGAGAGAGGCCTTTTTTGGAGATGGGAAAACTTTCCGATCTCTGAGTTCACCTCTGGCTTGTGTTTTCCGGATGTGGGGCAAACACTGTGGGTATTTTCATGAATATGCATTGTATATGTGTTGATCCTCTTATCACGCAAATTGAACACAGCTTTAGTCGAGAGCAGCAGGAATCCACTAAAGCTCCCTGAGGTGAAGCTATGGTGTGTTCGAGAAGTTGAAATGGAGGCAGAGAGAAACCCTGCAAACTAATTCTTATCGTTATTCGTATTATTTTTATTATTATTATTCTTTGAGGCATACTTTGCAAACTCAAGATGCTTGTACGGCTGTTTACGATGCTGGAATGTACTCATCTTTGGCAAACAATCTGAACCAGGGAAGGTGGAAGATTTCATTACAAACAGAGTGTTTCATTGTAAAATTAGTTTTGGGGAATATAATGCAAGGAAAACAATTAAACAAAACCTCAACAGGCAGGAAAATCCTTAAAATGAAAATCACCTTATTAACCTTATTAAGTCTTAACCTTATTTACTGTACTTGAGCACGACCTGATTATAATATATAAACCAATACTTATTTACCAGTATAATGTCATTTACTGGCATGAATTATAGTCCGACTGGAATGCAATATGGTATTTTTCCAGAGAAAAACAACCCCAAAGGGATTCTCTGTAAGAGAGCCACAGCTTTTCTTCCTGTCACTCACTCACACACACCTGGAGACATGCAGCCACGATCCACTCGGAAACGGTTGTTAGCAAATGAGCAAACAGAGATGGAGTATTGAAGTAGATTTTAAGATAATGGTTATCAATGAAGCAAATTCATCAACCAACTATCAGCTAAGAAATATATCTAATTTTTATGGCATGGCATAATTTTGTCTTAAACATATTTAAACAATACAAAAGGTCTGTTTAATTTACACCACCGGCCCTCCTTCAGATATGTCCACTCTGCTGTGCCCACACTCCACTCCCTAGCTCCCGAGGATTTCCGGATAGCTGCCGAGCTCATTTTACTCTTGTCACTCTTCAACACAACCAAGTAAGGTTGGAAAGGTGTTGACCCTCAGCAACAATTTGGCAGTCCTCAAAACAGTCCCCTGTGCAGTTGACAAATGAGCACATTTTTCTCTTGCTTGCCTGCAATGAGTACCTCCAACCACTTCTGCCTGATGCTTGCCTCCGTAGGAAAACTAACCAAAATCATATTTTCCTTACACCAGAACAAACATTTCCTGCATGCCATTGCTAATACGGTGAACAGAGCTAAACAGAGAGGGGGGGGGTCCTGTATATCTGGCCATTCTCATACTGTATGAGGAAGTCTGGGTTGCATTGACATGAGTAGAACTCAGTGTTATAATAAACTGTAAAAGAGCGTGCAGAGCCATCCAAAACGTCTTTTAGGGCTCACTTACAAATGCACAAACCTCATTATCTGACGCTTTGGCATGTTTAATACAAGAATCTAACACTGTAACAACATTTATGGGTCAGAAAAGTGGAAAAGCATAATAGGTCCCCTTTAGGTTTAAGTTACCAAATATGGTTCCTTGCCCTATAAGGAGGTTACACAACAGAAATTAAAGCAAGCCTAGTTAATGTTTTGTTTTTTTTTTTTACTTCAGGGCCCTCTCTACAGTATTGAAGTGTAATTAACTTTTTAAGCCCACTGTCGTCTCGGGCAGATCTCTAGAGAAAGGCTATAGGTTTAAGTTGCTAAGTTCCTTTCTCAATCAAGTTGAGCACAACCACAATTAACACAAAGACAAGCAACGTATTGGATGAGGTAACGTGATGTTGCCATGGCAACAGTTATTATTATTACAAGCCAGTGAATTGTCCTACTTATGGAATTGTTTGATTTAGCAACCTTCTGTTTGGATATCAACTGGTGTTGAAGCCATCTATCCATTCTTCTCCTCGCTAGGGTTGTGGGGGTATGCTGGAGCCTATCCCAGCTGACTTCAGGCGAGAGGTGGGGTACACCCTGAACTGGCCGTCAGCCAATTGCAGGGTACATATAGTCATTCACGCTCACATTCATGCCAAAGGTCAATTTGGATTCACCAATTAACTTATTTATTTGGCATTGATTGAGTTAACCTAACATTGAAGCCAGACATATTGCAGTAATGTGGTAATAATAATGGAACTGTAAGAATGTAACATTTTTAAGAAATCAGAGCCAAGTGCCCCAAAAAAGACGGCAAACTACCGATGTCCTTTATTGTTCACTTTCAACTTGAATTCATTGATGCATGAAACGGCACCCCTATGATGTCACGCTATTTACTTAGGTATTGATTGGTTAAACCTGCATCGTCACCTGTGTTCATTTACTAATTGCTACTTGTCCAAAAGTCGATCTTTGCATGTATGAAAGAATAGATGGATGGATGGAAATATGGGCCCAGATAATGGGTGACTCTATCAAGAGGTGAAAGATGTGGACACGCGGGGCGGGAAGTGAGCGACGGTTAGATGGATGGTCTGAAGCAACGGTGGGAGTGTAGATAATGGGTCGACATAATATCCGGTGTAGAGATAAGCGATTAGAGAGAAAGTTGGGAAGAGTGCTGTTGGAGGTATGGAGGGACACCAGGTAAAGTGAGAAAAAGGGGGCACATGAGGATGAATGAATGGATGGATGGATGGATTGAAAGCACGAAAGGACACTGATAATGGGCTCAGATCTAATGTCTGGAAGGACAAGTGACAGGGACTGCGTGGAGCGAATGGGTATGTGTGCAGCAGTGGGGCAATGAGTAAAGATAATAGGCTCCATCTAATGCCTGGAGGGTAGAAAGATAAGGAAAATGAACACATGAATGGACAGGAGAAGCAGGGAGGTGCTATCTTTATACCTGTTAGCTGTGCGGCTTGATGGCTGGTGTGCATGTCCCAGAGTGACCTACACAATGTATATGTTGCAGTCTTTGCAGCGTCACTCTGTAGACTTGCTTGATGATGCAAATTAGACAATTCCAACCTTGTAGGAATAGTGCAGGGAAAGCAACTTCATGCCCATGCACATGCAATGTACATGAAGATGAGTTTGGGTAAATTTAGGACAAAGGAACGCAAATGGGACACGTGACTTGTATCGTCTGCAAACCTAAGCATTGGCAGTGTCACACTTTTTGGGAAAAGTTTTGACACATTTTGTGGCGTCCCTTTTGGGTTGTGCTAGTAATTATTTGCAAAATGTGCTACAATGTACTGTAGGCTTATGTAATACAGATACCCTCCAAAATGTCTAATCATTAGACAAATGGTAAATGACTTCTGGACATTTAGCCCATCCTGTGATCCTGCAAAGACCTTTTCTTGATGGTGGCCATTTTTTTTTTACCAATTTTGCTCAAATTATACAGACATATGCTTGTCAGTCCCCTAAAGTTGTCATGTGGTGATTCGGCTAAACACCTTACAGTGGGTGTTTTGTAGTGGTCTTAGGAATTTCAAGTCAAACTTCGGGTTTTAATAACTGCGACACCATGCAGTGGATCTGTCAGAAAAAAATATCACAGGCAACACAATCGGGGTGCATGTTTTGACACATTTTCAACTTTTTGTGTACAGCAGTCCAGGAGTTGAAGAGTTAGCTCCCACAAGCACTTGCATGAAAATATATACTTGAAAATATAAGACGCCCAATAGACCCCTTAGGGGGCAAGCTTCATGTTTGCCTCGGTGGTCACTGGGTAGGATACCCCAGCATTTAAACGTCATGATCAACACAGCACCACTTGGTGCTCAGCTGTCCAAATACTTTTGTTTATACAAGGTGGTAGCGGCACCGTTTGGAGAGGAAGAGGATGTTTGTCTCAAACTATTATGTCTCTAGACAGCCAGAAGAACGGAGAGAGAGAGAGAGAGAGAGAGAGCAGTTACATGGAGGAAGTGTGATGCAAAGCCAGGGCATAACTGATGAGGCACTTGTAATGTGTGGAGGAGTGGCAAGGGGACAGGGTGGGAGAAAAGGGGGCAAATGGATGGATGGTGGGACATGGTACAAGGATGGATAAGGCGTGGAGGCAGAAGGGGAGATGCGTAGATGGACGGCAGAGGAGCGAGTGTAGATAATGGCTAAGCCTAATGTCTGGAGGGCAGACATCCATCTGACTGACCGAATTACAGTCCGGCTCACTTTCCGCAGACTAATTACTGGAGCAGGGGATTCTCTCTCCCTCTTACTCCCTCAGCGTCTTTGTCTTTTTCTCCGTTTCACTACTAAAGGGGATTTTGAGGGCTTAAGTGTGGGGTGGATACCCATACTGATAACACGCACCTTTGCTCAGCTCATAGATCAGCTCACCTGCCCTTTGTTCGCCTTGTTCACACAAATCCTCCATTTGTTACCTGCCCTCCAACATCCTCATTTACCTCTTTTTTTCTCTGTCCTCAGTTCCTTTGTCAACAATCTGTTCTTGGGCCTAATCGAAACAGGAAACAGTACATCTGTGCTCGTTAGTGCCATTTTTAACACTCTGGCTTCTTGTATTTTCTAAGAATTAATAAAGTGGAAGAAACACAAGCAGGTATGCACAGTGCAACTTTGTCCACGTTCACAAATCGGCAGGTTGGAACCCCATGTTTTATGTAGACATAAAATATAAACAATGAGTCAAGTCCCACTAGTTAATCATGTGAGATGTGTGGAAACCAACCATGTATGTGTCCTTTAATAATAATAATAATAATAATAATAATAATAATAATAATACATAACAGCAACTTTAGCTTGCAGGTGTACCTTATAATGTGACCGGTGGTTCTATGCCACCATAATGACATAAACACTTAACTATCAGATGCAAAGCTTTAGCAAATTGTTCTTTTCATCTACAAGTACACAAGTGCTGCCTTCAGGGTAAATTTGCTTTTATGCTATCATCTCTCCCCTGCAGCCCTCCCTCGCTTGCCTTTTGGTTCGACATAGATTATCCTCTCTGGTGGCTTATCTGAGATTGCTGTGTTGGTGTTGTTCTTTGAGCACCCTCATTAACGCTGGGGTGAGAGGTTGGGGCTAGGCTAAGGGATGATGGGGTTAATGATGATGTTCCAGGAACTACATGTATCAGATCATGCCCTCTCCAGTCATCTCACCCCCCCCCCCTCTTTCCTCTGCTGTCGTCTCTTGAGATCTCTCCTTCACGCACAAATTGTAGTTGTTGAGCTGAGCTTTGAGACAGAATCAACATGCAGAAGGTGATAACCGTTGACAAAAATAGGTAATGGTTTTCCAGTTTTAGACACAACAGAAAACTGAGCTCTGGAAGACCACAGTTTGATCATCTGTTCAAATTAGCCAGTGAGTCAATCAGTTAGTTTGCGTTACGTCTGCCAGGACCCACAATGTGGACACTCGGTAACATGAGCATCTTGTGCTGTGGAAGGATTTAAATAACCTTCACTAACAAAGATTGTACCATTAGTGAACATAATATACCAGAATATGTTCAGCTATAATTTAGCATAAATTACTTTACTTACAATACCATATATAGCAGGGCAATACACTTCAAGAGGCAAGGCCTGAGAAGTGACCAGTGTGACATCATCTGGCTTGAGTTGACTATTCGTTGAGTGCTAGCAGCAGGTTAGCAGTGTAAAGAGTGGCTGACAGCAGCTCCTGTGTGAATGTTCACTGCATGTGTTTCTGCTTGTTGTTAAACAAGCTAAAGAGCCCCTACGTTACCCCAAACAGCAGCAATAACACTTTTCATAGTAGTATTCGACACTGTTGTCAGGTGTCAGTAACGTTGTATTGCAGACAAAAGCGACTGCAGGAAATGCTAACTTGTGATTCTATGTCACCTTATTTACATCTAAGGTGGCTTTCATCTATCCATTTTATGTGCCCCTTATCCCCATTATGGTCGCAGGGGTATGCTGGAGCCTATCTCAGCCAAACTTCAGGTGAGAGACGGGGTACACCCTGGGCTGGTCGCCACCAGGTTGAAGGTGGCTTAATTTCTATTTATTTTTCTATATTTTATCTGCCATATTGGGTAATACAAGAGTAAAGGTGACTATAGGGGTGTTATTTCATGTCTACAGGGCTCTAATAAAATTATATTTAGAACATCATAAACAGGTTTTCTATGTTCTAACTATGGAATATTCCATGTATGAATAATGTGTCATACAGAAATTTGCTGATCATTGTAGGTTCTGGAAGCATTTAACTACATTATGATAAACAAAGAAGGACTCAATGTTCTATGAAGCATTTTATTGAAAAAAGGGCAAAATACAACACTGTTGTAGCTTCCATTGAAGCATGCTTAAACCCTTTGATGAGCACATGAATAACCTGCAGGTCTATTGTGTTGTTATTCATCCATCCATCCATTTTTCTCACTAGGGTCGTGATTGTGCTGAAGCCTATCCCAGCTGTTTTGGACAAGGGGAAGGGTACACCCTGGACTGGTCGCCAGCCAATCACAGGGCACATATAGACAAACAACCATTCACACTCACATTCATACCTATGGACAATTTGGAGTCGCCATTTAACCTAGCATATTTTTGGAATGCGGGAGGAAACCGTAGTGCCTTGAGAAAACGCACACACGGTCAGAAAGAACATGCAAACTCCACACAGAGATGCCCAAGCCAGATTCCAACCCAGGTCAATAAATGAATATAATACACAATTAAATCATTGAACTCAGGGTCAATACCAGCATAGAAAAGGAGTGCTTGCCGGGGGACTGTTTTTTGTATTCATGGACTTGTTTGCTTTTCCTATTGCTCATAGTAAAGATAAGTTTTAGTTGACTTTATACATCGTTACAAGGACTCTTAAACAGTTAGGAGAGTGGGCTGCCAAGTGGGAATCTTTGTAAAATGCACTTTAGTGTCTCTTAGTGGCTTTGCATTTAAAGGAGACATTATGCATTTTATTCATAGATTAAAACTGGAGGAGGCAGGCCAGATGTGCAGGTCCCTTAAAGGCAAGCAAGTGTCAGCAACTATAGCTTGTTCGTGTAGCACGTTGAAGTAAAAGTCCCAGAAAACTACAGCCCGAGTCTTATTCATTTATTACACAGGGAAAGAAGGGGATTTGTGCTGAAGTCGAGGCGTCAGATGTCAGCCTTAGAAAAGCAGGCAAATCTCGTCTGTGCTCCTGACCAAAGTCTGGACACCCAACAGGAAGGGCAAACAATCGTAAATATCATGAATCGACTTTTTTAAAAAACTTTTTTTTATTTTATTTTATTTGGGCAAATATATGAAACATTACAGTGCATTTCTTACATCAATCAAAATATAACTTTCCATTGTTTACATTATTTTTGTATTCAACTATGTGATCACAAGCCCAAAAGGAGTAGGCTGAAGCAAAAGCTTATAAATGCCTACCCCTTTTTGCAAGATATAATCATGTTCATGCCACTGTCTTGTTTTCCCCTGTTATTATTATCATTGTAATATTAATATTGTTATTATCATTATAAATATTATCATTATTGTTATAATCTTTATCATTATTACCATTATTATTGTTATTATTATCACCATTATTATAATTATCATTAATATTACCATTTTCATCATTATAGTTGTAACAATTTTTGGATTTGTTTTTAAATTATTTAATTTTACAGACTTCATTGCTTCTGGTAGATTGCTGTATCATTCAATCTGTTGTTTTCGAAAATCTGCAGTCTTTGTGTTTTTATTGTCAATTTATTAGCCCACTTTTTTTTAACATTTACATATCATTTCCTCAGATGGTATTTGTTTTTTGGGAGGTGATGCACTGTACGTATGTGTGATGATCTGGGCATCCAACACTGCAGCTCTGCTTAGCTTTTGTTGTGACATGGTAGTGGTTCCGCCTTGTCACTTTGGAGATAAGATCATGGATGGATAGTCTTGAACTTCCTGACTGTGGAGGCCAGCATATTAAGACTATCCTCTATTCCAAAGTTTATAATGATGATAACAAAATGATAAATGACATGTTTAATTACTTGACTCAGCAGTCCGGTGCAATTTTTCAAGTTGGATGGTCGACACACGTAACAATGGTCAAAGTGAATCGTACTCCTTTGGGACTTTAAATTGCCTGTTTGCTGTTTGTCATTAGTCATTCTGTTGTCATGATACAAAATGACTCATGAGGCAAATAAGTGGTTGTGGGTGTCTGTGGGACTGTGTCTCGTGTGCTTAGGTTCTGTGTAACGTACTGTATGCTGTTGAAATGTTAAAAGGCAAAGGTGGAGGCATGTGTCATGCGTCATGATGGCTTCTATCAGATATCTTTGCTTTTGGCAACCTGAATCTACAAGCCTTGGGAGTTGGTGTGAGATGACAGTATGCTGTGGTGGAAATAAGATATATAGATGTATAGACTGTACAGTCATCCCTCGTTTATCACTGTTAATTGGTTCCAGACCCGACCATGATAAGTGAATTTCCACAAAGTAGGTGACAGGTGAAAACCTGTCACTCTAAGTAATACTTAGATACTGTTAAGAAGGGGGTAGTGATTCTTTTATAGTTGGGACACCATGGAAAGATTTCAGTCAGATAATGGACACCTCATACTCAACAAGCAGGATCAAAACTAGCTAAATGTTATCAGTGCTGCTCAAGCCTTTTGAAAAAGGTGCATTTGGGTACCTCACGTAACTCCTCGGGCACAAGTTGCCACTGCATTCAGGGACACTTGTAAATCACAGCAAACACACCCACACATGCACATGCATCCCCAAGTAGGTGATATTTACCAAAGCCAGCACTTGTTGGTCATACAACAATAATACAATGTTACAAAATGTTCTACTCATAACAGACATCAATGTTAAACAAACCTTTGGAGAGATACTGCTTTATTATGATTGTTAAACTTTCCCCTTCAATTTTGTATGAAATAAATATGCAGACTTAAACCATGGCCATCCTGAGTGGAATGAAATAAAGCTTCATTTGAATGAAGTAAGTCCATTCAAATGAGTAAATCAATTCAAAGAGAAGGTTGCCAACATCAGAGTGGAATAATTTATCAGTGTTCATGTCAAACTTTGTCCTAATGTCACCATGCAAAATACACATTTTTCACCCTGGGTTTTCATATCACGAATGAACCAATTAATTATGGTCAATATCTCAAGTTAATTAATATGATAAGGTTTATGTTTTTTAGGTGTGCAGAAGTAGTGGGTACATGTCTGATTGTAAATATGTGATTATAAATATTTGGGGAACCACTGCAATATAGTATATATAATAACAGAAAATACCTCATTTAAGACATAAAAACACTTTATGATTATGACTATTATTGTATTGTTATTATATTGCCTCTTGTGAGGTCATTTAAACCTGCAATAAAAGCCTGTTGCAGGATCAAGTCTGGTGCTTGTCTCACTGAACAATTACTGACACCTAGTGATCAATGTGGAATACTACATTCACAATTTGAAAGCATCTGGCTTGTATTTGTATTTTAGTTCATTTAGTCATTCATATGCTTGAAAATGCTTAGTTTTGGCAAACCGTTGGTACAATTTGCTTCAATAGGTATTTCATTACTAATTACAGGCCCTATTCAATCACGAAACAATGTCAATAATAAATTGTATATTATTTAAAAACCATGCTAGAGTCAAGTCAGAAAATTTGACCCTCAAAATGGCGAGGGATGCGATATGGGAATGTGTGTGCCAGTGTTTTTTTTGGGGGGGGGAGTGGTTCATATATTTGCGCATGTAGATAAGAGATGTACCTCCTGACGTGTGGATAGTTGTTTTGAGGTTAGTTTGGCAGTGCCATGTTGCTACAATTAAAGTCTACTACTCCCTGCCAGCGACTGTGTGTGTGTGTGTGTGTGTGTGAGTGTGTGTGTGTGTGTCTGTGGGAAAGAGTATAATAATTGAATCCAGCTCCATGTCTCTACCTGTGGTGAGTGTGTGTGATGTAATTAAATCTTTCTCCCAATATATCAGAAGGAATGGAGATATATTGGGCTTAGTGACAGTCTGATTTACTGTGACACAATGGCATGGTGTGTGTATTTTTATGTTAAATATTTTCCACGTTATTTGATGTTGGAACCTGAATTCTAACCATCCAACTGTGAACCCTCTTCATTAGTAAGTGATTTCTACTCGCTACTTGATGAAGGTGTCAGGTGACAGGAAGTGAAAATGGAATAAAATATGGAGGTGGCCTTCTTGGATCACTTTCAACAAGATTTTGGAGTCTGAAGCATAGAATTTGGTAAAAAATGCCTTGGTAAGTTGACAAAGTAGATTCAGGGGGTGAGTAAGCGGTCTATTCCAACCCTTGATGGACTTTTGGATTTGCGCATTGATTGATTCTTCGTCCATTTGTTGAATGTTTATGCTGTGTTTTGACTGATTGATGTTGCCTATCCAACCATCAGTTTATTTCTCCTCCAAAACAAACCACCGTTGTCATGAATTAAATGGTGTGGGCCAGTCAGAGGGAGCATGGCCGGCCACCTTAAGGCAGCTCTTACGGCTGAGATCCTCTCACTCCAAAAGGAAATCTAAAACAATGTGATGGTTTCCCTTAAATCTCTGTGACACAAAACCCACTGCTATTGTGATTATAGTTTGCCGTTTTATTTTGAAGGCTGATCTTCTCTCTTCAGTATTAACACAAACACACAAATAAACACACTCCACTCCACTGGGGCATGAATTTGCTCATATATAAAAACAGTTTACTGACAAAAGCACACTTAAATGGGCAAATAACACATGAATCAGAATAGTGTTTTTATGTGTATTTCATTGTTAGCCCCAAGAGAAAATGCCATCAAACCGTGGAATATGTGATAAATTACCTGACAGGATGGATTATCAGCGAATGCATCGCAGATCAAGCACAACCTCCTGTGGTGTTATCTCTCCTAGTCCAATTCACATCCAATTCACTTGAGCCTTTAGTGGAGTTTTTTATTTAAACACCTTGTAGAAAAAAACACAGTAGCATAATACAACACTACATGTATATTTTTTTATAGAAAAAATGTATTATGTATTATTATATCATGTAAAACATACAGTTCTTAAGAAAATGCTGATTTATTTTATGTCATACAAAAGTAAATGATAGCTAATTCAGGTGTCTCTGCTTTTGAGAGGTCCAAATCAGGCTAATCAAATGGTATCATCATCACCATGGTTGGCAAAAACATGGGAAAAAGATTATACTTCATGTATTTAAAAGAAAAGTGGAGAATGCATGCATGGCTGGAAACCCGTGTGAAGAACTACGCCCTACCAGAAGCAGGTCTTACTGCACAGTTCTTTTGCAATTTAGGGATAAAGCCCAGTCAGCTCATATATCACAAGTGCTCCAGTAAGCTAGTTGATCATTGGCACAAGGGTTGGTAGCCCTTGTACTGAGAGTGCACTTAAGCAGTGCTATACCTGACCTAGCCTGAAAGCATCAAAAAGACTCACAGCAGATTGTTTTCCAGGAGGAACCGCTTGGTCAAGGTACTTCTATTACCCCATAATAACTCTACCGCCCCGTAATGTATTCCATAAATGTGTATTTTCTCAAATAGTAATGGATAAAAACTCACATTCTGTTGTTCATGTAGTGAAAAGTAGCTTCTCACATAAAGAATATGTGCTAGTGTATCTTATAAAACAAGACATTACAAAGCTTCCCCATAAAAGCTGCATGTACAAGCTGTGCAGTCTGTCGCTTTTCATTTAATTCAAGCACTACCAGGAAGCAACTTGGTGGCCAAAACAAGGCCCCTGCTACTGTAAACTGCATGGGGCAGCAGCGTTTCAATGGGGTGCTTTGTCATGAGTGAAGACATGGGAACATTTCAATAGGTTTAATAGGTAGTACCCATGTGTCAGAAAAATAACAATTTGGTGAGCTTTCACTTGGATTTATGACTATTTACTGTATGCTCTTCTGTCTTTGAGTGCTTATCATTGTTGTCTTCCTCCATCTCAGCAGTTATTTTGTGCTGTCAGCCAATCTTCAATTTCCAGTAATTGTGTAACTGTCCAGCAGTTATGGTAGAGCACTTTTGTTCATATAGTATTTCACACGGTATTAATATTTAAGTAGTTGTAGTTAGAATGTTGTATTCTCGTGTTAAACAATGCCATAGTCTCAGATAATGAGGTTTGCCCATTTGTAAGTGAGCCCTGAAAAATGTTTGGGATGGCTCAAAACGCTTGGTTTCAGAGGCCGTTGAAAAACTGGAGGTCTGTGATGTCACACATGGACAGGCTTCCTTATATGGGCGTGCACTGTATGCGCGATTCGCTTTCCACGCTCTTCCCCAACCTCTGCTTCTTTGTTTATGAGGCAAGCTCAGGCAGAAGTTATTGGAGTTGTTGATTCCTAGCAAGACAAAAATATGTTTTTGTGAACATGAACAGGAAACATCCGCCAAATTGTTGCTGAAGCCAAAAGAAGCACGCTCTCGCCCGTAAAAGTGCATTGATGTTGGACACGTTGTGCATCCACGCAGGTGGAGACAACCACCGTGCTCACCGATGTCTGGAAGATGCGTAGTCCAGCAAAATAAATATAATGACCACATTTCCTGTACTGATATTATGACAAGATTGTCTGCGGTTAGTAAACGCTGCACCAGCGGTGCCCCTGACAAAGTGTGTCCGACAATGAGTGCTCCTCTTCAGGCAGGCGAGGCGATAGCTCATGCAGTGATAGCTATCAAAGAAATGAAGAAAGATGTGAGCACGTCAGTATTGTGTTGAATTTTAATATTGTATATCTGTCTATATTGTATTATGGTGACAGAGAATGACTGCAAGCCTGCTCATATAAAGCCATTGTGATTTACTCACCAGATATTTTGAAATATGAAATAGAACAGGTTTTATTTCGCTCTGATCACTTCAAAGTTATCCAGAGATGCACCCATGATTATATGGATGCAAAGATGAAAGAATTGTGTTTGTGTGGCAGGGAGGAAGAGAGAGTGGGTGTGAAACAAAGGAGAGAATGTGGAAAATATGAGAAAAGTGAGGCAAACTACACCCTTGTGCTCTGAGGGTTTAGCTCCTGACACCTGTGCTAGCATTGCAGAGCTTTGCAGCAGAAGCATGGCTCTAAATGTCCTTTTCAGCCTTTCAGGTTAGCTCTTTTCCTCTGTGATTGTAACCCTGAGAAATAGTCACCGCACACACACATTCACACACACACACACACACACACACACGTATACAAGTCAATCCTGCCAACTTCTACCTATCTTAGGAAAGGTTTCCCCCTACACACACACACACAAGCACATACATACAGTACAGGTGAGTTATCATTACTTTGCCCCCAGGAGCACTATCAGTCAAATTGTAATTCAGTCAGAAGTTAATATAGTGTGTGTGTGTATTGTATGTATCACGGTGAGTGGACTTGCGTGTGTGTGTGTGCTTGTGGGTGTGTGATATAATGGCAGGCCAAAGGGGGAAGAGAGAAATAGAGGGCCTAGAAACTCTAAGGTATTCCTTTGCTTTTATTATCATGATGTAGCCGAGGGCGGAGAGAGAGAGAGAGAGAGAGAGAGAGAGAGAGAGAGAGGGAGAGAGAGAGGTGTGTGTCTATGTGAGTGTGTGTGATAGATGGAGAAAAAGACAGATAACCAGTGAACAAGAGAGAAAAGAAGTGAGCGAAAGAACCAGTAATCTAGTTTTTCCTTTGGGCTTCCTTTGAGTACTGCTTTTTGGCTAACTCAGTCTGTGTATGTGTGTGTGTGTGTGTGTGTGTGTGTGCGCACACGCTCTCTTTCAGTGTTTGCATGTGACCACTTTTTATTATGGGGATATTTTGGTTGGTCCACCTAAAAAAAAAAATGCTTTGATGCATTCCTTTTCGCCATATTTGTGTCTTTGCACATTTTAATAAGCCTGTTTTTGTCTGTAATAAAAGTAACCGCCTCCTTCAACTAACATGCTTTCTCAGCATCCTTCTCACATCAAGACACCATTAGTGATTTTTCCTATAAACAGAAAAGAGAATGAGAGAGGACCTCATTGTTCCGGCAACACACTAAAGTGCAAAATTAGCAGCAACAGATGGAGGAAGCAATGAAAATGCTGATGGTTCTCAGCACCCAAGTGCTGCTTTAATGCTTGGACATGGATTGACTGATGGAGAAGAACAGCAGTGTGTGTGTGTGTGTGTGGGTGAGTGCTGCCGCACTTTGTATGTTTGAACGTGTCGCTTGAATGACAAATCAGAAAAGTAAGTTCCATTTTAAGGGAATGACTTGAACTGACCCAAATGCTATTACAGCACCCAACACAGCTGCACAACAAAATAATACAACTTCTAATGTAGGTCCTCATCATGAATACCATATTAGATTCCTTAAATTGTGCGGTTTATGTGGCACAAGAGAAATTACAAATAATTGCTGCCTTCATTATCAAAATGAGCCTCGAATGCATAACTTATTTGAATATATGCTTGTTAATAATCTTGGGAAATAAGGTATTGTGTCAACACTTATACTGAAATTTGTGAGTTTGAGTGTTAGTAATGAATTCATTGTGCTTTAATTGATGCAGTATTTTCTGAAAATGCAATACAACTGGGACTCATGGAGTGCAAGTGTTGGCAGCTCTGTCGCACAAAACTTTAATACAACTTTTTTAATACAACGTGTGTATTTTATATATATATATTTATTCATATATTTTTCGTAGGGCTGCACGGCGATCGAGTGGTTAGCGCGCAGGCCTCACAGCTAGGAGACCCAAGATCAATTCCACCCTCAGCCATCTCTGTGTGGAGTTTGCATGTTCTCCCTGTGCATGCGTGGGTTTTCTCCGGGTACTCCGGTTTCTTCCCACATTCCAAAAACATGCTAGGTTAATTGGCGACTCCAAATTGTCCATAGGTATGAATGTGAGTGTGAATGGTTGTTTGTCTATATGTGCCCTGTGATTGGCTGGCGACCAGTCCAGGGTGTACCCCGCCTCTTGCCTGAAGACAGGTAGAGAATGAATCAATGATTGAATATTTTTCATTTTCATTCTTTACATGTGGCTTAGTGGTTAGCATGTTGGCCACACAGTGAAGAGAGCTGGAAGATCCGGGTTCGATTGGGCATCTCAGTGTGAGGTTTGTATGGGGTTTCTCTGGGTCCTCCCACAATACAAAAATATAGGTTCATTGATGACCACAGGTGTGAATGGTTGTTTGTCTATATGTGACCTGCCATTGGAGGGTCCTAATAGTGTAAAAAAAAAACACATTTCGAAAGTTGTAAACAGGTTTTCTGTTGCACTGGGTCACTTGGCCTTATGGGACCAGTCTACAAAGTGTAAATGAAATAATGCATAACAATACAAATTATGATTTTGCCCCCTGAATTTGGTGTGCGGTTAATATAATAAGAGGGGCCAACCCTCCTGGCAGTGCTACAGCCAGAGAGGGCCATCAGAAGCTGGGTGGCATTGGCACCCTGAGTCGTGCCGCTCTCAACAGCCGTTACATAACAGAGCTGAACGAGACCATCTGCCTGCAGCTGAAGGCATAACAATCAACAGCGCTTTTAACTTCTGCTCAGCAGCTGAGCGGTTCAGGCCAAGATACATTTGCAAATACAGTGCAGCCTTGGTTAGCGTCATTAATCCATTCCAGAAGGTCTGACTGCCAAACGTATGTTAACCAAATCAATTTTTCCCATAAGAAATAATGTAAATCAAATTAATCCGTTCCAGAAAGCCAAGAATGTTAACACATCCATCTATTTTCTATGCCACTTGTCCTCAACCGGGTCAGGGGTGGAGCCGATCCCAACGGTCTTCGGGCGAGAGGCGGGTCTACCCAATCCCCTGATTGTTTGGCCTACATGCTAACCACTCGTCCGCTTACACGTTTTTATGTTTTCCCAATGTAGTTTCACATGCAGAAAATAATTCAAAATGTATATAAATGATGAATTAAAGGGATAAAGAAACACTTAAGCTTACTTTTACCTTCATTTAAGATATGAGGCCAACACAATCTGGCAGATAGATGAACTTGGACACCACTTTCCTATTTGGCAATAAGTTATTTCTTGAAATCAGTCTTGTTTCTCAGCTCAGGTCTTTACTTTTGTTTTCCATCACAGCTGCAAAATAACTCCTTAAAAGGAGCCAAAGAAAGTTGCAAGTGTCAGCATTTAAATGAAACACTATTTAATTCAAGAAATACTGTAATTCATAGCAAAACACAAAAGTGCTGTCCGTGTTAATCTTGCTGCCCCATTTGTCTTTTTAACAATCACGTCTTCAAGTTTGCCTGCGTAATTACTTCAGGTATTACGGTTAACGTGAAAGAAAACGCGGTGATGTCACTCAAAATGAGCCAATGAAATCGTTGACTACTGTGAGCCATCGGTCTATTCCTTTTCTATGCCGCTAATCTTCTAATAGAACCATGCCTTGCTAAAAGTAAGAGGTTGATGGAGAAAGGTGAACATTTAAAAGTGAAAAGGGTACGAGTCCAAATTGTCCATAGGTATGAATGTGAGTGTGAATGGTTGTTTGTCTATATGTGTCCTGTGATTGGCTGGCGACCAGTCCAGGGTGTACCCTGCCTCTCACCCGAAGACAGCTGGGATAGGCTCCAGCATACCCTCGACCCTAGTGAGGATGAGCGGTATAGAAAATGGAACGATGGAAGATGGACCAATATGTGTTCATTCCTCCAGAATCCAGTGCCAAGACACTGGGTCTCATATACTCTGAAACTGTAGCATCCAGTAATAAAAATCTAATACTAAAATAATAATAAAAATCATTTCTGAGAGTGATAGCACATTCGTTTATAGCACAGCGACGTGCAAATGAGACTTCACCAAGGATTACATGGATATAAGTAACACAGCATCTTTCACTGACGGGAGAGTTGTGAAGGAAGGAGTGCTGTGCCGCAGAGATGTTACTCAAAGGTAAACAAAGTACTGTTGCAGATTTTCTGTTAAAGAGACACTTATTCAATCATATTTCAGGATACATTTTCATACTCTTTTTCCAAACTGAAACCATCAAAATGGAGAGCAGTGAAACATATTCAAATTGCATGCTGACACAAATTCCGACATGTTGGCAGGTCTGCACTAATATTGAAAGTCCTCCCTTCCTCGTGGCACCCTGACAGTTCACCGTGCCCCATCCACTATTTGAGAATCACTGGTTATAGGTTGGACATTTTTATCTATTTATTCCTCTTCTTCTTCCTACTTCTGCTTATTCCACCTCATTTTTTGTCCACGAACTACTCCTCCATTTCTTAACCAGTCCAAACAACTCCAACATCAACAGCTGAACTGATGAGACAACAAATTCTGATTTATTGAAAACATTAATTTGTGATTGTAACATCAAACTGACTTTTTTAAATAGTCCCACATTTAGTGTAATTTGATATTTTCTATGGCTGCACGGTGGATGAGTGGTTAGCGCTCAGGCCTCAACACTAAGGAGACTTGAGTTCAATTCCACCCTCGGCCATCTCTGTGTGGAGTTTGCATGTTTTCTCCAGGGACTCCGGTTTCCTCCCACATTTCAAAAACATGCTAGGTTAATTGGCGACTCCAATTGTGAGTGTGAATGGTTGTTTGTCTATATGTGACCTGTGATTGGCTGGCGACCAGTCCAGGGTGTACCCCGCCTCTCGCCCGAAGACAGCTGGGATAGGCTCCAGCACCCCTGCGACCCTTGTGAGGATAAGCGGTAGAAAATGAATGAATGATATTTTCTATGAAAATCCAACACCAGAATGTTCAGCTCACTCGGGACAAATGTGCTACCAAGTCAGACTTTTCAAAATGTTGCCACATTTAGTGTAATTTTAAATTTTCAGTGAAAAAGTTCCCATTGAAAATGAATGGGCATGAGCGTAGCCATGGTGTCAGATGAACAAACGATATAACATTAATATTAAGTAAATAGTAAATACAGTAAATAAATACACACAGGTCATCTACCAATACTCCATGGAATGAGAAAAAATTTAGTATATGCCATTAAACACGTAATAGTAGCAACTATTTAAATAGCAGTGCAGCAATGCATTATGGGAATTAGTAATAAAATTACAGAGCCTATGACTATGCACATTATGACATTATGGGACATCCGGAAAAGAGAGATTTAGCATGTACAAAGAAGGCTTAACCAAGTGCTGTGTTGTAAACACGGTTTGCCTACAAATTAGAGGACATCACAAGGATAAAAGGCAACACGAGGCATCACGTAATAGCATGTAAGTGGCACATATCACGTGTTATTGGATTGCTTGGAGTAATGGTGCTCGCTTGTTCTTAATGCAAAACATTAGCATTCGACTGGCCCCCATACTCCCTCTTCTTGAGTCTATTCTTTTCTTATAATATCCGTTCCCTTCCACATCTGCTCTAATTCCAGCTCGTCCTGTTTGCATTTTATACGAATTTCAAATTTCTGTGATGGCAAGAGCCGTACTGCCTTCAAAGCCAACCCAAAATTTGAGCTCGTTGACCTCATATGCTGTTTTCACGCTTTCACTGTATGCTTCATATACAATATGTGATCTCAAATGCTTTACTCACGCATGACTTTTGTCAGCTCTTTGGTTTACAATTTTCCACTAATTCTCCTCACTGGCTAATCAGTGATGGTTTCATTCAGATGACACTGTCCTCTGCCACACATTTTCACTTAATTATGCTGTAATGAACACATCTAATGCAGTTTGTCTCTGAAGAGTTTTGATGAGAGGGCTTGCGTGAGGGTGGCCTTGTTGGAGTTTTAAGTTGTCAGCCTTCATCAATTGAACGTAAGCTGTGTTTACTGTGGAACACAAACATGTTGTGTCTCTTGAAGAATGTAATTTGGTTCTTGTCTGTATGGGCTTTAGCATGGTTCTTGACAGCATATGAACTGTATATCTGTTAAAATGATACAGTACCTCATAAAAGTGGGTACAGCCATCCCTCGTGATGATGCGCTTCAAATTTCTTTTTGCTGTTTTGTGGTGTACTGCAATCTATTAGTACGTATGTTATGTATCTTTAGGCTAAATTAAGCATTTTCAAGCATAGAAATGGCTAAATGAACTGAAGTACAAATATAAGGCATTCAGAAAATGCATTCAAAGACACGATATTTTACTGTAATGTTGGGACACACAAGCACCGCCACATCAGGCTTTCATTGCGGGTTTGAATTCAAATCTCTAAACAGGCACAATAAAAACACTAATAAAAACACGGGCTACTATTGTGGCAGTAACTTAAGCCAAACTGAAACTCAACTCTAAACCCCCAACGTCACTTCCTGTCTTATTCATGTCTTGCTGGCTTCTTTATTATATACACTATACTATAATCACCTTAGTATAGTGGTGCTGTTGTCAGTGTCTGGAGCTGCATGAGTGGTGCTGGCATTGGGGAGCTGTGGTTCAATTCAAGAAACATGACTTCCAACATGCAGTGTGACATTGTGAAACAGAGCAAGACACCATCCCTTGGGAAACGGGGATGCATGGCAGTTTTCCAACATGATAACAAGCTCAAACACACCTCCAAAAAAGGTGACAAGTGCCTTGCTGAGAAAGATGAAGGTGCTGCGTTGGTGATGGCGTATATCCCTCCACCTGAACTGAATTGAGCACCTTTTGGCCTTCCTCAAGCGGAGGGAAAGTAGAGGAGTGCAAGGTGGCCAACATCTACCAGTGGGTTAGTGTGGGTTGCGGTATAGTGTGGTTACTGTTACAGTATGAAAGCATGCAGTGTGCATTTTCACTAAAGGAATCAACTGTGTTCCCTGAAAATGTCTTACTTGTGTTCTTCTGCCATCTTGGGAAGCTGTAAACAAGTAACAAGAGTGGCTTCCTGCCAAACACATCCATCACATAATGAATACATCACAGGGGTTAGGGAAATTGATAATAGCTTCACAGCTTGGAAGGGGCGAGAGCCAAGCGTGTGCAGATTGCAAAATATCAACAAAAGCGCAAAGTAGATGTCACAAATGAGCTCATAGTCATTCTTAAAACATAAGGGAAGGTACCGGGAAAAGTGTGTTTGTTTGTGATGCTATGCTTTTCCCAATTAGCATCATCTGTCATGATAGTTAACAAAGTTATTGACTCTGCTCATTAAGGCTTTGCTGAGCTTTGTGAGTCTTCACTTTCAAGCAAAGTCTGTTTTCCCAACATCCTCTCAATATAAAATAGGATATGTTTCCTGTCTGGATGTGCAGCATCCTTGCAATTTACCTCTCGTCTCATATGCCTTTGTGTTGACAGTTGTCAAAAAAAGCTGAGTCACATTGCTGAAGATAAAAAAAAAAGTTAAAAAGAAGGAGGTATGATAGCATTGCATGCGCGTATGTGTTTTTATGAATACTCCATAGAGGCTTTCAGAGTCTCTCTTGTCGTGTCATGTTGACGGAGACATGAGAATGTGTCTGAACACATGCGTCATACATTTAATGAAGCGAGAGAAAGCGACAAAGACATATTTGTGGTGGTTAAAAGATTGACTTAATACATTATTAACAGTTAGTATGTGCTATCACTATATGTGAAGCGTTGTGTAATCCCTCGCCTCTCTTCGCACTGCAATACATTCATTTCAAAATCACCAAGAAAGAGAAGCGAGGAAAAGAAAACAGGAGACTGGGACTGGGTGATCGCGGAGAGAGAGAGCGAGAGGAGTCAGAAGTGTCCGACAGCTGGGAAGACGCTGAAGCGGAGAGAAGTGTACGGTTTTCAGACGGAAGCGAAAAATGGCGGCATGATAGGAGGAAAAACGGCAGAAAAGGGTGAAATTGAATGGGGTATCAGATGAGCGGGCCATTAGTCACTGCCTTCTCGCCTCCTGCTGTGATGGTGTTTCCATGGTGATAATTAGCATATCAGACATTAACCACGCCTCTACAGCCCATGACGCCTCGTTAAACAATTAAGTGACACAAAAAAATAAACACACGTCAAGGCAATCATTATGTACGTCCATAAAACTTTCTTTGGCATGTGTCATATTCATTTCTTTGTGTCGCTCCTGATCAAAGGAACTTTTGTGATGATACATTTGTTGTACAATTCAAAGTCTGATGCTTAAAAGAAGTTAATTTTTGTAACTCAATATAATAAAATGTTGATAAATGATACTGTATGACTGAAAACTGGTGGTTCATGGCTGGTGAACACTGACTGCTTGGAGTCTATGTCAGCGGTGTCAAACTCAAACATAGGGGGCCAAAACTCAAAGCCTACTTGAGGCTCCGGGCCGAACTGGACATTACCTCCCACCCACATGTACATTTTTTGTTGGGGAAATGTGCATTTTTTCGTTCTTTCTTTAAGTATGAACTTTTTCGATATACGACTGCCATGGTTTTGGCGTGGTTGTGATTTTTGATCGACCTCTTTGTATTGAATCTGAGCAATTTAATTCAAAAAGTATTGCACCCTAATCAGCTCCAGCATATCCGTGATCCTAGTGGGGATAAGCGGCATAGAGAATGGATGGATGGGTATTGCACCCCAACTAAATTCATGGCTAAGTGGAAAAAAAAACCTTTTTTGTCTTTGTTAAATATATTAAAACAAAATGTTCTATCTCTAATTGCTTTGAATTGATGCCAAATACTGACTTTTGTGTCAAGCTGAACTTTCACAGGTGCTGTGGTGCTCATTCTGATGAGAAATAGTTCCAAAACAATATGCATTTTTTAAAAAGATATTCTACACAATTTGCATAATGTCATGCTGTGTTACCAACGGGACAAAAAACGAATGGTGATTAATTCGGCCTCTTTTATTCCTATTATGTGTTGTATTTTCTCCATTTTAAGCAGAATGTGAGTCTTTATAGGCATAAACCTCTAAAATAGAGCAGCATATAACTGTAAATGCTGAGTTGTGGGTTCATCCTCAGTTCAGGAAGTTGCTTTTGTGTGTAAAAAAAAAAAAAGGCTGGTTGGTGGGTAGACTCTTAAAGTGCCCTTGAACAAGGCACTGAATCACAAACATGTCAGTTGGCTTAGCACCCTGTGTCTGTGCCAGGCCCTCTGCCATATCCCTGCCTCTGAAAAGTCTGTGGAAATCAAAGCAATGAAAGGTGGTCGCTCACAAAACAATTCTACGGTGCCCTTGAGGCAGACACCGGATTTGAAATCCCTATATGGGTGTTGCATCGTTGTAAATGTGTCACCCTTTGGAAATGCTGGCCTGCATATATATATTTTATATAGCAGAGATATGGGCATCTTGGTGGCAATGCTTGATCCTTAGTATTACAGTCGATCTCTGCTCGAATGGCGAAAAACCACAAGTAATTGTAATGGCCATAAACATTTCTATATTTTTTACTTGTCCGCCCCTCTCTCCAAACGCTCCTGTTAGCTTGATGTTGACATTCTTCTCTGATTTTGTATCAACATTTGCAATAAAAGCAACTTGTAATTATTAGGTCATATTCAGGTCCAGAAACAACACTCAACAGTCGAAAGACAGGGAGTGCCCTGTCTTTCTTCAATGACTGTTGTTTTAAAGCTAACAAGCTAAATGCCCGCAAAGCATGCTGGGTAGTCCACCTGTAACACAATATGAAGTATGAACAATTAAACTTTAGATATTATGACTATGTTAATTCCTCCTTTTTTACATCTCCTCAACACATTTCACAATTTATCAAAAATGTAACAAACATTATAATTGTCATAATTGTTGCGCTCTCCTTTTCTTCTCTGGACCATCTTTTTTCCAGATGGTACAAACAATTGGAAAGAGGATTCACCAGAAAAAAATCACCCTAGCTTTCAGGAGACCAATCCCTGTAGCTTTTGTATAATACCAGTCTGGTTTTCCTGGCGAGAAGAGGCTTTTTTGCTGCCATTCTTGACACCAAGTGTACAGATGCACCACACCTGCCTGCTGCCATTCCTGAGCAAGTATTGCACTGGTGGTGCCCTGATTCCACAGCTGAATCAACTTTTCGTCTTTATGCTTGCTGGACTTTCTTTGGTGCCCTGAAGCCTTCTTTGCAACAATTGAACCTCTCTCCTGGACGTTCTTGATGGTCTGATAAATGGTTGCAATCTTACCAGCAGCAATATCCTTAAAAAGGGCTTCACAGGCCCTTTTTGTGCAAAGAAATGATGACTGCATGGCTTTCCTTGCAGGTTACCAGAGTTAACAGAGGAAAAACAACAATTTGAAGCACAGCCCTCCTTCCAACTTCCAATCTGTTATTCTAAGTCCATCAGCAGGATGGAGTCATTTTCAGTCTCTGTCCTCACCAACACTCACCTGTGTTAATCACCATCATGTCTGCTGCTCTTTTTGTAGCAGAAAATCATGTTTTCGGGGAGTTCATTTTCATGACTTGGAGAGACTTTGCAATTCATTGCCATTCATCTTATCACTTCTCCTAACATGTTAGAGTATTCAAATTGCCATTTTATAAAAAAAAAACAAAACTGCTTCAGCAGACTTTATGGAAATTAATATTTGTGTCATTCTCAGGGTAGACAGGGTAGAGAAAAACGTCTTTTTGGTTTTATTCTGCTACACAAAAACAGAGGTGTTGCAATGATGGGGTAGCGGGGAGGAGGAAGTCTCACTAATGAACCCACTACGCTGCTTATGCTGTTATCGCGGTCCATTTCATAGGAGCAGATCCTTTCACATGTCCAAAGATGCCATCTTCATCCTTAATGACAGTTTCCGTGTTTCAGCAGCTTGGACTGAGCATGCAACCTATGTTGATATCTCCACTGAGCATCTTATATTGTCTAATTTCAGTCTGCCTCATTGCCTTGGAAGTCATAATGGAAATTAAACTTAAATAGTTAGTCCTTCCTCAGTGTTGGGATGCGACTACATGTTATTTGTTACAATGTACACATCCACCTACATTACTGTACTTCAGTCTGCCGTGCACACGTCATTGTTTCTTTTTTTGTGAATCTGCTTTGTGATGTTTAATTATGGACCTCTGTTTTTGAGTGTGTTTGTCATTAACAAATATGCGCGCACACACAAACACAAAGATCACAGGGCAGGATTTCAACTGTAGGTCAGTTACCATAGGAACAGAATAGAACATCAGAGACGTGTCACCATAGGAGCCAATAGCCAAAGAGGAAGCTACAAAAAGGGAAAGGAGGACGAAGAAGCACAAAAGCAGAAGGTTGGGGAACAAACTTGGAGTCATTGCTGAAGTTTAGAGATTCTAGGGAGCATCAGATATGACATGTGACATATACAGTAGCTACTATAGCAAAAAGGAAAAACACAAGTAAAAAGAATGATTCACATACATTTAATTTTTTTGTTTTCTTTCTAGTAGGTAGAAAGTATGAAACATGCAAAGGTCCATCCATCCATCCTTTTTCTATGCCGCTTATCCTCATTAGGGTCACTGGTATTCTGTAGCCTATCCCAGCTGTCGTCAGGCGAGAGGCGGGGTACACCACGGACTGGTCGCCAACCAATCACAGGGCACATATAGACAAACAACCATTCACACTCACATTCATACCTATGGACAATTTGGAGTGGCCTATACACACGTGTATGCTATATTTTCTCACAGCGAGACTGAAAGCATTAGCGTACATTAGCATAGTGCGTACTACATAAGCAAAATAATACACAAGGAAATGAGTGCTATCACATGGCACTAGTGGTGGCACTCTGAGGAACAAACAAAGGAGGCGTCTATTTGAGGTGCTGTTTACTTAAGTGATTCACGAGGGAATGTTGTGTATGTATTATTTATATGAATTCTGTATAAAACAAAATATTGTTGTACATCTTGTATAATGACATTAAAGGCCATTCCATTCCATATTGCATATACATTCTGGTGTGGCTTCAGGGGAATATTGTAACTTCATAAACTCGCTCTAGTTTTGGATGCTGTGTGACTGCACGTATTAAAGGGCACGCCACATGCTGCCATGCTGTGTTTAATATGGCAGTGTAGTCTTTTCATCCTCTTTTATGGTCTAGATTATAGATGCTTTATGAGCTGTAATGATGGTATTTGAATGGTGGCACAGTAGTTGCCAGACAGACTGATGAAGCGTAAGTGCGATAGAAGAGGAAAACCTGATAGTATCTACCTACAGTATCTATCAATCCAAACATTTGTAGTCATGGTATTACAACTAGAGTGTAAAAGTTAGACTAATAATTAAAAAAAGAGATGAAAGTGCTCTGCCAAGTCTCATGAAATAAGAAAAAGGCATTTTTGAGGCATTTCTTTTTGCCTCATTAAACAAAAATGTCATGTTTTAGCCATTTTCCAGAGGCCATCAATATCATCAGAGAAAGTCTGCAGTTTTGTAGTTCCTCGTCACTCATCCAAATTCTTAAATGATCTACTCGGTATGTCTCTTTCTAGCAAAGCGGTGGTATATTCATATTATCTTCAATTTTATGTGAAAATGCGGTGCATAGTAAGACAAAGGCCGTCTTTTCTTCATGGTGCTGCCGTGTTGCTAATATGCTGATGTGCTAATCATATACAGTACAGACCTCAAGAAAGATTTGTGTCAATTCTGGCACTGACTTTTCTCTTTTCTTTTCTTTTCTTCTTTTTCTTGACATTGTCATCATCTTGATGAAAGCCTTGTGATGCTTTGAAAACCTGATGATTGACAGGGCTTTGAAGAAATATGAATGATACTAATTAGTATTTAGTTCACAGTTTGTAGTGGCTCTTGTAAATCATAACTTGCTGCTTTTATTTCTAATAAAACCACTTACTTTTAAGTAGATCAGAACAATGAGATATTGTTTCAATTAATGTGTTTTTTTTTTCAATTTAGTGGCAGGGGTGTTTATTTAGTTAGCTGTACGGGCCTTTATTATTATTAATACAATAATAATTTAAATAGTTAGGACACGTATTGTTTTAAGGGGATGTATCAGATGATTAACAGACTGTCCATTGCCGTGGAGGTCACTATTTGAGGAACTATGGTATGTATATTAAAGAATGCATAAAAATATATTAGGATTTAAGAGATTGTCATCGCTGACATTTAATGACGTCTTCTTTCCTGCCACATTTTATGGCACTAAATCTGCTGATCATTTTCTTGTTGCTGCAGACAGCAGCCTCTTGGTGCATTTTTATCCACCCTAAATGCTGTATGTAACGTTTTTCTATACATTGATTAACACGCCAACTATGGTGAAGCATAGTGGACATCTGGACCAAAAGTCATTACTTGTGATGTCTTGCAGAGAGAGAGTGAGAGTTAGACACAGACGACAGCAGCATAAGTCAGCTTGTCAACGAGCATCCTTGACTTCAGTACTGGGGGACAGATGGGCTGAATGTGTGCAAAGCTGCATGCACAGTTAGCTGTCAGACATATTTGTACCCAACTATTACTTTGTCATACATATTGAGTAGAGTTTGAAAAGTTTTGTTTCATCCCACAACTTTGTGACGTGATCTACATATGAAGCCAGGTAGTCGATGTTTTTCCACGCATGCAGTGGTAAAATACGTTTTTGGTAACTCAATAACAGATTGATGTAATGTACATGTACATTCAATGACTGCTAATGTTAGTAGCGGGTAATAAAAGACGATATGATGTTTTAAAGTTTGCAAGCAGTCCCTTTAAAGCAGGGATGGGAAACCTATGTCCCGAACGAGTATGTAGTGAAGATGTGGTGTGGCGAGGTGTCACTACTCCATTAACATATTTCTTTGGCGTAACAATAATAATAATAACAATGTTGCTGTAGCTTGGTTAATATGCAGGTCTTATTAGAAATGGAGTGTTGTTGCCACTTTTTGGAGGTTTTTTTAAGAATACCTGTGTCCCATTACACGTTTTAGCTCTTGTATCTTTAGGACGCACAGAAAAGAGAAATACTTATGCTCATGTCTCACATCAGAATTGTGGATGGGTAAAATTCCCCCCCCAAAAGTGCAGTTTTATTATTGATTTAAGAGGAATTGGAGCTTTTTTCAAAGCACATCAGAAAATCAGGATTGCTTGCATCCAGCAGTTCCGTTTGGCTCAGTTTAGTATGGTGCACATTTATTCCAGTATAAAGGTTCCTAAAGTACCCCAACAATGCAGTGAAGTGCACGTCACCAGTGGGTGAATCATTGTGAATATAAGAAGGCCTTGCAATAGCAAAAAACTTTCTTCTGTTCATTGTGTGGAAATGATTGTTGATTGCGTTAAACTGATTGTGTTACTGGGCTGCAACCAGCAAAAGCTGAAGCCTAACCCCACACAACACTATTTTGGAAGCAATGTGCTAAGCAATGTTGGCAAGTCACAACACATGCAAAGTTTGCACTGGTTTTATATTTTATTATATCATATTAAATGTGAAACCTCCTGTACTAATAACAAATGCATGCTCAATGGATTAATTCACATTTCACTTTGTCAATCTCAAGGCTTTCTGTCTTCATCTTAACTGTTGAAGTGTTGAATAACAGCACTAAACATTCAACACAATCAAATGTATTTTGGCATTTGATTTAAAGTTTTAAACACGAATGTGGAAGTTTGTGCCTTATTCTCTGTGAGGGTTTGTCCTATTTAAGAAAGGATGTTTTTATTTTAAATCACCCCCCCCCCCCAACTGTCACCCTCAAAAAAACTTTTCCAATATGTTTTAATATGCAGGCCAGCGGTCTCCCACACTCTCAATTACCAGTCGTTCCTTCACTCTGCTTTTTTCATCTACAACGTCTCCTTTTTATTTCGTTCTGCTGTGATACATTTCAAAGTGTTTCAGAAGTAAAATATGGTTTATGAAACATTTATACATCAGAGTATTCTTGAAAAGGTAATGTTTTTAAAATGTTTTAAACCACACACAGCACACCTCCGTTTAGAATGTTTTTGCGGCCTTTGAACTTTTTTTTTGCCATTTTATCTAAGTTATTTACAAATGCCCGTCATCCCGCCCACTGGAATACAAAGATACAATTGGCACATCATTTCATCGCCACTATGTGTAAATGACGGGTCAGTAGTTTAGTCTGTTGGAAAGCAGAGCGTGTCAGGTGATCATAGCCATACAGTGGATTGGCCACAGGTCAAAAAGATCTCAATGTGCAGCTCTGTCGCTTACATACAAAGTCTTTTGACATTTCATTTATTATTATTGGAACCAGATTATTTTTTTGAACTGCTTTGCACGCATATTCAGTACATGTGCAGTATCCTAAACAACTGTAGGATGCTGAAGAGAGAAACACATGGGTGGTTCTGAATCACCAGAATCACTCCTCAGCGTGTTTTTTCTCTTGTACATATCCAATTCAATAGTGAGATTGATTAAAGCAAAATTGTACAATCTTGAGAGGACTTTTTGAGAAGGGAGACAATCTTGGCAAACAGAGCAATTGTTCCGCACACGATGCTCTGACTCATATAGTCCATTCTACGCTCTCACAGGTGGGGGGGCTTCCTTTCATCCTTCTTGATTGTGTTTCTTGGGGCAGCGTGGTCTCTTCTTAGTTGCTGTTTGACCACATCTTTGGGATCAGGGATGTTTCTTGCTTATAAAACGTCAGATTCTTCCAACCATTCCTGTCTGGACCTGCCTCTTCCTTTAGAGGATAAATAGATTGTATCTTGAGTGGAGGTTTGCCCAAGAAAGGAGAGGAATGAAGATTAGCCGCAGCAAGATGGAGTATATGTGTGTGAATGAGAGGGACCCAAGTGGAAGAGTGAGGTTACAGGGAGAAGAGATACAGAAGGTAGAGAATTATAAGGACTTTGGGTCAACAGTCCAGAAATGGAGATTGTGAAAAGGCGGTGAAGAAACGTGTGCATGCATGATGGAACCGGGGGAGAAAAGTGTCAGTTTCAGCTAAAATGAAAGGAAAGGTATACAAAACTGTGGTGAGACCAGCCATGTTGTTTGAGACAGTGCCACTGAGAAGAATACAGGAAGCAGAACTGGAGGTAGCAGAGATGAGGATGATGAGGTTCTCATTGGGAGTGACCAGGATGGATAGGATCAGGAACGAGTACATCAGAGGGACATTACATGTTAGAAGCCTTGGAGATAAAGTCAGAGAGGCCAGACTGAGATGGTTCTGACATGTCCAGAGGAGGGATAGTGAATATATTGGTAGAAGGATGCTTCGTTTAGAGCTGCCAGGTAGGAGGCGTCAAGGAAGACCAAAGAGGAGGTTTATGGATGTAGTGAAGGAGGACATGAGGGTAGTTGCTGTGAGAGAGACAGATGCAGAAGACGGGGTTGGATGAAGCCGATTGATTTGCTGTGGCGACCCCTGAAGGTAAAAGCCCAAAGACAAAGAAGAAGAATCTTTGAATCACCAGGCTCTCGGACTTGAGCTGTCCTATCTAGTCTGACTGGTGTGTGTTTCACCTATAGTCTTTGAGCATGAACTGATGAAGCCTGCTCGGATGAGTGTCAAAACATCTTCTAAGATAACCTGAACAGTCCAGTCGTGATCGATTAAATGCCCTGAGAATAGAGAGTTGGAAAGAGTTGGAAGAATAACGTGCATGAATAGCAATATTCACAGGCACTTCACTAAGAAAAACTAATTCTTGTGTATCCAGGCATGTTGAACCTCTAACCGATAGGACCTATGGGTATGCTAGGGCTGCAAAAATTACTAAACTTTTTGCCTCTTTTCTCATATGTTAAGAACCAAATGACAAACTGTTTGTGCTGGGTTCATATGGATTTGGTTAATCGAAACAACCCGCTTCAGATTAATTGACTGAGAAAATAATTGTTAGTTGCAGCCTTGCAGTGTTATCTATTCCTCAGGAAATCAGGCAATTTATTCAGTTGTTATACATATAAAGTTAACATGCAGAAACATGAAAAACATTCCATCTTGTGTATTACAAGGTAGCATGCAAATATTTGACTCTTATAGTAGTCTTTGAATGGGATATACTGTGGTGTACTCCCATGCATTTCTTATGAAATATAGCATCCTGATACATCAACTAACCAGCTCTCCGAACTCAAACAACAACTTGTCTCGTGAACACTTGATAAGGCAACCGAGAAAACCACCTTAAGAACACATATCAAAGAAATCATTGATATTTACTTTATTTTCTTTAAAACTTTCCTCAAACGTTTGCATGGTCTCACACACATGCACAGACGTTCATCTTTCAGGCTTGTTGTTTCTCACCCACACTAAAGCAGACATCCTCTTCCCTTTACTTTCTGCAGTGTACCCACAAATCCAAAAACAGCTTTCTGTTGCTGCAAATAGAATTAGATGGCTGTAACACTGGATTGCACTTTCACATATTCCCCCGCCCACTTATGACTCTGTTACATGTGTATGTGCACGCGTGAATATGTGTGTTAGAGGGATATTAGATCCCCTGGAGTGCAGCACTCTCCAACTGCAGATTAACGTTTCTTAATGTTGCTCTTCACTCCAAATGTACACAACTATCACACTGTCTCAAGGCTCCCATGTGACTCTCCACTGTAGACTTATCCAGATTAACTTTCCCGTATGCCCTTAAAAAAAAATAATAAATAAAAATTTTACTTTACTGCATCTATACACACCTGTTTATCACCAAGACAAATGGTTCTATATGTAAGGTGCCACGCAAAGAAAGTGTTTTTAATTTGTATGTCTGATGAAAAAAATTCATGGGCAATCAGGTTCCAATATTACAGCAGTAGCTCCGGGGAGCCACTATCACAACTCACACGCTCTCCAGTGCTTCCCCGCGGCTCAATATCTATAATTGCAAATAGCTAAAATTAGAAGGAAAAAAATAATCCCCAAGGTTATAGGAGTAATACAAGATGGATCAATGCCTCCTTTGTTTCACAATGTTTTAGGACTAATCACTAAACAACACTTAAAAATGAAATTTTTCAAGGTGGACAATATGTCCCCAGACCAGATTACAGAGTTCAGCTGTTCATACATTCATCTTCTTCTTCTTTCTCTTTGGGATTTTCCCTTTAGGGGTCGCCACAGCAAATCAATCTCCACCATCAAACCCCTGTCTTCACCGTCTCTCTCACACCAACTTCCCTCATGTCCTCCTTCCCTACATCCATAAACCTCCTTTTTGGTCTTCCTTGGCGCCTCCTACCTGGCACCTCTAAATGCAGCATCCTTCAACCAATATATTCACTATCCCTCCTCTGGACATGTCAGAACCATCTCAGTCTGGCCTGTCTGACTTTATCTTCAAGGCCTCTAACATGTAATGTCCCTCTGATGTACTCGTTCCTGATCCTATCCATCCTGGTCACTCCCAATGAGAACCTCAGCATCCTCATCTTTGCTACCTCCTGTTCTGCTTCCTGTCTTTTCCTCAGTGGTACTGTCCCTAGACCAAACAACATGGCTGGTCTCACCAGTTTTGTATACCTTTCCTTTCGTTTTAGGTGAAACTCTGCTATCACACATCATGCCTGACACTTTTCTCCACCCGTTCCATCCTGCCTGCACCCGCTTCTTCACCTCCTTTTCACAATCTCAATTGTTCTGGAGTTAATACATTTATGCCATCACAAATTAAAATTCCAAACCCAGTTTTGTTACTCAAACTCACTTTGCAGTGCTTCATTGCAAAATGATAATAGGGCTTTACGTGGCTGGCACTGTAAGGGTGTAGGCAAACGCCTATTGTTGGGATATAAATAAATGGTTCGACTTCTGATGTCATCATCACTCAGAACTCATTTCTTTCATGTTGGTTTTTAAAAGCATTATTAGAGACAGAGAGTTGGCTGTGCGACGTCTGCAGCTCACATACAGTTACAGCAAGGACAAGTGGATTTCGCATGTCAGTAACCACAGGGCAAAAAGACACTCAAAAGACACTTTTTTTTCGACCCAAAGACCATATTGTTATGACCCAAAACCTAACATTCAGCTTTTTAACCAGAAACTAGAGTACATGGAGAACAAGCACACATGTTTAATGAAAAAATAGAACAATCCACTCCTGATCAAAAATTTAAGACAAGTTGAAAAACTGCAAACATTTACATTATGGACTGTCGGATCTTAAGGAGGTTCTAAGTACAGTTTCGACATGCCAAAAAAAGAAATAAAGATGGTAAAGATGGCTTTATGGAAGGCATCCACTGTCTGGAACTGATGTCCATTCTTGTAAAGCTCCCTTGCCAACCATCCCAAATGTTGTCAGTTGGATTTACAGTAGATAAGAGGAACACCAAGGATGGTCCAAAAGAGTGATGTTCTTCATCTGGTAGAAGTTCTTCAACTGTAGAACTACAGCATTGTCCTGTTGAAAAACTCAGTCCTTACCAGACAGATGAGAGTATTAAGTCATGACCAATTTTACCCTCTAGATGCCGTTTTGACGCCCCTGCACAACCTCCATTCTAGTATTGATGTACAAAAAACCCCTCCACAGTGTAATGTCGGAAGCCATCAAGAAAGTCAAATGTATTATTTTTCCAATCAGAGAATAAAACTTTTTTTTTTATACCTTTCAGTGTCCCATGTTTGGTGCTCTCGTGCAAATTCCAAACTGGTAATGTTGTGGCGTTTAAGGGGACGAGGCCTTTGATTATATTTTTTATTTGATCAGGAGTTTATTGTTCTGTTTTTACATTAAACATTTAATGTAACACGTATGTTAGGATTTAGCTCACAATAGCCTTGGGAACCTTTTCATCCTTTAAGTCATCAAAAAATAAATGGTCTTGGGGGTCGTTTCTTTATTGCAACATCTCTTTGCTCACTCTCTGCTCCATGGTCACAGCTCACCTGTGACCATGAATAGAATAAGCTGTAAATTATTGAATGCATGTTTTTTTCAGATTTCACAAATAACTTAACATGCTTGTACATTCACATTAACCACTGCCAATACATTTGTTTCATTCAATAAATTGATAGTCTCTTTAGAATGGTCTTTGAAGTTTATGGAGCATTGCGGTCGTTGATTTTTACTGACAGCAGCCAGAGGAGTGTTTTCCCATGATGCAACACAGTCACGCAGATTAGTGGGGAGACAGGGCTCCTCCTGCATTGTGAGTAAATGACATAATCCCAGCATTATGGAGTTTTACATTACGTCACACAGGTAGCAGAGATGAGGATGCTGAGGTTCTCAATGGGAGTGACCAGGATGGATAGGATCAGGAACGAGTACATCAGAGGGACACTACATGTTAGAGGCCTTGGACAAAAAGTCAGAGAGGCCAGACTGAGATGGTTTGTTTGGATGCTGTGGTAAGAGCTGCCAGGTAGGAGGCGTGAAGTAAGACCAAAGAGGAGTTTTATGGATGTAGTGAAGGAGGACATGAGGGTAGTTGGTGTGAGAGAGACAAATCCAGAAGACAGGGTTGGATGGAGGCAATTAATTTGCTGTGGCGACCCCTGTTGGGAAAGCCAAAAGAGAAAGAAGAAGAAGAATCTTGCACCAAGCTCTCAGGCTTGAGCTGTCCTATCTAGTCTGACTGGTGTGTGTCTCACCTAGTCTTTCAGCATGACTGATGAACTGATGAAGCCTGCTCGGATGATAAGATAACCCCTGAAGGGAAAAGCCTGAAGAGAAAGAAGATATCACGTGACTGTTTTGGCAGCAAACAGTTTTGGTAAAATCATATGAAATGTATGTCAGACCCCAATGAATTCCCCGTTTGAAAGACCAGCAGTCGCTACTGTCCAAAGAACAGCTTGTTACAGCTGAGGACAGAAGTCCATGCAAGGTAATACACATCAAAAACAAGGGGAAACAGGGCGTCGGCCCAAAGGGCATTTTAGTACACCAACCTGATACAGAGTCTTCCAGATGGTCCACTATTAAGGATGGATATGTTTCTGCTGGACTACGCTGCATGAGCATGTCGCGCTGCTGACTCCAATATAAGAATCTTTTTTTATGTTGTTATGAACTTAGTACAAAACTGTCATTTAGGCAGTTATCTGAATAATAGTTGTTTTTTTAAAGTAATCAATTTCATTTTTCCACTGCCAAAAATGTTTTAGGCTTCTGCATATATTTTTACAAAAAAAAACAATGCCAAGAAATTACTAGAAAACCGATGTTTTAGGGTTATTTGAAAAAAAAAATTGCTGTTTTTTATGAATTTATTTTACCTTTCAATTTATAAAATGTAGCAAAAATTAATCAGTTCTCGTTGAGCCTGGAATTAAATAAAAAAACATTTTATGGGTTATTTGAAATAGCTTTGTTTATATTATTGGTTCACTTAATAATGATGGATTGTGGATTTTTATGACATATGACTGAGGATGCGATATCTCCCTGCATTTCAATGAAAAATAGTTAAGTTCTAAAACACTTTTGGATGAGTTTTATACTAAATTGTTGTGAGAACACTTTTCTCTCTGTTGCTTAAATTGTTAAACTCATGATCAAACATCTACAATTCATTGTTATAACATGAACATTTTGTAAACTGATGGGTTCTTTTTTTAAAATCTTAATCACCATCTTTATGTGGGAAAAAAAAAGTCAAAAATGTAACTACATGCTACCACATTCTCTCTTGTCATTCACGTTAGCCACTAAAAATCGAGAATCAGTATGGGATTTTAATGCATCATGCTTCTGACAGCCTCCATAATAAATGTGCTCTTCAAGGCCAGTGACAGCATTTTAGGCCATCCATGATTTATTTTGTCCTCATCACCCCAGACACAGTCGCAGGCAGATGTAGTGCACACCCTGACGCCTCCCACAGACGTGAGTTTAAACTGAGACAAACCAACTCACATGCCCACACGGTTTCAGCAACCATTGTACTTTCGGAGCCATTCTGTTCAAAGTCTATAATTCAATAGGCCTTGTGGTCCAAACTGCATTCTGCTCCAAATGAATTATTGACAGCATCAAAAAATAAAGCAACGCTGTCAACAAGCTGTCCAACCAAATGAAACAAACACTCATGTTAGATGCTCCCACTTGGTTGTTCACGCTCTGACTGCCTCTCCAATTAGCTCAGCTTCTACCACTCTAGCATCACAGACATTAATTTCCTCCTCCAAGGAGTTAAAAAGGATGGCTCCATTGTTGTTGGTTGGAGATTAAGCACAATTTCCCCTCAAAAACAGTGGCCATTTTTTGGGGGGATGATAATATATCTCCCGTGAGCTCACGTCAGGAAGCATCAAAAGATTATTTCTGGATTATTTTGGTTTTACTTTGGTTGATTGACTTGTTGATTGTTTTATTGCAACATCTGTTCCAAAAGATTCACCGCAGTTATCAATGACTTCATGTATTTACTTTGCATGTCAGTTTTGCTTTTTATTTGACTTTTGGGGGCTTTTTCAAGACCCTCATTCCTTAAGAACGAGCTCTGTCAAGAAGAAGAACATTAGACAAAGAGGAAGGTACACCAGAAGTCACATCAGTAGTTACAATTCAATATGTCAGTGGTTCGCTTCTTTTTACACTTGTTTTGATTTTTATTAGGGCTGTCAAATGATTAAAATGTTTTATCAAATTAATTAACAATTTTAAAATTAATTAATTAATAATAATTACTATATTTTATGAATGAAAAGGTAAATGTACATATATATTTATATTGGTACCGATCATTATCGGCCTGATGTCAACATTGAAATTTGGACATGGTTTGGGATTTCTTTCTCGACAATGAAAACAAATATATGAAATATATATACGTATATATATATATATATATATATATATATATATATATATATAAACTCTCTAGATGGACATTTTAATGTTGACATGGCCAGGATGACACCACAGTTTTTTCGCATGCAATGCAAGCCCACCTCCTTTGTGCATTCCCTGGGCTCTTGTGTTCCTGGCTGAGGTCGGTTAGCTCCTCAGGTTAGCTTCTTGGACGCTATCTCTTAGCCATTCAGTAAAGCACACATCTGAATGTCTTCACGTTCTTGCTTGCTCGTAGATCTTGCTCAGTCGTGAATTCAACTTTGTTTGAATTTCCATTTATTTAGACCACACATACATGCATAATAAATATATTATAGTGACTTTCTGAGTGTCTGTGAATGCCTCGTGATAATGAGGACGTGTCATTCCATCCTTTACAGCCCTATTTATTATTATTTGTCAGCCTATTTTTACATGTGAAGTTCAAATACTAAATGTTCCTGTACCAACTCCAAACTGTCCATAGGTATGAATGTGAGTGTGAATGGTTGTTTGTCTATATGTGGCCTGCGATTGGCTGGCAACCAGTTCAGGCCTTCGTGAAGATAAGCGGTAGAAAATGAATGGATGGATGTTCCTGTTCCTGACCCTATGCCAAATCATTCCAGTTTCAGTATTTTGTGTTATTGTCTGTGTGTTATAGCAGGAATACATACATAAGGGCTATTTAATAATTCCCTGAGTAACAACAACAATGTATTACATTGTGGAGTTTATATTCTGTATCCATTTTTTTCCGTTACGAGCCATTTTTCAACATTTTCCTGAATTTCTCTGTGGAGTTCCGCATCAATCTTAATGACACGATTCATGTAGGATGTGGATATCTGCACAATTTGGTGCTGATCCAATATAGGGTTGTTCTGCCTGAGCCATCTGTGCCTGTGCTTGACTGAGTGCCATTCTAGTTATGTTTTACAGCCTTATTAAAGGGAGCAACAAGTGTGTAGCACTAATGATCTATTTGTGTCCAAAACATCATGTTCTGAGCAAGTTGAGATCATTATCAAATGTGGAAGGCCGTACTCGTGAATCCGAGCCATCAATCAAAGCATCACTTGCCCAGTGACCAGCTCAAAGGTTTTACTAATTGGCCGCCTTGCTGTCAGAGTGGTTGACTGATTGGCTCCCAGGTCGCTTGACTAACGGACCACATAACTGGCTGACAGGCTTATTGACGGCTGACTGACTTGCTGGGTGGTTGATGGAGCTGGACGCCCGACGTCCTGGCTCAGTGACTGCGGATAAGGCAGCCTCCAAACTTAGAGCCAATAGAGCGACAAGAACAGGATGCTGTGGAGAGATTATCAATACGCACACATCCACTCACACGTGTATCAGGCAAAGCCATCTTAAAAGTTGAGGAAGTTGAGATTGTGTAAGCTGAAAAGTAGAGATAAAGTGGGTGTGGATATTTTTCCCCAAAAAAAGTTGCCTGTAATTTTTTAAATTTACTTTATGATACAAAGTAGGTTGATTGTTGACAGCCTTTGATGATAAAAACTCAGTTTTAGTCGTCATGTGACATCATGTAAACTTGAGAATTTGTCCAAAATGTCCAGAGACGAGGAAATGTGAGCGGCACGGTGGGTCAGTGGTTAGCATGTAGGCCACACAGTCAGGAAATTGGGAAGATTCTATATTTGGACATCTCTGTGTGGAGTTTGCATGTTCTCCCTGTGTCTGTGTGGGTTTTCTTCAGGTACTTTGGTTTCCTCCCACATTCCAAAAACATGCATGTTAGATTAATTGACGAGTGTGAATGGTTGTTTGTCTATATGTGCCCTGCGATTGGCTGGCGACCAGTCCAAAGACAGCTGGGATAGGCTGCAGCATACCCACGACCCTAGTAAGGATAAGTGGTCTAGAAAATGGATGGATGGAAGGGAAGTGTCTACGGTTGTCAAATTTGCCAGAGATTTGAATGTTTACATGAGGCCAGAGACGAAAGAGGGACCAACATGCATCCTCCACAGAGAACTGCTTCTACCCTGACCGGTTCTCACAGAAAAAATGCTGCACATCCTGCTCAAGTGCGATGACTTTTTACCCACAGTCAAGCTCCTCATGATGCCAACTGAAGACGAGGATCCTCCACGTGTCATTTTCATTACATGCGTACCAGCCAGTCTGCAGTATTGCCTTCAGTTTGGTCCGCTCTCCAGCTTTTTTGGGATACTGAGCCATTTTTGGGTTCTGCACGAGACCGGGAAGATGTGGACTCCCAAGAAACACCAGTTTCTTAGTTCTGAGAAAAGATAAAGACTCAAACTGTGCAGCTGTTGAAGCGGAGATGTCAGAAGAGAAGTTAGAAGAGGGGATGGCCGTTGAGGGGCTTCAGGATGAAGATTCAGTTCCTTACCTGCAACTATCGATTTGGGATGTTCCAAACGTGAGCGAGGTCCACCAAATCATCTCCAATAAACGCTTAATCTCAGTAGTTCAGATATTTTTTCAAACTCTTTCTGATAAGTACATTAAAGCACTACAGTGAAACACTAGTATAGCGTGCATCCCTTCTTAAGCCAGTAAACCTGCAACCTACACTTTCCCTGCAATGAGATGCGAATGAGCGAAAGAGGGTGAACGGATAACCCAGCTGTAAAATTGCTTTAGTCGTATCAATATCTATTATCCTGTATATTTAATATTTGGAAACCTAAAATGATATCTAATATGTGTTGTCCCACAAATTTACCATTGCTGATGTTCTCACAAGTCCTTGTGGGATTTTGTGTGATTTAGAAACATGCAAAATCTCTGAAATAGGCCCAGTGCTCATTATATGACATGACATAACATGACATGACATGCTCATTGCATGTGTGGGTGGCGCCGGCTTGACAGCTGTTGCAGATGCTTCCGCCGTGACTGAAACACATTGGTTGGTGCATTAAAGGAATTAGCCAGATTTCGGGAGACCTGTGCAAGGCAAGGTACCAGCCCAGTCTAGAAGAATCTGGTTGACATTGGTGGTGTGGTAGACAAATCTCTTTCACATGCACACACAAACTACTTTCTTCACCATCTCCTGCATCTCTGACATCTGCTGTACATCTACTTGGACGGTGCATATCACAGGGACTATCAATATTGCTGCAGTCTGGAGCCAGTTAACCGTGATAAATGAAGGGTGACTTGTATTTAGAATGCTTTAATGCATAGTAAACTATAATTGCAAAACCATAAAAAAGTGTTTTGTGTTGACATTTTTGAGACTTGTGGTGTAACTGTATTCGAAGAACTAGAGAACTTCTGATGACAGCATAGATGGACGATGGAACTGACTTCGGTATTTGCAAGAACACAGTTGGATTCACATAATGTATTAATAACACAAGAAACGCATCGTATTTTACGTTGACCTGAAAATGTGCGCAAACGGAGGCAAAATTTAGCCTTAAATTTTCGACCTTAACCGAAAAACAAACTAACAGGGGCGTATGCTAAGCGAAGTTCGACTGTAACAACTAATAATAAAAAAGCCTGACTTCTGTTTACAGTCGTTGTTTAAGATAACTGGGTTAGAACCTTCACATATGTAAACATTTCTTTAAAAGTAATTCATAGACATAAAATAATGATTTTTGTGTGTGTGCAGCTATCTTTCTACATCCATTCTCTGTCCTCTCAATCAGTGCCATTTCATAACTCATCTACGGTCAGTTTTTCATTTCTTTAAGTAGCAGTCTTCCTTCCATTGATCCCTCCCACAATCTCTCCCTTTAGCTCTTCTGCTCCTGCTCATTTCACTCTCGCTCACTATCAATAATCGTTAAAATATACAATGGCTTTATACCCCTATGAATCTAATAATTTATGTGGCTGCGTAAACCTATTTGCTATTCTGCTCCTCTTGCTGCCTCTGCATTCACTGCCAGTACACTTATAAATAAATATTCCTGTTTATTCCATGTGCAATTTGTAAACATGGACCTGATGCCCAAGTGTTAATGAACAATACGTCTGCCGGTATTATGTAATCACATTTTGTTTCACATTGCGCTGCTGCCCTTCAAAAGTTGATGGTTTTAGATGGTTTCTCCAGTTAGCATCCGTCCGAGATGAGCAGGTGGTTACTCCGCAGGACTTCAAATGGATTGGAATCACATTTAATCGCCACATCATGTATTGTTGTGAAACACACTTCATGATTATGTATGGTAAATTTAAGTCTCAAAAATAAAAATAATAATAAAAATGCATTCCTGAATGCGTTGTGTTTGATTTCAAGCTCCAACTGCATACTTTCTTTCTTACTGAAGTGAACCTGACTGGTTTCTAATTCATCAGGTTCACACTTTGGGTTTTATTTGTGCTTTAAGTGGTCAGAAAATGCTTTCTGTGTCCTGTAACAGACATTTATAGAGATACATCCACTAGCACTAACAGCAGTGCCTCTCTCAAAGTGTGTGAGTGTGTGTATGTAAATGAAATATGGAGAAAAAGGCTCATGCATAATGCTGAGGCGATGGTGACAGGATGTCGTGCTTCTCGGGAGTCGTAGCCCTCAGAGACCAGACTCATTGTGAGGTTGCAGCCAGCTGCTTTGGGTTTTACTTGGCTCTTGTTTTTCAAGCAATGTCGAAGCAGAAATGTGATTGTCAAAGCCTCCAAGCTTGTCTAAGTACAGAATATTTAAGCCCAGTGAGACTAACGTAATTACAAAAAAGTCCATGCTGAGTTAAGGTAAATACATAAATGCAGTACTGTGGAACTTCGGTTTTGGTAGGAATTTGTTTGCTAAAAATATATTTGTTTGCCAAACTAGTTGGCACAAACTGCGGAATTTATCCAAATCATTTTGTTATTTATACGTATAGTTTATGTATTTTATTCGTTTTTCATGTTTCGGTATAGTGACCTTTTAGAACAGATTACAGTAATGGCAAAAACTGAGGTTCCAGAGTATGTTTATTTTTCAGCGAACTTTCATGCCCTCTAATTGTCAGAGTTCCAGTCCTTTTTGACATTTTTGTCTTGTTAACAGAATATTAATCAGTGGTTACTGTTGTCGCTAAAGGTTACAACCAGGGTTGATGGCATTCTGTTGTCGTGGCAAGAGTTGAAGGCAAAAGTCATCATCCGATCGGTTAAATGATCCTGCATATGTCGGAATGTGTTAAATATCTGTGGCCTAATAATGCATGCATATGATGTAAATTATGTAAATGCTGAACACACCTCCACATACAGTACACTTCAAATACACCAATACAAAAGGCAGGGATAAAAGGTTAATGGCAGACACCAGAATAGCACAACTGATATTTATTCATCCTCATGTTATAATGCACAGAAAAGGGAAATGATGGGCAAAATTCCTCAAAATGTGCTCTTCTCCTTTTAAGGCCCTGGCGGATGGTTCTCTCGGCGAAACCAAAGTTATTTTTTTATTTACTGTCGCTGTAAGTTGAGTTGTCACCGCAGCATGTCAAATTTCAAATGCCACTTACTGGCTAGAGTCAGTTGAAGGAACTGAAGAAGTCAGAGGATGTGCTGGAGCACTGCAGGTATTTTTTTATTGTCATTTATACAATGGCACCTTGGCATATGAGTGTCCCAACTAATGAGTGTTTTTTGGATAAGAGCCATCTCTCAGCTGCAAGCTAAAATTTGGGTTATGAGCTGCTAGTTACCAGCAGGCATTGCCGAAGACAGCTATTTGGAGGGCCGTGTCACATCAGTATGTGGGGACAAAGGCAGTCAGCAAGTAAGCCAGCACACACACAGCACTCAATGAGATGGCAGTAAAGACTCACGCAGAAATTTCTTAGTATTATTTATTGTTTTTTTGCGATATTTTTAATGTTTGTTCTTGAACTGCTGTGTTGCAAAGAGGATAGAATAAAACTCAAATGTGTCATACTTCCACACTTAGTCACCAGACAAAGTGTGTGTTAAAGAAGTGTTTTGAAGTGAAGTATAAGCTATGACCTGACTGCACCACAGTACATGGGTGCAGTCCTATTTCTGTAAACTACTCACTTTATTTTTTTAAAGTTGACAGTATTTATTATTGTAACACCCTGTTTTCATTTCACTTAGTGGGGGCCTTTACAAACTTTTATTTGTAATGTTAGTCACAATCATATTTTGTGAAATTATTTGGTTGAAGAAAATGATATTTGAGTGATGGACAGTTTACTTGACTATTTTCTACTTGTTGTACAGTGTGTTTTTTTAGACATTCATTTCCATTTTGTGGTGAGCTGTTTAAGAAAATGTAATGTTTAATAAACAGAAATTTAGATAAAGGAAACATATTATTCAGTGTCATGTTGATAGGTGTATTAAAACAGAGGTACAGTTATTATAGATTAAAACTTCTTAACTTTCGACTTAACTTGAACAAAATGATTGATAATCAAGATTAATCATTGATTGACTGACAGCTCTAGTAATCTGAAATGTATTGTTTGACTGTTTGGTTCTTTTTCCAAATTCTTAAAACACTGTCACAACCAGTCCAGGATGTACTCTGCCTCTCGTCCGAAGTCAGCTGGAATTGGCTCCAGCACACCTCCATGACCCTAATGAGGCTAAGCGGCATACAAAATAGATGGATGAATTTTGGTTTATGCATCGGGAACAGAAAACGACCTTTTCCAAACCGTTCCTACAATGTCGGAAGTATAGCATAGGACTACAAAAAGACTTGGTAAGAATTACAATTTGAAGATCAAGTCCATCTATCCATCCACCAATCCAGTAGTTTTAAAGTACATACTAGTAAGTACCAACTCTCTTTGGGAGCATTAATCACATGTTTGATATTGTGCTACACTGAGATATTGAGTATGCGTTTGTCATACTCAAGTCCACCAAAACAAAATTAAAAAACAAAATGTAGTCAGAAATGTGGCGGGATTTAAATTTGGGACTGTTTAGAGGTCGCGTTGACTTCTGTTTTCAGCTTGCCATTGCATGATTCATGGGGTCATCGTGCCATTTTGAATAACAACATCAGTCGGTCTATCCATTTTCAGTACCGATGGAGACAATTACAGCTGACTGAGGGCAAGAGACAGACTCCACCCATTCTATTAGTTGGTTGGTGGGGGGCACACACTGCATTTATAACTCACTTTTGTTAAGACTGGAAATCTGTTTTCTGACTCACATGTAATCTAACGGTGAGAAACTACCAGCATATATAAATATATATTCTACTTATTGTAAACATAGATTGTTTGACCTCACAGGGCTCCACTGCTGATGGCCACAAAAATATAAACAACTCATGCTGACGAAGCAGTGCTTCAAGATTAGCACAGCAGGCATGACATCATAAGCAAGGAGTTTCCCATGCAGTCGTAATGAAGCATTTCACACTTCTATGACCTTTATGTATTCTTTTATTGACCCTGTGCCTTGTTACATATTAGAATGTTAATGGATACTCAGAAATGTATATACACAGTGTTTTTATTTGACCCATTGATTATTTTGTTTGTCACTTTGTCTGACCTCCCGCTGTTGACTTTGTCCGTCTCATGTGTGACAATAACAATGGATGCTTTCATTGCTCTTATTTGCTTCCTTGCTTACTGGTTATCCCAGCCTCCTCTTTGCCCACCTCCTTGCAAATTAACTTGTGTGTGTGTGTGTGTGTGTGTGTGTACATATGTGTGTGACACCTTCCCAGCGCAACCTGCAAGCTCATGTAAAACATCAACGTCCCCACAGATGACTAGCAAATCACACTGCAGCATATAGAGGATCAGAGCCCCAAGGGCCAATATATAAAATGCAGAGAGCTGCACCTACCTCCTCTTCTCGTTTTATTACATTCTCTTTATCTCTCTCTCTTGCGCTCTCCCTCTCTTTTGCTCTATGCAGTCTAATGCCATCCTTACCTCTTTGTTGTCTTTTTGTGTCACTTTTAATTTCTAGAAATATCTCACTTTTGATCTTTTTTTTCTTCCCATCTGCATCTTAGCGCATGCTAATTATATTCATATTCTGTAGTATCCACACACACCATCACAAGAAAGTAAATCCAGCCTCAGGGTATGGTACTTTTCTACCCTTTTTTTAGTCCCTGGTACATGTTAAACACAGGAAGTGGACAGACTATCGGTAACTGCTGAGACATGACGAAATGGGTTGAATTAAATATGCTCTGTTTCTTCTTGTTGCATCCTACTGTGGTGTACTTCTTTGTTAAGCGGGTTTGAAATCAACTAAACCATGACCATACCGTGGGCATAGATGTGGTGGATGTGTGTGTATGTCCCTGTGTCCCGTCTCACATTTGTGCACTTGCAGACACAGTGTTTGAGTTTGTGTGTGTGTGTGTGTTGTGTTTTCACAGGGACACACACACACACACAGTTCTTAACCAAATCACGCAGCAGAGCATCTCAGTCTCTCTTGCACATCTTTTGTCTCTCCATTTCCCTTCCCCCAGAAAATCCATAGAGACCAATGAAGCTCCACACAGTTTAAGTAAAACAGGAAGTAGACCTCCGCAGAGAGACAGTGACACAGGGATGTTCTTTCCTGTTCTGCTGAGTCAGCCTCGCCTCCAGTGGAAGCCTGGCTAAAACAAAAAAAAAAAACACAAAACAAAACCGCGCCATTGCAGGTGTAACTAATTAGGTAAATACCTGATTTGACAGAACCCAATTAATTCACTGGAGAAAGGACGCTAAATAATTTACAGGGTAATTATTTCAGTCTCTCACTGGCCTTTTTTCCGTTCCAAACTACATGCCATTACAGGCTTCAAGGTTTGCAAACTGATTTTTGACCTTGTTACTTGTGACCTGAGGAACTCAGCATGAAGAAAAAACGGCCACTTTTCTTCCTGTTTGACATTAATGCGACTTTGAGCGCTGGATTTTTTTTCCTGGTTGTTTGGACTTACCGAAAACGATCATGTCAAAAACTGACATGGTGGAGGTCAAGGTTTTTTGTGCAGATTTGTGAGCCTATGAGTTCTAGACAGACAATCAAACAGACTCATGGGGTCGTACCATATTCATATATCATGTCTGTGTTTTATGGGGTGACAAAATGTCCTGTTTTTTTTTCTTTAGAAAGTGATGAAAATGCCATGGATTTCATTGTTTTTCATTGGGAGATAAAATTGACTGGAATTAGTGCAGTCTGCTGCATGTGACGTAATCCCTGAGAGGCTGGTGTGTGGGCGGCTGTCTTAGAATTTCCTTCGGGATCAATAAACTATCTTTCGGGCTATCTGTCTGTCCTTACACTCACAAAGGGGGGAGACAGCCATTCGAGCAGCGTTAGTGTGAATCCCCGAGCACAAGTGTAAAAAAATTATTATACCCTCCCAGTCAGGATAAGTACACCGTGTGCAAACCTGGGACATATGTTTCAGTGTCTAGTGGGGGTGCCAATGACATCACATGGACTTGTAGGGTAAACTCCCAAATATCATTTAAGTATCTCATTTATTACCAAGTGTGTGTTTTTTGGTAATATAAAAAATAAAAATATGATTCTGACATTACGATGCAGTTACTTTGCTTATCATGTTGTCCTACATTATTTCAGCTCTTAAAACCCTTCATTAAGGTCCGTATTATGATGCAATGGTTTGTTACGAGTTGACCTTATTACGAGTGAACAGTTGCCACCAAAAACTAATCAGCTGGGCAGATATAAACCTACAGCCCAACCACATGACCATGTAGAAGTGTCCTTGGGCAACATACTGAACCGTCAGTTGCTCCTGATGCTACGTATTGTCAGTAGGTAAATGTGGTGAGTTTGGTGCTCCGATCGATCGGCACCTATCAGTATCGGCATAAGCCCATGACTCTTTAATGTAAAAGTTGATCACCTGTGTCTAGCACTATTGCAGCCCACAGCGATCCTTTCATGCAGTGTTGTGTCTTAAATAACATCTTTGGTAGCATCGTCTTCTCACTTTTCTTCAAAACAAGAACAATCACGTCTGCAGTGTGGAACATAACTGCCAGCACATGCAACAGTAGCTATCTTGCTGGGGTAGCACGTTAAAAAGCTTTAATGCGACATTGGAAGAACAAACAATTAATGGTGTATGGTGAGTTTTGGAGGCTAATGGTGGCAGTCAGAAGACTAAGCTAATACCCAGAAAAAATAATTGAATCAATCAGACGAGGGGCCAAATGGTGGACAAGTGGTTAGCATGTTAGCTGAACACATTCGGGAAGACCTGGGTTCTATTTTCTGCATGGACATCTCTGTGTGGAGTTTGCATGATGTCCCCATATGTGGTACTCCGGTTTCCTCACACATTCCAAAAACATGCTAGGTTAATTGGCGACTCCAAATTGTCCATAGGTATGAATGTGAGTGTGAATGGTTGTTTGTCTATATGTGCCCTGTGATTGGCTGGGTCCGGTAGTAGTGGGACCTTGGGATTTTCCTGGCTTTCCCCCTTTATATGGCATCCCTGGCCAATAGCATATAAATAAATTGAAAAATGTATCATTAACCCAGTTATCAGTCCTGGATGATCGTGATCAGAATTGGCAGCATAAAACCATGATCAGACCATCCTTAGCGGTAAAGCGTGATGCATCCATTTACAACGAATACAACGAAATTCAGTACAAAATACTCAGATTCATTTAAAAATATGCACTCTCATTCAACAGCTTGGAAAAATGTGTAAAAGTAAAATAATAAAAGTAAAAATACTGATATGGAGGAGATGATAGTATTGTGCATCAGCGGCAGAATCATTGTTACCTCTATGATACATTTTAATGGGATGCATATCCTTTTTATATCGTTTTTCCTGATGTATATTCAGTTTTAGTACCCACAATATTAAATACATTTCTATTTCAACATTGTTATTCTCTATTTTCATATTCCCTTGAAATAGACCCTTTGAAACGTTTACCATCTCCTGTTTTACCAAAACTAATAAGGGGGGAGACAAATACAAACATGAGAGAGACTGACATCATGCACAGTATTTGGAGACTTATTTTTGTCCCATGTTGATGCAAGTAAACAAAGCATGCACGATCAGATCAATCACCATTGCAAAGATATTTTAGCAAAAGCAAAAAAAAAACCAAAAACTAAATGAAAGCACCTTTAAAGCAATAAAAACAATATGGCACTTTAAAAGGACAATAAAAAAAGAATAGCACGGTTTTTATTTTTTTGGTCGATGTTCTATTCAGAGAAAAAGAAGAAAGTAAACATTGCGTCGCAATAAAAAAAAACATTATTGTTAGATGAAACAAGCAATTGATTTAACTGTCAGGGAGAAATAAGTTTATTGAGGAGAAGATTAGAGACAGCGAAAACGACATGAAGCAGAAAAATGATTAAACTGTGCGACTTTTGGCTTTTGAGTGATTATGTGTGTGTGTGTGTGTGTGTGTGCGTCAGAAAAATGAGTGAGTGAGGCAATACTGACCAGAGGCAGTGCAGATTGTACACAAGAATCTATTGCACTCCGCAGTCGGCAAGCAGACACACACTCATAAACACACATTACTGTATAAAGTGAGGATGGATACAGCTAACACACGTGCACATTGCTGACTTCACGGATTTCATGTTTACTCAGCCTTGACCCAAGAAGATCCGAACACGCTGCAGTAAATTTCTATGGAATGATGTGTGTGTGTGTGTGTGTGTTTTCGTCAACTCTTCGCTCTCTATCAAATTTACAGGTTGACTTTTTAAGAATGCAACTCATATGCTGTTTTTTTTCCTTTTAGCTCACCCCAAGGGGAAGTTAAAAATTGAGCAAACTGCTGTTTTTTTTCCTTTTAGCCAATCCACTGCCAAGCCATTGAGGCATCAGTGACTTTCATTGGCACATCTTTTCCACTTTGATGGCTTTGTGTATGTGTGTGTTTCCCCTTCATTGACTCAAAACCCCGCTGTCGAGAAAACCTAAAGCCGAGAGGTTTTGACAGGATCAACTGCAGGAGACTCAGACTCTGAAGGGGAGAAAACTTCCTCAGTCACTTGTGGTAATGTAAATGTCATGTCCTATGCTAACAGTGCTCGGGTCACAGGAAGGGATCTGCTGTAGTGAATTGCCCCCTGAGAGTTATCGCCTTAGTCCACAGCTTTCAAGATAAGGCTGTTAGCCTACGAAGTATAGTATTTTTTTTTTTCACATACCAACAGCATGGCGGGCCTAACTAAGAATTGTACTTTGGTATCGTGTCCAGCTTTTTAGCAGCTTAATAAATAGTATGGCTTCATCTGTCACTACACTTGGTGTAGGTTTGATTTTTGGCCCCAACAACCTACCATAGGCCCTGTGATTGGCTGGCAACCAGTCCAGGGTGTACCCCAAAGACAGCCGGGATAGGCTCCAGCACCCCCGCGACCCTCGTGAGGAAAAAGCGCTAGAAAATGAATGAATGAATGAACCTACCACAAACCTGATGAAATCAGAGGGTTGCTGTAAAAAAAAAACTGAGCTAAACAATTCATGTGAGTGACTCATAGTGGATTGTGTGGTAGAGTGGTCATTGAAGTATCCTTGAGAAAGATTCTGCACCCCCTTTGCTCTTGGTGCCGCGTCATCAGTGTGTGTGAATGAACTGTTACTTTCCTTTCATGACAACATATCCCATTAACCATTGTGTCAGTGGATGAATACGGTGACTAAAAAGCAAAAGGGGACGGTAAGGTCTAACTTGTTTGGTGCCAAATGTCAAAACTCCCAATACCTACTACCTTGTTGAGACTTCATTTTAGAGAATAATATTACATTCAGTTCAAATGTAAGCGGGGTACACCCTGGACTGGTCGCCAGCCAATCACAGGGCACATATAGACAAACAACCATTCACACTCACATTCATACCTATGGACAATTTGGAGTCACCAATTAACCTAGCATGTTTTTGGAATGTGGGAGGAAACCGGAGTACCCAAAGAAAAGCCACGCATGCACAGGGAGAACATGCAAACGCCACACAGAGATGCTCAAGGGGGAATCGAACCCAGATCGCCTAGCTGTGTGGCCTGGCTAACCACTCATCCACCGTTCAGTAATTGTAATGTAATTCTACCATTTTTTTCCCTCCATTGTACTTCATCCATAAATACAATATCAATCAGATCAAAATGCTAGGTTCAATTATCCATCGTTTCCCCACTTGGTTTATTAAAATGACTATTGTGTCTTGGAAATGTGTTGTGAATATCTTTTGTCTGCTCACTGGTGAAAGTATGTGTTTGATTGACACTTCTGGTGGCAAAAAGTGTCAGAAGTCAGATAGTGGCGCCCCTCAGAGTGCCAGGTATGTTTTTATAAGTCGTTTAGCGATGCCGTGTTGACAGAACATGGGGAATACTGACAAACACTTTAAAAAAACAAACAAACATGACGTTGACTTCCAAGGTTGTCATAGGACAGTGACAATGTGCTGGTTTTAGAAAGATCAGCACTTGCCTCACAAAAGCATCTCAATTGTCAAGGCAGTCAAATTGTCCACTTACGATAAAACTGCTGCTTCAGGGACAACTATTAGTTATGCTGATTTCAAGTTATTAATTAGCCAGCACTCTGTATTTATTTTTATATTACACTATGTTTTTTTCTTGTTTGGACTGGTCGACCAATCACAGGGCACATATAGACAAACAACCATTCACACTCACATTCATACCTATGGATGATTTAGAGTCTGCAATTAACCTAACACTGGAGTACCTGGAGAAAACCCACGCATGCACTGGGAAAACATGCAAACTCCACACAGAGATGCCCAAGCAAAGATTCAAACCCAGGTTTTCCCCAATCTGACTGCATGGCCAACATGCTAGCCGCTAGTCCACCGTGCATCACATATTTTTCAGCAAAGAAAAAGCCTACAGATGGATATTTGTCATCATTTTCCCGGCCTATGGCAACCTTTCATCTGATGTCTTACTGAGCTCCCTCACTGGGAACTTTAAATGTGTTTGCTCAGGTTTCCCACCGTGTAGGTGTTGACAAATAACCACATGTATCACACTTCCATTTTGGCGCAGTCGTGTAGGTTATTGTTACTGCGTGACCTCTTAAACGGCGAGCCTGCACACCTCGTGTATAGGTCCCGCACTCCACTTCTGCATCACGCCATGAGACCGCCCACAGTGTTCTCCCATCATTGCGATGACTGCAGCTCCCAAAGCACCAAACAAACAAGCTCGCTGGCTTGTGTTGAGGCCGGTGAAGCACATACAAATAATGGAGTTATAGAGTTTCAGACCTTGAACAATCAAGCCTGTAGAGACAATAATAGTGGTTTCAGTGTTTTTGTTTTTTGTTGAGTAAAAGCCTTTTGTGACACATTATATTTTTTCCTCCACTCTTACGATTGGAAGCAGCAGTGATATGACGGTGACGCCACCTGCACTTTCAAATCATTGTTTTTCTTTGAGTTGTTTTGCATTTGGTGTCTGTACTTTTTTTTGTTATCGAGCACTCGGAGCCATCCTCATTCGTCATTCAAAACATCAAGCATTGAAATGCAGGTTGGTGGGGGATTGATTACAGGGTGGTGTCTTTCCCTCACAAAGTAAGAATGAAGAAAAATGAAGCCTTGTGTTTTCTGTTGCCCAGACAGACGCGCTGTGATGCAAATGCGGGTATCACGCAATCACATGCAATTCTCTCCCGCACACATTCCGACTTCACTCTTAATTGCTTCTTTGATCATGTGTTTTATACGCAGACATCATCCATTTCACCTATCTATTTTATCTCCTCTTCCTTTTTGCTGATCATCTTTGGACATTAGTATTCTGGACATTGTCCTGATTTTTTCTGTGTGTGCGCGCCTGTGTGTGTGTGTGTGTGTCACACAGGAAGTGATACAAGTCTCTTCTCTTGGTTGTCATGGTGATTTGACTAATGGTGTCACTTATCATGAAGCATATTCATTTTGCATCAAACAAATTGGCTTTGTTTTAGTACAAGGGATGAGGTATCATTTTGAGAGGTTTTAACGGGTGAAAAGTGTGAAATATAATTTTTTTGTAACCAGACACAGGGGTGCTTTTATCCCCCTCAGCCCCCCCACCCCACCCACCCAATTCAACATTACCTCCAATGCTTCAATCGAAGTACAGCCGTATTTGCTCTCACTTGTTTGACATCGGGCTGGAAGGGATCACAAGAAATGGCAATGGGGAGAAAGGAAGACAGATGGGTTGTGGTATTTGGTCTTTGTGGGATTAAAAATAGGAAGTGAGTGGGTGGAATGAAAACAAGCTAACACTCCAGCAAGATAAGAGGGGATACAACAGGACAGAAATACTCACCAGGAGAGGGAAACAATATGACATTGCCATAATAATAATAATAATAATAATCGGACACATGGTTGAGAAGTAATGATATTACAGGGAATATGTAGCAGTGCTAATCTTGAGATGACAGCGGTAAAAAGAGTGCTAGGGCATGAGATAATGAGTACAAGACTAAGGTAGAAGATGTACTGTATGTGTGAAGTGGAGGAGGAGGAAGAGAGGAGGAAGAGATGCATGGTTGCTGGTAATCCTGCCGACATGACAAGCAGGGTGCATATAGATGAGGGATGTGGAGATAGTGAAGATTGAGATTTGCAGAGAGACAAAGCGGCACTGTGGCAGAGATGCAATGTTTCTGAGATAAAGACAAGAAGGTGGGCGAGGGTGTGTGTGTGCGGGGGGGTGCACCATGGGAAGAGATGGTTGTGGTAAAGGAACCAAAAAAAAAAAAGAGAGACAAACAGAAATCACAATCTCCTCCTGCTTTTTCATGGTGCCAGTGAATTGCTGCAGTCAATAGTTCTACACGGCGTAACTTAGAAAGATGCATTTGATTTGTGGCCCAGTGTGCCGTGGAACGAGGGGGACGGCATTTGATTTATGAGCCGGGGACCTTGTGGTCTGGTTCTACTCCAGTGCTCCACCTCTCTGCTCAAAGAGAGCATCTCACAAACATGTAGATCTTTGCTCTGAACCCCTTATTTAATGAGGTAGAATTTTTTCACTCTCCACTAAAAGCAGCAGTATACAGAATTACTGTATGTACGACATAAAAGACCACATATTCAAGAAAGTACAAATGACAGAAAAAATACAAACCCATGAGATATAAATCAAAGCAACATGAACCAGTGTGGGGCTTTTAAGACTGACATAGTGGATGGTTGTGTGCATTCATAAATTACATCTAATTGCTGTTTCCACTACAGGAAACATGCATGTCCATTCATGTCACTGCCATCTTAATGTGCTATTGACATGCCTCGGAACACAGGAGACCCTTCGAATCTATACATGTTAATTCTTTTTTTCTATTGTTTTTAATGTTATTCTTTATTGTGTAAAGGTGCAAAAAGAAAAAAAAAGTTTTTACTTTTTTTAAAGACGCAACAAAACATTTTAGCAAAAGATAACAACACAAATGATTCTTTGACATTTTGGTGAGAAACAAGGTTTTTCTATCGTCCACCCCTTTCTATGCCGCTGAATCCTAATTAGGGTCGTTGGGGTATGCTGAAGCCTATTGCAACTAACTTTGGCCAAAAGGTGGGGCACACCCTGGAATGGTCGCCAGCCAATGGCAGGGCATGTTTTTCCTATACATTTTACATCAATATTATGGCTGACTGCTTTAAATTGTGACAAAACAGATATATATATAATATATAGTGTATGTGTTTTGGATGTGCAAGGCACAGCGTGACAGTGGTGTTGGTGGAAATATAGCTCATTCTTTGCATGATTTTTTTATTATTTGCAAGAACATTTTGCACTATTTTTTGTGTTTTTGGCTGTGTTACAACACCTACTCCAAAATTTGGACCGCTTTTATGGACAATGTCCCTGGTTGTCAAAGTTGAGGTATTAGAGTATGTACAGTAGTGTTAGTTTTACATATTATGGCGGTTAACTCTATTTAACCATTTCCACATGTGTGACAGTAAAGTTTGGGCCAGAAAAGTGGGAGTGGCTTTTCTGGCTGTCAGTGACATCTGTCTTGTGAACACACACAATCCTGCATGGCCATACACATACACTAGGGATTAGCAAGTACACTAATGTCTGTATCTGCATCTGTTATTCTTATTCAGCCTTGTTGACTGTATTTTTCTCAAAAGCAGTACTTTTCAGTACCACAAGCAGTCATTATACCCTTATAACTGTCATTACACCACCAGTTACTCATTCATTCATTCATTTTCTACCGCTTTTCCTCACGAGGGTCGCAGGGGGTGCTGCAGCCTATCCCAGCTGTCTTTGGGCCAGAGGCGGGGTACACCCTGGACTGGTCGCCAGCCAATCACAGGGCACATATAGACAAACAACCATTCACACTCACATTCATACCTATGGACAATTTGGAGTCGCCAGTTAACCTAGCATGTTTTTGGAATGTGGGAGGAAACCGGAGTACCCGGAGAAAACCCACGCATGCACGGGGAGAACATGCAAACTCCACAAAGAGATAGCAGAGGGTAGAATTGAACCCTGGTCTCCTAGCTGTGAGGTCTGTGCGCTAACCACTCGACTGCTGTGCCGCCCACCACCAGTTCCAGATCATAATAATAATTAATTCCCCATTTTGCCAAGGTGGCTGGGCCTGCACCTATGGGGCCTGGCCAGGCATATCCCGAAGAGGTAACATGGGTCCCAAGGGGGTCGGGTGCAGAGTGAGTGGGGTAGCGGGTGAAGGTGGGAACCTTGGGGATCCAATCTTCATGTTGGGGAAGGAGCCTGAGCCGGTGTGCAAGGTGGAGAAGTTCTGGCTCGATATAGTTAGACTCACAACAACGTCCTCTCAAGAGGGTTTAGACTTTATTCGACTCTCGTTTTGCCAGCAGTCGGAGGCCTCTGGGAAAACCCAGGACAGGTTGGAGAGACAATGTCTCTCAAGTCACCTGGGAATGCTTTAGGATCAGCCGGGAGGAGCTGGACGAAGTAACAGGGGAGGGAAGTGATTTGTGATCAGACCTCAAATAAGCGGAAGTAGATTGATGGATGGATCCAAAAAATGGATTGCGTTTGACCTCAGATATTCCATTCTATCAAGAGAAAGGACTGGTTGGGTGGGTCCTTATTGGTGTGCCAACAAGCCAACTTGGGACTCAGTGTCTTGCTCATTGCTCTTATTTGAACCGACCATATGGTTTTCAGCCACTAGACAATCTGGTATTCAGAAGCACGAGAATCCAGTTGGGGTGAACTCACCAAGATGATAAAAACGCTTCAGTATATTGCTGGAGTATGTCGCTCCAATATGTTATGTGATGTGATGCAAATATCTGCTAAATCCTACTCATCCCATCTGCTCAAAGCTGGGAATGTGGCAGCAGAAGACAGCAGTGCGCAGAAGAGGGAGACAACTGGAGACGCAATGAAAGACACACATAAAAAGCGCTGAGAGGGAGAGGTGAATTGGGTTGGAAAGACAGTGGAGAACAATCTGAAATGAATCTGGACACACCAGATGGTTTGATGTTTATTTGTGTGTGAGACTATATACGCTTTGTGCATGTGTGTTGTTGTTAGTCCTGCTGCCAACTTATCCACTTGGGCTAGTCTATATCTATGTGAGGGTTGTGTTGCTTCAGACAAGCACCAACATCTGCTGCATGTGGAAGGAAAGACTACCGGAAATCTTGTAAGCGTTTGGTCGAGTGGCTCTTGTTCCTGAAGAAACATTGGTCGCTTCTGTTTGAGAGAGCTTGTTTTCTTCAGAATAAAAGGCAAATGAATCAATAGCCCTTTGACATTTCCCAAACAATTACAGCTGACACATTCAATCTAATGTACTGTATGTGTTGTATTTTGCAGTGCTGGACAAAGTTGTACAAAGAGAGTAGTGGGAAATGAAAGATGGAGATGGGCAAGGCAGAAATGTTGGTACTTTGTTAATGCTGGAGGCACATTGGTCCTTAATTATCCTGTTGTTATTTGTTGTTTTGACATTTGCATGTGTTGGTACGGCTCATTTGCTGATATTTATCCCTTAGCAGGCAAGTGTTCAAACCCAAAGCGGCACACTGTCTTTCCTGTGACATTGCATAATTCAATTGTTGTCAATTAGCTTTTGCAGGCTTTCTTCCGGCTTTGCTGTTTAGCAGCAGGTCCGTCTTTCACACACACACACACACACACACACACACACACACACACACATGCAAAGCTTTTGTCAGCTTGCTAATGTACAGTATTTTCTTACTAATTAATTGCCTTTCCTTCCTCTCTGCACTTTATGGAACGACCTTGCCCATCATATTGCATACCATGGAGGCTGCATTCTAATATATATTTGTATCTTGAATGGCCCTCACATATAATGTAGAGGTTCAAAACACTCAACATTCCGTCCTGTCCTACTGTGTATAAATACCACCGCTTATCCTGTTCGGGGTTGCAGAGGATTTGGAGCCTATCCCAGCTAACTGGGCATTCACAAATTTAAACTATTTTAAATCTGATTCCATTCTGATTTCAAGCCTCATCAGGTTTTGTTATTCGTGCACTGTACAGTAGCAAACAACGAGTGATTGGCAGCTCCTTGGTCGGCAGAGATAATGATCTCTCACAATTGTAGCAGATTTTGTTGAGTCTATTTTTGCTTATGTTTGTTTTGGGTTGTTGGCACGGATTAGACACAATTAATAAAGGAAGCATGTTGCTTTGCTGTTTGTGTTGTTTTACGAATTAGCATTCCGAGTCCACAAGTGATTGAAACGTCATCTTCTTGTTGATTTATTTGGGGAGTTAGCAAGAGTAAGCTACTGACACATGTAGACTTTAAGTGGAACAGCAACAGTGTTAGTAGGATTGTGTCCAAAAAGTACAGTAAACTATCAGCAGTGCACTGTAGTTACTAGAACACTGTCTGAGTGAACTTTGCCTATTTGCATATTGAACAATAGCGCCTCCGCTGGTTGCAACTGAGTAGTGCACTCACTTTTGTTTCAATCAATCAATCGGTGATTAATTGAATAAAATCACTATTCCTAGCACTCGTTTTATTAAAGGCATGCCTCGTCTCCATGCTTGACTGACATACATTAACATTGAATGAAAACTTGCAGTACGTACCATACAGCATGTAATCATCTGGCACAAGACTATGAGATCTTAAAGGTTACAAAATACATCAGGCACTCATGTTCTGTTATTCAACTGTAATCAACTGTATGCTACATTCTATCGTGCTGTGACAGGGCCTGCCGATGTGTTAAGTGCATAAAGGACAGAAGACGCATTTATGAAAATGATATATTATATTCCTATTAAAAAATGTAAAGACTAAAAATCTGAAATCAAAACGTGCTGATTTTTTTTAATGTGTTTCTTTCAGCTGAATCCTGCGGTGGCGTAATCCAAGGCCTGAACGGGACGATAGAATCACCCGGTTTCCCCCATGGCTATCCCAACTACGCCAACTGTACGTGGCTGATAATAACAGGGGAGCGAAACAGGATCCAGCTCACCTTCGTCACGCTGGCACTAGAGGAAGACTTTGATATCGTGTCTGTATATGATGGACAACCATTGCCTGGGAACCTAAAAATGAGGTTAGAAAATTTTATTTATTTTTTTCTTTTTAGTCTGATCTTTTTCAGTGTTGATGCTGTCGCTCTAACCTTAGAGAAGGTGTCATCTCTCACATTCTGTGTTGCACACCATCTCCTTCTGAACAAAGCTTAATTTTGGATGTTGATTTTCATGCATGCAGTATCTTTGTTGGGAAATGACACACAATTTATGATCAGCTTGAATATGAATGCATATTTAAAGAAAATATTTACTATAGGACACACATTGTGCTGATTCTTTTAATGATTAAAAACAACATGGTTTTTCAAGGGTAAAAACCACTGATGATAGAGCTAACACAAAATTTTGCAATCTGGATGAAGTCATGGCACACTTTTATAAAGGTCAAACTAAAAATGTAAATCTATTTTATTTAACAATCAAAAACAAACAACCCCCCCCCCCCCAAAACTCACTCTACCATGGAACCTTGGCTCGTGTCATTAACCAAAATGTACTGTAACTGAATTAATTTTAATGTAAACCCGGAAATAATGTAAACTCAATGAATCAGTTTCAGAAACTCCCTCCAAAAATGTGAAAACATAACGTGTTTTATAGTTTGAAATGCAGAAAACACTTTAAAATACAAACAAATACAAACTGAAATGGATACCGTCATTGAACAGACACCACATTCTTGTTTTACCATGAGTTAAATTCATTCATTCATTTTCTCACCTCCAGTCTTTATTTGATTTTTGATCATTGCTGCAAAATAACACAAAATGGAGCCAAATAATGTTACAAGTGCCAGCATTTTGATAAAAGGTGAGGAACGCTACTGAATTCAATAGTCATGACAAAGTCATGACAAAACATGAAGTTGTTTTCTGTGTTGCTCTCGCTTCCACATTGTCAACGTGTATTTTCAACAAATTTGTCTTCAAAAATAACCTAAAATGTTTATTTTTCCTCTTAATTTGCCTTTTACACATTTGGAATTGTTTTGTAAAACTCGAATTGTACGTGATCCACTGTGTTAGTTAGCATAGAACTGTAGCGTCAACTGCTGATGACATCATAGACGGGTGACAGAGCAGAGTTCAGGTTCCTATTACTATGTAGTAGTAAGCTAATGGGCTGCTAGCAAGGATGTTTTGATAAAATTGCATTAAGAACTTGCGATGAGGAATAAGATAATTTCATTCATGAAAATTTATAAAATTTAAAATAATAGTTCATTAATATTCGTAAATGGCAAGAAATATTTTGCTAATTGTGTACTTGTATAAATTAATAAAATTATTAGACTTTGGAATGATTACACTTTAGATGTGACCACTTCTCTTCCATATAGGATAAACAAACTACAAAAATGTGCCAATGTTTTCATCATTAACACATTGAGGCCATAATGCCCAACAAGTTATAAGGCATTGCTGAACTGGCAGCATTAGTATTTGGTGATTTGTTGCAGTGCAGGAAGGGTCGTTAGAGCAACGTCCAGAGTTGGCTCGCTGTGGGGAGCTTATTCATCACAGAGTTTGTGTGTAGGAGGGACGAGCTGGGAAAGCACACAGTGTTTGAGCTTAGTGGTGCAGTTTTTTTTTGGAAAACAGTGGTGTTATTTTATTTTTTTTTTGTTAAAGTGTTATATCCAGCAGCTTTATTATGTCGCTGTGTGAGAAGAATGCCTATCTATTGGTTTGCCAGAGAGGAATAAAAAGACTGCTGTCTTTACTGAGCCACAAAGTAAAAATTGGGATCTTGATTGTGAATGTACTGTGCTGTTGTTGCATGCCTCATTGCAGTTACACGTCACTCACTCGGATGTTCTACTAATAGTATGTAGACGGCTTAATCAGTGTACAAGCTATAAATGGACCCTGCGCTCCTCACAGTGAAAGACGTGAGGAAAAATCCATGGTCATAGTTAGATGTTTTCACAGTAGTTCATAGGCTGACATTAACGACAAATGACAACCATGACATGTAAAGGTGAATCGCTTCTCAGCTGAAAACGATGGATCGGCTTATATTCAGCATCTATAGATTTACAGTATTACATGTCAAGGACATGTCAAGCAAGTCAGAGCTTTTCTTCCTGTCTTTCACACACACACACACACACACACACACACACCAGTGACCTATAGCAGTTCATTCATTCATTCATTTTCTACCGCTTATCCTCATGAGGGTCACGTAGGGTGCTGGAGCCTATCACAGATGAGAGGCGGGGTACACCCTGCACTGGTCGCCAGCCAATCACAGGGCACATATAGACAAACAACCATTCACACTCACATTCATACCTATGGACAATTTGGAGTCGCCAATTAACCTAGCATGTTTTTGGAATGTGGGAGGAAACCGGAGTACCTGGAGAAAACCCACGCATGCACGGGGAGAACATGCAAACGCCACACAGAGATGGGCCAAGGGTGGAATTGAACTCGGGTCTCCTAGCCGTGCAGCCCTACACCAGTTGTTATTTCATATTGAAACAGTAATTATGCTGAGCGCTTGCCCCAATCATTGATGTGTGCTGACCTTACACAAGGTCAGTTGACAGCTGTGCCAGCAGCCTCCAGTGAGTGAAGTACAGCTCGGTGGCGACAACGGTACAATGAGTACTACCAGCAGCTCACCTGCGCTTTGCCCCTTGCAGCAATTTTCTACATCCTTTCCTGCAGATGCTCTTTTCCTTGACACCACTTTATTTTCTCATTGAAAGCATCCCTTCCATTCTGGTTATTAACTCTTGTTATTTTACACTTATAGGTGTTTCAGGATGTCAAAAAAAGAGAAGCCTCGGTCATTTCAAAGCTTCCATTTAAACTCATCCATCCATTTTCTATGGCGCTTATCCTCATGTCATGTCATGTCATGGGGTACATTCAAACCTACAACAGAAATGAAGGCCATGTCCATGTCTATATGTAAATACAGTTTAGGATTTATTTACTTGATATTTTTCTTGTTGTGGTCTTTTTCCAGCCCCAGGTTTATACTCTTTCATTTCAGGATACAAAAAAAATGCCTGTGGGCGCATGCATTGGGACAGCTTTTGATAATTTGGATGACTTGCACAGTGGGACCTCTAGAATTGAATGCCCTTGAGGTTGTTCAAATTTAAAGTCACACATTCCTGGAACAGTGTGAGATGTCAACAGATACCGCAATACAATACAACAGAAAGACTTTCAAGACCTCAGCCCACCACGCATTCAAACCTGATTTCAGAGTGTGTCTTTCTTTCTTTTTGTGACATTTGTGCAACACTTAAAGGGATAGTTCAGATTTTTTTGACAGTTGTATAACTCCCCCATAAGGAGTGAAGTGCGTCAACACCGACTCACTCCCCACTTTGTGTCCTGAGCTGAGTTCTGGTCGGATTTTGGTGCTGAGGGAAGCAGTTCCCGCTAGTTGCTGGGGACAGTTAAGTAAAGGGTTTGGGTATTCCAAAAAGTCAGACCCCACACTGTTATTTTCTGTGCCATCGTATCACTTTGCACTCCCACCTGTCCATTGTTTTTATTTTCAATATGATCAGCTAACACTCAAATAATTTAGAGTGAAAAATAAAGTCAAAGAAAGCAGTTAAATGTATCTCAATTTGCTACCTATTTTGACATTAAAGCCCTAACCAAAAAAAAAAATAATAACTGACTTGTATATTAACAAAGCTACAGCAATATTATTATTGAACGCCTGCTAACCGCTAGTCTCATCGTGACTCACAGACACACGTAACAAACAGAGGAGTGGCTACCTAGTTTGCAATTTTGCTATGAAGACTCAACGAGATGTTCATTTGCTGTCAGGATTTTTTTCACCTGAGTCCTAGAGCACAGGTCTTGCGCTGGAAGACACAGCCATATCAATGAGAGCGGACAGAGTAAGTGTCATCGATGTTTATATACTGCTGTTGTTAACAGAAGTCTGACATGTGAAATCAATCCACCTAGGAAATAAGTTCCGGTAATGTTTTAAATAATCACAATACAGCAAGATACTGTTATCATCAATGTACTTTTTAATGCATGACTACAACATGTATATGAAACAATAAAATGTTGTTACAGTTTTTTTAGACAGCTTTGTAGTCAAAATAGGTAGGTCCCATTGACGTTCATTGTTAGCTAGCTCATATTAACTTGTTTTCTCCTGTTAGAATGCAAGGCTTGTGGATGATGGGCAAAATAAAAAAAAATAATAAAAAACATGCAGCTTTCCTATAATGTTAAACCAAATTTTATCTGAATTATGAATTATTCTTTACCAACATAATGAACTTATTCAAATTATATTATTTGACATTAATTCCATATATCTCAGGCAAATGTGATCTGAGCTCTGTTTGAGTTCTCTTATTTAATCGGTTTGTGTGTGAAAGCATGTTGGACTTAAAGCCCGCCTCTTACCAAGACTGACACAAACACATCATTTGTGCTTACGTGAATGCAAACAATAGTAGCTTGATTGCTTTGCCAGGGTTCCCAAAGAACAGCACATAAAGATCAGGCTACTGCAGACATCCGACTGCCCTCAGACCTACTGGTAGCAAATTCTGCCATAGCAAAGACGAGCGGACTTAACAGCACATCTGATGCTGCTCCTCTTTGGCCCCAGCTGTGTATCAGCAGCAGTAATTCGACTTCACCCCACTCATCTTGATGAATGACTGCAACATTGTGAATATCTTTATTTCTTATTTGTTTTTTTGTAAACTGAAAAAAAAAAACTTCCATACAGCAAACACGGAGGAAGTGACAAACACAAGAATCATGCACAGGTCGATTTTTCAAGATCCAGAAATATTCATTAAACACCACATCCTCCCTGCAACCTGAACATTTCACCCACTGGTACAACAAATAGATGTGTGATTTAATAAAACCATGCACACCCACATTCACCTGCCACTTCTTCCCAGACCGATGGATATTAGGAAGCAACTGCAAAAATCAACCCAGTCTGTTACAATCTTTTCTTTTTCTTTATTTTGTTTTCCTGGCAAGTCAATTAATCATGATCTACCTGCCGTCCAAAGGAAAACAGCCACCAGCAAACAGCCATTTTTGAGGGTCCGTCCTCAAGTACCTGATCCAACTGAAGTCCAAAGGTTTTTTAGGTGCTGTATTGATGTGAAACTTTGATTTTCCCGAGCATGCCGAGTGTGGATAGGCTGCAAAAAAAAAGTGGAACATGCTGAGGAAGATGTTTAAAAAGTTACTTTTCAATTGCGTTTCCACTCTGAAAGCTTGTCCCCCACTCACATCAAATGCAGTTGAGTGAAATCCAGCTGACCGTAGACAATTTTTACTGCCACCACTGCTCACACTTCTCCCACAGTGAATTATTGAAGGGGTGACTTCAAGTTGGGGTATTTCTGTTGGTAAACTTTTACTGACATAGTTTGCATTGAAAATCAAGTTTATTGTATAGTCATTTGTGTATCGGCTGTTATAGTAATGCTTAGAATAAGCCATACTGTATGGGTGATGTCTGAATTAGCAAGTAATGATGATGGCAGTCTGGTAATGAGGACGGTGTCAGATCACATTTTATGAACTCTATAATTTTGGTGGACCAGCCTGGACACCAGTAGAAGTAGTAGTCTTAATTAGAAGATTAGTTTGTGTCACACATTGAGCCACGGTTTATCGTGAAGAGTGAATATATTCACATGTAAGTTCCCAATGTGAAAATGATGGCATGAGAAAGATGTTTCCAATGATGTGTGTGTGTGTGTGTGATGGTATCTAGTATGTACATGTCTATGAAGCACCGTGTTCGATGACACAGTTAATTATGGAGAGCAGCGATTTATGGTAATAAGTAACGCTGTATTTAATCCAAGTGATTTAGAATCTTGTATAGCCATTTCAAGCTACCAGTGGATACGCTTTTATATATGCAGTAAAAAAGGAATCCGTCTTTAAATAGCTGTTTTTCCAAGAGACACTTTCATTTTGAGTATATAATAATATAAATATTATATTCCATAAAGGTAACTGCAGTAACCAGTCATTTAAATACAGCTTATTGGAACGATCTGTAAAAAGGAAACTACCTGCACTGAAATGATGTTGATACATCAAGAACCAGTGTTGTTTACCACCTGATTTTTGCTTCTGACAGCTCATTTGGAGCAATATTCATCTGTAAGTCATGAGTTACTGCATTTTTATCACCATTGAATTTGTATTGATTACAAGATTTAGATCATCTACTAAAACTACGAGAATTTACCCCAATAGAAGGGAACCCTAATTATAAGAGGACTCATTTTTATAAGAGGATTCATTTTCTACTGCTTATCCTAACAAGGGTCGCGGGCGTGCTGGAGCCTATCCCAGCTGTCTTCGGGCAAAATGCGGTGTACACCCTGGACTGGTCGCTAGCCAATCACAGGGCACATATAGATTTTAAGACAAAATCAAAAAACAACTGACACGAGAAATCAGTTTTAAGAATCATCGTTTATCATGGGGGGGTGGGGGTGAGAGTTGGACACCCCCCTTCCGCCCCTCCAAATTGCTCCTAAATGTGGTAAGCACTTTGAGTACCTTGAAGGTAAAAAAAGTGCTATAGAAGTGAAATCCAATCACCACAACTTCACTGCAATATTAGACGTCATATTTTTTTGTGATTGACAGTGGTTTGATGTCTCTCCTTCATTGATTACAATTTATTCATAGTTGCATAGTAAATCATCTTTTCTTTTTCTTTTTGAGACTATTTTTTCCAGTGGCTCTATGTGTTGTGACTACCTCTTTCCAGGTCACTCACATGTTTGAGTGGCAGGAAGAAAAGCTCCGACATGCCTGAGAAGATGTCATTTGGCGCCACATGCTGGTTTGCGTGTATAAATGTCTGCATCTCGGTCACGTGGTTGCTACCCAGCAGTGCAGCAGAGCCTCTGAGGTTCAATCTATTCCGCTTCCAATTTGTGTGAATATTAAACCTTTTTCTATAGGAAATAATGGAAATTTAATTATAGCATTATAGTGACAAATGCTTGCCACTGTAAAACCTTTAATAGCTTTACAGGCCATGTTTCAAGTACAACATTTTTAACAATTAGCTAACCATACCTTTAATATGTTAAAACGATTAAATCCTCATTTAACTTTAATTATGAAGGAAGAAGGAAGGTGTAATAAAAGGTCATAGATGTGCCTGGCATCTCCATTTAAGTGTACAATTGCGCTAACTACTGTAAAACATAAAAACATTGATACCTGGAATAAGTGACACAAAAAGCTTGATTTTCCTCAAATGTTTTAATAGAAATTGTATGATCTGTGCCGTGCTAAGGTTACAATCTACTGTCAATTTCCTAATTTGCACGGCGAATAAGATTGAACACAGACTTGGAAGCTACAGGAGACATATTTAGCCTCTGTGTCTACTGGAGCTTGTGGGAATAATTATCATTAAGCTGCACAAAACCCACTAAAGCATTTCTAATTTCATGGTATTGTACATTAAACTTTAGCCTCGTCACTCACATTGAGACTTGCTCAATTAGATTTTTTTCCTCTCGGATCTCGGCTCCTGTTAAGCATTGTCTTTGCTGCAGGGAGTAGAATAAAGACAGTGAGGAAATAATGGCTAATATCTGTCCGAATGTCTGATTGCAATTCCAGATTAAGCTTTTTCAGAGATGTTCCTAGCACAGTCAAACTTTTACTGCCCCCTCCCTTTGAGTACAGTGTAAAACCCACACTTTTCTGTGAAAAATAGGCCAACACTAGATAACCAGGCAATGGAACTAATCCAAGACAACCGCTAGGGAAGCAAGGAGCGACATGAAGAGAGAGGGGAGGGATGAAGGTAGGATGTTTGGGTGAGGAGGGAGACACAGAAGCATGCAGACAAAGACACCCAGGGCCAACACAGGACTCGCACAACACACACATGCATGCACACCCAAGGAGGATCTGAAAGCTAGTCGAACTAAGTCCCTGCGCGCTTGGTAGTTCTGTCCGTCTGCCTGTGTCGTATTGTGTTCTTGATAATTCTCTAAGCTGCTTCCACTTGTCACGAGCTCATCACAAAGTTAAGTGCAGTTTCCACATTATGTTAAACAGTTGAACAGGAAAGTGAGCATGGATGCTGGAGACATGCATACTGTAGGTCAGGTTCAGGTCTGGAGACTTGGCTATTTGGCCACTCCATCATATTCATCCTGGAGGTGTGTTTGGGCTCTTTATCATGTTGGAAAACTGCCATGAGGTTGGACTTTGTCTCCCTTCATGTTTCCAGTACTAGCAGCACTCATGCAGCCCCAGACCATGACACTACCACTGCCATGCTTGACTGACAAGAGACAATCTTTTATATATATATATATATATATATATATATGATTTTCAGTAGAAGGTAAATCCATACCATTATACAAGCTGCAAAAAAGTGCTGGCATCACACGTAGGCGGCGCAGATGAGCCCGCAGATATCTGGTGCTAAAAACAAAGTTTTTCAAAACCTCTGGACCTATGGATGCAAATTACCGGATATATAAGTTTCCAAACGTTGCTGCCTGCGACAAAGCATGCCTGTGACATCACACACACACACACACGTGTTTACATCAGAAACAACATGGATGCCCTCAGAGCTGTGTTGCTTCTCGCTATTGTCCTTGTCAGTGTTATTAGTATTTATGTTACGTTTTACCTCAAAAATTTCTTTTTTTTTTATAAACTGAGATGGGGAGATATGCAGTTTTAAAAATATGTGAGGTCATTTTTGGGGAAAAAAAATACTTAATACTAGTGAAATTATTTAAATAAATTTTACTTGGTAAGAAATCCTAAATTTAAGATTTTATATCTAAAATTAAACAGGATCTTTAAGCTGGAAATACTTACTTTTAGTATAAAATACTTTGATAGCTTGGTCCAATGGTATGCAGGGCGTTATAGTTTGGAGCTGGTTCTGACTTTGTTGAAGGAGTGTCCAGCGTTCCATTTCCTGGATGACCTGCTCTACCTCCTGAGCCACAGCTGCCCCATCCTAATACCCCATACTAGTGTAGAGTGATGAAGCTGTATCCTGAAACTACTTGACAGATCTTGAAAGCCTAAATCCATCTTAAATGCAAAAAATGGGGCTTGCCAAACGTAAGATAAATAGTATAAATATTAGGAAAAAAATACTTAAAACTAATGAAATTAGCTGTCGATGCTGCTAGTTAATTAAAAAAAATCCTAAATAAAGAAAAAAATAATAATAAGCAGGACATTTAAGCTAAAATACTTATTTTCAGAATAAATTTTTCTTAGAGCCAATAAATATTAAATATGACAATCTGTAATTTAGTCATTCAACCGTATCAACAATGGTTTACAGTATGTCATTTTCTTTCTGTTTGATAAACTGAATGTTAAAACATTGTTGTTTAGTTGTAGAATCTTTAAACTAAAATTGTTTGAGAATTGAGAGTTATTTACTCAAAATGTAACATTTCTGAACTAAACGAGAGAAAAAGTAAACCCCCATTCTAAAATTAAGGTTATACTATAGAGTCAATGAGTAAATAGCCCTTAAAACTAGGAAAATTTATGAGAAATGTGATTTTATGAAATGTGTCCTGCAATGTGCAACGTGGTTGCTGAAATGTGTCGTGTTGAGATGGAGATGTATTGTATAACTCTTCCATCCAGGTCCACTGATAAATTGCTCATTAGATGATTAGCAAAATAAATAGACTATTTCTTGACCGTAGTTGTTCCGTAATGTTCCGAGCATAGCATTCAACCCCTAAATGTGAAGAGTTGTAATGACGCAGCATCGAGGGTCACCGGAGCAGGCGTGGAGCTGATTCAGCAGCAGTGGAATGTAGGACTGATGAGAATATTTATGTCAGCAGGCCTCCTACCACACCAAACAGCTGTTAATGCTGAGAGACAGGAAAGTCGAAAGGAGGTAGTGATCAAGTCATAGAATGCAGAAGGTAGAGAATAAAGGTAAAAAGGACCAAAGACACCATTTGACATCTCATTTGTAGAAATCTGTGGCTGTGCTACGCTGCTGTGATTTACTTTAAGTTGTCTCAAGGTTGTCTTGTTGACGTATGAAAGCCCCATTTTGATTGCATAAGTTGCTTATTCCACATGCACACACAGATGTACGCACAAACATGTCTATAAATGTGCCGCTAACTTGACAGTCAGTTTACACGGATTAGAAAGTCAAATTCACTGGGAAATCTAATTAAATGGAGCCACTCTGATTCCTCACTACGAAGACATTTAAATTTCTAGTTCGGCATTTGGAAGGGCAGAAAATCCATAGAGACGCTGTAGTATAATAACTGTATTGAAAAAAAAACAACTAAAAAGTACAGTACCATTGATTAAATGCTAATTTCATGATACAAATCTCTTTGCTGAGTCTGGAAAAAATCTGAAATTTTGAGTATGAAATTTTGAAATGTCAAACCCCCAGGAAGTCTGAGACTCCACACAGAAAGCTTCGAGCCAAGAACAAATAGGAAACGTAAAGTAAATAAATAGGCGATGACACTCTTACACCCTTTTTAAATGAATCCGTGACAGGGGAGGGGTTTACAAGCCGCCGCCACGTCCATAGTACCAACCTGAATTCTACCCTCTTATTTAATACTATCCTGTGGGCACAGCAATTGATTCATACTTTGCATTTCAAAACCTTATACATCATACGACGTAATGCGCACAGGCATTTAGACACCACGCCCCTGGCGCTCTCCTTCTCCACGCTGCAAGACTGGCTGACTAACCGACTGACTGAATGGCTGCCTGTCATTTTTAGAACATCTGAGCTCAGATTTATCCTCTGGTTTTTGCTCCCTTTGGGTTTTTTTGTGAATATCAAATCAACACACCCTGGAAATACACAAAGAAAAGACATATATGTGTTTGTTTCAAACACATCGAGGTAGAAAGGCTGACTGGTAAAAATAAAAATAAATAAATGCATAAAAAAAAACACAGTTTGAAAAGCCTCCTCTTTATTTTTACAGATACTTCAAAGCAGTGAGAGGAAACACTTTCATTTCACAGAGAGCAAAGCATGTGATGTTGTCTTCTTTTCTCGCACTCTGTTTAATCTATGCATCAGGTTTTCATAATTTACACTGAGAAAATTACCAAATGGAGGTTTCTTCTCAATAAAAACTTCCTTTTAGAGTTATTTTAATCTTGAGCCATTAAATTATTTTTTTACATGCACAGTATGGTATGATTTATTTGATTCAGATTTTAAAAAGTAATTTTTTAAAAGTAATTTTAGTCGCATAAATTTGACATTTTAAAGAAAAAATACCTTTTTTTAAAGTCATAATATTGTGAGAAACAAACAAAAAAAATAAAGTTGCAATTAAAAAAAGATTATGCAAATATTTATGAAAAATAAAAAACCCCTGCTGTAATTCACAAGAATATACAATTTACAAAAAGTCATATTCTAATGAGAAAAAAGTAATAATTAGCCGAAGCCTTTCCAACATTACTTGATCGTGTTGTAGTCAGAAGAACAAGCAGTAAGTAACAATTTATCAATGTCCTAACTGTGTTTATTTGGTGTAAATCATGGAGCAAAAGCACTTGGGAGCGGGGTTGCTAATAGTCGTTTCCCACCACAATTACAGACAGACAGAATACTTCATTAATCCCTTTGGTATTCCCTCAGGAAAATTGGTGACCATATTCAGCTGCTGTAGAAAACACTAAAATGCTAAAGATACTTACCAATGAGAGACGTCTTAATGTAATGGGTTTTCTCCAGGTGAAGCGTTTCCAAAGAGTGTTTGTGTTTTTTTTCTTTCCATAGCAAAAACTAAACCAAAGAAGAGAGCAAAGGCAATTGGACGGTCCCTTACTTAGTCTAGTACAACAGCACATTTGCTATAAATAACTTGATATTTGGGTTTAATGGTGGATGGTGGCAACATCATCTTCAATAATGGTCAAGATTCCCATCTTCATTCTTCTGGCAAAAGACAAAATGAATGGAAAAATCAATTTTGCTGGAGGGAACTGTCAACACTGCAAACGACGATCATCAAACAGAACAAAAAAGCACCAAAAAGAGCACAGCATGAGTAAATTAACACCAAAATAAGCCATCACTTTATGTAGGTAATGATTAGTAAGGGCTAACAACAACTAAATAAATGTTATTTAAAAAGTGACTGCAAAGTATGCGGCATAGTCTAGCTGCAACTACATATACGTACATACAGTATAGACCACTCTACCTTCTGTCTATCTTTAAAATCAGCACACTTGTATTGAGCCCAGGAAACAAATGTGTGTTTTTGCACAGAAGCAACCTTTATAAGTCAATAACTTCAAGCAACACTTTGCTCTCTTGACTCTGCTGCAGTATCCGCTATATGCTAACCAGCAAAGCAGTAGCATATACTATGTAGCACACTGTTAATGAATTGATTTGCTGCAGAAATAAGGTTTTATCATTGTTCGTTATTGTGTTATATATTGTTCCCACTTTTTTTGTTGCATTACAAAATGATACAAAATAAATGTGTTTATTTCAGTTACAGTTCAGGTTGGATTGTATTTTGTGCCTTGCATGGATTTGCTGTGCGAAAAGGCGAGAGCACTCTATTATGAAAAAAAAAAAACATCTGTGATAAACATAACAATATATAATACAATAAAGCTATAACATAAAACCTAGCTAAGTAAAGAAAAGATGACCAAGTATGTAAGAAAGTACAGTAAAAGTAGGCACTGTAGGTATTTAACAACAATCATGTTATAAATGTATACAAATATAATGCACAGTGGTAGTCTGCATTTTGTTGCCCTGTACCAGTGACATGAGCAATAACAATATTGATTAGTTGAATCTAATCTAATCTAATCTACTCTAGTCAGCTATTTACATTAAAATGGAAAACAACATAAAGTTAAGTCACAAAAAAAAAAAAAAAATACAAAAGCCTTTGGAAAGCCTGTTTATATCCGCTAATGCCTCGTTTGTAAGGAACTTTCAATTGTGGGTTGAGCAGAACAATCGTGTGTTTCCCGTGTACAATCTTCACTGCCTATGCCAAACACTTTTTTTCTGCTATTGAAGTTTTATCACTAACATGATTATTATTTTAGTGGTCAAACACCTTTGTAGTCTATGGAGCCATACACAGGACACACACTATTGCAGTATGGCATTTCACTCATCTCAAGTGAGCTAACCAGACTGTGTTGGCACAGCAAAGCTGAGCAGGCCACTCTATTTTTTTGTAATTCCAATTCCTGGAGGCTGTCCCTGATAAGCACTACTCTGTGGGGCAAGTATTGCCATCTCGGAAAATGGGAGTTTGGTCCCAGGATTTCCTTCAAAGATGGCAAGCATTTGATTTGGTACATTTTCCAGGATTTTGTCTCTCCTGTTGCCTTTCATAGTTGGACATAGGCATAGGCTTGTGGTTTATGAGGTTGTTTTGTCTTTGTGTTTTGGTAATCTGCAACTTTCTGATCCATCCACACCATTTTGAGGGTATCAAACCCAAAATGTTCAGAAATATCCAGCGAATATTGTCATTCCTCCAGGTCATTGTGAATCACAACTGGACTGTTCAGGTTGTTTTAGCCTCTCATCCAAGCAGGCTTCATCAGTTCATGTGCAAAGACTAGGCGGGACACACACCAGTCAGACTAAGTAGGGCAGCTCTAGTCTAGTCTCTAGTCTCAAGCATTGTTTGTCCTGTGATGGAGATACATCACACAACAATGAAGCACCTGATTGTGCACTTGGAAACCAGAACAAGGAAAACAGCAGTATTAAATTGTTTGGCATAGATAGTGAAATTTTGCCATAATTTATATGGATGCAATGCACTCATACGCACTTGTGCTTCTCATCCTACAAATGCATGTTCCTTAAAAATGGGGCGTCATTTGAAGCAGGGTTTCCAACTGTTTCCAACTTTTATTGGCAAGACACATAGTTACAAAAGCTAAATAAATATACTAAACACAAATTACCATTGACTTTGCTCACTACATTTCATGGCTTCTGATTCAAAATCAGCCACTGGAAATTTTATTCTTTCCTGGAGAACAATAGCGACTGTATAGTTTGGAATCTGTGGACAAGAGATGTATAAAACTATCAATAATAGTTTGTCAGGGAATCCATAAATATGAGCTCAGGGTGTTATTTTTGCACCATCCAATTCTCTCCCATCTGTCATGCGGCTGACGTATGCTCTTGTTTCTCACTCCCCAATAGAGTGCACAAACTTGTTGGCATGTTTTCAGACAAATTATGATTGTTTGCTTATTTTCTGACTCCTGAAAACATTCAGAGGTTTAATATGCAGATTTTCTGAATGTTTGGGAACTGGATTACACCATGGTGGGTGTTTTGAAATGTCAAATTTGCTTGTGTAGGCCGCCAGTATTGTGGATAATTGGAATGTTCTATTCAGTGGTTGACTTATGTGTGTGTAGGTGTTGAGGTTGGTTTTCAGGGGGCTATTATATGTGAGTTTTCCTTAAAAATACATATGTTTGATTCCTGCATATTGCTGTCCTTTTCTCTCATTACTCTACCAGTAACGTGTGCAAGGTACAGCTCCACCAAAGAGACACCAGCTTTTTCATCTATGGACTGCGAACCAAAAGAAAGGATAGGCTTTGAGTGCAGTGTAACCTCTGAGGTTAAACAATCTGCCCATTGATACTCATTGTTTTGTTGCATTTACCAATTAAAAAATGCAATACATGCAATGTGTGTCTTTCTTGGAATAACAGTTACAAAAAAGGAACAAAAACAAAGATATAACCATATTTTTTCCCAAGATTCTGGTCAAATTCTGAATTGTTTGACATCCTATGAACACTAAACACCATACCAGCTAAATATTGAACTGTGCCAACCAATTCCGTCAAAGTGCTTCAAAGTGCTCCGATCGATCGGGCACAGATTGGTATCGGCCAATACATATCGGCTCGTGATGTGATCATCTGTCAGGCAGCGACTGAAGCCCTGGTTCTAACCCGATGTACTTGCTAGTGTGGGCAAAATTTGGAGATGACTACCGCCTCAGTAAGGATTTGGGAGCACTTTTAAAAGTAGCTCTGGCAAGGAAAAAATAATATATAGCCCTAATATAGTCAGTAGTACATTTAAACATTTAACTCTGGTATCAATATTGGTATGGGCCGATTCCACACATGGATTAGCGGGATCTATATTGGCAGCATAAAATCCTGATCGGAACATCCCTACTTCAAGGTAACATAAAACGGTTTCCATGAGTTGGATGCTGTTTGAGTGGGTTACAGTCTCCAAAAAAATAATATCAGGCAATGAGTCAGCATACTTTGCATATTTCAGCCTGCAGCCTGTCCGGTCTTTGACGATTTAACTTAAAAGTAAATGTGAGATCTGCAAGTAGACATGAGTCATGGTCTTTTGACAGACAGCTGCTAAATCAGATGGATCTGACTGGATCATTTGTCACATTAGACACACCTAGATTGAGTATTTCAAAATAAATTCTTATTAATCCTAAATCCCTATATGGGATACAACTTTGGAGTTTATATGAGAAAAAATGCACTAAATTTTTCAGTCAATTTTAAATACAAAATGAGACGGAAGCAAAACAGAAGTAATTGAAGCAAAGGTTAAGTGTTAGTGTGGTTTTGTTACAAAAGAACAGTGGTGATGGGAGATTAAAAAATGAGAAGGTCGATGTGTGGGTGCTGGCAAGTTGACGGGATGGCATCTTGATCGTTCTCCTGCCCGGCTTATTGGCCTTGGCCAAGAGCGTTACAGTTGCCATTTTGGTGTGGATACAATTCAAGAGGTTCAAACAACCTACAGTGCAGTCCACCGCATCTTTGTCTAAGAGCTCCTGAGGGCAAATTATGACTGAATGGCCTATTGTGAAGCTTTTTCCTCATCTTTTGTATATATATATATATTTGGTTAGTGAAGGAAACATTGGGATAGATAACACTAGATAAACGCAGTAGCCAGCACAACACCCCAAGTTACCATGGTGATTATGTCCTACTGAAAGGTGACCCAACCTTTATGACCTTTTTCGAACCTAACGCTTTGTAGGAGACGTAAGGATATGTGAACAAACAAACATAGAACAAACACCAAGCAAAGAACAGACTCCAGGGTCAAGGGAATCATAACAGGGAGCAAAATACAAAATAGAAATAGCCTGAAGTGAGAAACAATGATTTGAAATACTGAATAACTTTGAACCAATGTCACCTAAATGCTCACGTGTTGGGAAATGTCTCATGAATGTACTGATATCTGGTATATGGACATGATAATAATGCAATTTTTATTGTTTGGTCTGTGTGTGTGTGTGTGTGAGAGAGAGAGAGAGAGAGAGTGAGAGAGGGGGAGAGAGAGATCAAATAGACTGATATGGATCAGAGAGAGCAATTGAAAAATGGCTGATGGGGGAAGATAGAGTCCAGTATAGTGATGGAAAAAGAATGAAATTATACTGAGTGTTTATGTGTGTGGTTTTCAGTTAATTTGGAGCCGTTAATACGTACAAATACTGTATATTATGATCCTGGCCTGCCTTTTATCTTTCATCTTTCAAGAAAATACAGTAAAAACGGGCATTCTTCAGACATAGTTGCAAATGGTGATTAATCATGATGAAAAATGATTAATCTGAAACAGTTTTATCATTTGATTTGATAGCCCTAGTGTGTGTGTGTGTGTGTATATATATATGTATGTATATTTATATATATATATATATATATATACGTATATATTTAAGACTGCACGGCGGTCGAGTGGTTAGCGTGCAGACCTCAGAGCTAGGAGATCAGGGTTCAATTCCACCCTCGGCCATCTCTGTGTGGAGTTTGCATGTTCTCCCCGTGCATGCGTGGGTTTTCTCCGGGTACTCCGGTTTCCTCCCACATTCCAAAAACATGCTAGGTTGATTGGCGACTCCAAATTGTCCATAGGTATGAATGTGAGTGTGAATGGTTGTTTGTCTATATGTGCCCTGTGACTGGCGATCAGTCCAGGGTGTACCCCGCCTCTCGCCCGAAGACAGCTGGGATAGGCTCCAGCACCTCCGCGACCCTCGTGAGGAAAAAGCGGTAGAAAATGAATGAATGAATATTTTATATTTTGATTTGGGTTATTTATTTATTTTTTTTTAGAAAGATTTGATTTATTTTTAGTTAAAGTCACTATGTTTTGCTCTATAGCTGTGTGGGGTCAATATAATAACCATCTGAGAAGATCCAATTCATTGCTTTTGGTGTGTGTGTGAATGTATAAATGAGAAGCACAAACAATTTGACCCTGACTTACGTGTTACCACTTTTGAGAAATGTTTTGGCCATGGCCAGGACGTAGAGGAAGTATGGTAGTCAGAGGTTGTGCTTCATGTAAGGCTGTGGTATGTTTCACTCACCAGAGGCATACGTGTGTGGGTATCATCGGAGGCTCGTGCAGCCCACTCACTTCCATTGCAAGATGGATGTACTGGCTTCCTACGGCACCTACGGCGGTACAGCAGGAGAAGCCGCTCGCAGTGGGCGGGCAATGCGTCCACGGAGATAGGGAGAACCACAGTGTTGGTCAGAAGAAGCCGCCCATTAATGTGGGATACGCTATGCTGCAGTTCGGTGGGGAGAACCACAGTACAGCTGGAGGAGTACGCCGCCCGCTGTGGGTGGAGTCGCTGCTGTGGACCTATTATGCTTTTTCCACTTTTCTGACCTGTAAATGCAGTTATAATGTTTTATTCTCATCTTAAATGATGCCAAAGTGAGCCCTGAAAGCCTTATATGGACGTGTGCTGTAGGCCAGATACACACTCTGCCCTCCCCCAAGGTCTTTTTCTGTGTTTACGTTGTTAGCAATGGCTAATGGAAGGGTTTCTTCTGGTGTGAGGGAAAGCTACACATTTTTAACATTGAGAGACATCTTGAAGTAACCATTTTTCTTGAGAAATTTCAAACCGTTCAGTCTCGACTTCCGGAACCGATTCGGTATTCAACACATATTGCTGTAAAATCATTTCCTATCCTGTTTATAAACACAAAAGTTTGGTTCGCAGCTGAAGGCACAACACCGGAAGTCCTTCTAAGCACTTGGGAGTGTAACCGTGGATTTACTCGTATTTATACTTACAGGGCAGCACATTGATTTTGGCGGCGATGTTGACGTACATATGCTCAATGCTCAATGCGGGCTCTCTTCCTGTTTCCCAGTGTGCTTTGCTGTACTGTTACATACTTAGCGCTTGCATAGTTGTTGGTTATTCTGCATTATTTGTTGGTAGTGTCTTGTTTGTTGTTATCTTCTTATTACAGTGCTGAGTGATGTTTTAGCACTTTCTTTAAGACACCGTGAGTAATATGCTATGTGGAAGCTCATTGTGAGCTCTGATGTTGCCCTGCTTTCTTAAGTAGAGTATTGTTTCTTTACAACAGAACGTTAAAGCAACACAGCCTTATGCTGCAATCTTTGCAAATGCAATGTTTGTGAGTTTGAGGGTTCAAATCTCCATTGCAGCATCTCTGTCTGTTTGCATATTTTCTCCATGCATGTCTGGGGCTTTCTCCAGGTAGTCCAGACTGTGCCTTGTGATTGGCTGGTAAGCAGTGATTCAGAAAATGTAAGCTATTTTGTGTTACAAGTATACTACAAGTATTGGCATTGAATCTGTTGAGGTTATAAACAGTAGGCTCATGACAGCCCCAAATTTGTAATTATATATGTGCTTATGCAGCCTGGGTTGGGTATATGTTGTGTGCTCAACGCATTGGACAGTTCTCATGGCAAAGCTGTATCTGACCGCATTTACACTTCAAAGGCCAAAAGTTGTCATACATTAGTGTCATCTAAAGCAGTGGTTCTTAAAGTTTTCACAGTTGGGCACCCCTTTAGGCATCTGACTGGAAGTCATGTACCCCCTACCCCTGCACACTTAAAAAACATAAACCACAAAGGGAAACATATTTTATATATTATATATTAAATATATGCATAATGACAATATGTACAGTGCATCCGGAAAGTATTCACAGCGCTTCACTTTTTCTACATTTTGTCATGTTACAGCCTCATTCCAAATTGTATTAATTTAATCTCTGACCTCAAAATTCTACACAAAATACTCCATTATGACAATGTGAAAAAGTTTTTTTTTTGACTTTTTGTGAATGTATTAAAAATAGAAAACAAAAAAATCACATTTACATAAGTATTCACAGCCTTTGCCATGAAGCTCAAAATTGAGCTCAGGTGCATCTTTTTTCCACTGATCATCCTTGAGATCTTTCTACAGCTTAATTGGAGTCCACCTGCAGTAAATTCAGTTGATTGGACATGATTTGGAAATATAATAACTGTCTATATAAGGTCCCACAGTTGACTGTGCATGTCAGAGCACAAACACCAAGCATGAAGTCAAAAGAACTGTCTGTAGACCTGCGAGACAGGATTGTCACTCCTTAGTAAAAGGAACATGGCAGCCCGTCTGGAATTTGCCAAAAAGCACCTGAATGAGAAACAAAATTCTCTGGTCTGATGGCTTTCGTCTGGCCACTCTACCATACAGGCCTGATTGGTGGATTGCTGCAGAGATGGTTGTCCTTCTGGAAGGCTCTCCTCTCTCCACAGAGGAACGCTGGAGCTCTGACAGAGTGACCATCGGGGCCTTGGTCACCTCCCTGACTAAGGCCCTTCTTCCCCGATCGCTCAGTTTAGAAGGCCGGCCATCTCTAGGAAGAGTACTGGTGGTTCCAAACGTCTTCCATTTACGAATAATGGAGGCCACTGTGCTCATTGGGACCTTCAAAGCAGCAGAAATGTTTCTGTATCCTTCCCCAGATTTGTGCCTCAAGACAATCCTGTCTCGCAGGTCTACAGACAGTTCTTTTGACTTCATGCTTGGTGTTTGTGCTCTGACATGCACAGTCAACTGTGGGACCTTATATAGACAGTTATTATATTTCCAAATCATGTCCAATCAACTGAATTTACTGCAGGTGGACTCCAATTAAGCTGTAGAAAGATCTCAAGGATGATCAGTGGAAAAAAGATGCACCTGAGCTCAATTTTGAGCTTCATGGCAAAGGCTGTGAATACTTATGTAAATGTGATTTCTTAGTTTTCTATTTTTAATAAATTCAAAAAAAGTCAAAAAAAAAACTTTTTTCACATTGTCATAATGGAGTATTTTGTGTAGAATTTTGAGGTCAAAGATTAATTTAATACAATTTGGAATGAGGCTGTAACATGACAAAATGTAGAAAAAGTGAAGCGCTGTGAATACTTTCCGGATGCACTGTATATAGGTGAGACATGCCAATAAGTAAATACAGGAGATCCTCATTCTAACCCGTTGTCTTTTCTTGTACCGTTCTCACCGATGCGTTCGGTGAGGCGTGGTTTTCTCACATTCCCATGGTACTATGTTTGAAATGAAAAATAGTAGTACAGGGCTCTGAGCTTCTATGGTTCATTGTAGCACACAATGACAATAAATTCCTGAGCAGTGGAATAGCTGCATTTGTCCTTATGCGCATCTGTATGGAAAACAGGATTAAAGCTATTTATCTGAATGGACTACAGTGTCCTCTGTTTGTAATAATTCATGCTGTTGAAACTAAATACTTTAACATATGAATACATATTCAGACTAAGGAGGTAGTGTTATACTCCAAGCTAAATGAATTCCCTATAACCATCTGAGAATCACAGCATTTGTGGGCTCAATTTTGTCGACTGCTCTAAAATGACAGTAAATCTTTTACTATCCAATAACATTCATATAACGTTGGACAAGCGTAGTTGCTGTGATTGCTTCCCCTAAAATTAATTTCAGTTTCTTTCCCTCATAATACTGGCAAACTTTGACAACACCATCTGTATCTTACATCTACACTGTATGCACAAAAGCTTTCTGCAATTATGTATTTTGTCAGCCAATAATCCTTCTGGAGATATTTGGGATGTACAGTATAAAACATATTTTCAGTAGTTAACAAAATGAATTACCTCATAAATTTAGTCTCAATTGCTGAGCATGTAGATTTGAATTGTTGCTATGCCAAGTGCAGTACAATTCAGATAGGCACCAAAGGAAATGTTGCTGGGATAATTGGAACCTCAAATTTTTACTACAAATCCATAGACATTTCATAGTAGTATCTACACCCTTCAAACTGACTGGATTCCCCATCTGAAGCATTCTAATGGTCCTGATAACGCTGTGGCCATTAGACCCGGATCGTTCAAAACAGGAGTGCACTGCTCATTGCGTTCTGAAACACAAAAGAGAATGAATTCCCTCTGAAGAGTCATGTTTCATACCTTCAAAACAAATCAGATTAAATACGTTTTTCACATACTCTTTGTGTGTTTTTTATTGATATCATACAGTTAACATGGCAGCCTTCATTGGAAGCTCCATTAATTAAAGAGAGCTGCAGACTTCAAGCTGTCTGTAAAAGCTGCTGGGATATTCCGGGATGTATGAGGTTCAATAATGATATTCTACATAATTGCACATAAACACATTAACCTTCTTCTGAGAAAATTCATAGATTGTTGCATAGATTTGTTTGGACTGCATAAAAAAAAAGATAAACTGAGCTTTGGTGTAATTAAGGGCTGCTAATTGAATTAATCTGAAGCCAACGTTTGTTGCATACTATTATCAACTGGGGGGGGGGGGGGCATACCATAGCTGCACACTGGGTGACTGGGTGTTATGGAAGCAGGCACTAACTGGAAAGAGGTTGTTTCCCCCCCAAAAAATTTGATCACATTATCCATATTTAGATATTTTTCATTGTAATAATAATTTGGAGCACATGAGAAAGTGGGAAGGAACTAATTCAGAACCAAGTTATGGAAGCTGGTCATTTGGGATTGCAACAAGTAATAATATAAATAAAAAATGATCTGACCTAAGTTCAAAGTGCTGTCATTGTACAATGTTTTACTACTGAATTGTCAGGACTGAAACTATGAATTGTGATTAAATCAACCTGTCTTCTCGGGGCCGAAAAATTATCATAATAGGTCCCCTTTAAGCAACTTTACAGACATGTTTTTCAAAAACACTGTAATTTGGTTTAAATGTGAGTTGTGCGACCTCATTTACATATGCCCTAAAGCAGTCCCACTATGGTTATTTTAAGGTTTAATAAAATGACGGTATTTGCCCTTTCGGGGTGTTACTGAAAAGTATTATCATCATTTGTTTCATTTAACGTTTGTCAGGACTGAGCGTTAAATTAAAAAAGCAGTTATTTGTGTATTTTTCATTGCCGCAAGGGTCTTGTCAGCTAATCTAGCACCGCTGAAATCACCGTAAAGGTGTTTAATCATTTTGATACGCAGACATGTTTGCATGTTTGTGGTTGTGTTTGCACTAAAGTACATATAAAGTACACGGCAACATGTGTGGAAAGGTGCCCTTCTCCAATGCTGCCGGGTGTATGTACAGTATTTGACTGGAAAGGCTTGTAAATGTTCACACCTTGTCAGAAGGGTGCACGGATGCTCACCCGCACACCTGTACATATTGTCACACAGGAAACTGTGTGTAGAGGACACGTCATGGGAGTCTAACCCAAAGCTGACACACAGAGGACTAATATGAGGGTGGAGTACAGCACATAGAGGAGAAAGGGGTTCTCCTGATGCTCATTCCCTCCCTCTAATCCTTCCTTTCCTCACCTCTCTCTCAGAAGCAAAGAGAATTCATTTGAACGGTTTGTCAAATAATGCTCGCCCTCCCCACACAGTGGACCGGTGATGCTGGGATTGGGTGTGCAAGTGTGTGTGTATGTGTGTGTGGAAGAGAAGCTTGCCCTACTTTAGTGAAGTCGTTCCTCTGTTGATATTGCCCATAGCACCGGATTATATGCTTTTCATTGTGTTCTGACACACACACACACACACACACACACACACACACACACACACATGAAAGAATACAGATACACACAATCTAAGCACAGTCAGACAGTACACACAAACTATATGTGCAGAGACTGCACACGTCCAGACACAATGATTCATCCATATTGTGCATACCGAATGACATAACATATACCTGCACAATGTAAGAGGAGCCAATGCTTAGCCACTTTACCTACTATATGTGCAAAGTAATATTTGTATTCACATTGTTACATGTATATAAGCCTGTACATAAGTGTATTCATTAAGGAAAATATAAAAGCAGTCTGCCAAGGCTCAAGGATGGTTATGAAACAAACACTATTCACACCAAAAGGTACCACAGTTTATATGATGATTTTGACTCACAAAATAACAAGTTTCTGTTGATTTAACTGTGTGGTCCAAGTTGAGTTTATACAAGACTTTACTAACTTTGGACCTGGGGTGAACTCCTAAGTAGAAATCATGATGTTGTCACTGAAATCATAATTATGCTTATCCATATGCTGTCGCTCGGGTCATCCCTCACCACTTCAGGTTTGGGCTTAGTAGTTGTCAAAACATATACATATTTAAGGATTATTTTTTTCCTATATTAAGCATTTGCAAGCATACAGATGGCTAAATGAACTAAAATGCAAATATAAGGCATTGAAAAGACACACGAGTACTAAAGATAGTGACGTAGTATTCTCCACTTGTTAATGTGTAAGGCTCAGTTAGACACAAAAGGACCAGCCTTGATTGCCAGAACAACAGGATTTTATTGCGGGTTTGAATTATCTCACAACAGGCACAATAATCTCCACTGAAAGTCAACTCTAAACCCCCCATGTCGCTTCCTATCCTCCACTCGCTCAGGTCCCCTAAGGAACACATTTATAGCAACACACACAAGCATGTATGCTTATTTATGTCTTAAATAGCTTCTTTGCTTTTATTATGTCTACTATATTGCACAATACGAGTGAAAATGTGACAATACAGGTGTTGTCTTAGGAACTCTATTTTGGAATTCTGCTTTGTGGAAGTTTGTGTTTTTACATTTCTGGAACCAATTAACTGCGATAATTGAGGAATTACGATGCTGCCAACTAACTAACTAGCTTAAACCGTAAGACAGTGTTTAAAACGTCAAACTTGACCAAAACTGAAAGTAACAGGATGTTTGTTTTTGTACTCCGTCCCCAGTGTTATTTTCATCATGGCCATCGCTGTTAATATTTAAAAAGTTTTCCGCATTTTTTTTCTCTGAACAGCACACTCGGGGAAATAACTTCTGTTTACATTTCCGGCATTGCTCCACATGTTCAGCATCATTGCATGCATATTGACTTTTGCCAAGTTATTATATCAGGGTTTTCAAAATGTAGGCCTTATTAATTTGTACTGAATTAATTAACCAGATCATTTTGGGTTGTGGATACACATTGATGCAATTCATTTAAATGTAATGAAAAACAGAACATTGCACAGATGCCCTGCCTTGAACAGATTTGTAGCTCTTTGCAGTTTTTGCCAAGTTTATGCCTTGAGGGCCTCAAAGCAGCATAGAGAGAGGAGGAAAAAAAATACATTTGCAGTGTGGATAGGTGTGTCTCACATGATCAACGTTGCAGCTTCCTTTGATTACAATGGATGCTTTCCAGTTGGACAGCTGTGTTGGGCTGTGTCCCTATTGGGTGTATTTCATTGGAAGTGTTTGACACATTTAAAAAACGTATTTCAAGCTTAGCAGGTGTATGCAAGTATATACTGTGTGCCTACATACTGCTGTGAAGGTTGCTTTTCTAAAAGCACTTGCATGGACGCTTATTTTGCTCTGACAGAGTGAGTGACTTAAAGTGGACGTATTATGCTTTTTCCACTTTTCTGACCTATAAATGTAGTGAGAATGTTGTATTCTCGTGTTAAATGATGCCAAAGTTTCAGATAATGAGGTTTACACGTTTGAAAGTGAGCCCTGAAAAAAATTTGAGATGGCTCAAAATGCTCTGTTTCAAAAGGCGTGGTAAAACTGCTCCTTTGTGATGTCACAGAGGGGCGGACTTCCTTATATGGGTGTGGCTGTAAGTCGGATAAGCGCTCTACCCTCCCTCAAGCTCTGCTCCTCTGTTTACTTGCGAGCAAAGCAACATTTGTTTACTATGGCTAACGACGCCACCACCAGGCAAGTGGCAGGAGTTTTTGAAAGAAATGGATTTCAATCGGTCAATGGCATTTCACACTGGACTGTTTTGTGAACATGGGCCACTATGCAGCTGGACTAGCCAACACCTTTCCAACATTAACTTTCCAACCTCATGGTAAAATGCTAAAGCTACTTTCCATTGAAAGACATCTTGAGGTAATCCCTTTTTTTGAAAAAGTTTGGACTGTGCAGTCTCTGCTTCCCGATCAAATTTGGGATCCAACACATATGTCTGTATGTTAAACGCGGACATTTAAATTTTTTTTTGCGGGAACCATGAAATCTAAAGAAATACAGCTGCATTGATGCAGATTCTGGAAGAACTGTAAAGCTTTGTGTGCTGGTTATCATATTTAGCTCCATTTATAGGAGTCCACAACTTGATACAAAGGGCAGAAAATATAAGCACAATAGGTCCCCTTTAAAATGAAGGCTCAAGGTTGGTGTAAATACAGGATGCTCTTCTTTTGCTTTAAGCATTGTAAGTGGTACAAATGTGTGAGGTTTAAAAAATACATAAAAATGATCTAGGCTCTGTGCACTTATGCATTTAAATAGTTTATGTATTAATGGGTGGTGACTACAGTAAGTTGCGATTGGGTATTTTGGGTATCATTGAGATGATGAAATAGGCCCAGTGGATGTTCAAAGCAGTAATTTTGAGAGCACACAAGGACGTATACAGTAATAGCAGTGAGATTACATAACACGAATGAACAAATTAATTCTCTAGTTGATATATACCTACAAGAAGGCCCCCAGTTGGCTTTGAACAACCAGTTTTGGGGCCTCTTTGTGTGGCGCTTTCATATTCTTTCCATGCCTGTGGGGCTTTCTTTGGGTGCTCCTGGTTTGACCACAATCCATAACATTTGCAAAGTTTTTGATCCCATATTCATTCATTACCAGATGTACAGTAATCCCTTGTTTATCGCTGTTAATTGATTCCAGATCCAAACCTGATAAGTGAATTTCTGTAAAGTAGGATTCTTTCATAATCGCTGGATTCTTTTTGTAATTATAACATAGAAAACCTATTTACAATCTTCTAAATAAGGTTTTAACATTATTAGAGCACCCTAGACAAGAAATAACACCCCTATAGTTAGCTTTGCATTTTTATTACCCAATATAGTAGATATTTTCTGTTGTGGCTTTTGTTTTATCATTGCATTGTAATGGCGGCTTTTAATGGCTTTACACTCATAATAATAAAACTCACTAATACTAGGCCAAAGTAAAAGACAAGGCACGAGGCTCAAGAACAAAAAAACACCGCTGACAAAAGGTCAGAGTACTTTTCAGAGTACTCAAAGACACTTTACATTGAAGAAAACTCTAATTAGAGTTGGTTGATTTTTAGGCCATGCACATGGTAACTATAGGAGACATGGCAGTAAATAGAATAGAGCCATAATAGAAGTATTTAAGGTATGTGATATGTGAATAAAGACTTAACACAGTAGTGATATAGTAAATTTAACCAATACTGTAGAAGCTTATTCGCCATTGTTATTTTGGCTTTGACACACTTCCACATGTCGAATATGAACACACACGTGATCATCGTCTATTTTCGCAGGAAGCCACCACACCAATTTTCATTTATTTTCAGTTAAAAAAGTCTTTTGTAAACCAGTTTGCTGATTATGGATACAGACATTTGCCAGTGCCTACTTTTGGCACGTATCCATTTCTCACATTCACAACTTTTTTAGTGTCCCACCCACATTAGCTATGGAAAAGAGCCAGTGTCGGGCTTTGGGCCAAGCTCCATTTTGTTTTTATTCATTTATTTTTATAAACCAATGTCCTGTGCAGACTGATACACTTCAGGTAAACCACGGTCATTTGCTGCTTTTGGACATTGTGACAGATGCATGTTATATAACTTACTTGTTTGTGATATTAATGAAGTTCAGGTTAGCTGTATGAAGTCCATTGCGCCTCTATAGACAAAACAAACAGGTGCATGTGAAAAACAAGTCGATTTATCAAGCAGCCCGGTCTGAAGGACAAAAAGATGTTGGGCCATGAGTGTGGATACCCACAAACTTCATGCTGCCAGGCAGAGTGAGACTTTCACAAAGTGCAGTTAAACCTCTTGCCACATTTGAACTCCCTTCTACCTCTGAATCATGACTGATTGATTTTGCAGATGCCCGCGGTCTTGGGCTGTTGCTATGGATGCGGACATCTAGATGATACCAGTTGGATATTCAGATTAAAAACTTGGAAATAAATGCTCTGCATGGTGATGGAGTGAAATGTCATTTTACCACATCACCACACACAAATGTGTTCATCTACAATTTTAATTTAGTGTCTGCAAAGCCAGAAAAAGCCTATCTTTGAGGTTTAACCTTCAAAAGTAATTATATTCGGTGACTATTGCGGCAAGAAAGTGATGATACCTTGTTTGTTAGAAATGACATAGAATGTAGAGTTTACTTTATATATACTTTATATAGAGCTCATAAGCAGCACACAGCAGAAAATAAAAGATAAAGTGCACAATCGTGCTTCTTAGAGTCACACACCATTTAAGAGACAGCTCATTAGCATTTTTTGTTTTTATTTTCTTCATTTCGAACATGAAAAACATCCAAAGCACAACAAGCCAACCAAAATCAATACAAATAAAAATACGTATCATATACGTAATATGTATCTATAAACGTACACATGTTCGAAAGAGAGTGGGAAGAAGTCAAGACTTATCTAGTCCCACGCTCCTAACCGCCCAGATTCCAACCTCATCCAAACAAAACATATATTATTCCTTGTCTACACAGAATAAAAACCCCACATCCAACCACCCTCACCCAGCTTGAGGCACCCAACCACGTGCCAAGAGCAACCAGTTCATTATTAGTCATCCTATTGTACATCGTCCAGTACAAAAGAAAGAAATAAACCACTCCAACTAAACAGTCACCACAAGCTAACATGGATATAAAAACATCAATGTTACAGTATTGTTTCAGTGAGATTGAAAAATAAAAGTATGTGAGAGAAAACGAAAAATGTTCTTTAAAATACTTCAAATTAAATCATCACATTTGAGTCTTACTACTTCCCAATTAAGTTCCCATTAAAGCTACATACACACCAAAAAGCATGTTCCCTGTAAGCCATAGGTTTAACAGGACTTTTAAGAATAAGGACGTGCTAACAAGTACATTTCAAATTTCAAACTTGCAATCAGTCAGTTAACAATGCCATTAAAATTACAGTATCATCATTTTGCAGAACTTAATATCATTGATGTCTCCTCGCATGCGTCCTGGTTCAAATGTACTCTCAGTGCTTGCATGCACTGCTGTGTGTTTGTTGAAGACACCACCAGGGACTCACTGGGGTTCTAAAAACTCCTTTCATATACATCAAATGTACAAGACACTTAACTCCTTATTACCCCGAAGCGGCGCTGCCACGCTGATCTATGATCTATGATCTTGTGTACTTATTCCCCCACTTCCTGTCTTTTATATCTCAGTAGGTAACATAAGAATCTACAAGGCAAAATAGATGTAATTTCATGCCCTTACATGCCAGGTATAAAATGCGTTTGGATACAGTGTATGATAAAAAAAAGTTTGTACAAAACCGGTGGATCATGTTCATATTCATCTGGTGACCCTCACATCCTGTCCGTTGGTGAAAAAAAATATGCATTTGATACATTATTGTGTTTGACTTTTGGACTGTTTTGTGCTACTCTCCACGACATATGACAAAGATTGTACTTCATTCTTTTTTATGGCATCTTGTCGTAGCATATGGCCAGTATGACATGTGGTGTCGTAAAGGGTTGCTTTTTTATATCATAAAGCACAGTCTGCCTCGTTGAGATGATTGGGACACGACAGGGAGAAGACAATCATGTGAGCACACGGCTGTTATTCATGTGTGCTTCAACACTTGTAGCACTGCATTATGTAATAATGGTGCATTATGTCGTAATGTCACCCCGCTATGTAGTAATGCAGCATTTTGTAATATTCATTCATTTTCTACCGCTTATCCTCACGAGGGTCACGGGCGTGCAGGAGCCTATCCTAGTTGTCTTCGGGCGAGAGGCAGTGTACACCCTGGACTGGTTGCCAGCCAATCACAGTCGGCGACGCGCAAAGGCGACTCTGAACCGGCAAATCTCCTCAGCTACTACAGCTTACAGTACACCATTATGTTATATACATGATTTTTCTGTATGCCATGTCAATATTTTTATTTTTAGAGTTGTATTCATCACTAGGATTCAAACATAGGTTAGTATGGTAGCAAAGTGAACTAAAAAAATGTATAAACGTCTTGGAGCGCTGGATCAACACAATAAAAGAGAGACGCCCTGATTTTTTTGTATGTATCGCCTAGCTGTTCTCCAAAAATAAATTAACAGTAGTCTTGCCAAAGTTTTATAACAATCTGTATGCAGATTAAAAGTTTGTACATGAATCTCCGCCAGTTGAACTTCATCTTGTTACTATTTATTCTAGTCCACTGCTTAAATGGGCTATGTTATTTTAGGTGTTTGAAGAGAGTTTTTTTTTTTTTTTTTGCTGACCCCTTTTCATGTTTTTCCTTTTTTTTTTTTTGTCAAAGTCAGTTGTCACCAACAAACACATGCTGTCCATCCATTCGCTTTGTGTCATGTCACAGATAAACCTGCCAGTTACCCCAGAGAGACCTTCAAAAGGAACCACATATTCAGATTGATTAGTTAAAACTAATACTTTCACTTGGGACATACAGTATTCTATATCCATCTCACAGCAATGTCACCTTTCATACCTTCAATTTAAACGTAACGCAGTTCAAGTAACTGATATTTTAGACTCTACTTTTACTGAAATCACACTGACAGACCTTTTCACCTTGCAACCAGATAGTCACAGTAGTACGAATACCATTTGGTAACTTGTTCATCTTGGCTATTTGTATCATAAGAGACAATTATGTCAGTGGTTCCCAGCTTTTTTCATCACCTGCTGCCTTATGAATATCTCATTTGAAAATTAAAATGGCCAATTTGCACCAAAATTGAGCAACACGTTTATTTCAAAGTTAACTGAAGCGTAACTATCCATTAATTCATTCATTTTCTATGCCGCTTATCCTCACAATGGTCACCGGGGTATGCTGGAGTCTATCCCAGCTGACTTTGGGCGAGAGGCAGGATACACCCAGGACTGGTCGCCAGCCAATCACAGGGTACATATAGACAAACACTCACACTCACATTCATACCTATGGACAATTTGGAGTTGCCAACAACTAGCTTGGCAACAGAAGATCATCAAACAGGTAGACAAGTATCAGTTGTTGCCATCGTGATTTATGGTCACCTATTTGTGGTGTATAAAATTGGTGGACCAGCCAGGAATCCTTTCATATTATGTTACTGCTAACATTTAGTACAAATGTTTATTTTGTTTTTTGCCGGGCTATTAAAAGTCCATGTTTACCTCTCCCTATTGGGATTTCCTACAGGGGTAACCTCTTTCTAGTTTCTCCAGACCCTTGAAATCAATGGCCGTGTGGACAGGTGAGAGCCTGCCAGCGATCATGCAATGATTGCTTCTTTTCTTTGCGGTGTTTGAACTCCACTAGCCACTATTCTCTCTCTGTCAGCTGTTAAAGCGTCATTGATTTCAAAATGAGAATGTCAGCTCTTGAAGCTCACCCTGTTGTCAGTTGGTTCACCAGTATTCTGCTTAAACAAATTTGCTGCAATTGTACTTTAAATTTGGATTAAAAAAAAGAACTGACATGCTGCTAATTCCTTTGCTTAAATAAGACAGATGTTGTCTGCAGTACTGCCTGTGCAACACAATATAGACAAATCCTCCCTCCCTCTGGCAGCTATAGCAGCTTATCGTTTTTTGGAAAGACTTTTTATCAAGATTTTCAAGTTTTTCTGTGAGACCCAGGGGCATCCAAACTTTATCCACCAAAGACCGCATATTAAAATCGCATTAAAAAAAAAATCAAAAGAGATGCAAGGGGCCAGTAATATTTCTAAAATGTTTGCATTGTGTTATTATTAGTTATGAGTATCAACATGTCTACTTTTTTCTTTACACTGTGACATTTGCTCAATTTTTCCCATTTCTTTAAAAATGTAATTGATCTCAACAATGTGCCGTGAGCCAATGAAAACAATCATAAACGATCTCCGAGCCAAATGAATGTAATAAAATATGAAATACACTAAAAGTATCCTTACCATTAAATAAAAATCATGTAAATAAATGATTAAATAACAACAGCGATCGATGAGAAACACAGCAATCAACACCAGACAATTGAAATATCCACATAATTGACATTATACAATAACTATATACAAAAAAACGTGATAAGGTGAATTTTTTTCTGATTTTGTGAGCCCAGGGTGCTCTTAGCATTTACCTATGTTGCCTCATCGGCCAGCCGGCTGTGCTTTATGGACCTTGGTTGGTGCATTAGAAGCCAGAAAATAATCCTCCCCTAAATGATTTCCATAAAGTTGTACATAATGTATCCAGTAAAGGAGTAGCTTTATATTTACATGACAGAAAAGGCCAGTCTCATGGGCTGTTAGACAGAGCGAGGGATGGACAAGCAATGGACAAGCTGGCTGATTGGTCATTTGACTGTAAAGACAGCTCTCACGGAGCGGCTGTCTCATAGCGTAAGCTGGATGACTGGCAGGACAAGCTGACCGACGGCATAATCGGTCGCATATTCTAAAGCCAGCCCTCTTACACTTGAATAAATGTCAAATAGTTGTCGGATCAATGTGTTGTCCTGATTAGGAGGCTGTGTGCAGTGCAACAAACTAAGAAGGCGAGACAGAGAGAAATGACACGGCCAAGTTGGCCCATCTGTACAGTGGATTACTGCTCATTACCTGATTGACTAGGGTGTTTGTGTGTGTGTGTGTGTGTGCGCTTCACTGTCAAACCAACATTTAGCAGACAAATCATCTGGCTTATCCCAGAAAAAAGTAGATGCCTGATCATTTTGCTTTTTTTATTTACTGTTTTTTCGTTTGACTGTAAAGGGGAAATGTGCTTTTTTTGGAATTTTGATCATCATATGCATGAACATAAACACATTTTTTTCCCTTTTTCGGTGCATTCTAGCGCAAATAAACAAATTAACATGAGCTACATAACAACATACGCCATTGAAAATACTTATTTTGACACTATAGCCCTCACAAAAACATCTAACAAAATGCCAACAGTGTTCCGTTTACATAACTGATTTGTATATTAACACAGCTACAGCGATATTATTATATCGTAGCAGCTAACATGAAAAACTAGTTATATTTGGCAGACTAACACAATGCCCCACTAACCGCTCGTCTCAGCGTCATTCACAGATGGAAGAATGCGCCTAGAAAAGAAGGTAGTGTTTTAAATCATCAAAATACAGCAATATACTGCAACTATTACATGTTATCATCAGTGTACGTGTTAATGCATGATCAAATGATGCAATGTTATTATAGGTTTTCATAGTCCAAAAAGGTGTGTCCAGATGACGTGCATTGTTAGCTAGCTCATATTAACTTATTTTCTTATGTTATAATGCAAAGAAAATGGAAAGTATGAAAATGTAAAATATGTTTTCATGTTTCACAAAAAAATGAAGTTCCCCTTTAAGTGGCACCCCATATTGGTTGTGCTGAAAATACAGTAAAAACACATTATGTAGATTGTATATAATATTTTATATGGTACATAGTTTTAAAGGGTCCCTATTAGACATGAGCCATATACTGGTTATAAATGGGTATCTGTTACGGATAATTAATTTTTGCCAGATCCGAGTATGGAACGAGTACATTTTATCAATATCCGTATTGCTCATTATGTATTCACTCTTCACGCTCTGTGATTGGTCAGTCACACACAGCGACCACCTATTCATAGACCAACTATGCAACAGTACTATACTTGAATTGTGTTTTTGTCTTATTCCATGAAGTCATCATAAAACAGGCGTGATACCTGCAATATAATAATTTTGTTAATTTTCAGTTAGCAGTACACGGACAGTGGTAACGGTAACTTGCTTTGACTGGACACAACATTAGGTACACTTGGACAGTTGCGCAGTGGCAGTATGCACCTTGCAATCTTACTTGTTTGTGTACACGGTGCATTTCACAAGACAGCGGATAGTGATTTGGCAAAGTTGAGTTACTTTGTGTATATGGCCGCGCCATGGACATGTACTATGTGACATAACATAACAGAAACAATTAGTATGATATACAATACAGTATATCCAGTACTACTGAGAAAAAATAATGCAAAGCATTGCCATCTCATAACATGCCTTGGTTGTGTCCATTGTGCATTTCCTCCCTGTACAGTTGTCCTTCTGTTTGTGGCTCACCAACCCCCACGTCCCCCAAATCTCTTTTACTCATCTCTTTTGTCCTTGCTTTGAGGCCAAGGAATTTATTTGTTCAACTTGTATTTTTGGACTGTCTTTTGTGTTTTTCCATGTGGCAGTGTTTCTTTCTTGTTGCCGGTGACCACTCTGTAGACCAAAGAAATGTGCAGTTACGATTGTCACAATTGTCCACATTTCCTTTAATAAATTGATTAAATCTAAATATTTATGAAACAGAATCAGAACACAATTGCCTTTTAAGAAAAACAATGCAATAAGATGGTAAATCAATACACCTTACACTTAAGTTTTTAAGAAAACATTCAATAACATGGCAGTGCAATGATGTCAGTATTTGACAGTATACAGTACCATAACCACAAATCAATCCTGCTTATGTAGATGATCAGGTGCATTCTAGCAAGCATATTTAGGATAATATCCATTTCAGAATGTACAGCCGGAGCCACTTCAACTGTCTTAATGTACGTACTATGACTCACGGACGCATTCCCACCTCCCTGTAAATAGATGGATAAGAGCCTCATGTTTTAAAAGAAACCAATTTTGATCAATTGTGTCTTGAACGCCACTCATACAGTGGTATAGTAGCATTGATTGCAACTTACTGGGATTAACAGAGGTACTGTAATTAGACATCAATGTACAGTGCATTAAGCACATACAGTATACAGTATGGGCAGCATTCTTCCACCTTTCAGGTGCTAATCCATTGCTGCAAACGAGCTACACTGCTCCTCCGGAATTCGAACTTCAACTAGCTGGCGAATTATCCTCTCCAGAACCACTGAATAGACCATACCAGGAAGTGTGATCCCATGAATGATACTTGGAACACACCCTACAGTCCCCCTTCTTAAAAAGGCTCAATAGCACTGCTTTGTCAGTTTGACGGCATCCCTTACCACTGGTCCACCGATGTGTTCTGAGATTATTGGCACGACAGGCTTCGGCCACCTTACGACGCAACAATAATTGTCTATCGCCTATCACTGACTGCAACACCAGAGTGGAATAAAGTCCAGCCCCACTCAAGATGGCTGGTTCCAGAGCCCTTTCTGTGCACTGAGGTGAATCCGAGTATATCTAGCCGGAACTTCTTCACCTTGCGCACCTGCTTTTTAAACTCTCTTTTCCAAAGAATGAAACAGCAGGAGGTGTCATCTTAAAAAGCTGTTGAAAACAGAAAACAGCAGTTCAGGCATGTGAATGATTAAAACTGGGGTTTCAAACACACTAGTTCAAATAGTGTATTTTGTACTTTGGCGTTTTGAACTTGTCGTCCTGCTGTGTTGAAAATAATTCCCAACATTTCTCTGCACTTTCTTTTAGGTTGTCGGGGTTCATGCTGCCTTCTCCTCTAGTCAGCAGTGGATCTATATTGGCCTTGTGGTTTACCACCGATTTCGCCGTCAGTGCACAGGGCTTCAAAGCTGTATATGAAGGTAAGCTCATGATTTAAACTGTGCATATTATAGTTAAAGTTGGTCCAACTGGTAAATGCAGAAAATATTCTGCCTCTCTGAAGATAATAACGATCCCTTTTGACTGAGTCGACACTATGAGTTTTTCCCACATATTTTGGTGACCTAATTTAGTTTCAAGAGAAGGTCAACATAGTATTAGAAACAGCTCTCAGCTGTGTATAGCTGCACCACTGCAAACTACTGCCATGTTAACACATATTAAATGAACATCCCTCTTAGTGTCATGCAAAACTGAACATTATTATTTTTATAAAGGCAGAATTTTAGAATTTTTTGTGCAGTCTCTGTAAACTGGACAAAAAGACACATACGGTATGTGCATGCAACCATACAGACGCAGGGGATGATGACATCACATCAATGACAAAGACTTCTCATGAAAAACATGTTATGAAATCTACCACAAAATCCAATCAAATTAAAAATAAACAAATTAAAACCCAAATGAACACATTGGTTACATTAAGACAGGTACACGGGTATTTAGGTAACAGTCCTGGGGTGGTTATATGTTCATTGGCATTGTCGGGAGTAACAACATTAATAATAACATTACCAACACTGGTACCGTACACCGATTGCTTCTTTGATAAGGGGTGATATCATTAATTATAATTGGCTAAAGGTAGAGTATATTTTCATGCAAAGCCAAGCAGTGCCAGAGTTGAGGTAAGGTCCGTCGAGTTACAACAGGTACTTTAATGATGGAAGTACAGGCACTACTTCAATGTTATTGATGTCATAGGCAAGAAGATACTGTGCATGGGAAGCATACAGTACACATTTCGTATCTGTTGCGAAGCATCTTTCAAGCCGACACTACACAGTTACATCCCTACATATACCTGGTATACAAGTATTACAAGTAACACAACTTTCCCTGGTAACTAATTACATTTATGATAATTATTATGTCACAGATTGAGTTACTTCTTTGGGAAAATAACTGTTGACTATAACAAATTACTCATAATTAGTCATTTGCACAACACTGTTGTGTGGTTATGGTGATTTCATTGTAAAGTGCCGTCTGCCTATTGCTGGGTTGTCCATCTTCAACACAGCCAAACAGGGGACAACACCTTGATAAAAATGTGTTGAACAAGCTGTGTTTTCTTCGGCTAGAAGATGAAAGTACGCCTAATCTCTGCTGGTGATTTATAAAAAAAAGAGCTGCCCATGTCAGGGATCCTGTGTGGGCGACTTGCAGCTCACTGCTGCTGTCTTGGTCTCCTCAGTATCAGTTGGAACTGGTGTGAGTGTAGAAATTTACTTACTGTCTGCTTGCTCCTCGTTGCCACATTGGGATGTGATTCTGCTGTTATCGGTGCTTGTTGTGTGTTGACCTCCTTCTTTACGGAAGACTGGTTCGTGTCTGTGTGCCTGTTGGCACTGAAATGCTGGGTCTGACCTTTTGGAGAGACAGACACACATACACACTCATCACACACATGTACTTCATCTACTATGAGTCATGGAATCTAAATATCAAAGACAAACTCAGAGGATCAGATATACACACTTACTCAGTAGGTCGTTGTGTGCATGTGTCAGTCAGAAGTCAGCTTAGATTTTGAGCACGTGGGGCAAGAGGCTAAAGCAGGCTTGTGGTTTTCTTTGTGGAGCGTTTGGCCACAGCAGGTTGATCTTGTAGAAGAGAAACAAATTGATTATTCCATAAAATAGATTATTGTGAAATTAAAAGTGATATGGTTGAAATGATATTGTACACTTTGACATCTGTATACAGTTTAATTTTCCCATAAACATTGTGCTTTGTTCAGTTTAAAATGAATGTAAACATCCAATATATGTGTATGAAACTAACACGGGAAAACCAATTACAGTGCAGGTGAGACTAATTGTAGGACACTTCTGCTTGTCGCATTTACGCCAGTGCTATTAGGCTGGCTATGGGGTTGTCAGCCAGACGCCACCCTTCACAAATGTTTCACTCCTTTAATCCCGGAACATCTCTGGGTGCATTGCTCCACTGGTCCCTGTAGTCTTCACTAGAACCCTTCTTTCCTCAAAGCCATTTCATTTCGACAAAGCTCTATCCAAAAGGTTTTAGTGTAGCCTTTACCGTCAGCTTCCACTGGGTAGGTGTGGGTTTTCCAGTCAGTTTGTGTGCATGCAGCTGAAACCTCTATGTATTTCTCTGGCTTCCTCTAGAAGGCATCTTCCATCCCTTTGTCCCATGACATAGTCAGTTAGTCCATGATGACGGACTTTGCACCAGTGGATCAGAGCATGATGCCTAGTGGAAGAGAAATTGTTGTGATCTCAGGGGGAAACTTTTAGGGTTCTCGGGCTGCATCCACAGTGCTGTTTCCCACTTGGCTGACAAATTGGATAAGCAGTTGTGTTGTCTCTGGGCTGAGTTTGTGTCGACCCGTGATGTGTCATCTCTATGTGAAAACTAGGAATGAGCCGGATACTCTTTATAAACGGGTATCCATTGCAATGCATTTTTTTTTCAGGAATATGAGTATGAAACAAGTGCATTTCGTCATTATCATTGTTATTGTGTATTCGCTCTCACCCTCAGCAAGCTAAAACTCAACTCTGAACCACCAACATCACTTTTTGTCCACCTGCCCCGTCGAAGGAACACATTTATAGCAACACAGCACAAGTCTTATTTATGTCTTTAAATGGCTTATTTACGCTCATTATGTTTACCGTATTGGGTAATACGAGTATAAGGCTACCTATAGGGGTGTTAGTTCATGCTTAGAAGGCTCTAATAATGTTTACAAATGCATTTAGAAGGTCGTAAACAGGTTTTCTATGTTCTAAATTAAAAAAAAAAAATACATTTATGAATAAGGAATGCCACGAAAATTCACTTATCACGGTTCTGGAACCAATTAACTGTGATGAACAAGGGATTACTAGACAATCCCGTCTGTGCCCTACTGAGTGCTTTTCCTAGTTTCTTTCCTGGCAGGCACTGGCATTGCTACCACAGCCAGAAAAAAACCTACTGTACGTGCCAACTATAAATGGTCTTAAGTGTGCTCTTATTCTTGAACCTTGGGATATTGTGACCAAAACATGTCTGATATCTATTAATCTGTGGAACGACATGTTCAAAGGAGATAAATATATCTCCTTGAAAAGATGTAGAATGAACCCACAGTGCACACCAAATGAAAGTCTACCAAGTATGAAAGGAAACCAAACTGAATAACCTCAGAGAAGTACTGTACATAAAGGAGGGGGGGGGGGGGGGAGAAGACCACAGTAAGGATGCTTGGCTGAAATGAAGCTATAAGTGGAGGAGAGCAATAGCTCAGTGATAAAAAGCCAAGTTTGCAAACTCGCCCTGCAAAGACATGATAATCATCAATTAATTTGCCCCCAAAGCTAGAGGCGAGCAGCGGGAGAGAGGTGTGAATGGAGACATTTAAAGTGAGAAGGGATGACTGGGGACACTAGGGAGGCACACAGAGGGGATTGTATCTGTCTGTAATCCAACTACATTAGGGATAAGACAAAATATTAATTCAGCAGAGGAGGAAAATGTTATGAATGTCATCATCATTATCGACATCAAACTTAGCAGTAAGAGCTATTTTGTATCGTGATGTAAAAGAGGGTTTGGATCAAAAGATCCAGTGGGGATTTGTGTAATCCTCCCATCTCCTTTAGCACGTCGTCTCTTTCTTTTACAGCTGGTGGAGAATACATTTATATCACAAGATAATGATTGTTGTATATTTGTAATGCTCATATATGTTGCTTTTATGTCGTCACTGTGGTAAAAATGTCCCAAGTTGAGAGCTTGTTTCATCCTCATAGTGCCAAAAGCTAAAACATAAATATTTATACCTTTAGTAAAAGATGACTTGCTTGAAATGAGCTTCAAATTGTCGCTTAGCAACAAGGACCAGTGCCAGCACTTCCACTGAGGATTTGTTAAGAAGTGCAAAGGCAGTGCCAGGACTGTCCCATACTTAGGAAATATTGTTTAACTTAAGACATTATTTGTGTTGTTAGTCTTTTAAAAGATGTTTTTACACAGGACATATTTCTGCTCTTTCACAAGCCTGGGTGAAAATGGAATGGTTTCAATGGGTCACACCTCAGTGCTGTGTCCGTTTATATTTAATATGAAGGCTTTCCCCTAAGATTTTTTGAAGCTGTGGTGGTGGGCTGCACGGCGGACCAGTAGTTAGCGTGCAGGCCTCACAGCTAGGAGACCCGGCCATCTCTGTGTGGAGTTTGCATGTTCTCCCTGTGCATGTGTGGGTTTTCTCCGGGTACTCCCACATTCCAAAAACATGCTAGGTTAATTGGCGACTCCAAATTGTCCATAGGTATGAATGTGAGTGTGAATGGTTGTTTGTCTATATGTGCCCTGTGATTGGCTGGCGACCAGTCCACGGTGTATCCCGCCTCTCGCCCGAAGACAGCTGGGATAGGCTCCAGCACCCCTGCGACGCTCGTGAGGATAAGCGGTAGAAAATATTTAATCATTTGATATAAAACTATGAATGTCCTGTAACTCTTTACTCTTGAGTTATTGATTATAGGCCCAGCTAAACAGAGTTGCTTGTTTAAGAACACCACTTTGAGTTTGGATAAAAACATCATTACTCAAAGTGAATCTCAAGGTTTGACGTTCGATTTGACTTTTTAAAAGCACATTAAGAATGTTACCAAAACAGCATTTTTTCATCCTCACAACATCGCTAAGATACGACCTATTCAAGATCTGACGTGGTTCCCCCTTTTAGAGGTGCTGCAATGGATGATCATCCCAAGTATACACAGTATGCACACTATATATACACATATACAACAACCCGTGCAATTCTATTCATCTGTCCATCTTCTTCTGTTGGTCTAAGGTCAAGTCAGGGGCAGCACCTTAAGCAGAGAAGCCCGGACTTGCCTTCCCTAAGCCAGTTGAGAGACATCGTCTCTCGAACATATACTGGGTCTTCCCTGAGGCCTCCAGCTGGTCGGACATGCCTTGGACACCTCCCCAGGGAGCCGTTCGGGTAGCAACCCGACCAGATGCTTGAGACACCTCATTAGGCTCCTCTCTATGTGGAGGAGCAGCGGCTCTACTCTGAGGTTATCATGAGTGAGAGCTCAGCCAACCTATAGCAAAAACTCCTTTTGACTGTTTCTACCAACAACTCATGGCCATTGGTGAGGGTTGGACCGTAGATTGATCGTAGCTTCGACTTTCAGCTAAGCTCTGTCTTCACCATAACGGACCACTGCATCCTCCAATCTGAATTACTATCACAGTTTTTTAAAATTGTTTTTAACCTGCCAGTTTTAAATCATCTGCTTTGAACACCACAGAAACTACAGATTACTTGTTAAATGTATAATCACTGGGTGGTACTTCAAAAGATTAAAGCCATTTGTTGTGTGTCCGGTTTTTGAGGACACGGCCACCTACATGCTATGCACATTGGCTCGATTTTTTCCACTTCACTTTGGAGATACCCAAACCACCGCATCACATGATAGGGAATCTTTCTTTCCAACAATATCCTCATCTTTGAGGGATAACGCCATGTCATGGTTGACATCTATTTCGCTCCTCGCAGGTTCATCTTTCGAGCCATGTAAGGTCTGTTTACTTCTCCGACAATTTTCAAACAAACAAAAGTGAAGCTGGTATAGGTTGACGCTGACTGGCTGCTGTCGCAAACATTTCCTCCATTTCAATCAAGTTAATATGCTCATAGCTGATCACCGAAATTGATGTGAAATTCATCACGATCACCGTTATATAGTCACCCACCCCAATGCAGTCTGCATCACTGGAGACGCTGCTCCAATTTACCTTTCGACCTTGCGACCTTGCGACCATTGCTCACAACAAAACTGCTTGAACTGTGGCAAGCTGCTTGAACTGGACAACCTTGAACCCAACCTGGAGATGGCACTCCACCCTTGGACTTGGACTTGTAGGTGCTGATTTTCATCCTACCCACTTTGTAATTGGCTGCCTACGCCGAGAAACTCAGTCCTGAAAAGTTATGATCAGAATCGGTGAAAAAGCACAGTCCTGGCGGAGTCCAGCCATCACTGGAAACGAGCCTGACTTACTGTGGACCAAGATGTGGCACCAGTCATATAAGGAGCGGACATAATGCAACATAATGAGTAATTGTCCAATATCATTTAATAGCTGTTTGAAGGGGTAAATGTGATTTAATTTGCCATTTCCACCATGGATGTTTCATAATTCTCATTTTACATTTGGACAACAAAGAGGAAAAGACAGCTGGCTGAATTAGTCAAGCTTATTAACTAGAAATTGTTGATTATTGTGAACATGATGTGTTTCAGGGGTTTTAGGGTGTGTCTCAGTGGGAAGGAAAAGGAGGGAAACCAAACCATTTAGTTCTATTACCACATTTAAGCAAAAGACAAAGATGAAACCATCTAAGCATTACGTTCTTACGCTCATATCTTTTGCATACACACACATACACATATCAGTATGTTCTTGTTTGTTCAATTCCAACAATTTCAGCAATTGTTTCCTTCCCTGTTGAGGGCCGTGTATAGAGCATACACATAGACATAGACATGCTCCCAACCCACAGACAAACATATGCTTTAACATGCATGCATCCAATTGACTGACATCAAAGGTCAATGATTTTGGACCTGATATAAGGCCTGCTTATCATATCACATCTTTTGTATTTTATACCAGTTGCGTTTGATGGGCTTCAGGTCATTGCTCACATGTTTTTTGACATCAAACTCATCCACACATACGTACCTTTGTGGACATCGTTTTCTTTACTGGGAAAGGAGTCATGGTGAAATTAAAGGGCACACATACATACAGACATTCTCTGGACTAAAAGAGATTTAAACATTTTGGTTACTTATTATTATTTAAAGGTCTCCTATTATGCACATGTGACCTTTCAATGATGTTCTTGCAGTAGTGTCCTCAAAGCCTGCTTATGAGCACTAAACATGAAAAAAAAATCTATTATCTCCCTCACTTATTTGCTCCACGTTTGAGAGGAGTTGTGGTCAAGTTTTGACATTTCATGACCTCATGAATGCAAACCCGTAATATCCATAATAAAGGATTTATTATGGATATTACAGGTTTGCAACATAATGACTTTTCTGTTGTTCTGTTCTGAGCTGCAAATTTTATTATTTAATTTTCTTAGGCTAAATTTATAGAAAATTTATAATTTTCATAGGCTAACCTACCATAATGTTGCTGTGAACATGTGAATGTAAAGTTAGAACAGTAACTCACTAATGTTTTCCTCCTACTGCCCCAGTCCTTGATTTTACATTGTTGTATCTGATTTATGGCATCTATTATGTTGGACAGGTGCAGTCTGTATGTACAAAGTGCATAAAACTGCTTCTTGTGGCCTTTAACTTAGCATTAAAGGGGACCTATTATAGTTTTTCCACTTTTCTGACTAATAAGTGTAGTTAGAATGTTGTATTCTCATCTTAAAGGATGCCAAAGTCTCAGATAATGAGGTTTGCCTATTTGGAAGTGAGCCCTGAAAGAAGTTTGGGATGCCTCAAAACGCTCCAGTTTCAGAGGGTGTTGTGAAACTGGAGATTTGTGATGTCACACCTAGGTGGGCTTCCTTATTTGGCCATGCACTGTAGACCAGATATGCTTTCTGCCCCCAACCCGCTTCTTTGTTTACGTTGTTAGCAATGGCTCAAATGAAGTGTTTCTTTAGTTGTAAGGGGAAGTTACATGTGTTTACAATTCCAAAAATCCAAAGAAATACAGCCGGAATAGGTGCAGATTCTGAAAGATCTAGAATGCTTTCTGTGTAGGTGGAGTCCACAATCCAATACAAAGGGCCGGAAAATGAGCATAATAGGTCCCAGTTAAACTTACGGACATACAAAATGGTGAATTTCTAGCAGGGCAGCTGACTATAAGCACTTTTAAACTCTCTAAATTCCAGCATCAAACCTAGATTTTGGGCAACATTCTTCCAACAGTAAAATATGGTACCTTCAATCAATATTGTGTTTTTGTTTTTTAGGTTTATTTTCATGTATTTTTAACACCACTATGCATGGACTCATTAACATCCTATTATCAGCTTCCATTGCTTACTGATTTGATGCAGAGCTTTGCAGGAATGCTGGCAAGAGCTCCATAAACTCACAACTTTTGGACGAGATGTAAAAACGACTGCAGTTTCCAGCTGAGGGGTCCTTCAACATGATGTTTCACATGAGAGAAAGCTTTTTCATCTGGAGTTTATTCCAAACCCTCCAGCTAGATAGTTTTCTTAGTGGCGCCTTTATTTCACAGAGTTTCATCTTAGCAAATCTCAGTGGGATGCAAATAGCAGTGACAGAAGATTGCACAACATAAATGGCTGTTTTTGACGTTGTGGATGGCAATATACGGCATGTTGGTAGACAAAGTAGTATCTTTCTAAGGCAGGTATTTTGCAATAGTGTCACATGCTACTACATTATTTTATTCAAGGTACAGTCTCCGGTCAGCCACTTCTTAAGGCATCAATTATTCATATTTTAATATTTAAATACGCTCCCTACTATTACTGTGGAAGTAGGGTTTGTCGTCATGAATTCCAACGATCACCTGACTCTGGATCTAAGAATTAGTCAGTTTACGATACAGTCATCTCTTTTTTTATTGTGGTTAATTGGTTCCAGAGTCGACTGTAGTAAATTAATTTCTGTGAAGTAGGATTCCATCTTAATAAATGGAATACTTTAATAATGAAAGGTAAATAAAATAACACCCCCATAGTCGGTCACCTTTACACAGACACACACATAGTTCAGGTCCAAGTGTGAAAATTGTAAATAGTTCATGGTGTTATATTTGTAAATAAAGTATTTTGAGGGGAAAAAAATACTTTTGTTGTTTATGTTGGTATACAGTGAAGAAAATAAGTATTTGAACACCCTGCTATTTTGCTATTTCTCCCACTTAGAAATCATGGAGGGGTCTGAAATTTTCATCGTAGGTGCATGTCCACTGTGAGAGAGATAAACTAAAAAGAAAAATCCAGAAATCACAATGCATGATTTTTTAACAATTTATTTGTGTGATACAGCTGCAAATAAGTATTTGAACACCTGTGTATCATCTAGAATTCTGACCCTGAAAGACCTGTTAGTCTGCCCATTAGAAGTCCACCTGCACTCCATGTATCATCCTGAATCAGATGCACCTGTTTGAGGTCGTTACCTGCATAAAGACACCTGTCCACCCCATACAATCAGTAAGACTTTAACTTGTAACATGGCGAAGACCAAAGAGCTGTCCAAAGACACCAGAGACAAAATTGTACACCTCCACAAGGCTGGAAAGGGCTACGGAGCAATTACCAAGCAGCTTGGTGAAAAAAGGTCCACTGTTGGAGCTATCATTAGAAAATGGAAGAAGCTAAACATGACGGTCAATCTCAATCGGAGTGGAGCCCCATGCAAGATATCACCTCGTGGGGTCTCAATGATTCTAAGAAAGGTGACGAATCAGCCCAGAACTACACGACAGGACTTGGTCAATGACCTGAAAAGAGCTGGGACCACCGTTTCCAAGGTTACTGTAGGTAATACACTAAGACGTCATGATGTGAAATCATGCATGGCACGAAAGGTTCCCCTGCTTAAACCAGCACATGTCAAGGCCCGTCTTAAGTTTGCATATGACCATTTGGATGATACAGAGGAGTCATGGGAGAAAGTTTTATGGTCAGATGAGACCAAAATAGAACTTTTTGGTCATAATTCCAATAAGCGTGTTTGGAGGAAGAAGAATGAAGAGTACAATCCGAAGAACACCATCCCTACTGTGAAGCATGGGGGTGGTAGCATCATGCTTTGGGGGTGTTTTTCTGCACATGGGACAGGACGAGTGCACTGCATTAAAGAGAGGATGACTGGGGCCGTGTATTGTGAGATTTTGGGGAACAACCTCCTTCCCTCTGTCAGAGCATTGAAGATGGGTCGTGGCTGGGTCTTCCAACACGACAACGACCCGAAGCACACAGCCAGGAAAACCAAGGAGTGGCTCCGTAAGAAGCATATCAAGGTTCTAGCATGGCCCAGCCAGTCTCCAGACCTGAACCCAATCGAAAATCTTTGGAGGGAGCTCAAACTCCGTGTTTCTCAGCGACAGCCCAGAAACCTGACTGATCTAGAGAAGATCTGTGTGGAGGAGTGGGCCAAGATCCCTCCTGCAGTGTGTGCAAACCTGGTGAAAAACTACAGGAAACGTTTGACCTCTGTAATAGCAAACAAAGGCTACTGTACCAAATATTAACATTCATTTTCTCAGGTGTTCAAATACTTATTAGCAGCTGTATCACACAAATAAATTGTTAAAAAATCATGCATTGTGATTTCTGGATTTTTCTTTTTAGTTTATCTCTCTCACAGTGGACATGCACCTACGATGAAAATTTCAGACCCCTCCATGATTTCTAAGTGGGAGAAATAGCAAAATAGCAGGGTGTTCAAATACTTATTTTCTTCACTGTAGTTGTTTAGGTGTTTGAGTTGTCCTTTTCTAGTCAGCATCTGATATTTGCCTGAAACTTACTTATGTTCTACTGCTGATTATTAAACTGTGGAAAAAAGGTAGAAACAAACTATTTTTTTCTGATGAAAGACAGTCGCCTTTTGGTAGCCTCCATGTTCATTTTGTCATAGAACACAAAACTGGCCAACCGCTGTACTAATTGGCCTGCAAACTTGTATCACAACCCAAGTATAAACACCAACTTATAGTCACCTAAAACTTAACCTATGATGGAAAATGTAAAGGTTATGTAAAGTTAACATTATAAATCTTACCCATGTAGCAAAGGTGTCAAAAGTATTGCTTTGGGTACTTACGTTAAATACTCTTGCAGTTAAATGCAACTTTTCCATGTTAAGCTTTTAATGATTCACAATGGCGACAACCTTCATTAGGCAAGAGAATTATTAAGGTTGTACATTTGTCAGCAGCAGCACAGTCTCCATCTGTGTGAGGGGAAAATAAATGCATGTGGAGCTCTTCTTGATTAGCTTGTTGGGGGAATACTGGAGGATGTGTGTGAACTGATGCAAGCGGTCACATGTACACAAATATGATATTAACTCTTTGAAGTGGTTGGTGTAAACATAATACTGTTATGATCAGTACTTTGATGTATGGGTGCATATGTATGTGAATGAAAAATTGAAGCATGCACACACATGCACATAAAGACGCACGGTATGATTTTTTCATTTCAAGTGTGCCTTTTAAGGTGTGTAATTCCCATGAAAACGCTTAAACCACCAGTGTCATGATGCATGGAACATCAGGAACATAATTTGCTTCAGTTCTGCAAAATGTGTCCTTACAGCAGGGTATCAGTCATTATCGTGATGACCATCTGGATTCCCCTCTTGCTAGTGCGGGACCTGCCATATTGCCCCAAATAGTGGTCTCCACTCCATTGCTGGGTGTATTGTTCTCTTGAAGTCAATATGTTACCATGTGCATGCGTGTCTAACATAAAGGTGCATAATTTCAATGTACAATCATGTACCGTATATTGGCAATATTTAATGCTTTTACTGTACTCCTGATATACCGCTCATGCTTACTTGGCATCCTTGTGTCTGTGCAGGTCATCAATTATTTTGATGACGTCATGATAAATACAACATACCTGATGGCGTCAGAATCACATTGGCACATAACTGATTCATTATGGATTTTTATCCATATTTAGAAGAGACCTGATTCATATCAGAGAATAGACAATTCCATCCCATTTTACTCTGAATTTGTGCCAATAGATGCCTGTTCCCCTCTGTAGTTGAGTCACTCAGCATTGACCTTCCATCCAGTGCACAAGTATTCTTGACACCGAACGTAAAATGTAAGCCCATGTTGTTTTAGTTACTGGAGGACATTTCTTAGAGCAAACATAACAAATGGAAGACATTTGTCACCTTTGGTGGTCAAGTTCTGCTTTGTATTTGTATAAGTGTGTTTTTGTGTTGGTCAGCAGTTGCACAACTAACTTGTATTGACTGCAATGCCAGAGGAGAGGAGACGGTGCACAGCAGGGGCATGTCACGTAACTGTGTTGTTACTGATGCAAGCGGTAGTCGGCTACATCGATCAAGGCTGCAATGTCAAACATCCTACTGCGTGTGTGTGGTCATGTCGGGATGCCAGAGGTGACCGAGAGACAACTGTGTTGTCTGGGCCAACACTTGTAGCAAAAGGGGGAAGTGGTAATCAACCTTGCCTCTTGCTGATTGTGCAAAGTAAATATTACATACAGTATTTTTTTTTGACTGGTTTGACCCAATAAGACAATAAGTCAAAGCAATCAAACTTGATCACAAGGACGTCAGAACCTTTTATTGTCACGTACATGCATAAATGAATTATGACTGATGCATTTAACCCATCACAGCAAGTATACATCATTGGACACTGAAGCTTGGGCAGCTTTCCAGCACCCAATTAAGAGAGGTGCTTTGCACAAGGGCACCTCAGACATGGGCTACAGAGGTTAGATCATTCACCCCCATGCCAGGACAATCAAACCTGTTGAACTTTTGGTCGCTGGCCAAATTCATAAAGCTATCGCCCACAGCTGCCCCCTATTGGGAATCAGCACTGTAGGGGAGAACTCCATTAAGTTTATTATCATAATAAATGTCATAACCACACTTAAAGCTGTTGCATGCCACTGGATCAAAATTAGATTTTCATTCAACCAAAAATATAAGAACATCACCAACAGCAGGCATATGGTATTGAGAATGGTTTAATAGAACACATTTCACAAATACATGTCTGTATTTTTTTACCATTATAAGGTAAACTTTGTAAACATTTGGGCAGAATAAGGAGACCGGCATTCAGGATGTCATGTTGCGTTGGTCACACCCTTTATTAGGTTTTCTTCAGCTCGTCTCTTTTTCGGTTTGTATCTAAAGTTACTTGATAAACTTGTCCTAACATTTGACAAGGCAGCGCTATGCAGGCTTGTGGTACGTCAGTCACTTTTACATCAGGGGTAGCTTTTTTATTCCATGAAGTCATCATAAAACATGTGAGCTACCTACAACATAAGAATGTTGTTCATTTTCAGTTGGCAGTACACAGACAATGGTAACCGTAACAGATTTACTGTGGCATTGACTGGCCACAACATTAGGTACACTTGCACAGTGAGTGGTCAAATTCCCCCTCCTTTGGACAAACATTCATTCATTCATTCATTTTCTACAGGGCACATATATACAAAAAATCATTCACACTCATATTCATACCTATGGACAATTTGGAGTCGCCAATTAACCTAGCATGTTTTTGGAATGTGGGAGGAAACCGGAGTACCCGGAGAAAACCCACACATGCACGGGGAGAACATGCAAACCCCACACAGAGATGGCCGGGGGGTGGAATTGAACCCTGGTCTCCTAGCTGTGAGGTCTGCGCGCTAACCACTCGGCCGCCGTGCAGCCCTTGGATAAACATATATTGCTAAAATAGTCCATCCACCTGCAGAATAAAGATGATTAAATGATTCTCTGACCAGAATCTGGTCAGAGAATCTGGTGTTCCAAGTCTAAAATAACATGCGGCCCCCTTGTTAACAGTCCTTATATGCAATCATTAAAACCTATTCACAGCTCACATCAATTTGTCCACATATGGATACACATGTATGCTTATAAATTGTATATATTTGTATATGTTTAATGCATGCATTACTCCGTGTATGTTTTCCAATCAAAACATCATTTTTCACTGTTGGAGCAAATGCACCCTTAAACAATCACCTCTTCTGGACAAGAAATGAAATGTAAAGACGGGAATTGGTCCAACTCTTCTGTAAGATTCTCACAAAGCCGAGTTGTGCCACATGATTTATTTATAGCTCTGTTCTGAATAACAAACGGGTGCCCTGTATCTTGTGTCTTAAGATATGGACGCTTATTATTAATTCACTCTGTATTGATAGTATTCGGTTATCTATTATGATTATGTTCTTTGACACCCATTTCATACATGTATTGATCATTTGAGCAATTGAAGCGTGTCGGTCATGTTTGGAAATTTTAAATGCGAAAATGAAACGCTATAGCCATTTATTTAGGAAACAGATAATGTCTCATTCATGGCCTGGCAATCAGGTTCAAGGTCGGTTCATTGATTCAGCACCCTGGGCCTCGATTCAGCCCTGCGATGCCGTTGGCCCCACTTGAAATGGAGCACTGAACCTTGGGACTCCCACTCGAATGAGTGGGAAGCCATACTTGTCGTTAAACACTTAAGTTGATGATGCATGAAGGAGATTATGTGAGGCTACAGATGCTGTGATACTATTGATTTTCTTGGGCAATATTCCTCCGGAAATAGTATTTTCAAAGTCACAAAGAACCATTCGGGATAGCTCATTGGGGTTAGGACAAGGTCAACTTGATAGACCTGAACCCTAAAAATGGCAAATTAGTGAATGTCCATGTTAATTTAAATTATGATAGTATTTCCCATTCACAAAAGAAGATCCACTTATTAGATTATGCAATGCACTTGTTTTACTATAATAGCCTTGGATTGGAGGGCATACTGTATATACAAAACATATTTCCATATTCGTGTGTCCCCATTTGTCCTGTTTGTTTATGTGATATTCAAACCCATCAAATCAGTATGAATTTGTTGGTGAAACAAAGTACTTTCCTGGAATTATTTAAGATGCATACTTTTCCCTGTACATGCTTTCTGTTTTTTCTCACTTGGCTTTCATTGCTGGCTTTCTAACTGTGACTCTGTCTCACACCTTAAATCTTTAACACATAGCTCCCATCCAAGGGAAGAGTCTTATTATCAAGTTCAGTCCGAGACTTGCTTCCATAGTCTATCCATATACAATCTGACATCTCGGGCATCCCTCCCTTGGCAAATTTCAAATTGAGGTTATTCTCCTGTGTCAGGTCTTAGTCAAGCGCTAATAGAGGGCTGCTGACAGACTCCATAGCTGTTATACCAAGGACTTGCAAGTGGCGAGATGAACCAAGGCTGCCTAATACTCAGGTTGAGCATAATAATTGACTAATTGACAATTTATTAGATTGATCTTTGATGAATTGTGTCTTTGAAGCCACATGGAGTCCACTAATTGGCTTTAACCAGCATAAGTACTGTTGGTATATTCATAAATAGTCTGTGGTCTCGAAGTCTAGAATAGAGCAACATGATGTCAAAGATAAGCCTGACATGATAGAGTGAAAAAAAAAGTATCCTCCTAAGATTTTGGGTGCTTCAGTTTCAAATAAACTAAAGTATAGTTTGCTTAGTCGCTCACTAACTCCCTAGCTAGCGGCCGCCTCGAGTCCCTGCAGCATGAAATTTGAGCAGCATGTAAACGTAATGGTTGTTTGTCTTATGTGCCCTGTGGCTGGCGAACAGTCCAGGGTGTACCCCGCCTCACGCCCAAAGACAGCTGGGATAGGCTCCAGCACCCCCCCGACCCTCGTGAGGAAAAGCGGTAGAAAATGAATGAATGAATGAATGAATGAATGCAAACGGAATAGTTGGAGGGTAATTGTTACTCATAATGTTAAAAAAACACTCTAACTACGAAAATGTATTAACATTCAACCCTATATTGGAAATTAATTCATCACAGTAGGGTCTGTTGCTAATTACTAATAATCACTATAAATGAGGGAAAAAATATTGTGCTTTGTTTTCTGCATGTAAAATTATAATTATTCTCATGTGTTCATATTTTTGGAACAGATTCAATGGATTTAGTTTATTTATTTGAAAAATAAAGAAAATTTGATTTGGTTCTCATAGGCCTGGCCGATATATCAAGATAGTGGCTCGGCGCTTGCTCTATTGTTTATACGCGGGTGCAGCTGTTAGCTTTGAGCACCCCTTCACTATGCAGAGCGATCCAAAATCCCCACGGCGATACGGAGGAGGAGTGGGGCTGCTTAGTGGGATTGAACAGCGAAAAAAACAATAAAGGTTGCAGTATAAAGACAGTCTCAACCATGTTTACTGTCTGTCATCATGGGGAAAGAGAAATGGAAGCGCTAACAGCATTAACTTGGCTGAAGAGAGTGCAGCCCGATTGCACTGAAGATGAAACGGTTTCTATATTTACTTAATAATGAGAATATACTATTTATTTCAGTGGCTATTTTTCTAAAAGATTGTTTACATTTTAATAAAAACGTGCACACATTTGGCTTCGACTTTTGTGCTGATTGAGTGTGTGGAAAAAAATTTCCGGATATGAGCTTTGGTCCATATTGCCCAGCCTTAGGTTCTCACATGTTTTCATCTGAATTTTTTGAATGGTTAATGACTAAATATGTGGTTCCACATTGAATGCTTTTCACTGAACACCAGTGTCAATGAATTAACATGCAGTATGTTTGCAAATAGCTATAGATTCAGATTCATCATCAGTGACAGCCCTTTTTCGTACAGTACATGACTACTCCACAACAATACCGCCCAGAGCACTGTGTGTAAAAACCATGGCACGCATTTTCTCCTGTGTAAATTCCGATCATGCATGTCTGCATTAAAGTTCACATGTGCATGATACACAGAGATTTGTGTACATGTAAGTTTTCACACGATTATGAGTGTTTATGATGTGAAGAATATGTTTGGCTTGGAGCAGATGAAGCAGAAAATTAAATGCAGTAGATGCATAATAAGGCATGTGTGCATGTATGTAAGATGAGCATGTGTGACTTGCTCTGTGGAATATCAAGAGGCTGACAGTACATTGGCAGGGCTAAATGCCTCTGCATGCATGCTTTAAAGGGAAGCAGAGGATGTAAAAAAAAAAAAGCGGGTTGTGGGGTGAGACGGCAAAGACGAGGGAGAGAAACGTTGAGAAACAAGGATGATACACCATGATGCATACAGGCAAAGGTGTTGGGAGAAAAGGAGTAAAAGAGGAGCAAAGACAGAGTGGAGCAGCAGAGTAGAGTGAAGCGGAGAAGCACAAGGGGCAGACAATCCTGGAATACCAAACGCTTTTCTGGCTGAGTGAGGGAGAGAGAGAGAGAGAGAGAAAACGAAAGACGAGGAGGGTTTGCAGTGAAAAATAGAGGGCAGATATAGAATACCAAAGAGAATAAACACTATGAAGCTTTTTAAGTCCTTTTAGAATTACATCCAAAGTAGTTTAAAATAGAAACACATATTTTTGTCAGTTTAGTCGGATACTGATGACAATACAGCAAAATTATATAGAGAGCCCCACAGATGTGAGAGGGTATTAAAATAGAAAATATATATTTTTTCAAACTTTTGACCTGTAAATGGTAAAAAAAAAACTGTCCTTTAAAAACTGTCCTTGTTCTAAATTCAGATTGACTATGCAAGGTCAACTTGTATCAGAATGATAGGAAGAGAAAACTTTGGAGAAGAAACAGAAGGGCTAATGATCCAAAGCATATCACATCATGGCTGGAAAATGCTATGGGCATAATTTATTTTCGCTTTGCTTAATCAGGTTGCTATGGAAGAAGTTTGTCATTTATTTAGCAAGACCTACAGACTAATAATATACACTAGCAAACATTTATTTTTCCACAGATTTATGACAAATTATGTTCTTCTTCGTATTATTTTCTGACATATGCAGATATTGATAAATCCACCTGGGCAGCATCTGAGAGAGCAGTCTTGCACAATATGAAGCCCAGTCTGATCAGGAACATTACAATCACATTCTGGGTTGTCTCTCATCTTCCACCGGTGGATACGATGGGCTGTCCTGGCAAGGGTTGTGTGGATCCTATTAAGGGATAACCACTGCTTCTGTGGAAGGTCGAAGTGAGGTGGTTTTGATGTTGGGTTTTCAATCAGATCTTGGTTAAGAAATTCAGTCTCTTCCCATACTCTCTGCCACTTTTTGAGACTTGGTTTGTTGGTTTCAGAGTGGTGATTACCTTGGTCTTTCTCCAGATCTTTGGAGTAACCTAAATGCATTGGATGACTGCGAAGAGAGAAGCGAACGAGGCGTGAGCATTGTGGTCAAGATTCTTCAGGAACTCAGGATGGATACCATCAACCCCTGCTGCTTTGTCTGCTTTGGTGGATGGAATTAAACTAGCTCACTTCTGGTGTCTGGCAAAGTCTGGCAAATGGGGTACTCTTCCATGAGGACACATTGGTTGCTGAAAGATGCGTGTGGAATTCCTGGCTTGCGTCCTTGGTAAGGATACCTTGAAGTAGGCCAGAGGTAACTGAATCGGTAGCATGTGCTGGACAGGAGATGATGCACCAAACACCTCAGAAAGTAAAACTCAAAAGTGTCAAAGAGTCCTTGTCTGTATCACCTGAGGTTTCATATTTTTAAGAAGCTCTTCTGATTCTGAGGACGAGCAAGGGGTGGATGATTTACAAAAATCCTATGGGATGTACTTCTTAGCTTAGCTTTGTCCATCAGGAATTTGCAGAATTAATCTTATTTGGAACAGGATTTGGGTTGGTTATGTGCTCCTTCCCCTCTGAAGTGTAGGAGTTTGTCAGCCTTTCTGAAATACAACATGGAAGAATCTTTAAATGTACTACGAGAATCTCAATATTGATGGAAAGAACGGAAAGTACCCAGTTATTTTTCATGAAGGAGGAATGGTCGCAGGCTGAAGCCACCAAGCTGTTTTCCAGCCTCATTGTTAAATTGCATACAGTATATATAGCACTAAAAATAGCCACCAGTTAAACTATGCACAATGTCAATTTAAGAAATGAAACCATTATCAGTAAAATGAAACCATTCATTATGTAGTGAAATGTTTTATTTTTTTCTTATGAAATTATTATTGCTCTTTAACCAAGCAAAATTATGTTTTTTTCCAGTTACACGATTAATCGACAACATTTTCAGCAGAATACTCAATTGGTAAAATATTCAATAGCTGCAGCCCCAATGGGGATGCATTTTAGTGCAGGAGAAGGGCCAAGAACTTCTAGGATGTTTGTACACATTAGTCATGCTAAGATATTTTACTCTCACTGTCCTCGAGCAAACACAATTCTATAAGAAATCAACTGATGAAGTTTTAATATGTTTAATATGTTCCTCAACTTGAAAATCAAAAGTGATTAATTAAAGATGCGGTCCCTCTTGGGCGCCAAACTATATTTTGCATGTGCACAAACACAACAGAAGTCTCAGACAAGCAACCCACAATTTGGAGTGGTTGCATGGTTATGATAGACTATACATTCATACTTGGCCAAAATGCTAATGTTAGCAACAAACCTGGCTAATGCACATGCGTTCATGTTGTGTAAGGCGAGCCTTGCAGCAGGAGGAGGCCAGGAATATACATATTTGATGGTTAGCGCCCTGCCATGCAGTACCTAACCAAGGCAGACAGCACCTTGAATAGTTGATTGTTGGTGTTCCTGATGAACCATTTGAGGAGATGTTTTCAAATGCTCATTCCTCGATGGAACACCAGGAAATCAACAAAGACATAAGTCATAGACACTCGCAAGAAGAAAAATACAAATGAGAGGATTAGTCAGGAGGGAGCAGGAGGAATGAAAAGAGCAATAAATCGAGTGAAAGCAGAAGAAAAGGGATTCTTTTTTTTTTTTTTTAAGAATCATACTCACTTGGTTGAACTTGTACCTTTTCCCAAGATGCACTCTGTTTGAGATGTGTCTAAAAATAGACCGCATAGACACACATGCAGATACTTCACCCTGGGGTGGACTCACTGTCATGCACACTGAGATGTATACACGACAGACAGGCTACACACAAACACACGTGCACACACAACTGCCACAAGTTGTTTTTTTATATGTAGAGGCGGGGAAGTCAAGGTAATACAAACAAACAGAATACAAGAAAACAAAAAAAAAACATCAAAGCTGAAAAATAATATGACACGCTCTGATTATTGGCGACAATATGTATAATACTTCATGGCTAGAACACATGCATGTGGATATTAGTTCACAAGCCACGGACATCTTGCAGTAATCAGATTTTTAGGCTTCCTGAAAACCAAATGATTAATGCTCCTTCACGTTTTGAGAGATATTTTCAGGTGCTGTGGTGCATAAAAAGTAACAAATAACCTTTTGGATTCTTCAAAAAAAAAAATTGCTATTTATCTTAAAATGAGGTTGACATTTTAAAGAGAAATGATACATTATTTTATTTTTGGAAAAAGAAAAAAAGGATAATTGCATTGCATTTTACATTCAGGACCCAAGTATCACTTTTTATTAATCACTGATTTTTAGTGATGATTTTACAAGTGTAACAATAATATGTATTCATGAAGAGTAAAGTCAGACAGGTGTCAACTTGCATCAGGATGATGGGATGTTTGCGGTGTGTCAAACATGTCTGGCTGCGAATGGGTTGTGCTTACTGGTGATTATTGATTGATGAATCTTTATTCAGCGCATGCTCCTAAACTCATATGACTGATGGATAATGATCCAACTGAAGACTTTATGAATGAATATTGAATGAATATTTGCTGATAGTCAAGTCAGCGGTCTGATCCCAAGAGATTAGAACATGATGGACACTTGCTGGGCAGGATTTCCACTGTAGTATTACAAATGATCGATTGTCGAATAGAGCCCCTGAGAATTAATGTTCTTCCTCAGATGGCTAAAGTATATATATATATATATATATATATATATATATATATATACATATATAACAAATTTGATGTGATGTTATATGCTATGAAAAACTATATTTATCTGACCATGTTAACCGCTGGTCTCAGCGTCATTTGCAGACGGAAGAGTGGATACCTAACTCTCAATTTTAACTCTTACAAAGACTCAATAAGAGACTCATTTGCCGTCACTTTCGGATTGGAGCACAGGTCTTATGCTGCAAGACGCAGCCATCCCAATGAGAGCCGACATTGTAAGTGTTTTCACTGTAGCTATGCTGCTGCTGAGTCAGAGCCATAGTCTAAATAGGTGTCTCCTGTTATAATGCGGAGCAAAGGGAAATAAATATGTGTTCATGTTTCACATAAGGTTTGAGAATGATGGGCAAAATAACTGCATTTCCCCCGTGCGCCCCTTTTATTTCAGTTTTTCCAACTAACAACAGCACCTGATTTATTTCACTTTACTTGCTGTGGCTGCAAGCTAACACTGTGCCCTCTGAGCACTCGCTGTGCCTGTTAGTTGCCTCAAATACAAAAAGAAAGATTTCCTCACGAAAGTTCTCCTACACGATCACAGACTGCATCTGTAGCAAACAGATGTCACATGCTGTCTGGTTTATGGGTTCGACTTAATACGGCAGTGAAAAAAAACAGGCTTAATTGTGCTCATTATCCAATAAATAGCAGATAATGAGAGAGGCGAGTGATATGAAGCAAAGATACTCAGCTGCTGTCGACCTGCAGACTTCTTGCTTTCTTTTACATCCCTTATCGCTAGGAGTCGTAACTTGCCATCCGCCCCTCGCACACTCTCTTCATCCCACTGCCCGTCTTCCATCACCTAGTAGTTTATTTTCACAAGGAACTCTTAATGGGCTGAAGATAACGGGCCTACTTTATTACCAAGCTGTCTTCACACTGTCAGGCCACGGACTGTTATTTTTTGCAAATCATGACTCAGCTCATGAAGTGCATGTCTAGTGTGGAGGTAGGAGGGAAGGTAAGTCACCAAGTAGGTAGACACTAATGCGATCTACTTAAATTGGATCTATCCTCTTCTGCTCCATATAGGTGGTCCTCGGGTTACAAACGAGTTCCGTGACTAGACTGTGATGGAAATTGAGTTTTTGAGTAAGTTGGACTTTATAACGAAATTAACTCCTTAGTGACTCACACTGTACCGAACATATGAAGGAAATATAAAATACAGTAATAAAAATATAAACTCTAACAATTAAATGAACCACGAATACAAAGACAACTACACATGTTGTTTATTCCTGTTGTTGTTTTGCTACCTTTACTTGTAACAGCGCACAGAATCCATGACCCCTCTGCCATTCGTTAGCACTCAATAATGCTTATACTTAATGAGGGTCACGACAGTTGAGTTTTTTGGGACCAAAACAGTGACAGAGCTTTCTATTATGTTCATTTTCTCTTCCGTGGTGACGGCTTTCCTTTTATGTGGCGCACTCTAACTTGGAAGCCATAATGAAGTGTATATTGTTTAAATAACTTGAACTAACTTAGTTTGTGTTGCAGAGTGGACATGTGCTGTAACTAGTTCTTGTGCGAATTTTGTGTTTACGGATCAAAGTTATGTTTATGGCAGCAATGTAACACGTCCGGCTTCTGAGCTTCACCACACCAACGGTGGTACGTTACCAGTTCTTACACGGTAAGTCAGGGGTCTCCAGCAAGTAGCTTGTGAGCTGCTTGTAGCTCCTTTACAATCAATCAATCAATCAGCTAGACTTTATTCATTTATTGTCAACTTCTATACCCACTATATTAGGAAAGTGTGGTTCCTTTGTAGTTAGAAAGCACATTGGCCTGTGGGTGGAATAGATTAAAACAGACCGTTTTGGCGGGAAGCACAAATCCAAAGAAATACAGCTTGGATAGGTGCAGATTCTGGAAGATCGAAAATGTTTTCTGTGTGGGTTATTGTGTGTAGTTGCCCTACAACTCAATACAAAAGGTGGACAAATGGGCATGATAGGTCCCCTTTAAGCCTTCTTGTGCTGATACACAGTTGAAGGTCATCACAGTAAGCGGAAGCATGGACTGGTGATTTAGTGTTAAATGACTTTCAGAGGGTTCATGTGTAGCAAACGAGTCGTGCAACCTCTCATGCAGCATCTAAGGTCAAAGATCAACTCGGTACACTTTTCTTTATAAGGGTCAACCGGGCATATTGTTCTGAGTCACTTCAATCCCTGAAGGGTTATTATGTACTTGATTGAGGTTAACTGAGGTCATAGGTTACATCGGCATATGCACTTTGCTGTAGTGATCACCCTTTGGCCCTGTCCACATGGGAACGGATTTTCTTTTTTTTTTGTGTTTGGCTGGAAAAAACAAATGTGTGTCCATACTGTGCTAGATAAGTAAAGACTTGTATCCAGACGGGAATGGATCACTGGTTGAAAACAATGTAACACACTACACACACAGACAGAACCATGTGACACACTAAATTCGAAGAAGAAAGAACACATGCACATAAATCCACCGTCTTCTGGTTTTCAAGGCCCGTCTAGACTCACAACAAAGTGGAATTACTTCTATGAGACATTATGGACAAAATAACAGCAAAATATACATGTGTTATGTCCGTTTGAATATTCAGATATTATGTTGGCTGGCGAGTTATTAGCACGCAGGCCACAAGCTAGGAGACCCGGGTTCGATTCCCTTCTCGGGCATCTCTGTGTGGAGTTTGCATGTTTCCTCCCACATTCCAAAAACATGCTAGGTTAATTGGCGACTCCAAATTGTCCATAGGTATGATTGTGAGTGTGAATGGTTGTTTGTCTATATGTGCCCTGTGATTGGCTGGTGAACAGTCATTGTTTCTGCCGTCAATAAAAGCTGCTTTCAAAAAATACAGTTTCAGTGCACCCAGGATGTTTCCCTTTGGATGAGAGGCTGACACGATATAATACTTTTTGACCTGAAAACATTTGTATGTGGATAGCATAGATATTTGGAGACTAAAGCAAGAACACTATTGAAATTGATTGATTCAAAATGACAGCATCGGTCAAACTAGAAGGCGAACAATCTGTTTTTTGGCTTCAGGTTGACTTCCAAATTATTCAGATTTAAAATGGTCCTACCCATTCTTTTTCACTTGTCCACATTCAGGTGATGGGTAAGCTCCTCTCATCTGATTCTGGGCGAGGGGTCAGATATACGCTGGACTAGTTACCAGCCAATCACAACACAAGAGTCTACACTTAACCTAACGTGAATATGTTTTGGAATGTGAGAGTAAGCTGTAGTGAAATGGAGATTTGAACCCTCGATATCCTGACATGCTAAGCATGACAATTGTCAAATTGTCCTGGAGGAAATCATGTAAAATGAATCACTGCATAATAAATCTACAACAAAATAAAACTACTCATTATTTGAAGACACCTGACAGAGATGGCGTGTGTGTGTAGAGACATACCATCAGTGTCACACATTTTGAGCTTTGTCTTTGTTGCTGTGTACTTTTCAATTATTTCATTGTCAATATTTCTTCAGTCAGACCATTTTCCGTGTCCCAAGAAGTTACATTTGAACGATGAACATATTAACTACAAAAAAATAGATTTAGTTCAATATTGTGTTTATTTGTGTTGACTCACTCACTAGTCTGTGACAATCTACTTGTCTATATTTTTGCATATAATAACAGAAGAGAACAATAGCGGTTTGCTGTGATACCTGTGAACCAAAGGGGAATGGCACCATGTTTAGAAAATTAAACACAAAGCTGGTATGAATAAAATATGCTTTTTGGAGTGCCAAAAATAGTCTGCAACACTAAAAACGTTGCTTTGATGACAGCATGCCTGTAACCCAATTTGTAACCCAAAGTTTTCGCATTGTCAGTGAATTATTCTTATGGTCGTTGTCACGACAGTAATCCCTTGTTTATCACGGTTCATGGTTCCCGGTCGGAAGTGAATTCCCACGAAGTAGCTTTCATTATCTATAAATGTAATATTTTTGAAACACTGGTATATGAGCAAAATGTTTCCGGAACAAAAGTAGTGACATTTTTCTTGGTTTAGGTCACTAATAACGAAATAAGTCAGAAGTGCAGATTAGCTTGAGTATCCAAGATGCAGAATTGGGGAATGTAATTAAAATAAATTGAATTAAAATTTGTTACATTTAATTTGAATTGAAATAGGAAATGTATACAAAATAAGGCTAACATTTTAAATGTTTAGCAGAAATTGACTTTTGCGTCAGAGTTTCTTGGAAACTACAAGGCAGATAATTATGAGCAGCTGGTGGGAAACCTCCTTAAGTCCTAAAAAGCCCTTGGCTGCAATCTGTCACTGAAGATACACTTGCATTCCTCTCTGGATTTCTTTCCATTAACTGTGGAGAAGTAAGTGATGAGCATGGGGAACGATTCCATCAGGACATTGCAGCTATGGAGAAAAGATATCAGGGAAAGTGGAATCCATCGATGCTTGCTGACTGCTGCTGGAATGTGGTCAGGGATGACCCTACTGCCGAGTATAAGACACAAGCCAAAAAGTGTTCAGATCTTTGTTGTTTTACTTTTGTTGTTAAACGGTGGCTCGATTTTCATAAGATATCCAATCACCTGGTGTCTTTCAAGGTATTTCTTGTTCATTTCACGACAGATAACGAAGTACAACTAAAATATTTTCAAAATATAAATATTATTAATTAATTCTTCATTTTCTACCGCTTATCCTCACAAGGGTCGTGGGGGGGCCTGACGCCTATCCCAGCTGTCTTTGGGTGAGAAGCGGGGTACACCCTGGACTGGTTGCCAGCCAATCATAGGGCACATATAGACAAACAACCATTCACACTCACATTCATACCTATGGAGAATTTGGAGTCACCAATTAACCTAGCATGTTTTTGGAATGTGGGAAGCCAGAGTACCTGGAGAAAACCCAGCCATGCACAGGGAGAATGTGCAAACTCCACACAGAGATGACCGAGGGTGGAATTGAACTCAGGTCTCCTAGCTGTAAATATTATTATTCATCTCAAAATAAACTAGATTTAGCCACTTTATTTCGGAAACAGATCAAGTCCAAAAATGTGTTGACCAGTGTAATTAGAGCTTTTAAAGCAAATAAGATGTGTTACTATAAATGCGTCCCCTAGGGGACCTGAAAGAAAGGCCAACAGAACGTAATGGTTAAGAAGAACGTAAGGTTAAGATATGTTTTTTTTGTTGTTTTTTTTTTTTTTTTTTACATCCATGGTCTATTTAGCTACACAGCATTCCACAACATTCCCCTTTTCCACTGTCACAGAGCTCTTCTCGCACTGCAGCTAATCTTGAGGACATATACTTTTTGGAAAAGTTGCCTTAACCTTGTCAATGTACATTTAAACATGACCAAAATGACAAAATTAATGACAAATTCTCACACCCAAACAGTGTCCCTGGGAGTGGCATTTCATGAATTAAAGATGTGCTTCACATTATTCATTTCTTTGGAGGATGAGCCATTTTGCCATGTTTTTGGTGGTAGAGTTCGCGATAGGTCTTCACTTGTGATGGTATATACTAAGAGATGTGGACACGGGTTGCTTTAAAGATAAGGATTCTCTCTTGTATCACAGACCTTGTTACATTTGACCAATTTTCTTAAAAGCAACTGTGGACATCCAGCTATGCAGAGGTCAGGGCCAAATCTTGCCTTAGTTTCAAATCAAACAACAGTTTGGCAACAGCAAATGGCTCGTACATTTATGGATAGACAGACGATGCCTCGCAATAATATATAAGCAAAGTTTCAGCTTCTTTGTATGGATGATGTTGTCAAAACAATAATCATTTGAATTATTTTTCTTTTTGAATACTTACACAATTTTGAATTGATGGAATAAAGGGCGGGGATAAATAATATTACATGCAAGAAAGCCCAAATGTTTGTTTGAGATTACTGCCTGTTGCATGTCTGACTTTAACACGCTGGGTTGAACCCTATTTGGGCGGTAGCAGCTCTCCTGCCAGTAGGTTTATCTTGCTATCTTTAATTTAACTCAGTGTGCTGAAACTTTAATTCCTTGCTGCATCTTCCCCTCGACCAGACCAGACAGAAGCCATGGTGGAATGCTCCATATAAATGAACAGGATAGTCAGACTGAAATCAGTCTTTTTTTTTAAACACTGATTTCAAATTGTCTGATGATTTTGGCATAATCAGCCCTCGTATGGATGTCGATAAAAGGACAATAACATTATCTTATTTCACTTTATACAAAAGCCCACAAATAAAAATGCATGAAAGGGGACCTATTATGCTCATTTTCGGACCTTTGTATTGAGATGTACACAAGATGACCTGCACAGAAAGCTTTCTAGATCTTCCAGAACCTGCACCTATTCCAGCTGTATTTCCTTGGATTTCCAAAGCGGTCAGTTTTAACTTATTCCGCCCACCGCTGTGACTGCTCACACTCCCAAGCGCTCCGGAATACTGCCTCCACCTCGCCTGCCTGAGGAGGAGCAATCAATGTCAGACACACTTTGTCAGAAGCACTGCTAGTGCTGTGGAGCTGAGGAGAGCCAGGATGCCAGGGTGCTGCATTCACCTTGCCTGCCCGAGGATGAGCACTCATTGTCGGACACACATTGTCAGAAGCACCATTGGGGCCGTGGAGCTCAGAAGCCGGACCTGAGGGCACCGTGTTTACTCTGCAGACAATCTTGGCACAACTTGGGAAGTGGAAATGTGGTCATTACATGTACACAAAAAGCTCACTTTAGGAAATGCTGGCTGGGAAATTTCTTACCAAAATTTTATATAAAAATATAAATAAAAATTGTAATGGAAAAAAAGTCTCAAATAGTCATTTTATAGCTATGAACATGGCCTGTTCGCCACTGTCTTCTTCATCCTCTGCCTCTGTCCGGCATGCTCTCCCTAACGCATATGTCCTTGCTCGAGCTTTGGGGGTCATTCTCAGTCAGAGACATTAACGATGCTGACTGCATGGTCGCCTCACTGGTTGATCAAAACACAAGCACACAAAGGTAGAACTGGACGAAGACATGAAGGCAATAGTATTTGTCCTCCACTCTCTTGCCTTTTTATGTCGCCTCTTTTGCAATTTGAATGTGTTTCGCAAAGATGTCCAGAACACCAATGAAGAACAAGCCAGCGAGCACCAGTGAAGAAGAATTGGGTACAGACTGTGTCTTAACTTCATAAAAGAGAGCAGTTGACTCAGTGCAACATTTGCAAAGTGTATGTTTACTAAGGGGAAAATTCAAGGCACTTGACCAGAAAAAAACAGAGTTCTTGTTCTTGTTTCAAGGTTACAGCACGTTGCAAGGAAATTAAAGACATAACCTAAGACTTTCAAGCTTTGAAATCAACATCCTCAATGTTTTATATAATGTTTATATAATGTGTAACAATTAATTCCCAATGTATCATTTTTCTAATTGTGTTTATTCCCTTAATATTACAGAAGATTTATAGTGTCATTATTGTAACTCAAGAAGTAAAGGTTATGGTGTGAAGTGATTATCAGTAATAGACATGAAAGCGGAAGGATTACATAAAAGGTCTGCTTCATCCTAGTCCTTTTCAGACATGTTGTTTTGTTCAAATGTAACCATGTGATGTTCCTTTATGTAACTGGTTACACATGTCTGTAAGAAATAAACATGCTATACCATAACTAGTGTCTCGGTCAAAACTAGCTGATTGTTTCCTCTCATATTGTATCAGCTTGTCAACATGCACTCTCCATGATACTTACGTCCCTCAGGGGCCTCCCTTATGGTTTTAGCACCAATCTGTTCTCAGATCTAAGCTGGCAAGAGCGTCTCCCAAAATTAGAACCACACGAGCGTTCCACTGATTGCACATTCTGTCTTCTCTAATATGTGCAGAAACCAGCTGATTTCAAGAGCTAGAAATATTAGTGGAGACAATATTCCTTCGACCAGTGAACTCCATGTCTATACTGTTTTTGGATGTGACTTCCCGGGCATCAATTAGATGATTTCATGAGGGCTGAATGAACTGTGACATCTGTGGAATGATGGCTAATTTGTTTATGCTGATATTTTAAACAAATAAACAAGTAACTTGAGTTTAACATAGTCACCACAATCCTGTCTCGAGATTATGAACACATAATTGTTAATAATTGTTATGCAGATCTGACTCTGCAGCTCAACCCAAGCTTTGACTTACCATGAAATACGTCTTGTGTCTTACTGCTTGAGTGAGTGTGTGTGTTTTGTGTGGTCACTTTCTGTGCTATTCCCTGTCTGTAGTACAGGTCACTTCCTGCTCATCCAAATGTTACTTTCTCTCACACACAATGACTCACACACACACACACACACACACACACTCAGAATGTTCACTGGTCTCACCCTGGGCTGCAATAAGCATCAGCAGTCAAATTCTCTCCTCAACTGGAGTGCAACAAAATCACTGACCACATCAAGCACATGTACACACACACACACACACACACACAGAAGTCCAATAGTCTCCTGCTGGTGAAGTTGTTGAGTTGTGGCCTTTACTGACATCAATGAAGGATTATTCTCCGGTTGTGTGTGTTCATGTGCTTGCGTGTGTGTGGTAACCAGACAGTGCTGCTTTGGTTGTTTTCTGCCTGCTCGTGCAACAAATCCAATTCCATCCAGTCAGCAAACCAGAGATGTCTATCTAAGACATCTGCTGTTATCAGAGTCACTGAAACCAAAATGGATCTTAGCCAGTAAGGAAAGATGCAAGAGGAAACTTAAAAAGTTACAAAATTAAACTAAATTCAGAATGCGTGGACCTCAGATGCCTTTTGTATGTTAGCAATGGGAAGTGAAATGAAAGCTGTTGTTACAATGTATGTATGATTACTATTATATTATGTGTTATTTTTTTTTATCATTTTTACACATACATTGGATGACTCTGAAAATAAATAAATAAATTTCCATTGTAAAAAAAGTACTCTAAATAAGTTTACTACATCAAAGTAAACTAGAATGTAAACTACAGTAAAACTACCTTCTAGGGATGAGTGAGTACACCAGTATCTTTATCTGCATTTGTTCAATTGTTTCAATCTAAATTACCTGTATCCGTATATGTACTCTGAGTGGGCAGGGCATATACCAGGAGTGGGCTTGGTTTAACTTGAAATGTGTGGGGCTTACATCATTTTAGGTCTGAAATTGACATGGATTTAGTTGCTATATTTATTGTTATTCTGCTGTATGTGTACTGTGCATGTATGTAAGTGATATGTAAGACGTATCATTTAATTCCTTTTTTTAATGATCTGTGTGCAGTTGGTGATTCATGCAAACATGCTATAATGGAAAATAGGAAAATAATCTGTCAGCCGTGTTCACTGTATTTTTTCTCAAAAACACAGCGTTCAGTACTTGAAGCAAAGTTTTTCAAGTGACTTTATCTCATCAGCCAACATGAGCAGACAAAAAAAAAAAAAACACAAACAAACAAAAATCACCAGGAGTGACACATCGAGACACATACAGCTCGTTTGGGAAATCGGTTATGAAGCAAGTTTAAGATTGCAACGTGATTACTGCAACATATAGAGATGGGTGTAATAGTTCACCATAGCCATACAGGCAGTGTTTGGACACCTCTGCTTTAGATACTTAACATACTGAAGTCTCACAACATTAAAAACATCTTTCTCTCTGTTGTATCCCCTTGCGCCAGATAAGGACGTATTTGGTGCGGCAGTCTTGCCGCTTTTGCATGCATACTTGCAAGCTAGACTTGTTTACTAAAAGAAAAGATGAGTGCAGCCGTCAAACAGAAGTGACAGAAACAGTTTTAGGTGAAATTCCAGAGGAAATCACTGATGTAGGAAGTGTGTGTAGGAGTGTGTGTTCTTAGTCACCGTTTGCCATACAATCAGCACACTGTGGGGCATATAAATAGCAATATTCCTTAAAGAGCACATGTACGTGCCATTTGAAATGGATCATTTAGGTCCACAGTGGCCTTATGTTAATAATCAATAGAACCAAAGCGTCATAAGGTTATAGCATCTTCCCCTTCGTGTCTGTGCTTTTATATCACAATATAAATGGAAGGAAGGCATAAATATGTGTAAAAGTGATTTTGAGAGGCTGAATGTCCAGACAGGACTGCCGGCTGAGGCCAAGAGGAACTACTCTCCACTCTACTTTCCACTCCACTTCCACTGCTGCCTCTTGTCTGCACTCTTCATGATGACAGTGTTTCACTTGTTAAACTGTATTTCTGTCCACTTGGTGGATGGGACTGACTGGGAGGGACAGGGATGAAGAGTGACGAGCAATTAACTTGCAGAAGAAAAAAACAGGCAAAAAATGTTTCCCCCAAAATGTAACAAATTTCAAACAGAAGGGAAGAAATTCAACATGACATTGTCTTGAAATACCTGGAAAGGCACTTTGACGTAAATGGCAGTTGGCAATATTAATGACTGCGGCAGCTTCGGCTAGGCAAGTGAAGTGACGAGGATTTATCTAGACTTCAATCTGGAAGGTTAAAGAGGTCAACTATCAAGTGCTCGACTGCAAACGTCGCCACTATTCTAACTGCGACCCAGTGCACCCACAACTTCAATTATTCAACCGCACACGCGCAGAGTGACATCATGTGTCAAATAAAAAGAAAAGTTTGTTTTGTAGTTAAGGGGAAACATCAGGTAAGGTTATGAATGATAGTGACTGAAAATCAGATTCACTGATTTCACTGTTCATCAAGTCACAGTATCCCTCCAGAGAAAGTGCTGAATTTGTGATGACCAAATGTTATTACTGTTGCGTGGAGCATGTTAATATTAATGTGCACATTGCTGCCAGCTTTTCTATATTCAGACAGAAAGCCAGTAGGTGGGAAAGAGAGGTCAAGTACCGCTTTTAACAGGAATCGATGCAACGATTCGAGACTCCATACATAAACACATGTATAGATAAGGTATTTGTGCAGCTCAATCCGTCTGTAGTATGTTTTCTTTGCCAGCAAAATAGTTCCTATTGACACGTTTCCATTGAAGAATACATACTACATTCAATGACAATCATAGTACAACACGAAAGATGGCAGGAAGTGGATCCGGACATGGAACTGTTAACATGACAGTGTAAAGTGTATGCATGAGCAAAATAAATTAAACCATAACTCTTTGAATGGAGTCAGTATGTACATAAGACCAGCTCAACTGTAATGTCAAAAATAAATACACATGCCAATGTTACTTTCCCCTTATGGAATCCCCTTGATTATACAGTATTGTCGTACTCCTGATGAATAAAAACACAATACAATATGTATTGCAACTACAAGTCGATACCATGACACTATTTTAAAGTGGAAACAGACACAAGATGAGCTTAGCTGGTACTGCACAGTGGAAAAGCAACACTAGATCAAAGACTTAACAACACGCAGATGTGAAAGGGGTATTTAGGTTATATCTCATGGGCAGTTCTGCATTGAGCCAAAAAAATAACACACACGGAAGAACGAGAACAAAATTGACCTTCAGATGATGTCATTAAAATGACCGACTGTCCTCCCGCTGTCGCCAGACATCATTAATCATAATAATGTTATAAGGAAGTTGTCCAAATTTCAGACACTCAAAGCTTTATTTGCCCAAAGCCTGCAATCTCTGGTGGGCTGCTATTGTGTCGAACACAGGTCAGAGTTTAAATTTGATCACATTCGGATTTTGCGATTGTAATTACTTGGGAGCTCAACATGGGCTGAATATTTTTCTTTAGTTTTTATTAATTTTATTATTTTTTATTTTACATATTAAATCTGTTGAAAATACAGTTAACTATTTAAAGGGAACCTATTGTGGTAATTTCGTCCCTATGTAATGTATTGTAGTCTCCTAAAGAGCAGCTCCACACAATAACCCACACAGAAAACATTCCAGATCTTCCAGAATCTGGACCTATAACAAAAGAGTTGCACACTTCATTATGTATACATCTTTAATAACTGTATAAATTAAGCAACTTTATCAATCAACTGTATAAATAAAGCACCTGAGGCGACATGGCTCAACAAGACAACATACTGTAAGATGTCAGTATTGTAGTAAACACTGCTTGTACAAAAAAAATGCAACATATTGTATATAACATTTAATGCATTCCCTCTCAACTATGATCAGTATAATACATCTCATATATAATACATCTCATCTCGCCACCTGACAACATAACTGCACAGCATTTCTTCAGGAGTAGCATTAGCTACACTATATTATGTAATTAGAGTGATTGTAGCCCTGCTTATGTGTCATTTTTCTCTTTATTGCATACACTTTAGCATTGCTTTTTTTTTTGCAACATTTTCTCCCAGCTGTTCTTCTCAAATCACCCCCCCCCCACACACACACATACTCTCTCTCTCCCTGCCATCCACTCCTGTCCGATGTGTCACTCTATCTGGGTTTTAGCAAATGCATGTCTGTGCGTGTGTATGTACAGTATACTGTACGTGTGTGCATAGCGTCCTCTATGTGTGTATATGCTATCTTGTGCAGCCAGCCTAGCGTTAATCTGACGTCTTCGCTTGACGTTCCTGAGTTGAAACCTTGCATGACTCCCTGACAATCCCTGTTTAAGCCCAGAGACAGGACAAACCTTTGTGTGTGTATGTGTGTGTATTAAAGATATATAGACAGGAGGATATGAATAATTTGAAAGTGTTCTCATTAAAGTGTTAGAAACACAGTTGTCATGAGTGTCGATACACACAGCAGTTATTGGACAGCTTTACCACCAAAAACTTATAAATATAAATAAATCAAAATAAATAAACCAAAACTAAAATAAGGGCTTCCTATGACTACGATTTTTTCGACGTGGGTATTGCGTTGTGGACTCCTATAGAGCAGCTACACACGATAACCTGCACAGAAAGCTTTCTAGATCTTCCAGAATCTGCACCTATTCTAGCTGTTTTCCCTTGGCTTTCCAAACTGTTTTGTTCCCCCCCCCCCCCCCCCCCCCCCCGGCCTGCCTCTGCTGTGATTGGTCACAATCCCAAGCGCTCCTGAGGACTTCCGGACTACTGCCGGACCCAAGTTTCAAATTTTGTTGGTATAGGAGTTGGTAATAAATGAATAAAGTGGTAACGTAGATCTAGTGTAACTAGTGTAAATTTGGTCATGAAACTTTTTTTTTTTGCGGGACGACCCATGTTTAAAAAAACGTAGGTAGATCCGATTGTGGTGGAAAAGGAAAGAAACACAAGACACAAAAAACACAATTAGGACACTGATAAATTTAATTATTACAGCTCGTACTTCTGACTCTTCAACATGACCTAGTAACAACATCAGGCTTCAGCAACAATTTGGCGTATAGTCCATGTTCGCCCATGTTTCCATATGTTGCTTTTGCTCGTCAGGAATTCCAACCGCTTTTACCCGGGAATGCCCATATTAGGAAGCCCAGGTCATTGTGACATCAGAGTGAGTCGGTGTTAAAACTTAAAAAAATAATAATAAAAACTGAGCGTTCAGAGCCATCCCAAACTTCTTTCAGGGCTCACTTCCAAATGTACAAACCTTATTCTCTGAAACTTTGCCGTCGTTTAACACAATAATACAACATTCTAACAACATCTATGGATCTGAAAAGTGGAACAAGCATAACCGGTCCCCTTTAAGTGACTTACCTTGTACTTTTTGCTGTGAGCTGAGTTCTGGTTGGATTGATGGGGCCACTTCCATGAAGAATTTGGCTTTTCATGACAATATGCGTTCAAAAGAGTAGTACTATTGTATGTATATGTATGAGAGCGCTGTAACATTGATGGCACTGCATTGACAAACTGACTAGCCTTATTCTCATTAAAGTCTTGTAATCTCAGAAGAAATTAATGCCGCAGCATGAAGCCAGTAAAAACAAATCAATAGGAAAAAGGATACAAATAAAGTATGTGGGATAGTGCACTTGGCAGCTAAACTCTTCTTTACACTTGCTATGCCTTTTCTGGATCACCACATTGACTTTTTTCATCACTGTATTTGTTTTTGTCCACTACATTTACACCTTCGTAATTTAACATTTGACATTATTTTTGCTTCTGCAAGAAGACTTTTGTCAGATTAAAAAGAAATGTATGCAGAGCAACAGGATTTCATCAAATCCTCCATCATCCAAAACCCCAGCAGAAACACTGTCTCGCTCCAATGCTCCCTTCTGTTTCAATGCTGCTTGATCTTATCAAGCACAGTGCAGAGCTCACATAAACAAACACACACATGCACGCACGCCACATATACACACAGGCAAGCATGATATCTGTAAAATTCAGATACATTTTTCATGAATCCAAACTGTTCTCATTCTTTGTGTTGCAAGTGTGTGTGTGTGCTGCTGTGAGCGTCATCAGATCTCCAACTGAACAACAGTCTGTCGCCTGTATGTGTTGTTTTATTTATGGGGAATTTTCCGTAGAGCATGTGACATTTTTTCCACGCCCCCCAAATTGAAATACTTTTGAGAACACGATCATATTTGTTTATTCATCTGCATAAACCACTGTATGAGTGCCTGGCATCAGCACTATACATATAATCACTGACATAGATGAATACAATGAACTGAGATTACATCTGCAACAACTTCAAACAATTTCCTAGTTGTCTATTAACTCAATTTGTAACATTTAAACGCGACTACTAGTTTGTGTGATAGTCGTATAAGAAACCATAGAAAAACATTAATTCTGCTGTCTACGACTAGCCGTTCCTGACCTCAAAATGAAGCTGCAGGACATTGATCCAAACCACACCAGCGAGTCCACCTCTGAATGGCTGAAGAAAAACCAAAATAGGACTTTGGAGTGGCCTAGTCCAAGTCCTGACCTGAGTCCTATTGGGATCCTGTGGCATGACCTTTAAAAAGCAGTTTACGGTCACACTCTCCCATGTGGTTTGAATTACAAGAATTCTGCAAATATGAGCGCTGTAAGAGACTCATTGCAAGTTATGACCAAAGCTTGATTGCAGTTGTTACTACTGAAGGTGGTTCAACCAGTTATTAGGTTTAGCTATTAGGTTTTTCAATCCCTAATAATCCTAAATAATAAAATGTTTCATGTAATAACTGCAATTTGTGTTCAATTGTGTTGTCACTGACTGACTGATATTTACATTTGTTTGATGATTCCAAGTACACGACAAGTGTGACAAACATGCAAAAATGTAATCACAAATTCTATGTTCTATGTCTAGTAGGTTTAAGTGAAGTATTGCAGTTGTCATACTAACATGGCTATCACTTTCCACATGATGTTTCAGTGTGTCTCTGGGAACTTTTGTACATTTGTGTCAGAGGTCGCCAGTGTAGTACTTTGATGTGCTTGAAGTGGAACCTACCTTGGCTCCTTGTCACGACAAGACTTAATAGAAGGTGGTGAATGGAAGGTGGAGATCTTTGCAGTATTTCACCGCCCTCTCATAAGCAGTACATCAGGAGCAATTAGCAGTTAAGCGTTATGCTCAAGAACACGCTGACACTCTCTCCACAAGAGCCTCGTCTGGTCGGCGAAAGGGATGTTTGCCCACATACCTGTCATAAATGAGTTTCAAGCCCACCTGTTCACGCGGCTTCAATTTGGCAGCTGCACAGGAAAAGTGTGACTGCATGAAGCTTGACATAGAATAAGCTTGCAGTGCATCACTAGCCAGTAATTGTGCCCAGTTTTAGACCCGTTAACAAGTTAATATCATCAAGTCAACAACATATTAATTTTACTTTGAACATTTACATTTGCAGCAGCCTGTTTCCACCATCAGTCTGGCAGTCAAACCATATAAAATGTCCCGTGATCAAGATTGTAAATCAAGATAAGTGAATCCATACTTCTTTCCAAGCTGTACACTGACTACGTGTAGTGATGATTTACTATAGTATTGCCCCTTGACAATAAAATAAAATGAAAGTTGGTTTTTACAAATGGAATATACCCACTTTTGTGAAAGCCTGTTGTGCTCTATTCAGCTTCAATGTGTTTTTCTTCCACATAGTTCAGGCATATTTGTGATTGTTTTAAAGTGGGTACACCGTGGAGCTCAAGATGACATGTCATGCTGTGTTTTCTCCTCAGTACTGTCAAATAAATCATTAAATGTTGCCGTGGATGAAAGCACTTCAGTGATTTACAGGCCTGAAACTTTTCAGACCTTTTCGTTTTGTTTATGAGTTGATTTCCTTCACATTCATCAGAGTTCTCTTGTGTGTGACATTTTCTATGAATGGAGTCTTTCTCTGCATGTGGTTACAGTGTGCGGTTGTTCCACTGTGATATTTGTATCTATCTCTCAGCCACTTTAAGAGCAGAGCTTTATGTCATTCATGCAGGGTTAAATAGACTTGCCAAGCCCCCAGGCTGCACTCGTTGGGAATTGAACTGGCAACCTTCAGGGTCATGCTGACTGAATGTCTTCCGAGCTGTTCTAAATGATCTGGATAATGAGCCCGTTGAGAGTCGATGAGTGTGTAGATTAGCATACATTAACATAAATTAGGAAGGCAATTAATATTCTGTTCAATCTGTTCTGAAGTCATCTGGCTATCTAGAAGGAAAGACAGGGAAGAAAAACAGGAAGAGGGAGTTCGAAGAAAGAGAATCAGGCCATCCCTCATAATGGGCTGTCAGAATGTGTGAGCGGATGCCATTTGTCTTTTATTCTTAAATGAATCCTTGTGACATAATATAATATGAAGATGACTAAGGGTGAGATTGATTTGAGTAACTTTTCATTGTACCAACCAAACACCAGTGAGGATGTTGTTAAACCTGACCTCTCAGTGTGAAGACCTTTCACAGAGGCTTAAAGGGGAACTGCACTTTTTTTTATTTTGCGCCCATCATTCACAATCCCTATGTGAAACACAAACACATATTTCTTTCCCTTTTCTGTGCATAATAACGCCAGAAAACAAGTTAATGTGAGCTAGCTAACAATGCACGCCATCACGACACACCTATTTCGACCACAAAACCCTCCAAAAAAAAACAGCGTTGTATCATTTCATGTACATGCTGTAATCACGCAAGACGTATATTGATGCTAACATGTAATACTTACAGTAACTTGCCGTATTTTGATGATTTAAAACATTTTCTCACACATTGATTTCATATCAAGCATTTACCTTACCCTACTTCTATCAATAATAGCAGTATAGATACATCAACAACACTTACAATGTCCGCTCTCCTTGGGATGGCTGTGTCTTCCAGCACAAGACCTACGAATGCTCCAGTCCTCAGGAAAAAAAAAACGCTGACAGCAAACTGGCATCTTGTTGAGTCTTCGTAGCAAAATTAAGAGCTAGGTATCCACATGTCCGTCTGTGAGTGACGCTGACAAAATCCGCTAGCGATAAGTGAATTTCAGCGAGTAAATTATAAATGCAATAGTTTATTGGTCATGCCATTAAAAAAAAAAAAACATGTTCACAATCTTGTAATCATGTTTTTTGTTTTTTACAATTTTTGAGACCTCTAGACAGAAAATAACAGCCCTATAGTCACTATTCCATTTTTATTACTCAATATTGTAGATATAATTCAAGAAAATAAGCCATCTTTGTATGTGTGGCTATAAATGTCTTCCAGACATGTGGACAGGAAGTGATGTTGGGGGCTTTGGGTTGAGACTTACCTGGATTATAGCCACATTATTGTGATTATTATGTTATTATTTTTGTGCCGGGTGTGAGATAATTTCCACTTGGACTGAAAGAATGTTGTTCTGGTGATCAAGACTGGGCCTCGTCTCATCGGACAATAACTGACACCACCAACTGACATTCATCATGTCAATCATCTTAATTCCTTATTTAGACACTTATTTTTTGCTTGAAAAGTCATAATAGAGTGAAATAGTGATGTTCAAGCTGTATTGCACACTACAGGTGCTGTCATGGTCAGGTACCGCAAAGGGGGGCGTCCTGAGACTGCATGCCACTTCCCTTTTTGGGGTCAAACTGTGAAGAATATAGACATTTTTTGTACAATGAAACCACTATTGGTAATGCATGATAGTTTTTTTTTTTGTATTCAATATAGAAATGGACAAATACACAATGGTGAAAACACAACTTCTTTGGCAGAGGTAATTCATCCTTGCTTACCTAAGAGCATATCTGGGTAACCTCTCAAGGCACAGTGAGTCACCGTGACTCACAGCAGTTGAAAGCAGTCATAAGTGTAGCTACACTTAAAAAAAATAAATGCAGACAACACTTAAAGCAATGTTTGTAATGCAAAGTGGCTCAGCCGAGGAGGGCAACAACCGCGGGTGCGGGGAGGGGTGGAGGGGGGTGTGTTTAGACGTCTGTATAAACACAAACTACATGCAAAAGCTGAAGAGAGATGCTTGATAGTCAGAAAGCCAGTTCCCCTGCAGCAGGCAGACACTAATGTTAGCTCGCCTGCAGCCAGCGAAGAAAAATCCTCCATGGACGACAAAACTTTTAGTAAAGGAACTTCATCAACATCTTGAGGTAATTACACTACTCCCTCCATTAATGTCCCAAGGCTTTATTTGCTTCAACTGCACAGGGTACTAGGTACTGAAGTTCTGACGGTATTGGGTCATATTTCAGACAAAGCTATTGTCTCTAATTTAAGTTGCTGCATTAGTTGGTCACATGCGTTTTCTTTGGCAAGATAAATTCTGTTGAGTTATGAAAAAGCAGGTCAACCTCAAATTTGTTTGGATTTTTAAACATTTTTCCTATGAGGAAATTGTGCAAATACAGTGAAGCTTTTTATTTCCAATGAATTTGATGTAAAGAAAAAAAAATCACTCTTAATATATAAATGTTCAATACATAAGTGCACACCTCTCACATTCCTGTAAATATTATATCTTTATATGTCATTTCATGTGATGACACTAAAGAAACTACACTTTGATACTTAAAGTAATCAGCGTCCAGCTACTATGGCAATGGACATTTATTAGTCAGTTAATTAATGAAGGTGTCTCAGCTGAGCACAAAGTGTGAATATTTAGTGCGGATGGTGATATTTTCCAACACTGCCTTAACTCTCTTGGGCATGGAGTTCATTAGACCGTCACCTGAAATCCTTTAACGTTCTCCCACAGCTGGTGGATGTGAGACACCTTGCAATGCTCCACAGTTTGAGGATGCTCCACAGATGTTCAATAGAATTTCGGTCTATCACCTCTGCCCTCAGCTTCTGTAGGAAGGAAGCAGTCATCATGTGTTTGGTGACCTTATCATGTTGAATTCCGCCCTGCGGCTCAGTTTACGAAAGGAGGACATGTTGCTCTGCTTCAATATTTCCCAGTACATGTTTGCCATCATACATGATTACACTCTGAACCTAATAGGTTTATCTTGGTCTTATTGGCCTTGACATGGGGTGCCATGTTTAACTTGTACTCACTTTTGTGATGTACTATAAAGAACTAAAACTGATACCTTATTTTTAATTAATTATTTAATTATTTCTTATATACGTATTTAAAAAAGTCATCCATTACATTCTATTACATTCCGTCTTGCTATGGGTAGCTTTTATGATACAGTATGTTGACACCATCACTCCCGTGTTCATCACTCGAACCTATTACGCCTTTCTTCATATAAAATATATTTTTTTTCTGCCACTCGTAGCGTAGCGAGTCACACACAAATTCTTAATTTCGAGCATTACCACATTTATTAGTATGTCTTAAAGGTTTAATAGATGAGGCAGCTGATAAATGGACTTGTGAGATCAAACTACTTTAAAGGTGAGCCTCTGTAATGGCACTTGACTGTAGCTTGAAGCTTCTCTTATTTTTCATCGGACTCATTTTAATTAACCCGGTTCCTTCATAGGCCATTCGTCAATGCCTATATTTCATCTATAGAAAATAGTAAAACTACATATCATTAATGTGGTTGCTTTCACTGGACATGGCAGACATTCTGACTTCATGAATGATCGTTACTGACATTTCCCCTTAATGTTTCTGTGTTTTCCTATCATTGTGGTATTGAACAACACACTTTTTCCATCATAGCATCGGCATTTCCCTGTGGGGAATAATGCTTATTAATCAATATAGCATTGTGCTGAACACCAACAAGAGGCTACAAGATGGCCATGCAGTTTAATCTAAATACATTTACTCCATGACACACACACACACACACAAACACACAAAGCACATCACACCACAGGCAGCAGCTACAGTAGGGAGATAAATAACAGCGCAACATCATTTAAAGGAGCACTCCAGCGCATTAATCTTAACCAAGATCTTGGATTACCCCGTCCTGTAAAAGTAAATGCTTTCTAATGTCTTTTTTTATTTGGCTAAGAGACATGAAAAAGACGTAACAATGGGAAATCACAGGGATGCTACCTTTTCAGTGTGTTCTGGTTTGTAGGACTATGTTGTTTTATTTAATATAGTCACTCGTGGAGAGTATTTAACATTGAAATAATCCCTTCCAGTGTTGCCTATTTTCAATTCAACGTTTTTAGCTGTTATTGATGTGTAACAATAGGTTTAGTTAATAATAATAAAACATACAAATAATGACACACTGTTAATTCATTCACTACTGACATTTTTCAAAGGGCATGCCTTCCAGTATTGACCATTTTAGAGGATCTTCACTGATTTTTCAAGGCACATAGTCAACATGTCTTTCATCATTTTTTTCACATGTGGAACTGAAGAGTGTGTGCACGCGTGTGTATGCGTTGAAATTTAACCTTCTCCGCGCGACAGTCCTCCAAGCTTTTCCACTGCTTCCTTGCTGTGGGGCGCTTTCATACCCTATATGGACAAGAATACACTTCTGCTACCTTGTGCCCGTTTTTATGACGTAAAACTGCACTAAACAAGGTTTTGTGCACCTTTTTGCCTCTCTCACAAAGAAGTGAAAAAAAAAAAACATTCAGGGCCGGTCGTTCTGGTTGCAAAAAATCTATAAATATGCCTTCAGTAGCCCTAAGTATTAAAAATAAGTTAACCAGGCGGTTGTAGACAATTTCTACCTGTCTTATATTTTCCTTTTCCAGAGGAATGACTGATAATAGATTGCAGGTATTTCCTGCACATAAAATGAAAACCTCACCTCATCCCGCTCAAATCCCAAAGGAGTGATGCTCAGAATGAGAAGTATGAAGAGATAGCCTCACACATTTGCCCTTTGGGACATCTTTACATTTTTTTCTATCATTTGTACATTTTTCCTTATGTCACTCAGGTGAAACATAGCCTTTAAGGGACTGACTGTCACATTTGCAAAGGTTGCAATATTTTACTATTGTGGCTGCACTGCACACTGTTTATTTTTAAACTCAAAGGTCAGTCAATACTAAACAAATGTAAGCCTGTGTGGAATTCAGTTCAGTCTGTGAAAATTGATATTACAAGTGTTTTAACACTTTCTTTCTGTTCTCATCCAAAGCAGTTACGCAGCTTAGCCAATCTTGGTTAAATTATTTTGCTTAATAACGCTCTTAGTCATTATGATCCAGTTAACTCCAAACGACTCCACACAGCCTGCAGCCGCTGTGCACCACCTCAGGGGGAACACAACTTTTTTTTTTCAGAGAAACCCACATTTCTCCTGCAGTATATGTTCACATTTATGCATGTGTCTCATTCCCACGCTTGTTTATGTAATCGATTTCATTTCCCTAATCATACAAAACAGCGTGTGGGTTCCTTACAAATTACAGAGAAACTCCAGCTTGCTTCATTGTAAGACTATTCATGGAATTTCTCCCTGAATAATCACACATGTATTAACATACACATTCCTTTCATTAAAATCAGGCCCATATTTGTATTTTAATCATAGAACAGAATGGAAATGTCCTTCACTCACTGAACGCGTGTAAATGCTGACAGGCACTGTTTTATGTTTAGAATAAATGCTTTTAATAGATTCCCATGAATCCACCAAACGTGCAAGTACAGGAGTATCCTGGTTGTCCACATATGTGTTGGTAACTCAGTCTTTTTGAAGAATAGATAGTGGTTCTTTCGATTCTGGCCAGGTAATACTTGAAGCATCTATATTATATGTGTGTAGGCCCTCTGATTTTAAAATGCATAAACATGATGAAGAACTGTTTCTGTCTCGTTTCTTACTACACTCTGGTACCCTTTGCTGATTAGGTGTTCAAGTGCACTTAGTATTTCTGAGTGCTTTCAGCTTTCGGGTCTGTGCTTTTTTTAAATTGAGTAAGGATGTTACAAATCTCAGATCTTTGATAAAAAAGGTGAGAAACTTTGAATTTGAGAAAAAAAATTGGAGCAAAGTACAATGATCGCGTCAATTAAAGGTTCCTTGTTAGCACATGTTGTAGAGGGACAGACACATTACAGATAGTGAGCCGGGCCAGTGTGTCTCATGATGATTGTTTCTGCTTCGCTTCTGAAGTTTACATTAAAGTTAAAGTGAGCAATTAGAGTCCATGTGGCTCTTCTGTCCTCGTCCCTCCTCCATTTCATTGATGTGTATTTTACAATGTTTTTATGTATGTCAAACTATAATTCTTGTCCATAAAATGTGTTTTGTGTTACTATTTTTGTCTGGAACAGAGTTATTTGATTTGCATTATTTTGTTGTATAATATGGTTTGTTTCGATTGGTTCAAGTGGTTAGCATGTTGTTTCCATGTTTGGAAGATCTGTGTTCGAATCTTCGTAGGGTATCTCTGTCACACGTTTGCTCCGGCTAGTCCGATTTCCTTCCAGATGTCCAAAAACTTGCGCATTAGATTAATTGGTGACTCTAAATTTGAGTGTGAATGGTTGTGTGAATGATTGTTGTACCCTGCCGACCAGTCCAGGGTGGGTGTACCCCGCCTCTCGCCCAAAGTCACCTGGGATAGGCTCCAGTATACCACTGCGACCCTAGTGAGGATGAAGCCGAATACAAAATGAATGAATGAATGAAATGTGTGCGTTTGTTGTACTTTCGGTTTTCGTCCTACCTTTTGGAACAGATTCTCTCAAAAACCGAGGTTCCACTGTTTGCATCAATAGGAGTTCCAGCACGCTTCCCAGTATGTGCCGAACAGTGCATCTCCTTGTAATTACCAGTTACTTCACTTTGACGGAAACATGTTCCTAAACAGGAAGAAGAGGGTTTCCATCTGTAAAGCTCAAGCTCTCACTATCACTGTCCATTACTGTCATTTACGGTGTAGAGACGTGATTATATCATGAGGCAATTATACTTCCCATCTGTCCTTGAATGTGGGAACTCTGGACCGTACCGAATGTTCTCAACAGAATAAACTGATTACGAATGCATCTACAAATAAAGCAAAATAAGCTACACATTTCGTTCTTTGCGTACTGCAATTCTGATGTACTGTGGGATCATGATTACAGGCCTTTCAAGTAGACGGCAAAATTATAATACTAGCCACGGCATGTGTGATTTTCTGCATTTTCCAACACCGTGGCATTCAATACACATAGTGTATAGAGTGCATTACCAAAGCTCTCTGACTAAAAAAGGCATTTAGATGCCAAACGTTTGAACTGAAATCAGCTCATGCGACAGGTGATCTACAGAATGGAACGCCAACGGAAAAGAGGATAATGAAATACGCGTAATGGAATACATGTGATGCACAGGTGCTGTGGGGATATTATGGAAATGGCATTCCGAACGCTGAATGTGCAACACAAAATGATGGATGCATAAAAAGATGAAATGACGGTTTGAAAGACTGACGTCTTATGTATGAGGTCTGCAGAGATAACGGGGTTATTCCGATGCGCTTTAAAGGTAAGAAGTTGAGATGAAGTGATACGAATGCAAAAATGTCAAGAGGCGGCTAATATGTAGAGACAGTTTACAAAGGAGAGATGGAGAAGCCACAAAGAATGGAGAGATGAGGTAAAGCTTTCAAAGGTTAATGTGGACTCAGAAAGGAGGGTGTGTGTGAGGAGGTGGTGGACTGCATTAATGTGAGAGCTGTGTATTGAGAAATAGCACAAAAGTAAGCGAGGGCGGAGGATGACATTGTTAATGGAGGAAATCGTAAGAGGAAGTGAAATTATGTAGACAAAAGGATAAAAGACTGGCCAGGAGTGCTGTCATCTGTCATCTTTCCCTTCATTAACCAGGTCATTGTTAAATTAGCATTGTGTACAAAGGCATTTTTTGTTCTTTTGGATGTGTGTAGCTATGCATGCACGCTACTACATATGAAAGAGGTGGAGGTTGAGTCATGTTGCAAACAGTAAGATGTTTGATCATTCACCACATACTTCCTAATGACTTGTGCACTTCCTGGATGAAGGTTAAATAATATGTGTGTGACCAAGACAATTCATAAAGCTTGTCATTGCTCAAAGGCGATATAACGCAGATGTCACAATTATTGCCAAGCAATGGTATTAAAGACACTGGTCTTTTTGGCAAGAAATAGTGTATATGGGAATGCAAAAACTGTATCTTTTGTAGGGGTTTGTAGGACGTCAAGAGGTTTGCCACCAGCTGCTTATAAATATCTGCCTTATAGTAACTCTGATGCAAAAGTCAATTACATTTAATAAAATTTCTCTACATTCATGCATTTTGCCCACTTCCAAAAGATATATATTAGATCAAAACGCTCTCAATATTTAAATGAGTGTATTGGAATGTGCAGACAGGCTTTTAACTAGACCTGGCTGCTTGTTGACACTGTACCGTTTTGCCTTATTTTGCTAAAAATTCCCATTTTGACCCAAATACTGGATCTTGGAAACCATAGCCAATCTGCATTTTTACTTACTCGTTCTTTATTAGTGACTTAAACCAAGGTAAAAGTTCACTACAAGCATTTTGCTTGTAGACCAATGAAATATAAAGAAAAAAGTCAGAGGTATGAATGTGTTTGATTTATAGCGAGGGAAATATGTTGCCAGTTTGCAGCCTTCTATGAATATGACCCGTGATCCCTGGTACCTCATCAGCCTTCCATCTGTGCGGAGCAGATGTTTACAAAAAAAAAAAAAAAATACATCACCTTCACTGTCATGTTGGTCCAGTAGGGATGTAGAACCCTACAGGGAAGGAGGTAGTAGAGGAGACTGACAAATATCCAAGCTAGCAGGGATGTTGCCGCAAAAAAATATGAAAAACACCTCTCATAAAATCCTTGAACGTTTAAAGATTGTTCAACAGTGTAAATCAATCAGCCAGAAACACAAATGTGGATCCAAAGTACTCTCAAACACTTCATACAGCTTGGCGTGAATTCAAGTAGTCGATTATAATCCTCCGTGGGTTCATGACTATAAGCTACTCTGTTCACACACCACACCATGCCATCCTGTGTCAACAGTAGTTATCGATTCTTTCAGCTTGCTAAAAGTCAAACCTTTTCTGTTTGACAGTTACCCAGTCCAACATGTGCCTCAGTCCATCAAGCAGCAATCTACTTTTTCTTATTTTGCTCTGCTCTTGCTCTCATCTGCTGGCTAACTGCTAGCACTCTGTGTAGCCGCCGCCTCCACGAAGAGGTGGAATAGTTGAGAAGATGCTCACTCTCTTGTTTCTTGTGTTCATTTCATGGAGAATCATAGAGTCAGACACGTGTCTAGAGTGAACCCTCTTGTCATCCAGCCTGTGTACCACAGAGAGATGGAGCAGATGTGCATACATTTATGTCAATTTATCATTTTGATAAGTCAATATATCAATTTTCCATTTGCTTAATTTCCTGTGATTGTTGGCTAATTTCAGAATAACATACATTGTTGGTTTAAAGCCCCTGTGTAGACGTTATTCATTATTGTTGAGTGCCAATGCAATTCAGAGCCAGTAACCAATGTTTGGTTCAATATTTACAGATGTGGGATTTGTCTAATTAAATGATCCGCCTTCTGCGATCTGACGACAAAGTCCCATTCTTGACAGAATCCAGACACCATTTCAGTCACCATTGTCGACATTGAACAGCTGATCCTTAGCTGTGCAATTTAATGAAGAGCAAATGGAATGAGGACTCATGGACTTTCGGCTGCTTGATTTGGTGGCAGTGCTACTTGGCTTGTCTGGTATTAACTAACAGCATGAGAAGAATGAGTGAAACATTGGTTGAAGGTACTGAGCTCAACCATGACCAGTGTAACTTTATTGCTGCTTAGTATCTCTGCAATATAACCACAAGTGGGACATCTTCTCTGGGAGGGTGAGACTACTTTTATTTGAGTAACCCTCAGGAAGGCTACAGAAACACGACATAATCTAGTCCTTTGAAAAAACTTTGAAATATTCTGACTGACCGAAAAGTCAAAGCTGCTTAATCGTAATATCAGAAATGCAGTTGGATTCCATCCATCATTCAGCGTGATGCATATGATAAGAAAAGAATTGACAAGACATGAACCATTGAGGAGGAAGTATCACTCTGTTACAAAATCCATTCCACTCAATCAGTCCACCACATAATACTGAGTGAAAGTGAAGCATCTAAACTTACAAAATACCCTGTATATCGGGCAATACCTGGTGGGTTGTTTTCTTTTTGTGTGTTGTAGGTGGGTGTATGTCATATGAGGGCCCCATCAGAATTTTATGTAGGCACACTCGTGCAAGCTAGAGAAAGAGAGAACTTTCCCGTTTTAGAGTTACAGTCGTAGAAAGCCAGGGATAGTCAATAATCTCCTCATACAGTTGCACTTGCAAATGCTGATTTGATGTCAGAATGTCCGTGTACGGGACTAAGCTCTCTCTGCTTGCAAATACCTGGGTGATTCACTTATCAGCAGCATTTGAGAGGATCAGCTGTTTATGTAACTTGATGTTTTTCAATATGGAATGGCCATATCCAGTCAAGTCTGGCAGGTAAAAAAAATACTTACTGAGGAAAAGACAGGAAGCAAAACTGGAGGTAGCAGAGATGCTGATGTTGAGGTTTGCATTGGGAGTGACCAGGATGGATAGGATCAGAAACTAGTATATTAGAGGAACATTGCATGTTAGAGGCCTTGGAGATAAAGTCAGAGAGGCCAGACTGAGATGGTTCGGACATGTCCAGAGGAGAGATAGTGAATATATTGGTAGAAGGATGCTGCGTTTGGAGCTGCTAGGTAGGAGGCGTAGAGGAAGAACAAAGATGAGGTTTACCGATGTAGTGAAGGAGGGCATGAGGGTAGTTGCTGTGAGAGAGACAGATGGAGAAGACAGGGTTGGATGGAGGCGGTTGATTTGTTGTGGCGACCCCTGAAGGGAAAAGCCCAAAGAGAAAGAAGAAGATATACTATTTGCTATATTTAGTACATTGTGCTACTAAATGAATCTGAATGGAACTTGCTATCAGCTGCAGACCCAACGGGGAAAATATACACCTTTATAGATCCTCACTCTTACCTGCATACAAATCGCTTGGGCTACAAATGTGTCCTGTTCCTATGACTAGGATTTAAATTAGAAAAGAAAGGAAAGGAAAGGAACTTGTACTTGTACTTAAATTAAAACCGAGTCGTTCACACTCGCACATGTACAAAAATCCTTTATGATTTATTCTAGCATTTTACATTGTCTAATTTTACTTTTCATTTTATTTTGCTGTGGTTGGGGAACAATGGTGGTTAAAGTTAAAACGTTTGTCCAGTAGTATTTATGTGTTCATAACCACAAAACCTTGTCACACGGAACATAGTAAAACTAGGACCACCTGTCATAGCATCCTGATGATCTGGTCCCGATTTTTTCTTTTTTTTTAATGAGACATAAGCACAATGTTTTAGACACATCCATCCATACATTTTCTATGCTGGACTTTGGGTGAAAGGCGGGGTACACCCTGGACTGAATTGGTTGCCAGCCAATCAGAGGGCAGATATAGACAAACAGCAACCATTCACACTCTATTGACAATTTGGACTTGCCAATTTAATCTAGATAGACATTATAATGTAGACATTACACATTACATATAGACATTAAAATGTTTCGGAACAACAGAAAAAAATGAATAAAAACATAACATTATTATATATAATAAAATATATGCCCCTTCAGTGGTGGTTGATGGTGCATTGTTGAAGTTGACTTCGTAGCTTATTACAAAGAATAGTCCTTGGTGGTGATACTTAAAATGACTAATAAGGACATTTGGCCCATTCCCTGTTTAGACAGCAGCCCTCAATAAATATTATGGCATAGTATTGACTGCTTAATGGGGCCCAATATCATTAGTTTTCAGGGCTCTAAAATCTAATTAGCATGGATATAATTATTAGTGTTTATATGGGTGGTACTCCTCCCATTCACTTTCACCATCTTTTGTTTTCTGTCTCACTAAAGATGTTGTCAGTTATGTCATCTACAGAAGAAGATAAGAGGCGTTGTGTGTATGTGTGGGTGCTGTTGATTGGAATGTGTTCACTTTTGCTTTGTTTTGTGCCTGCATGCGAATTGTCAAGACAAGCTGGTGCTTTATTGAGTTACTTTGATGGATTCACCACCACCACCACCCATCAATAAGAATACCTTTAATCACCTGTAACGTTCCGTCAGTATGCCCTCTATAACCTCCCACTCCTTTACTTTCTACTTCCCATCCACTCCTACTCCTTCTGTGCAGCTTCTTGCTGGCTTTTGAATAAAAACAATAACATGATTACCTTTTTGGCTGATTTTGAAAACATTTGGAAGATGGTGTGCCAGCCACGTCTGATAGACAGACCTTGCCATTTAAAGTGGCTAAGTTTTTCTAAATTATCTGAAGAACATTCAATTAACAGGGAACTGCACTTTTTTTTTATTTTACCCATCAGTCACAATCCTTATGTGAAAAATGAGCACATTTTTTTCCCTTTTTTGTGCATCATAACATGAGCAAACAAGTTAATTTCAGCTGGCTTACAATGCTGTCATTGGGATAGACCTATTTCGACTATGAAGCCCTGTAAAAAAACAAAAACAAACTGTAGCAAGGTTACCATCACATACAGTGATGATAACATGTAATACTGCAGTATTATCGAAACCTCTTTCCTCGGTGCATCTCACCTTGTAATTTTTGGCAACGTAAATACTCACATTTTTGCTTTCACGCTCCCATTGTTATTTAGGCTTAATGTTCCTTCAGGTTCTTCAGTGCATTCTTCTCTTCCGTCCCTCTTGTTCCTTTGCCCCAGCTGCCCTTATGCTTCTGCTGAGTGATGGATGGGTGAAACAAACAGGTTGATGACAAAATGAATGATTATTTTGTGTACATGTGTGTATGAGAATAGGTGAACGAAGGAGAGACATATGTGTGTGTCATATGCCAATGAGTGTGTCTGTCTTTGAATGTGTTTGTAATGCATTCATGCTGAAGTACAGTGACTGATTACACCTGTCATTTATCCCACTATGCCTTGTCTCACTATTAGACTTACTTCATTCATTAGCATTTGTTGGGTCGTTGCACTTGGAACACTGTGTGTGCGTGTGTGTGTTGTGAAAGAGGAAGATGCGTATTTTTACATGGTAAATGGGTGTCCTGATACAACTTTTTCTAATTCCGATATTGCAGCCTTGGTTATCTTCAATACCTATATTGATCCAATGTCAGCACAGATTAGAAAAACTTAATAGAAAAGGATTGATCAACTGATATCATTGAAACAGAGAATAATAGTCAGCCACAATATTTATGACAAAAATATACCCCTCTTGATGCGTTTATTGTATCATTTCATTGGCAATAGGAATAATGTAACAAAGCTCAACATGCTCAATGAAGGGATTCAATCCAACATTATTCACCACTGTTAAGTTTGTCACACTTTGCAAATGTTTCAAAAAGCGGTATATGTTTCAGGAAGCTGTAGTGGTGTGAAAATCCACACGACTGACTCTTTGTCCTTTTTTTTTGTTAGCTTGTGATCATGTGGGTTCCTGCATGCTGAAATTTGATGCTGCTGTATATTAGTATAATAGTATACATAGTAGTATAGTAGTAGTATAGTAGTGCTGGCTCAGAGTCTGGAATGAACTGCTTGTATGGGAGTGCCAATATCAGAGGTCTTAGATCAGTATCCCATATTCATATCAGATAGGGTCACAGAGCAGTATTTAAATGAAAACCCTGTAAAAAGCTGTAAATCACGGTGCGTTGAATGACCAATACGTCCACGCTTCAGGCTCACACCATCAATCTTTCCAGAAGATTTTGACTGCTGCATAACACACACACACATAAATGTAGAGTCATTGTTTTCAGGTACAAAAAAACTGATCCTCAATTTAAATGTCTAAATAGTGCAACAGCACAGTCGTTTTAACAGATGTCTTCCTTTTCCACGTGAAGGGTGTACACACTGCCACGCCTATGTAGAGATGATTTATAGCATCCGCCTCGGTTGGATAATGAACAATGATAGTCTGTACATTATAATTTAAGTGTGATATATCTTTTGGACATATGTTAGTTTTTGTTGGAAAAGGACGAGCTGTCATTATCATTCCACTGTGCCTCATGGAAATGTGAGGACAGGATTCAGTCACTTGTTGATTGGACCAGACAAATGTGCACCATGTACATTAATATAAATATAAATGATTAGGTTGCCAATGTTTTTAATTGGCTTCTACTGCAAAGTAGTAGTCTCAGTTGGCTTAAAACAACAGTGGCGGTCTTACTTTATGATCTGGTAATGGTTAACAGTGCAGTGAATGCCTCTATTTGCGTGTAGTTTAAGAAAGCAACCAAAATATTACAAACAAGTTAGTCATTCATTTTCTACAACTTATCCTCACGAGGGTCGCAGGAGTGCTGGATCCTATCCCACTGAGGCGGGGTACACCCTGGACTGGTGGCCAGCCAATCACAGGGCACATATAGACAAACAACCATTCACACTCACATTCATACCTATGGACAATTTGGAGTCGCCAATTTACCTAGCATGTTTTTGGAATGTGGGAGGAAACCGGAGTACCCGGAGAAAACCCACGCATGCACGAGGAGAACATGCAAACTCCACACAGAGATGGCCGAGGGTGGAGTCGAACTCGGGTCTCCTAGCTGTGTGGCCTGAGTGCTAACCACTCTCCACCATGCAGCCCATATCTGTAACAAAGGTAGGATACGTACATTATCTAGGTATGTTTAGCTGTCCTATGTTCAAGTCTGTAAACAAATACATAATGACCCTAATAATAACATAATATATATAATATATATTATTCACAATATTATTATTCATAATCCACAAGGCAGGACTTGATAACCTTTTATCTAACAATGAGGAAATTGCTTACATTTATTATTATGATATTTGGAGAACTCACATCTTCACATCAAAATGCCAAAAATTGTCTGTGTAGATGATGTCAACATACAAAGAACATGACACAACATGAGGGCATTAATCATGTTTATTGCCCTGCCAAGATGGTGAGTTCAGTGACCAAACACTCCCTGGTAATCTTATTTTGTTCTGTTTCCATGCTGTACTGTATTTTATACACAGTCAATACTTCTTGTTGTTAGTTTTTTGCCATTCTTCTATGGCTTCATGTTGTGATGCAAATCTGAGAATCTGGGACACAGCAACTTTCTTTATTGGCATTTGAACAATTTGAGACTGTAGGTGCGTGGATGCATCATCCAATACACATACACACACTCTTCACCACAGCAGTCATCCATTTATCTTGTAAATACGTTGGAACACTTAAATATAGCTGCCTTAGAGGGCTCAGTTATAACACAGAAAGCCCTAAAGGGGCTCTTTATTTCCCCAAACACAACACATATTGATCCAGAGGAGACATCCACCAACAGACACTTTCTCTCACACACACACACACACACACAATACAATAGTACACACGGGTCTACATGAAATGTCTCAGGATTATTTTTATATGAAACTATCAAAACATCAATTGAACTTGAAAGTGTTAAGAGTTAAAAAGTAGGTAGGTTTAACAGGGCTGACCTTTTTTTATGGTTAACACCCACAGACATATAAAAGACAGGCTGGCCCAGCCGGGAAGCTATGGATAAACATCTAAACAAGCACACACACACACACACACAGAGGCATGCCCACACCCTTTGAAAATGCATGAAACCCAACAGAAATAACTCAACTCTTCCATGCATTTCTACTATTATATCCCTATGTGTCCTGTTAAAAATGCTATATAAGATGATGCCCCAGTGTCTCATATCCCAGACTAGTGGTATGTCGGAGGTGGTTCGGGGCAGGCTGGGACGGTTCTAGTGCTAACTGGAGACAGTATGCTGAGAATGATGAGGGTGAACTACAGGAATGAGGTGTTGGTGAGTAGGTAGGAGCTGTAATGTTTGGGCCATCTGGAGGTCAAATGGAAGATGACACTCACTCACAGACTCATCCTTTATTGTTGTTTACGCACATAGATTTTCTCGGATACAAACAAAAGGCAACTTTTGTGTGTGTGTTGTGTCACCATCATGATACATGAGTATGTACATGAATAGTTCTGACATCCAGTTTTCCCACAATTCTAAGCTGCCTAGGGTACCACCAACTGTCACCTACTATGGCAATTGACTGTTTTGAACACATTCGTTCTCACACACACACACACACACAAACAGTAGTAGTGGGATTTAAAAACAGAGTTAGAAGCAAATATGCATCTGTTCACAGGTGCATACACGAAGACAAAGTAATGCAAACATCCTTAAATCTATTACAAAAACAAATTGGAAGAGAAATGGATTTGCATATGCATGCAGTGTGAAGACACACACACACACACACACAAGCCCATCCATCCATTCTGCAAAGTGAGTTGACAGATGTAAATGTGCCCAGAGGACAGCAAGACTAAATGAAGATGCATTAGACCTTGTGTGCACATGCATGCATGTTTGTGTGCGTGAAGGAGACCAAAAGGTGCTTGAGGCAACAGAGGCAGCGATGATAAATGTCTATTTAAACATGGGAGCAAGGCACACTTGTGTTGCCATTGTATTGATCTGCTCTACTTTGTTCACCTCCAAGCTCATGTCATTAATGTTGTAAATCTTGCTCTGTTCTACATAAATCTGTCAGGCTAATGAATGTATTGCTCGTGTAATATCTCAATAATCTGTTGCTGTGGGGCAAGTTTTCTCACAGTGATTGAATATGCACATTGAGCCAAACACTCATCAGCCACAACATTAGGTACACTTGCACCATCTAGTAAGAGAGTGGAGTGCAAAGATAAATGTTCAAATAAAATCTGACAGTGTCAGTGAAATATGTTCATTCTTTTGTTTTTTGATACATGATACATGATGCATGGGCTGGACCTCAGGTGGTTTTGCATGTGTCTAAAGTGCGTACACAAGATTGCATTCCCACACAATGCTATGTCCTGGATGATGGCATTGTTTGCGTGTCACTGTCCCCTCAGCCAACAGCACAGCCTAAGGGCAGATCACTCTCACTGTGGACCGGGTCAGAGTTTTCATAGCAATACTGACAGGAGTCACAAAGATTGAAGGGGGTGTGTAGTCAAGGTCTGTGCTGAGAGGGAATGATAAGGGACAGTTGGGAGGGATGAAATTTTAAAAGTGTAGATGCTGTTTTATCTCCCACTCCTGTCTTCTGTGATACCGTCTGCCAATACTGGGAAAGTATGAAGTTATGCTGGAGGGCTTATGGAGCCTTAAGCCTTTTTATTTGTGATGTCCATACAAAGTACACACAAAGAACATTGACATTGTTTCCATGTTTGTTACAATGGCATTCTTAAAAAAAAAAAAAGACCAAACAGTTATCAAATATTCACAAACATATTTTTAATCCGCATTTCAAAAGCCTTAAATTTGGATCAGCTCACAATAAAACAAAGTTCATTCTCTATGCACATGTACTTTAGTGCACATGTTCAGTTTTAAATCCATTCCTTTTAAATGCAAATTAATGTTTTTTTTTTTTTCATTGTCTTTTCTATATGTGGTTTTAGTGAGGCTGACTGATGTTTCCCCAGGTTGTCCCCTGCTGTACTCTTTAGCCTCAGGCTAGGTCACTGTTTCCATAGCAACTACTGTTCTGGAGCCCATTGCCCAAAAATGTCTTTGTTGCACACATCAGAATAGCTGCCATTAGGAGAAATACAATGCCATATACTGTATATATATATATATATATATATAATATTTTTTTTTCTCTCAAAGGCTTGCAATTTTCATCATATTGTCAGCCGAGCTTCAACAAAAACAAAAATAAAAAGTAAAGAAAATACCCAACTGCCTCCAAAGTTGCATAAATGTTGGATTGAACCCAGCACGTTCCCTGACTTTCTGATTGGTGCAGGACCCTAGCCTACCTTTTCCAGCCGTTCCAATGGAAGTGAAGTGTGCCATGCCTTGGCTCAAATCAGTGCCTAATCAAACGTACCTGACTTTTAAGTGTGAAGATACAGATACAGATACAGATGGGGTACTCGCTCATCCCTCGCCTTTATGTGTTAGGTCCACAGCTGGTTTCAAACCCATAACCCCTCTTAGCTCCTCAAACCAACTTCCCAGAGCCAAGTCCTCATAGAGTGAACACCCCTTAGAAATAGATACTTGCAATATATTTTATTGGAAACCCTTCAGGGAAAAGAAGAGCTTGTCACTGTCATCATGGTGGCTGAAAGCTGATGTAAGCCCCGAGTATTCATTCTTTTCTGTCAGAGAGCACATGGCAGTTGATAAGAGAGTGAAGGGTTCTCTATTCAACATCCCAAGCAGATGCTCAAGCAACCAAAAAAGCCCGGCCTCTAATCATTCACAGTGCCTTAAGGTACTTTCTTTCCAAAAGTCTTTACATGAATAAAACATACAAATATAAATCAGCAGAGCGTTATAGCTTCACTAATTAAGCTAGCTAATTGCAACAACACTAACTTGGTCATTACAGGCACCCCATCTCCGTTTGACATTAATTGCTAATACATTTGTTCACATCCTGTATTCAACATTCCTTATTTTCATTGTTATTCACTCTCGGTTGTTGTCCAGATCCACTTCCAGGTCTTTCTCAGAACCTTTATTTTCTTCCATTGGGTTTGCAACCTCCTTAAGAGCAGCACACAAGACAACATTATCATCTTGTAGTACCTTAATTTAATCTCCTAGTGCCTTGGTATTCTTGAACAGTTCTATTCCCCCCCTCAAGGTTTATGGCTTCATCATGGAGCTCCATGGGTATTCCATTCTGTGCATGTACATGTTCAATATGTAACAGCGGACCTCTAAAATATTGCCTTATTTGTGCTGCAGTTTTGCAAAGAGATATAGCGCCCTCTCGCCTATCCGACTAAAAGTTGAGGATGTCCGCAAGCTGTTCTGATGTTTCTATTCACAAATGCAAGGGGATGACTCAAAATCATTTATTTAATTAGTGGACCAGCTGCAATATCCAAACTAGACATAATTAGTGTCTTAATTAAGCAACACTGCTGTCTAAAATCCACGCAGTATCATATAATTATAGTTGTACATTAGTTACAGGCACAGTCTCCAAGGCAATCGTGTACTAGAAAGTATTCCATAACAAAAAAAGAGTTAAGTATGCTCTCTATCATTCAATGTTTGTGCCTCGGTGTCACCAAAAAAAAAAAAAAAAAACAACCACCACCCCACTTTTAGGTAAAGGCAACACAATTACTATATACAATACTGCATATATTTTGATATATAGTCACACCTGACTGTAAGCCACAGGACCAGCCAAACTGTGAAAAAAAAAGTGCCATCGAGTCTTGAAAAATACAGCATGTCAAAATGATATATGTACATCAATAAGATGCAAAACAGTGTACGCACGTTTTAACATCAAAACCTGGGGATGACACCTGCATTGCTCGCAGGCTGTTTTGCTGCTGCAATATTTTCAACTTTTCCTGAATTACAACTTAATAAGAGATGCATCATGTCATTCTATAACCTGATATGTTTGAGATTGCATGACGTTACCCAATTATGGCATGCCATTCAGGGAGCATATCATCTGGACAGCTGGTCCAAAGAGTGAATCATACTATTTCAAAATTTGTTTAATCCCTACATCAATCAAAAGTGCAGAGGAAGCACCCGTATCCACCAGATCTGATTCCGTGCTACTAACTTAGTGTACATGAAGGATAACTATTGTGACTAAATGTTTGGACATTGTTTGAAAACATTTTTTTCACAAGGTCTTATAATTGCATTAGCATATAATGCATTGTCATTTAGTCGGTTACAGAGTGTTAATTTCAAGCACTGATTGGAAACACAGGGATAATTAGATTCTAACTCTGTCATGGAATAAATGTTTTGACTTGTAATTCACTGATATACACGTGGTCACTGTTGGCCATCACAACACTGCTGGGTTCTTTATTAGTGACCCTTTCTCAGCTCGGCACTCTCACTGGAAAGGCTGTGCAGGGTTGGTGTTTAACAGACTGTGGCTGCTACAGTGATTACTTTGTTTAGCAGATGATTGATGAGAAGCACTGCTGGAAATGTCACTTACTTCGCTAATATATTTGCACCAAGGGAACATAGGAAAGCCTCTGTACGGACATTGAAATACATTTACAGTGAGGCTACAACACAAACTTTGGCTTTGTGCTTCTTGCAGGCGTTAAATCCTTTTGCTTCCTTTACCATCTCACTTGTGATTCGATAGTCAGTGTGAAATCAACACTTTAACTGATCCACACTTTCACTGCTGTGAGTTCATGTTGGAAACCTTGCTTACTGGAAAATAAAATAAATATTCTCCTACCAAAGTTGACTTGACCTAAGCTGAGGAGTTGTCCAATCTGGAAGGCCCTGGGGCACACTTCAAAAATCCTGGAGGGGCTATATCTCACGGCTGGTCTGGACTCATGGAGCGATGGGGGGTGTCTGAAAGGAAGGTGCATACAAGCCTCTGTTCTTATACAGGAGCCTTTCTTTGATCTGACTTAAAGAAGTTACTATAAATATCAATCTTGATGATGTAAAGTATCAGTGCAGCCAATGCTGCTGTGTTTTTGTTTTTTTTTTTCAGGTACAAATTGCAAGCTTTGTCACATACATGCTGTTAGCATGTTAAAGGGACTGTTTGCAATGGCTGCCTCGAGGGCACTAATTTTCGAACGTGCTACAAACACACACACACACACACACAGGAGTCTGGGTCCTTTCTAAGTGCTGGCAGTGTGAAGGTGTAGATGTCACAACATCCTTCTTGTATTTTTCATATCCAAGGCAATGGACAATCAGTAAAGTCTATACATATATGTATATATGATATCCGTTCACTGGGGTTGCTTTTTTGTATGTGAGCATACTACTAACTGTAGCAGAGTAACAGCCGTGAATGAGACATGGACACATGCCTTTCTCTTTTCTGTGCATTCTATATCTGTAAACACAGCAAGAAAGACACATGCAATGGAACTCACCTATTCCGCCCATAATGCCCTACCAAGCTGCAGTGATATTGTCATTATTATTGTTATTAACATTGTTACGCCAAATAATTGCATTACTGCCGTTAGTGACAGCTCCCCACATCACAACGAGAAACTATTTTCACCAATTTTGCCCATGACTCACAATCCTTATGTGAAATATTTCACTTTTCTGTGCATTACAACAACACGTGAAAACAAGTTAATTTTGGCTAGCTTACAATGCTGTCATTGGGATACACCTATTTCGACTATGAAGCCTCTAACAACGTTGCATCATTTGATATCCATGTCTTATCGTGCATTAGCAAGAGCAGGGATGATAATATGTAATATTTGCAGTACCATGTCATATTTTGATGATTTAAACACTACCACAGGACTGTCATTATTATTTATTATTTTTATTGTTATTATTATTATTGCCACTCTGGTCGCTAATTTTTTTTTTAAACTGAACTGTGTTCATTTATTTTATTTTGTATTGATTCATGCATTTATTTACTTATTTTTTTTTTTAAAAAATCAGCAGAAAGAGGAGGGGGTAAGATTAAAGAAACTGTGTTTCTTCCTACTCCTTTTAGGACATGATGAATTGTGTGTCACGTTAGGCCTCCGAGTGTTACAAAGTTGCCTTATGGTGTTGCATTTAAAGAGCCCAGTTCAATACCTTGCATCCATCATGTCTTGAATATTGCATTTGCAGACTGAAAGAGCTGTGCATTTGACAATAGATACAGGTGGTAGCACTAAAAATGTTAAAATCACACCCCATATAACACTTTCATGCTAAAGGTGGACACAAGGAGATCCTTTCATGTTTGTTCTGTCAGAGATATAATGTAGCAGCGGTAGGTCTCAGTGAAAACGCTAATACATTTACACCTTGGCAGCGTGACTGATATCGAGGAGTCCTTTTAGCTGTAGGGCTTGGGCATCCTTCCAGCATCTCTGCACATACATGCGGTGTGAATGGATTATGTCCTGCATCCAATGAGAGATGCTATCTCATTGAACTCCTGGCAAATGTTGAAATTTTTAGCTCACTCACTATCAAAGCACTATCAAATATATAATAATAATAATAATAATGATACTACTACTACTACTACTACTACTAATAATAATAATAATAATAATAATAATAATAATATAAATAATAATAATATAAATAATAATAATATAAATAATAATAATAATAACAATAACAATAATAATAATAGCGCTTTTCAAAATACTCAAAACACTTTACAGAAGAATGGAGTTGAATAAAGCAAGTAAACAGAGTAGAAGGCACACCAAAATACAACATTCATTCATCAATACAGTTTATAGTTAAAACATGAGTAAAAGCAGGGCGGGGCACAACAGTCAGACAGTTGTTAGACATTATTATATATTCTTTGGTAGTCTGTAGTCATGTTTGTACAAACACAGATATTCTAAACAGTTAAGTTAGCACCACCAAATGCTAACACAATATAAATATTGTCCAGTTAAATCACCTGTATTATAGGTCACTGTGCAGTAATTCTAATCTTAAGGATATACAGTAGTAGTTTGATACTTCACTTGAGTGTTCAATGGTTTTATCGCAAAAGAAAGACTGATAGTTGACTTCCTCATGTTTTGTCAGGTGGCAGATTTTCTTCAAGAGGTATTTTTTGCTAAGCCAATAAAGAGATTGTCGCAATGCTCCAGTCTGCCAAGGTCTTAATCATTCTGAAAGATAAATTGCCTCTTACATCTGGTCAAATCCCAGTTTGGGAAAAGATGCTCACGGTCTGACATTTGTTCTGGTTCCGCATGGTGTTAACGTTACAGCCCAGGGTAACCAAACATGAACTTTGTGTGTTTTGCCAGCAAAGGAGGGGATATATTTAATACAACATCTGCTCCAACTTTGGCTTGTGGCAGATTACTTGGATGATGCAGATGCATTTCAACTATGTTATTTAATTGTTACCCACTTTAATTATGACTCTTTGCAAGAGAAAAATACACCGCTTGTCTGTTCGCTGTCGATTGCTTTGAATCTTTCAGGATTTAAAATATATTTGATCTTCATGGAGTCATGGTGATTCTGGTGGTTTATGTCTAACATTTAAAAAAATCACCTCTTTGGTCTTCCCCTTCTCCTTCCGGGCAGCTCCATCTCCATCATCCTTCTGCCAACATAGTCGTATTCTGTCCATCTCACGCAGACATCTCAGTGTGTCCTCTCTGAACTTGTCTGGTTATTTCTAAGTTATTTCTATTTCCATCCTCATCACTCTTCACAAAATCTACACATCTTCAGCTCTGCCACCTTCAGCTCGACCTCCTGTCTGTTGGTCAAAGCTGTTGTCTCCAGACCATACATCAGGGCTGGCCTCACTACTGTCCTCGATGATCTCTCTCTGTTGATACTCTGTTTTCACAACGGACTCCTGACACTCTTCTACTCCTGACACTCTTTCACACCCACTCCACTTGTTTCTTCACCTCTTTGCCACACTTACCGTTGCTCTGAACAATTAACCCCAAGTACATAAACTCCTCCACAGTCCTCACCAATACTCCTTGCAGCCTCACAGTTCCACCTGATAACCTTTATTGACACACATGTATTCTATCTTTCTACCTTTATTCTTCCACCTGTTCAACTCATTCCTCCATCGTTCAACCTTTTCTTCATCTTTGATATACTTTGAATAGGTGGGAGCAATAAAGTTCACAGCATGTCAGTCTCTCCAGTAACATAGCAAACAAAAAGGGGCTTATGCCAGATCCTTGATGCAGTCCAACTTCCCCCTAGAACTAATCTGTGACACCTATTGACCCTCATTCATGTCCGCTACAACTTTAACATACTTCTGTCACCTCCAATTTAGTCATGCTATAGCATATCTCCTCTCTCGGCACTCTATCACACACTTTTTCTAAATCCATGGATGCAATGTAACTCCTTCTGTCCTTTGTACTTGTCCATCAAGACTTTCTCAGCATGAACCCCCACTGTTGCTCACTAATGTACAGTATATAATTTCCCTTAGCCTTTCTTCCACTGCTGTATCCCAGAGCTTCATTGTGTGATTCCTCAGCTTCATGCTCATGTAGTTACCACAACTCTTACTGTTGGCATTAACACACTCTCTCTCCATTCTTCAGGCATCCTTTCATTATCTACAATATGTCTTATTCTGTCTTACTGATACCCGGAACCTCCTCATTTACGTATAGCAGTCACAACTTTTGTCATTTTCTACATTCATTTGTTCTGAGCAAGATTATTTCCATCTTGTCCATCATGAGCATATTCCCATCTCTGGTATTGATCATCCTAACCTGCTGCACATCTTTCCAGTTTCAAAAGGTATTCTGCATGCTTCTGCCTCCATTCTTTTCAGTGAAATAAATGTTCACTGTTGCCATTTGTTTCCAAAATGCATGTTATGCTACTTACAGATTGTTCACTGTTTTGAATATGAGTCTGAATTATTCGTGTATGTGCCCTGTGATTGACCGGCGCCCAGTCCAGGGTGTACCCTGCCTCTTGCCTGAAGTCAGCTGGGATAGGCTCCAGCTCAACCGTGACCCTAATAAGGACAAGTTGTATATAAAATAAATGAATGAATATGATTGAGCCAAATTGCTTTCAACTCCCCCACTAACGACTGCACCGAAAACCCTGAAAAGGCTATAACTGTTAATGGCTTTGACAGATTTACTTATGTAGAATGGACGTTTTATGTAGGCTGTGTGGTGGAGACTGCATTAAGAGAGAACACATCCGGGCTGCAGGTTGGCGTTTAACCGGCGGCAACTGTCTCGGCACTTCCATAACAGCATATTCAAAAAGTTGTTTGTTTTTCTATTTTTAGCATATGGCTGGCTATTATTTGTCACTATATACTGTATTTATACCAAGGGAAAGAACAGTGTAGTAGTACTGCAGATTAGGCTGGTATTTTCATAGGCGTTGTTAGGTTTATTGACATTACACACACAGAATGGAAGGGTTACAGGCCGCTATCTATGTAATACTAATACTAATAATGATAATAATAATAACATTAATAATAGTCATAATAATAGTATTATAAAACCCGGTCTCACTTCCTTTTTTTCTGCTGGCCTCTTTTCCCTTCATACTTAATTGCTTTTATCTGTCTTACAGTCCTTTCCTCACATTCAGCAGTTACTTCTTGCTTCACTACGAACCGCCATTGCATCACAATGAAGTTTCCTCGGGCTGTGCATGACCTGCAGGTTCTAACACAAAACAGTGCATTGGTCATTCTCACCAGACAGAATCAGAAGTGCTCTAACATATTGTTAAAGAAAATGTGGCCAGGGTATGAATTTGGTGATTAACAATCGGAAAACTACACTTAAGAAAAAAACAAAACATTTGCCCATCATCCACAATCCTTATGTGAGGCACATATCTATCTTAAGTGTTTGTGCTTTGTAAGGATATGAAAACAGCTCAATACTAGACGTAATGGGACACCAAGGCCGCGATTAAAACAACCTATTTACATACCGTAGCCATGTAGAAGCAGGTACATTCATAACAACATGGAATACTTACAGTATTGTCCCGTATTTTGGTCTTTTCACATAGCAACATGGAATGTTGAATGCCCACACCTAGCATTAACTTTTCCAAACTCACAAATAAAACCACAGCAGCAGTGGCAGCAGCTCCAATATCTCCAATATCAACAGGGTTACCTTTTGGTAGCGGCCTGAGGCTTGTGAGCTCAGGGCGTTAACATTAGTGTGTGGTGAAGGTAGTCACTGGCTGATGTGTTATATGTTAGTGTAACTCGTGATGTAGTTCGATTGGTGTAACAATCCATCCATCCATTTTTCTGTATCCTCATGATGGAGCCAATCCCAGTTGTCTTTGGGCGAGAGGCGTACCAATGTTAATAATAATAATTTTTGGAAAGATTAGCGAAATTGCAAAGATGAATCCATGTAAAACATACCAAACTTAACAACTGGAGAAACACAATGGTGATTGTCTATGACTGACTTCCATGTGTATATAATTCTTAGAATGGAGGTGCGTGTCAGTGATCACCTCATCCACTTGAGATACTGTATTGCCTCCCTGAATCTTTCACATGACTTCGTCAGTCAGACATGAATTAGAAACTACCTTTAGTGCGACGGGCTACCTAAAACACAGGAGTTTGGCAGACACAAGGCTGTATGGTCACCAACGTGTGACTAATGACTTGGCTGAAACACATGAGTCCTTTTATTGTCTCATACGAGCTTCACTCGGTGCTGTCAGGGCTTTGAATTTGTTGGGGCGGTGCAGGCACAGAGGATGGTGTGGTCAGCTGAGTGTGAGTAACTCCGCTGCATGACTTCGTACAAATAAGTCAATTAGCCTAAATTGTAAGTATATACAGGACTATCCAAAAAACATCATTAAAATTGTTGGATTGGACCAAAAATGTACAAAAGATACCTCACTTTGGTGAGGTTAGCTTATGGGAGCAAATACTGCGCACTAAGTAACTTTTGCATAAAGTCAGGTCATGATTGGTCCATTTCCATTATGGGTGTCCCGATCTGATATTGATATCCCCAATGCAGATGGATAGAGCCCATGGAATCACAACATCAGCATGTGCTAAAATGGGATTGATATACGTTATGCCTAGCTGCCACAACATTGTCGATAAAACTATACCCCAGACGGGTCAGTTTTTTTTCCCTCATACCATTGTACACTACAAAATAAGTAATAAAAGCATATTTGATTTGCTGATATCAAATCAATATCATCATTCAAGGCTACAGTATCGTTATATTATGTTGGAAAGTTGCATCGAGACACCCCTTGTTTCCATGACATATTTCATAGCATAATTCCACACAAAAAATGGCATCTACTAGCTTGAATATGTCTGTTATTGTTGTATTCTGCACCAACTTAGATTTCACAAAAAACCTTCTAAGATTTAAAGAGTTCACGTGCAAGCAAATTGAGATCGCTCGAGAGGCGGTACTCAGTTCTCTTGTTGTGGATGATCAATCAAAATGACTGCTATTAAAAAGGTCATTAAACCAACTGGTACTATATATGTTAATTTCAATACTTCACTCCTGATAAAGCCTGATAAAGCCGTGTCCTCCTTATCGCCTGCGTTCATCTCATTCTTCATCTCTGGTCTCTCCTGTTGGTCCGCTTTTCCTCCTGCCTCTTTGTCAACTTATCTTCGTCGCCATTCGCCCGTCTTTTTATTTTTCCTGTCCTAGTTCTCAGGGTCTCATGGTGAAGCTTTGTCTAATTACCATGCCAGCATTTAATTGGAACAGCCTACACAAACTGATTAAACTGAGCATCTCTTATATATAGACAGCCTGTATTTTGTACACACACACTCACTCACACACGACAGAGCATTTCGATACATAAGGCACACTCAACAAGTTAACACGCTCCAGTTGTATAAGCACACACACACACACACACACACACAATGCACCGTGTTAGAATTGGTGGATTTTTTCCAGGTTGGTACTTCAGCGACTCTGTTGCTGCCCTCTTTGTGGAGCCGAGGCATGTTGGCTACAGCCTCAGATTGATTTTTGGCCCAGTTAGACCATGAGCTCCCTGTAGGTGCTGTCACAGTGTCATCCAACAACTGGCAGCAACACACACTCGTTAAGGGCGAAACAAATCAAATACTTCCCTTCTACACACAACTAAATATGATACATATTGACATAATTAACACTTTACCCCTTTCACGAGAGGTTCAAACATCATATAACTGTTTTTCGGTTTATTTGCTCAATTTATTTCAAGCTCTTGATACGATAACATCATTTTCTATTTCTATGTTTCAGTCCTGCCCAGCCATACATGTGGCACCCCCGGACTCATCCCAAACGGAGTCATTCATGGTGCACGGTACAACATCGGGGACAAAATCCGCTACAGCTGCGAGTCGGGTTTCGTCTTGGAGGGACATAATATCCTCACATGTATTGTATCAGCAGGCAGTGGGGCACAGTGGGACTTCCCTTCACCTTTTTGTCGAGGTAAGAACCTTTCTTGCTTCCTTTCTCACCCTTGACTGATATGAGCACTTGCACCATCTCCCAAAGCAGCTTCCTACCTGCTGGTAATCCATGAGAAAAAAAAATACTGTATATCTTCAGAAAGAAATAAGCCAGAAGCAGTATAAAAAATACATGTCTTGGGTCATGAGAACAGAAAGACCTGATCATGAGGTCACAGGCGGGAGGAAAGTGAGAGCCCCCTGGGTATTGATTACTTTCAATTATAGTTGGTTAGACCTTGTTTAAACTACGTAACAAACCAGTGTCAACCAACCACATGGAGTCCTAAATCCTCCCACAAAGTCCCTTGTAATGGTTCATTAGTTTGCACACAAGAAGAAACTCATGTGGGGTTCTGTTTGAACAATCTCTGTTGAATTATTTACTCTTTACAAATCTCTTACTGGTTACTTTCCTATGGGACTTGAACTGTGATATTTTTTCCTAAATTCACATTTGTGTCATACAGTATGTGGTATATACTGTATGTTTTTCTATACCTCACTGACATTGGTGTCGTTTAGTTTAGTTTGGTTATTGTAGCAATCGCATCATCTCATTAATTCATTGTCATTCTTCTCTCTCTCCAGCGGAGGGGGCATGCGGCGGCACATTACGGGGAACCGCGGGTTCGATAGCCAGCCCCGGATACCCTGCAGAGTATGATAACAATCTGGACTGCACGTGGTCAATCCTCGCTGAACCCGGAGACACAATAGCGCTTGTCTTTCATGACTTCTTTTTGGAAGACAAGTATGACTTCCTGGAAATCAGTGGAACGGAGGCGCCCAGTATATGGTGAGTAAAAAAAAAAATGTGCACAGCCAAATTACACACAATGATTACATGACAGATTTTCACATGTAGACTATGTAAATGCACTCACAACCTGGTCCTACTCCTAAATGAAATCGGGGGGTGTTCCTCACTGTATGACAGAAAGGCTCTGGGGTTGCTGTAAAGCATAAGCAAACAAGCAAACTCATCTGATCCATCTCTCCATTTTCTATGTCGCTAGTCCTCATTAGGGATATATTATATTCTAATAATATGCATTTTGACTAATATTCAATAGTCATTTACTTTCTGCACAGAATTTTTTTTTTTTTTTCGCTTGGGCTCTGAATCACTGTAATTGTTTGGCTGCATGTGGTTCCTTCCAATGTCCTTATTTGTTAAAACCCCATAGGGAAGGTGGCAAATAATTATTTTGCTCCAAAATGCAATGGCCATGTTTCAAAATCGGCACTCTGTTCCACTGGTTCATTACTTGTAAAAAAAATGGTACACAGTTGAAATGCATACCTCATGTTGAGTGAAGGCGAAACGTCTGATAGTTAAGCATGCAGGTGTGTAGTTCTACTTTAAGTTGCTGAGGATTTGTATAAAGGATAAACAATTCTCTGTAATGTCCATCTGTGTCAACAACAAAGATGGCTGCAGGGCCATTTGTGTTGATAAAACAGCACTGGTAGTCTTTATAATGATTGAAACTCAATTGAGACATATTTTAGAGTTTGTTCATACATCATCGATCGATTTCAGACATGCAGAAATTCCACCATTCCCGAGGGACCTCATTAGCCTTGTGTGACATCACATTTTCCTCGCCTTCTTTCAGTAAGACAAATTACTTTGTGTTACACTGATAAAAAATAAATTGCTTTCATGAGAACATTGATTAAATCAGTTTATAAATCTTCAACTTTTATTTATAATGTCAACACTGTATTCTTTTGCAATGCAATCATTCATCTGAGGCTTATGTTCATTTTTCAGCAACGTCCTCCCAGTTGCTTAAGGTGACATGGCATTTGATCTCATTCAGTAAATATACATCAATATTCATGAGGCCAGGTGTTTGCGTCCATATGGCAGAGGCGGGCCATAACATGCTGTGTAACTGTAACTATATTGGAATCTTACATTTATTTTTCTCGCAGCGTTAAGTCCCCAAAGACATTGTCGTTGAAAACAGAAAGAAGTATTTCATGGCTGTGTGTGGAGAGATTGGAATTGATTGGTGGACAGAGAAATGAATGGCGTGAAAGAGGCTCAAGAGGATGGTGCTACATGGCAACAAAAGGATCGGCGAATAATTGCATATTTAGTCCTGTCGCCAGCCATACATCAAGCGTGATGCTCTCATGATACCATTAATGTGTATGTCTGCATGTCAGTGTCGGGTCTTAAGTGGTCTGCTGACAGTTTGAGCTGTTGCTCTTTTTCCGGAGGCACTGACAACACACACACATATGCATGCACACACACGTATGGCTTATCTGAGACAGCATAGCATTCAAAGATCGCTATCGCCCTGTCCTCTGCAGCGCAGAAGCGGGATGCTTCGGGAGGCCCATTCAGTGACATGGACCAAAGGGTAGGAGCGTAGATTCAACCGGTAAATCGAAAGATTTACCTTCTGGTGCAGCTCTCTCTTCATCATGCAACTGCCCATGACAGCGATTGCATTACTGCAGATGAACACAAGCGATGAGAAAGGGCAGCTTGGCAGGGGCCAACGTTCACTATAAACAGGTTACTTATTGCTGGCAAGGTGAAACACCAGGCTCCCGCTCAAGGACCAATTGTCACATCGTAGCATGCTACCAACCCCATACTCCGACATGGGACATGGTCCGATACCTTTTCCGAATCCACAAAGCACAAGTGGACAGATTGGCCACACTACCATGCACCTGCCATTCACCTTGCAAAGGTGTAGAGCTGGTCCAGTGTTAGGTGGCCACACATATACATACACCCACATACACATACTATAGCATTCTTCTCAATAACTGAATAATAAGTCCATGTCCTTATAAAATGGTGTGTTGAGTGGGTTGAATATATTAAAACAGACCGTTTTGGTGGGAAGCACAAATCCAAGGAAATACAGCTGGAATAGGTGAAGATTCTGGAAGATCTTGAACGTTTTCTGAGTGAGTTATTGTGTGTAGCTGCTCTATCGGCGTCCACAACACAATACAAAAGGATGGAAAAAATGACCATAATAGTTGCCCTTTAACAAAAAACAATATGTTATTGTTTACAGTCTCATATACAATGCTGTGCAATAAGATTCTGCCATGCATGATCCCATGGTACCATGTAAGTGCTTTTCTCCAGGCATGGGATTAAGACATGACTGACTCCTTCTCTGAAGGATGTGGGCAGGTCATTGTGAGAATGATTGACACCTGACAGTACCTCTGTGACAGGTTGTTCCTGTTTATCAGGAGCCTTTTTCTGATTGGTTGTCCCAAAAGCAATTTCCTGTTTCATGTTTCTGTCTGCTAGCTGGCAGGTTCAATGTCAAGTTGACTGCCTGCCACACATGCACACACTGTTGCATACACACACATGCAGGCGTGTACACAGAAGTAATTGCAATGGGACCAGTGTTTTTTGTTTTTTGGCTCAACGGGAACATGTTTGTCAGAACAATTGCCCTATACCATATCCTATCATTCCCTGTATTTTGCCCCACCTGCCCTTAAAGCGTTATTTTGACCCCAAATTTTTTTTTTCCTCGGAGCATAGCAATCCTTAGAGAAATTCATTATTAGTTTAGCCTGTATGGAACCAGACTTTTACCATAAATTGAGTCATGTAAAATATGATATTTTGGTTGAATAAAATTGTAATGTGGAGACAAAGAGGTATTGGACCTTTAATGTCAGGTTAAACTAAACTAAAATGTTTTTATTTGTCCATAAAACATTTACAGTGGAAATGTTTGCCATTACAGGATTCATGTGATTCACAATTAGTTGAAAACTGTGATCTTGGCTGAAATAATAACATCCTATTCACATGAATGCATGGTATCAAACTTTTTTTTTTTAAATTCAACATTCCTCCGGCATTTCCTCCTGCCCCCCTCTTTTTCTTCCCTTTCACTGCCATTTTCATCTCCTCTTCTTCCAAGCCTTTGCATTGCCACTTTATTCCACTGAATGGCTTCTTACTAGGCTAAAGGCCATTACATCAAAGGAGTGAAACACAGACCAATTAATCATATTTTCTTCCCTGCTGTCCGTTACAGCAGGACTCTGTAAAGACTCTGTAAATTTCCATATAATGCAGTATAATAGTTTTTACATAACGGTACTTTATGATTTGAAAGACCTGATGGAATCTCTCATTCACATCTATTTTGGTCTCTTCTATATTTCTGCATGAATTAAACAGTTAAATTTCCCATTTAATACATTAATTTTCCACTACAGAAACTATTGTTCACAATAGAATATGTGACCCCCCTAGACAATATATACAACATAGTATGCAGGTATTATCCTCAACATATTTCCTATGGTAGGTTTTTATTCAAAACAGAATATACATTAATTCCAAGTCTGCATAAAACAACTTATTATGTGAACACAGTTTTTGCTGCAAGATTGCCATTCTCAATTAAAACTCAAGTCAATTATGAGGCTGGATGTGAGCATTCTCATTCTTACATCACACACAGATTGCAGGGTAATGAAGCAACAATACCACATCATCTGCAAACAGAAGAAATACCAAACTAATACCCGTTGCAGACTGTCCCTCCTTGTTAATAACAAACAGCTGAAAGTCATGCACAACCCCATCAGCAGCCACTTCCCCATTTCAACCAACTTGATTGCTGTGAGACCTGATAGTCTCACAGAAACGAGACCACAGGCATTCTATCGCGGTCCAAAATACAAGAGGAGAAAATGAGAAACAAATATCTGTATGTGACTTAAAGTGGATAATATACACATTTGTTAGGTTGAGCCAAGAGCGAGACGCTTATTAAAGCACCTTGGCAATAGTTCACTCCCCGGGGGGAAACGTACTTTCAAGGCTGAAACCTAAGATGTCTGGCCTGGTCTGATACAACCATTGTAAAACAAAAAACTACATTAATAAGTTCAGTCTATATTTTCAGATCTATCCAAACTAGAATGTCAGCCATATTGCTTTGCACTTATACATGTATCAGCAACTGTACATACAACACATAGCATTACTGCACATTTCCTGACTTTGTGGCTTATTGTGTGTCTTTCTGTTTATTTCTACTGTGGAAAGTGATGATTATCATTAATAGATGGGGTTGGATTGATTATACAGTACATTTACATTGCATGTATAAACGGCACCTTTGGCTATCATGACCTGAGAGAAACGTGCACGAGCAGACAGCGGGAGAAGCCGCCCGCCATGGCCGGATGAGGCGCATTAATGTCAGATACGCTATGCCGCCATGCAGAGGGTGAAGAACTTTAAGTACTTGGGGTCAACAGTTCAGAACATTGGATAATGTGAAAAGGAGGTGAAGAAGCGTGTGCAAACAGGATGGAACGGGTGGAGAAACGTGTCAGGCGTGATGTGTGATAGAAGTGTTTCATCTTAAATGAAAGGAAAGGTATACCAAACTGTGGTGAGACCAGCCATGTTGTTTGGTCTAGAGACGGTGCCACTGAGGAAAAGACAGGAAGCAGAACTGGAGGTAGCAAAGATGAGGATGCTGAGGTTCTCATTGGGAGTGACCAGGATGGATAGGATCAGGAACAAGTACATCAGAGGGACATTAAATGTTACAGGTCTTGTAGATAAAGTCAGAGAGGCCAGACTGAAATGGTTCTGACATGTTCAGAGGAGAGATAGTGAATATATTGGTAAAAGAATGCTGCGTTTAGAGCTGCCAGGTAGGAGGCGTCAAGGAAGATGTAGTTTATGGATGTAGCAGAGGACATAAGGGTAGTTGGTGTGAAAGAGACAGATGCAGAAAACATGATTGGATTGGTGGGGTGGATGATTGTATTGGTTATACAAGGCTTCCGAGTTGACCATTTATGCCTGTGATTGTGCATGAGAATGTGTACCGCTTAAGCCCACTTCACAACCGTGCTGGGGACATAGTGCTTGCAATCATCCAATCCTCACACAGACCAGTGAAGCATGCCTAAGCATGACACATATTGCCCATTGAATGTGTTCTCATTTTCAAATGTGTTCCCTTTTCTGCTGTGTCCCTTTCCTAGAATTTCTTAGCTTTTGGACACTTTTTAGACAAGCTTGTTGGCACACTATGTTCCACACAAGGTATATCAGTATTAGCAGCTGTCTCTTCTCACCCACCTTTCTGACTTGCACCCAAGGAATATGTTTTTGTCTGTACAGCTTGTCACTCAGCAAGAAGCTCCGGTCCACAGGGACTTACAATGAGTGCCTTAAATACACTTAAAGAGACAGTGCTTCCAGTCAGCTGATGCAGCCATCATGAAGGGCAGTGTCCAAAACAACAGTACCTACAAGCTAGTAATATACTTCTTTAATTAGCAGATCACCAGTGAAGCTAATCTCTGAGATTAATGTAGCAATAGGTATGGAAATAATGTACCTTGTTCTGTATGCTCCTTCTGTTGTCTCCTCCCACATCACCTCCCACCCATCCTCCATTTTTTCTCACTTATTTGTCTCCATTTTCTATAAGCAGGTATTTGTTATTTCCAGGCCATTTGCACTTCACAGCTATTGTAACCTCACTCCTGAGGTTAACCTCTCACTTTCTCTCTCTACTGTTGATTTAAGTGGATTTCCACTCCCCAGCGTTCACCTTCTTGCCTCATGTTCTCCCTGCTCATCTACCTACACCTCTTCTTAAAATATTGGGCCCAAGGCAATTGTTGTTGTTTTGCCCGAAACCTGTTTTACCTGCACATCATTATCCAGCTTTCCTCCACTCCACTGCTCTCCTCCAGGATCCATCTCTGGTCACCTCTCATTTGCATCTTCTTCTCAGTCCTCCTCCTCCATCTCGCTGACCTCTTGTCTACCCCTCATTCCAGTCTCAGGCAGCTGGTCAGTCTGAATGAATAATGGAGCAGATGCAGCATGTCTATCCCCCACTTCCTGTCTTTACTTACTTTGTCTTGTTTATAGCGTTGCTGTTTTTAACATGGTAACTCCACTTCTATGCTATTTGTACTCCACTCATTATACCTGACACTTTTGGCTCATCATTGCAACATCATTAAAGGTTGCTTTTTTTTCTTTTTCCGAGTGACTGAGGAGCTGCTATATGAAAATCCTGACATATCAGTGTGCTTTGCAGGATAATTTTAGGTAGGGATTAAGAAACACGGTATAATTTTGTAATTTGAGCCTTAATCAGGCGGCCTTGGAAAGGCTAGTTTGTTTAAACACATCACATGTCTTATGACGCATAACGTTCATGTAGAATCCTCCATCACTTTTCATTTTCCACTATATCACACTGACATAAATAAGCTCACAGTGGAGGCCTGCAGCGAGCCAGCTGGTTGTTTTCCAAATTCATAATATAATTTGAAGGAATTTTCTGGTGCACAAACCGTGGCACTGAGCAATGAGGATGCATCTCAGCAGGTGTACGACAACAGATGATTTCCACATCAAACACTTATGACTGAGTCACGTGCAGCACCTTCCTCTTTCCATGCACTAGTCATAGTCGTGTTGGTGGATGGCTGTTTTTCAACAACACGCACTCGACAACATTGGATGCTTTTGTTCTATCAACACAAAGCAGCAGATGAAACAAATATCTATTTTTATAAAGGTATAAATATAACACTGCATAGCTGTTCTTTTTCTACAGCAGCGGTTCACAATTACAAGTTGAAGTCCCAAAAAGTGCAGAGGTCCAGAACATTATAATATATAGAAATCCCTAATATCTGACCCGCTGATGACATTTTTAAACAATACAATTCAATAGTATTCCAATAATATTTTGTTTTGATTGTCACACTGAGCTGAACTAATGAACATTTCTTAAATCTAAATGTAGATTAGTATACTGTATATTACATATAATGCATGCAATGTGAAATGCGATGTGAATATATGACACATTTGCGCAGCGCAACGTGGTGCAGGGTGGAGGACCCCTGTGTGTAGCCAATTTGGTAATCTGGTAGACTGGGCTGCGCCAAGATGGCCATGGTGGCGTACCAGGGAGAGGTGTCCACATTTTCAGCTTGGCGCAGTCGAGATTTTGTGACCAAACAGTGAAACTTTTTTTCTCTGCGCATTGGTACACATACTTATGCGAGTTCCGTCAACCACAGCAACATAGATAAAGCGACAACACTTACGATGTCCGCTCCCCTTGGGATGGCTGTGTCTTCCAGCACAAGACTGTGCTCCAGTCCTCACATAAAAAATGCTGACGGCAAACCAGCATCTTCTTGAATCTTTGTAGCGAGATTGAAAGCTACATATCCACTCTTCCATCTGTGAATGACGTTGAGATGAGGCATCATATTAGTCCGCCAGATAAATATAGTTTTTCATGTTAGCTGCTATAATAATAATACGGCTATAGCTTGGTCAATATACAAGTCAGTTATGTAAATGGAAAACTGTTCACATTTTTATTTTTTTAAGGGCTACGGCGCCAAAATAGATATTTCCCATGACAGACATTGTTAGCTAGCTCATATTAACTTGATTTCTTGCGCAAGAATGCACAGAAAAGGGAAGGAAATATGTGTTTATGCTTCACATAAGGATTGTGAATGATGGGCAAAATTCCCAAAAAGTGCAGTTCCCCTTTAAAAACTTTTTGCCCTATTTTCCTCCACTTTTGGTGGATATTTCGGTTAATTTTTCATCTACAATGTGCCATGAGCCAATAAAAAAACATGGGCTGCACTTGGTCCAAACAGAAAGATGTCTATTGTCGACCTCTTTTTGTAGATGTGCAGTATGAAAAATACTCTCTCTTCCCGTGTTGAGCACTTATTATATGACCATGACAATTAGGCCCTTACCAAAACTGCTATTTAGTTAGTCTTTACTAGAAAAGCTTGCACAAAGATTCTAAAAAATAAGTCTCATATCAAACTGATAAAGCCTGCTTATTGACTCGGGAGATAACATTGCTGGAGTCGTTGTGTACTAGATTCCTGCTGCCTTCAGGCATACACAGTGGCAGCTCTGTGCTTTGGTCTCAGTATTTTCATACTTTCTATCCCAGATTTCTTCAGCTGTCGCTTTCATTTCTGTTGTTTTGGAGCTGATAACCTCCTCAACTATGCATCTCCCGCGATAAGCGCTCAATAAAGTTCTTTTAATATTTCCAAACGACCTCACCTACTTTATTTCTGACCTGTTCTTTATCTGTGTGTCTCTTCTATCTATATATAGTATTATTAAAGGGCACTTACAGTGACTCTTATAAGGCAGGTGGTAGAACATTGAATTTCAGGTAGCAATGCAGTCAGTACATCAATTTTCATTTTTTGACTCATTTCATTCTCCTTTTTCTCTGTATTCTCTTTCTTTCTTTTTCTTCCTCACGACCGCCTGGGTTGCCTTTGGTAAGGAAATGTTACACTAGCTGAAGCTGATGTAAGACTTACCACCGGCAACCAACAGTGGTGATGCTTTAGAAGAATGGGAACTTTGATTATTTTGTACTACTTTTACTATCTTTACTACTTTGCTATTCCTATTCTTTTCCAACTGTGGAAGCATGTCAATGAAGCATCTAAGGATTACGTTTGACTGACATTGTATTACGTCAATACTATTTCAATACTTATATAGCATTTATTAAAGTTACAGTGATGTATAACTGTACTGAATCATACTGTACCTGCAGTCCGCTGGCAGGTAATTCTCCATTAAATACAATTCTCAAGAAAAATATAAATATCCAGCATGCAGAGAAATTTAAGCATGTGGGGATATATTTTGTGCATTAAATATGCTAAAACCAATCCAACCTGGGTCAATATACTGCCTATACTGAATGCCTTGGCTTTTTTAGGCATACTCCACAGGCTTGTGGCGGTACAATGCAATGCAATGCCCACACTTCTTGCACCTCACTTAAAAATGTCCGATATCCGTATGCAGCTGTACCAAATCTGAGGCTCAGCAATGAAAAAAAGGCTCTGAATACATGTATTGTTACATTGTTATTCAATTTTACAGGTGGACCTGGTGCTTTTGATCAATGCTGGTAATTATGTGACTCAGGATCATGCATGAATCTAACCGTTTAACGGCTCAATTTAGAACATTTATCCTGTTTGAGGTCCAGCTCTTTCAAAACAACACTCTTCTCTGTGTTGGACATGCGTCTCTGTTTGTAATCGATGCCTTCAGGCTGAATCTGTCTTGAAAGAGATGTGCTCATCCAGCTTGATGATGTACACTTTAATTGTTTAACCAAATCTCAAGTTCATTATCAAATTATCTGTCATTTTTTTTGTTCACTTTCAGGCTGACTGGTACAACCCTGCCCTCCCCAGTTATATCAAGTAAAAACTGGCTAAGGATACACTTTACCTCAGACAGCAACCATCGAAGGAAAGGATTCAGTGCTCAGTACCAAGGTATGTCAAACACACTCCAACTCATTTATGTATTTGATCTGGAAGTTCAACTGTATCAGCCAAGACGAAATATCTGTTCCTCCAAAATGATCACACATTAGCAGTCACTAAAAATGAAAAAAAAACACACCATTAATTAAAAAGACAAGAACGATGTACATTTGGCTTCAACAAAATCAATCAGGGTCTTACTTGATATAGGACAGTGATCCCCAGACTACTATCGACTGATCTCTGGAGAATGATAATCAGTAGAAAAGGGGCAAGGGACATGTCATTTTTTCTGTCTGTTTCCTTGTCTCTAAGATCATTCAAAATCAATGAGGCTCTCGGTTTGAAAGATAAACTCGTTTAAAGTGAAGATATGCATAGGCTAAAGGCAAATCAAATGTATCCATGTCACTCAATGGGGACTACCATAATGGACATGGCGGTTGTGTACCACTGCAGATAACAATATCATTTTTTTTATATTTTGACTAATATGACCCCCAGTCAACATTCTCCTCATGTTTTTATTTTTCTCTGTCAAAGTGACTCACAGAAGTAATTTCACTTTGTCGTAAAGCCTAGACAAGCGGAAGACGACCACCCTTGTGCACATGCATTCGTTCTTTCTATTATTTTGGTGTGTCCCGTGGTTTTGTCTGTGTGTCTGTTTACAGCGCTACATATAAGCGTGTCTTATGTATTACATTGTTTTCCCACAGTAATCCGCTCCCAAGTGGACTTGACTATTTACTGATCTGATACTGTGTGGGTGTGTTCCAACCCGCCAAAAAAAAAAACACAAAAGACAGGAATGTTCTGGTGTGGACAGATCCTACGAAAGTGTAAGGGGAAACATAGTGCTCTTTGACCACATGGGTATTTATTAACAAACGTATTATGCAACACAGTAACAACAGAACCAATGTTGTAAATGCTAAGTAACAAAGTGCATTAATAATATTATTACATCAATTGTAAACAACAGTATGTAAACATCAAGTGTAAAAAGCATGAGCTTCACACAAACAGCTGAGCAGTGCAACCAGCATTTTAAAGCGCATGCAGAGACTTCAAATGTGTCGACTGCTATCTTATGGATTTCATAAAAACTAAATCGGGATCAACTTTAGTCTATTTTACTGACTTGAGGACAGTAGTTGTAGTCTTTGCTTTTCCCAGCTTATTGAAGTTGGCACACAAACGTCAAATGACCTTTGACTGGCTGGCTGGATGTTCAGAATGTGGCCACACTGTGTCTACTCCACACCTGCCAGGGATGTGCTCTGTATTTGCACCATGCTTTGACATTTCCTTTTCCCAATCCAAATAGGATAACGCCAGAAGTAAATGGGAGCTTTTTATTCACACTGGAATACCCAATGACCAGGAAGCATCCCAGCACATGTTCGGGTTTATATAATTGGAGGTTTTCTAGGGACAGAAGCCTTAAATGACCGCATTGGGTTTGCTTGACAAAGATGGCATATCCTCTTATTAAGAGCGTGGATAGAGATAATTGGCACATTAGACTATATCCGAATAGTTCAGAATGTTATTTTGAACTCGTAATACAACACTACTTTTTTATGTTTTCATTGTGACCGCCGATGTTTTTGTCAATGTTCCTGTATCCCCTGTCATTCCTGTCCATATGAGTAATGAAGTATTTCTGATTGGAATGCAGCCTGGTTGCACTGGAGATTTGTGTGTTATTCTCTGCAAAACGGTTACACAGAAAAGAATATAAATGAAATGCCTTCCGATTCTGCTCATTTCCTTTTCTTTTTGCTCTTTTATTTTCCTCCTTGCTTGCCCTGACTTGTCCTTTAAACTTATCAACCTTTTGTATGTCCTAATTTCCTTTTCCTGCTGCTGGAATACACAAGCACAATCATACTGGCATCATTGAGAACACCTGCATTACATAAATATGTGTAATGCAAGCTTTGCATCAGAAATGTGTTTTTTACAACAATAGTCACGTTGATTCGGTATTATCGGATACTGTCCGAGAAGTTTGCTTATATGTTTATTATTGTGGTTGTAGTTTGCGGCAGTGTAGAACTCTACTGCATCTTAGGAACACTTGCCAAAATAACACCACTTCATATGTTGCAGTTTGGATTTGGATTGGCTCATTCTTTCTTTTTTTTTGCAGTGAAGAAAGCGATAGAGTTGAAGTCCAGAGGCGTGAAGATGATGCCCAGTAAGGACTCCAGCCACAAAAATGCAGTCTGTAAGTAAACAAACACATACACATGCTCTCACTTCTGATTGCAATTTATGTCTCTGTGAAGAAAAAATAGATTGCAATATTGCAAATATTGGTTAGTCTAATATTTCTATGATACATTCAAATATTTTAAAATTATACATTATGCAAGGCTAAATATATACTCTATATTTTATGCTGTAATATATACCGGCTGGTAATTTGCCATCATGCCCATCAGGATGTGAGTAATCTATGAATCTATATTCTTGTTTTTTCAAAAGTGATCACAAATGGTAACCTTTTTACACACACAGCAGTTGCAACATCGCCCTTCGTAATGGAGCTGTTTCCCTTTAAAGCCAGTGAAAGAAAGTCCAATATTACCTTTCCCTAAGCTGCATTTATGGTCTCTATTACCTCCTGGGGGAAATATCAGACCTCAGACTGCTTCACAATGTTCACCAGCTTGTCCATAAATAAGTCTGTTTTGCCATTTGGTGCTGTGCAGGTGGTGCAGAGTGGGGTTTTTAAGGCTTTTTTTCTGTGAAAATGAGCTGGATGTAGTTTGTGATAACGACACAATGGGAGCCTTGACAGACTAGTAAAACAGCAAATGCAAAGTAAAAGGAAACACAAAAAAATAGCTGAGCAAGAGTACAGAGAGAGTGCATTTCTCCAATAGCGCTTAAAACCTCTAGCTTGAGTGGGCTACGTCTGTGAATACAGTTTTTAAAAAGACACGGTACTCCTTTTTGTATCGTGTTCAAAATAGGTCTGTCAAAAGATTTTAGTTTTTAATCAGGTTAATCACAATTGCCAAATTATCCTGATTAATCACAATTTTGACAAATAATTTATGTCTCTTTTACTGTAAATGGTACTGTATTGTAACAGAAAGATAAATGACAGGACTGATAGGATGATAGGACATTTGCATGTAATAACAGCACATCATTTGAAGTAAAATTCACATCTTTGGAGTATATTTTCTGGGCTTTTTGAACAAATTGACGAGTGCCATTGAGACTGCTGAGGTGAATGATAAGAATATCCACTTACCGTTTTTCTTTGTCTTTTGATAAGCACACACACACACACACACACACACATATATATATATATATATATATATATATATATATATATATTGTGATGTTCTGAGTGTCCGTGAACACACCTCGTGCGAGTTGTGATGGAGAATGAAATTTTGTATAGTGAAGTATGGTGTTGGAATTGTTGGAATTTTTAGGCCATATTCAAACACAAAACAGCATGATTTATTAATTAATACGGTATATGTTTTAAAAACATATTTTCAAAATTCAAAACAGTTATCCATATAGTATTTTAATGTTAAATAAGATCATATTGTTGGATGGTTGACTGTTACCCGACAGTATTCAGGTTATGTGATGCATCTTTTAGATTTTACGGAAGGCCGAGCTCATACCCAAACTGTTCCTTGGCTTTCACCTTCATCATAAAACTCTCATCAATAAATCTAACCATTTACATGCTCGGTCAAGCATGTGCTGCTGCAATTATCATTAGTATTAGCATGTGTGTGAGTGTGTGTGCATGTGCCTGTATGGTTTAGATATTTATCAATGATGTGATGCCTGGAGAAGAATCCACATCACACAAGCACACACATACCCTTGTGCCATGACTCGGTTTGCATGTTTCCCTTAGGCTACATAGTACATTTATTACAGAAGAATGGATAAGAGACTTGCAGAAAAGTGGCTCAGGATGTCTCTTAAATATATATTACACTAATGTTTAAAACTAAAGTCAGTTAACCTTATGACTTGTAAAACGCGCGGCCCATAGCTCACGGAACATTGGTCTGTGAGGATTTCCGTTTGATATTTAAGTGAAATTAGGGTGATCTCCATTGTGTCCTGCACATGTGTTTAAAATCATTCCCCAAAGTAGCCATTGTGCTAAATTACAACTGCACAGAAGAGAACATGCTTTGCGATCAGCAACAATTATGTGGCGCCAAAGAACGATGATAACAACTGTTAAATACGTTGTCCAGGGATGCTTCAAGCTTTGTTCAACCCTGGACCAAAATGAGGAATTTAATTTCTCACTCTGGGACCAATGTTCATTAAAACAAATAGCAGCATTGCTGTAATGGAGACCAAACTGTGTAAAAAAAAAAAAGCTTCACACATTGGGTCGAAGGTTCTGACAGGTTACCCCAACATGGTGCATAGAAGCCACGGGGAAAGAAAAAAGCATCATTAAAACACTGTAAAACAGAGGCCAAAGTCAATGTTTTTGTCCTGAACCAGTATTTGAACACTGTAGCTCTCCCAGTGGTAATATTCTTGCTGCATGGCAAAGAATGTGCAGTCTTTAAAGAATTTATAATCATTACGTAGAAGCAGAGGCTGAAGATAATGAGTTTTTGTCGTCTAGAGAATGGAGTGCATATGAATCATAATCTAACAGACCCCCTATAATGGCCTCAAGCCAACATTAAAGGACGGTCCAATATGCAAACACACATGGGAGTAAATGTACATGTTTGGGTGTGTTAATGAATAATACCCAAGCTCACTATTTATCATATTATGTATGGATATTGAATGAAGAAGTATAAAGAGGCACTTTACAAATGTGATAGACAATTGAAGGTTGAAAATTAAAGTGACCAATTTTGTAGTTATGTAATCTCTATAGTTACCTCACTGCAAAAAGTATATGATTTTTGTGGAGCTGGAGCGATTCTAATTTTACACACAATTGCATAATTAAAATAAAGTTTTTAAATGTGCTCTAGATAGTTTAAGTCTTTGTGATAACTCCTGTGCTTAAAGGAATTTTGCCAATTATAACAATCCTTGTGCAAAACATGTACACATACCTATTTATTTTCCTTTTCTGGGTCAATATGAGCCAGCTAACAATGGACGTCATGGGATGTTCCTATTTTGACACTAAAGCCCTAACAAAAACCTAAAAAACCTAAAAAGAAACAGTTCTCCATGTGCATAGCTGACTTGTGTATTAACCAAGCTACAGTGATATTGTTATTGTAGCAGCGAACATGAAAAACTATCTTTATCTGGTGAACTAACACAAGGCCTCGCTAGCCGCAAGTCTCGGCGTCACTCAGAAGTATCGGACAGTAGATCTCAATTTCTGTTGACGGAAGTAGTGTAAGCTCCTGGGCTAAATCAGCCTCGGAAAGTTGTTTCGGTAATGTTTTTAAATAATCAAAATACGACAATATACTGTAGTAGGTAATACTGTATTAAGTATTACATTTTATCGTCAATGTACTTGTTAATGTGTGATCACAGCATGTACTGTATGTCAAACAGTACAACGTTGTTAGAGGTTTTTGTAGAGGGCTTTGTAGTCAAAATAGGTAAGTCGCAATGACGTGCATTGTTAGCTTGCTCATAGTAACTCATTTTATCTAATTAGAATGCACAGAAAGGAAATAAATATGTGGTCATGTTTCACACAATGATTGTGGAATATCGGCCAAATTCTCCTCAAAAGTGCAGTTTTTTTTAATTTGATATGGCTTTCTAGTTCTGTGGGGAAAATGACTTTAGTCTTTGGGTTGATGGACCTGTGAGCATAAGACAGTGAAGGGGAAATAGATGACAGAGCAGGTAAGAGGCATTGAGCTAGAGAGAGAAAATCAACAAACTACACTTCACACATGACTCTCTTCATCTGTTCGTCGAACTGAAGAGCAGCTCAAAAGCACTTACCTGCAACACGTATCGGACAATTTCACACGACAGTTTCCACTCCCACGCTGCCTCGCTCCTTCCCATCTGTCAGAAAGTTTGATCTTCGGTGCTTCTGCTAAGGAAGTAAAGCATATTTCATTGTCATTTTTGGTGTGTTATGATTGTGCCAAAACTACTCTGTGAAGGTTTGCAACATTCCAATAAAACTATAAATTCAGGATGGCAATTTCCATTGCAAAGTCATTTTTGAGCATCTTTCTTATTGCATATACAAGAAGCGGCTATACTGTATATAACGATGGTGCAATTTGGTGGATGTGAAATTTTAATGTTCCCCATGCAAGTCGTTTTTACAGCTACTTGAAGCCAGTGGGTTGTAAGATTTGCGTGAATTACAGAGCACACAATGACTGAACGAGAGCTAATAGAGAAAAGGCATAAAACTTTTATGCACAACCTAATTGAACTTATTCCACGTGGCAGTGTTTCATTTGAGATTAACTAAATGACCACCTAGTCTGTTAAAGTATTGAAATCCATCCTGGTAACAGAAGACAAGAAAACAAATGTGAAGGGTGAGCATCAGCACCGGTCATTGGGCACCACAAGGTTGACTTCCAAGGGACCCAACAATAAAAATCAACAATCTATATAGGTACATGCAATGATAACATTTTGTTGTTGTCCATACGTAACCATGTGACCATGTGTCAATGCAAACAAATGTATTTTCACTAGGAGGGTATGCTGGAGCCTATCCCAGCTGACTTTGGGCCAGCCAATCACAGAGCTGTCTTAAAAATGACAAATATAAAAATAAAAAATGGCCTGAAAGAAGGGGAGTAAGTATGTGCCACAGTCTTTAATACCCATGATAGCCAAAACTAATAGTTAATGATGCGGTCAAAAAAAAAAAAAAAAAAAACCCTTGCCACTTTTAATCCTGCTGTGTTGGATGCTAATGGTGATGGCAGCAGCCCCATAATCTCTTTATGCCTGTTGTCAAATACTGTTCAATCCTGGCTGGTCACTGTATTTATTTTTGCTCCAGGGAGTGTGGAAGTGCATTTTTTTCCTTCCACAGCATACTGAATTAATTAAGTCTGAGAGTAATTCTAAATGGTTCAATAAATAAGAGAACCCCATGCTAAACAATTTGACAATTTAATGGGCCATTAAATTAAAATAAACTAAAAAAAACCCAAAACATTCAAATCTTCCATTTGCTTTTCTGTATTAGGTTCCATTGTTAACCCAATTTTTGATGTTGGCAATACAGTGGAACCTCGGTTAGTCATTCATTTGTTACAGGAGTTCTGTTAAGTCAAATAACATAAATATATTTCATTTGTTCCGGACACCCAAAAATATAAACACACAACACAAAAACAATTATACTTTTGCTTGACATGACAAGATGCACGGCGTATTGTACATTAACTCGGAAATGTATGCAAACCAAAACTGGGAAATGTATGCAAACCAAGGAAAAATATTTACTTTTTTTTTTTTTACATTTGAAAAATGAAAATACGCTAACCAAGGTTCCACTGTGGAATTGTTAATGAGTTGCAAAAGTTCTCAGTGGCTATATTAGGAATTTGCCAGCCAATGAGAGGTAAATAACAAGTCAAACCTGACTGGCATAGTGATAATTGAAAAGGCATTACTCTAAATGGTCTTGTACATTGTATTATTTGGATAGATAAATTTTACAAACTAGTCAAAGTTAAATGGAAGGATGAGCTCATTCCGTGTGCCTAAATAGACAGCAGTCAAGTGTAAGATTTCATTCGTCCGGACACCAAAGAGAAAATTATAAATATGTTTTTAGACTGTCCGTAAATAAGTTGAGTTATTGAGATGAAAGGTCTGCTGGAGACACTTTGAAGATATAGAAACGACATTATGCATCATAAGCTCGTATTTCAGCCCTGAATGGTCTTTTAAGTGCAAATACTGGATTAAGTCAGTTTGAGGAATTTTGACAGCAGCCCAGCTCTTTCTCTGTTATGGCTCATGTTGTTTGAATGAGCTGGATTTGTTTTGGCAAAAGGAACCTTTGTAAAGGATGCCAATGAATGCCACTTGGCCAGAATGTGTGTTTCCAGGATGGTATGTGTGTTGTGTGTGTGTGTGATGTGTGTTTTTGGAAAAAAGATCAAAACCATGTTAGAGCTGTAAGACAGCTTGTTCTGTTTGCATCATATCCCACACAAGCGCACATACAAAGTGCTCGAAACAGTACACAACACAAATGTAGAAACTCACTCATCATTTCCCCCAAACTTCAGAATCCCTGTTTTGTGTGTGTTTGAGCTGATGCTTGAGGGAGAAAAGGCAAATGAGGCTACATTATAAACCTTACACATGCACACTGATATTCTATTTGTTGAATTTGGTCTTAAAACTGGTAAAATTGAGAAAAATGTTACCAGTTACCGGTTGTAAGTCTACATGATTCACTATTGACAGAGACTGATTTCTGTTATAGCCAATGACTTTCTGCTCCAGAAAGTGACGCTTCTGCATACAACTTCCCCGGTTCAGTACCACCATTGGAACCTCGTATGATAAGTTTTGCAATGCATATTTTTAACGCTAACAAAAAATACTTCCACACAGCTGGCATCACTCCCACTCCTTGCTAAACATGCTAGAAAACACCGTTGTTGTGACTGTGTGGGCTCTGCATGCTAAATAGAAGTGTTGCAGCTGGATAGCAGTGCTGGCGCGGAGTCTGGGATGAACGACTTGTATCGGAGTGTTGAGATTGTAGATGCAGGCTGATGTAATCCACTGAAATCCGACCAATATTCAATATCAATATTTCAGAGGGACACCATTACAGAATAGCCCATTTGATGAACATATACATGTAAATATGTAAATATAGGTACCAATTTTCATCCATTGTCCCTATAGGAAAATTTAAGATGGATATACATTTAGCAATGACAACATAGTGGAAAAAATAGGAATGCGGGGAGTTACTCATCAGCTATGTGTAACTACAATGGGAATGACAAATGGATTCTGTCTGGTGGTTCTGGCATTGTGCGTACTGACTCACTGTTGCTTTCATATTTTGCAGCCATTACTAACATGTTAGTAATATCTGTCATTTTCCTTCAATAATTTGTCAACATACTGCTAAAAAAAGATTTGTTGTCAGGTTAAATATAATTTACTCCAATTTCTCCTTTCATCACCAAAACCAACACATCATTTGTAATAAATCGTGTTCCTTTTAAAATATGAGAAAATGCGCTCACATACAGTATGCTCCAACACAGCAGGTTTTCCATATTCGCCGTGACTTCTGCCTGATGAACACACGCCTCCTGATGGCTCCCGCCATGTTTGCTTTGAGTTAGTCATTTGTAGCTTCCCATGCTGTTCTTGCTAAGTTGGGTATCTGTTTATTTATTGTTGATTGTGTTTGGCATTTTGATTTAGTCATGGAAAAATGTCAATTCCATTGAACTTAGTCCATTTATCACTTAGCACCTGACTTTCATTACATCTTTGAACAATATTTAAAAAGCCTGTATCACTAACGAGCAATGCTCGTCTTGATCATTGCAGATATGATTAAGGTGTGTAATTAAGCATAACACGTTTGTTCTTTCCCGCTTTGTTTTTCAGTAAGTCAAAGCGGCCTAGCAGGAGATGCATGTCCAGATCCTGGAATTCCAGAAAATGGCAAGAGAATGGGATCCGCCTTCCAGTGAGTCCCCTTTGCATTTAATCTCAAATATCCATTGGAAGGCCAAATATTCTTGATCTGATCTACACAAGGAGCATTTTCTCTTATATACAGGACATTCCGTATAATGTGGAGGTGATGAATATTGCATAAAGGTCATCTTCCTTCCCTTGGCAGACCTGAGAAATGATTATACTACAGAAATGTTTGATGTCGGTGTTAGTTTTGTGTATTTAGAACATTCTTGACAAAGATACACTGAAGTGCATATGAACAATTTCAACATGTCCGACATGTATCGGTTTACCATTTTCCTACCATTTTGTATTGCTTTAACTTCAGGTTTTATTTCATGTTGTTTCATCAGATATACTGCCAATTACATCTCATTCTCATGCATCCACACCTCACACTGGGTTGGGCTGCATCCAAAGGTGTTCAAATTTATAAAAGGATATTATGATATAAGATAATATACACTGCATATTAACTACTACTTTGAAATACGAAATACGGATTTTAAAGAAATGGCCGAGGTAACGGGTGTACACAATGTGCAAAACATGATCATTACCTGAGGCCTTCCGCTGACCTTAATATTTTTTGGAATAGCAGCAAAAGAGGGTAATGCAGTAACGTCTGGTCAGAGGAGGTGCAAGCCTGTCATGATGAAAAAAAAAAAACAAGGCAATGATGACATAACATAGGATAGGATTGAATTTATTGTCATTACACATGCACAAGTATGCGGTGAGAAGTTAACACAAACATAAATAAATATCCATATTTGTCCATTGAAGTGTTATAAGTGCATTTTCTGTGTGATTCCAATCGTTTTTAACTTTTTTGTGAGTAAAAATGAATGAATTTACACATTTCCTGATCAAGTGCTTGTCGCTGCCATCCTTCCATAGAGAGGAAAAAAAATGGTGTGTTTTTTTAACAGCAGCACCAGTTGTTTTTGTCAGCCCTCCTTGTAATTACAAGAAACTCAACAACTGTTTTATTTCTTTTTAGGCCAAAAACATTCACATGACAATAATCCTTTAGTGTCCAGCCCCTGCTGTTCTTCATTGTCATTAGTTACTATGGCTGCACAAATGTAATTGGGCTATTATTGGAGTTTGTGAGCTTTTGAAAAGGTCATTACCACAGTGTGTGCATGTTGTGTAAGTGTGCATCTGCATGTCATCATGGACGTATTTGGTAGGGGCTCTTTGTGTGGAATCATTATCATGTGCCGAGATGCAGTAACTTAAAGTAAAGGAGAGGATGGGGGAATGAAGAACATTACTTCAGATGAAATGTAACCTCATATTACCCCCCAAAAACTTGCCTTTTGTGCACATTCAAAACATGGGAGAGACGGATTGTTTTGTTGACTGGAAATGAGTAACATATAATTATCAATTTTTCATTACAATAATCTCTCGTTTATCACTGTTAATTGGTTCCAGATCCAAACGTAATAAGTGAATTCCCGCACAGTAGGATTATTTCTCCATAAGTGGAACATTTTTGTAGTTGTGAAATCATTTTTCAATCTTCAACATTAAGTTTTCAACATTATTAGAACCCTGTCAACATGAAATAACATTTACATTCATATCTGTCAGTACAGTAGATACAATTGGAGATAATCAGTTTGAGTCAGACCTTCCTGGAATTCATTAATACCAAGGTTCCACTGTATTGGTATTTTAATACATTTAGCCATTTATAACCCTGAAAATGCTTAACCCAGGCAAACAATACACACCATTTGCTTAAATATGCATATTTTAGGAGGAATTATTGGTGGTATTCAACCATGAAACAGCAAGATTTATTAATGACTGTATGTTTGGAAAACCATGGTAACGTGAAGCCGTGGAATTTAATGGGGGGAGGGACGACTGCATTTGTATTATGTCTCTTGGCTTCCTTAGGTAAATAGCTAAAGGTGAAAGCGCCTCCTGTTGCCTTGGCTTCAGTTGACTGCCTGCAAAGACGACTGACAGATGCATTTTTATGTGGACATATTTCTTTTGACCCAGCTGTGGGGAAAACATCTTATTTGAAAACACTCCTGCTGAAAATTCAATAGTCAGTTCATGGCTGTAGTTTGCATATAAAGAGTCGAGGAAGGATTTAGCTCTGCATGTTCACAGAAGGATGTGCACACTAATACAGTGTAAAGCAACGGGGCGAATCCCCGGAACAACCAGGAAGTGCTTGGCTGTTGTGTTTTTCGGCAGGGAAGAGACAATGAGCTTTATACACAAGACACTATGCGAGCTTGTGCTTGCATGGCTGAATGCCCCACTCACATGTTAGACAGTAGGGTGTCCTAAGCATGAGTGATCAGAGGAAAAGGACAACCAACAAAAAATAAATAAATAAGAGAGTAAAGAAAAACAATTTAGAAGAACACAGAATATTGCTTTGCCTTTATGTGAAATTATCCTCACCAGTGACGTAAAAGTCATTTGTTGAAATCATGACATGTATTCATACTGGACATTGTTGTAATTGTTGCTATAATCTCTCTTTGACTTTCAACAAGCATACCAGTATGACTGTTAAGCTGCCTCGCATTGACAAGCCTCCTTACTGTTTTGATAGAGTCGGCTCCAGTGTCCAATTCAGTTGTGATGACAGCTACGTTCTTCAAGGATCCAAAAGTATCACCTGTCAAAGGGTGACGGACACGCTCGCTGCCTGGAGTGACCACAGACCCATCTGCAGAAGTAGGTTTTCATGGCTGTCATCTCATTGCAACATTAATTGACGTCATGATATACTCTACTTGACACTAGGATAGCTAGTACTTCCTTCGCAATATTTTACTGTATGTCTGTATGCCTTTTGTCAGCCAGCCACAACCAATTTAACAGCAACTAATATCCATCCATCTGTTTTCTATGCCGCTTATCCTTACTAGGGTCGTGGGTATGCTGGAGCTTATCCTAACTGTCTTTGGGCGAGAGGCGGGGTACACCCTGGACTGGTCGCCAGCCAATCACAGGGCACATATAGACAAACAACCATTCACACTCACATTCATACCTAATAAAAATTAACACAATTTCACTACCACACCTCTGTAACAAAAAGAGTAAACTCCACACTCGACTGATATATGATATTGACCAGAATAAACATTTAAAAAAATAGATCTGGAAAATACAGGCCATCATATTTTCTGGGTCTGGGCGATTTTATACATGCAAACCGAAAGGCAGTGCCAAACAACCTCTGCCCAAGCGAGTCAGAGTTGTTATTCCTGTCACTGACAGACACTAGTGACCTGGAGGGATGCAGCCGTGACTCAGAGACCCTCTGGAAAAAAAAGTATCTGGAAAGTTAGTAAACAGTAGAGCAGGAGTTATGGTGGCAAGTTTAAGATAATGGTGATCCAAGAAGCAACTGTACAACTGGTTGTAGTATGCAGCATCGTAGAACAAAACAAAACAAACAACAAAACAGCTCTCAGTGTGATTCAGTGCAGTTGTACGTGGATGCAACCAGTAATAAACATATGCTTGGATGAATAGCTCTTTAACAGTGTCAATAAACACTGCTCCTTATCTTTGTGAAAGCTGAATATTTAATACAGCATAAGGACCCATTGACCTAATGTGTGCATATCATGCAAAGTAGATGTTCAAGTGTTACATATGTTGTCAGCTAATACAGCATATGTGGGTGATTTGCAACCTTTGTATGACCGATAGCATCACAAACATCTGTAGTAGGTGTTGAAGTATGGGATAAGCATTCTAAGGAATTTAATGTCATGTTTTCTTTTCAGACTGGCAGTGACATTATTTGTTCCACCAATATGATAGATTCATCATATCATTTACTGTACATGTGTTGTGTGTTTTGATGATCGCACTATACTGGTGGCTGTGTGAGCGTCAGAGCAAATGATGCAGGAACACTCACTGCCCACGTACTTGCTGACAATACTCAGTTGCCTTTATTGCTCTACAATGAAAAGGCAGACAGCTTGCATATACACAAAGCACACACACACACACACACGCACACAAACACACACGCCTACATTGACAGCATGTATCCAAAGGATGGTGTCACACACCTCTGCAGCAGTCTTTGCCTTTAGCTGTGTGTGTTTGACGGACAGGCCGTCCCTATGCTCAGACACATACTGTAAGATCCCTGTCACATTGTATTACACTGTATGTGTGTTTGTGTGTGTTTGTGGGCCTAGTTTCTGTCTCATCTTAAGTCAGTGTGTGGCTGCTGAGACGCACCCGCCCTCATGATACCAGCCACTCTTCTCAGGAGCTGGAGGGAACGCGAGGCAGGGACAGATATGAATGAATATGAGGAATGTTTTATCTCCTCGAAAAAACACCCAAATTCTTACTTTTGATTGATATTGTACGCCTACCAAAAGTGTTGGGCAAGCATCATATTCTCACATGTTCTCACAGCTGTACACAAAGCTGTTATTGTCCAAATAGCTGAAAGCACATAATTGTCAAAATTTTGTCCAAAGTGTCCATATTTTAGTGTGAGAACCAGTACCATTGTCATCTAGCACTGCCTTAATCCTCTTGGGCATAAAATGTTAATTGAATTCTCTTCCACTCCTCCATGATCACTGGTTGGATTGGTGGATGTTCTTACAAACATGCAACACATTAAGAAATCACACCACTCACAATTGTAAAATACAGTAAAGTTTTGTTATATCGATATTCTCGGGAGTCGGAAAAAATACCGATATAACCGGACTATCCATATATCCGATCCTGCGCCGAACTGCATTAAAAGTGGGCAATAATGCACTCGACATTGTTCTATAGTATAGAACAATGTCGAGCAGCTTAAATCAATCTTTGCTTAAGGATTTCAATACCAAAAAAGAACACGGCGAACGGCTGCTTCCAGCTGTTTGGCCAGCTGTATGTGGGGCGGGTTGAGCATGACCTGTGAACCAGGAAGTGCGGGAATCGGTGTGTGTGCTGTGCTCTGGTGGTGGAAGTGTGAAAAATAAAGTTGACTGGAAGCAGCCGTTCGCTGTGTTCTTTTTTGGTATTGAAATCCTTAAGCAAAGATTGATTTAAGCTGCTTTTGTTTCGATATAAGCAGACCAAATTGGCTGGCGGGAGATGAAAAGGGCATCGTAGTAACCGGATTATCATAATAACCGGGTATCGTACTAACAGAACTAATTATATCATAAAAGACTAGAAATTTGCCGGGAAATGAAAATAGTATCGTAATAAGTAGTAATTCGTTATAACCGATATCGATATAACAAGACTTTACTGTATAGGGGTTCTCTGATCAGCCGCCGATATTGGCCGATATCAGTGAAAAGCACTTGTTTTATAATGCCCTGCCCTGATCAGCTCTGCCCCATCTGCAGCATAAAACCCAAATAGGAACATCCATAGTTGAATTAATATCTCTCGAAAAAGTGTTTATGTTAATCAAAACTGAGCATGACTTTGTTTGATGCTGTTCTTGTATTGCATTTCATTATATTGTGCAGTACACCTTGATGTTTATGTTTCACTGTTCACTGGATCTGCCATTGATGACAGGTTTCCCTCTGCAAAGTTCTTAGGAACAGCTCCCCCCCTGCCTTGCCCACTCCTCTTGAACCCGATCACCACATGGAGACAGCCTGTGATTAATTGACTTGTTTGGATTATCACTTGAACTTTTAATGCACGGTGTTTTGTATGCTTTGATGCATTCACACAAGCAGACAAGATGAGGATGCACTGTACTGCTCCGCTGAGTGTGTCTGGTGTTGGCTCTCTCCAGGGACTCAAACCCATGAGCTTTCCCTATTCTCCTCTGAGACCTAACTGTTAATTAGAAGCTGATCTCTGGAATGAATAGCCATTAATGTGTTTCTGTGTGCTTGTGTGTGTATGCGTGCGTGTGTGCGCGTGTCTGTGAGCCACAGTGTGTTTCAGCTCTCTTTTCTAATTAACAGGCAGAGCAGTCATCCTTAGGTCCTCTTCTCTTTCAGGCTTTTTTTCTGTCTCTTTCTAACCTTTCTGCCCTTCCTACATCACTCACTTCCTCTATCACCTTTTTCTCTTTTTCTTTCACTGTCTTTTCACAGAGACATATCGTTAAGCTGTCTCTATTGAAGACTGTAGTTTTGCATGTTTTTTCATGCAAATGTTTAAACCTGTATTGTCATTGTTATGGCACAAATAAGAACGGCAATACAGTAATCCCTGGTTTACCTGTTTGTGACCTTCTTAATATGGCTTTTCACATTATTAGAATACTCGAGACATGTAGTGTAGTGACCTTTTTTATCCAATATAGTATTATCCAATATAGTACACATAATAAGAGTAAATAAACAATTCAAGACATAAATAGGACCCATTCTTGTGTGTATTACTATGAATGCGTTTCCCAGGGGACCCGAAAGAGAGGCGGATAGGAAGTGTTGGGGACTCAGGTTTGAGTTTCCTTTTTGTGTGGATAACGGCTGCAAGTAGCTTGTGTTTTTTTGTTTTGTTTTGTTTTTTATTATTTTTTTCATTTTTAATTAGTTCAATTTTTAATCCAGTTGTCCTCATCCGGGTCACAGAGGAGCTGAAAACTAATACTAGCCAGATTAAGTATTAAGTACCACAAGAAGTTTATTTATGACCTGAAGTTTTTGATTTTTCTGTTTGATCACACAGTCACTAGTTACAATAGGCATGCCTTTGTTCAACCTGTCATTTATATTTGACGAATATCTGATTAAATGTACTCTAATGAATTGGTTTGATTGAGCAGTCTGGATCTCTGCAGCATGCAGTTAATATGATTGCCAATAATGTGTCTTTTAGTGTCCACATTCACACTACTGCAGTCTCTCTTTACCACTCTGCCTATATCTTTTGCTCGGTTTCTATATCGTCTGTGTCTGTATGATATGTCTAAAAACATGTCTGTTATTTTCCTTGCAGCACGTACCTGTGGGAGCAACCTGCGGGGCCCCAGAGGGATCATCACGTCTCCTAATTATCCTGTCCAATATGAAAACAATGCTCACTGTGTTTGGGTCATTACTGCATTGGACTCTGCAAAGGTAAGTGTTACCCCAATCCTTATTGGCCTTAAGCCGTTTCATCATATATGGTACAATGTCATGCATTTTGAGTATTTTTCTTTAATGTGAATTATTTCTCGTCTTTAAACTTTCCCTTTGTGCAGTACTTGGTTACAGGCAATAAACACTTCTTCATTTATGGTCTTTGACGTTCCTATAACTTGTATTTTAGCTTATTGATCTTACATTGATGCTGCAGCCCAATAAATATACAATTGTGCTCCTGCAGAGGTGTTCTCATAACTTACATAAATGACTTTTTAGTACTCACTATTTAGTTTGGCTTGGACTGTCTCTGTTTCCTCTTTGGTTGAAAAAGCATTAGTCTGCATTGGTCCAGCTACCATCACTGGCCATTGTTTCCCAGTCAAATGGTCTATTTTTAGCTCTACTTTTGATGGATGTGGTGTTTGTATAGACCTGTACGTATGAGGTATCCCTGGGCCTATTTTGACGACAATATTTATGTCATGGAGTTTCTGATTTATTTTTTCTCAATATGAGGTCTGAATCACATCTGAGGATGTTCATGTCCATCATTGTGTACTGAACTAGAATATCCTCTTGGATGTCATCCATACACTAAACTCTCGTATTGTTTTGGGTAATGAAGCATTTGCTGGAGTAGAGCCAGGGAGTGAGATGTCCAAGGACACCAAGGAGATGCATCCATGTGAGGGTGATGGTGGTCCAGGGGTGGTTGTGCCTCAACCTGGGCAAAAGTTTGGAGCTGGTCTGAAGGGGAGAGGATGGATGACTTTCTTGGTGAACACAACTTTAAGGCTTGATCATCCTTCTCTTTGTCCACACACATCTTTTTCATCGACATGACAGCTGTGCCAAAGACATCCCGGGGTGTTATTGGGGTGTCAAGGAGAATCTCCTTCTTAGTTGACAGGGTGGTGAGGTGCAGCCACCAGGCTTCTCTCTTGCACGGAAGACCATAAAAGTATCCTCAGTGCATCATTTGACAGAATACCTATTGGGGAGTGAGTCAGATGGTCCCTTCTCTGGCCGTTCTCAGCACGAAGCATTAGGGTCGTTAGGTGGACATGGTTTACCATCATATGATTATGTTTATGATTATGTAATTGTGAAAAGGGAACTGCAGTAGCTCTGCAAAAATGTCCTAAAATTAAAACCACAGGGTAAATATAAAAATTAAACAAAGCAAGATATTAGTTATTTTATTATATTGAAAAATAAGTCAATAAAATAAGAATAAATAACAGGACAGATCACTTCAAAGTAAAAAATCTACATATACAAATATTAATGTGACCCCACACAGCCTTTGATTTTTCAGAATGTGACGCTCAGTAGAAAAAGAGACACGTAGTGTATCAAACATGTACAGTCACATAGGGGACCATTTCAAAAACCGTTAAAGTAATTTGAACTGTTCTATTCAGAATTATTTTCAATTAATTAATATTCATTAATATTCATTCAGTAAGTCTCCTTCCATATTTTTGTAGTGACATATAATAACAAAAAAGTACATTTTAAAGGGGACCTATTTTTGGGCCCTTTGCATTGAGTTGTGGACTCCTACAGAGCAGCTACACACGATAACCAGCACATAAAGCATTGTCGATCTTCCAGAATCTGCACCTATTCCTGCTATATTTCTTTGGATTCCGTGGTTCCTGCAAAAACAGTCTGTTTTAATTTATTCCACCCATGGCCCACCTTCAGATACGCCCACTCCACTATGGTTGGTCACACTCCCAAGTGCTTTGGATGACTTCCGGTGTTGTGCCGTTAGCTGCAGAAACCACTGATTGTGACTTACTGCTTGTTCTTCTGACTCATCCACACCACCAAGTAACGTTGGAAAGGCGTCAGTCTGGCCCATGTTCATGAAACAGCCCAGTGTTAAATGCACAATATTGATTGTTTTTTTTTTTTTCTTTTACTGTTAGGGAATCAGGAACTCCAAACCACTTGTGCCGTATGTGTCGTTAGGAATTGTAAACAAATGTAGCTTTCTCTTACACCTGACGAAACACTAGGAGCCATTGAAACCAACGTAAACACAGAAGCAGAGGGAGGGCAGAAAGCGTATCATGCTAAAAGTGCATAGGCATATAAGGAAGCTCGTGCGTGACAAACCTCTAGTTTTACAGAGCAGTTTGAGCCATCACAAACTTTGGTGGAAGTACTTGAATGACTTGATACTTTATGGACTGTATATTATGCAGATATAATAAGGGTACGTCTAATATTGTTTCTTGTGAATCTGTATTTTCATAGAAAAATAATAAAACAATCAGTAGACAATGCCCTATTTAATAAAAGGCTAGGATTGAATAAGCCTCTAAGAAAATGTCCACGCATTTGTTCAAAGATACGCCACTGGACTGGACTGCCCACACATGTGGGGAACCAAGTGCTGTTTGGGCTTCATTCTGGTTCTCCATTGCTGAGTGCAAGGTCATCACACCTCCCCATTTTTGTGAAGGCAGCAGCTTTGTTGTTGAGTCATTGTTGTATCTACATGAATAATTCATAGACCTGCGGTACAACATCTTAAATCTTTCCACAGATTCCCTGGTGCTATTATCTTCTGTTCATGTCTGATCACGTATCCTATCTCCTCTCTGCTGTACTCGGTCTCCGCTCGCTTCCATCCATGTCCCCATATACTTGCCTCATTTTCTCATGCCCGAAATGTCTAAAATGTAATATTTTAACATAGCGTGAATAGAAAGCGGGGAAGCAAAATAAGAGCAACATGGCACGGAGCTCATTTGAAGTTTAAAGAAGTTTTTTTTTTTTTTTTTTTTTTAAAAGGAGGTTGAAAGTATAGATGAGAAAAGTGAGGCTAAGTAGCTATTTATTCCATGCAAGGTACGTGTGCAGCAAAAAATTTCCATGTGACATGGTTGGCTGGAGAACTTAATAGAGATGTTTTCACTGATGATAGACACAAATTGAGTTTATCCATCTATTGAGGCTGTGATGGAGTATGGTGTCTCAGAATAGGTAAATATAATTTAGTGTGCACCCCTTCACTGCACTCTGTACCAATACAAGTCAGGTTTCCGTTACATGCAATTGACTGTGGTGCAGTGACACGGTAAAATAAAACCCGCCACACTTTTTTTTTTTATATAATTTGAAACAATTTTAAATTATACAGTGTATGAATGGAAAAAATATGTTATATCAGGGGTGCCCATTACAGCGATGGCAGCATTAGTCTGGGTCGCATGTCAACCCTCTAATGACATCAGTCATCTGATATTAAGCCTGCTCCTGAGTCACTCTTGTGGTAAACACAAGTAAATGTACACTTTATACAAGGGAGGGCAGACAGTGCAATGCAATAATGTGGTGGATCATCTTTTACAGATAGGTAAGGTATTATAGAACTGGATGGCGTGTGAAATGAATATAGTCAGGAAGTCTGTTTTAAAGAATGAGCTCCGCTGCCCCTCTTGTTCGATGGAGTGGGTGCGCTTGTCCATGATGGAGAACAGTTTGTCCAGTGTCCTCCTGTCTCTCATTGTTACAAACTCCACCATCTGACTGCCGATTCAGCTTTCCGGATATGGCTTTATTGCCATATTGATTAGAATTATTGAATGATATCAACTACTTTAATGACTGACTTTAATTACTTCATTTTGTTGTGTGTTCTTTGAGTGTACAATGTTGATAGATATCGTCCAAACCGGCATGGTAATTATGGCTAGTGTGAGTTGACAACAGTGATTTCAATCTTGCGGAAAGCTCCCGGCGGTCACAACGACATCGTAACAGAGTCAGTGTGATCCTGGCCTGACTGACAATAAATTTAAATTCAAGCAGTAGAACACGAGGTTCGTTTGTAGTTAGGAAGCACTTTGGCCATGTGACCAATCACAGCAGAGTAGGCATACCTGGTGGCGGACCGTGGCTGAAATAAATAGTTATGGCAGTGGTTTAATTTCATTTGAACATGCATCATGTTATAATGGAATACATCACATAAATCAAATTAATACAGACCAGGAAGCACAAATCCAAGGAAATACAGCTGGAATAGGTGCAAATTCTGGAAGATCTAGAAAGTTTTCTGTGCAGGTTATCGTGTGTAGCTGCTCTATAGGAGGCCACAACTCAATACAAAGGCTTGGAAATTGACATAATAAACGCAAGCAACAGCAGAGAGAGCCTGACTGAACTGAGACTAAACTAGTTAGTATGAGCTAGTTAACAATGCACATAATGGGACCTGCCTTTTTTGACGCTAAAACCTGAGAAAAAACCTTCAAAAACAAGCCAACAGTGTTCCATTTTACATATTCACAAAGCAAAAGCTATTGTTACTGCAGCAGATAACACAATAAATATATTTATCTGACACCTCACTCGGATTGGATGGTACTGGCTCTCTATTTTCCTATGAAGACTCAACAAAATATTTGTTTGCTGTCAGCATTATATCTGACAACATATCGTTATAATGCACAGAAAAGTGGAACAAAATATTTGTTCATGTTTCACATAAAGATTATGAATGATGGGCAAAATTCCAACAAATAGCAGTTTTCCATTAACTATTCAAATTCGTATGCCCCCCCCCCCCCCCGCTTCAGACATTTAAATATGTCTATTTGAGCAACCCTGGTCGTGATTGATGCAATTTGCTATGTCTGTTACCTCGGCATACCAACGCATTAGCAATGTACTTGTAATGACAGATTATTAGCTAAAGCACCGCAGCTGGTGACATTTGTGGAATGTCACTCCTCACATGAAAAGGCAAAGAAAAGGGTAGTCACTAGTGTTGAATGAAATAAATGAAATAAAATATAAAGGAACCACACAGGCAAGTAAATGCATATTTTACTCATCCTCAACACTGAACCATGACCATCGCCAACAGCATTGTGAATAACACTGTATCTTGTGTTGATGACTTCATTGGTATTTCCAGCATGTCCATTATGTGGTAGGCCCGCGTGGTTCTTTGCTGTCATTACAGTTTGCGGCCATTACAAAGGGGTGTTAGGTTGGACTGAGTTGATTGAATTGTAATGGACGCCGGTGAACTGCTGTTGACAAAAACAGCAGCAGGTGCACACGGTGCACTACCACGTCCTTAATTTGGCAGCATGAGCTTGAGATAACAATGAGTCACTTGCTGTATTTTCAAGAGGACCTTGAGGATAGAGAGCCTCATGAATGTTTACTGAATAAAAATGAAGGCCCTTGACAATCTCCCTATTGGTTTCTTCAGTGGGGCGGGGACAGGAGGTGGACATCACAACTGATAGAAATGGGAGGAAGTTGCCAGAACCTTCAGGGTGCGCTTGAGGCTTAAACGGCGATGTCATTTGAATATTTCCCTCCTTTCCATCATCCTTCAAAATAAAGTGAATGCACACCTGGCCCGTCAAATTAGTCTCAGGATAAAAGAAATTTCAGCCTTTCTGGCCTTGATGGCGCTGCGGCTCAATGAGCAACATACAAACAGCAATCTGCAACGTACCACCGTGATTTGATAGATAGCTCTAGGTCGAGAAGATTACGTGGCACTAATTCCAACAAAACAGTCCAAATATATCTGTTTTTTTCATTATGCTTATGCCCTCTTTCTGCACAGTCACCCTTTTTTACTTAAATGTTAAAGGATTATGAAAAAACTGCAGGGGAAGGACATACAAATCGTACAGGAATATTATAGTTTTATTGCGTGGCTCTGGTATCAACAGTACTTCCATCCTGTACAATGATTTGCAGTGAGTGTGTAACTTTTTTCCACTGTTTTTCATTACTGTACAGTTATTGTCTTTTCATGCTTTTTATGATGTGGCAGTGATTGAGCACTGCAGAAAATAAGCTTTCGACTGCACCTCAACTTGAAATTTTGATTGCGTTTTAGTCAGGAGGTTAAAAAGTTGAGGTCAAGTGCTCTGGAGCAGGTTTTCATGCGGGTTGTATGTGTACCTGGCTGCATTCACCTTACCCTCTATACTGTTACCTCGGTGAGGAGCAGTTTTTCCTTCAAATATGATGCATGCCATTATCATCAGGCTAGAGGATTGTCCTGGTGGTTACAAACTTCTTTCATTTACAAATGATAGAGACTGTTGTGCTCATGTGACCCTTCAAAGCAGAAGCATTTTGTCTGTACCCTCTCTTTGCTTGGAGACAATCCCGTCTCCTTTGGCTTCATATCAACTGTGAGGACAAGTGTGTGCCTTTCCAAATCAATGTCCAATCAATTGAATTTACAACAAGTGGACTGCAGAAGAAATGCCAAGGATCATCGGTAGAATTTGGGTGCACCTAAGCTCCATTTTCAGCTTCAAGGCAAAGGGAGAGAATAATTACAGTTGTTAAGATATTAAAAAATATATATTTTCATAGTTAGAGCATAGACAAATTTCTAAATGTCATTTTTATCATTAATAGATCCCTGTAGACATAAAAACCACCCTTACAGTCACCTTTACACTCCCGTTATTCTTTGTTTACAACACATTGCTCAACTGTAATGTATAGGCTACAGGATCACTGAAGGGGCACAAGTGACAGCTAGTATAACAAGCTACACAACTAACTAGTTAGCCTCTTTGATTTACTCATTGCAAACTTACTCGCAAGAAAGTTTTTCAAACGAATTTAGGAAGAAGGACAAATTAAGAAGCCAAAATCTTACCACTTCCACACATAATGGGAGGAGAAAAATATTGTGCTGGGCATGTAGTAATCAAATCTAATGCCATAAAACATTACTAACACGTCGTGGCCACAATGCCATATACAACTTGTTCAATATCTCGACTAATGATAATCTGTAGTCAACCCTGAAATAGTGGTATAACTCCATATAGAGTGAAGGTGTGAGGTTTGACCCGTAATGTAACTGTATATACCATGCATCCATCCATTTTCCATGCCAAATATGGTCGGCAAAATATTCGGTCAGCATGATGCAGTGTAATGTAACACTACAAAGGAACTACATCCACAGTCAGAATTATTGAAATAATACATATATAACAGTGTCAGTTGAAACTGAACACAATGTTCTTGCCATAGTGTCTCACAGGTAAGATTTTCTTCTCAAACTGGACCAAACTGACACGGAACACAGAATTACCACAGCGTGTGTCACATCCAACCTTGCTAGTCTCAAAATATTCACTAAACTCAACAGTCATTCATCTAGCAGGAGATTTAGCCCCATCAGTAAGTGCAAGGTTACCATTTTGGTGATTATAATGATAACATTGTGCAACAAATGTCCTGTGAAAATCCTGTGAAGAATTACCTTGAGCTTTGAGCCAGATGATTAAGCACATCTAAAAACTGTGAAGTGTGTTGCCCAGGAAGAAACTCTCCCTTGGACCTTGCGTGATCTGTTAGAGAGAGACATTGCTGAAAAGGCCAGAGGAGATAATAAAGTATTCACAGAAAGGAAATGAGCATGTATTAAGATGAATAACAATCATCATTCTGTGGACCTCACTTTTCTTTCCTCTGAATTCCATTGTCCCTTGTTCCCCTTTTCTTCTTGAACAGACTATTATACCACATGACTTGTTTCATCAATAGCATGCTAAGACAGAGACAAATGACACTATGGGAATGTGCCTTTGTTTTTTTTCGTGTGTGTGTTTTTTTACGTCTTTGTGCTGCTTAAAACCTTAAAGTTTAAACATTTAAAAGTCAATATGTGGAGCTGCCGGGTTGCTGGTCTGCTGTCTCATTCTGCTCAAGGAAAAATAGATCACTCACCATTGTTGAGCACAGAATATTTGACATTGTTATTAAATATTTTGTTAAACTTGAACCCTAACATGCGGCAACTGAGATACAAGTACCATTAGAAAGAAACACGTGCAGAAATACAATGGTGCTAACTCAAGAGCACCTTGAAATAAATAGCAAATGGGAAATAATAAAAGTATAAGAGAATGAAAAGCTTACTAATGGGTCACAAAAATAGAGAATTTGATGAGGTCAAGAGAAAAATATTGCATTGCCGCAACCTTGGAAACATTAGCAGTAGCTGGAGGGAACCAGGCAAGGAATAACAAGAAGGAAGTTCAGGTATGAATGTCCAATAACCTTTTGGATCTGTGTGGCATGGAGAACGATCCAGTGCCCTCCTTACTCGTCCACTGAATTTAAAGTCTGTTGCGTCATCACTATGCCACCCGCACTGATGCTATGCTTGATTAAGATTAAGATATGCCTTAGATATGATTCTTTGTGAGGTCGTTGTCTGGATTTCAAACTTTCGTCAACCATTACATCACGGCAAGCCACGCCTCCGTGTTATGACAACAGACGGAGCCAAGATTCAGAACAACAGAGCATTGCAATCAAGGGTCGTTAAATATGGATGTCGTATTGATGAGTCACTTTGCTTTGACCTTTCATGGTGAAGTCGAGGCGTGAAGAGGGCGTGACGTGAGGTGGGTTTACATACGCAGACTGAAGGACCAATTGCATTGACCAAGTGTGCATGCTTTCTATAAGGGTGGTGTAGACTGGCCACAAGTCAAAGGAACCACAAGATACATTAAAGAAGAACTCAAGAAAAACACAGAACATGATATTTACCTTTCATTTCACCAGATAATATGTTTGAAACATGGGTCAATATTTGACTTTTAGGTGTTTTTCAGAAACAGTACAATCAGGAAAAAACTAATAATTTGAGGTGTGTTTGTGTGTTAGTGTTTGCCATTGGATTCAGCAGTATCAAGAAGATAATCATTTTGTTTAAGTCTCAGCCATGCTTGACTGCTCACAGGCGTAACCCATTAGGTGTCTAATCACTGCTGTCTTTTTTCATGATGAATGCATGATGAATGTGTGTGTGTGTGTGTGTGTGTGGTCTTCTACGATTACACATTTGGTCACTTTCATTCATGGGTCATTTATTTCATCATCGTAGTCCAAAAGTCAGGACACATTAGGTCAGGTTTGATTTAATGCAAACATTGAGGTCAGTGAACCAACAACAGAAGACTGAATATTTTTTATTTAATTCTATGAAACGTTAAATCATCAACTAAAGTTGTAGATAAGCAATGAAATTATGCTAATTCCTTTACATTGAGCTCATTTGTGATTAATTTCAGTTGCTAATATTTACATTTGTACATTAACATTTGTAGGTTGACTTTAAAGAGGCAATTACTCCCAGCGGGATGCTTGTTATTCCCTCCATAATGCTGTCTTAGGTACTGCAATGGAGGGTGCTAGCATTCATTCATTTATTCATTCATTCATTTTCTACCGCTTTTACTCACGAGGGTCACGGGGGTGCTGGAGCCTATCCCAGCTGTCTTCGGGCATGAGGCGGGGTACACCCTGGACTGGTCGCCAGCCAATCACAGGGCACAGGGCAGACAAACAACCATTCACACTCACATTCATACCTATGGACAATTTGGAGTCGCCAATTAACCTAGCATGTTTTTGGAATGTGGGAGGAAACGGGAGTACCCAGAGAAAACCCACGCATTCATGAGTGACAGCTGTTAACTCCACTCCTTTTCGGGTCGAATGACAAATGTCATTCAGTTTGATTTAGTAATTGTGAAGAATATATATTTTTTAATTAGTTCTCTGAACCTGTCTCAATGGAAGAAAAACTAAAAAGTGCTCAGACGTGGGGTTTCTTCCTTTTTCAAAAACATGCATGTTTGGTGCATTGGAGTTGGATTGCCCATAAGATTTAATCCATGTGTGTATTTTTTTTTTTTTTTTTATTAGGAAATAACATGTTTGTGATGTCCTAGTTTTACCTTTACATTTGTATGGAAGGTGGAGTCTTTGGATGTGTTGGTTCCATGCCATTAAATACACTAAGTGCCATCACCAGTGCATCAAGTGTGTGGTCGAGAGTGGCTGATTGGATGCAGTTTTATGACCTGGAACGTCATGACAATTTTTGAAGGGTCTAATGTCCCTCTTTGGTAAATTTGGGGATTCTTTTTTTGTCTACGGTGGAAATGATGCAAGATTTTTTTTTTGGCAAAACTGCAATTGATGCAACATGAAGGACACATAACTGGACGTTGCTCACATAGACTGAGCCGAATACATCACTAGTTGTGAAATAAATAATCATCCCCAGTCCCAGTACTCACTAATGGCATGACACTCCCAAATAACGCTCTAATTAGCACATTATCACAATTCAAACCTTTTAGCTACTCTGGGTTTTCACTCTATTTGACAGAACATAATATACTGAATTACCAGCTTTGCCTGTCACTATCATACCCTCACCCAGAAATGTTCTAGGAGAGAAGGGGGTATATATGTTGTTTGGATGCTACTCAGTTGATGTTGAACCATGAAGTACATGTATGAGTACATACATGAATAGGCCAATTTTTAAGTCAATTCAAAAAGGTATTTTGTCAGTATGACACAACATTCAATCACATCCATATCATCATCCGAAAAGTTTCAACAAAAAGTGAAACACATAAAAACCAAAACCAGGAAATCCAATTAATGTGTTCCAGAAACACAGAAATATTGCAAACGAATCGGTAAGGAAAAGTTTGAAAACAAGTAGGTCTTTAGTTGGGCAGGGAATAGTCCCAAACCAAAATGCATACTGGGAATGAACAGGGGAAACCACAAAAAGCGAGAAATGCTATGCAGCAATCGGCAACTACTTCCACAGGGATGAGAAACAATAAGATTTAACATGTTTTTGTTTTTTTTTTTACACAACAGCTGAGCAAAGCCTGCTGGGAAGCAGGAAGTGCTTCCAGCGACTCTACAATATTAACATTCATTCATTCATTCATTTTCTACCGCTTATCCTCACGAGGGTCGCGGGGATGCTGGAGCCTATCCCAGCTGTCTTCGGGCGAGAGGCAGTGTACACCCTGGACTGGTTGCCAGCCAATCACAGGGCACATATAGACAAACAACCATTCACACTCACATTCATACCTATGGACAATTTAGAGTGGCCAATTAACCTAGCATGTTTTTGGAATGTGGGAGGAAACCGAAGTACCCGGAGAAAAGCCATACATGCACGGGGGAACATGCAAACTCCACACAGAGATGGCAGAGGGTGGAATCGAACTCGGGTCTCGGGACAATATTGACAAAAAAATAAAATACATTTTATGAATAATAGTTATGTTCCCCTTGGTGGGTTATGTAGCAGTCTCACTCAATCAAAAATGAAAATGGAAATAAAGAAAATGTGAGTGTTCCAAAAACGAGGATTGAGTGTTTAGCATTAAAAATAACAATGACTTTGGTTTCCATGGCCTGGATCTGAAACTGCATTGTCATAATTAAGGGCAAAATATCAGCATAATATGATAAATTAGTCTGTGATTCAAACCTCTAATGTCTGCTGGTTTCCCTTTGTATCGCAATTAGAAATGTGGTTTCCATGGTGTGTTATCCACCAAATGCTGAGACTGTTTAGACTTTATTTTCCAAAACATTCCAGTGAATAGCACTCCAAGGTGCCCTATCATCCCGACAAGAGAGTTATTTTACTAAACAGCAGCCATTTGCTTCCTCACCATTCAAAACAAAGGTCACCCCGGGGCGAGTCCACACCAAATAAACATGAAACATCTGGACATTGTGCAGAGTTCAGCTCATGCTTTCTATGCTGGCCTATTTCAGAACGGGCTGGTGCTTTTCATGCATCCCACATGTCAGATTATACGACAACAGCTGAGACACAATGAAGTCGTCGCAGCATTTACAACAAATGCACTTATGCTTTATAAAGTATATCTTTTATCATACAGTTTAGTTTCCTGTGGTAAAAATCTGAAGGTATTTAAATCAACTTTCACTTTTCACTTTTTGTCTTTCATCTTTTGTCTCCACTGAGGTGACGTTGGCTGAATACACCAGCTTGACTGCTGACACTGGTCGTCAATTATGAATGTCAATCACTGTGATTAGCGTTTAATGCCATTACATTAAAGCCCCCCGTTTCACTCCACTTTTTTTTTGTCGGATGTAAATTACGCTCACTGTGTCTACAGTGCTTTGGTGAGGTATTTTGTTGGATTTAGTTGTTTAAGTTAGATGAGCTACATCTGCACCATCCAAAATGAGCTTTACAAGAAACTCTTGCCTTTTTTGGTTGGGCTATGGAAAATAGAATGCATGTCGTCCCTCACCACACCGTGGTTGAAATGTATTACTTGATAATATCGTTCCAGGGTACAATACGGCATATTAGTGTTATGATATTGCCTCAGAAGCATTTTCACGCATACACGTAGCTGTGGCTAAATCTAGTGAAATAAAAATATGGTAATGGTTTTATTTCATTTGAACATGCATCAGATTACAATTGAGTGTATCACATAATCAGTTCACAGTTCCACATGTCCAAAAGGAGTAGGAAGAAGCAAAGCTTATTAAATCCTACCCCTCCATCTGGTACTTTTACAACCAGTAACTGTTACATTTGTTCACTTCCTGCTTTCCATAATACAGTTTAAGGTTTTTTTTTTTTTCATTTTTTTTAATAATGCACCTCATACCGAAGTACGAGGTGACAAATATGACATTCAAATTGTCATATATCAGGCAAGCTGATCAAAACACAATAATCAGCACACTAAGATGGACTCAAACTCAACTCTGAACCCCTGCTGTCACATTTTCTGTGTTGCAACACACACGAGCACAAGTTTTATTTTTTTTAAATGGCATATTTTCTCTAATGACATCCACTGTATTGTGTGACATGTGTGTAAATGTGGACTATAGGGTTGTTATTTCATGTCAAGAGGGCTCTAATATTGGTAAAACCTATACGTAGATAGTTGTAAACAGTTTTTGTATGTGCTAACCAAGAAAATATTTGATTAATAAAAAAGGGATACTACTTCACGGAAATTCACCCCTCACGGTTGGGTCTTGAACGAGATAACTGTGATAAATGGGCAATTACTGTATCGTTTTTTTTTAAATTGATATCGTTCTTTACTGAATCAGTTGTGAGCTGCCTGTAATATTGCTCCAACAAGCCAACTCCAACTTTCGTAAACAGGCTTACTAAATTATTAGAAACACCTCTCGGTATGATGATTTTACCCCAGGATATGAATATTTTGGGATAAACTGCAGCCCTTGTATTGGATGTAAGAAATAATATTGTGTACTGAGTAATATTGTGTAATATTGAGTGTGTACAGCCATCCCTCGTCATATAACAGTTCAAATTTCACTGATTTATTCCATCATAGTTTTTTCAAAAATACTGTATATTCATTAATAAATCATACTGTACCAGTCCAAAGTGTACCCTGCCTCTCGCCCAAAGACAGCAGGGATATGCCTCAGCATATCTGCAATAGTCCTAACAATAGTGAGGACAAGGGGTATAGGAAATGGATGCATAAATCCTGCTTTTTCATGGATGAATACAGCTTATTTTTAGTCAAAAGTATGCATATTTAGGCAAAAGTTATGTATTTTATTGCCTGAATTAAGAATCTCCAAACATAAAAATGGCTTCTGTCCTCACAAGCTCTACTTTTAAGCTTTAAATGGGGGTCTAGAATCAATTAACCGTGATAAATGAGGAATTGAACTGAGGGGAATTCCATCACCCTCGTCTCCTTAGTGATTCAATTTTTCCACATGATCCTGTGACATTCAAATCTGCTGCAGGGTTAATTAGTGATTGTATAACAATTGTTATCTTGGTGATTGCCCGGCCATCTGTACAGGGTCACTTTCTGCTCTCTGCAAAGTGGCTAAACTTGAGCCAGCTAAACCTTGCCAAACAGTGACCTCTCTGTGAACGATAAAGTTCAGACAAAGAGAAGCCCGTTACTAGAGATGAGTAAAGTACAGGCACTGTTTCACTATGCTGGTTTCTGTTTGTGGTGTGTTTTGTATCCACTGTAAATTTCACCGTGTCTGCCAGACTAACTGTAAAGAGGATTTATAGGACTCTCTTGGGCTGCAGTGAGCAGTAACATACAAATAAAAGTGGGATCAGAGTGCAATGCAAATGAAAATTTCCTCTGAAAGGGTTACACTTTGAAGGGCACCTGTAGGTCATTTTAGGGTATTTTAATTTAAGCCACTTGTTTGTATTGTGCACTGAAGCTTTTAAAAACAATTTATTTCTTATGTTTTCCCAGTTTGGGCTTTGATGGATTGCATCTGACAAATATTCTAAAGATATTAATGAATTCCTCTTCAGTTAGTCATAAAACCTTCATTAAAGGAGACCCTTCATGCTTGCCTTATATGAGAGACAATCAGATGTAGAAATATGTATACAAGTATGATATTAGCATTACATGTAATGGAATGGTGACCCTGAGGACGATTATGTTGCATTGTGATGACTTAGAATGATGCTGCATCTCAGGCTACTGGGAAGTACCATATGGATGGATCTTCTGAGCAGTGGCGATTGCTCATTGACTACAAGGGAACCTGAACTTCCCCTTTAAATGTCATAAAATTGGCCAAATATGCAAGGTTAAAGTTAAAAATTTAGACTTCAAAGTGTATTATGCTTGTAATGAGAACATGCTTAATTGTGTGAGGTTGCTGAGCATTTATCTGATGTTGAGGAGTTTGCTCTCTTCGCTCTTCCTACTGTTAAATCTCCACTGAACTTCAAGCTTCAGCTTATGGAAGCTGACAGCGAGAAACTAAGGCCGGGATTGGAGAAAACTGGGGAACTTGTACGTATTTTTTGTCTGACAATTTGGTTGAGGAATTTAAATGAACAAGTTACATTATCCATAATACTAAATTCCTTCGGTAGACACTTTGAACCTCCTCAAAGCCAATCTTTAAGAAGGACTGTCTGCCTAAGCAATAGCATATGTGTATTTTTTTAAAAGCCACTGAGCAGGATAATGAAACATTACCACCTTGTCTGTAGCTGAGCCTGCAGGGCAGCGATAAACTGTGAAATAACAATCCCTCACTGGTTGATTTGACTTTATTTGACCTGCTACATACCGCTGTGTTTTTTGGAACAAACTGAAAGGTTGCAGAAAACCTAGCTTGTAACATAAAAAAATAACACAGCCATTCATCAAGCATTTGTCTCAAGAGGCTATGATACTGGGAGAAGCTTTTCTTGTTTTGTTTTTTTTTTCCCAAGTTGTGATCATGCCCCAAGAGATCTACAGTGGTGTATGTACACCCCTGTAGGCTGGGACTTCACTGTGTTCTTAACAAATGTTAACGGCATATTGAGCTGCCCTTCGCCGTTCTGCTGCTCACTAATGACTTCAATGTAAAAACACTTCACTTAGCCCTTTTGAAAGGCATCCAACCTGAAACAGAAACACTCATTGGAAGACAGACTTCTCCTTACACAAGATAAGAAATATTTGACTACACACACAATATTATATTTGACACACATGATGGTGCTGTACTACTGGAACAACAACCGTGTTGCCATGATCATAGAAATGTCATAGAGTACCTTTCTCATCCTGAAGAGGTGGGGGCATGCATGAGCAAGAAGGCGCTTGTCACTGCCATCCTTCCATAAAGAGGAAAAGCCAGCATCTCTTTTCTGACTGCAGCAGCACCATCTAGAAAGCAGCAAGTCAATTGCAAAAGAGTTTACTGCTCTGCTGAATGAATTAATGAATTTGACTGCCAAGATGGAGAATTATTCATGCAAGCTCATCATGAGGTGATCAGACTTTTACAACGAAGGTTCAGAGCTTTTCCTCGAGAAGGATAGGTTGCATTTACTTATTACGCAGATAAAATGTATGAACACAAATATTTTTCAATTAATGAAAAAATCAATAAATGGGTCTTTGAAGACTATTTGAAAGCATTTTTTTAACCAAAGTGAATATTTTCTCTTCTACATTAACATTTTAACTCCACTGTGCCTCACCAGCCATGAACCTCAACCGTTCATGATTGAAAAGATGATGGCCTGGAAACAAGCATATGTGTAAAAAATAAACAATCCCTTGATTTTGTTAGTTTTGCATCATATACACATTATATGGAGCCATTATTGTATGAATAAATATGGCCACAGGCAGCAGCACAGAGTGTCATAAGCCAGCAAAATGTTTGCGGTTTGTTATTTATTAGACTGTATTATTCTCATCTAAGAAAAAAAAATCATTTGGAATGTTGACTTGTTTATCTGAGTAAATGCATCTTAAGCTCAGCAGAGTAAATACAACACACAGCTATACTGCGTACACTACACATTCTTCCTTTACCTCTAATAAGATTTTATTGAGTGCTGTGTGATTCACTGTGATTCTCATGCACAATCTCATGCCCATTCTTCACTGGAGTTCTCCATTCCACCAGAGGCTCCAGCTGAGACCAGTTCTTCTTTGAGGTTTACTGAACACAGCAGAAATGCCCCATCGTTCATGCTCTCTGTGATATGATTTACAACTAATAAATAATGGACAAGCAGCAAATAATGGAATAGCAGTATTACAGCATTTTAGAGTGCATGGTAGATTGATGATCCAGTGCAGCATGCATGCAACTGAAGTGACCAATGTGCCTTCAAGTAAAGCATTTAGCAGTCGATTTGTCAGGCTCAGACAGCAGGAGGGTGCACAGTGAAGAGTGCTGAGCCCCCTCCCCCGGGAGCAATTTTTGGAACTATGAATGTAAAAGAGTAGTCTGCCAAATAAAAGCAAGTGTTTTATTTCATTATGTTGGATTATAAACATTTCACTGTCAATTTCTTTGGATTGCATTTGTCATGTTAATTGAAAAACAGAAAATGGTCACAGCCGGAAACAAAAGATTGTACTTCTTTCTGTCATCTAGGCGGTGTTATTCGTGTCATTAGTCTCAGGTTTAACAAGCCTCTCATTTATTATTATGATTTTTTTCCAGCAGATGTACTTTTTAAAAAAGTTTCTCTGTGTTTTCTAGGTCATAAAGCTGTCATTTGAAGAGTTTGACCTGGAACGAGGCTACGATACACTAACCGTGGGGGACGGAGGGAAGATAGGAGACACTCGACGGGTACTTTATGTGTAAGCATCCTCGTCCTTACACTTGAACTTGGACATTAAAATAACAAAACTCCTCACTAAACTACATTGTGTGTATTGGTTTTATATGCATAGCATGTGACTCCAAATTGTCCATAGGTATGAATGTGAGTGTGAATGGTTGTTTGTCTATATGTGCCCTGTGATTGGCTGGCGACCAGTCCAGGGTGTACCCCGCCTCTCGCCGTAAGACAGCTGGGATAGGCTCCAGCACCCCCACGACCCTCGTGAGGATAAGCGGTATAGAAAATGAATGAATGAATGAATGAATGTAATGTATGTAGTTTATACTTTCTGTTTATTACAGTGTACCCATTTTTATTGTAGCTGAGAATGTTATTGAAGGAGCATGAATGCACATTGGGTGTTATTAGATATAATCAATGTGTCAATATCAATGTGGCATCATCATAAAACTTGTATTGTCTTTGCTCGGATTGACCATTCGACGTTAAACGATCAACTGGACCACGTTATCTTGTGTTGATGTACTGTGATACCTAACGAGGTGGCTGGTGTTTATCAGTCGCCAAGTCATGGAAACATTCTATCCACTGAAACTTTCCTTAAGTTCTTATTTTATTTTTTCTTATTAATAATTTCTGTGTATGTCTGTAGACTCACTGGCTCCAGTGTACCTGACATCATCGTGAGCTTGTCCAATCAGATGTGGCTTCATCTACAGTCAGATGACACAATCGGCTCTGCAGGGTTCAAGGCAGTATACGACGGTATGTCCTCATGAAACACCTTGAACCTTTTTGTTTACCACACACACACACACACACACACAAGCTCACATAATGGAGTGTGAAAGTCACATTATTGCTGACGCTCTTATTTAGTCGTAAACACAACCCTGTTTTCCCCCTCTTGAGTGCGTGACTGTGTGTGTGTTTTTGTCTGTGCCTGTAACTGTGAATTACAAGAAGGTAATAAATGAATTATGAGTCAATCAGTTGATCGTTTTGCTTGGTTATTTTTATATTATGCACAAGCTCACACAGAGTGAGAGAAAGAGATAAAGACATGACAGGAAGAAGACGTGAGGGTGAGAATGGACGATGTCCGAGTTTGTGTAAACGTTGATTATTTATAGGACGCACCATGCATTTTGTGATTAAATATGACTTCTTAGCATGCTGCTACAGCAAGTAAGTTGATTCAGCTCAATTGAATACAAGTGACAGAAAAGGTGAGTGAGGTAAAGATGGAGGTAGTAATTGGATCCAGGCAGGCAGGCAGGAACACTGAGGAATTGGTAGAATGGGACAAAATGACAAATTGACTGAGAAGATATCTCACATAAGTCAAGGAAGAGTATATGGAGGAGATCAAGTTTGTGCTCTTGGTTCTGCTTTGCTACCCTTTGATTCACTGATGGTCCAGGTTCAGTCACTCGGCAAGGGAGTCCGCTCGCTTAGTATCAAGTGTGTATTATGATTGAGTTTGTGTGTGTGTGGGTGTGTGTGGCATGGATTCTTCCATCTGTTGTCCTTTTTGCTCTTTATTAACTCTGGTTAATTCTGGTTTGAAGTTGACACCAAGAGTGTTTATATTGGTGTTTGGCTGTGTGGGTGTTGCTATGTTTGTTGGTGTATTAGCAGGACTACTGTACACAAGAAGAAGAATCCAGGTACTGTATAGACCAGAGGTAGGCAAGGCAACCTCATTTTTATAAACACACACACACACTCACATATTCTAGGGCTCAGGCACACCAGCACGGTCCTCTAAAATTAGCATATGTGTTTGTTTTTGTCATCCGTAGCCGCGTATCCTCAAATGTCACAGTAACAAATTAAAGAAGTCTGCTCGTCCAAGTGAGTGATATCACCAGGGAGACTGAGTAGATTGAGTGAATGTATTTTGGTGAAGGGGATAATATAAGCCAGGTTTCTTCCATCAAAAATTCTCTTCTTCAGATGCTATAAATCCAATGTTTATAATTAAAATGTTGAGTTGAATCTATTTGCATCAGAATGACTCACCTTCTTGTCCATGCATATTAGATTTACACATGAAATTAGATTCATGACTTTATTATTGTCATTGTGCAGGGAGCAGGTAACCTTGCACAGTAGCTGGATTGGTGTAAATAAAGAGTGATATTCATACAAGTCTAAAGCTGTGTTCACACCTGTCATGTTTAGTTAGGTTTAACTCCAACTCTGGTGTGGTTGCTCTGATGTATGATGTGAACGCAACCTGAGAGGTTGATGTGAAGGTGAAATGCGGTGCTGTTCGGTTCACTTCAGCTAAAGTTTGAACGCTGCATGGCTCACATAGCAGTCGCAAAATGACTGGAAAATACATAAGGAAATACATAGGAACCTTGATTAGCCTGTGTCCCACTTGTGTTGAAAATATACGCAAAAAAGTTTGCGTACATTTTCCATACTGGTGAGTATTCTATCACTGTGTTTGTTTGCTATATGATACTATATATTCAACCGAAAGTGCTGATCCCAACAACCAGTGATTCATAAAGTGAAATTGTCACGGGTGCCCAAAGTTTTTCATACCACTGTATAAGAACGTCACATAACACTGTGGGTTTCATTCCACACTGGTCACTAGGTGTCAGTAATTGTAATGCTGTAATGCTCACTGAGACACACAAACACCAGACTTGATCACAAGCACAACAAGCTTTTATCACAGGTTTGAATTATATCACAACACCATCATCACTTCCTGTCCTCTCACTCCTCAGTTCCCAAAGGAACACATTTATAACAACACACACGATCACAAGTCTTATTTATAGCTTAATTGGCTTATTTACTCTTGTTATGTCTGGTATAGTGGGTAATACAAATGTAAAGTTACTATAGGGGTATTAGTTAATGTCTACAGGGCTCTAAAAACACATTCAAAAGAGGGCACACAGCTTTTTTTATGACATAAGTCTGAAAATATTGAATTTTATTAATGAATCCTACTTCAGAAATGAAGTTATCACGGGCTGGTGTGGAAGCAATTAATTGCACTAATCGAGGAATTGCTCAGTCTGTGTCCATCCATCCATTTTCTATGGTGGTTATCCTCATTAGGGTGGCGGGGGTATGCTGGAGCCTATCCCAGCTGTCTTTGGGGCGAGAGGCGAGGTATTATGCTATCCTTCACAGTCTGGTGTAAACTTTGTATGCGTTGCACTTTTGATTTACTGGAGACAGACAGGACAGACTAAGTATTTACTTTCGGAATGTACAAAAAGTGATAACATGAAAGGAGAAGAAAGAAGCAAACAAATAACATGCTGATACTTAATGGCTTCTAGATATACTTGCAGCCTGTGTTTTTTCCCCCCCAGGATAACTAAACAATTGGCTTTTGGTGTTCCTTTTGTGGCCCTGCCATGCTGTCACATCCTATAATGTCATCCTTTTAAGGACCCAGAGCCGTGTAACACCCTGAGAGTTATTCGACTCTGCAAGTGGGTGTATATACTTGAAGCATGTGTGCCGCTGAATAACCTTACACATTTTTTGCAACTTTGTAGGTTTGTGTGTGCACAACTGAGTGTGAGGGAGAGAGAGACAGCGTTAACATCATAAAGAAACACATCACATTACAGTAACTGAGGCTTTCAGTGGACTGTGACTGCCAACTTTTCAGGCTGAAGGCAATCGCCTGCGAAGGCTGCATCAATGTGAATAATGCATTTTTACCCCTTTTTCAGCACCGCATGTCTTCGTCTGGAGCTCTCACTTAATGTTGGCATAATTAATAGTAATTATAATTTAGTCTTTACATTAGTTATACATAAACCACTTGCTGGAAACCTCACCTAATAATGCACATTTTGTTCCCAACCCATGTTGTTTAAAACTGTGGTTTTAAAGCAGGTCCTGGTTGTAAAACCGATCTTCCCCCACATCCCACTCACTCACTCACTCACTCGTTCATCATCCGCTGCCCTGTTTGCGACTCTTTGTTTTAAGATGACTACTTTCAGTGTTCGGCTCTTCAGCTGCTCAGCACCCAGATTCTGCACCGCTCTTTCAGGCGAGAGGCGGGGTACACCCTGGACTGGTCGACAGCCAATCACAGGGCACATATAGACAAACAACCATTCACACTCACATTCATGCCTATGGACAATTTGGAGTCGCCAAATAACCTAGCATGTTTTTGGAATGTGGAAGGAAACCGGAGTATTCATGCATTATATCGTCTCTCTTCACAGAGTTCTATTTTTTCTTGCTTTTGGTTGTGATTGTGATTTTTTTAGGACATTTAATGTTGCTTCTTTGTTTGATGTATTACATTGTTTATTTATTGTATTTACAAACTCTTGACATTCCAATTACAATGTTGAATTGTTTTGACACAGTGTACTCCCAATATTATTCCATATATTATCATAATATTATTTTTAAAAATGGTCTAAAAGTAATGTTGACAATGCTATAATTTATCATTGGCAATAATTTGTACATTTGGACGACAATTATCGTCCAGCAAAATATCTTATCCTACAGGCCTAGTCGCTTTAAACTTGTTTATGAACATGAAATTATATGTATGTGGAATTGTGAGAAAGTAGACCGTATTTCATTTGTAATTACCAGATTGAAACACCCAAAACAGTATTCCAAAAACTTGCTGAAGTATTCATCAATGCCTTTTCCTCCTGCATAATATTTAAATTCATCAGCTGCATTGCATGTTGTATGCCTTTGCCTATTTATGTATAATACTTTGCATAATAACCACATATTGGGAAGCAAAAAAAAAGGAAAAGACACATGAAGTGTTGCATTGAGATGCAAATTCAGATGATGCGCTCCAGTAAAACTCTTTAAAGAAAGTAAAAGACAGGAATCACTTAAACACTGGAGAACAAAACTGAAGAAAGATAATGAGTGAAATAGACTATTGCCACATGCACACACACACACACACACACACACACACACTTTGCACACACTGTGACTACTCACCTTGAGGTGTATTTGCCCAAAGCTAATCCAGGAGCATGGTGGAGCATGTGTTACAAGATGACCGGTATAATGTCACATTTTAATGCCAAAAAATATCAGCTGATTAAAAAACCCTTTCCCATTAAGGAAGGACAAAATGGGGAAAAAAAAGTCTCCAAAGTCATTGAATGTGATTGCTGGCCAACCGCTACGATGCTAATCTTGAACTGGCACCAACAAACCACAATATATTGACCCAATTGAGGGATAGTAGTTATATTAAAGGCATTGTATACAACTCACCCTTAAAGGGGAACTGCTCTTTTTCGGGAATTTTGCCCATCATTCACAATCCTTATGTGAAACATGAGAAAACAACAGCTAGCTTATAATGCTACAGTATGTTTTGGCTAATTATTTTGGCTAATTCTGGCATATTGATGGAAATGTCAATTAAGGAAGGCAAGGCATGTTTATTTATAGCACACCATTCGTACACAAGGTAATTCAAAGTGCTTTACAGACAAGAAGGGTATTATTATTCACTGTCCCTGTAAGTAAATAATAATAAATAAATCTGCACTGTGATTGGCTGGAGTCCAGTGCAGGGTGTACCCTAGCTGCTTCCAGTCCACCGTCAGTTGGTATTAGCTCCACCCATACCCCACGACCCTAGTGGGGTATGGGTGGGGAATACATCAACAGGAACTCACTGCATTTCGTCTCTTTAAGGAAGGCACCAGAGTGAGATCTCATTGTTTAAAGAACACTTACAGACATCCTCCATCCGTTATTCGCTGGCATAAACATCATCCTGTTGGACCACTTATTGTTTTGCCTTTCAAAAGTAAAGCTAAATTGCTCTGCAACGTCCCTCACGACAGCTTAGCTAGTAGAAGGAACACGTCAGAACGGACCTCTTAAAGGTTCTATCATGTTCATTAGCTTTGCAGTGCACACACACACACACACACACACACACACAAGAAAATCAGCCCATTTTCTCTGCCTTGACACAGCCACATTAGCTTGGCTGCTGGTGTCCCCTGCAGTGTTTATGTCATGTTGTCGACAGGCCAATCAGGGCTGCTGTCAGCTCTCTTCTAAAGAAAGTAGCTATTGCTTAAATTTGAAGAGCGGGACCTCATTTTCCCTTTTAACGACATGATATGAGTGGACAGTGTGTGTGCTTTTTTTCGGTCAACCCCACTCCACTATTACGCAGAATGCACCCATAACATATGGTACCTCAACGTTTTTTTGGAAATACAATGTATCATATTTTTAGATGCTATTAGCAGTTGTTTGAAGACTAGTTTACGTATTACTTTTATCTTAAAATCAGCATATGAGGCCTCATAAAGTGCCACAGCCTTTCCAGATTGTGTGTCTGATTCCTGTATATTTCTTCTCTATGTAAGTGGTGTGTGCAAGTGACTTACATTCTTGGGGAGAAATTGTTTTTGGTGAAACAGGGGAATTTGCATGTAGAATTAGAATTCACAGCTTCAGTCGATCACGGTTAAAACTGGCTGCTGTTGCATCAGTAACCCACGCCAAACTAAAACCGAACCCTGAACCACAGATGTAAGTCCCTTTCTGCCCACCACATAGCTCACCTATGTAATAGATTTATAAGTCATATTTCTGTCTTAAATGGTTCATGCACGCTTATTATTTCTACTTTGTTGGGTATTAGGAGTGTAAAGGTGACTATAGGGGTGTTAGTTCATGTCCAGAGGCTCTATTAATGTTGGAAACTGTATTTAGAACAATTTGTATGCATAAACAGGCTTTTTTATGCTCTAACTACAAAAATATTCCACTTATAAATAAGGACTCCTATTTTCAGTGATGTCTGGAACCAATTAACCACGACAAACGAGGGATTAACTAACACTCCCAAATGAGTGAGTAATTCTAAAATATAAACTATTTGGTTTTGACAGCTATATAGCTGCAGTTATTTGAAGTACTACACACCATTTGCAATCCAGTTCTGTATATTTGTTGAAGTTGTCCTCGCTGACTACTACCAGGAGACTATAAACTGGAGAGATGTCGATGTAGAGTAAACAGTGTCCAGGTTGCAGTGACAGTATCCATAGGTAAAGTACCTAACACATCATTCTTTCATCTGCGACTGCACAGAAATATGACCTCACAGCACATTCTGGCTATTTTCCAAGGAGTTCCGAGTCTGATTTGCCATGAAGTCTCCACGGGGAAATATGGAGAGGAGTCAGTCGAATCCGAAACCCTAAATGAACCTCTGAAGACCTTTTTCAACATGAAAAAGCATCAGCTCATTCAGTCTTATACAGTTGTATTGTATGAAGTCTTATTTCTTATGATGATCGAAGAGAATTATGAGAAGAAGCTAATACCGCCTTTATAAATACACTGTAGACTCTACAGTGTGGAGAGTACAGCCTACTGCTGAATGAAGTGTCTGGTTTCAGCATATTGTATCTTATGTTGTACTATGTACCATTGACAGACCTACAAATGGTAAACTATCCCTACATTTCCTTCTTTCATTGTTCTTACGTTACCTGAAAAGAAGAATTGTTATCTGAATGTCCCTATCTTGCATTTTGGCATTAATTATCTGTGTTAAAAAATGTTTCTTTTTATTGTGTGTCACAGAGATTGAAAAGGGTGGCTGCGGAGATCCCGGAGTGCCAGTGTTCGGTCGTCGTAGCGGCGATGGCTTCCAGCACGGGGATGTGCTGACCTTCTTTTGCCAGTCTGCGTTTGAATTGGTCGGCGAGAGGAGCATCACGTGCCAGCATAATAACCAGTGGTCTGGTAATAAACCCAGCTGTGTCTGTAAGTAGTCGTGTTATCTTTTAAATTGCTTTTCTGCTCTAAAACAGTAAAATTAATTGAGTTTTTATTTAAGCATTCCTCTATGTCCCCTTTGCATCCCCTTTCCTCTCTGTCTGTGTTCTCACTTAATTACCTTTTTATTTAACATCATTTCTTCCCTATTGTCCTTTGTCCTCCTAGTCTCATGTTTCTTCAACTTCACGGCCCCGTCTGGAACCGTGCTATCCCCAAACTATCCCGAGGAATACGGCAACAACCTCAACTGCGTGTGGTTGATTATTTCGGAACCAGGGAGCCGCATCCACCTGCTCTTCTCAGACTTTGACCTGGAGCCTCAGTTTGACTGGTTGGTGGTCAAAGACGAAGGTGAGCAGCGCTAAAGCCAGTAATCATATTGGTCACTTAAAAAATAATGCTAATGTACTACGATAAGAGTACAATTCAAGGAAGTGCCCATTTTTGCCACTTAGAAGGAAAAACAAATGAACATAACATCAGGACGAATAACTAATAAAGCAGTTATACTCTGCATTCATGTCGAAGAGGAGCTTTCAGACCCTGCAGGCCACTTTTGAGCAGAAAATTTTATTTTCCGGCTGCAGTATTTTCAGGTTTGCCTGGTGTTGTGCACAGGGGAACAGGGACTGGTCAAACTGCGTAGCATCACTTGGGGTGAGGCTGCAGCATCCTTCAGCAGGTGTTGGGATGTCAGCAACAGTTTTCAGTTCGTCCATATGCTCGCTGGCCACTAGCTCTCCTTGATTAGGAGATTTTTCAGAGATCCGGGGTCCTTCTGTATTGCTTATGTCCTATATTCTATTCTCAATTTTTTTGTTGAGAATGGTCATTTATTCAGAATAAAAAAACCAGCAACAAAAAGTGCAGAATGCTGTTTTGATGGCTGAAGTCAAACCTTTCTGAGCTTATAGGTATTTAAGATTTGATGTTCCACGAGACTCGTAGGTACATGTGCGCAGACCACTGGGAATGCGTGTGCTTTTTTTGCTTCATTAAATGGGTATACAGTGAACGCTTTACGGGCTAAAGGAGCATCATGCGTTTCAGGTCTCCGAGCACATGATGAATACTTTGTACAAGACTTCCTGTCATTGTGACAGAATTTTCTAGGATACATTTATAGCTCTAATGATCAGGACATCTCGTTCCCTTTACTGTCAGTCTCCTGAGGATGTATTCAAATGCAGCATCTTTTGAAACTGCTGTCAGCCCTCTAACCTGTTTTGTGAACCACCAACGCCTGTCTGGTGCTTTGGTACCTGAGCCAGGTCCCTCAATGAGTCACAGCCCGGAAATTGCACCCAGTGTTCAATGGAGTAAAGTAAGGATGCTGTATATAGGCGTAACTGGTCCCTCGGCATATGCACTTTGGAAACCAAAGTTCCTCAGTTCCAGTTTTCAGTTTGCATTACTTCCGGTTTTGTTCTGTTTTCTGTTTTACTTTCCTTTCTGGATTTTTTCTGTGATTATTTACTTCTGTGAGTAGCGTCTCTCTGTGTGGGTGCATTGCTTGTTCCATTGTTGCTGTGTGACTTCTGTGCCAAATGGCAGTTTACCTCTTTTGCTTTGCAACCCTCTTATAATTAAATACTCTTTACCTGCACTAGGTTCCTGCTTGTGCTTCTTGAGGTCATGCCAACCTGCAAACGTCACAACTAGCATCAGTTGTCTGCAGTACTGTACAAACAATGTCATATGCTAAAGTGACAGTTTCATTTCAGCGTTTGTTTTATCTTATACATGACTTAATCGATCCAAAATGTACTTTTACGAACTAGCTATTGTGCTTGATTGTATGGAAATGGACACAGAATGCATTGAATGGACATACTACGGTATGGAGGCAAAGTGTACAAGAAAACTGTATATCCAGCCCGGGTCATTACATTAGTGTCTAATCTTTAGACAGCTCGACTGTCACTGTCTAATGATGAGATATTATCCATTGAATGGATGATGAACCATGAATGACATCATTCTGATTTGCAGAGTGCTTTCATACTGTATACATTTCACTCAATGGGCGGATGTCAGACTTGAATAACAGCCAATTATTGTAGCAAACTATAATGGGATAAACAAATACATGTGTGAGACTTGGGCCATGTACTGTATGACAAGGCATGTACTGTATGTTCAATTATTAATCACTCAGATTTCACTCTGTGGAGTGCATTCTACATGTGGTTCACTCATGGTACAGATACATTCATGATTCCAGTGCTACAAGCAGTTTAGTGATAGTGTCTGACATTTTTGAAAATAGCTTTTGTTTGTATTGTAGTTTGAAAAATTGCATAAAATATCATATATTAATTATTCTGAGTGTTCGGTTCTTAGGAATATTCAGATTTTCACTTTTTTATGTTTGAGTATTAATTTTCAAAAGCAACATTTTCAGATGAAAAAAGGTGTATTGCCTCTGTACAACATTTATATGATCGCTTTTCAAAAGCAGACTTTATTCAGTATTCAGTATTACTTTTTTGTTATTTATTGTTTGGTTAAGTTAGGCTCGCATTTTTTTTCAGCGTATTGACGAGTGTATTCTGAGCCATCAAAACCTCTCTTTCAGGTGTATCCGAGCCAACAACATTTGGGACATTCTCTGGAAAGGATGTTCCATCCCAAATCGCTTCAAACGGACACATAATGAGACTGGAATTTCAGTCGGATCACTCCAACACCGGAAAAGGCTTCAATATCAGCTATACAAGTAGGTGTCGCTCTTTTTTGATCTACATTGAGGCACCTTTTTATCATCAACTTGTTGATGTTTCACATTAGCCCTGCTTCATTCGGTACATTTTACATTCAGCATCTTGTTTCCTTATCACCTAGACTTGTTTTTGTAGGATCTGTCACGGAATCAAAAAAAGGACCCGAATGTAGAAAGACAACATGGAGGCAGTAGTTAAGCAGAACAAAGACTTCACTGAAGTTGACAGGCAGCAGCGGGAGAAAAGAAGTGTGCTCCATGGCTGAAAACTCAAAAAAATAAAAAGCAAATAAAAATCCAATACAGCAGGCAAAGATCAGGAACGGGTGAACAGCAACCGGTGAATGACAGAACAGACACAAGTTCAGGATGTGAAGACATCAACAAAAAGAAACAGAAAAGTGACTCAGTGACAACATTGCATGCACAGAATTGGAAAATAAACAAAAGTTTTCCTCAACAGCTAAAACTGGCAGCAGTAGAGTTTTGGACTCCTCAGATTGTATGCAAAACTACCTTGATGCAAAGTGTGTTCAGTTGATGTTATCTTTAGCCTTCACATATGCAGTCATACATGCCGATATGTAGACATATCCATTTACAAACATACCTTGCATAATAAATGTAGATTTATGATTTTTTTCAGTACACATGAATTGATGCAATAGCATTTCCCCCTGTATTCTCTCATCTCATTTCCTCTCAATCAGTAGCTAATTAACCTTAGGCACATCCGATGGCTGCATGTAGACTTTGGTGGGATCAGTTTAATCTCTGGAATGGAGAGAAAATAAAGATAAACATGACAGAGTTGCCATACCCATATTTTAAAATTACAAATGTGTTATTTGTATTTAATTACAATGAAACACAACCACAAATGAGATGTAAAACAACAGCAGCCTCTGTCCTGTAGATACACGATGTAGACACAATATTAGAAACGGCTCGCAGTGCCGCTCTAAACCACTGGAAATTAAAACCAATGGAATAGTCATGATTTGTTCGCCACACATGCATGGGGAGAACATGCAAACTCCACACAGTGATGGCTAAGGGTGGAATTGAACTCAGGTCTCCTAGCTGTGAGATCTGCGTGCAAACCACTTAACCGTGCAGCCTTAATTTCTGTATTGAACTCACATTTTGAGTTTGAATAGGTGATCGTATTTTCTATTGATGTCTTTATAGCATTTGGCCAGAATGAGTGTCACGATCCAGGCGTCCCTGTCAATGGTCAAAGATATGGCGACCAATTTCAGCTTGGCAGCTCCGTGGCTTTCCGTTGTGACCAAGGATTCATTAGAACACAGGTAATTGATATGACACAATAAAAAAAAACAATATTATGTTAGAAGGACTTTTGCATTCCTGTATGGCAATGAGGAGCCTCTTAAATCATAGATAAATGTTTACAGGGGTCAGACCAGGTCACCTGCATCATTCAGGATGGAAATGTTGTTTGGTCTGCGGCAGTACCTCGCTGTGAAGGTAAACACACGCCCGTTCTATTTGTGACATGCATGAGTAATGGATTATCATTGGGAAAAGTTTATAGTCTCACCAAGCGTTTCTCACCAGATTTTTTACTTCTGAACTCACACGTTACGAAATGCTCTCATTTTGAATTCAGATCGAATGAAAACATATTTGAATATGTTTTCATAATATCATCTATTTTGATGTGTAATGCAAACTATACAAATGTTAATATCTTTATTTCAAAATGGAATTTCTACTGAGTGGGGATTAAATGTTACTGCCTGCAGCCAACTGAGCTGCAAAGAAGCAAAAAGCCATTCTGGCATCATTTGAAACATACATAATATGGATTTCCTCACCAATAATCAAGCCATAATTATTTAGGCCTGAATGTGAACTAGTCAGACTCAGTGCGGTATTATTTAATGAATCTGAATATGTTCCTTAACAATTTAGACATTCTGAAAGGAATACAGATTTTAAATAAACTGGATTGATTTTATTGTGGTTTTGAAAAATGGATACCAAGACTCAAAAAGAAGAAAAGAAAATGAATTGCGTATGCCTTCTTCTCACCGTAGCGCCATGTGGGGGCCATCTCACTGCTCCGGCTGGAGTTCTTCTGTCTCCTGGATGGCCTTCCTTCTATAAAGATTCTCTCAACTGCCAGTGGGTGATAGAAGCCCTGCCTGATCACGCTGTGAAGATACACTTTGACAGGTAAGTTTTTGTTGCCATCGGGGCACATTTCTTTTGGTGTTGCCTTTGCAGTGATTGTTGCACTGCATCCACTTTGCAAGGGACATTTAGAAAAAAAATAATTAAGGTAGTCCTGTGGTATGTGAGTTTTCCACATTGCATTAGCTTTTCTTTCCTTAAACTATACACTGTGTGCAGAAATACTGTATGAGGCAAGTGACTATTTTGGCTGTATCACCTTTTTTATGCACATTTTCCAAATCCAAGCTGTGTAAAATTGAATAAGTCAATAAGGGACAAAAATGCCTCCCGTGACCTAAATCCTGTTGAGAGAAGTTATGTCCAAATAATTATTTATTTATATGTTAAATAATTAGTTTCATCAGTCCACAACACCTTATTCCAAAATGAAGCTGGCTTGTCCAAATGTGCTTTAACATACCTGAAGCGACTCTGTTTGTGGCATGCATGTGTGCAGAAAAAGCTTCCTCCACATTACTTTCCCGTACAGCATCTCCTTGTGCAAAGTGCACTGAATAGGAACGATGCACAGTGACACCATCGACACTAAGATCATTTTGTAGGTCTTTGGAACTGGTCTGTGGGTTGACTTTGACTCTTCCCACCATCCTTTACCTCTGCTTATATGAGATTTTTCTCGGCCTGTCACTCTGGGCCTTAACCATTTCCACACTATGTTCCTCAGAGTGGGAGTTGGCTTTTTGTAATCTTCCCCTAAACCATGATGTTGAACAAACAGTTGTTTTGAGGCTACCATGTTGCTACTCTTCAGAGAAGATGCAACTTGCAATTGGCCACCTTAAATACCCTTTCTCATGATTGGCTTCACTTGTGTCTGCAGGTCAAGGGTCAATGAGCTTACCAAACTAATTTTGCGTTCCAGTAATTAGTGTCAAAGGTATTTAAAGCAATAAAACAACAAGGGGACCCAAATTTATGCAATAATTATTGCACAAGTTCTGGAACTAACTGAAATTGCTAATCCAAACAAGTAGTTATTTATAAAGGAAAATCCTGGAAATGACCTGGGGTGCCCAAACTTTTTCATACCACTGTATATGAAGTCAACTGAAATGACATAATAGCCCCCGTTCAAAGATGAAGTGACATCAGGAGAGTTAGTCTGCCGCGGGTCTTGGGATGATCATCAGTCAAAGCGGAGCTCTCTGTGGCAGCGCCTCTAAGAGGTGGACCGCCTCAGATCTTGTCCGATTCTGTCAGGGCGAGTTCCAAACTGTCGCAACCTCCGCTTCAGCCATCGTTAGCTGGCACCCCTTCTCTGCATGCACATGCAGTTTCTATGGGAAATGCAGTTTTTTGGTTGAGTCAGTCACTCTTTCAGTTAGTCAGGTGCTATGAGATGGTCAGATAAATGTAAACGTAGTATGTGCTGCAGTAAATGATTAATGATGGAGTTTCACTTTTTCTTTCTGGCAATGAGCCACAAGCAGAAGCAGCATAGCATGAAATTGCTGTGGCTGAAATCTATCTATTTTGGAACTTAAACATAAAGGCCACATCACCCTTGCTGCCTATAAGGCATTCAATTTGTGTTGGATTGCATTTATGCAAATGTGTTGTGCAGACACAACACAACTTTGCTGTTTAGTTTTGTACGGATATTTTCAAGTTATTTTAAATTGCTGCTTGTGGGTTTATTTTTTTTGTGTGTGTCTCCTTTATCTCCTCTATCTCTGCAAATAGTTAATTGTGTTCAAATAACACCCTATCCCTATAATGTTTATTCTCCAACAATGATAGGTTGGAGAAGGCATGGCTACTTTAATTCAAGAAAGTTTTTGAGGAAAAAAGATGCCTTTTGAATTGAAAGAAAAGTGAGTGAAAACATGTTCTCACGTACAGCAACTGAAATATGTTGACGACCACTTAAATAAATAATAAGCAGGTTGAACATGGAAGTAGTCATCTGTTGCTTCAGTTGTTAGCTGTGTAATTAAAATGTTTGCATACACAAGTCATCTTGGTGTTTGATGTTTGATTCCACGACATCGCATTTGCCTTGTTTTGTGTCGCTGCCCAGGTTCCAGACTGAAGTCAACTATGATACACTAGAAATCAGGGATGGCCCCTCATCCTCCTCCCCCCTGATTGGGGAATACCACGGCACCCAGGCACCTCATTTCCTGATTTCTACATCCAACTTCCTGTTCCTGTTGTTCACCACTGACAACAGTCGCTCAGCAACAGGCTTCAGCATCAGATACGAGAGTAAGGATTGGCTGAGTGATAACAAGTTAGCAGACATGCAATGAGAAACGTTTCATACAAAATATGAAGGCTGCACTCAAGTCGTATATTCATAAATGTGTAATGACAACCCTGTTATGTATGCACACGTATCCACACACACCCTCTTGACTCTGTGGCATTTATGCACGTGTGATGTGAATTCCAGGTGTGAAAATGGAGTCTGACTCTTGTCTTGACCCTGGTATACCGGTCAATGGACGTCGCCATGGCAGCAGCTTCTCCATCGGCTCTCGCGTCTCGTTTACATGCGACCTAGGATATACGCTGAGTGATCAGGAGCCCATTGTTTGTGAGCAAAATCATCAGTGGAGTCACGCTCTTCCCAGCTGTGATGGTGAGAATGCTGCAATGATTTTTGCCCCTCTTGGAGACCTGCAGAGAGATGATCTTTCTTTAGTAAACAAATGATGAGACAGCTGGTGGAAGTCATTTTCATGCTGTCAGAGCTATGTTGCTGAGGTAAAAAGCAAAACCATATTATGAATGAGTTCAATTTCTATGACGGTCATATAAGTTGAGTTAGACATAAAACACAGTAGTGGCGGGTGGTGCATTTAAGATATGTCTTCATTAGTCCACCCAAACATGTTTTTTTTTATTATTTACGTATTTGCCGGCTGCACGGCGGTCGAGTGGTTAGCGCGCAGACCTCACAGCTAGGAGACCAGGGTTCAATTCCACCCTCTGGCATCTCTGTGTGGAGTTTGCATGTTCTCCCCGTGCATGCGTGGATTTTCTTCGGGTACTCCGGTTTCCTCCCACATTCCAAAAACATGCTAGGTTAATTGGCGACTCCAAATTGTCCATAGGAGTGGTGAGTCCATGTGAGTGTGAATGGTTGTTTGTCTACATGTGCCCTGTGATTGGCTGGCAACCAGTCCATCATCAGTATGAACCAAAGTTTGTGATGAGAGTAAATTAATTCATCTAACTGGCATTATCACGTCACCAGGCTCAGAAAAGGCCAACTCAGCTGACATGGTCACGCATTGCAGCACCTCTGCTAATTAATATAATGAGATATTAGGTATACAATAACATGTACATTATCTTCAATATCAGCCCTCACTTACATGGAGCCCTGGAGACATCATGGATGTTTGTGTTGTTGTTTTTAATGGCCGTATGCATGAATAAGGTGCACAAATGTGTGTCTACCACAGCATGAAACACCCAAGAATCAATAACTTGTTCTGTAGTTAAATATGGTTACAAACACAAGAAAATATCACACATTTCTTATAATACGATCTAAAAAAGCTCTGTTTTACCTGTCCATATAAAATCGCTGTAATATGTTCATTTGATTGATAAATGATGATTTTTTCAAGGCTCGAAAATTGAAGCATTGTATGAAAGTTAAACATTCAGAATCAATTCAGTGCAATGTGTTTGTTATTTGAAGCACTTCAACAGAATTGGATAAAATATGTGATACATACAGAAGTTCAACACTCACTTCTTTCAACACTCAGAAATACAGTACTGTAGGTAATACAATGTATACGATTTACCAGGAGTTAATTAGCACTCTAACTCTAATAAACCTTCCAACAATACAACAGCAGAATCCTTTATTGTTCTGTGCCAGCGAGTGTTGCGTGATGCTCAAGTCTGTTGGCGGTCAGAACAATGGCAGTTATACAGGTCTTCCATGTGTACCGTTTGAGCATCTTAATTTATTTCCGAAGCTCCACAAACCCATCTTCCTGTAAATTCCTTGTTTCTGACTTCCTCCAGTTGCCTCTGAGCGTCCCCTGGAAAAAAAGTTTTTATGACTTTTAAAATGATCTCTCCTTCCTGCAATTATTTTAATATCAACCATGTCAGCCCTGTGCTCGGTTCACAAAGGTCCAGCAATTATACATTTTACACATATAATAAAGTCAAATTCAACTTGATTATGGTCCTTTAAAAGAAACATTTGGTTTGGAGAAATATGACATTAACTGACTTGATTGCACTTTCTCTAAGCTTTAAACATAGTAATGTTTGTGTTTCCATAGCGCTGTGTGGAGGATATGTCTATGGAAAAATGGGCACCATTCTTTCACCGGGATTTCCTGACTTCTATCCCAATTCTTTGAACTGCACTTGGACCATAGAGGTATCTCATGGTAAAGGTAAGAAGACACCTACACAGTGTTATCTCACTTGCTTCAAAAAAACACGGGTGCTATCAAACTTGAGAAGATACAGTCATGCCTCATTTATCGTGGTAGGAGGTAGGATTCCCCATACGCACACACACATATATATGCTGTATATATATATATATATATATATATATATATATATATATATATATATATATATATATGCACATATACACATATACTGTATATAGTTTGTTGACACTGGGCTCATATTTTTTATTTGTTTTTTGAAGCAACAAACTGTATATATTTGTGGTTATCAATAACCATAATGTATGCAACTGGGAAAATCCTTTGGCAGAATTTGAATTCAGTGTATCCTCTCGATCTTCTTGACTGGATCTTTTTTTTAAATTGTGACAAATTATACTGCTTTTATTGCAAATTATATAATTTCCAGTGCAGAATTGTTGTTGCACCTTTAAGTTAAGTATGTCAAGCTTCACTTTCACATGGTATTTTCTTCTTCCTGTAAGAGTTTGCATTGTGTATCATATATCTTGATTTAACTTTCCAAAAATGTATGTATGTGTGTAAATGCTCTCTGGTGTGTATCCACTAAAATGTACTTTCTGTCTGGCTCTTTCCATCAATCATCCAATCATCCATTCACCTGCACGTCAATCCCTCTACTTCACTGTGACTTTCCCAGGAGTCCACCTTGTCTTCCATACTTTCCATTTGGAGGAGAACCATGACTACCTGTCCATCACAGAGGACGGCAATTTCCTGGTTCCAGTAGCTCGACTAACTGGCTCAGTGCTGCCCCCGAGCGTTAAAGCGGGGCTCTTCGGGAATTTCAGTGCCCAGCTGCGATTCATATCCGATTTTTCCATGAGTTATGAAGGATTTAATATTACGTTTTCAGGTAAGATAACTTTTTTTATTGTATAAACAGTCGTGTCAGATGAATAACATGTTTTTCACCCGCTATGGGTTGGAAGACATGTATATCTAATACGGATATGAGTTGCAAAGCCCCACCTATGCCCCTGCAAAAGTGATTTACTTGTTTTGTAACCAGTCTTCCTCAAATTTTACAGACGTTTGCTTTTCAGTCCCTTAATGGTGTCTACCAAATTCTAGATGATTCGGTTAAACACTGAAAAGTTAGCTTTTTTTTTTTTTTGTGGAGTACATTGAGCTGTGTGAGAAATTGAAAGTCTGTCTGACTTATGGGGTCAAACTTTAGAATTTAATAACGATGTCATGGTGTGGTATATTTGTCTGAAAAATTATAGCACACTCAACAGTCAGGGTGCATGGCAAGTTTTTTACACTTTTGTGTGCTTTTGTACAGAATACGACTTGGAGCCTTGTGAGGATCCAGGAGTACCAGCGTTCAGCAGACGAACGGGATTCAGATTTGAAGTTGGTGACTCGCTGGCCTTCTCTTGTTTTCACGGTTACCGACTCGAAGGAGACAGCAAGATCACCTGCCTTGGTGGAGGCAGGCGAGTGTGGAGCAACACACTGCCAAGATGTATAGGTGAGACAAACAAATGTACACAAACCAAATCAAGACAAAGTTGTATCGTTGTACAACTGAGCCTTTCTGTTTTAGTTCTATCCAGCAGCAATCAACAATTTTTTTCTTTTTTGGTGCATTCAGTTCAAATGTCAGTTTATCCACCGTGTGATAAATTGGTAGCTTGCTACTTTCTTCTCATTGTGACTTTATGCTTGATTATTTGATATAGGGCCTTTTGGAAGTAGCAGAATAATAATGTAGAGTCTGCATGATTGGTTATTTGAGGTATTTATTGTGAAACTTGTAAAGGTCCTGATCTTATTCTCACTGTTTGTTTGGATACTGATCTGTACGCAGAGGTTTACTTTAAAATATTGACTGGGTTTATCCACTTTGTAAATGTCCCTCACATTATCTCGCTTGCTCTCCACAGACACTCCTCAGGGAGATCATTAGAGTATTACCAGCAATATAAAATGTGTTAATACTTTTGTTACTCCTGTTTTCCCTATCCTAATTTCTCCACGCATAATCTTAAATGGCTCTTGTTTAGATTCAGTTCTCTCTCATTATTTCTGCCTGTCACCCCCCTCTCCTTTATTCACAATATTATATATATGCTATATATATGTTATCTTTGTTACTTAAAGTTACTTAAATATTATGACTATGATGTATTTTTACCATCTTGTATAACTGCTAGTGCCATTTGTTTTCCTGCCTGTAAAGTATTTGTATTTGATACAACGGTATTTGTACTCCATACAAAGACAAATCCCGCACTTGTTTGCTAAATCTGCTATCCCTTCATTCCCTGGCCACAACATTTGGCACACCTGGACATTCTAATGAGATCCAATACAAGAGCTGTAGTGAAAATTGTCAGTAATGTTACTGCATTTTTCGCTGAGACACACACCAGACTTGATTCCCGGAACAACAGGCTTTTATTGCAGATTTGAATGATTTCACAACAGGTACAATAATCTTTGATAAAATAAGGGGTACAACAACTATTGGATCCGTTACCCACACCAAGCTAAAACTCAACTCTGAACCCCCGGCATCACTTCCTGGTCTCCTGCCACTCCGTTCCCCTTTAGAACACATTTATAGCAACATACATGAGCACGAGTGTTATTTATGTCTTAAATGGCTATTATCTAGAGTGTTGGGTAATACAAGTATAAAGGTGCTTAGGGGTGTTTGTTCATGTCTGGGGGGGTCTAATAATGTAAAAAAACGTATTTAGGAGTTTGGAGCTAGGTATTCTATCCTCCTTCTATACTCTGAAATATTCCATTCATACATAATAGATATATAAAGTATGTACTCTAGATTTGTTTGTTATATTCCCCCCTAGAAATGTTTAGTGTACGTTACTATTGGCCACAGTTCATTATTCTTTTCTGGAAAGGACATTTTACTCTATGCGGTTGGTTGTTTTTCATCACCATGGTCAGGTTGTGTTGTGTGTTCCTCCCTGCCTCCTGTGTTGGCCCACTGGTATCCTCACACAATGTAGACAAAGCCAGACCAAATATGTGTCTGTTCAAAGATAATAAGGTGAAATTGCACTGACTTTGATCCATGTTATGTCTGCCCATTTTATTCTGTCGCTCCAGCTGAGTGTGGAGCCACCTCTTTGGGACCAGAAGGTGTTCTTGTCTCTCCAAACTTTCCATCCAACTATGACAATAACCACGAGTGCATCTATCGCATCACGACGGAGAAGGGACAAGGAATCAGGCTGAAAGCCGAGAGCTTCTCTCTGCAAGATGGAGACTATCTCAGGGTATTTGTCTATCCACATGCACACACATAAATACATGCATTTCAATGCAGAGTCACACACACAGAATGCAGGTCAGGACCAAAAATGTTCTATATGCAAATAAATGTACATGTATGTATACTTTTACACAAACATACTTATTTGCACAATTACACGTTTTATGTTATATAGTATGTTATATACTATATACTGTATATGCACACACACACATATATACAGTGAAGAAAATAAGTATTTGAACACCCTGCTATTTTGCTATTTCTCCCACTTAGAAATCATGGAGGGGTCTGAAATTTTCATCGTAGGTGCATGTCCACTGTGAGAGAGATAAACTAAAAAGAAAAATCCAGAAATCACAATGCATGATTTTTTAACAATTTATTTGTGTGATACAGCTGCAAATAAGTATTTGAACACCTGTGTATCATCTAGAATTCTGACCCTGAAAGACCTGTTAGTCTGCCCATTAGAAGTCCACCTGCACTCCATGTATCATCCTGAATCAGATGCACCTGTTTGAGGTCGTTAGCTGCATAAAGACACCTGTCCACCCCATACAATCAGTAAGACTTTAACTTGTAACATGGCGAAGACCAAAGAGCTGTCCAAAGACACCAGAGACAAAATTGTACACCTCCACAAGGCTGGAAAGGGCTACGGAGCAATTACCAAGCAGCTTGGTGAAAAAAGGTCCACTGTTGGAGCTATCATTAGAAAATGGAAGAAGCTAAACATGACGGTCAATCTCAATCGGAGTGGAGCCCCATGCAAGATATCACCTCGTGGGGTCTCAATGATTCTAAGAAAGGTGAGGAATCAGCCCAGAACTACACGACAGGACTTGGTCAATGACCTGAAAAGAGCTGGGACCACCGTTTCCAAGGTTACTGTAGGTAATACACTAAGACGTCATGATGTGAAATCATGCATGGCACGAAAGGTTCCCCTGCTTAAACCAGCACATGTCAAGGCCCGTCTTAAGTTTGCATATGACCATTTGGATGATACAGAGGAGTCATGGGAGAAAGTTTTATGGTCAGATGAGACCAAAATAGAACTTTTTGGTCATAATTCCAATAAGCGTGTTTGGAGGAAGAAGAATGAAGAGTACAATCCGAAGAACACCATCCCTACTGTGAAGCATGGGGGTGGTAGCATCATGCTTTGGGGGTGTTTTTCTGCACATGGGACAGGACGAGTGCACTGCATTAAAGAGAGGATGACTGGGGCCGTGTATTGTGAGATTTTGGGGAACAACCTCCTTCCCTCTGTCAGAGCATTGAAGATGGGTCGTGGCTGGGTCTTCCAACACGACAACGACCCGAAGCACACAGCCAGGAAAACCAAGGAGTGGCTCCGTAAGAAGCATATCAAGGTTCTAGCATGGCCCAGCCAGTCTCCAGACCTGAACCCAATCGAAAATCTTTGGAGGGAGCTCAAACTCCGTGTTTCTCAGCGACAGCCCAGAAACCTGACTGATCTAGAGAAGATCTGTGTGGAGGAGTGGGCCAAGATCCCTCCTGCAGTGTGTGCAAACCTGGTGAAAAACTACAGGAAACGTTTGACCTCTGTAATAGCAAACAAAGGCTACTGTACCAAATATTAACATTCATTTTCTCAGGTGTTCAAATACTTATTTGCAGCTGTATCACACAAATAAATTGTTAAAAAATCATGCATTGTGATTTCTGGATTTTTCTTTTTAGTTTATCTCTCTCACAGTGGACATGCACCTACGATGAAAATTTCAGACCCCTCCATGATTTCTAAGTGGGAGAAATAGCAAAATAGCAGGGTGTTCAAATACTTATTTTCTTCACTGTATGTATATATGTATATATATATATATATATATATATATATACTCCTGCACAACATGTTAAGACCAGTGGAAAAATTTCAATTTCAATTTCATGTTGCCTCCTGCAACAACTGCCGTTTGACGCCCATGCACAACCTGAAGCTTAATTGTTCTATTGAAGGAAAAAGCATGATTGTGCCCCCTTCACTGTGCTCTGTGGAAAACATCTCAGGTGGGATCTCAAGCTGATAATGTTGGAAGCCGTTAAGATTACATTTATTCTCATCAGAGAATCAAACATTTTTTCACCTTTCAGTGTTCCGTGTTTCCATGCAGTGAAGGAGACAAGGCCTTTGAAGATGTTTTTTTCTTCTTAAAAGCCTTCTTTCACAGATGTCGTTATTGAAATTGCCCTCTGCACCGCTAACAACCTTCATTTGTGCTCAGGATGACCCCGTGTCTTGACAGACTTGTGACTTGACAATCGGATCCTCGTGCTCAGGGCTAGTGACATTTTTTTAAGTCTACCACTTGAATTTTTTTTGTTCCATAACCCTCAGGATTTTAAAGAAGTTTCAAATTACTGTGTCCAAACGCTGCGAGAGACCTCACCGTGTCCAAAAAGGGAAAGCTTTATTGCCTTTGGCATCAACAGATTATGACAATACGAATGCCTGACAGAAAATGACATTGAATTTACATTTTTGCCAAGATTTTGGCTTTTAAAGGCTGTATTCTTTAACTTTTCATATCAGGTGGTGAACCTATTTCACTTTAATGCTTGCTTACAGAAAATTGCTGACTTTAAATATTTTGATGAGGAGTATATATATATATATATACAATATTTTTTTACGTGCAGTGGACTGTCTTAAATTTGAATGAGCGCCAAATTGCTTATATACCCACTTTTGTGCCACAGAAGCTACAGAAGCTGAAACACAGCATAATCAGTTTTTTGCTGTTGACCCTCTGAACACAATTTGGCTAGTTTGCTTTGAAATCCAATCAGACAGCTGTTTGTCATAGTTGCTCACCCTCACCAGAACATGCCAAATCATCTCAAGGCATGCAATTAATCACACATCTGCTGTCGCCAATGTGAAGTGTGTGTTAAGAGAAGCTAAAAGAGTTATTTTACAGTTGTGACGCTGTACGACAGACACCATCTAAAACCGTTTCTGTTCACAATGTCTCTTAGCGGTATTAGGCCTGAGGGCATGGTTAAGCCAGTATGTGGTTGGATTGTATTATCACTATTAGGCCTGGAGCATTGACTGAGGGTGTATGTGGTTAGATTGTATTAGCGGGGTTCTGTCTGGCTTTTAAAGAGGCTTAACGTGATTCTTGAAAAAAAAAAATTGTTCGCAATGGGATCCTGTTATGGGAAGGTATCACGGCGGCAAACAGACGCACACATGAATAGATCTGATGAACTGCATAATAGCTTCCACTATAATAATATGTTCTGTACATCTTGGGAGGAGGCAGCTCATTGAGTGAGAATGAATGAGTTCCAAAGGTAAACAGATTCCACAAGCATTTTAAAAAAGCAAAGTTTGAAGAAGTAAAGATTGAAGAATATCCTATTACATTCAATGGTATTATTTATAAAATTGATAGAATTTGTCTGCAGAGCCCTTCATTTGGGTGCACAGTTGGTTACAGTACTGTGGTTAAACATGCTGCTGAATGAATGATTTGTTTGTTTAGCCAAAATAAATAATGAAAATAAAATTCATTTTCTCCAGAAGACAAAAATGTTGGCATAATAAAGCCATTTTTTTTTACTTCACAGGCATTTGTTTTAATCAACATTTCACTATTCCCATCTGCCATACAGTTGTGATAGTAAAATAACAAAACAATAAAACCTTAACCTTGATTTGGAGTGGCAAAGTAGTTACTTCAATATACCTTGAATAAAGCCTTTTAAGCAACTTACTTACAGAATACATTTCGTTCTTGTATTATGACAATGGCAATGACAAAAAATATGACAATTATGACATATTGTTGGTGTTGCCATTTTGTACTGAGCAGCCTAAACAGAGACACTACTACCGCTGTCCTAATATGCGAGTTTACTTTTCAGGGCTACATTAAATATTTTGGATTTGACTTGCCATCATGTTACCTATATGTCGTGGCATTAGTGTCTGTTTATGTAATACATAAATATGTAATAACGCTGCATTATGTAATAATGTAATACATTATCACATGACATAAAGTAAAACTCTTGAACACATTTTGTAATAAACATTGCCGCATTTTGTAATAAAAAAGTGCCTCATCCACATTTTCTAATAACTTTTGCAGTGTGTAACAAATTATTACAAAATGCACCAACACCTTTTACATAATGCATTCATGAATTCTGCTACAAAATATGCCAGCCTATTAAAAATTGGGTGTTATTCCATAGTTATATGAAAATGTATGACATTTTCCATAATGCACCATTATTATATAATGTGGCACTGCAGGGTCACACTATAAAGTAGGGATGAGCCGGATACTCCTTGTAGATGAGTATCTGTTATGCATAATGCATTTTTGCCAAGTATTAGCATGAAAGGAGTACTGCTCGTCATTATCCGTAATTGTGATGCCGGAAAATCCTCATAATGTCTTCACACTTCATGCTTTGGGATTGGCGAGTCACACACGGCGACTGCCATGAAAGAACTCACTTATTGTCACTTTTACATTCATATTATCCAATATAGTAGACATAATCATAAATAGCAAGACATAATGCAGACTCACGTGTTCTTTCTTGATGACAGAAGGTAAAGATTTGTTATTTAAGTAAATACATGACTAAAAGAAAATAAAAACGTACAGTTATCCCTTAGCAAGATGCCTGGGCTTTAGCGATACTGTGGCAAGAAAAACATTAATAAGAAGGTCAAGGTGACTAATTCCAACAAAAGCTCTTTGTTTTACAGTTCCATCAAGCTGGAGGCCGTTGCAGCTCTTCTAACTTTTCACCCTAACATTTTCAACACATGCTAATAAAGTGCTAGACCAAATTCGCTTTGATTCCGCAACCCTGAGGTTAAAAAAGGACGATTAAGATATTAACCAAGTGCTGGAATTGTTATATGCGAAAAGAGTTGAGATAGTCCGTCAGACAGTGGGGGGAACGGGGTGGCAGATGGTGACATGTTGATTTATGAGCTGCAGGGCTTTTCATTAACCATACTGAGTTTTACACAAGCACACGGTGTCAGAGAGGGAGAGAGAGGGAAAATTAGGGGATAGTGACAGAGGAAATGGGATTGTGTTGGAAGTGAGGAACATGGAAGGAAAAAACTTTTGGCAAGTTGTCTTACATTGATCGATTTCTCGCTATTGTTTCACCTATTTGACTCTTTCACACCTATACTTCGGATGTATCTTTTTTCACCTCTTGTCACAATGTCCCCGACAACGGACTACTTTAAGAAAGACATTGTGTACCCAAGAAGAAGTTTGGATTGGATTTTGATGAAGGGCATCTTATTACTTGGCATACTGCGACCATATTAAAAGTCAGGAAAGGTTGAAAAATTGTACACACGCACTTAATGGTCAAAGCCAGTCACTGTAAATCACAATTGTGTCAACTGCTATTGATTTTGCTCAAAATGCTTTGGAAGACATGCTAACAATGCATCCAATATATCGCTAAGGTGTTGTAATAAATAGGCAAATGACTTATGTGGATATTAGTTACTAAGTTTAGAAGACCACTATTTTTTGCTGAAATTTTACAGACATGGCGTTTCGGCTAAACGCCCTAAAGTTATAGAGGGTGCTTTGAGCTGTGTGAGAAATTTCAAGTTAAAAACAGCACCCCGTATGGTGAATGCTGCTGACCTGTGGTGTCCAAACTGTGGCGCAAGACCCGCAACTTGTTTTTTTTTGACACTCGGCATACATACATTCATTCATTTTCTACCGCTTATCCTCACAAGGGCTGTGGAGGGTGCTGGAGCCTACCCCAGCTGTCTTTAGGCACACTAACTCACATTCATACCTATGGACAATTTGGAGTCGTCAATTAACCTAGCATGTTTTTGGAATGTGGGAGGAAACCCACGCATGCACAGGGAGAATATGCAAACTCTACATAGAAATGGCCGAGGGTGGACTTGAACTTGGGTTTCCTAGCTGTGAGGCCTGCGAGCTAACCACTCCTCCACCATGCAGCCACTATGCATAGTCTAAAAATGAATTATTATTATTATTCATTACATAGTGGATATGCCACTCGTGTTTTGTCACTTGTAACACAAAGCTAATATGTTGATGTTTCAAAAATGCTAACACAAAGGTTTTACAATTGTAGATTTACATGAAGGAAATGCACATAAATGAGGAATGAAAGATGTAAGAAAACATTTAAAAGAGACAATATTATGCTTTTTCCACTTTTCTGACCTATAAATGTAGTTAGAATGTTGTATTCTAGTGTTAAACGATGCCAAAGTTTCAAATAATGAGGTTGAAAGACTTTAGGGATGGCTCTAAACTTTTGGTTTCAGAGACTTTTTTTTACACCAGCTCTATGTGACATCACAATGAACTGGACTTCCTTATATGAGCGTGCCTTAGCTTTACAAGCTGATTACGACCAATCACAGTAGAGTAGGCGTACCCGTAGGCGGGCTGTGAGTGGAATACATTAAAATCAAAGTAAATTCTATGAAATATAGCTGGAATAAGTTTTTTTCTGTGAGACATTTGTTTCAGTCAGAGTCGGACCTTCTGGAACAAATGAATAACGCTAGCCAAGGCTTCACTGTACTTCCCTTTTGAGTGGCAGTCAAATTCCTACATGCCTTTCTCACAAATGTCATCTCCATTTCTTGCTCAGGAGACAGACGATAGAACAAAAAAAGAAGAAAAATATGACTGAATGGCAAATAGATGCTACCATCTTTAAAGGAAGCTCACCGTACTTCCTGTTTATGGTTGCTTATATTGAAGTGATTTCATGAACACTGATCACAGTTGGACACATTTTGAGATTTTTATGTGTTTGATTGACAGGTGTATGATGGAGAGAACAGTTCATCTCGTCTCCTTGGCAACTTCACCTCTGAAGTCATGATGGGTCATGTCATCAATAGTACCTCCAATCACTTGTGGCTGGAGTTCAACAGCAACGCCTCAGGAACCACTCAAGGCTTTCACCTTACATACACAAGTGAGTTCAAATGTAGTTTTGAAACCTGAATTCAATATTTGCTTTATATTTTTTCCAAGAAAGTATCCTTTTTCCTTAGTTACTGGGCAAGCTGGCTTGGCGCTATGGTCAAGTGATTCCTTTGGAAAAAAAAAATGTCATGTACTACAAAACTCTTGAGGATAGTATTTCACAGTCAGCAAAATACCAATTTATTTCACTTCTGACAGGCAAAAAGAGACTAGCTCTCAGATTTGCAAGCAATTTCTGCTGAGGGTTGGGACCAAAGTGCAAGTGCTTTGTAAGCTAGCAGACATCTGATGTCAATTCTTAAAAGACAAACACATTTTTATCAGGATTAAAGAGCATCTTTTAAGAAAGGCTATACCACGTTCAGTACTACAAGCTGTTTTCCAGCTGATTAGAAGCAAAAAAATAAATAAATACGGAAATGACCAACGCAACATGAGCTCTTTCTTGTCAAATGTCTATGAAACAACTTAACCAAGCAACTTTAGATACAAACCGAAATAGAGGCAAGTTGAGGAAAAACTAAAAAACTAAAAAAAACGTCTAAAACAAGTACCCAGCTGAGTCCTACTGCGAGAGTCAGGCTCAACAATCCAACTGCATTCAAAAAGAGAAAGCTTTTCTGCCTTTGCCATGAAAAGATAAAGACAGTGTGTGTACCTGACAGAAAATGAAAATAAACACACATTTTTGCCCAAATTTTGTCTTTTAAAAGCCAAACAGCCTACTGTATCTCTGTTTAAAAATAGGAGTTATTTTGCTTATTATCACAATTCTCCATAGTCAGGGTTTGAATAAATTTAATTCCGTCCATGCAGATGATTTAAGACTCAAAATAATCATAAATCATCATGTCACCGCAAGTGGCATAGAAGACACACCTTAAACCTTGCAATCCAACCTACTTTGGTGTTCCTAGCGTCACTCATCAGCTCCGATGTTTTTTCATTGAAGTTAAACAGCTGCCATGGCCCAAGCAGAAGTTGTAGCAATTCTACACTTGATCAAACTTATTTAAGATTTGTCAGATCAAACCATGATCGCTGCCCATGATTTCCAAACGTGACATCCTTCCTGAATTCCTGAAGCATCATTAGAACTGTAGTACTTTTAGCCATAAATTAGTTGCATCATTGTTTATGCGCAGGGTTAAAAGTAGTGGATTATAGTCTGGAATTTGTTATTTTTGTTATCAATTACTATTGCATGTATTAAGTCTATTATTTAAAAAAACCTAATTGTACCTGTGTCTTCTTTTAGGTTTTGACCTGGTACGGTGTGAGGAACCTGGCGTCCCCAGTTATGGCTACAAAATCCAGGATGACGGCCATTACGCCAACACTTTTGTCCTTTACTCCTGCAACCCTGGCTACAGTCTCCATGGCAGCAGTACACTGACCTGTCTTAGTGGGGACAGACGTGTTTGGGACAAACCACTTCCATCCTGTATTGGTTAGTATATGAATTAAGCTGTCTATTACAACTCCCTTCAACTCGTTAAAGAGTAAACATTTGTACAATCAGGACGTAAATATAGCAAGTGATTATGATGTCGGTCCAAGAGGCTACCAAGAAAGACATGTTTATTACAGGCAGCACATTTAGACATTTAGAAATCAACTTTGGTGCATCAAGTGTTTTTCTTGAATGGGTTGTGGTGCCGCATTATACTTGATTTTAGAAGGTTTGATACTCCAGGGAGCCATGAGCCAAATGAGAGTTTAAAATGACCAAATGACCGAAGGGCACCAACGCATCAATTGTCACTGCGCATTAGCATTTTTCTATCAAGTGGCTTCTGGGCTTGTGCTTTAATGCTGAATGCTGCCCTGTGTGACCAAGACCACACATTTCAGGCACTGACCCGTGTGTTGCTCATCTGATAGTTTTCCAGATGAAGCTCTTTGACCACAAATGCTCTCAACCCATCCGCTCAGCCTCTTTAATAGCTTACTGTTTATCAGATGTAACACATTCCTATATGGTTACTGATGCAGACCCCCCTGAATGCTGGAGTAAAGCCTTGCTCTTAGCATCTACCTTCATCACAAGAGAGCTTGGCACTACAAAGCTTGGAATTTCCCCCTCGCCAAGTCTGGCTTGCTCAGTCCCACTTGTTGGTGGGGTGCAGAGACACACTTCACACACTTTACCCATCATTCAAGTCGGATGTATGGGCCTGAAGCGACCAAGCAATGGGACACAGAGCGGAAGTAACTGAGATGGACAACACTGTGCCCACGAGCTTTGACTACGCCAAGACACACATCACATTTTTGATCCCTTGACACTGCAGAAATTTCTGTATACAACACAGCCTCCTGCACAGCATGCTCTTAGGGTCCTGTCAACACATTATCAACTGTGGTTGCCATCAAACCAGTCGATCAGGACGTATAGTACAGTCTATAGTCTATCTGTATAGTATAGATACCGTGCACAATAGTTCAGACCAGAATTGGTGACTACTTGACTACTGTAAGTTTTAATTCTGTAATTTCCATCAACCAAGTCAGCTATGATTTATTTGGCAAAGGAGACCTACAATGACTATTCACACGTGTCCTCTAGTAGCCACTCAAAGTTCACTGACCGCCTATTAAATATGAAGTTTCACTTGACTTTGGATGTGCATATTCAACACAGTAAGGCCTGTATGCATTCCAACAATGCGGGGGGAACTGTGTGGGCTCTTGGAACATTTTAATTTGGAATTCCCAAATCCCAAACCAGACATTGTCTTTCTCTAACCTGCTTGCACACCTGTGCTCTCAGAGGCAGGACATGGCCTGATTTGGTTGCTAATGGCAACTACAAAGAATAAAATAATGTGTGTGTGCATGCAGTTAGCTAATATACTGTATGTGTGTTTGTATGTGTGTGTTTGTGCCCGTGTTCCTTCATAGTCATTAATTTGCAGCTGCTTGGTTGCTGCCTTATTTCAGGTAAGCCGGCAGCCAGGAGAATACTAGCTGGCAGGCCCCTGGGCTAAATACCTCTACAGCTACCACTGCATATTCCTCCTTTGTCATTCTTGTGGGTCATTTGTCACTTTGCCTTTATGCTTGTCTCTCTCCCTGTCTGTCTGGCTCAGTACAATGTCTGCTTGTACTGCCATGTAGATAAGGCGCTTTTGCTTTCTATACCATCCCCACTACCCTACTTTCTCAGATTTAGCAAAGGAGAGAAATGGTCTTAAACTGTATATATGAGTGCCTGTCACTCATCTGTCTTTGGAACCACTCCTATCCAATCAATGCAGTAGGTTGCTTTGCAGAATGCAGACTGTTATGACACAGATTAATTATCTTCATAGATCTGCTGGTTCATTATCATACCTTATGCCCCTTGTGCTACCACCCCGTCTTTTTCTCCTACTTGCTGCTATATTCAACTGCTCACTGGAATGAAAATAACAATAACAAGAAATACCACTACCCCCTTGCACATTGAGTATTATTTTATGCCTGGACTCGCGACACTCGTGGGAGATCTTTAGAAGAATAACAGATACTACAGCTAGTCAGTCGCCAACCTTGGAAGTCGAAAGCTGGAGCTTAAGCAATTCAAGGTTGATTTTATGATACAAGCCTGTCCATACTGTTTCTCATTTAAGTCAACTTTCACACCTCTTGGTAATTTATAACAAAGTAAAGGAAAAGCCTCTTATTGAGTTGAACAGCTTAATGTGGCTTTAAGAAGAAGACTTGGAGACAAAAGTTATTGATACCAGTAATCTGTTGGAGACAATAATAAGAATGAGTATTAACAATTCAAAGTATGAGGATTTATAGGCCTTATTGTCCTTAGTTGTTAATCTTAAAAGAGGTAATGTTTGTTCACAACACTTCAAACATTGTCTTGATGGATTAGAATTTGATTTACAACCAAGAAGGCAGTAAGTCAGCAAAAGCATCTGCAAAGTTTGTTTACTGTAATCCAATACAACCGTTGTGGTTTTCTCCCTCGTGGTTTTAAGATATATTTTCTTCTGTGAAACAAGTAGAAGCAAGAGTTGATACCAGCTGTAAATCACACACTTTGGTGATACAAGTGATGTTTGACGATTACGTTTATGACGATTACGTCCTTGCAGCTGAATGTGGAGGTCACATAACTGGAGCAGTGTCTGGACGGATTTTGTCCCCGGGATACCCTGCCCCATATGACAACAACCTGCACTGCACCTGGACTATAGAGGCTGATACTGGGAAGACTATCAGGTAATTAACAGGAAGCTGGAAATAAAGTAATCCTTCGTTTGCCGCTCGTTTATTGCAAATTGGTTCCCAACCCAATTGTAATAAGTTAATTCCACAAAGTAGGATTCCTTATTCATAAAGAGAACATTTTTGTAGTTAGAGCACGGACAACCTGTTGACAACCTTCTAAATATTTTTTTACAATTATTAGAGTGGACATGAAATAACACCCCTATAGTCACCTTTACACTTGCTCCGTCCCCGCTGCAGCATTCAAAACATCCATGTGTGTGGGACTTCCTGTCTTTGTATATACGGAAGTTTTGCACCCTGCAAAAATGTCTCACCGGGTTGGAGCTTTAAAAAGCTTTAGGGAGGTGCAGCATTTGGGGATGAACACTTTGCAGGGTGTGGTGAGGCTCGCGATGTGATCATCCGTTAGGCAGCCCAACCCACTGTACTTGCAAGTGTGGGCAAAATTTGGGGATGAGTACCGCCGAACAAGTTTCATTGCTCCTCAAAATTCACAAGACTGTCGGGTTTTTATTGCAGCCATTAATTTTGGATAAGAGTTTTCTGCCAAAGGCACTGCTGTGTAGGTTAGTACATCACATTAGTCAGTATGTCACTATCTACTTTTCCTAAGTGTGTGTGTTTTTGGTGCATTTGATCATGGATATGACTTCATATGGAAACTATCAAATAAAGAACAATTGTTTATGTTGTTTTCTTCCTTAGTCTCCACTTCATCGTTTTCGACACTGAGATTGGCCATGATACCCTGAGAGTTTGGGATGGACCATCTGGACCGTCGGATGGAGGGATCCTTTTGAAAGAGTGGTCGGGTCCAGCTCTGCCTGAAGATATCCACTCGACTTTCAACATACTCACACTTCAATTTGATGCTGACTACTTCATCAGCAAGCAGGGATTTTCCATCCAGTTCTCCAGTAAGTAAAAAAAATGGTGGTAAGTCACACTCTATATAGCTCAATTAAATCGAGAGGCAATAAGAAGCCAATTATTGACTTAACAATTAATTTAGCTAAACAACACCCTCAGCTGTCATTACACAGGCCTTCTGAGTTGTTGTAGATGTGACGTTTAGATTTATTTTTAAATGGAAATAATCTGGAATTACCACAGAATTTAATAGGATTTATTGAATATATATATATATATATTATATATATATAACTTTGAGCTTACAGATGTGCCATTTAGGTTCCTATAAAAGTACACCTTCTTTATACACCTATTTATATTCTGCCCATATATTTTTTAATTCAATTATAATTAGTCACCAGGATTCAGCCAGGGTATGAATAATTTTGCTCTACTGGGTTGCGGGAATTACATGTGTGAAACATGCTTATTGTGAAAAAATGGAACCATATATTTCTTTACCTTCTAATACTCTGGTCCTCATGAAAAAAAAATGTAACCTGCACAATAACTTGCCCTTTCAGTGCAAGGATGGCCTTGCAGTTTTGAGCCACTCAACCCAAAAATGTCTCTGCCCCGTCCTTTTACAATCATCCTCCGTGTCTCTGAAATCCACTGTGGCAGCAAAAATCAATCACAAGCACACCAAGTAAGAAAATAGACGGGCAGTCAAGACCATTGTATTTGTACTTTTTCATGTCAGCTCACTCGCATAAACACACTCGCAATAACTGTGTTGTGTTCGTAAAACTACAGGCACACACTAGTACCTAGTCAGGGTGCTTGCATCAGTGGCGACACACACAGATGGAACATTTTGAAGGGTATCTATTGTAACTAAAAATATACTCCTAGTCTCTAAAACCTAGCTTTTTGTTTGTGTCCCTATGATGAGCAACCTCCCTTTTCATCTCCACTGCTGCACACTTAGGCAGGAATCAAGTCACACAATTTCTGCAGTCTTGTTTTTTTTCCCTTATGATGCAAAGGAAAAAAAAGTGCCTTGCAAATGTACGTTTTGGAAGCTTGCACAAGTTTCAGGTGTTCAGCATATGTAAACACGTTGATTTAGGCTATGTGTCACTTGAAAGCACATGTTAAATTGTATAATACAGTACATGTTCATAGGAAAAAACAGATATAGTCAATGAATTGGAATGAAGCACTTAGACCTGCAATGCGGGGGAAGATGGATGAATTTATTGCCTGAATGGGAATATAAATTCTCTTTTGGGGGACTTTGCTCCCACATAATTGTTCCCCCATGGTGTATTTTAATCCATACATAGAAACCCATCAACTGCCATCCTAGTACATTAAAAACCGAGTCAAGCTGTCTTAGAGACAACAGACTAATAAAAGTGGCTGCAAAGACTTAGTAATATATACGGCATATTTCTACTATTTGTCCGTGTATGCTTTTGTAGTGACATATAAGACATCTGTATATTTTAGGGGTAAATCCAGGAGTTCGTTTGGACATAGAATAACTGATTTGAGGCAGTTGAGAGAATTATCTGGATTTGTTCCTGCAAGGTAGAATACAAACATAATTAATTTGAGTCAGATCAGAGCTCGAGTTCGAGGCTACTCTAATGGCTGCAGCATTTTTTTTTATTGTAAATATATCCAAGTTCTTACCAACAAACATGGTCCACCATGCCATTACCCCAGGCCAAGCCACAGGGGACATCATGGTGAGGCCTGGGAAGGTTGTCAAAGTGTCCTCCTGCCTTGGCACAGATCTTTCACTTAAAAATGCATTGGATTTGTTCGAACAACAGTGCCACTGCGTAGGCATCTACATAGTTTAAGCATGTAAGGAAGTAAGCTTTGGTGAGGATGGAGAGAGATGCTGCAGAAAGGCTCAGTCAATAAGCTTTAGGGCTCCCAGCAGGGGAGCGTCTGAAAGTAGAGTGAAGTCGAGCAACCCAGTGCTTAGGTGGTTACAGTCAGTCTACTCCAGTTCAGTCTACTACAGGTCCACACCAGCACTGGTATTCTTGATCGCATATATTCTATTACTGTGACAGAGTAACTAACTGTAATTGGGTCAATTACATTTTAATACACAGTGTACACATCAGCAGTCATCACCGACATCTTTACCAGACCCGTCAATATAGTCCGGGCCTCCTTAAGGGATGAACCTGAAGCGGGCAGAAGTGTTTTGCATGCAATGACTACAGAATACCGTATATTAAGATGCATTTTGTTAATTATTGTCTTGACGAGTGATGAATATTCATAAGCAGGACCACCAATCCTCCTCATGTTAACAATAAATATTGACACTCACTAATATGCTAATCAAAGCGAGTTTGTTCCATTATTATGTAAATCACACCTTATATTCCCCATGCTCATTTAACAAAGTAAAGGTGAGATGTAATAGTACACCAAATACATACATATATTTTAGATTTACTGCACGATGAAAGTTTGCTTATCAATGTCATTGTCAGTGCATACATTTTGGAACCTCCAAAGTCACACCATCCATTCCGTGATGCTGGTTGACTTCTAAGTTGTTCTTATTTCAAATCAGGTTCCCAAAGGAGATCATGTGAATTTGACTCAGATGATTGAATTTAGTGTCTTAATGGGAGTTTTAAAGCTCCTATTGAATTCAATTCAAATTGCTGGTGTTGATTACTTTATAGCAATATTTTTGGCATATTAAAAAATATATACAACTACAACTGGATGTTGGCCTTTTTACTTATAATGGATCTCAATATGTGTCACTGCTGTTATTTATAGTCAATACAACATTTCCCTCTGCATTGTCAATATGCTGACTGGAAGCCTTTTGGACTCACCACATAATGGACTATTGTGTGTCTCTAAATTGTAGTTTGTTGTTTTCAGACAGATAATATTGTTGTGTTGGAGTGTCTCTGTGTCAATATCTGTCTCGCATTGTGTAGCCACAACAGCAACAACCTGCAATGACCCTGGCATCCCAGTAAATGGCTCTCGATATGGGGACAGTAAGGAGCCCGGTGACAGTATGACGTTCCAGTGTGACCCTGGCTATCACCTCCAAGGCCCTGATACCATCACATGTGTCCGCATGGATAACAGGTTCTACTGGCAGCCTGACCCTCCAACATGCATGGGTAAGTGTACAGTACTCAATGAAATGAATTAAAATGTCTTCTTTTGATAAGATGAATGAAGAACATCGAGTAAATTAAGTGTAAAGTTTGTCGATTGGCGAGTACGGTTTGTTTGTTCAATGTTATCCGAATCCTGCATCAAACAAGTAGCTCGAGACCATCTGTGCATGGGTCTCAGTGAACTCTGGATCCCAAATGTGAACCTAGACCAGCCAAAAGCCAAACAGCATGAAGCCTTCATTAATTCCAAATATGTAGGACAAAATGTGTCTCTGGTTCTGCTCTCTCTCTTTGCACGTGTGACATCATGGCTCTTCAAAAGTATATTTTATAGGCTATCTGTGGGATTGCAGCTGGTAAATATAGCACAATATGAAAATAACCTACATATCCAACCCATCATTTTGTTTACTTTGTTTACTATATCAAGAAAACCATAAGTGTGAACATTGCGAGCGGAATGGTCCTTTGACTGGTGTTATGTTGCTGTGCCAGATGGTCTCCAATATCACAGACTAAGGTTAAAGGTGTACTCTACCTTTTTCACACACTTTGAACCCTGCAGCTAATTTATGGATACAAGAACTACAGTTCCCATGTTGTTTAGGGTGCTGATTCAGGAAGTACTGAAGTAGATGCTAATATGTTTTGAATTCTTACGCAGAAATCATGTTTTCATCTTTCAAATCTCAAGTAAGTTTGAACATATGGAGAATTATGACCACGACAGCTGTTAAACTTCGGTGGAAAACGTGTCTCACGTCTCAGTGTGGGGAGGATTGCAAGGTGTCTTTCTATATATGTACAAATCTCTTTGCAGCATATATTCAGGTCGCTCAAATTCAGAATTTACAGTACATTATGTAACAGTGCAACATGATTGCTTAAGAATGAAGGCAGAAATAAACACTGTATTGTGTTCCTAGTTTGTCTCCTTCTGTGTCTGCGCATGTGCGACCTCTAAAAACACAGTCAATGTGCCGTATACATGCTGCAGTAAAAATGCAAATACTCTACGATGAGTAACCCAATGCCATAATCAAGTCTGATCTGTCCTTTTTTAAGACATTGATGTTCATATTGTCAGAATTTCAAATAGTACCTAGTCAAAGCATGCCAATTTTATTTAAATTTTCAAGTAATACAACATATATATTGTACTTTTATGATCAATTCTAGTACATTCCATTCCATACAAAATCTCTTGAAAACAGACTCTACAGTAACAAAATGTGCCCTTATTTTTGCTGCCTGAATGTGGATCTTAAGATATGTCAGGAGGAGAAGCAGTGACTTGAAATAACTCATCAGCAGGCCCCCACAACCCTGCAGATTTGCTACAGATGCTCTTTTTTATAGATCTCATCCAGTTTTATGCTCAAGTGTCCAAGGTGATGTTTGTTTACTGAAATATGGGCTGGTGAAGCTGGGGCTGTGGGAAGATAAATTTTTCAATTTCTCACACAATTAGTTTATGTGCTGTCTCTGCTCCACATTGAGTCATTTTTCTACTTGTGTCCTGGCATTTTGATCACAGTCTTACACGGATTAAAATTGTTGACTAAAAGGAACTCCAATTAAAAATAGGGATTTCTAATGATATCGGCTGACTGATATTGATGTAAAAATGAAATATCGGTAACAGCGCTAATGATAATATCGACGTGCAAGTGATGCTGTGCACCACGCAGCAAAAAGCTTGCTACCTGAGTATGTCTGCACTGTGGAATTATTTTATACTCACGATTTAAAATATACGTCTTTCTTGCATACTTCTAATATGTTCCTTTCACGCTGCTGTCCTGTCTGACTTGCTGAATGAGCCCAATTTATTGTTTCATTTGTCTATTCATTCTTAAGTTACAAAGTTTGAACTTTACCTTCTTCTTGAAGGATGTTGTGCCACATATAAATGTGTAGCTTTCCAAATTGAGAAATTGCCAGCATTATCTAATTGCATTCTTATTTGTGAGGTTCTTTTAGTTGACTATTGGTCGTGATGTTCAGCGTGGGCTGTCAAATTCATCCAGTGAAGCTCAAACTGACTAAAGTTTTAGCATCATGTCACACAGATAAAGCTCCATAATCAATGTTCATGAGTGAGATTGGAACCTGATGTGAGTTGGATTGAGTTTTGAGGGATTACTGGATGACAGGGTCCCTCATAGGTGGGATAAATCTCAGCACGAATGGAATGGTGCACGTTTTTAATTTTTCCACAGAGAAACTGTCAGCTGTGCAATCACTTTTATATGTTGCTCAAGTAAACAGCACTGAGTACATTGTAATTGGATTTCGGAGATCATAGATTTATAAGGAAATGAATATGCATAGCCCCACTTGAAACTCATTCTGGGCAGTTGAGAAGCCGTGGTAGGAAGATGATGATGATGATGATCTTTGCAGTGAAGGGAAAACTATTGTTGGTAGCAGTGAATAGAACTCTTCTATAACAGGGGTTTCCAAAGTGTGACACAGTGAGCCCCATAGAGAACATAATGCAGCTTTAATAAACCTTTATTTAATTTACACACAAAAAAAGTATCAACTCAGCACTTTTGTTTTTGCTGCCATGTTTCATGAGATAAATTCAGATCCAAAACTTTCTATGAACACAAAAGGCGTATTCAAAAAGTTCACAAATCTGTGTTAGGGAGAACTTCTTCATCCATCCATTCCATATTCTACCGTTTATCCAGTATTGGGTCATGAGAGTAGCAGCCGAAGCAGGGAAGCCTAGACTTCTCTCTCCCCAGCCACTTCGTCCATCTCCTCTTGGCAGATTATTGTACAGGTGTGTCTTAGGTTGGCTACAATAAAAGGCCACTCCAAAATATGCATTTGTATTTTACAGCACAATGCCACAGATGTTGTAATTGTTGAGGGAGCATGCGATTGGCATGCTGACTGCAGGGATTTCCACTAAAGCTGTTGCCTGTGAAACGAATATTCATTTCTTACCATATGCCGTCTCCAAAGGCATTCCAGAGATTTTGGCAATAGATCCAAACTTCACAACCTCACATGTAACCACACAAGACCAGGATCTTCATCCACCACCTTCACCTCCAAGGTCGTCCAGCCACCCAGACATCTGCTGCCACAGATCATTTTGCAACTAGAACCAAAGAATTTCTACACAAACTGTCAGAAACTGTCTCAGAGAAGCTAATCTGCATGCCCGTCATCCTCATCTGGGTCTCGACCTGTCTTCATTTTGGAGTGCCCTTCTATTGAGGCCAGCCTAAGGCACACCTATGCAATAATCATGCTGTCTAATCAGCATTTTGATATGCCACCCCTGGGAAGTGGATGGATTATCTCGCCAAAGGAGAAGTGCTCACTGACTCATATTTACACAGATTTTTGAACAATATTTGACAGAAATAGGCCTTTCGTGTACACATACAAAGTTTTACCTCTTTGAAAAGATGGGATTGAAAACGAATGTATTACTTTTATTTTTTTGTTTTGCTTTAATTAAGTACATTAATGAAATGATTAATTTGATTCTGCTGTATTGCAACAAATTTTCTTAATATGTGAACTACGTTCATCCTTATTTGGAGTCGTTCTGATTACAGTATGTATTTTGTATAATGTTGCCACTATCATTGGTTTGGAGTGTGGAGGACATTAATTACACAACTGTTTAATTTCAGCTCATTTGGAGTCTTGTGTTGTATTTATATTATGAAATCTCAATCCAGTCATTCTATAACTCTGCTACGCCACGCAAGTGTATGTGCTTGAGCATGGAATTGAACCAGGCCACTCCTGTGCACTCATACGAGTCAACCTTCAGTCTTTTAGGTGTAAAGTGGGCCCAGACACTGAACGGTTGCCCTAGTGTGAGTACGCCCTAAAGGTGCTTGCAGTCTCAAAATTGACTATGCTATACTGGTGAAGGACATGATAGATATATTGAAGCTGAAAAAGTACTTTCGGATGTCATCTGAATTTTTTTGTGATCTTGTTGGGTGCCGAGCTCCGCTATTTTTACACTACGGGTGGCATCGCTCAACAGGATGGCTACAGATTGGTATCAAAATGGGTTGATTTACATCAGTGGTTACACCAAGCAACACAGCAGAGTCCACATGGTAGTGAATTTAGAGATTAGCATGCACCGTGCTTGGGAAGGTCCGCTTGGTTCCGCATGCATTCTGTTTGGGCCTTAGGTTTTCTGATGCCTTCCAGGAGAGGCCCACCTTACACTTTGAAATCCACTGTTCGAAAACTACAATTCAGATCATTGCTCACTGTCAGATCCTAGTTTGTCTATTTTTTTTTAATATACAGTATCATTATTATCACCGTCCAAGCCACCTGCTACCAAGTGCCCAGTTAATTTCTGCAACCCACTCCACATTGCATTAACACTCCACTTCTGCGGTTGGTTTTCCACCCTCCAACTCTCAGGTGTGCTTTCCTTTATTTAGTCTCAACAACTCCCTCTGACACACTTGATTTCCTCACAGAAATAAACAAGTTATTCCCAGTCTGTATTTCCTTCTGCAATCATCAAATGCAGGATGGCAGAGTCAGTGCAGGGGAGAAAAATAATTATCCAGAAAGTTTTCTGAAAGGCTTGTGCAGATTTACTGGTCCAGCCTACTAGAAGGAAGTACTGAACTGTATGAGGTAATAAAAACGTAAAATCACTTCAATATTATGACGTATGCAGTCTATGATATAAAAACTGCAATCCAATGTTTGGTCAATTTGTCAGTTCTGTGTACAGTCAGGAATATTTAACAAACAAGTACACACCACAAAGAAACAATGTGTACAAAAGTGCGTTTTTGTATGCAATGTTTTAATGTAATGTTTTTTTTTTTAAGTTATGCTTAGTGTTCAGGAACATTGCGGCATTGTTCATGGTTTTCATCCGTATTATGGCATCGTTGCGATTCCTACGTTTTATGCAAACATGGCTTTCTTCCTCCACTGACTTTCCACAGCTAAAATCACCTTGTGTCTTGTCTTTGTTTCTTTGTGGTATTATATATCTCCCGGGAGCAGCATTATACACACCAGTTTATATAGTGAAGTGTTTGTCTGTGTGTGGTTCAGTCCTTTGTTTGTCTCTACTTCACCGTTGCTAATTCATTCAAACCCACCCGCTTCTCCAGGACTCTTCTCCAAGTCTTCTTTCTTGTCTGTGCAATGGTGCCTGAATTGATCGCCGGTGCTAATAATTGTCTTATTTTGTTGTTGCAGGATAACAGGACCACCAGGGGGATTTTGTTTTTTTTTTTTACTGCTAGACCAGCCACAATCCGTTTCAAAATTTCACAGTCTTTGTCTCGCATGTTCTTTTTACCTGCTGTGTGCATCTGTGAAAGCAATATCAGTCATCCACTAGGTGTTCTTCTGTCTCCTCAGCAACCGCAGCCACACCTCCCATCAGTACCTAACCCTTTCTCTCCTGTGCTAATATTTGCGGGCGAGGATGCTCGCTCAAGGGTGATTCTCCCTGCAGCTCCAAAGGCCCAAATGTTCATCTCTCTATTTTGGGGTTTTCTCCCTAGCAACCTGTGGAGGTAACGTCAGCAGTCCTTCTGGAGTGATCCTGTCTCCAAACTACCCTCAGCCTTACCCTCCGGGGAAAGAGTGTGATTGGCGAATCCGAGTCAACCCAGACTTTGTCATTGCGCTCATCTTCAAAAGGTAGGCAACCCAAAATATCCATGACCATGGTGGCTTTTAATAAAAATGTAACTGTCACATGCATGCTAAGCTATCCACCTGCAAGTGGAATTCTGTGTCTGCAGAAACACTTCTGCTCGTATTTCAAACATGTGATTTTAGTCTTGAAATATTTAGGCCTAAATAGGAGTGCATATCCTTTTAGCTCCATTTTAGGTTTCTTTTCAATATTAACATGTCCTCAGATTTGGTCTCTGAATGGAATTGTTAAGAATTTTTGAGGCACAGGTATATTTGATTTAGATGAAAGCGACATTCAATGTTTTAAAACCTAAATTGTCTGAGTTGAAATGTGAAGTAAAATTGGACTGTGCACCAAAGATCTCGCTTGTTCTTGTAATGCCAGCAGTTGTTGTGATTTTTTTTGATCAGGTCCTTGGTGAATTGACTACATTTTTTCACTGATTGATCAAAACATTCTTTTCTTTAAGGTGTTATCCCTCCTTGACCCCAAAATATCATTTTTTCACCTACTAATGCTTGTACAGCTTGTACAATAAATGTCTATGTTCCTATGTTGTTCGGCCTAAAAAGGGGGAGTGGCGTGGCATGTCTCATCTCACTTCTACGAGTCTGTAATAGAAGTCCTAATTAGATTTGTTGTTTTGTGAATCGCGTGTGTACTGCAGTATCAAATTCCTGTGTGTAATTAGAATTGTGTTGGATAATTTGAGCTGAAATAGACCTCTATCAGTAATGAGACAAATTTGTTTTTGAAGGAAATAAAACAAACATAACATTTTTCTAAGCTCAACCGTGCAACCGATACAAACTAAATAACTGTAACCAAATTGTAGCATTATAATCTTTACCTTCAAATTATATATATATATTTTTTTTATTTATTTATTTTTTTACTAATTACAGCAAAACCACGGTGGTGTTATGTTATAGAAATCCATTGCTCCATGACTAAATTAGCATATGTAATGAGTACACTGACCTTTGTAACTGGAATGCTACGCTAAGATTTGATCTTTATTGAATGTGAGCGCTCTGTCTGCATTTTCATTTTATGACATTTATACTAAGAATGTGGCGCTCAAGAAAAATGTATTGGTATGGATCGCTTTTAATGCTTTGTCACTACCAAAGGGCTTATGTTCCATTAAGCTCTTTCCAAATCAGATATGAATACAGAGCCTTAGCATTCACAGGGCTTACGTTAACTTTGCAAATGATTGCATTAGGTGATTACAGGCAGGTATTATCCGATAACAGATGATGTTGTCAGAAATGTGCCAATACCCATTAAATGAAAGGTTCAAAAATATCAAGCTAGAATTTAAATTACCAGTATGTGCAAATCATTTATCAAGAAAGCTGTGCTGTGCATATTGCATTAGCTGCACTCTGTGAGGAAGTTGGTGATGTTTAATCATTTAAAAATATTTTTTACATTGCATTGAATCAATGTCCAGTCCTCCAAAATCTCCCGACACTGGTCCGTACTGCCAAGATCCACCGACCAGAGGATCTTGTCACTGTAGTTTTCGAAACAAATGTTGAAATATCGTTTTCATTAACCCAGTACGGTGTATTTTCTTGTGAGCCCCTATTTATTAGCTCCTACTTGGGACTGGAATGACACTCAGTCTAGCTCAGACCTCTACTGAGGACAGTGATGGCCTCTGTCAAATTCAAATCAATAACACATCAACAGAATAAAAATGTGGACATAGGAATATTGCTTACAGTGGAACATTTTGCTTTTGCTTCCACTTTGCGTTCACACCTGACACGACACATGACTTTGAATCAAACAGAGAGAGTGTTGGCTTAACTTGACAGATGGGGAATCAGAACAAATGTAAACATGTAGTATGTGTATTGTGTGTATTTTGTTTGTGTGTTTCATCATGTGTGCATGGCAGGTGGCTGCTAAGACATAACATAGTGTAATTGCTGTCGGGGTGTATTGCTACTATTATAATTTATATGTAAATTTGCTAAAATCTATGTAAATGTGCACAAATTGACTGACTATTTACATCCATTTATAGGTTTGAGTTGGATTCTTTTCAATACTAAACGAAAGATATGAGCCTCTCATAATATCACAGATTTGGCTAGAATGTTGATGTTGTTTCTAATATTCAGTGACGCGCAGTGAGGTTCATGGCTGGTGAGGCACTGACTCCTCATTTGTGGTTTCACCTAGGATCTGTATAATGAAGTTCATGCACGCTATTATCCTCCAGGAAAAGTTCTGATACTTTGTTGTAAAGCTAGGATCACCTTCTGATGAGCATCCAAGAAACGCTTGCGTCAGCCTCACATTAGGTTTCTGCTCTGTATTTGATCAGGAAATGTGCAATGTCAGTTGTTTTCAATATTTAAAAGGGTTAGAAGCATCCAGAACATACATGTATAATATAGGGATAATGGGAAATATTCATATATATTTTATCTTAACATGCCTCCACTGACCCCACGTCACTGTCAACGTGATGGCAAGGAGATTATATTGTATGAAAGTGTCTGTTTTAACCATAATTTTCTGTCTATATTTTGCTTCTGTCAGTTTTAATATGGAGCCCAGTTATGACTTCTTGCACATCTATGAGGGAGAAAACTCTAATGGGCCACTGCTGGCGAGTCTCCAAGGTAACCAGGCCCCCGAGCGCATCGAGAGCAGTGGTAACAGTCTCTTCCTGGCATTTCGATCAGATGCCTCTCTGGGAATGTCTGGCTTTGCCATCGAGTTCAGAGGTAAAAGCTTTGTCGTTGCATCATTGCCTTTTTCTCAACTAGTACTAACATTTCATAGGTAAGGACTGAGATGTATCATGCAGAATACTGACTGCCTAATAGTACAGCTGGAGTACCACACTACTGGTACAGTGGGCCTTTGCAATCCAAACACAGTCCATTTCAGGAATCTGTCAGATCTTTGGAATTAGTACAACTAAATAATTAAGTCTCTGGCTTATTAGTGCAACTTTGTGGTAGTTGCTATAGAGTATCTGCAGTGGTATTAAAAAGTTTTTGCCCCCTTCAGATCATCAGTGTAAATAAAATTATTGTAATAAGTGTAATTAGTGTAATAAAATTATTACTCATAACTGAACACAAAATGCAGTTGTCAAAGGAAACGTTTTGTTACTAAGGGGAAAAAAATCAAAACTTGCATGGCCCTGTGTGAAAAAGTGATTGTCTCCTAAACCTAATAAATGTTTGGGCCACCTTTAGCAGCAACAACTGCAATCAAGCATTTGCAATAACTTGCAACGAGTCTCCTCCAGCGCTGTGGAGGAATATTGGCCCACTCATCTTTACAGAATTGTTGTAATTCAGCCACTTTGAAGGGCTTTCAAGCATGAACCGACTTTCTACAGTCATGCCACAGCATCTCAATAGGATTCAGGTCAGGACTTTTACTTGACCACTACAGAGTCATTTTTTTTCCCCAGCTATTCAGATGTGGACTTGCCGATGTGTTTTGCATCATAGTCCTGCTGCAGAACCCAACTTAGTTTCAGCTTGAAGTCCGGAACAGATGGTCATTTTTGGTAGACAGCAGAATTCATGGTTCCATTTATCGTAGCAAGTCTTCCAGGTCCTGAAGCAGCAAAACAGCCCCAGACCATCACACTACCACCACCATATTTTACTGTTGGCATGATGGTTTTTTTGTGAAATGCGGTGCAATCTCTATTTCACACAGAGCCTTATAGGTTTGGATTTTTTGCCCCCCCCCAAATAATTGTGTTGTAATTCACTAGCATTTAAATTGTGGATGTCATTGACTTGATGCACTGTATCCTACCTTGACCATTATGAGTGTTTATATATGGTAATGATTTAAATATCAATATGGGGAGGTATTATCTGCAGACTGACAAATATTTTAAGATGCCAACTCTATTCAGTTCAGCCTCACATCATGAGGTTTTTTTTCAGCTGAAAGGGCATGATGTTCCGTGTCAGCCCATGAGTTGTTTGCCTCCACAGATTGTGACTCATCCTGGTTTTACAGAAGCTGCTTGACTGCCGGTGATTTAACAGCTATTGTCAAAGTGAAGCTGATTATTACTTCACTGCCTGACTGCAGACTAGATCTCCTCTGTCAAGTTTTATATAAAAAAATGTGTGCCTCTCACTCCATTTATCTGTAATTAAAAACGATTATCTCCCCCTCTGTTGTCTGTCTCGCCACGACACCTCACACCTCTGTACTTTTGTCATTAATTCACTACCTTTCATCTGCCATCGCTCTAATTAAAATGCAACCTTAATCATCTCCCTCTTTCACTTGCGTCTTGCCTACCAGCCCCTGCTCCCATCTCTCCATTTTCTTTTTTTCTCATTCTTCATGGGAAAAGCAAACAGCCCGGGCCAACACTGAGTCATTTAGACTTTGACAGTTTTTGACATTGTTTGACTTCTACTCCATCGCTCTTGCTTCTTGTCATTTACCCCCATTAGGCCCTTCCTCTTCTATGACAACATAGAAATGTAAGAGAGCGCATATCTCATATAAAGTGTTTGTTTCTGTCACATCTAATCATATCACCAAATACAGACTAAACTACATAGTGCTGGCTTGCTAAACTCAATCAGGAGAGGAGTAAAACATGATTTACATTAATGAAAGCCTCCATTAGTGTTCTTTATTCCTCTTTAGTCAAGACCTGTCGCTTGGTTTTGATAAAACTGTTACTACTGCAACATCAAGCACATCTCTTCCCCTGATACGCCATTGGCGGTTGCTCATGAATTCCATTTAATATGAAACGCTCCATGCGGTGTGGACCCCTGTCAGTTATATGTGTTTCATCTAAAGCTTGGCTAGATACTATAGCATCCGGTCTAATTACATAATATGCAGTATAGTCAAGTCTTGGACAAGAAGGCATTTGAGTATACCATTGTGACAGACACAGTTTTGTTTGATTTTATTTGATTTCTAAAATGTTTTGACACGAAAGTGGTTATAGTCCCCTCGTTCTACCCCAACTTCATTTCTCAAGTGTCTTTCCTTTCTCTACAGAAAAACCGAGGGAGGCCTGTTTTGATCCTGGTAACATTATGAACGCTAGTCGGACCGGACATGACTTTAAACTGGGATCTCAGGTGTCCTACAACTGTCACCATGGCTACACAATAATGGGCGGGGAAACCATAACCTGTGTGATGGGGCGCGATGGGAAGCCGGTGTGGGATAAGGCTCTACCGTCCTGTAAAGGTAGGGCTAATTCATGCACAACCACATTGTTACACACTTTGTCTTACCAAGACATTATGTACAATTCCATGCTTTGGTCATGCTTGGATGAGACTTGATATCCCTGAACTCAACAGCATAAAACACATTTGGATGAACTATAACACAGAGATATATACGGTGCATAAAATGTAACTTTATTATTATGGTTATTGTTTACCATGTCATATATATGGAAACATCTTTATTACTGCATATAGTACAGCCTTGTTCCAGTGCATGCAATTGTCTGTGTTCTGTCCCTATTCTGGTGTTATATTCCTAAATTATGGTCCAAGTGATGTGTGCTTTATTGTGTGCATATGTGGTGTGTGTGTGTGTGTGAGTATAAATCGGAGACAGATCCTGTCAAGGATTGGAAGGCTAAACTGTCACAACTGTCTATTTGATTAATGGCTGACAGAGCCAAAGAAGTGGCACCTGCCAAATGTCCATTTGCACTGTATTTGTCATATGAAGTGTGTGTGCATGTGTGTGTGAGCATCGAAGTCACAAATATGAAAGAGCCACAAATCAGTGGTGGGTAGCAATAAAGGAGGGATTTTAAAATGAACACAATAAAACACTTTTAATTAAATCTCAGCCACCGCTGTGTTTTATAAAGTCTGATAGGCTGTCAAAGAGGGAGGGGGAAGGTACTTGAGAATAGCAGCAAATAACTAAAGTGGTTTTATCTCATGTTCACATCCATCAACGTTTTATCGAGATAATATCACCACTTACCAACTTTAGATTTCTGTTCAGCTCTTTCAGACACAAAACCACTGTCATTTGTAGTTCAAAGCACACACACAAAAAGGATGCTTCACAAGGACAAAGACGCTATGGCATGTTCTTTGTTGTTTCGCTTTTCCAGTCAATGTAAAATAACTCTTCTCCAAATTGATCAATTTCACTCACCAGATTTCAGCTGATTAGCTGATATTATTGGAGTGAACTATTGAAATATCAAACAGTATTGATTTTGTCATCACAGGATGGGTTATTCACAGAATACCACAAGGTTTGCCAAACCAAAGAACTCTACTGTTATTGGCCACCAGAGGCAGACTCGCACTAAAATTGTTATTGATTGTAGTCAGTAGACAGTACAATTATGATTTAGTGATGCTGTTTTTCTCGTACTATTGTCACATACAGAAAAACTCCAATGCATACAACAATATTGCATGTTCCACAAGAAAGAAAGAAAAAAATGTGTAATTGTATTGTTAATAGATGAGTAATGGATGAATAAATACAACAATTAGAATAACGAATAGCTGTGCCGTGGACAAGTGGTTAGCACAGCTAGGAGACTCGAGTACGATTCCATGCTGGGCCATCTCTGTGTGGAGTTTGCATGTTCTCCCCGTGCATGCGTGGATTTTCTCTGGGTACTCCGGTTTCCTCCCACATTCCAAAAACATGCTAGGTTAATTGGCGACTCCAAATTGTCCATGGGTATGAATGTGAGTGTGAATGGTTGTTTGTCTATATGTGCCTTGTGATTGGCTGGCGACCAGTCCAGAGTGTACCCCATTCTCACTTGAAGAGAGCTGGGATAGGCTCCAGCATGCCCGCGAGTGGTATAGAAAATGAATGAATGATAAAACAACTGACAACTGTGCAGCAGACAAACTGATACTATATATAATACTTTAACTGAAGGATAATAAACAATTGTGATTGGCTGGTGACCAGTCCAGTCCTAAAAATCAGCTGGGATAGGCTCCAGCATACCTGATAGAAAATGACTAATACAATGACTAATGAAGAATACTTAAAGACAGCTTCACTGAGCGAGCACAACTGAACTTTTCCATTATTAGTGTTTTTCTGTCTCTTAAGGCCACTGTAGTCACTGTGTGTGTTGAACAGTAGAACAGTGTGTTGGTTTACATTTACAGTAGTGGTTCCCATTCCCTCTTTATTGAAATGGAGGGGGCAGGCTCTACCGGTGACCCAAAGTGTTTCCTATATGGCCAGTCATCATCACTTCCTTAACTAGACTTGCAATGTGATGTGGTACAAGAAACAGTATGATTTGTCTCCTTCGATTGTTCAGATATAAGTCTGAATGCATGGTTTTTGTTTTCCTTCTTTCTTTTTCTCTTTCTTGTTTCCTTCTCCACAATTACTTTTCTTACCACATACTTTATCCACTTCTTTTTCCCTTTCCGTCACTCTGTCTTGGGCCAGCTCCTGGGGGCTCCTAGACCAAGCTCATTAGACAGGTTGAGACCCCCTTAAATAATACAGCTCCACTTACACTCCCTCCATCTCCTCTCACTTCGCCTTTCGCCCCCTCGCACATCCACCTTTCCTCTTTCCCTCTGCATGTAACGACTTCTCATCCTCGCTCTCTCTCACTCTTGTGCTGCTCCTGTCTGTCTGATTTGCTGTGTGTTGTTCTCTGCTGCTCTCTCTCCCACACACACCTCCCATCTCAAAATGCTCTTTTATTGGTTCCCATGGTAACTAAGAGCTGTTGCAAGAAAGAGGGAATTCTCGGTGACTGTTGATGGGCTTCTCTCTCTCGCTCTCTCGTCCTCTTCTTTTGTATAGTGTTTCAGAGAGAGAGAGAGAGGGAAGGAAAGATGGAGCTATTATACAGTGCCGCCTAGAGGCAGGGTACACATGCACATACACACATACAGCTACAGTACATATATGTACACTTATGAATACTTGAATACTGTTTGAGTAGCCTGTGAGCAGTTGGCCCAAATTTGACTCCTGCAAAGAAAGTTTATACATAGCTGTGTGTCTGTGCGTTATTGAGTGTCAATGCATGCATCGACACTGCATGCATAGTCATCGCTCGCCACAGCGCCCTTCTAATTTATTGGTGTCACGGTTTTCAAGCATATTAATTAATAAACCATGCTGTTTTGTGGTCGCCCAAATGTGGCTTGTTATTAGCCAAAATATATGCATATTAAACCAAATTGTACAGTATGTAAGGTTTTACCAAAATGTATTTATAATAGTAGTGATAATTGTTATTAATATTAAGAATAACAACACGGGCTGCTGTTGCAGCCGTAACCCACGGCAAGATAAAACTCCACTCTGTACCTCTGACGTCGCTTGCTGTTGCTCGCAGCCAATTTGGTAATTTGGTAGACTGGACTGCGCTGAGGTGGGCATGGAGGTGCACCAGAAGAGGAGTCCACAGCTTGGCACAGTGACAATTTTGTGACAAAAGAGCCCGCCAGCTCCGACCTGGTCTATTTGAGGGGCGCAGGCGAAGCGCAGCCTGCGTAATGGTAAATTGGCTGACAGGCGGACAGTGCAAACACATCACCAAAACCTCACAGGCAGAGGGCCCCCTAAAAAAATGGCCTGTGCCCTCGGCAGCAACATTTTAGAAGTGAAAACTCAGCCAGAAAAAAAAACTCAGCTGTTAAACCCTCTTACGCCTTGTCTCCTGCCTCTTTGCCACTTCCCCGTGGGAGGGATGGAGGCTTGGGTGCACGGCGCTGCACCAGACTGCACTGCTCAAGGAAGTGTGCGGGCCACACCCTGTTGCCGTGGCGTAGGTGTGGCACAAGGCAGTTGTGCCTGGTCTACGAAATGATAGCCATCTATCTCTAACAAAGGAATCACTCTTTGTGGAAATTAATTTGTCACGGTCACATCTGGAGCCAATTAACCACAATAAACGATGGATTACTGTATATAAGCGTACTGTCGAGTGACTGTGTAGTGGTTCACTTGGCTGACTTCCTTGCAGCCAGTGTAGGGTTTGTGGCAACTTGGTGATAGTGTGAAGGTGAGTGTAATTAGTCCAGGGTGTATCTTACATAAAGAGCTAAGCAGTATAGATTGTATCGCAATAGCAGGTAATCTTAATTTCTATTATTTTCTATGGAAAATTCTGCATTGGCTCATGAGGGTGATATAGCCACTGTTTTTTTAATTTATTTTCATGGAGCTTAACTGACTGTGCTTTATTTTTAAACAAACCTCATCATTATTTTGTGACAGTAATAATTGCCGGCTGTTTGTGGAAGTGTGGGTGTGCAGCACTCAAGAGTTTGAGGTTATTTTCTTTCCTGTGATGAATCTAATCCCAGGAAAATTGAAGGCACAATAACAATTTTATTAGCTTGTTTTCAGAAAACTGCAGGAGGTGCTGCAACATAACCTTCTAACACTTTGGGACATTTTTAGACTTTTTCCTTTTACCATGTTCACGTTGCACCAGAGAAAAAGTGTATTTGTTGCAGATTGAAAGACTGTAAGTCTTCAAAAGTGTGTGTATGTGTGTGTGTGTGAGCGTGAGTGATCAAAGCACATTTGTGTGGAGGCTTTTTGACACCTGAGCCTGCAGCAACACCACTGGGGGATTGTGGGTAGATCAAGAACACACCTCCAGACCGGAGGGTTTAAATGCAGCAGCACAGTGAGAATCAATGCAGAAATATCACTCAGTGCAGAGGATCAAGAGGAGCGGATGATTACTCTTTTGGTTTATGAAGCAAACTGGAAGCAGGACAGCGTCGTGGGGCAGGGGAGGCCAATGCGTGCAACAGCTCTCTTGCAAATAGCAACAAAACCAATTTTAACACGGTATTTTTTCCACTGTGTTCAACTACTAGTATTTTCCAAGTGAGCATCATTCTTATGCTAAAATCATTATAACCCTGTACGGGTGCAGAGATGTTATTTTCCGAATGCTTTTTTAAGTGCTCAGGTGCAGTGAATGGACAGGGCCCTGCACAGTTCCAAATTATTGCACGTTTAAGACTAGATTAATACAGCAGGTCTCTGCCTATATCAGACTTCATTGATTGTCAATTTGCTGTATTACCCATGTGTGGTATGACATTATTATGATTGACTTTACTAAACACTTGGGGCAACTCACATGTGCATACCTCCAAAATACTGTTAAACTACTACTCGACTGAACAACAAGAACAAAAGAGTCTTTGTTTTCATCTGTCGATATTGAAATGATTCCATCTTTATTTATACTTTATTTGGACCACATGAGAACTAAATCATAAATCCACCACTTGTAGAGTAAATCCAGCTTACAGTCTAACCCGAGCAAAAAAGGGATCCACTGTACATGTATCATATTCATGTGTTGTATGTGGTAGAATGGAAGTATTTGAATAATATATTCATTCAAGGTCTATTTCTCTATCATTGCTTTTGAAAGTTTTTAGTTGCTGAGGGATCTCTGCCCTCAAGGACACGGGCACTAATGGCTATTGTGTGCTTGGTGCCCTCACTAATGCATTTATTCATTTGCATTCTACTGCTTATCAGCTGGAGCCTATCCCAGCTGACTCTGTGCAATGCAAACTACAACCACATTATTGAACATCTTGTCACATCCATACTTCTTTGAGATTTTTTTTCTACACAAACATACATCTAATGCAAAAATGACAAATAGTGTATGCATGATTGATGAGGTACAACCACTGACACGTTGTAAATACAGTAATAATAGTAACTATTGTAGTATAATGGAGAGTGATGATGAATAAATAGATGGGACAACGTTAGAGTTCAATATGCTTTGATAATTTGGTGTGCAATCCACTCATGACCATGTCTAACTGATCATCAATGCTCATCAATACATATTTCATTGTGAGAATTGTTGGTGGACTAGGGTGGCTATACTTCTTAAATATTGGAACTTCAGAATGGAGGGAAATGGCTTTCACCATAATTATATTATATTTTAATATTGATTTATTTTATAATGTTCATCCATCCATCCATTTCCATACATATTCTCATTAGGGTCGAGGGTGAGCTGTGGCATATCCCAGGTGACTTTAGTTACCAAATTATGCTCAAATACAATTTTAGACTGATTAGCTAAAAAGTAAGGTGCAATGTCCATCTTTATCACCCACTGTGTGTACCATTCCAATAAAATCATATTGTCAGCGTTATTTTATGTCTAATAAAGACTCACCAAGTGGCAGACAATTTCAGATTCACCATCATAGATTTATTTAACTGTGTCATTGATTGAGCAAAGGATTAAAAATACAATTTCAGAAGACTGAACCTCTTGAGAAAGCAGACTTTCGCGGGGAGTATGCACAGGAAAGTCTCACATTCCTCACATTCTAGCCAACAGATATACCGTACTGTAGTCCTTGCCACGCTTTTCTTTTGGCTTTGTTATTACGGTACTGCATCCTGTTCTGGTTTGTAGTCCAATGGGTCTTGTGTTTCCCACTAAAAACATCTTCCTAAAATGTATCGTACCAGATTTTATCAGACTTCAACTTGGCAAGTGGATTAGATTTGTGCATCTGGTTTGCTTTTTCTTTGGCTTTGTGCGGCTTTTTTGCAAGAACCAATTCAAAAAGCCACCCACAGAGCAGCCTCTCATGGATTTAATCACAACTTTTCAATTTAATGAAAACCAGGACATTTATAGTCATTTTTTATAAAAGAAAGCCAGGACTGGACATGAAAACAGGACATGTCCTAGGAAAATGGGATGTTTGGTCACCCGAAGCATAAACATCCTAGTTTTATGGTCGACTGTGTTGTACTTCAAACGTTCAGACTGCCCACACCATAGCAACTTTATTTATAAAGCCCTTTAACCACAACATCGGTTGAAAACATCAAAATAAGTAACACACCATAGCAATAATTAGGATTCAGAAATATAGTGGAAAATAAAAATATTCATTCAATCAAGTGTATTATATAGTGGCAGAAACATATTTGATTGAGGTATTTCTTCAACAGCTTATTATAAAATCAGTATTAAGTGTGTTTCTATCCAAATGCTATGTGCTTCACATTTGTAAACAACTATACACGGGGTTGCCCAGCTGATTTCTGCTGGTTGTCTGTGTGAAATTAGGATTGGACTCACTAGTGTGGTTGCATAATTCATCCAGTGACCTATGGGTAGATTATGAGTGAAGGCAAGTCCATAACATAGCGATTTGTCGCGGCCAGAGGTTTGTCTGAGATTCCAAAACATTTACTAAAGCTGTGTCTGAGAAATATCACTTTGGTGCATGGAAAATGAAACAACTTTTGAAATCCTCTTTTCTTGATGTTGCAATGGAATTGCCTCACTAGCTGACATGAAATAAGGTGCACCGTGTAGAGTGTTGAACATCAAATTTAGAAGGATGCAATGTTAACATCTTTTGCAAAAATGTAATGTGTTTTCTTTAATTAGTTTGCTAAACTTGTGTTGCCGCTTTCCACCAAGTTACATGAATAGAAGTGAATGCAATTTCCATGGTGTTGAAGGGTGGTGAAGCGTGCAGCCATGGGCCAGCAGCAAAATAAACTGCCCTCTAATTTATTATGCTCTTCATACTTGGCTGTTGCTGGAAAATAGCCCGGCACAGTATACATATTGTCCTCCTAATAACCACACAAAAAGAGGAACATATGTCATCTTCTGCATATTTGAAAAAAAACCCATCATGTGCGTATAGAAGGCTTGTACATATAATATTTTGACCATGCTGTCAATTGTGTACCAAGGACATACTTAGTGCTGAGAAAGACTTAGTACTTGTCAGTTGCATATTAATGGTTGTGCGGGTATACTGTAATAAAATTGAGGTTTTATTTCCGGCAGTAGAACCGAGATCAGTTAACTTCCATGCAGTAGCATTCCTTATTTCTACATGGAATATTTTTATGTTTAGAAAACCCAGTTGACTACCTTGTAAATACAGTTTTTAACATTAGTAGAGCCATATGATGTGAATTGACACACCCATAGTCACCTTTACACTCGTATTACCCGATATTGTAGACATAATAAGCCATTTAAGACATAGGTAAGACTCATACTCCCCTTTTAAATGTTGGTTCTGCTACTCAGCCGTTGTTGTGAAACTCACACTCTGGCTAAACATTTTGCTCATTACCATTTTGCTCATTTTGCTATTACAACATTGGTTCTGTTGCTGCTGTGTTGTGCAGTACGCTGGTCAATAAATGACCATGTGGTGAAAGTGGGTACTATGTTTTCCTTTGTGCTTTTTCATGTGCTCTTTCCACCTGTCCAATCCTTACATGATCTTTCTATGTATTTTTGCAGCACCATGTGGTGGACAATATGGCGGATCTGAGGGAGTGGTCCTATCTCCAAACTACCCTCTAAACTACACCACCAGACAAATGTGCCCTTATTACATCACTGTGCCACCACAGTTTGGTATGCTCATATTGTAATGAAGTGATTTACCAACACAATAGTCCCAATTGGCAAAGGTCTCATCCTCTGTTCTGCTTTTCCCCCTCCAGTTGTTTTCGGTCAGTTTGCCGTCTTCCAGACTGCAATGAACGACTCTGTGGAGCTGTTTGATGGAGCCAATGAGAACTCACGATTGCTAAGCTCCCTGGCAGGATCACATTCAGGTGACAAGAAGTAGATTACAACAGAGAATACTATTAAGTAAAATGATGGCAGAGCATGTACATTTTTATCCTTATTAAATGCCAATTCTGGAGAAATGTCGTATTAATTCACCTCAGGGAGACAACTTGCTTGTCTGAAATCTTCACCAGGCTGCTCTACTCTCCTTTCTGGCCTTTGGGTGCTTTAAAAAAGTTTGTGAAAAATTGGTCCAATAATTAGGCTGGTGAAATGATTAATCTGCGCTCTTGTTTGCTTCTCCCGTTAGACTCAGGAACTGCTATTGGTCCTTAGTACGGGTATGGGAATGAGGAGGATTGAGAGACTGAAGTACTGATTGGCTCTATTGTGTGGATTCTTTTCTCGAGTGCAGTGGCGTGACATAACACTTTAGGAAGTGTGACAATTTTGACAATTTTATTACACCTCTAAAATAAGCCTCAAATTTTCCAGGGTTGCCAGATTGCTCTTAAAATTGACTTGATGTATTTACTAATGTGACTTCTCTACCTTAAAACACATAAGGTGCACGACGGATTGAGGTACACCTACAGTGAAGAAAATAAGTATTTGAACACCCTGCTATTTTGCTATTTCTCCCACTTAGAAATCATGGAGGGGTCTGAAATTTTCATCGTAGGTGCATGTCCACTGTGAGAGAGATAAACTAAAAAGAAAAATCCAGAAATCACAATGCATGATTTTTTAACAATTTATTTGTGTGATACAGCTGCAAATAAGTATTTGAACACCTGTGTATCATCTAGAATTCTGACCCTGAAAGACCTGTTAGTCTGCCCATTAGAAGTCCACCTGCACTCCATGTATCATCCTGAATCAGATGCACCTGTTTGAGGTCGTTAGCTGCATAAAGACACCTGTCCACCCCATACAATCAGTAAGACTTTAACTTGTAACATGGCGAAGACCAAAGAGCTGTCCAAAGACACCAGAGACAAAATTGTACACCTCCACAAGGCTGGAAAGGGCTACGGAGCAATTACCAAGCAGCTTGGTGAAAAAAGGTCCACTGTTGGAGCTATCATTAGAAAATGGAAGAAGCTAAACATGACGGTCAATCTCAATCGGAGTGGAGCCCCATGCAAGATATCACCTCGTGGGGTCTCAATGATTCTAAGAAAGGTGAGGAATCAGCCCAGAACTACACGACAGGACTTGGTCAATGACCTGAAAAGAGCTGGGACCACCGTTTCCAAGGTTACTGTAGGTAATACACTAAGACGTCATGATGTGAAATCATGCATGGCACGAAAGGTTCCCCTGCTTAAACCAGCACATGTCAAGGCCCGTCTTAAGTTTGCATATGACCATTTGGATGATACAGAGGAGTCATGGGAGAAAGTTTTATGGTCAGATGAGACCAAAATAGAACTTTTTGGTCATAATTCCAATAAGCGTGTTTGGAGGAAGAAGAATGAAGAGTACAATCCGAAGAACACCATCCCTACTGTGAAGCATGGGGGTGGTAGCATCATGCTTTGGGGGTGTTTTTCTGCACATGGGACAGGACGAGTGCACTGCATTAAAGAGAGGATGACTGGGGCCGTGTATTGTGAGATTTTGGGGAACAACCTCCTTCCCTCTGTCAGAGCATTGAAGATGGGTCGTGGCTGGGTCTTCCAACACGACAACGACCCGAAGCACACAGCCAGGAAAACCAAGGAGTGGCTCCGTAAGAAGCATATCAAGGTTCTAGCATGGCCCAGCCAGTCTCCAGACCTGAACCCAATCGAAAATCTTTGGAGGGAGCTCAAACTCCGTGTTTCTCAGCGACAGCCCAGAAACCTGACTGATCTAGAGAAGATCTGTGTGGAGGAGTGGGCCAAGATCCCTCCTGCAGTGTGTGCAAACCTGGTGAAAAACTACAGGAAACGTTTGACCTCTGTAATAGCAAACAAAGGCTACTGTACCAAATATTAACATTCATTTTCTCAGGTGTTCAAATACTTATTAGCAGCTGTATCACACAAATAAATTGTTAAAAAATCATGCATTGTGATTTCTGGATTTTTCTTTTTAGTTTATCTCTCTCACAGTGGACATGCACCTACGATGAAAATTTCAGACCCCTCCATGATTTCTAAGTGGGAGAAATAGCAAAATAGCAGGGTGTTCAAATACTTATTTTCTTCACTGTAAACGTCTAGGCTAAAATCAAGTTTTCTCACCAGTGCAATTTATTTTGTGCTGGGTGAGAGTTCTTATACATACAATATGATATATACTACGTAATTATTCATAATGTTATTTTGCCAAACCAAACAGTAACAAAAGTCGTTGAATCAATGGATGGAGGAAGTCACCTTTTTGTTACTGATCTCTATCCGCTTGATTGTGGATCTGAACGCTCACGACCCAAATCCTCCTCAAACAGTCCAGCTGTGAAAACGATTTTCGAAGAAAAATCAAATCCAAGTTCTGCACTTTAGGTTTCCCAGCACATCTTTGCACGAAGAATATAATGAAATTGTCTGCAAGAAAGCCGCTCTTGGGGATCATGAGAACACAGCACTAGAAGTTGTTATCACAGCTTATTTGGCAGTGATGTATATAGTGAGAATCCATTATGGCTTATCTTTATGAGACTTCATCAATGGCGAAGATGTCTCGCTGTTGCAGAGCAGTATGTAGCAGTGCTGTATTGTACTGGACACAACATATCAAGACTCCACTGGTGTCCATATGCGGCAATTTCATCACAGTTCTGCTATCTGCTATATATGACTTGCCTCTATGAGCTACTTGCTAATATTGCAGTCAAATTTGACCAAACTACCATGCTAAAGTAGATTGGTGTACACCACGTAGAAAGACAATCTGATCAACTGACTGACGGACGGATGGATTTTGCACAACAGGGCACCTTTAATACAGGGAAAACTGCAATAGCCAATAAATTAATTGGGGGAGGAGGGGGTTCAGTAGTAAAACGCTATTTTACACTATTGTTTGCATGTGTTTAATGTTACACTCGTTAATGTCAACAAAGAAACGTATTTCTGATTTCTGATTCTGCAAACATTTGGACTCAATCTGCTTCCAAGAGAAAAGTATTTTGATAAGATGGACTGAAACTCAATTGTTAACTGTGCTGGTTAGCTAATGTATTCATGACATTTGGTGATATTGTTTTGCAAAAAAAATCACGTCTGTTTATACAATAGATTTAGATATTTGCTTAAAAATAATATTTATATTTTGGAAATATTTTAGTTGCACTTCTTTATCTGTCAAGAAATATCGTAAGACGTCAGGTGATTAAATCTCTTATAAAAAAACAAGCTAAAGTTCCCTTTATTCGGTATCTTGGCATTTTGCTTTTTGTCTACTACTACTGTCTACAGTAACCAGCAGGGTCATCCCTGAGATGGATTCCACTTGGTATATTTTGGTATATTTTCTCCATAGCTGCAATATCCTGGTGGAATCATTCCCTGTGCTCATCACTTACTTTTCCACAGTTCAATGAAAAGAAATTGAAATGGGAATGCAAAATGTGTATCTTCAGTGACATATTGCAGCCAAGGGCTTTGTAGGACTTCAGGAGGTTTGCCACTAGATGCTTATAATTATCTGCCTTGCAGTTTCCAAGAAACTCGGATGCAAAAGTCAATTTCTGCTACCGTTCATGAAATTTCTCTACATGCATGCATTTCGTCCACTTCGAAGAGAGAGATTTCTCCAAATAAAAACAAAACATTGGATGTCAAAACTCTACATTCTCCACTGTACGTTCTGATAGACTACTGTTTTGCCTCATTTTGCATGCATTTCCTATTTTGACACAAAAACGATAGCCAATCTGCATTTCTGACTAATTTTTTCTTTATTGATGACCTAAAAAAATCACTACATTTTGCTTGTTAGACCAGTGAAATTCTCATTTTGGCCAAAGTTTAAAGTAAAGAACAAAACACACCAGGCTTCACCAGGAAACTTACTGTTATCCGCTTCATTAGCCACTAGTGTGCACTCGCACACGCGCACGCGCACACACACACACACACACACAGGTCAAATTCTGTACATTAAACACAGAAAACCCTGTCTGCACTCAACAAACATAACACATGTTTTGACATGGCTGGTAATGTTTCTAAATGTCAGCCACACAAGGCCATGTTTGTCTCATTTATCACTCTTGGTATGTGTGTGTATATCTACCTTGTAAATGTGTGTAGGGCAGGGGTGCTCACGCTCGTTCAGCCTGCCAACTACTTGTTAAATGACAAAGTCCCAAAGATGTACTTCCTAGTATTTAACCCACATCTTGCTGTTCTCTAACATAACCGTTGTGCATATCCCTTTTTGTGAGTACTATACGTATATACTACATTGTCTGTACTCACTCAACATCGAATAATATTTCAGTTAACTATTATTATCGGTTATTATCACATATATATTTTATTTATTATGATTGTTATATAATTTATCTACAGTGATTATAAACCCTGCGATTGGGCTTGTTTACTCTTAATATGTCTATTATAGTGGGTAATGTAAATGTAACTGTGACTATAGGAGTGTTAGTTCTTGTCTAGGGGGCTTTAATATTGTTAAAACCCATATTTAGAAGGGTGTAAGCAGGGCTCTACAAAAATATTCATTTTATAAATAAGGAATTCTCGTTCAATTCATTCATTCATGCATTCATTTTCTACTGCTTACCCTCATGAGGGTCGCAGGGGGTGCTGGAGCCTATCCCTGCTGTCTTGGGGCAAGAGGCGGGGTACACCCTGGACTGGTCGCCAGCCAATCACAGGGCACATATAGACAAACAACCATTCACACTCACATTCATACCTATGGACAATTTGGAGTCGCCAATTAACCTAGCATGTTTTAGAAATGTGGGAGGAAACCGGAGTACCCGGAGAAAACCTCGTTCAATTCACTTATCACCAATTCATTAATTAAATGTATCGGATATTGGTAATATATCGAGCATTTTGAAAAAAATGCATCTTTTTATTGTGGATTGGGTTGAAATATTGAGAGACAAGGAGAAGTCACTTTGAGATGTCAGATGAAGAGCTACAAGTGTTGGCAGACTTCATCCTGTCAAGCATCAAATTAGATCTTGATTGTACACAATTTGATGGAGAGATGAAAAAAAGGTCAAATTATTACCCGTTGGAGAATTCCGCTCAAAATAAACTGGTCCTGCTGTTACAATTAGTTGCTACAGATGTCCGCAAACCCACTAAAGCTGAAACATGCCTTTCTTGGATTTCTGTGTTCCAGGAGAGACGTTACCACTGGCTACTTCCAATCAGATAATGCTGCGCTTCAACGCCAAGAGTGGTCAATCAGCTAAGGGCTTTCACTTTGTCTACCAAGGTAACAAAGCCTTTTCTCTCAATGGGTTTCCTTCACCAAAAGTTTGTCTCTCTTTGTGTGTGTCATTCACTTGAGAGTGCTTAAGGAAAGTCTGCAGTTTCTGTATCGTGGCCCGGAATGGTTTGCACCGAAGTTTGTAATTCCATTACCTTTGAAGTTGTAATTAATGACGCCTAATGCATCTTCATAAAGCTGTTCCGTTGAAGCAAGCATGAAGTGCTCTAAAATGTCCTATTAGGCTGCTGTGGTTATGTTTGACTTAATGAATCACAGAGGACCAACACCAGCAGCTGACTTGGATCACCAAGTCATCACTGATTGGGGAAACTTAACACTGAACTTCATACATCTTCTATAGTCCTCTTCTCCAGTCTTCCTCCAGACTCTGGGACCCTTGTTGCCAAATCAGATGCAAAACTTGCTCTCATCAGATAAGAGGACTTTTGACCACTGAGCAACAGACCAGTCTTACAGACCTGCTTATTCTTAAGGCGAGGTTTGACAACAGGAATTGAACATGTCCAGCATCGGTCCACTCCTTATGAAGTTCCCCCACACTTCTGAATGGCCCTTTCCTGACGGCCCTCTCGAGTCTGTGGTCATCTCTTCAGCTTGTCCACAGTTTTCTTCCACACTTCTCCCTTCCACTTGACTGGCCATTCATGTGCTTTGTGACGGCACTCTGAGAACACCCAAATTCTTTTGCTATCTCTTTCTGCGCTACTGTCAGATCAGCAGTCTTCCCCATGTCTGAGCCAACCTAAGACTTTTTAAAGGCTTGGGACCCTTCTGTAGAGGTTTTGGATTACTTTCCAGATTAGAATTAGACTTTTTGGACCTTCAAAAGTGAAGCATTTCACAGTATTCTAATGTTCTATTTACTAATCCATTCCATTATTTCATAAAGTGTTTTGCTTTGGTATTGTCATACTCCGTTTTCTTCACTGATTGGCTGAGAAAAGTTACACAACCTTGTATAGTGAAGCGTGAAGTGTCTGGTGGGATTTGTTTAATTCAACCAATTTTCTTTCTTGCCCTATGAAGAGCTACATTATACAACTTGTAGGAATTAAGAAAAAACTATTAGAACCATGCTATCAGTCAAAATTGTTTTTGCTACCATCATATTCTAAACAAAAATTATATTACAATAACACATTTAAAATCAATTTATTTATATTTTGCAATTAAGTACATTTTAAAAAGTGCACACAAGTGTATACGTAAACAACAGATGAGCGCCATTGCATTAACTATTTGTTCCTTCTTCGCATGCTGCTGCCGTTACCGAAGCTGTGCCTCGGACCAGTGACAGTCAGTGTAGCTCGGTGCCAGAGCCTCGATACGGCAGGCGAATTGGCTCAGAATTCTCGGCGGGATCGGTGGTCCGGTTTGAGTGCAGTCCAGGATATCTTTTGAAGGGATCAAGCGCTATCCGGTGCCGGGCTGTACCGGGAGCTCTGGCACAGTGGAATGCAACAACGCCCAGCTGTATCGGTAAGGATGACATATTTTACTGTACGTTATAGCAGGACAATCAATATAAGACAAAACGAAAAAAATCTTCATCTGCTACTCAGTTTTGAATAACACTGTCAGGTATTACTTTAACAATGTGATTATCATTATGGTTACAGTTTCAGTAGGGATGCTCCGATCAGGGTTCCATACTGCTGATTCTGATACCGATCAATGATTTCCTTTTCATGGAAATCAGCTGATACTAATCAGTGGCCGATCGATCGGAGCATTCCTCGTTTCTATTGGTGCCATTTGAGTTTTCAAATCAGGTCACATTATACCTTATTGAGAAATCTGTCATTTCGGCTTCCTATTCAGTTCCCTGCAGCGGTAATTTGACCGAACGTCGCGGCACCATCTTGTCTCCTGGCTATCCGGAGCCATACCCAAACAGTCTCAACTGTCTGTGGAGAATCCATGTCAGCGAAGGGGCTGGGATACAGGTGATGCTGCTTCATTTATTGTGTCGTATTGCATTAACGAATACTATATTAGTATACGTATATTAGTATTCACATTAAATATAACCCTACCACAAACATATGATCAACTGTCTTAGCCAAAACCCTTTTTTGGACAAAATGGAAAAAGAGAGAAAAACAGATCTTTTTGTTTTATGAATAATGTTTTAAATTTCAGTGAAATTGCTCTTCTGTTTGCAAACCAATATTTGAGCACAGTTTTTTGAGTGAGTGTGTGTTGTAGCTCTCAATGTCAATGATGTGGGGAGCAACAGGACGAAAAGCTATTGTGTTAATTGCTATTGTATGTGTTGCATACATATTGTATGTTTTTTATGCCGCTCATCCCCATTAGAATCACAGGCATACTGGAACCTTGCGTTTCAATACTGATTGAATCCAACTGTGTTTGTAGCGTCTTTATTAGAAAAGCCTTCAGTTTTCATACAATTCGGATTTAGACAGACCCTTTGGAACGGGTTAATAACAAAAAGCGAAAACCACTGTATTATCTTTTCCACTGCATTGTCTCGACTTTGCTATACTTTGAATAACATCATCACAGTTTGGAGCGGTCTGCTTGCCACTTCCAAAACTGTACTGCTTCAGTTAGAACAAGACACAGAAACAACAATGGAAGTGAACAGGTGACTGGTGGCCACTCCTAGGGAAGGGCGAACTTAAATTACGCATAACACAGTACCGGGTCTTCTCAGGAAACGGGAAGGAATAACCAATCTGGCATTGTTACCAGTTGTTGCCAGTAGCATTAGTGGGAATGTTTGTCTCTTAGCATTTAAACAATTCTGGAAATCCTTTATACAAAATGTATATTTTGTATTGTTTTCTGTTTAGATCCAAGTGATAACATTTGCCACAGAGCACAACTGGGATTCTCTGGAGATCTACGATGGAGGAGACATGACGGCTCCTAAATTAGGGTCATTTTCTGGTATGACAATATGCTCACTCACACACACACAGGCATCTAGCGGTCTATGATGGATGGGATATGACAGCTCCTAAACTATAGCTGCATACACACACACACACACACACACACACAGCAAAGGATCTTTGATGAATTAGCTATGACAGTTATTAAACTATGAGCACACACATGCACACTCATAGCGCTACACACCAGAGATCTATAACAGATGAGTTGTAATACCAAGAAATCTGATATTATCTTGAATGTCCTTTTGATGCGTTTAGAAGTCTTCCTCTGTGAACGCTGCAAGGCGGAGGAGAAAAGAAAGAACAGCTTCACTTGTATTTTGAGTGAAGGCTGGAAGGAGACAGAGAGAACGGGGAGGGATAAAGAATGATCTAACCTTTACAATTTCCCGGCAGAGCTCCCCCTGTGACCTGCCCCAAGCACATACCTGTCACAAACCTATCACACATGAAACATGCCGCCCATAGGGCAGCGTACACACACACTGATACACAAAAGCACACAAATGACTGTGCCCTTCTTCACAAGGCACACTGGGGAGCTGCCCACTTTAACCATAGTGCTTGAGCGTTTGCCACTGAGCACTGATGAGAGTTTCCTCATATAGGGACAAGAAGATGTTAGTTGTCTGCGGAGGTTTAGGGGTCGCTGACATTCTAGTCCCCATCACACCCCAACTGGTCATCTTAATCATCACTATTAATGTTATTCTACAGTCCCCAGCCGCAATGTTCGATATACAGCAGCAAGATAATCAAATGAAAATCAATACAATATATTGATATTGTGTTGTACTATGCAGTGGTGTAAAACAGCATCAAACGCCATATTACTACTACTCCCACCACCACCAATAATAATAGAACAATAACAACAGTACTTGTATTGCTCTTAATGAACAATTTGATTTCAATGTCAGTACAGTAATTAGTAGTTTGAATTAATACCATCAATCCAAGCATCATGTTTGTCAAGGCACGATTTTTGTTACAGCTCTGGTGTTAGATCATATTTCATTGTGCAAGTGTATGTTATTGTTCATGTAATATCATAATTAGTCCCAAGTTCAATAATTTACGCTTTTCTTCTTGTATTCTTCTTCCAGGAACAACAGCTCCCGCCCTCCTTAACTCCACATCCAATCAGCTTCTCTTGCACTTTCAGAGTGACATTAGTGTTGTTGCTGCAGGGTTTCACCTTGAGTATAAAAGTAAGTTAAAGCTTTCTACACTCAGTGATACACTGAGTGATAAAATGTCCCTTTTTTCCAGAATGGGTTAATGCACCCACAGATGTATGACACACACACACACACACACACAACACACACACACACAGAGCAAAACCTTCAACATCAAATAACAAGTCAGTGACCTGAACAGGTACTGCAGAGGAACACACACATGCCTAAGGGTACACAAAGACAAGCTATGTAGACGTATGACACATAGATTCTCACCATGCATGTTCAGGTGTCATAATACACAAATGAAGAGGAGATGCTCATAGATATATGCATACACACACAACATTTGAGCTGCAAATATTAACACACAATTACACACATACACCTGTCAGGTCATGGCTGTGCTTTTTCTGGTCGTTGTAGTTCTTTCAGCTTAAAATCATTTCTAGATCAATGAGCATGTCTCCTTTTGTCAGGATGTGTTAGAGGTTTTTTTGGGGGGTGGGGGGCTGTCTGCATGTATTTGTGAAGTCTGTGGTGCTAACCTGAACTAATTTTTCTCTCGATTGTAGGTATTGCTTTTTGGTTTTTATTTACTAAAATAAACTTGTCATTTATCTGCATGGTGGACAAGTGGTTAGCAGGAGATCTAGGTTTGAATCTCTGTTGGGCATCTATGTGTGGAGTTTGTGTTCTCTGTACACAGTTGTCACATATACAACGTTTTATTTCCATTTCTTTGTATGACCATAGTACTCAATTTAGTATTCAGTCATTAAAGATCAATTCTGTTTTTAAAATAACAAAACAAAGGAGTGATAGCAACAATACAATAATAAATAATGGGGCACAACTAATATCCCTTGTCTATATGTGTCCTGTGATTGGCTGGCGACCAGTCCAGGGTGTACCCCGCCTCTCGCCTGAAGTCAGTTGGGATAGGCTCCAGCACCTCCGACCTTCGTGAGGATAAGCGATAGAAAATGAATGAATGAACTAATATCCCCATCATTTTTAGCTGACTTAAGACTCTTTGTAGTAAATCTTGTCAGTTTTGAGTAAAATGCTGACACAGCTTGGCTGTTGTCGAACGTCCATAGAGGGATGCATTGTCGTCCTGTCAGCATTTTAAATGGTATCACTGCTTATATCCCTCCATAGAGAGACTGAGAGTGAGAGGGTGTTGGTCAGCCAAATGGACTAGTTTCATTGATCAGTTGTCACGACAGCCTGCTGATGCTCTGCCTAATAATACACTGACTGTGGCGTGTTTGTGTTCATGTCAGCTCTCTCACTTGCGCTCCATCCTACAGAACTTTCCTCCAGCTCATTCCTCCTCGCATGCCGGCTCGTGTGCTCCCAAATGTCATCATAAATACCCAAGGCCTTTGTGTGCGTGTGTGTTTGTGTGCATACATTACATGTATGTGTTTGTGTGTGTTTATGTGTGTGAGCTCAGCGCGATCACATTGTTTTGCTGGTAGGCAGCTAGATGATGAACAAACAAGACCAGTCACACACACAAGCATTCACTTCTCTCTACCTTTCCTTCGTTTATTCCACCCTAGTGTTGCCATAGTAACCACTCACTCCGGGGCAGTCTCCCGCGGAAGTTTGGGATTGAACCACACAATAGAACACATACACACACACACAAACACAAAGTCACACCTTTTTTTCTGGTGCTATTTGATAAAGGGCTGCTGCTGTCAAACTTATTAAGAATGTATTAGACCTTTATTGTGTTGGGAGTACTGTGTCATGTTCACAGTCATTATGCCAGGTTGACTTGATTTTTATCCCAAAAGCCATTTTAAGAAATACTTTCAAAAGGGAAACTGTTCTGATTAAAAAGCTAACAAACATCAGTGTCGAATTCATACTGACGCTTGTAGTTATCATCAAATTAATTGCAGTGTTATAATTTATATTATATAAAGGTTTTTCTCGAGAGAATCATTTAGCATTGGGATGGAAATGTCATTTTTTGCTGTTTCATGATTACGTTTGATGTTATGGACGTTTATTTAAACTGGTTTACTTGAACTCAAGTTAAGACAGTGCTCCTCAAATACTGGGTCTGCCTTCCCCCCTGGGGGGTCACAACTGTCAGGTGGTGTGAGCAGTACGGAGGGCTTTCAATATGAACCAGGGGAGACAGAGCCTTCTCCATCGTTGCTCCCACCCTCTGGAACTCTTTGCCCCATTCACTACGTGCTTGCCCCGACCTTCCCTCCTTCAAAAAACAATTCAAAACCCAAAATTCATTTTTAATGTCTAACTTTTTATACCTGACTGCTGCGCCCCGCCCCTCTTTTAGCCTTGTTTTAGCTTTGAATCAATGTTTGGATATTGTATTTGAATGCATCTTTTACTCTGTTTTTAGTCAACTCTATTTTTATTTCTTTTTCTCTGCTGTAAAGCATCTTTGAGTACTCTGAAAAGCGCTATACAAATAAAATGTATTATTATTTTATTATTTATGAATGCAGACCTGCCAACACGTATGAATTTGTTGTGCTCAACATGCAATTTGACTCTTGAATACGCATGTATGCTTCACTGCTCTTCATTTTGTTGTATTTGGCAGTGGTTCTCAAATAATTGAGAACCACTACGTTAAGACGTCGTCACGCACTTATGGGTTCTGAAGGGTGCCAAGAGCAGAAACACCTGTAAGTGCTGGTACTTAATGGCAGCTCAGGCCTGGCGCAGGCATGGCTCACTGGAAAAAAAAACCTTTACAGTAGCTGAAAGTAAACTACATACTAGAAACAGCTTTGAAAACCACAATAAAAAACATTCTTAAATCAAGAGGGATCTGACAGTCATAACCAAATGAGCTATTTGAGCTATTTCAAGCTAAGTCAATGTGATTCGAGCTTTGACATAAGGTTGTAATGCCATTATTGTCATGAGAATGTATACCATTGAAATTTTTTCATCTTAAATCTGTTGCAGCGGTTGGCTTGACTACTTGTCCAGAGCCTATGATCCCAGCAAATGGCATTAAAGCGGGAGACAGGTACATGGTCAATGAGGTAGTGGCCTTCACATGTGAGCCTGGGTACGACTTACAGGTAAGACATACATTGACACCACCAAACACAACATCTTCTTGATATGCACACATTCCAACTACTTTTTCTTTCCCCACATTTTCACACTTTTAGGGTCACTCTCATATTTCCTGCATGCCTGGGACTGTGCGTCGATGGAACTACCCGCCTCCACTTTGCATCGGTAGCACACACATAAACATTTGTCTGTAGGCCAGTGTGATGAATGATACAATGGTGTAAAAAAAAATGTGTACCGTAGGTGTGAGCGAGCACGACATGCAAGCAATGAGCACAGTTAATATTTAATTGAGGTGATTCTAGGTTGTGCACAGTGATATACCATACTAGAAGATCTCTATGTATCTCATTTCCCCCTATGTCCCAAATGCGAGACTAATGTGAGACTAATTGGTGACTCTAAGTTGTCCTGAGGTGTGAATGTGAGCGTGAATGGATGTGCCCGGTGATTCGTTCAACATGCTAAATAAATATCCATAAATCCATAAATAATTCATAAATAAAATAAAGAATTGACTGGATTTATATACAGGAGCTCTACGGCTGCACAGTGGACAAGTGGTTACCTACATGATCAGTACATCAGGCGTTTTCTCTAGTTACTTTGGTTTCCTTTCACTTTAAAAAAAAAACATGTATTTTACATATGCTGGTGACCAGCCCAGGGTGTACCGCCTCTCACCCAAAGTCAGCTGGGATAGGGCCCACCATACCCCTTCCGACCCTAGTGAGTGACATAGAAAATGGATGGATGGATATATGGCGCTTTACACAGAGGTCCCATTTTTCATTCACTCCACGGTCACATACCGGTGGTGGGAATTTACATCTGTATCCGCAGCTGCTCTGGGATAGAGCGATGAAAACGAGGCTGCTAATTTGCACCAAAGGCCTCTCCAACCACCACCAGACATTTTTTTAAAGTGACTGAAATAGGAAAATCTTTAGAACCTTGGCTAGTGTCATCAATTTGTTCCAGAAGGCCCAACTCTAACCGAAACGGATGTTAACCAAATAAAATCTTCCCATAAGAAATAATGCAAATCCAATTAATCCGTTTAAGGTCACTTTTACCTTCATTGCAGACGTGATTCTTGAAAACAGGAAGTTGGTGTTGGTTGATTTCACTTCCACATCACGTTGTTGTGAACAGGTCTTCAGTGAAGGTAAAAGTAACCATAAATGTTCATTTATCCGTTTCATTGAGGAGAACGTCAACATCAAGCTGGCAGGATGGTTTACAGGTGGATTGGGAGGGATGGCAACATTTTTATGGGGGTATTAATTGTAATTGGATCTACTGTAATATTGTTACAGTCGGCATGTGTTGCTTCTTTTAACACGACCCTTACTTTCTCTTATGTCAGCTCGTTGTGGCAAGGTGTTGTCGGAGGTCGCTGGAGTCATTCTGAGTCCGGGTTTCCCTGGCAACTATCCAGGGAACCTGGACTGCACCTGGCAAATCATCTTGCCGACGGGATATGGTAAGTATTTTGGGGTACAATAGAGGATGTGACACTAAATACATCTGTTGGCATAGTTTTATTATAGTGTGAAATTTGCAGGAGTGACGAATGGTTTATTAAAAGCTTTATCGCGTGTCTAATTAGAAGCAAGCACATGATGTGTGATGTTTCAAATTTGATACTGATAACATCTGGTTGTGTGCCTGGAATATGTGTGCAAGAAATGTATTCCCTCTTGGACTACCAACGTCAGTGCATTGTATTTAATAATGATATAAAGCCGAATTTCATTTGACAGAAAATACTGCCAATATTCAAAACAACATGTTTTTAATTCTAGGAGCGCATATCCAGTTCCAGAACTTTTCATCTGAGGACAACCATGACTTTCTGGAAGTACGGGCGGGACCCCAGCACAGCTCGGCTCTTATTGGACAGTTCACTGGGTCACAGCTCCCACCCGCTCTGCTCAGTACCACTCACCAGACCATCATTCACTTCTACAGCGACCATTCGGAGAACAGACTGGGGTTCAAGCTCACTTATCAAGGTGATTTCAACTGTGATCACACACCAGATTCATATGAAATGTGTTTTTATTTGTAAATGGCTTCTAAACAAAATCTGACTTCTAATCTATTTGAACCATCTGTTTATTTTCACTGAACTCAGGTTAGGGATCACCTGCATGATTTTGTCAATTTCTAGGGATAGATTATCATCCAAATGCCACTGCCAACTCCAACAAATGGAGAGTATGCTGAACAATTTGAAGCTTTGATCAGTTCTTTTTAAAAAATGCTCATAGAACCTTATGACTTTATTCTCATCATGAAAAGGGATGGATTGTTAACAAAGCTCCTCATGAGGGGTTGACATCTTGTCTGGCATGCTTTTTACTCTTAGCCCCAAGTGCCTCACATCAAAGCCACAAAATAATGCACTTTGGGCCTGCATGCCAGCATTACTATAGACGGGCTGTACACACAAGCTCAGTCACTTTTACATGCATGAGATAACCGTGTCTGTTTTCCTCCTAATTTGAAACAGTCAGGTCTTGTCACTGTAATTCATGTCAGTGCTCATGTCAGTGCATGTCTCTATCAGCCATTTGGGTATCCTATTTAGTTAATATTAACATCCCATACAATCATGGCAATTTGCTATGATTTTGTTTTTTCAATTGTGGGGTATAATGACAATTAATTGATCTATTGCAGTGATCCCTCGCCACTTCCTCCTTGTCAGGTGGCTGTTTAGCAATGATGCCAGCTTTTGCTAAAGTAAAACAGTTAAAGCAGATACCTTAGCCCAAGCAAGTGTGCCTTATAGTGCGGAAAATACAACATTCCACACCGGTTACTCAGCAAAGTTACTGTAATTATTGGTGAGACACACAAGCACCAGACTTAAACGCCAGAACAACAGGCTTTTATTGCAGGTTTGAACTAACAAACCCTTAATAAAAATCCCTAACAAAAACACAGACTACTGTTGCGGCCATAACCCCCTCCAAGCTCAAACTCAACTCTGAACCCCCGATGTCACTTTCTGGCCAACAAGAGCATACTTACTCTTATTATACAGTATCTATTACACTGGGTAATACGAGTGTAAAGGTGATGATAGGGTTGTTATTACATATCTAGAGGGCTCTAGAAACTGCGTATAGAAAGCCATAAACATGTTTTCTGTGATTCAAATATAAAATAATGGGAATGGGACTTTCACTATGTTATTCTTCAAGAATAATTCTAGGAAGAATTCTTACCTATGTCTACAAACAATATGATTAATTAAGATTCATATGAATTTGCAATCCAAAAATGACTTGTCGGTTTGAATGCCCTTCCACACTTTTATAGACTAGAGTGGTCACATGCACATCCCTACTGGGATAAATATGGGCATCTAAAACTAAAACATTGGCATTTTCCATCACTAGTATTAGCTCCAAGGTGCCTTGCTTTTGTTGGTGCATATTTATATGAATAAAGATCACAAATGCTGTTCATGATTTGAATCCTTCTTTAAATAAACTAAGATTTTGTATAATCCATCCAGTTTAACTCACCAGTTTTCCCACTAGTTGAATTCAACGCTTGATTTCTTGAGTAACCTTTTAAAAAATGGGCGTTTATGTATTTGCATAGTACTACGCGGTGCACAGGAACTAAGTCCTGTCATCGTGAAGTATCCTTTGAGACATCTTCCATCTGGATGTCTGGCACTTGAGCAAATACTAAGTGGCAGCACAAGTCTTCCAGTACACATCTCTTCCCTCGTATACAGTCCACTCAAATACCTCAGCCTAAAACCACAGGTGTCTGTTTCTAAAACGTCTGCTGTTGTTTTTAATGACACAACTTGTGTTCTTAGAAAGGTCAGTCACACTCTCCTGATGCCTATAATGGGATGCAATTTGCTTCCACTCCTGTCAATACATCCATCACATTATTTGAGCCAATCTCACACAGTCCCTTTCTGTGTGAGATTGCATATTACATTTGTGCTTATTTTATGGACTTACTGATTTTATTGTCTTTTAGCTTATCAACTTCAGAACTGCCAGGATCCTTCGCCTTTCGCCAATGGTGACATCATCAACAGTGACTACACCGCTGGACAGTCAATAACATTCCAGTGTTACCCTGGATATGTTTTAATTGGACATCCAGTCCTGACATGTCTGCATGGCACAAACCGCAAGTGGAACCACCCATTTCCGCGCTGCGAGGGTAAGGAAAATAAATATGATGTACTGAAGTAGTGTATCTGAGGTCGGAGATGGGCTTTTCACTAAATTACCATGAATGACTACGAGGCTCGCTATAAAAGCAGCACCATTTTTGTTATTCTTTTTGATGAGATGGGCCAATCTTTTTTCTTTGTTTTGTTGTGAATGTAGTGTTTTACTGAAACATCTGACAATAGTTTCTCCAAGTACTAAGCCACCTTTTTTGTTGGAACAAATACTTACTTCCCTCATTGTGATAGAAATTAATTTGTAAGCTTTCTTATTGTGATTTGTTTCTGATTTATTTTCACCTAAACCTACCTTACAAATTCCAGACTGTATTTTCTATATTTTACTGTATTTTCCCCACTGGATATTCATAATACATACATCATTTGCCTTTCCAGCTCCGTGTGGCTACAATGTGACGGCTGAAAATGGGACCATTTATTCACCTCAGTATCCCACTGAATACCCCAATTCCCAAGATTGTAGCTGGCTCATCACCGTTCCCCACGGACACGGCGTTTACATCAACTTCACCTTGTTGCAGACGGAGCCTGTCACTGATTACATCGCTGTCTGGTAAGCCCAAACAGAAATATAAAAATATAATACTGTACATTCCTTTTCCAAAGCCGTCCTTTATTACTTGGACTGATTGCATTACTGACTGGTAAACAAGGTACTTGAGCAGTGCCTTTTCCCTGAATATCAGTGGGATGTCAAGGTTACTACACCGGTATATGTGCTTTCAAACCCTCTCTTATTCACTCACATACGGCATGCTTTTTATTATATACACACTCACTGAACACTTCATTAGGTGCACATACATACATACATAGTCTGGTCATATGCAATACAAGGGCTCTTCCAAGAATTTTACTGCTACAGAGATAGCTAGAATGGTCCTTAAAGGAAACTGCGATATTTATATGAGACATGAACACACGTCTTTCTCTTTTCTGTGCATTCTAAACATGTATATAGATATTTTAGATGCGATTATGTGCATGTATACTGAATTGATTTTGTCAGTTTTTTTCAACAATGTCGCTTTAGCTTGGTTAATATGTAACAAACATTATGTACAGTAAATGAAGCATTGTTGGTGTTATTAAGCATTTTTCAATAGACTTTATAGGCGTAATATTTGCATCCCATCATGTGCATTTCTAGTACTCTCTTTTTAGCTTTTTTTATATCTTTAGAACGCACAGAAAACTTCTGAGCTCCACAGCACCAGCAGCGCTACTGACAAAGTGTGTCTGACAAAGAGTGCTTCTCCTCGGGCAGGCAAGGTGGAAGCAGTGGCGGGTTTGTGTTGTGTTGAGTTATTTTCAGAGGACTAAAAATCTGAATTATTTTCTGAACTGCACACCGTCTACTCTTTGTTATTTTCATTCAATACAATAATATAATGGATGAAATAAGGGGATGTACTCACTTCAGTCAGATACTATACAATCACATAAAAACTTCAGACTCGGTAACCACCTTCAAATACCAGCTTAAAACATATTTATTCAGACAGGCTTACTCTATCCCGTAATTCAAATTCTGCCATTTTATGTACCTATGTGTTTTATATATGTATGTGCTTAATTTTGACTGTGTTTTCTATATTTTAACAACTCTGTATGGTGACCTTGAGTGTCTTGAAAGGCGCCTATAAATAAAATGTATTATTATTATTCTTATATACTGAGAGGCATGTGTATAACATATCCCTAATTTTAGCGACTTTCTCAGAATGATGCAGTACAGCTCAACACCAAAACAAAATGTTATGACCTGTAAGAAGATGAGGTTCATTATACTAGTTGTTCTTTGTCCGATCTAATCCCTCCTAATATGTACCCTGCTTTATGCACACCCTGGTTCTACTGTAGGTGTGTAATGGGATTCAATGTGGGGCTCGGATTGTAATACTGGGAGTGAAAGAGCAATGCATTTACAATGGGACCACTGACCAATTTAATCTGACTCAGTGGAGCGGCCATAGCAGAGCCAGTGAGTCCAGAGAGGGCTCAGTAACCCTGCTAGTAATGATCAGATTCAGCGGGGAGTGGGGAATGTAATGAAAGGAGTGCTGGAGCTGGGCTCCCAAATCCAGTGGGACCTGGCTACATCTGACAAGTTTAGGTCACCCCAAGACAATATTCTCACTTATTAGTTGCACAGTGCCCGGCAGCACCTTTTTGTTTTGGTGAATTTCTTGCAATGAAAGTGAAATTTAGTAGAATTGGCCTTGCCATTTAATTTGGGGGCTTTAGAGTCCAGCTGTAAAGAGAGCAGTTCAAATGCAGTGGCAAATTGAAGAGCACTTGCTTTCAATCTGGCCAACCTTCACAGTCTATTGGTACATATATGGAGAGACCTAATAACATGTGAGTGTGCAGTTGCAAATGGATTTCGGTGATGCATGAGTTTGTGGCACCACAGTGCTGGGAACAAAATTATAAAATCAGACCACATAGTGCAAAATATATCCATATAATGAGACATTAGTGCAAACAAGATGGACGATTGCACAGCTCAATCTACCTACAACTCATTAGGACTATATTTGGAAGCAAGTGGGGCTGACACAAAAGCGAAGGGAGCTTTTGCTGAATTGGAGTGAAACCGTTTTCCTTCCGGGCCATTTAGATGCACACAGGCTGATCTAAAGGTCTAATGTTGCTATATCTTCGTCTCATTAAAGACTTGTTTACTACTGTTGTACTACCAACACCAACAAATAACTATTGAGTCACAATTGTTAAAACCAAGGCGGATCATTGCTGGTGTCACATACAAAAGATACTCTGCAAACATGGACTACATTCCACATACATTTACATGACATTAAAACAAGCTTTTACAGCATCTGTTCTCAATGTTGCCCACTTTTGCTGCCCCTGGAATAAAATAAACATTACAAAGCTTGAGGTTGCATTTAATGATGCATTCAGAACACTACTGAAGGCTCCCAGTGGGACACAGTGAAGTCGTATGTTTGCTACTTTTAATGGTCCACCTCTCATGCTGTGTTGAGGCTTATACTACCAAATGTCTGCTGGAAGAGCACTGACACCAAGATAAAGTAGGGTGAGGTAACATTTTGCTGTTGTGCTACAAAGCTATTGAGGCAGCAGGTTATATTGACTGATTACATTTAAGGTGAATGCTCTAATTATAGCCAGGGTGTTTATTTAGCTAAGCCACAAAGCAGAGAGGGCGTTAATTGGAAGCAAGTGATAATTGGAGAGAGACTACTATTTCTAAAATTTGAAAACTCATTATAAGTAAATGGTCAGAGTGCATGAGAAAGTTGAAGGGAAAACAGCTTCATTTTACTACATGATCATTTATTGGCAAGTGTATTGCACAACACAGCAGCAACAGAACCAATGTTGTAATAAAAGTAAGGAGCAAACTTCTCAGCCAGGTTAATACCGCTGATGAGTAAACAACAGTATAGCAAGTGAAATCACACAGTTGCATAATGCACCCAATATTTTCAAATGCATGCAGAGCTAGATAAAGTGGCCTTGTTTTTTGTAGACCGCCACTATTGTAGACCACATACACCCCAACTTTTTTCTGTCTTTCTCCTTGAATACTTTATAGATCTTGACATTTTTGGATTTAGGATCGTTTGGCCTTGGAAGTGGACATGTGGAAGTGTTTTTTTCTTGCTTAACTTACTTTATATTAAATCATATGTCATATATATCATGTGTTTTAATTTCTGTCAAGTACAGTGTGTAAAATGTGCTGCTTCAACTTGATATTGCTTCTTATGCAATCCTTTTTTAGCATCTATTCTGCTTTCTTCCTTCACCAACCCTCTTTTGTTCCTCGTTCTCATTAATCATACGAGCGTAAAATGTCCCGCCTTGTGCATTGCTATGCTCTGTATGCTCCATATCTCACTGATGTGTGCCTGCTGTTTTTCGGCCCGGCATAACCATGATACCCACGGGTATCCTTGGTAACAGCTGCATCCGGTTGTCAGGGAATATTGCCAAACTTTCCTTGTCGTCGCCCACCGGTTGTGTTTGGCTTGCTGCTGAATGGCACCACACTGTTTCTTTCGACGGGCGATAGACGGAGATTATTAGCGAGCACATACACAGTACATACTCTATTTGACTGAATCAGTGCCAACCATTGCCATACTGCTTGTGCTTCCATTTATTTAGACATAAATATGCACAATAGTGCATATCCTGACATTTACAACAATTGTTCCAAGCCAAAAGAGATGACATTCATCATTTATTGCAATATGTAAATACTACTCAGATATTGCACTTTTATTTATTTATTTATTTTTTGACAAAGGTGAGCGTTGTTGAGCTGTTTTCTAACTCTTTGTACATTTTGCATAGTGAGACATCTTTGAATATATATATAGATATAGATGGATGGATGGATGGATAAACAAAGTTAAACTAGCTCACAAGTTTGTATCATACAGCATGCAGTAGCTAGTAGATAATAGATCTGTGTAACCATCTCAAGTTGAGTGCATGATTCCACCGTGCTACAGGATAATTTCTGCACTTTCTATATTTAAGTATGAATTATAGATACAAGCCACCAAAGAATGTTTTATGGCAATGAAAATTACATTGTTGAAAATATGAGTAGGCACAGTAAACACTGTGTGTGTATGTGTGTATGTGTGTATGTGTGTATGTGAGTGAGTTTAAGCAGAAAACTAAGAAGCACTCAAGGCTCCAGTATTCAATTTGGATTGAACTGGACAAATAGTACATTTTCATTCACTAAATGAGCTCCAACACCTACAGAAGACCTTGAATTATTGAGCAGCCAAGAGATTCCAGGCACTCTTTTTGAATTAAAGTTTTACAAGCCTTGTTTAATCCAAAGGCATGCTCATTAAAAACCAAAAAAAAGGTGCATTTAGGAACTTTACAAAATGTAACCTTTCAACAACATTAAATATTTAATGAGCGAAGCTAAGCCTTCAACCCAAGGGCTTTTGTTTGATTAACATAGTTGAAAATGGTGATAGAGCAAACAAATCACTGCCACCTCAAACCTCGATGAATTTTTGCATAAACTATATAATAGCTTCTCGTTTTGTAATTCTTAGTGGGGCTGATTCACTTCCTTGTTTCTCCTTACCCAGCAGTAAATTAAATGTTAAAATTGGACAGCAAGTGCAACTGAATGGCAGCAAATTAAAGTTATGTAAGATGAGGTAATAATACTTAAATGGCGTCTGGCAGTCAGTTATTTTGCAGCGTGCCTTCTTCTTTTGTTTAGATTGTGGTGTGGAAATGAATCTGTATCATCAGATTTTTTGGGTTACAAGCTTCATGACTAAATAGAGTTTTAATTGCCTTCATCACATGTGTTGGTCCTCATGCAGGGACGGTCCAGATGCGTCCAGTCCTCAGCTGGGAGTATTCAGCGGCAACACAGCTTTAGAATCGGCCTACAGTTCCAGCTCCAAGGTTCTGATTCGCTTTCACTCTGACTTTTCCACTGGTGGATTCTTCATACTCAACTTTCATGGTACACAAACACTCACATTCTACATTTACAATTATTCAATTGAAGGTGAAGTTACTTTATGGAAAATATTAAATTATTTAATCAAAATACTGTATGCCTTTTCTAGCCTATCGTCTGAAGAAATGCCCTGCTCCACCTGTAGTGAACAACACAGACATAATCTATGAGGACGAAGACTTCCTAATAGGTATGAATCCAGATTAAATGCATATTTAATCAATCGGTATTGTAATGCAGCTGGGAAAAGTAATCAAAGGGTAAGATCGTATCTTGAAGGTCTTGGCATTTGCTTGTTCGATTGTAAAACATTTAGCATTCCAGACAAGTGATTTTGGCTGCATTGTTTACACATGATCTATCTTAAACCTTGTCACATGCTCAGCTTTGAAATGTATTGTTTTCCAAGTTGAATAAGATATAACACCGACGTATATGCTCAAATAGATGCTAGACTTTTGTGTGATAAAAAAGTATGTGTGCAGGTTTTGAAAAACATCAATTTGGGGGGGAAATAATCACCTGTCAAGGTTTTTCATTTTCCCTCAGTATCGTGTTATGTAATGTGCTCAGAGCCTCTTGCTTTTCAGCTTCCATGACCTTTTAGATCAACCGTAGGTGTAATTTAGAGGGGAGAAAAAGCTGACATTTTGTAAATCTCCTGCAAGATCAATTTGCTCTACTACTACGGCTATATAGTACAGTCTTTTTCTGCAAAATATGCCATCATCTCCCAGCAGAAAAACATATAATTATGACTGCAACCATTATGGAACATTTTCATTGTTTCTCAAGCACTTATAAAAGTTAGTTGGCGGGGTGGAGGTTGACAACTTTGTAATGTTCTACATTGAATTCCACAGCAAATCCTCGCCAAAGCAGCTCAATGCGTGTCATTCATTTTCTATATCGCTCAGGCTGATCTTTTTCAAGGGTAACCTGTTGTTGTTTTTGTAATGTTGTCGGCATAGATCTTTAATGCTTAGAGCACCATTTGTGAATATATAATGTAGCAATACATTTATATATTTTTCTATTTTTCAAGGTGATATTGTGACTTATCGATGTCTTCCTGGTTATACGTTGGTCGGAAAGGCGGAGCTCATGTGTACACTCAACTCCCATTTACTTTTTGAGGCCCCGCCCCCAACTTGTCAAGGTAAGGCGGAATCTATTGTGACTTCTGAACCATCCATTTTCTATACTGCTTGTCCTCATTAGGGTCACAGGTGAGCCACAGGGAGCGGGGAACCTATCTTAGTTGACTTTGTGCAAGAAGTGTGGTCCAGCCTGGACTGGTCCTCAGAGAACACTTACAGTCACTCACATTCACACCTATGGACAATTTAGAGTCAGTGTTTGGACCGTGGGAGGATGCAGGAGCCATCATCATTTAGTTCTATCTTCTGGCTGAAGGTTGGAGGTCATTGCAATGTTTTTAGCTGCTAGTATGCAGTTCTGATAGCATTTGTTGTTCAATGTGGTTCTCGATCATGAGTGTTTGTTACACACTGGAGGCACACTGACCAGCTCATGTCCTTGCCCTCCTTTGTACCACGTGATGAACGACATTGACACGGATTTCATCAGAGAGGTGTTTAAGTTATGGTAACTTCAGTGAATTATATTAAGAGCATGTGTTTGCTGAATGAACATACAATATAATGGATGATTTACCTGGCCATTTTTGCGGAAGCTTTTGAAGACTGTTTTGAGTAATGAGGTATGTATCGAAACAGGTGAATTATGTTTATGGTTACGGGAAATGTGAGCTGCTGGGAATGACGAAAAGTGTTTGGGGGCTGGAAGGAATATGCCCGGCAGCCCTTTGTGTCCATGCATGTCGCTCAGGGTATGGAAGAGGCATAATCATACTAATGCGGGTGCCATTCAGCCACTCAAGGTGCTTCTGTACCTCCATGTCTGGCAAGGGAAGATATTACCTGTGTTGTGAACAATTTTAGTATTATAGCCAAGCTTACTAAAGATGAGGGTGCTTTTCATTATGCTCAACTGTGTGAAAATCTGGTAACATGAATGAAGTGTGTGTTGTTTGTTGCTGATTTTGATCATGCTTCATGATCATGATAGATGCTTCATTTGGAGGACAGTTCAGGTGTGTGCTTTTGTTAATTGTGTTAAATGTTTTGATGAAACGAGTCTACTATGCACAATTGTGTTTTAGCAATCTGAAAAAGCTGCAAAAAGCATGAAAGGCTGCATTCTTACAATACACACACATGCCACTTAAGGGCTTCTCAAGAGCAATTAAGAGTTCAGCTCCTCTTTCTGTGTGCCTTTGTAATAATCATCAAAAAGACAGTTGGCGGGACATCCTGTGTACTTCTCACAAAGGGCTTAAGAACTCTGTCTAGATGCACTTTGCACTTCAAACCTAGTAAAAAATATTGATCTTCTTTGAGTGGGTTTGTGTAAGTATTCAGAGTGAGATGATAAACGGAGGACAGCCATGAATAAAGTGTAAAAAGAAGCTCAGGAAAGCTGACAAATGTTGTGATGTGATGTTTTTTGTTTTGTGTTTTTACAGCTCAAATGGCTTGTACCATGCTTATGTTTACTTATTGCTTTACTTCCTCCAGCCCAGTGCCCTGCCAATGAGGAGCGATCTTCATCATCAGGTGTCATACTCAGTCCCATGTTTCCTAGCAACTACCCCAACAGCCAAACTTGCTCCTGGCTGCTGCGAATGCTTCCAGGTACAGTTGGCATTGCTGAAACAATGCAAAGTACAGTATGCCTTCACAAGATGAATACTGTTTGTAGTGCAATGGAACACACCACATAACACAAATGAACTGCTCAGCCTTCTTTCGCCGCCGGTCTACAAAAGCCAATAACTGCCAGGATCGCATTAGCTTCGCTTCAGGAAACACTGGCATTTATAACTGCGGCTGTAGGAAACCCACTGATGTAGTTATTGACTGATTGCATTTGTATCATGAGTACTTTGTCTATATCTGTATGCGCTTTAAAGTGTTGCTTGCACTACTCAGCTGTGTTATGTGTGTTACACTTGCTATTGTTTACAATGAAATACAACAAAATTGGTTCTGTTGCTTTCTCAAAATATGTAGTTTAATAAGTCACCAAAATTTTAAGGAAAGTTCCAAGTAGGGATGTCTGATAATTTATTGGTATTATCAACCGAATAAAAAATATATTATGATATTTTGAAAATGTTTTTCAGCCGTTAATGATATCAGTGTGCGAGTGATGATCTTATGCTCCACAATTATTGGAATATCAAGCATCTCTAGTTCCAAGCCAGTGAAATAATAATGATCAACATATTGCTAATTAATGCTTTTCAGACTTTGTCCACAACACTCAATCTTATTATCTCAGTAAAGGCAGAATTCGTATAATAATATTATGTGCATGTGTACTTAGTGAAGTACTGACTAAATATGTATACAACTTCATGTATCTCATCTCTCAGGGTACGTCATCAACATCTATGTTGAAATGTTTCACAGTGAGAAACAGTTTGACGAGCTGGAAATTTTTGACGGTAAGCAAAGCCCATCCTCAATCTCTATCTTTCTCTCTCACATACACACATGCACACATGCTTCCTTAACGCTTATTTGTTTATGAAAAGCACCACCACTGCTAATAAGATGCACAGCAGTTAATTCTCATTTGCAGTGTGCAGAATTTCCCCCCAGGAGGTCCAAGTCTGTTACATAACAGTAAATCTGAAAGCTTGCAGAACACATTTGTTGTTTGAATATTTGTGTGTGTGTGTGTGTGTGTGTGTGTTTACATTGGTTGAAAATGTTTCAAGAAGTTCATACGTTACTTTAATGTCACTGTTCAAAACCTAATGTTTGGAATGGTTCAAAAGCTTCTTACCAGGAGCTGTAATATATTAAACTGGGATAAAACGCCACAGCCATGTACCAGTTCATCCATCACAACCGGAGGCAGGGGTATCAACATACAGTGATCAAACTTATATTACCTTGTATGTCAATTACATCATTTTTCAGTCATCTAAAATAGTCTCTAATGCACTTATTATGTCTCAGGTCAGGTCAAGTTCCAAAAGAGTAACTCATAAAAATGACTTCCATTTAGAATGTTCTACATGAGACGCTTATTGTCAAGCTTGCAACCCCTTTTTGGGTTGCACAGTCCTGTGCTGGTATTATTACAGGATTACGAGAATAATGGAACTGATACACAAGTAGAAAAAAAACAAATTATGCAGCTATCCATGCAGTCCGAAATGTAGGATTGACTGTGCCTCCAGCGGTCGTCTCATGGCATGTTTTATTCATGTGTTCCTTGCAGGATCTTCAGGACAGAGCCCTTTGCTTGTGGCTCTCAGTGGCAACCACTCGTCTCAGCTCAACTTCACCTCCAAAACCAATCAGCTTTACCTACGCTGGTCCACTGACCACGCAACCAACAAAAAGGGATTCAAGATAAGATACTCAGGTACACACAGTACATACAATATGTACAATGTATTATACACTAATGCAAAATACAAACAAAGCATTGCATTGTCTTAACAGAACAATATAGTATTTGCTATGTGAACTTGTAATGCATGGTGTTAGACCACTACAACGCTATGCATCACTCATGCCACTAAAACCACAAAAGAAATATTATAAACATGTGAAATTGGAAAAGCATTCGACCATATGCCTCGTGGTGTCCTCTGGGGGGTGCTCCGGGTGTACGGGATTGGTGGTGCACCACAATGTGCATTCAGTCCTTGTACAACTAGAGCAGGAGCTTGGTCAAGCCTCCGCCAAGGCTGCCCTTCGTCTTCGATTCTGTTCATAATTTTCATGGACAGAATGTCTAGGTGCAGCCAAAGCATCAAGAGAGTCCAGTTCAGGGGCCTTAAGATCTTATCTCTGCTATTTCCGGACGATGTGGTCCTGATGGCCTCTTCCGGCTGTGACCTTCAGCGTTTACTGGGACTGAGTGTGAAGCTTCTGGGACAAGACTCAGCACCTCCAAATCAGAGGCCATGGTTCTCAGTCGGAAAAGGGTGGAGTGCTCCCTTTGGGTTGGGAATGAGGTCCTGCCCCAGGTGGACGAGTTCAAGTATCTCGGGGTCTTGTTCACGAGTGAGGGAAGGTGGGAGCGTGAGGCCCATAGGAGTATCAGCGCATCGTCTGCAGTAATGCGGTCGCTGTACCAGACCGTCGTGGTGAAAAGAGAGCTGAGCCGGAAGGCAAAGCTCTCAATTTACCGGTTAATCTATGTTCCCACCCTCACCTATGGTCATGAGCTTTGAGTCGTGACCAGAAAGAATGAGATCGCGGATACAAGCGGCTGAAATGAGTTTCCTCCGTAGGGTAGCTGGACTCACCCTAAGAGATAGCATGAGGAGCTCAGTCATCCGGGAGGGACTCAGAGTGGAGCCGCTTCTGCTTCACATCGAGAGGAGTCAGCTGACGTGGCTTGGGAACATCTCCAAGGGGCCTTTACACTCATGTTAACCAATATAGTAGACATAGTGAGAGTAAATGAGCCATAAAACGAGCCATTTAAGACATAAATAAGATCAAACTCAAGTGTGTTGCTGTTAATATTTTTCAGAGAGAAGCTGAGCACTGGGCAGACAGGAAGTGATGTCCAGGGTCCAGAGTTACGTTTTAGCTCGGTATGGGTCACTGCAGTGACAGCTGTTTTTATTAGGAAATTTTAGGGATTATTGTGCCTGTTGTGCATATATTGAATAATAATAGGCTGAATGTATATATATATATATACATATAAAATATATAAATATTTTACAAAGCATGATAAAGTGAAGTCGCAAACTTTGAACCGCAAAGCGGTGAGAGACGTAAATTTTTTTTCTCGTAATTATGAATGTGTTAAAATTACCATAAAAATATCAAATATCACATACTATATAATGGCTCTTTCCAGGTGTGGTTCCGATTGTTAATTAGCAACTAAATGATTAGGCCGTTATACCCAAACAACATTGGAGAGAGGAGCGTTGTAATGAGATATAAAATTTGTGGTGCAGAGAGAGCAGATGTATTTTCAAGGAGATGACGGCAGTGAAAGACGAAAGGTCATATGAATCATTTGCCAGCGACTGAAAAAGAATACTTCATAGAAGGATGAATATTTCATATTAAATTGTTGATTACGGAATCTGTTTTTCTGTGAGTCATTCCACCCACACCCCAAAAATAAATACGAGCTATCCAAAAACCATCAAATATGCTGTAAGAATATAAAAAGTTAACTTTATTTCATTTTTGTTTTCTTTTCAGCTGCGTACTGTAGTATTAATGATCTCCCAGTGAATGGGGGCGTGACCAACCGAACCAAACTCCGCCTAGGTAGCCGACTTCAGTTCTACTGTACCCAAGGTTACCGTCTGGTGGGCTCTATGAATTCCACTTGTAGACTCCACCCCAATGGGCTTTACCAGTGGGATACACCTCCACCATTCTGCCAAGGTAATATAAATGAATATAAATGCTTCTAAGTGGTCATCACATATCAGCCAACTGATCACGTTAGATAATCCAACACTGTAATTGTGATTGGCAGCCATCTCCTGTGGGATCCCCCAGTCGCCAGGCAATGGCAGCTTCCATGCCTACCAGTATACTGTGGGCAGTCAAGTGACCTACACATGTAACCATGGTTACCACCTTGACCCCAGTCTTCCAGTGACAGCTGCATGCATGGAGGATGGCAGTTGGAGTAATGTTGCCTCCCCTACTAGATGCCTCCGTAAGTATACTTACTATAATTCTATCTGTGTGGAAGTTTTATTTTTAATGCTTGCATTCACAAGTGCGTTGCACAACACATCAGAAATTGAACTGATGTTGTAATAGCAATAAGTTTAAGCTGCTCAGACAGAATTAATTACGCTGATGAACAACAGTACAGTATGTAACATAACACCAACAGTCAAGTGCATGCAGAATTAGAGAGTGGATGCTGACCACTCATGCAGCTCGATGCAAAGATCTTACAAATGAACCGATTGCTTCATTTATTCAATGACCTTACATGTTTGTTTTTTTTCCCTAGCCATCCACTGTACGAGCATTGAGGGCACCTTGTCAGATCACATGACCTACCGTCTTCTGTCTGGTACGCTGGGAGAGTTTGGTTCTGTGGTCATGCTGGAATGCATCGCAGGATACTCTTTCGGGGCGGGACATCGGACACTGCGCTGTCTTGCCAACGGGACTTGGGAGGGGTCTGATAGCCCAGCCACATGCAAGAGTAAGTCAGATAAATAGTATTCTGATTGTAGTCATTATTATTCTGAAATGATCAGAAATGACTGCTGTTATGTATTATTCTGCTTGTTTTATTTTGTAGTTTTGTCCTGTGGAGATCTTCCTTCTCCACCCTTTGGCACCAAACTGGGTACACTGACTACATTCGGAGCTACTGCCATCTTTATGTGTAACCATGGTTACACATTGGTGGGGTCACATGTCAGAGAATGTGGAGCTAACGGGCTATGGAGTGGTTCCGAGACCAGGTGTCTTGGTACGTCAAAATTTAGGTTGTTTATTTTCTGAAATAGAGTATACAAGCAGTACTCCCATGAAACTGAATGTTTGATTACTAAAACTACATTGGTTCATGTACTGAGACACACCTATTTTGTATTTCTGTAATTGTTGCTCTTTTGTAAGATATGTAAATTATCGCCATATAAAATATCGCCTATGACGGTACCTATATAACTTTGTAACTTTTAAAATCAACCTTACATCTTCTATATTTACGTCCTGTATATGCGATGGTTCGGAGTCCCAATACATTTCTCCATATCGCATACATGTAGCTGTTGTAGGTGTCAAAGACGAGGTAAGCACCATGGAAATGAGATCAGCCAAGAACAAGATAATCTATGCACATGCCCCAGTTAACTCAAATGATCTACTGTACTACTGAGACATTTTATTACTTAATGCTTCAATATCTCCTCGAAGCACTGACGAGAGATGAGTCAAAGTGATTTCAATAATGAGATTCAGCCTGAATGTTGCATGTGTGAATAAAGCTCAGGGCACGCTCGCCATCACATTGTTTTTTTATTCTGAGATTATTGTTCTACAATAGCAACAAAATTAACAAAAAACACATATTATTTTATTTGCTTAGTTTTTAAATGTTTTTTCTTTGTTCTAGCTGGCCACTGCGACTCCCCAGATCCGATTGTCAATGGGCACATTAGTGGCGATGGTTCTAGTTACCGCGACACAGTGGTGTATCAGTGCATGCTGGGATATCGTCTGATTGGCACATCAGTCAGAATCTGCCAACAAGACCATCGGTGGTCTGGAGCAACACCTGTTTGTGTTCGTAAGTACATGCTATAACGAATACACAACACTGTTTAATTGTCTATGTTTCCTTTACACAGTGGGAAAAGCTGAAAAGTTACCAAGACAAATAAATATTCCATAAAAATAAACTCATTAGTCAAACAGGGCAATTCTGATCTTTTACTTGTTCTTGAATAAAGTGGATGGATTGGATTTACAACTGATCTTTCAGTGACAAACATTTTTGCCTTCTCTAACCACAGCCATCACTTGCGGTCACCCGGGCAACCCAACCAATGGACGGACGAACGGCAGCGAATTTAACCTCAACGATGTCGTCAACTTCACGTGCAATAAAGGCTACCTCCTGAGTGGAAATGCACGTGCTCAGTGTCGACTCAACGGCCAGTGGAGCAGCCCCCTACCAGTCTGCAAAGGTCACAAACTTATACAGTTATCAGTTTACAAATGATTGTGTTGGGATGCATATACAGTTGCGTGACAAATGTTTGCCCCCTTCCTGATTTCTTATATCTTTGCATGTTTAATTCATTCATTCCTTCATTCATTTTCTACAGCTTTTACTCATGAGGTTCGCAGGGGGTGCTGGAGCCTATCCCAGCTGTCTTTGGGTGAGAGGCGGGGTACACCCTGGACTGGTCGCCAGCCAATTACAGGGCACATATAGACAAACAACCACACTCACATTCACCAATGGACAATTTGGAGTCACCAATTAACCTAACATGTTTTTAGAATGTGGGAGGAAACCGGAGTACCCGGAGAAAACCCACGCATGCACGGGGAAAACATGCAACAGTCAATGACAACACAACTGAACACAAAATGCAGTTTTTAAATTAAATATTTTATTAAGTGAGAAAAACAATCCATTCCGACATGGCCCTGTGTGAAAAAGTGACTATCCCTTAAACCCAAAAACCGTTTGGGCCACCCTCAGCAGCAACAACTGCAATCAAGCATATGTGATAACTTGCAGTGAGTCTCTTACAGCGCTCTGGAGGAATTTTGGCTGACGCATCTTTGCAGAATTGTTATAATTTAGCCACATTGGAGGATATTCCAGCATGAAGTGCCTTTTTCAGGTCAGGATTCAGGTCAGACTTTGACTAGGCCACTACAAAGTCTTCATTTTGTTTTTCTTCAGCCAGTCAGAGGTAGGCTTGCGAGCATATATTTTTTTTGGGGGGGGGGTCATCAAGATGTTTTCTGGCAAAATGAGACTGAAACTCAGATGAGCCTGTGTTCTTTTTAGTTAAGCAGTGTTTTTTGTCTTGGAAGGCTGCTATGCAGGCTGTTTTTTTTTTCTTATAGTGGAGTCATGAACACTGGCCTTAACTGTGGCAAGTGAGGCACTTTGAATGTTATTGTGGGGTCACTCTTGGAAGTAATTTTGGTTGGCAAGCCACTCACGGAGAGCTTCACCATTGTTCCATGTTGTCACCATTTGAGGATAATGGCTCTCACTGTGGTTTGCTGGAGTCCCAAAGCATCAGAAATGGCTTTGGATGGACTTTTTTTTTAATCATAAAAATTTCATTTAATGGCTGAATTTTGTGTTCAGGTGTGTTGTCATTGGGTCATATTTAGATTTGTTTGATGATCTGAAACATTTGAGTCTGACAAACATGAAAAAAAAGAAATCATGAAGGGGGTTAACACTTTTTCCACACCACTGCTATGCTGTTAGTGTAAAGGTGGCATTTGAAAAGTAGAATTCACATTAGTGTATATATATTTTTTTTACAATATTAATATACATTTAGCCATTTTATGTTTTATTATCATAATTTCCCTGTATTGATAAATTAGGACACATTGCATAATATGCTTCTGCTGGCTCAGAGTGAGCATTATTAGATTTCCTATAGCAGAACTTTTGATTCAGCTCCTGTTATTGGATTTCATTAATTGTGCAGCTGTATCTAATGTTGTGGCCAGTTCACAATCCACACACACACACACACACGCACAGAAACACAGCTAAGCACATTTCCAGGGATACATTCTCAGCTAACCATGCGTGGTTGTTACATTACCAACCTCCATGGACATCATGGTGGTGTAGCAGCTATGATGTGTTAAAACGCGCACACGCTCAGGCATTCCACGCGGTCACAGGGACAGATTGATACAGCACAGTGGCTCACATGGGTCTTTCATTGAAGGGATTTATCCCTGCATGCTTGCTCTGTGCATCTCCCTCTCTTTTTTACTTCCTTCCACCCACCTCTCTCCTTTCATCAGAATCTGTCAATTATGATGCTGAAACTTTCTTTGTTCCCCTTGGGTGCCGTCACACATACACTTATATCCATGTTCCATGTCCCCATGGACGTAAATGGCCATGAATGTCAGCCGCCCGGTGACAAGTAGAAAACAAAACTGAACTTTTTGACTGAAATTAAGCCTTTAGACTGATGAAGGAAGAATGGACACTAACTCATGTACTTACCGGTCATGTAAGAACTCTTTAAAGTTAAATTTGTACTTTTGATCATGTGATTAATTCATTTATTTATTATTGTGAAACTGCTAAACCAGAAATATTGTCATGTTTTAATCTCACAATCCTAATCTTAATCTTTAATTAATCTTTAATCTCACGCCTATTTGATACATTGCATAATTTGCACAAGTAACTTTCCAACATTTTCATTTGTCTGCCTCTCTAGTGGTAAACTGTTCTGACCCCGGGCATGTGGAGAATGGTGTTCGTCAGTCGGGCCTACGTTATCCAGAAGTCTTCAGCTACGGCGTAACAGTGGCCATCCACTGTAAACGAGGCTTCTATTTGCTGGGCTCTGCAGTCCTCACGTGCCAACATGATGGACGCTGGGACAGACCCACCCCTCGATGCTTGGGTGAGTATAGATAGGAGTGTCCAAAGTGTCCTCTGTCCATATACCAGTACGAGCCTGCACTTTGCTTTTCAGAGAAGTTGTGCACCAAACAAATATGCACATTACCATTATCCATTATACCATTATCATCTTCTTCTTTCTCTTTTGGCTTGTCCCCTCAGGGGTCGCCACAGCAAATCAACCGCCTCCATTAGCACTATAAGGTTATCAAATCTTACCTTTATGCATTCCCACATATAGTATCAGCATTTGGAACCAAAGGTGAGGTGGAAGAAAAAGGGTAAAATTACAGTATAGTAGCAGTACTACTGTTGTAGTACTGTGCAACGTGGGACAAAGTTTGTTCAAGAACTGTAAAATAATGTGGGACAAAACGCTGCCCGCATTAAACACTAAATCTGTGGGATTTCTAACTGTATATTATTCATTTAATAAACTCATGGCCCACGTTTCCAAAATTGACATATTTACATGAAATTTGATGTAATTATCGTATTTGCGTATCAAATCGTTTACCACAAAGAGATTTACATCCCTACATATTACAGATTAAAAAAAAACTTGTTTCATCTGTGATTAAATGTGATTAATTATGAGTTACCTATGGAAAAAATGGGATTAATCATGATTAAACATCAAAATCTATTCATATAAATACAAATACACATTAGTATGAATGTTTCTGTATGATTCCATGTATAAACGGACCATCACAGGGCACTTTGATTTAGTTCATTAACATTAATATAAGCTAATGCATTAATTTAATCAATGTCTACACTGAAGAAAATACAACGTTTAGAGATTGTGTTGTGTTGTACGAGAAGACACAATGATAAATAAAAAGAAAGACCATGATAAAGATGAAAGTCTGATCGAGATTAAAGTAGATTGGAACAGAGAGAACATGTCTAATTCTGAAAGGCCAACAAGACTTCAGAATGAGAACACAGCCGCAGGGTTGAAGAAATGAGGAATGGGACAAAGAGGGCAAGATAGACGTGGACTCTGAGCATGGGGCATTACATTCCAGGAACAAGGTCTTATCACAAAATTGGGGGGGGGGGTGAGGCGGGTGACCGAGGGGAAAGGAGAGGATGGAGTAATCCGACTTTGGCTTGGTGTTGCAGGGCCAATTGTTTGGCAGAAATAGAAAATGGAGAGCAGTTTCATATCTGTGTCATCCAGAGAGTGGTGTTACCTGACCTCTGTAAAATGTCAATTTTTCAAAGATTGGAGATGAAAATAGAAGATTTTGTTGTCTGATGTTTGACACTTTGAAGGATTTCCAGTAGACCTCTTCAAAGACTAATAGGTTACTGCCTGAGATTTGCCGTTCCAGGGAGAATTGGTTGGGGTAAGTTATTGGTTCCTCATGGTCCCAGGAGAAACTTTAGGCAATTGGTAAATTGCTAATGCTAATTGCGATCTGGTATATGGGATTTCCAATGTAAATAAGCATTGAGCTAGGGCATTTGTTTAAATGTGTTCTTTTAAGTAGAAAGTCAAACAGATATTATTCGCATCTCATGTTACTGTAAGTCATAATTGATGTTTTATTTCTGTATCTTCAGTTTTATAGTGCTTCAAAGGAAAAGCTCTGAAATGGAACTAAACCTGTTTTCTGTCAGCTGAGTTAGCAAGGAGAGACCAAACATTAGTCCCTTGCCCCTGGACACCTATATATTTGAGAAGCACTGAGATAACCAGCTGTTACCCTGGTTGCCACACATGGAGTATGTTTTCCGTTGTATTGAGCTGTAGAGCTCCCACTGAATTATGACGATATGATGCCACATATTTGCCTGTTACGAAAAAGTTTGGACACCCCTGATAATTTTCCTTTATAACTTGGTTGTCGGGATCAGCTATTTCAGTTAAATATATCATATAGCAGACCAAAACAGTGACAGATGAGAAGTTAAATGAAGTTTATAGGACTGTGCAATAATTATTTCACCCAAAGTAGGCAGGTGCATAAATTTGAGCACCCTAACAGAATTAGTAAATTCTCCTTTTGTAAATAAACGCTTCCTATGGCTTCCAATGAGGACCCAGATTCTGGTTCAAGGTTATTATTTCCAAAACATCTCCAGTTGAGTCAGGTTTGATGGTTTCTGAGCATCGACAGCCCGCTTTAAATCACATCACAGATTTTCAATAATATTTACAGTAGGTCTGGGGACTGAGATGGCCATTCCGGAACGTTGTACTTGTTCCTTGTTTCTTCTGCATGACTCTTCCAGAATAGCTGCATAGTTAAATGATACACAGTGACACCATCTGCACCAAGATCATGTTGTAGGTCTTTTGGAGGTGGTCTGTGGGTTGAGTTTCACTGTTCTCACCATCCTTCATCTCTGCTTATCTGAGATTTTTTTTTTGCCTGTCACTCTGGGCCTTAACTAGGACTCTGCCTGTGGTTTTCCATTTCCTCACTATGCTCCTTAGAGTGGAAACTGACAGCTCAAATATCTAACCTAGCTTTTGTATCCTGCCCCTAAACCATGGTGTTGAACAGTCTTTGGTTTCAGGTCATTTGACAGTTGTTTTGAGGCTACCATGGTGCTACTCTTCAGAGAAGCGCAAAGAGGACAACAACTTGCAATTGGCCCAATTGGGAATTGGTTTCACTTGAGTATGTAGGCCAAAGGTCAATGAGCTTATCAAACAAATTTTGTGTTCCAATAATTAGTGTTAAAGGTATTAAAATCCATAAAACAAGGGTGCCCAAATTTAGGCACCTGCCTACTTTTTTTTTTAATAATTATTGCACACTTTCTGTAAATCATATAAACTTCATTTCAGTTCTCATCTATCACTGTGTTTGTCTGCTATATGATATTTAACTGGAATTTCTGATCCAAACAGCCTGTGATTTATAAAGGAAAAGATTAAAGTTATCACACACACACACATACACAAACCATACTATCTCCCCTGTGAACCTCATCCTCTTCCTCCCTTCGGCAGCGACCCAGCACTAGCACTTAATGCAGAAGTAGAGGCGATCCATACTTGGATTCGTTCCCGTGTACATTAACACTCCCCTACCCTCCTTTCAACCTCTCTCTGTCGCTCCAGCCATTTCCTGTGGTGACCCTGGTTTGCCACCAAGCGTGGTCTTGTCTGGGACGCACAGCTGGACGTACGGTTCTGTGCTGCAATACTCATGTCTGCCAGGAGGGGTGCTGGTGGGCAATGCTACACGTCACTGTCAAGAAGACGGCACTTGGAGTGGGGCGCCGCCCTACTGCACTGGTAAAATCACTCAGTTGTATACTTTTCATCTCAAGCTGTGGGGAAGTTTTCAAATTTAGTTGGTTACAAAATCCAAACATTAAGACATAGGCTTTTTTGTGTGCATAGCACAGAAATCTCACCGGGTCACTGCTTCTCCCAGCAGCACAGCCGTTCAAATCAATGCCAGAAGGGAAATGTGCTTTATATCGTCAGCTCTGATGATAGCATCAAAGCAAACACCATTTCTTAAACAAAAAAATAAGTCCAAAGCGAGTTTATCTGCACATTGTAAAAAGTTGCCCATAAATCTAAAAATAATCAAAACAATGAAATGAACCAAAAAGCGGGATAACATAGAATAAATCAAATTTGGAAAAGAACACTAAGGGTAATGCTGGCAGGGATGATATACTTGCAGGAACCTTTGCTCTTGCAGACCACAAAATTCTGAAAGGGCTTTTTAAGTCTTATTTTATTATGCAATATAATTTAACCAATTCAAAACTACAACAAAGAGTTACGTTCGTGCTCTGGATGTATTGTATCTCCTTTCTCTAAGGTACCCAATCAAATATTTTTATACAGAATTCTTTGCAAACGCACCTCAGGATGTCACAGTCCACCATGTTGATTGCAGCTGTCATTTGATCTTTCATGTCATCGATATTTGCTGGAAGTGTCTTTAAAGGGGACCTATTGTGTTACTGTTGTATTCTTGTGTTAAACGATGCATTTGCGCATTTGGTGAGCCCTGAAAGATGTTTGGGATGGCTCAAAATGCTCGATTTAAAAAGGCGTGGTAAAACTGTTCCTTTGTGACCAATCAGAGCGGAGTGACTGTTTTGTCAGGAAGCACAAATCCAAAAAAATGCAGCTGGAATAAGTGTAGATTCTGCAATATCTAAAAAGTTTTCTCTCCAGGTTATTGTGTGTAGCTGCTCTATAGGATTCCACAACTCAATACAAAGAGTTGAAAAATGATCATAATAGGTTTGCCTTTATAACACTGAGGTCCAGGGATCTGGCAGGCCAAGCCCAGAGAGTGCTGTCGTTAGCAGCTCTCCTACCAATCCACCACTGAGGCCCGTTTACGGTCAGAGAAGCTGGAACCACAAGATGCCAATGCGGTGGTGCAAATATCGATAACATGAAAGATCAAATAACAGTGAATCAACACAGTGGACCATATTGGCTTGATGTTGTCCGTGCTGACGTTGGTTGCCGCATTGAGCACTTAAACATGAAATAAAAACTTGAAGGTATGTACACACACACGTATCCAAGTTGGAGTTTTCTATTGTTTTTCGTTTTTTAAATATTGCATGCTGATTTTGTTTTTTAGTCACCCTGTACAGTAACTATTCAACAAAATAAGTTATAATAATTAGAACCTGTATCTCCAAATGAACTTAATGAAAGTAAGAAAGAGTTTATCCTGCTTGGCTTACCTTTGTGAGGTATAGGATAAAGACCAAGGAGGTAGGAAACTTATGTTGTCAAGTAGAGCTATTATGCACACCTCATAACACTACAACTGATCATTTCCAAAGCCAGCGTCAACTGTCTCAACAGCCGGAACTTAATAAGCTCGCTCGGCTGGCCTCGGACCAGAAGGCTCAGCGGGGCAGAATCCATCCTGCAGCTGGAGAACCTCATTGAGATGCGCGGCGCCGCGGTGGGAGCTCTTAAACTCACAAATCCCTACCGGTGGAATTTAAGCTCCTAAAGTTGTGACACGCTCGGCGCTTTCACTGCTAGAACAATTTTAGCCTAGCTGAAATGCAAAGTTATGCTAGTTTGTGTGGGAGTCTCACGAAGGGTTTCAAACTCCCTGAAAAATAAATAACGGACACCTAGTTGGCAAGACTGGCCAGCTGGATTGCTTTTTTGTTCTTTTTTTATTTGCATGAAATAATTTTTGTACTATTTGACTTTAATTTAATTGGATGCATGTTTTTGGCATAATGTCATTAATTTATTGTTTTGTGCCAAGTTTAATATATATAAAAAATGTTTCTTTGTATAAAAACACATGCAAACTCAATAGCACATACACAGCTGATCTACTATCAGTGTACACCAAGGATGAATCAAAGTAACACTCGCAATATAAGTATGTGTACATGTGGGTCTGCACCTTTCCAGGCTGTTGGAATGCTAGGGACATTAACGCTAACTATCCTTTATCACTAAAGGTTTGAGTCCAGGGATGTGCGGAGACATGGGGGTTCCTCCCCACGGTAACCGTTTAGGAGGAGAGGAGTTTAAAACCAAGAGCCTGCTGCGTTTTAGCTGCGAGGCGGGATACAATCTGATTGGCTCCGCTGAGAGGACGTGCCTCCACAATGGCACCTGGAGTGGAACGCAGCCCGTTTGTCAAGGTGAGCAAGCACAGCAGCAAGCATTTACACAGCAGACCTGCAGTGATGTGAAAGACTCTCACTTTACCGACGGGGGCTTATTATAGAATCACCTAACATTTGCTTGTGGCAAATACAGAATGATATTCTTCTGCATGTACTTATTTAGACATATTTTCCCTTCCTGATACTTCAGTGGGAGCTTACAGGACCCAATCCACTCTCAAGACATAATTATACAAAGCATCAATAATATGTAAAATGCAATGTAAGAAAGTGAAGCATGAGAATTGGGAATGACTACAAAATTATGATACTCTGTTACCCCTTTATCTTCAAATATGTTGTCTCTAAATAACCCCAAACCTCTACGCTACAACATCATCCGGAGAAGTTGACATTCAATATTTATCTAATAACATGACAGCAACATTCTTATCCTCAAGAGGGTCACGGGCATGCTGGAGCCTATCCCAGCTGTCTTCGGGCCAGAGGCGGGGTACACCCTGGACTGGTCGCCAGCCAATCACAGGGCAAACAACCATTCACACTCACATTCATACCTATGGACAATTTGGAGTCGCCAATTAACCTAGCATGTTTTTGGAATGTGGGAGGAAACCGGAGAGCACGGGGAAAACATGCAAACTGCCCGAGGGGGGAATCGAACTTGGGTCTCCTAGCTGTGTGGCCAGCCCTCCTGATTCTGAAGGCTCTGGGCAGATTAGATTGACATGGCAACATTCATTCATTCATGTTCTACCACTTTGTCCTCGCGCAGGGTGCTGGAGCCTATCCCAGCTGTCTTCAGGCGAGAGGCGGGGTACACCCAGGACTGGTCGCCAGTCAATCACAGGGCAACATGGCAACATCTTATATATAATCAATACAATTCAATAAAGTAATTAATATGGAACAAATACTCAAATTTAAGTTGTAAATGTAGGTCGGTGCTTCTGATAGTGTTTAGGCCAGCAGACACTGCTAATGCAGCATTTATCATCATCATCATTTATTTATCTTTCTTAATATTTGACTTTGGATGTCAAGCCAGTCTTGGTTAAATGTTCTAAATACTCCACCAAAATATGAAGGAGTGCAAATTTTGTATAAACCGCTTGACGTTTATGAAATATGGACTTAATTATTCTGAAATGTACAGTATGTAAAAATAAATCAGCTTAGCTTTCCAAGTTGAGCAACTTAATCCCCTCTTTGGTGAATGCAGTCGCATCCAGCCACTTGGCATGCTAGTCATAGTAAGTCTATAATTCTTGCTGTATATGCTGTACATTATTGTGTAATGAGTACAGAATTTCTGACAGATTCATAAATCTGTTGAGGAATCCATTCAAAGGGTCAAACTACTGTATAATAGTAACTACATGTGATATGCATCGGGTCATATGACATGAAGCTGCAGAAGCTTGATGCTCATTTAGAGGGTAACAGAAGAAAAACTACTGAGGTGTGTGTGTGTCCTAGATACGGAGGATTTCAGCTTCTGACTGCACTGGATTTCCCACCCTGTGCTAACAAAGGGATCCCTACACAACAGCAGTTTTCAAAGAGCCTCCTTAAACCCTTGAGAGTTTAGAGGAAATTAAAGTGGGTCCTTGTAGCCTGTGGAGAACCCGGGAAAAGGAAGCAGAATTAATTCCCTATTCTCACTGACAATGTAATCTGAATAAAACACTGCTGAAGTTTACCCCAGTAGGTTGTGAGATGGATGGATAGATAGATAGCCAGCCCACTTTTCTGCACCATTTTTTCATCACAACAAATGCACAAATAAAATAATATTGCAATTTTACCCAAGAATCTCTTTGAGTGACATTGAGTTTTTTTTTGTCTGTTTTCATTAAGCTAATGGGGTTTAAAGCTGAATCAGAAAGACTATGGCATCAATCACTGAGACATACAGATCCATGCATCCAGTCACGTACACAATATTGTTCTTGTCTGTAGGCAGACCACACACACATACACAAACAGCAAGACAGCCTTCCTTGATGTGCCACATATTGATGTTTCCCATCAATAGGTGTTCAGTTGTTAAAGCTGTTGGCTGGCATGTTCTCATTAGTGAATGCGCTGTGGTGGCTTGCTAATTCTTCACTGTTCTTTTCATGTTCAGTGTGACTCCATGGATCTCCAGTTGCCATAGTTGTCCCAAGACCATTGTGTCCGCTTTGAAAAATGTTGTTTTCTAATTGAACGGCACAAAGTAGGCCTAAATATCCAAACATTTTCCTCACTGAAAAAATATTAGACAAGGCATTTGTTTACCCTGCAAAGACAAAGAAACAATGTTAATGCCTCTATCACACAGCATGATCTTAGCAAGGATAACCAGCTGCAAAGCTTGCAGACAAAATAGCACCAGTGCACTGCCGCATCAAATGCACAGAATGTCAAATTTGAATGCATTTGCTGGGTGTTAGTTTTCCTCACATACATACATGAGCTCAATCAAAAAATCTGGATTTATAAGATCAGCTAAAGCACGCAATCCCAAAGAAGTCAAGGTGATAACAATGTCATCCTGAACCAACATTTCTTCAAGATACATGTAGGAAATCCCACAAAATAACAAATGACTAAGGGTGCAGTCATTCTGGGTCGCTTCTTCGTCAGGGTTCCCCCTCCCTCCCCTGTCGCCTACTGGGCCCACTCAAAATATGTGCACTAAATCTGCATGTTTCGGCACTTGATAATGCAAATGTTTTTAATTAAACCCAACTGATTTTCAGGGAAATTACTATTTTAAATCATCCCGTTTATTTCTCTTGTGCGAAATTAGGTGGTGATTATCAATAACTGGTGGGAGGAATATTTATATGGCAAATGCTGCACGCCTGCAAACATGTGGGCATTGACTTTGCAGATTATTTATATTGCATGGTCTTTGTCAAGTAGCTCTAGACCTTCTGGTTATTTATGTTATGCAAGGTGACTGTTATCATTAATTACTGGCAGGAGGAGTGATTAAATTGATATACAGACACCCCTAGGTACATCACATTTAAAATTGTTATCAAAAAATATTAATTTATAGATCATATTGTTTCATGCTTGTCAAAAACTATGCATATTGAATTAAATTTTGCATATACTTTGTCTAACTGAAGCATATAAATGGCTAAATGAACTAAAATACAAATATGAGGAAGTCTGAACCCCCTGTCTGCCCGCCACTCGGCTTCCCTGGCATTTTTGGCAACACAAATGAACACACGTCGTATGTCTTAAATGGCTTATTTTCTGTTATTATATCAATTACACTGGGTAATACGTGTGTAACCAAAATATTAAAAACATCATTGAGTGTGACAATATGTATTTGTGTTTGTTGTAACCCAACAAGGAGCAGTTACAAACCCCTGTGGACACTGTAGGTGTGTTAGCCTCCAGCTCACTTTTAAAATACTGCACTGTCTACTATGCAATTGTGGGAATCTGTCCAACAACCCATTATTATTAATTAGCCTTACTACCTCAAGGACATTGTTTTTGTCATTTCAAGCTGGCTCTGGTGATAATCTCATTATTGCAGACAACACAGATGATCTGCCCTGAGTGACAGCAAGACAGTATTGTGTACGCTGACACTGTCACAATGATTAATCGCCACTGTGGATTGTCTTCACTTCTCAGCTGTATCTTGTGGCAACCCCGGCACCCCGGCCCATGGTAGGATCGTCTTCAATGATGGCATCACCTTTGGTAGCTCGGTGGCTTACGCATGCTGGGAAGGGTTCAAAACATCGGGCCTGACCACCAGACACTGCACAACAAATGGGACATGGACAGGACAACCTCCAGACTGCACTGGTAGGAGATAGAGTTGATTTGATCTTTGGTTTGTCGCTTGTTTTAGACAGCACTGCTTCAAAGGAGACCCAAGACGTTTGGGTAGGGGGGAGGAGAAAAAAAGGAAGATAGATGAATTGAGGAGAGCGTATGCGTGTGCTTAAAGGGGACCTATTATGCAAATTTTTCAACCCTTTGTATTGAGTTCTGGACTCCTATAGAGCAGCTACACACAATAACCTGCACAGAAAACTTTATAGATTTCTCAGAATCTACACTTATTCCAGCTGTATTTCCTTGGATTTGTGCTTCCCACAAAAACAAAAAGTACAAAAGAACCCCACTTTCCTAATGTAGTGGGTGTATGAGTTATAATAAATGAATAAAGTCTTTGTACAGCTAATTGAAAAGTGTTTAGGAGCTATTGGCAGCTCATGAGCTACTGGCTGGAGAGCCTTGACTTATCATGTATGAAGTCAGAGTGGTAACGTAGCACCGCTGGTGCAGTGGAGCTCAGGAGAAGCCGGAAGTGTGGCAACCTCGTCTGCCCAAGGAAGAGTGCTCATTGTCGGACAGACTTTATCAGAGGTGCCATTGGTGCTGTGGAGCTCAGAAGCCGGATGTGAGTGCGCCACGTGGATGCACAGCGTGTCTGAAATTAATGCACCTTTCCCAGCGAGAGCCCACTGCCTCTTGCTGCAGCAACAGTTTGGCAGATATTTCACGTTCACAAAAACAGTCCCGTGTGAAATGCGGTTGATGGATGAAAATATTTTTCTTTTACTGGGAATCACCAATAACTTCTGCCTGAGCAGAAGTAAAACAGGAGGAGAGATTGGGGCAGAGAGTTTACATATAAGGAAGTCCGCTCCTCTGTGACATCACAAAGGGGAAGTTTTACCATGCTTTTTGAAACCTAGCATTTTGAGCCATTACAAGCTTCTTTCAGGGCTCACTTCCAAATGCGCAAACCTCATTATCTGAAACTTTGACATCGTTTAACATGAGAATACAACATTCTAACTGCATTTATAGGTGAGAAAAGTGGAAAAAGTAGAATAGGTCCCCTTTAAGAAGTTCCTGTGAGGAAGTTGATTAGAAGGCTCAAGGCCAACATTTTTCATTTGTTTCCTTCCCAAACTTAAAAGAAATACATTTAATCATGAAGCCATTTTAACCTGATGTTCTCACACTTCCTGTAGTGATCAGTTGTGGAGACCCTGGGCCAATAGCCAATGGTGTCTATTTGGGACGCGAGTTCACCTTTAACCACACGGTGGCCTACCGTTGTAACCCGGGTCACCTGATGGAGCCACCTGGAATGGGACACAGTGTTTTACGCTGCACTAAAGACGGGACGTGGAACCAAACCAAACCCAGCTGTAAAGGTAATTAATTAACTAAAATGATGGTATTCCAAAATGTTGTCTCTCTTTGCTTACATTCTCCGGTTTACGTCTTGTTGTGCTCTTAATACACTGAGTGCAACTGTGTTCTTAAAAATGTCACAAAATGTCCTTGTTAGCACCTTGCTAATACATGGAAAAGCTGGTGTCGGCTCAGTCACCAGTCTATGATGTCATCAGCGGTTGACTCTGTAGTTCTATCGCTAACACATTTACACTACAAGTCTCAAGCATTTTACCACAAAACACATGGTTATAGATTTGCAATTATAGCTTTACATGCATAAAACCGTTAAAAATTTATGTAAATACAAGTGAATGACAAATGAAAGGCATCCATGAATATTTGAGGTTACTTTTACCTTCAAAGAAAGTTGTAAATGCTAGATTTGAGAAAGAAGGTGAGAAACAATAGCAAGAAATAGCTTGTGGCATACCACGAGCATTCATTTCTTCCTGAAGGTAGAAGCAATGTTAAACATATTTGTATATATATATATTTGTTCATTTCATTCATCATTTAAATGTGTTTGAAACTATAATTGTAAAGACGTTTTGTTTTAACATTTTTGACTTTCTGGAACTAATTTCTCTATTTTAAAACATCACGATATTTTCACTGTCAGCACTGCATGTTTAACAAATGCTGATCATACTGTGATGCAATTAAACCTCCACTTGCTGCCAAAAGTGTCCATCAAATTTCCATCCCTCTCCTCCATCTTTCACTTTGGTAGAAGCGGCATCACCGTCAACACAGACCCTATTGTTACAAACTGAGAGGAATATGAAAAGTACAATATACCCAAACAGCATACAGTGATGACTGGAAAAAGATTACATTTACATTTTTGCTGCTAAAACTGCCCGTTGTCTGATACTCTTATGCATATCAAGCCTACTGTCAATTTCTATGCTAATATAACAAGAAACCGAAAGTGAGAACACCAATCCTATAACCAGATAAAGACTATGCAATGGTATTTTAGTGATAAAGTGAAGTTAGAACTTTTTATTGTTGGCTCGCATAGTAAAATAATACTGTCTAATCCATCCATCTTCTACCTCTTATCCGAGGTTGGGTCCAAGCAGGGAGGCCAAGACTCCCCTCTCCCGGGCTACTTTGCCCAGTTTAACAAATTAACAAATTAAGTTCTGGTTTATTTCCAGAGCCACCTTAATTTGAAAAAAAAATCTATGAAACTAAAATGAGATTGAGATTTTATACCAGTTCATATTTAGAGTTTAGGCCGCAGTGCTCAACAACTTTAAAAGGAATGTTCCCAAAACTCTCCCTGCCATTTCATCCCACAAACACAAAATCTCCAGCTGGATGCTGCAGCTTTGAACTAAGATGAAAAAGCAGAGAAAGCCGACAGAGAGAAGATGCACAGAGAGGGGAAACACAAAAGCGGGATGTACTATAGGTGATCGAAATGAGAGGGAGGCAGGAAATCGAAAACACAAAATTAGAAGGAGAGCGGAAGAACAAGCAGAAAGAGGAAGTTCAGGGAAGCAAAAAGCTGTTCAAACAATCCTCACTTTTTCATTTCATCCCATTTTGGAACTGCAGATTTCTCATACATGTACACAAATGGGGAGGCAGGAGCCTTCTTACTGAAGAGGCCTTTTCCTTCCTCATCCTTTTAGCATATACTGTAGTTGCCTTGAAGCAAGGCATCTAACTTTCCAGAAACAGCGCCTATGTTTGTGTGTGTGTGCATGTGTGTGCGTGTGTGTGTGTGTGCGTGCACCTAAAAAACAAATTTCCCCTTCTGGGTTTAATAAAGAATCTCAAAAGGGCATTTTTAACGTGTCGACTGACAAGGAAAATCAATCAAGTAAGAGTTTGGACGAAGAGGAGGAATTGAGCACTGTATATGTGAAGGGTTTGTGGGATTAAAGGGATGAAAGGGCGTGGCAGTAAAAAACATTAGATAACTAAGAGCATAGATAGGCCCACGTTCGGTGTTAGGTCATTTTTTCATAGAATTTAATGAAAGTCTGCCACAGTATAAATTGCCATTTTTATGAAAATCACTGAAGGTTATTTCTTGTGTAATCCTGCTGAAGGGCAAACAAGTGCAGAGTAATCACTGAATGCGTACAGCCAAAAGTTAGTCAAATTTGTAACTCAACAAATTTTTATAATTTTTATACTTTCATACATAAGCTCGGCAAGCTTCTAAATAGATTTTTGGATGACTACAGAAGGGTACTTGTGACGCAAAAGCATGCCAAGTGTGATGATAACCATAGAACCAGAAATTGAATTTATTTCAACAGGCCAGAGGTACAGTACGAACTTGTCGAAACAAACAAATCCTAGCAAGCTAACAAAGCGGTTGCTTCGCAACATTGCCTAGAAAAAACTATTAGATTCAGGTACGGAGAGCTCAGGTCCACATACCCCGGAAAGGCCACCCCTGGAAAGAATGCTACCACCAACAGAGCCGCTAACAGCCATGGGGCCACCCAAGAAGCAGGAAGACGGGGCGACATTTATACCATCTCAGCCATTGACCCATGGGGAACTCTCACTATGAAATGTCTTCAAGTGTCTATGGATTGCACAAATAAAAGAGCTGCAGCAGGATATTTTGGCTCATACTGCGAACAATGCGCCATAAGTACAACAGATTCTGAAAAACCCATTGGAGCTGTAAAACAGCAGAAGGACAGTCTTCCAGAGGAGGTTAACCACCTGAGGGAGGAAAATAGAGAATAGTGCAATCCAATCATGGTATTACAGGATAATAATGTTGCCTTGAGCGCCAATCTTAAAAAAGATAATGAAACAAAAGAGAAAATCATTGAGCAAATGAAGAACATGGACCACAATTAGGCATGTCAAGATAATCAATAAATTAATTAATGGCACGATAAATAAAAACAAATTTCGCCAGCCTGGATAAATTGACATGCGCATGACGTGAGTGTTTTATGCTAATCAGATGCTTTTGTTGTGTGAACTTGGCATTTACTGACATGCTAAGCCACTTGAAGGAAACTTTTGTTGCATGATCACTTTGAGATGTTGATGACAAATAAACATCCGCAGCATACATGTGTGGTGAATTTACTGTGGTCCGTCCGTCTCGCTGGAATTTCCCGGCGAATCTTGTTGATTGACTGTGCCGAGGACAGTGGTTTTCCGACTAAGCGGTCGTCGCACAAGTGACTGCGATGTAAAGAAATTGTTCATGGTGACAATTCTGCCTTTGTCCTCGAATGGCTCCAGGTTCCATGTTTATATTGCCATAGAACACAATGACTTGAGACTCTGACTTTCATTCTTTATTTGGAACTTGCACCAAACTAGAGACTCACTTGACTGACTGAAAACACTGACTTTTTGCCACCTGTGATAACTTTAAATCCCGTCATTGATACTACAAAGATGTTTTGCAGCTTTGTTTTTCAACTGATCTTGTTCAAATTTTACACAGCAAATATGTATATTAGATTGTGTGGTGTTTTGGATAAACACCCTGAAATTACAGTGTTTTAAAGAGAGCATTGTGTAAAATATCAGGTCAATATGACTTGTGGGGTTAATCATTGGGTTTAATGGTACAGCACCACACTATGTGTATCTGTCAGAAAACAAATTACAACACAGTACAGGCGCAAGTTTTGCCAAATATTCACCCTTTTAGCCTACATAAACAAACACATAGTTACTATAGGCTTGGAATGATGATTCTATGATCCTACAATCACATCACAATATCTGCAAAGCAAACAAGCATTCATGATATATGTTTTAAAGGTAGAAGTGACAAAAACAGGAGCTGTCAAATGCATCGATGTGACTCTTTTTAAGTCTTGGCATTGTTGTGTTGGATGCAAGGGGGGGGGGCATCATCAGACTCCTCAGCCCTTCAATTTGTAGAAAACAAAGAAACACAAGTAGTAATTTCTGTTTTGTTCCTGGCAATTATTCTACAGCTATATACATTGATTGGTCAAAATGCAAGATGGTGAAGAAAGTACAAAAACAACAACAGAGAATGGCGAGAAGGAAGGGAAGGAGAACTCATTAAAACAAGTGAGAAGGAACATGTCCATATGGTGTGCGGGTGTGTATACTAGCGTGGTAATTGTTGGGATATTGTTTTATATCTACAATTACATTGATCTCGCTCCATCTTGGTATCATCTTATGGTTGCATTGCCTTGTATGCATACGTTAACATTTTTGTATTATATCAGTGCTTGTGTGCCTGTGTGTGTGTGTGTGTGTGTGTGTGAATGAATCTAGTGCGAAACCATCTGTCTCCTGGTTAGATGAGAATTACAGGGACTTTATCAGATGTTGGAGATCCTGCAGATGGTTATCAGATATTATCTTTGGGAGTTAGTGATAAGCACGTTTATGTGTGATCACGCTTCAGTGTTAATCAACTTGTTATGACTTCTAATGCACATGCGTGTATGAAAGCACCAAGCGGCAAATTGCTAATACAAGTGGTGTGTCGGTGTCATGATAATATAATAGTAAGTTCTAAGTCCTTCAAAAATTCTCCTATCCTTATTTTTTACTTACATGACTTTTGCTGCTTTAACGAGCATTTATATACCACATTATCTTTCAATTACAGGGTTAAATTGCGTATAAACAAAAGGCACCCGTGCCATTCCAGCTGCTGTGAAGTTGTGGTGATGCAATAACATGGTGATGCAATAACATGGTGATGCAATAACGTGGTGCGTGTGTTTTCAGTGATCCAGTGTGGACCACCTCCTCATGTGCAACATGGAGAAGTGCAAGGAACAGACCATTCTTGGGGATCAGGTGTTAGCTACACTTGTTTCCATGGTTACCAGTTGTCACTACCAACTGTGTTGACCTGTGAGGGGAATGGAACGTGGACAGGAGATGTCCCGCAGTGTCTGCGTAAGTTAGCTGGCTTTCACAAGTAATATTTGCACTTTTTTTTACTCATTTCTAACTTGACATCTTTGGTGTTTCTAGCGGCTCTGTGTGGGGATCCAGGCTTTCCTGGAGGAGGATTCAGAGAAGGGAGCATCTTTACTTACCGGTCAGTGGTAAACAATACTGATATCTGACTATTGCCATGTCCCATTTCATTGGGAGTAAAACACAGAGGCCAACTGGATTTTATATGGCTGTAGACCCAAGACGCTGCAGTTCTTGAGTTTTAAGCAGGACAGGACGCTTAAAATGATTTAGGGGAGGATGTATGATGTATTTTGTTATTGTTTATCACAGGTTTGTGATGTGGGGTGATTTCTTTCATAGGTCAGAGGTCAGATTCTACTGCCAGACCCCCTACTTGCTGGTCGGCTCTGCCTCCAGAGAGTGTCAGGCTGATGGGATGTGGAGTGGCCAACAACCAGCTTGTATAGGTAAAAACCACATTGCAACGAAGAAGAATACCCAAAATTAGGATGCTTTGATTGATCGGCTACTGATCAATATCAGACCATTTCTGTAAAGAAAATCATGTGATCGGCATATTACCAATAGACACCTTTCAAAGCCAATCACAAAAACGATGCGGCAGCAAATCCTGCATGTGTGCTGTGACAGGTAGGGTTGCCAACAAAATGATTCATCTTGTATTGAGCTTTTTCACAGCTTGTATTATCTTAGTCTGTTCATTTTGTAATCTTGAACAGTTTATTTCCCATGTAATCATAGTATTACCCCAAAACATGCATCAAGATAAATTCAGCTTTGTCTTGATTAGTACAAAAATTGTGTCACACAAATAAAGGTAAACAAAAAAGGCAAATGTTTATTTTTGAATAATTACTTAGTAAGGTATTTGCCAGGGCCCCTTGTCTAATGGTGCCGCTGACTAATACCACTTATCATGAATAAATTGAAAAATGTACAGCTAATTCATGTGATCTGTACTGGCCGGTGTCATTCCTGGGTAATCAGAGCATCCCTACTCTAAATGTGTTTAGCAAGGATCACTGCTGTGTGGTATGATGGTTTGAATATAGATTTTTAGTTAACATATAATAAAAACGGTTGCACGGCGGATGAGTGGTTAGCGTGCAGGCCTCACAGATAGGAGACCCAAGTTCACTTCCACCCTCGGCCATCTTTGTGTGGAGTTTGCATGTTCTCCCAGTGAATGTGAGTGTGAATGGTTGTTTGTCTATATGTGCCCTGTGAATGGCTGGCAACCAGTCCAGGGTATACCCCGCCTCTCGCCCGAAGACAGCTGGGATAGGCTCCAGCACCCACTGTGAGGATAAGCAGTATGAATGAATGAATGAATAATAAAAATTCCCTCATCTGACAGATTTGACCAATTTCTAAAATCTTTTTTTTTTTATCTTAACATTTGTATCTTATAAACTGTTGCTTTAGTTTCATGTTTAGGAGTTAGGTCTATTTTAAACAGTAGAAAAATGAAAAACTGTAGTATACAAAAGGTACAGCAATGTCTTGTAAGTAATAATTGACATACTACAGACATAGTTGCAAATGGTGATTAATCATGATTAATTCAAAAACTGCCATTCTCAGGTAAAAAATATTGTCAAATGTGTGTGTGTCTGCAGATCCGGCGTTGAACAGCTGTCGGGACCCAGGAACACCAGCCTATGGGATCCCAGTCCAGGCTCAGGGCCTTCAGGTCAGATATTAGAGTCTGCTCTCTATATAATATGCTAAACGACTTATTGCTGAAAGTATTCTTCTGTATTGTTTATAAAAGTATTCACCTTTGTGTTCCTTTCCATACATTTTAAACAATCATATTGTTTTAGGAGGTTCTGTTTGCTGATTATAATCAAGATGTTATAAATATGTCCAATTTAGGTTGGAAATAAAATTTCGTTTAAGTGCCGCAAGAACTACCACATCCTTGGTTCCACCACAAGAACGTGTTTAGAAAATCTAACCTGGAGTGGAACACAACCCGAATGTATTGGTGAGACCTCGCCATGAAAGTTACTCCTCACTGTCCTATCATCACGCTTTATGTCAACCTTGATTCCTGCTTATTAAATCGAAAGATATAAAAATGACTGTCCAACATGACCATTTGCCTCTCTTCCATTATTCAGCTCACTCGTGCCGTCAGCCCGAGACCCCCGGTAATGTGGATGTTCGCTCTATGGACCTGCCGACTTTGGGATATACGCTAATCTACACCTGTCAAGACGGGTTCTATCTGGCCGGTGGATCGGAACACAGAACATGTAAAAGTGATGGGAGATGGTCAGGCAAACCACCACTGTGTAAAGGTATTTAAATCTAGTCTTCTGCTAGAGATATTATTAGTACTAGTAATAGTAGTATTACTTGAACATTACAGCTACAAAAAGACCTCTATGAATGTCATACTGACCGCAGATCAGCTATTTTAGTGATTTTAGTGTAAGTGCCTATATTAATGTTACTATTCTGAACCGTTAGCTGTCCTTGTTCACTCAGATAGACTCTGCAGGCAAATTGTCATTACTGTTCCTTTCAATGAGCTTGGCAAGAAGCTGAAAAAAAAACACACGTCCAGATAGTGAATGCATACTACTTTTTTTAGAAGCAGACAAAAGCTTTTCGGCTTTCTGACAAGAATCTCTCTGAAAGATAAAAAAAAAAAGGTTTGCAGAGGGGATTGTTTCTCCTTATCAGCTTGATTTAAGCGGAATACAGCGACTGATTAAAGCATGTGTACTTGTTGACCTTTTGAGATTTGCATAGATTTGAATGATGTCCTGTATTTATTCTTCACTTGCTCTCACTGTGAACTGTATCCATCTCTCTTGTGTGAGCTTATCTTGTACAATGGTATGAAAAAGTGTTTGCCCCTTCCTGATTTCTTATCTTTTTGAATGTTTGTAACACTTCAAGGGGACCTATTGTGCTTATTTTTCAACACTTTTTCAACACTTTGTATAGAGCAGCTACACACAATAACCCACACAGAAAACTTTCTGGAACTTCTAGAATCTGTACCAATTCCAGCTGTATTTCCTTGGATTTATGCTTCCCGCCAAAACGGTCTGTTTTAACGGCAACATGCCCAGCGAACATAATTCAGCTCTTTCAGGCTCATCTTAATTTTGCCAGAATACATCTTGATGAGCCCAAAACATTTGGGAAAATACCCTGTGGTCTGACAAGAGAAAAGTTTAACTATGTGTCCCATTACAACTGGCATGTCATCATGCCAACAGTAAAATATGGTGGTGGTAGTGTGATGGTTTGTTGTCATTGACTAATATTTCGATGAGCTTGATTTGAAATACTTAAGAGTGAGAAACTAGAGCAAGTGAAGAATGAATACAGGGCATCATTCATCACAGGACATCAGGAAGGGGGCAGACTTTTTCACGCCGCTATAAAGGATAAAGAACCACCCCTTAAGCGGGCACTTGTGAAACCATTTAACACACTAGTTGTACAATTAGAGCCCATGAATAAAGCTATTAATGTACTCGTAAACACTGTTACGGCTGTGGAAACTTTACCACAACAAAATATAATGTACTTGTTTTACACAGCCAGGTATTGTATTGTACTTCCATTCCTTTTTGCAGAACTCCCATAATGACAAATGTCACTACAAATTGACAACGCAATCATTCACATAACATAATTTCCCCTGTTATAAATCATTTTGGTCTCTTCTCTTGACACACATGGAATTGCTTTCACCACAGAATCAACTAAACCAAATTATGTTTACATTCCAGTTGGAGTTAAAGTCAATCCCAAAGGCAGAGGAGAGTCAGACATCCAGAAGAACAAAATTCGAGGTATCAACAACTCACACAACACAATAAAATGTGACTTGCACATGCATGTTTCTTCTTTTACCTGTTTACTTCTACTATTTGCTAAGTTCCTGTTTTTCAAACCCACAAACTTTTAACACAAGAGGAGAGCTACTGATGCAGAATGTAGTGGGCCCACATTCAGAGCCTGGTGATTTATCGTGCGAGAGGAGTATACAGAGGCTCAAACCATGTCAATAAATAAGTAGAAAACCTTCAGGTGCAATAGTATGCAATACGTTTTGAAGTAAGGTTTTTGTGATCAATATATGCATCTAGAGGGAGACAGTGAGGAGACTTAGCACCATACAACAAAGAATCGTGTGGTTTACTGAAGGAACCTGAATGCAACTCTCAGCAGTTTTGAATTAGGAAGGTTTCTGATTAATGGATGGCTACAGCAAGCAGTGTACGCATTCGGTGGATATACGGTACATTAAACTATATTTGAGAAGAGGTTGCTTCTAAATGTCCCATCAGATACTGCAGATCACAATTTTCATTTTCATAGAGTGGTTTGTCATTGCATTGTCCTTGTACCCTTTGTGCACTGCTCATTTTGCTGCATGAAAATAATATTTAGCTCTGTTTTGTTTTGTACACACGGTCGTTGACCACCTGCGCAATCTAATGATGTCAGACACAAATGCTTTATCAAAAAATCTGCCTTTATAAAGATAATATTACGACATAATAATGTGGGCCAGTGAGATATCAGTGAAAAACTGTGCTGCATCGTACTGTGTTGTACCACTCTTCAGTCACTCAAACTGTACACACAACACAAGAAAGACACATGCAATATACATAATATAAGGATTAATGCAAGTATTAAAAGAAACAGTAATTAAAAAGAAAACTGTATCTTTAATCTCTATGGTTGCATTGGGGAGGAATGAGACCACTACTCTGCTTATGCTGTTATCACTGTCCATTTCATATGAGCAGATGCTTTCGCATTTTCAAGAATACGATCTTTATACTTAATGATGACGCAACGTTATGACAGGCGGGGGTGCGGGACTCCTTTGACTCCTGTTGCATTATTAACCTTGGTGCCAGAATTTTTTTTCAAGAAAACATTCAGTTTTGATATTACTATTTGAAATGGCTATTACGCTTGAAAATGGTTAAACATAAATGCATACTATAAATGAGAAAAGTCATCAGTATGACCCAAAGTTTGTGATCCAGTAAATCCACCCCCAAAGGAGGGTGATGCAGAAAAATAGGTTTGGGAACCACTGCCCTACAATACAATATTCCTTGAAAGATCGGTCAAAATCTTCAGCATCCTGCGATTGAGTGATGTAATTTAGGCCAAGAGTACATAACATTTGCTTGAATGTGCATATTTTTGACTGATAATAGGCTATATTCAACCACAAAATAGTGAGCATTTATGTATTAATAAATGTTAAAACATAATTGTTAAAACTCAGTCGAGTGAGGGAGCGATGTTCGAACTGCAAAGTGGCGAGGGATGTACTGTATTTCAAGTACTCAATTGTAGGATTGTGTTTTTTAATGATTATTGATAAGACTTATAAGCCCTTCAAATTCACAAAGGAAGAAAAGTAATACAGGGTGTTGTTTCTTCTTCTTCCTATACAGTTCCAGTGGATGTTTTCTCCCTCAACTCAGAATGGAGAGGTTTCTACGAGTATCTGGGCAAGCGGCAGGTCACCACATTTACAGTGACTGGCTTTAATGCGACCAGTGGAAGGGTTAACATCACTTTACTGGAGACCAGCGGCGTGTCCATCAGACTTTCTGGTAATACAAAAGTCCTCAAGAATGTCATACTGTAATATTGAGAGTTTTATCATTGATTTTAGTGTAAAAGACTATGGTGTTAATATTTTTGAATTGTTATTTTGTATGTATTTATTTCATTGGGAATTTTGAAAGAAAATAATTTAAAGAAACTGAATCTTCTCAGCAGTTCGATGGAAAGAAATCTAGATGTGAATGCAGAAAGTGTATCTTATTGCAGCCAATGACTTTGTTGGACTTCAGGAGGTTTTCCACCAGCTGCTTATAATTATCTGCTTGTATTTTCCAGGAAACTCTGATCAGCAAAGTCAATTTCTGCTACCATTCCGGGAAGCATTATGCTTGTAGACCAGTGTAATCTGAATTGGGGGCTGCATTACATGACATCCGAAAAAAAAAAAAATTGCAACTAAACCAAAAAACTCCTTGTAAGTTCACAGAGTATAAACAACATGACTTCACAATCCAGCATGAAGAAGATGGGGGCTCGGGAGGTTCAACGTGTTAATACTCAATTTAGTAGATCTCACATTGAGTCACACTTATTCCACACTTTGTTGAAGCTGATGTGATATGATGCTTGATAGAATCGATAGATACCTTGGGATTTTTTTTTTTTAGGAGTGTTCACAGTTGGCAGAGCACAAACAATATGGTTTGGCGTGAGACTTGCTTGTTAATGTGCTAAATGATATGATATTCAGGGCCATTGGAGCAATCCATAAAGTGTCTGACAGGTTTTGTGCCTCTGCAAAGAAATCCACATAATCCCTTCGATTCATGTCCTCTGTGATTACTACTTTTGAACAGTGCAACTTCATGACAGTAATGTGCATGGCTCAAATGGTAGCGTGGTCATCTCCGAAACTGAAGGTTACAGGATCCCCCTAATACTGCATCATCAGTAGGTAAATGCTAACAGTGTCAAAGCGCTTTCAGTGCCTTGGTGGTGGGAAAGCGCAATGCAAGCAAAAGACCAAACCAAACTGCGTTAAAGCGTGATCATCTCCATCCCCTCTCCTTCGCTAACAGAACTTCTTTGTCCATCCTCCAAAGGTACCTACAAGTCTGAGGAGAACCAGCTTCTTTTGAAGGTCTACCAGGTCAAAGGACCCACAGAGCATTATTACAACAAGTTTAAGAATGACAACTGGGCAATGGATGGATATGTAAGAGACATCTCTTTTTTTTTTAAACAAACTGTTCTCACATTCTGGGGTAGACTTCACCTCCCCATGTTTGGAATTAATCATAATGCATGGCAAACATTTTCTTTGCATGTAAAGGTTTCTATTTCCCCCATACTGGGGACATGTAGCGTGCCTCCCAACATGCATGTACACAGCTTCCAAAATGTACGCCATTTCAAAGTTGGTGGCTTTCGTCAATGTGATGTAGAGCTTGTTGTGTGTGAGTTGTGTCTGTTTAAGCTTGATATAATACAATAATAATAATCATAATAATTGTTCCCATAGTAATCAATAATATTGTCAATGAACATGTAATACGCCCAACAGGTTGGTTATTATTGTCCATAACTGTTTACATTTTAAGTCCATCCATTTTCTGTGCAACTTATCCTCATTAGAGTCGCAGTGGTGTGCTGGAGCCTATCCCAGCTGCCTTTGGCCGAGAGGTGGGGTACACCCTGGACAGGTTTTCCATGTTGGAAGTCATGGAGGGATTTTATGTTAGGGACAGCTGAAGGCTTCAGCCTTGCCTTGTATCCAAGCTCACTGGCAACACTGCAAACCTCCTCAAAGTAATCATTGTTGACATGCGCCGAGCATAACAACAACCACTTCAATAGCCCTGTTTTTTTTCTCCCCCAGCTCTTCCCAACTTTTTCATCTTTCAGCCAATTAGAAAGACAAACACTGTGAGCCGTGCCATTTCACCGGCCTGCGATATAAAGTCTTGGCAAGAAAAATTGCTTAAAACAAAAAATGTTTACAGGTGATTACACAGAACAACAATATGCTGACAGTCATCCTTTGAGGACGTCTCACTTACTGCCTTATCTAGAAATTTAATTGAGTTACAGCTATAGAATTTATACGTATATTATGCAAAAGTGTGTTTGATTCCCTCACTTTATCATGGTTAAGAATTTGGGATGACCATTTACCCATCCTCTTGGGGAGCAATGAGCAACCATCGTGTGACGCTCTGGGACCGAATCTGGGTCGTAGGTCAGCATCTTGGTCAATGAAGCATCCATGTGATGTGATCCGACCCCACAAACTAGAAGTTTACTTAGCTATAATGTTGCCTGCATCAGGTCATCACAAAGGCCATTGAAATTCCAGGGAGTTATTGCATCTGTCACATTATGCAAACGAGTTCCAATGGCATACAATGAAGTCTAATTATCTTTTCAGTGTGGTTTTTTTGTGTGTAGTTTCCTAAAAAGCTTTTGTTATCTTTGTGAATGCATGTAGCTCTATAGACATATCTTGTATAAAGAATTTTGCCAAAATCACAAAAGTCTTACTTACTTTTTTTTATTTACACTGAATGAAATAAGATATAAAAAGGCATTAGAAGCTCCCCTTTTATCACTTTAGCATGATATCCAGCAACACTTTTTTGCCCATCGTAATGAATAAACTTAATATCATCAGTGTTACATTTACATTTGCTTTTTTTCCCCTCGGGATTTTTTTTTCCTGTACAGCATTTATGCCCACTTCTGATATTTTATTTAGAGATGCTCAATTTTGCCTTTTTACAGGCATCTGATATTCTGTAAATGCCATTTATTTGAAACATTTTGTCTGTACAAAAGTCATTTAAAAAAACATCACCAATAATAACATAAAATAACGTTCTAGTACCAACAAGTAAGACAGGTTAGCTTTAATAAATTCACAAATAAATTAAAAAATGCTGGTAACTATACAATTTTGAAAGTTGCACATTTCTATGTGGCGCAAACATCAGTGTAAGTATATGAACTGGACTCATTCAGCAGTGCTGCAGTCACTTGTTATTTTGCTGTTAGTATGCTAGCTGTGTGTGACTCTTCCCGAGGTGTGCTATTAGATTAAGAGCATTAATGAAAGACGCCTCACCCAATGTGTTGAAAATTGCAATATGCAAATTGCATATTTACAATCCAAAGAAATTCCACACTCTGGATATCTTGTAGCAAGTGTGGGGAGCACGGTGTCGGACCTCACACTTGCCAATATCATTATCGGCAGAAAAAAACAATACCAATATGAACCGACATCAAATGTTTTACTATTTTTTATTATTGTACTCATATTACCATTACGAGTTGGACAGAAAAAAATGTTCATAGTATATAACCTATTTTCCGACAATATTTCTTCAATGCAATCTCAATGTATTGGTTTGTATTTTGATGAAATTCTTTTGATGTCAGCATGATGTCATAAAGAATATAACAGCATGCCATCATACTCCAGAATGTGTAGCCTCTCTCATTGCCACAAAACAGCCTGTTTGTGTGTATATTTTATGTTTTGCAGAGCTCTGACTTATGATCGCACCATAAAGCCAATCTTCCTTGATGTTCTCTCCTTAGGTGACTGCAGAATCAGACCAGAAAACATTTGTCTACCAGGGGCATATTCACAGTAAAGACTTTGGCAAGTTCCATCTGATGAGGCAAGGTAGGACTGCATATCCCCACAGAGGTTCGATTTCATGATTTGCACTGTAGAATTTGTTCCGTTTGTGCTGGATTTAAACATGGTACTATTCATCATGTAAATGTGTGTTGGAAACTAACAACTGTGTTACAACTCACAATTAAGACACCAAATATCAATTTCTAAATTTTTGCTAATGTTTATATGCAGAAAAGTATGTTTTGAGTTAAGTGTGGGTTTCTTTGTGTGTATGATGTCAGGCCCTGTAACCACAGTCATAGACCCATCCAACCCGTACACCAACAGCAGCTCTGTGGCAGCAGCCATCTTGGTACCTTTCTTCGCCCTCATCCTGTCTGGATTTGCCTTCTACCTCTACAAGCACAGGTAAGCTGTGCACTCGATGTGAAGGCACGGCGGCTGAGAATAAAACACTGCATCTTTAAATTTTAATCATGCTTAATTCAACATTGATTTAATCTGAATTTAATGTAAAGTTTATACCTGAACTGGCAGTTGGTGTTCCATTTTTACCTATGCATGCATATAATGGCATGGTAATTTGGAAAGCACAACAACAGTTACATTGACTGCTTAATCACTTCTCTTCAGTGCACTCCTATTCCCTAACTTGTTTTGTCTAATTGAATAAGTAATTTCATATATTTGCCTGAAATTAGCTTATTCTCTGCCATATTTCAACACGCTTCTACTTGGCAGTCTCCTCGGACTGCTAATTAATTACTGCATGTCTACATTTTTGTTCATGTTGGGAAGAGGTACCATAGCGGGATTGGATTTCAGGGCTCTCCCATCGAAGCAGTGAACAGTGAACAGCAACTTTGGTTATTGTAGATGGAAAGTACAGAATAATTCATACTATTGCTATCTAAAGACAAATTTCATAAAAGCATAACTCAAAAAGAAATAAAACCAGCATAACGGCTTATCATTTTTATTTAGCCTATTCAGCCTCCCAGGTATGATCTTTCTGCATGTTAAATAAGGATAAAAACTACTTACTATACTATTAAATGACAAGCTCCCAGTGTGTATGGATGTGTACAGATGTTAAAGCTGATGGTTGTATGCAGGACATTGTCTGCTGACACAGATGACAATGAAAGACCCAAAGATACCTGGGGGCCAGGCGGCAGGTAAGACTGACGCCTGTCAATCACCTGGTTTCCAATGGCAACCAGAACTCCGCCCGCCGCCACATCCTCCGTCAATGTTGCCATCGCTTGTTTGCAAAGATTTTTTTCATGCTTTCACGTATGGCTGCACAATGGAGGACAATAGCTTATATGTTTTGAAATAGAATCAAAGGAAAATGTTAAAATCCTCTAATGGTTGAAAAAAAAAAACGATGTGATGTTACCAAAGATGTGCAGCCCTACTGTGTCTAAACGGCTGTTATTTGAAGCTATCGTGAATTTTATTTTGTCTTAGACTTCATTGTCATCTCTCTGTCAGCATGATGTCATTAAGAAGCCTCTTCAAAGCTTTTAATGCCAGCAACATTTTATTTTCACCTGTGTGTGAGGTCCTATCGAACAACATGTGGCCTATTTCCTGTAAATTATCATCAATAAGTTATGTCAGAGGAGTCAATTGCAGGTCATTGACTACCAAGAGCTACACTGGCTGCTACTTACTGGCTTGCTGAGTCACTGCAATACATGAGTAATATTGCTAGATAATTAGCCCAGAGAATGAAAGTGTTTCCTCCCTTACTATGTAGGGCAGCTTTGGTTAGCTTGGGGGTTTTGGGGTGACGTCTACATTTATACTTGCATTTTTTTTTGTCAATGGGTTGAATGGTTGACAAAACAAGGGAAAACTCTGAACTGTGAGCTTCCATTTTGAGTACAAAATCCAGGAAGAACAGGGAAACTCTAAGGGATAATGTACACCAATAGACCGTATACTCATTTTATGGGCATTTTCATTTGAAATGTATATAATTTTGGTCTAATGGTATCGTTGCATCAGCTTGAAGCTTGGCAAGATGTGAGATGACAGTTCATGTATTCTCATGAATGCAGCTGCCTCATAAGTGCCAATGGCCTTGTGTCTCTCCAGTTTGCCGCTTGATCCTTGTTTGCATGCTAAAACAATCTCTCATAAAGCCAAGCCAACAGAAACAATATCCTGGCATTACAGTCCAGTGTTTTATCTATGCATTTTATAGCAAAGTGTTTTTAATGAAAGCCTAGAGTGAGAGTGCGTCTGCTGCAGTTTGTCCTGCTTTGGCCTGTAAGTCTGTGCAGACCCTATAATACTGTCAAAGCAATTACATGTGCTGCTTTTCATCCCAGCAATAAAATTAAAGTATTGCACACGGGGCCACAAACAGAAGCTAATGCAGCGACTTGAACTATTGCCATGCAGGGGAGTCTTTGTTGTGTGCTTGTGTATAGTAATAGGTTTAGGCCATAAGGTAAGCATTGTAGCTCCCTTGGGTTGGATTTTAACAGCGTGTGCAGACACATACACACACTTAATGAGGTCATAGTCAAAAAGTGATTCAGCCACAAAATTCCATAGTCCCACAGCGCTGCGAGAAAAACATATTTTAAAAATCATTCTATAATGACATGATTTGAATGAGTTGTGAGAAGTCAAATTTTGCGTAACATAGCAACCTTCACCTCACCTTCATCTCTGCACATGAAGAGCAGATGGGCACACCGTTGAGGCAAGAAGTTGGTAGACCGGCATGACACCTACTACCAATCAGGCTGTCTACCATGATAAATAATCTTTAATAAAACATCTGATCAATTGTATGCATCTTTGGATTCTTAGGTTCCCTTGTATTTTTACAATGGCATCTTAATGTGTACCATCACTCTATACAAAGGTTTCTTGATTTAAAATCTTAAAACTGAAGATCCACCAAAAGTAACACGGAAATTTTTACATTTTGTAATTGGCTGTACTGAAATCATTTCCCATTATTTTCATATGCTTGGTCAATTCTTGTAAAAATGTAATTGCATGCAGTTTTGAGTTTACATCTGCAGTGGAAGATGATTCAACGATTCAAACACAGTCGTTAAATCCATTTCAGTGGATTTACAACTAGGGCTGCACGGTAGGCAAGTGGTTAGCGCGCAGACCTCATAGCTAGGAGACCTGAGTTCAATCCCACCCTCAGTCTGTGTGGAGTTTGCATGTTCTCCCCGAGTTTGTCTATGTGTTCCCTGTGATTGGCTGGCGCCCAGTCCAGGGTGTACCCCGCCTCTCGCCCGAAGACAACTGGGATAGGCTCCAGCGACCCTCGTGAGGATAAGCGGTAGAAAATGAATGAATGAATGATTTACAAATAATCTGTTCCAGTGTCTAACTGTTGCAGCTCATTTTCAACATTAATGCTTGTCAGACAAGTGGAAAAAGAAGTTAACTGCTCTAAAATCTAACAACAATGAAACACTTCATTTTGATACTAAGAAATATTCTTCTAATTTCCCATGCTGAAGCGAGTCCTTGCCGCAAAAGTCGAAAGAAAAAGCAACAAGACCTGTGTCAAGCTACAAAAAGCCAAACAAAAAGCAAATGTTAGTTAAATTCTGAAATATAATACTTCATTCAACTTCAGAGGCTAAGCCATATCAGGTATTGATACCTTATGTAATAACTGCATAGTCCCCGTTACTCTAATGTGATCATTAAAAGAGCAAATTCATTTATGAATTCATATTACCATAAATGAACCACAGCTATTGATTTCTGGCTAGCTGATGGCACTCATGCAGCATAGACCATGACACTACCACCACCATGTTTGACTGTAGTATTGCCAGATATAACGACGACAATGAGCTCTCTTTTTCGTCATTTTTAATCGTACTATTATGCCATGAGACGATACAGCGCAATAAAAATGGTTGCTGACATGTGAGAAGTGAATATGAATAAGATACCATCATGTCATAATGCCACTCTTTCCTACTGTCTGTTTCAGAACCCGTCCCAAGGTCCAGTTCAATGGCTACGTGGGCCATGAAAGCACCAATGGTCAAGCATCATTCGAAAACCCCATGTATGACACGAACATGAAGCCCACCGAGGCTAAAGCCGTTCGATTTGACACCACACTCAATACAGTATGCACTGTGGTATAGTCCATCATATCCGCCACTAGCTAAAAACAGCAGTCCACCCTGGCTGTCTGCGGTGTGGTTTAATCCAACAGGACAAACAAACAAACAATGAATGGCACCGGCGCAGTCTGTGTGGTGGCGTGCTGTCAGCATACACTCCAGTCATGTGCCTCTGCTTCCTCCCAACATGAGGATCCACCGCCTCTCCCTCTAGTCTGACAGGTGATAATGGGAGCAGACAGTGATGTCATTGAAAAATGTGTTCATTTGTCAGGGGGGTTAGACATGAAGGGAAAACAGGCAAGTCCAGAGATTCTTAACTTCCAACTTAGAAAGGTGAAAACCTCTCCATTGGCCTTTGGAGACCTTTCCTCCAACGGGAATTTATCCAACTCTATATCCCTATGCCAAATAAATATGCACAGTGGTAGAAGGCTTACTGGCTCCCCCACTGGGCACCAGAATGGGTTAGACAGGACTAAAGTTGGCCTTTTTTTGCTGGAAGGTGCACAAACTCGTTGGCATCTAAATCGACTAAACTAAGTGACCAGTTGTATCAGACTTGAAATCAAGTACAGAACGTAAATGGTACTTGGAGTGGTTGTTTAAAGGTTTGAACACCTTTTTAGCCTGCTTAGACTATTGGAAGGTTCCCATTCATTAAGACAGGACAATCACAAAAGTTGTCTCTCTACCTTTCACTATTGACTACAGTATATGCCTTATTGTATTACTACAATATCTGGCACCCAATTAGGCTAAACCATCAGAAACGTGACAATTCTCTCTACATAGCTTATGATGTGAGGGCTCCGGTGCATTCAAATTGCTCAATCATAAGGTATACAGGTAGTCCACCTTGTGCTTGTGGTCATGTGGGATGGTCTCCACCCATTGCCATGATCCTTAACCTGTGAAGCAGTCCTATAGCTTCTATGAATTGCATTTTATGACTAGATGCCATAAAACAGTCCCAAGACAACAACTAGACAGTGCGGAAGCAGAAATCCACACACTTTCAAACAGTCCGTACTTGGACTCGCCAGGATTCCCTGTTTGTTGGCTGAACAAGAGGAGACCTGGAGGCATTAAACTGTCAGGACGGCCGACCCAGGATGGAAACATCTTCATGTCTCTAGTGGAGGAGGAGGATATGATCCAGGGCCAGGTGATATTTGTATCATTCAGCCACAAAATCAAAAGCAGATGAAGACTCTCATAGATGGTTTGAGTGACTGACATGAGACAAATGGACGGAGGATCTTCTCTGTTTTTGGACTGGGATAGAGACAAGGTGGGGTTGCTATGGAAACAGAGGCAGATTGTCTCTTCTGGCACTTTTCTTCAGTGAAGATATCGATGAACTTATGTTCAAAACCCAGTGGCCCAATGGGACTTCCCAATCCGCTGCTGCTGGGACCGCCCAAGTATAAACTTTATACAGACTCTTGAACCGCACAAATTTTGCACTAGTGTGTTTTTCTGACTGGATTATGAACAAAAAAATAATTTTGGGGTAAGAAATGGTTTTGGAAAATGAGTCCTTCAAATTTTATTCAAAGCTTCTATCTTTAAAAAAAAGATGACTAAATGATGGGTAATTACAGGGTTACAGAGTGTTTGTATATATACATTTATATTTCACGCCCCCGCCCTCGCTGAAGGTGTGAGCATCCGCTACGGCCCTGTATATTTTATCGCCGTGACAACAGTCTACCCCACCAAGAAAATTGTGGTGAGTTTACCTGTGGACCTCCGGCCTTCTTGTGTGTCATATTGGCACCATTGTTGTGTTCATGATCTGGAAGCTCATACTGACCTGCTACTAAAGGTCGACGAAATAGCAGACAGTGTGATGCTTCACATATCATATCTCAGAGTGAACTCATTGATTCCACACAGTAGTAGCAAAAGTGTTCAGAAGCAACAAAGTCTTTAAAAAGATGTGTTGTTAATGTCCCCGACCACGCTCATGTATTTCACGCCTTTTAATGCACTTTTTCACTCCAACACACCTTTTTAAAGAGCACAGCCTTTCATCACTTAAAAAGTACAATTTATCTGAGCAAATTACCTCTTTATTGTGTTTTGCACCTTCCCAATCAATACAAGGCTAGGTAACGTAAAAAAGCTTGAGGTTTTGATTTTTTAAGTACACATTCCTCACTTCCAGGTTAAAGTACCAATTAAAAGAGTGATGTCATGAATATTACAGGATAATCTGAAAGGTGACCAAACGGGATCACTACGTATTTATGCTACAGAAACTCGACTATTGCTGCCTGAAGATATCCACAGTAAAATGGACAGTGGAACCTGTAATGTCCAGCAATTTATGACCGGTATATTTTTTGTATGGAAAGATCTCTCTATTACTCATGTTTTAAAATTTTGAGTCAACATTTTTTTTTTCAATATTAAGTCAACATAATCAACTTTGAGTCAACATACTGTCAGCTGCAGCATCAGATGGTGATGCCTTTCTGGCACCTTCTTCTCCAGCAGATATCTGCAGCTGTATGTCGGATGGATGGCACGTTAAGTCCCCACTCAATGTCCCTTCTCTCCTGCATGGTGCATTCACGGACATCAGGTCATTAAAAATTGTTTGCCTAGGCCAAAACACGTAACCCACTAGAAATTGTTAACATTATTAGAGCACTCTCAACATTAAATAACACCCCTACAGCCACTTTACATTCATTAGTTGATATAATAAGAAAATACTGCATATAACTCATAAAATAAGGCAGGACTCACACATGTTGGTACTGGGAGAGTTTCTTGTTTTTATTTTTGACTACAGAGGTCTGTACAGTACTTCATGCAGTGGTTATTGTCTGATCAGTGTAACATTACTGACAGCGAGAGAAACGTAAATGCTACATATGTCTCAATGCCTTACATTTGATTTTTTTTTATTTTTCTATTTCTATGCATGAAAATGCTTCATTTAGGCAAAGATATATGTACACAGATCCATAAATAAGCAAATGTTTGGAGTAATTCAATATTATGGCTAACATATTTGAATAACAGTGAAGTTCGAAGTGGCGGGGTATTACTTTTTTGACACTTTTTGTGGATTTTCAAGCCAGAAACTACCCAAAATTCACTTCAAATTTTGGCTGGAAAATGAATCATTTTGGGCTGAACGATACGTATAAAAGTACATGGACATGCAAGTCTTGTGCTGGCATCCTTTTTCGTTTTTAGAGGCATATTTTCCTCCCAAATCTTGACTTTATAGGTTCCACTGTATATTGCATCTTCAGTTCTACAGTAGATACGATTGGCTGGCGCTAGTTTCCAATTACTTCAAAAATGTCGCTCATCAGACAAAAAGACAACATGCACAATATCATGTGTTCCAAGTTTTGACGAGAGATGCTGGAAGCTCGCTGCAGCAAAATATGCAAGCTTCAGCTGATTTTTTTTGGCATTATCAGTCAAAACTTCCACACAATAGTTTGCAGCATGCAACAACATGTGTCTGAAAAGGCGCTGCATTGGGTTTTGATGCCGGATGAAACTGCTGTCAGTGTGTGCATTCCAGTGTCTGCAGGCTTGTTTCACAATGCGCATACAACATTCTCACATTAGGTTTACGCCTCAGGCATTTTTTGTTTGTAACCTGCATGACTTTGTCCGCATTAATTTTACACTGTGGTTTGTTACCGTATAAATAATTCACCTTCAATATGTCCATCATGAACTTGCAAACAATACATGAGAAATCCAGTTCACACAAATAAGTATTACATTTGCTGGAGACTCATCTTAAAAAGTAAGAAAAACATGAAGTGGTTTTTCATTTATCCTGGAAAATGAGAAGAAATCATACATTGAAATGTCCCTAACGAATGACAACACAGTGACAATGACAATATAGAGTAGCTTTTAAAGACAAGCAAAATAGCTGTTTGTTACTCTTTGTATGCTGGTGTGCACCCATTGAATTGATCTAATTATATCATTTGAGATTTCCCATTGAGCCAAGAGGGCATAATATAACCTGGAAATAAGAGGCTGCAAGGGTTCCACAATAAAAGGTCTAATTTGAACTGCTAATGGCATGCTGCTGATCTCCAAGTGTGCCCAACACAAAAAATGTAGACTCTTTTTATTATAGTCCTCTTTATCCTGCCATGTAACGATTCAACTTGCACTGTGAGAGGTTACGTTTGGGTGGGAATTGAGCTAAATGCACAGTGAGCGTGTGTGCACGTCCTCAAAGGTTACTGGTGCCGTAATAGGGTCTCCAGCCTGCAGCCAAAATCAGAAGTTATTACCGGGATCTCTGTGAGATAGCGGCCATGCAGAATGAGCAAACAACATAGAATGAAATGAAAGAGTACTGTTTTATCTTTCACTAACCAGCTGTGGGCTGGTACTAACTTGACAAATGGATCCTTACAGTCGTCCCTCGTTTTAACGCAGTTCATTGGTCCCAGCCCCGCCGTGATAGGTGAATTTCCAAATGGTGGTATTCTATATTAATAATTAAATATGTTTGTTTTTAATGACCTGTTTATGTCTAGAGCCCTCTAGACATTAAACAACACCCCTATAGTAATCTTTGTACTCATATTACCTAATATAGTAGACATGATAAGCAATAATAAGACATAATAACTCACCGTTAGCATTGGGAACGTGCCTTGTTATCTCGAACGTAATGTGGGTAAATCGCATGGCAACAAAAAACAGATCAACATCCTCACTATGATGTTTGTCATTTGATTGATGTACGCAAAAGTGAATCTAACATCAATCTGCCATACGTAGACGCACACTCCAACAATACAACTAGCTGTGTTGTGCACTGGCTGAATAGCAATCTACGAAGCTAACTAGTTAGCCTCCAGTTTTTTTCTCAAATTAAGTAGAGGTTTGAAACTGAGTGGGGAAGAAGGACAAAGTAAGAAGTCAAAAAAGTACCACTTCCACACGGAATGGGAGAATAACACTTTTTCACTATGACATGTTGGACTTGCAAGTTAAGCTAATTCAGTGCTTCTCAATTATTTCCATTCATGCCCTCTCCCCAAGGATTTTTTTTTTGGAACGGTCAACCACATAACAGCGATCATTTATTAATTTTTGAAAAACACAGCGGGAGCAACAATCAAACTGCGATGCAGCGAGGGACGACAGTATTAGATTTTCTTCATCATACGGTATACTGTAATCAAAAGGGGAATCCTGGATAGAGAAAATAGTGCAGTTGTTTAACATGGCCTTACCAAATGATCATACAACTTACTAAGTGCCCTTCTTTCCCAGGACCCTCCTGTTTAATACACAGCACAGCTTCTGGTCTGCTTGGAAACACATCAGTGTAACATCCTGTAGGTGGTAAAATCAGGCCTTCAAAATAAAAGAAGCATGCCAGTAAAATAACATAATTGCACCACAGTAGGAATTCTGGTGGAAGATCAGCATTTCCAGACATGCTCCATTTTCAAATGGTATGGGCAGACACTCCAAACTTGAACACAATCTGTTTTCTGTGTGCTCCATTTCTGCGATTTGTTTGGGACATACACTATTCCTACACGATTCCTTGTTTGTGTGAAGTAGATTTACTACTGTATCGTTTCAACAAACCCCCAGAATATGTATTTTTTAACAGCCGGGGAGGTCCTTCAGGAGGCGCAGTGTTCACCATCACCATCGTCACCCTCCTTTCTGTCGCCATTGTGATGTGCTGCTCAACTTGAAATTGCAACAGAAGAGACATTTTTGTACAGAAATCTATTTTTTATGGAGAGTTTGTTTTAAAAAAAATAATAATAAATAAATAAATATGCTGTACTTTTTATGATTGCTGATGTAGGTTGGCCAACACCTTGTTTACGGAAAGACATGAAATGTTTTTAGAGCTGTTATAACTTATGTCAAATGATCAGAGAGAAGATGTCATAGTAGAATGGGTGATGTTTCACAGGAACACTGGAAATGTTTCCTCCATTTTTAATTTCAATAATGATAGCATTAATACTACAGTGATGGTGGTAATAGTGGGGTCATTATACTGCAGCTCTGCACTATTGTGCAAAAGTCTTGGGCGGCCATTAGATACAGATACAGTATAGTATAGTATATTGTTTTAGTAATGCGAGAATAACCATTAATTCGGTAAGTGGAAGAGAGCAGCCCTCCACCAAGGCGGCATTGTTAGTGTTGTCATATTAGTGGCTGTTAGTGTTTGACACCACGTTACACCTAAAACATTGTTTTGAAGTGGGAAATGATGTCATAAGGTGCATTTAAAACACACAAAGTGGTAAAGTGGAAAAAAATTGTTACTTGATAACTGCAGCAACAAGCTTTTAATGCGGTTTGGAAAACAAGCACAATCATGACAATCATCCAAAAATAAATAATTAGAATTATAACATGGGCTAATGTTGCAGCCATAATCAACTCCTTGTTAAAAGTCAACTCTGAACACCCCCGACATTCACTTATCACGGTAAGGATATAGAACCAATTAACCGTGATAAATGAGGGACTACTGAACATCCCATTTAATCTCATGGTACTGTCTAAACACAAAGCAAGAGGTGGCCAAAGACTTTTGCACAATATATATATATATATATATATATATATATAAAGCTAGTTTTCCACAGTGTTCCTGTGAAAGATCAACTAATAGTAACACATCTACAACTGCATTAGAGACAAGTGTTCTCCTGAGAGCTTTTTCATGACCTTTTTGGCCCCAAAGCGATGCCCCGCGTATAAATGAGCTAAGATGTGGTTCCTCCCAGGGGAACAGGGACACATACTGTACGGAGGCTCCAGTTCCATTGGATTCTATTGCAATGTTTGCGACCCATTATTTTGTATGACCCAGAGAGAGACATAAATAACGCAAGCATACAGTATGTGAATGCAGCCTCATAACCTGTTGTCAAAGAGACTCACACTTTAACAGCTACAGTATTTTGAAGATTTGAGAATAAAGTTTTTATACAACAAGTTTTGTCCTCCGTGTGTAAACTGGCCTGCCCACTGTGTCTCTCAGCGTAGTGCGCATGTTAAATAACAAATCAGACGGCGTGTTTGTGCATGATTGAAGCACAGCAGCGACATCCCAGGCTCAAAGCAGCAGAGGCCTTCCAGTGTGGACTTTGCATGATTACACTTCTCACAGGTGTTCCATCCTCTTCACACAGTGTGATAATGTTCACACAAGATTAATTGTGGACCGTGCCTGTGTGTCTGTGTGTGTGTGTGTTTTTTTTCTCCATAGAGATTTGAAAGCACTTTGACAGACGGCTTCAACTGTGGATCGGCTCCAGCTTCTGTCTGCATTCAATTTAAAATGGATGTTGTGCTGCTTTAATATCTGTAGGGACTCATGGAAAGACCGCATTAACAACAAAATCAAAAAGTTGTTTTCATAGAGGAGCCTAATAAACAGTGGTCAATACTGATGGGTGATATCAGTGGCGTTCACCCAGCACAATTTTTTGCCCAGTGCTTAAAAAAATAATAATAATAATTATAATGATTTATTGTCACGGTTTCCCATTCACCCTTGTTATGATTCAAACCCAGGTGCCTTGGGCCAAAAGCCGCTATTGTTACCCACTGTACCACCCAGCCTATTTCCAACACTGTACATAACCATTACCATTATTGTACATACCATTATTAAAGGGGACCTATTATGCTCATTTTCAGCACTTGGTATTGAGTTGTGGACTCCTATAGAGCATCTACATACAGAAAGCTTTCTAGATCTTCCAGATTCTGCACCTCTATCTGTAGTGTTTCCATGGACTTCCTGCTTCCGACCCAAACGATCTGTTTAATTTACTTCACATCCTGCCCTCCTCTAGGTACGCCCACTCTGCCGTGATTGGTCACACTCCCAAGCACTCCCGAGGACTTCCGGACACTGAGTGCCGGTAAATATGCAGCCCATATAAGGAAGTCTAGATTGAAACGACAGTAGAACTCGGTGTTAGAACAAACGTCTTTTCAGGGTTCACTTCCAAATGTAAAATTGGATCAACATTTATAGACTGGAAAAGTGGAACAAGTATAATAGGTCCTGTTTAACTTTTTATCTTAAAATACATTGTTACAGATACGCCTGATGTTCATTTCTGCTCCTAACGTCATCATCATCAGTACATCACTTCCACCTTTGATCTCCTTGCTTGGGAAGCTGGTGCTCAGCCAAAAGTAATGAGCGCAAATGGAACGTCTCGGTTATATAAGGGGTTAAGACAACTCCAAACCTCTACACTACAACATCATCTGGAGCAGTTCAGAGTCAAAATATATTACATGTACTCACCACAGATCGAGTCAATTCTCCTCAGTCAGCCATTGTGGGTGTAACTAGGCTTGTCAAACAGTTTTGCTCTGTTCAGCCAATCAGAGGATGGAAAAATCCCGACATCGTGAGGCTAATCTGAATCTGATTGGTTCCAGAAACAGCCCCATTGCTCATAGAGTTTAAGTGACATGGGCCAGCCATTCATATTCTGAAGACCCTTGGCATATTAACTTGACATCCTCGTACTGGCAGCAGTACAGCCAAGAAACAAGCTACTAAATGAAGATAATAGATTGTTGGGAATGAGTGAATACAATTTCATGGAACAAACAGTGGAATTTAAACTGGACATCTACATCAGTTCTACTGATTGGCTGACATTGGCTGAAGGCTGACAGATTATTTGCTATGTTTGCATGAATCACCAACTTCATGCAAGTCATTAAATAATAATAATAATAATTCACGAATTAAGTCTCAAGGATCACTTACACGCATACACAGTACATATATCACTGAATAATAAACAATACATATAGCAACTTCAAATCAATCCATGTCAATTTCAGACTTAAAATAATGTACAGATTTCAGTAGCGCCTATTTCCATTCACACCACGCCCACTTCCGGTGTATGCCCCGCTCACTCCAAATACGGATACGGCTAATTTAGATGAGTTAACAGATACAGAGAACAGAGACCCAACTCAGATACCACATGAGCAAGCACTTGGCGACGGAGGCAAGAAAAAACCCTCTGGGGAAGAAACCTTGAACAGAACCCAGGCTCTGTGGCGCGGCCGTCTGTCTTGACTGGTTGGGCTAAGATATCAAAATAGAGTAGAGTGATAGATGGTAGATCAAGCCAGAAGTCTTAGTCTTAGTCCAAGGAACATACAGGATATGTACCAGGGGTCAGTTCTAACTACTTTTATGCTTTAGCATAGGGTTGACTTTTAAATAGGGAGAGTGTGTATGCCCCCCTGGAATTTATTTCACCCCTTTTTTTCTCTTTTATTTAATTAGTTTAAGGATTTATACACTTTTAATTGTGTCTGGGGAGCATTATTTTCATGACACATTCTCTTTTAGGTCATCTACTGGTTGACAGAGAATTCAAACTAAAAGGAATACAGTGTTCCGAAAACATGCATGTTATGTCAATTGGTGACTCCAAATAGGGATGAATGTGAGTGTGAATGGTTGTTTGACTATATGTGCCCTGTGATTGGCTGGCGACCAGTCCAGGGCGTACCCCATCTCTCGCCCGAAGACAGCTGGGATAGGCTCCAGCACCCCTGCGACTCTCGTGGGGATAAGCGGTACAGAAAATGGATGGATGGATGTTTATGGACTTCACCTTTGAACCTCATCTTGCTTTCAAGTAAGAAAAGAATCCTTTGAATGAAATTTTCGACTTGCCATGGTCCATCATCATGTGTTGGATAACTTCCCAAAAGAATATTGTTCTTGCTGTGATAATGCACAATAATGTCTGATACATCTCACCCTAAAGAGGTTTGCACTAGTGACACCTCATCCTTGGCTCTTCCGTACTGCACCTTTAATGTGTGGGAAAGGCTGTCATTCAACAATTTTGTCGTTGTAATCTAATATGAGAAGGCCACCTGAGCGCAGCTTTTCATGAATTCATACATAAATGAAATGTAAGTAAAACATGTTTTTTTTTACCCCAGCTCTATTATTTTCAGCCGGTTCCCTTGGTTACCGCCAGGTTGGTCACGTACCCTGGGACCTACAAATCATATCAGCGAGAAATGAGAGACGATAAACAAGTAAAGAGATTGCATCTGTCGGAGAAGAGCACGAGCAGTCAGCATGCTTGGGGATAACGGACAGCAGCTCCAAACTTTAATTCCATGTACAGCAAAGCTCTGAGCTGCTTTCTCAGGGCAAACATTGCAGGACTAAGATGAAATGTGAGTGAATTAAGATGCATTGGGAAGGAAATGAACCGGAATGGAGTTGTTTGTCTGGATGAAATAAAACAGAATTTACAGACTTGAAGCGATACAGAAAATGTTGGCTTATAGCCGTGCATTTAACTTGGGAACAACAAGTAATTGTATTTGGGTAACACATGTAGGAAACGCTGCACAACACATGTAGAATTCTTCAATTTCATGCCAGAGCGACCAAGGAGAACATCCATTTTGGGGTTTTACTCCGTCTCCGTAAAATCCTTGACAAGAGATGAGAAAATGTCCTGTCATATTATCACTTATGGATCATGTCACAGAATCTTTTAAAAGCGGTCACATGCTCCACATAGTGTAGATGTTGAAGTTAAATAAACTATGACTTCGACTGCAATTAGTTTTCTGATTGACACCATATTAAAAGGTTTCTTTCTTGAATAATGAACACTTTGGTGCCACCACTGGGGAGGATTAAACCTCATCTGTTTCTCCAAAGTTTATGAAACACTGACACCTTCAATTTGAGGAGATAACATATGCAGAAAATGTGAAAAGCATCACAATTTGTGTCAAAATGACAACATTTGTCAAGGTAAATACATCACGCATTTCTGCACACCCGACTGGTTATTCCATTAAATTCATTCACTGTACTAAAAAACATTTTATATATATTTTTTCTACTTAAAATTATTCAGTCTTTTAAAACTACTTCATACTGAAACCTGACAAGGTCGCCCAAATTTAAAGTCAAAGTGCTCTCCAAATTTGTTCATTTTCTACAGCCTTCTATCACACATAAAAAACTGTAAAATGTTGACTTCATGAAAATAGTGGCAAATGAAACCGAAGTACGGTGTTCGCAGTCGTGATGACTGGACACCACGCACATGATTTTTAGATACCAATGCATGATTAATTAATACATTAATTCACGATTCCAATTCGCTAATTAATCCAGACACCCAAAATGTTAACAATAGTTTTATGTAACAGATGTCAGCCTGTCGAGCTGTGTGGTTGTAAGTCAGTAAACATCACTTTGTAAACCTTAAAAGCCATGTTGGGAGTCAAGTTGACAGTCAGACCTTTTGGCTCAACGCTGAGCGCTCTCGACTCTCATGCCATAGGACCTTACATCAAGCCTACGGCGATGAGCATGGCTGGTTGGTTGCATTTACATGCAGAAAACAACTCTAAATGCTGATAAATAACAAATGAAATGGAGAAGTGATGATTTTTTTAAAATCCAGTAGTCTTTCTCACCTTTTTTTATCGAAGTGATGGTAATTTATCATCTATATAAATGTGCATGGAATTCTAACTAAAAGTCTCCATACCAACAAACCCAAAATGTGCATACTGACAAAAATGTCACTGGTCTACAAGCAAAAGAAGTGCAAATTGTTTCCAAGATACACTATTGGGTCAAAATAGGAAATGTATGCAAAGTAACGGTAATCTATCAGAAGGTAAGGTACAGTGTGTTTACAAGCTACCAGTTGTATCTGAAAGTGTGTCTTCACATACAATACAAACAAAACAAAAATGTTTTGTTTTTATTTGGACAAAATGCTGGCATGTAGAGAAATTTCATGAACGGTAGTAAAAATTGACTTTTGCATCAAAGTTTCTTGCAAACTACAAGACAGATAATTATAAGCAGCTGGTGGCAAACCTTATAAAGTCCTACAAAGCCTTTGGCTGCAATACTGGATGTCACTGAAGATACACTTTTTGCATTGACATCTAGATTTCTTTCCTTTGAACTGTGGAGAAGTTAGTGATGAGTCCTGTTCCACCAGGACCAGCTATAGAGAAAAGAACGTAGAATCCATTTATGCTTGCTGACTACTGTTGAAATGTGGTCAGGTTCTCACTGGGAGTGACCAGGATGGATAGGATCAGGAACAAGTACGTCAGAAGGACATTACATGTTAGAGGCCTTGGAGATAAAGTCAGAGAGGCCAGACTGAGATGGTTCGGACATGTCCAGAGGAGAGATAGTGAATATATTGGTAGAAGGATGCTTTGTTTAGAGCTATCAGGTAGGAGGCGTAGAGGAAGACCAAAGAGGAGGTTTATGGATGTAGTGAAGGAGGACATGAGGGTAGTTGGTGTGAGAGACAGATGGAGAAGACAGGGTTGGATGGAGGAGATTGATTTGCTGTGGCGACCCCTGATGGGAAAGGCTGAAAGAGAAAGAAGACATTTTATTTGTTGCCGCCTTTCAGAACACCCAAGGTCACCCAAGGTGTATCTCTGTTGTTTTGTTGTGGTTGGGATATTTGTTTTCTTGTTTCTTGCTGCAACCCAGTCCTGTTTAATAAATGGAATGAAAGGAATGACTGTTTTGTTCTGCACAATGTTTGGATGTACCATAACCGAGACAGTGTGTCAACTATTTTATCCAAAAACCGAACCCTACCAGGGGAGTATGAAAACCAAGGTACGACTTTACCTATTCCTTCCTGTAGGTTTTCCACGGTGAGGTGTTCCAACACTCTAATAAGGGTGTGATCGATGCGTCCATTTGCCACCGACTGCAACTGTTCCACTCAGATTTAAAGATGTATTTGTCAGATTTGCACAAACCCATCACAGAGACTCCCAGCCAATACTTAACAAAGTCTGAACACATGAAAGCCTACAATCAGACCCCAATCCAGTGGTGTGAAAGTGTGGAAAAGAGGCATAAAATTAACAAGGTTCTCTTCGTTCTTTGAGATGCAGCAGGAGCTTCAAACATTAGATAAACTCTAATTTCTTCATCTTTATCCCATCTGAACATTATCAGACAGTGATCGCTGGCAGGATGACTGTAAACAAACGTTTAAGCAGTAGTGAGTGGGTGTGTGAATCAGATGATAACACCAGCACAGATTAGACAACTTCAGGTTTAATGAGTCGTACTTTTACCTGGAGTTTAAACTTCACTGTAGTTTGCTCACTCCGGTTTCATCATCATCTTTTTCAAGTGAGACTTTTAGCAGCACATCTACATTTTTGACACGACCAGCAAACATATCTTGGGGAAACACTGAAATGCTATTATGTACTTATTGTATTGGCCTGTCGCCTAAAGTGGAGAATGGCAGTGCAGTTTGGCATCATTGCCAGGATTGGGGCATGATTATCATTTTGGCAGCCTGCACGGTTGGCAGCTTTGCCGCATTATTTTTTTTATTTTTTATTTTTTGCTATCTCTGGCTCTGTCTCTTGTCGCGTATGTGTGTGCATGTGACAGCGGATGAAGGATTCCTTTAGGGCAGAGCCTCCTGAGTCTCCTCTCATCTTCCACTCTCCTACACTCGTATGTCTGTTTGTTCCGTCCTTTTCTCTTTTCTCTCGCAGTGCTCGGCTGAACCGCAGCAGCATGCAAAGGTGGATATTCAACATGGCAGCAACTTCTTACAAAGAAAAAACATGCTTCTTCCTACCAATTTTTTGGTCATGTTGAACTGCGTACGTGGGAATCTGTGATGTGTATTCAATATTTTGACTTGTATTTTGCTTTGTAAATATTTTAACATGTTCAAAAGTGAAAAACATGGTTAATATTTCAGGTCACGATCTGTGGCATTTTAAATTCAGCATATTAAAAAGAAGTTGCACCATTTGTTTGGCTACTATGACCTCGTAAGGCTTCAAACATACACACACAGGTAGTTAGATTGCAGCTCTAGCCATAAACTTTAGATTAAAGCTCTATACTTTGTCCATTTAGTGTTTTTTTCAGTGACCTACACCATATGGGCGTCAGGTGTTACACCTTTTGGGGGTTATTATGACACACACACACACACAGTGGTGTCATGGGTTTTGTTCTTGTGCAGCACTGTGACTTAATCTCCACACATCTAAAAGTGTGTGTCCTTTCCCTTTGCTGCCGGAACATCCACTGCAATTCCATTTGGACCAAACACTAACATTTTATCTCCTCTTTGAGTTCAGTGATGAAATGATCGTACAACAGAGCTTGACCACTACAGACTAAGACCTTCATTTCTTTACACTTTACTGCTTGCGGCACTTTCACAACAAGAGTCCTGGCAGCATTTTTGTTGTGTTAGTAGCTACGTTTACATGCAGTCAAATAACCCGGAATATTAGCAATAACCCGGATGTGCACGGCCAATATAATCCTGAATATTACCCCTGGGTTACTACTTTTTAACCTGAATATTGGGTCATGTATACGCCTATCGGGATATCCCCATCCAAGGGAATATTGGTTTGTGTTCTATTTGAAAAGAATGTTGGGTCTTTGACAGGAAATATTGAATTTTTAAACATGGCGGCATGCAAAACTGCACATTTTTGGAGCAAAGAGGAAACTAACCATCTAATTAATGTGCTGAAAGATGGATATGAAAATGTGTATAACAAGTATAACAAGTACTACAGGTTCCGGGTTGTTCATTATACGCCTTGCTGGTGTTGGAAGAAGAAGCGGACGTGATGTACATCGCAGTTTTGATTGGATATCCTGATTGTTTATAATTTCCATGTATACAGGAATAACCCTGATTGTGCTGGCATGTAAACGGGTTATTCCGAACCTCATGCAAATAGCTAATTATTTCTGAAGGACTGTATGTACAGTGGAACCTTGGAATTAGAGGTTAGAGATAGATGTTAGGATTAGAGGTGGGGGTCAGGGTTGGGTTGATTTTTTGTTATTTTGATTTGATTTTCTTTTTTTTTCATTTTTTTATTGTTTTTTTATATTTATTTTGCATCACTGCCAGCCTTACACGATGTTAACTTGCTCTACTGACCGCATTGATCTACAACTGTGTGAAGAAAAATGAATCAAGGGATTGATTGAAGCCATATCAGCTTTAATCGATCATATCTGTCCCGCAGTGATGAAAGGCGAAGCCACATTTCCAAGTCATCTTTTTTGTTCTTGTTTCGCTCTGTGCCGTTTGACAGCAGGCAATGCGTTGGTTTGCCACTTGTCATTTTGACTTCTGAGCCCGAGACCAGCAGGTGCCAAACAAAACAGCTTTTATCATCTTACATGGTTGGCTGAGAAAATTGAAAATTGGTAGGAGGTAATGCATATCACTGCTAATGCTTTGATTGTGAAGGTACAGACAAAAAAAAAGATGTATTCATTACCACCGCCCAGGAGGTGGTTGGAGGTTATACTGCTGTCGCTAAACGATGGATGCCTGCATATTCATGAGTCAGCATATACGACCCCACAAAGTTAAAAAAACATATATTCTGTTTTACCTCTGGAAAGCCGTTTTTTTGTAACTTGGCCCTACATCTACAAGAAAGAAGGTCAAACACACGAGGCGCACATCGCTCATTCACCGACAAGTCTTCATAGTGATTATTATTTGCTTGGTATTCAAGTGCTCAAGTCACCAAAACATGTGTTTATCGTGTTAATTAATTTTCTATGCTGCTTGTCCATACTAGGGTCGCGGGTATGCTGGACCCTATCCCAGCTGTCTTTGGGCGAGAGGGGGATACACCCTGGACTGGTCGCTGGCCAATCGCAGGGCGAAAAATAACATTGAAACATCTGTATCTGGATCTTTTCACCCAGCTAAATTACCCTATCTGGACTTGGAATGGGCGGGGCATAAACCGGACGTGATTCATAATCGGAACATGGGTGAGGCTTAAATTGGTATATTGTTGTTAATTGTAAAAGTCTGCATACTTGTAATATTGAGTGTTAGGCGCTCAATGAAATTGTTTTTCAATGTTATTGACGTACCCCTGCGGGTACGCGCGCCCCACTTTGGGAACCACTGCTCCATTGCAATCGGGGCAGACATTTTTCTATGCATGACAACCAAGTGAGTCAGTCGTGCTCCCTGCCTGCTGCAAATGCTTTCTCTGCAGACTTTCTATATACTCGTAGCTTCCATAGACTGACACCAGAGAGGCCAGCAACTTATAGCTCACTGCCCTCAGGCGATTCACCTCTCCCAGTCAGCATCTATAGTGTGTGGTCAAGCATAGTTTAACACAGATGTCAGATGTTCCCTTTGGTGCTGCAGTATAGAAGCATGAAAGCGATCATAAAAGGTTGCATTGAAATGGTTACCCTAACTTTATGTGCCTCCTTTTGTGCATGCATATCTATACATTGATATAAGGGCATACAAAAGAGTTATAATTTGGCTAAAACATGCACTGTTTTACCTGTACTAGTATTTTTCTGACAAATCCACCACATGATGACACCATTATCAAACCCCAAAATTTGACACTATGAGCCACACTTGAAATTTCTCACACAGCACTTTACAAAACCCTCATGGTGATTTTAGCGTGTTCAGCTAAATCATCACAAAATTTGGTGCACACATTTAAGGGATTGGCAAGCACATGGCTGTAAAATTTGAGCGGGGAAAAACATGTCCGTCAGAATGCAAAATGTCTGTGCTAAAACGTTCTCAGTGTAAGAAATATATTGTTAGCCTGCAGTTTACTTCAAAGTAACACAACTCATTTTGTTGTGTGTTTCTCGGAATGGTAGCAAACTACAGTACAATTTCTCTTGCAATTTATGTTACAGTATATTCAAGCACAGAATATGAATGTAGATTTTCTGAAGGTTGTCAAAATGTCAGAGGTTGGGGAAAATATATAAGATGATCCTGCTTGTGTGTGTGTGTGTGTGTTGTGTACATGTGTGGACTGCTCGCACAAATACTTCCCCTGTCATGGCCAATCTTTGTCAAGAACAAAAACGCAGCGCCTACACACACACACACACACACACACACACAATTGTACAGTAGCACCTTCACAAAGCAATCTCTGAGAGTCAGATTGATCATTCACACACTTTCATCGCCTGTGAAAGTGGTGGTCTCTGGTTTATTTCAAATTGTCATGCTTCTTACTTTTTTATGTCGTTTTTATTTGAATGAAACGTATAGCCTTGATTGATGACTGAAGTGTTTCATTGGAACTGAGACCAGGATTCAATTGAGAGACTCGGAATGAACACTGACATCCTACCTGCCGCTCTAATATGATGACCATGTGAGTGCTCTTCTTTTTTTCAGCTTCAAAGTGATGTGATGTGTCCTGATATACTCTGATGCAACCAATCAGTATCCTGAAACTGCAAAGTTGCATTGCAAAGATTAGCTTGGATGTTGCCATGGTAGCAGTCCTTCAGAACAGATAGAAGAACTAACACAATTTATTTATGAAATAATAGCAAAACTTAAAGTTAGGGTTAGGAGTTAGGATCGGGATTTTCGATGAGTGAGGTGGAGTTTGCGTTTATGGTTGGGGTTTAGCGTCAGGGTTTGGGTTTGGTGTACTATTAGGGCAGAATTTGGGTAAATGCAGAAAAGGGCTTAATATTGGTTTCATTGTGATTGTATTTTTACGTTTACACAGTGATTGTGGGTAGTGTTCTGTCAAGTATTTTTCTTTTTGGTGTTTTTTTGTTCATGTCACTGTGTGACAAGATCACTGCAAGTTCAGTGCTGGCTGTTGCTCGCCCAATTAGAGAGACTTTTCTTTTGAAGTGCTCATGACACCAAAAAACTTAAAAGTACTTACTCAATAAAACACTTTTGGCAGTGATTGACACAGACAGCTCTATGCAGACTGAAATATACAAGAACGGTAGTGATCGTTGTTTAGCTAGTCCTGTCATGAAACTTTATTCTAAGATTCGTAGACCAGATCTTTTAAAAAGATATGGATTTACTTACTGAAACTGAAAAATCAACTGCAAGATAGGCAAGGCAACCAGTGACAGAGATCCATGCTTAGCTAGCAATTTGGCATAATAACCCCTTATTCTTAGATATTCTTAGAATATTTCACATTTTGTCCAAAACACCAAAACCACTGACGAATGTTATCTTTTAGAAATGTGAACAAGCTGACAAAACTGGAACACAATCATAAAGAAATCATTGTAGCCAATGAAAACTTCGGGTGGGAGGGTTCTTAAAGTCACAAAAATTATAAAAATAATGATGAAAATCAATTTAATCAGAGATGTTTTAAAAGTAATTAATCATGATGAGTCACCCTTAGCAAGTCTGTCTGAAATATGTCAATTCTTACTGTATTGAATGAATAGAAAATTAATTGACAGGGATATATATATATATATATATAGATAGATAGATAGATAGATAGATAGATAGATAGATAGATAGATAGATAGATAGATAGATAGATAGATAGATAGATAGATAGATAGATAGATAGATAGATAGATAGATAGATAGATAGATAGATAGATAGATAGATAGATAGATAGATAGATAGTATATATATATATATATATATATACGTATATATGAACATACAAAGGAACGGAATGTGTGAATATGAACACAAGTCTAAAAATCTATTTAACACTAGTAACACTAGTCTCTTTAATAGGAGTGGAACATTTGAATCACACTTTAAAGTGCATTATTATGAGCAATGAGACATCATGTAATTTAAGGTCAATAAAAATTTTTTCAGTGTAATTTCCAGCATGATTAAATGCAGTAAATTCTACATCTGAATTAACCCATCCAGCTTCTATTTTCTATATACATTTTCTATGCCGCTTATCCTCACTACGGCCGTGGGGGTATGCTGGAGCCTATCCCAGTTGACTTTGGGGCAAGAGACGGGGTCCACCGTGGACTGGTCACTGAATTAACCCGTTTTCAAGAAAATATTCAGTTTTGATATTTCAAACGGTTGTATCTTGAAAACTTTTAGAGATAAAGGCATACTGGAAATGAGAAACAATCATCAGCATGACCCAAAGTCTGTGATGGGAGTAAATTCACTCATATAATGTGCATATATATTATGATGTCACCAAGCTCAAAATGTCCATGTACAGTGCATCCGGAAAGTATTCACAGCGCTTCACTTTTTCTACATTTTGTCATGTTACAGCCTCATTCCAAACTGAATTAAATTAATCTCTTACCTCAAAATTCTACACAAAATACTCCATTATGACAATGTGAAAAAAGGTTTTTTTGACATGTTTTGAATTTATTAAAAATAGAAAACAAAAAAATCACATTTACATAAGTATTCACAGCCTTTGCCATGAAGCTCAAAATTGAGCTCAGGTGCATCTTTTTTCCTCTGATCATCCTTGAGATCTTTCTACAGCTTAATTGGAGTCCACCTGCAGTAAATTCAGTTGATTGGACATGATTTGGAAATATAATAACTGTCTATATAAGGTCCCACAGTTGACTGTGCATGAGCACAAACACCAAGCATGAAGTCAAAAGAACTGTCTGTAGACCTGCGAGACAGGATTGTCTTGAGGCACAAATCTGGGGAAGGATACAGATTGCTGCAGAGATGGCTGTCCTTCTGGAAGGCTCTCCTCTCACCACAGAGGAACGCTGGAGCTCTGACAGAGTGACCATCGGGGCCTTGGTCACCTCCCTGACTAAGGCCCTTCTTCCCCGATCGCTCAGTTTAGAAGGCCGGCCAGCTCTAGGAAGAGTCCTGGTGGTTCCAAACGTCTTCCATTTACGAATAATGGAGGCCACTGTGCTCATTGGGACCTTCAAAGCAGCAGAAATTTTTCTGTATCCTTCCCCAGATTTGTGCCTCAAGACAATCCTGTCTCGCAGGTCTACAGACAGTTCTTTTGACTTCATGCTTGGTGTTTGTGCTCTGACATGCACAGTCAACTGTGGGACCTTATATAGACAGTTATTATATTTCCAAATCATGTCCAATCAACTGAATTTACTGCAGGTGGACTCCAATTAAGCTGTAGAAAGATCTCAAGGATGATCAGAGGAAAAAAGATGTACCTGAGCTCAATTTTGAGCTTCATGGCAAAGGCTGTGAATACTTATGTAAATGTGATTTCTTAGTTTTCTATTTTTAATAAATTAAAAAAAAGTCCAAAAAAAAACTTTTTCACATTGTCATAATGGAGTATTTTGTGTAGAATTTTGAGGTAAGAGATTAAATTAATACAATTTGGAATGAGGCTGTAACATGACAAAATGTGGAAAAAGTGAAGCGCTGTGAATACTTTCCGGATGCACTGTATCATATAGCATACTCTTCCTCACCTCTCATGCAAACACAGCCCAGGAAAATGGGCCTTTCATGGTTATTTTTCACGCTGAAAGTAACAAGAGTAGCGTGTTTTGGTGTCATGGGCACTTTAACCAGGCTGAAGTCCCTCTGACCAACTCTTGTGGGACTAGATCAGGCCGCATTAAAAATAAACTTTCATATCCGGTAGGAGGCCGCAAAATATGGCCCCACTTAGGTCTGCGGACCGTGAGTTTGAGACCCCTGGGTTGGAGGCAGGGATTGCAATTAGGGTTAGGGCCAAGTCACCACGGCTGCAAACTACCACAATAATAAACATAATGTTCCACCAATACCTCTCTAACTGTGTCAATAAGAACATCAATATTATTTCTGTGAATACAAAACATTTTATACTAGTTTTATTAAATGTGAAGGTTTACCTAACAATGCAACAGGTGGCTTTACAGGAGAAATCCAAGATAATTATAATAATCATGCTTTGATGACACTGAAAGCCACTTGGTTCCAGAAGTGGGTATTTTCATTCTAAGCATGTCTTAAGCAGCAAGGCTGTCATTGTGTGTGTGTGTGTGTCTGTGTGGGTCCGCGCATGCTTGCTTGTGTGTGGCTGTCTGGGTGGGTGTGCCCGTGAAGCGGCAAAATCATTTAAATTGGGAAAGGAACGAAGGAATGTGTGATTCCGATCGCAACCAAATTTCTCTGTCAGAAAAAGACCCCGACCAGCCGTCTTGCAATTTCACAGTGATTGGAGAATGAGTGAAAAAAGAAGGAGGGAGGGAGAATGTAAAAAGAGTGGACGCCAAATGCAGAAGGAAGACGGATAGAGGTGAGAAGCAGACTTGGCCTCAGACATAGACTTTGAATATGCATTGTGCTCCTGGGTTAATGTTGTCTGTAATTGAGCTGCATGGCTGCATGGGAGTCTCATTTCCTTAAAATGATCTCACCTTTTTCCCCCCATTAAAGGCACGGTATGCAACTCCCTTCAAATGACATTTATTCACACCAAAAGGTATAAGAATGACAATTTGGAGTCAATGTGCAAATTATTTTTATATTCTGTTGTATTTACAAGCTTAGACTCCACAAAAAGCTCCTAAAATATACTTTTAAAGCACACACACATTGATAGAGAGGAACAGTGACAGCCCTCCCAATGCCATCCATCCATCTTCTTATCCTCATTAGGGTGGCAGGGGTGCTGGAGCCTATCCCAGCTGTCTTTGGTCGAGAGGCGGGGTACACCATGGACTGGTCGCCAGCCAATCACAGGGCACATATAGACAAACAACCATTCACACTCACATTCAAACCTATGGACAATTTGGAGTCTGTTTTTGGAATTTGGGAGGAAACCGGAGTACCCGGAAAACTCACACACAGAAAAACTCCACACAGAGATGCCCAGGCGGAGAATTGAACCCAGGTCTTCACAATCGCCTGACGGTGCTAACCACTCCGGTCTCCCTTCCAATGCACATGTGTCATTTTTGTATACATTTGAACTTAAGTGAACCGAACCGCATCAGAATTCACAACCAGACCAAAACCAAATGAACTGTACTAGCAAAGGAAGAGGGCCAGAGTCCATTTTAACCCACCCAGACATTCCATGCTGGCCAGTTATGGATATATGAGAATACAGCCGTGCATTTACTGTGTTCATCTGCCATTTGTCACAGGTAAGGTAAGCCAACACAACAGCACACCTCTACCCTCCACTCCCAACAACTTTGTATCTTCATTATTCATCCAGATATTATCTACACTTGTATATTTCTTCATGTTAAAAAAAAACCTTCTTGTATTTTTAACCAGCCTTAACTGGTTAATTCATGTACCACACTCGTTCCTGTGCATCATGGCTGAACACACACACGGATGATTGTTTGAAGTTGTGTACATGACAAGGCATGCCCCAATTATCCAGGCTCAAAAAATAGCATAGTCAGAATTGAGAAATGTCATATTAGCAATGACAAATACGTAAATAAGTAAACAGCCTACATATTTATTATCCCAACAACATTGCATACCAATATAACGCAGCAGGAAGCTATGGTTGGTTATCATTCAAGGACAAAATGCACATGGCAACCAGTTTTTATGTGGACAGACATTTTCTTTACTTTATTCATGTGGACAGACTCAGACAGACAATGGACTTTATTCATGTTTTCTCTTATATCAGACTGGGGGAATGAGCTTTTTTTTTTTAAATATCTGTTTGTGTTCGTTCATTCCCGCTTGAAATCCTTACCTTGAATGTGTCCTGACTCCTGATGGGTAAAAGTAGAGCAAGATTGCTGCGGCTATACAACTATTGGTTGTTTTGGCGTGGTTATTCACTTTAATGAAATCATTGTTGAAAAAATCATTCTCGCAACAAGTATTTTATGTCATCATATCACCAAAAACATCACAACCCGGAAGAGTTTGCAACTGTGGAATGGGCATAGTTTTTCTAGTATGCTTTGTTGTACTTAAAATGATCATTTTGACTGTCTTATGGCTCTTTGAGGTATTATTTTGTGCAGACAGGTTGTAATAGTTTTAAAGTGGTGTCATTTTCAGTCGTTTACAGGTAAATTACTTTGAGTCGGAATCTGGCATCTTAAGTAACAATGGTTGTGCAATTAGTGCTATATATAATACTGTGGCCACTTAAGTACAATCAGGCTCCAGAAATATGTGGAACTAACTATTCGACTTTATCGTGCAATCATGTAATGATGTGGCCTGTGGGCTTTCATTTAGTTAGACACCTGTTCTGTACACGATATTATGGTATTTCTTGGTTGGTTGTGTTTCCAGATATACAGTTTGTTTGTTATTTTTCCTTGTGAGGACAGGATGCTCTTTCATTCAAGGGCAACATGGCTCAAGCTCATACAGCGTATGAGTCACTTTCGAATCAAAACTAAATTAACTTTTGTCCCTGTAGCAGAGAAAGGGAACTCACCGAAACGTTGAAATGACTAATGCTCTTATCTGAAAATAGCAAGGAATTTGGTCACACATTGTTTTTTGTGAGTTTATTGCAAGAGTCTGATTAATGGATTCCATATGATTACAACAATTTCCAACAGGAATAATGGAAATGATAGAAATAGAAATATTCTGGTCAAGTGTCAAACGTTGTTCTTTCTTTGTTCATTGAATGGGCAAAATTCAGCCAAGAAGCCATTATTCATTTACTTCTCACTCCACACTGGTGTGTGTGATCTGTAGCTACAGGTGCTCTGGGATAGGCTGGAGGAAACATGGCTGCCAATTCACACCGATGGCCTCTCCGATCACCCTCAAACCTTCAAACACTGGTGTGGGCAGCAGCAGATGGGTGAAGCGTCTCACCCAAGGACTGGGTGGAAGGAGTGAGGATTGAACCATCAACCTTCTTGGAAGACCTGCTCTACCTCCTGAGCCACTGCTGCCCTGATGACGCAGAAGAAAACTTTCCTGGAAAAATGGCCAGAAAATGGTTAAAGAGTAAGGTCTTGCATGACACGCTGGAAGATCAAATTCCCAAGTTTCGTGTGACTTTTGTATTTATATTTTTTACTTCAGGTGGGGTCCTTTGTATTGAGTTGTAGATTCCTATAGAGCAGCTACACACAATAACCAGCACACGAAGTTTTAGTCCTTCCAGAATCTGCACCTATTCAGCTGTATTTGTTGTATTGGTTCCCGCCTCCAGACACACTATTAACATACAGTCATGTGTTTTGTATCCCGAATCGAATCCGGAGGTCGAGACTGGACCGTCCAAAGTTTGTCAGAAAAGAGTTTACTTCAAGATGTCTCTCAATGGTAAGTAGCTTTAGCATTTTAGCATTAGGTTTTCAAATGCGGCTACTAATTGTGGTGGGGAATGGCTATTAAAAATTAAAATCAATTTCTTTAGTTGGTATGGAATCAGGAACTCCAACCACTAGTGCCTGATTATGGTGTCGTTAGGAATTGTAAACAAATGTAGCTTTGCTAGCAAGTAAACAGAGGAGCAGCGCTTGGGGGAGGGCGGAGGAAGCAGAGCGCTTATCTTCTTACAGACATGCCCATATAAGGAAGTCCTTTGTGTGACACCAGAAAGAAGCAGTTTTGAGCCATCCCAAATTTCTTTTCGGGCTCACTTCCGAATGCGCAAACCTCATTATCTAAAACTTTGGCATTGTTTAGCACATTTAGAAGTCAGAAAAGTGGAAAAAGCATAATAGGTCCCCTTTAAAGCAAGTATTGGGATCTCACGTATCAAGTATAAGCCGACACTGATCGGTGGCCGATCGATCGAAGCACCCCTATTGTATGTAATATTTTTTGCAGACAATATAAAGCACACAGTTTTTCTTAAGTCTTCTTCCTCGGATTCCTCTGCACTCTGCTTTGTCTCATTGTACGTGTTTAGCAAAGCTTACATGCACTAAAAGACTGCTACACGGCTTTGTGTGCATATCCCCCAATCAGTTGTCATCAATATCATCATCAGAATAATTGTCCCCCACCATGCTAATGGCATTGTGTATGTGTGTGTGTATGTTTTTAAATTGGCTGTGTGCACTTCAACAAAATGTCAGTGCTACTACTTTATGCCATTGTTTGAACAGCAATGTTTTAATTAGGACACGCCTGTGTGTGTGGATGTGGATGTGTGTATGTGGCTATCCAAAATTTATGAGATTTAAATTCATGTTGCAATAGTGCCCCCATATGGAGTTTTGTAGGAGGACATGCACTCGTCCCTACACTCACACCCACACACACACACACACACACACACACACACACACACATACATACACAGAGCCACACACTCCAATGACACGGTGTTATATTTGGAAACACAATTTCATGCTATCAGTCCTGGCTAGCTATTCCATTTAGATAGCTGCCGTCTGTCTGTATATATGTGTGTGTGTGTGTGTGTGTGTGTGTGTGTTGATGTACGTGCTCTCTCCCCTCCTTATGCTATGTTTGTGTGTCTCTGTGTACAGTCTGCCGCTTGGGTTTCCCTGTCCCTTTTCAAGTTTTCAGTTTTTTTTTTAATTGAATAAGGAAACGGGTTGTCATGGCAACATTTGGGTTCTGTGTAATTACGTTGATTAAAATGTGCAGATGAATGAAAAAGTCAAGGAAATGATCTCACAGCATATGATCAGTGAAACATCACAATGATTCAGATCCCGGCGCTTCTCTCACATACACACACACACACACACACACACACACATACATGCACGCATATATGCATATATATATGCATGTATGGTCCGCTTTGACATTACATTTGCTAAAGTCTGCAGTCTAAACTCCTCATCAATATGAGCACCAGACAATGCTAAGTGTACTTTGGTCACTTTCACCATCCTTCTCCCGGTCCTACAGCTGACAGCTCAGTGTAATATCTCGCCTTTTATTAGCAGCATGCAGCAAACACACAAACAATGACTTCACTCCTCCTCCTTCTCCTCCTCTCTCATCTCTGTTGCTCCCTCCTCATCAGCTGTAATGAAGCACAAACCTCATCAGCCATCTTTTCATAAGCACGGCTCCTCTCCTCTATACTGCTTAAAGACGAACAGGGAGATGCACAAGCATAGAGTGGATTCAACAGCAGACCACAACATTAGGTACAGCTGCACAATCCAGTCATATCCAAAGATATGGATGCTCAATATGGAGTGACACTACTATCTTTATACATTCCGCCTCTTGCTGGGATAGGCTCCAGCATACACCGCAACCCTCGTGAGGATAAGCGGCATAGAAAACGGATGGATGGATCTTTATACGTTTTGTTTCTTTTCCAACATTGTAAAAGCGCATGCAAAAGTAGATAAAGCTTCTGGCTGCTGACCACTCATGATACTTCAATCGCATCTTGTGAAGTTAATTAAAAAACGACCTGTCAAGAGGTTGCCTCCAGCCACAGTTAATGATTTTAACCTAATTAGAGACCCCCAGAATATCATTGAAATATGCTCTCCTGTGGCTGTAATAGGGTACTTACTTAAGAGTAAGTGCTTTACTGTTCCTCATGTGACAGGGACAATGGCATTTTTCTGCCCATTGTCTCACAGAAAACAGTATTTTAAATTATTAAAACTAAAAAGCATTATTACTTCTTGGTGCATTTGTATCTGATATGCAATGTGCTCCTCGTCATCCTCGCCAATAAAAGTAAAAACTATGTTGAATGTTGTCAATGTAATTCATCATTTATAAATGTTTCACATTGTTGTCCACATGCAATATTATAATTGTTCGCCATAAAATTTATCTTTTGTTAATATATTCGGGTTGTATGGAATGGATTCATTGGATTTCCTATGGGAAAACTGCTGCAGTGTTCATTGGACCTTTTTGAATAATTTAATAATGATAACAGTACTACTGTATTATATGTTTGTAAAGGCAGTGTAGATCTCATTATATGTACCCAACGATGTTTCCAGTAGGTCTTTATTTGTGTGCTCTGTTCACACATACAATGGAACCTCAGCTAGCATACGCCCCGGTTAGTGTGTTTTTTTCACATTTTTCCGGTTACCGTAAAAAAAGGCCAGTTTTATTGTTAATGCACTGCGTCCGTCCGACTATGTTTTTTTATATGACAAAATGTCCTTGTTCACGGCTGATTTACTTGCTAACGCATGCAAACAGGAACCAGAAGTCAGATCTGGTTGATGATGTCATCAGAGGTTGACGCTGTAGTTCATTGCTGACTAACACAGTAACAAATGTTTTAAAAATGTTGACAGAAAACCTTTATAGTTTTACAATTATAGTTTTACGTGCATAAAACAATGTGAAGGTTACTTTTACCTTAATTGATGACATGATTGTTGACAAAAGACATGATTGGCAGTGAGATCAATACGGACATCACCGTCATGTTTTGCTATGAGTTATAACTTTAATTCAAATAGTGTTTTTCACATTCTTTCATGTAAATATCTTTGATTTCATTTGCATTATTTTGCAGCCATGATCACAAAAAAAGCAGAGAGATGTTGTTGATCTTCCTGCTACATTGTGTGTTGGCAACAACCTCTCTTGAATGAAGGTAAAACCTTAAATGTTTACTTATGCCGTTATTTGTCGTTTATTTGCATTTAGAATTGTTTACTCCATATAAAACCAATTGTCAAACTATGAAAACATGCTATCTTAAGATTTTTGGTTTTCTGGAATGGATTAACATTATGTCTTATGGGATACATTGATTTGGTTAAAGTATGTTTCAGTTACAGTCGGACCTTCAGGAACCAATTAACAGTGCAAAAAAGGTTCCACTGTACTTTCTGCAGTGTGTCCCCTGCAGCGCTCTCATTTACTTATTCATTAAAGCTCAGAATCACACTGTGCTGAAGGTGTGTGATACAGTATATTTGTTATTGATGACAGGATTGAAGAGGTGACAGTGGCTCTTTTTTCCTGTACATGTGTTAACATCTTCCGTGAGAACATTCAAGCACGGTCGTGACAAAGTGTGAAAATACATCTTCATGAATATAGCAGGCCGCCAGCTCACGTTGACACACTGGAGACAGAGATATGCATCAACATCCTAAGATGCTTCATGTATAAACCATGTGGGGTGACTGTGAGAGCGAGCCAAGTCATTGATCATGTCCACGGCAGGGCCTCCCTGCGGACAAAGTAGACCTACCTATCTCCACTTGGCCATGTCTTCAAAGTGTTGTGAAGGGGAAATTAAAGCATTTGATGCATTAAGGCATTAAGACATGTGCAAAGCATTTTTTCTTTTACCCTTTTGGAAATTACATGATATCATGATATATTGTTTTGGAAATGACAAAACAACAGGACAGTGCCACTTGCAGTGTTAGTCAAAACAGATCATATTTGTTTTCAAGTTTCACTTTTATTTCTTTTATTCAAATCACACAAATTTTCAATTTGAATAATTTAATAGGGGGTTGGGGGGGTTGTAATTCAAACATCCCACACAGGCAGTTATATTTTTTCCATTTTCCTTCATACTTCTGCTTTTTATCACACTTGTAAGAATCATTTAATTACCATGAATTCTCCGACACTCTAAATTAATGTCACAGTATTTGCTTCCTTTCATTTTGAAGACATTAATAAAAGTTTCTAAACTGCGCACTAAAAATGAGCACCAGATTGTTGATATGGTTTTGTTCTTAATTAAAACTTCCTTCGAGTGGGGGTGGGACTCTTCATTCCTCTTCCGGGGGCTGCCCTGGGAGGGGTGGGGCTATGAGCAGCGGGGGCAGGGCTGGGGGTTGGCTGGGTCTTTGTTTCAGGAATCTCAATGGGCAGTTTGGGAGGGATTATTGTTTTCGCCGTCACCGTTGGTTTTGCTTCTGGGATTTTCTCACCTTGGCGGTACACGCTGACCTGAAGTATGCAGAAAATTTGCATCATTATTCACTAATGCAAAAATAATGAGGGAAAAAATAGAACGCTTGTACCACGCGATATCTCATCATTCAGTCCTCATAGAAAAAAAATTAGCTTCCAAGTGTAAACTCACCACAATATCCACAGACTCCCCTCCATATTTGTTCTGGACAATCATGGAGTATCTACCAGAATCCTCCATGGACACACCTTTGATTGTAAGGCTAGCAAACTTTCCCTGGTCCAGAGAGACCACGTACTGGAACATGAAAACAAACAAAGAATCTTTAATATGGATCACAAATAAATAAATTTTAATAATAAATTAATTAATTAATTAAAAATATGTGCAATATAAAAACCTTTCTTGGGTGGTATTGGTGCACAGTCTGACAAAATTCATTCATTCATTTTCTAACCCTTATCCTATAGGTGCTGGAGCCTATCCCAGCTGTCTTCGAGCGAGAGGTGGGGTACACCGTGGACTGGTTGGCAGCCAATCACAGGGCACATATAGACAAACAACCATTCACACTCACATTCATACCTATGGACAATTTGGAGCCGCCAATTAACCTAGCATGTTTTTGGAATGTGGGAGGAAACCGGAGTATCTGGAGAAAACCCACGCATGCAGAGAACATGCTAACTCCACACAGAGATGGCAGAGGGTGGAATTGAACTTGGGTCTCCTAGCTGTGAGGCCTGGGCGCTAACCACTCGCCCACCGACGAAATATCTTGGTCTAAGTATAGTATCTCTACATCAACCATCGGATATTGACACTTGGCTCTATTTCCGCAACCTGTGCAGTGGATGGGCGTGGCGGTGCACCAGGGGGAGGTGTCCACATTTTCGTCTTGGTGCTGTGAAATTTTTGTGACAAATCAGTGGGCCGAAAGTGCACTTAGTGCTTGGCAGGTTCAACCTGGTCTATTCTTGGCGCAGGCGAAGCGCATCCTCCACAGTGGTAAATTAGGTGACGGGCACAATGCACATATGTCACCAAAATATGACAATAATATCAAATTGCAAGTTACCCATTCAATTGCGATCTCATTGCAGTTTTGTTGTTGATAAATATTGAATATGTGAATATTTTTGGGTCATGTATGCTGGAGCCTATCCCAGCTGACTTTGGGTGAGAAGTGGGGCACACTCTGGACTAGTCACCAGTCAATTCACCAGTCATTCACACTCACATTCATACCTGTGGACAATTCATAGTCTCCAATTCACTTAACATGCCTATTTTTGCAATGTGGGAGAAAACCCACACACGGGGAAAACATGCAAACTCCACACAGAGATGCCCAAATGGAGATTCAAACCCACATTACTTGTACTGTATATTTGTTTTTTTCTGTTATTAGCATCAAAAACCCGATGGTGATAAATGTGTTGCGGTGATGCATCCCTGATGTTTGGCACACATCACCAAGGACAAGGAAGTTCCTGTTTTAGATGCATATTGTTAGCAGGTGAGGGTATGAATAAATACGAGGGCAAACTTTCAATACGTATTCCTCACGGGCCTCCTGCTTTGCTGTTTCTCTAACTTAAATCTTCAAAGCCGGCAGGAGCCACTGGGATGCTATTGATGGTATAGCGAGAACCTCCCCTAACTGACTAGAGACACACTGTATGTACGTACATTGGCAAGTAGGCCATTAAGGTATAGAAAGGAGGGATTATTATGGTTGTTTTGTCCAATTACTGATAGTATTGACCTCAGCATCTGAAGATGTGGAAATCTTAACTATTTTAAGAGGTACACAAATCCTTATTATGTACGGTATTATGATGGATAGATAGACAAATAGACAGCCAGTTAGATTATGCTCTTGAAATGAAATAGAGAAATGACAGAGTGTGTACTGCGAGCTGTAAATCCAACGGAAACTGCTGAAATAATAATTCAAACTGAAAAGATAACTTCAGAACGAAAGACACACTCTGTGTCATATCGTGCTGATGTCAAGTAAGAGGCAACAAAGTGTTTTGGTTTTTAAAGTGGTCCGAGACAAGGGCTGATAAAGATGCTGGGTTTGTTCTAGTGGTCAGTGTGTGTGTGTGTGTGTGTGTGTGTGTCTTTGAAGCATCTTTATTTTACCTGATCGTCACGCTCAACCTCCACTCCGTTTTTCAGCCAGGAGACCTGGGGTTTGGGGTCCCCGCACACTGTGCATGTTAAACTCAGTGTCTAAAAGAGGCAAACACATACATACAACTTAGACTCATGTACTTATGTACATACTGGCCAACACCATATTACAGCCCCTCGGGTGTTACCTTCTTTTCCATAATGGTGACCACGTCAGGCAGGCCTCCAATCACTTTACCACGGTCTGTTAGTAAAGCATTTAGAAAAGTACTTTTTTTGTTATAATGAACAATATACCATAAATATTTGTAAAAAAATGTATACAAAATGAAAGGATGCACACTCACTTTTCTCAGCATAAGCCTCAGCCCTAAACACACAAATAAAGAACTGTTTTTTAGTCCACATCATATACTTATATACAGTGGAACTCTCGGTTCTCATACCCCCCATTGATTATTGTACAATATCATGCATAACAAACTTGTATTATACCTTTTGACAAGTTGAATCTTGTAGTATTAATAAAGATATGGATGGGCTACTCGCAGCTTTGCTTTTTACACAAACTTCTCCGTTTGCCCACATATGTTTTCATGGACTCAAAGAATCCCACAAGTTGTAGACTCAGTCTTACCATGTTATTAATACCTTGCATGAGTCCAACTGTGTCCGTATGGCGTCTTTATTACAAAATATGAACGCATGTTAGCATGCTCTCAAATGGACACCGGAAACAGAAGTCATTCTCAATTTGGTCTGTTGCCCATCTATGACATCATTACCAGTTAACTATATACAGTAGTTCTTTGCTAATTAACACAGTTACACCACAAGGCTCCGCTTTTTTTAATTGCTTCACGGCTGCAAAACAGCCCACTCTGATAAACCACCAAAACAAAAGTTCCTATTAATAACACTAATAATACGAATTAGATGTACATTGTTTCAGTTTTTGTATGTTTTGGTTTAAGATGGGCCCTATGGAATGGATTAATCATGAAAACCGAGGTTCCACTGTTCCACAAGTTTAAACTACGTATGCTGATACAGCATGGAGCTATGCATTGGCACAGATTTGAAAATGTAGACTTACTTGAGTTTCTGGAACTCAGCATATGCTTTGTCATAAACTGTAAAAAAAAAAAAAAAAAAAAAAAGCAAAATTATTCCCAACATGATTTGTTATTACTCACAACTGAAAGTGTCAATAGTCAATCATTTTGCCAGCCTTGATAAATTGATATGTACATGCTTGCATGTTTGTTTTCTCTGCAGCTGTCTGTGTGTGTTGGTGCTCCAGTGGAAAGATATTGAGCCTCTTTGTTCCAGTACGTGGAGGCAGGGAGTGGATACACAGAGTGCCAGCAGCAAGTTAGCCAAGTGAGCCAGCATACACTAACATGCATAAAGGCACAGAAGCAATGGTTTCTAAGCCCTAGTGAGGGAATAGTTTGATTTTAAACAGATTGAAGAAGGTGAGCGCATGAACACCGCCAAACACTTTTTTCAAAAGTAGCGGTTCAGCAAAGTAATGATGATACACAAAAAACAGCACATAATTGTGAAAAGTCAACATTTCAGGAAATGTTACAAATGTTTGACAGACAGTGTGTATTCCCTGGGAGAACGTACATGTCTTGAACTGGACATCAGAAACATTACATTTCACTCCGCCACCACAGATACTGTGCTCAAATGGTCCAGCTGAAATATGACCCCCTCCATTAGTTTAACCATGACAGGCCCTGTGAAGTTATTTAAATAAACAAGCGGCACAAACCACTGACCGTCACCACTCAGGTCCAGTGTGCGCTTGTGTGAGTCTTCTGGGTCGGTGATCACGATGGAGTACTTCCCTTTGTCCTTCTCGGTTGGCTCAATCACCTGAACATCAATAAGTTCATTAAGCCACATGTCACGCAACATCATTTCATCAGAGTCTGTTTCATTTTACCTGTATGACTATAACTCATGCTTAATTCGCATGGCAGGTAATTACAATTATGACACTTTCTGGCACAAGGTAAAAAAAGAAGATGGCGTTCAATTAATTAACTTTAATGAAGACTAAAATGTACGAGGAGGACATTATCCGTTTCATTCATCCGTAGGTCATCCGGCTTTAACCTCTGCACATGCCCTTCCATGCAAATGTCCGTTTGAAGGCTTCTCCTAAAGGTAAAGAAGAAGCTAATACCTCCATTGTTGCCATAGTAGGGGTTCCTCCTATCACGATCTTTTCGCTGTGGGAGAGTTTTTTCTCACTGTGGAGACACGAGAGGAGGGAGAGAGGTTAGAGATGTGTGGGCTTGTACGCAATTATTGTTTATATGCAAGTGTTGTGTCGTCTACTTCAGAGGTAATAGAAAATCATGTTTACATGCCAGCCTAACGTTATGCCTAGGGATAGCAATTTCTCCCTCTCTTGCTATCTGTCACTCTCTCTCATGTGCACTCACAGAAGGCGTGAGCAGGGGTTACAAATCTCATCTCCGTAATTTGTGTTCTCTGAATAATTAAATAACCTGAAAAGCCTCCACTAACCCGTGTCACCCTTCTGCCTTCTTCCCTCTTTTTTTCTCCCCCCCCAGCCTACACTCGTACTGCATTTCCACCTGTTTCCACATTTCATATTCTCTAGAGCCCCGTGGAGTGTTTGTAAGTGCACAAACATCCTCACTTCTTCATAGAAAATGATAGGTGGTGATTTTTGTCACCGAAGAGGCCAATTTTGCCGTAAAAACAAGGATAATGAAAGTATTTGCAACAGTCCTCCCAAAGTGTATTGTTTTGGCTTCAACTTAAGAGAAAAACCAAACAACCCGTGTTTTGTTATCATCAGCTCCGCTTTTATTATTTCTGTTGTAGCAGTCGCAATAATTGCAGTCATGGGCTTAGAGGGGTGAGAGGCACACACTGAAATGATGCCTTACCTGTGGTACCAAGTGATGTTCATCTCTGAGGTGTAATACTTCATGGGGCACTGCAGCTGAATACCGGTGGCCGTGCATTGGATGACCAGCTCCTGTGCAGCTGCTCCTGCGGGGTGGTGGGAAGAGGTCGTAGAGGTCACTTTTGAAAATAACACAATCACTCCTGCACTGGTGAGAGCCACTATGCACTTTTCCCCGGCATAAGAGGGACTGTAATTCAATTTCAGCCTACATGCATGAGGAGACTCATCATTTTTTTAGAAAGTATTTTTGATGCTCCTCCAAATGGTGACACATTCCCCTTTTATTTTTTTTTTTTTATTTTTACTATTTCTGTACCCAGTAAGCCTGATTATTGGACTTCAAGGTAGCATTTCCAGAGCTAAAAAGGTACAGTTTGAGTTTAGTAGTAACGGGTCATCATATCCCAAAAAGCAATGTGTTTGTGAGGAGAAGGTGGACACCTACCAGCCAGTCGGGTGATCTGGTTTATGGCCTCATCAAATACTAAAACAATAAAACACACGGAAAAAAAAAGAATGTCAAGTCACATATCTGCTGTCTTACATTAAGTTTACTCCAAATATGCATCAAATTAAATTCAGTTTTGTGTCAAATAGTACAAAAATAATTTCCCACAATCCGCCCAATTGTTTACTTTTTAATAGTTACTTATAATTACCTTAAAATTGGTGCCTCTGACCAATGCCACTCATCATAAATGAATCGAAAAATGTTCAGTTAATCCATGTGACGAGTATCAGTATTACCCAAACTTACTAATGCATGATTGGTATCGGAATCTGCAGCATAAAACCCTGATGGAGCATCCCTAATTTAAATAAATACAGTATATATGCTCTGGCCAACAATAAATACTCAGTGGATACTTCAATGGACACTTGCACAAAGCAATACAAAGGAATCTGAAATTTGAGCTTTCTTATGGCGCTAACAAAGGGAAACAAAATATACAGAGATCAGCACAGTCGTCCTTAACCACGTCACAATTTGAATTTCATGCCTTCATTCATGGGGCTCTAATTTTGTAGAACAGGCACAGGCATGACATACTACCTGCCCCGCGACGAGCCTACACCGCTCCGAGGGGGTGTGGCCAGCGCACTTTTTGTGAGCAGCGCAGTCCGGGACATCGCCAACCTTTGATATTCCTGATCCTATCCATCCTGGTCACTCCTCAGCATCCTCATCTCTGCTACCTCCAGTTCTGCTTCCTGACTTTTCCTCAATGGCACTGACTCTAGACCAAACAATATGGCTGGTCTCACCACAGTTTTATATACCTTTCCTTTCATTTTAGCCGAAACTCTCTATCACACATCACGCCTGACACTTTTCTCCACCCGTTCCATCCTGCCTGCACATGCTTCAAGTACTTAAAATTCTCCACCTTCTGTATCTCTTCTCCCTGTAACCTCACTCTTCCACTTGGGTCCCTCTCATTCACACACTTATACTCCGTCTTGCTACTGCTAATCTTCATTCCTCTCCTTTCCAGGGCAAACCTCCACTCTTCTAGTATCTCCTCTCCTTGTTCCCTACTCTCACTACAAATCCCAATGTCATCTGGAAACATCATACAGTCCATGGAGATTCTTGTCTAACCTCATCTGTCAACCTATCCATCACCATAGCAAACAAGAAGGGGCTCAGAGCTGATCCCTGATGCAGTCCCACCTCCACCTTGAACTCTTCTGTCACACCTACGGCACATCTGTCTTACAGTCCTCAAACATACATGAGGAAATAATGTCCAAAAATACATTTCTATAATATTTTCTCAGAAAGGCTTCCAGTCCTGTGGGCGAGCAAGCTGTCACTTCCTGCTATTTTTATACAGCAGTTCAAAGTTACAGGAATTGAAATTGGATGGGTAGTTAAAGTGAACAGCATAGCCACAGATGCAGTGTTTATATCTGAAATATGCTGTGTTCTTCAGCCTTTTTATTTTTTCATGAGCTGGCTCAATTTTAGTGCAGGCACTTATTATGATAAATATTATTTCATTTTTCTCTCTTAACCAATTCAATGAATATTTCAGTTTGTTTACCTTTTCCAGAAATGTCAATTTGACTCATGTCCTTTCCTCTATCATCACTGATGGTGGCCTTGTAAATTCCTGAAGTTTTCAGAGAGAACTGTACAACAGAGGTAGGAAATGATCATATGCATGAGACATGAAGATATTCCTTTCTAAACAATCCCTGGTGGGTCGTCAAATGTTGCAAAACCTACTCACCATTTTTGATTTGTATGTACATGACTTCTATCATGAGTCCATATCATTGCACTCACACTACAAAAATGTACTTACCAGTTTAATTGCCAGTTTACAGACTCCTGATGCCAGGTCAGGCTTCACATCAGGGATTATTTCTGTGTCTTCTCTAAACCAGTGAAACTCAGATTCTTTCTTCAAGTTAGCAACCTACAATGAAGAACACAATAGCAACGTATGCAGCGTATGCAGCGTATGCAGCGTGAGGGGCACTACACGGCAGAAAGCAGCAGAGGGCGTAAATAATTCAGGCCCAACAAATTTACAACCTGTAAAAACAGAAAGTAAACAGCAGCAGATGGTGCATGACAATAGGTTTGTTGTAAATATTGAAATATTGTATATAGGTAACTGTATCCATGTATCGTCAATGCTTTCAGAGTGAATGTTTAACATTATGGACCCACAAGAATGTGTATGCCGCATTTATTTTATTTGGTTATAGCTGGTTTGAATATGGAGATGTTTTCGCTTTATTAAAAGTATGAAGTTTGGGCATTAAATCCTGTAGGCTTCTCGATCATTAGTCAACCTCTCTAAGGCTTTTTTGATGGTGTGAACATCATCTTCGTTGAAAGCAATTTAAAACTAGAAGTGTTACACTTCAATTCTCAAACATAAATCTGTCTCTAATGCTTTTAATGTAGCCAAACCTCAGGCTGTATTACTCATACTGTACTGAAGTGTGTTTAAATTCAGTGTATGTGAATGTTCATTAACAGTCACTTTGGGGAGTTACTCTCACTCTGTCATGGGGATGAAAAAGGCGGCCCTGTCACCCAGTAGAGTTATAACTTGCAGTTAGTTACCCTAAATAATGTAGCACTCTCTCGCTGACTAATCACAGACAATATCACACTTTTTACAGGATGCCAGCTGCTGGAAGGGAAGCTTATGCATTCTGTGCTGAGTCGCTTCTCTTGTGCATGGATTTGTTCTTCCTGAACTCATTCAATCCCAACCATTTTTCAAAATGTGTTCTGTTGCCCTTTAACCTACCAAAAGACACATTAGACTGTCATCTTTTATCAGAAAAAGGTTTGTTTCTACCTTTTCCTGTTTTTTTTAGTAATAAGCAGTAAAACATAGGTAGGTTTCAGGACAATATCAGTACCCAACTAAAAAGAAAACCAGCTTTTTGTGAAAAAATACATTTCAAATATAACTCACATTGACACAAATATTTTCAAAATAATTTATTTACAAATATTACACTATAAACTATTTACGACTTTCAGATTTGGAACTGCGTGTGTGTGCATGTGTTAAAAATTCTCTACAATGCGTAACCTTCTGCACACTACACTCCTCCATGCTCCTCCTTTCTGTCATGTGTGTTTCTTCTTCCATCCTTATAATCTCTGCTGAGCTCTTATCAAATGCACTTCTGCCACCTGGTGGCTGTTTTTATGGCTTCAAATTGCTCTGAAGCCAAATGTATTAGAGTTGCGTCATGACCACTTTTAGTTTCTTGTGCAAAAAAATAGGTAAAAGATGTAAAATACATTGTTGAGATGGGGCGTTTGGGGTTATAAAAACTGCATCTTTGGTATTGAATGAGTTAATATACTGTACGTCTGCTGTTTTTACACCAAACTCATAAAGGCAAAACGAAAATCAGGACAATTTTGGTGAGTGTGTGTCTCTGTGTGTCCCTTATCATAAAAGATCATTATTTCCTGCACCCACCCTGAGATGAATGTCTAATGAGCAAGCCACAAGTGAGCCGTGTGTTTGTTTCAAGTGCAAATGTTCAATAATTGAGTTTGGTTGAGTTTACCTTGCACGCCAGTGTGACTGAGCAGTCATCTCCCACGTGAAGGGACAGGAACTCACAGAAGTGGGGGCCTGTTGCGGTGCAAAGGGACACAAAAACTCAGAGATGAAACATAATTACATTTAACTACTTGTGGCTCTTTATTGCCTCAAATGCAGGCGTAGCAGAATAAATATGAATAATTTAAAAGTAAAGATTTCGCATTTTTTTTATGCAAAACTTTCCTCTGATATGGAAAGCGTGGCTACCTATACACTGGTGCACTGCACCAGAAAATGTAAGGGCTGTATCAAAATTCTGCTGTTATAAAGACAATAATGCTCAATTTTACTTGACAAAAATAACTGTGTGCATGTATATTATCTAATAGGTTTCAAATACAATAAAATGGCAAATTTCACCGGTTTGCATTGGGTCTCGGTGTTCTGTAGCGTTATGTACAGTACTTAGCATGGACTTTATTACTGTGCTTACGTTGTGTTTCTTTTGTGAGGTTCAATGTTATTGAAGAACAGCGCTAAATGTTACTTACCCTCCTTGACTCTGATGTACTCTCGTCTCTGGTATTCAGCCTCAGCCAAAGCAGCCTTGAAAGCTGTACACACGGAGAGTCATTTAAACAAGTCTGCAAGCGTTTCTCTATAGCAACATCCTTTTAGTGAGTGGACATTTTCCAACAATTATGCTATGAAATCAAGGGTATCCATTTGGATCACAGTGTTCTCTATATGTTCTTTTTTGAATACTAACAAATTTACCTTTAGCTACTAATGTAATGTATAAGTTAGGGGTATACAATCTTTTTCCAGCGAGGGTTGCATATGGAAACATAAAAGGATGTGGGGGGGGCCTCCTTGCGTAGGTTCTCATGACAAAATATTGTTATGTATACACTGCACATGTACATGGTGCCTTTTGTATGGAAAACCTGACCGGGAATTATTTTAGTTATCATTTAGATATAAGATCATTCATTCATTCATTCATTTATTTTCTACCGCTTATCCTCATGAGGTTCGCGGATGGTGCTGGAGCCTATCCCAGCTGTCTTCGGGCGAGAGGCGAGGTACACCCCGGACTGGTCACCAGCCAATCACAGGGCACATATAGACAAACAACCATTCACACTCACATTCATACCTATGGACAATTTGGAGTGGCCAATTAACCTAGCATGTTTTTGGAATGTGGGAGGAAACCGGAGTACCCGGAGAAAACCCACGCATGCACGGGGAGAACATGCAAACTCCACACAGAGAGGGTGGAATTGAACTTGGTTCTCATAACTGATCAAAACTCCACTTAAATCAGTATGGGGTACGTCATCAGGCTTATCTTACCATCTTTAATCAGAACCAGAGAGCTCTGTGCTGTGCCGCCTCCGTCAGTAATCTGGCAGGTGTAAGTCCCTTCATTGTCTTCAGTGAAATGGTCCATGGTGAATTCAATGACTCCAGTAGACACGTCATGGCCCATCTTGTTGGGCTACAAAGAAGAGAATGTTCTTGTTTTTTTGCAGGGCGACCATATGAAGGATGTGTCTTTGTCTTGTATTCAAAATTCTTGCAAATGAACACAATTATCTTGTGAAATGATTTTGCAACAATAGATCTCTGAGTAAATCCTTATTTTGTACAGCTTACTGAATCATCCTCATATTGCCATTGCATTGCACTGCCAAGGGGTGTTTTTTTTAATACTTTTGTTCCTTATTGTTTTCGTTAACTATTCTCACACACTACAACTATGCCTTACATCAGCTCCAGAGAGTTCCTTGTCATTAACAAAGAATTTGTAGGTGACTTTGGGAGAAATTTCTTCAGCCTGAAGCCAGAACTTCATTCTGCCTCTCTCCAAAATTTTGTAGGCCAACTCTGACTTCAGTGGGATGACTAAAAAAAAAAGAGGAAAATGTTTAAAAGAGGTTTTAAAAAGCATTTTTCATTTCATTTCTTTCTCTCGCACTGGGGCCTGAGGACAGCATCTCTCAGCATTCATAGCAGAGGAGACAAAAGGGAGGGGATGGGAGCAGGGGAGGGTAGTCAGATGGAGGGCAGAGGTGTATAGTTGTTAGACAGGTGATGCAAAAGCAAGTAAGGTGAGTTAGGATCCAAAAAGAGAATTGTTTTAAAACTTAGACACAATAGTAGCAAAGGATTGTAGGACAGATGTTTTTTTAAACCAAGGAAAGACAAAGATACAAGGAGAGATGCGGGTTTAAAAACATTGCAGGAGTCCAAAGGAACCTACTTGGGTGTCTGATGTCATAGCTGAGTACCAACATCTTTGCCAACTCTGAAACACACACAGCATATTTCATGTTATGAAAAACAACTAGCCAAGTTGATGTGGGTGTTTAGTAGAATGTTTTTTTTTTTGGCCAATATTTGGTCATAAGTAACGCTTCTTCACGGTAAATCTTTCATCTTCTTCTTTCTATTTCAGCTTTTCCTTTCAGGGGTCGCCACAGCAAATCAATCTCCTCCATCCAACATTGTCTTCTGCATCTGTCTCTCTCACACCAACTACCCTCATGTCCTCCTTCACTACATCCATAAACCTCCTCTTTGGTCTTCCTTGACGCCTCCTACCTGGCAACTCTAAACGCAGCATCCTTCAACCAATATATTCACTATCTCTCCTCTGGACATGTCAGAACCATCTCAGTCTGGCCTCTCTGACTTTATCTCCAAGGCCTCTAACATGTAATGTCCCTCTGATGTACTTGTTCCTGATCCTATCCATCCTGGTCACTCCCAATGAGAACCTCAGCGTCCTCACCTCTGATGGTAAATCTTTCATCAATATACCTTATCTGGTTGGAAGGCTTGTTTATTTCCCCTCTATCTATCTGATAGATTACATCACAAATCATTATAAAAAATAATTCAATGTTTGGTGTAGGTTACGATACTATAAATATCTGATTTGTAGTAACACAAAAATGTATAGCGTACCATCAGAATTGATCGCAAAACTGGACGAAACCCCATCTGTGTTGGTGACAGAGACAGAAAATGTCCCAAAGTCTTCTTTATCTGCATTCTTAAAGATCAGCTTGGTTCTATGAAGAAGGGTATTACAGAGACAAAGACAGATAAAGACAGATGAGTCACATTACAGATTTCAAAGAGTGTATTTCTGTGTGTGTGTGTGTGTGTGTGACCTTACTTGTTGCCTTCGGTCTCAATCGAAACTCCTTTGGAGAAATCGGTGATTTCTTTATAATCTTTCTTCCAGACAAACTGAGAGCCCGCATTCATTTGGCACGACTCGAATGTGAAAACAATGTCACCCGTCTTCTCATCCACACAACAGGACACCTCCTGGGAGCCTGGATTACACACAGAGAATCCCAACCATCACCGGGAGTGCCTTGACTGCATTGTCCTTCTCTGGCAGTAACACCTCCTGTGACTTTTTTTCTGTAGCTCTTCAACATTTACTAAAACTTATAATATTTACTAGTACTGCAGCATGCTTCGTTTTTACCTGGCACAGCCTTGGCAGTGACAGGGTCAGATGGCATGGACGCCATGCCTACACCTGCGGCATTGACAGCACGCACCCTGAGGTCATAAGTGCAGCCCTCCTCCAGACCTGTTACCTAAGACACCAAAAAATGTTGACATAAGATGCTCAATAGTGGATCTCGGGATAACACATAGGACATGCACTTTTATATAAGGTAATAGTGCTAGTAAATCACTGACACTTTTGCTATTATCAAATGTTCTGCCTCTTACAAAAAAGGTCTCAAAAGCAATGTGTAATTGCCAGCTTTGTTCACTAGATGCCAGTGTCACACAGGTAGATGTCACAACAGTGGACATGTCACACAATTTGAAAACAATTATACTCATCATTAAAACTAAATGTACCAAGGATTGCATAGAAGGGACTAGGACAGTCAATGTCTTGTTGTTATTAAATGATCTAATACAACACAACAAACATCTAATGAATAAATAAGCATTTCTCTGAAAAGGTATCCTCACCTTGAGGAAGCGTTGACTGGTGGCTGTCTCATTAGCTGTGGTCCATTCATTAGTGCCCTTCTTTGCATATTCCACATGATAACCAGTGATGTCTCCAGAACCAATGTAGGTTGGTTTTTGCCACTCGAGAACCACAGAATCATCTCTAACCTCGCAAAAGGTCACATCATATGCAGGGCCTGCGGCATTGCACACAGATTCAACATTTACACGGTTAAAATGTTTATTATTCTCACAAGAGACCTTTTTTCCGTCTGTGTTTTCTTTGCTCATTTCCATGTAAAACAAATACTTTGTATCGTCGTAGCAACCAACCTGGCTCAGGCATAGTCCATGCTTCACAGGTGAAGTCGGCCGAGTGTTGAGATGCTGGTCCCAGGCCAGCAAGGTTGGCCGCATGAACTCGAAACTGATAGACTTCGCCTTGTGTAAGGCCGTCCACCTGTCATCGATAGCAGTGCCATTATCAACACGGTGCAAAGTGGAATTAAATTGTAAAGAAACGCTCAAGCAATGACTAATCATGTTCGACCACATTTACCTTGTAGAGTCTTTCTGTGACCGGTGGGATATTGACCTCCCTCCACATGCTTGTTCCACTGGCTCGCTTATCTACATAATACTCCTTAATTGGTGTACCTCCAGAGTGAAGGGGCTTCTTCCAGCTCAGGACCATTGAATGTCCGTCACAGTTAACCAAAGAAATCTTGTAAGGAGCAGAGGGCGTGGCTAAACAGAAGACGTGATAATGAATTCTAAACAATAACATAATTCATTATAATGGTAATTGGAGGAAATACTGACTGAGGGCAGCCTTTACTGTAAGTGGCGCAGACTCCTGGGACTCATCACTGAGGCCAATCTCATTGATAGCCTGAACACGGAACACGTAGGTTTCTAGAGTTGTCAAACCGCTAACCACAAACCTGCAGGGAGACATCAAGTACGCTATGAATATGCAGAGTCATCCACACATTTTTGTTGGAAACATACTTTGTGTTCTTGTGTGGTTTGTGGTTGGCGGAGGTCCAGTCTTTGGACCCCTTCACACACTGGTCGATGTAGTAGCCAATCAGATTGTTGGGTTCTTTTGGAGGAGCCCACTGGATGAGGACGGAGGTGTCCGTTTCCCGGGTTGCAATCACCTGGCCAGGAGCTGAAGGAACTCCTAAATCCAAAGAATGAACAAATAATGTTAAAAACAAAATCATAACAATTCCAAATGTCCTTCAAGTGGATGTGTGGAAAAAATATCTATAGACCTTTAAGTTCTTGTGTTTCGATGGCTCCACTGGGTTCTGATGGCTCACTGGTTCCATACATATTGGCAGACAAGACTCTGAACTTATACTGTTTACCCTCTGCCAGGTCAAAGACGGCATAGCGGGGCGAGCGGATGGGGACCTGAGTGTTAACACGCTGCCAGGCATCGCTGTCCGCCATGCTCTGTGACATAAAGACACATAAAGACACAATTATGATTACATACAACTTTACAACTTCTCAGTTGTAGTGAGAAGTCAAGTGAGTGTCTTGTTGAAGGTCGTTATTATTACATTTTTCATTATTGAATTATGGTCAATGCATGAATTCTATTAATCTTGACCGATAATTGATTATAATGGAACTTTGGTTATCATCATTAATTTGGTCCAGAAGGTCTGACTGTAACCGAAACAGATGCTAACTGTATCAATTTTCCCATAAGAAATAATGTAAAACCAACTAATCCATTCTTGAAAGCCAAAAATGTTAACAAAAAATACATTTTCATACTTGATTTCATACTTCATACTTCATGCACTTCAAAATGCATGTAAATTAAAATTTTAGGTTACTTTTACCTTCTTTGAAGACATGATTCTTGATGGGACTGTTCCCAAAGTGGCACACGGACACCACCTTCCTGTGTTGCCATGAGTTATTTATTGAATTCAATAGTGCTTCTCAACTCAATAACCCACAATGGAGCCACGGAAAATTTTAAGTGCCGGCATTTTGATAAATCAGGTGGAAAAACATGATTGAACTGACTTGAATTCAAGATATGATGCATGGCAAAACCCAATGTTGTGTCTCGCTGCCACATTGAGTCTTTGGGAACACTCACATCAGGACTCATGTCTTCATTGAAGGTAAAAGTAATCTTAAATGTTCATTAAGGTATGTGCGTTCTAGATAGCCGTCTCGTGCTCGAAGCTTTTCCACTAAGAATAGGGATTTACAGCAGCTATTCTGCCTATAAAATCCTCTAAAAAAGCATCCAAAACTTTCCAACATCATTTTGTATACATGCTGTAACCATGTAGTAACAGACACATTGATTATAGCATGTAATAACTACATATTCTGGTCATTTCAAGCATTACCACAACTTCATTCCTGAGCATATTGATTCACAACACGCATAGCAAGTAACACTATGTCCGTCAACAAGTACGTAGACAGAGTGTTCTGTGTTTGCTACCTCTAATGACAAATACCAATGACGGCGACTACTTTGGGACAAGTAGGGATAAAGGGAGGTGAGAACCCAATACCTTCATAAGGCGGCTATCTAGAACGCAGAGAAAAAGGAAAGATGTGTTCTTATCTCACATAAGGATTGTGGATGATGTCCTTTAAGTGGGTAAATAAGAATTGCAGGCAATACACTTAAAATGACTATTGTAACCTGTGGAAGCAGCAATTACATTAATTAAATAGCATGTACTATTGAATGTACTCGCAGATATGAACAAGCTTGCTGTCAGTTTTGATATTGTGGATTGTTTTGAATCTTCTATACACCATATGGTAACCGCCTCACCTTTTCTATGTAGTACCACATGGGAGCCTTGCTGGAATATGCCGGGGCTTTCCAGCTCAGAACAACGTACGTCCTGTCAGTTTCCGATGCATAAATTCCCGATGGAGAACATGGAGGCTTTCCCTCAGCTGCACACAGACACGCATCAATGTAATAATATATTGGAGGTACACAAAAATACACTACAAATAGTTAATCTAGAAAAACTTAAAAGGCAGTAAAACACACCTTCAACTTCATCGTGGTAAGACACAACATCCAGCCTTCCTCCGAGTTTTTTAGCTGTGGAAATAGAGAACACAAGACATTATTGTCACTGTTACATAATTCGTAGTATCAAAAAATACTGTATGGGGTATAGGAATACCGTATGTCGACATTCGGGTATAAATCAGGGGTGTAAATCCATATGGAAATATTTTTTTTATTCTTGGTATCTTATTATTTCTATTCTATTCTAAAATCCCAGACAGTGGTCTTCAAAAACACATATGATTGGCATCATGATTCCAGTGCAACCCACTGTGCAGTCTCTCGAACTCAGTCGGGTCCAGTGCGGCGATGGGTTCAGACATGCGGGACGGTTTGCTGATTCCATGGGAGTTGACGGCTCTGACCCTGAAGTAGTAGGAGTGTCCCTCAAACAGGCCGGGCACGGGATATTTACAGATCTTAATGGGTTGGTCGTTGCACTGTGTCCAGTTTTCTGTTCCAACTTCACATCTACAAAGGCGAATGAGAAGACATGATCACTGTACAATATATAATATTTCTATTAAGTACATTGAAAGGAAAGACTGTAAAAGTCTTTTTTGAAGCCCGTGAAATCTGATGAATCATTTTATTTTCTTTATGGTTCTTTTTGGAAAAAGCGTACTTGTCCACAAAGTATCCCAGGATTGGACCCTCTGTGGTGGTGTTGGGAGGCTTCCATGACACAATAACGTAGTCCCTGTTGGCATCATGGATCTTCATGTCCATTGGAGCACCAGGTGCACCAGCTACTGGCGGAGAACCGTCTATAGAGAAAGTGACAGCATTGTTATGGTCATTCTATGTAGGTAAAACATGTCTAGTCTATACTGTGTAGAAAAGCATGGCTTTGTCTTGGTAAGATGAATGGCACCTTTCTTACCTGCAACAGACACGTACGCACTATGCTCTGCTGTGCCTCCTTTTGTGACCATACGAAGCGTGTACAAGCCTTCGTCATCTTTATATAGGTTAGGAAGACTCAAGGTGGTGACACCTCGACCCGTTTCAATCTTCACCCATTTAGAATCAAACAAACGAGTATCTGGACAAGGAAACAGAGCAATGCAATTAAGTATCAGTCAATGCAATTGCTCTGGGGGGGGGACTTATTTCATTCTTAAAGAAATATATGATCATGTAGCCAATTAGCCAATTACCATCTCTGTACCACTGTGCCTCCGGCTGCAGGTTGGCCAAGTTGGGTTCCAGGTTCATGGTGGCAGTCAGGGTGGCAGACTCTCCTTCAGAAGCAAACACCGGGCCGAACTTATCCACAAAAGTAATGTTGATTTTAGTGAAATGAATTTTTGGAATCTCGGAAGCTGTGAAACAAAAGAGAATAAAGACAATTGTTATCAAGAAATTTGCTCCCAATCAGTTAATTGAGGCCTGTACCATTGTAAGGTATCCATGCGTATGGACAGAACTCCTCTTGCTTGTACCCTATGAGAGTAAAAACAGAATTAACCTATTTCAGCCAAGTCCTAGTGAACAAGTAATGTGGACTTACTCTTCACAATGATGGAAGCCTGACTAGAGGCTTGTCCATGGATATTACCAGCCACAGCTGTGTACTGAGCAGTATCGTCAGTGCAGCATCTGCAAAAAAAAAAAAATTGTAAAATCAATGCTCAAATTGCAAAGGCCAAAATGGCTTTCCACATTCAGAATATTGAACTTAGGGATCTGTAATTTGTACGTAAAGTACAGTATACACTAGGGATGCCGATATATCAATAACCAATCACTTTTTCTAACTATTATTTTTAAAATGTAGATTTAACTGTATTTTGTGCACATGGAGGTAAGACCAACTCAAACAAACTTGAGTTTGACCTGCAGATTTGCTCTAATCACTACACAACATCACTGCTGTGGCTCCATGGGGTTTAGTAGCAGACAAAAGCCAGTATCTTCACCAATGGTAATGGGCTGGTTGTCAAGCACCATCATTTCCATCACAGACCGCTTCAGCCCATGGTTTGTCTGGGGAAAACCTGTTTGCACTTTTCAAATGTTGCGGCAATAGAAACAAGCCCCGGGCTCCAGGCGTCATAGCATTTCTGGCATTTCAGGAGTCTGATAAGGTTTGATGTGTTGAAGCTCAATGTTTTTTCCCGCATCACAGAATGTTTGCGGAACATTTCTTGGGACTAGCAGGCAAAATGTGAGGAAATCACGCTCAACGCCATGTTTGTGAGTTTGCACACGTCACGAGCACAAGAAAAGGAGCGCCTGATTTGCTTACTTTAACAGACCTAAAGCACAATACAGGTAATCTCTTATTTCGGTTATCAGAGGTATTTTGGGGGATTTAGCAGTATGATGTCATAATTCTGCCCGATAATGATGGGTGCAATATTTATTGTGCACTCCTAGTATATGCAGATCATCAGAATTCCAATCAGCAGCAAGTAAAGTAAGAAAAAACACAGGTACATAGTTGTAGTTATTTTGGACATTCTTCTATTATTCATGGTTAAAACGTTCAGCATGACTGGAAAAAAATGTAATTCTTACTTCCCAATGCTAATTTTAATAGTGTTGACTGACTGGCTAAAACTATGTGTACATAACAGACAGACGGATCTAAAGATGATTGGTTACTTGGAGTGAGTGAGAAAGAGAGATGGCTGATGGAATCTTGGGGTATCACGTAACACTGAGGTCAGCATTTGAACAGCTGAGCTCCTCAAGAGAGGAGGGAGGGGCTCCAAGTCATTCACATCCTGATGATGTCATCAGTCAATTTAAGATTTGAACTCAATCCCAAAAAATATTGACATTTTTAAGGATACAAAATTAAAAAAGACCGAATAGCACTACAGGAGCCATGATGGCATTCCATTTACTCAAACAAAGGTGTTTAATGGGGTTGGGATTGGGGTTCTCATGTTATTTGTCACCAAACTAATGCAAGCATGCCTTTATGTACCTTGCTTTGTGCACTGAGTGATGAAAATGGTAAAAAAAATTGGCTTGATCAGACAAAAATTGGAAATGCAAGGCTTTCTATATTGGTACCAACCTCGGCTGATTCATCAGAAGAAGTCATCACATTTTGTGTATACACTGTACCTTGGAATCTCCAGAGAGTGGACTCCAGCTTTTGCTTCAACCAGATACTTCCCAGATGACATATCCAGGACCACACCGTCTTTATACCTGAATTTGATAAAACAGTGGCACACTCACTAACACTGAGACAGGATAATGCTATCATGGTATTGGATTATGATTGAATAGTTTTTACTCACCATTTCACAATAGGCATAGGGAAGCCTTCCACAGTGCAAAACAGTTTGATTGGAGTGTTTTCAAACACTGTGTGAGACCTGAGTCTGACCAGGAAGGCTGGCCCCCTGATCATTGGCTCCTCTCGCACGTATTTGCGTGGCATCTTCATGTTTAACTATTAAGCATAATCATACAACATTATTCACAGGCATCTTCATGTTTAACTATTAAGCATAATCGTACAACATTATTCACACACTGTGTGCTGTTCACACACTTCTCCTTATCCGGATGATGGATTTTTAAATGTTTTTAAGATGCAACATTTCAAACAAACACATTGTTTAAATCAGTTTAGTGACACAATCACAACTACATGCAGATGTCTGGATACAAGCAAGTCATCAATTCTTACCACTTCCTGGATGTGGGCTCGTGTTTTATATTCATATCTGTCCACCATCTCCTCAGAACTAAACAACAGATAGAACATTCATTCAGTGTTTCTCAATTTCTTAATTCCAAGTGAAAAGCTTTGAAATGTTTTTGTGTTATCCTGTTACTCCCCAAGACAAAATATAAGTTGGTCAACGCTGCCCAACAAAAGTAATTTTCCCAACAATGATCAATTTGAAAAAAATAGCTCTATGTGAACAGCAACCACAGCAAAAATATATATATATATAATTATTATAATAATTATAATTATTAAATAAAAGCAAAAAAATATTTTTTGTAGTAAAAGATGAAACATTAAAGGGAACCTATTATGCTTTTTCCACTTTTTTTAGGGCTGCTATCGGCCGATATTACTGAAAAAGCACGGTATCGATAACGCCGATCCCCTTCTCCGATCAACTCCACCCCCACTGCAGCATCCAGAATAAGCATGACTGCCGTGTGTGGGATGTTCTGTCTTTATAAGAGTGAGAGTACGTTTTGCACCCTGCAAAAACTTTTAGTGCAGGAGGAACTTCCATTGTTTGCGGGGCTGCATCGGGCTACAGATGACGTGTGACGCATGTGCCCTCTGCGAACACTTCTGACTCCGTGAGCACATATGTGGTGGGTGCACGTCAGTCTCGACACTTCCCCAATTCGGCTGTGGAAGCACGCACATGTGCGCCATGCTTGAAGCACGTGTTGTGATTTCCAGCAGTGGTGCCAAGCTGACAGACGAGAGCCAGTATTTTGTCTCCTCCTGTGCCGAGGGCACAGAAGAGGGGCCGGCTGCATCTGCGGTTCAGAAGGCAGCTAATACGGCTGGAGGGCCCAGCAGGGGCGGGCAAACCTGCTTTGTATTCAGGTTTTCAGTTAATAATGTGAAGAGACTATTAGAATGCCAACACCCCAAAATAGGACATAAGGAATGTGAGCCAGGCACATACAAAGAAGGCATGAACCTTTCAACAACCCCTCCCAGGATGAACCTGACCTTGTGCAACAATATATATACGTATATATATATATATAAACTGGCTCACCTATGACCCCTATACGAGGTGAGAAAAAACAAAGACTTTGCAGAAAATACATAAGCGTGTTGTCGCACTGTTTTCAGTGTCATCAGAAAACACATGCATTTTTCCAACTAATTTACAACGAAAAAAAATTAAGTTTGAGAAATAATTGTTTCTTATACACTTTATAATAATCCGTATTGTCACGTGACTGACCGACATGAATAAACATACCTTTTCTGTTTACTTGCTATGTTACAATGTCACAGAGCTAAACTCCAGAGTGTTTCCAACAGAGCCGAAAGTGGGAAGCTGTGTTTTCCATGTGAGGTGTTGTCTAGACTGTTGTTATGCCCTTCAGCAAAAGTCATTCCATTGCTGCTTCTTAAATATAGAAGAGAAAGCTCAACAGTCTGGGGAATTTGGTTGATCCTGAAAGCTGGCTATAATAACAATCAGAGATGTTGCCATGGGGAATGAGCAACAGTGATGGCACAGAGGAAGCTGGGTGATGTTGCATATCAACAGAGGAACCGAGACAATGTGAATTATTGCCAAAAAAATGTGAATGACAGGTTGGGAAGATGATTCAACAGATTTTGGTGTGCAAAAAGCCACAAAACAAACAGGTGCAAGCACGCTGTGTTGGATGAACTATAATAAGCAATAATTACTTTCCCTGGTAACTATGTAACTACATACATGACGGAGCAATTCCGTTGTTAATTTAATTACTTTTGGGGAAAGTAATTTGTAAGTATAACTAATGACTTTTTTGGAACAGTTTGTAATTTGTCCGACACCGTTGAGGCTTTCACATTAACTGGAGTTTTCATAAGGAAATTAATTTGACGCGAGAAAGCCACAGCCAAAAAAGTTGTTCAGCGTAGAGCACTGACAGGCTGTGATTTAGCAAGAATTTAAAAAAGAAGCAAAAAATATAAGCCGAAGCAAAAATAAGAGACGAAGACGTGACCCTCAGCAGATCACAAACAAGACACAAAGAAACAACTCCAGGCACAGGGAATTAATGTGACAGCAAAAGTCACACACATTCTTCCCGTGAAACTACATGACTGTGTTTGGGCAGCCGTGAGTTGGCGTGAGGTAATCAGACAGTTAAAAGCAGCTCTTGATCTCACTTTCTCCTTAATGCAAGCTGTCAGAATGGACACAACCACTCTTGACAAAAAGGAGTGACTTTTCTAACTGGGGTAGGCTGGGGTGTTTTGACTGCTGTCTTAACAGAAGGCAGGGTCCTTATGTGGCCTTCGTGTCACTTGTCACAAGCAATAACATCCACTTTAAGACTTTAGTCAATCTCAGCTTGGTGCATACTTTAGAGTGAATTCATCTGGTCTTGAGATACAGGTCTAACATTTACAGATACAGTTGTCCCTCCCCTTTAAAACCAGAAGGTTGTAAACAGGTTTTCTATGCTCTAACTATGAATATATTCCACATATAAATAACAAATCCTTTGTGGAAATTCACTTATCATCTTATCATCCAATTAATCCAGATAAAAGAGGGATTACTGTAATGTGACCTGCAAATGCATTCCTTGCAGTGCAGCATGGCTGCATGTGCAAGTTCAGTAACACCAAAGCTGTCTACTGTTAAAAAAACACTATTAGTAATAACAGCAAAGGCAGCATTACAGTGTGTTTTAGCATCAGCTCATATCCAGTACCTGCTGTACTCTTTCAGCACATATTGGCTCTGTTTATGGTGGTACTCGTGGTTGTAATTCCCTCGTTTGATCCACCCCGACATGGTGACACTGCAGACACTGACCTGTTGGACCAGCAACACACACATATACTTACAAGATAACAACACACAACGGAGTGTTGTCTGTGATAAGCCACAGCAACACATGACCATAAACATGAACTGTGACAACAGCAGGAGATTGTGGAAGAGATTACCTGGTTTTATAGTGCATGTGTACCTAATGAAGTGTCTAGTGTTGTGTTACCAACATGGAATTTGCATGAGACATTCAGACACACGGAGGCATGACGGTCCCACTGGCAGTCGTCACAATGACAAGGTGACACTTAAGACGCACGTGTTCACACAAATAAACAAAGACAGGAGTGTTGTTTTCTATTTGGGGATGAGTGGGTGGTTTCTTTTTTTTTTTTTTTTTTACCTAAAACTAAATTCAACTCAACTTAGCAATTGTGGACTTTGAATGTCATGTATTTTTCTCTTAATCAAAACATTGTTTGATGCATGTGGGTTATGGAAGCCAGTGCCATAGTCAACACCAGTGAACATCTAAGAAGCATGAAAAACTCATCTTGCAACATCTCCACATGGTAACAGAGCAACACAATGCAAGCTACATATTATGTTGAAACTTGAACGGATCCTCCTCGTCTACCCAATCCCAAATAACTGTTAAAGACACGGTCCTATTTCCACACCTCTCTAGCTAGGGGACACCATTCGTGTTTAAATACGATTTTCACACTCTTGACCTCTAAATTTGAGCCCTATACAGTACGCTCACAAACAGCAGTGGGAGGTAAAAATGTTTAGTTTTTCTTCCAATAGTGAGAGGAAATATAGCTCACCTTCACAAAACATTGAAATACCAAACCAGCAGGCATGCAGATAAACTCTAGGTTCTTTTATATAAATCAACTGAAAGTGAGATTATGTTCCCGCCATGCCAGTGTTTCAACTTGGTGAGGCCAACGTTGTAAGAGTATACAAACGTCAGATGACACCTGAGCCTTTTGCTCTGTAACATCAAACCTCTTCCTAGCTATAACTGTACAAACCTGCCAGGTGTATAAATCACCAAGCATGCTATTAACACAGTGAAATTAAGCTGAAATGACAAGACATTATCTTTAAGCTCTTAAAACGACACAGGAGCAAAATCTATAGAAGATCAGCATGCCAAACACACATCCCTAAATTAGCCAGCAACACTGATTTGCACGTTTATGTCAAAACATCTTCATCACTGATGTTTATATGTCTGCAGTATTATATCAACTACAGTATATCACACCCACTGCTTGTGTTCAACTCTGTTCCCTCCTGACCCCATCATCCTGATCCCACCTGCTTCTCTCCAGTGTGGGGGGAAAAAAGCAGATTAGAAATCCAAATATGGGGAAGACTTGTTCTAAAATAATTATTTCAAAAGTTTTGACAAAACTTTCGCTCACCCCTTGAGATTTCCTTTGCAGAGACTCTGGTTGTCAGCCCAAATCCACAGGGGGAGTCAGCCTAAACCAAATACAAGGCCAACAAAACCACCAGTGTCTCTAACGGACCCCCACCTGCCTCTCCCTGAGGCCTTAAAAGGAGCTAGAGGTGCCTATATATAACTAGGAACCTTCAAGACTCAGGGCTGCTATAACCAGTCATATATTTGATGAACGCAGTTTGCTCTATACAAGGGGTGTGCAAATTTTTTTCCCAAAGGGCCAAAAACAAATAAAAAATGCATTAAAAAAATTTTACAATGTACCGCAAAAAAAAAAAAAAAATTAACTGGTCTTCATACTGGGCGGCACGGCGGTCTAGTGGTTAGCGCGCAGACCTCACAGCTAGGAGACCAGGGTTCAATTCCCACCCTCGGCCATCTCTGTGTGGAGTTTGCATGTTCTCCCCGTGCATGCGTGGGTTTTCTCCGGGTACTCCGGTTTCCTCCCACATTCCAAAAACATGCAAGGTTAATTGGCGACTCCAAATTGTCCATAGGTATGAATGTGAGTGTGAATGGTTGTTTGTCTATATGTGCCCTGTGATTGGCTGGCGACCAGTCCAGGGTGTACCCCGCCTCTCGCCCGAAGACAGCTGGGATAGGCTCCAGCACCCCCGCGACCCTCATGAGGAAAAGCGGTAGAAAATGAATGAATGAATGAATGGTCTTCATACGGCCCCCGGGTCACACTTTGGACAGCCCTGCCCTATACAGTATGGGAGCCATCATTTCCTCATTTCCTTATTTGTGGCATGTTAGTTCAACACACAACTATTGTATGTCCAAAATCGCAGTCTGAAACCAAAAGTTGTTGTCCTTTTCTTGAAACATGCAACATATTAATCACATTGTAACGTCATAAAATATTTGCTAAAACATTTCATTATAGTTAGAGTCTGACTATAGTCAAATAGTCTGATAGAACCCCAACAAAAGTAGTTATTTCACTAATTGTAGTTCAGGGGTTTGCAAAGTACAGGTCAATGGGGGGGATCGCAAGAGCTCCTATCACAAGCTCTCACAAGATTAAAACTTGACAAGATTTCTCATTGAGAAAGAAAATGACCTATGGGCACTAGGCCTGGTGAGATGATAAATAAATTCTATAATCACACAATAAATGACAATTTTTCCGTCATTAATATATTGCAATGTGCATGCGTGTCTCGTCTTTCTCCTGCCAAACAGGAAGAGATTTCACTCTTTGTATTGGTGTTTGTTCCATAGAACAATGGCATCAATGATCTTACAGTCTCTTTGTCTCGGTGGGTGGAGGCGGGGCCGGTAGCATACACACAGTGTAATGTAGTACAAATGATATTAGTAGAATGCCATACATTGTCAAATATTTGTAATTATACTTTTCTTAAAAGTAATGTTGTTTATCATCTTGTCGTGTGTCACCCCTACAGGATAGTGAGCCTACCCGCAAATAACACAAATCAACTCAGTCCTCTTCTTCTTCCTAACTATGTCCTAGCTGCATTTTAACTGAAAAATGGGCCTACTCAGCTGGTGTTATATATACTTATATTTCATTATTTTTCTCAGGCTGCTGCCACCCCCCCAGGAAGGCCTAAATCACACTTTAAAAACCACTATTGTATCTCTTTCTCAGGAACAAACACAAATCGGACTGATGATGGTGATGATGCGCCAAATAACAGACTATTTCATTCTATACCATAACTTCCCATTCAGATACAGTCCTCATCTTAACATAGATACGCGCTTATGCTTGTAATATTCCGTCATTATTCTCAGAAATTAAAGAATGACAAAATGTACTTTTAATTAAGTAAATATTACAGCTTTATTCATGTTTTGCTATTGATTAAACATAATTTTAGGGCAATGTTAACTATTTATTCATATATAATATAGCAATTTCTTGGCTCTTCCTAACAACATTTTAAGCTTTACTGAAGTCTCTACTCAAATTATTCATCTTAACTCGGATATGTCTTAAGTCACTGAGTTGCATGCTGAACTTTGGCCAGTGTTTATTTATAAAACAAGCTACAGTTACAACCTGGCCTATTCCTGACAACAGTGGATACCCTGTAAAAAAGACTTTAAACACATACAGTATGAGGCATTACAAATTTCCCATGTGTTGCATTAAGGTCCTTCTAAAACGTGTAGGTATTTATAATAATTACGAAAAAAATGTCCCCGACACAAGAGACAAGAACAATTTATGGAAACTACTGTACAGTACTAGTATTTTCTATCCTGAGTGTGGTCAAAAAGAGCCCCCTGTTGGCCAAATGCTAGCACTGTGACAACAAACCTCCGAGATATTTTTAGTGCATTATGTTGCTGGCAGACAGTGACAAGTTGGTAAGCTTAAATTCTGTGCTAGCTAAGTGGTGGTAATTTTCTTTCATTCCCCATAGACGTAGCGTGGTTGAATTATTCTGCTTTTCTCCTCTCCTGACAAGCTTAATTTTTCGCTTTAGATTATAATGGCTCATTAATTTAATAAGAGCCCCTTGGCTATTCATACATTTAATCAAGCCTGTCTGAACGTGAAATTGTGAAAAGCCAATGCAGGGGAAAAATGAAAAAGCAACGAATTGTACTGTGTGTATATAATGTTAAAAAGACAAAATAAAACATATTTAAACGGAGATGTTATGGGCATTTACTTTGCAGTGGCGCAGAAATGCATCATACTTAGAGGTATTATTAAGATGCAGTCGGACAACAAATAGAGTTGCGCGTAATTTACCATGTGACCAAGTTTAAGATGAACACCGCTCGTGATTGGCTAAACCAGCAGGCAGAGTGCGGAAGTACATATGCAAGGCGTAAACAACTCGTCTCTGCAACTGTTGTCTCACTTGCTACTGTGAACATGAGCTAACTGACCGACAAACCTCCACGAAGCAAATTCGCTAGAAAAGGTGAAGTACATTCTCGATATTATGTTCAACCGATGTACATTGTGATTGAACGCACTATGTTTAGTGTGTTTGCAGCGATTAAGAAGAATTCATTTTTGATAGAATGGCTAGTCTGTAGTTGTCGATTTACTTTCCTTGGACTTTAAACTTTCATATATTGTAGAGTGTTATAAGTACGTCAATAATCAATATCAGCTGGAAGTAAATAACCGTATTCACCAACCAGTGAATAGACCATTATTGGACTTGTGAAGTATTTACAAACATAATTCGTTTTCATTGACACAGCCAGGGAGGTACTTAACATCATGTTGTTGTGAGTGTCGATTGCGGTGATTCAGAACTGAAGGCTGATTACAAAAGGGTGATTATATTGATTGCATAACCATTTTCAGGTTGTTGTTTTTTTCATTACAACACTCTCCCCCCCAAGTTACAGCAGTTTCCATTTCCTGTCCTGTCCCCATCTACTGCAACATCAATTTTCTATGCTGCTTTTCCTCACTAGGGCCGGAGGGGTCAGCTAACCCCGGGCAAGAAGTGGGGTACACGCTGGACTGGTTTCCACCCAATCACAGGGCACATATAGACCATTCACACTCACATTCATACCTATGGACAATTTGGAGTCACCAATTAACCTAGCATGTTTTTGGAATATGGGAGGAAACCGGAGTACCTGGAAAAATTCCACGCACATTGGGGAGAATGGGGAGAACCAAGCGGAGAATCGAACCCAGATCTTCCCGGTCTCCTGACTTGTGTGGCCAACATATTAAGTTGCATGTTAAACTATCTGTGAATAATATGAAGAGTAAAACAAATGTATTTTGTCAGTGTATGGCCGCTGTAGATAAAGCATAAACAATAAACAATGCTGTTATGCATGTCTATAATTATGAACTTGTATCTTTCTTTTAGATCCACCATGAGTCATGGCTATCCTTTCCTGCTCTGTATGGCAGTCATCTCTGCCTTTCCAATGCTGCCTCCGTAAGTGCAGAAAAATGCTTTCATTTTTGCAGTGCTCTTTTTTTATCTGTAGTACAGGAGTGTCCAAACTTCTTCCAGCGAGGGTCACATAGTGAAAGATGAAAGGATGCAAGGGCCACTTTGATATTTTGTAAAGTATGATATTTTGTGATATTGGTGAAAAAGCCAATTATTACTATCACCTCCCTCCCATTTTCAAAATATTTCAACAACTTTCCTCTCAAATAATCTTTTGCAATTTTGTTTTTGTAATCTCATGACTTTATTCACATACTACAATGTTTTCTCAACCCTATTTTCCAAAAATTACAACATTATTTGTTGTTTTCTTTCTCCGTCCATCCATTTTCTATACCGCTTATCCTCATTCGGGTCGCGGGTTGCTAGAGCCTATCCCAGCTGACTTTGTTTCTCATAACTTTTTAAAAAAGTTGTTTCTTTGATATTCCAACTCTATGCTACTAAAATTATGTTATATTTCTTCATAATATTACATTATTCTTAAAATTCCATTTTTTTCTTGTTGGACTATAACTTTTTTCTTAATATTTTGACTTTATTCTTGTAAAATTGCTGCTAATTTTAACTTTTTTGCTGTTTTTCTTTTGTTTCCACAAATAGCCTTCAGGTCACACTTTGGATACTCCTGTCTTAGTAGTACGGTCATTAAGAAGTGTATCTGTGTGTGTTTCAGACAAATGTGGACAAAACTCATCCTCACCCACCATTGGCCCAACACTTTCTGTGGCGTAAGTTTCCTAAAGCTCACCCTTTTTAACTATAAAATAAACTATGGATGCAGAATATTAACATGGCTGCAAATCATTGACCTCCTTTATCTATCTATCCTTGTTTGGATTAGCTTTGCCACTGACTCACGTTTAAAAATTGTGAAGTCATGTGACATTAAGTCACGAGGCAGCGTGTTTTTTCGATTGCTGCAACCTACAGCCCAGAACTAGGGAAGTGTTTTAACCCTTATGTGGCACGTGTGCTATTGGTGCATTGTCTGCTTGGAAATGTCCCTGCTGTTTTGGTTCATGAGAATGTTTGCTATGAATTTCAGATGGAGCACTGTCATCCGAACATTAGTTACTGGACACTACACGGGTTCTGGTAAGTACTGTGTGATGTGATTTTTGCAAGTGTTTGTGTGATATTTAACCATATACGAGGATGTTCTAATTTTGAGAGGACCTTATGGAGACTTGTGTGCCATTAATCCGTTTAGTTAACCCCCAATAGTGTATGTATAAGTATAGCACTGAATAACAGAAGGAATATCTTTGTGTTCACATGAAGCTATAGTTGTAAATGAGGATGTAATGCCATTTGCAGGCCCGACAAAGGGAATCTTTGCAACTCATCATGGCATTTCAATTCTTCTGAAATAGAGGTAGTGTATTGTCCTTCCGCTGTTTTTGTATTTTTATAAATGGCCGTTCAATTTATTAATTTTTATAACTGCTAAAAAGAAAAATCTCTCTGATTTATTTTCAGGATTTGCTCCCAGACATGGAGAAGAGTTGGCCTGACTTACTAAAACCAACATCAGCTGGATTTTGGTAGAGATCACTATTTTGTTCCCCAGGGTTTTGTGAGTTAAATTAAGCTTTAATAAATTCACAGGCATGGAGTTTTAGTTTTGCTCAAGATATAATACAGTGTATAATGCCAATAGTAAATGTTTTTTTCTGTTGCAACAGGAAGTATGAGTGGAGCAAACATGGCACTTGTGCTGCCAAAGCACCCTCGCTTGATAGTCAACACAAATACTTCAGCAAGGCCCTGGAACTGTATCATAAAGTGGACTTGAATAGGTAATGGAACACTCCTCTTTATTGTTTTCATAGATTTCACAATTGACAACCTCTTTAATACATATACATTTTACAACTATGCCTCTGTTATTGTAGTATCCTGAAGAAATTTGATATTGTTCCGTCAGAAAACTACTACAAAGTAAGTATTACTACAGAATAACACTACTACAATCAAAAAGATGGCTTGTCTCCATTGTGTGTCATTTTGTAGTTTTCCCAAATTGAAGGAGTCATAGAGAACTTCTATGGTGTCAAACCAAAGATCCAATGTGCCCACCCATCAAAGGTATCATCATCTTATAACACTTTAAGTCATTTAAGTCCCTGTGAGCTGTAGAATTGAACTGACTATTTTTTTGTGTTTTCTACAGAATAGCGGTGCTCAGATTTTGGGTCAGATTGAGATTTGTTTCAGCCCCGACTTCTCCCTCACAGACTGCGACAAACACCTCTCACTGGAAATCTTCTCTATTGAAGACCAGAGATTTTCCAAAGGATCTGGTTTCAGTGTCTGTGAACATGACATACCAGTTTACTATCCACCTGTTTGAAAACACACAACAGTGTTTACTATTGCACACATATTGTACACTCTCTTAGAAGTTTACTCATCAACTGTACTGTAAATTTAGCAAGGAGCAATGCAAACAGCCTGGTCATGCTATATCATTATAACTGTACTATTTCTGGTAATAGTTTGTCCATAAAAAGCAACAGTCAGTGCTTTCAATCTCCTGTAATTTTAATTGATTTTTAATTAAAGTAAAATTTTAATTACCTATGATGTTCACAAGATGAACTAACTATTCTGCCAATTTAGAAAGCTTGTAAATCATTTCAACAATGTGAAAATCTTTTTGCTTTCCTTTGTTCCTTACAATAATTGCACAATAGGGTCTTCACACTCATCGATTCTTATTGCTGAGCTTTCCTCATGTCGCTCATCTTAAACCTTGTGCCTTTTCAGGCCACCAAAGCTAACAATATTAACATTAGAGTGTATGACAAGTAAATAAGTAGCTCTAAGAATTAATGGTAGTTGTAAAATACACAATTTTTTATTGAAGGTGTTTTGTTTTATAGTTCAAGCCTATTTAAAGTTCACATGTCAATGTGAAGTGGTCTGTCCTGGAGTACAGAGAAGCTTCACAATGCTTAGCATTTGTCAACCCGGTCATAGCTTAGTATAACTATTGATGCTGTTTTTCGTGTGGTGTAAATGAATTGATTATCTCTGCAGTGTATTATTTTTGTTAAATGCCAAAATATGTTTTGAGTCAGTGTATGTTGCATTAAAAACAAATCATGTCACACTGACTTGGCTCCTCATTGGTTCATCTGCTCTACCTAAAGAGCGACAACAAGATAAGGCACCATTTTGAGTGACTATTTTATAGTTTAACAATATGGTTGTTATTGAAAATCTATTAAGCTGTTTCTGTTTTGGTTACGTCATGGCAATGTGAAGAAGACAGACTTCATTTTATATTGGATCTCATTAGAAGGTTGTGGTTGCTGCGTGTAGAGTTGCACTGATGCCGTTTTGCTCAGCTTGCATGGATAATAATATCGTTATCGCCTTACAGTGCTTTAATCCTATCTGGACAAAGATACACGGTCCATAATCCTGAATCTCCTCCTACATAGACACCTCTCACATTTCAGCGTTTTATTACAGTACATCTTCTCAAGGGACAATACCATAGAAATTAACTTAACTTCTAGTGTCAGTAAAGATTTACTGCCCGCTCAAACTGACTCAACACAGTCATTGACAAAATAGCTGGCAACGCATACAGTCAAGCAAAGTGGTAGTAACGCCACGGTTTGGGGCTGCATGAGTGCTGTTGGGGGACCAACGGGTCATTACAACGTAAATTCCAACAGAAGTATACTCTGACGTGTAGAACATCAGACACGAGATTTCCAACATGATAAGTCCAGTCACACAAAGCCTTGCTGAGGCTCCCAAAAGCACTCAGGTTGAGTTTATTTCAATAGTCACAAAAGAGGGCTTTACAATCTGGCAACAATTGACCACATACCCTGATCTGAACCCTCATCCAGGCAAGGAAGGACTAAATTTTGAGAAGGGACCGCAGACATTCAGTGAGAAGCGGAAAGTAGAACATCTACGAGTTGACTTTCCATGCACTAGGATGTCGTTATGGAGGAGTGGTAGAGGATTCCTGTGGCAACCTTTGCAACTATGGTAAATTCCATACCCAAGAGGATTAAGGCAGTGCTGGATAATAATGGTTGTATGGTTAGCATGTTGGCCACACAGTCAGGAGATCTGGAAGACTACTCTGATTTCCTCCCACATTCCAAGGTTAATTGGCAGCTCCAAATTGTCCATAGGTATGAATGTAAGTGTGAATGGTTGTTTGTCTATATGTGCCCTGTGATTGGCTGGCCACCAGTCCAAAGTCAGCTGGGATAGGCTTCAGCATACCCCTGCGACCCTGATGAGGATTAAGCAGCAAAGAAAATGAATGAATGAATAGAAAACAATGGTACTCATTGACATTTTGGACACAATGTGGACATGTTCTCTGAAGAGTTAAACAACAATGACTGCGTTGACTTATTTTCAGAGGCCAGTAAATCCATACTGCTGTAAAAGCTGCCACTAAGTTTTCATTTAGTATTGTCCATTGAGAAGAATAATAATATAATAAAGTGGTAACTGATCTGTGAGTATACTCTTGAAGATAACAGTTTTGAATCTGTACGAAATCCTGTTAAACACAAAACAGTCGGAATTGTGCTTCTTCAATTTGGGTAGGTAAAAAATATATTTAATAAAAATGCAAAGTTTCAGCTACATGGACACTTGACCCAGGTATATAGTGCATGAGTCTTAAGTTACCCCTTGCTGTCATAAACACCCCCCCCCCCAACCGGGGGTTATGTAACACTGCAGCTATGCAAAGCTGCTGATTTGACAGATCTGTCCACATGCACACGCACACTCAGTGGCTCTGCATGATTCAATATAATTGATGAGAACAATTGATTGACGTTATGTCACACACTGTCACATTAAAGATTGTTCTCATGTCCAATGCTTTTTTAAATGAATAACCATTTGAATAAATTTTATGTTCAATGTTTTTTGCACTTAATGTGTCCCTCCATCATTAGGAGGTTAAAAGAGAAATGGCGAAGGGAGACAAGGTGACACCACGTGACCTCGCCAGCTGTTGCTGCATGCTGCTGGTGGGAAAAGGGGGGGGGGGTGAGGAAGAGGAGGCATGCGGATGAACACATCGTGAATGGTGTGCACGCACCCTTTTACCGATTCAGCACAGCAGATTTTAACTCGCCACCTCTTCTTTCCTGCAGCACAGCGTGCACACACACACAAGACAATACTCGGATTAACAGCGGCGCCGAACAAAACCGAGTGAAGACGAGCCGATGGGGCGGGAATGGTGAAATGATGGCGAAATTAAAACGCCACACCGAACGCGTCAAGGTGGGATCTGCAGCGCAGCCGCTTTGCAATTAGGCAAAACAAATCCGCTCGTTTGTGCTTGTTTACATCCACACGGGAGAGCAAGATGTCCTTCACAACTGGGATGGATGCGCAGCACTGATCGTTGTCATGGATACCAGCACGCGAAAATTCACAGTGCGGAGATGGTTTTCCATCTACCTGAAGAACAAGGCCGCCAGGAACAAGAACACAACGGGTTTCTGTCATCTTGAGGTGGGTCACGTTTGTCAGGCTTTAAATGCATGGCGGAATTTGTGACGTAGACACATGGGGCAATACACGCCAAAACACAACATTTAAACACAACACCTACTTGATGTATTAGGAGATGTATGGACAATTCAGTCCTAAACTATGATAGCATCATTGATTCGTTTCACTAATTCCCTTAAGCTAGTTTCAGTTTTGGAGAGTACAAGTAGGCTCATTTAGTTTAACTGATTCAATAATATTTCCTCCGTTCTGTACTCTCATAGGACTTTAAACTTTGTAACTTATAATTTCATTATCTAAGGAAAAAATCCCTATTTCTCAAATTGACTGAACAACTATGACAATGTCAACAAATGATACTCAGCAGTTATTTGTGCTTTATTATTGTTTAGCTACTGCATGTTGTTGAAGATGACCAAATTAATTTGACTTTTAAGTCTTCTGATCAGGAAAGCAAGCACAGTAGTGCTGCTGTATTTTGGATGTGTGTCATTTGCTTTGGTGTGGAATGAGGCGTGAGGTCACTGCAGTGTTACAGATGTCGTAGTTTGCCTAGGTTCCAGGACACCTCAGAAGAATGGCTGACTCTTATGCCTGAGAGAGAGCGAGAGAGAGAGAGAGGCAGGGGCCTCTCGGAAATGCAATCAGACAAGAGGAGCAAACAAGCGGGCAGGCGGCTTGATAGATAAATGGATGCAGACAGATTGATTCAGTGGATGCCATAGCACGGGAGGTCTATTTATAGCTCAAGAGAGACCAGTGCAGCATAGAGTGGCAGGATGCTGTTTTGTGGCTCACTGTGTTTTGGGGTATATAAATAGAAGAAACACTTTTCATGTAATGGGATACAAATGAGGATTTGTGTCTGACTGTGCCTCCGATGAGACGTGCATTTAATTTTGTTTACCGATCAGGCTGCCTCTTAGCATCTGTTATGTGAGACTTGGATGGACAGATATCCTGCAAGGCAAGGTCAGAGTTGCAGATAAGCATCCATAAATCCCATGCTTATTTGTCTGAAGTCACTGTTACTGACCAATTCGGGAATAAATGCAGTCATCTCCGAGTAGTACAACAACAGCTGATGCTAGGCCGTCAATTGTATTTTATTTGTACAACAAAAATTGACAAGAACTGCCAGAACTAGTGCAGAATTTGCTACCTCAGTGTGGTGATACATTTTATTTACAGGAAAAACAACAATACAAACACAGTTGTAATTCCCAATGGACAAAAATTATAACAAATGATAAAATGGGATTTGAACATTAATTTTAAGAAATTACAATGACAAAATATGGCTGGACAAATGTGCATTTTGAAATGTTTCTTGTCCCAGCAATTGAGGCTAAACAATACAATTACAACTTTACACACCCATGCGTGTTTCAGGCAATGGAGCATTGTGTCCAAGCTCTGCCTTCTTGGACTTGGACACTTGGACACTATAGTTGGGTTGTATTGTGGAGGGGTTTATGCAGCTTTAAGACCTGCATTGCACTGCAGTACGAGATTGGAGGGCTGTGAAGCAGCTACTTGACCTACTTGACCGCTTGTTAATTACCAAATAAATGCATGATGCAGAAACACTTCCTGTCTTTCACTTATAATCCATACCTCTACTCGCTAAATATACGGACCATGACGCTATATTGTTGACATGGATCTCTTCTGCTTATCAAGTGTGTTATGAAGTTGTAAATAGAACGCTTAGTGATTAAGAGGGCAGTCAGATCCCAACATCTGCTTGTTTTGCTATGACAAATCTTAAGTAGTTTGATCAAATGTAGAATTGCTACAGCTTCTGATTGGACTTAAACACGGATGCAGCTGTTCAACTCTGAAAGGTAATATGAGGAAACCAGCAACGGAAAGCACAAGGACAAGGCAGTTCAAATTAGGGGACAGCTGAGGCATGGTGGTCATTAATGAATTTATAGTTGTTTTATGCATGTAAAACTATAATTGTAAAACTATAAATCATGTTTTGGGTTAATATTTTTGAAAATCAACTGCTGGTGACATTCTAGACGGGTATCATAAAGTAACAACTTTTGGTTGTGATTTCCATTTTGTTTGGCTAGCTATATGCTAACAAAAAAGATGCTTTGTGATAAAAAGGAAAAATATATTGAAAACACTGTTGGACACGCACAGTGTATTAACTACACAACAAGTTGTATGCTAACCAAAGAATGTATGTAAACCAAGGCAAAGTTGTGGCGTAAATCTTTGACATTAACCAAAAAATAGGCTAACCGAGGCGGACACTAACCCAGGTTCCACTGTATTTCAATCAGTCAGGGGTTATCTTAATTCTCCATTTGACAAATGTAGACTTACAACTTTGTGGGAAATTGTAGTATAGTATACAGTATAGTATAGTATACAGTATACAAAGCGAGGTACACAAATTCATGGTTGGAAGTGTTTAGTGTGAGACAACTTGAGAAGCCTGACCTCAACCTCATTATGGTTTTGGGAACTCATTGGAAGACTAATTGTCTTCCATTGTGATTTGAGTCCCAATACCTTTGTCTACAGCAGTCTGTTTTTCCTCAGGATGAAAGTATACTAAAGGAGATCGACATCAGCCACCATGTTAAGGAGGGTTTTGAGAAAGCGGACCCCTCTCAGTTCCAGCTGCTTAAGGTGCTTGGCCAGGGATCCTATGGCAAGGTACATGTTTACACTGCACACACGTTGTTCAGAAAGCCATGCGATAAGCAAGAATAAAAAGACAAGCAGAAACAAGACGCGGTGTAGTCCATGACAGCAGGCCAGATGCTAACTCCCACCTGCAGGCATTTCCACTCGCATGAATGACCGTGCAGTAGGTTGCAATTTCATAGAGGCTAGTGGCTAGAGGATGAGTACCATTGCTGTTAGAGCCATTATGATGACACTATTGTAATATTAAATGGACTGTGTGGCAATTTCTATGACCTACTATTCTGTTTGAATTAGCAAAATCCAACTGAGTCGCACATAGACGAGAAATGCTATCAGAATGCTCCTTTATTAAAGGGGACCTATTATGCTTACTTTTTAGCTCTTTGTATCGAGTTGTGGACTCCTATAGAGCAGCTACACTCCATAACCAGCACACAAAGCTTTATAGTTCTTCCAGAATCTGCACCTATTCAGTTGTATTTCTATGGATTTTGTGGTTCCCGCAAAAACGGTCTGTTTTCATGTATCCACCAAAGGCTCTTCTCCAGTGTGGTTGGCCACACTAGCAAGTAATAAAAAGGAGTTCCCGTTTGTGCCGCTAGCTGCCAACAGTATAGGAGTTGATAATAAACTGCGATTTATCGTTTTAAAATGACGACTCTTAACATGAAGTCATATGTGTTGGATCCCGAATCCGATCCAGTAGTAAAGACTAGACAGTCCGAAGTTTAAAATACATTTTATTTGCTGGTAGCGAATAGGGAACTCCACCGACGTGTGCCTAATGGTGGCGTTGTGAGGAATTGTAAACAAACACTGTTCTATCTTACTGCAGTATATATATCTTAGTTATTTGTCACTCAGGTTAATGTAAAACTACTACACATGACATCTAAAAGTGACATAAAGACATGATGACAACACTGATGGATGGCTTCAATCGTTTTTAGGTGTTTCTGGTGAGAAAGATCAGAGGAGTGGACAGAGGACAACTGTACGCAATGAAAGTCTTAAAGAAAGCAACACTCAAAGGTAAATTGGTAACTTTTTTGTGAACTAAGGACAACCAAACTCAATACTGAAATTTGTGGAAATACACTAAGTTGCTGGCACAGAATTATTTCTCCATGACATAACATCCCCATCAGCAGTGTAGTGCATCAACAGTGACTTACCCCGCATTTGGTCCTGTGAGCCTAGTTCTGGTTGGATTTCAGTGATGAGAATCATAGTTCCGATTAGTTATTGGGGTAGTTAAACAGGGCTTTGGGACCAAGTGCGGGGTAAGTCACCATTGATGTACAGCACAGCAAATGTCTTATGCAACACCCAGATCAGATACTCATTTGTAACGAATATCGGCCTCATCCCTAGTGTTTGTCTATTATTGGTAGAAGAAATAAAAATAACAAATAAAAATGTGAGCAGAAGACTGCGAAGGCCATGAATGCTGAATTACAAATGTGTGAGGAGCCACTTAACTGCATCATTGGCACATGTTGTCATTGATTTGAAATGGTAATGAAACAAAACGTTAAAATAGAAGTTTAAATGTCCAGTTTACCTTAAAGAACGATCAGAATACATGGCAAATCATTGCATTATCTATTTTCCATGGTTATCTGAACTCAGCGTGCCCTACATTTTGTGAGGGATTTGTGTAAAAGAGGTTAGTTTGTACTTTTTATTCAGATAAACTGGTATTGAATGGGATTATTGTCAATGATGGAGCAGCGTTATTGTGAATGAATAAGCCAGCATTGTCATGTGTCGAGTTGTGTCTTTGCACTATCCTTAATCCTCTTAACCTGCACCCCTTGGAATGTAAGTGGGCTTGTCTTGTCAAGGGGACTGTTGCTATGATAGTATCGTGAGTGTGTTTTTGTATTTATTAACTGCGCAGAATGAGGTTTAATCTTAATTATGGTTTCATTCAAGTAAATGCTATTTCATCATGCAAGAGACATGCATCACAGGCTTTCCACGTTGATATTAACAACTAAAAGGTGATTAAACAAATTTCTCTGTCCATGTCATTTCATCAGTCCGAGATCGTGTGCGATCCAAGATGGAAAGAGATATTTTGGCAGAGGTCAACCACCCGTTTATAGTCAAACTACACTATGGTAAGTTTGGTGTTAAGAATGTTAAGAGAATAAGAGAAGTTGAATAAAAGTCTGTACTTTCCTTGCATTGGTGTACCACATTAAGGTGGAACGTGTTCACTTTTCACCTTTTCAACTCTAAATACATGCTGAAAATAACAGTGATTATACTAAAGCCCCGACACAGCTGTTAAGCCCCAATGTGTCATATCTGGTGTGTGTGTGTGTGTGTGTGTGTGTAGCCTTCCAGACAGAAGGGAAGCTCTATCTAATCCTAGACTTTCTCCGAGGGGGAGACCTTTTCACTCGTCTGTCAAAAGAGGTAAGTTTGGTACATGTCAGCTTTAAAGCATGTCAAGTCTTTACAGTACATTTCAAGTTATGTGTTGTAGGCAGACTTAACATTGTCTAACAATCACAAGACTATGATATACAGTGGTGTGAAAAAGCGGTTTGCCCCCTTCCTGAGTTCTTATTTTTTGCATGTTTGTCACACTTAAATGTTTCAGATCAGAAAATTTTAAATATTAGTCAATGACAACACAACTGAATGCCAAGTGCAGTTTTTAAATGAAACTTTTAATATTAAGGAAGAAAAACAATCCAAACCTCCATGGGCCTGTGTGGAAAAGTGGTTGTCCCCCCTGTTAAAACATAACTGAGATTAATTGAGGTCTATCAGTCTGAAAAAGGTTATAAAGCTTTGGGAATCAAGCAAACGACAGTGAGAGCCATTAGACACAAATGGTGAAATCATGGAACAGTGGTGAACCTATCCCAAGAGTGCAGCAAAGACTCATCCAAGAGGTCACAAAAGACCCTGCAACAACATCCAAAGAACTGCGCTCCTCACTTGTCTCAATTAAATGTTCATGACTCCACCATAAGAAAGACGCTGAGCAAAAACAGCCTGCAAGGCAACAGCCTGTGGTCTGATGAGACAAAAACTGAATATGTGCCATAAAAGAAACACCGCATTCCAGAACATCATACTAACAGTAAAATATGGTGGTGGTAGTGTAATGGTTGCCATTACAGAGTTGCCAATTAACCTATCATGCATGTTTTTGGATGTGGGAGGAAACCAGAGTTTCGCACGGGGAGAACATGCAAACTCCACACAGAGATGCCCAAGCGAGAATGAAACCCAAGCAGAGAACCGAACCCAGGTCTTCCCAATCTCGTGACTGTGTGGCCAACATGCTAACCACTCGTCCGTGCAGCCCGTGTTTGGTCATCTGAAACATTTAACTGTGACAAACCTGAAAACATGTATAAATCAGGAAGGAGGGAAACTGTAGCTTCCCTCTGCAAGTATTTTTGCATTTGAATTTATTTATTTCCTCCAGGTAATGTTCACAGAAGAAGATGTGAAATTTTACCTTGCAGAGTTGGCACTGGCCTTGGACCATTTACACAGTTTGGGAATCATCTACAGGGACCTCAAACCTGAGAAGTATAAACTCACTTGGTTCTCCTTTATTGACCTCAGCCAGGGAGGTTATATTTTTCCCAGCTCTGTCATGTCAGCAGGAATACTAAATCCCTGACTGAGAATTTAGTTGAGGGGTGTAGCATAGACCAGAGAATAAATCTGTTAAATATGGAGGTGGTAATGCCCTTTCAAATTGTCAGTCTGCCAGCAGGGATATGCAAAAAAAACCTAGCCTGACAATTTATATGAAAGGCAATGTAAGGAGGATGGGCATTTGACTTTTCCTTAAAGGGGACCTATTATGCTTTTTCCACTTTTCGAACCTATAAATGTAGTTAGAATGTAGTATTCTCATGTTAAATGATGACAAAGTTTCAGATGATGAGGTTTGCGCATTTGGAAGTGAGCCCAGAAAGAAGTTCGGCATGGCTCTAAACGCTTGGTTTCTCACTGTGAGAAGTTACCGGCTGAATGGGCATCCCCAGGTACAAGCTGTAGTCCATACATGGCAATACACGGTAAGTCTGGGGTCTCCAACCAGCTACAGTACCTAACCACTTTTCAAGTAGCTCTCCAAAGGGTTTATTAATTTATACTACATTAACGACAAATTAGAAAGCGAGGTTCGGCAGTAGTCCGGAAGTCCTCGGGAGCTTCGTAGTGGGACCAATCAAAGCGGAGTGGTCATGCCTGGAGGCGGGGAGGTGGAATAAATTAAAACAGACCATTTTGGAATCCAATGATATACAGCTGGAGTAGGTGCAGATTGTGGAAGATCTAGAAAGCTCTCTGCTCATGTTTAGCCGCTCTATGAGTCCACAGCTCAATACAAAAGGACGAAAATGAGCATAATAGGTCCCCTTTAATCGAACAAATGTTATAATTTGTCCATTATGCAAAAGAAACACAGCTCAGGACCTAGTTCAACTTCCCTTTGCTCAACAGTGTCCAACTAGCAGCTCACGAGCTAGCAGCATTTGCCAGATGATTTTGAGTAGCTCACCAAAGGGTTTGGCAATATTTGCTTAATTTTGCCCATCAGCTAAAATCCCTATGTGAGACAAGAACACGTTTTTCCCTTTTCTGTGCATTCAGCACCTTTCCTTGGCAGAAGTCTTTATCATTCACACAATACTTATTTATGTAATTAATTAATGTATCCGTTGTGATGATTCTCAACAGTATTCTTCTGGATGAAGAAGGACATATAAAGATAACTGGTACGTGCAGTATGTCCCTCCCTCACTCTAAAGTGTGTTCCTCATCCATCTCCTAACTTGGCCTCTTTCTCTCTGTCTATCCACAGACTTTGGCTTGAGTAAGGAAGCCATTGACCATGATAAGAGAGCATATTCCTTCTGTGGAACAATAGAGTATATGGCGCCAGAGGTGGTCAACCGAAGGGGTCATACACAAAGTGCAGACTGGTGGTCTTTTGGGGTGCTGATGGTAAGATTTGTTTACACATTTACACCTGATCCTGATCCTCAATACCCTCAACGTACCTTCTTTGTGTCAGAAAAAATGCCTAATTACCATATCTGGCAGATTATGTCCTGTCGCCTTTGTACAGCCGCTTGTGTGTTGGCCAGCGGCTTGCTTGACTCATTTTGGAAAGGAGGTTAACATTTACTGACGGCCACACCAGGGCCTGGGAAGAAGTGTCATCACCATGTGCCGCTGGCTCATGACAAGAATATCGGTTGTCTTTCGGCTTTTCTCATCAGGGGTTGAGTCACTCGCATGATTTGGCTTAATTTTCATGCCGGATGGGCTTTCTGACAAAACGCTCCCATTTATCCGGGCTTAGGACCAGCATTGGAGAGCTGCTATGGTTGAGGGTTGGTGGACAAGCTGGGAAATAAACCTGTGCCATCATATCAGTTCCTGACTAGAAAAGGGAGAAAAACAGCTTTTTGTGAAAACATACATTTCAAGCATAACTTTGACAAAAATATTTTTTGCTTTTGCGACAGCTCAAATATCTAAAGACCTATATCAACGTAAACAACACAGACATGTGGCTGCTTAACATCAAAATTAGTTATTTAAAAATATAAACGGAACAAACTCAGGCAGAATGGTTGTTTGTCCATATGTGCTCTGCGATTGGCTGGCGGCCAGTCCAAGGTGTACCCCACCTCTCGCCTGTAAAGAGCTGAGATAGGCTCCAGCATACCTGCGACCCTCGTGAGGATAAGCGGCATAGAAAATGGATGGATAGAAGTTCCTGAATTTAGATTAAAGTTGAATTAGTCATCATTTCAAACCACATAGATTAGCACTTACCAAGTGAAATATGCTCTAATAATTGATCTGGTATCTGTTTTGCAGTTTGAGATGCTGACAGGATCATTACCATTTCAAGGGAAAGATCGTAAAGAAACAATGGCCCTTATTCTAAAGTAAGATGATTTCAACTTCGCTGAAATTTGTTCGTTTTTCTGGAAATATAATACAGTACATTGACATTTTTTTGATTTTTGCTAGTGTTACGTAGATAATTTGTTGTTTTTGTCTTACCAAAAGTAAACAATGTTACTTATAATTGCTACCTAAACATGCATGCATAAATAAGAATGCTTTTTGTCATGGCTTTGCAGGGCCAAATTGGGAATGCCACAATTCCTTAGTCCAGAGGTGCAGAGTCTATTAAGAGCACTCTTCAAGAGGAACCCTGCTAACCGTCTCGGTATTGTACACATTGAAATCACTGCAGTAATAAGTCTTTAGAGTACATTCAGAATGTTCCCACATGTGCCATTTTGGATACAAGGTAATTTTAGTTCAAATAAAGTAAATGCTGCATCATCTAGACCTGAACCCTGTGTCAATGTGGGAGATGCTATTTTACACTATTGTCACATGATATATCAACTACAAATACAATTGAAATAGATTACCTATCATCTATAGAGGTATAAGGGAACCCTCATGTAGTATTCAATACAGTAGTATGGGTATTTGCCTGGTTCACTGTTCACACAAATGTGTTATTCACAGGTGCAGGGCCAGATGGAGTGGAAGAAATTAAAAGTCATTGCTTCTTTGCATCGATCAACTGGAACGTGAGTATGCAGTTTTAAAAAGGCATACATTTTATCATATGCATCATGTTAGCATGATACATGCATATCATGTTAGGATATTTAATACACTTGTTGAAGCAGCATGTAAAAACATGTACAATTGCATAAAATGGGCAATCCATATTTATAAACGGGTTTTAAAGCAAAGTACATTACTACAGTGGCTGACAGGAACAGCATCCAAACCACCAACTTTGCTCCCTTTGTGTTTTTGTTATTGTCACAATTAGTGCTTTCAGATCATCAAACAAATGCAATGACAACACAACAACATTCAGTTTTTAAATGAAACTGAGAAAAAAAATCTAAACCTGGCATGACTTTAAAATGCATTTCATGCTGGAAAACCCTCCAATGTGGCTGAATTACAACAATCTTGCAAAGAATATTCCTCCACTAATAATAAAAGGTGTCATTTAAAAACAGCATTTTGTGTTCAGTTGTGACTACTATTTCAATTTGTTTGATCTGAAACATTTAAGTGTGACTAACATGCAAAAAATAAATCAGAAAGGGGGCAAACATTTTTTCACAACACTGTAACCGACACTTACTGTTGGAAATACACACCAGTATTACAGTATATTATTGATAAGGACTAAAATTAAGGAAATTATGTATTTATATAGATATATATATATAGTAGTGGGACCACACGTGCATAACACAGCTAGGCTCAGATGGGCACAATAATAATACAACTAAATCCTTTTCTGCCTGTTTTGTCAAATTATATTCTACCATACTAATCCTCTTATCTTTAATAACCTTTTTAGCACGAGGTTTGCTCAGGCATAAAAGGCACTAAAATATTTCGTATGAATAGATGAATCAAAAAGGTTTTAAATTGAAGTCTTATCATTGATTGTTTTGATAAAGTCCACTCCTCCAAGCTGTTATGCTGACTTGGTATGACAAGCTATTATTGAGAGTGGTGCTGATCTGCATTCAATTGTTCTGATGTCCAAGGTTATTGCATCATTTTTGAATGCTGAATGTGTACCATATCATTTTTGAATGCTGAATGTGTGCTATATAATATAAAAGTGCAGAAACGATAATTGCAGACATTATAACGCTTTTTAAACACTTTTTTTTAAACACGTAACAGTAGCGACACCTAAAGGCCAAATTAAGTATTACAGTTAAATCTAATGTGATGTTGAAAATGTATGGTGAAGTTCTGGTTACATTTGTTCATGTTCAGTGACAACAATCATAATTTTTGTTTCTTTAGAAGCTGTATAGGAAGGAAAGTAGGCCACCATTCAAACCAACAGTTGGAAGACCAGAGGATACTTTTCACTTTGACCCGGAGTTCACGTCTAGAACACCTACTGGTAACCAACACACACAATATACATCAATATTTTAGGGGGAGACAGTATGGCTCTGCTGATAAGAATACACGTATGCCAAGTCACAAAGTGAATGTTCAGCAAGTTTTTATAAAGAGGTAATTGCCTGCTATATTAATTGTGTGTGCATGTCACATCCTTACCAATTCAGACTCTCCTGGCATCCCACCCAGTGCAAACACACACCAACTGTTCCGTGGTTTCAGTTTTGTTGCCACAAATCAAAATCAGGAGCACAGTGTGACCGGTGTCCTGCCTTCTCGCCAGGAGGGGAACACCATAATCCCAATGGCACAGGTACACAATGTACTTAAGCGATTACTCCACGTCCTAAGTCCTGTCTCTTATCGTCACTGCAGGCGTAATGATGATGTGTGTCTCTGCAGCATCTCCGTGGTGATGTGGCCTTCAGTGATGTTTATGAGCTAAAGGAGGACGTCGGACAGCCAGCCAACTCTGTCTACAAAAGATGTCTTCACAGAGTTACTGCAGTGGAATATTCAGTGAAGGTAGTAGGCTTCTGCATTAGGATATACAGTCGCCCTTTGCTATGTCATTGTACAAGTTTTGCAGCTTCACTCTGTCACGCCTATTATTAATCAAAACCTACGCATGTTTCAGCAAATTTTGCATTTTTTGCCTATAAATTAAACATTTTCAAGCATTAAAAAGCTAAGCTGTCAAAGTTAACGCGTTAACTGAAGATTCGTTTAGCTTTTTTCTGGACCCAAGATTAACGCACACGCCTCCTGTTTGGCCTACACCGTAGTTTGATTCGTAGCCACAAGCTGGAGCAAAAACTTTATTAGTAGTTTAATTTGACATAATGGTACCATCTGCACAAATAGGTATTCATTTATTTTTGATTGTTCTAATACTGTAGCATGGTATACTGCGCCAGTGTTTCCAAGGTAACCACAATATTAGCAACCTCCTTCGGTATGATGTTGTGCTCTCAACTGAGTTGTCGTCTTTGTACAAGCAACATTTTTGATACAACTCTTGTTATTTATACCATTTGCTTTATCATTATATCATTTTGATTTCATACTTTAACAAAGTCTACTTATGTGAGTAAGAGTTGCCATTGTGCGTGTGTTTTAATTTTTTGCAGATCATCGACAAATCAAGGAAAGATCCATCTGAAGAGATTGAGATCCTGTTAAGATATGGACAGCATCCTAATATCATTACACTAAAAGACGTGAGTTAAACGTCATGACAGTAACTTTAAAGAACATGAATTGACACAACCATCACAAATTGTTTAGAAACATTTGTTTATTTACTTCTCTGTATATGTGTGCTTGTCTTCCCATCTTCAGGTGTTTGATGATGGCCACTGTGTGTACCTGGTTCAGGATTTATTGAGAGGAGGTGAGCTGCTGGACCGAGTATTGACGATGCCAAATTTCATAGAGAAAGACGCATCAGACATCATCTGCACACTGGCCAAGACTGTGGAATATTTACACTCCCAGGGGGTAAGACTGAGCCAAAAACTGCATTGTTTTCATTGGACTGCAGATAAAAAGGATGCAATGCAGACCACTTACATTTGATTGCCATAAAAATAAAAATCTAAACACCAATTTTTTAGGTTGTGCATCGGGACCTGAAACCCAGCAACATTCGCTACTCTGATGACAGAGGACTCTCAGAATGCCTCAAAATATGTGATTTTGGGTTTGCCAAACAGCTGAGGGCTGAAAATGGCTTACTGATGACCCCATGTTACACAGCGACATTCATGGCACCAGAGGTAAATTAAAAGACATCTAATTTAGTATCTTAAAAGGGATAGTTTGGATGTTTGCAGTGTAGTGCATCAGTAGTGACTTACCCCCTACTCCGTCCTGTGAGCCCACTTCTGGTCAGATTTTGGCAATGAGGAACATAGTTCCGGTTACCTGATGGGGTTTGTTTGGCTTCTCAAAACAATAGGTGTTCAAAAAAACAGACCTCACAATCGCTCCGCATTACCCCCTCTACTGTCGTAGCACTGCACTCTGTCGCCGGTCCATTGTTGTGCATGTGTCGCGAGAAGGTGCAGTCATAACGCCATCATCCGTGCATGGAATCACTGCACAGTGATATGGCGGGAGAGAAAGCGATTTGTGAGGTCTGATTTTTTGCAATTATAAAAATGTATTAATCCTTTGAACACATTGTTTTGAGTAGCCTAACCCTTTACTTAAGTGGCCCTAGCTACTAACCGGAACTATGTTCCTAATCACTGAAATCCAACCAAAAATGGGCTTTCTGGACAAAGTGTAGGGTGGGTCACTGTTGATCAACTACACTGCTGATGGGGATGTCATAGAGTGTGGCTATTCAAAATTCATGAATCTGTATAATAATAATAATAATAATAATGAGTGTCCTAAAAAAGTTAAGTATAAATAAATGACTAGAGGTGTTTGTGCGTGTGCAGGTTCTGAAGAAGCAAGGTTATGATGCTGCATGTGACATCTGGAGCTTGGGGATCCTGCTTTACACCATCATCGCTGGGTTAGTTGAACAATCAATGACAGACCCGTAGCTTGCAAATATAATGGTTACAATGGTTCTGCCAATGTATAAAATGAAATGTGTGGACAAATGTTGTGAATGCCTCGCCAACCTCACCCATTTTCTTCTATTTACCTCAAGCTTCAGTCCATTCGCCAGCTGTCCTGATGACTCAGCAGAGGAAATTTTGGCTCAAATTGGCTGTGGGAAATTTATCATCAGTGGCGGTAACTGGGACCTGGTGTCAGACGCTGCCAAGGTTAGATACATACTATACTAGTACATACGCAGAGACACACAAGTACTAGTGTTAGTCAGTCCTGTTACAGCATCTCCCATATGTATGACAGGACATTGTGACCAAGATGCTCCATGTGGACCCTCACCAGCGCCTAACTGCGCCACAGGTATTATGAATTATTTACAAATATTCACCAACATAAAATATACATATGATATTTGTACAAACCCTGGATACCCCATTATGTACGCCTGTACATGATACAAAAATACAACATTATTATTGTGTTTGTTTTAGGTCCTTCGCCATCCCTGGATTGTCGAGAGAGACCAGCTCTCTGACAGAGTCCTCACTAGACAAGATGTACTCACTGTCAAGGTCAGACATTGTCGCTTAAGAATGCAAAAATATATCAAATTAAATATTTGTGTTTGGTATTTTCCATGCATTTACCTATTAATTCTAACAGAAGCCAAACATAGCATGTGTATTGCCTTATTAGAGTTGACTTAAGTACTAAAACAAGGACAGTTGCAGGTTAATTCCCTTATAATAAATAATTGCCCTATGAAATTATTCACTATAATAATCAAAAGATGAGCTATACAATGCCTCAGACCACAGTAAGTTTGTTGTATAATGAAACCAGTAGTTTGATTCCATGGAGAGAACAGGCTTGATATGAAAAGCTAACTGGTAAAAACGCTGCTAATGCAGTTAGCAACAGGATATAAACACTCACCAATTCCGTAGTTCTATCAAAGCACTGCTCCTTTCAAAGCGGCGTGGCGTCGGTGGACGGCCCCGATACTCCGACCACACAAGCATTTTGTTTAGACTTTTATATAGTGAAAAAATAACGACAACTTTGACATACCTGCAGCAACTCTTTCCAAGCGTGTCTCTCACGGCTACCGGTATGTAATCTTTTCCGGCTAGCATACCGCACTGATTGGTGGCGCACCGTTACGTGATTTGGTGACACCCATCACATGACTTTGGGACGTAGCAACGCCGAGATATTGCACACATGGGTAATTTAATCCAATAATAATAATATTAAAAATATGGCAATAACAACAACCATAATATACTTGTTTTATCAGTATATCCATTAGGTGGCGGTGTTTGCTGTTTATTGAATAATGAAAGCAGTGCGTGTAATATTCTGTATTGTCCACCAGGGGGCGCTGTCTGCCACCTATTCTGCTTTGAGGCGCTGTGCTCCAACCCCAGTCCTGGAGCCTGTACAGTCCTCTGGCCTCGCCCAGCGTCGGGAAATGAAGAAAGTTGGAAGTGTTGTCATCGATTCAGACCTAAAAGAAAAGGGGTAGATGAAAGAAAGTAACACTATTCCTAATTCGAGAGGATAACTCTATTATTCACGCTTGCCTCTGGAATTGGAGATCCTGGTTCCTAAAGTTGCAGTGGCCTTTGTCAGATCCACTGGTTCTCTCTCAGTTGTCATTAGAAAAAAAAGTATGCTCTTGGGAACACTCTCTACAGGAGCTGCATCATCTGATTTTGTTTATTGTGGTGAGCATGTTGAACTGCATTACATCATATTGAGAGCTGTGTCTAATATTTTGGCTACATTGGTTTAGCTATAGTGCACATGGGCAACATATTACACACATAATGCAGGATCTCCGGAGACGTGCATCTGTGCCTAATAAAGTGTCCAGTGACCTCGGTTTTCGTCACTAATCCCTTCCAAAAGGTACAAACAAACGTACAGGAAATAACATAGGAAGTAAAGTGAACCCAATGAATCCTGTAACCTCTGTTACTAGACTTCAGAGTAGTTTTACCCTTGTTTGGTCGTACATGGCTTTATTAAACTTGTAGTGAGATACAGTGTTGTTTTTCATCAGACCGTCTTCATTGGATCAGTTAGGATCACACTTAGACACACCCATTTCTCCTCCACAGTATATTTACATAACCGTGTCAATCATGATGTGTTTCATCTAATAAGTCTTTTGAATTCTAAAGATACATGCATGTTGTAAATGTAAATATCATGTCAATGTGAACAGTCTAACAGTCCCATGGCAGTCTAATTGCTCTCCATGTGCAAAATCATCTAATAGTTTGTATTTGTAGTTGTATTTGTCCTCCCATAGATGCAGCCGAAAAGTCTTACCAAGAGGTCATAGTCACCCATATAGACAATTGAGCAGTACGGTTATTTCTGTTTAACAAATTGCCGTGTTGCTTTGTATGACATGTTAAAATGATTATGTAGGGTACAGCATGGCTCTTATTGTGCACACCACGCTCAATCTTAATCAGCGTGTGCGATCAAGTACCGTGGCTATACCATTTCTGCATCTGTTTGCTTGTAGCTTTTGAAAGACAAAACGTTTGAGAACCACTGTGTCAGAAATGTACATACAAACAGAACAGAGAATGCAATCAAACAATACGAGGTAAGACTGAAGTAGCACCTTTTTGATGTGCAAAGTCTCCGTAGAAAAGTAGATTGACCTCCACCCAATAATCATGTTTTGATGTTTAATCAGTAGTGATATAGCAAAAGTGATTATAACTTGGATGAATCCATTTGCACTGCATAGCCAAGTCAGGTAGCATTGCTTTTTCCTTCTATGTTGGTAAAACATAAGTTGGTAAAACTCATGCTGGAGGTAAATCTGTAAATAGTTTATTTTGAGTGTACATACTACGGCGCCAAATCACCTGGACGAGGTTACATTGTGTATAGTGTACAATTATGAGAAAGCATTCTGACTGTAAATATTGTGCGTGCAGACCGTGTATGCGATACGACACTGTGTTGTGCACTGATTTATGGATGTAAATACTGTCTATACCTGGCTAATCATTGACATGGTTGGTTAATATGCCAAAGTTTTCCAAATAAAGGAAATGATTGGGAATAGGAATCATCACAGTATGTGTCCTAGCATGTTTGTATGTAAGGGTGGGAGATGACTAAATAGAACACAGATGATGCAAATACATGCAAAACATAAAAAGCTGTTGGACTCGAATGCAGGAAATGGGTTTTACTTGTTTTTGAATATTCTAAAAGTAATTAAATTATAATAATAATAGATTAAATAGAACATATGTGCCTTTTTCACCCCGAAGACAGCTGGGATAGGCTCCAGCATGCTCGCGAGCCCCATGAGGATAAGTGGTAGAAAATGAATCAATGAATGAACACACGTTGGCCTAAATTATCAAGTACCACATTGCAGAAAAAAGTCTTAAACATTGTCATGAGATTAAAGTGGTAAATTCATCAGGAAAAAAAAACGTGCATTTACGACTTTTGTCTTGGAAATAAAGTGTTAAATTTACAAGAATAATGAGAAAAATTTTGTAAATTTACGAGGAAAAAGTCTGACTTTATTCTTGAAAATAGAGTGGTAAATTTACAAGAACAAATTTGAGAATAAATTTGTAAATTAACGAGAAAAAGTCTGAATATTACGAGCATAAAGTAATAATTTTACAAGAATAAAGTAATAATTTTACAAGATAAAGTTGTAATGTTACATGTCAGAAGTTAATTTTTATTCATGAGAGTCATTATGTAAAATTATGTGACAAAAGCCTATTAAGTTGATTTAAAAATATGAGTGAAAATCACCAAGGTCATTCACCATTTTATCTCAAATGTTGGCGATAATAATCTTTTCCACCATTCTATTATATCTTGGTGACTTCTAGCACAATGTCAAAGATTGCAATCTACTATTTACAACGCTGCTTATTGCCATATTGAGAAAGAATATGAATAACCTCATATTAAAAAAAAACTATAATGAAGTAAAACACACTTTCCAGCCAGACTAGCCCCTTTAACTAAATATGAATTCACTTTAACCACATATGTGGCCTTGTTATGAATAATCTTGGAACTGTATATTTATTACCAGTGGTCATCGATGTGCTTAGGAAGCCACTGGATGGCAGCCAGTCCCACTCCATCTCTCACATTCCTTCTCCTTCCAGAAGTTGTTCTCTTCAGTACCTGCATTGCTTCAAAAGAGACAAAAAAAGGAACAAGAAAGTCTTTAATTTGTATCAACCACCAGGCTCACACTCTCCTCCATAAAAGCTTTTAGCAGGCACTGAGCTGATGTGGCAGGTGGGTGTGGCCGACTCATCAGGCCTGACATTTAAGTGCAGTAGTGCTCCAAGCAAAAAGGGAGTGCAGGATATGAGTAGATAGAGATGACAAGGCCCCCTGCAAGGATGATTGCAGTGGAGTGACAAGGGGAGCGCAAACAACAGATCCAGCAAAGAGAAGAAGGTGTCGCCAGGCAAGGGGATGGGGGGGTGGGGGGGGGGGGGGGTTGCCGGGGTGAAAGGCAAAAGAAGGAAAAGGAGCTAAGGAGCTTTTTGAAGAAAAACAAAAACTTTCACCCGGCACTTAAAGTGTCTTTCATACTTCCGATGTTAATTACGCCACCGCATCAACATATTTTATATTAATCAAATCAACTCATTTAGTAAAGGTGGTTAGCGCACATGCCACACAGCTAGGAGACCTGAGTTCGATTTCACGTGCATGCGTGGGTTTTCTCCGGGTACTCCGGTTTCCTCCCACATTCCAAAAACATGCTAGGTTAATTGGCGACTCCAAATTGTCCATAGGTATGAATGTGAGTGTGAATGGTTGTTTGTCTATATGTGCCCTGTGATTGGCTGGCGACCAGTCCAGGGTGTACCCTGCCTCTTGCCCGAAGACAGCTGGGATAGGCTCCAGCACCCCCGCGACCCTCGTGAGGATAAACGGTAGAAAATGATTGAAGGAATGAAAAAACACAGGCTACCCACACAAAGATGAAACTCTGTCCTCCTCTCTTTCTGGTTGCCTAGGGAACACATTTATAGTAACACACAAACGCCATAAATGAGGGATTACTATATGGACAAAAGTATTGGGATACCTGTGCATCACACCATCAGGAAAACAACATGAACTTGGTCCCCACTTTGACAGCTTCCAGTCTGGTGTATTTTCATCATCTGTTCTCGGTCATCCCAAAGGGGCTCCTTCACACCAACTCATCCAAGCATGCCTTAATAGCCTTTGCTTGGTGCACTGGGGACAGAAATCTGCCTTGCCCAAATGTGGAACTGTGGTGATTTTGCATAAGGTAAGGCAAAAAGAAATACTTTTTAAAGCTGCCTGCAAAGTACATTTGTGAAGAAAATACGTATAACAACAAATTCCAACATTTACAAGAGATCTTTCTTTGTCCTTTGTTTAACATTCTAGCTGGACACTTACACACTTTGACATGGATGGAGTTCCCACCACCTATGGCACTGGGTGTACAAACACACACACACACACACACACACACACACACAGCTGAAGACATCCTGTGGCACTAAAGTCAAACCTGCCACTCGGACATTCACCGAATCAGACGTTCAAATGTGTAACAGACGGCCAGTGACAAAGAGATTATCACCGTGACAGGAGAAGGGTGTGCAGCTGTGGGTGGTGGTGGTGTTTACAGCAGGCGGGTGGGGGTGGGGGTTACGTTACTCTATGTACATCCTCATGCGTGACTCTTGGCTCAAATCCAGATATGAGCTTAAGTTTGTGGAATAAGCTGAGAATGTATTATATGTGCATATGTATACCTGTATACCTGGTATACAAGGTATACCTGTAAACAGAGCCAGCTGGCCCATTCGGCAATATAGTTGGATGCTAAGGGCATCATGGACTCCAGGAAGTACCAAAATCACCGTGAAAAAGTCATTATCTTATTGATTACGGCTGCAAAATACCTCACAATTGAGCCAAACAAAGTTAGCTGCACTTTTATAAGAAGGTGAGAAACATGAATGAATCCGAGAAAGACAGTGGCGCCTTGGTTAACATCATTAGCTGTGCCAGGATGGCCAACTCAAACCAAAACTGACTCTAACCAAAACAAAGTCCAATTAATCCATTCCAGACACCCAAAATGATAACACAAAACACGTGCAGAAAATAATGCAAAAATAATGACTATAGAAAAATTAATGGACAACTGAACATCAGTTTTACTCATTTTTGTCGGGGAAAAACCTAAGCTGACCCAGCTGACATTGGGCGAGAGGCGGGGTACACCGTGGACTGGTCTCCAGCCAATCACATGGCACATATAGACAAACAACCATTCACACTCACATTCATACCTATGGACAATTTGGAGCCAATAAACCTAGCATGCATGGTTAGGATGCCATATAAGGTGTTTGGTGACATGTGCAATGTTTACCTCCATAGTACAGCGCATTTGAAGGCTTATTGTTTGTTACTTGAACCAGAAATGAGTGTTATGGATGTAAAATGAGACACGTAGAAACACCCTCCATACCCAACTACGTTGATAGACTGTTTCACAGGAAATGGAGATGTGTAGTATGCATGTATGTATGTGTGCATTGCAGTCGATGATGCCTCTGAAATGACGATGGTCTTCTCTTTAAGCCATAAAATTCTGAGGTCTCGAACCAGTCTCAGTATGGTCTTGGTACTGTGCTTTCCGTGGATTTTGTAGCATGCACTCCGAATTGCTTACTATACATAGTACTATAGTGTTTTGTATTGTTTTTGTACTTGTTTTAACATGATTTAATTGTTCTGTTCATTTAGCCCTATTAATACATACAAATATATAAAATGTAAAGAAATAAAATTGTAAATATATTACATCTGCAAAGGGTGATTAATCATGATTAATTAATTTGCCAACTGTGATTAATTTGATGTAAAAAAATTAATTACTTTGATATTTCTGCTGAAATTGCTACAAATATGGTGATGTTATCTTGCAGTCCAAACACACATGCACTCACCAGTCAAAGGTGTTGATGGAGGATAAGTGACGCTCCGCAGAAAGTCAATTATTCTTTTCAGTGGTAAGCCACCACCGCCCCCTTTCTCGCTCTTCCTCTCACCCACATCCCTCCACCCTGCTTAAAAGCTTCATTTGCCTCCTATGGAGAAGAGATAGAAACACCATTAGTGGGATGTTGGCAGGATGGGGAAAGGGGAAAGGAGCATCTCACAGTTGGATGAGTTGAGACAGTGTAGATAGACCGCCCCCCCACCCCACCTCCTCAAAAAGTGTGTGTGAAAATAGACGACAACAGCTTCTGCATGGGTGGCCTCAATTAGGCGGTGACTTGATTTTAAAAGATGTACAAGTTTAAAAGCGGAAGTCTGCCTGGCATCTTTTCGGAGGGGTGGCAAAATAGATGGATTTGAGTGCAGCACTTCTAAAGGAGAAGACCCCAACCATTATTTCCATATCCGAGCCCCCATATCCTCTGTATGTGTCACATGTGACCCCAGCTAGATAAATGGTACTCATGTGTGTTTACGTGCACACGTTTGGGCGTGTGAAATGCCAGTGAGCATGCCGGCTCTGCTTGACTGAGCTCGGCTGTCTGCTGGAGCACAATTGGGGGTCTCTCTGTGTGAAAGAGGTCAACACACACACATTCACAGAGGGACAAATAAGGAAGTTTGGATGAACACTCATGAACCCTGTAATATAATCAAAGACTATGCAAATGTACTTGTTTTGCAGAAGCACTGGAGAATTTCAATATGGTTTCAAACATTTGGGTGCTTGTTTCCTGACATTTCAGTTCATAAGTTTTAAAGTTCCGCACAGACAATGTAGGTGCAAAGACCCCAATGGCGTCAAGGCAGGGAGCTTTCGTCGGGTTAACAAAGTTGCAGCAGGAAGAAGGTCAAGCTGAAGTGGTGGGCAGCGGGGGGACAAGTGCCACCAGCCAGGAAAAATGCATCCAGTTCATCAATTTGTTTGCATTAAAAGTGACACAAATACGCATCTATACTACAAAATATGGCACTTTAAGACAAATTAAATCTCTGAAATCAAAGTCAAAAGTGCTTACTAAAATTGAAAATACCAGACACTTTCTATGACCAATTTGCTTATTGTACATACATAGTAAGTAATAATAAATAGCAGAGATATTTTGCTAGCAGAACAAGAACATTTGACTTTTGACTTTAATTCCCCTAATTTACTTTAGTGACACTTATTACAAAATAAGACAATATGAGGAGTCAAGCGAACGTCAGAAAAAGCAATGTACATACACCGTTATTTACAGTACATCTGCACGTCTTATATAATTAGGGGTTAACATTTTTTTGCACTTGTACGACACTTGAAAATTAAAGTTGTATTATTCAATGTATAACCTTTTAACATGTAATGTAATTTAATTTCTTTGATTTCCTTTGGAAAATAGTTTTCAGCAAGACACTGAAGTACACAACCACATTCAATAAACAGCAATATAACAAGATGAAAAGTACTGTAAATGGACTGCATGGGTGCATCGAATACAAAAAGAAAATTGGCTATACCATTCAGAAATGGAACAAATTTGTCAAATAGAGTTCCAATCGCTATCAGCAGCGTCTTTTTATGCTTGTGTAAACAAGCTTAAACAATGTACTTCCCTGTTCTTTCTATCTATAAAGCTATCTATCTGGATAGTCACATTTTTTTAGTGCTTACATGCACTAAAAAATATATATTGCATGAATTAGCTTGTAAACACTCTCAAGCTGCTCTCAAGTGTGTAAGCAAGTTTCCAATTCAATTTTCATTTTGTCCCAGTCGCCCGGTCCCAGTCGGCTCAAACCTATTTGGCATTGTTCCACGGATGCTGGTGTGCACGCAATCGGGCTTCAGTAGTAAACATACTGTATATACACAAACATGGAGGACGCTGGCATATGTTTGTGCTGTAGCCAGGGGGATAGTCGATGCCGCTGCTGCTGCTGACACTGGGCCTGTCTGCCTGGTGTGCCCCCTTCTGCACCAGTAGAGCTGGCACAGCCTCCTGCCTCTGCCCAGCCCACTCGTAGGGGCGCCAGCTGGACGCAACCAGGAGAGACCCTGCAGAGAGAGGACGCAGGTCAGCCGTGACAGCGGGACGCAGACAGAAGGACAGAGGTGCAAAGTTTAGTGATGCAGAGCAGGGGTTTGAAAAATTGCACTTCCAAAAAAGGCCAATCCTAGATGACTGATGAGGTATTCGCTATGCACTGATCTTCTGTCAATCACAGACCGACAACGATCTTCTGGATGTGAGTCAGTTCCGTTTGTAGACTGCGATGTGAGTCAAGTTTTGATGCAAGTTGTAACATGGAACCTTGTAAACCTGAATTGTGAGGAAAATTGAACATAAAGGTCATGAACCGGAGATGCAGCCAAAATGTAACTGCGTCGTGATATACATGACATGACTATATGATAAACAAATGTATAGACCATTGTCATGTAATGCATCACTGCAAAATCCACTTTGAACTTAATCTAGAGCAGGGGTCTCAAACTCAATTTACCTGGGGGCCACTGGAGCTAGGGTCTGGGCGAGGCTGGGCCGCATCAGGTTTTCTCCCAAAAAAAACGCATTTATTAAAAACAGAAAAATGAATAAACTTTGCTTTGGTTCCGATTTTCTACAATAAAATCTCTGATAAAACATTCCACTGTTCTCAAATATCTTAATTTTTATTTTTCTACACAAAATAAGAAATAAGAAATAAAATAAATAAACAAATCAAGAATAAAGAAAATCAATCAATCAGTAATAAATAAATATAATAATAATAAAACGGCAAATAATAAAAACCACATATAGTTGGTGGTTAGACAAATTATTTTTTTTCTGATTAAAATGAACAAAGCATTATTAGAGCCCTGTAGACATGACAAAACACGACTATAGTCACATTCATACTTTTTTTATTTACAACATATTGCGCAACTGCAGGGTCTTGAGACACATGCTAACTCGCAAACTAGAGAGCTAGCGACCTAAACGGTAGCCTCCAAGTTATTTCCTTAAAACTTAAAAAGCCAAAAACTTACCACTTCCACACGGATAGGGAGGATAACTATTAACAGTTATTTAACCTTTAACATGAACATTAATCAAATGTAATATTTTTTTCTGGGTACATGATACCATACAGCATCCATATCAAACTTGCTCGGGCCGTACTAACATTAAACTTTCATATCAAGGCCGGGGCCTCAAACTAGTGTCCTGCGGGCCGCGTGTTTGAGACCCCTGATCTAGAGCATCCTGGACCATTTGCGACTGTCAGAACAGAATGCTAAAGTTATGCATATGTGTGTAGCCCTCCTGGCTTTTAAGGGCGTTATCTGGTTCCTAACCTCCTCCTTCACTCCTCAATGTCCAACTGCCCAACTGAGGCAGGACTGACAAGGCAAGGCCTCAAGGCCACCCTCTAAGCTTCAAAGTCAATGGAGAAGTCATTACACCATGAGAACTAAAAGGGCCCTGAACACACCCTCACCTCCCTCTCCTGCCGCACCAGACCACTCCTGTGTGTCAGCACCCCACCACAGCCCACGCCGTCAGCCATCACAGCCTCCCTGGCTCTCTGGCTGGGGCGGCCTGGCACAGCTGCACCGGGAGTCGTGCTGTCACAAGCAGTTAGGGTGACAGCCACTCACACTTCATAACGTCCCTCTCACAGGTCATCGAGCGACAAGCTGGGTCACCTCGCTCCAGCAGACAGCCCCGGGGGGAGCACCACCACCACCATTGTTGCCTCCCCCACCTGACTCCCTCCTCCGTCCAGACATGAGGGGGCAGGTGGAGGGTAGAGGTGTGCCGTACTGTCGGGCTAGAGTCGAAGGAATCTGGAGAGGTGACACCAGGGCCGCGGCTAGGACGGACCCTGGATTGTCATCAATACCGCCGGCACCGTGTGGGGGTCAGTCAATGATGACTCGAGTCCGCTGAAACTTGAGAAAAAAATTTGAAATTTGTATAATTTAACCAAGATTAAAAACTATTTCATCTGATCATATTTATGTTTCATAAAAACCTCACTGGACATTTCATTAGGTATACCTGAACAATTGAAGTTGATTATTTTGGTCATAGTTTGCAGAGCATTGCATCATCATGAGCCGATTCTTCAATAGCAAATACAGCGATGCCTGCTTTTTTAGCGATGGTCAGTATCGACTTTACAGCTTTTCCCTCTGTAAGCAGTATCGAGTCAACCACCTTGCATCCTTGCATGCACCGTGCATGAGTGACAGGAAGAAAAGCTCTGAGTGTCAAGTCATTTGATGGCATATTTTGGTTTCAATGTGGCCTGTTCAACACCTGGGAGTGACGAGCCACGTAGAGGATCTTTGATGTGTACATTTGCATTAGGTCCTTCAAAACAGCAGAGCGCTTATGTCAGTCAGAGAGAATCTTTGAAGTTTGTGTTTTTGCAACAAAATCTAAGACTAATAGTGAAGGCTCTTAGTTTATCACTTAGTTTTCTGAAAATGTGGCCCTGATGCAATTGACTTGACGCGCCCTGATAGAGTCATTATTACTGAGAAACACTTGATGTTCTTGTCATCCTCCATAAGGATGAAGAGATGTTATGATCTTGCTAATAGCTGTAAGAGAGCACCATATGCTCATCGTGTCTGTCGCCCGACTGTCAATAATGAGCATTACCTCAGCTCTCAACCGCATTGTGTGAGGTCCAAAGTGACAGCAGCACACAGACCTCATTAATAGTCCTTCCCATAATTGGTTTGCCATTTGAACTGGACTGTCCACCTGAATATGTCAAGGCAAAAAAAGTCATGATGATGAAGCCCACTGCTGCACAATATCAAGTTATTAGAAACCGAAGAAGTACAAAGTGTTGAATTGAGCGGCTCAGAGCATATCCAATGACAAACAATTTGTGCAAACTAATAAAACGACTAGTTAAGCATGTAATTTGAGGACATATAAGCTAATTGGATGCAATGGCTGCATTTGGCTTCAGCTGTGAGCGAGAGGGTTCACCCCTCATTCGCGTTATTCAAACAGTCACGCCCTGAGAGTGCCGCTTAATTCACTGAAGGTGTGCGCACACAGCCACTGAACAATGTGTAGCCATTAATTGCGCTCGCCCTCCCACATCTGGCGCTTCAGCATGACCCCGCCTCTGCTGCGCCCCCGTATCGCTCAGGCCGCCGCAATTTCACACGTAAAGGACCCCAATGAAACGTGAAAAGAATACGTGACATTGTTAAATTGCATTAAAGTGGTTAAAACAGTGGATCTGTGCCCCCCCCCCTTCTCTCACACCTCACTTCAGAGACAACAAAGCCGGATGTGAACACAATCGCACCACGGAACCATTATCATAAAGGGGAACATGGCATCATAAGGCTCTAAACAATTATGGTACACCTCAGGAGAGACCTGAGCCTGATGCGAGGAGGCAGGCCAGAGGGACAGAAAACTTCCTAAACTCACACATCAGCACAATCAAACATAATTTGGGTTTTATTCATCAAAATCACCTTCATAGTGTGTCAACTTGTCTCCAACATTGTTTGTGTTGTATATTAGTTCTTGCATCACGGCCATTTCCCATGAACGATCACTGTTTTGCAAAGTAGTGTTAGGGTTACAGCAAAAAGAAACTAATAAAGTTACAAAAATAACATTGAAATTACAGGTTCTCATATGACAATATCAATATTTTGACACTTTTGGCGTAGATGTGTGTGGATGAATATATTATAAAATGATACTGCTTATCCTCACGAGGGTCGCGGGCATGCTGGAGCCTTTCCCAGCTGTCATTGGGCGCTGTCATCCAGCGAGAGGCGGGGTACACCCTGGACTGATCACCAGCCAATCACAGGGCACATATAGACAAACAACCATTCACACTCACATTCATACCTATGGACACTTTGGAGTCGACAATTAACCTAGCATGTTTTTGGAATGTGGGAAGAAACCGGAGTACCCGGAGAAAACATGAGAGAACATGCAAACTCCTCACAGAGATGACCGAGGGTGGAATCGAACCAAGCTGTGTGGCCTGCGCGCTAAACACTATATACCGTGCAGCCCACTGTTTAATTAAAAACAACTTATTTTAAAAGCACAACTTGTTTGTAATATTACAACATTTTGCTATGAAAAAGACAAAATTTTGAAAAATATATCATTTCTAGTTTTTGACAAATTGTATTCTTTTTTTCAGAAGGAATATGTTGTTAATTGTTCCTTCTATGTATACTATATGTTAGTGCTGTCATAATATACAATATGTAGTTATCGTAATATTCTTAATACACCTAAAACTCTCTGCAACTCACCGCTCCTCGCCTTGCCCTCCCAACTACAATGACGCTATCTTTTGTGTCCACTTTAGGATGAGACTGACTATTGTTTTCCAACCGCAACAACTCAAGCACAAGTAGCATACAGTAAATATACATACATGCCGAATCCATATGCACACCTCACAACTCTTAAATACTGTTAAAACTTTTTAAAAACATAATCTCTGAAAATAAAAATGACAATTTAATTCCTGTAATATGATGCAATTTTTTCTTGATATTTAAGTATAGCGCATAGTATTATCGCTACAGCAGTTTAATAGGTGCTTCGGGATAAACTTGTAGGAGACCAGTCTTTACAGTTTGAGGTATAAGTCATGGTCTGATTTTGGACGGCTCATTGCCTTTTCAAATTTTAGCTATGAACACCAAACCACCCCAGCTCCTGCAGCACCACCTCTGTTTCTGGCTGCCTCCATGTGTGCCACTGTGGCGGTCACCCTGCTGTAGGGCTCTGGAGATATTTCAAACATATGTGGGGAATCAATCTTACAGCAAAACCAAAAGAAAACATGGAATGTCATTGAGCAATAAGTATGAAGCCTGTCAGAGGTGGAGCTCAGAGCAGACCCTGAGGCGAGTCAGCCTCAGTGTCCTAGTGAGACAACTCATCAGCTGACCCCACTCCCTCTCCACTGCTTCTTCACACACATACACCCATGCCCACGCCCACAAAAACAAACAGTCTAATAGCGTAAAGGGAGATCTTCCTAGAATGTTTTGTGTAGACCAGCACAAAAGAAAAAATGTCCCCACAATAAATGATGTTTTTAACAGTAATCATGCATCCATCATGCATCCTCATCCTAGCCTGCTTAAGTCCTGTCAGAACAGAATGCTATGCTGTTCACGTAATGCATTCAAGGGCCCTGGTAACTTTGAGTGTTAGGCATAGGTTTACACCTACTCCCTGGCTCTTTGAAGCGAACCTGAAATCTAACTGGTTAAAGAAACAGTTCCATTGCTAATAGTGTTTAAGTGACATGGGCCTGCACTACTGATTGTGAAGGCCTTGAGACGTTTAGACATGGTAACACACAGAAGCTGAAATCTGATGGGACAAAAAACAAACATACACTGATACTGCACGCAGTGTAGCATGTCTCATGCTACAAAATGAAAATAGATTGTTGGGAATAACAAATACTAGAATTTAAGTTGTAAATGTAGTACTTCTGATAGCATTTAGGCAAACAGAGCAGGCTATGCTGGCCCTGACGATACACCGCTTTATAATTCATACATGTGCTCTGCTGGAAACGCTATGTTTTTCCATAAATATGCTATCCATCCATCCATCGAAAAAAGACCAAACAACAATGATAGAATTATTTGTAGATGTTTGATTTTCAATGTTTTCAACTGTCAACAGAGGTATACAGAGAGGACAGAACACGGATAATGGCTTTGTGGGAGCAAGAAGAGGAGAGGGATGGTGTAAAGGGACAAGTCCGGCCCAGACAGACAAGTGAAGGGAAGCAGAAGTTGATGCAACAAGATGTCACCATTGATGGGTCATTACACCCAAGTAAGCATGGAACACTAGCTGGCCCTGCACGGCTTCCTTCTTGCAGTCTCTCTTGTTGTGTTTAAGCACTCTAACAAGAGATCCCTGATCGGTCGACTTACACACACGCACACACATAAACATGTTTAGGTCTCATAATGAGGCTGGCTGCTGTATCATATTAGGTCATAAACCGGCACAAATCAGGTAAATCCAGTTAGAAGTGCTCACACTTTACAGCACATGCATCCAGGATTTGTCTCACAGTTGCATCCAGTCTTGTTCCTCGTTATCACGAATCCAAGCCTGCCTCTGCATGATGATGGTCCCCAATTGATGGCACATCACGCGGACACCAATCTACAAATGCCTATAGTGTGAGAGTTTGATGGTAAAGCTCAACCATTAGTTGCTGCAAGCGCACGTATTAGTTGGCGACAACACACACAGTGTCCACATCACACAGTCACTGGGCGCATCCTGGAGACGGGACATTTGCTAGCAGTGAGACTGGAATATGTATGCGTTTATTTGTGTGTGAGATGTATTAAACTACTAATGAGGTGTTTTTTATAAGGCGAGAAGCAGTGTGATGATGGGAGTGTGATTTGGTTTGAGGGACTGTAACATTTGACAAGTGAAAGTGTCTTTTATGTACTGTATCATCACTAATAATCATCTTACGTTTTGCTTGATGGCAGCCATGTTTTCCAAAATTTTACAGACATGTGCTTGCCAGTCCATTAAAGGTATGTACAAAATTTGGTGGGGATTCGGCCAAGCACCCTAAAGTTACAGGAGGTTTTTTGAAGAGCGCACTGAGGCAAATACAAAAATAAAAAAATAATAAAATAAAAATACAAAAAAATAATAAAAAATACATATTTTTGATAAATTTCAAGTCAATCCAACTATAATAATTGTCAGACAATTTGTATTCAATTCAATTTATATTTATATAAAATTTATATTCCATAAATGTCATATTTGTGATGCAGTCTATCCATCCCTCCATCCCTCCATACTGGATATTCTCCTTAAACTGTATTCTAGATACAGATACAGTATGTAGCATATATTCCGAACGATAAGTCCCACATTCTTCCATAGTTTGGCTGGCCGTGGCTGCGACTTACTGCATCCATCAAAATCTATAAACATGCTTTAAAATGTTAATTCATACTGACTGACATGAGCAAAGGAGTGAACTATACCATTAACAGCCGCAACAGGGCGTTCTAGGCTCGTGACAACTAGCATTCCTATATACACCACGATACACTGTGATGTGGAATGAGATCAGGAACTTGGTTAACTTGCTGACTGGAAACCTATTCCACTTTTTTCACATGAGGCTAGTCCAGCTGTCACCCACCGGAAAGCTAAGACTCTATAATTAACTACGACAATTATTACTCATTCATTCATTCATTTTCTACCGCTTATCCTCACAAGGGTCACGGGGGTTGCTGGAACCTATCCCAGCTGTCTTCGGGCAAGAGGCGGTGTACACCCTGGACTGGTCGCCAGCCAATCACAGGGCACATATAGACAAACAACCATTCACACTCACATTCATACCTATGGACAATTTGGAGTCTCCAATTAACCTAGCATGTTTTTGGAATGTGGGAGGAAACCGGAGTACCGGGAGAAAACCCACACATGCACGGGGAGAACATGCAAACTCCACACAGAGATCCTGGAGGGTGGGATTGAACCCGGGCCTCCTAGCTGTGAGGTCTGCGCGCTAACCACTTGACCGCCGTGCAGCCCCTTTATTTTCAGTGTATCCTTTTTAATTTTCTTAGTCATCCATAAAAGCAGAGAGATTGTCGTTGTGTTTATGCAAAACAAGATATTCACACACATCAGGTTTGACTTTGAAAAAGAGTGTTTGACATTTTTGCCTCTTTTCTGTTATGGTGCTATGGCCAAACCACTAACTGTTTGTGTTTTGTGTGTGCTTTTGTCCAGGTGGATTGGGATCAACCCAGGCAAGTACAGGGGGAACATGCAAACTCTACACAGAGTGCGCTGGATTCTAACCCACAACTTCCTGGCTGTAGTATTGATGTGCGAACATGATGCCCAATAGTTTTTTTACTATTACTTTTTACTATATTTATGCATCATTTTTTCGTGGTTCTGCTTTTCAAACATAGTTTGGCTTGGCTGAAGCCTGTGTTGTATTGCCCTTCTTTGTCTCTGTGTTGACAGTATGGCTAACAAGCACTTGTTTGTCATCCAAAGTAAAGCCATCAGTGCATGCAATGTGCACCAATCAGAATAGAAACACTGTCATTCAGGCGTGAGCATCTCCATCAATGAAATGAAACAACCTATTTTAATGTTGTCAAAGGGTCACGAAAGAGATTCAGGAGTGGGTGAGGGGCTTGGTGGGGGGGGGTAACCCAGAGGGAGTTCACATCGGCCTCTGTGTGCACATTTAGACTAGCGAGTGGAACTAAAACCTGGCCCCCGCCAAGCAACACGCTTTGCTTCCATTGGAAGCGGCAATAACAACCAAATTAGCCATGCACACACAGGCGTCACTGCGCGGAGCTCATATCGGTGAGCTGTGGGCCCCAAGTAAGCAGCCCAGAGTCCGCTCTGGTCCACTGGTCCACTGATTCGAGACACGACTACGAGCCATCACGCAACCACAGTGTGAAATTAGAGCAGGGTGTGAAAGTGGAAAAAAAGCACATAAGCACGAGGTTGAATGGCGCTATCCTGCTTGCCATGCCTGATTCATTCCTGAACCTCAACACTGTCAAAGTCAATAAGGAAGAAAATTGTTCACGCTCATATTTCCGTTGTTTTCTCTGTCATGACTAATGTGCCATCTTTGGCTCTGGAATACAAAACACAGCCTGTTTCCTGTAAGCCTAACCTGAATGATGAAGCCGTGCACGTGTGTCAGGCATGATACTTTCAAAGTGATCAAGGAAGTTCTTAGAACTTTTCCACAACTCCATGGACTACAGACTCTAGAAATACAGGCATCATGGCTGCTAGCTTGAGAGATGCTAGTTTGCTTCCTCGGCTATGCCGAGGTGCCTTTTAGCAAGGCATTGAACCCCCAAAATTCAAGTGCTCTCACTTTTTGTGTCAAATTTGTGTCAAAACAAAATGGCACAGGCCTCTGAACAAGGCTAAACAATCCTATTTTGGATTTGCCCTCACTTCATGCTTAAGTTTGACATTTTTCCTTAAAATATAAGCATTATTCCCTAAAAGTATTTTCATTTACAATTGTAAAAAGAAGTGCATATTTTTACTGCAATTCACCAAGCCAAAAGGTTTTACAAAATGTGTTTATAATCTGGTTAACTAACTAAAAAAACAACCAAATAGAAATGAATGTTTATGGATATGTGAAAAAGTCCAAAGTGAATTAATCTGAATTTCCCTTAGAATGAATAAAACAAACATAAGATACAATACAAGATAAATAAAATATACATCCATATCATACATTTTATGGTTATTTATAGTAGTATAAACAGTGGAATTATGTATTTGGAATTATGTAATAATTACATAAAACACATATCAAATAAATAGTTATAATTATTATCAGAATAATAATCATGTCCATCATTTTCAGTGACCCTTGACATGCTGCCTACTCTAAGAGCATCCTGGTCACAGGAGCCATACTAGTACTGCTTAAATCATCACCGTCATACACACACATGCACACATGCACACACATGCATACTCAGAGAATTTTGCAAAGAAACGCATGCATGTAGGAGATCCCCACCCCTCCCAAAGTACAAAGACATTCACTTCCTGTTTGCTTTTTACCTTAACTTGTAGCTCAGCTGAAGGTAGAGAGCCCCAGACACACACTTACACACACACACACACACACACACACAGAGAAAGATCCAGGTCAAAGTGCAGCGTCTGATAAAGTCAACATGTGCCGGCAGGGAACTGCAGGTCTGCAGCCCTCTTGCCGCACCAGGCCTAGTTATACTCAGCCTGTTTGAGGTACACTGATTACTGATATTACACACACACACACTTAAACACACATCCACTCGGTACCTTCACTGCAGGGTATGTGTAAACTCACCATGCAGAAGCAGGTCGCTGCATTAAACACAAGCATATGCTAGCAAGAAGTCTTGCTATGATCTTGCACACAGCCCTCCACTAGACTGGGCTTCAGTACGCTACACTAGTCGGTGTGTTCCACTGCATTACGTTGGGCAGGGCAGCTCGTGCCCCCTCATGTGTTTCTACTGTGTGTGTGGAGCAACAACAAGTGCGGTGCCTTGCTAGAAGGCGGCCAGGGCCAGTCGGCTCACGCGCGCGACGAGGCCTCCTGCAGTCATTGGTGTGAGAGCCCATTTTCACAGTTCACAGCCGACCTGCTAATGGCTGATCATTTGTTCACGCTCTCTGTTGATTGTGCAGGCGGGGGGTTGGCCAATCGCGCACTTTGCTAATGTACCGTACATAGTTGGGATAATCGGCGAGCGCAATAAGCATGCTAATGTTTCGTTGGCTAAGAAAATTGAGGTCTGGTAGTCTGGAAAGGCTTAAGAGAACTTCGGTCGACTATAGAATGCAAATTTTCATAGACGTCCATTTTTGTGATTAAATTGCTTCATTTTGAGAACATTACATATGCCGAAAATCAAAATGTGAAGTTTCGTTGCACTTGATATGGCCCGGCAAAAAAAGGGACTCATAAGGTCATCAATCCATCCATCTTCTATGCTGCTTGTACATGAGGTCATTCAAGTTATAAATAATATGTTTCTGCTTGTGCAAAAGATTCATACTTTCCATTCTCAGCATCAGCGTTAACGGTAACGCTTTAATTTAATTTGAACATAGAAGTTACATTGGAATACAGCGCAATTCCACATGGCTTGTTGGCCATTTTTTAACGTGCATGTATCTTGGACATTCCATACTAAAGCACGTCCTACCATGGTGGTTGGTACCCAGGCAATAAAGTGTCAATCTGCTTTTCTTTTTAAATAAATCTGTGTTCCAAATACGGTCTTTCTATTTCATATCAATTACTGTTGCATTTGATCACTTCCTGTATTCAAATAAGCAGATCCGATAGTCAAAACCAGACAGTCTATGTCGCTACCCTCACCTATGGTCATGAGCTTTGGGTCGTGACTGAAGGCCAGCTTGCAAGTTCAAGCGGTTGAAATGAGTTTTGCTGTTATCTGGTAGATAAAAGGTGAGGTAACAAGATGAGGTGGCTTGCACATCTGGTCAGGATGCCTCCCTGGGGGGGGGGGTGTTTAGGGCCTGTTCAACTGGTAGGAGGCCTTGGGGAAGGAAATGGAGGCCTGGGCTTCTCATCTTAGGCTGCTTCTCATCTTAACCTTGGAAAGCGGAAGAAGATGGATGGGTGGATATACAACCCTCCTACAAAAATGATGCAAAATGTATTTGTTTTATAGTTATACTATGTTTTATAGTTAAACTTGTTTCATAACGTACATTTCATAAGGCATTGGGCACGATTGTGCATCAGTCACTGACGTTTTTGTTTTTTTTCATCTGTTTGCTTCAGTTAGTTTAGCTTGGAATACAAAGTAAGTTGGAAAGCTTTGCTTGTAATACTGAAATCAGTGCTTCTGAGAAAATTACAGCCAACAATTATTTGCCATGTTTGCATGAATCACACATACACAGTACACATATAGCTGAATAATAAACAATAAAATTTGAAAGTTGTCATCAATCCATGTCAGTTTCAGACTTAAAATAATGTACAGATTTAAGCCCCACCAATTTCCGGTTAAACCACGCCCATTTCCTTCTTATGCCCCGCCCAGGATACAGATACAGATAGCGGTGTACTCGCCGAGCCCTAGTTACTTATGTACTTACTTATGTAGATGCAATGCAATGAACATGTTAAGGCAGCATGCCTGCAGGTCCAATGAAAGTGAACAGTTAAAGCGCATTTGCCTCCATATGATTAGTAGCATATAATAATAAATAATAACGCCCGGTGTGGTCAAATGCAAAATGGCAGGAGGCGTGTTGACTTTCTCATGTCTGGTTTGAGTAAAGAGCTGTCAGGCGTGCTGATGCGAAACATGTTGCATCTGCCTCCCTCACAGGTTTTTCACAGCGCATTAGGAGACCCCTCGCAGAATCCCTCTTTGAGATCACACTGCATTTTCTGTGTGACTACACATCCTTTGCCCGTGGAGGAGCTCGGCGCCGCCGTACTGTCCATCTGGATATCCCGGCTCGTCCCGCAAAGTTCACTTCGGCCAAACATGACAAACTTCCTCAAGTGGATTGGATTAGCATGAGAGGGAGCGTGCGCGCGTCTTGCGACTAAGTGCTCTCCAGGCTAAAAAAGAGAGTGGTAGAGTGCCAAGGAAGCATAATTAATGTCCTTAATTGGGCCTTTCGTTACAGTTGAGACTGATAGTCCACTCATAGTGGCTGCAGGGCCACTGCCATGCACTGATGATGACGTGTGTCGTGTGTCCTCTGCTTGTCTCGTCTCATATGGCTTGCTGGCCATTTTTTTTAACATGCATGTATCTTGGACACACTTTCCATACTTTGAAAGCACTTCCTACCATGTTGGTTGACACCCTTTTTCACTGTTAGTCCCTTTCGGTGGGACTAACAATATACATTTCGCCCTCAGATGATATAAGACACTCACTACACCTCCTGAGTCATGACGCAGTTGCACTGAATGGGCAATAAAGCGTAAATCCGCTTTTCTTTTTCTAGCACAATGACCAGCAAATTCATTTGAGTTCCAAGAAGAGTCATTAAGCTTAAACCTCTTTTTAAATTCATAGTTGTTTTGATGCTAATGATACTTTTCTATCTATTTTTGTCCATAAAGTGTAGTATAGTCTGTCATTCATATTAATCATTTGCAGTTTATTATATGGTATACTTCCGGCATGGCAACCAAATAGTTGAAACACATGTAAGGTGTTGCATATTATTACATTATTATGAATGAGGCATACAAATGTATTATATATATTATATGTGTATACATTCATTATTATAACAACTATGAAATTACAATGGTATAACTACATTATTGCTTTACATCCCTGATTCCACTTTGTTATATGTTCATTAAGCCACCTTAAAAATATGTTGAAAATATGGACTACATTTGACTACATTTTTAAATTTTTATTACTATATAATTACATTAGATTATTGTTACATAACATTATTACATAACATATGTTATATTTTACAGTTTAATATTTAATTTGAAATGTATACAGTATGAATGCTGTAAAAAATATATATGTATTTTTTATATTTATAAGACATACATTAATGAGCTTTTTTAAGGTAAAGTGAGACACTTACCAGCAGGGGGCAGTAGTGCACTTTTGTCAGGATTTTCAAGCGTTTCAATGACCTACCCTAATTATATCATTATTTGAAAAACATTCGCCTCTATAATCCAAATTTCTTCATCTGCTTTATGAAATCGTTTGTAACAAAATAAGTAAATAATAAATGAATGCTTAAAGGAGGTTTGGGGTCGTCTCCCATTAAACGGCTGACTGACGAGGGTCACCAACTCCAGGAAAACAATAGGATGATGGGCTCTTTTGTTTTATTTAATTACAGGCTAATGAAGTCAGGTTGGATTAATTGGCAGTGATTCACCAAGGTAGACAGGCTTGACCTTGTCAATGTTCAGTTTAATGAGTATTTGTACCAAAAAATAGCCCTGGCATTAATTTAAATCCATGTTACTATTACAGTATTCACATGAAATTACATTGTAGGTTTGCAGAGGGCATTGATTGGAGATTTTAATTATGTAGGTAAGGTTCCACTTCCTATCCAGCCGCTATAAGAAAGACTGATACTGTTTCTTAGCTTCCATGATCACATTGATGGAGAAGTATAGCCAACATGTGGGAGAGACTGACACACTTTCCCTGTTCATCCCCCCGGGAATGAGCTAATTAAGGAGGGTCCCTGGTTTTATTTACTGTCAGCTTCTGGCCCCTGGCTGTGGGTGTGTGTGTGGGGGGGCGTATTCTGCCCCCTTCTCAGATTGTTCCCAGTTACAACAGTTTGGTTCAGGCCTTGCCATTTTGCCCACATTCAGTCAGCCAGGGGCACTATGACAGGGCTAATGCTGACCGTGATCCATTACCTACACAGGGATCCTCTTGGTGGAGGATCACCATAGACATGCACCGAAGTGCTGGTGCTGTAGGGGCAAGGAGAAGTCATTTAGGCGACCTCTATATGATACTATAGCAAAGCTATACCTCACGGCAGTTGCACATTAGATCATCAATTTTGAAAATGAGATGCATGATGTAATGTATAATAATGTTGAGCAACTAAAATATTATATGTCAGTCCTTTTTAATGTTCCTTTACGACAGTTGATGGTTTTCTGTTATTTGTAATCCTAGTTTTATTTCTATCAGCTATGCAAAAGCGTTTGCAGTACATGCAATCACTACAGACGCCTCATTGTGGACTTCCCTCTCTTTGCGTATTTTAATGTTGTACTGTTATTACACTTTACAGCTTAAGTTAAACCACTTATGATAAATGCATTGACAGCGGATGGCCATTTGTCATCAAGCTGACTGTGGACACACACCCACAGCCACACACACACCGACAACATCCAGTGATGTTGATCAAACAGAACCCGCAGTCGCCCACTGGCTGCAAGCTGATTCAAACAGTACCTCAGCAGGATGCTCTTCCCAGGGTTCCACTCACAGCTCCATTTGTTGGTAACAGTGTCGCAGCAGAGGTGACATGCCACAGGGACAGGGGCTGTCCCACCCTCCCAACTCTCCATCATCATCCACTCTCCTGGTGGTGGTACCCTGGTGGGCCCCTGTGGCTTTGCCCGTGTTACTCAGGAGGACGCATCACGGCGTCCACGCGTGGTGGAGGCGGGTGAGTGATGGACAGACAGGAAAAGAATGTGTTACGTGTGTGTGCGTGTGTGCAGTGAGGAACACTCTCATTATTTTCTTGTGGTGGAGTTGGTGACCCGAATGACCTGGAAAGCGAGGCGTGGCCTGCACAGCTGTGGTCACTGTGGTGATCAGACACAGTGTAATTAATGCATACAATCAGAGGTGTGTGTGTGTGTGTGTGTGTGTGTGTGTGTGTGCATGCAGGGACTTACTGACTTATTACAACTAAACAGCGAATTACAGGAAAGGGGGCCGGGTAATTTCCCAACAAGCCTCGTCATGAACAGAGGGGGGTGCCAAGAGCCTCGCCACATCAGCTCACACTCGGACCTGGATAGAAAATTACCATCATTAAAAAAAAAAGTGAGTGAGCTAAGAGGAGGCGAGAGCCAAAATAAGAGTGACACACAAAGGGATAGTGAGAGATTAAGTGTATGAATCTACTGAAAACAAAGCCGTTTATACTCTCAAGAGACAAATCATCATTTTTCTATCACTCATGGAGTCAGTGCTCTTTAAGAGAAAGACAGTGAAGGGCAAAACCAGGACTGACACATGGAGAACAATAAAACTTACCCAACACGTCATTAGGAACTACGTTCCTACAAATGGCATAAAATGCAAATAATGGATGCATGCACTCATAAAAAGTCTATTTGGCTATAGGGCTATTTTATACACCCATTTAAAAACCTATAAAAATACACTTCTCACAAGTATTAAACACTATTAATTCATTTATATATATATCAAAGGAAAACTGTAATTTTTATGGAATTGTATCATCGTCCCCAATCTTTATATGAAACATGAACTTACTCATACTTCTTTCCCTTTTCTATGCATTCTGATGAAAGAAAACAAGTTAGTATGTGCTTGCTAACAATGCACATCATTGAGAGGTATCTATTTTGACTGTGAAGCCCTTTAAAAGTGTTTGATATACATACTGTGATTGCTCATTAATAAGCACATTGTCTGGCGTTACTAATAGCCTTTTCCACCACAATCGGCGGATCTACCAGAGTTTTTTTAAACACGGGTAGTCCCGCAAAAAACGTTTAATGACCAAATTAACACCAGTGATGTTGCGTTGAGATTGTCTGCATTCAATAAGCTCAGACCTTTGTTACTACTCTTTGAGTTCATACACAGTAACTAGGAAGTCTCCAGCCAGTAGCCCCTAACCACTTTTCAAATAACTCTCCAAAGATTTATTTATTTATTATCAACTCCAATAGCCACAAAATTAGAACGTGGGGTTCGGCAGTAGTCAGGAAGTCCTCGGGAGCGCTTGGGAGTGTGTCCAATCACAATGGAGAGGGCGTGCTCACAGACAGACCGTTTTGGAAATCTAAGAAAATACAGTTGGAATAGCTAGAAGATCTTGAAAGCTTTCTGGGTTATTGTGTGTAGCTGCTCTGTAGGAGTCCGCAACTCAATGCAATGGGCCAAAGAAGCTAGTGAATAAAGGTCTGTTTTTAGTGCTGATTTAAAACACTCCACTGAAGGAGCAGTTTCGATTTGCAAGGTGAGAGAGTCCCATAGATTGGGGCCTGCAACTGCAAAACCTCTGTCACCTCTTCTTTTTAATCTGGTCCTGCAACAATGTAAAACAGACTGTTGACAAGACCTCGGTGTTCTGATGGAAGTGTGCAAAGTCAGCAGATCACTTGTACTGTTTGTACTGATACTGTACGTTGGGTATCTGGAAAGGCACTATATAAATCCAATGTTATTATTGTTAGAGTAGTCAGTGTACATCCTTAGTAACAAGATGGCAGACATACTGGTACTGCTACGGTACTGGTACTGCTAACTGGTCACATTAATATTTTAATTATATTTAATATTAATAAAACAAGAGCTATACCAAACATGTGATTTAAAAACACCCACTGTATATGATCTCTATATAATATGTATATTATGCAGGGAAATCTTGCATAATCACCTTATCACCTTCAAAGCAACAATATACAGTCACGCTAAAAGCACGACTCCTTCCTAGATTTTTTTTAAAAAAAAAGGAAAATCTTCATTCCATTACATGGAGTGAAAGCATCGCTGGAAGCAAAGAGATGAAGACTCCTGCAGGTCAAATTTTAACATTGACTTTCCAGCTGATCTCCATACAACATGATAGCTAGAGTTTCTGCAGTGTTGCTCAGAGCTAAGTCCCGGCCTCTCGAGTTTATTCAGCATTACATTACATTGACGTACGCATGTATGAGTTCTGAGCAAAGATCAAAAAGTCTTCACTAAAAAAAGATTTGAAAATTTCGTCCCATGGCTGTCTTGACAGCTTCACTGGGCCTGTGGCACTTCCGGATCCCTTCTGTCCTCATTCCTTTTGTCTCATTCCCACACTGAGAAACTCCACCCTATGCAGCATCAGGGCTCAGCATCCCTACACACGTCTGTACGCACTTCTACTATTTGTAATCCCACCGCTCCTTTCTTCCTTTCACCGCCTCTCAACCTAAAGTTCTCAGGTGAAAGTAAGAGCAAAACAAGCTTGACTGAGTGTTTACCTGGCTTGAGATGAGAGGAAGAAGAGATAAAAACAAAAACGCACAGACAGGCCCAGGAGAGATTGTCAGATGCATGAACATGTTTGGTCAAGGAGAGCATGCACGTTACATCGCATCCCACATCCCTCCTAGAACATGTAGCATTTCTTTACCACACACACACTTCACCCATATAAAAAGCATACACAGATGCGCTCGTGGTGATGAGGGGTGAAAGAGAGGAAGAGAGGGAGTCTTTGCATGGATGACCCAGTTGGGCTTGTGCCAGTTCTGGAAGAGCCTGGAGCCTAAGCGTAGACCTGGAGACACACACACATATACACACAGGGAGAGAGAGAGACGCACACACACACACACACACACACACAAACACATGCCATCTGGTCCCGTGCCTTTTAATAACTGAAACAAGGCACAAGATGTAGGCAGCATGGTGCACGGTTTCCCATCAAGCCTGGCAGCAGCAGCAGTGAGGAAAGTAAGGATGGCGGCCTTAGCCCTGAGAAGAGTAAACACAACGCAGCATCACACAGGTGTAGAGAGGGGAACGCAAGGCCTTTGCTGGCTCTCTAACAGGAAAATTGGGCAATTTGTCGAAGAGGGAGATCTCTGCTGCTATACAGTACTTTACAGCCTTAGTACAACTATACCCTTCCTCTGCATTTGCTTCAAACTTGTGCGTCTTCCACCCCCGCTGTGTACAGGAGCCAGTCTGACTTTTTGATCCTGGCATCTGCGTCTTGCAGGAATGCCTGCGTGCTCCCTCTGTCCTCTGATGTAGCTCCAGGAACTAATGGAATGTGAAAGAGACAGACGGGCTTCTCGGCCTGAAAAACACTGCCCTCCTCTCCCCCCATGCACACGTGCACCTACTATACCGAAAGCATAGTTGTATGTGTAAGACACAGTGTCTGCATCAATGTGGCCATCTCCATGAACATTCTGAGGACAAAATATGGAAACTAGACTAATCTTTGCCAACGTGGAAATAATAACAATAGTGGGGGAAGTGCTGTTTTTGTTTTCCCAACAACATTGTGGTGAAGTAGGTTTCCGCATCAGGCAGTGGACGGGGAAGAAGTCCTTTTATTGTATAGCAGGGATTTCAGTCCGATGCTAACAACCTGTTTGCTCATGACGCAAAGTCAATTCTTGCCATTAAAGCTCCACTTTAGCCAACATAAACAACACTGACACACCAACACAAATCATGACACAGGGTACACAACAATGATGTAAGATGGACCATACTGTCAACTATAAACAACTATTCGTGATTAAGAGGATATTTTTTATTATACAGTCGTCCTCACCACATCACGGTTCGAATTTTTAATTCTTGAATCATGCGAGCCCAAAAAATTGTATGTTGGATCAAATTCTGTTTTGTGAGTTTGCATGTTCTCCCTGTGCATGAATGGGTTTTCTCCCGTATTCCAAAAACATGCATGTTAGGTTAATTGGTGACTCCAAATTGTCTATATGTGCTCTGTGGTGAAGCCCATCCCTCACCCAAAGTCAGCTGCGATAGCCTCCAGCGTACCCCCGAGACCCTAATGAAGATAAGTGGCATAGAAAATAGATGGATGGATGGAATAGCACAGGCTACTCTTGTGGCCATAACCCACAACAAGCTAAAATTCTAAAAAAAAGTCTGAATTCCTAACAGAACATAATTATAGTACCCTGTATGTGTCCTATTTGTCTTAAATGGATGATTTTCTGTTGTTATGTCTAATATATTGGGTTATATGAGTGTAAAGGTGACTATAGGGATGTTATTCCATGTTGAGAGAGCTCTAATAATGTTTAAAAAACATATTTTGGAAGGTCGTAAACAGGTTTTCAATACTCTAATGACAAAAATATTCCCGTTATGAATAAGGAATCCTACTTTGAGGAAATTCACTTATCACGGTTGGGTGTGGAACCAATTAACCGTGATAAAGCAGGGATTATTGTATAAAGGTGAATTTATAAAGGTGAGGCCATGACACTTAGCATCTGCCTACACTGCCTAATGGGCTCTGTCGGCACTCCTGTCCCCGCTCTGCAAAGTTTCCTTCAAATAATTTGTGTCGTTTTTTGGTCATCCTTCCAATAAACAGGAATCCAAGCAACACCCTGTTGTATCTGTTGTATTGTCTGTTCCTGTGAGGTGGGGGTAATAGGAATGACACCCGGTGGACTGACACGTGAAGAACAATTGTTGCTCATCTCAAGGCATAGCAATATGTTGCATGGCTCTAGGTGCGCTAACCTTTGAGCTGTAATGTACGGGTTAATCCCACAATTCCTTCTCTCCCTCTCTATGCACAGCGAGTCTGAGGGTCTAAAAGGGGTGTTTACAATTCACTAATCTGACTTCAAAACCAGCTTAACTCTGGGAGACATCAAAGGTGCGCGCGTGATGGCCCCACTGATCCCAGTGAGGGGGGGATGTATGATAGACTGGAAACATTTGCAACGGGCTCGGGAGGAGAAGTGGGTGCATGCGGAAACTGAATATTTCTGAGACCTTGTGACGACTGTCTAAAAAAAGCATCTATTCCAGACTTATAAGGCTGAAAAGGAGCTTAGCGAGACCACTTCCTTTGGTTTAATCATGCTTGTAAGATAATCAATAGAAGCCTGTTTGTTCATGAAGCGGCTTTAAGTTGTTTATACCCTCATTTTTAAAATCCAAATCGCTCATCACGAAGAGGTAGTTAATAGCCCAGCTAGCTCATCATAAACATATTCATTAGGAATGTAAAGCTGACTTGCCCCATACAGTCGCAGGATGTGGACAGCGAGGTCTTTGTCCTGGTGAGGCTAATGACGAAGAGCTCGTTTGAATATGACTTGCAGAGGGAGAAAATGCAAAGCGAGGTAAAATTAGCCTGTAATAAATGAACACTGCGGGAATACATTTGGCATTAATTGTCATCCAAAGGTCACGGTTCATTGAATTACCATGAAAGAGTTTGACAAAAATATATTTGGTGTTCAGTGAGGTGTGCAAGGCAGGCTTTGTGGAGTAAAATGTATAAATAACGGTAATAACTACAGCCGTGTTTCTAGGACTTATTAATACGGGACGGATGGGAGATGCACATTCTGCGGGGACATTATCAAGAAACTGACGCTATTAACAGATGTATTTTTCCTCCTCTGTGAACATGTAGAAATAATGAAAATTATAATAAATTGTCATGTAATGAATGAAAAAGAAAATGAGGACAGCGTGCTGTAGCTGAGATGAAATGATGGCGTATTCAGATGTGTGCTGAATACGTCGCCATGCAAAGTTCCTTTGTGATCTCAAGTTTGTCCCACATTCCTATTGAGCTAGCAGGGACGGACATGCCAGAGCGCCCCGAGCAAACATCTGCTAACACATGTACACATATGTGGAAACATACACAGGCTGACATACATGACCCGCTGGAGCCCAAACACTTACACAAAACAATGCCAGGAGAGGGAGGAAAAAAACAAGAGAATAAGTGCACATTTGTTGAGGAGGAAGGCAAGGAATGAGGGAACGTGTGTGTCTTTGTGAGACAAGAGCGACCCGGGTGGACAGACACTGATTCCCTCAGGTGCATGTTGGCTAAGTCTTCAATAATCCGGAGTGACAAGGAACAGAAGGAGCCGATTTCTCCTCATGTCATATCCTCTTTCTCTTCTCGCTTCCCGCTTCTTGTCAACAGGACTTTAAACTGGTGTTGGTTAAATTGGACGTCAGGGTCAAAGGAGGACTTTGGTTACAACCAACCAACACGTGCACATGTTAGCCCGCGGCCATGTTCAATGTTGACGATTTAATGTGGTAACATGTTGTCTTATGGTATAAGAGGGCCTGAATCTCGGATAAATGCAGACATTGTGTCTTGATACAGCAGTAGGGGATAATCATTTACTTATCTATAAAGCGTAATATGTTTGTCATCGTTTTTGGTTGGATCGTGAGCAAAACAAAAAGATGACGCAAAAACGACACAACCGATTTCAATGGTGGCCGATGGGGGCAAACGCACATTGAAACAATCCAAACACAGAAATGATCCAAAACCAAAAGACAAACGGCACATGAAAAATCCTTACGCCAAACATGAATACATATTTCTTTACCTTTTCCGTGCATTATAACACCAGAAAACAAGTTAATATATGAGCTATCAAAGGACGTCATTGGGATACACCTATTTCGACTACGAAGCCCTCTACAAAAACCATCTAACAGTATTTTTGTGTTTGATATACATACATGCAAGAACCAGTACATTGATAACATATAATACTTAAGAGTGTCTTGCCATATTTTAATGATTTAAAACATGACCGAAACTTATTTCCTCTGCGCATTGATTTCACATAATAGCCTGTCAATAACGGCGGCACAGTTACAGCAACAACACGTACGTGTGCTCCAGTCCTCATCTTCAGTCAGTCTTTGCAGCGAGATTGAGAACTAGCTATCCACACTTCTGCCTGTGAGTGATGATGACATGAACGGCTAGCGAGGTGTTTTGTTAGTCCGCCGGATATAAATATAGTTTTTCATGTTAGCTGCCACAATAACAATATCACTGTAGCTTGGTTAATATAGAAGTCCGTTATGTAAATGGAACACTGTTGGAGTTTTTGGGGTTTTTGTTGGTTTGATTTGTCCCACTTTCTTTGCCCGTCCTTGAACGCACCTTTCCCGTTCTCACGCAGTACAAAGAGATACCAAGAGAAGTTCACATATACGGAATACTATGCTGTATTTTACCCTTTTTCTTTCACTTCTGTTTACTCCCAGATGCCAATACTATGCGGGAATGCATAAAGGTAAGATTTGATTATTAAGATTTGATTACTATCATATAAATATGTTTTACTGAGGTGTCAATGACTACCTAGTGCACTGCTAATTCTAGCTAATGCTAGTGCTGCTAGCGCTGAAATGACAGAAGACCCAACATTGATGTCTTAGGATATGCCTGACGCTAACTAGCAGCTTGTACCCAAATTTTAGCTTGCATTTCCAAGCCAAAAATCAGCCCAGAGAGGGCTGGCTTCTGGGGAGAAAAACACTTGTTGGGACACTAGTATGCCCAGGTAACTCTGTCTAAATGTCAATTAAAGTACCTCAGTACGTTCCTGCTTCGCTCTGGCAAATTGAGGACCATGACAGTCCATGACAGTTCCAATCACTGCAACAGGAGATAGAAATAACTTGGGTCTTGATGCAAGGTCCATCTGCCAAGCCTTTGAAGCTAAATTTACCAATCAAAATACCCACACACAAACACACACTGCTAGTACAAACACAACAAGAAGTGTTCGATCTGGTCTAAATAATGTTAAACCTTTAAAGGAGGTAATATAGCATCAGTGTGGTAACCAAACTGACTTTATTATCAGTACTGGTGTACTATTCACATTCCAAATTGGTATTCAGGGCTAAAATTGTTGCATAATGTTCCTTTAATTTTACATTTGCATAACAGCAATCCAATTGTTGTAACAAGTGTTTTTTTTCCAGGTTGTCTCAGATGCACAGGAAGCCCCTGGATATCTCCGTTAATCACTCTTAACCCCCTTCAACTAGCAGCATCTAAATGATAATAGAGAGCAGGAAACACAATACAAATCAGCCAGCCAAACAAGCCCCCCCTCAGGCCTTTAGCCAAATTAAATCCCAATTAAATGTTCACATTCTCTCCTGAGGTGCATGTGTGTGTGTGTGTGTGTGTGTGTGTGTGTGTGATCAGGCAACCAGCTCTTTAAACGGGAAAGGTCATTGGCTGTCCGAGTCGCTGTATGTTATTGTTGCGATTTAGTGTGTCTGATGTTGTTTTGACCGTTATTGTTAGGATTGGAGAAGCGGCTGACCTTTGATTGTAAGACAAATATGGAGGATCACGTCACTGTCGCTGTCATTGTCCTTGTCAAAAGAGGTTCGGATATTCTTTCCATACTACACAAAGTCAATATCGCATCACATGAATCCATGGTGACATTTGGACTAGTGCTGGGATTTTTTGTTATTGTTATTTTCTTCTCCATAAAGTAACAATAAGAAATAACTGTACGAGACAGGTCAGGCTAATGAGTGGTGATGCTAAATGCTAACAGAGCTTGTTTGTGTTGTAATGCAAAGCTAAATGCTAATGCAAACAATGCATGACAGGCGTCCTGACTGGTCGACCAATATTAAAGACAACGAAAGTATATGCATTAGATAGAAGGCCAATAATGTAAAAAAATAAAGCAGTGCAAATTAAAGAGCTCAGAGTAATAAAATACAACTGCATCAGACACTGCCTTAATAGGTTTTGTCTAAATTAAAAAGGAAAAGCTCTCTTGCAAAATTACATAAGACGTGTCCTTGTATAGAGTTCCATATGTCTTATGTAAAGAGGTGCTTCACATCAAATGTTAATGTGTGTATTTTGATGTACATACAGTATGGGGTTTTTGATCTGCTAAATGAGGACACATTGTGAACCACAAATCCCCATCGGTCTATTAGTGTTTGTAGATCACAACCACATAAACAATACACCCACACACCTATATACATACACACACAGCAGATGGCCACCCAACTCCCCCCCTACCTCACCCTCCATGAGGGTCCATGTGGCAGCAGGTCAAGACAGGTCCCACCTGAACGAGGCCTTTCTGGTTCACAGGTGAGTCCTCGGCTACTTCCTGTCTTTATAGTTCTGCCTCTGCAAAAGCGAATGAGAGCAGGTCAACATGTGCTGGCCCACCTCTGCGGGGCCGGCTGGGATTCTGGAGCATGATGACCCACCTGATGTACAATGGAGATACAGTGGTCCTTTTTCCAATCCTTGTGACGCTACATATTGTATAACCGTGCGTTTTTGTTAGTTGCATTTCTGTGACGATGGTGCTCATTATGTAGTGAACTATAGACATGGTTCTGCTCAAACTAGACCCCACGTTTCCTCTATCTGCCGCTAGGTGGCGGTGTTGTCACGGCTACCTCCTCGAAGCAGGCTTCGCTTTAACTATTCCAACTGCTGCAAAGATTTGATTACTTGCTTGAACTGCTGGAATGGGAAAAATATATATATTTTATATTATATATTTTTAAATCAACTACAATTCATTTGTTTCACGGCACATACCTATAAAATTGAGTCTAAAACAGATAATTAAAAAATATAGGTGACATGTACAGTATATTTTCCGGATCAACGGTTATATTATCCTTCCAGTGGAAAAAAATTACATTGAAATTAATTTTAAAATGTTAAAAATCCAAATAGTTCAAGATTAAATGAACTATATTTGAACAAATAAATAAACACTTCTAATTAAATAATTAGCAATAAAGCACATGTTCTTCTAAGGCCTAAAATGTGCATAAAAATAGGTCCAAATTCTGCACTACCCTTGTTGATTGGCACTGGTGGACAATTGCGCTGCATCATACTGTCGGCTGCTTCTAATATTTTGATAACCCTTGTACCTAGCATGTCATTTGATCACATGAATTGCATGGCATCATACTGTAAGAAATAGCTCCAACTATAACCACAATAATAAACGTGTACCTAAAAATATACAGTAATAATTAAACAAATGGCCTCTCCCCATTAGATGACACAGGAGCAAGGAGAGTGGAGTGTGTAGAACGACTGCTTTTAGTTGTGGGATGTCAGGAGCTTTGCGTGCAGGGCACTGCTTGTTGAAACATTGTGAGAGCAAGATGGGTTATGGAGGTGGAGGGAGGGAGGTGGGAGGGCGTTGGTGTTGGTTGGTGCAGTAACAGCCACATGATGTGCACCGGGCAAGTGAGAGGAACAACAATTAGACTCATTGCTGCAACCTGGAGATGCAGGAACAAGAGCAACTTAATTGCAACTTAATGTTTTCATGAGGAAAAAAGCACCTAAGATATCAGTACGTGTAGTTTAGGTATTGAAACACACAAGACACACACTCTACAAGACCCCCTGTTGAACGTGTACCTTTTTTCAGTGCTGCAAGACGTCATGGCTGCACCTGGCAGAGTGCTAGTGTGACAGATAACACTGCTGCACCATGTCACCACGTCACCACGTGCACTGATTGTCTTATCTGTCCATTTATCACAGTTGAATTGGAACCAGCCTTGCCTGAAACCTGCTTTCAGACATTGCTCGGCTGACTTGGGATGCTTGCTTCGGCAGAGGAGTAAAGGCCTCCCCGACAAATGTATTCAGGTAATAATGACAAATGCCACAGTGACATGCTAAGGTGCTGCCACATTAGCCGACATGCAGCACATCACATCTTGTTTCTCATGCTGTCTCAGCAAGCCGACACCAAATTACCACCCTCCTCCTCCTCATCCGGAAGAGTGTAAGTTCCTCCGGCTGCTTTAAATAGCCTCAAATAAAATCTCGCATGATGGCGAAAGCTGAAAAATGCATTAGTGTGCAAGACGTGGCGGGGTCCATGAGGCTGTCCACATAAGCTGTTTGCACACAAACCAGCACTGATGTCTTCTGTCACAGCTCATTTTGGTAAACACGGACGTGGACGAGAGGAAGCGGAGTGACAGGTGCATGATTGAGGTACTTAAAAGCAGACACTCGGCTCATCTCCCAGGGTTGCTGTTGCTGCGGCTGTCTTTCTTGCTCTCTCTCTCTCTCCACATTATATGCTCACTTTCATCTCATACCACACTTTTTGGTGTGAGCTTTACAATGCAACCTAACTGCCGAATACTTTCAAAAGAGTCTAATAATCACTTCCTTATCATTCATAGATGAGTCTCCTTTGAGAAGAAGTCTCCTTGTGGACTTTGCCACCTTTTTCAAGTTCTTTGCTTTATGAGCAGCTCCGCTTAGACGAGATGGGTAATAGATAAACATAAAATATGCATCCAGATCTTCTGCTTGGGCGAGTGGACTGAATCTGTATGAATGGCTAATGCGCTGCAATGACGGCAAGCAACTAGATTGATCACTCATTACGATATCTGCTCCATTGGCCATTAACACCCACAAGGAGCCTAAGTGTGGGCCCCATCACACACCAGGGTTAAATTGACAGTGAAGACTGGAACTGTGTGTGCATGGAGGGGTAATGGCTGCTGCATGATCCACTCATGGCCAACTACAGGCTGCAGGAAAAGAAAAGATGGGCAGATAAACACAAGGCTTATACTTCATGGTGATAGCACCTCACCAGGGGAAATCGTCCTCTGTGTTTATCCTTCTCACTAACCACACTAAGACACAATGCAGCACTTACAAAAGCAACTATTTACCCACAGGGCTGCATATGTCGAGTGAGAAGCTGCAGGTGTGTGCATTAAGACACCCGAACGGGTTCTATCATAAGTGTGTAGGCGGGACGGTAAATACATAGTCTGACATCATAGCTGTGAGACACAATGACACCTGTGAATGCAGCTGAAGGAAGGAACAGCAAGGACATCCAACATGTGTTTGTTGTTATGACGACCTATGGCTATGAACCCTGTCTTTCTATTTCTACAGTACGTTCTGGTTTCCACCTGTTCATTTTCTATACCACATATCCTATTAGGTTAAAGAAAAGGCTGGAGACAGACTGCCGGTCAATCCTAGGACCTGAATGGGATACTGAGGGGGAATAGATCCTATTCCAGCTACACAACCATAGGTGATGGTTCATTCATAACACCTAGTAAAGGAGTGAACGGTTGGAGTTCCACACCTGATCCGGACATAAAAACTTCCTGAGAACCACCAAGGTGCACCACCGCCCAGTAGTTGCTTGGGCTTGCCACATATTGTATTTGCACAATCCCAGCAGACTAGACTTCCTAGTCTCATACAGTTTGTGAAGCCATTCAATATATGCATGCATATACCTTAGCAATCTATAGTAATATTGAACTATTCCAATCCAATGTTTGTTTCCTCCACAAACAAAAGCATACAAAAGATGTTTGCTTCAATTCCAGTCACCCACTTGACCGTGGTCCTGACTTGAGATTAGCATCTGCTAGATGGATGAGTTAAATGTCAACGACAAATCATTCTAACAGGTTATAACTCTTTGTCTACAAACTGACGAAAAAGGACAGTTGATGCTCCACCTTTTAGGTACCATACCACCCTTGGTATACCACCCCTATACGTAGTTAACTCCACTAACAAGCAAATAGTGATGAAAAATGCTCTATAATCATTCTTACAGGTAATATTTCAGTACTGTACGGAACCAAACCAAGCTGTTTTGTGAAAACATAGCTAATATTTTAACCTGTCCCCCCCTAACGATCGAGCTTTATGAGATAGAGCAGCACTTGTGGACTAAGGAGCAAGTCAAGAGGCTCTGCCCAGCCAACACCGTAGGGCTGTTTCATAAGAAGCAAAAATTTTATAAACTTGGCCATGAGACCTGCATGTGCTCGCGCACGCACACACACACACACACTTCTCTCTCTCCCTCTTTGCATCTCATGTTTTGGCTCTACAACACACACACACACACACACACACACAAAGTGGATTTACTTCAATTATACACAGCTCATAGAACATGTCAATCACCCAACACTGTCGACTTCTGCATTCCTTTGGAAATTAACCACGCAGCTTCAACGGTGTCTGAAACAAAGCTATACAAATAGTGGAAAGGGGGCACATAGACTATTACAAACTGGAGCACAAAATGCATGTTCCTATGAAAATCCTATGAAGTGGCTCTAATTGTTTAATAAATATTACACATGCAGCCCAGGCACACAGCTTTTTGAATCTATGATTCATTTCAACAAGATGAGGTGACAACAATTGCAATTCCATCACTTAAATCACCAGCGTTGTTCCACAGGACATTAATGAGCAAATTACAAGCTTAAATGTTTGTGTGCTATTTATCAGATTCTCATAAATATGTAAAGTCTGGATTATTATGGAGTGAAACCCTGTTAAAGCAGTACAACATGGAATTGGATTAAATTTGGGGGAACAATAAGCCTCTAGAGGCAATGCAAAAAACAAGCAATTTGCACATTTTTACCTTTTTGCAATACGCTTTCAAAAAGAATGAGCAGCCTTCAATAACAGATGTTGAGAAGACAATGCAGCGTCAAAGTTAAGGGAGAGTATTTATGTGCCAATCACAGGGCACATATAGACAAACAACCATTCACACTCAAAACATTTTCAAAATACATTTTCATCACTGTTATAATTTGACAAAATCTCTAATTTAGGGCTGTCAAAAATAGCACTTTGGTGGTAACTCATTTGTTTTATTAATTAGGTGAGCATTTTTTAGCATAATTAACACATGTACCATGTCATGCCACCCCTCTCTGTTGCAGCACAATACTGCCCCCACAGTCTAACACTCTTATATAACTTTTTTCTGACCTGAATACATCAACAGCAGTGTAATTCCAACACAATATGTGTATCTTCATGAACATGTGTTGTCTTAATGAACAAAATCATGAGTCATGATTACTTAATTTGAAAACTGTGATTAATTTGAATTATTTTTTTATCATTTGATAGCCCTACTATAAATTCGTGTAATTTTCATAAATTGAGTTAAGAAAAATAAAATTGAATGGATTTCAATATAAAATGTTTACATTGAAATGCTAAATACTAAATCTTTGTTTGTACAGTATTGACTTAAAAAATCATTATTAACAGTAGCTAACTTGACTGTAAATAATGTTCAAATATTCCCATAAAAATAGCTGTACAGAAATATTAATGAAGGTGACAGTTTGGCCTTGGAAATTATAAAAATTATTTCCATTTCCATTGTTTCCTATGGGAAAAATTCAAAAAGCTCAACAGACCAGATTGTATACAACCATAAAGGTTCCACTGGATAGAGATTATAATTCATTCATGTCAAATTCCATGCTAAAGCAAGTTTTATTTTACCTCTGAATTTGTCACTTTCTGTGGTGCTGATGTAGACACGAAGCCTGTTTACTCCACTCAGTCCCACTCTGAAAAGAACTCACACAGGATGCGGGGACCCCTATTCATCGCCTCCCAAATGGGATCGCATCCTCCACGGGAGAGGGTTGAGACACTCCCTGCCAAGGCAATGGGGAAGTCCCTGTGCTGATAATAACAGTCCACGGGGGGAACAACCTCTGTGGGCACCGGGCCAGACAACTTTCAATCATACTGCCTCTCCTTTTTTTTTTCCTTTACAGATTTGGTTGCCATGCCCCCTTCACCAGCCGCTTCTATCCATTCTGCTGTCTTTCTCTGATGCTTTCCTTCACAGTGTGCACACTCCAGCTCAGAGGCCCTCGCAGAGAACATAATGGCCATGATGTGCCGACAAGGACGGGTCAGGGCACAGATGAAGACAAACATCAAATACACAAGCATGCTTGTGAAGCATCTCAGTGGGTCAACTTAATTGATATTAGCAACAACTACACATGCAGTAAAAAAAAGACCATTGCAAATATTCCCTTTAGTGCATATTACAGCAATCATCAATCTGCCTTTTTTAAACTAATTAGCAATTACCAATATGATGATGATAATAATAGTTTATGGCTGAGCAATGGCATGAAACAAATCACTGAGAGAGTGAGGTGCATTCCACTCTAATTTTAATTTACTACTTTCAGTCTCAAGCATCCATGCTTCCCTGCTTAGGGAAAAAATTAAATCAGCATTAATAACAAAAATCCCAAAGACAAGTCTCAGTGGCACAAGCTTGCATTCATGTATTTACCTGCGGTCAAAACCATTTTTAAATGACAAAGACAGAACATTTTATGCAAGACTAGTGTGTGCTACTAATACATGTGCTATTTTGTCATTGTGTGACTCTATGCACTACAAAAAGGGGACATTTAATCCAGATTCAATATTTGAAGTTTGAAGTGTTTATCTTTGACTAAAACAACCTAGTTGTTTAATTACAGTATATATGACCAGTTTGCTGATCTTAACATGTACACTGGAATTAGTAATCCCCAGTGTATAAACAGCTAAAAATTTGGGCTCGGTTTCAGAGGGAGTTGCAAAAATTGTTCTTTTCTGATGTCACAGAGGAGCGGGCTTCTTTATGGGCGAGGCTTTTCACACTGGACTGTTTTTGTGAACATGAAAGTGAAATACCCATCTGTTCCGACGCGACACTGTCTCTTCTTGCCCACTCAGCTTCTAAAACTTGAGTTAATCCTCTGTATATTCAGGATCATAAACATAAAGTTCTTGATCTTAATTTGTTCAAAAGTAATCGTTGGCGGCAGCTGTCACAGAACCTGCCATGATCAGTAGTTTCAAACAACATGTGTTGCTATTGTTGACGGAAGTAGCGTGAGTTCCTATCTATGGGCTCGGTGAAATCATTAAGCATGTATACATTTGGGGGGCTTTGTAGTTTAAATAGGTGTGTCCCATTTCATGCATTGTTATCTCCCTCATGCTAACTGTTCTTCTTTCTTTAGAAATGCACATTGTGGACGATAAAATAAAATAGTAGAAATTTACTTTTAAAGGACTTTTATGTTTTTTCAATTTTTCTGACCTATAAATGTTATTAGAATGTTGAATTCTCATGTTAAACAATTCCAAAGTTGGCTTGCTGTGTGATTTCATTCTATGTTTATCACCTGGATTGTGAAGACAAAGAACACTTCATATGCATGTGTTCTAGCTAAGTATGTCAGCTACAATTATGCAAATGACTATGATGCCTCTGCACATTATTATCTGATATTAGTCTCAGAGAAGGACCGCCTACTTGTCTTTATGGCAAGGATTTTACATTTACAAGTCACCGTGTATAAATGCATGCGTGTCTTAACCAGCTGTATGTATAGCAGGTATTTGCGTGTCTGAGGGTGGTATGGTATAAAAAGAAACCCCAATGCTCATGAAATATAAAACAGCCCATCTTGCAGATTTTACGATTGGAAACATTGTCACACACACAAACACACTCCACATGCAGCCAGCCGCACACTGGATTTGTCTACGATTCATTTATGTAGCGTTTTTCAAATTGCATTTCAATGGAATAGAACATAGAAGAATGAAATATAACTTTATCGTCACTGTTGCAAATCATTTTGGCATCACTTCATAACCACATTGAAGACAAAACTCACAACCATCAATAAATCCACAATTTGATAAATAGCTGTCTGCGGCTATGTTCACTTTACTTAGTTAATTTCTTTAAAATGCCGTAAAGTCTATTTAATTCCCATCATTTCCAATTTAGTAGTTACGTCCCTCTGCCCTCTCCACAAGTTCACAAGCTCTCTCACGGCGGTCAAGCTGACATCCCCAAGAATGTATTTTATCAGTCGTTCCAAATTTTCAGGCACCAGCTCAATGAACACAGCATTCTCTCTTCCCCAATAGACTCCCAAAACCTACCCAATAATGACCAAGTCTCTCTAATCTGATAGCGCCCCCAACCCTATTACATCTCCCCCTGCTCTTTCTATTCAAGTTTGCCAGTTTGACAAAGTGAAACAGCAACAAAAACACAAACAAAGACCTCTTCGGAGCTCAGACACGCACAGCAAAGAAAAAAAAACCCTTCTAATTAGTTTTTAAAGTAATTGCTCGAAATGATTAGTTGAGCTGGGCCACTTTGCCCCTGTTACTTGTGAATTGGAAATATAATTGCAGCGGACAGTAATTGGCTAGCCGCAGACTGTTGGTTATTGTAGTCTTTTGTGGCAGAATGCATCATTACCAAAGCTTGGGTGCGGTTAAGCTTTTTGAACTAGGGTGACCAAAGAGGAACACAAACAAACATGCACGCAATGCTCTGCTTACCCATGCCAGTTCTGCATCACCAGCTGGGCATGGTCCAACGTTCCAAGTTGTTTTGCATCCTTATATTCTTTGCTCATTTCCACCTATTTGTTGACCCAGCGCTCTACACCTGAGGGGCGTATGGACAAGACAGGTTGACTCTATTAGTTTGGAATGACAAAACTAGAATGTTCTTAGTAGAGCTTAATGTAATGAAGGTAAATAATATAGTTGGTTACCTCCTGTGGCATGGGGAATGACAACAGATGAAAATGCAGGGGGTGTCGTTGATGATTCTGGATGCTGAGCATAATGTTGCAAAAAAATTCATATGTCCTCTGTTTGTTCTGTGTACAGTGTGAGTGACTAGTACTAGGTATAGGTATTAGATAGGGATGCTCCTCTTAATCGGCCACTGATCAATATTGGACAAATTCCACGATCGGCATAAGTTGATAAATACCTTTCAAAACCGATCACAAAAAACGATCGGCGTACGGCAGCAAATAGGGTTGCCAACAAAATGATGCATCTCGTATTGAGCCTTGTGCTACACGGAATGTCGCCATCACTTGTTTCTTAGTCAGAAATGTCACTATCTCAGCAGTAAAAACTAAAGCAGGTGATGGAAATGTGTGCAACAGTTGATGCCAACAATGAGGAAAATAACAGCGATTGATTGTGACGTCTGACTTTTTTGTGTGTGAAAACAGTTTTGTGATGCAAATGTATTACTTTTTCAAACACTTTACTTTAGTGACTACACCAAGTAGCCGGAACTATTTCAACACCGGAAACCGACCAGACTCAGCTCACAGGACTAAGAAGGGGGACAGTCACCGTTGATGCACTACACTGCTGATCGGGATGTCATACAACATGACAAAAAAAATTGTATCTAAATGCGGAAAATGTAGGATTACTGTGTCACGATTTTGGGCCTCCTTTAAAGGAGACTGACTGCTTACTTGAGTACAGATATTAAATGTCGAATTTCAGTTTTTTCCAGTCTACCTCTCTCTATTGTGCTTGTCAGATGTAATAAATAATTGAAATAACTGGAAAAGGAAAAGAAAGGGTGGTTAGCAAGATTGATATTCATATTAGTACATTTCACAAGCCTCAATTCAACTTCAATAACCTGCAGCATGTAATTGTGATACAACATTCATATGCACATTCATTCATATGCACATTCATATCAGCACATGTGCACCTTTTTTTCCAAAAATTCTTTTATTTTTTTTATTGCCTGACTTGCTCAGTGTCTGTTTATGTTTGTTGTGCAGTTTCCCTTGCTAAATTGTCTGGAAGCCGAACAGGCCTCATCAGTAAACCAGGCAGAAAGGACTCGGTATCCCACTACAGGATCCAGGACATGCCAGGGGGACCACACACGCATACACACAGTCGTACCTTACTTCTCCTGACTCACACATACCAACAAACTAATTGGCTGACCGTAGCAGCGAACAACACACATACACACAGCCTTGTTTTTAGCAATACAGCATACAAAGATGCTGTAATAACAATCAGCAGAGAGGGAAGGCTCATAACAAGAAATGTTTATCTGCCTATCCTTCCACTCTGCTCGCTATTATGCAAATAGAGATATAGGTCAGGGCTGTCGTACTGAGGCCTCAGTCATCCTGTGCATCACTCTTTGCCTGAGGACACAGGTCCCATGCCTTTCCATTACGACCCTCAATGAGTCTATACAGCAAAGACCCCCGTTTCTACACGTACACATAATTCCATCAACCCACACCATTAGTGGGAAGAAGCACTAGTGTTTTACTGCCTTTGGCAAGAAAAACACTAAAAATAGGCCAGTATTAATGCGAACGATAACAAGCTTCATATAAAAAGGTCAGATTCATGCACTTAATAGATCAATATTCAGGTTTTCCCTGCCCCCTTACGTTGCCGATTTATTTACCTATTCCTGCATCACTACATCATGTACTTATATGAATACATGCAAAATGTATGGACATTTACCATTTTATTTGATCATGAAACAGACACTAATATGCTACATAAATAATAGAATGATTTGAAGAACTTGTAGAAGCTTAAGTAATCTAATTTACTACATTTAATTTACTTATTATGGCTTCCATAATGCCTCATATTAACTCTCTAACAGGATCTCAGTGTATAGACTGGTTATATATCTCATCTCGTTTCATATTATCTACATACTGTATTGTATATAACTCTGGGAAAAACTGTTGATTTTGTTAATACTTATACTATATTGTTTATCTTTCTATATTGTGTATTTTGTACTGCTTAACTGACTCTGTACACTTGCTGCTGTGCAATACAAATTTCCCCACTGAGGGACGAATAAAGGCATATCTTAATCTCAATCTTAATCTTTGTGTGAATTAATGCACATTAACTGACGATGTGCGTCAAATAGTATTAAAAAATGCCATTCCGCTCAAAGATTTTTTTTTTTTTTAATTCTCGATTTGCAATGGGCCTTTGGAATTGGAACCAATACCACTTATCCTACATAAAAAAATATAGTGAATCCATGTGATCGGTATCAGCCGATGTCACTCATGGATGATCGTATTGGAATTGGCAGCATCAAACAATGATCGGAGCATCCCCGGTTCCCATCCCAAATATGTCTGAGCAAAGACAGCTGGGATAGGCTCGCGCTCACCCACACCCACAATGTGAGACCTGTACAGCTGTAATGACACCCTATAGTCGGAGAAAACTTTTTGTGCCTTTGTTGAAGTTTTGCCTTCCAAAACAGTCTTTATGAAGACTTCTTTTACTGTGCGCTCTTTGATCATTGGGCTGTGACTATTGACAGCATGGTGTGTAAGTGTGTATGTGTGTGTGTGTGTGTGTGTGTGTGATCATCACAGCAAATTGACAGTAGGGAGCTCAATAGGCCTCCAATACCATCTGTCTCGTATGGATGAGGATGGGCAGAGAAGTACTTACTCCAAACCTCAGGTGCTATAGCGTAGCAGATTTGGAGGAGGTGTAACGGGCCCAACTGATGCTGTTCAGTCATCTTCACACACCGTCTAAGAGCCAGGAGTGCCAGGTTTTTTTTTTTTCTCTCTCTCATACTCTCGTTTTCTCTCAGAGTGATCAAACAGAAACTGTGATGTCTTAATTAAGAAGTACTATCAGGCTTGATTAAAAGGAGAGAATGATCAGAAGGATGTGTCAATCAAAGGAGAAAGTCCCTCAACGGTGGAGCATGTCGGGGTGCAAAAGAAAAAGGACGTAAACAGATGAGTGCATCAATGAAAGAAGATGCAGAGACAGCAGGAAGAGAGTTTAAAGGGGGAATTGGATTTATCCAGCAGTGGGAGTTGCATGCAAATATTTATCTACCGAAAGTTCCCCAATTACAGTGTGTACTGCAAGTGGTTGGCTTGGCTTAATACAAAAATCCAACCAATATATTCCATCAGTCTACTGCAGCAAGACGTTAACTTTGGGAGAAACAAAAGCAGCGCATTCTCTTTTACTGCACATCTGCCCTTCGAAAGAATGTATTGAGTTGATAATTAAAATCAGCCGCTTTAGTGGCCAGCTGGAAAGAAAACCTGCAGTCTTTCAGGCCTCCATGGCGCGACTTTGACACCTGTCTGCATTGAAGCTTAAAATACAATATACCGCCCATGCCTATACCACTACACAGGAACATTTTCAGATATAAGCGATTTATAATACAATAAGGGTGGGTTGAATGACATTGCCACTAGTGCCCATCACCTTAAGCAAGACTAACTGTCAATAGAAATTTTTAGACCATATTTTTCGACATCATTTTTACTTTGGATTGTCCTCAAATGGATAATTTGTTTTGGATATTGGTGTACAGAATCAAAAATCAAATGTTTCAAGAATAATTTCGGTAGTGCTGCTGAGCCGAGTGTTGTTCATACCAGGTGTACATCTGGCACGGCAAAACCAGCCCCGTAATCAGATGTAGCAATCCTTGTCGGGAGTTGTCACTCTCTCGCCCTGGATGTGGTCTATCGTCAACAGAGTCTGTCGTGTCGCTCAAACTGGCCTCCAACATACCCCGTTCCCGGAGATGTTAACGTGATAGACGTGGCATGATGCCGTTCACTGGACTAACAATGCTGGCCTTTTTTGGTCCTTTATATAGGCCACCAAAACCAATCCTCAAATTACACAGACACCCACTGAGTATTGCACAATGTGTATTTAGTCCACTTTTGCACAGAGACCAACCCATGTGCAATGAACTGTGACAACATGACGACTCATTATCCCAACTCTCCAAGCAGTAAGTCAACAATAAATCCACGAAGTAGAATTACAATCCTCCTACAAGTACAAATACGCATACATTTGTACCTCAAAGTTTCTATTAACTGTCAGTATTACATACTGCCTGTATGCCCATTTCTTTTGTATTTCAGCCCTTTGATGACATAAACATCTTCAATATTACTCCAGCCATTACACAGAGGATTCATCCAAGCAGGGCTCCCTCTATAGGCCAGCATTTTTTTCTTTACACGATTACACTCCACGATTACTCGTGTCAGCATTTCAGCCCAACACTGGCACTGTGTTGACACGCAGCAGATGAATATTAAACCTTGACAAACAAAGATGTGCTTGAAGCAAAAGCCCACATAAAGATTTTTCTCCTTCAGCTGCACACACACATACTCTCTCACAATCTTGAGCATCCCTCCCAGCAGGCACAATCACACTCAGGCAGATAATTCAGTGTCACACGGAGCCTTGTCGCTGACCCTCTGGCCCCCCTCCAGACAGAGGAAGCAGCTGGACAGGGACCCACGGCTGCCTGGAACACACTTCCCTTAGGGAGCTTGGGAGGAAGAAGAAGAGTCCCTCTCTGCCTCGGAGAATGACCAGCTGAGCTTCCAACAGCTCACTATGTGAATGTACTCTTATGCCCTGTGTCCAAGAAGAGCACAGGGCCTTTAAGAAATGACAGCAGCAGCACAGCAGCGCTTTTTGCAGGAGTCAGCAGCGTGATGAAAGCATTATGATACCACAACCTGCGGGGTTGTCACTGCTCAAACTCTTTCAGTCGTCCCTGCAAAAAGGAAACAGTATCAGTGGATCAAAATCTCTACATTAGTGCTAAAAAATGGAAATAAGGCAAGGATGCTAGGTTTTATTTTTTGTCTTATGTACTGTGTCTTATGTACTATCCTACTATTAGAAAATATGCAATAGTACATAAAAATAATCTAAGAAACTTGTTGGACAAAACCAGAAAGACAGCTCCTGAATTAATTTATAGTAATTTAGCCTCAGAGGTTTTCAGTTGTGTTGTCCTCTTGTGTGGTCTTCACTAAGTGCTTATTAATATTGTATGCTTGAATGGCAAATGTTAACACATTTCCAATTGCCCTGGTAGCCTAAGAAATAATTAAACAACAAGGGGTCTTTTGTTTAGCTACACCACTCAGAAAAGGTAAACATGAAATTCATAGCTCAACTTGCACGATAGTACAATGATCTGTGATGATTTTTAGATACATTTAGTACAGAATAGAAACATCCTGCGGATTTATATTTTTCTTTTTGTCTATGCAGTTTCACACAATAATGTCCTTACCTGTTAAGATTATCAGTCAGTCCGAGTATCCATCGCAGGTCGAATTAAAAAATTACTTAGCACAAAATCTGCTTTAATTTATGTATAAATAAATAGTTTATTTAAAAATTGGAAAACATGTAAATTAATGAGCACCCATAAGGTAAAGCATCAATCCAAATCTTCATTCTGATCTTCAGTGATCCGTCTGGTTGGACTTTCACTGAGGGTCCCAAAATTATGCGGGGGCCAGAGCTGTTTTAGGGCAGACAGGGAAAAAAAATAAATAAATAATGCAAACATCATAGGCCTGACTTATAAGCATCACAAGTCCAATTTCCTAGACACATTGGCTAATATGGCATTTAATGACGTGTTAAGAATTTAAACACGATCTTGGTATTTCATCAGCTGTCGCAGTAGGCCCTCCAGTGGAGTGCCGCTGCCCAATCAGATGGACAGAAGGTTGGCTGACCTGTTTCCAGGGTCGTGGTTGCTATGACATCCCGTGACATGACAACACAGCAGAATGGAAAGCTAGACAATATGTTGTTCAGGCTTTGGTCAATCAAACACACTTGCTTTGAACTTCCAACTGACTCATGTCTTTGAATGGTGCTTACAATGGCCATTGTGGCTTTATAATACCAAATACAGTTAAATGATACTGAAAAATAGTGCATGGCTTGGCCAACACCTATGAAAATATGACTGAAATGTCTTAAATTATATAATACTACTCAGGTAAGTCAGTGTGCCACTTAAGCATACATGATCCTGTGTTACCTTCAAGCAAACACGGCCTCTGATGAGGGCATAGGGAATTGGGCCATAGCTCCTTGAGTCAGTCGAGTTCGTAAGGTTATCCCCTTCAAGCCATACGTGACCTTTTGGCACCTACACAAGACATAAAGAGAGGGCAACATGTATTAATTGTATACTTTCTTGTATATCCCAAAAGAAGGTCAAGTGCTGAGACAACGTGTGATTAGATTTTTTTTTTTTTTTTAAACCATGCCCCCCTCCCCCAACACACACATTTCACAACTCATCCCTCCCTCCTCATTTTAACATCAACCTGCATGTCCCTCTTTAACCCCATACGGTCTTAGAAGAAGGGTCATGGGTAACGGGCAGGGTCGTAGTGGGATTTAGGAAAACTTCAAACGGGGTCATTAGTCTGTTGGCTGAGATCTGCGCCCCTCAAAGCAGGAGAGTGGCCTGAGATAGCTGGGCAGAGAAAGAGCGAGAGAGCAAAGGAGAGAAAGAGGGGGAGAGAGCGAGCGAAAGAGTGCTAAGCTGCGGCTAGCAGCAGTGTCCAAGGGTCTCCACCGCGGTCCGACCTGCCAGTGGGGTGGTCATCCAAGCAGGCTCTAATTCACAATGACACCAATTATGATTAATCTCATCACTTTAGGAGAGTAGGCTTGTCAAGGCCCTAATTAAGTGCGCTGTCCCCCCTATATGTGCAGACAGGATCAACAACACATTATATTGTCATAATGGGCATCACAATCCGCAAGTCTATTTTTGTGTTGGCTAACTTTTTAACAGAAAAAGTCCTCTGGAATAATAGCAATAGAGATATCGGACATTGTCCACGCTACGGCGACATCATAAATTCCTTACTCCACCGGCACCACTCGGCTCTCCAATTGTCCGTCCAGCAGCGGTAACGGTCCCGTTTTGTTTCATCTTCCATAATTGAGACAGATGATATGACATAATCACGAGCTACTGACATGTTGACCTAACACGGGGTAAACAACTCGGTGAATAACGACAACACAAATGAATATCATTAAAGGAGTCATCTGAGAACCATATGTCAGCATGCTGGATTCCCACCATTACACCTCATTAACATGGTAACATATGCCGGCTCCCAAGCAATGGCAAAAAAAGACGCACTGCCGTTCGTCATCTAGCTATAAGCACAACCTTCTTTCCATTCAATTGTTAGCTAGAGAACCGATTCCCCCAGTTTGGTCAATTTCTTAAGAGAGTGGAAACTTTGACAGCATTGACAGAGAGAAGTAATTGTAATTATGGTACAGTATGTAAAGTTCAAGAAATGACAGTCACCCGAGAAGACAAACCGCAATAGCAGGATAAAGTATATTGTTTGTAGCCGATGTAGAGAAAAAATTAGACTGGCTATTGCTTGCGTTGGCATCATTATGTTACTAAATACCATGTCTGCCAATGAGAATTTCAGCAAACCTAAAAACAGCAAAAAACAAAATTATGGGGAGGAATCACTGTATCAAACTGGAGACTGTAGATTAAAATACTCTGGCGCACACAGTAAGGCAGCAACAGGTTAAACTTGTATAACGTGTGTTTATTTTTGTAATTTCTATCCATATGTCCTATTTCATTTTTTATCTAAAGTTGGTAAACTTGTCTCATAACGTTCAAACGAGAGCTAGTTTCCTATATCTGTAGCCGCATCTGCTCCGGGGTAGTCTCCACCAAACATTCATTCATACGCCAGTGTGGGCAGCACTGGAGGCAAGTTACGTGAAGTGTCTAGCCTAGTGACACAACAACAAGGAATGGGTGGAGGGAGCGAGGATCAACAACAGATGTCGCTTCAACAGAGAAAAAAAGTGGACACCTTACTGCAGTCTAAAGGCATGGATGTGGATGTCAGCAAATCGATTCAGTCATTCTAATGTCTGGCATGAATAACAACAACAACACACCTGTCACCATCACAAAGTTCACTATAAAAAAAAAGTGGCATGGCGGGAGCAGAGAAGCAAGCTGAGAGGTACAAACGTCTACATAAATGAGCATTTGGCAAAGCACAACACTGACATCATTGTCCTTGCAGTCAACGACATCAAGGAATTAGAAAAATGTTGAAGATGACACCACCTTGACCACAAGGAAATTAAAGACAACTCATGAAGACAGGAGGGATGTACAGTCTTCCCTGGCTACAACGTGGTTCGAACATCGCTCACTCACTTTATCATGGTTTTTCAAAAATTAAGCAATAAGTAAATGGTTGCTTTTTTGTGGTTGACTACAGCCTATTCATTCAGTCATTCATTCATTCATTTTGTACTGCTGATCCTCACGAGGGTCGCAGGAGGTGCTAGAGCCTGTCTACGGGCAAGAGACTATGGCCTATTATTAGTCAAAAATAGTGAAAGACAAGTCATATGTATTATTCTTGTCAATAGGTGTCAGTAATGTATTAGATTATATTCGATTGTGGAGACGTGTAGAAGAGAAGCAGTCGGTTAACACCACCATGCAATAGAGTCAGAGAAAGGCTGTTTTTACCTACGCTAGGTGCAAAGATAAGCATCATCTTCTTTCCATTCTACTGACATTTTTCCAAGGTTCTCAATCAGTCAAAATTTATTTAGAGCTTGTTAAAATATTTACAAGTACCATAACATATTAATAAAGTCAACATGTCAGAGTTTGCCGTAAAAGTAGTTAAACATGTCAAAAAGAAGTAGGAATCCGCAAAGCTTGTCTGGTCCTACCCCTATCTCATGCCAAGTGTTAAACGTTATTAATAAAAGCCATTAATTAAAGTCATTATTGCTGCTTGTGACAAAAGTGATTCCTGACTTGTAATAGTGAGTAATATGCATTGTCACTCTGCTATTGCCGACATGCTTGGTATGATGGATGACAGTATGGGAAGCTGTTGGTGGTATAGGCTGACTGGATGTGAAGCATTGTCTACCTGTCAGGGGCTGAAACCGCAGGTCGCCTCAGTGTGGAGGCGTGTTGTTAAACGTCCACATTATTACCGCACTCATTATGTTAACATGATTGAGGTGCCAAACTAAATACATGCAACCATACAGAGTTCATCTTTCACTATCTTGCTCTGTCAATCTGTAGCGCATCCAAAGCATTAGATGGGGGATTGGCTCTGTCTCTCTCTCCCTCACTTTCTTTGCCAGCGTGCAGTAATATTAGGGATCAAGTGTCATTGTTTTGACACAAAAGCTCAGGCACCGAGATGATTCCTAAAAAGGTGACAGTGCAATTAGCCTGCAGTTGGATCTCTGAGGGTGGAGATGACATGTCTGCCTGTCACTGCAAAAAGGAGGCGATGACAGCGACCACCTTGTGAAACTCATCTTTACAGTCCCATAATGCCTCACATCATCCCAATAGTCACTCACGCACACACACGCACACACATGTACGCGCACACAAACATGAACATCATCTGTGTGTCAAACACGAGAACACAAAATTAGGAATCATGAGATAGGTGCACTCCTTTTTGTGGAAACTTTACATTAAAACGGCAAACATACTGTACATTATGCTGCAATATGCATGTAAGCTCAGTATTTCCATTATAGTCGCCACTCGTTTATTGCGGTTCATTGGTCCCAGACTTGACCACAATAACTTAATTTACGCAATGTAGGATTCAATATTAACATACGGAATATTTTCATTGTGAAAACCTGTGTATGATCATGTAGATAGGGCTTTTAACATTATCTGAGACCTCTCGACATGAAATAACAACCACAGAGTCAACTTTACATTCTTATTACCCAAAACCGAGGGTTCTTTGGTAAGAAGAATTATTATTATATTCCCCAGCGGACCTTCTTGGCAGGCGGACAGATGCATAGTGGACAGAAAGTTACGTTCAGAGTGGCCATTTCTGTACGTAAGCTCATGCTCGGTGAAAAGTGTTTATACACTAACCGGCCTTACTTCCGGCTGGTTAGTGTTTGTAAAGCCATGCAGCTATGAATGAGTGGTCCGCTGCTGAAATATCTAACATACAAATATACCTTTTACTCACGATTACAGCATTTCATTCATATTATGTCCAGTATATAGTATATACTAGTATATAATTCCGCCCCGTGATTCAGCGGAAATTATAGGGCCCAAGAACATTAACAAAATGCTGGTATCCACAACCCACATTGTGTCTCAATGGATGCTACCTAATCTGGATGAAATTATAATATTGCCTTATTAGCTTGGTTTTGCACCTAAAGCAAATATTATTATGTTCCCCCCTCCCCTCAAATCAATATTAAATTACACCATTATGCTACTGATTCAGCTTCAACTAAGTCTCTATTATGTCTATCTATCTTGAATCATAAAATACGATGCAAAGATGTCCCCTATCACAAGCCGAGTTCTGTTTGTGGGCGTGAATCTAGTAGGGAGAAAGAGATAGAGAATTCATTTTCTGTTCCATATACTGAATGAGACTTTGCACTCGACCCTGCCAGACCCACTCGCCGGTCTGCCCTGGGTCCATAAGACACAATAAATTCAAAGACATGCAACCTAAATGCAATCTTTGGTTTGCAGAACAATGTATACACACACACACGCACACATACACACACCTCCGCCCACCCATCAGTCTGTCCATTCAGTTGGCACTAACGCCAACAGGCTTCAGAGAGATTGCAGGCCTGAGCTGTGGGCGTTTGGGGAGAGCAGTAATAGAAAAGCAATGACAGTCGTTTCACCAGCAGAGCCCCTGTTCACTTTCTAGGTTTCTCACTGACAAAACATAGGTGTTGTCAGAAGCTGATACTTTGACCAATAGTACAATAGTGCAAAATCGGTCTATGGCATATAAACGCAAACAATAATGGAGGTCGCAGTACACAAAGACATTTTCATTATGTGCAGAGATTGTTTATGTCTAATAGGAGTGAAATAAATTGTCGATTCAGTCACAAAATTAAACCCCCATATCAGCAAAGTACAGTATAGTACAGTTTGACATTTAGCACAGGTATACTCACATATGTATGGGTCTTGAAAAGATCAGATGGACCACTTGTGCAGACTTTGTCACCTTCCAAGCCAATAACCCTTTTACAAATATTCATATTGGGGTCAAAAAGGCTTTTTGCAATGACAATATCACCCCTGGAAAAAACATGAAGGCAGTTATTTAGTCTCAGTTTTAGGGGTATATATAAAACATAATGCAACAAATAACTGAAACAGAACATGATTTATAGCTATTCCAAATTGTAACAGACATAAAACAGACATAAAAAATATGAATGTGTCACAAAGATGGGTTGACATCTTTGACATCACTTTGAAAAGCATTTTTTCCAGTGCTGATGAAGAAGGCACAGAGATGTCATTCATGAAGGTTTGATAATAATTAGGTTTGGGCGATTTTTATATACCGGTCTTCTAATGATTAGAAAATGACTAATATCGGTATAAATAAAACAAGTCGAGTTGCACACTTGTGAGAAGGAACGTTGGTGTGGGGAAGTATTTACACGGGGGGACCGTACTCACTATAAACACTTGAATTTCTTCATGCTCAGCTGACACAGATTCAAGTTAAATTAAAAAAGAATAAAATTGCCCATTGGTTTTTGCACTTGAAGTAATTACATGTGTGTATACATAGTGTAGCTACTCAGCACATAGAGAACAAAACTACAAGATAGTTGTGATACTACTATCACCTACTTTTGTATTTTGCAAAGATGCCGACTCATCCTTTCAGAGAAAACAACATCTTTGTTTACAATGGTGGGCTCCATTGATGGACCAGAGCACTGGAAAACAACAGCAACAAATGTAATTGAAGTAAAAATGTTACCAGCCATCTTTTCTGTAAATATACAAACCACCACAATCTCTCCAATGTACTCAAAGGCGCAATGTGCAATGCAGCCATACTGGACAGTGTAGCCCAAAAACCCCAAGGTCTTCCCGATCACTCGGCGGAACATCTCCACCTATAGAGCAAAATCATGAATCATGAATCATGAAGACCAATAGGCGAGAGTTTCATTGACCGACCAAAGAGCGGACAGGATGCTATTCACTAAGAAACGAAGAAAGTAACACTTGTCGTGTCTGATTTCCTGGAGATATCTGACATTTCTAAAAAATAAAAATAAATTAGAGATAAAGAAAAAAGCAGCAGCATGGGAACTTGTTTGGCCAGAGTAAACAAGTTTGGGCACCCCTGGTATTTTTCAAGATTTTCCTTTAAATCACTGGTTGTTTGAATCAGCAATTTCAGTGAAATATATCATATAGCAGACAAACACTGTGATAGATGAGAAGTGAAGTTTATAGGATACAATTCTAATAATACGAGCAAGAGTGCCAAATACCCTTTTACATGATCGGCTTCACCTGTGCAGGAAGGTCAAGGGTCAGAGTTTACCAAACAAATTTTGTGTTCCAATAATTAGTGCTAAAGGTATTCCAATCAATAAAACCATAAGGCTGCTCAAATGTATGCACCTGCCTACTTTTGTTTACATAATTATTGCACACTTTCTGTAAATCCTATCAACTTCATTTCACTTCCAATCCATCACTGTGTTTGTCTGCTATTTGATTTATTTAACTGAAATTGTTGGTTCCGACAACCAGTAATTTATAAAGGAAAATTATCTGGGATGCCCAGACTTTTTCATACCACATTTGTAAACAGTTCTGATCCATATTCAGTAAAAGACAGTGTAGTGTAAACAGCCCTTAAGTCAATGGCTTATGCCACCTTTCTCAAAGCACAAGCTATTTGGGGCTTAATTTCTTCAGGGTGTAGACAAGGTTGTCACAGTTGGCTAAGATGGCACGTTCCCTGGTGTTTCATTCTCAGAAGCTAGTTCACACCACAAAACTGCCTTGAACTTTGACCCAATGTACGACAGACCAATCAACACTTGGAGCTCAGGTGATGGACAAAACACCGAAGCTGTGACACTAGCACACAAGGCAAGCCCTGCACTTTTTGTTGCTTGTTGCTCACACTGCCTTCACCACTATGGCACATCAATAATTAGAGCAGTTATCAGCTTCTGTCAGCACCATAGAAACACAAAGACAACACAAGGAGCCATCAGGGTGCCCTGAAAAACACAGTGACATAAACGCGCACAAGATATATGCGCTTTGTGAGCAAACATCCCAGTCACACTTAGCATATTGACTTTTACTCAAGGTGCTGTATAGACAGAGCAAGGACTATCAGTACACAAGTCATGCATAGTGCATACACAGTCCACCTGCACCAACAGACAGAACGTGAACATGATTAGAGAAGAATAGCTACAGCTTGGCTTTAAGCTTAGTCTGTTCTTCAAACAACTTTAGCACAGGCCGCTATCCTGCCAGGCCACCACAGGGTAAAGAAATATTTTTTTCTCCATCTCCCGGGCTCCTTCTGTCCCGTTCCCCCATGTCTTCGTCCCCTCCCAGGGTATTATTAACCAAAGCAAGCAGAGCGGAAACCAAAGCCCCAAATCCTCAGAGCTCAGGGAATGACTTCCCAAAGATGGACACGGATTAGACCCCCAATTTCTCCTTAGCCCGGCCTCCTCCACCCCACTCTCTCCCTAGGCTCTCAACAGACCGAGTGTCAGGTGGCTCTTGCAGCCTCGCCAAAGGTGTTACCCCTAATCCCATTACCCCCCCCCACACACACACACATTTTGAACACACTCACACAAACATACACAATGTGTTCCCATTCATGCCGACTACATTCCACCTATTAAACCTTCTGCCTATTGTTTTATCCCTACCATGTCAGTTTCCATGACACATTCAGCGGCCTTACTGGTCTAACATTTCCAGTCCCAAAAACACACCAGGTGACATGACTGCACTCCTACTTGATCCTTTTATCGCTTTTTGTCAGGGTTGATGGCATGACATGCAATTCTCTAGCAAAAAGCTAGGGGGCGGTGTTTTCGGGAGTCAACTTTCCTTCTCAACTCAGTGCCAATCAATCAAAGAGAGACAGAGTGTTACTAATCAGTGTTTTCCAAAAATAACTTTTATCGCAAATGTTGATTCAAAATTATAGAAGGTGTGCTGCATCGTCATATACACGCAGGAAATATTGCTCTAAAAGCAACTACTACTTTAAGCTCTGCATGAAGGTTTGCAGGAGCAGGAGTGAGCCAGGGTAGGACACGCTGGTGTCTCTTGGTGTTCTTTTGTGCTGTTGGTCATTCAAGGGGAGGGTTTGCACACTCAAGTCAGACTATAAAACATCTAGATCTGATTCTTATGTTTGAAAGTAAGCAGTCTAAAGGTTAATGTGAATCACAAGTCGGCAATAAGGTCTCATGTTCAACTGAATTTGTCTTCATCCACTCACCTCCTCATGGTATTGGTGCAAAGCACAGACATGGGCTATTTCTTCTGCTAGAATGGAGATCAGAAATCTTTTCTACAGTGGACAGCGTCCTGTACAGCTGCCTTCATATCAGTGACCCCCCCTTCTCCATTCCAATGTGCATTCAGCATAGGTGGGGATTAAGGGACTTTGCATAACAAGATCACACGGCCAGTGGCTGATATCAAGAGTCCATATGCAGCCGCCTGGTTTTCAGAGGCACTCTGTCATTGATAGTGTGTGCTGTGTGTGCACGCATGTGGTGTGAATGTGCAGACACAAAAGCATCACCTATGTGTGAGTTGCAGTTGCTCTTTTGGGATGTAGCGCGAGGTGGACATCCACAGAGACATGCGATTGGATCTCTATTACTGCTGATTCCCCAGAGTCAGCAAAGCCAACACTATGTCTTGCCCCTTAATACCCAGCACATATGTGTGAGCTGCGACATTAATCGAATGCTGATTTACAGCTGTAAATTAACACAAAGTCTCTCCGCTAATCCAGGATTACACACTAAACATGTTCAAGGGAAAACAAAGAAAGTCAGCACAGCACTCTGTGCAGAACCATCTGTGGCCACTGGCCTCCCACAGTCACAACACAGTGCTACAGTGCAGAAAATAGAGGGAGCTCCCAAATGAATAGCTGCTGATGGCAACACCTCATTGTGTGTTTAACTCTGTGATCCTCTTAGCAAGGGAAGACCATTGACTCACAGGGAACAAATGTCACATACATGAATAAAATGAAAATATTAATGTCACCCAGCTGTCAAAAGTGAACAAATAGTGCACAATGGAAATGATAAGCCTTGATAAATTTGCAATTGTTTTTTTGTGTAAAATGAAAATGAAAGGTTGCAAAATCTAACAATTGTCGCAAAGACGACCATCAAATTAACACATACAAACTGATGTAATGACATGTTGTTTGTTGGGTTTGGGAAAGAGGAAGTGCCTATTTGGGTAGAGGCATTTACTTGCTGTGGATGACGCACCCAAACTAATTGAACATGGGGTCGATTTCAGTATATTTCACCAATTGAGGTAAGGTATCTATTTATAATTGTATTAATATTAAAACTCTTTTCTTCCCTTGAAATTGTTCAAAGTTTTAAACTTTAAAAGTTTTTTTGTTTCAGTGTGGCCCTAATTACTCCCATGTAAAAATCGTAAATTACAATGGTCTAATTTAGACATTAATGGGACCATAAGGAAATACTCAAATAGAAATTACAGCTACTGATCCCCAGTGACTGGAACCTGCCATTGGCTGAGTAGTGTTAATTGATATACATGGCCAGTCTATTAGAGCCACAAAGACAATCTCAATCCAAACACCACACAAGGGCCTTACGGTGGACTCCTTACACAACTAAATTAGGAAAACATGGGCTGAGAGAGAGCCAGGCAACAGGGGGGCTAAGAGGCTTACAAGCCCCTTGTCAGATATTCTTCTCCCCGAGGATCACAGATGGAAGGGAGAGTCTGGAGGAGCAGGCAGCATCAGAAAGGCGACCAATCTCACCTCTGATGTCTTCCTCTGGGTAGCAGAAGGCAGAAGAGGGCGGGGCTTTAGTCCTGTTGCGCAAAGCTTAATTTGATCTTAATGTGAACAATAAAAGGGAGGTGGTTTGGCTATGAAAGGGGTCTGTTTCAACTATCAGTGCAATCAGAGTTAATCCTGCTGATTTAGACACAGACACCTGGCTGGATGGAGAGTGACAGATGTCATAGTCCCAGACACATATTTGTATGTCTAACCCCCATCATTTCAAGGTATCCATTCTATTTGTGGGCTTAATGGTAGCAACTGATCTCCATATTGCTCTTTTCATTGTTGCTAACAGCAACACAGCCGTGAAACAGCTGAGCGAGGCTACTACTTGAAGAGCCGAGGATTTAGACCAACAATCAATGGGTCAAGCCAGAGCAAATAATAGCCAAGTGATGTGAATACAACTGCTATGAACTGAAAGGAAGTGAGGTTTGACAGAGTCCCCAGCCAATTATGCTGAATGGAAAAAGTAGTCACTAAGCCTTATTGTATTGACCGCAAGTGTATATGTGGTGCAGGCCTGGTGCTGAGAGATCTTATCTAGTGTTGGATCACACTGACAAAGGCGTTTGTGTTTTGCTTTGACCTGCTCCTGACAAAGACCGCTATATTTTAACACTAGCGAATGACACATAACCACAACATAAACTTTGGATTTTAGGGGATTTCCTTCTCTTTCAAATTTTACTTCAAAGTAAATATATGTCCACATTTAATGGGATTTTATCATACTCAGAAGCTTAATTCAAAGCCATTCGGATAGAATTAATGTTAAGAACAAAATTTGCCAATACCCATCCTGTGCATATTCAGACCCTCCAGGATTTTGCGATCATGCCAATTCTGCCAAATTCATCCCAAATCTGGGAGACCTCGAAACTTTATTCAATCCCCTCAACTTCCCCACAAATTCTGTAAAATCATAATTATCATTTTTCAAATTTTTCCAAAAGTAGCTAATCAAACATACACATCAAGTGTCTAACCCAGTGGTTGGCAACCCGCATGTAGCTCTTCCACCTCTGGCGGCTCAGGTTAGTTTGTGACATTTAAAAAAAGCAACAGTAAAAGTTAATTTGTAGTTGCAAACGTGCTTTGCTTTTTATGTTTAGTTTTTTGCAAATACGTCATGGTCAATTATGCAGCATTTTTATTGTGTCAAACACTTAAAAAACACTGCAACTTCCATCGTATTTTTTGGAAAAACTCACAAAATCAACCATCTCAAAAAAGTTCACAGAGATTTCGTGAGAATGGTAAATTGCTGTCAATCTTGAAAATAAATGCTCTGCATTTGAGTTTAATTTGCAAATAAAGTAGATTTTATTATAGTTGTTGAAATCCTGTGCTTTGGGGGATTAAGGTTCCAAAGAACACTTTGATAGCAAATACTTAAAATCAGAAGCAGACTCAAAACATTGCAAATTTTGCAGCAACCACATGCCGTGAAATCAGTCATTTTCGGATGTAACAACCACAAAAAAAGCTGCAAAATCCTGGAGAGACCGCATATTGTTCTTTTGTGCATGGAATATTACTTTCCTTCCATGGCAACAAAAACAAATATGGTGCATGTTGATGATAATCTTACATCCACCCCTACTCAGACACAAAAACTTGTGGCAAATGGCAAAGATAGAGTGAAGAAACTAAAACAGTAGAACCAGGAAATGTCTGACATGTTATGACTGCTGCCATTATATAGTGCAATCAGATACAGCTCCTGAATAACCCTAACAAAAACACAAACATGCATGGCATGTACCAATGACACATGGAAAAAAGTAGTCTTTTTGTACAATTCAACTACAGCGTTTACACCACCACCCAGACCTGTTAAAAAATGCTAACTGTTGAGGGGGATTGAGGGAAAATGCATGAATGCAAGTAACACAATATTGGCTACATCAGTATGAACTTAACTCATTAAGCATGTGATTGTTGTGCTGGAATAGAACAATTACTGATAAGTGAATTGCGTTACAATGAAAAGTAACATCCTACTTTTACTCTATTTTGTGAGCGACTAGAAAAAAAGGCCTGTTAATTGTAAAGTCAACAAAATGTAGGCGTAATCTTAAATTTACCGACCGACGTGGTGACAAGGTGACAAACAACCAGGAGGAGGACAACTGCTTGCGAATGACAAACACTAAACACAATCGCTTTCAAGTGGAAATTCTGGTCTTTTTATTATGGCCAACTCAGCTCCTCTATATATTGTACTGAGCAGCCAGAACAATATATATATATATACAGTGAAGAAAATAAGTATTTGAACACCCTGCTATTTTGCTATTTCTCCCACTTAGAAATCATGGAGGGGTCTGAAATTTTCATCGTAGGTGCATGTCCACTGTGAGAGAGATAAACTAAAAAGAAAAATCCAGAAATCACAATGCATGATTTTTTAACAATTTATTTGTGTGATACAGCTGCTAATAAGTATTTGAACACCTGAGAAAATGAATGTTAATATTTGGTACAGTAGCCTTTGTTTGCTATTACAGAGGTCAAACGTTTCCTGTAGTTTTTCACCAGGTTTGCACACACTGCAGGAGGGATCTTGGCCCACTCCTCCACACAGATCTTCTCTAGATCAGTCAGGTTTCTGGGCTGTCGCTGAGAAACACGGAGTTTGAGCTCCCTCCAAAGATTTTCGATTGGGTTCAGGTCTGGAGACTGGCTGGGCCATGCTAGAACCTTGATATGCTTCTTACGGAGCCACTCCTTGGTTTTCCTGGCTGTGTGCTTCGGGTCGTTGTCGTGTTGGAAGACCCAGCCACGACCCATCTTCAATGCTCTGACAGAGGGAAGGAGGTTGTTCCCCAAAATCTCACAATACACGGCCCCAGTCATCCTCTCTTTAATGCAGTGCACTCGTCCTGTCCCATGTGCAGAAAAACACCCCCAAAGCATGATGCTACCACCCCCATGCTTCACAGTAGGGATGGTGTTCTTCGGATTGTACTCTTCATTCTTCTTCCTCCAAACACGCTTATTGGAATTATGACCAAAAAGTTCTATTTTGGTCTCATCTGACCATAAAACTTTCTCCCATGACTCCTCTGTATCATCCAAATGGTCATATGCAAACTTAAGACGGGCCTTGACATGTGCTGGTTTAAGCAGGGGAACCTTTCGTGCCATGCATGATTTCACATCATGACGTCTTAGTGTATTACCTACAGTAACCTTGGAAACGGTGGTCCCAGCTCTTTTCAGGTCATTGACCAAGTCCTGTCGTGTAGTTCTGGGCTGATTCCTCACCTTTCTTAGAATCATTGAGACCCCACGAGGTGATATCTTGCATGGGGCTCCACTCCGATTGAGATTGACCGTCATGTTTAGCTTCTTCCATTTTCTAATGATAGCTCCAACAGTGGACCTTTTTTCACCAAGCTGCTTGGTAATTGCTCCGTAGCCCTTTCCAGCCTTGTGGAGGTGTACAATTTTGTCTCTGGTGTCTTTGGACAGCTCTTTGGTCTTCGCCATGTTACAAGTTAAAGTCTTACTGATTGTATGGGGTGGACAGGTGTCTTTATGCAGCTAACGACCTCAAACAGGTGCATCTGATTCAGGATGATACATGGAGTGCAGGTGGACTTCTAATGGGCAGACTAACAGGTCTTTCAGGGTCAGAATTCTAGATGATACACAGGTGTTCAAATACTTATTTGCAGCTGTATCACACAAATAAATTGTTAAAAAATCATGCATTGTGATTTCTGGATTTTTCTTTTTAGTTTATCTCTCTCACAGTGGACATGCACCTACGATGAAAATTTCAGACCCCTCCATGATTTCTAAGTGGGAGAAATAGCAAAATAGCAGGGTGTTCAAATACTTATTTTCTTCACTGTATATATGACAACCTTAAGCCCACCCTGCATTACAGAATTCAAAGCTCCACTGCCCTCACCTTGTTTACCTGATTCACACTATATAGTACAATAATAGCTCTATTAGTACATAATCGCCTTTGGTCTTTCAAGATGCAGGATTTATACTTGAGGGGTTCCTACAGCTTCATATTCATATTCCTGCATGTTGAAAGGCAAGCAGGACTTTCTCCTGCTGAGAAGCAGGTCAGTCAGAGCATCTTATTCGTCTCAAATGGGCCGAGTGTCGTCAGTCATGATGTATTCCCTTGGTCCTCTGTCAGGACGCATAAATCTCAACGTCACTGTCAAAACAGCGGGGCTGCCTTGCTCAGAGCGTTGGTAAAGTGAGCAGTTGGGCAATTGTTTCCTCTGGAGCCTTTACAGTATCCTGTGATCTTGGGCTGCCTCTGGCCTCTCTCTACTTGACACAGAAAGCAATTCTCCAGCTGTCTTAAGGATTACACATCACTTGTCAGTTAATCGGTGTTAAAAGTGGACATTAAATCAAGGAAACCCACCTTTCCCCACCTCCACTACTGTGGTCTTGTATGACAAGTTTTCAAATATGGGTAAATATTTCCACAATGGTTCTGTGTCGAGGATCTGGCATGCGCTACACAAGCTTGCTTGTCCCCCTTGATGTGCACCTGCAAAACAATCAAACCTCAAGCTGCAGCGGCCCCTGCGCGATCGGCTATAAGCACATAATTTTGTACGTGTATAAGACCTCTTCCGAAATAAAGAACTTCCTATATATATGCAGCTAAATATACAGTGTCTGATCCATACCTTAGTTAAATCTAACCTTTAGCAATACAGTATGTTCATTATTGTGGTTGTAGTTTGCAGTGGAGTAGAAATTAATTGTATTTGATAGTGAGTGGTTGCCTCAACTGAGTTAACCAAAATATGAGAAATACACTATATTACCAAAAGTATTTGCTCACCCATCCAAATGATCAGAATCAGGTATGCTAATGACTTGGCCTGGGCACATGTGTATAAAATCAAGCACCAGACTGTTTCTCCAAACATTTGTGAAAGAATGGGCCGCTCTCAGGAGCTCAGTCAATTCCAGCGTGGAACTGCCATCGGATGCCACCTGTGCAACAAATCCAGTTGTGACATTTCCTCGCTCCTGAATATTCCACAGTCAACTGTCATTTTTAATATAAGAAAATGGAAGAGTTTGGAACAACAGCAACTAAGCCACAAAGTGGTGGGCCATGTAAACTGATTGAGAGGGGTCAGAGGTTGCTGAGGCGCATAGTGCAAAGAGGTCTCCACAGTCAGTTGCTACAGAGCTCCAAACTTCATGTGGCCTTCAGATTAGACCATGTACAGTACACAGAGAGCTTCATGGAATGGGTTTCCACGACCGAGCAGCTGCATCCAAGCCATGCATCACCAAGGCAACGCAAAGCACCGGATGCAGTGTTGTAAAGCACGCCGCCACTGGACCATGGAGCAGTGGAGATGTGTTCTCTGGATGTTCTCGTGATGAATCACGCTTTTCCATCTGGCAATCTGATGGACAAGTCTGGGTTTGAAGGTTGCCAGGAGAACAGTATATTTGGGACTGCATTGTGCCGAGTGTAAAATTTGGTGGAGGAGGAATTATGGTGTGAGGTTGTTTTTCGAGAGTTGGGCTTAGCCCCTTAGTTCCAATGAAAGGAACTTTGAATGCTTCGGTATACCAAAGCATTTTGGACAATTCCATGCTCCCAACCTTGTCGGAACAGCTTGGAGCGGGCCACTTCCTCAAGCAAGGTCCATAAAGACATGGATGACAAAGTCTGCTGTGGATGAACTTCACTGGCTTGCCCAGAGACCTGACCTGAACCCGACAGAACACCTTTGGGATGAATTTGAGCGGAGACTTAGCATCAGGCCTTCTCCACCAACATCAGTGCGTGACCTTACCAATGTGCTTTTGGAAGAATGGTCAAAAATTCCGATAAACACATTCCCGTTTGCACTGTGGTTAGTGTAGAGTGAAAACCAATACACGGCGTGCTGCAGCGATGTTACAAAAGCTGTCATCTGTCACAGCTTTTCTCTTTGCTCTTAAAGCAATGGGGACTAAAGGCACTATTTTCCACTATTTAAAAAAATATGCTCTAACCTTTAATGTTAATTTTATTTTAATGTTTGGGGTAAAGAAGTGAACGAGATATCAAGTTAAAGTTAAAGTCGTGCTTTGTCAGACTTCAATTAATTACAGACTTGATTTTACAAATTTCTAAATTTTGTAACATTGCCACATTCAATGACCCGACAAGGTTACTTCGCCAACAGCAGTAGGCTAAATAAGCAATAATCAGCAACAGTTCGACAATTCAGAAAGCGTTTAATTGTTGCTGGCTAAATTGTAAATACACATATAGAAATGACAAACACTGGATAGTGTTAATTGTTAACATACTGCGGCTTACTTACCTAATTTAAGACTGAATCAGTGCCCCGGCAACGTTCTGGTCATTGTGGGCGCTTCGACTACAACCTCAAAACAACAGCTTCTTTCATTGGTCTCGTCTTACCAAGGTCTTCCGTGATTGGCGTGCTTGCACCAAAACACGGAAATCGGTCATCACGCTTCAAAGAATTATGGCAGCCTCCGTCAACAGTGCGTGTGAACGCGATCCCGGTGTAAACAGTTATTTACTACGAGTTTTCAGTAAAAAAAAAAACACGCAACGGGTTATTAAGCGTACCCGGTAGATTAATGCTCCGGCAGTGTTCTGGTCATTGTGGGCGCTGCTACTACAACCTCACAACAACAGCTTCTTTTATTGGTCGTTTTTTACCTAGATCTCCTGTGATTGGTGTACGTGCACCAAAACACGGAAATCAGTCATCGCGCTTCAAGGTATGATGGCAGCCTCCGTCAACAATGCGTGTGCACCCTCAGCCGATTGTAAACAGTTGATTACTACGAGTTTTCAGAAGAAAACGCGCAACAGGTTATTAAGCATACCCGGTACAAGACCCTCGGTGCAAAATGGACAGCTCCTAATATCCACCGGTGTCACGTCGCTCGACTATTTGTTCGGTCAGTTTGTTGAGATGTCAATTGCATTAGCACTACCTGTACAGCATACATGATTTTTTGGTGGAACTGAAACTGAAGCCTTACTTTAAATTAACAAATGTTAATGCCATTTACTTTGTCTATCTCGTTTAACTGTTGTAGGTTTATGAAAACAATTCAGTCTTGTATGTCTTGACTTTTGTTGAGCTTGTTGCATAATTTGAACATAAATACTTAATAGAATGGTTATTGTCTTGTTATTGTCTTTGCATACTCAGACTACTTGTATGCATACATGTATATCATTTGTATTTATATTTATAGAAACTTGGGAAGAAAATTGTTATATTTCATTGTAATACATGTCATGTTTCACTCCATGGTAGGCAAGTTTAACCTTGATCAGGTTTCTAAAGAACTGAATAATTTGGGCACTGTTGGGCACTTTCTGTTGGAGAGATTTACATTTGTACTATGATAGAATAGATAAATATAGTTCTCCACCTATTTGTTAAAGAGACCACATTGGACACTGTAAGGAAAATCAACTCATCATAATATTAATGTATCTTTGTTAAAGGGTCAACTTGTGTTTCTTAAACAGGTGGTGGTCTTGCAGTTGGAACGGTGCTTCTTATAGGTGAGACGTTTCTACATATTCTCATGACCTTCACGTAAAGGATGGCTACCATGTAAACACACGCAAGTCGTGCAGTCTGTTATATCCATTTTACACAACTCAAATATGACCCCTTATGATAGTTTAACAATACACTACATAACTGTGTGTGTAGGTTTAATTCAAAGGGGAACTTTTGGGAATTTTGCCCATCATTCACAATCCTGAAGTGAAACATGAACACACAATTGTTCTGTGCATCATAACACAACAAGTTAATTTCAGCTCGCTTACTGTGCTGGCACTTGGATTCACCTATTTTGACTATGAAACCCTCAAAAAATCTGTAACAAGGTTGCATTGTTAGATATACACGTTGTGATCATGCATTATACACTGATGATAGCATGTAATAATTGCAGTATCTTGCCGTATTTGGATGATTTAAAACCCTACCGAAACTTCTTTCGTAGGGCGCATTGATACTAGCTAAATAACACGCTGCCTTGCTAATCACTAGTCTCAGCATCACTCAAATACAGGAGAGTGGATACCTAGCTCGGTCGATAATTAATAGCACAGTTATCAACGAGCAAAATTTTAGTTTTCAATTTTGATGAAATGTTTTATGACTATTGGCCTGTGTTTTAGGTATTTTCATTTGTACATTTTGTGAAGCATTATTATTTATTATTATTATAATTATTTCTGAATTTTCCTCAATAGGCTTTTTAACTAACAAACATTTAGAATTTAAAACCAGTATCATAAACAAATCTTATTTGGAGCTGACACTGAAATAAAAAAAAAACTCAAATGACCCAAAGTGCTTTAGCTCAAATTCCAGGTGTTTACAACTCCACCATGATCCTTAATTAGTATGTTCTTTGCCAGATGTTGCATGAGCTTTTTAGAGTCAAAGCAAGTGTGTTTTTGTGCGACTAAAATGTCTTCCAGTGTATCATTATTATTATTACCATTCATCACTGACGAGGCTGCATGCGCTGGTGGACAGTAAGGTTACCATATTCTTGTTTTCCCTTGGAAGCCGCAATTTGTGCGTATCTAAGACCTATACCAAACTGATGATATTGCTTTGCCCTTTAATTCATCCCCCCAATCGATGCAGGAGTCGATGATTACACACTAATGCGTTCTTCCCTTCCATTTTGTGAATCAACACACGGTTGGTTTCATCTGGTAATGAGAGACACAGTAAAGGTGAAATGTGTGCGTGCGTGCACTCTTGCTGGTGTTTGTCTCGAAAAGAGCGATGTGTAGCTGTGTGCACGATTCGCTGTATGTGCATGTGTTTTGTTTAGTGTATTGTGTGGGTGGGTCAGGGGGAGTTTGAAGTGTGTGTTTTGTTTATGTTTGTTTCATGCAGTCGTCTTCGACAGTCTGCCCCTTGAGCTGTGATGGCCCGTTTGTGCGACTCAGACATAAAATTATCAGGCCGCTCTGTCTGCCTTTGAAGTGTCTTGAGCTGTCCTTCCCAATTTGTCAACTGGGGTGGTGGGTCGTGGGGGGCTATGCAGTATGGCTGCTGTCCGAGGATCTCGCATCTCTTATGCTTTTGTAAGACAAGGAACAAAGCTCTTCAGTCCACTGTGTGTGCTTTTGTTGAGACTCCGCTTCTGTATATCTTTTTAACAGCTTTGAAACACTGAAACATTACATTGTTTTTTTTGTACTTAAAAAAGCTTTCAAGACGTTTTACAACAGAATAGTGCCTATCATTTAAAACAGCTCCAGATTAAGAGAAAACAGGATTATTAGGAGACGACCTCCTCCAAAGACTCTTAAAAAAGAAAATAAATGTTTTGAAATGAATCACCACATTTAATTATTGTCCCTTTTCAAAACAAAAATGTCAACATACATGTTTTGATCAATGTATGGCACAGAATTAACTAGTAAGGCGACATTAAAAGGAAAACAGGAAGAATTGTACGGTTAAAAGTGTAAAGTTGATGTAGAGGAGATGTCTTTTCCAAGAACAATAACATACATTGCATTTAATTTACAATGTTAAAATTCTCTCCCAAATCCCTGTATATAGTAACCATGTAATATAATCAAATATGATTATTAAACAAACTAATCAAAAGCTACAATTTCTGTCACTATGTAGTTATTTCTCACACTAACTTATATTGATACATATTATTGAGGTTATTTTTGCTGGATCGTTAACAGTCATTAACTGAATGTCTGTATGCATTTATGACTTTAATATTTTGATTTTATTTTTGTGGAATGATCATCTTGTGTATTTTTAATAAAATTTTTATCTTGTAAAATTACAAATGCAAACTTCAATTTCTATTACTTGAAATAGTTTTTTTGTTTTGTAGCCCTAATCATTTTTCGTATAAATAAATGGATTGTATTTGATAGTGACTTTCCAAGTTATATCCCTCTATCTTGTAAAAATATAAGAACTTTGTCGCACATAGTAGACACTAAAAATGTGACATTCATTAAGGACAGCATACAGCAAATGAAACCAAATCAATCAAAACACTATAGAAATGATAATATTGTACATAACAATAAAGGTTATCAGAAATACATAATGGATAATGTTGCCTGATAAGCATAACCACTTCCTAGAATATGTGTTTATTTCAAACTTTGGTTCCATTTTACATGAGCATTGATTTTCTAGCCATATAACCTGAACACACAAGTCAGTGCACATATAATTCTGTACTGTGTGTACTGTATTGTAATACCTCATATAGGGCGAGGAGGAAACACAGTGACCTAGATATTTTCTCTCCTACTTTAGCTAATATTATGCAGGACTCTTACACTCCCATGGGGTTGGACAAAAATGAGCTGGAGGCAGCAATGTCTGCTTTACCAAACCTTTTGTCACCAAAAGCAAAAAAATAGAAGTCAAAAATCATCTCATGACTGTACAGGGTGACTGCTCTACCTTGAAGATATGACTGTCCCCCCACCCCCTGTTGCTCTGGTATCCTGCCACCACCGCTAGCCCCCACCCTTTTACCCCCCGCCTCAACAGCCTAATGACTCCTGGAGGTTTCATTTGTAAGGCTCCCATAGAAACACAGCCACAATAGGCCCCATCTTGAGAGGGCCCATCTGGGAGTCTTTGTGGGGCCTGCTGAAAGCCACAAAGGCCCGCTGACCTAGAAACCCATCAATAAGAGAACAGGGAGCCCCACCGACAACAAATTGAAGAGCCATGGAATTTCCTGGACCATCCTTACTCCGTAGGTGAGGACATAGACTGAGAACGTGGGAGTTGGAATTCCCCGGATGCTCGAGGATGACACGTCAGGATGTCATTCCCAAGCTGTCAACAGTGTCCCTGTCCCTTGTCATTGTTTGGAGAGCCCTATGAAATCTTTACAAAATGGTGATGGTGACAGGAAGCAGTAGCGGCATGCTGAGTGGAGTTATTTGCCCTGCTCAGGGGGCGGTTAAAAGTGTGGAATGGCCTGGTGGCCACTTTGTGTTTAATGGGCAAGGGTGCTGTACCTTTGGGACTCATTTGGTAGACCCAATGAGATATTGCTAAGAAATCTAGAGGTTACATTCTTCTGAGGCCGAATTAGAAGGCGAACAATGTTAGCCAATGGGTACACTGCCCTTCAGGTCAGGGGTTCTCAAACCTTTTGACCCCTTACAGGAGTGACATGTTTCCAAGGACCTCCTTATAATCTTCTTGCCAATTTAAAAATGATAATAATATGTTTTAAAAACCTGACATTCATTCTCAGTCCTGCAAAAAAAATAGCGTAAATTTTCCTGTGAATATTCTCATTCATCCATCCTTGGCGGTCAGAGGCCCCATTCGATTGTATCGTAATGATCAACACATGATGTCACTAAAGACACAAGCATTTCTGTCTGGACCTGCTTTCTTCTTTAGAGGACAAATAGATTGGATCTTGCACCAGGCCCTCAGACTAGAGCTGTCCTATCTAGTCTGACTGATCTGTCTTTGCACATGTACAGATGAGAGGCGAAACATCTTCTAAGACAACCTGAACAGTCTACTTAAGATCGATTGAATGCCCTGAGAATCGCATAAATACCGTAAATCAGGTTTGGGGGGTTTTTCCCTTTCTAATGTCTAACCCCAGATATGTTATGTGAGACTTTAAAGCCTTACATTTCAGTGCTAACATGTAACTTTATGAGTTACAAGCATTATGATGTAAGGGTAAATATGAAAACGTGTTGCACCAGGACATCTTGGCTTGACATTCACATTGGGGTTGATGTTTTCAGAAGTGCCTCCTACGATGTCACCTCTGTAAACCACATATGCTGGGTCCTCCAGAAGGTGCAGCTCCTGTATCTCAGCTAAAAAATGACTGACAATATTACCATCAGACTCATGAGTTAGATTTTTAGGCACCCTGTTTTTTCTGCCTCCCACTGACTGTTAACTTGGTACCGTTAGGTTCAGTGGGAGAGGGTCAGGTGAATCCTTACGACAGGTGTCTCCCCCCTGTTTGCCTGTGGACACAAATACTGCTGAGACCTTGACAGGAGAGCAGAAGCAGAAAGGAAGATGCAAACATTGATCATCAGATCACGCAGTAACACCTACAGTATGTCATTGTGCCAGATCGAGTGCATCTTCAGGAAGCCAAATCCTTATACCAATTATAGTCAGGCACCGTGATGGGAGTCTGGTTTAAATGTGTCTGAAAGGCTGGTGAGATTAGACCTGTATACACTATGATAGATTCCTTGTTAACGTTATAGGAAATGAAGGTGATATACAGGAATATTTTGTAGTTAGATATTTCTCTCACAACTGTTCTTCTGAGTTTACCTGGATTTTTTTTGTGTTCCTGTAATTGGATGTGATGTTTGTTTTTGTGAGAAATAAACTAAACATGCTGAATTGTTGCCAACTCTTGTTTCTTTTCACCAGAGGAGGACCGTTACGATAGCTACTCCCGTATGATCCTAAAATATTTCCTGGCAGAAGGGGTGGTTTGTCGTCATGAACTCTTCTTAGCAGCGGCTCAAGACCACCCGAATGACATCTTCCAGGTATATGAGAAGAGTTGGTGTCTGTTTCTGTTGCCGTTTTGGCTGGAAAGATTTGGAACAGAAATCTTGGCCTCAAAATGTCTAAAATCACTGTGTTAATTCATTTGATGTGACGCAGTAGTAGTTCCGCATATTTGTAAACCCAGGCTTTACTGCATTCCCTGTGCACGTTTTGTCAGATAACATACCTGTACACAACAAAACTAGTATAATAAAACTTTGAAAATAGAAGACGTGTAATATGCGTCCCACATTGTTTCTAAAAAATAATCCACAAGCTTTCACTGTACTTTTTAGAATATTAAAGCTGCACAGTCCTCAAAAGGTGTCCAGGTCAAGCGGGGGTATTTGAAGGGTTGCGGGTGGCACGGTTGCGGCATTGTTGAAATGTTTCCAGATAAATGCCTGTGTGAAGACAACTGTAGCCCCATAAGTTAACTGTCCCCCCCAAAAAATACAGGAGGTGGGCGTCTCTCCCACTGATTGATAGTGGGAGGGGTCACAGCCTCACCCTCTCTTTACATATCAAAGGTTTATTAAGACAGGGGCACTCCCAATGGGGATATATCACATTATTAGTGTTTTCATTTCTCAAATTCTCAAATCAACTAAGATGCAAGTTAATGTATTTTCTTTTTACAGACACAAAAAACACAAAAGACCGTTTTAGCCTATTGATTCATTAGCACTGGAATAATTTGCACACTACTCACATTAAACCTCAAGTGGTGGATTTTCAGCTACCTTTTTGCAAAATTTGTTGAAATTAAATATTTGAGTGTTTTTGAAATTGTGAAATATTGGAAACAAATTTAAACAATATGGGGATGTTTCAAAGTCCTTATATACACTTCATCATTGTGTGCAGGAACTTCCTGATCCTATCTTGGATGACGTTGCCATGTATAAACCAGGAGACCAACAAGGTCTGTTACATGACCCGAAGGATAGTTCAGATGCAATGAAGATCGCCTGGCGTTATCAGAACCTTCCAAAAGTTCAGGTAATTAGGTGTGCTTTTTTTGTTGGTCTATTTTATGCAGCTGTAAACATTATATTATTTTTCAATGTTATCTTTCAGTCAAAACTTTAAAGCTTCTCTGATTATGTTATGAGAAAGCACAGCATAGGTTCTCTGGTCATAGTGGTTTTGCAATTGTCTCCACCAGTAAATCCATCAGCCTTCTAAACTTCTTTGTAGAGTGAATGAGGCCTCAGCCTCTCTTTTCAGAGCTGGACCAGATTACTCACACTTAGCTGGCAATAGGTAGGCTTTTCATTGGTGCCCAACCCTCATATACACACGCCTGCACCCCTGCTTAGCCTGGGAAACAAGGGTACTTTGCAGCCAGTGCATTGACATGTCTGCTCGCTCAACCCTACGACCCAGACCTACGCCTCTGTCTTCTCCCAAATCCCTGCCTTTCCCCCTGCTAGGGTCGGCAGCCCTACACTCTTTCTTCCGCTTTGAGTTGAGTGACCCTCCCCTTCTTCTTCTCTGCACTCTTCCCCCTTTTGGTCTATAATCCATATCGCTATGTGGATTAACAGCACACAGTGTGTCCCTGGGGATCCTCTCCCCCTGGAAACTTCTTTATATCTGTGTCCTTTCTTCACCTCTCCCCCTTCCTCTGTAAAATCGTCTTTACAAACCGCTGGTAAGCCTCAGCAGAGGATTTGCATCCCAAATTCACCCCCAGAGTCAACGCTTACTTTCCCCTTACACACACCTCTCCTGGCATTGCCTACTGTGTCTCTCTCCCGATGAAGACATCAGATCAAAGGTGAGGCCGTCAGGGTGGGGTTGGAACGCTAAGCGGGTTGCCCGGCTCACAAAAAGAAGATGAGCCCCTGACCCCCCCTGCCCTGCTGACCCCCTCGTCCCGCGAGGAGAAGGACACACCGGGGGCCCTAATCCAGATTAGGAGTAGATTAAGGGTGCCTCTAACAATGGAATCCCTGGTTTCACTCAGAGAGAGGAGCTCAAACTCTCTCTTTCAGCTGCAGGAAAACATCCGCCTTCCCCTGCGTCCCTGACATGTTTTCTTTCACAGCCAGAAGTGGACATTTATGTGAAGAAATGATTAAGAGTGTGTTTGTAGTGGTTGTTTAACTTCTCTGCTGCGGGAATGTCAAGGAGTGACCCATAAACAATGCAATTGCATTACCATAATGTTGTTTAGCACCTTCACTGAACATATTACAAAAACAAATAAGATTATTTTCTCCTTGATTCCCCTTCTCATTTGAAATGGCTTGATGAATTTTTGCTGGTAGTACTGTATCCCACTATGAAATGTATCAGAACGCATTTGAAACTCCAGACAATATCATCTGCCACTATGCATTTTTACTTTTTTGTACTATTTCAAATGCTTTAACGCAGATGTGACATCTTCTCTTTCTCTTCAGAGTGCCCTTGCATCCTCGTCTCGGTTTGGCCACTACTATGACGTTTCAAAGACAATGGAGCCAGAAATCCGCCAGGCAGCCAAGTGCCACCACTTCTACCTTGCAGAACATCCCAGCCAGTCAACAGCCACACACAGGTAAAACGACACGACATCCTCCACAGAACACTTACAAACCAATGAGACACCCTCCTGAGAACACTAGCACAATACTGTCAACAAAATGCATTTACCCCACTAGGATGTCGCCACGGAGCATTAGTAAGCAAGCATGCCATTGTTTGTGGAATATGGCCAAACCAAGTATGTCAGCAGACTAAATTAATAAGGCCTTTCACTAGCAAGCCAAGAAAAAAAAAATTGTGAGATTTGGAGGAACAGAACTTGAAGTTTTTGATTGGGATGCTTGGTTACCACAGCAAAAACAGTTTTGCATAGTAATTCTCTCAGTATTATTTTAGTATCTGATACAAATAACAAAAAACTGTCTTAAGTAGCTTTGTCATTGGCCTGAAAAGTTCAGTTGTGTATTCAGTTAAGGGTTGTGTTTGCTCAGCAACTGTTTGATTTCACCCGTGTTGAGTGTACTTAGGGTTCAGAGGTCATGCAGACTCTTTACTCAGAGAGTGCTGCTGAGCACACAAGGGCACACGAAGAAGCACACTCACTCTCTGAGTAAATACAGCAATCTGGAGCACAGAGGATTGTGAGGGAGGCTTTATAGAAACTCTGTTTATTTTAGCAAACACGTTGTTAGACAGAGCACCAATGCAAGTGCGGTGGACACCCAGTTGATCCATGCATTTTGTGGTCCCCGAAGTGCACTACACTACATACTGTAAGTATGATAACTGCAAAGTCTTAGTTACATGTAAATATGGTTGCCTTTAGAGCATCTCGGTGGGGTTGATCTCAAGACATTTAAACAGCAGGAAACTACACCTGCACAGTACCATTGTGCCCACAGTGCCGCCCCATCGCTGACACACATACATAAAGCCACACAAACATGCAACACATTACACACACACACGTACCAGACTAACTCAAAGCAGGCTTCTCCCCCTTGCACGTGTCCACAGCCCCATGTCGCTACCCTAGCTGTTAAATTGCTCCGTTTCACTTGAAGGCATAATTGGCACAAATTGCTCTCTAGGTGATACAGATCCTGTTGTTTAAGACTAAGCATCCCCCTTCTCCCACCCCCACTTCATTCCCCTCAATGAAAGAGGAACATTGAGATAAAGAAGCTTCCCCTCGTATGATCCTAATTAGCCGACGCGCTAGCCCCTGTAGCTAAGCACCTAGACCTTATTGGTACCTGAATGAGGGGTGCTCAGTAGGGGCAGCTGACATACAATGACATCCTACACAATGGCTGCCAAGCCGTCCCCCGAGCCCCCTACCTCAGAGCAAGGGCATGGGACAGAGAAGACTGTGAGGGTAGGTGTCCCTCTTTCACCAAAACCAGCTCTATCATTTGCCCCAGCGGGGTCAGGAGGCACCATTGTTGCACTGAGTAAATGACATGGAGTACATGGATATACTTGGCACAAGTGTAATTGACACAAGTGTGTATTAGTGTTCCTAATGCGGGTCTATTGGTGTGCGACCCATCTATGTGTGTCAGCCTGCGGGTCAAATTGATAAGTGACGCCGCAGCCCACTGTGACTCCCCTGTGCAGACTGGTCATTAAAATGGCAGGGCGTTCTTAAGTGGAGGCTCCTGTGTAAAACAACAGGGTTAACATTCCCATTGGCCGTCCAATAGGCACAAAGTGAGCTCAGCCGTTGTTCCTATAGTAGTGCATACGCTTTGTCAGTAGTGCAGATGTTACTCCTGATTAAACACCAAAATGCTGTCCCCTGTTAGTTTTGGATATCAGCATATGCACGTCTCATCCGTCTGTTTTATCTGTGTGTCTAGGCACGATCAGAACCTCGGGGGAGCTGACAGCGAACCAGTCATGTTGTAATTTAATCAAGCAAATAAATTAATTGGATCTCTTGATATGGATCGTCTGTCTGCTTCAGTGGCTCCAGAAAAGCACAGTCAGGAGCATGCTGCAATCATAGCGGATTAAGCCACTGTGCCGATCGGCTTGGCCCAGTTTTATCAAGATGGTGTCAATTAACAAAAGCCCCCACATTCAAAGTAACACTTTTCACTGTCTCCGTCTGGTTCATCTCATTCATTATGTCTGCTTTCTTGTCCATACTGTCTTCCTTCAAGTCTCATGCTTGAGTCCTACTCTGCCTTGCTGAAGTCCATTGAGGAGGTCATACGCAGGGAGGGCTACCAAGTAACAGCACCCATGGTAAGAGCCACAAATGAAAGGTTTGACAGTGAAATTTGATGCCGCATTTGAGTAAAGTTAATTTTCCTAATCCACCCGTAAAAGATCTGTATATTTGGATTATTCTTATTTATCTATTTATGTATTTTGAAAACAACTACACATTTTATAACTCAACAATCGCAGCTGTATGACAAGTATGCAATTACTACCAGTTGTTTATGCTAGTATGCATGAAAATATCTATAGAATGTCAATAGTCTATCTGTAATCATAATATATGACAATAAATCCTTCTGTATTTCACTTTGAGTAAACGGCTCATATGCTCTCAGGACTGGATTTAGGTTTTAAAATAATTTTTTTATCTTCCATAGTTTGGGGTTGAGTGGGACAGCGATGGCAGCAGGACTATGAGTCTGTCTGGTAATTAGTATTTGGTCCCAGGCTTATTTTCACCTATATGGTCGGCCTCTTGTCCTTGGCTGGACTCTACTGGCACCATTCCCCAATGTTTCTATAGGCTAAACTATAGGAGTTAAGTCTGGGCTCTCCTCTTGATGTTGCCACAGCAACGGTCGTGTTACCAAAGTTACCTCCTGCTGTGCTACAGTCATCACATTAGAGTCTGAATTGATGCCCCGAGTTTGCCCGGTAACAAAAGAGGGCATATCTAATTATGACAAGCGCACACACAAAAAGAGAGCATATGCTAAGGTGTTGTAAATAGGTTTCCGGTGTCCTTCTATGGACAAACTATGAACCAACTGTTTCAGAAAACTCCGAAACAATAAGGTTTATTTTTCTTAGATTCCTGTGATAGTAATCCTAACGAATCTTAGGTCATGCTGTTTTGAGAGGAAGTGGTGTGGCGTGGAGCGGAGGTGATTTTGAGAGGGTTATAGCTGGATAATAGAGGAGGAGGGTCCAAGTAGACAAGGAAGCGAGGTTGAGTAAAAAAAAAAAAGTGAAGCAGATTTAAGTCTGAGCTTCATAAATCACCCTTGGTGCTCACCTCAATAATCAGGAGACATCCAGAAGAAACCCCAAATAAAAGGCAATTGTACTAAAGGTTAAAACCCTCTCACAGTTTTGGACAAGCTGCTCTATTCTCTCACTTTCAGTGATATATATTCCACCGCTATATTTCCTCTGTCCTCATACGAGTGGGATACCGTTGATCCCTTGTTTTGGGGTGGGGTAATTCAAGGGAAGTCACTCCAGCCTTACACAGGCCCCCTTTGGCTGCCGAGCCTGGCTTTGGTGCCAAGAATGTGCTGGGGTTTCTGGGTGGCGGCCATATTGGAAGCCTGTCTGACAGGTCCATTGTGCGTGTGTCAGATGGCCTCTGTGATTGGGCAGTTATGTCCACTCACGTTTGGCCACTGTATTGCGATCGTCTGTGCTGCTGAGCCGACTGTCCAGTCTCATATGGAGTTTGGGAATCCAATCCAAAACAGCAGCACCTATAATTAAAAACTGCAATCTGTTACTCTTCACATACTGTATGAACTTGGAATTAAAACGGTGTATTTCTTACCTGTGCTAACTTGATTGTTTTTGTTGTTTGTTTGTTTCAGGGTGAGAGGATTATGTGTGCTCATAGGGTGGAAAAAAGAGGCCGTATCAAATTGGTTTAGATATTTTTTGCCGCTTTTGTTTTTCAATTTGGGGATTTTTTAAATATTGTAATCAATTTATGTGTGTAAATGTGTATTGGCTGAGAGAGAGATCTGCGTTCCACCATGAGTCGTTTGTAATTGAATCTGTAAATTACACAAATTGCTTTATAGTAAGCGTTTGCATTTTTTTTTTTCATCTTCTGATTAGACAAAGTCACGCAACATCCTACGTATTGGCCTTCACTCACTTGGTTCGGCTCTGTGGGGTGACGACCTATGTTGCCGTGACAACCCGAAACACAGCCACGCCCTCACTACCTTCCTCTATGGACTGCGGGCTTTGTTGAGGTCATCGCTGGCAGTTGCAGTAGTGACTGTGCCTTCACATCTCATTCAGGTAAAACTTTGTCACTAAAGTTATGCAAATATACCAGCTGGCCTTGTTACACATGCGGCACAAGAGCTTTAGCAAACAATTTGCCTCTACAAATGATAAAAATGCTTCATTCTGATTTGTTATATTTTTTTGCCCGAGAGTGGTAGTAATTGGTACTTGAATGTATCCACTATGAACCACTCATCTTAGAATGATAGTAATTGGTACGTGAATGTATCCACTATAGACATTCATGCATGTGGGCCCTGGTACATTTGCCTGGTCCTGTTGATGATAGAGGCACAAAGTTTGAATTCTTGTGTGTAAGGAGGCCTCAACTTCACACATCATTCTCTCTGCACAGACGTTCAGTGCACACCTCATGTAGAACTGTTTACATTAATGTTTGCTTGTTTGATTTTCAATTATATCAAGGTCTGTACAATGACAGTGTGTGCTTTTTTCTCTCTTGTGAATATACCCGCGGGTAGTTGTGTGTGTCTCTGGCTGTGCATGTGTGTTTTCAGAAAAGTGTGTGTGTGAGTTTACGTACGTATGTCTGTGTCCAGTCTGGCCTCTCAGTGTGAAGGTGGAGTCATCTGCTGAGGCATATGGCAAAGCACAGCCCTCCCCTGGACAGTAGACCAACGAGGCACAGTCACCAGAAGAGTCGTTTGAGACTCACTGACACTTCTTCCAGACCATTTTGCACTCTTACACCCTTCTTACACCCTTCAGTCAAGTAAAGCACAAGAACTGCATTATTTGTAATCACAAGACAGAGGAAAGGAGATGCTTAACTTTTGAGAACAGCTGTGTCGTCACAACATGCCCTGGCTCCAAGCCTGCCCTGTGTTCTCAATGCTCTACGGCCTTGGCTTCGTCAAAAAAGGTAGACTGGGCTAACTAGCAGATGTCAGCTGTGGTGGGAGCAGTCCCCTTGTCCGCCATCCGGCCTGGCCCCCAAACCCCTTAATCTGTGTCCTCCTCCTCATCCACCCTGGGGAGAGAAAAGGAGGAGGGATATTTAGGTTTGGGTCAGGTGTTGGCTGAAGAAGAACCCAAGAGGAAATTGTCTGGTAATCATATACAGTAGTTCAGCGAAAGTGGATGTTGCACAAGAGTGTGTTGTGTTATCGTAAATGAAACATGCGTTGCTTTTAAAATTAGCTGAGTCAGCTAAGTATGGAAGATTTTGGAAGGCTGTCTGGAGTGATAGCAGTGGGCTAACTGGCCAAGACTACGATGGTCGCACTATTCATTATTGAGCAGTTTGGAAAGCTGAGCCACTCACTGAAAGCCTCCTCCCAGCAGCCCTGTGCCTCAGTCCATCTGAAACATTAATTAGGCTTGTCCTGGCCCGGTATACTCCTCCTTTCTGCTATCGTTTGCAACCACACCCATTCTTACTAAACAAACAAATTTCCTCATATTTGTCCACACACACCTCACCTGCTTATCAGATTGTAGCGGGCACTTGCCAATTTATGAAGTACGCCTAGATCAATTATTGCAGAATGCAAATGTTTTAGAGAAGTGTTAATTTATTTTTTTGAATCTTTCATTTGAAATGTTATACAATTTTGTAATTGGACTTTTAGGGTGTTAAATAGGGTGACAAAAATTGTATTGTTAGTTTTAGCCAAAGAACTATGAAGACCCTTCACTAGTCAGTTGGCAATTTCTTTTTTTCTTTTTGTTTATTTACCAGACTACACAATTTACATGTAGTTAGGTATACAGGTATTTTGGATGGTATTTAACAGATTTTCCCATAATGGTGATTATTCAAGAATTATTCTAGAACACTACTAGAGTATACTAGAGATTTGACAATAACTTTTTTTCTTAGTGTCCATGTGTTTAATGCATTATGGTCCTCTTATGCAAGTGTATATGTAGCCTTCTTTTTGAGTAACAAACCCAACAACACAACTTAGTAACCATGTCTGTATTCCCATTTGAAATCACATTTTTGGGGACATTAGAATTCATGTCCTACTTTTTTTCATGTCCTAGAATTCATGTCTAGCCTCTAGTGAGGCTCATAGTTCCGTGTTTCCCCAAGATATTGGACCGATTGAAATAATTGATGATAGAAAGACACTACAGTCTCGCTCTGCTATGTACTGTAACTGTTATATATATTACATTTGAGTTGGTTGTGGGAGAAACAACATGCAAATATGACATTGAATCCAGACTCAACAAAAATATAAACACAACACTTTTGTTTTTGCTCCCATTTTTATGAACGGAACTCAAAAGATGAGTCAAATGTTTGTATGTACACAAAAGGCTTATTTCTGTCAAATATTGTTCACAAATCTGTCTAAATCTGTGTTAGTGAGCATTCAGCTTTCATGATTCATGATCTATCCACCTCACAGCAGATGAGACAGCATGATTGTTGCAATAGGTGTGCCACAATAAAAGGTCACTCCAAAATATGCACTTTAACTGTATTGGGGGTGGTCCCAATACAGTTTAGTAACCGGTGTGACTACCATTTGCCTCAAACACTGTATATGCTGATTCAAAGCATCCCAAACACATGTTGGGTGTTGCAAGTACTGCTGGCCGTGCTAGTACTGGGGTGTTTTCAGCTTCCATGAATTGTGTACAGGTCCTTGCTAAATGGGGCCACGCATTATCATAACTTCTTGTTATTCCGCCTCATTTTTAGTCCGCTAACTACTCCACATTTCATAACCAATTCAAGCAAATCCAACATGAAAATGTTCAGCTCACTCAGGACAAGTTTGCTACCTATTCAGACTTTTCAAAATATTCCCACATTCAGTGTTGTTTCATATTCTCTGTGAAATGTTCTGGGAGGTCGCACTAGACTTATTTAGCATACCCTACTGCTACCTACTCCAATTGTGGCAAATTAGTAAAAGTCGTACAGTGCAGCTGGTAGAGTGCTTGCAACCATACCAAGAGACGGTTGGTTCAATTCCTTATTTGAGCTCAAAATGCCAATTTACTCTTACTTTCATTATATGTTTTAACATATTTCCACAGCTTCAGCTTTCAAACAGCTCCTGTGTTCATTCTAAATTTCGATTTTCACACCTTTTCAATACGTTTGTTTTGTTTCAGCTTTTCAGTATTCACATGGAATATCTAGTTGTGTGTTGTCTTTTTGGAGAACATGCTTTTATTAAAAAGGCATTGTATCAGATTCTGCTTTAATTTGTCTCCTAGTTGATGTAAACATTGCCCCCTCCCCTTGGCTTTCATCTTTTTCACTTGCGGATGGAATGTTGGTAGGAGCAGTGCCATGACACTGCACGGAGATTGGTGTATTGTTACTGAAACATGGTATCTTTGGATTTTAAGAGAGTTGGTGCGCAGTCAAAATTCCTGTAAAAGTACCATTTTCTTTACCCATCATGCTGCAACATGAGGTGATGTGTGTGGATGAGTAACACAACAGTGGGCCTCAGGGTCTAATCATAGTATCTTTCTCAAAATACCATCAATGCAATAAAAAGCACCTGTGTTGTGGCCAATTGTGGCAATTGTGCAACAAGCACAGGTGAATGTTATTGATGTAATTTTCAAGGTATGAAAATTACATGTTAGGCATGTTAGGTATGCTCTGGATCGGCTTATATGGTATTTGAGGCAAATGGTTGTCACACCAGATGCTGATTGGTTTTTGGACATCCTCCACCCCCTGCTCTTTCCTCCATCCCAGCTAGACAATCCGCAATAAGGCTAAACTGCACATTTTGGAGTGGCCTTTTATTGTGAGAGCTCTTTGAGTTCAACTCAAAAACATACAAACATACAAAGAAAAGTGTTGCATTTATATTTCTGTTGAGTGTAATACAAGCTGGAGAACCAAACAACCCCATCCATGTAAAAAATATGAGTTTATTACCAACAGCTATGATGAAAGCATTGTAAAGAGCAAGCATTTCTCCCTGACCTTATCCTGCCCCGCCAGCAATGTGCACTTTTTGGATTTCTTTCAGACGTGCGAGTCTGCGCCAAGGAGTTTGATCAGTGTCCTCTGGTAGGCAAAGAGGAATAATTACAGCCTGCACAGGCAAAGTTTTAGTCCGCCCCTTATTGACCACAGTTAGTGTTTGAATAATTTGTCATAGCCAAACTTACACAGGCTTTAATTGCATGCGTGCGAGTGACCTCAGATACCCCGTAAGTGCTAGTCGCCTTGACTGGTTGGATGTGCTTTCTTTAAAAGTAGGACAAAAATGAAAAGGTTGAAGAAAGAGTGGGGAAAAGACATGAAGGCATGAAAACTGCATTAGGCTGTGGCAGCCAACACACAGAGAAGGATTTGAATGATTCAGGAGGCAAAGAGATTAATAATGCAGGACTCCCTCTCCCTCCATCCCACTGTCCCTCACTCACTCTCCCCTTCCCCTTCTGTTATTCTCTGCCTCCACCGGTTTGTGTAGTTCCTGTTCATTTTTTTTCCCTACCTACTGTATTCACCTAATTGTTACTCTAGCTCTCTCTCTCTCTCTTTATCTCTCTCTCTCTCTCTCTCTAGCTGTCTGTCTGTCTGTCTTGAAGTCACCTTACCTAACCAGTAGGGGGAGCTCATCAGGCTACTAATGATTTCCGCTCTGTTCTCTTCTGCTGCAAGCAGGTTTGAGGCTACATACCAAAGAGAAATGAATGTAGACTTTTGCTCATTGACTCAACTTGTCACAGTGTACAAGGTGTACACACAGGTCCACCCAGTTGTGCGCCCTGGCCTCACCTATATCTTTTATGAACATACCTCCTATGACCTCAATCTCACATCAGCCTCACCTGAGCCACAGGCAGGAGTGACCTGTCCACAGGAATGATGACCTAATTTAATTGTAACACTGTTGGCCCGTCAGGAGGCTTTTAATTATCTGCCCGTGTTTTTTCTTTCTTGCTCTATCCTACAGAACAGATCTCTAATGGCCAGCATAACCAGGCTATGTGACAATGCCATAGCCCTAGAATCATTCAAAGGCTCTGAGAGGGAGACCAGCCCACTCTACAAAGATTACCATGGTAAGGATACACACACTCTCTTATCTCTCTGTCTCCGTTCCATCAAAAACACACACACACACAGGCAGTGCATTAAGGCTCTGGCTGGGCTTTGGATGGAGGCAGGGCAGCCCCCTTGCAGGCCAGGCTGTCAGTGCACGTTAGTGTGCTGCTGCTCAATCAGACGTGCTCCTCAGTAGACAGGCCGGGGGGGATTCAGCTGCCACGCTGTACCCCCTCCTCCTCCTCGCACCCTCATTCCCTCCATCCCTGCCTCCCCTCCCTCCCTCCAGCAGAGCCTCCTCTCTCTCTCTCTCTCTCTCTCTCTCTCTCTCTCTCGCTCTCCCTCTCTCCTCTATTGCGCTCACCCCCCCTCAACATCCGTGGTGCCATACCCCTGAGGCTCTGGAGCAGAGAAGGCCGACACTGGGGAATCGATATTCTCACCATCACTCTTTTCCTCTCTGCCTCTATCTCTGTATCCCTCACTCAATGTCTCCATGGCCGGCATGCCCTGCTAATAAATGGGGGCAAGTTTTCCTTGCCTCCAGTAGGAGAGGAGGATGTCTGTAATAGACCACGGAGAGATGGTAGTGAAGAAAAAAGGAGGGGAATCTGAGTTTGCTATCTGGGTTCTCTCACTTTGGCGCTTCGCTTTTACAGTCTCTTCTTTCTCCTGCTTGCATCCTCCCTCTCTTCTATCACACTCTCCATGCATAAAGGTCAGAATAAGCGGCTGGAGTATTTTTAGCCATGCCTCTCAAACTCTCCCGCTCATTCTTTGCGCTTTTCTTCTCCCCCCCCCCCTCCCTTCCATCTTCCCTGTCCCCAGGTTAGACAGACCCGGTTGTGACAGACGAATAGACAAGAAGTAAAAACATTCAACAGCAGATTTTGGTTTCATCCAACAGCATGTTTTATTTAGCAAACACCTCTCAAAGTTATAACATCCCAGTGCTTTGAATTGGCATGATGATGGATAATGTCATTTAGAAGAGATATATTATACAAATAAATTGTATATTTAAACTTTTTATTCAAATTAGCAGCTGATAGTAACTGATAGTGTTTTATTTTAGATTCCCTCTTTAAATTCCCTCTGTTTAACCAAGTATATAACTCTGCCTGAATTTTAAAATACATCAACCTATACCATTGTTTTGATGTGTGTTCATGGGTGCAGACGCATCTGGTATCAGTGTGAGATGAGTGCAAGAGTGTGTGCGTGAGTGCGCGTGTGTGTGCGTGTTTGCAGCAGCAGTTCAGGGCTGCTCAAAGCATGCTGGGAAGCCTGTCACCGCAAATCAGGCAAAGGGAACTCACCCAAGTGCACAGAGGAGAGAACTCACCATCCCCCACTTTCTCTGTCTGTGTTCCTTTCTCCATTACTCCCTCGATCTTCCTTCTTCTGTCCCATGCTCATTTACACTACCACAGTAGTTGTATCATAATTCAGATTAGCGGTCAAGGTGATAAAGAGGTTCCTCTGCCTGGATGTTCACTGATGTATCTAGCTTTTCATCATGTCTTTCTACAGTACCAGGCACAATTCAATCTATGGTGGCAAACAGAAATGTTGGCAAATAGTTTGCCTTGTACTTGAGGGAGACTTTACTTTTCCCTGCAATATACTATACTACACAACACATTCTACTCCCGTCACTTACAGAGATGGCTGTACATGCTTTGAATCAAGTACAGACTGAAGGAAAATGCCATTTGTAATCAGGAATTTGACAGTTTACTAATTTGAGTAACAATTACCGAACAGTAGAACCTCTAAAGTTGAGCAAAGTCAATTCCGGGATGTTTGGCCATGATTGGAATTGTTCATATATCAAAATTGAATCTGCAGTTGCATGAGGCGTGACACAGGTGTACCTCACTCGTGGCACTTTTTGCATCACTTAAGTGTAAAAAGAAGTTAACCACCAGGTTTTGGTATACACTTGAGATTCATCAACAATTTTAATGCAACTTAAGAGGCATTTTCCAGGCAAAAATGTTGGTCAAATTCCAAATTGTGCAACCTCAGGATCATATAGCTTTACAGTAATTGAGTGTTTGGCTGGCACATTGAACACAGATGCCGTCAGTATGTGTATGTTCTATCTCAGGCCTGTTACACGTCCGGCAGCTGCCCCACCTCAACTGTCTTGCAAGTCAACTGCCTGACCACAAGGACTTGGCCTTTAAGCTCAAGAGGAAACAGTTCACCATTGAGGTATGTTGTCAAGGGCACTCAGCACCGCATCGATTTGTCATTCATCCATATGATATGATATGATATTCGTTTTTTGAGGTTTCTCTCTGATAAATGCATATCAGATATGTACAACAGATAGAGTAGTAGTTTCTTTAAACAAACCATCCCACATTTTGGGGAATGCTTTTAGAGTTTTCCATTTTAATCTGACTATTCTCTTTGTTAGCTGTAATAATCCAAAACCAATCATGGTAAAAAGTAATTTCGCATGACTCAATAGTAGCATTTGAGGAAATTATGATAATTATCCTTTGTACAATTTACTGTGTAAAACTACTGTGAAATTTGATTTCAAACAAACCCCTATGTTGTATTATCGATACTCATCTATTTTTTTGTCTATGATTTCTTCATTTTGTGGTTCTATTTTTCTTTTTGTGTATTCTCCCTACTTTCCTTGCAGTCATTTATTTTGCGTTTGTTTCATTAATCTTATTTTATTAAACAAAAACACTCTCTTACATTAGCCAAGCTCTGCTACCAGTTTTTTGTCTGATAGTGGGTGAAAAAATAGAAGGTGACGCTATTAATGGCACACATACCCTAATGTAAAGATGCATGCAAAGGAGGCCAAAAGATTTTAATTTCTATTGATTTAATTCACACATTATGCATACTATAACCAATCCAATTTAGGGACGGATATGCTTGGCAGTTCAATACATTTATATTAAAAAAAAGAAACATTGTAAGAATTTGTAACATTGCACAATTCAACTTGTTTTCCTAATACCTTTTTGTCTCACAGCCTTTTCATTATTTTACTTTTCACCATCACCTTAATCTTTCACAATACCTTAATATTTTAGCTCTGTTTAATTCTATTTTTCAGAATATAAACAAACTAATCCAACTATACTCTCTACGGAAGCACAGAATCAAGACTGGAACCTACTGTCTAGTCATTCTTCTCCCTTGCTAAATATTTTCATTAGTGTGACCATTCTGAGACTTATGAGTATTAGTGGATACATTACTTGACACTAGATTGTGTGCCCTTTCCATTTCTACATTTATTTTGATTTATTGTTTCTCATCCTATTATCCTCTTTCTCTTCCTGTCAGCGATTCATCCATTTTGCTACTGTCACATCATCACTCTCGGTGAGAGTAATCAATCTGTCACTGAACTACCACTCTGGAGGCAAATTAAGGGGCTCCTTCTTAGCTCAGGCCCATGATTGGTCCTCATTACATTATCATTACCTTATCACACTCTTTCGTCCCAGGCTCTTAGTGTGTCCTATTGTTTCAGGCAAGAGGTAAGGAGGAGGTGAGGAATGGCCACCTCACAAACCTCCCCCATATCCTTACAGTAAACAGTTTACCATTTTCTGCCAGGGTTTTACTATCAATTCTTTTCTTTTTCTTGTCCACATTGACCCTCTACCCCCATGAGGACCACTCAATTTTAGATTTATCAGGTCTGTAAAAGTCAAGTTTCTTATTATCCTGAATGTTCTTTCAATTAGGCATCTTTAATAGCCTAAGGGGACAAAGCTTAGAGCAACTGATGGCGCAGGGGCTAAACCTGGCCCTTCAAAGACATCAGACAAGCCCACATGCTCAGTTCTAAATGTGGGAGAGACAATTTTCCCTCAGATTCCAGAAAATAGCTAAAAAATTCTTACATAAATTCTTCATTTATCACAGTTAACTGGTTCCAGACCTGACCATGATAAATGAATTTCCACAAAGTAGGATTCTTTATTTATAAATGGAGTATTTTTGTAATTGGAGCATAGAAAACCAGTTTATGCCCTTTGAAATATTTTAACATTACTAGAGACTTCAAGACATGACATAACACCCCTACAGTCACCATGACACTCGTATTACCCAATATAGCAGAGAATCTGAGAAAATAAGCCAATTAAGAAATAACTTCTCATCTCTGTGTGGAGTTTGCATGTTCTCCGCATGCGTGTGTGGGTTTTCTCCAGGTACTGCAGTTTCTTCCCACATTCCAAAAACATGCATGTTAGGTTAATTGGCGACTTCCAATTGGCGATTCTGTGCAGAGTTGAAGGCGGAACTGAAATCCAGGTGCTTACTGCTTCATGCTTGATTATTGTGTGAGTGCTGAAAGCACATATATGTTATATGTCAGCCATTTTCGTTTATTTATTCATCCTCTTCTTCCTTCTACTACTTCTTATTCCACCAATTGTTTTGTCCGCTGACTACTCCGCCATTTCTTAACAATTCAAATCCAACATCAAAATGTTCATCTCGCTGAGGACAAGTTTTTTACTTATTCGGGCTTTTCAAAATATTCCCACATTTCATGTAATTTCATATTTTCTGTGAAAATATTCCCATTAAAAATGAATGCCCAATATAAATGGCACCCTCTGCTCACTTAAAATGTCCCATCACTTAATCGCTTTGTGACAGAAATTACTGTCCTTTTATTACTGCCACCTATTAACTATTTAGGAGCAATAGAGAAGACAGTAAACTGACTTTTTTTTTTACATAATAACTTTGATTTTGGATCGTAAAGGCACACTGCTGCATTCTTAACAATGACAGAATGTTGTCCACAGTGCACCACCCATGACCTAACCGTTTTTGGAGCACTTTTCAAGTGAGAACATTTCACAAACCTGAAGTGGTTCTGATTAATAAGATGAGGAGATAAGTAATGTCAATCACAGTGTGGGGGAACTTCCCAGAAAGCACCAGATCAACAGTCACGCATCAGATCAATCAAGACACATATTTTTCATTGCAATAACACGTTGTCTTTTCCTGTAGTGTAATTGAATAGTAATATAATTTCATAGGACTATATTGAAACATCACTCGTATTAAAATAAAAATTGTCTGAGAGTTTAAATCATGATATTATAGTTTCAAGACTCTGTGATTCAACAATTATGACTTTACTTCAGGTTTCTGAAGGGGGCTATGCTTGTATGGTTGTAACAACACCTGTTACATTGGATTCTTGCTGTGTGGATGAAAAAGATTTTAATAACATTACCATCTATACTGAAATGAATTTTTTCAAAAATACAAGGAAACAAAAATTCCTGTTCTTACTGCATACTATATTTGACCTGTTGGTCTACCGCCTCGGTGGGCTGCTGATTGACACATGGATTGCGATAGGATTCTTAGCCGAGTGTCTGACATGTGACAGCCCACACCATCCCTGCTAATCACCTCATTTACTCAAGCTGCAGGACTTCTGTGCCGTGGGCCACATGATGCAGCATTGCTTGGTAGTTCTCGAAAACATGCATCCTTCTTTTGGTTTTTAATCTATTCTTGAAGTAGTGGTCGAGAATGACAGCTGATTGACTAGTTTCTCACCAGTCCAGCCAGGCAGCTACCCGTCACCCCAGCAGCTCATGGAGTTACGCTAATTTCCTAAATGAGGTTTGACGCACACTTCCATCACCTAGCACTTAAAGAACGCGGAAAAGAATTGTGTTTGACAGCACAGTTCTAACAAAAAAGCCATGCGCCGGTATTAAATGATACAAATTAATTCCCTTTTGTTTACCCATTCACACAGATACAGATTTGAGTGCTTCCTCTGACAAACACAAGCTCACAAGGTTCTGTTGGTTGTGTGATAAGGTTACCATGGTAGCTGCTGATGTGTCAGAGAGTTCAAACTCCGGTTGATGAGCAATTATTAGCCATGATGCCTGAAGCCAGAATTAACCCATGGCCTTGTCTGAGCAGGTAGATGAGTGCTAGGTGTTTAAACAAGATTAACACATTCTCATACACACATATGCAGACAGTCCTGCCCCCCCATAGTTATTGACATTCATGCAGTGGCACAGTCACATACTGATTGAGAAATGAACTGGCAAAAACTGACATGACACGTGACTGACACTTTCTTGTTTATGTCAGAGTTGTATGTATGTCGTCATCAGTTTCACAACACAAGATGCTTTAAGGATGAAGCTCTTCTGTGGTATGCGGCTACATTCACTCTTACCTTTATTTGAACCTTTAAACTGACAGGCAATGTGCCTGTTGGGTACTGGGGTGCCAGAGGCAGGTTGCGGGGTCAAATACAGTGTAAGATGGGGATTTGTGTCAAATTAGTCTTCTGTTAGAGAGTATTTTTGAGGTGTCTGTTTCACTGACAAGCTCAATCACTTGTGGTCTGAACACTTGTATTGGGCTTTGAGGTTTTTGTTGATGGGATTTGGATTGTTTTTCTTTTGGTAAAGTTCAAGTGCCGGATTTATTTCTTGGGTATTACTCTAATTTCATCTTGATTATATGTAAATAATGGCAAAATGCCAGAGAGTAGGGAAAAAACCTCTTTTATATCTGTTGCTTTAAACAAATGCTTATAGTGGGATTTGACAATGCAGTGATTTTCACAGTTCATATAGTTTAAACCCCACGACATGTCTGCTTAAACATTAAACATAATGAACATTTAGTGATGGCTAGATTTGCTATATATTTCTGGAGATAAAGCTGCCTAATAACAAACATTTTGTGGTATGAAGAACACTGCACTGTAAAACAGTTTTTGTTGCTCATAAAAGAAGACATACACAATTATCATTGGACAACAACAATGTCACAGGTTGCTTGTTTAGATTTTCAAGATGGGTGGAGCCGAAGATATTATTACTGGGGAAAATTGTAAAAAGTAAGTCCATTTCAAGTCCAAAGGAGGCATATAGAGTAGGTTAATGTTTCTTGGCATGTCCTCAAAATGTCTTTAAGACAGTGCCTGTGTGCCGCCCCTTCCACCCCCCACCCCCCTTTCCCGGTTGAAGCCTGTGGGTGCCGAGGGAAGGGTGTTAATGGACCTATGTGAGGAACAGAGCGAAAGCTTGGAGAAGAGGGGAGGCAGGGCGGAGGCATTAGTGGTGAGGAGCAGTTAAGTGATTCTCAGGTCAGGTCTAATTAACATGAGGGCTTTTCCTTAGAGGCACCAAACCGTGTTATTGAGAGAAAAATAAAGACAGAATTATGGAGTGCAGGAAAAGTTAGATCGAGACTAGGTTTATTTTTGTATCTTTAGTTGATATTCACTGGCTGGCAAAATATCTGCACCACACATTACTAAAATGTCAGAACACACTCTTGCATTGACCAGGACTCCCCAAAAGAAGATCGCAATAACTGATCTTTGACGGGGAGTAACTAAGTTGAGGTAATAGATGTACTAGGGGTTTTAAAACTACTTGCAGGAATCAAATTGGTTCTGCATAAATCAACCAGCATGTCCTACCTCCTCCCTCACAATCAGATGGGAATGGACCTTTAAAATAATATTCCCTGTGAATAATTTATACCTCCTGTCTTGGCAGCATACCCACCTTTGTCGCATTTTGGAATGAGGTGCGCTTATGGTTTGTGCATGTATGAGAAGGAGAGAGAGCAAGCGAGCGTCGTGCAGACCAGCCAGTAGCACGCGATCGGACGCCTCGGCCGAAAAAATATTCACAACATACATCCGATGTGCATCTATTATTTAACAGGATTTTTTTATCTGCTCTGCAAAAAACACACCTTAGTTAGAGCTGTGGTACATTGGATATGCCCTACAAACCAATAATATGGTTTGGGTTTGTTTAGCACCAGCGCTATGTGACCTTGGAATGGGGGTCTATATAACATTTCATTGATTTAACTACATTGCAGCCCGTTTTATTCATCAGAAGATGTTCATAATAAAGGTAGAAATCTAAGTAGTGATCTAAGATTCAATTATTTACTTTCAACACATCACCATGAAGGAGGCTGGACTATAATTTGCAGTTGCGGTTGTTGTAGCGGAGTCAACATTAAGTAAGACCATATCTGGTTCTTTGCCAAATCTGCTGCCTTCTGAAATAAATCAACACAAAGCCAAAACATTGTGTCTTGCAAAGGGACAGCATTACAGCAAAACAAAAGTGGGCATATTTGCTCCTCCTGCCAGACTGTGTAAGAGTGCGGTCTGCCTCAACTCGGCCTGGAAGTGAAGCCGTTGCATCAGTGAGCAGTGAACCCTTAACATGGTCCATGCACCATTCAGCCCCCATCAAACCAGACTGGCCACAATGGACTCAGTCCTGATTAAAGTAGCCCCACTTGTCTTCAGCTTCCATTAAAGCGAGCGGAGGTGAAGCAAGACTGTAATATGCACGCCACCCTGCATCCATGGGGTTTCGTAGTACTATAGGCTATGTGTAAGTGTGTGCAGTAGGGGCTTGGTATTTTAGCATAATGGTAGTGACTGGCAAATCATATCCCCTCGTGCTTATAAACTCGGTCCATGCTAGTGCTTTGGCTTCTGAGTCATGTTGTGCAAAAATGATGGTATAATGTTGCCTTGGGTGTATCCACTTTGGCTACTGTAAATATTAGTGAAGGTTGTAAATGGGTTCTTTGAAAACATGTACTCTAATAAACATACGTATGATTGAAAATCAATGTTGACAGATATGTTATTTGAGACTTTGGAACATACACTCAGAATATAGTTTGCATACAAAAAAACACAACAACACTGAAGGCCAATAATTGTCTGAATAATTGTACTGGTGTCTTGTTGTGAATTAAATATTACCCGTCCAGAGAAAGTTAAAAGTTGCCATCATGGGCACAAAGTTTTGTGGTCGGAATGGTTCAAAGGTGGAATGTTGATCCAGAGCAGGAGCATCAAACTCAGGAAAGCTCTCTGCTTGGCTCCTAAAAATAACTTTCCCACACTCATGCTTTGTGTCCTGGAAGGGGAGGGGAGGGTCAACAGGCGGAGTTACAATTTGCTGTGTTGCTTTGAAACTTGATTATTCTGTAAGGTTATAGTTTTTTTAAAGAAGGTTTATCCATAAGATGCTTCAGAATTGGAAATGAGATATGCAAATAATGTGTGAATGTTAAGGCTCTGATGCTTTTCTTTGGTCTAACGCCATTATGTTATACTTCGTGGTAAGTCCTTTTCCACGAAGCAGCTACCGAAGTTGGTCAATGGAAACTACCTGTGGAACTACAATTGAAGATTCTGGAACCCAATGTTCATTTCCCCAGTTAGACTGCAGGGTATTAACTTGGCTTTTTTCTTTAAATACAGTATCTGGTGATACACTGACGTCCCTTTGTAGGCCAACCAGGAGGAGTTTTATTGAAAGATTCTTGACTTAATCTGTCAGTTTTACCGTAAGAAGTGGTTTTTGATGTTTGTTAAGCATTTACTTACCAGTAGCCTTTTGCTATTCTGCTTTCTCTATCAACAATCTCTTGAATGAGTCCTCATTTAATGAAAACAAATTGGGTTCCTCAATTTCAACATAAAGACATTTGTTTCAGCTAATCACGGGACCTACTTAACCCCTGCCACTGTGAATATGGTTGTATTTAAAAAGGATTCACCCGACAGTCAACACAGAGTTATTTAAAGCAGTATTGGCCATTGAAAGATGTTGGATGGCAGCTGAATGTAGCAGCGCTCATGAATTTTATGAGGGCAAGTGTCCATGTCCTTCAGAGTTCACAGGTGGCTATTGAAAGGCCAGGCAGAGGATGGAAGATAGTTAAGGGACATATAGTAGCCTGAATAGACTTTAATTGCGCTCTGTGGAGAAGTCAGAGGGGCCACGCGAAGGACAAGTCTGCACTTCAAAAGGCAAGTTAGAGGGCAAGATTGAAAAGTTTGTGACCCCCCATCTACAAGCGTATAAGTCATCAGCAAAAAAAAATAAAAATAGGAACACAGATTTGTTGTGTGTTTTTCAACAGCTCCAACAAACTTATACATCTAATTGTGTGAAGGTGGGAGAGACTCCGGGTGGGAGAATACTCCAGTGGGTGGCTTAACCAAACTCTCCTTTTGTCCCTAACAATGATGAGTGATGATGAGTGACAGGGGTGTTAGGAGTGGGATCTGGGGAACAGAATGTGCCTAAGCAGTGCTCACCGAAACACACAAAAGGTCAAATCAGAGGCAAGCTTTCTTTGCATCTGCGAAAAATACTGTACGGGCCATGTTTGTGACCCATGTAGTTAAATGTCTGTGCAATGACACAGGAACAATGAAAATGTTTTACACAGATTTTCATTAAACGCACCACAAATGACTGATGACAGATTTAGCACAAGTCGATATTTATGAGTAGTGTAAAATGTAAGCCTATCTGCATGATTTAGTTTGTTTTTTTGTCTTGGCACATGCTCTACACTTCCTAAAAGTTTTGTGGACATCTGTGCAGCAACTACAGCATAATCCTATAGTTGCAGACTCAATATTCATGGTGGAAGTAATAGCGTTGTAATGTTAACCCAACTAAAACACTTAATGGTATTGCCCTCTTTGCAGGCAAGTAAGAAAACACGCACAGTAGTTCTTTTGTTGCCCAATATCTATACATCCTGCTTACACAGCCCAACTCCACGCACAGTCCGCCTCTTAGCTGCCACCTCTTCAACACACACACACACACGCACACACATTATGCCCGACTACCAGCCTAGGATGAGGAGAACTTGCGTGCAAGTGTTTCCCAGGAGGCAACTGTAGACCGAGGCTTCTGAAGGCCCGGGGATGGCTCTAGATGGCGGTTAGCAAAGAACCAGTATTTCTTTTTTTTTTTTTTTGCCTCCTCTCCTCCTTCCCCTCCCCCTTTCATAGCTCAAGCCGTGATCGTAATGGGGGGTGACAGCTCACCTCTCCCTAGCGTGCCTACGGTCCTCGGAGCGTTAGACCCCCCCGACATAACCCCACCACCACACCCCCAAGTCCCGGAAGGCCACAAAGGTTACTCCATATGTTAGTCTGCAAATTGTTATGAATCTTTGTTTACACATCTTATTCACGTCATATTTGGAACATTTGTATGTGTTAACTCTTGGTGTTTTAGCCCCGTTTGTGCTCGTCAGCTTTATGATGGAGTCTGTCATTGATATATTTTGCTTTGTCACCATCAGGCTGTTTTTTTCCTCTCTGACTTGTGACTCATTGGTACGAAAAGGTCCCAGGCATTCTACATATTAACATCTGCGTGTTGGTCTTGGATGTTTGTACGGAGGTTGTAGCACACTTCCTAGTCATCTCTGCAATGCAAACACACTACTGTAAATTCCGGACAATTGAGCGCACCTGAATATAAGCCACACCCACCAAATTTAAAGACAAAAACACTTGGTTCATTTATAGTTTACCCTTGATCAAACTTACTTAAGATTTGGCAGATCAAGACATGTGATATTAGTGTCTGTTACGGAAATGCACTACTTTGGGTTTCTACACTCTAAGCATAATGGGAAATGTAGTTCTTTTAGCCATAAATTAGCCGCATTATTGTTTAAACCGTACAATTCAATGTGAAAAAAGTAGCGGAAATTATGGTACGATTGACTCCTCCTCCAAAGAAAATGTAAGAAGTTTTTGTCAGTGTTTTTCTTTTTTTTTTTTTACTAAACAGATCAATTTCGTCTCAGTAATGAAATGAAAAATGTCTCAATGGGTTATCTCAGTTTTCAATGTTGTGGCTCACTGAGTGACTTCATTTATATAAGATACAATCTATATAAATATATTGATAATGCTGTCAAAAGGAGGAACGATCCAATTTGGTGTACTTCATTAGACAAATCTCATAGGACCCAGCAGAAACAGCCTCCTCCTATGCTCATCCTTTAAACGCTTCCAAGTATTGCAAGCTCAATTATGACGTTATGCACAAAATTATAATTAAATCAGTACACTGCATTTAGTGCACATGGTGTACTTTGAGTGGTGACGCCAGTGCAAGCGAACTGGCTAAGTCAAATTGTATAACGACGAGTGTGTGTATTGATGGAAGGGTTGCGTGTCGAGATGTACGGAAGGGTAGAGCACAAAAGCATGTGTAGTTGTGAATATTGGAGTAGGCAGAGTGGTAGCAAGGTCACTCTCTGTGCGCACAGAAGTGCTTTCCCTCCTCAAACTCAACTTGCTCGTTCTCTTTCCGTCAGTTTTTATTTTTTTTATTTTTCCCAAGCACTGTCTTCCTTTACTCCTTTTTCCTTATAGTTTAAATGATCAGTCAGCGTGTTGCTCTGTCCTCATTCAGATTCCAAAATAACATCTTTAAATTCTTTAGCACAGCTGGCGCTCATCCATATGGGATCTTAAGCATTGTTAATCAATAGCAATTTGTCAAACGTTAGTGTAGTAATATCTTATCTACAGTATATTACAGTATTAAAACAAAAGTGAGCACACCTCCATTTTATTACAGTACGTATATCTTGTCAAGGGACAAACAAACTGTGGAAATGACTTATTGTCTGCCTCCACTCCCCCATGATGACATCATCAGCAACTGGTGGATGTTCCATTTCTTCCATCTTCCTTCCACTTGAGCTCAATTTTTCAATGAAGAGGATCATTCTCAGCTTCGGAATATCCCAGCACACATTGGAATCAATGTTTCCCCTCATTGAACCACGGCTCCACAGTGCCAGCAACACTCATGCAGCCCCAGACCATGATCTTGCCACTACCATGCTTGACTTAGTACTCGTGATACTCACTTGTTTTGCTACCTATTAGATAATAATGAGTTTGTTTTGAGTTACATTTAAACGGTTTTGTCTAGGAATGTGACAGAATGTCCATATGGTGATTTTACATTTTGTACATCCTATTAGAAAACTTAAAAAACATAAATAAATGTACTTGACAATTTGAGACAAGTGTATTTCATTATATGGCTTGAGTATGGCTGAATTTAAATTTTATATGGTTTTACATCGTCATATCGTGATACATCCCTGAAATATTGCGATATACGCTAAGGGCCATACCACCCAACCATAATTTCTATTAAACTAAACTTCTGAGCCTCATGTGTCTTTCACATACACACAAAAAGTGCGCAGACGTATCAGTGCTGCTCTGGGAATCAATTTGCAAGGTTAGAATATGCAAGATAAATACCACAGGGCATGTGCAGAGCGTCATAGCGTCTTCCCATGTAGCCTGAAGGCCTGAAAGCAGTGCCTTAGCCACACCCCACATTTCAACACATTTAGGGATGAATACTGCGTCTACCCTGGGCACGCAATGTTTTTTTTTTCTTTTTGCCTTCTTAAATGCTGACTTCTCTTGTAGTTAACATAACTAGAATAAGTTGTTCCTATTAACTCATTGACTGCCGGCTATTTTCAGAGAAGAGAGCTCCATACTGCCTGAGAGTTTTGGGGCATTTTTTCTGAACTTTCAAGACCCACAGAATATTGAGTTTCCAGACTACAAAAACATTGAAATCTTCTTTCATCAGGAAAAAAGTTTGTTTCTAGCCTTTTGAGGTTTTTATAAATTGGCAGTAGAACATTTGTGTTTTCAGCAAAAATACCTGATTTTCACCGAAATCAAAAATGAGCTTTTTCTGCTGAGAAGCAAATTCAAGCAAACTGGTACCTGACATCATAATTTTTGTTTTAGTGACACCTCGAACATCTGAACAGTTGTTTGCTTCTATGGAACAACGAAAACAACAAAGTGCTGCTGCTTAAGTGCTCTCTAAGTGACTCATCACTGTGATTTAAGTTGATAACTCGATTGATTTTGATCACTTACAATCCATTCATACCAGCCACTCATTTTCCTTTTGGTAGCTCATGATGACATCATTAGTTTGAGTCTCACAGCTTTCTCGTTTTAAATTCCATAAAACAAAGTTCAAATCATTAAATATGATACACTCATTATTAATATGGAAATTAGCACCGGGACTCTCAGGACTCCTGAAAGCTTGTTATTTGAGTGACAGCCCGAGACATTCGTGGTTCATTGCACTGTATTTAAGATATGTTTTATGTTTTTCAAACTCCATATTTGGCACATTATCCTCGGGTGGCCGCTCATACCTTGTTGGTATTTAAGACACATTTCAGCCAATTTTACTGGATTGTGACGGCAGTTGCAGCTCCCTCATAACGGGGAGGTGTCGTCTGCTGACAGATCACTGTCTGGATGAGGGAGCACAGCAGCATCCCACCTCATTACCGTAGCAACACACTAACCGAGAGACCGACACACTACTCGCTATGATTAAGATGTAAATTTCCTCTAATTGGAATGTAAATTCATACATTTATATGAAGACGTCAGCTGTCAGTTTGCAATATTGTGTCCTTTTCTCTGCCGCTCCCCTGTTCCCCAGGCAGGGGACGAGGTGCCTGTAATCTGTATCATACTTCCAGCAGCCCCATCCTGGGATTTGCCGTTTGTTTAATGCCAGCTCTATTGTCCTTCATCCAGCCCATCATTGTAATTCTCCCCATTCATGTTTCTGTGTTTTGTCACCGTCTGATTTGCTCTCGCTACCTGTGTTTGTTTCCCCATGCATGGCTGAGCCGCCAGGGCTTCAGGGACAGGGACTAGGACAGGGAGGGAGGGGAGGCTGGGTTTTGAGATGGGGCCCGGGTCATTGGGTGGCCGTATTTTGTGTGTGCATCGATTACTTCTGCTGAATGTTCCTGAATGCAAATAAGTCTGCCACTTTGAGAGGAAGCACATGTATCTGAAGTAATTAATTTTACCCTTGAATGCCAGCTGTGGTGTTGGTGTGACGTGTTCCAAATTGAGCTTTCGCACCAAAAAGGTGTTAATTTAGGGATTTGGCAGATGAAATAAGTGTGTTTGCCAATATGTATTATGTCCACACAAATCAAATGTGTCTTTTTGGATGCCGATTTCAAAGCCTGGGTCATCTTGTGGCTTTGTGACTACGCTCAAATGTGACACAGTCACACAATATTGGCACAAAATATAAACAAATTAGCAATTTTAAATCTCACACTTTTTCTTGTTGCTTTCTGCCAATTAGAAAACAAAAATAATAAAATAGAGAACATTACCACACTCCTTTGTGATTTTTGCCCATTTTCTGATTTTTCAGTTAAATGTTAGTCAATGACAACACAATTGAAACAAAATGCCGTTTTTAAATTAAACTTTTTAGTAAGGAAAAAAACCCTAACCTACGGCCCTGTGTGAAAAAGTGATTGCCCCCTTAAACCTAATAACTGGTTGGGCCACCCTAGCAACAACAGCTGCAATGCGATGACTTGCAGTGAGTTTCTTACAATGCTGTGGCGGAATTTTGGCCGACTCATCTTTGCAGAATTGTTCCAATTCAGCCAGATTGGAGGGTTTTTGAGCATAAACTGCCTTTTTAAGGTCATGTCACAGCATCTCAGTAGGATTCAGGTCAGGATTTTGACTAGACCACTCCAAAGTCTTCATTTTGTTTTTCTTCAGCCATTCGCGGTGGACTTGCTGGTGTGTTTTTGATCATTGTCCTGCTGCAGAACCCATGTTGGTTTCAGCTTGACGTCAGGAACAGATGGCCAGACATTTCGACTACAGGATTTTTTTGTAGACGGCAGAATTCAGGCTTACATTTATACCACAGCAAGTCTTCCAGGTCATGAAGCCGCAACAGCCCCAGACCATCACACTACTGCCACGATATTTTACTGTTGGTATGATATTATTTTTCTGAAATGCATCTGGAATCAAATACTTTTATTTCAAATGTAATGGAACACACACTTTCCATGTATGTGATGTTGCACATATCGATGTCGGAATCGGATATTGAGTGTTGAGCAATAACGGCATATCGGTTATCGGCAAAAAAGCCAATATCGGTGTATGTGGATGTATAACTCACATGGTCATGAGCTGACTGTTGTTGTGAATTACTAATTTCTTGTGCAACCACCTAACTGACATGCCATATCTTGCTCATTGAACATGATGTTGTTTGCTGTGTGAATAGCACAGATCATTGTGCGTCTGTGGGCGTGTACCTTAGAATATGCATATTTTCAGTGCATTCCACTCAGGCCCATTGTCATGAGGCGCCGCTCACGTCACGCAAACCTTTCATTACAAGACTATCAGACTTTAAGAGTTTGTCATTGCCACAGATCCTACAGAACTTCCTTGATACCTGATAAAGATTTTGCACGAATACATATGATCTCAAGAAACCCTTTTATTTGAGTCCAGGCTAGTGGGTTCAAAAAAGGTCCCATGTTCCACACAGAACTGAGTTCCCACGTTGTACGAGTCCAGCTGAGAGTTTACCTGAACACCAGGAATTCCGACAATGCTTCCATCGCATGTCAATACTGCTCCACCCACGTCTGGCACCACATCTTCATGTCATGCCCCAGCTCAATTAGCAAGAGATCCTAATAAACCTCTCACTTCCATCCATCACATTCCTGTTGAACGCACCGAAGCGACGGCGTGGAAACTTGACACGTTCCCAGACGTTGTTTGGGAGAACGTGGAATCTGCCTCTGGTCAGATGAATCAGTTAGAGCTGGTCGTGTGGGAAGTGCTGTGATTGTAAGACGGCCTATCCGGAATGCAACCACTCCCATGCACCGAGCAGCTGCACCTGTCAGCTGAGGTGAGGTGGCTGAGGAGGAAGTGGTTCACCTCCCTCTCTTGCCTTGGCTACTTAGAGCGTGAGTTGTACAAGTCCTGTGTAACACATGAATGCAATACCTGGTCCATTTTCTATGCCGCTTATCCTTATGAGGGTCGCGGGGTTATGCTGAATGCTGACTTCGGGCGAGAGGCGAGGCACACCCTGAACTGCTCGCCAGCCAATCACAGGGCACATATAGACAAACAACCATTCACATTCATACTTAGGGACAATTTAGTCTCCAATTAACCTAGCATGTTTTTGGAATGTGGGAATCTCCTGACTGTGTGGCCAACATGCTAACCACTCGTCCCCCGTGCATCCCCAGAATTGACTTATTTGCATAAAAATAAAGTTACCGTTTCATAATTTTCATTGCTAGTTCCTGTATAGCATTTTTAAATGACGTTATATAGTGATGAGCCAAAGAAAGCAATGTTTTGCTCTTGCCAACCTTTGTACAGTATGTGTCATAATGACGAATCTCAAGGTCACATCCACAAAGCCTTAAAGGGACTGTTTCCCTCTTGCTCAAGATTGATTTTTTTGAACCAAAAATATAGAAGATAAAAATAAAAAAGACCACCGGCTTGCATATGTTGCCATTAGTGTTTTAAAACAACAGACTGAAAGGAAACATGTGGGATGTCTGACATTCATGCCTGTCACTTCTCAGCATTGCTATGACTGCACAGTTTGCAGTCACGCTGTTATGATTTAATGATATTTAGTCAGCAGTCGTAGCAAAACCTTAACAAGTTTCTGTTGTTCGCTGGCAGCATATTGTGTGTATGTGTTGCATGGGGCGTGGCTTGCATGCGCAGACCAGGTAGAGGGCGGGCTATGATTCTTGCAGAATGTACGATGAATGTACCTCTTGATAGCAGCATAACTGTACCCTTGACGCATGCACATGCCTCCCTACCGAGTTGCTTGTGCAATTATTTTTATGAAATCGTGCCTTTGTTATTAAACACCTTAAGTTGGATTGACTTGAAATTTTTCACACAACTCAATGCCGTCTACAAAGAACCCACTGTAACTTTAGAGTGACACCACAGAATTTGGTACACTGTTCCAGGATCAAACTGTTGCCATCATATTTCAGATAACTAATGGCCTAAGCAATTTTAAGCGTGCACACATGCATACACTTCAAGTTCCAAATGTGAAAATGGGTAATTGTGCATCATAGAGCTGTCACAAAAGTTATGCTTGTATGTATTTTTTCACAAAAAGCCCTTTCCTTGTTGGGAAGGGATTTTTTCCTGAAACTATGTCCTACAGCTGATGACGAAAGAACAGAATAAGGTAGAAACAAAAACTTTTTTGATGAAAGATAAGTCTAATCTTTCCATATTTATATTGCCATAGAACACAATATTCTGTGTACCTTGAAAAATCAGTCAAAATAGTCTAAAATGGCCGGTACTGAAGAAATTGAAAAATGGCTGAGATGAATGACTTAATATTGACTTCACCTTTGCGGAAATTCACTTATCGTGGTCAGGTCTAGAACTAATTAACCGCGATAAACAAGGGATGACTGATCCAGATTGCTCATTTGCCACACAATTCATCATGGAAAATATTCTTCATTTATGTGTATTAGCTGAGAAAGTTTCTCCACCTTTCCTTCCCAATTTTTCATTCCTATTCTTGGAAAAATCGTTGGCTCACCAATGGTCCGAACCTGACTCTGTAGGTCACAGCACAGAGTCATCAGGCATTGCAGGAAGAAAAGTGGGGCAGCGAACAAGAGGGGGATAGACAGTCATAGAGAGAGAAAGAGAGGGAGAGAGAGAGAGCATTTTGTCCCCCAGGTATGACCGAGTCACTCATGCAGAAGGATCCCACATGGAGGAAGGTGGAAAGGGGGGTGATGAAGAAACTCTTGGCTTCCCTCTTTTCCCTGAAAACACATCTGTCTTCTTTCTCCATCCTTTCTCCTTTTGTGCATCCTTCCTTTACCTTCCTACACAGAGCTGCTGAATGCCGACATTTGAAAGAAACTTTGCAGGGATTCTTTCTTTTGGACACACTTGTGGTGCCTCTTACATGCAAATCTGTGTCGACCACAGCATCCTTATTTTAGTCTAGGCCAGAGTCGTCTCATGGCTGCATGCATTAAAACAATTAAACTTGGTCCCCTCCCTCACCACAACAATCATTTGCGGATGTGTTGGGTGAAATTTAGCAAGAAATTATCATTTTCTGAATCACTTCACTCCACTCGCTTTGTGCCGCTTTCGTTCTTTCTGTTCCTGCGTCATGTCTTTCAGCTCCTTTAAAAGGACTCCAAGCCCCCCGTCATGTTCTTCTTTTTGCTTCCTTTCTCTGTACTTTTTTTGTCCATCATTATCCAACAGCACTTTTCTGTGCGTGCAAATGCTTTTTGAACAGGTTCCTTTCTTTCTTTTCAGGGCGGATGTCATTGTTGCCGCCTGTGGGCTGGGTGTATTTATTTAGGGGTAATTGGTGTGTGGATGAGTGAGGTAATGAGGTGCATCCACACTTGGCTGCATGCTCCCCTCCTGACGAGGCCTAGCTGGGGCTGCGACATGAACTCCACCACGCTCCCGACTCCTCCACACAATCCAGAGTGGCTCTTATACACCCAGGTGGACAAACACAATTGCTTGGACTGATACTTCAATCAAGAGCCTGGGATTTGTGTGTGTGTGTGTGTGTGTTTTGTGTGTGTATTCACACATTTGTATCCAGGGAGGGAAAGGACACAGTAGGTTGTTTGCTTGTGTGGCGGCTTGTGTTTGTGTAAGTGATTTTTTTTTCAGTGCATGTATGAGTGCGTGTTCAATGGAGCTCAAGAGGACCTTTGGCTCTCCTAGCCCACTGCCAACCTCCAAAGTGGCCCGGATGTCCTGCAGAGTTACCTAATGATTTCACTTACACCTCCCTTATCTTTCTGGCCCGTGTGGCTGCAACCGTCTGACGCTTCAGCCTTTACATGCCATTTGCTGCCTCATATCCTGTGAAATTCAATTGCACAGCACCAACTGTAGCCAGAGTAGGGGGATATCCCTCACTCCCTCCCTCTCGGTCTTTGCTCACTCTCTTTCTGCCTACGTAAATACAAACAGCTCTCGCACCATGCCGTTTACACATCATCACCAAGCAACATTCACGTTTGCCGTGGCCCATTTTGTACTTTAAGGTGTTTCTTAGCTAATGTTACGCATCGGTTGTTGTGTTGTTATCAGGGTAATTGCTACGGACCTTGCAGCCTTTGATGGATACACAATTACTGTATGCAAAGCATAAGTGGACTCATTTTAGTGCAGGATTTTGAGTTGCTAATGGTGCATTATTCAGCTTTTGGTCTGTCCCCAAAAGTGCCGGGCCAAATCAAACACGCCGCTCCAGGGTAATTGAGGCCCACTCCGCACCCCCTGCGGTGAGCACGGCAGAACTGTAATCCCCTGACAACTCTGACTTGGCCCCAATCTGGCAGGCCGCCCATTTCCCAGCAAAATGCCGAACTCGGGCTTCAGGGAGGCTGAAGAAGTTGATGGCCACATTGGGAACTCTTTCCAATTTAGTTATTCAACTCACTAAACCTCTTCTTTTATCTCTGTACTCTTATTTTGTGTTCTGTTTCTTCTACAGAAGTGGCTACTACACATATAGTATATTGAAAATTGCATTTTTTAACAGTTTGGCAGTTTAAAGCATTATTAATGATTTAAAATTTTCAGCGTTATTTTTCTATTATTTCTGCTGAGGGGAGAAAATAAATGTCTGAACAAACTGCGTTCCACCTTGGCGGTTTTCAAATGTACATTATTCATTATTATATCATTTGACATTCAAATGCAAAGGTGACTATGGGGTGTAATTTCATGTTTAGAAGGCTATAATAGTTCTATAATTAGAAAGTCATAAACCAGTTTTCCATGCTCCAACTATGAAAGTATTTAGTTTTTTAATATTAAATTTGACTTGTTGAAATTCACTTATCGCATTTGGGTCTGGAACCAGTTAACCACGGTAAATTAGTGATTACTGTATTTTATCAGAATAGTTGACCTGATTTCATATGCATTTTTGGTTGTTTGTTAGTTTATTTATTTTTATTATTTTAATTAATTCCAAACAATGTCAAAGGTGCCAGCTCCTATAGGGGGCTTTTTCCAAAGAGGGTATTACATGCATTTAGCACTGTCTCTCTTCATTTTTAACTTTAGCTTGCATGTTCCTCAGGCCCTGGCTCACTTTGTAATGGCTTTAATAATGCGTAACAATTAACACTCAGCCGGCGCTCTAGGTTAACGGCTGGCTAAAGCGTTTCGGGCTAAATAAAAAAAAAACATAGTGCATCAAAAACCTTGGGGTTGTGTGGAAAATGGAAGGTGGTGAATTTTTTGACAGGGCAGCAGAGGTGATGTCTCATTGCCCCTGACACCCCGAACACCCTAAAGGTGGCTTGGCCAACAGTCCACCCAGGAAGGACCTCACCTTGCTATAGCTAAAATTATACATGCACCTGCCCGCAGGGAAAACAGCGTACTAGAGATGAGAGCGGTGGTAGAGGTGTAGGTGTGGGGGGGGAGAAGCAGTAGATAGGAGGACAAGAGGATGCAAGAGACTTTTGCAAAAATGAATATCCTAAAATTAGCCTAAAACAGACATGCAGCGGGGAAACTTCAGTCAGCATCAAAATATTAATTCTAGGCTTGTTATTCTTCTTTTGCCTTTTTTGAAACACAGCCACGACCCCATTAGGAGAAGTGGTAGAGAAAATTGATGGATGATTGTGTCCGTTTTTAGATGAAAAGTTTGGTCTATGTTCACGTAATATGAGTCTGCACCAGAGAGGAGACAGTGAATAGGTCAAATCGAGGTTTTTCAGAGTGCTTCAGAAGTTCAGTAGATTAGTGGAACAAAGCAGTGCAGCCTCAGGTGATTCCACAGAGAGCATAGGAGCTACTGTGTGACTTTGAACAAAGAAGCACAAAAAGGACAGTGAGTCGATGTGAGTGCATATGTTATCATCAGCTGTTTTCAACTGTTCATGTAATGTAATGCATACAGTCACACTAATCACAATGCCTTCCATCACAAATATAGAAAGTATGGGGCATGCATGATATTCTGACTATACATTTATACCGCAAGCTCATATATAAAAGAAAAATTTGCATCTATTCCTTGAAAGCAGCAGTTTTGTCCCAGTATCTCAAGACGGAGGCTCCAATAGAATGCTAACAATTCTGGATGCTCCCCAGTGGCAGAGTTCAGGCTGTTTGCCTGTCGACTGACGTGCAGTGAATGGCCTTAGAGGCTCTAGGCTGGTCTATGTGTGGCCCGGCTGGTCCAAGTCAGCAGTAATGACTAGCTTTGGCCAGCATGCCTGTTAATGTGAATGGGGTTACTCAGGGCAACACCTTTTCAGCTGGGTCCTATGAAGTCCCCAGTATGGTGGTCTTTGTCCGTACAAGGGCTGTCCTCTCAGCAAAAAGGGCTCCTTTTTTGTGAGCACTATCAACTGGTGATGGATTATACCCACCCCCGTTTATTCATTGGGACAGATTAACAGACACGGATGCATGCAAACATACACACACATACTCATACATGCGGGCTCTCGCAACGACACCAAACGTTGTTTTGTCCAATTGTGTCTTGGATAGATGAAATCTACACAAATAGATGAGAATATCTATAACATATAACAATAGAGATATTGTATATATTTTATTTTATTATTTTTTACCCAAAATATACCCAAAATGGGTCTCATCTGCAGGTTTCAGAACGTTTTTACCATTTTTTTGTTGCTCTTCTAAAGCATCCACCCAATGTTTTTTTTGTTTTTTTATCGTTAAATCGGCATAGCGCTCTCATTGTAAAATTTGTTCCCTCTTTATATTTTTTTGCTGGCACATGTCTTCTTCTGCGAGAATGATTAAGCTCTTCCCAAAGGGTCAGTCACATATGCAGGCTGCCACAGTAACCTCCAGGTGACCCCTAGATTTGTCAAATGTTATCCTGGTAAAGTTTGTGCTGAAGACGAGAGAGATTTGGCGTGTTTATTTACAGTACATGACTGAGTTTCACAAATGTTGTGGAAAGCTTGCTTTGCAAGACCTGCAGAGCCCAGAGGTAAAGTGTGTGTATCTGCTCTTTTTTGTACGATTGGTGGGTGGAGACTGAGTGCAATTGTTAATATTACATGACCAAAGGTCCATGGTAATGCTGTGGTTTTTACTTTTTGGTGGTTTGCAGTGTGGGAAGAGACTGGTATTTTATTGACTGGACCTGACAAAAGTATATGGACATTTCCATGTAAATACTGAAAGGCAAATAGACAGTGTACGTGTGCATGACTACGGTTCTGGCATGCATAGTGAGTTTTCAGACAGATTTTTGTGAACTGTAGATTGTTGACAATGTTGGTTTAAAAAACCCCAAAGAAAAAGGTATCTGAATCATTGTCCTGTGTCTCTGCGAAGTGTGATTTTTACAACATGGCATCTGTATGGTACTAGAAAACCTGCTCCTACCAGATGTGTCAGTGATGCCTTAACCTGAGGACTTTCATCGTCGGAGGGATGAAATGTGTGTTCGAGGGTTGGAGGGCGCAAGAGGTCCCCCAGATAGTGCTGTCATAACCCATGCAGCCGCTCTCGTTGCTACGGGCCTATGTGTAGTGAAGGCAGCACTTAGATATGTTTGTACTCTACGCCCTCTATCCCGCTCCCTTTCTCCTTTGGCTCCATGTCACCCCAGGGGTAGGACCAGCACTTCCTGGCTGTGCCCAAGTCCATAACACCAACTAACCCCCTCCCCCTTGCTACCCACTACTGCTCGGGTCAGTGTGCCCTCGCCTCCCCAACCCTGTCAACCTACAGCGCCCACAGTCCATACAGACAGTGGCCTGCAAAGAGAAACAAAACAGATCTGAAAAGAGACCAAATGGCCCCACACAGCGCTCCCTGTCAAAGGCCTTGACAGGCCAAAGCAGAGGCACCCCCTCAGAGGAGGACCTCGGTTGAAGATGCTGACGACAGAGATAACAAGTCAAGTTGTTATGGTACAGCACACTTACACTTTGGCCCCTTGTTTGCCCGTTTTGCTTATTCAGAAACGCTGTAGAGCTAACTAACTGATTACCATGCATGTCATGCTTAGTAACATGACAGATGCTATCAAATGCTGTTTTACATCAGTCTGTGGACCGTGAAGGGTAAGTGGAGGGGGCGCCTGCTACCTACTCAAAAGCAATAAAGATTCCATTAGATTTAAAACATAAACATGAAATATTTTCAGCCAGTCAATTTCCGGTTAGGACATGCTCACTTAAAATGAAAATCAGTTGTGTTATTAGTCACTTCCCATTCTTTCAGTGTTTGGGAACATAATTACACTAAAATGCTTAGTCATCCTTCTGTCAGGCAAATTAGCCATGAAGCAGAAGACGTTTCTGGCCTGTGTGACATACGTCCCACTGTCTTTACAAATGGATTATTTGGGATAAGGAAGCAGGTGACAAGATGACCAGGTGTCCTTCGCTGAAGAAAAGAGTCTTTTCAATCACAATTTGTATGATTACAAAAGAATTGGTTGAGAATGTATGCACTCTGTGATAAATATAAGCAGCCCTGGATAAATGTATGCACTGTAATAGCTGTGAGAATGAAGCTATAGTAAATGAAAAGATGTAAGACGATTCAAGTTTGGAAATGACAAACACCTAAGGTCAACAGGTGATTCCTTATGCAAGGCCATGGATCAAGTTGCACTCTTTGTTACCGCAAAAGAAGCGGAAGGTAGAGCTTTTTTCCTCTGCTTTTGTTTGCTGTGGGTGAGTTAGAATTACCCAAATGACAGGATTTTGACCGGTGCTCTTTCTGCATTTTTTTTTCCTGTCAAGGTAGTGGAAGTATTCTGTGGAACGGCTGGGATAAATGGGATGATGCTGTGCTTCTCAAATTGAAAAGCACATCATCTCATTATGTTGGGGTTAAAGCTAACATGTTCCTCTGGATCTAGCAAATGATTTTCCCACACAATGGGGTGTAATTTTATCGGCGTGAGGGATTATGGCACTGTGAGGCAATTTAGTCCGCAGATAGGAAGCAACTATGGGAAAGTTTGACATTGTTTAAATGTACTACTATTGGTTGTCCCGACTGGTTAGTTGTCACATGTATTTAGCTGACTTTATCAGGATAGTGTTGAGTTTCTCTCATTTCACTGACTACTATTATGGCAGAATTATTGAAGAGCTTATATACTGAGCAAATGGTGAGTACAATAGTTTGTGCTAAGTAGGTATTTAATGGTAAATGTTGTGTCACTTCTGTTATTTTTCTCCAGTCCCTGGTTAATCTGATTTGAACGGTCAGACCAGTCATCAACAAAGTGTTGGGTTTCCCATAGTTTTAAGATGTACAGTGACATGGGCCATTTGAAAGTCTGGCTAAAACACTATGGGAGAAATGACTCGTTAAAAATTAGCACCTAATACTCTGATCATTAGCAAGCCGTTACCACTGGTGGAATGCCTTTGATGGCACTGCTTTGTGTGTAGGCGGTTTCTTCTTAAGCTCCAGCAGGGAAATGTCTGTTTTAGACTGTGAATGTAGTGTATCCACACTTGGATCATGACGCAATGGTTATAGAATAAACAGCAGTGATGAACCATTAGACGGTGCTTTAATCCCGACAAACATCCGCCACTGTATATTTAGGCGAGGAACAACAAGCAGCATGAACCGCCATATTCTTTAAGAAGAGGCACTTTGGGGTGATTGGTAATCTGAATGGAATTGCCCATTGTGGGGTGATATTAGTAACCCTCTTAGGCAAAGCTAGTCTGTGGGCTGGCCCCGAGGGCTCATTTCAAGTGCTTAATGCTCGTTTGGAGCTTTGTCACCTCTCAGCCTGTCGCCAGCATGGCCGCCCCCCAAGCCCCTCTGGCCACGCAACGGAGCTGAACCACTGCTCGCCACCAGGGAGAGAGCTCTGACATCACACTTTTTAACACGGTCGATCACGTGCATATTCACATATACTGCCCTCTGCATCGCATCCAATGGTGTCATTTCCCGCCGTCCACTGATATCCAGCAGCATCCCCCCGCCTCCCATTAGTTCCTCCACCATCGTGAAGGTTGCCAGGCAGCCGGGAAAGACTTCACTCACATACACCCCACGATGCCTCTGAGGGTTTTCCGGATGTCCTTGTTTACACCATGGAGCGTGCACGTCGTTGGGAAGCAGATTCCCAGATCATGTGTCTTAAGCTCTCCACTGACCTCCGTTAATTTGGTGTCAATGCAAATGTTCGTACAGGCGTGGCCTATCACCTTTAGCGAAACGTGGCTATTCCATCCGTATTAGCCTGGAGTATTGGTGGCAGGCGGTAACTAGCCTGGCTTTTCCCTGAATGTGCCGAGCCGATTGATTGGTTTTGTCTGCTCCTCCCTTCAATTTTGATGTTACCATTGATTGTTCTCATGTGGCCCTGAACTCAAAGGTTAGAGGAGCTGAGCCACACTTCTGGATTGCTTTGACCTTCGCTCTGCACATGCTCAGTGGGCCCACAGAGCCCAGAGCCAAACACATGCAGCTAAGCCAGGACTGTGGGTGCGTGACAGCCAGACAACGGTGTGATGTGTGATATCTTTTTTTTTTTTTACTCCCTACACCCTCTGAGGATGATGTATATGTGATTGATTTTCCTCCATCCCCGCTCGCTAGCGTGTTTCCGCTGCAGTGCACTAAGCAGGACTGAGTCCAGGCTTGATCAATGCATTGTTTTTCTTTTTCAATTACACTTGACTGAGCTAACGACACGAAAGGTTACGCAGGTGAGGTTTGGCAGGGGTTGGAAGAAGTAGCGTCTGGAGGCCCCCTCAAGGCCAATATGTGAGTCTGCGGAGGAAGAGCACAGATCTCGGTGTGAGTTGAAACCATCCGCTAATTCATCATATCTAGAACTCGCTAGTTCTTCATTGTGAATTTTCACCAAGCAGGTTTTGGGTTCTCCATTTTAAAGGTTTTAAATATTATATGACACGGTTTCCACCAGTATGATAAAGTAGCGCACTAAGGGGTTACATCCCTGCCTTTGACACTAAAGTGCTTTCTGATGTGGGGTTCAGTCGGTTTTCTTTAATGTATGAGGAGCTTGTTTCCAGACCCGCTCCATGTGTAAAGTGCCTGTAGACAACTTGGCACTATATAAAATGATCCCCATTTTTCAAGACCCGTTGTTCGACAAAATCAGAGGAAAAAAAGTACAATAGGAATTTTTATCAGTGAAAAAGCAACTAGTAGATTTTAATTTTTACGAAGCCACTGGATTGTTGCATAACTCTACTTCATTGATCACACATTTACATGAGTTTTTCCTCTTTCTGAATGGAATCTATCCGAATGACTTTTCCGAAAACAATGGTATACATGGAAAGGAATAATCCAATCTCTGGTCTACATGCGCCGCTGTAATCAAACAATTCAAACAAGTCAATGCGCAGTAAAAAGTAAACATCGACATCGAGTTTTTCTTTCACATGTTGGAATAATTCTGTATTGCTTTAATAAGTTTTTCATCCGTCCAGTCTTGAAATTTATTTTGGATCAAAAACAAACTTTCCACAGCAGTCCAGTGCTGATTACTCGCCTCCATTTTTAAAACTGAGGAACGTCTCTAGCTGCGTGTTATGTCATATCTGAGCGTGGATAAAAAGGGTAAATTCTTTCCGTTGGAGCAAATAAACCAAATGCAAGTGGAGTATTTGGGTCCATGTATACGTGGCTAGTGTCTCAAGAGCCTTATGACCACAAACGTGGATATGATAGCACCACTCGATGAGCCAGACTTCAGTATCTGCTCACCACTTCATGGGCGACAAGATTACAACACATCTTGGTATACTGTACATCTTACGATAGCTACTGTATGCTAGTGTTGTGTCCCACTCTTCAGTGTTACATTGTTGTATCTGATATATGGCATCTTTTATGGAGCATAGTTGCAGTTTATATGTAAAAATTTGATAACATGCACAGTAACCATACACTGTATCTATCGGTCGCTGGTGTGGGTAGGTGAGGGGGAAGAAAAGCTCTGACTTTTTTTGGAGACACTGGTTGGTTTGCTTGTGTGAGATGACATTTTTTTAGGGAAATTGTATATTTGAGTCAATACGGTCAATAAAATTGACGTGATTAGCATAATGGTGGAGCTACCATGCTGCTGCTCCATGGGTTGGTCAATGTGAGTTGACACAGTCCACAATGGACTGAATGGACAAAGTTATTTTTTATGATATCAGCATGCAGCAGAACCAGTGTCTTCATCTTTTCTGTCCTTTTAGTGTGTTGCACCACGATGACATCGCTATACCTTCAGTAGAAACACAAGACACATCAAGGTTTACCATTCCAAAGCACCCTTCTTAGTCCCGTGTAACCTCATCTTAACCATCCTACATGAAATTATAGGTCCTTCACAGTGTCTCAGTAGTCACCTGTCCAACATAATCTGCCGGGCGGCATAAAGGCCACTGCTCTTGTTTCAACTCACAAAGGACTCGAGTTCGCCGAAAGCAGACCTCTTGAGTTTGACGCCTCCATGATCGGTTGACCACAGTAGCAGGAGGAAGAACAAAAACTCCATATCAGACTAAAACATCAGGGAATACGTTTTGCAGTTTTGACTCTTTAGATCCTTTAAAAACAGCACACTGAAAAAGAAGGAAGCCGTCTACCCTTTAGGGGTGAAGAGCATTGCGTACTCCTGATTATCTCTTAGTAATGACGCCGTTAAAGCCTGTACCAAAACACCTAGTCATTAGCAAAGAGATAAGTATCTATGGGAGTCTCCTAAAGCTGCATGTCTGGAGGGGGTAAGGACACAGTGGGCAAGCCAAGCTTTACAGGGATGGGCGAGGGGGGGGGGTGTTATGGGGGAGATGTGAGATGCAGGCTTTGACCGGGAGGTTTCAGATGTCATGGCAGATTCTTTCAGGGGAAAATTACAGGGTTCACCTCCTCTTGTAGCCAGGATGCCTTCATTCTGATTCCTCTGTAGATGCTCAAGCTGGCCAACACCGTTGACACTTCACTCTCAGAGCCTCTTCAGCACTTTGTTCATTGGAGGGCCATCAGGCGCTTTTTCTGAAGAGAGGAGTGTAGCCCCGCTTAAGCTTTATAGCAGTTAGCGTGTTGGTCTTAGGGGGCTTTACACGAGTGGCCCTCATTAACCTCTTAGCGTCTTTGTGCTCTGAGTTGGCACAGGGCTGCTCGGCAGATAAGCTTTGCTGTGAAACAAGTTACTCAGCGAAAACGATCCATTCCACTGACTCCAACGGTCATACGTGTCAGCTCACGTGCATTATTCATGCGCATTTGGTCTGAACTTCTCAGGGTGCCTTGACGCAACAGCGACCTAGTCATTTGTGAAATATACGTACAAGAAAAGGAACCTGCAAGACCAACTGAAACCACCGTAGTATGCATGCCAGGCCAGTAGTTGGCGATAGCAACACCACGCTAAAGTGTGTCATCCACAACAGTCATACCACATTTGAGTGCCATTTACCAGTACAGGGAAAAAACTAACATCTAAGCAAGATTACATGCAGTAGAACCTTGGTTTTTATTTCACATGCACTGATGAGGCCTTCAAGAGCACTGCGTAATTGTGATTGTCAGGTGAATGGGTTTTTCTGTAATTCATTACGTCTACAAAAAAAGTTGCAATTTCAGAACTATGATAAGGAAGCAACGTCTTTATTATACGTGAATGTAAATAAAGAGAAACATTGTAACTTTAACTCTTAATTGCTGCATTTAAGTATGCTTGGAAATCCCACAATATTCACTTAAAACGTGAATTCAACTTTGAACGCAACTCGTCATTCCTCATAATAACACAGTTGAAGTGTGATTCAAATATCCTGTCCTATCTTTCTTTCAAAAAATACACTACAAATATTTTAGACAGTGTGACATGGTGATTAATCGTGATTAATTAATTTGACCGTGTGATTAATCTGATTAAAAATTGTAATTCATTTCCAGACCTACTAAAAAGATATTTTTGTCCTTACTGTCTTATATCAATTTTTCTAAGTAATACGTAGTGCAATATGATATATGGTTCTTAATTTTCCCATATTTGACTATGTTTCAACGATTTTAATTACGTTTCAAAAGTCCTGCAATCATTTTTCGTTAAACTTTTCCTATGTACACAAAAATATTGTTCACATCATAATCTATCAGGTGCATATCACTCCAAAAAGTGCGGTTTAATTGTCCAAGGCGTCCAAAAAGCAGTCAATATCTGGTGTGACCACCTTTTGATTACCGTATACTCCATATGCCACACCTAAGGTGGATGAATTATGAATGATGTATGCTCGATAACACAGACTTGGACAGATTTGTGAACGATATTGGAGCGAAAACGGCCTTTTGTGTACGTAGAAAAAGTCTGACATCCTTGAGTTCTTGCTTATGAAAAATACTCTGCTAGCGTATGCATTGAAATGTTGACAATGCCGTCGTCATGTGACCTAAGCGCTGCTGTTGTCGTCTTGTGAATGCATCTTATGTAGCATACACAACACTTCAGAGCAGCTCCGTTCTCTCTCTCTCTCTCACACACACACACACACACACACACAGCTTCTATGAGACGTAACAACGAAAGCTCTCTGAAGCATTTTCCAACACGCTAGCAGGACTGTGCAGAGTGCTGAAGCATCTAATGCAATTTCAAGGCAACATGACTCTGTGAATAAACATCTCTGAAGGCGACCATCTACTGTACGTTGATCCACTGTGGAAGTGCGTTTTTGTCAGTCAAATAACCCCCCCACACCCCCCTCCCTCTTCTGATTTGTACAGCGACTCCATTTGCCTCCTGACTTGTCTGAGACGGTGAGTCGTGTGAGCAAGGGGGAGCTGGCAGGAGCAGCCATGGCGGCCTCAGCCTGCGGCTCGGCCACCTCCGGCAACAAGCGCCTGGATTTCTAGTGCGACCAAAACTTCTTCCTGTTTGCCATGACGACCTGCCCACGTGATGCCCGGACACGTTTCATATCATTTCAAACTTCTTTTTGTAGTTTTCTCACAAAATAAAACCCTCTCAAACTACACAGGCTTTGTGTTCACTCTCATACAAGCGTAAAAAGAAGTTCATCACGTATTAAAAGACTTCTCCATTTTGTTGACACTTTTTCTTTCTGTTTGGGTAACACAAAAAGCCAAAGAAAAAGCGATACTCGCAGATCAGTGATGTTAGAAGAAATAAGTCAATCCAAATGGAGTCTGTTATGTTATGTTATTCCCCTCCCAAGTAGAAGACAAACTGGTGAAATAAAGGTTGCTAAGGAGGAAACTAACCTAAAGTGCATGTAAATCAAAACTGGGTCTTGGGTTCTAAAAGGTGGCAGGGGAATTTTTATTCTTCCTGCCACCCACTAAGTCTGTCAAAATGATAGCACAAAATAAACCCAGTTAAAGAAAAGAGTGGAAATCAGTGGACCAGTGGAAGGCCAAAACACAAAATCCCACAGAGCACACTTTATTCTCATTAAACACCAAGAGAGTCAACTGAGGGTGTTGACTCTCAAAAAGAACTGCTCAGCAAAGCTCCTTTTATACCCGCCCAGCCCTGCCGATTACTATCACCTTCAGCTGGGAGTGGACGCCACAGGTGCTTCCACTTGCTCCTAACGACAAGGGGATTCAGGTGGGGGGGAAAAAACAAAACTCATAACGAGTTGCACAAGAAATAGTTCATATTATATTCAATTTTTCACCCTGGAGAATTCACTACTTTCTCAACTCATGGAGTAAAAATGAAAACTTAATGCGGTGTTCTCATGAGAATAGTACAATATGAACCAAGCTCCATACTACATTACCCCACAAGCTAATTATTATTAGGAACAACTTCCTTATGAATAAAGTCATAGTATTATGCTCTCAAATTAATCTATTTATTGTGTTTCTATGCAATGAATTTGATTTTCTCCACGTGCATTGCCATGGCCATTTTGGATTACAACACAATTCTCATAAAATGCATTATTTTGTTTTAAGTCTTCCAAAATGATGACATTTATTATCGAAACAGTAGAACTTTTTATGTTCTATTGTCTTTATTATCGGAAAATGTATTATTTTTATTCTGTTAAAATTTTGATTCCCCGCCCCACAAGACTTTGGTCTTTATTGCTGAAGAAAAAAATGTAATAAAAAGGATTATTTTATCCTCATAAATGTTATTCTCATAAAGCGATTGTACTTCAATCTTTATTCTCTGGAAATTCCAACTTTTTTCTTATAAAATTAGGACTTTTTTTCCTGAAGAACATTATATATTTATTCTCTAAAAATAAGACTTATTCTGCTATATATGTTTTTTCATAAATAATATTTATTATAATTTATGAAAATTCAATAACTTTTTAAAATTTTGACTTTTTTCTTTTTTCAAGGAAAAAGTTCTGGGATAATTGTGGCTTTTTTTCTCATAGTTTAAATGTTGGTAAATTCATTATTATTGTCATCAATTACATACAGTGAAGAAAATAAGTATTTGAACACCCTGCTATTTTGCTATTTCTCCCACTTAGAAATCATGGAGGGGTCTGAAATTTTCATCGTAGGTGCATGTCCACTGTGAGAGAGATAAACTAAAAAGAAAAATCCAGAAATCACAATGCATGATTTTTTAACAATTTATTTGTGTGATACAGCTGCAAATAAGTATTTGAACACCTGAGAAAATGAATGTTAATATTTGGTACAGTAGCCTTTGTTTGCTATTACAGAGGTCAAACGTTTCCTGTAGTTTTTCACCAGGTTTGCACACACTGCAGGAGGGATCTTGGCCCACTCCTCCACACAGATCTTCTCCAGATCAGTCAGGTTTCTGGGCTGTCGCTGAGAAACACGGAGTTTGAGCTCCCTCCAAAGATTTTCGATTGGGTTCAGGTCTGGAGACTGGCTGGGCCATGCTAGAACCTTGATATGCTTCTTACGGAGCCACTCCTTGGTTTTCCTGGCTGTGTGCTTCGGGTCGTTGTCGTGTTGGAAGACCCAGCCACGACCCATCTTCAATGCTCTGACAGAGGGAAGGAGGTTGTTCCCCAAAATCTCACAATACACGGCCCCAGTCATCCTCTCTTTAATGCAGTGCACTCGTCCTGTCCCATGTGCAGAAAAACACCCCCAAAGCATGATGCTACCACCCCCATGCTTCACAGTAGGGATGGTGTTCTTCGGATTGTACTCTTCATTCTTCTTCCTCCAAACACGCTTATTGGAATTATGACCAAAAAGTTCTATTTTGGTCTCATCTGACCATAAAACTTTCTCCCATGACTCCTCTGTATCATCCAAATGGTCATATGCAAACTTAAGACGGGCCTTGACATGTGCTGGTTTAAGCAGGGGAACCTTTCGTGCCATGCATGATTTCACATCATGACGTCTTAGTGTATTACCTACAGTAACCTTGGAAACGGTGGTCCCAGCTCTTTTCAGGTCATTGACCAAGTCCTGTCGTGTAGTTCTGGGCTGATTCCTCACCTTTCTTAGAATCATTGAGACCCCACGAGGTGATATCTTGCATGGGGCTCCACTCCGATTGAGATTGACCGTCATGTTTAGCTTCTTCCATTTTCTAATGATAGCTCCAACAGTGGACCTTTTTTCACCAAGCTGCTTGGTAATTGCTCCGTAGCCCTTTCCAGCCTTGTGGAGGTGTACAATTTTGTCTCTGGTGTCTTTGGACAGCTCTTTGGTCTTCGCCATGTTACAAGTTAAAGTCTTACTGATTGTATGGGGTGGACAGGTGTCTTTATGCAGCTAACGACCTCAAACAGGTGCATCTGATTCAGGATGATACATGGAGTGCAGGTGGACTTCTAATGGGCAGACTAACAGGTCTTTCAGGGTCAGAATTCTAGATGATACACAGGTGTTCAAATACTTATTTGCAGCTGTATCACACAAATAAATTGTTAAAAAATCATGCATTGTGATTTCTGGATTTTTCTTTTTAGTTTATCTCTCTCACAGTGGACATGCACCTACGATGAAAATTTCAGACCCCTCCATGATTTCTAAGTGGGAGAAATAGCAAAATAGCAGGGTGTTCAAATACTTATTTTCTTCACTGTATATGTCTGTAAATTATAATTTTTATTCTCATCTGTGAAAAATCTTGAAAAATTAGGACCTTTTTTCTTTTTTGGAAATTACGTTTGTAATACATAATTATATATTTATGCTGTAAATTACACATTGGATTGTCATAAAAATTATTTTTTTCTTTTATAAATAAATGTTCATTTTTTTATTGTGCAACAAGTATTACTTATTTTCTGGTAAAATTGAAATCAATAAAATTTTGGTAAAATTAACATTTTTATTCACATGCTCATCAGAATGGTGAGCTGTGTGTGTGTGGGGGGGGGGGGGTAATAGTGCGCAATCATGCATCATCCATGACTGTTGTACCCGATTCATAGGATATCATAACTTATAAAAACCAATGTAGTCCAGCGACTACAGTAGTTCCTGCTCCCTGTGCTCCGACACGAGGCAGCAAAATAACTCTGTGCCACGCTATGGCTCCTCTTCCTCGCTTTTTTCCTCCCCCCCGCTCCATCTTTGCCATTGTCATTGTTTCTGTAAGCGTGCTAAAGCAGCAGCAGCAGCCAGCCACGGTGGATTGCCTGACCTTTTTCCTCATTGTGCGGCACGGAGACAGCTTTGTTATGTGCCGCAATGGCATTTGTCTGCATTCTTAATCTTTAAAGGAGGAAAGGAAGAGCGTGAAGGGCCGCGGATTCGACATCCAGAAACGATGCGGTCAAAGGTCATCATCTCAATCAACACTGCAGTGAACAGACTTTAAAACTTTTCAGACACAATTTTACTGTACAAAATGTTTTTTATAGTTTTCACAAAATACATTTAGAAAGCTCCATTTTAAATAAAATTAAATTGAAATATTTAAGAGACAGCGTGTCCACGTTTTTTTTTTTTTGTTTTTCATATCTCCATTTACCCAGACGTAAACCCAGTATGTGTCCATGTTCTACATACACACTGAAATCAAAAATTCAAATAAAATAACAAAAATAAAACAAAAAGAGCATGACAGATGATGCTAGAAAACAAAACAAAACAAAACAAAACAAAAAAAACCTTCCCATGGTCTTCAATTATAAATAAGGAACCTCAGGTGTCGGCCCAACAAAACACAAGACTAATATGTTTGAAAATAACCAAAAACATGGTGTACTAGATGAAATACAAAGGCTTTGGTCTGTTTTACAATCAACAATGATTAAATCTGATATGTACTTGTAAACAACTGCCAAACACGTTAAGTTTAAAACTCTTTGTCAAGCAAATGTTTAATCATAATTATAGGAATTAAATATTTCTAGTTGCACACATTTTTTTTATTTTGACCATAGGACACTATAATACAACTCTAGCTAAGAGACAAATTGTACCTGACCCTAAAGAAATGTACTTTATGATGCATGGAACATTTAGAGGATATTCTTAGAGGGAGGGGGGGTAAATGAAATCAACTTTTATTGGAGATTTTTCTCTCTCTCGTTGTCTCTCGAAGATTTCCAGGGAAGACAAGTACTTTACATAGAAAGAAAAAAAAGGGGGGGATTATTATTATTATTATAGCAAAGACGCAGTCTACCATTTACAGACTACAGGCTTCTTGTTGCTTCCGTGTGTCGTCCTCGCCGCATGTTGGCGTTGATATCTGTGTGTGTGTGTGTGTGTGTGTGTGTGTGTGTGGACAATAAATAGTTTCTCCAAAGAGTCTTTCAAAATGATATGCGTCCATGCAGAGAGTCGTTCAAAGATAGTCGTGGCAGCAGAATGTCTCAGCTTCATGCGTCCCATCATTCATATTCACATAAAAATGGCCTGTTTTTTTACTAACACACCAGAGAGAAAAAATAGGAAACAATGACTGGAAATAGTAAAAAAAAAAAAAAATGTTTCGGGGTTGTTTTTTTTTGTTCCATAAAAATGTAAGCGCGGGCACTTTACAGAGGTCCATTTATTTCAGTCCTGTCGTCCTCCTTTGAATGTGCCAGCAGCTACACAGGTCCTTGTTCTCCTCTCCTCTCCTCTCCATGTGTGTGTTTAGGTTTTTAATGTGTGTGTGTGTGTGTGTGTGTGTGAGGAGCACACGACAGGTCCACGTTGGAGGTGCTCACAAGGTGAAGTAGCTCTTGTCTCTACTGTAGTCTGGACCAGTACTGAGACATGTCAGGCTCGCTCCCTGGGACTTGCACTGGGACAGACACTCCAGGAGAGATGAGTCCTACACACGGAGAGGGAGGGAGAGAGAGAGAGAGAGATGGGGATGGGAGGGAGACGAGACGTGAGACATGGAATCTTATTGCAGCAAGTAAGTAGACATAGGAATGGATGTCAATATTTGGGGATGAAGAGGAGTATGTGGGAATTCTATGTGGTTGAAAAGATGAACGCGCTGAACGAGATGAGTACAAATATATTCCCAAAGTAAAATAATGGCCTTTTTCATACATCAATATTACAGATTTCATATTGTCGTATTACCACTTCTAGTAAAATTACAATTTTGGTGTGATATTACCACTTTTATATTCAAGTTGCAATTTTTACCATCATAATACAATTAATCAACAACTATTTTGGTAATTGTTTGTATTCAAATAAGTAAATATCATCAGATTTCAGCCTTTCAATTGTGAATATTTTTTATTTTAATCTTTATGTTTTCACCAAAACAACGTTTTCACACATATTGTAAAACAGTGATGGGGTTTTTTGCCTTTTTTCTAATATGTTGCATATTCACATTGATATTCATTTGGTCCATCTTTGGCCTAACTCCATGAATTGAAGCGGAGAGAGATTAATCAGCCAGAGATTAATTGTGCATTAATTGTGACTGTGTACTTATTTGCTCTGTCTATTTCTATTATTCTATTTCTGAATAAAGAAGCAGAAATTTTAAAAGTGTGTTTTTTAATCTGATTAATTGAAAAAAAATAATCGATTAATTGTTTTTTTTAAATAATCATCAGTTGCTTTTCCTTTATAATATTACAACATTATTTTTGTAAAAGTAAGACTTTTTTATGTCAAATTATGACTTTTCAGTCAAAATATTACTTCCTTTTTTATGCAAACTTCTGGTAAAATTTGTCGTCAAATTCCAACTTTTTCACCTGATTACTACGACTTTCCTATTGTCAGATAACTTCTTCCGTCGTGATATTCCAGGTGTGTCCATCCCAATTTTACAGATTTTGTATTGTTGTATTTTAACATAATTTTTGTAAAATTCAGACTTCACGTCTCGACTTCTCTGACGTTTTTGTTGCGATATTACGACTTTTGGATTGTGAAGTTGCATTTTTTTCCCTTGGTATTACTACTACTTTACTGTTGTCGCAATATTGTCACACTTTGTTTAACTTTTTCCTCCCATGACAAAATAATTTCTTGTAAAATGGTTATTATTGATTATTGGATGTAATATGACTTTATCCTCATCAAATGAAAAGGTTTTTTTATTGCAACTCTTGTATCATAATACTGCAACTTTTATCTCATATGTCTTTAGTTAGTAAAATGTCACGCTTCTATCATAATATTGTAACTTACATCTTGGCAATCTTTATGATGACTTTTTGTATGGTAGTAGTTTAAATCCCCAGAGAAGGTTTGCAGCGCTGTTAGCCTGGTAGCGCACGCTAACAGGTGAGCGGTGGCCATTAAAAAGGCGGCACGCCATGGCATTTAAACAGAGAGTACAAGCGGCCAATGAATCACATTAATTAGCAATTTAGCACAGAGGAAATGTGCTTCCGCGCCATTAAGTCGTCATGACTAGAAGCAGCATATATACGGCACAACCCCCACCCCCCCACCTCCTTTAATGGGCCGCAACTAAACTACGGGCTGGGTCAAATAAATAAAAATGAGAAGTAGAGCTGTGGATGCACATGATGATGTGGTAGCTCCTAATTAGAGAAGGTGGCAGACGACCACTACATCCCCCCCCCCCCCCCTCCGAGCATGTAAACAATGAACTCTCTGCCTACCTGTTGAGGTGGTACCAGAAGTGGTCATTGATTGGCTGTTCATATGTGCCTGCATATGAGGGGGCGTGTATGTTTCGTAGCTCCGCCCATTCACAGGCGGACTGGTAGGCAGCATGCAGGAATAGGAGGAGGTCTGGCTGGGCTATAATAGATGGAAGGGGGGTGGAGAGAATGTGGACATTAGCTTAGCATGGTTGGCAGTCGTCGGGTCTGATTTCTTTTTCTTTAGCCCGTAAGCTTGGCAGATTCAGCGTTGAATTGAACTCACTTGCATAGGTAAATTGTTTGCCATGGTGAAGCTGGGCATCGGGGGCAGTGCACTGTAGGTGTTTGTTAGTGCTGAGTCAGCGCGGCCCAACATGGAGCCCGAGGTGAACGACACTGCAAGGAGAGGAACAGGGGTGACACACTTACACACAAATAAACACTTTACTGTAGCTTCACGTGTTTTTGCAAAGATGACGCCTTAAGGCTTGGGCGTACTCAAACTCAAGGCCAGATGTGGCCTGCCACATCCGTTTATGTGGCCCGAGAAAGCCTGGGAATAACGCACGTCACCTTTTGTTCCTTCGTTTGGACGGAAAAGTGTACGGTGTGTAGTTGTTCTCAACTTGAATAGTCATAAGCGACATTAAGCAAGTGTAAAGTGTGGTTAACTTCTTTTTACACTTGTATAACATTTAGCTCATTCGCTCCCATAGATGTATTTTTTGCACAAGAGGCACAAAGATGTGATGATGCAACTCCACAGTAGAAGAGAGCATGTTTGGTGCAGTTTTAAGCCAAAAGAAGGTGCGGCATCTCGCTGTGTTGTAAAGGAGGTTCATTTTTTTGCATCTGCAACACTAAGTTTCACTTTAAAATGACTTTGCTGGAACCTGACGGTGTTGTTTTCAAGAGGGAATCCAATCCAATCAACCCCCCCCACCCCCCTTACCAGGCGTGGTGGGCTGTGGGATGGCCTGGTACACACTGGTGCTGAAGCTGCTGCTTATAGGAATGTGACTGGAGGAGTTGTTGGCCTGTCGCCGCTGGTTGCGAAGCTTCTCCTCCCGCCTCCATTTTGCTCTCCTGTTGGAGAACCATACCTGACAGGGAAATCACTTCTTAGTCCATGCTGCTTTTTTATATCGAGAAAAACAAAGATGAATGGATGCTTACTTGTATTCTTGCTTCAGGGAGGTCGATTTTGGCCGCTAGTCTCTCTCGTGCAAAAACGTCGGGATAATGAGTTCTTTCAAATTCTGTACAAAAAAATACACATTTAATGAAGGAGTCTATGGTGCCTTCAAATGACATAGTATCTTAATGGACGCGTTTATATTTTGTACTCAGCTATGAAGCGACTGTCCGCACCTTTTTCCAGCGCCTCGATCTGCTCCTGCGTGAAGGAGGTACGGTTTCTCTGTAGCTTCCTCTTCAGCTGCAAGCGCATCTGAGTCTCCTCTGAGTCCTCGCCGTTGGAGCTGATGGAGTTTGTGTTCTCTCCTGCGCCGTCTTGTGGCTGGCAGCCATCTGAGAAGAAACAAACAGATATGTTATTTTATCTTATTATAGGAGCGGAAAAGGTATTGGGCCCTCGGAAGTCAATATCCGCATGGTGATGGTGATGGTGATGGTGATGGTGATGGTGATGGTGATGGTGATGGTGGACGCCCATCCACCATCTGCAGTCAAGTCACTTAAGTGTAAAACAAAGGAAAACAGAAGAATCTAAATACAAACAAGGTTAAAAAATCCTTCATTGGCGCCCATTCTCACAAGTAAATGTGCAAGCGATTCCGGTTATATCGACAACCGCTCATGTCAGCTAATCCGAGTGGCAGCAAAAATGTAACAAGAACAAAAAAAGTGCTTTCAAACTACAAGCGAATTTCTCAAGTTGCACACAACTCCAGTCTTTGGCTTTTAGAACATGATGGCAACACTTATTGCAGGATGGCTGACACTGATATCACACAAGACTTGGCTTTTTGGTAACACAGTTGAAAAAATACACTGAATTAACACAAAACTTCACATTAACTAAATATTGATTAGATTTCAGCTCAGTGAGCACCGAGTGATTCATGTTGGGCATGTGTTTTGCTTGTTCTTTGGCTTTTTGGGGGACTTTACAACTGAAAATAGGCCCAAGTTTTGCTTTTTCTTTGGATTTTGCAACACTTAGTGACAACCATCATCATATGAGACATTAGGCCAATCTTGTAACACTCAGCAAGCATAAAAATGTAATCTTAGATTGTGCTGACTCAGTAAAAAAAAGGAACATCGTTAAGCAAGACATTAGCGTGTACTTGATTGGAGCTCAAATTACCTCAGCATGCTTTTTATTTAGCTTTTATGCCCCATCGAGGTTAGCTTCTTTTTACACTTGTGTAGCAAGTAAAAATGAGACGCAGCATTAATCCAGACTATAATAATAACAATGGATTTGATTTTATATACCTATATACCTATATACCTCAAGGTACCCAAAACACTTCAGCGTTCACTCACACACTGGCGGTGGTAAACTATATCTGTAGTCACAGCCGCCCTACGACCTCTCCATCCACTACCAAACATTCATACACCAGTGTGGGCAGCACGTGTATTGCCCAAGGACACAATGACAGTAACTGGGTGGAAGGAGCAAGGATGGAACCGCCAACCTTCCGGTTTCTACCTCCTGTTCCTCTGCCAATGCCTCCATCCTCTAATTGCGTGTTTACACCCTAGAAACCGTCTATGTGGCTAAAGGCTTCACCATAGCGACGGTGTAAGATTATTTCTATTGTTTATTAAATATTGTGGGAACAAGACGTTCAGCTTGACTGTGCAACAATGCTGCGTGTTGTCAAAAGCTGACAAGATGCGTCCAGCCCCTTTTCAGAGACATGTATTAAAATCCCAAACTCACTTGCACCCCCCCCCCCCCCCCAGTCCAAAGCATCAATGGTGGTTCCCATATGGGCGTTGGTATATAACCATTGAGGTGACCACCAACTTTATTTTGAATAGCCGAGGGGGCTTTTCAGGGCGATACAATGGCTTCAGGAGTAAAGGGAAACCATTAAACTGTGGACACAGGCAGGGACGAGCAGCGAGCCCACGGTGGGTGTAATATATGGGTGGGTTGGGGGGGGGGGGGGGTGTATGACCCATACAAAAGGATCCTCTCCCACTGGAGCTGCACAGGCCACAGTCTTTTTTGGCATTGTGTCCAAGAGGAGGCCGGTCAACAGAGCTTTGAGTCCAGTGTGTTAACCCTTATCCACTAGCATCATTAATCACGTCCACGCCACTCAGGATTTCTGTCCTCAATTGGAAACAAATGAGTGAGGAGAGAGCATGCAAGCCCCCCCACCCATCCTACACCCACCCAAACAACTCAAAAATAAGGCCAATCTATTCACCACCATGAGGTGAACCCCCCCCCCAACACCACCTCCCTTAAAAAAAAGGCTTATCGACTAATGTCTGTCCACTTGTTGGACATCATTATCACGTCGAGAAAGTCCACGCAGCGTGCAGTGCACATGTGGAAAATGCTTCCTGCAGGCCTGACACAATATTTACAGCACAGTTAACCTGATGTCACGCCACACTTTGCACATGGAATCAAACGAAACACGCAACTATTCTATTGTACAGACAAATACTTTGTGGGGATAATCCATAAAAGGGGGCTGAATGTGCTGCTATTATCCTCCGTCTGCCAGACCCCGGTGACGCCGCTAGGATGGGATTTGTTTTCTTTCCAAAAGCGCTGGGAAATAAACTCATTCTTTAGTATCGCGATGTGTCAGCCACTCAGGCGGAAAAGCAGCATAAAAAAAGAGAGAAAGAAAAAAAAAATAGCGAACCAATTGCGGCACCTTTCAGCCAATGAGACCGGATCAAAACACTCTTGAGAAACCGCTTAGAAGCGAAAAGGGAAAGTGAGAGACTAAATCCTAGACGGGATTTACAGACATATAGGCAGCAACAGGGAACACCTTTTATTCCTTGACTGTGCACTGAAAATGGTTGGTGGGGGGGGGGGGGGGCTTCAATTTTCCTCTCTATTCTAACTACCAAGCACTCATACTATAATAATAATAATAATAACATTAATATTAGTTGTAGTGGGGGCAGTTTTAATTACATTTTCTTCATTTTTATGATAATTATACTCCCATTACCATATGGTGAGTTTAATTTCTATTTTCTTCCTTTTATTTTAATAAAAGTAAATGTACAAATTATTATTATCATTAGTATTATTAGTAGATGAATATTTATTTAATGCTTTAAATGAAATACATTAATTCCAATTAAGTAGAATATGCCTTGCTCAGGAGCACCTCAGCCGAGGGGGTGGGCGTGTGCTATTTATTTACCTGATGAATAATGAGCTGATTTTCTTTTTGAGGAAATCGAATAGATGGGGCCTTTGGGCACAGGCCGCAACCCTACCTAGTCCTATCATGGTTATTTTTATTATTATTATTATATAAATAGATCAAACGTAGCATACATTTAATTGAAAATGCAATACATAATAATACATATTTTTACAGCAAAAGGCTGATGAGGATAAGTGGTATAAAAAATTGATAATGTATAGCATAATATACATTGTTATCTAAAAGTATTTAATCATTTTAATTGCACGAAAAAGTAACCCAAATAGTAACAATTGGAAATATTATTATCGGATTCGTACCATCGTTATCATATTGACTTATGTTTATTAAAAAGCGCCATAATAATAATGATGATGATGGTGGTGATAATGAATGGTAGTTAAAGTGATCGTTTCCGCTTTAGTGCACGTTAATATCCCCCACCACTTGCTCAAATGGTGATCAAATAATTAAGCAAATGGTTATTTGCCTTCTTTTTCAACGACTAAATCTATAGAAGCCATTTATTTATTTTACATTTCAAGGCCTGCTGCAGTGCTGTTGGGCCTTCCAGTGAGAGCTACAAAAAAAAGACAAAGGCCTCTGCTGCTAATGAGCAATTACACGTTGCGTGGAGAGTGGGAGTGTTTCTCATCAGCCATCATTTCGTGTGGAAGGAAACATTCCTTTGTGCACGCACCACACCTCTCGAGTGGGAGGACGGGGCTGTCACGCATGTCCATGTCCACGTCCGCGGACAGTGGAGGCATTGAGGCCCGGTTGTTTGGGCCAACTAAAGTGCACGCTTGCAACAAGGTGTCTCCTGATGCGGATGAGGCTGCTCACCTTGATTGGGCTGGCCGGGCACTGATGTTCCGGGGTACCAGCCGGGCCGGGTCCCCCAACTTCCTGTCTGACCGTTGAGCATCCTCAGCTTGTCATACATGCCATCTGCGCCCATCTGTTGCTTCTCACTCGCCAGGTTGCGGAGTACTCTGTTTATCGATGACACCTGAAGGGGGCCCAACATGGCGCATACGTGAGAGGAGAAAGTGTGCAGCAATGTAAGGAAAGGGAATGGATAATTGGCTGTGTTTTGGTGATTACGCGCGTGCGCACTTTGAATTGAGCATTAATAATAAGACTGAATGGTTGGATGCACCCCGCACGCGTAAACACAACAAAAGTCATTAGATGGTACAAATGCAATCATGCGCGTGCAGTGTCTGCGCGTGTGTGTGCAGACTTACACTGGGTATATTGTCGTTGGTGCAGATGCCTTCCGATAAAAGCCGGTCGCGGATCTCCCAGGCGAAAATCGACGGACACTCCCGCTTGTACTGCGCAATCTTGGCGACCACCTCCGGCGTGGCGACTCGAGGCTTGCTGCCGCCTATGGCCCGCGGTCTTATGGAGCCCGTCTCATAGTAGCGGCCCAGGATCTTGCTTACGCAGCCGTTGGACACCTGGATGGAGACCAAAAGACACAATTCACATCCATTATTTAAGACTATCCGTGGAATGTCTTGCGATGGCGTTCAAGTCATTATCACCTTTTCACTGTCCACCACTTGGACTTCATCATGGGTCTATAAACACAGAAAATATGCCTTGAATGGTAAATTAGGCATTTACTACAATAGAGCTATTTTAGTTTATAATTAGAGCAGGCATCTTTTTTTCCTTCTCCTGTTTCCTGTGTCCAAAGACAATAATAAAAATGTCTTTGCGCATCACTTGCATATGCGCACTGCCTGCATTCAAGCCTCTTTGCGGCTAGAACAAATGTAGGGAAAAAAAACATACAAATACAATAAAGTAGGAGCGCGGTGGTCACCTGTAGTATTCGTGAGATGTCGCAGGGTCGAGCACCGCTGTGGGCGAGTTCTACTATTTTCTGCCTAGTGGAGTCTGGCAGTGGTCTGCCGTTGACGAACACGCCACCGAGCTGGTTAACGCCGCTGTGACCTGCGTGGGCAGACGAAAGGGTCATCATAACCCCCCTTTTCTTTTATACTATACTGTCAAAAAAGACATGTAAACAAAAAAAAGCACATTTTGATTGTAAATTGTGGTGCATTTGAAGGATCACTGTTAAATTCTGCATAAAAACACATGCACAGTAGCACCATCTCTGCACAGGTTTGGTGTTAAAAGGGCATGGAACAACCATTGCATCGTTATCAACCCCTGCGTGGACTGCATCTCCACTTAAAAGCAACAGAAAAGCAGACCATATTCTGTTAAATTAGCTGCCATATTAAAATAGTCCAACCACATGCACACATTACGCACACATGAAAGTATCTTTAAATAGCATTAATTGTATTTTTTCTGGAAAAAAGGGGGAAATTGTGTTTAATTAAATATCCGGAATCCGCAAACCTGAAGCCGAAAGGGAGCGTGGACTCCCGGGAGTGTCTGCCCCACGTTCCGTGTTCCGCGCCTTGCTGCCTTCCCCTGCGCTGCCTCCCGCTACATTGACTCCCGGAGCCCGGGCTCCTTAGCAATAAATAAGCTCCAAATATAGACGAGGGGGGGAAGAAAATATGATGAGCCTGGCTGACATTTGTCTTTAAAATAAAACTCGCCGCACGTCAAGTTTGAGCTTAATTTCTGGGAATGGGCGGAAGTCGCCTCGGATCATGCACGGCAGGCTAATTGAAAAGATCAGTTGGAGCACTTTGTGGCAGCCACGTCACTTTGTGACACGGCTCCAGCGCTGCGAAATCGCATCGTCACGACAAATAGTAGCATGATAAAAACGAGCCTTTCTGTCTGCATTTGGATATCACTCAGACCAAATTGGACGCTACTCGTTTACCCTCCGAGGGTGGGGTGGGGGGGGCTTTGGTTTTATGGTGGCCTGAGGGGGGGTGTGCTACGCGCGGTCACAGAAACGAGGGCGCGCCTGGATTCTTAACATATTAAAAGTGACATGTAGTGTTTTCCCCCCTCCTGCTCCTCCTGCTCCTCCTCCTCTTCCTCTTCGCATCCTTGTTTGTATTTGACAACAAATGCACACTGCAGCCATGATGATGGTGCGCACCCATGTGATCAAAAGAAGGCCTCTTTCCTATCCCCTTTTGGCCGCCGTGTGTAATAATCTTCCATCTTGCGTGGATGTGATTGATGCTAAATCCACTATCATCCCTCCTGCTCGTTGCTAATTCCAGGATTACGTGGAATTAATGGACTTGTTGGGCTCAAATTGGCTTCGCAGCGTTAAAGCTCTGCTTCTGCTGCTACTCCATCACTTCTGATTTATGACCATCATATTTAAAATGCATGATCGATAAAAGCTGTCACATATAAGTCTTAATCATGGCTCAATTCCCTCAAGTGCCTGCAGAGTCCATCTCGCCCGCTGGCGCTGATTACTCGCCTTGTATTCTATTGCTGCTGCACTAATGGCAAAACATATGGTGTCATTTTGGACACTCCCCGCCATGTACACCCAGGAGTTATTAGGCACAAAAGACGACCGAGGCCCTCCGTGACCTCTGGACAACCCAAAAAGGGGGCCAGGGGAAGTCACCCCCTCGTGTAAAATAAGAAGATAATAAGACAGTTTTGCCAAGCTTCTGAACATATTTGTTAATGCATTGTCATTGCCCACTCACCACAATTAAAAAAAACACTTTTTTGCACAGATTACAGCACAGACATGAGTGCATATGGAGGATGTAATGTAGTAAAGTTATTGCACACACCTTCATCACAGATGTCATACACCTCTTGTCCAGCAGCAAGAGAGAAAACGTTCATGTTTAACTTTCTTTTTGTCTTGTTTGCACCAGGAATTAGACAGCATTCAGCCCAACTTCCGGTCTAGTCACCCACAAGGTGCATGTAGTGTGTGTGTGTGTGTTTTCTATGGGGAAATGATTTGCATAAAAACATTATTTCTCTATTTCATGCAGGCGTATCTTGTATGCAGCCTAGCAGCCAGTCTTAACGTTAATGCAGGCGCCTGTGCAATTATTTAATAGCAACTCAAGCAGAAAAAAAATCTCCCAACCCCCCCCCCCTTTCCCTCACCGGTATGATTAACTTGTTCAATAATAACTTTCATGACCAAAAATGAATTAACAGCAATGAAACGAGCGTCAAATGAGTGACAACACACCTCCCTCATGTCAGTCATGCAAATGTAGGCCTATAATACACTTCCACCTCCTCTTTTAAAAAGTTATTGCACCATAACAATCAGGGCGTAATGTCAGAGGGAGGGGTAAGGGGGGTCGCTTCCATGCAAACACTCACAATTAGAACATTCACAGCAGGAAATAAAGATTTTAAAAAGACAAACTTACTGTTTTGCATCATTGAGGCTACGCCAGACTCCCACGTCGCTTGGTTGTGGTATTCTAAGCATCACAAGGGGAGATCATAAAAACAGGTAAGTATCAGATTAAAAGGGACATTTTTTTCTATAAGAAATACAAATAGTTTTGTCATCTCTTTCCTTGTTTTGATTTTTTTTAGTAAGATATTTGGTGAAGTTTAGCATCCTTTTTGTGTTGTATGTTTTTGTATTAAACTTGCCTGGAAACAGAGTTGACTGTCCACTCTTATTACAATTTAGTCAATCATCTGCCGTTTTCACTACTTAATGCCTCCCTATAGGACAGAGCAAAACAAGACATTAGCACAGCCAAAGCTATACTGATGTACTCATTTATTCTCATCGACTAATCATCATCTTTTTTTTCGAACTTAATCCAAACCCTGTACAAGCGTACAGTGCGAAAAGAAAACAGAAAGAGTAGGATCTAGGATCAGAATGGGGAGGGGAGGGGTTTTTAACAATGCACCCCCTTTTAGGCTACCTCAAACCCGGGGCGACAGCTCGGCCTGGGCCGCTAGAAACACGCACAGCTTCCCCACTAAACACACCAACAAGTTCACATTAATACAAAAAGCCGGAGGCATGCATCCCACCCCCTTCGGGACCATTCACACACACATTCTCTCACACACACACATGCGACCGTGACCCCGGTGCAGCAACTGTGTGTGTGTGTGTGAATGCTGTTTTTTGTTTTGTGTGTGTGTGTTTTTTTTACTCTGGAGAAACAGAATTATTTCTCGCTGTTAAATATTTGGTGGTAGTTTGGTGCCGCTGGTGCTGTGGTTGTAAAGCGCGTCCAAACACACAAGAGCTCAGTAGGGCGCTCAATTGGAAAAGACAAATGCATTAAAAGAAGCTTTTCAATTGGGGAACAGATAAGGGGAAAAATGGGGCCAGTGAGGGAGAGTTTTTTTTTTCATGTTAGCTCCCTTCCATGCAGAGTTGTGTTGTGGTCTAATAGTGTTTTGGGGATGTTAAAGTGTGCACTTGCTTGTGCTGCACAGCGCTGCCCGGTCATTAATCACATTAAAAATTCCATCACACAAACGCTGGTCTACCATGCTTCAGAGCGGATATAATTTAAATAAAATGCATGTAGAATAATTGTCATGGTGCAGCAAATAGGAATAAAAGCATCATTCCAAGTGTAAATTGCAGCAAGGCACTACTCTAAGTAGCTTTAAAGCTTGGGTATGGCGCATGTGGTTAATCATTTATTTAAGGTCGAAAGCTCAAACGTTGTTGTTCCCGGGGTTAACTATACCATCTAATCTGCATTTCTTTTGCTTTAGTAATCCGGAACAACAATGTCTTAATTCAGTATGCTTATTCACACAACAGCATGCCGAAAGAATGAGGCAGAGTGAAGGCCTCATTTTTTGCAAGTGGTTCCAATCTACAAACAATGACACACAATATTTTTAGAAGCAGGTGTATCGATAAGAAACTGGCTGCATGTGAAATTATAGAATAGAATATGAATAAATATGAATATATGGGAAATTGCTGATATTATTTAGGTGCAACAATTAGGCTGGTATTTTCAAGAAGATGAAATAGATCACACAAATTTTAAAATGTGTTTTTTGAAAGCAGTCCAGATGCAAATTTAATTTACTATATTAACATATTTACTTGTTTATTAAAATGTGATTTTTTAAATAGATTTTGTTGTTAGTCTAAAAAGGGGGTATTCTCCTCACTATTTGTGTTTGCCTCCCTCTTTTTCTGCAAGAAGTCTCTTGGCTGAGTGGTCGGCATGAATCAATCTGACGCCTTTGCTCAACGGGTCATTGCGCCCAATTCTCCACAATGATCACTCCACTTTTTTACGCTCTTATAAATAAGGCAAAATGGAGCACATCAAATTGGTTGAAATAAATACTAAGTGTTTAAAATGTGTTAAAAATACTAAGAGGTGTTTTTGCATTAGTTTTTAAAGAAATACTGGCACCAGAAAACAAAACAAAAAATAACTTAGGGGTGTTAATTTAGGGTGATAAAAAACATCTTACCTTTTTGGGGCATCCTGTGTCGCTGTCAAAACCAAACTGTGCTGCCTATTTGTCCACGGCCCACACACAGGGGGGGAAAACAGGGGGAAAATACCCACGATGATGGCGGGTCTTCTCTCGTAGAAGTGAAGGAGAGTGGGGCTGGATTAAAAAAAATAGTTTCCAAAAGGGTGCTGGAGTGGAGAAGAAGACGGAGGGGATATCCCTGCGAAGGAGACAGAGATTGACAGTGAACTCAGATGTCAGGACGCAGCGAGTTTGGCGTGGATGTGCGCTGGCGTGGGAGAGAGCGAATGGGAGAGTGGGCGAGAGAGAGAGAGAGAGAGAGAGAGAGAGAGGGAGGAGGGAGGAGAGGGAGGGAGTAGGGATGGAAGGAGGAGGTGGGGGTAAGAAAGAAGGAATGAACACACCTATGCTGATTGGAGAAGGGACAGAACAAGTGTATTAATGTATGTGCTCCTCCTGGTCCTCCGCTCTTCACTGGCCCATTAGCGCGACCCGACCTCTGTCATCATCACCCCCTCCCCGACCCCCGTATAAACACCCCCCTCATCCAACCCCCACTCCGGCACCATACACAGCCAAAAGCGGGAAACTGGGCCGAGTCACAGCGAGAGAAAAGACAGGATAAAAAAAAGAGGGAGTCTTGCCCCCCCCCCACCCCCACACACCCCCTCTGTCCAAACCCTACTAATCAGCCCGGTGCATGCAAATGGGGCCTGAATATTGCTAGAAAAAACAGACTCGGAAGTTCCACACAGGACAAGAATTCTTGCAGTGTGAATATGGCCAGGTCACCACGCTGAACAACAATAAAGAGGACACAGTCATTGTCCGAATATCACTGTGGATTATTTAGATGAGACTATATAGCAAGTCCCTCACAACATATGAACTTTAATTAGTTTTTTACTAGATTGTGCTCTATGTTTAACGTGGTAGTTTTGTTTTTTTTTATAAAAACGGTACACAGACTGCTGTTGCAGTGAACATGCATTATAGTGGTACACTGTATGGCAGCTGTGTTTGGTGCCTTGCTCATGGGTAACGCCATCCCATAAGACACTGTATAAGAACGTATACAGTGTGTGATGTAGGCCCATAGCCTGTTGGTTTAGAAGGTCCATAGACTTCACTATAAAATAACAGTACAACATATTTTTCATGCATGTTAATAACATTAATGTGACCAATGACATCTAAAATAATTAATTGAAACACACATATAATTATAATATAATAATAAATGTTTCCAAGTGGGAAATTAGGGGCGAGAAGTTTGAGCATCTTATGTTTTTGAAATACTCCTTTATCTTGTCTATTTATACATTCACATTTTCTATTAATTTGTGTTAAAGCCCTTATTTGTTTTATGTATGATGTGTTTTTTTCTTATTATTGTTATTTTACCTTAGCTTGGGTCTGTAAACATTTCTGCCTGGCTATGTTATTATTTAAGTTTTTAAAAATGATATTGTTGACCAGATATAAAAGCTAAGCAATCAAGTAAGTCTTCCTTTGTTTTACCAGGCATCTTATTGAATACTTATAGATACATTATTTCAGAATGTATATCATCAGCCATCACTCCCCAATAAAACAAATGTCCACCACGTGCTTTTGTTGACTCTTTTGGGTATCACCCCCCCCCCCCTCCATACATCTCCTCCCCTCCCTGTCAACAAGAGGGGCCGTGCGTAAAGAGCGCAGCCTTTAGGCAAGCTCGGCTGCTTTTTATGGCCACATTTGCGCGGCAAAGGCGACGTCACTCCGGCGGCCTGACGAGCAGCAAATAGCACGCGTAAATAAAAGTGGAGCAAATGAGTGTGTAGCCATGGCCACACGCTGTCCTAAAACACGGCGCTGGGTGAATGGTCGTCTTATTAGGGCACACCTCAATGCACCCAAAAAGCAGCCCCTCTGCGCCCATGTGTGTTGCAGCTTGTGGGCTATAGCAGCTCCTCAAAGATGGGGAGGAAAAGGAAGAGTTGCATGCAGGAAAAGAAGGGGGCGTAAAAGGGGCAAAGTATAAGCAAGGGGGGGGGGGGATGGGAGCTTTCCATGATGAAATGAAGTCATGGAGGCCTACACTTGACTTCTTTGACATGTGAAAAAGTGGGAGAAGTCAGAGCTCATCAATAAAACACTTTGGAGGTGAAAGAGGGCTCCCTAACAACCATCGCATTCCGGACTGGGCCTTCAATGAGGAGACAAACGACCCTGCCAGGGAGAGAGAGAGACAGAAAGAGAGCGAGAGGGTCTGGCTTTTACTTGAATGGGGGCCCTCAGTGGGCCGGCGAGATAATGAGCTGAGAGGAGCTGCTCAAAACTGTCACTGAGGGTCCCGCGGCGAGGAACAACACTTTGGCCAATTCTCCTTCATCAAACAAGCCGTAAACTAAACGAGCACATTCATGGTGCTTTCTTTCCCTTTGCTACCGTGTTTCTCCTCACTTGGTGCTGGTGGATCAAGTCTATGGTAGACCCACGCAGCTTACAGCACCCCACCCCTTCACACATGCTCATTATTAGACATACATTAGACCACAAACACCCCCCTCCCTCCCTGACTTAGGGTCATGAAGTACTCTCGTGTTGGTTAGTGTAAACACTCTTATTACACCACATTTCAATGCAAAACTGAAATTGTCACGTGAAAAATATTTTTCTCGAGTGACGTGGATCAGGTGTAGCAACACAATGTAGAAAAATAGTTCATATCTGACTGAGCTCACGTTCAGATTATAAGACATGCCTTTATTCGTCCCTCAGTGGGGAAATTTGCAATGAATTTATTATTTTTTAATTTAAAATCATAAGGAACTATATGTAGTTGATATGTTTATTATTGTGATTGCAGTTTGCAGTGCATGGTGTATATGTCATATAGTCATGATTCAATGTTTAAAAAAAACACATTTGATTGTCAGGTACAATTCCGTTATTATTGCAATATGTGCAAAGTATTGTAAACAACTAAACAGTCTGCATTACACTTGTTGTGTTATTGCTGAAATGAATACCAATAGAAATTGAACATTAAAAGGGGAAATTTTGTGCTATTCAGGATGTGATTCGAGTGCACCTAATAAAGAGTCCAGTGAGCGTATACTTGCCATTGCATTTCATCTTGTGATGTCAACCCTCGTCCAAAAAAACAATAATAGCAGTCTGCCTTTGCAATGCAAAGTGTTATTGCGGCTCAGTGGTCACACAGGCTGCAGCTGTCAAAAACTCACCCCTCTATTAACCTTCCTCCCCGACAAAGACACACACAATGCCAGATGAGTGTGTCAAGTAGTTTTCTTTGGAAACAATACCTCATGTTATTGATTTCTCTTGGTTAAGCTGTAAATCCGCCCCGATGGCCAAAACCTTGTCTTCTCTCTCTCTCCTTCTCTCCTTTCTGTCTCTCTCCAGAAACCTTGCATGCCAATAGGCCCTCCGCCTGCTCAGCACAGTTGGAGCATAATATTTCCTACATGCACTACGGTAAGTTGGTGGGCAACAAATAGCGAGCAGGAGGATAGGGGGTGGGGGTGTATATGGGCTGATGTTGGGAAAGCAATTAGCCCAATTCGGATTAGCAGCAACTAATGTCACAAACCCTTGAAAAGAAAGCCTAATCTGGGCGCTATTTTCCCCCCATTGGCGATGTCAGTTTTTTGTGCGTCCACTGGAAACTTTTTAAATACACACACAAAAAAAGAAAGGAAAAACAGAAAACAGTGACATTGTTTTTTGGCCCAGTGTACTATTTGGCCTAAGGTATAAATGTGTACAATTACTGCAAATATAATTGTTCGGAAAACTGAAGCTGTAAATGTATCTAAATTGAAATGGGGCATATGAGATCATTCTAAATTATATAAGATATATTTATATGCAATAGTATTTAATCGAATTTCATTACGTATATTATTATAATTACTATTATTGTTGCTGTGAAATGTGTTTATTGTTATTTAGTCAGTAGTTATTTTTTTATGCATTATAATTATAAATAAATAAGAAATGTTACATTTTGTAATAAATTAGATCTCCGGAAAAATGTCAATTTGAAATGTGTATGTTTGATAAACTGACTTGTCAATCACGGCATTGTTAGATTTGTGAATTCTAAAGAGCTTTCATGAGGACATCTGCTTGTTAACAATGTGTAATTAGATTTTAGCAACCATATTAGACAAAAATCACCTGCCAATTAGATTACATAGCCATGCACATTCAATTCATCTCGTTTATTTTGATAAGGCACACAGGGTGGAACGTTTCAGCAATATATTATTATTATTATTTGTATTTATTAAGGTATTTTATGTGGTATTATCATAATAATCCCACAGCAGTAATTCCATGGAAGCCCTGTCCTGGCAAAAGGCTGAAGCCAGGCTGGGATCAACAGTGAGGCTAATGGTGTCACAACACCGGCCCGCCACGCGTGACAGGAGGAAACACTGATGTAACCTCACAAAGTCTCACCTTAACACACACACACGACTGTCTGGACATACTGTACTCACAATACTGTACAACAATAGTAGATATTACACGTTTAATGTACAGGCTGGAGCAAGTATTGGTTTCCCTCAGGCCTGCACGTGCAAGGACTGACATGCGTCTAATTCCTGGGTGAATGCACCTAATTACACGCTTTTTGTGGTCCATAAATGACAACAAAACCCCTAATCAGCTCGCTTTGTTTGCCTGACTGTGAGCAACAGGAATCGCATTTTCAGCGTTAAATAGCCTAGTCAAATATTGTGAATTCAGGTTCAAAAGTTAAAAAAAAAATACTTCAAACTCACCGGATGAGAAGCAGCTGACTGTTCCGGTCGGTATCCTGTTCTGCGTGTAAAGTCTCTTTTTCTTCTTCCGACTCTCCTTTGTTTGTCTCCCCCCGTGGAAACTCGTGGACCTCCGATATAGAAACAAGTGTGCCCAGGCTTTAGATCCGTGGCTGAGTGGTAATGTCAATGAGAGTGAGTGGCGAGGTAAGGGAGGGAAAAAGTGCTCTTCTTACCAGCAACTTTCTCCCGTCAGCATCAGGCCAAGCTCCTCTGTGATTGGTTGCTGCGGCGCGTCCACGTCACACCTTAGCCGGGCGGCTGGGCTCAGAGAATGGGGAAGTGCGCCACAAGGTAGCTTGGACGGTGGGTGCGTCCCTTTAAGGACGGTGCACTCTTCTAGGACAATACAGTGTGTTTTGTGATTAGACGCTCAAATATTCACTTTTCTGTTTGGAAATGAAAAAAAATGTATTTACATTATATGGACACTATTGGATTATATGAATTATTTATTACTATGTTTTCAATACAAATGTAATAACCAGAAGCACTATAGAGTATACGAACATGCAGGGTCCAAATGAATTAAGTACCTCTGAAAGCATATTCCCTATCCTTCTGTTTCTAGGCAAGTCACCAATATGTTTACAAAAAGATTTCTTATACACAGTCTGTCTAATGCCCTGTAAGTGTGTGAAAGTGAGACAATTATTCTTACTGACTGGACAATAAACTGCAGATAACAATTATGGCGTACGTTTCAATCTGACCCCAAAGGAATCACTCATACTTTACAAGTACTATAGCAGTCAAATTCCCTAAATAGCTCTAGATTTTGTGTTTCCTGCGAAAACTGCCTGTCCAAGTGCCTATAAGGACTTACGGTTTGTGCCACAAGCTTCGAACCCAACTTCATGGGAGTTGCTAAACAATATAGCAGTTGATAATAAATGGCGATTAATCTTTTTAAAATCTCTGTTGTTAACCTGCAGCCATATGTGTTGGAACCCCAGTCCGATCTCGAAATAGAGACTAGACAGTCCGAAGTTTCCCAAGAAAAGAGGTTACTTTAAGACGTACTTTAAGATGGTAAGTAGCTTTAGCATTTTAGCGTTAGGTTTGCTACAGCATCTGTAACATTTTTTGCGGGACTACCAATGTGTAGGGAACTCCTATGATGGCGTCTTTAGGAATTGTAAACAAAAGTGTCTTTCCCTTACACCAAACACTTTTTATGAGACATGCCAGCAACATAAACACAGAAGTAGAGCTTAGGGGAGGGCAGAGTGTGTATCTGGCCGACAGCCACGCCCAGAAGGAAGTCTGCTCCTCTGTGACATCACAAAGGAACAGTTTTGCAACGCCCTCTGAAAACCAAGCGTTTTGAGCCATCCCATACTTTTTTCAGGGCTCACTTCCAAATGCCCAAACCTCATTAATTGAAAGTTTGGCATGGTTTAACATGAGAATACAACATTCGAACTACATTTATAGGTCAGAAAAGTGGGAAAAGCATAATAAGTCCCCTTTAAATGACATCTGCTTTGGTTCTTGTGGTATTGATGCGGTACTTATTATGTTATCTATCCATAATATTGTTGTTGTCTATACTTGCAACTTAAAATACAGTGAAGTATTATTTTCAGTCTATTCAAAATTCACAAAAACTACCACATTTTCTGTATTCACTAGTTTCATAGTTGAGGTGGTCCTACAACTTATAGTAATGTGCAACTTAAATATTCAAATTAGGGGTGTCAAATTAGTGCATTAATTGCAATTAATTAATTGAAGTCATATTTAATGTATGTTTTTTAATCAATCTCCATAGTTTTTACGCAAGTTGCCATTTTATTAAAAAAATAGATTGTATGCATTGGGCTTCCTACGATTGATTTGTCGGAGGTGGAAAGCAATGATCAGTCACACCTGCAAATGGACATTGATTGGCTGTCATTGTGTTTGGGCTTGTTTAGCATCAGCTGATTTGCATTGTAGTTGGGAGGGCAAGGTGAGGAGCAGTGAATAGCAGCGAGGAGACGTGAAAATGAAGCAGCATTTGAGAGTTGTTGGTCCAACTACGAGAGTGAACTTGTTACAATCTGGTCTCAAAACTCGCATGAGGCGAACACAAGTTAATATATGATCGTAAGTTGTTATTGGAATACAGAAGCAGTGTGGATTACATCAACGCAGCATTAGAACAACGCTGAGCTTGGCAAGCTCAGCTAGCAGAATTGATTGATATGGGAAATATGGGTAAAAATGTCAATCTTCCAATATTAACACAGCAAAAATTAAAAATTAATATGTGTTTTTGTTTCATAAACACTTTACATTTTTAATAAATAAGGTATGACAGCACAAGCGATCATTTTAACTGTACAAATGACTGACACTATTTTTGTTGAATTCTGATAAAATTGGGGTTCGTTGTAGGGATACTCCAATTCATTGGCCACGGTTCAGTATCGTCCGTTTTCCGTAAACATTGTGATCGGCATATGCAGATAAATCCGTTTCAATGCCAAACACAAAAGCCGATCACCTGTGGCTAGCACTATTGCAACCCGCAGTGACCCTACCCTAGTGTGGTACCCCATCTAACGCCTTGGGCAGTGTCATTCTCACACTAACTGCTACCAAGAAAACTTGCAGGGGTAGCACTTAACCTTTAATAGATTAAAAACAATCTATATATTTATCTATCTGCACATGCTCAGTGGGCAACAGGTGAGGACAGTACAGGTGCTGAGTTAGAGCTCTATTGGTGAAAACAAAAATCATAAAACAAGAATTAAAGGTGAGTCAGGTATTTTTCCCTTTTAGTGTGGTAGCTCCATAAACTGTGCTATAATGGGGCTCTGGCTTTTAGCAAGGAGGGCTAAAAGGCTCTTTCACAAGCTGACATGTTTTGTGTCAATTTGAACAAGGCGGCGTGTAAATGGACAACCGCGATGACCGGCCGTCTCCCAGGAAGAGGAGAGGGACGTCGAGGTGGGGGCGTTGCGCACGCACTACCCACCAGTCAGGTCTGGTCTTGCCGTATGCAATCGCCCAGCCTGGTCCAGGAACGAGCATTAGGAGCCGGCGGTACCGTGCAACGCAGCAGGGTGCTCGACATCCGAGCTGGAAACGGCACGGGCAGCCCCCACTCTTTTGCTTATCAGCCTGTCAATAAACAGAAGACGAGCTGCAGCGGTGGAGGCCAGGTGCTGCCTTTCCCTGCACCCCCCCCCCTTTACCCACACTGCTCTCCATGAGCTGATCAGGCGTGAACGCAAATCTGTCCACTGCCGTCATCACGCAGCACCATCCCCTCCCTAAAACGACCCTGATTGTTTTATGGGAAATGGACCTTCAGGTTAGTATTTTACAACAGTACATCCACGTCTCCATGGTGACCACCTAACGCGCGTGCACGAAGAAGAACTTTGGACCGTGGCGAGATTTGGTTCTTGACTGACTTGGCTCATCAACTTTTCAACAAGTTATGTAATGATCGAACTCACACACATTTATGTTTAAGGTCCCATGTAGGATCCCATGTCCCCCCCCCCAAAAAAAAATGACTACAGCCGAATATGAAATATAAAAACCACGTGTTGTGACCCTAAGGTTTCTGACGCCTGCTGCCTGCCACTCAAATAACTGATACATTCAACTTAAGACAGAGCACAGAGCGTGTACTTCCACACACACCCACTATCTTTCACCTCTGTGTGTGAAATGTTTTAATAAGCCCCTCCACGCTCTGCAGTGTGGTTTGATTTGTTTTCCCCTCCATGCTCCCCCGGCCCTGGATGGAGACATTAGCCGAATTCCCCCGGGGTGATTGGATGCAATTTGTCCGGAGTAGACAGCCACGTCCTGGATGTTAGGAATTCACTTTGGCTCAACGTGACAAGGCTGACTTCGATCTACGATTGCATCTGAAAGTGCAGCGAGCGGAAAGATGCCATGCCATTAAGTGTCACCGCCCCTCCCCACTCCTCATTTTTTTAAACCAAATAATATATATTTCCCATGTAATTCTCGGCCAGGATCAGTCCATGCAAGTTGATATTATGGCGCAAATATTTGACCCTGTAAATTATATTCATTAAAGACTGACAGTTCTGCATTAAAAATAAACAAAAATGATTGACACCTGCCATGTATGCTTACATGTAATTGTGATGTGTTTTTTTTTCATTCGTGGGCTACATTTGTCACTCTCGGTGGCCCCACGAGTGGCTGAAGTCAGTGTCCGTGTCGCGCCGTGAGCTGACAGGGGAAAATGGGAGCTAACGAGCTTGTCAGATGTCCTGACAAGACAAATGAGAGCTCGTCACTCCCCGCGCTTTAATAACGTTTAATGGAAGCGTATTGAGCCTTTCAAAATAAAAGCGTTACAGGCTCTGCTTAATTACGCACGGCGAGGTAAATTACGCGTCAGCTAAAGGGCGTTGGCCTGTGCCCAGCACCGACACACTTGAGTGTGTATCTATACAATGTGGATGTGGAGTCAAACACATATTCGACCTAATGTTGGGTGCCTAATAATAAAAACAAATCCGAATGTATTGGATTTCATAACGTCGGTGTGCCTAAAGTTTTGACCCCTTTGCCAAGTGTAAGCCACCTGTCAGAAGCTTTATATAGAGAGTTGGCTGTGCATGGAGAGGGCTTCCCCTATTACTCGAAGCTGGATGACTTTAGTGAATAAAGCTGAGGTTGTGCATTCTTGTGTGTAATTCATGGTGTGTGATATAGCCAACACACGGTATGGTAGTTGTGGTCCTGATACAGGATCCACCAGGCACGGTTTGAGCTCCAAACAAAACAACATTTAATTTATCTACTTTATATATGCGCGCAACCGCGTGTGTGTGTGTATCTATATAGAAGTATGAGAACTTGCAAATATAATTTGATAGCCCATTAAGGCTAAATCCTACACCGTGAGCGTAGCCCCTATACACTAATAGCTATTGCACACTATGATGAACATTATGATTAAATAAGAGGCATGGTTGTTCATTTCCACACGATTCAACAGGCACAGCGAGTGACAGGTGACCAGATGGCATTTGTAAAGCTCTCACTCGACACTGTTTCTGATTGGAGGCAGCGAGATAAGCACGTAAAAACAGTCATCATTTCACTAATGCCATGCCTCACCTGGTCTTGGGCACTTTACAGTGCTTGCAGGGTCGGAGAGACTGGAACAACACCTGCTGCAGAGGACCACCTCCCAGAGGATGCACTGTGTCACACCATCGGCACGCACAAAACTGCAAAACACAGGAGGATGTGATACAGTAGATGTTTATAGTACCAGTAAGCACTGAGGTGAATAGATAATATACTGTATGTGGTTATGAACTCGCATTTTAAAGCATAATATTGCAACAAAATGGGAGGAAAATTTGCTAAATGAGCTATGTGTTTAATAATAGTAAATTTTTGTGCATATAAGACTGCAACAAACAGAATAATAGATGGACGTTTAAATAGTGTGTCAGGACAAACAGACGTGCAAAAACAGCGAAAACTAATGAGAATAGAAGAACAATACAACGTAATTTGCATGCGTAAAAGTGCACAAAAAATGACATATTAGGCAGGCCATTCCTTTTTGTCAGTAAAACTACAATAAAGAAAGGATGCTACTGGGGGAAAACAACAACCAAGAGGTATATTTTAGGGCATAGTCAAAAAAAGAGGAATATAAGTGATGTTACGGTAAACCGGTACAACCAGATATCACTTGCGTGCGTAAAAGGTAAAAAAAAGCAGTGTTAAAAGGAGCACATGGCTCCAAGCACAAAAAAAACAGCGAATGTGACAGTGAGCGCACATCTGTGTGATACGTATAAATGGATGCAGCGCCGCTGTACACGCAGAGGAAAAACCCGGGATGCGTAAAAGCAACACACACTAAATCAGGCAATAACGACGACAAACCGTGTGGAAAATGGACGCACATAGTGCAGCAAGAAATCACTTCTTCCTCCTCTCCCTCCCCCCTTTCTATCCCACTCCCTCTCTCTTTGGATGACAAAGCCTATGGTGAAGTAAATATTTTGAGGATAATTGAACTGATTGTTGGTTGCAAGTTTCTATGTCTTGAATATAATAAAAGCGAGTGTGCGCAGAGAGTGTCTCCCAGTCTTATTTGGCAACATTAATATTCATTATGTGGCCAATCCTAACTCACTAATATGCAATTCTACAGAATGCGTCAAGATGCATTATTGCTTTGCACTATACGGCTTGTTGTGTGTGTCTAAATAAATAAGAGCCACAGAGGCTGTGACACTGTAGTCATTAAAATGTGACATAAGTTTGACCTCTTTAAAAAGAAAAAAAAAGAGGAACGTGTCTTTGAGGAAAACATCAAATCCCACAGACACAAAAGGGCGAGAAGGGAAATGTATGTTTTGGAACACGATGTAGCACAGCAATGTCCTTATATTATCAGTACTTCTCTTGAGAAGATACATTTCCGGGTCATTGCATCACTATTGATCTGCGCCCTGCTGTGCACACTCGCAGTCTATACAGTGTTAAGCCTATAGAAACTGACTGTATATACTTCTAAATCTAATCACAAACGAACCTTAATTAGACAAGTAATTACTGTGATAATTAACAGCCTCCTTTTTTTAACACTGTGCTTTGATATGGCGCACACAGGCAGTCAGCATCAGCGATAAAGTCTTTATTATGATTGCTGGAAACCCATCTGGTAATAGTCTTGCCCGGGACCTCCTCCCCCCTAATCAAGGTTTTAATTAAAGACGGTTGAGGGCCACGGAGAACATGAAGGCCAGTAATTAAGACTAACATTGCATGGAGCCAACAGATGCAGTGTTTCTCTCCTGCATGTGCTGATGCAGAAAGAGGACCCCCCCCCCTCCAATGCAAAAACCAAGCATTAGTACATATGTAAATATCCAATAAGGATGCACGTTTTATTATATACATACTCGTCTTAACGTGCATCTTAATAGGCGACCTTATCGTGGTAAAACCGTCCAATACCCCCCTCAAAAAAGTGGTAATATTACAAAAACAAAGTACAACTTCCACCTTGTACAATGACGAATTTCCCCTCCCAAAATTCAATTCTTGTTGCGCAACATTACGACTTTTCTGTCCCCTTGGCTACCTTTGTAAAATGATGCCTTTGCTTATAATGATTTTAAGTTAAGATTCCACGCGTAAAACTAAACGATCGTATTCATACTTCTATTTATCGTTCAAATCTGACTTATATTTTATTCCTTTCTCTGCACTACAACCTACTTCTCTTATTAATTAATTACCGTAATTTGTATGACTTTATGCTGATAACATTCCGATTGTTTTCTTGGAACAATTCTGTCGATGAAATTACAATATGGGATTTTTGTAAACAATGCCAATTTATGCTTAAATGACTGAAAACGTCTTAAATTTACCACATTTCTTCCGACATATTTTGACTTTAGTCTCAAGTTTTGTTTTATGGTAACTTGTACTTTTCGGTTGGGCCTTAAAACTTCTTAGTGTAGCTGTGATGAGTTCAAGTTCAATACCAATGACTCCACACTTACAATTTCACGTCACATTGATGTTTAGGTGTAGGGGGTGGATCCATATGCAGTGTATAGATGTTTGTTTTTATATTTCCTTGACGTGTATTGATTTGAGGACAGCTGTTGGGGAGGGGGTTGACGCATGGAAGCCCCCCCCCCTCTCGCTCACCCCGCATTAGTGTGATTCCTGCGCATTCATCCTAAGAGAAAGACCCATAAACACATCATCAGCCTTTTACGAGTGCTGGGAGAAAAGTTGGATAATCATAGTTTTAATTTTTCGGTCAATAATAATGGCATAATACGAATAGGCAGAACAGTTTAAAAATTGTACAAATTATGCAAACTTGCGTTTTTATAAGTCGGTACAGGAGGACTTAGACAATTCAACAATTAAGTTTGTGTGCTGATGTGAGCCAAAGAACAAGTACATTGTTGTTGTCACACTATGTATTAAAACTATGGTGTCAAGCTATGAGAAACAAGTGCCCCCCTCCCCCCAGGATGAAATGCATTGTAACATGTTCTAAGATTTTCTTCAGATGGCTGAGCAGATGGAGAGACATTTAGCCAGAAACCCCCGCAAAGTTCCCTTCCTGCTCAATCTCCAAGGAGGTCGCACTTTGGCTTCTCCACCTCACGCCAATATCTTCATGATAAGGTGCACCTATATTTAAGATATGTATGTCGACTAACATGCACAAACATAATGCAAAACTCATATCAATCAAAATAACACTGAAATGCCCAACAATTGACATATAGATTTGTAATATCCCATTTAGGCTGACTTGTGTTTCTGCTGAAAATGAATTATTCTAAAAAATAAAATGCCTACATGTGCTTGCGCACATAATTGAGATTGCATAAAATGGAACTCAAAGCACATGTAAAGAGTCTGGACTAATACTTTTGAAAATAAGCCACGTCAGGACTGGTGAAGAAAAGCATTTTTCAAGCTGTGCTCCGTGGTCGCCACTTATGGACCTTTTCTGCCCCCTAGCGGTCAATCACAGACCTACTCTATAACTCTTCACGTTTGAATTATAAATGACCTGCTGTGTGCATTTATTGAGTAATATAATTATAAATGGTTAAGCTTTCAATTATAACGTTATCATTTGTTTGTGGTGAATGGTTTTATATTTTCTTTAAAGTTCTGTTCATGTTTTTCCTCACCTTTTTAATGTGCCTACAACCCTGGGAAGATGAAAATATTGTGTTGTTTAACATACTAAATAAATCAAGAGGCATATTACGTTGCCTATGTATCGTAGTTTGAAAGAAACAACAACAAATCAGCTCATATAGCCTACTGGTGCTTTAAAAAATACACAAACACATTAGAAGGCTTGTTTATTAATGAACTTATAGGAGAATTGTGAGAAACATCTCATAATTCTTAAAAAAAAAACATTTGTGGGAAGTTATTACCCTCTGGCTAGAGCCACATGATTCATGACTGATGATGATATATTGAATAATAAGCTAACTTTTGAGGACACTTAATGTAAATTCACTATTAATAATACATTACTGTCTTTAAAATGTGTTTTAATACAGACAGATGTTGCCTTTTAGGGATTTGTCTAAATTTATGACAAGAATGTAGGGTGGGGGAGGGGGAGTATGAAAAAAAAAATCATCTCATAAAGGAATATGTTAGTCATAGAGCCTTCGGGGTTGCATTTAAACACATTTTCTAACTGTACTAATTGTGGAAATCCTTTAACGATATAGGAATCATTCAGACAGATTGTAAACAGTGACCATGCTGGCTTTAAAACTACATCACTCACCTCCAATGGTTCTGCTCCAGGTACAGGCGGAGGAGACTGGCTATTAACTGAACTATGCCAGTAATGTTAAAAGAATGAGTCTTAATTTTCCATTTGGTTGCATAGGGAGAAATGTCAGACGGGTTGGGCTGAAATGGTTGTTTTAATTATTAAGGGAGGAAAGTGACAGCTGATGAATTTGTGGAGGAATTCAGCCTTGATCAGCCCTATACTATGTGAATGATTAGCCCTGTGGGTATATTAGCTTTTTAAGGAGTTACAATGTTGTATAAATACGATCAAATGTCATAAAATTTAGTGTTATGCTTCAAAATAGCCAATAAGTGTCATAAACATCACCATTTGCAATATTTTGTTTTGGAATGTTACCGCAATAACACTCTTTGCAAGGAGCAAGGCTGGCATTTACTTGACAATTTCTGCCATTAAGTGCAGCCTTTAAGTGCAGTGTTTTTATCTACACCTAAGATAGCGAAAGGCCGAGACAATTTAACAGGCAATTTAACTGACCGTGTGTTAGTGAAGCTGTCTGAGTCCCAGTCTCTGCCAGAGCGCCACGGCATGATGGATGTAGGCAGTCTGGGCTGTGTGAAGACAGACACAAACACATTCACAATGCTGTTTAGCGCACAAGGTACACAATGATACACACGTTTGCCCCGCCATATTTCCCCCCCAATACAAACACATATGGGCTCATCAACAGCCAAGCCCCATTTCCATTAAGTCAACATCTTGTGCTGGTGGTTGGAACAGAGCGGGGCTGGAGTCAGGTCGTCCAAATCCGTCAATAAGAGGAGGCAGAGGCGTTTGTCATCCTCCTCTCTGGGCACCATCCTCCTGGAAGAGGGAAGGGGGGACAGAGGGTGGTGCAACCATGTAGCATCTGGCCCTGCTAGCTCCAGCTGCAGAGTGAGAGGGGGGACAGGAGCTGTGCGGCAACCCGTGGGAGACACTTGTGCGGCAGCCAAAACCTCCTCAGCGCCATGTCTATGGGATGGAAGACAGAAGAATCACATCAGAAGGTACACAGAAACAATGCGAGGGTGCTTGTAAGATTTGACACTGAACTTTAGTCACGTTGTAGTGTAGTATCAATCAAATATCGAACAATGATGGCGGTCGCATGTCCTATAATGAACTGGTAGCATTACAAGCACATTTTTTTAACAAACCAAACATTAACCTCTGCCTACATTATGATCCATCAGTCCGAAGCACAGCTATTGCACATCACAAGTAGCACACAAATGATGGGCATCTTTCTAGGAGACAACAAAAAAGATTTGCTGCCATCTCGAGTTCTCCCTCTGTATTTTCTGGTATGGTTCGGTCAAATAATGCAGAATTGTACAACCTCAGGGTTCATCTGTTTCACTGTATTCAATTCTATCTCAGGTCTACATAGACAATGTGGGAATGACTATTACATGTAAAGTGGGGTAAGAAAAAGAATGAATTCCAACTGAAGAGGGAAATGTCACCCAAATGATGAGCCATAAATCAAAGGCCACAATGACGACACCCAACGCCTGAAGACAGCCCTTACCTTCTAGCATCATAACACAAATGACGATTAAGCCAGCAGCGGACATTTAGCACCAGACGGCGTTGTCTCTGAGGGAAGTTTGTCAAAGGATCTATTGCTGATTCAGAGCCTGGGTACGCCGTTTAGTATTAGCACTTCATGCCCAAGCGTGCCCCCCGGGCTTGTTCTCCGGCAACGTAGTCCCACTGATTGTAGGAAGAGATCGAATTTGATGTTTGGAGGGGAGAGATGAGAAGTTCACATGCGTTATTCCTATTGTAAAGTGTGACCTTTATGGGGAGAAGATCTCGGGGGCTGACGAGCCCCTTCGCTCACTGACGTGTCCTCTGGGATTAATTAACCTCATTCTTCCAATAGCCTTGTGGGATTTGCATTTCAGATTGGGTGACATCCTGCGGGGTTCTCCGTGCTCTTCCACTCTGATCACGAACAGGTGTAAGCTTTTACAAACACATTTCGTCATTGTGTTCTGAACATGACTCCTCACTCAAGAGGTGGCTCGGAGGACGATGAGCCACAATTCTTAAGAGGAAGTCAATTCTAGCAAAAAGTAAGCAGTAGAATTCTGTACCTTTTCCATTGCATGGGATTCTCCCACACATTATTATGGTTAGCCGGACAAGCAAATGAAATTAGCGACACAGATCACAAGCATCTGTTTGATGTCACTAATGATGTGTCAAGGGGGGTTTGCTTGTGTACCGTTGTTATAGATGCACGTCCGTACAATGTGCTAAATGTCATATTCCCAAAAGATACAGCACAGTTTTACAAATCTTTCTTAAAACTGCACCATTAATGTCAATCACGGCAGCGGAACGCCAGAGGCTGCCAGCTCACACAACAAGCGCTGGTCCCTGCAGTCTTGTCATGGCTATCCTCAGACAGTCCACCATAACAGCTCCAGCTAATCTTCTTTTCATAGTCTCCATTACGACCTGTCAGGACATAAATTCACAGTAAATGGCCACGTTTATTAACACGGCACTAAAACAGCACCCTTAACTGTTCTGGCTCCTCGTGCAAATGTTAGCGTAATAACACTGACCAGGGGAATCAATTAAGATGTGGCATAAAATGATGCCTCCTCACACACACCTCTTGACAAACGGGGCCTGACAATGACAATTCCACCTTAATACGCCTCCTCAAACATTATGTCTGCTGTTGATGACCTCCTTTGAAGACCTATTCAGACAAACACTTGCTCGGCCCGTATTTCCAGCGAGAATAATGACGGCAAGGGGCCATGCTTGACAGAGAAGAGCATCTACACAGCCTCCAGTTGGGGGCCTTTGCCATATAACAATATAACGCAGTAATTACTAGATCAAATCTTCTCAAATTGAAGCAACGCTGTTCTGTGATCCCTCCTATACTAATCAGCACACCGAGGTATGGCCGTCCAACTATAAATTGCTGACTTAATTAAAACCAGGACCCCTCTGTCATCTAATTACAGGGAGAAAAGGTTATTACTTCAATGCAATTTTCCAAATATGATTCCCTCGCAGTTATTAAAGGCCTGGGTATCATTTATTGTTTCAGATTTTTCAATATGGAAATGGCCCCAGTGACAGACGTAATGACTCGGGGAAAACGCTTCATCTCGATAGCGGCCTGGCACGGCCATTTGTCTGAGATAAGTGGAGCGAACAGGAACCGGGGAAATGTCACGGGAGGCATCCAATGATTGCCTCCACTTTACAGTTGTCATTAAACAGAGCAAAGGTTTCTTTTCTCCTCTGTGGCAGCACTGAAAAGTTTATTAATCTATCCAGAATAGCGGGGGCGGTGAGTTATTAGAACTATGAAAAGTCCCAAAGACAGGGGGGAGGGAAAAGGTGGAGGGTAATTGTGTCATGAGAGACATATATTCGCTGTTGTTGGCAAATAAACATTCTTTCTCAATTCCTTTGGATAACGCTAAAACCTGGGGGAATTGAAAGGCACCCAAAGAACACACTGACAATTAGTTAATTCCTGGATTTACAGTATGAAAACACGGGAAAGCTGTCAACAACATTAAAACGTAAAACTATGTTTGTGTATATTCTCAGTCATCCAGGTCATGGTCATCCGCAAAAAGATGCAACTGCTCTCTTCCTATTGATTGAAGACATTTAGTTTTTACAGAATGTGAAGATACTTCAGAGTACGAGCGGTTATCAACTCTCTGGGTCGTATCAAAGCGACTAGAAGTTTTACTATAACTTTTTTGAAATACCCAACATTGCATGGTGTCCCGAAAACAGTGTTTGACTTTAGTGGTTTCACGGCAATCACTGCAGTTCGGTATGCCACCTAGCTAGAACTAGCCACGATTGTATAACAGAACTACAGGCTAAGGAAAGGCTAACTAACAGTAACTCACAATAAATAGCTGAGAGGTATTTTATGTTCTATTAATCTTGGTATTGCATCTGTAATTGTAATTGCAACCGAAAGGGGAAATCACTTACCTCAGTGGTTGAGAAAATTACGGCGAAATTAAAAATTTCATGGCAAAATCACAGACAATTTAAGTAGTTGTAAATGTTTAATTAACAAGGATTGTTATGGAGGTGTTAACTCAAACATCACAAATAAGATTTACAACCATACAGCTGTGTTATAGATGGAACTCTTAAAATTCAGATGAATATATAGTGTTAAATGAAACTAAGGAGCTTACAAATCAGAAAACAAATCATTAGTAAATGTCATGAATATAATCTCCCATCTGTGGTTGCGAGCGTGGGCCAGGGGAAGGCCACAACAGAAGTGTATGTCCCGGACACTAATGCTGTGTGTCTCCCACCATAGGGTTTTCTTAATTACATTAACCAAATGCCTTCTGCAGTGTGTGTGTAATGTCATGGTTAACTGAACATCCCTGTAGCTGCGACCCCCCCCACTCTCTCCACATGCTTTCCTACAGTGAAATATTCATGTTGAAAGCCACACTTTTACTTCCTCTCTTTTTTTGGCAATGTTGCTGTTGTCTGACATAACCTACTAACAGTTATTGTTTGTTTTAAAATTCATAAGAAATTTAAATTCCACAGCTAAAGTTTCGGTTTATAATCAATCATCATGTTAAATATCAATACAGTATCTTCTATCAGTAGTCACAACTTGATAAAACTGTTCCAACTACAGTTTTATTTTTGTAACTCTAAAAGACGACATTTCACATGGGGGTGGGTTAAAAAACACACTTTTGTATTTGGTCATGTCTGCAAAACACACTGATTTGAATTGACCAGGCAGTACTAATTTAAATACATTAAGTATTCATTAATTGAATAAAGAGCCTAGTTAGCCTCGGGGCCCTTTTATAAACTAGGGTGTACTATTTATGCAAAACACCAATGTGCCATGTGCTGGCTTATTATGCTAATGACGAATGGCAAAATACACGTTTCTCCTGCCCACGACCGAGGATTAGGCATGGCAGCGTCAGCAAGTTGTTTGGAGGCTACGGACTCTGCTCCTCCACATTACAGCATGTTGAGATGCCGATGGGTAATGTGATTCTTCTGCCAGTAGATATGATAACACCAACTGTCCAAAGCAAACTCTTTTTGTGACTCGCTGAAAACACATCAGATGATCAGATTCACCAAAAGTGGATCACATTCTCCCTTTATTTGGGCCCAGGCGCTGAGCAATAGAGGTGCAATGCTTTTTTCCTGGTCTTTCTTTTATGATGGACAACTACTTATTCTAATCACTGCATTACAGAGTAAAGGCCCATAAAGGCGACTGTTACAATAAGATAGATAAGGACGTTTTTATTGGCTCACCATACACAACAATTTACTCTATGTCTTTCAAAAGATATTGGAATGATATGGAATTTTATTTGGGCTGCTCGAGGTGGGTTACAGTGAAAAACGGCCTAGACGTAGTGTTTGTGTATATAGACGTTTAATTTGGGGTTAACTGACTGGTTGGATCACTACAACATTTGCAACACAATTATATCACGTGAAGGAGGATGCACAATCAAAATAATAAATATTCACTTATTTGTGGTATAGAAATACCAAAGGACCTTGTCGTTGGAGGGCTTGCAGGGCTTATGGGCTGTGGTGCTGGTGTGGTCCTGTGTGACTGTTGTTATTGGTGGTGGTATAGTTTGTAATAGGGCTGTCATTATAGTTTTTAATTATTATTATTTTTCTGTTTTATTTCAGGTTGGGCATCGTTTGAATTTGAGTGATTCGGTTCATTTTTTGCAGAATTTCAACTAACCGTTTGAGCGCTGTTGCACACTGCACATCCATCTTCTATGCCGCTTGTCCGCACTAGGGTTGCCAGGGTATGCTGGAGCCTATCCATCGCACAATCTCCATGATTGAAATGGATCAACACAAACACTTCCTGACGCTTCTTCTTTGTTGGTGTTGTGGCCATTTTTTCCAGTTGGCAGGATGGTCGATCACCGAAAGTAGGAAACAAAGTTAAAAAAAACAAGAGCAATTCCAGGAGAACCACAATGTTAGGCCTGGTTCCCATATGCCCGATGGCCAACCCTTGTTTTGATTGACCCTTCAGAGAGGTACAAATTTAAACAGCCGTTCTAATAATAAACTCATTTTAACATTAATGTAATGTAATTATTTGACCATTGTTTGATTGGACTGTGTCACAATATTGTACTTACTCGCCTGAATCATACATTATGGAAACCGTTTGCCATTTGGAAATATGATTGATGAAGAGTTCAAGCAACTAGCTAGCAAATAGTGAGGAAATTGCCACAATCAACAGATTAAACAACAAATAGATAGCACAGGTTATTGAGCAACAAACATTTTCTTACTTGTATGTACTCACCAAAAAAAGCCGCCACATCCGTTTAGAGGCCTGTTAGCTTGCGCTGGAAATATGATTGATGAAGAGTATAAGCAACTAGCTAGCAAATAGTGAGGAAATTGCCACAATCAACAGATATAACAACAAATAGATAGCACAGGTTATTGAGCAACAAACATTTTCTTACTTATATGTACTCACCGAAAAAAGCCGCCACATCCGTTTAGAGGCCTGTTAGCTTGCAACGTGGCGCCGAAATTCCTCTCGTGAATCACCGACCAATGCTGTGTAAGCTTACAGAGCACTGAGGTGAGCCCCTCTTAAAGCTTCGCTGTGATTGGCGGCTGAAAAAGCGACCGGAAGTCACCGCCTGTTTTTTGTGCCATCTCTACAAACGAAGTGGGTAGTGTCGAATAATTCAAATTTAAACCCACAGAGACTTTGTGGACATCCGGGCTAAGTTGTTTCATGTGGACGAACAGTTAGCACCACAGGGGCGGATTTAGAGCGGCATCGGAGAAGCAAACATCGCGGCTGGGCTACATTAGAGGGGCCTGCTTTGAAACAGTAGTTTGTTTTCGATCCTGAATGATGGGGGTCTTCACCTTAATGTGCGCCTTGCTTCTGTGGACCACCATGGCCTACGCGAAGCCCACGACGAGGAAAGAGCGAGTCATTCACGAAACCGATCTGAATAAGAGAACACAGGAGGACAACAACAGCTTCCAGTATGACCACGAAGCCTTCCTGGGCAAAGAGGAGGCCAGGACATTCGACCAGCTCACCCCGGAGGAGAGCAAGGAAAGGCTCGGGTAAGTGAGGATGGTTTCAAGCCACAAGTTTTTGTAAATCACGCACAATTACTCAACACCACTCCAGATGAACAAATCTGCTGCGTGTAACTCTTCATTAATATTTGCTAACTGCATTACAAATATGTGCAGTGCATGCCAGCGAAAAAGCCCACATCATTATTATTATTATTATTATTATTATCATCATGATTATGCCTAGGGCGTATTCCCACACACCGTTAAGGACTTACTTAGTGGAAATCACAATTATACATCGTCATGAAAGGCATTGTTGTTGCTAATGAACAAAAGTCACATTGACACCCTGTGTACAGTTTTCTTTTCTATTTTAATGACTTGTTTGCTCCTACGTGGCTCAAAAGGGGCTCCTTGTGAAAGTGGGAGGACCCCTGGTACATCACAACGTGGCAACTTTAAGTCTAAGAATACTTGAGTTTAAAACTGGTCTGCTGGCACTCCCACTCCAGCTGTCCTATTAGAGCTCAAGTCTTCTCTTAGTTGGTAAAAATAGATAACTTGTCCTATTGATAATATGTATTTAGATTGAGATTTGACATGTTTTTTTATATGTAACTACAGTGACCTTTAAGTGTTAGTTTCATGTACAACATGTATGAGCGGAGTAATCGGATTGTGTTCCCTTGTCATGTAGGCAAATGACATACTTGTTTTTATTGTCTTAAAGAGATATCTGTAGATCTTGGCGTCCCAGTTTTAACCGTCATCCAGGATGTCCGCATAAAGGGCAAGACCTCAGTTCAGTGAGCCTGCATTATCTTTTATGTGACACATATTCCAAAACCACCAACTCTGCATTCAGTAAGACCGCAAGACTTCAGCAAACGGTGTTTTACTGTTTTTAGGTTTCACCATGAATGCTCTTTGAGAGTTAAGAATGTTATAAAGCATCTTTAGCTAGAATCGTCCATCCCAGGTAAGCTAGAACCTATCCCAGCTGACAGAAAGGGGACATCCTGCACTGGTTTCCAGTCAACCCTTAACACCTACATTCACAATTTAGAATCTCAAATTAACCTAACCTGCATGTTTTGGGTGTGTGGGAGGAAGCCAGAATGCCTGGAGAAAACCCACAGCAGTACAAACTATACACATACCTGTAGATGCTCCAATGGAGATTCAAACACTGCTCCCCGGACAGTGAGGCAGACATCGGTGGTTGAACAGTGGTTAGGAGGTGATTAAATCTTTAGTGATGTAAGCACACTATTACAGTTTAAATGAGTCTTTTTTTCTCTCTTTGCTTTCAGTAAAATAGTAGAGCGGATCGACAGCGACTCCAATGGCCTCATCACCACCGCAGAGCTCAAAGCATGGATAAAACGTGTCCAGAAGCGTTACGTGTATGAGAACGTGGCAAAGGTTTGGGCAGATTATGACCTCAACAAAGATGATAAGATCTCCTGGGAAGAATACAAGCAAGCCACTTACGGTTACTACCTCGGTAGCACACACGCTTTTCTTTCACTTTCCTGATTAAACCCAGTGTATGTACGCGTTTAATTGTCCTTGTATTCTCAGCTAATCCAGGCGAGTTTGATGATGCAACCGACCAGTTCAGCTTCAAGAAGATGCTTCCACGTGACGAGAGGAGGTTCAACACCGCTGATCTGAATGGTGACTTGGCAGCCGACAGAGAAGAGTTCACATCCTTCCTGCATCCTGAGGAGTTTGACCACATGAAGGACATTGTAGTGCAGGTAAGCATATGCTCACAGTCGTCCCTCGCTGTATTGCAGTTTGAATATTGCTTCCTCACTCTTGCGTTTTTTCAACAACAAAAATGTATAAATTATTGCCATTTCATTGAGTGCAGAAAAAAACAATCCACTCATTTTGTGTGGAAGTGGTACATTTTTGGCTTCTTTATCCTCCTTCCATATAATCTTTTTAGTAATATTGAATCCTGCTTGGCAGAAATTCACTTATCGCAGTCAAATCTGACCCCAATTCACTGTTATAAACGAGGGACAACTGTATTGGGTGGCTGATAGGAATACTCGCAAATAATCCAGAAGTCAAAGCCTATGGCACGCTTTCCCACCCGTAACTACATTTGTAGAATTTAATCAAGCACGCCTCTCATAAGTAATTAATGACATCCTCAACGTTCCGTCATAGAAGTAATCAGAGCAACTCAAAATAAGACAGAAACTGCAGAAATACTGCAGTATAGAAGTGATCACACAAGCAAATGGACTAAATAAGAAATGCTTGTGAGTGCATGCCTGGGGGGGGGGGGGGGACAATAACAAATGACCTGGTGGTAGTATGTCATTAGATTAATTTGTTGTATTTCGATACGATCCAATTGTAATTTCATGTGGGTCATGGTAAATAAAAAAAAAAATTTTTTTTGGAGCGTGTCCAGTGGGATGTACAGACTGTCCCATTTAACGCTCAATCTTTAAATATGAATTTGGCCTCACAGAGCAGTTGCGTGGGAAATGTTTCGCTGTGAGGCACTATGCCGCATGTTCATAAAAGTTGTACTACCCATTTGGCAGAGTTAATTATTAAAAGGTTCATTTTTATGATGTCACTACTGAATAGTACTTGGGAACTGTTCAGCTTTGTGGCATCTCTGGATAATAAGTGGTCAGTTGGCCCCAGGAGTCATATGGTCAACATCTTACACTTAGACATAACATGTGCTTGATTACAGATAAGCAGCAGCCACACACTGGATTTGTACATTTCAGTCATAGTTTTGGATAACTAAAGATGAGTTGCTTGTCACGATAACAGATTCAGCAGGATGACAATTGTCCCGCAAATTATTGCCCTCGAACTATACTATTGTCAAAGTTATTTTGAGCGATCTTTTTCATTAATGTAATAATAATATATGCCATAATGATGAAAGTACGCCGTGTCAAAAGCTACTTTGATTGCCATTGTAATTGATTGTCAATGCAATGACGTCAAGACGTCTCGATTAACTTTTAGCAACTTTGTGTGTGGAACGCACCCTTTATGTTTAAAGGAGTGTAATATTTTTGGGAGTTAGGTCAAAGCTCAATGGTCAATGTTTTGAATGCAGCAACATGCATTTGATGCACAGTGAGGTGTTAGTCCACCATTTGGTGTTTATTTCATTGTCTTTGTCACAAACCTTCCCATGTCACAGAATGGAACTGAAACTGACATCAGATTGTGTTTTATACACAACAGGCACAAAGATAGTATTTGTGTAACACACACAGTGCATGCTTGCTAGCGCCCAACCTCTAACCACGGGGACAGAGCGACTGAATGGCTGACACGCAATGGTTGTTCATTCAGCTATGGAACCAACACGCCCAGGTGTTGAGACAGATGAGTGAAACCTCATGTCATTCAGCCTGTTTGGTGAGAGAGAGCGAGAGAGAGAAGGAAAACAAATCAAGGCCAGCAAAATGATGGCCTACCACCAAGACTTGTCCACTGTGCGGCCGAGTGATCTTAGAGCTGCGGTAAAATATAATAAACAGTAGTATTACAATAACTTATATCAGAAATCCTCATCAAAAAATGTTTTTATTGTTTATTCTCATGCTCTGATGATAGCACAGCAAGTCAAACAAACCCACCCATCCACCCTGAATGTTTGTATTGCATGCTTATGAAATGCGCAAGAGATTGTATCCAGCGCTGCGTAGTGCACTAAAGAATACTTTTGTCCTTGACTCTTCACACGCAACCTTTCGAATATTGATGGAGCTTGTTTATTATTAGTCAGCTATATTCTACACGGCCATTAAATATTTAGCCAGGTTCAGAGAGGGCGTCTCACCTACAGGAAAATATGCATGCAGTGAGTTTATCGCATGTGTAGATGAGTGCGTGTGTTGCAGCCCAGATGTGTTGTCTTTAAACTGAGCACGTTGGCGTGTACTTGTTAACTAATGACCAAGGCAGCTGACACGCCTTTACGGCATAGTTAATGTCTGACAGTGGACAAAGACATCTAGCAGAGCTTTAAGTGTTTGTTACACACTAAATGTGTGTATGGGGGGGTTGGCCCTCATCAGCGGTGATTCTTGTAATTGTAGTGTCAGTGTGCCAGCCCAGCTGTAAACTGACCCTCGTGATGACTCGCGCTGCCGAGGGCTAACTTGTTTCCGCCATTATTAGTCAAAGTGAAAGTTCCAGCTGCTGTTGACCCTTGTTAGTGACATCACCTCTTCATGCCGAACGCAGGAAACCCTGGAGGACATTGACAAGAACAACGACGGACACGTGGATGAGGACGAGTATATTGGTGGGTTCAAGCAATACATTCTTTTGAATAAACAAACACAAATAAATGTGACCTTGCCGACCTCTGTATTTGATCATAACAAACCATGTATGATTTCAGCCGACATGTTGGCTCAAGAGGACGGCGGTCCAGAACCAGACTGGGTCAGAACCGAGAGGGATCAGTTTTCTGACTTTAGAGACTTGAACAAAGATGGTAAAATGGACCGGGATGAAATCCGCCACTGGATTATGCCGCAAAACTATGACCACGCCCAAGCTGAGGCTCGACATCTGGTCTATGAGTCTGACCAGGACAAGGTATGACATTATAAGAAACATCACGACCTTGGGGTGAGGGGTGGAGGGGGGGCTGTCATTATACATTGCACTGTATTCCTCTCCACTAGGAAGTAGGAAATACCATACTTGGAGCTTTTACCCCGCCTCTCCCCCAAAGCAGCTTTATCAGGATGTTTGAACCCTCTTGATAGTATGTTCCTTTATTTCTTAGGACCAGATGTTGACCAAAGAGGAGATCCTGGAGAACTGGAACATGTTTGTAGGAAGTCAGGCCACCAACTACGGAGAGGACCTCACTCGTAACCATGATGAGCTATGAGCTCTCACTTCAACCTCTACTGTGTGTGTGAGTGTGTGTGTGTGTGTGTGAGGTTGAATGACAGAATCTCAGACTATTGGTTGAAGGACCATCGGCTGTTGAGTGGGTTCTAGCACTAACGATATACTGTAAGGTCTTGGCGTGTCAGTGAATCGCTTTGTTTCTGACATTCAGAAGCAGAAAGAAGACTTTTCTTTCTAGCAGACGGTGCCTTCACTTCTTGCCGCCGTGTCGGCTTTGCTGCCTCACATCTGTTTTTACGCTAACTTTTTGATAACAACTTTAATGTGAAGCTGCAAGCTCCAAGAACTGATTTTATTTATTTTTAAGATTCAGCAAAGTGTCTGGAAACGGTTATTAATGTGATGTTCTTTGTTCGTACGGTAGTATTTCTTTTTAGTTTAGCCTACTTCATTTCAGTTTCAAGTCTATTTATTTTTCTCTTGTGTCAAAATAAAAAGATAATGCTGTGTTTTAACATTGTTTTTGTTCCGCTTAACAAGGTACCTAGGATCTTACAAACTGGTCTCAGTATGATGTGGTAAATTATGAGCGTGTGCCTCTTGGCATACTACTTTTTGAGCTCCTTTAAGATCAAGAACAAATGGATGTCGTCGACAGCGCTCTGCACCAATTGTCGTCTACATGCTCGTTCCCATGAAGATGCAGAGCGGAGCTGACTGGCTCTTGCTGCTGGCTGTTGCGGTTCAGAACTGTGCGATGTAACTGAGAAAGCGTCTCTGCCACCCAGCGTGTCCCCTCTGCCTGCTCATGTGGAACATATGGATATATGTGTGCCACTTAACAAGACAAGTCAAGCGGGACCAATGCGATAAAGCTCATTAGGAACAAGGGGACAGGACGATGCATGTGTTGTTCTGCTGCAATGTAGGAGGAATGTGCCAACACACCATGAGCAATGTCGGCAATGCTTGCTTTTTCTTTGGACTCCATGGAATTTATATGACGTTTTCCGGCGCTGAGTGTAAATAAATATGATTGATTTACACAAAGCCCGCCTCTCGCCTGAAGTCAGTTGGGATAGACTCCAGCACACACTAATGAGGATAAGTGGCATAACAATAGTTGGATTGTTTACACAAATGCAAAATATGTAAATATTGACTTTCCACATAAATGCTTCGTAATATGACAAATATAGAAAATTGCAACTAATACTATTTTTCTAGTTAAAATAGCCACCCCCCTACTCCAACCTCGTAAGACTTGTTTACGAGTGGTGTAGAAAATGGATGGATGGATGTTGCAATGTTTTGTCTTGTTTTTTTCCAGTATGCCATACATGTGAGCTTTACAGTTGCCACCCCTCTTCTGTAGGCTGAGGTTATATTAATCACATCAACGATCACATACTCATGCCAGGGAAAAAAGATTATCACTGTTATATGTCTGCAATTTGGAGCATAAATCTCATCTCTCATCATATAAATTGACATTTTGTGAAATCTATATTACAAAATTTATTTTTATACTAAACATATTATAAAATAATTCCAATAAATAAGTTTAGTAATGATCTCTGTGTGGAGTTCGCATGTTACAAAATCATGCGAGGTTAATTAGAGACTCCAAATTGTCCATAGGTATGAATGTGAGTGTGAATGGTTGTTTGTCTATATGTGCCCTGTGATTGGCTGGCAACCAGTCCAGGGTGTACCCCGCCTCTCGCCCGAAGACAGCTGGGATAGGCTCCAGCATACCTGCGGTAGAAAATGAATGAATGAAAGTCTTGTAATGGTACAGTTTTACTGAGATATTGTTTAAATTGGCATCTGCCTCGTTTTAGTTGGAGTACACGCTGCTAATTGCAGAAACAAACAACTTCAGTGCTATTTCTACTTTTGTTAACAGTTCAAACCTTGCTGCACTCTATTCTATCCTAATTTACATGCACACACATACACACACTGATCTAGTCCATTGCCTCTAACTCAAAGCAGCGTCCTTACTTACATCTGAATAACAAGTCAAGCCAAAACACTAATAGACTCCCCCTGAATAGCATATGAGGCTTGTCATGCGTCAGGCTGCATCTGTGTGTGTGATAGTGTCGTCTCAGTGAAGGTGGGTGAGTGTGTGATAATTAAAGCGTGCCCATGCACGCTGCCCTGCCTCATGGCCATGTTTAACAGCCCTCCTTTTCATGATGCCTTCCCCAATCATTCACCGCGCGTGTGTGTGTGAGGTGATGTCCTCAGACGTCTCTCATATGAGCGTCTGCCTTCATCGAGTCCTCTACGCTGATAATAATGAACCCTCTGGGTGGGAATGGACTCATCTGCTATCTTTTCCTGTAGTATTTTTTATTTATTGTGATATTGTACAGCTATTTCCACTAATTAAAAGCCAGGGAGCGTTACTTCATCCTCTACTCCTTTGGCATTATGTCTTCATAACCTGCTGTGCTTTCATATTCATTTCTTTATATGCTATCATTTTTTATTCTTTCCACCCTGAGGACTTATTGAAGTATGATAATACATAATAGCAACAATTAAAATATGTATGTGAAGATTGTGTTTATATTGGGCGAAGCCTTAAAAAAAGACATTGAACCAGGTGGCTTAGTGGTTAGTACACCTGCCTCTGTCATACAAATGGAGTCGTTTTTCTTTCTTGAAATGCTGTAGTCATCCTTCGCCACTTTGCAGTCCAAATTTTACTTCACGCTATCACGTTTTTTCAAAGCTGTCTTCAAAATCCTGCTGTTTTATGGCCTATTCATGAAGAAATATGCATATTAACACACATTTGATGTATTATTTTGACTAAATTAAACATTTTCAAGCATAAAAATGGCTAAATTTATATTTAAGACATACAAATATGCTGTGAATGATAGTAGTATTCTACATTGGTCACATGTTCAGAGGAGCAACCTTTTACTGCAATAAAAACCAGCCTTTCTAAAGTGTTGTGATCCTGTTTTATGGCCTATTCATGAAGAATATGCATATTAACACACATTTGATGTATTATTTTGACTAAATTAAGAATTTTCAAGCATTAAAAAATAGCTAAATGATCAAAAATTCATATTTAAGACATTCAAATATGCTGTGAATGATAGTAGTATTCTACATTGGTCACATGTTCGGTGAGACATTGATCGCCAGAGCAGCAAGCTTTTACTGCAATAAAAATTGCAATACTTGCAATAAAATTTGTAATACTGAAAAAATTACAGTATTTTCCATACAGTATGGAATATGTTGATTTAAATATGCAAACCCAACAGGTGCCACAAAATGACTTCTCTTTAAGCAAGCTTTTCTTTCTGTCACTCACACCAGCATTTCTAAAGTGTTGTGATCTTGTTTAAGCCTTTGATATGTGGAATTGTTGGCATGTAAACAGGATCATTGCAAAACTGCAAAAAGGCAAGTGACCTTGACCCCTCACATGGTTGTTCTGAGTGTTATCATGCGGTGTCGAAATATGTAAGAGTTGAGAGAACGTGTGACTGTATGTGCGTGCCATAGCCATGTGGGCTAATTCATGTTTATACTGCTTTGCCATCAATATTTTATGACCATCTCTGAGGCAAAACTGCTTGCCTTGCCATCACAGGGGTTTTACTCCCTCTGGTGGCCAAAAGGTGAAACAGCTTTTAACTTATCTGATAGCTACTGTAGAGCAGTGGTCGTCAACTGGTTTGGCTGCGGGGCCCACCAACACGTCGTTATGACAACCCTAAATGGGGAAAATGTTTATAAAATATCTCATAGGGAATTAAAAAAATGAACAACTCCAAATGTGACAACTTAAGCATCTGCTGTGTAATATAATAAGCATACTAGCAGACTGACACATTGAACATCTTTATGGTCTTCTTCTATGACAACAGTTCAAGTAGTACTACCGTGCGTTGTCGCCACCTTAAGGAGTATTAAAAAATGACAACTCGTTGCATAAAAATATCCCCTTCAGAATAAAATCTCTGGATTATTTTGTTTTTTTGCTTGACCGACGGGCCACACGGTGGCGAGTGGTTAGCATGTTGGCCACACAGTCAGGAGATCCTTGGTTAGATTCTCCTCGAGGCATCTCTGTGTGGAGTTTGCATGTTTTCCCAGTGCCTGCATGGGGTTTTCTCCAGGCACTCCGGGTTCCTTCCACATTCAAAAAAACAACATTATGTCAATCGCTTTTGTATTGGAAGCTACATTGTGTCTATTGATTCATGCATGGAAAAAATTGATAAAAAATGATACATATTGTAGATGTTTTCCACTTACATTATATGAATGGAGTCTATGTTATCCCAATGAGGCTGATATCTTTGGACAAAATGCTTCTCTCGCTCCATTTGTCCACATTTGCCCTCCTCCTTCCTCTGGTCCTCTCCTCCCGCCGCTCCAGCATCTGGAATCCTGTGGGATGGAGGAGGAGGAGGAGGAGGATGTGTGTGTTTCATCCCGCTCTTCCCCAGGGGGTCTTGGTTTGCTTTGTGATCTTGAATCTCACATGATGGAAATGTATCTAATCCTGTTAGAGGGTGAACATCTTCCAGTGGGACACATGAGAGACAGCAGGAGAGAAGATAAAAGAAACAGGGGGAACAAAATCATCATTATATGGGTTTATTCTACATTGGTGTGTTTTAATCCTCATGGGAGTCGCCTCTCAAGGTTGCCGTCTTCCTCTCCTGCTCCCCGAGTGAGAAAGTTGACCCTCGAGGCTCCATCTGAGCTCCAGGCCCCTCCAGGCCTGAGCATTCCCAGAGCACCACCACACCGGGGCCCCTCAGGCTCCGTGTTACACCACAGGGAATAGAAACTCGGCCCCTCAGACTGTACGGAGGTCTGCACACGAGACCCCGAGGCTGTCTGGGAATACCGCATGCCTGACTTAACACGCCAACAAACCCTGACAGCGCCTCCTGTTGTTGTAGAGCGGTTCTTGCATGCACACAGGACCTCCAAGTCCCCCTTTGAAGTTGTCCTCTCTCTGGGGCTTCATCCTTGTTGATGGTCCCTTGGGTTTCATGGACCCCTTGAACTCCCCCAATTCACCTCCCACCCTGGGCTACATGTGCACTGACCTTTCCAGCACGCGGACGACAAATAACAACACTAGCAGTCGCATGTATGATAACACATTTGGATGACTTCACTGAAGGATAAATAACATGATCATATATCATATATCATAGTAATGCATCTTTTAAGTCACCTGTGGAAAACAGTCAAATGTTTCTTCGGGTACTCCGATTTCCTCCCACATTCCAAAAACATGCTAGGTTAATTGGTGACTCCAAATTGTCCATAGGTATGAATGTGAGTGTGAATGGTTGTTTGTCTATACGTGCCTTGTGATTGGCTGGCGACCAGTCCAGGGTGTACCCCGCCTCTCGCCCAAAGACAGCTGGGATAGGCTCCAGCACCCCCCGCGGCCCTCGTGAGGAAAAAGCGATAGAAAATGAATGAATGAATGAAAGGCCTGTAAACGACTCTTACATCTACCATTTGGGGTCCATGCTTTTATATATGCAACAAGTGGTACCAGACCACTTCTTAGAGTCGGAGCTTTTCCTTGTCACTCACATACTGACATTGAAAATATGATTATAAAAAACATTTTATTTACCCTAAATTAGTGATCATTTTGGATGAAATGAGTTTTCCCCATATTGGCCGGGTTCAAGGTGGCATCCTTAGCTTTACCGATGGCTTTACTCCTGGCATTCAGGAGGAACTCAGAGTAGAACCGGTGCTCTTCTACATTGACAGGAGCCAGATGAAGTGGATTGGGCATCCTGGACGCCTACCTGGGGAGGCATTCAGGGTGCATCTGACTGGTAAGGAGGCTTCGGGGAAAATCCAGGACATGTTGGGATCTGCCAGGAGGAGTTGGGCCAAGTGACTGGGGAGAGGGAAGTCAGGGCTTCCCTGCTTAGGCTCAAGTCTTTAGATGGATGGATGGATGGATGGATAGAGAGAGAGAGGGAGAGAGAGATGGATGGATGGATGGATGGATGGATAGATAGATAGATAGATAGATAGATAGATAGATAATGTACATGTATACTAATACTATTAATATACAACCAGAAAGACATCAGAATCAGGTTTATTGCCAGGTATAGTTCACACGCTAAATTTGTTGGTTGGTGCAACAAAAAAGAAGAAAGAAAAAATAGATGATATAAATATGCATATAAAAAAATATAACAATGAGAGTGAGTTACCCAGCATACCTTGCGGCTTATTAATGCCAGTATTGTTTTACATTCCTAGCTTTGTTGTGTAAATTAGTGTCCAGTTACCTTGCACAGCTCTATCTCTCTAATATGTTTTTTTCTTTATTTGGTGCGTTTGAGTGGATGGAGCCCGTGTACCACCAGTCATACTTGTACCACAGCTTGGGAACCGAGACAGTACTACAAAGATCCGGTCTTCCGGTCCATTTTTTGGCAGTGATGCCATTAGGCCTGCTGTCTTACAGATGCGTGAAGCAGAGCGCTACCAGGTGTACGTCACCTGAGATTACCCACGCCGACACCCCCTCGAAGGCAAGTGGCCAGCATTACAGCTGAGGGGGCATCTGGTGATGGTGGGGGGGGGGTGCAGTGTGCAGAGCGTGTTCATTCATTTTGATTGGTGCTAACATTTGGCAGAATGACACTACTGCTGCGTACAGTCGACATCTTGATTTTTGTTTATTACTGTTTTTGAACAGTGAATTTCCACAACGTAGGAATCCTTATTTCATATTTTTGCAGTTAGAGCATACAGAAACCTTCTAAATAAACATTATTAGCTCCCTCTTGACATGGAAACACTCCTTTATGCTCGCATTACCAAATATAGTAACAGTAAATAAGCCATTTAAGACATAAATAAGACTACTGTGCTCATGTGTGCTGCTGTAAATGTGTTCCGGTGCTAGAGGAGCCGAGTAGGGGGCGGACAGGAAGTGATGTTGGGGGTTCAGAGTTGGGATTTCAGAGTGGTGTGGGTTACAGCCGCAACAGTAGCCAGTGTTCAGGATTATTGTGCGGGTTGTGAGATAATTCAAACAACACTTTATGAGCAAGTTCATTGGTGAGTGTGAGTGACAGGAAGAAAACCTTGGACTTGCTTGGACAGAAGTTGTTTGGCGCCACCTTCTGGTTTGGTATGTTTAAATCCCTAAACATCTGAATATAAGACGACACATCTTTTTGAGACCTGTTTCTAGTCTTATAGTCTGGTCTGCCAACAAACAATGATGCTTACTAGCACTTAGAGGCGGCTATCAAACGTGCGGCCCGCGGGCCAAATATGGCCCGCAGGACACTAGTTTGAGGCCCCTGCCCTGATATGAAAGTTTAATGTTAGTGCGGCCCGCGCAAGTTTGATATGGATGCTGTATGGTATCATGTACCCAGAAAAAAATATTACGTTTGATTAATGTTCATGTTAAAGGTTAAATAACTGTTAATAGTTATCCTCCCTATCCGTGTGGAAGTGGTAAGTTTTTGGCTATTTAAGTTTAAAGGAAATAACTTCAAGGCTACCGTTTAGGTCGCTAGCTCTCCAGTTTGTGAGTTAGCATGTGTCTCAAGACTCTGCAGTTGCGCAATATGTTGTAAATAAAAAAAGTATGAATGTGACTATAGTCGTGTTTTGTCATGTCTACAGGGCTCTAATAATGCTTTGTTCATTTTAATCTGAAAAAAATAAGTTTTTATTATTTGCCGTTTTGTTATTATTATCATATTTATTTATTACTGATTGATTGACTTTCTTTATTCTTGATTTGTTTATTTATTTTTCATCTTATTTTGTGCAGAAAAATAAAAATTAAGATATTTGAGTACAGTTGAATGTTTTATCAGAGCTTTTATTGTAGAAAATCGGAACCAAAGCACTGAAAAAGTTTGTATATTTTTCTGTTTTTAATAAATGCGTTTTTTTTTTGGAAAACCTGATGCGGCCCAGCCTTGCCCAGACCCTAGCTCCAGTGGCCCCCAGGTAAATTGAGTTTGAGACCCCTGACTTAGAGGGTAGACTGTGACATCACCATCCACGAAAAGGCCTGGCACGTACATTTGATAGTTTTCAGGTGTTTCTGTTTCTTCCAACATTTACTCTTACTCTGAAACTTTTTCAATCAAGCATCTTCCGAAGGAGGTTATGAGATCAATGCAGAGGTTAGCATCTCTTTGAATGTTAGCGGTAATGACTGAGGGTATTTAAAGGCACGAGTCTTTGCAGCCTGCAGTTACCAGTGAAGCGGAGTGAGTAAAATGTTCAAGTCCTTCTGATCTCCCTCTGCCCCCTGCGGAGAGAGAACAAAGGCAAAAAAGTGCTTCTTAATCAAAGTGTGATGGATTAAGAAGCAGGAAAAAAAACACATCAAGGAGATGCTATACCTCATGGCCATTATGTGGATTGCAAAAACAAGCTGGATCGCCACTTCAGGTGAACATCTCATGACCCTGAAATGCTGGTGAAAGTTGGATGACTTCAATTGTGGTACAGGAGCTAAACAAACCATGTGGTTTGCTTTGCGTGTTTACACCACCACTTCCAGGTACATGACATCATTAGCCTGCAGAGTGCTGACATTGGCACATATTTTATTAATCCACACGCTGCAGCTGAATCGTCTGATCTCCTATAGGCCGAGTCGTCCCCCAGCCGGCCTTCACGATGCATATTTGATGATGATGATGACTCTGAGAGCCTCTTTCCTGTTACTCACTTCCGTCTACATTAACATATTTATTGTGGCCACTTTGTACAGCATTGAGGACGACAGTGAAGGCAGCATGAGGTGAGGTGAGGAAATAAATGAAACCATTTGTTGTAGTTTCATGTGGTGGCTGATACTGCCATCATGTGGTTCTTGAGTGGAAAAGGATACACGGTCCAGGCCTGGTTATCATGAGTTGACGCATGGTCTCCGACTCTCCGGTGGTATCTCCTTCCCAGAGACCTGGATGAGCATGATTAGGACAGTGATGGTACAAGGTGACATCCCAAAATTATTGATAGGATTCAGGGGGGTTATTTGTGCCAAATAACACGTTTGTATGTCTGTTTCAAGTGGTTACCACACAGGCCTCACAGCTAGGAGACCGGAGTTCAATTCCACCCTTGGTCATCTCTGTGTGGAGTTTGCATGTTCTCCCCGTGCATGTGTGGGTTTTCTCCAGGGACTCTGGCTTCCTCCCACATTCCAAAAACATGCTAGGTTAATTGGCGACTCCAAATTGTCCATAGGTATGAATGTGAGTGTGAATGGTTGTTTGTCTACATGTGCCCTGTGATGGCGGGCGACCCCGCCTCTCGCCCGAAGACAGCTGGGATAGGCTCCAGCACCCCCGCGACCCTTGTGAGGATAAGCGGTAGAAAATGAATGAATAATTTTTTGCAGCATTCAGTCACCGCCACATCATAAAAAACATGTCAAAAGATAACAGTAGAATAAACATTTTATGAAATCTATATTACAAAATGTATTTTTATACTTTTATACATTTTTAAATATACTATAAAATAATTCCAGTAAATAAGTTTAGTAATCATCTCTGTGTGGAGTTTGCATGTTACAAAAACATGCTAGGTTAATTGGCAACTCCAAATTGTCCATTGGTATGAATGTGAGTGTGAATGGTTGTTTGTCTATATGTGCCCTGTGATTGGCTGGCCACCAGTCCAGGATGTATCCCGCCTCTCGCCTTAAGATGGCTAAGATAGGCTCCAGCACCCCTTGTGATCCTCGTGAGGATAAGCGGTAGAAAATGAATTAATGATGTTCACTTCCTGTGGGTGTAATGGTCACCCGTCTGAATACTTTTGTCGATATCATAAGGGTAATAGTGCAAGTGGGGGCCCTGCAGCAGGGGTTGGTATGTGTCCTTTTTATTATTTTTTTAAATGAGATTTATTAAGCTCCAGATGTTTCCCGTTATGAAGATGTGCGTCTTAGATTTAAGAGGGCGAGACCTGCACCCCTTCAGTGGGATGCTGTTTTACTACCTGTCACCCGCCCCCATCAGCACTCATAGGTGGCCTCTTATAAGCTGACACACACTTAGCGGTGACGTAGATCACATTTATAGACTTACAAAACACGCAACATACAAAAGGAATGTGTATAAAAGGAAGCATGTATACAGTATGTACAAAGTTATTAGGTGTGCATTGTGTGTATTTACATTCTGTTGTCAATTTCCTAAATCCAGTTTAGCACATTTTCTAGCAGAAAACAAAACAACAGTGTAATCAAACATCTTTTCCTGGGCTCAGTTCTAACAACCTCTGAGTGGAAATGATCCAAAAAGAGTGCATCTTGTGGGGGCGTGAGGACATCAGCTGTGCTCTCTACTTATGCACATTTGGCAAGGCACCATGACCTCCGACCTGGCTCCAAGCCTCTCTCTTCTCTTTGGCTGGCGCCTTCCTCTTTGTCCTCGTCTTCTCAGATGGCCGGCTGCAGCTTGGTCAGGTTCCTCTGGTGCATGCTGTGGTGGCGCACCAACTCGTCGGAGCGGGCAAACTTCTTCTGACAGTTGGACCAGCGGCAGGTGAAGGGCTTCTCACCTGAATACGAAGACAATCAAATGACAATGCAGTTATCTTTTTTTGTGCATGGATGAGGTGGATCGTCTCCAGGTATGAAGTCACCAGGAGAGGAATGCAGTGGAAAAGAAATAAAAAAAGGTATACGCACTTGTTTTACCTGTATGAGTCCGAATGTGAGTCTTAAGGTGGTCTGACCGTGCAAACTTTCGCTGACATGTCTCGCACTCAAAGGGCTTCACTCCTGACAAAAATGCAATTCACCCATACACCAATTAATCATAAAGCATATTTAATACTCAGAGCTACTGAAAGAGGTAATAATATTTGTGAAATGTGTGGTTGGAGATGAAAATTAAAAGATTATCAGATATCATTTGTTGCTACTTGAAGGAATTCAAACATGACCGTTGGTGTTTATTGTATCAGCATATGTTCCATTTTAATCAGATAAAATAAATCACTAGTGGGGTGCAGTTGCACAACCTAGTGGTTAAATTGCTGTACAACACTTTTACACAAAAAAAACCCTCATACATTCAAGTGGCGATATCAATTTTGACCCATATTGAGATATCAAGTACTGTTCCAAACACATAAAATGTCACAAAGGTGACAAGAAGTACTACATTATCTGTACCCGTATGTCTGCGTTGGTGTCTCTTCAGCTGGTCTGAGCGAGAGAATCCGCGTCCGCAGTCTGTAAAATCACACTGGTACGGCTTCTCCCCTGCAATATAAACCAAGTACATTGTCAGCATTGTTGGCATCACATACATGGGTAATATTTACATGATGTCGTCATAGCTGGGTATGTCTGTGTTGGTACTAGTCTGGGTAAAGGTTTTTTTTTCATCACTTTTCTCAATTCCTATCTAAATCTAAAACATTCAGGTATATACAGACGTCCTTCATATTTCACAGCATCTCTCTGTCACAGTTTTTCAAAAATATATTAATAAATCATGCGGTTTTGTGGTTGAATACAGCCTTTTATTATTCACAAAATGTGAAGCAAATTTGACGTATTTTATGTATTTTTTTTCCTCTGATTATGTCTACTATATTGGGTGACATGAGCGTAAAGGTGACTATTGTGGTGTTAGTTCATGTCTAGATGCTTTAACCACAAAAATATCTACAAATAAGGAATCCTAATTTGCATAAATTCACTTATCACGGTTGCTTCTGGAAGCAATTAAATAAGGGATTGCTGTATAAGGGGTGTACTGTATATCTATGAAGGTGCTGAGCCAGATGGGTCTTGAAGGAGGTCTGTGCTCTACTAATTCAAATCTTGTTACCGCAATAATTATTATCATTTAAGTGGTGCAACATTTATGTGTCACACCAGTCATGTGCATTGTAACCCCCTGTACCAAGCTGGTGAATGACATAACATTTTTATTGCATTTATTTTGTATATATAAACCCACCTGAGTGTGTGCGGCCATGCAACTGCAGATGTGATAGTTTGAAGTACTTCTTGTTACAGCCAGGATGGGTGCACACAAAAGGACGCTTCTGGGTTTCGGGCTCTGATGACTTCACAACAGGCGGAGCAAGACTAGGAACCCGTCTAACATCCTTTTGGAAGAAGAGGAAGAGACTTTCTGTTTACTCATCTGCTTTTTTTTTTCTTCTGTCTGTCTTTTATTTGTGTATGACTCACCTGAAGTCCTCTGAAGACGCCATGTGTGTGAATGTGGTACTGGGCGCTGACTACCATGGGAGGGGGTGGGACTGTATGATCGCTTTCAATGCTGGGTGAATGGCTACTAGAGAGCAAAAACACAAATACATGTAGAATTTAAGTGGAAAAATAAGTAACCTGCAAAACAACAATAACGATAATAGTAATAATTAATAATAAATAATTATTAATTAATATACATTACAAATAATATTATTGTTATTATATAAAATTTAAATATATAATTATTATAATAATTATTAATATAAATTATAATTAATAATTATTAATGTCACTTCCTGCCCTGCACTCATTCAACACACAAGTCTTATTTATGTCTGAAATGGCTTATTTTCTTTCATTATGTTTACAATATTGGGTAATACAAGTGTAAAGGTGACTATAGGGGTGTTATTTCATGTCTGGAGGGCTCTAATTTAAAGTTAAAAAAACAAACATATTGTCTATGCTCTACCTACAAAAACATTTATTTTACAAAGAAGGAATCCTACTTTGCGGAAATTCAGGTCTGGAACCATTTAACCACGATAAACAAGGGATTATTGTAGACCGGTTTCAGAGTTTAGTACCCAACACTACCTGTTAGTCCTTTTCATAGGCACATTATTATAGGACTCGTATCAGTGGAGGGGTGAAATCGACAAAAATAACATGCACAACCGTCATGGCCAATTAAGGAAATTAGACGGCGATGTCATCTTAACCCCTGGATCTCATTAAAGTGTGCAGGTGTACCAAAAATATCATATCATAAACATGGCTGACCTCACTATGACCTATACATAAGTCCTTGAAGTGAGGAGCAGTCTTTATTTTTCAAAGACAAGCACAAGCTTGCACACTGAAACATTCAAACATTATTACCCTTATCTTGACTGTCTCATTTCTCTCGGCAGAGGGCCAGCAGCCATCTGGCTTCCTCTACTTCGACTTCTTTCTTTAAAACAGCAATACATTATTTGGTTTTTTTTTTTACCTCTTCATCGAAGATGCAAGTGAGTTCATCTGGTTCCACGTGACACATTCCAGCTGAGATGCCATTTGGTACAGGTTATCACTAGACAAGAAGCAATACAGCCGTTACTAACATGGGCATTTTGTAGCTGATGGACTGAAGTTGTAACATTTCAGGAAAATAATGTCACACAAATCATCTGAATTTTCATCCACGGTGAGTCGCAGCATGCTTTTGCTTTGACTTTTTGGAATACTAATACTACTTTTTCTTTGGCTTTTTGTACAACACAACAAGGGCTGTTGAGGGAAAAAGAAAATCATCACTTGTTTTGTTATTTTCATTTAGAACAGAGGTTAACTTTTAATTCATTTTTACAAATTTTTACTCATTTGAATGTAAAAAAGATTGATATGCAACACAAATCACCTATGCATTACATCTTTGTCGTCATTAAAGATGAGCCTCTCTATGAAGCGCCAGCTCAGAAAACATTGGCATTATCAGCTGTAGCTGGAGCCGACATCCTGATGTAGTTCTTATTAACGCCACAAATTGATAGAAGTTGCGATCACAAATGCCACAGGTGGCTAGCATCCATGAACTTTATCTACCTCTGCTTGTGCTTTAAAATGTTGGTTGCTCTCAGTGCACTCACCATTGGCAGTCGCAGGAGGTCATTATAACAACATAACAGTTTGACTCACGGTGTCATCTTACTGAGAACAATACTAAATTCACCACACAGCAACTTAAAACTATAAAACTTCAGAAATATACAAACATACAGCAATACGAGTTTAAAGTTATTCCTGTGCAGATAATACACGTTATGTCACATTATTTATTTTGAGGAAAATAATTAATTCTAAATCCAATTTGGGGATTTTTGCAAATTACAATGTCGCGTCTGTTTAATGCCTGATGGTGAGAAGGCATCTTAGTGTGTTTAATCTTTGTTTAAATATTTTTTGGGTGGGTTGTCCATTAAATAGGAGCATGCTGGCAATATTTATGATACTAAGAGTTCTTCATGTCCCGCCTCTCCCTTTGTGCAGATAATGAAAGGGGGATTCCAAATGGTTTGCTTATTAACACATCCTGTCCGCCCACCGTACTCCTCACTGGCTTCATTAAAAAACATGGGCGATGAGCCATTCTTTACCTTGGCAAACATACACATACGCGCACACACACATTTGGAGATGGGATTGTGCTTGTCTGCAGGGGGGAGAGATTGTGACTCGGTGCCTTGTACGCCACGAACCACTGCATGACATCAATTCTGTCCTCAGTATCATTATTAAAAGACCAGAAAGTTTCTTGGGGGTGGAATTGAGTTGGGAGGGGGCATTCCTTTCATTCCTTGAGAAGACCTTGAGGGATTGAGCATAATCAGCTCTGAGCTATAGTCAACTGTGGAAAGGCTCATTGCTATCTGACATAGCAATATATATATACAGTAGAGCCTTGGTTAACGTCATTAATCTGTTCCAGAAGGGCCAACTCAAACCAAAATGGACTCTAACCAAAGCAAATTGTCCCATTGGAAATAATGTAAATCCAATCCATTCTGCACCCAAAAATGTTAACACAAAACACAGTTTATAGACAATAATGCAACCAACATAAAAGAAATATATCAAACTAAATAACAATGTTCTAGAACCAATACAGATGTTTATCAAGCCATGCATTCATTTTCTACGCCGCTTATCATCTAACATTCACACTCACAATCATACTTATAGTAAGTGGGAGGGGGTGTGCCTGTGATGACACCTTATATAGGTGATTGACAGTGGATGCCGCAATCATGCTATAGCTATATATATATATATATATATATATATAGCATGATATGTGTGTGTGTGTGTTTGTGTTCTTCCAGCTCTTGCCATAAGCAGCAAAAAAATAGCACAGTCTCCTTTCCTCCTTATGATCTGCTGTTCCAGTGTTTGGGTTGCACATGTTCATTTTTTTTCCCCAAAACATCCCAAGACGACATCCAAAGAATTTCAACCCAATTTACCCGAGGAAATGTTTTCCATCAAAATGAAAACAAGTTGGGAACACATTCAGCTATTTAAAAAGTTACTTCTCTTCATGCCATAACTTATACTACCTGCCACACACTCACTGTTACTAATGTCTAATGAATCACTTTAATGTTTATTCTGGCCTGCTGAGCACCAGTGGGCAGCACTTAACCTCAGAACAAAACTAGGGTTCATGCACGAGTCCAACAGGGCAGGGGCCCATCCTAGGAAGCTCACACTCACACTTCTACAGTTCCCAACAACACCTATCACCTTAAAGTAAAGTCCCGTACCTGTTGTAGTTTCTCAGCAGCAGTGCTTGGTTGCTCGGGCACGATTCTGCAGAATTGTGGCACCCAAACATAGTAGGTGGAGAGGGGTATTGTTGCTCAACTGTAAATAAATAACAACAAAATGCTCATTTTATGTCTTATGACAGGCGAACAACTGCAATCATAAACAACGGTGTTCGCCTTCATGCACTGTTTCAGTTTGTCTGCTTCAGAAACTATTTCATAACGGCGCATTACACTTACAGGAATTTGATCCTATATGGGGGGTGTCTGCTGGAATTTTTGGTCCATTCAAACAAGAAGAATATTTAGAAGGTCAGAATAAAGATGTATTCTATTAATTTTTTTAGGAAAAGGTCATAATATTGCTATAATAAAAATGTAACGTTACATGTAATGGTACAAGAAGTAAAAAAATAAAGTTATATTAATTCTTAGAAAAGAATATAATCAACATAAAGCAGTAATTTCACATAAATAAATAATAAGTTTATAAAAGTAAGGCCTGTTGTGTGCGGGTTTTTATTTTTGTTTTGGAAAAGGTCATAGTATTCAAAAATAAAGCGCTAATTTTACAAGAATAACAAAGTAAAACAAAGTAATAGTGCAAAAATACTTTCACTAAAATAGTCATAATGTGAAAATACAGCTGTAATTATACAAAAATCATGTATTTTTCAGAGGAAAATATTACAATAATATCAAAATTTTACAGAATAAAGTCAACAATATTAAAAACGGTAACATTGCGGTCATAATATGATGAAAATAAAGCTATATTCAACAAGAATACAGTTGCATTACATATTTATTTGTTTCATTTTAGAAAAGATCATAATATTATAGTTTTACAAAATAAAGTTGTATTTTTTTCCTGGAAAAGGTTATACCATAACAAAAACAAAGCTGTAATTTTACAAGAATGAAGTTTGAAAGGTTAAGTTGGTTTTCACAAATATACACAAACTGTGATTTCAATTTGTTTCTTTTGTCAGGCTTGTTCAATTATATAACCAGAGTTTTTTTCCACAAATATTCAATAGTATTACATGATTAATATTGTGTATGGCAGCTCTCAATTTAGGCTCATGTGAGAATATTGACACCCACTTGTTAAAATGGTTATTATTTCCTGTAACATTATCTCAGAGTTAGAGAGACACAACGCAAGAGAGGAAAAAAAAACAAAAAACATCAATGATAGGCTACGTCTATGACCTTGCCGTGAACACAGTCATGTTCCAGTAACTGAGTGAGTCTAGTGAGAATGTGCCAGGAAGTAGACTATTACCGATGTTGTTTGGCGGCGATAGTGCATCTTCGTGTTTAAAGGACAGGCTGGACAGCTGAGGGGTGTGGTGAGACGCTGTGTGAGCGTAACTGGGGTTCCCATCTAAGCCCATTGCACCATAACCTACAAAAGAAAGGGAAAACAAGTTGTAACTTCTGGTTCCTGGTAATGTTACCAAACACAGACATGAATCAAACTACAGAACATCTTCTGATTGCTAAATTTAATTACCTCCTTAATCATACGAACTGATGTGGATAAAACACAACAATTAACAATACAGTGAGTAAAAAAAAGGTACATAAATGAGATTCCTCTCTAAGATGCAAGTTCAAACAGAAGTTAGGTCTCAGAGGAATATTGAGACTTAAAAAAAAAAAAAAAAAGACTCAAAATCTCTTCCCTAAATCCCAGCAGCTTGCAGAGCAGTTTATCACTTCATCAAAAACTACTTTACTCGTGGAGCGAACAAGAGCAGAGTGCACAGTGTCTGTGAAAGTCACATCAGCGCACACGTCCACATTTAAACCTCTAACCTCTCGGTAACGAGCCCCAGTAGACTGACGGGAGCTTTGTTTGCAATGAAGGAGATTCAGGGAAAGTCTCAATTTCAGATTAGAAATGCAGATGATTGCACAACTTCACAATGAATAAAAAAAAACACAATATTGTAAATGGTCTGATGAAACACATACGGCAAACCAGTACACACGCATGTACCCACAAATACTAATTATAGTACCTTATATTCTAGATTTTTTTTTTATTTAATATTCTGTCATTTTTTTAACTTTAAACCCAAGTATACTAAACTAGCCTATATACTGCACATATACTACATAGTAAGGCAGCTATGTCATAGGATTATTGTTATAGTGACCACAAGCAGTATAATAGGCAAATGAGTCAGTTAATTAATTCCTATTAATGCATGTTGACAACTGGTCATTATGTTGAATATTAAGTCAAAACATTAACACCTTCCATCCATCTTCTATGCCGTTTATCCTCATGAGGGCCGCAGGGGTATGCTGGAGCCTATCCCAGCTGACTTTGGGAAAGAGGTGAGGACATTAACACCTGTACGCGATAATACTATAACTCTACTTTAATTTAACAGTATGTTTACTGTAACCGTAACAATAAATATGCTATGAGGCTTAATTCAATGACAGTCGCAGTCACCACTGAGCATTATTATGTTCATAGAAAAATCATTTCAAAGTCAAAATGCTATGATCTCATATCATTATGTGTGCTAACAGGTTACACTGCAGCAGGACTGTTTGGGAACTCTGTCAAGACAGCTTCCAGAAAAGTGTCATGTCAATCCTGACCAGGGGCATGTTGACCCAGTAGAGCAGTAAAACATCCTGGCCAGACACAACACGGCTAACAAAGCCAGCTACATTTCATATATATATATATATATAATAGTAGAAAATACATGTTTCTTCCTTGGATTGGAGAAAACTATTGTGACGGAATGTTTACCTTGGTTCCTGGGTGCTGGGGGGCTGTCCACACAACTGGGGAGGTAGGTCCCACTGGGAAAAACCCTAGACTGGCCTGGTGTTGGCTCTCCAAAGGCCCCAACCCGGCAAGGGCCTGAACCTGTAAACTGTCCAGAAAAGTGCACTGTGAAGGCCCCGAGTCCACAGTGGGGATCCTCAATAGGGTCTGCAGCACCCCAGCTGGGCTCCTGCTTGATGAGGGAGTGGTGGGAGGACAGGGAGTTGTAGGGAGAGCCAGGATGGAGGTCCAACAGTTGTGTCCACTGGCCGCAGCCCCCGGCAGCTCCACTTAAGGAGGGCACCGGCGGTCCTGGAGTCAGGAGAGTCAGATCGCGGACATCGGAGCCCGGCATCGACATGGCTCCGCAAGGTTCGGTCAGCATTGGCGGTTTGAGAGAGAATCCAAAAAGAAGGACGGAATTCCAGTGAGGGATACCTCTGGGAGACGTCAGTCAGTCACACAAAAAGAAGCCGCTGCACACTTACTACCAAGCCATAACTCCCATGAAGTCATGAAACATATCAGGAATGTGGGGATGTGCCTGCCTCCCTTCGGATGTGTAGCGAGTGGGAGTGTGTGTGGTACCACAGCCTTCTTCCTACGTCTCTCTAACAAAGTCTGGCTTTCCTTCAGCCCCCCTAAATGCTCAAATACTGGCAATAGTCACAGGCCAGGGTGGGGGGCGGAGCCAGGGGAGGCTGACGGTGACCCACACTGACTTCTCAGCAAGCTCTGACTAACCACACACTTGCATTAGTTTAGCCAAGGTCAAGTTGGCTCTCAGGATGTGTGTCAGTGCAGAAATGCATGTGGATGTTATAAAGCAGCTTAAATTCATTAGAAATTTGTTGAAGGTATGGTTTAAGTCAATGGTTTAAGTATGGTTTCATTTTCTGCTTACCCGAAGCAAGGGGTCTTGAAGGTTAGGGCCGCGGGCCATCTGTGGCTCGCAGGTTGCTTCATATTGGTCCGCGGCACATAGTACATATAAAGTTAAACACAAATTAATGAAATTGCTAAAAAGGCTCAGTGTAAAGCAAAAACGTTCAACCTAATAACTCATAACACATCTTAAAAGATACTTATTACTACAAACATATTCATTTTGCGCTAAACTCTACTGAAGTAATCTATTTTTTACTCTCCATACAACTCAGACCTCAAAATGATATATTCGGAAAAATTCCCCTGCCTGTGAAGGATCTTTCCAAATCCACCACCTCTTGATAACATCGAGTAGTGCAAATTCAAGTTAGAAGACAGTGAGTATGGACCCACTCCCGTCATCATCACTATCTGGAATATTCCTCTCCAATTCCAGTGAAAAAATGCCAATATAGTATAAGTTGTGAGGGACTTGGTGTGGTGTTGGGGGGACTGGGTGGTGTGACATCACAAAGATGCACTAGTAACGCCCCGATGCAAAATAAGTAAGATGTCATGATACAATAATCACGCACTATATAGGGTTTATATCCATGCAATGTCCTATGGGTGGTCCTATTGGAGTCATCGAACATTAATTTATTCATTTTCTCTGTTGCTTAATCTCCATTTGGGTTGTGTGGGTATGATGGATCCTACCAAAGCTGACTTTGGGCGAACGGCGCAAAACACTGGACTAGTCACCAGCCAATTGCAGGGCTCATCAAACCTTGTCAGCTAAAAAAAATCTACTCGTTGTTACCCTTCATTCTTTCATTTTCGGCTGGAGCCTATCCCAGCTGTCCCTGGACTGGTCGCCAGCCAATCACAGGGCACATATAGACAAACAACCATTCATACTCACATTCATACCTATGGACAATTTGGAGTGGCCAATTAACCTAACATGCATGTTTTTGGGAACGTGGGAGGAAGCCGGAGTACCCAGAGAAAACCCACAGGGAAAACATGCAAACTCCACACAGAGATGCCCACGGGTGGAATCGAACTCGGGTCACCTAGCTGTGTGGTCTGCACGCTAACCACTCATCCGCTGTGCAGCCCTGGTTGTTATCCTTTCATCTTTAAATTTGTTCTAAACCAAAGAGTTGTCTTATATTCGGGTCAATACAATAAAATGGTGTTGGTCCTGTCTTTCGTAACAGTTTTCACTCTTCTATGAAGACTTTCTGTGGGAATTTGTGTCCATTATTCTACGCCAGATGCATCCAATCATGCCTTTATGTGTCTTGTTTGGAAAAGAAAATGACCTTCCATAAAGTGTTCATACAAAGTTGGAAGCATAGAAATACGTATCTCAGATGTCTTAGTAAGGTGAAGTATTGGGCAGGACTAAAAGGTTCTAGTTGATGAATAAATTAAGAATTATGGCTCAATACGTTCCTGTCCATATATTGTATTCTTAAATGAAGTCCAACTACTTGTGTGTTTAAGATGAAATGCTCTCTGACTTCATCTATTCTGGGAAGTAGTACAGAGGCTAAGTCATCTCCCAGAAGAACAGCCAGACATTCAGAGGATGTCCACATAGCTGACTTAAAAATGGAAGCAGATTAAATTATTTCTCCCTAAACAATTGGTGAAACTTCCATAGTCCACCCACGAAAAACAAACACAGATTGTAAATAACGTGCTACAAGTACTAAAGGTTGTGCCACAATCTTGTGCTGTTAAGCCAAGTCCAACGCTTGGCCGTACCTTCCCCAGCAGAGTCTTTAGCGAGGATTCATCAGAGGTGACGGGTCTGAGAGAAAACAAGCCTTTCAGCCTACGTGACGGATGGCGGTCCCCAAATACGGCCATTCGTCTACAGATCACTCTGTGGTTAACTCTGGGTTTAAAACAACATGAGAGTGGAGAGGAAGGCAAACGGTCACTACTTGCCGTGACCCTTAACAAGAAACACACAAGAGGAATACTTTCTCCAGCGCCATGAGGGAATTTGAGAAGGTTTTGTCTCGGCCTGAAAAGCCACATGATAAACTACACAGATACGTGACCTGCATGGCAGGGACACGTGAAAAACCCATTACTTGTTTTTTTCATTTGGACACAAATCTGTTTTGATGCATTGCAAGACACGTACAATCTTTCTTTTTTACAAGGACAAAAACATGACGCTGGCATTTAAAAAAACACACAAGTCATTACTTTTAAGCCATATCACTCCGGCAATTCTGCAGGTGGTGTTTTGGCCTTCAGTATGCAGATAAGACGCTAAAGAAAGACTGTTTTCCCCTTTGTCCTCTGTGGCCTCTTCTACGTGGTTACAACTTAAACGCAACCAAACGCCTGACATTGCTTCTTCTTTCCCGTAACACATTGTTTGCGACAACAGGAGAGAGATAACACCCTCACCACCATTAGTACCACGTCCGCACACACTGGCCACTTCATTAGGTACACCTGCACACGCTAATACAGCTCCAAAGAAAATCTGCTTTTAGATAAGATAAGGTAAGATATATTTACAAATGTCATCTCACTTATTATTGCTGCTTTTCCCTGACACGCTATCGTATCAGTTTTGCTCACATCAGTTTGTGGTACTCTGTTTTTCAATGATAAGTTCATACGAACCTAGGACACCCACTGCACAAGTTGAAAGGGTCCCCCGTCTTTTACTGAAGAGAACTCTGAGGACAGCAAGAAAACGGAGTAGTATAGCAAAGTGGATAATGATAGAAGTATCAGTAAAGAAGTATAAACTGAATACTTAAACTACAGTATACAGTATTCCCAGTAATTTATCACCCGACTGAGATCTGTGAATTTCCACGAAGTAGGCTTCCTTATTCATAAATGAAATAATTTAGTAGTTAGAACGTAGAAAACCTGTTTACAACTGTCTTCCCTAAGGGAGCTGAGTGAGGGACAGACAGGAAGTGACATCAGAGGTTAAGAGTTGAGTTTCAGCTTTGCATGCGTTACGGCTGCAACAGTAGCTCAATGTTTCTCAATGAAAATTACAGTAACATTACTGACATCTTGTGACCAGTGTAGAAAACTACATATCAATGTTTTTCAATGAGTCTCATTGAATACCTTATACAAGGTCAGGCAAAATGATCTGACACATTTGTAGGTTACAAATAAAGTAAGAAAATTTTACTTTATTTGCCTTTTATGTAACCTACAAATGTGTCAGATCATTTTGCCTGACCTTGTATAAGCTACAGTATTCAACGAGACTCATTAAAACGAGACTCAGTAAAACAAAAAAGTGTTTTATTTTCTTACTTTATTTGCCTTTTATTTAACCTACAAATGTTAAGAAAGAAAAAAGTAAAGAAAGTAAAGAAAATAAAACACTTTTTTGTTTCTTTACTTTATTTGCCCTTTATTTAACCTACAAATGTTAGGTTAGAAACAAAAAAGCGTTTTTATTTTATTTTTTTTATTTGCCTTTTATTTAACCTACAAATGTGTCAGATCATTTTGCCTGACCCTGTACTGTATATGTATTCGAGTTCGGGCATTCTTCAATTTTGGCAAAAACACAGTTGCTTAAATATGCATGTTGTATGTAATAATTGTCTGTTTTCAATCACAAAGCAGTATGATGTACTAATTAATATATTTTTGAAAACCTGCAAAGCTGTGAAATTCTGTACTGTACTACTTAATAGGTAGTTTCTGATTGTACTTTGTTTTTGCCAATGAAAATGTATCATGAACAAATAAAGCTGTGACTTGGATGCAGTGGAAAGAGGCATGAATACAACACATTGAGCAGATTTATGTTTCAGCCCTCCACCAAGGCCCCTAATAACTGTGGTGCATCATAACGTGAATTGTGTTTGTTTGTTTGTGCATCCCTTTGTCAGACTGCTTCCTGGTTCGTGTTGCAGTGAGAGGTTCCGCTATGATTCTACAAGTTGGATGATTTAATTGCCTCAAAGCGACTCAAAGAAACAAATTCCTATTTGTGCAAGTTCAAGCTCCTTCCTTGGTTTTGTACTTTTGTATATAATCCTGCTGCCTGCATCTGTCCTACTGTTGTTTCACTATGGTCAACATGACCGCATAGTCCTGCATTGTATGAAAGTACAAGTCTGTGTAAAATATCACCTTTGTAAAAATAGAATTTCACCCTCACAGACGTGCAGGTATAAAGGAATACAGCTGGGAAAGTGTATCATGTTTTTAGTAAACAGGATGGTGAATGCAAGTCATCCCTTAATGAAGAAACATTGGACAGTTTTTAATTCTCTTTCCTATCAACAGCAAGGGCTCTTCAAAGAGTCACATATCAGAAGCTGTGATAAGAACAATCTGTGGGAGAGAGAGTATCTCCACACTGTGTGTCAGACACAACACTTGTCCACTGATGTTTAACACACACGGTTTTGCTCCTTCTTTGTTTTCACTCTCTGTTACCACTAAACCCAACAGTGCTCTCTCCAGTTTCTATTAGAATCATTTAGTGTTTCCCCAAGTGTTTAAACCAAGCACGTGTGGATTTTACCTGAGTGGACTTGACCCCCCGGCCCGCCTCACTCAAAACTCTAAATAATAGTAGTAATAATAATATAACTCACACAAACACTTTTCAAAACAAATGGAAAAAAAAGTTTGAAAACATTTTTGGAAAATACCTGCTACGTCTTTTGCATTTGGTCTCATTCAATTGTGTACCTAATGTGTACTTAATAAAGAGTGGTAGAAAGACATAAAACCAAAGAGAACAACTGTAATTTATCAAGATGTAAAAACATTCCTAGTCTGATAAATCATAATGAAAACAGTTTTTAGTGTGTTTATTTAATGTTTGATTTAGTGAGACATCGTACAAAAAGTGTATCGGTATGTTCGTATATCATTGCAGAAATTAGCTGAATAACCCATGTCTCATCCCAGCAGGAGCCAGTGTGTCAGGTTCAAGGCCGGCCCAGTTATAGGCGCTTTACAGTAAACTACAGCCTCTTCCATATTGTTACGCCCAGCAGCAGCTGCATTTGTGGCTTGCAGGGCGTCAGCAGGCAACACACAGAAAACATTGCACATATCTTCAGTGGTTACTGCATGTGTTGTCATCCACCTCGATGCTCATTGTCAGGGCTAGACAAGTCAACAAGCCTGGAAATGACTCATACACTTATGAGCACAATGATGGGGGTATGGGAGGGGGGGGGATCACTTTCTCATGTAAGCTAATAAGCTTTTACGCTTAAAACTAAAAGTTCCATGTTTTGTTCCAATCCTTATTGAACTATTTTATGGTCTGGTCTGTGTTATCAGATACTCTACTTGAGGGTTCTTCAATTAAAATTGAGTAAGTTCCCATTTACATAACTGACTTGTGCGTATATGTTTCTATGTTTCTATTCTGCTTTCCTGTGCTGAGGATAGAAATTTCGGAAAAGGGAAAGAAATGTGTTCATGTTTCACATAAGGATTGTAGATGATGGGTAAAACTCCCAAAACTTTTTCCTTTAAGGTTTCACATTTTGTTATTATTCTTGTAGCTGACATTAGAATTTGCTTGACTTTGTCACACAATTCTTAATTTTTCTGCAGGTTTTCTGCAGCAGAGCTCACAACTCTCCTGTCAGTGAAATATGTTTTGTTTTGCTCCAATATTCATAGTCATTTTCACATTTCTGCCCTATAGGTTATAATGTCGTATGACACATAGATTTTTCATATTTGGACCTGAGCGAGTCATTTTCCGCAATCCCTTGGATACTCTCCCTAGAATGAGGTGTGTTTTGTCAGGTTGTTACGTCACATTTGCACTTTTGAGCAGCATTTCCAGAGCGTATGAGATACATATAGAATATGGATACTGCAAGAATGACTATATGGAAAAACGGAAGGATGGATGGTTCTCAATTCGCTCGGCATGTAAACAAATGGCTAATTTTGAGTGACGTCACTGTGTTTGCGGTCACATAACAGTAATAAATGAAGTCATTACACGGGTAAACTGCTGCTGTGATTGGTCCGCGAGCATGATATTATGTTATTACTATACTTCCCATTCACTTTCTTTGGTCACGGGTCTGTAAAGGCCCATCACCATTTGGTGATGGCTGCTCTACGTACATCGTCAGCACTGATGAGATAGTCTGCATTGTTATCGCAAAAGTGAAAGGTCATGCAGTGAAGCATGACTCTAATTAGTATTACAGAATCTTTGGTTTCAAGCCAGATTAATTTAATGTCTAGTGTTGTTTGAATGTGTCATTTTTAACACTCGTACAGGCCTGTGAGTTTGGGTAATATAAACACTGTTTGATGACAAGAGGCCGCTCCATCCACTGCAATGACTCAATTTCTTCTTTTTTTTTTTACAGCTGCCATGAGGTTGAAAGAGAGCACACACATTCCACGTCAGGAGGATGAAAGACCTCTAAGTTGCCATGATTGATCACTGTGGGGCTATGTGTGATACGAAGCTAAGTGATATGGAGCGACAGTAATTTGTACTAATATTCTTACTTCTATCTAAAATTATAACTGAATGCATGTTAATATTTGGCACATGAGTACAGTAAGAGTTGATTCTCATCGTATACTCTTCCTTCTTAATTGATTATGTGGAGGTGGAGGAGATAATTAATCACAAGGACTTAGCGGCTATTAAGGGCAGACCACAGAAGTTTGTGCACGTGTGCTTACACAGCTAGGTGGCGGCTTCAGTACTAGAAGGTCGCAGGTTCAAGCCTATCCAGGAATGTAAAATTAAACAACCCTGAAACCATGGTGTACGGGGAAGTCTGCATCATTGACATTATTTCCTAAAGAAAAATTAGCCTCGGCATTTCAGTTTTTGTCAAACCTTTGGAAGAAAAGGTACCACCAAAAGAGGTAAAACTGTAGTCTACAGTATATATGAAGAAGCTCACCCAGCAAGCACAAACAGTATTTATGTCTAACATTTCTTTTCTTCTTTATCATAATGCAAACAGGTGCATTTAGGTTGATTTTAGGTTGAAGAATGATGATGAAAAATAATAACCACATTCCTTTTTATTGCATAATACAAGTAAAAAGGGTGCATTTCATTGGGCTTGCACAAGTCATAAGATAAAGATGCTTGAATTGTTTTTACCACATCTGACTCCCACAAAAACTAAGATCATGTCTGCTAAAAAACCTCTACTGTGTTTCTTTTTTGCAATGGTGTCTGTGCATGAATGCGAGGAGGGGGTGGAGTCGGCTTATAAGTAATTAACAAGCAATCGACCTCACCTCAGGAAGCAGGGAGGTAACTCATGCAACGCATCCTGACAAGGTCACTGGCTGATAGATTAGCCTGAGCGAGGGGATTTTTCAGAGGCGGTGGAGGCAGGCACAACTGTGGGAACCAGACAATTAGTGGGTGGAAGGTAGGCGGCCATGTTGGACGGTGACCATGATGATGCTTTACATGGGTATACTCACTGCTTAGGCTGGCGGACACCAGGGATAGACTGCCTCTTAATACGCAGTCATTTATCTTGCAGGACCCTGATTGGGCAGTTTGCCATGAGCCTAGAAAGAGGGACTTTCAGTCAGATAAGCTGGGGTGCTACCAGAGAACAAAATCCCCAAATAAATGTATCATTTGAATATCAAGTGAATGAAAACATTTTATACCGCTTTGAAATGATGGCAAAACTGGAAGGTATTGTAATCACCCACTTAGGTAGACTACATGCCAATAGTTGGCAAACCCCCAAAAAAGATGCAAACCCCAAAATTTATTGTAATAGAATGTTTGTAATTTGACTCAATTAATATTTTTCTCTTCTTCTGTGTAACAATTTTATGATCAAATCGGACGTAACAATATCTATCTATCTATAATATCCCCTTTTACATCCATTATTTTCGATGCTGCTTTTATGCAACATTGTTTCAAAAGAAGCACCATCCTCAACAAGGGATGTCGAGAAATGAAGATTAGAGAGAAAAATATACAAGCATGCATATGTATCAGTATGCCTATATTGTCATCTAATGACTAAATGTTCTATTATATCACATAAGCAGGGTAACAAAGTAAAATGAAGACTAGGAAGAAAAGAACAAGTCTCCAATGCACCTGGACTTTTAAAAAAAACATATTCAGCACTTGAAATATGCCAGGCACTTGACAACTGCTGTTAATCAGATAATGAAAGGCTCAGAGTTACACTAGCACACTTGTCGAGAAGGAGCTATAAATTGTTTGCCTAGACAGCCTACGAAGGCAGCTGAGAGTGAGGGTGGGATTTGGTACCAGGCACTTGCCTTCCCAATGAGATGACGCATCGTGCAAGCACAATGGTGAAATACTCCATCAGCCATTTCCCCTCTTTTTTTTCCCTTTGAACACCAACTGTAGAGAGTTTAGTTCCTTAACTGTAAGTGCAGAGAGAAATATGTGGCAAGACGCCTTTCAGGGAATAATGAGTTACCGTGAAGTACCTCAGTAGTCCTAAAAATACACTGTGACAAATGAACTGTGAGCAATGCAAAGGAAAACAAGTCCTGTGTCTTCACTCTTCGACTTAAGCCAGGCAACACCTTCAGATGTATGCAACATGACTCCACCGTTTTTATGCTGAACTTTTGCTCCACTTACCCTTTTCACCCCACTCACCTCCATCACCCTGCGACCCTGCCATTGTAATAACAGGCAGGATCCCACTCGGCACAGAGGCCAGTGGGGGTACATTGGAGGGCCGCTGGCCTCTGACACTGATGGTGTTTCCGGGTTGGACGAGCCTACAATGGTGGTCCATGCAGCTTAATCAGATAACCTCTCCTGAAGATCAATTTCACCTCTCATCCATGCCATCCAGGGTTAATCTCCCAGAGAGAGGAGATTGATATCTGGAGAAGGGAGAATGAAAGAGGTGGTGGAAGTCTGGGTGACATCAAATTTAAGAGCTTGGCTGACCTTTGAAGCTGAGGATATATTAGCTCAAGATATCCACCAGAGATTCACCCATAAATGTGAAAGGAATAAATTACGTGGAAACAATAATTAAAAGGAGGCATATTTACAATATTTCAGACAGATGTCAAATCTCCGCCATGATGTACTATTTTTTTCTGTCTCTTTAAGAACATGACACCGGAAGTAAAGACTTTCACCGTCACTGTTGCATTTTCTTTTCCGGTTAAGTCTCCTCATCTGTGGGAACGTGGAATTCATCACAGCGGCGCACTAAGTCACCAGAAAAATGAGCGTCCCTGCATTTATTGATATAACGGAAGAAGACCAGGTAACGCTCTATTCTAAATGTGAATTTTATTCCTTTTCTGACTACGGATTACATCAGCGATGGATAGTATTTGGCGAAATTGTTAGCAAGCTAGCTAGCTAATATGCAAGGAACAATCGGTATCAGTTAAGCTTAGCGTGGATCAAAATGGAGAAGCCTATGTTGTATTCTGTCTAAGTATTGTGTGATCATTGTGTGTAAATACAAGTATTGCGCGTTTTCGTCACACTGTATTAATGGCAAGTGCTGTCACATATGGTACATAATGCTGTTGGGGATAGCTAATTATGCTAGCTACTGAGCAACCTCAAGTCATAATAAACAGGCGTGACATGATACTACTAATGGAAGCTACCAGTTGATTGAAATGTCTGCAAAAACAAAATGTAAAGTATGTTTTCCTAATTGTGATACTGCAGTGTATTCCATTATTCATTCATTCATTAATGGGAGCTGATCTATTATCCACAGGCGTTAGAACTTAGAGCCTACATCAAATCCAAAGGAGCTGAAATCTCTGAGGAGAACTCTGAAGGTGGACTTCACGTAGATTTGGCTCAGATCATTGAGTCTTGTGATGTTTGTCTCAAAGACGACGATAAAGGTAAGCCATCTGAACAGTTTTAAACATGTTCAACACTTTCTTTTCTGTCATTAGCATACAAAGTAAATGATAAAGAGATTTTTGCTTTGGTTCGTGTGGCCACACTGCTAGTAGTAAGACTGTTATTCTCACACTTCCATATACAGTAATTGAGTGAGACATGCAAACTCCACACAGATTGAAACTGGACTCCATAAAAGAATTGAGCATCATGTGTTGAATGTTGGCATGGATGTACATGGCTTCTGTATTTACATGTCAGCATTTTCTCTGTCTTGCTTTGCAGATGTGGAGAGCGTGATGAACAGCATTGTATCTCTGTTGTTGATCCTGGAGACAGAGAAGCAGGAAGCTCTCATTGAGAGTCTGTGTGAGAAACTGGTCCAGTTCCGTGAAGGAGAAAGACCTTCCCTCAGGATGCAGTTGTGAGTCCTTTTCTTCACTTCTCTTAGCTTCGAAATCACTCACTGCCACTCACAAACTTAAATAGGCATCCTTCGATGCGTTTTTTTAAGCGTTTATTTGTTCAACTGGACTTTAGCACCCAATAATTAATTGTGGCACAGTGTCTGTCCAAGGGCATTATTGAGGAAATAAGCTGTGTATATACAGTAAGCATATACCGCTGTTTTAAAAAGAAAAACGACTTGATGCATTTTGCCCACTCCAATACTCTCTGCTCTGTCTTGCAAATATCAAACTCCCTATGTGTCCTCATTTCAAATGTTACCTAATGGGGTGCTACCTTCACATTCAAGGCTGAGCAACTTGTTCCACGGAATGGATGAGAATGCTCCAGTCAGATACACAGTCTTATGCAGCCTCATCAAAGTGGCCGCTGCTTGTAACGCCATCTCCTTCATCCCGACTGACCTCGATCAGGTAAAATCAATCAGAAGCTATTTTTTTGATGGTTTGCCTCAAGTTGCGATGTTATTTCTTCTTATACTGGACTCTTTAAATGATTGGTATACTGTTGAGCAGGTGGCCAAGTGGATAGTTGACTGGAACCTGAATACAGAGAAGAAGCACACACTTTTGAGGCTGGTATATGAAGCACTGGTGGACTGCAAGAAAAGGTAACACAATATTGGATTATATAGATACAAGCAAATTTACCTAGACAGCTAAACCGGTTTATTTACAATCATCAAATGTTTAAATAGGTACACCTAAACAATCTAATAAGTACCAACACAAGAGCAAAGTCATTTATTCTGCCTTTATAGAGACTCCAGTGGTTCCCCAATTTTAGATTTGCGTTGTATCATACTGAAATCATTTTTTTGCCCTTTGCATGTAACTAGAAAGCATAAAATCATCATCTTTTGAATTTACAGTGACGCTGCAGCTAAAGTGATGGTGGAGTTGCTGGGTAGTTACACAGAGGACAATGCATCACAAGCACGTGTTGATGCACACAGGTAAACTTGCACACCTTTTGTCTTGTGGTCTAGTGATCATCTTCACATCTACACTTCCTCCCTACTGTGTGTGTGTGTGTCTTTCCTTTTTTTCTTAGATGTATTGTCCGAGCTCTCAAAGATCCCAACACCTACCTGTTTGACCACCTGCTCACCCTCAAACCAGTGCGCTTCCTGGAGGGAGAGCTCATCCATGACGTGAGTGTTAAGAGTACAAATTTGGTTTTATTATTAGTTGGTGTAGCCATCTGATGGTAGAGACAATAAATCATATTTTTAACTTGAGCAACACTTTTTAAGCCTGACAGCGATATTGTACACAATAAATTCGGACATGATGTTGACTGTCCTCCTTTTTTTTCTTCTCGTTTTACAGCTGTTAACCATCTTCGTAAGCGCAAAGCTAGCTTCATACGTCAAGTTTTACCAGAATAACAAAGACTTCATTGACTCTCTCGGTAAGTACATTTATCATGTGTAGTCACATACACAGTATTAATATACAGTATCATAGACACACTGAATTGAACAAGAAATAATACTATGAAAATAAAGTTATACAATTGCAAAAAAAATCACATTTATGCTCCTAATACCAGTGTCATGTAAGCACTAGCATTTTCATAGATGAAGAGAGATGGTTGTCTTTTTTTTTTTCCCCAAAAAAACTTTTTCCATAATTCTTCACCTAAACTAACCTTATTGTTATACAAGTCACAGCATTTGAGCCTCTTGACAACCGTCAGTTCACACAGAGGAGGAATGTGCACCCATCAGCAGGGTGGCTGGCCTTCACTGCTGCAGGATCAGTTGCAAATACACACGTGAAAAGGATGGACCCCTTATGTTAATAAGTAGCATCCCTGACTGTGTTGCTCTTTTAATGTAGAAGCAATCATCATTGGGGAAACTCCCAGAGTCAAGAATGATGGTGTGTGACGGTTTAGTGTCTAATGATACGTGTTTCACAGGCCTGTCTCACGAACAAAACATGGCCAAGATGCGTCTGCTCACATTCATGGGCATGGCGGCGGAATTCAAGGAGATCCCCTTTGACACCATGCAAGAGGAGCTGCAGATTGGAGAGGATGACGTTGAGGCTTTTGTCATTGATGGTAAAGAAGCTCACAACTGCTTCATTCAGTATGACGCATCTCACAAGAGCCAGACATCGAATACAGTATTATTTTACTGTGTGTAGATTTTTGCTCACAATGTTGTTCATGTTTTTTTTTTAGCTGTCCGGACCAAGATGGTGTACTGCAAAATTGACCAGACACAGCAAAAAGTTGTTGTCAGGTACTTTTTTTATTTGTATTTTTTTTTATTTTAAGAAACTGTCTGATTTTTGATTATCTCAGTGAAAGCTGTATCAGAGTTGTTTAGTGATAGACATGCAGTCCAGTTGAGTCATTTTTCAAGTCATGTTGCCTTATTAGTAATACATTATGTACTCAAGCTGCTGCCACACCTGCCTCGCACTTTGAAACCTGCTTTAAACCTTTATTAGGTTTTGGTAATGCCACGTAGATAAGTAAATACACTGTGTATTGAAATACACTATGTATTTGCTTCTGTGTTCTCTACTATTTATCTGACACCATTACTGTTGTTTGATTTCTGTGTGGTCATCCCCCCTCCCTTCTGCTTGACATATGATTACACCTGCGGATTCCATACACTTTGTGGATGGATATAGAAATTACACTAAATATGGTAACTGTATTGGTAGCACCCTTCATCCCGAGTGAACTGAACATTTTGATGTTTGGTTCCATCCATCCATTTTCTATGCCGCTTATCCTCACTAGGATCGTGGGTATGCTGGAGCTTATCCCAGCTGTCTTCGGGTGAGAGGCGGGGTACACCCTGGACTGGTGGGCAGCCAATCACAGGGCACATATAGACAAACAACCATTCACACTCACATTCATTCCTATGGACAATTTGGAGTCACCGATTAACCTAGCATGCGTGTTTTTTTATTTCAGCATTCACATAACTGCTTTTAATTGGATATCATGTTGCTATAATATTGCAATAGAAAAAAATATTATTTAAAGCTGAAAGGAAAACATATGAAATGAGAAAAATTTCACTGACTAACAAGCATATTTGGTTATTTCATGTCCATAGGTTAACAATGTAACTTACAAATGTTATCTGTTATCTCCATCAGCCACAGCACATACCGCACCTTCGGAAAGCAGCAATGGCAGCAGCTGTTTGATAGCCTCAGCTCGTGGAAAGCCAATCTAGCGACTGTCAAGACCAGCCTGCAAACTCTGTCACCTTCGGCCTAAATCCCACCTTCAGCTGCCTCATGATGGATTCTCTTCCCTTCCAATTACTCACACACACACTGAACTGCTTTTATATACATCCAATAAAAGAAACAGTGGAGATCAATGCCATTGATTGTCTTTTTTTTTTTTAAACTAAGATTGTTTTTAATTCCGTAGAACTTTATCCTCAAGCATCTCCCAACATCTGTTTTCAGTAAAAGGACAACATGGCAGTATTAGATGAGCTGTGACTTTAGGTTGAGGAATTGGCTGCAATGATGAGGTCACTTGCTGGGGGGAGAGACGTGAGAGGTGTCGACGCTAATGTGAACTATGATGAACCCGCTGTGCTGAGGTCAGCATAGTGTGTTACTGTAATATCAACACATGGGGCTCGTGGAGGATGATTCACAGGGTTGCTAGGCAATGTCCAGCTGGAGTCACCATGATTCACCAATGTTTTGTGTGCCTTTTACAAAAGTCGGTTCTCAAGCTTTGGTGAAAAAAAACACAAGTCCTTTAATTGTCCGCACTTATTTATGCCCAATGACCAACTTCCCATAAACTGCGTAAGTGTAAATATGTTTTTTCCTCTTAAAACAAAACAATCGTCAGAGCTTCAGCCTAAAACTATTTATATCTAATGTAAGTTATGTTTCTATTGCTTACATATTATAGGGTTTTAACTTTTTTGCAGTCCGCTTTGGAATCCCCATCCCAATTTTAACAAAGTGTATCATAGCCTGATCAATTGTATGGCGCATTAGTTGTAAAGCTTCATTATTTCTCTTGCTGTTTGTCTGCATAGCCTCTCCCTTCACTCCTGACCTGTTGTGCTCAGGCAACAGCATCTCCAGGCTTTTATCAAGTGGGGAGTATATCATAAAACACATTCTCAGGAGCACACAGTCGGGCCGAAAGGTGGAACGAAGTGCAGAGAAAACCAGGCTTCATGGAATGTTTGCAAAGCGCTGTATCTTGGCTGGAATATGCTCCTTTTTTCCTCTTTTTGTCTGGCTACTGATCCCTCTCCCTTGCCTCTAATTTGTCTCACTCACTGTGTTTTTTTTAATGTTCCTTCAAGTGAGAAGTCCCAGATGTAAATACAGGGGTCACTTTATCTGCTGCAAGGCGCTATGACCTTTTTTTTCTTATCTTAGTCAGATAGACGGGCTAAATAATGAAAAGCTACCTTATACTTGTATGGCAATTAAGAATCACAAACACCAACCTCACCGTGGGAACTATTGAAGAACCCTATCCACTTCTTTAGCAGACAAATTTCTCATTTTGATTACAATATTGCAGAGAAGTGACAAACACTGGGTTGACATCACACGCCAGATAAAGTCTGGAATTCATCATTTTCTCTGTGTCAACATTCCTCGGGATAAATCCTGAGAGTTGACACAATCCAGACATCTCGCCAAGTACAAGAGAGGAGGAGCTCTCATTGTGCCTTCAATTAGCACCATGCGGTAGTTCAGTATGATAAAATCCAATTACGTCATATCTTTGCTTTACATAAACACAAGGCTGCGAGAAAGACGCTTACATGGATTGTGTGAAACACAAGGCCAAAAACCATCATCAGCAAATCAACCACTTTTGTGACCTATAAATGTAGTTAGAATGTTGTATTCTTGCATTAAACAATGCCAAAGTTTCAGATAATGAGGTTTGCGCATTTGGAAGTGAGCCCTGAAAGAAGTTTGGGATGGCTCAAAACGCTCTGTTCCAAAAAGCGTGGTAAAAGCTGGAATAGGTGCAGATTCTGGAATATCTATAAAGCTTTGTGTGCGGGTTATTGTGTGTAGCTGCTCTATTGTAGTTCAATACAAAGGGTTGAAAAATGAGCATAATAGGTCTCCTTTAACATTTTAGTCACCCTTATTTGATGCTAAATGAAGTAATTCATAATTTAACACCACATTATGTATTTCCTTTTTTCCTTTACCACCAAACCGTCTCACCATTAAATAAGTTTAATCTGAAGTCCATTGTAGAGTGTCTTCCACTGGAAATGTAACTCCTGAATGAGCAGAGCTTTAGTGCTTTTCAAAGATGTTTATAGATCCCCAAAGATAGCATTGTATTACAAAAGTCATTAGAGGCTACCCATTAGAGGAGAAGTTACAGCTCCTGAAGCTATAAAAGCATCAGATAGATTGAGACGTATGTGCTTCAAATGTTTGGGCAAAATGTTGACTTTTAAAGGGTAATTAAAAAGAGATAGCCCTTGAAATTCCCCTGGAGTTTATTAGACAAGATGGACCTATGGAGTTACACCACATGAATGAATCAACGCATAAGAGAAAGTGCTGCAACGTAAATAACATTTTGTTCTCTTAAGTGTACATTTTTCATTCAGTCGTGTTCAGAAAAGTTACCTTTCCTTAAGAATAACTTTAGAAGACTTTGGAAGATCACGGACATCAGTCACATATTTGAATTCAGTGTTTCTATTTCCAGTCGCTCTCCCAATTATTCTAAATTCTGTTTATGTGCAGCATTTATAAACTTGCAGTAGTTTGCATCAACAAAAACAAAAAATCATTTAAATAGTCCAACTTATCCAAATTATCACTGACTTGAAAAAAAAAAAATCATCACACAGTATTGTTATGACTTATGAACAATACAGATCCAAATATTTACATCAAATGAAAATTTATTTCATTTTAAGTTTTCCCATGCGGAAAAAATCCACTTAATAAAAATCATGATAATTATATAGTATATTACAAAATGTATTACATGTATAAAAATCTATCTACAAATCTATATCAGTGAAGAGTCGCGTCTCTGCTGCTATCTAGCGGCCATGAGCGTGTACATAACCCATCGTGTCATCCAGGTAACGCGATCGATTGATTGAGTCTGGGCAGGTAGTTGTAGGAAGAGAGCGGAACATCAGTCGAGGGTAAACAAGTTGTCTTTGAAAAGCAACAACAAGGGACTAGCTCGGAATCACTTATTCTTTCTTTAAAGCATCGTAATGTTGATCAAGTGAAATAGTAGGGAAAACAGGAGACGGGGCCCTTTGGACGTTTCCTGTTTGGAAGTTTTATCAGCGTCGACATTGCGACACCTCCGTTGGTTTTATTTTTGTTCCCCATAAGTAGACTTTGGCTCTTGGTGATATAAACGATTGGTTCGTTTGAATATTTTTTTAGGGTGAAACTTAAATTTGTAGCCTTTTAATGCTCCCACCGCTGGTGCCATGTTACTTCGTCTTCACTACCTTCCTCTTCCTCCTGCCCTGTGCAGAGCTGGCCTGTGTGATGAGGTCAGCACCGGAACAGGAAAGGTCACCAGAGGAAGGTGAGGGGTTTTCCTCCTTAAATCATGCCCCTGTCTGTCATAATAACGAACTTATTATGGATGTAAATATATTTGCACTGTCAAGTGTTTGTAGGTGAAGGCGAGGCAAATTCGTTCCTTAGTCGTCATCTGATGTTTAACCGTTTCGACTTTGAGATTTTCGTCCCTGGGAATTTGGAAAGGGAGTGTTATGAGGAGGACTGCAATTATGAAGAAGCAAGGGAGGTTTTTGAGGACACTCCGGCTACAGTTAAGTCGTGCACTTGGGTCATTGATTGCAAATGGACATGCTTTGAGAATGTATTTTTGTGTTTTTCAGAATGATTTTTGGAGGAAATACACTGCAGGTAAGAAAAGAATAAACACAGACTGCCCTGGCGTAGTCTGACCGAAACATGGCCATCAATTTGCATCTCCAACCACCACCAAACATTCATACACATATTGTTGATTGTGCTCAATTACTACTTTCCACAACTCCAATAATAAACATGCTAAGTAATAATCTTTGACTGCCAATCATGTACGAGTGAATGTGTTGTCAAAAAAACCCCTGCATAACTCAGTGAGACTTGCACTTGCACAAAACCTGTTTCACCACCCTGCAGAGCACATCTAAAGGTTGATGCTCACTCGTCATACCTGCATTGCTCCTCTAGGGCTTTTGAGTGATATTTATTTTAACAGTTGTTGATCTAAAGCAGGATAGCATCAGAACCCCGTGATGATGTTTGTGCCTTGCACCAATCCACAGAAAAGGAGAAGCAGCCCTCAAAAGTGGACATTACTTCCCTCTTGGTGGCACTGGTTGTTGTTGGGGTGATCTTTGTCCTGGTGGGCCTCCTCAGCTGGTATTTTTGTCCAGGCAAATGTAAGGACGACTTCAGCCGAGCCAGGTACAATCACTATCCCTGATTTTGACGCCATTTACTTGACTTATATCTAAATGTGTAACGTCTTTGAAACAAGGTTTTACATCCCATCAAATGTTATTTTGCACACCTCAAATTTGGAACCCATTATTGTTGCTGCTGGACTGGACTACCTAGCATGCATTGCGGGCATTTGGAAATAACAGTTTTAAGTTATAGTAGTGTTATATAGCACTTAGCTGTTGTTTATCACCCACATAGTAGTAGTAGTTGATTTATGTCATGCGTTAACTTGCTGTGGATGTGTTTTGCTTCTGTTTCGTTGTGTCGTGAGCAAGTATATTCATTCTGTTTAATGACCACCTATATATGGACGTCCCCCTGACTATTTTTAGGCACTCAAAAAGTTTGGTTATAGCAAGTGCCTTTTCCGCTTTTCTGACCTATATATGTAGTTAGAATGTTGTATTCTTGCATTAAACAATGCCAAAGTTTTAGATAATGAGGTTTGCGCATTTGGAAGTGAGCCCTAAAATAGGTTTGGGATGGCTCAAAACGCTTGGTTGCAAAAGGAGTGGTAAAACTGCCCCTCTGCTCTCACCAGGAAATATATGCCGCTAACAGTGGTAGGTAGTGATAGTAGTGTTAAATGAAAAGCTAAGTGGACTATTTTGCACAATAGTACAAACAATGATTACAGTTGTAAGACAAAATGTATTTGTAGCTCTGATAATCCATAAGGAGCACAATCACTAGCAATATTTGACCCAACTTGTTCATTGGAGTACACCAATCATGCCACAGGATATTATGTACGCGTTTATCACCCTCCCACAGCTCAGCTCGGGTACGTCCCAGGAGAAGCAATGCGCCTCTCATCATGCGTCGACTAGAGGAAGTGTCTTTACAGCCCATGCCGCCGCCGCGTATGGAGGATGTGGATCCCCCTGGACTGCCCTCTTACGAGCAGGCCATCGCAAAAAGTGGACAACACGATGCCCCGCCGCCTCCTTATCCTGGGTATTTCTTCATCACTTCATAAATTGATGAGTGAACTTGATCATCAGAATTATTTACATTTATTTACTTTTTTTCCTCTTCTTTCACTGTAGTTCGAGAACTGGAAGTATTCGTCGGTAGAGTTGTCCGAGGACCTTCACATCTTTACATGACCACAAGCTACAATGCAAGCCTTTCTGATTGAGTCACCTTTTAATTTCCGGAATAACTTACAAAGTATTATGTGCAGCAGCTTGTATTATGTTTCATCTTAAATTAACTTTGTAGAAAAATCCTAAAGGCTACACTGAATAAACGCTTTTACCATTTGATTCTAACTTCACTGAAGATAAACAGAGTGATCGTCTGCAACATCAAATCACATTTTACATTGACACAATACCAGTATTTACATTTCCTAGTGCAAGAAAACAGCACTAAAACACATTTTAATGTTAGGACAGATGGAAATCATCATCATTGTTTTGCATCACTATTCCATTCTAATTAGTAACAAGTTATTTCAGGAGCAGTCGCTACATGCAAAGTAGCACTGAGCACTTTGTTCTTACAGGCTCACATGCATGCTTTACCCTGTAGTGTCATTTCAATGTTATTTCAACAATAACGTCGAGTGAGAGTTGTTGATGTTATGAAACATGACATCACTAGTATGTTTATGGTGACCTTGACACAATACAAGTATTTTTACATTTCTGACTCTGGTGACGATGAAAGCCAAGAAAACAGCAGTAAAATACATTTTGATAAGATGAAAATGATCGTGCAAATTGTCTTCATGAGAAGGGGTCAAATTTGTACTTGAAGTATAAATCTTTGTTTTTGCTTGATACTTTTAATAAATTAATATATTAATGACATGGTTTGTTTTTTAAAATTGCCTGTGTCATCTTCAATACGGAATTACACGTCCAAGTACTTTATATGGAAATGAGAAGGAACATGATAACGGCATGCATACAAACAATTCCATAAATTCAAATAAAATATCAACATTGAACTAAATAAAAATCAATTTACCGATGAGGGAGATTGCTAATATTGCTTAATTGAACTTCAATTTTTGAAAAGCAAGTCAAACACTGGTTGCATATTACATATCTTAATGTAGTTTTTGACCAGCTGCCTGTGACCCTCCAAGAATGGATCTGAAACGCACTTTTGGGTTGCGATCCACAAGTTGAAAACCTGTGATATATAGAGGATCTTTGCTGTAGGTTCTTAAAAACTTTATAGTTAAATGAACCATTTGGCGAGGTGACATTTTAATGTATGAATTGACATTATATACTCAACAACAGCAATAATGTGGCCGCTAAAACAAATGAAAAGTTGAATAACTGATCCAGATGATACATGGCATTCACTTTGATGTTCGTGTTTTATAACTTGGCACATAATCCGTTACAGCTCCTGGCCTTATGATATATATATAAGTGCATTCATAAACCCATGCATGCTATTTATTAATAGATGTTAGATACTAATAGATTGTACAGGTCTGTGGAAGAAGGGCTAACTTCAGCAGAAGTGCATGATGGGAACTATACCAACATGGGTACGCGAACGCATGCAGGATAGACTGTGACATGAACACACACTAACCAAGAAGTCACCTAAAAGGGGGGTGGGATAGGCACACTTTTTCATCCGGGGAATAGCACGTCTTCACTGGGGGGAGTTAGCGGGCCTTAACGTGCAGTGCACCGCTCTAACCGGACCGCCGGTGAGCAGCTGCTAAGATGTGTGTCCGCCGCTCCACGAAGCTCCGCCGGGGAAGTGAGCCGTTCACCGGATGATGGACAGGAACTACCCGAGCTCCAGCTTTGCGGACGCGCTGGCTCCAGCAGCACAGCCCGCAGCCTCTTGGGCCTATGACCGCAGCTCGGCTACGATCAAGCCAAGGTAACTGATGGAGGGAGGAGAGGAGGGTGGGTCACCTCACTAAGGAAATATCCTGGACGGAGGGCCTAGCTGTTTTTTTTACGGGGTAAAGGGTGCACTCGTCTGTGGGTGAACGAGAAGAGTCAAAAAGACTTGGAAGATTTTGGTCCAACTTTTGGCTAACTTGTCAGAGGTTACTTAGCGGTAAGTTAACGCGTACTACCTTGCTGTTAGCTAATAGTGAGCCTACTCGCCATGGCTGTGCGCACTTTCCACAAACTTTATGCTTTTTGTGTACACTTCAGAAACATTAACTGTTTAGGCTTTTATTAAGTTATTGGTATAGAGCTACAGATAGTCACCATTACATAAACAACACTCGAGGCAGTCAAAACAACGATGAGAATGTCCAATTAGCTTCGTGTCGCTACTATTAGTATAATCGAGAATTCATTCATGCCTTACATATTCATTTTAAGTTGTGGTACTTTTGCGCTTTAACTTTGGCACACAAAAATGCTCAAGTTAGCGAACCTATCTAAAGTTGTCACCGGTAAGAGAAATCAACTTGGTGGCAGAAGTGTTGGATGTTATAAATAACATCCAAATAAATTTCCACCATAAGCGACTTGAACGTTTCACCGACATATATTCAAAAGCTAAATCCCAAGCATCCACAAACAGATGCTAATAAATCAGCTGAGTTAAATGTTGTGGTTATCAATTAACTTTAGTAATTGATATACCAGAGCAGTGATGAAAGGCAAATCAATACTAAGTTGCTCTCACACAACTTAGCACACACATTGAGTACTAGCCTTTGATTAGATGGTCAGTTGAAATCGATACTTTTTCCAACAATCTTGTTTATATTTTGGAACAGTTTTCCTATAGGACAAGCTTCAAATGAGTCAAACTTCCAGCTCCTCACATATTTTATACATCATGATTGCCGTGTGTGGTGATTTTAGTTGTTGTTTTATTCAGTTCCAGTTATGGTGCAGCGCAGCTTGATGCAGGCCTCCTCCAGCGCCAGAGCTATACTTCGACACAGCAGCTCCCCACCTACACTACAGCACACCTGGCTGCTGTCACAGGTGAGCTTATGTTGCTATGAAGGGTCAAATTAATATTTGATGGAAAACATTTTATTCACAAAAGTGCAAAACAGAGAGCTGACGTCTCACAAGATAAACTGATGTCATATATGTAAAAATATTTGACATATATGACAGAAGGTTCTGTCAGATTCTGAATTGTATGACCTAAGCATGTTCAACCTTGACGGTTGTACTCTATGTTGCGATGTCCGGTATTGTTGCATTATTTTGCATTTGGAAAATAAAGTGATTACTAATTTTGGACTAACTGTGTAACTCCTGACCACCAGGAGCACTTGACACAAACATGAATACGTCAGAGACCTCAATCATGAGCTTCCTGTCAGCCATGGAATCAAGAAGTCCTGTTAGTGCCTCACTACTTCCCCCTTTCAGACCTCCATCATGGCCTGCAGGTGAATAAACATACATTGTTTTCAATATTAGTATTGTACTCAACAAGGTATACTTGTTTGGTCATAAATTCTAATGTCATTACCTTCTAAATTCTGCAATTAAGGTATCAACTCCACCACCACGGAGCTGTATTTGACTGGTGCTCTGCCTTCTACCGCCACATTTCCTTCACCGGCTGCTCTGTCAACCTATCAAAATACCGGTCCATACACTTCCAGGAGTTATTCCACCAACCCTTCCGTGGCTCTCCAGGAACCAGCCCTCAGCAGTTCCACCAATGGCCTGTTGTCTCATCACGACCCCCTCCTCCAACTCAAACCGAGCCAAAGTGTGCTTCCGACAGCCCTGACCTTCAATCTTTCTGGCCCCGTTTTGGGCTCAACCCTTCCAGTGCAGTCCTCCACATACCGGTCAGCCCAGGAGTCGGCCCCCCACCTCCTAGAACCACAGTTTAGCCTTCTCCCACCAGCCCGTCATAGTGCCTCACAGTCCTACGGTGCCACCGTTTTCTCAGGCTCTGTTGAGAGAGCGCTTCAGCGGGAATGTAGCGTGATCAAACACCACCAGAGGCCTTCTACAAGCCACGTAGCCTCAGAACAAATGCACAACTCTGAGGACTCATTACAGGGTTACTATGGCTCTGGTGGTGAAGGGGCCATGTCCTACCAACAAGACCCATCTCACGAGACCTCGGCATCTTGCAGCCCTTCTGCAGAAGATGACTCCTCTCACGGGATCAATGGTGCCATAAAACACAAAGTAGACTCAGTTACTCAAAGCTATTCATGCACCACGGTCCCAACAGCTAAAGAGTGCTCGTCCAAATTAGCTTCTGTTGGCCATGAGGAGAATCAAAGCCTCTCCCAGCCTGGACAAAAGCAGAACTCTGTGATTGCTAACCATCTAGCACCACAACTACCCAGCCATATGTCTAGCAGTCTGTCTCAGACCTATATTACACCACATACCCAGACACAACCCTCCCATTCCTCCTCAGACAATTTATCATCCCTATATAAAACACTACCTTCCATCTCCAGTCTGTCTAGCCATGTGGCATCTGTAAGTCAGGCTCTGGTATACTCTCCCAGTCCAGGCCTGAACCAAGAACAGTACGGGGTCCAGATCCAAGGTTTATGTCAAGGGAGTTATCCCTCGTCTCACTCTCAAACTAACCCAAATGTGGTTTATACGTCTGAGTCACAGGAGCAGGCTTCTGTCACTCAATCTCAGCGCTATGCCATAGTACAATCCCTGAACCTTTCTTACCAAGCCACTTGTGGACAGAATCTGTCTACCTCTGCACAGGACTACGCCCTAATGCAAGCCTCTGTGGGAAGTAAAACACTTGGCACAGTTTCTCAGCAGGCAGCAGTCCCGACTACACATATTTATGAGACTGTGCCTGCTACGTACTCTTCAACTGCCCAAGCTTTAAATAATAATAACATCAGATCATCATTAAAGGACATAAAGCCAACGTATAGCAAACAGACACTTGAAGAACTCCCTTTACAGGACCTACAGGCTCTCCAGCAGGCATCCATGGGGGGCTCTGTTGTAAATGGTACCATGGCAGCACACAACAATATAATCTATGTTGTTTCAAAAATGGATGACCTCCACAAAACACAAAGTGTCATCAGAGACAGTTCACGTTCTGATGACCAGCTTTCACAGCTAAACACAGCACAGGTTAGCCACGAGAGGTTGAGCTCCCTGGGCCAGCACCACAGTCGCCTAAGCAGTGCCAACAACCAGGAAAATGCAGATATAAAAACAACTAACTCCGGTGTTATATCTTCACATACACTCCTCAGCCCAGAACTTAAGCAGCGGCCTCTTCACATCAAATCATCCGAGCCACAACTAACCCACCAGGAGCAGACCCCAGCATCCCACACCCAATTCATCACTGTCCCGAACACGCAGGTTCTCTTAGAGCCTAACCAGATGATTCTTCTTCAGCAGCCTCTCATGCACCATGCCCAAATGTCTTCAAAGGTAGTACCAGTGCAAGGTCTTCAAACAGCCCAAAGTCTGGGCCCTCTGAATGTCCAATATCTTCAGATGGATCAGGATCAACTGCTTTGTCCCAGTGTCTCTGAAACACAAAGTCAGCAGGTCACAGTTGTGTCTGCGCAGAGCTCGGGGTGCTCCGATTCTTCTAAAGACCACTACAGCCAGCCAGCAAATCACCAGTCAAATGATGCTAAGAACCAATTTGCCCTTAACTCCCTTTGTTTCCCGGATTCTGTGTTACTTGCCGATGAAAGGAATATTTTATCAAACGTTGACGACATCTTAGCTGCCACTGTGGCTGCCTGTGGCGTCACACCGCAGGATTTGGTCAAAGCTGCCTCTTCCAGCCAAGCTGAAATGGTAGCGATTGCAGGTACTGTTGATGCCAAGAATCACTTTCAGACAGTGGATATAACGCACATGTCACAGAGTTTCTCCACAGCACAACAGACAATCCTCACAGATAGTAACTCCATGCCTATGACGTTGAATGGAGCACAGATCTCTACAGACCGGCAAGGACTGTCTGTTCATGACAACAGTTCTGATCTTGACACCAATGGAGATGCGGAGAGCTCGGAAAACGACTACCACTCAGTTGGGCAAGTTTATGACCCTTCAGACTTCCAAAGCACTGTCAAAGGTCAGTGTATCAAAACTGAGAACGGCCTCATGGAGTGCCCAGGTATGGAGGATTTCCCCAAAAAGAAAGTCCGCTCTAAATCTTTGACAAAGGGAGAAGATAATATACAAGCAAAACCAGCAAAGCGTTCTGTACCAGCAAAACGGCATAACTCCAGGGGCGGTGATGCCAGCCCGTCTGCCTCACAAAGCACGTATGATGGTTGTCCACAGCAGGAGAGAATTAGGCAGAAAATTCGGGAGGTGGAAGAGAAACAGCCAGAGGTGAAAACCGGTTTCATCGGCTCCTTCCTGGACTTCATTAAATCTGGTCCCAAACAGCAGTATCCCACAAATCCTTCAAGAACCGTCAGTCGGCCCAAAAAACCCAGTGTCTTGGCCAAACCACCACAGTCTATTGTACCCCCCAAAATTCAAACTGTGCTGGGTCCACTGATTGCCCAGCAGAGTCAGGGAGCAAGCTCTCAGCAGAAACGTCTGGATGAAGAGCTACAGAAGAACTTGGAGACGCTGCCATCGTTCAGCTCTGATGAAGAGGAGAACACTGGAAAGAACCAGGCACTGAGGAACAGCATCAGCTCAGCGCTCTCTGCCCTTGATGAGTCCGCAGAACGCAAAGCCAAGCCAGGTATACTAACACACAGCCAACATTTGTCAAAAACAGTCAGTCCTGTTGCAACGCTGGATCTGGTTACTTAACTGTAGAGCAGGGGTTTTCAAAGTGTGGCACAGTCGGCGCGTCAAATAACAGATTTGAGCATGTTTTGATGTTTTCTACTTACCCTCAACTACTTTCCTCAAGCTGTTACTGGCGTGTAAAGATGCTCAATCAGGAAAACTAATCAATTCTTAGCATGCTAATGTGTATTTAATCCTCCTCCAGATAACATCCCCATTATGATACTGAAACCACTCCAAGTGCCCACTGTGACGTTCAACATCACAGAACCCCACTTTCCACCGATATCCACTTCCGGCCAAATGCCAAACGCCGTCGTCACAGGAATCGCAACTGCGGTCAAACAGCAGTCTGAAGAGACGCCGCCTGGCCAAATTGCTGTACAGCTGAGGAGTGTGGCCATTGAGGGACTGACTGACGAGGAGCTGTCGGACAGCGGAGGGGAAGGAATGTACCGGGAAAGAGATGAGTTTGTTGTGAGGAATGAGGATATTGAGGTCTTGAAGGTAAAAAGCATGCAAATGGGCTTCTAGCAAGAAAATGAATCCTATTCCACTTGTAAATAATATGCACTGTGCTCTGTTATCAGGGGACGATGCGAGCAGGAAGTGAGCCTCCCGCCATTTGGAAAGTCCAGAAGGCTCTTCTACAGAAATTTGTGCCAGAATTAAGAGATGGGAAGCGAGTGTTCTCGGCTACTAACAGTGTGAGTGAACATGTATACTTCATAACTCAAATAATTGAGTATCAATTGAGGTAAAAATACATCTTTTAAAAGCCACAAAAACGTGGGCTCCAGCAAGAAATATTGCTGTCCGCTTAGGAATTCGGAGCAAAGTTACGATGCAGACCACCACAAAACAGGTAGCGCCAAATGCATTTGTGGCGGCTCAAATATATCAGTGGCGGGCCATCAGAAATAAATGTAAGGAACCCTTTTTATTAAGGTAGAGTGTTTTATTCATTTTACTTAAGCGCAAGTGAGAGGGCAACCTTGAGAACCTTGTATTAACTTATTATTAATCGTATTTTTTTCTTTTTACACTAATATTTTTGTCATGTAAGACTAGTTTATTCTCCTATGTAACTTTTTTTTTGTTGGCTGTGTGTAGTATCTGGGATACTTTGGTGATGCCAAGACCATGTACCAGAGAGTCTATGTGAAGTTTCTGGACACTGTAAACAAAAGGGAGTATGTCCGAGTGTGCAGTCGGAAGCCACGGTGCAAACCTATGAACTCACTAAGGTGAGCGAAGATCACAAACCTCTGTGGGTTGAGTGCTGTTTCTGGCGGTGATGTCATCTTTTGGTGTGTTTCACAGGAGTTTTCAGGTGAAGACCTTGTTGGGCTTAACAGCTGCCCCCTTCTCGCCGTCTCATAGCCAAAAGCCTCGATCCACCAAGCCCTTCAAGTCAAGAGCAGAGCCACCACCCAAGAAGAGGAGGAAATGGAAGGAGGCGTTGTCACCCGCTGCCTCGGGGTCTTCTTCTGCAGAAGATGCTGGTGAAGAAGATGGTAGAAGATGAAGCATTTTTGATGGTTCTCAGTTTGGGAATTTTACATAGGATTGTCGTCTAAACTTGTTGCTGCTTGCTTCCTTGTCACATGTCCCTAGACTTAAACCCTCCTGTGCCTTTTGCTTCACGACTTCTCAATACAAGAACAATGATGGACACTTTCAAGAGCTTTGTGGAACTGCTCATTAGCATTGCCATCGATGAAGATGTGATGACAGAACTTGAGCGAAGGAATGGTAAATTACCAAACTATTCTCCTCAGCTTGGTAGCTTAGCGGGAGTAACCTGGAAAAAGTGGTTTCAATCAGTCTGACATCTTGTCACATGGTACAGATGAGTTGTTGCTGCCACATATGAGAAGAATGGATGGGTTGATCACGGACAACAGGAAACGCTTGCTTCAAAAACTGCACATTGGGCAAGTCCTCAAGGTGAGTTTTGTCTTTGGAACAGCACGTTGTTGCTGTTTGGTTGCAACACAAGTCATATGTGTTCTTCAGACGGCGCTGGACAGCTCCCCCGAGATCTCAGTGGTGACAGAGCTGAAGAAGGACGGGGAGGCACCTACCTTCAAGGTGCGTCTCAGCGGGAAGGCCTACAACAAGAAGACCTTGAAGCCTTACAAGTTGCCTGACAAAGTTCCACAGGTATGAATGTGTATTTTTTTTTTACAACATTTACTTAATTGTGTTTGCTTACATCCGCTATTCTTTGGGTGCAAATGTCTCTTTTTACGTAATATGAAAGCACCATGTGTCTCTCTTTATAGCTGTGCTCTTGTTCTATGTCCAGCAGAGGGCGCCAGATCACTTTTAATACCTGTCTCTTTCCTCCTGCAGGAGTACACAGTGGACCAGCAGAAAAGCCAGTGGTTCTCTTTGTATCACTCTCTACAACACTACAAGTACCACACATACCTCATGTGTAAGGACGAGGTGAGACATAATATACTTGTATACTATCTTAATATACTTGTTATTTCACTAACATCACACGGTGGTGCTTGGCCTCCAGGTCCTGCGGGTGAAGACAGGAGAGCAGGGACAGCAGGAGACCATGCAAAAGTGCCTGCAGAATGGAGCTTGGGTGGAGGGGCTTTTCAATCGCTTTGGGGAGCTTATAAATCAAGTGCAGCAGGCCTGCCGATGATGGACTCAAAAAGACTTAATAAGTACTTAAAACAAGGACTCGTACTCCTAAGGCTCTCCTCCCAACTCCTACATGTCTGTTAAAGAGGGGCTGAGGCCTTAATAGGAACCAATTAAGGTTAGCGTACACCGCCTGTGTCTCGGTGGAAAGCACCAGGAAATGACGTTCTAGGTGCGTTTTCCTCAACGAGCTTCTCCTAGTCTGTGTTTGTAGCGTTTGTAGCCACAGGGCCCTTTTATATTGCTCTCTATTATAGATTTACAGTTTCTATTTTTTTTAGCCAGATGACTATTGACATGAGATGAAATTGGCATAGAAAGTAGATGGCCTACAGATCTAACTAGTTTTAGCACTCTGATAAGTACGCTCAAACAGAGAGAAGCTGATTGTAAAAAGTAAAATTTATATTATATATATATATATAACTCTAGTTATATACCTTTTTAAAATAGTGCCAACTCACACATGGCTATTCATATATAGTATATATACTGTATATATACATAGTGTACATTTTGTATAAGAAACAGCAGGTTGGAGTATTGCTAGTGAAATACTGTATCTTGTATACATTTAAACTTTTGTGCTACAACCCCCGACTCCCATTTTTATAATGAATATTGTTCTAAGGGTCAAATAAAGCTGCCTTTATACTCCTTTGCATAGCTCACATTTTATGATGAATAGATATATATTTTTCACAGACGTAAATATTGTTCAGGACTTTTTTGTTTTTCATCAATAATAGAGTATTTTTATGTCCTTAGGCAAAAGTGTGCTCAAATGTTCGATGCAGTTTGTAAATAAAGGGCTGCGTGTAACACTCATTTTCTTTTATTTTAGATGTATTGTTGATATACAGGTGCCTCCTTCCTGATTTCTTATTTTTTGCACATTTGTCACATGTAAATGTTTCAGATCATCAAACAAGGACAACACAACTGAACACAAAATTAATTTTTTGAATGAAACGTCTTATGATTTAATTAAAAAGATTCATCCATCTGTCTATACCCTATCACTAGGGTCGCGGTTATGCTGGAGCCTAATTTCAGCATAACCACAATTTCTTTCTTTCTTTAAAAAAAATCCAAACTAACATGGCCCTGTGTGAAAAAGTGATTGTGAACATTGGAGGATTTTCCAGCATGAACCGCCTTTTCAACGTCATGCCACAGCATCTAAATTCAGGTCTCGGCCACTGCAAAGTCATCATTTTGTTTTTCTTCAGCCATTCTGAGGTGGATTTACTGGCGTGTTTTGGATCATTGTCCTGCTGCAGAACCCAAGTTCATTTCAAGTTGAGGTCAGGAACAAATGGCATCCTTCTTCAGAATTTCTTAGTAGACAGCAAAATTCATGGTTCCATTTATCACAAGCAGCAAAATGGCCCAAGGCCATCACACTACCACCACATTTTACTGTTGGTATGATGTTCTTTTTCTGAAATGCAGTATTACTTTTATGCTAGATGTAAATTTTCAATTCAATCATGTGGGGGGTGGGGATTTTTTTAAGTTTCAGATAATAAAACAAAATGACAGCATTTGGAGGTAGGTGGTGTACATGCTTTTCATTGCATATCTATAAGTGGATCTTCTATGCTGGCCCTCAGTGCTCTCACGAGCAAACTATTCAGTGTGAACCACCAGCCTGTTGAATAAAACATAACCATCATAGTTGCTGCCACAATGGAAAAATGACTGTAAAACAAATGTGTCTCTGTGCAGACGGCAGAGAAGAACCTCTGTCCTTTCTAGGGAGGGGGATCAGTCCACCATTCCACTACTGGTCAAACTGGTTGAGACGCATGCTGAACTGCTTTCTAGATGAATATGAATGTACTGCCTTGTTCCTGGGAATGAGGGATGAGAGAGGGGCTCCCACGTGTGTAAGTAGGACAGTGATGGTCAAGCCTTTTGTTGTAGCTACTAAATGTTTAGGCAAGTCCTGTTGATAGATTCATTGACACTTTAAAGTTCACTTTAGCTGCTGTAACATCCATTTAAGCCTCTATATCATGTCTGCAGTGGATTCAAGCAGCCAACATCCAGATGGGTCATGCATTCACTTTGTGCCACCTGCTTTAGGTATTTTCTATCATATGTGTAGTATGTGATTATTGATTTTTAGCGGTAGAAAATGAATGAATATCTTATTTATCATTAAAGCTTTTATAAGTACTGTGCTGTATCCCTGGTTTATGTGCTTTGTGCTTATGTGCTTAAAAAAAAATCTTTAATACTACATACTATGTACACAAATAATGCTTTACAGTGATGGATTATGTGGCGCTGCAACATCCTGGCTATGTCCTATGCATTCTGCCTCGTAAATAAATGGGGGGGGGGCAATAAGGCCAAATGTGTGGGAAAAATCTGATTTTGGAAAAAATAAATTATAGGGAGCTCTTAATACGTGATTACCGTATTCATTCTTTCAGAGGAAGAGTTTAATAATAATGGCATATTATTCATATTAGCCTGACTCTTTCTCTCTCTCCAATTGTGTTTTTATTCAACAATTTTCCTTATGAAAAAGTGGCAGGTTTACAAAACACAGGCGTGTTCTTGTGTAGAGTTGTGAAACCAGTTTTTCAATAAACCACAAGGCTTCCCACTCTTCAAGGACTGAGTTACCTTTCCTCTAAGGTGTGTTAGTGATATGTGGATGGATAAAAGCACAACAACCACACTGACTGGAAACAAGGTGAGTGCAATTCTCTTATTAATATTTCTTAAAATTCTCTTTTTAGGCACATTTTATTTACGTTCTAGGGTTCTTGTTAGGGTAAGGCCTTATTTGTTGGATTTTGGACTGTACATCACCCATGGTTCTCCTTTTTAGACTATGTCAAACAGCATTTCTTTTATGTAAACAAACCGGTTTGGCCTTGCACTCTTGAATGTTACCTGTTATATGCTGTACTTGAGTCACGTTCCCATTCTTGAGTTCGTAGTGTCACCTTACTTTGTTTTTTTTGTTTAGTTTTTTCCGCTGTCGTATTATTTACACCCCAAGGCAGATCGGTGCCAGTCACCGGGGTCAGAACTTTGAGGTTATGTGATATCGTGTGATAACGTGTGTGCATGAATTCAACACCTGGAGTAGTTCTTTTACATATTTACAATCTTGACCAAATAGCATAAAACAGACATATGAATATCAAATGTAATGAAACCCTGCATATCACCCTTTACCAAAACTTCTTTCCTGGGCGCAATGATTTGGCCCTGAAGCTTATGTTACATCCATCAACAACAGCAGCATAGAAACACTGACGAGACTTAAAATGTCCGCTCTCATTCGGATGGCTTTGCCTTGCAGTACAAGATGTGTCCTCCAATGCTGACAGCATACAAAAATCTTGTTGAGTCCTCGTAGCAAATTTGAGAGCTAAGTATCCACTCTTCCGTCTGTGAGTGACTAGAGGCTAGCAAGGTGTTGTGTTCCCCCGCCAGATAAATATAGTTTTTTGTTTTAGCTGCTACATTAACAATATTGCTGTTGCTTGGTTCATAAACAAGTCGGTAATGTAAATTGAACACCATTGGTGTTTTTAATTTCTTTTTGTGAGGGCTTTATCCTCAAAATAGGTATTTCCCATGATGTCAGTTGTAAGCTAGCTCATGCTAACTCATTTTCTCTCACTAGAACACACAGAAATGCAGTTTTCCTTTAACGTCAAGAAAATATTCAAAACTTCCTGGAGTGTGAGCATTATTCGATGATTAAAAGGCTTCATGTTTTTCTTTGTTATAAAAGTATCGTGGTCTTTGACAGAAAATAGCTATACAGTAGTAATAGTAATACAGTTGTCCAGTGAGTGTAACAAAATGCATATTTACCTTCTTAGTCTGCCATTAATCAGCTTATTTCATCATGATGATCGGCTTGTCTTTATCAGGTCTTCTTATTTTTCTTGGTTTTATCAGTTTTCTTCTTAGCTAACTGTAGCTAACTGTATAATGCTAAACAGCCACCTTGTTTTCATACACTTTTGTTAGTAATAGTAGTGGGCGGATCGATCCAAATATCGATAATATCGATGCCAACGTTGGTATCAATCGATACCAATCTAAAAAGATCGATACTTGGGCTTCAGCGGTTTCAATTAAGATACAACGTGGATGCGTTTGCTCTCCCCCCCTCTCTTGTATTTGATATACGTCACGTGACTCAACAGGCAAGTAAACACCGCCCACCACTACCTGCTGCAGGCAAGCCCAGACCTACCACGGAGAGAGCAGAAGAATGGCAGAAAGAAAGAGCAGCGCTGTTTGGTTATATTTTCAACCGAAAACGAGACCATGGCAAGTTGTATCATTTTTAAGAAGGCTGTAAGACAAAAACTTTTATTGTGCAAATAAAGTATTTTACATGTACTTATACAGTCTGTCCAAATTCTTTCTTGAATTTAACTGATTCATAATCTAAAAGGCAGAAAGGTAATAAAAAATCATTCAGATTTAGATTGATGATGCATTCACTTTCATTTAGAAAAAAGTATCATTGATACAGGCCCTGTATTTACTAGGTATCTGATCGATACCAAATCTAGCAGTATCGCACGCCACTAGTAAGGAATTCTCTTAAATGTTTCGTGGTTTAAATGGCGGAAGGAGGGAAGCAAGGAGCTTCTCATTCTCCCTTGAAAGTATCTTGCGGGGTGCTGATTGGCTACTGAATAATTCATTAGCAATGCAAGGAGGAGGAGATAGTTTCGGTTTGGAGGCGGTTGGTGTGCGTCACTTTCATGGCAGTGAGGAGGAAGACAAGGAGGAGGAAGAGCAGGGCAGTGTATGGGTCCTTACTGTCACTGGAGGTACTCTGCATGCATCGAGTAGCAGGTAGTACTGATCCTGTTTATTGTTATTTATACACTGATTACTAGTGGTTAGGACAGCATATTTGATTGCAAACACATATATTGGTTCTCCACCGTCATGGAGGCTGGTAGGCATCAATAGTTTGTTAATGATGAGTAGTAGAACTTATTGCAGGTCTTAATATGTGATTTATTTTACAATAACAATAAGTTGCTGTTTGAAGCTTCTTTGCACGTCTTACAAAATTTGAGTTAATTTGAGTTAAGGTGATTAATTCTGACAAAATGTAATTAAGTTCTATCACCATGACACGCGAGAGCTTGCCAAATAGTGATCCCACATTTAGTTAATATTATATCTTACACTTCACAATACATCACTGTTTGGCTATTTATGAAACATTTATTTTTTGTGATTCAGTGACCAGATCTTCCTTCTAGCCCATAAATCAACGTAAAATGCTGTTGTCAGATATTACCTTGGCGTTGCAGAGTTTGTGTACACAAGAAGGTAAAAGTGCCTGTACACCTGATAAACGGGCCAATGGCAACGAAGCGGTTTTGACTTTGACTGCTTAATCTCACTTGTTCTTGCATGCCAAAGGAATGAAGATTATCCGCACACCGGCTGTTAATGGCCTGATGCCACACACAGTGCAAGAGTGTATTAGAACATCAGTGATGTATTCTGACAGCATCCTTTGGGTCCGAGCAGACTATTTACTGCAACATAATGATGATGGTGATGTTGATGTTAATGAGGCTGCTGCTGTGATTTGACCTCCCGTGTGTTTGCCAGGGGGACAAAAAGTCCCCCTGTGTTGATGGCATGTGTCTCCCTCTGCAATTATTTACCTGCGCTGATGTGTGCAAACACTCCTTATACAGTACATGGAGCTTCATTTAAAGTGCTCAGTGATGCCATAGTGATCCAACATACCCTCATGATCCCCTTTCCTCCTTTCTGTCTTTTTTTGTTTCTAACAAGGTTTAATGGACATTGATAAGATCCGGATTTATTCAGTAATTAGTAATCCAGGGAATTGTGTGGATTACCCAGATGGCCCTGACCTCTATAACAAGGATTTTTAATCTGATAACATGATTTAAAAGTGATTGACTTGGCAATCGTCTTTCGGTGCCTTGTTTCTTCTCGATATGAAGTTAGAAAACGAAGTTAAATGCATATATAAAAATGCTGTGATCTATATTATTGTGCATAGTGCATGTGTTTGCACTAAGAAAACAACTTGTGTTAGTTTGGTTGTTATTATTATTAAATCATTCAGTAATTCATTCCCATCAATGTTTTTATATGCTTTTTAGACGTTTTTTTGCACAAAAATACATATATAACAACCATTCACAAAGAGAATTCACAATGGTAATGTTTCCAGAATTTCATGCTAACTCCACACAGCGATGGCCAAAGGTGGAATCGAACTTAGGTCTCCTAGCTGTGTGGCCTGTACGCTTAACGATTGTGCGATTTAACGTCAGAGCAATTTTAGGCCATAAAAGCAACCTCTAGGTTGCAGAAATGCATTCGATAATAGCTCGGTAGAGATCATGTAGGGATGGAAAAATGTGAGTGTAGCGTGCAGAAGGTCTTAAACAACGTCAAAGTTTCAGATAAGGAGCTTTGCGCATTTGGAAGTCAGTCCTGAAATACGTTTGGGATGGCTCAAAACGCTCAGTTTCAAAATACGTCGTAAAACTGTCCCTTTGTGATGTCACAATGCGGCGGACGTCCTTATATGTAAGCCAAATAAGCGCTCTGCCCTACCTAAAATGCTAAAGCTACATACCATTGACAGACGTTTTGAAGTAACCTCTTTTCTTGAGAAACTTTGGACTGTCCAGTCAGGATCCAACACATATGGCTGTATGTTAAAAGCGGACATTAAAAAAAATATCACGCAAGCAGAGTGAGCATGCCCGGAGGTGGGCCGTGGGTGGAATACATTAAAACAGACCGTTTTCACGGGAACCACGAAATCCAAAAAAATACAGCTGAATAGGTGCAGATTCTGGAAGAACTATAAAGCTTTGCGTGCTGGTTATTGTGTGTAGCCGCTCTATAGGAGTCCCCAACTCAATACAAAGGGACAAAAAATGGTCCACATAATAGGTCCGCTATGAAGGTTTTTTTCCCTTTTCTAGTCGGGAAGTAATATGGCCACCTATCAATAAAAAAAATCTGGTAAAAGTTGAAGTAAGAGAAAAGTCTCTTACAATCACCATGATAAACATGAACAATAATTGTTATGTCACTTACTATTCCTCACATAAACTGGAATATGGTCAGGGCAGAAAGTCAGCCCACCCTCCCTCTTCGCTTTTAACTCAAAGTCTGCTTTGTTCATCTGGTCACAGATGGCTCTATAATAGCATTTGTCATGTTGTGTTATCATAACATTGAGTGTAGTTGCTACTGTCACAGGCTGACTTATGGCTCCTGGCTGCTGCTGCTGCTGCTGCTGCTGATGACACGACTGACCACCCCCTCCCCTGCCCTAACATTTGCTAAACAGTTTCCTGTGGTGAAATGAACACAACGCTAACATCTCACCTGTAGGGAGGTCTCCGTGTGTTGCGTGATGAACCCCACAGCTGGTTCAACCATATGACAAATGACCGCTACAGTTTGGTTCACTTTGTTTTTCCAGCATCAGAATTGGGGAAGGGCACCAATATAGTAACAAGTGATGAATTAATTGTTCTAAGTTAATTGTTTTTTGTTCTCTTGCATCCATCAGAACGAGGCATGGCTGGGAACCCATTTCGGGCCACCCAAATCTGGAGCAGCATCATCTCCTATCTTCACACTCATGTGGAGGTCAAGAGGCGGCGCCATAACCTTAAGTCCTATCAGGACTGTTTCCTGGGCTCGGAGGCCGTGGACACCGTATTGGCTCACATCACCTTGAATCGCTTCTTCGGCGACGTGGCTGTCCCTCGCCACAAAGCCGTCCGTCTGTGTCAAGCTCTGATGGACTCAAGGGTCTTTGAGCCAGTGGGAGTCAAAGTATTCGGGAAGGAAAAGAAGCGCGCCACGTTTGAGGACAGCAGCTGTAGTTTGTACAGGTTCTTGAACCTGCCAAGCGGCACGTCGCCGCTGAACAACACCAAGTCCACCTCCACTGGGACCATAGAGAGCGGCTATGACTCTCCAAGCATGAACAGAAACAAAAACTACAGTCCTTCATGTGAAAGGTATGGATGCATTACTTATATTACAGATCTCATTTAGGACTGACTTTGTCCTCCAGCATATTACAGCGATACGCTAATATTGTACTTATAGGTCTCGGGCTGATACTGACACTTGGGGGCATGATACTGGGCCTGATACCAGACAAACCATGTGTTGATCTTATTATCACATACTATTTAATCATGAGCTTATTATCACGTACTATTTAATCAAAAGACCATTTTGTTTACAGAAATTTTTCAGTTTATTACATGTATTATATCTAAACAGTGTAAACTGTGTGTTCATGCTCGTGCACTGTTCTCTGATTGGTTGTTTCACAGTCACGATACCAGGACAGCTACGGGGGCTGATACTGGACATGGCTAAACTCTATATTTTATCAGTATCACTGCCCTGGGCTTTGACACAGTATAATTTCGCCCTTTTCCCGTATCATTCATGGGCGGTTTCTAGGGTACAGGGCCAATTAATACTGTAGTATGTGATAAAGGTTATTACTAAGGCTGTCAAAAATAGACAGCAACATAACTGAACACAAAATGCAGTTTTTAAATGAAAGTGAGAAAAAAAATCCAAACTCGCATGACCCTGTGTGGAAAAAAGGGATTGCTCCCCCTGTAAAAACATAACTGGGATTAATTAAGATCTATGATAGCCATTTCTAAAGCTCTGGAACTCCAGCAAAACCACAGACACAGCCATTATCCACAAATGGTGAAAACATGGAACAGCGTGTACTGTATGTCCAGTCTGCGCCAGAAAATAGACAATAGAAGAAGGAGGGTCTACATGGGGTGGAATATTGTAAACAAACATTCATGAAAAACAATTTAAAAATCTGTATTTTGTGTGATAAACCCAATCAAAGTCCACCAATTTGTCCGCTCTCTGTGCAGACAAGAGGTACCCAGCTACTCTACCCACTCGCCGGTTAGAAAAGGGAAAGCAGTGGAGGACGTGCTGAGAAATCTCAACCTGAGCTCCACGGTCACCCCTCAGATGATCAACTTGGGCCTCTCACGGGAGCGTAAGTAGAAGTCAGACAAAACAGCAAGAAAAACCAAATGGTGCAAAAGGTCACACGTACGACGTGTTGTGTGTTCCACTGACCTTTTGTGATGTTACGGCGGGTGTCCTCCACAGTGGTGGATGAGGTGTGGCACCAGCAGGCTGTGTACAGGCTTCTGCAGCTTATTGAGCTGCCGCTGTTGGAGGACTTGCTGGAGGGAAAGGATGCGTCGCGGTCTTCCTTGTATGCCGTGGACAGCAACTCGGACCTCATGTTGACGTCGAGCTACTTGGACAGAGAAGTTCTGAAGGCCTTCAGTGAGGCGCAGTAAGTGGGTGTCTAAACAACAGTGGCCAAAGTGGATGAAAAGCTTTTTGGAATGCAACAGAGCACATGAAAGTACAGTAAATCACAACCAAAATAAAAATGGTGGCCGACAGTGGAACTTCAGTGAACTGCTACAAAAGTGGTACAATTTGTAACTCGACAAGAATTTTCTACATAAATATGTTCAATTCTAACATCAAATTAAAGAAAAAACAAGAACAGGAATGTTGAATGTGAAACTATATCACACTAATACTTTTTACTTTGTCACCTATAAAAGTGATATGCAGTAATCCTTCATTTATCACAGTCAATTGGTTCTGGACCTGGCCGTGATGAGTGAATTTAAAGGGGAACTGTGCTTTTTGGGGAATGTCATTCACAATCCACTATATTATAACATTATAACATGATAGGAGTTAATAAGAGCTAGCTTACAATGCTGGCGTTTGGATACACGTACTTGTATTTTGACTTTTGGCATGGCTGTGTCTTCCAGCACAAGACGTGGGCTCCAGTCCTCAGGTAAAAAATGCTGCTACAATAATAATATGTCTGTAGCTTGGTTAATAAAACAAGTCAATTATGGAAATGGAACACTGTTTTTTGAAGTTTTTTTTGTGTCAAAATAGATATATTGATGTCCATTGCTAGCTTACTCCTATTAACTTGTTTTTCTTGCGCTACCAATGTACAGAAAAGGGAAAGAAAAATGTGTTCATGTTTCACATTAGGATTGTGAATGATGGGCAAAATTCTCCCCAAAAAGTGCAGTTCCCCTTTAAGACATAAATATGATTCATGCGAGAGCGTGTTGCTATAAATATGTTTTCGAGGAGAGCAGAGTGAGTGGTGAACAGGAAGTGACATCAAGGATCCACAGTAGAGTTTCATCCAGCCGTGGGTTATGGCCATGTTTTTATTTGTGTTATTATTTTGAGATCATTCAAACCAGCAACAAAAGCCTGTTTTTCAAGCGATCAAGTCAGTATGTCCGAGTGACTGATTTCATCAATGCCTTGAATGCATCTTCTGAATGCCTTGTATTTGTGGTTTGGTTCATTTAGCCATACAAATACAATGAATATTCCTATATAATGACATTAGGTGACAGTATTCCCTCTCTAGTTTGACTTAAATTCTACTTTTCTTCTTCTCTGCCCCTTTAGTGAAGATGAGTGGATGTCAGGCGCTGTGGACTGTCTGGAGTTTCTCCCTGATGAGCAAGTGGTGGAGGTTAGTCGAGGTTTGGCAGGCCGTGCCAGTGACCTTGTCCAGTGTAAGAGGCTGCTCTACGACGTCCTGGCTCAGCATTACGCTCAAGCGGACCAGCCACCTTTGCTGAGCAACCATGTATTCGACATCCACTCGGGCATCTCCGAGCTTCTAGGTGAGAAGATGCTCTCCTCTTTTGCTTCAAGATGTCGCTTGCCCTTTTACCTCATACGGATAATTTCATTGTTATCAGTGAACGGTAAGCTGGAACAAGCTCTGGAGGCTCTGCAGCTCAGCCTGAAGCTGCAGGACTCCCGCTGCAGGGAGGAGCTGCGAAGGCTGCTGAGGTTCATGGCTATTGCCGCCAGAACGCAGGACATCAAACTTCACAAAGAGGTTTGTGTGTGTGTGTGTGTGTGTTGTAGTAAAGTGGTTCCTCCATGTTTACTAACCACACATGCTCTCCTCAGATCGAGAACCGCATGGCAGTAAAGAGGTCGTTCTCCAGCGCCATCATCTACAGCAGAAGACTCTCCAAGGGCAAAGTGGACCTGATGGTTCTGTTTATGATGGACAACCACTGTGATCTGTTCAAAGTGAGTGTTAGCATGATAACAATCATGCTCTCAGCAAGAGGTTTTTAGACCACGATAACAAGTTGTTTACGTGAGTTTCAACTCCGGAACACATCAGGAACTGCTTAGAAGAGATTCCATAAAATTAAATGCATCTGTCTCCTGTCAAAAAAAAAAACAAACCAAAATGAAGAGCTTCCCAACAGGAAGGAGGCGATAAACCTGATTGTTATATAAGGGAGCTGCACTGGGAGCAAAGACAATAATTGCGCTTTTGTTTGTGCTCTCCTCTTTAATACTTCCATCCTGTCTTCACCGACCACACACACACACACACACACTAACAGCATTAGGTACACCCGCACACTCTAGTCCTGCATGTTTGTCACACTTAAATGTTTCAGATCATGGAGGATCAAGGATATTTTGTTATTTGTTCTATGCTGCTTATCCTCACTAGGGTCAAAGGTATGCTGGAGTCTATCCCAGCTGTCTTTGGGTGAGAGGCGGGGTACACCCTGCACTGGTCGCCAGCCAATCACTGGGCACATATAGACAAACAACCATTCACACTCACATTCATACCTATGGACAATTTGGAGTCGCCAATTAACCTAGCATGTTTTTGACTCAAGTCTAATAGTCAAGTCTCTGTAATTATTGCCTACAAAACATGCTACCACTTTGTCTTACATGACTCAAAATGTTAAATAGGCCATTTTTTTCTGCCATCAGGTTCCTGTTTCATTACACACGATGGTGAGCGACAGATTAAAAAACATCGTCAAAGGCAAGGATGCCGATGTTATAACAGGTATGCACATTCATGCTTTACACCGTCATCATTTTCTCTTCTTCTCACAACATGTCTTATACGCTATGTTCTCCCCTCTTTATATTTAGGATCGACATATTGCACAAGACAGACCGTGAAGGCTTACTCGGAAAATACGGAAAAACACACCAAAGAGGAACTGCGGTCGTTACTGCGGACCATCCACGAAAACCCCAATGTACCTCCCAAAGAAAAGCGACGTCTCTTGGGACAGTTTTACAAAGGACACCCGGAAATTTTTGTGCAGTATTTTGGCAATAAGATGTCCAGCATGAACGTGGTGCTACAGTAAATTTTATATTGGTGTAATATAATATGTACATTTGAAGATATGGATGCCTTTTTGTAAATAGTCTGTTGACTAAGAATGTGAATTAAGCTGTGATTTTTTGGGATAAGTTTATTAAATATATATATTGTATGGACAAAAAAAAATAATTGTACTCTAACCACCACAGGAATTTGAAGATAAGGAAGAAGTTGTTCTCTATTTTGGAGCTAGAACACTTCCACTCTACGGAGAAGACAGGATGTTGGGAGCGTGTCTACGAATTTTTCTCAGTCTTCCACACCAAACCGAGGCCTTCCCCAAACAAAGAAAATTGGAAGTGTCATATTGTACTAGATGTCTTGGAAAAATATATTTTTTTTAATAATAACTGGTGTTCTCTCATAAGTAAGCTCAGTAGGAATGTCAGTACTCAATAACTGTATTATTTGTGCTTATTGGAAAAAGAATAACAATGTTCCAAATAAACAATAAAGCGATGCAGACCAGCTGTGTCTGCCTTCTGAAGGTAATTTGAAAGTCCGATGTTGCAGTCTTGTAAAAAGACTGCATGATTCATAAGAATTCTCTCCATGTGGGCATCTAAGCCTAAAAAGCATAGTTTCTATAACTATAAAGCCTACCCTAGACTACTAAGTATGTTTGTACAGTATATATGTTTCTGTTCTTTTTTTTTAATGGAATTGTGCATCTTATAGGTTACATTTTGGGGGAAAATGCTTTAATATCATTTGTTTTTCTGTTTTTATACTTGCATTCCCAGGCTGTCAACTACGACCCCCTAGTGGACATATTGTGCATGAACCGTCTAGAATTGTGTCCATCCTCACTATCCCAGCTGACTTTGGGTGAGAGGTGATTGGCTGGAGCGCAGGGCACATATAGATAACCATCCACACTCACATTCATACCTATGGACGATTTAGAGTGGCCAATTAACTTACCTTGTGAGAGGAAGCCAGAACTCCACACAGTCGCTCAAAAACGGAAATTCATCACAAAATGTCTTTCACTTTCAGCATCAACCGTCTGTTTGTATTATCCAACCACAATGTGATGACTGAAAATACACGACGGATGTTTTGTACACTTTTATTGAAAGGAATCAGTGGATGGATCCAGTTATCTAAAAATAATTGCCGTCACTGGAACATCACAAGGCCAAGACTGAGCTGTGTGCCACAACAGATGACTTAAAAACTTTGTACAGTATCTTCATCAGTCTTTCAACATAAAAACACAAGGACACTCGGGTATAGTGTATGTACGGCAGCTGTACGCTCTCCAGAAACAAACTTATTTACCTCCTTTGGCCACTTGGTACATTCTTGTAAGGCTCTTTCCTTATCGAATCCTCTTCTGTTGGCGAGCGCGGTAGATGTCGTGGACGGGCGGCGCCACCGCTCCTTTGTCGTCTTCCTCATCCGAGTCTGCGTTGGGTCTCTTGAGAGATTTGGCTATGGCGTGGTTCTCCATGGCGCCGTTGCCTTCGCCACTGCCGTCGGGGAGTCTGCCTGTGATGAGCTCTACAGCAGCTTCGACAGCTTGGAGGAGGTAATTTGTCACATGTTGATTGTTGTTATTACATTCTAGATATCACCTAGTAACAACTCGGTGTCAAGTGACTTACTTTCAGGAAGTGTGCATCTCCTGAAAGTCTCTATGAGCTCATCCACTTGAACAAACGGACCCTGCAGAGATAATGACAGGACATCTTTAAAATACACACAAACCAACCTGTTGACCATTACACAGGCCACTGTACTGACGGTGAAACACGCAGGCGGGGGAAGCAGCTTCATTAGAATGACGGCCACAGGGGGGACAGGGAACACTCCGCCAGGGACAGGGTGCAGGCCTGGAGCTGTGGACGCACCAAAGAGGAGGTGGTGTTGGTGAATAAGAGACATCACGGCAGTCGTGGCTCAAAACAAGATGAAGAGTACACACGGGCCAAGTGGCGTGGCTGGAAGGGAATCATCTGATTGGTGTCTGGTTTGGGGTACTCTGGTTTTCGGTCTAGTTCGTCCTTCAGCGTGGGCACGGAGGGCACCACCACAGTCTCAGGAAGCAGAGAAGCCAGTTTGGCACGGGACACATCCTTCAAACACAAGAACATACACGGTGTGGACACATTCATTAATATATTTGTGTTATCTAACTCTCCTACTCCTGCAACACACCTGAAGGGGACTGACAGGAACATATTTGTAAAATTTTAGCAAGATTGGTTGAGAAAAGCCACCATCAAACAAAACGTCACAGGTACGAGTCGGCAACTGATTGCCCAGAGGTCATCAAGCATTCACCTAATGATTATAAAACTTTAATATCTATACTAGATGTATACTGCCATGTCCTCCAAAGCACCACAACTGTCACTTAGTCATACGCCACATGGGGTGAATGTGAGGTTGAGGCTGTCAAAGTACACACCTTGTAACCCAGAGCCTTGAGTTCACTGGTAGAGCAAGGATACAAGTCCATGAACTTGTATCGATCAACTAGCAAGGCTGTCTCTTTGCCTTCATACTCGTCCTTGAAGGCAGAGAACCGCCGTCGTTCCACCTTCAGAATACTGGCCAGGTCTCCTATGTTGCTCTCGAAGGCCAGAAAACGAGACCAAACCTCACTGTGAATGGAGCAAACCAACAAAAAAGTCAGCTGAGGCTAATTGATTAGTCATGTGATATATGGGATACTGTACCCCGACTTCTCTGGCGAGAGGTTTCCTGAGGTGAGCACACGTTCAAACAGAACCCTGGTGTTGTTATCCTCTGTAGAGATGTGAGAAGGGAGGGTAAGAAGGTTGTCACAGGGAGTGATGTCTTCTGTCGTGTAGCAAATGACCCTTTTGACAATATGTCTGAAAACCAGCTCTCTACTGTATTACTACTATCTATTGTATTACTCTACTGCAAGTATTAGCATTTGGGACCAAATTGAGGTGAAAGAAAAATAGGAAAAATAAATTATTGTAGTCTAGCTGCCGAAACACAATGAACAAACAACATACACATCCTGTAAACTGTACATTATTTAAAAAATGGTCCATATTTCCATAATCGATATGCATTTGCAGTACATCTTAGTACACCTCTCTAAATCTGTTTTTAATGTCTAACTTTATATATCGGACTGCTGTGCCCCGCCCCGCTTTTACTCATGTTTTAACTGTGTATTAACCAATGAATGTTGTATTTTGGTGTGTCTTCTACTCTGTTTACTTGCTTTTATTCAACTCCATTCTTCTGTAAAGTGTCTTTGAGTATTTTGAAAAGCGCTATACAAATAAAATGTATTATTTATTATTACATCCAATTTGATACATTCATTTCCTTTTTTAAGTTTCTTCGCACCTCACACTGCTAACATTTCATGATGACAGAACCTACCATTGAGATGTGAGAGGTAATCAATGTACGCAAGTATGTACTCTGGAATGTCACCATATTTCTTTAAGCCAAGCTCAAAAATCTTAAAGGCCACAGATTTGTCCTGTTGGAGTGGAAAAAAAAACGACAACAACATGAGTGTGAGTCCCTTGAGTGATGGTGTCACCTTGCAGGTCACATGAGAAGCGCCTCACCTTGCTGCAGTAGTACTCCATCAGAGCTGCAGTAACGTACACGTGGTGGCGAGTGCGTGGATCCTCTCTGGCCTTTTTGAAGATAGTGCGGCCCGATTTAATGCCCTCCGCCCTCCTGGCGAACTTCATGTACTGGATGTACACCAGCGTGGGGTCGATGTCCTCTACCGCCAGCAGCTTATTGTAGATGCTGTGAACCTTCTCGTGCTTCATACGACTCTGTGAAGCAAAGTGGCAATGAAGCAGAACTTTTCTATTCTAAATGACTCATTATTTTAGGAGGAAAACGACAGAGCACCCACTCTATTGTATCCCAACAATTGTCATTCGACACACTAACCATTCCGGTCTTTTTAGACCTGACCAGCTCATGTTTCCACATGGGGGGCAATAGACTTGTCACTCTATTGCTGTGTCTCTCTCTCTGTGGTGCTCCCTACCCCTGGTCCCTCCCCCTCACACACAAGTAGCTCTACCTATCACTCACTTGGCTGCAGCAGAGAACAGGACAAGAGAAACTGTGATTTTTTTTCACCATGGTAACCTGTGACATTGTAAAACAATGTAACGCTTTAGTGCCGTGTTATCAGGGCCCGTCAAGGAGAACATTCTGGTTTTGGTAAGTTTAGAGAGCATATTACAGAGTTTGAATGCTGTGCAGTGTGCAAGTTAGCCAGGGCTCCAGCACCAGCAAAGCAAATTTGTGGCAACACCTAAAAGTGGCATGTTCTTACATATGTTGACAGTCTTACTAATTACACTTCATTATTTTCATAAGGTGACCAACCTCTTCATAGTCTGCAAATGAGAAGTAAAGAAGCATGTTCTTCTTCAGTAGTGTCCCGATAGCACGTTCGTAGATGTTAGCAGCCTCATCACTGAACAGCTTAGAGTTATTCAAGTCCTGTGAGGGGGAAAAAAAAGCCGGAATAATAAATGATCAGATGATTTTGTAGTGTCAATTTTGTATACACTCACCAGACCTTCAGTAGGTACACCTAGCACAATTGAGTTGAACTAGTTAGATGTCCACTACTAAGAATCCCACTAGACATATTCTGCATTTACTCATTTTAGTCAATACATATTTTCACTCAATAAGAAAGCAAATACATTACAGTTTATCTTTGCAAACAGACTTTTCATTGCATTTTACCTTTAATCTCATTAGAATGTGCAGGTGTACCTCACCCTGTGTGCATAACAATAAAAGATTTTGTGCCATACCCCTTTCTCTGCCAACAACTTGCTGGACTGCTCCAAGTACTGAGCTGCCTCGTACCACACATCAGGATGGTGGCCCAGCACCAGCAGACATTGCTCATAGGCAAACATCACTGTGATGAAGGTCACATGTCAATATTTTCACAGCAAAGCAGTAAAACATAGCTACAAGATGAATTGAGTCAGACATTTTAGACAACAATACCTCTCTTTGTAATGAGCGTCTGGTCCTCTGTGCGTAGTGGATTGCTCTTCTCCCACTGAATATATTTCTTCCACATTTCAACTTGCAGGGCCTCCTGGGGAGAGTTCTGGGGCGGCACAGACGGCGCGTTCCTGTCTAGCCCCTTCATCACGGTCTCGTACTCCTGCGAGACGTCAGAAGGTTCAGCAAAATCATCACATTTTATTTCTGAGGTGTTTTAAAAGGTTCTTACCTTGGCTACTCTCCTTGCGTTCATGTAGTCTCTGCTTCGATCCTCAATCATCTTTTTAGCCAAGTGTATATTGATACCCTGATGTGTTGAACAACAAACTGTCAGCATTAAAAGTGCAAAAAAACAAACACAAACAGGCTTCCCTACACATCATAAAACAAAGTCAGGACTTCTACCAACTATTTGTTAGTCAGCTACAGGCTAGGTTTCATCATTTTTAAAAATGTGCCTGTAATGACAGCACTGCAACTCACAAAACTATGCTAGTGTTGCTAATGTGTGTGTCCTCTCGTCCCACCTCTTAATGTGTTGTTGTTCTATGTGATACAGTATATGGCATCTATTCGGTTGGATAAGTGCAGTGTGTGTACTGTATATAAAAAGTGAATATACAGCTTGGAAAAACACAGCTCATTAGCATTAAAGTGACATACACGCAAAATGCTGTTCACTGTTGGGTTTTCTAAAAGCCAAATTTGAACTGTCTAAATTCCAGCGTCAAGGATAGATTTGCACAACACACTTCCAATATATACTAATATGGGGCCGCTGGAACTTATAGAACTTGAAGAAAAAGATCTCACCTCCTCATATTTGCTATAATCTCTCCACAGCTGCTCTATGTTAATCATAGGATTCACACAACCCCTCTGGTACACCCTCCTCACTGCTGTGATGCGCTGGTTCTCTGCGTATGAGCCCACAGCTTCACTGGTGGCACATAGAACAGCATTACATTTGCATCACATGGTAAATACAGTTATAAATGGTGGGGAAATAACTCACACTCCCTTGAGAAAGTTGATGTAATCCACCCAAATCTGTGACAAAGAGCAAAAAGTCAATAGGAAACAAAAGAGAAATGCACATTATAACACAGCACCCAAATTACCTGATATGACATAATTTCCATGCCGATTTTATCGAGGGCAAAGTCGTATGCCTGAGCCATCTTCTCTCTGGGGAAAGAAAACGGTTTTAAAAATTCATTGAATATCAATCAGTAAGATTTGCAAGAGTCACGCCATCTTACTTGTAGCTGGGCAGCTTTCCTTTGGTCTCCCGCACGTATGAGAGGTAACACTTCCATAGGTCGATGTGCAACACTTTCATGAGGCACCTCTGGAACAACTGTGGGGTAGAGAGCAGTTTGATGTGTATTGAGGGGATTTTAGACTGCTATACAAGATGTGCACTGACTACTCTAAAAGGATATCCGGCGTTGTCCAATGAGAAGATATACTGCAATAAAATGCTTGCTGAAATGTGTGTGTGTGGGGGGGGGTCTACTCCCAATTCTGTCATTTGGCGAATTTATACCTAATAGCAATCTTTTGGGGAAAATGTTGAGGAAGATTCAATAAAAAAATAAAGACTAGTGCCCAGTGTTTCTTTTGGTTGTACTGCATGAACTGCCTGGAACAAAATATTTATTTCATGTTGCCAGTCACAAAGGACCAGAACATGACACCCCCACCCTCCTTTGAACTCAATAACCCTAATCAGCGGAGTCTGTTAAATAGATCAGGGGGCATTACTCACCTTTTCTACCTTGTCATAGTTTTTAGCCTTTATCTGCAAATAGAGTGTAAATGCAATGTTATTCCAAGAGTTATTTTCACCCATGTAGGGCTTCCAATAAACATGCATTCATGCACACACACCACACGCCTTCAGATCAACAAAGTGAAATTCACACAAGAATGACAAACCACTTGTAAAAAGGGGTTTATTATTACGTGGCGTAGATTAGGCCTCAGAACTTAAATCCCTGTGACTATAAATACCATACTGGATGGCTAATTACAATGAAGAGTCATTGCAAAAACACTCTTTCACTTCCTGTATGAGTTGTGGAAGCATCCATCAAGACAAACTGTTGTTCATGTGGCAATATTACTCCAGGTTGGTAAGACGCCAACATTTGAGTGCAGTGTTTCAAATAACAAACCCTACAAAAGTGTAAAGCAACTGATGGATAAAAACAAACACATTCTGAGGGTATTGTTGGCGTAGTTCACAATAGGAGGTGACTGCATTTCCTGGCTATTGTGTCAGAAATACTTTGTTGAACTTAGGTTACAGGACAGCGACATAAAGCATACAAACAAAGCGCTTTTACTCCGTTTACTCTACCCATTAAGCTTCAATCAACACTACACTGCAATACTAACAAGGTGGAGAAGCAAAACTGTGTAAGTGGCCCCAGGGCTGCTGCCAGGTATTTTGGGCACCATCAAAAAAAAAAAAATAATCACATTGGGCCTGCACCTTGGAATTGTCGTAAATCGCCTCCGCCTCAATCAGCGAGTGCAGATTGGATGGAAAAAACCATGACGCACAATTGAGTAAAAAGTTTATTTTATGAGAGAAACAATTACTTTCGGTATAAGGGTTTAAGTGATCAAATGTATATTTTAAAAACAGCACAACTGATGAAAAAAAGGTGATGCAGTACCACTGTATATCACAAGGGGCAATAGTGAGTTGTTATACTTAAAGCTTGTAACGATAACTTAACTCGTCCATGAAGTCAACACCGTTGACTGGTGTCTGGTGTAAATAGTTTCACATAATGAACAGCAGAAATGAAAACACAGCTGTCATTGTCTGAGAATAAAGTGAAAATATTAAGAGGAAAAAGAAAAATGCTAGAATAAACTAGTATGTTGAAATATGTAATTTGTCATAGCAGAATTTAATTGCAGAAAACAAAAACATTTTTAAGTCGTATGACAAACACAGAATAAAGTTGGAATTTTTGCTAAATTAGGTTTTGGACGGAAATAAGCGCAACATACGATTACACACGGAGCATGCATCCTTTCATTTTTCAGTATGCGGCCTCGGTGGGAAGTTTGTACAACCCTGTTGGAAGCAGTCATTATGTGGTCAAAATGTGACATTTCTGGGTAGGGATTGACAATTCTCAAAGATCATGCTTCCTGTACATGATTCATTTTCAGCAAGTCACGTTCCTTGCTGTTGTGTTCAAAGCTAGTTTGTGTGTGTGAACAGATTGGAAAAAAAAATTAAAAAGTTCTAGCAGACCGACAGCTTAAAATTGGGTTGTGGGGCTTTGGAGGGCATAGGCATGCACAAAGAGTGCTGGGCAAGGTGCAGCACAAGTGCTGACTTTCACGACCATGAAAACGGGAAGGAGGGCCAGTTTTATTGACTGGGGCATTCCGTACCCTAACATCCAAGTCTAATGCACACCACAGGTCAGCAAATTACAACATTGTGCTATGTAAAGGCTGTTTGCACTATGAATCAAAAGTTGAAATCTGACTGCCAGTCCTCCTGAAGGAGACAGCACTGCACCAACATATCCAAAAATAGCTCTGACACATGCTCACTGCAACTTGAGCAAGATGTTTAAAAAAAATGTAAGACTGTTGGCGCTACAACCTATCACTCAACCACCAATCAAAACACAAATCCTGACAAATGTCATCCAATATGTGAGCTAAAACAAGCCTGCAGGAGGAAAGCTAGGAAGGTATGAATGTGCTTCAGAATTCCTGATAACAGCAGCAGTAAAACAACATGATTTGGACCAAGTAATTGCAAAACCTTATCCTTGCTCCCAAAACCTCTTTTTTTTTGTTGCACATAACCAATCATATCTCCCGTTCTTTTTGCTACTTGCTTCCCAAGGTCCAGTGGATGTTCCTGGAATGGTGGTAAATTCTGAGCGTTCAACTTTGTTTTGATTCATTATCCACAGTATAAGAACGCTGAAATGGCTGTGATGTAAAAAAATCGGGTTTCTTCCATCTCATATGGATAAGTTAGGAAGGGTTGATTAGTTCTGACAGCATAACAACAAATGGGGGCAAAAAAACAAAAAAAGCAGGCTGGATCATTTCCCCTCCCTTCAAAGGGGGATTTTATGTCACTGGTATAGAGTGATGCACGAAAGGATTTCTTCATAATATTCCAAAAGAAAGGACACAGGAGGCAATAAATTGACACGACAAGTGAATAAAAGGCTAATGCACTCCAAATACCATTAAAAATGTTTAATTACTGTTGCAAACCAAACATGCAACAAATGCATTTTACCCCATTTGAAAACGTATGGCGAAAATATGTTAAAAATCCTAGGAACACAAATATAAACTTTTCCCTTGTAACGTTTAAAGGCACAATCCTCCAAAAATATTTTTAAATGTTGACAGGATCTATTTAATAAATGCTTTGGTAGTAGATGACGTAAAACCCTCAACGTTAGGAATTATGACTTTAAACCTTATATACAGAAGACAGTGTGGAAATCACATTGTTGATCATGTAAGGCAATAATAATCTCAGTCATGCATACGTAGAATGAGGGTAGGAAAAAAAGTATTAACCTCAGCTTCAATGAATAGTTTCCAGAATCTGCCGGAACTTGGAAACTGTGAGACAAGTCGTTCATATGTCTTCCTTGCTTTATCAATAGGTTGGTTCTAAAGAGGGAGAATGCATTTACATCCGCACAAAACGAGGAATTGAAAATACACTGCTCACAAAAATTAAAGGAACACTTTAAAGAAACATTAGATGCATCAGATCTCAATATGAAGTTGGATATCTATAAAAATAATGACAGGGCAGTGTCTTAGGAACAAAAGGATGCCACGTCTTTTAATGGAAATAAAAGTTTTCAGCCTACAGAGGGCTCAATTGTGCAGACACCATAAAATCAGAGTGAAACAAAGATGTGGCAGGCCAGTCCATTTGTTCCAAAACTTAATTTCTGCAACTCAAAATGCTTTTCAGTATCTTGTGTGGCCCCCACGAGCTTGTATGCATGCTTGACAACGTCGCAGCATGCTCCTAATGAGACAACGGATGCCGTCTTGTGGCATTTCCTCCCAGATCTGTGTGAGGGTATCCTTGAGCTCTTGTACAGTCTGAGGAGCAACCTGGCGGCGCCTAATGGACCGAAACATAATGTCCCAGAGATGTTCTATTGGGTTTAAGTCAGAGGATCGTGAAGGCCATTCAATTGTTTCAATTCCTTCATCCTCCAGGTACTGCCTGCATACTCTTGCCACGTGAGGCCGGGCATTGTCGTGCATTAGGAGGAAACCAGGACCTACTGCACCAGCATAGGGTCTGACAATGGGTTCAAGGATTTCATCGCGATACCTTATGGCAGTCAGAGCACCATTTCCTAGGCAGTAGAGGTCTGTGCGTCCCTCCATGGATATGCCTCCCCAGACCATCACTGACCCACCACCAAGCCTGTCATGTTGAACGACGTTGCAGGCAGCATCTCCTTGTCTTCTCCAGACTCTTTCACGTCTATCACAGGTGCTCAGGGTGAACCTACTCTCGTTTGTGAATAGTACAGGGCGCCAGTGGCGGACTTGCCAATTCTGGTGTTCTTGAGCAAATGCCAGTCGAGCTCCACGGTGCTGGGCAGTGAGCACAGGGCCCACTACAGGACATCGGGCCCTCAGGCCACCTTCATGAAGTCTGTTCCTGATTGTTTGGGTAGACACATTCACACCAGTGGTCCTCTGGAGGTCATTCTGTAGGGCACGAGCAGTGCTCAGCCTGTTCCGCCTTGCACAAAGGAGCAGGTATCGGTCCTGCTGTGGGGTTGAGGACCTTCTACGGCCCTGTCCAGCTCTCCGAGAATAACCACCAGTCTCCTGAAATCTCCATGTTCTGGAGATTGCGCTGGGCGACACGTTAAACCTTCGTGCTGCAGCACGTGTGGATGTGCCATCTTGGAGAAGTTGGACAACCTGTGCAACTTCTGGAGGGTTAAGGAATCGCCTCATACTGCCAGTAGAGATGATTATGCAAGCCAAAATCAGCACGAGTGGAAAACCAGCCAAAAAAGATCAAGAGGGAGAAACTTGAAATGACCTCCACATCTAAAACCAGTCCTGTTTTGAGGGTTTTCTAATTGTTGCCACTGAAGTGCACCTTTTGTTAATTCCATGAACACCAATACAGCTGAAATTGATTAACAAGGCCCTCAGCTGCTTAACCAACCAGAAAATTATCAGACAGGTTTAATTCAATTCATGCCAGGCCCAATAAAAGTGTTCCTTTAATTTTTGTGAGCAGTGTATACATTAGGCTTTTGGGATTTAAACAAACCAACAACCCCTCCTCCCCTTATCCCCTTATCATTATGTTTACCCCTATAATGCAACTCTTGAATGACTAAACCTGTGCTTCTCGAATCAGAATGCTCCATGCGTCAAGGTCATATGGGTTTTCTTCCAACTTCTTCTCTGCCTTCTTCACTTTCTCCGGGACATATTCTGCTGCCTGCATGGGGGAAGACAAAATGCATGATGATAAACAATTATGTTGTAGAATGGAGTATGAGCGTGCAACTAATCATACTATTGTGGGGGAATGATATCAGTATACAGAGACAGTAAAAGTGGGTGTTTAGGTTGCACCAAATTTATGCTTCACTGCAGTTAATCGCTGACACCTTTGTTATGAATGGGGCTCAAACACCTCCCACTCGTGGTCCGCAACAGGCTTTTGCATTTTTACGCGCATTGTTAATCGTGTCTCTGCATATTTACAACTTAAAAACAAAGGTTTTGTTTTTGCAATATATCGGTAAAAACGGAGGAACCAAATCAGTCCAACGACACTCAAGAGCGACACCGCAGCAACTCGATAGCCAACACGATGTGAGGAGGGTTTTTCCACTAACAAATACCAGAAACTAGCAACACAATGGTGATGGCCAGCAGTAAATAGTCATATAATAACGACAAAATTGACAGTATATATAACTACACAATCCATATTAATAACAACGAACACAAGCTAAAGGAGGGATTTGGGCCTGGCGATGTTGGCTAACTTTACCTGGTCGGCTGCTGCATCGGTAGACATGGCTGGAAGAGTAATATGAGGTTAGAGAAGTACTTTCAGTATGTTTAACACCGAAATGACAACGTAGAGGTCAACTTTAAAGTAAGCTATGTAACAAGCATTATCTTCAAACCGAGCTATCACGTTTCCCTCAAAGGGCTGCCTGCTCGGTGACTAGCAGACTTTTCAAAATGGCTTCGCTGTTGGCAAAACCTATGAAACGTCCGGTTTAAATCTTTCAAAATAAAACGAGACACTTCTCAAGGCAAAAACGAATCACACTACAATGCAAGCAAGCACACAACAATGCTTATTTCATTTTAATTCTACTTAATGTAAACAATTATTTTTGTTTGTATAATGTATTTGGTCAAAGTGATGTATGGTGACAGTTAAAACAGAGCCATGCAGTTGGCGTACAAAACAATTGAATCGACAATGCCAAAAAACGTGTCTCTATATTAAGTAAATTAAAAGTACTTCTGAATTTGTATTATTTCATGATGTTTTTCCCCAGCAGAAGCTGAAATTTTAAGACGACAGTACCACGCTTGTTGACGTGCTGTTCCCTCTCTGACCAGTAGGATGAGACATAGAACAACTACCAAGAGCCCGTGCAACAACCTAAACTAGACCAAAAAAGGAGATTGCTGAGTCACCACCCATTCAGTTCTGTGGTCTGAAAGTACCACCATATAGGCTGACCATACATTTTTTAAGTAAATTACAATTTTATATGTAGCTATACCGTGAAATTGATCCCGCGTTTTATTTTACTGCGCTGAATTTATGTTTTTTAATCGAGTTCGGTGTGATCGATTGCTCTGGTCTACCTAATGCCGTCAGCTCACAAACATTCTCCAGCAGTCGGACAGGAAAAAAGAGACATGTTGGAGGCTAGCAGGGCTGCCGACCCGCACATCTAGACGGGGGACGGCCACCCTTTCCTAGATGGGCTACCTCTCCCGAAATTGGAGGGAGAAACATTAGAACAGCGTAGCTCTCACCTGGACACGACTTGATATTCGTGGATGTTCATTTGCGGGAGTCAGTTGACGTTTAAAAATGTGGGAGATGGTGGCGTTACCGAGGGGGAGCTCTCCCTTCCTGTCGTCTAGGACAAGATGGCAGCAGTGCAGGCGAACTGTGCATGCAATGGATTTATAAGTCCATAACATGTTCAGAGAAGCCCTGGATTATATTTATAGAGACTCTATGTGAAGGTAAGTAGAAAGGGAGACCATAATCAACGATTATATTAGTGTTGATTCACCTTTACAGTTTAGCCGTGACGTAACACTGTCATAACTTACCAACAAACTTAGCTAGCGTTGGTTTTAACAATATATTGACGCGTTTTGGTTACTAAATCATCGTTGTTGGTAGCTAAATTGAATTGTTTACTTGTAGGAAAATCCCTTCTACGCTTACGCGACAGTGACGTTGGTAGTAATGATTAACGCGAGTGCCTTGGACCTCTACTGTTTTATTTCTACGTTGTCACGGGGAACCTTAACGTACATGTAAACATTACTATAGCACATTCTACTCTGTGAAGGAAATGGACCCAGTTACTTGCTAATCGTGAGTCTTGTTTTATTAGTTATGTCACTTCCTCGGATAGCTTGAGTAATGGAGTTTAAATTCTAAGACGTCTAATCTAATCGTCTAAAAAGTTGGTACAAATACGGAGGACCTTTGAACTCGACGAAGATAGCAAAAATTCTTCGACCGTGCTTTAGTCATTCTATGATGTGTAAAAACATTACTTATAGACACTAGTCTTATTATGTTATGTTGCTTTTAAGGTGTTCTGACCGCTCATAATCTCACAGGGACCCGTTGTTTTTGCCTCAGCATATAAACAGGCTACACCAGTGCAACAATTCCCGATTGTGTTGATTCAAACTATATATATGACACAGTTATGATCTTATTTGGATAATGTGAACAGGACAGCATATTAGATATTATGATATGTTATTGTGTAGGTCTGTGTGGCCATAGCCAACACATTGTACAGTATATTGTGAACTAATTGAGTGACTCAAGAGCGCCTCTGCTGGTTTCAACCAAGAGGAGCATGTCATGTGGCAATTTTGGGACTTTGGTGCTTAAAGGGTCATGATTTGAGGCAGACCATATCGCAGCAAGCACTAAAAACAAGCTTGGACTTTCTCTGGAAGCGTACGTTTATGAGAGGAACATTTCCACCAGAAGTAAACATTGTTTTTTAGCAGCAGAGGACAGAGTTTCAGCATGATTATTTGAATGTTGACATCACCAGATAATTCACACAATTGGATTTTCAACAAAACCAAAGGAGTGGCAATGAGGCTGAGAATATCAAGAAAAGCAAGGTAATCACAAATTGTTTAGAGTTAATGAGGGAGGAAGCTACATAGGGAACACAGTGGTCTAATCTGAGTGGTTTTCCACATGCTGATAAACTTATTAGGCATAGCCATCAATGCAGAACCTTGGAAGCATGCATAAACCGGCGCAAAGTGGAATGAATGTGCTTCCCCATGCGGGCAAAGTTATAGAGGGCCTATTATGCTCATTTTTCAAACCTAAATATTTCCTGGACTCCACTAGCATTAGCTTTGTGCTAGCACGGTGAAATCTTCGACAAACCCGGGTAGACCTGTCACATTAATGGATATATGGATTTATCGAATTATAAAAAATAACCACATTAGTAATTATTAGCCCTCAATAAATAGACATATAAGTCTATGTGTGTCTGCGCTATCTGATGACAGGGTTCTGTTTGTTTGTGCATTGGCTGGATATGAAAGAGTCGACATCTTCTCTGCTATTAAGCCTCTTTGTGCCAGTAGCCGGGCTACACGAGTGCGAGCAGTTAGCAGTCGTGAATATGAATGAAGGCACAAAGGTGATAGTTTCTAAGCCGAATGCCGCAGTTCCAGTGTAGCCTTCCTCCAGATAGTCAACACTTACTGAGGCTTTTGATCAACTGAGTAAATATCAAACAAAACAGCACAAAATGGTGCGCTTTTATAATGTTGCACGCTGTGGTCCAGCTTGTGATATACAAGTAGCAGTGATGCACAGGGTTGTATTGAAGAACAGGGGTGAGGGCTACCATCTAAACTAAAAATTTGTGCAGTCTGTCATATCCATTATTGGCTCAAATATGACCCCCTATGATAGTTTAACAATGCACTATATAAATGTGTTTGTGTGAAGGATTTAGTGAATGTGAAAGCCATATATTATACAGATTTGTTACACATTGAGTGAAACATTCCAAACATGTATTTGTTGAAATTGTGTCATACCCTAATCAACCACTTGACTCAAAACACCTGTATCCTGATTTTTTAAAGTGGACTCTCAGTCTGGGTCAGATGGCTACGCAATCATGACGCTGAAGAATAAGCTGACTTGACAGATGTGCAGAAGACAATCATTGACAACCTCAACTTCAAATGGCAACGACCGCAAATGGTCATTTGCCAAAGAAGCTGGTTGTTCAGAAAGTGCTGTAGTCAAGCATATTAATGGAAAGTTGAGTGGAAGGGAAAAGTGTGGTAAGACAAGGTGCACTAACAAAAGGGATGACCGCAGCCTGATAGATTTGTCAAGCAACATCAATTCAAGAATTTGGGGGAGGTTCAGAAGGAGTGGACTGAAGCTGAACTCTCAAGAGCCACTACGCACAGAATCAGAGACATGGGCTACAAACGTCGCGTTCCTTGTGTCAAGCCACTCCTGAACTAGAGACAAAGTCAGAAGCGTCTTACCTGGGCTAAGGAGAAAAAGGACTGGACTGTTGCTCAGTGGTCCAAAATCCTGTTTTCAGATGAAAGCAACTTTTGCCTTTCATTTGGAAATCAAGGTCCCAGAGTTTGGAGGAAGCGTGGAGACTCACATAATCCATGTTGCTTGAAGTCCTGTGTGAAGTTTCCACAGTCAGTGATGAATTGGGGAGCCATGTCATCTACTGGTGTTGGTCCACTATGTTTTCTGATATGCACAGTCAACACAGCCATCGACGAGGACATTTTAGAGCACTTCATGCTTCCTTCTGCTGACAAGCTTTATGTAGATGCCGATTCATTTTCCAATTTCATTTTCCAGCAGAACTTGGCACCTGCCCACACTGCCAAAGGTACCAAAAACTGGTTCAATGACCATGATGTTCCTGTGCATGATCGGGTGAGTGCAACAAACTCACCTGATCTGAACCCCATAGAGAGATATGTGGGTTATTGTCAAGAGGAAGATGAGAGACACCAGACCCAACAATGGAGATGACCTAAAGGCTGCTATCAAAGCAACCTGGGGTTCAATTACACCTGAGCAGTGCCACACGTTGATCGCTTCCATGCCACGCCGCGTTGATGCAGTCATTTATGCAAAAGGAGACCCAACCAAGTATCGAGTTCATGGAAATGAACATACTCTTCTTGTGTTTAAAATATCATTTTTTTTCATTGATCTTATGTAATATTGTAATTTTCTGAGACACTGCATTTTGGGTTTTCATTATCTTTCAGCCAATCATCAAAAAAAAAAAATGTTTCACTCTGTGTAATGAATCTGTATAATATATGGGTTTCACATTCTGATATGAGTGACAAAAAATATAATTATATAACTTTTAAACGATATGCAATTAAAAAATATATTTATTACAAAGTAGCTGAGGCAGTTGAACTTCATTTGACCTCACTTGCTTGAAGATGATTAATGAATTAATGAAAATTCAGTCCATTAAATGTTATTCCGCTCATCGTTATTTGCTATAATTATGTTTACTGTGATATACAATGTTTTTATGATAGTCATAACGCTGCCTTAAAAAATCCCCCACAATATGAGTGGTGTGTTTATTATCAAACCAAACACTCAAAGCCACCTCAGTGTGGGATTTTACCATGGCCTTTAAGTGTTTCATAATTAGAGGTATGACGTGTCACACACACCAGTGTTGGTTTGAAGTGTGACACTGCCGCTCTCGCTTTCAGCTGCCCCTTTCACACACATGTCAATTTTCTGCTGTGTCTCTCCATAGTCTGGGCCCCATAGCAGAACATTCTGTCCTTCGCCTCTGTATCGACTGTGTGCGAGAACTAATCCAACAAGACGAGGACTTCTAAATGTTAGTCATAAGTTCACAATTGAAATGCCATGTGGTCACATTCCTTGGAAAATAGAGAGGCTTTTGAGCAAAGATCATCATTTTCACGAGACCTAGGAGTGTTTGAGAGCTGCATAGCTATTTCACGGCGACTCCTGTTGAAAGGCAGGAGGAAACCAAGTAGAAAATTGAGGATTTTCCATGTCCACAACTACAGTTTTGGATTTGGCACTTTAGACTTAGGGGCGGTCATGCCGGAATCATAGCTTTATTTAATAAACAGGCAGTCTGTGGGTTTGGGTGATTTAATTTCAGGTCACACTAAAGCAGGTGAGCAAGATTCACATTTATTATGGTAGTATTCCTGAATTATGAATGTCATATTTTCATAGTTAGAGGGAAGTGTTTCCTTGATGGAATGGTCAATCCTGGTGGAATCTCATCACAAACACTAACCCGCTCCATCCGAACTAAATATGTTGAAATGGCGCCCTAAAACACTACTAAAAGTTCGCTTGTGGGGTTAGCTCCCTTCTACTACTTTAATGTAAGCAATGTCTTGCACCCAGCTCGTCTTAACCATCAACAGACAGTCTTAACACACAACACACTTCTGGCCTCAAATACAAAAATGTTCTTTTAGATCACAATAACACTGTGAAATATTTACAGTTTTCACATTTGGACCTAAATGGTGTGTGTTTGCATGCGTTAAAATTTCCTTACAGTGCATATGCCTTCTCAGTTCCTCCTTGTTGTGTGTTTTTACATGCAAACAATGCGTGCAGAGCTCTTATCAAATGCACATCTGCCATCTGTCTAAACAATTAAAAATGAAAAAACTGAATTTATAGGGGAGGAAGAGACGACTGTATACCTTGTTCTTTTACAAAACAAACTAACCCTATTTTTATCTTATCAACGCGACTCCTTGTTTCGACATGACTGCATTTGCAATTTCTCACCAATGTGTGGAGGAGCAATCACATTAATTAAATGACACATCTCTGTTTTCATTTAGAGTGTTTCTGCTTAAATTGTAAAGTCAAACCACATAGCCATCATCAGTTTGGGCCTCTGTGTGGCTAAATGTGTGTAGTTTGCGATTGCTGAGTGTCCTCATAGCAAAAAGAATTTTACGGTGAAGCATGTTGGCAGTAACACATTAATCCGCAAACCTAGTGCATGTAAATCATCCATCCATCCATTTTCTGTACGACACATCCTCACTTGGGTCGCGGGCATAATAGAGCCTATCCCAGCTGTCTTCAGGCGAGAGGTGGGGTACACCCTGGACTGGTCGGCATTTAAATCAGTGATGTGCCATTTCATTGTGCATTTGCTTCACGTGACATCTGCAGATAAGTGTGAGTGCGGACCAGCAACGGGAGGGGGAATCAAATGTCCCAGTGTGAGTGCTCCCTCACTTGGCACCATTTGCTCGTTGTGGACAGGTGTGTAGTGTTTGTTTTCTTGGCGTTTAAATTTTGAGTGGACTCCAGTCAAAAGGTCACCAGTGAGTAATTACCAAGCAGCTCAAGGTTGTAGGAAAGCTTCTGCAGCTTTGAAGGATGTAATGCAATGCCACAGTTGGAGCCTCATGGCTGACCCAGGGAGTATCTAGCTCCTGGTCATAATAATAGCAGCAGCTGCCATTCTTTTCCCATACCACCAATTGCACCTCATAGCTTCACATTTTTTGTCTAACTTCTGATAATTTACATACGTAGGGCTCTAATTTTGTGGCACAGCGCAGGGTGGCGCAGCCCATGCAGTGGTAATTTGGTCCAGCGCACCACTGTGCGCAGCCAATTTAATAGGCTGGACTGCATCGAGATGGGCGTGGCGGCGCACATTTTCAGCTTGGCCAGTGACAATTTACTGACAGTTGCAGAGTACAGACACGTCACCAAAACCTCACAGGCAGATTTTTCACACTGTCGGGCACATTTCAATGCAACCAGCAACCACTATTTAATATAACCGTCTGAACCAGCATGTACATTTTGTATTAAATGTCCCATCACATCTGATGTCGCAATACCACCATGCAGACATGTCCGGTGTATCGTGGTTAAGTCATCGTATTGTCCGCACTATAAGGCACACCAGTCTCAATTACGGGGTCTATTTCTGTACTTAACCCATACATAAGGCGTTAGTGTGTATTATAAGGCGCATGCTAAAACATACGGTCTACAAAAAAAGGCAACGGAAACAAAACAGTGAGTTTACTTGAACTTTATTCTCCTAGTCGATCTTTGTGTTATTGACACAAGACGAGTACTAGTTATCAAGTAAACTAATTTCACCACGTGTATTTGTTGGGAATAAACTGTCTCAGAATGAAAGTAGGTCATGGTTCCAAGAATGGCACACAGTGTCTCCAGTCACTGGCCACTTTGACAGGGAGGGCTATTAGAAACTCTATGGTACTTCTTTGCTTATTTAAATAGATATCTTAATAGATCTCATTGAATTGCACAAATGCACATGGGGGTTGTGTGCACGTGTAAAGCCTTGATGCTTTATGACTGTATTTTTGTCTGGTTGGCTTTTTGTATGATGCTTTCCCGCCCTATTGGTTGCCCTGGAGACGTGTGCAGTAGGATGCATTGCAACCACAGAGAAAGGTCAGGCAAACCTTTGCAAAGTTAGTCATCTGCTTGGAGGGTGGAGGTGGGGGTGGTGGGATTAGAGTGGATTGATTTTAGTGGCAAAGGTGCTCTCATGTACTCCACGGCAAACTCTTCTCTTAGCAATATTTAAATGCATGTTTTATATGAACTGGTTAATGCTGTTCTGACGGAGTAGGAGGAATTTAAAGAAGATAATGGTTTAGCAGTATGAGACAACATTGTAAGGCATGCTGACAATTGTAGCTAGCCTCGTCTGCTTATGGCACATACAGATGGCCTTTAATGTTTTTTCCATTCTGTTACGATAAGCTGAATGAACATGTAATATTCATGAGGACTGTTGAGGTTTTTGTAAGGCTGGGCGATATGGACCAAAAACTCATATCCCGATATATTTAGGTTGAATATGGATATACGATATATATCCTGATAGTTTTTCTCAAAGTGAGACAAAGCCAAATGTGTGTTTGAAGTAGTGTTATTAAAATACTGTTTTTAATGTTTTCATGTTTTTTTTTTCTTCATGCAAGATGCACACATAAATCTTACCTAAAAATAGCTGCTACATTAAAATGGGCCATTCTTAATAAATAAAGAAAAAATAAATATAGAAAAAGTCAAATCTAATCTTTTTTATAACAAACCTTTAGCTATACTCAAATTCTCAGCCAACAACAAAATATGAAGGCGTGCCTGGTTTAAGAAGACATTTTAAAATGTCAACAACTCAAAAATACTTTAAACTAAACAGTAGTGTTTTTAGGAAAACACTTTTAGAAGACACAGGTGGCATGCCCATCAAAATTTCCACAGGAATTTTCTAGTTATCCATTCTAACCTAAATACAGATCATTGAAGAAATTATAAATGAATGAACTATATTCCAAGAATGCACTTTTTTAGACCCAGTGTTTGCTTCTTTTTTGCAGGTATGGCCTCACAAGTCTTGGTTTACCCACCACACATTTATCAAACCCAGACAAGTGCCTTTAGCAGTGTGAAGAAACTCAAAGTTGAGCCCAGCAGCTGTGTGTACCATGAGAGGGCACATCCGCGGACTTATCTGAACAGGCGAAACCTTGGCATTGTGCACCCGACAAAAGCTCGCTCGTTCTTGTGCCAAGACCTGACGGCGAAAGTGTTTGGAGGACCAGAGTACCCAGTGAAGACCGTGGTGGTGCGTGGTGTCCAAAGACAACAGCCCGGGAAAAGAGGTGGAGGGTCAGGTCCAGCTGCTGTCCAGCAGCGGCAGGCCACAGGGGTTCTCCACAAGCAGGACAAGGAGCAGCAACAGCAGACAGACTCAGCAAGTGGGGGCAGCAGTGGAGCAACAGGAGCAGGAGGAGGGGGAAGGGGAGAGGGCTGCAGTGGAGGAGGTGAGGGAGGTGGAGAGAAGGAGGAGGGTGACACAGAGGCAGACTGTGGAGGTTTGAACTCGGCTGACAGCTCTCAGCGATGTGGACAGAAACGTAAAAGTGAGGAGCTGGATAATCGTGGGAGCACCATGCAGATTGTGGAGGAACTGTCAATGTTGCCCGCCATGTTGCAAACAGCAAATGTAGGAAATGCAGCAGCGACTGCACCTGCGGCCGTGGGTGCTGGAGGAGGGCCTTCCAAACAGGTTGCAGCTGGGGGAGTGGGAGGATGCGATGGGGACTATCAGGTCGTGCAGCATGAGGTTCTTTGCTCGCTGAAGAATACTTACGAAGTGCTGGATTTCTTGGGACGTGGCACGTTTGGCCAGGTTGTAAAGTGCTGGAAAAGAGGCACAGGTGAGGTAGTGGCCATTAAGATCCTGAAGAACCATCCTTCATACGCTCGACAGGGTCAGATAGAAGTAGGCATCCTCGCACGTCTGAGTGGGGAGAACGCAGATGAGCACAACCTGGTGCGAGCCTTCGAATGCTTCCAACACCGCAGCCACACCTGCCTGGTGTTTGAGATGCTTGAGCAGAACCTCTATGATTTTCTGAAGCAGAACAAGTTCAGCCCGTTGCCATTGAAAGTGATCAGACCTGTGCTACAGCAGGTGGCCACTGCTCTGAAAAAGCTGAAGAGCATGAGTCTCATTCATGCAGACCTCAAACCTGAGAACATTATGCTGGTGGATCCAGTGAGGCAACCCTACAGGGTGAAGGTGATAGACTTTGGCTCAGCCAGCCATGTGTCCAAAGCAGTCTGCTCCACGTACCTCCAGTCTCGGTACTATAGGTGAGTACAAAACAGTTATCATTCATTTTTGTTCTGACATTGTTAGTTGTTTTTACAATTCATTTTAGTGCAGCTACAGTCAATTTCAATATTGTATGGTGCTAAAACTGTTGGGTTAAAAATGTCCTTCCTCAAGCAAAACAAGGAAATGTCTCCCATGCTGCACAACATCCTGCCAGCGAAGGAGCCGCATACCACTGGAATCTAAAAAAAGTGACTCCACAGTGTTTATTGTAGCAGATTTGTCGGGCCCCACAGCCTGGGAAAGAAATTTTGTCATGGAAATGAATGGATTTAATCATTGCATTTTTTTGCCTGTGCTTTAATTACCAAAGGGATTTACTGATGTTAATTTATGGTAGTGAGTTAGCATTGTTTGGGTACTTGAATTTCATCAAGAAAGTCTGATTCAGGAAATTTGTAAATTATATTCCTTCTAGGTTGTTGTATAAAAAATAGTCTGCTGTAATTATATATTTAATTTGGGAAGCCAGATGTTTTCTTCTTTCTTGTCAGTGAACTGTCACCTGACCCCCAACAGCTACAGGTGAAATGAATTGGGAAATGTTTGTTCTCCCAAGGCCTTGCAGGAACCTGAAATAGCAACGAAACGTGCAAAGTCCTACTTGCTCATATGTTTGATTTGCTTTTGGTGTGTTTGTTTGTGTTTGACACAGTTGGCACAACATGAATGGGTACAGGGAGTACCAAAAACAGAATAATTATATGAATTAATAGCAGAGTACACATTACCGCTGAACCTTGTTAAGGTTACTTCTCGGGAATTAGAAAAACACCAGAGGAAATTAGTGTTGCCCAAATATTCCTCCCTAAACAGATGCAGCACATAAATAATACATAAGCATATGCAGTAGAATGTCAGTTAAAACTGAAAGATTACTGACAAGTAAAGCATGTTTATTTCATGAGGTAGTGCATTATGTGCATTATGTTTTCAAGATTACAGGGCTACAAACCACAACACTGTTTGCTGTAATTAATCAGTCATTAATCTACACTGGAAGACCACATATAACAATAATTCTGCCTTTATAATATCATATTGTAGTGTGATTGCCATTATGCAGGGGCTTGTGTCTTTTTTGTGTGAAATTCATAGTGATCAACTGAAATTTTATTCATGAGGAAGAAAAGGAAATTAAGATATGGAAAATGTTGCTGATACACCAGATAAGAAAATAGATCCTACAAACACAGATTGGTTCTATGTTTTGCATATTTGTTGTATAGCCAGAAAACCCAAATTTTGAAAACTGGTTTCAGTGGCCCATAAAGAACAGTAGTTGGACCCTTAGGACAAAAAATGTTACAACCCCCACCCTTTCTGAAGGCCAGTGAAAATTCTCACAGACACACTAACAGTTGGGAGAACATCTTCCCAGAAGATAGGAAACTGACCAACTTCCTGTAGTCCAACGTCCATTGGTGGTGTCCATAAAGTAAGAATTGACTTACCACTCAACCACTCTTTGTAAAACCCTGTTTGAAAAGTGCTTGTCAACAACAGTTTTTTACTGTCTGTTCATTTCTCACACGTATCAAGCCTTTATGTGTGTATATGAGGTTTCAGGAAGTTGGTGAAACTAGAATAGATTGTACACTGCAAGGGCAGGAAGTGAATAGAGCAGCTGCATGTCATCTGTCATCCTAGAGCTTTGGTGACCACCACTCGTCAATCTGCTGCTCTTATTTTTGTATGCTTCTGCATCAGTATAAAGTTGGCTACAATTAAGAGAGAATATTTTGAGACACAATGTTAAACCTTTACCAAACTTTGTAAAAAAAACAAAAACATGACAACCCCCACCCCATCCCAAAAATACCTACTGAAAAAAAATGGTGTTAAAGGGGACCCATTATGCATATTTTTCGTCCCTTTCAATAGAGCAGCTACACACAAAGCTTTCTAGTTCTTCCAGAATCGGCACCTACTCAGTTGTATTTATTTGGATTTGGTGGTTCCCGCGAAAATGGTTTGTTTTAATGTATTTCACCCGTGGCCCCCCTCCAGGCACGGCCACACTAGCAAGTACTTAAAAGAAGTTGCGTTATGGGCAGCTAGCTGCGAACGGCATAGGAGTTGATAATAACTGCCAATTTATGTTTTTAAAATGTCGGCTTTAAACATATAGCCATATGTGTTGGATCCCAAATCCGATCCGGAAGTAGAGACTGAAAGTTTAACTAAAGAGGTTACTTCAAGATGTCTCTCAATGGTAAGTAGCTTTGTCATTTTAGCGTTGGGTTTTTTACAGCATCGGTAACCGAATGTGGCCACTAATGGTGGGAAAGCGCTATTAGCAACCCCGCTGCCTGTATGCAAGCGCTTTTGCTCCATGACTTACACAAAATAAAGACAATTAGGACACTGATATATTGTTACTTACTGCTTGTTCAGTTCACACGACCAAGTAACCAAGGAACTCCAACCATTGGGCCTGATGGTGGCGTTTTTAGGAATTGTAAACAAATGTGGCTTTTCTAGCAAGTTAAAAGAGCAGCAGAGCTTTGGGTAGGGCAGAGGAAGCAGAGCTCCTCCAGTGATATTTGTGATGTTCTTCATGTGAGGTCCCAGTGGACAGTTGACCGGACGTTTTGATAGAAATGAGTAGAAAGACTGGTAATGGACCATGTCATGCTCGCTCACTTAACAGTACATTTATGTACGTAATAAAAACATGTCAAGAAAAAAAACTAAAATAATAGTCGGCCATCAGCGAGATGGAACCAGGGCGGTGGCGAAAACTCACCCTGGCTTGCGAGGCTTGCTGAGGGACAGGGAGAACAAGGACGTGCCAGCTGCCATGCCAATGACAGTGCAAAGTGGGTCCTTGTGTGAAATGGCAACATTCATTTGTTATGCAGGTTTTGAAGCAAAATGTAAAAAAAAAAAAATCATCAATTAGAAATGAGGTAGAATGTTCGTGCATACTATGTAAATTGGTGTTGGAATCGAAACACAAAGTGCCTCTTTTGTAGAAGCCTCGAGCAGAGTATACTTTGAGGGAGCAGCAAGTTTAAGCATGAGCATAAAGGATTACTTAAAATAGCTTATGGGATGCTGGCCAATGTCCTTCTATAGATGATGAAGAGCCGGAAGGAAATGAAAGAACCTCTTGACATGCTAATACGTTTTCCCTTTGCTCACCTGTTTGTAATTTCAATATACAATGTTAAATATTTTTAAATATTAATGTCACCCAGAGCCAGTGGACTGACTCTGTGCGAGACTCAGCACTATTCTTTGAAACATCGTTAGTTAGCACAAGAGTAACCTACTTCACCTTCCACTTAAGCATGATGTAAAAAAAAATTCACCAAAGTGCATCGATAGGAAAAAATAGTGAAATATTGACTGCAACACGTCTTACAGATACTTTGCCCTATTTCTGATTTAGAATTGGTGTCACTTTTGTTATTGTCACAATTTGAGGAAAAAAATGAGTACTAACGCACTCCAATGTTCACATTGTGTTTCAGTGCAGAGGTCAGCTAATTTGTAGATAGTCTTTCATGATTTAATATGAGTTTCGGAGTTTGGTCAAATACATGATTTGGATGCAGCAAAAGGGGTTTGTTGCACTTCATGATGCACAATGACGTGTCATACGTACTTTGGAAATCAAAGCATCTGAAACATGATTTTCACAGTTCGAAGAAAATATTTGACACTGTTTCCACTGTTTAACATGCTTGCATTATATTTTTATTTGGTTAGAGCTGGAATTCGCCCAAGATCTGTTACGGGTCCCAAGCGTGGGCACCGTAAGGCAGATGATTTACCTGCGTAAAATCATGCGTGGCATTCTCTTACAAATTGTGTCTCTTTATTTAACACACACACACAAACTCGGATACAAAATACACATCTTCAAATCACTCCAGTTATTAGCATTCCCATTCTCAATTACTTATAATTTCACATTTCCAGGTAATTTAATTTCCTTGTGATTAATCACGTGTTTTGGCACATATCGCCATTAATTACATTTGTTTATTATAACAACCCTTTTAACGTATTTTACAATATGCTTACGTAGTGACATATGTGTCATCAAAATGGTCACATTTGTGCTAAAATATCTTTATATCCCAAAGATTACTGGAGCAACTGTCAAAAATATGATAATGTATCCTGGTAACCTGGCGAATCTGGTACTGGTGGGACATGACGTTGCACATAGCATATGGTATACAAGACCCGGTTCATTTCAGGTCAATCGGCCCATTATCTTTACATTCAAAAGCCAAGGACTCTAGAGAGGAAAAAAACACATCTGAACTAGGACAAAAACCTTTCTTTAACTTTGGCTCCATGTCAGCACATTAAGAGGTTTACATTGGGCACACACTCCCAAAGCTCTGTATCCTTAATCCAAGGCCTAGGCAGATCAGAGTGCAAATGCTGCCTGTGTTCCACTTAATAATGCAGAATGACTTGTGTATGTGTGGAATTACACTTCATGGAAGAGCCGTGCAGTAAGTTCTTTCATCTGTCGTGGGATCACCATGTTGCCACACTCTCTTGGTGGGAGCCTATGTTGACCTATGTGTATCCCAAAATAGTTTGATAAGAAAAGGCTGTGTGAAGGCCCCATGAAAGAAAAACAAAACAACAATAGGCTCTCCCACATGTGTTGCCACCCTTATTTGCTGCCATTATACAACCTTACATGTTGGTCCTCCCTGATAGGACAGAGTAGGGAGGATGAAGACACTATTTATGGGGTGTGAGATAACGGCCTAACTTAAAGTTCTGTAAATGGAAACAAGAATAGTTGTGCGACATTCATGACTGACGCAGTTTATGGGGCTGTCAAGACTTCAGCCTGCCAGTTGGCTTGTTAGCTGTAGTGCATCACAGCAAAACTGCATCTACGGTACACGTGTTGTACATCATATGATATTACACACGGACAGAGCTTGTTTTCATTTATTTCATAGTGCTTACACAGGTACTTAACTGGTTATGAAAGCTGAAACCACCTGGGTTTTTCCTGAGCATTGTGAAGATTGTTTTGTATAGGGCATCTTCACTTGTTAGGGAGTAACATGAACCAGCTGTCAGACAAAATCCATCAATATGAATTAGTTCTTAGTACTTTATCCATGAACCTACTTTGGTGTCTTTTCCCAATTTGAATCATTAGATATCACAAGATACTAAAGGAGTTATGAGGTAATCATGAAAGATTATTTTCAATAACTGCTGAGTCTTCATTGAATGTATTTAAGATGTGTGTAAATCAGTTTCTATCATTTTAAAGCAATTCATCTATTATATGATTATGGTTCAAATCAAGGTCATACAATTTGTACAATATTCTATAGTTAACCGCACATCCATTCTTTTATATCTTAAAGCGTACATTATATAAAACAGGATCAGATGCGTGCAATGGAGACACAATCTAATTTTTTAGTTCTCATAACCTCAAGCTATAGATCATGCCACCTTTATGTGTTAAATAGATTCCATCATATTTATGTAGCGCATTACATGAGTGACTTTTGCACGTGGCGTGGAAGTCGTGAGCTTTATGCTTCCCAGCATTCTGCAGTCCCACAGTTCGTACGTCACATGTTCAGGATGGAAAATGGATCCGGTTTCACAGGAAGCTAATGAGGCTTGGGTTGCAACAACCCCCTTTCCCTGCCAAGTATTTCTGACTGGATGTATACCATCAGGGGGACCACATAACCCACCCAGTGCAATCGCAACCACAGCTAAATCCTCCCCTCAGGCCGGCAAGATTTAAATTGTTGGCATGTCTACTGGTTTAATTTTTACTGCCATGTTGTGTACTGGCCTAGCTTTGGTATGCATTTGTTTTGACCATGTTATCAAAGCTGTCCAAAGAGAAAACGGGTTTAGGATAGTTGCCTGTTACTTTAAAAAATCCTGTAATGTGAATATGTATTATTTGGTATTTAGATTTACACCACTAACTTGACAAATTAAAAATGTCAAAGAAATCTTTCACAAATGACCAAACATACATAACATAAGCATGCCAGTCTGAAATCTATAACCACTGGATTGGATTGTCCCATGTTGGCATATGTATGGGTTGACCTATGTAATTAATTAGAGAAGTTTGTGTATTGTAAGCACAAACAACAACAGCCCTGTGGTATAACAGTTTTCATTGTTTACATAAAAACCACAACTGTGTTTTCAAAAACATCTACTTCGAGGCCTGTGTTTTTAACATCTAAAACATTAAGATCATGCAGAGGACATGCAGTGAGGAAGTCTGCATTGCATTTAATAAAAGAACAAAACTACTAATAGAGATTTTCTGTCAGAGATGGGGAGATATAAAAGCCTGTCAAAAGCCCTCATCCCTTACCTGGCTGACCTCTTAACCCACTGGCTCGGCCTGCTCATGAGTGACTACTGTGGCACACATCATGATCCATGCCATTTCCCACTCATCCAAACCATTCTGACAGCCAGCACGTACAATTTCATGATATTCCTCACTGTGAATGTTTATTTTACATATCTTTCTATGATTTGAATAATCAATATTTTTTGTGTTATTGTGTTTATTATACAGGGCTCCAGAGATTATTTTGGGTTTGCCATTTTGTGAAGCCATAGACATGTGGTCCCTGGGCTGTGTGATAGCTGAGCTTTTTCTGGGCTGGCCTCTTTACCCCGGGGCCTTGGAATATGATCAGGTAAGCGAACATCTCAATTTTGGGTTTTGGAATTTGTAAAAATGATGTCCCATTTCAGTCCATAATTTTAAATGGGACATATTGTACACATTTTTTGGCCCTTTGTATTGATAACCAGCACACAAAGCTTTATGGTTTTTTTCGGAATCTGCACGGACAAGCACTTTTGCTCCATAACTTAAACAAAATAAATACAGTTAGGACGCTGATGAACCGTTACGTACTTTTCCACACAACCAAGTAATGTTGGAAAAGCGTCGGACCTTAGCAAGTTTGTCAGCTAGTCCAGCTGCATATTGGTCCATATTCACAAAACAGTCCAGTGTGAAATGCCATTGAAATGCCTCTGTGATGTCACAAAGGGGCAGTTTTACCACACCTTTTCAAAACCGAGTGTTTTTAACCATCCCAAACTTCTGTCAGGGCTCACTTCCAAATACGCAAACCTCATTATCTAAAACTTAGGTTAATACTACATTATAACTACATTTATTGGTCAGAAAAGTTGAAAAAGCACAATAGGTCCCCTTTAAATGTTAGGTGGCCATGACCTCAATTTAAACTTGAGAAAGTACAACTAAAAATAGTTGAGCCCTCCCATCTTTCCCTCAACCCAATGTTACACTGTCCATGTGTCGGCCTGTGAAGCATCAGATCCTCCATTTCATTTGCCAGTTTTATTTTCCACTTCTTTTTCTCTGTCTTGAGGTTTTGGCTTTTCCACTGTCGATGCAATTTTCCCAATGTGTCAGTGTACAATGATTCTGAGTTTCCATCTAATGTAGTTTTTTTGTATTGTTTAAATTGTTTGATGGTTACTGTTGATGGCTGCAGTATATGTCAACAATTTCACAGATTAGTGCCTAAGCATAAGTGAAAAGTAGCATAAGCGTACAGTTGTTGTCTAAATCTTGCCAAAGGGCAACTGTAAAGAAGCAGGAAGACAACCTAACAAATGTTAAAAAGGCTGACTGGAATGTTAATCTTTGGAGATGTAAAAAGATGTTCACTGCAAAAACTATTATGTCAATATCTTCAAGTACGCTCCATGCGGGGGAACATTTTTTAGATTTTGCCAAACATACTTGGCTAGTACCATCAGCAAGTCTAAGCAGAAAATGGATTTTCTCCTCACAGTGGACCCCTGACAGTGTCTTCCTAGGACCAGACTGATCAGGGCTTATGCTGAGCGGCTTTCTCCTATCTGCTCAAAGCTTGCCAGCAAAGCTTCTGTGTGCCATGCTGCACCCTACCTGACAACTCAAGACCCCCATAGTGCACACTGCACTAACACTTAAAGTCTTATATGACCATGCTTAATTTTTCACCCTTCTCAGGTCAGGGTAAGGTGAGCTCACTCAACACCTCTAAAACAGATTTGACCTCAGTCCCAAGTACCACACAGCTATGTCAAAATTTAAATGTAATGTGGCAGCAGCCAGGCAGCATGTAATACAGCTGCTTTAGGGATATTTGGGCAGAGCATTCTTGCTTCAGTAAGAGACACCTTGGAGTCTGAAGTCTCAGATGGGCACATGGGCTTGAATAGAATAAAGTTGCCAAAAATAGGAGGTGTGCGATTGACTGAAAAATGAAGTAAGATGATAGGTGAGAGACAACCTGTGAAAAATAGAAAAGTGAGTTTATCAGATGTAATTGGAAACCAGGGTTAAATGAGCCACGGAAAGTTAGGTGTGAAAGAAGGGGATGCATATTATATGCAACCCAGGTCTCATGCAGTTAATTTATAAAAGCTGGAGTGGTTTATACAATAAGACTGAGCACAAATAAAAGCACGTGCACACAAGTCCTTATGAGCAGCTCGGGATACCGCTCACGTGTGGATATGCCTTAGCTACCTCCTTTTACAATTCTGAGTCACGTTTTATATACATAACAAATAATTGAAATGAAAAGTCATGGCACGCTTGCACATGGCACAGCGATGTGTCATATAATGCATTCATACATGTGTGATACAGATAGCAGGGGAGAATTGTACATGCACGACCATGTAGAAACAGAACTGAACTGACTAAAATATAGAAAGCCACAGCCAGGCAGCTGCCTGCTGGTGTGAGGTGTCAACATCCCCTTGCCACTTGCCACAGGAGGGATCTGGCTGGAGCCGAGCTCCCTTTTCTACTTATCTTTCTGCACAAGGTCTGGTTCCATCCTACACAGCATATTGTATTTATAACTCAGACTCCTCCTACTCCTCTTTTTTCTCTTACCTTCTTTCATCCTGTGTTTCACCGACTTCTGGTTCACTTTTAATTTCAGTCAGTTCACTTGAAGGACCAGTAATTGTTGTTCTTCTTGAGACTACAAACTAGTTGAGACTGTATTAGCAGCACATCTGCTAAATAGTAGAATCCACAATCAATTACATACAAAGGACATACAGCAGTGTGATTTTGTTGTTGTTGTTGTTGCATGTGTCACAATTAAATCTTTCACATCATTAAAGAAATTGAAATAGTGGTCAATGACAACACAACATGAACACAAAATGCAGTTTTGTAATTAATCATTTTATTATTTATAGAGGAAAAAAAATCCAAACCTGCATGGCTCTGTATGAAAAGGCGATTGAAAGAAAGTAGTAGAGATCTATCAGTCTGGAAAAGGTTGTAAAGCCATTTCTAAAGCTTTGTGTCACGCCAGCAAACCACAGTGAGAGCCATTATTCACAAATGGCGAAAACATGGAACAGTGGTGAACCTTCCCAAGAGTGGTTTGCCAAAATGACCTCAAAAGTGCAGTGACGACTCATCTAAGAGGTCACAAAGGACAGCACAACATTAGAGACAACTGCAGGCCCCACTTGCCTCAGTTAATGACACTGGACAAAACGCAGAGCTGCTCAAGACCAAAACCACCCCTGAACAAAAAGAACATTATAGCTTGTCTCATTTTTTTGCCGGAAAACATCTTGATGATCCCCAAGATCTTTGGGAAAATACTGGCCTGACAAGGCAAAACTGAACGTTTTGGAATAAGTGTCCCTTTACATCTGGAGTAAAAATAACGGCGCATTCAAGAAAATCATCAGTAAAATATGGTGGTGGTAGTGTGATGGTCTGGGTGGCTTCATGGTGGAAAACCTTCCAATGTAGCTAAATGACAACAATTCTGCAAACATGAGTGGGTCAAAATTCCTCCACAGTTCTCTAAGAGACTCACTGAAAGTTATCACGAACTCTTGATTGCAGTTGTTGCTGCTAAGGGTGGCTCAACCAGTTGTTAGGTGTAGGGGGCAGTCACTGTCTCCATCCTCCCCCTCACTTTGAAGCCCAGACGAGACGCCGAATGAAGGCAAAAATAGAGCATGTCTTCGTCCACTCCAAGGCTTGGTCTTTCTGCTGAAGAGAGTCAGCATTGTATGGGTGCATTATGAGTGTCACCATAGCATGAGAGGCAGGGGAGTATACATTGTTTTACGTGTACTTTATTGTACATTGATGACTTGCAAATTCTTTAAGAATTCCTGTCAACCAAGAAAACAGATGGCATTACATTTTACCATGTAATAACATGAAAAAATCCAGTCAAGGCTTTACTTTGCATAGATAACATGGACATAAGTTACAGCCACACAGAAACGCATTGCCTGTTTACACTCACCAGAATTTCAAGCTATGACTAAGGATAAACTCTGACCAGAGACCCAACAACACATTCAATGCTTCCAACATAAACATTCTCATGGCCTATAATAAATGCATTTAAACAGGTCATATTGCAAGCACACTAGAAGTGTTTATTTTTCACACAGTCCAGAGTTATTTTCCATCCAGCCATATTCTATGCCGCTTATCCTCACTAGGGTCGCAGAGGTATGCTGGAGCGTAGCCCAGCTGACTTGAAGTGAGAAGCAGGGTACACCCTGGACTGGTCGCCAGCCAATTGCAGCCAGTGTTATTTTATTATGATTATATGGTCGTGGTTAGTGATTGCTATATATTTCAGGTCTATATTGCCTGTGAGCATATTTATATTACATTGTATTTTACATTCATCAGACATGGTGGAAATATCTGTGACAACAGGAAATGTAGTCAACCTTTTCCTGCACTTTTTTTTGCCGGAGAAGGACACAGACCGAAAAACTAAATGCAGAACTGAGGGGAGCAAAATATATGTCAGTTGTGACATGGAGTTATCCTTGAAGATGAGGCTATTGCTGAGAAAAAGTTTTCCTATTGTTGATTGTGTGGCGGTGGTTTGGGTATCTCCAAAGCGATGTGGAGCAACTCAAGCCGATGTGCAAGGTATGACGGCATTCTGTGCCCTCAAAAACGGGTAACAAAAACGGGCAACACAGCAATCTGTAATCATTCTAAGTACCACCGAAGTGATTATACAACAGTCTGAAAATGCCAACCAGGTCTGCACTGCCTGCTGCTGCTGCCAGCACACGTAGCAGCAGTTCAGCCACTAGTAGCGGCGCGGCCACTGGATCAAAGAAGCGATCCATAATCAAACTAATCTTTAGTTTATTTAGTTTTTAGTACTGATCTTGATGATTAAGCTCACAGGTTAAAAACGATATACAAAATCTTGATGATAATCGAGATGGGAGGATTTGGGAAAAATACAAATACATTGTGATCGTTTTTTGCTGTATCTCCCAGCTGTAATACAGAGTAAAAAAATATATATAGCTCATTGCCACCTTTGCAAGTAAGGCCGATTTAATGTGGAGCTGTTTTCTATATGTGCCTATAGGCAACACGTGGGGAGGGGGCTGATACTGCTGGCTCAGAACTGCACTTGGCAATGTCTTAATACATTAAGATATTGGCATGCTGGTATTGGATGCTATTCAACATTGACATTGTGTCCTTGTTCCACTTTCTCAAAAGTTCATCTCATTGCCTTGTTGTTCTGCCATGGAAAATTGTAACAAGACTTTTCCCTCTTATGCTGTTGTCATTTTGAGAAACCACTTCCACTCTGCTGCTGTTTTTCAATTTTTGAGGCATAATCCCCCAGAGCTGAGCTTGTTGCAATGTTACATTTAATTTCAGGCATACTGGCGTACACAAGCAGAGTGACATAACAGGATTTTGTCATACGAAGGGTTATACTGGTGTTGCATTGACTTGACGTGTGGCACATCTTATGTGGCTTTGTGCTGAATCTCTAATGCCTGTTGTCCTTAACACTTGGGTGTGATTGACGTCAGCTGGGCTCCTCACTGGCCTCCTCTCTTAAACCTGTGTGTGACTCCTCTGAAGAGCCATCATTACAGAGCAAGGCATCTGGCATTGGGCGCAGCGGGACCTTGTTATCACAGTTAACATGCAAAGACCCTGACACCTGTCAGGCATCAACGCGGGGATATTTGGGTTTAACAGTTTTCTCTCCAAGTACAGTTTTCAAGGTCTGTGGCATTGTGGCTGCTATGTGGACATTCCACACACTGTTTATGACTGTCTGGGACTTTACGCAATGATATCACTGCTATTGACCTTTTACAATGATTACAAGCACATTGTCTATGTTTGGTTATAATATCTAACTATATTATCTTTCTGATTTTGGTCTCGCTCCATCTAGATCCGCTACATTTCTCAGACACAAGGTTTGCCCGGAGAGCAATTATTGAATGCAGGGACCAAGACAACACGTTTCTTTTGCAGAGAGTCTGACTCACCTCACCATGCATCTTGGAGACTAAAGGTGAGGCACTTCAACACGCCTTATACATGTTTTTAGTCATACAATAGAACGACTCGACTCTTAAACAAAGCCACCAAATGTATGGAAGTTCTTACTAAACCTAAGCTCTGATGTCTTCACAGTCTACAGATGAGCATGAGGCCGAGACGGGGATGAAATCAAAGGAAGCGAGGAAGTACATCTTCAGCTGTTTGGATGACATAGTGCATGTATATACCACTCTTCTCACTTCTAATCTGAATTTCAAGGAAATTCATCAGCAGATGTTTAGAATATGTGGAAGTGGAGAGAATAACTGAATACTGTAATGTGAAAGTCCCCTCAGTTGAATATGAAATGAAAAAGAAACATTAGATTTCAGTCATCCTTTACTGAGAAGACAGGAAACTCCCACACAACCACTGATGTTAGGCCAGGTCTGTTCTTTCCTTGACCAGTTGTTTATTCGCTGGAAATATGTACAGTATGGCATTACAATAATATTAACATTGAATAACATAGCAAAGTTGTGTTTAAAAGAAAAAAAAGGTGGTTGATTTTAAATATTTGTGTTCCAGGTGAACTTGGTGATGAATCTGGAAGGTAGCGATTTGCTCGTAGAGAAGGCAGACCGCCGGGAGTTTGTAGGCCTGCTAAAGAAAATGTTGCTGATCGATGCAGATGAGAGGATTGCCCCCGCTGAAGCTCTCAGTCACCCATTTGTGACAATGCAGCACCTGCTTGACTTCCCTCACAGCAACCAGTGAGTCCAACCACACTTTAGCAGAGATGGCGTCATTTTACACTTATGGCGTAATTTTGACCTTCTTCACCTCTTCGCCTGTAGTGTCAAGTCATGTTTCCACATCATGGACATTTGCTCCACCCGTCCCAACACGTATGAGATAGCCAATCGAGGCAAGGGGCCCTTTGTCAGACCTGGGGCTGCAAGTACTGCAGCCACAGTCAACCATCCCTTCAGCAAAATGACTGTTGTCCACCCTCAAGTAAGCCATCCAGAAAGTGTTTACTCATTTCCTTTTATTGTACTCCATAGATGAAACTGTAGGGATACAGTAAACACACGTCACAATTTTAGTCACATTTTGTATGTATGTAAATGTACTCAAGACTCATTGTTAATGCAGACTGGCCCACGTGTATGGAATCATCATACTCAGCATGCAATTCTTACTCCTGAATAGGCTTGTATACTTCACTGCTCTCTAATTTGTTGCATTTTGCTGGTTTCAGTTTCGAGTTCAGTGTGTACAGTCCAGATAAATATAGATATTATCAGTTCCTGAATAGCATTTCAAATCAGCAGAAAATAATTGCAAACCACTGGTGTAAAGTAAGAGACCTATTCAAAGTGCGGTAGTGAATGTTATATTAAACGTTCTGGGTAAACTTTTTTTTTAAAAAAACGTGGCCTTATTGCCTTCATAAATGTAGACTTGCCTATCTGTGTTGTCGCTCTGCTGTCATGGCAACATAATCACGTCATGTTGCTGAGGTCATGGCAACAGTGCAAATCTGCGTTGTTGCCGAGGAGAAATCAAGAGCTGACCGTTTTGCTGTCAGTGTAGCTTTATGATGCAAAACGCCTCTAAATAGTGTTGCCAGCCTCCAAATCAATATCATTAAACATGAAAATAGGGGTCATGAAATGTTAACACAATGCAAGGCTGACATTTGCATTTTAAATACTACAGTTGTTTAGCCTCTATATTAAACCTAATAAAAGCATATTGTGTCACATGTCCTGTGCTATTGGGTAGTTGTGTTTAAACTGTATATTTAGAATTTGTCAGGAAAACCATTTTAACCTTCTGACATTGTGGTTAAAATCATGTGCATGAAGCCTGGAACACAGGCAGAAGTTGTTGCAGAACAATGTAGGCCCAGTTCTCAATATTCAATAAATGTCATTATAGACAGCGTGAGTAGCAAAGCAGAAGCAGAGGCACATGCTTGACATGCACGCGCCTCTGCAATGTTTAGTCTTTGTATTGTTTTGCATTTAACAAGTAACACTTTTAATCTTGTATGTACTACTTATTACACAAGCAAGATTTTGCAGTAGGTGCTGTTTTTGAATGTTCTGTTGTTGTTGTTTTGTTCTTCAGGCATTAGCACCATCTGCACCCTCTGTGATGCACCCTGGGATACCATTGCAAGCAGGAAGTGGACAGTTCGGCGGCAATGATTCATTTCAGCAGGCACTCATCTTATGTCCCCCAACCATTCAAGGTAGGATGCGTACATTTTACACTTATTTACACCAATTTGTGCTTTACTGGTCATACACTGATAATACAGCTCTCACATTTCAGTTTTTCAGTTTATCTTCTCAAGGTACACTGTTATAAAAATGAAACTTGGATATGCTTTAGAGTAGTCAGTGCACAGCTTGCATAGCAGTTATCATCCACTGAAAATGACAACACACAGCCGTTATTGTCTAAATAGCTGGTTACACAAGTGAGTAACAAGACAATTGTGTTGAGGTGATAGTCAAGCATGGTGGTGTTAGGGACAGGGCCTGGGACTGCATGGGGGCTGCTGGAGGGGAATTGCGGTTTATTGAGGAAACATGAAATGGGTCAGTAAATGTCATTAGTTTAAGTAGTCTTTACTTTATCTTTGCAGGGATACCCACAAACACTGTGAAACCGGCTGGCTACTCTGTTCGAATGGAGGCATCTGTGCCTCTGGTCACTCAAGCGCCCCCAATCCAGCCCATCCAAATCAGACCAGGAGTTATCACACAGGTACCACAGTTGCATGTCTAGCAGCTATGACGAGCGCCACCAAAAGGCTGGGAACTTAGTCTCTAATGAGGTAGAAATTATTTTTTCACCTTCCCTGTACTTAAACAGGCCTGGTCGAACCGAGCACAGCAGATTTTGGTGCCCACATGGCAGCAGGTGACATCAGTGCCCCCACCCGCAACTACTTTGGCATCTGATGCAGTGGTGGGGCCGCCAAGAGTGGGAGACTGGGGGTAAGCAAAATCTTGAGATATGCTAGCTATACATGCAAATGATAGCCCACTTTTTGCATCAGTTTAAGTTAGGTTATTTCAAAGTATATAATTACCGTGAGTCGCCCTTGTGTGGGATTACTCGTGATGCAACACACACAGGCACACACACACAACACACACAAAGCTGTCTCCCTTGAATATTAATGATTGGTGAGTCATACGTTTGTCCTTTGGGACTGAGACCATTTTGTCAGTAACGGTGCTAAAGGCTTTTGCCTCTAATGTTCTGTTTCTTGATGCAGGAAAGTGCGTCCCCATGGTAACCATTACAGCTCCATGATTGCCCACCCTCAACCATTCTTAACCAACCAAATTACTATGCCCGCCCACCAGCCTATAAACATCGGCATTGCACATGTGGTGTGGCCACAACCAGCTGCCAACAAAAGAGCAAAGCCTTCTACAAACAGGTACGTATGGTTTAGTCCAGTGTGCCTTATGAAAGTGTAATGTTGGTCTCCTGTGGGTGGTGCGTGATTACCTGCGGCGCAGCAGCTTGAGAAAATATAAAGAAAAAAATATTTAAACCTGTTAAGGTAACTTCAGTTACATCAAATGCAAAATTATTTAATTTGTAGTTCCTATGGTGAGAGAGTAAAAGTCACAAAACATACTGTACAAAATCTGTTTCCGCATTATGCTCTCTGGAAAAGCTTACAATATGATAATGGTTTAATTAATGTTGAACATGCACACAATCACAGTGAGCATATCAAATAACACAATTCATATTTATGCATACAATGCATATTAACTTAAATACATATTCACCAATTAACTGTGCTGAACAAGGATCACCGTAAATACATTTTTGAGGTAAGCTATTGCATTAGCCCTCATTAGATGTGCCCAAACAAGAATTGCGTTACTGTGCACTATTATTTCATGGCATGATGTGACATGTTTGATGTTTCATAGGGGCAGCAACTTTTCCCAAAACACAAACATCCAAAATCTACCATGCCAGTCCCCAAAGATGGCTGATACAGCAAAGAATGTGGAAGAAGCAGAGGAGGAGGAAGCTAGATGCCCAGAAGAGGAGCATGCTGTTGTACAGGAGCAAGAAACGGAGCAGGCAGAGGAGGATGATGATGACAACTGCTGCAAAGTAGAGGCAGACTGCGAGGAGCATTCAGTTTCGCAAGAGCAGCGGCACGCCATGGTGATCTCAGAGCTAACAAGCCCGTCTGTCAGCGTCATCAGCATCAGTAGTGATGAAGAAGAGGGTGCACAAAGGCATTCGATGGGAGAGTGAGTACAAACCACAAGGTTCCCTCAACAAAGGGCTGCAGCTCATTTTAAATTTTTTCTTTGTATACCCGCAGATGTAAAGGAAGCGCAGATTGTGAGGCCTGTCAGAGCACAGTTAGTATGGAGAGAGTCTGTTCTCTCAGCAGCCCTGACAGCACGCTGAGCACCAGCTCTTCAGCCTCAGTGCAGTCCAGCACGTCACCATGCAAACATCCAAACAGGTATGAGGAACACAATCACAACCGACCTATTTTGTCTTTCTTGTCAGTGAGGTTTTTCACCCACTCATTCGCTTCTCCTGCACAGTATGTCTGACGACGAACAGGAGAGCGACACAGTGGATATCTCGCCCGCCTCCAATGGCAATAACAACAGTCCCTTCCCAGAGCGTCGTTACATCGCAAACAGCAATCAGAACTGCAAGCCTCATGTTGCATGTGTTGCCCTGGAAACCGAGCCCAGCAAGCCGATCGTGCGTACAGCTGCCGTACCGCCAATGAGGCTGCAGAACAGCACTGGCATCAGTGAAACACCTGGCAACACAGGTAATGCCGATCACATGTAGTGTGTTAATCGGTCATGCTTTAACATTCCAGATTGTGATGAAATTATTGTTTTTCATCAATTATATGACGACTTTGCGCATATGTTGGTGGTGATGCCCACACAGAAGACCAGCAATCGCTAGGTCATGTGAGCTCAAAAGTCTAGTCACCACTGCTGCTGTCTACTCCACAGGTCACATGGCCTGGGATTACGCCGTCTTAGTCGGCCGCAGAGGTTCTCCCAGGTGATTATGGGTGACCTGACTGATTTATCTATTCTCATCTCTGGAATGGATACTTTATTTTCTGACAAAAGTTACTACTCTGATTTCAACCATACTCTGATAGACTTTCTATCTGTGTGGGTGTGAGCTTCATAAAGCTACATATGGCATGTGAGATTTGCCTTGAATGAAATATTCAATACATGGATGATCAGAAAACATGTTCTGGCTGTCATCAACACATAAATGTCTGAATATTCAATTCAGGGGTTGCACATGCCATGAGTAGGTCTTGTAACAGCTGTGGCCAGTCGGACATCAATGTCTCTTTGCTGAATGTTCCTTAAGACCACCTCATTTTATATTCCAAAGTTGGGGTTAGGAGAGGTTGCTCTTTAATTCTTTCACAGAATATCATACCGTCCTATCACCTTTCATGTCAAAGGCATCACCTCAAACCAGCAACTGCAGCCCCACAGAAAAGGGCACAGCTTGCTATTTCAGGGCTACCAGCTATATTTATAGCTGATGATCTGGCCTCACTATAAGCTCGATGAGAGCTTAGTTACCAGCTCTTCTCTGATCCCCCAAACATGTCTATTTATAATCATTCTAGATCATATTCAGAGGACAGATGCTGCCGCGTTTTAAAGATTTGGAACTGAGCAAACTTCTAAAATAGACAACAACTGATAAAGCCTCCTGCCACAATTGTTGTTTCATGTCATCTACATTTAGCATTGAGGTGCTCTTGCATTTGAGCCCTTGGTCGAAATTAGACTGAGAAATGAATGTGCTCCTCATCTTCTGTCTTTGTTTCAACAGTCTTGGAGTCTTCATTCCAGTCCAAAGGGCGAGGTGCTTCTGGGCGTCATCATCATCACACTACTCCTCTCCTAAACCGTTCGCAGAAGATCACACCTTCATTCCAGCCCCAGCAACAGCAGCCCATAGGCTTTGGGCAGGTGAGAACTTGCAGCCACATGCTTTACACAACCACACATGCCAGAAAACATAATGTTGGCTCCTTTGGAGATTTCCCAGGATAAGCGTAAGTTGAGCAAAACAAATTTGTTGCAGACAGAAATATATTTTTTGTTGATGTCTCCTGGTGTGCACATTCCCTTTTATAGCTTCACTTTCTGTTTTACCGTGAACAGCACCCTCTAGTGGCACAACCTCATACAAAAGTATCCTCCTCTTCTCCAGGTCCAACATTTCACTTCCTGCCACCAGGAATGGAACGGCAACTTTGCCCACCGCAGACCGCAGGCCTTCATCCCCCCTACCATTCACGGGCCCGCGTTCACCCTATCCCACAGCAGTCCAAACCACTCTGCAGGCCCCCTCCCCCATCTTGGGGGACACCCGCACTCCCAACCCACCTTGTTGTCCTATCCCCCGTCTGGTCCTCTGGTCACGGCGGCCCCTGTGGCCCATCTCTTGGCCTCCCCAGGCGCCTCACGTCCTGTCCTTCAGCCCACCTACAGTATCTCCCACCCGGCGGGCATCGTGCATCAGGTCACAGTGGGCATCAACCCCCGGCTTTTGCCCTCCCCCACTTTACATCCACAAAGCCAATTCAAACCCCTTTTCCCCCCACATTCCTACATTGCCTCGCCTGCCTACGCCGGTTTCCCACTCAGCCCTACCAAAATAAACCAATATCCCTACATCTGAGCATGGGTGCCCAGGTACTCCTCTCACTACCCGAGGGCTAAGTGTGTGGGGCGAATTCTGTCTTAAATCACAAACAACATGGTTTTTTAATTTTGAAAAACCATGGCACAACCACAGAGAATGCAAGCTATTTTTTGAATCATGTCAACTTGGGTGTAATTGAACTTCAAGCTTTAAAAAAAAAAACAGAAAGAGAGAAAGAGTTTCAGAGATGGGGATGATTTGGGCAAAAAATCTGAAGGAAATAATGTATGAATGATTGAATGAATGAGTAGTTAAACTCACACTTAATGTGTTTTGCACATTTGATATACCTTTGCATTGGATCTTCTACGAATACTCCTCAAAACAGGTAAATAATTGGGGCGGTGTTGAATAGTTTGACGTTGCACCCCTGATCCCAGCTATTTTTCTATATTGCCTTCTTACATGTGCAAGACACATCCACATTTGTAAAGCCATCCCAGTCTCTAACTCTAGATTGCCAGATGCACATGTTGTCTACGGTGTATGTTGTATCGCGTTTGGCGTATTTGTACTTTTTCAGTGTCTTTCGGTGTCCGCAATGTCAAAAGTCAATTATGCGATTTTAAATAGGGTCGTTCCTCACGCTGCATGTAGTCTTGCATGAGCAAAAGTGTAAACTGAACGATGCGTAGACGTTGCTCTTTTTGTTTGTGTCACAAGACTCGCTGCATTGTATAACTGTCCCCAGCCATAGTGCCTTACATATTGTTCATGTTACTACTTATATATGACTATATACATGACTATTAATGTACCGGACTGCAGCACTTGAAATTCCAATCGCTCAATGCATCCTATGTGTGAGTGTGTGTGCATATGTGTGTGAGTAAATAGTTATATATATATATATACACACTCACGTGTGTGTGTGTATATATATGATTATATATATATATGCACATGTGTATATGTCCATGCATAGCCTGCATGGATGTGATGTATCGCAGATAGCCGTGCTTATGATTTGGAGTCGGTGTATATTTACTTGTGTAGTGAGTTACTATTCCTTTTCATGCAAGAAAAACAGCATGTTTTGCTGTTGCGAATGGTTGCTGTTTTCATTAAGGAGAGCTTTTGTTCTTCCCCCTTTTCTGAATGAACCTGTGTATAATGTGCAAGTATTGCTTCAACTTTGATAATCACTTTCTGTTTAGTGAAACACTTATTATTACTCACAGTATTTGTACTGTATGACGAAACTGCAATACAATCTAAATAGTCGCCTTTTCCTCCCCACCCGTCTTCATATACTCATTTCTCACTTTGTTGATTCGATGTTTTAGACGTGTGTGGGCATGGCTTTGGCTAGGTAAAGATAAAAATCCAAATTCATTCACGGTATGGCGTGTTTTCTAAACCTGAGCAAACCATGCAGTATTCGATATACACACATATATGGACGTATATTGTAGAGCTAGAGTATCTAGTACCAATGCTTGATAAGGTATGAGTCAATTGTGTGCAATGCTCTCATTTATGCATGTGTGACAAAGCTAACTTTTTCCCTTTACATTTGTTAACGGCTAAAGGCTTTTCTATGTCAACTGCTTATTTTAAACATTCCGTCAGGGAGGCTATATATATATATATATATATATATATATATATATATATATATACATACACACATATACGGTAGTCTTTGTGTGTGTATGCATATGTATATTATATATGTATATCTATTGTATATGTATATATACATGCAGTGGGAGGGAGCAGATGGCGATATACAATATACATATATAGATACACACACACATATATATATATATATATGTATGTATGTAGATCTGTTACCTGTGTGTTTATCTGTTTCATTTCTTTGTTATTTGCGTGAATATTTTTGTCTTTAATTTCATATGAAGTTGCTTGGCAGCACCAAAGACTGTAATTCATTTTCCTGAGCAAGGTAGCTACTCTTGTTTGCGTAAACCTCACTTAATACCATTGTCGTAGAATGGGGTTGGATCAAAACAAACAAATGTATTTAAACAAAAAAAAAAAAGAAAAAAAGCGGCAGAGGTTTTGTCTAGCTTATTGGGCAATTAATAAGTCGTATCATTTCTTTCTTGAATGTATCATAGATAAGCTGCTAAACGATGATTGCCACTTCAATAGCTGTGAAATTAGGTGGTTTCTTTTGAGTTTGAACCTTTTTTTGTGTAGGTCCCTAATTATCTAAAATAGAAGTGGTTTTGATTTTATTTGTGTGTTCCTATTTGGAGTGTCATTGTAACTACTGTATTGCTGATAATGAACACTAGTTGCAATTGTTGTTTCTCGGGGTGTGCGTGTGCGTGTGTGTATGTTTTGCATCAGTATTTTATCCTTTTCGGGCTCATCACTGCATACATGATTTATTGATGTATAACTTAATTTTTGTATGTTTTCATATTGACGTTTTTGTACACATATAGAAAAAACTGTAGCTTGCAGGATCAATTTAACCAGTGCAGGAGATGGGAAAAAAGTGCATGTTAAAATGATCACTCACCACAAAGGAAGGCTGATAGGAAAATATGTGGCCGAAAGGAATGATTACACTCCCTAAAAACAACTAATTTGAACTACTATTTATTATTATTATTATTGGAATGTTTTTATCTGTTCAATGTTATAAGCGGTAAGAGGAATTTTGCCTTGCGTTCTGACCGTTTGCCCCCCTCCCCCCGCTTTTCTTTGATGATGTTTTCATTGCAAAGCGGCTGATGTCGCGTGGTCCTTACTGAAACTGAAGCAGTGTGAGCAGCACTGTGTATGTGCCTTGAGATTCAGAACAGTCCAGATGGTCATTGCTCAATGCTTTAAGGAGGAAGAACGCTTGACAATTATAGTTTGTATGTACACGATATGGACATAAGTATTGGGACACACTGCGTTGTTAAAATGGATCAAACTGTGGTGTTAATTTCACATTTCAGCTTTTAACAGCTTCCACTCATCTGGTGAGACCTTCAACCAATCCATTTGTGAGCTCAGAGGTCACTAATCTTGGACCTCACCCTGAGAGAATAACCTCTTACACAGAAATATACAGCATTCGTAGAAGGCGGCATGTATGCAGCTTCACGTTTTATACAGAACCCACAATCGTGTGCGCTTTCACACAGCAATACAGCATTTTACATCAGATCATTAGGTGCATGTCGATATCAGTGCCGGTGTCTGATGCGATGTATGCGGGAGGATTGAATGTTTGTTGTCAGTGAAACATTAACATCTTCCTGCTTTTGCTTCGGCGCTGATCGTATTAGTGATGGGAACTCTTTCTTTTGGCTCGGTTCCCTGAATCGGGCCAGCACAGTAAGCAAAGTCTTAACATGTGACTCTTGACCCACCCTGTTGTTATTGCAGAATAGCGTGTTTTTGTGTTCTCCTGTTAGTCTTGCGGGATCTGTATAAAAGTGGCAGCTCAAGAGCAATCCAAGAAAAAAAGATGGCTAAAATCGGACTTACCAACAGAGCTACCATTCAAGTTGTTTTTGGGGGTTCTTGGACACCCAAGCAAAAACTATGGGTCTTGTCTCGAACTTGGAAGCATAGAATTGTCCAACTGCAATTGATCAGTGATCCCATGACTTTTGTCCATATATATGATTTAAAGCGTCCGACCGACCAGAAAATTAGGAAATCCAAGATAGGTCTTTATCATGTTCTCCTCTGATCAGCTCAGTAGAAACATTAGAAGATCACGCAGAGTGGTGTTGTTTTTACAAATAATACACTTTAATAATAATTCTCATATGATCACACATGTTTGGATCGTCACTCTGGCTTGAAACAGCAGATGCAATACTTTTGAACATTTTTGCCATCATTGCACCACACAAGTGTTCTTAGATCATGTGTACTTTACATGAGCTTGCATGTGCGTCGCTTGGAGCACATTTGATAACACTGGCTTCATCAACTTCTCTGCTTCATCAACTGCTCCTGCATGTTGGGTTTGTCTTCTTTATACATTAAGGAGATTATTATTATTGTGGTTTCTCGCTCAAGAGGCAAGGGCGCGATACGTTTCAACACTGATATGGTTGTATGCTTTTTAAAAAATATACATATATATTATAATCAAGTATCATTTTGGACAAGAAAGCTTTGGACAACAAGAACACGAACTTGGCAGATGATAAGTGCTTGAAATGATTTGAAATAATCTGCATGGGAAAATGTAATGTGTGTTGTAGTTCCTCCCAAAGTATTCACCAGCAATGCGACGCAAGAGGAGATCAAAGCTTCAAGTTTTAATTCTGCACATCACCAATTCCTTGCTTTATGGACAACCACCTTTCTTTTGGAAGTTTTGTGTAACATTTAACAGATAAAAAGTGTTTGTAAACAAAACATTATAATAATAATTTTGATATCCGGAGAAACGAGAATCCTCTGCTGCGGTTTTATTCTTTTAGAGCTGTTAATTCAGGGTCTGTATTAGTCTCAATGTGCTACTGTGTTACCGTTTGATTTCCATTTAGCTTGTGTTATCTCTTGCTGCAACTTATGGAATGATCTGTCTAGATGGCTCATCAAATACACTTGATTATGAAATCTGAGCTATTACTGTTTAAAAACCTGTAGTTTTTTTGTGGCTTTGTTGGGTCCCCCCCCCCCATTTATTTTAATTAGCCTTTTTTTGTTTGTTTTTGTGCTACACTAGTTTGCCATGTAGCAATTGCACTGTGCAATATTTACAGTATGAGGACTGGGAAACTAACTATGGATGTGATGTCTATTTACAGTTTGCGATAGTGTTTCCTCTCTAGTTCTCAGTGATTTAGGTGTGACCAAGCCTTCTCTACTTTGTCACATAAGCGGGTTTTCCAGGTGACTCTTTTGGTGAGTGTCAAAGTAAGACTTTATGGTGTATTATTGTTAAGATTCACTTTGAATTAAAAAAATCTATTGATGCAAAGCGTTATGTCTGTCGGTGTCATCTTTTATGTTGGTTTGACTACATTTTATTATTATATTAAAAAATATATAAGTCTTTTGATCTACAGCATTTTTGGAAAATAGTAGGGGTCTCCTTTTTCACTTCCGATACAATACGACATTGCAACCTTGAATATCGGCCGATACTGATATTGATCAGTGTTTCAAAACACAATGAGATATGAGCAGATACTACCTAGAATTACCATAGCAGTCGAATTGACCGCAAGCTTTTTACAGCTTGTTCCAGATTTTTACAGTTGCCTTTATTAGTCCCACCAGGGGAAATTCCAGGTTTAAAAGCACTCAAGAGAAACTGCAAAATCAAGGTAATACAAATCAATGTATTACAAAGTGATATAAAAGGTAATTAATACAAATCAAACTATTTACAGCTGTTGTACGGTGTCACTATGTTTTGCTACATTTTCCCTGCACTGCTGTTTTTTATGCTCTGTCAAACTCCCCCCTTGTTATAATAATAACAGATTAGGTTTTATAGCACTTCGCAATGAAGTGAAGCCATTATTCATTCATTCCTCAGTCACACACTGGCAGTGAGTGGTAATGTACATCTGTAGGCACAGGTGCCCTGGGGTAGTCTGACGGAAAAGTGGTTGCCAATTTGTGCCCACCATCTCTCCGACCACCACCAAAACTTTCATTCACATTCATACACCAGTGTGGGCAGCACAGGAGGCAAGATGGGTGAAGTGTCTTGCCGAGGGACACAACGACGAAGGAGCGAAGATCAAACTGCCAACCTTCTGAGCCAAGTTATAGCTTCACTCTAAACCGGAGAGACAAAAATGATGAATAGCAAGAAAATGTTATGAGGAGGAAGAAGGTTCAGTGAGTAATGTGTTTGGAAGAAGCTTCTTGTAGCTCTGAGAGTGATTCAGAAATAAGTTCAGAGACCCCCCCCCTGCCAAAAAAAAAATAGCAACTGGAAACATCGAGTTCCACACTTGCTGCACCTTGTTGTAGACACCACCTTGTATACACTTTCGATGGCTTTGACGTGGAATCATCGCTGCATGATCCTCGATGGCCAACCCTTATCCAAATCACAAGAGCACTCGGCCTGCCATTGGATGAAGAGGCTGTCCCACAACCTTCAGCACAGCGGCATGAAACAGCAAAAGATGGCCCAGTGTGGACAGTCAGGCGTCTGTTACAATGCCTTTACAGAAACTGCAGGACCCACAGTAGATGTGCTGTTCAAGAAATGCTCCAATGGGATGATGTCATGGAGAAACGTCGTAATGCCACTCAAAAATGAACTTTGCTCTAGACACATGACAGCAAAAGCCAGACGAATGATGGTGCAAGAGCCCAACAATTTATTCTTAGATCTTTTTAATGATAATTCACGTTGTATACAAGTATTGCCCATAGCAGTCATTTGACTGCTTTCATAGTCCAGAAATTGGTCTCCTTTAACTTCTCCCAAAGCTTGTATGATGTTGGCAGTTGGAACAGATTAATTTGCTATTTTTTTTCTATGGAAAAAATGTGTTTATAGTAGCACATGTCAAAGCTGATGTTGGCCTTTTCCCTTTGATTTGCTGTTACAGATTGGAAAAACATAACACGCAGACATGTCAATCATTTATTTACAAATAAACAGATATATACAGTTGCATAGAGATTTACATCCCTGCTTATGATAGATAAACACTCAATTCTATCTGCGATTACTATGGACAAAATGTGATTAATCACGATTAAATATTTTAATCGATTGTCAGCCCTAATTTTTAGTATAATTCTATAACTACTTTTGTGGTAATAATGATAATTAAAATATAATTGCTAATTGCTGTGCTACATAATATCTTATTGAATACAATCTAATACTGTAAGTCACAGGCACATGAACCATACTGTTTCTCTTGTCGGTCTGTGCTGCCACCTTGTGGTGACGACAGGTATGGCATTATCGTCCACTGCTGTAGTTGCATGTAAGGTATTGATGCGCATTCAAATGCTGTTAATGGTAGATATGTTATTGACAAATGAAGCTGCGTGCAGTTCGCCCAGCAGATTTTTAACTTTTCTTCGTCTTCCTTACACATATGAAGGTGTTCATGCATCTGTAGGACACCGGAAGTTGCAACCACAATCCAAACCTTTGCAGCCCTGCGCAAATGATGATGATGATGATGATGGTGAGGATGGGTGGACCAAGCAGAGCAGATCCATAGAGCTCGTTTCCTCCGCTGGCTTCAACGCAGCATCAACAAAGCCCCTTGCACCCTGCACCCCCCCACCCTTCCTCCCTCTCTCCCCGCCTGCAGCCCTGGACGCACGACCGGATCACAAGCCCACGGTAGCCTGATCCCAATGCATTATTTACGCACCAAACTTCAGCAACTCATCCACCGGATATGGCTGCCGGTCTGAGGAGGTGGAAGAGGAGGTGTGAGACAGGGCAAGCCGGGACAGCGGACCCGAATGCGGCCACTTGGTGCTCGTTGCACCCGGGCAGGGATGCAGGAGGAGGAGGAGGAGGAGAGGGGAAGCGTGCAAGAAGAAGGAGCAGGTGGCGGAGCAGAGCGTTGGGCATGCCTGCAAAGTGTGTGCTGTCTGCGGGGATCTTTTTACTCCTGCTCCGGTGCTCTTTGGCCGCAGAGGGTAAGTCAGACAGAAAATGAATACATCCCGATGGATGCATCATCATCACCATGCGTCTCAGCTTTATCTTCCTCCACTATGTGTGCATTACACATTGCATTGTTGTGTAATGTGCACACTATTTGCTGCAGGCTGCACGACTCACTGGATGATGCTCACCTGAATGGAACACACAATGGGGGTCAATTCATTAGGCACACCTGCATGACACAAATGCACAGGTTTGTTATTGTAGTTTGCAGTGGTGTAAAAAATGGTGGTGTCTTAAAAATGTCTCCTAATGCTAAGCTGGTGCAGCAGCAGTTATTTGCCATTATAGTGAACATTGTGTTCATTATTGTTGTGCAAACTATGGATGATGTCATGTAGTTTGTATACCACTGCAACCATAATAATAAACATATGGATAAATGAATATCTCTCTGGGCAGAATTTCTGACATGGCCTTGCCTAATTGAGTGTGTTTTTGCATTGGTCTCACTTATCCCTACTATCACTTGCCTTAAATTGCTTTAACCCCGCCCCCCCCCCCCCCCCACACACACACAGACACACTTTTTCCCCTGCATTTTCCTGCCTGAGGTCATTAAATATTATCATTGTGTAATAAGGTGAAGGGAAGTTATTCTGGGAAAGCAATGCAGTGCAGTCACATGCGTTTTAGAGCATCTGGGTCAGCACTAATGACACACATAATGTTGCCAAGAGTAGGTTTATGTGTGTGTGTGTGTGTTTTTTTAGAGGTAGATGGGGTGAAGGTTGGCAAACATGGTGTTCTAATACGACTTTGGCACAGTGCATAATGTTTGACCTAATGCAACAAATCAAGTGCAAACAAGTGATTGCTGCTGCTGGGGTGTTTAAGAATGGATATGCTGACTGTGAGAAGGGGGCGGAGACTAAAGAAGTAATGCATCAGCAAAGGTGAACATCAGCACATCATCACAGCTACTCGCTGCAAACACTGTCAGGCACTATTAGGGACATTTGACTGCGCAGATGTTCAACTATTGCCAGCACAAAACCATCATATACAAGCTAAACACTTAATTTACATAATAAAAGTAAAATAAAGCAAAGTACAGATCTGAGTGCTGCATTAGACACAGTTGACCATGTGATCTTATTACAGAGGTTAGAAAAATGGGAGGGAATATCTGTTATTACTATCAATTGGTACTGGTACTTTGTTGGAATTGGTAACTGTGTCTCAGACCAACTGGCTATGGGGTTCTCCAGGGATCAACCCTGGGACCACCATTTTTCAATCTATACATGCTTCCTTTAGGCCAGTTAATACGCAGCTGCAGCGTATCCCAGCACAACTATGCAGACAACACTAAGATCTACGTGTTACTGACGGCAGGTGAACATGGTCCGGCAGATTTACTTAGTTACTCCATTAAACAGATCAGTGTGTGGATGCAAAGCAAGTTTCTCAGACAAAACTGTTTGCTTTGTGTTTAATTAGAGACCCCAGTGGTTATTTGCTTGTGAATATCACATACCCAGAAATTAAGCAGTTAATTCAAGGCATTAATTGGAGCATTCATGGTTGCAGACACATGATGGAGCGCAAACAGGAAGGTGTCGGCAGAGTGATACAGTCACCTAGTGGTGTTTTATCGGTGTTTATATATTAGTCTGTGTGCTTGCTTACTACATACATTTTCCAGTGAATCTGCATTATTAATACATCGTGTGAGTATGCTTGTGGTGATTCTGTGAATGGTATTGTCATTTAAGAAAAAAAAAAGAAAAGAATCTCATCGTCAGCAGCATTGTTTGTGAGAGCTGCAAGCAACTGGGACATTTAAGGCAGTACAGCAAAAACAACAAGTACCAATTACTGGTGCTGTTTTGTTGTTGTTATCGGCTCCTTGTTTATGCCAAGGACAAACGCACCCTCTTTTAATCCACAAAAAAACAAAACACATGGGTGTTGTTGCTTATGTACTATAACACTAATTTCTGTACATTGTGCAGCTAATTTGGTTTAATGTGTCCGTATCAACCCCAAAAACACGGGGTCAGTCATGAGCTCATGTTAATATATATGGATGAATAGTATGCATAGAGATAGGAAAAATATTCGCCTTTCCTATTAAGAAATGTAATATGGACAGTAATCCCTCATTTATTGTTGTTAATCGGTTGCAGACCCAACTGTAATAAGTGAATTTCCACAAAGTAGGAACATTACAAATTTTAAAAATTACATTATTAGAGCCCTCTAGACATGACAAACACCCCTATAGTGTATACAGTAGATAAAATAACAAAAAAAAGCAATTTAAGACATATATAAGATTCATGCTAGTGTATGCTGCTGTAAATGTGTTCTGGTGGGAGGGTGGACAGGAAGTGATGTCGGGGGATCAGAGTTTAGTAGCTTGGCGTGGTTTACGGCTGTAGCCCATGTTTTTATTAGGGATTATTGTGCCTGATGTGTCTCACCGAACATTACAGCAACATATTTACGTCTTTTAAATGCTTATATTTGTATATTAGTTAATTTAGCCATTTCTATGCTTGTGAATCCTTAATTTAGGTATGAAATATGCATATTTCTGGAATAATAATAGGCTGTTTCTCAACCACGAAACAACATGATTTGTTAAATATTTTTGAAAACACATGGAAGAGTGAAGATGCAAAATTTGAAGCATAAAGGGGAGCATCACAGACTTTTTTTCCCTGTCACTTACACACACACACACACACACACACACACACATACACTAGCATGGGGAGACACATAGACCCACTCAGTAATCATCACCCATTGCCAATTTTTGGATAATGGTGGTAAATGAAGCGGATTCATCAAACAAATACCCAGCAGCTAATAATATCATTATATATGATATCATTTTTCATTGCAATCTACCAGTGGTTATTTCACTAATACATAATGTCTTAAAACAGAGGGGTAGTCCTATATAGTATTGTATTTTTAAAAATAGCAACAAGTCAGTTGATTGACGGATATAACGGATGCATTCATCTTCTCCTGGAGTCATTTGTTGTCATCTTTTTGTTCAGCTCTTGTATTGGATTGCATTCAATTGTGCAGGGGTATCAAATGCTGTTTTGGAGTTTATGGTTGGTGTGTGTGTTTCCTTAGCCCCCAATTCCATTCTAGGTATTGGTTTTAATGTGTGGTTGGTGTAACTCTTTGGCAGTCGCACTGCATGAGCTTTTTCTTCATGGAATCCTGTTCTTCTTACAATGGCGGTTTATATTCACAAGTTGAGAGAGGAACTGCACATTACACTCCTCCCTATTCTTTATTTTTGCTTCCTCCTGCCACTGTTGTTCAAAACAATTTCCTGGAAGTCAGGTTACACAAACAACAACCACGACTTGCCCTTGGGTAACTCACAGGCCAACCGTGTTTGTCTTGTTTCCCCTCACAGAGCTTATTTGCGCTTAATTAAGAATGGGATGCATGCGCCCCATCCAGATTGATGCATCTCTCTGCAGTCAATATGCAAACACGTCAAAAACAAAACCAAAAAAAACAGCTCCTTGTTCAAAACATCAACGTTGAGATTCCACTCACACATTTTTGCCCCCAAATTGAAAAATGCCGGTGTCAAGTAATTAAATATTTATTAGTGCGAGTGTTTTCTGCCGCCTACTAATTTAGTCAAAAGGTCTGCAAGTCCTATGTCTCCTCCTTTTTAATGCCTGCATCACTTCTAAACACACACATGCAATAAAAAAAGGCAAACAGGGCTTCTAATTAGTACAGCAGACCATCTGTTTGCTCTTATTTCCCCGTATACTTCAGTACAATCCAGGGAGTATACCAGCCATGTGTTTGTGTGCTTGGAGATACATTCATCCATGATGGCTGACAAAGATGTGATGCTGCCTCCCACAAAGGGCAGCAAGTTTGATTTATGAAAGGACAACCACAATACCTTATGAAACTGAATAGAAAATAGGCAATTACATGAATTGATAATGCAGCAAGCTTTTTTGCTTCATAAGGCAAGATATCATTTAGGTGTTCACAATGGACCCTCAATATGAGACAATAGAACCGCATTTCTTTCAGTCGATCAGGAAGGAAATAAATGAAATGGAAATAAGCCCAGGTTATTACATCCATTCATTCATTTTCTATACCGCTTATCCTCACTCGGGTCGTGAGGGTATGCTGGAGCCTATCCCAGCTGTCTTTGGGCGAGAGGTGGGCCAGCCAATCACAGAGCACATATAGACAAACAACCATTCACACTCACATTCATACCTATGGACAATTTGGAGTCGCCAATTAACCTAGCATGTTTTTGGAATGTGGGAGGAAGCCGGAGTACCCGGAGAAAACCCATGCATACACAGGGAGAACATGCAAACTCCACACATAGAGGGTCGAATTGAACTCAGGTCTCCTAGCTGTGAGGCCTGCGTGCTAACCACTCGCCCATCACGCAGCCAGTCTTGGAATGTAATTAACTGTTAATGAAAATGACTATCAACAAATATTTCTCAATAGTTCTAATAAATATGGATTATTCATGACATTTTAACTGAGTCTACTGAGGAAGTAATCACCAGATTAATCTTTAATGACAATAATCGTGTTCCATCTGCAAATGATGTTACGTATATCTTTTAAAGAGCGAGATTGAAACCTAAAGTGCAATTCAGAAAAATATCATTTTTACTGTATTTCCTAATTTCATTGGAGGATGATGTTTAATTGCCCACCTGCAGAGGCTACCTGCAGAGAGGCGCCTAATGCATAATTTGAATGTATGCAATTACCTGTATATTTGCTCATTTCTATAGACACAAAAACTAATAGATTTCATTATAATAATACTACTTTATTATGGTATACAGCAGTGGCAGCTTCATCTCTCTAACTACTATTCTTCGCGGTAACTGACAGCAGTGCTGGTGTCGTGTGAAAAAGGATGACACCATTGGTAGTTTTGATTCAAATAGTTTGTTTTCCTCTTGCCTTCTCCTTTTCTCTACTCCATCGGGGTAACTGCTCGTGTGTGTTGTTATAAATGTGTTGTGGAGCAGAGTGGCGGGAGACAGGAAGTTCAGGAAGACATTGGGAGTTCAGAGTTGAGTTTTAGCCTGGGTGAGGGTCGACTGCCATTTGTGTGTTTGCTGAAGGATTACTGTAATAGTCACTGCTGAGTGTCGCTGCTAAATTTTTGTTGGATTTTTTCCCAATCCCTAATTCTTTTTTATGTAAATGATTCGCAGCTTTGGCTCTGAAATGATTGCTGTTTGTTGTTTCCTCACTGTGTAACCTATTTTACAATAAATGTAGCTTTGGCAGTTTTAATTAGAGATTACAATGAATGGGACTTTGTTTGGTATGTGACCTGACCTGTTTTTGGTATTGTCACGACCACAACTAACAAAGAATTCTTGCATTGTTATGTAAAAACTAGTACTGAATTCTTTTTGTGTTACTTAATTGGATTGTTTGCTTGGATAAGATAATGTAATGTGTTTAGCAGGATGGGGAAATACCATAATATCTATTTCATTTAAAGTTGATGTAGAGGAAACCAATTTCCCACTATATTTGTGTACAAGTAATGAGGATGATGTGGTAAAGATATTATAATGCTAGTAACCAATACAATACAGGATGAGAAGAGTCCTGGTGGTCCACCACAATTCCAGGCCAAAGTAAGCGATCCAGTGGAAATATTTACTTTATTATAAGCAAATACCTTCAGCATTAACGTTTTTAGTCCCTAATGTTTGACTGAGGAGTATTTTGACCCACTGTCAGTTGCAGTATTTGGGAATTTTCTGGCTTGTAGGAATCGTGTGCAGACGTCGAAAGTGGAGGAGCCCATTTGCTGCATCAGTGTCAGTGAAGCGTCACAAAGTCAGGGAGCATTAAAAGGAGAGTTCATCACTTGTTATTAATGACTTATTAGGCTTTCTCAGGATTTCCCACAAAGTACTTCAGCTTGAATATTTAAACACTTTTTTTTGTACTTTTCACTAATTTCACAACTTTCTCTGACTATATTGGATAATATGGAGAGCCATATGGAGCCACTTTCACAAGTACTATAAATGTAAGTCATATAAGTCAAATATAAATCTGTTCAAATACCTGTAACAAATATAAGGGAGTACCTGGTTCAAGAGGAAGATTTTAAATGTCAGCAGCAACTTAAAAATACTTTCAATTGAACAGCAGAATTTTTTAGATCAAATGTTCTTATTTTGTGCCGACAACACCACCCTCTCAATTGCATCAGACTTAGCAACTGTCTGGCTTTCTTGTACATTTGTGGTAATGTATTATATGTAATGTTTCATCAATGTAACGTTACTGATGCCTTGTGCCCTGAATATAACATCTAACCGCAACAGAGTGAGGGAGTGACGTCCAAACCACAATGTAGCAAGAGATTTGACCTTTAAATAAACTAAAAGCAGTTTTTGGAAAATCTGCCAGTAGCACAACATCAGGCGCAGTGCAAGGTTTATCTTCTGTGTTTGCTAATAGCTAGGTATTGATGTGGTGAAATTATGGTACATGATGGAATTTTTGGAAATATTGATCATGCATTTTTGGAAATATTGAGCATAAGCGTCCGGTGTATTGTGTTTTGGGTGGCGGTTGAGGGCAGACGCCTCAGTGACGTGGTTTTCTGACGTGGAATGTCACTTCTCCAGTGGGGATGCAGGCCAAACTTGTGCGTGAGGTTGAGACAGTGATTTCCCAATGTTTGATGTTAGTTAATGTAGGAAACAATTGAGATAAAAGTTCTCTGGGGATGCTGGGGGCAAGGAAAAATTGCGAACAGATGCACAAGACACTGGGAAAATAAAGAAAAAAACAATGTTGTATTGAACAGATGTATAAAGTATATCATAATTTAAACATCTCTACCTTGACATAGTCAAAATTGAGACTTTTGGACGTACTATACATATTGAGTAGGGGTCTAAGAACATGCCAGGAATGACCGTATTATTCACTGAGAGAATAAGGGGAAAATACAAAAAGTAATAAAAAAGGAATAATTAAACATTTCTGGCTTGAAGTGGTAAAAATTGATTTTGTTCACATTATCCTGAAAAGCTCTCCTCCTTGGTGGAGGCCATCACACAGACAGTATCGACTGAGCTTTCCCCCGAGGTGCACTCGCATGTAAAATAAGTTACCCTAAATTACCCTCAGGTGTCCTCTTTTGCATCACTCTCCTAGCGTGTAGCATTTGTTTGATTCATGCCTTTGCTTTAGTATTCTGTCATTACCTCGTCTCTGTTCAAATGAGCCTGCTCTCTCCCAGAGGACCGGTTCATCCCAGGCGAATGTGTTTCTCCACCGCTCCCTGGGGAGATGCTGTGTTGTACGCTCACAAACAAATTGTTTTTGCATGCGACAGTATAGAGCAAGAGGCAAGGGTTTGATTCCTGTCATCTATCAGTAGTGTGTTGTTAGGATGTCCATAGCAGACTCAGGATGTATTAGACTGTTTTACATGATTTCAATGTGTGGGTGTGATGTTTGTCTCAGATCGCCACTCCCCATTACTTTGTGACGAGAGGGAATAAATGCTGTACCCTGACTACATGCGTTGGATTTATAATTACTCATTTGCAGCACCCGCCACTGCAAGGACATGCAGTTTCTATTCTGTGAGAACTTATAAGTTCTTAAAGCAATTAGGTTAAAATGGAGTGCACTACTTGGCTTTTATGATGGGGACAGCTTGACACTGCAACTGATTTCTTTTTCTATTATTTTCTATCTGAACAAATTGTTTGTAATGCTCTATAAATGGGAACAGTGTTCTAAAAATGCGTTGTGCTCATTCTTACACGTTCCACTGTAGTTTAGTGTTGTACTTGTTGATCTGATTGGCTCTAAATTGATTTGGCAGCTGTCCTTTTTGTGTATGTATGACACAATCAGTTACTTTGTCATTTTTAAGTAAGAGAGACTTCTTTCTTGATCATATAACACCTGAGATAGTGGTGTGTCGGTCATGAACGAACGGATCAAAAGAAATAGTTCTTTTTTGTGAACCGAATGAACAAGGTCATCGCCCCTAAAATACCCTTTCAGTCTGTTCAGTTTCAAATGCTTTTTTTTGATTGGCTGGAGAGTCAGTTCACCATTCCTTATGCAGGGCGGGACTATCTGCGTGCTTGCCTGTCTTATCCTATCATTACGCCTCGCTCTGTGAGTGGTTGGGGTTAGCTGACTGAAAGACAGAAACCGAGAGATTGACCAAACTGTCGATGCCCTTCTTCAGTCCGTTCACAAAAAAGAACTAGTTCTTTTGACCCGTTTGTTCATGACCGACACACCACTACTCATCATGTGTTGTTGCACTGTTGAGTCGGAACGAACCTGAACATGAGTGAATGGACTGACTCGACACGTCTGACCGGGTCTATGCACAGGGGGAGATCACAGACTAACGAAATGACCGAAATGAATGGATCTTTTTGCATGAATGAATGGTTTTGCCCATCTGAGAGTGATCCCTCCACCAGTGCTCCATTTTGACTTGCCACGTTCTGCAATATGGAGGCCATGTTTGCCTGACTTTCAGAAAAGAACATCCTGAAGGGATGCCTTTCTGTTTAACATTGTTAAGCCAGCTAGGCTGTGAAATACACCTGCAGCACCACGGTTGCTACTGTGGGTGAAATAAAAGATTTATGACATTGAGCACCGATAGGTTTTTTAATTAAATTTAACCTTAGGACATAGTAGGTGCTTTCACCCAAACACTTGCACAACAAGTTATCCCCTTTCAAAACACTTAAATAATCTAATTTCTTCTTTAATTAATGAAGGATCTCATTTGTTCTTCATTAATTGTCTTTGAGAAGCTGCATCAAATATTGAGGCTTGTGTTACACTATATAAGTAAAGGATGACACTAAATGCTAGGCCGCATGGTGGAGGAGTGGTTAGCATGTAGGCCACACACTCAGGCGATCTGGAAGACCTGGGTTCAATTCTCTGTTTGTGCATCTCTCTGTGGAGAGAGTGGACCTGAAATGTGTGGGGCTTAAATTTGTACAATCAGTTTCATAGATTCATGGTTTGCTATTCAGCTATATAGTATGTACTGTATGTGTGTAAGAGTTTTTACTATCAATTCTTTCAGTTTTTCTTAGTTGCTTTAGGCCCTCTGCTTTGCTTTTCCAATTTTATATTTGTTTCTACAACGTGCCATTCGATTGTCCGGAAAGGAGTTGTGCTCTGGCAGCAAGCGTGGCGTTTTTGCTTGTTGATTACACAGTAAATGCATGATGAAAGAAACACTTCATCACAATCTTTTTTTAATGCCCACTGCGTGAGAATTCAGAGCGGAGTTACGATGCATGCAAATGAAGAAAAAGTAATTTTAGTATCAAAACTGTAAAGATGAACATAATCCATTCTGTGAAGTCGGTTGACTTTTGTTTTTGTTCCTATAGGAAATAATGTAAAGCACCTGGGTCGAGGAGTACTGCAGGTTTTCTTTCCAACCAGGTTCTCCAGCAGGTGATTGAATTGACAAGCTCCTTCCTTCAAACCAAAGGAGGTTTAATCATTAACATCACCTGCTTTAGTGACCAGCTGGAAAGATAACCCGTAGTGTCTCGGCCCTCCATGGTATGAGTTTGACATCCCTGTTGTAAAGTGCTTTCATTTGTTCCACACTCTAAGTGTTGCCATCATAAAACGTGTTCAGAAAATGAATGGATGGTAACTTAAATCGCCTTAGTTAGTCACACCAAGGGAAATTTCAGGTTTAGAGCAGAAAAGGTACAGTAGCACACAAGAGTTAGCAGCCTATTAGATTGCTTCTACCACTTGAGTCGTGACTTCGAACAGTACCCTTTCCCTTACTTGAAGTCAGATGGGATAGGCTCCAGCATACCCCCTTGCAACCCTAATGAGGATGAGCCGCATAGAATATGGATGAATGAATGGAGTCAGGGCTTTTTTTCTTTTCAGTGAAGGTAAAAGTTTCATTTGTCATTTATATGGATTTTGAATTGTTTTCCGCATGTAAAACTATAATTGCAAAACAATAACAACTATAAACAAAACTATTAAAATGTGTTCATGTTTTTTATAGGAAAAAAAATGATTTGGTTAGAGTCTACAGGCATAGGATTAATGACGCTAACCAAAGTCCCACTGTTAAGTAAAATTCGTCATCTATTGAAAACAACTGATGGACACACAATTGAAAAGTGATACTGTCCGTAGGTATTGCACTATATATTTTTCACAACTTTCAACATATCATATAGTATATCCTAATAGTCATAATAATCATTGAAGAATAATATGGAGAGTGCTAAATACTTTACACATAAAGACATTTTCCTTCCTATTTTTGATCTCATTGGAAGCCATAATAGCGGGTTGTCCACGAGCGTCACACCACAACCTGCAGTGGTGCTCGGGTGTGCAGTGTGCTGCCTCCATGTTGACGAGGCTTTCCTCGGAAGAGCTCATCCATCATTCTGTCATTCTGTAGAACCTGTGGAGATCTCGTTTTGCTCCAGCTGCAGAACATCAAGACTGAACATGTGATCTCTGTGGTGAGGCGCACAAGCAGGGCCAGGAAGTGCAGTTTGATGTGATACTCTATTTTATCATGTGTATCATCAGCTAGGGATTTAAATTAGTTATATTTGGACATTTGACTTCATGGTGCCAAGGGTTTGACCGAATTCATTATCGATAGTATTGACCCAAATATCATACGTTGTCTCGCCGTATACAGTATTATGATTCATTCTATCAATGCAGAATTAATAGAATTAATAGAATTATTAATTATCATCATCATCTACCACTGGATTGCTGGGTTTCACTTGGCGTCACATCCGGTTTTTCTTCATCATGGGCTCAGACGGGGGTAAGCGTAGTCATGTGACACCAGAGGGAAATGTTGCATACATGTGCTGCTCTCACATGTGGAAATTGTTCAAATGTGGATTATTATATGCCACTTGTCCTCACTACGGATGCTGGAGCCTATCCCAGCTGATTTTGGGTAAACCCTGGACTGGTCGCCAACCAATCATAGGGCACATATAGACAAGCAACCATTCACACTCACATTCATTGGATTCACCAATTAACCTAACATGTGTTTGGAATGTGGGAGGAAACCAGAGTACCTAAGGTAAACCCATGCAGAACATGCAAATTCCACACAGAGATGCCCAGACAGAGATTTGACCTACAGTACAGAGCAGCACCCTGGCAAAAAATGGCCAGAAAAAAATTGTTCTACCTGGAAGCATGCCCAGCGATGCTCCGTGGAGGGCGGGGAAGTATGGCGAGGTCTGGGGCTTCTAGCAGCCCAGAAATAGTGTGTGAAATCTAGAAAAAAAACAGCGAGCAGACACCATCATAGCTTGGCTATGGAGCGCCTTTGCCGAATAAAGGGCAGATAAAGAATGTATTACAGATTGATTTGATGTAAGAAGCATTATTTTCCACATACGCTTTCATTGCTGTTTGTTTGTTTTCAGCTATTTCAAGTGTTCATTCATTCATTCATTCATTCATTTTCTACCGCTTTTCTCACGAGGGTCGCGGGGGGGTGCTGCTGGAGCCTATCCCAGCTGTCTTTGGGCGAGAGGCGGGGTACACTCTGGACTGGTCGCCAGCCAATCACAGGGCACATATAGACAAACAACCATTCACACTCACATTCATACCTATGGACAATTTGGAGTCGCCAATTAACCTAGCATGTTTTTGGAATGTGGGAGGAAACCCACGCATGCACGGGGAGAACATGCAAACTCCACACAGAGATAGCCGAGGGTGGAATTGAACCCTGGTCTCCTGGCTGTGAGGTCTGCGCGCTAACCACTAGACCTCCGTGCCGCCCCTATTTCAAGTGTTGACACAAATAATTTAAACGGCAGCAACATAATTCGCGTTTTATCTGCAAAACAATTTAACAAAGATACAGAGTCAGTATGTGTCACATTTAAGTCCCTGTCCCACTTGGCCCCAGTGCAACTTTGAAAAGAAGTTACTAAATAAACACCTCTTGACCTGATACTACTTGGATATTGCACAAACCTCTGTTATTTTATCAATTAACTTTCTTAACATTACTAGTCAATCATGTTTTGATTTGTTTATGGCTTTCAGCTTTGCCCAGAGCTCAGATTAAAGAGCATTGACATCGTCGTCAGTATTCCTGTGCTCAAGCGAAGGGTAGACTTCAGTAAGCTTTCACAGGAATCTTAACAGGCTTTTCTCACCTTCTTATCCCTCATTGTCCGCTTCTCTTAAACCTCCTTGGCCTTGACTTACCAGTCTGATGCTCCCTTTTAGAAGGGATTCACCTAACTCACCTCGGGACAAAAGTATATACAGTACCACAGTGTAGTATATGCGGACATACTGCCTATACATACTAATAAAAAGTGTCAGTTGATGGGAGAAGCTCTGACTTCCTCTGAAATGTCTCTAAGGGCCTAATTAGAGAGTCAGAGAGTAAGGGACATGTAATTGCTCTCTCACACAGTCATAGCAGAACATTCTCAATTCGTCCGCTTGCCTTTGAGCTCATTCTGTCGCGGCAGATGACCACACTTTGATATCACCTGCTTGTGTCACCCCATGAAGAGACTTGTAGCCTTGTCCTCAAATAAAAATAGCACATGTGACATTGTGGTCAATGCAAATGTCCATTCATGTGCTTCCAGTGTGTGTTTGTGGAGAGAGAATACACCACAGCTTCAAACCAGGAAACTGTTGGGATAGCTTTGGCTGAGAAACAAATAGCTATGATCCTTACTAAAGAAAATACATCTCCTTTTCAAATAACGACTGACTTTGAATGTGAGAATGTAGTTAGAATGTTGTATTCCCGTGTTAAATGATGCCAAAGTTTCAGATAATGAGGTTTGGACATTTGGAAGTGATCCCTGAAAAAGTTAGGGATGGCTCAAAACTCTGTTTCAGAGGGCGTTACAAAAGTGTTCCTTTGTGATGTCACAGAGGAGCGGGCTTCCTTATGGGCAATAATACACTCTCAGCCTTCCCCCAAACTCTGCTTGCAAATGACATCGCCATCTACTGACCTGCAGCTTTTTCAGGGCCTTGTGATTGGGGATCGGTTTAATAATAGTTGTAATGTAAATATACTCTATTTTTAAAAAATCCCATTAATGTTAACGTACCCCTGAGGGTATTAGCTATGTCGCGCAAATGCATAACTCATAAGAAAATATTCATGCTCACCTTGTACGTAATCTCATGAGCTGGTGCCCTCCCTTGACCCATTTCACATCCAGCATGTCAACTGACGGATCCATCAAAGTCGCAGCATGCAGTTATCTGCTCTCACATCATGCACGCAGCAGACGGCCATGAGTTTTAATACAGTCACTCCCTCCTCTCTGCACGCACATTAAGCACACTGCACCGGGACAAGAAGAGTCACAATGAAATACCGCTACTAGATTTTCTTCAAATTTCTAATAATTGTCCACTGTCAGATAAAACAAAAGAGACATTAGATTTCCATTTTTACAATACACATAAGTGCAACGGAAGGCTGTTGGAACCAACTGGTCATTACCTTCACCCCCCCCCCCATGTCAGCTGTTACAGAATATATGAAGTATTGCCACTGATGTCTCAGGGCTTAGGACATCCCATCTTTCTGCTGCTTTTAATGGCTCTTCCTTTTTTCCCACCATATTAATTTCTAATGATGAGTGGATCCCAAGTAACATTCACCCAATTCTTTTGAACTGCACTAGTCAAGTTTAACTCCAAGGACTTTTTGGACCTTTTTTAATGTTACACAAGCAGAATGCAGATGAACAACTTTTTTTTGCTGCTTTTGGCTCATTACACCGTCCTTCTTTTAAAAGACCTTCATTTAACAATGTGAATTAATATGCTCCATGACCATGAAAGTAACAAAACAATGCAAAACTATTTGATGCAGTGTTATTTTTTTATGCAAAGTGAATTTGGTTATATTGTGCATGCACACACACACAGACACACACAGACACACACACTACAATAAAGTGTACTGCATGTTGGCAGAAAGAAGCATGACAGTCGTGTCGCTCACAACATCTCAGTTCGATAATTTCCTCACACTCAATGTTCACTGACACTCACTAGGGTTGGGGGGGTATGCTGGAGTCTATCCCAGCTCACTCCGAGTAAGAGGCGGGGTACACCCTGGACTGGTCACCACTAATAACAGGGCACATATAGACAAACAATCATTCCCATACCTATGGACAATATAGAGTCAAAAATTATCATAACATGAATGTTTTTAGAATGTGGGAGAACATAGATATGCCCAAGCGGAGATGCGACAAGTTATACAGGATGTAGTATTATAGTCACTAGGCTTCAATAATGTTACATTGATGAGACATGACATTATATTACATTAACTTCACACTGCATGTCCAACATGACAAAGTGAAATATATATAAATATCTCATTCTGTGTGGAAGTGGTAAGTTTTTGGCTTCTTACTTTCTCCAATCCTGTCTAAAGTTTAGAATAAGTATTTTGAAGTGGCTAACTAGTTAGCTGAGCATCTTGCTATGCTAGCGACGACCGTCTCTTAGTAGTGATCCTGTAGCCTGTGTAATGTGGTATGTAAAGGTGACTATAAGGCTGTTATTTCATGTCTACAGGGCTCTAATAATGTTAGATAACATATTTAGACAGGTTTTGATGCTTGGTTATTATTGAATATTGAAATTTGCTTATCGGGGTTGCTTTAGGAATCAATTCAACACGATTCAAAACGAGGGACGAATGTACAGTTAATATATACTGTATATGTTCAGCAACAAACACTCTATTAAAATGTTATTTCTTGCCAATTTATTTTATAGCGCAGGAACTTAACAGGATGTTACCTACAGCCACAGCTGTTGATGCCAATGCTTACTGAACTGGTGCTATTTAGAGACCCCGGCAGTTATTATATTTTCTAGACCACGGCCAGGATATTAAGTGATTTAATTAAATAAAAATTTAATTTGATTATTTTTATAAATATATATTCCAATTAATTTGGTTATTAGATTATTATTGATTATTATTTGATTATCCATATTGATTATCATTACCTCTATTTGCTGATTGGTGTTTTGTTCCGCTAAAGTTTATGTTACCTAACATGGTTCCTTGACCTATAAAGTAATGCTAAACAAACTTTTCCCAGCAGAGTTTGCTTTGTACAGATTGTGCTCCATTTAGAGAAATTGCATCTATCTAAATTCGCACATCGAGCCCAAAAAATCAATAGCTGGTGGCATCTGTTTCTCTTTTTTCCTCTCAAAGCGTTTGAGCCAGCAGATATATGATCTTTCATGTGAGGATTGAGTGAGAATGTGTCCCCTGTTACCTTTTAAAGTGATAACATGCCTGAATAATGACCTTCTCTTGCCTGCAGGGGAATATACACAATATGGATTACAGTCATGGAACACACACACACACGATATCTCCATCAATCTGGATTGATGTATCTGACCAAGATCTTTTGGACAGTTATATGCTTCTAACTTTGTGGGAAGGTCCTTTTCTGTATCCAGTACTCAAAGCAAGGTCCATGAAGGCATGCTTGGATGAGTTTTTTCTGGACTCAACCTCAACCTCTTATTTCCTCTAATGTCAGATTATCAAGCCAGCATGATCACCATGTGACAGAGCCCTTTTTTTTTTTATCTTTGTTTCTTTTGGATGTTCACTAGAATCTTGATGGATTCCATTAGTGTACTTTAGATGAAAAAGTAGGAAGCTAACCATCTCTGTAGTCCACATCTCTACCTGACAGCAGAAGTTACATGTTGCTGGTGTTCTCTAGACTGTTGATGCATGTCCCATCTATGCAACCTCTGAAGAAAATAGAAAGCACTGTAATGTGTGTGTGTGTGTGTCACCTCAGCAGTGGGCATCATTCTGTACACAATCAACCTTCCAAATGTCTCTCTACCTTGTATCCACACTTTGAGTTGGACAAGACGAGCTGAGAGCATTCGTATCCAGCATGTGTGTCCAAAGCAGAGGGAGGCCCTTGGCACCTCATCAGAAGAAGCAAGCGATCCTGCTTCTTAAATGTGTTTCTCCGCTCCCAGGGTTGTATTCTCCTCACTTTGGAAATATACTTTCTTCTTGTTTACCATTTTATGCACTCAAGAGCACAAAAACAGCTGAGAGCAAAAGGAGAGGTAGTGTATAATGGAGCAAGCAGTGTCATGTTGGAATGCTGCTAACTCAAACATAGTACTGCATCCCCAGGGAATAAATACAGAGCATTTGTGTAAGCTTCTGAGAGAAACTTCATGGCTGGATCCATTTTTTTAAATATATCAACCTGGGAAGTAGAAAATCTAATGTGTTCAAACATATTGTTGGGATGTTTATGGTTGGGGCCGTAGTTGACAGTGCTGTAAATAAACAAACCACATTATTAGACAAAGCATTATATATGAACATCATTGCAAACTGCAACAACAGTATTATACATATTTTGTGCTCGTTTGTCATTATATAAAAGGCATAAAGTCTGAATTCAAAAGTTACATATAACAAAAAATTCCAAGTGAAGTAGATATTAATAAATACACTAATAAATAAATGTAACTAATAAATAAATATAAATAAATAATATTTAAATTAATAAACATTAGTACAGTGTACCCCATGAACATGATATTCATTTCCCCTTCCCCTTGGCTCCAAACTAACTGCATTGCTTGTTGTTTTACAGAGTAGTTTTGATTCTTTTGGCAATACGGAATAAAGTACATCCCTTGTGGGCTTGTCGGCAACCCCACATGACACAGCAGACATGTACGGTTTTGAAAGATGTTTACAGGGATATGCCGATCACATGTTTTTTTTTTACGGAAATCCTCCGCTACTGATTGGTGGAGTATCCCTAATATCTACTGTTGGGGTCAGTGTTGTTACGGGTGTGGTTTAGGACTGCATAACCTTGCTTAATGCAATATTTGACTTGATCAAGAGTCACAGTTCTTTGGATGAAAAAAAAAATCCCATTGGAAATTATAAACATTGAATTTTTCTCTTCCAGGTCAGACTGTTAGTTTGCATTGATGTTTGTTGAATTGAGCGCTCATACAGTTTCGTGGCAATTTCTGATGACACACTGAGGTCTTTCATGATGTCCCAGATGAGTTTGTGTACAACTTTTGTCAAGAAATGTTAAAATTCCAAATTGTGCAATACTAAATTTGGCCTGTAAATCAAATTATTTGAGTGTGATACCTATTATTAATACAGTATATGTCTTATTCTTCAGACTGCAGTATTAACCTGAATATAACACACAACTCTGAAAAGTAGAGATATATTCCCTAAACGCATCAGAGCTTTTCTTCTTGTCACTCACATGTACCAGTGATCTGGAGAGATGGCACAGAGACCCTCTGTAAAATTTCCCCTTGTGGGACTAATAAAGGCTTATCTTATCTTATCTCATTTAAAAAAGGCGTTATTATCTTAAAAAAAGGTTATCAGCAAGTTAGCAAGCACTACTGGAGGTTATGACGTACAATTAATGAACAAACATTAAACAGCTAAGAAATATGTTGTTATTTCACGGCTATTGAAAACATATTTCTTTTTTCTTTTTTTGATATTGTCTTATATTGAGGGTCATCTTATAGTCAAGTCCTCCAATCCTTGTTTCTTTTGACTTTTTCTGACTCCACTATCCTTTCTTGTCAGGCCCATGTTGTCTTTCTTCTGTTGCTGGCCAAAACTTCATTTATGAAATCACCTTCTCTAGTCCATTGTTTAAAAAATTCTCCCATATGCTCCCCTGTCTGAGCAGGTGGCTAACCAGAGGAAGCCAACACCTCAGCGAGGGTTGGCATCCCGATTTGTATTGACTAAGTAGGAGGCGGAAATGTTGAATGTCCCTTTAGTTTTTCTTCCAACTAGATCATTTTTTTGACCTTATGTTGGCATTGAAACAGGTCACACATGCTTTGCTACCTGCTGGGTTCTATCTAATCCATTTGTGTTAACGTATTCTTTACATAATCAGCTTTGAATAATAGATTAAGACTGTATAATAGTAATAATCACATTTGACCGCGTTAGTCAGTTCATAAAGGACGGGAAATAAGTGGGATCATCCGGCATGAAGGGGCTGTGGATGTTCCCAAACGAGCAAAGGCATTAGAGCACTTCTCTGGGATAATGGTGACATTTAAAGGTACATTGAGAGCTGGTGAGCTGTAGCTTTTAGTGATGTTCTCCTATTATAGTTGTAATGTAACAATCGAAGGCATTGGATATGCATGAACCAAAATGACTGTGCTTGACAACAGGCCAGATACAACTCTAAACATTTCAAGTTCTCCTTCAGCTCCCATCGAGTGCCGTGAAGGAGGAGTTACATGTAAGTGTTGTCTGGATGTACTTCAACATAAGGAGGAAATGGATGAAACCCGTTGACGGAGTTGGCTGGGCATAAAAGCAGGGAATGGGACCAGGAATAGAATAAAGACACGACTCCACACCGGCCAGTCTCCTGCGGCTTCATGATGATTACTCTAATGTGAATCACAACTTCAGTATTCAACCAAACACAAGCAGGTCCGATTAAAGATGAGTCCATTGCTGTATTTGATCAAAGATAAAATATCATGTGGTTGTATTTCCACCAACTATTTTTGTATGTAAAGGTAATGTTAACCCTGTGTCTTCTCTTTGTTCCACTGATAGAAAAGAACACCTACGATGCCTCCGGCTCCTCCTTAAGCGACCTAGCGGTCCCGGCTGCTCCTGCTCATCCACCGGTTGACCAGTCACTGGAACAGCGGGTCTTCCGTTCAGAAGGCAGCACAGTATCAGAAGGGGAAGGTCTATCGGGCCAGGCTGCCTTTTCGTCTGTCTTAACTGTCATGGCGGGGACTGTCAAACACCCAGAGAGCCTTGATCACAGTCACACCTCCACACCTCTCTCCAGTGAAAACACCACACAATGGCCTTCACACAGTTCCAGCCGAGGCTCGGAGACAGCATCTTCATCGTTCTCCATCTGGGGCAACAGGACCCAACTGGGGAATTCGTGTAAGTTTTTTCATCATCGTCTCAATCTACTTTTTGTTGTCTCTATCACCCTTTTTGTTGGCTATCAAACTTTCACTCTAAAGGTCTCTGAGTTCCTCAGAAAGAAAACAGCAGTGCAGTGGATGTCCAAGCACCAGATGTCATTTAGACAACACAAATCACAACTGTCTCCCTGCCATCATCATCACAAGCAGTAAAAAGAGCAATAAACCCAAAGCACGCCTAATTGATTCATCATTGGACAATGTCCAAGTATGGCCATTTTGCAACAAGCTATGATGCAGCAGTAATCTTGAAATTAATACCCATGTGTTAAATTGTGGGAAACAGCTATATAAAGTAGTATTTATTTTTAACATCAAGAGGACACAAGGAATTGGCTGCTAACCAAAATAAGTATCGTATGTTTCCTTGACCAACGTCACTGTGTGCAGCAAACCGCTGCTGCCTCTGGTGTCCTTAAAGGACATCTAACCCGGGGATTTACTGGTGGCAGGGGGTCACGGCTGACCTTGCCATTATTTTAAATGACAGACTAGGAGAGACGATAGGGTCGCTGCCTAAATGTATGTTATCTCTATCTGACCTCCATCACAATGAATCAAATTAACATCGATTCCATTCAAGTGTTGACAATTTAGTGCCATGATAGCAGATCATAGTGTAACAGTTTAGTTTGCATACTTTTGCACCTTTTACAACAGACCCAAACTGAATTTAATCATAATGCTTGGTGGAAACAAGACTTATGGTGAGTGGTGGTTTATGAGCCAATCTCAAAAAAGCAGCACTTGCACTAGCAGTGGCAACTCCAGTCGCTGATGGGCAGCATACTGCGTGCAGTGAGATATTAGGACCTATTTTCAGCTTTGGCACAAAAAGTAATGGCACCACACATAAAGTAGAGCACTATCCAACCTGAGCCTTTTTTTTTAATGCCTCTGAGTCACAAGAGACAGGTTCTGGCTTTTATTGGCCAAGCGGTAATCCAAATACACAGAAGCAGATGGAACACCCAAATTTAGAGAATGGACAACTGTGCACGTGCACATGTTGAAGTTTAGCTGAACCGCTTGTGATTCCTTTCATCCATTGTGAACGGTTCAATTTGATTGAGGAAAGAGGAGAATCTAAATTGAGGACATATCAAAACATGCCTGATCCCTCACAGGAAGTGACAGTAATGTTTGTCTTCTTACAGCAGCCGGAACAAATAAGTTAACACCCGTGACATCCAGAGTGTCTGGGCCCGCTGTCCCCAAAGAGGCCAAACTCACCCCTTCTCAATCCACCGCAATGATTCCTCCTCCTGGTCCCACTGAGAGCACATCTCAGGTATCACCGCTGACTGCTCAACAGGACACCACAACAGCCTCCCTGACGCTCACAACCACCACCATCGCGACTTCAAGCACCACAACAAGAAAACCCAATAGTTCAGCGCCTTCGCAGTTACCCACTGTGACCACCAGGAAAACATCCACCACCACGACCATCAGGACTCCAATTACTAGGCGCCTATTCCCACCACCCGTTCTTAGGACAAGCCCTCCGAGAGGGACCACAACTGTCTTTGTCTCCCCTTTTACCACCACCACTGAAGCTCCACCTCAGCAATGCAACATCACTGAGAGAATGTGGGTGAGAACAGGTAAATAGGAGCCATGGGAATGCTTTAATGCTATGCTTTGTGTCCTATGTTGAACCCTGCCATTTTTTTGCACTGTGTCTTATAGTTGTGTCCATCTACGTGAGAAGGAACAGGCTGGACAGCATCCAGAGGCAGAATCTACGCAGAGGACTCAGTCAAGGCCTGAGGAAAGCTTTGAATGATAGTTCAGCCCAAGCACAGGTGAAATGATTATTATTCTGCTTTATTTAACCATTGACTGTGGGGTGAATTGGACTGCAGTGTAAAGCGCTTTGGGTGTCTACAAATCCAATCAATTATTATAAGGTGAACTGCTGCACACAAAAGGGTGAAAACGTCTCAAAACATGCACGCCTACTGTGTTACCTGCGCTAATTTTTTTTTGATAAATGCTCTAAAATGGTTGTGCTGTTGATATACCCCAAAGTTTGGCCACAGACAGTAAGTCGGATTGACTTAATAACTGGTTGGGCCACCCTTAGCAGAAACAACTGCAATCAAGCATTGTGATAACTTAAGTCTCCAAAGGTACAGTGGAGGAATTCTGTCCCATTTATCCTTGGAGAATTGTTGTCATTCAGCCACATTGAAGGGTTTTCCAGCATGAAGCACGTGATTCACTTTAGGACTTCGACTAGGCTTTATTTTATTTTTCTTCAGCCATTCAGAGGTGGACTTGTTGGCGTGTTTTGGATCATTGTCCTGCTGCAGAACCCAAGTTGGTTTCACAAATCTTCAGGATTGTTTTGGTAGACAGCAGAATTCATGCTTTCATTTATCACAGCAAGTCTTTCAGGTCCTGAAGCAGAAAAACAGCCCCAGACCACCACCATATTTTACTTTTATTATAGTGTGTTTTTCTGCAATGCAGCATTGTTTTTACACCAGATGTAATGAGACACACACCTACCAAAAATGTCACTTTTTCACACAGGGCCATGCTGATTTTTTTCCCTCCCTTCATAATAAAAAGTTAAAAATAATAAAAAAATTAACATTTAAATTTAAAATGTTCAGTTGTGTTGTCAGTGACTAATATTTACATTTATTTGATGACCTGAAACATTTAAGTGGGGTTGGCATGACTCAGTTGGGAGAGTGGTTGTGGGTTCGATCACGTCGAAGTATCCTTGGGCAAGATGCAAGATACTGAACCCCCAGTTGCATCAGGAGGTAAATGTCCTCACAGTGTCAAATTGCTTTTGGTGCCTTGGAGGTGGAAAAGCCATTTTAGGTGTGACAAATAATGCAAAAAAATAAGAAAACAGGATAGGGGCAAACACTTTTTCTCACCACTGTCTGCTAGCATGCCATGCCGAGCATCCACCTTCTTGCAATGAACTGCTTGTGAGCTTTTCACCCTTATACTTTTATATGGAGTTGTCAACAGTTTTCAATGTTTCCCTTGACACACATTTGGAGATGCCTTAACTTGAAGTCAGCATGAAGGACCCTCATGTAGGCTACGTGACAAGAGCTGAAGACTAATATAGAAATGAGGTTGAGTGATTGTGTCCCAGAAGGCAGTGCGGGGTGATGTCATATAAACGAGGTGCAGTTGAAAATGAGGACTCCAGATCCATCAGATCTCATGTTTTCTCATTGGCAGCGCACAAATGATGTTTATCGTTGTGGTTGTTGGCAGCAATGCATCATACTTACAGTCATGTGTTACCTCTACGAACAACAACTAGAATAATAAGCATATTGTTAAACTAATACTTAAAGGGAACTATCATGCTCATTTTTTGGCCCTATGTATTGCGTTGTGGACTCCTGTAGAGCAGCTACACATGATAACCAACTCACAAAGTTTTCTGGTTCTTCTAGAATTTGCATTCAGTTGTATTTCTTTGGATTTTGTGGTTCTGGTTCTGTTTTAATGTATTCCACCCATGGCCCACCTCACAGAGGGGTGAAACCAGGCATTTTGACCCATCCCAAACTCACTTCCAACTGTGCAAACCTCATTATCTGAAACTTTGGCATGGTTCAACAGGATAATACAACATTCTAACTACATTTATAGGTCAGAAAAGTGGAAAAAGCACAAGGTCCTCTTTAAAGCCTGTAATTTCTCAATGTGATTCCTCATAATGTGTAGATATATGTATCCAGTATATTAGTCCTGCCAATATGTGAAGGTCAGAGCTCTCCAGTGTCTTGTCTCGCGGAACGTCTTCTTGCTTCATTGCACCACTGTCACCCATTTCAGCATGGGGCTCCTTGGGCTCCTTTTAGAAGCACTGCTCTCTCATCCAATGGGAAGAGAACTGCTCGGCAAGGGCAATTGCCTGTGTGTTTAATTAAACATTATAGGTGCAAAGAGAGTGAATGCAGATGTGATGATGATGATGACGGTTTCAAACTATTAAAGGAGTTTCAAGCAGATGTGTAGATATTGTATATATTGACATTATTTTTAGAAACTGGAAATGTTTCCAAAGTGAGTCCTGGGGAATCTCGGATGCAGAGGTGTACAAACCTTTGGGCGAAAGAGACATTTTATTTTTTCTGTAACCATGGTTAATACACTCAACAAAAATATAAACACTTTTGTGTTTGCTAACCTCAAAGAGCTTGTTGTATGTACGCAAAAGCCAGAGCTCTGTCAAATATTGGTCACAAATTTGTCAACATTTGTGTAAGTAAGCAATTATAATTCATCCACCTAATACATGAGGTATATCAAGATGCTAATGACCATGACTGGTTGGCTACAATAAAAGGCCACTCAAAAGTGGAGTGTCCTTGGGATCCGAAAACCAGTCAGTGCCTGGTGTGACCATCATTTGCCTCAAATACTGTATACATCAACCCTGTGTTCGCAGTCCATCACTATGTCTGCCCATAGCATAACCCCACGACCGCTATAGGCCAAATGCACAGAGATACAGTAATGATATCATGATTGTCATTGTTGTACCATTCATCCACAACCCAAGACACACCTGTACAGTAATCCTGCGGTCTAACAAATGTGTTTACATGTCAGTGGATTTTCTGATCCATGACCCCCCAAGGGAAAGAAATGTTTTCAGTGCAGTTAGCATAGTTTCAACTCCTGGCCACCATGACACCCAGTGACTGGAGCTGTCCAGTGCTGGACCCAGACATGTCTAAATGTTGTTGCATGAGGAAGGGGATCAAAACTACACAAAACTAATTCCACAAAGATGTTGTGCTGAAAACATTATATTTTGTCATGAAAGCTCAATATATTGCCAAGTTTCAGAGCAGTTAGCGTGTAAAGACCTAATATTGAATATCTTGGACTACTTGGCAGTATTACAGTGTGGATATTTTTCACGTTTTTGTTGTATTTTCAGTTGTCATTTGTCTGTTTTTTTTTTTAGGTAGAGACCGTATTTGGGTCCCCCAACATGACGGTGGCTTATCACGTGACTGGGAGAGAAATGGTTTACATCCCCTCCGTTGTGCTTTCGGGCTTGGATGCTTACGGTCGAGATAAGCTGATTGCAGACTTGCGACAGTACCTTCCCATGGTGACAGCGCTGCCCATTCCCGTCGGAGTGTGGAGATCAAACCCAGCTCTTGGATTCCAGCTGAAAACAGGTCAGGAAGGAAATAAGAAGAAAAATAAATCTTCAGATTTGCCTAAGACTATTTTCACCATGCTTCTTTGGCTGATGTGGAGAGAAAAATATTGTGTTTCCTTGAATCCTTGCTTCTTTTTTTGCCATCCAAACCAATAATTATTTTTATATGACAAAGGCAGAAACTATACTGCACAGAAAGTCAGAATATAAGTATTAATCACAGACTTAAAAAATCGAACTTATACTTGAGCCTTTTTTGGGTTTCTTGTTCTAGTTCTGCAGTTTGTGGGTGTAGCCGATGATCCGCGATCCTGTCAGTTTTCCCAAATGATGGAACAAAGGCTGGAGAAGGTTTTTTCAGAAGCACAGGCCAAAGTGCTCAGTGACAACAGCAAACTGTCTGTACAAGTGAGGAAACTAACTTTCATTAAATTCAACCAAGCAGGGATTTCATATTTATTCCATTCAAATAGTTTTTAGGGGTGCTCCGATCGAAATATGTTTTTGTCTAAATTAAAGTGATTTTATGGTTAATTTTTTCATGACATATAGCTAGCAGGAGGGGTGCAGCCAGGAATTCTGTGTCCCATGAAAATCATGTTCCCACGTCCCCCACTAATTAATTATACATTTTATTAGTAATTACCTATTTTTTGGAATCTTTAGTATTCAAGGCAACTTGTCCTGACTTTTCCCCTTTATTCAGCACCCCAATAGCACTCATAAATATATCGAAATATAATATATATAAATGAATTGAAAAATGTATAATTAATTAATGTGATTGGTATTGTCCAATTTCAGTCCTGATCATACAAGTCCTGATCTTTCAGTCCATGATCGGTATCGGGATCAGCAGCATAAAACCCTGATCGGAGCATCCCTATTTTCAGTGCTTTTTCTGTTGACCTCCAGTGTATTTTATTCTTCTTCTTCTTCATCCCGAGTCCAGATGCTGAGTGTTTCCCAAGCTGCAAGCTCTCCTGCTGTGTCATTGGTTTACAGTGTGAAGAATGGGACTGTCTTTCTTAATGGCACCACTGCGTCAAACCTCCTTGGTCAGCTGTCCGCTGAGCTGGTGGGCTACTTTCTCTTCTACCCGCCGCTTATCGTCGCTGAGCGTAAGTCACAATTTGGCCCCTGAAATACATCCGTTTGTCAGATGTAATTCAACAGACTTCGAGCTACAACATTTCATTCCAAGCATGCTGGCTATTTTTGTTGTTGTTGTAGATACACTGACTAATCACATTAGTGCACATCCTACACAACCTTTTTGCGACCTTGCTGTGTTATGGTTATTAAAACACAAATTAACAACTGTACAGTTTTTCATCTGCAAGCCAAGGGCATATTCTATGCCTTAGTTCATACTTAAAAAAAGAAAAAAAGTAAGGATGACAAACAATCAGCAGGAGCCTAAACAGCATTCCCGCAGAGACCTGGTGTGCAGTCTGTTCTCATCCAGAATGCATGTCTGCTTTGAGCCAACTACGAGATTCACAGGCTTAATTAAAAGCCACGTTACTTTAAATTTATGTACCCAGAAGGAAGATGCAGTTAGTTTCATGATAGAAAGGCATCTACGTATGTGCAGTCCACAACCATCTCATTCCTTTAGTCGACATTCAGACAGATGGTTGGCTTTGCACCAGTCAGTTAGCTTTACTTCAGTGTGATGGTGCTTGTAATGGATTATTATGGGGAACTTGTGCTGCATTCCTTAAAAAAAAAAAAAGGAAATCAGATAATTATAAGGAGGTTTAGTTTGGGGTGTATTTAATTAGATGTTGTTGATGTTATACATCAATACACGGAAAACAAAACATTCAATAAATTATTTATAGTGCAAAATTACCAAATTAAAAGAAAAAAAATCAAAACTGCATTACGGGACTTACAGCTGCATAGGTGATTTCTGACGTTTTATTCTCGATTTCAACCATGTGCTGTCAATCATTATGGCCTAGAGTGCAGTGTCAGATGACTTGTCTATTGTGTTTCTCTCCTGCCTGAGGCTGATTCGCTATTCCTCACGTCCGCAGTGCACATCCTTTGTGCCTTTGCCTCGTGGGATCCTACGCATCGCGTGTGTTCCGCGTGTAGGGGGGGGTAGGCCCTGCTTGTGAAGTTGGGGCAATACACCCTGTTTTCATTGAAAAGCTGTTGTTCTGATGATCAAGTCTGGTTCTTGTGTGTCTCACTGAATATTACAGTAACATTACTGACACCTAGTGACCAGTGCAGAATACTACATATCAATGTCTTCGAATGCTTGAAAATGCTTAATTTAGGCAAAAAATAAATTGAATTTTCTTAAATATGAATATGTTTTCAGTGATTATAGGTCATATTCAAACATGAAACAAAATGTATTATATACATGTATGTATTTATATATTTTTGAAAAAAACATGAAGATACAAAATTTGACCTGCAAAGTGGCAAGGGATGACTGTACAAACTATAGCAATTAAACACAAAATTCTCTGAATAGAAATAGTATCAACTATGCATGAAGGTACAGTATTTGTGCCAAAAATGTGGTTTGTTGATTTTCCAGTAGTATTAAATGCAGCATTAATTTAAGTCGGTTTACAAGAGGCTTTTGAATGGGACATGTTGTATTCATTGCATTCTGGGATGTCATAATCACTTTGGCAGATGCTCCTAGCATCACTGAGACACAGCTATTGACATATAGCCAGTTTATTTACATCAAGCATAAAGATGATAATGAGCATTAAATTAAGCACTCATTAAAATTACATTAGGGACTAAAGTCGTCTCTCAGTAAAGAAAACTAGAAGGCTGAAAAGTTTAAGAACAGAGAGTAAAAATCAAACACGATGAAATCAGACTTGAAAATGAGGAATGTTTGTTTTCACTCTGTCCTCCAGCGACGTCACTGGTGTTTGTAGGTGTGTAGGTGTGACTCCCTCCTCACCTCCAAGTCAATTTGTGCTGGAAAATAATTAACAGCGGGGGGATTCTCCCACCACAGTTGCGCATGGCTCAGACAGCATGGAAACACCACTGCCCTGCAGTGCCTGTTCGTAACGCCGCTGACTTTCCAATGTGTTATGTGGGTTGGACGGCTCCCACTCTGCTCCTCACTTTCTCTCAAGTAGAACACAAGAGGGGTTGTTACCTATTTTGAGTCCAAATAATCAATCTTCCACCCCAGCATTTACGAGAGCCTTTTGTAACTTGCTTGTTACATTTGGGAGTTATGGAGAGAAATGTTGCTGGCTGAAAGTGAGACCTCCAAGCTCTTGTTTGTAGCCTTCCATTGAAATAGATGGACACAAAAGCAATTAGTAATAAAAACTGCATACGTTGCATCACCAAATCGGATTAAAAAATCATTAAACATTCGCTGACGTTGCTGTGATCTACAGATAACCTTTCTCTGATGTGTATGCAAGCACATTTGCAGCTTTACGAGCAGCAATGATACTGTTACCTTTGCTGAACACCATTTCTGCTGTCAGGTATGTAGGTATTTGGAAGGATTATGCAAAACAAAAATCAATACACAGTAAGTCCCCATTAGATTTTGTTGCAAATTCAGCTAAAGCTGTAAATGTAGGCAATAATTTTCATTTTTTTTAAAGTATAATTGCATTTGGGCAAAATGATGCAGCGATCTAGCAGATCCAATGGATGGAGATGAGTATCACAGTCCTCTGATCCAGTTGTCCCTCGCCTCTTCGGGGTGTCGAATTTTGTGGCTTCACTCAATCATGGTTCATCGAAAATATATAAATTAATAAATCATGCTGTTTCGAGGTTGAATACAGACTATTATTAGTGAAAACGATGTATAATGAAGCAAATTGTAAGGATTTTTGCCTAAATTAACTTGGGCAATTAATTAAGTTCAATTAATTAAAGTTAAAATTAATTAAGTTAACTGAACTAAAATACACACATAAGGTATTCAAAAGATGCATTTAAAGACACTGTGAATAAAGTGGGAGGAAGCCGGAGTTCCCGGAGAAAACCCACGCATGCACAGGGAGAACATGCAAACTCCACACAGAGATGGCCGAGGGTGGACAGTCTGGAATCATTTACGTTAAATTAAGTTTGGCCTCTCGATTGGTTAGGTGTGGGTCATGATAAGATGTCTGCTAATGTTGTTCAAGCTCAAAACTATGGGGGGCATAGATTTGTTCACTATCCATCCATTTTCTATTATTCTTGTCCTTTATGTGGTAACTTGTGTCATTTAAGATACGGTCTTCCTTCAGTGCCATTTTTGGTTCAAAATGTTTGATATCAAAATGATTTCCTAGAGCTCTACAGTCATGTTTACATTGCTGAATCCCTTTTCCCCAGCCACCATTCCTGTGGCGTACCTGCCGTCATGCCTGAGTGTACATATGAGTCTGCTTTCATAGACCAGTGATGCAGCAGTCCCACAAACACTGCAGCAGCCTCCAGCGCAGCAGCTTAATCAGGCAGGAAATAGATGTAGAAAGGAACACAGCAACGTGGACCAGAGGTTTCCATGCGGCTGTGTTTGTCTGACATGCAGCAAAAAACAAAAACAGCTTTACTTTTTACACCAGATATGGTGTGAAAAAGTTCATATTTTGCCTCGCCAGACCACAGAGTATTTTCCCAAAGGTCTTGGGGATCATGAAGATGTTTTCTAGCAAAATTGAGACGAGCCTTAAAGCTCTTTTTATTCAGTGGTGGTTTTCATCTTGGAACCCTGCCATGCAGACAGTTTTTTGCCCAGTGTCTTTCTTATGGTGGAGACATGAACACTAACCTTGAGGCAAGGCAAGTGAGGCCTGCAGTTCTTTGAATGTTGTTGTGGGATCGTTTGTGACTTCTCGGATGAGTCGTTGTTGTGCTCTTGAGGTAATTTTGGTCCTGGGAAGGTTCACCACTGTTCCATGTTTTCACCATTTGTGGATAATGGCTCTCACCGTGGTTTGCTGGAGTCCCAAAGCTTAAGAAATGACTTTGTAACCTTTTCCAGTGTGATAGATCTCAACTAATGTCAGTTAAGTTATTTTTAATGGGAGGGGGGGCAATCAATTTTTCACGCAGGAACATGTAGGTTTGGATTTTTTTCTCCCTTAATAATAAAAAGTTTCATTTAAAAACTTCATTTTATGTTCAGTTGTGTATTTAAAGTTTGTGTATTTAATGATGATGAAACTGAACTTGATACTTTGGTTTAAGTGGAAGAAGTTAGATCATAATTTTGTTCTCTTTTCAGCTTTGGAATATCACAACCTGAACACCTCTATTGCCACCAGAGACTTTTGGGTTATCACAGGTAAAAATATTCAGGAGACATTATATTATTCTTTATTTTACCTTGTATTTTATGTATCCGGTGGACATTTGGGGCAGGGGCTTCGTTTTATTGACCTGCATAACGGAAAAAAAATATGAAGACACAAATTTGAAATGTTGATACTAATAACTGTCCTGAATTTAAGATCAATTGAAAAGTGGTAAGAATGCTGTATAAGATAATCTAAAAAGACTAAAAAGCTACAGTATCTTACATTGCTAACGAGACTGCTTGGCTTGTGAGACCAATTCTGTTCAAGGTCTTTTCCATGATAAAAACATATAGTGACACTTAACAAGACGTACAGTCAGAAATATGACCTTTTGACCCTGAATAAATTGAAACAACGTTAAGCTCCATGGGGTTATTATTGATCAAGAAGGGAGTGTAGTCAGTATGACTTTTATAGTCTTCAGCCTCGGTGGATGTTGAAATGAAACCCATTCAAATGCACATCATTTGCATATAAACACACATGTATCTTGTCATACCTTCTAACAACCCTCTGGGGCTCTCTGCTGCGTCCCCCCCCCCTTCACAGTAATCCAGGATGTGGATAACGACAGCCTGGAGGGACTGTACCAAAGCTTTGCCAGTCTGATGGAGCAGCGACTTGCAGAGTTGTTTGTTTTGGCAGGCCAGCAAGGTACTCGATTCAGACGTGCGACTGCTGTCGGCAGCTACACTGTGCAGGTATGAAGGAGGCAGAGTCGTCCAGCAGGACAAGAATCTGTGATAATTGCAGACATTGAGAGAAGATAATCTCATCAATTATTGACAAACCTACTTAACCCTAAACCTAACCACTACCACCAATACTACTATGTCTGTTTTTCTGGTCAGATGGTGAGTATGAAAAGGGTGTCAGGATTGAAGAACCCAGCAGAGATGACGTACTATGTGCAGCACAATGGCATTCCTTTAGCGGGCACGTCAGCTGCCAAGGTCCTCAACACGGTGGATTCTCAGACGATGGCACTCACCTTGGGCTACTTTGTTCAGCTGCAAGCAGAACGTAAGCACCTGCATGCTTTTATGTTTGACAAGTAGACGTTGAAAGAGTGACAAACCCTGTAAACATGGCGGGTTTAGAAAGAAGAGCTTGCTAGAAGCTTTGTGCTCTCTAATCTCTCACTCAAATGCTCCCGGCAGGACTTGAGTTTGCTCAGGCTGCAGAGCCGCTTGCTGTTTCGTGAAGAGTGCAAGAGCGAGAGAGTCGAGGGAGTTAAGAGCTTGCAGCATCCTCTCACTCATACGTTAGATTGTTGCCGCAAAAAACTCAACATTAATTTTGCTTGTGCAGCTCAACAATTGGGCCGCGTTCAAAGACTGAAAACCTTGCCAACCTTGCCATAAAGAGATCATGACAGTTTGGATACCAGACACAAAATGACACTAAATTCACATTTTTGCCAGTTTTTGGCTTGGCACCTTAAGATCTTAAGATCCTTAAGATCTGTTGTTTCTGGTCATTTTTCAACAGGTCTTAAAATTTTGGTCATGAGTGTAATTGCTTAAGTTGGTCATGTCACATTTGCACAGCCACTTGTTGCTAGGTAGAATTCAGAGAGGGCTCAATCATTACTGACTCACAGGCCCATACTAATTTACTAAAAAATAGCCTATTGATGTATTTTATTTAATAAAATAAACATAATAATAAGGGGCTGCACGGTGGACGAGTGGTTAGTGCACAGGCCACTTAGCTAGGAGATCAAGGCTTTTCTCCGGGTACTCCGGTGCACATTCCAAAAACATGCTAGGCTAATTGGCGACTCCAAATTGTCCATAGGTATGAATGTGAGTGTGAATGGTTGTTTGTCTATATGTGCCCTGTGATTGGCTGGCCACCAGTCCAGGGTGTACCCCGCCTCTCGCCCTCTCGTGAGGATAAGCAATATAGAAAATGAATGGATTGATAATAATAATAAAACAAGTAAATCAAGCCATACAGATATGACCAATGACAAGGTTGATGAAAATATTGCATAACCTGGAATTTGGCTCACTTCGTCACTAAAGGGATTTTTAATTAAAAACACGACAGGTGCAATGAAATGTAATGAAGTGATGATCATGTTTTTTATTCCTCAGCCGTGGTCAAGAACCCTCCCAATAACCTTTGGATCATCGCCGCAGTGTTGGCGCCCATCGCCGTGGTGACACTCATTATACTCATCATCACAGCCGTGCTGTGCAGAAAGAACAAGAAGGACTTTAAAGCAGATGCCATCGGCAACCTTAATCCACGAGCTAAGGTATCCATAAACTGCATATCAACCCTTCTTGGACATTCTATCCATGCCACCTCAACCATTCTGTAGAGCCTAATTACGCTACATACATTCACTTTTAGCCATTGCACATTGGGGGGGATACATACTTGTATTCATTTGTATGTGGGAGGCTGCATTGTTAAGTAAAGTTCAAAAAATCAAAACCTCTATTTTGGAACGTCTCAAACCATGTTTTACCTTCAGCCTTAGTGTATTTTTTTGTGATAGCACCAGAGAAGGGTATTTATAGACACACTTGATGTCAGTTTTCCAGCAGTTTTAAGCTATAATAATGGCCACAAGGTGGCAGGAGTACATTTGATAAGAGCTTGTCGATTTGAATGGAAAAAGCATACAGGACAGCAAGGAGGAAGAAGAAGAACGTGAAGGTTACTCATTGTACGTAAATTTTAAATACGGCCATTGCACACACACATACATGCACACACAGTTCAGTTCCAGATAGAAAAATTCTAAATAGTTCATGGTGCTATATTTTTGATGCAAAATAACCCTTTCTGTGTTGTTTATGTGTTTGTGATATTTGAGCTGTCACAAAAGCAAAACAATTGTGTTGAAATGCAAGTAATGCTGGAAATGTATATTTTTAGAAAAGGCTGTTTTTTTATTTATTCGGGAACTGATATATTCTTGCCCGATGGTCTACTGCTGATTTCTACAGAATAGAAAAGTAGAAACAACTTTTTTTTTCTGATGAAAGTGGAGGGGAGGTTCCATGTTTACATAGCCATAGAACACATTATTCTGTTTCCTTTGAAAAATCAGTCAATGCTGTCTATTTCACTACTACTTATCACTCTGCAATGTTGTGACATAAGTAAACATTTCAATAGGTCTGTTAAAACATTTTATTTCAATTTCAGATGGCATATCGGCGAGATGTGAACTACTATCATCAGGTAAATCATTTTCTTTGGTTACACAGTGCCAAGTCAGGGGACTAGATAGCGACGACTACACTTCAGTAAATTCATGCATGCTGATGGAAGCTAACGATACAGCAGCCCTCTGGAGTCATGAAGCTTTTTACAATGAGAATCCCTCGGATGAAAAGCAATTGGCTTCAAGCATCCTCCAGATGTTACTTGACACATCCAGCCATCTTTTCCAGACAGTGTTGATGAAGCACAAGTGTGTGAACTTGTGGCTGTGTGTCTGTATATCCAGATCAAACTCATCTCACACCTCCTGTGTCTTGGGTTATTATTGCTGAGTCTGGGCTCTCTTCACCCGACTGGATCAGCGCACATGAATGAAAACAAAAAGTGACGCCCTCAGCACATTTCGCTGCTTTACTGATACCAATAAAAGTGCCACACTACACTGTAATCCACAGTTTATACAGCACAAAATCGATCCCTCGGTGACCTTTAGCATGTAAAAACACCCACACAGTGATTACATCGGGAATAAAAATGGTGATTGGTTCATTTAGCAAATATTCTTCATATTGCAGTCAGTGCAAGTCATTTAATGTCAAAATAAAAAATGATCAAACATAGTGAGTTGGACTGTATTGCTCAGTGGAGTGTCACATTGATTTTGCAACATTGACCAGATGCATTGAAGCTAAAGCAATTTATGACACATGGTAGGAGTGCACACACACTATTTCACTCTGTTTTCCTTCAGTGGCCCCCGTTCTCTACACACATTAAATCACCCCCCCAACCCCCCTGCATCCCCTACTGTATTTTAATGTTTAAATGCATAGCTATATTTTTATGAAAACGTGCCAATCTCATTTTATCACCACCCACTGTGAGTGTTTATTCAACAAGAATTTGGACGAAGATGAAAAGGGGCTTCAGTTAAATCAATTTATCTTCTCCAGTTGAAGGCACAGCGGCAACTCGTTTATTTCTTCCTGTATAGTCTCTGGACATGTCTGAAAAAATAATCACTTTCAGATATTTTTAGATTACTGTCTTCGGGAAAGTCTTCTTGATGCTTTGAATTTTAGAATATGTATATATAAAATCAATAATTCATACTTTTTACATTAGCAAAAAAATTGAGATAAAAACGATATATATTTCATTTAAAGTGATCATTATTATTACAGTATAACTTTATTTCATTTGATCTAATATGTATTTTCAATATGCTTTTAGAAATTGGTTCTTCTGGCACATAGTGGGTCAATTTCTTCTGACCTTCCGAAGTCATTCAATATGTTTCTATAAAACACATGCTGTTCACTAGATATTTTTGACACCGTTTGATATGGCTTTTTGGCATCATGTTTTTAAATTTTTTTTTTTTTTCAGCCGGTCCAAGGTTTTGACTATGCCAAGCAACATTTGGGCCAACAGGGAGGAGATGAGGAGACCCTACCAGGCGGTCAGGATACTTTAGTGATGTCCCTACAAATTCGGGATGCACCGCTTTCCCTGGAGAAGACCTTGAAACACGAAGGCACAGTCACCAAGGCGAACCTTACGGGTGACAAACACAAAAGGTATTGTCATCGCATTACAAATGTCCAGTATCAGAACAGAAACCATGCAGCACAATCACCAGCCTATTCAGTGAGCTCTCAGATTAGTGCACAAAAAAGCCTCACGTGTACCACCCTAATGTCTTAATGCTGATTGATGTGCAGGCTTGAGCAGAGATCTGTGTTTGACCAGGTCGAATGTATTATTTCCTTTATTTGACAGTAAGAAGTACTGTTCTGGAAATGAATTGTCATGTTAAATCATGACAGATTGTTTAATGCTCACGCACCAAAAAGGGCAAAATCTGTCATAGGCCGGATTCAATTTCAGTGCAGCATAATGAGATTAAAAGGAAATCTTTGTGACAGAATAAGCAATCCTCGATGAAAGCTTGTTGTGGGTTTCATGTCAAACCATCACTCTTTACATTGACTCACTGTCATCAATCACAATGCAGAGACACTTCAACTTTACCTTTACTACTCCACACCAAATGGAAGCATCCATGCATTCATTTTATTCTGTGTAGGGCCACAGAGAAGCAGGGGCATACTGGACATCAGCTGACAGCAAGAGAGGCGGGAACCATATTCATCACATAAAAGCAACAACCATTCACACTTAAGGGGAAATTTAGAGTTCTTACTTAACCTAATATACACAATAAGCACCACTAAATTTTAAAGAAAAAACAAATTTTCTATACCGCTTCCTCATCAGGGTCGCTGGGGGGTGCTGGAGTCTATTCCAGCTTTCTTTGGACGAGAGGCAGGGTACACCCTGGACTGGTTGCCAGCCAATCACAGGGCATATATAGACAAACAACCATTCACACTCACATTCATACCTATGGACAATTTGGAGTCGCCATTCATTCATTCATTCATTTTCTACCGCTTTTCCTCACGAGGGTTGCAGGGGGTGCTGGAGCCTATTCCAGCTGTCTTTGGACGAGAGGCAGGGTACACCCTGGACTGGTCGCCAGCCAATCACAGGGCACATATAGACAAACAACCATTCATACTCACATTCATACCTATGGACAATTTGGAGTCACAAATTAACCTAATTTGCATGTGAGAACATGCAAACTCCACTCAGTGATTCCCAAGCGAAGATTTGAACCCAGGTCTTCCTGATCTCCTGACTGGGTGACCTACATGCATAAATATAGAAACAGTTTAGTAGGATTTTTTTTTTTACAGTTTTCCCATAATGCAGTTATTTTTGAGAAAACCATTTCATTGGAGCAGCATAGAAAGCATAGAAAATAGTGCTGCAGTGCTGCCATCAGAGGGAGCCAAATGATCCTGATCCCAAAGTCCAGAGGGAAGCTGATGTCATTGCAGTGCCCCAATGAGTATGTTGCTCAGACGCAATGTCATATGGGAAAACTTTAATGTTACTTTAACCATGACTATTCTAACCCCTAAGCCCATGACTACGACTAAATACCCACCCTAATTAATTATTATAAAACCATAGCTGTTAACCATGAAATGGTGTCACCAAGCACAATGACAAATTATGTGAATGGATATGTGGTTATGCTACAATCTGGTGAATGAGTTGGCTAACATTGACCCCTGACCTGAGAGGTGTCTTTATAGTAGATCAGTGGTTCCCAAAGTGGGGTTTGCCATGGGGGATATGTGAATAAACATGAAAAACCATTTGCACCTAACACTCGGAATTACTGGTACGCCTGAACGCCTCACAGTGCAAGAACACTGCAGCAGAAAGGAGACAGTGGCAGGTTGTTGCTTGCTCTGTGTGCATCATATCAACAAATAAGTAAGTTTGACAGATTACTTTGTCCATTAAGAGTGTTTCATCCTGAAGATTTCATTTATATGGGCAGAAGTAGGGGGTACATGACTTCGGGTCAAATGTCTGAAGGGGTACATGACTGTAAAAAGTTTGGGAACCACTGATCTAGATGAATGGCAGTTTAGCAGATTTTTTGGCAGTTTAAAAGCACACAATAAAATCAACGAGATTGTCGTAAACTTTAATCACGGAAAAAAAGAGACTATATATATATATACGTATATATATATATATACTGCACAATGACTTATGAACATTGCAGTGTAAATGGACAGATAAATTACGTACACGTGATAAAAAATAGAGCGATGCAAGTCAGAAACAATATAAATTCAAATAAAGTCAGTAGTTCTAAACATTAAAGTCAGCAGTGCAGGCCAAGTAAAGTATACCGGTAAACTACCCTTTGCGGTTATCTGTCTTTTAAAGGGGAGACGATGGAGGGAAGATGCTGTGATTGAATTTATTTAGTTTTTAGTGTCTTAGCTTTTTCCAGAGCTGAGGGAGTAAAAAAATAATGTCCAGGGTGAATGTGGTTCTCACTGATATATCTGGCCTTCTTTTGGTTTTGGGGTCAACCAAGGTAGATGTGTAAAGCTGTGAGAGTAGCCAGTGTTCACCACCCGTTGCAGATCCTTCTTGTCCTCCAGAGTGCAGCTGGAGAACCACGGCGTACAGCAGATACAGTAGATATATAGTGTATACTGTAGATACCTTATTAATACAATGAAATGGTGCATTTAAGCTATTCCAAATGTACAATGTAGTCTTCCCCCATGCCAAAATGTAGTCACTGTTATCTGTAGTATGGTTCTTTTTCCCTAAAGATTCATCATGCTCCCTTTTCCCTACTCTTTTGTCATGATTCCACATCTATTAACCTCCCCCCCCCCCCCCCCCCATGCAGGCTATGTAAATGTGTTCTCTACGTCTCTATTAGTTATCACACAGCACACGTCTTTGTTGAGGCCGTGCAGTGCTGCTTCAACCGGAGCAGGGAGGGCAGCCTCTGTCTCTCGCGCTCTCTTTGCTGTTATCGTTCTGAGCAGACAAATAGGGGATGGACTGCGGCGCTTTGATGTCACTGTTGGCGTGGCGTCCTCCGAGACAAACTATGATCAGCACTAATTCCATCAACAGTGTGGCGTTTAAAGCTACTTTGACATGAGGTTGATGGAGGCACGCATTAGTCTCATTCACAGCAGACAGATGTCCTATCAGTGCATCATGGATAAAATAACAGACACACCATGCACCAATACATGCGAGGGATCTGTATCCTTCCACTGTAAACATTTATGTTTTACAATTGGCATAATAGTTCAATATGTTTGGCGGTGATGCAGGAAGGTGAGGCTGTTAAGGGGAGGGGATGACATAACCTGGCGGCGAGCCCAGCTTGCTGAGAGCTCACTGCCTCTCCTGTTGCTATGGTTACTTGCAGCAAGTTGTTGAGTGAGGACGGTTCCGTCATCAGCAGCGAATCAGAGAGGCGGAATTCCGTCAGAGGGTTGATGGCGCCGAAAATCACAGCGCAGCAAAAACTGACAAAGGAGGAGGCCCGCAAGAGAGATGGTGAGAGTCGCATGCAGGTGCTAATACAAAATAATTAATTCTTCCTATAAGACAAGGTCATGTGTGTCACGACCAGCATTAATGTTTCCTGGTTGATTATTCATATACATACAAGGGCCACACTCAAAAATACTCTCTTTCTTTTCTGCATTATGATGCATTACATGAACCAAAATGTTACCAGTCAGCAGTATGCAGAGATGGACATGACGCATAATACAGCATATCACACTATGGATGTTGGTGTTTGATAATTACACTCACTAGATCACTAATTGGGAGTCAGAAAAGCTGCTGCCAGGAATTCAACATAGATTGCTGATATTAACGAAAGTCATATATCAACTAGGGATTTGACTCAGGGAAAATTAAAGATCAATTAATTCTCATCATGAATTGTCATCAATCATTCTCTGGCTGTTGGATGAAATTCTGTTTCCATGCCAATGTTGTATTGAGTGTTGAGAATATACCTTGAGATTTCTGAGCAAAGATGTGGATCAACTTCCCATAGTGATTCTTGCACTTCTTGCACATAGTGATTCTTGCACAGCACCTCTGCCGGTTGTCGCCAAGTTGTGCACTCCATTTTGCCTCATTTGCTTCAAGGCTGGATTAATTCCACAAAATTAAGCAAAGCGTGAGGCTTTGGAGATGCAACAACTTGAGAAAAATAAAGAAAAACACTTTTCAAATCTGCTAAGCTAACTTCACTTATGTTTAAAGGCAATCTAAATTGAAAAGTCCACAAAAGGTGTGTCCATTAAAAGTGACAGCCTAACTGAGTTGTCAGAGCTATTTGTAGTGACTTTATGAGTAATGTTCGTCATTGTTCTCCAGATCCATATGATTCCTCTTCGGGCTCCCTGCAGCTCATTTCTATAAAGCCAATAACAGCTCATCCCAAGTACTCGCAGCATGCGTCTTCTGATCGCAAACAAAATGCTGCCATGGTCAATGGAGAGGTAATTTATGTGCATTATTCGAGTCCTATTGGCTGAGTTGTACTGTATACTGTAGTGTTATGTTGGCTTTGAACCAACATCCCAATGCTTCTCTTCTATTCCCTCCTCGCCTCCATCCTTGTAGGTGAACCTGGCTCACAAGCAGAGGTCGGACATCGAAAACTATCGGAATAAGCTGCGACTCAAGACGAAGAAGAAGGACTATTACGACTTTCCTTCCATAGATGGCAGCAGTTACGGAGGACAGGGCCTCTTGCAAACTCAGCGGCAGGATCATGGGAGGGCGGAGCCAGATGAGGAGCGAAATTCCACTTATGTCAAGTCTCATGTAAGGTGAGGACAAGTGGAAATGTCAGCGGTCAGACTAGTTGGGCCCGCAAAAAGAAAACAATTTAAATAGAATATTCAATTCAATTGGCCGCATGGTGGCCACACAGTCATGAGATGGGAAAGACCTAGGTTCTCACCATGCGTGTGTGGGTTTGCTCCAGGTACTCCAGTTTCCTACCACATTCCGATAATTGCAAATTGTCCATAGGTATGAATGTGAGTGTGAATGGTTGTTTGTCTATATGTGCCCTGTGATTGGCTGGCGACTAGTCTAGGGTGTATCCCGCCTCTCGCCCGAAGACAGCTGGGATAGGCTCCAGCATACCCCCTGACCGCCGTGAGGATAAGCGGCATAAAAATGGAATGATGGATATTGACGTCTGTTTTATCGTCACTTTTTGTGCATAACTGCAATTAAGTCACACGTGTTCATGTTTTCTGGCATCATAAAACCCCCTGTCACACTCTCGGGACACTAAAACAAATGAATGAGTTTTAATTGATTTGCTCTGAATGCATTCTCTTGACTGAAGTACCATTTAACTGCTGTGCCGCCCACATTTGGAACAGAAAGATGGAAAAATCCAAGACTAGATATAGATATCCAAGGAAACTATGAATCCGATTAGATGGCTTCCCACATTTTGTGGTTGCTATTAACTGTTAAATGTCTTTCTTTTTTTATGTGGTCTGCAGGCGCTCCCAGGTAGGGCAGACAGCCTATCGCAGTAGACAGAGCCTGAACACTCCAAGTCCTGGAGGAACCGAGATGGACCTCCTTGTGATGAGGGAGAGACCCAGGAAAGGCATTCGAAACAGTGGCTATGATGTGAGTCAAAACTTTGAAACCAATATGCCACAACGTAACATACTGTACTATAGCAAATGGCAATGCCATTCCATACAATAATGCCATACTATATCATAAGATGTCATACCATGGAATACTTGGTACAATCCATAACATGTCATGCTATGAAGAAATGCACCAATGTACTATGGAGTGTTCTGTGCCATCTTGGCCAATTTTAAAACATTAAGATAGAAATCAGACATATAGTTGTGGATACAGTGTGGAACACGAGCAATCTGAGGGAAAACAGTTGCTTTATTCATAATCCAAATTAACATTTATATGGTCTTGATACATAATGCATATATCCATCTGACTTTCATGCTGACATTTTTTCTTTGTTCCATTATAGTGCCTGGTTCCTAGGTGTAAAGTACAGTAGAAGACTTCTTTTTTAAGTCATATAAGCAGTGATCGTGACTCAAATGCTATTGACCTTGTCCCCTTTTATATTTAGTCCATTTAATGAAAGAAAGACATATTATGTAACCTTACTCAGCGGTCTGCATGACACAGCAGAGTGGAGCAACTATTAATAATTATCATTTTCCTTATATGGCCAATTTGAATGTCTGCCATCCAGACTGACTTTGTGAATTTGATATAATAAGCACAGATGGGAATTGGGATTGCATTGTTGAATGGGATTGTTTAGTCTTCACAGTACAAAATGTCACCAAAAACTAAAAGACTTTTATTAGAGAAGAAAAGCGTGACAAACCATTTAAAGAGGCTGACTTCTAACTGGTGTTTCTGTGTGCTGTGTGTCAATGTCAAGGCTTTTTTTTTTTTTCTTTTTTTTTTATAACCAACACAGCCCTTTTTTTCCCAACTTCTTGGTTTTGTTGATTACAAGGGGACCAGTGTAGCTGCCGGCCCCATCACTGCAGATATTTCTCCCTTTCAATGTTGCAGGGGGACTGATTTATGAGGTGCACTACGACAAGTCTCCCTTAGCAACCTTCTATTTGCACAGGAAGTAGGACAGCCTTCAACTCATTTTCATTTGTCTGCAAATATACAGGCTAGGTGAAAGATTTGGGAAGGGACTGAAAGGACATGGAGTGGTTACGATGTGCAATGGTGAGGCGAAACATTTAGCTGTCCATACACTTATTTACAGATTTCATCCATTCATGTTCTACCATTCATCCTGTGTAGGTTCATAGGAAAGCTGGAGCCTATCCCAGTCACGTTTGCAAATTGCACACAATGCAATGATTGTGCAGTAAATACTTGGAAAAGATGTGTCTAAATGTCAGAAAGCATCAAACAATCCATTCTGATTTCATGTTTGCTTTGTCTTTGTCTTTTTTGGCAACACACATATTCAAACAGATTGAGCAGAACTTTAATATTTGTCGTCGTACCTCACAAGAGTAATGTTATACCTATGGGACCTATTATGCTTATTCTACTTTTCTGACAAATAAATGTAGTTAGAATGTTGTATTCTCGTGTTAAATGATACCAGACTTTCAGATCATGAGGTTTGCACATTTTGAATTGAGCCCTTGAGCCCCTGAAAGCTTGTTGCGGAGATTTTTTTCCAACACTGGCTCTTTGTGACATCACATTGTGCTGACAGTGAGTGTTTTTGGAATGTGGGATGAAGCTGGACTACCCAGGAAAAAAAATGTATACTCCATACAGAGATGCTACAATGGAAATTCATATCCTAGCTCTCTTGACTGTAAAGGTGACATGCCAACCACAAGTCATCCATGAATCTTTTGGTGTTACGGTGCATGTTTTTGAAGAACCACACATTACAATGGTTTAAGAAGCCTTTTGTGTTTCTTTCAGACTGAGCCCGAGTTGATCAAAGAGACAAATGTGGACCATTTAATGGACCAGAGAGGCTTCGTGTATGGCCGTGGTCTGAAAGGCCAGTCACAGACGTCCACTCTGAGCTCACAGCCGTCCATTGATGAAGTGCGGCAGCAGATGCACCTGCTCCTGGAGGAGGCATTCAGCCTGGCGTCGGGGGGACAGTCCACATCCGGGAGGCATTCCCACTCCCATCCTCGCCCTCCTTCTGAACAATACAGTGTCGCACCACTTCCTTATGCAGATGTGGTGACCAGCGCTCCGGGCACTATGAGCTGTGGTCGTGGAGGACTGCAGTGGAGTCCATCTTATGGAGCGGACGTGTACCAGTGCAGTCTGCCTAAACCAGTAAGCGCAATCTTCTCATTTAATAATCAAATGTATGTTATTTGAAATGCGTCCTCTCTTGTAGGCCTTTCACTTCACCCAGCTGCCTGATATGGCAATTAACTCTCCTCCCCCTTTGCCGCCCCGCACTGGACCCCCTCCTGGCACCTCCTTAAGACGGTAATGCTCACGAGGCTTCACTTATGCTGTCTGTTGCATATATTTATTACTATTCACATCCATTTTCAGAAACTTGATATTCACTAGATAATGTGCTCAGGCCCTTTATAAATTTTAATAGTGAACTAGTGCATTGGGGTATGGCAAGAATGTTAATGAGCTAATAGCTCATCCTCACAGAGTGTTCCTGCCCTCTAGTGGTGACTACTTAGTATAACATAGCATTTATGCCTCTACGTTCCTGCTCAGGTCCATCTCTGACCTGGGCCCCAAGGGAAGGAGCTCTCAGACATCAGTCACTGAAATGCAGAGTCCACATGACAACAACCCATATGGGCCAAGCTCCAGGGCAGCACTCCCATCTATCACTATAGAGCAGCCTGTGTCCAACTACTCAGGTGAGTGGACAGTGAACCAAGGTGACATTTTAAAAGTAAAGACATAATGTTTTCGCCATCCCCCTTGTGCCAAAATGCACTTTCCTTGCTCTACTTCTGCAGGAAACCCAATAACAGCCGTCTATTCCATCCCAGCCAGCAGGACCGGCTACTCGGACTATTACGTCTCCGCCTCGCCCACTTCCTACCACAGTCCTTCCTGGATGTCCTATCCTCCTGAACCTGAAGATGTGCCGCCTCAGTGGGCAGACTCAGTAAGGGATGCTTGCAGATAACATCACATTAAACTTGGAGGAAATAATACCAATAATAGACCAATACTGGCTAACATTAATATGTGCACTAAAACTGACTGGAAACCTCAAGATATATCTAGTGTCTATCAGAGAAAGAACACTATTGTTTTACTCATATTTTATTTTAATTTTGTGGCAATTACAAAGGTCCTAGTTTAGATTTACAGGCAGAGTTATGCAAACATGTTGAATTGATTTCTTCAGAGCTTCAAATATTATCTATAATATGTGAAAGTAATTGCGCTTTTGCTTCTAAATCACATTTTATCAGGCAACTATCATTGCAAATACCACAGTTAGTATCTCTATTCAATTAACTGTTCGCAGGCTATCATGAGCACAGGATCAGAAGAGATTAGCATCGCAATCTGTGGCTGTAGGCAACCTACTGATGTAGTTTTTTGACTCCACAAGATGGCAGTAGAGTAGTGTGGGTAATGTGCCTTACAAACAAACACATATGAAGTTGTCAATTTGCACCTTTATTCAGATCTGAGACAAAAGTGAACAGATTTCCCTGACTAAGTTTCAAAGAACTTGGCTAATGTGTGATCTGCAGGTGCTCTCATGTGTGACTCCTCCTTTCAACCCGTGTCGCCTTTAGTTGCATTAGCAACAAACAACGTTCTTCTGTTTTTACCAGTCCTCTATCCTGTTTTCCAGCTGTCCTTGCCAGGATATGTTGAGGCTTTTCCTCATCCTCGCTACCCACAGGGGAGCCCCTCGTTACTACCCTTACAGTACACTCAGACTCTGGACCAACAACCTGCCATCCAGAGCACAGCGTCCCAGAAAAGCCTGCCGCAGGCGGGGAAGGACATGGATAGCATTCCCTTGAGCAACCTCTCCACCTCCGCCCTTGTGCACGCGATAAGGCAAGAGGTGGCCAAGCTGGCCAAGAAGCAAAGCGACATGTTTGATTTCTAGTACGGATCCATTATCCTGCCGCCTTGTGTGCAGGAGCTCACAACAAACTGATTTTTGATGTTTTTACTGTAATGTTACCAGATCTTATTTACTCATTGACTGGTTGATTTATTTTCCTACACCTGTCAACTGCTGACATAAAACAACAATTGCTTTTTGGGAGACTGATGCAATTGCCGTCCCTTAATGACTGCACACTTGTAATTGTAGATATGTCAATAGGATGGGCATATGGTAAGGAACCTGAACATGAGATGAAAAGTTCAACCATTTTTACCAAAAGGACCAAACACTTCCTAACAAGCATGATATTTTAATCTCATTTTATGGAGGTCTCAACATGCCAAAGCCAACCTCCTCATCAAACTCAACAATTCCAATATTTTTAATTGTGTCTTTTATTATCAGGCTTGGGCCGCCATAAAAACCCTCGGTGTAGAATAAAAGACGTTAAATCAATACGCACATTTGGCGATTCATCTTGGTGGAAGAGAGACTCATTCTTTACTTTGGGATAAAAGCCTTCTCAGACTGCGATAGACTAAATTGTTAATGCAGAATTGCTGTCTGGGGATTGCAAAGCGGGTTTGACTGCATATAAGTGCATGGAGTTTTATAGCAGGGATGATGCATAAACATCCACATGCTTTAGAGTGACTCTGTAATGAAATCCAGGATTACAAAAAGACAATTACCAGTTCAGGTCATATTCTCACAAGAACAAATGCTTGTATCCCCCCAAAATCTCCTCTACGCATAGCCAGGGCACTTGATGGTCATCAGCAATGACTCAATGTTTTTTTTTTTTTACATGATGGTAACTGGTTGAGACACAAGGAAGTAAATGAACATGAGCTAAACACTGTAAAACCAATGTCTTTTTGTCTTCCATGACTGATTTCCCAATTTCCAATTAATCTGCTCATTAGGTCGAGACAGTGGTGAGACAATTGGAGAGTGAAAGAACTAATAGCCTACATGATTAAACTGAAATAAAAGATTTTTTATTAGAATACCAGAGTTGGTGGTTTTTGATTCCCACCCCCCATTCCCACAACAACGTGGAAGTATAACAACATCTGATTTGTCTTGAATACAGATGCAAAGCAAAATACAGACCGGTAGCTAGTGATATCCGTGGCTACAAACGTCCAGCAAGTGTGAAATTATGAAAAGCCGTTGATTCCAAAATTAGCAGAAGTCTACACCTAAACTAAATAACATGTTTTGCATTTGCAACAAACACAGGTATGCTGTAAGCGCTCTGAGGTCTGAACAAAGGTGACGCCGATAGATTGAGAAAAACAGGAAACGACACTACAAAATAAGAGACAAACAGGAAATCATAGCGGATCAAGGCAAGGAAGACGAGTGGCCAATTCCAACCTATCACGTGGAAAAGTTTTTTTAAATAACATTATTTGATATACAATATACAAATAATATTTGAATACATGCAAACATTAAATAACATATTTGGTAACTAAATAATTGTGTTCCAGTGATATTTGTTGTGGCGTTGCCTCTCATAGTCGAGTGAATGGTTGGCTGTGTGCAACATGCGATCATGTGATCATGTGATGCCAATAGAATTGAGACTACGAATCCAAATTTAAAATTGGAAGAAGAAAATAGAAAAGAAAATTGGAAGAAACATATGAACTATTTCCGCTCTATGGGTCTATCATGCAGAAATCGAAATGGAGGTGAACTTGACATGCCGTATTTTATTTCAACATAAGAACCGGTATGTCGGTTTTTATGTCAACATAAAAACATGTCATCAAATGATACGATGCGATGAACAGAAACAGCGAAGGTAAGACAAGAGTCAGAGTCACTTTTTTTGCACTGCTCTGACAAATCGTAGTTGCACCAGATCGGTGATTTCCACACAGGGACCAACATTTTCTACATTGGATTAATTTGTTCTTCATTCATGCCTATTGGTCACAGCGAATGTGTAGTACCACATCTCCCCACCAGGGCTCAGCCTTACACCACATAATAGATACCTGCATGCGTTGCGTCATTGTGTTTATAGAGTAGATATTCGATAATGTTGCTGAGAGAAAGCGCCATTGAAATAGTGGATGTGCTTAAGTAAGACAGTCAGAGCTTTTCTTCCTGTCACTAACACACTCCAGAGAGCGACAAGGAGACCAGTTTTGGGCAACTTAGTAAGCAAATGATAATGGTGATGAATGAAGCAGAGTCATCAAAAACTGTCAGGAAGCTAAAAAATATGGTGACAAGCCCACTGTGGGGAGAATGATACCAGGATCGAACGTAGGTGCCTACATCTGCATATTTCCCAGAGCCAAAAGTGATACAATTTTATACCTGAAAAACTGATTTTCTGGAACATATTTTGTGGTATTTTCTTGTCAATTCAGACTATTTCACCGTAGGAACTACAACTCAATTAATTTAGCCTATAATTTATGATAACCCTATAATTTCTCTGGCTTGGCCATTGCGACTTGGCTGTGTCAAACATGTGAGATGTTAACCAAAAAACGTCCTAACTGGTGCGGATGCTAACCAAGCTGCCACTGTAAATAGTATGATGTACTATTAATAAAAATTATACACTTCCTGGTGGGCGCTGCATTTGATGCCTGGGTATTCAGACTTGACTCTTCAGCTTGTCCAACCTGGCTGTGCTTTGCTCTGACTGTCCAATCAAAGGATGAAGAAATATTAATGTGACATGCATATAACCAAGCTACAGCGATATTGTTATTATTATTAACATTGTTACGCCTATCAGACTACATTACTGGCGTATTGACACTTAGCCAGAACATACCAAAGGGCTTGCTAAAAACTTTACACTCAAGTGAGCTCCTATTTCTTCTTATGTTGTCATTTGCCTTTGGGTGAAAAAAGACTAAATTTAGGAATTTATTATTATTTAATCATTGGGACAACCCAAACTAGAACTTTACTGACCTCTAACTTCACATATAGATAAGAATACCCACACACACACCAACACCTGGAAAGTCTTACCGAAGCGAGGAAGCTGTTACATCTGCAATAAAGGTGCTGCAGCCTCTATATACAGTAGTCTGCTATTATCACATCCTGTAGGTGTAAGAGCAATGTGTCCAAGACGCATATGTGAAAGAAAGTGTTGGATTACAACGTCAGTAGCACCTTATCTACACAGAACATACGTATGATCAGCTGTCATGCCTCTGCTGCAGATGTTGAAATCAATCATTACTTGGGAATGTGGAAACTTTTTCAGAGTTAGTTCAGATTTAAATAAGCTCCAATATATGCCCGCAACCCTAGTGAGGACAAGCGGCATCCAAAATGGATGGATAAATGAACCCGATACTGAAACTGGAATGGATCGGCCCTATCCCTAATTCACATACTTAGTTTTTCTTTACAAAGACAATTCAAATGGGATGCACTGCGATCGAGTGGTTAGTGCGCAGACCTCACAGATAGGAGACCAGGGTTTAATCCCACCATCTCTGTGTGGAGTTTGCATGCGTGGGTTTTCTGCGGGTACTTCGGTTTCCTCCCACATTCCCAAAACATGCTAGGTTAATTGGCGACTCCAAATTGTCCATAGGTATGAATGTGAGTGTGAATGGTTGTTTGTCTATATAGGCTGGCGACCAGTCCAGGGTGTACCCTGTCTCTCGCCCAAAGACAGCTAGGATTAGGCTCCAGCACCCCCACGACCCTTGATCAATGATCTATATAACAATACCACAAAATGTATAACAGAATAATAACCATCAAAACTACAATACAAATAGAATGGAAAGTTATTTCTCTGCAGTGCACAATGATAGCAACAAAATACAATACAATATTTATAGATAGGCATAAATAAAACATATATCAAAAAAATAAGTATAAATAATCCTTAATAAAACATCATACAAAATAAATCACAAAAAAAACTATTTAATAACAATTTCAAGGATTCAGGAGTTTTTCCTACAACACTGATTAAAATAAAATCAATAATTTAAAATAAAACAAACAAGCACATGACTCTATTTAATCTATTTATTCACAGAAGTGAATGGAAAAGCTGTATGTTTGGTGTGTTCACAGCACATTGCAGTGCTGAAAGAATATAACCTATGTGAGTCTTCATGCCGACAAATATGACAAATTTCATTGACAGAAGAAACGAGAGAAGGTGAATGTTGGCGGAACTGTTGGCGGAATTGAAGAAATCAGCAGTCTGTGTTTACTCACAACCGAGACATCCGACATCAGTGTATTTTATTGTATTTTTATACAAGACTCTGCTGAATTTTGATTTTATATGTCATATTGTGTTACATCCTAAAAATATTGTGATATATGCTAGGGTCCGTAACACCCAACCCTATTTCATAATATTTATTTATTTTATTCAAATCTTGGCAACCCCTAATATAGCCAGTAGAACATTTAAACATTTACACTGCATGTATGTGATCGGTATTGGTATCGGTATTAACGGGTTTCACTCATGGATTATCGGGATTGGTATTAGCAGCATAAAATCCTGATCGGAACATCCCTGCTATTAACATTAGCTATCATCAATGTATGATTTAACCGCCATACAAATGAAAGGAGACATTCATCACGTTTCATCACTAATAAAACATTGAATACTTTCAACTTTGACGTTTACTGCTGTAAAATGTGAAATGCAAAGCAGCTGTGCAACTATGTGGTTGCAATGTAATGTAATGTATGGGCCCGAGGACAGATCTTTGGAGTACTCCAGTGTTAAAAATGCAGTGAAGTGTGTAAAGATGACAGATACTTCTTGTTACTTATTTACATTGAGGTGTTGTACCATGGAAGGCATTGATTGCATCCAATAATACGCACAGATTCCACTCTTCATGGTATGGCTTTTCCTACTGTCGCTGTCAAGAATAAGGGAGTGAAATGAGAGGAAGACGCAAATGAAAGCCAGCAAGGCTTATTGAACACGTAAATCACTTCCCGGATGGAGGGTATGCTATGTCATTGCTAATGGGTCTCCGCCACGGCTGCGTAAATCACAGTACACATACACACGCATACTTCACTGAGTGGGGAGCCGTATGGAAGCAAAGATAGAGGATATTATTTGCTGTTTTCCATTTTCTCGCTAGTGAGGACTTAGGGTTCAAAGAGAATTGCAAAACAAGAAATGTTTGTTTAAGTGCATGTCTTGTCTCAGCAAAGTCACCAAAAGTTCATACCTGACCATGCAGTTTCATGTGTCCGACCATGGTTTCTCTGTTGACACAGGAAAATCTAATCTAAATGCATGTTGTTGTTTTTTGTCAACAAGTCCATAATCCAAAAGGTTTGGAGAGAGGTGGGTCTTTTATGTGCTAATGTATCAATGTTTTATATAGTGAATGGACATTCACCTCAGTCAATCGTTCACATTTATATTTCTTTAGAATAAGGAACGATTCAACCGCTAATGTGATGCAACATATAACACACACATTTCAAATGCTACTATTTCAAAACAGGTGACAAGCCCACTGTGGGGAGAATGATACCAGGATCGAACGTAAGCGACCTACATCTGCATATTTCCCAGAGCCAAAAGTGATACAATTTTATACTCCCTGAAAAACTGATTTTCTGGAACATATTTTGTGGTGGGCTGCACGGTGGAGGAGTGGTTAGCGCGCAGACCTCACATCTAGGAGACCAGGGTTCAATTCCACCCTCGGCCATCTCTTTGTGGAGTTTGCATGTTCTCCCCGTGCATGCGTGGGTTTTCTCCGGGTACTCCGGTTTCCTCCCACATTCCAAAAACATGCTAGGTTAATTGGCGACTCCAAATTGTCCATAGGTATGAATGTGAGTGTGAATGGTTGTTTGTCTATATGTGCCCTGTGATTGGCTGGCGACGAGTCCAAGGTGTACCCCGCCTCTCGCCCGAAGACAGCTGGGATAGGCTCCAGCACCCCCTGCAACCCTCGTGAGGAAAAAGCGGTAAAAAATGAATGAATGAATGAATATTTTGTGGTATTTTCTTGTCAATTCAGACTATTTCACCGTAGGAACTACAACTCAATTAATTTAGCCTATAAATTATGATAACCCTATAATTTCTCTGGCTTGGCCATTGCAACCTGGCAAACATGTGAGATGTTAACTAAAAAACGTCCTAACTGGGGCGGATGTTAACCAAGCTGCCACTGTAAATAGTATGATGTACTATTAATAGTATTTAAGTTATTCCTCTGTACATGGCAAAATTGTTAAACTGCAACTATTTCATCGTTCTGAATGCAGACCTCGGCTGGTTTTAGTAAAGATTTTTTGATGCAATTTTGATCCTTTTTGTATTCCGAGTCCAATTATCCAGTTTCCTTCTACCAATGCACTCAGGATGCTGATATAATGAGTCCGATTCAGTCACACTGGCTTATTTCCTGCATGATATCACTCATTCTTCTTCTTTTTCTATTTTTTCTGAAATTTGACGTTGATACTGACTCAATCTGTCTGTATTCTGTGATGGGTGACTTTGGTCCCCCGACTCCTCACGCTTCAGTAGCCTTACTGCAGCAATTGATTAAATCCCTCAGCTGGAAAAAAGCTTCATTAGAACAGAAACAGGATATTTAATGAACTTTGACCCCATGACCGCATCTGACATTGCCTTTACTCCAAATTCTCGTTAGTTAGCAACTACTGGATGACCTTCACCTTTTGGCTATCACTTTGTCTGGCTTCTTTAATGTATGGATGACGGCAACAATAGGAGAGGGTTTTTTACGAGAAGTAATTTAAGGGGACTTATTATGATCATTTTTCGGCCATTTGTATTGTGTTGTGGACTCCTATAGAGCAGCTACACATGATAACCAGCACAGACAGTGTTCCAGTGCACCTATTCTGTGAATAATCATACAACTAAAATCAGAACACAAATATTTTCAAAGCAAAGTACGTCGTAACATAAACATTAATTTAGAAAATTATGTATTATGAATTAATGTTATTATTTTTAATGTGTCACACTTTTTACACAAACTTCTATTTCTGGGTCATGTGATTGATAGTAAACAGTGGATAGTAAACGGTTTATAGCACTTATTCATGAATCCTGTCTCATTCTGAATCATATCTGCACATTTGGTGACCCTCGACATAATATGTTGATCGACAAAAGCGTAACCATACTGGCGTCGCTCAATGCTCAAAGTTTCAACACATCAAAACCTAGTTCCTACTGTGAGGAATAAAAGGACATGACAAAGAATTTTTTCCACATAGTGGCCAGACTGGACCTCCACTTTCATCCACTCTATGATAAAACTATGATATGATAAAAATTTTAGTGGAAACCATGACTTTTCATACCATTACATACCTTGAAACCAGTAACAGTTGCAATGGTGGTTGCAATTAAGTAGTGCACACCATTAAGCTTCAATTGCCTCAAGGCGCCATTAATCAACCAATACATCCACACAATCAGTTAATTGATTGTTATTACCCACTCCTTACGGGGTGTCATACAACTTTGTGTCAAAAATACGAACTATCCCTTTAAGAGTTATTTCCCATGTAAATCACTCACCATTGTGTAATGCAAGATATTCTACACTCTCAAAGTTACGCTTCTACGCACGGCTGCTTGTTCTTCTTTATTTCATATATTGCTTTTATCTTAATAGGATCTTAAGAGCCCATCATTTTAATCTCGCACAAATTCATCCATTTCCATTTCTTTTGACTTTGGAAAAAAACAATCTCTTCAGCAGGTGTTTTATTCCGTATCTGAATATATTCATTCCCTCTCAGCTAGCCCCTCATTCACAGGAGGGAGCCATGATTCTTACAATAGGTCGCCTGCCATTGGTGAGAGGGGTGTTTTCTAATTTCCAGAGAGTCCACAGCCTGGAAATTGCAGCAGTATCACACCACCAATCTCACTGGTGCATGCTGACAAGCCCATATCTAACACTCAAACAAACTAACTCTGCTGAATAGTGCAGACTAGAGCGAGAAAGCGAAAGCGGAGATACAGCTATGAGAGATTGTGCGGTACACACTTTTATCAAAGGAATGGAGGATGCTGTCATGTCCTTGCAAAGCTGTGGGTGCTTGTTTTTCATGTGCTTTACCTCCATCATCCAGTGACGATGTGATTCTGTGGATAGTCATCTGCCTGGATGTACCTAAAGCACTGATTAGACGTCTAATGGCTTCTATGTCAGGAAATATAGCATTGTTTTCATTCTTCCATAAGTGATCTTACCTTTTCCAAAGGTTTTATCAATGGTCAGTCATTGGATCTCATACATGAAAGAACAAGAACCAGTTTCAACCATTTATGCAATTGTCATTTCAACACTCAAAAGTACAATTTTTGCATTGTTTGAATTGTAATTTAATACTTAACTATTCCCCAAATTGTCCTATCACTCATCGGCCGACAGTGCAGAGATTTGGAAGCCGAACATTGGGACTCAATTCTAATTAACCTAGGAGTCTATTCTGTCAGTAGTCAAGGTCACAGTGATGATCATGATTGGCAGTCTTCCTATGATACGCCACAATTTAACCTGAGGCAGACATCGCCTCTCACAGTTAGTACGGAACAGCTGGAAATGTTGATTACTTCTCTGCTCATTTTCTCTTGAATCTAATTTAGGATCTTAGAGGTGAAGAAGTAAGGATAAAGACTGTAGAAGATGGTTTAGTTATTGCCCATTTGCTGTCTTTGTTAGAAGATGACAAATGAGAGAGCATTTACCTTATGTTGCAGTAACTTTGGTATGAGGCATGGTCTTCTGAAGACAAGTCCAGAAGAAGCCAGAAGACAGTCCTGTGGGATGTCCCCATCTTTGAACAGCCATCTTTTGTTTGACGCCCATGCACAACGTGAAGTTCCATTAGAGGAAAAAGCACCATGGATCATGACGCCGCCCCCTAGCGTTGTTTATGCAGCTCAACAACAGTGACAGTATGAGTACTTGACAGAAAATCCACATTTTTACCAAAAAAATGTTGAACTTTTCATCAGCTTAAAATGTCTGTTTGCAAAGAATTACATACTCAAATTTTCGTTTTGTTTGTTTCTTTTTGCATTTTTCAAGCTTTCCTGATTACCTCCTTAAGATCCAACAGTGCAAAAATATAAATTATTTTTTCACGGTTTTAAAATTTTGGTCAGGCGTATACATGCAAATCAACAGGTGGCAGCAAATGACTTCTCCCTAGACATTTTTTTGTTTTCATCCACCCACATACACCAATAACCCGAAGAGATGCAGCTGCAACACGGAGCTGCTGGGAAAAGTAGAAAGTAAAAAGTGCCACAAAGGTTGTAAAAGTTAGGAGACAGCAGAGGAGGATTTATGATGCCAATTTTAATGTAATGGTGATCAAACGAAAATAAATATCACATTATGACTTAAGGACCGGCATGAAGTTAGGCTACATTCAGGAAGACTTTTGCTATAGTAGCACTCCTGGCAGAATTGTTACCTTTAATAACACACGGGTATGGAAACAGAAGTTCAGAACATCCAGAGATATTCTACCGTCAGTATTTATGTTGGTGAATGTTGTTGATGTTACCCAAGACAGTACATGGAGGGAACATCCATCCATTTTCTGTACCACTTGTCCTCACTCATCATCATTTAGTTCCATCATCTTGTTGAAGGTTGGCGGTCATGGTTTGCTAGTAGCTCTGGTTTTTAGCTGCTAATTTGCAGTTCTGATAGCATTTGTTGTTCCATGTAGTGATTTTAACAATCCATTTGCATCTCGGTCTACCTCCTTTTCCTCTTTCCCGCTATTTTTCCTTCTAGGAGTTGAGTTTGTATCTGATTGGGTTACTAAATGGACATGTTTAACAAAACAATTGCGGATTGAGAACATAGTGACTTTTTCTGGCGTCATTAGTGTTTTCTGGTATTTGGGGATTTAAAAGTAGCAGCGGGGGGGTACTGAGAGGTCCGCCCCGCTCCAAAAAATTCATAAACTGTCAGTGCACTGTCAGGTCCCGCTGCACACTGAGAGCATAGCGGAGCTCTGCTCATTCTTGAATCATGGAGAGTGGATTTAAAACATGAATTTTAATCTTCATTAAATTACTACTTATTACACTCAGACCCCATTCTGACTTACCTGTCAGTTTTTTATCATTTTTAATCATCTCTATGTCTCTTCAATTAGGTTATGCAAATTTCCTACACCATCTGTTACATCATATGCAAATAATATGCAAATTAGACGAACACGGTGAGGTGAACATGCTAACCATTAGGGACATTTAAAAATAGGAATGACCCGAAGAAACTTCCTTCCTGTCAAGGTTCTATTTTAAAGTGATGCATACAGTGGTATAAAGTCTCTCAGCACCCCCCTGTTGTTTGAAGGAGCATTGCCCACAACAAACCCAGCAGGACCACCACAACTTGGCTCCAAAAAGGCTATATAATGACCACTTAGCACTCCAAACACATTTCAATGCCACTATTGCAGGCGCCAAAAGCAAAAGGCGATTTTAAACGTTTCAAGTTATTTCAGTTTAGTTCACATTGATGTCTTCTCCATGGGTGATCACCTCGCTTGATCATTTGTATTTTTCATTATTACTCAGATATGAAGGAACACTAGGAATTTTGTTATTGTATAGCTAAGGGTTTATATTCAAATTTCACTAAAGCCGATATCAGCACAAATTGTACAGAATTATTTTGTGGAATGTTAACGGCTCTATCAAGTGAGGTTACTCAAACTGAACGACAGTCGGCGACAATCGGTAGTTTTATCAACAATGCAGTGGTGGCCATGCACAATATAGCAAGGTTTGAGGTGCTCAATGAAGTTCTTGCACCTGACATTACTTGCCTCCTCTTTTCTGTTTCGAATGCTTTGCAAATATTTTAGACAATTTTGTGATGCTACTCAAATCCATGATGCCGTTGATTGTATCAAACTGACGCGGTTCTGTGTGACCACGGGAAACTAGTGCATGACAAGATTTGAACTCAGCTACAATTTTTTTGTCTGATGTTACCGGGAAAAATACTGCCACAAGGCTGACAATGTTCCTACTCCTCGGTATTGTTAACACGTTGACACACACTGTTGTTGTCATCCCGTGGGCTCTATCCAAGTCAATCAACTGTAAAAATTTGTTTATATTCATTCATTCATTTTCTACCACTTATCCTCATGCTGGAGCCGATCCCAGCTGTCTTTGGGCGAGAGGCGGGGTAGAACTTTGGACTGGTCGCCCGCCAATCACAGGGTGGGAGAACATGCAAACTCCACACAGAGATGGCCGAGGGTGGAATTGAACTCCGGTCTCCTAGCTGTGTGGCCTGCGTGCTAATCACTCGGCCTGTTCCAAAGTTGGTAATGGTAATGCTAATGGTTTTATTTCATTTGAACATGCATCAGATTACAATTGAGTGCATCACATAATCAGTTCACAGTTCCACATGTCCAAAAGGAGTAGGAAGAAGCAAAGCTTATTAAATCCTACCCCTCCATCAAGTTACTACAATCAGTAACTGTTACATTTGTTCACCTCCTGCTTTCCATAATAAAGGCTTTCCTTGGGATTTATCAAGTTGGAGTTAAAAAAAAAAGATTGCATTATCATTGTCATGTGAAGACTGGAAAACACATAATTTAACAAAATGGGGAACATGTGCATGTTAAACCATCTGTTTTTAAAAGAAAAAAAAGAAACTTCCTCTCTCAACTACCCTTGTTGAGGCTGGTCTGAAAGAAATCACAAGACCAAGTTGATCCTTTCATCTCGAACTTTAATGAGGCCTACCCAGACTTTCTTACAGTACTTTGTGTGACGTTAGGGCATAGTTTTCCCAAAAATGTGGTTGCATTGCAAATCTTACAACCTTAAGGGCATTCGGCTTCAAATGTTTTTAGTAACCTATTTGATGCACACCAAAAAGCACCTCCACCGTGTTTGCCGAATACCAGCAACCCTCCTGGGTTCATTAGAAAACGTGGCTCTGCACTAAAAAAGTCACTGTCTGAAAACCACGCATTCCCATGCATCTCATTAATGGCTTCACGTCCCCGACAAAGAGGCTATTGATTGTTCCGTGGCGTCACGGTCGCTTCCGTATGCTAGATTGCAAAAAGAGAGGGAAAAAAGGTCTTGTCAATGAAGCTATTGCTGTCTAACTTTGACAAAGAATTTTTTTTTAGAAACTCCAAGGTGCTCTGTGGGACACAACTGCCCTGATTAGAATGACATGGCTATAAAAATGAAGTGTTTTAATAATGGGCGGCACACCATGATTGTAGTGTCCCTAATTATGTAACCCATCAAATTATGATTTTCTGTTTTTGAAGGGTCATCCAACTGGGTGAACGTGGTACATTTTTCCTATTGTGAGACTTAAGTTGTGTTTTAATCCTCAAATGTACTAAATTGACGGATCAGAATGCTCAATATAATTAAGCACAAGTGTCAGTGTGAGGTTCGTGTGTCTCCAGTTGAGATCAAGAATAAAGTATTGCACACTTTTCCAGATACACTTGATCTTCTGCCATATGGCCCTTTTTGATAACTTTGTGTGACATTGTGTCACCTTGTCTAACATGATTGTACATCGCTGAGACTCTGAGATAACTCTACTTCATTATGACAGAAAATCACATCAGTGTTATCAAAGGACAGCCGGCCTCACCTCCTGCTTGATGGGGAGCGATTTTGTCAGTGCTGATGTGATGAGTTATATTACTGGAAGGACAATGAGTGAGAGAGTGACGCGGAAAATTGCTGTAATTAATAAAGGCTTTCCTTGGGATTTATCAAGCCTTTTCCATTCACACATTTGAAAAGTTCAATGTAGGTTTGTGAATGTTGTGATTTTTTATGTAATTTTTCACTTGTAACACATGAAGTCACATTAGTTCATTGATAGAGGCCTAAATACTTTCTTGGACCAGCACTACTGTAGTAATCTTTCCTTTATCGTGGTTAATTGGTTGCAGACACAACCATGAACCACAAAGTAGAATTCCTCATTTAGAAATAGAATATTTTCATAAAGCATCGAAAACCTGCACAAGTCACCTTTACACTTGTATTACCCGATATACAGGGTCAGGAAAAATGATCTGGCACATTTGTAGGTTAAATAAAAAGCAAATTAAGTAAAGAAAAGTACATATTAAAAAAACATATCATTCTGTTTTATTATGTTTTTAAAATTAAATCAGTTCTGGTGGTGCAAGGTCGGCCGGTTGATTTTCGTTTCAATGCAGATCCAGTAGCTCTGAAGTTGGTAATCCATAACAAGATCATGTCTACCAACGGAACCTCGTTGCGTTGCAGTTACAGATTTGTTTGTTTTGATAAAAGTTTCCACAATGAAAGCGTGATGATAAATGGAAAACAATGAAAAAAATGGCATTATATGTACTTTTTGAAAATAAAAACACTGTTTAGTTTCTGGGGCGGCACGGCGGTCGAGTGGTTAGCACGCAGACCTCACAGCTAGGAGACCAGGGTTCAATTCTACCCTCGGGCATCTCTGTGTGGAGTTTGCATGTTCTCCCCGTGCATGCGTGGGTTTTCTCCGGGTACTCCGGTTTCCTCCCACATTCCAAAAACATGCTAGGTTAATTGGCCACTCCAAATTGTCCATAGGTATGAATGTGAGTGTGAATGGTTGTTTGTCTGTATGTGCCCTGTGATTGGCTGGCCACCAGTCCAGGGTGTACCCCACCTCTCGCCCGAAGACAGCTGGGATAGGCTCCAGCACCCCCCGCGACCCTCGTGAGGAAAAGTGGTAGAAAATGAATGAATGAATGAATGTTTAGTTTCTTTACTTTATTTGCCTTTTATTTAACCTACAAATGTGTCAGATCATTTTGCCTGACCCTGAAGTAGACAAGAGTAAACAAGCCATTTAAGACCAAATGAGACTTGTTCTTGTGTGTGCTACTTTAAACATGTTCCCTAGGAGAGCGGTGTTGGACAGGAAATGATTTCAGGAGTTCATCTTGGCAGGGGTTACGGCCCCAACAGTAGCCTGTATTATTATGATGTTTATTGCTTTTATTATTCTGCCTGTTGTGAGATCCTTCAAACCTGCAATAAAAGCCAGCTCCGGCGAGCACGTCTGCCGCCAAGTCATGTCGAGTCAAATCAAGTTTAATTATACAGCCTTTAATCACAAAAGAGCCCGAAAGGGCTGCTCTGGTGGCATTGGCAATCACACGATAACATGGAAACGTCTGCCATGTCTCTGTCTTGGATCTTTTGGAGACTTCTTGACTAACATTGGGAATATTTCTGAAACAAGAATAAGAAGAGTATTCATGGTTAGCAAGTTGTGCTCTGAGCTGATTGAAGTCGTGAATTCTTTTGGAGGTTTGTGGGAGGAAGCTGATGGGATGGCTTTTATATCTACTCTTAATCTGTAAACTTGGGGTCTCTTCACGGGGTGGCCGCGTTGCATTAATGAAGCTCTTTGCAGCTCCACTGGACATTCATCCACATTAGCAAACACTGAGCCACAATTAAAACGCTTTAGTACCTCAGCAAATGGCTTAGTTTACTGTTGGCAACATTAAACACAAACTCTGTGGTTGATGTTTGGTGGAGCTTGAGTTCATAAGGAAAAAGTAACAGGAAAATAATTAATTTGGGGACCATTTAATTAAATTTCTGAAATGAATTTGCAGAGTTTTGTGCTTAATGAGAGCAACATGTTTGTGTTATGGTAGCAAAAGGACATTGACTGATATTTTTACTTTGATTCAGAAGTGGATGTACCAGCATAAATCCTTACGGCCATCAAAGTTTGATCAGCTCAATCGTGTTCGATGCTCTCAAGTGCAGCGAGCGGGCACCAGTGGGAGTCGGCAATCGAAAACCATATCAAACGAGCCTGGGCTAAAAGAGATGCTGGTATGTTTCTAAGCAACACACAAATGCTCAAATACACACAAATCCCAAGGTTTTGGATATCACGTAATGTACCTCAGCCTCTTCTGATCTGCCATAGCTTTTGTGTTTTCCAGCTACAAACCAGCTCTACGCTCCCCATGGAGCTTTATGCCTCCAGTCTCAGGGGGGCGTAGTCAACCCCACACACTTTTTTTTTAAGCATCTGGTATTTTCTAAACTCTCTTCTTGTCCACTTTTAACACTGGAAATAGAAACGCTACAGACTATCTTTAAATGCAGGTAATCTTATTACAGTGAAACCTGCTGAAGTTGGTTCGTCTTGCTTATGTCTACAACGCGTCTATGTGGACCAACTCAACTCAACTCAAGTGCCCACTCGAGTGCCCACTGATGCCAACACAATGGTTGATCACTTTAGTCAAAATAAAATTAAAAAGCTATCAAAACCATTGCAGCCCACAGATAAAGCTGTGTTTTTGGCCTGTTTCCCTATCGAGATAAGCGTATTCATTAAATCTGTTTATGGCAGCAGAGAGAGAAAGACAGCAACACAAAAATCTGCACTGTTACCATTTCACATCTTTTTTTTTTTGTCTGTTTTGGCCTACATCCCACATAGTGTCCTGACTCCGCAAAGGAGCCACCTCAGTAGCCAGAATAGTTGTTTCAAACTAATCATACACCAAGTTTACGGTCAAGTTTGTCTGCCTTTCCGTGTTCTGGCTCAGTTAGTCACACCTATAATTTGTGCAAAAAGTTGAAAACACAACTTGTATTTTGTAGGACATTCATGGTCATTGCTGCACGGACAACTTGCATATACTTATATAACCCCTCAAAAACATCACATTTCTTTGGAGTCTAATTTATATGGGAGTTGTCACAATCATCAGCTATTTTAAATGAATTAAACTATAGGTATTCAACAAACCACTGTGAGATGTATCCTGATGTGCCACACATGCACACACACAATGCCCCAAGCAAAGAGTTGAACAAGAAGGAAAGGGAAGAAAAATGGTTTTAACGTTGTGACGATTTGTAACAGTAACCCCCTACAGATATGTCATAGAATGCATATCAGAGAGTGATACATATCATGCCTGAAGGTTGTAATCGTGTGCATGTGTGCCAGATTTATGTTTATCATCACATGGATCAGAATTTGATTGTAGTCCATGAAATATTTTTTACATGTAGCTAAAAAGTGCTGTTTAGATGAAAGAATAGTACATATTAGATGTTACAACGACAGCTATAATAATAATACATCTCCAATATAAACCTAAATTATGTCAATAAACAGGCTAAGCCTGGGGAAACTAAGTCTGCCTCTTTGATTATTCGGCCATCGGACACTACACTACGACAACCCACCATAATAGCAATAATAAGCATAATTACTGTGAATTAACACCTCTTTACAATCAAATCCCATTACAAAGAAGGAATTGCATCGTGAGGTAAGGTTCATAGTGGTGGCTCTACAACATAAAACCTTTGTAGAGTTACAGGATAACCTGGAAACTAATTAGTACAAATGTTACTCTCAGCCTTGTACTGAGTTTAGCACTTCAATTGGTGCACTTCCAGCTCTTGTTTTTGATCGCTATATATTTGGAGAGAACTTCACTGTGCATTAAATGCTGTATTGAGAGAGTCATTCTAATTGGCTGTTTTTTGTGTGGCTTTGGAATGAGTTATGGTGACACTATTTGGAGCAACTATTTTGTGCAATTAAATGCACCATGCATGAACTCCAGTGCTCCCAGACATTAAAGTAAAAAAAAAAAACTTATGAAAGCATCCTGAGCTAACACATGCAGTTCCCTTGCTTAAAGGTCAGCAGCAAGTGGAAAGCTTGGAAAAGGTTGAAGCTCTTCTCCAAAAGCCCGTAACAAAATAGTCACTGTAATAAACAAGTGGAACACATCAGACACTTGAACCATTGACCACAGGAATAACAGCATTAGTTCCATGTGCACACATGACCAAGTGTACCTTTGGGGCGTCCCGGTGAGAGCCTTCACAGTAGGATGAACATTTGGAGTCTGTTGCACGGAAGTCAGTTTAAAATGTCAAAGCACTTATGGCAAAGGCAGCATCAATGTTAATGTGACATTTAAGCCAAACACACAGCTGGGCGTCTTGGCCTTCACGTTTATATAGACACTGTGTCCTACTTACATGGAAGAAATTAAAATTAAACATCTGCCTTCACAAGCCTGACCTAACATGGACAAAACTTGCAGAGTATAAACATATATGCTATAATTTTAAATAGAATTTCTTATTAGTGTCATTATATGAGCAATAGATGGAATACAAGTTTAGCCATGAATCTTTGCAGGATTTCCAGTCAGTATTAGATATTACAATACATTTAAATTACTGTTTCAAGTTAACGTCAGCTGGACTCAAACACAATAGTTTTAGTCTCAAATATTTGGACTCAAATATTATTGTAGGGTGAAAATGGTGGCGGGAGTAAAAGATGGGTATATAAAACAACAGCATCAGCACCAGCAATGGCAATCTTTGCAACAGTGACAATGGCATCATTCCTTGAGAGGAGACAGCCAGAGAGGAAATACTGCAATTTTCAAATTTCAATAAATTTTAAACTACACAAATGATTCCATTGACTTACCAAATGACTTCCCCTGAAAATCAGGATGTAATTACAGTCAATAAAACCATTATATTTGTGTCAATCAATACAATATAATCAATACAAGATCTATGTTAACAGTTATGCTGGGTGGCACTCGTGCCAGGTGCTGAGGACCCCAGAGCCTAGACTAAGGCAAATGTAGGAAAAAGTATTTAATAATAAACAAAGGGCGCTCAAACAAAAGACACCAGTGACAGAAAATCACTGGGAACTAAAAGTACAAACAAAAGAGTACAAAGTAGCAAATAAGGATTACAAAGAGGCTCAACTACTTACAGACAGTAGGCAGCGAAAATACGATTTACAAGGCAGATAAGCATGACAAGGCAAACGATCTGACAGGGGAACAATAGAAGTGGAATGGTATATGAAGGCCTAATGGCTGACGGGCAACAAGTGTGCAGACCAGGAGGACAAGGCAGGAGTCTGCAGGACAGACAATAGACAACAGGGGGCAGCAGACCAAACAAGTGCAGATCATGACATTATCATCATTATACCTCAATAATGAATTTATTTTGGAGATTCAGTATCTGTCTATTGTGTATCTATCGGAAAATATTCCCGTGTGGACAGCCTCTTAGCCAAGGCCAGTGCTCCCTGGTGTGAGAAGCTTATGACAATATTAGTGCAAACCTATCACCATGTATGAATTTTTCTTAGTTAGCATGCACTTTTTGACCTTTGAATACGCTTGTACGCTTCACTACTGTCCAGGTATACATTTTGTTTTAATTCATGGTTTTTGTTTCAAGTTCAGTATTGCATTTTTCCCATCACAAGTCATTCAGTAGAGAAAGTGTGAATATGTATCTATAAGACCACCTTTCAAGGACTCCAGGTAAGAAAAAAGCTGAAAGGTTCTTGTCTCTGAATCTTCAAATGAAGTGAAAATGGTTCCCTGTACATTGTGGTATCGGATGGTTAATACAGTTTTAATGACTGTGCAAGGGGGGGGGGGGGGGGGGGGGGGCTCGCTTGTTTAATCAGCGCTCTCTCCAGCTTCACCGTGATTAAATGAGGGCCCAATTTGATTTTCCCTTTTGACCTCTATTTCTCTCACAAAGCAATGAAGTGCAGGATGTGTTTTCTACTGTAGAGGTTGTGCTTAGAGACGCAAAAAAAAAAAAAAAAAAACAGCACTGGAATTGGGCTTTTCATTGAAACATTGTTGCATCCAATATGGTTATTTGCATCAGTATTTACAGTTTTATAGGTGCACAATCATTTAATATCCTCTGCTTATTTGTGAACAATGTTTTTAGTCCATAAAGCACACAAAGTCATTTTGGACAAAGGCATATATTTGCTGCACTAAATAGATAACAATTTTGAATGTTTGCTGGAGAGTAAGGAAACCGAAATAGAGGCGAACTGAGGGAAACCTAATAAAACCCATTCAGACTCGAGGCCAAGACTCTGTAGGGAGAGGCGGTCACAGTTTGAACGGAGGATGGCGGATTTTCCTTCAGCACAAGTACGGATAATGACGAGCTGTACTTCTTTCATGCTTGTACTTGGCAAAAATGTATTTTTTCTTTACATTTCACCCATTGTTGATAATATGTATTGCATAAAAGCCAAATAAATAGCAAAACTAAGTAAATGCTCTGAATCTTGCTAAACTGAGCTCTTGCACAATGTGCTAACATCTGAGACCAAAGTTTTCTTCAACCTTAGAGCCACATTTGGTAATGGTAATGGTAATGGTTTTATTTCATTTGAACATGCATCACATTACAATTGAATGCATCACATAATCAGTTCACAGTTCCACATGTCCAAAAGGAGTAGGAAGAAGCAAAGCTTATTAAATCCTACCCCTCCATCTGGTACTTTTACAATCAGTAACTGTTACATTTGTTCACTTCCTGCTTTCCATAATACAGATTATTATCCCCCATATTATTATTATTCCCCATAATGTCGCTAAAGTTTTGATTTTGTCTTTATAAGTTCCACTGTATATTCTTGACATCCAAATCGCTACATTAAATTTCACCATGTTATTGTGGAAAAGTGGAAAATCCTATGAGCTGGCCATTTTTAATCTATTATTTCACTCTTATCAACACAGTCAGCCCCAAACTTTTCTACATTACGCCGATATACTTTGGTGTCACCCTATTTTTGTCCAGAAAAAGGTCAGCTAAAAGTGAAGGCTATTTTCAGCTCTGCTGTGGTCCACAAAGCTGCACGCAGACAGCTCCGACACACTACACTGACAGCGCTGCTGTGTTTTCGTCGCTCCCCCGGAGCTGTTGAGGACAAAGTGGCCCACTCAAGATTAGCTTTTGAGGTTATGGCGATTTATAGCTCCTTCAACCTTGCTTCTGCAGTATTTATTTTGGACAATAATAGGCTGCAAAATGTTACCAATTATTTGGTAATATAACAACACCCTGATCAGAAGGATTTCTACTGTGATAACACAATACATTTACCTGTAAAACATACGTATGTGTTCTATCACGAAAACATAATGCAGTAAATTGCCGCTGTAATACCTGCCCATCAAGACCATTTAAAGTGTGGGTGTATTTTTGAGACAACAATGGGCTGTTCTATAGCTATTTATATTAAAACAGATCTATCACGGCGGCAGCACAGCACAGTCTTTTGTAACACATTATTACACCAGAGCCAGCAAGGAAACAATGGCTCCTGCTGGGCATCCTACAGATAGACAGACAGTATCTTTAACAGTGAAAATACACCCAAACAAATAGATGCCGTGAAACTTCTCACTAAACTAGTCTAATATTGTTACAAATTTGAAATTAACTCTTAATTTAATTTTGTACTCTTACAGGTACAAAAAATGTCAGATGCCTATACTTTTTTATTGGCTTGGTTTGTGTCATGTCAATCACCTGCTGCCCCTCCTTCATCTTGGAGCTCCCACCTCCTGCATGATTCTGGACAGGTGTTCCTCATTCTGTTTTTCACCCCCCCCCCCCCCTTCTTCTGGATACTTTTGCCTTTCTTGACTTCTTGTGCACTGACCCCTGCTCATGTATTGTACTTCACCTTGAGAAGTGCCTGCCAGCCATTCATTTGAGTTCGCTTCCACCCCCAAGGTTTGTGTGTTTGCTATTGTACGGGCTTGCAAAAAATAAACTTGAATAAGAAGCCAATACATCTTGGTGTGAAAATGTTTATCCCAAATAATTGTTTCTTGTTGCCTGTTGTTCATTTGGTATACAATTCTCCCTCACCACTTTGCTGTTTGAATTTTGTGGCTTTACTCTTTCATGGTTTTTCAAACATATACCAATTAAACATGCTATTTCAAGGTTGAATATTATTAGTCAAAGATATTGAACAGAAGACCCATTCAAAAATGCTGTGACTGATATGTAGTATTCTACACTAGTCACTGGATGTCATTGTTACTGTAGTGTTCAGTGAAAAACACACAAACACACACCACACGCAATTGCCGGTACATTAGGATTTTATTGCAGCTTTGAATGATCTCACAGGCACAATAATCCCTAACAAAATCACAGGCTACTGTTGCTGCTGTAACAGACGGCAAGCTAAAACTCAACTCTGAACCCTCTTCACTTCCTGTCATTCCTCCACTCAGCTCCCTACGGAACACATTCATAGCAATACACATGAACACAAATCTAATTTATGTTTTAAATGGCTTATTTTCTCTGATTATAGTTATGCTATTAGGTAATATGAGTGTAAAAGTGATGCGAGGGGTGTTATTTCAGGTCTAGATGGGCTCTAATTAAAAAACTGAATGTTTTAAACTAGGAATACTGTGATTGATGGCCGATTTATGTGATTGGCATATGCTGATTAATATCTTTCTAAAAATATTTGTATTATAACTCTTCAATTCAGACTTTTATGCCTTTTATATAATGACAAATAACCACAAAATAGCACAAAAAACTATAGCCACAACTGGAGAGTCGTAAATAAATGTCTGTTAATATAAACCAATTTAACAGTTATAAATAAGAGGTCACCATAATTAGGAATAACCAGAGCACATGTAAACATGTAGAAAAACATGCAGGTGTAGTGCCCAATTTGGAAGTAGTAGTACTTTAATGACCGTATTTTGGCTTACTTTTTCCTGTGATAATTTTCTTCTGTAAAATATACCATGCAAACATCTCATCATGCCACCTGCCAATAAAGCACATTAGTATTCAGTTAAATGTGTCTCCACTGGTGAAACGAAAGGCACAGATCTTGCACATATCATTGCACACATACTGTACACTATATTTTGACAGCAGTCAGGAATAACCTGAAGGCGTAGAAGATCTTCAGCTCAGCGTGGGCTGGAAGACAAAATGCTTTCATGACACCTGCTGTGTCTGTGACTCGTTGCCTTTCTTTGTTCATCATCTCTCCATCAGCTCAGCAGTATACATTGAGAGACAACAGAAGCTTCGTCGGAGCTCACCAAAGTAGTTGTGTCCTGATTCCAGCCCACTGACCATGTTCAAGACTGTAATCAACTGCAGGGGTGCTACGAGAAAATGTCACCATGGATAAAATATAGCCCACTTCCTGGAGCTACACCCATACTTGGCAATTTCCATTTTATTACTTGAAGAGGACTGCATAGTGGTCAAGTGGTTAGCATGTTGGCCACACAGTCAGGAGACCTGGGTTCGATTCTCCATTTCGCCATCTCTGTGTGGAGTTAACATGTTCACATTCAATATGCTTGTGTGAAATTTATCATTTGCTCGTCTTCAATTTGCTGCCCTTCTATTGTTCCTCTCATTTTCTGAATTTCCTGTTTATTTTTTTATTTGGGTAACACATGCACTGATATATTTATGAACGATTCTTTCACGTGCTGTCTATCTGTGGACTGCTTCCCCCTCCCGATTTCATGTGCATCCCATAACACTGGCAGCTGCGATTGAGTTTGGAGCCTTCATCCACTTCTTGAAAGTATGTTTGCTCTGCTCAACCTTCTGTAATAGTCATGAAATCGCTCTCTTACGGCCATCTGCAGTTGGCTACTTTTCAGAAAAAAGCCAAGTGCTTGTTTTGAAAATGTCTTTCAACGTTACATTTTCAGCTAATTTCGTGCCACATATCAAGCACAGTGTAATGGGTTCCACACAACACAGTAGGCGACAAATGACTGCAATTGGCAAAACTTATCGCCCACGCTTAGCAAGCCATGCACATGAGAGATGATGAGCGATTGTGTCCAGTTACATCGGTGAGCGACCCATTCACATCCAGTATGAGTCTCCTATGGTTTGATCAGTTTGCCTGTCAGATGTGGATGGAATTTGGGAATATGAAAGAAGTTCAGTGGAGCAGCCGGTGTTGACAGAGGACTCTTGCTAGTTAAGATAAACTTATATAAATGTCTGTTTAAATGAATGTAAACTAACGCCAACGAGTTTCCAAACTGTTGCTTTTTTTTTTTAATAGATCTCTATTTTTTTTTAGAAATGTCAAAAAATTCTAGGACATCTGACCCTGCAAGTATCACTTACTGATTAGCATCCTGTCCGCTCATTGGTCAATCAATGAAACCCCCGCTGATTGGTCCTTGTCTGGGCGACACGGATAAAAAGTTAAAAACTTCAACATTCTGGTATCTCATCACAAGACACGCAAAAGCACAAACTTTTAACACATGCATAATTTGCATGCAGCTTGACTGGTTACACGAATCATTGCCCTATCGTACAGGTTCCATTGAAAATGAATGGACTACAGGCGATGTTGCCTCCTGTGTGTGGCCTCCATAAGCCAGTGGCTGGAAAGAAAACCTGTAGTGTAGCCCTCCACGGAGTTTGACACCCATGCTTCAAACACGGCCCACCTTCCCCTTCTACATATCTGTCAGGCATCGTCTTTTCCCTTTTTAAATTTCATTTTTTACATTATTTTAGTTTTCTGAATGAGAATGGAACATCTGGATGCCAATTCAGTCACCATTGTTTACAACTACACGGAAAGCTAAATACAGTGGAACCTTGGTTAGCGTCATTAATCTGTTCCTGGAGGGACTCAAACTGAAACATACGCTAAGGCAGGGGTGGGCAAATATTTTGACCCATTGGCCGCATTGAGTTAAAAAAATTGTCCAGGAGGCCAGAACATATATTTAACACACACACACACCATTTTATGCTAATAATTTTCCTTGAATTATTTGTGTAATTGTATCAGTAAAAGTGTTATACTATCAGCTGTATGTTCTCATGTCCCTTTTTTCAGGAGCACTTTAAACATCAGACCACATCCAACTATGTCATTTAATTTTCCAGTTGTGTTGGTTGTTTTTACTAAATAAGACATCCGACTTGCAAGTCATGTTGCCAGTTTGTATGTTGATACAAAAATACTTAGAAAGCACCTGGCGGGCCAGATTCAAGCACTTGGTGTGCTGCACGTGGCCCCCAGGTTGTAGTTTGCCTACCCCTGCGCTAAGGGAATCTATTTTTCCCATTAAAAGTCATGTAAATCTAGTTAATTTGTTCCAGAAAGTGACAAAATATTCACACAAAACACATTTTTATAGTTTTACACACCGACAGCAATTTAAAGTACATATAAATGATGACTGATAAATAATAAATGAACATGTGTTACTTTACCTTCACTGAAGACATAATTGTTGACAAAGACAAAGGTGGTCAAATCTCTGCTTCTCTTTTGATTACAGCTCCCAAATAACCCACAATGGAGCCAAAGAAAGTTTTAAGTAGGGTATTTTGCATGTTGATGAAGAAGAGAAACACTATTGAATTCAGGAAATTGCTCCTAACAATCATGATGGTGGTGTCCACATTTAGGTACTTTTCAGTTATGAGTCAATCCATAGAGTAGAAACAAATTGTCCATCAGCAAAGTATTGTTGTTATAATGGCTGGGTAATTAGTCACTCTGGCAACCAGTGAGAATGCCTTATGAATACCTTTGTGCGTGCATCCTCACACTCACGGACACGCAGGGTTCAGCATGTCAAACGCATGCCTCCTTTGTCGGAATGTTTGTCTTTGTCTTTGCTTGCTGGTTGGTCAATAGGACGATCTGTGGACGCTCAATCCACGCTCGTTGTTCCTGCACCACGGACCCCTCCACTCTCACAACCAGCAGCCGCTTCCAGTGTGCGCGTCTCCCTCGGAGAGTGCACATCTCAACCCAGCCGGTCATCACCTTCTCCTCCACACGTCCAACATGGATCCAGCCTCCTAGCAGACAAGACTTTACTCGGAGTGAAATACATCCTGTTTGGAAGTTTCTTTGCCTTTTCTTTCACCTCCTAAGTTTCCAAAGCCTCCAGGATGACATCCAGCAGGATGCACCGACGCATCATGCTCCTGCTTTGCTTGGTCTCCACGGCGGCATGTAACACGTTGACGTCCACAGAGGAGCCTTCCGACACAGCCGCCAAGTCCGACGGCTACTGCAGCCGCATCTTGCGGGCTCAGAGCACCAGGAGGGACGGCAACAGTGAGTTCCGGCTGCGCGTAGAAGGCGACCCTGAGCGATACCAGCCAGGGAGCACCTACAGAGGTTAGTATGGGTCCTTTCTGCACAGTTCAAATGAAGTTTTTAGACCTTAAGAAATACAATTAAATGTAGATTTCTATTTAACACACAAGAACAAACATTTAAATATATTAAAAGCATTATAATAAGTAAAAAAAAACACTTTGTGACATTTTTAATAAATATAATGTAAAGCACAGATGACCAAGCATAGTTTGTAATATATTATTATGGATTTCCTCCCATATTTAATCAATTTCTCCAGTAAGGAGAAAAGTGCACGCAACAAGACCGCCATTGTTGTTCCGTTGCGGTTATTGACACAATTATTGTTATGCACATTATCACATCTCTCCCGCAATTGTCCAAGCCCTCTATTCTGTCCCTCTCAATCTCAACCCAGCTGGTCGAGACTAACGGGAGGGAGTTTTTCCTCGTCTCTGTCACCAAGTACGAGCTCATGTGGGGTTCTTGACTTGACTTAGCTTGCCACCCAAATTTGGGTTCAGGACCCTAAAATTGGCCCTAGGCCTTTTTATATGGGGTCTTCAACAAGGCTTCAAGAGGTGTGTGATATTGAAGAAATATATATTTTTTGCAAACACAAAGCCACAAGCTCAACAGAGATTTGGTATGTTGCTAAATCCACACTAAAGCATGTTTGTACCATGTTGCTGTCATTCTCATGATTTAGCCATGGCTAACTGAGGTAGTTAATTAGCATGATTGAAACATACTCTGGTTGTCACCGTCATAAATGGTATTTCTGAATAAAGCAACATTTTGTTTCATGCAAAGCATCATGCACGAATCTGAATGCTGCAAGTAAACTGCATCACAATATTATAGATGGGTCTACAATGGAAGATAAACAGTGATGATTGAAGTGTAGATTTTCAGCGTTAATTCAAAGGCTTTCACAAAAATATGACCTTCGCCATTTAGGAATTAGCCATTCTGTGGACATTACCGACTTTGTAGTCTCACAATAGTATCGGAGAATTAACATAACTGTAAATATGACCATGATTTAGTTAAAAAATCATCTGTCCCTTCATGTCTAACACTTGGTGCTGCACTTTTGTACCCCCATCCAGTCACTCTGTTTGCAACCAGCCCCTCCTACTTCAGAGGTTTTACCCTCATCGCTTTGAAGGAGGGCACAGAAGGAGACAAAGAAGAGGACTACATTGGACAGTTCCAGGTGAGCTAGAAGTCACTGATGAAGTCCCATATTATAATATTTTTGAACAATCTTAAATGAGTCTCAGAGGTCCCACAATAGTATATTGGATGTGTCATCCATTCATCCATCCATCTTCTTTCGCTTATCCGAGATCGAGTCGCGGGGGCAGCAGCCTAAGTAGGGAAGCCCAGACTTCCATCTCCCTAGGTACCTCATCCAGCTCCTCCCAGGGGATCCAAATGCTTTCCTAGGCCAGTTGAGAGACATAGTCTCTCCAACGTGTCCTGGGTTGTTCCAGAGGGCTCCTACTGGTCGGACGTGTCCTGAACACCTCCCCAGGGAGGCACCTGAGAGGCATCCTGACCAGATGCCCAAGCCATCTCATTGGGCAGCGGTTCTACTTGAAGTTCATTCCCACACTACAGTGCTTCTCACCCTATCCCTAAAACTCATTTCGTCTGCTTGTACATCCTTTTTGGTGACTACCAAAACCTCATGATCATAGGTGAAGGTCGGAACGCAGATTGCCCGTTAAATTGAGAGCTTTGCCTTTTGGACTCAGCTCTGTCTTCAACACAACAGAACGATGCAGAGTCCGCATCAATGCAAACGCCGCACCAATCTGCTTCTCAATCTTGCGTTCCATCCTTCCCTTGCTTTTGAACAAACCCTAAGGTACGAAAATCCTCTGTACCTGACCCCTTTGGCCCCTCCCACTAGTGGTGAGTTCATTGCAGGGTGTATTGGAAATGTGTTGGCCAAAATCTAACCTTGATGCTGGAATTTAGACAGTTTAAGTGCTTTTAGTAAGCCCTACTGGGAACACGTCATTTTGTGTCTGTCGCGTTAATGCTAATGAGCCTGTCTGAGATGGTGTGTGGCTCCAAGAAGTGCTATTATGCATTTTATCCACTTTTTGCACACACAATACACTGTGAACTCTGCACTTACCCAACATAATATATATGCCACGTCAGGGGTTCTCAACCTTTTTGACCTTGGAGATCGAATTCTCCTGTGCAATGTCTCAAGATGCCCTAGCACAGTGGTTTTCAAACAAAATGACATCATATAATGAATGAGACTTCCATATGACTGTATTTGGAAGAGCTCCAGGCTCCGGCATATACAATATAAAGGCGGTACCATGTCAATGAGGAAGGAGGATTTTCATTGAAGACACAGAACTTCAAAAGCGACTGTTCAAGCTTTTCTCCTCCCAAAAGTGGAGCACACAGGTGATAGAGATGTTTGGTGCTCATCAAAAGTCTCTTGGGCAGGGGCCTCAAACAGCCATTTAGGACCAGGACCGTATTTTGTGGTTAACAAAATATAACAGGTAAATAAATACACATAAGGCGACTACTACTACTACAGTGGGGAGTAATGAACACCGTTTAACTCTCATCGTGTAACTTTAGCAACTTTTTATAAGCTGTACAGTAAAGCATGCTGGGAAGCTGGAAGCACTCCCAATGATGGGAGTGATGCCGGCTGGCAGCACGCTTCTAGAGGGACCACTTGATGCGTCGGCCCTGTCACACCCAGATTACTTGCCAACAAGCGTGCATGGTGGCAGCTTAGGGACGACAGGATGGTGCACACTCAGATTTGCAATGAGCTCTGCGTCAAATATCATCTTATATTGAAGCTTTTATACTTTTCATACTATTCATTCATTCATTCATTTTCTACCGCTTATCCTCACGAGGGTCGCAGGGGTGCTGGAGCCTATCCCAGCTGTCTTCGGGCAAGAGGCGGGTTGCCAGCCAATCACAGGGCACATATAGACAAACAACCATTCACACTCACATTCATACCTATGGACAATTTAACCTAGCATGTTTTTGGAATGTGGGAGGAAACCGGAGTCCCCACGCATGCACGGGGAGAACATGCTTGGAATTGAACTCCGGTCTCCCAGCTTTGAAGCCTGCGTGCTAACCACTCGTCCGCCATGCAGCCACTTTTCATACTAGTTTTCATAGATATCAATAATTTTTAAAATGTAAAAAAAACCCAAATGAAAATAGTGCCTATTTTTATTGATCTCTATCTGCTAAAAAATCCTTTTATGTTAATTTGGACTGAATATGAATATGACGGACATGTGTACAAGCAAGTTCAATTTACCCTGCTAGAAACTGGTGGTGTTTAGAGGCCAATTAGCCTTTTATTGCGGCAGGCAGATCCAGCCTGAGGAAGAGAAGTGTTGGGCTACAGAGACAGCAGGGTGCTGTTACACACATGTGACGCTCGCGAAAAGTATGCACACTCGCACATAAGAGTCAAAGTAAGTCTTTGTAGTGGTAATGCAATGCAAGCTGCAAATAGGCTGAGAATGTATCTTGATGATCTATGGTATGTTTATGGGAACTGGTGAGAGGAAAGTTACAATGATATTCATTATTTATTAAAACAATAGTCAGTGTGAGGAGCTGGAAGGAAAATGACTTAAAAAGCTCATTATTGCATTTTAGACAGGAAATCTTAATGGACTATGGTCTGGTGGCTTCATTATTAATTTTAAGGAGTAATATACTATACAATCCCTGGAAACCTCAATAAGTACAATTCACTATTTAATTAAATACAAGAGCCATTCAAAACAGGTTATTATTAATAATGAACAATATTATATAATATTAATAAATTGTATTATAATATATAAATAATATATTTGTGGTTGTAATTAACTTCACTACACATACAGGTGTTTCTAGACCATTCTAAATTTCTACATCACAAACATTAATAAACTTATTGCTAAATTAGTATCTAAAACTTTATTTAAATGAAAGGTGCTGTTGGTGCTTTCACTTTTTCTTTTATAATGATTAGGGCACATTTAGGCCCCCCTATGCAGTACCTAACCAAGGCACATAGCACCTGAAAGCATTGATTTAGACTACATGTTTGTGCACAAAGCTTGAAATGATCGTACATGTACAGTATTGTTGACAAGACAACTTTAGCAACACTGCAATTCCCACGTTATTACCCCCTTGGCCCTGCAGCTCAGTCTGACTTTGCACCGTAGCCTCAGTACCACAGCTACTCTGCTGTGCGGTCACATTCACTGTGAACTTGGCCCCTGAATTTTGAACATATAATATAAAACTACACAACTTTTATTTTTGCCCAGCAGACTCCTCACATTTCACCGTCCAGCATTCTTCCTATTCTCATCGTACTTCCCAGCCTGAAGTTTTGACAAAATGTGCAAAATCTTTATAAATGTAGTTGTGTTTCATTATCTAAATGAAAACCAACAAAATATCTGCATCACATGCTTTTTCTTTGGGACAGCTATATCAACTAGTGTCTCAAATGAGGTTTTTTTTGGCCATGGTAGTCATTTATTTTTGACTAATTTACATTAGCGCCTGCTTGATAAAATGTATTATCTGTATTGCCATTGATTCACAGTGCTTTCATTGGATTGCTCATTGCACTGAGCAACTAATCGAAGTCAGAGGCCTATGGTTAGCATCACACTATTGTCCCTGGCTCTCTTTTGTTGTGGAATCACATCACAACAAAAATGTTAAATTTCCTTGCTCCTCACTCTTGAGACTTTCTGTGACTGTGTGTGACCGACAAGTTATTTATTTTTTGCGGCATTAAGGCATATTATGATATTGACTTGGCTATAACAGTATTTTTTTCCCCAAGGGGTGGATCCAAATGACTTCTCTCCATGCCAGTCAGAGCTGTCACTCTCTCACTCTTACATACACACAAGGAAGACTCACTGTAATAAATGTTGTGCAAGTTAGTAAACAGAGGAGAACTTATGAACACTAAGAAATGTATCCTCCTAATTTTATCTTTTATTCTGGATAGATTTTCCAAAAGCAGGTCTTGAAAAAAAGGGTCTGCTTAGATCCAGTGTAGTTTTACTGTATGTCTGATCACAAAAGGTATTCCCGAAATTTGTTTTTATCTTTGTCTGTGCATATTGATCATACTTCTGTATTTCTTCTCGGGTAACACAATATTCATTCATTCATTATCTACCGCTTTCTACCACTTATTGAGTGCTGGAGCCTATCCCAGCTGAGGCGGGGTACACCCTGGACTGATCGCCAGCCAATCACAGGGCACATATAGACAAACAACCATTCACACTCACATTCATACCTATGGACAATTTGGAGTCACCAATTAACCTAGCATGTTTTTGGAATGTGGGAGGAAACCGGAGTACCCGGATGCACGCATGGGGAGAACATGTAAACTCCACAGAGAGATACCCATTGGTGGAATCAAACTCGGTTCTCCTAGCTGTCTGGCCTGCGCGCTAACCACTCGGCCATCGTGCAAATAATGTTTTATATACGACCTATATAATAATTAAATACCGTAAATAATAAAATTATAGCATGATACCCATCCTAGTGTTCCCTGCAGAGTGACATAAAAGATGGTGGCTGTCTTCTTTCTGACATCATGCAGTAACATTAAACTGCTGTTAAGATACGTTTCCTATACCTCTATTGTCACCTGCTTAGTTCATTTTTTATGGTTTGTCCTTGGACAAGCCCATCATACACACACTTCATTCCTCCACTATAAAAGAGCCATGGGTAGGAAGGAGAAGAATCTAATAAGATGTTATTTAATGCAGAGCTCATTGGAAATCTAAGTGTGCACCATCTTGTCGTCTCAGGACGGATCTTGACTTCATGAGAAGCCCTTTTTTTTTATTGAGCCCTCAGCTGCCGTCATGCACGCTTGTTGGCAAGAGACGGCTAAATCGGTGGGCGGTATCTTGACGAGACAATACTTCTCAGCAGGATGGAGGGGATAAGGACAAGACAGCCAAATGTTGACGTGGCCTCATGAAGCTTAAGCACAGCGTGGGATGTGACATACGTAAACACAACAGAACATACTTAAACCCAAAGTTGTGGTTGCTGAAGCCAAATGAATATATCTGCCACTAATTTCCCCTGATGTTTCATGATGTGTTTTTGTTACTGAGAGTGTACAAAATGGTCACAGTTCACTGTTTAACCAATTGATTTTTTCTTCACATTTTTTTCTAAAGTATAGATGGTATTTAATTGATTCCCATGATGGTTCACTGGTTTTAACATGTGTTGACTGGATGTCAGGTCAACAGAGGATTCCTGTTAGAAACCATGGAGACAAGGGGGGTGTAATCTGACAGGCCACACACACACACACAGAATGAAGACTGACCTTAATGTCCTCACTTTTTCTAAAAGAGCTTCCCTAGTGATGTTTCATGAGTAGGTCCCCAAGAATAAGTCCACAAAAAGACAAATTCACCATGCACGCATTAGTGCATGTGGAACATGTGGAACCCTAAAAGTCAACTTCTGAATTTTTAGAGTTCCAATGTTTTGAAAAATATATTTTCATTATATCTACCTTTATAAAATAAACATTTTATGCATTTGAATATTTGACATATTTGGCAAAAAAATTACAATAATAGGTTACTAACAATAATACACTATTTTGCATTGAGTAGCCGTGACCCCAGTGAAGCTGTATAGAAAATGAATGAATGTAAAACTATAATTATAAAACTATAAAAATATGGTTTGTTTTAACAGTCTTGGCTTTCTGGAACAAAATAATTTGGTTTACATTATTTCCTATGGGAAAAATGTAATTGGTTATCATAACCAATCCAAATAAATGCACCTTACTTACTTACTATCAGGCATAAAAATGAACAAATAAACAAGGGTGGTCTAATATTTTTTTCCACGACTATACATGCAACTCTTTCAATTTTATCCAATGCCAAGTCATGAAATAATCATGTTTGTGTCATCTGCATAGATAATTGATGAGGAGGAAACACAGTTTATGATCAACTGCCCACCAGCAGTGACAGAAGGGACTCCTCGCCGACGCACCAGCATCCAGGTCTTTTGGACTGCACCCCCAAGTGGATCTGGTTGTGTACTACTCAAGTATGTATGGTCATTAATTATCATTACTGTCAAGATCATGATTTTATGGCTATGATTTTATGGGAAATGTATCAACTTTCTGTGTTTAGGTGTCCATTTTCCTATAGGGAGATAAGCCGAGCAATGGATATATGATACTGTATAAAAAATATTTGAGTCATATCACATCCGGTTCTTAGATGCGTGAGCCAGGATCAGAACAAAAACAGCAGGATTGTCAAATCCTTTCATCACATTTCTAAAGGTGCAATGTGAGAACATTTTAACACTATAATGCACATAACAAAACAAACCAAACTATAATAGCACAAATAAGATTCCCACGCTATTTGGAGGCTTTTATGTTGCCAAAATGTATCACTCTCATGATGCTTTGTGTGCAACTTTGCTACAGTAGAAGACTTCCCATGTGTACCCAAATGCACCTCCCAATTAAGGTAGTGTACTCCCCACCTCAGAAAGACTGCTGTTCATGCATTGAGCGGGGAATTGAACCTGTGTCTCCTTGCCCTGTGGCCTGCACGCTAACCACTCGATCACCGTGCAGTCTAAGAATATTATTTGACAAAAGGAACAGAGATGAAAGAAAATTAGGTTGGGGGAAAAAGGAATAATATTATAGAAATAAAGTATATAATAATAACTTTGTAGCACGATTTATTAAATATCAAAGTGACGCTTCCATCCGTTCATTTTTAGCATGTGGTCCTGGATGGGAAAAGTTTGGACACCCCTGTCATAGCACATGGTTACCTTTGTCAGGCTCACAGCTGTCCGAGTTTGTTTGTTTGGTTCGTTAATTAGCCATAGTTTTCACTTATGTGAGCTCTGCTATTATCATGTACGTATAAACACTTTGTTCCAGTTCCTCTCGTTTCATCACATCGCTCCCCACATCCAAGCACCTTCTGCCCCAAGCTAAGCAGAGAAAAAAGCAGAATGTCACTTTCCTTCCCACTTGGCCTCTCAAGCTATTAATTAACCTGTATTGGTTTTACAGTTGATTGACACCAATAAATGGCTCCGTTGTGTGCCCTCCAGGCCCAGTGAAAGACGATTGTATTAATGTTTATCTGAAGACAGATGATGGCAGATATCCTTTTATTAATTCAGAAATATTGAGATGAAGTTTGCTAAAAGGAATCACACATTGGAATCGCTGTAGTGAATTACAGTAGTTAAGATGCATTTCAGAATGTCAGGAATATATTCATAGGGTGACAAAATGTATTGCTTATATCAGAGTATCATCTGAATTTCTTAATACTTAGCGGCATCTATCCAACCGTTTTTTTTTTTTTTTTAACCAACTATCCTGTCAACACATAGACTACACTCGAGACTCTTCACCATGTATCTCAAATAACTCACTGGGCCTTTATTTAAATACATACTTCAACAGAAAGTACTGCCTGGAAGGAGATACTCAAAAAAGACAGAATACCAGAGCCCTGACACTGGGGAGATGGGCAGCATCCAAAACTTACAGTTAAAAAGAGATTTATCATAGCTCCTTCCCTTTACCTGCTTATGTCAAAATGAAGGTTGTTGTGAGCCACTGAGTTTTGACTGAAGTGCTACAGCTGTTTTTGATGTTACTATTTCAAAAGCTTGTAACTTCAAAACGGTTGGAGATAAATAAATGAATATATATTATATAAATAAAACTCATCGGTATGACCCAAAGTTTGTGATTGGAGTAAATTTACTCCTCTAACGATACCATCTCATCAAAATGTCTGATCCACATTTCTCAAGCACACCCAGCCATTATCATCACTTACAGCAGTATCTTGAACAGCACTGCCACCTCAGCAGCTATTGTACACACTATTACTACATAGATAGATATAAAGTATCCGCTCTATCTATTATCCCTGTGAATATTAGCATTCATCCAGGGAATTGTACTCGCAGGTCAAATCTCTCAGACTCGAGGTAAATAGTAAACGGCTTGTTTGCTTGTTACAATTTTGCAACTTTGGTGCTTTAAGGGCTATGGCGTTAAGGGAGTGAGGTTTACCAACATACTCTCACACAGCCACCCTAGATGGAATTCTTCCAGCCAGTCAAGCACTTTTGTCGACATAAAATTTGAGATCCAAAGAGATCATTTTTACGAAAATTGTTCCGTTTGACATGTGTTGTAGTACTTTATCCTTATCACTAAGCACTGTGAAATGATGACAACAACAAAACTGCTGTCTAGTTGGACAACAGGGGGCTTGTTCCTATCGCTGCAGCATTTAAAGGGGCATTTAAACATATGTGTTCACATTGTGTGGCCCATGCAGCAACAGTTTACAAAGTAATGTGAAGTTAAAGTTGACTTTAGGATGTGAAAGAAAGTGAAAACTATTAATAAACCATTAATAAAGTGAAACTATTAACAAGTATTGAAAAAAAAGTCAAACCAACTATACATCTTGTTACATTGTAAAGCAGCTCCACAACAGTATGTGAAATTGTGGTTTATATTGTGTGTTGATGGTGTGGGTGAGTGTAAATGAGACCATTTGCATTTGGGGGAGGGGAGGTTGATGCCTTCATTTAGAGCAGTCAACATTAAGAAAAAATAACATTCCTCTATTCACTTATTTATTCTGATGCACACCACATTTTTATTGATTATTGATGTGCAAATGTGTCACATAGCCACAAAGTTTCATGGAAATCTCTAATAGTTTTTGCGTGAACAGAAGTGAAAGCTATGCGGCACACCTTGCACTTTTATGTTTGATGATGATAGTAATAATGGCAGATAATTCCCTTTGGTTAGCCTCAGATGAGGCAATACCTATTTTTCATTTCATTTGGTTTCTAAACAGAGCTGACTGCTTGTCAGTCTATACTTTAGACATCATTATAAAAACAACATATGTCCATGAAATTAGAAGTGTGTCTGCTCCTATGACTCACATGTTGCCCCTCCCAAGTGGTTTACTGCAGTATAATTGATAGGCAGTCGCTGTCTTTCAAATGAAAAGACTGTGCTTGGTGGTTTGGTTGGCCTGAAGGTTGGCTCCTGATGACAGGGTCAAACTAAGATGCTTTTTCTAGTTCTAAATCTTGAGCAATGACATTTGGTTAAACTATTTAACATCCAATTATAGCATTCCATTATTTCTGTTGTTAGACACTGTATTTTTTATTAGTATTTTTGCATTCAATGCAATGTTTGTATTGGTTACACAAGACATCTGGAAATAGTTGTAGAGCCGGTTGGTGAAGAACATGCCCAGTGTGTCTGGTATTATTTCATCATCCAAACCTGGTGAGAAAATGTACAGTTTATTCAGACGGGATCTATAAATAGTACAGCAATGTTGACATGAATCAACCCTGACTTAGCAGCAGGAGACTGTTATTCAAATCCTGTAGCTGTCACCAGCAACCATCAAAGAGTTCTGAAGACCACTGTTCATGAACAAAAACCTTTCCTGAGGAGGGTAGGCAGCAGGCAGTGGAAATGTTTGTCTCTGCTATGCAGGACTCTGTTCATATTTGTAGTATTGTTGCACTGGAGATTGGGCTTCTTCTTATCTGGAAATTGATTGCAATTTAACTCTGGACTGTATGAATGTGAGTGTGAATAGTTGTTTGTCGCAAGCCAATCTCAGGGCACATATAGACAAACAACCATTCACACTCACATTCATACCTATGGACAATTTGGAGTGGCCAATTAACCTAGCATGTTTTTGGAATGTGGGAGGAAACCGGAGTACCCGGAGAAAACCCACGCATACACGGCAAGAACATGCAAACTCCACACAGATGCTTGAGGGTGGAATTGAACTTGGGTCTCCTAGCAGTGAGGCCTGCGTGCTACCCACGCATCCACCGTGCAGCCATAAATATCCATGTGATTGTATATGCTATAACCAGGGCTAAATTGTTAGTAGTAGGTGGAATACTGTATGGACTTAAGTTAACACCTCTATTCAATTAAGTAGTAGCCACCAACCACTGCTGTTGGTATGTGGGTGGGATCGAGCTGGGTTGGGGAAAACTTAAAAAATGGAAAAAAAAATTAAATAGTTACATTGAATATTATGCATGTAATGTGCAACACTTCTATTGTGTAAGCTGATGTTGTTGGTCTCTGAGCTTTTTTGAACACTCATGAGTGGTCAGCATCCAGCAGCTTTATCTGCATAGGATCTCAAACTTTGGTTGGGCGACTTAGCTGTTGATGTGAAACTCATGCATGTAACACTGGTTTGGTTGCTGCTGTGTTGTGCATTATACTTTCAATAAACTAACATGTGGTGAAAGATTTCCTTTCCACAATTTCATGCATTCCAAATCATTAACTTTCTCCAGCTATTCCTTACCCCAATCAATGTCCATTCCTCTTTACGGTTTAGCAAAATGAAGTCTTGTCTTGGTTCATAATTCTCAGCAGATGCATAAAATGTACAAGAAACATGAGAACAGAACTGTTTGCCTAGCACACACTAGATTTCTCTAGCATGAAAGTCAGTTATGTGTACCACTACAATACTACAATATCTCTTTCCCGACTAGTCCATGTTGTGAGCGACACAGAGATGTAAATTCGAGCAATCCTATTTTGTTATCCCCTTGTGGCTATTGCTGCATAATTGCTTCTCAGTCCATAATTTCCACTGTCCAATTATTCAGAACTTTTGGACTGAAAAAAGTGCCCATCATAAATCAAACACACATTTTACATTTTAATGAGTTTGAATCCAATGAGAAATGCTGATGCTTTCATAAACTGTTAAAATGTTTTCTTAATGAAGGATAGTAAAACTTAGACTCTGAGATTTAATACATATTAGATTTAAGACTATAACGCCTGCAGCTAAGAGTATAACCTAAACGTATTGCCACCTGATATTACATTAAAATAATACAATACGTGTAACCGGTGGTGCTTTAAGTCGAAATGAAATTTTGTTCATTGACAGTAAAATAAAACAGCTCTTATGTGTCTCCAGAGGGTGGTAACCAATGAAATTCAATGTGATGAATAAATGGTGAAAGTGAAACTCTACTTTGTCACAAAAAGCTGAACCTGTAAACTTTATTCATCTTGTACAACAAAGCCATCGTAAGTCATGTGAGTGTACAGCAGTCACTAGTGAAGTTGCCGCCATCAATTTTCTCTCCATTTGGAGGTGGGAAGCAATTTATTCCTCATCTCCCTCCGGTGTGAGATATGTGCACCGCTTTCTGATGGGCCTTCTGAACGAGACGGTGTATCAGTGAATGTACCACCACATTCAGGTGTCAAACTCTTTCAATGACAGGACATCAAGGTGCCATTATCATTTGCTTTTTGTGCATTTCTCCCAATGCATTGTCGGAAAGTTGTTGTTTCTTTTTTTTTAATATGCAAGAAGCGCTGACAGAAATAAATTCAGGTCTAATATCTGCTTGGAGCCTGAGCAGGTCAAATGAGAATTTAATTTTTCTTCTTCACATCTATTTGAGCTTTAAATTGAAAGTGCTTTTGTACGAAAAATATATTATTTTATCTCCCACACACACAAACGCACATGCACTCTTTCAAATCAATGCACTTTAAGGGTGATTGGGATCGGTTGCGGTGTGGACCCGGCAAAGTGAGATAGAATTTAAATTGGATGTTAAGTAAGCATTGCTGCACTTGATTGCCTGGCCAGCCCAGCAAAGTGGGCAAGCGGCGCAGTCGTGTGAGCGACACTCAATGAGATATATGAAATTGGGGTGAGATTGAATTAAAGTGTGAACAATTAGAGGAGTGCTGGTGGCGTCGCTTACTTTTAATCGTTTTATCTGCATTATAGGGGTTGTTTTGGCAAGACACCACTTGTCTTCATATTCAAACTTTTAATCATCGACATTGGCCACAACATTAGGTACACACACAAAGTCTGTAATTTTGCTGTTTAATTGTTAAATTGAGCACTTGTTGCTGTATTGGGCATAAAATAATTACAGTAATTATCACTGTTGGCTCTAATGCAATCATGAAAGGCATTAGTTATCACATTTTGGTAATATTTTACTTGCTACAATCCAAATTTATATATTGAAATTTATAATAGAAATTTATATATTGTAGTTTATAACATTACTGACACCTAATGACAAGTGTAGAATACTCATACAGCATTTTAGCGTCATTTGAATGCCTTACATTTGTATTTTAGTTCATTTACCACTTTAAGGCTGCACAGTGATCCAAGTGGTTAGTGCGCAGGCCACACAGCTAGGAGACCTGAGTTTGATTCCACCCTCGGGCAACTCTGTGTGGAGTTTGCATGTTCTCCCCGTGCACGCGTGGCTTTTCTCTGGGTACTCCGGTTTCCATTCACATTCCAAAAACATGCTAAGTTAATTGGCAACTCCAAATTGTCCATAGGTATGAATGGTCATTTCACTTGTTGGACATTACCATTGCTGCAAATGGTCTAAAATTAGCCAAAAGGGGATTTTTTGCATCTGTTGTCCCTTCACAGATGGTGGAAAAAATGGTGTCCCTCTAAACACAACAGTAAAAAGAGCGAACCATGCAAATTCTGTTAAGTAGTACAACAATTGCATTAAAATTAATTTTTAAAAACCATCTAAGTCATACTTTAGAGCCATCTACTTGATGAAAGAAGGCCTACCGGTAACTCAAAAGTAATGCACAAGTAGTGCAACACACTGACTAACATTGTAATATAAAATGTAATATGTTACATTGTGGAATTAGCTTGACAAGGACAGCGTTTGTGTGTTTGAGAATGTATGAGCCAGGTATGAGAAGATGAAAATGAATGCTCTGAAGAATGGCTTGGCGTGCAAGCGAGTGATCTCTTTGCCTTTGTAAAGTAAGAAAGTTGTGCCTCACAGTCTTATTGAAATCAAATCCAATATATTTTTGGCTTATTGGAGGGATATTTAATTCAGAAGTCAATATTAGCAAGGTCACCATCACCACTTAGCTCATCTTCTTGATGCGAAAGACTGGAAAAGAAAAACACAATGGGGCATTCACTGTTGAATGACTATGACTCCCAACTAATATATATGTTTATCTCTTGTCCCACTCAAACTACTGGCTCACATTAGTATGTTGAGTTTGGAATCAAATAAAGATTAGGCTAAGGACTTTGAAATTAGTATTTTTTGCACCTTCTCAATTTATCACCAATAACTATTCATAGCTTGGTCACGTTTTTAATTTCTGGTGTCATCACCAGTTTAACGACACCCATTAATAAATATAAAAGAAAATCAACATACCGTATTTTCTGCACTAAAAGGCACGCTAAAGCATTTAATTTTTTCAAAAATCAGTTGGACACTGATAAATTGTTACTTACTGCTTGCTCAGTCCACATGACCAAATAATTTTGGAAAAGTGTCCAGCCCATGTTTACAAAACAGTCCAGTGTGATTAAAATCAATTTCTTTTGCTGGTAGGAAACCATGAACTCCAACCACTTGTGGGGTCAGAATTGTAAACAAATGTAGCTTTGCTAGCAAGCAAATCGAGGAGCAGAGCTCATGTGCTTACAGACACGCCCATATAAGGAAGTCCGCCCCTATGTGACATCACAAAGGGGCAGTTTTACAACACCTTTTGAAACTGAGCGTTTTGGGCCATCTCACACTTCTTTCAGGGCTCACTTCCAAATGCATAAATCTCATTATCTGAAATTTTAAATCATTTACCACAAGAATACAACACTCTAACTACATTTATAGGTAAGAGAAATGCAAAAAGCATAATAGGTCCGCTTTAACCAAGAAAAAATATGTTTTTTTCCGATGACTTGTTTAATCAACAAAACTTACGGTAGAATAGTCGATTACCAAAATATTTGATAGCTTCAACCTTAAGCAAAACTGACTCCCACAATGATGAAAGGGAACCCTGCAGGTTTAATGGTGAAATTGCCAACTTTTCAATTCAGATACAGAAGATGAAGACTTTTATGGGTTTGTGGAGAAGATTACTGAAAAATATGAGTGTATTGCGAAATAGTAGAATAAAGTTCAACTCAAACGGACTGTTTTTTGTAGACTAAAGGAAACGTGCCTGCAGCCATCACTGCCTGAAGGGCTCATGTTACAATTGATAGCAGGGGTCTTGTGTTCAGGCCTCATGTGTTGGCTTCTGAAAAAGTTTGTTTGAGGCAGATTTACATGTCACGACCCCAGCAGTCAGCAGAACAAGACTCTTTGACAGCTCAGTCTGTACAAGGTCCTACTTCCATCTCAGGAAGCAATAAGGTTGCACTGCATACATTGAAGTGGACTTCAGAATTCATGCCTATCAGAGCTACAAGTATTTTATTTAAAGGGGACCTATTATGCTCATTTTTCGACCCTTTTGTATTGAGTTGTGGTATCCTATAGAGCAGCTGCACACAATAACGCACACTTATTCCAGCTGTATTTTCGTAGATTTTTGCTTCCTGCCAAAACGGTCTGTTTTAATTTATTTCACCCACTCCGCTATGATTGGTCACATGCCCAAAGTTATTTCAGGGCATCGTTTCACAATAATACAACATTGTAACTACATTTATAGGTCAGAAACGTGGAATATAGGTCCCCTTAAATGCAATGCATGCAGGGTATCCTCAGTCTTTAGCAATATTGGGCAAATTACCCTAAAAAACACCTTAGTTACTTTCCCCCCAAAATAATTGAATTAGTAACAGAATTTCTCGTTCAGAAATATAATTAGTTTTGTTTTGTTTTGATGTTTGGAGTCCCGATGGCCGTCAATACGCCTCGCTTGTGATATTGAGTGTTTTGTGGATGTGTAGCGAATGCAGTGAAAGTGTGCAAGGGTTGCACAAGGGTTGAAGTGTTCTTGTAAGAATATGCAGTTAAAAAGAGCGTCAGACTCTGTGAATGTTGGGACGGTCCATTCATTGCACATCACATTTCACTTTCACAGTTTACTGCTGTTACTCCCAATACTGGCCTTAAACAACGAAAAAACAATAGAAAATTCTATGTAAAAATTAATTTCAAGGCAATGAACAATTTCATTTAATGTACTGAAGTTGTCATTTTCTCACATACAACTTTAAGTCATTCTCAAAATTTACCAAATAAATGTCTCTTTATGTATTGTATGTATATTTCTCATATATAAAAGTTTGATTTACGCCTTTGATGTTTCTGAAAAAGTCCTCACTACCCTCCTATCCTGTGCTTGTGTAGGGCAAGCATTGTGCAGAAGAGGATAATCTATTTCCAGGATGAAGGCTCACTCACTAAGATGATGTGTGAAAAAGGTAGTATTCCTTGACAGTTTCTGGCTCCTCTAATACACCTGTGGGTAGATTCATTTTGGCTGCACATCACTTTGCTTCATTCTTGGTTTTGATGACTGTAATTGCCATTCACCCTGTGACATGCTACACTGAGCAACATATGAAAGAAGCACGTACCCCCATTTCTCATGCCCAACTTCTTCTCTCTTTCTGGCTCCTCACTTAACGGAAAGTTTATTTTGGGTGGGGGGATTTTTGCCATTCACAATCCTGATGTGGACAAACCTTCTCTTTTTTGGGCATTCTAAAGATATAAAAACAGATAAAAAGGGACCCTAATGGGACACACCTCTGCCGCACACAAAGACAGGTTTTAAAACCTCCAACAAGGTCTAATGGTTTAATATACATACATTCATGTTAACATGTATTACTTACAGTATTGTGTCCTATTTTGGTCCTTTTTAAGTATTGATTTGTTGTTGCAATGCAAATGTATTTTGCATAAGCAAACGCTACACCTAATATTCACTCTTCCAAATTAAAAAACACAGCAGCAGTAGTGGCAGCTCCTATATGTAGGCTTACCTTTTGGTAGTGCCAACGTGTGCGTGAATCCCGTTACGGCAGTAACAAAATTCTTCAGCACAACAATGTCGCTGTAGCTTGGTTAATATGCACATCACATTATATGTAAATTAAATGTTGCTGGGAATATTCTTTTCATTTTTTTCGAGAAGGCTTCATAGGCAGAATAGGTTAACCAATTACGTGTATTCTGAGCTCCATCTTTGTAGCTGTGTTTATATATTAAGAACACACAGAAAAGAGAGACATACATGTGTCCATGTCTCACATAAGGATTGTGGATGATTAAAAAAAGTGCAGTTTTCCTTTAAGCTAGAGGTCTTCTGTTACATACAATGGCTGCCATACTGAACTCCTCATGTAACTTTGACAGCCTTTAATCTTTCATCCTTATCTCATCCCCACGATTTCTCATTTGTGTGCAGAATCTCTGTATGGAGATTCGACAGATAAACCTCTGCTGGACTGTTGTGCCTGTGGAACAGCCAAGTACAGAGTCACCTTCTATGGGAACTGGTCAGAGAAGATTCATCCCAAAGACTACCCACGTAAGGAAAACCTGACCTGCTTTTTATCACGTTACCCTTACAAAAGAATGAATTTAAAATACAATTTACAGTTAGCAGCCTAGTTGCTATCTAATCATTGTCTAGTTGTCTAATCTGAAGGGTGTTAGCTGGCTAGTTATAGCTAGTGACAACCAACATTTCCAAACATGGGGAATATTTACATTACGTAGCAGATGATTGAATATCTAATAAAACATGTGTGAGTGATGTTACCGTAAAAAATCAGTGATTATGCATTGTATTCGGTTTTAGGAGAATTGGGACACCACTTGATTTTTGCAAACGCACAAAACCTAGGGGTAAGGGGTAGGATTGGGGGTGAGGGGTAGAATTAGGATTCAGCCTTAATCTTGATCACGGCCCCGCAACTCAGAAACTGCAAGTTTGCTACTCAAGTGAGATGTGTGAGTATAACCTTGTGCCTCACTATCAGGATGTGGATGGATTCAAGGATTACTGTGCCTTTCTCTTGTTCAAATTCCTACCAAGTGGATCAATATACTGTTGAGAGCGGAGGAAGATAAACCCTTAGATCGAAGGAAACCCTAATTCACTGTCTTATGGAGGGCTAGTTGGTATGGAAGTGACTCCTCCATGTTCCTCCATGTTCATTGCTACCATTTTTTTTATGTTGGGATCTGATTAGATTATCAAAGCTCACATAATGCTTTTTTCTCGAAGCAGGACCATACTATAACATGTCTTTTTTATGGCCAGTGTGAGGATGCTTACCTATGCTCATTAGGAAAAAACAGTAACATTGGATTTATAGACACAGGTGAAAGGAATTATGAGAATTTTCAATTAGTCCTAATTATTATTTCTTCGAATTTGCAAACATCTTATTGAATGACACTCGTCAGTGATGTCTTTTGAATGGCAGTGGTATAAGCAAGGCTGGTTGGAGCTCTTCAGGAGGTCGAAGAAACTCCAAGGATCACCTATTACAAGAAACCTAAGAACCCACAAGAGCAGAACTACATGCTTAGTGGTCACCGGGGCACCAGCATTTCAAATGTGAGGTTGGGAGCAACATTACATGGCCTGATGACTCTCAAGATATGCTATTGGTACTCAGGGTCCACATTTGTGGTGAAGTAGACAATATATGATATACACTTCCGGTTTATGCCCTGGCCAGTCCATTTACAGTTATGAATACAGATCATTTAGATACAGATACAGAGTGGTGTATTCGCATATCCCTAATGGACCATGATTTGGAACAAAACTGACTATTTTCACAGGTCGTGCCAATCACTGGTCTGCCATTATTGGTGCATCCCATTCAAGAAGCTATGTCCTGTGGGAGTACGGAGGCTTGGCCAGTGAAGGAGTCAGACAGGTAGCTGAGCTGGGCTCCCCAGTCAAAATGGAAGAGGAGATCAGACAAAAGGTAAGAATTTAGTTTTTCTAAGAGCATGACATGACATTGTGCTACATAATATATAGACAAAGGTATTGGGACAGCCATTACACTTTCATGAAGCGACAACATAAGTACGTCCACCCATAATCAAACTGCTGGGAAAACTGCACAAAACAGAATGTGCCTGTGAGTGAATGTGCCAATCTTTTTGTACTTTTCATTTGATGTTGTTTCTGTCTTAGTTTCACAATACATAATAAATAATCCAGAGATTTGTGGGAACATGAGCCGGTTCGTGGGTCAAAAAAGGTCGGGGACCGCTGCTAGAGTGCTTATTGTCAGCTAATATTGAAGACCTGATGATGCAGCAGATAATGAGACCACAGTGTGCACAATGGGGTTTTTGTGTCATTGCTGACTTGCGGTTGCCCCACTCTTCTTTCTCATTACTCATATGTGAAGAGAGTGAAAAGGCATTATTTTTGATTGAGAACAATGGGTGGTTTGGACTGGCTATGGCTCTTTCTGTTTTAGAAAATAAGCTGAATTGATAGAAAGAAAATGGGACATTTTTCAAATAGACCTACTTAGTACCTTGCAACTCATGCTGGGACTGTGAGGAGAAATTGCCCTGTCATGTAATGGGGCTGGTGGACACATGAATGCAGGGACAGTGATTATACAAGATCAATGTAGTAGTTCAGTATTTGTGGATTGTGTGCTATTATTCCTAGCCTGCAAGAACCCATGCACATGTGTATAATCCATATTTGCAAGCAAACCACACAGCCCAAGATGCTGCATGCGGATCTAACAAAGAAAACACCTGCAATGAGTGAGTTTGTTGATGAATTTAAGGCAAGCAGTGGCTGGTTTGAAAATTAAAAAAAAAGGAAAAAGCATACACTACAGGGAAAATGATGTTCATTTCTCCATTTCATATGTCATGTTAGAAGCTTTCTTTTTTATGTAAAAAATTCTTTAACATACCGCTCTGCTTTTTTTGTTAACAGTTAAAAAAAGGAATTGCCCTCTAAACATAATCTTCTCTAATTCCCCTCCTTTGTAAAAATCATTGGTAATTATTTGTGCATTATTTTCTGCATGTGAAACTAATTATTGTCTATGAAATGTTTTTGTGCAAAAGATTGTGTGGGTGTCTACAACATATGAGAAAACTTTGCCTTGGTTACAGTCAGTTTTGGGTTGAATCAGACATTCTGGAATGGATTAATGACACTTACAAAGAGACCAATGTAAATCGGACAGTTCCTTTAACTCTGCTTTTTTGTGACAATACCACAAAACATAATTTGTAACCATTTGAGCAACCAAAAGCTGGTTGCTCAGTAAAATATCAGCAATGCTATTAATTGAGACGAATAATAATTCAGACAAACTCATCAGAGAGAGTACTATATTTTGTCTGGTGTATAGTGTACCATCTCCCATAGGTGAGTGGTGGCCCACCCATTTTTTCTGCATATGGAAACATCATTGCCTCTGCCTAGCTTACATTCACTGCTCCTTTGCTACCTGAGTCTAAAAATGTTGAACACACACTTCAAAAACTCACAACACACATCTGTCAATGCCCTTGAGTGAAGGAGCCTGGTCCAGGGAGGCTCCCTCCTTTTTTGAGCCGTTCAGCTTCTTAGCAAATGCTGACACACACAGAAAGCTGATTGGCTTTTGTGTCAGGTACGGCATCGGAGGGGGCTACCAAATGATGAGTGCAAAAATTGATATTCATAGCCATGCTCCACTTCAGCCAAGGGGCACCTGATCAGAGTGTTCATTTGCAGACATGCACACAGTGCAAACACGTGCACGCACCCTCGCATGCACACCCGCTACTCTGTGTTTCTGATTTACCTCTTCCAATTCAGTACAATGGCTTTGTTTTCCACCTGAGTTTCCCAATAATGTGGAGAGAAGGTCAGATGATCCTATTTGTCTTGCATTTGCTGCTCATGGTACCATATTGCATATACATATGGAGCTTTAGGCTGGTGCCTGATAGAATATCACAATAAAATACAAATTAAATAGAAATAACACTCAGTACTATGCAGTTTTAAGAGTTTACTCTCCAAAATATTATTTCCCTAAGTGCAGGTAAGTACAAACATTCCATATCTAGGAGAACCTGCTTGGCCCACTCATTTCAGACTTATACTATAATGTGATGGCCTGCTGGTAATAAATATAATATTGCATGCTAGGAGCCTCTCAAACACAGCCGACCCATCACAATCTCATGCCGCTGTGCCACTGAATGTTGCAGATGATTGTTGCTTTGATTGCATTCATCGCTGCTTTCCACCAGAGATGCAGCCCACATTTGAATTTATTTAGTGTATTCCATACTCAGGTTAAACAAATGGAAGAATGCATGCAGCAGCATCGTTAGGGGTTTACATAAGGGATGTCTTTTAGTTGCTGCCAGGCATTAATGTTCAAATGCTCTTATCACAGGAGTTGGTAACAATGGGATTGCCTGTGTCCACTGTTGTCGTCCCCCACCTTTCATGTGTGAGGTGATTTGTAAATGCATGCAGTCATTACAGGAGCTTGCAGTGTCTGTAATGAGAAGTCTGGATAGACCTTCTCCATACACCAGACACCAGGATTGGATGGACTAGGAAATCTCCTCTTTCTTCTCGCACTGTGGAGTACTTTTTTTTTGTTATGACAAAATAGATATGTTGATGCCAAAATAGACATTGAGAATGTCAGGAAGCGCCGATCTTTGTCGGAGACTACATCTACAAATTAAATGTATATAATAATTCTGCAGCTTTTGACAAGTAACTTTTGGCTACCGTCCAAGCACATTTTATTAGGGACTGTATGTGCCATGTGAATGACTGGTGTTAGTTTGGATAGCCCCCGAATACTGAGCAGGATAAGCCATATAGAAAATATTGCAGCATTTTGAACATGTTATACATATGAATGTATGAAACATTTATTTTTGGTATTTGGGCACACCAGGCTGTCATCAAGCCGCTGTCAAGCCACCAAAGAGAGCTCATCTTTGTAAAATGGAGCTGTGAGTCAGACTGTTACATTAAGTAATGACCTCCTGCGATTTCCGATGGGTTGACAAGCTCATTTTGAGTTTCCTTGTAGCTCATGATTGGGTCCTGCCAAAGGTACCGTTTCCTCATTGACTCGTGAGCAGAACAGTACTTAAACGATTAGTAGCAGTTCTGAAGCATAGGAGATGTCACAGGATTTGAAGTCATAATTTACCCACAGAAGCCGCAGTATTCGAAGTTGGGCTTACACACTGTAAATACGGTATAAGTTTGTATAACCACAAATTTCTAAGTAAAAAAGTAAAAGCTATAATACGTTCAGGAATTCAAATTCTATTAACATTTTCTATTGGAGGTTTGCAAAAAAAAACTAAAGCCACAGAAAAGTGGAATAAAATATGCTCCACTATTTGTCTTGTTTAACTTCAAGGGAGAATATGTGGAAATCCATTCAGAACTATCAGTAGAGATAACATTTACATTCGTTTTCATTCATTTTATTTATTTTATATTGCTTATTAGGCTCATAGGTGAGCTGGAGCCTTTCCCAGCCGACTTTGGGCGAGAGACGGGGTACACCCTGGATTGGTCACAAAAACAACAAGCATTCACACTCACCTTCACAATTATGGATGATTTAGAGTCTCCAATTAACCTAACATACGTCCTGTGGGGATGTGGGAGTGCCAGAAGAAATCCCACACATAGAATTCATTGAAATGATAATCAGTGTGTGGTTTAAGGATGGCAGTCACAGAGTATCGCATACAAACAGAACAGAACCATCTCTTTCTGTAATGGCTGCCTTCTATTCATGATCACTCGCTGAAAAATAAAAAAAGTAAGGATGGAATAATCTGTTAACTTGCATTATGAACACAGCAGATATTCCTGGTTGGGAAAACAAAACACTCCAAAAGCCTACATGCATGCTGTGTATAATATAATGTGTATTATAAGAAGTGGTAGAAAACAGTGACTGGAACTATTTAGTGCTGCATACATAAAAATATCTGTTGAGAATGAAGATTGTATGCACCTTTTAAGACATGGGCATGAGGCCATATGCTGTAAATGAGCATTATGCAATGAAAGAAGCAGCAATTACTGTGTGTCATTTCCATCCCATCTGCTACAAAATGTAGCGGCTGCATCCAACTGCTCAACATACATCCGGTCTGTTCAGCGTTAATTGCTGCATAATAAAATGTTCTTTTTTTTTAGCTAGAGATCTCAGATTAAGCCTCCTGATTCTCCAGAATGGGCTATTTAAATATGGAGGAGATATATTTGTCAGATCTTTATAAGATCAAGGCCAAGTAAATACAATAAACCTTCATTATAAATCTGTGGGATCTTTTATTCATGAGATAGCCCTGATAAATCTGTTTCCGGTAATGTCTGGGTTTGTTATCTTGTCCTTATGTAAATGAGACCATGGGCTCCGTCTCCCCGCAAACACCCCCCAACATATCCTTTCACTGCAATTTCCATGTCATTTGTTTGGCTGGGAGAACGATAAGATCATTTCTTGTATGGGTCAAACATGAAAGTCAACTAGGATTGACAGTTGGGCAAATAGCGGAGTTTGAAGTCATGACTCCATGCAATAAAGACCAACTGGTACAACTGAATGATATGAAGCAATCCAATACAAGAGCTGTATTACCCACCACGTAGTGTCTGGAAGTGTCTGATTGTTGCGATCTGAGCATGGACAAGGGAGCAGTATCCATTGCCATCTAGTTTCTATGCTGCTTGTCCTAATGAGGATAATAGATGTATGTATGCTGGAGCCTATCCAAGCTGACACCCTGGACTGGTCGTCTTCCATGGCAATTTTGTAAAATGATTTTATGAGCTTTTTATGAGGTTTTGGAAGTACAGTTTGCCTTGCATCTGCGCATATGTGTAGTCTTGCATATGTTTATGCAGAGTAACAGTTTTTGTTTATCTCTGTTTATATTCTCTCTTGAAGGTAAAGTAGAGTTTATGTCTCTAGTGAGTTTTGTACTGAATTAGAATATTACATTTTCTGTTGCACGGTACTGGAGAGGCTTTTTAGGGAGGGCATGTTGCGTATGATACATACAGTATATGGAGTTATACTTCAAGGTTCGATCTGAGTAGCTCCCCTGCTGGAAGAAGGATTGTGGAAGAAAAAGAGGAAGTTCTTAAAAGTATAGAAAAGCATAGAGAGAGTCAGACTGGATAATTAAAGGTTGTTTGTACAGTCATTCTGCAATAATATCTCACTGGCTGCTGGTGCAGTTGACCATAGGCATGGGTGGATGGATGTCAAGCTTGTCTGTTTAAATGTGCCCTGTGATGGTTTGAATGGCAACCAATCCAGCCTTTCACCCACAGTCAGCTGGGTTTGGCGACAGTTTCACTGCAACCCTGACCAGGATAAGTGGTAGAAAACGCATGGATGGATAAGTATGTGTGTGAAATGGCTCAGGTTGTGAGGGCCCCAATGTACAGACATCCATACCACAAGGGTCAGCAATTGCCACTGAGGATGGTCAGAAAATCAATTCCCAACCCTCCACAAAGTAGTCGCCGCTTACAGACCAGCGTGCCTTAAGCTCAGCTGGTTCTCTTGCCACTTGAGAATGTTCTTTTTCCCTCTTGAGCAAAATTAGTGTGATGAGAGCACCTTGGTATGATTCAACTACAGCTTATTCTGCAGGGCAGGATGAGGGAATGTCAGTGGAGATTTAATTAACACCTGAAGGCTGTGCAAACCTTTGCGCCAGGCGCCGATAACAGCCAGCATGCACCCGTTAGAGTTTTGAAGCAATTTGATGTCTATTAATAGGAGACTAGGCTGCGACAGACAGATCAGAGATGTCCGAACAGAACTTTGATCACAACATCAGAGAAGCTTCTATCTCATCCAGAGAAAGACATTTTTAAACCCAGTTAGGCTTCGGCTCATGGGCAGAAAATAGCACATAATTCCACATAATTGTGTCATCCTAAGAGATATTTGACCAGTTTGAATAACGACCCTGCAGTAAACCACAAAGAAAGAGGATGTCAGGTCTTTTTTATGTAGGGTTTATTTACATAGTGCTGTGCTCAAAGGTAACAACCTCTCCAAATAATATTAATGAGCAAGAAAAAAATAACAGAGGCATTTGCATGGTAATTAGCACTAATGATCTTTTTTAACATGGTGATTATAGGAGGATGTGCTGAGGCAGATATTCCACTGAGGATGTGAAAACAAAAAAGCTCCAGCTGTCACAGCTTTATGCCGAATTGCTACTATACCAAGTGAGGGGATGTCATAGAAAAAATAAAGAAATATTATTTATAATGTCCATTCCTAATGCAACAGGAGGAGAGTCATTAGAGTCATTTTCCCAAATGTATATATCTGAATGTTCCCCAGTCTTGCATTACGGTTTTGCTACTCTGAGTGCTGCTGTACAAAATTTGGAGAAACCTTGTCTTCATTTGTGTAATGAATGCACAAACCTGCACAGTATCCGCCTGAGAGACCGTACATATTTCAGCGCTAGCATGTGTATCTTTGGGATCCTTTTCTTGCTGATTAAGTCAAATTTGAAACGCACCTGACACAACATATTTTATCCACGCACTGCCTCTTGCAGAAAATGTATTTTGTTGAAATGGCAGTCTGAAAAAGTACAACCCACTAATGTGAAAAAGTGTAAAAGGGTTTTGGGAATAAAATTTCATTCAACATTCCTTACACCCCACACAATACACAGAGGACAAGCAAACGTCACACTGTGAACATTGCACGTGTACCCATCCTTGGTGTTCTTATACACTGACAGTGAATAGAATCATTTGTTTAGGATATTGGCATACAAAAATCGAGCGACACCGATTGTGGTAAAAAAGGCTATTAGTAACTCCAGACATCAGTGAGCTTGTAATTTGAATGCATGCAGGTTAGATGCTCCCTGTATGCACACTCTATAATGCTACACAGACAACCGCTTACTTATACAAAATAAACATGGTGAAGTGTTCCACAAAAGAGTGGTGCAAAGCAGGGAGGAGGGGCAGGCATACCCTGGCACGCCCACATAACGAAGTACGGCTCCCTGTGATGTCACAGAAAGTCAGTGAAACCGAGCGTTCAGAGTCATCCCAAATTTCTTTCAGGGCTCAATTCCAAACACACAAACCTCATTATCTGAAACGTTGGAATTGTGCCTCTTTGATATGCATCTCTCATACACAATGGCCTCCTATTCACCCGCATTCATATAAAACTATTAAGTGTCAGCGGAACAAGCAGACATTATTAAACCATATTAATATCGCATATCCGTTCCTAACCATTTCCTATTTGTGATGATGCCAGTTTGAATGTCGCCGCTCGCCTAACAGGGAATTACAAATGTTAAATCAAGCATTGCAAATTAAGGTTCACTGCACTTGTCAGGACTAGATGGAAATTATTCATGCAATGTGAATCTTTTCCCTCCAAGATAAGAGAATATGTCGTTTACACTGCATGGAGTGTGTCATCTAGAAAATGCAGTTCTGGCTTGCATATAATTCCCATGAAGGTTATACAGAAAGATTGATTTCCATATGCCTGATGAAACATTGTTGGACTAAGAGAGACTTGCTTCGAAAATAACTCATTTTAAATGCTGAACTGCAAGGTGGAAGCTTCAGGAGTTTTACAAAGTCGGCCTGCCCTTTATTGTCCTTAACATCACCTGAAAGGTCCCATATTGTACTGTTTTTCAACTATTTTAAACAGGGGCTTGGAAGGGAAAGAGCCAGCTGGCGTGGCTTACGTGGCTGTAGCTGTAGCACGCTCTTAAGTGCTTGTCCAGCACTGTAGATGCCATATATCACATATATCATGAGTGGTACAGGACACAAACATTTGCAACAGTGGCATAGCCATGTGAGCTACACTGCTATCATTATAGTTACATTTTAACAAGCTATAACGCCAGGTTTGCTTATTTGCTGAGGAAAAAATCAAAATCATCAATCTTACATTCCTGTAGGTGACTGAGCTCTAGGCTTTGTTTTTAAATGTGTAGTGAAACCTTTTTTTAAAAAAACAAAACAAATGATTATGTAAGTGGAATCTTGGTCAGCGTCATTAGTCTGTTCCACAAAGTCCAACAGACGCTAACCACATAAATGTTCTCCCTAATAAATAATGTAAATACAGTTAATCCATTTCAGAAAGGCAAAAATGCTAGCACTAAACATGTTTTACAAGTTTTCAATGATAGTTTTACATAAAAAAAACTATTAGAAATGCATATAAATATACATATAAGCAATAAATCAAGTGGATAAATGAACATTTTTAACTTTTACCTTCATTGAAGACGTGATGCATGACGTTACTCTCCACAAAGACACTCTGAGGCAGTGGAACACCACATGGACACCATCTTCCCGTTTGCCATGAGTTGAATTCAATAGCGTTTCTCACCTCAATAACCTCAAAAGTAATTCAGAATTTATATGCATTTAGAATTGTTTTATGCACAGCTGCAAAACTATAAAAATGCGTTTGTGTTAACATTTTTGAACAAACTCCTGATTACATACATACAGGTGACATTTGTTATAAAAATACTATTATGCTTCTTTCCACTTTTCCGACCTATAAATGTTGTTACAATGTTGTATCCTCATATTAAATGATGCGGTGTATCCATAACATGACAAGATGCATACCATATTTTGTGCTAACCTGAAAATGTAGGCAGATTTAGAATTTTTTTAATTTTGGCATACATTTTTTTACGTTAACAAAAAACAAAAACAAGATTCCACTGTATATTAATGGGAATCGCAGAAGAATTACAGTAATTGAGTGGTAATTAATATATTCAAAGAAAATGTAAGAAAACATTGTCTATTCAGATGCAGTACATTGCGGGATTCTCATCACGTTAAATAAAAAATGTGTCTTTAAGCACACAATTGTGATTACTGTACAGTATTGATATCTGATGCTGATGTACCATTACTGAGCGGTGAGACATAATGATGCAACATATTGTAATATTGATATTTTTCTCTCACCCTTTGGCATTTGAGAAATACGGGTGAATTTGCCACATACCCTGTATTTTGTGGTCTGCAGTAAATTCCCAACTTTTAAAATCGCATCCATAAGTGGTTTCCATTGTTTATTGGGTAATATTTTGGTTGAAATGGTGATAAACAAACTCGCACCTATGCTTTTCTGCTATACATCACAATATCACAGGGACTCATTTCTCCAAGTGAGAATGCATTGTTGTATTGTTGTTATTAGTGTCAGTAAAGAGAATGCAGTGGGATGTTGGAGGCATCACAGATGAGTGTCATGTCCGCCTTTTAATGGCCACATCATAACCAGCAGGGCACACTAATTCTATAATCTGCCTGAAATCTGAATGGGCTTTTGTTACGTTTGTGGGTTATCCATTGTGGAAGCTTACTTCCAAAGCCATTATCATATCAATAAAGTAAAACTTTTTGCATAAATGGACGCTTTGATTCTAAGATGAAAGGTCATGCAGCATGTAACTTTGTCTTGATTAACACCCACTAGCTTCAAGACACATTATCAACAAACACAATGCTTCTCAGTGCTCAATAAAACTAATCGTGCATTAATTTGGTCTTTCTCGTTATTGTCATGTTACTGCCTGGTTTCCAGTGTAAATATAGCTTGATATTTTTATCAGCCCATAGCATTGATGTTCTATGTGAATATGAACACAGCCAGTGACATACTGTACATATGTAAAATAAAAATGTTAAATTGAGCAAGCATTTTGAGGTCTGAGTTTGAGGCTAATTTTTCACACAACCAAATTATTCTGTTAACACTCCGAGCTGTGATAATGATGACAACGTGTTCCTGTAAGGGTGACATAGCTCACGCTCTGCATGTTTTTTTCATGATCTGGGGTAGGGGTTGTGAGTGCATTGTTAATACTGTTTAGAATAGCACAATTGATAGCTCACAGGAAAATGCCATTCTTCAACTACTACTATCTAAATAATGGATGGTGTTATAAGCAGGCAGTCCCTGATAACATTTTTCATTTTGTGTAAAACTGGTGACAGTGTTACTGTAATGTTCGGCAACACACAAGAACCAGATGATTGCTGGAACAATGGAATTTTAACACAGGCTACAGTTGTGACTGTCACCCATACCAAGCTAAAACTCAACTCTGAACCTCGGACATCACTTCCTGTCCGTCCCCGTTTGTAACCAGGTTTGTAACAACACTCACGTGCCTCCACTCAGGCACTGTTTGGATTATCATGAAATTGTATTCTACCTTTAGCCAATTATGATCAGTTATGAATTGTGAGGCGTTCAGGTGCATTTTGAGTATTCATTGTAATTCATGCACCCCCTATGGCAATTGACGTACCCCTGGGGTTACGCATACCCCCTTCTGGGAACCACTGTGCTAGATGATGCAATCAAAGTTTTTAAATATGATCTTACATGTTGCAGGACACAAATGAAGATAATGTTGAAGATTATTCAAAATTCACACAACCCTGACAATGACAAATACTCTTCCATTGCGTTCTTATTGATTTTGTGTGTGTGTGTGTGTGTTTTTTGTGTGTGTGGATGAAATAGACAGTACATCTATTAGTTCTGAGCAATCGGTCAGATATACAATGTGTGGCTGCTGTCATAGTCGATTAATAGCAATTAATCAAAGCAAACAAAGCACAGATAAAAAGCACAAACAAGTCGCAATAATTTTCGATGAAATGTGAAAGTGTTTTTAAAAAAAATGATTTTATTACAGTTTTAAAAACAGATACAGGATAGATCAGCTTGTGCATCAGTATTAATTTATTCCCATTCCGAGATGCACATCTTCAAGAGTGTCATAAATTTGGGCTATATTGTTGTCCAAAAAAGCTCTGTTGACGTGAAACTACTAAATCAATCCTAAATACTAAAAAGAATGATGGTTATGGAGCCCTGCAAATGAATCATTAAAAAGCAGTAAAGGGTAAAGCTTGGTGTACTAATGCATCATCTTAGAAGATGCAACCAAGCGATATATTGACTTGGCTGTGTATTATATTGATGGAAGAAAATGATGGGCTCTCCGGAACGCTGATAATTATGTGTTTGGTAGTAGAAGCCAGGGACACCTTCTGTCATTAGTCGAAATGCACTCCATTTGAGCATCTGCAAACATCTAATCTTTGAAATCGTCTCCCTGTCTACCTCTAACACAAGGGAGAGGAAGACATAATAACGCAGAGAGTAAAACTCCTAATTAGGGCTGTTTGGTGTCATTCAACAATGTACCTTTTATATCAAAATAAACAGCCCAAAAGTACCAAATAAGAGAAATATCTTGATAATTTGAACAAGAACACACAGGCTTCCCAGAAATAGGAAAAGCAGGCTGGCCATAAAACTAGTAACCCACAGGGGTAATTGGTATTTTGGCATAGAGCCCCTCCGTGGCTGTGGTAAGATGTACTGTTTATGCCATTTCTGCACTAATGAATGACATGTACAATTTCACTACCAACTGGTGGCAAATGTTTACCTCATTCATTGTCACCTTTGGCCTTGGTGCTCCTCCTGAAAGTGAAAGTTTAGTAGCTTTTTTTTCCATGTCCATCAAGTCAAGACAATGTGATAGATTGTTGCGGTGAATTGGTTCCAGTCAAGACCATGATAAGTGCATTTCTGCAAAGTAGGATTCCTTATGAATAAATGGAATGTTTTTGTAGTTAGAACATATAGAAAACCTGATTTACAACATTCAAAATATGACTCTTAACATTGTATTAGCCCACCAGACATGATTGTAACCCCTATAGTCACCCACAAGGTGACCACCTGACCAGAGTCAACCACAAAACAGCAATCATTTATTAGTTTTTGAAAAAAACGCAAGTCAAAACACACATACAACTATGTCTATGATTACGAGCATGAGAATAAGCCTAAGAGAGAATCATCATCTCTATAAACACTGTTGATTTGTGGTTGGAACGTAGTGCCTATGGCATATGTATGCATATTAAGCCTAATAGGTTTTCATGAAGGGAACTTTAATGATGTAGAAAAACAACCTAAAGTGGCTGTGACTCTTCTCATTGGGGTTATTCACTCCAAGTGATTGTGTTGGCAGAAAATTTGTGTATTATCATTAACAATTGCAATCAATGAGCATTGTTTTTATGGGCCTTTCAAGTGATTTGTCATTCCATGTGATGGAAACATCTGTCAATATAAAATATAATCTTCATCTAATAATTTCAGCCTTGTAAATTTCTTGTTAGTGAAAAAGAAGGGACTCAAACACAGTAATACTTAAATGGGAAATGCTATCAGAGGCTTTATAGTATGTGCAAGGTAATGAGCCATTTCACAGTTTGTCATTAAGCAAATAAATCTGTCTGATACCGGTCATTAAACGAAATGCCAAACTTGTGTAATGTAGACATTTATGATAGACGTGATAAGCACTGTGGATACTTGTGAGAGTTTATCATATAACATGGTGACATTTTGTGGAGTTTGATGTGATGATGTGAAAATGTGGTAAAATATGATGACAAAGTCATTGTCATTGGAAGTGTTGCTGTAAAAACAAGATGTTGACATATAAATGACTGTTGTAAGACAAGTGCAGAACATGAAATGAGTCCCCGGTTAGCAATCGAACGTCCTTTGACAGTTGAATTTGTTGTGCGAGCGGCTGCTTGAAGATAAAAAATAACCATTCTTGTCACTGTCATAAAGGCTTTTATGGTGCGGGATCATTTTCTCAAAATGTTTTTTTTATATATCAGACATGGTTCCCTTTAAAGAGATGTCATCTTGAAATCCATCTGAAGCTGAAGTTGCACTTTCATTTTCCAGGAGATAGGCTTCAACCGACAAGGACACAAATTGTTAACACCAAGTACCACCTCAAAAATACACATAATATGAGTATGATGATTTTTGCTGCCTCTATTTGCCATCCATCGTGGCTTTGAATAAGTGGCTTGTGCTGGCGGGTAACTGGCTTGTGGCGTATGAAGTGAATTGCAAAGGGAAATTTAAATTGAATACGATTTCAAATTATGCATCTGGCACTTGTATCATTTTATCTGGATTTTTACAAAATATCTGCCATTCCAAAGTGCAACTAGATGGAGCCTGCGCAGCACCTCACGTCATCATTTTAGACTCTACGATGGAGAGCAAATTGTTGTTTGCTTGGGGGCCCATCATCAGCCTGCACCTCATTTTCAGTGGCCCTTGGCATATTGTAAAAGTAAAATTAATCCACTATTAATGAGATGTATTATTAGATTACAATAATTTGCTATGTTACCTATAACACAAAGCTCGGATATCAATGTATTTTAATCACATTAATCAGTTTTCAAATCAAGTAATCTACATTAATGTCCATTTGCAACTATGCATGAGATATGCCAATTTTTACTGTATTTTAATGAAAAGAAAGTTAAATGACAAGATTATATATACTGTATTTAGATGTAATAACAGTTCCAAATGAACTGAAAAAATTATTTGAGCTAAACTATACCACATTTCTGAAAATCTATTTTCCGAATGCTAGTCCCTGTAATAGTAGCAGAATATTTGAATCACACTGTCAAAGACACTTTGCAATTTTAAATATTTTGAGTGTAGATGTATTTTTATGACATTTCCTAGCATACAGTATCTATACATCTATACATTTTATATACGGCTTGTCCTCATTATGGTTGTGGGGGCATGCTGGAACCTAGTCCAGGTGACTTCGGGCGAGAGGACTGGTCGCCAGCAACATATAGACAAACAATCATTCACATTCATACCTATGGACAATTTAGAGTCTCCAATTTTCGTAACATGCATGTTTTTGGAATGTGGGAGGAAACCGGAGTACCCGGAGGAAACACCTAAGCGCACAGGAAAAAATGAAAACTCCCCACAAAGATACCCAAGCTGAGATTCGAACCTAGATATTTCCGATCTCCTGTATGTGTCTGCACCAGGACAGGATGTAAAAACAGGACATACAATCCAGTTAAGAAAAAGACAATAGAAACTAATGGGAAAACCACATGAACTTGAACAAATTATGATCCAACATGGTACAGTACACTTAAGTATCCTCACCAGCTTTTTTTTGTTTTAGTGTATGCCGCATTTTTATGTATAGTACACCTGTTATATCCATAGGTGGGTAAGTCCCAAGATAAGACGGAACCTGGTCATACCATTAAATAATCAGGGCTGCTGTTTTTCTGTTGCCCATTTCTGATAAAACTGCTCTCTTCAGGGACTTGTTTTTCATAAGCTTGTAGCTCATTTTCAGTTACCCCAAAAACCACGCCTGCAGCTGATTCTTCTGATTCGTCTAGACTTTTTTTTTTTTTTTAGATGGCCCATTACTGCATCAGTTTATAGCTTAGCCAGATGGATTTCTGAGATCAGCCTCCTCATGTCTCAATAAATTCAGTTCCCTCCCTGTGGGATAGGGCCTTCGGTAAAACTCTTACATTTGAAATAGGATTAGTCTTCCATGCTTGCTCCAACCTGTCACATTTGTTGCAGGGAAATTCAATAACTTCCAACATTAGAAATTGCTGTGATACTGCAACATATGTTTTCATCATGGTTTTATTGTGACTTGCTGTGTTGCACAAACACGATGCTTTAAGAGTGTGTCTCTTGCCTTTTTAGGGTGATGACGTCCTGACCGTCATCAAAATGAAAGCTCAGTGGCCGGCCTGGCAACCACTTAATGTGTAAGTATTTTATGTCATTTGCACATTTGCACTTAAATAGATCAATACGTTCTCTGTATTTCAGTGGCATTAAAACAGTGATGCCTCTTGTCTCATGACACCAATCTAGCCCTCAAGAGGCAGCAGTGAGCCACTAAAGTGTGTGCTATGATGGGGTTGAAGTAGTAAACTAACAACCTCTCTGGAGCTTTCTGCCAAAAGATAGTGAGCCACTGTAGTATTGTGGAGCTAGCCAACCTACGGAAGTAATTGGTCGGTGCATTTATGAAACGGCCTTCTACCGTGGAGATTGTCAAAGAGCTGTACGCTTGCCTCATTCACCTAATGATGATGGAAGATGTTGCCATGAAGAGGTACTAACAAGCATGACACAGTGGAAGCAACTGCAGGTTTGATGTCTTCATCAAGGTCCCTGGACAATAGAAGTCTCAGGTGGTATAGAAGATTAAATTGGAGATTTTTCCAGTTTCTACATGTTCACTCTAACCCTCAGATGCTAACTTTTCAGGTCTGTGAGATTTCATTGTTATGCCTGTTATCTTAAGTATTTATGAAGTAATGTACTACAATTTTGGAGTGTGGGTTTGCCTTCCAATAAGGATTTCTATAGTCGAATCTGATTCAATAGATTTTGTCAACAGTCGGCTATTATTATGTTTTTTAAGACCAGCGCTAATGGCAATCCTGACAAATCTCATTTGAAACTTTTGCTCAAATTAGATTTAGATGAAATATTTGATTGATCTTTTGATGAAATTAGACGTTAATAAATCATAAATGAGGTTACAGATTCCATTTGCGACTTCTTCCACCTCAAACAAAACAGGCTAAAACGCTCAGACAAACAAATAAAATTGGTAGGGGTGCAAGAACAGCAGAACATTTTGTGACACTGAAAGCTAGACGAACAGAACCAATAAAAGTGTATGAAAAAAAGGAACTACATGGCTTACAAAACAATAGTTTGTCAAAACTCTCATTAAGCCTCATTTCTTGCCTTAGTTGGGATGTAACATGAAGTTGGCTGAACTGTTTTAAATGATGTTCAGTGAAGATCAAATGTTGTCGGTGGTTGCCACGTGATATGGAAGAAACTGCTGATACAAGTTGCACTTCACTTTCTGGAGTCATGGATATTTTTTAGGAGCCATTTGAGCCAATAAGTCAGTCGATGTCAACAGGCCTCCCAGCGGTCAAAGGTAGTGCTCGGCTCTGCTCATTTGGACTGTGCCCCTGAAGCGGGTGATTTTATAGGATTATAGGCCTTCTGTTAAATACACATTTCATTTTCAGTTATTTACAAATATGGCTGTTTTGTATCAAAACAGGCTATTTATTACAAAAACAAAGACATTGTTTGTAAAAAATGTATGCACAGCGGCAGTCGTAGCCACCCCCCCATGGTGTCAGAATGGTACAATCTTGATCATGTGACATTTTTATGATTTGGCGACAAAAAATTGATAGGCGAATCAGACTCCTCGACTATTCTAAGACACCATTGTAAACCTATGTAAACCAGTGTTTACATAGGTTGGCATTGCAGTGAAATGTGTAAATGCCTGGTTCAGCCAGCACCGCACATTGCTGTGGGCTGGAACCAAGGTCCTTCAAAATGGAAGCCCAGAGTGCAAGGCGCAGAGCTAAAATGGGCGCCACACATGGGAGACCACACATCACCTCCGGTCCATTCATTTTTAATGGAACCTGCGATTATCGTGAGTCACCGTCCAGCTAAACGACAGGCTAAATTTCTCCCAGAAAGTTAAAAAATGTTCAACATTTCAGCCCAGATGAGGACCAATCAGCGGGAGGAAGGTAATCAGTAGGTATCAGTACACTCTTGCAGGTAAACATGAAGGAAAAAATAATACTTTTCGTGTCAGATTTGATATTTCTAAAAGTTTATCTTCAATACGAGCCAGATCCAGTACAAGCAAGATTACTTGATCATCCAAAGCTGCTTTTCCTCCTCTGAATGAGTTTGATACCACCAAATTCCCTCCACATCCGACAGCCAATCAAAACTGTGGGACACTCATAATTCGCACTGGATGTGAACACATCACTCACCAGTGTAGCTGGTCACAGCCGCTCATCGCCTCCAGTGGGCAGAGTTTGTTACGCATTGGCGATGAGTTTTGCCAATCGCGTGTGACACCCAAATGTCCTGGCTGTCAAGTTGATGGCCAGCGTGGCTCCCAAGCCTGTAACATTATTATAATTTATAACCGCAGTCATGCAAAATGTCACGTTGGCACCTCAGCAAATCTGGCAAGTTCTCAACTGTGAATTTTGCGTTTTACTTTTAATAATAGTTAGCTTTATTTTACAATTTTTTGACAGCTGAAGGATTGCCGAATAATTACAACAGTTTGACCGTGCTGGTCCTTTTTGACCTTAGAGATTCTGGTGTTCTTTTAAATGCTTGTAAAGGTTTTAACCTTATTTTAAACATACTCTACATACCTGTTGGGATACCAAACATCAGTTTATCCTCACAAATATGATTTACCTTTTTTTTTGCAGTCAGATACATCAACATCCTCCATGTTGAACCCCGTGATTGCTGATCAGTACAAAGCCATCCCTGAAATTGCCGTCTACTGTATTCTTCCGAGTTCATTAGCTCTTGTAGCTATTTAATCTCTTATTCATGAGGAAAAGCAAGCTGCTTGTTGGCTCAGCTTGAAGAAAAGAAGTCCAACGGTAACAACCTGTGCAGTGTTGTTTCCCCCCGGACTAAAAGGGCAATGTTGTTCATCTCCAAAGGGAATTGAACAGTCAGGAATAGAAGCAAGGATAACCACTGGGAATAATTAGCTTACCTCCTATATGTGCAGCCAATTAATTGTTTCATCGCGCGACTATCTACAGCAAAATAATAGTCTGGTCAATTATACCACGTAGAAAAAAACACATTATGTTTTACATTAAGTTGTACATTTACCTGAGGTAGGAAGTGTAATGACAAAATTAATGGATAATTAACAGCGCCTATGACTTTATGCGATACGATGTGCAGTGATGCTGACATTTGATGTTTTTGTTCGTATGTGACTGTGTTTTTTGCAGAAGCAGAAGAATGACTTGACAAGACAGAGAGAATAGATGTTAGTGATCTTTTTTATTTGACATTAATAAAAGCCTCCATTGCCAAGTTAACCCTAGGTGGGTGATACTTTTGTCAGCACATCTAATTCAAGTGTGATAATTACAGTTTAGTTATTGATGCCCTGGGCATATTTTGAGTCACTGGTCAATGAGTCACTGAGTCAATGCTCATTTTCTGACCCTTTGTATTGAGTTGTGGACTCCTATGGAGCAGCTACACACAATAACCCCGCACAGAAAACTTTTTAGATTTTGCAGAATCTGCACCTATTCCAGCTGTATTTTCTTGGATTTGAACTTCCTGCCAATTCATTCCAGCCACGACCCGCTTCCGGGCATGCCCACTCCGCTGTGATTGGTCACACACCCAAAGTGCTTCCTAACTAAGAAAGGTCTGGGTTTGAATCTCTGTTGGACAACTCTGTGTGGAGTTTGTATGTTCTTTCTGTGCATCCACACATCCATCAAATACAAATCTACTTCAACCCAAACCTTTTTGAAAAAGGGTACTGTTATTGCTGGTTCTCCTTGATAACAGTGAGCCTCAATTTTGTCATAATAAGCAAGATAATTCCTTCAACAAAGGTCAAAGCATGAGTCACCATGATGATGATAAGTAGATGTGAAACGAATGAAAGTCAGATTTTGATATGTTCCCAATTTGCATACGGTATTACAATGACTCTTACATAAACAGAGATGGAGATAAACAGAGACCCTCTCTCATATCCAACATCAGTGATCTCTGACCTCACAAATGGACAAAAATTCCCAGAAGCACACTCCAATATCTTCTCGAAAGTCTTCACAAAAGCGACTTGATACTTTCAAATATATAATTCATAGTATAACAGTAAACACCTTTTTTCGTCCATGCGCCCGGATTGAATACAAAAATGAAATGAAAAATTCAACTTTGCAGTTGAGTGGGGTCATTCCACAAGATCCTGTCTGTACTTCTAAAAGAGTCGCTGGTGAATAATCAGTATAGTTTTACATGAACTTCAATCTGTCAACATTGTTGAGGTTGGTGCAGTAGAAATGGGAATTCTATTCAAATTTTGACATTTGAATCCCTTTCCACGTACGCATTTTTTTTTTGTTAGTCTAGCACTGAGGTAATTTAATAATCAAACTGGAAGCTGCAGTGAATACGTCTGCATAGCAGTGTACTGTCCCCGTTTCACCTTTCAGCAACAAACTAATGAAACATTTTTTACCTGCGTTTACTTGTCCATGTAGAAAACATGTGCCGGGGGCAAGGCTACTGAGCATTGTGAAATCACAAAAGCAGTTCACTGAGGTTATCTGCAGTGATTAAGGCCTTTCTCATTTGTGAGCAGCCTTGCTCTGTCTCTCCTTTGCTGTCAGTGACTTCTTCTGGAGCACAGGTGGTGCCAGAGATAAATGTCAGAGTTCCAGTACTTTCTGAGAAAAAGCCACCTGAGTGTCGACGCACATTCCCTAGGGATAAGGGATGTTTCTTGTCCCCAGGGGCCGTCATTAGCAAGAGCGCTCAAGGGCAGGACTGAATCCACTCAAGTCCAATGCAGTTATATGATGACAGGTAGAAAAAAAGAGTATCTGGCTAATTGTCTGTATGACACTAAGGATTGTTTCACTTCTAATTTGCACAGGCAGGCACAAATCCTTATTAGTTTAGTTGCCAATCATAGCTGAAGAGAGACAAGCAGATATTTGTGTTGAACAACAAGATGCCACTGATGTCTTCCATCTCCTAAAATGCTCCCATAAGCAGCATTTTAAATCATGAGCCAGAGAAAAGTGTTTTATAGCCTCAGATGATGATTATTATGCATCGCTGAGAGCTGTCTTGCTCTAATCTGGTGTACATGGAATTTGTTCTCAAATGCCTGCTGCTGTGAGAACGCAATCTACCATCTACAAACGCTGTAAAACAGTCACTAGCCCCTTTCACACAGCCAATAAAAGTTAGCTTTTTTCTTTGTTGCTGGTCTGCGTTCACGTGTGTTAGCAATGCTGTATCTTCTGTTATGGCTTTGGTGGCTTTTCGTTCTGAATTTTGACCGGACCATCATACAAAACCTCAATGATATGACAGACTGTGACCAAATATTTGTTATATACGTATAACCAATAGTAAATTGTCACTCTTCCCTAGGCGGGCCGCACCCTCGGCTGAATTCTCAGTGGATCGAACGCGGCACCTCATGTCATTCCTGACCATGCTGGGGCCAAGTCCGGACTGGAACGTAGGTCTTTCTGCCGAGGACTTGTGTACCAAAGAGTGCGGATGGGCTCAAAGAGTAGTCCAGGACCTCATACCTTGGGATGCAGGCACTGACAGCGGGGTGTCATATGAGGTCAGTAATATACATATAATATTTATGTGTATTATTATTGACACATTACTATCATTGTTACCATCCCATACAGTCAGAAGATTATGGTTTAAATCTTTCTTGGAACATCTCTGTGTGGAGTTTACATGTTCTCCCCATGTTTGTGTGGGTTCTCTTCTTCAGCTTTCCTCCTTCCACCCACACCCCAATAAGGTACACAAAACTACAGTAGTTACCAAGGAACTAATGAAGAACTAATGATCAGTTCATGACTAAGGCACGTACATTTAGAGTAGTTACTGAGGAACTAATGAACTAATGAGTAGTAGTTACTAAGGGATTAAGGCACATACATAAAGGAGTAGTTACTGAGGAACTAATGAGTAAGGGTTAGGTAGGTTTGTTCCTTATTCCAACCATCCATTTTCAATGCCGCTTATCTCACTAGGGCCATGGAGATATTCTGATCTTCAAAAAGCACCATTGCCTTTTTCCCAGTCTATTCTTCTGTCACATTTTTTCAGACCTTCAAATAGTTGTACTCAAAAAAACTTTCCACTCTACTACTTCCCCCTTGAATACCTCTCAACACAGACTTTGACTTTGTGATTACACGTTGTCTTGCTCTACCTGTTGGCTGCTCAAAAAGACAATTCCTTCCTCCCTCACTTCTTCATATTTGTGCTGCTTGTCCGCAACAAATCAACTCAGAGCATCACTCATTCCTTCTCCACTTCTCCTAAAACCGACGAGGACATTTTTCTCTCTTGCCCTCTCTTGCCCTTGCCTTCCGCCAGCACTGAGATATGTGTGTGTGCATATGTTTGACCAAACTCTGACTCAGTGAATGCAATCCTTGGTTTATCCCACTGAACTCCCTATCTTACCCGGCAGAAGACATGAATAGTTTAATTATTTGTCTTCACGACAGAGCAAACTGTTATGTGTTTGTAATACTATTACTAAACTTCATTGTGCATTAGAACTTAAACCAAATTTGACTGTGATGCTCAAACCTAAAAACCTACAGGGCTGTAAGGGGAACAGGCACATTTAAGATTGTTATGCCTAGCTCTGGATACAGTCAGGCGATTGAGGCTTTAAATCTCTGTTTGAGCATCTCTGTGTGGCTTTTGCACGTTCTCCCTGTGTATGGGTTTTCTCTGTGTAGTCCATTTTACTTCCACATTCAAAAAATATACGTACATGTTAGGTTACAGGAGACTGAGAAATAGTGAGGTAAGTTTGTAGGCAGCAACAGTAACAGTGACAGCAATGTCAGTGTTTTACATGTGAAAGTTCAGGGTGGTGATATCTCTCTGAAAGAAACTGTTTCTCAGTCTATTTGTCCTTACTTTAGTGCATCTGTAGCCCCTTCCAGATGGCAGCAGCTCAAACAGATGAAAACTGGGATGTTAAGTGATGATGCTCTGAGCTCTGCTGAGACACCAGAAGGAGTAAATGTCTGACAGGGAGGCGGGAGGGCAGCCAACGACAGAGTAAGGCCAACGAGCCTTACTCTGTCCGCCTCAGTGCAGCTCAGGAAAATGGGGGCCAAGTCTTACAATCTGGGGTCTGTTGGTCAGAAAGGGGGGAGACCCAGGGTGTCTACTTTTGTGTTCATAATGTCTGGGATGATTGTATTGAACGCCGAGCTATAGTCCACAAAGAGCAACCTGGCGTAGCTCTGCTCTTGTTCCAGGTGGCTCAACACAGTGTGCAGGGCTATCGCGATGGCGTGCTCTGTGGCTTTGTTCGCCCGGTATTCGATGAGAATCGAGTGTTGGAGGAATACAGTCTTTGATGTGAATCAGCCTTTGAGAATCAGCCTCTAAAGCACTTAATGATAGCGGGTGTGAGAGCAACAAGGCGTTAATCATTAAGGCTAGTTATGGTGAACTTTTGGGGTCTTGGGATGATTGTGGAGGATTTCAGGCAGGCTGGCTTAAGTCAGAGAGAGGTTAAAGACCCTGCAGAAGATGCTGCAGAGCTGGTGGGTGCATGCTCTGAGCACCTCACAGTCAGGAGGACACGCCTCACATCCTGCTCTTTTACAGTGAGCGGGGTGTTATTGGAACATGAAGGGGGTAGGGGTGGGGTTGGAGCAGATGAGTGTCGCTCTGGTTCAAAGTGAGCAAGGAAGCTGTTGATGTACTCACCAGCGTCTCCTGGTTTCACATTGTAGCCTCTGAAATTGGTGATATCCTTTAGACTCAGCCACACCTCCCAGGATCTACTGTATTGCTGGCAAGGTGGGACTCTATCCTCCTCTTATAGGTCACTTTTTGTATAATGACAATAAAGCTTTTCTATTATATTCTATTCTGTCATTGTTTATTTTTTTCATATGTGTATCTCCCGTCTTTCAGTCTCCCAACAAGCCCTCTGTGCCTCAGGATAAGATCCGTCCTCTGACCAGTCTGGACCACCCTCAAAGCCCTTTTTATGATCCTGAAGGGGGCGCTATCAGTCCTGTGGCCAGGGTAGTGGTGGAACGGATTGCCAGAAAGGTACATTGTTGGTAATGGTAAAGATTTAGTTTATGTATCGTTAGCTAGTGGCACAAACCGGTACTTCTTTTAAGTACTTGCCAGTGTGACCAACCACAGCTCAGTGGGCGTGCCTGGAGGCAGGCCGGGGGTGGAATACATTAAAACAGACAGTTTTTGCGAGAACCATAAAATGCAGCTGAATAGGTGCTGATTCTGACAGAACCATATAACTTTGTCTGCTGGTTATCATGTATAGCTTTTCTATAGGAGTCCCCATCTCAATACAAAGGGCCCAAAAATGAGCATAATAGGTCCCCTTTAAAGCTGCCATTAATTTATGACTGTAAATTGAATTTACACGCCAGATGTAGTATTTATGACTACACACACAGGTACAGGTTTTTATTACCCACGTCTAATGCACTATTCCACTGCTACTAAAAGTGAATTAGCTGTCACATAAAAGTGGAATTGGTTTCATTTTATTGTACTTTTGTACACCATCAAAGCAGAGAAGATCAAGTAGTGAAGGGGAGCAGGTATGACGTTGTTTAAAAAGCAGAAAGTAAATGTCAGGGACAGCGCTAAAAGTGGCCAGCACCCCTGCATTGGCATCACATATATATAATAAATAATAAATAAATGATAAATTAAAAAAAAAAAACAATTGTATGGATTTGACAAAACCTTTCAATACAATTAATCACAGTAACCACAGTATCCAGTGTGGAATCAGAGGATTAATTTTGAACTGGGGAAACGCTACAGGAAGCAGTATGTGAAGCTGGGAGAATATACATCTGTGAGCTTAAATATATATCGTATGGCGTACCCCAGGTGTCAATACTGGGACCAAAACTGTTTAATAATCTATATATGAATTACATCTATAAAGTTACAAAAAACCTAAAGCTAGCATTATTTACTAAAAATACTACTACATTTTACTCTGCATAAAGCACACAAAAGCTCACAAAAAGTGTCACAGATGAATTGACTGTACTAAAAAAATGGTTTGATTAAAACACATTATCTCTGAACCCTAAGTAAAACTAAAATAATGCTATTTGGTAACAGCACAAAGGATACTTATGGACAAATACAATATCTTGTGGAGAACATACAAATTCTTTATTCCTAAAATCACAATTATTAAAATTTGCTGATCTGGTAGGCGTTGAAACAGTTAAAATTACGCATAAAGCAAATAATAAACTCTTACCTAAAAAAAATATTCTATTCTTCTCAACAAGAAAGGAAAACTATGACCTTTGGAAAAAAAATAATTTAAAACACTTATATGTGAGAACAACACTAACAACCTTCAGCATTTCAGTATGTGGAATCAAATTATGGAATGTAAAAAACTCAAACAATACACTAAATTGATCTATTCAAGAATCAGTACAAGCAGTTAATGTTTACACTAATCACTCTTGCACTCACTACTAACTCTAAAAGTTACCAGGGTCCTTTGGAAAAGAGTTGTAAAACAAAACAAAACAAAACAAAACAAAAAATAAAAAGGTGAATATTGGTCATGAATATATCTAGCATTTATATAGTGGTTTGACACTTACATGTGCAATTTCCAACCGGAAGATACATTCAACAAAGATACGCATTAATCAACAACCATTGAGTGGGGCCTAAATATATTCCGGCTTAACTGCAAGCCCCTCCACCTTGACTAATACCCCAATTTGAGCTCATTAAAAATGAACAAAGCATGATAATACCAGAAACATGCTTTGTTGTGTGTCTGGTGTTTTTTTTATTTAACTAAACACAATTACAAGAAAAAAAGGTAATTAATTCCACTGCAACCTTTTTACTTTTCTGGAGGTGAAACCCTTTCACACGCACAGCAAGTAGACAGAAGTCCTTTAGTGTCATCTACAGGCCGTGTGGGGAATTTTTGATCATTTTCTGCCCTATCCTTTTGCCCCAGGTTGGTTAATACATTATGTTACCACTACATGCTTCCATATTCAATGCACCTGCACTCATTATTGTCCAAGGTCATAGAAAAGTTGAAAAGACTGAGTGTTATGTTTATTTCCACAGGGGGAGCAATGCAACATTGTGCCAGACAACGTGGATGACATTGTGGCAGACATTGCCCAGGAGGAGAAAGAGGAAGGTCTGGATACAAACCACATTTCATTTACACGAGATTAAAAGCACAAAGAATTTATTATTCCTCTCCGCCCTGCAGATGACACCCCCGAGACGTGTATCTACTCCAATTGGTCTCCATGGTCGGCCTGCAGCTCGGCCACTTGTGAAAAGGGCAAGCGGATGAGGCAGAGGATGCTTAAGGCCCAGTTGGACCTTAGCGTTCCGTGTCCTCACACACAGGATTTTGAGCCTTGCATGGGGCCAGGATGCAGCGATGAGGGTATGTATATAAAAACTCAATTTCACAGAGGAGATTTATGTATATTTACATGTAGATGATGAAGTCATATTTTCAGAAATTCAATGCTGAAGGATGGAGCCTATCTATGCTGCTTTATAACCATTTTAATCATCTTCTCTGAGTTTTATTGAGAGTTTTGTATCATTACTTGCGTCACTGCTTTGACAGTTTACAAAGTTAAGGTTTATAACTGAATTGTATTATTGCAAGGCTATAGATAATGTTAAAGATAAATTACAAGCAACACGTTGTTTCTATGGGAGGCAAGTTAAATATACTTTTGTACAATTTACTTGACTTTTTAGATGCATCCACATGTATGATGTCAGAATGGATTACATGGTCTCCATGCAGTGTGTCCTGCGGACAGGGCACACGTTCACGAGAACGTTACGTTAAGCAGTTTCCAGATGACGGCTCAATCTGCACTCTACCCACAGAAGAGACAGAAGACTGTGTGGTCAACGAGGAATGCTGTAAGAGGGAAATTCAACATTTCACCAAAAAGCTGAGCTTTTTAACGAATGTCCCCTCTGGGTCTCAGTTCCCAGCAGCTGCCTGGTAACGGAATGGGGGGAATGGGATGCCTGCAGCGCCACTTGCGGTCTTGGCATGAAGAGAAGGGAGCGCATGGTGAAGATGCCTCCTGCAGACGGTTCCATTTGTGGAGCCGAGGTGCTGGAAGTGGAGAAGTGCATGATGCCAGAATGTCGTAAGTCAATATGTAAAAGCAATACTCAACATCTCAGTGCAGTATTTCTCAAAGTAAGTACACGCTTGACAACATTTTTATTGCATCTTCAATACTAAAGCTTGGATACTTTAGACTTTAGAGTAGTCAGGTACAGCCTTTATAGCAGCATAGATTTTCTATCCATCCATCCATATTTTTGAGCCTTTTTTGCATGTTTGCCATTCAGAGGACACATTAAAAGATGTTGTGATATGTAGTACTCTACACTGGTCACTAGGTGCCAGTCATGTTAGTGTGTGTTTGGTGAAATATACAAGCGCCAGACTTGATCATGGGAAAAACAGACTTTTATGACAGGTTTGAATTATCTAACAACAGCCACAATAATGCATCACAAAAATCAAAAACACAGGCTACTGTTGCAACCCAGGCCAAGCTGAAACTCAACTACTAAACCCTGATGTCATTTCCTGTCCGGGAGCTTTTCTAGCACTGGAACAGTCTCAGTTCAGTCTTAAGTGGCTTATTTACTCTGACAATGTCTACTGTATTGGGTAATACGAGTGTAAAGGTGATTATAGGGGTGTTATTGCATGTCTACAGGGCTCTAATAATGTTTCAAAAATGTAAACAGGGTTTCTCTGCTGCAAAAAATTCTACTTTTATTGTTATGGTGTCTTGCCAACATTATGGTGATCGTACATCATGGTCTGGGGATGCACATGTGTTGCTTCCGCGGTTCATTGAGGAAAAGAATGCATTCCAAAATTGTGAAGCAGAGCATGATCTCCTTTAGGAAACTGGTCCGCATGATGATGAGATCATCCATCCATTTTTTTATATCTTATCCATGATGAGATCCAGTATCATATGTTTTATTATTCCTTCAGAGATAGACTCTACTTCTACTTCTGTGAGATGCCGTACTATACGTAACCATGTGTGAGAGGACATCGAGAAGCCATTTTTCATATGAAAACAGCTCACATCTGCACAAATTTGTGTTTTGATGCTTAGATACAATCCCCTGTATGCTGACTATGTGGTCTGACTGGAGTGACTGTAGTGTCACCTGTGGAAAGGGACTACGAACACGTCAGCGTATGCTTAAGTCGCCTGTTGAGCTCGGCGACTGCACTGAAGAGTTGGACCAGGTGGAGAAGTGCATGCTGCCAGAATGCCGTAAGTACACATTTTTATACATATTATAAGTTATAAGCTCTTGAAAAGTTCAGCCAATGAAACAAAAATGCTGTGTTTATATTTTTTGTTGTGTTTAGTTCACAGAAGTGAATTGTATCATAATGACAGATATTTACTTGGATATTTATAATATAAGTCCAAAGTCATAATCCAGGAAGTATTGGCATGTTTCTTGTCAGGAGGCTGCACTACAAGGTCGACACATTCTCAATAGCTGTAGCTTTATCCGTTTTGAACATGAAATGAACTTCTCAAGGTGAGATGTGTCATAGAAATCTATCTGCTAAAATCTTGTCTTGTTGCATTCTTAGCAATAGACTGTGGCATGTCAGAGTGGAGCGAGTGGTCCGAGTGTAATAAGTCCTGCGGGAAAGGTCACACCATTCGAACACGCACTGTAAAGCTGGAGCCTCAGTTCGGAGGAGACCCCTGTCCTGAAAGCATCCAGAGGAAGAAGTGTAAGGTCAGGAAGTGCACCAGAGGAGGACAAGGGAACAGCGATGAGAAGAAACGACGCAAGGAGCAACGGGAAAAGAGGAGGAGCAAACAGAGCAGGACTGATGTCGCTGCTGAGCATCCAGGTTGGTGGTTCTCTTATATTCAATTGAACACATTTTAATTCGGGACAAGCTAAGAAAAGTTGCATGAAAAGGATGCAAACACTAAAGATTGCTTTCAGGTATCATAGAAATGCCAACACCTTGATTGTCTAGGACAGGGGTGAGCAAACTACGGCCCTGGGGCCACATGAGGCCCAGCAAGCATTTGAATCCGGCCCGGCAGTTGCTTTCTAAGTATTTCAACTTTTAAAACACAAACTGGCAACATGACTTGCAAGTCGGATGTCGATAGTATAACACTTTAACGATAAAATCAAATAATTCAAGGAAAATTATAAGCATAAAATTTAATTACAAACAAACAAACAAACAAATAAATAAATTAATATTATTACATTTTAATGTATTTTCTATAGTGATGCATTCCTATTGAACCGCCTGTGATTTCAAATATCTAAACTTTCACAAGGTTGTTCAAAATAAAGATATTACAAATCTATATAAATATACAGTATTATGATTTGACATAAGATTATTATTCTTATTATCCATTTTCTATGCTGCTTATCCTCACTAGGGTCCCGAATTCAACCTATATATGGTATGGCCTTCCGTGTGAGATATTTTGACGAGCAAGCTATCATTCTTTACCCATTACTCTCTTCTAGGATGTAAAATGAGGCCGTGGTCAAGTTGGACGGAATGTACCAAGGTGTGTGGAGGAGGTATTCAAGAACGACTCATGACGGTCAAGCAAAGGTTCAAGACCGCACAGTTGTCCAGCTGCAAAGACAGGAAGGAGATCCGCGCTTGTAACGTCCACCCTTGTTAGGAAGCAAGTGTGGGATGGCAGTTGGGGGAGGGGGGGGGGGGGCTGAAAAGCAAAGACCAGGCATGGTATGCGGTCAGTGGACTCTGTTTAGGGTGCTGACGACACTTACATCTTGCATCCAAGTGCTCAGTATGAAATTATGTTCCATATGACTTCACATCACAAATTGAAGTTCACGAGAAGCCCAGGAGAGGAGTGGGTGAGATATTGTTGGGCCAACTCCTAGAATTGGTGTTACTAAAGTCCAAGTAATCTCCTCTCCTGTCCTCTCTGGCTTCTTTGGGTAAGTTTTTGAGGCATTACATGTGATGTAATACAACTGAATCTGATTCAGTTTCATTCCATTCCCCTGTTGGAGGATGCCAGTAAGTGTTTTCAAGATTGTTTTAAAGTTAGTAGACGGACATGAAGATCTGCTGACTCTAGCTCTGATACACTTTGGCAAGGTTACTGTAAACGTGTTGTGGTGCCATATATCTTGGAAATATTATTCTGAATTGGTTACATAAATAAAGACTTACATTATTCTATCTTGTGATATCTTTAGTATGACACTGTAGTTATTTTCAAGCACAGGTGCCCAACCATTCCAGTGTTTTGTACTGCCTTCAGTTGTTGTCTCCGGGTGACACATTGCTGAATTTACACAGAAAATATTGGTAAGTAGATACACCACATCTGGGATTGAGGTCATTTGCAGCATTCCTAAAAATATACATTTAGTTTTAATCTCATTTTTTTATGGTGAGAAGGTGTCCTAAGATGCTTACGGAAGTCGTGTGTTGATGTTTTTCACTTGTGTTCCACTTTCCTTTTTTGTCTTTCTTGCTCTGACATACAGTAATAATATTTTGGAATAACGTCACCTTTACAATAAAAGTAAACGTGACAACTTGTCAATGGAATGTGTGGATTTATTTAGGCTGTGTAATATTAATGTATAAAAACTCCTATTGTACTATACATAACTTTTTTGTAACAATGTCATTATCCATCCATCCATTTTCTGTGCTCACTAGTTTTTTGTCCTCACTAGTGTTGCGGGTGATGGGGCCTAATCATGCTGTCTTAGGACAACAGGCAGGATACACCCTGGACTGGGCACCAACCAATCACAGCAATGTAATTATTATTAGCATTATTATTGCTGCTGTTGTTAATAATCATAGTTAATATTAGAGATGTTTTATGCTGTTGATTAAACCAATTATCCATGAGTGATATTACCCAATACCAATCACACAGATTAACTGTACATTTTTCAATGTATTTATGATGAGTGGTACTGGCCAGGGGTGCCGTATATTCCAACATCTCCTGACTACCATGGCGCCCAAGAATTCAGTAATTATTAGAAAATTAAACAGGGGGGCACTTAATTCTCCTGGCTACACTCCTGCTATTGTCTATATGATATCAAAAAAGTAACCCATTAAAAAAAACCCTAATCTACTTACTTTTTCAAGACAGCATATATCACCTGTGAAGCTTACAGAGGACGTTGGATGTGAGAGTACATTGTCGAAGGATTTCCCAGAAGCACACAGCGGGGCTTCAAATCAGATAGCAGACATCGAACCTGGTGTCTTCCACTGCTGAGAAAGGCCGGTCATCTCGTATGATGAATTAAATTATTTTTCAGGTCATTTGCTTAGCTTTCTGACTGTCACGCTGATATGGGTAAGCGACGACTACGTTGGCTCCCATCTGTTGCTGCACAGTGAGCCTCGAAAAGTCACCATATTCTGTCAAGTGTTTTGTTCTTCAAATGCCGTATTAAGGCTTTTTAATGTGCTACCCCGCCTGTGGCATGCTTTTAACTTTATATCACTCTCAATAATGGCAGGTGACCTCTAAAAAAGTGACTTGGGTTCTGCAGCAGGACAATGATGCAATACAGACTAGCAAGTCTACCTCTGAATGGCTGAAGAAAAAAATAAAGAAGACTTTGGAGTGGCCTCGTCAAGGTCCTGACCTCAATCCTATCAAGATGCTGTGACAATCCTCCAATGTGGCGCTGAATGTCAACAATTCTGCAAAGATGACTGGGCCAAAATTCTGAGTGCTGTAAGAGACTCATTGCAAATGCTTGATTGCAGTTGTTACTGCAAAGGTTGAGGAGAAATCTCTTTTTCACAAAGGGCCATGTACGTTTTTCTATTCTTTCCTCCCTCAATCATCGAAATTTTCATTTAAAAACTAAATTTTGTGTTCAAATTTGTTTGATGATCTAAAACATTGGAAAAAAAAACTCAGGAAGGCGGCAAACACTTTTTCAAACCACTGTATTTTATTTACAACAACAATAATAAAAAATAATAATACAATACTTACTGTTTAAACATGACATACCTTATAAAGACCAAATAAGCACTAGATATTGGATATCACATTTTATAAACAGGGATGTCGCTGTAGTTCAGATTTTAACCGCTAGATGTCACCATGAAACTTTAGGTTCGGATGAACATGAGCTATATGCTCTTTTTAATTAATATTTCCTGAATTTCTTTGAATTATTATTTTCTAATGCTTGATTGCACTCAAGGGAGCCTATAGTTGTTCAATTGTCTTATGTAGTGACTGTGAAGGCCACGGCATAATTTTCATAATTATTCCTGGTTTTCATACATACAAACAAGACCATTCATAACTGTGTATTGTGAATGGAGCAAGTCTGATTAATTAAATACTCATTCAAACAATGCATTCTAAAGACTGGAATAGAAAATCATTTAAAATGTGTTTTCTTGTGTCTTTCCCTTCAGAAGTCAACTCTATGGATGTTCTGTGTTTTTTCCCGCTTCAAGGTTTCTTATTAAACCTTGAAGCTCCCTTTTTCCCTGTGTTCCTTGTACTGGAGGGGATGGGGGGTTGGGGGGGGGGTAGTGCCATGCATTCCTCAGTGTGGAAGTGAGGACTCGGGGTGAAGAATTCGATCCACACATCACGATGTCAATCCTGTTTCCATGCCAACACAACCACACACGGGAAGCCTACACAAGCCAAAGGCTTTGGTAACATGCAGGGGGGGAATAATCATTGCCGTGATTGAGCTGCTTGAACACATTCTGCTGACATGAAAACAAATCTACTGACAAGAGATGGCAAGTGCTTCAAAAATACGTACATGTCTCAAATATCTTTGGGAGTCATCTGACTGCAAAGCTCTCTTGAGATCATGAGGTCATTTTTCCTCGATTGTATCTGCGGCTTCCAATGGGAATGATGCACAAGGTCTGGACACACATAATTAGCTTCCTCCAAGGACAACCAAGCAAATCGCAATAGAAATGCAACTTTTTGGGCGAACCGTCGCCCCACCAAGACGTTTTAGTTAATTAAACTAAATGTAAATAATACCTTCCATACAGCACAGGTCCATACAGTGTTCTTTTATCAAGAAACCAAATAGCCTGCCATAAATGGTCGCTTGTATGTGTGTGTGCAGACCAAAACCCAAACCACTATTCTACCCAAATCCCTAACACCATCCTTGCCATCACTTGTTACATTTCATACTGTATGAATGTCCAACTTCACTCTATCATGTTTTTTTTCCTAAAATATGTAGCGTATTAATGTCAAAACATCTGCATATTTAAACTAATTACACATTATTTGCCTACATGAAGCATTTAAGCATGAAATGTTCTTATAATGTTTGATGAGGTAGGCATCAGACTTGCTTCCCAGAACAATATGCTTTTATTGCAGGTTTGAATGATCACAATCAGGCACAATAATGATAACATAGTGAATATAATAATAAACCTGGGCTACTGTTGTGGCAGAATCCACTTCAAGCTAAAACTTAATTTTGAGCCTTTAACGTCACTTGCTTCTTCCACACATCCGGAACACATTTATTGCAACACACACGAGTGTGAGTCTTATTCATGTCTTAAATATCTTATTTTCTCGGATTATGTCAACTATGTTGGGTAATGCGAGTTTAAAGTTGACTAAAGGGGTGTTATTTCATTTCTAGATGGCTCTAATAATGTTAAAACTGTATTTAGAAGGTCGCAAACAGATTTTCTATGCTCTAACTACAGAAATATTGTCTTTATAAAGATGGATTCTGACTTTGCGTAAATTCACTTAGCATGGTCAGGAATGGAACCAATTAACTTGTAATGTTGTTATGTGACTTAAAACATTGTCCATACATTAAATACAGCTTTTAATGACAGATTGACTCTGGAACAAATATATTTACGTCACATTATTTCAAACAAACAAATCACAGCTAAATTGATATAACATGCATCAGGAATGCATTAGTCCAAATGGCCAAATACATTGACCTACACATTTACGTCACAAATCACAGGGGCGTAATATTAGATATTGGTGAAACAGTGATATCAGTCAGCATCCACACCAACGTGAACAGAAAATGTGTCCTCACAGAAGCTACCGTATTTCCTGGACTATAAGTTGCACTCTTTTTCAAACGTTGGCTGTTCCTGCGACAAAAAACTGTTTATGTTCCATAAAGACTGGACATCTTTTCTGTTCATGTTTATTTTTTGAGTAGCTGAATAACCATTGTGTTAGCTTACCTTATACCTATTCAGCCTGTTTTCTATTCTTTTATTGTTAGAACTTGCATTTTTGGCCTAGTGCGACTTATACTCCAGAGCGACTTATAGTCGCTATAAAATACGGTACTTTAACCAGAAATGAGAGAACAGAATGGCTTCAGGGTGTCACTATTCTGGATTTAGATTGTGAAAATGGAGAAATGAAGTGCTTATTTACAGTAATTTCTAATAACAAATTTGGAATGCATGTCATATATGACATTTTCAAACAGTGGCTCAATAACTATATTGTTAGTTACCAAAGATAAACACCCAAGCTAAAAGAAAAAGCAATATGAAGGTGAACAGATTAAAACATTTTGCATATAGCGTGTATGGTGCTGTGCGGGTGAGCTGTTTGCCTATGTCAGCGTTTTGAATGGAGAGGCGCATGGAGGCGGTGGGGTTACGGTATGGTCAGGCATATGTTATGGACAACAAACACAGGTGTATTTTATTGATAGCATTTTGAATGCACGGAGATACCGTGAAGATATCTTGAGGCCCATTGTTGTGCCATTCATCCGTGACCATCACCTCATGTTGCAGCATGATAATGCAAAGCCCCCCCAAGGATCTGTTCACAATTCCTGGAAGCTGAAAGCATCCCAGTAATTGCATGGCAAGCATACTCACCGGAAATGTCTCCCAATAACTCAATACCAAAGATGTAGTTATACGTTTTTAGAAACCTGAATGCCCGAAAACTGATTTTAACCCTTTTTCCATACAGGAAGTGGTATTTTCCTGAAACGTACCTATGCTCTACTGCTGATTACCAAAGAACAAAATAAGGTAGCAACAAACTTGGGCATCTAATGTTTCTTTTGGTAGGTTCTGGTAGGTTGGTGGGGTGGATCAATATTCGACAGGCCAAAATCAACAGCCAGTTTGTTCATTCTATGCCATCATGGAGATGTGTTGATCAGTTATTGACTGGTTTTATGACATCCCCCTACCTCCATCCCCCACATTATTTTTATATGTTATCACACACACTAAATCTTTCAAAGCAGCACTGCACAACTGGTATTTTGAACAGGCAGGGTCAATCAATCCATTGACAAATTCCACGCCTTAAGTGAGAAAGCTGCTCGTCAGTTTCTCAAAAGAAGAAGAAATGCTTCAAGATTCTATGACAGCATATTGTTGTTGTTTTTTTTTTAGCTTGGAGGGTAGTTCCCCAGCATCAGAGGAAATATTGGATTTCATAAACTAATAAACCTCAAAAGGAAAATCAATGGGGTGTCCGACTTCTTTCCACAAATTTATAGACTGATGGTTGGAGTTCAGAATGTGTTTGGACTCAAATCTGAAGAAATAAGTAAAAACCCACTTTATTTTTAAAGTAATCCCTTTTTAATCCTGGTTAAGTGGTTCCACACCCAACAATGTCAAGTGAATATTCACCAAAAAAATAACAGCACATGCAGCACGTTAGTGGTGCATGTTTCACCAAGCTTTCACTCTTTTTTGTGCAGTGCTTCATGAGTAGATGAGTTAGATTACACAACCAAACACATACTAAGGTGAAGACATTAGGACCAACCAACAAGCTCCAGCTTGAGGGAATGGAAGTAATTACCACAAGTACGTTTCTTTAAAACGATTTAATGTCCATATATGGACATGCTTTTTTGGGAGGTTTGCAGAACATTTGGAACTGATGTAGCCTCTGTCTGTCCAATCCTCCACACTGTCCAGATTGGTTTGGGCCTCAATGAATCAGAGGAGGATACAGAAGAAACCAGAAAATCACACGTCCATCTGTTGGGGCTGCACCAAAGGATCCTGTGATATTTCCTGTGAAATTAATAACCACTATGGTGATATGACGCCTCACTGAACACTGCTTTCAGGCCATAGATGGGAATTTCTGTTCCATACACATTGCTTTTATGTCCGACCATGACCAATCAGTTTGATGATTTTAAGAGCCAATTTCTAGTACTGCAGGTGTTTCAGTTAAGACTGCATGTGGACCAGGAGGAGTATAGGACCTTCTCAAAACTGTTACCAAGATGAAGAATTAAAGGGGACCTATTATGCTCATTTTCAACGCTTTTTATTGAGTTGTGGACTGCTATAGAGCGGCTACACTTGATAACCCTCACAGATCTCGATGAGTCTAGATCTTCCACATTCTGAACCTCATTTCCATGGATTTCCTGCTTTCCACCCAAACGTGCTGTTTAATTTATTCCACCCACGGCCCGCCTCCAGGCACGCGCATTCCGGTCACACAGTAAAGTGGAAAAGTATTATAGGTCGCCTTAAAGAGAGTTTTCAGTGAGTTTTTTTTTTTCCAACACTGGGTCCCTGTGATGTCACAGTGACGCCAACCTCCTTATACGGGTGTTCCAAATACGAGCTGTAGACCTGCCCTCCCCTCCTCTACTGCACTGTGAAGATCTCACCCTGTTAGCATGGAATCTGACCAATCACAGCGGAGTGGGTGTGCCCCGAGACAGGCTGTGGGTGGAATCAATCAAAGCCAAGGAAATACAGCTGGAATAGGTGCAGATTCTGGAAGATCTAGAAAGCTTTCTGTACGGGTTATCATGTGTAGCTGATTTATAGGAGTCCACAACTCATCACAAAGGGCCAAAATGGTATGTTCACTGTCCAAAATGTGTACGACATTTTGTGCACTTCATTTTTCATCCCATATTTTAGTAGCATTAAGGTGTTGGAGAATTGAGTTTCTGCTCCATAGCAATATTAATAACACCAACATGCCTGCATCATCGCTTCTTACTCTCTATAGACTTGTGAGCGATAGGTGGATAAAAGCAGAGCTACGGGCAGATTAGCCTGCTAATGAAGCTGGTACCCACAAAGGTATCCAACACCTGTGTTGTTAGACAGGATTCCCATAGTGTAACGTTGCCATGGTTGCAGCATTAGGCAATGTTTTCTCTACATTACCCAGAGGCCTTATTGTGAAAACCAATTTTGTTCAATGGATTATCACCAACATGAATGAAAATAGGCGATTATGGTTCTCTGTTGGTTTTACAGACTTAATTGTAGTGGGATTTTTTAAGGGCAGGACAACACTGAGGTAGGCACCATTCTATATATAGATGACTATAACATTTTATTGTCTGATGTGCTATGTTGTGTGACCTGCTTCTACTATGCTGATAATTCAAAATAAATAGACTGATTTTTATTATCTTGGAATACATGTTGCAAAAAAGCCACCAAACAGAAGGACAAACAAAATAGGTCTTGTGACGTATTTAATAACTAATTTTAACTCATATTTCACATTAATTAATAGTTTAAAAAAATGTATTTTCATGCCTCCCATAAGGACTGTGGATGGACACAATTCCAGAAAAGTCCAGTTTCCCTCAAATGTAAAATTAAAGTGTTTGATTGAGAGACATTTTGTCAGCTTGGTTCCACTAAAAGTGTATCACTCCCCCAATGATGGAAGACAGATTATCGGTAAATCAATATATGAAGCTCAGAGGAGGCATTACTTGTATCTACAAGCTAATGGCTCCCTGAGCTGTGTGAAGTACCGGACCATATGAAGGACATCACTTGTGTTCTCTCACATCGTTAACTACTCGGGATGAGTAGGCAAGATTGTTTGAAACGCGTATCCTTACGGAAAATGCATTTTTGCTTGATACAAGTATGAAACGAATACATTTCGTCATTATCCGTATTCGTGTTTAAAGAAAATACTCATAATGTATTCACTCTTCAGGGTCTGTGATTTACACAGCCTATATATATGAAATAATTCACCTACACACATACACATATAGCTGAATAATAAACAATAATCAATCCTAATCAATTTCAGAATTAAAATAACGGTTCTAAGCCCAGTTTTAAGCTTCCGGTTAAACCACCCCACTTCTGGTTTATACCCCGCCCACTCCGAGTACAGATACAGATAAAGATAATTTAGATGTGTGAACAGATACAGATAGAAGTGTACTCGCTCATCTCTATTTACTATCAACCCCCACCCAGCCTTGGAGTATTCTTTATCTCAGGCAATATCACTGCCGCTTCCTCAAAGCCTGTTAATTTCTCCTCAATTGGCTTCAGTGGGTATTCCATTTAAGCGTAGAGCTCAGAGCATTTTTAGCCATTATAAACTGATACTGTTGGCTAAGCCTGCGAGGTGGGCTGCTTGCACATATGTTCGCGTCATATGCAGCATAAGCAGCATTTAAGATATGGCAGCTGCTCAGCTTCATTGTATGCATACAGTATGCTCCGCCTCCCGTGTGTCAATAACTTCAATGAAAATCAGTGGGTCACACAAATAATCCAGCAGAATGTATCAATAATGCATATACTTGATATCTTTATGGTCATTTATAGTCCTAATAGTAGTCATCAATATTACTTTAGATTTTTGTGTTGTGAAAGTGTTCTATGTGGATGAATCATGAGGAGCACAAATGTTTTCTTTGAGTCTTTAGAATGAATAATTCAGACGTGGACCATGCTTTCTGAACACTGCAAGCATGGCCACTCAAGCAATATATATCTCTGCATTTTGACATGTTATTATTTTTATTGAACTGTATAGACAACATATGCAAGAATGATCATGACAAAGTGGTCATTTTCTGTCACAGTTGCATTATGTGCTCCACCCTCTGCGACAGTTATTATCATGGTCATACAACCGTGCAAACACATACTTTCATAATTCATAATCAGCTCTTGTCTCATCATTTGAAGTCAAATAAGCAGATAAAGCTGCCACGAAGTCCACCTCACAAATGCAAAGTTCCTGTTCCATAAATCTAGTCATCCTGTCTTGGAGGTTTAATACGCCATCATTGCATTCAGACTGAGACTGCAATCATTTGACCATTTGCACTGACACACGTGACGGAAAAATTGGTGTTCTTCCTCAAGTAGCCCATTTTTGCACGTAAAGTGCAGCATTTTACCTTGTACAAGTTCAGGCCATTTCCAGCTGTTCTGCAGTGACACCAATCCAGATTAGAGATTTGGTGAGGGGATAGTGATCAATTCTTCCCTCTAAGAATGAAAGTGGACAACCATAACTAGAGCTAGAGGTACTTGCTGCATTGTTACCGTGGCAACCACACTGTGCATGTGTGTGTGTGTGCGCGTGCATGCGTCGTTTCCGACAGTAAGATTGGTGGTTTGTTGCAATGGTGCTGGGAAAGACCAGACACCTAAATAGCAGGCGGGAAGGTAATCACACAGAAGAAACATTGATAGAATGATTCAATTACATATCACACATTTAAACATATCACTTAGGGATGTTTATCATGAAACATTTATATCAAATCAAGCACAGATAGAACTGGACGTCTGCAGTAACTCAAACATGATGATGCACAACTAAAATATTTATACTTCTATTAGTTTTGGATATAGTGACACGTTTCCCCATATTGCAGTACTGTCTGCAGGGAATGCGACAATGCTCACCATTCCAAACCCTAAGGACACAAACATACAATATACACATGTGGACAGATTCCATTTCTTGAAATATTGCTAACAAGGCAGCGATGTTTCATACATGAAATGCTGTTGCTTCCTGTTCCCCCGGTGCATTCATATCAAATCCAGAAAACATGCATAATACAACAAGCAAATACGTTAAAACCAGAAGTCTTGCATTCACATGAATATATATACAGATCAGCTCCAACCTGCCCTCCGTTGTTGCCCAGAATCTACTTACTGAGCTCTCTCTGTCTCTCTCTCTCTCTCTCTCTAATATGCAGCAAGCCAGCTGATGCTCTGTCAAGACACCATGGACACAACAAAAGGCGACCAAAAGCCTCATTTGTAGGATCACTCATCGCTCAATCAATAGAGAACTAATAAAAGCAAAACACCTCTGTGCTGTTAGGATCACAAATATGCACACTAACCAAGATTTGTGCTGTTCTTATCCAAACATTCTAAAACACTGCAAACATTTTTCACATTACAGAAAATAAATTAGCCTTTCATAAAACACATTAGCATAACTTCAAACAAATCAGCCTTTTAGAAACAAATTATAATCACACAAACTGGAAAAGGGAATATAGTGTTTCCTTGCAATATTGCAATTCCCTTATCGCAGATTTTCAGTGCAATTTTGCTAATTTTTTGCAACAGGATATAAACGTGCATTGTGTTCTTCGCCCCTGCGGTGTGTTACAATGATTTTTGTGGATGTTCCTCTGTAACTCACGCGTGATTTTACATGAACTGAGCATTAGAAATGTGGTGTACACAAAGAATAATAGAAGTGTACAGGTGATTAAGGGGGTGTTATTTCATGTCTACATAGCTCTAATAATGTTAAAATATATATTTATATTATTTATATATAAGTCATAAACATGTTTTCTATACTCAAAATATGAAAATATTGTGTTTATTAACATTGAATCCTACTTCCTGGAAAGAAATAACTGTACACCAAACGAGATCATTGGTGCCACTCCAGTTGTTTATGTCATGTATTATTTCCCAAAAGTGTTTTTTCCTTGACCTGCCCACTGGGCCCACTTTGACACACCTGTTTCCACTCACCAGCGGAATACCCCAGTGACCTGCTATCAACCCGCTCAATTGTTGCTCACTGCTTTATTGTGTTGCATTCCACTCAAGTGCAGGCAAGTCTTTCCACCGGGGCTTGTGATTGTGTTATGTCTTTCTGATCTGTTCTCATGAAATCATTCATGATATCATTCATGATATCATTCATGATATCATTCATGGTTATCCTTCTATGTCATCATACATGAAAATTTACCGTAACTTTGCAATTCCTTTATTATTGTGCTTGCTGTATGCACTGGTATAAAAATGGATACGACATTACGCAGTGACCATTATATTTGCAAATATATATTTTTTTGTTTTACAGTAATGTATTGGACCTCAGTAGCTTTGTACAGGTGTTTCTCATGAAATGTCCAGAAAGTGTTAATTAATGCCAATGTCATTTCTTTAAGAACTCTTCACAAGCTGGCTGTGCAGTGCCTTGCAGGAGTATATGCTCCCCTGTGGGCTTCTAAATGGTAAATGGGCAGCACTTACAAAGTGCCTTTCTACCTTTAAGGCACTCAAAGCGTTTTTACACAGTGGCCACATTCAGCCATTAACACCCGCATTTCACAATGATGGTGGTGGAGGCACTCATGGAAGGTAGCTAACATGCTCATTCTCTCGCATTTGCACACTGACTGTATAATTGGACAACAATAGTCAAACCGATGGGCTTATTCAACATCTAACCACATTTAGAGTATAGTGTTGACACCTTGTGACATGCTCACGACGTATACTGCATTCTGGTATTCTTTCTCTCCTCAATGCAATCATGTCTTGACTGTCCATTTTAGGAATGACAATGGAGTTATCCATGGATGATAAATGTCTGCCACAAAAACAACTAGCTTGGCTGATAAACATTACATGGCTATTCAACATCCATTTGGTCCAAGTGTATTTTCCCCTCTGAATTACAGTTTTCCTTCTTCTCCCCTCCCCCCCATACCAATACTCTGTCTTATCCTGTTCTTGATACATACGTACAGTACACTGTGATCATTGCTGCAGTCTCCCGCTCTCTATCACACACTCTGTATCGCCTACAAACACACACACATTTATATTGTATTTTTTTAAAGACCCATCACTCACTCACAAAGCCTGTCTTAACGCTTTTGAAAAAAATCGACACAGAAAGAAGAACGGAGATAAGAAAAAACAATCCTCGCCCGCCCTCCTCCTCTGCTCTTCTTCAAACGCCATTGTTTGATTCAAAGAATGGTGAATAGTGAAAAAAAAGCCATGATTTTCAAGAGGCAACGGATTTTATGCCAAATGTGTGCTAATGCATCTTTTCCAGAGTCATCAGATTTCATGCATGTGCTTGTATAAAGTAGCTAATAGATTCTTATGCTGAAGCGACACATCAACATCTCTCTTGTAATCGTTGTATGCATTTTGTTGAAATACAGTTTTGGAAATTTTGTATTGTTCCTTTTAAACCTTTGAATGGGAAAGTTGATATAGCACAATAATCCAATTAAATACAGGCTATGATGTACTTGATTTCTGTAACCACAGGAAAGTAGAAAACAAGTAAATAATAGTAAACACAAAGTAAAATGGAAGTGAGGGAAAGCTAACTTATTTACATGTGTCATTTCCTTGAATGACAATGTGGTCGTAGAATATATTGTCTTCCACCACTGTTTGTGCTACGTGTTTTAATATGCATCCATCTTCTGTGTGTATGAAACCCAACTCCCAAATATCCGCGGATGAGGAGAGTGCACTCACCTCTGTGAAACAACAAATAGTGGAAGTGTTTGGGTCTTGTTCCTTCATTCTGATTGAGCTGATTGCTTCTGACACGCTGAACACTGGTTTTCATGTCTGTTGGCAAAAAACAAACAAATTTGTCAGTAGCTCTTGACAAGTACCATGGTAAGGACCCTATCTTTCTTGAACGGAATCCTTTAAATGGTACGTTGTAACGCCCACTAGCTATACAGTAGTACTATTTTCTCTCCGTCTTACCATGGATTTTCTCTTAAGTGGATTGATGGATTATACTAATTCCATCCATCCATTCATTTCTATGTTGCCATTACCGGTGCCAATCCCAGGGTGAGAGGCGGGTACACCTTAGACTCATCCCCTGTCAATCCTACAATTGACAGGGGCCTCTCAAGCCCACACTCCAAATTGTCCATAGGTATGAATGTGAGTGGGAATGGTTGTTTGTCTATGTGTGATCTGTGATTGGCTGGCTACCAGTACCCCGCCTCTCGCCTGAAGACAACTGGGATAGGCTCTATCGGTAGAAAATGAATGAATGAAAATAAAAAGAAAGAAAATGAATGAATGAATGGTTTACGGCAACAGCAATAACCACTGGACCCACTGCACTACTCTGCTAATTGATAAACTTCCTTCCGGTTAGACATAAAATAGCCTGGGATCAAACTCTAATCCTGTGTAGAACAGTCAGAGCCAGTTCGAAAAGAGATGATTATAAGAGGCACAACTCCTGCGCTGTCTGTCGTTTCACAATGGCGTTTTGATCACTGAGTAAGTACTCTGTGTGGAGCTCGCCGCATTAGTTGACCTCAAAGACAATGGGTTAGGGACCGGAACTCTTTATAGTGATCATAACAGATATGACACACTCAGCAACCTCACATATCCGCAAGTGTCATTCTGCAGAGATACATTTAATCTCTCGAGTGATGATGCTTGCTGCGCTGTCATGATTGCAGGGTGGAAATGCTTGGCAGCGCACTTGTGCAACAGCAGAGCAACAAGACAAAAAGCAGGCAGAGCACAGCTCATTAAACATACTTATCTTTGATAGGGTTTTTTTTTGTTCTTGGAAATCAGCAACACAGCTGCCTCATTTTCCCGTCTTCTCAGTCATTTTTCACTCTTTTTCTCTTGAGCAGCACTCTGCTTGGTCTTTTGAGCTATTCAAAGTGTTTTATGATACATTGAAGCTACATGTACAGTATTACTTTGTAACAAAAATCTGTTCAGTGGACTTTCTGTAGTGATTAGATGTGTTTTTTATTTGCTCACATTCCATTAATTAGAGACACTCGTCTACAAAAAATATAGGGCCATAAATAGTAGGACAGCAATAATGTTTATCCATAAATATATATATATATTGATGAATGAAAAACCATGGCTAAATTCATCAAATAAAAAAAATTCTAAATCCACAAATAATATCACTAAAATAAAACCGCTAATAGTAATGTATGTTTTAATATAGCACTTGGTCAAAGACTCCTACTCAAAGATAGACGTATATTGAAAACACATCAGGAAAACAACCTTAAATTATAATAAAATAAATATAGAAGAAAAAAAAGTTGAAATCTGTTATGTTTGTAACCTTTAATATGATATGCTAATTTTCATTACATTCATCATCACCACCAAAATCAAATTCCCTGTGTATTAATATTTCTACAAAATTGTATACCATAATTCTATACTATAACGCCCTTCCCTGGCTATTCTATTTTCTACCCAAGTGCAATGATGATGATATGCACCCTGAGGCCACATGGAGATCATCATATAATTACTTGACAATCGGTGAAATGAATTCAATAAATTTGAAAGCACCTTTTTTGGAAAGATTTATTCTTCTCAGCTTTGTGAGCGGTAACAACAATGGAGTTCTTGGAAATATCAGCATTGATTGTCCCTCAAGAACTTTATTGACCTGAATTATTGACAACGATTAGTAGCAAGCCCACAAAACAAAGACAAAAATGGACCTGGGAAGATTTATATGTAAACAACTCCCATCACCTATCCTAATGTGTTCAGGTTTCAATCAAGCTGTCCTTTTCATTCTTGGACGATATTGATTATGTGGCTTGGATTAATTGCACTGGTTTTAATGGTCCGCTTATTCATTATGTTAAAATTAAACAACCATTTGCCAACTATGGAGGAAGTGTTTTCTAAAAAGTTGACGCTTTACAAGGATAACAGTTTTAATTGCCACAGCCAGAAATATATTCATGTAATAATGAATATTGTTATTGTGACTGCACTTTGCTGTGGTACAGTACCTCTGAAATGACAAAAATATTGCCGACTATGTTCATAAAGCACCTTGTTATCCTGGTAAAAGACATGTTTCCCTCTAAGAACTGCAGCTCCCCAGTGGCAGCAACACTCAAGCATCCCCAGACCATGACACAACTGCTATCATGCTCGACTGTCAGAAAGACACAATTATCTTGGTACTTACATGCGTTGCCCGCTATTCCGACAATATAATGACTATGTGTTGAGTCATTTTTTTGTGGATAGTAAACCTGTACTGCTATAAAAGCTGAACATGTTACGTTCCTGTGATGAGCTGTCGAATGCTAGACCCCAAGTATTTAGAGACTGGGGCAGCGGGCAAATAAAAGCCTTTTATTACACACAAGCAGGTTCAGGTACTCACAGCTGTGCCGATAGCAGGCAACAGAAAGCGATGGAGGAAAAGGCTTCTGTTAAAACACAAGCAGGTGAGTCGTAGCAGCAAATAAGATGAAACATTTAGGTGAGCAAAAGAATGGCATCTGCCACAATTGGCCAACCCCGTCAAAGTGATGAAAATGGGCTTTTATATGAAGCCAACTGATTGAGATTGCAAACAACTGTACACAGTTCCACTCGGGTGAAGCGGCTACACACTACAAGACAGGAAGTCACCCCTCCTGTCCTGCGGAGCATGACAGTACAGTGACTACACAATAATATATACAGTTTTAATTTCTATAATATAGTCCTTTGAGAAGATATACTGTAAAAAATAATTGCGTAATGTGTGTGTATACTCGATTTGTGAGATAGTGAATGTGGATGGTAGTTTGACTTGGGCAATATAGTGACCTAGGAGTTAGCGCATATTCGGTACCTCTCATTGCTCAGACAGCAATATATTCAATAAAAGAATAAGAATACAAAAAAAACCACACTGGTTAGATCAAAATTGCATCTGAGAGGACAGGTGTGATACATTTCCAGATTAGACTTCCAGATGTTGAGAGGGTAGCGAGTGTCTCTATGACCACGAGCCTTTCCCATGCAGAGTTCTGTGAAACAATCTGTTGGAAAACAGTACAGCTCAGTCGAAGAGCGCAGAAAAGAGCCTCACACTTTGGCTGCTGCTCTGCTCTGCCAAAGTGGAGTATAGGGGGTGGTCGGTGTTGTCCTGTATGGCCCATGTCTCATCTGTTTGTCTGCGCAACCCTCTTCCCACCACTGAACTGGCTTTTTTTGATCAGCCTGTCCAGCTGTCTGGTGTTCCTTGCTGTCCCTTGCCACCCCAGCACGTAGCTACAAAAGTCAGTGCACTGGCAAACACAGAGCGGTAAAACATTAAAACATCTCTGAGCCTTCTTCTAGAGCACATCCATGTTTACAGACCATTTTTGGGTTACTATCAGGTATGTTGCCACAATTTATATTGACCAGCTGTACAGAAGGATTACCCCTTCAAAAGTCAGTAACCATCCCCTTGGTTTTGCCAATGTTCAGGAGAAGGCCATCTCTTTCACTTTAGATTTAAAAGGCACTTGGTAGTCCCCTGCATTTTGCATCCTAACATCCAGGGTATGTTCAGCTAATTGGACACTCCACATTGTTCATAGGTGTGAATGTGAGTTCCAAATGGTTATGTGCCCTGTCATTGACTGTTGACCAGTCCAGGCTGCACCCTACATCTTACCCAAAGTCAGCTGGGATAGTGAGAACAAGTGGTATAGAAAAAGGATGGGAATGGCTTGCCTTTAAACTGTGTGGGTGTGAAAAAAAACCCAAACACATGAATATGCTAAGCTATACGGAAGGAGGTTTGTGATTTTGTAAATCCCACCAATCATGACCCCAGGATGCAGAGAAAGCAGTGAAGTGCAAGTAAAACAGTCTTTAACCCTGAGCATGAGCCAACAATAACAGCTGCGGAGGGGTCAAAAGAAGAAAAGACTATGGTACAAAAAAGGACGCATGCACCTTGGGGACAAAAAGTGACATGAATGTAGCGAGAGGGGATGTAGAGGAATGCAATGAAAAACCTTGGTGACAGACATCATCTAACGGTAGATGAGCAACAGCTGCGCTGACAGCCTCCTCCGATTAGGTTTGTAGCGAAAGCAGAACAACACAATACAGGAAACGAATGTACAAAATAGGGGCACAGAACAGGAAATAAGGAAAAGCAACACACTGTCAAGTAGAGCATGGCAGAAAAAAATAAACATTTCTGCAGTCAGTATGCTACAAACTACAACTACAACTACAACCAATATATATATATGTACTATTTTCATGTAGTTTTACTGAAGAAATCTGACAATTTTAGCACAGCTATATTGGTGCACATTGCACATTGAAGTAACCACTGAGCTATATGTATGTATGCATATACATATGATTCTTATGGAATCTTATGGAATCATACACTTTCGCACCACACTGTTGCGTAGTGCACGCTAAATCGCGAAGGCGCGCGCACGTGCCAGTACCATGGACAAGCACTCCACGCCGCAGTGTCAATGCGTGGATTCAACCGGTGGCTTTTTAGTGTGCAGCAGCAGCACACCTACTTTGAAGACCACACATGAGTAAAAACGCCACACAGATCACCGTTTAAGGCACACGTGGGACACGCTCATCGCTTTTGGTCTCACTTTTTTTTTTGTTCCTTCGTGGGGGTTTTATGTGTGATCCTCCATCGCGTGGGTAGGTGTGCCGCCTGATGAGCGCTCGACTGGCAGCGTGGTAAAGGCGTGAGTGTGAGGCGAACAGACCGCTGTGGTGGTGCCTCTAAGAGAACCTCCATGATTTAAGGATGCTGGTGGGAAATGCCTGGAGACAGAGATGACGAGATTTGTCAAAAGGCACTTGAACTCCTCTCGGATCTTTGTTCCAGGGGGGAAGTGCAGAGCGAAAACTGCTTGGATTTCATCTACTATTTCCGTGATTTGGCCAGACCACGCTACTCGGACTCAGGTGAGGAGAAAGGCTTTCAAATGAATGGATGTAAAGGCATGTGACTTCTAAAAATACACCTTCAACTCCAAATGTGGAGAAATTATTGCATGAGTTTGTCATTGCAATAATTTGTCCACGTTTGGGTATAATCGTATAATATTCTATTGAATTTCCATTGCAATCAAATCTTCGTGCTTTGTTCTCTTGCAGGTTAAATACAATAAGATCGTTTATCTGTATAGTGGGTTTTTTTTTTACATTATTGCAATATAGTCATGGCTTTGCACAGACATGAATTTGCATACTCCTGCACTTATTGTTGTGTTAAGATGTGTGTATGTGTGTGTGTGTTTTCCAATGTTTTTTTTTTTTCAGTGGACTTACTGAAGTTAAATTGTGTTGCAGGGATAGCAGTATCTCAACACCGGCTTGCATATTCAGTCACAAATGTCACGTTTCACCCTTGTATGTATGTGTGCGCGCGCGCGTGCGTGTGGTAGACAGCAGTGAGACGTTTTACTCATTCATCTTTTGTTTGAATATTACACTGATCCATCATCATTCAACCTATATGAGCTCATTAGTAACTATTTGTATTCCCTCACTTGCACATCCTCCTCAGCGTTTGATAACCACGAGGTGGAATTTGATAAATACAAATCATCTGACAGCTATGTGATGACACATCAATATGACTAAGGAAGCAATTATAAGTCAGAGTTCATAGTGACTATGGCACATTGGCCTTACAAAGATGAGGAGATATGTTCAAAGATATGTTAGAAATATGTTAGATATGAAGATATGTTCTTTAGAGATGCCCTGGCCTTAGACAGGGGCAGGAAATAGTACTATTTACAGTATATTACAGCCCGCTGTGGTGTAGTGGTTTCCCTTCTGGACTTTGGAGCCTTGGGTTCGAATCTCCACGAGTCAGCATCATCGGTATTCATCAGGAAGGACATCCGGAATATAAAGGGCTCTAGCCAAAAATAAGTATACGGATCAAAAAGATCTGCTGTGGCGACTTCATAATCAGGAAAAAGCTAAAAGAAACAAACAATCCTTTGGAACTCACCACTTGCTTCACTCTATTATGGTTTTTCAAAAATATTTTAATTAATAAATCATAATGTTTTGTGGTTGAATACAGCCCATTGTTTGTCAATAAAGATGCATATCTTACATGTTTTTTGGGTTTTTTATGCCTAAACTAAGCATTTTCAAGCATGATACACATACAGACCTGGTCAAAATCTTAAGACCAGTTGAAAAACAGGTAGAATTGACCTTTTTTTGGTACATTTGGATCTCAATGACGTTTTAAGTAGAGTGACACTATGCAAAAGAAAGAAGGGGGAGTGTGACAAAAAGCACTATGAAAAAGTAATTTATTGAAAAGAATAATAAAATTAAAACTGGCTGTTTATCATCCCATCAAAGGTTTAAGACCATCACTCTTGTTAATCACTTCAGAAAAATTGTTAGGGCATACTTGATGCAAGTGTTTCCAGGAGGCTATTGGGAACATTGCTCCAAGTGGTGAAGATGGCTTCAACTGTCTGGCCATTTTTAGAAACTACCCTCGCCATCCATCCCCAAATGTCCTCTATGGGATTTAAATCCCCAAAAGTGATGTTATTCTCCCTGAAGAAGTCCTTGGTCAAGCGAGGATTGTGAGCTTGCGGCGTTGTCTTGTTGAAAAACCTCGGTCATGAGGGATGCTTGCTGCAACATCTCCACATAACTAGTTGCATTTGATGACCGTACATCCTGAAGCTCCAGTGTTCCACTGAATGAAAAAGCACCCTGGATCATGATGGACGCCCCCTCCACTGTGCCGGGTAGAAAACATCTCATGTGGAATCTCCATGTCATGCCAGTGACGTTGGAAGCCATCTGGACTGTCAAGGTTACATTTTTTCCACTTTCACCATCTTTCAATGTCCAATGTTTGATGCTCCATGGCAAAGTCTAAACAGGCAGTTTTTTGTCGTTGAAGGAGACAAGGTCTTTGAATTGTTTTTGAAACCTCAGATGGCGTCTGATGGTTATTGCGCTGCAGTCATCACCAGTATGGGCCTTAATTTGGGTCGAGGACCGCCCTGTGTCTTGATGGACAGTGAATCGGATTCCAAGTCTCTTTTGGGTCTACCAAGTGACTTTTTTGTTCCATAATGCTCAAGATCTTTCAAAGAATTTCAAAAGACTATCTTACATCGTCCAACCTCAGCAGCAATTGCACGCTGCGAGAGCCATTGCTTATGCAGCTCGACAAACCGACCATGTTCAAGAAGGGAAAGCTTTTTAGATTTAACCATCAGGAGGGCATGACCCTGTGAATGCCTGACAGAAAATGAGACTTTTGAGCAGATTTTGGCTTTTATAGCCTGTGGTCTTAAAGTTTAAATGAGGTGAAAAATATTTCAGTTTATTATCATCTTTTTTTTAATGACAAGTGTTTTTGTCTCACTCCACCATCAATTTTTTCCATGTTGTATCAGTACTTAAAACCTCATTAAGGTCCAAAAGTGCAAAATGCATATTCTAACAAACTTTCAACTGGTTTGAATGAAATGTAGCATACCACACTGACACACATACAAACCAGAGTTGATCTCTGGAATGCCAGTAGTTTTTGAATTTGAACAGGTCCCCAATAAAAATTCCATTCAAACACGAACTAACCCTGACATTAATTCTTGTCCTTCACCCCTAGGGAACATATTTATAGCAACACACACAAGTCTTATTCATGTCTTAAATGGATTTTCAATTATGTAATACCATAATATAATGTGGTTATATGAGTGTTATTTCATGTTTAGAGGGCTCTCATAATTCAAAAATAAATGTAGCAAAATCTGAGTTTGATTCACAAATGCTTCTTTAAAAGTGTTTAGGAAAAGGACAGCCAGTTTAGAATATTCACATCCTTGTGGCACTAGACAAGTGTGTTAAAACATCATTTCCACCAAGGAAAGCACCCAGGGCTCTGCATGTTTACATCAAATTACTTCTCATACAGCACTGTGCAAAATTTCACATGATCACATATTTGATGTGGTAGTATGATGACCAAATGCAAGCAGAGTGTAAGAGTACCACCAGACAGTACCATATGAGTCTCACAGGTGGACACTGCTGCATAGCTTTCCTACTATTTACTAGTGGCGTTGGCATTTTGCCCCCACAGCCTGCTTGTGGCCAAGGACTTATTACCTGAGTTTGTAAACAATATAACAATCAGTTGTGGCTAGCAGGGATGAGCCGGATACTCGTTATAAATGAGAATCTGTTACAAATAATGCATTCAGATAAGAGTATGAAACGAATGAATTTTGTCATTATCCGTACTCATGTTTAAAGACACTCAACAACTCAATGCAACCTTCATGGACTGGCTAGTGGCTCACATGACGAAGCACGGCTCAAAAAGAATATAAAGAATCAAATAACAACTAGGAAGAAAGGCTAGGGCAAAGAGAAATTCTCATGGATGGTGTGGAACAAGAACATGTCCAAAATGGACAATATTACAATAATACAATAGCTACAAAAAGCTAACAGGAATCCAGGGGGATGCATTAAAACAACAAACCATGAAAGCAAAGACAATTACCCAACTAGTAGAAGCCACAGGCAAAATCAAAAAGCACGCTAATTGCTGATCACGCACAAAGTGCACACTCAACGCCCTCAAGCACAAATGAAGCTGCAGCATACGGTGCATAACAGGAAATAGGAAATTATGCCAAAATCAGGGTCCCAAATTCCAAAGTCCAATTTGCCAAATTGAAAATTTGGATAGATCAGCGTACCTTTTGTTGCCAGATACTTTTGCACTTTTGTACTGGAGAAGCTCCACAACCTCCTCCATTTTTTTTTATCCAGCTTTTACTTCTGAGATATAACCATGTAGATCCATGTACTGTAGATGCCGCCTCTATCTCCTTAAGAGGATGCTAATTGGTCATACAGTACATGCCCAATTCAGGTTGAAGCGTATTAAAGTACATTTATACGATTAAACTCGTCCCTCGGATAATGCATCCATCCATCCATCCATCCATCCATCCATCCATCCATCCATCCATGCATTTTCTATGGCGCTTACCCTCACTAGGGTTGCAGGTATGCTGGAGCTTATCCCAGCTTACTTCATGTGAGATGCAGGGTTTGATTGATGCAGTAAAATACAAATGTATTTATTTAATTAACAGTAACAGACCAACAGTAATAATTCATTAATTTCTGAGGGCACAATGTTCGAACCAGGATGTAGCGAGGGATGACTGTGCAGCCATTTTGGCCCCTCATCAAGAAAATCCTTGATTCAAAGATAAGCAAGAAGGTGGTTGGTGGTTTGTGGTTGATTCACAGGCGTAGTATTGAACCTTGCACCTCGGGCATGTGAAGAACTCCAACTACCGAACCTACCACCACTCCCATGTTTAGTTGTTTTCCCTGTATGGTTGGAATCATGAGCATATATCACTCAGAGACAATTTTCAAACAAATCGAAACATCTCAAGAGGGAGGCATTCTCATAGATTGCCTTTTCAGCACTAGGTTGCCTCCTACACTGCTGCATCTTTGAAGGCCCCATGCTACAAAATTGCTTCACTGTGTTGTTATACACTCTCTGAATCTTTACAGATGTCGATAGATTTTTTTTCCCTCATTCCGCTTTCTCTGGCAACCGGCCCACATGATGGTGTCCTCACATCTTAGGTCCCTGCATTTCTCCACATTCCTCCCTCAAATCACACATACTCTGGTTGGTATTCACAGGATCTCCAAGCGCAGAGAGAGGACGCTTTGTCAGCGACTGTGTGAAGCCTTCTGACAGTGCCCACACAATACTCAGTCTTGCTTTGACTTAGCAGGCTCAATTTACTTTATCCGGTGTTATCTGTGTATGTCCAAACATATCGTGTATTATTTTTCATCTACTATGCATACTAATGGCCTAATATCTGTATTTCCCCATATAATGACTGGTGGCCTTTATTTGGTCAACTGCACAACAAGTATAAGACGTTGAACGTCCCATTTTATGCGATTTTCATCTATTTTAAATAGTCTCAAAGGTCCCACAATAGTGTATTGAAGTGTTTCCCAAAATCTATTTTGATCCTGGAATTTAGAATGTTTTAAAGTTCGTTTGTAAGCCTTACTATGAATACGCTGTTTTCTGTGTCGGTAGCTCTGCTTGTTTGTCCATGCCTGTCTCTGACGTGTGTTCAATTTCAATTTCAAACACTTCATTCATCCCGGAGGGGAAATTTGAAAGGCAAAAAGAGCAGCATACCGAGGAGCAGGACAAGAACAAATGGAACATCAGACAATAAAACAAAGGAAACTATACCATTAAACAATGGAAATTAAATGGGGGTTGGACAAGATCTGGACAGGGAGGTGTCAGAGTTCAGATGCTGGACTGCTGTAGAGGTAAAGGTCGCCCTCCTCTGTGTTTTGCAGAGTGAGCAGTTTAAACTACGACATGATGGGAGACACTCAGAGTGTAGTGCATGGGAAGCATCCTGTGAGCAGTGTGTTATGTGCTGGCCACAATATACAGAAAGGGCACCGTTTGTCGGATTTTGGAGCTGATGCTGAACAAGTATGTCTGGTCCTAAAGACTAAGTGGGTAAAACCCCGGGTTAAGTGAAAATGCTAACATGCTCTCAGTGAAGGAGTGGTAGATAGTCAACAGCGGTTTTTCAACTCCAAATGAACTCAGCCTCCTCAGATGACACTGTCTCTAGTCACACTTCTTGAGGATCCCCTCTATGTAGAACAAACTTGGGAGGCTGTCAAATATGGTGTCCCAAGTACCTATACTCCTCAACCACCTTCACTGCACGCCCCCAGGTGGTATAGATGGCCAGTCCCCAAGCTCCAAGAAGAGAGATTGTGCACTTCATCCAATTTTACCAGACACGTCATTCATTCATTTTATACCGCTTATCCTCACGAGGGTCACGGCCATGCTGGAGCCTATCCCAGCTGTCTTCAGGCGAGAGGCGGAGTACATCCTGGACCGGTCGCTTACAGCACCTGGTATTCCCAGGCAGTCTCCTGTCCAAGTACTAACCAGACTCTGCTTAGCTTCTGAGATCAGACAAGATCGGGCACACATAGAGTGTGGCCATAAGCTACACATACACTTGCAAATGTAATAGATGCCATATATAACCAACTCTTAAAGTTTTCCCTTAATGAATTGCGTCCGAGCATCGCATTCATTGGGGCGCTGCAATGACGTCAACCTCCGTCTGGGCTCTGGGTCCCCTGGCTCAGCGTTGCATCGCCATCCAGAAGTGTCTATGATGCTTGTCTTTCAATGGAGTGCTTTGCTCCGATAATTATGGGAAAACTTTTCCCATAATTATTTTCTTTATTTTACACCTTTATTATTGGTTTATTTCCGAGATATGCCTTTTGATGGTTTAGTTGCTGTGTGAATAGTTTGTTTGTAAGACGACACCTTGATTCAGACTGTTATATTTAGTAATGGTCTCCTGCAATGACCAATCGGAAAACATAGAAATTATTTTACAAACATTGCAGAGCGAACACAGCTGTGACGTTTATTCAACATAACATATTAGTGTGGAGGCCACCATTCTATTTGAGGGAATGCAGATACAGCTGATAATACATTTAATGTAGTAAAGTGTTACATTTCCTATACAGACCACAGACACCCGAAGTAAAATCAGTAATTAATGTGTAGATTGTTCTTTTATAATTAATTACATTTGGCTCATTAGGTGTGATGTGTACATGGATTTGACCACCATGAAACACACAGAATCTCGAGGCAATGATGTCTTAGCATGGAAAAGGAAAGTCTACTGCTGAGCTGCATACAATACTGTGGATAAAGGCAGTGAGGATAACAAACAGCAGACATGGTTGTACAAAGCTAACCTTTTTTCATTATGTTTTTAACACTATATTGATCCGCTGAAAGGGACTGAAATGGGTTTCAATTAAGGTGATGGTAACAATTGTCAATCAATTGATCAATCAAATCAATTACATTTTTTAATGTTTTTTGCGAATTAGCAAATGAGAATGTCTGCCTTACAGCAAGAAAGTTCTGGGTTCAAATCGCAGCCCTTTGCCTGCAAGGGTTTTGTCTGTAAGTGTGAATGCAAGTGTGAATGGTTGTTTGTTTAGATGTGCCCTGTGATTCGCTGGTCACCAGTCCACAGTGTACCCCATCTCACACCTAACTCTCTGAACAGACTTTGACAGGATAAAAGGTAGAAAACAGGTCAATGAATTAATCTGCTGAAAAAGTGACTCTATGCAAGAGGTTTGCAATCTGCTATACAGCCAAATCCACATAGCTTGGCTGTGGTCTCGGGCCATTGTAGATTCATGTGTTGGACATTTGTCAAAATCAAACTGACCTGAATCTGTGCATTCAAAAGAGGCTGTGAATGGAGTGCAGCTGTGAATAAGTGAACCCGTGCAGTAAGTGCACAGTATACAATGAGGGGTGATAGATAGATGTCTTTGAAGGTAACCATTGGTTATCCATAGCAAAATGTTTAGTCAAAAAGGGCTGTTATTTTGACATGTAAAGAAATTGTGCACTAACTGCATCATTATCTTGCAAGTGAAATTGGCGTTTGCCTCGTTGCTCACAATGATTAGACTGTAGTCATTATGATTAATTTCCCTTTCAGCTGCTTCTTGCCACGTTGAATAATCCATACAAATGTGCATTAAAGCTAAAGTCTATAAAATCTACTGGCTTTATTAACGGTACCATGCGGCAGAGTCAAGACATGACCGAAGTCCAAGTATGCCTCACTGGCCTCCCACAGAACGAGGCGAAACAAGACAATAATAGGCAGTGTCAGAATGATACAGCAGAGTGATGCTATTACAATGCTGCTCTGGAGCATGTGTGTGAGCATCAGCTTGCATTTACATGGTGTTTGCAAGTTATTATTAAAGCAACAGGTATGAATGTAATAACAATATGTGTATGGTAGAATATACTACATATCTTCAATATAACACCACTGCAAGAGAAACGGTTAGGTCAATTACCAATTCATCACAATACACAGTAACTGCTGGCCTGATTTGCTGCTAATTAGAAGTATGAGCCACCTTCACAGATACACAGGCTGCTTTCCCAGCTTCTTCCCAACACTTGTTGCCGGGCAACAGTTGAGTCTTGCACATGCTGATTAAAATTGTAATACAACAATATCAAGGGCCTTATGTATTTAAAATAATGAACATTACCTAACAGGGCTTTGCAGCTTTGAGTCTGTCTTCCTGTCTAAAAAAATACCATACACATAAAAGCAAAGTATATTATAGAGTTAATCCAGAGGTATCTGGACAATGGTATTTTTTTTATATTCATAAATCACCATAATGACTTTGAAGTAAAACCCATCATCCAAAGCAAAACGCATCAAGTATTGGCTGTATTTATTTTACTACATAATAAATATGTGCTCATTTCAAGGCACCTGACTACACTGAGCCCTCCAGTAGATGCATGTAATAGGTACAACGACACAGTAACTCGTAAACACCTGCAAACTTTATAATTCTTGAGTTCTGACAGCTGCTAATGTGTTCATGAAACTATTCACACATCGTGGTTTGATGTGCATGAAATTGCACACCACTCATGTCTGCAGGCAGGAGAGATATCCATTTTTAACTCTTAATTAGAATTTCTGTACGTAAAAGACTGGACTGTTATGCTGTTCAGCAGTTTATTTTGATCTATTCTATCCTTCTAAAATATTTCACCTTGTGAAAAAATAAGAGTTGAAGAACATGACTATTTGGTCACACCTCACCTCCTTTTATGGCAGTGCTTCTCAAATAGTGCGATGGACCACCCTGTGGGGGTGTCAGTCCATAACTAGAATGTGTCTGGTTAAGCCTCAAATAACCATAGGTTGATGTTAAGTGTACTATATAGGGACAATTTGCTGGTTATGTCATCTGAACACACTGTTTAGATTGACTCCTTTGTTGTTTAGAAAAGCTTGAGAATGTGTACATACCTGTACACTTGCAGAGATTTGAGGCTCTAGGCCAGTGTCAATCGTGATTGACCAGTCGATCTTTGGGACTTGCCCGGTCAATCGCTGGTGTAAATTCCCTAATTACAAATTTCTATTTAGTGCAGGCACAGCTTAGGGCAAACATGTATTTATATATATTTTTTCACTCCGCCACATTGCAGGGCAGCTAAGGGTCATCCTTAGAACCAATGAAAAAGCAATTTTGAGCTATCCAGGCAGCTGCTGTTGAAATGCACATACAGTATATATTTATGACTGTGTATTGGTCATAAAAGATACCAAACAGAGGTAAGTGACATTAGATAATTGTTATTAATCTAGAAAACAGAACAATAGCTTTAGAATAAACACACTTGTTGAACTTGTTGCCTGTGATGACAAATTTGTAAAGTCGTGCCTTTCCAAGAGCAGTTGAGAAAATTAGGTGGCCTGGGGGCCAGATTTGACCCGCTACCTAATTTTTGTGGCCAGCAAAAGCCTGGAAATAATGCTTGTGAAAATGTATTGTCAGTTCTGACAAAGTACGCTCTGTATGCAGTTTTTTTTTTTACTTTGTTGTTGTTGTGACTTTCAGAAGCATTAAACATTATAAGCCAGTTTGAAGAGGTGGGTGTTGGCATGACTCCTGAAGGTGGACAGGTCAGTGCAGTTATGGGCAGGTGGAGGAGGGGCTTCCAAAGGGAGGGGGCAGCGAAGCAAAAGGCTGTGTCTCCCCAGGTCCAGATGTTTGCCCATTGAGAGTGGTGGCAGGCGGTTGGTGTCAGTGGAGCGGAGGGGACAATTTGGGGAGTGAAGGTGATCTATGAGGTAGTGTGGAGCCACATTGTGTAGTGCTTTGAAAGTCAATAGAAGCATTTTAAACTGTATGCAATATCGAATTGGAAGCCAGTGTAGGTTTTGGAAGATGGGGGTCGTTGTCATCTCACTTATCTCTTTAAGGATGCATATACCTGTCTGACACCCTTGGAAGTGCTAAGTTCTGTTCTGGGAAATTGCAGCATTTCTTAATAATTGTTTGTGTACGTAGTTGGCTTTTTTTTTGGGCATTCGTTTTTTATCTTGTAGCGCTTACATACAGTGATTGCAACATTTATGTTATTGTTAATTAATTTTTTATTTTCTATTCTTAATTAATTGGATGCTGCTGTGTCTTTCCCCCATTACCACTGTACTTTTATTTCATAAGTACTCTGTGTGCCATACAAAATAAAAATGTTTTGTCTCTTGCTGGGCTGCACAGCGGCCGAGCGGTTAGTGCGCAGGCCTCACAGTTAGGAGACCAGAGTTAAATTCCACCCTCGGCCATGTCTGTGTGGAGTTCGCATGTTCTCTCCGTGCATGCGTGGGTTTTCTCCGGGTACTCCGGTTTCCTCCCACATTCCAAAAACATGCTAGGTTAATTGGCGACTCCAAGTTGTCCATAGGTATGAATGTGAGTGTGAATGGTTGTTTGTCTATATGTGCCCTGTGATTGGCTCGCCACCATTCCCGGGTGAACCCCGTCTCTCGCCCGAAGACAGCTGGAATAGGCTCCAGCACCCCCCGTGACCCTCATGAGGATAAGTGGTAAAAAATGAATGAATGAATGTCTCTTGCTCACCCTTTGCCCCCAAGTTGTGAGTCATGGTTGTTGTATAAATAACAGAAATTATACTCTTCTTCATTTTCTTTTCCAGATGTGTCGGTGAGTCTTCTGTCTCTGGTTGTGACAGCCTGTGGCTTGGCTCTATTTGGAGTATCGCTCTTTGTTTCCTGGAAACTCTGCTGGATACCATGGAGGGAACGTGGTCTATTCCCCACAACCAAGGAGCCCCATGGCGGGCACCTCAACCCGGCCATGAGTCCCCTACCCACCCAGCCGGTACCCAGGCAGCCAGTCTACACGGCCGTGGACCCCCCAGTCCACAACCGCCGTGAGTCTTCACAATGCTCTATCGCCAAGGAACCCACTCCTGTGGCGTCAGTTGTTTCTGTGGAGGCTCCCGGTACACCTGTATCACCACCCCCTGTAGTCCTGGCTCCACCGGAGGCAGCCATGAAGATCAGTTTTACATCTCCAGACATTCCACTTGATGCCCAGCAGGAGAAAAATCGTGAAAATAGGGTTCACACTAACCCTCGGATTCAGAGACAGACAACGGAACCTTCACCCTCCGGGCACTCCATGTCGGAAACTGGGTCAGTTATTTTTTAACTATATCAGATTTACAATCATGTGGAAAAAAATAGAACACTCATGTCACACACCCACCCACACATGTCCTCCATCAAGCAAAACGTATTTGTCTGTTAATGACACAGCATTGATGAAATCTATCTAAAAATTAGGACACCTCATGGAGTGTATATAGGTTTTACTTTTTAAAAATCAGCTGCAGTCACAGCATCTTGGCTCGCCCAATAACTTGTTTGTTATTTAGACAGGAGGACGGACCAAAAGTTTGTGGACTGGTTTGGCAGGAGCCAAGAAAAATCATTCCTTAGTTTCCTTGTGAAAGGAAAACCTGCAGCAGCTATTTAAAGTCAATAATTCATCATGCCAAGCTATACGAACTTCTTACCTCATTTTCTTTTGCATTTTGAACATTTTTTTTTCATTTATTCTCATCATTATTCATCATTTATACCTGATTAGCTTATGGTAATGGGAATTTCTGAAGCTTCACCTGCACCGTCCAGTATCTAGGTATTTATTTCAAAGTCACACTGGATGAATTTTTGGTTAATAAGTTGATGAATTGATTTAAATTTACTGAATCGTTTTGGATTGTATCTTTCTAAATTAACCCATATCATCCTTTAATTGTATCGGTAACCACAAATTGTGAATCAAATTGAATTGTTAAAATAAATTCTTACACCCCTAGCCATAATAGCTCAAAAGCAGAGCTTTCCAGTCAACAGGAAGCAACACAGAGTTGTTAATGATGAGTGTGTAAACTCTAACTATGTTCTTTGTCCACAGACAAGGCTCCATACACCGACATATGAACTTGTCCAACCCTGACTTCAACGTGACTCAGTTCCAAAGACAGGACTCACTCACTGGAATGGGACTGGGCCTTGGGCGCCTCAAACCGGAGCTCTACAAACAGCGTTCTCTGGAGGGGGATGACGGTAGTCACAGAGGCGGAGCCTGCGGGCGCCTCCACTTCATCCTGAAGTTTGACTGTGACTTGGAGCAGCTGATTGTTAAAATCCACAGAGCGGAGGACCTCCCAGCCAAGGACTTCTCTGGAACCTCTGACCCTTATGTTAAAATCTACCTGCTGCCTGATAGGATGACCAAGCATCAGACTAAGGTGCACCGTAAGACATTAAACCCTGTGTTTGATGAGGTCTTCCTGTTTCCCGTGGCCTACTCAGAGCTTCCCACACGCAAGCTGCACTTCAGCGTCTACGACTTTGACCGATTTTCACGCCATGACATTATTGGCCAAGTAGTCGTGGACAACTTCTTGGATCTGGCAGATTTCCCACGGGAGACAAAGCTCTGCCGGGAAATCAAATATGTCTCCACGGTAAGTAAATAAATAAATACAGTGTGATCTGTGCGACTGAATAATAAATATACACATAATAATCTCCTGTGACATAAATCAGAAAAGACTTCAGAAAGACTTGGACTGTGAAGATTTTCCTACACTGTAAAAAAAGTCAGTAGTTTTTACGGTGGCTTTCTGGCAACCCAGCTGCCAGTTTTTTTTACCGTAAAATCTACAGTTTTTTTACAGTGTATAATAATTGGCAAGATAAATGCTGTAGTGAAATGTAATGACAATTAGCATCCATCTCATTGGTTACTGCAGAAAATCAGTCTGTGATACAAAATAAATGAGGCACAGATGTTCAAATTAAAAATAAATCCATTTCTGAAGCTCTCAGCTGCAATAGCAGAAATTTGGTAGTGCACTCTTAAAAATGCTGGGTTAAAAACAACCCAATCTGGGTTGTTTCCCAACCCAACGCTGGTTAAATATAGGACCAACCTCGCGTTGGGTTATTTTAACCCAACAAGTTGGGTTGGTTCTCTTAACCCAACAATTGGGTTGTACATTGGGTTGTTCATATGACCCAACGCTGGGTTCATATTTACTACACGGCTGGGTTATTTCAACCCAACAAGTTGGGTTGCCAATATACCATATATATATATATATATATATATATAATTTATTTATTTTTATTGTATGCTAATATTATTAATAATATATTACAATGACACCAATGTAACAATAAAATATTTATTTATTATATATAATATATTTATATTACATTTCCAGAACATACAAATATAACAACTCACAACATTTCCTTCACATATGAACAAATTATGTCCAAAAAAATTACATTTTAAGAACGGGTGAGGGGGACAGCTATGAGATAGTGATATATACATAGAACAAGAGGCTCTGTGAGCAGCAGCACAAATGGGTAGGCGATTGTGCCTGCTGCAAGTATTCCACCATGTTAGCTCCGACCTATGATGAGAAAAGAAAAAAAGGTAAGTATTTTGTAAGTATTTCTAGCAGTGCAGAGCAATTGTCATCAGCTCTCTACTGAAGCTATTTCAATATACGTATATTCTACGGGGAGAAGTGTGACACCTGTAAAGTCAATGGCGTGTTCAACAATTTATTCAGGGGGTTTGGCCAGTCTAATGTTTGGTCTGTGGTTTATACGTCACACATCACTATGGAGTAACAACTTACACCAAGTTACAACTTGTAAGAATAGTGCTTCATGAAATGAGAAACAGCCAAATGTTACGCTGTCACACATTCCACGAAATACAATCTTTTCAAGTCGCTCCTCATAAAAAGAGTCCTGCTTTAAAACTGTGTAAAAGAACAACTGGAGTCATGTCACAATTCATTTACATTTTAATTTCTGTTGAAAGGTAAATTACTTACCAGCTTAACATCGATGAAGGCTCTCTTCACCTCCTGAATACTCGCCCGGGCCAATTTCCTGCCCTTTTTAAACACAGGCGGAGGGAGCAGGATGGGCAGCAGCGTCATGGGCAACTTCTCCCCTGGCATCTGTAGGACAATTATGGGTGTCATTACCAGATTGTTGAGAACATGAGTTTTAAATATTATAATATATTACAATTTTAGATAAAACTGTTTTCAATATGTTCCACTACTGTGCAGTGTTGTCGTATTGCAATCAACCCTAAAATAATATTGAGAAAATGTCTCGATTATGTTTACTTGGTCTATATTAAAACACAAAAACACACCCCAAACATTTTTTTTTACCAATTGGGATCATAATGTGTACCATAGAGGGTTTGTCATCATTGTCTCAAGCAGTGGTGAGCAAACTTTGACTCGCAGGCTGATATAACAGCAATATATATTGGAATCACAAGATGGCTCACCCTGTTAAAAATGTGGGTATTGGTACAAGCAACAGTGACTGACCCACCGCAATTTCTTATGTCTATAACATATAGCAGGCACAGTAGCTACTGTAAAACAATACCCATAAAATGAAGGCATGAAGATGACTTACCTTTCAATCAGCCCCGGTAGCTGCCACTCAGTCAATTTGGAACTGACAAACTCATCCATAGATACTTTTCAGCGAACTGAAACATCACAAAGAGGGTGCATAAGAACAAACATACCATGAAATGAAATAAGATTCAGTAGTCCAAACATTTATATGCAACTTACAAAACTGTCGTCGAATTCGCGCCCAAACTGATTAGTATACAGTGGACTATCGGTGGCTAACGGAAGCCCGCTAGCATGCAGCAGTCTAGCTTAAAAAAACACCGGTTCATCAGCACGCTCGTATTAATTCACGAGATTCTTTAACTTGATATCACATAAAATGGCAAATTGACGAGATAACTGACGTTGTCCTCATAACTATCACACATGTCTCTTGTAATTTCAACAACATAGTTTGGTTCCTACATAGCTCGCCAGCGAATGTGTTCGCTTGCCACTTTTGGAGGGAATGGAAGTTTGCTAAGGTTACCGATCGATTCCTCAAGCTAGTACTCAACAGTGCTTCACGAACTTACATTTTAACACGTTTATGAAGCGTTATATAATAATATAAAGTCATTTATACGGTAAAACAATAGTGGGAATGTAACAAACCTTGCTCCGTGCTGAAATTGGTCTCCTCAGATGAAATGTGGGGTCCGAACGAAGTAAGTTTGTGGGCGGGGCTTTGTTGCGCGTGTCCAAAATTCTACCCAACGCTCTGGGTTGTCCAAAATAACCCAGCACAATATAATGGAAATCACAACCCAGCAGCAAATAACTCAGCACCCAACAGAGTTAACCCAGCGAATTGGGTTCTCAGAATACCCAACTCAATAAAAATAACCCAATTAAATGACCCAACAGGCTCAACCCAGCGATTGGGTCAAAAAAATAACCCAGCATTTTTAAGAGTGTGACTAAATATATATCATGCGGCATCATTCTGGCAAGATTTACACGTTTGCAGCTGAAAGTTTAGGTTACAATGTTAGTTTCTCTGTTATGGTTTGTTATTATAGTACGTGTGAGATGTTTTTCCACATTGAAGCTGTGACTAGGGTTGGCTACGACCAGGGATGTCTAGCGAAGACTGACCAACAGTATCACCCACCCAAATTGGTGATATAAGAATGAGACATCAGTTCATATTGGCACTGGTTTTTCTGTCAATAATGATATGTACTCCACACAGTAAGAGGCTGGCTAGCTCAGTACTGTATGTGCGTGCTGATCGATTATTTCCAAGTTCTGCCTTTGGATTGTAAATATGCAATTTGCAATGAAAGAGCTGGTTATGTCATTGAGGAGAGGGTCTTTCTTTAATCGGTTTCCTTGATGCTACGTTAATGCGTGACATGCTGAACGCGCCCGGTGTATAATTTCACTGATTGCATTAGTCCCAAGTTTCATATTTTGGCATAAAAAAACTTTATGACCTGAGGGAAGAGCTGCAGTTTATATCAGTATCGGTATGAAAATTAAGTACTGGATATCGGTAAGAAAGCCAATCTCTGAAACTGTCATGGGTACATTATGTGTACATAATGTTGTGGGATGTTATATTACAAACCCATAGACACATTTCAAATGCAGCCAATACATCTGTTTTATGCACAAGTCAATATCCATGCATCCATCCATTTTCTCTGCCGCTTATCCTCACTGGGGTCGCATTTATATTGGAGCCTATCCCAGTTGTCTTTGGGCAACAGGCGGGCTACACCCTGGACTGGTGGCCAGCCAATCACAGGGCACATATAGAAAAACAACCATTCACACTCACATTCATACCTATGGACAATTTGGAGTCGTCAGTTAACCCAAAATGCATGTTTTTGGAATGTGGGAGGAAACTGGAGTCAAAACAATATCAGTAGATGGAATTGGTGCAATCATGCATAATCGATTTCTATCAAGCACTTCATTTGGATTCCAAATTCTTGCCACCATTATGTAAGCAGTCTATTCTCTTTAAACACACCATTGTTCATTCACTCCTCACTCACAAACTGGTCGTGGTAAACTACATCTGTAGTCACAGCTGGGGTAGTCTGACGGAAACATGGCTGCCAATTTGCCCCTCTTCGACCACTATTCATATTGATACACTAGAGACACAACAACAGTGATTGGGTAGATGGAGTGTGGCTCAAACAACCAACTTTCAGGTTTCTGGACGACATGTTCTTTCTCCTGAGCCACTGCTTATTACTATTATCATTGGCAAACTGTAGACCCAGTAGCCTACACTGTGTGCACATATAGAAAAGGATGTGCCAGTTGAGTTCATTAAAACGTGAGCACAGATGGATGTTTTGTGGCAGCAGCATTTGTCTTCTTGCGTCATTGTACTGCATGGTACCATATCACATGATACCCATAACTCCAGTTTGGTTTGAGGCTCCTCCCAACCAGACAGAGAAAACAAATGAAATTCAATTGAGATGTTGTTTTGTCAGTACCTCTAATTGAGGTTTTATTGATTTTGGCAATGTGTGTGAATTCCCAGTTGATAATTGTTTTTTGGTGTATAGTGCAGAAACTTCTGGCCATGTCCTCTATACCCACATATTGATTGTTAATCAGTGCATCTAGCACTGGTATGCTCCATTCACACAATCTGTTTTCCTTTGCATTCTTGAGCGTCTAACGCAAGCACACAAAGACACAGACTGTGCACAGTTTGCCTTGTTGCAAAAGCCAGCTATCTGTGTAAATACGATACTGTATGTCTCAGTGGGAAAATATGCTGCAGCCAATTGGCAATTGTGCCTACTTTATTTGAATGGATTAGATCATTAGATAATAACCGCATCATGGTTTCCAATGAGACTGTCCATATTGTAACTTTCATTGCCAGATTTAACATGGGATAGTAGTACGATTTAAAATACCATATCATAATATGGAAATTAAATAAATACAACTTTTTTACATACAATACACTGCAAAGACTATGAAATTGCACAGTTTGTGATTGACTTGGCCACATTTTGAATTGAAGTACTATTTTTTTCATCCTGGAGTATTGGAGCATTCCTTCTCATGTTCGCAACATCAAACGTGTGCACTGTGTGTGTGCATTGATGACACATCAGTGTGTTCCATTCAGCAATTATGTTGGCTAAAAGGACAAGAAGGTTTTAAAGAGTGTTTTAATCATTCCAAATATACAAGTGTTGAAAATGGGGGTTGTCAAAGTCGATTTTGAGTTTTGGCCCTCTGTACATTAGTTTTTTGACACCCCTGGTAGAGATTTATACATCCAAACCAACAGGTGGCACCAGGTCATAGTTTTTCACTAGTTCTTCCTGTCACTCACTCACACCAGTGACCTGGAAAGATTCATCCACGAAAGACATAACGCAGGGGAAATGTCTCAAAGGTTGTTCAAGTGAGCAAACAGAAGAGTTAAGATGTCTAATTTTAACATTAGAGTAATCAATTAAGTAACAACTGTTGAGCAGCTAAGAAATATGATTCATGATATTTGATTTCACTGAAAATACTCCTATATTTGGGTCACTACAGAACATCATATATTGTATTGTACAGCAATACATTTCTGTGGTCAAAAATGTGAATGCCAAGCTATTAAGCAGTAAAAGGTCATCATTCACTAGTCCTATTACTACTGTTCGAAAGGATTGTGGAGAATGGAGATCTATTTACATTTTATCAAAGAGGATTTCTGTATGTGGCCATGTGATTAGGCACAGTTATGCTTCGGCTGAGAATCACACCTGGTTACGCTTGACTGAGCTGCTCAATATAGCATTTTTAACGCCCACTTGCACAGCATGCAACATAGACTATTTCTTTTACATCATCCCACCATTGAACATTTTTTTTAAGTCCCACCCTGATTAAACTCATTGAACACCACATATATAAAAAATAGATTCTAGTGTCTGAGATCTTCAGCAGACGCGTGTGTGTGTGTGCGCGCTACTTCTCACCCCTCCACTTGAGTTATTTTAAGAGCAATGTGTGATTCTGCCTTTCTGCGCTCAAACATAAGTCTCCAACTGTGGAGAAACCAGAGTGTGCTTTAATTAAAACACATTTCTCTACATCGCCCTACACCCTCAGCACATGCCATAACAATAGCACTAAAAACAGTCATGTAAATGTGCCTGTATTTAACATGTAAATTCTTTATCTTCTAGGATAACGTGGACCTGGGCGACCTGATGTTTTCTCTGTGTTACCTACCGACTGCGGGGAGGCTGACCATCACCATGATAAAGGCTCGCAACCTAAAGGCCATGGATATCACAGGTGCCTCAGGTAAGGAAATGTCCACTTCTCTTTACTAAATCCACAGCTTTGACAGGGGTTGAGTGAATGAATGTTATCTTATAATATTTCATTTCTATTCTTATAGATCCATATGTAAAGGTTTCTCTCATGTGTGACGGTCGCAGACTGAAGAAGAGGAAGACCTCCACAAAAAGGAACACTTTGAATCCGGTCTATAACGAGGCCATTGTTTTTGATGTCCTGCCAGAGACGATAGAGCAGATCAGCCTGCTGATTGCAGTCATGGATTATGACCGGTTAGAATGCCCTGCAATAATTCTGTCACACCACACACCCCATTGTTGAACTTTTTTTGCAACATTTTGCATTGCAGAATCGATTGTAACCAAATGTCTTGTCTTTCTTCTCCTATGCGCTCAGCGTCGGCCATAACGAGGTCATTGGTGTGTGTCGGGTTGGCAACGACGCAGACAGCTTGGGTCGAGACCACTGGAGTGAAATGCTCACGTATCCCCGAAAACCTGTCGCCCACTGGCACCCTCTTGTTGAGGTGATTACTTTATACTTGAATACTGATTACTCTTCAGTGTGATTTGTTGAATACACTGACTTTGCATGGGGTAAACCTTGGGATGGTTGCCAGTCATTTCAAATAAAATGCAATGACATCACAGAATTAAATGCAACACAAAGAACAAAATAGCATATGAAATGTCAATTGAAACACAAATAATAAACCCACAAAGGACTGGATTAAGAATTATACTCAAAATTAAAGTGGAAAAATTACACAGCAGAGAGATCCAACTTCTTCAGAAAAATATATAAACTGCACAGATTATCAAGAAAGAAAGTATTGGTATTTTGTTGGGGAAAACGGGGATCTCCTACCAGACGTTGATTAGGACAATCTATAGATTAAACAATGCATGATGACCCAGACATTCTCAATTGGAGTATTTGTTGTTGTTTTTAGCAGTGGTGTTAAAGTTGCTAGTGTCAATCAAAAGTGAGTATTATCATCTCCAGGGAGTCTATATTGAGGATGTGCAGGGTGGACACATTTTGTAGTCTAACCTCACAGGAAGTGAGTTAAAGTGTTTTGACTCAGGGGAGACAGCTTGAAGTGGAGAGAGAAAAAAGATGCTGCTGGTGTCTTAGCTTTAATTCCACAGCCCATGCCTTTGAATTAATTATCTGCAAAATGCAGGAAGTCTTTTGTCAGATGGAAAAGAGGGCATTACAAGAATGCATCACCTCATTAACTAACTTAATGAGGAAGGGTACACTGCTGGTCAGATCCTATTGTCAGTGTGAATGGTGGCAAGTGGTCCCAAGTCAAGAACAGCCATGAACAAATGTACTTTTATTTCTTAACAAGAGAACATGCAACTCCCCAGAACAGGGGTATTCACATAAAATGTCTTCAAGCATAGGTGCCCACTTAGGTTAGGTTAGGATTAGGAACCACTGACCCGGATTAGGAGCAGGATTGGTGTGGATTGTTCATAGACTTATCTTTTGACCTGAGCGTTGGTAAATCTTGTTTCTCTCATTTCGCCACTTTGTAATAAATGCCATATCCTCTGAGCATATACCTGTTTTTGTGCTTCAAGAGGGAAGGATGAATATAAATGGGTCTGTCCATTCTGCGTTGAAAGAATTGTCCACTTTTCAGTTCTTTGAGCGCTATGTTGTATTTTTGTGTTCTCTGTCTCAGCTGTCTCGGTGTCCTCTTTATCCATATATATCAATTGTTTCTATCTTCTTTAGCTGTATGTCTTTTTTTTATTTGCAATTGGTCAGTGGATTTCCTGTGGTGATAAACTTTTACAAAAAAGCCTGACAAAGATGCGTCGATGAGAATAGAAGCACCCCGTTAAAACAAAAAAATACTTGAATAATTTGTCTATAGGTCTGTAATGGACGGCATCGAGGTCTAACCGTGGCCCACCTGCCACGTGTCATGCCTGCTGAAGTTTGACCTCTGTATTTTTGGTTGAATTACAAATTATTCATTCACAGACAAAGTATGAGGAAGTATGAAGAAGTAATAACTCACTCGTGTGAAGTTGCAAATTTTATGCTACTCCTCAAGAGATGACTGCTATTAAGCAGAATCCTCTTTGGAAGGAAACGGCCACTAATGTGACACATCGTGAAAGAGAGTGACACACAACAACATTAGCTTGAATGCTTGTTGTAAAGCACTGACTCAAAAAAAAAAGAAATAATAGAGATGACTGTCAACAAGCAACAACAGCAAGGAAACACTGCAACATGTGGATGGGAATACAAACTAGCCAGAATCTAACACTAAACATTGTTTCTCTTGTATAATCTGACAAGGCCCTATCAAAGGACTCCCTGCCTGCTTGCTTTGCTTTTGAACTTTTTTAAATCGCTATCAGTTTTCTCATTTTAGATAAAGCACAGTGGGAAACTAATGAGAGAGAAAGTGGAAGACAAAAACTTGTCATGATTTGGCCTCAGGCTTCAAGAGATGGGTCTCTTTCTGATGGAAAGCTTTCCATGAGCAGTTCACATGTAAATAAGAGTGAAATTGTGGTACAGATGAAATTGAGGATGGCATCACCATCACTAAAGCTCTCTGGTGAGAAAAGGCAGGATGTTTGGCATGTATGCAACCAAAGAGTTGCAAAATATAATTATATTAAATGCTTACTGCTTTTATGGCTTCGTTTATACACTCATCATGGAACACATTGAACCAGAAAAACAATTATAAAATAAAAAAAGACCCATCTCCATCCATCCGTTTTCCATGCTGCTGATCCTCACTAGGGTCACGGGTATGCTGGAGCCTATCCCAGCTGTCTTTGGGCAAGAGGTGGGGTGTTTTTGGAGGAAAAAACATGCTTGTCTGTTGAAGATTGGCGTTCAGAAACACAGTGAACACACGTTTTTGTTTCCTGCTGCGCATTTTTTTCACCTTTCCAACCTGCCTATGTGTGTTGGATAGCACCACATATGTTGACCACAAAAACAGGGGAAGAAAAGACGACAGCTCACTGACTTCTCGTTGTTTACTTCAAAGAATAAACTGTCCATTCGCAAATGGCCCATCACTACACATAATATACTTGCAGTCATGTTAAATTAAATGGGTAACTGTCTTTTGAATTATATTTTGTGGATATATATTTATGGAAAAAAATTATACATACATACGTACATCATGAATAGCATTTTTGGCCCATGTTGAGGTTGCAACAACTGTTACAAAAGTGAAGTTATCATTTTGACAGTTAATATTTACGCTCACCAATGCAATTATTTGAAATGTTATTACATATATTGTGCTTCTTTACAGTACCAGGGGACCACAGGCAGTAGCCAGGGAGGATCCTGTAACTCTCTGAAAGCTCCACCTTCTCCATAGCCCACAACAACATTTGACAAAAAGATCTCGCCTAAGGCCTGGGCTCAGCCTACTGGTGCTGCTAATTACTGCACACAACACACACACCAGCACATGCCTCCACACACACAAACAAACACACAAACAAACACACACACACAGTTAAAAGTGCAGCCGTCTATGGTGTTAGAGGATGGAAAGACACAACTGGATCAGTTGCATGTTGAATGACCACTCTGATGGATGTTTTCTTTTCTATAATGTTCCATGAGAAAAAAACAAAGTGGTAAACGATCATATGCAGACATTGGACGTCTGTCTTCCTTGGTTTACACATTTTTTTTGTATTACATTGTCTTGTTACTTGTCTTTAACTGAGGTGAGTGTGTGTTTACAACCAGTCAAACTGCCTTTCTATTTGGTAGAGAGAATTTGTGCATGAGGTCATTGCTTGTTGAGATATCTCCCTGTTGTTTGTTTGTTTGTTTGTTTCCCTGTTGTTCTGTTTGTTGATGTGAAGTGGAAGTTGATTGGACGTGTTTGTCTGTGAAGAAAAAAAAAATATTGTCAATACCTATGATTCAATCAAAACTAGCCATTGTTGATCCAGCAGATCAAATTTGCTTTTTTTTTTAATCAGTCCAATTACTTGTTTTTCTACTTTTCTTTTATCTTCATACAGTATATATGAAGGAGTATTAGGGCCACCTTGAAAATAAATAAATTTTAAGATAATACCTACATAAAATTACAAAACAGTAAAAAGTCATAACTTTTTAGTAGAATAAATTCTTGGGGAAAAATATTTATTTAAAATATTATGCGCATAAACTTGGATACGATGATTGTTGTTGATTGAAGTTGATTGTTGTTAATATACTTTTGAGAAAATAACAGCGTAGTCAATGTTTTGTCACATCAATACCATTCAATGAGATTATTTAACCCACTGCAAAACCATATATTTTCAGTTGTCAAAACGAAAGTGTTAGAACAATTTAATAATTGTTTATTATGACATCAACTGACTAATATATGGAACTGCTTTTCTCAGGGTGTGTTAAGGTTTGTGTGGGAATTTATTCAAATTAAAATGAATTTCATATGCATAATTATTTTTCCTTTAAAAAAGTCTTATGTTTATTGTGATATTATAAATTTACTCTAGTATTGTTTCTTGTAATTGTAGTTTTGGGGGAGGGGGTTTCAGTGTGGCTCTAATACTCACTCTCTGATATTACCCCATTATCCTCTACAGAAGGCTTAGAAAATAACCATCACAATAAAGACAATTTACAGCATTAAAATGTTTAAAATAAATGTATGCAAAATGACAGACACCCTATTGGTTTTTAGGACAGGCAATAACTGCTTGTGGAAGCAGACTGCAAAAAGACACAGCTAATAAGACAAACCTATTTTTAAAACAACTTGGAAACATTGCTACAATGTTTTCCCATGCAGTGAGCCATCAGTTGCATATCAGCCTTTGGCACTGGCAAGCAATCAAATTTGTACTCACAATTTGGCAAGTTAATTCTTAAATGACCTTGCAGGGATTCTGAAGGACTTGTGTTATGGATCTGCTTTGCATGTAAACAGGAAATGGTTGAACATTTGAGAGATGTGTCTGGAAAGTATTAGCAAAAATAATATATATTTTTTCCATTGTCTTCAGTTCAAGGGTGACTGGTAATGACATGACATGAAAACATTGTCTTTTTCTTCCAGTTTGCAGTCATGTGGCGTCATGATCAAATGTCTTCTTCTTTACTTAAATGTTTTGAGATTGCAACATCTCTCCAGTGTGCCTATGTGGATGTTACTTTTAGGCTAGTGCTGTTCTGTTTTACAGTGAGCGGTTACAATAAAGTGTTGTAACGGCAATCAAATGTCTACTGTTCATTTTAATTTCTTACATATAATCTAAATTATGAGAATTAAGATTGGAGTGATACATTAAAACCCGTTTCAGAACCAAAGGCCATGCTCGTACAAATGACATATTAGCGTCTCTTAATCAATAAAAACTCAGTATTTGAACCAATGAGAAACTGGTAACTTTGTGAATTTTGCGGACTAACATACTATTAGTCAGCCAGTAAATAGAGTACTTACCATATTGATACATCAGTTGGCGATTAGCTCAATCAAGTTTGCTTTCTTGGTTCATAAACAAACTTCTTTAACGTGGTGCTTGTTACAACAATGGTTGTGTAACTATTAAAAGTGCTATTATATACTAACTAACCACCTAACTAAATTAATATGTTTTAATCATGAATCTCGCTAGCAAGCTCGCTATTGTTAGCATTGTTGCGGTTGTAGTATGGTAGCGCTCAAGCTAAAACCTTACAAAAGTTTACAAAGCACGTCAATAATACACAAAGTTACGATAATATTTTATGAACAACAAACATTCTAAAAAGATGCACTGCAATATGAATAACATTTTTCTATGTATTTAACATTTAATTAACCAGATAACCCCATTGAGATTGAAAGCTCAGTTTTAATATAACAAACAATATGAATGAAATAGAATGGGAAAAAAAAGATTTTTGGATAGAGCTATGGGCTATAAAACAGCTACACAAGATAACGCGCATAGAACGCTTCAGAGATCATTCAGAATTATTTTTAGGATTTATTGGATTTCCAAAACAATCTGTTTTAATTTATTCCACCCACAGCCTGCCTCCAGGCACACCCACTTCACTGAGATTGGTCACACTCCCAAGTCTTCCGGAAGACTTCTGGACCTTTGCCGAACCCCACTTTCTGGAAAACAATTTCTTTTGTGATAAAAATACCAAAACATTCTTGTTTAAAAAAAAATATATATATTTATATTTTACAGTTTTATTGTCTTTGTCGTGACATTCTGCCCTATCAAAATTTGACTTGATATTTTGTACAAATAGAAACTTTTATTATGATATCCCAACTTGATTATCTTGGCAATTGGGCTTTTGTCCAATATTTAATTCCTCATTTTAATTATGAGAGTCACATCTCCATGAAGACTTCTTCAAGTGTTTGCTTTGAGTTCCACATGTATAATACACACACCCCTTGAAAGTCGAGGGTCTCCGGCTGGCGTGAGGACATCTGGGCTCTTAATAACCATGACCTTGTCCACTTATTGCTCTTCTGATGAGGTTTTCATTTGTCTTTTAGGGGATAACATGCAAAACACAGCACAAAGAAACCATGAGAGGTGTGTGGGTTGCTTGTTAATGTCTCATTAGTTGGTGCTGCGTATGACATGCGACTTCTCAGCTGAACCACAGTTAGCCTGCCAGGATGAAGGCTACAGAGGTGAGATAGAGTCCTCATAGAAGATCTTTCTTTCTGGCTGTTCTAATTACTTGTCTGACATTTAGTCTATATAGCCAAACAGTGGCTGAGAATTGGGGATGACCTCTTCGCTCCAAATAACGCAATATGTCTTGGTGTTGCTTCTTCAAAACTAAATGAGTTTTCTTCACGGAGCAACATGTTCGAGTTTACTTGAATGAGAGATACTGTGTATGTATGCTTGGATGCTTAAACTGATTGCATTCAGGGTCACATATCGTTTTCATGGCCAATTAACATCATAAGACGCAGCATGAATTAGTGCATTAATTAAACACAATCACTGATTCTAATATAATAAGTTCAGGTTGTTAAAGGTGGCGGAGATATGGCCTTTAATGCCAACCACAACTAGTATCATGGATCTTGGTAAATTTAGCAGTAAAAACCGAGAAGGAAACAAACCCAGTGATATTTACTCCACTATTTTGTAGAAAGATTATATTTTCATGAGGAACTGGATGCAGGTGTAGCTCCAGATGATCCAGATGCAAGAAAAGGCTGTGTTACATGGAGGATTTCCAATGGAGGTATGCCATGGCTTGTTATTTCTCACAGTCCAAATAGGACCAGCGCACAAGAGATTATTTGCATCCCTTGTATGTAACTGTGCCTGCCTCCTTCTCGTGACCTTGACCTTTTGTGCGTAACGCTACGCCAGTTTGCACCTGCCTTCCAAATGTGCAAAAAAAAAAAAAGACGGAAAAACACCAGCCGCAAACAGGTTTCAGCTTTGAAACGCATTGCGGGTACAGAATGAATGCATTTGCATCTCCTCCTATTTATTTGCATCCTCCTCCTATTAGACACTATTTTGTGCATATATTCTGCATATTCATGAAAGCAAACATGCTAAATAGATTGCAAGTGCTATTTTGCTAATAAGTTTCAGCCTGTGAGTAGATCAGCTTTGCACACTTAATGAACGGGCTAAACACATTTTCATGGCAATTCAGAGGAGCATTTTATTGTTTCAGCCTCTCAGTGACCACGGCTGCCACCCGTCCCTCTCCAGCCACCCCACTGGCCATGTACACATGATGTCAACTTCTTGCCACCCCTATGTGAGCAACGGTCTCACCTTAGCCACCCCAATGAAAAATGTCAGGCTCCCCCACTGGTGTCCTGAAACAGTATTTTTTCAACAACTTCCAGAGTGGCAAAGCCTGAATAAGATGAATAAGAGGAATATGTTTTAAGACAATAACATCATAATCATACAAGGAAAAGTTGAAATATTAAAGAATGAGAAACAGAATCTTTGGAAAATTAGGTTGTGGAAAAATTACATGCCATGACAATAAAGTGTAAATATTCTAGGAATAATGTCAGGATTACAAAAAGGAAATTTACAAGAAGAACGCTGAGAAGAAATGGAAAAACAACAATTTTAAAAAATAAGAATAAAGTCAAAATATTTACAAAAGTCATATTTTAATGACATAAACTGTCTAATTTTTTAAAGCATAAAGTTGTGCTAGCTGAGGAAAAAAATAAGTGAATATAGTTGCATAAAGTATTTACAAATTTTAAATATTAAAGAAAAAATACAAATAAAAAAATATATTATGAGAAACAAACCAAACAAAATAAATAAATAATACTACGGAAATAAAGACAAAATATTAGGGGAATGATGTAATTGTATTACCAAAATAAAAGGTTCCCCACTTTACAGTCATTTCTCACTCAGTGGAAAAAGTTTGGACAATACTTAGAAGAAGATAGAACATATTGGGGGCGTGATAAAAGAACCATTAAACATTTGTTTCAAATAACAACAGGGTCACAACAAAAGTGTGGAAAAAAAAGTAAAAGGTGAATCCACCAGAAAGACATTATCTTCACGTATTGTTGTATTACAGAAGTATACCTGATATGGACAGCAGCACAAGATGTTCACTGCTCAAAGGTAGAGAACTCTGAAAGGTCACACCACTTCACAAGGCATAGATGAAATGTCAAGACTAAAAAAATATCTGACGATGGTATCTTGGTTTTTCCAAGCTATTGTGGACTGCTGAGAGGAGAATGACTCTTGACAAACTCTTGTCTCTTTTAAAAGCAATACCATTCTTCCTCCATTAGGAATTTGATGAGAATCTCACTGGTCGACTGGTTGATTCATTTCACGAAGATAATGTTCACTCCATTCATTAAATTGCCACTGTTTAAATTAATTGCAGTTGTGGTTATATGTAGGAAACTAGCCATCTTCAGTGGCGTCGCCTCATGGAACACATACATCAAACATCTCAACTGTGGTTCAGCCAGGATGGCCTCTTTTTTTCCTCCGTCGTCAATGTCACTGTTATCCTTCTCTTCTAATGTCCTCATTTGCTTTGAAATGCTTCAGTACGAATTTAATTGCTAATGCGGTTTTATACAGAAAGAAAACATAAGAGACACCAACCAAAGTCAGCAAAACAACAGTGTTGTTTATGTAATATTCAAACTGGCACGCTGAACTTCCAACTACTTCTGCGGGCATTATCAAACCTTTGGTTACATAAACATGGTATGGCTTCTCCAAAACACCAAATAATTCAAGACAAAAATCACCTTTCTTCCAAGTATTACAGCTAGCATTAGATGCCTAGGTGGTAGCATTTCCCAAGTATTTTACTTTGGAATGACACATCTTGCAAACCGTCATACTTCTATTTGTTCCATCCCAATGTGGATATGTGTAAAAATGGGGTTATTGTTAGCAATAACAACAAGTCAGTGTCATTTCCCTAGTCATTGATTGAAGAATTTCATGATAGTCCAGTTGAAGAATTTGATGATATTGTTAAGTAGTAATTAATAATAATAATAATAATTGTAATAGCGCTGCACGGCTGACGGGTGGTTAGCACGCAGGCTCGGAGACCTTGGTTCGATTCCAGCCTCAGGCATCTTTGTGGAGTTTGCATGTTCTCCCCAGTTTTCTCCAAGCACTCTGGTTTCCTCCCACATTCCATGTTAGGTTCATTGGCGACTCCAAATTGTCCATAAGTATGAATGTGAGAGTGAATGGTTGTTTGTCTATATGTGCCCTGGGATTGGCTGGTGACCAGTCAAGGGTGTACCCCGCCTCTCGCCCGAAGACAGCTGGGATAGGCTCCAGCATGTCCGCATCCCTAGTGAGGATAATCATAATACATCTATCATCTATTATGATTTAACTCCTGATGCCTTGGAACAAAGGTAAAAAACATGTTGGCATAGAATTATTAGCTAAATTTGGAACAATGGAAAAGTATTTGTTGTTACTATGGTAACTAAATGCAGTTTATCTGCATTCTATGAAAGAAAGAAAACAAAGTGTTTAATTGTCTGTTAAAGGCTTCAAGAAGTTAAAATATATTATAAAATATTATAACTACAATAAATACTGTAAAATCAAACAAACAAACCAACAAACATGATGGGAAATTCTATTTAAATTGTTTTATACTAAAAAAAATATCTTGTAGTTGTTTTCTTTTCTCAGTTAGACATGCCCATGCTGTATGGAGCTGTAAGCACAAGTTATGCAGACATGATCATGTTGTCCTTCACATATGTATGCTCACTTTAGCACTTCCATATTATGTGTCATGCCCTTGAAATGTTCACTTAGTGATGCTGAATCCTCACAAGACATGCATCCTTTTATGCGACTTTCAAGAAATAATTTTCCAGGTAAATTGCTTATCTTCAGCGGTGTATGAGCAAAGTGAGACTCAGGATTGCTATTGATCACATTAGTTCATAGATTTCTAACAAGCTACCTTTAAAATTGATTGGCATAAACAAACAATATTAATTTAAAAAAAAATAGGCTGAACCACACATGTCCTCGATATACTGTAAGTGGACTAAAGGTTAAAATGTTAGTCCATAGGTCTACAACTTTGATGTGACTTCTGATGGAATCGCTCTGTATAAATATTTATTTATGTAATAAAAGTACAAATGAGAGAATAGTGAGAATAGTTTTAGGCAGATTTATAAGACGATAAGAAGTTATGTGAGTGACTACTGAACCAACTGCTGTATTTTTATCATGGCATTGTGCACTGCTTATGTAATGCGGTCTCTCATCGGTATAAATCAACACCAACTGACAGGAAATACATTCTAAATATGATATTTGGATAAGGGCACCAACAATGGTTTCAAATGTTGGCCACAAAATGAGAGGAGTGTTTAAAGCCCCAAGTGAGAGTCAGGGTGTTATTTCAAGTGGGAGGTTAGTCAGATGTCTGGACAGCTTTTGGAGCTCAGAGTGAGATCCAAGTCAAGTTGTCTCAGGAGAAGAGAATATCTGACGACTTCAGGCCACTAAATGAGGCTCTAGCGGCACTGCTTTCATATACCACTGGTTGCCATGGCGTCAAATGCCAGTCATATGTTGGAGGCTGCCTTGGAGCAAATGAATGACATTATTGCAGGTAAGACCGTATTACCTTGTCATACTCATTAGATCATTTTGTTAAGTTGGACTACGGTATACTAACATATACTGTCACAATGTACTATATAATTACACCTTGCTCAACCTAATAATATGCTTATTACTGTTGTGTCTTTTAAAATAAGAATTATTATCTCTCTAAAGGGAGGGTTTTGGAAGTGTACCTAATTTTGTGCATAGCCCCTTGCCCCTGCTTTGGCAAAGAGGTGATACATTTTCGCCATTGCAGGCTGTTAGTTTGAACCACTTGAGGTTTCTCTGTTGTAACAGAGGGTCAGGAGACACACTTTTATTAATAAAGGCTACACTCCACCCATTTGCACACTGCTGAGGCCCTAACAAGCCTGATAACAGCTTATCACTGAAGACATTAAGTTACAATGGCTAAAGTCTGGTCCTGTGATAATTTCATTATCCAAGCAGCGACGGCACTTTCTGCCCTAGACTGTTATTATAGCAACACATATATTCAACCTGTAATTTGAGGGTGCATGAGGTGAAAGTGGACTACACTCCAAACCATGTGATGCTATTTACATCCAGTTAGACTGCACTGTTGTGCAACATTGCCCCCAAAAGGCAATACCAGGAACTACTACTCACAGGACCCAGGATTCATTATATAATACAATAAAATAATTAACAGAAAAAGGTTTTTCGAGGTATTAATTTAATAATATGTTTATTATTGTGGTTCAAGCTTGGGGTAGTGTATAACTGCACTACATCATACTGAGAGTGCTGTAATATTCTCTCCCCATCATGATAACCAAAATATTACTGTAATGCAGTAAAGTAAATTTTATTAAACCCCAAGAGGAGGAATCCACGTATAATATATATTATATTCATGTTAAAAATACAAATAAGAAATACAAATACAAATAAGAAAATTGGAGTAAAATACTTGACAATTTTTGTCAATATGTTCTTTTCCGACCCTTTGTATTGAGTTGTGGACTCCTATAGAGCAGCTACACACAATAACCAGCACAAAAAACGTTCTACATCTTCCAGAATCTGCACCTATTCCTGCTGTATTTCCTTGGATTTGTGCTTCCCACCCAAACGGAGAGAATTTATTCCATCCACGGCCCGCCTCTGGGCCTGTCCACTCACACCTCGGTCACACTCACAAACTATTTCCTGACTACTGCGAACAACACATCCTACCTTAGTGGGTAGGATAGGAGTTGATAATGAATGGATGTCTTTGGATAGCTAATTGAAAAATGTTTAGGAGCTACTGGCTGGAGACTCATGAATTTCCGCGTATCAAAGAGTAGGCACCGCTGGCGCTCCTCCAACCTGCCTGAAGAGGAGCACTCATTGTCGCAGACACTTTGTCAGGAGCACCACTGGTGCCGAGGACCTCAGAAGCCGTACTTGAGGGAACCGTGTTTACTACCTGCAGACAATCTTGGCACAACAGCGGTAGTGCAAATGTGGTTATTACACATTTTTTGCAGGACTACCATGTTCCAGACAGTGAGCACTGTGGTTCTCTCCACCTCCGTGGCTGCACAGCGTGTCAAACATTAATGCACCTTTCCCGGTGAAAGAGCTGCTTCTGGCTTCACCAACAGTTTGGCGGATATTTGACTTTCATGTCCACAAAACACATGAATATCTATTGAAACAACAACATGACTGCAAATTGTTGATCACCTCTCCATCTCTCTGAGACTGTCTGACATGCTATGGCATATTTGTGAAATGCCATTCATCTGCGTGTGACCAGTCATCTTATTTGGTCGAAACAATTATATGCTAATTTCTATGATAATTTCTATTTTCTTAACTGTGAAAAAGAATGTTTTGTTCTTTTAAACCACTACTGGTAACCTATGAGAGTGTTGTATTTTTTTGGTTGAAAACAATGTCATCTGAAGCCTGTGACATACAGCAGCTTTAAGCAATATGACATCATTAGACACGTATGATGTTAATCACTCCTCATATTTGTTCAATGTAGCATTTCATCATATACGGTAGCTACCAATTCTTAGAGACATATGCACTGCAGTTTTACACTACTGTAAAATACTATCACAATAGTACACATTTTTAATGAATGCCTCTATGACTGTGTGGTATTATCTTTTTAAAGGGGGATATAATTACTATACATATAATTATTATCCACTTCTTTCCTCAGGTAAAAAAGGAGAAATACTTTTTACTGCTCTGATGCCGTTAGACAGTCAAGCCGCCAAGTCCCAGCCTAAAAAACTGATCATTAAACCACAAGTAAAGTCCACTTTAGACGCTCTGGAGCTGACTGACAACATGGGGGCACTGCTAGAAGTGAAGGGGTGTGATGAAGAACATGAGAAACATTCTCAGGCCATACTGACAGGGCTGCAGAGAAGTGAGGTGAGTGTTCACACACACTAAAATAAGATTTAATAACATCCACCTCAGACTACTACAACTGGAGTCTTTGTGTTTCATACTTTGATTCTGATGGTCTACATCTGGACCAGCATGTCCTGGGGGAGTTAGGTGAGCGATGGCTCTAATAATAACCAGAGTTCCTGTTTAAATACAAGTAGTAACACTCCCCCCTTTCTCTGCCTCTCTGCCCGACTTCTCTTCATCCTAATACCTACATTTTTCCTGCCTTCATTTCCTGCACCGGTTGCTTAGAATGTGGCCATATCTTCTGCTCTGAATTGCTATGAACTCTACACCCAAGCGGCTTTCTCCTCCCCCTCATCCTTTACGATCCCCTTTGCTCCACACCACATCTGAGGAGCATGTGCTGCAGGGAGCTCCCCCCAAGCCCCTTTAGTTTTTAAGACCAGGAGGTACTTCAGCCGCAGGCACAGAGAGCAAAAGAGGGACCATAGGAAGAACGCAACAAGATGAGTGCAGCAAAATTGGACATTCTGTGCATAAAGAGGCAGTTAGAGTGCTTTTGAGAAAGAGAAAAGAGGTAGGAAAAGAAAAAGGGAGTCAAGCCAATTGGCATCATTTGAGTTATTCAGCTCAACTCTAAAAAGCTGCCTGGACTCAAAAACCACAGAAGGGCCTCTCGTGCTGTCAACAACTGCAGTGCGGATGGTCTGCAAGAGGAGTCCAAAAGTATTAGGATTTATCGCAGGGACTCTGTAATCCTTCCTGGCTCGATGCAGCATTAAATGTCACTTCAATCCAGCATTAAAAGGTAGGGCTACTACAATGGGCCTACAGGATGGAGAATGAAATTAACTTCTACAAACATTTTGCTTGGCTTAGAAAGGTAAGACCACCTCCACATGCATGATCTTGTGTTACTTTTACATACAAACTTTTTTGTCACAGACTACTTGTTGCAAGGATAAAACTCATCATATTGCACTTGGTCAAATGAAGCTGATGCAAAACAGAAGCTGAAGTCAGCATGCTTTTTAGCAGTTGTTATATTTGCATGTATGCATATCATAAAACTATGAACTTTAGATAACTGGATGTGCAAGTGGGCTTAAACCACTTCCTGCTGCTCAAAACCTAAACATGCATGGGAAGTCAACACATGACCCATGAGGCAGTCATTAGTCATCAGGCTGCATGCATTAGGTTATAATAATAAAGAACTGTCAGTCAAAGAGGGGGCAAATACTTTCATTTCATTTGAAGTTTAAACGGCAACTGTTCCACTAGACTATACTAAATATAAATGTACGTAACTTTCAGCAGGTTTGCTCATGATATACGATACTGAAACCTAATACATAAGAGTGAATAAATGAAAAGAACCCCCTGAAGTTGTTTGAATTTAGGACCAATTCTTCTCATATTAATAATGTAAACCTAACTACCCATTCTCCGATTATGAAATCTTTGTTAAACATACTGTACAATCCACCAAATCAGCTGCAATATAATAAAACTAAAATAAAGCATAACTACTCACCCGTTGATGTGGATATAAATGTGGTAATAAAGGTATGTATGGTGACTGCTGGTATCGGATTGATTTCGGTATTGCCCAATGTTCAAGGCTGTAATATTCATATTGGATCATAAGTTACTGCCGTCTTGTGGATTAACTGAAAACTACACAAGGACGTTTCCTATACAGTTCCCTATACAATTTGGGGCAATAACAATATGACAAATCTAGCAACACACCAAACCAAACAACGCACCTTAGAATGGTTCATGTGGGAATTGTCTTTGGTGACAAAAACCTCTGCAGAAAATATGTATCTACTGCACAATGTTAAAGTACATGCATTTTATTGTAATGCCTCTCAGAAAATAATCAGTTTGAGACCTTTTTTTAATCAAACGATTTCAAACCACTTGGGATTCTTGGCTCTGGCTGGAGGCTCAGCTACATAATGTTTCCACAAGTGTGGTTTTGTGAAGCTTTCTGAAAAAAATCAGCTCATCGGGCCGTGATCATACTTCTCTTGCACTCTGATCGCTCCAAAATATCCCTAAATACACAGGAAGCCCCGAGGCTTCATCCAACTCCACTAATAAGATGAAATAAAATGTTGTGTATAATTTGAAGGCAGCTTTAGTAAACCTCTGAAAGGCAGAGGCACTGAGAAAATCTCCAAGTTCATTTTTACTGCAAATTGCTGGAGCTTTGTTTGAAGAAAACCAGATTTGACCTATTAGGGAACTGTTCTGTGTCAGCAGTGCACTTCCTAAACTTAACAGTAAACTTGTATATTCCAAGGTAAACCACCAGTCATCAGACAACAGTGAGTCCTACCAGGAGCGTTTATCACGTCTGGAGGGAGACAAAGAATCTCTCATTCTGCAGGTAAGGCAACTTTAATTACATATTTTGTTTCATCTAATCTCATACATTTTGGTAAGATTTAAATAACAGTAAACAAGAGTTGAGACAAAGCAGGTTAAAGGGCAGAGGTAGACCACAGTATTATGATATATTGTGTTGCATAACTATTGTGTGTCTGATCCAGCATGGGCCAAGCAGCAGTAATAAAGTTCTACTGAAGGTTTACTGCTGTTACAACACTAGCATGCTTGTGCAAAGAGTGTAAGATGAAGTTTCAGGAAGTACTGAATTAGTGCATACCTCAGACAGGTTAAGGCTAGAACACAAGAAAATGAACTGTGTGTGAAAGCAACTGCACTAGTTGTTTATTTACTCCTCACATAAAACATTCCTCTGGGAAATCTGCTCCAATTGACTGGCATAGCCTGCGCTGTCGCTCGCATGTTGTTCTTAAGTGCCCTTAATAGCTTATTTTGCTGTTTTGCATTCAACTATAAACAATGCATGGACTGTTTGCACTGAGGCCCAAAATGTCATTTAATATCATATAATGAAGAGGTTGACATTTCAACAGAAACACAAAGAAATTGTTGACTCACAGTAATGTGAAAATTATTCATAAGAGTGGAACCTCTTAAGGTGCTACACTATCTCTTCGGCAACACTGCTCACCTGGTGTGCTTAGATTTTCACACTATTTTTCCCATCATGGAAATATAATTTATCATGATCATACCCTCTGAACTAAGTTGGTCAGTAATGGGGCTTCAGTCAGAGATGTTTAGAGGCACATCTTTCCTGAAACTCTTTCTCTAATTCTGAATGATATGACCTCAAGGGTATTCAACTTTAGTGGTTACACTGTTGCAATGCACAAAATCAGATTTATTTCCTCAGGTGGGTGTGCTGACAGACCAGGTGGAGGCTCAAGAGGTAAAAATCACCGACTTGCAGAGTTCGGTAGTGGAGCATCGACTTAAACTCAACGCCACTGAGGAGATGCTACAACAGGTACAACCAAGAAGATCCTCTTCAACTTTGAATAACTATTCAACTCATATCATTATTCGTGGTTGCCGATACAATTCAAGGAAAATGTTGGTTCATTTAGAACAATGCAGTCCGAAGTGATTTAGTAACTTTTTCATAAAAAAATGACCATATATTGATGTAATGGTGATTTTTCACAGCCGTTCAAGGCTGTTCTTTGTATTTTGCAAACATCAACTGCTTGCATTGTTTCTTAAATTCACATTAAGTTCCTTACTCAATCTGTTCCATAATTTGATTTGAAATGCTGTGAGATTTAATGTTCTCGCAAGTGTTTGAAGTTTAGTTTTTCTGAGATCATATTTCTCCTTGTATTTCTCTGCGTCTAGAGTCACTCTTTGCAGGACAAAAACTCACAAACTTATGCTTTTTGAAGAGGAGGTGTCAGCTCCTTTGGCAAGGAAACGAAAATGTAGTTATTTGCGCATAACAAGGGGCAGTATGCATGGTGGATGAAGAACACATCATTCCAAGACAAACGATTGCTACCCACAGTAACATTTGGTGGTGGTTACATCATACTGCGGGGCTGTGTGGCCAGTGCAGGTCCTGGAAATCTTGTTCAAGTTGAAAGTCATATGGATTTCAGTCAGTATCAGCAGATTCTTGCCAACAGTGTTCAAGAATCAGTGACAAAGTTGAAGTTGTGCCGACATAATCTCATAAGACACTCAACACTGATTCTGATTCTGATTCTGAACACTCCTCAAATTCTACTATGTCATTCATGCAGAGGAACAAGTACAATGCGCTGTAATTCCAATCTCACTCCCTAGATCTGAATTTTATTGAAAATCTGTTGTGTGATTTAAAGTGGGATGTCCATGCTTGGAAACCATCAAACCTGACGCAACTGAAGATGTTTAGGAAAGAGGAATGGTCAAAAATCTTGAAAATCATCAGGGGTACCCAAACTTTTTCATACCACTGTACATTTAGTGGATGAATTGTTACACCCCTATCTTCATTTAACTTCAACATATCAACTTCATTCTTCTAATGAGTAAGCTGCAAGAGGGCTCTGCACTAATCATCAGTCTGTCAAAATAACCTCCTCCTGCAGATTCAATCTTTGCTAATAAGTTTTACTCCCTGGAAAGACATTCCTAGTTTGAATTCCACTCCATGGAGCTGCAGATCACCTTGGCAACCCAAATATTTAGGATATACAGCCTCATTCCAGGACAGTGTCTCAGAGTCTTTGCCTGGTTTCTGCTGTGCCCGACTGGTCTGTCTGGACAGGTGATTAGAGCTGCGTTAGCCACACCCTTGTAACCTTTAACCACCACTTAGTCTATGCATGCTCTCTCTCTCTCTCTCATACAAAGAAGGGGGAGAATGAAAGGAAAGGAAATGCTGACTAATAGCTTAAGAAGGGAGGAAAAAACTGAAAAAGGTGGAGAGATGGGCGTGACGGAAGGTAGAGGTTGCGCTTGGTAAAGAGAAAAATTCTCCCACTTGCATTTATTTGCTCTTGACTTGAACTCTACAATGCCATAAAACACGGAATGGAAAAGGATATGTGACATTTAAATCTACATGAGACTGGGAACCATTTGCTACTATGCGGGAAACACTTTGCTCTGCAGCAGCAAACGTTAAAGTAGGATGATGACCAGGTAATATACTGAATAAATTGTTTCTTATTTGAATACTCCTCTCTTCAACATTACTGCCAACCTAATAATACAAGTGGCCTGGGGTGAGTCTCACTGCTGGGTACAGCGTATCAAAGAGCCAGAATTGCTTAAGACGTGGACATTATGCTGCTTTGGACCTGAGCCGTAAATCCCTTCCTGGTGACAAAGCTCTAATATTTTCCATGCGCCCTTGAAAAGAAAATTTTCCAAAGATTTTACATATGCTTGTCTGTGGTCATTTGTGCACTTTGAGTGATTTAGCACCTGTCTAAAAAGAGCTCCATTTCCAGCACACGTGCCTGTGTGGTCTCAAGACGGAGTTTGATCGGCAGCATTACATCATCATTAATTCAACTTGTTTTTCTATTCTTTCTCGGTTTGTTTTGTATGTTTTTGTCTCTTCGCCCCCTCCCTTATTTCTCTCCTCCAGCTCTCTGCTGTGTACTTGGAGTGAGCTGTGAAATAGGCATTATAAATAGTATTCATGGGTTGTGTATATTTAGCCACTGAAACCAGTGGGTTTGTCCGAAGCTGTTATTACAGACCTTGTAGTTTGCTGTGTCTCATACCTAATGGTGCCTTTGTTAAGTAAGTGTCGGATCGCCCTGTGTTGTGTGCATTCGGTGTTTGTATTGCTTATGTCTCATTACATGTTTTCTATGGCAGGAACTTGTGCATAGGGCGTCACTGGAGAAGCAGAAGCTGAGTCTCATGGGGGAGGTGTCCTACCTGAAACTGAAGCTCGCAGACATGGAGGAGAAACAAGGCCATGGGACAGAGAGGCAGCACAAAGCAGAGGTAGGGCCTTTCACCAAAACAATACACATTGTCAAATACACATTTAGGTGGGATTTAGGCTTTAGTTTTATTTTAAGAGGTCATTGAGTTGTCGGGACCTCTTTGACGAAGTGAGCTCTATGCATGACTGAAAGGATATATAACTCGATACCTTTCACTGAATAGTATTTTCAAGGACGTTTACTTTTAATCTCCTGAGACTTTTGTGTTTGGAGAACCTTTGGAAATTTTAGCTGGAGTCTGCCAAGAATGACAAAGCAACACATGGAAACCTGTCCTATATGGTGGACCTTGAAGTCAGCTGCTGATTTTATGGAAGTCCATAAGCACTCTCTGGACAGATGGAGAGGAACATTCCCAAAAAACTTTGGCACGGGTTGCTCCTTAGTAGTCGCCAAGAGGTTTAATTTTTGGTCCATATTTCAAAACTAATTCTGTATTTGCTTAGGACCGTTGTGTCAGCTTACTAGTGGACATTCTGGGCATTTGGTGGTCGCTATGAAACTGAGAGGGACTCTCATCAGAGCCAGGCAGAATGCTGTAATGTTACTGTCAAAACATGGCCAGTCAAAGAGCCATTGTGTTGTCAGGTGAAAGGAATTCAGGCATTTCAAGGTTGCTATGATGGATGGTGCATGCAGCACATGTGTAGGTTAGCAAAGATACCCAAAGCTGTTATGAAAAGAGGAAGCTCTTTTGGATGGAAATATGGACAACATAAGCTAATTACTTTCTAAATGTATGTGAACAAAAGTGTGTTTGACATTGGAGCAAAGAGAAATTACACAGCTGATAATGAGAGCAGACAGCGTCTTTTTTTCCTCAGTGCACATTCATCCTCTGCACTTTCCCTTGCAGCATCTGTTTGAAATCATGAAGAGGCAAAAATCGTCTTTGAACGCTTAACAGGCCTCTTGTGAGTTTTACTACACAAACACGCACGTGACGTGTGGAAGCTACCCCCACCCTTTAGAGGCAATAAGCTCAAGAGTTAAATTTAGCCATGTCGGCGTTCATATCATCTGTCATATCCTCTGGACCCCATGTGAGACTTCCTCGGCCCGCAGTCCCAACATAGCTTGGTCGCTGTTTACAACGGAACATTGGCACAGATCATCTCTAAAACACGTACAAACGGAGTGTGAGGCTCCAAGAAGTGTTATTGTGCACTTTATGCCTATTATGCCTATGGAGATATATGTGTAAACCTCAATTCCTGCCACTTTAAGAGATATGTTGGACACTGAGTAGACAGTTTAGGTGTGTAGCTAGATGGGTAGCGCTCTCCACTCATTCTGTGGACTGTGGTTCGAGCCCGAGCGGAATGCAAGCCGGGTTACAACACTACTCTGCACTTGTCTAACCTTGTGCTTCTCAGTTATTTACATTTCACCTCCCCCGATATGCAATACTAAAAACTGATATTTATTCATTTATATTTACGGTACAGACTGAACTTGAAACTGAAACCAGGAAAATGAAACAAAATGGAGAGAATCCAAGCATATATTATATTATAGTATATACGTATACATATTCAAGTCAGGGGGGCCTACCCTACTATTTGAGATGTGCTGGTTTAACCTTATACCACATACAACACACAAACATTAGCACATTAGCATAGCTATGTGAGCTAAAGTGCTAACATCATAGGCATATTTTAACAGGCTGTCATGTTAGGTTGGCATATTTGTCAACAGAAACAAAATGATAAAACTTACAGCTCTCACATCTGCAGCTGACTCACTGATCGTTGGCAGAAACAGGCTTTATTTTCAGATGTGTAGCAAAGCCTGCTGCCTGACATGAAGTTGTTGTATACACAGGGTGGCTCATCTAGCTGGAAGAGGGTCAGAAGCGGTATAGTGTCCGTGGGAAAAGAGGATTTTCCTTGATGACATCATGAAAACCCACAACTGACTTTTGAGGTTCCAGTGTGGAATTAATTGACTGATCTAAGAAGCAAGATGTAAACACAATAATGCAATCAAGAACAGATGTCTGTTTCTACTACGTCAGAACTACGTTCTGACCTTTTCTTCATTTCAACACAGATAAAAATTGGTCTAAAACGTTCTCCCAATTTTTCTGTCTCCCACACTGCATCCGGCAGAGCGTTGTCAATTTCATTAGTGAGCTGCAGGAGCAGATGTGTAGGTTTCAGAAGGAGATCAATAGCAAGATCCAGGAGAAAAAAGCCTCTGAGAACCCAGCTGACAGCGACTCACCAGCGCCATGCCCCGCCCCCTCCACATCCCCCGAGGACTCTCACACCAACCACTCATGTATCACAGCTACAGAGGTGAAGACCAAACTAGAAGAGGAGGAGGAGGCTGCAGAGGGGCCCGATGAGAGTAGCACAGATGCAGAGCAGCTGCGATTCGATGGAGATGAGAGTGTATGCTCAGCCTGATGCATGACTTGTGACGTTGTGCACGGCATGCTTTGTCTCACCTGGTGTGTGTGTGTGTGTGTGTGTGTGTGTCACCACGAGTTCACACCAAATGAAACAGGAGCAGGGCTCACCGTATATTATCTGTTAACGGTGACTGGGTCATGATCATTCATACCATACCTGCATAATATGTAATGACAATGCACTATTTTGTTTATCCACACATTACTACAAAGATTACTACAGGCAACATTATGTTTGTGTTCCAGGCTTTGCTAAGGGAGCTCAAGAGTCTCAAGGACAAGGTTGAACGCTTGCAAGATGAGAAGTTAGAATATGAGAAAAGACTCAAAGCCACCAAGGTAACACCATTTTTTTTCAACACAGTTTTGACTTGACAGCATCAGTGTCCAAATTCCTTGGCTAACTGTCCACTTAACTTTCCTAACCGCTATCCAACCAATCAGATGTGCCAGACAGTTAAGTGAGTCACTCTCATTTTATGTGCACACACATAAAGTTCAAATGTAGTGTTGGAATAGATTTAATAATAGCTTTCAGTAATCTGCTACATCAACATCATACTTTATTGCGACATCTTTTCTCTACTTTCACTTTTTGCATGCTTTTCCATTTGTTATTAAACCATATCTTTCCTCATGTGATGCAATTTGTGTACATTACATATAAATATCATGATACAGTATGTATCATTTCACACTAATGTATTGAGATATTGCATCAGATTGCATCAAATTTTAGAAGGTCCTTCACCTGCTAAGACTAGAACTGCATGGTAGTAGAAGAACAAAATCTTTAGCCCATTAATTGTCTTTTGAAAGACACAAATACAATTTGAATGTGACCAAAATAAACCTGTGACCAGTGTACCATGCACAAAAGTCTATGTGAAAATGTATCACCCGTGTCGCCCAATGGGATACATACACTGTCATCCAGTGAGCCATTGTTCTGATGCATCTGCATTTGCATGTTATTGTTGTAACACTGAAAGACGAGGTGCATAAGTAGGCTCATACAATTCCAACTCTATCTGTTGTACACCCAGGTGGAAATCAGTAGCCTTCAGCAGCTCCTCCTCAGTAAGGATGCTGAGATTGAGAGCCTGCACAATCAGCTGCTGGCAAGACCTCCACTCTCCACTGAGAGCTCTGAGAGAGGTAAGCACATCCAGTCTCAGTCTGGTATCATCGGTGGGTTGTTCAGTTTCAAGAGAGCTTTTTGCATTCATTATTTTACTGAAATAGCATTGGGGGGAGGGGTTGGTTTTGGATTATGTCAAATTTCTTTCTAAGAAAATCTATTCAGGAAGATGCTAACCACTTGTCAGGATTAAATAAACACGTTTCAGGGCTTTGGCATCCCAGGAGGCCAAGATAGCTTTCAGCCACATTTATTCACCAGTTTATGATGTATTCATGACAGTGTACCTTCAATTTTCAATATCACAAAGCTCATCCATTTTGGAATTTTACCAATATTTGGGGTTGAGATACTGTATGGCCACACAGTTAATTGGTTTCAGACCTGACTGTGGTAAGTTACATTATTAATACAATATTAATGCCCTCTAGACATGAAATAACACCCCTATAGTCACATTTACACTTGTAAAAATTGTGATTTGTATTGGTCCAGTTTGACTCCGGAACAGGTTTTATTTATTTTTAACAAACAATTTTCTGTCTGACCTTGAAAGAAATGTGGTCATAGTTAACCCGTCAATTCATAGAACCTGTAACCTAAGCTACGTCTGGACATAAATAAATTGCAGAGTGCTGCTATTTAACAGTTATATTGTGACAAATAATAAAGTTTATTGTTCTAAAATAATATTCTAAAATAATACATAGCTTAGTTTGGAAATTTATCAGGCTGCACAGTTATGGAGTGGTTAACACGCAGGCCACACAGCTAGGAGACTCTGGTTCGATTCCCTGCTCGGGCATCTCTGTATGGAGTTTGCAGGTTCTCCCCATGTGTGGGTTTTCATCAATTGGCGACTCCAAATTGTCCATAGGTATGAATGTGAGTGTGAATGGTTGTTTGTCTATATGTGCCCTGTGATTGGCTGGTGACCTGTCCAGGGTCTACCCCGCCTCTCACCACCGAAGACAGCTGGGATAGGCTCCAGCATGCCTGTGACTCTCATGATAAGTGGGACAGAAAATGGATGGCTGGATGGATGGATTGAAATGTAGCAGACAGAATCCACCATACTAGGATATGGAATAATAATTGAAAATGGTGTTTCTCATTATAGATCAGGAGCTGCAAAGGCTTAAGAGTGCCATTAAATCCTTGGAGGCAGCTAATGATGAAAAGGTAAGTCAACACATCTGTGTGCCATTAAATCAAAAATAATGTGGGAAGTTGGGCCGCATATGGACCAGATATCATCACTTCTAGATGCTGTCATTGCTAACAAGCACCGCCCTCCGTCCAATTATAGTACAGACTTGCTTTTGTATTCTACTCTCACGTAGAATCTTGCAGGCGTGGGTCTATATGTGGCAGAGCTGCTGAACACGCACGTACACACCCCAAGGCGAGCCAACACAGGCAAAGCCACACTTAAATAGGCCTCCATCTGCCAAGCCTAATTTTGGAGCTGCAGGATGGGAGTCATGGTGAAGCCAAGCTCGGCTGCCACTTGAAAAAAAATGGAAAAAAAAACACCCTCCCTGCAGCTGGGCTGGTGTGTATCTCATCGTTCGTTGCTCTTTTGATGTAAAGGCCATATGGCGAGAGGACATTGGTAGCAGGAAGCAGCATCTGCGTGTTTCTTAACCATAGATAAACATCTTAATGGTTTTTATTAACCTTTAACTCCCTCTAATTCTTACTTCTGAAGGACCGGCGTCTTGAAGAGCTCACTCTGCTGTTAAACCAGTGCAGGCAGTTCAGAGATCTGCCACATAACACAAGGCAAGGTAATCAGCCTTTTCTCTCCCGCATCCTCCCCTTCATTTTCCTGATGACATAATCAAAGGCAATCATTCCGGCAAAGTGAAAGCCAACACACCTCTGTTTCCTATAACACAAAAATACTTCACAGATCCTTTTGTTACTGCAGCGCCACCTGCCGGTCGTTTGCTGTCAAACGGAAGAAGAAATTCCAGTAGCAGTGAGGAAGAGGAGCAGGGGCAGAGGAAGAATGCTGACTCCGTCAGTGCAAAGTCTGAAGATGTAAAGTCTGATGTACGTACAAACAATTCTATTCGCCTTTTTTAACTTTGTTTTTGTAAAATATAACATTTTTTATAATTTAAAATATATAATAAAATATTATAATTTCAAAATATGTAAAATAGTCAACAAATAAAATAAAATGGTAATAATATGATAATGAATATATTCTATATGTGCATATCTGATGTTGAGAAATAGTTTTGGGACAGCAACTGGTAGTATTTTCAACAAATACTAAATTTGTATTACCTGATAAATATATTGCCTTTCTCTAAGCAGTGGTTGCCAAAGTGCGGCCCGGAGGCCATTTGTGGCCGCTGGTGTTTTTTTTTTAAATGACCTTCTAAAAAATACAGTTCAGAAAGAAAACAAAAACAAAAAAACAACAGCAAAAATGGAAGAAAAGAGCAATAATATTACAATAATAATGTCAAAATATTAGGCGAGCAAAGTCATAACAATAGTGAAGAACAAAGGTGGAACAAGTGTACAAGAAGAAAGTCATAATAATATGAAGGAGACGATTATTTTAGAAGCATAAAGTTGAAATATTAAAGGAAAAAAGGAATACATTTTATTAAGTCATAAGAATAACTGCAATTAAGTTGGGAAATTATTTGTAATATTATTTGTGATATGACAAAATTCATGAGAATAATACCAAAATGAACAAAAAGAGCAACATAAGGACAAAAAGGTTGTATTTGCCACAAAGCTTCAGATGGAAGAATTTTTTTTCAAATACTGTATATATAACTAACACAGGCTGGTTTAAAAAATGTAAAATAAAAGTTGCCCACACATTCTTTTTTTTTCGCTATTTAATGTGGGAATTTTGATATGAATTTTGAAGAGAAATACTCAGTACATTTTTGCTCACTATCCAGGTTTCCACAACCAGTGCTTCTTCTCATCAAACGTCTCTTGCGTCTCAGAGGAACAGTGACAGCAGGTATTGCATGTATATTTCCATCCCGCATGACATTGGACGCATCAGCACATTTACGTATTTTCCTAACGGTTTTACTTATGTCTTCTCAGGCCGGAGACACAAACATCAACAAGTAGCATGAATGATTTAACAAATGGCCAGAAACAAAAGGTATTTACAGTATGTATTTTTTTCATACATTGTAAGGAGAAATATTGGGAACAAGGACGTCAATAGCAATAGAGACCACATCAGCGACACAGAAGCAGCTTTGTGAACTACTAATAATACCAATAACACGTAGGGTTCTCTGAATCTTAATTTGCTTCCAACTTTGGAGAACAGATTGAGGAAGGCCCTTTTCTGTCCCATCATTGGTTTATTTATGCCTCCAATGGAACAGTTTCTACAAATGTATACAGGTGGTGTATTTAGTAGACCCCGATGTAACTGGTCAAGCCCACGCAGAGCCCTCAAACATCAGCTTGCCTACTAAAAATGATAATGAAACCAATTGGGGACTCTGACCCAAGCAGGTCCTTTTTCAGCTCCAACATCAGTGACTTCTGACCTCACTATGCAAGCCAGTGTATGTTGAATATACAAATATATCTATTGTTTGCTTCTGTGTTGTCTTCAACTAGAGGGACAGCAGGAGTCAGATGCTGCTTCCCCGCTCGTCTCCCACCGAGAGCAGCACCGAGCGATCTCCAGATGACAGTGAAGATGGAGACTCCAGCCAAAGTAAATATACAGATATTAACAATATTATATTACCAGGCAGAACTTATATTTGGAGTGAGCCACTCCCCTTTAACCAGAGGGACCACGTACCTTTGATCATAAGTAATTGTAGGGACTTCAGACGAGGAAGGCTCATGGGATGGATGTGTTTTTTTTAGACGAACCAAACACACCCGTTCCCCTTCTCTGATGACCACATCCAAGTGGAAAGAACCACCGCTGAGCATTATAACCTCGCCTAAATGGGATTTCTCTCGTCAGAAATAAAACACGCTTTTACTTGTAGCTCTCAATAATTATGAGCATCAAACTGACCCCCACATACAGTAGATACTGCTGATGTCATGATGATAGATACTGGAGATTAGGAGCATCCACACGTTGCTGCTCTATTAAAACAATAATAATCATATTTGTGCTTACAAGAATGTTTCGTGATGTTCCAGTGAAGTTGGAGAAAGTGAAATTGAACAACTGCGCTGGGACAAATTCACCACCAGTTCAGAGAGCTGTGGGCGCCCCAGAATACATGAAGACGAACCGGAGCCTCAAGAGACTGTGGGGGAAGTGAGTGTGGACAAATGGGAAATGCTTAATAATGCATGAGTGCACATTATGTTTGATATCGGCTGTGTTGCTATTCTTTGTTACCTCTGCCAAGGAGATTGCTTTTTTTTTGGCCAGCGTTAACTGTTTGTTTGTATTCAAAATAGCTTGAAAAGTGCTGAATGGGGACTGGGATGAAATTTTCAGGAATTTTCAGTCTGAGATACTTCACAATTGCAAGCTAGCACCATTTTCAGCATTTGTGCATATGACTCCACAAAAAATGGTCAGAGCACTTGGAAATAAAAATACCAGTTTGACAAAATATCAACCAATGATCCAGATAATGGAATAATTTCGGATACTATGATTCAAAATGTGAAAAAGTAGGGAGCTTTGGAATTTTCATCATAGGAAGACAATAAATGATGCTATAAACATGCAACAAACACTATTATGTACACTATAGACATTGTGGAAGTAGTGTAGTGTGGCAACATATTTGTTGTATCTTCAACAGATGTGGCATTAAATCCCCCAAAATGTGATTTTTTTAAAAATAACTACTGAACTAGGCTGCACGGTGGTGCGTAGAAATACACACAACTCTTGATCACCTATTTCACCCAGAAGTAGAAACACATAACATATTCATTCCATATACTATGATTGAGACTTTATCAATGGAGTAGCCCCCTACTGGTCATTTAGTTGAATGCAGTGCTACCTTTTTACTTTCTGGCAGTTACTGTGACAAAAGTATTTGGCATATAATTGAACGGTCTATGCAGACTTCGAAGGACTAATTCTGGAGGAGTCCAGGCAGCGGACCCGGATTCTGGTCCTTTTACAAGAGGAGGTTTCCGTGCCACAGCAGGAGCCAGACTCACTCGTACCCCTGAGTCTCAGGAGTCTGCATGGTAAGGGTCCACAAACAGACTACGACTAAAGTCATCAATCACAGTTTAAACTGTAACTGGCTGAATTCCAGGTTAATTTATTTGCTCCTTTTCCTGTCAGTGACATGAATCTGCCGTTCAGCCAGTGGAGCAGAGAGCAGGTTTGCAGCTGGTTGGAGGACTTCGGACTGGGACAGTATGTCAACCTTACTAGGCAGTGGGTTGAAAGTGGCCAGACACTAATTGCTGCTACACCTCAGGATCTTGAGAAGGTAGGACCATCAAAAACCTTAGTACTAACACATGGTACGGAGTAAATAATCAGTGTGACACTTTTTTTCTGAGTAATTGTGATCTTTGACCTTAGGAGATGGGAATGAGGCACCCTCTGCACAGAAAAAAATTGCAGTTGGCATTGAGGGCGTTTACCACTAAAGTGACAGAGAAGTCAGCAGACCTGGACCACATCTGGGTCACTCGTACGTATACTAATATATTCTTTTTTAAATAAGACCTCTCCCAAGAGTGGCACCCATTATCACTAACAAGGAACATCTGTAACTCTTGTCGTATATCGTACTGTTAACTCCTTTGCAGGATGGCTGGATGATATTGGCTTGCCTCAGTATAAAGACCAGTTCCATGAAGCCCGTGTTGACGGACGCATGATACAATATCTCACAGTGGTAAGATAGACCAGTTGCACAGGCACCGATGTAGACATCCCTGGTAATGTAATAGTACATGCTTCTGCCTTTCACTGTAGTTTTGATTTAGAACTGATAAAGGGTGCCTGGGGGGTAAAGTACATATAAACAGGGGAATGCGCTTATTTACGTTAATTTACGTTTTTCTTATTCCTTTGTTTTAAGAATGACCTCTTGAGCCTGAAGGTGACGAGTCAGCTTCATCATCTCAGCATTAAATGTGCCATCCATGTCCTCCATGCAAACAAGTTCAACCCCCATTGCCTACGTCGCAGGCCTGGGGAAGAGGTAAGGAAAATGCCTAGATGTATATTTTTATGACCACACCATGTGTGATTTAACATTTGTCCAAATATGTAACACTTCTACGACATAAAGAGAATACACTGCAAGTCAACCTGAATTTACATTATGTGGCCAGAAGATGGAGACAAATACACAAAGATGGCTTATTCTATGCTGTACTAGTTTTGACTTTGGGTGGGCCAAAAGAAGGTACTGTACATATTTACAATTACAACATTTTCTTTTATTATAAGTACATTTCCATAACACTTCAACATTCTGATCTGCACTTTTGTCCAACCCTGCACATTTATAATATAACAACAATAATAATAGTCTAATAATACCTCAAACACCTCAAGCATGATCAAGGCTTGTCAAATAGTGGGGTGGACTCCCCTTGGGGGGTGTGGTGTACTGTAAGGGCAGGGAGGACTGTCAATATTCATGCAGACCTATAATAGTAATAGTATATAATAGTATTTCAAATTAAGCGGCACGAAAACATTTCTGTCCCGCAGTGGGGGCTTGACGGAAAATGACAGAGAACCACTGTTCAAGATAGACACACATTTCCAAATGTAGAAACTTGGGCATGCAGCCCCAAGTCATGTATTTATTGTTTTTTTTATTGTTTTTAAGAAGCAGCCTTCTCCCTCAGAGGTGGTGCAGTGGTCAAATCATCGTGTCATGGAATGGCTTCGAGCTGTTGATCTTGCAGAGTATGCGCCTAACCTTCGGGGCAGTGGCGTACATGGTGGGCTGATTGTGAGTCATTTCTATTTTCAAGCGCAATCACTGGTGCCTATGACACAGACTTAACACTAAGTGCATCTGTGTAGATCCTGGAGCCTCGCTTCAGCCCAGAGACTTTGGCCCTGCTGCTAAATATTCCTCCACAGAAGACATTACTACGACGCCACCTGGCCTCAGCATTCGCGACCCTGGTGGGAGCTCAGGCCACGCAGGAGAAGAAAGAGTACGGCAATGCTACAGGCCATGTTCCCCTCACTACCACAGCTAAAGTGAAGGTAAAAATGCCATATAAAAAAAAAATATATATATATATAATGAAAAAAAGTAAAATATGTATATTGCATAGAAAAATATGTTTCCAATATTCTGTACAGGATGAATGGTACGCACTGAAAGAAAAATATTTTAATTTATTAATGAAGATTTTAGGCTGCACGGTGACTGAGTTGTTAGATCGGGAAGGTCTGGGTTTGAATCTGCGCTTGGGCATCTCTGTGTGGAGTTTGCATGTTGTCCGTGTGTGGTTGTTTTTTCTCCAGGTACTTTGGTTTTCTCCCACATTCCAAAAACATGTGGTCCAGGGTGTACCCCGCCTCTCCCCCAAAGTCAGTTGGGATAGGCTCCAGCATACCCCGTGACACTTAACAAAAATAAGCGGCATAGAAAGTGGATGGATTTATAATTAATATTTTAATTGAAACATTTTCAAAATAATGCTGTTAAATTAGGACAGTAGAGTCATATTTATATATATATTTAAATATATATTAATATATAAATATATTAAACATATTGATATGATAATGTTTTTCATTCATTTTCAACATGACCCTAATACTGTTATGTAAGCCATAATCCAAAATGAAATATAAATGAATGAATCAATAAATAAATGAAGTACAATAACAATCATGATGTGTTTGAATTATGTGTGTTCCAGCCCAAGAAACTTGGCTTCACCCAATTCAGTCACCTCAGGAAGAGGAAACCTGATGACTCAGCAGACTACATCTGCCCAATAGAAGGAGGAGCTCTGAGTTTCAAAGGGTTTTCTCGCCTGCCCTCCGCAGCGCTCAAGAGCATCAGCCCCAACTTGGACAGACAGCCCAAAAAGCAGGAGCCCGGGGAGGGGAAGATGTGGCTGACCCCCAACTACTAAGAAATACAGTGTTCAACTTGACAACAGACGTGCCTGAAAAGAGCTTTTTGCTGGATGCTATGAAATCCAAGTAATGTATTTATGAATCGCATACTTTTGATGAATGTGTGAAATGTTAAGTGAAAGCTGCTCTTTGCATTCCTTTTATTATTCCAAAGCTTCCCTTTGCCACTTTGTAGGTTTGTATCTGATATATAGATATAGATCAATGTATGTATATATTTAGATGACATGGTGCTCTTTTATTACTCAACACTATTACATACTGACTTCTTCTCATTCACATGCAAATGCAAATGATGCAGTCTTCTCCTAAGTCCAGTCATCATGCTTCCTTGTTCTTTTTTCAGGTTCACAGTTTCACAGGTCTTGCTAAAGTCCAGTTGTCTCAATCATGCAGATACTATGTTTATCTTGTGTACCTTCATCTAGTTACTGTTGTAAATAAATTATTGTTAAATTATTCCAATGATACCAATGATATTTTTTCATGAATTTTGCTGCAAGAACAGTGAAGCGGTACGGCATTACAGTACATGCACAGGAAATGAAAATGTGACATCACTGATATGCAAACTGTTCCATAAAGTTCAAGGCAGTTGAATGGAATGTCTTGGTAGTATAGAAAATGAATACAGTATAGGCTAAGTGACACATATCTTTAAGTAATTTACTGCACTTCTGTCCATACAGTCCATTCAGAAGTCAAAGTGATCCTTTTCCTGCTGAATCAGACCGCCTGAGTTAGACAGAACATATATATCAGGGCTTGATAATCATAATAATGTGGACTGGTATCAAGTTCTGAGCAGTGCCAAATTGGACGATGGAAAAACCCTTGGTGAAAAAAGTTGGACAGACCTATTTTGTTGTGTTTTTAAAATTAAAATTGAGCAGTGCAGTGGTCCATGCTAATGCCTCAACACCCTGCCATTGGACTTCTTCCTGTGCCAGTCCCAAGCCCGGATAAACAGGCGTATTGCATTAAAATTGGCAACCAGAGGCCCAAAGACCAGTCCAGGCTGAACCCCGCCTCTCACACAAAGTTAGCTGGGATAGGCTCCAGCATACCGCAACCCTAATGAAGACAAGCGGCAAAGTAGATAGATGGTTGGAGAGGCCCAAAGATTATTTACTGCAGGTGTCTAATACTGCTTACATAATATACTTTCTAGTAGTCATGTTCTTTTTAGATTGAAGGTGTGAGTTGTTTGAGCTTGTAAGCAAACAATATCTTATTCGTATGAAATCCTAACTGTAAAATACTTTAGTTAACAAAATGCTACGTTGAAGTAAGATTATCCTTCTGCAACCAGCAGATGTCAGTGCTGCCTGTGACTCAGCCTCCAGCCATGAAGCCAAGCAGTTAACAGTGCTGACCAAATGTCACCTCTGATGATTCCACTGATGCTGAAACATGGTGTCACTCTGGGTGGGATTGCTTATGCTTATATTTGAATCCACTTCATTGAATTAGTGCAATATTAAGAACAGGACAGAACAAGAACATTTTAGAATATTCAAAGGGGCTTTTTCACATATGATTACAAACCTGAGCGGGTGCTATAAGTAGTCCAAACTGTACTTTTACAACCTTTTTAATATACACTCCTAATGCGTCACGTTATTGCTGCATTGTGGGTTTATTTCCACACTATGTATGCGTTAAGAGATGCTGGCATTGTTTATAATAGTGTATCTGGGCTAATTTCACTAATGTGACTCAGCCCCCACTAGCTGACAGCTTAACAGCTATTATTTGTGTCAGCCTCTCTCATAACACTTAGCAGTAAATTGCCCCATGCACGAGACGGCGCTATGAGTGACATTTTACCTTGCAGTATGATATCTATTGTCTTAATTAAGTGAAAGCGATTGTGGCATTTATTGTTTTCTAAGGCACTTGCTAATGGCAATGTGAGGGAGGGAGTAAATCACGACAGTTAACAATACATAAATATTTTCAAAGCATTTGCTAATGATTACACATTAGCCTCCGTTGTGACTGTCAATCTACGGGAATAAATCACAAATAAAATCCTTGTCATGCTCTAGCCAAGTGATGTATCAGTTCTGTGCTAAATTAAAGTGAAGCAGGAAGCAAAGCTTGCGTAAAAAGGCATATCAGTTATGAATGTGTTGAACCTTTCGGTTCCCACCCCACGTGCATGATCTATGGACTCACTCAGATGTCTTAAGTGGAGCGTAATCTTGTTTTTCTATGATGTCATCGCTTGTTCCTGTCATTAACTTGCCACCAGCTTGCCACTTTGAGGAACATATTCCATGGAAGGGCAATGCATGTGTTGCAGACTCCCCATCCAGACACTAAAGCTGGATCTCTCCCCCAGAACACCAGTTTGTTCTGACAGGCCCGCCACAACGATGACGTCCGTCAGCCAGACGAGGCCAAGCGGCGTGTGAGCCAACCCTGACACGCCGTCAAAAGGAGCAGTCGGACATCAGTATGGGCCTTTTTCTGCCCCATCGAACCTCAGGCTGGCCACTTTTAACGTTTTGATGTGTGTGGATTACATGTTGGTTTGCCATAGATAATCAATAATTAAGGGACTATAAATGTAATTGAAATGAATGATCTGAAGTGCAGGGCGCGGCCCTTGCTGTCGTGTTGAGTGATGAGGGTTATTCACACATTTGAGGAGCCTCACAACCACGCAAAGATTGAGGATTAGGCCTTCACTTTTGCTAATAGATTCAGAAGATGAGTCAAAATGCTTGTTATGTTACAGAATTATGGTAAATATATATTAACGACCTCTAAAAGTGATGTGTTTAATAAAAAGAGCAGACATTTTTTGAAGTTAAAATTCTATGACTATTCTGAAAGTATTTTATTTAATGATTTTTCGCCTCATATTGTCCGAACATTCATTTGTAAAGTTGCAAAAGTAGCAATTGGAAGCATTGGGGAACATAAAGCATGCACCGTGGACGTCTCCACCGTCCAAGCGGATGTTCCTGGGCTGCCAAAACTATCAGAAAAGTGCTGAAACACAAAACAGAGCGGATGTCAAATGAAAGGAAGCTATTTGGTTTCCTGGGGGCATCATCACGGGTGATCAAGACTGACATGCATCACCAGAGGCCTTCATGTCCAATGAGAGCACCTGTCTGACTCTCTGCAAGTGGACAGAGGCATGCCATTGCAAATCACATTTCATACAGGCGCCACAAAGCTTCAGTAGACATGGCGGAATTTGTGCTCTATATGGTGGTATAACCAGGGTGATGCTGAAATAAACTCATTGTTAACAGTTTAGAAAGAAACACGGTGAAAATGCAGGTCATGTGTTGCAGTTTTCAGGCTAATTAAAACAGGACAGATGGAACGCTTGAAATCATTTGAGGTTAAAGCGAACAGGATGTACACACAATGAATGTAAAACGTTGCCGGATAAAAAGTGCCAAGCTAGTGAAAAAGCATACATGTGTTGAATGATCATCAGTCCCACTGATGAATTATACTGTATGAACCACAGTGGATTGATTTAACGTCTCATAAATTCATCCATCCACCCATTTTCTATATCACGTGTCCTCGTTAGGGTCAAAGGTGAGCTGGGGTCAGTCTTGACTTCAGGTAAACTCTGAACTGGTTGCCACATTCACCTATAGGGTATCCAATTAACCTAACATGTATGTTTCTGAGTTGTGGGAGGAAGCCCACGCATAAGATTCCCCAAAGGAGATTTAAGCCCTCAATCTCCTGACGTTGAGGCCAACATGCTAACCACTAGGCCACCATTACCATCAATGAATTACCATACATTATTTCATCTTATTTGTTCTAAATAAAATCAAAATCAATCTCACAATCTTGTGAGAATATTCACAAGCAACTCAGATTTGAGTTATCATCCCATCTTGCTGGGCCAAGATCCCAGTATGTAAACATATACGGTACATGGTCCATGATGCCCCCCCCCCGCCTCATTCTGCTGGAGGGTATGAGCATGCATGAGTTGAGTCCCATGTTGGACCTTCACAAATCACATTGAAGACAACACTTGGAGTACAACCAGAGGGACTTGAATGGTTGCCAGTATTGCTTTGTTTTGTTTTCAATTCAGCTTCTGTTTGTATAGCTGACTGTGGACTACAGTACTGTGGACATCTGGGCATATGAAGAAATTATAGGTGGACCTCTGGTGTTGAGCAAGTGACAATGAAATATTTGATGTTCCCTTCTCCTTTTTCCACTTATTTGACCAATACATTTTCTTAGAATGTTGTTTTCTCATTTACAAGATGTCAAAGTTTCATATAATGAGGTTTGCGCATTTGGAAGTGGGCCCTAAAAGTAGTTTAGGATGGCTCTCAACACTCGGCTTTGGCTGTTTGTGAGATCACAGGGGCTATCCCTATATGGGCATGCACTGTAGGACAGATACGCCTTAGGACTGCCATCCCCACAGCTCTGCTTCGCTCTGTTTACGTTAGCTATGACTGCCAAGACCACTCCCAGTGGTTGGAGTTGGCAAGAGAAAAATATTCTCATCTGTCAAGCAAAAAATCTGGATGGTAACGATACAGAGGTACCACTGCATGTTTAAAAAAAACCCAATAAGCCAAAGAAAAAGAAAAATGTTGTGTGGGGTCAATGTTAACAACAAAAAAGCGCTCAATGAGCAAGTTCTTTCTTTGTGCTATCAAAAGTACCGGAGTAGAACAATGAGATACATACACTAGATAAGCCAACTGGCAACATAGCTGTGTGTGTGTGTGTGAGAGAGCCTCAAAAAGCTGCAGCAAAGGAGCTTGTTGGTGATACGTGAGCTCCTTATCTGGGAAATATCGCATGGAGGAAAAATGCAGGGAAACAAACCCCAACAGCGATGCTTGATGAAATTAACAGACAAAAAAGGTCTCTAATGAATAGGCACTTAATTACTGCTTGATTAGCATAATTATGCATGTTAATAGCTTCTCAAATGAATTGCACTTGTCAGGAGGGAGGAAGCATCTGTAGTAGCGGCAGCCTGATACATATTTTCTCCTCTCCAACAGCGTTGTCTAACTCTTCCCCCTTAAGTGTTCACCATTAATCACTGCATGCTCCTTTTCCTTTGGAGTAAAATTTGGCATTTTGGGATAATTGGGCTATTATCGTGTGCCTGTCACCTTTACACTGGTGAGCTGCCATCTTTCTTTTGTGTTGGCATTCCCAGAAGATGGAAGAGCAGAGATCTGGGAAGCATGGCAAGGAAAGATAATGCCGGATGATATTAATAAGCATTACTCGTATAGAAAATAATGGAAAAGTTCCAAACATGTTGTGCTTTTGGACACTGCCAAAGACAAGCTCTAAAAGCGACTCTCACAACAAAAAGCATGGAGAGTGTTAAGCCATTTATAATACAAAAGCAACTTGCTGCACTGAGACCGACTTCTAGGGTGAAAATAACCTTCAGCTGGTCAATTTGCATCCCTTTTCTGCAGCAATCGAAAAAACGATAAACTGGCCTGCTACATAAACTAAAGATGAGACAACCATGTTGAACATTTCCTCCTGCTGCCACTTAATCCGACTTCAAGAGTGGAGGGAAAGCATGGGTGAGACTGGGCTGGGATGTCAAGGTTGTAGGTGTTAGCCAGGAGCATTTATGGATTGAAGTAAAGGGCAGCGTCAGAGTTGAGCTGCGATTGCATCATTGGGAATTCTCCTCAGGAGTGTGTGGCATTTAAAAACATCACTAATCACTTTTACTTGGGACACACAACAAAGTGACAAAAAACTCCTAATGTGAAGGAAAACAATCAAAATTTTAGAGTACAATGACTCTAGCAACAGCAATTGGGGTGTGGTGGCACGAAGGCCATATTGGATATTAACTCAGTGACACTGGGTGGTCTGTCATTCTCACAGACAGCCTCTTAAAGGCCTTAATGGCTCATTTACATTATTGATGATCCCACCCTGTGTCACCTCAAACGCAAAGCATTTAAAGGAAATAATTTTATGCAAACTACATATTGATGCACTGATGATCAATTGGCCCTGGTTTTAATAACCTGCAACTCTTGCAGTGAGATGTAAACCTACAATGACAGTGTTAGTTCTACTGCAGCCTCAGTCAAACATAGAGATACAAATGGCTGTACATTTTCAACTCCATAACTGCATTTGATCGCAATTGGAACCGACTTTAACTTTTGATAGCCTCCATTCACCACTTCTTCATTGCGGCTTCCTGTCATTGCAGTGTTCGATTGTATTATATAATAATTTCTTTGCTGGTATACTGGCTGCATGATGAGATAAAAATGTCTTTAAAAAGCTGTAGAAAGGACAACATGCATGTCAGTTTTAGGCATGGTGAAGTACTACTGTAACCCCCAAAGGCAGGGCTTTTCAAAGTGTGTCACAGTGAGCCAAATATACTGTATTTAAAAACATTTGTAATATTTTAAATGTCATAGAAGTGAATCTGGTAGTTTTGAAAAATGGGCTTTTCTTTAATGTTTTTTTTTTCTCGAGCTTCTACATCCCCACTACATCATCCAGTGAAACAAAAAAAAAAACATTAGTTTTAAATCCATCCACCCAACTTCTATACCGCTTGTCCTCAATAGAGTCATGGGTGAGCTGGGGCATATCCCGGCTGACTTCGAACCTGGACTGGTCGGCAGCCAATCACAGGGCGCATATAGACAAACAACTATTCACACTCACATTGACGCCAAAGGACAATTTTGAGTACCCAATACAACAAAGTAACAGTTTTTCCTGGAGAAGAACTGCGTCATTAATATACTGCCCGAGTCAAACTGTTCCACAATAGACGTGTGTTAGTGACCTCTGAGATCATTTAGTTCAATGGCTTACTTAGAGTTTGTTGCACTCACTCAAATGCTCCAACAGTAGGCATCAACGCGAGGGTCCACTGTTTGGCCATTTCATTGCTATGTAATACGGACTGTCTAAACAAACTAAGAACAGATACAAAAGTTTGTTCGCTAACCAAGCTGTCGAACACAATCCAAGGCCAAATCTTACCAAAAACGTAGGATGTTAACCAAAACAAACAGCAAATCAAGATACCACTGTATCTCCAGAAAGCCATTTACTTTATTCTTTTGCATTACAATTTAAATTAATGTAATTCAAACAAAACAAAACTTAATTCTTACAACATTTTAATTTTTTCTGGAAATTATCATTTTACGGCGGCACGGCGGTCTAGTGGTTAGCGCGCAGACCTCACAGCTAGGAAACCAGGGTTCAATTCCCACCCTCGGCCATCTCTGTGTGGAGTTTGCATGTTCTCCTCGTGCATGCGTGGGTTTTCTCCGGGTACTCCGGTTTCCTCCCACATTCCAAAAACATGCTAGGTTAATTAGCCATTCCAAATTGTCCATAGGTATGAATGTGAGTGTGAATGGTTGTTTGTCTATATGTGCCCTGTGATTGGCTGGCGACCAGTCCAGGGTGTACCCCGCCTCTCGCCCGAAGACAGCTGGGATAGGCTCCAGCACCCCCCGCGACCCTCGTGAGGAAAAAGCGGTAGAAAATGAATGAATGAATGAATTATCATTTTACTTTGCCAATATTAGAATTAATTCCTGCATTTATCTGTAGTGTCTTTTTTTCGGGGTATATTCAAAAAGGTCAGAGAAGATAAATGTTCAATCTGATTGTACAACTGTCTCAACTACTCCCCGGAGGCAGGCCTTTCCTCCAACAAACAATAATCAATAATTAGATCAATCACATTTGTTGTTCACACAGTAATGCAAATGGCTTCTGCCATGGACGCTATTGTGTGCCTGACAAATTGGGCAACAATGTTGGCGAGAGGAGAGAATGGCTGTCTTGCACATGAGCTCAGAGCGACACAGAGGATTTGTCTTTGTGATTGAACGGCCTCATGTTTAAATGCTTATTCATCCATACATTTTCTACCGCTTATCCTCACTAGGGTGGCAGGGGGGATACTGGAGCCTATCCCAGCTGACTTATCAAGAGACAGGGTACACCCTGGACTGGTTGTCAGCCAATCGCAGGGCAGATATAGACAAACAACCATTCATACTCAAATATGATCAATTAGCCAAACATGCATGTTTTTTTTTTTAGGGAATCAGGAACTCTAACCACTTGTGCATGATGGTGGCATGTTTAGGAGTTTCCCTTTTGAGGCATTGCTAGCAAGTAAACAGTGAAGCAGCGCTTGTGGGAGGGTAGGGGAAGCAGAGATTGGGGGAGGGAAGGGAGTTTATATATAAGGAAGTCCGTCCCTCTGTGACATCACAAAGGGGCAGTTTTACCACACCTTTTGAAACCGAGCATTTTGAGTCCTCCCAAACTTCATTCAGGGCTCACTTCCAAATGTGCAAACTTCATTATCTGAAACTTTGGCATCGTTTCACACGAGAATACAACCGTCTAACTACATTTACAGATAAGAAAAGTGGAAAAAGAAAAAGTCCCCTTTAACAATAACGTGTCCATCCAGAGGGCTCGAACTAGTCAACCTGTGGTCAGTTAATGTCTCTTGTTAGAGGTCAACCCTCTGACATGCATTCTATGGCAGAGTCTGCCTCTCTAAATTAAGAGGCCCATAAAACAGCTTAACATTTAGGATCTCAATCATAGGTGAAGACCCATCACCACCCCTTAGGGCGCCTTTGAGACTAAGGAGTACCGTTAAAAATGAATTATCACCTTCTCCCTCATGTCTACATGTCTCAGACAGATTGATGGCATAGATTAAAATGTCCCATTTTTTTGGTCTTTTCATGTACAGCATCAAGAAAAGCCGTTGTTTAACAGGCCAGAAATTGACATTCGGTGTACTTACTGCTATCATAAGGATAACATAAAATGTACAAGTATTTTGGAGAGCTTCTTGTGGACTGCTGTGATATGTTTAATTGAATGAAATATTAAGGGATTCAGCCAGAGTGGACAGTGAAGTGTTAGCTGGGTTAGGTTCCAGCCAAACAGCATGAGTACTACAATAACCCCTCATTTATCACACTTAAATGGCTCCAGACCTGTGATAAGAGAATATCCAGTAATTAAGCGTTCCCTCGGAGAGCTGAGTGACGGGTGGACAGGAAGTGACAAATGACATCATTTAGCAAGTTATTTTCTTGAAAATGCTTAAATTTGGCAAAAATATGTACAATACATTAATATAAAGAAAACTATCATCATAGCCAGATGGGTTTGCCATGTGTGAGTGACAGGAAGAAAATCTCTGACTCACTTAGAGTTGTTCAGCATCACCTTTAGGGTTGCATGTATAAATCTCTAAACCCCAAATTTTCAATTAGCAATTACAATTTGATTAACACTAATTGTGATCATTCTCGTTTCTTGCTGAAGGACACTTCCATGTGAGGACAGGAAGACTACAATTTGAAACCACCGTTAAATATCACCCACCATATCTTGCCTTGGGATAGGACAAACAATGGTTATAATCGACTTGCGGGGAATTAAATTTTATATTTGGAAAAGCTTGCGGTTGATGGATAATGATGCCTGCAGGACATTCAAACACAAGTTGGTATTGGACAGCACTAAGGAGTCAAATTGTGGGCTGCAAATTCAGAGTGAGCATAAAGGTTGGCAAGAAAAGTATAGGAAAATGCCTGCTGAGAGACAGAGGTGGTGGGGTAAGGTCTGCTTGGCTGATGGCAGAGAAGAAAAGGCCTCCATATAAATGGGAAATTAGTGGGGGAGTGTGGTCAAAAGTAATTAAGCACCCCTCTCACCACTGTCCATTAGCCCTGACACGATGACACAGGAGGAAAATAACATTCATGTCAACTCTGGCAGCCGCCAGCTCTGATCAGATAAACATTTTTTTGTTTTGTTTTGACACCTGATTACAAAATGATTAGCCAGCGTGCCCGTCTCATCCTTACCCTTCACCTCCCCTGTTGTTTGATTGACAGATGTGGTGATATGCTGGAAGGCCTACACACACACACACACACAATGGTGTCAAATACTGTGAACACTTTCTGGGTACTGTGTCTAATTATATGTATGTTTTGGTTAAAAAAAATCTACATTGCCTTCAGTATTGTTGGTGTTAGTTTTGTTGCATATTAACTCATAATATACCATATTAGGAGCTTGCATTACGGGTGTCACAAGATCTTGCAAGATTAAAATGTAGAGTTCTCATTCAGAGAAGCCGTCTTAAAATAATTAATAAAATAAAATAATACATTTTTCCGGTCTCCATATATTGGCATGGGCATGCATGTCTGTTTCCCTCGTCTCTTGCCTCCAAACAGGCAGCGAAAGAGTTCTGAGCACTGACTTCAGCACCTTGGCATGTTTGTTCCATAGAACAACGGCATGAATGGAGTGAGTCCTTGTGTCATACAGCCTCAATGGGTGTTAGCACACACACACACACACACACACACAGTGCAGAAGAGTATAATAGAGTAGAAATATAATTAGTAGATTACAATATACTGTCAGATATTTTTTCATTACTTTTCTTAAAAGTAATGTTAAAATCTCATCTCGTGACACCCCAGGCATAAATACTATTATCAGGTATAATGTATATGACATGTACGTATGTGTTCACATCCACATGCACGTGTAGTATTAGGGCTGTCAAATGCTTACAGTAAATCGATTAATCACAATTTTCAAATATAAATTAAATTTAATTGTAAATTGACTTAATTTTTTAAATTAAACTTTCAAATTAATTACATTCAAATTAATGAACCACTAATTAATCATTAATTCATCACCATTTGCAACTATGGCTGAAATACACCCATTTCTATTGTATTTTATTAACAGAAAGATAAATAACAAGACACGATTATGTGCAGTATATTTGTATGTAGTAATAACTAGCAAAATAGCAAATCGTAGCAATCATAGCAATTTCATTTGTATTTCTTTATTCACCTTTTATACAAATAAAAGTGTTTTACATTGAAAATATGCAACAAAATTGTAAAAATAGTAAAGGTAATATTTCTCACTAAAAACTATTAATGCATATCAGCTTCAGGACATAAATCTAACACAGGCAGCAATGAATTGGTGTAAATGGTTAATCCTGTGAATGAGTGAGTTCTAGGAACACTTAAATTGGTCTGAAAACAATAAAAAGAACAATTGGGTCTTTGCATGTCTGATGAGTCTTATTGCTCGGCCCCTAATGAATGTAAAGAATAAAACTGGGCAAATCAGATAATTAAAAAATGAGGGCGAGCCTATCCCTACACAGCTTATATTGGTGTCTCTTTAGTCAAGGCATATTTCTCTTAGTAAAAATAAAATGAATATGATAAAAACACTCTTTTGTATGGGTGTTTACAAGAATAATGGTACTATCACATCCTCGACATTGATGATTTACCTGCACCTGATGTTTGACACAAGCTTTACACTGCTGGAGATAAGAATGACAGATAAGAGTGTCATCAAGTGCAGTCATGTTACACGCTCTAAAAGCAACCCTGTTATTTTACAACAATGAAAAACAAAGACTTGTGACACATTGTTCTTATGAGCAATGTCATTGACATTTTATATGACTTCATGCTGGAGACATCGGAAGACGACTTTGTGTGATTGTGGTCACAGATGAACTAATAAGTGATGGCCATGTGATAATTTGGTGTGATAAAGATGGGTAGAGCAGAGGATGCCCTTGTGTTTGTTTCAGTAGCAGTGGGAATGTGGCTTCACACACAGTGGGGGTAGGAGCTCAGATTTTGATAAGGATGTGATAAAACAGGATAAGGACAGTATCTTAAATCTATGAATGCATTGATTTACTGCCGTGAAAACGGATGAGCAGAAACACGACCACAGTCACATTTCTTCCTTGAACAATGCTTGTCAACATTCACGTGGAGATATTGGATTTATTCATACTTTCATACACCAGGCATAACAGGCTTCTTCAGTTATGGGCAGGGATGGAAAGAAGCCTCAATATTGAGGTGTTCCGAAAACCTACCCAAACAGACAAAGTCAGTACTCAAGGACAAAACATGGAAGATCCCTGCCACTGACAACGGAAGAGAGAAGGAACAGACACACATCAGAAAGGCTCTGTCGAACTGTGGGTTATCTTAACTGGGCCTCTGTCAAATTTGCTATGAGAAGAAGAACCGATTGACCCAAGCCTACGGATATGAACAGGAGGCGGAATTATCCAATACGTGGCTGGTTTGTCAAAGAAAGTGATTTTCTCCAAACATAACATACGAGGGCAGGTTTGCACAATCACCTATCTACCACCTGTCTGCTTATAACATCCATCCATTTTCGTGGGGGTATGCTGGAGCCTATCCCAGCTGACTTCGGGCGGGGTACACCTTGGACTGGTTACCAGCCATTGGCAGGGTACATATACGTAGATAAACAACCATTCACACTCACATTCATACCTATGGACAATTTGGAGTCGGCAATTAACCTAGCATGTTTTTGGAATGTGGGAGGAAACCGGAGTACCTGGAGAAAACCCACGCATGCACGGGGAGAACATGCAAATGCAAAGATGCCCAAGCGAAGAATTGACCCCAGATCTTCCCGATCTCCTGACAGTGTGGCCTACATGCTAACCACTCGACCCTAACCATCTCTCCCCCAAAGGTTGTCTAATTCCACGGGACAAGAGGCCACTAACAACAAACAGCCACAACAAAAACGTTATTGTGACCACCCCAAGGGACGCACCTGACACAACTAGAGATACTTCAGGCAACATTTAGAACTAAAGAAGCCTTTTGGATTAAAGTTGAAATGTCTCCAGGAAGACAAGAACAAGAAGAGTCCAGTCGCCTTGAATTAACCTTTGGGGATTACCATGACCTGGAAGACTGATAATCAACACAGACGTTATCCTGTTATCTTCATTTTCCCCTCTATTAAAGTGATAAAAGAAAATACATCAACTTTGGACCCATTTAACATTCACAATTCACAAGTGCACTTTGCATGCAAGGATCTCTGTGAGAGCAAGGCTGGATTGTGTGAAAAATAATTCTGGAAATCTGGAGCCTGTCCCAGTGAGAGCGACGCAGGGTACAACCCTGAACTGGTCACCAGTCAGTCACAGGGCTCATATCAACAAACATTCAGCCTTACCTTCTCACCAATCATCACCATCATTACACCAGCTTCCAGTTGAACTAACATGCTTGCCAAATGCTCCAAATGCTTTATTTCTAATAAAGTACACAAGGAATGAAAATGCACCTTTGTTAATGTGTAATGTTATTTAAATATCTTTTAACATTTGTACAGGTGTTGTTTCTCACATTCACCTATTAGTGTTGTGCAACCAGAGATGTTCTTGACACCTTAAACTGACAGAATCATGTGTTTCTGCACATGGTGCTGTGCGTTGGCCTTTGATCGCTGAGTGACTCACCAACAGCAGTCACATTTCACAGCATGCTCATGGGCTTGTTAAAAATAATTAACTCACACTTTGTAGAGAAAGAAAAAAAAGACTTGACGAATGACCGTAAATAAGAAATGATAACTCTGAAAAACAATGCAATCAATAAACTCTATGAGCTTATTATTTCATGAATATATGTACAGGACCAATGTTAAAATAAAATAAAGTTAAGCGCTGTTTAAAAACAGTTTGATTAGTACTTGCACTGTAGCTTAACTGACCTGTGGTGTGGTATTTGCTGACGTGAGGAACGAGCCAGGCCCACTTGCTATCCGTCTTTCTGTGAGATCTTCAATATTCATGTTGAAATGTGATGAAGTCATAGCTAAGTTCAGGATGAGCTAAGTTCAAGACCTTCCATTATGCCACAACACAGACTGGACGCTCGGCTGATTATAAATCACCTTGGAAACACACGGTGATGCAAAATCCATAATGCCAACATCATGCTCGGAACCATATTTAAGTATTCAGAAGCATTGCTGCGATTGCCTGTTAGCATGCGTTTTGCATTTATTTACCAATTAAAAATGCATTTGGTATGGATTTGAGAGTACTATGCAAAGCTGCAGTGTTCCTGTAAACAGATTATGGTCCTGGGGGACAGTGTGGTATTGAATGACTAAATAGGCCTGCTATGATTTATGATAATGCATCAGAGAACAGGGCCCAAAACTCCAACTGGGAATTGGAATATTAACATATCACTACTATTATATTTCTGTAGCTCTTAGTAAACTTGACCTAAACGTGCTATTTATCTATTTAATTGTATTATACCTAATACATTTGTATAATGACCAGTTTACACACAGAATGTGATGATGCTGGAAGAAACGAAAAGAGCAGAAGTTCCCTTCCTCCAAAGGAATATGAGAAGGAAGCCCAGCCTGAACCCCAGCATGCTCTGATCTCCCAGCTTTAGCCTACACCCATCACGAGGGGCCGCGGCCCATCTTAAACAGCGACTCCAGGAGTGGGAGCGAAGTGTTCATTAAGGTCTCTTTCATTTCATTTGACGGCTTGAACATTCAGAGCAAAGGGAGATTTGGGGCATCACTGTATGTGACAGAAGAGCTTACAGAGGTAATCCCGCCTGCTTATCAGAGAATCATCTACTCTTTAAATTGCTTTTATTAACAAGTTCGCACTCGCACTTTGTGTAATTAACCAGTCTCTTAATTTACACCTATGCGATTTAGTTTCTGCATTCTGCAGAGCAATCGCATTAAATATCTTTTATTCCGTGGCTCAGCTACGTTTCAGTCTAAGGCCCGAGCTATTATCCGTTTAGCTGTGGGTTTGCAAAGACTTTAGTATAAGTAGCCTCGTAGTTTTGTATTACAATAGGTCTGTGCTGCAGTACACCTCATTACAAGGGTTCCTGGCAATGTCAAAAGGTTTTTCTTTTCCATTCTTTTTTTTTTAACCACAGGCAGCTTTACAGAGTCACAGTTCAAACTATTAGATTTTCATTTTAAACGTGAGGTTATGTTCACATCATCTGTTTTTATTTCATTTGGCCTTCCATCCGCAAAACGTGTTCATGCTTGGTGTAATATGCATGCTTCAATTTTTTAGTGTGTGCTTTAAAAGCTGCAAATGGCATCATTTAAAGCAGAGGTGGGTTAGGGATTTGTGGGCAAAGGCTCTCCCTATTGTTTGAAAGTGAAATGTATTTAAACAATACAAGCTGACTGGTTGGGCCGTACGGTGACCTAGTGGCCTCCCTAGTGGTCAGTGGATATGTATGGATGTTACGTTACGTCCATGTGATTTGCATACTCAAGTAATTTTTGCAGTTTCCTTACATCAGCTGCACCTGAACCAAAGTGCTGGACAACAGCACCAGAACAACAGCAAAATAATACAAGACGAATATAATAAGACAATAAATAAAATCTATTAACCATCTGTGATGGTTCACAATTCAACAGATAAGACGCTCCAAAGCCTGGGACCAGTGACAGAAAAGGACTGCTTATCCCACTGTTCATATTTTCACTGAGGAACCTCAAGCAGCTGCAGGTTGGAAGACCGCAGAGCTCTGCTCGGGCGATGAATGTTTTAAAGTTCACATAAATAAGACGGCGCAGCACCATGAATTGCCTTAAAAACAAACATGAAAATTTAAAAATCAACTCTGAAACGCATTGGAAGCCAGTTCAGTGTGCATGTAACTGGAGTGATGCGACTCTGTCTACGAGTGTTGGTCAAAAGCCGTGCAACAGCATTTCGTAGTAAAGACTGGTTGATACCATATATAGGTCATTACAGTAATCAATATGACGACTAATGCATGGCCGTTTCAAGAATGGCTTCACTCCAGCCAGAAGGCGGGGTCATGTCACGACCTCACCGCCGTCATGTGAACAGAAGTGAGCTTTGACTACGAGCCAACTTAATAACTGACTGTTTTGACGGACATGAACCCCCACAATAATAATTGACATTCACTCTATTTTTTTTGTATTATATTCCATAATGACTAGCAGAAGTAATTCCACTTTAAAAGAGCCCTGAAAAGTGGAAGATGACAGACTTATGTGTTCTTCTATGGTACGACGTGTGTCACAGCGCCACACCTAGGTGTGCCTTGTGTATTACATCATTTTAGCTCACCGATGGATGCAACTGGATGCAACTATTTGCAATTGGCGACTCCAACTATGTGGACAGGGCCTAAGTTTGACAACCCTGTTCCAAGGGTCCAGGGTCCAGTCCAGGGTGTACCTCTGCCACTCACATTTTCTTTTAGATTTGTATAAAATAATCACAATTTTACTTATTACGCTTGATTCAAGAATCACAAATGACCAATTCGGTTGAGGTTTCTTTATTAGTACCCGTAGATGACTTAACTTAAGCAGTAAATCCAAGAGATGACTGCATCAGAGAGCTTGCCTATATCCTTGCACATCCAAACGAATAAGACAAAAACACGTGCTATACTATTATGACAGGGTGTTTTCCATTGTTGGTCCTGTTTTAAGAACCTTTGAAATGTAATTAGATTTTATCAGTCAGTAAAAAAAGGCCTTGTGTCGGGGTCATGTGACATGTGATTACAACATTAAAGTCTGATAAGGGAGTTTATTTCGGTATGAATGAAAATGCGGCCTTTGGCCTTCTGTGCTCTTCAGTCCGTTCTCACCTCCGGCTTGTAAAAACTAGTGACACTGGGTTAGTGGCTTTGTACGTCAAACAGTGAGACTGCAGGGGTGTCCTTTACATCGATTGCAAGCTACTGGTTGGTAGGCAATTAAGGGTTGGGTCGATCACAGGTGTCAGCCACATCATAAATGTCAGTTAGCTGATATTAAGCTCCCCTCCAGATTTGCTGTTTCAAATTGCAGAACATTGGCTGGCGACCAGTCTAGGGTGTACCCCGCCTTACGCCCGAAGACAGCTGGGATAGGCTCCAGCACCCCCCGCGACCCTCGTGAGGAAAAGCGGTAGAAAATGAATGAATGAATGAATGAAATTGCAGAACAGTGCATGCTTTCACTTTTAAGTCCTCAAATACAGGGAACCCTCCAAAGATGCCAAAAAGTTGTGAGTTGCTTCATGACATTGCTTACTTGCATTCTCTGACACACACACATACACACGCACACATATGCACACTCATTGATTAAACTATGATTTGTTCAAATCAAATGTACATAATCAAAAACTACACAGCTACAATACGTCCATTTGCAGGCACTACAAATCTGGACAAGAATATGGCTCAATGAATATAATTCCAGCTTTTCTTTAAGTGATATTGATCAGATCTACAAAGTAAATGTTTCCCCAAGTGAATGCTCGGATTGTTCATCTTTGTGTGTTTTTCTGTTTAAGTCTGTTTACTATAATGGAAGGAGACTCACAGGTTTTTATGTTGTAATAACCATGCCCACCAAAATCAATAGTGTGAGAGACGAGGCAATAACAGGGTGAAATTAAATCAGACAGTGCATGGAGGAGTGTGGCTAAATAATTTGCATGAAAGAGAAAGCACAGATGTTTGCAATATGTTTTACTTGATGCAATTATTTATTAGCAATATATCACAACGAGCCATGCTTCTGTAATTAAAAACAGCATTCTTGCATCCATCCTAGTACTCCACAAACCACCTAACTTTTTATACCAGTCTCCTTCCTTCCTCTATTCGCCAACATTATTGGCCCCTTTTCAAACCTTAATTAAAGCACACTACCCCAACCTACTTTCCACCCCAGTTGTGGGACCCCTGTGCAGTAGGATTATGGGATTATATCAGTAGGGTCCTGCCTGTGAAAGCCCTTGCTAGCAGCCAGCATACAGCTGTAGCAACCCCATGGCACAGCAGAATCCTATGAGGAATTCTACACAGGTCTAATATAGCCATGGCCTTTGTGAGCAACGCAGCAGGTGAGCATCCAATAGTATGTTTCCATATTGGCTCACCTGCAAGCGTACAAAAATGATTATCCATACAGTATATTGAGTGAATTAATTCCATTGAACTGGAAAGTCAAAAATGCCCTAAAGAGTGTTGCTGTGTTCTCCCTTAACTGTTGCACAATTAATAATAAGACCATCACCGGTGCAATTACAGCTGTTTGCAGGAGCCAGAATTCTCTTCTGTGGAAGTTCGATGGGTCTAATTAAAACTGCCGTCGTCACTTTGGCCCCAGAGTCTCAGAAGATACATTCCCATCCAATTACAAGGATTGTTTTATGAGTTGGAAAAGCGAGAGCAATTATTCTATCGAGAATGAACTGCTTTCTATCGAGCGGTGGCCCAGGCTGATCTAATATTAGTGCTTGTTCTTTAAGCAGGAAAACAAAGGGGCCAAGATTATTGTACTTCCTCAAAGGGCTGTAAAGCAGAGGGGTGTCGGCCTCCTACTGCTGCTCTCTGTGTGGCCAACCACTGTGTGTGCCCCTGGACGACAGAGCAAGCTTTTTCATAGGATGCAACATTAGTTGCTAGAGTCAGCCGCATGTTGACTAGCAAGTGGATATACTGTATATGTCATTACTTTAACCTCACCAAATGTCCCTTTTTGCCAGGACATGTAATGAAGATAGCCTGGCTTTTGTTGTTTTTCTTACTGGGTCATTAAATTGAGAAGCATCAGGGCACTCTGCTGTGTGTACGAGGCTGTCATGTGGACAACTTTTTGAATCAGTGTTGCCAAAAAGCCACAGAAAGCCAAAGAAAAAGAAAAACATGTGCACCGAGTTAATCCTCTGACGCTTACCGAATCTTGTAAAATTGTGGTCATCATGCACAACGGCGGTTCAAATTCCTGACTCCTTGCAACTCTAGTTCATTTTCCCCCAAAATACTGGTTAGATAAGTAGCTGTGTGGCCTGCGCGTTAACCACTCATACACATGCAGCCTGTTTAAATGTTTAAAACTGTTAAAATGTTCCTATGTTCAACGTTTGAGCTGTCACTGTGTGCTGCTGCTATAACAAAAAAGCCTTTTGACTTTCTAAAATGCTGAATCTACCACTTTAATAGCTGTGCATTGTAGCTTTTCAAGGGAAATTGAGGTGAATGCAATTTTGACATGTCCTAAATGCACTCGCACCATGGCTCGCAAATTTCGTGCCACAGATGATTTAAACAGGGCTGATGCGATACGACGTTTCACACAAGACCTGAGAGCCACGCTGCCCGTCTGTGCCAAAACACAACGGAGAAACATCTACACCACATATCCAGTCCACACACATTTATCAGGCCTCCCAGTAAGTCCAGTAGTGTGCTTTCACTCTCCATTATATTCCCAATTAGTGTGGACTCACAGAATTTAACATCATTTTCTTTAGTATGACCCCCCGTTTGCTTGATCACTGTGAATAGATTAATGGTTCTGTCTTTCATGGCTAAAGGACTGCTATGTGGGCGCTAGCGTTCCAAGATACTACATCCCGCCCTCTTCCTGCTCCCGCCCACTCCCTCTTTTCGGACCAAACTATAAAACACTTTCAGTTTAACTTGTAATTGTGAGGAATTACAATCTTTTTGTACATTCTGTTCTCCGGCAGCACCACTGGTGACATATATTTGGATGAAAAAAGTGTCATTTGAAGCCAAAGAGGGATATTGCATCACATTGATCACATTTTTAACAGAATTTATTTTGATAAGATGAACTGAAAATCAATTAATAACTGTGCTTGTTAGCTGATGTATTCAATATATCTAATAAGATTGCTTTGCATCAAAATCGTATTTGTTTATACAATAGATTTAGGCATTTTTTTTTCAAAATAATATTTATATATGGAAAATACTGAAGTTATCGGTCAAGGAATAAACAAGAAATATCTCAATACATCAGGTAATTGAATTGAATCCTGAATATCTTAAAAATAACAAATGACCCATTTTGCTTGTCAGCGTCATCCACATTCCAACAGTAGTGAGCAAGGAAAGATGGATTCCACTTTCCCTGATATGTTTTCTCCTGCAATATCCTGGTGAAATCGTTCCCGTGCCCATCACTTATTTCTCCACAGTTCAATGGAAAGAAATCTAAATCGGAATGCAAAAAGTGTAGTATCTTCAGTGACATAATACAATCAATGGCTTAGTAGGACTTCAGGAGGTTTGCCAGCAGCTGCTTATAATTATCTGACTTGTTTCCATGAAACTGTGATGTGAAAGTCAATTTCTGCTAAAGTTGATGAAATTTCTCTACATGCATGCATTTTGTCCACTTCCAAGATAGAGATTTCTGCAAACAAAACATTTAAAGTAAAAGGCTACAATGATAGCCATTTGTTGTCTATAGTGTCAAAATCGGAATAGTGTGAAGTTAATGTACAGTATGCTGTTCCCTTCCAGTCCCTCATGTGGCAGCAATGCAAATTGTAATTTGGTTTCCAGATGCAAAACAAATGAAAAAGATACATAAAGTTTGTCTGAAGCCTAAGGAAAACAATCCCAGAGCCTTTGAAAAGTTTCATTGTAATTTGTGTAGTAGTTTTTGCATAATCATGAAGACACACACACATAAACAACAGATACGCAAAAATAATAGTGGACATTCTGTCATTATGCTTACTGTATTTTGCACAAAAACATTACACTGCCAAAATGTAACAAAAGTTGAACAGCAACTTCAAGATACCTGACATCTTTGAATAATTACAGGGAACCACGTTTCACTCTCGGAATGTTCTGAACTTCTGTTTCCATGCCATTGTTATGCCTAAATGAAAAATACTGCCTGGATGACTTTTGACATTGTGGGGATGTAGCTCAACTTTCCATAACTGCCATCAGTCAACAGCCCTTATGCTGGTTTCAGCAAAGTATTATACTCATTTTTCCACTATTAATTTCATTCAATTCCATTCAATTCTTCCCTAAAATAAATGATATTTACTGTTTTTAAGGTATACATATATTTCTGAAAGTGTTCTACATGTGTATCATTCCAAGCAAAATACAGTGTACGTCAATAACAGCACATAAATATAGTCTTCAGCTATACAAATGTTAACAATTAAACTAAGTTTTAAAGTAGTCTTTAAGAGATGCTGTACTTGCACGATATTGTAGTTTTACAACAAATAATGTGCTTACACCAAAGTGTCATGAATGGCTATTACGTTAAAAACAACTTAAAAAAAAAAAGAATATAGTAAGCTGTTTATCTGACTAAGTCCTGAAGTCTCCCGCACATCTGGCCGTTAAATTACAGCTGCTGAAAACTGGGAGAAATTTATAGTAATTCTGACAGGGTCTCAGACTGGGCACAGTGCCCAGTCGCCGTGCCTCACACAGCCTTGGAGCCCGGAACACACATGGGGGCTATTATTTGTAAAGTAGCTGTGGTGGCACAAGGGAATGATTTGAAAGGAGTGTGTGTATGTACCGTATATGTGCAAGTGTGTGTCCAACACACCGCCCGGGTAAATTTACTGGCTGTTATTACATCCACATATCTCAAGTACAGTATGGGGCACCCAAGTCGAGGAGAAGATGTGAAATGATGATTGTGCTGTTTAAAACCTAAAATCTCTGATGCTGCTCGAGCTCTCTGAATGAACAAGGATTAGCTATTCAAGCATTGCCAGTGTGAACGAAAAGAGTATCTGATAATACAGAAAGCGTGTTCATAAGTAAGGGACTGTAAGGGTGGAACAGCTACGTATGAAAGAAAGACATAAGACAAGAGAGGAAAGGGGGGGGGGGGTGATATCTCACCCCGCAGTAAAGCCACTTCTTGGTCATGGCTCTGGGCTGTAGACGGACCGTCTCCTCACTGTGCCGGCTGAATTAGGCTGTGGTTTGTCAGCCAGCCTCAGCAATGTGCTAAACCCAGACGTGACTTATGGCAACCCGCTCGAGATTTGGCCTCTGGGACCAAGCCCTACACTGCACAGCTTTAAAGCAAGCAATGTAACCCCCCAACACAACAAAAAGTCAGTGAGACAACATACATATGACATGTGTACTTGAGAGGTAGGCTTTGTTTCTTTATCATCCAGATTGAACACGGTTCAGCTCTTTCTTGTGGACTGGATTCACATTGGTGGCCGCACAGAGGCACAGGGCAGAGGTGTTCCTCTTTGGTCCATGACCACAGCTCTAAGGGACACTCCCAAGTAGAATGGATTTGAGGTGCAGTTATTGTTATGTAATGTTCCCATTCCACTACAGTTCCACCAAAACCATAAGAAGGATTTCAACTTTGTGCCCTTATTAAGAGTATTTTATAACGATACAATCATGTATTGGGCTGCACGGCGGACGGGTGGTTAGCGTGCAGGCCTCACAGCTAGGAGACCTGAGTTCAATTCCACCCTTGGCCATCTTTTGCATGTTCTCCCTGTGTGTGTGTGTGCGTTTTTTCCGGGTACTCCGGTTTCCTCTCACATTCCAAAAACATGCTAGGTTAATTGGTGACTCCAAATTGTCCATAGGTATGAATGTGAGTGTGAATGGTTGTTTGTCTATATGTGCCCTGTGATTGGCTGGCGACCAGTCCAGGGTGTACCCGCCTCTCACCCAAAGACAGCTGGGATAGGCTCCAGCACTGCTGCGACCCTCATGAGGATAAGTGGTAAGAAATGAATGAACGTACAATCCTGTACTAATATATTAGTTAGCGCTGCTGATGTGCGATACCAATGAGCAACCAAGAAGGTTTTATGTTGCCCATACTGCCTGACAAGCACTATACGATTTAGGTTTAACATATGGTAAGTTTGATGAAAAGACAAATTATAAACAAAAAGAGTGAAAAAAAATGTATCTCATACCAGAGACCACAGAATTAGCATAGAAGAAACTGTACCAAACTGATTAAAGTCTTATTTTGATAAATCACACAGCATACACCCAACATGAGGTTTAGCCTGATTCAGCATCCAGACATTAACCAAAAATGAGTCAATCACTTCAAGCCGTCACAGCCTTCAGCCTTGCACCGCTGTTTGCATTTCTGATCATTTATAGTGTTTCATGCTAACACCTCCATTGACTGTTATCAGTCTTGCTTAAAACTACCACAGCACAAGCTACCGTATACATTCACTTGTGTAGTTTGATGATGAAGTCGGCAAGATGAAGGTAACGTATGGTATATGCTGGTTATTAAAGTGTGCATGTGATTCATTATCATAAAAGCTAACCAAAGAGAAGTTGAAACTTAATTAAGAATGTTTCTTGAAATGAATCATTCTAACCAAGATGTCAGTGCTGTGCAAACAAGCTAACATATGAGATCCTACACTGTGTGTGCATTTGCATGGGCAAATGATCACAAGTGTAATTAAAAATTTGGACTTTTGGCTTGTGAGGGTATGCTGGAGCCTAATCCTAGCTGATTTTGGGTGAGAGGCGGGGTACACCTTGGACTGGTCGCCAGCCAATCGCAGGGCACATATAGACAAACACTCACTCACATTCATACCTATGGACAATTTGGAGTCGCCAATTAACCCAGCTTGTTTTTGGAATGTGGGAGGAAGGTCCTTCATACTTATACGTATGTATATAGTGTATATATATGTACTTACATTTATTGTTAAAAACAATTGTAAAATGCATGTAAATTAATGAACTAAAGTAACGTCCATATACTAAAACTTTGTTTTAGGAACGAAACAAGTATAGTGAGGGAGGAATGCCTTGCTTAATGCCATAATAACGTGGCCTAACCATGAGAAATCTGGTATTGAACCTTGAGCCTGGATAGTTTAATATCTCTTGACTGCCCTGTTTGTTTTCTGAGAACCACAGCCTTGGACCTAGTAGCAAGAAGACACCATTGTTAAAAGCTAATGACTCAACACTTTTCAATGGTATGTGAAGATTTTTTGACACGACACCGGGTAGAGGGCTTGCTAATACTTGTTTGTATGTCTGAGCATGTGATTTCAGGCTAGCCAGATTAAAAAAAAAAGAATTTCTAAAATATTTTGACTATAATCTAAAAATTATGTTTTTTAATGTAATGCAAAAAGTTCTCGGCTGGCGGAAACTGTAAAACAATGGAAAAAGTGAAATAGGGGAAATTAACATCTATAAAATGCAATGAATAACTCAAACACATGCAGTCCGGAGTGAGTGTAATCTTTTATCAAACAGACTCCACAATGACAAGTCCCAGTCTACTTCCAGTGTTTGGTCAGAGAAGATCCACAGGGGTGTCCTGCTATATCGCTGCTATAACCTTGAATGGGAACACAGTTCTTCTGTGCAGAGTAATCACTCGTATTAGTGAGGCATAAATCTACTCCACACTTATTTCATGCTCAGTTTCTAACTTAATGTTGAATTAGTTTGTTCCTCACTCAGACTTTTCCTTAAATAGCAGACTAAAGAAGAATATCCAATGTCTTGTTACTTTAGTGGTTTTACTCCAGCATTGGATTTGAAAAGGGCTAATAAAATTGTCACGACAAACAATCAAATTAATAATTAAAAAGAATTAATTCCATTAGTTTTGCATGTGCAAGTGGTCAAATATATCCTGGACAAAGTGTGGCAGAGAGAAGCGTGGGGGTGATGGCGGTAGCCCATTTCTTTTTATCTGTGAATAATTAATTCTAGAAGGTAAGAAAATGTAGCTATTCATGACCTTGATAGTGGGCACATTAAAGAGGGGAGCGTTTGCTAAACGTAAAATTATATGCAACGAGAAAGGCATAGCTACATCACCAGACTCACCCCAGAGTAAACAAATGAGTTCAGCAAGCAGAGGGGGGATTACCATATCTTCACTTAACTTATTTTATCCTGTGAGAATCATCAATATTAAATGCTAAGGAGAGGAGAGAAACTGCTGAGGTTGGCTTTTAGCAGCAGGGTGAACCACTGTGTTTAAGGAGAGAGATAAATGAGAGATCTCCCTGGAATCTACAAAGAGCATAAACATAGTCTTTTTATCTTTTCCACGTACATGCTCTTTTCATTTTCAAATAGTTCAACAAGACACCTCGTTCCCATCCCAACATGTTGTTGTCGGCATTGTTAACTTCATCGGCCTTCTGAAAGTTGAACGTAAATATTGACTCAACTGTTTCTATGTATTTACTGCCCTAGTATTGTTTTAATTCATTCAATCACGACTTTATTTTGCAGTTCCCTGCAGTTTTGACCTTTAATGAAGGTGCTGCTAAATGAGAAGTGACCTGAGTTTGTGTGCCTTTGGCCAAATGTGAAGTGCTGTGTTTGCTTGTCATGCCAGTGAAGAACAACAAATGGAGATGGAGACAGCCGCAGGGCTGCAACAATCAGCTTTTCTGAGTCAAGGTGAATGACCTTGTGTCGAGAGAAGTAGCGTATAGGTGGTCCTCTGTGTATGGCATTCCGAGTTCTGTGGTTAGGACTGCCATTAATGATCAATATTGTACATCAAGGTAAAGAGCAATAGTTGGCTCTAGGAGATGGACTGTACGGTATGCTGTAGGTGGATGAATACGGCGGACTGGCGGAGTAACACGTAGTCGGGCTGCTGCACTCAAAGGTCAGCATCAATTTTCTTCTTTTAAGTTAACTCTTTAAGTTCAACCTCCACTGCTCTCTTTGTGCAGTGAGGCAGACTCGACTGATGGTAGGACGTAAAAGTGAAATTAGACATCGTTAGACACTCAGTGGAAAAATCAACTGCATCCTGTGTTCTGTGTACAGTGTGAGTGAGTTAATTTAGATATAAACCTCAACACAATCACAGTCTAGGAATGGAACGGAAGACTAACTGTACCAATAGAAACTGTTTACCTCACCTGAAAACCAGAAAATTGCCAATGGAGAAAACTCTTCTGGCATTCAGTGTGTTTCATGATTTAGGATCATTATAGAACAGCACTCCATCAAAACCTTCCTCTAGCAAATGAATGTTGTGACAATATAAGCACTATAATATAAACTGTCATACCCACATCTTTATCCTGATTAGCACCCAAACTGAAAGGCAAAATACATTTATCCTGTTAAAAAAAAACATGTTTCTGAATCCCAGACTGTGTTCTCGCCCATCTCCTCTTCTCCCTATGCACCAACAGCTGCATATCCACTCTTTGTGGATGACACGACCCTCATTGGGCTGGTCACTGACGGAGATGAGTCCGCCTTCAAGGGAAACAGACTGTCTAGTGTTTGTTGCTGGTTGAACAACCTGGAGCTCATACGCCTTAAAGACAGTGGAGATGATTGTGGACTTCAGGAGGAGGACATATATCATCACTGGACTGGTCATATTGTATAATTGTAAATATCTCAATATATCATACTCCATCTATATTCCTGTTCATGTCAACCTTTGCTAGTTGTTGGATCATATTGTGTGTCACACAAGTGCAAGCATTACGAGTCTGTTGTGGAGCATTTAAGTCCTCACCAATCCTCGCCATCCAGGTAGAGACTGGGGAAATGCCAGTGGGGATAAAGAGAAAGCAACTGATGGCTTATATTATTGGGTGAATTTTAGGGGGAATAGAGGCAATCGCCCAATAAGTGATGTATTACAGGAAATCTGGGAGAATAGGAAGAGCCCCAGTGAGCATTTTGCCAAAATAGGTAATGGAATAACAAATGAGCTGGAAATAGGAAGAGTATGAATAAGCCCACTCGTGGTCTACCCTGAAGAGGCCCTAGGGAGACTAAAGAGTTGATTTATCATTGCTAGAAATTAAACAGACAGTAGAACAACAGTAGACTTTCTGAGTGCATTCAGTTATTTGGTACTACAACAATATGATGATTTTGTGCAGGTAAATATGGACTGGGTGGAAAAAATGGGGTCTGCACAGTAGAAATGGTTACAGGAGTGACAGGAGTCAGTTGAGCATGTGATTCTGAGATGCAGGACATATAATGCACAAAGGGAGGAGATGAGGAGGGATCTGATGGGAGTGGGAATGGAAGAAATAACACTAAATGGACTACTGAACATGGGGCAAAGGGCACATCGATGGATGGTGTTTGACTATTTAAGAAGCACAGGGTTGTTTAATAAAAAATGAGGGAATGTGTACTGTACCTGGTGTGGACAATCAAGGTGTTATATGTATTCTACATGTACATGTTGCTAGTGAGGCTGTGACTGTAGCCAAGACTCTGCAAAAGAGCGGTAATGCACCAAAGTGATGGATGCCCACCACCATAAAACCTAAAGCTACTTACTACAAAAGTGTACCATAACAACTTTTTTATATACCATTTTATTCTTGTACCAACCCACCAGAACAAATTCCTTTTATTGAGCCGTACCTGGCAAGAAACCTGTTTCTGAACGAGTAAATATTGTACTACACATTCTCCACAGAGAATGGTTATTTACTGTATGTGCTACGATGATTGGAATGACGAGTCATTATGTTGAAATGTTAAATGCCTGCCCCTGCCTGCAAAACTCACTTTGGTGGAAACTCTGAACAATTCTGACCACCATTTACCAAATTGTTAAATGGACTGTGTCATGTGACATTGGAACGGGGGCCCTGCAAGTGGTATGCAAGGATTGTCTTCACGGCTTGGCACTTTAAAAAACAACTCTCTTGTTAACCCTGTTACTGAACAAGGGGGAAGGCTCTGCCAAGTTGGGTTCTTTCTGTGCAACCCTGCAATGGCTAAGGAAAAATTATTTGTGCAACTCTCTCACTCTCTTTCTCTTTCTCACCCTGTCTTCTCAATCTCATATGTATTGATTTTATTTGTTGCCATCTTCATTTTGCTGCACAACATTTGGATCCTACACTGTAAAAACTAAGGAAGCGTATCTATTACAATAGCTTCATTAAATACATCTTTACAAAATAAGAATGGGCTTTCATTGTGTAGTTATTGTAGTGATCATTGTACTGCCAAAATGATGGCTGTAGTATCAAGTATTAAGTAGTATTAGTAGTAGTTTTTTTATTTTTCTTTAACAGAAGAATACAGTATGGAAGTCCTATCTGCTGCCTGCTTGTCTACCTTGTGAGATCTTAGGACATTTTATGGAGTTCATTGTAAATACTGTAACTACAAGAAATGAGCAACTGTTTCTACAGTTCAAGTATAGTCATGCTGCTCTTGTATTGGATACAGTGTGTGATTAAGGTGGGTGCTCCCTAGAGCAAATTTCTGATTATATCCTTCATGGGAAAACACTGACAAAATTACACTTATACAATGTATAGCAGTGATTGTACAGCTTGTATAACAGTGTCAAAACACATCCATTGCTGGCAGGCAGCAAATGCTCATGTTAAACTGCACAATTTGACCATCATTTTTCTCCTGTTGTCATGTTAGTTGTTTAGTGTCGGAAGGTCAAAGGTGTCACACTTTTTCATGCTTGTCACAGAAAGTTCATAATGGACAAGTTATTCTCTGAAGTTGTGAAACATAGGACAGTTGCTCAATGTTAAGATGATCTAGGCTATATAAGAACCTTGCCAACAACCTGAAAGTGAGCTGCAACATGGTGGCCAACACTAAACAGGGCTTAAGCAGGGCAGCTTGTAATTACTTTTTGATGCAAATCTTTACATTCATATTTTTCATTGAGGCATTGTATTATTTTTTAGAGTGTAGGAGCATCTGCTCCACTAGTCTGGGAGGATGCAACCCACAAGGAGGCCTCCGACTACCTGCCAAGAAGTCGAGCCAGATTCCAGGTGATATTAGTTATAGACACTAAACTGTCTCCAATTAAGCCTTTTAAGAGGCTGTGATTACATGCAAACACAAAGGAGAGCCTTCATGCAGTGGGGTCACATGGTGTTGTAAAAGAGTACTTTAAAAGGCTTTTTTTAATGATAGAAAATTTGCCACGGTGTGTGAAGCTGTGGGGTAGGTAGTCACTTCTGTGTTGTGGTCTTCTGGTAGCCCTCACTGCCTCGAGCCACATGCGTGTGTGTGTGTGTGTGTGCAGCTATGGAGGAAATATTCAAAAAGACACAGCACATAATTCTTTACAGCGCTACTACCATAAAATGACACAGACACAAACTACTAGATTATTGTACACTTCTGTAGTCTCTATTAGTATGTTATCATGCACACTTGTGATATTCATTCCAGTCATTGCCTGGAGAAACAACAAACACTTCTGTGTTTAGATGTTCATAGTGTGTGGGCCTACCATAGTTTGGCATATGACCTCATGAAAAGCTGCTCTAACATTATGGTTCAACACCTTTCATGTTTCATCACCAAAAGCAGTCTTCATAGTCAAGAGACACAATTACAAGACATTTCATATTTAAAAAGTTGCAATTGTGGTTTGTGTGGGGAAGCCTCATATACTTTTTGACTACACATTGACTCTACAGCAAACTATATATTTCTTTAATTCTCATTTTAGAACCAGGTTACCAAAACAATTCAGGAGAGACATATATTACTGAAATAAAAACTAATCAAAAAGAAATAAAAAAGTAAGCATAAAGGAATAGCAGAGGAATTTGCCCATCCATTAATTTCCTATGACGCTTGTCCTCACTTGGGGCATGCTGGAGCCTATCCCAGTTGGCTTTGGGCGAGAGGCGGGGTACAACCCTGAACTGGTCACCAGCCAATCACAGGGCACATATAAACAAACAACCATTCACACTCACATTCATACTTATGGACAATTTGGAGTCGCCAAGTAACCTAGCATGTTTTTGGAAATCCCATGCATTATGTAGACTTTTAAAAAAAAATCAAAAAGGTTACATTACATTTCTTTATGTTGCATCACATTTACGTTGAGACACTCCTCGCCAGTGTCTTTGGGAGTAGTGAGATTATAATTTGGTCGAAAGTAGTTTTGCAGGTTTAGAAATGACCATACGTTCTTATATCTTATCTTATCTTAACACTACAATACAGACAAACAATTTCTACAGTCACAAGCCACATTTTAAACCACTTTCGCAGCTGACCAGTGGCCTACTGGCCTGAAGGAGAGGCTGCAGTAAATCATGAATTGCACTGAGACTAAAGTTGGAATATTAGGAAACTAGGAATCCACATAGTAATTCACTCTCTTCCACCGATTTATGGACCAAATCCCCCAAAATATATTTTCAGGAATTGGAACTGGAATTCAACAAACAGAGCTGTAGAGTGGAACCTTGGTTAGCGTCATTAATTTGTTCCAGAAGGTCTGACTATAACAGAAACAGATGCTAACAGAATCAGTTTTTCCCATAAGAAATAATTTAAACCAAATTAATCTGTTCCAGAAAGCCGAAAATGTTAACACCTAACTGTCTCTTAGCTGCACTGTTTGTATGTGCATGCTGTCCAGTCAGATTTCAGTTTCTATGTGTTGCAAGGCCTTCAGAATGTGTAGTGCTGGCCCTTGTCACCGGTACACTATTCACAATGGGGCTGTTTCTTTAACCAGATTTAAGATTAACCTCACAAAGCCAGTCAGCATTTTCATCAACCAAACACTCAAAGTTAACTTTGTGTATGCGTGTGTGTGTGTGTGTAGGGGTGTGTGTGTACCGGTGTGACAAAAAAGGAGCACATGGAGTTGTTCATTGTTCTGTATTCCACATAAGAAGAAACACGTTTGTAAGTCAGCTTGGAGAATTTTTTTTTTTTTGCCATTTCCACTTGAAGTCTTCCAGGCTAGTAATTATGAATGAGAGTAGAGTAGAGGTTTGTAGTGTGTAGTTTGTGTTAGTGTGTTTAGAGACGATGTATTCCAAGATAAAAGAGTTAACTGCTTTCTTGCTTTAGTAATAAAGCACATTACTTAAATTCAACTCCATTTTTGTCTCAGAGTCTCCACTGGATTCCCATGTTCCAAATGCGCTTCTCACCACTGCAGGGAATAAAACCTAAATGTGTTGGTGTATCATTTTGCTTTATTACCTGAGAATGAATGAAAAAACAATAGGTTACATGATATTAAAAGCAAGATTTTTAGTTTTTGTCTTAAATGAATTTATATCCATTTCTATTTTTTCACTGTTGCACTCCTTCTCTCGGTCATCTTGCTTTCGTCACCCTTCCTTCAGTCTTCCATTAATTGCATGCTTCCCAATGTGCTGTTACCATTCCTGAGGGAGGTTCTACGTGAATAGCCAGTCTTCGAGGTTAGCTCGTTGGGCCGTCACCAGCTCCCATCTGGCTATTGCTATGGAGGAAAAGCCGAGTGGCAACCACATAATGACTGGTGTCTGAGGGCCTGGCTAATTTTTCATGTTCAAACAGGCGACTGAGTCCTTGGCCCAGACAGAGGCTAATGTGGGGTTTGTCAGTGCCCTAAAGGGCTTATAAAACATGGCAAAGTGAGCAGCTGATCTCTTAACACAGCAAGAACACTGACAGTGAGTGACAGATGTCATAACTTACTCCACAAGCACTTTCATGATTGCTAAAACAAAGAGGCATTGGGCAGCTAAAATGGAAATAATGAAAAATAATAGTGTGCCCCCCTCTCCCCTTTGGTCAACACTGGCTATTTTCCTTTTACTTGAGCCTCCCACAAACAAAGCCACAAATCATCCTATAGATCCATTGACGCCTCTCCTTTTTTTGTCTCTCCTTCCTGACTTCATGATATGAGGAGTTGTCACACCGCCCCCAAATTTAGTCAGCAGATGGAATAAAATAGGATGTGTTTAAATGCTGGGTGGTATCAAAGAAAAAGAGGAAAAATGGGTTTGGGATGGCAGTTCATCCCAATTTTTTACTGCAAAGTTGTCTCCAGGAAGTCTTTGCGACGTCAGAGATAAAGTAGGTTAGCGGGTAGCACAAATGTGTTGGCGCTATCTAGATACAGTAATTATTTGCAGGTATATAAAGAATAAGGCACACGAATGAGGAAGAGTAAGACAAATAGACCACCTATTTCCTGACCCACATAATCCATTATACAGATGAAGGCAATACAACTGTCTGCCCAAGTGTGTATGTGAACCATATATACAGGTGCTGTGCGCTGATTTTAATCTCCACACTGAAAAACAACCTTTCAGTTGCACTGAGTTGCGAAACAAGCTGGAACATGGCTTCCTTAAGTAGCAAAAACTGCTACAACTGACTGTTTAGTAGAACAAATGAATGCATGTTCAAGATGAAGGGAGTTGGACTTGATAAAGTTTTGAGTGAGCGCATTGATGACATGTCTATCATGCAACTGGAATGAAAGTGGAAGAATGCCGTTGTCAGCAGACGAAGCGTAATTTACAAGTAGGTGCCAACTAAATGTCTAACTGGAGATGTAAGACTAAGAAAATGTGGCGCCTAACTTGACAGACAAATACAAAGATTAATTAGTTATTTATGACTGAATCAGTAAAAAGCTTTGGGCTCTCAGCCTGTTTCCCATCATGGTCTGCCCTGTGCATGACCTAAACAGGCGCTCACAATACATTAAAAAAACATCTGACATCTCAAATTGTGTGTTAACTACAGTTTCCACTAAGCAGTGCAAAGCAGGACAAACCAGGTTTAAGTTAATGAGTGTATATCTGCATTTTTGAATGGTGAAAGTGCAGATGGATATACAGTATGTGGCTGTACTATGGCAAGAACAGGTTTCTCGTTGGCCATGCTTGTACACAGAGGCCCAGCAATAGAGTTGTGTTTATGCCAGTGGCTGGAAATCTAATGCAAATGTGACGCAAAAGAGGGCAACTTAAAGAGGGGTTTGGAAAAAGAAAAGGATAGCGACTCAACTTCTCGGTTTGTGGCTTTATGGTAGCTGCCAACGCTGAGTCCAACACAGTAAGTCACCCACATTTTAGTCTGTTAATTCATGGTATCTATAACAGATCCTTGCGACACACATAAATAAGCAGGCTGAAAGAAATTCACACAGGCATTTATTATAAGCAATTGAAAAGATGGGGGAAAAAAAGAGGGTTCAGACTGGTGGACCAAGGAACACATTAGTTTGCCATTAATTCATCAAACGGTCTGTATGATATGTTTTACGGTCTCGCTAGCCTCAATAGGAACACTTGCAATAAATCTTTACAAGTGTGTATTTGGGAGGGAATTGCTTTCATTTAGATCCAACACAAAAACAAACACTGCAAAGCCTAAACTTGCAGTATTTAATTTCATGTACATTTCATAGAAGGTTAAGCATATAAGGTTAATTACCCTCAAAATCTACTGTTACTGTGCTTATTTAAAAGTCAAATACCTACGTATACGTTGAGCTAATATAGCCAGTGCAGCTGCACAACCGTGTGTTGGTAAAACCTCACTCCCTCACTCTTAGGAGCTGGGCTGAGTGCTCCACAGCCCAGGTTTTTGGCTTTCGTCTCCCATTCCAAAGGTCCTCAGTTCAAGCTATACAATGTATAACAACAATACAGAAAAAGTAGACATTTACTGGACCTGAATAAAACTGGATACCACACCTTCTATAAGGTCACTTTATATAAAGCAGTACAATGTGCTTGCTCAATGAAAGGTTCTAAAAATATTTCTAAACATAAAGGCATATTTTATGATTATATTAATATTAGTTTTAAAAAGGTACTAAGATCATACATTACATTACATTTTAATTTCAATTTTAATTTCAAAATATTCTGCGAGTAGGTCAGAAATCAGCAGTCTTGTTACTGCTATGCATATTTAAGGGGGATATATAATACTGTATGTAGCATATGTCGCCCCACAATTAAAGCTAATCATTGTGATCATATTGGATTTTGCATGAGTTGTACTTCTGCATGGGAAGATGTCAGCGGCTTGTCTCCTCTGCAGACAGGCCCTCCATCCGTCAGGCCTTAAGTAGTTTTCCAACAGTACATTGACCTTGAGTGCATGTTATCGATTTCCTGTGGTGTCACACTGAGAGGGGTCCTTACCACATGGCCCCGCTGTGGGCTGTGATCAGGAACAGATTCGTGAAATCCCGATACGATGGTGATGGATCGCCAGTCTCTGCAGACCATCAATCCTCACCTACCATAACTGGCGAGTCACCTGCACTGAGTTTATCATCATACAATGTACGAGCCCGAGCTGCTTGACAATGTAAAATAAACTTTTACAATAATGCACTCCTATTTATGCATACTGTATATAACCTCCACAGAGGTCCTGACAATATTTCATACGGCTATCCTGACATCCAAACACCATCTGCATGACAACTGTGATGAGAAGTGGGATACAAGGGTATACAGTGAGTAAACGTAAGTAAATGTAAGTAAACCTATTTAACATGATGGTTAACATTAATACAGTGATAAATAAAAAAAAATCCATAGATACAGTGGATCCCTTTCACATTTGCGGTATACTGGAGTATTCCCGGCAAATTCACAGATTTTTGGTAAAAAAAAATAAAAATCAAGCGGACCCACGCTAAACATAAGCGTGGATGTCGTGCCAACCGTAACCCCCCTGAAAAGCAAAGATCGAAATATTGATATACTTTAGTCAGTATTTTATGAGTCACCTCTGTCGTGGCTATTACCGTTATTTCAGGCAGCAGTCCCCTCGTCCCAGCCTGACCACAGTTTTGTGCCTTCACCATTTTCCCCATGTGGAGAAGAACAACTTACAAGCTTTACCCACCAAGAGAATACATACTCCCTCTGCACAATGCTCCTTTTCACTAGGCTCCATCATGGGCCTCATGCAAACCCACCAAGAGGCACACAAGGATCAGGAATTGGCATGTACACAAATATCACGGATATGTGTTGCACTCGTAAAGGAGCATAAGCCAGAAACCTGCAGACTGATACTGCCAGTATCAGTGTGATGTTTTTAAGATACTACACTTTAATGTTAAAAGGGTTTAACATTGCAAAGATGCCAACTTGCCAAACAGTTTGAAAATGAATACTGCACTATATTAGAGACTATCGACATTAGAGTTTAATATTGGAAATCAGCAGATCATATACAGTACATATACTATAGACACAGGAGTTGAATGAGCACTCTTCCAAATAGAACCATGCAGGCATTAGCATTTTTTCCTTCATATTTGTGGTTTTGTGATGGCACAGCGTATACATAAATAAATCCAAGGGATTGGAAGACTTACAGCGGCTCTTCCTGTTTCCACTTGCGGTGTTGTCGATTATGGTTTTGCTTTTGGCTCAGCTGGTCGTTCAGTACTGATCATTGGCCATTAGAAAAGTGACAAGGCCTTACTCATGTCCTCCACTCTAGGAACACTTTGGTTTCCCTGTTGTATTCATCACAAAGAAGTGATAGGAGTTTGGCATTATAAAAATGCAATGATACAATATGAGGTACATAAGATGAAAAGAACTTCAGTGTTTTTTTTGTACTTAATCAAATTTTTATTCTGTCATTTATTCCCCCTCTCTGTGTCGTTTCCCAATCTTGCTCTCTCTGATGTACACATATTAAAGCAGAAAAGGTAGAAAAATACATTTACTAATACAATCTAAAGACTGCTGTGGATGACTGCCTTTTGGAAACCCAAAGTACGACAGCTGAATGATGCATTTTAAACCAAAATATAAGATGTGTGCTGTTTATTACAGTCATTGAAATGCTTAATCTCAGAGTTCTCTGACCTACCACTATTAGCTCTCACTGATCATCCCAGGAGTGTGTGGGGGTTGGCCCACGCCACACTTACGGCACTGTCCGAGCACGGCGCAGTGCGTGGGTTAAATGCGAATAGACTGTTAATGGGCACTTAGAGGATGGTGAAAACATTTTCCTCTAGAGACGTAGCGGTTTGGGGGTTTCTTGACCTACCCTTTGCAGTGATGTTCTCTGCCTCTTGTTCTCCACAGTGTCAATTATTCAGCATATGTTACCACTCTATTTGTCATCATTGCATCTAGATTGCCCTGATACTTGTCATGACACTTCTAGCAACCCATGAATTTTCTAACCTTTTTCTCTATATTTTGGTTAGAATACTACTCAACCAACAGCCCAAGTGCTACCCACCTGTGTCCACACGTTTCTCTCCTTCTCATCTACGCCATGCCACTCCTTTTACAGGACAGTCAGCAGAAACATAAACTAGTCTGGTTACTGACATCTGCGAGGTTCAAACAAGCCTTTAACGCTCAGCCAAGAAACAGTGTCTGTGATGGGTACTGGCAGTGCCCCAAGCCTCATGTACAGTCCAGACATAAGAGAATGCTGTTTAAGTCTGGTGTCACTGCTGGAGTGAGCTGCACATTTTCCAAACTTCTTTTTATTTTTTAAGGGCATTACTACAAGGCTGACTACAAGGTTTCCGTTCACACCTCATATAAGCTGAGACCTGGCTTCCATGCACAGTGGAATTGACTGTCCTTATTTCCTAAACAGTGCTCATTTTTACCACAAAGTAAGTCTTAAGGCCAAGTAAGACATCTGCAGAATGACAAGCTTTAAGTTGCAAAGAAAAGAAAGAAAGTAGCTACTCTTTGGAGCTACAGTATCTAAAGTATCTATTATACGTAAATTACCAATTAAAACATATGGACAGTGATTGGAAGTTAACGTTACACATTTTTGGTAACTGATCTGGATCAATGTGACTGAGTATGATTTACTTGATTGTCTGAGGTGATAAAACAAAACAAACATATGACACAAAGAAAGAACACAAGTACAAAATTGCCTCCATTAACATCAGACCCCTAAACCCCATTCCCACAAGTTCAGTGGTTCTTAACCTGGGTTCGAATGAACCCTAAAAGTTCGGTGAGGTGAGTCCGTCTCTACTGCAAAGGTCAATACACAACCGAATGATTGTGTCAATCCGTGATAACACGGCCCACTTGGCCATCACTGGATGCAGATGATCATGTGACATTGCTTGGCCAATCAATGCTGCAAGGAATTTAGTGCGCTCAGTAGTCAATGTAACGCTCATCAGTATCTGCACCAAAAAACGTGAAATTTCCCGATAATGAACAATTGCAAACTACTATACAGAGTTTTGAAGATGCCATAGATAATAAAAGCTAATAAAAGTCTACGATGTGGTGAAAAGTCAAGTAATGACTCCTGACTTCTCTGATCTCATACACTCAGTACACACAGTGTTTTCCGTCACAGCAAAGACTATTGTTGATGTGTAGGTGCAAGTGAGTGAATGATGTGTGCCTGTGGGAGGGAACAAATCTGCAATGGGAGGCAGAAGTGTCCAAATGTGACCCCCTCAGCAGAACCATTTCTAAAGGCTATCTACTCTAATTGACTGGCTGGTGCTCCGAGGCTTCTGTCCAACTCCAGTCCCTGTAGATCACCATCAGATGGATTGTGTGAACTTGCCCCTAATCAAGACGCATTTACCACTAATGAGAATACACTTAATGGCCAAGTAATGTATATGCGTATGTTTGGATTTGCAGGCCAATGCATCAGTATTACGCAGAAGACATACGTATAATACTACTGAAAAATTTCTATCACTTACAATACTGGATTCTTCGACCATGTCCATTTTCAGCAGTGAAACTTTATAGCTGTGTTATAGCTATAATTTACATTCACGGGCCTTCTGCTGTCATGTGTCCATGCACTTTATGTGTTCAAATTCTTGGCAGAAATTCTAGACTACAGAAAGATGCTGTTAGGTTGGAATCTGGCAGGGATATCTAATGCCTTATCTTACTACAGTATATACTAGTGATATGTGTACAGTAGAGCCTTCTTTCCATATGACTATTTGATGTGGGTAACATCTTACAATCTTCATCTCATCCTCATAGGATCTCTTAGCATCTGATTAAAAATGGAAACATGGAATTCAGTGTTTGATCACAGGTTCAGTAGACCTGGCGGAATAACCTTTCCTACATCTTTGCATCCCCAAGGAAGCATCAAACTTGACACCCATTAAAAATGTCCTGAATGTCAGTCTCAGTTGCATCTTTAAAAGTAGAGGATAGCCCTTTAAATAGTATCTGTCCTATGTCATCTCTGGTGTGTATTATACAACGGGCGGCGGGATCTTTTGGTAGGGCAGTATGCCACAGGAGACGACCAAGAAGAGTCATCCATCACTGACTTTTGGAGGCCCTTCTGCAAAGGGATGAGAGGCTAATGACTGCTTTGCTCTATCTAGTGATGGAACCTTGGGGTGAAAGAGGACTTTTGAGGCATAGAGACATTTGTCCATGTATGATTGTCTGTACTAAATGTAACATTATCTGATTAGATTTTCTTGACATTTTACTACATGTGGATGAAGTCTTCATACAATACAGTGTAGTGTTAAGTAAAAGGTTGGCTTCTGTTCCAGGGAAGGCTACTGTGGGGGCCTGGGGAAAGACGAACAAGAGATTTATGTCCGTCTGTGACGCATGCTGCTCTCGGTCTAATGTTAATGGAAAACGAGATGTACAAGAATCTGGCAGATATATACAGCTCTCTTTAATCCTCTGCTTGTCAGCCACTGTTTTAATCGCATTACAGTCCACAGTGATAAAATAGTTAAGACCAGAAAGAGTACGCAGAAGAGTGTCACATTTTCACCAGACTGCTTTCAATACATGATGTCATGCAATAAATTAGGCCTGGATACTTACAGAATAATCTCATCAAGTAAAAGACTAATTAATTTCATAACCGAGAATTGGTAACTATTCAGACAGCAATTATAATAACAATAGACACCCAGTTTTTCCAACATATCTTCCCACAACGTGTCTAACACAGAAAGGTCTGTCAGGGAAATGGCCTCACAATGCTTTACCTAAAGGCTGTGAGAAAATGACTCAGGGCACAATCTTATAAGCCTTCCCAAACAAGGAGGGACCATTTCATAGTTTGCAGGCATCACACTTGCTCTTTGTCCATCCAATGTGACGTCCACATTATTCCCACGTGTTTCAGATGCCTCCCTCTTCCTTGTTTCTTCAATTCTGTCACTGTTTACTTTCTAAGTCGATTTTTTTCCCCTGCCCTCTGTTCTCAACCTCGCTGCCCACTTCTCTGTAGGAGAGGAACTGAGACTGTAATAGTCTCAGAAATATGTGAATATCCACAGTGGTGGCACATAACATCGTGAAGTGACTGCTACTATGACATTGTGAAAATGTCTACCATGAAAGTTGGCTTAAATCAAAGCATGAATAGTTTTATTGCCCGATATATGTATACACTAGTAGTTATGGATTTAATTAAGAACACACATGGTGGTAATGTTGAATTTGTTTGAATCTGGAGTTTAAACAGTTTAAACAAAGTTTAAACTGCCATACAAGTGTATAAAGAAGCTAACCACTGTTAATATTGAAACATACAAACTAGCAATGACATACTCGTGCTTCACTGAAATGACAGTCTTGTTCTTCTACTTATGCTTGGGAGGTGAGACTCTTCACAGCTGACTTCGGGCGAGAGGCGGGGTACACCCTGGACTTCTCTGGCGTTGTGGGTGTCTTCATGGGCTTCCGGGGCACTTCCATGGCAATGCTGGACTTTCGGGTGGATGGTGGGGTTTAGTTTAATCTAGTTCAAAGACTCTGTGGAGCATTTGATGGTACTTATGCATGATGTGTCTGCCAAGCAGCTGCAGAGACTGAGCTCTAGCATTATGCAGACCCCTCTACAGCCCTTGAGCCACCTATGGGTCTCAATAAAGAAGCCTGTCCTGACCTGGCAGTGGGATGGTCCCACATAATCAACACTATGTTTGTTTACATCATGTGCTGACAGCACATCACATGTAGGAGAAAAGGAGTGCTTGATTTGGTCACCCTCTCACAGCATACTAGCAGAGTAATTATCGGTTATCTGAGCTATTTTTTTTTGTTTGTTTGTTTTTTGGGATTTATTTGTATGCTCTTATAATTTCTCATATCAGCCCGATAATTATTGGAACTACTTATATTTATTGTGCACTCCTACTGCTTCCCCATCCACCCCATCCATCCATCAATTTTCTGTAACACCTATCCTCACTAGGGCCACAGGCATGCTGGAGCCTATCCTACTGCTTCCTATTAAATATATCATTGTGTATACGTATACCTGTCATACGTTTATGACAAGCACTAATAAAACAATGATTCACTTCATTTAAGTCGTCAGTTTTGCAAACTCATTTTAGATAATAGAACGCCACACATCTTATACAAGGCCCAACCCGTCTCACGTAGTACAACCAACACATCAGATCAGATCAAACCAAAGCAATGTTACCAAAATGTATCCTACTGAATGATGATGTTATCTAATGTGTAACGGCCCCAAACTTGAGATGGTTATCAATGCTGGATGTCTGTGTTCATCACTCCAACTCTGGAGCTCAGCCTCATCAACCAACCAATCCCTAGACCAACAGAAGGGGAGATAAAAACAGGACTGCATAAACCACAGCAGACCCTCTTCCTTAAGCACAAAAAAACATTGGCCACCGCTTCCCGTTTCAGAGATGGCAACAAGATTTCATCCAGGAAAGGATGAGTATTCTCTTAGCTAATCCTACTTCTGTGGTATTGGTTGGGATTAGCCTGACTATGTGGCTAAGACCACTATGAGACTCATAAAAAGGGCTAGTTAATATTAATGGAAGACGTAATGACAGCTTGGATCACAGTGATTTGGACTGTATGATAAGTGGAATTGTATATGTGCCTGGTGTTTATTTGTTCTTTCCATGATACCTACTGGGTGATTTTTTACATTATAGGCCACAGATTAGACAGTTTCTACACCGCACCATATTAAATCTCATCAAACAAAACAGGCCAGATCATGTCATCACAGTCTGGCACTCCCTGGAGACGCCAAAAGCTTTGTCTATCAGTTCTGGACTGTGTTCAAAATCCTAAAGCAAAGCTAAATTTGTGTAACAAGATCTTGGACCTTGAGAAGCATGCTTGCCACAACAAATTGGCCTCATGCAGAGACAGAGAAATGAGGGGAGGTCGGGAGAGGGAGGGCTGCAAAGCAAGATGATGTGAGTGCGCACAGGGAGGTAATCTTACAGCCTCCATGGCCTGGAGGGACCCAGCCCCCTGATGCTAAGCATTTGGCTTAGGCCCAAATTGTGAAGACAAACACAGTGTCTTCTTCAATTAGACACACCTCTCTCTGGGTGGGTGATGCTCGACTGAGCAAGATGTTCCAAGGTGTTTATTAATCTCTGGATAATGTCTTTCTCCTGGATAGGTCATTGTTAAAATGTGGTAGATTTAAAATTCAACTTTTAGATGTAATGGCTATGAATTGTGAATTTAACATTGTTTTCCTGTTTCTGCTTTGGAGAGTTGTAGGTGCTACATGAATGAGTTCCAGTGACATTAAGCTTGGCTGTTTGGATATTTAAAGGGTCTCTGTGTGACTCTCTCAAGACTGCCGTTTTGTATTTTTATAAATACCTTAATATTTCTTTTTAAACCGAAACGTATAGAAATTCCACCGGCTGGCACATGTTGCCATTTGTGGTTTGAAAAACAGGCAGAATCTTTCTATTCACAGTTGCAAATGACAAATTGTCATCCGGGCAATGACTGGCATTCATGGCTGATCCTCTCGGCTATCTCACACACGTGCATACCTGCAGGGTGTATCTGCACAGGACTGGTTCCAGAACGGTGACAAACAATTTACACTGGGCCAAGCATGTAAATTTTCCTGGGGAAAGAATCAGATCTAGCCAATATAATTCCCCAAATATAAATGGTTTAAATGTAAATTATTTGATAAATAAATAAACAGAGAAAGACTTTAGCCTCCCCCGTGGTAGACCAAAAGATGTGCCCTTGGGCTGTACATTTAATGATGGCTAATGTTACAAAGTATTTTTTTATACCTACTGTAGTCCCAGCAAACCAGCAGAGCACTCACCAGTGACTTTACCCATTTATTTCATTTACACACTTCAGACATACTTATACTATAATACTATACTATATATTTTGTGTGTATGTTTTATCTTCAATATTTTTTTCACTGCACTCCCTTCTCTGTTCCACAACACATAGGGTTAAAACACCAGTCTTCCTGTCTTGGCAATAGTCCCAGACTATAGGACATGCCTGAACATGTAAAGGTGCAGACAGTGAAACATGAGAGGCTGCAAGTTGACAGCATACAGTACTGTATATACATACTTTGCAGCACATACATACAATACAAACAGAAATATATACTGTACATACAAAGGCACAGACAACAAGCAAAATCATCACCATCAATCCTATTTGCAACTGCATCTGGTTTAAGTTCAACTTACTTGCATAGCTAACTCATTGTTTGTATGAGTCGTAAGCACACCGCCAAATTGGCAGTATTCTACAATGTAAAATGATTAGTGTAATTGGAACTTTAGAAAAAATCTATCCGTTCCAGAAGGCCTGATGAAACGTACTCTAATCCAATTAAATTTTCCCAAAAGAAATAATGTAAATAATGTAAATCCAATTAATCCGTTCAAGATTTATGCAAGTAAAACTATAACTGGAAAACTATAAAAATGTGTTTTGTATTCACAGACTTGCGGCATAACTGTATTAGTTAGCAAAGAACTACAGAGTCTGCCATGACATCATAGACGGGTGATCAGCTGACCTACAGTTCATGTCCCCATGTAGTAGCAAGTGAATAGGAAACAATAATATATATACGTTGTGTGATAAAAATGCCCTAAAAAGACAGTTGCACTAATGCGGTGTATTAATAACATGACATATTGAACATATTGTACATTAACCAGAAAATGTATGCAAACCAAGGCAAAGTAGAGGATGCTACCCATGGCTCTGCTGTATAACAAAATGACGTAAAAAATGTACTACAAAGGCCAGTGGTAAATGTACAACCACGAGATCATATCAGCATACCAACATGTATAATAATATTAGACATAGAATTATTTATTTTAGTATTACAGATGTGAACCTTTTGTTGATAAAGTCAACTTGATGCTTGTGTGGTGCACCACATGTGCAAAAGTTTAGTTCCCTGAAGTAGTCAATGAAACCTCTAGCACACAGGAAAGTTAGGTATAATCATGTACGTAAAGCAGGACATGGCACCGCTCTTTGACCCTAAACAAAAACAACACAAATGTTCTAACCCTTGCCTTTTGCCACTGTTATTTGGCCCTCTTCCTAAGATATAATGAATGTCTGTTACCGATCGCCTCTTCCCGCCGTTTGCTGAGCTGCACCCACAGGCACTGGAATTACTACCCTGACTGTTACCACTTGCCTCGCTCATCTTCTTCTCCAGCTGTGTTGTCTCAGTTTTATTGTTTCTTCTCTTCCCGCATGATGTGGTGACTCTACCAGGAAAGGTACGCCCACACTTCCAGTCAAGAACCATGAAGACGTTCTTGTACATTTTATTCACCAAAGATCGCACATCAGAGAAGAAAATGCTTGGAAAGGAGAGTCTGTGTGGTTTTAGCTGGCGCCTAATAGCATGGTGGTGTGTGTAGACTCCGGTACTCTGGAGATCTCAGGGATGAGTCCAATATTAGTGAGGAGTGATAAAAACAAAAATAAAAATAAACCAATTATTGAAATCCTTTTGGTGGGTAGAAGATGTTAAACCAAAGCTACTCTGTATGGACAGACCCAATATTAGCAGAATAATACTACAAAACCGCAAATCTGCATAGGTAATTTTTAATTCTTTATCAAGACAACTGATTTTGTTTGAAAATTGTTTGTTTATAATAAAAACACCTTCAATATCAGATTCTTGTTAATTTTCAAGACTATATAAACAGTGGTAGGTACACTTGCACAGTACCACAAATCTGCATGTATGGCTGACATAAGCATGGTAAAATATTACACCACTCTCAATGCGTTGCAGTATTCACCTTGCAATCCTAAACTTGTTTCATAACTTACATGGTGCAGATGGCAGGCAGGATCTTGCATCGGTTAACAATGTTTTTTCTTTTTTTTGTCTACTTGCTGGTGATATGAAGTCAGTTGGAAAACTGATTGTAGTACTGAACACGGTGCTTTTTGAGAAAAATACAATCAACGAGGCTGACAGATTATTTCCTTGTTTGTCATATTTGCATGTCTCAAGGATCACGTACACGCATACACAGTACACATATAGCTGAATAATAAACAATAAATATTCTGATCAATCCATGTCAATTTCAGACTTAAAATAATGTACAGAATTAAGCCGGCCCATTTCCGGTTAAAGCACACCCACTTCCGGTTTATTTTAAATGGGAAATTTGATATTGCTGAAATAAGTGAGACATTTGAAAAGAATGAGAACCTTAGCAGAAGTTGTATTTTGTGGTTCTGTGACTCAGTGTGCCCAGTGTGCAATAATGACAAAGTAAAATGCGCAAGAGTGGGATAAGCTCTCAGGTCCTCCATACACTCCTCTTCACTCTAATTGACAAGTGTAATTTGATGGCACTGGTAACAGAGTTAGAAAGCAATTAGCGTCATGGCCCATCGGCACAAAAAGTGCAGTGAGCCCACCTGTGGGTCACTTTTTAATTTGGTTAAGTGCTTAGTGCTTAGCGCAGGACTCCTGTCTTTGATATACTCTGTAGATGGTAAATCCTGTTAGCGCTAACTCCACAAACTATCCCACTGACTGATATCCATCTAATCCACTGGTTAGAGGCTCACCAGGCTGCACAACAAATTATTAGGGTGTCATCTGGCCACCGAATACAATCCACATTCGATCGCGATAAAGAAATGAGAAGAAAAAAGAAGATAGATAAAAGAGAGGGCAACAAGCAACATGGGGAGAGGCAATGAACGGGGAGGGTGTTTAATTAAAGCAACTGATCCGTGCTGTTTGCTGAAGGACTAATTGTCTTTCCCCCTGATGAGGCTGTTTTCTCCAAATTACACTGCAGATGATAAATCCTTGGTTGTGGTTAAGACAACTGCACACACTACGATAAAGAAAAGAATAATTCCTGACAATGATGTTTAAAGAAGAATTTCAGAGACATGTTTTTGTAGCGCTGAGATAGGCTCCAGCACCCCCCGTGACCATCGTGAGGATAAGGGGTAGAAAATGAATGAAGGAATGAATGTTTTTGTGGCTACCATTGTTTTTAATCAGACCTGTGTTTTTTTTTATCTTGTCAAACACCACAACGTCCCCCTTTTGCCCACTGGGAGTGTTTTTAACACATTGTCTCGAAGGTGGGTACTTGACCCCATGTGACCTTTGACCTCTGATTATACAGTACAGTATTTCCTGCCCACGTTCCTCTGCCAAATTGTAGTTTGTTATCTTTGACTGAGAGCAGACTGCATGGTCCAGTCTAACTGGTTCTGGAGGGGTATCAATGTCCAGCTGACGTCCCTATGCTGGGTTGGTAAACCCTGACCAATAGTCAGCACGAACGTTGTTTTAAATGCTTTCTTCCTACATAGTAACCAGTAAATAGTAGTAATACAATAATTACACCAAAAAAGTACCAAACCAATTACTATTACATTTTGTAAAGAGATGGTGCATGGACCATTGAAGTTAAAAGTGCAGTTACAGAAATAGATTTTTGCCTTTTGAGTCACATTGAAGTACATATAACAAGCGTATTCTAGAATCAAATTGTATGTTAGGTACGATCACATGTTGGCAGGTCTGCACTAACACTGAAAGTACTCTATGCCTCTCACCCTCTTCCCCCAACAGTTCACCGTATCCCTAAAGGGAGGCGCACCTCGCTATTTGAAATGCACTGCATTAATGGAACAGTCTACCCTTGAAATCATAATGATATTGTCTCTATTTGTGTTACCCTAAAGAAGTAAAAAACACAGCTATAGTGATGTTTCCAGTTAGGCTTGGTATAACCTGACATTCTACTTATACATGTCATAACAAAAATGCTAAAACACAATATGGTTTATTGAGTATGTATCTTTCACATTTATGACTTTAAGTGACACTTAATTGAAAAATATGTATATTATTGTGGTTGTAGTTTTCAGCGGTGTAGAAGCAAACAAACAACGTATGCAAGAGCGTAATCAAATAATCAATACATTGGACTGCCCTTTGTTCGTTTGCTGTTATTTCACATATCTGCATACCACACTGATATGACTTTTGAAATGAAAGAATCAATCATTATACTATCCAGACGAATGGATTTTTCTCTGTTTTCTCGTCAGACTATTGATTCAGTACTACATCACAACTGGCTTGATAGCTGTCCGCACTCTGATTGGTGGATCTTAAACAGTTACGAGTTAAAATTGGTCAGAATTATTTTAAAAAAACAAACGAAAAAAAAAACCTCAACCCACATAGACAAAGCTAAAACTGTGGCCCCATGCTTAACCAAACAAATGCGGGAAGCCACAGGCCAAATGACAGCTCCCACAGCAAGGGACAATGACATAGTGTCCACTGGTCTAGTGGGAATCTGCTGAAAGACATGGAGGCAGCATGCTAGCTCTTTGTCTTCATTGATGGCCTAAATCCTGCATCTCAACTCCCATATGTGAAATAAAACAATGTTCTTTTAGTAATATGTTACTTTGACTGCAACTGTACAACATGTGCACGTTAACTTTTATTGCTAATATTTGCAGCAAGGTATTAATGAGGTTTTATACTGAATAATCCTTTGCATAGGGAGGTAAAAGCTCATTTTCTTTGTGTTTATTGCTTATATTTGTTCAATATCACATTTAAATCAAAACAATTAAAGCATTTTAAAGACAATGGGATACACAATTGTTTGAGTATTACCTTTAACTAAATAAAAGTAAACTGCAACCTGACAAAAGGCACAGTCACACTGGTCCCCTGCCCTCCAATGGCCTGTACACACACTGCCCTCCACATTTGTGTGCCATCACTTCATGATACGACACTAACATTGCAGCATATTTTCAGTTATTGTAATTATATACAGGAATTGTGCAACGTGGTATTATAATTAAATGGTGGAAGTAATAATACGACTTATAAGGTCTATAGGTTGCGCAAGTAGTTACTGCAAGTTGTTTTGGTTGTTTCTCATGCAAGGTGGAGGTTATTATGAATTACAATAGGTTAGAATCATCATGTTGAGGTTGGTCAGTGCTCCTGATTTCTATTCTGCCATGCTCCTAGGAAAACATACATGTATATCGCTTGGGAACAAAGCTCACTGGTCAAAGTGGACTTTATGTGTTAAACATACCCAAGCCTGGTACAAAGAAAACTGTGTTCAACAGACACGAGCAATGACACTGCACTCCACCTTCTGCCAGATGTAACGCAGCATCCTAAATCATAAAAGCCAATTAAATAAGATGCATTGATGTTTATTGCATCCATCCTGCTGCCTTTGTGTGGCTGCCATTTGTCTGCAGGTTTGTGTCTTGCAATATGTTCACTCTGGACTAATGCCTCTAACAGCAAGCTACAGCTTGAATGGGGCGCAACAGGAAACACATAGCTGTCGTCCAAAGTCTCTACCAGCCAGGGTTCCTGGTGATGATAAAAGAGTTCAATCTATGCTGTAATTATATTATGATTTATAGTTTTTACTTTATATGGTGGTTTGTGAGAGGGAGGGGGTTAAAAATACTTTGCAGCAGCCTATTCTGCAATATAAAAAAGTGAGGTGTCTTGGCTTCAACTTGGCATGGAGTGGGAGCAGAAGACACAGACGAGGAGCGGATGTTCTTTTGAGAAGATTACACAGGACATCAGTGCTGCACAGCTCAGTGATATTCTAGCTTGGCTGCAAACATCTCAAACAGTAGCAAACACAGACTTCTTCCATCAAAGTGTGGGGGACATGTTTGCTTTATTGTATTTTTAAAGTTGTTTCTGGTCAAGCACTCACCAAAGCATTTCACACATTGATTGATATTGACCCGAGCTGCTACAACATGGCCTAATTAAGAGTGAACTACTCAGTCTCTTTCAACATCATCATGTTAAACTGATTTTTTTGTCTGCACTGTAGAACCTAGAATTAACTAATACATAGTTACTGGACTGTATCTTTAAATATATGACACACTCCGAATACAGTTATACAGTTACAGAATACAGTGGACAGTTATTCTAATATACACACGACTAAGGTAAACACTCGCTAAGGCATTCGGAAGACACATTTAAAGACTTTGTGATGATATGTATTATTCCATCCTGGATACTAGATGTCAGTAATGTTTGGTGAGACACACAAGAATCAGACTTGACGGCCCGAACAACAGGCTTTCATTGCAGGTTTGACTGATATCACTTCAGCCATAATAATCTCAGATAAGAATCCCAAATAAAAACATGGAGTAGAGTTTTGGACATAACCCATGCAAAACTGAAACTCTACTTTGAAATACAAACGTTACTTCCTGTCCGCCTTCCCACCACTCAGCTCCTCGAGAAGAAAAGGTGACCATATGGTGTTATTTTATGTCTAGAAACTGCATTTAGACATTTGTGAACAGCTTTTGAAACCAATTCCTGTATTAGCCTTTTTGTACAGTGTCTTGTAGTTGCAAATAAATGCAAACTACAAACACAATAATAAGCATATTGCAAGACAACAACTTCTGATGATAAAAACTGAACATTATTTTAGTTATATTACAGTTAGATATATTACATTGTCCACATATTCCCTGTATTATTGTAGTGACTGAGAAAGCGTTCTCAATGACATGGAGCGTTTTCCCAGGGAAAGTATAATTACAAGAGTACCTTAAGAAGCATTGCTGCTATTTCCATTACATCTTGAATATTTCATTCTGTACTGAATTACAAACCCCATTTCGCTCACAAAATTCTGTCTTGACTCATTAACACATCATTATGTAGTGTGAATAATAGCTGATAATAGACCGACTGCCCAATGCCAACGTGCTGCGCCACATCCTCACAGATTGTGGCTCAGGCATGGATGCCGTCACCATCGTCACTTGCAGCATCAGTGAGGATTTTTTATTTTTTTATTTATGATGAAAGTTAAAATACAGGAAATTTACAAGACGCTACTTAAACAGGAGGGGGAAGGGAAAGTTTCCTGTGGAAATGGGAGATGGTTTGACAGATATGGGCGACAGATGGATAGCAGATATGATATGACCATTACATTTAAGAAGTAATGCTGAGATAGTGAAGACACAGTAAAAACTAATACCAAACTGTTTGTTCCCAATGCTTTTACATTAACGTGAGAGCAAGCAAGGACGAAGAATTCTTCTTATGAATAATGAAGTAGTTAAGTTTAGTGTCAAGACTGGAGCAGAAGCAAAGTGAAGAGAATTGCTCTTGTATGCAAACAGTGGTGCCTATTGTCTTAGTGAGGAGGTGTTTTGGTCTGGATTGGTGGGCCTGCTGCTGTAATTGCAGGCTGGAATGTCAAACTGGTCCAAAGATGTGCTCCGACTTACTGACTGTCATTGTGCATGTGAACTCTGACCCCAAAGCTGTGCAGTCACAGATAGCAATTTGGATGATGAGCTTTTATTAGTCAATTTGATACCGGCCAAGCATAAACAGTCACTAACTGGACTAAATGCTTTGCAAAACATGTGATGTCTAGAGAAGATTCTCAAATATGCAGTATAATGTGTTTTTTTTTTTACAATATGTTTTTTTGCATTTAAATAAATGTGCATCAGTTGATACAATCAAGGCTTGTAAGCTGGTGACAGGCACTGGTTGTGTAGTTTTTCGACACACACAATACAAAAATAAACCATGTACATGCAGTTCTATGTTTGAGAAATATGAATATGTCAACATGGACACAAGCTTCGAGCAGGTTTGTGGAAAATGAATCAACAGTGCCTCTGCTGGATTGTAGTTTATTCATAATGTGATTCATCAGGAATCCATACCACGCAGTCGGCAGAGTTCTCAGAGATCAATAAATTAACTAATTGGTTTTGATGCCCACCCCAAGCAAAAATGGATTTAGTAGTTTTGGGGTAATCCTGTTCACTAACGACTATAAAAACATAGAACGTCCTTAGGGAGGTTATTATAACACAATGCTAATTATCTCACGAGAATCACAAACAGCGCCTACAATAGAAGCTTAAAGTTTGTCTACAAATGTAAGGATGTAGAGTCATTTGTCACGTTCTATCACATATGCAGACGTGCAAAATACACACACACACGCATGCACTCTCTGGCTCTGTCAGACAAGCTTGGAGACTCATTGTTCCGCAGGAAAGGATCTAACTATACAAACTGTAGGCTTGTATACTCTAGATTTAACCACATAATAGTGTCACCGCATATAACCCTACAGCTTCCGTTTACTTTATGTTGAGGCCATTGCCCACACATGTCCAGGCTGTACTTCTAGGAGGGTAGAGCCACATGAAGCGCCAAAAAGAAACGTTTTTGATAGGCAACTAGAATGTGCAAATTTACCCTCTTCTGCCTTGAGGCCTTTGGGCTACCAGGAAGTGAAATGGCCGAAGGGATGCAGCTGTTGCTGTTGCTTCCACTCATAGAATGACGTAAGTTTACTAGACTACAATTTGGACGCACCCAACGTTTGACTTTTTCTCCAACGCACAGCTGGGGTGCAAAGAGAGCGAAAGGAAGACTCCCATTACTGTGAGAGGTGCAGGTGTGAGGATTACAGATGAGGGACTTTCCAAAAACTGTGCATTCTAAAGAGAGAAAAACCGCCAGCATGTGGCAGCTAACAATGCACATAACGAGACACACCAATTCCAACTATAAAGCCTTAAAAAAACAATTCTATTTACAAAACTTACCTGTATACAAACCAAGCTACAGCGACATTGTTCTTGTAGCAGCTAACAATGCGATAGGACACCAATTTGTACTGACTAACAAACAAGAACTACCGTAAGAACAACTATGAATAGACAAGTATTAGCCAACATTCCATGTTTTGTTTATTCACGGCTAGATGGACTGTGTTGGATTGTCATGTGCTATGTGCCCCTTGTATCACAAATCAATATCATGCTGACTTTTTCGGACGGACAGAAAAGGGAAATATGTGTGCTCATGATTCATGTAAGGATTGTGGAGATGGGCAAAATAAAAAATAAAAATTCAGTGTTCCTTTACCTTCAAGATTCCAAAAAAGGGGGATTTTTACAGTCCTGGTGGCACATCTGCCCTGTAACTGCGGTCTCGTTCCACCAGTTTGGCCACTGACACCTTATTCTTCATTGAACTACTTGAAATGAATATGTCATATTGCAATAATGTAAAAATATTAAGTCCACTATTAATCAGCAACAACAACAATTTGTAGTATTTTGAAATAGCTCCACAGTCATGTATATGGTACACATGTATCTTTGTCACTGTCACATTGGCTTGCCCTATCTTTGTGGACTATAATAGTGTTGGGTCATCCAGGAACCCTTAAGTGATTGTTTGCTATGGGGACCAGTGACGTGGCCAAGAGAGGCATGTCAGGCAGACACTATCATTCATTCATTTTCTACTGCTTATCCTCACAAGGGTCATGGGGGTGCTGGAGCCTATCACAGCTGTCTTCAGCGAGAGGCGGGGTACACCCTGGACTGGTCACCAGCCAATCACAGGGCACATATAGACAAACAACCATTCACACTCACATTCACACCTATGGACAATTTGGAGTAGCCAATTAACCTAGCATGTTTTTGGAATGTGGGAGGAAACCCACACATGCACAGGGAGAACATGCAGACTCTACACAGAGATGGCCGAGGGTGGAATTGAACTTGGGTCTCCTAGCTGTGAGTCCTGCGTGCTAACCACTTGTTGGCCGTGCAGCCTGACCCTATCATAATGGGGAAAAAATAAAATAATGAATGAATGATAAACTTTTCATTCAGAATCACTCATGACTTCAGATATGTAATTCACTTTACAGTGTAATTAAATGTTTTTCAAACAATTATGAAAATTATCTACATTTGTTGAGTTTGGTGTTAAAGCTGAATGCAGAGCTCAGTTTTGCTCACAGGGAGTTGTGGAGGACCCACGCTCAGTCACAGTCAGATGACATTTTAACCAGCTTATCTGTGTAACAATTGAGAGAACATCATTAACGTGGACACATACACCATGTAGTATTGAAACAGACCAAGGCCTTAGTAATAATGGCAATTTCAGAGGCAGCACAAAGACAGAGGTGATGCACATTTGCGGGTCAGATGTCTCTGATTAAGATAATTCCATAACCCTGCTATTTCGTCGTGGTCGTTAGTCTTAATGCCATCCGACATAAAATGAATTTAGTTGTAATGATGTAGATTACCATTTTAGATCAAGTCTTATTGGACAAAGACAATAGTGATGATCTGAGAGGGAACAAAATGTGTCTAATCACGTTTCTGCAGGGCAAAGGTTTACCTCATATAAGTTTCAAATTTACAACAATATACGCCTCAAATGTCAGTAAAATCCTATAATTAGAAAAGTTGATTAGATCTGCATCTAACACCTCTTCTCGAAAGGATTCCTAACTGTAGTACATATGCTTAAGTTTATTGTGACCAATACATTCTTGGGATACATACTATGTAGTATTTTTTTAAATAGAAAATCAACTTTTATGCATGCTTGTGTGCACTACTAGGTCCAATCATAACCCTCTCCAGTCCCAAGCATAATAAATGCAATAATTATGCGTTTGTGAAATAACTGTAAATCATTTAATGACCCTACAAGGCGAGAGTTATTTTTAAAAGGGGATTCATCAATATTCTCCAGGGGTACGCAGAGAAAGGTCAGAAAATCTCTCATTAGGCTATGGGCATGCGCATGTGCATGTGCATCTCTGCATTTGTGCAAGCGGGTATGCATTTGGGAAAAGATTTGCGTCATTGGGTCTTGTTTTCGTCTGTGTGATCATGATGTGTTCACTGGTAGAAACTGACTTTGTAAGTATGTTTTACTTTGAAGCACATTTTGATGAACAAAAGCATGGCCACTGGACAAGAGTACAAACCTTCATTGAGTTTCATTATGGATTGGATATTAGACACCTTGAAAAACACATCTTAACCTCCTACATTTTGTTTTAGCCCATAGCCCAATGCAGTTTCCCTTCTGTAAAGTTTCTTTGTCATTGTCATATTTTAATTTTTGTGTAATACTGCTTATCCAGTCAAGCCTTGTTTAGTTCAAAATAATTAGCAACCAGTAACCATTGTGCTCTTGTATATCTTTCCTCGTAAAACCTTTATTATTAACTATATAGACAAAGTTTTTTTGCAACATTACATAATACAGCTGCCCAGATAGTGCTACAAGTACTATATGCCTGCTACAAGCATGTACTCTATGCCCCACATAACAGACACAAACATGATAGCTGTCAGCTGTCGGTAACAATTTGCCAAAGTTTAACGTTAGGATATACATTCAATGATTGCTATTGTAACGACAGCGTGACCATCTGTCCCTGCATGCAGCCACATACTTCTGAGATATTCAGGCATAAGCAGGGGTATTGAAGCATATATTTACCGTTATGCGGGAGCCCGAGAATGCCTGTATACATACAATATTTGAGGCTAGCAGTTGGGCTTCATGGGGGTAGGTTGCCATGGTGAATAATCCGCTGGTTCCTTCCAAGGGGGCATTAGCAATTCACATTTTGGGCAACACTTTTACTCTGGTTACACCCTAACTACAGATTGGTAGTTTTGGCTACTTTAGTCCGATTGCTAATGGTCAATAAGTAGGGAGGACCTGTTTTATGTGCATATTTTACAGATATTATAATTTCAATTTCAAAGTAGGCTATTTATAATTTATTTATATTACACTGTATCTACAGGTATGTTATGATTGGCATTGGCATTTCCAACATTACAAATAAAGATGACACACACGCTGCAATTTTTTTAATTTTCTGCTAAAAGGTCAAACGTGCAGTACGAAAGTGTATAATAACATGCATAAATAAAAACGGAATAAAACAGTGCCGTGAGTACCTTGGAAGATAAAAAGCGCTACACAAGTGGAAACTACAAATTTACACACTGCTGAAGTGTGTTCTAGTGCAACTCTTTAGTGATGACGTGCAACATATTTTTTGTCCGCCTCATCAAGTCTTTCTATTCGAGATAGCGTTCAAGGGTGCTTGTCTCACCGAACAATTACTGACACTTAGTGGCCAATGTAGAATACTACATTCATAATTTGAATGCATCGTTCTAATGTTTTTTTTATTTTAGTTGATGAAGCCATTTGTATTCTTGAAAATGCTTAATTTAGGCAAAAATATGTACAATAGGCAAATACAATACATGCATACTTTTTTTTTTACTGATATGCTGTATTCAACCACAAAATGGTTCTCCCCCCTTTTACAAATGACTTATCATTCTATATCATTTTATATCACTTACAGAAGACAAGTTCTGTGTACCGTATACAATATGTGCTTTCATATGAAATCATCAAAGTCAAACACTGCATATCAACATAGGCAGTGACATGCACACACTAGCACACACACACACACACACACACAGGTAAACATGGCCACGTCACATACATGCTCTCATAGTTGCAAAGTCCATGTTGTGTGAAAGCATGTTAACCCTTGAAAGCTCATATATCAATAATGTGCTATACATATTAGCCTTACACATGATGATAAATCAGTGCTTTATGTTTTTATGTGACTGTAATTATAGCTAATTTGTTTAGCAATATTGACTGGCTGCCTTTGATTGTTTTACATACCAGACAGTCTAGATTTGTGGTCTGCAGAATTAATCTGGAATTTGACACGTGGTGTATGGGACGCAGGGGGATACATGTGCAGCGGTAAATGTCCAAACTGCTGTCATCCTCATGAAGCGCTCACACCTCCAGACGAAAGACAAAGTCATCCTGTCAAACTGGGACAAATACTTGCCACCAATGTCAGAGATGCTATCCAAAATCCACCTAAAGAGTCCAAATCTGCTCTCCTTGTGGCCTTCTTGTGTCTGTTCTGTCCTGTGTTGCACCCTCTTCAGCCTCACCCTTCTCCTGACTAATGGATTAGGGTCATTATGACATGGCTGTGCCCACATTCTGTTGCTAGGGTGAAAATTAATATTCCAGCTTTGTTGTTCTCACTCAACTGTTGATTGTTGAGGTGCAGGGCAACACTTTCAACAGAGGGAAATGCAAAGAGCGTTCAAAAAGGTTAGTATATACTGTATTTTAAAAGTTGTATGACTCTGCAGAGGCTTTATGAACTCTCAGGTCATCACCAGTGGTGATACATAAAGGGGCTGAGGTTAAGGGCAGAATGCAAAAGTGATGGAATGCAAGTGTATAGGCTGATTAGATAGCTGTCTGGACACACACACGCGCAGACTAACAAACAGACATCTAGCAAACAATTCAGTGACCTATGCTCTCTCCACTCAGCCACTTCTATCGTTCAACAGTGTGAGAGGAGTTCAAGCCTGACACTCACAATTCACTAACACTCATTCTTTTTAGATTTAGATTTTTCTGCAGAAATTATGCACATACTACAGTAAAAATAAATACAGTAATTTCCAATGTTGAAGCAGCTATGCTTTTCTTAAACTTTGAACCCTGCAGCTTATGGTCATGTTCTAATCTTGTGACATTTCCTTTACTGCAGAACTACTATTTATCGTTTAAATACTGTGCTCCTCACGAGTCAGTGAGGAAACGGCAGTTCTTTCTTCGGCAGGAGCCAATCACGAATTATAAGGGAACTCATGACAAGCTTGTCAACCCATTGGAAGGGGGAGCTCCCTCTGGTCGACAGACGCAGCTCAATGAATCATTGCAGCACCTCTATACTTGTATATTTCCTATCTACCTCTAGGGTGTTAAGTTACTGTGTGATGATTTTATTGTTTTATTCTGAGATGACAACATGAGTCAGACTGTCCCGGCAATTTCTGATGGGTTGTCATGAGTTTTCCCATACATCATGATTGGCTCCTGTCAAATAAAGAGGTACCTAGTCCTCATGGACTTGTGCATGCCATAATAGGCCATTTCATGACGTGGATATGTGCGGTTTATAGTCAAGTGCATCCATATATGCACAAATCTGTGCATTTTTTTTCTAAATTGAGCAGGTGAGGCTTCAACACCGGTGTGTCTCATACACCAGAAAATACGGTCAATTAGGAATTTTCTTTGTTGCGGTTATAAATAGATTTTTGACTAATTTCCTTCACCTTTTACAATTACTGAATTACATTTTATTAATATATTTTCCATTCCTATGTTGCATTCAGCGTAATGTTCCAGTTGACTTTTGCTTACGTTTTTTCTTGTAAGTTGTTTGGACCACTTTGTTTGTTGGACTATGTTTTCATATATCCTGTTGTATTCCTAAAAGCTATTTCCATTTCCTGTAAAAACACAGAAAAAACATTCATCTATTGTGTTTCCTCGTTGTGGAAGTCAATCTTCCAAGCTTCATACTTGGTATTGTTTGTGACTTGTGTTGCTTTCCTTGCTGTACAGTTTCCCCTCGTTTATTCCGTGTAATTAGTTCCAGACCTGACCACCAGCGATGTAAGGTAGTGATGTTTGGAAATGCGATGTAGTGAGGGACAACTGTATATTGATCACGCTTGCTGTTGAGGCACAACTTGTCATAGCTGACATCAGGTTATTGCTTCTTCATACAGCAAACTACCTGAGACTAAACAGCACCTCTGCCGGTAGTAGCCAAGTAGGACATTCCATTTTGGCTTCACTTGTGTGGAAATGCTATTTATTGAGAGTCAATTTCACACAGTGATTATTATGCCCATACCAAGTTTAAACTTCCATTTCTAATAGAAAAGCAATAATCCTGAAGCATACGTCTCATTACATGAGAAATACTTTACTTTAAACTTTATAATAACTGTGCATGTGTTTTTGAAATAGACTTTACTCCTTTTTGTTTCAATGTGTTTTACTCTTCAGGCATTTTCATATTAAGCATGTTTCTGTCCAGAGGTACGTGATAAATACCCATTAGTGTCATGCATGGTAAAATGCTTGTGGAAACAATGACAGACTGCATTAATGAGGCCACTGGTGGCAAAAAAAATTGCCACACTTGCCAGTAGTTCCTATCCTATTTAAAGTGGTTGCTATGGTTTCAGATGTATTCTATTACAAATGGCCAAAATAAATGAGACATCGCAGACATATTATATTACAAACTTATTTTTTTGGGCTCTTCCACATCCTCCAGTGCACTAGGTGGTTTGATTCCTTCTCTTCTCTCCGTGCACATCTCTGCTTGCTAGGCATCATCAATAACTTCAGCCAGCACAAAAGCAGCTAATTTAGCTCTGCCACTTTCTTCTGTCATGACTAATGAGCTCTCCCTTCGTTTGTGTATTAGTCTCGCTCTGCTGTGGACGTACCCCGGGGAACGGGCCACTGCTGTGCAGGTAAGCCCAAACAGATGACAGGGCAACAGCGTGGAAATAGAAACAATAGGCCTGTAGTTGAGATTTTGTCTAATCCAAAAATCAGAGTGCTGTATTGATGTGGAAACACAGGATGTGTCTGCACTCACTTCATTGTTGTATCGGAGCTAGACAATATGAACCTAGGCACAACGTGTAACAGAAAAGAGTTGAACAGAATGCCAAGTGCCAAGAGTTTATCAGGATTATGTCACAAAATGGGTCCTGGTTTGCAGGGAATTGGCTAATTTAGCCTAAAATACACCACAGCAAAGAACTGGATTAACATTAAACTGGAGACCTTCAGTGGTATGTTTTACCTGCACATTGTCTGATTTGTGGACATTAACATGTATGCATTATGAACTGATAAAATAAGGAACATGTTCACAAAACCACTCGCCTGTCTCAATATTGATACAAAGGAAACATGCTGGTTTCAGACTGAAACTTCCTTGGCCAGTGCCCTCATTTTGTGGCTATTTATTAGCTTTTAGGCAGACAAAAGGCAAAAACACAACAAATCTAAAATACACCATTTCCTAAGAGTGAGAAACTGGCCAAATTGTCGAGAAATTATTTACAAGCACCGTGTCAGTCAGCTTCACTCCCTTGCAGCATTTTTACTGAATGTGCCATGTGCCCTCCGTTTACTGCATTTTTGCCATTATGGAGCGCACAATGGGGAACTCATGCAAACGATACTAAATTCCACATGAATGCAATGCCATCCTGGTCTTGTTACTGCGAGTGAATGAGCATTATGGAGAAGACACTATCTTCTGACAGTGAAGGCTAAAAATGACTTAACAAGATAGGACATAAAGGTGAAAAGGGAGCAGCGCGGGGTCACATACTTGCAGTATTGTACAGCAGTCTTATGGCTGTGTTGTACACAAGTTGAGTGAAAAGTAGGAGACCTCTGAACTGAGATAAAGCGCAATGAAAACCAGCTGATTATATGACCGCCCTGCAACACTGGTGCTTAGATAAAATGTCACTTTATGGCCGTGGGATCAGTTTGGATGGAACACATGGTTCATGTTCACACACAATAACTTCATCTTAGACGGGTTGCTAATGACATAATGTGTATATTTGTAAATATTAGCGCAGTGGAATACTGGTTACCACATCTGTAAGAGATCAGGTTTCAAATCACTACTGGAGTGTATGGAGTTTGCATGTTCTCCTTGTACTGTCCTGGTTTTTCCCCAAGTAGTTCAGCTTCCTCCCACAGCCCCAAAACATGCATGTTAGGCTAATTGGAGACTAAGTCTTCCGTATGTGTGAATGTGAGTGTGAATGGTTGGTTATTTATATTTGTCCTGTGACCAGTCCAGGGTGTACCCCGCCTCTCACTGGAAATCAGCTGGAATGAGATCCAGCTCACCTGTGATCCAAGTGAGGACAGGTGGTATAGATAAATGCTCAAATTAATTTTATTATCATGTTAAGGAGTTCAAAAATACATTAAACCTTATTGAAAGCTTGTTAGAAGTGATTTGATTTAAAAATAGTACCTGACATGTCCAAAAGGTGGCAGTGTTGAGTTTTATAATGGTGCGCAAGCACATGGCCCATCCTCTCAAATTAACTTTTTTTCTTCCTTTTCCAGCCACGTTCTCACATATAAACTGTAATAAATGCAGAAATCAATCACGCAACTCTGCCATATATGTTTTAAATATATATATGTATGTTATCAATTGGTTTGGACAGCTATAGCAAAGAAAAATACATTAATTTCAAGAAACCTAACAAAGTGGTATTGCTCCAAACAGCAATGCATTAAAAAACACGTGCTTTTTCTTTCCATTGAAATGAATGAACCAGGTGTATAATATAGTATTATACTGTTCTGCTAACTAACTCAAAAGAGAGGTTACTTCCCAGCTGAGTGTCAGCTGATGGTCTTTGACAGGTGACATGAGAAGGGGGGGTGTGGGGGTTGGTGTGTGTGTAGTCGACTAATATGCTAATTAGCTCACGGAGTGTGCGACCCCATTGGTTCCTCATCCGAGACAATTTCCCACTTGCAGCCTGACGTCATGTGCGCTCTAAAGCTCTTAAACTGCTGTGTGATGCCTGTTTGGCAAAAATCTCTCCAGCGTCCACCCCTCTCCTGCTCGCTCATTCGCTCCAGGGCTGCATTGTGTGGCGATGTCTCCGTGAGAAAAAGGCGCGTGAAAAGTTGTGTTAAATGTTTGAAATACAACACGCACGCCGAGAAGGGACTCCGCTCCTTGTGTGCGCGGCACCGGCCGGCGTGTGTGCGCGACAGACTCCGCCAAGCAAGGCCAAAGTAGTCCAGGACGCAGAGAAACTCTTTGTGACGCCTTAAAAAGCAAAACTACCCAAAAAGTCAAACTGGCTCACGTTCTCGCCAACCAGCCCGGCGTGACAGCTGCTCTTCAGCCCGCTTGGAGGACTGTGAGCAGCAGCAAGAGGATGGCATCAGAGCTGGCAATGAGCAACTCCGACCTGCCCACCAGTCCCCTGGCCATGGAATATGTTAATGACTTCGATCTGATGAAGTTTGAAGTGAAAAAGGAGCCTGTGGAGCCCGATCGCAACATCAGCCAGTGCAGCCGCCTCATCGCCGGGGGATCATTGTCTTCCACGCCGATGAGCACGCCTTGCAGCTCGGTGCCCCCCTCCCCGAGCTTCTCGGCACCCAGTCCGGGCTCGGGGAGCGAGCAGAAGACACACATAGAGGACTTCTACTGGATGTCCGGTTACCAACAGCAACTCAATCCAGAGGCGCTGGGCTTCAGCCCCGAGGACGCGGTCGAGGCGCTCATCAACAGCAGCCACCAGCTCCAGTCGTTCGATGGCTACGCCAGAGGCCAACAGTTCGCAGGCGCAGCCGGCCCGGGAGGCGCCATGGCCGGGGAAGAGATGGGCTCAGCCGCGGCGGTGGTGTCGGCGGTCATCGCTGCTGCCGCCGCTCAGAACGGTGCTCCGCACCACCACCACCACCATCACCACCACAACCACAGCGGGCCAGGAGGCGGCGGAGGCGGCCACCACCACCAGGCGCCCGGCGTCCAGTCCAACGGCGCCTCCGGGACAAACCACCCGCACATGCGCCTGGATGACCGCTTCTCAGACGAGCAGCTGGTGACCATGTCCGTGCGGGAGCTCAACCGGCAGCTGCGGGGGGTCAGCAAGGAAGAAGTGATCCGGCTCAAGCAGAAGAGGAGGACCCTCAAGAACCGAGGCTACGCGCAGTCGTGCCGCTTCAAGCGGGTCCAGCAGAGGCACGTCCTGGAGGGCGAGAAGACGCAACTGGTGCAGCAAGTGGAGCACCTCAAGCAGGAGATCTCCAGGCTGGTCCGGGAGAGGGACGCGTACAAAGAAAAGTATGAGAAGCTCATCGGCAACGGCTTCAGAGAAAGTGGTTCGAGCAGTGACAACAACCCTTCATCCCCGGAGTTTTTCATGTGAGTCTCCACATATTCGTGCAAAAAAGAGAAAAAGAAAGAGTTGAGTTTCTCAGCCCCGCTTTAAAAGTTTCCATTTGAACTTTTTTCCATTCTCCATTTGGCACAAATGCCCAATAAGAACTAATTTGTCAACTTTTTGTTTCATTTTGCACATTTCAAACAGGTTGCTCAAGTCTGTGACTGCAATTTAGATGTGGAGAGCTGTTTTTCATTCTGCTGGGACAAATTCTACCCAGATAGAACTCTCATTTAGTCTACTTTGTCTATCATAAACCACCTTTTTGTGACAATTGTTAGACTTGCTGTGTCTAAAGATCCAAGCAGAAGTGCATGCCTGCACTTAATTTGCCCTTGCCATCTTTTTTAAAGTTTGAAACCAGTATGCAGATACATGTTCAAGTGCATTCATTTGACATTTTGTTGTGTTTGCCAAACTTAGAGGATTGCCAGCCATTTCATGCATTTGCTTGTTAAAGGACTTTATGTATACATTGTTTTTCTCAAAAGAGGTATTGAACTATCCTGCATGCTGGACATGTATGTTTTATATTGTTTTATTTCACTTTGCTATGTCTTTTTTATTATTTTGTGGGATGAGTCCAGCATGGCATTCATACTTCATTCCTGCCCCCCTCACTTTTTTGGGACAGCTATACAAAAAAGTGACAGGACTTTCCCACCTTTGTACAGTGCGACTGCGTTTCAGCTGTGTTGAAGTGCACCATCATCCACCGCCTTTAAGCTGCAGTGAATATGATGGAAGTTGATCAACAGGGGTCCTGGTTGATGGGGGCTAGGGGAAGGAAAAGAAAAAAAAGAAATTAGCATTTGATTTTTTTTACTGTTATTTAAATATATTCCCACTGTACATTTGACAGCATTTGATTTTGAAAGCCTAATATAAAGTACAAAGTTTTATAAATGTAAATTGAGAAACAGACAAAAAAGTGCCACCATGTGAAGATTGCTAATATACAGTTCACAAGCAAAAAGCATTTGGACGTGATTTGAAGCGACTGGCTGGGCTCCAGTGGATGCAGTGAGCAGGATGGTACATTGCATTTGCAGCATGCAGCTTCACTGCACAGTGAGAATCGACACAAATTTTCACAATCTTTTTTTAACAACTGAGAATGTGCTCAGCAAAGGTCGCTTGTTGTGCTTTTAATTTTTGAAGTATTTGGACTGAAGTGCACTCAACATTCTTGCCTGTCATCACAAGGCAGGGAGTTAAGAACAAGTATTTTCCACAAGTTATTTGGCCCGTGTTGGGTGTTTTGTAACATGCAATACTTTTATCATCACTTCAGGAAAAACGGTTGTGTTGACTTCAAAGAAAATTTGCTAAGCAATAACAATTCTAATAATTGATAATGTCTGGACATTGTTAGAAGGTCAGGGATTGATACCCTGCATGTACAAATGAAAAAAAAAGAGGGAGCTCCTTTTGCTTCTTAAGAATATGTGAATTAATCTTTCTTCATACATACATCTAAATATATAAATATATATATTTTGCTGTGCAAAATGATTTCACTCACTAACCATATGTGATGTTCATATGTGCTCGTTTTGTCATTTCATACAATTAAATGATATGCAATAAATGTATAATTGCCTTCAATAAGTTTCTCACTTTTCTTTTATTTGTTCTCAGGATTGTGATCCCAAACAAACAACAAAAAAACAATCAAGAGTTCTGCTGTACAAAACAGTACACCATTTATTTTTGTCATGCATTGTTTTCCCCCAGACCACCCAGGAGTATGGTTTTAGTAACTGGTATTTACACCAAATTATTATGAAAGAAAAATGGTGTGCTAAGTTGAGACACAATATTAGAAGCAGAGCTGTCCCGCATGTAAACATATTCAATACACATGCAACAGAACCACATGACACATAAATTAGATGGAATCACACTGTGGCTTTTATTGTGTACGGTTTGATATGGATAGTCGTAAACACTAAACCATGTTATTTTGGCCTAAAAATGAAAATAAATAGCAATCAGTGAAATAATAATACATTTTAATACATCATAGCCATGCTTTTTTTTTTCCCAATTACAAGCGATGGAGTGTTCTTTTTTTTTCTAATCAGAGTATGAATTCATGTTCATGTTTGTGTACATGAGTGCATTTCTCTACATGATGTGATAGGTGCATGTTGCCTATCCCCCCCCCACCGCATGTCACATTGCGTGTTGCTTGATCTGTTGTCAGGTTTTGGACAGTGTGTGCTCACACTTTGTTATTTGTGGATCTTTCAATTCCACCCTACTTCATCCTGTTTGGCAAAGGACCTGCATGGATGTTGGCTCAAAGCAGAGCCCGAGTTGAGGGGGATATACGGGAGGGGTCTGGGGGGGTGTCAGGCAGGGAGGGGGCGCTGCAGAAGGTGCCAATGCTAGTGGGCAGAAGAAACCCAATCTTGTAATTTGTTTGGTTTGGGACATTTCTTTTAGATTCCTATTAATTCCTATTAATATTTCTTCAGAAAGTCACTGAACTTTTAAACTCAAAAACATACTGTTCAAGTTTTTGGACAGAGAAAGTCTCATGGGAATGCTTTTCCTTCTAATGGTTCCAGTACAATTACATTGATGAAACAGTGTCAGCAAACACTGAAGGCTTCCGAGGGCAGGTTGAGACTGGATTTTTCATGAAACCCTACAACTTTGCTTGTGAAAAGCCCCCCAAAAAAGCAAAAAAAAAACACTTTATAAAAACTAGCAAAGCTACATATGTTAGAGTCCATCGCCTTTGTGTAGCTTTAAGTTGAATTTTACAACAAAAATGCATTGTGACTCCAACAAGTACAAATGTGCTGCACATTGGGTCATTTTAGGTACCCACGCCTGCTCTTATTGCAGTGATTTCCTCAGAGGTGCACGCTGTTTTGCACAGCCGACTGAGGGGAGAGACAGACAATAGTTGGGCTTGTGCTGAATTAAATGATTTTGCTGATGATTAATAGTAGTGTGGCCCACTAGCTCCTGCGATGTAGGGATGATAAATCGAGAGCGCAGCTCTGTGCAGCTGTGCCACTGTCGCGTCTTTGCATGCGTGCACACGCTACGCAATTCACAGCCAAGCCTCCTTTTTCCTCAATTTATCTAATTGCATCTATTTGATCTGAGCCACGGTGCAGCTACTTTCACATTTCAATGTAAGAGTAACGTATTCAAGAAGTTTAGGATGGATAATTGTTGTCCTTTAGTCCCATTCAAAGGGTATATTTGTGAATTCAAAGAAAGAATCTTTTTAATAGCTTTTATAGTCATGTGTTGGAGGTTTGCAGTGGTATGTAAAAAATGAAAATTGGGTTTCTGGTTAAGATGTCCTCTTTCAACTCGTTTGCATGCTCATTTTGATTGTTTCCTTGTTTGGCAAACATCAGTTCAAGCAAAAATAATAACACACGCATGGTTTTTTTTTTTAAGTATCTCCGCACAGAAAAAAATCTCACAGACAATAAGTGGACATACGTACATTGTTCTGCATTGTATTCCTTATGTGATTATGACATTTGCAAGACAGTTTATACAACATCCTCCTTTCTACAGAATTGTTAAAATCTTTGAAAGATGTGCTCCTCTGTCAAATTAAGAGGTTAAAACTGTTTACTGATACGCAACATCATGCAACATGTGGCCAAGGTCTAAAGCAGCCCAAGTCAACAAGCAGAATGTACGTCATCAGAGACATTTAATGTGTTTATCCTAATTGTATTTTATTTTTTCATGCAGCAGTCCTTCAGCTAGAAGCAGACGCAATACTGCTTTTATATAGGCAATCTTTGATTGTTGGCTCCTCTGTTAAATACTTTGTGTTCCTGGGCTGGACAACCACTCCTCTGCACTTTTGTTGCGTTTGATGTGTAGTAGTAACATACACACATAAAGGCTGTGCCAAAAGTAAGGTGACAGTTAACACTGTACGAGTTTTCAGTTTTTTCTTTTACATAAAGGTTCAGTTATATTTTCAATAATTCATATCTAAAACATCAGCAACCCAATTGAGGATATAAATAGACATAAATAATGGGTGGATGAATATCCACCTACCTTCTTTTGGCGCACTACCATGTATATACAGTATATTATACACACACAATCAGGCCGTGTGAACACGTGAATGTTTGCCCACTAATGTATGTGTGCGTATCCGCTTGTCATCTTCTGGAGAGGACGACGAGTGGAGGTCAAAAGTGACAGTACAAAGGGTTGCTTTCAAAGTCATTAGAGTAATCCCTGCCCTGGGGATTCCATGCTCATTTCCTTTACCCAGAACCCACCAAATGAGATGGACAAGCACATCCGACATGCCACAGAAACCAGTCAATTCTAGATTATTCACATTTTGTTTCCCACCCATTTCCTGTCTTAAACAGCTATGCTTTTTATTGGACTTTGATGCGTCATACGGCATAAGTAAAAACACAAGCACAATGTTTGGTTGTGCAACAGAATATCGTTAGCTCTAGTTTGTTAGCAGGTTTATATTGGACAGCTTGTTAAGAATGTGACCTGTGATAGGAGGGGTGTACATACCTGTCAACTCTCCCATTTTCACTGGCACCCTACACTTTTCAACTTGCATGAAAACAAAATAATCCTATCCGGTTCTGCCGAAATGTCCCTTCTTTCCCTCATTTTCCCTTATTTTTCCGGATAATTTAAAATTTTCCTCTTATAACTAAATTTGGGTTTTTAATTCCACTAATTCAAATAGCTTACAGTTGGGTTGGAAACTATTTGGGCATTACTCAGCAGAGTCTCTGCATGGTTGTAGATGACCACAATGTACCCCACCAAACATCCTTGGTGAAATATTTTAGGTCATCTTATAGCCAATTTGTAATGAGACAACAGCTACAAATTGGTTAAATCAATAAATAGAGTAATTGTTATTTTTTAAGTATTAATGTTAAAGAGACGAGAGAATCTCTGAAAGTTCTGAACTCCTTTTTCCTGTTTTACGGCAAAATATTTTTATTGTCTCAGGCTCTCATCTACACAGTCATTGCGTTCTGGGTGACCCAAAATGGAAAATGGCGTGCAGTATTGGCTTGTCGTTTTTATGTAAAACTATGTCACCGACCCATCATCCCCTCGTTTCTGTCACATGACCAGAAGTGAGCTTTGATAAAAAGCCAACATAATATTTGAATATTTCCACGGACACAGACTCCAGTCGACATTCTCCTAATATTATACTGTCTTATTCTCTAAAATGACTCACAGGCGTAATTCTACTTCTCGTAAGTCTAGGTGTGCCCTGGAAAGACGATGGACTCATGCGCATGCGTTCTTTCTTCTTCAGTGGCCCATGGTTCTGTCTGTTTACAGCACTGCATGAATGTGTGCCTTGTATATTACATTCTTGTCACCCAGTGATCAGTTCCCATCTGGATGCATCTATTTACTACTCCGGCACAGGGTGGACGCTGACTATTTCAACCCGCGGAAAAAATAAATAAATAACAAATAAAAAAAAAAACATCCCAGCAGCCTTCCCATGTGGACAGGGCCTAATGCTACCCAAATCAGGAATGCCCGAGAGTGAAACAAGCAAACTAGTTGAGATTGAATCACCAGCACCTTTTCTGTTTGAAGCCAAGTAGCACACTCTATTTTGCCTTAGTTTATTATTGTGCTTTATGACTCGTTTCACACAAACTGAGGCACATAAATATCGTGATACGTGTCTTAAATATGCAGAGTTTAGATAAGAAGTGTCTTGAATGGCAGTCACATCTGCGGATTGTTTTTACACATTTCCAGCAGATGATGAAGATAATGAAAATCCTGTCTCCTGTCATTCTATATGAGCGAGATAGAGTGCGGAAAAACTAAACTCCTTTAGAATTAAACTGACATCAGGGATCCATTAAGGTGCTTATTCAATCTGAGAATGCTTTAGCTATTTCTATAAATTTCCTCTTTTTTTTCTCCTCCCCACAGAGGGAAGTCACAGTGTGCTTCAAATAGACATTAAGCGGATACGTGTGGTGTCATTAGAGAGTTGTCCTTGAAAGACTGGCTGCAGGTTATGTTGGTAATGAGGTGCTCGGGACCTGCTGTGGTAATTTTATATGTCTGTAAATGGACCCAGACCAAGAGCCGGTGACTTAAATAAATGCAACACCATCCCTCAGCAAATGCACATAACGGTGGGTTCCAAAAACTGTGAGTGCACAAAAAAAGGCTATTTATTATTTGAATGGGAAATATTTTGAAGCTAATTAAGAGGCCTCTGTTTGTACACAATCAGTAAAAGAGATTTATGTGGCACTTATTTGAAAATGCAATGATTTAAACTTTCCTTTAGTGCAGTCTATTTTCCTCTCTGGGCCCGTTTGGCATCCCTGCACAGGGAGCAGAGATCTAAGCGAACATTTCCACATAACATTTATTGAGCGTCGGAGGAACTCCGAACACACCTGCTCTCCTACTTTGAGGTGTGCTTTTAGAGGGGGGTGAAAATGAAAGTGTCTCTCATGAAGTGTCAGCAGCAAAGACCAGAAATGCCAAGCGTCACAGTTCATTTGTCTGTGTGATAAATTATAGTCCCTTATAGAAGAATTAATTGTGAAATTTAATAAGCTGAGCAGGTAAAAAATATATATATTTTGTCTTCTGTGTGCAGAGACACACAGTGTGGTTAGATATTTTGTCTCTGGTGGTTAGAGTGTTTTGATGCATGGGGCTCTGCCTGTAAAGTCTATTTGCATGCAAATTTTTACATTTCCCTCTGCATCACACACTTACTGTGATGCATGTACTGTATTCCACGAGACAGACAAGGTGAGAGGGAATCTCTCTCTCGGAGTGGAACTATTTGTTTCTTTGTGATTGTTTGGTGCATTTATTGTGTGTGTTTGACAGGGTGGCAGAGAATGACACATGCTGGAAGAAACAGAGGAATGAGAGCAAATGGTACAGTGTGTATTTACCTTGATCGTCATTTATCCTCTCTTGTGTTTTTTTTCTCCCCAATCTTATCTGCTCCTCTAGGTCATCCAGAAAATTCCTCCATCTGTGATTTCAAACCCCATTCCTCCGTGCCCTTGGCTTCCTGAGGTAAAAACACATGTCTTTCAGTCTTTTTGTGTGTGTAGAGTGGAGAGTCCTCTCGCGACAATAGCAGATATCTTTGATTTATCCTGTCTCAATACAATTGATATGCTCAATGATATATTCAACTTGAATGTGATATATTGTTACAGGATTATTTTAACCTCGTCTAGGGCAACAGTGTATTTTTCAAATCTGAAATGATGTGATAGCAAAGGTGCCTGCATGGTGGATTCAATCATAAATTCTAAGTATAGTTGTCTCACCACTTTGCGGTTACAATTTCACAGCCTCACTCTATCACGGTTTTTCAAAAAATATATTAACTAATAAATCGTGATGTTCCAAGGTTGAATGTGTCCTTTTCTAGGTGAAAGAATATTCACATTGAAGCACATTTTATGTATTTTTTTCACCTCATTGAGCATAAAAAAAATCAAAATAAACTAAAATCCAAGTATAAGGCATTCAGAAGACACTGAGTGATATGTAGTATTTTTTGGTCACTAGATGTCAGTAATGCTGCTGTGATGTTTGGTGATTGGCAGAAAAACAAGCTTTTATTGCAGGTTTGAATTTTCTCACAATAATGCCTAGTAATAAAAACACAGACTACAATTCAGACATAACCCACAGTAAGGTAAAAATCAACTCTGAACCCCAGAAGGCACTTTGTGTCCAGCCATCACTCATCTCAGCATGAGTCATTTATGTCTTTCATGGCTTATTTACATGTATTATTTCTACTATATTGGGTAATACGATTGTAAAGGTGACTAGGATTGTTATTTCATGTCTAAAGGGATAGCAAGCAAGCAAGTCCACTATGTATCTGAGGTGTGCTGTAGCAGGACTCCATTTTTTGTAGTGTTTTGTTTTGTATATGCACACAGATTTACACATACACAACTTCCCAGGCACACACACTAAAGCGCGATGCATGCAAGTCGATCCACTTACAGCAAACAATCCCCATTGCTTCCTATGGGAAAAACCGTTTCAACAATGAATGTCGATGATGAACAAATCAGACATTCTGCAGAAATTGTTTTACTGTACTGTGCTACTTGATTTCCTTCTAACTTCCATTTCCCATCTTATTTCAATCTTGGGGCAAACTAAAAAGTACTGATATGTAATCGTTGTCCTCACCAATTAATATTATACCCGGTCATTTGAATGTAAATGAGATACTAGACACATACAACACAAGAAAGAGAATAAACTAAGAAAGTTTCATCGATTGTTCAACAGCAAACCTTCAATGAGACTGAATATGCCTACCGTGCTTTCACATGTAGATTTGTTGTATGTTGCATGTGCGACTATACATTTGATTGTGACCAAATAGTCAAGGTGAAGTGTGATCAGCAGCTGGCCTTTCTCCAGCTTTACTTCACTTCAAGAGTTGAGGTAGCATAAAAGCCATCAAGAAAGACAAGGACAAATCTTGCATAGATGAAGTGTTTTCAGCGATCCCCTCCTTCCACACGTCATCACTGTGAATTAGGTGCCCTATGCTCCCAACTGAGGGGTGGGGAATATAAACAATGCCAAGGGAACGGATGTTAAACGAATTAAAGTGGAAAAGCATGAGGATGTCTATCTCAGACGGCCTCGTAAATCTCCACGCCCTAGCCATGTCGCTGTAAGGTACCGAAGCGGTGCTCTGACAGCCTGGCAGTGGAGCGCGGAGGGGCCGCATACGGTGTGGTCCGCTCCATCGTTTTCTTAGAGGTTTCAACCATGCGAGAAGCACGTCTTTGTTTTATGCAAAGTATATGAGGAGAGGGGAGTGCCAATGAGCAGTCGAGCCACGTAGCTCCAGGGGGACAAGTTGAATGATGGAGATGGAGAGCCAGGTCTTGGTGTCCTTGCCTGGGGAAAGTGTGTCCTGATTCCGGCCAGGAATGCACAGACGCGACCAAAATGATTGTAACTCTACCTAAAGCCACTCTGATATTTGATAGGTGAGGAGTTGAAGACATGTTAACCTCCCTAAGGGACTGGACAGTGTGGGTGGAAGTACAGACACTTCAAGAGTTCACCATGCAAAAAAAAAAAATACTTGAGCTCCCATGAGAGCTAAGGAACCCAAGATATGCTGACACAGATAAACCACCAGGTGTGTGTACGCTTATACAGTATATATAAGTGTGTGAAAAAATGTGAGTGGGATATGAGTGCAAATATAGATTGCAGCCGGCGTGTGTGTGATCACATAAGCATTCTGTAAGGGGCAAACACACAGTGAACTGACGTCAAAGAAATTGCCGCTGGAGTCTGATTGCTACATTGCCTCACATACCTGCGTTGCACTCGAACACACCACAGAAACCAGATGACAGCCTTGTTTAAATCTTCAAACAATTGATGGCCATCCATGATGGTCAAAAATAGCACAAAAATAGGTTTTCAATGATGCATCATAAATGTTCCTGATGTCTGACAGGTGTAGCGTCTAATAAAGTGGAGGAGGAGGATGGCTAAAGAAGAGTCAAATTTTTTACATTAAAAAGTAAACCGGTTACACTCAAGAATATTCGACCTTCATTGTGAAATCTACTTGCAATGTTTATAAACTTGCAGTAGGTCACTATTTCTTTTTTTTTAATTGGTCAACTATTGAAAGTTTGTACATTATGAAATGGCGATTTACAAAAGAGGGTTGTAACGATTAACATGACAGGATGATGATGTGAAGGTCTATTGCATGTGTCTCGGAGGAGAGTGTCATCACATAAAACACTAAATCCAGCTGGTTTTGCGGTACACATGCATTAATTAGCCTTCCGCATGCTGAAATCTTTAACACTATATTGTGTGCAATGTCATGCATTTTTATGTTCAACCTTGTGCAAATGAATAGGCAAATTATTTGCAGCATTTTGGTGGGTTGAACATCTGTAGAAATTGAGGACATTGTTAAAAACCCTGAGAAGGCAACCAGGCCTTTCTACTACATTGAATGGTTAATAAGTTATCTGCAATTCTCCTCACAAACAATTTTTCTTCCCTTTTCGCGTCTGCTTGCTTTCTCCCATAATGGGTCAATTTACCTAAACTGACCAACCAATTAGACCTCCGCTGCAGAATGAACAAGCTCAATCGGCTGGAAAAGCACACCATTCAGACCACTAAATGATGACCTATGCCTAATGTGAGGGGCTCACCCAGGTTTCACCAAAAAAACACCTTGCTGCACAGCAGCTGTGTTGCGTGTCACTTTTGGTCAAAATTACCCAGTTCAAAAATACCACTATATCAGTTTGTTCATGTCAGTCACACATACTCTGAACGGCGTGTATTTACAGTAAGGCTTCTCTATCACAGCGAGGTCTATTTGTGGGTCCCAGGATGTTGCGCTCTGCAATCGAGGGCAGGTGACATCGATCCAGATTGACCTCTCGTGTGGAGGGGAAAATTAATGAGACAGGCAAGGGTGCAGAGGCCTTAGAGAGACAGAAAGGGGGTGTGCAGAAATACATAAACAACCTTCTGGATGATTAATCCAAGACTGGGTGCCATCCCACCCTTCCGCCTTCTCCACTTGCCTCTCAGGCGAGAGGGAGAAACCGGACACTTCACTATTTTTAGTCGTGATGACCATAAGACAGTTGAAAGTTAAAAATAAAGCCAACCATGTACAGTGAGATGGGAACAGTTTTGCGTCACTGCCATACATCAAGCACACATTTTTCAGTGTAAGCTTGAATGTGCAAATATGGGGAAGCCGTATGGCTTCATTTGTATGTGAAGTGCTACTTGTAGCGTGCTTGGGCTGCACTCCACTTTACTAATTATTTCCGTGAGTTCTCAGTGAGAAGCGCCTCTTTCGCTCAGAGAAGGCAAGCTCTGCAGTATGTGCTTAGTCAGCCCGACTCTGGGTTTGAGATACTGTTCGGTCTCTAGTGGACTGTCAGGGAGGCGGAGCAGCCGGGGACTTTGGGGAGAAAGCATCATTACCCATCATTGAAGGGGAGGGGGGTAAAAAGCAGCAGTTGGGGACATTTTTGTCTGCAATGGACTAAGTTGATTGTTACCTACACAAAAATATAAACGCAAATTTTTCATTAGCTGAATTCTATCCATCCATTTCTATGCCGCTTACCCTCACTAGTGTCACAGGTATACCTATTTCAGCTGTCTCAGCTGGCATGAGTCAGGGTACCAGCCAAACAAACAATCATTCAAAATGTATGTTTTTGGAATGTCGGAGGAAACCGGAGTCCCTACAGAAAACCCACGCATGCACATGGAGAACATGCAATTCGGGGAAAAAGAGGAAAGTCTGCGATAGGCTGGTGACCAGTCCAGGGTTAATCCCGCCTTTCGCCTAAAGTCAGCTGAGATGGGCTCCAGCATATCCCCTACAACCCTAATGGGGATAAGCGGCATACAAAACGGGTGGATGGAAGAGGGAAGTCCACAAGTGTGAGTCACAAAATATACAAATGCAGGAATGCAAAGGCTGGCTACAGAGTCCAGTCCAACTAAACACAAAACACAATAAGCAAGTTGGTAGAAAAAGTCCATGGAAAATGCAGCAAACCCACACAACAGCAAACAATAATGTCGCTACCAGCAGAGTCCCAGGTAAACTAAATCTTAGCCTGATTAACAATTACCAGCAAGTACTTCTGCCAGCAAATCTGCACATGATCCCAAAACAGAAAACCAAAAAAAGAACACCAACGGGAAACAAAGAAAAGAAAACCCAAAACTAACTGTTAGTTATACTACTTTAAGTTTTTGTCTGATCAAAAACTTTAAGTTTTTGTGTTACTCCCCACAAAACAAACATCCTTCCGTCACCTTCCCTAATATCACATTTACCTCTTTTCTTCACATTGCACCAGCTTCCCTATATCCCGTCTCCCAGCATCACACCACACACACACACATACACGAACACACACACCTTCTCCACTCCCATTCTCTCCCTCGTTAGCTTGATGAATGGCTTCACTGCAGGGAAAGTGCTGATTTTCATCCCTCTGTCTGATTTCTGCTGGCTGTTATTAATTTCAAACACTCAGAGAAAAGCAAGCGAGTCGATAAATAAGGAAATGAACACACTTCATCCTGCCATACAGTAGCTCCCGTAGTCAGTCACCCTCTGCAGATGCGAGACCTGCATTTAGAAAGCTCAAATACACACTGGAATCACAACAAGCTTCGACATTTTGTGTCACAAACCCCAGCAACGATGCTAGTGCATGTTCCTATTTATCAGCATCAGAGCATATATTATATATAACAGAAGAAAAGGAGAGGACAATATTGTATGAAGTGTATACATGCAGTGACAATAGGGAAATGTGATGAGAGGCAGGGTTACATAGAGGCAGCAGCCAAATGAAGATATGGAAATGCACATTTAACTAGAGTATGTCATCCACACTGTAATTGCATTACTCACACATACACACATCTGTATAAAACACATAACTCTTAGAGACATAGAGCCATGTATCCTTGTTGCTAATGGAAAGAATGTTTCACTTCATATGTGTCAAATTATTTAAAAATATGTTTATACACACAAGCAAAAAAAGGAAAAAAAAGCATACACGGTCTGTTTTGTGTCCAGTTAAAATACCATAGAATATCTTGAACACATGGTAATACATATCATTATGGTGTATTATCCCTTACGCAAGATAAAACCGTGGTTGTTTATCGTAATAATAAGTCAGAGGGGAGGGAAAGAGGCGTGGAAAGGGAGAAAAAGGCGGGAGAACAGAGGTGAGGAAAGAAGAGGTGAGAGTGGAGGTCATCAGTGTAAATGTATGGAGGACGAGAGCAAAGAAAGGAAATGAAAAAAAAAAAAAGTGTAGAGCAGAGCCTGAAGTGCAATGGAGCCTGTAAGTCTGCTCCAAGGCTCCGTGAGTGTTGACATAACTAGTGTATTTATTTACAAACCCGACTTGCTCTTATTGTTAACTCGTACACCAGGGTGCGTTGGAGGAGGAGAAATCAAGGGAGTAAATATTTGTCTCATACTCTCTGGTTAACCAGGCAGAGGAATGCTCTGTAACTGTCTTAGAGTTGATTTCCTCATGGCAATGCATATGCTATGAGGTCATGATAGCAGTGTGGGGAGAGCAATGAGTTCCCATCTGATGGTCTCTGGTTGCAAGTAGCGGACAGCAGTGTAGGATGACATTATCGGAAGTAGCTGCTTATTGATATGGAAACAAAAAGAGACACAAAGAGTAAGAGAATATGTACTTCTCTCAATAGAAATGTCCATCAGCTTGGGTTACACCAGTGGTTCTCAATCATTTTCTGCCATGCCCTCTCCTTCTCCCCATTTGAAATACCGATAAACTGATAATATCTATTTATTTATCTCTACGTAACTCCAAACTGAAACAAAATAGAGAGCAGAGAAGTATACAATAGTATTCAAACTGGGTTTCGCTAATGTCCCCTGATAAACCATAACAACTCCCACTGTTTGTATGGTGTTATCTTGTGAGGTATGGTGCCTGAAAACAGGTTTCTGAAGTATTTCTACATTACAGTGTAAAATGCTTTCTACTATTTAAATAGAAGCTCTAAAGTTGAATGAAAGTCACATCATGTGAAATTCAAACCAATTTTCAGGAAGAAAATTACTTTTTTTAATAAATTTGAACTTGCACGAAACTAATTCAAACTGTTGTGGTGTGTGACGTGATACCTATACGGGTTTACTTGGTGTTAAACGCACAAAGTGTTCACACAAATCATGTAAAATAACCACATCCTTAATGGTGCAAATCCCCTTATCAGCCCTCGTCAGTTCGGCCTTGTCTGACTTAAAAATGGACCCAGTAATTGAAAACAGACTAAAATTGCATCTGGCAATGGCACATCTCCGCCTGGTGTTGTAGTCAAACTTTGGATCGAGTGCAGTTGTGATTTTTATCATAGACAATTATTCAGTTCCAGTTAATTTCAGCCTTTTTAGCGAAAGTTAGCAGGAAAGCAATCAAAGAGTGCAAACATAAGCCAAGAATGTACAATTTTTCATTACTAAAATCAATGAGTGAATAAGTACAGAGTAGGCTTTTAATAGCTAAAAGGAGCTAAACATTTCATCCATGATGTGAAAATGTAAAATGATCTTATATTGCAACATACGTAAAGCACAGAATTGCAATCTACAAGAGATTTACCATAAATTAACACTCACTTCCAAGAATGCAATCTGAATGAGGAAGAATATTGACCAATCTTAAATATCAAACTGTGAAGACAACAAACAAGCAAACTACCCATGAAAACATAACCTCAGTGGCAGAGGTAACCAGAGAATTAATGACTTGGTCCCTACACTATCATAATGTGTCAGCCAATAAGTACTCATACAGACTTGATCCCTCGGGTGATCATGAGATAGACATCAAGCGTATATGCAATTCCGAAATGTGATGCACAGAGTAGTGGCATACAAACTCTCATTTCCCTTCCACGTCTCTTGATAGTAGCCCTAATAGACCTCTCTCCCAGTGGCACATTGCTGTTGCAAACACTCACCTACAATGGATTTAATGAGATGTCTGTGCAGTGTGTGTGTGTGTGTGTGTGTGAGCGAGGGAGAGACTGTGTTTGCCTTCCTGAGAAAGATGTTAGTGATGCTTGTGGCCCTGTTTATCTCCACACTTGTGTTGGAGTAGAGGGAGGTCAGAGGCAGGGCTGCTTGGATCCTTCTCCATTCCCACAGCTGCTGTCTCACAGGCGCAGTGGCCACAGGAGGATGAAAAGACTATGGATTTTTTTTTTTTTTTACTCCTCCTCCTTTCTCCTCACTACACTCACCCAAGGAAGAAGATTACACACAAGAAGAACGCATACTGACCCATTCTAAGCATAACCCATTTATTGCGTTATGGTCAAAAGTGTTTAACAATAACGGACCGGTTAAACAGACACAATTTTTAATTTAAAATGGTGCCATTGTGTCCTTTTTCATGTTTACAAGATGTTTTTTTTTGCTGTCTTAAAAAAATTGAAAATGTCTTTGAATTCAATAGTGTCTCTCACATTCTTTATTATTCTTTTATTATTAAAACATGCTAACTGAGGCGTACACTAACCAAGGTTCCACTGTCCAACTACTTAACACATTTCTGCAAATAGTGGCAGAAATAGTCACTGGCTGCATAGTCCACTTAAATCAAATGTCTCCCTCTACATAATGTAGTAATGCTAATGACACCAGTTTATAAACAATGTAATGAACATGCAAAACTATGTTCCTATTCCAAACAGCAGCACGGACTCAGCAAATAGTATCCGTTTATCTCCACTTACACATGGCATGTTGCAATACATTGGTATTAATGTTTCATTTATTTTCAAATGCTAATCTTGTTCAAGGTGACATGTGACCTAGAGCTTACCTCAGCTGACTTTGGGTGAGAAGCTCTGGACTGGTCGCCAGTCAATCAAAAGATACATAAAGACAAATGGTCACACTACCTTATATGGAAAAAAGCTGCTTGTCAAAGTAGTTTTTGCAGGATTTATTTTATTGTTTTAGGACCAAACACTGATGAGAGAAAAATACAATTAGCAAAATTTATGATCAACATGCAACATGGTCGGCAAACAGATAGATACAGAAGATGAGGACTTTGATGGATTTGTGGGAAAATAAATATACGGTATGTACGGTAAATATATATACGTATGTAGATAAACAGTAAAAAAAATACGGTATGTATTGTTAAATAATAGAATAAAGTTCAACTAAACTTTTTGGATGCTGCATGTTTTATCATGTTGCGCCTCATATAGGTGTTAAGTACAAAAATAGACCCCATAATTGAGACTGTGCCTTAAAATCCGGTGTGCCTTATTGTGCGGAAAATACGGTATTCTGGTTTCATGGGTTTATTGGTTAGGGAGGGCAACATGCCAGTCAACAGGAGGCATGTGTCACGACATAAGCAGGGCACAGTGCCTTTACTACGTATATGCAATATTGTCACATATGGAGCACTCAAGGTCAAGCATATACAGTATGTACACATTTAATTAGGATTAAAAAAAATCTTATAAAATTTTCCAAAAAAAAGTCTTCCACATCCTATAAAGCCTGTCTGCCCAGTCAAATTCAGTTTCTCCATGTTTTTTGACTCCACGCACAGCATTCACAAAGCTTCTCTGAGACGACACACCTTGGCAGCATCTTGCGCTCACACTGTGCTTGCTGTAAATAGCCAGAGTGTGCTGAGCATCTCTGCTGCGTTTGGACCTATTTTAGAGCTGACACAGGAAACAGGGCCATCCTGACAGTCGCCCTGCCAACCGGTACTGCACACAGCAGCCCCGGAACCTTCTGTCACACACATACCTACGTGCAGCCTCACAAATGGATGATATTTTTCAGAGAACGCATCATTTCTTAAAGTTGAAGTGCATCATCCAGCTCGCAGATTTATCATTAATGTGCATGTCTTCAGCAGTTGCAGAGTTCTGCTCCGGTATTCCACATATATCGAATCCCTTTTTAATGTCCACTACACATGCTCCTACTGTCTTATACATACAATCTTGCACTGCCAGGGCTTTGCCACATAGCCAGCTAGATAGAATTGTGCTATTTGCTGTGTTTAAAGCATCTGCACAGTAAGCGAAAGGTAAGCAAGGGTTCACTTGAGCAGAGAGCTCAATTACTCACAACACTAATTTCTGCTTTCAGCTGCTTAGGACAGCTGGAGGCCTCGTGCTGAATGGACAGTTAATTTGGATGTAATTGACTTGTTGTTTCTTGACTGTTCTGTATTTTATGGTAAAACGTGTGAGTCGGTTATTTATTAGCCTGCTAAATATTTATTTTTGGTAAAAATCAAGCAAAGCTGCTCAAGCCATGTGAGAAGGCAGGCTCATTTAAGCATAAAGACATAAACGCCTCTACAAACACCTCATCACCAGCCTCTCATATTTGGGCTGGAAGATAAATGTTGCAGGCTGCTTGTGCCTCCCTGTGTAATTACGTGCATGGTGATGTGCTTTTACAGCCTGCCTAACAGTCGGAAATGATCTCCTGGAAATGAACTCCAATTAATTGTGACACTTTGCAGGCATACGCGTGTGCAGAAACACTGTAATGACACTTAACGGGAAATTGGCTCCAGTTGAAATATTTAATAAACTGCATCACGAGTTAAAACTAGCTTGTATGATTCTGACAGCTTGTTCCTGTAAAACACACACACACGCACACAACAAAAAATGCTGCTTCGATATGAGTGAGTGGTTATACAGGTTTAGGGTTTCACACTGACCAGACTCTGAATAACAGCTAACAATGTGACTTGTGCAACTTGTAGACTACGGTGCACCTTATGGCGCGGAAAATACAGTACATGCTGTATATGGTGTTGGAATTGCACTGCTGTTGATGTATGCAGGCCAGACTAAAGTTAGATACATTTATTAAATTTAAATTTAAAATTAAATTTAGTGAATTCCTAATATATTCCTAGTAAATATCCTAATATCTAAACTGCCAAAGCAGAAGTAAAAAACATTGTTCATATAATGTTAGTCTAGGTGATATTATTATTTGGATGGTGAAGTTTCAAGGTGTTTTAGAGCCATTGACATACAGTGTGTCACACTATGGCAAATGTCACTTGTAGCCCACATTCTGATGAGCCAACAGAAAAGCACCTTTTGTTTTTGGGGCAGTAGGCATTATGACTAGATCTATTATGGGCACATCCATTGTCCATTGTAAAAAAGCCCATGGTGCAAATGCTTCTTATCAAGCATTGTCTGAAATATTCTGTATTCTGTAATATGTTGTTTTATTATATGAATGATGAGAAATCGGTACAGTAAAGCTATCGCTCAACTTCTTCAAACTTCCCAAATTTTTATAATTTAACATTTCTTACAAATTAAGAAATTTAAAAAGTTCTCTGTTTTTACATCTTTCAATTACAATTACAATTTTTTAAATTCAAATCTCCCTTACATGTGTGTTTTCCTTTTACAATGACACAGCTTTGCAGGGCTTTATTTAAACAGATAACCATCTACTAGAAGCCCCTGGCATCCCCAAACTCAACTCTTCCTTTTGCCTCCTAGTCTTTCAAAACAGCAAAAATGAAAAAAAAAGGCAAGGGAAACTCCTTCAGAAATTAACAATTTTTTTGCAGATATTGCAGAAAAGCAGTACCCTGCAGGCCTTCACTTGACTACTAAAATACTTTCCTCCAGTAAGACAACTCCTCCTCCTCCTCCTTCAGAGGTGCGTTTCCTATGCGCTCGACCTAATCTGCATTCATTCTTCCATGTACCCTCCTTATATTTCGGGACGCCGCTACCTAACAGCGTGAAGGACTGTGAATGGCAAAGGAATCTATTTCACATATAGATGCACAAGGCTTGGCGTACAGAAATAGGCTATAGAGCAAGGAACTAGTGTGTGTTTTCTATTTCACTCTCCCTCTTTTGCATTTACCAAGCGTTGCATTGTCTAATTGTGTTTGAACCTACTTGGAAAGGTTTTAAAAATTGAAAAAATTGTGAGCTTTCTGAGTGATTAGGTCAGCCAGCCGCTACTGTCTCCCAAGTTGCCTAGACATTGATGCCTTCCTTTTTCTGTTCATGCAGTCAGTGCAAGAAAAACAATGGCAGCAGTAAACAATAGTCCAGAACCTCACTGCTTACAAAGAGATAAAAACATGTATGAGTTAATTACCACTCAGTTTAACTCACATTAAATCTGGATTGAGTAACCCACTGTTTCTCAGTGATGGGCAAAATTTGCTGTAAATTGTTCATATTTCCCAAGGTGTGTCAGCATTTGTACTGATGGGAAGTTCTTACACTGAACACTTTGGCCTTCAGTATAAAACCCCACATGCTTGTTCACCTTCACGCCTGTATCTTTCTCTTTTCTGCTCTCTTCCATCCAGCCTATAGCCCAGTTATGTCCATTTGTCTTTCTCTGTCATTTTCTAATTCATCTCAGGTACTCACGGTGTTTTAGCTTACTATTAATGACAGTCAGCTTTACCACAGCAATTTCTTTCTACTGGCAGCCCAATTGTTCACACAGAGAAATAGTGACTTGCCTCGCCGTAGCAATGAATCTAATAGCACACATTTACAGCTTTAAAAAAGCTTTTATTCAACATGTTTTGCAGTGTAACACTGCAAAGCTATTTAAGGGAATTTGATGGGTTATGTTTCTACGATGTGTGTGTGTGTGTGTGTGTGTGTTTGCTTGAGGGAGTGTTTGTGGTTGAGTGGTGCACTGAGAAAATGTTATTACATAAATGGACTATACAAGACAAAGACGTTGATATTATCATAATTAAAAGTGAACAGCACCATATGGTGAGGGAGAGGAAGCGCTCATAAACAATCAAACTGAAAGCCTCTCAGTGAACACAAGTACATGAAACGCTCGTTTTTCAGGCCACGACAAGTCTGAGGGTGCAATTGCAACGCCTCAACTAAAGCACAGCACAGGTGTCACTGGTAGATGGTTCCTTGTTTGGATAGCAAATGCACCAACACCCGCGGGGATGTTTTTAAGAGATGCAATGATGCTGCTATCCTCACTTGATGGACCACAGGCGCACACCTGCTATTTGCAACATCTACATTAAAGCAACGGCTTTAAAATCATTGTAATTGCATGCTGGATATACTGTTTGCCCGAGACATACAACATATTCTAACAACGATGGAACAAGCAAAGCCCCTTTCTGGTGTAAAATTGTGTTTTTTTTTATTTTATGTATTTATTATTGTCAACTACATCACATTGTCAGCCAGTTTACCACTTTACAATGCAATGAGTTCCATTGACAGTTCTAAGATCCTCACTGGGATCCTCCCATCTCTGGGACCCTAGTATAGTGGCATCACATTAAAATTAACATTTGGTTCCATCTTGGAATCCAAATTTAGTAAAATAGAGTTGTTATTAATTCATTCCAAATGGTCCACCTAAAACAGAAACAATACTTCCCATAGGAAATAATGTAAATTCAATTAATTCATTCCAGACATCCAAGGATAATAACACAAAACACTTTTAGTACTACTTCCACATGCAATAATGTCAATGAAATGGATGAAAAGGATGCAATAATATTTAACATCACTTTTATTTTGATTTAATGCTTTTGTTGGCAAAGCCCGGAGATGGAGAAACGTAGGAGAGAGCCACACGGACTGCACCTTGCTATGAATTAGTTCTTGAATTCAATAGTGTTTCTTATCTTCATTATCAAAGTGCTGGAACTTGCAACATTCTTGGGCTCCACTGTGGGTTATTTTGCCATTTTGGCGTCACGGTCAATAAAAAAGCAGAGACTTGTGGTGTAACTGTGTTAGTCAGCAAAGAACTACACAGTCAACTGCTTGTGACACTATAGAGGGGCAAAGGAGCTGGGGGACTATGACTTTCGGGTGGAGTTGAGAACAGGCTAACACGCCAGCACGTTTTGTAAACAGTTTTGTTACGTAACACAGTTGCACTCACAGGGGATGAGCGAGTACACCACTATCTATATCTGTATCTATATCTGTATCTGTATCTATATCTGTATCTGTTCACCCATCTAAATGACCAGTATCCGTAAAAACTGAATCATACAAAATTTATGATGTTCGAAAACCGAGGTTCACGATACTGCCTTATTAGAGCTCAATACAATCACAGCGGCGACCCAATAAAATTTGAACTATTCAACCAGCTAAACTTTGACAAGGTGTCATGCACAATGGTGGCTTCAGCTCCCTGATCTTTGTATGATTGCTTATTAAACTTTCGAGATTCCACCGTAACGGGAAACTGATGTTAATGATTACTATTCCACACATCATGTCTGTTTTCTACCCCAATTGATGTTCTCTTTCCATGCTTTCAGCTTTGAACATCTTCAGTCGAAAAGCTGCCAACGTCATTGATTATTTTAATGTCCCAACACACGGACATGATTGATTAGAATGTAATGGAACCTTGTGCTCTGCTTTCAACATTGAAAAGGACCGTGGAAACTATATGGACATTGGCAATAGTGAACCTTTATGCTCTGTAATATTCTGAGATGTTTCCACAGCTTGATGCATACATTCTCCTGAAATTGAGCCCAAACCTAAATGGCTCTATACCACTCTTTTGTCTTGTCCCATATAGGAGTGTGTGCCTAATGCTTGTGTTGGACCGGCTTTGGTTCTACCACTCCAGAAATAGTTGAGTCACGTGGCTGCTCAGTGGGATCTGTTCCCCAGGCAGGAAGCTGTTATATGGTTACAGTTATTTCTGTTGTCTGTCTGGGGATAGTTTTTATGGCGCTCCACAGGATCAATAAGTGTCATAAAAAGTCTGCGTCACCCGCTGCCCTCTTTATGCAGGACAGCAAGGTGTACGTGTGTATGCATGCATGCATACATAAGTGCACACAGGCGTGGGGTCGCGGGGTCTCACTTGCGCAAGTACATTGCGCAACATTTGTTTCTATAGTTAAATAGACTTGGCTTGAGGTTTATTCTGTGGAACATGTGAAACACATGTGTTACCTGGAAGGAAATGTGATCGTGATACTTGAGGCGATTTAACAGTTAAAACACATATGATGGGTCGCTTTACTTGGTCAGTTACTGTCAATGATCTCAACAGCTACCTGCTCTATCACATTTCGATTCTCTTGGATAGGTTTTATTCATCAGTTGGACTACACAAAATACATATGGTTTAATTTGATGAAACCTCAACTGGTGACCTGAGAAGAAGCATATTATGTTTATTTCTCCATTTAATTCCTCTTAATTAAATGTAGTAATCCATTATATGTAGTATTATAAAGTATTGTATACAAGTTAACCATATAGTTTCGATGCAGATGTGTGCCTGTTTGTCCAGACCAGTGATTATCAACGGGTGGGTTGTGAGTTGCGATGTCTGTGAATTCACTTTACATTCTTGTCTGTGCTATTCATTTGCTACACTGCCACAAGGTGTGTGCTTCAGAAAATGGCTGGGTACAGTGAGCAGGAGTGGGGCATGGGAGTGCCAAAATCACGGCATAAAGAGAGAGGCAGCATTTCACCACTGCAGCTCATGTTGTGTTGCATGAGGGCATTTTTCCTCACAATGAAGACTCTGAATTATGAAGGGAAAGCTGACTGGAGGTGTTTTATACCCAGTACAAACTATTGTCTCAGACAAGGAGATGTCCGACAAAAAAAATGTAGTTAATCAGAATAAAAGTTCAATTAGTATATACAAACAGCTTGAATTGCACTTCTTGTTTATCTGAAGAGTTGAATCAGGGTCACTGGACTGACTTGATTTGCTTAAAGTTGTTTCACCACTCATCCAGGTCCAAGTCCAGTTCCAAAAAAATATTTTTGAGTTTGTGAGGCATTCGACCATGTTCCTTGAGGAATTATGTGGGGACCAGCTAATTCAGGCTGTTCATATGAATGGTGTCAAAGTTTGGCTCACATTGCCGGCAATATGTTGGACCCGTTGAGGGTTGGACTCCGCCAAGGCTGCTCTTTGTCACTGATTCTGTTCATTAATTTTTATGGACAGAATATCTAGGAGAAGCCAGGGAGTTTAGGGGTTCCGGTTTGGTGGCTGCAGGATTGGACATCTGATGATGTGGTCCTGCTTGGCTTCATCGTAACCGTGACCTTCAACTCTCACTGGATTGGTTAGCATCAGAGTGTGAAGCGACCGGGATGAGAATCAACACCTCCAAGCCCAAGTCTATCGGTTTCACCCAAAAAAGGGTGGAGTTTCAGGTCAGTTTCGAGTCAGGAATGACCTCCTGCCTCAAGTGGATGAGTTGAAATACCTTGGGGTCTTGTTCATGAGTAAGGGAAGGATGAAACACAAGATCGACCCGTGAATTGGTGCGGCATCTGCAATGATGTGGACTCTACATCGATCTGTTTAGGTGGAGAGTGAGCTGAGCCGAAAGGCATAGCTCTCAATTTACTGGTCAATCTACATTCCAACACTCAACTATGGTCATCAGCTTTGGGTAGTGACTGAAAAGGACAAAAATGAGTTTGACCAGTAGGTGGCTTGGCTCTCCCTCATAAATAAGGTGAGAAGCTTTGTCATCCAGGGGAGCCAGATGTGGTGACTGGTCAGGATGCCTCCCGGACGCATCCTTGGGGAGGTGTTCAGGGCACGTCCGACTGGTAAAAGGCCTCGGATAAGACAGAGGACACATTGGCGACTCCCAAATGGCTTGGGAACACCTCGAGAATTGGACGAAGTGGCCAGGGAGAGGGAAGTTTGGGCCTATAAGCAGTAGAAAATGGACAAATGGATGGCGTTTGTGGATAAAACCTTATTGTTCCTGGAATGATCATTAAACTTGTTTTATGCTGGCATAGTGTTATTTTCGACTACATCAACTTCAAACTGCACTTTATTGTCTTATTAGAAATAAAAGAGTTGAAGAATTTCCCCAATTTTGGTGGCCGCTTGTCATTAAGAGATGGGAACCATCACACCAGTTGAGAACCGCTTGTCTAGAAGACCAATTCACATCTCTGTTCATCCATGATCATGGTAATTCAAATAATTGTCCTTGATCAATGATCGTTAAAGTTGCATGTTGTACCATAGGATTTGTAGTAGAAAATGATTTGTAAACCTAACAACCAATTATCTATTCTACCTATTACTATTCCCGAAACATGAAAAAGTGAAAAGGCAAAACCTGAGAATCCGAGAAACTAGAGCTGACTAATTCTTGTTGAGAAATGCAGTTTGATGTGTGAACGCAGTCTAGTGACAGTCAGGCAAGCTGTTGTCCCACTGTGGGTACTTGAGTTGCAGGCATGCAGACCTATCATCTCACTAACTTTTCCAGCTTCATTGACATTCTAACCAGTGACACTCACAGCTGTATACACAATACTGCAAAGCATCAACTTTTGTTAGTTTTTTCCAAAACAGCCAAACTTAGTTTAACATATTTTAAATGATAAATTGTTTGAAATAATTGCACCCTCTGCTGGTTGCTGCAAAATATTTTATATGCTTTCTTTATTTGAAGACACAACATAACCGTCATTGATACAGACATTATATCGATAACATCTTAAAAGATAAATACATTTATCACATCCATCCTAGATCTACAGAACGTCTGCAGTGTGTCTGTGTCTTTGCTAATACAGTGTGGGGCACCAAAGACCCAAAGTTGCAGTCAGCCCTGGGGACTCCCAGATGAGGTCCTGTAACAGCACAGGCAACGGAAGCTGGCTTCCAGCTAATTGGTTCTTGTGTTAGCAACACAAAGCTGGTGTCAGAGTCAGCACTTTCCCTCACTTTCCTTTTCGCTCTGTCTCCCACCTTGTACTCCTAAACACGCGTGGCATATTTGACATCACTTGATGACATACCACCCAGGTTATTATGTTAAATACTGCAATGTACAGTATGTAAACCTCAAAGACACTATCGATTGCAGGACCTCTGATTTGCTCATATTTTGAAGGCTTCCGATCTTCCATGAGGTCGATTTTGCAAGGATATTTTTCTCCAGATATTTTAGTCAGTCAGAATTGTACAAGTCAATCAACTTTGCAGGTTCCATGAAGTTTTTGTTTATATTTCTGCCTCACAGTTTCTATTATTTACTATCTCTGTTATCACTCTCGCAAATCGCCTACTCTTTCTACTGACCGAACCCTGCCGCCACACCAGATACGTACCAGATGAAGGTCACTAAGTAAGTGTGTTTAAATTGTTCTTCACTGCCAAAATACACACCACCTGATGGCCCCAATGACAGTGAAGGCAGACTCGAGTCCTGGTAATCATAGCTTGTGGGGGTAATATGTGTGCAGGTGACTGTACATGGGAGGTTCCCTGTGGGTTTATGTCTTTTGCGGAGTGTATCCCACTGTCACGAGAATGGACCCGAGGAGAACAGACTTTTTCCTGCGCTGATCACAGAGCAGGCGTCTGTCAGACCGCAGGCTGCTGTTGTGTGTGTATCATGGCAGGATGTCCTTTCACAAACAGCCTGAAATTTATGAGCCTTGAGCTCAACCATAAACATTTTTGACACTCTTGGTTTTGACAGCAGACACATGGCCATGATGCATTTTTTTGACAGTTTAGGATGTAATAATTTGATTCAGTTTATTGAGTTTATTGTGCACGAGTATCACTGTAGTGTCCTTACTCATGCCTCATGCATATTAAGAATTTTTGAAGGAAGGTCAGGATGGTGGTGTTTATATTTCAACATCACATCTAAGGTGACTTTGCATGGAAATATCGAATGCTTATTTTACGTCGTTCTTTCAGAAAATGCATGTCAACAAAACTCCTAATTACATTGAAACCTTTAAAGTTTGAAAAAAAAAAGAAAAAAGGAAAGTGCTCACTTAATAAAACATTTTTTGTCATACTGCTGTGATAGATAAACAACTATGGACATGGGTGAAATGAAGTGGTGATTTTGATCTTTGAGGTTTCACGATATACATGATGCATGAGCATTGTTAAAAGAGGCAAAGCAGCGCTACTGAGTCAATGCTTGACAAAAGACTGTGACCTCTAATGTGTTTCCACTGGATGCCTCGTGTGTCTCCTGTCAACTCCTTAACAAGAGCTGCACTCACTGACTCCACAGCTGACCTCCTCTATGAGGATGACAGCCCAGCCTTGGCCCCCTCACTGCCCCACCACATTAAACATTGATGGACCTTAAAGCAAAAGCTGGAGCCTGTCTCGTACTGTGGTCTGGCTTTGGCCCACAGTAGCCTCGTCTCTTCTCTGGTTGCAGGCTAGCTCTTTTTTTTTCTGTCATGATTTTAATTCCCTCTTTATGTGATTTGTGCCATACATGAGGCTTGTCCTGCTGCTGTGGTTGTTATTTAAGTGTGGCGTACAGAGGCTGCCTGCAGCTGAATGTGTTTCCTTTTGTGTTCATTGAGACACATGGATGATAAGAGTTTGCTGCTGCTGCCTGTGGCCAGTTTCACAGCAGTTAGACGTGGCTTCCTGGAAACCGCTCTCTGCATGTTCGATTCCTGTATTTGCATCACTGTCGATGTGAGGTGCATTTATGTACTGCATTATGACTCTTACCACACGGCTCGGGTATATGAAAGGAAGTGGTAGGAGACACCAATACTTTCCTACCTTGATCAGTGTGTATGTTTTGTGTTTGTGTGTATGTTGCAGTATTTGAGCATGAGCAAAATACAGGGCGCTGCTTCATAAACTTTAATCATCAAAACCAGTGTGACACAGTGGAAGGTAGAGCAGATGTGTTTCACAGCAACAATGTTTTTTTTTTAATTTGTCATTTTCATGTATCCAACACCTGCATTGTGTATGATTATTGGTCAGATAGATTGTGTCTTTTACTTGCTTGTGTGCAGTTAGTTGTGTTTTTGAGAAATAGAGCCCATTAAAGATACGGTGCAACCCTAAAAGAAACATGCATGCACAGGTATAGGTTTCCACACTGTGTGTGTTTAAATACCTCACAAAAAGTTAGGGGTATTTGATACACAAAATGATATACTATACTATATAAAATACATACTTTATGCCTTTCTGTGACAATGTACTGTCACATACATTGGTGGATTACATACTGGTTGTGAGTTCAGCCTCTTGTTACAAGAACAGCAAGGTGTGTAAACCTAACCAAACTATTGAACAGCTTGAAATGTGCATTCAAAAGTTTAGAGGTCAAATTAAGTTCACCTGTAAAAGTCAACATCAGGTTCATCTGGGAAGTTTCACCCGAAAGCTGAATACTGTATTTCTGAGTGAGTAGTGTGTGTAAAAAAGTAAAACGTATCAATAATATCATATTAATAATATCATATCATATAAATGTACAAAGGAGTGAACGGCTGTATACTATAGTGTATATAACTAATATACAGAAATTAATCAAATAAAACTACTCCCATTTGCATGACAGATGCAACTATACAAATGTATATCACTTTGGCACTTTTGTGGTGATAATACTTTTCTTCTACGGTCACTGCTGCACATTTCTTTGGACTCTTCGGTTTAGTGGTATTGCAATAAAACAAAAAAACAAAAAAAAAAAATGAAGAGAAGCCAAGGTAACCGTTTAAAGTGCTAAACTTAAATTCATGGGATATTCTGAGGTCTCATGTTACATCATGCTTGACCGAAGCACTTTTTCTGCATGACCTTTTATTTTTCAGGGGCAGATATGATTTTCTCAAAATTCTTTCAACCTGTAGTTGTATGATTGACATAATCATTTATCCTGGTAAAGCAAGCTTAAGGATTCATATTCACTTGAAGAGCTCAGAGCAGCTTTCTTCTTCAAGGTACAGCATAATCACATGAGAATAATCCTCGGTGAGATAATCACAGCTCTAAGCAACAGCAAACGGCGATGAATAAATAAGTCTGTTTAAATAAATGATCAGTGATTGTTCGGCTCTAAGTGCCGCTGCTGTAGCACTGCATCCTGATTTAGTTGAAGCCCTCAGCCATCCCTCCGTGGAGCCGGCGTGGTCTTAGCGGAAGAGAAACAGCTTAAAAAGCCTCATTCTTCTCCATACCTTCAATATTCATTGAGAGCGCTAATTGCACCACACAGACAGAAAGAGAGAGAAAAGGAGGAGAGGTGGGGCGGATAGGTGGGAGGTATCTATTGGCTAATCGTCTGAAGGGGAGGAAATAAAAGAGAGAAGGAAAAAAGGGAGCATTTGGGAAAAATATCCTCAGGAGGTTCCTTCTTCTGTCTTTTCACCTGTGTATCTCTTAGCTCTAATGTTAATGCTCATTAGCCAGTCTGTGTGATATCCCACGTACATGTAGCCATGCTGTGGATACATATTCAGTGCTCTTCTTAAACCGTTCTTTTGAAACTTAAACCGTTCTTCTTTTGAAACTCAAAAGTTAGTTGGGAAGACACTGGATTTAGGAATAATCGCTCAAGGTGCACCCATTTGATGATCTTTGTGTTGATAAACTACAAGCACAGCACATTTCTATCCCTACTTTTTTTCCCTTTTTTAATCTTTGCTGGAGTTCTATGACACGTCCCTAAAATCACAACATCTTCTGATTCACACGGCGTGAATGAATACGCTTGGACGATCAAATTTGGCCAGGTTAAATGTGCTGTTTTTTTTAACCACTGGGGGCAGTGTGTGCAAGGCATTTTTTTTAATTCCTTCACGCCCCGTGCAGCAGTGATTTGAACAACTGCTGATGTTCACGTTTTTTTTTTTTTTACATAAATCATGCCACCCTCAAAACAAACACATAAAACACAATAGGACAAATATTTAGCTTGCATTATTGAAGGAATGCTATTTATTGTATGAGACTGGCTGTAAAAAGTACCATATATGCGATGACAATATTCTTGTATATGTATGAAGCATCCATAGTGGGAAGAGACTGGGAAGACTTGCTTTACTGTTCTTTTGCATACAAACTTGAGGTCTATATTTTGTAGATTTATGTTGCAGGATCATTAGATCAATTTTCTTTGTTTGTATTGATCACACAAGCTGCTGCAACATTGATTTTTCCATAAATGTCCTCTCTGGAATCTTGGGTATTTTCCTGCTAGTTTTACCAAGACTTGAACCTCAAAAGTTGGACGTAATCTGTTTCAGGAAGCTGGTCCTGGATGGCCAGTATATTTGAAAACATTTCAAAACCATTTTTCCTACAGCTATCATTGGTTTTCTAGCCTATCGTAACAACAACATGAATGTAAATAGCTGCACTCCTCTCTGAGATGGCTTTTGTGTGTATGTATGCTCTACAACATTTGGATGAATACAAGACAGCCGTGACTGACATCCGTAAACGGTAGTTAGACTGAGCTCAGTCCAGTCCAGCTTGCACTACAGTGGGTGTCCGCTCCAGCTGAGAAATCTGTTTCTGTTTTTTTGGTGCTTTTTTGCTTCATACAATGAGTAAGTACAAAACTATTATTATATCTATTATTATTAAATAGCATTTATTTACTTACTTACTCTTTGATTGGCTGGCAACCAGTCCAGGGTGTACCTTGCCTTCACCCTGAAGACAGCTGGGATAGGCTCCAGCATGCCTGTGACCCTTGTGAGGATAAGCGGTACAGAAAATGTACTTACTGCTAATTTCTTACTCATTTGTTTTTTGAGTGTACAATGTTGATATCCTGTTAGCTTGACCAGAGAGTGTTCTGCCGTCTGCAGCATCCAAAAAAAAAAGAACCAAAACAGATTCTTTCCGTTATGCTCTATGGCCAGAGCTGCAATGCACAAAGCTAGTGTGAGCCTACAACAGGGATTTCAATCTTACCGAATGCTTCCAGCCGCCGCAACGGAGCCGTAATGGATTCGATGTGAGCCTGGGCTTATTTAGTTTAGGATGAATGAAAATTAATGACCATTTTTTGGCAGTTTAATTCATTTCTTTTGTCGAAAATCTAAACTTTATGTACAATCTGTTCTTTTAAACTACTGTTAGCAGTATATGCTAGATGAGAGAAATATTTTTGGGTTGAAAATGTATCTTGATCCAGCAGAGTTCAATTCCTATCACGCTACTGTTACAAGACATCAATATAAAAACAATAAAACAATCTGCATTGACTAATAAGACACCGATGTTCATGTTGGAGTTTGGTTCTTTGTTTTGATTCATGTAACCTCCAGACTCTATAGTGTTTAGTGACTTGCTAGGTGTAGAAACAATTTAGGTGAGTTTCTAAAATAGAGCCCTGAACTTATGTACTGGTTAGCTTTCCCATAAATAAAGTTTTACGTCATCCAGATGTTAAAATGAAATTTTAGTCGGTATGCACACCACCGCACTGTATCTGTTTTGTCTGCCCAATATTAAAGCATTTTATTATCCTATTTACTCACATTCTTTCACATTATTCATTCCCTTCTTAGAGAGGGCATATGGTAAATCTGTTGACAGAAGGAGTTGAAAAATTACGCCTTTTTTTGGTTATCTTAATTTTACAGCATGAGACATGCATCAAACGGCGAGCACCCTCACTTGACATGAGCAGCACTCAAAGAGGGGCGGGGGGGAAGAGTGCCTGGTGACATGGTCAGTGGAGTAAGCGTGCACTGCATCATGGGCCTGGCAGCTTTATGTGCCCTGGGGGACCATTAAGACACAGGCCTCCAGACCCTCAGCTGCTCCCAGAGTCGGGGTTAGAAAAGCATGGGGGACAGGGGACAGGATGCCTGCTTGCTTAAACCTCATTCTTATCTCAGATGCGTCTTCCCATTCACAGAGTGGGTAACCCAGCTTGCTGAGGCAAAATGAAGTTTAGACATTAGCACTGTAACGTTTAAGAGATGGGCAAGGTCTACACAGTTCCTGTGCAAAGAGCAAAGAAGTGGCAGATATGAATGTAAAAACCCAAGTGGAGGTAGAAGCTCACGTGAGGAATTAATTACTTCCTATATTTTACATACCTGCGGCATGTCTCTGACAGATTGATTGGTCAGTGTTTGTTTTAGCAGCTAGGTCTTTGGGTGACAAGAGGAAACTCTGGAATCACTGTATCAATGTTTGGACAGATAGTGCTTGGTCTAAAAGATACACAAGCTATTGTAAAGCCAAAAGGACATGGATCATAACATAAGGCAAAGGCAACAAAAAGGCAGGGAATCTTAACATAGTCAAAAACATTTGTGCAACAATCACAACACTGAACTTTCTATTCAACAAATCCATCCATCAATTTCTGTTTGAGGCCTTCATCGCCTGTTGAGCAATACAGAACGAACATGGTACGCCTATGACCTTTTCCTTTTTTCCCCACACTTCACCATCGCCACCTCCTCACACTATAGGAGTTAATGAGAGCTGGTGTAGTCGGAGACAAGGTGAGGAGCACAAACAGGTTTCGACACAATGAGAACACAGTCTATTGAGATGGCGCTGATGAAGAACAGGGACCCGAAACAAGCAGACAAAAAAAAAAAAAAAACACTGTCAGTGACTGATGCACGATCGTGCCCGCTGTCCTGTTAAAAACACAGTGTATTTAATGAAACAACTTTGCAAGGTGCATACTGCAACATACTGAGAGGGGAGTAATATTTTATGCCAGCCATAAATGCAGAATGCTTGATGTGGCATCAAGTAAACTTCCCAATTGCACCTTATGAAGCACCGCTGAGCTTCTCTGTGGCTGCAACGTGTCTCGGGAGAAGCGGTCGCTGTGTGTGACTGGCCAATCACAGAGCATGAAGAGTGAATACATAATGAGCATTTTTTTAAAAACATGGATACGGATAATGACGAAATGTACCCGTTTCATTTTGGAAGTGAGCCTTGAAAGAAGTTTGGGATGGCTCTGAAGGCTCGGTTTCAGAGAGTTCTTTCTAACATCCTATATAAGGAAGCCATGTCACGGTTTTGTTAAAGAGTTCACTAGGTTAGCAAAGAGCAATGGCTTCCAGGAAATGTTTGAGGGACAGCGAAATAGATTAAAGAGGCAAGCATCAGGCAGAAGTGGTTGGAATTTCAATTTCCTGGTGAAGAGAAAAATATGGGGCAGACTGTTGCTGAAGTCAGATGCCTTTCCAACGTTACTTGGTCATGTTGAAGAGTCGAAGAGTTGAAGACCTGCAAGCTGCAATCAGAGCTGCACAAGCTGCACAATTTATCAGTGTCCTAACTGTATTTATTTGATTTATTTGAAAGTAGATGACAGGGTGTCTGTCTCCCCTCTCCATATACCCAAAAGTGTCATGGTGCAGACTTTGATGTCCTGCTTTTGACTGCACCCAACTTGCTAGTGGAAACAGAGACACATTTGCAAAGCCCCAAAGCAAATCACCGGAACATAACTGAGGGAACAACAGGTCAATTACCGAAACTCATGGCTACAGGAATAAAAAAATAAAAATACATGTTGTGTTTCCCTGCTGTCATGACTAAACTGCCCAAGTGACACAGAGGAGGAGATGTGAGTCAACAGAGGCCGCAGTATTGAAGTCGTACTGTTTTCTTCAAGGCGTGTGAGCAAGTGTTCCCTTTACAACCTCTGACAGTAAAATGTGAATCATCTGGTGTTTCATCATCATCACACTCTGCCTCCCCCAGGAACAGAGCATGGGGGCTGTGACCGTTCCGGCCCTGTTTTCTAGAAAGGTGTGAGCAATTTCGTTTTTTGACTTTGTTATCTCAAACCACCACCATCTCTGCTCAACAATGCTGAAGACAAATAATAATTAGGGATGCCAAACTTATGGCCATAACTAAATTATTTATTTCATTAAGTTATGTTTTGCAAGCCACAGAAGGAGGCACAGTGTAGAGTCCAACACAGAGCCTGATGCTCTTTGTAAATTAATTAAAACCGGAACACATCAACAGCAGTACAATTCCAACACCATGCTGTATACTATTTACTCGCAAGTACATCTTTAGACCAATGGTCCTTTGAACAACACCTTCCTCATTCTAACCACATTCACACAAGTTGTATTCACGGACACTCCAAACTCAAAATAAACAGAAAGACAAAAGAAAAACTATTACTAGGGTATTCTACTACTACTACTACTACTACTAGGGTATTCTTACCAGGACTTAAGTATGCTCAGAAATCCTAGAAAACACACTCAAAGCATATGACTTGAATTTAAATTACGTGGTGTATTTGAATGCAACCCCTCATTGCTCATAATGATACGGTTAGTATGTGATTCAGGTGTTCTGCAACTATTAAAGAGACTGGTGTTACATAAGAAGATTTTCAGAATGTGTTGTGTCTTTTTAGCACAATTTAAAAATTCAATTCATTTGGCGCTGCTAAAAGCCATGTTGTTTATATTTCTGTTAATAAAAAAAACATAAAAAATTGGCATCTTTAAAACATAGTTACAAATGGTGATTAATGTAAAAACTGATTAATCTGATTCTCATTTAATAATATATATATAAACTGGTTTTGCAGTGACTGGCGATGCAGTCACTCTATCATTCTACTTTAAACACTGCCAAAGTCAAGAGGAGTTCCAGTGAAAACTTGTGGTTAAGTGGGCACATTGAGGTTCACAGTTATGTGGGAGTGGGTTTGTGTGTGATTGGCCACACCTGCAGGACAGAGGACAGGGGAGGTTGCCTGTAAAGTTTCTATCACCACAGACATTGTAGTACTTCACGCTAACTTAAGCTTCACTCGAAAATAACTGAAGCCAAAAAAAGAAAGACTCAGCAAACTGTCCAGACGATTAATTAGCTGGGTTGTAACAGTGCACTACAATACACTAAAACTCTGTAGCAGTGTGCATTTGTGGGCGTTGTCAGAAGATGTTTTATTCGTGGTTATTTTGTTTGCCTAAATCCTGCAGTAAAATGAGGGACTCATGTATTGAATTGCCCTGAATGTGCTGTTTTTAGAGCTATAAAGATATGTTGATGGATGAGAAGCAGCCACACCAACGCTGCCACGCTGCACCTAAAGAGAAGAAGCAACTTCTCTCACCCTACTCAAATAAAAGTAAAAGTACACAGAGTGCTATTAGGTCCACATGTCTCAATGTCTCTCAGCTTACAATATATGGTCAAGAACGTGTGCAGTCTCAGCTTGTGGCTAGAGTTGTCACAGTTTGCAGAAGAAAAGAAAATACGAGATAAGAAAGTATCAGCATTATTGAATAATCATGTGGATGACTTGAGAGCTGAGGTGGGCAAACTTTTTTTTGTGGGCCTTATTGGGTTAAAAATTTGGCGGCAGGGATGTCTACATATAGGTGGCATGAAACGGAACGACAGACTTTCTCACAGTGCAACAAAACCAAAACACAACACATTCAAAGCAAGTTAACGCATCATATAAATCAACCACTTAGCACTAAACATAATGCATAGCTTAAAACTGTTATTTCCAAATGCCCGCAAGACATGACAAAAATATGAACTAGGAACAATAAAACATTGGATATCAAGAGTATGTTAAATGTGAGAACTATGGCGAAATGTAGGGAGAAAGAGTACCACAAGCTATCCAGCATGCCTTGCGGCAGGAAAATATAGGCATTTTTTGGCACGGGTACTGCAAATACATATTTGTTTGTATGCTCACAAGGTGCTATAGGTAGGTTACTTTGTACAAGTATACTTTATATGTTATGGTTTTTAAAAAAAAAAGGAATTTGGAAATGCCTGGTGGGCCGGATTAAGGCACTTGGCGGGCTATGATGTGGCCTGCGGTCCACAGTTTGCCCACACTTGCTCTAGAGTGAGTCAGTGTGCCCTCTACTTGTGTCGAGTCTTACAGTTGTATTTGTTTTCCTAGTTAAAGTGATTGTCAGATATGAGCTGCACCTTCCCAGCATTGCGGAAGGGATGGTATCTATTTCAACTCCTTCCTGCCATGGCAGCGATATCTCACCATAACCTCTTCGTAGTTCTCTAGACTATATATATCTGTCAGTCTCACATGTGTGAAAAGTAGTTTCCTGTTTTGTTTGTGTGAACGTTGCGTTTACTAGCGTGAGCTCCTTTTGGTTTCATTACAAGGTCGAGTCAGCCACAAACGTGATGCATGTACTGCTATTAGTTTTTCTTTTGTTTCAATGTAACAAAAAAAGATAGCTCTAGGAAAAAAAAGATGATGAGTTTGAAGGAGAGACAAAGCATGTGGTTAAAAAGGTGAGCATTACACCATTGTCATCAGTTTAAGGTGAGCTGTTTGAGAATAAATACTCCAACCGGCTCCTGTTCAAAGCCTTACCTTGTCAAAGCTAATCTAACCTACCTCTGTCTGCTCCCTGCCTCCCAAGCCACCATGGACCCCTCTCCTCCCTCCCCTAGTGAGCAAAGCCGTTTGCTGCCTCAGGCAAGGGCTGGGGAACATAAGAGCAAAGTCACAGCAAAGCCGGAGATATCACTTGTGTTTCAGACGATACATTTTACATCACAGATCCAGTCCCACAATGTGACCTAAATAAATTCATCAGTTAGTCATGGTCCTGTTTTTGCACATGCTTAACAAATTACATTAAAGGAGACCTATTATTCAATTTTTTGGCCCTTTGTATTGAGTTGTGGACTCCTGAAGAGCAGCTACACACGATAACCCACATAGAAAGCGTTTTAGATCTTCCAGATTCTGCACCTCTACCTGCAGTACTTCAATGGATTTCCTGCTTCCCGCACAAATGGTCGGTTTAATTTACCCTACCCCTGGCCCTCCTCCAGGTATGTGATTGGTCATACTCCCAAGCTCTCCCGAGGACTTCCAGACAGCCCATTTGTCTGATTGCTTGCACAAAATAAACACAGTTAGGGCACTGACACACTTTTGCGCAAACCTTTACCATTGTTGAAGATAACAGCTTTTGTCTGTAGTGATATCATAATGATCTACAGCAGGGGTCGGCAACCTTTACTATGAAAAGAGCCATTTTACCCAATGCCCACTGAAGAAAAATAGCCTGGAGCCGCAAAACATATAGTATGTTTAAAACAACATTGGAGGGAATTTGGGAGTATCAAAGTAGTTCAGATAAGAAAAGACGAGTTGGAGTACTCTTGCTAGTATTGGAGATAAACTTACATAAATGTATGTGTAAACTACTGTAAACGTAAAAACAAGTTCCCATGCCGCTGTTTTTAAATTATCTCGAATTTATTTTTTAGATTTGTAGGTAAGTATTACTTGTTTTTCTTCATGTACTGAACTGGATAGCAGTCAGAACTCACTCAGGATGCATTCATGGTCTCAGACAAAGTTGGATTTTTTAAAACTCATTACAAAAGACGTGCATTTTCCCCACTCGGGTGTTAAAAATATTCAAGCATCGCAAAGGGAGCCACAATAAAGAGGCTGAAGAGCCACATGCGGCTCTGGAGCCGCAGGTTGCTGACCCCTGATCTACAGGTACAAATCCAACTTTAAGTTGTTTGTACCTTCAAGTGTGCACAAAAGTTAAATCTATATTTAAATCTAAACAATATATATATAAGTAAGTTATTTGTATTGGTCTTAAGAAGCAGGATGTTATATCAGTGTTGGCTTGGAAAAAAAGTGCATCCCTAGTTAAATGTGTCTAAAAGGAGGCCTTATGGACATCCATCCCCAAAAGTGTTTTTTCCCTGCTACATTTACAATACATTTCCTGCAAACGTATGTTTTGAGCAGATTGTGAGATGGTGTTTGGGGTGAGCATTGCTGGAATAAACCATGGATCAGGGTCGCTTCCTTTGTGTCTCCTCTATGTCTGTCGTGCAGTGTGGTTTCAACCACAAGGCACATCCTCTATCCTTCAGGGAACGATATGGGCAGCCTCTGAGACAGCATGGCCAAACAACAAATAGACTCTGACTAGGACCAAATTTGAGAAAAACCTACACACTGATGGCATCACTAATGAAACGTAAGGGGGCACTACTTTACAAGAAGCTAATTGCTTTAAATCTGATATAAGTGAATATATGTAAGATGGCCCTAGAGCAGGTGTCAAACTCACGTCATTTAGGGGCCACATTACAGTATTGGCTGCCCTCAGAGGGCCACTTGTAAATGTCACTATAGGGCAGGGGTCTGCAATTAGGTAAGGTCTGCACCTTATTTTTCCTTAAAATTGCATCAAACAGACTAACTCATATGAATATCACATGTAATGAAACTCTGCACATCACACTAAAACCAATGGTTCTCAAATAGTGGCGTGTGGGGCACGGAGAACTGCCAATATTAGTGCAGACCTGCCAACATGTCTGAATTTGTTGTACTCAGCATGTCATTTGAATACACTTGTATGCCTCACTGCTCTCAATTTTGTAGCATTTTGCTGGTTTCAGTTTCGAATTCAGTACAGATAAATGAATACTGCATTATCAGTTTCTCAATACCATAATGATAACACAATTTCTAACTTATTGAGTGGAGATATGGGGTAAAAACCATAAAAGAAATCTTTACTAAATGCACTGCAAAAAAGAAAAACAATACAAGCAGTTGATGTTTGAAAAATACAAGGAAGAAGAGTCTTATGTCGATATTTATTACAATACTGATTGTTATGTATGATCATCTTTTATTATGGTTGTGAACAAAAATCTTAATCACATCACCATATGATTATGGTTCTTTAGGCATCAAAAATCACATATGGAAAACAGGAAATGAATAAATATACTGCAATAAATGTGAAAGACATGGGCTTCTTCCTACTCCTTTTGGACATGTGGAGCTGTGAACTGAATTATGTGACATATATTTGTGCTTGATTTTTGACGTGCAACTTTTTTTTTTTACCATTACATTGCATTTAAACAGTAAATTTTATGGCGCTTCTGATACATGATAAGTGGTTGGTGGGCACTTCTGTTCTCACTTAAGGAGAAGCCCCATTGATTGGTTAGATTTGCAGTCATACTGTTTTTCCACGGCTCTTTCCAGAACTGAAGCTTGCTGATGCTCCTATGTTGGAGACAACTCCACTCTGTGACTGACAGTGGTGGATACGGGATAGTGTGTCTGCCTTCAGTGCAAGCGCAGCTAGAAGTGGTAGACATCAGCAACCTGATCCAGCGACCAGCGACACCTCTGCCGCTGACAAGGGTTCAAACTCGATGCGGTTCAATTCTTCTTTGTAAAGTCCAGTTTAGTCTGACAAGTTCAGGGCTAGGTGGAAGATTATCAGAGACTAGTCTATCCGGTTTTGGCATTGTTGAAAGAAAGCGGTGCAGTTTGATTAAGTCTATATTCATTATATTTAGTTTCCATTGTGAAGGGTCCCAAAATATCAGACCTAAACCATTTTACCCATCCGTTGGGCAGCCAGTCAATCAGTATCCAACTGACCTGTACAACTTAATGGAAAGATAGCTTTTGTAGGATTTATGATTGGCTTTGGCTTTTGCTGTCTGTCAGGCCATCACAAATTCAATCTGCAAGCCGTTTGTCGCTACTCCTTGATAGGTGCTTTTGGACTCCATTATTCCAAAAGGTTCTCCTATTCAATATTCCTATTGCGCTAACAGAACCTGGGCATTCGTTCTGTTCTGGAATATTTATGGCAGGTTTATTTTATCAGTATTTTATTGCTACTCTTGTGCAAATAAGGCCCCAATAGAGTGTCTGGCCCCTGCCCTTGCAGTAATGGCAATGTAAACATGGGAAAGTAATTTGAATTCTAACAAAGTGGAGATTAGCGGGTGACAGTTTGTGGCATGGATGATTATTTCTAAAATAATCCTGCTTTGATATGCATCTGCGGCCTGGCAGGAATTTTCAATTTGTTTTCCCATTGCTGCATGTAAACAAGCTCTAGTGTCTCCTTATCGTGGCGTCGCACCAAACGTGGAAAACGCACGCAGTCCTCGCTACCCTCCCCCATTTCACCGCACAGCTTGTCTCCCCACCCCGCTTCTGGTTGGAGGAGCCCAACAGCAGCGCTTGTCTGGGTTTCAACAAGTAACTTTATCAGGAGCAGGTAGCAGGTTTTATGCGAGTAGTTGCAAGTCATTTGCAAACATGAAGTCCTCACAACACGCCTTCCTAAATGTGTTCTGCTTGAGGAATTTGGGCCATTCGCCTGTCTGAATGGACAAATATGCAACATGGCAGAATGGCCTCCTGTGTGCCAAAGGAGTCATCCTAACCACAGGCCTGAGGCATGTGATAAATGTTTACACTTGTGATTGTCGACTTGGGAGTTATGGAAAGAACTGCATGTTTATTTGAATGACTTCCATAAAAATTCCACTTTAATTTAAAGTTATAAACTTCATCCAAAATACGATGAGTGTGTAACGGATTCAAGGCAGTGCTTTAGTGTTAATACTACAAATATAATTCGGCCTTCTTGTATATACCGTAGTATCCAGTAATGACATTTTCATTTATTTCACAAGGTGCTAAAGGAAAATCCAAAGCAGAAGGTAGCCTTCTTTCATGTGCATGGAAAGCCAGGAGGCTATTTATCACTCTCTGATTGACTGCTTTTGCCTGAAGCCAATCAGCATGTAGCTCACTGTGTCTTAATGTTTATGGGGATTATAGGAGGATAAACACGGTAATCCCCAATGCTGTGCAGGACTTCCAATTATCACACCGCTTCACCAAAAATAAGGTCACCATAGATTTAACCTATTAATGCAATATAAGCCAACTGACATCCCTCTGCTCTTAATTTCCACAAAGTTACGCCTGACTTTAGACAAGAACTTGCAGGGAGTCATAGGTGATTCATCTCTGCAACAGTAGGTTGTGACTGGAGCTGACGAACTAGGGAAGGCTGCGGTTGCCTCCGTGACCGAGGCAGGCTTCATTACAGATAACAGGCAGAGGTGAATGTCTGGTCTATGCTGACAGTCTGGATCGATTCAGGGTGGATCATTTACACACAGCGATCATTCCAACCACACACCGGTGCTCAGGTGGAGCCAGGGAGTGACTCATGACATGACAGAGATTTGACGGACCTGACTTAAGTGGTGTCCTTGCAGTAGTAACTACCTGAAGTGCTTTGAATTTGAATTGGCATCATGAGTCGACGGCTGCCGAGTGGTTGGCGCACAGACCTCACAGCTAGGAGACCAGGGTTCAATTGCACCCTCGGCCATCTCTGTGTGGAGTTTGCATGTTCTCCCCGTGGGTTTTCTCCGGGTAGTCTGGTTTCCTCCCACATTCCAAAAACATGCTAGGTTAATTGGCGACTCCAAATTGTCCATAGGTATGAATGTGAGTTTGAATGGTTGTTTGTCTATATGTGCCCTGTGATTGGCTGGCAACTAGTCCAGGGTGTACCCCACCTAAGCGGTAGAAAATGAATGAATGAATCATGAGTCGATGTGTCATGTACAATATATGTCAATAAATGGTTACTTGTGCATGAAAATCGATAGTCTGGATTGTGTTTGATTGTCTGCTGGAGACTTGAAAACAAAGTATATAGTCATAACAAAACTTTGACTGATGAAAGCATATAAATGGTTCATTAAAACATTTTAAAGGGGAACTGCACTTTTTGGGGAATTTTTCCCATCATCTACAATCCTTATGTGAAACATGAACACATGTTTCTTTGGCTTTTCTGCACATTTTAACAAGACAAAAGTTAGAATGAGCTAGATAATAATGCACATCATCAGGACGTACCTATAACAATATGCAACAATATTTTATGGTTTGATATACATATTGTGATCATGCATTAACAAGTACACCGATGATAACATAATACTTTCTGTATCTTGCCGTGCTTTGATGATTACCGAAACGCCTTCCCTAGGTGCATTGATTTCATACACAAGTCACAGCTCGCCAGGAGCTTACACTACTTCCGTCAACAGCAGCACAGATACAGCAACAACATGTGCATTGTCCGCTCTCATTGGAAGACTTGTGAGCCAATAAATGGAACACTTGTTGTTTTTGAGGGTGTATTTGTGAGGGCTTTAGCACCAAAATATGTCCATTGTCAGCTAGCTCATATTAACATGTTTTCCCATGTGAGAATGCACAGAAAATGGAAATACATCTATGTTCATGTTTCACATAAGGATTTGAATGATGAGCAAAATACCCAAAAAGTGTAGTTCCTTTAGTATAAAGGTTTATTTGGTGTGTAACTGAAGTGGCACATGCTTTAAACATTACATTTGGAATACAGACTCATCGGAAACTTTAAACAGCCCTGCAAGAAGAAGTGGACCAAAGCTGATAGGTCGGGAACTATTGGGTTAAAAGGAGTCATTGATCAATTTTCTGTTGCTATCAAAGTCCCACAGTTCCAACAATGGCTTTTTTGTGTAGAATTGTTCAAAATGAAAGAACACAACATACATAAAAGATTATATGATTGTAAGTTATCACAGGCACATACATCTTAAAGAGGCACTATCAATGTTAAACTCTTGAGGCGTAAACCTGAATGATGCCTCTCTTACCCTCAGATCAGTGAAAAAACCCACAGGGACAGTGAGGCAGGGAGAGATAACGAGAGAAAAAGAGGGTTTATCTCAGAAGCTCTGTGTGTGGCTCGACTCGTGTCCACATTCAGCCAGGTGAAGTTTCCACTTCCCTTTAATATTTTATAGTTTTCTTCAAAGAGGTCCTGCTACACACACTTTTAAGTCTCAGTGTGGGTTTAAGATTTCAACTTCCGAACTGGCATCCTGGACCTGTGTGGTGGTATCTTTCAGTACTTCACTGATCTACTTCCTCACACAGTTTATCTCCCCGAAACAGTAAGTGCACAGTTAACGTGGACACATGAGGAGTATCAAACCTCGTAAACAGAGTATCCGTTTGCTTAGAACAAGCTTGGCACAATTCCCCTTTATGTGAAATAGATTATTGTTATAAAATAGATTATTGTTATTGACCAAACTTTTTCCACAGAAGATTCCTGTTTTGCTTCTGTTTCTACAATGTGCTGCGAGCCAAAAAAAAAGAAAAAAAAAAAAGCTGTGGGCTGCTAAAGGCCTCTGGGCCATAATTTGACTATAGCCTACTGTCAACTTTTAGACCATATTTTACAGGAACAGATCATCAATTAATTTCCTTTGTCTTTGATGGTCTTTAAACCTAAGCTAATTAGATCTGCATGATGCTTGGTTAGATGGATGCTTTATCCGGGGGTACATGTTGTCCGGTTTCCAAGAGTTTCAACTCATAACTGATTTTTGACAGAAATCTGGTATTGCTTGAAGACTTCAAAGCCAGGGAAGGGTATAGAGTACCTAAACACACCATGAATATTGCAAAACTATAAAGTTACACTTTCTGATCTATGGGAGTAACTTTTTGAAGCAGTTCAGTCTGCCTACAGTAGCTGGGTGGATGGCCTTCCCATTAACTATTTAGGTTCACACTGAGATGTAATGTAGCGATGTGGCCAGCATTTTAATGAAAAACAGCAAGTGGAATGTCTCCTGGTGGGACTACATTGGTTCTGATACGGCTGTTTTTTTTTTTTTTTTAAATACATGGATATGATTTAGTTTTCAGCATCTGTCTTATTTTGTGTCTGGGTATGCATACTTAAATCCCCTCAACCAGATGTGTGGTTCATAGGCTTTGCGCTAACTTGATTTTTATGTCTACGAGTCTAGACAATGACAAAGTGCTACTAAGTCCAAATAGGTCTGAGTCAACGCCAAGTGTCCTTGCATTTCCCCTAAGGGGGTTCTTGCCAATCCAGCCTTCATTACTTTGGGACTTCGCTAATGAGGAGCACTACTTATTTAAACTTGGAGAGGCACTGTCAAAAAATCTGGTTCAAAACTTTTGAGCGCTTGCCCCAGGACACTCTTCCTTTGGGATGACAGATGGAAGAGTTTGAATATATTTCTCGTTTAGTCAGTGTTGGTACCTACAGTATATATAAGTAGTACATTTACAGTATACTGTATAGGACTAAAGTCTATTCTGTTCCCATGTGTTGAATTTCTCACTTTCAGCACGTTTGAACCGTGTTTAGTGAATTAGTGACAAACTTAGTCCGCTGTAGTGCAACAGGAAGTAATTAAGCACACATATGCCACCAGTCTGTTTCTCTCATAAACCATATATGGAAACTCCTAAGCGTTCGGTCGCGAGAGAAACAAAACAATTGCACCCAAGAGGTTTGCACACTTAACACACGGCATGTGGAATAAATTACAAATTCATAGGAAAGCAAGAGTGATGTAGGACGTCACGGTGAGTGATGACAGCAGGGTCAGGTACTTTTAACACCAAAGCTTCCCTTTTTGTTATCTTCAAAATTTCTCTCAAGCTTTTTCTGTTGCTCTTAAAAGTATCCCCCTCTTTTTTCAACAGTGTGTTTGCTCGTTAATTGCTCGTGATGGGCATCAATATGTGCACGCCGTTGTTCAAGGTAACACAATCCCTGACTAGAATCTAAAACAAACACCGCAAACATGGCTGTTGCCAAATACAAGTCCCTCATCAAAACCACTTTGCAACAATTTGGAACCCTTGACCGTGGTGAAGGACATTTTATTTCCTGCTTGATATTTTTAACTCTGCTTTCCCATTGTTTCACATAGGAAATGACCAAAATGTAAATGACAAAATGTGATCAAGTGAAATATTGTATGTGTCGACATGTAAAGAAACCCAGAAAAGAATATTGAATACGCTCTGCTTCTTCCTACACATGTCAAATTATTGTGCAAATCTTAATGGAACTTTGTAAGCATGTCTAAAACAAATGAACCATACCATACAAAACTAAAGTCAATGACCTTGATGCCATTTCTAGATGACATGAATTCATTAATATCATAAAGTTCTCAGTATTCCGAATCGTACAACCGAATGTCTTAGTTTGTAGGATTTCACTACTTGTATCTGTAATGACAAAAACAACAAACTCATAGTCATGTGGATGCGACTGACCCTTGACCTATCTCCCCCAGTTTTCACAATGCTTAAACTTTAAGTCTGTTCCTTGACCCTTGCTGGTGTAAGCTGCTTTTGGGCAGTCAATGGACATAAGTTAAGGTTAATTTCAATGGCACAATGTCACAGTCACCAACAATTTACCATTAGCCGCTACAGTATGTGTGGGGGGGCGTTTGTAAGAGGATTACAACGACCAGATGTCTGAGTGTTTAGTTTTGGCTTTAACTCAGACAGGTTTGGGTCAGACTGATCTTTTAATTCCGGTACATTTATATTGCAAAGAACCTGATTCACAGTGTTCATAAATGAACAGCATTACATAAAACGGCAAAGGTATGTAACATGTAGGGTTCATCTTCCTAACTTCAAGACCATGCTATACAAACTACTTAAACTTGACTTGACATAAATAATCTAAAGTGCTCATTCAAGTATTGATCTGGCTGTAAGTGGCTATGAAGCCATGTCAGCTCTGGCTATCTCCCTTTTAAAATTGTTAATTCTCTATGCAGGGTTTATTGAAAAATACACCGGTGTATTGGTTTGTTATAATAATGTTTATAAATGGGTGTACATTACACAGAAATGCTTAGCTGCTGATGTTATGGAAAATCCTATTGATATAAAGCATATACATGTATATGTGAGTGTATATTAAGTATATTGTGAGTGCCACAGAAGACACTCCAGATGTGGTCCCAAAGCACAATCCATTACCATTTCAGCATCCATCAAAAAGCCACCTGGTCCGCTCCATGTGATGTGACTGAGGGCAGACCTGAGCTGGATATAACACAAGATTGGACACATGTACCTGGGGCAGGGGTCACCCGACTGTATTCCCCTACTGGCACTCAGTCTGCATATCTTTTTACTGTCACTTCTGTGCCCTTAAGCACACATGAGACTCCATTACCTCAATGTGCCTGGTGAGAATGTCAGGACTTCCCCCAAGAATGTGGCAGTCAATGTCATATTGATGGGCCAAGGTCTCGGGGTGACCTGGTTGACTTTCACTCTTGTCACAGACATATTTACAATCGCCCCTTGCCACACTGTTTGAAACACTTTCTCAAGTTTAGAACAAGTACAGTAGACAGGCTAAGTAATTTCATTCACACCATTGGGATTCACAATTCATTCAGCATTCACAATTCTTATGTCAAACATGAACATTTCCCTTTTATGTGCATTATAACATGAGAAAACAAGTTAATATGAGCTAGCACCATCCAAAACAATATCCTCAGTGCATTGATACACATACATATGCTATATTCCGTCAGCAACAATAGCATACGATGTCCGTTCTTATTGGGATGGCTGTGTCTTCCAGCACAATATTTTTGTCTGTGAATGACGCTGAGACGAGCGGTTAGCAAGGCGTGTTGTGTTAGTCCGCCAGGTAAATATAGTTTTTCATGTTAGCTGCAAGGGCAAAATGACCAATTCCCAAATTCATTGGGACATCTCTGCGTCCCATGTATGTTATTTATTCCATGCAAAGCTTCCAAATTTGTGGGGAGTTTTGGGAAGGCAAACCATAAGGCATGCATGGACAACTTTGGAATGGAAGCACTTGCACAGAACCCTGACCTCAACAACATCCACACTTGTGGGATGAACTCGAACATGCATTGTGAGCCAGCAGGCCTATATTTCCTGTCCCATATTTTTGTTAATGAAAGAACCCACTCTTGTCTCACTATTCATTCCATGAGGACCCTTACTGTATGTTTACATGTACTGGACAACAAGCTGCAGCTTTGCAAAGCTCTGTGTAAAGTATCTGTGTTTTCTGTTGGCATTGGAGGTGACAGCCGCTTTGCAAAGGAAGAGCTTTGAACCTGAGGGCTCCTCTCTTCACCAAAGTCTAATCACCACTTCAAAAGGGGTGGGGGGGGTGGGGGGTGCCCCTAAACAAACATTTACAACAGTAAAGACAGGGTCGGCCCCTAACGATGTAGGTCAGCGGGGCTTTTTACAGCAAGGCCCTTTATGGAGATGAAGGCCAGAGATGGACAAATAGCAGGCAGGACATTAGCCGTCAGCAGCATCGGCAGGAGCCAGATGTGGCGGCACTTTAATAGCTGTTTGTCGGTGAAGAGGAAGAAGCTCATAAAAGTGGAGACTCTTATCTTTTGTGGATCCTGTGTGTTTGTGTCGCTGTCCAGTCTGACCACTGTGAACCACAACTACGTCAGTCCAGACCAGAGATGGTCATGTACTAATAGCAGTGTATCCTCGTTTTTCATATGCCACATGGCTGATTTATAATCACCTACAGCGCATCTAACTATCATAACAGCAAACATGATTTGTAAAAAGAGTAAACAGAGTGTGACAAGGGTGTAATGTAACAACATGATTTTTCCCGACACCGTAATCAGTTCACCCAACAAGCTTTTATTTGGTGACAGTACTGAGGGTCTTTCTCTGCCTGAGGAGCTCTCCTTCCAATGCTGACACCTTTAACGACTTCTTAAATGTCACAGAATGTCAGGCGGGGGGATAAAAGTAAAGGACCACCTCCTGCTCGCCAGCGATCCTCTGTAGTTTTTACTCTGCTACACTGCTGCTGGTCTGGACAAGTGCTCAGGTGTGGCACAGATTTTGCCCACAGCCGTGACATGATTTAATGCACTTGCTACTAAGGAGGCAAGCGATAAGAGCTCCCTGTCAGTTGCAGAGCACTGATTGAGCACAGCATGCCCTTACAAATGTAGGCTTTGAGCATGCTTCTTATGAGACAATCATCTATCACATCTAGCTTCATGGAAAGCCTCACATGATAAAGCTCTCTCTGTAGTGTTCCAGCATTTTTTTCCCCTTTCCTCCTTTTAGAGAGCTTTAAACTCACTTGTATTCCCAGGGGAACAGGCGGCTGCTGGGATGAAATGAGCATCAACTCTGCTCAATTTTCCATTGAGCTAACCAGGCAGCTCATCTCCATTAGCGTCCGCCTAACCAGCTCCACTCTGAATCTCCTTGGCTGTGATCTCACCACCAACCGGCTGGGCGAATGCGTGTGTGTGTGTTCGTCTACACATGCTTGTGCGATTTTACGAGAGCTCTGAGGCCTACAGCTGCGTGAGATCTGAGCGTAAGGCCACAGCGAGCCTCTGTTAATCTCAACAGCATGAGACTGTATCAATTACGCTGCAACAGCGATACAGACACAGCATGCAGCCTTCAAAGACAAAGACTATGATTGCACGACATCTCCTCGGTTCTTTTAGCCACATAGTCTGCTGGATAACCTTCACACAATGAACTAGATACCGGGAGGAGAAAGAAAAACTGACAAGTTTTGTTGCTTTGATGAATCCGGGAGTGAAAAACAACACCGTGTTCACAAACATGTGGCTGGGATGCAAATAATAGGTGTGCACAGACCAGCTGGTCTGTTTAACTTTTAAGCTATTATCACTTTAAACAAGTTGATATAAATGCATAAAGCTACTGTCAGTTTCACTTTGGATGAGTGGAGCCTGAGTAGACCTATGCAAAGAGGCGTTTCAGCTAACAAAACCTTTGAGAAGTGCAGGAGATCATTCTGACTATTTAATGTCATGTATTTAAACCACCTAAATGACTTTTCCGCTGAAAAGCTTCTTGAAAGAAACAATGCCATTCCTGTGACCTCTCTGCTCCATCGTTTGGTACAGTCTGTGGTCCAGCAATCCTTTGAACGTCATATGGATCTCATTCCCAGGCTTTACAGTAATGGTATAGATGTATAGATGAGTTGTAATCCATGAAGGTCCAGCTTGGCTTCCATCATCCTCCCCAATAGCTTTGTTGCTTTATTCAATACAATACCAAAGGCAAAAAGATGACTTTGAGAACTGTGACTCTGAGAGAAAAAAGTTTTAAAAAACAAAAAGAATCAGGTCTGAAATGTTACGCACGTTGATGTATGTCACCAGCTCAAGGTTAGTGTCGTTTGTACACCGGTATGTAAGCGGCACCTACTGCATTTAAAGACAAATAAAGATTTGTACACCTGTCTAAAAGTCGCAGTTGTCCACGTTGTAACATGGGATATTTAATTCAAAGACAAATGTTACAAATAAATATTTTAATAAATGTTTTTTTTCCCCAAACAGTGTCAAACAGTGAGTGTAAAATGGCTTTTTCAAATATCAGAAATGCCATTCATTGTCATCGTCTTCCTCCTCCTCCTCCTGGGAAGTAAAACCCTAAAAAAAAATGCCTCAAGTCATCTTGACAAGCATCACAATTCAACAGCCTCAGAATTCCTTTGTCACACACTTTGTCAGTCTCTCTCTCGCTCTCTCTTATATTGCCGCTTTTTATTGTCACAAAGCACACTGGCCATTTAGTTTGAGTTAACCTCTTCATTCAGGCCAGCCTTTTGAAACCGTTTGGTGATAATGGACGGTTGGCGGTCCGTGTAGTCCAAACAGAAGCTGTAGTATGTGTCAGAAGATGTGTCAGAAATAGCTGCATCGGAAAACGTGATATTAGCTTCCATTTCCATCCATATCACTACTTCCTGAAGCCGTACTCTCACTGTACAAGCCGCATGGTTCAAAGCATAAGAATACATAGCAGCTAATAAGCCGGATATAAATATATGAACACCACTACCAGCTGTGTTGCCAATAGTGGTTTAAGAGAACAGAGCAAACAAAACAGTGTCTATTTTTCACAATTAAGAGTTAAACTGCACAAGAAAATAGTACAAATTGTTGTCTGATAAGATGATTGGTCACTAACCATGTTTAGTGATGACTTACTCTATTCATATATACATTACGTATACATTCAATGATGCAGTAGGTTATCGTTGGGATCTCAACTTTGCCAAACTGCTATCATTAGCGGGCAACAGTTATATTTAGTGCACGTATTTACTTATTCAAAGCCGGAAGAGGGGTGAACATAATGCTTGCATTATATTTGAAAGTTAGTGCCCTCTAGGCAGCCGCTCTTTATGACGAAGAGCAGCTTTAAAGCCTAACATTACAGTATAGTTTAAAGGACGTTTTTCTTTGGTGAATGGCTATCATATTGTTGAATGGAATGAGTCTTTGCAGAGCAGAAGTAAGGTAGCCAAAAACGGTACTCACGAGTACATCAACAACATATTTTTCCACATGAATTTCATATTTTGCTGTCAATTGTCATGAAAAACAGTAATATTGTTTTGGTTTATAGACTACAAAGCATTACTTTACTGCTTAGCAAGCTACTTCATCCATAAGCTTGGGGGTGATCAAAGTTTGGAAGAGTGAGTCAGCAGAGAATATAATCTGGTTATTTTGCCCTCTCCAAAAACACGATTTCTGGAGCATATATAAAAAATGCTAAATACATTCAAAATACATTCATTTTGATATAATTTATGTAGGTTTAAAAAATGATTTTCTTTATTATTTTCAAGCTGCTGTGCTGCCCCTTAAGTCATCTGGCCCTCACAGGGCCTGTGCCAACTTCAGTCAATTCAAAGTTTGGAAGAGTGAGTCAGCAGAGAATATAATAAGGTTATTTTACCTTCTCCAAAAACCCGATTTCTGGAGCATATATAAAAAATGCTAAATACATTCAAAATACATTCATTTTGATATAATTTATGTAGGTTTGAAAAATTATTTTCTTTATTATTTTCAAGCTGCTGTGCTGCCCCTTAAGTCATCTGGCCCTCACAGGGCCTGTGCCAACTTCAGTCAATTCATAGCCAAGAAACATCAGTATGCCGAGCATAATTTACCTGGTAAAGGATTGATTAATGTACTGCTTTATGAGGTAATATATCTTCAGTACACAGTGTAAACAAATACACAATTACTCTCAGTTTGAAATATAGTCTGAGTTTGTTTGCAACACCATAGACAATCAACTTCTTTTGCTTGACAAATAGTTCCTGTTTGATGATATACTGCACATTACATGCCAATATTTATTTAGTTAAAAAAAACAACTACCATACTTACAGGAAACATGAATTATTTAGTTAGGTACAGTCTGACAGAAAACAATGATATACAGTACACTTGTGGAATCATGTGCACATCAATTTGAATTTATTTGTAATGCCGAGTGGCATGCAAGCGAGATGCAAGAGTCCATTCTCTTGGGACCTTAAACAAACCGACTAAAGTGGTCTTGTTTTCTGATCGGGCACAGAGAGGAGAACACTTAGCACCACTAGAGAGAGTCACGGAGGAATAAGGCTCTTACTGTGAAAACATACAAAATAATAACAAAGCTAGAATGGACAATAAAAGGCAAACAAATGCACCCATGTATTCTTAAATGCAGGTACATGAGGCTGTTTGCATGCCAGTAAACACAGATCCTATATAGATGTAAATACACAAAACGAAACTCACCGTATGCACTGCAGTCTCTTTAACATCTAAAACATCTATATAATAAATGTTCCACTTCCAAAAAAGTATCGCAAGTGATTTGGGACGTGGCAAAATATGATTTCCCACTGAGGAGACGCAATGACCCTATTCCTTCTTTGTGTTTATGTAAAGTAGCATTTTGCCTACATCGCCAGATTTGGCTAAACAAGATGAGCTTAAATTTAGGCTGTGTGATGTCAACACAAACACAGCATGGAAAGTTCATGTTTAATTAGGTGCCCCCCCCCCACCCCCTCCCATCCTTCTCTAAAGTTCATTTCAATTAGTCCCACCTCGGCCCCACTTCCAGGTCTCAGTGATTTGTCAATGCCGTAACTCTGTTGTTGTGTCGCATAGCCAACAATGCCGCATGCAAATGTTGTGTATGTTTGTGCCTGTGTGTTGCTGTTTATGTTTTTTGTGTGACCTCGACATGGGGGGAAAAGAAGGACTCCTATGCCCTTGACATTTCCTTTGCGTTCTTATGATGAATTACATGCGTTATTTACGTGTTCATGAGAGATTCATATATGCCTGCATTGCTCCCAAACACTCACATATAATACACGACAGCCTTAAAAATAACTACTGGAACTTTTTAGTCCTTGACAACAAATTTATTAAGTCTATTATGATTTTTTTTTAAAAAGCGAAATAATATTTACATTTAATTTATACATAATGCCTTTATGTATGACTAATTGACTATTTTCATTAGATTTTCAACAATGAAACTAATATTTCAACCTAATTATAAAGGGAAAGAATAAGTAAACACAAAAACAAAAGATTAATGTGGAATTAATTTAGATCAGTTCTTATACTAAATTATTTTCCATTTACTTCCACAAAGTACAATATTTAATGACTCTAAGGTACTGTCAATCCCAGCTGTAGTGTACTGTATATGTGCTGTGGTCAGGCAGCCTACAGTATATACGTCCTTCCAAGGATCCCAAAGGTGTTCTGTGTCCACTTTGTGCCACCCTGACTCACATAGGCAGATCAATCAGCTGTAAGTGAAGCCATCAGGTCACCTTTGAAATTTATCATTTTTTTGTGTGCGTGTAAAATGAAACGCCACCTTCCTGATGGTATGGCCTCTAAATTTAGATTACCTATATGCCAACATCCTTTACCCTTCTTCCGTGCTACAAAAACAAAAACTTCCTACATAATCCTTATATACTGAGCCCAAGAGGCCATCTCCATCCTTTTTTTTAATATTATTTATTTTATTAGTTATTCTATAAATGCATGACAGACTATATTTAGTTTCATCTAACTAGCCAAAGATACACTTTTTTGTGAATGGAGGAGCATATTTATTTATGCATGGAGATTGCATGTGCATGATAACACTTCTTAAACAAATTATACCTTTACTGTGACCAGAAGAGACTCCCATATAACACATTCTCAATCCCAGACAATATACACGAAACAGGAAGTTGGTGTGCCTTTTCTACAGCCATTTGCAGCTCCCTGTAAATGGGAGCCTGTTGTTGTCTGTAGGCAGAATGTATCAATAACACAAAGGAAAAATATGTACTTCCTAGTCTCACCTGCCTGGTTCACACTTTCTGCACGGGGCTTAAATCGCGGTCTGCAGAATGACATATGAGAGCGCTAGCCATCAAGCTAAAAACCCCGAATTGACGGGTTCCAGCCACACTGGACATCAAGTCCAATGTGCATCATACGGTAGTTTTGCAAAAGGTCATTAAAAAAAAATAAAGCTGGCTGCAGACAAATACTTTTGTGCAGTACTAGAGTTTAAGTAGTGCACATAATCATACGTTGTTTAGGTTGAGATGGTGTGAAATGTTAAGTGGTTCATCAGCAGAAAAGAAACTAAAAATCACCTGTCTGACTTATCTCCTCATGCGGCTGCGGTGGCTTTCTGTCGCTTCAAGATGTGCTTAGCATCTCTTGTTTGCACACAATCCTTCCATGATTATTGCCCGCTTCTGGTTTCATGCAAGCAGATGCGTCTTTTCACAAAGCGGCTTCATTTGCATAGATTTGGCCACATAGCTCTCAAATCTCCAGGAGTGTGCTTGAAGGAGAGTTAAGACGAGCAATCACAACGATGGATCGCCTATTTTGCACTTAAGATTGACGATTGGCTCGTGCTAGATTGGCTCTTCAAGTCAAAGTTTATTTTGATACCATCAATCACTTTGATAGATCTTTCAGTAAAATATTTGGAATAAATCGGTTGAAAGACCTGATTTTTTACTGTTTGCTTCTAGGAAAAAGTCTATAAGCTTTGTGTTGGGTTGTTTGTGTATCTTTATTATGTGCTTCTATTTCTTTTCTGCTGAACGCAGCTGCCAGGGCTCTGCCATGCAGAAAGGCCCAATATGGCTCTGTCTGTTAATCAGAGTCCGGAAGCCAAAAGACAGAAAACAGCGGAGAACCACCCGGCGAAATTTAGCGCACGATGGCTCCCAGCGGGCATCATTTGGGGACCTAGGAGAGTTTTTTTGTTTTTTTTCCTCCTTCCTCCTCTCCTTTTTCCTGCATGGTTAGCAGGTTGGAAAGCTCAAGCCCAACATTGCTGCTGACACAACCACTCAGGGACAGCTGTAACAGCTCTCTTAGCATGGCACCTGTTATTGAGCCGTCAGAGAGAGAGAGAATGAGAGCATTGGAGGAGGAGGGAGAGCATTGGGGGTGGTAGATGTAGATGCAGAAAAAAAAAGTTAACTTGTAGTTTCAGAAGCGCAACTAAATTGGCTGCTGTATTGTTGAGTCTTCACACCAGACCGTCTCTATACACCAGCAATGATAACTAATGGTGTGTTTCAGCATTTGAGTAAACAGGCTGATTATTACCGGACTTACCAGACTTCTTCAGAAACAGAATAGCGTGTGTGCCTATATAGTGGGCCCTGTTGGAGATTGTGGCATTTATTTATGTCTATTTATATATCTACATATTTTTTTAAATCTTTATCTTTATATATCAAATCATGAATTTGAAATTCTACTGTTCCTTTGAATCATATCCATCCTGCCACTCTGCTAAATAATTAAACTCTGTTCTCGAATATAGATATATTTGATATTATTCTTTATTTGTATTGACTTTTATTTTAAACCACCTGATTCTGAAGCCCGAGTCCCTATGAACTGAATTAGTGCCAGCCTGATTTTAATAATTAACCTTTTTCCAAAATATGAACAGATACAGCGTGCTGCTAAACTTTAAAGATTTATTAAAATTCCACAGTCACGTTCTCACAAACGGACAGCTCCCACCACCAGCTGTCTTCAACAAATCATACGTGTTTGTGATAATCAATATGCAATCCATCAAATCACACGACTATAACTATCAAGCCCATATACCCACCCTTTTCTGAGGGGCAGCCAATAATACCATTAACTGCATTGTTTCAAGTAATTACGTGATGAGAAACACAGTAATAATCGCAGGCAGACTTCTCTTATGATTTGATCTTATTGAGCTAATCACTTTGGTAAGCATTATCAGTCCTTCGTCCTCTTTCTCACTGCCTTTCTTTCTTACTTAATATGCCATAAATCCTGCGAGAGGCTACTGCATAAATCCCTGGTGCTGAATTAGTATTGTAATTTGTGGTATCCATACACGCTTTGCAAGCACAGACCTTGGAGTTATTAGTCTGAGGGGCAGGTGGGCCACAAAAACAATAAGATGAGGGGTTGAACTTCAAACCAGACTTGACTCTTCCCAATCAAAATACCTAACTGCATTAATTTCCTACTAGAAGGTTTGGATTGGGAGGCCATATACAAATCTTTGGATTAGTTGCATGTATTTACATGTGATGTTATGGCAGGGTGAGAGCATAAAAGTCAAATGGAAAAAGACTGCTGAAAAATACCACTTTCCCTTTTCTGATATCCCTTTTCTGGTGTTTGAACCTTCCGAGTCCCCTCGTGTATGATAATGTGTGATTTAGCGCCTTTGTGACAGAAAAGCTGTTATGCTGCACATATGGTCCACTGACAAACATGACAGATGAAACACTTTGTTTGCTTTTGTTTAAGCACCTTCTCGTCTCATAATACAAGCCTTTTAAGTGATCAAAAAGGCCTGGCGATATTTGATGTCTGCAGAGCGATGGAGAGGTAGTTGTGTTGGTGGAGGTTGTGGGGGGGGTGGGGGGTTTAGCGGTAGAGGAAGTGTCATGTAGTGATATACTGCTCGGGTCCTCTGTCACACTGCGCAGTGTCTGCTGGGAAATAATCTGACATCTTGTGCTCAACGCGGAGAAAGAGAGGGGGGAAAAGATGCACGAGCAAAGCATATAAGGCAGAGAGTGATTGGACAAAGAGACGAGAGAGAAGAGAAGGGGAAGTAAAAAGGAGAAGACAGAATCAATTGTGCAGGCCCGTCTCCATCATGTCATCACTTGTCAGTATAGATTTAAGAATATAGCTTCTGAGAGACCTTCCTGAGCTACTGTATGATAGATGCTTGAAAAACGTCTGTAGTGACGTCCTGAATGGCACACCATCGGGAACTACTTTTGACCCTCGCTTTGCTCTGTATAGGGCCACATTGTCAGGTTCAAATATTTACAAATATCACTCTGCAGAAATTGTGTGTTTCAATGAGAAGAGAAAACAAGAACTGGTAACTGCGTCCGGGCTAGACGGTTGGAGAAAAAAGCAGAAAAAGATGAAGAGATGGTGACAGGGTGAATAAATCGAGTCATTAAGCATGTGTTTGTGGGCGCCTGCCTCCCGTATGACAGTACAGGATGGCAGGATGCTTCTGTTTCTGTGCACTGCAAACACAGCAGCATGTTGGCTATTTTCCACTCTCTTTGGGCCAGCTTTTGCCTCCTGGATTTAAGGAGAGACTCAAGGAGACTTTTGCTTATACTTTACTTTCATTTAGGTGAGGTTTTTAAATTAAACCTATTCTTATTTTAAACTGTTTGTTGAGCAGAATATATTATAAGACACCCTGCCTGTTGCCTGCTGGGATAGGCTCCAGCATACCCGCAACTTAGTGAGGCATAGAAAATGAATGGATGGATGGACTTCACTTGAAAAACATATCACATATTCAGGGTCTTAAGATTGACACATGCAAACCATCAGCATGGTGAAAAATAACCTTTTTCCAAGCAAGTCAGAGCTTTTCTCCCTGTCACTCACACACACACTAGTGACATGAAGAGTAGACACTGATACCCACTCTTAGTAAACAACAAAAGGAGAAATTATGCCAATTTTAAGATTATGGTAGTCAGAGCTTTTCTCCCTGTCGCTTACACACACCAGTGAAATGAAGAGTAAAAGTCTTAACACGGATACCCACTCTTGGGAAAAAACAAAAAAGGGGCAATGATGCCAATTTTAAGATTATGGTAATAAACAAAGCAGTAATCAACACCATAAACTATGATATGTAACATGTATATTTTATTTACTCCCATCTAGCAATCCTTCATTCAAAGTAAATAAAATGATACCACAAATAAATGTGCACAAATGTGTGTACAAAATTTGGTACTTGTCACATATGCCACTCAGTTCTATGAAAGAGAGGCTCATCTGAAACATGTGACAGCAACATTGGTGGATGTTCCAACTTGCAGGTGGAAAAAACATTAACGCGTGTCAGGGCAAAAATTAAATATTCCATCGTGTCAAGTATATTAAAGGACAGAAAAATTGCCGCAAACAGCAGTATAAATTACAATGCTGTGACAAGCTTTTTTGCTCTATTTAGTTGGATCTTGTCTGATATTTCTCCATTATTTCACTCCAGAATTACGTTAAATGTCATCACTGGAATGGAACAAATTATTTGCTAGTTGATGGAAAGACATGGCCAATGATTCCACCTCCGCAGGGGGAAACCTCAAAACCTTCTGACAGTGTAAAAAAAACCTTAAATGATTCATTCACACGAAAAAAAAATAAACTTCCTGACCTTTTTATCTCTTGCCTGTGTGTCTTTCTCTGGTGCCGTAAAACCATTTTTTTTCCTTCTGTTTATGCGACCCTTTACATCTCTTTGCTTCTCTCTCGTATTGAGATTTCAGTGCAGAGCTCAATCGTTACTGAGTGATGGTAGCCATCAGTATAGTGCATATGTTGTAAAACTGTCAGCCACTGACAGATTGACAGACACGGTCAAGCCTTCGATCACTGCGAGAGAGCGAACGAGAGAGAGTGAGGACATGCACGAGGAGGGAGGATGCAGGGAATCATGTTGCCTTGCTACCTCTGTTTGGAATGTTATGTTTTCATCACTGTTTGTTAGCAAAATTATGCAAACAGTATTGATTTGCATAAAACTTGGAGGGGGATGGCGTCTAGGCCAAATATTATGTTTTGTTGGACAACACCTTAATCTTCAAGAATTGGATCCTGACCTAATTTTATCTGTATATTAAGGATGGTCATTATTATTTTTCTAATAGTATGTTGCACATTATTTTTAATCAAAGAATATTTGAATGTTGTGAACTCCTCTTTCAATGCCAGTCTTGCCCAGAGGAACTGCCGTAGTGTGATGTGGCTGTAGTTCAACCTGGTATAGATTGTCTATTACAGTGTTTTTGTTAATAATGCAAATATTTGTTATTGTTACTTTTGTTATTGGTATTGTTATCAAGATTGTCATGAAATAAAAGTGTACAATTTTCAGTTAATTTCACAGTGCAAGAATAAAGACAGATATAGTAGATATAGATTAGAAGTGTTGCTGTCTAATTTCCAACAGCTGTTGATTCAAAGGGGAAAAACTTTATTCGGTCCAGATGGTCTCAGTCAGCGGCAGACTGCGAGAGTTGCCTTCATTGGCTCCGGCAATGTGTTTTCCTTCCTGATAGGAATTAAAATGGCTGTGCGTTTGTCACCGTTCACTACACAGTTTAAAACGCGGCAATGAAATGTTTCTTAGCGATAATGCACCATAATTACTCAAACGCCTGTTCTTTATCTGCAGCAGAGGGCCGACATAAGGAACATTTCCCTCTGATGAAATTTTAAATGCCACAAGAGCTTGCTTGATGGAGAACACAGAGTAGAAAAGCCATAGCCATAATGCCTGTCATCACCTTGCTCCAAAACAAAATAAAAGACAGCCTGTGTTACAGGGTTAGTTTAACAGCAACGCTTGCAGCAATCTGGCAGGAGCGTCTCCAGGTGCTGGATGCTCCTTGGTATCTGTGCCTGCAATCAGATGTAACACGCTTGTAGCGGCAAGGTGTAGCACACACCTATCAGGCTTTGATAAATGTATTTGTTTTACCGGGCTGATGGGTATTGATCTCCACAGGCGAACATTATGGGACCCTGGAAAAGGATAGGACAGGCAGCTCTCTCCTCCAGCATACATCTCACACATGACCCAACACTTTTCTATGGAGGAATGGGATAGTTAACAATGGCCTCCGACCACCATATTGTTACCGTGATGGGGAAAGTGACACTACTTCAGAAGGGTAAAGGTGCCAAAGAGTGAATAAATGATCACTTTTTACTCCAAACCTCAAAAAGCCTGTTTTAGCTTTAGGCCAGTCCACTCAAGCCCGAATTTAGACTGCATAAAAATCATGTGCGCTTCTCAGCGCAACAGACACAGATATTCTCAATATTTGATTGTGTCTTGCCGCGGGGCAAGATCAGTCACAATGCTTCATGGGATGTATCACAAGCATTCGCTTTTCAGCCTCGGTTTTGTCTCTCTATTTTTCCTTTGAACACCTCGTCTCTGTCTGTCTCGCTCAACCTTTCTTGTTTAAAGCTGACAGATGATCCATTGAGCTTTTTTTAATGCCTGCTCAAAATGTCATCTCTCCACTTCCAGTCACGTTAGTCACTTTGCTCCAAAGACAGAACGCATTGGCTTATGACACTGTGAATGAAGAAACGTATATGTATCGATTTGGAGTTATTCAAAATATAACATCATCAATAGTCTATTTTACTCATAATGAGTTACGAATAGGGATATTTATTTTGTTATAAATAATGATTAATAAGGATAGATATTTATTCATTCTGGTTTCCTCCCACATTCCAAAAACATGCTAGGTTAATTGGTGACTCCAAAATTGTCCATAGGTATGAATGTAAGTGTGAATGGTTGTTTGTCTATATGTGCCCTGTGATTGGCTAGCGACCAGTCCAGGGTGTACCCCACCTCTCGCCCGAAGACAGCTTGCATAGGCTCCAGCATGCCCACAATAAATAAACATGATAAATGTACATACATGTATACAATATATAACTTACTGTTTCTGTACATTAGCAAGCTGTTACCTACTTTGTGAGATATTGCAGTTCCACAGGATAAATGTGCATGTGCATTCCGCTTTTAAGCAGATAGAGTATCTAGTAAAAACTCCTTAACTTGATGGGGAATTTCCTCAGCAGTCCATCATTATAAAGACTTTTTATTGTTGCCTATGGGTGATAAATAAGGTTGTGTGCAGTGTATCTGATTAGAGTTTCCACCACAGTGCTTTTTACTCTAAGATGAAAAGACGGGTGTTAAATGATGATGAGTATTTCCCACTGAACTGAGTCACACTTCAGTTAACCCAGTGGAGTGCAAAAGCACACTACCTGACGCAATAATGTTAAGGTATTTCGAGAATCAAATGATACACTTCTTACAGAAAAAACAAACTAGAAAAAAAATCACCTGTGTGCTTTTCTGCATTGCTTTTAAAGCCACATTTATGCACTCACGTCCTTTATTATACATGTCATTATACTGAGAAGTGACAACAGGAACTGTGATACAAATGTGGAGTTACAGTATGTGTGTGTGTATTATATATATTAGAACTACATTGCATTCAATTTGAAATCATTCAGTTTTATCACTCTTTGAATTTGTTCCTCTGTTACTTCCTGTATTATTTCATTCATAAGCTGTGTTGCTCACATGCTTGACAATAAATTAATAGAATGATGATACCCAAAATGTGATAGCAAAGTTGGAAGATAAATTAGTTTTTACTTCCATTTAATGAAGTCACTGTCAAATATTGTTTGAATATATCATTCATTTGCATTAACATAAGATGAAATTATGATTGATAATAATAATAATATGACTAGTAGTCCTGTTATGAGAGTTGGAATATAGGATTGTATGTAAAAAGTATCATCTTTGTTCTAATTCAAAGCAATATACAAGTCCTCACCAAACCTGTTTCCATTGTTTTCATGTTCCTATTATGCTTATCAATTAAACTCTTTAGTTTCCGCTTCAGTTTAAAATTGCATTAGATTTCCAATATTCATGATGTGTTTTTCCATATTCCACAGATCAAGACGTTGTAGGAAAAATTATCAATACAAGACAAAGCGTCAGCAAAAAAAAACATTGCCACTAACATCCTTGTGTACTCCGAGCCAGCATCAATAATTAAGCCACTAGCTCAGAACTTTATTTTATTTTCACTGCATAATTGAGGTCTACCAGTGTTTGCTTCAGCCACTTATTTGTTGAGCGAGATTTAAACAATAAAAAAAGGAGAAAGCCATTAAGCTTTTAGCGTTCCCTCTTTTTTTATTCTGCAGTAAATGCTGGAAAATGTGGAGGTGAATGTTGAGTTCGAGGCTGAGGGAGTTTTATTCTCTTTTAGCAAGTTTTGATGGATAAATGGGACCGTTTCTATATCTGATATTTGAATCAAATCAAATTTGCCTTAATCATGGACATGTTTTTTTGGGGGGGCAGGGGTGGCTCAACCAACTCATTACAACCAACTTCACTTCTCATTTGTTTTGTAATACTGTTTAATAAATATTGATTTACTATCTTAATTACATGCTAATCTCAAAACACATAGGTGCCGGAGTTATGACTCTCTCAAGTAACACTGCAAATTTCCTGTTTTCCCCAACGACATCCAGAGAGGGCAATAAAAGTGGATAGCAACCATTAAATAGACGAGCTGTCCGCAAAAGTCCACACAAGTGTCAATATCAGCAATACAGACTGACCTAGCTTTATAATCAATGATGTGCACAAAGTCCAGGTTTTCAAAAGCCATTCTTAAAAAAACAACCAAGACAATATTGAAGATATTTTTGCTATAACATTTACATAAAATTAGAGTCAGGCATTTCCTTGATCAACTTTAGTGAAACTGAACGATCAATTAATTCTGTCAAATTTGAATTGAATGTAATAGGAGCTCTGTGAATATTCTGTATTGATATTTTCATGTTTTTCTTCACATGGCAAACTAGCAAAAGACAGAATGAACAGCGCCTCTGCTGGTTGCAGTCAACAAGCGCACCCTGCCCTGCCTTACTCCTTTAAAGACATAATAGAAGCAGTACCAGTCCATACAGTTATACAACATCATATTTAAAGGATTACAATCATTGCTTGGAAAATCTACCCATCCAACTAATCAAACTAAAACTAAACAAGATTGTCCCCCATGTGGTCTGATAATATCGGCCAATCGATATTATGGCCATAAAAATCAGTAAGCTATGATCTGGTCTGTAATTATTTCCAAGTTTCGCCTTCGGATTATAAATATACTATGTTACGTTAATGTGTGATGTGTTAAATAAGACCAGTTTATAATTTCATACTTGGCACTTTATTTGTTTGTCCCACATGTAAATGTCCAGCTTTCCAAAACTGTATTATTGCCAGCATTATCTAATTTGATTTTTAATTGTGAATGTATTAAGACTTGGGTTAATAAACTTGTCTTACTTGCTTATAATAGGAGACCATGTTATTTTCATGGCTACATGTTATAATGTTTTAATGGCTATTTTGCAAAGTATGCAGGAGTAGGGCATACATGGCCTGAGGTCAAAGGTCTGAAGGGGTACGCGACTGTAAAAAGTTTGGGAACCACTAATCAACAGTATGCAACATTTAGCATTTGCATTCAGTTTTTTTCCCCGAGATCAAGGTTGCTGGTTTAATTGAGCCTGTGCTAGACCGAGGGCTGAGAAAGCAGGGAGAGGAGCATTGATAAACTATAAAATGGTTCCAATATGGCCGGTCGATGAGGCTTTGTGAGCAGCTCCCTTGGGGCTTTGATTTCCCTCTCAAACAACAATCCGGGGTCTCTGCTCTTCAAAGGCGAGCACCGTCTTTGCTGTTATTTTTGTTGTTCCACCCCCCCACCCCATGTTTGAGTGATGTCACCAAGGTCGATTTTATCCATGTCCATAAAGGCTCTCCCACACTTGAATCACCCAGGAGATGGCATCTGTTGGTCTGTGCAATGGAAACAACAGCCAATAAAGGTCAATCTCCCATGGTAATAGCCAATTGGGTTTGTTCCCATTATTGGTGCGCTGAGCTGTGGTCAACAGATGGAGAACTGGCACCGCCAACACGAGTAACGCTTCAGTCTTAAGGAGACTTGGTTCATTCGGTCTTCAAGTGATCCTGTGTCTCTCTATTTGCTTCAGCTTATGTTGGCTTGGACATCACTCCATCATCTGCAGCTCCAGCAGAAGGAGACCCGTCGCAATAGCGTCACAAGAGCGTTGCCAGCGAGGGCGAACTGTCTAACCATTTCAGCTAATTGCCTCATTAATGATTCACCAGTGTTAGGCTGCTCTAGCACTTCGCTGTGGGGAGCAAATTGTTCTGATTGGTTTGCCTCTGTCAATTATTGATGAGGCGGTGAGCTGAAGTGCTAACACCTGGCTTTGCAGGTCCAAATGGCCCTGCATTCCCATCACATACTCTGTTATCACACACCCTGGGACCACATTGAGTCTTGAAGGGCTGTGGAGTCCTGACTGCTGATGTTTCTCCGAGAGTGGATGTAGCGTGCCCCGGGGCAATGGCTGTGATCTCTGCGGTGAGGTTATTGGCTCACATGGCTCACTGCTGTGCAAAAGGTGGACAATACAGTGATGTAGAGCTTGTAGCAATTGGTGGTTTAAGTGGTATGGTCACAGAGAGAGGGCAATGGACCTGACCGTGTCTACAACACAACAAAAAGGAAAAATAGAAATAAAAAAAAGGTACACAATATATGACTTGAATTTTGTTTTCACTCTGAAATCTCACACTTAGATAATATGGCATTTAGATGCCTGGGCCTTTTTTTAAGCCAGCAAAGAGGTACCATAAGTGCATTCATTTCGAAATTGATTTCACAAAACATCTAATTTGGAAAGGCAATTTATTCAACTGCAGAAGAGCACACGGAAAAACAACCTAAAAAGATGTCTGGTATGTTAATATAACACATAACAGTTATTCAACTATGCAATAGCATAGAACATACCTGGGAGACTGCAAGTTCACCAAGCTCTCGATCTCACTGAGTACAGTAGTAGCATATACAGTACATAGCTGTCAGAAGCATACCGCGCCCTCTTGCAGCTGTCAACAATAATATCCACTCATACACAATCTGTATTAATTAACATTTAAGAACATGTTAAATTGTATATATATATATATATATATATATATATATATATAAATATATATATATATATATATATATATAAATATATATATTGTGATACATAAGTGGCTTCTCAGAAGAACAACAAACAAACAAGTCATTGTCAAAATGAAAATTTTGGCTAATGAATAAAAGTCCCAAATTGTTCTCAATATGAAAGTTTTATGAAGAAACTGAAAAACTGGGAAAATATAATGCTGTTATACTAACTCGCTATGGCCAAGCTGAAAGAAAACAGCAACTGGAGAAAACTCGCCAACACACAACCAAAAATAATTTAGCACGATGCATGATGCTTCATTTGTATGCAATGCAGTTTCAATACATGCATTGTTTATGCTGATTTATTATGCATGCAGGGTGGGCATCTTTGGGGTCATGCAACTGGATATTCAGCGGAGAGTCCACTATAGTCTGTGTTGCTAATGGCCCACCCACAAAGAACAGAATTTGTGTACCCATGTAAACCTTAAATAAGTATTTAGTTTTAACAAACATGTGTAATTTGATCGAGTTAAAAAAAAAAAAAAACCCACACAGTACACATTTCCCAGACACCTAGGAGAAGCACCACTGTTAAATGTGCACGTGTACCTTTGGCCTTAATTGAATCTGATTGAAGAGTCAGCCCCCCCATGCAGACGCCACTGTCACTCTGAATCTCTGCCAAGTGGGCTTGCCATGTACACTCAGAGGGTGGTCACGGCGCCTTTGTTTTGACGCTGGCAAAGCCCTCCCCACCCCTTAAATAATGTGACCATGACTCAGTGTGTGTCACTATAAACCCTGCGTGCTGAGACAAAAGTACCATACAGCTTCTAATGTGGTCTTCACTTTCACATTATGTGCGTTAGTTCAGTGGAAGTGCTACATGCATGCGTGAGCCTCTGGTTGTCTGAGTCACGCTTGAATAATGAGACTTTTTCTTCCCCCACTGTCCATTCCCCTTGTCCTCTTTCTTTTCACAGACAACTCCACAACTGAGCAGTGAGGACATCAGAGCGACTGACCAATCACACGAAGACACCTACAAAGCACAACATTCAAAAATGTCTTCACTGGGGAACAAAAGACAGGACCTACTGGAACCCCTCAAAATTGCCACTTCTGTCTCTTTTCCTGATATTTTACCTCCAGCTTTTTTCTACAAAACAAAAAATGGGGGGATGGGGGATAGGGGACAAAGACTAAATGTGAGAGACAGTGAAATCGGGAGGACTACTTGCTCTTCAGCAGGAACTGCACCGATGCATGCTTCTGTAAATAAATCATAATAAAACCCATACTCCTAAAGTGGGACACATACCAAGTCATTCTCACCATCCCATAAACCTTCACGACTGTGGGTAGTCCTCATGGCCGCCATTTTCCACATGAAGCCACTACTATCCAGACACCGTGTAATTATCATTTCTCATCATTGTGACTGTAAAAAAAAAAGCAAAAGTGCTTGCAATTATCACTGGCTTGGTCTCCTACAACCAATATCTGCTTTAGAACATGTAAATAGAGATGGATGAAGACAACAGCATGAAACACCACTTAGTGTATCATTGCAACTCCAGAGTACCATAGATCTCAACTTGTGTGGATATTTGAAACATCCTTTCTATAAGTTATTTTCTAATAGCAACATACAATGTGTTTTCTATACCGCATAGAGATCTTAGCTTGAGGTAAATCTGTTAACAAGCTTAAAGCTACTACAAGACAACACATGAGTTTTATCTGTGGAAAAATAAGTGTCTGAAAAGGAAACTTAGGTGAATCTGGGGTTAATTTACCTTGAAAAGAAGTTATATAAATCTTTATATTGGTACCGGTCAGAGGTTTCTTCCATTTATTAGCCGACTGTATGTATTATTTCCTATGGTGGCCAGTGTTGCCAGCCCAGGAGAAGGAACTTTTGCTTTGCATGGTTGCATAAGGTGCTTTGATCCCAACCTAATACACTGGGAGCAAGAAGACCTCCACCAATTGCAATGTAGACATGAGGACACCTCAATCTGTCTTCACTGGACTATTAAAACCAAATGGACAGACCGATAAGATGCCAAACCAGTGAACGGACAACCTCAACTGGGACATCAGGCAACCTTGACGTGGTCAACAGGGAACTGGAACACCTCAACTCCACCGTGTATCCCCTACCTCTTTTTGACGACTTCTCCACAACCAAGACTGTCAGCCCACCTTTCCCCACTGCATGCCACAATGTTGGATGCAACAGACAAATGCCGTGCTGTGGGAACCGAAACAATTGTTCAGTTACAGTAAACGCTCAGTGACATAAGCTAGTAATATCTCATAGGTTCATAGCCAAAACACAGCATCGCTCACATATGCCACTGTATATAATGTACTGTCAACTATGTATAGCTAGGGCTGCTGTACTCTGCATGTTGAGTTGTAGAAGGGTAGGCTCACATTCCTATTGTGGATGCGGTTCTTCAGCCAAATAGGCAGCAGTGCGGTGCCAATAGGTCTTAAACTCTTTGGAGGGCACGGAACCTCACTTTTGATGTGGGACAGAACCTGGCCACAGTGAGCATGGGTGGGAGGCAAACGAAGACGAGAGGGAAACTGGGGCGCGCCAATTAAATGGCAGCTTACAAAGTGGTACAGGGCATCCTGCCAGTAGCTGTCCATTCATCCAACGTCAAAGGGATTTGTACATCTCAATGAGTCGACATGCTGCCAGAGAAGTCCTAAACCAAAGCTGAGGAAAGAAAGAGTTCTAAAAGTGAAGGGTGTGTCAAAGCTATGCTCTGTCACTCCTTACAAGGTATACACGTCTTATAGACAACCACATTGGAAAGTTGGAAAAAAAAAACCTTGACCTCAAACTGTTAGGCTGTCATGACCTCATGTCCTGCTAGACGTTTACTATGTGCTAATGAGCACAGGCGTCAGCTCAACCAGATGCTCAACCCTGAGGTTATACACCTGATCCCCCTTCTAGCACTTCTTTAATTTAAGAAAAGTCATTTCACAAAAAAAAATCCATTCATGCAATTAGTCACTTTGTGTTTCGGCTGTTGGGATAGACTGACAGGATACACACTATTTTCTCGCAATGACCTGCCCAATCATCAATATCCTCAGCATAAAGATTATCCACTGAAAAAAAAAAAGGATTTTCCACTGTCAGACACACACATAAACACTGTAATCTAAATAGCAAGATGGTATGTTAACAGGTCATCAACATAATAGGAGTGTTTAGTGCTACAATATGCTGTTACCGTAATCACAGGTCAAAAGATGTATTGGCCATGTTGTCGGTATGTATTAACATAATGGATAAGTGAGAGGTTGGGTGGGTAGCATTCATATGCAGGGTAGGGAGTTACCGTTTATTCTACCTTTACCTCTCTTTCCTCTCCTTGCATATGTGTTTTGCAGCACACAAGTGTAGACCACAGTACTGATTAACTTCTATGGCCTTTATTTCATTACCATCTTGACAATTATCTCAACTAGTTAAGAAGTGCATGCCCATGTGATTAAACACCCAATTAGTGTCATCAGAGGCTGCCTGGACCACTGAAGTTGGGGGCAAAGAAACGTTTTATGAATTTCAGCCTATTTTTTGGTTGGTGATGCAGCTAGACCACGCGGCATATCTGAAATGTGCTTGGCATCACAGTCGCACAAAGTGTCTGGTGGGGTGTTACGTTTACTACTGACCTCAAGCCAGACATGTTTGGGGTAGAGGGAGTGGGGTCAAAGGTGAAAGGATTACAGTGTGAAACCCCATGGCAATTCCTCTGCTCTAATCCCTAGCCTCAGGCACCTGCACACAGATTACACACATGCAGGCATTGAAATGCACAAAGTCAATGTACGACTCCTTAAAGTGGCCGCTTTGTTTTGGTATTAAAATGGACATGGGGACAGTGGCAAAGGCCCATACTCGTCACCAAGAAACAGACCTCCTTATGCCGTACAGCTAATGACAGCGATGAATAAAGCCTTTACAGCCCATCCTCCCTCCTTATTGTGGCCGGCAGCACATAAGCTTGTGCTTTGTGTGAGCAGTTAGGCATCAAGCCCCTTGCTGAGAGATGAGATCGCCCAAGAAGATTTAAGAAAGAATATAGAGAATCGGATTAACCAAAAAGCTCTCGGCAGACATGAGAGTAATGCCATTGATCAATGCTGTAAAACAAATATTTAGCATCTGATTAGGTAATAGGGAAAAACAGATGCTTTAAACTTCTATTTGTCAATCCCTTTATAAGAGTCTTGTAGCATCAAGGCCAAACATATTGACTTTGTTCAAACCAAGAAAGGCAGGGGTTTGAATATGTACGATCCTGCTGTTGAAATAAATAAAAGGAGAAAAAAAAATGGCCAGCAGGTGTGGACAGGTGGCGTATCACCCTGCAACATTTAGCCGTACAATCTGCTTTCCGACAGCTTGATTTACTGTCCTATTTGCATGCTTTAAAGGAAAACTGCACTTTTTTGGAAATTTGCCAATCCACAATCTTTATGTGCGATATTAACACATATGTCTCTCTGTTTTCCTCCCGATGTAAACATATAAAAACAGCTAAAAAAGACATAGGTAACAATACACATCATGGGAAACACTTATTTCGCCTATAAAGCCTTTAAAAAAATTCAAAAAAGCGGCAATAATGCCTCATTTACATATAGTGTGTTGCTGTGGGTTTGGTTAATATACATGTCATTGTTATTATTGTTATTAACATTGTCACACCGATCAAACTACATAACTGGCGTATTAACACATTCCCACACCAATTAACCATCTTCCCCACACAGTCCCCTCCAGCGCTTCAACACCTAAGGCCACTACCATAAGGTGATGCTACATAGTGCTGCTGTGTTTTATTTTATTTTAACATCAATCAACAATTTCACACAGATCATTGAAAAAAATAATTAAATAATACATCAGTATACATATTGCGAGGTAATAATAGATATAGCAACTTCTGATCAATCCATGTCAATTTCAGACTTAAAATAATGTACAGGTGGAAGCCACACACATTCCTGGTTAAACCACGCCCACTTCTGGTTTATGCCTCGCTCACTCCGATTACAGACACAGATAATTTAGATGGTTGAACAGGTACAGATACAGATAGTGGTGTACTCCCTCATCCCTAATTACATGTTATCATGAATGTACTACATGCTCACAGCATGTATATAAAACCATAAAACCTTGTTGGACCTTTTTCAGAGAAGGAGAAAGATGTGTGTTCATGTCTCACATAAGGATTGTGGATGATAATTTTTAAAAAGTGCAGTTTTTCCCTTTAAAGCACAATTGATGACTCTGTTCAGTATTTAAAAAAAAAAAAACATCAAATGGACTTCCTGATAGGGGAGACAGTCTTATTTAGACCCTGCTAAGATTGTTTGTTCTTATTTAAGCGGAGAATGTTCGAACTGCTGGCTGGACATCAGGCTTCACAATGCAGACTCAAGTGGCTTAAGAGGATATGCTAGGATGCTTGCTATTCTCCCTGCTGTGAACAAGGCGTAATCCTTCAGTTTAAAAGGAGTGAAAAGTTTGGAGCATCCAGAGAGTTATGCATATATCCCCTTCATCCTCTCCCATAGAGGAGAAAGTGTGAGCCAGCAGGGGATAACCATATGCTATCAAAGTCTTCCGCGCAAAAGCAAACAACTCCAGTCCGTTTAATTACCACTTCATCAAATGGACATGACAAAAAAGTGTTATGGAGTTCATAAAGAAATATACATTACCACATACATGTAATAAGAACACATTTTCTCAACGAAGGAGGATATTTTCATGAGTGTTTATGGATGAATGGAATTATGCAAAAACAACTTAATATCACATTTGGTGCAAATCCACAACTTCTGTACTTTGTTTTGTTCTTAAACACTAGCCTCATATTGCAATGGCGTGGGTCAGCTCTGTAGTTTGTATTTACTGTAAAAACTGCTGCTGATCGACAATTCAAGAGTTATGGCTCCTCATATCAGATAACAAAGAGCCCAAATCTCCGTTAACAGAGGTTAATTTGAGCATGGCTCCCATTTCAATTGTACTGCTGTAAAGGCGCATATTATTTCCCACATGGGCCTGAATGAAGACTTTGATTATTCAAAAAAGTATGCCCTGGGCTGGCTGCGTTTATCGTCAGAAGGGTCATAAGCTGCGTTAACAGCTTCTAGGGTCTTATTGCAATGGCGATCAGCCCCTTGCCACTTGGCCTCCATGACCCCCAGTCGGAGATAAGCTTCATGGGAAGGCACATTAACATGCTCCTGGAGTCGCTAGCCTCTTTTATCAAAGGCGGTTATGTGAAATCGAGTGTTTATGGACCCCCAGTGAGGACACAGAGCAGCTGATTGCCTATATTAGAGGCTGAGTGTAAATGAGCTGGAGGTGGACAATGGACCTGTACTTGCGGCCAGAGCGGAGGACGCTGATGTTTTTCTTACTTACCAAGCAATATATTTTTGCAATACCCCGTGAGGAGGTTACCTAGCCATGCATCATAAATACTCACAATATCATGTCTTCCCTTTCTTACTAAGATATGCTAAGTCGTCCAATGTACATATAAACAAAACTGTTTTATATTTTCCTTTTATTGTTGTTTAAATGACCATTATGTTTCACAAATTTTTTAAAGACACTTTCCCAGTGGCGGCCTTTTTTTACTTGCATTCCCTACAGACACATACGAAAGCGGTGCCAGAGGTTGTATACCTGCTAGTGGCCATTGAAAGACGCTCTCAGTTTGTCTGCAAAGATGAACGGTGTCTTCTTACACATGATGAAGCTGTACTGTTTTCACTGGACAGACAGAGGGAGAAAGATACGGTCTCAGCTTAATGTCCTTCGCTGGTGCTGTGCATGCGCTTTCCTATTTGCTTTTCCCTTCACGGCACAGTTAACATCATAAATTAACTTTTCCAAGTACTCCGTGCACAGAGACTGGCGCCTAATAGAGACAAATAATAAATTTGAAAAAAATCTGGTCTGTGTTATGCAATGTAGCGGCACTGGTCAAATACATAGCTTGTAACAGAATTAAGCTGTTCCTTTGTATCAATGGGGGTGTCTTGGTCATTCAAGCATTATATTTTACTGTTTGTGCATGTACTGTGTACTCAACAGGCCAGTATGAGACTGTTGTTTGTTCACCATCACCCCCAAAAAACAAGTGAAAACAAACCGTAGCTCCCTCTCTTCTAAGTAAACGTCTGTAAATAGGATGTAAATACCAAACACCTATGCATGCTATTATAAAAGCAATTTGTTCAGGTACTTTTGTAATCCCAAGTTCTCATATAGCATGGAAGGAAAAATACAAAAAAAAAACTGAACAATTAAAATGCATATGGTTTGTAAATGATTATTGTTAATGTTTTCTTACGGACAACTGATGCATCGGTCTGACATTTACAGCCCTCTGCTTATATTATTCATCCATGTTTGTATGTTTCATAGGATAGGACTGATGCAAGGAAGGGCCGTAGAGTGATTTATTGAACTTTTGGGTGTTGGAGGAAAAAAAAGTCACCTCCGTGTGCGTACACAGTCAAGGAATATTGTTTCAACGCTACAAACTGTGGGCAGACACTTGTTTTTTTCTCTCTGTCTAAATAAATCTTCACCAGCTGTAAAGTTTGCTGCTATGTTAAAAAGGCCAACATTTCTGAAACAAATGCAATATTGTAAAAATTAAAGCTGGAGGTAAACACAATTTTCAACAGAATGTGTCCACATGATAAGAAATGTTGTGATTTCAATTTGAATTGTAATATTGTGTCTACACCAAAATCTGCCTCTGCCCTGATCACTTGGATGTGACATTTTATTAAGATCAAAATGAGGGATGTTGGATTTCAAAGAGTGTTTATTTTCAACCATGTTAAAACATTAAATCCCAAGGCGCTCATGGTAGACGGAAGTGTCTAATTTTTAACCTGTGCTAAAGATATTTTAACTTTAATAAATAATTATTGTAACAATAATGTGTGTTATTCTGCCCTATCCTTTTGGATTTTGCTAATGCAGAAATGAGTGGCTTTTGCATACGCTATGTTCAAGATAAAATGTGGAGAAATCCAAATCTTACATTGGATGACCTTTGACCTCTGTCCACCTTGTTCTTCACTACTATAGACCAGTTGGAATGAGTAAGCCAAGAGATCTGTGTTTGCATTTCCTGCAGTAAGTCCTGTTTCCGGTGAATGTTGGCCTCCACCAAAACTGCCCTTTGTCACTGATTTTATTCATAATTTTCATGGACAGAATTTTTAGGGCCAGCCAAGGCGTGGAGGGAGTCCAGTTCGGGGACCTTAGGATCTCATCTGTGCTATTTGCAGACCATGTGGTCCTGATCGCCTCTTTGAGCTGTGACCTTCGGCGTTTACTGGAGCTTCTAGGAGACTCAGCACCTCCAAATCCAACACCTTGGTCCTCAGTCGGAAAAGGGTGGATTTCTCCCTCTGGGTTGTGAATGAGGTTCTACCCCAGGTGGAGGAGTTCAAGTATCTTGGGGTCTTACGCACAAGTGAGGGAAGGTTGGAACATGAGGTCACAGTAATGGGGAAGTAAATAAATGATGTATAAGCTTGTTTTACATTGCTCAATCACTTTTTGCTTTTATAAAGAGATATAACTGATATTAAGCATAATTTCGTTCAGCCTTTTGGCCCTGAATGACACAATGTCCTCCAAATTTGTCATGTGGCTCTTTGGAAGAATTAATTCTTCACTTCTGCCTTAGACTTTCCTTGTCTATGAGGGAAAAAAAGCCACAATGGGAACTATTCTTCTCACTCCATCTCATCCTGTAGCATAGATAAATAATGCAAGTGACAGTCTCTCATCACTTTAAAGGCTAAATCTCTGAACAGGACCAGATAACATCATGTCACCTGTCAAGTGGCTTCTGTCATAGCTCAATGGGAACTCCAAAACAAACCTGTGTGTATGTGTATGTGAATGGTGGGGGTGGTGTGCCGTGGGTTTAAGGGTGCCTCTTGGCATGCAAGTCCAAGCCTCTCAAGGCACGAGTGGAGCTGAGAGTGGTGAAAGGGGAATGGTGCTTATGAAGGTGTATCAGGAAACAGAGAAAGAAAGAGGCTGAAGAGATCTAACAAGGCAAATGAGAAGTACTTGTGCAGACGCTGTGAAACTACGTCATTTTGTAAGCTCCACTAGTTTCATTCCACATGCTCTGAATGGGGAAGTGGATGTAAGAACACAATTTTTTTCACCTATAAAAGACAATAAATGTCCAGATCTCACTGGGAAGTAATTTATTAAAGCAAGTCATACAATTAAAAAGGGGTAGTCTTTAATTTTAAGGTGCCATTTTGACTCTCATTCAGAGTGAAGACCTGCCAACATGTACAAATGTATCCTAGTCAACATGCAATTTGACTCTTGGAAGAGTTTGCAGAGTATGTTCATCGATATGAGGGGGCTACATTATGCATTTAAGTATGAATTATGCTGTTTTCAATGCCATATACCAATATTTTGTCCTCCCCGCAGATTCCAAGACTTTCCCAGGCCAGTTGAGAGACATAGTCTCGCCAACGTGTCCTAGGTATTCTGACCAAGCCACTTCACGTGGTTCCTCTCAATGTGGAGGAGCACTGGTTTCTCCCGGATGGCAGTGTTCCTCCCTTATCTGCAAGGGAGGTGCCCATCAAATTACCACGAGGTTTTGCAGGCAGATGAGTAAGCCTGTGTGCCACGTAGGTAATATGTAGTAATATAATGACGAGGTTTAGTTTGTCATTTCTTTCTCCGACGCTTCTCAGTGACAACATCCCTCAGTTTTCACACACAATGCCTGGAAAAAAATGAAATCTGTAGTTGTATGAGCCAGTCTTAGTCTCATAACACATTTTCCATCAGCCCAAAATATCTTTTGTCATACACAAACACACAAGCACAGCCCCTCCAACAGCTGCCACCATACAAACCTTCATCCTCCTCAATGGGGTAAGTAATCTGAGGGTGTTTCTCTCATTGTTCTGCTATGAATGAGGAATAATATCCCACAATTGTGATCGTTACAATGCTGAAAGATGTGGATTAGCAATGAAGAGAATATTTTATTGTGAAATTTATCAGCATCTTCTCATTATCTAGTACATAAAGTGGAGCGGGAGATTGCGGTGTCTGTGGTGCATTTTTCTTAGAACATCGGAAGCGTATGCATCCTTTTCATTTGCTACACAAAAATGAACAAGGGGGCTACACGCTATTGTCTGCGCTTATTGTAATGGTAAAATACTGTTTTTGTTAATGTAGATGATTGTAAAGTATTCTTCTTTCACAAAAGAGCAAGGCATTTGCATCCTTTACCGAGATGAATGCCATCCCAAATGAGCCTGCACAAAACAAAAGCACAACGGGGAAAAAAATATGCAATTGTAACAGACGAAGGTTTTTTTGTGTTCTTTTGTGTTAAATCTGGCAATAAGCTTGCATGTTTGTGGCTGTCTTTGACATATTCATTCATAACGGTGAGCGAAAGAAAATATTCCAGTACTGATGTCCCGACATGAATGAGACGATTCAATATGAATGTTAATTGCATCACGTCACTGATTAATTGTCACAAATCACATAATTGCATACACCACTGTAATTAGCATGAACAGATTCAAACTATAATTACAGTGTAAAAGTTGCCACCTGAAAAAATATGAATATAAATGCCACTAGGAGGAATAAAGAGGATTTAATCAACATTTTCAAGAGACAAAATGAAATGAACCACTTTAAATCATTCTCAATGTTACTGAATATGTTATTTGTCTTTCAGAATGTTTGCTGCTAATACCGCTTGGTTGTACAAGACGCAACGCCTAGTCACTGTTGGGCAAACATCGACTGTGATCGTTGATGTCTCTCCAGAGTTCTTTACTTGGCAATCGAGAGTCAGCGGAGCATGAAGGAGTCACTGCTCATGGATGTAACAATCACTCTCTGGGGGTCTACACTCAGTAACATTGGGGAAAATAAGAGGCGATAGGAGTACTGCTCTGGTTCACATTGTAGCAACACAAGAGAGAGGCGAATCATAACAACTTTAGTCACATCTATACACACTCTTAACAATAAACAAGTGTCACCTCAGCCTAAAGACTAGGGATAAGCCATAAATGCATTACAAAATGAGTATCCGTTACAGGTAATGCATTTTTGCTGGAAACGAGTATGAAACAAGTACATTGTGTTATTATTCGTGTTTAAAGAAAATGTTCATTCTGTATTCACTCTTCATGCTTGGAGATTGGCCAGTCAGACACAGCGACCGCCTCTCCCTAGACGCACAACTCAGCCAACAGAGGGTTGAGCAGTACCTCATTCACGTACACGGTGCAATTGGCAAGTTAAAAACAGCTTGTGTTGCGTTGGTCACAGTGCTTCCATATTATTAGGTTTTCTTCAGCTCGCCTCTATTTCAATTAGTATCTAAAGTTACTTGTCTTGTAACATAAAAGGTAGCATGACCACTTTTTTCCTTGAAATGCATTTTTGTCTTATTCCATGAAGTCGTCATAAAACAGGCGTGCTACCTACAATATAATAATTTTGTTAATTTTCAGTTGGCGGTACATAGACAGTGGTAACAACCGATGGACTGCCGCATTGACTGGCCATCACATGAGGTACACCTGCATAGTAACTGCATCAAACACTGGCTATGGCTATGCTTTACAGATCACTTACACACATACACAGTACACATAGCAGAATAATAAATATATTCGCTGTATAGCAAATTTACTGTATGGCAAATATAGCAATTGATCAATCCATATCAATTTGAATACATAAGAATATTAACCATTGAATCCATTGAACTGTACTATAAATGTATTTGCTGTATGATTCCAATGGCTTAACATTTTCTCAAGTTAAAATCGCTGAATATGCAATACTCTTAATTAGTTACAGAGAAGGCCACTATGATCGTCGCATTCCGACTTAGTGTGGAAGCCCCACTTATCATCCCGAGTGCTGACTGATTTGGCTCATGGGGTCTACGCTAGTTTATGTTTTTGTCAAATGTTGACAACAATATGATGTTGCAGAAACATTTATTATACACTATGTCTTTCTACATACTGAGTAATATCTTTAATGTAATGTATTCCTGGTAATCAGACAAAAAATATATACAAATCTCATAAGGGAGGCAGTTACACTTACTTTCATTATATCATTTTTACAAGATTTTGTTGTATCAATGTAATTAAATTGCAATTCTGTTCAACTTGCATGCCAAAATTATGGCCAGCTACAAACCTGTTTAAACTGTACCGATCCGGCACAGATATCTGATTGGAAACAATAATCATCCCAAGCAATGCAATACTACCATTCTATTTTCCCTCTGTAACCTCCAGCTCTTTATTTTCCCACAGCCTTTTAGCTCTTGACAAACATATATCGATGTAAACTTGTTCAAGGTTGCACAGGTCAGCTGGTCAGCTTGTCGAACATGTCCAGATCATGAATGCTGAACTGTCCAGAGGGCAGACAATGCTCTAATCCCTTGTTTGTATAGCGATCAATGCCGTATTGATCACAGACTAATTATATAATCATATTCGTATTAATATGATATAAATTAATAAAAAAACAATGGTTGCAATGTAATATTTGAAGCAAACATATCGCTGCTTGTCATTTCTCGAACTTTATGGTTAAACGGGTAGTAAACAAACGTTGTGTTACCGGCAGTTCCTAACTCCTCCAGGCATTATACCTCTAAAGTCATGCAAAACATCCCCCCTTCAAATGACTAAGACGTTCAAAAAAGAAAACAGAGCACTCACATACAGAACATGCTATAACATCCTCTTGACCTTCACCTGTTGTAGAGACAAATTGTATTAGAGAATGTCATGTCATTCATCTGGGCGAGCACTTGGAGGATCATTTAGCTAATTTAATGATTAATAAGTTTTACACCTCTTAATAATTTCATTTAGCCCAGTGATTGAAATCCTTGTACAGTGGGGTGAGCACAGCGGGACGCAGATGAGGATGTCTGGGATGAAGGCCGTCTGACTGTCATGTGTCAGAAGGAGAGAGGGCGTCGAAAGGAAGGGAAGAAGAGAATCTCCCTGAGGACTACAGATCAGTCTATTACCACCGTGACCTTTTCTCTCCATCGCATATGCCATTAGAAGTGGGGGTGAATGTGGAAGTAAAGCCTTGATTAACACAGTGATCCAACATGTTGAAAGAGAAATGGAAAAGAAAAAATATGTTCCTTCATTAGGAAAATGTTCTGCATTATTAATGTTAGAGAAGCCAGGCTGAGGGGACGTTGGCACATTAAGGATTCTTGGTTTAACCAGAGGTGATCAGTGTAGAGCCACAGAGTCTGTGTTATACAAGACAATTGTACAGTAGTGTGACACACTGAATTATAGAGCATTTAATTCAATACAATGTTTTGCTGTGATGTATTCTGTTGTGCCCCTATAGCTCTCCTGAATTGTGTAACATTTGTATATGTATGACAACATGAAGTGATTATCTCAATCGAGAGGACAAAATTAGGAATAGGCACTCGATTTTTTTTTTTTTTTTTTTTTTTTTTTTTTTTAAAGGCATAGTTTTTGAATGTTTCGTAATAATTTTAAATATGTGAGAAATGTGTATATAGATTAGAAGGGACATTTGCTGTTTGTAACCACATGTTCATTAAAGAGCTGCACCGTGGACAAGTGGTTAGGGTGTAGCTAGGAGACCCAGGTTGGATTCCCTGCTCGGGCATCTCTGTGTGGAGTTTGCATGTTCTCCCCGTGCATGCGTGGGTTTTCTCCCGGTACTCCGGTTTCCTCCCACATTCCAAAAACATGTTAATTGGCGACTCCAAATTGTCCATAGGTATGAATGTGAGTGTGAATGGTTGTTTGTCTATATGTGCCCTGTGATTGGCTGGCAACCAGTCCAGGGTGTACCCCGCCTCTCGCCCAAAGACAGCTGGGATAGACTCCAACATGCCTGCAACCCTTGTGAGGATAACCGGTATAGAAAATTAATGAATGAATGTTCATTAAAGAAGACCAAAGGTCAAAAGCTAAAATATTCTTACCGGTAGGTAGCAGCCAATGAATCACTAGGTGGAGATAACCTCCCGTCCTACTTGTTTTAATCTAAAACCCACCATGACCTTGTCTCTTTCTGTCCACTACTCATGCCGCGTGACCCCATGTCACACAAGGTCATAACGCATCCTAGCACGTTGCTTTCAACACAGAAGCGAGCTCTGCGGTGTTTGTTTGAATGCAGCGCTAAACACAGAAAGACCTCTAGACAACCTTGGAGGGCCCATTCCAATCTATACAGCCAGCAGCAGATGCTTATCTGTGCTATGGCAGGAAGGAGTCCTCTCTAATTGTGTGAAGCCACGTATTGTTACGGAGGACAAAGAGGGTCTATTAAGTTCATGATATGAGAGAGGTACACATAAGCCAAGTGGCAGCTGGCACTCGCTGTGTGGACACTTTTGCCAAAAAAAAATTCTTCACATTCCCCCGCCCCATCTACACCAAGCTGAATATGGGCGGCTCAACCTTTACCGTTTTTGTTTTTCAACAGTTTTTATCTTCAGAAAATTTATGCAAAAATGTTTTCTCAGTTAACATACATTTCCAGGATTGTGTACAATATAGCACGCATCTGTTATTAATACGCATCTGTTATTGACACCACCTGTGTTTGTGTGTTTGCCTTGACACCCTGGACTGGTGGCCTGACAATCACAGGGCACATATAGACAAACAACCATTCACACTCATATTCATACCTGTGGACAATTTGGAGTCTCCAATTAACCTAACATGTTTTTGGAATATGGGAGGAAACCGGAGAAAACCCACGCATGCACAGAAAGAACATGCAAAGTCCACACAGAGATGCTCAAGTGGAGAATAAAACCCAGGTCTTCCAATCTCCTGACTATGTGGCCTAACCACTAACTAACTAACTGCTTGTCCACCTTGCGACCAATCAAGACTTCAATCAAGGAAAAAGTGACAATAAATATTCATTCATGCCTTTCATGCATATGCATTTTGAATGATTCTCTGCATGTGCAGTACAACTATTATTGTAAAATTATAATATTGTACCTTCTATTATCATTCTTGGGTGTCCAGAATGGAGTCATTGGATTTGCATTGTTTTCTCTGGAAAAAATGCATTTGTTTGAGTATGTTTTGGCATGAGTCGGACCTTCTGGAAAATGATGCTAACCGAGGTGACACTGTAAAAAAAAAAAAATGCAAATGTGAAGTCTGCATCAAATCCCAAGGACTGCATGAAGGATGGTGATGTCAAATGTCAGTGAGTATTTGAGTTGTATGCCTGTGTGCTTAAAAGCATCACTGAAACTCAAACCGTTTCAAATACAACTTAGAAAAATAAACTCAGCCACCATTCCAAATACACACCTGTTTGAATTGAAACTCTGTGCCAATAATAGGATTTTGGTTTGATGTGAGAAAGGAATGGGATACATTTACAAAATGTTTTTTTCAGTGAAGGGGAGACCTCTAGGGATTCTCACTTTAAGGTGGTGCAGATCAAAGTTTTTGCACTACCTGCTTGTTGAGGCAAGGTACCAACAACCGCAAAACTTTGGCAACAGCACCTTCCTCCAACATGGTACACACTGGGACCAGTGTCTTGACTCAAGAGGGCTGCACTTTTTCTTTCAACACCTTTTCTCCACACGTTGGAAACGATTTCAAAGGCAAAGCAATTGGACCACATACATACTGAAGACATGGACTACAGTGTTATAGAGCACCTCGCTTACTGTTAATTACCATTTAGTCAGAGCTAATTATTGCTTCTTTTCAAATGAGACTCGTTGAAGTGATGCCAAGGGGGTTAATATGCATTTCATCTAGCAATTATTATTCTATCAGCAGCTTTTCCTTGCACATGTGCTGTTTATTGGTGATGTACTCTCGTTGGCATGGTTGCCCTGGGTGTTTTTACTTACTCCTGTTCTAATTGCCTGCTCCCACCTGTAGAAAGAGGAGCAGCGAGGTCTCCCCCCTCTACGGCAAGCGCAGCAGGCTTTGAGATGTCATCTGCTCACTTTAACAGGCCAATGACTGTTTCCTCCTGTCACATCTCTGACTTCCTGCACAAACATAACCTCATTAAAACTGCCACCACTGGTTAGTGGGCGGGCCTCCTGGCCCACCCCTCCAATTAAGAGCAGCAAGGGCTGCCGCTCTGACAATTCCCACTTTGAGTTAAACTCTGAGTGCTCTAGGGGCTAACGCCATGTGTCAAAACATAATTATGATCTCAACCATTCCTCCGTCCAAAAAAGAGAAGAGGAAGTAACAGCAAGCCATAGAGAGGGTGCAGGACTGGGGTCGAAATAAAGCCACTGAAAGAAATAAGTAAGGGGGATGATAATGAGGATATTTGACCGTCGTGCGTGATCATCCCGCAAGTCTTCTCAACAAAAATTAAGCTGTGTTTATACATGTGCACATTTTGCCTCCACATTGTCATTTAGATGGCATGCCTAAAAAGTTTGAAGACTAGTTTACACACGGTTTGCGCACTGCTGAGGTACTTACAACCACATTACTCATTGGCACGCCAATGACATGTAAAATTGCATACATGCATAAATACAAGTGTAAACAGGGCTTAAGGCATTCAGCTGTATGGATGCGCACATTTCCAAGACACATCACATCACAAGTCCATCATGTCTGCCCAAGTATGATGTACAGTTGTATGAAAAGGTTTTAGCACCCCTGATAATTTAACATTTTCCTTTATAATTTCATAATTTACAGGTTGTTGGGATCAGCCATTTCAGTTAAATAAATCACAGTGATAGATGAGAAGTGAGATGAAGTTTATAGGATTTACAGAAAGTGTGCAATAATCATTTCAACAAAAGTAGGCAGGTGCCTAAATTTGGGCACCCCAACAAAAAAATGACATTTAGTAGATCCTCCTTTTGCAGAAATGATGAGGTTCTCGATTCTTCTTTCCAAAACATCTCCAGTTAGGTCAAGTTTGATGGTTTCCAAACATGGACAGCCCACTTTAAAAAAACACCACAGATTTTCAATAATATTTAGGTCTGGGGACTGAGATGGCCATTCCGGAACATTGTACATGTGCAAAGTGCGCTGATTAGTTGAACGATACAGTACAGTGACACCATCTGCACCAAGATCATGTTGTAGGTCTTTGGAGGTGGTCTGTGGGTTGAGTTTCACTGTTCTCACCATCGTTTGCCTCTGCTAATCTCAGATTTCAGGCCTTAACTAGGATTGTGCCTGTGGTTTTCCATTTCCTCACTATGTTCCTCAGAGTGGAACCTGACAGCTGAAATCTCTGAGCTAGCTTTTGTATCCTGCCCCTAAACCATGATCTTGAACAATGAGAGGATGCATCCTGTCAACTCTCCAGTAGAAAACAGATCCTGAAAACAAGGAACGGGAGGTAAAGGAGGTTTGGGAGGTTACAGAGACACTGCAGCAGTGTCACAGCAAGGCACACACACACACAACTGCATACATCCAACGCACTACAAGCTGTGTCCATTGTCACAGCTGCCAGTCAGTCACATTTGATTAATACTTGAACTGTAAAATGTTACTTAGGTACCCTCCCATGTGCACCCCTCACTGATAAAAATGTTTTAATTAAACTCCCATTCTGCCAAATTAGCATATAATTACTGTGAGTTATAATCTATGGTGTGGTAAAATACAAATGCGGTATCCTTTTGCTCTGGGGGTGCAAGAAAATTTTTTTTCAACCCCATGCAATAACCCGTGCCTCAATTATGTCCTTCCCCCTTGGTGCCCTGTAAGATGGGGGCGAGGTAGGAGTTGGAGACAGAACCAGACAGGTGTTCAGGTGTGTGATGTTTGACATGCTCACACAGCGTGTGTTCATCACTGGGAGGAGACTTGTTTGACAGCAACAACTCCCTGACCATGATTACATTATCTCTCCCAATGCTTCTGAAGGTCACTCCCTACTGTCGAAATATTTGGGAGAGCAAAATCACACACGCACAACATATATTTTAAACAATTTTACAGCTGTACAAGGATTTAAAAGTGGTATGTCAGACCAGGTAGTCTGGGTGGCTGTTTTTGAAGTATTAAAGAGGTGCCCTTGAGTAAGACAATGAATCCCTAAATCTGCTCAGTGGTCCATCCAAGCTTGTTTGCACCGCTTCCTGTGTAAACCCTCTACGTCTCCCTTGGTGATTGTTGCAACATAGGATCCATTTATGAACTTGTGAGTATAGGGGTGTCTCGATCCAATCTTCAGAATCTCAGCTGTATTTTGAGGATCGGATAATATCTGCTTCCACAATGAGATCAGGCCAATGCATTGGCCGTATAACAATCGTAACTCTGAGCCACATTAACATGGTAGGTGCAATAATGTGCCGAAAGCCGGTTGCCACTCCACTCCGGTCACCTGCAAGAAGACGACAATGCAGGGCAGACATTTACACGGTGAACCCTGGTGAAGTTAGTTCAATGTTGGACTTTGGATATTTGGCTCCATAGCTTAGTTTAGCACTGCAGCTGTGTACATAGTATGTGTATGCACGATTCAGGCTGTAAGAATTTGAAAAAATTACAAGAAAACGGAATTCGGGGGACAATTTTATATGCCGTAAGGGAGTTTTGTTTAAAAAAAACTAAATAAATAAGTAATAGAGTAATATTCTAAACCCCACCACAAATTGTCCACACTTGACTTATTGGCTATTTCATAGGATTAGGGCCTTGATTCACAGAGCTTACAAAAGTTAAACAGTATTGGTGGTCACCCTGCGTAATAATAAAAGGAACTTGGGCAATACCACATAATTTTAATGCTTTGATGAGCTACTTTCATAAACGTAAACAATTCCACAAATTCAAGCCAAGAAAATAGTCTCAGAAGCCAGAAAATGTGGACGGTGATCTCTGCAGTTATTTTTACACTTGTTTGAAAGTAAAGAATGAAGGGAAAAAAGGAAACTGTACAAGGGAGGTTTCCTGATGGCAACGATTTGACCCAGGAAGTAATTATTTCTAGTTTTAATGGGACAATTTGGACAGATTGGACTGGGATGGATTGTGTTCAACCATAGAGGTTCCACTGTACGTATACACTGTAGTACGATTATAAAAGTCGCAAATGTTAGGAGAACTAAAAAAATGATTTGTAGAAGTGTCCATCGGGGTAAATTACATAAAGTACAGCCTACAGGCTCTGAAATAATTATGTGGCACAAGGATGCACAGATCACTTTTTTGTTTCTCCCTGTGCGCTGGGCTGTGATATTTATTATTAACAAACCAATTAGAGCAAAGAAATCAACTTTATTGGAACAGAGATGTCCGTTCCAGTGGCTACAGACCTATTTTGCGGTACTCCCCTTGGGTGACTGTGATGGGAGAGGAGGGGTGTGGGGGGGTGACACGGGAATAAATGGGCCTAGTGTTTGTAATGGAGAGCAGCGTGGCTCAAGGCCAAGGATTTGAGTTAGCGGGCTTTGGTCCTGGAGAGGAACACTTCACACTCTGCCAACTGGGGCTGCCCATGCAAGGAATGGCGTTAAGGAGGGTGGGGGGTTTCTTCAATCTTCTTAAATGTGTGTGACTGTGTGTGCGGTGTGTCTGCATGAGTGCATGGATGTTTGAGGGAGATTAAGGAGAGTCCTCTGTAGTATGCCAGTCCGCCTCTCTTCTGTAGGCTGACAAAGAAAGTCCTCTGGCCAATACCGAACATTTGCAGTTTGAGCTGCAAGATAGCCATGGCAAGCATGTGCTGAAATTTGCAGGACGAAGAAAGTCGTTCTCAAAAGATTGATGGTGGCGATTGTCGTTTTTAGAAGCAGTTGGACTAGATTTTACCTCTACACACGCATGCAAACAAGCAAGCAACAGTGAAAGACAAACATACACACACTAATTGCCATAAGTGAGTGAGACTTTGGAGCGGATGGACAGGTCTGGCTGAGCGCAGGGTTTCACGCATTCATGCACTGCTGCTCTAGCAGCATAATGGGGTGTGACGCATCAGACTAAGTGGCTAATGGGGTGTGAAGTCATTAGAACACTGCCTGTATCCCTCCAGTCCTCCCTGTCTCTAAGTCCATCTCATGAAACAACTACATCTCATTTGTTTTCAACATTATATTACTTCCTTTCCATACAAGTGATTTTTGAACGCCCACTTTCTTTTTCTTGCAATTATGCAAACATCGATTGTTATCCTTTAAATCATCAACATATCAGCCATAATACTTCTCTTTTGTTTACTCATGTGGAGGTTATCTAACCTTTGTTAATCACCCCACCTCCTTAGTGTGGTGAAAACAGTTCTACAAACGAGCTTTCATGGAATGACCTTAAATGATGAAATGCAATGCAACTCCAAGTATCACACATTTAGGGACATATGAAAATGTGAAAGTCAAAAAAAATAATCAACAATACAATGGAAGCTGGTAAGTCAAAAAATATGTTATCTAAGATGCTGGTTGAAGTCAGATTTGTGGGACCGATTATGCTTTTTACACTTTTGTGACATATAAATGTATTTAGAAAGTTGTATTTTGTGTTAAATGATGCCAAAGCATCAGACAAAAACGTTTGTACATTTAGAAGTGAGCCTTGAAAGAAGTTTTGAACGGCTCTACACCAAGTTCTACTGACATCTACATATCTGGAGGTCCTTGGGAGTGCTTGGGTGTGTGAACAATCACAGTGGAGTGGGTGCACCTAGATGAGGGCCGGAGGTAGAGTAAACTAATCTGACCGTTTGGTGAGAAGATGGAAGTCCATGGAAATAATGCAGAAAAAGGAGCGCAGATCTGGAAGATCTAGAAAGCTTTCTGTGCGGGTTATCGTGTGCAACTGCTATATAGGAGTCAAGGGCCGAAAATGAGCATAATTGGTCCCCTTTACCAATCTGCACAATAAATCATCTTGAAACATTTACTAACTGTGCCAGCCATTTTTAAAGTAAAATTGTCTTAAAACGCCAGTCAAGTGTAACACAAATCATGTAAAACATGGAAAAAGGTGGCCGGTGGCTCTTGGCAGTTTCTTTTTCAACCACCCATTACATTTTTCATGTGCAAGCCATAAACAGCTTCATGGTCATATACCCTCCCATTTAGCCTGTCTACAGTAATCACACTTGAAATACAAATGACTGGGCTTACAACTCTGATGCAATGGGACTGCTTTTGACAGAACTGCATGGTGTTTATCCAACATCCATCATTTTCTACCACTGATCTTGTTCAGGATCACAGGTAGCTGGAGTCTATCCTGGCTGACTGTGGTGAGAAGGCGGACTACACCCTAGACTGGACAAAAGTCAACCACAGGGCACATGTAGAGACAGTCAATCATCAATACAGCACTCACATACACACACATGGCTGGGAGGGGACTGAACCCACACTGCATACAAGTGAATACAACTCGATCAGCAGTGACTTGCAAAGATGAGCAGTGTTACCAGTCACAACACACAAAAGTGTGAACGCACTCCTATTGTGTGTGCAGTGATTTTTCTGACCAATATTATTATTAAACTTATTAAACCCCAAACTCCCGTAAACCCCAGAGATTAGAATGAATTGAAAGTACAAAACACCCACTGTACCTGTATGATGTTTTGCCGAATGACCATTAAATTTTGTATTGTGTTGTACAATTTGGGAAAGATTGGTAGAAAACCCTGGTTGTCATCAAGCAAAGCTTCTTTTCTGGGGAACAGGCCGGACTTAGTAACACATGTTCTACCATTAGTCATTGACCATTTGCCTGGTGACGTCTTACAAAGCATTTTGGTCACATCCCAAGGGACAGTTCCACAAATGCCATTTACGTTCATATGAAGAAATTAGGACATCGGAGGTAAGGCACTGTCCATTAGTCAATGCTGTCAGAAAGTTAGCCAAGGTTCCAAGTTCAAATCAGCTGATATCGTCTATTTCGCCTAATAACGGCTGACAACATAAGCAAACTATAATTATTTGTACTATAATTTGCTTACATTGTGTGGATGCATTATTCAGACTCAGCTGATCCAGCAGAGCAGCTGTGCTTTTATGTGGGGCCAGGCAGGTTGGGGAACATGATGTCACGACATGATTCCCTTGCATAAGCATAAAACTCCACTTCAGTACGCAAAATAAACAGAGTCTATATCGTCATTTTCAGCCCAGTGCACATTCTGTTACCAAAAGCAAAAAACATATCTCCTTACTCAACAAAAAGTGTTTCACAGGCTAAAAAAAAAAACCAAAAAAACACACACGCCATGATGCTGTTTCGGGCCAAACCTGATTGGTTACTTTGCCAGTTTATTGCTGCAACTAAAAAGATGTCCACTTTTGCTCTGCATTTTAAACTAAATCTTCTCTGTTGCCTCACAGTGAATATCATTTGCGCTTGCGTTATTCACTGCATAGTAAAGTCAATCTCTGCTAATATCTGGTGTTTCTGATTATAATTTTGACCTTCCTGCAATTGATTTTGTTCTGTCAATTTTAGTATTCATAATTTTATAATAGTATAGTTTTAACTTTATAGTAATTTTATTCTGGCAGGCCGAATGTGGCCCGTGGGCTGCCAGTTGACGTTCACCTGTCGTTCATGTGCCCGCACTCTCACGTTCATATGTGAAGACAACAACATCAGCGTGGGTGCTACAGGAAGAACGCGTTTAATTTCAGTGGTCTCCAGAGTAGCCATGTGTAATTAGATCAATATCCACATTTGACCGTTTGGCTTTTAATATGAAAAGATTAGCGGTGCCCCCAAAGGGATTAAATGTTCATTGGAGGACCAGCAGTGAGCAGCTATTATAAATGAATTAAACAGAATTTGCATCTAGGACTAAGTGAGCGTAAGGCAAATTGAATACATTCAGAAGGTCATACTTGCGGTTCCATCCTTATCGCATGATTGTCATATACAATTATTTATAACTCATTTTAATGGAAGTGGTTCTGTGACCAGTCCAGGGTGTACCTCTCGCCCGAAGACAGCTGGGATAGGCTCCAGCAGTGGATGCAGTGCTGAATACACTGCACCCACCAGGGACCACCGATATAGCATCTAACATTTAACGATGACTTTTTTAATGTAATACAAATAACATGAAATTTGACCAAGAACGCCATTTTTGCCTCACAGTTTATTTCGCCAGACATTCCTCCGATGCTAACGAGTAACAGATAGCAATAATAGCAAATGACTTGTTCTTGTGTCTCCATTATACAAATGGCTCACATTTCCATTACATGCCATTTTGTGATGTACATGGTCATAAGATGCAGAGCAATATTCACATGCCATGACCGTCCGACTGTAGTCCATATGTCAGAAAGAAGCTCTATTGCCTAGCCATTGCGAAAGGGTCAATCTCTCAACCCTAATGGTTCTCTTTGGGTCATGTGACTGCCAAGTACTCTGGATCACTCGTTACAGCATATAGGAGCAGGAAATGATTATCAGGAGGTCAATTTATGCGAGGGAGCGGCAGCATGACAGAGTGAGAGGTCAGCGCCCATCCATATCTCTAGGCATTAAAGATTGACATGCTGAATCTGAGAGGGCTCCTACACTGCCTCACTCCTTACCACACGCATGCACTTCTCCATTTAAATATCTGACAGACGATGAAAGTGCAGCCATTAAAACGTCCACAGAGCGCTTCAGGAATGAAATGGGGGAGATAAAAGAATTCCCTTGGGTAATCAACGGGGCTATGAATTAGCCCGGAATTTTAGATGAGGGGGATAGTTTAAAGGGCCGCATGCACGTTTAACACATTTGTGGTTCATTTCCTCAGTCAGTCCAATCAGTCCAGATAAGACGGTAAGAACAAGCTCATATACAGTAAGCACCCAACCAAGCCCATAACAGCTAACTGACCATGTTTTAGTTTCCCAAGGTAAATTTAAATTAATAATAACGTGCAGTGTTAAAGTCAATGGCCTATCTTCTTCCTTTGATCATCCAAAATCTACTTGAGCATATAAACTAGTTTTTCTTAGCTTTTTCTTCTCTCCGCATCATCTTTTACCATTTGAACTCTGTAATGCTTCTTTTATAACCTGTGGATGAGAGACGTGCAAACACTGTAGAAAGTGCCACACTTCTTAATTGGTAAGATCTACAAGAATTCCATGTTATGAACAATTATAATGTTTATTGGTCATCGTTTGGTCAACATGAAGAGAGAGTTAGATGTTGGGAAATGGGAGCTGACTACGTGGTGCAACTACACTAAGACTATTTTCAGTGGATTCAATAATAACGTTAAGTGTTGTGCCTTTATATTCTGAAATAATTAATTCCTGCTTCTGTGCAAAACTGTCCGTATACACCCAAATGAGAGCTGAAGTGAAGTGACAAAGCAACTGTGCAGACAGCGTCACTGGTAGTTATGGATTATCATGTTTCCACACTATTTTTGCATCTATGCATGGAGGAAACCATACCACCATCAGATAAAACTAGCTACGAGGCAATTTGGGCGAGAGGTGATATCATTCAGTAGCTTAAGAATGGGCGCATTGTGTTCCCTGAGCAGCAGTTGCTTCATGAACATTTTGCATGAGAGCTTTATAAGACACTTTTGTCATGGTGCAGCTTCGTGAAATGACATTAAAATTTGACTGACAAGGATGGATGAGTGTGGAGGATATCCAAAGTGAGATTCACATGAATTCACTTTCAAGAGATGCAGTAAGAACAAACATGCATGTATATAAATGTGAGCAATGCAAGGGGAAATAAATAGTAGGTGATGTATGAGAAATCTTTGCAAAATCTTTACAGAAATTTGCAGGAAAACATGGATCAAAACAATAAATTATTCTATCATCATGCATAACTTGAGCATATTTAAGACTTCTGCTTCAGCATTCAAGAGTTAGGACTAAAAGGCTTTTGGCCTCATTAGTGATAATGTCTATCATTTGGTACACATTTTGCATGAGATTTTCATCCTCCCACTTCATGCACATCCATCACTTCGTCACGTTTTGGTGTTTTAACATCCATTAAAAGGGTCTGTTTGCAACAGTTACACAGCTGCCAACCCTCAAAACTTCAATATGTTGCAAGCACTTTCTGCTCAGAGCACGTAAACTATGCCTCACATAAAACAGACACATGCAGGATCATTGTGTAAGTGCTTGTGTTGTGAACGTGTAGATGTCAGAACATCCTTCTCGTATTTTTCATATCTAAAGGAAAAGGAAAAATACAACATCAAAAAAATAATGTGGCTTCTTTGGGGCTGCCTTTGTGTATGAGCACCAGTTACATAATGAATTTACATTATGTTTTGGGGGCATCCTAGAATGGATTGTATTAAGTTATGTGTTTATAATCAAGTGCAATTGTCAGGAAGTGCATTGTTATTTGATGTAAGGTCAACAGTGAAACAAATATACTGGTGGTTATTTTAAATGTCATGAATTTAAAACCTGGCATATGGCATAAATACTTGTTGCCAATACATTAGCGTGCAATTCACAAGTATTTTCAGAGCCAGCCTTTAAGATCTTAAAAGCTCAAGCTTGTCTCTGGGGTGGGCTGGCGCGATGCTGGCTGAGGTGAAAGGTTTAGGAAGGGAACGAGCACAGCAACAAGGGCCTCTGTCCCGGGCCAGGCTGTGAGCTGCAGCCTTGTGCTGATAAGACTGTAATAGTCCTCCTTAGAGGACCCAGGGCTCTGCTCCCCTTATTAGTCATTTATCACACCTGGCAGCCTCACTGAACCATAATTACTCTTCCCTTATCCCCCCACACTGTCATGTCCATGAGAGCGAGCGGGCCAGAGGGGGAGGTAAAGAAATAGCTGTGAGAAACTGTTTGGAGAGACTAGCCTGAGAGAAGGCAACTTAGGACTTAGTGAGAAGGGAAGGAGAAAGTGCTTGTTGAGAACAGTTGTGAGCGGATATAGTCCAAAGTAGACAGGAATAGCATGTCGTACATACAACCCTTTATCAAAGTGACATATTAAAAACACAAGGTGTATAGTTTGTCTCTTTATTTCATTAAATGAGTGCAAAAGTGAGGTGAAATTAACCCCAAAAATTTGAATTCAATTCACCGTGTGTGAAGATGGGAAGGAATGTAATCTGACAAAGTACACCCCTAGCAAACAGAGCCGTCATTGTGCGATAAATGAGAACCAGTTGTTTCTGACCACAGTGAGCCTACTTAATGTTTGACAAGATGGGATTTAGGGGGAAAAAGTAGGAGTGCATTGGCCCATTTTGCACAAAAACAACTATTTGTAAGAATGATTTTAACTGGTTCATATTAGATGCACAAATTGCACAGTTGCTTGCACATAATCACTTTTAAAAATTGACCTGACCTCTCTTTGACCACTCATAATATACAGTAGAGCCAATGAAGATGAGCCCTAGTCCACCTAAAAATTGTGTGGATTTCCCAAAAAATAAATTTGGAATATCATATTTACATGAACATTGTTATGATGGGTATCCAAAATGTCTGTGTAGATTCCTGGTTGGTATACAAAGAACCTAGTATACTTGTCAAAATTGCTTTCCAAGCCAACATTTCTTTCACGATTGAATTAGAGAGACATTTTCTCTGTAAATGTTTTATTTAGGTGCAACCTCCTTGACATTGTAAATAGAACCAGATGTGGACTACATGCTACTAAGCTCATGTGGGGTTTTCACATAATACACCTAAAACCACCTAACTCTTAACTGTTGGATTCAAGTCCCACACTCCAGTCTGTGGTTCCTCGTTAACAAAGAGGTATCAGCTTTCACACAGAATAAAAACTAAGCAAATATGGTGTCATTGGGCTCTTGTGCATTGCTGTGATGCTGTGCAAATGTAGTCACATGCTGTATTGACATACACATGTTAAAAGAGAGGCACGGGGAATGTGTGGATTCCCAGTATGCCCTGCCCAAATTCCAGACCCTGCAAGAATGAATTGTGCCAACAGTTGTGTCCCCGCCCAGATGGGGACAACACCAGGGTTGCCCCAGCCAGGTCCAGATGTGAAGCTGGGAACAGCAAAGGGAGCACAGAGAAAGTGGGAGGGGAGATGGGACTGCATGAATTTTGCTGCTATTAAAAACTCAACAGATGTGTGAATCCCAGAGGAAAGACATCTGGGTTCGCTCACACACACACACACACACACACACGAACACATATTTTTCATCAACCACGCTAGGTGCTCTTGGATTTTTAAGATCCGTATTGCTGCCTTCCTCCATTTTAACAAGCATTTTATGGAACAGCTTCTTTAATAGCCACTCACTTATAAAACAAAGCTGTAATGACATGCAAATGACTCATGGAAACACTGTAAAGAGGACGTGATGGATGGACCGTCTGTGCACTAAAAAAAATAAATAAAATAAAAAAAAAAAACACAAAACACAAAGGCCCTGTCCACACCAGAAAGTGCCTGAGATTTTTTTGGGGTAGGGGTTGAAAATAAATGCGTCCACACTGATTAGTGTGAAAACAATGAAAACAATGTAATAAAAACACACACAGACAGACACGCAGACGAATCCACTTGACACACCAAATCATAGAAGAAATCCAGCATAAGTCCAATGTCGTCAGCTTTACAAGGCTCATCTAGACTTTTGGGTGGTGGAATCTGAGTTATTATCAAGTATAAGATGACAAAATATCAAGAGACTGTCGACTGGGGTGAATGATGTCAGTCGAAATATTCAGATATTATGTAAGCTTGTTGTCAAAGCTCACTTCTGGTACGGTGACGGTGACCAAGTCCATTGCAGGGCATCCACAACGCCATTTCTGTGTAGATGAGAGGCTGAAACAATAAAGTACGTTGAAAATGTGTCTATGTGGCTAACCCTTGACACACAAATATATAATTGTGTTCTAATAAAATGGGAACTGCCAGGAGGAGGGATGACAACTAAACATAACTGGAATCCATGACATTTTTGTGTTACATTGGTGGAAAGCTTTTAATTTCCCCGGAAGGTGATTATGTATGATTGCGGAAAATTATAAATTGTTTGACCTTGGCATAATATTATTATATATGTATATATATATTATATATACTGTTCTATGCCAATCGTAGAGTCTCAAACTGTCCACAGATTTTGCATTTTCGTTGGCTTTAAAATGAGTAGAGATACTGGCTGCTCAGTACAAAATGGCAGAATTAACCAGCTAGAATTAAATATTAATAGTCAGAAATGTACCCTCTTTTCCCTTCAACTGACTCCGCTGGTTTCATTGGAAACAAAGTGTGTACAATGTGTGGACCCTCAAGCTGCAAGAGCATCTGCACACTAACTCCAATTAGGAGAACAAACCACTGGGAGGTATAACCACTATCAGCGGTTCAAAGGTCAGCTGACAGGAAAGAAGACAAAGGAGAAGCAAGTACACTAGCAGCGCAGCAGAAGGCCTTCCCTCTATAGAAAAAAATACTCTTAAATAATCAGTGAAATGCTCTCTCTCTCTCTCTCTCTCTCTCTCTCTCGAGCTCAAGCTTTCACTCTGCATTTCCTAACCACCTTTTCAGTCTGTTTCCTCTTCCCTCCTGTCTTCCTCGGTTTTGTTCTATTTATGACTTCCTCTGAAATCGCAATGTCTCTTGCACACTTACGCCGGCCATAAATCAGCCGCTGAAAAGGACAGTAGACAGGAGGAGCGAGAGAGGTGGAAAAATGTGAGCGAGGCCTTCACTGCCGTGTGAGCAACTGTTTAAAAGGCCCACCCGAGAGATTTCAAAGTGAAACCTGCAGGAGGTAACATGTTGGCAGCAACGTGAAACATTAGCAAACAAGATTGTGACAAGTAACAGTAGACATCACCAGATAAAATGCGTCGCCGTATTGCCATTGGTTTGTTCATCTGCGTTCCAGTGAGTAAGGCTGACCAGAGCAGTTGGGAAGATGCATGACTTCTATGGGACTCTGGGGTGATTAATTTTTGAAGTGTGTTGTTAAGAGCAATGAGATCCATAAACGGGAGAGTACACAACAGGCGCCTCTCTGGATAGTGACGGAATGGACACAACTAAGCACAAAGTGCTATGGTTAAATCCATCCAATGATTTCCTTAGCCTAGTCATCATCGAGTCTTTGACTTGCCTTTTTATTTAAGGCATTTAATGGGTGACGTTTGTTGTTGTTGACGTTGACATGATGTTGCAGTACCTTCAAAAGTCTAAAAGGGACAACTAACCACTCCACTATTCATGGCAGCCATTTGTCAAGGATTGGGGTAAGTCGGGGTTTGGAACCCAAGATGGAGAGAGGACCCAAACAGAAGTTAACGAAAAAAAAAAAAAAAGATTCTCCATAGGAGTTAAAGACATACAAAGCAAGCCAAAAATGGTTAGTCCAAAAGCACAGAAACACCAGGCTAGGCAACAAAAAGAAAAACACTGTAATAGCAGGAAATACTACAAACAGTAAGCAACTGAAGGCACCGCTGAAAAACAAGCAGGAAAAATCTAACACAAAGTGATACTGAAAAACAAGCAGAAACGTATACTAGCAAGAGCTGCCAAGCAGGGAATAGTACTCACAGTAACAGGTAGGGAAAAACAGCCAATGAGGGGTACACAATGTAGGGGAGCGTTGAGTTCAGGCAAGGAACAATATGGCAATGAGGGCGTCCAATAGCCCAGCTTATGAAGGCAGGTGAGTAATAGACTGCAGGTGTGTACTTGTGGCTCCGCCTCTGCTTGGTCAGCAGTGTGCTGCAAAAGACAGCAGACAGGTGGCAGCAGAGCAACAACACAGCATATGACATCATTATTCTTTGAACTACATCATGGAAGACATCGTGTTTCTGCAGCGATGTTTCTTCAGGGTCAGAATGGAACTTAACAAGTGACAAAGAAAGTTTAGCTTTGGGTCAGCTTCCCGTAACTTTTTTCCACTATTAGATCAAAAGACACGAAAATTCATGAAATGTCATTTTTGCCACACAAAATAACATTGAAAGACATATTTTCTCAGTAACACCTGTGCTTGAATGTTGATATATTACCTTTTTCCTTTTTTTTTTTTTTTTTTACATTTTTCGCCATTGAAAATCAAACCAGGACTTGTAGGATGAAGTGACATCACATCGAGAACACTGCCTCTCGGAACTATGCATAGAGTACAGTGTTTTTTGTTGAGTTTCTGTTGGTATATATATATATATATATATATATATATATATATTATGCTTGCTCGTTGTGCTCAAACACTCACAGAGATGGAATAAGCCTGTTTACAATTCTAAAAGATTCCATTCAGATTCTTCGGTATAATGTAAATGGCATATTTGGAAGACAGTTATTTTGATAATGCACCTCAGATAAAGGAAAGTTTGGGACTTAGTGTTTATTATCGCAAGGTGCTTCCACCATCAGCTGTCCCGATTATCCGTGCTTGACCCACACAAGAGTGAAAACACAAAAACCGACACCTATGGAAATACACAAACAAGGCAAAAACCATGGAAAAGCATGTCAAGGTGGCAGTAAGTAAATCCACATTTTTTGTATTTGATACATTTTCTGAATTATAAAATGTTGGGCTTTGGGTGCTCAAACTGCCCACCCTTGTTTCAGCTTTGCATTATTCCCTTCCACAGAGCCACCATCCCATCTCAGTTATGCTTCCGACACTGCTTTTGACACCAAACAGTCAACTCTTTTGTAATTTTTTTACTTGTATCACATCATTTAGATTGATATACTGTAGTTCCAGTGAGATTAATTGTCACAAATCCATGAACCTTGACCTCAGACGCTCCACTGTATTTCATCATAGTTTTCATAAGTTGAAGTTTGTTGCCAGTTAAGAGGCGGCTCAGTGATGTGCAAATGTCTACCATCTTGACTAAGATAAAATTGACAATAAATCCCTCTAGGGCACTTTTGTTTTCACATAAAACAGTATTCACTGTCTAAAACTTGCTGACAAAGCAGCTCCAATGCAGTGAACCAGAATCAAGTCATATGTAGTTCTATGTAATTTTCAGGGCAGACATCAGGTGTGCTCCTGCTAAGTATTAGAACTACAATGGAACTTTCGCTTTAAAAAAATGCTCATTATGGCATGCTTCCGTGACACCTCTGGAGAGCCATCAGCTGCTACAGGCTAAAACTTCAAAAGCTGATGACTATGCAGAACAATGGCACACATAACACTGACAACAAAAGGCTTGTAAACAAGTGCAGTACATACACAAAGCCAATGTGTAAACAAAGAGCAGTATGTGTTTGTCCCAAATTCGAGCTGTGAGCAGGAGAGCAGAGGACCTGTGCACAGCTGTTCTCCCTGTGCTGTCAGTGGGCTTCACCAGGCTGGGCCTGTCCCTGAGGCCTGGACTGGGAGGCCTGCACGCAGTCTGACATCTGGACTACACAGGAGGGAGGGATCAGTCTCATTCTGAATTTTCTACTCCATCTTTGTCTGGGTTTGCAACTTGTTCCCATCCTTTTCCTCCTTTTCCTCTGCAGTGAAGGGTCCACAGGTCGCAAGGGAGAAGATGATGAACCGCTTGACTATTAGGCCAGCTACCTCTTTAACAACAGGAATGTTCCCTTGTTCCTTTCCATCCTTTTCTATATATATGCTTTTTTTTCCACTCTTCACTTCATTCTAGACTGGCAAGGCCACCGAAAAGGACAGATCTTTTTTTTTCTTCTTCTTCTATTCATTAACGTCTTTCTTCAGTCCATTTTCCTAATTTATTGAACACAATAGTATATAATAAAAGCATCAGCCACTCAGAGAAAGAGGTTTTATTTGTCTCATCCGCTGCAAGCATTTCTGTCTCATATGAAAATGAGTGCACTCTCCCAACTGAACTGGAGAGCTACATTAAAGCGTGGAGACCTTCTGAAGGAGCATGGTAGTGATTAATGATATTCAGATCTGTGTCCTTTAGTGACCTCTCTGCAAAGGTGCACAATCCTCAGCATATATCTTGGCATCACCTAATGAGCTCAGCATCACTGGATACACTGACTTTGTATTCACTCTTATAAGAAGACAGAACTTATGCTTGAGCCTCTGAAATGCTTTAAAGAGTTGCCATAACCTTCTGTTATTCTCTGAGTTCTTTGTTCTTGTCTCTTGCTTGATAAGGCCTGCCAGACGCCAAGGTCATAGAGACATGGGAGAGGAGAAGAAAGGGGGGGTGTTGGAGGTATTTCTCTGGTGTAAATTAATAGTTCTCTCTCTGATGAAGAGCGAGAAGCTCATCAAAATGTTGTCTCTTCCCTTCACAAAACGAGCCCGAGTCAGATGAATGAGAATTGTCACACGTAAAATCATAATTACAAGCCCATATATTCCCTCCAGTACTGGCAAATGACTTTATCAGGCACCCGATGGTCGCTTCATGTGTTCGCGAGAGAAGCATCCTCTAAGCCCCTCTCTTGTCTGCAATCTGCGATTGTTGTATTCCAAGGGGGGACCGGGGCTGAAAGGACCGAATTTAACAAACCTAATTATCATGCTTTAATTAGCAACAGGGGTAAACCTCGCCGGGACACCTGCAGACTTAATTTATATCCTGACAAGGCAGGAACAAGTGTTAATGTGCTGTATTTATGATAATGCCCCAAAGTGTGCAGGAGGAGCAGGAAGAGGCTCACCTCAACTCCTTCAGAACAATGTGAGGGGAACGTAATTACAAGGGAAGGGTCTGCGGTGCCCCGGGAGCAGCCTGGCCCCTATGTTGATGCACAGCAATAAAATGCTGCCATGACGGCACAGCCATTACTAAATCAGCGGGTTTTAAGTTTTGATTAATAAAGACCTCTGATCTTAATAAGCCATCTTAATTGTATTGCTTCCAGTTTAGTGAATACACTGTTTAGTTGCTGTAACGATGGCAAAGAAGCATTAGAGCATTGCTACACACATTATTCAAATACCTCAGCTGAAAAATGTTCCACAACCACAAATAAATGGGACGACTGTTGTCATATTAGTCAAAAGCGGACGTGCAGTTTGCCTGTTGTGCAACCACAAGTGTACTTGTGATCTGCAAAATAGGTTAACAGGACAAACGTTGGAATGTGCACATGGTGTACAGTGGTTCTGTACACTGATGTGAAACACTGAGGACTTCCGCTAGACCTCATAACCACTGCGAAGTTTGTAAGAACTAGATATTTGTCCGTTAATCTACTATCATGGTCAAGAAAAAACATCAGAAAATGTCAACTGCAAGTAAAACAAAAACTGTTTCTTTGTCCTGTTGTCATTTAAATATATATATATATATATATATATATATATATATATATATTAATAATGTTTCACTAAATAATGGCACATCAATGAGGGTGTACGCTTGTTTGACCAAGGGGGGAGGTCTGGTCTCTTGGGTGCAACAATCTAGTTTTTAAATGCTATTTCTATGCTTCACTTTTTTTGTATTTCTCCGCAATTAACCTATTAAAATACAGTAAATAGTGTTTTGCCTTTGCAGCAAAAATAAATTGATTAGGAAGTTGAATTAAAAAAAGTTATCATCATCATTTTATAAGAAACACCTCTCAAGCATACCCTATGAAATTGATGAATAGTGTGCACGCATACATGGAATTTAAATAGCATGCACCTTCAAAAAACATGATAAATATTTGTTCTGACATTATGCAGCCTACTTGGAATGTACGATGACTTTGAAGTCAGTCGTGTGTGGGACATGGTGATACATGAATAACACTTACACTAACACAAGTAGGTGGACAAATGTTAAAACGCACTGTGAGAAGAGGAGTACAATGCTAAGCTGTGGCAAGAGAACTATTCTCTTCTTGCCTTAATGTCTATTTGTCTTCATGTTAAGTCATAAGTCATGTGTAGGTTGTTGGAGCAATGGTTGTTGGCATCAGGCATGCCCAAATCAATTATTGAAGTGGTTAACAAGAACGTTGGAGCTTTAACAGCCCTAAAATATGAATAAAATAAATTCAACTTGCAATGTATATAAAAAAAAAACAATGTCAATAAATTACCAAAATGAGCATTGTAATTATGCAGTTAATGAAATTGTTTTTGCCATAACACCGGTTAACCCAATATCAACATATTCTACATATTCTGTACAGATGTTACACAAAAAAGGCATACAATGCAGTTTCTGTGAAATAGGTTCTACCTTTAAGTCTATTTTCATTTCGCTTCTGATATGTGAAACCTCACATTTCAAGGTTGACGGACAATCAATTTCATGTAATCCTGCTTTGTGTATTGAGCTGCTTTTGCAAATGAGCATGAAGGTAAGACAAATGATTTCAGAGATAGATAACTTCAATAACTTGTCTCAGAATCCTTCCTAAGGTAACCAATTTTTCTTCTCGAATGTTTGGATGCCTATGTAGTATAATACAAGACGGCGGATGCTGAATATCATGTATTGAATATTGTAGTTTGATTGAGGACAGCAGACATTGTAACATTTTCTTGCTTCCAGTAACCCACCATTGACCGTCTTTGTGGAGTATCAGGTATTGACAGGTCGTCATGAGGCCCGGTCCTGGGAGCTGTTAGGGCAGATTGTAAGCAGCAGAAAAAACTGGATTGAGTAATCAGGCTGTTGGCAGGCAAGCAGAAGCCCTCCAGTCAAGCTGAACTGCTTTTAAAGCCCTATCTGCTGTTATTCCCATCTGCGCTGGAAGCTTATCACCCAGACAGATTTCAGGGGGCCTTGAATGATGCAGCATCCAACCACGTGTGAGAAAGCCCAGCTCAGACAGTATGACCCCTTCGCCTGTAAGAGAAGGAAATACCTTTTCAGCCGGTGTCACCGTGAGAAATATAGCATATATGCTGTAACCTCACAAACTTCACAGCTTATGTTGGTATCATATACAAGTCTGGCACTGGAAGGGAGGGGAGATTACCTCGACAAACACTGTACTTGAGTGGGGAAGTTTACAGTTTGCGCTTGTGGCGAGAAGACGATTACTCAGGATGCTTTGCCAAGATTATGGTCATCCCTGCACAACTGCCTCAATGACAACAGGGCTCTTGGGAGTAACAGTGTTACCAACGCAGTAACTGTTTTAATTAGTTACAACGGTGTTATGTCAGTTTTGGGATCCATCAAAAACCGAATTTTACCAAAGCTATTTACCCCATAGCAAACAATGCAAATCCAATATCCAAGGTTACACTATATTTCAAATGTTGTTACCATTACCAATAGTGAAATGTGTCTCCTTATGATGCATCGATATATTACAGCACCTGATCATCCATGCACAGGACAGGAACTGCAAATAAAGATGAAGGGCTTTCTTCGACTAAAGATTTTCATTGTCAAATCTGATTCAAGATTGTTCATTGTTGACTAATATTTGAAGAGCACAACACAACAAATGAACGGATCTAATTTGCGGCTTTTTCCACCTTAAAGAAAAAGAATAAAACACATAAACAAATATTTATTGACTGACACAGAAAGCAAGACAAACAAAACCAAAATGGTGCTGTCAGCATAAAAAAAGAAAAAAAAGAACAACTTGCCAAAAACTCTCAGTTAGCAGCCTTATTTCCTGCCTTAAAATTCATTGTCAGGATATGTTTTATTTTTAGTGGCCGTCTTTGGTTAGTGGTGACAAAAACATAAGTAATGATGACTGGCTAAAGGTAGGATACAATTTCATGGTAAGCCAGTAAGTGTGAGAGTAGAGGGATGTTGGTCCAGACAATAACAGGTCCAAAGTGGTCTGTCGAATTAAAACTGGCTTTTCAAGATGGAATTACAGGCACTACATCAACATCAACATCAACATACCGTATGTGCATTGGGAGACCCAAAGTAAAGATGCTGAGAACATGCCAAAAATGAATCAATAAATTACTGTTCCTTATCTTTGACAGCAGGTATCAACACTGAGTATGAATCCATGCCATTCTTTTTCTCCCAAAAACGTTTTATGCAACTTTATAGGTTTATTTCCCCTGCCAAAATGTGTTTCAATTGTGAAATATTTGAGTTTGTAGTTTCCAAAGAATTTTAAGAAGCGTAAATTGTTTTCACGAGTGACAGATTGTGATTATTCATTTGGAGTAACATAACAATGGCTTTGCGACTGTTTATACAAGCTTGGTCTGCACCAAGTATCCAAAATTGAAGCTCTCAAGATGAGAGATCGGTGGTAATGAACCTCCAAACATTCACACGCATGTTGACTTCCAGATGCAGATGTCATGTCATCCCAAGTTAAGTTCAGACAAACACAGATCTGCTCAGAGTGAAGCCAGGGCTGCTCCCAGCGATGAAATATTCATATAGCCTTACCTAAACACCATTCAGAGAGCACAAAGTTCAAAAACACGAACCAATTAAAGTCAAAGTCAAAGTTTGGATCAACTGTGTGGACAAAACACATGAATTCGATCGATATAAACTCAAGATGGACTTTAAGACTGTTGTACATTCCCTTCTTGTCTGTATCTTACACACAGACACACACACTCGAGTGCATAGATAAACAAATCCTGTCCCAAACCCTCCTCCTTTAGGTTGTGAAAGCTTTGGCAAGCTTGAGAGAAAATGTTGTTTTTGTTAATACATAAAGATTAGGGAAATAGTCTCCAGGCTCCTCTCCTTCACTTTCTGTCTGACTCCCCCCTCCTCGCTCTCGCTCACTGATGCTTTCATCCTCTCCCACCATCTACTCCAAGTCTGGCAGGAGAGGTGGTCTCGTCAGACAGCTCATCTCCCACGTAACCGCAGAGCTCTGAGAGGTGTGGAGCGAACGCTGGGAGGCTTCTGTCTCTTCTTCCTAAAGCCTTTTGGCTGCGGGAAAATACTGCCTGACAGCAGGCCAATGTGTTCCGCTGTATGTTTGACAGGAGAGGAAGAACAGGCTGCGCCAGATACAAAACAGCACCACAGCAGATAGTCAGCCAAAGCCTTGTGTGTTGAGCAAGAGGCAAAATTCTCTAACTGAAGAGGGACAGTTGATTACAAGTGGTGTATTAGGGAGTGTTTACAGGGCTTTTGGGCTTCCTATCATCAGTGACACAATGTATGGTAATTCATGTTGACCAAACTGGTCAAACTATGTGGTTTAAAGAGAGGTCTCTTATCTTCGACAGCATCTTCTAGTCTCACAGGAGCGCAGGTACATGTTTGTCTAAGAAGCAGCATGTGAATGTAGAGCACCAGATATAAGGTTTAATGCGTCTCTTCATCAGATACCCTGTATGCTACTGTATGTGCAGTAAGAGGAACAACTATAGATTGGGACTGAATCAAAAGCCAAGAACGCACGTTGTGTCAACATTTTGGCAATTTGGGTATCGAGACCACATTTTTGCATTCATAACAATGTTGCATCAGACTTCACAAAACAAAATCATCTTGAGCAACCAACAAAGTCTTCCGACCGCAATCTTTGCCCTAAATCTTTCAACGGACTTATGAGCTGCTGGAGGCAGCCCCGCACGGAAACCTTTTTATCAGCCAAAGTGAGGATGGGAGAAAAGCCAAATCACATCAGAGGCAACACCAGCTGCACATCAAGTTCTCCGCTGAACAATGAGGCTGCCATGAGCACCACCTCTGTCTCCCAGCTGAACCACGCTGCTAGATCTTAACCAATCATTTGGGTCAGAAGAGTCGCATGGATGACCAAAGTGCAGTCAGCGTAATCTAATTGTCATTGTATTGCCTTCCAATGTAAAAGGCATCTCTTTTCAGTATTGTGACGGGAGTGGAGTCTAGATGAATAGGTCTGAGGCTTGTGTAGGCAACTCTAAACTGATTTAAAGGAGTCTTGTATAATATTAAGATGCACTTTGGAGTAGTGGCATTATTCACAATTCACAATAGAACGCTGTTGGTAAGATGCACTGGAGTGATCAATGTCCAGCATCATCTAATTCCAATACAATGGTATCACACTAATATGGTGTGAAGAATATGCTGAGAAGTATAACCTTTTTGAAAATGTGAAAACCAAAGAAAAGTAATCAATATTAAAGCTGGGAACAAAGAAGGAGGGAGGGTTCAATATGAACATAGTGTATGCGTAATTTAAACATTAGTTAAAGAGGGGAAACACAAACATGGCTATCAAAGAGTCCACAACTGAACCGCATGAAGAATCTTTTGGGATGTGTTGGAGAAGACTCGGACAGTGGTTGGAATCTCCTGTCACCGATATCTTCACAGAAAATCCATGGAATTCCGAACAGAAGTGAATGTTTTGACATTACAGGAGTTTGTGAAAATGATGCCACAGTGACTGTGTGCCGTAATCAAAGTGAAAGGCACTCCAATGGAATACTAGTGTGTGTGACCTTTATTTTTTGCCAGGCAGTACATTGAAAAAGAAAAAAAACAACACTCGCTTCACACTTCATACAGCAAGCTAAACTTCAGCTTTACATATGCCGGGTCTGCTCTGCAGATGGTGTGCAGTAATGACTAAGTCTAATTAAAGTACATCATTTATATATTTATTTTAGTGGATGATGTGCCCACAGATCAATTTTGGCATGGCATCAAGAAAGAGTGGGGGCCACAATTTTCAGAAATGCAGGAGATCTGTATACTTTACATCCTCAAATAAAAACAAAAAGTAAATACTTTGATTTCGTCTTGTGTCAGACTTTACACATAATCCATAAAGGAGCCTTTCTTTCTCATTGGTTTTCTCCCTAAGCCATTTTATTTATTCAGATGGAAACTGTTTTATTTACAAGTCAGCAAAGTGCAGTCACCTCCCCCAGAAAAAGCAACAGTGTCATTCTCCTCTCATATCTTTGAGAAATATGCTCACATATTTATAGCACAGCGCACCGGTGATGCCAGCATCCATCTACACTTAGACGCAGCCTCCTCCTTCATTAGCCAATGGCACCTTTAGCTTGTGGTCAGAGCTGCAGCAGTGTCGATAGAGTAATGAAATTTACAAAGACGGGCCACTTGGTATGCTAGCGATGCGGCAGCCGGTCCCCACGCTCACTGAAAACCACATGCTTGCTTTTATAGATTGCATAATGACTTGCATGAAAATGGTTTCACACAAACATAAATCAAATGTCAAAATACAAGCGGACCAAGACAATTCCCGTGGTGCCAAAAAAGCACACCCACACACAAAATGAGGCATGGACAAAAACCCAAAAAGGAAAATACACACTCCCAAAATAAGAACACATAGGCAGATACCTGTAGTGGTTAATATCATATCCATCGATACAGAATAAACAATTTATATCAGATCTCAATTAAAAGGCAACCTTGAAGTTTCTTATGTCAAAAAGAAACAGCTGTAACCCCTCAGATATTTTCAATATCCCTGCACATCTTATAATTAATTTTCCCTTTGATACTGTCACTTGGGGGGGGGGGGGGGGCGTGGAGGGTCACTTATACTGTCACTTATACTGTAATGACTGTGATTCTGCAAGTACAGGATCAATTCCCTCTCAGTGCCTGTTCCCACTCATAACAACTGTTCAAAGACTGACCGACTACCAGTCCAGGATGTAGCCTGCCTTTGACCTTAACCGTAATTAAGATGGGCTTGTGACCTTGAACTGTAGCTAGACATGCAAAGAAAGGGGATCAATTTAAAGTTCTTGTTCAATAGTATTCAATGACCCATGTAACTAAGTGCTGGAAAGTGGTGGTGTGCGCACACTACAGCGCGTGTGTGCAGCCACTTTGAATTAAAACTAAACTGCTTCTATAAATTGTGGTTTCACACTTTTCACTCCAACACTCACACACACCACATATCAATATGTGGTACACTTTGCATGACCGTGGAAGTGTAATTTTTATCCCCCACCCGGATCAATAACATTATGAGATCATATTTAATTACACACAGACGGCAAGAATTAAGTCATCACACTTTATGTGGCCAGGAGAGGGGAAGGACGCGGCTCCATGCCAGGGCACACCGGCTGGTGAGACTGCATGGGACACGCTGTTACACAGCAGCTCGGTGCCAACCACACCTGTGCCCACATGGGCTTCACACTCTCCAGGGCACGCCGAGGTCACCTGAGAACCTCACCAGGCACACCTGTCTTTCCTTACCCACTCACCCTCATTGGAGTCCTTGTGCAAAGGCCCCAGATGGAGCATTATCCAGTATATCCAGTGTGAGTGGTTGGCCTGTCAAGGGCAGCTGATAAAAAATACAAAGTCACTGGGAAAGAAGGATTTTCTACTTTGAACTCCCCTCTCATTCTTTACATTGTATTGTCCTTATCAGTTCAGCCGACACCCTGAGGCAGGAGAGCAGCAACTCAGGTCATCTCATCAGTACGAGTAAAGAGAAGCTTCTTAAACGGGTGAAGCAAAAAGGCAGCTTACAAAAGATTAGGCTACCATGATAGTATATAATCAGGAGCTAATTCATTGTGTGGCTCTCTTTCATTGCTCGCTAAGCCCCCTTATTGGGGGTGGGGCTTACATCTAGATTTGCAGCTGATGAAGAACCTCTTTTACAGTATATTCAAACAGTGCAAACCAGATGGAGATGGCATACAAATATTAGATTTTGCCATTGCTTTTCAATTACATGTTGGGAAGCCAACATAGAGCCTGTGCATACTTAATCCAGCTCCTAAAGAATTTAAATGGTCTACATGTGAAAACAGTACAGGGATCAGAGTGTTTCATCTCGATCAGATTATTTTATTGATGACAGCGCGAGGGTGGCAGGTCCATCGGATAAGGGGCTTAGCCGTGATTCATCCCTCTTCTGCAAATGCTTCCTCTCAGCATGGGTCAAACGTATTTCAAGTTTTTCATTTATCTTTAGCACAGAGCTACTAAACATTTTTGTATTTCCCCTGCAAAGTGCTTAATATATTACTACATGATAGAGACTAATGGATGGAGGTGCATTCTTACAAATCACAAAACTCCATATGTGTCTGACTCTAATTAGTTCCTTTATCATGTCAATGACAATTTTTGAATTGTGCGCCAGAAAATTTCATTATAACCATACATGGATGTATCATATCAGCAGGAAAAGCCTCATCCAGCTGCCCAGGCTTCACCATAAATCACACTAAATTCCCTGGAAAGAAGAATGTAGGAGGACACTGCACCCAGCACTAAAATAGTATCACCCAGGGCTACCTCTGATTGAATGTTTTATCACAGACAATCCTGAGTGGTGTAAAAAAAAGAAACTAATTCATTTTTCCTGCTCAAGTAAAGAACAGTAACAACCATGTAATTCCTCTGGGAATGTGCCATTTCAGAGCACTTTGATTTGTCATGTTATTCATGTCTTTTCATCCCTGTGTCTTCTGGAAGTTAGCTTCACAGTGTGGTGGGTATCGTGCGGTGTAATTTGGATTCCTATACTCACCCATGTCCTTGCTCATTCAGCTATTGAGTATCAGCCTCTGTTGTCGCAGGGCCGCCTGAGTTCATCCCTCCACCTCAGTAAAAGGATACAATAAGTATGTGTCCAGGGCAGCTTTGGAAGGGCACGGATATCCATCAGCAGTGTATATGATGGATCACAGTGGTGTCGGGGATGAATAGACATGCAACACAAAATACAGTGACGCCAAAACAGGCAGGAATATACATTACACCCATTTAATCATCCACACGTGTTAGGGAGGCGGGCAGGCCAAGCTTTTCTATATTCTTGCTGCCTTCAAAAGCTTTGCAGAGATTGATTATGTACGAAGAAGCACTGAGCATAGCTGTAAAGCACCTGACAAGAAGAAAATACCCGAAGCTTTTTCACTGGTACACAAAAAGCATGCAGGGAGACAATGAGAAAATGTACACTGGATGACTGCATAGCTGCTTGGATAAATATCTAGTAGTATGCTGATGGAACTCTCAACTTCCATGTGTGGCTGTAAAAACCTAGCGCTCAAAGTCCGATCTTTGGACCTGCTGCTTGTTGAGTTGATTGATACAAATTAGTCCAGCCTTGACAAATGATCATTTTTAAAAGAGCCACTGAAGTACACAGTGTCACAGGATATCATAGTTTTCACAGCTGAGTAAGAGGATGCTGGATTACTATCCCGTAAAAGGAAGCAGATCTTCAGGAAGGCATACCAAAGCACGGAAAACTGATAAGGTGCTCGCTGGATTTCACATCTCATTATCTGCTTCAATTGTGTCTCTGTCTTGATGCCTTGGGCCTTGTTTAACCTCAGAGTTTAAATACTCACAGCTTTTTATACCCACATGAAACCGTGCCATTAAGGTCATTCTGGATAAATGTATTCATGAAGGGTGATCTGCATGAACGGAAAAAAACGAGCTTTGCAATGCTGCCACAGTCATCTCTGCTGTGATGATGTGATTGATGATGATTAGAGATCTTGTCTTAAATCGATTTTGCAGGACGTGTCATCTGTGCTTCATTTACAGAGCGAGTCACTGCGCTCACTACTGACGGTGTACTCAATGATTCAAAGAGCACTGGAAGACTCAATCTCAACATCTAGGAACATTGGATTAAGATTCAGTTTTAGGTTTCTTTTCTTTCTTAGATCATATACGGCTTTTCTCAGAACAGGTGGATTGCATTTATTTTCACTCATTCCGCTTCTGCTATTTAGGATCACAGGGGGTATGCTGCAGCTTATCCCAGCTGACTTTGGGTGAGATGTAGTGTACACCATGGACTGGTCACCGGCTAATCCTTTTCCAGACATTTGTATTGAGTTGTGGACTCCTATAGAGCAGCGACATACACTAACCAGCACAAAAAGCTTTCTAGATCTTCCGGAAGCTGCACCAATTCCAGCTGTATTTCTTTGGATTTCATGCTTTCCATGAAAATGGTCTGTTTTAATTTATTCCACCCACTGTGGTTGGTCACACTTAGAAGTGTGCTTGTTGTTGTGCCGCTATTTAATAATATGAGAAGACGCGCGCAAAATAGATTTACAGGGCTTGAAGCGTAATTTTTCAATCTTAACTGAAAACGCACTAAATGGGGCGGACACATTACTTTTACTGTTCCTCTTGAAAAAACTCACTTACCTCTAATCCTGGCTTCTTTTGATGATGCTCTTTTGACTGGCACGGCAGTGGATTGTCCAACCAGCAAGTCCATCTCACCTCTGTCTCACCTGGGTGGCCTAGAGGTTAGGCTGAGTGGGGTAAAAAGGCTGAAGGCAAGGCCAGATGAAAAACGAGAGTGTCACAGCATTGTTGCAAGGTTAGCACACCCACTAATGGAGCTGTGCTGGGGCAGGGCACCCTGAGAATTGACCCTGCCATTGGGGGGCACGTACAAGCCTAAGATAAACTACTGCAGGGGGCATGGCACTGCCCCAAGCCCCTCTATTGCCCACTAAGCATTTACACGCACATAGACTTAAACACCTCCACGGGCACCCAATCAACATTTATAGCTGACCATCAAATTCAATGCTTCGCAATCCCCACTGCTTCTCATAAAGCATTGTCTTTCAGCCAGCATCATTCGATGTTCAGAAATGCTGAGCAACACTTTCATTTTACTCTTTCGGGTTAAGGTAAGTGTCATTTTAACGTCGCAATTGACTTTAACCACTCACAAAATAAGCCACATCACAAAGCAGATTTTTAATAACTGTTTTACAGCATAAACTTCATAATTGTTTATATGTAATGCCTTTCACCACCTACTAACTCATGGAAACAGGCTCGTTTATTGTCTCTTTAGGAGCATGAGTGTTCAACCCAGCCAGGTAAATCCCCATCATCCCAAAGCTCAGATGGCTGCCAAGTGAAAATAAAGAATGAGACATATGGCTGAAAGTGTCCTGATGTGCAGGGTAGCACTACTGAGAAGGTCAGGGGGGAGGGGGCCTGAGACGAGAGGGGTGGGGGGGACGTGAAGAATGACATGTCCTGGAAGAGCTCTCTTCCACAGGGGACTCATTCGACAAAGACAGTTTTGTTTGGCACAACGGCAGCTGTATTAATGACATTTTATTATCGCAGTTTGCCTGAGTGAAGACATGCAAAAAAAAAAGATGGAAAGAAGGAAAACATTTCCCAGCAGGCCGTTACAGAGACTTCCTGCCAGGAGAGCAAAGGAATGCTGATGTCTTCCTGTTTGCTGCTCACCGGCACATTTGATTGGTCGAAAGGGAATACAGATGGATTTTCTGAGAAATAAGTCGAAATAAGCAGTCCCATGTTTATTGCTAGCTAAGAATGGTAGAAATGCAAACCCTGCAGGTTACAGTATATTGCTTAGCAGTTTCAAGGATGGTTTGTAATGGTTTAGGGTTTTTTTTTTGGTCTTTCCACAGTGGAACGTTTACGATGGAACATGATCCACCACTCAACAATCTTTAAGTGAAATATTTTGACTGATGATGTATGCTGTACCTTATCTTTCACAGCAAGTATAAAGCTTTAAATGTCCCCTTACATATCTACATTATGGTGAATATTTCTCTCTCCTTGGTCCTCTCTCCTGGTCCTTCTTTTGGAATAAATGTTGCAAAAAAAACATACAAAATAGAAATTATACATTCAGAGTTCATCCCCATGTTGGCTGACCTTATCTCTTATGGCGTACGCTGCATCATGTATGGTGACAATTTTGTGAGGGGCAAATTGTCAAATTTCATATTGTACAACCTCAGGAGCATTTGTCGCCAGCTGCATTTTTATAGACATAAATTAAAAGATGAATCATTGTAGATTCTGTGATCAGTGTTCCACGACACATACAATTCTATAGACTGCACAGATAAGGACTTAACAAGAATTAAACAAAGAACATACTTTAGTTTTGTGGGATTCCCCCCACTTGACCTGTGACATCACTGCTGTTAATTACAGCAAAGTTAACAAGATAACATCTCAAAGGAGAACTGCATGTCTTTGTGTGTGTGTGTATGTGTGCAACCACACTGTTTCTGACAGTGTACTTCGGGAGGTGAACTGGGCAAGTTAAAGGCTGGATTGACATTTCTCTCGAATCCAGCAGAGAAAGAGCTGCCCAACACGGCTCACCAAAGCCTCTGTCGCCTCTCGAACAAAGCCCCTCTTATTCAGGACAGCAGACAGAGGCCCACAGGGAGAAAACCTCAAAGACTTTAACAACACCTCAAACCTCAGCCTTCATGACGAAGTGTTCCTTTCATTACAGAGCTCAAACGGGGGGCTCCATGTGTGTGTCGGTGTGGGCATGACCATATAAAAGAGAATATAAGCCTTTGCCCACACATTATCACTCACATGGCATGACACTCGCAGGCATTATTGCATGGAATTTTCCAGCACCAGCAACTCACCTCGCATAATACTGCATGTTTCCATTTGTGGTGGCAATTAAGGCACCAAACCTCGAAGTGGTAACAGCCTACAAGCTCCTGTGTGAAGAGACCACCACGTGTCTCAATTAAGTCAAGGGTTCTTATATGAAGAGCAACACAACCAAAGCCAACAGAATGCCAATAAAGTTACAGTTTAGAACAGTCAATTATGTATCATCTATCCAATGTGGTCCAACGTTGTCTCTCTACTCCAGCTCTACTTTCATCAAAACTTACTACTGCAATATCAATTGAAACATTCATTCATTCATTTTCTACCGCTTATCCTCACGAGGGTCGCGGGGAGTGCTGGAGCCTATCCCAGCTGTCTTCAGGCGAGAGGCGGGGTACACTCTGGACTGGTTGCCAGCCAATCACCGGGCACATATAGACAAACAACCATTCACACTCATGTTTTTGGAATGCGGGAGGAAAACCGGAGTCCCCGAAGAAAACCCACGCATGCACGGGAAGAACATGCAAACTCCACACAGAGATGGCAGAGGGTGGAATTGAACTCGGGTCTTCTAGCTGTGAGGCCTGCGTGCTAACCACACCACTACCGTGCAGCCCTCAATTGAATTGAATATTTTGTAATGATTTGAATCTGTTATCATTTGGTAAAGCAACTCCCCCAAACCTCTGATAATCGAGCGCCCACTTGTTAACTCATGCACAATGAGTCTGACCAATAGTCATCGGCAAACAGATCAGCCAGACTACACACCTACTGCTTTTGTGCCGTGTTAAGTTCAGGCTCTCTGCCCCACACTGTTGGCATTGTGGTGTTTCATCTTTGTGAGAGTGATAGTAAATAAAATGAGGTTCCTTGGACCGTTATAATAAAATGATTGGGCAGAGGCCTAAGGAGACTTATCAATAACTTTACAGTAGGCCGCAGAGAGGCTAAGGGGGACGGTGGGAGTAGAGTACCATAAGGTGAAGCTGGCTTAAGACTCTCTGTTGTTATGGTTTGGAGGGCTAGTAGGGGGGTGCTTTGGGGACAGTGGGGTTAATAGTCCAGGGAGGACGGACCTGGCACCAGCATGTTATAATAATACACTTGGCAGCTAGACTGGTGTCAACCCCTTAATTCCCCCCGGGAGAGAAGGACACAGCCTAATCTGTATTCAGTCCTGACATTGTCCACATCTGATATGGAACATTAGCCCCTAACTCTCTCTATACACTAGTGTCCTTCGGTTTATATTACTTTATGTTAATAGAGAGAGAAAACTCCATGTGCTGTCGTTTGTCATTGTTAGCAGGGGTGCTCCCTGAGCTGGTTCGAAATGCATTTGTTTAGAAGAGAAACGGAGCAGGGGGAATGGGTGGGTAAACCTGACTGCTTGGGGGAACCCATCATTTATTTTTTCGCTATTGATCTTTAATCCAATCCTGAGTCTTCCGCACTCCACCATTGTCCAAATTCACTAATCTAGATTATCAATCTGTGCTTGTACAAATTCTACCAAACGTGACAAATGAAACAATAAGTATTGGGCACTTCAGTCACATATAAGTGTAAGTTGTTTTAGCTAATGGCTAATAATGTTTCCACTAAGAGAGTGATTCTGTCTCATTCCTAAAATGTCACTGTATGTGAATTCAAATAACAAAACTGCTGTTCAGCCTAATCATTAAGAATATGATGCTAAGATGAAAATCAACTTGCAACAATACAAAAAGGATGCCCACAGTTTAGAGCAAATCTAACGTATAACTATAAATATGAATGAATCCATTTCAAGTATTGACTCCAGAATGATTGAAATACTGTAAGATGCCTGACTAATGTGCCATCCTATTTGAATTAAAGAGGAGACATCTGAAGGGTTTGGCAAAGGGGAATATTGTTTAAATCTGACAATATTCTCTGACTTGTCACGGAAGTAATTCAGCTAATTGTCTCTCGTACAATTAGAGTGTATTTCCCTCAGCATTGTGGTGATACAGTGCCAGACTAATTGGATTAAATCTTTATCATTTCTTGGGAAACAGTGAAAGGGGAAAATGAACAAAGCTTGTTTTTAATTGAATCCAACGTAATGACTTAAATTTTATTAACATCCAGTGTTGTCATGCCTCGACGGTGGAGATGGGGATAACAATTTTAAAAGCGGACGCTTCAACATAACTAGCGCATATTGACTGTCACAAAAGAACCCCTTGAGGTTATTTAATTCCTTTGGTTTAACTCATCTAAATCTGTCAATGTGAGACACTGACAGGGCTGGAGAGACCCTCATTGTAAACCTGTGAATGCACAGTACAGTAAAAAGTATGTCTCAGTGTACACTTAGCAGCCCAACTCCTCCTCTTAAATGCCAATAATTATTAATGGTATTACAGCAGGATACTTCAGAGCCTCTTAAACTCCGCTTTATTAGTGGCCTTTAGATAGCACACTGGTGGAAATGGCTGCATGCAGACAGCACATTTTGTCAATCCTTACTGAGACATAAAAGGGCACTTGTGTGTATATATATATATATATATATATATATATATATGCACTTGTGTGTGTGTGTGCACATACACATACAATATATATATTATTTGTATTCAAACACAAATACTGAAATACAAACCAAAATATTATATTCGGATTTGGCTACACCACTAATATATACATACACACACACACACATATATATATACACACATATAGATATATATGTATGTATATATTAGTGGTGTAGCCAAATCCGAATACAGTATATATATATATATATATATATATATATATATATAAATATATATATTAGTGGTGTGGCCAAATATATATATATATATATATATATATATATATATATATATATATATATATATTTATATGTGCACAAGTCCCCTTTTGTCCATAGTTAACTCAGAATTAATCGCAAATAGAAATACGTTTTTAAATCCCTGACTCCTTGACTGTAGCTGGTCCAATCAGCTTTCAAATACAGTGAGTTCAGTTGAGGTGAGGTACACAATGTTGGAGTAATATGTGCTATGTCAATATGTACTGCACATGCATTCACTTAACTTCATAACTATAAGTGCAACAATTTCTTGACCACTCAGCTACTTTGCAGCATACTGAAGAGCCCCTGTATTGATTAAGAGAAACATGGCCACTTCCCCCTGCTTCCGAGCCATACACCCAGTGCTGCTCTTCTCTAAGAATCTTTTTCTTGTAATCTCAGCAGGAGAGACAGTCAAGCACATCTGGAAAAAAAAAAACAATCAGGAAACCTAGCGAGAGTAAAGTTGGGATGATATATGGGATGATAGGTTCCCAAAATGGGGTATGCATACCCCCAAGGGTACATAAATTGCCATAGGCGGTGCGAAAATAAAAATGAAAAAAACAATTGACGCTGAACACGCAAAATTACGAGTGCATCTGAATGCTTCACAGTGCAAGGAGATCCCAAGCTTTAGGCTTTATTGTATGTATTTTTGTATCCCCCCTCAAGAAGGAGGTTGTGGTTCTTTTAGAGTTGGGACAACATGGAAAGATTCCAGTCAGATAATGGACACTTCATACTCAACAAGCTCAACTAGCAAACTGCTGTCAGTGCTGCGCCAGCTTTCTTGAAAATGGTGCATTCATGTGAATCATTTAAGTGTGCAGGAGTAGGGGGTCCATGGCTCCAGGTCAAATGTCTGAAGGGGTACGTGACTGTAAAAAGTTTGGCAACCACTGATATAGAACCTATAGGGAGCACCGCAGCACACCACCATGAAAGTGAATTGGACTGGAGGGGCAATTGGGAGCCGAGTGGAAGAATGGTCCGCTTTACACTGTATTCCTCATGAAAATATAATGATCAGGAGCTAAGGGTCCAACATATAGACACATACTGTATAAATCAGGACACACAGCATACACACTGGAGTTTGGGAAGACCTGGGTTTGAATCAACGCTTTGGCATCTCTGTGTGGCGTTTGCATGTTCTCCCGTGCGTGGGTTTCCTCTCAAATTCCAAAGGTTACATGGCGACTCCAAATTGTCCATAGGTATGAATGTGAGTGTGAATGGTTGTTTGTCTATATGTGCCCTGTGATTGGCTGGCGACCAGTCCAGTGTGTACCCCGCCTCTTACCTAAAGTCAGCTGGGATAGGCTCCAGCATACCCCCACGACCCTAATGAGGATAAGCAGCATGGAAAATTGATGGATTGACATGCTCAGGATTATAGCAAAGCATTGTTGTAATTTCATGCATGTCTGCACATTTCTATACAGATGTCCAAATTGGACACTCCAAAAAGGATTTCATGAATCCTACCCATGTATCCATTTTGTGCTCCTGAAAATGGATGTTTGATTCTGAGACAATATATTAGATGTTACACTGTGCATCATCCAAAGGAACAGCAATCAATGCAGATCATAAACAAAATACAATAAAGTAATCTATGGCTATTACAAGCAAATGGACATCATATTGGAGGCCTTTATAGAATAGAGACATGCATTACTTCACTTTGCGAGGCATGGATGAATGCCTGGAGATGAATGGATGGACATATGTGTCAACAGTCTGTGGGACAAAAGATGTGGATCAGTCAAAGAAAATGATGAACATGAAATCAAAGACCTCTAAGTATATCACATAGCAGGTAAACACAGTGATAGATGAGAAGTGAAATCAGGTTTATAGGATTTACAGAAAATGTGCAATAATTATTTTAACAAAAGTAGGCAGGTGCCTAAATCTGGGCACCCCAACAGAAAAATGACATTAATATTTAGCAGATCCTCCCTTTGCCAAAATAAACGCTTCATATAACTTCCAATGAGGATCCAGATTCTGGTTCAAGGTATTTTTGACCATTCCTCTTTCCAAAACATCTCTAGTTGAGTCAGGTTTGATGTTTTCCAAACATGGACAGCCCTCTTTAAATCACACCACAGGTTTTCAACAATATTTAGGTCTGGGGACTGAGATGGCCATTCCAGAACATTGTACTTGTTCCTCTGCATGAATGCCTTAGTAGAATTAGAGCGGTGTCTACGGTCATTGTCTTGTTGGAAGTATCCAGCCTCGGCGCAACTTCAACTTTGTCACTGATTCTTGAGCACTGTTGGCAAGAATCTGCTGATACTGACTGGAATCCATACGACCTTCAACTTGAACAAGATCACCAGTGCCCAAATTTAGGCACCTGTCTACTTTTGTTTAAATACTTATTGCACACTTTCTGTAAATCCTATAAACTTCATTTCACGTCCCATCTATCACTGTGTTTGTCTGCTATATGATTTATTTAACTGAAATGACTGAGCCCAACAACCAGTGATTTATAGAGGAAAATCTTGATTATCATGTGTGCCCAAACTTTTTTATTCCAATGTAAATGCAGACATGCACGCACATCTTCGTGCAGCTCTGCATGCAATCCCTCAATAAGTGTCTGTGAAACTTGAGTCTTCAGTCACACTCTCACCATCTGGCTCTTTTAAGGAAAGTAACAGCCGACTATTCCACTGTCATTTAAGCTGCAAGAAATTGAACATGTGTTGAAAAGTCGTCTTGGAGTACTCAGAGGCCTTCTTGGAAAAGTGCCTCTCATCATAGGTCACTCAACACCACATGGGAGTAGCAGTGTCTTACTGAAAATGTCTTCTATAAAGTTTTGTTAATGCACAGATTATGCCAACAGAATTCGGTGTCAGAGATCACTCATTGCGTGCCGGGAATGCTGTACGGCTTCTAAAGAAGATTTAGAGTGGCTAATGAAGATTGAGAATAATGATCATTGTTTGATGTGTTGCATGTGCTCTCTTGGGGAAACTAGTTAAGCCTAAGACAATACATCAATAAAACACACATTTGCTTTCATATTCTATATACATTCATATCTAGTCGTCCCTCGCCACATTGTAGTTTGAATTTTGTTGCTTCAGTCAATCACCGTTTATCAAAACATATTAATTAATAATAATTGTGTGTTTTGTTGAATACAGGCTATTATTAGTCAAAAATGTGCATACTGAATTTTTTTTGCCTAAATTAAGCATTTTCAAGCATAAAAAAGCTAAATTAATTAAATTACATACAAGACATTCAGAAGACTCCTCCAAAGATGAGGTTTATCTACTCTGCTATATTGGGTAATACGAGTGTGAAAGTGATTATAGGGGTGTTAGTTCATGTCTACAGCACTCTAATAATGTTTAAAAAACACATTTGGGAGATCGTAAAGAGGTTTTCTATGCTCTAACTACGACACTAATCAATGTATACTTTGTGGAAATTAATTTATCTTGGTCAGGTTTGGAACCAATTAACCGCGATGAACAAGGGATTACTGTACTTTCCAAAGGCCTGAGCAGTGTTTTGAAAGTCTGTATCACGACAAATTCCTCTCAGACGGGCGAATCTCTTAATCTTTTTTTGGAAATATTCAGTCTAGTGATCTGTTTTCCTTCAACACCTGTTAAATAATTCAACAAAACAAGCAAAGAGTAGGTGACATAGCTGTGGCCTAAAGTAACTCAATCAGAGCTGGTTGCCTGACGTTCCCACCCTTGCCCCCAGAATTCACACAATGGATACACCAGCCATTCTCTGAGGTCAAAGGCTGTTTGTTGACCACAAACCACATAAAATTGGCTGCTCTGTAGCTAAGGCCGGGGAGAGACCACAAGCTGGTCACTGCAGAAATCGTCTGTATAATCAGGTTGCACACACTCACACACATGAAAGGAATGACTATACCTTAAAGGGGAACTGCACTTTTTGGGGAATTTTGCCCATCATTCACAATGCTTATGTGAAACATCAACACATGTTATCTCAATGTACTTGTTCTTGCATGATCACAGCATGTATATGCAGCAATAACATGTTGTTAGAGGGTTTTTTTAGACGGCTTGGTAATCGACATATGTGTGTCCTAATGACCTGCATTGTTAACTAGCTCATATTAACTTGTTTTCTGGTTTTAAATGCACAGAAAGGGGGGAAAATGCGTTCATGTTTCACATAATGATTGTGAATGATGGGCAAAATTCCCAAAAAGTCCAAATTGTCCATCGGTATGAATGTGAGTGTGAATGGTTTGTCTATATGTGCTTTGTGATTGGCTGGCGACCAGTCCAGGGTGTACCCCGCCTCTCGCCCGAATGAAAATGAACAAATAAATGCAGTTTCCCTTTAAAACAGTTGCCTCCTGTGAGTGAAGTCATGTAAGGAAAAAATAAAGCTGCCTTTGGTGGTGGTGTAACATTACAAAAGCACTATGAGATGAACAGCAATTTTCCTTAGATGTAAGCTAGTTGAAAGACAAATAGAGCCCACAATTTTCCTGTCAGTTTGACAACTTCATCACTAGCCAGGTATACATTGACCCAAATATTCCAATTGCATTCGGTTTATTTGCTCAAACGGAAAGAATTGAACCTTTGTATGCGCCTCAATCCGAAAGAACATATAATCAGATTCACAGAGGTGGGATATTCTTTTTCTCAATCCGATTGAGGACAACGGAAAGTTGTCAGGGCGCATTCTTCGTGCTTTTTGTGTTTTTCTTCTTCTGTTGTTTATTGGCAGTTGGCAAGCAGCTTTCAGTGTGCACTACCACCACATGTGGAACAGAATCTAAACACTTCTGTACTTTATTCACAAGTCCAGTTTTCTTTGAAAAGAAAATATATATCTATACGAAACATGTCCTGAGTTTAATTATAAAATATTAGCAAGATTGAATTTGATGTTTTCCTGTTTAAATTGATCCTGGGTGCGTTCTTCCAGCGCATGCTCAGATATGATGTAACACGAAGGTCGAGACATTTTTCATTTTTTAAGATGGAGGCGAGCATTCGGCACTGGACTGCTTTTTGATCCAAACTAAATTTCAAGACTGGACGGACGAAAAACTCGCAATACCGAGTTATTCCAACAAGTGAAAGAATGCCCCATTGACTATTCTGTTTGACTATAGCGGGCATGTATACAAGAGATTGGAATATTCCTTTTCATGTATACCATTGTTTTCGGAAAAAGTCATTCGGAAAGAGGAAAAACTTCTCATGTCACAGAACACACTCCTTGATAAAGATGAATAAACCACCATGACTAATTAATGCAAGCCAGTCCAGATCATTGTAAATAAATAGCTTATTTTGCTTCACTGAAGCAATCAAGAAAAAAATGAGTTTAAAAATATCATAGTTATAGGAAGTCATGCGGTATAGCAACTTCAGCTATCCACAATATTTTTTTAATGAAAAATAAAGACACTTGAAGCAGAATGTAAGACAGTGAGAGTGTCAGTAAGGGAGAGACACCCGCAGCAAGTCTCAGAAACGGACCTCGATCAATTAGTCTAGCTCCACAATAGCCGGAAATCTCATATTGGGGTCATGCATCCCTTATCAGCGAAGTGAATTTTCACATGCCAGATAATGCTGTCATGATTAATGGAGTTGAATGAATAATGGTGCAGAAGAAGAGTGTTATTTTTACCCTGTGGCAGCTGGTAGCACACGCAGTTAACCTAAAAAGTGAAGATCACACTCGAGGGCACTTTCTGAAGTCCTCCCACACATGTTGAAAGATAAAAAGGCCCTGCCTTTTACAATTTATCTTCTTTGCTACTGATTTAACTAATAGGAATTCGAATCATACATACTAAATGTTGGAACTCACTCATATCATGCATCTGAGAGATATGATCATCAATTTTCAAAATGTTCAATGAAACCTTGTTTATTGTACACCCTGGTCAGGATTTTTTTTTCGGTCAAAAATTTATGCTAAAAATGACTTATTTAGATTTACATTATTTTGTATGGGGGGAATTTATTTGGTTAGAGCATGTTTCGGTTTGAGTCGGACCTTCAAGAACGGATCTATGATGGAAACCAAGAGTCCACTCTATGGTCAATAAGACCATATCATTATCAAACGTTGTAAGTGGCTGGAAACGTCCATGCTGTCCATCTTCCTATTATTGTGCAAGGCACTGCAGGATGGAGGGGATAGCCATGGAAAATATTCAACCCTGTCCTGGTCTCCAAGCAGGTGTTGTATGGCACTGGTGTACATGCCACTCTAATTTCACTGACAAGTTTATGACCTTTTATGTGTCCCAGCTGCCATGTTTATGATGGGCTGACTGTATGTTCATGTTCAACAACATTAAACATGCATAAGCTAAACGCTGTGGCCAAACACATAGGCCCAGGCTCTCTGTCAATGAGGAGTGAACCTGTGGGGCAATAACCACAAGCAGGAATTGAAGTCCACAATGGCACAGGTATACATGAAAGCTTGCTACACAGAAATAACGGCGAATGACCACAACAAAGGGTGATGTTAAAAGCATTGTTGTCTTACCAGCGCTCCTCTTTCTTATCTGCCTACCTAAACAAGGTCAGAGGAGGCACGGCTTTTGGACTCAACAGGAAGTTGGATAATTCATAATGCCTATGGGAAGTTCTCCCAAAAAGTGAGAGCTGTACTTGCTTCTGGAGTCCAGAAGAAAATCCCCTAGAGGGAGGGGCAAAAGGAAAAGAGGGTGGATAGGACACAGTCATGATTTATAGACTATTGTTGTGTGTTTTTGGAGAGTGTTTGGTAAGCATTTTTGTGCTTATCCAGCACGGCAGGTATGGTCTTCACCAGTGATTCCTAACCTTTTGAGTACTAAATCTTTTAACTTTTACTCTGATAGACCCAGGTCTTGTGTGAAAGATCGTAACATACCCCTCTAACATCTTGAATGATGAATGAGAACAGAAATTGTCTTGTGACCTTTTACCCTGCAAAATGTTCTTCTGAGTGAAAAGAGAAAAATCCCCACAGTTATAAAGGGGGGTTACCCAACAATAATGAGTTCCTATATGAATAGCAAACATACAACAATCCATATATTTGTGTCCGTACAGAGAATTTGACAGGAGAAAGCACAAACCAAAAGTGCAAGATAGAAACAAAACAATTGCCATGATGTTAACATGGTATAATAATATTGCCTAAAGCAAAACGTGAAAAGGAGGAGGAGGCATCAGTATAGCAGGCCATAACAAAACATGTCAGGATCATTATCAGGCTAAAGATATGATTAGAGTCACATCATGCCGTGCCCTGCACTCCTCTCTCAGGAGGGATATTCAGCACTGCGCCTCTTGTTTTCTCTGTCTTTTAAGTGGCGATTATAATTTGGTCGTCTGGAGGAGTGCCAGGATATAAAGTGTTTAGTGTCACAGCCATGCCTGAGCAAGCACGCCGAGGCCCAGGCCCTGCCCAGGGACAGGTGCCAGCTCAACGCTCCATTTACCATAGCAGCCATGCAAGATCTGTGTACTTCAGTTGCGCTGGAGACGCTGTTGTTGGACGTTTTTGAAGAATGGGTATTTTGAAAGCTTGCATGGCCACAATATGGGTAATTAAGTCGACTTCAATTAAAACTGTATAGACATTAATCGCTCCATTGGATTAAATGAATTAGTTGCTTTCTGCACACCAGTGTACCAACTGGAAATACGGAAAAAGTAGCAAATGAGAAGAACACACGAAAATGGTACACAATTTGTTGGGGTAGGTAAATAGTGCAGAGGAACTACTTACAAAAACAGAGTTATTGTATAAAAACAATAGAAGAAGGCAAAAACAAGAATATGATGAAGAGAAAGACAGAGGAGGAGACAGTCCACTGAAGAAAAGGAGGTGGAGCAGGAGGTGGAGAGATGCTTTAAGCTGATTTATATCAAACGGTAATAAACCGCCCCCCCCCCCCTCCTCATGCCTGTTTAATATGCGAATATGCAGAGCAGCCCCCATCCTGACAGCTCCCCATTAATAAAGGCATGGCTGGGAGCGCAAGTAGCCATAGCTCATCTATATGAAAATACATGATGATGGTTTTACACAGAGTCATCTTTTAGGATGAAGTTCATGCGCCGGTGCAGGGAAAATGCTGAGAAGCAGCCACAGTCATAATTCTACATGTGTAGTTCATTTCCAGGACTCTGTCTAACCTGCAGTGCAGCTGAATCAAATCACCGTGTGGCTTGTACGAGGGAGATGATATTCTCTCAAGACGGGTCAACATTATTTTCCTCGCAACCAAGATGGTTCCAGACTGTAACCCTTGGGATTGATGAAAGTGATCTCTTTAAGCACCAACAATGGATGCCTTTGATAGAATGTGGCCTAATAATTCAAACAATTGGTCAAGCTTAATAGCAGTCACTCTAAGAATAGAGTAATTCATAAAAATGTTCAGGTGAATATTTCCCATCCACATTCATACCTTCTGGCTGATTTGTCCCAGAAGATGCAGCCAAAAAAAGGAGGGGGGGGTAAAAAATGAGTGGAACACAAGGAGGAACTGGTCTGTCCAGCCCCTGGAGGATGTAGTAATACCAACTCTTAGTCCATGTATTTTACATGAACAATCCTCAGAGGGCACAAAGAATAGGAATCTTATACTATTTAAATACAGGATTTGGGACATCAAAGCCAGCCTGATATTGGAATAACAGAAATAATTAGGGATATGGAAGTTGCAGAAATAGCCACATTTCCATAAGATGATAATTAGTCCCAGGGCTAGCTAGGTCAGAAGGAAGCCTGTTTGTTCAGGCTTTGTATTAGCAGGAGGCCTACAGCTGCCGTTCCAATTAATTAAAAAAGAAGTCTGGAATATTACAGCTGAAAATACTGATTGCGAATCGGGTTTAATTTCATTTCAGCGCTTGTATACAGAATGAAGAATATAAAAAGTTGTTTTCTATTAAGGAAGAGATCAAAGCGTGCAAGCAACACTGGCTTCCGTTACCGGTAAGTAGGTTACACACTTTCATAATCTGTGTTTTTCTGTTAGACGTGTGGAAAACATGACATGCACTTCAATTTAGAGCAGCATTTCGTGACGGAAAAGATCACAGAACATATGATGATGATACTTAGTGACTACAAAGACTTAGATGATAAAGTGACAGTGTGAATCACTCGAAAGATTCCTAAAAAGGAAACCTCTTTGAAGCTTAATCTCAAATCGGAGGTCAGGGGTCTGCTGATAAACTTCTCTGTGTACTCATTTCCTTTGTCTTGTTCTATTTCCACTAATGAGTGTAGGCGAGGCAGTAAAATAATTTCATTTTCTCCTGCTCAGAGCGATGTTAAGAGGGTCCAGAGTGTGTGTCTTCTTATCTAATAACCCTGCACCAATCTTGCCAACATGGAACATCCACAGCAATGGGCTGGGAGGGAGTCATACAGGTTTTTACAATCCTTAGCTTAGCTCTGCCAAACAATTCCACACTGTTACTGGATGAGTGATGCCGATAGCAGCTCATTTCACCCCACTTCCAAAAGAGGGAGCGCGTCTTTTGCAACCGGAGACATTCCATTGTGTAACCAAATTTTTGGAGTTGTTTAACAGGCAATGCTCTGCTCTGTTCTGCACACAGATGGTACAAAGTCGTGAAATCCGATTCATTTATGCTGTTAAAAAGTATCTCTAGGAGCTCTTCCAGAATCAGATTAGCTTAAAAGCTGAGCTGTTTAAGTCAAACTGGATGGAGAGCTGTGTTTGATGCTCAGTGAGGAAGACCTTTTTTAACAAACTGTATGGCTTAGTTACAGTAGAAACAATGTGGACTAAGGAAGTGAAAACTGGCATAACTTTAGTAAACACAAAATACAGTTTTTAAATAAAACATTGTATAATTAATGGAGACAAAAATACAAACCCACATGGCCCTGTGTGAAAAAGTGATTTCCCCCTGATAAATCATAACTTAATATTAATTGAGATTTATAAGTCTGGAAAGGTTTATCAAGAAATTTCTAAAGCTTTGGGACTTCAGCAAACCACAGTGAGAACCATTATCCACAAATGGCAAAAACATGGACCAGTGATGAACCTTCCCAGGAGTGGACGGCGCACCAAAGTTACCCCAAGCAATGACTCACCCAAGAGGTCACAAAAGACCCCACAACAATATCAAAAGAACTGCAGGCCTCAGTTAATGTCAGTGTTCATGAATCTGCCATGGGAAAGTCACTGTTCCAAAACAAAAACCACTGCTGAACAAAAAGAACTTTAAGCCTTTGCCAGAAAACATCTTGATGTTTGGGAAAATACTCTGTGGTCTGACTTGACAAAAGTTGAACATTTTGGAAGGTGTGTCCCATTACATCTGACCTAAAAGTAACGGCACATTTCAGAAAAAGATCATCGTACCAACAGTAAAATACAGTGGTTGTAGTGTGATGGTCTGGGACTGTTTTACTGCTTCAGGACCTCGAAGACCTCATAAATGGAACCATGAACCATGCAGCATGACAATGATCCAAGTCCACCTCTGAATGGCTGAAGAAAAACAAAATGAAGACTATTGAGATGCTGTGGTATGATCGTAAAAAAAAACTCTAATGTGGCCGAATTACAACAGTTCTGCAAAGATGAGTGAGCCAAAATCCCTCCACGGCTTTAAGAGACTCATTGCAAGTTATTGCAAAAGTTCTAATTACAGTTGGGGGTCAAACCATCAGGAGGCAATCACTTTTCATTTAAAAACTGCATTTTTCGGTTCAGTTGTGTTGTCATTAACTAACATTTAAATGTGTTTGATGATCTGAAACAAACATGCACACACTTTTTAACGCCAATGTATATTAAATGCTACATGACAATTTTTTCTTTAGAGAAATCTTGAATATCTAATGTTATATAATGATAATAGCTCTCATGATGACCCCAGCAGCTTGTGAGACAGTGTCCCCTGGTGTCTATATTCGTATTATAATCAATACTGAACCTCCAGCATTAACCACTGGCTTCTTCAAAACCACACTCATTTGTACACAGGTGGGCTGCCGGTGTTACGGGCGCTCATGTCACAATGTCTTACACAAGTGTTGAATGGTGCCTGTGTCTTCAATCCAAACATCTTGGAGCAATTAGATTTTTTGTGGGAGAAAATCTTTCCAGTTCTATAACAAGGTCCTAAAAAACTGTGGGCACTTGAGGTGCTCATGCGCTTATCTTTAAACTTTATTCATTATGTCAGTTGTTTTTATTTTCTTTTTTTTACTAGTGGTGACTCAAGGCAAGCTGAGTCATTGTTGTTTAAAACAATAAAAAAGTACTTGCACGTTTAAACCAACATGTTGCAAGGCCACCTGTTGTCCACTAAGAGTTCTCGATGTCTACTATGGGCTTTCTAGTCCAGGATCAGATCTGGACACAACACAAACTGCCGACAAAGCACAATCTTTGTTACAGAGTGTGTGCATGTGACATCAAATCATCCCCTGGGGCGGAGCTGGATCTAAGGGAGGCTGAGTTGCTTTTTGTGCACACAGCCACTGCACCGTGCACACGCGTCCTGGATCATCCTGCCACGTTATCACCTATTGTCCAGAGGTCTGAACAGTGGACACACCAGCATGACATTCTTTTACTGTGAGGTAGTGTGGGAGAAACATTCCCCACTTCTGATGAATGAAGTGGAAACTGTGTTGAAAAAAATGCAGCATAATAGTAGAATGTACAGAACTAAGAATGGGATAATAGTTCACTTCTAATGGGATGAGTTTTTGGGGTTTTTTTACAAGAATTGTTTCTTGTTTACAATTTACCCTCTGTGTCATTTATTTTATAATAGATGGCGGTTGTCACATGCTATATAACAGTCATTTGCATGCAAAAAAATCCCCACCACATCTACCACACCTACTACCCCACTACTTGCCTGCCTATGGGGGTCACCGACAAAAGATACAACCTCTAACACTTGACCAAGCGTTAGGTTGGCATATCAGATTCCTTGAGGATGCACTTTCCAATGCAGTGACACACAAACGCCTTCAGCAAACACTCAAGATTGTAAATGATAGACAGTCCCATCGCTCCATGCTTCTTGTGCTCAATCACACTAAACCCAGAGGGGGCTAAGGCCATATCGTCTGATTCTGTGGTAAGTCCAGAGCTTCACAGTGGATTTAAAGAGTATAATGTGTGCTAATCTTAGAAGACCATATTATTGGCCAGAGGCTCATACTTGCCATCACCCTCCACCCTGGCAATCCTTGCCCTGTCATATTACTTTCATTCTGATTTAACAAATACCACATTCTACTTGGCCAACAAGGAGACATTAAACCTCATCTTGGAATATCTTTGTGAATACGGTCCATGCAGTGATGCAGAACATGGAGACCACAGGCAGCTTGGCCTATTAGTGGTGGGCAGGAATGTTCTAAGTGGGGCCATAATGTCTGGCACAGGTTCTCCCCTATGCAACCTCATCAGGCACAGACAGATATTTTTAGACGATAAAGCAGCCAGTTTTTGCTATTAAACACTTACAAAGCTCTCCTGACACCAATGTTTTCTACATGGATGACCTATCGGTATCCTATAGTCCCAAATCTGTTATTTCCATAACCCAACCAGTGCCATAGCCGGGGGTGAATGAATGAGTTGTCCTGTGCGAGATGGCAGGGCTTTGTAGTCCCTAACGAACAACATGCAGTCTGATAAATGGCATTCGGGGTGCAACAACGTAGCTACTTCCATTAACTAAGCCTGTACCCAACCCTGCCTTATTGAACCACAGCTTTCAGCTATTAGCCTGATGCATGACACAGTCACTCTCTGTTACGGTTTAATAAGTGGATATTTATCTTAGCAGGCTTTTAAAATGTAAACTGGCAAGTAAGGCAGGACAGACATACAGTGGAAACTACTTCAATGAACTGAAGGTCAAATAATGTAGGAACTAATAATGTGACTCAAAATTCCAATGAAAACTTGGGAGTGGTACAAATACAGATACAATAACAATAAGGCAACCTCAATAATAAAGGAAGAAACATTAAATTAGTAAAATATGTTTCGCATTACTACAAAGAGACACACCAACACAGGCACATGCAGTAGTATTTTTTTCAGAGGTTAACTTCTTTATACACTTCTGTGACAGTTAAAAATGTTAAAATATAATCGCTTGCTGTTCCGACAGCCCACTGACAAAGTTAGGCTTGACATATTATACGTCTCTGCAAAAGCTTCGTTTGCAAGATGACTGTACGATGTTCCTGAAGAATAGTTTAACAAGTTGAAATATTACATGTGGAGTACCCCAGGGGTCAATCCTGGGACCAAAACTGTTCAACTTGTACATCAATGACATCTGTAAAGTTACGAAAGTCCTAAAGTTGGTAATATTTGCGGATGATACTAATGCCTTTTGTTGTGGAAGCACAGAATAGATCATCAAAAAGGTCACAGATGAAATGGTTATATTAACAAAAGATGGTTCGATAATAATAGATAGCCTTGAACCTTAATAAAACAAAAATAATGCTGTTTGGTAATAGTACGTACAAGCAAATGCAAATACGGTGTAGACATTTAAAGGGTGAATGAAAATAATTTCTGGGGCTCGTAATAGATTTAAAAATTTGGTGTAAATCTCATATTTAAAAAAATAATAACAGGTGGCAAGAAATACTTAAATATTGAACAAAGCTAAATTTATTCTCAATCAAAAATTACTCCACACTCTTTATTGCGCTCTGGTTTTACCATGTCTAACCTATTGTGTGGAGATATGAGCAATATCTACAAAAGGCAATCTTTCATTTTCTATAACACCTGCAGGCATGCAGGAGCCTATCCGAAAAAAAGATCAGTGAGGATAATCTATAATGTCACATATGGAGAACCTACAGATATATATTAAAAATCACTGATATAGTAAATTTTCAAACAGCTAAATATAATGCATAAAACTAAAAATAACCTACTACCAAAAATGTCAGACAATACTTTTATATACAGTATGTATATGCCCACATATCAGTGTCAGATTGCGACATATTATGCAGCAGTATGCATGTCAGGAGGCTGACAGCAGAGTATGATAGTAGTAACAGTAGTAGTAAGTGAATATTGGTCAGTGAAGACATCAATCCGAGTGAGTTTCCATGTCAGACTGAAGACAACCTTATCTGTTTTCACTTGTTATCTTTTGAGTGTCAGTTTCCAAAACACTATTTAACAGGTGGGCACGAATCAATGGGAACGGCATTGAGAGTTATTTCCTTTCTGACAAACTTCCAAATTTCATTAAGAAGCTCCTCTTTCATAGCGTATTATCACAGGATGTTGAGGAAACATTTCCATATCCATTGAGCCACAGGGGACTAGTTTGGAGTTAATTGCAGTGAATACCATTTTTTTAATTAAAAGTAACAGTTTGACAATCAGACCAGATTGGGATTTTGTTATTGCTATTTCTTTTTGCTCTCCCCCTCTCATTTTCTTTCCCCTGCAGGACAGATTGAGAGGGTCCCGTTGTTTTATTTTAATTGGGGCAGTGATGTAATTGGCCTGCTCCATGCTGCTGTGTTCAATTTAGATGGAGGCATGTGTGTGTGGTGTAGTGTGTGCTGTTGATATGGGTTAGAAAAGAGGGGCAAAAACAGGTAATTGTTAGTTGTTAGGTCAGTTTACACAAACATTTGTTGAGGAATGGCACATTGTTCATTAAACTGTGTTGCAGATTGAATAATTTAATTTCAGTTTTTACCATTATAGATTTATTGCATTGGGGCTGAGTGCCACCAAATCCAGTGGGACAGCCATAATAACAAATAAATGTTTGATGCTCTCCTGCAGTTGAGTAAATAGTTGACTCCACAGCCTGTGTATGAGGAAATGCTCACCTTCTTGCTTGTGATGTGTAAATGACACACAGGCATAATTAGCAACTGCTGTGACTACTAAGGTCAATAACCTCAACGTTCTTTAAGTCAATGGATGCATTGTAAACTCAGGGGAGAGGCTGTACAACAAGATACTTTCCACCATTTACGACATGACAAGAGGTGTATGTGAGAAAATGTTCACCTTGTAAACACACACAAGTGAGTGGATTTGTGTTGCGGCATTTGCAGCTGACCTTTTGTTATGCGTCTGTACACAGCCGGCATGCTTTTTTATCTACGTGAGCAGCGTTTAGTGCCTCTTTTACACTCATTATAGTTACAATGTGCAAACAATATCGCACACCGGTGCCTTTCCACGGGCCATTTATTTAACCACGTGTCACACTCCATAAATACTAAAAGATTAGATGGAATGTCAGAATGCTGCTTTCTTTCTTTTTAAGTTGTCAAAAAAAAGCAGCTTAGATTGTTTCCTATGAAGAAATTCCTTGATATTGTCATGGCCGCTTGTTCAGATTCCTAGCCTGCAGCTCACCCGTGATCCTGAACAAGATAAGAAAATGAGTGAATTAATGTTCAGATTCTTGACACAGTTGTTCTTCTCTGTTGCTCATAATGTATATAACATTACACTAAAACACAAATCCAATATTGTAGTGTGTATTTTGTTGGAAACTAAATACCATTTAATGGAAAAAAACACATAGGACTGTCTTAAGAATCATACTCCAAAAAGTAAAGGAACATTACAGACATCTATAGAATGTTTATGAATTTCTTGTGAGTGGTAGCAGTGGTGACAAGAAGAATTTTACCTTTTACTTTTGCTTGGGTCAGTACCTTTGTCTTGGTCTTACACTGCAAAGCACATCTTTCAACGACTTGTAAGCCAGATATATGCCGCCTGACCATTATAATTGTTCTCTACATGTAAAACTATAATTGTAAAACTCTAAAACTGTTGTGTTCCCATCTTTGGGTGTCTAGAATGGATTAAGTGGATTTACATTATTTCTTTACTGAAACAAACAACTTGGCCAAAATCATATATACACAGACTAACGGAAAGTAGAAATTTCATGAAAGGACACAAAAATGAACATTTCTCCCACTCCGATATAAAAAATGTTCATGTAAAGTAGGCTTTGACTTTTGGCCCCGTGGGTTAGAGTATGTTTTGGTTTGAGTCCTTCTGGACCTTCTGGAACGGATTAATGAAGCTAACTGAGGTTCCACTGGAATGTCCACTGTGTATAACCATAGATACAGTATATAACAAGGTAACATTAACATTGCAGTCACATTTTAACAATATCATGCAAGGTAAAGAAAAACAAAATGATAAATCTGACAGCTCTCATGTCTGTAGCTGAAACATGCACAAACGTGGCCTGCTGGATACCAATTTGCATCCAATGTGTTATTCTGCTGCTGGTTTGTTAACCCCATTTTGACACCGCAGGTTTAACTAATACAATGTTTCAAACAAACTTGCATGCAAGTACTAGTGGGGGGGGGGGGTGGACAAGCAAGTTTTTATGGAGTTTAGAAAGACTTAATCTGTTCTCTGGAGCTGATGAGTTTGAAATTGATCATCTCTCATAGCTTAGTGAATGCGGGAACAGCAGAAGAACTCTGCTGTGGCAATTCATGCACCGACAAAACAATACAATTTATATTGAGCAGGGTTATGCTTTTATTCATTTCTATTGATCATTTTAACAGAGTCACAATAGTGGAGTCAACGAGTCATTACGCTAGCCATATACACAGAGAATGCACAGGACTATATATAGTGAGTATTATATTGTTTTCCTTTTTCTTAATGAAACCCAAGATCAAACATAGCAGGCAGAGATGATGCGCAAAAGTTAACGCCAAGATCTTTATACGAATCTTTATGCCTATAGATGGTGTACTGCCTTAGCTGGTGGGCTATTTTAAGTCTACTCTAACCAGCAAAAGAGGAAGGGAGACCCCTAGGGAGACTATTGTAAACAAGTGGGTATGATGCACTGACTCCAATCCCACTTTTTGTTTTATAAAAAATGACGCTCCTTTCATCTGAGGAAAACAAGCAGATGAACCAGCACCTACACACACTCCTACGCCCACGGTGTTAATTACCACATTCATTTACAATGTTTAATCTGCACGCAAACTGAAAATACAACAAACAAACAAAAGGCAGACTAACATTTGTCTGTTGTTTTGTTTGTTTGTTTGGTGCATCATTTTGTCGTGGACTCTTTTGTGCTCTTTATATCACAATGTCCTGGTTTTGCCTTCCTTATCCGGACTACAGAAGATATCGCTGGCTTAATTATCTGGGTTACATTTTATAAAATAATGCTTTAGTAGAACTAGGCTACATGATGAAAAATAAGATTTTTTTTTTTTGGTGGGGGTTATCACAGATTTGAGGTCAAATACTGCTCATGCCCAACAACTGATCAAACATTTAAAACTTTGTGCTGGTCATTGGCCCTTAAGAGATTAACTCTGAATAATTCCTCTTATTTAAGACCAGAGTGCTTTGATTTGAAACACTGAAATACGGTTAATTTCAAGGCCTCACTATACAAACCTCTCGTACAGCACATTTAAACCACAGGGAAACATGACGCCTGACCCTCGGGTCCAGACAGGAAAAACTAGCTGAGGATTCACAATTATTGGTGACAAAGCAAAAAGACAAATAAATAATTAAAAGAAAATCTCTCCTATCAACACAAGCAATCCTACACCTTGCAGACGTTATAGATCGGTCTGCGGTCTGTGAGGTAGTTCAAGGTAAGGCACTGTCTGACACTCTCAGTGTAACATAACGGGTCACATTGTGTGCTATTATGGTATATTTACCACTGACTTGACACGGCCACATCATTGTCCTCAATTGTCATCTTTGATCATGTCGCTGTGAGACACATGAAAAGGTTCTGAAAAGCAGTCACCCACATTTGGAGGGAAGTCCCCCTTTTACGCTGCATTCAAACACAGGAAGGAGGGCAGGAACAACAGAGGAGGACTCAAAACATAAATGACACAACATGTCAATCAGATTGACACAAACCTGACATTTCCGAACAAACAGAACAGTTGGACACAAATAGAACATCGTTCTTCTTTTGTCAGAGCCATATTAGGACAGTAGTGTCAAATAAAGGGTGACCAGGTCAGAGTTTATGTTGAAGGTGGAACGTGACAGGCTGCAGAAACGCTTCGAGAAAAAAAGATGATTCACATCTTACTTTCTTTGAAACTATACATTATTAAACATCCTTTACTGAATTTTTTTGCCGTAGTTAACATTTTTATATTGGTCAAAGACAAACGAAAATTAAAAGGAGAAGAAAAGACAATGTCATATTACAAGGTTTATTTTCCCATTACTGTAATTTTACTTGACTTTTTGTTATGATGATGACTTTATAACATCCATAAATCCATTTTCTATGCTGCTTTTTCTTCACAAAGATCGCGGGCATGCTCTCTCATCTCCTCTTATAGTTCAGATTTACTTTGGTAACAGTCCATATTTTGTCATATAATGTAAATAAAGACTTTGGTCTCATTATGTTATGTTTAAGACTAAGACTTCATTTTGTATTTAAGACTTCATTTTGTAACATCTCATCTAAAGGAAAGGTTTACAAAACTGTGGTGAGACCAGCGATGTCGTTTGGTCAGTGCCACTGAGAAAAAGATGGATGCTGAGGTTCACATTGGGAGTGACCAGGATAGATAGGATCAGGAACAAGTACATCAAAGGGACATTACATGTTAGGGACCTTGGAGCTGCCAGGTAGGAGGCGTAGAGGAAGACCAAAGAGGAGGTTTATGGGTGTATTGAAGGAGGACATGAGGGTAGTTTGTGTGAGAAAGACAGATGAAGAAGACAGTGTTGGATGGAGGAGAGTGACTTGCTGTGGCAACCCCTAAAGGGAAAAGCCCAAAGAGAAAGAACATTTTGGAACATCTCGACTTTTGTCACTGACCATTTATCTATCCATCAGTGCATCCATAACAGACTGAAAGTCCGCCACTTGCTATTGAGTTCACCAAATAAAACAAACCTTAAATATCAGTTTGCATCATGACCTTCAATTGCAGATAGTGTAGCAGGAAGGATCATTAATATCACTAAGCTAAAACAATGAAAAGGTTTCCTTAACTGTGACATTTGTGCAGTTAGCAGACGTGTCAAGGTGGAGCGTGCACACTCACGCCGCCTGTGTCTTTTATGACCTCTTCATTAAACTGGAAGCACAGGGAAGTGTACTCTCACCAGTGTGAACATTGGCATAGACTCACAGGGGGTTCATTATCATAACTAACCTCCTCCTGTGTTGGTTTAGACAGGAAGGGGAGAATCTCTGACACGTATGTCAGCTGCACTCTGAATTTAACTGATGTTCCAGATGACCTCTATCCAGTTGACTTCAGTTTGATTTTATAAAACTACATTTTCTTTTGTAGTCCCAGAGAAAAAAAAAGAAAAGACAATCTTGTTCACGAGCACATAAGTTGCAATTAAATTAATTATCTATTTCTTTTCTAGTAAAAGCTTATGAAAACTTTTTGTGTAACGTGGAATGGAAGGAAGAGTGACACATCTAATCTTGCACAGCTTTGTATCTAGTGGGAGACGCATGAAATGAGAGGAAAAGGGATCTTTATCGGAGAGGAAAGAGCGCTTCTTCGTATTGCAACCAGAAAGTGTGCGGAGTGATTCCATTATAAGGGAGGCGCGCGGGAGGGGGAGCCTTCAAAGAGGCCCCGCGCAGCCAGAGGACACCTTGGGAGGGAAGAGAGGACCATGCTGAGGAGCAGGAGGGAACCTTGCTGAAGCAGCAATCTGCTGAGGGAGAGATCACAATCAGGAGTTTGTACAAATTACCTAGCAAATAAAGGTCATTTCAAAATCACCCCAACACTTGTATGGGAGTGAGAATGGATTGTAGTTATTGTAAAAGTCAATTGGAACTGTCATGTATTTGCTATGAGTTATGAGCAGACATAGGAATATAAGGAAGGAGAATGTGTGCGATAAAAAAAAGTAGTTGTCATTGTTGCGGAAGTTGTCATGAGTTAAAAAGATATCATAGTTTCAACAGGCTGGCTAAATCACCCCTCCTCTGAGCATTTCCACTCCTGTAAAAGTCCTAGAATGTGCATGGACAGAATGGACAGATGCAAACTGTAAATGGCACAGCATACAGTTTGATGCTGTACTGCTGCATGAAATTATGGCAAATGTATTGCATTGCAATTGGTGAATCATACTGCATATCACGACTTGGGGGAGGAATCATCAAACATCAATTGAGCAAGTCATACTGTATCATAAGTGAGTGAATCTCGTATTGTATCATATCCAAATTGAATGATTTGTATTTAATTGCATCGTAATCGAATTAACTATATTGCATCACTTCATTGGCGGCACACTGAGATACATCCTTATTATCCATGCTGCCCGTTCCTTTTAAATTGATGAAATGATATCAAATGCATCGCATCAGGATGGCAGTGAATCATACTGTATCGGATTGTATCACAGCTTAATGGAGTAAATCATTTTGTACTGCATCTTAATTGAGCGAATCGTATGATATCACATCGTAAGTGGCGTGAATCATATTGTATCACATTGGGAGTAGCTTCATAATATATATATATATATATATAGCATGAATTGTTTTGCATATCATCAGTCGTATACAGTGGTATTGAGATAAAGTAAATTGATTCATAAATATAGCGTAGAAAACTTGTTTACAGGTTTTAAAATACTTTAAATATTTAAATATTATTAGAGCCCTCTAGACATGAAATAAGACCCAAAATAGTAGATACAGCATTATAAGAGAAACGAAGACATTCATTCATTCAATCACTTTCTACCTCTTATCCTCACGAGGGTCGTGGGGGTGCTGGAGCCTATCCCAGCTGTCTTCGGGCAAGAGTTTCTTCTTAATCTCCTACACAAAATAATTTGGTTGAGATAATATTGGCTCCGGTAGCACAAAATCCTTGAAATTGTCAAGAAGAGCAATGAGTCGATTGATTCTGAAATATTGATACTTTGATACCAGCTCCTTTATGCTCTAAAGTCGACTCTGATATCTTTTGATATGTTAGCTATGATTGCTTATGCATACCGATGCCATCCTAAATTTTTACCCAGTGTCTATCGTGAAATCAATGGTATCACACATCAATAGTGCTCACACATCCCTTTATCTGTGATGTCAATTCCTTCAGTTGGCAGGATGGACGTCGATATTGGGCTTTAAATACTGTAGGTACAGTCTACTAGAAATAATGCATTCATTCATTCATTTTCTACCGCTTTTCCTCACGAGGGTCGCCGGGGGTGCTGGAGCCTATCCCAGCTGTCTTCGGGCGTGAGGCAGGGTACACCCTGGACTGGTCGCCAGCCAATCACAGGGCACAGACAAACAACCATTCACACTCACATTCATACCTATGGACAATTTGGAGTCACCAATTAACCTAGCATGTTTTTGGAATGTGGGAGGAAACCGGAGTACCCGGAGAAAACCCACGCATGCACAGGGAGAACATGCAAACTCCACACAGAGATGGCCGAGGGTGGAATTGAACTTGATCCTAGCTGTGAGGTCTGCGCGCTAACCACTAGACCGCCGTGCCGCCAGAAATAATGCACAATGTCCCTAATATATCAGTAGCATTACTGGTACATTAATGATAAAGAAGGTTCAAACCGGCGGATCGGGGGTCTATTGAAGGCGGCCTGTTGGGGCTCTAAAGTTACTGAGGACTGATATGTGGTTTAAAGTGATCTGGCCCTGCGGAAATGTCCACTTTTACAGCTACATCAGGAGAGAGAGTAAAGTGTGTACAATGGAAGATGGAAAACATTTTAAAGTTTGTCAGCGTTACAGAGGATGCTTATGAAAATAATTGATCCAGTATGGTATATGGTATACATTACCGGATCAAGAGTGTCAATTAAGACAAAAGTATATGTCTGAGCTAATTTTTTCTTGCTGCAGATTTATATGCAGAATGATGACAGTATAGAGTATATAGACCAATAATAGGATTGTGATGCTTTCAATAGCTAACAAAGGGTGATAATATTCCGTGCATGGATGAAAATAAAATGAAAATCAGGCAGCTCACACTCCAACAATAAAGTTTTTGGAATAACTTCCTGAACACTCTGAAAGCTTCAGTCGACGTACAGTAAAAGCATCTTTTCCAATAAGGCAGCAATTCCGTAGAAGATCTAAAAGCTTCTAAATGAGATATTTCTGTCTCTGTGTGCCAACTAAAGCCTTCAAGGGCTTGATTTAGTCTCGGTGTCAGGTGGATTGCAGCCCTTATGCTTTATTCATGCTCGGGCATCTATAGGAAGCGAGCACAGCAACTGACCGGACAAGAATTTTATTTTCATATCCTGCAAAGGATGCTGGATGGATTCTCCATCACTGACCCATGTTATCTGGACACAACATAAGTGGGTGTATTGGCCTGAGACGGAAAAAGTGAAAGCTTTACTGTGCTGTAGGTATGCACTATAGCATAAGTAACTCTATAAGTTCGGACATGACTCTGTTCCAATTCATTAATCAATTAGGAGTTGGACGCGACCACCCACTTCCTCTTGATGATTATTTGTTTCATTTTACCTAGATAGTTTGTACAAGTCCATTCTTCCAATCTCAAAGTTTGAGGAAGGCTCTTTTTTGTTTTCAACACACAAAGCAAGGTCGATAACATCACATTTGGATGATTTTGTTGTTAGTGGTAAACATCCAGCATCCCCTGATAATCTTCCACCTCATAAAACACTTACTGTATTGGATGTTGTGAGACTGTGTTGTTTTTTTTTTTTAAATCACTAGACGCAGGTAAAGTGATAGTTGGGATTTTTTGACAGGAACTTATATAGCATCCCCATCAGCAAGGTAGTCAGTGATTCAATAGTCATAATTCAAAATCAAAATTACACTTACCAACCATATCATTACACAAATTATGCAAGGTTGGTCATCTAATAGTTAAGCTATGGAATATTTGGAAATGATGACGTTGAGCAAAACTCTTCCACATGAACACAATGTATGACGCGGCTAATCAGGCCATATGTATATGTCAGGTCCAAACCAGGTACTTTTAAATTATTTTGTTGCTGGTGTTACATACAAACTGATCTGATATTTCTGCTATACTATAATATTGAAATACTCATTCACTGTTTTTACGGTATAGCAGATGTCAGATCAGTTCTTTACCTATTTGAAAGTTACACTTGGCTACAGGCAACCACTATAGAAAATAACAATACAATCTGTTTTAAGGGTCTTCGTTGTAAATCATGTAATAGATTACATTAAGGAGACCAGAATATGAATGAATGAATGAATGAGCAACACTAAAGCGAACTGAGGTGTCACTTGATTACTGGAAGCTCACAATAAATAATTTACTGTAATGTAATTGTGAATTGTGAATGGTTGTTTGTCTATATGTGCCCTTTGATTGGCTGGCGACCAGTCCAGGGTTTAACCCGCCTCTCACCCGAAGACAGCTGGGATAGGCACCAGCACCCCCGCGACACTCAAAATAAACAAGTTAATAATCAAAATATTTAAGATAATTTGAGTACTGCAAGCTCACAAAAATTAAGCACATCCTATGTCATTCATCTAAGTTAACATGAATTACTTTTAGTGAGGCAGCACGTTCATTTAAGTAAAGTCATCTTATTGAGACAATGGGTGGTAACTTACATTAATGCTTTCAAATTAAAGCTGAAGTCTACACTTAGATCACATTTTCCAAGTTTTCCCGTATTTTAGTGTTTCTCTGAGACCAGTTCATCCACTGCTTCAGACATGCTTTTAGCTGTATTTTTCTGGGTTTTTTATTTAAAGCAGTAGTTTTAAAAGTATGAGGCAGACGTCTCAAGCACAGAAGCTTAAGTAACACTTTTCAATTTATAGTTAAGGAGGCCCCCAATCATTACGATGCTCTCTGAAGGAAATCTTACTGTGCCACACTTTGAAAAGCCTTTAAAGTGCTTCTGCGGGAACAACCTGAGCGACGGATCCTCTGGTTTAAAAGCACAATATCGGCTAACTGTAATGGTGGCAATGAATGTCTCTCAGGATGAGAGTAGCTGAGAGAGAAAGCGTGTGAATGGATGTTTCACTGTCTATACTGCTCCAGGAATATGGATGTGAGTTTCCGAAAGCACCACCCCCATCATGACTACTCAACCTCTTGCATCCATGCTGGAGTTCCCCAAGTTTGCATTGAATGTACTAAAAAGACACATTAAAAGATGTCCACACAAAGACCCACATACAGTATAGCGTAGATATGCACGCATTCATGCATGTGTCTGTGTGCAAACTGGCAAACACTATTTCCATATTCACTGTTGGTTTTGCAAAGGAATGGGAGGGAAGGGCAAAGAAAACCTCATAAATAAATGACAATCCACAGCTTGCCCTGAAAATAGAGGCATAATTTTGTGTTTGTATTATATTCAGGCGGCTAAAATTTAATCTCCTGTTTAATACTCGCTATTGTATAAACAGGAGAGAGGTCGCTGACATATAAACATTAGGAATGTAACCTTATGAAAATCGATTTGGCATTTAAAATATTATCTCCCACTGGGTGTTTTTGTGATTCAGGGATGCAGCTGTGAGTCATTGAGGAAACAGTCAAGTATTGGAAATTAGAATCTGCCAGTTCGAAATTAGAGAAGCAAATGTGTATTAAAGAGCATTATTTCTTAACCTGATGAAAGAAAAAGTATGTGTCCCTTGTGGTAGTTTGACAAAATGGAAACATAATTGAGCAGAGGGCACCAATAACATGGATCATGAGTATGCATTTTGCCATAAATTTGAAGTGACAGTTGTGCTAAAAGTGAACGGAGGCCACTTTTTCCCCCCTTCTCTCTTGTTTAAACCCACAAAGCGGAGGGGTGGATGTGCCGCTGTATCAAAGTGTGAATGATTGAAACCAAACAGTTCTGCCAAAAGACTAATCACATGGGCTGGTAAACCAATCCTCGGCGGACATGCACCACAAGTATGAAAGTGTGTCTGCAGCCCCGATTATTTATTCATTTTGTTTGATTCGGGATGATGTTCCTCCCTTGGATAACTGTTTTCCTATCTGGTCAGAGCGCTGGCACTACACCCTCTGTTTAAGATATCAAAGATTTGCGGCATCTTGTTTCCTCGTGTTGGTTCGCCTGGGGAGTTTTGCCAAACATGAAATGGATAAAGCGTCAGAAAAGAAGAAAAACATGGAGGGAGGAAGAGAAGAGGGGGGTGAAAAATGAAAAGATGTAATGGGCATCTTGTGTTTCAGACGAGAGGGAGAAGCTTCCGGAAGCCGCTGCCTTTCCCGGTGGCCTCAGGAGAACACGTCTGTGGTGAGAATGATGGCTTTAAAATATCACCGCAGAGGACAGAGTGGGCCTGTGTGTTTCTGTAATCTGTGTATATTAGATACGGCACATTAATGAATTTCCCTTTTGTGTGTGTGTTGGAAGCGTATCATTGAACACAAACCAATGAAATCAGAGAAATTACAGAGCAGTGGCTCCACCACTGCTTCAAAGATGAGCCAATGTTAAGTCCGTAGTTTAAATAAAAAAGTATTTTTATGGCTTTAAGCAGCAGACATCCTTTCCGAACAGAAATCAAACTGTTAACTGTTAATCCTATTCAAAGTATTGTATGAGTACATGTACTGACAAAGACTACAGATTGGTATGGAGTATCAGTACCATATTGTGCCTCATTTCGCATCTGTGGTACTGAAATGGGGTGTAGTTACAGTCAACTGTTATTACGCTTAAACATTGGTAACATCTGAACAAAATGCTCAAGCTGTAATTCTTGAAAGATGCATATGTTATCTAAATCCACAGAATTGTGTATAAATTGTGTGAAATGTATAACGGCCACTGGATGTCATCACGATTTCAAACATGCTCTACCAGGTGATAGTCGGTCAATCCATGCAGAAATATTTTCGGGACATGCAGCTCCAATCTAACCACATTGCCCTCACATTGCATTTGACATTAAAAACATTAAGGAAAAAATACAATACACATTTGTTTCATCGTATTTCATTGTATTTCAATAAGAGACAGTAAAAAACAAAACAAAAGCAGGAACAAATTTTGTTTCATGTTTCCATTGAATTTTTTGAATTTTGAAACATGAATTTAAATGAAAAGTTTTCATATATTTCATATAAGTCCGACATTGTCATAAGTTGGTCATGGAAAATTTTACAAATTATGCATTATGGATTATAGTACATAAAAAACCGCATTATTGAAAAACAATAAGGCAAACAATAAAGGAATATTCAGCTTGCTTTCTAACTGCTCTTGTTCAAGATCCTAGATCATCTGTATTAGAGAAAGTTCTGCTATTTATTGTAACCATCATTAAAATTATTTAATATAATAATTTTAAATATGACTCAAATAAGCCTACGTATATGTACTGATTTCTGTTAGTTTGGTGTAGTGGTTAGTGTTCTGGGATTTGGTTCAAATCTCCATGAGTAAGCATCATCGGTATTCGTCAGGAAGGGCATCCAGAACCTAAAGGTGTCAAGACAAAAAATAAGTATGCAGATTAAAAAGATCCACTGTGGCGAGTTCGTAATCAGGAAAAAGACGAAAGAAACAAACAAAACAAACAAACAGTACTGATTTTTGTTGATTTGATTACATTACTTTTATGTATGGAATCATTCTAAACTCTTGTGAGAATAAGATGGGATTTGACAGCATGTGTGGTACAGAGGTCCCTTCAGACAATGGTACACATTTGTAGCCTCACTTTTTCTTCAGTTATTATGTTCAAAAAGTTCAGTTTAATAATCCTATTTCTTTTGCAACCGTGTGGTACATATAATTATTTATCTGGCGTAAGCAAAATAGTTCAATTTATTATCCTGGGAAGCTCTTAAGCTATATCTACAGTCCACAGTGTCCTTACAATATTAACACTGTTGTTCTTTGGCCAGCTGAGGCAAGCTGTAATTGCACTAATGACAACAAAATCTGTATCCTCCAAAAGGGAACCAATATAAGATCACCTCTACATAATGGGTTGGGGATAACAGGAGGAGACATTTGGGTTAATTCCTCACCAGGTTTCTGATTTCCTGTCTAAATCAGCATAAAGCGTCACAGCTTCAGATGGATTACCATGTCGGTGCATTAAGTACAACTTAGACCACATCTGAAGCCACGGGAGACGCTGGCTTGATGCTTGAAAACCACAGAGCTATTACATCTGCCTGTTAAAAGCTTTGAGGGAGGCGTCCAGTCAAAGTCAAGGGGCAGCGGGAGCTTGTACCAAGGTGACTAAAACTCATCCTAGCCTGTACAGTTGTTTCCGGCACACTTGCGACTTCCCTTCGAGAAGCCTTGATTCACCAGCAACAACTATACGAGACGGGCAGGGAATCAAACAGACAAGAGGCACATTTGATCAATGGCCCCAATTGAGATGCCATGGATTTCACATTATAACACCCTGTTCATTATTGGCTTGAGTTAGCGTCTGTTTGCCAACGCCCCCTGTGTCCTTTCCCGTTGACTACCAGGGATCAATTTGAAGAAATAAGTTCCCTTCCGCATGCACTCACACACACATCCATTTGAGCAAGAAAATCACACCACTTACATGAACAATAGCTCAATTAGGGAGGTGCGCTGTTGTGTTATGGGACTGCTTTTCTTATGCTAATCTGTATACTTACTGTAAGTAAATGCTGCTTGAGTAAGGGGGCCCTCATGCTCTCCAACTTAGCTCACTATTTCATTATGTAGTCATGTGCAGTCCAGTGTTTTTCATTGACTGCCTATATAAATCACGCTCATGGAAGGATGCATACAAGCGTCTGGCTGATCTAAAAGTGGATTTGGTGGTGTGTGTGTGGGGGGGGTTGTTTTCATATCCTTGTATTGACAAAAGCTTTATTAATCAATCATACATCTCTTTTCATTGATGGGAATGATGAAGTGCAGCTATTTTTTGTGTGCATGTGCAGTTGTTGCCCATTTCAGGATAACATTAAACTAATGCTTAATTAGTTTAGTTCATTTTCTCTTCCGAGAGGAAGAAAACAGCTTGTTTTTAGTTGTTTTGTTCGTTTATAAGTTAGGTAGCTGGGTTAGACAAAAACTACATTTGGAGGGGTGGCATTTTTTCTGAGCAAGAACATGTAATATAAAAATGAGGATAGCGGAATTTATGTCCACATTTTATCTTTTCAGGTCGCGTTATGATTTTTCCGGGTACTCCGGTTTCCTCCCACATTCCAAAAACATGCTAGGTTAATTGGCGACTCCTAATTGTCTATAGGTATGAATGTGAGTGTGAATGGTTGTTTGTCTATATGTGCCCTGTGGTTGGCTGGCGACCAGTCCAAGGTGCACCCCGCCTCTTGCCCAAAAACAGATGGGATAAGCTCCAGCATGCCCGCGACCCTCGTGAGGATAAGCGGTAGAAAATGAATGAAAGAATGAATAAGTGATTTTAGTGAGAAAAAAAAACTAATTAACAGAACAACATTAAAAAATCAGGCTGGGAAGGCAGCAGCAGTACCATTACACCAGCAGGAGCAGGTGTAATTATGCAATTTTCTGCTGTCAATACAAGTGCCTTGGCCTGACTTGGTGCTCTAAGCCTCATGGCAGCAATGCACCCCCTTGTGCAAAATGGGATGAATCGTTGGGCCCTACACATAGTTCTGCGTGTTGGGAGGGGTGGCCCCATATGTGAGCCAAACTGCAATACATAGTGGAAACAGGGTTACAAGGAGGCATTGAGACTCACCTTGGACACTTGCCACAAGTAGAATCCTTTCATTTGTAATCTTACATTAGCAATGATAACGGTGGATAAGGAGAAGAAAGGAATGCAACTGAAGGGTCTATTGTGTCTTTATTGATTTTAAAGCTTAAATGCAGTATGACAGCTGTTCCTTATGACATTTACAAACATGAAATGAATCACAGTGGTCAAGATGGTAAATCTACTGGGAGAGAAAAATGTTGACTTTATTTACAACCGTATCACATAAAAATACTTTGCAAGAGTCTGGATGAAACAAAAATTCATAATTAATTAATAAAAACAATGACAGGACAGACGTCCGACGCTCCAATGACCAGGCCACGAGTATTGCCAACGTCTCTTTGGCCAGCCAAAAAGAAATGATAATGATCAAAGAATCGAGCCATAATATTCAGCCCCTTCAAAGAGTTGTAATTCCCATCACTACTGATCTTAATTAAATGTGGAAAATAACTATTTTTTTTACATTTGTGAAGGCCATAATAAACAGCTGAGTATCAGCAAAGGGCTTGTGAGTCCACAGTCATTTATTTTAACTGACTGAGAGTGACAGAAGCATAGTGCTGATGCTGTCCCTTCAAGTAAATTTGACACATGGGAAACAACATTATGCAGCATGTTTACTGTACGTGTCAGGTAAATGTACAGTTTTTGCTTAAATTGGTTATTTCAGCACATCACATACAACATTGGTGACTTGTAAAGGTTAGTTTTGGTGACTGCAGTATGCTGAAAATAACAAATGCAGTATGACTTTCAATTTGTCTCCTTCCACATGTTTTGATTAATTGAACAGCATACCATCCAAAATGCCTTCCTAGAGTGGAAATCATGAAGTCTGTCTAATGACTGCGGTGTTAATTTGGTGCTGACTCAGTGACATTTCAATGATTTAAAGCCAAGTTAGTCTGTTATTGTTAATGTTAATTAAGTTCATGTTACGTTCTTGAGCAAATTAGAATACTTTTGTATCTGTCTATTTTAATATTTGACAGCAAAGTGGCTTGCAAAAAGACGTATTACCTGCCAGTAAATGGTCAGTGAAAAGGAATGAATTACTATGCATACATTTTGGACTATGAAAATATGGACAGGTCTATAGATTTAGTGTCATTTATTATGATCTTATTTTAAGTGTAACCCTCCCTTAGACTGCAGACTCAATGGTGTGCTTCTCAAACCATTAGGTGGAGAATTTACGTATTTAATACATTAAAATATGAGAAGAATTTTAGCAGGAAGTGCCATGAGGGATGACATTATTTCTACTGTCTGCACTTTTCTGGTTTGCCATTTGGCAGCCTTGTCAGTAAGTGAGAGAATTATTTCAATTATTGTACAGGCATTAAATTATGGTTTGTGGAGAAGGTGGTGACAGGTCTGCAGAGCTCCAGCACTTCCCCTGCCGCTGGCTTCACTGTCAGTTTTAATGAAGAAACATTGCAAGAGCCACACAGACACAAGGCTCGATAATTCACACATTTGTTGCAATGACTGTCAAAGAGTAATAGTGCCACGCTGAAAAGAAAATAATTAGACTACTAGTTCGAATCTTAGGAGAAAAATTTATGTATATTTTGGGGGGTTCAACAATTCAACAACTTAGACATAGATATGTGGATCTGGGTCAATTTTTTTTTGTCTTTTTGGTGGGATTCCAATATGTATTTGTATAACATGGTCTAGGACAGATTTTTGGCCTTCCCATCTTTGCAGAATTGTTGTAATTCAGCCACATTGGAGGGTTTTCCGCAATGAAGTACCGTTTTAAAGTCAGGCCACAGCATCTCAATAGGATTCAGGTTAGGACTGTGACGAGGGTACTCCAAAGTCTTCATTTTGTTTTTTTTCAGCCATTCAGGAGGTGAACATATGCATTGCAACTGATGTGAAATGGATGAGGGGTAGGATTAAATAAGCTTTACTTCTTCCTACTCCTTTTTGGACATTCAAAACTGTGAATTGTGTTATGTGGTGGGCTCCAGTGTAATCTGTCTGTATGTTCAAGGGGGCTGACTTACTGGTGTGTTTTGGATCATTGTCCTGCTGCAGAACCCATGTTGGTTTCCACCTGAAGAATAATTCATGGTTCCATTTATCACAACAAGTCTTCCAGGTTAAAGCAGCAAAACAGCTCCAGACCATCACACTACCACCACCATATTTTACTGTTAGTATGATGTAATGGCACACACAGCTTCAACTTTTGTCTCATCAGACCACAGAGTATTTTCCCAAAGGTCTTGGGGATCATCAAGATGCTGTCTGGCAAAATTGAGACCAGCCTTAAAGTTTTTTTTGTTCAGTAGTGGTTTGTCTTGGAACTCTGCCATGGAGGTGGTTTTGCCCAGTGACTTTCTTATGGTGGAGTCACACAGGAGCGTGTAGGATTGGAGTTTTTTTCTCCCTTAAAAGTCAAAAGTTTAATTGAAAAATTGCATTTTGTAATCACTTGAATATTTACATTTGTTTGATGATCTGCGGGCTGTACGGCGGGCGATTGGTTAGCGCCCAGGCCTCACAGCTAGGAGACCCAAGTTCAATTCCACCCTCGGCCATCTCTGTGTGGAGTTTGCATGTTCTCCCTGTGCATGCGTGGGTTTTCTCCGGGTACTCCGGTTTCCTCCCACATTCCAAAAACAGGCTAGGTTAATTGGCGACTCCAAATTGCCCATAGGTATGAATGTGAGTGTGAATGGTTGTTTGTCTATATGTGCCCTGTGATTGTTTGTATATATGTACCCCGCCTCTTGCCCAAAGACAGCTGGGATAGGCTCCAGCACCACTGCAACCCTCTTGAGGATAAGCGGTAGAAAATGAATGAATAAATGAAGATCTGCACCAGTGTGATGAACATGCAAAAAATAAGATATCAGAACACATTTTCAGACTACTATACCGGCATGCTTTTAAGCGAGCTGTTCCCATCCATACACACATCAAACATGCCATCTCTGCAACTGCCTTTAACCAAATTAAATGCTACCATCATTAGCAAGTCAAGCCCTATGATAGAGAATACCGCCAGCCCCAAGGACACAGCGGCAAATGAGCGAGCTCAGTTGAAAATAGGCCCTCACACCACAAAGACAGGCCTTCATTTGTATGTTCTTAATGTGCCAGGCTCACTCACCGAACATGGCCTGCTGCTCCAGACACATGGTGAGTAATTGTTAACACTTGACCTCCATACACTTCATCAACACAAGAACACCGCAGGGATACATTCCCAAACAATGCGGTTGGAATAATTCATGGAATTGAATTCATGGGGAATAAAGAACAGCTCTAGAGTACCTGAAGTAAGGGAAGGGAGGAGACCGTTGAGGAAGATGTCTAAAGAGGAAAGTCAAAAAGCCAACAATTTGGGTGTTCAACCACTATTCTATGGAAAATATGGCTCAAAAGTCAAACAAAACAGTTCCACATTTGTTATGCTAGTGTGACAGTGACAAATGTCATTAAAACATCCAACAATCTATTCTCTATACTGCTTATCCTCACTAGGTATGCTGGAGCCTATCCCAGCTGTCTTTGGGCAAGATTAAAAGATTAAAAAAACATAATTAATAAAGGGTTTATGATGACAGATGAGCCTTTGTACAAATGTACATTGTTGCCCATTGAAACATTTGTTTTGAAATTCACATGTGATGTTAAAATTGTAATTCTTGTATTTCTTAAAATAACTTGGGCTTGTCTCAGCAGACGTGGGCTTCGGGGATCCGTGTCTCCAGCCTTGGAACACCATGGTCATTGTTGTACAGTACATTCATTTGTCTCTATTATGACCTTTGACCTGCAGGCAAATGGTGATAAAAGCACCCTTCATTGCTCTGGACAATAAAAGCATAATGGCAGCTCTTGAGTCAAACTGCTCAGTAAACAAACATTAATAAAAGAGAGTGGGAATCAATGAAAAAGGAGGCAGAAAAAAAAACAAGCAGGGATACACAATCACTTGCATAGAACTATCAAGATAATGAATACGCAAAGCATGCAATAATATAGAAACATTTTTATTGTAGGTGCTGGAATGAACAGGTCAATCCTTTATCCATTTAATTGTGGTGCATTATTCAAGCTGCAGCCGCTTGCTTTGTATCAGTTTTCAACAACAACTTTCTGACATGGAAAATAAAAACAGCAGCGTTCGACCTTCCCCTTCTATCATCTTTCCTTTCCTCTGGTCCGAGCATCCACCGCATAACGGATTAGCTCGGAGGAAGACCCATTTCCTCCCCGAGGCTGCTAAAATATTAATCAAAACACAGAGGAGTGAGCAGCAGCTCCCAGGATGCATGTCTTCTAATGGCAATACACGAGCAAAGGCAGGGTGGGAGGAGCGCTGCTTGTAATAGCCTCATAGAGGAGGAGGAGAGGAGGAGGCCTAGAGGTGACAGGGGCTTTCACCAGGGACAAAAGACAGCGGGAGCCAGCGCTCGACAGGCAAGAGGCAAAGACATGAAGAGAGCGGAAAAAAAAAAATCGACAAAGATGCCGCGCTGATACAGAGCTCTTTGGAGATCAGACAAGTATCACTGATGCTCAGCAACCATTTAGAACACTTAGCAAGCTCCACAACACAGTGAAACAATTCAGCATGAATAATATATAACAAACCATAGCCATCGGCAATTTAAACAAACATTTCTTTCTTTGCTTATCAGTTGGTTCAAATATTTCAGTAGCAATGAGCGACACGTTGGATGGCTTCTACTTTAAAGCAGCAACAAGGAGTATTTTGGGTTTATTTATAAAGTCAAACCTCAGTTTTCATACACCCCAGTTTTTATCAAAATGTTTCTCTTTTGATTTTACACTTCATAAAGTAGACCGTTTGCCCTGTAGTGTAACATACAGCAAAATCAAATCATCCTATGCATTGCTGACTCACTGTGTGGGCATTTTTTCTTTATTGAAAGTGATGTGCTAAATAACCCGCCATGGGGCAAAGAAAAATTGTGAATACCAGCAGTTTGATAAATGCGGTGAAAAACACAACTGAATTTGATCTCCCTGGGGTGTGCAGGAAGTCCTCATTAACAATCTGGACTTATTTTACATTGTTTTCTGCATGTGAAACGATAATTATTCTATTTTTGGTGTGCGGGCGGGGGTGTCTCAAGCAGATTAATTGGATTTACATTGTTCCCTATGGGAAAATTTGCTGCAGTTTTTGTCTGACATTTTGGAACGAATTCATGACAAAAACGGAGGTGCCACTGTAAAATTATGTGTTACCTGGAACAGCATAAGTGATAGAAAATGGATGGATGAATCTGTATTAAACTGAGGTATGGAAACACAGGAAAAAGACAACCTAAAGACAGAATATGCCATGCCAGGTGGTCTGCATATGCAGTGATGGACCGAATCAAAGCATGCCTGTGAGCCACTGCCAGTGGGGGAAAATGATTGCAACATCGATGTTGTCACACAGTAATCATACAGCAGAGCTTTCCTGCGGCGAGGAGAGACTAAATGGCTTATTTCTGCTCATTTTCCACACACTGTTCTTTTTGCTGTGAAGACAATGAACCAGGCATTGTATTGTGGTGAAAACTGTGAAATCAAGGTGTACAGATGCTGTATGAAGCAAGGGGAATGGCACCTGTTAAGAATACTTAGTCTTAAAGAACACACTGATTTTATGGGGGATGCAAAAGTGTATATTCTCAAGGGTCATCTAAAGCCAACCTGCAGACAGCTGTGACAGTGTTCCACTGCCTGGTAATTAGTGAGATGTAGTGTCCCTCCCCCCCTCCCCCAGCGGCCCCCTCCCAGTGGATTATATGCTCCCAACGTGCTGCCACACTCCTTCGCAATCCAACAGGCCCCCACCCCCTAGAGAGAAATGGTCATTTTGTGAAAGGTGACACACATCAGTGACCTCTGTCTACCTGACCATGTCGATAATGAGATACAAGTTGAGCTTCATTGTATTCAAATGAGCTCTTATGCGTGACAGTCATGTTGAAGAGATGCAAATAAAGACAAACTTTCCTTTACAGCAATACAATTATAATAACAAAGACAAAGAATGTTAAAGTAGATATTTGGTCCATATTTGTGTGTTATGAAGGCTGACACTTAGGGGTTAAAACAATATGTACCAGTCGCAGGCCTTTGTCCATTGTGTTGCCATGTTTAATGCAAACCGATAAAGCTGGCTAACCTTGTGGGCCCAATCAATGCTTATTTAGAATACCATTGATTAACAGTTCTGATTATTGATTATGTTATCCTGCTGCAGATATGCCGATGGCTCTGATATGAGGTTACCCTGGAGCAGATAGGTCTGTCCACCGTTTGACATCCCCAATATAGCTCCTCTTCCTCACAAGTCACACGTGTACACACGTCACCTACACTCTGGTGTGTTCATCGAAGATACACAAATAGAGGACTGTACTCCTCTCCTCTCTGATGTTGCTGTAGGCTAGCCATTGTCATATTTGCAGCAAAGTGGAGACTGTGGAGTACAATACTGTATTGCACTAGTTTACCTTTTGTAGTATGATACAAGTACAATACATACAGTGCATCCGGAAAGTATTCACAGCGCTTCACTTTTTCTACATTTTGTCATGTTACAGCCTCATTCCAAACTGTATTAAATTAATCTCTTACCTCAAAATTCTACACAAAATACTCCATTATGACAATGTGAAAAAGGGTTTTTTTTACATGTTTTGAATTTATTAAAAATAGAAAACAAAAAAATCACATTTACATAAGTATTCACAGCCTTTGCCATGAAGCTCAAAATTGAGCTCAGGTGCATCTTTTTTCCACTGATCATCCTTGAGATCTTTCTACAGCTTAATTGGAGTCCACCTGCAGTAAATTCAGTTGATTGGACATGATTTGGAAATATAATAACTGTCTATATAAGGTCCCACAGTTGACTGTGCATGTCAGAGCACAAACACCAAGCATGAAGTCAAAAGAACTGTCTGTAGACCTGCGAGACAGGATTGTCTTGAGGCACAAATCTAGGGAAGGATACAGAAACATTTCTGCTGCTTTGAAGGTCCCAATGAGCACAGTGGCCTCCATTATTCGTAAATGGAAGACGTTTGGAACCACCAGGACTCTTCCTAGAGCTGGCCGGCCTTCTAAACTGAGCGATCGGGGAAGAAGGGCCTTAGTCAGGGAGGTGACCAAGGCCCCGATGGTCACTCTGTCAGAGCCCCAGCGTTCCTCTGTGAAGAGAGGAGAGCCTTCCAGAAGGACAACCATCTCTGCAGCAATCCACCAATCAGGCCTGTATGGTAGAGTGGCCAGACGAAAGCCACTCCTTAGTAAAAGGAACATGGCAGCCCGTCTGGAATTTGCCAAAAAGCACCTGAATGACTCTCAGACCATGAGAAACTAAATTCTCTGGTCTGATGGCTTTCGTCTGGCCACTCTACCATACAGGCCTGATTGGTGGATTGCTGCAGAGATGGTTGTCCTTCTGGAAGGCTCTCCTCTCTCCACAGAGGAACGCTGGAGCTCTGACAGAGTGACCATCGGGGCCTTGGTCACCTCCCTGACTAAGGCCCTTCTTCCCCGATCGCTCAGTTTAGAAGGCCGGCCAGCTCTAGGAAGAGTCCTGGTGGTTCCAAACGTCTTCCATTTACGAATAATGGAGGCCACTGTGCTCATTGGGACCTTCTAAGCAGCAGAAATGTTTCTGTATCCTTCCCCAGATTTGTGCCTCAAAACAATCCTGTCTCGCAGGTCTACAGACAGTTCTTTTGACTTCATGCTTGGTGTTTGTGCTCTGACATGCACAGTCAACTGTGGGACCTTATATAGACAGTTATTATATTTCCAAATCATGTCCAATCAACTGAATTTACTGCAGGTGACCAATTTTTGTGTCAGAGCTCAATGAATGATGGCATTTATATCACTTACAGCAGCATGTTCGTACACAAAGTCATGCATCATATTGCTGCTCCTATTCTATTGAATGAAAACGTAAAATATACATTTTTAACCAAAACCAACCTACTCAATATGTCAAGATTTTGAATTTTTACCACAGTGGTTGACTAGTGTCGATACATTGATGTGGTCACATGGTCGTCATGTGTAGGTCTTATGAATGCCATAACTAAAGTAATTTAAAAGAGTATAAGATAATGTCTAGAAAGCTCTAACAATGTTTTAAATTCATATTTAGAAGGTAGTAAAAGTTTTTCAAACTTAAAATATTCAATTCATATACAAGGCATTTTGCTTCTAAAAAAAAATCTGTTTGTTCAGGTCTGAAACCCATTAACCGCGGTAAATGTGGGATTGCTTTTCTGTATTTTCTTTCAGAACACAAGATATGTTATCAGGCCTTGGGGGTGGTTGTAGAGTGGCATAAAGGTGCAAGATAAAAATTTACCGCCAGTCAATCAAAACTATCAATAACACAGTATCCATGACTTACTATTACCATTTACACATGAAGCTACACCATTCAATTTTTATAGTCTTGTGGAAAGATTTAGACATGTATCATCAAAGCATTGAATGGTGAGCAGCCATGTCCTTCTTAGGTTTGGGAATGCACTGAACAAGGCAAGCTTCTGCTGACCTGTGCAGCTGAAGTAACCCTGACAAGTTTTCAAAAAAGGGGGAGTGGAGTTGTCTTATTGTTAGGTCAGCAGAGCTCAGCCAGACCCGGGCCAGCTCGCCGGTGTTGAGCTCGGCACTTTGCATAAGAGGGGTTCTTCCGTAATGAGCTGCTATGTACGGGTATCATGTGAGATATCTGAGCTAGCTGCTTACTGTTCCACGGCCAAGGTCAAAGCTTGCCCACACCAGCACCTACTCCCTGAGCCTATCCATCACCTGAGAACGCAGACCACAGCCAAGCTCACATTGCGGCCCCACTGGACATCCTTGCCCATCGCAGTTTGGAAGGACTGTCCTTTTTACACTGACCCGTATAATGTATTTGCAAATGATAACTATGACTAATTCACAACACACTAAATAAATAATACACTAGAAGCTCCAGAAGAAGTATTAACTAATTGATTGAACTTTATGTGTCGAACACACCCTCTCTGGAAACTATAGGCAGACACCATGCTGTGCCTAAGGCACTCGTGTGGGCTATCCTAGTGGAAAAGTGGGTGAAGTATCTTCCTCAAAGGTCAGACTGGGATGGAGGAAGCAGGATTACAACTGCCAACCCTTCGGTTACTGGGCAACCCACCTGTGCACCTAGATTCCATGATTTCCAGGGTTTTTTTTTGCCTCCAAATAGAGAAAAAATTTCCAAATGTGAATACCGATAAATGTTTTAGAACAGATTTTAGGTTTGTTCAAAGTGTGTCACAGTGGGCCAGCCCTTGGAGAACATGACAACCCCCTACATTTCTGGATTCTATTTTATAGTTTTATGATCACCCCAGACTCTGTTTACTCTTTCATGTCTAAAATTTTAAATCAGGTAGTTTTGTCTTTGACATAACTAGAGCTAAATTAACAGGTTTGAAAAAGATGTTTTTCTTTATTTTTCTTCAAGCTGCTTCACCTCCCCTGAACTCTTAGAGAGCCTCCAGGGAAGGTTAACTCCTTCTTTCAAGTTTCACTGACGTCACATACTAATTACTATGTCCAACACAGTCAAAATATGTTCAGTTAAGGCTAATTGTTTGTGTTGTAACCCAGTCATCTATTTATGGTTACCTTTGTGCGTGCTACCTGTCTACACTTTTCCACCCACTATCAACATGTCAAAAAGTGAATACTGTATGACGGCCAGTATGAGTAAAATGAAGGCTTAAGTGTGCAGGACCCTGGAACAATCTGTTTGCACACTGCCGTAATACAGCTTAAGTCCCCACAGTAATCAATAAACGGTCCTTTCTCCAGATCGCATATCAATTGCATGCTGAACTCCAGGGCCAGGATAAAAAGTGTGCAGCCAATGAATGAATGACCCCCGCTGCTGCTGCCATATATTATACGTATGTCAGCATGCCCTCCAAGTTGTTGTATCAGCCTGTTTAAATTCATATTTTAATATATGATAGTCTAAGGGGAGCGTCGATGTATATCCACTGTGCTATCATATAATCTTAAACATACTCATATTTCATTGACACTATCGTCTACATTTTCTGCAATTTTGGGCAGATTGTTAAGAGATTTCATGATGAATTGAAAATCAATTTACACTCAAATATTCATGTTTGTCATGAAGGTAACATATAACTCCACTTCAGTAGCCCAACATCTCTCCCTCTGAAAGACAGCAAATCTATAAATATTGCCACTTAGGCTTGAACAATAAACTTTATTGAAAGCTCTGGCCAGCCACTGAAAAAGGTCAAATGTTCCAAAACAAGTGGTGCACAAGTTATTTGTCTCTATTGCCAAAATATATCAAAAAGGGGGAAGTTGAGTTATTCCCTCATACAGTATCTGGGAAGACTGTATGCTCACACCAGCTAAAATGAAAAGGAGAAATGAGCAAAGAGAGATGGATTTCCTGCCATTTGTGATCTACGACTAATTGCCTGTCTATCTTCAGATCCACTGTTAGTGGCCGTCGGCCGAGATTTAAATCCTTTCTTTTGTGCATTCTCCTAAATCAATACATTGGCAGCCGTTTGATTGAATGTTCATCCATTGTGTTCAAATGAGGGTGGATGAGTTTTGTCCTTTTGACCAAAGACATTAGTGGGGGGGGGGGGGGGGTAACTAATCAATCTGTAAAGAAAATATATAGTTTATATAGATATATAAATATATATTTATAGTGAACTCAATCAGTTCATTCCCACATTTTGAATTAACATCCCTGTTAGAAATATGGACACATGGATAACGTATTCCAGGGCGAACCTTTTTATTACATTTTCACATAACAATAATAACTGATTTGAGTACAGGAGGTCCACGGTTGTGAGTGGAGTTTTGGACTGAATACCTATTCTAGCCCTTCCCTTTCCTTTCACGTCTTGTCTTAGCTCTTCCAGTGACCCTTAAAACCAAGGGCCAAAGAGGAGGTGCCACTAAGAAATGGGCACCACTTGATTCTTGTTACATCATCACACTTCACTGCATGTTGGCTGTGACATATGCAGATGAGATCATGAAATTGTTCATAATAAAGGTTTCCATTACATCATTACATCACATTACCATCACACAGCCATAGCATGTCCGACATGATAGAGTGAAAAGAAGTTCTCCTATTCCATGTGGAAGTGGTAGGTTTGCAGCTTCTTATTTTGTCTTTCTTCCCCAGTCCATTTGAAACCCTTTTTTTATTTTAAAATAAATAAATTGGAGGCTAACTTGTTAGCATGCTATGCAGCTGTGGACGTCTTGGTGTGAATTGAATAATAGGACTTTTATAGGCTATTATTTCATGCCTACAGTGTTCTAATAATGGTAAAAACATATTTAGAAAATCACAAACAAGTTTTCGATGCTGTAACTACGAAAATATTCAATTTATTAACAATGACTTCACTGACAGTGGAACCAATCTGGAACCATTAACAGCAGTAAATGAAGGACATACACTCACCTATAACACAAAGCTAAAATGAAGTTTCAGCTTCACATACAAAAGCTTTTGTAAAGCCTTTTTACCAAATAAAAAGTATCAAAATGGCCCCAGCATCCTTTAACTTTTCCAAATATGGTGGAAAACGTTTGGCAACCCTGGCTTATGCCAAGTATGGAGGTTAAAGTAAGACACAATGGAGGTTAAAGTAAGAGTTACAGAGACAAAAGCAAATGACTTTATCCTGTCTTAATGTAGTGACGTGACATGACGTATTAAATAGTTATTTTATTTTTTTTAGTATTCATAATTAATGGGAGTGTGTTGGAAACATGAAGTCAGCAAACAAACAGAAAACATTTTTCTGGTTATAGCCACTTTATACATTCATTACAAGCATTAGTTGAGTTGGATGTTCTGTTACATTGATGTAAATACAGTGTTTATTTGCTTAAAATGTCTGTATCTAAATGGGCATACGTGACTAAAAAATAAGGTTTCCTTTTTACTTTTGGATAATGGATTGATGCACAAATTTGACCATATTGCAAAAGCATCAGCCGGAAGGGGGGAAAAAATCACAGCAACCATGACTACCTGCACAAACAAAGAAGCCCTAATACCTGCAGTTACACAACAATGCCCTCTATTGGTAGCACACTGCACCTGTCCCTCCAACAAAAGGCCTCAGCGCTGCAAGCACACTGACGCTTCCTTCCTTCCAGCACACTCAGCAGAAATATCACATTGAAGTGCAATCAACTCGAACCTCAAAGACTAACCTTATTAACCCGCTAACTACCACAGACCGGTGTAGTATTAATTTACAAATGTTATTCAACTATAACAGTGGTTTCCGCCATAATCAGGGGGGCCTTATTAGGCTTTAAAGGTTTTAATTAGAACAATAATGAATGAAACCACAGTAGGTGAGTGCAAGTGGAGCCAGCATGCCTCCAGCACACTCTGTCTGCACACTCAGTCTGAGTTAAGACATGTATATGTGTGTGTAAGTGTGTTTACAGGCCCTGGTGAAGGAAGAGTTCTTGACAGGAAGGCTCTCGTCTCCCTGTTGCTCTCTCTACTGAACCAGAACAGTGGTGTAGACGAACAGGGACGCCCCGGTTAGAGTGGCGAGCTAAGTGAGTGAGCACAGACGTTTAATATGACAGCTTACACCCCTCCGCTGCTGTTTTAGGGCCAGGAGAAAGGTAGCCCTCAATGTACATTCTATGATGCTAAATCATGCACATGCCACTGGGAGAGGGAATGGATGGATAACAAGACATGTGAAGGTGCTTTAAATTGCGTCTGTGAAGGGTGAGGTCATATATCAAATACATATGAACGGTATCGTGTATGAGCGCAGGTCGCTGTCGTTATGGGAGGTCTACGCAATAGAATCAGGCATTTTTCTTTTGCAAGCTGGAGCTAGTTGTGAAAAACTCAATTTTATAATTATGAATCAATGACAATTTTTTTCACTTAATGTTATATTAGTGTATTTTGTCATTTATTATACACTTTAAGCTGCAGGGTTTAGTGTCAATACATGTTTACACTGTAATGACATTTTTGACTGATTAGGACTCATGTTGGGCTGCACAGCAGTCGAGTGGTTAGCGCGCAGACCTCACAGACATAGGAGACCACCCTCGGCCATCTCTGTGTGGAGTTTGCATGTTCTCCCCGTGCATGCGTGGGTTTTCTCCGGGTACTCCGGTTTCCTCCCACATTCCAAAAACATGCTAGGTTAATTGGCGACTTCAAATTGTCCATAGGTATGAATGTGAGTGTGAATGGTTGTTTGTCTATATGTGCCCTGTGATTGGCTGGTGACCAGTCCAGGGTGTACCCCACCTCTCGCCCGAAGACAGCTGGGATAGGCTCCAGCATGAGGATAAGCGGTAGAAAATGAATGAATGAAGGACTCATGTTCACATTAACATGTCAAAATTGCACTTAGATAGTGTTTATACATTACACACAAATAATGTTTTTTTAATTGCATTAGTTTGATACCCACAAATGTGAAATACACACTAAACTCTATAGGATGCAAAATCCTCCAATTAAGGTCTTTCCACACCAGCACTGCTTGATATCAGCCAGCATGGCACTTAATGTCACTGGCATTGTCTCGACTGTGATGTTGCCCACTTTCAGCAACACATCCCAAGTCCCTTGGTTTCAGCACTCCGATACTAGGAATGATTTCCATATGGCTGCTCTGGACCTCCACTTTCTCTCATACTGTAGGATTGTATGACAGACTATTTTAGCAGTTTTACAACCCTGACTTTTTCTTACTATGGTCAAACAAACAAGGTAGGCACAAGACAGCTCATGACAAAACAGTCGCCACTATCTTAAATGCCTTTGAGAATAATTTCACAATAAATGAGAAGTCTTCTTTTTTCACATTCATGAATAATTTAGTTACACTTCATTTTCAAATACCATGAGAAAAATTGTAGGTATCTTTCATTAGCACTTTAAAGCCTTAAGAGGGAAGCTGTGTAATGCAGCCTTTATGACATACAGCACACCTGCACCGGGCAATAACAGCAGCCCACCCCCATTCTGGATTTCAATCAGAGCTCTCTCTTTGATTAAAACACATCTATACCTAAAGTGTGTTTGATCTGGAAGAGGAAAATAAGGCTCTTTTTTTAAGCGGAGGGAAATGCCGTACAGGGAGGAACAGCTTCTTCCCCTGCTGTGTTTAAGTACTTAGAGGAATCCATGCCTGCTTGGTCATTTGTGAATAAAACCATCCACAATGAAAAGAAAAAAAATCACACAGCCTGTGAGGAGATGACAGGCTTTCTGTCATTCTGAATATCTACCCGCCAAAAGCTATTAATCAAGCATGTGAATGTGCATACACACAGCCTGGCAGGACAGATGGTGATATGTGGTCACGTCACTGGCACATACACTACCTAACTAAAAACTACATTTTCTAACTAATTCCTCACTTGTAGGGGGGTCATGTACTCATTTGACCTCTGACATCAGCTACCTTGACCACCCTTGTGCAGACATCCTAGGGTTCTTCCTTGTATATGACACGTTCTCTGAATTTGTGGCTACCTTTACAAGGATCTTCTATAGATGACATTCCGTTACATTATTGAAGTATAGTGATGAGAAAAATTTATCTTGCATAATATTTGGTCTTTTGTTGATTCATGACTGTTGATATTGTAATATTGGAAAAAAGGGAAATAAAAACCTGACAGTAATATGATGCTTTTATTGAGTGTCTTGAGTGTAATTGCATCCTGTAAAATGATTTCAAGTGGAAGTCATTATTCATGTGCTGTTTACAAAATCTGCACACAATTTCCGCTGGAAGTGGAGGAATGTGGAGTGTAGCGTGCAGAAGGTTACACATTGTAAGTAAATTTTAACGCATTCACACATGCACACACACAGTTCAGTTCCAAATGTGAAAACTGGTAATAGTTCATGGTGTTGTATTTGTACATAAATTGTTATTTTGATGTAAAAACAAACATTTTTGGGAATGTTTATGTTGTCGTGTAATTGTCTATTGTGCCGCGCTGGCTGCCACAAAAGCAGAAAAAGTTATACTAAAAGTTATACTATATCTTTTCACAAAAAGATGTTTTTTGTCCCTTTTTTAGTTGGGAACGGATATTTTCCTGAAACGTACAGGTGTTCTGATTATTAAAGGTAGAAACAGACAAGGGTTTAATCTTCCCTTTGGTAGGTTCCATGTTTAGATCCATCCATCCATTTTCTATACCGCTTATCCTCACAAGGGTCGCGAGCATGCTGGAGCCTATCCCAGCTGTCTTTGGGCGAGAGGCAAGGTACACCCTGGACTGGTCGCCAGCCAATCGCAGGGTATATATAGACAAACACTCACATTCGTACCTATGGACAATGTGGAGTCACCAATTAACTTAACATGCAACATTGGAATGTGGGAGGAAACCGGAGTACCCGGAGAAATGGGGAGAACATGAAAACTCCACATGGAGATGTCCGAGTGGGGAATCGAACCCCTAGCTGTGTGGCCTGCTAAAATACCACCTGCACAGTTACTGTAAATGTTTCATGACGGAGGCAGTTTGACCCTGGAATATATTATTTCTTTTTCTACTATTTCTTCTAAGAACAATTGTTCCTACAGCTGAATAAATCAGAAGTTGGCTCACATTCTAGAACAGATTGACCTCAGAGGTTCCACAACTGACGGTGATATGTCTCTGCTTATTATATGACCTGCCACAAGACACCCCCTTGATTCTCTCTGTCGACCACAGGAACAAATCCACACAACAGTGTCAGTGTGAGGGATTGTGGGTATTTTCTTCCTCTCGGAGTAAGGATTAGGGGCTACTTAGTGCTTTTGTATGAAAGAAAAACATCACTGTGTGAACAACAGTGGCTTCCCGGATGCCTGCGTGCACTTTGATGCTGCCGAAGCGGCTCGAGGCCATACCGGAGAGAGAGAGAGAGAGAATCGAATCACTGGTGCGTTGGAAAAACAGACAGTTATACATCATAGCATATCATAGCAATCAAGAGTTATAATGCAAAAACAGTAAATGTTGGAATTATGGCCAGGTTTATCTATTTAAAGGGGACTTATTATGCTCATTTGTTGGCCCTTTGTATGGAGTTGTGAACTCCTATAGAGCAGCTACACATGATAACCAGCTTTCTTGATCTTCAAGAATCTGCACCTATTCCAGCTGTATTTCGTGCTTACTGCAAATTATTTGGACATAACAAGAGGCGGTATACAGGGCGGATGAAGAACACAGCATTCCAAGACAAACACTTGCTCCCCATCGTAACATTTGGTGGTGGTTCCATCATGTTGTGGTGCTGTGTGGCCAGTGCAGGAACTGGCAATCTTGTTCAAGTTGAACGTTACATGGATTCCAGTCAGTATAAGCAGATTTTTGCCAACAGTGCTCAAGAATCAATAACAAAGTTGAAGTTGCGCTGGGGCTGGATACTTCCAACAAGACAATGACCCTAAACACTGCTCTAATTCTACTAAGGCATCATGCAGAGGAACAAGTACAATGTTATGGAATTCCCATCTCAGTTCCCAGACCTGAATTTTATGGAAAATCTGTGGTGTGATTTAATGGGGCCTGTCCATGCCTGGAAACCATCAAATCTAACTCAACTGGAGATGTTTTGGAATGAGGAATGGTCAAAAAGACCTGCAACCAGAATCCAGACCGTCATTGGAAGCTATAGGAAGCATTCATATCTGGAAAAGGAGGCTCTACTAAATATTGATCGAATTTTTTTGTTGGGGTGCCCAAATTTAGGCATCACACTACTAATTATTGCAGACTTTCTGTAAATCCGATAATTACTTAATTTCACTTCTCTCACTGTGTTTGTCTGCTATATGATATACAGTGAAGAAAATAAGTATTTGAACACCCTGCTATTTTGCTATTTCTCCCACTTAGAAATCATGGAGGGGTCTGAAATTTTCATCGTAGGTGCATGTCCACTGTGAGAGAGATAAACTAAAAAGAAAAATCCAGAAATCACAATGCATGATTTTTTAACAATTTATTTGTGTGATACAGCTGCTAATAAGTATTTGAACACCTGAGAAAATGAATGTTAATATTTGGTACAGTAGCCTTTGTTTGCTATTACAGAGGTCAAACGTTTCCTGTAGTTTTTCACCAGGTTTGCACACACTGCAGGAGGGATCTTGGCCCACTCCTCCACACAGATCTTCTCTAGATCAGTCAGGTTTCTGGGCTGTCGCTGAGAAACACGGAGTTTGAGCTCCCTCCAAAGATTTTCGATTGGGTTCAGGTCTGGAGACTGGCTGGGCCATGCTAGAACCTTGATATGCTTCTTACGGAGCCACTCCTTGGTTTTCCTGGCTGTGTGCTTCGGGTCGTTGTCGTGTTGGAAGACCCAGCCACGACCCATCTTCAATGCTCTGACAGAGGGAAGGAGGTTGTTCCCCAAAATCTCACAATACACGGCCCCAGTCATCCTCTCTTTAATGCAGTGCACTCGTCCTGTCCCATGTGCAGAAAAACACCCCCAAAGCATGATGCTACCACCCCCATGCTTCACAGTAGGGATGGTGTTCTTCGGATTGTACTCTTCATTCTTCTTCCTCCAAACACGCTTATTGGAATTATGACCAAAAAGTTCTATTTTGGTCTCATCTGACCATAAAACTTTCTCCCATGACTCCTCTGTATCATCCAAATGGTCATATGCAAACTTAAGACGGGCCTTGACATGTGCTGGTTTAAGCAGGGGAACCTTTCGTGCCATGCATGATTTCACATCATGACGTCTTAGTGTATTACCTACAGTAACCTTGGAAACGGTGGTCCCAGCTCTTTTCAGGTCATTGACCAAGTCCTGTCGTGTAGTTCTGGGCTGATTCCTCACCTTTCTTAGAATCATTGAGACCCCACGAGGTGATATCTTGCATGGGGCTCCACTCCGATTGAGATTGACCGTCATGTTTAGCTTCTTCCATTTTCTAATGATAGCTCCAACAGTGGACCTTTTTTCACCAAGCTGCTTGGTAATTGCTCCGTAGCCCTTTCCAGCCTTGTGGAGGTGTACAATTTTGTCTCTGGTGTCTTTGGACAGCTCTTTGGTCTTCGCCATGTTACAAGTTAAAGTCTTACTGATTGTATGGGGTGGACAGGTGTCTTTATGCAGCTAACGACCTCAAACAGGTGCATCTGATTCAGGATGATACATGGAGTGCAGGTGGACTTCTAATGGGCAGACTAACAGGTCTTTCAGGGTCAGAATTCTAGATGATACACAGGTGTTCAAATACTTATTTGCAGCTGTATCACACAAATAAATTGTTAAAAAATCATGCATTGTGATTTCTGGATTTTTCTTTTTAGTTTATCTCTCTCACAGTGGACATGCACCTACGATGAAAATTTCAGACCCCTCCATGATTTCTAAGTGGGAGAAATAGCAAAATAGCAGGGTGTTCAAATACTTATTTTCTTCACTGTATTTAACTGAAATGGCCGATCCCAACAACTAGTGACTATTTTAAAAGGAAAATCTTGAAAATGATCAGGGGTGCCCAAACTTTTTCATACCATTGTACATTGTATAAACAGTATATGCACTGTAGATTGGATGCACAATGGGATGCTCAGTGGCATTAGTGCAAATTCTTCCAAAAATTGTGTTGTCTATAAGTAATATTCGTCAATATAACCAGTGTTCTGTGGCTCTTTTGTCTCATTGTTTGTGCCAGCGCTTTATATGTGAGCGTGCATATTATAGCAAGGCAGCCAGCTGTGAAAACAGCTTAATTGCCAGTAATCACTTCTGATGGAACATGTTTCCACTATTTGCCTCCATTAAGGATGCCTTCTTTTTCGGTTCTCTGTCAATTGCTGCTGCTGCTGCTGCTGTGCCAGGTGGAGCTCGTAGAATGATGAACGTGTCATTGAAGGGGATTTGAGTGATTACAAAAACGTTTTTAGAATTATGTTTTTACACTTCTGCCGGATAATCAGAGAGATTTTCAGATTAGTATTGAAACAGACGAGAATGCTGCAGTAGTCAGGGTGAGTACATAAAATTTTGTCAAATTTTGTATTAAAAGCCATGCAAATAGTAAAAAATGTAATTATCAGAAAATAATATACCTGACAACTGAAAGTTTACCGCTTGTATCCCCCCCTCCAAACTCAAAACATGTAATGCATGTACAGTGGTGATTTGTCTCAAGAGGCCACAGTGCCAAAATTATTTTCATATTTGATTAATTGCTAAGCAAGGCACCAAATCCCTAATTGCTCCTGATGAGCTGCTTGGCACCTTTCACGAGAGCTGCCATCAGTGTATTAACACCAGCGGGAGCCACTGAATCATCAGCAATATTGTAAAGCTCTTTAGACACACAGTGATAAATGGAGTACGATAAAAATGCAATCCATTCCCTACTTAAATCACTCATGAACGCTGAGTTCCAGGTATGACTTATTTTTTTCCTAAAAGCATGCTAATTATTACCCAGCAATACATTGTTGATGAATGAAGATGAATACAAGTTAAAGTTTCTGTAAAACTGCATGAACAAAAACAGTGGAACCAACCGCAAAAGCAGTTCAATTCAACCCTCGGCCATCTCTGTGTGGAGTTTGCATGTTCTCTCCGTGCATGCATAGGTTTTCTTTGGGTACTCCAGTTTATCCTCCCAAAAACATGCTAGGTTAATTGGCGCCATTTTGGTGTGCAAAAATGCATAATTGCACATGGGATGCAAGATACACTAACAGCATTTAACTTATGTGTAAATAAATTGTGCAGGAAGGTGGCATTCAGTCACAAATTGCATGCCAAGTAAGTGAACAGTGTCCAAACAGTGTGTCAGGTGTACCATCTATAAATGACATGCATAGCCATGGTGTATCGTGGGACATTGTGGAGGCATAATGTGTTTAAGTAGAAACACAGCTTTAGAATGCCTGAGAGCCAACAAGTGTTTCTTCTTCAATAAATGTAATAAAGAGCCTTAACCTCAATGTAATTCTTCCTCATTTTGTTTTTTGTGCGGAACTATTTATCTTTGGCAAATAGCATTGCTGAATGCTTGATAAAGACAAATGCACAATTTGGATATTTCATTTGTATTTCCTTTTACGCCATTTCACCTCTTGGTTGGTTCTCACAGTTTTGCCTGGTAGTCAGTAAATATATTCACCATGAAGACATTTAATTCTCCCTGTTAGTCCACAGTACGGCCAGAGGTGAGCTTTAATAAGGATCAATGGCACTTTATCTGGGACAGGACCCAGGCCTATGCACACACACACACGCACACACACACAAAAACATCAGTGGATTCAATTAAAAAGAGAAAGCTCCAACCACTGGCACTGGAAATTCAATTAAAGGATTTATGCAAAGGTTCGCTGGCCTTTTCTTTGTGTTGGAGTTTGTGTTTATGTAATGAGCTTTTCATATCAGGAATCAATATATCATCTAGAGTGAGGTCATGAGGGGAAAATAGTAAAAACAAGGTTTCTAAGGGTTTCTAAATGTTTTTTTTCTGCCCATTAAGCACATAGTGTCTCCTTACACATCTTAAGCTATATCCACACATGAGGTCTATAGCATGTATTCCCTGCAACAGACACTACATTGGAGTGATCCTCAGTAAAACCACTTACAGGACTCCCCCATCAGCCTGGCAAAGAGGCTAAAAGGCTGGGGGGGGCCCCCGATGGAGCCCCGGTGTGCACCCTGAGGTGTGTGTTTTAGCCTAATGAAATGGGATCTCAATAGACAATAATCCTTGTAACAAGATTGAACGGGGACACCCATGTCAATATTAGCAAATGGGATTGCTGGCTTTTGTGCGCACACACACGCATGCTGTCTGCATGCTCTCATACCTGTGTGTCCATTTGTGTCTCCACCCAGGCTTTAAGTGTTCTGGCTACACCTCAAGGCTCTGGGTGGGGACCCATAACTGTTTCCCACACCACCTCTATTAGACCATTTAAGCCCCTCCTGAAGTTCCTCCAAAGTTTTTGATTAATCTGCCACAGATGCATGAAAAAGGGTTTCCAGCAAGAGGTATAAAACAGGGATGCTGTGTCGACAAAAGAGGTGCATAAAGTAAAAAGTCATATAAATGAGACATCAACAGTGGCTTTGTAACACATGGATAGATAAACATGAACATCAATAAAAATAAAAAGCTGCATAAGAGAACTGACCTTAGACTGGTCTCAATCGTGAAGTGAACTCCAGAAGAGGAAGAAGGGAAGGATATAAAAGGTATTGGCGCAGAATTTGCCAAAACAAAACTCACCAAGCATTTGCCATTTTCAGATTCACCGTCTCAGATTTATTTGACTGTGTATTGATTGAAGCAAAAACATGCCATTTCAAGCAGCCATCCAAAAAGGGAAGCGTCACAACTTTATCTTTCCTTCCAAAGATCTCTGCTCACTTTCAGCTTAGAATCGTCCTTATACTGTCTCTGTGTGACATAACAGTTAGCATACAGAAATATGATGGCAAAAAAAAATCTATATATTTCCTCAACCGTGCTGGAAAATCCAGAATAGGGCAGCGTAACTTCCATGCTGGTCTGTGATGAACACAGTGATAGATGAAGTTTATAGGATTTACAGAAAGTGTGCAATAATATTTTTTCATTGTGCAAGAAAAAAACTCACCAAGCTGCTGTCATTTGCAGATTCACCAACTTTTATTGATGTCAACAATAATCTTACATGATAAAATAAAGAAGGGGCCGCACAGGGTGGCCGAGTGGTTAGCATGTAGGCCACACAGTCTGGAGATCTGGTTCGAATCTCCACTTGGCAAACTGTGTGGCGTTTGCATGTTCTTCCCATGCATTGGTTTTCTCCGGGTACTCCAGTTTCCTCCCACATTCCAACTCTAATTCATTCATAGATGTGAGTTTGTTTGTGCCATTGGCTGGGCAGGATGTATTCCGCCCCTCGGCCGAAGTCAGCTGGGATAAGCTCCAGCGTACCCGTGACCCTAGTGATGATAAGCAGCATACAAAATGATAGATGGATAAAATAAAGAAGCCAATCCAAGCTTGTTAAAGATACATCATAAACCTGAAATTGCTGTAAGGCACTGGCAAAAATAAAGTCAAAAGACAAAGAACAACAGAATCATGTGTGAAATGTATTTATTTATAGACACGGAACAAAAACAAAAAAGAATGAACATCATGTACTTCTCTCTAAGTGACCATTTTAGAGGTAAATAAATACAAACATTACACAATACCTGTCATAGTTATTGTCTGTCAAATATGACAATATACAGCATGTGGTTGTATTAATTGGGTAGAGCACTGGTGTTGGCAGAAGTGTATTTCCAGTTGCTGCTCTGTCCTGCTAACAGCAGTCATCCAGCGGATACTCCCTTACATTTCCCTCTCTCATAATCACCAATTAGGACTCCATTAGTTTGGCCTGGCAGCTCATTTGCTCTGGCGGCGGCTGAGAGGGAGGAGCTTACTCACTGTTTGGTACCACAACCAAACAAATTCCTATTCCTCCAAATGGGCATTTTTTTGCAACGTCAAGCGGCTGTCCAGCAGGAACCAGGAGACCCAAAAGAATAATCGAGTGGGGGGGTTCTATTGTAAGACACAGTTCTGTCAAGCCACTTCATTAAATGTACACCCCCTTGGTGAGGAGATGATTTGGGAGCCTTGTTAGCTGAGCTGATGGAGCCCAACTTGTCTCTACATTGCTGAAAAGGGGCAAGTGCAGGGCAGCACTGTGGAGCGCTGAGGAAGGAGAATGATGATGGATGAAGCCCAGGCTGAGTCGCATGCCCAGCACCAAACAGTCCCTCAGAAACATCATGAAATGACTCCATCGGCATTCAAGTCAACACGGAAAGCTCTGAGGTACTTGTTAAAGCCAACAGCTCCCTCTGCCCCATTTTGGCTAATGTTACACCAGAGGACCATGCTTAAAAGTTGTAAAAGCAGGTGCATATGTATGTGAAAAGGTCCGTGTCTACAGTGAAATGTTTAAAACTGAGTGGAGTTTATCTGGAATAATCAAAACTGATGATCCCTAAGACCTTTGGGAAAATATTCTGTGGTGTGATGACACATTCGTTAACTTTTTGGAAGATGTATGTCTCATTACATCTGTCATAAAAGTAACGCCGCTTTTCAGGACATCACACATCACACCAAGAGTAAAATATGGTGGTGGTAGTGTGATGGTCTGAGGCTGTTTTGCTGCTTAAGGACCTGGAAGACTTGCTATGATAAAAGAAATCAGGAATTCAGCTGTCTACCCAAAAATTATGTGAGAGGAGTAAAAGTCCTGACTTGAATCCTTTTGAGATGCTGTAGCATGACCTTAAAAAGGCACGTCATGCTTGAAAACCCTCCACCGTGGCTGTAACAATTCTGTGATAATGCATGTACCAAAATGTAAATGTAGGTCCGTGCTTCTGATAGTGTGTAGGCCAGCAGAGAAGGCCTTGCTGGCGCGAACTGCACACCACTGGTATAAGTACAGTGGGATACACACATTGTGGTCTTCCACAACCGTTTGTGAGTCTGTATTATAAACTGTACAGTAAGTGTGAGGAACACCAAACACAGCCAATGTATATTTTGGCTTTGTCTTAAGTTTCATTTTGTTATCCCATTTCCAATATGCTGGCATCTGCAGTCTCTGCAATCTCCATGGATCCCAAGAGCATGTACAAGCAATTAAAACAATAGCATCTTTACGCCCCTGCAACCAATAAACAAGCTAATGTCACCGCTCTATAAAGACACTGAGCGTCTGGGGCAATACCCCAGCTGGATTAGAACACAGCTCTGTGCTTTTAATACCCCGCCATAAAGAAGGTTTAAAGAAATGCATGCACTTTATTAAAGAGACTCTGAGGAAATAATATCAAATACATAACCAAGACTGCATGCTGAAGTTGGGGTGTAAAAGTAGACAGTATTATTTATCTATAACCGCAGTGTCATGGGGCAGAATTTTTAAGGAATCTTAACTGTAGTGATGCCTATTGCTTAATTAGCCATGCATATTTAGAAATAAGTGAAATATTCTGTAAGTACACAAAGCAAGTGAGCTGGTGCTTGTGAGAGGCGTAAATGTGCATCTCCATGCGAAACACTTAAGTGCATCATTTTGGCACCACAAGGCCTTGGAACATAACCACAAAGGATCTTTTCAGTGTAGGCAAAGGGATTCTCCAGTGTAATCTCCAAGAAGTGGATCCCAGACAGCCACAGGTGCCATTTAAGCCAGAATTTGAGAACTCCATTCTGCTAATGTGCACCACAAGTCCTTTCCATGAGTCAGTACATTTTGTTAATCCTAAAAATAAGAAGAACGCAATGGAGACATTTAGAAGGACAGCCGTACACTATTTCATTTTGTTTTGGCACTACACTCAATTCTCATTTTATTTTAGTTTTATTTAAAAAGAAATATCCCCTCTTTCCTCATTAAATCAGACATGCAGCTGGACAAACATAACCCCGACCCAGCACCATGGTCAGGATAAAATATGTAGCAACTGTAGAGCAAATTTCGGTAAGGGAGAGCGGGGTGTGAGAGAGAGGTGTGAGAATGAAGGACATACTGTATTATGTAACTTTATGGTGAAGTGGGAGAGGAGGTCAACTTAAGTCCAAAGGATGCCATAGTTTTTTTGTTATTTTTGGGGTTTTCTAAAGAGAAAATTAGACTAAAGAACAATATTAGAATAGTGGTTCACACGTTTTTACAGCTATATAGTCCTCGGTTTCAACCTCTGTTGCATTCACAAGAAATGAAGAAAGTGGCCACAAAATTAGAAATGGGTTGAAAATTAATTAGGGAACAATTATTATTATTATTATAAGCAACAAACAATTATTTTCTATGTCAATGAATCTCCACGTTGTTGTTTCAATTAATCAAGAAAACGGTTCGGGCCCTTGACGGCTCAAATCGACAACAACAAAACACAAACAGAGGCTTGGTCCATAACATATCACCAGGACATGCAGAGGAACAAGTATAACCTTCTGGAATGGACATCTCAGTCGGCAAACCCAAATATTGTTGAAAATCTGTGGTGTGATTAAAAGCGGTCTGTCCATGCTCGGAAAACATCCAAACTGAATCAACGGGAGATGTTTTGGAAAGAACTATAGTCAAAGATACCTTCAACCAGAATCTAGAACCTCATTGTAAACTTTTATTTCTGTAAGAAGAGGATCTACTAAATATTGATGCAAAGCCCTGGTCCAAACCCGCTGTACTTGCAAGTGTGAGTAAAATTTGTTGATGAGTACCGACTCTGGATTTGGGAGCATACAAACACTAGCTACACACAATAACCTGCACAGAAAACTTTCTAGATTTTGCAGAATCTCCACCTATTCCAGCTGGATTTCCATGGATTTGTGCTTCCCTCCAAAACGGTTTGTTTTAATTAATTCCACCTACGGCCGCCTCTCCGCACACCCATTCTGATGTGATTGGTCATACCACATCCATATAAGGAAGTCTGCTCCTCTGTGATGTCACAAAGAGGCAGTTCTACCACGCCTTTTGAAACTCAGCGTTTTGAGTCATCCCAAATGTTTTTCAGGGCTAATTTCCAAATGCGCAAACCTCATTAGCTGAAACGTTGGCATCATTTAACACGAGAATACAACATTCTAACTACATTTATAGGTCAGAAAAGTGGGAAAAAAGCACACTAGGTCCCCTTTAAACAATTACGCTGGATGTATGTGATTGGTATTGGTATCCAAACATACAAAACATCTGTAAGAAGTACCCCACCAGATCCATTATACGTAGCTGTGGTGAAACATTTCTATTTGTCGCAGTAATTTTAATTTTTCAATATGCGTTACCACCATCTACAGCACTGGTGGGGTACTTTATTCTCCAGCTTTGGAAATGACCACAACAAATGGATTGATATTCCTCCTCTTAATAATAAAATAAACAGATGCATGTGTTGAGTGGCCTTTGGATTGTTTATCTACTTAATTTGCACTGTTGTTTCTTCTATGTGTGAGCATGAAGTAATACAGATCAGTCACGTACAAGAAAAGACTGAATGAGAGCATTAGCAGTGCGGGGGGATGTTGTCATAGCATATTATGTTTGTGTTCACATCAAACACGCTGCACGTCCACCGTCTCCTGACAAGTGTTTGACCATATCCCTTGGTAGGAGTGTGAGGAAGCTGAAAATACACACTCATCGTGCACTTGGCAAACAGAGATGATAGGGAGCTCCCTGATGATGTTCAACATAAAGTTTATGAAGGTAAACTATGTGATGTTTATGCAGTTATCCATTTAACTGCTTATGTATACGGTGAGCATATTATGATAAGGTAACAATAGAGAATAATTGGTTATTTTGTGCTCCGAGGTATATTACTTACAAACTCATTTTGTGAAATAAACATTATCTGTGTTACGGCTATTTAGGTCAGGCCAGACTACCTATCCCCGCATTAAAGTTAAAATCCCTGTTTTGTGGTCACTTGTGTACAGCACACATTCTCCATCCCCATCTTCAATTGCATGTCCCATACGTTAGAGAAAGAGTAAGTACTTTTCCTAGCAAAGGCGCCTACAGCTCAAGGGTTACTGCATGGTCGATCTCTCAGCGAGGTCCTCTCCATTCTGATTCAATTAATCTTTATTCCATCCCTTGCCAAAATCAATTGCACTCTGCCCAAGATGCCTGGTTAAAATGTGGGCTGGGACAAAGTCAGCCGGGGGACTGTATGGGATTCCCTAGTAAAAAGAGTTGTATATATTTGTACTTGTATATATTTGTGGATGTTTAGTGAAGTGATTATTAGGAGCATACTGAAATGGGGAAAAAATATAAAATCATGTTCAAAGAAACTAGGTCAGTAGGTCTTTTTATGACAACGAAAATTGATTAGATTTCTGTTTCTCCTGTCACTGTTTAGTTCAGTCGATGTACTTCTTTTTGTACCCCTACAATTTTACCAGGTGATATTTTGATGATCTTGATGATGAGTGAAAAGTTGAACATTTTGGAAGGTGTGTCCCCATTACATCTGGTTTAAAAGTTTAACATCATACCCACAGTAAAATATGGTGGTGGTAGTGTGATGGTCTGAGGCTGTTTTGCTTCTTCAGGACACAAAAAACGTGCTGATAAATGGAAGCATGAATTCTGCTGTCTACCAACCAATCCTGATGAAGAATGTCGAGCCATCTGTTCATGACCTCAAGGTTCTGCAGTAGAACAATGATAAAACAGCAAGCAAACCAGAAAGTCCATCTCTAAATGACTGAAGAAAATCAAAATGATCAATTTTGAGTGTACTTGTCCAAAGGTGGTCCAATGTGGTTGAATTACAACAATGATGAGTGGGCCAAAATTCCTCCACAGCACTGTAAGAGACTCATTGCATGTTATCACAAAAAAATTATCCTTACTAATAAAGTTAAATAAATAAATAAAATAAAAGTAAAGTAATGTGCCCTGTGATTGGCTGCCGACCAGTCCAGGGTGTACCCCGCCTCTCACCCAAAGACAGCCAGGATAGGCTCCAGCAACCCCGCAACCCTCTTGAGGATAAGCGGTGGAATGTGAATGAATGAATGAAAAGTAAAGTAAAATAAAATAAAGTTTTATTTTTTTTAAATGAATTTTGTGTTCAGTTGCATTGTCATTGACAAATATTTTATTTGTTTGATGATCTCAAACATTTACCGTATTTTCCACACTAGATAGATGAAAGATGGCAAACACAGAGGCAGTGCCGGGAGAGTTGCACCACCATATGTGAATGGATTGTGAATGCTTGGGCTAAGGTATCTGCTTTAACTGTTGTCCAAGCTTTGGCAACAGCCACCTGAAATTTAGACTGACTCCAACAATGATGAGAGGGAACCTGACATGTGTACAATTGAGACTCCACCTTATAATTTGGTGCACCTTATGGTGTGGAAAATATGGTAAGGTGTGACAAACCTGCACAAAAATAAGGGGAGAAACACCATTTTAAACCACTGTTGATTTCAAAGTGATAAAAGATGAATGCAAGGCCATTGGAGGTTAGGATAAAGTGATGTGAATGTTTTCTCTCGCTCTACAAATCAGTTTGTAAATTACAATTCATTTTGACTATTGGATCCTAAAAGGTTTCTATTACTATGGCTGTAAGGGGATAAATCCTTGCGAGCCAGTTCTTAGCCATCCATTAGCCAATTAGACACACTTACTGAGGCAATATGGTGCTAAAAGACCAGAGGAAATGGTTTGGATGTGAGAGAATGGCAGAAAACATCCAGTGATACTGAGTTCAGCGATGAAGAGCAATGATAACCACTGCAGTCTTTGGAAAATGTGACCTTGTGATGACAAAATAATTACTAGTTGACAAATAATATTATGAAGGCATAATCATTGTGGGCCGACCACAGAGTTGCTTGGATTTAGTCCATGGTGTCTTTTAACATGTGCAGCCTGCCATATGAAACAGACAGTTTCCATTGCAGTCTGTGTTTTGAAAGCTTTGTGTCCGAATCCAATGCAGTCTACTACAACCAAGTCAAGTAATTAACAACTTTGAAGGTTGAAGGTTTTCTCCATCCCGGGAGTGAAGACCTTAACAAATGGTTTTAATAGGCAAACCTTTGTTAACCAAATATCTAGTGGGGTGCCTCACGCCTTTGACCACAGAGCAAATATGAGTAATTTGTATACATGTCTGCTGGGAGCCATAACAACCACAATGGGAGAAATTACTTTATGTAATTACTGTGAGCAAATATCCTGGTAAAACACATGAGGGTATGTCTTGTGAAAGAGAGGGAAGAGCTGATGGTTCAGGTACTTTGTGGAGAACTTTTCAGGCACTCACAAAAATATCCGGCAGATTTACTCACCTGGAAAATGAAGCCAGCATCCAGTCCACCTAAAGACTTTAAAATATGCCGTCCTAAATTCACGTCTGGTATTTGATTTAGCAGAGTTGGGAGTTGTGTGTGCATACAGACATGTTTGCATTAGATGTGCTTATGTACTTAGTGATGTATGAGTTTAGGGTAGGATCGCGAGAACCTCGATGCCAGCTGCTGGCTGCCATTCACACCTGAGAGGAGCCATGTCCTGATGAGAATTAATGTACTCTGACGTCCTGCGGGATGCTGGCAGTCTCCAGAGGGCCTAATGAAGAAATACAACCTTGCCAAGAGAGAAGGGGGCATACAACAGGACTCCCTCTGGACCCAGGAGAGGGTATCTAGAGAGAGGGCATCCACTGGCACAGGAGGCTTGAAGCAATAATACATAGGCGTAAGAATAGAATAGTCTTGGGAGGAATTTGGTCACTTTCATTATTGATGAACCTTCCACCTATGTTCATTAAACATGCAGAAATGGTAATCTACTCAATAAATACAAATAATCCATCATTTTACACAGAACTCTTGAGAATTCACCAAATTGCATGCAGGTTACATTTAGTGACCTGAGAGAGAAAAAAAACATGAGAGAAGGGTGTTAAAGGTCTGCAAGGTTAGAGGACCAACCCATTTGGATCATGTGTGTCCTGAGAGAGGTCACATTTACAAAGACCTGGTTTCATTCAAGTCATTATGCAAAATCCATTTGGCTCCCAACTGATCTATCATTCAACGAATGACAATGCTTTTCTTTGCGTGCAGGATGAACATACCTCTTATACTGCAACTAGTTCAACTATTTCACCACCCTACTGTGTATGAAGGTGTAAAAACGAAGGTACCACAAACATACTGAGAATAGATTTGAGATGATGTTGTCAAACGGTGTAAGAGATCCTTGCAGAGTCCAGAATTGGGGGTATTAAATTAAAACCAATGTGGTAAAATCCATCCTTTGGACCACCTTGAGTCAAAACAGTTGAGGTACTCCTGTAGGTTCAGTCAAGGTCCAAACAGAGGCAGGTGTAGACTGTGGCGAGCAGCCTTTGGATCTCCTCAGTGTTGACACTCCCATCCAAAAACCACCAGGAAGTGGTGGCAAGAGCTGAACCAGATGGAATTCCAGACGTGTGACCATGTGACGTCAGAGAAACCAGCATGTATCAATTGCACGACCGCAGGCTTTGGCCACACGTTCTTCTGTCCATTTAACAGAATTGGCTAGGGGAATGTGACAATAACCAGATCGTCTAGGGAAGTTCATTAGAAGTTTCCTCATCTACAGACTACCAGGGTAGCGCTGTCTCGACTCACTGGAAAACTAATCTCTGAGATTTATTGGTGGAAGTTCACAGCAACGACTCCTTTGAATTGATTGCAGAAAATACTGGGAAGATACATTTAATTTTCTGCTTCCTATAGCTCTATAGCTCCTATAGCTTCCTATAGTTCTTACAAAATCAGACTATGTGTAATGGTCATTTCAATTTACCTGAATTAAATTTCATTTACATGTATGTTTGACAGTATGACAGTATGTTTTAGACAAAGACATATTGAATAATTTCAAAAAGTGTGGATTTGCGAGCATGCAGACACTATGTAGCTCTGAGTCGGGCTACAGATGATGTGTGACGTGTGCGCCCACTGCAACCACTTCTGACTCATGAGCACACACTTGGTGGATACACGTCAGTCTTGGCAATTTTCCAGTTCGGCTTGTGTGGACCATGACAAGTCAGCGTTTGCGCATTTGTGATTTCAGCAGTGGTGCCAAGCTGATGGGTGAGTACCAGTGGATACTCCCATTGATTCCTGCATCCCTGCAGCCCTGATTCTCATGTAAGTTGCCTGGTGTGAGGGGCTGGTCAGTGCTACTCACAGTTTTTCCACTTATTTTTCTTTCTTTTCAATATGCCCCAAATACTCCATTGCAAAGAACACTGTGCCCCTTTCATTTTTCCTAATGAATTCATCTATTTGTCAGGTGCTTAAACTCCTGTAAAGGGACATGGCATATTCCTTTGGTCCATAGGAAAGGAGGTGTCAAGTTAAGACTGTTTTTTTGGAGTCTGGTGTTATGACAGAAATTGCTCCTTCATTCTTCATTAAAATGTCCCTCACATGTCTGTCAAAACAGCCTCTTCAAAGTGGCTGTCAAAGATATATGCAGATGAGAAGCACACTTCGGCGGGCAAACATCACTTCCAGCTGAGCAAACATGCTCAGACAGAACAAGCAATGTACGATAGACTGGTCGAGTTTCTGGTCAAACAGTATAGAGCATCAACACACATACAGTAATGGCAGCACTTTTGATGCTATAGGGCCTCTATAGATGAGTGTAATGTGGCTTAAGGACACAAAAACAACAAAATTAGAGCAGAAAAGAGCATAATAGGTACTTAATGAGACATAATTAACAAAGGCGTTAAATTACTACTTATGATTTATGTACTCTTCCCTGTATGGATGTTAATGAAGGAGCATAAAGTTAAGGAGAAGAGGAAAAAAAATGTCTGTACCATTAAAAGAGAGACAACAAATCTTAATCAAGGTTGTGTTTTAATTGGCATAAGTGCGGGTTTATGGAAGAGTCAATTACCCTCTCGACACCAGTTTGATGCGCTCATTTTGCAGCTGCAGCTCTGCTCTGCACTCTGACCCCTCATCCCTACCTGATAATAGTCAGAACAGACCCCTGGCCTCTACTTATTAAAGCCTTTATACTGCACACAATAGTCATGTACAACATGCTACATCGATTACTTGTTTCAAGCCTCTCTTATTGCACTTTTGTGTCTCTCGGTGTGTGCTTCCCTTAGCAAAAATTCAGTTCATTTTATTAAGTATACTCCAGTATAAGTATAAAAGTGTACTACAGACCATGTGTTTAGTGTACTAGAAAGTAAACCAATTTCTTCAGATTTGAATTTTAAGCGTTTTTTAAACCACTATAACTCTTGCACTGTTGTGATCACAATGGACAGGCGGTAGTGCGAAGTGATATGACGGCAGAGAAAATAACGCATAACGATTTGTAAAGTCAGATTATTTAGAGTAGGCATTTTTGTGATGCAAATGTATTATGTTTTTGAACGCATATTGTTTTGAGAAGCCAAACACTTTACTTAATGGTCCCCAGCAACTAGTAGCTGGAATTACTTTCCTCAGCACGGAAATCTGACCAGAAATCGGCTCGGGACACAAAGTGGAAAGTGAGTTGCTGTTGACAGATTTCACTGCTTATGGGGGTGTCATACAACTTCATGTCAAAATATCTGAACTATCCCTTTAAGAAGCAAAAAAACTTACCACTTCCACACAGGTTGGGAGGATAACTTTTTTCACTGCCGTGTAGTGACCAGAATACGACAATATGTTTTCACTAATAATAGACTACAGTCTACCACAATACAGAAATCATTTTTTAGTTAATTAATTTCTGAAAAAAAACGTCCGCCGCTTGCGGAGTCCGTCTCAGGAGAGGCGGTCTCTGTGTGTGACTGGCCAATCTGAGAACGTGAAAAGTGAATACATAATGAGCATTTTCTTTAAACACCAATGTACTAGTTTCATACTCGTTTCTGGCAGATATTCATATAAACGAGTACCCAGCTAATCCCGAGTTTATTGGGTTCCTACATCCCTTTACTTGTCCCTGAGATCGACTACGAACAAATTAGAATTTTGCTGCATGTGCTTAAAAGCCATAGTTCTTTTTTGTGTCATTTTTGTTCCATCCCGCCGCTGATGGTTTGATCTGCAGTTCACGTGGAGTTCAAATGTAGCATCAGGGATTGTTCAATCCGTCCGCGGCTGTGAGGTGTCGGTAAGGAGTGGCCAGGGAGGAATACTTTCAATTAGAGTGATTTATGGCAGACTTTATGGAGCTTATTACACATGTCTTAAGACTGGGACTTTTCTGCTCAGTTACGGTAGGTCATTTGCGTGTTGATTACATGAAGAAGAATTGGACGTGTCGCAAATATCCCCAGTGACATCAAACCTCATCAAGGCTGCCATCAATCTAAAATAACTTGCAGCCCATTAGTCTTAATGAAGCTAATAACTATTTCCCTTCCAATTGTTCACCAATAAAAAAAATAAATGACAAAAATAGTTTTGCTTCTGTGGCCATAGGATGTAGGGTATAATCTTAACAAGGAAAAAACTATGTAATAATTTTTAGTTAGTTTTTTTTTTTTGGCATTACACCTGTCAGTGCCTTCACTGTGGCCTATCTAATAGTGTCGTAGTTATAATAAACATGTTTCATGGGAAATTACTCATATCTGAGGACTATGTTTAAACAAGGCGTGTGCGCCAGAGAAAGAGAGAGAGTCTTCTTTACATTCAATACAACTTAAATGGTCATAGAAAGAAAAAGAAATAGCTCATAGCTTTCAGTGAGGGTGTCATTGACAGATACAGAATCAGTGTTGGGTTATTTTTTTTTCCACAATGGAGACATTGTTTCATTTCCTGTCTACATGGCTGAGCGGCCTAATTTTACGCCAACTTTTGAAGGCAATTTTACATCGCCTGCGTCCTCTCTGATTTCAACTTGGTATGCATTATTTACACAGAAACGACGGCGTGTGCATGTGTGCGTGTGGTTGGCCAGGGTGGAGGTCTGTCAGAACACTCCTTGCCCCAGGTAATTATCCAGACGCCTTAGTACCGCCCGTTGATGAAAATGTGCGCATGTTTATGCACATGAAGGGGGATTACACGTTCAAACAGTCCAACTGCAATTCACTTCCTTGCTGTGTAATTATAAACGGATTAGGCTGTGTTCAAAATGCAAAGACGCCCCTTCTTTGGAATCATATCCTGTTCCAAATAATATATGAATACACACCCTTGTCTTATCGCATGGTATTTTATTAGAAAGACGGAAAAAAAACAGGTTCTGAGGACTTTTGAAAGAGGAAAAAAAAAACAATATCTATTACAAATTCATGAAGCTCCACAGTGTTAAAGTCATAATGGGCTGCAGGCAATGAGAAGGAAGACACGGTGAATTAATTAGCTTGGCAAAGAGAGAGAAAGAGGGGCCTTGGATTGGCCCTTCAGTGGGTTTCTCCCTCAGCTAGTCTGCCAAGCATGTAATCAGCAGCATCAGTAATTGAGATATACCAGTTCACATTTTGTCCTTTTGTACGTATGTTGCATCAGAAAAACGGGGAGAAAAAAAATCTTAACATGAGTTTGGTTAACTGTCTCTGAAACAGAGTCATATAATGCACACGTTATTATTTTGATCCATACAAGCGTATACTTCCATATTCACATCCCCAGGAAAGCATGGGGTGATAATAAAAAGAAGCTAATCCATTTGCTGCTTACGCATCCATATATACTTTTCAGGTAGCACAATAAGCTTGTTTGATAGAATACATAGTATAAAGATATTTTCTTCTTAACATAAGATGTGTTCTTGTGTGATGAATACTCCTAGGCTTGGATTTGGAAAATTGTTTTACAAATCCACTGGAGGTTTGCTTTAAAGTGTACAACTTTGTGAAAAAAATTCAATATTTACACTATTTTACCAATACAATACATTTTATTATGTTTGACTGAATTACCGTAAAACGGAGTTATATAGGACGGCGGGGTAATAAGGGACAATTTTCAGGAAAATGTTTTTGAACGATTTGTTCAAGAATATATGCTTCTTTGAAAAAAACAACGCAAAGCAGCTTCCTGTTTAACATGAAAAAGCAGAACTACATTTAAAACATTTTCCCGAAAATTGTCCCTTATTACCCCCGAAAAGTGTCCCTTATTATCCCTCCATCCCTTATAACTCAGTTTTACGGTACCATAAAAATAGAATTGGCTCCACTTAATCGTTTTTAAAATTAATTAATCGTGATTAATTAATCACCCCTTTGCAACTATGTCTGAAAATACTCATTTCCACCAGTGTATTTCAAAAACAGAAAGATAAGTCACAGAAAGTATATTACCGATATATACCTGCGACCCTAGTGAGGATAAGCGGTATATATCTTAGCATAATTAACGCATATGCATCATGACAGCGGCACAGTGTTGCTCCCCACAGAGTCTGAGTCTCTTTTATAACTTTATTCTGACCTGCACACATTAAAAGCAGTGCAATTCCAACACTTTATATGTATCTCCAACTTCAAACAAACCAGTCTCTTGTCCAACAGTGAGGTCGCATATATCCAACATATACGTCATCGAAAGATGTGTTTTGCTTTGACGTGGATAAACATACTCACCAATGTAGGCAAATTCTTGTCATTTGAAAAATATGTCAAAAAAGTGTCTGTGAAGAGGCTCACATCAATATCTTTCCACTCTCGACCTACATGGTCCTCGGAACAGATGTCGCAGAAGGTTTTGCACAAACTTACCACAAACACACCAAGAAATGCTCTGTCTGTCTTGAAAAGTTTGTTCTATTGCAGCAAGTTTCTATGGCTGCGGTGTGCATCGGTTGCAGTGTTCCGCTGGCTTTAATCAGGGAGCTGTTTTTTTTTTTGCGGCACAACTCCTTAATGCGTGCAGAAGGGCAATATTACAGCTGAGGGAGCCTTCTGGAACATTAGAGATGTGGAGGTTGAGAGTGCAGGCCCCAGTCATTCCCACAATAAGGAAGAGTTACACCAGAGACAGAAACAATAACGGCACTTCCTCCACAATAGTGCCCCATGCGCTTAAATGTAGAAAAATGACAGGAGGCGTTGTTCCCGGCTGCATTACTTTTGAGTTACTGAGGGGATTTGCAATTCAAAGAGCCTGAGGAGTGCTGACCACAACACTAACACATTTGCCCACTGAGGCAAATAAGACCTGGGGCAATTTGCTGCACCTTTTTGCAGGGAAACACACTTTTGGACCAAGTCATGTAAAATAAAAGTATGATAAACACCAAAGCTAATGAGGCTGGATTTAATTTTCAGAAGGCAAGATAGTCATGTGTAAGGTGTTAGCAGTGTGCCAAGGCCGTCTTTATTTCTTAAAGCAACTTTGATGGAGTTGGCCTTGATTATTTTGCAAAGTAGCCGTAATGTTCTACTTGTAAGTGAATGTTTAGCATATTTGCTTAACCACTAAAATTACCTTTATAGTCTTTAAAGCATTTGGATTTGCATTTGCCTTCAAAAAGTTTGCATCCAGTGAAGCGTTTTTTTAAGACATGTCCGTCTTATCTGATCCATTTTACTTGAACTATTAATCATAGTGAACTTCCATATGGATAAGCAGCATGTGAAGAGCACCGGACTTGCTGATTCTTTGTAAGTGAGCCCAATTAATCAGCCTCATCGGGTCAGAACGTGCTGTGTTCCGGCCTCAGAGAAACACAACTTATAAACGCTACCACCAACTGCCCTGTCCAGTCAGAACACACTGATGATTAATGATTAAACTTTTAAATACCATCAGTGATTCAGATGGAAATGTGGTGTGAGATGGTGAAAAACATGACATTAGTGAATGGTAAACTCCAGCTGTAGTGGGAAATTCTATAACAATTAGGGATGTTCCGATGAAGACCATTACGATAACATGTAATAGTTGCTGTATCTTGCAATAAACACGACCGAAACTCCTGTTACTGGTTAGAACATCACAATACCCAGGAAATTTAGAATCATGTAAATCAACAAATATGAGCAACTCAACACAATGCAGCATTTATGCAAGATAACAATCATGAATTGTTATGAAGGTAGAGCATACCTGTAAACCTGATTGATTGATTGATTGACTGACCTATGTGAGAAGGCAAAAGCCACTTTCTCATGCAAAAAACAATCAATTAGTTCTGCAGGTGGGATCCATGGCTGCTAATCAGTGATCACTGGGCCCTCAAGGTGAAGAGACTTGGAGACTAGAGGTGATGAGTATCATCTCTGCCCTCTTTGAGGTTCCGTTAATGGACAAAATGTTTGTTTCCGCAATGACTTGAGAATTGGAAATTACACAGCAAAAGATAACGACTAGTGAAAAACAATATATCAGTATTCTTCTAGACACCCTAAGTTTATTGAGAATTGTAAGAAATCATGAAAATAGATTTGAGTATCTGCACCAGGTGAAAACTGCCACCACCATAAAACCTTTTAACTCAAAAGCCAACGCTAGATCAAAAGCCAACGCTTAATATCAACTGTCATGCAAGTGTAATAATCTGAATAGTTTTGTAAAAAGCCAAATAGGAAGCAAAATGTCGACACTGACATGTCTCATTAGCATATAATTTATTATTTTCTTAGTTTATTTGCTAAATATGGTTACGTATCAAAGGTCTTACTCTTCCGACTAAAAAAAAGTTGTTCCGAAAGTGAAAAAAAGCCCACTTGACAGTGCCTGACCGCCTCAAACATGCCAGTGAAGCATATAAGTGTAGCTCATTATGACACCTTCTATACCCAACTCAGCACTTCATTACAGTCCAACAGGATTTGACTTTAAAGTCACTTTGATTGTGTTTGACTTGAAAAATAAGCAAGCTTGTTGGACCGGAGTCGACCTGTATTTGCGTCTAAGTCAAACCAGCAGCATCTGGCTTTCACGTTCAGATTTGAGGCTGACTTTTGAGGGGAAAAATGTTGGAATTGAATGAAAATCCTGCCCTCTGTCTGAGCAGATTGGATCATTTCCAGAGATGTATCTCACACGCCATACAGGCTAAAAAAATAAATCTTTAAACATGTACCTTAAAATGCACTGCCAGGATTTTTGCATTTGTCAGATACAGTGAACTTAAACATTCCCCAGAAATAACAAGCTGTTTTGCATTTAAAAGAGAGCAGGATGCTTTAAAATGCCTCATTTAAAGAGTTTCTTCTTTAAAATTGACCTAAATAAATACTCAATGACATCAGGATACTTCACTGACTCTCCATACACTCTTCCGGCCCACCATGTGAAAGTTTAGTGAGACAGAATTTGCGGCAGAATTTGGGCACACACCCCATTTCAACACGTTACCTCACTTGGAGTCCCACATGGTGTAACCTTTGTCCAAATCCTCAAAACAAACGGTCACTAAGTCTACATCAAACGAGCACCACCTGCACCAAGAGCTGATCTAGTGTCAAATCAATGTTTTGCTAGCAGCTCAAACAAAACAAGTGTACAAAATGTACAGCAACATAATGATTGTACAACATAATACAAAAACAAATCTTTTAAAGCGAACAGAGACACAGAGTCTCTATTCACTTTCTCAAACTTACCTCTTTATGCCTGCCCTTATTTAATCCTGTCACACACTAAACAACACAAATTCCTCTAATAGCATTAATGCTAGTCAAAATGTTATGAGGAGAAATGGGAGTAGGAGAGATATAGTTGGAATGACCCTCTCATGAGAAAGCATTAAAAAAAAAAGTGAACGTCTGTGATGTTTCCTCGACCATGGATCAAGTGTAATCCCTCTCGGCTCAGGTTGGAGTGTGGGGCAGTGGAATCCAACATCAAAGAGTTTATATATGCACTTGGAGGCTGGAAAATTCCAGGTATTGGGGTAAGACAAACAATATATGTGATGAGCAAATTATGCTATTTTAAATTGTAACAAATATGAGCAACATTGGCTGCACGGCGACCGAGTGGTTAGCGCGCAGGCCACCCAAGTTTGATTCAACCCTCGGGCATCTCTGTATGTTCTTCCTGTGCATGTGTGGATTTTCTCTGTGCACTCTGTGTATTATCCATACTCCAAATTGTCCATAGGTATGAATGTAAGTGTGACTGGTTGTTTGTTTATATGTGCCTTGTGATTGGCTGTAGACCACCCCACCTCTCGCCCGAAGACAGCTGGGATAGGCTCCAGCACGCCCGAGACCCTCGTAAGGATAAGCAGTAGAAATGAATGAATGAAGGAGCTACTTTTGCATGACATTTGCATCACTCGTTAAACTTTCTGTTTACAAACCGCACCACTCCCAACCTAAACAACATAGTAACGTCACATCATGTCAAAAAGCATCACTGCTGAAAAAAACAGCATAGACCAGCTACCAGCATGACCAGCATACACCAGCATAGGTACATTTTGTTTTCGTGCTGGTATGCTGGTCATGCTGGCAGCTGGTCTACAGACCAGCATACGGGCATGAAAACACAACATATGGTAGCTAGTCTCCAGACCAGCATACCAGCATGAAAATACATCGTATGCTGGTCTTGAAAACACAACATATGCATAAAAATATGCATAGACTATGCTAGTCTATGCTGTATTTTCAGGGTTTCCCAATCTATTTTCTTGAAAAACCATCATGAATGCAAAGAGTGAAGTGAGGCTAATTATTTTCAAGCAACATGAGTGTCACTGGCACTAATACCAGCAGCAACACACTCCATCATGGCTCAAATCCCTACAGTGTTCTGTCCTTATTGTTAATTTAAAAGTTGGGATAAGATACAATTCTGTGTATACATTATGTTATGAATAATTTAATATTAAAACAGAATTGATATTGTACAACCTCGGTTAGCATCCACCTTGGTTAATGTCAGAAATTCACCCCACAATTTCAAAGTAAGAGCTAAGAAGAGTAAAGAATTTTGTGGCGCAGGGTGGCGGAGCGTGGCGCACCCCATGCAGTGGTAATTTTGTCCAGCACACCACTGTGCGCAGTCAATTTGGTAATTTGGTAGACTGGGCGAACCAGTGGAGGAGTTCAAATTTTCAGCTTGACGCAGTGAACATTTTGTGACAAAACTGCGCACCAAAGGTGCGCTGAAAGCTCGACAGAGTGTCAGGCAGATTTCAATAGAATAAGCAATCACACCAACCACTGACCCAGCATGTTCATTTTTGCATTAATTGTGTCATCACCTCGGATGTCAAATCAAAGACGTAACACACAATGGGAACTCAACCTGGCGGCAGCTGAAAGTATGATGCCAACTAATGACTTTGCATTTTTCAGCCAACCACAAACAGCCATGGCATGTGATACAAAGTATGTAGTCTCATCGGCTTATCTCATCTCATGAATCTCATTCAAAGAGAAAAAACGAGAGACGTTCGTTGAATAAATGGGAGTCAGTCAGTGTCTTAAGGATTTACCTGTGATTGCCCATATTTCTCTATTTTAATCTTTATCACGGTCGCAACAAGAAGGTATACATAGGGAGCAAGGAACACCTGTGCAGAATCAGGCAGGGGTTAGACATTCTCATTTTATTCGTTTCAAATATATGTTTCTACATTTTGTATATTATTGTAGTTTTGATTAAATTGTTTAAAAATACATACAAAGCTCAAGTTTTTACTTGATTTAAATTTTTAGAATTGTTGGGTTTTTATTTTATAGTTTAGTTTATCCAAATGTCTATTTTGTTGTGTCAAAAAATAGACAAAAATAAATATTTGTGTCATCTTTGAGTATTTTTTTCCCTTCCAATTCATGCATCCTCCTGTCTACCAAATTGGTCTCACACTACTTTTAACCATGTTTACTTTGGCTTGAAACTAGATTAACCTTGAAAGGTTCTAAGGCTCGGCGGAGGGGTCTCGATACAAGCACACCCACAAATTATGTGGTGGCTGTCATATTTGTACTAGCTAGCACACGCAGTGAAAGACCCCTTCTGACGGTTGAGTCAACAAAAGAGATAAAAAAATTTAATTTTGTCACTTTGCATTAGAAATAAAAGTCCTCCGAAAAGAGCACATACGTATACACTCGTATTACCTGAGAAGCCTTTCCCTCTAATGGACTTCTGTGCTGTGATAAATGGTCCCATGCCTTCCCTGGACCACCTACCCAGCAGGAAAATCGGGTCATGCACCTGGAAGCTGGTCCAGGCCACAAACTAACAAATGGCATGTGATTAAGGGGAGTTATTACTCGGGACCTTGGCTCACACTGAAGCCAGTTGGAGGTAGAGAGCTGTTTGCTACAAGAGCGGGATGGGCCTGGAGGGAGCGGGTATTATTTCTACAAGGAATGCATGTCAAATTCAACTCGAAAAAATCCTACCAGACACCCTGAGATCTTGTACACACGCACAAGGATCAGGACTGCTTAGAGTACATACACAGGTATAAGCAAACACAACTAGTTCATTGTAGTTTTTCCACATAAAGGGACTATGTACAGTTTCTGCAATCAGCGGTGTGTGCTCTGACAAGAACGAGCTAACCATTATGCCACTGTTACTGGAACCTGCCACTTCCATCTGTTGGCTTGTGTCTCTAAACTGAAGGTACCTTGAAAGAAGTGGCCAACTATTTAAGAAAACAGAAGGACTGACAAAAGCATCCCCAGCACATCCTCCCTTATTTGCAACACCCACCTTCCACCGGCTCCGCCTCCCATTCTGTTATTGCTCCTTCTGCTCCTCGTGTCTGTTAAGTCAGCATGACATTTTATGATGCCTGGATATTAAAAAGCAGTTTCTATTATGTGTGAGAGGGAAGTGGAAAGAGGCATGCTCATGCTAGGTAATTAGGGGAAGCAGGCAGGGGGATATTTATGGATGCAGGGGGGGTGGGGGGGAAGACCAGGGGAATTGGTGTGTAATGTCCTGCTGTCAGTAACACTTTCTCTTTAACTCTGTAACAAACACTACAGCCTCCTAAATGGTTTGCTTCATTTGTCTAATGCGACAGGTTCAATGCTGCAGCTAATTGTTGATCAAGTTTGGGAAATGAAGCAAAGACAGCTCACATTTTATTTGACAAACACCGTAACTGTAAGAGTGATAACAAGTACTCATTGTGATCATCCACCATTGCTATTTTTAACACATCCCTGCAAAGTCAGTCAATTATAATATGTTTTTTAAGCAAAACTGCACCAGAAATGACAACTTCAAACACAATTTCTCCCATTACGTGGTTGCAGATCCTCTCTTGTAATATGATCATTTTTGTCTGACTCCAAACTGTCAGAGGTCAAACTAAAACATGAACCAAACCTGAGGTCTCAAACCTAGAGAAATGATTGTGTCATTATACTTTCACCACATGCATATACAGCGTCACTTGCATCTTTGACCTCATACAGTCAGACTTGTGGTTTTTGGCCCCGTGCAGCTGGACTGTGTCTTCCATTTAACATACAACAATATATCCAGCTGGGCCTGGCTGGACCACCAGCTCAATAACACTTTGAGGCTTTGACAGAATTGAGTAGAGGTGGTTCTGGCACTCAGGGGACGTGGGGGCATCCCTGGATCCGTATTCCTGCTAGCACAGGTCACAGGTTGTTGCTTTTCTCTCTCTGGCCTGGTTCAAGGACACAATGAAGCTTTAACCTCATCATCTTAGCCAACGTGTCTCATGGTAGCACTTCCAGATTTAGAGCTGAGAAATTGCACTTTGGGTCTGAGAAGTGAGCAGGGACAGATGTGATTGCTTCAGTTTAAAAATATTGTATGGTTCCATCCAGTTATCAGTTATAGTCTGCAATACCTTTAAAGACAAAAATACTGTATGCTTCCATTCAGTTATTACTTACAGGGACGGATTGACTAAGATTCCAGTGAGCATTTTGTGAGCAAACAAAAAATTGCATGTAGTGGGTGATTTACTGTAATTACTAATTAATTAGTAGTTACTAATTTTTAACAAATGCAAAAGTGTTGCAGTTTGCTCTATTTAAATGTCTATTTTGCATGTGCTACCAGCTATCAATAGGGTTGTGACGATAGGTTCAGCTCACAATATACAATATTGGGACAACAAGACAAGAATTCAATGACTAAATATACAACTGGGAAGATGTTTTTATTCAGCTGTGTCGCAAAACAAGTACATTTTAAAATGTTTTGACCGGAGCATGATGCTTTTAACTTCAAGCGACCCTTGAACTACTTTCCACAAATTGAAAAAATAAAATATTTTTCAGTTAAAATAATGCTGCTACAACTAATTTGATTGAACTAAGTTGATTACAATAGATTCACTTTATGATTGAAAGTAATGACTTATAACTATTATTAGTAATTAACTACAATCAAATAACTCAGATCAATTGTAGAATTATTATAGCTTCTGCTGGGACATTAACACAGTTTGAAAAAACGATTGAAAAAACAGCATGTCATTATTGAGTGACACAGGAAAGACAAAGCTGGGTTGGATTTCAAGGTTTATAGTGTGCATAAAAAACTTCATGTGCAGTTCCAATTCGGCCTTGCACACTGCTACTTCCATATTCCGTGCATTACCATTGACAGTAGCGATGTCATCGTTTACAGTCTGAGTGTTTCCCGAAAATCTGGACAAAACAGAAATGTGGCGTTATTGCAATATTCACATGAATCTTGCCAAATGCAATTTGCATCATAAATGCTGGAAATCATATTGCCTGTGTCCAGACAAGGTCACCTTGTATATTTTGATAATTGGTCCTTGTGAAATCCTACGCCCTTACCGCCAACTACAGGTGTTCCAAGGTATTCCTTGGAGGAGGTCTGCCGCCTACCGAGTACACTTGTTTGTAAATGTTTTATATTGAAGAGGTACAAAAGGATCCCACATGACTGCAGACTCTCTGCCACCTGTCACATTGCGGCCTAAAAGGGAAATACTCAGTGGAGCAGACTCCAGGCCGTCCAGTCCACTGTGTGCACTACACAATCAGCCTTCTGTTTTGCAGCTTCGGGTGGGTCCTGTTCCTTCCATCCGCATCCCTGTGAAAACAAGCCAATCTCAAACACTCTCTCTCTGGCTTACCCATGTGTAAATAGTCCCATACACTCTCTGGGACTTACTTCTAAACCCATCACCCACCACGGCGCAGCATGATCTTTGGGGAACCTAACCCCCTTCCTGCCACTTACCATTATAGTCCTGGCTGTCTGCTCCATTGGAAACATATGTGTGTGCTCACATGTTCAATGTATTCATGCATGAACATGTGGACTTGCCGAGGCATTCTCACTGTACCTCCAGGGTGTCACTATGCACACAAAGTCAACAATGTCGCCACTATAAATTCGTTCCCCCATTCCCGTCTTGATCTTTGCCAACCACTCAGATATTAGATTACATTACAATTCTATGCTGGGAAAAATATATTGAGACAAAACAAAACAACAAAAAACATCTACATTCACACCAGTGGTGGTTTACTAAAATATCTGTCCACGTGAAACCTCAATTTGTGGGATGTCAAGCACATGTCAAAGCAACAGGTGGTGCTCCAGCCGACTCACGGGATAGTTTAGCCTAGTGTCAAATTTGAAGGAAAAAAAGTAAAAAATCAATTGGAATGGCACATATAGTTTTACTGAGGCACCTTAGTTGGTTGTAAGGTGCATTACAAATAAATAAAACTTTATTCATCACAGCTCCATCTGCCGAACCTGGTGGGTGACTGTCCCCTTGACTCCCCTTGACTTGCACAGCACTTGACTTTAGCCACAATCATCACATTGACAGCCCGTCAATAGCAGCTCTAACTCGAATTTTAGCTTGCAGTTCAATGCAATCATCAACGTATGACGGCTCACATCTAGAAAACACTTGTTAATTGGGCCACTCGCATGCCAAGGTACCACTGAATATGACAATTAAAACAATACCTGCATAGCTCCAGTTTCTGGCAGGTGATAATTTGGGATAACTCAAACAGAGTGACAGTAGATACAAATAACTTGGGTCTTGCTGCAAGAGCCATCTTATAGCGATTTGAAGAACTTTACCAAAACTCTTTTCTTTCTCCGTTTCTGCTCAATATTTTCTTCAGCTTGTGGCTACACAGTTACTGCGCTCCAAGGAAACTACGTATTGGTCATTGTACTGACCAGCAAGATCTGTTCCTACATCACACTAAGGTCCATTTCCTGTTCTAATGTTATCATCACACTTTGTAGTAAAATTGACCCTGACTCCAAAATACATTTTATAGAAGAATATATATATATTTTTAAATACCACTGATAGTGTGGCCATGGCTTCTCCAACACACACCAGACTACACTAATGAATTCACCTAGAACCAGAGGACAGAAAATGACTTCAATACATCACTGTTCTCTCATTCAAGACCCTTCCTACCACCCAACTTAACACTGCGGTGATAAATGGCAATTGTGTAAAAATGCCCCCTCCTTCCCTTACTCCCATTGTGTGGTATGACGCACAGGAATCCTCCTAATGTGCAATGATGAAAATGTTCTGCCACTGTGACGAGGCAAAGCCAACATATGGTTGAGTATATCGCAGGCGACATTGACGCATGGCTTACCTTAAAAGGAGACTCGTCCATGCCGCTTGCTTTGGCGGTCCACATCCACTGAAGAGAGCCCATTCATTCGGAAAGGAAAAAAGCGTACAACATGTTTTGGGTACAAGAGCTTTATAGTGTGTGTTGCTGAAAGTCATACAAACACTGGAGCCTGAGGGTGGGCAAACACAAGCTGGACCACACACATGCACATAAAAATAACATTAATGCATATGGATCTTAATCTATGCTAACATTCACACACATAAACACTCACACTTACTCGGATAAAACATCCAAATAACACAAAATCACTACATCAGGCCAAGAAACACAGACAAAGTCTGTTGCCTAGTCGTTCTTTTCAGTTCCAAACAGGCCTCAGTATTTCCATAGCGTGGACTCGCACGCAGAATTTATGTCTCTGATGAGCTGCGGTAAGTGATATAATAATCATACTGCCTCATGTTTGCCAGAACACTTGCCCATATTGTCCTGCCGGCTCAATGCCTGTTGGAGCGGGGAGCCTCAGCCAAATAAACAGTGGCCTGTTTATTAAGGCAGGGAATCTTAATAAGGAGTAATGTCAATACTAGTAGCCATATTCATGATATATAACAATAATATCGCAATAGAGATTTTGCAATAAATATAGAGATTCTAACCCAGATCTTCCTGATCTCCTGATTAACATGCTAATCAATCGGCCACCATGCGGCCACGTTTCAGATCATCATACAAACTTAAATATTAGTCAGTTACAACACCACTGAATGTTTTTTTTTAAATAAAACTTGTAATGCTTAACAAAGTGATTGCTCCCCTAAACCTAATAACCACCCTTGGACCACCCTTAGCAGCAGCAACTGCAGTCAAGCGTCGCAATGAGTCTCTTACGTCACTGTGGAGGAATTTTGGCCCACTCATCTTTGCAGAATTGTTGTAATTCATTGGAGGGTTTTCGAGCATAAACTGCCTTTTTCAGGTCATGCCACAGCATCTCAATAGGATTCAGTTCAGGACTGTGACTAGGCCACTTCAAAGCCTTCATTTTATTTTTCTTCAGCTTTTGAGATGTGGACTTGCTGGTCTGTTTTGGTTTGTTGTCCTACTGCAGAATCCAAGTTGGTTTCAGCTTGCTGTCCCAAACAGATGGCCGGACAGAGCAGAATTCATGGTTCCATTTATCACAGCAAGCCTTCCATCCATCCTTCCATTTTCCATGCCACTTATGCCCCCTAGGGTCACGTGCAAGCTGAAGTGCTTCGGACAATTGTTTTTGGGACTTAAGACCGCCACTGAATATATAACACTAATGTAAAACACGGGATACAGTTTGAGAACCCTGATCAAGAGGGATCACATTGCTGGCTATGGCAAAGCATGAGAACACATTGATCAACGTATAACTAAGAGTACCAAACACACTGACAACACTTGGATTGATCATTTGTGCCACAAGAGATGAAAAAGCCTCATAACTCACTATGTGACTACAATCGTGATACACGGCTTTCATTTTAAGACAATAAAGTAAATGGTCAATTTGGAGCAGGAAAAAAACTATGACCTGTGATTTTTCATTAGAGGTTTTTTTTTTTTTACAGGCCATTTTATAGACACTTTTGTCCCAACTGACAACACCCATACCTGCTGTGGATAATATACACCATTATCATCCACAAAACCCAGAGATCACTTTCAGCATTGCAGGGCGGATAAGATGTATTCTGTCAGAAGCACAGTACAGTACTGTTATAATGTAATTTTGTCATTCAGCATTTGTTTGTAAGAAAATATTTTTATTGGTGGAGAAAACCAATTTTGGTTGAAAACTATTTTCTCCAAAAATAGTATTTTTTTTTTTTTCAGAAAACCCATCTCATTTTGGGCTCTCATTTTGGCCTCAAATTTCGTTGCACAGCGCGCAAAGTGCCGATCCCACGCAGTGGCAATTTGGTTGACCGGGGAGGTGTCCACATTTTCAGATTGGCGCAGTGACAATTTTGTGACAAACCAGCGCAGCAAAGGTGCGCTGAAAGCTCCCCAGCTCTGGCCTGGTCTATTCTTGGTGCAAGCTAAGCGCACCCTGCACAGTGTACACAAGTCAACAAAACCTCACAGGCAGGTTTGTCGGGCAGATTTCAGTCCAGTCCTGCACATTTAAAGGCAATGAGAGGCTCTCATTTGATTGGCTAAGATTACACTCAGCTGTTTTAAACCCTCTCATACCTTCTCTTTTCCCTCTTTGACACTTGCGCCGGTGGGAGGGACGGGGGCGTGGGTGCGCTGCACTGCGCCTGAGTGCGCTTCTCACAAAAATTGCAATGTGTGCTGGCACAGAGCAGGCGTCTCCACGCCCTCTGTCTCATATTCTCTTTCTGCTGATGGCGGCGCGTCTACAAGAAAGCAGCAAGAGAGGCACGAGCTGAACATTTTTCACTGGCAAGTCTTCAAAGTGCTTGTTTTTGTTGAGTATGTCATCCCAAGGTTGTAATTATGCCCTACAATGCCACCCAAATGTCCTGCATCTTCTCAATATTTTTGCAAAAAACCTAACTGCCAATAAAGCTATTGAGGCTGAAGGAGAAGGTTGAAGGGAGGGAAAACTTCTTTAATATAAATTAATAATTACATTAGTCATGTTTTATTACAAATGATCAGCCACATTCAGTGGCTATTAGATGCAGCAGCAATGTCCAAAATTCACTTTTTTAAAAGGCGTCTTAATTACTCAATTACCACCCATGAATAGTGTATTATTACTATATACTAATAGTGTATCTGGATGAGAATAATTATCATTGAAAACAATCAAAGACGTAACCTATTTGGAAGATCTGTCCTAAACAAATACTAATTTATTCTCATGTATGCTGTGAGGTTGATAAAACAGTGAGTTAGTTTGTTGACTTTGAGGTTAAAGTGTCTTAGGTCCCAAAACAAATAATTGTGATTTGGCCCATCAGTCTCAGTATTGTCATATCCCAGAAGCGTCTCTCTCGTCATCCTTATTTCCTGCTTGGTAATAAGCACCTGAATGCATAAAAGATGTTGCTCAAGTCCTTCCTGTTTATATGAATGTTTTATTTAGTGTTTTGTATTATCATAATCAAAGTCCCAATAAAAATAACCAAGCAGAATAAAATATACATATCAAGTGACAGCCTGGTTCCGTAACCTGTCCCGCATGGAATCTTGATGTTATGTTAACAAACAAATTAGCATTTAAATGAGTCCTGCATTTTATCCTTCAAGGTTATGTTGTTATAGATATTAAATTAGAGTGCATGTGGAGCTTGGAAGTGTGTGTGTGTGTGTGTGGTCCATAAGCTGCCAAGCGGCAGGTCCCCCTGAAAGGTGTTAGAGCAGGTTTGTTTAGGGTGGGTTTGGAAGAGAGTGGGGTCGACATGTGCATGCTTCAATGTGTGTGGTTTAGGTCTGCGTCGGTTTGAAGTTGAAATTTAGTTTCTTCATCATTGTTGTTCTGATTTGTATTTTATTGTGTTTCTTTGAAAAAATGTTCTGCAAAAAATAATAAAATTTCAATAAGTAGGTCCAATACTTCAGGATGCTTTTGATTACCTGTCATTACAATTATAGCATGACTTGGTATTGTCTGTGTCAGTTCCTGAGAATATTGAGTAGAAATCTCAGATGAGGCCAAGGTGAGCATGGCTTCATGGCAAACCACACCTACCGTCTGAGAAGGTCCCAGTTTGTTTGTAAAATTACACTCTTTAACAGTGCTTGGAGTCAGCCAGGGCATGGCCCATATGTGAAAAAAACGTTTTCCTCCCATTCCGTGTGGAAGTGGTATATTTTTGGCTTCATATTTTGTCCCTGTAGGCCAACTGGTTAGCTTGGCGGTTGTCTCTTGTGTGCCCGCAGGGATCCCATAGCCTTTGCATTGGTGTTGAACAATGTGGCGTGAAGAAAGAATAATAGGAGTGTAAATGTGACTATAGGGGTGTTATTTCATGTCCAGGAGTGGTAAAACTCCTATTTAGAACATCATAAACATGTTTTATAAGCTCTAAATATGAAAAGATTCTGTTTATTAATGTTGAATCCAATGGATGTATTTGTATTTTAGTTCATTTACCTATTTTTATACTTGAAAATTCTTAATTTAGGCTAAAACATGTGAAAATTGCTTCAATTGCAAATTGCTCTTTTGACTGATGATAACCATGAAACCGCATGCTTTAATAATTAATATATTAATATAATATATTGATGTATAAAAAACATGATCGAGTGCAGCTGTGAAATCGAACAGCAAAGTGGCAACGGATGTCTGTACTGTTTGCTAAGTAAAAAGAAAGTGGATAGTGGATATTGCAGAAGGAAGAAGGAAGGAAGGACGTGGATATTGCAAACTGACATGATCAAACAAATGGTCATTTTAACTTAGCAGAAACTGTCAAGTATGAAGACCCGCAAAAAAAAAAACAAGCATTTGCTTATTAATGATTGTAGTAAATTAGAAGATTTGTTAATATATGACTTATTGCCTTTACGCACACAGCGACATAAACAGACAGCAAAAAGGTATGGAACAGATTACCTGCTGTCTACGTGCATGATATTATTGTTTTCATCAAGATCATACACGCAATCCAAGCGAGCAGGAGCGCCATGCCCCCCCTCATCCTACACGTGTTTGAATCAGCAGAAGATAGGTTACAATTAATCTCTGAGGCAAACTAATCTCTCCTTTAATATAATTGATTCATGTACCTGCTCAAAATATGTTGTTTTTAATCTACCCCTCACCGGCCGAACAGCCGTAATAAAATGTGGATTAACTTGTGAACTAGATGATTTTTTTTTTCTGGAATCTTAATTCAAATCATGTCCCACCTCCCCTGCCACTGTCTACAACAGAAAATATGTATGCTAATTCATATTCTCATAAAGTATTTTTTTTTTAAAACACCCATGATATTAAACATGCTGACAAACTCATAAATGCATCTCGACACACATGCCATCATACTACTCACCAGGGCTTGGGCTGTTTACAAACTGATATTAAGAATTAAAAGTATTGTCTATTCTTACATTTATATAAACGTTTTAGTCAGTTTCAGCATATCTTTAATCAACATTGAATTAGGATTCCCTTCATGATTGTATTTATGATGTATCTTTAAATATGCTATGGTTATGTATCATGAAATATTGTAGGATACTGTACAAATTGCATGACCACGTTCCACCCCTCCTGTACAGGGGACCTATTGTGCTCATTTTCGACCCTTTGTATTGAGATGTGGTCTTCTATAGAGCAGCAACACACAATAATCTGCCTCGAAAACATTTTATAACCTTATTATATTATTATACAATTGTACACGCATTTGATTATTATATTTTTACTAACAAATTGACAGATAATGAGAAGTGGAATGATAATGTCAGTATTTTTATAACAAAAATGCTTATATTTATTATATTGAATTTTTTAAGAGCTGCATTCACTATACTTCTTCTATCAAAATGAAAGAACAAATACATTTCAAAAGAAAAAGTGCATTATTGACACATATTACTAACAGGCTTTTGTGATGTGTCGAGCCAATTTTGGCCCTTGGGCCTTCAGTTTGACACATGTGCTGTAGGAAATAATCAAAATTGAACTTATTTGTTCCAAGGTTGTGCTGTCAGTAAACAGTCAAAGCACATACAACCTTTATTATTATGTATGCAAATCATTTTACATAAAGATGACTGTATGGTTCACTTTGCTGTGTACATCCTGTTACTTTTTTAAAACATATTGTTGCCTTAGCTGTGTTGTACTGCACCCTGAACAGGCTTGCATGTAACAAACAATCTACTGTATAATAGACGTTCCTTTAAAGACTAAACACGGCTCATCTTAAAGTGTACATTCGTATTTTGTTAAAACACAAAAAGGAAAATAAAAAGTAAAACATTTGATTTAGGTGTTTTGTTTTGTTTCATTTCAGGTGCTCACTAATAATGAAGCCTCACAATATATGTAACGTACTGTATTTTAGGTCTTGAAAAGGACAATTTCCGCAGGTCATAGATATTATTTTTTCAGTGACTACATGTTTTTACATTTGTAAAAAGCGGCTTACCTCCACCCTTTAAACCCTGGGTGTGGTCCAACAAACTGATATACTGTAGATTGTGCAGTGCTGCAGTGATGAAAGCCATGTGGACATGGTGGTCAGGCCCACTCCAGCCGATTAATCCATCAAAAATCAGAGCCACACTTCACATGACCATTTGCACATTCCAACACACACCAATCCATCACAGGCAAAGACAACCTGGAAGCACTCAGACCCTCAAGCAAACCATTTCCTGAAGCCTTATACCTCCACCCATCGTCTGAGTCAGACATTTATTTATTTAGCATCGCTATCCTGCGTAGTTTTGGTCATTGCAAAAACTAACTAGGGAATTTACAGGGCTGGGTTTCAAAGTGGGGCCCACAGTGGGGCGTCTGATATGTTCTTGTGGCTTTGGGACAGGAAGTAAAGATTTTCAAATGGAGTAGAGTTTTCTTGAAGACCTGCCAATGTTAGGTGGGCTGCTGTTATTCCAAAGGAAGAAAAATTCCTTCTCCGCCCTACAGACGCATATCCTGTACAGCCGTATGCAGAGCGAAAGGCATCTGCACAAAAAGGTGCTTTTAGGATCTTCAGGTTCATATCAGTGCAATCACACATGAAATTTTAACATTTAAATATATTGATTAATAATAATAGCTGAGTTGCCATTTGAATGGGCTTCATTGTCATTAGCTGAAAATTAACAACATTCTTATATTCTAGGTAGCACACCTTTATGATGAATTCATGGAATAACAATTGAGTTCAAGTGAATGTTCAATGGATAGATGGATGTCTTTTGGTTTGAAAATTTCTGAATGCAGGCATATTCAATGTTCTAAATGTGTAGATGATTAAAATGTTCTAGAGCAGGGGTTGTCAAAATGTGGCACACTGCCTGAATGTTTTTTTTATTTTTTTTTTGCATTCAGGTTTCTGACTAAAAATCTAAATTGCATTTAGACATAATCTCCCCTACAGTTTTATGGCGCCCGAACTTTGACAAGAACTGTTCTAGATTATAATATAAGTTACTAAAGTCCCTCAATTTGGAGCATATTTATAATTTATTTCAAAATGTAAAAAAAATTGCCGAAAGTAAATATTTAAAAACATGTATGCCATATTTATTGGATGGAATATAAAGGCATTCATTACTCATTGACTCAATATTGCTAACACAACAGCTTTTTTACCCTTTAAGTGTGTCCTTTCCAGAGAAAATACACATATTGATCAAATTAACATGTAATTTGTCCAGATTATGAATAATATTGTGCACCGCTATACCAATACATACAGTATACTGTATATGAGTCAAATATATTGGTAAAAGATACAGTAGTAGAAAATGCAAATGAGCCAGATAGAGTATAATAGTGGTATAAATGTTTCACACAATTAATTTAGTACACTAAATTATTTCGCTTTATTTACTGTTTTTTTCTCATGTGTAATTTTAATACTAGCATGTTATTTTAATTAATAATGTGCTTCCATGAAAAGCAAGGTGAGGAAAAGAGCTGACCTCACTGTCTTTCCCTTTTGTACTCACCCCCATTCCAGTGTTTCCTACTGACTTGAGTCGTCTTCCCCCCTCCTCCTTTATTGCACTCTTCCACACACAGACACACACACACACACATACGCAAAGTAAAAGGGAACTTGAAAGACCAGTTTCAGGTGTTTGAACTCATCATTACCAACTCCAGCCTGGGGATCTGCTCAAGCTGACAGCCATGTTGATAGATTGTAATTGTATGGCGGCAATTGATTGACTGGCCTTCGCTCGCTGTAATATGCATTTATTGGAGGTTACAGGTAAAGCGGGAATGCCAGTAATGACTTTCCTCTGTGTCCTTTGGCAAATGACCCTGGCAAACACCCCCCACCATCCACCACCACCACCCTTACAAGTTCTGATGGACACTTTACAATATTCAAGGATATTTTGCATTTCACTCTGAGATATAACTGCTGACAAAGCAAAAAATGGGTCTGGTTTCCCCTTTAATCAAATTTCAATTATTCCAACAGTGTGAAGGAAACACTCGTTTTGGTTGTGTTCGTTATTTTCTTCCAGTAGCTGCGGGTAATTAATCATCCATACATGTTTTAAAACATCTCCTCGCTGTGTTCTCTCAGTCAGTGCTTTGCCTCCGCAGTGTATGTGAGTGATTACTATTGAAATAAATATATGACATATATTCCATAGTGCGGGAAATACACATATGGCATGGTCTTTGAAACAGCAGTGCATTTGAAGCACGAGTGCTGAAGAAAAAAGGAAGAGTGACTGGAGTGACTTCCAATATACAGGTGTGGCTAACGAAGTTGTGGAAAAGGAAATGTACAGTAGTAGGTCATCATTAGTTTTTTACATTTTTAACAAGCCAAGAGGAGAAAATATGCACCACACAGAGCAGCCTGTTCTCTCTAAATTCCACTTTTACGAGAATTGAAACATATATACTGTCATTTTGCAGTTGTTTATTAGTGTACAGCTAATTGGTTCTAGATTTTATCTCACATTTTCTACTTTTTTCTAAGGAAAAGTACTGTTTTACATTATATTCACATTACAAATTTCCACCAAGCCCAAGCACAGATTAGAACCGTCGTACCTTTATTACCAATACATTACCCAATATAGTCGACGAAATAATAGTAAATAAGCCATTTAAGACAAAATTGAATTAGTGTGTGTTGCTGTAAATGTGTTCCCCTGCCAGATAAGCTGAGTGAGGTACAGCCAGGAAGTGACTTTGGGCATTCAGAGTTGAGTTTCAGTTTAGAGTAGGTTTTTATTGCAACAGTAGCCTATTTTTATTAGGGATTATTGGGCTTGTTGTGAGATAATTCAAATCTACAATCAAAATTTGTTGTCTCGTGCTTGTGTGTGTCACTGAACATTACATTACATTACTGACACCCAGTGACCAGTAGAAATGACTATCATCTATGACATTTACGAATTTAATCATTTTTAAAAAATGCAATGTGAAGCCGTAAAATCTAAAGCCAGAAGTGGTAAGGTATTATTGCATAGAAATGCATCAATACTTGTATATTTATAATAAATAAAATGTATGTGCATACTGATCACTTTAATCACAACAGCAAGGTGATGAGAGGGCATTCGTGTCAAACCAGACGTCAAATTACAGCTCTTGAACGCTCACAGACTAAGTTTCTTTCATAGGACAATACCAAAACCATCTGCAGCATATCGGTTATTTCACACACAAGTTCCTGTTGTGTCTCCCAATACCAATGCCATCATTCTTTTGTTTCACAGAGCAAGGCTAGTGGATCTAAATCTAGTTTCTAAAACACTGTGAGTGAGTCTGAAATGTTTCCTGAGTTATCTGACAAAGACATAAAAAGACACAGATCGTTCTCACCTCCTTTTGTTGGTCCACTTCCTCCTGCATAGCATTTCCGTCTTATTCTTATTATAGCAATAAACAGTAAGACTTATACACTCTTGTACAATGGAATCTCAGGTATTACATCCTAAACCTCTTTCACCATTTGACCGATTTGGCGTGCAGACCTACAGTATCTACATTATGTGTTGCTTTTATGATGAAGTCGAGCAGGGCTGACCATGATCCCTAACTAATATTATCCTAACATAGGCATGTAAATGGGGTCTGGTTATTGTATTAAGCCACGGCCTCCTGCTCTATTTACTGCTCCCATAGGAGGCTGGGCATTGAGTACTAATTGGTTCCACAGCGAACCATAACACACACACGCACACGCACACACACACACACACACACACACACACACCGCCAAAGACTGCCCACCTTAATTTATTTTTTTACACCACTCTTTAACGAGTGTTTTGCAAACAAAATAAAGGGCTTGATAAGAGGTCGGGTGAGGAATTGATGTGGTTACTAAGTGGTTAATTTGCATTCTTTAAGAATATTCAACAAGGGGAGATGCAGGGGAAATTGGACAGTGTTGGGGGAATTATGGTCATAAATGAGAACATAAACTTGAAAAGACATTTATGAAGGGTCGTCTGGACTTGGCAGATGTTACTGTTGTAGGTTTTCGCCAAGACAATATTGATGTTCTATTTTTAGCAGAATGAAGTCATAATTAAATAATAAATTATCACTGTTTGCGTTGTTGACTATGCTGTATTATTAGTCAAAAAAGATGACTGTATTTAACATGTTATGGTCATGTCATTCTGTAAGTACAGTATATAGACAGAAGATAATAATAATCATACAAAATATGAATATTTGTGTGCTACACAATTCTATTTGAATATCATATTTTTCCAAACAGTGGCATTCTTTTAGCCCTTAGAGAATTGAATACTGTTGGAGGCTCCCCTATTCCCCTTGCAATTGGCTGGTGACCAGTCCCAAAGTCAGCTGGGATAGACTCCAGCATGCCCCTGGACTAGCCTCATATAAAATGGATGGATAGATGGCTCCCCTATTGCTAGAAAAACTGATTTTCTGAACAATTTTCTGCTCAATCAAGACTCTATTATTTACTCTGTTGCTCTCTTACTGTAGGAACTAACAGTTCCCTAACCCTAACCCTAGCTACTCATTTTGTTTTTGCTTTTAAAAATCTAAAAAGCATTTTTTTTACCAGTACTTTGCCTCCTTTCAACCTTGTAAATAGGTTATTTTTAACCTTATTAGAGCTCTATCGATGTTAAGTAACACCCCTATAATGACCTTTAAACTCATATTACCAAATTTAGTAGACATAATAATAGTAAATAAACCATTTAAGACAAAATAAATTACCTTGTGTGTTGCTATAAATGTGTTCCCCTGCCAGAGGACCTGAGTGAGGGTAAAACAGGAAGTGACATCGAGGGTTTAGAGTTGAGTTGGTTGAGTTGAGAAGAGTATTTGTTCTTATTTTTTCTTAAGCTACTGTGCCTCATTGAAGTCTTCTTGTGCCTCCTATGGGAGTCCCGCCTCACACTTTTATTGAAATATATCATGTGTTTTTCATCACTTTTTACCACTTTGTGAAATGTCATTATTCAAATTAAATCACAGCACTTGTACAGATATTTGGCCCAAAAAAAATCAACTATATTAAATGAGTCTTAGATAAAGAATGCATGATCAATCAGTTGTTCAATTTTTATGAATAAGAACGAAAGATAAACAAGTAAATATAAGTATATGTATTTTCACTATTGATATCAACATAATACAGAAATTTGAGATTCATTTTTATTCGATTGCTAAAGTGAAGGGTAAATAACATTGGAAGCAGTCACATTGTTTAAGATGTCAAAACATTTACACAGTACTAATTACAGGACTATCTAGTGCACAGCTGGAGCAATCACTTCATGTTCATGTGCAGCAGCTGTGCTATCACGTCACTATGTCTGCTTGTCTTAAGCAGCCAAACATGAATGACATGCATTTTGTAAACCTACATTTGCTTAGGAGGAATAACTGTATATTTATTAGAAAAATTGTCCCTAGAACCAACCCTGCCTGAAGAAGCGCACATTCCATCAGAATGTGAGTGAATATAATTAAGATGGCACTAAGCCTTCTCTATGCAGATGAAGCTAAATGTTTTTTGTATTATTGTAGCAGCCACTCAACATATCAGCCTTGTCCTGAAGCCTCTTCATTACACCATTCAATCTTCAACACGCTGTCAGTCCACACAAAGAGATCGGATGCATCAATCAGGCACTGAAGAATGGCGGAAATGAAGCAACAGTTGCCACCCCAGCTGGCCAACAAATTAATATAGACACTCTTAACATGAGGTCCGGACTTACAATGCACTTTGCATTACCGTTACAAATACCTTTGTTGCGCGGAGGGATTTTGCTAGAAAAAACTTACAATAAATACCATTGAGATGAAGATGTCAAAGTACCATATTGATAGTGCAGGCTAAACACTTATACTCCACCAGCCTGGACAGGCTAACCCTAATATGTGGAAAAAAAGATGCTCATTGAGATTAAGACTTAGCCATATTGTAAGGTCTTGCATGATATAATTTAAACTACATTAAAATATGAGTTCCCACTGTGCTGTCATACTGCATTCAACACAGCGGCTTTGAATAAAATAAAATAAAAATCTGGACATGATGTCCACAGCAAAAAAAAGTTGTTCCTTACTGTTATGGCACTTTAAAAGAGAATACAGGGGACGTATTTTAAGGTGGCGTATTGGGACATTTTAACCAAAAGACAAAATGGTCACATTACGACATCCAGTACAGACTCTTCAGAGGCTTGGTAATTTTGTATCCACATGAGTATTGTTTAATCAGCAGCCTGATGATCACCACTAGTCCTCCGCCTCCTCTCCTCTATACCAAAAGTGCTGAAGCAGGTGAATTACTAGGCACAACTTCACAGTCCTCAAGTGCATCTAACCATTGTGCTGCTCTGCTGAATCCACAACACTAACCCCTGAGTAACCTTTTATGACCGTCTCAGCTGCAATATTGCCCCTAAAAATACATGTACCTTGCAAACGCAGCTCTACCATCGGTATTTATTTTTGATGCATCATATATTGAGCCCTAATTCTGGAATTAATTATGTTTATTGCTTTTGCATGGGCATGATGTCAGTGGTTGGCGAATCATTCAGTGCAATAGCCCTATCTAATGGGGCTATAATGCAGGCTTGATTGGCTCTGTCTGCTGGTGGTAAAGACGATCCCCTCTGCGGCCCCTCAGGCCATCGCCTCAGGTTCAATTCTGAGAAAACTCTCATGTGTTGTATAATTTCCACTTGTTTTGCATCGCTGAGCTGTAGGATAATGTCTTTTTTGAGATGAGCTGCTGATTTGACAAACCAGATCATCATGTGTGTTGCGATCCTTAAAATCAGCCTCTGCTTATAATGGATAAAACAGACAGTTATCTTGTAATTCATATAATCTTATCACTACTACATTACAAAACTACTGAGGCGGATACCATCGGGGGCTGTGGGGGGGCGCAACTGTGTAAAGTGATGTTCCTTCGACAGTGCACTTAACCCTCCAGCAGTGTAGATAAACATGAAATGGCTCCTTTATTTCATTTAGTTTTATTCCTTTATTCGTCCGCGCCGCTCTCCGAGGAGTGCTGGCATCGATTGGTGATTTAATGAAAGCGGCCCTTCCTCTCCACCATTCCTCACTCTTTATCCTGCAGGTCACTCTGCTTAAAATGCCTCCGTTAATCAGATTTCTGTTAAAAGCCGTAAATAGAATCAGACCTGCAGCGGTGGCGAGACACATTCTCCCTTGCAAAGTCGACATTCTATTTCCTTTTGTAATTGTGATTGGGCTTATTGTGTCTACAGTGGAATTTACAGTGGAATTTTTCTGAACTGTTGCTTATTGTGTACAATGGAACTTGTAATTTGGGGCCGCCATTTGTTTCACATCAATTGCAATACATTTCTTCACTTCCTGTATTCGCTGGCCACATAGTGGTTCTAATTTTGTACCTTCACTCTATGATGATTTTTCAAAAATATATTAATCAATAAATCATACACTTTTTTTGTTCAATACATCCTATTATTAGTCAGGAAATACATATTTAAGCAAATTTTACATACATTTGCCGAAAATAAGCATTTCCAAGCATTTTAGCATGTACTAAAATACAAATATAAAACATTCAGAAGATGTATTCAAAGATATGCTATGTATTTCACACTGGTCACTAGGTGTCGACAGAACAACATACATTTATTGCAGGTTTGAATTATGTCACAACAGGTACAGTAATAATAACATAATAATCCTCATATTAATCATGTTAATAATAACATGGGCTATATTTATTACAACACACACACATACAAGTCTTATATATGTCTTAAATTGCTTATTTACTATTTTCACTATATCGGGTAATACCAGTATAAAGGTCACTATAGGGGTTTTATTTCATGTCTAGAAGGCTCTATTTAAATTGCTATAATTATGAAAATATTCCATATATAAATAAGGAATACTACTTTGTGGAAATTCACTCATCAGGAAACAATTAAACGCGATAAACATGGCATTTAGTATTGAAGGGTTCAAGTTATTTTTTATTTGTTTAATTGTTATCTTCTGACTGGAAGAAAGTGATGAATGGTTTTTACACTCAGAAAATGATTCATATCCTTGATCTTATTAGACAATTTTGTGTCATTTTAAGGGGCCGCGTTAATTTAAAAAGGACCTTGAAAATGTAACCTTGACAGAAATGCACTTGAAGTCCACATTTTGACAATATATTAATGCTTTCGGTCCTAACTGTGACTACATATATACAATATAATTTTTTAAATAATAATTTAAGATGAGCCAATGTTTTTTTTCCATGAAGAAGCCACTCTTACATTTTTCTCCATACAAGGGTTAATCATTACATGGTTACTTATGAATAGCCCGGCAAAGTGGTCATGCACACTACAAAAAAACTTCTTAATTAACAAGCTCTCTTCCTCAATCAAGTATCTAAATTACATTTGTACAGTCCAGTGATTACTGACCAAGACAAGGCTTCTTGAGCTGCAGAGAATACGTCCGGCCAATAAATGGTCCCATCGAATGGATGACCACTCAGTGAATGAATCATGTCCTAATAATTAAATTGTATGGCATAGCAGAGTGTTAACTTTAGTGGATGCGCATTGAGCTGCTCTGACTTCTCAATTGCCTTTTAAAGAAATTAAGGGATGGATTTTGGACAATAATTACTCTTTTCCGGATCATTTATTCCATCCAACACCACCACCAGCAGCACCACTCTTATTCTTTTGTCTCTTCAGAGCCACTTGAATCACTTTGGATCACTTCAATCCTACATTGTTTCTGAAGTATTCACTTAATAACTACCATTTAAATTTCAAAATATATAGGCTGTACCAGTCTGTAACTTGCAGGTGTCCACGCCATAAAATGGATATTTTCTACACAGAAAGACGTTACGCATAAAGATTATTTTAAATGTTTGATTAAATAGATGCTTCTTTACAAACAGCACTTGATCCGATTCATTGGAGTTCAACATCAAGTCCAATACCAAGCAGTTAGAAGCTGCTGTAATTCTACACCTGATCAAACATACTCACAATAGCGGCGTAAGACTTCAAAACGTGAAATTAGGTCCACTTATCCAGTTCACTACTTCCTGAAGCTGCATGTGAGCTGTAGTTCTTTTGGCCATAAATTAGCCGCATCACTGTATAAACCGCACTGTTCAAAGCATGAAAAAATAGTAGCGGTAATTACAGCACATGCAGTCATGAGAGGGTCACACAGTGGACGAGTGGTTAGCACATTCAGGAGATCGGGTCAGGAGATTGGGAAAACCTGGGTTTGATTCTGTGTGGACTTTGCGTGTTCTCCCCTTGTGTGCGTGCGGCACTTCGGTTTCCTCCCACGTTCCGTTAATTGGGGACTCCAAGACTGTGAATGGTTGTTTGTCTATATGTGCCCTGTGATTGGCTGGTGGCCAGTCCAGAGTGTACCCCACCAGCTGGGATAGGCGCCGCGACCCGAGTGAGGATAAGCGGCATAAAAATGGATGCATGGACAGTCATAAGAAAAAATTGGGGTCCTACTATACATGACATTTACTGTATACAGTTGCCCTGTGAGCTTCCTTCGCTTGGTCATTGTTTGTGGATCTTGCTGCTTTAAATTTTGTCTGCGGTATCTGCAAGTAAGTTTGTTTGCTGGCAGCATTACGCAAAAACTACTTAATTGATTTCCACAAAACTTTTATAGAGGGGTGGGGCATGGGCCAAGGGAGAACCATTACATTTTGGTGTGGCTCCAAAAAGTTCTCAGTAAGTAATACTGTACATTAATCTTGATTATACATCTAGTCATATGCAAGAGGTTGGTATCTTTGAAGGTGTATGATTTGTTGTTAATCAGCCTTTGGTGGAGGTCTATCATTGTCAACAGCTTTTTTTGGTATATTTTTAGAATGAGAAATGCAATTTATTAGGTCTTCTGATCAATAAATGGGAAATACATTTTCTTTTGAGTGATAAACGTCCCAAGCGCTCCGGGATAAAAAGAAAAAAAACTCATAAAGACTACTTAAAAAAAAAATCTGAAACTCCCCCTCCTCAGTATTGTACATATCATCAAAAAATGAAGTCAAGCAGCCACATGATAAATGAGCATCTCCTCACATGATGCTGCACCATTGTGCATGCTGTGAAGTTTATTTTATAGTGTCCATGATAAATGTTGTTTAGAGCGATTTAAGCGGCCCTTATGCTGGTGTCAGCATCTGACCCCTCCGCAGTGATAAAGCTATCAGTAAGAGAGAGCCCAACCGCAAGTGAAATATGGAGGAGGGACAAGTGTGCCAGATAAACTCCTGCATACTGGGCACGTGCCAACTGTGGGACTGAGAAGCGTTTCACTCTGATCTGCATAAGTCGGAAGGTTGTGGAGGGAGCAGTTATACTGTATATCCTTTGAAGATGACTTCAAATGAGGTACATTTCAAAAGAATGGTAAGTATAAACAAAGGCCTCATCATGAGTGAGAAAAACATTTTATATAAAAGAGTATAAAATACAGTATAGTATTAATATCAAGCAACAATAAATAAATAAAGCATAATATTATATGTAACATGGACAATGTCAAGAGAAGTCATACATAGAAAGGGATTTTAAATATATATTTTGAAATTTTGATTAAAAGGCTGCACAGTGTTTGCCACACAGCTCGAAGACCCGGGTTCGATTTCCCCGCTCAGGTATCTCTGTGTGGAGTTTGCATGTTCCCTCTATGCTTGCGTGGGTTTTCTCTGGGGACTCTGATTTCCTCCCATATTCTAAAAACATGCTGGGTTAATTGGCGACTCCAAATTGTCCATAGGTATGAATGTGAGTGTGAATGGTTGTTTGTCTATATGTGCCCTGTGATTGGCTGGCGACCAGTCCAGGGTGTACCCCGCCTCTCGCCCAAAGACAATTGGGATAGGCTCCAGCATGTCTGTGACCCTAGTGAGGATAAGCGGTATAGAAAATGGATGGATGGATGGATTAAGAGAAGATGCTACTTGAGATGTACTATGTGTTCAGATTTCTTAATCATTAAAAACCTGTACTTTTAATCCGAATGACAATGACAATGATGTTATGCTGTTTCTTAGGGTCACCTTGTTGAGTGAGAGTGCAAAGTCAATCATTTGATGCTCACTGAATTGAGGTATAAAGAGGTACATTGCAATAGGGTGGAATTGAAAGGAAAAATACATTCTGAATTGCATAACCCCATATAGGTTTACAGAGGCCACAAAGTTAGTAAAACAGTGTGTCAAGTGGCAGTATCTTGATTTAGGAATCATACTTACAGTATGGTTGCAGTGCTAGTAAAAGAAGGGTGTTGTCAGGAGGTGGAGAAATATGTTTTGCCTCCTTCTTTTAGGAGGTCTTCCAAACCCAATGGGACACTAAAAGGCTACCGACTCAATCTCTCCTGCAAGCTCTATAATACACACAAGGCTCTAAATGAGTAGCTGGTGTTGTCATGTGAAATTGAGAATTATTGGTTGCAATCAGAAAATGCGACAGGCTGGCCCTCTCCTAAGGGGGCAGGTCACCTCTAATGCCCCTGCCCTCTTCCTTTACTGGTGCTCTCTGCCTGTTTTTATTCCCATTTTCTGACCACCCCCATAAGCTTTGTCATTTGTCAGACAGCTGACCGACGAGTGGATACACAGTTCAAGCAAGTGTCCTGCATGCTTTGTGACTGTGATTTTTATCTATCAATATAGCTGAGTGTAATATCAAGACATCCACGCCTCTGTAGCACACAACATGACATAACACTGCCAGCTTTACTTTGCTGACCTTTTTAAAGTACTGGCTCTAACTATAGAATATTTTCCATTGGGGAAAATTGTGCAAAATACTATGTAAAGAATTTCATAATAACAATTGTAACATCTTGATATTAGATCAATCAGGCTCATGAAATGCCTGTCAAGCTTGATCAATTAAGATGTTCTATACAATTAGAAATAGTATTACTAGGAGAGAAAAAATCACGAGTACTGCGGTTATTATGATTGTTAGTTTATTTTTACTGCAAAATATGACAAAATTAGGAAAAAAAACAACCCAACTCAGGATTTCCTACTGAAACATCTTGTAATTGTAGGTGAGATGTTGTTAGAATTAAATTGTTTATTGACGCATGTTTGCCAAGACCATCAACTATGATGCCTTAAGACTTCCAGAATGTGAGATTGTTCACTTTTTAAATGAAACCACAGCAAAAAAAATTCTAAAAAAAAATGTTTGTGTTGCTGAGAAGAGGCCATTTAAACATGAGCTGGGTGTCATCACCACCCGTCTCCTCAATGTCAGGGGATCACTACACTGGAGGCAGTCAGTGGTGACATCACTCTAATTGTAACTGAATAATTCACATCTCAATGCACCTTGGAAAAAAACAATGAACTGGATGTGCTGAAGTTCAACTATAAACAAAATGATAATAATTTTGTTTATTGGACAATAATCACCTATTCTGATTCAGGTCACATTTTCAGATGCAATTAAGCTGTCTAGACAACAGAATACAAATTAATAACAATAACAATTTGAAGTCGAATTTACACACAAAAGGGGGAAGTGATCAGCATAGAAAATTACCTCACAAGGATAATGTGGTGCGTGTGATGAGAACTTATATTTATAGTACTTGTGTGCCCTCTACTGGCATACTCCTCTAAGGCTACACATGCTTCCTGTTGCTTTTGAATGTGAGATTACTCAGATAAATTACTCATGAGTATATAAGTCATACATAACTAGAACCATGAGTAAACTTAAATAAACTTTATTGGGAGTGACAAGGCTTTTAAATAAACAAAATAAAAACTAAAGAGAAAAACTACTTGGCTCATTCTCTCGCCCTCTGACCAGCTTGATAGTGATTTCAAAAAGTGACTTATTAATTCTTAGATTTGATTCCGTTCCAGAACCCTTCATGTCTCTTTTTAATTGCCATTGTTCACTTACAACAAGATTGTTGGAAGCCAACAATCAATGTTCCAACCCTCAACACTGATCCCTCAAACACTTATTAAACATATTTTGAATGAAAAAATATATATAGTAGGTACTCACCACTCAAGGGCCCCTGAATGACAAGTACACTGAAAGACAGAGACATGGTGGTAACAGCTACCCAGCGGGGGCCCAATGTGATTTTATGTTTTTTTTCACTGGGCCCAGAATTCTTGGCAGTGCACCTGTTACCACTAATGAATGATAATGAAAGATGATCGATAGAACAGATGGAATCACAGTCATGGTCTAGCCTTTAGACCAGCACTACAATCACCTTCCATGGGCTGGAGCTCCTCCTCCATCTCCCTAATGTGGCTAACAGGGATACATACAGTATGTGCCTCTGCAGGCATCTGGGTTGTCCCACCTCGCTATCACGTCTACATAATCCACACTGCTTGTCTGTTGTAATTCCAGTAACGACTTCTATCCAGGCCGCATGTTGCCGAATGGTTAGCATGTTGGCCACACAGTCAGGAGATCGGAAAGACCTGGCATCTCTGTGTGGAGTTTGCGTGTTCTCCTCGTGCATGTGTGGGTTTTCTGCGGGTACTCTGGTTTCCTCCCACATTCCAAAAACATGCTAGGTTAATTGATGACTCCAAATTGTCCATAGGTATGAATGTGAGTGTGAATGGTTGTTTGTCTATTTGTGCCCTGTGATTGGCTGGCGACCAGTCCAGGGTGTACCCCACCTCTCCTCTGAAGTCAGCTGGGATAGGTTCCAGCATACCTGTGACCCTAGTGAGAATAAGCGGTATAGAAAATGAATAAATGGGTTTCAAACAAGACCACAACAGATGAGCATTGTTTTGGACAGTAATAAATAAGATGATGCTACAGAGCTGTGTTTTACATCTTTTTTTTTCACAAGGAAAAATGCTTTCCTCTGGTTAGGGAGTACTTGGGAAAAAAACAATCACAGAAAAAAAGTTGTGAACCGCTTTTTTCTACATTACAGAAATAATGGCCGTCTATGGAATGCAGCAGTGAAGGCTCTTGACTGAAGAGTTTGTGTTTAGTGAGACAATGTTGCCATCTAGTGAGAGGTACAGCTATACGTCCTCAAATGCACTCAATGCAGTGTGCAGTGGGAGGGTGTGGGAGGGTGTAAATTGGCTTGCCTCTAATAGAAATACACTGTGATACTTTTTTACTTGGCATTGTTGTAGTTACTTGTTGTTGTACTTAACTATTTATGGCACAATGACACAGGATTTAATTCCTATTGTGTTTAAGCAGTAGCCAGCAAGACTGTGGAAGCTTCCACTCAATTGATTTTGTGTTTGTGTCAACTACTGTTTCTATGAAAAATGTTTTTGAGACGTTTAGATGAATCCTTCTTCAATTGCTCTCTCATGACCTGTATCTCCTTGGTCATTTTCTTCTCTTTGGTCACCTGTTTGGTAATCATGTTCTTGATTGTGATGTCAAAACAGAATTTAAAGAAATACATTCCGGTATTTCTCAAATATATCACATTATTTAATCAGTAAAATACCTTCACTAATTACAAGATATTTGACTTGGGTAAACAGTGACCTTACGATCACTCACCCGAGAAATGTAGTTAAATTAGTAACACTGCTACCGCACACTGTGTATTGGAGCAAAGTCAAATTGACATTGGTCCCGCACACTACATCCCTGACATCCCCTGGCTTCACCTCACAGGCAATCACACACTGGCAATCGAACAAGGACCTTGCCAACTCCAGGCACAAATCATCACCTAACTTAACATTACAGGTTTTTTACCTCTTTTTAGCCAGGATTTTTTAAAATTAGGTTTAGGCGACCAACAATGAAAAATGTGTTCCTTTTAGTGCTCTTTTTATGTTTCCACGGTTCTGCTGTCTCCATCCATGTCAAACATACAGCAAATAGTGGACATTAGTTATACAAAGCATGTTGGGTAATACTAAGTATTATAATAGTATGCTGGAAAATGATATAAATAAAGAAAATCTACAAGATGTTAATGCAAGGTAATATTTTTTTATTAAATCGGAATGATGTGATTATGCACTTTACGACTAAAAGTGCTTTGTTGTAGTAGTCACCCATAATTACCATTAGATAGTATATACCCACATTATCATATATCCATTACATAGAGTTTACTTAAAATATATAACCTTGGTCAGGAAAGCCAATCATTCATTCATTCATTCATTTTCTACCGCTTTTCCTCACGAGGGTCACGGGGGTGCTGGAGCCTATCCCAGCTGTCTTCGGGCGAGAGGCGGGGTACACCCTGGACTGGTTGCCAGCCAATCACAGGGCACATATAGACAAACAATTCTTATCAACTTTGAAAAAAATAGATCACATGTTTCACCCACACAGGGTGCACTGAAGCCGTTTATGAATTGAACTTGTGAACTTGAAATACAGTGAGTTATATTTTATGGAGGAAATACAGCACATGTAGTATGAATGAATGAATAAGATGGCCCTTTATTAATCTTGTCACTTATACAGAAGTACAAGCGAAATTATGACCTCATCCATCCACACATATACAACATACTATACAGTGAGACAAGGGGTGGACAGGACAGGATGACTGGGCAATGAAGGAAAGTGACAAAAGGGAACGACACGAGAGTGAAGGGAAAAAAATAAAATTCCAAACTGAACTCCCAATGAAGGAGCATAGTGTGGGACTGTTAAAAAACGTAGCATACATTTACACCAGTAAACACATTTTTTACACAACATGAACACAAGACTAGTGCCATGAAGGGGAAAGGTTCCCAGCGCGGCCCCCAGCCAGCCACACCTACCTGCAGCCAATTACGGCGGCAGCTGTGGTCCCCGACATGCCCCCATGGGGGGGGTAAGGGATGTTAGTGCATCTTTAGATGCGTGGGTGCATGGACCGCGGATGTTCCCCCGTCAGGTGCCCAATCTTGGAGCTCAGTTTGCAGGATGTAATTTCAATAAAACAGTAGTTGCCGTGGAGATGTCAGTGGGTGAGCCCAGACAGAAGAAACAAACAACACGTGTCCGTGAAGAAATAATTGAGGGTCGGAGCGTCCTGCTGTAGCATTCTCTTGGGAGAAGTTGTTGTCACAACCCGACCTTGGTTTGCCGTGGGGGGTGTAAGCCAAAATCCAGATAAAGTATATTGTTTAGGTTCGTGCAAGTTGTCACATTCCAATAGCCAGGCCACTCTGTTTGCCCATTCTGGTCTGTCAATCTATCCAACGGCTGACGGCTTTACCCACAATATCAATCATGACGGGCAGCTGTTGGGGCGTGTAGAACCGCTGCTTCTGTGTTACGAATTCTGCGATGCACCAAGACAGTGCATAATACGTATAAACAGCATCATACCTGTTGTCATGGTTCCGAATAGGTATACGTCTTCAATGTCCTCCACGGAAATGTGAATCACCAGACACATGACCTTCCACTTCCCCCAACTGTCCATCATGTACCCATCAGTGACCGTTCCGTCTGCGCAGACAGCTTCCCCCAAACCCGGGATTCTTGTTGAGAAGATCTTGTCAATTGTGGAAAGACCAGTCAATCAATTTCATGATTTAGATTTCAAGAGCATTGCAGAGAGAGGTTCCTAAAAGCATGACACAGGACTGAAACAAGACATACAGTGAAGAAAATAAGTATTTGAACACCCTGCTATTTTGCTATTTCTCCCACTTAGAAATCATGGAGGGGTCTGAAATTTTCATCGTAGGTGCATGTCCACTGTGAGAGAGATAAACTAAAAAGAAAAATCCAGAAATCACAATGCATGATTTTTTAACAATTTATTTGTGTGATACAGCTGCAAATAAGTATTTGAACACCTGAGAAAATGAATGTTAATATTTGGTACAGTAGCCTTTGTTTGCTATTACAGAGGTCAAACGTTTCCTGTAGTTTTTCACCAGGTTTGCACACACTGCAGGAGGGATCTTGGCCCACTCCTCCACACAGATCTTCTCTAGATCAGTCAGGTTTCTGGGCTGTTGCTGAGAAACACGGAGTTTGAGCTCCCTCCAAAGATTTTCGATTGGGTTCAGGTCTGGAGACTGGCTGGGCCATGCTAGAACCTTGATATGCTTCTTACGGAGCCACTCCTTGGTTTTCCTGGCTGTGTGCTTCGGGTCGTTGTCGTGTTGGAAGACCCAGCCACGACCCATCTTCAATGCTCTGACAGAGGGAAGGAGGTTGTTCCCCAAAATCTCACAATACACGGCCCCAGTCATCCTCTCTTTAATGCAGTGCACTCGTCCTGTCCCATGTGCAGAAAAACACCCCCAAAGCATGATGCTACCACCCCCATGCTTCACAGTAGGGATGGTGTTCTTCGGATTGTACTCTTCATTCTTCTTCCTCCAAACACGCTTATTGGAATTATGACCAAAAAGTTCTATTTGGGTCTCATCTGACCATAAAACTTTCTCCCATGACTCCTCTGTATCATCCAAATGGTCATATGCAAACTTAAGACGGGCCTTGACATGTGCTGGTTTAAGCAGGGGAACCTTTCGTGCCATGCATGATTTCACATCATGACGTCTTAGTGTATTACCTACAGTAACCTTGGAAACGGTGGTCCCAGCTCTTTTCAGGTCATTGACCAAGTCCTGTCGTGTAGTTCTGGGCTGATTCCTCACCTTTCTTAGAATCATTGAGACCCCACGAGGTGATATCTTGCATGGGGCTCCACTCCGATTGAGATTGACCGTCATGTTTAGCTTCTTCCATTTTCTAATGATAGCTCCAACAGTGGACCTTTTTTCACCAAGCTGCTTGGTAATTGCTCCGTAGCCCTTTCCAGCCTTGTGGAGGTGTACAATTTTGTCTCTGGTGTCTTTGGACAGCTCTTTGGTCTTCGCCATGTTACAAGTTAAAGTCTTACTGATTGTATGGGGTGGACAGGTGTCTTTATGCAGCTAACGACCTCAAACAGGTGCATCTGATTCAGGATGATACATGGAGTGCAGGTGGACTTCTAATGGGCAGACTAACAGGTCTTTCAGGGTCAGAATTCTAGATGATACACAGGTGTTCAAATACTTATTTGCAGCTGTATCACACAAATAAATTATTAAAAAATCATGCATTGTGATTTCTGGATTTTTCTTTTTAGTTTATCTCTCTCACAGTGGACATGCACCTACGATGAAAATTTCAGACCCCTCCATGATTTCTAAGTGGGAGAAATAGCAAAATAGCAGGGTGTTCAAATACTTATTTTCTTCACTGTAGAAGCAAAGCAGGGAAGATAAGGGAGAGGAGAGGGGAAAGATGCGACCGCCTTCGTTGCGAGCCAGAAGAAAGATATGATGTGCATTGACTACTTTTTTTAAAACTTGTCTTGTTTTAGCAGCTTAGCATTGCCTGGAGGCTTTGTAGGCCAGGATAGAATTTTCTTTTACTCCTTCTATTGCTGTCTGCATTGAAATGTATGCTACAATTGGGAATGCAACCAGAGAATATGTGGTAAGAAAAGGGAGCACAATACAAGACATATACGTATATATTACTTATTATATAGCAGCAATGAGTTAATGGCAGCAAGAGCTATGAGATAGGTGATTATAATAAAGATAAGCCTGCAACTCATTTCTTGTGTATATGTATGTGTATACAGAAGATATAGAACATTTTTTATTGGATGTGGTAGTATATATCAATGGTGTGCATACAAAATTACAGCCCCCCAGGAGATCCCAACTCAGGTCATAAGGGCATCCGAAAAACCCTGAAAACACAGCAGACCCGTGGCCACCCACCCCAACCCAGTGAATCCTCATCACAGGGCATCTGCATGCAGAAAGATAAGGGTCTGCAAACTTGCCGCCCCAAGCTCCTGAATAACTCAGACAGAACCTGGGTCTTTTGGACCGTCTGAAGCAATTCATAGCTGAGCTGTATGCTGAGGACATGTTTTCATTGCATAGTCTCTGGATTCTGCTCACGATCATGATGGCCAAAACCACATAGGGCATAATATGGAAGTATACGCTGATCGGCACTCACATTTTAAGTCCAGACTACTTGGTTTATATGCCCACTCATGCTGCAGGAGACTGAGCTTCTAATATTAACAAGTTTGTGTGCTGACTCACGCTTCAGAATTTAAGTCAAAGTCAACATAGTGAGACAACTTGACAGGAAACGACCAAAGTAATTGTGGAAAAAAAGTCAATGACTTGACTTAACTTACCTTACCTCACAGCGCAACACAAAATAGGCAGCACTCTATTGCTTCCCCACTTAAAATTGTGTGCTGCAGTGAAATGCGTCCAAGCGGAAACGGCAATTAGCCTGAAGTAGTGTTCCGCACCATGTCAAAAAATTGTCCTGCCGCCGTAGGGGGCGTCCAGGGAGGGCCTGTAGCTCCTCCACTGGCAGAAAGATCAATGGTCTCAACCTGTAGGGGGCCCAGTTGAGAGCCTGCCATTCATTTCATCAAGCACCAGCCAACCACATCACTAAAGCAATAAATTCTTGGACCTATTCGTTCCACCACAAAGTTTCCATATCATTTTTCCTTATCATCTTTCCTTATCACCTTTCTGGTGTGGTGAAGAACACACCATGCAAAAATAGAAAAGTGGACACGCCTAAAAATGACACACCCAAATCAAGTAGTATACAATAGGTAGGAATTCTCACACTACCTGGAGAGAACAACCAAAGGAATCTTAATCTGTGTCGTACAGAGAAGTCAGAACAGACATGCGGTAGGAAAACTACTGCACAAGTGTGATGTCACGGTGGCTCCAAGGTCACACCAGACAGGGATTCCCACAAAAATAATGACCTTACATTTTTTAGATCAGTCCTTGATATTTTGCAGAACCTGTTCCAAACCTGTCATGTATTAGTGCTCTGATCATTTTTGTGGAGGTATATGCACAAATGCTGAAAGAATATTTTAAAAAGGGTTGCAGGGGTATGCTGGAGCCTATCCCAGCTGTCTTTGGGCGAGAGGCGCGGTACACCCTGAACTGGTCGCTAGCAGGGCACATATAGACAAACAACCATTCACACTCACATTCATACCTATGGACAATTTAGAGTTGCCAATTAACCTAACATGTTTTTGGAATGTGGGAAGAAACCGGAGTACCCGGAGAAAGTTGGCACGACCTGTTTGTTTTTACCAATACAGTTTAGCAAGCAGCACTTAGCTCCTTTAACTCCATCAGTAGCTATAAGCTAACCTGCAAAACAGTGGTATGTACTACGTAACGCAGTGTTAATGAATTGATTGGCTGCACAAGTAAGTTTACGTACCAACAGGACCACATCATTGGCTGGACAGTGTCATTCACGGAATTGCATTGCAAAATAGTACAGAATAAATCATTATGTGTTCCAAATATAGTTTTATGATGATGACAATTTGACTTTGGAACAAGTTAATTCAAGTTGATTTTAAAATATATACTTCTAGTTTTACTTAAAAGGGACATGTTATGCTTGTTTCACTTTTGTGGCCTATGAATGTAGTTAGCATGTAGTATTCTGGTGTTAAATGATGCCAAAGTTTCAGATAATGAGGTTTGAGCATTTGGAAGTGAGCCCTGAAAGAAGTTTGGGATGGCTTCAAATGCTTGGTTCAAAAGGTGTGGTAAAACTGCCCCTTTGTGACATCACAGAGGGGCGGACTTCCTTATATATAAACTCTCTGCCCTCCGCCAAGGGTGGAATACATTAAAACAGACTGTTTTCACGAGACCCACAAAATCCAAAGAACTACAGCTGAATAGGTGCAGATTCTGGAGGAACTAGAACGCTTTCTGTTGGTTATCGTGTTTAGCTGCTGTATAGGAGTCCACAACTCAATACAACGGCCAAAAAATTAATATAATTTAAGTATGTTTTTTTTTTTAAATATTATACATCAGTAGATTTTTAGAACTGTAATTTTGCCGTACATTGCCCCATTCGCTCCGTGCTTGCCCCAACCTTCCCAGTTTAAAAAAACAACTAAAAACCCACCTCTTTAAATCTGTTTTTAATGTATAACTTTTTATACCTGACTGCTGTGTCCCGCTTTTACCCATGTTTTAGCTGTGTATAAACAAATGAATGTTGTATTTTAATGTATCTTTTACTCTGTGTACTTGCTTTTATTCAACTCCATTTTTTCTCTAAAGCGTCTTTGAGTATTTTGAAAAGCGCTATACAAATAAAATGTATTACTATTATTATTATTACTATTGTCCCAATGAAAAAAATTGGCTCGAACACTGTACACAGCCAAGTACAAGCACACTAAGTTCCACTTGGTTCGAGACTTGTAAAACCGTAACACCGCTTCCTTTTTTGTAGTAAACAGTTTACTTTATGTTAACATTTGTTTAGATTTGCACTATAAAATATTTAAGTACACTGCTTACCTGAGGTGTCACCATATTGGAAACTCTGCATGATGCAATGGCATTGAACACCACTGCAAAGTACAATCACAATCATAGAAGGGTACAAAGGGATGATTCAAAGTGTCAAATGGAATAAATCAGCTGTTCTATATAATGTTTTTTTCTGATTTGTAAAGGTGAAAGCATAATCCTGAATATTCAATTAGTGCTGCTAAGGATGTAACTGAGAATGCATGTTCTTTTGAAATCAGGTCTAGTGAACAGGTGGAGAGGATCTGCACGTGTCTCAGCTTCGTCACAAGACACCACTCTGTCCCTCCACTAAGGGAGGAGGAGGAGGAGGTGCACGATCATCGGCCACCCTCGCCTTGTATATCAACTCATTTTCGGTGTTGTTAGACTGAGTAAACAGCACCGCCCGGTGCTTGTTTGTTTCTACAGCTCGAACGATCCATCGCAGCGCGCCGGGCTCGATTGACACTGTCTGCTGGTCTACTGCTGCCCATCGCTCGCAATAACAAGGCTTGCTCGCTAATTCCCGTCCAACCAGCCACCTAAAAAGCCCACAGGGCAGACACGAACGGAGTCAGTACCTCGCTATGGCTTCGGGAGACCTATACGAGGTAGGCTGGGGCCGCGTCCACGCCATATTCGCTGTCATTTTGCCGAATATTGGAATTAGGAAGTAAAGGGGAGGGCGTCGAGTAGTATGTGTGTGCGTATGTGTGTGTATGTGTAAAAAAAAAGAAGAAGCGGCGTCCTGAGCCCTTTAAAGAGACCAAACTAAGCCTCTGCGAGCTTTGCTCGACTTTACGTCGCTCCTGACACACTTTGGCCTTTTTCCTGGTGGTTACGGCGGACAAGTGAGGTGGATTTGACGGCTAGAAGTGCTCAGGGAGTCACCGAGTTGAAAGTGGTGGTAAAGTGACAGCGGACATGCTGAATGGCTGCTGAAGGGAGGATGGTCGCGGAGGTGCGCACACATGCCAGGAATGAGCTCCTCATCACCGCCGTAACGAGCCGTGTTCGCAGGCTGTTGGTCACCGAGCTCTACATGTTTATTTTTATCGGGTTGTGTAAGCAAGTAGCGCTGGTTCAAGACCCTTAGCATTCTTAAGGCAGAAAAAGTGCATCACTGGAGCTTTGGGGGTTTGTCTGTGGAGGTGTTACCCTCAAATGTAATGCTTTTGTACCCTTGATGATATAAAGACGTGTTCACACTTGTCATGTTTGGTTTGGTTAAAACGAACTCTGGTGCGTTTGCTCGGCATGTATGGTTTGTTTTGTGATGAACCAAGCAGACTGACACCGTCCATTGGCGAGTGAACACTGGTGTGGTTCAGATGACGTGAATTCTAGTGAACTACTAGAAAAAAGACACAGACCAGTGAGTGAAATTATACGAGAGTATGCAGAAATGAAAAATATGCAAGAGAAAATGTGTAGGAAGTGCTATTGCTGCTCCACTCTCAACAGCACTCTTTAATAGTATATTTTAGATGCTCATTATGAAATGTAAGATAGTAATAACAGCAGAATATAAAATCATTTACGACAATGACCTTGCATTTAAGACAACCTTTCGTCTTGTTTCTGGGGGGGGGGGGAACCAAAAGGAACAATTAAAAAAAACAAATTGTATTTGTGAAATCATAATTTATTAATCATATTTCTAGCTGCCCAACTGATGACTCACTTCATTGATCAACGACATCTTAAAAAAATCAGCACCATATCAATATAACTTTGAAATATTGTCATTCATTTTTTTAATCACTTTTAAAGCAGCACATGTCGTGCCAACCACATGGTATACGACTCTACACTCTTCTGTGCTTCTCTTGTTCCTTTCCACACAATCTTGAATGAGTGACAGGAAGAAAAGCTCTGACTTGGTCAATACTTTAATTTTCCTTTTAATTTAATTCATATTTACTCTGCAATATAATATACTCCTATTGATATATGATAAAATTACTTAAGTCACTGGTAAAGTATTGTCCTTCTACATACAGTACCTCTACACTTCTTTCTTAGCACGAATAGGTTCTGCATTTGTGGACACACAGGTATACCTCCTCTTTCTGACTGCTTCTCATTTCAGGAATTCAAAAACATTTGTGAGTTCATCCTACCCAGTATTTAGACATATTTCTATGCCTGTCATTGGTGGGTGTTATGAGCATTATGTCACATGTTTGTGGTCATGGTGGTGACGAAGCAAGATGCACAACAACAAGCTACTATTGTTTAAATGACACTGGTTAAACATGCCACGCGTGTTAAGAACAAACTTCTAGATCCAGTTTGAATGTTCAACTAGATAACGTTTATCTGGCCGTAGCAGTGACACACATCCTGATGCATCAGGAAAAAAAAGGCACCGGATCACATGAGTCACAAATAGTTTCACATTTGGTTTTTCACAGCTGCAGTGCAGTCAATTCTGCATGAGCACGAAGGGGCATTAATTTTGTTGAAAATCACACGAGCAACTCTTAAAAAAAAAAAACTCCCAATTATCTACAGATCTGATCAAAACCTTAAGACCAGTCGAAAAAAAGCTAAAATTTACCTTTTTCACATTTGGATCTTAATGAGGTTTTAAGTAGAGTTACAATATGCAAAAACAAGAAAGGGGAGTCTGACAACTGTAATTTATTGAAAACATCAATTAAACTGAAATAGCCTGTTCATCAAAAGTTTAAGACCATTGCTCAAGAAAGCTACACAGTCGCCAATTGACCTGTGCATTATAACACGAGAAAATTAGTTAATATGAGCTTGCTAACAATGCAAGTCATTGGGACACACATATTTCGACTATGAAGAAAAAACCCTCTAACAACTTTGCATCATTTGATATACAGTACATGCTGGGATCATACATACATTAATACGTACACTGATGATAACATATAATTGTTGCAGTATTTTGCCATATTTTGATGATTTAAAACACTTCCGAAACTTCTGTGTAGGTGCATTGGATACATATACTCATGTTAGTTCTGTCAATAACTGATTTGTATCACTGTAAACGAGGAGGAAATGTTTAGCTCTCACCGCAACTCCAATTGAAAAGATGCCCAGCGTGGGGCTAAGATTTTAAACAAACTCTCTCCAGAGTTAAAGTAACACCAAATACAGAGATACACCTAAAATCAACACCATACACCAATTTAAATCAGAGAGTGTTAAAATCACGCAGATTTCAATTTCAACACTCCAATTTTTGCTGTTTTTTTTTTTTTTACTGGAATGGTCGGTGAGGCACACAAGCATCAAACTTCATCGCCGTAACAACAGGCTTTTATTGCAGATTTGAATCACCGCACAACAGACACGGTAACAACATAATAATCATCATAATAACATGGGCTAACTGTTGCGGCCGTAATCCACTTATTTGTCCACATGTCCAGAACACATTTATTGCAGTACACACAAGATGGCTTAAATTCCTTAAATTATATTAGGTAAATGTGAATATATGGGATTAACCGCAATAAACACGGGATTATATATACAGTATATGGAACCAGTATGGGATAATATGTAAGTGATAACCAACTCAATACACAAAATCCACGTCTTTTGTAAATGAGCTGTCTTCTTTACCTCTGGGTTTTTTGTGTCGCTCTCGCTTTGGGCCCGTTGCAGAATAACATCACCAATGGTCAGATTCACTTGCTGTGAATTCTCCAGAAAATGGCCTGCTTTATTCACAGATGCGCTCAATCAGACTTTGTGTGCGTGAGCTGGCGGGATATCAAGCCTATATTACATTGGGTGTGATGGATTCAGTTCTGATTGATTCTGACATTTGTGTTCTCACTTACAGCTCCTACAGTCAATGCAGAGGTAAGGTCAGGTTTGCGGTGCATGTGTGAAAAGGTCTGTATTCCATATTTTGGCATGTTTAGTTTAATGTTGATTAAATATTGCGCTCCGTATTCATTTTCAGTTAATGTTAGACCAGAGAGTTGTGAGGATAGTTTTAAGCGTGATGATCCAGTGAGTGGTGGCATGAAGCTTTATGAGGAATGTCCTGGATAGCTTTTGGACTGATCAGTCATCAGTAGATTACAAAATTAATGCTCTTCTCTAAATTTGTTAGGTAATGTAACCTTTTTCTGCCAACAGACGTGAACATTCCAATTCAAGTTTACACATTAAATGCACTGTTTTATGACAGTAATATAATAATTATGTGATATGAGGTTATATCCTCAGTACAAACATTGGAAACTGGTGTCTTTGTCTGGCTACATCTGTAACATGGATAATTATCATTGTTCTGTGGCGTGTCTATATCTAGATGCCATCAAGAGAGTGACATAAATTCTGTAACTGTCAAAAGTATTTGTTGTATCTGAGATTGTAGAGAAAGGAAATCAACTCCTATTTTTTGTCATCACGTGTTCTCGGTTGCAATAGTGGTAGTGTATCGCCTACAATGAAAGCCGACCTAGAGATTTAGATTTGACAGGCTAACGGCAATTAAAGGAGCTTTGAACTGCAAGCATGGAGGAGAGACAACCAGTGGTCGGACGACCACACGATGCATCAGCAGACCGCTTTCATTTTAAAAGCCACCAGTGGTGACTGTAATTTGCCAAACTTTCCTGCTTCTCATTCTGATGACATGAAAGGCTCAACTTAACATCATACAAGGCAGCAGGTTTTAAGTGAGTAAAAAAGTGGGGACGCCAAAGGTGAAAGGGGAGGAACAGCAGCTTGAGAAAAATAAAGAAAATTTTGTTTTCGAAAATCCGTTCAACAATAGCAGGTATTAAAAGTCATACAAAAAACAGTTGCTAAATGAGAAAATGATAATGGAGCGCTTTTAAAATTCATAGCGATCTAAATATGATAAAGGTTCTGTTGCGTTCCGTTCTGTTTTCTTGATCATAACCAAAATCACGTATATTCTTGCATAAATAAATGTAACATTGTCCTTCCAAATTTTAACTCTTCTGAGCTGTTTTTGTTGTCTATTCGTCCAAACAACTGTACCTTTAGTTGTACCAGGCATTAAAATGAACAAGAAACTGACTGTATACTCATAAATTGGGCTCTAGTCACTGTACACAGAACACATGAAGGACATATAAAATAGAGTATAATGAAAAAAAGTGATTTGCAACAATTAAATTACACTGATTTGACATAATAAGAAAACTTTAACTACAAATAATAATAATAACCAATTAGTCCCAGCTCAAGTAACTGAAAAAATCTCCCTGTCTCTCTTTAATTGCCATTGTTGGTTCACGACGAAAGACGCTCAGGGTCAACGACAGCTGTGGTCGCTCACCACCCCTACGGTTTTAGCAGACAATTGCATGTTTAAACCAACAAATAAAACAATTGAACCTATAAAAAGATAAATCCTGTGTTGGAGGGGATAACGTAATGACTACATAGAAGCTTTACCATATGCATATAGGGAGACAAGGCTGGATCATCCTCAGCTTCCTCAACCTCAACTTCAGCTTCTCTGAAGTTGAGAACTACCAGAGAAGTTCTCTGGTAGATGACCTTGGTCAATTGCCTACTCATTGTGCACAGAGTAAAAAGGAGTGCAAGGCAAACATCAAGCTGTATTTTGGAGTTCTGTGTGAAGATATGATGCATTAATTGGTCGGGTCCAAACACCTATCCAGTCTGTGTGAAGTTGTGATACATTGTTTCATAAAGTTGTGTTTCATCACAAACGTGGTTCACATGGGAGGATTAGTGCGGAAAAGAGATGTGTGACTTTGTGACTTTGGACTAGGAAACACCACAAGTGTAACTAAACCACTAAAAATTCAATGAGAGCTGTGTTTCATAAAGTTGTGTTTCATCACAAACGTGGTTCACATGGGAGGATTAGTGCGGAAAAGAGATGTGTGACTTTGTGACTTTGGACTAGGAAACACCACAAGTGTAACTAAACCATTAAAAATTCAATGAGAGCTGTGATCATCACTTTTATATGTTCAAGTGCACAGTGTGGATGATAAATATGATAAAGCCTTGAGGCAAAGGGTGTAACAAAATATTTAGGAGTGTTTTAAGTAGGACTGTCAAAAATAACACATAAACGGCGAGAACTAATATATTTAATTAATTACATTACATTTTTTTGTGTAATTAATGCATGCGCACCTCTGTTATGACGGCAGACGGAATCACAGTAGAGAGTCCCCAAACAGTCCCACAGAGTCTGACGCTCTTTTATGAACTTCATTCTGACCTGAACACATCAGCAGCAGTACAATATCAACACTATATACTGTATGTATCACACACATATCTCCAGTGCATTCATCTTGGGAACGACACTTCCTCTTTCTCATTACAGGAATGCGAGATGCATTCAGGGACACTCAGAACATCACAAAATATATATATTCTTATCACTCACTCTTAACTCTTAATTCTGATGTACAAATTGCCACATTGAAGGATGCTGGAAAATACCTTAAATTACATGTTGTCTTTGAACGCAACCCCCCTTTGCTCATAATAGTTGATTAAAGTGTGATTCAAATGTTCTGGTACTATTAAAGAGACTAATGTTAGACAAGTACATTTTTACACTTGTGTGGTATCTTTTAGCTGGATTGATTCAGATTGGGCAAGAACATGTAATTAGCATAGTGAAATTTATGTCCATATTTTATAATTTCAGGTAGTGTTATGATTTTTCCTCCCACATTCCAAAAAATTGCTAGGTCAATTGGCAACTCCAAATTGTCCATAGGTATGAATGTGAGTGTGGAGTGAATGGTTGCTTATATATTAACTGTCTATATATACATTAACTGTCTATATGTAAGACAGCTGGGATAGGCTCCAGCATGCCCGCGACCTTCGTGAGAATAAGTGGGAGAAAATGAATGAATGAATGATTCACATTGACCTGTGAATACACACGAATATGTATTATCCTGTCCTGGCATTTATCTTTCATCTATTATTTTCATCTATCTTTCTTAAATACTGTAAAATTGGCATATTTCAGACACAGTTACCCATGGTGATTAATCGTGATTAATCAACATTAAAACTGTAATTAATCTGATTGAACATTTAAATACTTTGACAGCCCTAGTGGTCATATTTGACCAGAACACGACAGGAAGGTCACAAAATGTGTCTCTATGGTCTCTCTATAGCTTTAAAATATCTTTAATCATAAGAAATAGAGTTTATAATGCTGTCTCCCAATATCTCTTGCTTTCAGGTGGAGCGTATTGTAGACAAGAGGCGCAACAAGAAGGGTAAGTGGGAGTACCTGATCCGTTGGAAGGGCTATGGAAGTAAAGAAGACACATGGGAGCCCGAGCACCACCTACTGCACTGTGAGGAGTTCATTGATCACTTCAACAGCTTGCGGCTACATCCACACAAACAGCCCAAAATTACCAGAAGTACAGTGAACGGTCACCCGGTGGCCACAGAAAACTCCAGAGCTCGGGTTGAAGTGCGAAAGAAGAAAAGTGGAAAAGTGGGAACTGTTTTAGGGACCGCAAGTGGAGGATCAGCTGTCGTTCACAAGCAGAGGAAGGTTGCCGAAGGGCCTGGTAGGGATGCTTTGTGGGACAAAATGAGCAAAGCCATGACCCTTAAGACTCCTCCACTAGGAGCCCCTCGCTTTGTGGCCCCACTGAGGGAGCCTCATAATGGACTTCAAAATGGAGATGTGGAGCCGCACATGTACAGGACAGCTTCAAGGTCACACAGAACATCTTCAGACAGAGTGGATGGAGACCTGGGAGAAATAGACACTACTGAGTTAGGTAAGAATTTATTGGAACATGAAAAATTACAACTTTTATGCTGCATATGGCAGAGACTAAGCAAGCAGTTTACAATAATCTAAGATTTCTAAGTGAGTTAATCTTAGCAGTCATGGAGCATATTAGCTGAAGAATGCTTTATGCAGATTAACTACTGCCACCTTGCCATGCTTTTTCATGGATGAACGTCTTGTGGGTTTTGGAGTTTTTAATTTCCATTTGCGGGGTATCTGTTCCACGAGGTTTGCAAAAGCGGAATGTGTCTTATAGAAATGTGAACAAGTTTACTCCGTCTCCTTGAGTGTTCCAGCAAAATCCTTTTCCACAACAAGCAGGCATAATATAAATAAATATATAATAACAGAAATTAACGGAGAAGTGGAACATGTATCAGAGAATGCATTGTTGGGAAGCCGAAGTCCCACGAAGGAAGGTCCGGATCTAACATGACTTGCTCTGCCTCCCCCCGCTCTGCCTCTGGTGAGCTGGAAGAAGTGACAGAAATGATTAAAAAATACATATATATATTTAAGCATTTACGCACATATCTAACACAGGTTATATACATTATTTCAGTGTTATTTTTCACAGCGAACACCTTCAGATCTTCACGGTGAGCCTGACGTCTTCCACCGCTAGGAAGGGCTGGTCATATGGTCTAATGAATGCAATTATTTTTCTGTTTTTTTTGCTTACCCTTCTGACTGTAATGCACATACGGGTGAGTGTTATCCACATGGCCGCGTTAGCTGGCGTTTAATGGATGATAGCCACAAACTCACCCTATAGTGTTGGTTCCTCCATTGCTGTATTAAATCAAAGCTTTTCAACATGCTATTTCGCAAAATAGTTTTTGTGGCACGTGTTTGCAGTTAAGTTCCACACGTCAGACATGATTGTTTTTGTTTTGGTACGCCTGCGCGCTGTGAATGAAAGTGGGAAGAGGACGTCGTGCAAGACATGAGAAAGGGCAAGACTTTACACTGCATGTGGTGATCTCTCGCCATAGTACTAGCCACAGGCGATCGGCTTTTGTGATTGCCATTGAAAAGCATTTATTGGTATATGTCGGTTTTACACGTAAATTATGTGTTGTGTTTTAATAGCCATCTTTCATGAAGCAAGGCACATTAATAAAATGTTATATAGTCTACACACTCATCCATGTCTCATTAATTAGGCAGTGGTACAACAGGGAACTTGTTAATGAAATGTTTTTCTGTTCTCGGCTCTGTCACAATATTAATACATCTGCCAACATAGCAGGGACCTCTGTCCCTGGATGAGCTTACATGCACACTGTTCTTTAATAGTGAGCTGTGCTGATAGATAATAAAGCTTCAACCGTGGCTATTTGCTACAGAAGCTGATAACACCTTTCAATGTGACTTCCAGGTCACAGTCCAGATCCCACACTGTCCCAGTTAATCATTTATATATACTGTCAGAAATCCATCCCTACTCAAAAATAGGTGCTGTATGTACACATAATTTACAGAAAGTCTTCATATCATTGATGTCGATATGAGAAGAACTCTGCTGTTCTCACAATGTGGGAAAGGTTTTCTCTACCATGTCCAATAATATTTGTTGTCTGATATTTTGGGGCGATACTGGCAGAAAATTAGATTAGATAGTTTTTTCTGCCAATAATTATATGGGCGCACAAGTTATGATGTCGTGCTCCACACAACAACAAGCTTGCTAGCCAAGTATGTCAGCGGGCTGGAATTAATTTCAAGTATCGCCAACAGATGTAAATATACAATTTGGAGTGATTGTAAAGCACTGGGACGGATGATTAAGACATCTTCCCTTTATACGTCTAATCTGACATCATAAGACTCACACGCAGCTCATTTCCATGTAGTAAAATAATAATCTCAATCGAGATGTGCTGAATGAGCCCAGTTTATTTTACTGATTGTGTTAGTCCAGAGTTTCACACTTTGCCCTTTAATTTGTTCTTACAGCTTTCCAAAGTGTATTATCATTGCCAGCAATATTTAATTGGATTCTATTTTTTTATTTATTGAGACTAACCTGTCTTACTTGATGAAGGTAGGGGAACGTGTTATTGTTGTTGACTATCGGTCGTGATTTTTAATGACTTTTTTGAGGGAACATGTTTAAAATCAATATGGCACTTTTTCTGTAACTTACATTACATATTGCAGTATTTATCCCATTTTGTTTGTCCAGCATCTAGTAGCTTCACAGTAAAAAAAGCATAATGTGTTCTACACAAGATGTGACCTGACGTTCGGTTGAGGAGCTGCTGCCAATATTGACAGTTTATCACCACTTCATGGCTGGCTTTGTTGCTAACCAACAGTAGCAAATACCAAATCACTTAAACTCTCGATGAATTGAAATACCTCGTCTTTGCGGCTGAAACTTGTGTTGGAAACTAATTCTCCTCCCACTTGTCTCTGTGCTTGCATCATCCATTTTGATGTTCAGAAAGCTTTGCATTTTCAGATTAGTGCCACCCAGGTTGCCTCTGCCTAACCTACATAGGTTTGCCAAGTTTCTGCATACCCTTAATATGTTATTTTTGATATAATGTATATGATATTAATGAAGCATCATAATATATTAGCTAATGAACACCTTACCCACCTAATAAGACACCTGGTTAGTCCCTGCTGCAGTTGAGTAAATAAATGCCTCCAGGTAGTACACTAAATAACAGTATCACCCTTGTTTCATCATTCAAGCACATCCGACTGTGTTTGAAAGGGAATATATCCAAGAAATCAACCATGTTTAAGAATATACTGTATATGCATCTACAATTGAAAGATGATGGCCAACATTCTGGCAGCTAGAAATTAATGCTAATCTCTTAATCCTGCAAAGACTCCTCCGCTAACCTCACTTAGTTCTCTCACCTCCATCATTATCCTGCTGCTGTGACTCGAGTGTCTCTGATTGTACACATGAATTATAAATATGGATTGTGAATGTCTAGGAAAGCAACATACTGTAGACTGGAAATAAAATCGAGATGAAGTCCTAAATACTTTCAAGTAGGGCTGTCAATGGATTAAAATATTTAATGGTGATTAATCACAGGACATCCATAGTTAACTGGTGTATAGTTAACGCTAAGCCCTTTGTCTTACGTCTCCACAGCTAAGGAAAACTGTATGATGTGTGTAAGTATGATGTGTTGAAGTTCTGTTCTTTTCCCCTCATCCACTGTTCATTGGACATACTGTAGTGAGGTAGAGTCTGATATCCCACTGGGAAGGCACATACCAGTATCTTAAATTTGGGGCGAGTAGACACAGGAGAATTTAGGTTGATTAAACACCAGACTGCAGCAGACTTTTGAAGAATGAAATTATAATTTGGCCCACGGCGGGAATGAATCTAGGCTGGAGGAGACATGTAGAGTGTACTTTAGTAAGAGAAATGAAGGTTTCCCGATGGAACTAGAACATCTGCCTTTTCAACTTCAAATTGTACAGAAACATCTAAATTTGAATGGTTTTCACACTGTACGCACCACTTACAGTAATTTGTTTGCTTGAGGCAAGGAAACAGAGTAGAGTCGTCATCTTAGCAGTGATAGGGGGGAAAAATCAACACTTAATGAAACGTTAAATTGTTTCTCAAGTAAGTCCAAGTTTCAGGCAAAAGTATTTTCCTTGAAAACCCTTCAGGCGCTTTTCTGCCTTGTTCGGTGGAAGTGGGTCATGGTGAAAACAGGCTAGCGTAACCCAGGCGTCCCCTCTCCCAGGCAACATACAGCCGCTCCTCTGAGGGGACCCTGAGGCGTTCACAAACACCATGAGCTAATATAATTCCTCCGCTGTGTTCATGGTCTTCCCTGAGGTTCCTACCCTTTGGAAAGGCCTGGAACGTTTCGATTGAAAGACCTTCAGAAGGTATCAGATGTTACTACCTCTTCAGATGACTTGTCTTAATGCAGTTGGGTCTGTAACTAGTTATTACTGCGCTGTACCTTTACATCATATGGGGCCTTTAAAATGAAGTCATCCCAAAAGGTTTGTATGCTGTGCGTCAGTAATTGAATCACATCACATGACATTAAAGTGAATATTCTTTATGACTGAGTAAGACTGACTTGACCTGTTTTGCCGTCCTGCTACTGTGTCAGGCTCCCCTCTGGCCAACAGCAAGATGCATCTGCACAGCTCAATAAAACGCAAGCTGGCAGAGGAGAAGTGCTACGTGTTTGACAAGCGGCTCAGGTACAACGTGCGACAGAACGAGAGCAACTGTCGATTCCGGGACATCGTTGTCCGGAAGGAGGATGGCTTCACGCATGTCCTTCTTTCTAGCCAAACAACGGACAACAACGCTTTGACACCAGAGGTGGGATTGACACAAACACACACAATAAAGATAGCTGTTCCTGTTTTAACTTGTGTTTTTGCAATTACATGATGTCTTATTGTTTTAAGGATACTATCATATCCTGTTTTTCTGGATAACGGCAGTTAATGGGAAAGAAGTACAATGTAATGTAAAATGAGTCTTTGTGGTTATAATAATAGAAGAATAGCTTTGGAATGGCTTGGTCCAAACTGCCTCCTGCCAAGTATGGTTTCTCCAGTGAGGTAGGGCTACATGTGATCCGGCATGATACCATCTGTTGTGATTGCAGTAAATGCTGCAGTGAGAGGAATTATGCAGCTTGCTCCTACGACTTGGAGAACCTATGACCCAACACAGGGACGGATTACCATTGCTCTCGCTCACTACGTACAGATGGAATACATATGATATTCTGTACATGGTGGCTACTAATCCCATGTCACGGCATAACGCATTGGTTGCAGTTGTTTCTATTATATCTGGAATAATTTTAAATATTTAAACTGCAAACAAGCTCTTTATTTGACACAATATTTAATTCAAACATTTAATTTCTGAGTATATTTTCCTGAGCATTTTGATTGAATTACCAGATTTCTACCAGCCTGTAATTGGTACCTCATTTCCCAGTGGCGGATAATACAGTAATTATGTATTGTATTATTACAGTGTTTAGAGTATTGAATACTCTGTTAAATCCATGTACAAGGCAAAACGAGAAAAACAGTTTCCAACCTTGTGACCAACAATGAATGTACGAAGGTTTGAGTTGTCATTGACACTTTTCCATCCAATGGTTGAAAGATAGGGAGCCTCCTGTTGTCTACTATTTCAGTTTGCACTGACACTGAGCTGTAAGCAATGGTTACTACACCATGCAACACAGCTCTCCATCGGTAATGATAGAGTCTCTGTATCCCTCACTAAAACCTATGAATAATTTCTAGCTTTCAGTCTTTGGGATTAAAAGTACTAAAGAGTTGGCTGATAACCTTAATTTTAGCTTTAAAAGCTCTGAAGTATCATCTTATTAAAAAAGTAAAAATAGTACTAGTTCAACCAGCTGTGAACTGATCTCATACATTTCATTTCATGTACTATATCACCAGTTAAGGTTCTTCTCTTTCTTCTAATTTGACAAATTTAGAACATGTTTTGTCAGATGGTTGATGGCTAGATTAAAATGTTCCCCCCAATGTTTTAGCAACTACACTCTTAATTGTGCTTGCATTTACATATGGAAATACATGTGAAATGCATTTTCACAATGCACGTGCAAATGCAGATTTTGTCTCGAGGGATAAACTGTGGTTGTTTAAAAACATGCATTCCCATTATGAAGAAATAAAATTAGGTTTTGTCATTTTCTCAAAGCTTTGTTAGGTAACTGGCTCTGCAGTGGTCTTAGATTAAGAAGATGTAGCTTGGACTTGCCAGAGTGTTCACTTCTGTCTTTCACACAAATGTAATGTTTCTCTGTATCTCACTACACATTCATTTCACTTGTCTGTGGTCTTCTCTGTGGCACAGATTGGAAGTAACTTTTGGCTTTATTTGAGCAGGATTTTGCTTCACCTGGACAGAATACCTCCAAAGTGTGTGAAGTTATGGTAAAACCGGGAACAGATAATAGCCAAATACCAAGATGGCAGCTGTATGATCACTATTTATTCTCAAAATGGTTACGTATTTCTCAAGCCAACGTAGAATTTAATGGTTATAACACACTTGTTGTCTTCTTTTTAGATCATGAAAGAGGTATGTCGGGCTCTGGGAAATGCGGCGGCCGATGACAGTAAACTGTTACTGCTCAGCTCTGTGGGGACAGTCTTCTGCAGTGGTCTGGATCCGTCCTACCTGATAGGCCGTCTGTCGACTGACCGCAGGAAAGAAAGTAGTCGCATTGCAGATGCCGTAAGGTAAGTTGACAGCTCTCTCGCATTCACGCCACTCTTTGCCACTTGTGCTTTGAATACGGCTGCACGCAGGTAAGACGCTCCCTGTATGCACACTCTATAATGCTATACAAAGAACCGCTTACTTGCAAAAAATAAACACATTTCAGACTCTTCAACATGACCAAGTAACGTTGGAAAGGCATAAGAGTCAATGTGGACATATGTTTTTGATCTGCTTCTATCTGTCATCACCCAAAGCTCATGTCCTATCGGTGAAGATGGGACTGTTAATCCATAAATCAAGAACTTCCTGGTCTGTTCTTCCTCCAGGGACTTTGTGTTGGCCTTCATACGCTTCAAAAAGCCCATTGTAGTGGCAATCAATGGACCTGCCCTGGGCTTGGGGGCTTCCATCCTGCCCTTATGTGATGTGGTATGGGCCAGTGAACGAGCCTGGTTCCAAACTCCATGTGCAGCCCTCCACCTCACTCCTTGTGGTTGCTCCTCTTACACTTTCCCCCAGATCCTGGGTGTAGCTATGGTGAGTTGAAACAATATATTTTTGGTCAATTTTTGGTTTAAATCTCTCTTAAAATTGAATTGTGTATGGTCCCCATGGTAGGCCAATGAGATGCTGTTCTGCAGCAGAAAGCTCACAGCGCAAGAAGCATGCAGTCGTGGTCTGGTGTCACAGGTTTTCTGGCCGACCACATTTAACCAGGAAGTGATGCTGCGCGTCAAGGAGATGGCATCATGCAATGCCATGGTGCGTCCCAAACCAGACAAACCAGATTTCCTGTTCTCTTAAATAGAATCAAAAACTCTCCTTTCCTTGTGCAACAAGGTTCTAGAGGAATCCAAATGCTTGGTGAGGAGAATTCTACTGCGTGTTCTGGAGGAAGTGAACGAGAAGGAGTGTCAGATGCTGAAGCAGCTGTGGTGTTCCACCAAAGGATTGGAGGCGCTATACAGCTACCTGCATAACAAACCTTATGAGAAGTGACCACAAACAGTTTAAATGTTGGCCTTTGTTTCCATCCATCAGCACAGAAGAAGCATGGGATTGAGTGTTCTTCTTGATCAGACTTTTAAAAGCCCTTTTTTCTAAACTGGATCATCCAGTTTTTGATTCTCTTTTCAAAAGGGGACCAAATGTGCATTAGTTCTTATGAACATCAAACAGGGCTCTGTAGGACGATACAGTGGGTTTCTGTACATACGTGTGAAAAATTAATCAGGATGCAGGAAATCAACTGATGTTTGATTAGCACACGACAAAGTAATGATAATATATAGGAATATATATTTATTTGCGTCCAAAGGTTGATATCTGTGTTTCAGATGTTTATTTAAGGCTGGATTAACACTGCAGGTGTCCGTTCCCTTTCCTTTCCTAATTTGTTGTTTGGCTAGACACTAAACAATATCAATCAATCAATCAAGTGTTTCAGTGACACTAGCCTCTCACTGACAGGGTCCCTTTTGCAGATTTGAATTGTCGCTTGGGACCACCATGTAGTGTAAATCCAGCCAGAGTTGCCTGCTGTGTTGACATGAAGTGAAAACCAAAGTTTGCATGAGGACATGGCTTTTTTTCAGACTTCCCCAAATTTGAATGTATTATTATTTTTCACAGCAATCATTTACACACAGTAAACAGGGCAGACAGAGTTCGATTCTCCGTTGGGACATCTCTGTGTGCGGTTTGCATGTTCTCCTCGTGCATGCATGGGTTTTGTCCGGGTAATCCAGTACTTCCTCCCACATTCCAAAAACATGCATGTTCGGTTAATTGGCGACTCCAAATTGTCAATAGGTATGAATGTGAGTGATTGTTTGTTGCGATCATGGTGAGGATAAGTGGCATAGAAAATGGATGGATGCATGGATGGGCATAATACAAAAGTGATTTAAAACAATCATTTCAAAGAAGAAGCCATTACATATTGGTGAGCATATTGATAAAAAAATACAAATACAGGAATGTTTTATAGTTTCAGTCACTACAGCATTGTTTCTCAAATAGTTGAACTTGAGTTCCTATTGGCACAGTGAAACACTTTTCGGAACCTTTTCGGCTAAAAAAGCCATGAAAGCCACATATTTTTAAATGTATTTCTGTGAGAGCCATATCATGTTTAACACCAAATACAACCAAATGTGCGTATTTCTAATCAAGACCAACACTTTAAGAAAATAAGTCTCTGAATTTATTATTTTTAATAATGTTATACCGAAGCCAACCAATAATAAATATATGACTTCATACCACTAATGCGACTTCTGGTGCTGCATGGGTTGACACCCTACTCTGTATCTTTCTTTCTTTAAGCCACCCTTTTCATCAGAAGGGTTGGCTCTGCAGAATTAGCAAGCTGACTATTTGATTAAAGGAGGGAAGACCCCAGCGCATTATCTAATAATAATCAAGTTTTGGTGTCTGACCTGGAAAATATGGGAAGACAGCTGGCTTTGGCTCTGGCCTCCTGCATTGCGCTAGAAAATGGATGGATGGATTAAAATGCAGAAGAAAGTTTTGGCTTGTGAACACAATTTTTAAGTGTGATTTCTATAGTTTTACTTTAAAATGTCTGTAAAAAAATGACAAATACATTTTATGGTGTTAAGAACCAGATGCAGTCATCAAAAGAGCTACAAGTGGCTTCAGAGCCATAGGTTCCCTAACCCTGTTTTTTTTTTTTTATAATTACCGTTTTGACCTGAATATAAGATGACCCCTCTTTTCCAACACCCGTTTTTAGAAAATTATTTTTAAGACAAAAAACAAATCTATACATCCCAAATGTAAGTTGACTAGTCTTTTTCAGACTTTACCTCTTGTATTGAGTTCAATACGGCACATTGTCACTGTTCAGTCATTTGAGGAAGTGTAGTCGTAGAAATATTAGTAAACCTACCTCTTGTTTTTCAGTAACATCTTCAATATTATCATCTCATTTTTCATGACCAGCGACTACTCTGTGTGGGCAAAAGTGAGGGACACTGCACTCAATGAATTGGTTCCTCCCGAATCGTATTTTTCGTCGAGACACTTTGGACATTTTGTGAGAACAGTTCAGGGAAAGCCATTTATTGTTCCCAATTCACAAAACAAGGTCCATAATTTCATGCTTGGGGTGGCACTTTAATTAATGAAACACCTTTGGGGATGAACGAGAACAGCAATGGTGAGCCAGCAAGCCCTGTTAAAAAAACAACAACAACAAACTCACACTTGTAGAAAGTCCTGCCAGAAGAGTGTAAGCTATTAAAGCTGCCAAGGGAGTTGTAATTGAAATCTGTCCCTTTACTTTTGCCCGTATTGGACAACATTCTATTTTATTTTCACTTTCAAACAGATGTGGCAATTTCAGTTGATTTCTACTTGCTTGTACATTTCTCTATCAGAGATATGAATGATAAACACTGGAACTGTGATGCGAAAGCTTGCGTCATACATGTGGAAGAATTTTGCAATGGATTCCAGCCCATCTGTGTGTGGGAAACATGTAATATTTCTGTGTAGATTCTCAGTCATTCGGGTCATGGTAGCCCGCAAAGGTTGAATGAAGCCTTTTGCTTCACATACCACTCTTCCTGTGGAATAAGACAATCTTTGGGGGGAGATGTCAGGACATTGTTATAAGCATACAATATGGAGGTGGTGCAACACATTTGCCACCAGATAACAAAACGACCTTCAACAGCATAAATAGGAAGACTCCACAATTAAAAAGGTATAACTGAAGATTAAAGTTGAAACGTCTTCAACAAACATGAGCGCCTCCATTCAGACTTTGCGGGGGAAACGTATGCACGATTCCACTTTCAAGTAATGATTTCTGTGTAAAATGTATTTACAATCATGATGATCTTGTCGTGTATTAATTGGCAAGTAGCGAAACAGTTGCGACTGTAATTGTCAGTGACTGGAGGGGAACTTCTATTTTGTTTTACCAAAAATATATACAGTAGTTATACATGAAGGTGATCTGTGGAAGCTATTTTGAGGGAAGGGAAATCACTTAATTTTTTGCAATTGTGCACATACAGTGTCAATCTAGATCATATTGACTGGCACACAGGTGTTGCATGTTAAATACTGTACATAAAATGAAGGTGTGACCTGCTATTTTTGGGTATATTTTGTACCTGCATTGTAAGTAGCATTTTAAGATATTGGTTGTATGATTATTTTTTTATTTATTGGAGGAAATGTGTATGCTTTGCTTTGCTCCTGACTCGAAGTAACCCTTAATTCACCAGTCTAAATGAACATTATCGAAGACAAAGATTTAGAAAATGCATAGTTTATACTGGACATTAACAGTGCAGTCTGGGTTTTAAGTGTTCATTACAGATGTGACTCATTTCCTAAATGCTACTAAATGCTGCCTTTATGACAAACATTCCAAAGATGAAGGCAATTTAAATTGTACATGGAGGTTTTGAACAAAGAATTTATTTTCCCTTATATTTATTTATAGCCATTTCAGATGACTGAAACAAATTTCCACCCAAAACAGCACACTTCCTCGAACAAAAGCTAGTGTAATTCCATTAATTACACTATTATGAGTTATTTTGTTTCAATCTACAGATATGTTGAAATTCTTGACTTAAAGGTTCAATACATTGCTGTCTTTTTCCCCAAACCAAGGTTTTCTTCTGTTTCATGAAAACCCTGTGTCAGCATGTGTTTTGCTTTATGTAAAAAAAAAAAAGGAAATTATATATATATATATATATATATATATATATATATATATATATATATATATATATATATATATATATATATATATATATATATATTTATTTCATTAAATGGCACAGAACAAAATGTCAAAATTTCCACTGTGCAGTAACAGCGCAATTATTCTCTGGATACACTCTTTCCATCTGGTTTGCCGCTTAAGTGTGCAACCTTTTGTTTCCACACAAGGTAACATTTTCTGTTGCGGCATAACTTCAATATACACACCAACCACAATAAATGCCACCTTTTACAAAGTTAGTAAGGCTGACTTTTTATTTTAATATTGTTCTTTTTTTATTACAGAGATCTGCAGTTGTATTGCACTGAAATGAACACATGAACTTCGGCTATGCATTACAGCTACTAGCTTCGATCCTTGTTAGAAATGCATCCACTATTTCAATTCCACTCTTTGTTTAGCTGGAATTTTAGATATAGCCATTGTATTGCGTCTCATTCGGCTGTATGGATGTACCTAATTAGTGGCTCAAAACCAAGAGTAAGTTGTTTTACGTGGCATACTCTAGCTTTGGCCATGTTTCTCTCAGCTATTACCATGAATTAAGGTAATAGTTAATCACGTACATTGTGTTAAGGCTATTCTCCAGTGACCAACGTTCCCTATTGTTGAATCGTCAAAATAGTGAAATGAGCTTAGTTCAGTGTCCCATCTGAGTATAGCAGCAAGGCAGCGCTCCTGGATGAAGGTTTGTATTAAAACTCTGAGACCTGCTCCTTTGATGCTTCTTTCAGCCTCTTTCTCATGGCTTGTGCATGCTGTTTGTTGCGCTCCCGCTTTTCCAGCCGCTGTGGGATTTGACAAATAATAAGAATCAGTAAGCCTCCTGTGCCTCAATTGTACATATTTCTGCACAATAACCTTCTCACCTCATTGTGCAGGCAGTGACGCATAGCGCGATCGATGTCATTGCATGTTCCGAAGAACTTCAAGAAATTATGCTGGAAGGAAAAGTAAAATATGTTTGTTTTTTTGCACAGATGATGCATTTGTGAGCAAAATATAAATGATAGACAACAAATACCTCTGTGTGGCAATGCCGCAGCTGGCTTATAAGCTCATTGCACTCATCTGTGTGCAGGTGGGGAGACAGGTCAGGGTGCATGTCAAGTTAAGGACCTAATGTGCAAATGCACAAAAGCCACAACAACAAAAGCATTAAGTTGAATTTTGTTGAACCCACACCATATAATAACAAATACAATTCTAACAATAGCTCTAAATCCACGTCCACTGAAGGATACTAAATCCTCCAGCTCCCTCTCCATCTTGAGATGTCATTGTGATGTTGTGGACTCCTGTGGGCACTTACTTACCTACACACACAGAAAGGCAGAGACGCTGAAGGTGTTTAAAGCCAAAACTATCCGGATTCAGCCTGAACCAATCTATATATAATAATAAGACAAATGTCGGGACTAGTTAATTCTTACCAGCAGTAGACAGGTGGATCATCGGAGATGGTGTCCAGAACTAGTCAGTCAAATGTCAAATTAGCTAGCTAGCTAGCTAGCTAGCTAGTAGCTACTAGGCCGCAGATAGCGTTTAGCACACTCACTCAAAAGACAGTGGTGTTTTTGTCATTCGTAATTCCTCTTCACTGACAAAGCGAGCGGCGATACAGATTCCTAAATCAAAGCAGTTTGAAAGTTGATGTCATACCAACTCTTGAGGAAATATACAACTCACTGATAGACTTTCTATTACACTGTGGGACGTTTTGTGTAACTAAAGGGCAGCCAGTTACATGACGAACCAAACCCCCCGCATCCACTTCCTCCTCAACCAACCAATAGTATTTGTTCTTTTCCTGGAAGGCGGGTCTTTGGACAACGTTTGGAAGTTGCAAGATGACTCTCCAAAATTTGTTTTAGAATCCACCATGTAACCTGTCACACTGTACGGCACTGTTGTGTAATACTATTGTTTTGTTTTACTTTCTTTTATTGATTCATGATTCAGTTGTGTCATGATGTTTTTAACTTATTATTTTATTTATTATTATTGCAGTGGTTTAGCCACTACTACTCCAATACAACAGGGGGCGTCAAACCAAATTAGTCATATATTTTGGCCGTTTTTGATTGGTTCGTTTGTTTGCTGCGAAAAGGCGGTTTGTTTGGAGAAGATGACGCTCTTGTTTTAGCTATCCCCACTTGATAGAGTCAACAATTGTGTTTAAGTCAATTTTAGGTACCCAGTCGTAGGCGTTGCATGTCGAATATCGGTTTATGAACAATGGAAGACCCGATGAAATACTTGTTGCGTCGCCTCATTCGGCGGATACCGGCTCAACTTCTCAAACCAACGTTGGAGAAGTGGGGTCGCATGACAATGGCTCAAAAACAAACCATCGATTTTACTCAATCGAAATTAGCGATAACGGACACACTTCTCGCCTTTTCTGAGGTACGTGGCGCTATTTTTCCGACTTTATCTTCACCCTTTTCACAACTTGGTAGGGAAATGGTTGGCCAATTAAAAACTTGACGCAGAGTTAAGTATAATCAGGCTCGCCATATTACATGAGTGGCTTCCCTGTCAACGTTGTGCGTGTACATTGTAAAATACTACATACATAGTTAAACATGGCATAGCTAATTCTGATTACACAGCTTGCGATGTTGTTGGTCACTTTCTCTTTAACTTTACAGCATCTCTCCCTCCCTTTCAGGAAAATGGATGGACGATTAAACATATCGTAGAGTTAGAGATGATATGTAAGTCATTTTTACGTTCACATGGTTTGTTTACCTTTAATTCAGTGCCCCTCGTAATGTATATTGTACATTGTGTTACTTTATTCTCTCAGATGTCATTGATAATCCAAACCAGGGTTTGTGGCACGCATTCCAGCTGATGCACCCTGAAGGTATTTTAAGAATATACATTGTTATTTTCCATATACTGTATTGTATTTACATGTTTGTGATTTCTAGCTGATGCTCAAGCTGTGGAGTTCCTGCAGTTCAAGGAACAATTTAAATCCCACCTCAGTGAACTCGTAAAAAACGTATGTTTTTTTTTGCAAATCTGAGTGTATGTAGTTTTCTCAGTTTGATACGGTCTTCTTTAACATTCAAGGTGTCTGTCAAGATAAAGAAGAACACTGATGACGCTGTATGGATCCGCATTGCATGGGGTGACAGCTTCTCTCGGCCCAACAACTTAAAGCCAACATATGTTGTTCACTACCTCTGTACATGTTATGTATTTGTGACCAGACTGACGTCCAAGCAAAAGCCCCTTTTGTCCCAGGTGATAAATTGCTTTGGTGTCACATTAGTATGAGTTTCTGTTTTTCTTGTCTAAAGAGCCCACTCTCCCTTCAAGGCTTTAATCATAGCCACCAGGCATCAGGCTATGAAGGATGCTCACCTCAGTGGACCAAAACTTACGGCAATTCGGGACCTGTTGATGCAGCAATATGAACAGGTAAGACCATATCATTAGATGATTTAAAACAGTGTGGATAATAACATAACATCATATGTACTTCTGCATTTCTTGTCAAGGTGTTTCCAACCAAGTACCCCAGCCCCCTTACCAGTACAAGTCGCACAGTCTCACGTATGTGTCTTTTCATCTCAACTGAAGTTCCACCACTGCTTGTGTGTATTTGCACACTTAATAACCACATTTGTGTGCAGTTTTAATATACTAATTACTTTCTATTCACAGACCCCAACATAGAGCGAGAACAAGCTGAGGCTGAAGTGAACAGACTTCAAATGGCCCGTGAAGCGTTTGGTGGCGGCCAGTTACCACAGCTACAATCTGTAGTATACAAGGTACTCAAAATCCTTATATTTGGAAATATAATAAACCGTACCTCTGTTTTGTTTTGCTCGGATTTGTTTGCGTTTAGAAACAGAAAATCAATTTCAGGGTCAAAGTCTTGCCATAATTCAGCGCTTCTCAATTAGTGAAGCGTGCCCCCCCCCCCCCCGGGAAGGGCTACACATTTTTCGTACTTATAAACACTATTAACTGCCACACAAGTGTAAATAGGAGATAATCATTTTTACAAATCAGGTCCCACTGCATGTTAGGTTCGGATATGCGTGTCATGTCTGACTGTCCTAACTAAGTTAGCAAAGCAAAATGAATATGTCCCTCAACTGCCATTGTTGTTGTGATATGTTTATTGTGGCATTTGTTGGCTTGTCCTCAGCTGGAGACAAAGTTCAGAGACCCAGCCAACAAGACAATGACTGAGCAAGAGAGACCCTTCAAGTGTATGGTCAAATTTGCAAGCACCAACATATTGGAGTCACTCAGGCACTGTGCTTCTTCAGGTAACAGCACTTTTTGTTTGCCACATACAGAAATAATGTATTTATACATTTAATTTTTAATGTAACATAGTGTGACTGTAGCTGTTTTTTGTTGCAGTTCTCAAAAAAACAAACATTGACTATTTTCAGACAGTTCATTAAGTAATGTCAAAAATTCACCACAAGATGGCGCTTTCCTGCTGGTTTCCAGATTCTCTTCCCACATTAATAGCTGCTTTCATTTTATTCGACACAAAGCTTCTTTTACCTGCCCCTGAAGCTGTCTTCAACTTCTACGCTTCCACAAAAAATATGTATGTCTACAAGCTAAAACATTTGAATCAATACAGCCTCTGTATTTTAATGTCTTACAGGAATTGCTTCCACCCCAGTTACACTTTTGCTGTCGTCCATTCCCCGAAAAGGGAGAAATTATTTTGTCATCACAGACAATGCCCAGGGACCCTCTTCACAACCCGACCAGCCACCCAACTAACCTGTTACAGGACCATGAATATTACAATATAACCTGGGTTTTTTGTACTGTTGTTGGTTATCTTTTAAAACTCAGTAAGCACTATGATCCATGATTTGTGGTGTTTCACGGGTAAGTAGAGTCAAATGTTGATAGTTGAATATTTTTTTGTGTATATATTTTAAGACAAACAATTACATTAAACTCTATTACATGTCCAAATTGTATGTAAGAAATTCAATGTATGCTTTTTAAATCTGTAAATAATTGTGATTGTCGACTAATTACTGTAATTCTCAAAGTGAAGGAATTTCATATCTTTGTGGGAGATAAAGAACATCCATTCATTTTCTGTGCCACTTATCCTCACCAGGGTCATGTAAGCTGGAGCCTATCCTAGCTGACTTCGGGTGAAAGGCTGGTTACACCCTGGACTGATCGACAGTGAATCGCAGATCACATATACACACATAACCATTCACACGCTCATTCATACCTAAATTACTTTCCATATTGTGACATAAAAATGACATTTTTCTGTAAAACCCTTCATAAAGTAATTGGGATAAAATGCAAAGAAGCCTGGTGGTTTTACAAAAATAGTTTTTTTAAAGAATAAAGTATTTTGTATTTAATTATAAAGCAAAACATGGCGTCGCAGGCAAACTAAACGCATTGTTCAATTATGTTTTATTACTTTGAAAACCGGAAATGTGGGTGCTTTTACTGTGGTAGCGACGTTCGTGACGCTTTCTTTCCTCTTATTGGGCGAACAGGCTGTCAATGAAACGTAAGAAAGGTTATGTCTGCCGTCGTCGCGTTGATCCAGGAGTGACTGTCAACACACAAACATGGCTGCCTCTTCGGCTGAAGACAATGCGAGGACCAGAGATAACGCACCTAAATACAGCCCGTGGGGTTACCAGGAGTCTGTGTCGCAGTCTCGTGAAATCATTAAACCGTCCATACTGGAGCTAACCAAAGAAGTGAGGACGAACATCCTCTGCACGGTTGAAGGATGTGGCAAGATCCTCCCCAACACACCTGCATTGAACATGCATCTTGTGAAGTCGCACAGAGTGAAGGTAAATCACTAGAACGTTATTTGGTTCTCAACATGAACATAACTCAATGCATGCTAAGTTAGCTAACTTAGCTATGTATTGTGAAACGTCGCACTGTTAAAAACGCAAGCCGTCCGTATTAACTTCACAGTACAGCTAAAACATGATAATGCTAATTATAGTTTTGGTATAGACAGTGCCATGCTGTCGTTTGAGTCATCGTTAGAAAGTTTCTTCAGATAAGTGGCTTAACTTAAGTTAGCTATGAGGCCATGTGCCTCTTGGTTGACGCGGTTGCTAAATGAAAACGTGGTTCCTGCTGTGTTCGACCATTGATAGTCCGATTCCACTCAGTCCTCATTCACAAGCTGTTATTCGGCGTTCATTGTACAAGCAGTGAGAGCTGTTATTCGGCGACCAGTGTGGGGGCAGTGAAAACGGCGACCCACGACCAGGGTTTTTCGTGGGAGGCTGTGATTCATCTGTGTCCAGCATGAATGAGGTTCTTTGCATGCAAAGGTTGACGCTTGTTCTGTAACAGGCTTGGGCGCTGGGAATTGTAATGAGAAGGCCATTGGTGTGTGTTTTTATTCATTTTTGTTTTGCTTTAAGGCAATATTAAGGGCCACTGTCAAATATACAGTGTATATTCTTTAAATTCTTGTTTTAATGTACCTAGAACTGCTTTATGAACCTGAGAAACGTATATCCTTGCTGCCTCCATTTGGTAAGAGGAGACACTGTGATTTTTGAAGTTCCGGGTTTTATTAATTCATTCATTCATTTTTCTACCACTTATCCTCACGAGGGTCGCTGGCGTGCTGGAGCTTATCCCAGCTGTCTTCAGACGAGAACACCCTGGACTGGTCGCCAGCCGATCACAGGGCACATATAGACAAACAACCATTCACACTCACATTCATACCTATGGACAATTTGGAGTCGCCAATTACCTTAACATGTATGTTTTTGGTATGTGGGAGGAAACCGGAGTACCCACGCTCGCACGGGGAGAACATGCAAAGTCCACACAAAGATGACCAAGAGTGGGATCGAACTCCGGTCTCCTAAATGTGTGGCCTGCGCACTAACCACTCATTCGTCGTGCAGCCTATTTCGGGTTTTATGATAAACAGTGTATATGCCCACCATTTCAGAGGAGAGTAACATAAAAGGAGAGGGGGCGGGGGAAAGCTATCATGCTTCGCTGCACATTTCACATTTTCTAATAAAACCTGGAGCTCTGTCTTACAGTTTAGAGAACTGTAAAGCCTGTATTATCCTCCTGCAGCAACATTCCCTACATTTAGGAAAGACACCTGGCTGAAAGACATTACATCAGAAAGACATTACAGCGGAGTGCAAGAGCTGCCATGCACAAGGCCCCCGTGGTGACACAGCACCAGGGGAGTTCAACCCGACCCACCACATAAAACAGCATGAGGGTCCTTGTTTTCAATGTGAGAAGGTGAACTTTTCCTCATACTGTATAGTATTGGAATTGTAAAAGTTGTATTGAGACACCCTTTCCTAACTTATTAGTCTGTTAACATGTCTCATACTGTATCTGATATGACAGAGCATGTGAAAATTTTGTCTTTTACACAGAACCCTGCAAAGACACACTGTGTACTTTCACACAGTAACACTCTGTCCTGCAATCAAGAGAGTTAGATGTGTGATGTCCATGGCAGCATTTTTTGGTGTGTTGTATGAAATGCGTGTTGGACAGTGACATCAGCTTTCAACCCAACACGGTGGGACACTGTTAAATTTGACAGCCTTGTCTCGGTATTCTGACATTCCCTTTTACACAGGCATCATCCTTCCTCTGTTACAGCTCTGATAGCACTTGAGAGTAAAACTGATGGAAGCCTTCTGTGTCAGTTCGAGCAATCTTTGGCTTTGACATATTTGTACATGTTAAGAGTTGCATAAAATACTTCCAAGCAGTACAGTGTTCTCTTGTGCTATCACAGTTCACCTTTAGCAGATTCACTTTTTTGCTATATTATACCGAATTGGGACAAGGATTAAGCGTTTTATTTATAATGCAGAGATGTGGCAGTTCTGTCAGATGTGGTAATTACTGTATGTTCTCTGGTGAACAGGATGACAGAGCACTTTAGATGCTCCTATTACTCTCTCTGTATGCGTCCTTTGCATTATTCATGGATGTCCAACAGAGTGAATGGTATCAGTTTTGATTCTAAGCAGCTGAACATTCCACCGCAAGATTGCACAGCTGCAAATTACATATACCTATATACATATCCCTTGCTTATTATGACTTCATATTAACCATGATTATGTTCATTGCCTTCATTATATTTTTTCAGATGTTGATTTCATCATTATAAACTAGAGTCACTTCTCCCTCTGGTGTCGGAGTAGACGGAGGTGACCTTGACCACATTTTGTCTGCAGCAGTAATAGTGTTTTGCCACCTGAAGGCTTGCCTTCTAATAAAAAGGCTTTTTCTTCTGTCATGATGAAAAAGTTGATCATTTGTGGCCTGTTCTGGTGTGTCGTATAAAATGAGGACATAAGAGACTGGTGGTCACGTGTTAGTTCTCTTAATGACATGCTATTAGTTGGTCTCATGCAAGAAATTACTCAAAACTAAATGCAGCTCCTATTTGGCCTCTGTCTCCTGCCAGGATGGTATTGTCAATCCAACAGTCAGAAAGGACATGAAGACCTCCAAAAAGCTTTATTGCTGCCCCATTAAAGGCTGTCCCAGAGGGCCTGGAAGACCCTTCTCCCAATTCTCCCTGGTGAAACAAGTAAGTAAATCTAAATGTGTGCATGAATGAAGGTGTTTTAATTGGTGGTAGCAAATCTGTGTGTGCAAATGCAGTATCACATCCATAGTTAATGTGCATGTAGGTGTTATTTGTGCTCTATATTTATAACATGTTTTTGCCTTGCTGTGTCCAAAAAATATATTACACCTTCCCCGAAATAGTGGTTCATTGTTACAAAACGGACTGCAGATCCATGAAAACAGGGAAACTGTAATCCTCCCACTCATGATATCCAGTATGAATCAAATTCCATTGGATAAAATTGCATTTTAAAAAATCACATCTTTTGTCTTGTACAATCGCCAGATAACTAAATCAGATATTTAGCCTAAGCACGTTATTGAGTCAATTTCCTTAGCAATGATTTTGTTCACTGTTTTCCCAGCATTTTATGAAGATGCATGCAGAGAAGAAACACAAATGCCCGAAGTGCAGCAATGGCTACAGCACTGAGTGTGACCTCAAGAGGCACATTGAAGACTGTGGGAAGACTTACCAGTGTACGTGTGGCTGTCCCTATGCCAGCCGGGCTGCACTACTATCACACATCTTTCGGACAGGACATGAGATTCCAACTGAGCACAGGCATGTATTTTCTTTACGTTGTGTTATTCGAAAGGAAATATGAAGTGATTTAACCCTGATCTGTCTATACATTTTTTCATTTTAGAATTCCTCCAGTAAAAAAGCGTAAGATGGAGAAACTCTCAAGTTCTGAAAAAGTGAAGACCAGTGACTCTGTGATTATGCCTTCTTCTCATGCACGATCAGAGGATACATCACCATCTGACATCATTATTCAAAGTCCAGACTTGGCCTGCCAGATGTCTAATGGCAACACAATCCTCCAGAAACCACTTTTGCCCAAACCCAACATGGCTTTAGTCAGTGTTCCTGTGATGCAGCTGGCCCACTTGCCTGTCCTTCTCCCGTCTACAGAGAGCGGCGCGCTAAGGTCTGTAGTGCTGGCAGTCAACAACCAAGGTTCTGTTAGTACTCTTCACCTCCTGCCACAGGCCTTGGGTGCTGTAGTACCCCAGCTGGATGCTAAGAGTTTTTGCTTTCAGGACAGCATGCCAACTTCTCGCTCTGGCCTGGGGCCCATCAGCACAGGGGTGCAGGTCAGGCTTGACAGTCCAGTCACACAGGACTCAGGAAGAGGAAGCAGCACATCTACAAACATTCAAACAGACAAGTCGTGCCTGGCAAAGATGCCCACAGGGGTCACAGAGGGAATTGGCTTGTGTTCTGTGGGTGAGCCTGCGGTATCCTCTTGTTCCCAGACAGACATTAGCGTTAGTGCCCAAATCCTTCTGCCAGTTAGTGTTCAAACCCAGACATTCTCCACCCGGGGAAAAGCCACCTCAACTATTGGGGCTCAGACAGAGAGTCAATTGTTAAACCAAACTACTTGCTCCTCTTCATCTGTGCCACCATGTAGAACCAGGCAGACCCAGACCCACTTCACCCTGCCGCAATCTGAGGAGAAAGTTCAGGATCAGGCCGTCATGTGCTCTGACCTTTTCAGCGGAGACTCACTCAGTGTCTCCACCCAGACCACACTGCACATACATGACCCTCTGACGGCCACAGGAGGCAGTTTATACGAGGACACAAAGGCAACAGGAGGCATGTGTTTCGGTGTGCAGACACACATACTGAACCCAAATAATGTTGCAGACAACCAAACCCAAACCATGATCTTGTTAAATGACCTGGAAAACATTCTCTCTGGCCACCAAGTGCTGAGCGACGCCACCACAGGTTGCGGATCAAGTATGGCCTCTGTTCAGGAGCAGCACAGCACCATGGACTTTGACTTTGAAGAGTTTCTCAGTTCCGTGCACATTCAGACACAGACAGAGGAGAGCCACCTTGGAGGGCTGAACGACGACACGCCACTTGAGTCTTTGGACATCCAGACCCAGACAGATTTCTTCCTGATGGATGATATGGACCAAAGTGAGGCATCAAATCGAACCCAAACCAGTGACTTGGAGCTGTTCGACACTCAAACTCAGACGGACCTCAACTTCCTTCTGAGCACTGGAAGTCATCTTCCCCTGAGCAGCATCCTTCGCCATTCAAGCTTTTCTATGAGCACAGAGTCTTCTGACACCGAAACGCAGACAGATTTGCCTTCGTTTGTTCCTTGCCTACCTGCTCATTCCCCCGTCACTCAAGGGGAACAGGTGAGGCTTTTAAACAGCACAGAGACACAGACCAGCCAGGTGGAGGGCCTCGGACACCTCTTCCTGACAAGCAACGAAACACAAACGGTCATGGATGACTTTTTGTCTGCTGACTTGGCGTGGAACATGGATTCCCATTTCAGCTCAGTAGAAACGCAAACATGTGAGGAGCTTTTTGCTCTCTTTCAGCACCCTGACAAGCCCAACAGCTGAGGTTATTCTAACGAAGCTACCTGATGTCCATGGCCACCTGTGTTTGCCTCTTTCTATTGTCGGAATGAGTAAAGGCTGCCCTCCAGCGGAGAAGCCATGAAGTTAAAAGAAGTCGGTGAATATGTCTTTCAACCATTCCACTTGGGACACCTTGTCCAGAGCATTTCCAGGTTTGTTTCCTGAAGGCTTAGCGCACTTTATTAGCTCGATGTGAGGGAGGTTTCAGCTCAGACAGTTTACATATTTATTTGCACATATATGTAAGGTAATGTGTCTTGTCTGAAATGCTACTTTGTTTGTCCTGCGTGTCTTCTTTTTTGGTCTTCGCTAGTACTGTGTACTGAAATATGTTACATTTGCAGTTAATACTAATGCATATACACATATACTGCATGAAAATAGCTCTCAACCTCATGGTTACCACTCGTGCAGGTGCTTTACGTGTGTTTTTAAAATGTGCATGAAGCCTTCAATTTGTCTGCTAAGCATCTTAGTGGCTGCTTTGAATTTAAAGGCAAGCACACAAGTTTAAGAGCCAGCACAGAGCTGCACTAGTGAGACTTTCTGGATGAAGCCTGAACAAGGAAGTTGCTGTAAAAAAAAAAAAAAAATTGTTACACGAAAACAGTAAATGTTTGTTGTCCTTGGTTGTAGCACACCTTTTGACTGATTTTTGATTGAAGGGGAGATGGGAATTCTGAAGGCTGTGCTGTTCTTGTGGCTGATTTATTCATTAGCTTGGTGTAAGTGTATATGCTGGCAATGAGCCTGAGTCATGTTACACACAGAATTGCAGCTGATTAGCATTTACCTGCCATTGTGACAAACGTTAATGCATGTCATTTTTTGACTAAAGCTAATAAATGAATCATTTAACTCTGTTCAGTCTCCTGAAGGGGGCTCAAAACCGTGGGACAGCAAGCAAAACCTACATTTGCAGCTTTTACTTAAACAACCCTCATGACTACAAACCAGTGTTTATTGAACATTTGTCATTCAAAGAACGTTAATTAAAATGCTACAAATGCCTGAAACTTATATCATCACAAACATGCACAACATAGGATCTAGTGGATGGATCCCGTTTCAAAGTCCATGTGAGACTGGTGTTCTTTAAAACATTGGATAGCACTGCAGTAACACACTAAAAAGTGTGTTCATATGAAAAAATGGATGAGTAAAAATTCTGATCATAGCACGTATAGTGGACATTACACTCTTATTTGATGTTGAATCGCTGTCACTTTATTTGTCACTTTATTTTCATAAGTTTGGCAGAAAAACCTCAGTGTCTTTGTGGCACACTTTGGCATGACACATGGAGCTGACTTGTGGTTGACTGTGATCTATTAGTCAAAAAGATAATGTTCTATTCTGTTCCGTTGATGTCAGCAATAGTTTATCAATGCGATATTACATTATGTTAACTTTCACTGCTAAGACAGCCACGCCTTTTTTAATGCCATGATAAACCCACATTCCATTTGAGATGCTGCTACCACTACTTCAAGGCACTTTCTCACTGACATAGTGTGCGTTAAGACTTATCGCTTATCATATCTACTATATAAAAGTGACTATGGGGTGCTATTACATGTCTACAAGCCTCTAATAGTGTTAACCGTTTTTAGAAGGTCAGGTTTTGTGTGCTCTTAACTACAAAAATATTGAAATCATTAATATTGAATCTTACTTTAAGGAAATTCACTTATTGCGGCCAGATGTGGAACCAATTAATCGTGAGAAACAAGGGAAAACTAACTGCAAATCATTGTAGTCTGTGCGTCATGCTCCTCGGAGTGACTTTAATCTCAGTACCCCTTTCAGGAGACAGATAAATGTTTATTACATTATGTTGCTAATGTTTGAAGTCATTGGAAACCTGTTGTGTTGGTTATTCGTTACTGTGTTGCACCGCATTACCTCAATTTGCTGACACACCCTAAGCAAGTCATGTTCTACTTTGGAACAGAAGAGTTTGTAATGGTGAAAATTGAAATTATCCATTTTGAGTTGTTGGTGCCTTAACCCAAGTTTTGTGTTTTGCTTATTATGCTTCACAAAAATGATCACAATAGTATTTGCATTGTATTTTTTAACATGGCATATTCCAAAAGCTGTCGTTTTCATCGTGTAGCGTTATAAAAAACATGCCATCTCTATACAATGGCCTACACTTACAAGCTAAAGAGCACCATGTTTTTTCTTCACTACATGACAGCATTGCAACTGGTGTGTGTCTTGGTCATGTGGTTCTTGGCACATCAGTTTTTACATTTGTGTTACAATAAGCAGATATATTTTCTGCTAAATTTACAGTTGTGGGCAGTAGTTTACATAATAAAAATGTTGGGCTTGCCATGGTTAATTTGAACAGTTCTTTTTTCCAAGGCGTAATTTTTATACAATATATATCTTCAATGATATACACGAACAATTGGGTGCATATGGTTTAATGGACATCAGGATTTACAAATTTACATAGGATCAATATATATGCTCAATTACAGTATTAACACTTTTTGTAGTTGAGTATGGCCCTCAAATACCCCTTCATACAGTTGACTTGAAGCCATGCACCTGTTGATCATATTAGGTTAATTAATTTGATAGTAATTCTAGGTGAAAATGTGTATTTTGCATGTCACATTTTTGACACAAGCACTGGTAAATCAATAAGTAGTATCTTTTAGTCCAGTCTGATGTTGGCACCTTCCATTAGAATAGGTGGGATTTGTTGGTCCACTCACGATGTTAGATATTTGAGGCTGTATGGGTATTGTTGACACTGTGTAGACGAGGGAAAACTGATAATCATTTCACCCTTGAAAAAGTGTTTTACATATATCAATAAGGGCCGTTGCTAAGGGAATGTAGATTTCTGACCACAACTGTAGATGCCTTGTTGGTTTCCAATGTAACCGTGTCCAGAGAAAGCCTTATAGGAAGAGAATGCATGTTTTTCCCAGCACAAAATGCTTTGTTTAGTATATGCATAGAATAACATGTTGCATTGATTTAAGGGCAAGTATGCTAACCAGAGGTTCCAAATAAACTGCTGAAATACATACAGTACATTGTGTGATTGTCAAAAATATATATTATTTGGTTAGTCTAATGTAAAAAAAACAAAGTAGTACAACTGGACTGCATTAAAAGAAATTACATACTTACGGCTTTTTCTACTGTACCAATGTTACACAAAACCCATTAAATAAGCTTACTTGTTCGTTCTGGCTTATTGTTGTCTAGTAACTAAGCTGAGAAAGCAAGCTAGGGAACTAGTTGCTAAGTTCCCATATCTGTGTTCACATACAGTTATACAATATGCAATTCATCAGGACAAAACCTAGGTGCTGCTGCTTTGTAGCATGCACACTGGCCATTAAAAAGGACAAAACACATTGACACATAAGCCCTCACTGATGTATGGTAAAAACAAATAGCAATGTAATTGTCTTGCACTGTCCCTGGGTTAATCATTATGTAATATAGAGCTGACCTTTGGCTTTCATTTAATAGGTGGTAAAAATGTGAAGTTTGTGATGGGAACGACTGTACTTTTAGTCTGATGCTGGCGTTTTGAGGGCTTAGAAGGCTTGCCTTTTGACATGTTTGGAGGCAGATGTTGAAGGTGCAAAGGAATCCCGCTGAGATGACCCCTCTCCTCCTGTAAGAGGTGTGACAAGTCTTCCTCCGCGCCATCCAGCACGTGCCATTCTGGAGACTCTGGTTGTACCCTCTGGCAAGGCAGCATTGACTTCTTCAAGTTATGAGTGGTAGATTGGAACTCAATGCAGTGTTCACCGCCACTGGCTAAGGTGTCTGCACAAGAGGTTGATGCTTCAACATGTAAAGGGGCAAGATTGTCTGATGTCTCCTTGCGCTGCTTTGGTTTCTTGTCCTTCTTCTGAGGAAGAAGAATTCCACTGACTGGAGCCACTCTGTCCCATCCGCGCACCTTTAGCAGAACAAAATTAACTTTTTTTTTGCCTTTGTCAACATAGATTCATTAAATGATCCAGATGCACTTACAGCTTCCTCCCATCCAGGGTAACAGTGATACTCATATGGCTCCACTTCTTTCATAAAGGCCTCCTCACTGATGTCAAGAAGAGCATCCACATGAAGCCTTTGTGCTTTGTAAAGCTGCTCCTCAGCTGCCTCTTTCTCATCTAGAATCTCTTCATCTGATCCATGCATACTTCTAAGCTCCTTTTTTGTGGGATGAGTGGAATTTTATTATAAATGGACATTGATCACACAAATATGTCTACTGTCAGAGTAGCAAGAATAATATGAAATCTCACCTCTAATACTTGAGAAGAAACCAGTGCTTGTCAAAGACCCCGCCCACCCATCAGTGAGTTCTGGGATTGATTTCTTTGCCCTCTATCTCACAGGAGTTATGCTAAACAAATGAAAAACTTGCATTAACATTTTATTAACTTTTCTTATTTATCATTGAGGTAATATAGTATAACCACACAAAAAAACACTGCTAAAAAACGCCCACGATGCCTTTACGGTCTTTAAAGCAACAGTGAACATGAGGTATATACTCTATAACGCTAATTTAATGTGGCTGTGTTGTTTTTGTACAGTTAAATGTGACTCGTTATTGTATAACAATATTTTATAAAATGTGCCGCTTACGTAACATCATCAGATGACAACCATGTCCTAGTAACACATTTGATTACATGCTTGTTTTCACAATTGCAGAGCAGTTATAAGTTATCATATCCGTATACCTCCTAAGTTGTTCATTACACGGGATAACTTAAATACAGGCAAACGTTCGCACGGCGACAACAGTCATGATGACGTAACTTGTCTTTGAACGAAACGTGAAAATGGCGTGTGACGTCACGCGAATATGCCCGGGGTGGGTTGACGACCGCCAGTCGCCATCTTGCCTGTTTAATATTCAACACGCTTTTACTGTTGACGTTACTTTTTTACATTACAAGAATAAGGAATAACCCATTCTTCTGTTTGTAAGGTAATTCAAAAAATGTATAGTGGTTTAAACGGTTTCCAGCTACGAGGCACCGTCATTTAAGTTGAGCATTCGATGTAATGAAATGCAAATGCAAACAAGGATATCGGCTATAAAACATACAAATATCGCGGTTTGCACAACGCTATTGTTGTTTGGAAGTGTACACTGAACAATTTGCTTTCAGGTAAGTACCTATGTATACACAATCTGCCATTCAACTAATTTGCCTTCATTTTTCTTGTATAGCTTCTTTGAAACCCTATCCATGTAAAAATTGTCAATGCTGTGTGACTGTCTTAACACAAAAGGTAAAAACAAATAAGACATTCTCAACACAAAAGGTAAAAACAAATAAGACATTCTCAATCACATATATTTATTTTCCTACACTACGAATACTGAATATTTATCTTCAGTCCACTTGTTTTTTTCAACAATTTCTCAAGGAATTGCAACTTGGAAATTATGATATTTCAGCTCATTTCTCAAACCAATAACAGTTATGGCCACCGGCCAATCGTAGGGCACATATAAACAAACAACCATTCACACTCGCATTCATAGGTCTGCGCGCTAACCACTCGCGCACCACAGCCCTGTATTGGATGTTGTCTGCCAAAATCTAGCCTTGATGGTGGCGCTATGTGTTCCATAGAATTAACATGCACTAATTAACATAACACTTTGTGACTGCACCGCTGTGACATTAGGGTCTCGTGTCACATCCACTGTGGAACTCATACACAACAATGGACAGGCGACAGTGTGCAGCAATATGACAGCACAGAACGTAACGCTGAGCGATTGTAAGGTCTGTTTTTTTCAAGGAGACATTTTTTCTGATACAAATGTATTACTCTTTTGAACGCATACTGTTTTGAGAAGTCAAACACTTTACTTAAAGGGGGACCTTTTATGCTTTTTCCACTTTTATGGCCAATAAATGTTGTTAGAATGTTGTACTATTGTGTTCAACGGTGCCAAAGTTTCAGATAATGAGGTTTGTGCATTTGGAAGAGAGCCCTGAAAGAAGTTTGCAATGGTTCTTAACGCTTGGTTTGAGAGAGTTTATTTTTAACACGACTCTCTGTGATGTTACAGTGAGCTGGACTTCCTTATATGGGCATGACTGGGTACAAGCTGTTCGCTGTACAAGCTGAGTGAGACCAATCACAGCAGCGTTGGCGTGCCCAGAGGCGGGCTGTGAGTGGGTAAACAGACTGTTTTGGAAATCCAAGGAAATGAAGTTGAAATAGGTGCAGAGTCTGGAAGATCTAGAAATCTGTGTGGGTATTGCGTGTAACTGATCTATAGGAGTCCACATTTCTATACAAAGGACTGACAATGAGCACAATAGGCCCCCTTTATGTGGCCCCACCAACTAACCGGAACTACCTTCCTCAACACCGAAATCTGACCAGATCTTGATTGTGTGTAGACGCTGGAGCTATCAGACGAGTCAAAGCTGTCACATGTCATTTTCACTTTATGGCTGAATTTGTATCAAATATTTATAACAAAAACAAAGACATTCTTAGTGAAAAATGTATGCACAGCTGCAGCCGTGGGCAATCGCATAAAGTCAGAATGGTACTATCGTGAGCCTATGATATTTTTATCCGGCAAGATTTAAAGTCGAATCACACTCCCTCCAAAATTAACTGTTGACTATTAACACAAAACACTCATTATTTTACATATTTTTTAAGTATTGCTTACATGCATAAAACAATTCAAAATTCATATTTAAATGACAAATGAATGGGATAAATGTACATTAACATCACTTTTATCTTGACCGGAGACTTGATTGTTGACAAAGGCGGCAAGGGACAAACAGAGATCCACATGGGTTACCACCTTTGTGTTTTGCAATTAGCTATTTCTTGATTTTTTTCACTTTATTTATCGAAGTGCTGGTACTTGCTTTGGCACTGTGGGGTATTTTGCAGCTGTGATAAATAAGAAACAAAGACTTGTGGCTGAACTACAGGGTCAATTGCTGATAACATAGACAGGCATCAAAGCTGGGGGACAATGACTTCCAGTTCCAGTTCAGAACATGCTAACAGGCTGCTGACAGAACACAATTGGACTCACGCATTGTATAAAGAACATACTGTACACCAACCTGGAAATATATGTGAACTGAGGCAAATATTTTGCAGAACTATTTTACGTAAACAGAAAAATGTGCAGCAGAGATTCTGCTGTTGTGTTAAGCAAAATGTATCATTATCTTTGTAATGACTAAATCAGGTATATGCTGTTTGTTTTGGATCTCATGACATTGTGCAGGTGATGATAGTGTTGTGGCCAGCGAGTGTTTTGTTTGATTGCTTTCAATATTAATAAAAATAGCTCCTGAAATCCCACAAACAGGAAAGAAGAGAAACCTGAAGTTGAGGGAAATGGACACTAGGAGGAGTTGAAAGCATAGTAAAATGAGGTAGGTTGACAGAGGTCAAGGGAGGAGAAGTGAAGAAGTATAACATGAAATGAGAAAGAATAAAATGTCAGCTCTTATTGCTATGTGACTTGTTGCATGAGAAGGAGCTTTTTGCCCATCATCCACAATCCTCATGTGAAACATGAACAAATTTCTTTGCCTTTTCTGTGCATTTTAATAAGAGAAAACAACTTAGTATGAGCTACATTGAGATGTGCCTATGTATTTCCCCTACGAAGCCCTCTAATCATGCTTTTTCCACTTTTCTGACCTATCAATGTAGTTAGAGGACCTAAGCACTGCAGGTTTTCTTTCCAACCAGGTTCTCCCGCAGGTGATTTAATTGACGAGCTCCTTCCCTCAAACCAAAGGGTTAATCATTAACATCACCTGCTTTAGTGACCAGCTGGAAAGAAAACCTGTAGTGTCTTGGCCCTCCATGGTATGAGTTTGACATCCCTAAATGATGCCAAAGTTTCCGATAATGAGGTTTGCAAATATTTTCATCTGTCAAAAGCATTTCATACAGGAGTGTTTTTGTGAACATGAACTTGAAATATCGGCCCAACTGTTGCCAGCCTTGTCGAACACACTGCGTGTCCACGGAGGTGGAGAGAACCACAGTACCCACTGTCTGAAACACGGTAGTCCCGCAAAAAAAACGTGTAATGGCTAGAGATGAGCCAGATACTCGTTCCATTATCCATAACAAATAATGCATTTTTGCTGGATACGAGTATGAAATGAGTACATTTTGTCACTATCGATATCCATGTTTAAAGACCATGCTCATATATCCACTATGATTGGCCAGTCACACAGCGACCGCCTCTCAGTAGAGAGGTGATGTATTGTGCGAATTGTGTGCCAATTAGCATAATACACCCCCTTTAGCAAGTATACTGATAACATGTAATACTTGCTGTATTTTGATTATTTAAAATGTGCAAACTGCTTTCCTAGGCACATTGATTTCACACACTACTTGCGTCAATAATAATAGGATAGATACATCGACAGCACTTACAATGTCTGCTCTCATTGGGATGGCTGTGTCTTCAGCACAATGTTTGCTGTAGTCCTCAGGTAAAAAAATGTTCATTGCAAACGAGCATCTTGTTGAGTCTTCATAGTGAAATTGACAGCTAGGTGTCCACTCTTCCATCTGTGAGTGACGCTGAGAGACTTGCGGCTGGCAAGGTGTTGTGTTCGTATGCCAGCTCTACGGTCCCTGACAAAAGTCTTGTCGCTTATCCAAGTTGTAGGAACAACAAATTAATAACTTGACTTGTAGTTGCTCAATTGGAATCAGAAATGACTTATATGAAAGGCAAAGCCCTCTAGATTATGCTTTTTATATCAAAATAAAGTTTTGTACCATTCATTGAGTTTTATCATTTAATTAGGACATAAAGGTCAGATTTTGCTTGGACAAAAGTCTTGTCGCATACAAAAAAATGTAGAAATAATACATATACTTAATTTTGAATACACAAATATGCTACAATAACATCAGAACATAAAGTCATTGTACCTTGGAAAAAAGAATTAATATTGTGTATGGCTTTCATGAGCTTGGAGGACTGCATCCATATGTCTTGGCAATGACTCAAATAACTTATTGATGAAGTCATCTGGAATGGCCAAGAAAGCAGTCTTGCAGGACTCCCAGAGTTCATCAGGATTTTTCGGCTTCATCTTCCAAGCCTCCTCCTTCATCTTACCCCAGACATGCTCAATAATGTTCATGTCTGGCGACTGGGCTGGCCAATCCTGGAGCACCTTGACCTTCTTGGCTTTCAGGAACTTGGATGTGGAGGCTGAAGTATGAGAAGGAGCGCCATCCTGCTGCAGAATTTGCCCTTTCTTGTGGTTTGGAATGTAATGGGCAGCGAGAATTTCTTGATATTTCAGGCTGTTGATGTTGCCATCCATTCTGCAGATCTGTCGCACACCCCCATACTGGATGTATCCCCAAACCATGATTTTTCCTCCACCAAACTTGACTGTTTTCTGGGTGAATCTTGGGTCCATGCGGGTTCCAACAGGTCTTCTGCAGTATTTGCGGCGATTGGGATGCAGTTCAATGGATGATTCATCAGAAAAATCAACCTTCTGACACTTTTCCACTGTCCATCCTTTCTGCAAGCTGTGGGCCTTGGCAAATGCAACACAATTTTTTTGTTGTCTTCTGTTTAATGCTGGTTTCTTAGCACTAATTCGGCCATGGAGACCACCGCGTGAAAGAATTCGACAAACAGTTCTAGTAGACACAGGGGTTTCTGGTGACCAGTTCTCATGTAGCTCCGCTGCAGTTGAAAAAGGGCTGGCCCTGGACTGTCGAAGCAACAAACGGTCCTCTCGAACAGTTGTTTTACGGGGTCTGCCTGACCTGGGCTTGTCATGAACATCACCGGTTTCTTCAAATCTTTTTTTTATCCTCTCCACTTGACGTTTGGACACATTAAAGATGTCTGCCACCTCAGCAGCAGACTTGGTCTTCAGGCTCTTGATGATCAGCACTTTGGTCTGTGGTTGAATCTTTGGCATGTTGTCAGAGGCCAGGTTGCACTTCACATGAAGGTCTGGTGTGCCAGGGATCTTTTTATACACACCTGGGAATGTGTTAATTACAGTATTTGTCACAGGTGAAGCTCTAATCTGTGACTGGTTGAATCATTTAAAGATACGACAAGACTTTTGTCCTTGCAAAAACAGATGTTAAGGGCTTTAACAAGCTGTGAACATCACTACACTCTTTGATGATTTCATTTTTCACCCAGTTATTAATGTGAAAGCCCTTGACATTAAAATGATCCATTTATTGAAACAATTGATTGATTAGAAATAAAGTTATATGCCATTTAAGTTACTATGTCCTTATGCGACAAGACTTTTGTCAGGGACTGTAGTTTTTCATGTTAGCTGCTCCAATAACAATATTGCTGTAGTTTGGTTAATATATGTTAGTCATGTAAACAGAACACTGTGTTTTTTAGGGTTTTTGTGAGGGCTCTAGCATCAAAATAGATAGTTCCCATGATGGCCATTGTCCGCTAGCTCTTGTCCAACTGGAATGCACAGAAAAGGGAAAGAAATGTGTTCATGTTTCACATAAGGATTGTGAATGGTGTGCAAATTTCCAAAAAAAAAGAGTAGTACCCATTTGAGGGGTGTGAGTTAACCACTTCAGAGGTAGATTCGGGCTACAGTTAAGTTCAGGCTGTACACTGGGATACTGTGGTTTTCTCTGTTGAAATAATGTCTTTTCACAAGAAACTCCCCTTGTTCCAAATAAGTTCTCTGACACTTTTTACTTCCTTGCTGCTCTGTACCTTGCCTTAGCTCATAAATGTTACATGTTCCACTGCCTTCAGTGGCACCATAGGTTATCTCTTTTGAGTGCGGTATCTAGGCTTTGTATACATTATTTTTGACACACTTAAAAGCACTGGTGTGTTTGTGATGTCAATAAAAGCCTTAGTCCCATAAATACCTCATATAATGACACACCAGTGTAACTTTAGTTAAGAGGCTAAATAGTCACAACAAATAAGGATTATATGATCATCTGTAGTTAACAATGCAAAGCATTGACCAAGAAATTCTGGGCATGTTGCAAGGTTCCTTATTGTAAATGTTGTTCAGCATCTTGGAATAAACTAAACTATGGCTAAAATGGTCTTGAAGAATACAGTCTGACATTACATTTTAAAAAGTGTATTCATTAGCAACTCTGATCATGTCACATAAGTTTCTATTACTTAAAAAAGTGCACTTCACTCACCATCTCCCATCTTGTAGCGTCTTGTTACCACCACATTGAAGCTTATTATAAATCATCTTATTTTATCCAATCTTTTAAAATGACCAAACTATTTTCATTTCGGTGCGGCTGACTGACTGAAACGCTCGCAACACTGTCGTCATGGCAACCCCTTTTTTGCGGTTTATGACGTAAAAGGGGGCGTAGCGGAGACGACACTGCTGCGGCTCAGTCAGTCTGGCACGGCTGAATGAGTATGCTGTTATGTAATCCGCACAGATGATGCTCATAGTAATGAAGCATGCAGTCCACACGAGTGCTTTAGGGAACACGCTATAATTGTGTTAACTATATAATTATGCTTAGTAAAACGGCATGGTCTCCAGTTATGAGGTGTGCATTGTGTCCTATATGGGGGGCATTGGGGAAACCATTTTGTCTCTTTGCTACGCTCAGTTCTGCACGTACACTTTAAAGTACCCCACGTCAGTGTTCTCCTGAGAGGGGCGGTCTTTGAATAGACGAAGTTGAATTTGCTGCCACAACTATCAGACTGTGGTCTGTTTCGCCACCTCATAAATTCAAACGGACAGTTGTTTTGGGACAAACTGCGCGCAACAACATCTTCGTCTATTGGTCCAGGTTTGAGGAGTCAGCGTGACGCAGCCAAGGCGCCAATCCGCGAGTGGAACACTAACACCTGCCGGCTTCGTCTCCCCGCCACTCGCCGGTCTTCTCCCTTCTCACGACAACTGAGCTCGGCTCTGCAGTGCAGTGCAGGGGCTGTGTCGTTGTATGGAAGCAGAGTCTGCCCGCACTACCGTGGTCATGCTGCCCCCCAAGACCTGCCTGCCCAGGAACTACAGCTGCATAGCAGGGCTCTTTGGCAGCCTGGCAGCGGCGAATCCACGCCTGGAAGATGGCGAGGATTTGGACATCATGAACGGCACTTGTGAGCCCATCGAGAGCCCAGTGGTGGACGAGAGACCGCGAGGCCGGGAGACCTTCCTCAAACCCCCGCAGAGCCCCAACCTACGCCGAAGATGCAAGTCTCTACCCACTCCTACAGAGAGGGCAAAGTTGGAAATCTCCCGCAGCAGAAGTCCAACAAGTCAGAAAAAAGTCCGCTTTGCAGACTCCCTGGGTCTGGAGCTCATCTCCGTGAAACACTTTGACGACTCAGACGAGCCGGAAGTTCCCGATCGTATTTTGGCCAAGTTACCCAAATCCACAGACTTTAATCACATGGCCACTAAATTTCCACGGCCCCCTCCACAGTCTGTCTTCATGGAGCTGCAATTTACAAGCCCAGGCACCATCCCCGGCTTCGAGCAGAAAGTGCGCGAGGTGAAAGTCCTGTTGGAGAGAGTGGAGACAGACGAGTTCAGCCTCTCCGGCTTTGTTCGCGTCTTAAACCTGGCCTTCGAGAAGAGCGTCTCTTTGCGATACTCCCTCAACAACTGGCTCACCTTCATGGACAGTTTGGCATCTTACGTGCCCGATTCAAGCGACGGTGCCACGGATAAGTTCTCCTTCAAGGTGGTCATGCCTACCTACATGGAGAATGGAGGCATGCTGCAATTTGCTATAAAATACACGGTCGGCGGCCAGGAGTTTTGGGATAATAACAACGGGAATAACTACAAAGTGCGGCGTCACCGGTTCAAAATGTCGCCACCAAAGGAATGGGAAAACGGATGGATCCACTTTATATAAGATCTGTTTCACTTTGCGTGCGTATATTTTGCGCCATTGCTCCCCCCGTACCTTAATTACGACTAACGTTTATATGGACGCTTAATTTCTGCCATAATCTGAGTGTATATGGATTTGTAGCGTTGAGTGTGTAGGGCATTTGACGTGCCCGTTGGGGTGTAAACTGCCTTCATGTCAGGGCTCTGTACAACTCGGTGCCCTTTGGGGGCACGTCCTCGTTATGTAACATGAACGTGACAGGCAAAAAACGTGCTGGTTCATGCTGATCACAGCCTTTTCAGGAGATGCAGTAGGTTTCATTAGTGATGTGTGTTGTCAATTTATGCAGCAATATGGCTCATAAATAGGAACTAAACATGTACCATGGGAGTGTGTGTCAGGCAAGAATTGCTTGCATGCATTGGAAAGGGAGTACTCGAGGTGTGAGACCAATCTTTTAATTATATTCCAAAAAGTCTTTCTGCCTATCTAGCCTGTTAAGTCACACCATTGAAATGCCTTAGCTGAGCATGTGATGGGAAGTTCAGTACATCGATAAATATTTATAATTTTGATCATTGTTACTAAGCATCTTTTTTGAGCACTTCAGCAGAGCTCCATGTCAGTGCATTTTGGTTCATTTCACTGTATCTAAAACACTGTGACAAAGTGTAGATTTGAATTGTTTTTGTCATCATTTTCAAATACACTTTCAAGTAGCATTTTTGGTTAGGTCAACCACAAGGATCCTGTGGGTGTTTTTGTCTTTGGGTGCAAACAGATGTTATTTTTGAAGTATTTTTTTAACAGATACATTCTACTACTTGTGCACTTTTGCAATTCAAGGCTATTTTTCAATGAAGAAAATCAAAAGTATATAGCAGATCAGTGTTAAACTAATTCATGTTGTAAGTGCAATGCTCCCCAACATTTCACCAACTGTCTCTAGCCTTGCGCTATGTCAAGTATAAGTCTAAATTGTCTTCCAATTCCCCTCAAACACTTGTGATTAAAGACTTCAGGTTTCAGAGCAGTTGCCGCCATCATCTTTGTTTGTGAAAGTAAAGTCAGAACACTGTAAAATTCACAGACCATGGTGTTGTTTACATTCTCGCAGTTCACAAGGGAGCTCTTTGTGTAATGATACCATTTGGTTTACGTGAACGTAAACAAAAAACTTTTTCCGGTAGGTACTTAGCTATTGGATCATTTCCACTTTGAAGCGTTGAGTCTACTTAGTCAAAATGCCTGGTGGTTCAATATGGGACAGCTGTACAAGGTTGCTAAAATGAGAGTGAAGCACTCTGAGATACTGTGCACAAAAATATGTGTATAAGAAAATGTGATGTGTGTGTAAAGGTCAGCCACTGGTGATATTGTAAAAGTAACTAATACTGTATTGGTAGGGAATTTAGCACCGTGCATCATGATAGCAAAGTTCAGATAAGTCAACATCAGTTTCAGTACAACAAGACATTGGATAAACATTTTCTCCATATAGTAAACAGTAGTTTGACGATTGTCATACTTCCCACTGTGATATGTTTCCCACTACAATTGACAGTTTAATTTTCAGAACCAACACGTATCAGTGAAGTATTACCATCTTTTGATACCCATGAATGGGTTTTGTCTTCAGTTGATTTTCCCTTCCCTGTAAATGTAATACTTTTCATCAGTGGCCACTGATATATATGGTTATGTACTGTACGTAAATGTGTTAATGTCTCAGTGAATGTCATATTACTGTATGTGATGTGTATTTGTTGCATTTAAAAACAGTTTTTAGAGATACAGGTGGCTGACGTGTGTTGTGTAGTTTGAATATACGCCCTTACCTGAAAGCACACAATCTGATGTTGTCAAGTAAGTGAAAACAAGGGTTGAAGATAACTTAAAAATAAATAAATTTTACGATATTTTTTAAAGAAGTCATATAAGGGAGACGTTTTGCAACATCAGTGGTGAACCTCGCCTTACTGAGAGTTTATCAGTCAATGGAATGAAACGTGAAAGCTTGTAAATGCTTGTTTGTGAAGAAAGTGTGTTTGCAAGTGGATGGTAACGTAGCCAATGACAAGCGTCAAATACTTTGGTGTATTGCAACTAGTCTGAGCGACTTATGATTGTAGCAGGTACTGAGTGAACTCAGTCAGCACCGGTTTAATGCACTTTGAGATGACAGTGAAAAGGCAATGTTGACAGTCTATTAATATAAAAATACATATAAAAGCTTCTCTTGTGACTAATTTATTACCAACATTATATTTTATGTTCTCCCTCTGGGGATAGCCTTGACCATATTTGTCAATTAGGGAACCGTGCTTATTTTCCTATGCAAACATTTTCATTTTCTGACATCTGCTATGTCTTTACCTGTACTGTTTGCTCTGAATGTTATTCATGTCTGCATGCATGCACAACTGAAACAACCCTTTGTCTGTTTAACCATAGAACCACTATTTTATTAAACCAATGCTTTAAACAAATACTTGTGTTTTTTTGTCATGATTGTCACACTTTTTTAAATTTTGAATGTTGCATAACAGTGTAATAATGTACAATAACCATATGAGACTACAGAGCAGCAAACGTACATGTTGGACTGTCTGGTCAGGTGAGTACCGAGTATTTGGGAGTATTTTCCAGTGCCTCCTGCCGGCTCACATTTCCCAAGCTGCACAAGCACTGCAGTGTGCTGTAGCCATCGCCATTGTCGACATGGATGCAGACATGCCCTTGGAGTGATGTCAGACTGATGCTACCCCCACCTTCTTTAACAGAGGGGAGGGGTTGGCGTGAGACACCAGAGGCGTGTTAGAGGGAGCTTTATGGAACTAGACACCAACATTTTTTTAAAATCACTTAGTCATTTTAAAAATAGTTCTGTTCCAGAGATAAACAATATTGAATTGCTGAATTTTAAACCCACGTATTGCAAACAAAGTTGATTTGAAATATAGAAACCACATGGCCCAATACTTAATGTGCTGTTAAGGATATGAGTGTTGACGATATACAGTATATATATATATATATATATATATATATATATATATATATATATATATATATATATATACAGTATTTCTACATTCTTTTAGTCTCTAGAACCACTTAGTCTCTTTTAGTCTCTTAAAATACCTTGAACACTGCTAATGAAAACACTGAAAATGTTATATTTTTCTACAAAGACTTTATTTTATAAATATGATCCACTATAATATGTCAAAGCATATACTGTAGTGTTTGTAGTGTATGCAGCAGGGTAGCAGTTGCTTATGTAACTATGTTTGTGGTTGTAAGATGACAAGTCTCTCTGAGGGGTCTGCTGTAATATGCCAGAAACAACAGCGACCTGCACAGACACCGTCGGACACTCCCCATCTTGAATGTATCCTCAGTTTTCATGTGGCTTCCAAGCTGGTGCACGCAAGCTTTTATGATTTTTTTAAAACTCAACATGATTTATACGAGGCATCCAGTGAATTGGCTATTTGCTGCATCATCAGCAGATGTAGCAGCAACCTTAAACCGTGAGCAATTGACCGCAATGATTGCATTGCAAATTGATCATATACTTGGCTTCCTTATTCTTCTTCACAAGCCCTACCAGTGGACCCCCACCGTCTTTACCTGCATGTCTGCCAAACACCTTCACAGTTTGTCAGAGGTTTGACAAAGAAATTGATTTACTTCTCAGGAAATGGTTCAACAGAACAATGGCAGGGCCATAAAACCAACTGAGTGATATGTGAGTGATTGAGCGACCTTGAGTGTCCTTCAGACATTCTTCAGACACAGTGAAAGAAGCTAGACAATTTGTGATTTAATGTTGTACTTGATCAGATCTTGTTCTGGAAGGGTTGCTCAGCGAGCCTCGATTGTCAGGGTCAATAGGCTTCTCATAATACATATTTGCGGTAATTTGTCTGTTACTTTTATAAATATTGAAATCCAGTAAATGAAGATCCATCTGAACTTTTAAATCTGTGATCCTTGCCAAGAGTGACTTCTCTGCGTGCTGCTGATGTGCTTTCTCACTTCTCAGATTGGCCTTATATAACAAAAGCCCAAGGTTCTGCTTCATATGACCACACAAGGAGTTATTGCACCACATAATCTTATCATGAATTAAACAAAAGGTGCAGCATAATATTTTCTTTCCCACTGTAAAATATTTATTACCTTTCCCAGACGTTTTTCATCTTCTGGTCATTGCACGTAATGTTTGGGGATAAATCAAATTCTACTTTTCCTGGTTCACTTTTACCCAGTTTCCTAATTTTCTTCCTAATGTCATGTTGTGTTTACTGTCATTCCTCACTTGTATTGCAGCCATTTTCTTTTCAGACTAAATGGTATTTCAGTAATGCAACAAGCAGATGCATTCTGCACATTTCACCATAACAGAATGCATAAAAACAAAATCTTGTTTCCACCCTATAATTTTTAATATCCTTTTGTGAGACCTCAGATGGCAAACAGAAAAATGAAGCATACTTTCAAACAGGTGGAAAACAGTTATGCTGTTGTTCATATCCAGTCGAAAGTACACAATGGCCATGTGATGAAAGGAGATAATCAGTGGAACATCAAACATCAGCTTGTTTACTACACAACCTTCAGCTGTGGTGTCTTCTGTAATGGATATACAGCTTCAGGTGGCTCAGGTATTTCACAAAGAACCTCCACCATTTAGCTGATCGTTGTGTTTTTCCATACAAAGGATAATGGAGTTTGAGTCAGGACTTTGTGGGCAGGGCAAGTACAGCCAGTACACACTCAGTTATTAGCTATTATTGACGCAACAATGTCCTCCTTATTGGAGATGGGGAGGAAAGAGCAAATTTGGAATAGTACCAAAGCCTGAAATATTTTCTGTTGTATAACTTGAATTTCCATTAGGTAGAGAGACTTAAGTAAACAAGAGGATGTGGACATAAGCAAGCATATGAAAGGATGAGAGTCAAGGGGCGTGGCAGAGATAATCATACTGTAATATTGACTGAGTCTTTAAGATATTTGACATCGCAAGACTAGCTTTGAGTTCATTCAGAAGTCTTACTGTTGAATGTTTGGCCATCTTAAAACCTTTATTAACTAGCAGTTGCCATACAAGTGTATAGTAAAATGTAAAAATATACATGGTAATTTATAAGGTCCCCTTTACGGTTCATTTGCTGCAGTGGTGCATATTATTCATGTGGTGCATTAGAAAGAGAACGAAGTCAAGCAGCTACGAGTGAAGGTCTCCCAAGCATGTCTGAAACTACACAGATGTTAACCAATCTCCTGCTGTGGCTTCATATGGTGCTTTTCGCCCCCTGCGTCTTCCACCGTTTCATTGTTAACCCTCCAGGGGTGTGTCGTTGGTGTCACTGGGAATTATATCGTTATACCCCACCCTCACCCTCATCTCCAAATAAAACTGCTTTTCGGGACAGAGCAAGACCATGCATGATTCAGCAAAACGTGGCTGTTGACTATTTTTCAGCTTTGTTAACATTGGTGTCCTCCGCCAGGAGTGTGTGAAATGAGTCAGGCACGGAAGCACTCATGAGAGAAAATGAGGAGTATGCCTGCATGTGTTTGTGCATCCAAAATTATCTGTAGGTTTGCATATGTTTGATGTGATAACCCGACGGTATTCATTTAATTCTGAAAGGCTATGTCTCCAGAAGCACTGTTGCCTTTGAGAGCAGACCTCTTACAACAGGTCTCATAAAATAATTATGCTGTTGCACTCTCACACACACCTGTGTGTCTGGACTCTTTCCCAGCGCACTCTCCGATAAGGCTACAGCCTGAAAAAGGACTGTGGTCTTTTTCTGAGCAGCCTTGATGACAATATATTTGTCCTTTTGCTTATTTACATGCATGTTATGGTTTAGAATATGCATGCTTACAGTTTACATACATTATCTAGTTTGAGGAAGATGCATTCTTACAGTTTGTGTGCAGGAGCTCTGCATAGGATGACCTCTGTTGAGGGCGGACAGAGATTGGATCAGCTGAGGAAAGTGCTTTCCCATTGGATCAGATTTCACATGACTACTACCCCTATTTGATTTGCTTTGAGACATTCAGCAGCCAATCAGGTAGCACTTGTAAGTGAATATTAATGAGCAATCCCTAAGAAGAACCAATCCATCTCCAACACTGGATGTTTACAATTGATCTCTGCTGCCCCCTTCTGTATAAAGATGCTACGTGAATGTCTTTTTTTAAGTAAGTGTGTGCAACAGTTGGCAGTTAATTAACAAATGAATGCTGCCATTTTGACGAAAGCAATGTATGCTCCTGAATGTATATTTATATCTTCTCTTAAGGAAATGTGTGAATACAGTAGCTCACAATATCCATTCAGGTCCTAAAATACAATTGAAATCTCTAAGCATAAATCTGCCATAAGAGTGATAATTTACTTATTCATATTCTGTGGAGACAAAAAAAAATCTACTGTACTTCTCGGTCCTGAAGCCTAGTGAGAGGAGCTCCCATTGCTGCTTCTCTACAAATAGACCTGAGCTCTGGGCATTTGTATATGTCGACCAGTTCAGTTTGTTGTCGAGTGCACACCAAAGTTTGAACTTCATTGGCCTCCCCTCCATCAGACCCTGTACTCATCTTCCTGCTCACTCTCGACATGCCACAATAGCCGTGTCAACAAAGTAGTGGCAGATCGGTACATAGTTAAGTCTACATGTCACATATTTCAACATCTTTTAAAATAGCTAGAATGTTTTGTGCAACTTCTGCTAATTATTGAGGTTATGCTTTGGTGCCTCATTTCAAAACATATGTCCTTTTGCACAACCCTTTAAATTTGCCTTAGCAGGCCAGATGCTCCACAGGTTACCAGATCAAGCAGAACAAAAGCCCAGACATGTGCAGGCCGTGAGAGCAATCATGGCCATTTGGCCCCCACTGTCTGTAATATCGCTGTAAGTAAGTCTAAGGACATGCAAACTGTTGTCTTCATAGTCAGGCACATCAGAGTACAAGAGCTATGCAAATACTTCTGCACCCTTCAGCTTTTGGTGCTTAGCTTAGTGTTACATCTGTAGTGTGAATGCACCAGTCCCAGGATTTGTTCCATGGGTCTTGTGGATCGACCAAAACAAAAAGCTCTTCAATAGGCTTGGTATAGAAACTGACAAGGCTGTTGGAAATGTGCAAGTTCACTTCCCCACACAGCAGAAGTGCTTTTGAACAAGCCACCGGTCTTCAAATTGCTTTGTACATGACAGTCGCACAGCATCGTCATTACGAAATGTTGTTATTGTACGTTTCATTATTCACATAGAAATCTTGAAATCACCTGCTATTGTACTGTACAAACCGCAATATTAAAATACTGTAGGACTTTTAGGAAGTTCATACTGTGGGACACTAGATAGCAGCAGAGTGTCAAGAATGTGTTGCAGCTAAGCTTTGAACTGAACTCCATACCCCAGAGTGTTAAAGGACTGTAGTAAAATTGCTGTTCAAAACCCTCTCATTAGACTTCTCCTCCCTTTTTCTCACTTGCTTCTGGGCATTGTGTGTATGGCTGGCTGCCCGTTAACAAGAGGTCTGTGTGTTGATGCAAGGCCAGCTTAGCTCCAAACCTTAAAGAATGTGTTGGCATGAACTGTATATGAGGCGCCACCGAAATGGGACAAATGAATTCACACAGAAAAATCACAGCAATTGTATACAAAAGGTGTCACTTTTAGTTAGCAAGGGCTGGGTTATACCAGTCTTTTTATGTGGAAAAAAATCATTTTGAGGGGGTTTTATGCTATACACACATGGTATTCAAATGTGCATGAGTTGTGTATTTAAACTCAACAAAAATATAAACACTTTTGTTTTTGTTCCCGTGTTTTAGCTGAACTGAAAGATCTAATTCTTGTCTTTGTACACAAAAGTTTGATTTGTCAGTTTGACAAATCTGTCTAAATTTGTGTTAGTGAGCACTTCTCCTTTCCTGAGATAATATCAAGATGCTGATTGCACAGGTGTGCCATAGGCTGGCCAATGGTGTGACCGTCATTTGCTTCTCCTTCATGTAGATTTTCATCAGGTTTTTGATTGTGGCCTATGCGTTAATGTTTGTGTTGAGTGCATGTTGCAGTGTAAAACTAGGTTGCGGATGAATCTTTGATGCATTCTGCCAATTTTTCCTTGCAGACAGGGACTGTTATGACTAGCAATAGGATTCCCCTCAAAGAAGATTCCACACCTCACCCCTGATCTCCCACTCTCTTTTCTTTGTTTAATGGAAGGGAAATGAAAACAATAGCATGCGGTCAGCCTCCAGTCTAGCTGTAACTCTGCCAACCTGACGGTAAGTCAGAGAAACAGACTGTCTTGAAACCAAGACAGAATTATGCCAAACACAGTCCAGACATCAGTTTTGATTGTCCATGACAAACTATTATACCGTATATCGAGCCAACCTAGAGAACACAGAGTGAAGCCATATGGGAATATAGATTGTGTTGGTACTTTTCTACCAAAGATGGCTACACAAATCTACTGTGTTGTCCTCCTGAAAATGATCACATTTCCATTTGATTTGAAGTCTGACAACAGGTTTTCTGCCTGCAACACACAAAGAAACCAAGAAAGAAATCCTGCAAATTTTGGTATATTGGTTTAAGTTATTCATGACTGACACCAAGTTTTGTCATGGCTTAACCATCCACATCATTATTCATTAAATGTCCAATTTTCAGTGCTGGTCTCTGTCCAGTAGGCAAATGTTTGTCCTGGAAAAGCCTGATCTTATTTTCTGGTTGATAATTTTTTCCACAAAAGAACAGCCGATAAATTGAAAACATATTGCGTACCCAGGTTAGTTGTAATGCGCCAAAGAAAAACCTCTTCAATATCGGGAGGACTTGGATGAAGATGCAGATGCAAAAACTATTGTTTCAATTCATTTACTAGTTAAGTCACTATGTCATGAATGGCACCACCAGTCTCTTTTTCATTCGCCTTGAACCAGGAAGTAGCCTACTAACTGACAGATGAACAAATACAGTCTGACAATGATAGAGGTTTCCACTTTAGTGTAGCTAATGTGTTGTTGTGTTGTACAGTACCACAGGAAGTACCACTTTGGTCAAAAATAAATCTTAAACAGTATATCGTGATGTTAACCATAATCTTAGTGGTTCTAACGGCTTAACTGGGATCACCAGTTGCCTTAGATTTTACTTCTGACTTATTTCTCCCCACAACTGCAACCCCTTGTAAAACAGTAATCCAAATTGCCTCTTGAGAATATGTATTGCTGAAGTCACAGCAGCTAAATGTGCCCCATCGGGCGTATTGCATTCATTCATTGCAGCTGATAGAACCCTAATTAGAGTAAGGATCTGCTCCTGGAATAAGTTTGGGTAGAAATGTGCTCTGTGGTTTGTTTGGCCTCTGAGTGCACTCTTTACAGAATCATTGCTGTGTGAACACTAGATTTTTAGCAACTCAAAGAATGATGAGGAAATGCTCGTATTTCATGGTACATGTTTAGCAGATGACATAGTCAGGTAGTCCCATTACACCTAATTAGTCAACACTGGCTTTCCTCTTATGCTGAGCCTCTCAGTTGAATCATCAAGAAACTGTCAGTACTAATAGTATGATGCAGCTTTTAGTTGGTCTTGCCAAAGTCCTGTTCAGGCTGTTGAATGATGCTGGAGGAATGAAACACATACATATTCATTGTGGTCACAGCGGAGCCCAAACCGCAGGCACCCATGTGGAACGACTCCGTAAACAGGCCTTTCGTCCTGCACTGTACTGCTTTGAGTCAGCTTGTACCTCATTCAAATGCTCTAAAAAGTCAGTTTCCTTGACTTGGCCTGCATTGGACACCCCATCCATACATTTTCTATGTGCTTATCTTCACCAGGATCACTGGGGTATGCTGGAGCCTATCCCAGCTGACTTTGGGGCAAGAGGCGGGGTACACCCTGGACTGTTCGCTAGCCAATCGCAGGGCACATATAGACAAACAAACATTCACACTCACATTCATACCTATGGACAATGTGGGAGGAAACTGGAGTACCCAGCCACTGTGCGGCCCCATTGGACACTCATATGATTAAAAGTGTCTCTCAAAGCTTCTATTGCCTTGTCTGCAAACCCATGAGGTCACCTGAAGGATTCTGTTAGTCTGTTTGGCCGGTTGCCTTCAGAATGGTTCAAACTTGGTACTTCCCCTGCTTTCCAGAAGGGCCCTAGCAATGTAGTCTTGTCTGTGGGTTACACAAAGATCCTTTTACATTTTCCACTTCCCTAAAAGCAAGAACCCAGCACCCTTGTGGGTTTGTGTTTATTTATGCATGCTTACAGGCTTACATATACAGTATACATACATTTTGGTGCTTTGTCACCTTTATTTGGTATCTGTGCTCTCAAAACAACGTCTTTGTTTGAGTCAATACGTCATGAGTAATTGGGAAATGAAAAATGTGACCATTGCCACCATAGAAAAATGCATGTTACACCATGATTCTCGCCCCTTCAGACATCAGTTATCAAGTCAATCCATCAGGGGTTGCTTGTGTTGAAGAGAAGAAGAGGGAAAAATGAGAAGAAAATAGAGTGAGAGAACGCACGAGAAGAGAGAGAAGAGTAGGGTGAAGTAAGCCCCTATCTTGGTGATGGATGAAGTAAAATATGTTGATGAATGGCTGCCAAGAAACCAGGAACATTCTGAAAAAATGAAAGAAATATGATGATATGCCATGCTGCCGTACAGGCGGTTGCAGGTTTATATTTGTGTCACTGACGCAATGTGTAAAAACATACTCTCGTGGTTGATAAAAAATTTCAACAAAAGAAACTTGTACTGGTCAGAAATGAAGCCATTGAAACCACAGAGTTGTTATGTTAGGAATCCACCAATGGAAGTCTAATTGTAGATGCAGCTAGACTGTGTGGACATGCAACAATATGACAGGCTTTGCCACAACATAAGACATTGTGTGTATGTATGTATTTTTGTTAGTTTGACACAGGCTTATCGTGGACACGACCATATAAACTGCAAGGTTGAAACAGTTGGGGAAAGAGGAAGGAAGACTTGGGGTTGAACCAAAGGGAGTTTAAAGGAGTGGAAAAAGAGAGACGAGAGGTTGCCCCTGCAGGCTTGTGTGGCTGGCTGTGTGCTCCTGTTTTGTTCAGCGGCCGCGGCTGGCTAAATAAACAATCCTAATTGGCTGTGGAGCCCCACTAGTCTGGGGTTTCACTTGCTTTCATCCTTGGGAAGCTGCTGGGAAGCTGTGGGAGAGCTGAGGTGAGGCATCATGATAAACACATGCTCAACCACGCATACATAAAATCTGCCACATGCATATATACATACTGTAGTGAGAAGCTGAGTTAGAACCCTCACCCTTTCCCCTCCTCTCCTTTGCTGTCATCAGGTAAATGACTGAACACACAGCAGCCTAAGGTGGTCCTCTCATTGGTGCATCTTCGAATTTGAATGAAATGAATGAAAAAAATATATATATTTGCCATATAATATATACACACACTCAAATAGCAATGCTTACAGATGAAATAAGACCTTCTCACGTTGGGAATGTTCAGAATTCATACTAAGGTGGAAGGCAATTGACAGTGCGGGGTTGTTTACATGACTGTGTCCAACTGCACTAACTGCAACTGGTTAAAAAACAACCCATTGCTTTGGCCGTAGTTTGTGAATTTGTGACTGAAAACGGTTGAGCATTGGCATGCAATGCCATGCTCTGGCATGACTTATTTACACTTAAGTAAAACAGTGTTTACCGCTTGTTCATGAAATAGTACGCGTGGCGCATATTGTTCCCGCTGGGGTATGCATGTCACCACAACTTCCTGTATCCGTCAAACTGTTGTGGCATTATATCGACTCCCATTGTCCCGCATGATTCTATGCTATAGCAGGAATCGCCCCTAGCTTCATTAATTCCTCTGTTTACAAGGCACCTACAAGAGGTTGAAGAAGCTTTCATTGCAGAAAATAAAAGCTGTCTATATTACATATCTCGCAGCTGCAGTACTATTACCTGCTGAAAACAGGACAGAATGCAGAAAGAGCAGGAAGAAAGCATAACCTTAACTAGAAAAAGGAAAGCACGGACTGTGTGGGTGAGTGAATGGCTGACTAAAAGACATTATGATCAGTTATTAACAGAAAATTCACAGGCTGCAGCAATATCCCCGACCTGTTTCTAGAGGTGCATGGTGAAAAAGTTTAACTCATTCATGAGACTGTGACACACTTTGATACGCACCACCTGCAGTGTTTGCGAATAGGTTGTGTTGTTTTCATGACTAGTTCAAGTGGCATGAAGATAATGCGTGCCAGAAATGTAAACATTTTAAACATTTTCTGCAGTACCACACAGTTTACACACCACTTTACGACAAATGTATTCATCGGCATGCAAAATTGCATACCACTGCATGGACACCATTTGTACAAGTGTCAAGGTGGTTTGAGGTACAATATGTTGCCAGAGTGCATGCTAATTCATTTTAATAAAGCATTCATTATGACCTTGCCTACCTGTAACGAAAAGAAAACCAAAGCTTGCAGCTTTGATGTGGTCCAAAAATAAAGAAAAAAGCCTCACGACTGCCACACAGACTGGTCTGGTCTGGTTTGGGAAAGGGGAATTGTTAAAACAGTTGTCATGGAGAAGAGAAAGAAACAGAAATGACTTTCTCTCTCTCTCTCTTGAGATGCATTCTACTCGTCTCTTTACATCTCCACTATTGAACAAAAGAAACAGGTGGGAGGGGGAGTAAAGCTTTGAAACTTAAACGAACTGTCAAGCGAACCGGATGGTGCGACAATAATAGATTTATGCGGAATAAATTAAAAATGGCAGTACCTATTATGACAAGACAGACCAAAATGTCAATGAGTTGTGTGATGAAGGAAAATCTAATGTTTGGAAAGGTAATGACATTGATCTTTCTTCATCTTGTATATATATTTAAAAATAAAAATGACTTCATCGGTCTTGTAATGAAACTACACCTTGTTCTATTTATATGTGTACAGCAAAGGAATGCCACAGTTTATTGTCTCTGAAGGCATCCTTTGGAATTTTTGCATTCTTGGTGATTTAATGCTTCTGGCAACAGGAATAAGTTGGGAGTCAAAGGGCTGAATGTAAAGATGAATCAGATCCAAAGGCGGCGGCAGCCCTGCCTGACACGATACCTCGTCAGCTTTTCCCCCCGCCCCTGTATGCTGGCTGACACTGAGCACTTAGTACTGCCACTTGTTGAGCCCAGCAGCTGAGCAGTGGACAGGAGGTAAACGGCTTTTCCCTTACTGTCAAAACACACGGAAATGCCCAAGAATTAAACAGGATTAAGGGCAAAACCAGGGAAGAACGTATTGTTTTTTTGACACCTGCAAGAGTATTTGCCACATTAGAATACAATGCAGTACTTTTCAAAAGTCTTCGCTGCCATTTGATTTGTTTTTTAAAACGCGTATATATGTGTCCCTCATGTAGCAGTAACAAGGTAATCATGGCATTGGAAGTGTGGATGAATTGAGGATTATTTGACAGGGGCAGTGTTAAGCAGTCCAAAGGCCTCTGTGAGGATGTTATTTCATCAACATTTCCCTGGATGAAGGGAAAAGGAAAGGATGAAGGGAGGAGAGCGAGAGGCTGAGGGCGTGCTTCTTCCGAAGACGGCAGGCAGCCAAAAACAGCCGCCGACTCCAGTAGGTCGGCACAGGAAGGGAGTCTGTGAAGGAGGAGGGGGGAGTTGAATGAGTGCTAGTGTGGATCAATGTGTGTGCATGTGTGTGAAAGAGTGAGTGTAAAGTGTGTTAAAACCCTCATGCGTACACCCTGCGTTCCTCAAGAAGTGTTCCCCGTTTGTTGTTCCCTGAGCCAGAGGGCCTTCAACTGGACCTGTCCCAAGGGAGCCGTTACTCCACATTCCTTTCCTATTATTTCAGGCATCCCTTTATGAGCAACAACATCCCTGTATTCGTTTGGCCTTTCCTCTTGCCCCCGGTGTTCTGTGTGTTTTTTTATGTTTGTATCCTTGTTACTTTTTAGTTATTAGCTGCTACTGCTCTTGCTGAGGTGTAAAATGATGCTTGCTTGAGGGTATTTTATCCTGCCCAACTACTATCATGTGTATATTTTTTGTTTATATTGCTCTTTATATTTCAGCAATCTCAAATTGCTACAAAACTACAGAAAAAAGGGGGGAAAGTATGACAAGCAAAAGAACTGAGGGATAAGGAAAGTGGAAGTCCTTGAATGCACTGATGGGTGAGGATGGATCCCTTGTATTAAATCCTAAGTGCGCCAGGGAGCCAATGAAGATTTTTCATATTGGGGGTGATGTGATTGTGTTGTGGACCTACATAGGGATCCTGGCAGCACTGCTCTAGATTTACTGCAATCTCTGGATGCTCTTGCCGGGAATCCCAATGAGAGCTGCACTGCAGCTGCCCAGCCTGGAGGAGACAAAGGTGTGGACGAGCGTCTCTGCATCGACCTGTTTGTGAATTGATCAAACATTGGCAATGCTCCTGAGGTGATAGAATGATGTATTACAGTCTCAAAGCTGAGTTGAGAATCAAGTTTAACACCTAAGTGATGTTTTGGCCAGAGAAGGTGTTACAGGTGATGATGGAGGAGCAGTGCTAATGTGGCGTGTCATAAGATTGTTTCTGTTTAGGAATAGCCGAAGAAAAGTCACCAGCATAGAAATGGTGGGATATCACATACCTGCATACTGATGAGATTGGCCAGGTAGAGCAGATAGTGGATGAAGAGGGTGGAGCATTGATGATGTCACGTCTACACAAGCACAACTTGAAGATGGGCTCAGTTTCAGTTGTTGTTTTTGACTTCCCACATAGGCATCATTGCCAATGTAATGCAGAGACCACCTGCAGAGCTGAGGGAAAGTGGATGTGGGAGGAGTGTTGTCATTGTGGGTTTTTGTTTGTTTATAAATTGCTTGTTCTGACATGTTGCCACTGCAAAAGTAGTCAAATAGATTTACCATGACCAAATTATGCTCTTCTTCTACCAAACATGATGTTTGATGTTCATTACTGCCACCCCATATTTTTATTGCACCACTGCAGTGCATTGTGGGTGATATAAACATCGATATTGACTCACTTCCTCAGCCCCCCCAAGGGTAGATCCCACGAAGTTCACTTCAGCTTTTTGGAGAAATTGAATGACGCCTATATTGATGGCGGCAAGACTTTCCCTGAGGGTAAGTGCCTAGGGGAAGTCAACGAGGGCAACTCAAGCTGCTATTGGAAAGCAGCCATGGAGCACCTGGAGAAAATGTGCAACCTTCATAGGGTAAGACCAGAGCTGGCAGATTCAAACCTGGACCTTTTTTGCTGTAAGGTGGGCCCCCCGGGGGTAAAACTGTCAGGGGTGGCTTGAGAGGTTTTCATTGTAGTCACGATAGTGTAGTTTTCATGCAGTCTTGTAGTACTCGAAGCACTCAAGGCTCCAGTATTCAATTTGGATTGAACTGGACAAATAGTACATTTTCATTCACATGCAATTTGACTCTTAACACGCTTGTATGCTCTCCATTTTGATGCATTTCCATGGTTTCAGTTTCAAATTCAGTCGTACATTACAGATAAATCGACATCCGATTCTCTAGGATTTCAAATCCTGGTTTAAGGCAACAAAGCTGACCACATGTGCAGTTCCTTGGCTAATGGTGAATGTGCACAGTGAAAAGATACACTGTGTCATATATAACCAAGAATGTGACAGCAGAGAGATTCAGTCTGCAAACATCTGCCATGGAGAACAAGTGTTCCAACTTCTCCAGTTCCCTCATCTTTTACGGTGAACCACTGGACTTCTTCTACACTTCTTTTACTCCATCAGTCTCCTCTTCCTCTTCTTCCTCCTCTGGTTGTGGGTCTCGGTGACCCGTGAAGAGAAGAATGTTCATCAGAAGTATGTCAAGACTTTTCAAGGTCTCAGAGACCGTTAAAGAAAGAAGGCAGGCAGGGGTCTCACAGTGACTGACATGTACAGGTGAAAGTGGATTGGGTCAACCTTGTTTCAATGTGGACACACACACACACACACACACACACACACACACACAGGCTCCAGTCTGGCTATTCCTCCATGGGGAAAATGGTAGAGGTCAACTACAGCTGTGGTGTTTTTAGCTTCACGGGAAAGTAAAACACAAATATGGGGGCACTTCATTAGGTACACCTGGTGAATATAATTCAAGACCTGTATCAAAAATAGTGTGAATAATTTAATTCAAAAGTTCATTTGAATTAATTTAGAGTGTTGCTGCCAACACAAACAGGAAGTCAGAGTGACAGGCAGTGATCAAGAGGCCACTACAGGTGTACCTAATGTTGTGGTCTGTGAGTGTGCATGTGTGTACCACTTGTTTTAGCACCTTGTTGAAAGGACTGCCTTATGTCCTGTATGCTTGTGTATGCCTAACATAGTCACAAATGAAAGTCATACTTGAGTTCTTTTCAAATACTGTCCAGAACACATAACAAACTGTGGCCTTGTGTCTTTACTGTAAGTTCTGAATGTAAATCCTGTAGAATATAAATGAACAAATAAACAATTGGCAGAAAGTCCAGTCTGAAGTTACATTTTCTCTTCCGTGTGCATGACAAGCTTCATTGTTGCAGACGGCCTGACATAATCAAACAACTCCCAACTCATAAACTACAAAGCGGTGCATATTGTAACAATTAATCACACTCCTGCCTTGATCACATTCCCAACCTTGAAATGCTTACTTTAAGCCCACCATGTGTAGGACGTCTGATGGTTTTTCACCAGGGAGCTGAACTGCTGACTTTTTGGCTTGGCCTACTTCCTGTGTCACCTCCCTGCAGTAGAACACACCCTCTCTTCCTGCCTGGCCGGATGTAGAGTTGTGATTGGCAGCCCAAGTATTTCTGTTATTTCTGACATCAAAAAGTGTCTCTCAGAACACAATAGCTCACTAAAGCCAAGTAGACACAGTAGATATTTCTGTAATACTGTACTATTTCAAGAATATCAGTATTTTGGCACTCTGTATACATGGTGATATTTTGTAAGATAAATGCAAGCCTGTTTTGAGCTCAGTGAAAAATTTTTTGGGGGTCGATTCTCCTTTTTTAAAATGACCAGCCATACTCAAAGTGTCCACTAGATGCCACCAGACTTTCCTCAACATTACTCACCTGATCCTCTCTGGTCAGCTCATCTATTGCTGAGCCAAGCCAACACTTCCCTTCATTTTTACTGGGCCCTTTCCTGTGTTGTCTGTCATGTTGTTAGTGTCCTTTCACTTTCTGACTCTTTACTAGGATCACCAATAGTTTAGTCTGGTTTTCCAGACATATGTGTAGCCCAGTTACCTCATTACAGTAGAAATAGTTGGTTCCAAGGTTAAACACTTGCCATCGTAAACACCTTTTAGCTGTCCAAGCGCTTTGATAAGAACTTTGAACTTGTCTTTACTTGAACTCGTGTGATATGCTGACATCTGACATGACCATGCAGTTTGAATGCAAGTTTCACAAGACATTATATGCATGCACATTTATTTAATTGCATCATTTTTTAAAAACTACTTATGAATTCAAAACAATCGATATTTTTCTTGTTCATCCTCCTCACTACGCCGCTCTGATCCAACATTAAGTCACATTTTCCCCCTCTCATTGATGTTGATGTCCAGTAGAATTCTACTCCTGTGGAGCATGAAGTGATTTTTTTTAAATCATGGTAATGTCTCCCATATGGCCGTGAAAGCACTGCACGTACACACGAAGGATGCCATAAGTAATCCATGATTGAACTGCATATGTTCCTGCAGTATGAATACAGTATGTGATATATTGTCCACTGTGGAATCAGGTGTATTTATGAGCTGCTCTATCTTGTCTGATCCCTCAGGTAACATGGTTCTTTGTGTACGTGCAGGCAGCACAGATTGCAGCATAAGGCTGTGGCATGCTAATGATATAAGTAAATAACATGAATAAAAATAAACGTGTGTTCAAAAGCACAGTTGATGTAAATAAATAATAGGTGTAGTTTAAATCAAAGAAGACCTAATCTGCAATACTGCAACCAGTGTGATTTTTTTCACATTATTATTTAATCTGAATGTTTTCTGTGCAGTATACTGTAGCGTCTGTTTTCCTGTCTGGCCCCTGTCATCACCCCCTGCTAACAAAAGCTTACATGACTCAACAAGACATATACTGTATATTTTTATACTCAAACCACGCAATACGTTTTTAATCTTCTCCTCCCTTTGCTTTCCATAGCACCCTTCATTGGCCCTCTATTCACAATTCTGTGTGACTGTGTGACTGGAGTCATTTCCATAGTGCACAATGACCTCATCATCAAAATACCCCTGCTCCTACCCCTGAAAGTACTAACTGAAGCACATTAGAGTACTAAACACGTACTACTACACTATTTTGTTAGTAAATGAATGAATTTCTGGCCCTTATAAATAAATTAAACTACACCCCCACGCTTTGTGATGAGAAAGCTAGACAGTCGTGCAATACCAGTTTTGGACACTGTGAGGCGGTGTTTTAAATGTAGTTTTTTGTAGTAACACTGATGATGTAATAATTTAAAGTAATGACAAACAGCAATGATTGATTTAATGTTTAAATTTGCTAACAACACATTTATTTACATTATATTCTGTTTTATGCTCTGAAATTGGGAATTCCCATTCTCTAAACTTGCTCCTATGTGGCGAACTTTTCAATATTTTATGAGTAATTTAATGTGTTGTAATGAGCTTGCAGACTGCAGTGGAAAAACCACCATGAGAGGGCAGAAATATATACCATAATCACACACTTTATTCAAAAACACATTTAGGTTGTTTTTGGTTGTCTCAAGTTGCATGACATTTTCTTCCAGCATTGTTGTTACTGTTGAGCTACAAAACATAAGAAGGAATAGCTTTAATGGCTATATAGTTCATGGGACAGCTACTTCCCGTGTGAAACGAATCATGCACGTTTAGTGGAAATCCCATACGTGCTGTGTGGGTTGACAAATGCATGTGTGGCTGCTTACAATCACTCCCAAATTACAAGTGTGCATGTTAGGTTTGGGGGCAGACTGTCAGCGAGGGGTGGGGGGGTCTAGTGTGTCTTGTGTGGGGGTTGCCTTTGGGGGTGTCTCAGCGGGTGCCGTGGACCTGGGACGCTCAGTACAGTGTGAGCGAGTTTGCGGCCAAACTTTTGCAGCAGGCAGGCAGCAGAAGTTCGCCGGGGAGGCTGAGCTGTGATCCGGCATGGTCCCGGCCGCTGTCATGTTCCAGCGCTATCTCCCGTGCAAACCAACATGTGGATTACAAGCTGCAAAAAACCTGTGTGGATTTTTGTCTTTTTAAAGTGGATTTCCCCGTGGGAGATAAAAGTTCCTGCTTTGCTGCCTTCAATGGACTGTCGGCTGTCTTATCATCCAGTGGATTACTTGGTCTGAAATGCATTGCTTAACTTGCAGATAAGTGAACGGGGTACGAGGAGGACAAGTACCATGTAGCCTTGTGTTGCTTCTAATCTTTTAACACAATGCATTCCCCCCGCGACAAGGAGCTGGCGCTCTTATCTCGGAAACACCGACTCATGGCAGCGGCTATGCCCGGCGAGGACAGCCCTCTGCCGGGCAACACTTCCAGGACTGACCGCAATGGCCTGAGCGGACTGGTCCACTGTTTTATATGTGGAAGCGGAGTAACAGCAGGGAAGGAAATGAGGCTACAAGTGACATACCAAAAGGAGAGATTGCCTTTTTTCCCTTTCCTACAGAACCAGGAGCCAGCCCCGGGTGCTAGTGAGCTGAGCCCGGATGGTCATGCGCTGGTGTGCGCGGTGTGCCACTGCTTCCTGGCGGAGCAGTGGAACTCCTTCGAGCGAAGCAGGACGCCCATCGAGAAGCGCATGTATTGGCTCAAACGTCCCTATCAGTGTGACTCTCGCCGGGTACCGCAAGAGTGGAACATCTCCTACGAACTGGAGAGGAGGATCAGCACGGGAAGTCACAACTACGACGGTGGCGCGGAGTCAGACTTCTCATCCTTTTCTGACAACATGTCAGACCAGGAGATGGAGGTGATGGAAAGAGGCAGTGTAAGCAAGGACAAGTGTCCGAGAGCACCGGGCAAATCGCCGAGGGATAGCAGCAGGAAAAACAGCGTTAAAAACAGCCCCGGTTCACCGAGGACACTCCCCCGCTTCTCGGTTGGACTTTACGCTGCGCAAGGGTCACCCAAACCGGAGAGCGTCCCGCCTACAAAGCGTATCGCTAAAGTGACGAATAATGTGCCATCATATCCTTTGTCAAAGTTCCAGGAGAGGACCCCACAGCGGTGCTATGAAAGCCCTTTCCCTGACACACCTGTGCAAGACAACGGGGTCATTATGAACAGGTTGTGGCTGGAGGAGGAGAGTGGGAGACGTGCTGAGCCGCGTCACATCCAGCGTGCAACTAACAGCTGCTCTTCACCCGGGGATCCCTACAGAGGGGGAGATCTCCCCACTTCTACTGTCAACTCTAAAGGTAATAGAGATATTGCAATGGGACACAACTCTGATGAAGATGAGATTAACATCACCAGTGACGATGACAGGGACATGCATGGTAGTAAAAATGTCAAAGGCGTCCAATTTGGAACTACTGGAGACCTTTTGACAAAGAAGTTTGCACACAACACTGCAGATGGATGTGCTTGCTTTATCTGTGGAAATGTTCTCAGTCGCAATGGGAGTTATAAAGTCAGCGTTCAAAAGCAGGAGGCAGAACAAGGTGAGCCTTTCTTTCCCTTCCTGTGGCTGCACGTCCCACCTCCAGGGGCATTACCCCTAAGCGCAGCAGGTGCAACCCTGGTGTGTGGAAGCTGTCACGCATCACTCATGCAGCAGTGGCACAACTTCCAACAGGCAGATGTTCCTGTGCTCCAACGTCTCTATGTTGTCCCGCTTAACCCAGCCGCCAATGCTCTCCATCCACACCAGCAAGTCGCCCGACAGGAGAAACCCACTGAGCCAATGGAGTGTGATTCCAACGGTATCCATGAGGCCTGCTTCCTCTGCGGGCAGGAGTGTGGAACAGACAAAAAAGTAGTGCATGCACAGGCTGGTATGGGTAAATCTCGTGGTGTGATGTATTTCCCCTTCATCAACATGCTTCCTTGCCCGCCTAACGCCCAGCCGCTGAGGGACGGGTGTGTGCACTGCTGTTCACAATGCCTTTTAATCCTAGAGGACATTTGGAGTGCATATCGTCTCAGTCTTACCGAGGACCTCATCACCTCAATCAGCTCCTTCTTGGTCAGGTACCATTCCGTCATGGCAATTGAAGCGTTTGGATCTGTTCGATCCCACAGTGGTGCTTCTTCGGATAGCTCCTCGTCTGTTTGCTACTTGTGTGGAGGGGAGCTACCTGCTGGAGGAGAATATCAGCTCCACGTCAACCCCCCTGGACGTTGTGGCGAGAAGGAACCTTTCTTTCCTTTCCTAACAGTCCACCCTCCTGCTCCTGGCGCCAAGCCGGTTGACGCCACAGGCCTGGTGTCAGCCTGCGCCCTCTGCTGCCATGACTTGCATGCTCAGTGGGCTCAGCATGAGAGGAAGGGCCTGGGTTGCTCCACACCCTCCATGCCCTCAACGTCTGGTTCCTCCAGCTCGCCTTGGGCCCGCCAGTACACCTGTGAGGCTTTCATGTGCTTCTTCTGCAGGCAGGAGCAGCGCAGGCAAGGGCGGATGTGCACAGTCACTGTGGCCAGGCTACCAGTCTTCCTCTATGCACCACGCAGCACTCGCACACTTGTGGTGGATGATGGGAGGAGGCTGATGGTTGGCTCATGTTTGGATTGTAAGACCATGGTGCAGGTGGGCCAGAGCGCAGAAGACAAGGAGAGGCTGGGACACAGGACCTCACACGGGGAACCGCAATCAACCTCACCAGATTCTGGAACACAGGTTGGTTATTTTCAATCATTTCCTTTCACCAGCCCTTTTACATCAAACTTTCATGCTTACTACTTGACCACACATTGTACAGAATGGGTTTGTCCTGGTATGACCTCACAGTTTCACATGTAATGCAACAAAAGTGCTTCAGTCAATTTCAGCTTTATGTACATATTGTCTTTTGGAACTCTGTAATTAATATTTGGTCTGAGCAGAATCCAATCTGTCTAAATCTCTGTTAGTAAGCACTTCCCCTTTGGCGAGATAATCATCATTATTGCACAGGTGTGCCTTTAGCTGGCCACAATAAAAGGCCTCTCAAAAATGTGCAGTTTTACTGTACTGTTGTGGTGTTGGTGGTGGGGAGGAAGCAACGAGGACTCCGACGAGGACAATTAGCATGCTGATTAGCTTCCCTGAGATGGTTTTGGTCACTAAAAGATTTATAAACAATATTTGGGAAGAATGGGCCTTTTGTGTACAAGTTTGAGATCTTTGAGTTCGGCTCATCAAACAAAAACAAAAGAGTCGTCGTAATATTTTGTTGTATATTATATCGCTATTCGGTTCTTCACCTATTCCCTGTTCTTGTTGGTATGTGATCCCACACTAGTGTGCCTGATATGTCTTCCATTCAGGCTGGATTTCTGACCATATTGAATTAAATTGACATTACGATACTTTGCACTAATCCCAGATTGAGATGAGAAGAGATGTTGTGTAAGCAGTCCAGATGTGCTGGCTCAAAGAACAATACTCAACACGCTTCCCCTTAAAAAAAGATTAATCTCTCAGTTTTTCACTTTGTTGCTCATTTTTACCATGTTTTTAATGCCACTTCCATCAGTATATGTTACTTATAAAATCCCTCTCCTGCTGTTTAAAAGCTGAGTGCGGAGAATGCAAATAGGAGCCAGTGGGCCTGTACAAGAAGGAAAAAGAAGCTTGTGATGTTTTAATGAAGCGCTGAGGAGCCTTCAGATGGCCAGTTGGCCTTGTGAACTGCTCTCTCATGCAAACAGTCAGTGACTGTACAGCCTCACAGGACATAAGACAAACATCTGTGAATGCCATTTGCACTCAGCAATCTCAAAATGTAAGCACACTCACGCCAGCTGTCGGGAGCTGTCCACCTCTTTCTGCATCTGTCCCTGAAGATAAGCGGAGGAGGAGGAGGTTGATTTTGTTACTTCCTTTGTATACAGACATAGAGTGACAATCCACAAATATCCTCATCTGGAATCTTGTGTGTGGCATAACCACGTGTTTATTTTTGCTGTAGCTGTTATGTGAACAGTCGCACATCAGATGATCTCATACGGGTACACCTAATATAGAGTCAAATTATGGAACTACATTGTTACTGAGACGGAGTCAACGCAGTGTCAAGGGTGCAAAGGTTTCGGGTGATCATTCTGGATCAGGATGGTTGCAGGTGGTGCAGCTCTTTTTGGTGTGTGACCTAATAACCTGTATTAAGTGACACTCTCTTACTGTTGGGAAGTGTGTGTGTCAGAGTGTGAGTGTGTGAGTGAGACCCGGCTGCAGGGAACACATGTTTGGTCCTCTTGGGACACACTGTATATTTGAGTGGGTTTGACATATCTTTCCAGCTTCTTTATTCATAAGTTATAGTCAGTGGTATTAAACTTTATGTAAGTGCATAAAGATACCTATTGCATATTGCACATTAGCTATTGCTGTCTGTATTTTTCTGACTGCTAATGTTGTGGACTGTTTGGATCTGAAACCATATTAATATTCATTTAATCCTTTTGTGTTTCTATAAAATGATTAAGTCTATGATTAAAGAGTTTTTGTGGAAGTAAAGCGATAGGTCTATAATGTTAACTGACATGGCTGTATGCATTCGATATTGGGTGTACTTCAGTGTATGATGAATGCATGAGGCCAGCTCAGTCGCAGTATGTTTTATAGAGTTTGGTGCGTTTCCACTGCAGGCCTGAGAATATTTATTGTCGCAGGAAAAACATGGCAGCCTCCTGACATTGTTGCCGAGCAAGATTTACAGCATAGCGACAAAATAGTTGGGAAGGAGCGGTCAGATTTACACATGGAATCAGGAAGTGAAGCTGAAATTGGATATAAACAAATTAGCTAGTATGAACAATAGAAGGTAAAAGAGAAGGTAATAAATTTGTTTAAACTGCATCTGGAGGACGGATGAAAAACGCATTGAAAGAAAGAAAGTCAACCTCTGCATCCTCCCAGTGGCGCAATCTGACAGGCGGCCTGCAGAGAATCCTCAGGCATTTGATGGACTTAATTTCAAAGCCATTGGACGTGGGTTGTGATTTAACCATCTATGCTTTATGATCGTTCTCGTTCTGCTAGCATCAATCAGTAATGCATTCTTGTCCAGATTAGATTATGCATATAATGCAGATGGATCTGAGATTTAACATTAGAGTCTTTGCCTTGGCTTTGATGTTTCATAATGACAAGATACATGTCTGCCATTTTTTTAGATTGGTCTTTATACACAGATCTTGGATACATGTTGGTTGGAGTCCTACTTAATAAAGAATCCCTCTTTGGCTCCAAATTACATCTACAGCTACAAAATTAGAGCTTTTTGTGTGATTGCTGACATTAGCTAACACAACTCAATAGTTATTACATAACAGATATGAAAGTCAGGCATATCTGTGATGATATATTCAGAGATAAAGGGTCAAGTGTGTAATAGTAATAGGGCTGCAACTAAGGATTATTTTAATTACCGATTAATTAGTCGATTAATCTGATTAAAAAAAAATAATAATTTCCACCTCATAGTAGCAATCCTTTTAAGAATGCACAAAGCATGGCAAGGAGTGAATGAGGAATGCGAGTGTCACACTGCTGCTCTTAGGTTGTTGTTGCTATTTTTTCTTCAAGTACGAAAAGAATTTCACTCATGGGGAAACAATGGAGAGAAATTGGTGTTCTGGGGCTTGACGTCAACGCCTTGATGGCCAGGATGCACTTCACAATTTGTGGCTGGCAAATTATCACCTTTTGACCCTTTAGTGACTATGGGCTGCGTCAGCCACAGTCTCATGGTATGTTGGCGAGAAGACTTATTGTTTGACAGCAAGGAAAACTCCTATGAGCCAGTGGTGCACCATAAAATTATTGAAATTTTTCGGCCCTTTGTATTCAGTTGTGGACTTTTGAGCAGGTACACACAATAACCAGCACATAAAGCTTTTCAGCTGTATTTCTTTGCATTCGTGGTTCTGCGAAAACGGTCTGTTTTAATGTATTCCACCCACAGCCCGCCTTACAGGCACGCCTACTTTGCTGTAGTTGGTCAAATTTGCTAGTTCTTAAAAGGACCTCTGGTTTGTGTCGCTATCTGCGAACGGTGTTAATAGGAGTTAATAATAAATGGTGATGTATCTTTTTAAAATGCTGGTGTTTAACATAGAGCCATAAGTGTTGGATTCCGAAACCGATCCGGAAGTACAGACTGGACAGTCCGAAGTTTCTCAAGAAAAGAGGTTACTTCAAGACGTTTCTCAATGTTAAGTAGCTTTAGCATTTTAGTTAGAGTCAATTCTCCCTGCCCATCGATGCATATGGTAGAGTGCAACCCATCCATTGTATCCACTGGCCTTACATCATCTTCCATGAACCAGCACGTGTTCTTTTTAAATATAAATTGATTAAAAATAACTATGTAACATAGAAACGTTCAAAATTTTGTTGAAAGAATTGATATTTTTTTTGTTAGACCCAATAAAATTGATCAATAGTTGGTAATAAAAACGTCAAAAAATAAATGTTTGTCCCATATAAATATTCAAGTCTAATTTCCATTTAACCAAAAATTGTATATTTTTAGAATTATTGACTGTATATATGGCTGCACGAGTGGTTAGTGTGCACGCCTCACAGCTAGGACACCTGAGTTCAATTCCGCCCTCTGCCATCTCTGTGCGGAGTTTGCATGTTCTCCCCGTGCATGCGTGGTTTCTCCGGCTTCCTCCCACATTCTAAAACATGCTAGGTTAATTGGCGAGTCCAAATTGTCCATAGGTATGAATGTGAGTGTGAATGGTTGTTTGTCTATATGTGTCCTGTGATTGGCTGGCGACCAGTCCAGGGTGTACCCCGCCTCTTGCCCGAAAACAGCTGGGATAGGCTCCAGCATCCCCCACGACCCTAGTGAGGATAAGCGGTAAAAATGAATGAATGAATGAATATATTCTGTACTGGACTACTTTTTTGTGTGTAAATTTGGAGCGCCGCATGGTCCATTTGGAGCTGTGATTATGCTTCAACTTTATGCTGCTATACCGTGCTGCCCTAAAATGTAAAGTCTGTGTTTTACAGTAGTGAACTGGCGTAATTATAGAGGGCAGAGTGCACAAACTACAGCTCTGCGTTCTTCACCAGCTGTTCTTTCGCTGTAACACCCACACAAAATACATTCGCAAAACTGCTCTGACACACAAAATATAGAATCTTTGATCTGCATCTAAATTCACAACAGCTGTGAGTGTGTGTGTGTGCACGTGGGTTTGCCAGGTGGTCGGCAGCACTGGCAGGTGTCTGCTCTTGTGCTTGCAAATGCAGCTGGATTGTGCCACAGCTGTCAGTGTGTATGGCCTTTGTGTGTTGTGTGTGTGGCTGCACAGTAGCCACTACGGGGCCTATTTTTAACAAATGCTTCCATCTGACTAGATGCCATTTATTGTTGTTATGTGTCTCTATATTTTTCTTTCTGGTTTGCCAGTGCATTGTGAGATTTGGTGATTTGTCCTTTACTTCACTGCTCACTGTTTGTTCTACCAGTAGTTCTAAATGGGTGAAAAAATACTTCAAAAACTTGCTGTCAGGACAACTGTAGATGTCAGCTGGAGTCCCAGATAACCTCATCGGGGACTAAATATACTAGACACCCTCCAGTCAGCACAAGAGCTCCAACCTACCAGACCTCGGATAGGTTAACTTTCATTCTGTGAGCCAATCAGAGACAGGATAAGCATCTGTACTGGTCAACTTCAGGGATCTTATTTTGGCTCAAGAAGTCATTCCCTTCTTGGATTACACTCTCCTTCCATTAGCATCCCCTCCAGCCATGACCCCACTGTCCCCTCATGCAGCCCAGCCACCTGGTCTCTGACAGCATGGTCCAATCAGGCTCCAGGACAGCTGGGAAGTGTGACAGACAGAGGCGGGTGGGTGAGTTTTGGACTGCCTCGCCATAATGTTAGAGCTCAAAATGTAGTGTGCAGACCTGACAGCTTTAGTATTTCCTAGTCTGGACACTGTGAACTCAAGTCAAAGCACTTTCACCACAGGATCGTCATGATTAGTCACTCTGTAATTGTTTTGGATCATGTTTCTTAATTGTTAATTGGTTTGTTAAGTACATTCTACCAAAATGAAAATTAATGGATGAATGAATTTTGGAAAGGAGGTGATTCAAATATTACTGTTGTTTTTGCCATTATTTAATTTTATTAAATTGTTTCAATTTTGTTAAACATCTTATCTACTGTACTTTAGATGATGAGTTACCATGCATTATTTGTCTAGTCATAATGATTGTTCTTTACAGAATTAGACTTTTTTAGTAACTTAACAGAGTTGATCTGCTTGCTTGGCTCTGAGGAATGAGTGTGTGTGTCCCTGACTGGCATGACTATGCTATGAATCAGCAATACACAAATACAGTGTCGCCATCTGTGCGACAGATAGATGCTGGTCATGCTTCCTAAGGCCTTTTGTTATTCATTCAAGGCCACAGTAACGGTCACTTTAGAAGGACATGGGTTCACATGTCTAGCTGCACTGTTAATGGCTGGACTTGGCCTTAACATACATCGGTCATTGGAGCACCTTTAACATATATGCGCAAACATGAATGGATGAGGCAGGAAAAATCAGTGTTTACCGCTCCAATTGACATCAATTATAAAAGCTTAAGTTGTTTGGGAAGCACACAAACTGGCAGGAGGCTTCAATATGTTTTTATGTTCCTCTTCTCAACAGGGTGCAATAAAAATAGCTCTTGGCTCATCACGTTTGCTGTCGGAGGGATTCTCCTCGCTCCTTTCTGTTACTTTCCGCCACCATCTCTGCCCCTCCTCGTTCTTTCTTTTGTCCTCTTTTGCCTTTTCCCCCCTTCTTCTCCCCCTTCCTCTTCATCTCTCCCTGTGGTATTAGTGGGGCCACATGTTGCTGGCCTCTCCTGGAGGTGTGAGCCCCATGGCAGGCCCTGGCTCCAGGCTGACGCGTAGTTTGGTGTGAGTGTGTCTAGCTGTGTGTGTGTGCGGCCTCTAACACAGTAACCTGATAGCAGTGTGGCTGAGCGGTACAGAGTGGAGCACTGCTGTGATTTATCCCGCGGGCCCAGCAGATGGCTGCAACAGGAGTTTGTTTAAGTTTGCTTCAGAGCTGGGCAAGTGGCCAGGAGCATAGCGAGGGCCTGCCAGAAAAATGTTCACTGACTCTGGATGCCTAACCACACTACTCCCCCTTGTAGCCCCCCCGCCCAGTCAACACACACACACATCAACACAAGCTATTGCAGACTTGCTGTCGCTATTCTCCCTTTACCCCTCTCTTATTTCTCTCTTTCCTCCCATCTGTTTCGCACACATGCTTACATAGGAGTGCACACTCACACTCAGGTACACACACATTGCTCTGTCGGCAGCATCCCCACTGCTGATATGCTCTCACATCTCAAGGGGGGGGTGTGCAAGACTGACGACGTGTCCATTTTAGACTAGGTGCACTTTGCAAAGAAGCATTAAAACATAAACCCATGCAGAGAAGGACAATCACAACTATGCACATATTTATCATGCGCACGCTTGATAAATTATACCCCAGATGCTTCATAGTCACATTGTGAGCCACAGGCGTCTCCTTCAGTGTTCTTTCTTGTTATCTTTCCTCACAGCAGTGGACGGTCAAACACAATCCGATCTGTTAATTTGTTTGGCTTTGGATCTGAGTTTTCCTCATTGGAAATAATCTGTGCCAGAGTTGCAGTCTTGCCATTTTAACATCCCTGGTAACCTTGCTGGGAATTATACATACGTATATATGTATAAAATACATTCATAGAGAATAATTCTTTTTTTTTCATTCAGAAACCTTGTCATAGGTTTGAATGTGTGTGGTGTGAATGGTTGTTTGTCTATATGTGCCCTGTGATTGGCTGGCCAACTGGCTGACCAGTCTACGGCGTACCCCGCCTCTTGCCCGAAGACAGCTGGGATAGGCTCCAGCATGCCCGCGACACTCGTAAGGATAAGCAGTATAGAGAATGAATGAATGAATGAATGAATGAGTGAATCAATGCAAAGTAATTATACATAATGAATGGATGGAACTTATTGTTGATGCACACTTCCCATACATACTGGCTACCACTCGAATAGTATATCTGGCCCCGTGGCGAGTCATACTCAATAAGAAATTATACAGACAGAGAGTCAGCAATGTGTAGAGTGCTTTGTATGGGTATTCCTTTTCGTGGAATGATACATTCATTCATTCATTCATTTTCTACCGCTTTTCCTCACGATACAGGGCAAATGCAGTAGTTTGTCATGTGCAATACTGTAGGAAAACCAACACAGTACAAAAACTGAAGCAAACTGAGAACCGAATCATATGAAAAAAATCATATAATAAGTTAACCACCAGTCAACTGATAACAACACGGCCACATCGGACAAAAATATTGAGACACCACTGCTTTTAATATGAGTTACAGTATCTTACTTTATGTAAGGTCTTCTAAATATGCTTCCCACAAAATTCTTGGCTGAATCTTGAATTGTATAACCTCAGGGGCATTTGACTTGAGTGGTTCCTTTGTATTTTTCTAGTATTGTACATTCTGTTTTCCCTCTAGTCCAGACTTAGAGTTCAACAACAAAAAAAATCAAGGTCAAAAATCAGCGACATCAAAGAGTTTTGGAAGTTATGAGAATGTGAGAAGAATGAGGGTATATTTGTGTCAGTATGCCGCTATCCTATAGAGGCTTGAGGTTATGATGTGGTATTGGTAAAGGTTTATCCATCTGGTTCACATCAGTCACCAACAATCAAATGTGTTAAGCATTTCTGTTAACATGTATGTTAATGTATGTTTTCACATAGTAATGATCAAGAAAGTATTGTGTTGTGCAATTTTCAGATAAGCATCTATATATGGCCATACGTCCAATTCTGACTTTAACAGTTTGTTGACTTTATTTTAATAAGGCAGCATTCTCCAGTCAGGGCGTGTAGTCATAGAACCACAGTAAGTGTATAGGCTGTACACATGTGTATGTGTTACAGCACAGGTGTCAAACTCAGGCCTGGGGGCCAAATCCGGCCCACACTGCAATTTCATCTGGCCTACGGAACTGCTTGGAAAATAGCATAGAAGTGGCCCGACTTGTGGACCATATCAACAAATTGCTTATAGCAATCTGAGTAAGTCAGCGATTCCTCCGGTATATTGATTTTAAAAGTGGAAAAAATATTCCATATAGCATGAAATTCACAACCATTCTTCTTAATAAGGGTGTCTGACTCAGACCAATATTGATATTAATATGGCATGTTCGCATATTAAAGCAAACAAAGGTGTTGTATTGGTAGCTGTCCAAAAAATGTTGATTGGCACATCCCTACCAAATCCTATTACATTTTTTTTCCTCTCAATGCGCATTACATTGATCCACACAGATACCTGTGTGTGTGTGTTTATTGATGGAGCAAGTGCATTTTATTGACCAATCCTTTGTGCTGGTTGCTACAGTAATAGCATATGTTTCTATTCTCTTCATCCAGTAATAGAAATTGCGGCTACAATCATCATTTATTATTCCTGTGATGTTGAAGGAGACCTTTCGTGTACAGCATGGCCACTCTGCTTCAGTGCTGCTTGCATAATTTGTTTTTGAAAATCTCTTCAAACGCACACAAGTGTCACATCAAAGAGAAAGGACACAGGGGAGACAGGTGAAGAGAATTCATTTCTGCCTGCAGCTCTTGGAGGAGGAAGTGGGGGGCGGGGGGGGTGTCAAAGGTCGGGTAACTTACCAGCCCACTAATGAATATTTAATGTCAAGGTCAGAGTCGGTTGACACAGATGTGATCCAAGTCTCTCCTTGCTGCTTTAATGTATACATGTTAGACTGATAGCAGGATTCGGTGTGTGGTTTGTCCCCCTGTGAGAATGCTTTTAGTCCTCTCCCTTCAGTGTAAGAACATGAGTGTTTTTTATGGAGTGTTGCTGACCTGGTCATTGGTCTTCTCCTGCACCACTTGGCTGTGGTCCTGTTGGATCTCTGTGAAGGGCTGTAAAACGTGACTGACAGCATTGATATCGAAGCTGCTACACATCAACCTGTAGACCCACTAAAACCGTGGGAACGCAGATATTTGTTTTTGAGTATGTCCATATTTTGCAGTGACAGTGGGATTGGGTGAGGGGGGGTAAGGGGTCAACTTGGTGTAAATACATGACGAGCGGCTCTACGATTAAGCCCTCTGACCTTGTGACCTCTTGCTCACAGTGTGATGAGGTTGTCTCTAATTACACTTAGTGTTCTCTGTCTGCCAACATTAAAACAGAAATATATGATATATATATATAATTACCATTACCAATACCAAATAAATGGGATATAAAATCAAGTGTTTCCTGACGTGTGTGTGAATCAGAGGCATAGGTGAGAGCATAGGCCATGTTTATGGTGGAGCTCCTGTGTGTGTGAGCCTGTGGCCCAGCCCTGAGGTAAATATTTGAGGATTGCAGGCACCATTAGTACAGGTTCTGTTTGATGGGCCGGTATCGTGTGAGGCAGAGAATGATGTCAGCTTTTCCTTACAGAGACACACACACACACTTGAGCTGTAGTTTGAACAATGGATGTACATTTGCATCTGTAGCTTCGTCCTTATAAATTCCCGTCATTGTTTGGATTGTTTTTAGATTCCCTCATCAGCTCGCTTATGTAAACAGATGCTCTCTTGGGTTTTACTCTTCTTTTCCTTTTCCCTTTCATTCTCAACTCTAAATCTTCCCCCTCCTCTTCATTCTTTGCCTCTTCTCGTCTTGGTTCCAGTACAGAGCGAGCCAATCTCACTGGCGCCGGAGCTGCCTCTTTAGTTTCCTCTCTAGAGGAGCAAGATTTATTGGATCTGTGTTTTATTTTTTATGACCAATTTTAGTTCTTCACAAATTTATCATTGCCCCTTTTCATGTGCAGTGGTAGAAGAGACCGTACTGCATGAAATGTGCTCATGCATGTGTGTGTGTGTGTACGTATGAGAGTGCACAATCCAGGCACAGATGTTGTCAAAGGCTACGGCTTTTACGGAGCAGTGTTCCCTCTCCCCATGCAGAAAAAGGGAAGTGTCTAATAAAAGGGGTGTATGTATGTGAGACCGACACACACACACACACACACACACACACACTGAGCTGTGAGTCGGCCTCCCTCAGCTTGTGAGAGAGAGCGAATGAGTGAGAGAGTAAGGCAGGAAGCAGAAAGGGAGGCTGTGCCAAGCTTGAGCTGAATTCCTGCCAAGAGTCTACTTGTTTGCTCGTCTGGCTGGAGCCAGAGGCTGACCTTATTAGCTCGGAGGGCAGCCGTCTTATTAAAACACATCTGGCGCTCAGGGAGCCCAAATAGTCCTTATATTGTCTTCCTGCTTGCTCCTGACCTTGCGTTACCTAGCAGGAATGCTGACAAGGGCTTCACGCATCTGTTGAGAGTTTCTCCAGGGTAGCCCACACCCCCCCCCTTGATCCCAAACCGCCCCCCCTTTCCTCATTTCTCCCTTCGCTGTCTATGCTGGCGCCTGCACGGTAGCTCTGTGGGACCTGTTTTTCTTCCTACACCCCCCCTCAATTTCCCTCCCACCTTTTCCACTCCACCACCAGGCGCTTTCTGATGTATAGCGTCACAGTACCCCCCATGTGGAGCATTTTTTTCCTCCCACTATCTTAAGCCTGCCAGGTTTCTGTGTCCATACAGTTCCTTTGTAATCTGGCCATGGTTAAACAGCTCATTTTAAAGTCTGACACATCGTGTTGCTACTAAGCCTCCAGGATAAGTCACAAAATTCATTGCTTGGGTTTTAATTACCAATCCCATCCACCCATCCATTTTTAAATGCCGTTTATCCTCACTAGGGTCAAACGTATGCTGGACTTTATCCCAGCTGTCTTGGGCCAAAGGCGGGGTAGAACCTGGACTGAAGTACCCGGAGAAACCTGCTGGACTTGCAAGTGTGGGTCAAATTTGGGAATGAGTACAGAACGCAGACACTATGTAGTACTTTTCGTGCTGAAAGAACATTTTTGTGTTCTCGGCTATGTCGTGTTACAGAGGATGTGTGATACCCGTGCCCTTTGCAACCACTTCTGACTCCGTGGTGGGTGCACGTCAGTCTCTGTACTTCCCCAGTTCAGCTGTCCAATGACCGCGCACAGCTTGCGTGGACCGTGACGAGTGAGCGTTTGTGCCGCACTTGAAAAACACATTGTGCACACTGATATCAGTAGTGGTGCCAAACTGACGAACGAGTGTTGGCATTTTGTCTCCTCTCAGGGCACAGAAGAGGAAGTCGGCTGCATCTGCTGTTCAGAAGGCAGCGGATGCGGCTGAAGGGGCCCAGCAGAGGCTGGCAAGCCTGCTTTTCATTCAGGTTTTGAGTTAATAATGTGAGACTAGAAATAAATGCATTGTGAAATACATAACCTAAGTTATGGATACCAGCATTTTGGTAGCACCTTACGTATTTTTGTGAAGATGATAGACTTGTGCTCTCTTACCTCGAGTGTTATCAGGGCTATCATTGCCAGATTGAACCCCTGTAAGTACCTGTGAGCTGTTACAGATGGAAGATAAGTGGTTGGTTTTACACACTACTGACACAGTCAATGTGTAGCAGCTACTCTGCCAAAGATGACCATAGATTTGTTCCGCTGTGCATTTTGTGATTTTAAGGCTTGCAGCCACATGTGGCGATATCCTAAACTTATGCTTGTGTGGCACTGGTAACTGTTTCTGCTGGTGTGTGTGACCTTTGGCCCTACAGCATCCTCTGCTTCAGCTTCAAACCAAGAAGCCCTCTTGACCCCAGACCCTTATGCCTACATCACACTGTAAAGACCATGCAAAATAGTTATAGTTCCCATTAGAGTCGCATTAAAGTGATCAGGCACTTCATTTTTTTGTCCATTCATTCCTGCTTGAAATTTGCAGTTTCCAATATCTGTTGCTATCTCAATGCCTGGGCAAAAAATACAGTATTTTATAGCAGCACAAAAAGTTCACAATGCGTGAGATGTGTAACCCGGAAGAGTTTGAAGCTGTGAATGGACTGATTATACATTTCCCAACATGCTTTGCTGTGAACAAAATGATCACCTTTGAATGAACGCCTTATGCCTCTTTAAGGTGTTATTTTGTACAGACAGGGCGTAATAGTTAAAGTGCTGCCATTTTTAGTCGTGTACAGTTAAATTATTCTGACTTTTGATTTGAATCTGGCTATATATATATATATATATATGTATGTGTGTGTGTGTGTGTGTGTATGTATATATGTATTTATAGTATATAGCTTTGGCATGAGCTTGACATTTTTCAAAAAAAAAAATCATGCCTAAAGCACATTTTTTGCAGACTGGCATTACAATCCGCTTATTTGTGGTGAATGCTAGTAGCTGCACAAGGAACCGACTGCTTCAAAGGCCAGTTTGATGATGTATGACTGTGTCTTTGGACAAAACTTGCACAGGATGGCAGCTCATTTTTCCTTTTCAAAGAGGTGAAAAGGTTTAATTTTAATGTTAAATGAGCGCCCAATAATTGTTTGCAATGACAAGAGCCTTGATGGGGCCGAACATCTGTTGCCTCGTCTGAACATAATCTGATGTGTCATCCGCATCCTGCTTCTCTTCTGTCCTTCAGTGTGTTTCATCAGTAGTGTGTTTAAAGTAGTGTGTATAAAACATCCAGTGTGCCCTCCCAGTGTTCCCAAGTATTTTTTGGTTCATTGAGTCACACCATCACTGCTGAACCAGGTGCCTGTATGAGTTGCCTTTCCTGCTTTATGTGTGTATTCCTGTTACTGCATTTTTGTTATCCTAGTGGTGGACACACACGCAACCACACATGCATGTCCCGTGGCCCCGATGACCATGACTCAGAGCGAGGTGGAACAATAGTGTGAAAGAAAGACAGACCCTTCATCATCCTCGAGAGGAGATGCCTGACATTCTTTAACATCTCTGCCCAAAAGAGACATACTCTCCTGGAGCCTCGTACAACTCACTTACTGTACCTTTCCACGCAAAAAATGGCCAATTAGATGGTCCATATTCACTTCAATGTTTGTTATTGTGTGTATATTTATGAATCCAAGCACAGGTCTGCTGGTGCTGTAAAAATGGGGTCTCTTCCTTCCTCTGTGGATAAAATAAATAGCAGGTCTTCCTCCCTTAGCTTGCACAGCCTTCCTGTTGTTGCCTCTGGTGAATGTAAGAAAGAACACTTCCATACCTCTCTCTGTATAGATACCAAAAATCATTCATGAGTGAGGCCATTACCGGTCACATGGATTAACTGTCATTATTTAAAGGTATTAAGTCTGAATTCAACAGTTATAATAAAAAAGCAACATTTTTTTACCCTTTGTGAGCTACTCAGAATTTCATAAAGGATTGATGAATCCATGAGGTTTTACAGACTAGTTGTGATTATTGCGGCAATATGGGACAAAGTACGTCCGTTGTCGGCACAATATGGGTGTAGTATTAGTACATTAGCACACATGTAGTATTAGTGATCGGCTTTTGGCTTTATCGCCATATGCCGATCACATGTTTTTTTATGGAAATCAGCGAATCTTTAATCCAAACATTATTTTAAACAATATCCATGCAGAATGCAAAGCAGAATGACTCAGTTCATTTCAAATTGGATCACCGGAGCCAGGGCTTGTGTGTGCATGTGTGTGACAGCCATATCCTCAGTATGGGAACAGCTGTTCAGAACAGCACTGGCCACACACACACATGCATCTGATTAGCACTTGGTGACTCCCCCCACTGCCCTCCCCGCTCACCTCCCTCCCTCCTTTCCAGCGGGGGCTGCGGCATGCTGGCGGCACCAATAATTTTAATGCGTAGTCTGAGTCTGCCAGGAGTACACACACACATGCATGTACACACACACACACACACAGTGTAGTATTGCCAAGAGAGGAAACACAGGGCGCTCATCATCATGCCTTGATTTTCTCTTTTCCTTTTTCCCCCCTCTCCCTCCCCTGTCTCCCATTTTCCCTCCATCTATCTGAATAAGGTTATAGGTCACATGTGGGGGTACTCATGTACTCTACTGTTCTACATGAATCCCCTCGTAAGATATTGTACCTGTCTATAACCTTATAGCTTACATACAACTTCAACAAAGGCTGATCAAAATGAGTAATACAAATTCTACTATATATTCTAGCTATCCATGAGAAATGGGAATGATGAATGGTTGCGTTAAAGTGATTTTGTCCTGAGCTTTTGTGGTTTTGGTCACTTTTCGTCTCTTCCCTGTCGCTCCATCAGTGTCTCCATGTAATTTATGTTGCACTTCCTGTTCAACAGACAGAAAGGGGCTTGGTAACTTGTGCCTGACTCCACAGATCAAGACCAATGGTGTCTGCTGTTTGTTCCTCTCTTAATTTGAAGTGACAGACGGTTGGAGAGACTTAAGGTTTCTACTGCCGAATTTTTCTTTCCTTATACTGTGCATTTATGTAATCTATACATATATTTATATACTGTATTATGCACTATGAGCCTTCAGATAAGGTTACATTGCATGGCCATCATGTAATACTCTCACATCATACTATATAATCATCTATTTTTTATACTGTTTGTCCTCATTCGGGTCACAAGTGGCATGAAGCCTGTCTCATCTTACTTTTGGGTGAGAAGCCGGTTGTACTCCGGACAGGACGCATATAGACCAACAACCGTTCACACCGAACAATTTAGGGTCCATCTATCCATTTTCTATGCCGCTTATCCTCACGAGGGTCACATGTATGCTGGAGCCTATACCAGCTGTCCCTGGACCCTGCACTGGTCGTCAGCCAAACATAGGGCATATATAAACAAACATACATTCATACCTATGGACAATTTGGAGTCGCTAATTAACCTAACATGCATGTTTTTGGAATGTTGGAGGAAACTGGAAAACTGACACGCATTTGAAGAACATGCAAAGCCCACATAGAGATGCCCAAGCAGAGATTCGAACCCAGGTATGATCTTCCTGATCTCTGCTAAAAACTCAGCCACAATTTAGAGTCTCTAATTATAACTATTCATTTTTTTTAAATTGAAAACTGGTCCTGAATAAGAAGACCACAAAAAAAGCTTAAAGTACGAGACGGAAGATTCCCCTCCATACTGATGTACTGTCATTTTACAGTAGGTGCTTCCGCCAGCTGGAGTGCAGACATTGTAGTAATATATGTGACCACCAGATGGTGCTAGTGCTCCACACAGAAAGGCGTGACACTCAAACAGAAGTGGTGATCAATGCCTAACCAAAGAGTTACTATGAGTGCACTGGAGAGGAAATGTGTGTCTGTGTGTACGTGTGTGTGTGTGAGAACAAGGTTCACTGTGCTACAGTTGAAGACATAGTGTACAGCTGGCTTAGAAATTGTGTATGAATGCATATGTATGTGTTTGTGTGGTTTTGAGGAATTGGGATATAGAGCAGCTGTTAAAGTGCTTTGTACAGTAATTGCCGTTACGTGCGTGTTATATGTGTGTGCGCTCAGTGTTTGGTGTCATCGCTGAGGGCTTGTGTTGTGGTAGACTCTCGGCTCCACACAGCAGGCGAGTCTGTAATTAGTCAAGCCAGAGCCCCTACACACTGGAGGCTTGTAGCGTCTGTGGTCCACTCTCTCCCTCTCGCTGTCTAAACTCTTCCTCTGTGATTCCCAGTGTGGTCCCAAGCTCTGGTTTGGCCTTGAGACACGTCTCCTGTGTTTTGGAACTTGTCCTGTGTCTCTTAGCCAGGCCTTCCTCGTGCTTGCATTTCCCTGTTGATGCGTGCACACACACAAAGCGACAAAAGGCCGCATGACTGGATTCTTTGACTCGGCCAACAAGGCCGTGACCATGACACATGATTCTGTTTAGATGCTTTTTAAACATGAGTTAACACATGCCAGAGAGCTTTTGACTTTATTGCATTGCACTGCATTGTTGTGTCGCTGTGTGCTCTCAATGTAACCCCCCCCACCTCGATATTAGCACAATCCCCCGCTCGCTCACGCCATCACACGTAACATGAGAAGCACATGACCATTTATGTACTCCCATTTGTGTCGCTTGTGTATGTCAGCTCCTCTGTCGTCTCGTGCCAGCTCCTGCCAGAGGACAAGAGGCTAAGCCACTTTTCCAACCGGTTTGAGAGCCTCCCTATCTCTGCTCACACACATCCAACTGTTAGCCACACAAACATCTATACACACTAAACACACACTTGCAAAGACACACATATCCTTAACCTTAGTCTCACACAAGCTTCTGTTTGTGTTTATGGCATATTTAGCTTTTTTGTCACACACATACACACGCACACACGCACACACACGCACACACACGCACACACTCTCCCAGCATGGCTAAACTAGATTAGAGTGTATAAAGGCTCATAATCCCCGCTGCCTCCCCAGCAGGCGGAGAAGAGTCTGTCCTCCAAATTAGGTTGGCCTCTCTGGGTGATGAGTGTGTGCGCGTGTGCATGTGCACACACGCATACACTACATGCACAATACACACACACGCACACACACATACATGTATCTATATATATATATATATATATATATATATTCAGGATTTAGGATTTTTATGCTGCCAATACCCTCCATCCATCCATGCTGCCTCGGTGGGTATGCTGGAGCCTATCCCAGCTGTCTTTGGGCGAGAGGCAGGGTACACCCTGGACTGGTCGCCAGCCAATCACAGGGCACATATAGACAAACAACCATTCACACTCACATTCATACCTATGGACAATTTGGAGTGGCCAATTAACCTAGCATGTTTTTGGAATGTGGGTGAATGTAGGTAGGACACCATGCAGCCGAGTGGAATCGACCAATACAATACCAATACTGATCACATACATGCAGTGTAAATGTAGTACTGGCTATATTAGGGTTGACCATTGTTTTTTCTTGTGAGAGCTACTTTTACCAAATGAAAATGGCCATTTTTGTAACATTTATCTATTTCAAGCCAAACAAAGCCAACATGCAATTAGAGTCGTTGGGCAAGTTGGTTAATTTGTGTCAGAAAAACAAAAAATTATTTTTCTACGCTTAAATAAAAAAAATACCACTTTTGGCCAATGATGAGCACAACATGTACGTAGAAAATATGAACATCCTTTGTTCTACACAAAATCATTGTAAATGAACCGGGTGGGGTACAGTTACTGAATAATTGAGATAATTAAGCCTTTTTTTTAAATTTGAGTTTCTGCACATATAGTTAGTTCTGCTCTAGTTTTTTTTGTATGTGGTTAAAGCTTTTTGTCCTTCTAGCTTTGGCCTCTGTGGTACTTCATCATCATTCAGCAGACGGACTGGCTATATCTGCTACGGGCCAGCACTCTTTGGGGTCTTTAGTGTACTAATAGTGAAGAGCCCATTGGGAAGCATAGTAATTGGTCTTTGTTTATGCTGAGTGAAGGCTATGATTAACCAATATCACCCCTTTGTGTATGTATGCACACACATAACACACTCGCGCATACACACTCACATCCACTTATATAGCATGTGTAGTAGTGAAATTGAGTGGAGAATTAAGCGTTGAGCCAATCCCCCGGTGGCAGACAGGAAGCTTCGTGATGCCACTGTCAGGCTGTAAAAAGGCACATTGTAGTTCACACGCAGCGCCGCAGTGGATTGCTGGAGGCCTGATGTAAACAACACAACAACACGCTTTTTTTGTAACAAATCACAAGCGGCAGGAACACAATTAGTTCTTCACCGCCGTGTGCCGATAGCAGCACGCAGAGAACACTTGTTTGCTGCTGGATGGCAATCAAATTAAAAAGCCCATTGCGTGTCAGTGTGAACACGAGGCCCATGTACGTGAAAGAGTGTGTTGTTGGTCTCCTCCTTCACCGCTGCTAACGAGCTGAGGCCAGCGAGGCCATGCTTTTGTCTTTGGCAGAAACAGACGGCGAGCGGGGGGAGTGGGGGGGGTAGTGGTTCATGTTGGGCTGCAGCCTATGTTGAACTTGCACACAAGGGCCCCAATGCATCGCTTACTGTCCAGCTCTGTACTTCAACCTCTGGAAGCTTGGTGTGTGCATGCATGTGTGGACGCTTACAATATATACGAGGAATTGTAGTAGCGGCGTTCTCCTGAGTTTCCTCCTGGCATGGAAACGCAACACCAGTCTGTAATCAGAGCTGCAATGTGACGATCACAACAACAGTGTTCCCCCCGAATATGGCTCCATGAGATCACCTTGTCGTAGTACATATTGGAATTCATGTTTACCTGAGCCTCACCTCCCAAGGGCCGGCAGCACTCATGCAGCCCCACACTATTAGGCTAACAGGAAATATACAAATGTTGAATGTCATAGGCATCTCTCCCATCAGAAGCAGATGATCATTTTGTCTAATTTAAGTCTAAACCAGTTTTACCCGTTCCCATTGATTCCCCTGATTGAATTAGAATTACCTGACTGTCCTCTTTCTCCTTGCTTTAATATCATTGCATTAGCTCCACCTCCTCAACCCTCCCCCTCACAAATAATCAGACCGTGTCAGATTAACCACATAAACATACCCACACTTTCTTCCAAATATTTAGTCAAAGACATAAAGACCTGCCATGAGGATAATGTCGACAGCTGATTGAGAATATGCAAGCTAAGCAGGACTGTACGCTCTGGTGTCATTGATTTGTATAGAGGAGAGGGATGTTATTATCGTAAAAGGCAAGGATGCACAGGACAGGACTCTTGGTAGTATTTTTAAAGCTGTCACGCATTAAACCAGTAAAATACGGTGAAAAACCTGGGACTAGTAACTAAAATGTTTGCAGCAGATTTATAAAAACAGCAGTGAGCTTTTGTCATCCGCAGGATTTTTGACTATATGTTCCTGAAAACATGATACTACAATACTACAGTATCTTTTAGAGGGTCTTTGACTAAAGATATAAATTTGCATTGACCTTATATACAAATTAGATTGGTTAGTATTGGATGGTCGCGGCCCTACAGTTGGATGGATGGATAGTACCTATTGTAGCCAAAGAATACATGAAGCCACCTGTAGATTGTTCATTTTTTACGATGAACGCCCTGCACATATCTCACCTTCTGTTTGTATGTACACTTTCTGTTCCATCATTTGTTTGTTCATTGTGTTTAATATGCTTACCACCATCAAAAACCAAACAATAACAACCCCCCCTCCCCATCGACCCCCCCCTCCCAGGCTGTAGCTGCACTGTGGTCCGCTCCGCCTCTGGCTCAGCTCTGTCTCAGAGCACACCGTCATTATCTAATCTTCCTCCATGTTTAATTTACAGCCTGGGCTGCTGGTGCCATATGCTCCTTTTGTCTGCGCCTTTGCTCACGCACACACACATACACACACACACACGCACACATGTACGGTCAAACACACACGGAGTAGCTTTGCTTCAACCAAAAAAAAAAGTACCAAAGAAAGTCTCCGCCCACCTCCCCTCAAGCTTGTGTTGACACAGGCAGAACAGTGTGTGTGTATGTGTGTGTGTGTGTTTGTGATTATGTCTTTATATGTTTATTGTCAGCCAATTGGGCTCTGAAGCAGAGGTGCTTTGAGGCGACAGACTGACCTGTTTGAGGTTAGACACCTTGTTTTCCCACCTTAATTCTTCACTCACTGCATTCTTTTCTGGTGTGTTTTGTCTGTGTTGTTGCTGTGGGTGCGTTGCTATTTTGCAGCACAGAATGATGATCTGATCTTCTGGTGTCTAAAGGATGATGCAGAGCAGCGTTTGTGGACTGTGTGTTCACCCCGGGATGGCTAATGTAGTGTCAGTGTGAAATCTAAATGGACTTTAGATTAGCACTCCCGGGGCACTTTCTGCACAGGGGTGCTGCTGTGCGAAGAGCCCACATCCTTAGTCAGTCACACTGTTGACGTAAGAGTGCAGAGATGCAACCACTTCTCCACGGCCTTTCGGGACACATAATACACTGCAGTGACGGGAATTCAAATACAGCGCAGTATGAAAGTACTTGCTTTTTGTCCTTAGTTTGTCCCAGCTGTTCTTTTCTTGCCTGGACAGCTGTGTCTCCTTCAAATGCCACCTCCCTCTTACTCCTCGGCCTCATGGTCAGTAACACATGTTCTGAAATGACGTCTTCACACAGCGAGACACTCTGCAAAAGTGTGTGTGTGTAGGAGAGACAGAGACACACACACGCACACAGTGAAAAGAGAGGTTTGTGGTTAGCAAGGCTTTTTGTCTGGCTCCAGAGACCCTGGCCAAGTCAGTGGTGAGGTTTGGCTTACTTCTCTCTTTCAAGGCTACACACACACACACACACACACACACAATCTGTCTGCTTGTCTCCTCCATGCACTCAACCTTTTTTACTTACCCCAGGGAGTACAGATCACAGCTCATTTGAGTCATCTGACGATAAAGCTGATTATTAAGTTGGTATATTGTTCATTAGGCAAATGATTGTGGGTATGCAGACTCAAGTATTGAAGCACTCAAAAACGTATCCTGCAACATTTATTCGTCTTCTATTGCTTTGTGCTCATTAGGGTCATGTGCGAGTCAGCTGTCAATCACAGGACACACTCAAGCAAACAACCATTCACACTCACATTGTGGACAATTTAGAGTCTCCAATTAATCTACCATACATGGTTTTGGAATGCGAGAAGAAGCCAGAGAACATGTAAACTCCATACAGAGAGGTCAGAATCTAAATCGAACCCAGAACCTCGGGGCTGTGAGGCAGATGTGCTAACCACACTTCCACCATGCAGACTTTTCATACATACAGTAATAGGATAGCCATTTGTCAACATAGTTGAACACTAAAATAAGACATTTCATACAAAGTTCAATTCAATAACAAGTCCACCTCTGATTTAATGGAATAATGATCACAGTTGTCATCCTATAACCTTTATTAATTGTTCCGACAATGCCTTAAATAACATTGTTGCATATACACGACTTTACGCAGTCAAGTGTAAAAATAAGTTAACCACAATAAAAGCGATGATGTCTTGGTGCTTTCAATGCGAGTCTGCTTACGTCTTGTAATTTCTCGTGTCTATTATTCGCCTCTCACATTCTTCTCTTAACATCCCATGATCTGGCCCGTCCGTATAGCTTTGAAGTAGGATACGTGTCGCAAGAAGCAAAAACACATGCTAAAGCCTTTGATGCTTGCTGAACTGAGTTCTTAGCCGGTATGCCAAGTATGTCATCACAATGACGTCATGGCCATTGACCATATTTTTATAGTACAGTATGTAACAACCACTACAGTTTGGTTTAGGCATAACATCTCTCAGCAATCACATATGTAGAATGACTGAGGAAAATGCATTTTCTTGATTAAATGTGAAAGAGCTATCAGTGAGAGAGACAGCTGGAAGGGAGGTGCGATTAAGTGGAATGGTGCCTTTAATGTGGTCTCAGGGCTGTACTGGGTTGCTGCTAATGTGGCCTTAAACACATTAGAACTCCCAGTAGTTCCAGCTAGGGTCACCACCAGGTGGGCTGCTTAGGATGGAAGGTGAAGAACGTGAATGAGAAAGCAGATGATGATGATGCAGCATTGTCTTCAGTCATTTTCTTCTTCCACCTCTGAATTTCTTCCAGAATACTCCCACAGGCTCTCACTGCTGCTCGTCATTCATCTGACAGCGAGAGTGGGAGTTGACGGTGAGCGGAGCCTTTAAAGGCAAAGCCACCATTTTTTACGAGCAGACATAAAAATGCAAGCAAGAAGCCGGCGCCATTTAAGAAATCATCGCACTTCCCAGGACAGCCTACAGGGAAAGAAAATAAGGAAAAGGGTGGTGGGGGGGTTGTGGGGTTGGGTTGGTACGGGACGGAAGACGACGTAACCACAGCCTACCACACTTGCCTCTCACCTTTCTGGTGTTTTTGTCACTTTAAATTGAATGTGGCTACAGTTTGACGACTTTGCACTTCAGACTCAACCACAAATTATTTTCCCATGGTTGCTTTATAATCATAAACATCCTTCTATACATCACAAGGAGCTTTGCAGATGTGGTTTGTGTGGACATTCACGTCCATTATTCATGCATGGGCAAGCATCAAGTCAATACAGACACACAACACTAAGATGTGGCATTATGCCACTAGTAGTCAAATGGTACTTTCCTCATTTCTCAGTTAAGAGGCATTTAAAAGAATTATGCCATGTACAGTGCCATTTTACTGGGTTATTTTTTGGAGCTGAGTCCCTCGTGCCGCTGAGCTGCTTCACTTTGAGACTTTCATGGCTTCACTTTATCACTGCTTTATGAAACATTTTCAGGCATTAAAATGGCTAAATTAAGTAAAATACACCCATAAGGCATTTAAAAGATGCATTCAAAGATGTTGACGATATGTAGTATTCTACACTGGTCAGTAGATGTCAGTCATTTTGGTGAGACACACAAACTAGATTGCCACAACAACAGGCTTTTATTGCAGGTTTGAATAATTTCACAGCAGGCACAATAATCTTGAATGAAAACATTGACTACTATGGTGGCCCGTAACCCATGCAAAGCTAAAACTCAACTCTGAAGTCACGATATCACTTTGATGTCACTTAGGGACTACTTTTATAGCGACACACAAGAGCACAAGTCTTAATTATGTCTTACATGGCTTATTTACTCTTATTCTGTTTACTATATTGAATAATATGAGCGTACAGAGAACTATAGTTCATGTCTGGAAGGTTCTAAAAAAACAACATAAGGAAGCATAAAACATATTTAGAGTTTTTTTTCATGGTCTAACTACTTTGTGGAAATCCATTATCAAGGTCGTGTTTGGATCCAATTAACTGCAATAAAGGAGGGATTACTGTACTGTATATGTACTGTATATAACCCATATGAGCAAAAGTCATGTAAGAATCACTTGACAGTTTGCAGTATTATGTTCTTTACTCTATAAAAAATCTGAACAAGTCGAATTATCTTATATTTGGGTGCCCCAGGGCCCCAGACATGCAAACCAGCATATAATGTCAAATGACTTCTCCCCATGCGAGTCAGAACATTTGTTTTGGTCACACACACAGCTTGAAACCCACCGTCAGGACCCACTCAAAAAAAATGTACATGAAATAGGACGTGTTTGATTTATACATTTAAAATTTAGATTTAAGTAAATATTTTTAAACGTTGTCTTTTATCTTTAAAAAGAGGGGTGTCTTATATTAAAGGATGTCTTAATCACATTCATAGGGCCATGACCCTTTTAGGTGTTTGTGTGTGTGTTACAATAATCATGCCTCTTTGATGGATATGATCATGTGATATCGTGTAGCTGTTTGTTGGCTGTTGTAATTAGCGTCTTGACATGCCAATCAACACTGAGGCATGCATGAGTGCCTGGGACGAGGGTGCACATACACACGTGCACTTAAATCCCTCACAGCTGTTTAATGTAACACACATACTAGTAATAAAAAAAAGAAATCCACCATGGCCTGTGTGTCCCGTTCTGCCAGCTGCTCACCACACTGCTGCTATCTACCTCGTTGCTAGGATACATACACACACACACACACACCAAAGGAGTACATAACCCCTTGTCATACATGTGTTGTTTGTGCACAAACCGAACGACTAAATGTTTTTAATTAAATGAAGAGAAATTATCCTTTTAAGTTAATTCAATAGTCATTTCAGTTCTGTTATTTATTTATCTTTATTAGCTCCCCGGTCAGAAGGGGGCAGGATGGAGACCATGCTAATGCTGTGACAGAGCCATTAGAGGGCGCTAGTTTTCTACTTCCCTCATAGGCCTACTTAAGTGAATCTGCAGCAGCTCCGCCTCTGTTTCTGTACATCTCTTCCTCCTTTGCTGTGCTCGTCTTCCATCCTTTCCCTTCCTGTCGCCTTGCCCCATGCAGGTACCACTCCCAGTTCCCAGTTCCATGTTTGCCTCCCTCCATTTCCCCTCCTCCTTCACTCAGCAGCAGCAGATGAGATTCTAGTTACTTTCCACAAGCCCCCCCCCCGCCCCCCAGCCACTTTCATCTCGTTCGCTCTCCCTCTCTTGCTCATTCCACACATTTATCATTCCTGCCCCTCAAGCTTTGTTCTGCCTTAATCAGCAGCTTAAGTGTTGCATTCTCTTCCAGACAATGCCATTCAGTGTGGGGCTGTGTAAATAGGTGTGTGTCCTGTGTGCCCATGCCAGCCTCAGTGCAGTCACTGAGATCAGCCAACACCCCCCCCCCCCATGCTCCTTACACACATACGCGCACACACACTGATAAAACATGCCCAACAAATCCTTCGTTATTGTTTTTTTTTTCCCCCTCATAAATTGCAGTTATTTGGCAAACTGTAAATAGAATCATAAACTTGGGTACTGTGGCTCCATCTTGATTATTGACCACCTGGCATGCTGTATTTAAGAACTCACCGCCCGCCTATACCCAGCTGGATGATGCTGCTATCAAGACTGGCATCACATGTAGCCACCATCTGTTTTTACCCCTCGTAGCATTTTACCTGCACTTGTGGAGACGTATTTAAAATGCACACACAGTGTTCGGTCGTGTGCACTTAATGCACGAACCCCAAATGACAGCGATGCAAGCTAGCATTCCCCAGTGCTATGTGCCCACCTCAGATGGCCGTTTTGGGCTTGTTAATCTATCGCCTGGCAACAGAAACAGCCTATCAACAAACGCCACGCCCATCCCCACATGCTCATAGAGAGGGGCTGATTTGGATCTTTGAGGGGGAAAAAAATGCACGCACACACACACACACACATATATAAAACTCCCCACAAATCCTAGCCTGTCATTGCTCTCCATTGTTTGGCTGCGGTTGCTTTCTCCCGGTGTGACTGCCAGCAGATGGCTAGTACTGAGCTGTCAGAGTCGGCCCCGGCCCCACACACACGAACACACACAGCGGAGAGAGACAACACAAAGAGTGTCTTATTGCACACACAACATATGCGCGGTGTCCACTGAATACCGCTATTGGCTCTTTAAGCGTTTATATGATACCATGCGGCATGCTCCTCTATATATGCAGGCTGGGGAGCCACTAAGCTACAGGTGCCCATCACGACCTCTCTCTCTGTAATGACTGTGTAATCTCATAAAAGGACCACCTCACCTCATTAGCATGTGTAAAGGTCTTTGTATTTGTGCATATGTGTGTGTCCGTGTGCAGGTTAACTGCTCCGGATCTTGCCTGCCTTCCCTTTCTATCTTTTGCATCTTTGTGTTAATATTTCAAAGTGTGAAGAAGCAGGTGTCAGACCTAATGGAGTGTAAAAGCAGCTGCTGCAACCCAGTGTCACCCAGGGTCACGCAAAGGTGAGAGGTCACGGTCAGGGTGAGGAGTCTTCTGTAGCTACACGACATTCCTCCGCTCGCTAATCATAGCTCTGATGAATGACTGCGAAGTGGCAGCTGGTAGACAGAAGGCTGCAGCTAAATGTGTGTGTCGCTGTCAAAGGATGATACAAGGGGGAGTGAACACAGGGAAAAGGGGAGGGAAAATGGAGAGAGGGGGTCTTTGTGTTGCAGCTAATCACACAAGCTGGTGGAGTGAGTGTTGACTGTGCCAGGTTGTTATCCTGATGGAGGTCTACATCAGAGCGGAGGCTTAAAATGCAACTCTGCACAAAGGTGCACCTTCGCACAATTTACTGCTGCTAATGATAGGTTGTGTGTGTGCTCTCTCAGCTGCCCCCCCTGGACACACTTTACCCACCCAGCAGAAAACAGCCCTTTGTTGCACTCACCCTCTATATATATTTATGTACCTCTCTCTATCATTACCTCTCTCCCTCTGGAGGATCCTGTTGTTTTGCTGTGCTCTGCTCAATATATTACACACTGTATACATTTTCTCCGGCCTGACAATAGATGTATGAACAAAGCTGTATTTTTTTGGCTGACACCAACCTTTTACATTGCTTAAATCATGCTGTAATGCTTATAAAAAGACGATCTTTCAATACAGAAAACAGCACCCGTATGAACAAAAGTAATGGGACACGTACAAATGAATATCCTGTGTCATGGACATGCCCCTACATACATATATGTACATATATGCCCATCACTTCACGGGAAATAGCTTTACAAACAGCAGGATTTGCTACATATCTTAAAATAAAGCTTGGACTTTAAACTACATTAAGCTACGACGGTATTTTTAGCACTGTAGCTCACAGCTAGTACACTAGCGTTGTGTCTTCCACTCGCTCCTTAATGTAATGTTGTTTTATTTAATGTTTGGCAAGTCCAAAAAGTGAATAAAACACTCAATAGGCTTCTTAGAGCCACACGCTGTCAACAGGCGTGGATGAACACAGATCATTATCATTAAAGAACACCTATTATGCTTGTTTGCGATAACCTGCATGGAACTTTCTCGAACTTCCAGATTCTTTCTGCTGTGTTTTTGTAGACCTCCTGTGAAAAAAATATGTAATAATAATGCACCTTTATTTTTTAACGCAGCTCGTCTTAGCCTTAAATAAATACACATTCTCTACACACACAAATCACACTTCTGTGACCGTCCTTCAAAACAAGAGCACCATTTGCCCCATGTCTGCATAAACAAAACACGAGTGTCATAAAAATGTCTTAAAAGTGTCATAAAAATATGCAGTTGGAATTGCATGGGTGGCTACATCTTCCTGAATCACAAGCACAGGCATGACAGCTTGTTGAACATTTAGTAGCAATGACATCCCATAAAGGTTAGCTACTTTGTTACCAATAAATAATAAATAAATGCTTTACAATTTGAAACAAGTGTATTTTTATAAAATGTTGTATTGTTTTATATCATCATATCAAGATGCAGCCAAAAATATTGTCATATATGCTAAAGTCCATATCGCCCAACCCTAAAAGTTATTCACATTTGTTCATCATTTGTTGTACAGGTTTGCACTAAATACTGAATGGTCTTGTTTAAAAAAATAAAATAATTCAAAATGCATTCATTGTATTTGTCAAATTTGGTAGATTTTTACATGATTGCTCATAGCGTTTTATTAAACAACGCTTAAGGAAATGTAAAGACTGCGACTTGACTTGAGTCGACATGTTCTGTCTTCACCTGAGACTTGAGTGGTTGCAAGGTTTGACTCGAGACTTGGGATTAAAGACTTTAGGCTTACTTGAGACTTGCATTTATCATTTTATGTCATTTGGGAGCCACTTTCTAACACCAAGGTTCTTAGTGGTGCGGCCACTGAGAATAATAAACAATAATATGCTGGAATCTGGTTTTGACTCTACGAGTATGCAACAAAAAAAAAACGACTTACTACCTATTGTGTACCTAGTGTGTTGGTGTGTGTGCGTGTACGTTGTTAGTCCTCAGCTGAAAAGCAGCCTCTCTAATAGTCAGCTTGTTTTTGACGACGAGGCCAATCGATAGCACTTACCCTTTTCCTGTTAGACTCTCTAATAGACCTGGGAGAGAGGCGCTGCAGCCCAGCAGTTGTCACTAGCAGTGTGTGCGTGTGTGTGTGTAGTGTGTGTGTGTGTGTGTGGATACCTGTCCTTGGGTATTGGGTCAGAGGCTGGCTTCGATTTACAGCATGAGCTCAAGGACATAAACGGGCGCTTCCATCTGATGTATTGATAGGCATCTGTATATAGTCATGCATGGATTCAGTTTCCTATACTCTCCAATGGTGTTTAGAGCCTCGGGATCCGCGGGGAGGAGCTGGATGAAGTAGCCGGGGAGAGGGAAGTCTGGGCAGCTGCCCCCGCGACCCGACCTTGAGTAAGCAGTAACGGAGGGATGGATGGATAAACACACATACACTTATTTGCAAGAAGATGCTAACATAAATACAGTGTAGTTGGAAGCACAATGACCAGAGACCCACCAGAGAAGCTTGGCTGCAGACAGCACATCTTTTACTGCAAATCAACAATGTTGAACACTTGAACAAGCTTTTTGTCAGTTTGCAAACATTAGTTAGTTCCAGCAAAACATATAAAACAGCACTAGGCGACAGTATCACTCCTCAGTATTACTTACCTGCTCAGGTACATTTAAATAGTTTTGCCTAATTTTAGTTTGATTATATAACTTTTCTTAAGGTTGTAAGGGGGAAAAATTTAAATTTATTTGAATTTAGAGGTTTCGCTCTTTGTCCATGTGTCAAGCTTGTCCTGCTCTGGCCAAAAGTGATCAATTCATTCATCTTGTGCTGCTTTTCCTCTAAGCTCCACCTTGTGATCGTGAAGGTCACACTGACTGACCTCCACTATCTTGTGATATTTTAATGATTGGCACTTAACCACACTGCAAGATACATCTGCATCTCATTAGAATGTGTTTGCCAAGATTTCATGTGAGGCTGCAGCTTTGGCGTTTGAAGTCAAGTACATTTTAGGTGAAGTGTGGTGTTACTCTCCATGGATAGCTGATAAGACAAAATATCCTAATCGTTTAGCTAATAAATAGTTTGTACTAATAGAAAGCATACAGCATCATTGTGCTCTCCTGATGTCCATCCATAAACATTTATCTGCATTCATTATATCTGTCTATTTGTCCCTGACAGACCCCGGTCTGACCTCTGGCGTCCTCGTGGCCAATGTATCTGTTGGTATAGGTGTGTGGTGAATGTATGTGTGTGTCCAGCATATAGTGGTGGACTGTAATCTAAGCCCTTGGCTAGACCAGGACTACTGCAGTGTTCATCCAGGCAGAAAAAGCAACATTGGAGCCGCAGGGCTGATGGAGAGAGGATGGAGGGATAGAGGGATGGAGGGACAGCTGAATGGAAGCGAAAGAGAAAGGACAAAGAGTAGCAAAGCTCTTTTCAGTCTATCTGTGTGGAAGAGAGATGTCAGTGTGTGTCAGTTCGCTCCAGTGAGTAGCCTTTAGCTGGAGAAACAGATCTTTCACGTCCTCTGGCTCACACGTTCTTGCTTTCCTTGCCTCCCACACAATCGCTTCTCCCCTTTGCCGTATCTTCTGGTCTTTGCTCTTCTGCCTGGGTTGAGGCGAGCAGAAACACTTTGCAGCTCAGGGGAAAAAAAGAGAGGACCGAGCAGTGAACCAGTCATGTCGTAAAAAGGCACGCGGCGTACACTGCAGCGCTCGCGGTCACACTACGGGTAAGCGAGATCGCCCGATGGTGTGCAGTGAGGCCTGGAGGGCGCAGCGTGCTGGGAGCCTCCCTCAGCTTTGTGAGGAAGGGTAGTGCACAACTTCTGTGAACACAGAAGAGATCAAATCTTTACATCCCCTGGAAATGTCAAGCACGTTTGATGAAATGTCAGTAGATCCGCACGCAGACACACCGGCACATGTACACAACATCATGGCGGCATGTAGGGCATTCGCATCTTATGGGTGAGTCCACTTCGGCTTTCCAAATCCTGAAGGGAAAGTCACATATCCCTCTGGAGGAATTTATCCCCAGTGATGTTTCAATGGTAATTCATGACATTTTTACATGTGCAAACATCTGTTTTGCTACCCTCGAATACATAATTATGTAAGGTAAAATTATTCACCCACTAGTGCCAGCTTAACTCTAAGCTATGTTATGATCAGTACTCTATATCGCTGCATAATTAAAATGATTACATACAAGTTCCGTTCCTCGAATTTTTTTTTTTGATGCAAGTCTGAACTTTGACCTTAGTCATATCTAAATTAACTAAGTCACTCACACTGTACACAGGACACATAAAGAACGTAAAATATAGTAATAAAATGTGCCTCGTGACAATTCAACTGTAATCTTTTGTCATGTACGTACATTGTCAGGCACCAAGAGACACTTTGCCTTGCCATTGATCCTTTCTGGCACCCTTGCTGAGTAACTTATTGACTTCTTCAAGTGTATTTCCTGTTTAAATCTTGACTGTGTTTGTGAGCAGTTTCACCACACCAACTGTAACACACACACAAACACACACTCGTGTCCGTACTTGTCAATTAATCCAGTAGTTGTCGAGAGGCAGATGCTGCTCGGCACTCTGCTATCGATCAGCAGATATGTGAAGAAAGAGCTTGTCCCCGGAGACGACAAGGCAGGATGTGCTTACGTCGTGTTGGATCAAGTCAGTACTATTTACAGTGTCAGTGTGGACATGTCTAAACACCCGTATTCCAGTGTTATTTACAGAGGGCCCAAGATAGAACGATCTCTTCAAGGTACACATGCATTTTCTAATGAGATCCAATAGAGATATAAAGATGCGTGACTTTTGTCAGGACAGAACTGTGCAGTTTTTTGTGTGTTTGTTTCTTTCAGCTTTTTCCTGATCCACTGTTAGACTGTTTGCACATGAGTTGATATATGGATTAGATTAGGATAGGTCAGTGGAGGTTATGGCACACTGTATGTGCAGGCCTGCAGGTTCACCAGTGCTTATCGTCACTCGAGCAGTAATACTGTCTGCTCCATGGAGGGCTGAAAGCTGCCCTGAGACTCCCTCATGTGGTTCTGCATGTTCCATTAGCAGCAAAGTCATCCTTACCGCTTAGAGGAGATATTTCTCAACAGTGTAATTAACCTCAATTAGCACTACCTCGGTTGATTTTTCTCATTTCACCTCCTGACTCTTGTGCTCTCTGCTCCACTGTGGCGCTGTACTCTCATTACCATGAGTGTGCACTTATATCAACACGCACTTCAGAATGACGCCAGAAAGGATGACCCTCTTTAACCGATGCTCCCTATTGTAGTTTGTGCCTGCAGGACCCTCATGTTGTGCAACATGACGCATCGTAAATAACCAGCATGTTGGCCAGAAATGAGTCGTATGAGAGCAACGGTAGCAACAGCCCAATGCATAGCATCAGGTCTTGGCATCCCCATCCTTATTTTATGTGTTGAATGTTGCTCCCCACCATCTGTTTTAGTGGATGAGGGAAACTGCTATCGCTCAGGGATTTAACAATAAAGATTCATTTTTATGCCTGTGCATAAGAGAGGATACCTCAGGAGAAAGCTTAAAAGTCGGAAAGATGGATGCCCAATATTTTTAATGAGTGGAATACTATACATATTTTTGTAACATACAGTCATTTTCCCACTGAATGTGAAACCATTTGCATAGTACTTGTAATATATTACAACAATGAATATAGAATAATATAATATATTGAGTCACACAAGTGACCCCATACCCATACAGTACGGGTAATGTAGTGAGTATAGCATATCAAGAAAAACTCATTTTAGTAAATATTTCATCATTTATCATACACACACACCACCACCATTAAAGTCAAGCCACATATATCTGTAATGTTACTATGAGAACATAATCCTTCTGTTGAATAACCTTTATAGTGTTCATGCAGTACAATAAAAATAGGATAATATTTGGTCGGATGCATCGTGGTTGGCTAGGCCAACTTTTGCTACATTGGATCTCATTAATATGTCCAAGTGGTAGTTGCTTCCAACCTCAAGTGATATCAACTTAAAAGCCAGTGCCATATGCTGGTTAATGTAAACCCCGATGCTCATGCACACGCACACAACAAAAAAACACACACATTATTCCTTACAGCTCCTCATGAGAGGTTGTTAGCAATATGCCTGTTCATACAGTATATGTTTACCAGTATGCACAGTGGGGTTGCAGCCAAATGTTGGTCTTCAGGGCCTTCCCCTGCTCCGTCGCTCTGTGTTTGCATCTCCATCTGGGCATTATGTTTATTTCATAAGCCCAGGGTGTCTCTTTGTCTTAGGACGCTCAATACCTACCTACCTTACCTGTCTCTCCGCTGCTCATCAATGGAAGGAGCTTCTTTAGAAGTCCCTCTTCTCTGACAGCCACCTTCTGCTTTTCCCTCTGCTGCTCATGTTCACATTAATTCCCACCTCAAGGCTCCTCCATGGTTCCTCTTCCACTCAGCTGTGGACTGGAGCAGAGAACATCCAAACAGACTGGAGCTGTCAGAGCTGCTATTTATTTCTTTGATTGTGTCTGCTTTTTCCGGCTTTCTTTAACTTCACATATGAGGGAAGAAATATCTTGTTTTTATAACTAAGATACGAGTACTGTGGCAGCATCTCAAATGGTTGAGGTAATGGTGGACGGGATGATAATATAATGGTTCAACAATTACTCATATAAGATGATGCCAAATGCTCCAATAATAGAAGATACCATGTGGTTTGATGCTAATTAAAAAAATTCATTCATTTTCTACCGCTTTTTTCCTCATGAGGTTCGCGGATGGTGCTGGAGCCTATCTCAGCTGTCTTCGGGCAAGAGGCGGGGTACACCCCGGACTGGTCGCCAGCCAATCACAGGGCACATATAGACAAACAACCATTCATGCCGCCTATTAAAAACATTAATTACACAATTTATTTTCAATGTGTAGTTAAATGTAATACAGATAAATGATTTCATTGTTAAATTCATGTGTATAACCCCTTGTATGAACCCCTTGCCTTCATTTTGCACTGATTATTACTTTGATTATTTTCAGGTGTGGTCAAAGTTAAGTCTTCCTATTTTTCAGACCTGCACTGTGACAGAGAGGCTGACAAGAGCTGGCGAGGAGGCCGACTTGAAGATCTCTCAACCTGCAGGAGAACACACTCCTCCTCGCACCATCACCTGTGAGCCAGAGATAGTTCAGCGACTCGACCGCCCATGTTCCAGTGAGTTATACCACACATCAATTCCCTGTATTTCCACAGTGTTTCTAAAAACAAGTGATATTGAACATCCTAAAACTGTTCCCAGTTTCATTGTGCTTTTGCAACTTAAAACTGGTTTACTTGATTGGTGGTTCAAGTTTGGTTTTAGCTTTGCTCCTTCTCTGTAACACCAATGGAATTTGCAGTACTGTTCACAGGAAGCTAGGGGATGAGGATTTCATACTGAGGTTGATGTGTGCATGTGTGAGTGTGCCCTGAGGGATGCCATCACTACACTGGCTTTAGGAGCTCAGTGCGTTTATGTGGAAAGTGCTGCTGTCTCCTCTTATTAGTGTACATACAGTACACTTACCTTTTCACCACTCACTTTTCTTTCTCGGCTATTTTTATCATTTATTTTGCTATGTATGTTACGTTTTATTAACTCCAACTGCTTCTTTTAGTTGATCTATTTCTTAAGGCGCTCTGTTTATCACTTCCCTATCTGGCTCTCTACATCAACGCTTGCTACTCGGGCTTCCTCCCTGCTTTTCTCTTGGGCTATTTTCTGTTTAGCCGTGAGGGCCCCTCGGTCGTTTACAGAAAGTCATCTCTAAACCACAAGTTGCTCCACAACACTTCCAGACAAAGGCCACAGACACGCACAGTGGACTGGAGGGCCGAACATGAGTCCTGGTGGTCTCATGGGGCATGAGAGCTCCGTTTTCATGCGTTATTTAAACGCTCTCCATCATGCATGTTGCATTGCGGTTTTATGTTGACATGACACATCCCATTTTGTCTACTATGGTGAAAAAACATATGCAGAGGATGGGGCCATGTGTCTGCTGAACACCACTACGCGGCCACAACATTAAGTACACCTTATCAGTCTAAAAATAATCATTGCTCATTTTTAGCAATATATTTAACATTGTTGTTATAGTTTGCAGTAACTGAAGTGCATTGTATGTACTTACAGCTGCTTCTAATATTTTGGTTACCTTATTTAGGGTGAGAATGTCCTCACAGTAGGATACGGTGCAGTTTAACACAATCACAACAAATATTATGCTGTAAACATACTTAAATGATTGTTATTTTCCGTGTATGTTTATTGCTGCGTGTTATTGGCGTGTGTTTCTCTCCGCGTTGCTCATACCACTGATGTAATTATAATTATGAGAAGAAGCTTTGAGTGTATTGTGATGACAACAGCACAGCTGGACTTGGCAGTTTCCTCTCTGGCTGCTGTCCAGTTCAATACAATAGCAATTACCCACTGTGGGAGACTGTGGTGCTGGCTTATATTTGCTTGTAGAGAGAAGGAGAACTTGCTTTGCACACACTCTACTGAGGAAATGTCCCTGTTTGAAGGACAGTTGGCTGCAGTTTGATAGAAGGATGCTCACCAGACTAACAACGGGAGACCAGTGACAGCCGGTGGGGGTATGTAGAGGAACGCCACTGCTTGTACCACCCGCCCCTCCATTCCTTCTCTTTTATTCTCTTGTGTACCCCCACAGCAGAGGGTGGGAGGGACCTCCCTAAGACACAGTCAATCTTGTCACAGCTCCCACAAAGCCAATAAAATGTGTGCTCAGTGCAGAGCTGAGGTATGTGTTAAGCTCAATAGTCAACCCAAGTCACAGTAGTAGCAAGAACCCCTAAATACTCGGTTTGATTTATCATTTCATTTCAAAGTCATGATTCAGTTCAGTTTTCCAATGATCTACGATATCGTCATCTACGGTGGTGGCATGTTGTCCAGTAAACAAAAGAAGGCCACCTCAACAAGAGGCATCCAAACTTTCTTCCACCGAGAACCACATGGTGACATTTGTAAGGATACGGTAAAAAAATAAATAATGATCAATCATGATTAATTAATTTGAAAACTGTGATTAATTTGATTAAATATTGCCTGTATTTATTTGGATAAAACAGTCAATTTGACAATCTATGAGGCTTATAAAAATTAATGCATTCATTTTTGATGCTGCTTAATCCTCATATGGTTCGCAGGGTTATGCTGGAGCCTATCCCAGCTGACTATGTGCAAGAGGCGGGATACCCCCTGGACTGGTCGCTAGCCAATCACAGGGCACATATAGACAAACAACCATTCATACTCACATTCATACCCATGGGCAATTTGGAGTTGTCAATCAATCTAACAAGCATATTTTTGGAATGTGGGAAGAAGTCGGAGTATTTGGGGAAAACCCACGCATGCATGGGGAGAACATGATGACTTAATTTAGGGTAACATCAACCTCACATTGGATGATGGTCAAATAATTTCTTACGTATAGTAGCCAACCGTTTTCTACCATTTTTCTGTGTGGGTCTAACATTTCTCTCCCTTTTACCTGATGTGGGCCAATAAGAAAATGACCCTTGGGTTGTACTTGGGACATCCCCGACACGCCGACAGTGTGTACAGTTGAGTTTGCCCTGGTGCACCTGGGAACAGAAAACTGTAATCTTGCTTAATAACAATTGACATCATACTAGTGTAGCCCACTGATGAATTCAAAGAGGAACCCAACCCAATAAATAAAAGACAGCAATTGAACAGCTCCTGCATTTTGTTTCTTCTTTCTTCATGATTGTGTCTTACAAGACAAAGACAAGCCTTTCACAAACTGTACTTCGGAAGAAAAAAAGTATTCCTAAATTAGGTGCTTGTACTGCATTGCTGACAGATTGCAGACAAAACTCAACACCCATTTAAATCACATTTTGTTATTTTTTTAAATACACTGAAACCCCAAAGCATTTTGGAGCATTCCTCTCAGCAGTTCCACAATGTCTTTTCTTCTGGGGGTGCTCTGGAGAGGCCACAGGCGCCTGTTTTTGTGTTTTTGCAGCCATCGTTTTAGACTAATTCAGTAATGATCACAGGGTTTTTGAGAATCAGAGGTCTGTTCTGCAGAGTGGCGCCAGTCCTGGCAGGCATAACGGGGGGAGAATTAGTCAGGAGACAGTGGGTTTGGCACCGTGCCACAGTTATTAGCCACTCACAGGGTGGGCACGGGGTTACGGCCTCACTCAATCGTTCACTCTGTGTGTGTTTAAAGTGTTTGTTTGTCTGCATGTGAGTCAGCCGCCTCTGGTCACACTGACCTCATTGTGCAGTCGCTCCTGCTTGATTTGTCCACTCTCCAACACATTCCTCTCTCCAACAGGCTGAGAAACACCCCTTCTCACTCACTCTCGCTCCTCTTTCCTCCGGATGGATTTGATTTAGTGACTGTGGTTTTCCATCCACAGCCTAGGAGACGGCAGGAGCAGATTTAGGGAGAGACCTATAGATTCACAGCCAACAGAGCGCGTCATTACTTGGCTAGAGCTCATCAGCAGATACATCAGCAGGACGGAGCGCTAATAGATGTGAGCCGCCACCATTCAGGGAGTAATGAACCTCTCATCATTTCATCCCCTTAATTATTTCCTCTTCATGGCCTGCATAAATTGCATCAAACAATGACAGCCAATGAATAAGCTGGAATTTGGCTGCAATGATTATATATACACGGGATTAGGGGAATATATCTTTAGGCTGTGCCACACAATACAGGGTCATGACCTGGCGTAAATCAATGAGGTCAGGTTCCAGGAGAAAATGTGAGCTGACCACTTAGTAAAGACCACAAGACTCTAACCTTTGACCTTTGCACAAGGAAACAGGTGTTCATGCAGGATTAGGCCTGTCTGCCTGCACATTGAATGCTGACTGCAAACTGGCTTGTGGTTTCTCCTGTCTTCTGTTATTTACAGCCACTCTGGACTCAGGCCCACAGAGATGGAAGGCACAGATCCATAATAGTGTCCAAAAATATTGAAGTAGTAGACATTTAGTATTGATGACCTCCCTCAAGTAGAAAAGAGGGCTATTGGGCTTTATTCGCTGTTTTTTTGTTAGTTTGCAGAATGAAAAACAACACGACACAATCAATGTATATAATGCTTGATGTTATAGCAGTGCAAATCCAGATAAAAATCCTATGTGAGTCACTTCGTCGCAGGGATGTGATTTGTGTTATTGAGTATGTTTGGTTGTGTGGTGTTTTAATGACTTTGTGTTTTTTTTAAAAACCTTTCACACTGCCAGCAATTTCTTACCAGTTGCTTTAGCAGTTTTCATCCTTTGGAAGTAGTATCAGAGCTGATACTGATTAGATTAAATGCAGAATTAAAAACCTTTTATGATCTAGTCAAAAATCAGTAGTCAACTAAAGATCGCATGATTCATTTATATGCTTGTTGTTTTGTCCTCCATTGTGTTCTACCTCCATTTTGTTGCTTTTCTCCAAACCCCCCAATGTCAATTATGCTTTCCACTCTTCCTCTCCTTTTTCTCCATCCCTTCTTCTCTTTCTCCCCCCTCTGTCAGGCGGTTAGGCTGTGGCTAAGTGCTTTTTGCTGTCTCGCTGCAGGTGGCACTGTAATAAAGCCTGTCAGGAGGAGGCAGGGGTTGTACTGTCATATGCTCTTGTTAATTCCCTCCAAACACCTCCCTCCCATCCTCCCCGACCAACACCAGAAGCACTACACTCTCATCCTCAGCTTTCATTTTCTCTCATTTGGCTGCTTTTTCTTCTCCACCTTCAACCCCAAATGGTGCTTCACACGCCTGTCCTCATCCTTATTTAGCTTCCTCGAGAGCTGCAATAAGAGTCTCCCCTTTCACTGCATGGCGGCCTTAAGTCCTTTTCATTTTCTGCAGGCACCCGTGCAAATAAAATCCAGCTGCATTTACTAAAACATCTTGCAAGATGCATGCATCACCTACACAGGAGGCCCGTATTGTCTTCTGAAGTGTGTGCCTGTGTGTGTTTGTGTTTGTGTGTGTGTGCGTGCAGCCTCTAATGAAGCACCTAATTTGTAGCAGCCACATGATGGCAACACTGAGCCCCTTCTGTAGCGAAACCACTGTCCACTGTTTGATTGTTCCTAGACACACATGCATACGCATGCACACGCACACGCATGCACACACATGCACACACAGAGAGCAAGAGCCCTACCTACTTTGAGTTAGCCCGGCACTGTGTAAGGTGACATTGTGCCCTTAATAATTTAGTTGTGGCCATGTTAATGGCTGACAGAGAACATGGCCTTTCTACTCTGCTGGTAGATCACTATAGTTTATTCATTTTCACTTTCTTACCAGATTTTTATTGAATTAGGGTAAACTATAACATGCCGCAACTGTATAGAAGCAGAATTAAAGGATCAACTGAGGCCATGTTCACACATTTGGCTCTCTCTGGTGTCAAAATATTAGGTGTTTTATAACTATTTCTGTCCACAGAAGACACATTCACAGGCTGTCATGCCCATGCCAAAGTAATGGGGTCGCTGCAGCCATGGACTGTTACGGCAATCAGAAGTGTCGCTGATGCCATTTCCATAGATGGCAAAATACAGTAACAAACATGGCAATTCACAGGAGAGGATACCTGTGGACTGCTTGCGAAGTCGTATTTGTCTGAAAAATTGATGTATGAAATGTATGAAACATATGTTCCTTATTGATATGTAGCAGATGTTGATTGTCACCATCCTGTGAAATGTAGTTCATCGGCTATGATGCTATAATTGGTGAAATAATTCTGTGTGTTTGGCATATATAAAAGGGAAGCTTTCAATGTGTGTGCAAAGCAAAATCAAGTCAGTCGCAGTCAATGTCCTTGCCACGCCAGCATTCTCACACCATTCTTCCAAAATAACGACATAATTATGTCCCATCACCTCGAGGTCCGATCGGGTCTTGTCCCAAATCGTTGTTGTTGGCGGGAGGGGTTGTAGCATGCTCCATTGATAAATGTAAAGTGAAAATAGGCGTTATGTTTATTCTGAAACACACAAAAAGTCACATCAGTTAAACCACCAGTGGACATAGCCTAAGCCGTTACTGTGATTTGAATGTATGTTAAAGGGGTCTTGTGCCAAATAGGAAATTAAGATGTTTGGCCCTCAGTGCTGCACTCATCCAGGCTTTAGGACATGTGTTTATCAGTGCATCACTTCATAATACAACACTGCATTGCATCTTAGACTTTGGGGATTGTGTTGAGTAAGTCTGTTTATTTCTATCGTGCAATGTGATGGTTTTCATTAACACGTACAGGTTTTTTAGTGTGCTCATACATGAGCAATCAGGCCAAGCCCGACCCACCTCTTCCCATCGTGCAGGAGATGTATACTGCACTCACACTTGTCAAACAAATCAGACTTTCTAGGAGTCTAGCTCTGCACCCTAATACTGCTTATTTATCCAAATAAAAAATAAATACATTTTCTTAATGGTATGTGTGGAAACAAATAGTACTCTGTTTTAGACCTTGTCTACTTTGCTCTCCACTCTTCTGTCATCATTCTCCACAAAAAAAACTGTTGAGCAGACACTGAAAATGGATGTATGTCGTTCTGCCTAACCACAGCCAAACACTATTATTGCTTAGACTGCGGCACTGGTGAAGTGTGCATGTGTATGTGTGTGTGTGTGTGTGTGTGTGTGTGTATCTGATGTGGGTGAAGAATAATATGACCCCAACACTAATCCAATCACATCCACTAAGCAAATTATGGCTCCATTTCACCCTGCTTCTCGCTCTTCATTTCCCTCTCTCTCAGCTCAGGCATGGAGGGTGTTTCATGTGGTCTACGTGGTTTCCAGCTTATGCAGGCTCTGTGTGTTTTTCTAGGCTTTGCCTCACTACCCCCCCCCCCCCCCCCCTTCCTCCTGCATGATAAAATCAGTATGAGTGAGTTTGGGGCGGTAGGAGCTCGGCATTGCAATCTGGCCAGGCTCAGGCAGGCTCAGGGGGGATTGGAAATGACGTGTCATGGGTGTGATGCCCCCTAGTTAGGACTCCTCAGCAGCCCCTCTGGCTCCAGGCTGACTGGTTGGAGTCCAGTATGGTGTGGCGAAGCGGCGCTCCATCTATCCCATAAAATCCCATCCCCTTCCCTCTACTTGTGTCTGTCACTTCAAAGAGATCCTCATTTGTGCATTCCTTATTTTTTCTCCTTACCTTCGCTGTTGTCAGCGCTTCCATTTTGCAGCATTTCTTCCGACCCTGCTGGATGTTTCTTGCATCCTGCCCTCACACACAAACACATGCACAGGCCTTGAATACGAGGTCACGATTGAGGCGTGCTGTTAATTAGCCGACAGTGGTTGTTATAGCAATATGATGATAAGGTGTAATTAATTAGGTGGCGTGTGCACAGCAGGGGAGCAAAAGAGGCGGGCTGAGGGAGAGAAATGGTGGCGATCAGGCCTCCTTTTATCCGCAGAGCTCACACGACTTCCCCTAATGAGAAAAAATGAGACGCTCCCCAGCTGGGCAGGCAGCATTTAGGCTTTTTACATGGTCTCTGTGCCTCTTCTCCGGTTGTCGTTCTGTCACTGCCTTGTTTCCGTTTCATCTGCCTATCACATCCTAGCTCTTGCTGGTGGGGTGCCGGTGTAAAGTCACTAGCCATATATTACACATTTCTTTCATGAGCGTGGAGTCTTTGGGGCAAATACATCCATATGATGCTGACAGCTGTAGAATATCAATTGGAATATTTTTATTACATTTTTTACTGCTTTTTCTCATTAAGGGTTGCCACAGTGAGTCAATGACATGAGTGATTCGGCTTAGCTTTTAACTCGGACATCTTTCCTGTCATAACTCTCCCATTTATCTGAGCTTGAGACCCGGCAATGGATGGGTGGCACCACAAGATCCTTTTTTTTTTCCTCATGGACTCATGGAATCTTGTTTTAATTGCAGATTCTCTGCTTCTGTGCTATACTTTCTTTGTTCAGCAGATTTGAAGAAAGGGAAAGGCATAATGTGCATAAATACCCAGCTCTATTGATCCTCTCAGCCACTCCTCGGGATCGCTCTAAACACCTCTGTGTGTCAGAAGCTTGAACATGGCGCCATGTGGGAATACAGCTGGGAATCTTAACTGTTGTTAACCTTTGTACTCTTAACCACATCATGCATATTTAAGCGTGCCACTTGAATAACATTGGAATGAACTACTACCGTGTAGTAAAAGCACCGTGAAACCTGATGCAGGAGCTGTAACTTTTACAAGCCGTCATTTTGGCATTAAAATGTATGCATGTGATGCTCTGGTTGCTGTTGTTTGACTTCATTCAAGAGGGTAACTTTGTTGTTTATGTTTTGGGGGAATTAGACAAAAAACGCTTTTATCATAACCACAAATGTATAGATGAGCTGAGCATGCAAAAAAATACAAAACGCTCAGTTTTGGGCAGAACTAATGTGGCACCCAAGGCAAGATTTTATATCAAGTCGAGTCGAAATAAGTGTGTCCCAATTGTTAGCTAGCTCATATTAACTAGTTTTCTGGCATTATAATGCATAGAAAAGGGAAAAATATACAGGATCATGAACGACAGGCAAAATTCCAAAAAGGTGCAGTTCCCCTTTAAATGCAAAATTATCAACACACACCTAATGTTGTGGCCATGGAGTGTCATTATATGTGTTAACCTGTGCAATCTGAGGCCAGCCTGTCCTGTGAGACAGAAGGTAGCAGGTTTATGGGCTGTATGTCAGTGCAGTCAGTCAGCTATTTACAACCAAGACTCTTTTGGACACTGGCAGTTAGCATGAATCTTCTCTCGGGGGCCAGGGAGAAAATAATACACATTGTTGGCGTAAATCGCCAAGCATATAAACAAACATGCAGGTGTTCCCGGTTGTTTTTCGGCCTCCTTTTAAATACCACACCTCCTTCACTCAGAGACACATACAAAACACAGGACACCGTCACACAAGTGCTGTAGATCCATATCTTGGTTATTTACGACCCCCTATCATCATGTTAACAGCCCGCTTTTCCTCCCCTTCGTTCCTCTCCTCTGCCTCCCCCTGCAGCTAAGTCTCTCATCCACTTCGACTATCATTTGGCTTTACGACGTGTGCTAAAAGAAGACACTGAGGCAGCCCCTCCTTTCCTCTTTTTTATTCGGGAGATATTGATATGGTCCACAAGCTGGACGTGCCTTTCTCTTGTTCATATGTATTGGCGTCTGTGTTTGGATAAGACGAGGTCTCTACGAGTGTGCCCTGCATGCAAACTGGCTCATTAAGGGAACGAGGGGAGTTGGTTTGGGGAAACGGCAGGTTAAGTAAAGGAGAAGAGTGCTAATTGGAGAGAGAACAGAGAGAGTAAAAGATGTGTGGCCTAGTGAGGAGGAGGAGGAGGAAGATTCTCTTTATGAGCTCTGTGCATGATACTGTTGCTATAAACAGGAGGTCAGCTGAAGACTGTCTGCCTCGCCAAGTGAGTGTGTCAAAACACCTTTGAAATCTTGATAAGCCCGTGCGGACTGTGTATAAGGTGAAAGCTATATTAGAACCAGATTAGGATTGTTCATTGAAATTTCAGCTTCTGCTCAGTATAATTTTGTAACGGAATAAATGATCTTCATTAATTTTAAACTATAAACACAGTTTTGTAACAACAACAAACACGAGTGCCATCTAGTGGGGCACTGCCCCATTTAACTTTTACCACCAGTGATTCCTACAGTATGTCTTGTGTAATAATAATAAAATAAGGACACTATCAAGGTTTCAGATATTGCTTCATCCCAATAAAATGAACTTTACATACAAGAATAATAAATTAGTAAAAAGTTAGTAAACAATATGTAACAGACAAAGAATCAGCAAATATATGAGCTGTGTTAGAAAAGTTGTAGGACTAGTGTCACAAAAGAGCCACTTCAAATCCAAACTACAAGTTTCCCCCTTGAAAGTATTCCCCCATGGAGTCTGATGCACTTTCTCTGCAACGCCTTCCTGCACTTGTGGAAGAATTATTCCGGGATTCCTTTACAGCTTCTTTGTCATGGCCATCTTGATGTCATCGACATCTTTAAAATGGGTCCCCTTGATGACCGTCTTTGGGGTGGGAAGGAAAAAAATCACACAGAACCAGGTTGGGTGAGGAGGGAGGTTGCTCCAGCACGGTGATGTTCCTCTGGGCTCGGAACTGTTGGATAGTCAGGGCATTGTGAGCAGCCAAAAGTTATCCTACTGCAACTCTTGCTTCTTCTCCAGCAATCAAAGACGCACACGCTGCAGGATGTCTTTGCAGACCTACTGGTTGATCATCTGGCCTTGTGGCAAGAAGTGGTAGTGGACGATGCCTCTCACATGGAGGAAAAATAATAATAAGAATAATACATATTATTTGTTGGCGCCTTTCAAAACACCCAATGTCACCTTACATGCAAAAATAGACACAAAAGCATACAATACAATAGTATTGCGTTTTAAGAGCGACTCCACGATGGCGCACAGGCCTCACAGTTAGGAGAGTTAAATTTTACCCTCGGGCATCTCTGTGTGGAGTTTACATGTTCTCTCCGTATGTGCAAGGATTTTCTCCGGGTACTCCGGTTTCCTCCCACATTCCAAAAACATGCTAGGTTAACTGGCGTCTCCAATTGTCCATAGGTATGAATGTGAGTGTGAATGGTTGTTTGTCTATATGTGCCCTGTGATTGGCTGGCGACCAGTCCAGGATGTACCTCGCCTTTTGCCCGAAGACAGTTGGGATAGGCTCCAACACAGTCATGACCCTGGTGAGGATATGCTGCATAGAAAATGAATGAATGAGTTTTAAGGGCACATATAGACAAACAACCATTCACACTCACATTCATACCTATGGACAATTTGGAGTCTCCAATTAACCTAGCATGTTTTTGGAATGTGGGAGGAAACTGGAGTACCCGGAGAAAACCTACGCATGCACAGGGAGAACATGCAAACTCCACACAGAGATGGCCAAGGGTGGAATTGAACCCTGGTCTCCTAGCTGTGAGGCCAATGGAGAACATTTTTGTGACAATTTTCTACAGTATATGCTGTAACAGACATGTAAAATGTTGTCTTAAAATGTTGAGGCAGCAAAATTATTGATGTCACTACCAAAATGTTTGGCCATGACTGTGGTTTAGATGATGCAGTGATCCCTCGTTTATTGTGGTTGTTCCAGACCTGACATGACAAGTGATTTTCCGTTCATAATAGAATAATTTATATAATATAATTAATAATTAATTAATATATAATTAATATAATAATTTATAATATCTGTTCATTTACCCCTACAGCACAAAACAGACGGCATGCTTACATCACTCTTCTGTTTTGGGCATTAGCATTGAGCATTAGCATGGTGTGTGGAAGAAGTCACCTTGACTTGTCAAAGTTGAGTCACGCTACCATGCATCACAAACAACTGTCTCCTCACACGCGTCTTAAGTGATGTGATTAGTCAACTTGTTTGCCGTGTGAATTGTCTGTTTTGCATATTTGCCCGTTCCTGTGTTGGTGCGTTCCTTCCGCTGCCTGCCTCCCACCCCCTCTATTCCTCTGGGGATAAAGAAAAGGTTTGTTTGATTAATTAATGCTGTTAGACATGAATGTAAATGATCAAAGGAGAGCATTTGCATTTGGTGTTTAATTATTCATGAGCTCCAAACACTCATGAATTAGGACACCTGTGAGGGTCTTCTATATGACCCGATGTGTTTAACCGGGCCGGCTCATCACCCTTATGCGTAGGGATGCGGGTCATGGCAGGTTCACCTGGGTATTATTGGGTTATGTCGCCACTCTGACTGGGGTTCAACATTGTGATTAGGTTACAGCGCTAAGGCCCTGACTGTCACCCCGACTGTATGATTCATCTCCATGGAGACAAGAGAAAAGCTCTGATCTAATTAACCCCGCTGCTGCCATCCCTAGACCTGAGGGCTACACGGATGGCGTGAATAAGGGGGTGTGCATGTAAAGAGCTGAAGAGGGTGGCAGTGTGCCAAGAATGGAGGTCCTGTCAAAAGCAGGTATATTTCTTTCTTCCTCTTCTGTCATCTCTCCCCACCCCTCATCAGCAGCAGCATCCACCGGCAGCACAAATGGGCCCTTGTTGCCATGGATATGAGCAATGGTTCCGCACGATGGGACTCTGTGATAAATAGCAGGATGTGAAGTAAGTTAATAATTTATCCCGGGGAGGGAGTGACTGTTCTGGGGAGCGTTACCTAGCATAATGGGTTAAGTGTAGCGATTGCTGCGTGCCAAGCAGCTGACTCGGAGGAGGTAATATATAAAAAAATGAATAAACGATGAGTTCCCTGCTGGGAAGGAATTGTCAGGGGAGTGTGTTGTTGTGTGCGTGTGTTTCTGGAAATCTGTGGATCTGCAGGTACAGAACAGAAAACTAAAAGAGCCTCCCTCCGGCTTTGTTAATACTTTTACTGGAAAAGCTAAGCAGCTCAATATTTTTCACTGGTTTCATCAAAGGCAGAGGCCATTGTGAATCACTGACGCTCGTGGAATACATCAATCAAGAGGTTTTATTTTGAAATAACCCTTCCATTTCCTGTTTGGCCGCTCAGTAATACCCTTCTGAGAGTTTTTGTGTCTTCTTAGCAATTCATGAGGTGCTACACTCCAAACACACTCCTCCCTCTTTATCCATCTGATGCTCCAGGTCATGCGGGGGTCACATATACTGTAGTGTTAATCCTCTGGAACATATCAGATCTGCCTGATTTGATTATTGTCCCTACATGGAAGCTTGGGGGGGGGGGCTCAATGAATGATCCTCTCTGAGCCATGGAAATAAGATGAAGTGTATTATCTGCAGTGGAGCTGGAACCTTTTGTGTCGGACACTCAAGGATATGGAGCGGGATGGGCTTGTGTTGAAACGCAGTACAACCTCCCACTGACTATTTTGATGGGTTTTTCAATATTCATAATCTAGTTTAAGTAGATGAGTGTGTATATGTCTTCCGGCTCCTTTTCTCATCTCACTGGTGGCTGATAGGGCTGCAGATAGCAATGATGGATGAATGGTGCCCACCACACACACACACACACCTCAGTGTTTATACTATGTGTGTCGGCACTCTCCTTTAACATAGTGTGTGTCCTCTATAGTTTGTGACCTCTCAAGGCAGAGGGCCTGGAGGTGACAACACACATCTGATGTGGGAGGAAGGAAACAAGCAGATTGATAGTAGGGGCATAAAAGGACGACTGGAGTGCAATAAAAGACACTGTGATGAGTGTCTCTGCGGGTGCAAAAAAAAGGACTGGAGTACTGTATATAATCACCATTTCCAAGTAAACCCCAGGGTACAGGATGGTGTACTTTGAACTTGAATTGCTGTCATACATTTCTTGCAGCAGCAATCTCTTCTTACAAATACCAGAATATACAAGATAACAACACAACTAGGACAGCAACACACGCAAGCACTTAAAAAATGTGCTGTTTTTTCCTAAGACACTCAAAGATAATGATATATTTGTGAATTTTCTTATCCTGGTGCTCATGTTTCAGTGTCAGGTAGGCTTTTCACTATTCTCTGTGACCTTTAAATGTTGTGTGGTCAGTTGAATTAATGTTGCTTTGCTCTATAATACTACAACAAATAGTAAAATAATTACTAGTGCTACAGTATATACCCATAAATCTGGTGGTGCACTAAGGATTACGTCTGTTCACTGAGCAAAGTAGCACTCCAATCCGAACAAGCAATTTATTTTGCATTTGTCTTCATGAATATGCAGAGCAGATGCAGATTATCACAACACCCAAAATACTGAGAAGAAGGAGAGGCAAATTTCATCATTTAGCACCTACAATATGATTGATGTTCAACATGTTCACATGAATACCGTAACCTAACAAGAAATCGTCCCTCGCCACTTTGCGGTTCAAATTTCACGGTTTCACTCTATCACTGTCTTTCAAAAATACATTAACAAATAAATCATGCTGTTTTGTGGTTCAATACGGCCTTTTCGTCAAATGTGCATATGTAAGATAATGGCACATGCTCAAAGACTTTGACGTAGAATTCTGCAGGATTCAGTAGAACTGAACAACAGGCACAATAATCCCTAATAGAAACACAGGCGACGGCTGTTGCCGCTGTAACCCATGACAAGGTGCAACTGAATTTTGGATCCCGTCATCTCTTGTCCACCACTCTGTGGTGGAGTGGTTACTGCTCTGGACTTTGGAGCTAAAGCCCTGGGTTCGAATCTCCACTGGTAAGCATCATTGGTATTCGTCAGGAAGGGCATCCAGAATATAAAGTGCTCAAGTCAAAAGTCAGTATGTGAATCAAAAGATTTCACTCATGTGTTTATGTGCATCGTCCACCAAGACGTCCAACTCCATGGCTTTAAACCTATGGCCACTCTGCTCTGCCAAACTCTCCATGGTAAAAATCCTCTTTTAAACAGAGTGGTCTGCAACACTTTTGCACCTGTTAGAAATTGCACAAGCAGTCATTATGGATCACCCACAACACGCCACGAATAATAGTGCTCACGCAATTTAGTGTTTTTTATTTGGCATCTTAATAGGTCAGGCCCTAAATGGACAAAAGGATTGGGTCACCTGGCTATTATTCTTACAGGCAATGAAAAAGGAAAGAAATAGGGAGTTGTGCAGATATAACCGCTTCCACTCTCCTGTGACTAATTGTACAAGATGTTGGAGTGTTCTGTAGGAATTATTTTTTTTTGTCAGAGGTCACTGACATTGGACTTGGCACAAAATATCTCTGTTGTAATTCATCCCAGAGGTGTTTGATGGGGTTGAGGTCAGGGTTCTCAAGCATTTCTATATCAAACTCACCCAAGCATGCTTTTATGGAAAATGGTCAGAAAATAGTCTTCCCCAACTTTTCCCACCAAATTAATTGCACATACGTCCACTGACCCACACCAGCGATCGCCTTGCAGATGGTTATAAAAACTAAAGATATATTTTAGCCCTCAAAGCCAAGCATAAGTTGAGTTTATACATATTGTGAATTGATGTAATGACCAAAACATGAAGAAAAAAACCCACTTAGCTCGCAGAAGTACAGTAGATGCCCTAAATGCATGTGCGCCATGTACAGTGGATCATTTAGATTGGGCCCTTCATCATTTTTATGGACTGTCATTATTATCATCACATAGTGAGGTTAGATGGGTACGGGTACAGCTAGAGTGAGTTGTGACAAAACCGTGCACATAAACAGCACACAAACACAACCTGGAGTTGAAGTCACAACCCTGCAGGCACCTTATTTTCTTTTTTGCTGCGCCCTGAGTGACATCTTAATCAAAACCCACCCCGCTGTAACACAATGGGACACACACACACACATGCATGCAACCCCCCCCCGCCGCCTCAGTTGCCTTTTGTTACTGCATCTGTTTCCCTATGTGATTAATTGCAATTAGTGAGAGGTTTGAAGGCCCATGGAAGAACACAGCAAGAGGAAAAGCGTGGAGATTAATGAGGGGAAGCATCCACCGGAGAGGGAGGGGATGGAGAGGTTAGAGCAGGGAGAGATGACATGGTAATAAGGGAGGGGCTCTGAGAAAAAAAGGAGGAGGAGGGCGAGAGAGATTCTCGGATGCTAATGACATAAGAGATGGGAAGTGCGCAGGAGCGTGACATGGAGCTAAAGTGGGAGAGGGGAGAGACAGTTGTCGAAGCTTAGGCCACAGAGCGGCACCACAGGGGACTGATTAAATATGGAAATTATAATTGCTAATTGACCTTTATTAATCAGAGCAGCAGAGGGAGGGGGTGTTTTTGTGGCTCCTCGTGGGTGTGCTCATGACACTGTGCAAGCCATGCACGCACGCGGTGTTGTGTGTATGTAGTCATCTGAGCCCCTCTGTAGCTTCCTCTTGTCTCAAAGAGCTCTCTAATGTTTAAACACAGCATAATGGCTGAGGCACACACACACACACACACACACACACACACACACGCACCAGCACATGCATAATGAGAATGTGAGAATATGACAGAGTTAAACGGGGTCACTTGGACACCTTTTCGGGCTGCCAGATGTGTATGAACTCCAGTGTGTGCGACAGCCTATGCCTTTTATGTCTTAACAGTATTTTTTTAGCGACACACTCTTGAGCCTGTAGACTGTGTTGGCTGTGTTTTGCTTCTGCCTTTATTTCTGCTAGTCCCATCCATACTCGCACACACACAGGCACACATGGACGTCAGTCTTGTAGCCAGATCACACAGATTTGATTAGAGACCTCCTAAATTCATTAACGCAATGTGATTTGGCCAGACGTCATTAGAGCCGCATGTAAACTGATCTGAAGTGGTTTGATTTGGTTTCAGCTCGTTAAATGCAGATTCATGCACCATGAGCTCAGCAGGCCACCTTTTTTTTCTTCTTTTTTTGTAAGTGATCACTTTCCATCTCATCCATTAACCTCAAACGTTTTATAACTTCCCTGGAATGTCACTGTTTGCATGAATATTTATTTTTATCCCCCAGTTGGGAAACAGTGGAGGCTGTGTCCACTCATCCACTCTTTTGAGTATGTTGATACTGGGGCACTGCATTTTAGACACGTTTCAAGAATCAATGGCATGAAAAACTCACTGTCTTAAAACCGCCAGTCTGTCATACCGTCCAACAATAGTTGCAGTGAGACACTGTCGTCAAGTTGCTGGACACTTGCCAAATGTGAAAAAAATTATAAGCCTCCATAATTTTGTAGTTTTGAACTTCCTGCAAGCGTAGAGGAAGCTTGCACCACCTGATAGTTAAGAATCTCAACTTTGGTGATGCTGATTTTTTCATTCTTGTTAAATGTGTACGGATCCATTCCATGATATTCTGACATCTTTGTGGCCGATGTCATCTGAACAGTGGTGGCAAAGCGTTTGATCCCCCAGCCAAAAACTGAAAGTGACGTGGAATGCCTCCAGGTCACATGGTTGCAACCTAGCCAAGCAATAAACTATATTTTGCCTCAATTTCTACAGGACACGATACAACAACAACCAATTGCCAAAATTCTTAATAATATTGTATTATTGTATCAAAACTATTATTGTTGCCATCCTTGGTATGGACTTACAGGCAACACAACCCCCCCTTTGTATCACCATGTCACATGTAGAAGGCCCCTTAGACCAGGAGTCTTTTAATTGTCTTAGCTCATCTCAGAATCAGACTGCTGTGACTGATCCAACCCCTCTGGGCATCCTCTCCCCTTCCGTCATGGACCAGCGGGACCTGAAGCCTCAAAGGGACAATTGTTGTAGGGTCCAGAGGTGATTGTGAGGTCACGAGGTCAAGCATCAGAGGGGATGAGATAGGACACACAAGCCTGGGAACACACATATTGTGTGTAACTTGTGTTTATCCAATATGTCACTACGCTGTACACACAGACTGTCTGATTACTTTTTCCATCATTATTTCTTGTTTGTGTTCTGAGCGAGAAGCCCATTTCTCCTGCGGGATTGGATCGCTTGTTTTAGAAGTGCAGCAGAGCTCATTCGCTTTGAATGTGGTGCCAACTTCCTCTGTAGGCAAAGAAGTGCAGTTGAGTGTTTTACTTCCTTGATCCAGCAGAGGGTGCTTAGCACAGGCGAGCACAGCCATCCTTCCTGCCACTCTGCTGGTTTATGTAAGACTAATGACTGGAATCAAACACCATACAACGTTAATGGCACTTTGAGGAATTAATTAGGTAAGAAAGGTATTGGCCAGTCAAAAGGTTCAGTGGTGATGAAGCTGGGATCGGGTGGGACGATTTCTTTGGTGTCATCAGTCTAAGTTCGGCTCTGCAGGCTCAACGCCTGCTTCCTCGGTATGTGTGTGCATATGTGCGTGAAATCCTGTTGGTGTGCTGTGGTGTGTGTGTTTACCATTGGGCAGAGACAGTTTGATTGAGCTCTGCGCTGTGAAGCTGTCTGTTTGCCAGACGGTTTGTCTCCAAGCCAAGACTCTGCAGCCACGAAGAATACAATGATTATCAGTAACATGACAGCAGCATTCTTCATGAGACACACCGACATTGGACGCTACCCTGTCCGCACCTCGGACCGCACACCGAAACACATTCAAGCATAAATATGTTTGATTGGTCCTTTTGTCTGCATAGTACAAAAAAGGTTCCGACGTGTTTGCTTTGGGCTTGTCTCTGTTTGACTTTGAAAGGCTTTGGGCCGCACAGACACCTCGCTATTTGTGTATGTGTGTGTTGTTTGTGTGTGGAAGTGTGCGTGTGGGCTGGGTAGCAGTGTTCGGCAGCGTGTGAGGAATGTCAACAACCTTTAACCTCTAGACTCATTAATGCGAGGGGTGTGGGGTGATGATGTGGTGCTGGGATAATTGGTGTGTGTGTGTGTGTCAGGGCAGACATGATTTATCACACATTTGTCGGCAGGGAGGAGGACGACTGGCCTGAGGTCAAAAGGTCAGGTCAGAGGTCTTCAAGGGTCAGCATTCTGAGTGGATATCAAAGAGCATCCTAGGACCTAGATGTGGCCGATCAGGGTCCAATAGGCTACCACGGTCGCCTGACCAGACAAAAGCACATAAACATGCTTACTGGCTGAACAGCGTCAGTAGAGGGCATAGAGGCTAAGGTCAGTGTGTCTGGTCAGAGGTTAGAGGTCAGGGGACGGAGGCATGGGTTCAAATCCTCACATTTGATTACCTCTAATGACAAATATGGTTGAAAATACTGGCCAATTCCAAGTGTGCTTGTGCACCCAAACAGACATGCAAAAGCAGACAAAGCCCCACAAAGGCAGCTAATTTCATGCCGGCTCTGCTGGGGCCCGCTTTGGGCCCGGCTGTGAGGCACAGACCGAGAGACAGATGGTGCAGGGCTGGCACGAGGAGTTTCTGCTCTCCTCTTGCGCCTGTGATTGTCAATGCGCTTGTGATGCTTCTCTATCTGGTGTGCATCACTTTTTTTCTACCCCCTGCATACCGGCGGAGAAGACACTCCCGACCGCTTCCTGCTGCCAAGTGAGGTGTCAGGAAACGTTACCCCCGCAGCAACCTCCGCGTCTTCAAAGATGGTTTTCAAGCCAGCAGCAGAGTGTTTTGTAAGTCGTTTCCGTTCTAAGAGGCCGCTGAGTGGAGGCTGCGCATTTTAAACGGAAGACTTGTTTGAAGATGAATAGCTGGCAGTAAATGAAACAAAGTCTTGTATCCTTGTGTTTTGCTAGAGGTATTGTTTTTTTTCAAGAGTTTGTGCGTCTGTGCTTGCGGACACTGTAATTGAAATGACTGGTTGCCATGATAGCCTGTGCATATTTAAATCTTGTTAGTGTGCTTGGCTTGGCTGAAGCGGAGCCACAGGGTGACGGATGAGGAGAGGAAGGAAAGAGAGAAGGGGCGAGGCAACTATGAAAAAGAAAGGAACTGAAAAAAGAAACATGATGAGCCGAGGTGGAGCGGATGGCGAACACAGGTGGCGCTAGCAAGCTGTTTTAATAGGCAGCAGGGGCGAGATGAACAGGCCTGGCAGGGAAGGAGGGAGGGAGGCTGACTAACTGACAGACGAGAAGACAGACGGATGGACGGACAGGCTGACAGCCAGCGAGCCAAGCAGGCAGACGGGGAGTCGGTGTCCTCCCACTGTGAGGGAACAGGCGGAGCGAGCATGGTTCATATTCCCTAGGACAGGTGGTGGGGACATGCCACTGCTGCCACCTGGCACTCTACCTAGCCTTGTGTCCCGCCTCGCTCCCTCTTCCTCTTCATCTGGGCCCTAATATCGCTGTGGGCTCTTGACCTCATCCTCAACCGTAACCCCCTGCTGTGCCACTATACGCCAGTGACTGGAAAAGACAAGGCTCCGCTCTCACCGCCCAGAAAGAAGCCTGTTAAGCCACATTTTCATCAAGTGGGCCACTTCAGTTCACCTCAGGTATAGTTTTTTTTAGTTTTCAATCCCGATCTGGTTTGTGTTTCAGAAGTTGCTAAATCAAGCCAGTTCAAATCATATTAAAGAAAATCAACCCAAGCTAAATAAGAAAGGACCTTGACTCACTCTTCAGAAACCGAGATAGATAAAATACAGAGGAAAACCATAGGAGTTCCATTCATTTTTTTTTTTACAAAAATGTAAGGTAATGTAACCATATAGTGACATCATAGTGATTTTGTACAACCATAATAAATAACGATCATAGATATAACCATCAAAATGGTCATATATAATAACAAATAAACACAACATGACTCATGACTCACTTGTTTGCTGATGCTGTTGCACAAAAGTGTTAATTCTTTGTGGACCAATGTACAATCTGTCCAGCCTAAATGTACAGAACAACTAAAGTGGGATGCTGTCAATTTTTTTCAATCGAATCAAATGTACATGTCATTGTACAGTGTATTAAATGAACCCTTATTGTCAAGCATACAGTAGCAATGCATGCAGGTTAGCCCATCAGTCACGGCCAAGGTTATGTGTGTGAGGGGGGTGCGAGTATAATTTTACCTCCCCGTCAGGTAGCAGAGGCCACCTGCTCCCTTTCACCCCTCCAGAACCCTGTCTGACCACAGCGCCGCCAGCAGCAAGCTGCCTAATTAAACCCAGCGTGCACGGCTGGTCATCTCTTCCTCCCACTCGCAGCGAGAGACTGGCACGCCAGCTCGCATCAAACGTGTGAATTTGTATTTAAATTAATAACACAAATAGACACAGAGAATGCAATCCACCCACTCGCTTTGGAAGATAGGAAGACAAAAGTGAGGAATGCAAACATTTTGTAACACCGCAGCCATTGTGTGTCTCGTTTACATAAACACACAAATTTGCAGGCGCAGTCTTCACGTTGCCAATAGAATGTCCCATTTTACTTTAGGAGGGTTCTTTTTGGCGCTCTCCTCCTCTGTTTCACCAATGCATCATTTTTAGTGGTCCCTTAATGGACCAGGGAGGACAACATCAGGGATGTCCTATTTCATCCCAAGGTGGATTTTAAATCTTATTCTTAGTATATCTTATTTGTGTTATAATTTCATGCAGCCTAAAACTGTAATGTGAAAGGTCAAGATTTTTTTTCTTTTTCAGTGTGTACTTTGAGCTGAAAGTCAAAACGGGCCACAAAGCCACAAAAAAAATAGTATATGGGAAATGCTGCAGTAGAGAAAATATGGAAAAAGTTGAGGAAGTTAACATAACTTAAATATTTTATGTCATGTTATGAATATTTGGGGGTTATATCAAGTGTATATTGGCGCATGAAAAAGAGAGACATAGAAAGAGATATTGGCAGTAAGGAACTTCCAGAGGTGTGACTGTTTCCTAAACAGATTTAAGGGCCGGCCCTCTCAAACCCCCACAGCTTCCAACATGCCACAGGGACTTGTCCCATAATCCCCTGTTCCAGGTAAACAGCTTTCTCTTCTCCAAAAAGCTGGGCCCACTCCTCCTCGCGTGCATACACACCATCAAAAGCTCTCCTTTGCATATGTCTTCAAAACCTCCTCCTTGCTTCAAGCGGGAAGCACCTTGTGGCGAACGCGACTCACCGATGCATCAACGCTGCTCTGTAATTGTTGGGAATTAGCCAGATGTTTGCCCAAATGTGGCTGATTAGCTGCTTCGACAAACATTTAAGTGATTGTGTTTGTCTAATTGGTTGCTGCCTTCACTGTTGTTTGTGTTAAGGCATTAGAAATGCAAAAATGCTTTTAGTAAGCCGTACTGGCTTTACTGTTTTGTGTGTCTCTAGCGTTAATGTCAATGAGCTGTGTTTGTCATGTTTTTTATGATTTTGTGCACTTTATCCACATTTTGCATATACATTATAACTTTACACTTCTCCAATGAAAGTGATGTCATATATCACATATAACATTGTAACAGGGGGACACAAACATGACGTGAGTGCTAACATTGTCGTCACATTTTCACAGAAACATTGTGCTAGGTTAGCCTGTTTTAAGATGCATAGCGAAGCCTGCTTTGGAGTATTTTTATTCCTTCATTTTAATTGTAATGACAAAAAAATTACAAATGACAAATTTTTAAGGAGTTTTTCCCGTTTTTACAATGTTAATGTTGACAGACACACATGTGCTCCAATATTTAGTGTTATTAAGTTATTTACAAAAGAATCAAATGTAGTTTGCAGTTAAGTTACATGCAATACCATTCAAATACACTGAGGTTGTTTACCACCCAGCATTTAGACTTTTATGACAATAATATGCCCTCACATTCTAATCCAAACCGGCCAAATATATCATTTTCTGCACCTGTGTTGCGGTAAGACTGGCCTCTTCCGGAGCACTGTGGCGTGTTTGGCCAGCTCCAAACCTACAAGTACACATCCCTGCCCTAGATGGCCTTGAATGTTTTGTGTCATATTGTACAGCTGTGTGATGCTGTGTTTGCTCCTCCTCCTGTGTTGTGTTGTTGACAAAGCTTTTCAGTAACACGGTAGAGAAACTCCTCTGTTTACACTCCATCACAGGCACTTAAACACTGTTGCCTCCCATCCCTGCTTTAATCTCTCCCTCCGCTCTTTCTTTTCTCTTCTCTATCCACTCCATTTAGTCATTAGGTCGGCTCTCATCTGCATAAGCTTGCTGTTGTGAAGCTCCATTTGCACGGGGTTCTAGCTCATGTTTATTAAATAAGGCTTCTTGTTGTGTCAAGCTCACATCTCTCTGCCTTGTCCTGCATTGCTCCTCTCTCATCCCCCCCATTGCACTCCTCAGTGGTTGCACAAAAGGCTGGTTCTGCTGGCCGTCACTCTTCATAAGTGCTGTCTTGCTCAATGTGTTCGCCCTGTTCCCTGTGCGAGTGCACCTCAATGCCCTGGTGCACACACTCTCTACAGGCCCCACTCGGAATGGAAATGAAGGTAGTCTGTAATGAGTTCCACTCAGCCAGGGTCCCCGACCCCATCGCCATCAGCCATCTTAAGGAGAGAATCAGAGAGACTGAGAGAGGGCACCGAGACGGGGGTCAGAGATGGAGGGAGAAGAGGCTCAAGGGAAAACACACAGCTTTTTTATTTTTACACCCCCCTCTCCTTAGTGCCTGGTTGCCAAGCTGCTACAATGTTAAGCTGGCCTTTCTTTGGGTCTATAGGGAACAGTGTGGGACCGTCACACAGGGAAGGAAAGGAGCGGCGGAGAATGTTGAGGGGCAGTTGGAAACGGGGTCAGAGGGGAGAGGTGACTGTACAGGCGTCAAGATATATTAAACAAAATGATGTACAGTAGTTTGAGCATACATATACATATTATATAGGATGATGATGAAAACAATGGCATGTGCATCCTCCTTAACTGACGCTTCCTCATCCTGCATGCTCACCACACTGTGAAACCTCCTCACATCAGTGCAGGATGCCACATCAAGCTTAATTGGTTTTAAGGCTCTGAGGCTTAATAGCCATCGTGAATGGCCATAAGCATTAACCCTGAAAGCCAACAAGCCATGACATTCTCATTGTTGGCTCGCAAGCATGGAGAGCAAAAGTTGATTTTTAGCCACATTTTGATGAATCCTATCTTAGCAAACACATTCTAGGATAGTGTTGCATGTAGCACATTTAGTGCAGAAGGAACTTTCGTTTTGTGTGTTTTGTGTAATGTGTGACGAATGAGCGTTTGAGCTGCGCTTGAAACCGGGCACATCGATATCACACTGATATCACATCTCCTTCCCGGGCACAGAAGAGTGAGTCGGCTGCTTTTCATTCAGGTTTTCAATTCATAATGTGAGAAGACTAGAAATAAATGCATTGTGAAATAAAAGAATTGAGTTGTGAATACTAGCATTTTGTCAATGTAGTGGTAAAACAAGACTATTGGCTTTGTTTGGCTTCAAGTAAGCTATGAAAATAAAATAAAATAAAATAAAATGAGTAGCTCCTGGCCATTTTCAAACGTAGCCATCACAAGAAAAAACCTTGGTGAGCCCTCATATAGTCTGTAGTATGTTTAAACATTTGCACCGCATGTATGTGATCGGTATTGGTATCAGCCAATTTCACTCATGGATTATTGGTATCAGCAGCATAAAATCCTGATGAAAGCATCCCTAATGTGAATATTGCATATTTCACCTTTTCATTGCACTCTGGATGTAAATACAGACCAACGGTTCCTCTTTTTAACATTTATCAAGCTTGCACGTAGACTATTTGCATTTGTAATGTGCACTTTAAATGACCCGAGAGGTGTTTGCAAAGAACAGGAAGCGGCCACACATTAAAGGACTGCAAGGAGACACTGCAAACTGATCTTGATTTAGTGAATGCATATGATTCCTTTGGAAGTGGATGAGTTATATTCAATGTTATTTACACAAGGTATATATCCTACCAAGGCAGTCAGAGGGAGAGGTTGAAGCCATGTCAACACTTCAACAGAACAACAGAAATGGCCTCTGAAGAGGAGTGGGATTGTGTTTATCTGTGCGTGCCCAAGCATGTGTGTGTATGTGTGTGTGTATGTGTGTGCAAGTGTCAAGAGTGAGAGTTGTATCGGAAAGGCTGTGATAGATGATGAGACATTTGACAAGACGACCTGGGGTTGGAGCAGACAAACATTGCAGAGATACAGAGAGGACTCGGCCTTTGCGATCCATCCCTCTGTGTGTGTGTTCAGATATTCTGACTGATTTTCATCTTCTGACGCACATTCATAGGATCGGTTAGATTGGGATTGTTGGACAAATGTGGCACAGGAAGCAATTAAATTCGCAACCGTCCTGAAGGACAACAACTGTTTGTGTGTGTGTGTGTGTGTGCGCGCACATTTGTCAGCCAAATTTTGGTACTTTCTGACTTCAACTTCAGACACACAAGTGCTTTGGATTGAGTTTCTCATATCACAGATATTACAATAACCAGAATGTGTGTCTTTACAGCCAAAGGGTGAACATTTGGCAAAACATGCACCGCTACTGTGTTGCTTGTGCTATTATTTTTCCGACAAATACACCACCTTGGGGTTTAGTAGCAGCGTTATAACAGTGTTAAAATTAAGGTTTGACCCCATACATCAGATTGGCTTGCAATTTCTCATACAGCCCGGTGCACTCTCTAAAACCCAGCATAACATTCATGTGCCTAGCCAAATCACCGCAAAGTTTTGTAAACACATTCATTGTGTGTTTATTTTTAGTGTGTCTTCCAAAGGTTTTTGACCACATAGGATGCTCCACAAATGTCCTTTATGTCCATCCATCAGTTTTATGTGGCGCTTATCACCTTTTGGAGTCGCCAATGAACCTAACATGGAATGTGGGAGGGGACCGGAGTGCCCAGAGAAAACCCACACAAGGTTAGGAAGAAGATGCAAACTCCACACAGAGATGCCCAAGCGGAGATTCAAACCCAAATGTGGCCAACATGCTAACCATTACGATTACCGGTCAAGGCAAGCATTTATTTGAACTGTTCTCACTAGAATAGAAGAACCAGAATATGTGCGTACATCCAGGATGCGTGTTCAGTGGCAGATGCCTCGCTGGGCATGAAGCCCGGAATATGTGTGCTTATGTGCATATGAGAGAACTGTGTGTGTGAGTGTGTATCACAGAAAGAGGGTAATGGCTGACTCTACACGGCCTCTGACCTTGCTGGGCATTGTAAGTCCTCCTCTGTTTCTCCTCATGCTGATTAGAGGGTCAGAGCTTCATCTCACACATGCACACACACACACACACACACAGTGTGCCTCTTCTGGCTGTGCTGTCAGCACAATGGAGAAGGAGAACGAGGACATTCAGCAATAGTGAGAAAGAGCGGAAGGAGAGGGAGGGGTAGAGAACAGCGGTGGATTGACAAAGATAAGAGAGAAACATGGATCAGGATAGAGCCCTGCATAGAGAAGACACATCTGCGCAAATAAAGATAAAAGCTTGAGAGCAATATATACCTGCCTATTAGACACAAGGATGAGTACGTGTAGAGGTGAAATAATGGAGAAACCAGGCTGTGAGCCATGTTGGCTTTTTTACTCGGTTACAGTTTGTTTTTATCCATCGCTTTCAAGTGGAATCACCCTGCAATTACATATATTTGTATAAGTGATGTTGATGCATCACATTGTGCCTTATATCCTTACAAGGCCGAAAGTTGCACTTTTGAAGAAAACAATGTGTGAGAGCCTGTGTGAGCGTGTGCGTGTGTGTGTCTGTGTGTGCGTGTGTGGATGTGTATCAGACTGACTGGGTTTTATCCCTCATGGCAGCTTTCCTGGCATTTGACTAAAGGCTCGGGTGTCTGCAGGCCACGTTGTGTATGCATGCATGTATCCCTGTTTGCAATTGTCTGTGTTTGTGTGCTCATGTGTGCATCTGCCTAAGTGTTTATGTCCGTGTGTGTGCATGCGTGTGTATGCGGCACTGACCCATGTAAAGAGAAAGTGTGTGTGCATACATAATGAAAGCTCTGGCTGCCACTCATAAGCGTGTGTAGTGCCGTGAGCCTTCAGAAGTAGCTGTATGTGTAATAAATGTAGGATTTTATTTCACTATTTCACTGCTATATATACTTTCTCAGAAAAAAAATGCACTCGCATTTCTCTTTGTGGGTCCTTGATTCAAGCATCCCTCAACCACCCTTAATCCACCAGCCGCCCCCCTCCCCCCACACACCTTGGCACACTCTCCTCATCTGTATAACTGCATCTTCAAACAGTCTGCCGTACCTCCGCCTCCCCCTGCTTTTTGGAGTGAAAATGTCATTTGTTTCCTGAACTGTTCCAGAGAGGAGCAGCCAGAGTCTTCCACCTGTTAGACACCGATAGCATGGCTCTACACACACACACACACACACACACTTGATCTAGTTGCTCTGGAGTCCCTGAATATTGCACATTATCCAGTGACACACACCTCCCCTGTGTGATGCTACTCTTTCTCAGGCAACTGGCTTGTTTCCAGCTTCCAGCTTTTCAGAGCTTGTTATTCTCTTCTAAGCCTGAGGGTCAGGATGACAGAGCCTGCTGCTGCTGTTGCTGTTTGTTTGCTTAGAGAAGGTTGCTTGACCTCTTTGTTAATGTGAAGACACTATCTTAACTTAAAGGTCCAATATTATGATATTTCAACAATTTCAAATAAATTTGAAACTGCTTGCATATGTGGCACCAAGAAGCACTACTGTACACTTTATTCACTTTTTACAATACACTGGAGCCCTGCACTTGTTCAACATAATAAATGCTGTATGTGACATACAACAACATAACATTACGATGTCATGAAGGAGATGTAATTCCTCACCAAATTCCAACCATCCATTTTCTATGCCGCTTATCCTCGCTATGGTCGTGGGGGCATGCTGGAGCCTATCCCAGCTGACTTTGGTCGAGGGGCAGGGTACACCCTGAACCGGTAGCCAATCACAGGGCACATATAGACAAACAACCATTCACACTCACATTCATACCTATGGACAATTTGGAGTCGCCAATTAACCTAGCATGTTTTTGGAATGAGGGAATAAAACCCACGCACACAAAGATGCCCCAGGTCTTCCCTATCTCCTGACTGTGTGGCTAACGTGCTAACCACTCCTCCACCGTGTGGCTCCTCACTGAATTATGTTGAAAAAATAGCGTTTTCATTGCAAACTGTATTTGTATTTCCTGTGTGGTATTTTCATCATAGTTGTGGAGTATTTGAAGCATATCCACCTAAAGTAGTGTGAGAACACGCAATGTTAGTACATTAAGTTTGTATGTGCTTAAGCATCATGGAATGTAAGTCTCCCAGGAGCGTGTGTGTGTGTGTCAGTTCATTTGTTTTATCCACACGTGCTCACTTTTTGTACACCCGGGACACCGAGCTACTTGAAGCGTCGCCATGGAGCAGTAATTAGCAAGTTGGGGTGAAAGGTCGGCCACAATTCTGCTGGCCCGGGACAGGACCTCTCTGTGAAGAGCAAAGGAGAGGTGCAGGGAGTTGAATAGGAGCAGTGGAGGGAGGGAGGCAACCAGCTGGAAGGGGGCTCCTGACTGAAACAGGAGAGAACAGAAAGGCATTAAGCTGTGTTAGTTTAGTAGGAGTCAGCATCCCCACTCTGTCTGTGCTAGCATATGTCAACGTGCTTACTGCTGAATTGTGTGTGTGAGTGGGGGCAGGCAAGTTCATGCCGTTTGGCCATTGGCTATAAACAATTATGTCACCTTTGCACAACCGCACATAGATTCTTTGTAAGAATAAAATAATAACAAAAAGCCTTTCTCCCAGCTGCACTTTAAACAGTTTAACACTTCTTGTCTATACTGTTGTCGTTTGAAGCACATCATCACCAGTCCAAAAGAACATGTCACTGTGTTTTACTACACCCGAGTCCGCCCTAGTGTATCAGTGGGTATGAATTAGTAAAGGGACAAAACAAGAAGCTTCCATCTCTTAAAAACCTCTGCTAGATGTCCTGTCACATCCACAACTGTTGAGGAGCATTATTGTGACATGTTCTGTGCCTCTCGTGCACACGAAAAGCACTATCTTTATCAAAGTATAATGTCCCAAGAGAGGTGACGGAGGGGTGACAGTTGTTCCTTGTCAGTTTGTCAACTTCAGTTGAGTGGAAACTAAGGTTTATAATTTGAGGCTTTTTGCACAGGCAAGTAGATCCTTGTGATTGTATTCCATCACATCCAACTTGCTCTTACACACGTTAATACAGTATATGTACAGTATGGAAATATTACGTTTGGCAGAATATGCTGATTAACTAGAGCTGCAACAATTCATCAATGACTCTATGATTAATTGGTTATCAAGTTAATAGTTAATTAAAAAAATCTGTTTATATATATATATATATATATATAGCAAGTATCAGCTTTTACACTCCAGTATACTATAAAGGAGGGAGGGAAATTATATTCATACATTGTGATATATTTGAAAGAATAGAGCAAACTGACAATGAATAAATGTTACCTCGCAGTTGTGTGATTGAAAGCTACTACTGTAAGTTGTTCTCGTGGGCATAAAATTCAAATTGATGCTCTCTGACACTATATATCATTGCTTATCCTTGTGTGTATGAGCCAGTGTGTATTGTACACATGCATTTTAGGTATGCACATATAAATCACTTCTGCAAGTGTCTATCTATGAATGACGCTTGATTTTTATGATTTTTATTCATGAGGAGCATGCAGTTTATTTTGTCTAGTACTCTTGGCTGTGGGTTCATACATGAGGTTAACAACGGTTTAGTATATGTGTGTGTGTGTGTGTGTGTAGGCAGGCTTGCTATCTGCTTGTGTGCACTGTGCTCCACATTGAGGGAGTGTGCCGGTTAACTGTGGGCCAATTGGCACTAACTCCCGCTACCCTGGCAATAGGCAGACATTTGGGTGCCCGCTCAGCTTGCACCACCTGTCTAGGCCTTGGAAGAGTCACCGGGCCCCTGCAGAGAGGGTCTCCTCTGCTGTGTCGGGCACAGTCTGTCAATGTGGATTCTGTGCACTTTGTGTGTGAAGGATGTTGGTTGGGGGCAGTTGTAGCTTTGGGGAAGTGGAGCAAGGAAGGGCAAGTTGAGCTTCTGGATCTCCACGACAGAAAGGGGCTGCAGAGACAGAATGGGACAGCAATGGAGCAAATGTGTCTGTCCTTCACTCAGTCCATCTGTCTCTCTCCCTGTCCATCTGCATTCTCAATTATTATCTTTTTAACTGCCCATTTGCCTTTATGATTCCACATTATGCATTGATGCTATTTGTTCTGTGTAGCTCCAGGAAGCACTATAAACAATAACTTTGCATAAGTAATAGATTCCATGTATCCATGTATGTAAACATTTCAAAGCGCACTTTTTTGTGTCTGATAACCGATCATGCAAGCCGAAACAGCTCTTACTATGCTGTAGGTGGGTTAGGATGAGCATATCAAGCGCTTCTTTTCTCCTTCGTGTCACATGTCGTGAACACATGTAAACAGTTGTGTGGGACCTTTCCTGTCACAAAAGACAGTTTTAGGTACAATGCAAAAAGGACACAAAATAACTTGAATAACTTTAAAAACCCAACTTTAATACAAGGAGACCTCGGCAGGAAACAACTAAAGGTGCTGCTGAAAACAGAAAAATCGAAAATCACTCATGAACTATCAAAGCAGGAATACTCGCTAACAATAAGCAGGAATGATCAGAGAGTAATGCCAGATACAGAGGCCTGGGGACCATGAAACAGGCAAGCAACAATCTGGCAACGAGCGCTACGGTCATAAAAATGCTGCGGCACGTGTGTGTTGGTGGCTCCGCCTCAGCAGGTTCACTGCAAAACAGAAACAGAAGACGCGCCGCTATTTTGTACTGTTCATAGTAGTCATGTCATCATATTTGGTTAGGACAAATCTACTGGTACAGTTTGTCAAATCCAACTTTATTTGAATCAATCTTATCTCCAGGTGTGCACAAACATGATAACGTGACAAATTTAAAACCAAATATGTGATCTGTAGCATCCTTGAACATGTAGTGCCAAAGGAGTATTAACAAGGCTTGAATGTTATGTAGTACGTGTCGCATATCATAATTTCCATGCCATAACAAGATATCTCAAAATGTCAGTGCCACTGTACTTTTTTTGAAAGTTTTTGAAAGTTTTACTCATAATGAGTGTAAATGTGCAGCCAAACAGCGTTAGGATGACAAAAGAAGATGACAAGTCCTTGTTCCTCTATTTGGTTGGGAATAATAATAATAATAATAGCTTGGATTTATACAGCACAGTAAGGGACCCAAGGACACTTGAAGAAGCCCGTCTTCTGCTATTTGTTTAATTTGTCATATTTTAATATTACTAACGGTTATTTTGTGACTTAATAACAAGGATAATAAGGATTTGAGTCTGCTTTCTGCTTGAGTGGTATTCAGTCGTTATTATAGCAAACAGTGACAGCTCTCGTGCGCCCTCGTGGCCTTAGGACGTTTTGCTTGAGAGACCTTCGAGTCCAGAAATGACATGCTGCGTGTTTAACACATTAGTAAATTAATCTCCTTAGTTTGTTTGCAATTTAACGATGCTTACCCTCTGTGCAAGGAGAGCTGGCTGTGTGCAGGAGTCGTGGCTTTTCTGCAAAACCCTCATCCTCCCTTCTGGTGAGGGATTGCGTAAACATTAAGGATTAATAATTTAGCCACTGCAAAGAGTGGTTCAGATTAAATAATGAAAAAGCCAGGTCGACGCTGATGATCAAGCTCTGGCGAACAAGAAGTGAATGTATGCGTGTGTTTGCATGGCAACGAGTTTTTTTTTCCATTCTTATGCCTGCTTGAACTTAGACCTCCATCCCATAATAACCTCAATCAAGGGCGAGCTCTTTCACGTACGAGTACTTAGAACAGCAATAGATCCTGTGTGTCCTTGCGTACTTGCTGGGAGCGTCAAGATGCAATCACAAGGACAATCAGGCGAGTGAGAAACACCATCTCTCACAAGTGTTTTACCATCACCGGCTGAAAAATAAGAACGTGATTGCTCATACGGTGTTGTGGCCTCTGCTATTATTCCGATTCTTTTCACAATTAATACAAAATGTATTTCATCTTTGACTTTTGTCTCCAAGTGCCATTTGCTGTCCTAAATTGATTATGTCAGTCACGGTTCAGGTGCATGGCAGGATTAGCCTGTGAGTAGGGGTGAAGGGTCAAAGGCCATCAAAGCCTGTTGCTATCTGCAGAGTGTAGATGTTACCGGTGGCTTGCATCCACATGCGCTGCAGCATTGGAGCACTCAGCTTGACCGTTGAACTCCACTGACCTCTGAGGTCACAGTTGAAGGCTGCGGGTGGTCAGCCGAGCTAGACCTACAGCACCCCCGATCAACATGACATCACAGGTCAAAGGTGGCTGTGCGCTCATGTTTTTTGAGTAGCTTGACATATCTAAATGTGATGCAATCACCCTAGATTTCCTGTTTTTTTTCCACACAATGTTTTTGTGTTGGTGAGATAATTGAATGTGGTGGGGGCCTTCTTCCTTTAATGCAAACTATCCTTCATGTCTTATCTGAGGCTGCTAATGTCTGAGGCCACCGGTTTGTTATTCATGACCAAGACCTTGGCTTTGTGAGAGCAGACATCAATAACCTCTTGTGTGTGTGTGTGTGTGTGTCTGCGTGGGTGTGTACTAGTGGACTAGTGTACTGTCCCAAACTGTTCCAGGTCATCACATTTACCCAAATCTTTTTGGGTCATAATATTTGGACACATAATAACTAAAAGAAGGCAAACACAACTTAAAGTTTAGGGTCATTCATGTGGGATTTATTATGGGGAGTAGACCCACTAGATAAGAATAAACTAATGATTGTATCCCCACCGTTACCCACATCCTAACCAAAGTTCATTCAGTCATTCATTCATTTCATACCGCTTTTTCCTCACGAGGGTCGCAGGGGGTGCTGGAGCCTATCCCAGCTGTCTTCGGGCAAGAGGCGGGATACACCCACAGGGCACATATAGACAAACAACCATTCACACTCACATTCATACCTATGGACAATTTGGAGTCGCCAATTAACCTAGCATGTTTTTGGAATGTGGGAGGAAACCGGAGTACCCGGAGAAAACCCACGCATGCACGGGGAGAACATGCAAACTCCACACAGAGATGGACGAGGGTGGAATTGAACCCTGGTCTCCTAGCTGTGAGGTATGCGTGCTAACCACTCGTCCACTGTGCCGCCCCTAACCAAAGTTAATGGTTTTTATACAGAGTTCTAACAAAATAGCTTTATCAGAGCATATTGCATGCTACCATTGGACCTTTTACACAGAACCCAATGAAACCCACTTTAACTCTTGACGGCAGGCGCAGGACTTTTTGAACCTCTTATTCTCATCAACATTTAAATCCCTTAGCTGGGCCTGTCCAGATTGTTTTCCAGCAAAGGCTGCATACAGAAATTTACACAATGCAAGGGGGCCACTTCGATATATTTTGTATGTTAAAGATGCTGAAACCAATCCAATGTAGGTCAACAAAGTAGATTAGTACGTGATTAATTACTGGCTCATAGAAGATAGGTCCTGCCAGTCCAGGTCACTGTAGAAATAAAAAGTCTGTGTGAAAATGCCCTCGTGCTGAGTGACCTACACATCTTGTGCTCACCAAGTGCAAATGGATTGGGTATTATCTTTCACAGGTGGCAGAGATAAAGTGAGCCTGGCCTTTTCCGCTCTGATAATAAGGTGACAGTTTTCACAGCATCACTTGTGACAGTACACATGTTATTTTGCATGCTTTCTTTTTGTGTGTATGAGGCAGGTATTGTGTTTAAGAACCTGTTCCTTGTTAGCTCTCAGTGGGGTAGATACTAATAATGTGACTACAGAGCATGAGCTGTCTTGACAAAGAAGAAAATTGACACACGCAGTCTTGTGATAATGTATTAATTATTATATTATTCATGATTTATTTGACCAGAAAACATATTTTGCATGATATAACAGGGTCAGACACAGGGAGACGAGTAAGATGAGAAAATATATACAGTTGTCCCTTGTGTATCGCGGATAATTGAATTAAATAACAGAATTTCCGGGAAGTAAGATTCAACATTACTACATTGAATATTTTATTCATTAAGAACATAGAAAACCCATTTATGACTTTCTAAATACAATTTTTACATTTTTTAATATTCTTTGTTTACACACATTGCTCAACTGTAATGCACATGCTATGGGGTCACTGCAGGGACACAAGAGACAGTCGCTACTTTAAAAATAGCACGCTAGCAACCTAATTAGTTAGCCTTCAATGTTTATTCTAAACTTGAGAAAGTGTTTTGAACACAGTGGGGGAGAAGGACAAAGAAAGTAAAGAAAGTAAAAGCATACCACTTCCACACGGACTGGGAGAAGACCTTTTTTTCACTACGTCATGTCAGACATGCCATGGAAGGAGGACATGAGGGTAGTTGGTGATGTAGAAGACAGGGTTGGATGGAGGCGATGGATTTGCTGTGGCGACCAATGAAGGGAAAAACCAAAAGAGAAAGAAGAAGAAAGACTCTTCATATATGCTAGGCTAATTTCAGTTATGTTAAAGGCAAAATGAATTGCGTTGATGCTGTATGGTGTCTGTGATGAACAGAAAACTGCATATACAATATAAGATCATTTTGTCAGGGAGATTGAAACCCCCTGTAGATGTCCCCTTAACTAAAGCATTACCTTTATAATCTATAAGATTTATTTTTGGCCAACCCCTGGAACAGTTTCTATTATTCCCTATTCGGAAAATTATTTCACAATAGTCAGCCTCTTGGAGCAGATTGTCTTCATCCTCCTCTTTCTTTCCATGCATGTGCATATCTTGCGTGGCTTTCTGGCCCCTCTTTCCCACCCAACAAGCACACTGGCCAATGTTGCAGCAGCTCAGACAAGATTATTCCTCCATTAATCTACCTGAACGTTTCGTCTCACACTTTTTTGTGACCCCGATGGCAACAGGAAGTGGGAATTTGCAACACTCACTGTTCTCATCTCTCCGGCTCCGTATATGTCGCCGCTTTTCCAAGTGAGAGCACTTTTGACAGGTCACAGATCATTTAGAGCACCTTGAGTGTGCCGAGGCAATTACTCTCCCCTTTGGCCACCTCCAGTGCCCCCCCTCCCACCCCCCACCTACGCTCTCTGCTCCATTTTGAATAGACTATTCTCCATTATCCCCTCGCCTCACATGGTGGAAGTCACCAGAGGTGTCAAGTCTGCGACGTTCATCTGGCCTGCTGCTGTGTGACAGCCAAGGGATCATCTGTGTGCAGCTTATCTGCAGTGTGGCCATCAGCATCATCAAGGTGCCACCATGTTTGTTATCTCCCCCAGCAGAGGAGGCAGGGAGCCAGCTCACATTGGCTGCTTGAATAAGGGGATCCATCCATCACCCATCTTCTTGTTATGTTCACTTCTTTATTGCAGTCCCGCTGCTCCACACACACACATATCTGTGTGTGCGTTTGATTTATGGACCGTATATGGTATGTCAATTCGGTGACATCACAGAAAAGAGGGGAAGCACTTATTCCTGACTGCTAGCCAGTGTTGTCTTGAAGCACAATGGTGTCCTAATTGAGGATGCAATCAATACGTTTGGTGTAAATCCAAGCAATGTATAGTCAACCCTGAAAGTATTTGTCTCTTTTCAGTAGATTCAGCTGGTTTGTTTACTGTGATAGGGGAATCAATCACATGCACACATGAGCACAATTCACCTGAATCATGCAGTGAGATACACACACAGTGAAGACACATTGCAGAGGTTGCCAATAACAGTCAGTGAGATTGATGGAGGTAATTTTGTTATTATAAGAAAACAGAGACACCTCTATTTTATCTTATTTTGTCTGGTTTAAAAAAAGTGTCATGTTCTCCAATAGCCTCTTTTGGGAGTTTGTTACTAAAATATGTTAAGAAGAAAAAGTTCATTTTGTACGACAACATCAGCATAGCTAATCCAGGATATGTGATAGAAATTTGTTAAATAATATACAATCCATGCAGCATTTCTACAAATATATTTTATTTGTAAATTATTTAGTTCTTACATTGTGATAAACAACCAGAGTGGACACATGCTATTATATTTGACATTTAAATAATTGTGAACAAACAGTGTATTTTTTGTTGTTTTTTTCATCTGATATTTAACAAAAACCAGAGTGTCCTTCTAACCTTGCTTCAAAGTGTATTAATAAGTGACATAGTAATTTAGTACGTCCAGCAATTAAAATTGAGTCATGTGATTGCCTTTCCCAACACAGCACAGGGTTCCCACAGTGACCAAGCTCAGCCGTCATCATTGCTACTGCAGCACCATTTAAAGCCATTCCAAATCATTCTTTACATCATATGGAAAAGGCCAGTGGTCTCATTTATATAAAAGGGCGCGGAAATCTGACTAAAAGTCTCCATTTGTCAGAAACACAATTTGTGTGTGTAGGGATTTTTTACCTTGAGTTGAAGTTAGCGTCTGCAACTTCTTCTCCAATGCATTTTTATTTCTAACGTATGACTTCACTTCACCACTTAATATGTGTGTTGCCTTTTTGCCATGTCTCCAAAAAGTAACCACAAAGGTGCCAACAGTCCACAGATTCTCATGTCACTTTGTGTGGAAAACGGTGTACGCAACTTTTCGGTCCTGTTTTGTGCATACGCAAGCTTTATGGATCTCCTCTGACCTCAGCCCTAAATGGTCCCAATACACTAAAAAGCAAACTGGACGATGCGTGTGCAAAAAAGTATACCGCTTATTGCCAGTACAACGACTCTCAAGAAGGGGTTGATTCCCATATTGTGTCATACATGGATCATTTATCCACTGTGAGCTCAGATTTATTCTGCTGCTGGACAGATTTATGTGTGGAAAAAGAGTAGAGAGAAATGGTTGGATGGGGAGGGGGGCTTCTTGAAAGGCACTTTCCTCTCGGTGATAGAGGACAGAGTAGCTCTCTGTACGATGAATAGCTATGATGTCAACTGATTTTAACAGGAAGATAAACATAAATAACCATAACTGTAGTGGCTGGTTGCTTCAACTTGTACTCTCTATGCTGCTATATGTATCGTAGAAATGGTAGTAAACGTTTTCGTTTTAAACATTAGCTTTCTGTCATTCGCTTTAAGTCCACTGTGCTTAATGTAGTGTCGCCAATGTCTTTCTCTAGATTTTTATTTTAAAAAAATGACTTTTTTTAGATTCAAAGAAAAAAACTTGCCTAGTTTGGACATGCACTGTACAAGTAGTTAAAATTGTAGGCAGAGGAAGACAGCCATTTTTGATTCCGGTTGGAGGAAATGAAAGACATGAGTAAAGAACGGGTGACAAAAAAAGGAAGATATAATTGAAATTCCCATCACCTGTAGCTTGGTCGGGTCATGTTTCTGTAGTTTGTCGTCTTTATGGAGGCGCCTCGTCTTTCTGGAGTTGTTACAACCTGACCTTGCCCCAGCTTTTTGCATTCCAAACACAGGCGCATCACACATCACACAAGGGGCACTGTGGAAATAACTTTCACGCCACAGTAATTTGCTTTTATCTCTGCAGCAGCAGGTTCAGAATGAAAATAAGGAGGGCGATAATGCATTCAAAATCAAATCTCAAGTTACTCAGAAGGTGTATTAAAGTCTCTTTGTGGCTGAGTGGATTCGGATGAAAAGTCTACAACCTTGGATATTGAACGTAATGTAAGCTTATGATTGACAACAAACTAAGTCGGATTAATGCATAGTGATGAAAAAATGAAAAGGTAAATTAGCCAGTATCAGACTGCGATGTAAGTTCTGTTCCTTACGAGAATTTTTTGAGTATGCAGGAGCCTATCCCAGTTGACCTCGGGTGAGGGCCGAGGTGCACACTGGTACATCATGTTTGTGGGCTACTTTTTATTAGGCTAATATGCAAAGAGATTTTAGTGTGTGAAATATTAAGCTGGGTAAGTTCCATAGTTCCTCTTTCAGCAGTACAGTATTAACTGTGTAATACTCCAATTTCTGCCAAATTGGAGTACACTTTCACAAGAGATGTTTCATTTCTGAAAAGCTAATGAAAAAGCATTTACGTACAGTTATGCTGTTGTTTATGTGTTAGTGGGTGTTTGATGCTGCAACCACTTAAGCCTGCACAATCAAACGACTGTGTACATGAATGAACTTGCCTCCTTGAACCGTAGCTCCCATCCTTTATCTACACCAAACTCCCACATCAGAAACCCTCGGTTACATTGGCATCGGCTTCATTGATAGTAAGCCAAACTTTTTAGCCACTTTTTCTTTGTTGCTGCATGTTGGCTTCTTCTTCATTGGTGTTTACGGATATTTGTGACGTGAGCATCGAAACTAGGGATCTGAATTTTTAAAATGTGAACCATTCCGAGAGAATTACAATGTTAGTCTCAGTTCCCATTGATGCGCAATACTCAATACTCATCCCTAGTTGAATTCTGCTCGGTTCTCCACCATCTGTGTAGGTTTTCAACCACTGCCTGCTATTTATTGACTTTTAGTATATCGTATTATAACCAGTAGGAGGATGCTAAGTGTGACTCATTGTATTTATGTCATTGCATTATACTTTTTCTCCTCTTCTTAAATGAACTAGGATGCTGATGACGACTAGCAGACTGTTTTTGTTATTTTTATCAAACAAGAAAGGCACTTATTTCGTCATTAGAGAGAAACATTTTTTCTTAGTTTTAGACCAAAGAGTGAAAACACAAAAGGACTTAAAGTGCAAACAGAGATCCAGCAGTAGAATACAAACCGCAGAGTAGTGAGGAAAAAGTGGAGGAGTAGATGATAAATCCAATCAAGCCTCTTTGGGTTCCATCAATAGGCATTGTTCTAAGATGGCTGCCTTTCCCAGGCTCGGGCGGGGCCAATGCGCAAGCTAAACCCAAAATAATGCCAAGACGAGGGCAGTGTGGAGAGTGAGAGTGCTGCCAGCCAGCAGATTAGCACCAGCAAAAGGATTCATTCACACAAACACAGTGGGCATGTTACAGAGAGAAAGTCACCTATTGGATTGCACGGATTATGGATTTATCCCATGTGATGGTGGTGTCGTAGTGCAGCTGCTGAGGATTCACTGGTTGTCGAAAGCTGGAGGACATGAGTGTGTCAAGTTAAATATATCATACTGTGCACACTGAAGGTTACCTACTTGCTTCATCTTATTTCTACAGTTGATGCCCCATTCCGTTGGGGCACTACCAGGTACTATTTCCAGTTTGTGTTGAGGTGATACCATAGAAATATTCCACAGTCTGCCCACACTCTCTTGGATATTATTTGTATCCCTATGGTCAACAGCTAAATGGAAGTAAATAGAGTAGGCCTTCATTCTCCTCTGTTGTTGTTGTTTTGACCGCAGCATTCAGTGTGGTGAGGTGTGCACTCAGTACTATTTAATACAAATATATGCTGAAGGATATTTTATTATGTTGAGTGTTTTGCATGTGGTTTATAACATGTATTTAAAGCAGTGGTTCCCAAATGGTCTCAACCAGGGACACGCATCCAGTATTCCAATGGTCAGTCAGTCCATTTTTTTTTGGTCAAATCAATCATTTCTTCTTTTTAAACATGAATACACATAATTACATGCCCAAATCACATTTTACAGGAATTTACTAAAGAAAGCAGGAACAAATTCCTGTACAAATAATGTGCAAAAGTGATTACACTTCCAGGGAGTAAAAATAAAATACAAGATGGAGGCTTTCACTTTTTTGTGAAGACTTTCTACAAAATAGGTGAGGTGATTGGTCACAGTGTCTTTGTAGTTTATCCCAAAGGTGCTTTACCGGCTGCTTCCATGGCAAACTCATCCAAATGCACCTTTATATTCCTTGCTTTGTGCACTGGCCTACAGTCATGCAGTCATTTCTTCCCTCTATCACTTGAATATTCCAAAATAATTCACTGTTATCTTGGCCCCCGCTGTCGATCTTCTTCCCGGCGCCCCTCGTCCATGCAGCATTTGCTAAGATGACAGGATGGTGTTTTTCCTTTGTTGGCGAGCTGCTCGCATATTCTCTCCTCTGTTGACAGGTAAAAGACATGAAAGGCACTAAAAGACCGAGCGTGATGGAATCCTCTGGAGGGAGGAGAGGCGGTAGGGAAGGGGAGTGGAAGAGATGAAGGAGAGGGGGAGGGTAAAGATAAGGTCTTAAAGCTTGGCTAAAGGTAAAGCATTTAGTGATAGTGAGAGGCAGTGGGTTGAGTCATGGGGGAGTAGGCTCGACAGTCCATGACCTCGGTTAAGTCCCTTGGACGGCGTGCTGATGCGTGAAACCTGAGCACACGCAGCATCAGCACGCCTCACTTACTGAACACAGCGGAGGCCTGACAGAGGGCACACACACACACACACACACCACGTGCAGAAGTGCTGCACTTTTAGTGACACGCTTACTCCCCTAGTTTCACACATGCACCTTCCTCGCAGGCTACTGTGTTGCATCCTCAAGATCACTGCTGAGCAGAAAAGGTCAGATCAAGCCTCTGAGCGTGGCCCGGAGGTGCTGGCGCTCCGATGACCCCTCAGCATCTCTCCACCGCTGATTGTGCGTGTGTGTATGCCGTGCAGCGTGTGTGTTCAATTGGTGCCCTTCCATGCCAGCGCTTGTTTGCGGCCTTGCTCTGTTGTGTGATTCACAACATGCCTCAGGCAGGTCAGACTATAATCCAACTCGTTCGCTCGGCATCCTCCTGCTCATGTGGGAGTGCATGGCGTTAAACCACCTCGGTCCAATCAGCAGAGTTAATTGAGACCAACGAGCCAATGAGGAAATGTCATTGAGTCAAGTGAAAAACCCTGCCAGCACTTCTTTGTGTGCTTTTCCTCTGTGTAGCAAATTAAATATTAAGATCCTGTTGTTGCGTTGTTTTGAGTGTGTGTGGCGTGTTGCTATGTTGAATAGCAGGATGCTCCTGCTGAATCTGCTAGGCTGCGTTTGCATACCATTCACCTGCACCCTTGGGCACACACCCATGTGCACTCCACACACACTCAACAGACGTGCACGAGTGCACACATTTGTTAATCAAATAAGCAGCTCTTTTAATGAGTCCCTCCCTCCCTTTTCCTTGCTGCGCCTGGTGTCAGGCTGTGTGCACTTGTGTCTCCTAACAATGGCACTCGGTGAGAGGCAGCAGATCTCGTGTGTTTGATATGGAGACACATGAAGGGTTGGGAGAAGCAGGTAAGAGAGCTGAGTGACTATAAAAAGCCTCATCAGAGCCAAGATGTGTGGCATCGATGCGTTCCCTCGGCTGAGAGCGGCGGCACTTGTGTTGTCAGTGCTTGAAAGCAGGTGCGCCACAAGGCATTCTGGGAGGGTTGTTATATGACGGCACATCAGTTTGTCAGCTCTGGCCAGCTCCCCCCACCTGGCTGCCTCAAGTGCGTGTCTGTGTGTGTGTGCGCGAACATGTGTGTGTATATGTGTGTTTCAGCCACATAAAGGGCTTGCAGACATTTAAAAGGGAAATCCATTCTGAATCAGGTGTGACAGCAGTGGAGCGAGCAGGCGGGGAGGAGGGTGCAGGCTTGATTTGTGAATATTAAAACGCCACTCTCAAAGCACAACATGCAAGCACCAAGAGGCTCCAGAAGATGTCATCAAGAGAAATATTTTCAGGGCGGCCTGCGCTTCAGTAGTCATCAATTTTAATGAGTTTATTGAGATAGATGTCTGTCAGTTTCAATGTGTCGACTCACGGGGGATAAAGCCCAAAAAAAAACAACAGCTTTAAAATGATTTGTGTAATAAGGAAAGTTTCACTTCTCTGGTTGCTATGACGACACCAGATCTATCTTCTGCTTTTGGGGTCGATATCATTAGTGGACCAGCCAGGACACTTTAGAATGAGTGTTGATGCCACCTTTGGCGTTTAGAGTCATGTACAAACTTCCTCACACATTGAAACAGGCAGTATTTATTTCATGATATTATGTTACATGTTGGCTGCCGAGTGGTTAGCGTGCAGGCCCCACAGCTAGGAGACCCGAGTTCAATTCCATCCTCGGCCATCTCTGTGTGAATGTGAGTGTGAATGGTTGTTTGTCTATATGTGCCCTGTGATTGGCTAGCGACCAGTCCAGGGTGTACCCCGCCTCTTGCCCGAAGACAGCTGGGATAGGCTCCAGAGGATAAGCGGTCAAAAATGAATGAATGAATGAATTCTGTCAAAGCAGAAGGTGTAGTAATTCAACATTTTGATCAAATATACTTAAGATTTGTCAGATCAAAACATGATCACTGATACTGTTAAGCCTGACGATTCTGACCAAAACTGTGCTTTAACTTTCATGACAAATTACAATGTGTTTAATGCTTCCAGCCATTCTTCTGTTCTCATATTCTTGTTCTCTGAGCACCCCACTTGTTAAGTCTGGTCCTTTTTTTGTAATGTGTCATATTAGACATATTTCACTGTGTTCCTTAAAGCAATGCATGGCATTGTGTCCTTGGAGGGGTTAAGACATGACTATATCACATCAGGGAGGTGTGAAGGCTGACTCGTATTCCGTTCGTGTGACTGTACAACCTGGGTGTGAGGAGAACGCTTGGTATGCTTTAAATAAGTGTGACACTTTGGGCCTCTTTAATAAAATAATTACAAAGAGGTGTGTTAAGCTGTGATGACACCAGGGGATAATAATGACAGGTGGTTGGCATCCTGTCACTGACTAAATAGTCCATGTCACATTTAACCGAAAGTAAACCCTCTGCCTACTTATTTGAAGAACAAGAGGCAAACCCAAAAATTTCGGATGCTAATGAATTAATAAAATATAATAAAAAATAATATAAATAATAATGAGTTCAAACAAATTCTCCGAACTGATCCCAAGTTGTCAGTACATAGTATATCTGATGAGTTCAATGACAGCAACTGGACTTGGATCTGGATGAGAGGTGAAACATCTTTAAAGGGGATCTATTGTGATCTATTATTCCAATTTTCTGACCTATAAATGTAGTTAGAATGTAGTATTCTTGTGTTAAACGATGCCAAAGTTTCAGATAATGAGGTTTGAGCATTTGGAAGTGAGCCCTGAAAGAAGTTTGGGATGGCTCAAAATGCTCCCTTTCAAAAGGCGTGGTAAAACTTCCTTTTATGAGCGTGGCTGTAAGACAGATAAGCTCTCTCCCCTCCCCCAAGCTCTGCTCCTCTGTTTTCAGAATTCAGAATCCAAAACATACGCCTGTATATTAATGGCCAACATTTTAAAAAGATACATCGCCGTTTATTACCAACTATACTGTTCACAGCTAGCGGCGCAAACCAGAAGTCCTTTTATGCACTCGCAATAATGCAGTCCTACACCACTGAAAGTTGTAGACTATTAAGAAGACCTAATTAATGTCTCTTGAAATATAATCAATACATACTGTATAAAGCATGGAATCTTCTGGCTTCCTTTTCCACATGGCTTCCTTTTCCTTTTCCATGTGATCCCTTAATCACAATTAAGTATTTAAACATACATTTCTGGGATACAAGAGAGAATGTGTGACGATTTAAACTCCAAATGAAGCCAGTGAGGATTTTGGATGATGTTTCACAGAAAGTATGAGCGTCCAAGTACACATGTGGTTGTACACAAGACCAATATGAATATAATGCACTGCTTAACAAATATTCACAGCCAACCTGATTTCAAATACTATTGAGAACTTGTAGTATTTATTTATCTGTACAGACCAATGTGTGACACCCTCATGGTCCCCGGTCAGTCGCCGGGTGGGACATGCGAGACAGGGGGCACTATACTATAGGCCTACTGCTGTATACGTATACACTAGACTTCAATCTCTTCAAGTTGGCATGTCTGTTGGTGTCTTCATCTGGCGTGAATGATGCTGGTGCCAGCAACTCATACAGTGGTGTGTACAAATAAATATCCCAAGTTGTCAATAGTATTTCAAATTGGGCGAGCGTGACATAAAATGATTGAGAAACACTGATACAAAGTATTATTTCTTTATGGCAAAACACAACATTACACATACCATATTGAGATCAGTGTTGCTGTGTTCAGTATAGTGTGTGTGTGTGTGTGTGTGTGTGTGTGTGTGTGTGTGTGTGCATGTATATGACGTGTGCACAGAGCTCAGCTGGTCAGGCAAGAGTAGTGTAATTGTAGGGTTATTGCTGCCGCGCCTGATGGGTAATGGCATATTTGCAAATTAATTCTCGTTGCTGGGCTGTGATTAGCATACGCAAGGAAACAGACTGGTGCACACACACACACACGCACACACACACACTGATGGTCTCAAGCGTGTGAGGTCAGTGTCTGTAAAGATGCTGAAGCAGGAACAGTTCTTGACCAACAGGGGTAGGATTATTTAATGTCCTATTTTTGTTTCTCTTATACTGTATGTTCCACAACATTTGCCTCAACAAAGATAATGATGTTCATTATTGACACTGTCAATGTGCTATAGAACAGATAGCAGTGTATACAAATTTCCCCACTGAGGGACGAATAAAGGCATATCTTAATATTTGGGAAACCTCATGTCGCTAAATGAAGTAAAAAATATTAGAAAATATGTAATCAGCATCATGTTCTCTGTACTTATAATATTATTTCAATCATAAAATATGATCCATGCATTTCTAACAAATTAATCTGGCACACCAGTATTTTTCTCCACTCTTTTGGAGCCAACTGACTCTGCTCCCCATTTGCACTTTTCACTTGTTTTGTTCTTTTCCACTCTTCTCCTCTGTGTCGTCTCCCTGTTATTTCCTGATCATAGCGTTTTTCAGACACACACTCCCTGCTTTGGTCCTGCGGGAGCTTTTATACTCCCCCAGCAAGGCAACAAGAGAGAGAGTGGATGTGTGTTTCTGTTTATGTTTATGTTTGTGTGGTAAGCCACTTTAAGTCGCAGATCTTACCTGCATATTATAAAGTGTAAGGAATGAAACAAAAACAACATTATCAGTTCCTCGTAGTGTCCCCTCCTCCCATCATAGATTAATGGGAAAAACAAGAGTCATTAGAAGTGATCGTTTCTTTTGCAGAATTTATGAATCATAATTTTGTGCACAGTCAAATCTTTCTTCCACCCCAAAAAAAACCTTCATTTTGGAAAACCCTTGCTTGATCTAAAAATGTAACCCCTCACGAGGAAGTCAATGATTCAACCCCAGCAGTAAAACGTGGCTTTTAATACCATGACATTTACATGTAGTGAAAGTCAGCTGTGCAAGCAGACAGATGGCAAATGTGAACAGTTGTTAGGTACCCATTTACAGCCATTTATGGAGTGTTGATGGCGTCACAATGTTTCTCTAAAAATCCATCCATCCTTTTTCTATGCCGCTTATCCTCATGAGGGTCGCGGGCATGCTGAAGCCTATCCCAGCTGTGCCAATCACAGGGCACATATCATTATATATTCACCATATATATTCATCATTACCTGGTTCTCCCTTTTTGTTCTCCTCTTTTTGTACAGTATTAATATTTTATCATGAAGTGTTTGGTTAACTTTTTCAGTAAATGTTGTGTATTTTCATCAGTAGTTGAGACCACAACAGTGACCCAAGTTGTGTCTGTGTCTTCCCTTTTTTTCTTATTATTGCTAGAACGTCATTCCAAAATTTGTTAACTTTTTCATTTGAGCTGATCTGATTTTTGGAAACTGAATGCTTTAGTATCAAACAATTGGAGGATGCCCACTGGAGTACATTGTGGTTTTGTCTGACCAGGCATTTCAGTACAAACAGAAATGAGAGGTTGTACTTTTGTGTCATTTTTGTGTTGTTTCTACATAGTGTGCACAGCACAACAGGATGGTTGTGTCAATGTGATGTAATCATCTGGTTGCACATCTACACACTGCATAGACACATTTGTCTTAATTAAACAGTCATTGATTTTCTGTCATCTTATTAATTAAAAAGGGGGGGGATTTGTTCCTAGAAGGCCCACACTCCACCTCCCTCCTTTTCTTCATGGACGCATTCCTCTCCCGGTCCACACCTGCTGTCTTCCTTCAAGGATCACTCCTCCACATAAGAGACTTCTTGTCTTGTTGCCTCTCGTGTGTGCGCTAGGACTGTCTTATGGTGTGCTTTCATGCCAATTGGGTCCTCCCGAAGGCATATAGGACCCCCTCAGTCCACCTCCCCTTTTCTGTTTGTCCCCCACTGAGCGTTTCATCGAGTGGCTTTGAGAGCAAATCAGCCCCCAGGGCAAATTGTCCTGCTAGACTATCTCACTACTGCTGGCGTTTTTTTTTTCCATCCTCGTCTTCTTTCTCTTGTCCCTCCTGCTGATTTGTAGCTTGGCATGGTAGATAGTTAACTCCTCACCCTTGGGTGTCACCATCTCAGTCAGGACTGGGCATAAAACAGCATATTTCTGCATTTGAGTGCAGAGATAGAAGGAGGGTAACAGTCTTCATGTGGTGGTGAACAGTCTGTGCTGCACAAGCCAAGTCTCCTGGACAGACACACAAGTGCACCCACACACTCTTGGACCACAGTCACATTTTTAAAGAAGAGGAAGGAGGCGCCAATCTTTTCTATTTTTCTTTTTTTTGAGTACATATCTGCTTCATTGTACACCCTGTGTTGGATGCTGCTTCCCTCCACTGTCTGATAGAGTGTGAACAGATGCTCCCTTGATAGTCGGCGCCCCTCGCTGTCACCAGGGCTGTCCAATCAGCCGTCACCCCGACTCGGAGCTGAACTGTGAACACGCACACACACATTTCCTCAGGGCGGTGCATCAGCACTGGGCAGCATTTTCCTCTCATTTGTACCCGCACCTCCTGTATCTCTTCTCGCTCCAACACTGCCCCCCTCCCCCCCTTCTTCTTGCACACACACACACACACACACTCCCCACACTATCTGGCTGTGTTGTAGCCTAGAGGGAGTTCTCTGCCCTCATCTCCTCCACCTCCTTCGCTGCGAATCAGCAGGGAAAGAGAGGGAGGGTGAGAAATTGAGAGAGTGAAAAAGAGAGCAAGGCAGAGGAAGCAGAGCACTCTCTTCTCTCTGATCATCTTTCTTGGATAGCGGGATAAAAGACAGTCCCGTTGGAATCTGCCGTCCCTCTCTCGTCTGCAGGATTTACCCAATCTGTATTTTATGCTCCCTCTTGCCTCTTTCCGCCTCAATTTGGCACACGACCGCTAGCTGTTAATTTTTTTTTCCTCTGTCAGGCTGTCCCGTCTCTCGATTTGTGTGTGTGTATGTGTATTTGTAGGATAGAGCTAAAGCGCATTTCCTGCTGCTGCTTGCCAACAGACAGCGAGTGTGTGACCCTTTGCCCCCAGGGAGTGAAAGCGAGAGAGGTCGAGAGCAGGGGTTGACCTTTGCGCCGCTCTGTGTGCATCCGTCTGTGCAATTGTGTGTGTGTGCGGGTGAGTGTGTGTGAATGTCTTAGCTGGCTGGGCGGTCCTAGCCTCATGCTTGGTTAGCGAGGACCAGAGAGTGGGGATGACAGGCTGAGTCCCACCCCAGTGTGCCCCACACACAGAACCTTGTTTCTGGGTGGCTGCGAGGGCACAGCCCCCCTCCCTCTCCAGCTGAAGTCATCCAGGATAGGACAGCCAACTTACAAAGCAACCATGTTTGGACTAAAAGCACCACTTTACTACTTGCCAGGTAAGCAAATGTTATAATTCTGATATTCTTTATGCAGAAGGTTAGCTGTGGGCTACTATCGGAGGAGACACTTGTCTTTTGTGATGTTGCTCCTGAGGTTGCAACCTGAGATGCAAGCAGGGTAATGCTGTGTGACAGCAGCCCACTCTGCGCCTCGTTAAGCTCCCAGCCCCCTAAGCAGTGTGCGAGTCGGCAGGTAAACCGCACACTTAAGTGGCAATGTTGGCTTTATTTGACAAAATGGAAAGCTTTGTTGGTGTCTGTCTGCGCCTTTAAGCGTGCGTGTGTGTGTGGTTGTGTGGAGATGAGCGCTCGGGTGGCGTGAGGTTACCGCCGGTTGGCGCTTAAGTGCGTCTCACAGCTCACTGAGCACTGATTGTGGAGAGGATAACCAGGAGAGACAAGAGGGGTGGGGGTGTGATTAGAGGACTGAGGAGTGAACTTTAAGGCCATGTTTGCTTCTTTATAAGATTAATTCATCTCCTCTTTTTGCTTGATGTTACTTTCACCCTTTACGCAATACGGGTCACATTTGTTGTCATATGCATCACCATCCGTGCGCATACACAAGAATGCCAATTTCTCTGTTAAAAGTGTTTTCATGTGTGGTACAACTGCTCTCCATTGAAGTGGGCATGCTTGACTGGCTCTTGGCCAAGATGAATTATTGATGCACTTCAGTCAGCAGGTAGAGTTTGCAATTAGACCAGTTTTATTCTGCACGGGACACAACCTGAGGTCGTTGGTATGCAGGACCCCTCTGTCTAGAGTGTTAAACTGACTTAGTGTACCACCACAACGGTGTCAAGTAGATTAATTGGACATTTATTTATTTAATGTTTATTTATTTTGTCGATCTTTTATTTGCTGTACTATACTTTTTGCTTGCATCACACGGCACAAACAACCAGAATCTTCCTCTGGGGACACCTGGATAGGAATTAGGAAGCACACTTGCATCCTGCCAGCCAGGTCAATTCATATTTTTAGTTTGTATACAATGTATTACTGTATATACATCTCGGAGGTCAAATAATCTTAATTTGGATACAAATATGAACACCTTCATACATGTGCAGTACATACTCATGCCTATGTCTGATCGTAGGATTTGTGCTTGACTTTAATAGTTTTTTTCCTTGTCCTACACCCCACTCACCCATAAAGTTTCATTTAACTATATTTAGCATAAACATGTTCAGTAATACCCCGCTTCTCGCACAAAGACAGCTGGGATAGGCTCCAGCACCCCCCGCGGCTCCAGCGGTAGAAAATGAATGAATGAATGAATGTTCAGTAATAAACAAATGGAAACATAATCTCCTTGGCAGAGTTAATGATTCACATCCCATAAATGTTTGCAACAATTTATTGCATCTTTTCTTTTCACATTGACACACACACGTTTCAATTTAATTGTATCCAATGCACCTGAATTGTTTTTGCCCCGTCCTCACATCTCCAGCTTCTCCTGAAACCCATTGCATGCCATGTTCAGGAGTGTTTTGTGATGGAGATGGGCTGGTAAAAGGCCTCACGCTCCTGCTGTGTGAGAAATAAAGACAAAAAGGAGCGAGATAGAGGTGGAGTGTGTGTACCAAGGGGATGGCATGAACGGAAGGGGGGAGAAGAGGAGGGGTGGGGAGTCTTCTACATGTGTCACAGCCTTTGGACCATAAGTGCTCTCTTTCAACCTGAGGTGATGGATGGGTTTGGGATGACAAGGAGCAGCAGAGGAGGACAGAAATAAAATGGGAATTAAGACACGGGAAAAGTATGGAGGACAAGAGAGATGCCTTCGCTCGGCCCCTCTTCTTCCCTGCCTCCTTTCCAATTTGCATGGCAGTACCTGTAACATCCCAGCCCCCACCCTTTTGGTGTGCGTGTGTTTGTGCATGTGTGTGCCCTAATGCCCCAATGATCCCAAATCCGTGCCCCCAACAAGAGAGCCACTCAGCCAGAGAAAAAAGGTCATGGTTGTGACAGTGGCCAACACTAGAGAGGTTGTGTGCATCCACCTCTCTTTCTTTTCTTGTCTTAGTTTGTGTGTGTGTGCATGTATTAGTGGGTGTGTGTGTGCTTGCATGTGCGTGCGCACTCAGCACCGCAGGTTGCTTCTTCTCCCTCCCCCTTCTCTCATTCAGCCACTGAATGAGCCCCTGCCTGCCTTCTCGTCTTAACCGCTGTTGCCTTGGAGACCATGTCAGACACATGCTAGTTCCCCATGATTATTTGACAACAACTACACACAAAAAAATGTTGGGTTAAATAAAGAGGAATGGACCCGGGGAGGGGGAGGGGGGCGCAGGGTTAGAGAGGGCAGAGGGAGAGGAAAAAAAATTGAGCAACAGGAAGATAAAGGTGGAGAGAGGAAGCACTTGAACTTCACAGCCCAGCCAAGGTGCACACAGCCAGAGAGCAGCCACTTCAAAATGGAGGATGGCTCATGGTCACTCCCACTCCATATGCTTCCTTCCTTACCCGTCTTTTAGCTCCTCACTGTGCTCCCATTATTGCTCGGCTCATCTTCCTCCATTTATTCATCCTCACTCTGAAGGTGCGATTTCAAATATAATCATGTGTGGGCTTTGTTTTGTATGTGTTGCATTGTGAAGCAGCAAGGAGGACAAGGAGAAATGTGTACTCACAGTCACAACATTAGGTACACCCGCAGGCTGATCCAAGACAATACTGTGTGTTATTGTGGTTATAGAGCGGCTTAAATTACAAATATGTAACTTCTATATGTAGGTCCTCAATTGGGTCAAAATATCAGCAACATCATTTATTGTGATGCGATGCAGGCCAACTCTATGGTAAGCACAATAACCATGGTAAAACCCAAAAAGATGATGTGATAAAAAGATGTTTCTGGCAGTTTCAATCGAGTGGTTAGCGTGCAGGCCACACAGCTAGGAGACCCGAGTTTGATTCCACCCTCGGCCATCTCTGTGTGGAGTTTGCATGTTCTCCCCTGCATGTGTGGGTTTTCTCCGGATACTCCGGTTTCCTCCCATATTCCAAAAACATGCTAGGTTAATTGGCGACTCCAAATTGTCCATAGGTATGAATGTGAGTGTGAATGGTTGTTTGTCTATATGTGCCCTGTGATTGGCTGGCGACCAGTGCAGGGTATAGCACGCCTCACGGCCAAAGACAGCCGGGATAGGCTCCAACGATAAGCTGTAGAAAATGAATGAATGAAAATGAACAGACAATTTAAATAGCATCCTCTGCTGGTGAAAGGTGCACTTCAAATGTTCTATTACTGAATCACTTTGAGGATTTGACAGTGATGGCATGTCATGGTTGATGAAGTGCATGCTTCCCAACATAAAGGAACCTGGTTCAATTCCTGCTTACGCGTTCATCATGTTGTATACTAGATTTTCCTTAATAGACCCTGGTCCTCTCAGCAGTTCAGTGAATAAACACCACTATATGAAGGAAATGTGTTTTTCAAGAGGAACTGTACTGTTTTGGTGTTCTTTTTTCAAATGTATCAAATTCATCCTGAATCTGAAACCAATATAAGGATTTTAGTCCAGACACAATGAGCTGATCGATAGGGAGGTTGAGATCTACATTAGCGTGGACTATTTGTAATTATTGAGGGCTTGTTAAAAGGGGCTGAAAGATAATGTGTGTCGAGGATTTTTAAATTGACAAACATGCTGTGCCTGTCAATTCATTGACAGAAGCCGCCGGGTCCATCCAGTGTTAAAGGAGATAATCTCTGCAATACTGTAATGATTATAAAATACAGTCTTCTTCCTTCTACTACTCATGTACGCATGTGTTGAAGCTCCATCAGTCCTGCAATTCCTCAATGTGTGTGTGTGTGTGTGTGTGTGTGTCAATGTCTATGCAAGAGTCGCCGTACCCTGCCATCTTTCTCCTCCTCTTGCAATGCTTTTATCCCCCCTGTTCACTCTATCATTGCATCCATTTATCTATTTTACTCCCATCCACTCGGCTGCCGTCCCTCCATCCCTCCCACTCCATGCGCCCTGACAGCTCTGTCATTAGATGGCAGCAGTGGCAGTAAAGCAGTCACAATGATGGACTACCAGCTCCCTCACCCACTTGCTCTATCCCTCTGCTTTTCTCCCTCTATAAAAGCTCTGACCCGAGTTCTGTGTGGCATCTGTTCCACGCCAGTCCGCAGGTGGCACCGCTCCGGTCACGGCCGTAAAGGTTGTCGGTGGCGCGTCTCACCGGCTGCCCCCGTTAGCCACCTCGTAAACCTGGAGCTGTTAAACCCTGACCTGTACACCTGCGGCCTGCATGCTTGTCTGGATGCAAGCCACCGGCCATGTCGGGGGAGTCCTTCTGACACACACACTTTTTCTCTCTCTCACCCCCCCCCCCCCATCATACTCAACTCAACCTCTTCACTGAGTATGTATCATACCTGCACAGTAATTAAAGACGGAGTATTAATGCACTACAGTACTGTCAGCTGACCTCCATGAGATACCAATGTTTTTTGTGTGTTACATTGTGTTGCATGTGTGTTAAGCTCCACACTGCTTTTTTACTAGAAACTGCTGTAAATCTACATGAACCTTGTTTGGAATACAAGAGTGATCAGATGTGGGCTTGAAGGTCTGCATTGTTTATGTCTATTGTCACCTTTTGCCTGATATATAATTCGAACAGCAGAAATTGCTTAGTTCTAATTGCCTTCATCTTCCATTGCTTCCACTAATCACATTAGACTACAGAGAATTCCCATTAAACCCCATCTGCATCTCATAGCTCTGGGTTCACGTGCACTTGCCTGACACGCATGCACGTGTATTCAGTATCATATTCCATTTATGTGCACTTGGATGAGTCGTGGTTTGACATTTGGGGAAGGACGGTGGTTTATAAGCGTCCCAACAGCTGCCCTGCACAAGCAATGCGTGAGTGAAGCTTATCTATGTAATAGCCTCATTGCAAGGGCTGCTCATTTCTCAGCCCTTGCCATAGCTCAGCATTTTATCACAATAATTAATGTCGTTGTACAACAGTGGGACATACTGAAAGTATGCAATAAAGGCATAGTAAGCACTATGTTACACATATGAGGCACTTGAGGATTATTCTAATGAAGGTATGTTTGGTCATCGTGCGGCCCCATATGGGTAAGCAAGATAAACAAAATATGTATATATTATATGTATATGTTTAATTAAAGTACATTATATTTTCCACAAATGTGGTAAATGCTAATAATTAAATTCATTATTTACATGGGGCAATGTGAGTGTGGTGTGAATGTTTGCTTGTCTATATATATGGACAAGCAATATATATATATATATATATTGTCTACATAGTATATACGTATATATATGTGACCTGTGATTGGCTGGCGACCAGTCCAGGGTGTACCCCGCCTGGGATAGGCAGCTGGTAGTAGACAGCTGGGATAGGCTCCAGCACGCCCGCGATCCTCATGAGGATAAGCGGTATAGAAAATGAATGAATGAATGAAATACCTATGGCCTTTTCCTTATGAGGGTCGTTGCTTATCTCACTTACTTCTCTTCTCATGCAGTTTAACCACTTATTTTACAATTGGACAGTCAATAAGTGACAGTGCTGTAGTACATTATTACCAATGTATGGGAACGTATGGATACCTTAAAATGTCATAGACAACAACTGAGCTCTCAGCTATTTAATAGGCAAAATCAGGTTGACTTTGCATTGTTTAGTGAAATATAAAAAGCAGAATGTGTGTTACAAACATTCCACACACGACTGTGTGTTAATGACAGCCTCTAACAATTCTAACAAACATACAACCTCAGTGACACACACTTTAAACAAACACTGTTTAAGTCTACTTTTATCACCAAATAAACGAGCACACACACACACAAAAAAAGACCGAGGTTAGCGGTACAAGCACGGTAATCCTCCCACTCTTCCCGGGGTAATTAAGAGGCAAAGATTTATGAGGAAGAGGAGGGCAAAAAGAGATGTACCACCCAAAGAGAGAGTAATAAGGATTTGGAAAGTGAGTGTTTTTTTTTTTTTAGAAGAGTCTGTTTGTTATGGTGGGAGGGCGATGCCGTTTTAAGCTGACAGCCTCCTAATCATTAATCATTGGGATTTCGGAGCTTAGCCATCAAAGATTAAGAAATATTGCACATCTTCCCAAGTTTTCCTATTTTGCATGCCGTTTGTCATGTAGTTATATGCAGTATGTCACGTGTCAATGCTGCATGTGTCATGCATGACAGCCTCTCTCTCCCATCCCCATTAGTCATCACCAGGGTTCATAGGGAAGCAGAGTGCCTGGTTGTGAATACCTGTGACACCGTCAGGCTTTTCTTCCCTCATTGTGTGGGTGTTGAAGAGGTTAAGAATGAAAGGCAGATGACTTGTGCGTGTCAGCAGGAAGTGCAAATGGTCATCGGGGTGGCAACGCCTTGGATGCTGAGATGTATGTACCGCACAGTACGAACGCGCCTAGGTTAGAGGCTGTATCTCAGTCCGTGTTGAATTAATCATCTCCGTCTTGCTTTGTGGCTTGTCAGTGTGTGCGCTTGTTTGTAATCCCTCCATGTGGCCACTCTCCGCCTGGCTGCACACAGGATATGGAAATGAATCATTGGAGACAGATTAATGGAATGACGAGAACCCATCATATCCTCTTAAAGAAGCCAGAAAAGAGCTAAAGAAACATATCCCTGCTCCACACTCTCCTTTTAATGCTGTCCGTATTTCTCACCTGTCATGTGATCAGCGATGGCCTTAAAACATCCTGTTAAAATAGGCATCATAGAGTTGGAGCGTGTATGAGGCAAGGAGTGGTAGTGGATGATAAATGATGGCCTTGTCCTTAATAGATGGCTTCGATGGCATCCTCAGGAGGAGGAGTAATGAGAAGAGGGCACGGGATTACTGCTCCATCACTCTGTATGTCGAAGCCCAGCAGCGACCACTAAACAAATAGCACAGGAGCCTTAGTGGCATATAAATCTCATCTCAACGTGTTTGTCTTTTGTCTATGTTGTATTTTTAGTGGGGGAAAGGGCAAAAATGGGGCCAGGGGCTTTGATGCTATATCTCCTCCTCTGTCACCTCCAGCTTCATGCACACTGGTTGCATTTTTGTTTCTTATCTTGGCAAACAAATGCAAACAAGGCTGGATGTGTTTGTTTGCTTTGTTTGTCTGCAACACTTGCTTTTCATTTTCTTACACTCACAAGTCATCACCACAATATTAGAAATTCTGAACATGTGGTCTTTGGTTTCAGGTTGTTTTACACATCAAAGCATCAAGGTCTAGGTCAAAGCTACTTACTTAAAATGTACAGTAAACATGGACCACAGTTAAAAAGCACACACTTTTTACAATTGATGTTTTTATGCTTCACTAATCATGGTTTTTCATCAAGCATTGAGATTTCGCACTATGTTGGGCAGCCTTTGAATGCACCGTAGTTGTGTTCGGTGCCTATGAGACACAAACGTTTCCTTGGCTACCTATATATCTTGTATATATATATATCTTGTGTGTGTGGCTAGACTAAACCTGAGTGAACAATGGCAATTGAGGAGAGAAGGGGAGAGGTCTCACTTTAATTGCAAATGTTGATACACAATCAGAGGAGAGCATCAACATCAAGCCAGCAGGAGAGTTGTTGTAAATGTATTTGCAATATTTCCAATTAAGTTATTTCCACCCAGTAAACCTAAATTAATATTACAAAAGCTCAATATGTACAGAAATTTGTATCTATTCTAAGTGTGTGTATTTTGTATTGAATCCTTTTGTGTACATCTCAACAGACGTGACATGTTTACTAAAGTTGCTAGGTTTGTGTAGTGCGTTTCTTACCATTTGGTGTAAGCCTGTAAAGAGGGTTCACACCCCTGTGGCGAAAACTGTGAAAGCTTAAAGGTCAGACAAGGTTGTTAACTGAGTGGACAAACATGCACACTTTTTTTTCTCCCCCTCACGTAGTCACGAGCGAGGATGACATGAGCCTAGAGACAAGAGCTTGTGATAAAACATGCCCCACGCATCACATAGCATGCAGCGAGGTCCCCTATAAATCCTACAGTACAACCAGTTGAAGGATGATGCATTGATCTGACACGCAGTCGTGCTGCACTCTGCTGTTGATTGATGTGGCCTGGCTCCTGGCCCTGCGAGTGTCTGTTTTGCTCTGTCTGCATCACATCAGGAGAGTTTGGGGAAAAGGGCTGGGGGACATTTAAGGGGAGGCAGTCAGAGGACTGAGGAGGGTATAAGGTGAGAAAATGGTGAAAGCAAAACAGGAAGGTGGCAGTTTTTTGGCCTGTTTGACTGCACACAACTGATGAAGCCAGGAAGGTTTGGGATTGATGTGTGAGGGAGCTAGGAACAGAGTCAGAGAGTACTGGCCAGCTGAATCTTGTCAGGCAGTGACTGTGAGGGGTAGCCTGGCAATGCAGAGGCAGGCATACGGAAGCCAGGTTGGCACTTGGCACTGGAGTATTCACCTGTCGACAGTGGGGGATTCTGCCAAGAGAAAAGAGAGGGAAAGCGGGGAGGGTGGTACTGGTTCATGACTGTGATGCAGAGTGTAGTCTTCTGGAAGTGGTCCCCAAAGATGTAGAAGATATTAATGAAGACTGTAAATGTATCAGACAACTGTGCATACTCTATGCATGCATGCACACAGGTGCAGACATGATCACGACTTTCCCAGCAAACACATCCACCAACAGTCGAAATAAACATTAATTCATTCATTCATTCATTTTCTACCGCTTATCCTCACAAGCGTGCTGGAGCCTATCCCAGCCGTCTTCGGGTGAGAGGCGGGGTACACCCTGGACTGGTCGCCAGCCAATCACAGAGCACATATAGACAAACAACCATTCACACTCACATTCATACCTGTGGATAATTTGGAGAACACGTTTTTGGAATGTTGGAGGAAACCGGAGTACCCGGAGAAAACCCACACATGCACGGGGAGAACATGCAAACTCCGCACAGAGATGCCAGAGGGTGCCATCAAACTCGGGTCTCCTAGCTGTGTCGCCTGCATGCTAACCACTCGGCCGCAGTGCAGCCCCTAAATAAACATACACATGAAATATGTTTCCCTACACTAATCAATGGAAAAGCACAATAGCATTTAAAGCGTACCTCTCAGTACAACACACCCTCTAATTGGGCACAACTGCTTTGCTGCTAACTACCTGCTAATTATTTGAGAGTATTCCTCTCACCCCCTCTCACCTCTCCTGCGCCGTTATTTGCAGCAAACAAAACACTTGCAAGCTTTTACTGAATAGTGCACACTCCTCCTCACGTGCAGTGATTTTATACAGATGCATATAATAGAGAGCACACCGACTGTATGAATTTTAGCTTTTACTAATCAGCGTGTTTAGATGTTGTTGGCTGCTCGACACATAACAGATACACAAGCCAAAGCCAGTGCTCTCGTTAGGCCGCTGTCAATGTGAATTTGTAACAACACGGTGGAGGCCTGAGACTACATTGTGCGCTGCAAATAATATGCATTTGTATTTTATATTTGTGCACATAAACATGATGTAGTATTGGTATGAGGTTGTACAATTATATAAATTGACTTTGTAATTACTGGTGTGAAACATTGACGCCAACAGTTCAAATGTACATCAATACGCTGCCAGCAATCTTACCACACTTTTTTCACCGCAGGAAACCTTTATTCAGTTACATTCCAGTGTCACTTTATGGGACCTTTATTTAATAAAATATCATACGAGGTTAGTCAACATTCCGCATGTTATTTTGACAGTTGTAAGGAATGTGCAGTACTGATAGAGTATGCTGATAACAAGTACACTTCTACTGTTATGAGATTACCCTCAAGGTAACTGATGCCATCAAACTGGTCTGCAGGAGAATAATATATATTAATACATAACAACTGTCATAAAACTCCCTCTTTTGCTTTCATTTTTTAATCCAAAATGAACTACATGACATTAACACAGCCTTGTGTCCCAGCCCATCTATTTGTGTGTGAAACCAGGTGTCCAGAAGTCTTGTTATGTAGGTGTAATGTGAAGGGCAATACTTATGCTCTGTTGTTAGCCTCGACTCTGGATCCAAGTCTTTGGGTCACCCTGTTTTCCTCTGATCTGGGTCCTCTCTTTCATCATGAACACCATGGATGGTAAGGCAGAGGGAGACAGAGCTTTGTGGGCTGGCAGCAGCACCGTAGCCTTGAGCTGTTATCTCTGTCCCTCGCTGTGTTGCAGAGAGCATTGAGGGGTTGCAGAGAGTAAGGGACTGTGTCAGTAATTGCTGCACAGCCTTACATTACTTTTTCTTTTTTTCATCTGCTTCCTGTGCAGAACAGGATGGTTAGCAGATGGTCTTGTTACCAGCAAAATTAAAATGAAGGCAGTAAAATTTGCTTGTGTTAATTTTCACATCCCCCCAGGTGAGACCTCGGGCATGCACAGATATGCACGTTTGTGGATTTGAACGCATGCACACACATACACACACACTGACATGCACAGTGCTGCCCTGCTGGTTTGAACACGTACCATCTGCATGCAGGGAAAGTGTGTTGGAGGAGTGAGAAGCGTGTGCTTGGCTTCAGGAATGTGTTTCTAATGTTCATAGCCATAGCTTATGTTGCTTTGGAATGTAAAGAGTGTGAGCAAACACCTAATGTGTCACACCTCAGTTTGTCCAAAGAAAGTGGGTGTTTTAAGGCCAGGCTGACAGAGCTAAAAAAGGATGAATTGGCAGTTAGAGGGAAAGGGAAGATAACAAAAAGGGGTAGACATTATTATATATGTACTTTAAATATGCATAAATAGCCTTACATGACCGGTAGTACTTAAAGGTTTGTATTTTGCAACTCTTTTTTTGCGATAGTATTTAACAATTTAGTTACTTGTAACTTTTATCATAGTGCTTTCCATCAGCCTCATTTTTAAGATTTAATGGATGGCTGCATTGGGAGAGAAGCAGACACTCTGCAGCTTACATGCCCCAGTATTCAATGAAACAAATGGAGGGAAGGAAGGTTAAGTGAATGGACTGAGTATTTCTTTTCATGTGCCTTTACCAAGATCTTCTGCACTCCAACACCATATTCAGGAGTCACCACCTAACAACACTTCACATCAACACGGATGAGCCGGACTCTGAGTCCTCTTTCCTTCGGCTACAACACAAAAATATATCCCCAGTGGCGCCTCCTAAGGTGTCGTCTCATTTGATTTAACAGAATCTTAAAATATATGAGCAAAGTAATTCACTGCAGTGAATGAACTCAAATGACATATGTTCCATTCAAACGTACTATACTGTATGTGCGACACACACTTGCACATAAGTGTCTGTATGGTGTTAGTACCAAGCTATACCACCCACGCACTCTTTGGATATAAATAAGATGTATCATATGTGAAGATGAGCTTCACAAAAATAAGGCCTACACTGAAAAAAGATTGAGACTTGATTGTGAACAATTATGTACTTTTCTGCTATCATGCACAAAGCTTGTTGCTCTGATTATTTGTCCCAGCACTGGTTTCTCTTAACCAACCCGCATCACAGATTGAGAAACTAGACCTTTTTAATTAACTAGCGTGATAGGTTTCAAATTCTTGTCAAGTCCTTGATGTGTGCAGAAGAGGGATGATGAGCCTGATGCAGTCTGCCTCTGTGCTGGACGTGACCACCACATTAATGGAGCACTAATGCAACATTCTGTCTGCTGCATGCTAATAAGCACCACACTCCCTCTCTCTAATATACTCTATTGTTGTGATGCATGACGCCGAGAGGTATAGATCAAGATGGGCGACCCTGTAAGGTGAATGTGATTTAGTCCTTTTGGGGCACTTCTAAACTGTTGATTTGGGCGGTCAAGCCATTTATTTATTCAAGCCCAAGTGTAGAGCCGGCCTTGGTTGGCATTATGCTTTCAGCTGCTGTCAGGTTGAGTTTGCATTATGTGTGACATCTTTGATCTGACATCCTTAAATAGTGGTTGCTGGTTGCATTAAAATGTGCCTGACATTAAAAAACCTGCCAGTGAGGTTTTGGTGACTTGTCTGCACAGTGCACCTGTCAGCCAATTTACCACAGGGTGCGCTTCGCCTGCGCCAAGAAGTCAGAGCTGGCGGGCTTTCAGTGCATCTTTGTCGTACTGTTTTGTCCCGAAATTTTCACTGCGTCACACTGAAGATGTGGACACTTCCTCTGGTGCGCCGCCACGCCCATCTCAATGCAGTCCAGGCTTCACAAGTGCCTGCAGCACTGAGGATTTGCAGTTCAGCGGTGAATCATTCCAAAAATACTGTGACATTCTGCCTTTGGAAGCTAGGACGCGTGGCAGTTTTCCAACACCTTTCACATATGCACTGTCTGGACATTGGTAACGCAAAGTATCACACATTTAAAAGTGATATCAACCCCAAGCTTTTACAGTCTATCCTACACATTCTGTGTCATAACAGAAATAGTGACAGAGCCATCTTGTGCATAATTAGAAATACTCTTGCAGAATGCTACTAAATGTAAATTAGGATTACACAATGACCGTTGTCATCATCAGTCAAGAATGTAAGCACTAAATTTAGACCGGAAAACAATGGCATTGAAATTGTGCATGTAGGATACCCATGGGCTATTTATACCACACCATGATAAAGCACAATCTGGCTATAAAACATCACCTGAACATTTTGTCCACCGAAAACCAAAAGCTATCCCACTTTTCACCTTCAGACCCAGCACATGCAAGTGTAACTCATCAGATAAACATGGACACTTCAAACAGGCTCAGTGTCCTGATAGAAGCAGAGTGAGTGTGATACCGGAATGAATCAGACATCAAATAGAAATGTAAGAATGGCTGCTATTAATGGCTGAATAATGGATTGGGCTGTTGAGAAAGGGGAATGCAATTGGGGACAAAGGGTATAGGGGATAATGGTTTGCTTGCATGTCACAACTTGTAAAAAGTGAGCTGAGAGAGGAGAGGAAGGCCTTGTTCATTAGGTTAAATGCTGTAAATAACATCAGAGGGTGAAGCTAAATGGAAATCAATGCAATTACCCTATTAGCATGGACTTGAACTCACTCATCAGCACATACAGACACACCACCTCCCGGCTGTGTTTCCTGCACATTTCCCCATACATTCCATACAATACGGTACATGCGTTGCTAACCAGAGAAGCAGTGGTACTTTTTGTATAGACTGAACAAGCATCAATCATCAGCTCAATTTGAATACCTAACAGTGTTTTTGCTGTTAAGTTATAATTAGAAACATAATTAGTTTGGCTATCAACATCCCTGTGCCATCTGTTTAAGGTTTATGTGCCATGATATGTTCGGTGGTCAGACAGTTTCCCATGGTTGTAGCCTTTATGTGGCTCACGTGGATTACAGTACGTTAAACATTTTAACTTGATTTAATATCCCCATTTAATAACAATTTTACATTACTTGGGCAAATGACATAGGAAATCACAAGTTCCAAATACTGTAATGATACTGTTTTAAGCAACAATACTCGGACTGCTCTTCATTAAGAATGCATGTGTGTATGCATTCTACAAACATATTTAGAGGTGCTTATTAAGGGGAGGCATATTTTTAAAAAGGCAACGAGAACAGCTGAGAGAAAGTAATACATTGAAAGGAAGCAGGCAGTCACATCTGCTGTGTTGACTGATGTGCATCGACTTGTCCATCTGGTGCTACCCGTCTCTCATCATTTTTCCTCGCTCTTTACCTGTATATCCTCATTCCGTTATGCTTCATCCTTCATTTCCTGCATTTGAACCCAGACTGAGTAAAGAATATACTTGACAATTGACATGCAAGTGCTTGCGTCGTCATACTAGTACTACTGTATGTTGACATATATACAAGACCCCTGCAGGATGAATTTACGGGGAATTGGCTTCCATGTAACTCATTTGAACCTTGGTTGTATGCATGGGTGAGGTGCCGCAAGGTTTTAAAGGCTGCCGCTGAGCGCTAAAAACATTCACACTGACAGCTAACAATTAGATGCCGCCAACATAGCTAATAGATGAGTGCACGTTGTTAATTTTGTCACAGCAGAGAGGTGGGAATTAGGAATACATTTGAATAATTGGAGAATGATACAACAACATGCCCTAATGGGGAGTGTTCCGACTGTATAACATCCATAGACTCAGACACACACATGCAATCACCAATACTGAGAGGTGGAGGGTGTGTAGTGCTCTCGTGCCTGTTTTTCCAGATCAATGATGTGCGGCTGGGTGATCGATGTGGGGGCTTAACGGAGTGGAGAGAGCTAATGGGCAGGTCAGTGGCTCAGACACATCCTGGCTCCCCCCCTGCCTATTACCACCATGTCTGTGAATAGGGCCCACCACACACACACACACACAGGTAGACAGGAGGGAACAGAGCCAAACAATCCATAGATCTCTTTCCTACTCCATTCGTTTTCATTTAAGATCTCCATTTCCCTGCTCTGCTTTATGTCACATTACACCATGTGCTCATACATCTGCATGTATTTACATAGGTGGGAGGGAGCAGATAAGAAGCATATTTCCAGTGATGTCAAGTAGATTTGAAACAGATTATCGCACTCATGCATACTCAAGTCTAACAGCCCCTTCTGTGTTTTTGCAAGATGAGGTTCAACAATAGAGGGCTTTGCTTTCCACCTTCTTCTCCCTGTTTAACCTGTCACTCTAGCTGCTCCTGTGCTGTTGGTTCAACTTCTCATCAGAATGTTAATTAGCTATATTAGCCTCTATTTAATATCTGCCAAGGATGGGAGCACACGTTGGCCCAGCCGGTCATCCGTATCTGTGCAAATACATTTTTACATACATAGGCTGCATCCGAAGTGCTACCATTTACAAAGATAATACTTCTCAGTTTTGAGTGCTCAAACCTAGTTTATGTGGTGTATAATGTATCTTAATTCTTAATTTGTGCCTACACGCTGCCTCAAAAGATAACAGAATTGTTTGGTTAATGCAGACTCAGTGGCGGTTCTAGCTATGGGCCAAATGGGCAATTGCCCAGGGCGGCATTCTCCAGGGCATGCCGCGGAGGGGGAAAGAAAATAAATTTATTTGCTAATGCTCAGCACTCATCAACGTCCACCACCTGATGTGGATGAAACCAAGCAAGTTTTGTAAGGGGGTGGGTGCCGCTGGACCTCAGCCTTCAGGTTATGTGATAATATATTAATTATATTGCAGACCAAGAGCCTAAAACATGCTATTTCACTTTAAAAATGTGAAAGAGAAAGGAAGGAATTGTTAGTCAATATGAGCTGGTTTATCTGCTTGGCTGCTAGTTGGGTGATGGTAGGAGAAGATGATAATAGGTCTGTTAATTTGTGTCAACAAAACATGAAAGATGGTGTCGATTTGCCAGAACCGCCGCTGTGCAATCTTGGACATGGGTTGAACAAAAAAAATGATTTGGATGTAGGATAGCATGGAGAGAACCCTCAAAGAGTCACCATTGAGTGGCAGTGGTTGGGACGCCTTTTTGAGTCTCCCTACGGTGAAGGCGAGAAGAGCTGCCACATTTAGTCCAAGTAATGGAGGCGATGCATGAGACTTGGGGGTTGTTGGTGGTGTGGGAGATTTGTCTTAGTGAGTTTGAAAAGTGTGAAAGAGGCATTCTGAGAAAGGGTGGTTGGAGGGTGGGCTTCCATAATATTCACTAATTTTCACTTAATTTTCCTCTAGTGAGGACAAATAGGTCCAAATGTAATTAGAGCCATTTTTGCAACCTGCACCGGCTTCCACACAGCCATGCCGTCTCTGTCTCCAGTGGCTGATAGATTGTAATGAATGTAACAGCAGTCAGATCCTTCACAAGCCTCTCAAAAGCTTAAGTCCCTTTATTAAATTAAGCAAACGCTGCCTTAGGCCAGGTCTGCTGCTGAGAGAGAGGGGTTGCGTGGGGTAAAGGCTGCAGAGATGAAGAGGAATGTTTAGCAGTGGCAATGTCGAGGTGGGGGATAAAAGAAGATAGAGGAGAAAAAGATGAGCTATATAATACAGAAAAATACCTCCTTACAGCCTGTGTTTGCGTGAAGAGTATATAAAAAGTGTACCAGACATTTTGATGAGCTTGTTGGGTATTGTGGAGACAGGGTGCTGATTATTGCTAAGCCTGGTGATGTCATAATAAGTGAATTGACGCCCATCACAAACTTTGGGTCATACTGATTATTTTTTTCTCCTTTCCAGTATGTCTTTATCAAATGCCATTTCAAGCTACAACCTTTTGAAATAATAATATCAAAATTGAATATTTTCTTGAAAAAACTAAAAGGTTAATAATGAAACATGCTCATGGTAGCCCAACCCCCCGTCCCCATAATGCCGGGCACCCCCTAGGGGGAAGCATCCCCCAGTTTGAAAACATTAGACAAATGTGCAATTGTAGAGGGATCGTATATAGCATGCATGAGCATATGCTATCAAAAACTGTGCAGCAATAACATTTCAATGATACACTTAATGAAGTCATGCATAATAATGTTATCCTTTAATACCGAAACATATTTGTGGAAAATTTGCAATGCCGGTGTGAAGACTTCTCACTGCCATCAAAGACACATCACCAGAAATTACTCAACAATAAAAGCTATAATAAAACGACTAATTAAATAAAAGAAATTATAACAGAAGGTTATGTGGCTATAAGTGAACAGAAGGGGTCTCCATCAGTGAAGAGAAAGCTGTCCAAAGGGGTATGAGCACAGACGGCGTGAGACACAAGAGGCGGAGGTCTGTGCTGTGTCATTATACCTGCTCACTCTCACTAGCAGGTCAAACAGAGGTGAGGGATACACAAGCACTTGGATGAAAGGCAAGGCACAACAGGCGACATCACTCACTGCATCCTAATGCACATTCAAGGGTAAGGTCACGGCATCTAAAGTGCAAATATGAGCTGTTAAGAGTGTCTCTGCTGTGCTCCATGGTGCAGGTGCAGGTTTAGATAAAAATCCAGCCAGTGCATTATTACACTTCCTCTCTAGTATGCAAGCATCACCTATCTAATCCTGAATTCTCATCCTCGGCTTTAGGAGAACAGTGCGGCCCTTATTGCTTACAAGAGTGGCTTTGATTTTACAATCTGTGCAGCCGCTACTATCTAATCCACAGTAAGACCATTGATAAACCAGGCCGGGTTGGTAGAGGTTGTCATCATCACTGTGCTCTTGGTTGGTGGCTGTCCCCTTGTGGACATTTGTAGGAATTACCTCCTTCTATCTTATATGGGCTGTGCATCCCCAAGCAAAACAAAGGAACATTTTCTTTACACATGTTGCTTGTTTCAATAAAAAATACAACACTATTATATTATTCTGTTTTCATATTAGCGGGCTGACTGTATTCTTGATGTGTGATTAGAGAGAAGAAAAGGGGGGAAATGGATTTTGTGGATTAATTCAATATTAACTACTACATTTATTTAACTATAATGGTTCATTTTGGTTTGTATGATGTACAATATGTTTACTATTGTGGTTGCAGTCTGGAGTGGTGTAGAACTACACATCATCATATATCAGATCATATATCATTTGAATAGTTTTATTGTACGGACAAAATATTAGGCACAGTTTTCAACATGAATACAAAATATGAATAAAGAGGTCTGCATTGTGAAAATGCACAATTTGATAGAGCTCATATTTCATAGATACAACAGTATATTGAGATACTTGTTGATTCATGGTTTTTGTTTTCCTTTTTTTGCTGAGGCATACTTTCAAAGTTGTCATATATTATATATACAAAATATGTGTATATCATATCCTACATAGGTTTCAAATAATACAGTATAAATATATACTACACCTAAGAAAATATTTTTTAAGGTGTCAGCAGCATATTCACACAATAAAAAGCTACACATTTTCACATGTATATGTGGTAATAAATATAAAATAGTATGGAGAAGCCTCACATGTCTGTGTGAATTGTGATTGTTTTCGCAATGCTTGAGTGGCTTCTTTCCTTCCACAGTTCAATAACACTCATATTAGGTAAACTGGAGACTCAAAACCGTCCATAGTTGTGAATATGTGTTTGAATGGTTGATTGTCTGTGTAGTATGTGCCCTGTAATTGTATAGTGACCAAGGCCAGCTGTGGTAGGCTCCAGCTCACTCTTGACCCTAATAACGGTACTCTCATTAGATTGTGCAAATATATGAAGTGGCCAGTCTGAGCATATTGCATGACTAAAACATTGTGTTATTAAGTTGAAGGTACCCCATAATAGTTAGCAAGCAACAGTAAGTGACCACTTTGTTTTTATGTCATTGGTAGGGTAGGGGGAGGGTGCAAAGAAGAGTCTGTCTTTCAGGCTTGGGGGCGTGGATGAAGGGGGTGGGGGAGCAGGTGCTTATGCCCCTACCCTCCACTCCCCTCCTCCGGCGTGTCTGTCTGTCCTGCCCCCGTCGAAGAGGAAGCCCCACCTCCCTGCTCTCTTGCTCTCTGCAGCCGGCAAACCTTCCTCTCTCGTCTGTACTGCCGGAGCTTCCTGCGTGACAACAAAAGTCTCGACGGGGAGAGATGGATCCGTGCTTAAACCGCCTATGACGCCAGGACGTTACTCGTTATTCAGTCAAGCCTGGAATTAGCCCATTCTTGATGTTTGCGGTGAGTGTGGCGTTTAGAACATTTAGGACTGAAGAAGCGAGCATATGGCGAGGTTTGTGCAGGAAGTCGTAACTATATCGACGAAAATAGTCTGTCTTGCCGGTGTTGTACGTGTGCGAGTTAGTAGCGATACAAGTGTTTAGCACTTATTCAATGTATGTCTTGTTAGAATTTGCCATACAATTATCTGTTAAAAGCAGATTAGCCTGAAGGTTTGACCCCCCCTCTCTAATCACCTCCCCACTCAAATTAACTTCTAGTTGATGTGATTATCATGCAAAACACAGCACAAAGCCTTTGTTTAAACTCTCTTTACTCTGTTATTCAAATCAAATAAAGTGTGTTGTAGCTAGTGGGGCTCGTTTGAAGCTAATTTTCTCCTGTGTACACTCGTCGAGAAACACATGTTCTTGACCATTTGGTGCCCTCCAGGATGTGACCCTCAGTGTCTATGTGTGCGTGTGCGCGTGTGCGTGTGCGCGGCAGGTGGACAGTGTTGAACCCTTCCCAAGCGCGCGCCTTCACAGCACTCGAAGCGCGGGCACGTACAACAGCTGCTTTTGTAGCTGCGCATGCGCACACCCCACTCGCCGCACACCTGTGATTGCTACTGAAGCAACAGGCACCGACACTAAGACCTATGATTGGTTGGTTTGATTATTGGTGAGACATGCTATAGCCCACCTTCGAACACCTTCTCCTCTGATTTAAAGGCACAGGAGCATACTGCATCTCTTTCTTAATTTGTTCGCGAGGAAGGAAACTAAAAAGCTAAATAGTCAACAAGTGACATGGTTGCTCAGAGTGTTGACTCACCACCACTAGCATTTTGGCGGAGAATTGCAGGGAAAGCGCTCGGCTGCAGCGGAGGGGACTACACAGAACCCTGAATGCTGGGGCTGTTGGACAAGGGTACATTTCGCCATCCCTCTTCACATTGAACATTCATGCTTTCATCTGTTTGTGGATTATTTCCAATCTTATTTCAAGTTAGTTGGGGAAGATGTTGGCTGTATATTTATCCACAGGTAGAGTATATTATTTGTTCGAGGAGCGGTGGCATTCATTAAATGACACATCTTTGTGGCAGACATGAGTGTAGAGTAGGCGCAGGTGAGTAAGCATGCCGTGGGTTTTGGCTTCTGGATTATTTTTAGTATTCCTAATCATTTCGATGATGAAATTATTATTGGTTGCCATTAAAAAGTTGCAAAGGGTAATCACATTAGTCATTCTCTAACTCAGCGATGTGAGTGTGTGCATGTACATGCAATCGTGCCATACACTGGCCCACCTTTTTCAGTGGTACCAAAGGAGTGAAGTGTACTGAATGTGCTTGACTTTCGGTGCAAAGTGAGCCCAAATGTGATGCGATAGGCCTAGTACTAGTACGCCCTTAGTAATTGTTTGTGTTTGTGTGCTGTATTTGACATACATACAGTATGTGTGTGCTGTCCTTGTTGGAAAATTGTTTGATTTATTACTCCAGGAGTCCTTGTTTTTATGTGTTTATTTGCTTCTTGGATTACACTAAAACTACTTGGTTGACATAAAAGTGTTGGAGGTCTGCACTTCAGTGCCATTCAAGTTATACTTTCAGCAATTACTCACAAGCTCTCTGCCTCACATTAAGATATAACGGCATGGATAGACTTGACAATGAGAGAAAGAAATTCTCATCTTTTTCTCAGAAGAAGCCTGTTGGATTTCTGTTCCCTTGTAAGGGACGAACATACGATATGTCTAATAGTTGAGCATCTGATGAGCGTGTAAGATGATGTATGCAAAGCTGGTTCATTCCAAGCGTTTCCCCTCCACCACAAGTCCTTCAACCTTTTACTCAGTGAACTTAACAGGTTGGCATGTTGTCAGGGGCCTTTTGTAATGTGTGTGGTGTTGGGCCCGCCTGCAGTGTGGTGAGTGTCTGGGAGGGGGGGGCTTGACGGCAGCTGTGTTCAGGAAAGTGTTGGTGACAGTTTGTCTGTGGCATCAGCACCTGGCGCTGTTTGGAGAGTGATTAGCACCGTCCCAAGCAGCTCCCTTTACTGTTTACACAAGGAGCGAAGAGTTAAAGGTGACTCTCTTTGCATTTCCTGATCAACAAATTCATTGATGCCTTTGAATACTACTGACTGTAGCGAGAGAGAAGGTATTTTGCATGGCTTTGCATAGTTCCTCAGTAGAGAGGATGGGGATATCTTTCACTTGGCAAGCCTTGGTTTTGACTAGCTTTACAAAACAATGTCCTGAGATGGTATGAAAATGGCAGTGCACGCAAACCGCTCTCTTTGTGTGTCAGGGCAGGGTGGCTATGTGGTCTGCCTGTGTGATGGAAGAGAAACCACTGTTGGATGTCTGGGAAATGAAGGTTTGGCTTGGCCAATACGCACACTTTCCCCCCTCTTCTGTCACCACATCTGCCAATCTATCAAGAGCTCAGTCTGGGTTTTCTGACATTTTGGGTTCTGTTTGATGACTTCACCCATTGGAGACAAGGGATGTTTAAGAAAACAGTAGTAAAGGGACGCTGGACCGTTTAAGGCAGCTGAACAAAGAAGTCATAAAGCACTTGCCTGGAAAAATGAGCGAGATTGTGTAGTGACAGACAGACAGGACGGCCGGGTAGGGACAACCCAATCAAATAGCACACCAGGAAGTTGTCAAGTACAGCACGGCAAACCAGACACATCCTGCGGTTATTTCTTGTTATTCAGTGCGCATTGTTTTTGATTCTATAGTTCCAAGCTATTCACCAATTGCTATGTGCTCACAAACGTGCATGGTGGTATGTCCATGTGTCACCCGGGCATGAGCAGTGCGTGGTTGAAACACTTGTTTCTTGTGTTGAATTATGAAAATGTTTTTGGAAATTAATTTGATATGTGTCCACATCATTAAATACACCTGCACAGATACACAAGGGATAAATTAAAAGAGCTGTATCAAAATATTTATAGAAAAAACCTTTGACAGACTGTCATTAGTTAAATAACATTTTATTATGAAGACACAATATGTCGCAAAGGGAAGAACTAATAGGCTGCATTTCCTCACAGTTTAAACAGTTTAAACCGTCCAAACCAGTTTGACTCACTGTCACCATATCACGTTAGAGAGCAGAGTCAGTTGTGTGGGACAATGGTTGTCGTTGGCTTGAGTAATTCTTGCCCCACTCACCACTCCAAACCTTGCTGTAGATATCTGTGGATCGTGTGTGTTCGTTTGTGTTTGCCACCATTTGCTGCTGCCGTTGTCGTACCACTGAGGCTGATAAGCAGAGGCTAAATAAACACAACGCAGGCAATATGAGCATGCTAGATAAGGGACTTATACACACACTCAGCAGTGACCATACTTGACTAGTGTCTCACCTCTTTCATTCAGCATTATTAATATGAGTATACGCAATACATAATGCATGCTCCACCTGTGTGTGATTGTGTCTATCAGTTTTATGATTGTCCTTCCTCCAGTGACATAGGCTAACCAAGCATTGTGCTACAGGGAACTCTTTAACAACAGTCTTTTCCGACTTCTATTTCACCATCTTGTCTCCTTTCCTTCTATCTGTGTCTGACTGCCACACACACATACACGTCACTACCATTCATTTGTGACATCAGCTGACTGTCATACTGCGTATTTTGCTCAGCTCATGGACAGAGCTCACCGTCTTCAACCTGATCTTTGTTGATTACTTTGCGTTATGTGGCTGCTGTTTGTAGAGATGCTCTTTTATATCTAAGATCAATTCATTTTTGCACATTCATGTCATATTGCTGAATAGAAATAACTGAATGGCTTCTGAATGTAACTAAGTAAGGAAACCTTCATGAATAAATCCCCATTGCGCTTTTATTGGCTTCATTTTGCCTGTACTCCGGTAAAAAGCATTGTAACCATAGAAAATAATGCTGGCCATATTTCCTCAAATAGTGGGCCCTGGCCATTAATTGTTGGGGACCACATGTGTATTCGAGGTAAGGCATACAATACAGGATTACTGATTATTTGTTCAAGTAGATGATAAACCTGGAGATTAAGGCACATCGTTTATTAGAGTGGATGGCGCTGTTTGAGATAACAATATTTACATTTTGATTATTATCTTTTTCAATTAAATGGGATTTCAAAAAAAAAAGAGGTTGCATGGTGCCCTAATGATTATTATGCTGCTTGCATGGGCAGGACATCGAGGAATCTCCTTTTGGGCATCTCTGTTTGCAGTTTTCATCTTCTCCCTTTGCGTGGGTGAGTAGTAGTTAGTAGTTAGTGACCAGAAGGGAGCTTTGATGACAGGCCAACATACAGTAATATCAGGTCCTTAGTGACACTGGTTGTCTGTGTCTACATATGCCTAGTGGACTGGGATAGGCTATAGCTTCATCTAACCCTCAACTGAATAAGTGTTGTAGACTTTAATCTCCAGAGGTGTGGAGGGAGAAAATGGAAAACAGAATGTTTAATCTATATAGTACCAACCATCACATGCAGCCTGTGTGTGTTCTTTGGAATCTTGGCAACAGTGCACAGTTACAAGCCATGATAAGGTCAATGGCAGCGCCTCTGTTCTACATGTTTACTTCCATTTGGGCGTCTGAATTCACAAACGCAGCATCTGTCATGTCTTGCCGCTCTGCCACCTTCCCCCGTGTCACAGCAGCAGGTGCTTAAACGACAAGGTCAGCAGGACCTGGTGGTGACGTAGATGACGATGATGATGATGTTGATTGCAAGGACGGGTGAGTCAAGAGTGGGCTCTCCTCTCAGTCGAACAGCTGGGCTGGTGCTGAAGCTGGCCCTGTCATTATAGGAGCAGTGGGGGCAGCATCCCCCTCAGCAAGAGGCTGCTGAGAGTGTGCAGCCATACAGACAACAGCTTGACTCTCGGGGCATAGACCATGAGCGCCAGAGAAGACAGAAGGCACTAATGTGTGCATGCTTTTTGCGTGTCTGAGTGTGTGTTTGCATATGTGTGCTTGCACCCTAAGCAGCATTGTGAAGCGTAACCAGACTGTGCTGTCACGCGCCCACGCTGGTGCCTCTAAGAACACAGCCACACTCCCCAAATGACATACACACACACAACACACAGCAACCTCCACCACAGTCAGCATGTAATTAACAGACAGAGGAAATGGTGCTGTCGGCGTGGGTGAGTCGGATGCGGGGAGGGGATAGAAAATCATCTGAGCTCGTGCCTACCCTCAAGACACACTGCCTCTCTGTGTCTCCGAATAAAAGGAGGGGAAGGTGACTAGAGGGAAAAGATGCAGTCTGGTCTTTTGAAATTTGTGTTTTTGTTGCAAGCTGCTGGCAGGCAGGTTGAGGTGGTGGTGGTGTGCAGGGAAACTAGAGGAGAGCAGAAGTAGGAGGTGAGAGATGAATAATGAGGTGCACACATAAATCCTTTTTTATTTCTTTGCGCTTGTGTGTGTGTGTGTGTGTGTTTGTACTCAAGACAGTGAGAGCAAGTGAGGTCAGAGAGAGATGTACTGTGCTGTAGCTGCATAATGGAGGCCTGCTGTATAATGACAGCTCTCACACAGGCATTACTCCCTGGCTCTCTTCCTGATTCCTCACTCCTCACTCCCTTGTTTCTCACCCTCACTTCTTTGGCTTCTGCCTTTCTGATTCTCCAGCTCGGCAGTCATAGAGCTGCCTTTTGTAAGATATGCTTGATATGATGGCTTGGCCTTTGCTACGAGGTCCAAGAGGTGTCATACATGCACTCAGGCATGCGCTTGCAGGTGTCTGTGCATGTGCAAACACACAAACAGACACATCCGTTCTTTCGTGCCTGAGGGTAGATTGTCTTGACATCTCATCTTTGAAGTCAAACAAACCTAGAACCACTAGAGCAGGTTTTTCCTGCTGTGCTTCAGAAAAGTGTGTGTGTGGGGGTGGGTGATGACATACATTGGTGTATACTTATGTCAAACCTTCACCATCAGTGCCTCACCTACCTTAACCTTTTTGAAGAATGCCTGTTGACCTAAATTGACAATGTGACCCCGGTGCTTTTTTGTACCCTAGCATTTGTGTGTTTACGTAAAGTTAGGTCCAGAAGTATGACAATTATACACCTTTTTATTATTTTGTGAGTTCATTGCAGCATCACTACTACTGTATTTCTACATCTGTCTGTCTATAGTAAGATATGTTCTTACATGGCCTCCTCCCACGCTTACACCCCCTTGTCAGCACATCTTTAGCTAGCTAACAAGGCTGTCAGCCATAGCGGATGACACATTCTCATCACGCTAACACTAAAATCCCTCCTGTGCAAGTGGCTGAGCTACTTAACCCTGACTAATTTCACCATGACAGGAAGTTGAACCTGCCCTCAAACTGAATTCTTGAGTCTTCTCTCACTGTGGTTTGGACACCGTCTATTTTCGGAGTAATCAGATTCTATGATCTGAGCTATTTTTCTACTTGTCTGCTTACTGGTCACACAATAATGAAAGTCAAATGCAGCTATACAACTGTTGTTCCTGTTAGCATTCAACACATATACGTTAGGATTATCCACTGACAAAGAAGAGTTTTCCTGCATAGAACATTTGTTAATAAAGTCAAACCCTTCAAACAGGTTTATGGGACAACCAGTACAGTACACATTGTGTATTTGCTCCATTAGCACAGTGGAAAATGTCAACAAACATTGTTAACTGTACGAGAATTTGGAACTCGATTTTAAAAAGTGTATAATCACCTCCCTTGCCAAATATTTCACGTCAATGAATTGCAGCCACACTTGTTTAGCCAGTGGCTCCTAAAACTTAAGTGTGGCAAGCCAAGCTAGTTAAAAATGCATCTGCTTCCCTTTGGAGTGAATGATATTTCCACAGTTGTGGGCCAATCCTCTTCCAGCTTTGCTCCGTTGAACCTGGCGTATTAGTAGACGTGTTGGTAGCTAGATCAGTTGGATGGGACGCCACTGCTAGTTTTAACGAGCTGATAGGCAAATCCCTTCCTGGTTAAAGATTAACCACTTGCCAAAGCTGCCACTGTATTATCTACCCACTGGCCGGGGCACACAGGAGCCAAGAGGATTTATTTGATGTAGCTGTGTGTGTGTGCATGTGTTTTTGTGAGACAGTCACAGAGAGAACAAGTAATTTACATTCCAACTAGTAAAATGGTGGACCTGTGTGTTTATTTGACTACGGGAGTTAGTGATCGGCTTTACTCCCAGTGTGGTGTTAAAACTGCATGTTTACTGTATGCCATTTAGCAGTTAATCTGCTCAAGCCGCGCGCGCGCGCGCGCGTGTGTGTGTGTGTGTTTGTGTGCGTGTATGTGTGTGTGTTTATGGGCGGGATAATGTTTGTAAGTGTGTGGGTTGTTGTAATCTACATTCCATTCTTTAGGCCTTTTGTTTTGTTTTCCCTCAGGGTGTAACGGAATGAAAGGGTTAAGAGCTCGAGGAAGCACAGTCAGTAATATATTCTTTTAAAATTCAGGTTGTCAGTGCAACTGTTGAACTTGTGCATGATTTCCAAAATTCAAAACATGTATTCACATCACTTAAGACTTTGATGCACTTTTAAGATTCTCAGTTAAATCACTTACCTCAAGTCTCACTGCAACTGGATTTAAAGGGTCGGGAAGAGCACCTTATGTGTGCATTAACCAATTAACTGGGAGATGACACCATCTGCTGGATATTTGAAGTACCTACAGTCACCTAGCCTTGGAGGATTAACCAAGTGTGTTTGTATGTGAGGGATGCAGGAGGCAGCCTGAGTTGTGTGGACTGTTCTCACTGATTAAAGCCTGGGCTTGCTTGCCTTGTGAATGTTTGCTTGACTTCTTATTGCGCATGTTGTGAGCCTCAGTGACATATTAGTGTTACACCATATAATTATATAGATGGAAACATGTCAACTGTGGGACAGAAAACATTAGTTCCACACAGTTGTATAGAATGTTCCTCAATATCTATAATGAAGATTTGTGTCCAACTAGGTGTTCTAATTTAAATTCTATATGTAATAATTGATTCCTTAAATTGTGTTTCTTTATGCTTTTGTCATCAAAGTGTCACATTTAAAGCTATTTTCCTTATTATGAAGAAGTAACAGTACATAACTGATTAATTTGGGTCCTGGTGGTTGCCTGATGATAAGAGCAGGCTGGGCTGTGTGATGATGGGGAGATAGAGCCAGAGCATGTTGTGAAGAACAGAATTGTGCTTTGTCTAGGGATGACCTTTGCCTCTGTTCTCGCCACCGTATAGCTCCGTCCCAAGGTAATACCTCTCTGCTGTCATCTCTGTAGCCTGCCTGCTCTCTCCTTCTGCTGAGAAAAGAGGTGTACAGTAACAGAAGGAAGTACAGCATACACAAAAAGGACACATTCACACCTCTGCAGGGAGCAACACTTGTGCTCCTTCCTGTATTGTCCACCACTATCACCCTGTTTACTATTGGTCTAGCATACATGCACCATCTTGCTTTTGGTGCAGAGAGAAATCACTATGGAGTCAGTGTTTCCATTCTTCTGAATGCCAAAATAGTCATGACACGCCAGTCATGCCCATGAAGCTAACTGATCTTAGCTCATTGTGGGCAATGCTCCTATAATCTACAATGCTTGAGGGCTCGACACAGGCCTCAACTTGTCTTTCTTTCTCAAGAAGGGAATTTACCAACCCTTAGTGCTCTCAATTGCATCAATACATGCACATGCATACAGCCTGTGCTCACCCGCCAGAGGGGTCAGACGTGGCGAAGGGCTGAGCATCTTCCTCTGCTTTCGCTCACTTACACCTTCCCCCAATCCGCCTTGGTAGGGCATGCATGCCTGTGTGTGTTATCTACAAATGGCCAAGGAATTATAGGTTGAGAGGGGTGGAGGAGGAGGAGGGAGAGTAAGAATAAGGGAGGGAGGTTTATGTGTGGGTGGGGAGGTGGCGGGGAGGGGGGGGGGGTTGAGGTCATGTGACATCACAGCAGCTGCTAGGCTAAGAATTTCTGTTTTCTCACTCAGAGGGAGAGAGCGAGAGCACGGAGGGGAGAGATAGGCAGCGCGTGTGGTGTGTTGCTTTGTTAGATAAGCTCCAAACGGTCTTTGTGAGAGGCAGCGCCACAGACAGGAAAAGGCAGGCGGGGAGGCAAAGCTGGCGGACGAGGCTGGGCAAAAGCAGATAGATAGACACGAGGGAGGAAGAGGCTGAGCAGGAAGATGGTGTACGTCCTGTCAGTGGCCGCCGGTGTGCACTGGTGTGGGCTGAACATGCAGCAGACATGGGGGATCCAGGCGCTTCCACTCCTTTATGCAGTAAGGAGCTACAGCCATGCTATCTGTTTGTCTCTTGGGAGGGAAGAATGGTGGTAGGGGGTTGGCGGTGGGGGGGGGGGGCATGAACTGAGGCCAGACCTCCGGATGTGTGGCTCTGTGTGTTTTGTCAAGCTTTACGCTTGTCTTGTTCCACTGTGTAGATTCATGTGTGCGTTGGACCTATAGCCTTTTTTTACACATTTACACTCCTTGCTTACTTTTGCAGTCTTTTTTCACCACAAAGAGGGTTATCTAAGTTGCATTACTGGACAGGGCAGTGTTTGTGCATGTGCGTGTGTGTGTTTGCCATTCTCCCAATGGTGCAGTGTGTATTGTTCAGTCAGTAGTCATTGTTGACTCCATTATTAATTGTGCGCCGGGTTCACATGGAGTGCACCGGGTAACTGGGGGGTTAAAAGCAGGACTATATGGGAATGTTATTCTCTCTGTCATGTCTGACTTGCTGCTGTGTGTGTCAAACAAACACGCAGGGTTGTGTGTAACTCTGTTCCACAGTCTTTTTATAACACCCCCCCAGCCTCCAGGGTAAACTCACATGTAAACCTCATTTATACAATTGTGGTATTGATATATCGTTTTAGAAAAAAAGTAAATGGACCATTTTTATGCACTATACACTATAAGGCTGTCCTCTTGGCTGCCCTTCAAGTGTTTGTGTGTGTCTGCTGTGCTGGAGCATGTAAGGCTACCACACGCCCTTCTGGCATTTAGGGATTCCACTGACTGAGGGGCTGTCAACATAGTGTCACCTTTCAACACATACACGCGCACACACACACGGGAAGGAAAGGAAAGGAAACCACCTTCCGCCCTTTCTTCCCCTCCAACTGTCTTACGCTAACAATCAGCCTTTTCCATGAGTGCTGATAACACGCACAGTTTACACACAAGGTACAATCACCAAGATCGTGTCAGAGCATGTGCCGTTCCTGTGTAGTGCATAGTCTCACCTTTAACCTCAAGCAGACACACAGCCAGACTTTTAGTTCTTGGCTAAGGAAGGATGACCTGCCCTCGTAACCTTCCACCTCTGACCCAAAACTATACAATGAAAGCCCCTTGCCCCCTCACACCACCAATCCCCATTTGCTCCAGCTGTCACAGAAACTCAGCAGCACACTGTCACTGTGCATGGGAGCTGCTTTGCATGTGTCCTTTTTTGCATCCATTTTGTCTCTTGTTCATTTGCATCGTCCTCATTCAAGTAGAGTATTCTCTTTACTAATGTCTGGAGACATTTTTGACAGCTCGCTCATTTAAACGAGTATTGAAATGCTCCTCCTGTCTCTTCTGTCCACCTTTTAGGCATGAGCCATGAGCCAAAGTCACCATCCTTAGGAATGATCTCCACGGCAACCCGTACAACGGCGACTGTCAGCCCCCTCACCCCGTCGCCTCTTAACGGCTCCATCGTAGCCAATGGAAGCCCGGCCTCACAGTCAGCTCACTCTGGATTCGCCGCAGCCCTCAGAAAACTGGCAAAACAGGCAGAAGAACCACGAGGTAACATTGTGATGGTAGCGTAAAATCAGTCTCCAAAGCCTCCTTCTGTTGTGTTTATGCCACCGATTTATTTCTACGTATTTGTGCATGTCTTGTCATGGTTGCTAATAGTGGCGGATTCAAGTGGAATTATGTCGTTTTACTGGGACACTTAATGTGGTCTTTATGTATGTCAAGTACATGGTTTTTGCATGAACCCCATCATACAGTTTTCCAAATGATTCTACATAAAATACAATATACAAAAAATATTAATGAAGTTTATCGAGGTGTATGTAATGTATATTTGTGTTCTCATATGTACTGTAAATCTAGACTCAGCCAGCTCTGGTGTCCACTCTCACTCTTAAATCACATCTCCCCTCTGCAGGTCACATAGCACCCCTGCATGTAATTTATTACATGCAGCTAGAGAGAAGACTCGGCTCTCATCACCTCTGTCTCGATCCTTCTCTTCTTCATCTCACTTTGTATCCTCAACCCTGCATGCATGCTTGATTACTTTCCACTCCAAGATCAAAATCCCCCTCCCAGAAGCTGTTCCTGTCACCTGTTTTCTTTTTAACTCTTTTTTTTTTTTTTGTCTTGGGCACGTTTTTTTATATAATACTTTTTCTTCTTCCTTTCTGGCATGGTTGCTTGGGTTTTAATGTTTTTTCCATAATGTTGCAAGAGGAGAATATGTAAATTCAAGTCAAAGTTTTGTTATTCATTGTGTACCATTAGGCGCCAGATCATGGCTGATGAAGCCCTTTTTTCATAAAAAGCGCAAAACTTTATATTTATATGCTAATTATACGGCCTGGCTGGTCTCGGATGTAGTCTGTATATGAGTCAGTCGTTGGGGCACAAGGGCAAGAGACACCATTTGTGTTTGGAGCCATGACCCTGGGGTGGAAAGAGGCATGTCACCCCCGGAGCTGCAGCCATGTCTCTGTCTGCTGAGCCTATATTTATAGGCCACACACCACAACACCTCCACACATGCAGACAGTTGTCTTTGCAAACTCCTAAGCAAGCAAGACGCTGCCTGCTGCTGCCGTCTTTTCATGGGCTGCCTTGACTCAATCTCGTGGTTAGGTGAGTTGTGCAGCATGCTGTCTATGGGATAGCATGACTCACTGTCCCATGGCCTGGAGGAATTAGCTTGGTGTGAGTGCTGCTATCACCACCTCCAGCTGCTGAACTGATTTGAGTCCCAGAGCACCGTTGCTGTTCACGCGTACGTGCACGCAGAGACACATGCATTGTCAGATGTCTGTGGCAAGTATAATGAATAGTTCTGTGTACTGAGTGCTGCCCTGAAGAGGGAGGTGATGGATAATGAGTATCAGAGCGGCACAAAACACTGACACACACACACACACAAATGATTGCTGATAACACGCTGCCTCAAAAAACATGGCACGCTGATATGTGATTAATTAGGCAGATCTGGGTTTAATCCTCACAGTTGTTTCCTCTCACACGCTTATAGACGCACCAGCAGAATGTCATAACTGGTTTCATACCAACTGTTGTACCCTGCCTGGAAATGGAGTGAACACACAGAGAGAGAACCAAAGGTGCACAAGATTGGCAAGAAAAACAAAGATGATGATGAAGTCATTAGCAGATTTGTAAAAACCTGGTGTCTATCAGATTTTGTGTGCATGCGCACATTTGTGCGTGTGTGTCCGGAGGCTCTTTTTGTTTCTTGGAACCCAGAGCATGCTGGGACAGCGAGGCAGTGTGTCTGTGACCTCTCCATCTGGAGCCTGCCTGGAGCTTGCACAGCCTGGCTGCGCTGTGCATTTATCTTCAAGGCAAAATCCTTCAGGCTGTGACTGTTACTGACACACTCACAAACAAGCTCATTTGACAACACACAGGACACAACACCCCATCCTCAAGCCCGCACCCCAAAACCTCACTTACCATGCTGCATTAAAGTGCAATGTGCAATTTGTACAGTCAGCATAAGACACACAAGCTTCCTTTCTGTTCCCTTTCTTTTCATCCGCCATCTTCTTTTCCCTCTCTGGCACCACTACACACTTAATAATGTGTCCCCCTATCTTCCGGCACACCCCCCACTACACACATACACACACATAGACAGTGATGCAGATTTACAGGCTTTGTGTGCCGTCAGCGTGTGACCAAGACCACAGGAGCAGGTGTATGCTACGTTTGTTTGTGTCCGTCAGGATGTGTGCAGAGGTACATGTGTTGTGCAGTGGCATATGGATGTAGGACTGGCTGGGTGCTTTTATGCACCCCAGGTGTGAAATGGATGGTTTAATTAAGTGCTGATGTTCATGTAATGCATGCTGGGATGGAGAGGTGGTGAGGGTTTCTTGATGGGGTGGATTAGGCAGTTTGCCAGTAGTGGAAGAGCTCGGTAGGGGCAAGTTGGCAACACCAAATAATTTAAGGAATTGTGTAAAGGTTAGCGATCCAGCTGAATCATAATTAAACTTACTGCACTGAAATAAACAACCTGCTGAGAAGCTTTGGTGACATGTTGGCTTTTTTTGGTTGAGGTCACGGTTGAAAGCAAAAGCTTCTGCAGGGACCACAGCCCCTTACAACAGCTTGGTTTGTTGTTTGTTAATGAGTACCGTGCTTTCAATGTGTGTGCATGTGTGGCTCAGCTTGTGCGGTCAAGTGCGGAGGCAGGCTGTGCTGTGCGAGTGGAGACTGGTAATAGAGAAGGCGATCCAGAAAGAAGAATCACATAAATCAAACAGCATGAGATGCCATGCTCACGTTCTCTCCTCACTCCTTGAGACCCCCTTCTCTCTCTCACTGTCCTTCTAAATCCTTCCATCCCATCATTGAGAGTTTCATTCCATAATATTCATTTGCAATATGCAATATCTATCATCTATTTTATATCTAACTTTGAACTAGTTCAAAATTTAAATGGTGACCACTATATTCGTACTGAACTGAACTTTGAACTAGTTCATAGGAACTATGGACTTGCACAGCACTGACCAGCGGTCAAGGTTCAATCAAGGCATGTGATAGCTTTCCTCTGAATGTTCTTAACTCCTGTTTCATTGTATTGAACAGAACAGAAAACATATTGAAATACAGATTAAATAGCATCATATGCTTTGGAAGAAGTGATAGAATAGTATGGTCTTTGTTCTTTACACAAGTAAATCAGGTAGGGTGTTGAGAAGCAGTGTGTGGGTGTTTGGTGACAAGTGAGTTGGTAAAGGAATCACAGCAAGGTTTTGCGTGTTAATATTATTTGTCAGCTTGCTCCTTGATTTCCCTTTCCCACTCACCTGCTTGTCTTGCTGCTCACTTATTTATTTAGGCCCTGCTGCTTTTTCTCCAGTCTTGCCATAACATGGAAAAGGAGGAAAAAGCAGAGGAGATGGAACAAGGGGTTGGTGGGGGGATGGTGGGAGAAATAGAGTGGAGGTCTGTTGCTTAGCAGTACTGTATCAGTGTGATCACCCCTCCCTCATCTCATCTCTGCCTCTTCTTTCCTTCTAGCCTCATTTGTTCCCCCTCCCTTGTGCATGTATGCTGAGTGTGTATGTGTGTGGTGAGTGAATAGGCTGTGACACAAGAACTGTATTAAGCCTACCTTCGTTGTGCAGGCTGAGTGGGCAGCTATTGATTGGCCTAGTCTTGAAGGGGAAAGTAATGGCTCTCCGAGGTGAGGGGGGAGGATTAAGCCACTAATTGACTCTGTGTAGACAAGATATGCTTCCTCAACATCCTCACCCTACTCACCCATGTGCACCACTTGTCATCTACCTATTGTCTCACCTCACACCTCTTTTGCACTCTCCCTCGCAGTTGTTTTAATCCCAGTGACCTCCCATCTCATTTTTCATTTTCATGTCTCACCTCACGTGTCATCACCACTGTTGTCTTCTTGCCCCTCGTGGACCTCCACATCTCTTCTCACCACAGATTGTCAGATCTCTGGACAGTCGCCTGACTGCCATTATTGATTGCTTCCTTTTATTAAGTGGTATTAGTCAGAATGAGGTGGTTTAAAATTTGCCAATGCCCTGACCGCACCCACCGTGAGATGATGATGTCTGTTCAGTTGCCACGGTAACCGTTGCGAAGAAAAAATGGCGATATGGACAAGACTTGTGGTTTTTGTTCTGATGGCGTGATATAGGTGCGGAGGAAGTAGACATGAAACTGGCCTGTGGTTTCAGCTGCTTGTCTTTTGTGTGACTATTGCGAGCACATTCTGTCGATGCTCACACTACCTTTACAAGGATGCTCTTTTACACTCCTCTACTGATGTGTACGTCCCATTGAGACGATGCTGACACAGTTTGACAGCATATTGCTGTGATTTTGATGAGCTATGGCATGAGCTACGGAGACCTTCTGGTCAGGATTACAGACAATGTAAGTGGGCACCCTTGTTAGCAACCTGAGCTATCTGCATACAGTGAGGTAAATGTATGCGGTTGTGTAACTGAAACTACAGTGACGTGTGAATGTGAGCATATCATTTGGGAGCTTTGGGACTAAAGAGAGAGGAAGTGACAAGTGAGGAAAGCGAGGCATGTGACCAGACTGTGACCCTGTGCTAAAGGCTGTCTCTGGAGGGTTTTGTTAATGTGGCACAGCCTCTGTAGCGCAGCAGAGAAGCCCATTGGGGCAGCTTCTCATCACCTGCTGTGAGTGTTTGTGTGTGTGCTTGCAGAGGAATTGCTGATCAGTGTGTGGATGTGTATACATTCACCGTGAGTTTTTTTTACTCTCAAGCTGTGTTTCCGTGGTGTGATGAGACTCTGACTTTCACAGAGCTGCTCATCGTACTCACTGTCACTCCATAATAGCGGCCTAGGGCCATCCATCTGGCCTTTTGTGTGTGTGTGTTTGTGTTATTTGTTGCTATTGTAGTGCTACAATTCCCCTTTGGGTTTTTGTGAGCGATGGGCATATGAACAAATTGACTTGATCTACGAATCTGTAAAATTAATGGTCAACAAATTGTTGTTTTGTCATTGCAAGAAATACTTGAAAAATGTGTTGTACGAAGAAATTCCAACAATTCCCTCAACGTCTATGAGAATGATTAAATCTTTATGTCGATTAATCATTGACCAAACCTAGTTCCTAATTCATGTGCTGCAGGATCGTGCATGTTACCTTACTGATCAGTACTCCTTTTATTAGTTTTGTAAAGCACAGATGAACATCATCTTTGCTTTTTTTGTTTTTACACTTTGTATCGTACTAATTTCTCTTCTCTTGTTATTCCTCAGCTGCCTCCTCCATCAGCAGTGAATCTTCCCCAGTGTCATCGCCAGCAACCAATCACAGCTCTCCAGTCAGTACGCCCAAGAGGGGTCCTCTTGGTCCAGGGCCTGTTCTGGTTCCCCCAGCAGGCCACAGCGTGCCAAACACTCCACCCGTCGTCACCATTGCGCCAACCAAGACTAGCAACGGCCTCTGGAGGAGCGAGGGACGCCAGGTGAAAAAAACAAAACGAGCCCTTTTCTAATAGCTGTTCTATTTCTGTGCTTGTATACACCCTTTCTTCCCTTGTGTGGCATCTAAGCTGCAATGTTCATTCTTCAGCCTGCCAGTTAGCACAAGCGTGCACACAGACAGGCTCACAAGGGATTAATGGATTTTGTTGCTGACCTGTTACTCAGGAGTATGGCAGTACATATTTTGACATATGTACATGTTGCATAGCTCGGAGGGCAATGTATACTCGCGCAAGACTCAGCCCCCCCCCTTCCCTTTTTGGCTCCATGCCTTAAACAATGCCAGCTGCCACCGGGACATCGATGTGACAGTCTCAACGGCAGCTAACATCTGTGCCCCTCCAGCGCCTCCCCCCTTCTTAACCCTCTTGCCCTTGCAGCAGCCGCTCCCAAGTCCACAGCCTTTAGCCTCTTAACCCTCCTCCAACCACACATCTAATCCCACCTTCCTCACCCACGCAGTCAAGTGCATCCTCCACCTCATGAGTCCTGACACCCAGTTGCTGTTATGTAGTGGGGCATATGAAAGAAAGAGGGAGGGAGAGCTGCTTGCTTTGATAAGGAGTGGATTATGGATTATGGCCTTGCTTTAAGCCTTCTTATCTCAGCTCAGGGCTAATGGTGGAGGCCAAGTGCACGGTTATGGACAGCACTTGGCACCATGCGCAAACCCGCCCAGACACTTTGACGGCTTTGAAGTGGCAGGGAGAGAAGAGTTGGTAGTGTAGCAAAGGGGCCCTGAGGAGGTCATGTTGCTTGAAATATGCGGGTGCAGGCCATTGTCCTCTTGCCTAAACTCCCCCTCGGATGACCCTCACTCAGCTTAACCATGGATTTTAACAAAACAGCATTTGGAGAGTTCAAAGGTCAGCCAGAGACTGAAAGGGATAGAGTGACTATTGCTGCCCAAGGCTTGTCAGCATTTCAGCCATTCTTTGGTCAAAATCTAATTGAAAATACACATATCTTCTGTTTTCTTACTGTTTATTAGTTTAGGCGTTTAGTAGCCTGGGTTTGTATGATGTCTATGTGGTTTTAAGAGGTCAAGCTACAAATGAAAAGGTGTGTGGGCCTCCAGCAGCCTTTTGGAGCCAAAGAATAAAGAGGTTGATGGATGACAAGGGTTCAAAAGAGGGGTTGTGGAAAAAGGTTGGCAGTACAACACCAGAGGTGAAAAAGACGGCGTCACTGCCTGTTTATGATGCTTACACAGTGAGCTCAAGGCCATAGAGGTCATTGAATACCAAGAAAGCCTGTAGATAGCGGTCTCATTTTCTGCCCCCTTTACAGTGTCTCATAAAGCTTGTTTGTTGCTGGGTTAACATACAATATGAACCCCTCCCTTGTGTTCAGTGTCTCTCTGGCTGAGATGAGGCAGTCTTTCATACAGAGGGTAATGGCCAAAGCAGTGATGGCAGCAGGGTTTGGTGCGTTGGCATTTTGCTTTAATGACTGCAGGATTCTGCTCCCGCTGTGGCCCGTAATTGCTTTTTAATTGGCAATTTGGAGTCATAGCTCCATCTGAGAGGTGTAAACGAGCACTCTACAATGTGCAGGGTCTCCCAGCCTCACTGGAGGTTATGGGGCCTGACTCTCTTCAAGGAAGATGGCTGTAAATGGATGCAGTCTTCAATGCTGTGCACTTGTATTCGTGAGCAGTGGCGTGTGTATGGTAAGCTGCTAAAAGAGAGGGAAAAGGTCAAATTGTCTGTGTGGACCACCACTGCCAAGTGAATGAAGGGCATCTTTCTAATGAAGACTGCAGCCTTGTGGAGAGCATGGATTTTTTTTTTTTTTTTATGTCCGCTTATCTCTTTGCGTGTTTGTGCATAGTGTTTGCATGTACAAATATTACAGAGATAATGTTCATAGGGTTGGATCTTTTGTTGTTCAGCTGAACCATGATGAGGACTTGCAGTGCCACCAGTAAGGCAATTGCAAAATAGCAGGAGCACTACCATGCTTTGTCATGTTGGTTGCTTTGTTGCGTCCTCTTATGATGGGATTGCTGTGAAATTGGGTGGAAAGGAACAGTTGATTCTAGTGGTAATCAGCATCTGGGCATTGCACCAACCAACAGTTATTGAGTCGCAGCCATTATTATGAAAAGCATGGCCCTGTCACACACCAAGCTTGGTGTGAGATGCTGAATATTGAACACAGACTTAACCCAGTTTTCATTCAGTAGGACAAAAAATCTGATTTTACCATAGAATAGCATTTTACAAGACTGTGATTGTGTTTTTAAGCTATTGAAGCGCATAAAATGATTCTACATTGTAATAATTGAAATACATACTTTAAACAAACAAACAAACTTGGTGTTTTAAGCAACTGCCCTAAAGAAAGAATGACGAAATAGGTGTTTTGGTTGGAAGGAACACTCGCAGTTTATATATCGTTTTTAGAATCATATGACTGACTGCTTCCTTGTACTAATACACTTCTAGGAAACCATTAAGTATTTAATGTAAAGCAGAGGGCAATCAAATTAGCAAACAGTGGAAACAGACATCTCAGAAACCAAGTAATATGAGGGGATTCTTCTTCAGTCAGTGGTTGCAAAAACAGGATGCGGAGGGTAATGTCTCACTAAATGAGATTTGTTTTATCAGTGGCAGTGAGGCCAGAGCGCCTGCAAGGTTTCCCTTTAATCCTGCCCAGACCAGAGGTTAATTTAGTGGGGACTAGATCTACTGCCTCCTCTTGCCCTCATTACCATTTTTTTCCCGCCTTCCTCTACCCTTGCTTCAAGTCTCATGTTGTGGCAGATAGCTGTTCCTGCTCCTCGACATACTAGCCCCCCATAAACAGTTCCCTAGTACAACTTACAAAGGTTGCAAGATTCTCTGTTCTGCAATTGCATTTGTTGGCAGAGAGAAACCAAAGCTTTCAGAAAACACACTCCCACAGCAGGATGTCTTTGTGGCTCTGAAATGGTGTGTGTGTGTCTCTGTGTGTGTGTGTGTGTGCGTGTGTGTGTGTGTGTGTGTGTGTCTGCCTGCCTGCCTGCCAGTGTGTTTGTGTTGTGGGATTGGATAAGTGAGTCCAAGCATGCTGCCAAAGGGAGGGAGGGAGGTGACAGAAATGTAGGATTGACGAGAAACACAGGCAGGGAGGGATGTTTCTCTTTGTATGTTGCCTTCCCTCTGGATGTTCTAGTGTGAAAGCTTTGCACGCACGCACGCACGCACACACACACACACAACACGCAAGACAAAAGTTATTGTTCCTGTTCATGCATTTGTACATTACCACTTCCTTATTGATCATAAGATTGGCATCTGCTGCTGAGTTTTTGCATTCTACTCTTTCATTCAGCAGCACATCTCCGAGAAATGGTGATGGGTTTTATATTTTGTCAGATGCTGCTGCATGTGAGAGTATGGATGGAAGTGCCTGAGGTGAAGGGAGAGATTCTGAGAAAAGCTGCTTCATCATAAACACTCTTCTCTCGCCCCCTCCCAGGACGGGCTTCATGAGCACTGACAAGCGTGTCGGTCACATGTCTGCCCGAACAATGACTAAGACTCTCACTCTGTTTTTGTCCCTCAGGCTGATTCAGGGCCTCGCGGGGCCAGCAGGGAACGCCTGGGTCCAGAGGGGACCCTCCCCCAGGAAAAAGGTGGCCCCTCAGTCCCTGCCCACCTCCTGGGAAACCCCTATGCCTTTGGTCTAACCCCCAGTGCTGTGATGCAAGATTCACGTTTCCAGGCGCTCAAGTGAGTGTCACACTGCTTTGTTTTGCATGGTTAGATAATTGTATCATTTAATGAATTTTACATTACATTTTTTCATACAATATCTTGTATTTTTTTATTATGGTAACAGCTTGCCCAGACAGTTGCCTAATGCAATGCCGCCTGGTCCTGTACCAGAAGAATACCTCCGTGGCTTTAGGCCCTATGCCACAACTGAGGATGCCCTCCGTATGCCCTCTTTGCCCTTGGGCCTGGACCCCGCCACTGCAGCTGCTGCAGCTGCATACTACCACCCCAGCTATCTACCACACCCATCCTTCACCCCATACAGGTGAGCCCTATCATACATGTACTGTATGCAGTCGCCCCTCTGTACATCGCGGTTTGAACATCGCTCCCTCACTCTATGGCATTTTTTGAAAAATGTCATCATTAATAAATGATCGCTGTTTCCTGGTTGAAAATAGTGTATTATTAGTAAAAACATTTTGAAAGAAGTCTTGTCTTTCAAAATGTATGTATGGACAACAGACAAAATGTATGTATGGACAATACAAGTATTCTGTTCACTAGGCGTCAGTTATATTACACCGGTGAGACATTTTTTTTACATTACAGTACCTTAGCTTGCAGCCATGGATCCTTGCAGTTTGACAAAAGAAACCGGAAGGTAACTAGTTATCTCAGTAGCTTGCTATATGATATGAGCGGGAGCTGTCTCTTATGTCCCTGCAGTTAACCCGTAGCCTGTGCAAAAGCGGAGCTCAATGTGAGGTAAACAAAGCCTCTCTCGTGTTGTTAAATAAGGTAACCACAGTGCACTTCTGCACCAAACTGGATCAGTCTGAAGTTCTAGTGGGGTGCAGGTCTTTCCAAGAGCAGAAGTGGTCACTCAAAAGTACCAGCAGAATTTTTTTTCCTCAATGGGATCATTTTGATGCTGCATTATATATATGACTGTGTGCTTGAAGTGTGTATGTGTATTTGTTGAAGGGCCTTGCTTGCTTCAGGCCTTCATATAGACCGCGTGCCCTCCCATCCCCCCACTGTCTGTCAGCCTCACAACATCAGAGAAGTGCAGCGGCCATCATACACTGCACTGTAATGGCTTTAATGAGGGGATGAGCTGTGGATGTCACCAACATACACAAGCAACACACAGTTGTGATACACAACACAGTCTCTGACAGCTGCTGTGGTGATTGAGGCTGGCTGACAGACACTGCTGCTTTCTTGAAAGATTGAAGACACTGTGATGTTTCTTCTTTAAGGAGACAGAGGCACAAAGGTTAATGAAAGTCAGCACTGTGCTGTTCCAAGGCTGACACTATTTTTTTTTCATTGCAATCCTTATCTCCCAGGATGGATGACCCATTCTGCCTCTCTGCTTTGAGGTCACCTTTCTATCCACTGCCAGCAGGGGGAGCTTTACCCCCCATCCATCCATCTGCAGTCCATATGCATCTGTCAGGTGTCCGCTATCCTGGAGACTTCACGCACCCTTCACTTTCAGCACTGCAGTCTGAGAGGTAAAGTCCTTCCTATTTCGGTATACAAATACATTACAATCATGTGTAAATAATGGGACTTTTTTTTCATAATTTCTGAGCCATTACATTCCTTCATATCTGTGCCCCTGTCTTATTGTCTGATCAGGCTTCAGCTGGAGGATGAACTGAGGCAACGAGAGAGGGAGCGGGAACGCGAGCGTGAAAAGGAGCGGGAGCGTGAGGCGGAAAGAGAGAAGGAACGGGAGCGAGAGCGGGAGCGGGAACTTGAGAGAGAGCGAGAACGGGAGCGGGAAAGAGAGAGGGAGCGAGAACGTGAAAGAGAGCGAGAAAGAGAAAGGGAGAAGGAGAGGGAAAGAGAAAAAGAGCTGGAGAGGCAAAAAGAGAGAGTGCTGAGAGAGAAAGAGCTGCAAGCGTCCAAGGTTATGGAGAGCCATTACCTGGCTGAGCTCCATGCCATGAGGGGTCAAGAGGACCGAGCCAAGCCAGAGAGACTCACCCCTAATCGGGCTGGTATGTGTGAGTTCTACCTGTGTCGCCCCAACGTTGTCTTCGAAAAAACCCATGATGATTTTTCTGCCCAATCACAGATAAAACCAAAGAGCCCCCCCTTCCAGCTCCCAAACCAGTTGCACCAGGACTCCACCCTGCAATGGTACAATCGCATCATACAGTTTCCGGTCTGATGTCAGGGCACAGCCTCTACATGGGGCCTAGTGCTGTGGGGACCGGTCTCCCGACCTCTATAATCGCTCCCAGGAACAGTGAAGAGGAGAGGTGGTTGGCAAGGCAGCGTAAGCTGCGGCAAGAGAAAGCAGATCGTCAGTACCAGGTTTCTGAATTCCGCCAGCAGGTTCTGGAACAGCATCTGGACTTGGGACGGACCGCTGAAGCACCAGAACACAGGTCAGACTTGCACAGGTGATGATACACTCTCATAGCTATGCTTTTTTTAGATGAGCAATTTAAATGCTGAAAATTTTCAGAATCCATTGATTAACTTGAAATACATTTTACTACAGTTTTCCACAGGACTGAAATCTATCTGAAACTCAAAAATGCGGTAATTGAATTGATAATTCACTCTGTAATTTAACGATCATTGCATCATGAAATTGGCAACACTGAATCCCCTCCTGCTATTTCTTCCTCTGTCGGAGACCAGATGTGTAAAGAAGCAGAATTACGATGCCATCTGCTGTACAGAGTTGTATCTACATAATATGTGTTTGAGTGAGGGCTATTTGGGCACCAAATCTAATAAAATAAAATAAGGTATGTCAAAGTCTCTGTAGCAGTCCAAATTTAATTATTGTGGGCTGCCACAAATAAATGAATCACTGTCCTAAGTGGCAGCAATGATCAGAGGTTACAATCACTTTGCTATATGTATGTTAAGTATGTGCTGCAGTATCATTTCAAAGTCAAAAGCGCCCAAACTTTAAAGCTTTTGATTTCAGACAGGACTGCAAAAAAGATCAGCCCTGACTGAAGCATCATGTCACTTCTATTCCCAACCATGCCAGTTTCTGTGTCTGACTGTCTGACATGGAAACAAGACCGACAGCAGTGTTTATGCAATGATGCAGAGTGCAAAGTGGGGTCCCGATGACTGCTGTTTCATGAGTTCTGGCTCTGAGGTTTTCAGACAGGCAGCGGGTGGGACAGCTAAGCTACACAAAGGCAAATTCTTGACTAATCCTCTCAACCTCACACAACATAAGCCTCCTACTTCCGCTCCTTTGTTCCTGTGTCTGTGTTAGTGATGCTGTGTGTGACTAAGATGTGAGGGTTTGCTTAATGCTGAACTAGTTGGACAGGAGAGATGCACACTCGTCGACTATCAGTAACACAATGGTACAATCACTGAATAGGCTGCAGATTGAAGATAATCTATATACCGGAATATAAACAGAAATAGGAGGCTTTGATAATGCGACGTTGTTCTCACAGCTTGTTCTACAGCCAGGTTTTGTTATCTAGTCTGTGATCATCTGCATTTCTTTTATTCTCACTGATGCAGATTTCTCCTTAAACCGTCGTATTCCACGTAAGCGTGTGTATTTTTTAGCCATTAAAATGTAATATTAATATAATGTACCACATACAAAAATGCTAAGTTGCACTTGACATGTTTGACATTATTTTGTATTGTTTGCATGTAATTGAACAATACATATGCACACAAATGAAGCAGGGAGATTATACTTAGTATTTTTTACAAAATTATGCACATTTTCTTTTTCATAGATGTCTGTTTCAACCCTCAAAAATGAAGTATGTGTGAGGCTTTCAAATTATTTCCTACTAAAATGGCATCCTTAAGTCAGTCCATTTATTTTCTGTCTGCCTGCTTTTTTGGCCAATATCTCTCCTTGACTGCTTTATAGATTGTGTGTCTGTCTTAGTGTGTATCTGTGTATCTTTGTGATTGCAAGAACTACAGAGCCTAACAGATCAAAAATGACCATTTATATCTGGAGGACATTGTGTGCCATGGCCACATCCTCTCTGCTCTGGGCTACTGTGTCTGCGTTTGATAACACACACGCACGCGCACACCACAGACACAGTCTAGAAGGCATTTAAGGAGTGTTGTATGTTTGCATTGTGTCCATACTTGAGAAACGCAAGTATTTCTCAATTCAGTGAATGCCAAGCTGATAAGCATGTTGGATTATGTGTTCACAGACAAAATAACCATGAACCAGGAAACCGCGAACTCCACTCCCACTTAGGTGCCCCTCCACCCCTCATCTCCCCCAAACCACCCCAGCAAACACGTGAACACCACCCTCCACCTCCCACAACTTTGTGGAACCCGGCATCTCTAATAGAAACACCCACAGAGTCCAGACGCAACCACGATCCCTCAGGGATGGGACACTTTGAGCTCAGTCGACTGCACCCCGGCCCCTCCAAATATGACGACGTAGCCAGGAGGAGAGACAGCGGAGGAATGGACAAGTATCCCCAACCGAGAGGACTTCCGGGTTTGCCAGAGCCCAGCACATTTCTTGCTGATCTAGAGAAATCCACTCACTCTTTCTTCAGCCAGCAGAGGGGGTCCATGTCCCTCACCAGCCAGTATGAGCTGGAGGGAGCCGTCAAAAGCAATGCTGGACTGAAGAGTCACCACGGACAGAGTCGACATGCACAAGGGGTTGGGTTGGTCTCTGGGTCAGGCCTGGGACATGTGGTGCCAGACACGATGCTGATCTATGATGAGATTCTTCAGCAACACAGAAGGCCCGTCAGCAAACTGGACTTGGAGGAGAAGAGGAAGAGGGAGGCCAAGGAGAAAGGTACTCTCACAGCCACAGTTGCATAACATCAGCACGATACCTACTCAGCTTTGCTGTTGGCACTTTTCCATTGGCAAAGGCAGGCACCACAATGTACTATTTCAGCTGCTGTGTCATTGTTTGAGGATGCGGGGATAGAAAATATCTAGGCATGGGCCGGTTACCAGTTTCCAGGTACTATATCACGGTATGGAAAAGTAATGCTTTTCTGTTTGTGAAAATTATGAACAGAATCGGTGACCAACGTGCACTGGGAACAGGCTTGACTTACTGCTGGCTACTACTATATACGACTAACTATTTCGAATGGAAAGCCATAATTGGGGTTGCATTTCGACTGTTTTTACAGTGAAAGATGGAAAATGAACCGAGCTGTTTGGTGGAAATGGGCCTATTCAAGTTGATGTTGATATTGTTAGTTTGGTGTCAAGTGATTATTTGTATGTGTTCCATAGGTTACTACTATGAGCTGGATGACTCATATGATGAAAGTGATGAGGAGGAGGTCAGGGCACATCTCAGAAGGGTAGCAGAGCAGCCCCCACTTAAACTTGATGACTCCACAGAGGTACAATGCACATCCTTGTGCAGAAATAAGCACCTACGGATTGGCAGTCCCATTAATTTTCTTTCATTTTTTGAGCAGAAATTGGACTTCTTGGCAATGTTCAGCCTGACCACCGTGGGTCGGCGAGATGAACTGGTGCAACAGAAGAGAAGAAAGAGGCGGCGGATGCTCAGGGAGAGAAGCCCCTCACCAGCTGCCTCACAGTCGAAACGCACTCCTCCTCCTCCTCCTCCCGCGCAACTCAGCACGCGCTTCACCCCCGAGGAGATGGACCAAGTGCCAGAGCTGGAGGAAAAGAAGCGCTTCCTTACCATGTTCAAACTTTCCCATGTCACACTTCAGCAGAGAAGAGGCAAGAGACATTATTCTTACGATCTTACAAACTATGAGTGTCACATCTCATCTCTTATTTTTTGCATACACAGTGAACAGATTAAAATTTACAGCATCGACACGGCGCCCTTTACATAACGTCATAAAGGGTGCCGTGTCTTCACCAGTGACTCGGATTAATGCTGTGTCTCATTCTAGCACAGCAAAGCAAAACCATCTCGTGCTCATTAGCTCTCCGAGCATTGTAGTCATTCTCAGCGGGCTCCACAACTCCCTTCAGCTAAGAGCTTTCTGCTTCACATGCAGCCGCCTCTCATTAACATGTTGACTCCAGCCGCCACCATCTCACCCTCAATTTCCTGTGTCATTTACGTATTCAAATTGAATGTATGATGCAATATGAGAGGGGGGCTCTATACTGTATGCATGTCTTGAAAATGGCGAGTGTCTTTGGTAGACATCCAATGATGTTGTTAGAAACACAGCACACACACATTAAGAGACAAATACACTGCTGAAAATCAATCGTCATTTTGATGTTTTTTCCCCCCTTTCCTCCATCTTGTAGATAATGAAAGGGTAGTTGAGATGCTTCAAGCCATTAAAGAGAAGAGTGTTACCTTGGATACCATCAGACATGCCCCTCATCTGCTGTGTAAGAGCCCTCCAGCACAGCTCCCTGGTGAGACACTCTTCCTCATCCCTGAAGTGTCACATTAGCGAGTTCCATCCCATAGCACCAACAAGATACAGTGGAACCTCAGTTTTCATCATTAATCCGTTCCAAAAGGTCGGGAGAAAACTGAAATTGATGAAAGCCAAATTGATTCTCCCATTTAAAAAAGTAATGTAAATCCAATTAATGTTACAGACACCCAAAAATATTAACACATTGTACAGATAATTATTGTAGTTTCATGTCAGAAAATAAAGCAAAATACCATATCTATTACGACTGAAAGGGATACATGAACACTTAACATCACTTTTATCTTTATTGTAGATTCATGTAGTTTTGAACATGGTGATGAATGGAAAATAGCGGAGGAGGGGACGGGAGAGTCATGCTGACACTGTTTTATTCTCGACTGTTACAAACGTAACTGAGTGGACAGTTGGAGATGTACACTTGCTGGAACTTTTAGTGGAAACTTGTGACTCTTGCGAGTTTCTAAAAGCGCATATTCATTTAACAATGAGAACTATGCCCTGTACTTGAACGCGTCACCAATGCACAGCTCACTGTGCTTACTGGATGAAAGAATGAGACAGATACATGTCTCATTCTTTCATTCTATCTGCATTCTATGAATAAATAAACACCCCACAAATTCATCCTCACGAGGGTTGCGGGGGTGCTGGAGCCTATCCCAGCTGTCTTTGGGCAAGAGGCGGGGTACACCCTGGTCTGGTCGCCAGCCAATCACAGGGCACATATAGACAAACAACCATTCACACTCACATTCATACCTGTGGACAATTTGGTGTCACCAATTAACCTAGCATGTTTTTGGAATGTGGGAGGAAACCGGAGTACCCGGAGAAAACCCCTGCATGCACAGGGAGAACATGCAGACTCCACGCAGAGGTGGCCAAGGGTGGAATCAAACTTGGATCTCCTAGCTGTGATGCCTACGTGCTAACCACTCGTTCGCCGTGCAGCCCCAAACTCATCATGAAAATGATTAAACGATTCAATGAGCAAATAGTGTATAGTGGCCCAACTCTGAAAGAGCCGCCATCCATTTTTCTCAGACACTGGACCTATTTGTATCAATATTTTTTTAAGCAATAATGTAAAGGCATTTTATTTCATCATGTCCACAAAAAGGCACAACAACTATAGGGTATGGAGGGAAAAGATAGTGAAGGTACCTACTATGAAGCCACTTACTGTAAATATAATTAACTAAACAGGTAAATCTAAATATCCAAAATATTAACATTTAATGATGCACACTGTTACTTTTAAGCATGTTCTCTTGCTTGTAGAGATATAATCATTGTTTTTTTTCCATTAATAATGTAATCATGTCGACCTTGTGTCATAAAAAAGATACATGAATAAAATTGCCATAGAACAGAGACAGAAACAAAAGCTTCCAGTGTAATTACTTGTGTTAACATGTCCTAAAATATGGTCATGTAATTGCAGATTCATCATGTTCCCAACCCGCCTCAGAATCTGAAGACCACAATGGTGTCAGGCCGCACAGCCCTTCGTCGCATTGCCCGTCGTCCCCTAATAGTCATCCAAAACCCCTCGGGGACACGCTAAGACCAAAGGATCCTCCTTCTCCAGCTGTCTATCCAGACAAGGCCCGGGGGCCTACCGAAGGCCCAATCTCCAAGAGGAGTTCAAGCCTGCTGAACAGCTTGCGGCCCCCACTCCCCCTCCACGCTAAAGAGGGGCTCCACAGCATGAATGGTCGCACCAAACCCTGGGACAGCTTCACCCCGGAAGAATTTGCCCAGCAGTTCCATGAATCTGTGCTGCAGTCCACTCAGAAGGCGCTGCAGAAACACAAAGGTAAGCAGCACCAACTAAGAACGGCCGCAGGACACAACAAAGAAGCCTTGCAATAATTGGAATTGATATCTCTCCAGTCTCTCTTATGATATGGCTTTTGAGTGTGAGAAAATACCTTTCTTTAGTAACTATCTCTTAGGAGACATTGATGATTGCTCTAAGAGTCTCATCACCACATCTCAGAGCTCACACTACTGACGACCGCTTTCATTTCAACCTTTAGCTGAGGACATTATGACAAGTATCATTATATTCTCTCTGTTCCATCTTTTATACCGATCCCCTGATAAAATAATGACAATTATTGCTGCAGAGGGCTTCATATTCATCAATGAAGCCCTTCACTACTCCTTGACAAAGTTTAAAATGACAGTATGTGTTTTCAGGTGGGGCCCCAGGGATGTCAGAGTCCTCTCCCTTGCAGGAGTCCTCTGTCCATTACAACATTCCCGAGCTCCAGAGCGCCCCTGGCAGACCACATTCTCATTCACACTCAACAAGCGCGCATCCGTCAGCTCATGTAGTCGTGCACGCACACCCTCAGCCCAACGGGCAGCACTTCTCCGCACCGATGCACCGCAACGCCTCAGGGACGAGGGAGGACCTGTCTGCCTCAGAGGAGGAGGACCAAGAGGAGGAGGGAGAGGAAGAGGAGGTGCCAACTTCCAAGTGGCAAGGGATTGAATCCATATTTGAAGCTTATCAGGAATATTTTGAAGGTAAAGAACACTCATCTCATCCGTGATTTAGGTATTCCTGCATACCGTATGAACTGAATGAAGTTGCCAGTTTTGGTCACAAGATGGAGCTAAAGATCTCTGCTGCTCCCAATCTTAATGCTATTATTATTATAATACCTTATTTGGGATTTGATTCTGACATCGGATAACACATATCCTTTTTCATCCTAATATATAAGACTTTTAAATTCCACTTTGCTTAAACCTTAAGCTTTGCTTTTTCTTTCCCACTCGCTCATTCTCCCATGTTTTGTCCCCCCAACAGAACAAAGTCTGGAGCGACATGTGTTGCAGAGCCAGTGTCGACGACTAGAAGCTCAAAACTACAACCTCAGTCTCACTGCTGAACAACTGTCTCACACCATGGGGGTAAGATGCACACGCACACACACACATATAGACACAATCACACTCGGCCAGCTGTGGATCTTGTCAATAAGGGCATCAAACTATAATGCAAGTCCTTAATTCCTTTGTAAACAATGTTTTCATGGGTATGGCTTTGCAGTTTCTTTCTGTGTTTATGTTTAAAATACTGGCTACACTCGATAATAGAATGGCCAGGTATTTTTCCCAAGAGTATTCCCAATATATTTGAATGATCTATGCATGTTTTTGTATCATTGAAATGTTTAACTTTAAAGAAAGTCAGATCATCTGAAGCTGTAATGTTAAACGCAGTTTCATCCAAATTGTATTAATTTAACATAGAAAAGTGCAGTTAGCATGTTAAAACACTTATAGTTGGTGTGAAAATCTGTTTGGCCCCTTTCTGAGTTCTTATTTTTTTTGCATGTTTGTCACACTTAAATGTTTCAGATCATAAAAAATTTAAATATTTGTCAATGAAAACCCAGAAAACCCCTAATTATTTTCCTGGAGGAAAACAATATGGATGGCTTTATTTTAAGACCAGTGTCTCCAGCCTTTTCCATTATGTGAGCTATGTTGATGAAATAAATGCCTGATATTCTGTAGTAATTAACACTGTACGATATTTGATGGCTGCTTCCTGCTGCTGTAGGAGCTGATGTCCCAGAGGCAGAAGCTGGCGGTGGAAAGGGAGAAGCTGCAAGCGGAGCTGGAGCACTTCAGGAAGTGTTTAACTCTGCCACAGACACACTGGCCCAGAGGTGGACATTACAAGGGCTACCCTCCCAGGTGACAACACCCATCCAAGAAAGGCCTCCCTGTCCCCGGCTGCTTCTCCTTTCAAACTGACAGTAAATCTATCCCTGGCCTCCTCGGCTCCAGGGTGAAGCAGGCTGAATGAAAAGTGAAGGAAGCCAACGTGTGCCAACGCAGTCACTACAGAGAGCAGCACACACTCTCACATCTGCTTTTCACACTTTTTTTCTTCAGCCCGGGCCGCCCTCGCTGCCACCCTGTCACAGACAATCCTGCCAATGAGGGAGTGGCCCTCCTCCCTAGGAGAGGACACGTTCCAAATAAAGTCCATAAGAACGTGATGCGGCCGACCGGGCAGTGAAGTCATCCTGGCGGCCGTGAGAGCGTTGGAAGTGGACGTGCACTTAAGAATAAAAAGCTGAAGAACTACCTAGTGGTACTGTGTTACAAGAAAGACATCTTTCAATTTGGGCAGAAATGCACATTTTGTTTTTGGAAATAATTAAAGGAAATGTTTTATTTCAGAATAGGAAATTTGAGAATAAGAATTTAAAAAGGTGTTTCAGCCTTATATTGTATATAATATGAAGACTTAAAAGAATTTTTGTATGTTTATTATTTTAATCATTGTTCTTTAAAAAAAAAAAAAGCCTGCCATTTTTATATGTTAATGCTTTTTGGGGGGGTTTGGAAAAGCAAGCCTTGCTTTTAGTGTTTGTACTGCTGCTGGCCAGAACAGCTCATTCTGACAACAGAAAACAGGATCTCGTCACCTTTTTATTCACAGCAAAGTGTGACGCTCCTCTCAAAATGTGTCCCCGCCGCTGCTGGGTTGTTTTTTGTTTTTTTTTTCTTTAAGAGACATGAAGTAAAGCCACCAGTTTAGGTTGCTGGTTCCTGAAGACTCCTCATATCAAGCATCAAGTGATGGGCCTTTACCACATCCCAATCTTTTGTCCACAACCACGAGGGGCCTCGTGCCAAACTAATTGAAATTATTTCGCCAAAAAAAAAAAACGGCCACAAGAGAAATAAGCTGAAAGCCTAAAACGCCAGTCATGCAATGTTCAAGGAACCTTGCCAACTTGTGACAAAATTTACAGCCTCCTTACTGACTTTAGCACTGAAGCTATTAATGACCTACAAGGACTGGGGATTTCAATAAATTAATTTGGGAAATGTGCAGAAAGATGATCATTAAAGCTGAAGCACAACATCAGTCTACGAATAAGTGCCTCCATTATTTTCAGTCACTGATCAAACTTGCATGGAACTCACGTTCATGTCACTTCTGCCAGAACACTGCAGCCTTATTGGCTGGAATGCCAGGTGAGCTTCAGACAGTACTGCATAAGCCCCGCCCCCCTCTGTCACCAACCACAAATGGACGGCCACGCAAAAATAGCTCCAGTGGGGGATGTCTAGACGCTGTGAATCCTGTTTTCAAACATGTTTGTTTGAACCCATTGTAATGTAATATATTTGTTGAATGTAGTAATTAGGTATTTTAGGTATTTATGAATATATGGCTGTGATTTCAGACAAAAAAGAAAATAAAATATTTCAAAAATGTTTCCTATACCTTGTTTGTTTCCTAAGACTGTTTTCTTTTTGCCATGTAATCGTTTAATTATTATGACATTAACAAAGCATTATTTTTAAAGATGAGCATGTATAGTCCTTCAAGTGATGCTCATGCTAAGCAGTCCAATGCGTCCATCAATAATCTGAAAACTGTCCCTTATTGGATCCAGGCTGCAGATTGGAGCGTAGTTTGTACATGCAGTTGAGCGAATCCAGGAGGAACCCTCTAATGGTGTTGATCTCCATCAGAGTCAAGTTGTTCAGCTGTAAAAGATTGACAACCCCACACTTAGATACTGTGTTTGGATACTAGGTGCTTACAGTGCATGTGATGGTCCGACCTCAGCATGAGCTTCCTGCTGGCTGATGAAGCTGTCAGCAGACAGGCGGAGTTTAGCGAGGCGCGTGTCCCAGATGTCTTTGACCAGTGTGCGGATCTCATCCGCTTTGGGGATGTTGTCAGAAGCACTGCACGAACAAAGATTGGGATTAATAAAGAAAAACAACAGATTATGTCTCAACAGGATGTTTAATGATAGATAATGAGACTGACTGGTTCAACAGCAGCTTGGTCAGCTCCATGTAGTATGGACTGGGGACAGGCATGAAGGTGTCCTCTTTCCTCTCAAGCTCCCGCATCTCCTCAAGTTTCTCTGTTCATCACAAAGGGGACACACTTTACTTTAAATGTATAACTTGGATTTAATTATGCCTATGTTAGCCATTAGGTGAGGTAGAAGTTGGCATTACAACATACAAATAGAAAATATGAATAAGAGTGAAGGGACAAGTTCCTTACTTCGTGAAAATGTGACAGAACAAATGAGTGGAACAGTTCTTATGTCAACTATTGAAAGCACACTTGTTCAGTAAGTTAATGTTTAGAGTCTTCTTACCAACATCCATCCAGTCAGGTGGAACCACTCTACATTTCTGTCTCTGTTTCAGGTTGAGGGCCAACCACACGGGCACATCCATCGGCAAGCCCGGGTTAAAAGGACCCAAATCTCCCTGAGGACGTCAACACACTGTGGTTGTTATTGAGAAGCCCCTCGACGACTTACGTTGTAAGTAAACACAGCTACTAAGCTAATATTTTGCGAATGGCCGACGTACTTACCCCGATTAAATATAACTTGTCTAGATTGAAATTGGGTATTATCTTCACCATCTCCTTCTCGGCGAGGAACTCGACCTCCGAAGGGTCCATGGCTTGTTTTGGAGAGATAATCAAAGTCTCCGAAAACTTTAGAATACCATTCAAAACAACTACCGTCGTTTTTCCCGCGCTATAGCACAGACAGCAGCTTAAACGTAACCGGTGGTAAAGATGCGTGATTGGTCGAACGTTGGTGTTGCGTAATTACGTCAGATGAGGTCCTTAAATGGGCGACCGGCGGAAAAAAGGCTGAAAGAGGAAGTGCGTCAACTATTTTCTCGCAGACATGACGAGAACTGACCACTAGATGTCAGTGTTTCCCTCATCAAATTTGTGATTAATTCCACTTGATTAAACATGACTTGAGCTTTGGTTGATACCTCATTCACTTCTCTACCCCAAATATTTAAGTTACAGCAGATTTTATGCCATAAAATAGTGCCCTTGGTCTTCATTGTGTTAACCTTGAGTCAAGACAAAAGCTGTTTTGACCCCCATGCCTTCGTAAGTACAACTGTACTACAAACTATTCAATAATCTGTTTTAGAAGTCAACACAGTAACTATTTTTACATTTTTACTTGTATACTCGTATTTATCAACTGGACTCTTGTTTTTCATTATTATTGTGACATTCATTCAGAGTAAAATAATGCAATCCTTGATCATTTTAATGCACACAAATCAAAATACAAACTATTGATTCATATTATCTTGAAGGTGGCATGTGATCATTCGTAACGTTTTCCTAACAAGGCAGTCCTAGACAAGTAGCATGAAAAAGTTCCATCTCCAATCTGTACAATCAGTTCAAATAAATCTGTTAAAACGTAATGAGCACACCATACTGCAGTTACTGGCTATGGCTGACAAATAGTTGTATGGTCATATTAAAATTACTGCACCGCATGACTGAATTAGTTCTTTAATTAATAAAATTGAGAGGGCTCAATTACGCTAAAATTATCAATCAAGCAGAATGAATTAATTTAAAAGAAAACAGAGGCTTTCTGAATGACTTTAAAAAATCAGTCATTGCTGGTGTTCATGCAAAAGACAAATATTTAGTAGTTTGTTTTGTATCAAAGATGACAGCTAGTATGTATGTGTGAAATGTAACAAATCTCTATTCTTAATCTCAGTGGGAGTACAATCAACTAAAAGTCAGACTTTATTGTAATATAAATGTAAAGAAGAAGAAAATTTATTAAAATATTCTAGACATTTAATTTATGCTCTCAACTGGGAAATAAGATGCAGCATTCTTTTTTTAAAAATGCATTCAGCCATATTTCTCTGAAACATTTCCACGTTGTCCTTGAGAAACAGAAGGTCCACAAGTTCTGGACGGCAGCAGAACTCTTGGACCCGGAACTGTATGGAGTGTTGTGTGCTCCTGTGCCACATGTCAAGTGGCCTTGACCAAGCGCCTCTTAGCACAGATCCAGGACGGACTTGTTGATCACTGGGTTGGTCCAGTCGTTTCTGAGGTCATCCAAGTGATTGTCAAAGTCAATCAAATCCTCGTACGACCTTCCCTCTAGAAGAGCTGATGTGATCTTCTGGGCTTCGCTCCAGTCCTCAAAGGAGTCGCTGGAAAGATGACAGTTTTTTCAAACCACTTTGAGCCAAGCTTTAACAACTAAAGACAGAATTATCCGTAAAAATGTGAAACACTTACACAGTGACGTCTCTGCTTTTCCATTTATTTTCTTGGTGGTCATAAATAAGGACAATGGGCTCCTTGCAGCTCATTTTTAACCTGTTGCTGTCCATCTGCAACAAACACGACAAACCGTACATACCATGTATAACATCCACCCTGGTTGGTGTCAAAAATGGAGGCCACAATTGAGTCCGACTGCATTCTTAACATATTTTTGTATCTATTTATTTATTATAAATCTTGAATATGTGCACTACTCCAGTTAAAATCCTTTTTCTTTTTACCATAACAATTGCAGCTTCACTGAAGTTCTCAGAAATCCTTGCTCCTACTTTTTCCGCAACTTGGTTGGGTCTGCAAAGCAAAGAATGGAGGGAAAAACAACATTAGACCTGGAAAACTAGCCGATTAACCCAAATAGAAGACAATCATAAATATAAGACCTTTTCAGCATATATTTTTAAGACAGGGTTCAAAAATATAAAGCATGTTTGTAAAAAGGGACATCATATTTCATAGCTGCAGAACAGCTGCTACATTGATCACCATTATCTTCCCAGTAGCATCAGAACTGCTCCTCTTCCGTTTGCCAGCTTGTCCAGCCTTTGATACACTTTTCTAGTGAGTGCATGGTTGCATCCCTCCAGGTCATTGGTGCGTATGTGTGAGTAACAGGAAGAAAAGCTCCAACATGCTTGAGATTGGTTTGCATGAATCCATCTTTCGACCCCAAATATAAGATATTAAATACACTCTTAGAGCCAGATCAATACGGTAGTATATGTACTGTGTGTGTATATAGCTTGTGTGTTTTACTGGTTGCTTAATCAAACGAACACAGCCTCTGCAAGTATCATTACCTTGAATCCTTTGTGCGTTCGTTGGCTTGATAGTAAGCAGCAATGATGTAATTATTTTCCTTACACCAAGTATCGATCTGTGAAGCACAAAGGCATTGAGGTGTCAAAATTGAAGGACAAACAGAGAAATTCTTTGCGGCAGTCTTAATGTTTGGCGAGCCTAAGCCTGACCCACATGATAAACGCAACACATATGCACGCTCAACCCTGAATCACCCTAAATCATTCTACATTTGATATACAGATGGTCCTCAGTTTTCTGTACTTTGTGTTACGTATCATGGTAACCATAAATTACAGCAGAATAATAAATTATAGGCAGCGCAAATGCATCTACACTACACTTGACTGCCGCAACCATCATTAAGGATAAACACTGTATTGTAATGTTGTAAAGATGACTAGGTGGTGCTCCATCATCGATCTCTATATTGCAAAACAGGCTACTGGACTGTTGGAAACCACAGTTCGAGTGCAGGTCGGATTTGGCCCCCGGGCCTGAATTTAACAGTTGTGGCAGAGAAAAACATTGAAGATTTGTGTGTGTATTGAATGTCTAGTATCGATGTTGATTGCTTCCTGCTGCTCAGTCTTCAACTCCAACATCTTAAATAAATGAAGCAAAACCAAACACTACAATCGGTAGTAATGTATATGTTGTAATTACTGTCTATTACTGTATTTTCTTTTCACTTTGCACATAATTGGGTTCTCCAAAGGTTCTGCCGTTATTGTTCTCATCTATAGCTTTTTTCCACCTTCCCTCTTCCCAGGTTTTTCAAGCACATCCCAGAAGGTGTCTTAGTAACTGTGGCTGCACTATGTCGCCATGTTCTCTCCTCTGCAATACAATAAATAATACAGCCTAAACTGCAGAACAGTGCACGTAAAAAAACAAAACATGTTGTTAACGCATACTCCATTAGGACAGGTGTCGATTAGGCATGACGACTAAGGAGTAAATAGTGACAGAAATAGACTCACCAGTGTTAAAGCAACTTCCAACATGGGTGCGAGAGCCAGAGTGCAGTGGAAGAGCGGCACGCAGTCCACGCACAAGACAGGGTCGGCGTGGTGACTGTCTTTCTTTTTCTCCTTGGCTTTTTCTGCCACCAGCAAGCCGTTCACTGCGTTGTGAGGATACTTGGCAGCGTGTAAGATCATTTTACAGTACGCTTGACTCGTCAGCTGAATAGGCATGATTGTAAAGAGTATATGCCAGACACGGTGTGGAATTACTATTGACAAGTTAGCTAATATTGCATATCATGCCGGGAGAAAAGTCGTACCTCAGTTGTCAGAGCATGTGCTTGACGCTAAGCCTCCACAAAAGTGTATATAGCATTCAACCACGATAACGGGATGTCCTTTTATGCATCGTCTAAAATAGCCTACGACGATGATCCGACGATCAACTTAATCTTCCTTTCCTTCTAGTATTCGTTACGTGCTGAACCGGCGCTATCGTAAACCACAACGATGGTACCGTAAAAATGATTCTGCCGTAAAGTGCAAGCGGTATGACCAACTTGTGAAGTACTTCCGGTCGCTATCACGCTTCCTTTCAGAGTATCAGTGGAGCGCAGAAAGGAATATACAGTAAGCGCCTTAACTGCACCTTTATAGTGTATTGCCTGTATCTGTAACAATTGAATATCTTTCTTGTATTTGAATTTGCATATCCAAAGTTTACACGCTCACGTGGCAATTTTAGTCGATTTTTTAGAACGGAGTGCTTGACTTTGTCCAAGCCGGTCGAAGCTACTTTCAGCTAACGGTTGACTAGCTGTCGTTAGCTTACAGCAGCTAATGCACGATAGATGCTAGATGTTTTGGGGTGTTTTCGTATCAGCTGTTCTTCCATTGTTGATTTTTTAACATAATTACAACCGTCGGGTTATGTGGGGAATAATACTGCGTTGTAACACACAACCGACATCAATATGAATGAATTGCATTTCACCGCGGCGCTATGACCTTGTGTGTGCTGCTAATGCTAACGTTAGCCATGAAACACGGTAAAGACGTCAACGTCAACGCCAGGCTTTGACACTTGTCAACTAATATTGCACGTTAATTCTCAGTTTTAGTAGTTGATGTTGTCGGTGCTTTGAAATTAATTTACGCGATTGTCAGTTTTGGGGGGCCAATACAGTCGAGACCTGACTGTCTTCATAAACAATATGGTCGCAGCAAATGAAGACTTTATTTTGGGGTACTGCACGCTATCAACAGACGTTCTCTCTTAGAAGATACGCACAATCTTGAACGATCAAACTCGTGTTGTATGATTCGGTGAGATTGATTTAGGTTTAGAACCTATCTTGAGGTGTTTTGATAAATTGGGTATCTTAAGCATTCAGAAAACACTGTCTTTTACATTGAAAACATGTTTTGTGTTTATTTATTTTGTTTTGCATTTGAATTATTAGTAAATTCAAAGTTTATTTATTTTTTCATTCTTAGAATGTTGGCGACCAGGGCCCTGAGTCTTGTTGGCAAACGTGCCATCTCCACAGCTGTCTGCCTACGTGGAGGTCATGGTAAATATCACACATGATCACATTAATCGATTCTGTTTGTGGCATATGGAATAATAAAAGAGCCAATGTCTGACCCACATTGTATAGATATTTTTGTAATTACGGTATATACATTTTGATGATCCAGTACGTCATCTGGGGCCTCTTTGACTGCTTTATGTATTCACTTTATAAAGTATCCATTATGTTGTGTTACTGTGCTGTTTAAGTGTCCCAATAGACATCTTCATCACACACGCATTGCTTGCACAGCAGACATCACTAAAGCTGTAGTTTGCCATGGAACAAAAGCTGTTTAACACTGACCTGGTAATGGGGTAGAGAAAAGCAAAAAACAAAGAACTGATAAATTGTTCCCTTCTGCTTTACAGTAAGCACACTTGGTACGTACGACTGTGCCAGTCTTAAAGAGTTTCTCTGTTGACCTTGGCAGGTGTCGCCAAGGTGGAGGCCTACACGCTCCCTGCCTACCTTGACAGTCGGGACAACCCACTCCCAGATATCCGCTATGTGCAGAACCTGAGCGCAGAGCAGAAGTCCCTCAAGGAGAAGGAGAAGGGGTCATGGGCTACACTCTCCAATGAGGAGAAGATTGCATGTAAGCCTTTGATGCAATGTCTATTTTGTTTTGTTTGATCTGGTAGACTTTTAAGAATCATATTGCAATAGTTAAATATTACAATACATATAATACAGCTGTAAACATTTACTGAACTGAATTTATGCCCAATCATTCCCTGGTTGTTCAGTGTATCGCATCAGCTTCAAGGAGAGCTTTGCTGAGATGAACCAGGGATCTTCTGAGTGGAAGTCTGTGGTTGGTGGAGTGTTTTTCTTCATTGGCTTTACTGGTCTGGTGGTGCTCTGGCAGAGGAAGTATGGTACGTTATTGTAGTAATTATAGGGCTGTATTTGATTAAAGTATGTTCAAATCCATGTAAAAATACAGCTTGTAAGATGAAATACAGGTTCAATATCTGTCTTTGTATCTTTCCAGTGTATGGACCAGTTCCTCACACACTTGATGGTGAGCACAAAGAGAAAGAGCTGCAGAGGATGTTGGACATGCGAATCAACCCTGTGCAAGGCTTCTCTGTAAACTGGGACTACGAAAACAAGCAGTGGAAGAAGTAAAGTATCAAGCAAATAATGTTTCACATTTGAAAATAAAACCAGACCAATTAAAGATTCAAGAAAGCCTGCATTAATGTATTTATCACTTGTCCACTTGACCTCATTGTGGAAGACCTCTTCCTCTTAAGTTCGTTGTATATTAAAGAAAAAAAATTAAAAATCTAAATTGTGCCCGTGTGAGTATGTGGTATCCAAAGAAGATGGGCAGGAGTACATGAAATAGTGTCTATACGGTACATGAACTACATGTAGCTTTTTAATACATGCAATCTTATACATTTCACTGTGCAAAGTACTTCAAATTAAAATAAATGTAAATAAAGTCACAAATTTACCAATGCTTGCTGCCCAGCACCAAATTACACCGCGGCCTATGTGATTTTGAAATGGTCACCTCTTCTGATGTTTTGGGACTAACTAAAATTGCCAGTTATTGACGTCTTACGAAATTTGATCTATCCAGCCATTTATTTTCTATGCCACTTTTCTTCAGTAGGGTTGCGGGTATGCTGGAGCTTATCCCAGCTGTCTTCAGCCACTGCCTATTAGACTATTTTTTGGAAATATTAAAAACTTGTTTTATAATTAAAAAGAAGACACACCGTAAGGTTCCATCCTGAAGAAACGCGCTTTTTCAAGGTAGTGCAGCCGGCCACCCTCGTGTGACGTCACTTCCCGGATGTGACCAGCGTAGTGTGGCGTCACTTCCCGGATAAACGCGTTGTCTACTCAAAAACAATCCGGAAGACTGCTGGAGTATCATAAAGTCTTCAAGGTTTAACCAAATATATATGAATTTTAGATTCATTTTAACGCTGTTACATCGCTAAACAGACAATAGAAAGTAATGTGTGTTATCAATTTAAGAATCCAGAGTGTAGCTTAGCTTAGTGTTTTTGAACAACATCGTTGAAAATAAAAAAGAAAAATTGTCAGTTTCAGATAATAAACAGCCTACAAAGACATGGGCAATGGAATGAATAAGGTAAGCTCCAAGATAATGTACTACTTCGTGTTCTCGTGTGTTGTTACTGTGGTCTGTAATACATATTCGTGAATCACGACATATTTGGACAGTTTACGTTCAAGTTGGCCGTTTAAGGTTTTTGTTATTGTAAACTTTTGTGTCTTTTAGTCACGGGGTATCTTGATAGATCTGCTTACATGCACACATGCAGAAATCCTTTAACAAACGAGACAGTGTTGTTTAGCAGAGGAAAGAGTGATTTCGGGAGGTTGGGTGGACTTTGCATACACCTACTTTTGACAATGTTATTCAGCAAGGACCAAAGTCCATAGGTGGTATACTGCGACGTGAGTTTAGTGGATGTGCAAGTAAACCCAGGCTTGCCTGCAACTCTTTTGAAGCAGCTATATCACCATGATAACTTGGGCTAAATCCATTACCTCGTCTCGAAAAGGTTATGTCTACACTTTCAGCTTAAAATTGCCACTGAGAGAAAAAAATAATTTGAGCAGTTACTGTTTGAGTGGTTACTTTGAGATCTGCAAGCATTTCCTGATTAAATTCTCTCTAAGAAATTAAGATTTTTCGCCCCAAGGAATACACTATATCTGCTTACTTTTTAAGCCATGCAATATTAAATATTGTATATACATTGCATATATAACTCAGCTGTAGCTCACTTGTATTTGTTTTTAAATGTATAGGTGTTATGCAAAGGTTGTGCAGTGTTGAGCGTTGATAAATGAAAAGACGAGTAGAGTATAGTTAGTATAATAATCAGTGTTATCCTCATTTACACATGATTATTATTTGATAGAAATGATGCACCGAGGGTGAAGTCACCACTTCATGATGGGATGACGCTTCAGTGCTTCAGTCCTTGTATGTCCCTGGGAAATGCTGCTTTAGCTCTGCTTGGTGGTTCTTAAGGCTTAAGCCTCAAATCCAATCAGACTCAAGTCAGGACACATTTGTTCCTTTTTAGGGGAAGTTTTTGAAGCCAGACTATCATGTAGAAACTCACAAGGGTACAACATGTCTATGACTTCTGCTTCACAGGTTGTTGACGGCCTTTATCTTGGGAATATAAGAGGTAAGAAAAGCTATATAGTATTTATTTGTACTTTTAGTGAATACATTTAAGTAGGTGCAACAAATGCAAAGAATTTGAACCTGACTTTACTTAAACTGATGAATGTAGCCAAAGTTTTTTTTGGAAACTAATTGCAAAGTTTTATCAGGTGAATTTACTATCCATTATATTGCGAATTTAGAACATATATTTTATAAAACCCTATATATTGTTACATAGTATAGTTATTCTCATCAGCATCAAAGTCATTGTTCTTTTATTCTTTTGTTCAGAGATATACATCCCTAGCTATTTTAGTTTGAATGTACGTGATGGGGCCCAATAAGTTTAAAATTATAGTTTGAACTGTCTGTTTCTTTACTCTTCCTCACACTGAATTGGTATGAGTGTGTTTGTCACTGCAGTGCATAGCCCACTTAAGATGGAATTTGAAGTGCTCTAACTTTAGCCACTGTGCAGGTGGATCGAGCACAAAGTGACCATGGGAGTAACTGTCATTGATAGTCAGCCATCATTGTGTCACAGCTTTCAAATATTCTGATAGTAGATTACATTTCTCTGGCCTGTCTTTGACCTAGATGCCGAAAACCGCCAAAGCCTGTCACAGAATGGCATCACCCATATCCTGTCTGTGTACAACAACGCTAGACCTGTGTTTGAGGTTAGTGTCATATAGATTCTGTGAACATTTCATATGCTTACCTTCCAATTGTTATATTCCAGGTGTTCAGTAAGTCTTTAACATTGTGGTGTGTGTTGTTAGCCAGCAGAGGGCAGTGTTGAGTTATATTTGTTTGAGCGAGTGTGAATGGACAACCATTCAATGGACAAAATGGATTTTGTGATGAAGAATCGTATATTTGCATTGTACAGTCATCCCAATATTAGGTAGTCGATAGTCGTAGCTCAGTGTGTAAGGGCTACTAGGGCTTTGGAACCCGAAGTTCACAAAGGAGAAGGATTTGTCCCACTGTGGACAAAAAACACATTGCAACTCGTTTTTTGAAGAGATGCCAGTCTGATTGCTACAATCCAGCCACTGAATATTTAATTAAATAACAAAATTAAATTGGCATCTCCTCATAGTCGATGCTATAGTCTGTCCATTCAAATTGCATTGAACATCATATATCATAGTAATAATAATATAATATTTATGATGGACAATGGTAGATATATAATCTCCTGTGTTTTTTGTAAATGTATGCTGCTCAGGACAAGACCTACCTTTGCATTCATGCAGCAGATGCCTCCAGCGAGAACCTGTGAGTAGTGATACACATGCAACCTTGGACATTTTAATACCATGTGACCTATCCCTCACATTTTCACTGACATTGACATTTGGATGAGTCATGCCATTGGGTTTGTTATTAATGTACAGAAAAAAGGCTTTGTGACAATACATGTATCTCATAGTTACCTAAACCTTTTTGTGTAGTATGTAGGCAAAAGTAGTGATTCTCCAATGCAGTAATGTTGCATTGGATTTTTTTCCTATTTCTGTGGCTGAATGAGTATTAACAATGCAGTGTCATCCAGTAGGTGTTGTAAGCATCATGAGCTGGCCCTCCACCCTGGCAGTGGTCTGTGAGTCACAGTGTTTATGTTGAGTTCCGTGTATCTTCTGTTCGTGCAACTCGAGCTTAACACATTTTGAACCAAACACAAAGGCACGTCAAGAGCATTCTCCCAAAGTGTCAGTCACAGTTTTAATATCCATATCAAACATGTCCGGTTACCACTTTTTTAATAGATCTTATAGCCAGTGGAGGGCAGTGATGAAGTTCTTCCTTGCAGTAAAGGTTGGGCAGGGTTTTGCTTCTATGTTCACTTACTGTTAGTGTCATGGCCTGGCACTGTAATATATTTGTGCATTTAAAATTGGGGTTTGCTGTACGTTTTAATCCTTTATAAAGTGACTCAGTAGATAGTGTAGAGGAGTAGTAGAGGAGATTTGTTGACAGGATGGAAGTTGCTGATTGGCGTGGAGAGGTCTTACCTCCAGTGTTGCAATCAGGCACCTTCCCTCAGGCTGCAGAGGAAGGAAACCTCAGTGACATCTGGCTGTTGCCTTTGACCACCCAGATCTTAAATGATCCCCACTCTGTCACAATCTCCAGTTTGACTGATGCGAGTGGCGAGGTTAACTGCCGATTTCAGAACAACTCAGGGGTGGATGGTGGTGGTGGGAGCCGAGCAGGGATGAAAGAAAAAAAAAACCTGCGCATATGGGGACATATGGGGTCATAGCAGACCGCGCAGCACTTCTAATAGTGGAGAAGGCAGTTCAAGATTCCGCTGTAAATGATGATGATGATGATGATGCTGATGATGATGGCTGTGTTTGCGTGAGAGGCAAAGAGGAGAATGGCAAGTGGATCAGATATTTTGATGAGCGTGTTGGGTATCATGGAGACAGAGATCTGACAATTTCTGAGCTTGATGATGTTATAATATGCACATTAGATGAGTGAATACTCCCATCACATGTTAAGTGAGAAATAATATTGAGAAATAATTTAATTTTCACTATCAGTTTCACATGAACTTAAAAATAAAATCAAACTTTACTTCCACAGAGTCTTGAGAGCCAATGCTTTGCCTCTGCACTTTTAGCCAGATTCAGCTGGTTTAAACTTAAATAATACTCAATTTCTGCATATTAAACAAGATGAGCGGAAGCCTCAGTTGCTGGGAAGACACAACAAAGTGCTGAAGAGACAAGTTCTGAACTTTGGGTCTCAGGAAGAAGTGTCGGTGGAGTCTATTTTAGCCAGAGACTGTTACTGTGTCTGCTGTTGAGTAACAACAAGCTGGTCCCAGGAGTCTGCTATGTGCCTTCTTGATTGTGTGAAATCAGTGTTTCCTTGTAAGGAAATTTCATATCCACTACATTATGTTTGCTTATGTTTGTTTGAGTAGTACTCCTGTAGGAATAACCTTTATTTACATACTGGTGGAAATTAGCCCTGTGAGAAATTCATGGTGATATTGAAAAAAAAATAACTTCAAGAAGGTAAGACATTTCACCCAGAAAGAATTCTGGTTAGCACTCTCATTTAAACCATACAAATTTTTATGACCCTTACTCTTAAAAGCATCGTAATTGAGAATTGTTAAGAACAGCAATGGAAAAGGAGAATCTGAATCAGAATCAGAATCGTTCACATTCAAACGATGCCCAACCTTATCTAGCACACAGTCTCAGTATGAGCACTACTTTTGGACCCAACCTGGCACATCCATTTATGTAAAGTAGCTTCTTCATTGTAAGACATTTCACTTTATTTGAGTCCTATGCATACTATTAGACTCGTATCACATCCCAATTCAACAAGCCACAAGCAGTGTGTCGGCCACATCCTTGTACTTTCAATTCAAGATGCTTTTCTCAATTCCTATAATGTTTCAGCTATTTTTAGCTTTACAACCTTTTAAGCCACAGTACTTGTAAACCAACAATTGCTTATTGATTGAACAAATAATGCAGTATTTGAAGTGTGTTTACTTCTTTTACAGGTTGCAACATTTTAAAGATTGCATCCGCTTCATCCATGAATGTCGTCTGAATGGAGGAGCGTGTCTTGTTCACTGGTAGGTGAATAAATAGTGAAAGTGAAAAAATAGTTCAAGGCATGCACAATGATCCTAGAATGAAGGTTTCAAAATTTTACACACAACATTACATAATATACAATATTATCAATTTTTTGTGTAAGACCATAAACGACTGACTGACTCATTCATTATTTGTGCCCATGCATGCAGCCTTGCAGGTGTCTCTCGCAGCACCACCATGGTGGTGGCCTACCTGATGACCGTCACTCACTACAGCTGGGAGGAGTGTCTCACTGCAGTCAAGGCCGTGCGCTCTTTTGTCGGCCCCAACTGTGGTTTCCAGCAGCAGCTGCAGGAGTACCAGACGACACAAGTCTCTGAGGTACATTCGAGAAGTTTACACATTATTAATGACATATGACAAATGTTCAGTGCATAATTTTCACTGCCTTTTTTCACGCCTTTTTAAAAGTAAAAAAAAAGTAAAGTAAAAGTGCTTGAATTTTGGATAACAATGTTTAAGTGTAACCATTTATGGGCATGGCGTCACACTAGGGGAGGTATCCACATTTTCAGCTTGGCACAGTGACAATTTTGTGACAAAACAATGTGCCGAAGATCCCCTGAAAGCTCGCCAGGTCCGACCATGGTGACACATTGATGTCCAGTGGGCCCTTCGCATTTGGAGGCAATGAGAGGTGTTCATTTGATTGGTTAAGATTATACTCCATTGTGTTAAACCCTCTCACCTTCTCTCCTGCCTCTTTTCCACTTACGCCAGTGGGAAAATTGCAAAGTGTGCTGGCACACCACATTGGCACGCCACGCCTGCACCTGGTCTACAAAATTAGAGCCCATGGTCTTAAAGCTGGAGATAAACCCTGTAATAAACAATGTGCAATCTGGTATATACATTAAAATTTTTATTCTAATATAGAATAATAACCATTTGGAGTATACATGTATAAGACTAGTCTTGAAAGTCTGTGAATTGGTTGAGGGAGAGCTATCAAAATATTACAAATAGCTACTGTAAGGTGCCATTATAACCACAATAAACATTATTTTATTATTATTAAATTATTTAATTCATAACTCTCTGACAATGTCTTTATGTCTGTTAGTTATTGATTGTCTAAGCGTACCATATGTGACATTAGTATTATTTTTTCAGCAGCAAATATTCATTGTACTACTAGTCTTGTGTACATTGTAGATTGGCTTGTCATTTTGATAGGTTTCACATTTAGTAAGATGCAGTGTGTTTATGCTGGCTGCCATTCCACCAGCACTGACCAAGCCACAGAGGGCAGAGAAGGGGAACCGCCGGTGGGCGGAATGGGGGGTTTGCTGGGATTGCATTAACTTGGTACTGCTCATCACTTGTTTTGCATCACTGTCAGCATCTTACAACATGTTTGCATGCACTGATTTCGAGGGTTTTAGGGGAAATAGCATGTCTACTTGTGAGTTTTCCCACATCTCCCTTCAATAGAAAGTGAGACTCCGGATGAAATCAGTGGGGGTTTTTTACACTGTAGTAGGCATGTTCACATCCTGTCAAATTATCTTGTCTGTGGGAGCGTAAGAAGAGGAATGACATATGAGGTTTACTGAAACTTAACTAATTTACCTCAAAACAATAAATCTATCATAGTATTTTGTGATAAAATAACCTCATTTTGTTTAAAATTGTGATGTAGAACTCCACTGCATCATACTGTCAACTTTTTTTTATTACTTTGGTAACATTATGTACATTATACTTTAGAGAGTAAAAATACAGTGGTACCTCAGTTTTCGTCTGCCCTGCTTTTGGCACGATTTGGTTGTCATTAAAATTAATTGCCAAAAGTATGTCTTGATTTCCGTAAGCTGTCCCGGTTATCGTACGTCCAAACAGAGCACCTAACTAGTTACTCATTTCATGTCATTTGTTCAACAGGAAGAATTAAACCGTTACACTGAATTTGGCCTGACTCAGTTAAAAAACTAGCTTGCAGCAGGTTCCTGTTCTGCAGCTCAAAGAAGAAAAGTCACAATCACAAGAGAGATACCACTCCCGCATCATATGCACACAGAGGTTTGTCCGGGATCGGGTCTGTTTGCGCGCATATGATTCAGCAGAATTGAAATGCTTTAAACAAAGACTCCCATGTGCCTTGTCATGTTAATACACTGCATGAGTCCAACCGTGCCAGAAGTCATTGTCCCCCCGGGGTGAAAAACACTATTGAATTCAAGAAAAAAGTTGTATCAAGTCTGTGTCGCTTGATGCAGCTCTTATACGAGATTCTTCTACACAGTTGTCATTTTGTCATCCATGTCATGTATTATCTTTTTGTGTGATAAGTTCACTGTTCACTCACTTGAAAATATGATGACTATGTCCACCAGTATGACTGTATCAGTCTGTTAGCTCTTACTTTTATTAGGGAATACGTGTTTACGGATATAGTATATATATATATAATAATGTTTTGTGTTCCTTAATCTATAAAAAACCAAACTTTATGACACAATAACCTGCAATGAAAGACCTGTAAAATACAGGAGCACAGGTAGTGTGAAGTGGCTCATTAAAACCTTTGACCTCATGTTATCATACTCGTCTGACACATCTGACATATTGGATTTATGCAGAGTGGAACATTAAAGGTCAGACACAGTCTTTTTCAGGACAAAGGTTCCACTTCGGTTTTATGGATATCATCACACAATTGTGGAATTATTCATTGATGCTCACTGAAATCTCTGAAAATTTGATGATGGGTCGATGATGGGGCATTTTTGTGCAACTTTAAGGGTGTTTTTTAAAACTTTAAATTATACAGAATTTAGGAGAGGGGTGTATATCCTGCACCCAGCAACGATTTTCTTAGCAGCCCACAGCATGTTTTGAGAATAAAAATACATGGCCCTTATTTGAACATAAAAACACAGGATTAGATAGTGAAACAAGTTGAAAACTTGGACATAACACAAATAATGGTTTGATTTTTCACCTAAAATACACATTTCAGATATAGGCTGTTTTTTCTTTAAATATATTAAAATGCTTAGCATATCTTGACCTACATGTTTTGGTATTAGTTTTTAGTTTGTTGGCAAACCAAAAGTGAAGAACGTCAACAAACTGGCCCACCACCATTCAATGCTTATGCTTTGGAACATCAAATTTTTTATGAATCTCAGAATGCAGCAGAATAAAAAGCTGTAGAACCGCTAATTTATGTAATTATAACTAAAATCTGAATTAACATAGATGACTAAGGAAAAGAAAGGATGTAGAACTGGAGGTAGCGGAGCTGAGGTTCTCATTGGGAGTGACCAGGATGGATAGGATCAGGAACAAGTATATCAGAGGGACATTACATGTTAGAGGCCTTGGAGATAAAGTCAGACTGAGATGGTTCAGACATGTCCAGAGGAGAGATAGTGAATATATTGGTAGAAGGATGCTGCGTTTAGATTTGCCAGGTAGGAGGCGTAGCGGAAGACCAAAGAGGAGGTTTATGGATGTAGTGAAGGAGGACATGAGGGTAGTTGGTGTGAGAGAGACAGATGCAGAAGACAGGATTGGATGGAGGAGATTGATTTGCTGTGGCGACCCCTGAAGGGAAAAGCCCAAAGACAAAGAAGAAGAATACTTTAGTAGTTGTTGATATTAAGCACTTTTACCATTTCAGCTGAGGACTATACGAACGTCTATGGTGAAAATGGAACTCAGTACACTTCTTATGTGTGTTTTATCACACCATTTTGGTCCAACCTGTTGTCACGCAGTCGTTAATGATGATGGTGCTGATGCTTAATTTGCTTATGTGCCCACAGTACCGAGCATGGCTGCAGTCCAGTTTCCAACCCAGTCCGTTTAATGACCCGGAGCAGGTGGGCGCCCTGCTGATCCAATACACAGAGCAACAAGAATCCCAGAGGCGAGGTGGAGACCAGCGCTGGATAAAACAAGACATGGACGGTTGCTCTCTGCCGTCAACTCACCCTGAAGGCAGCAGCTAAAACATGAAGCCAAAATACCTAATTTATACTTCATGCTAACCCCTCTTGTAATGGGTTGATGCAAGCTGTACATACCTCACCCCGAGTACCTCCTTAGTTTCTTCACCGAGCCCATCAGTGCTCAGACGCCTTACTCTGAAATGCCTCAGCACTTTAGCCATGATGACATCGCCTGTGCTTCCATGTGGATCCTGTCAAACTGTTGCAATATGCTCAGCAGCCTTAAAGATGCGCCATAGTTGCGCACTAGGTGAACAAGTTGTGTCTGTGGACTACTGCTTTAATGCTTTGTGTAAATTACCCTATTTACCCGAATATAAAATGGTACTTTTTTCTTTTGAAAACAGTCACAAAGAGACTCGTATAGTTGTGGTCTAGAGAATCATACATGCAAAGCAACAGGCCTCTGTTTGCAGACCCCAAAGGGAGAGAGTGGAGCGGAGGGGGGGGGATATCCACATCCGCATATCCATCCATTTCCTGTACCGCTTATCCTCATGAGGGTCGCGGGCATGCCGGAGCCTATCCCAGCTGTCTTCGGGCGAGAGGCGGGGTACACCCTGGACTGGTCGCCAGCCAATCACAGGGCACATATAGACAAACAACCATTCACACTCATATTCATACCTATGGACAATTTGGAGTCACCAATTAACCTAGCATGTTTTTGGAATGTGGGAGGAAACCCACGTCTCCTAGCTGTTTGGCCTGCGTGCTAACCACTCATACACCATGCAGCCGCTAATAAATATGATAAAACGGGAAAATAACTTGTATTCGGGGTGGCCTATATTCGGGTCAATATGGTAATCAGAAAGGACAGGTGTGGACTGTTTCTGGAAAATTTGCGCACATTTTCCTTTTAAGTAAATCATTAAATAGTTTCTCCTTAATGAAGAATCTCCGAAGTCCAAACACTAGTCTTCCTGATTTTAATGGTCTGATTTCAAACTTTCTGAGTGTAATGATTTTTTTAGCTTTATTGGTACAGTTAGTTTAATTGCATTTTTATTCATTTGCTTTCTATGCCGCTTGTCCTCATTAAGGTCGCGGGTGCACATCGTTGTGTTTTTTAAATAAAATGCAATCACTGACAATTATAAAAATGAGAACTGTGCATGATATTTATCAACAATAAATTGATTTCAATTGATTAAGATTATATTTATTCTCTTTGTTTAACCACTGATGGCAAAGCTCGACCCTGTACAACAATAATGTATAAGTGGTAATCAGATGTCAGTCAAGTGGAAAATTACCAACACAGCTCACTGATGCTGAGTTCTAATAAATTGTATCGTGTTCTCAGAACAGGGTGGCAAAAGGAGGAATCTACAGAAATCCCCAAGCCACAAGTTTACTTTTGACGCTCCCTTCAAGGATTATTGTCGCGGGCAGGAACATTAAAGCCAGCCTGTCAGCTAGGTCAAACCATTTCTTGTAAATGCTCCCAGTTAAGAGAACTACACTTCCGTAATGGGCGGAGCCTGACGTAGCTTGGATGCCGTCGATTGGTGAGCGTGCACATGCCGTCGTCATACCATTCAAGACAAGGCGACAATAAACCAGATAGGGTCGTTTGTTGGAATCAGTTCAAACATCTGACAGCTACATCAACATCTCATTGTAAGTGCTTTTACTTTCGCTTTTAACGTCATTTACGATTTTCATTTTAAATTCTTTTAATCACTTTTTGTTAAAGTAAGACTTTCCTGTACTTTTTGCTTTAGTTGTCCCAAACACGATGGCGAACTCAGGAGGTCGGAGACTGAAGCAGTGGCTGATGGAGCAGATCCAGAGTGGACAGTACTCTGGACTCCTCTGGGAGGATGAAAGTCGAACCATGTTCCGAATTCCATGGAAACACGCAGGGAAACAGGATTACAACCAAGACGTAGACGCATCCATCTTTAAGGTTGGCCCACATTACACTTGAAAATTGGCTGTATTTCATGTGGTATTCTTTAAAACAGGCTAGGCTATTTTAGTGTTGCCTACCTACAAATCACGGTATTAATCTGTTAATATCATATCTTTTATGTATATATCATATTATGTTATTATCATTATTGTTATTGAAATACCTGTGTATAATTAATTATAATGATAATAATGACTAATAATAATAATACTACATTACATTGAGTTAACCTGGCATATTTTCTGAGCTGTTTCCATACTGTATTTAAATAATGGAAATAGCCATATAAAAACATGAAAAAAACAATATTAAATGTGAATGACGACTGTACATCACATGTCTTGCAGGCATGGGCCGTGTTTAAAGGCAAATTTAAGGAGGGCGACAAGGCAGAACCAGCGACTTGGAAGACCAGGCTGCGTTGTGCGCTAAATAAAAGTCCCGACTTTGAGGAGGTGACAGAAAGGTCTCAGCTGGACATCTCTGAACCATACAAAGTCTACCGAATCGTACCTGAAGACGAGCAGAAACGTAAGCTCTTGGACATCGGACAGTGTTCAAATCTCTCATCATCTGTCAGATATAAATAGCAAATGTTGTGAAAATTAAATGATGTTTAAAGGGTCTAGTGTTCTTCATGACGTAATCATGATGTGGAAACTAGTATGTTTGGAACCTGAGCAGAGTTTGATGTTTTTTTCTACTGTTGATACAAAGATGGAAGAAGTTCTGTGGTGGTGGTGGCGGCTGCCAGCAGCTCTGGCGACATGACCGACATGGACTGCAGCCCTACAGGCATAGACGGACTCATTAAAGAGGTAAAGCTCTGTCTTACAGTATTTGTCCGAGTCCTTCTTCATGACATGCTACTACATTGATATTTGCTTTTTTTTGCAGGAAGAAGGCTGCAGCATTCAGACCAGCCCGGAGTACTGGCCCCAGACCAGTGTCAGTGGTAAGAAATCAACATTTTCCACCACCGTAAAATGTATTCATGAGCCATGACGAGCTTGTCTGTTGTTTGCTGGATGCTCGCTGCAATGGAAGCATTGACTAACATCCTGTTGAACTCTGCTGACTAGGGTGATTATTCCGTTGTTGTATAAATATTTCTGATGATGAGGCAAAGTAATGACACAACGGCGTGATTGAAAGTACACTTTTAAGTTGTCTCTGTGTATCACAGCTTTCTCCCTGCATCAGGACCCGTTACCATCTGGCACTCTCTGCTCAGGTAATTATTTCAACGCATACACACGTCATATTTTTCAATGTAAAGCGCCATAACCCCTCACCGTTAACCACTTAGCCTGATCAGAAACCTGAAAGTAAATTTCAATAACATCAAACAGGAAACTTGGGTATGGGCTGTTAGTCAAGTGGATACACACTTGAATGTTGCACTTGCATAAATGTAAACAAAACACAACAACAACAAGTTGCCTTCCTGTAGTCAGTGAGTACTCAGCACTGTGGTCTGTCATCACAGTGATTGTTTTGCAAAAAAAAATGTTTAAAATGTATTTTCTGTTCACATTTACATGAATAAAAGTGGAAAATATGCTTTGCTATTCCTGTATTTGTATTTCATAACCCCACTCGAGATGTAGCATTAAAATGGTGAGGACATCTGACAGTTCTATTGAGCATAAACAGCAATGAGAGACAATAAATCACTACATTCACATTTTTATACTCATGTACACTAAATCACAATTTTTACATTTATGGCTTCATGCATTTTTCAACAAGCATGAAAAGCACCAGTGTGTATCTTTACACCACCAAGGTAACACACGGGAAATTGTTTGTTTTAAAGATATTCATGTTGGATATCGGATACTTATTCTACATTCATACAAAAGAAATACTTTATGTTGACGTTTGTGAGAAGGTAATATTTTTGCATCATCATCTTTGTGTCCTCCAGCCTTCTCCCAAATGATGATCGACTTCTACTACGGAGGAAAGCTGATGAGCAACACGCTGGTGACACATCCCGAAGGCTGTCGCATCTCCCCTTGCCAGCAGCACCCTGGTCGCGGCGCCCCATACAGCTCCGATAGCATGCAGAGCGTTTACTTCCCATCCGCCGAGCTCATCGACTATGAACGCCAGCGTCATGTGACCCACAAGCTCCTGGGCCACCTGGAGCGAGGGCTCCTGCTGCGGGCTAACCAGGAGGGCATATTCATCAAGAGGCTGTGCCAGAGCAGAGTTTTCTGGAGTGGACTGGCCAACATGGAGTCACATTACAGCCCCGTGCCTTGTAAACTGGAGAGGGATGCCGTGGTGAAGATTTTTGACACGGGGAGGTTCCTTCAAGGTGAGCCCTTGCTTGTTTCCGCTTCTAAAACATCTCGCAAAGAGTTTCTAACTTTGTCTTTCATGCTGTAGCCCTGCAGCTTCACCAGGAGGGTCATTTTCCAGCGCCTGATCCAAGAGTAACCTTGTGCTTTGGAGAGGAGTTTCACGACCTCAACACTGCCAAGAACAAGCTTATAATTGTGCAGGTGAGGACTAGCTATCACATTTTTCTTCAGTTTAGTTGTTCAACTCTGCTCGGCTGTTGCAGATCACTGTGGTGAAGTGCCAACAGCTGCTGGAGGCAGTGAACTCGCGCCGCCCGCAGACATACTGCGCCAACATGGAACTGTGTGAGGATGTCTCAGCAGAGCAGATGGCCCGCATTTACCAGGACCTGTGCGGCTACAGCGGTCCACAAAGGTCCACCTGCTACAGGGACAACATGCCCATCACCGCCTGAGACCACAAGTGCTTCTTACTACTTGGTCACATATTCTGACTCTCAGCTTCATCGGAATGTTTATGCTTTTATTAGTGCTTTTGGTAAGCAGGAAGTGAACCCTCTTCATCTTCATCCATTCCATTGTAAGACAACGAAAGCAGCAAAAATCAACTAAAACATCAGGTACACCTGCAGTCTATTCAGATCCAGTACACAATCTGGTACCTACAAGGATGATACTGTTTGGAGTGATGCTGTCAGAAAGACATTCATTAACATTAATGTTTATTATTGTAGTATGCAAGGGTGTTGACATGCACCGTATCATACTGGGACATTTTTTTTAAGTTTCTTTTTCAAGTTTCTTTCATCTACCAACAGATCTATGTTAAATACTGTTGTTGTTAAATCACTTTGGGGACCTGCATTGTTTATATTTTTGTAGGCCTCGTCACTGTACATTGAATGTCAACTTGGAAATCCCTTCAATGAGCATTTTTTTTCTGTGTTTAACTTTATGAAATATGAATGTAAGTTTGTTATTTCAGGTATATTATAGATAGGTTTTACTATCATCACTTTGAAATCTTAATCTATAAATGTTTTAATCCGTCAGTTCTTAATAAAATTGTATGTTTGCAGAATTTTCTTATTTTCTTAATGTACACTTACGGCACAATAATAGTACACTGATAGTAAGATAGCTTTACATTCCCAGGAGCAAAATGAGTCCATTGAAGTAAATCTGAAGTTTCCTTAATTTTGAAAACGTACATAATTTTTGTGTGTTTGACAGTAATGTATATAAAATATGTAGACTTGTCCATAGGTATGAATGTGAGTATGAATGGTTGTTTGTCTATATGTGCCCTGTGATTTGCTGGCAACCAGTCCATGGTGTACCCTGCCTCTCACCCGAAGACAGCTGGGATAGGCTCCAGCACTCCCCGCGACCCTCACACGGATAAGCGATATAGAAAATGGATGGACTGAGATAGATAACACTACTGAACACGTGCAGGCATCAGTTCAAGCTCAGAAAGATGTCAACCGATTGCTCGCTGAGTAAAGTACATAAGCAGTATTTCTGTTTATGTGTGTGTGTGTGTATGTGTGTGTGTGTGTGTACATTTGTGGTTACAGGGGAGTTTTTATTCAATTCCACAGAACTAGAACAGTTGTACATGTCGTAGGAAGCAGACTGACCCCACCCGCCCACAAACCGCACCAGAGCATGGAATCATGCAAAAATAACAAACATATTTGCAATTATTATTTATATACAGTATGCTATTAAGCTACTATAAATGAAATAAATGAAACGACCACTATGATTCTCAATTATTTTCCACTACAGAAATGAGATTCAACTATCAAAGTCCTTAGACAAAGACAGCCTATGAGTAACATTTAGTGATCCTGACCTATGTAAAGTGTGTTGCATTCAAACTGAATGTCGGCTGAGCAACAGGAAGGGAAGAAGACACATGCTCTCCTAGATTTCTGCTAACAGCGCCTCTTTTGTGCTCACATCCAGTGTCTGCAGTGTGGTTGTCGTTGTGTTGCAACATCTCTTTGTGGCGTCTGAGGCTTCCCACAATTAACCATTAGAGACGTGAAACAAACAGAAGTGATGTTGCCATTTATGGCCACCTGCTCAATGCTGCATACTGGAAGAAGGCTCATCCTCTCATAAGAATATAAGGTAATACAACAAGCCACTTCTTTAATAAAATAAAAGCACAAATAACTAAAGAGTAGACTCACCCACTTGTTTTATTTATTTTCTTTTATTTAACTTTTTCCAGCGTGTAAATTTTACTGAGGGACACTTTTCTTGTTTGTTAGCCCTCAGGGGCCCTCAGTTGGGATGGGGAACCCAGCAGTAGCCTGCCTTGCCTGGTGGCAAACAGCACCGCTGACCAAAGGTCAAAGTTCATATCACTATGTTTGTGATCCTTGTCAATGCTAGTTTTAGTGAGTAGTTTTTTGTGTTCATAGTGTTTATAGTTCTAATGTATTCATAATATGTTTATGTTTTGGATTTTTTTTTCTCACTACAATCCTACACAAACAGATATGAGGAAAAAAAACACCTCTCATTCTGATATAAAGAATATTTTGAATGATGACATGAGATGTATCTGAGGTCAGTGGTCGGATAACAGACCAAAAAATAACAGCGTATATTTAAAAAATTACCCCAAAAAGTCAACTTTTGTAGAAAAGTTTCCAAAAGATTATTTTGTAAGGTTGTGTAGCAGGTCAGGTTGAGTCACAAGACGCTAATATTGGTCAGGTCTCTGGGGAGCCAACTGGTTTAGAACCAGAGAGGAACTAGGAACGTACACAGGTGGACTGAGATCCCACATCCTGGAACGCAGGGAGAAAGCCTCCCACGGCTTCACTCACACACACACACACACACACACACACACACGCACACACTGATCAAGCTTCATATCCTCTTATTAGTATCGGTTGAAACTTTGAAAGTTGTTCTTGTTTCACACCTACTCTTTGGTTTCTTCCAGGTGTCTTATTTTGTTGGATGGAAACTTGTATAATATGCAGCACGTTCATGAAGTGCTCAAATATTTGATGATGCAATTAACATATTCATTCCTTGAACACACAATCTAACGTACTCCCACGTTGCACAGATACACCACTATACTGATAACGTGTCCAAAGAGTGCATGCTATCACAGGCCTGCAGGATCAGCTGTAACAGTTAAAAGATAAATACATTGTGGGTCGTCCAGTGTGTGAGGGGACAGATGGGATGTTGCATCAGTCATTGGCCTGGTTGCTGCACTCTGACAAGATCCTTGACCGCCTGATCTGATGTGGACAGGAAACAGAGGAAGGAGCCCAGGAAGATGATCCAGCACCCAACTTCTCCCACAAAAAGAGGAACAGACAACATGCAGACATGCCATGGAGGACTCCTGACATTTGTAAACACCACGGAAGTCCATGCATTGCATAGATGAACAAATAGTATAGTAGGTAGAAATGCAGTATAGTAGGTCGATTTGTATGTAAGTATACATAGCAGTGACAACTACTTCATCAAGTCTACATATTTCCACAGAAATACTGCTGAGCTGTTCAAGTCTAGTTTCATATTTGAGTGAAACAAAACTTAATGGTAAAGAAGGAAGATGGTGCTGACGTTTGAGGGGAACACCCGGGTGGGGCAAGCGTCCTGGGGGATGCATGAGCGACGTATTGACATGCATCTCACGCTTTGCTGCTCTCACTTTGTGTGTGTTGGGTGAATGCAAAGCAGACGGGATGTGGGCAACAGGGAAGGTGACGTCAGATACTAGAGAAATAACACGGATGCTGATAGATGCTTGAATAGAATAGAATAGAATAGAATAGAATAGAATAGAATAGAATAGAATAGAATAGAATAGAATAGAATAGAATAGAATAGAATAGAACAGAATAGAACAGAATAGAATAGAATAGAATAGAATAGAATACAATAGAATACAATAGAATAGAATAGAATAGAATAGAATAGAATAGAATAGAATAGAATAGAATAGAATAGAATAGAATAGAATAGAATAGAATAGAATAGAATAGAATAAAACAGAATAGAATAGAATGAAAAGGCTCATGCCCAGAAAAGCAATAATAAATTAGTGTACAGCAAACAAGGTATACTTGTATCCAACCGGATTAGAGCTCGACCAATTAATCGGTGGGTTGATTAATCAGCCCGATTATGATGTATCGGCAAGGTGCTGCTCTTCCTGCCTCACTCGTTTGCACAAGAGGAACAACTACAAACAAATTACATTTTTACACAGTTTTGTGTTACGAGCAGGGGTGTCACTCAGTTCGTGAGACAAGACGATACACAAGATTGGGTCTGCGAAAACGAGACAAGACAAGATTTTAACATTACTGTTAAGTAAAGTACAATGAAAAAAAAAATTGCAATCTACTATACATTTCTATTATATCGCCTATGCCGCAGGGACTAATAGACTGTATGACTGACAAAAGTGCTCACTCCATTCAAGCTGTTGTTCTATGGAACAAACCGCCTCACGGCACCGAGACCGGAGCAGGAAGAAGACACAGCGCCAAATTGTTCATTGTTCAGTGTGCATCATACCAGCAAACGTTTAAATGATTATTTAGTGCTTTAAGAGTGTTTCATCATGAAGGTTAGGTTTTATCGTTGGTTGTATGTATCTTTTGATACATACAATATATAATAAATAATATTTTGAATATTATTAAGAAGGAGGTAATTTTTAGTTTTTTAGAGTTGGGACACCATGTCAAGATTCCACTCAGATTATGGACACTTGATAATCAACAAGCAGGATCAAAACTAGCAAACTGCTGTTAGTGCTGAATGGTGCATTCAGGTTCATACTATAACTCCTCGGGTTGCTGCTGCATTCAAGGACACTCGGAAACCAGACACCTGCACAAATTAATTATGTTTGATATTTTGAGTTAATTCACATTAAAAGGTTTATGTTTTTTAAGTATGTAGGGGGTACAGGTCAAATGTCCGAAAGGGTACATGACTGTAAAAAGTTTGGTAACCTCTGGTCTAGTCAAACCATTTCATTCACCTGTACTATTAAAGAAAACAATTTCTTCAAAATCTTCAGAAAAAAAAAAATTAAAAAAACCCCATATTAGTAAACAAAAACGTCAGGTTAGTTCAGAAAGTTGACATGATGGAGTAAAACCAATGTGGATTCAAACGGCTTTTTTTTCTTTTTCGAATTTGCCTATAAGAGGTTTACACACATGTCCAGTGGCAAATGCAATTGTCGGAAATTGATATTATATAATAATAATAATAATCTCTGATCTCCATATTGTTGTTTGTGTATGTGATTGCCTCCATGTAAATCTGTTGCTTGAGGAACAGGATGTTTGTGGTTTGAACTGTGCTGGTCTATCTACAACGTTAGACCGACAGTGTTAGTCACGACGATTACACAACCTCTTTGTGAGCAACAAGTCACACACTGGCTGGCCGGCTGGCCTGCATGCAGGTGCTGCTCCGGGATGGGGGTATTTAAAGTTGCTCTAAAAGGGTTCCAGGGTATGTGAAGGAGCTGCTGCTGTCTGTAACCACAGACCTGGACAGAAAGTGACAGTGACAGTATGTACTTCCCCAATTTGAAATACCAGCATCCAAATTTGACCATCACATGACTGAAGTGGAATGTTATTCACACTGTAAATGTTACTGTTAGTGGGAACAGGAGGTATTTGTTGGGTAAAAGAGGTATTTGATTTGATTTGAAAATTTAATTTGTAGTGATAGAGAGGTACTTCATCTCACCTCACTAAATAAAGTGAACCAAATCCTATTAAAAACTGCAATAATAAACATATTGTCAACCAAAGCTGAGCAGTACTATTGTGACTGGTCTATTTTTTCCGAAGGTTTTGTTATGTTTTGCATTTTGCATGCAAGGACCACTGAGCCGGATCGTCTGTGGTTTGTTAAGCGTGATAGTTTACACAGTCAAATGTCAAAAGGGGAAAAACCTACTTTGCAGGGGGAGGGGAGTCCTCAGTCAGCATTAAATAAAAAACCTATTAAAAAAATCACATTGTAAGATATTTCACAAGTGGTTATAATTATTACTATTTTTTCGTATCCAGTTTTAACAGAGATACATTTGGTTGCTATTGCAGCTAAAAAGGAAACCTGATAAAGATTTACAACGGATTTCTGTCGCCACCTTGTGGTGATATGGTATATCATGAGTTTCCTGTCACCTTTGGTACTGTACATATACAGTATATACTGTTCATACATATTGTTCATTAATACTTCTCTTGATGCATTTATACTGTAATTTGAGTCCTACATATACTTAAATGTTTAAGTATTGATAACATCCTATATGGAAAATAGCAAGTGAATAAATTGATTAAATGGAGCATTAAACTATGTTTGATTCTTCCTACTCCTTTTGGAGATGTGAAACTGTGAATTATTGAATTATGAGATGTATTCCATTGTAACTTGTATGCATGTTCAAATAAAACCAAACCATTACTACCATTACCTTAATGCTGCTGAGCTATCAGATTTCTCATGTTCTTAATCCTGGAGTAAATGAGGGCGGTGCAGATCAGCGTCTCCCGGGGGGTGAATTACGATTTCCCGAGGATGGCTGAAGCCAGGGAAACACTCGGAATGGTCATCCATCAGCCTGCTTGTCTGCATCCTCCTGAACAATGTGTGACCCCTGGGCCTGAAGAGGGTCGCTTGAAGGGTGACTTCCACCTTCACACAGGCACATATACTGTATATACAGCACTTATCAGATACATACAGTTGGTTAGATACTGTTTTAATAGACAATAGAATCATTGTCTATTCTTTATTATATTGAAAGCATTTTACACATACAGAATACATTCATTTTATTCATGCATATAATCTATTATTCATTTACATTATGGTTCTTGTGCTTGCTGATGCCCTATGATGCTCCTGTGTTGTGACGGCCATTAAACGTGGCTGCTGGGTGGGTTTATGATGCCAAGTGTGTGTGTTTGTGGAGGAATGGGAAGCGTCTGTATCTCAGTCTGCTATTCTGACAGCTCTGCCTTTGGTCTGCCCTCAGACCTCCTACATGCATGTTGCACTGTTTACTGGCCTCTTCTTACAATCCTCCCTCCACACATCTATCACCCCAGCAAGACCACACGCACATGCATGCTGCACAAACACACTCAGAGTCTCGGGGTAGAGGTTAGCCTTCTTGATTATAAAGTCACACAAAACCGATCTTGGACAATAACTGCTCTGTGGTCTTAAGTGAAAGGTGATGTGAGACTTAATGAGGCTTTTCAAGATGTCAAACTGAGCAAAGGAACATCCTCATGTTGAAGGTCAATAACACAACTGGTTCTCAATCTCACGCTCTCTTACAAGTTTTTATTGCAAATGTAAATCTGAAATTGAGTAGAAAGCGTTCATGGAGGTTGGCCGTCCTCTGAATGAGACGGGAAACAACGTACAAGCAGCTGACCAATCACAACCTTAACACCGTCATGTAAAAAAACAAACAAAAAAAAAAATGCATACATGTTGGCATGTCTGATTTTGTTTTGTTTTTGTCAAAAATAAGAATTTTGACTTACAGATGTTTGAGCTTGTTACAGCAGGACTAGTCATATTTATAGAGTCACTGCTCATCATGGAAAACAATCAATTTATGAATGTAATAGAGTGTTGACATTAAAAAAAAGAAATCTTGCAGGAACCAATATTGTATGAATCACCTTTAACATATGCCAATCCAAATATTTAACCTTTGCACTACAAATCCCACCCCTAAAATCCGCTCAACCCCATTTAAAACTTCTCTTAGGTGTCCCAAATGAGGTCATACTGAGTTAATCATGTTACCTAACTGAGCACTCATGCAGCCCCGTGTTGAATACTGCAAATGTATTGTCCTAATACTCTTACATTAGACCGAGTGTGAGGCTTTTACTGTGTTTACGCTCACATCTCCTGCGGCTGGCGGCCATCCAATCAGATCACAGGACAACTTGAACGAGCCTCTTTGTCAAGTCTGGTCTGTATGGACAGGATCTTTTTAGCTCTGAATACAACATTGTCACCGAATGACAGATGAATCTACAGTATAGGTGAGGTTCTATCTTTAGCCTGCTGGCCTGCACGCTGAAGGGAAGGACTAAAGGAGAAGAAAGACAGTGCAGCAGATTGAAAAGGAGTCGCTAGATTGTGAAATAAATCACAAATGTTTTGGATTAGAGCCAAAGGAGGTGTGGATAAACAAGGACTAAAGTCTAGAATAAAACAACAGTATGGCGTGAGAGTATTTCCTCCCTATCGCAGTTGTCTGACAGTCAAAGTGAAGAAGACAAAGAGCCATCTCCACTGTCTACACCCCCTCACTTAGGCCTCTGTTGGTTTAACCCTGGTGGGCATCAGGCAGGCCTGACAGCAGCCAGACACTATCATGTGATTTATGGGGGCGCTCACCGAGTGGAGAGGAGAGGAGAGGAGATGACCACTCCGATTTGACCCCAAATTGTCTTATCAGCCCCCCATCAAGACGTTACAGACCACTCAGACGTTTTGCTATTTAAACATATGCATGGAAGTAGTGTTAGTTATGGCTGGTGGGGGATCACTTTATGCATTAATATACTAAATAATAATAATATAATAATACATTTTATTTGTATAGCGTTTTTCTTTTTGTTTCTTTAAATCTAAAAAAGAGTTTTCTGTGCAGGTTATTTTTTTTATTTTTTTTTTCAAAAATCTCATTTTCAAAAATTTCTTTTCAAAATACTCATAGATGCTTTACAGTGAAGAAAAATAGAGTTGAGTAAAAAACAGAGTAAAAGATGCATTAAAATAAAATATCCATACATTCATTCAGAGCTAAAAGCAAGGCTAAAAGCGGGCACTACTGTCATGTTCAGATTTCTATATGATAATATGAAGGTACAAGTTCATTCATTCATTCATTTATTTTCTACCGCTTATCCTCACAAGGGTCGCGGGGGTGCTGGAGCCTATCCCAGCTGTCTTCGGGCGAGAGGCGGGGTACACCCCGGACTGGTCACCAGCCAATCACAGGGCACATATAGACAAACAACCATTCACACTCACATTCATACCTATGGACAATTTGGAGTCGCCAATTAACCTAGCATGTTTTTGGAATGTGGGAGGAAGCTGGAGTACCCGGAGAAATCCCACGCATGCACGGGGTGGAATTGAACTCAGGTCTCCTGGCTGTGAGGCCTGCGTGCCAACCACTCTATCCAAGTTATACTGTATATATTTGGGAATATTTTGGGGCACTATGTCCATATTATGACTTCAATATTAGCTGCATCTGCACAATCAAATAGCTGCTAAAATATTCCCATTGTCTCAGTATGATGCAACACAGATTTACAACAAGACCTTTTTGTATTTTTGCTCCAGGTCATCAAAGGCTGCAATGTTTATTCGATCCTGCAGAGAGCGCCATGCACTACTCAATAGAAACCTGTCCAGTCCACATCATCCTACAGGAGGAACAATATCAAATATAATTATCAACAATATCATCCATTTTACTCATACCTGGTGATTTCTTTTCGAGGGCAAAGAAAATAACAATATTCCCGCAGAATTTACCACAGAACATCTTTGAAAACAGGCACGGGGTTGACTTGAAGGTGATGTAAACATAGATCTATTTCTATGGCTATGACACACTGTGGTTTTCACTGGAAAGGGTACAGCAGCCTGACATGACAACAAAGAGGGCCACACAGACAGCGGCGGTTAGAGCATCTCTTTAGACCCTGACATGGACCGTTGTTGGACACAGAGAAAGGTCATCATTGCCAAGCGTAAAAATAACACCAGCTTCTCTCTGAGTTTTTGCATTTTCAGTGAACCCACAGTCAGTGGCGGGCCATGCAGTTGGTACCTGGGCCTTCAGTGGGGACATAATCCACTTATAGAAGTCATCAATAGTATATAAAAACACAGTAAGTGTGGCATTAGAGTGAGATTGTTGGGGATGAATGCCATAATGACAAAAGCACAGAACCCATTTATCCATATTCAAATACATTATTGCATGAGTTGCATTTATCAAACAGTTTTGGACAATCAGGACAGAAAAATACTGACCTTATTGTAGACCAGCTACCGTGATGCCAATCTGAAATCTCATTGTTTGCAACAGCCCCATTATTAATAGTGTTCAAGTCACATTGGCCAGCAGTACTGACTCTGAAGGCCTTGAACAGATCACATTGACATGGTAACATAAAAACTGAAATCTGATTGGACAAAAAAAATGTAATTGTTTCCAGACTTGGCTGTGATAAATTAACTCCTGTGAGGTATGATTTAATATCAATAAATGTCATATTTTAATAGGGTATAGAAAACTGGACCTTCTAAGAATTTTTAAAAGCATTATTAGAGCCCTGTAGACATGAATATAATAACTTTAGGAAAGCAAACAAAATTGTTGTTGTAGTATCTCGAACATAATGTGGGTTGATGGCATGTCTATCATCCATCATCACTATGGCGATCTTTATTTACGCCACAATACAATGAAGAGACGGCCGCCGCTTTAAGCATTAGCAAGCTACCAAGCTAAGTAGTTATCCTCCAATTTTTTTATTCTAACCTTAAGAAGGGTTTGAAACTAATAATAATAGCCTAATAATAGGTCATAGTCAACCAACAAATAGCCATCATTAATTCATTTAAAAATCGCGATAAAGTGAGGGAGTGATGTTCGAACTGGGAAAAATTGGAAGCAACACGCTACAAAATGAAGCTTACTATATACGTACTATTGTAATAATTGTTTACAATTTCATAGAAATAATACTAGAATTTAAGTTAAATGTAGTCAGTGCTTGTGATACTGTTTAAGTGGCCCCAAAGGCCCACCATTGTACACAGTATACACACGTGCCACAGTGTACTGACCCCCATATGGGACATACTGTCACTCTGCTACTGATTCTTTTTGCCAGTGATCGAGAAATGAGAATTCAGAAGCTAAAAGCAAACATTTCAGAATTCTGGAGATGGAGAAATGAGCCAGATCACTGTGGTAAAGTCAGCCTGACACACAGACACAGAACAGACAAAGAGCCCCCTCTCATAAACTCACACACACACACACACACACACACACACACACATACGCACACTTATACTGACTCATGGGGGGAATTTAACACGTGGGTGTATCATTGCATGTAAGCTTGTTTTATCAGTTCAGTGTCCAACACCAAGTCAGGATTGATCAGATGGCAGAGGGCGGACGTCAGCCATCACACTCCTCCTTTCGGCCCACCCAATTGATTTCATCAATCAATGGAAGAGGTGCCAAAAAGTCTCCTCCCTAATGCAACAGCCTCCCCCTTTCACCTGCTGACACATTCACACCATTGTGCACCATCCTGCTTCTTCTACAGCTACACAGCCCTGACCACAGTGGGCAAGAGGGACATTGCCCCACCAGCTCCAGCAGATGGTGCTGTTTTTCTTTCATGATGATATATCCAATTCCTGTACAATTAGCCTCCTTGATATAACCCACACTATAAACATTATCCAAAGTTATCACTGTAAACACAACGTGTTTTTTAACTTGATTTTATATTTCTTACCTGCTGTTTAAAATAGTGGACTGTAAAAAACATTTTTTGAAAATCAAGCCGACTTTGATTGTGATGTATTTTATATGTAATACAGAAGCAGCACCACTGGTCGTCTGGTTATCATTCTCAATAGACCCAGAAGTATCCTGCTAACACTCTTCTGAGAGTCATACTAGTATTACACAAATGTAACACTGACCAAATACTTTTGCACAGTTGTGTTTATGACTTTACCAGAAGCCCCAACAATTGTTGCCCTACTACTTATTTTCAAATAAAAATACCACTGCCCACGCTCTTTTCATCACTGACGAGAATAAGTGTAAGATGGAGGGTGGAGGGTGGCCCAAGTACGCAGTGTGGGTACATTTGTGATTTGTTTTGTGATTCACACAAGGAAATGCGTATTTGGGTTTGCCGTCTCCAAAGACTTTAGGACTATTGGGTTTCAGCTGAGTCACGACTGGTGCCGACGGCCGGTCATCGAGGCGACAGCTTCTTCTACGGGGGAGTAAACCAGAGTCATAGATCAGTGGGAGACAATTATCAGAGCAGGGCAGCCACTCTGGAGGGGGCTAGGAAAGATTGAGGATGATTGTGTCAAAAGCAATGGAGGGGGGGGGGGGGGGTGGATTACTGCCTGTTTGATTGTATCAGTGATGCTGCAGCATGTTTTCCAACAAGTATCCATTTCCTAGCCTCACAGTGTTGCGTTCACACAAAATTGTCTGCAGCTTTATGCAGACGCACATTGGTGGTGACTAATATGCTGCACACGCGTCATCACGCTCTCATGTAGATAGGAGCACTTTAATTTCAGACATTAACAATGACAGCATCCCTGAAAACTGATCTTTGCAACATTGTAAGACGAAAAGGCCAGAAAAAAACAGAGACAAATGTGATGAGCAATGAGCGTTGAACTGATAAAGATTAGAACGTTAGTGTAGCACATTGTCGGAGTTGTAGCAGCACAGTGAGTAATTCATTTGATGTTTTCATGTCTTAAAGACCTGCTTCTGGTTTATTTCCTCCCTGTTTGGGTCAAGTGTGACGCACGTTTGAAATGACTTGGAAAATAGCTGAAGCTTTTTATTGCAGAGGTACTGTTCCAACACTGAAGAAACATTTAAGTAGGTATTTGGACTCTGTACCTGGATCTCAATATTGAGCAGCAGCAGGATCTGCTTGACACCCATTTGCGGTGCACGGGAGTGTGTGCTGGGTTAAAAGGCCAGAAGTGAAAGATTTCAATTGTAACAGTATCCGTCACTTTCTGAGCCCTTTATTGTAACGCTATGACACACTTTACACTGTCCCATTGCTATGATGTCACACTTTTATAAAGCGTTCATGCACTTATATACCATACTGATCATTCATTGGTTAGAATCTGTGCTAGAAATACACACCAAAGTGAGGTGCCGCGTACTGAACCGTGGCCTTGTGAAATGAAACCAAATGAAACTAAACAGTACCACCTTGTGGAAAAATGAATATAATAAAGATAATTATAGCTACCATAGCACCTGTTATTTTTTTCAGAGGGAAAAAGGGTGAGGCATTTCTCTCTGTGTGGTACATAGGAGTTTGCCCAACCGGTCCACATGTGCTTTGGGGACTCGGAAAATGCATTCCATCATGTCCCTCGTGGCATCTTGTGGGGGTGCCCCGGCAGTACGAGATTGATGGCACTCTACTACGTGCCATTCGGTCTTGCACAACCGGAGAAGGAGCTTGGTTCGCATTGCCAGCATAAGTCCAGCCTGTTTCTGGTGAATAGAGTCCTCCACCAAGGCTGCCCTTTGTCACCGATTATGTTCATCATTTTCATGGACAGAATTTCTAGGCACAGCCATGGCATTGAGGGAGTCCATTTCAGGGACCTAAGGATCTCAACTCTGCTATTGTGGATGATGTGGTCTTGATGGCCTCTTCGGGCTGTGACCTTGAGCGTTTACTGGGCCAGTTTGCATCTTCGTGTGAAGTTTCTGGGATAAGACTCAGCACCTCCAAATCCGAGGCAAATGGTTCTCAGTCAGAAAAGGGTTGGGAATATGGTGCTGTCACAGGTGGAGGAGTTCAAGTACATATCTTGGGCTCTTGTTCACGAGTGAGGGAAGGTTGGCGTGTGAGGTTGATAGGCGGATCAGTGCAGCGTCTGCAGTGATGCTGTCGCCGTACCGGACCATTGTCATGAAAAGAGAGCTGAAAGCTTCATTCACCGGTGGATCTATGTTCCCAACCTCAACTCATGAGCTTTGGGTCGTGACTGGAAGAACAAGATTGTGGATACAAGCGACTGAAATAAGTATCCTCCGTAGGGTGGCTGGAGTATATATATAATACAATTATAATAATACAATTGTTGATAAAATGTGATAGGTGTAAATTCAAAAATAAACACCATGTTATTATAGATAACCAACTGCATATCTGGAGGCTAAAAAAAACGCTTCCACTCCTCAGCGGTGTTAATGTTTATGTTGCCAACAAGAAGAGTCAGCATTGCAGATAATGCAATTAATAATCACAATTAAAACAATGTGCTGGAATAATGTGAGGTCATGTTGTGCAGTGTTTGTGTTTGTGGCAATAACACGTGTGTTGAACAGCCACTGTCAGCCTGCGTTAGCCCTGCGGGGAGACTGATAGTCGTTCAGATAAGCTCCAGCTCCATTTACAATCACAGCTCCCGAGATGAAGCCTTTTTTCTCTAATAAGTTAATTAGCTGAAATGCCCTGTGTGCTGTACTTGGCTGCCCTCAGCCCGCTCACAAACTCATGGAAAACAGATGTTTGCATCATTGTATGGGTGGTGGAGAATCTACTGTAAGGTCAAATGCACCTCAGTAACAATGTATGATATAATATATGATGATTTCTATCATCAAATCATACAGTTATCAATTAATATAATTATGATTTATTAATCAAAAAGGCCAACCAGTCTAGGGTGTACCCCGCCTCTTGCCCAAAGACAACTGGGATAGGCTCCAGCATACCCGTGACCCTAGTGAGGATCAGCATCATAGAAAATTACGGATGTATAAACAAAAAGGCAATAACAATGGCTTGTAGTCATCACTATTTTGTAGTTTTTTATTTGTGTTTACATCCTCTTATTATTACACTTGTATAAGAATGCTAAAATGTCAATTAGAACTGCAACAATTAACTGAATAATTGGCAAATAATCTATGAACCATTTAATAAACTACATTGTTTGTTTTGATTCATTGTTTTTTTATTTCAAAATTCAAACATCAACCTCTCAAAATTTTTTAAACTTCCTGCTTCCCCATAAAAGCAGACTAATTATATATTATCTTATTATATTCACACACATTAGTTTTGACTTTGGAACACCTCAATCAACATTTTTGCCTGATTTCTATTATGTTGTGGACCAAACTAAAAACTATCTGTCTTTGGTTCATATTGATTTGGTTGATTAATCAAAATGTCAGATTATTTGACTAAGAAAAGCCCTAATGTCAATTAAAAGCTTGCCTGTGCAGTTAATAATGCTTTTATGTTGTTGAAACAGATTATTTCTATTATTGATTATATCTGAAGAAAAAAATGGGTCTAAATGCGAAAACATTGGAGGTCAACCAGTATTTTGGAATGAATTGTGCTCAACCAAACCACTGTATTCTAATGCATATAAGCTTGTAGGAGTAGCCAATGGATGTGAGAGATATCCGATTCCATTTCATCTAAATGTCTTTCCTCCCCAACTTCTCTTTCCACATCATCTCTTTATTTTCCCTCTGTCACGTCATCGCTGTCCTTTTATCAGCACAGCCAACATCTTTCCCAGCAGACCAATATATTTTTCACAATAACAAACAGACTTTGTGTGAGGTTGTGGGCCAAATGCAGTGGGCTAATGATGATATCCATCGATCTTCAGGTCTAACGGAGTCGAAGAAGGCGGGTACCTGACTTGGTGATCAATAGTGCCACCTGGAAGATGTATTTACTCACACTTCTTGTTTGACATTCCTCAAGAGTTGTGTATCAGTGAGGTAAACATCGAGGAAGCTGTTAACGTTTGGCAATTACATGCGCTTGCATGTAGTCATTGCTAACTGATGATGAACTCGAGGTATGGGAGAAGGTTAAACATAGTATAGTGGGGTTGAACCAGTACATATGGAGTCGAGAAGAATGGTGTGCGAATGTAGAATATGTGTACGTGCATAGTGGTGGTTTGTGGGTGACTGTGTTTAGTGGACGCTCACACTCACCGATGGTCCTTCATCAGTGATGTGCCATGTGTGTGTGCAAGCACGCATACAGTGTCTTTGCCATGTGGTTTCCAAAAATATAGCGTTATGGATACACACTCACCCACACCTCCACCCTACACACACACACACAACCGAGACAGCACTGGCTGACCCTCCATGCATGCTGCTGCCTGTGACCCCAATCTATTTCTGTGGCAGCTTCACACGGCCTCGTCACAGCTCGTCACACCGGAGGCCCGCGAACACTGACTCTTTGTGCATCAACTGCAGTGCGTGGGAAGGACGTGCTGCCACACAGCGCACTTTAGGAGCGAGCGTGTCTGTCTCGCTGATATTATTGCTGAAGGAGAGGATCTCACACTTACCAGATTCAACTGTAACGTATTCCGGTCAAATCTAAACAAACAAGTGATGACTGGAAGGCAGCTTAAAGGGCTTAGAGTCGTATACTAGTATTTACTAAAAAACTACTGTAACTATTGGATTATTTTCCAGGATTTAACAGGATAGTGATTTGTGTCTTTTGCAATTGAACGTGGCTTCACAATAATGATCTATTGCCTCGTTGTTATCAGAGCACATACTGCTAATTGAAGAAACCGAGGTCTGATTTGAGTCATATTTCATCATTTAAAAGCTGTCATGCAATATTATTTCAGCCACATTTTAAAATACATTTAAAAAAATAAAAACTTAGTGACTTCGCACAAAAGGTCACAACATGGATTTGACGGAAATAAGGTTGGGGTTGCTTCAGTCGGTCAGGTCGAGGTTCAACAAGTGCCCAAAGAATGAGGTCACCTGATATGTGAATATACTGAAATATATATAATAATAAATATATATATAATAATAAAGTATGGGACCTTTTTATGGCCAGGCAGTGTAAGCAGTTTTACCTTGGCAGGTTACCTTGTTAACCTGGTAACCTATCCACAGCTGATCTTTAAGCCAATCAGTACAGATAATAATAAATCAGTATATATTAGTGTGGATTACAAATATATTCTCATTTTCAAAAATTACATCATTATTTATTTTTTATTGTTTTAAAAGTCTTCGAATGAACTCACCAACAATCCAAGTATATATATAAAAAAATAAAATAAAAATCTACCTTTGCAAACCCCACTATTTGAAAATTCATCCATAACTGGAATTACATTTAAATACATTTGTATTATTTTTTTACATTATTTCTATTTTCTATTTTATTTTTTTACATTATTACAGTATTTCTTTGTTGTATGCGTGCCCTGCGTGTTTGTGTATGACCATCCTAAGTGGAGGACAGTGGCCTGTGTATCGGTGTAGCATGGGGGCAACGAGGCCCATCTGGAAAATATTGTCAGAGGCTGAAGCCCTGCAGCTAAAAGAGCTTCTGCCCTCTTTATCCTGCTTTTAGAGGGCAAAAGCCTCCATGGCTCCTATAGTTCACCGGAGTCTACCCAGCCCTTATGCAAAGAAAAGCGCATTCAAAGAAGATAGCTTTTCAGAGGGCCGCATGCAAGTATGCATTAACATACATACACACAGTCCTGTTATTGGCAGCATCTCTTCCATTCTGACCCCAGATGGGAAGTAGTGGACCAGGCTGGAGATCTCTATCATTGTGGCCCCAGAGACACTCTGCACTGATTATGTGTGTGTGTGGAAGACAAACTGGGTCCCTGGAGAGAGGTGCATATAGAGGAGCCCTGAGGCCACAGGAAATCCACAGAGACAGACAGACTGAGAGAGTGAAGCCTGTCAAGAGCGAGCCAAGTGAAACGCTGAAAAGAAAAGTGAACTCAAATGCCACTGAGTGAGTCTGTCTGCTGTCGTCTGCTTTGATACATATACACAACAAGGCAAACGGCCTTCATGAGTGTGCAAAAATTGATGGACAAGTGCATTGTGCACAGACAGGGCTGTTTTTCCAGGAGAGTCGAAGACGAAAATAATTCAAGATCTATTTCGATAAGAATGAATGACGTCGAAAAAGACCTATGTATATCTCTATTTGTTGTTAGATTGGTCAAATTGCATCACTCCATAGCAGGACATTCCTTTGGGTACACAATCTATTTATTTCACAATCTTTATAATTAATAAATAACAAATACAAATTCCATTTTGCAGTTTCAAAATTAATAATGCTCCGTTTTGATAGAAATAGCAATGGTAATAATGCAAAAGTTGGTTATTTTTGGTTGTAATTTGCACTTTACTGAATCATTCTGTGTAAGTAATATTTAAATATTATAAACACCTCTTAAGTATAGTTAACCACCAATGCAAACCACATCCACATAAATAAACATGTAAACTTAATATCTCTCTGACAGATCATTATTTTTATCCATGTTGGGATGAGATGAGCAAGTCAGGAAATGTCTGCTACATTGTGAGCAATTTCGTTTGAGGCCTTCTGCTTTACTCCATCCAAACCTGACTGTTAGCCTCTGTGGCTATTTAAATCTATTGAAACTTTATTAAGCGAAACAGCCGACACATGTATGTTCCACCCTTGTGAAAGAGTTGCTTTGTAGAGGGGAGTAGCGCCACTGCATGCCCCCCCCCCCCCCCCACCTCCATGTAGGTTACTCATTGGGCTATATTGTGATTTCACTGATGCTGCTCCTGCGGCCTTTTAACAGTTCACTTCCACGTCCATGCGCTCGGCTCAGGGGAGACCACCCACGCTCCCCCCGTTCATCGGCTGTGTTATTTGCTCCCTTACCTTCATCTCTTTTATGGAAACTGCCCTACTGGCATGTGCACAGACACGTGCACACATGACAATCAACAGTACCTATGCTGATGGGGAAAGAAAACCAATCAAATAAAGATTTTACATGAGTTCAGTCTAACAACCACGTCTCAGTGTTATCTGTTGGATGTCTGATCCCTGCCATCCACACCTTTCAGACCCGATATACCTCCTCTTCTTGGGCTACGGCCAGCATCACCTGGGACCTCGAACGAGCATTAACTCCACAACAGGCCCCCAGGGCGACACACAGCCCACTAATATTATTAAACAGACCTTGAAATGTTCCACCACAAAGGGTCACTTCAACCAAATTGAGCATGCGATAAAATGTTGTCCAAAGTAAGCCCAGAAGCAACAAATCATGCAACTTTACTGTACTGTGTGTTAAATACAATAACAGGTGGGTGAATATTAGTTGAAGTTGAGTTTTGTCTTTAACTTACCATGTTTGTGCTTCTATATTGTCGTAGTGAGAGGAAAAATAATAGATTTAAACATTTACCTTTTGGACTAATGTATTTGTATGAATTCAAATACTTAAAAAAAAATATTTGGGCCAGGCCACACGGTGGACAAGTGGTGAGCATGTTGGCCATACAGTCAGAACATCTTCCCACATTCCAAAAACATGCTAGGTTAATAGCGACTCCAAATTGTCCATAGGTATGAATGTGAGTGTGAATGGTTGTTTGTCTATATGTGCCTTGTGATAGGCTCGTGACCAGTCCAGGGTGTACCCCGCCTCTGGCCCAAAGACAGCTGGGATAGGCTCCAGCATACCCACGACCCAAGTGAGGATAAGCGGTACAGAAAATGGATGGATGGATAATTTTGGCCAAAGGTTTTTGTCCTGGGTTCTATACCTATACCAAGAAAAACTAATCATATTTAATAATTATAGGAATACAAGTTATGTCTGAGTACCTAAAATGTGCTATATGAATGCACTGGATTTCTATTATTTATTATTTTATTTTATTTTTATTCAATGTTTAAATAAATAAATACAATAAAAAAGAACCCTTACATTAAATCATCTAAGCCCTTGAGCTTTTTTTAAGTGTTTAAACTGTTTACATGATTAGTTTTTACAATATATTATACAGATGTTACGTTTATTTTGTTATTGTTATTATTTGTTATCTTAATATTTTTGGAGTGCATGATAATGAGGAATTAAAGTATTGGAATCAGGAAAAAAATGTTCTGGAATATTTTTAAATATTTTGTTCATTATATTATATGAAACGCTGCTGACAAACAAATGTTTTAGTGCCCTGCCAGAGACACACACACACACACACACACTCAGCCACCCACACAGAAAGTTTTTTGGAGCCATGGTGGATATCAGATAGATGACAGATCCTCTAAAGCCTCTAAAACTGAGCTTGCAAATTACCATCGCCTCCTCCAGCCTTTCACATGCATCCCTACTTTCTTTCTATCCCTCTTCTTCCTCCCAATACACCCCCCCCCCCCCCGCCCCCCACTGCCTGTTACATGCTCTCTCATGTTACATAGTGCAGCTTTTTCATGCTTTACAAGACAGTAAAGTCTGGAGGGAGATGTGTCGGCAAGACAAGATAAAACAGTGTATTGTGTCATTTTTCAGTTATTGGTATAGCATAAACATAAAAACAGTAAAGGACATCAAAAAGGACATCAAAACATCACACAAAATAAATAATACACTTTTACCTGAGACATGTGTTGCTTTGATGATCAACAATTATATTCCTGTCTCAGATCATCCCATTGAAAATGAACAAAAAAGACATCCACATGACAAAATACATGTACAGCACATGCAAACAGACACTTATTGTGTGTGCACGTAAAGTGTATATAACATTGGTGTGGGACAGTGCACTTTTTGTATACGTGACAAAAAGAAGACAGTGAGTACCTAGTTAGGTAAACTGTTTGACATTCACTGGGAAGATGTGATAAACAGGAAACAGCGCGACCTCCCGCTGCGTCCCCCACCATCCACACGCCAGGGTCATAGCGAGCATCCCCAGTATAAACAAGTCAAGATACACTCACATTTTACACTTATCTGCTCTTTCAAAACATCAAAGTGTAGCATGAACATTGTCTTCTTGTAAAGAGAATGGAGAATGTTATACAAGTCTTCCTCAGAAATCAAAAGATGCAAACATTCATCCAGAAATATTTTTGTTTTGTTTAATTCAGATTGTTCTACCAGACAGAATTGTCACCTCGTGCAGATTTGGCATCCCTCAGCAAGCGCCAAGAGGACAAAGCATAAAACTGCTGTGTGTGTGTGCGTGTGTGGTGTATCACTTTGGCAGTCATGTGGTAAATATTGTGTTTCCTGTCTCCTCCTTAACTGTTTTGGTAATTGGCTTGTGTTAACCCTGTGACCCAATGGCTACAGGCCTGGCCTAGCCCTACAGTGTGTATGTGAACATGTGCGTCTACATGTGGGAATTCATACATAATTGGAATGACTGCATTTCCTCAAATTGTACTTTCAGATGCTTCAATGAATTGCTATATGAACATATTTTTCACTCTCAGGTGGTATGATTATATTTAACTTGACTATATGTATTCACCACAGTAAAAGTGATGTTTATGGTGTACTGTATTATATGTGGTGCAGATATGTTTATACAGTATAGAGTTTAATTTAAGAGATATCTTGCAACTTCCATGGTTCTCATGATCATAACCAAAATCAATAATATTCTTATATGAATAACTGTAACATTGGACTTCCAAAAAATTGAACTGTTATGACATATTTTTGTTGTCATTGTTGTATTTGTCAAAAAAAAACAGTACCTTTAGTTGTACCAAGCATTGGAATAAACAATCTGTGCATATACTGTATACATATTGGCTTGCAGCAATATGATTCCATACTTTTTTGATACAAACAAATTACCTTGCTTTTTAAATGTTGATTTTACTCAAATTTTCTCACCTTAAAAGTACCATTTGCACCATTTGAAACCAAACAACCCCACAGTTTTTACATTTACCATTTAACAAAAGTATCATAGCACATAGTACATCCATCCATCCAATAAAGAACATGAATGGATGGACAAATTGACAAATTAAATATTAAGAAAGATATGGGCAATTTAACAATTATATTAATAAGGTTTTAAAGACACAGGTTCCTCTTATTTTACTTTGTTTATTTGTCTTGTATATATTTTTTGATACAGGCAAATCCTTGTGATTTTTTCTGAGATAGACTTCACTCCAAAGTAGGAGGTCACTCTAAAAAAATAAGCTTTTTTTTCCAATAGTCTTGTTTATTTATTAATTCTTATCATAAATATATGGATAAATATAAACATATAATACAGTATATGCTATTCCTAAACAACAAATGTAATGATGGTCTACTTTACTTATGGCTACACTCTTTTGCCCATATAGTATTCCAGATACTATCCAGTGTACTGTACACCCTGTTCTGTCTTGGGAGGTCGTGAGCTTCAAAGTCAGTTGGTACATACAGTAAATAATACACGCTGCAGCTGTGTGTTACAGTGTCAGCTGTAACTCAATCTGCCACACAGCGAAAAGTTGGCTCAGAGGTTAGTGCACCGCAGTGATTTGTACTTTCCATGTCATGTACCCGAGGAAATAAATTATTGTAACTAAATGCCATGATTACAAGTAAACATCTACTGTGTGTGTAGTCAGACGGCAGGACAGCTCAGGGGCTACGAATGGGAGCAGTTAGTGCTGTGCTGAGTGTTTGGCGTTCGAAAACAAATGAGCAATTAAGAAGCTCCTCCTGGGCCTCTTTCGTCCTGAAAGCTGATTGGTCACCGACTTATGTCGCTCGGGCTAACAACAGCAATGTAAAATGTTAATAAATATGCATTATATTGATAAGGATATAGAAGGATGAAACGGCCATTGCAACCACAGTAATGACATTAAATACCTCTTTTACAGTGTCAGTAAAAATTGAGGATTAATGTCTTTGTAAAGGCAGAATTCCATGCCAAGTAGTACAGAAGTATTTAAATAAACATTAATAAATTGGACTATAGATTTGTATGCATGTTAATTGTAAGGAAAATGCTGTACATTAAAACCCTACCAAATGCATCTATTTTGAAATTATACTGAAAATGGAATGGCTGAAACAATTTTCCAAATTCCTAATGAAACTATGTGTTTTACCAAAGTGACGTCACGGAGGAACAGCAGGCCAGTCGTGTGCCAGTTCAGTCAAGTCCAATCAGGCCGCCTCCACATCTGCCCTATCAGCCTAGGAAGCATGTCCAATCAAAACATGTCATTGTTTGTACTGGCAAGGGCCACTCAGCCCACTCTCCAACACTAATAGAAGATTGCGGACAAATGCCTGCACGTGTGTCAGGTGCAGAAGCATGCCCAGTTGCAGCAAAATAAGCCAAAATAGAATTCTCAGTGTCACATCTCTGCTTCAAAACAAAAGCATCTCAACACCAACATGGACCGCATTTGGGCCGTGTGGAGGTTTCTAATTATGCGCCTCTCTAGCGCTTGGGGGAAGAGGACAGGACAGAGAAATGTGAGCGGTATCTATAGCTACAGAGTCCACGACCCGAAAGCGTAAACAGTGTCTCGTGTGTTAAGACAGGAGAGGACAAAGTGGGACAAAGGGCCGGCCCTGCTAAGTGGACACCGCTGCAAACGCTCAAACCAACACCTCTTCCCAGATGTCCTCAAAAAACTTCTAATTTAACTGCACCGCTGTACAATAAGGTCATCTTTAGTAAGGGTTTTGTACATATTTTGCAGAAATTAATTAATGTGATTGTACTTTATAAAAGCTCAATTAATTAGCTATAAATCACTTAATTAGATTCCATTAAATTAGAAGAATAGTAAGAGGGAATAGTGAAGCTTGACTGCTTTGCATTTTTTTTAAAAGTTTTAGAAAGCTTAACTTCTTTCAATTAGGAACGTTACGATCACATGGGGATCACAGTACAGTGGATACTTGCATACGTATGTGCCATTCAGTATTCACTTCCTCTCAAATATATGGATTTATGGTAAACATTTCTGGTATAACTTGGATTTTATAAATTATTTTACAAATATATTCTATTTTGTTCGGAAAATGGGCAATTTTACAGCTGTAATATCATTGTTAATAATTTCTAAATATGTGATAGTACAAGTAACATGTACAGCAGACATGTAAATGTTCAGATTTTGTGTGACTCCAATTCCATCTGTTCATCAATCAACTTATATTATCCTTCATTAGTGGTGAGGCATACTGAAGAGAGACGGGGACGGAATCTATTCTCATAATTACAGCAGTCAGTCTTATTGCAAATGTTGATCCCGAATCAGAGAACATCAACAACAAGCTAGCAGGGTGGTGTGGAGGGGGACTGAGCTTTGTGTTAAAAATAGACATTTTTTATGGGCTTTTCAATTACACAGATACTGTGTAAATTTCCTTGACTCACTTTCAGCAACAGTGTGTACAGAATATGCTGGTACATTCAATGAGGTGTGACATTTTGTCCAAGTTTGGTCAAAGTACATGTTTCGGATGCAGCAGTGAGTAGAATGAGGTGGGGATCAGGGTGGCTGAAATGTAACTTCCACCATTGTGTAGTATTTATTTTTCATTGTCACAAATACTTTCATGTCACATGATGTTTTATATACAACAGGCAAATTCATAATTTGATAACATAATTGCTAAGGCATAACATAACATAAAATGCTAATTCTTATTATGATTTAAGTGTGACGTACCCTGTGATTGGCTGGCAACCAGTCCAGGGTGTACCCCGTCTCTCGCCCGAAGACAGCTGGGATAGGCTCCAGCACCCCCGCAACCCTCGTGAGGAAAAAGAAAATGAATGAATGAATGAATGATGTTTTATATACAACAGGCAAATTCATAATTTGATAACATAATTGCTAAGGCATAACATAACATAAAATGCTAATTCTTATTATGATTTAAGTGTGACGTACCCTGTGATTGGCTGGCGACCAGTCCAGGGTGTACCCCACCTCTCGCCCCAAGACAGCTGGGATAGGCTCCAGCATATCCGCGACTCTAGTGAATAAGCGGTATAGAAAATGGATGGATGAATTTAAGTATGACCATCGTGTATTTAGGTTACTGTTATGACACCTAAATGTATTGTTGCCTTAACTTTTTTCGAGGGACCTTTTCCTCGCCTCCATCGCCAAAGTACTTGCTCGCGTGGGATTGTGTTGGTTTTCTTACATGTATGAGGAGCACAGTCTCGGACCTCCGTGTCGTCAGTGGCCAACTGTAGGGTTAGGGTTAAATGCACAATCTAACATGTTCAGTCATAATAGGCTTTTTGTTACTTCTGTTTCGAATCCCAAGGACATTTTTAGCATCCAGGCTGCCTTACATGCACAACTCCCCTCCCTGTTAGACAGATGAGGCTAATAGAAGTATAATTGGGAACAAAGCACCTCTTTCATCTGACACAACAGAACACCCGCAAGATTCTGCTTTGTTCTGTTTTTCTGTTTATTTGTTAGATGTGAATACATTTACTCTTGATTAATCGGCCATGTGTTGATCGTTGAAAGTAAATGTGTTCCGTAATTACGGAGGTAAAACACCATCCAATACAATTGAGCGAAGGAGATGGGGAGAAGAAGTGGATGGATAGAGTGGTGGAAAGTAAGAGGCACATCTTAGCGGTTCTTCTGGGTGGTCCCTGTTAGGCAGAGGAAAGAGGAGAGGCAGACAGGCAGATATAAACTGTAGACCAGGTCCACTCCACAGTGGGGCGAGATGTGGAAGAGATGACTTTTCTAAAAAGATACAAATAAATAAATCAATAAAATGAGTAAAGTTGTAATGTGATGAGTCAGCAGAATGTGTAGATGGAGGAAGTTAAGGGGACATTTTTCTTGAAAAGCAAAAGGGAGTAAATGTTTGCTGACTAAGGAACATGCGCATACACTTATGTCAAATAGTAAGCACGAGAACAAGTGGGAAATTACACAATTTGCTCATGATTCCAACTGTCAAACATGAAGATGTTGACCCTTCCTGAAACGGAGCAGTAGAACCACAAAGCAATCAACTGTACACTCAAACAGGTTGGCGGTCCGACCGTTTAGATGGTTCACAGCACTGCAGTGGTGGCGGGCAATGCAAGGACAGGGCTAATGTCGGGCCAGTGGGAGGTTTGGAGGGGGGAGGATTTCAGAACAGTGGGAACATGCGCGTCTGGCTTTGTGTTTCTACTCGTTGCGGCATGCTGGGAAGCATCGGAATTGGCCGAGAGAGGCGGGTGAGCGGAGTCTGCTGGCAGGCGCTCATCATCCCTCGCCACAGGAAATCAAAGCAAACAATCAAGACCTTACATCCTGTCCCTGAAACCGCACGATGCTCTGATCACAATGTTGTGTTTGTGTGTGCGTGTCTGGTTGTGGGGGATGTAAATCTGTTAAAACAGTCACATTGTGGGGACTTAAGTTGAACCAAAGTTGGGGGTTTTGGGCTTGGTGTCAGATCGACTGAACTTGAGGGAAAGTCACGGGTGCAGTAAAAGGTGCTGTATGTCTCTCATCTCCAAATTACACTTCGACTATAATGCAAATGTTACCACTACTGGTTTAAAAGAACAGATTTGTCAAAAATCAAAACGAATGTAGGTCGTTTAATGCAATAGGTCACAATATGTTTTTAAAAATACTGCAGTCAAAATTATGGGGCTGTATTCATGCTTCTACTACTACTTAAGAGTAAAAAGGTACTGTATGCAAAGGGTACAGTATCTCACAAAAGTGAGTACACCCCTCATTTCAGCAACAGTATTACAGTATTAGTAGTAAAACATTTTCTTTAGAGTCGGCAGTTTACATGTAATCCCTTATTTATCATGGTTCCAGACTTGGTAGTGATAAGTACATTTCCACAAAGTAGCACTCCTTATTCATAAATGGAATATTTCCATATTGAAATCCTGAAAGCAAACCTCATCATCTGGAACTTTGGCATCCTTTAACACAAGAATACAACATTCTAACTACATTTATAGGTCAGAAAAATGGAAAAAGCATAGAAGGGACCCTTTAAAGTGTGTATAGTATGTTTTTTGGGACACCCTGTCTATCACATAAGTGAGTACCCCTCAATGTAAAAATTGGCGTCCAAATTTAGCATTGCCTTAATCTTCTTGGTTATGGAGTTTTTTTTCTTGTTGTTGATACCAGCAACAATCCTCTTCCACTCCTCAAAGATGACATCACTGGCGGATTTTAGACACCTTGCACTTCTCCACGTTCCTTCTATTTGAGGATGCCCCACAGGTGCTCAGCTGGGTTCAGGTCTTGGCCACTCCACCTTCACCTGCAGCTTTCTTAGTCAACTTGGAGCTATGTTTGAAGACCAAGTCCCTGCTCCATTATGGGTAGGTTTCGGGTCAGTAAAAGTTGAGTCAATTTTAAGTTAAGGTGGAGGTTAGGGTGAGGTAAAGGTGAGGTAAGAGTAAATCCAAAGTGTGTCAAAAGTAGGTCAAACAAGGTTAAGCATGACTGAAGGGTATATATTTGCAAAATCAAGGGTAATTCAAGTTGAGGGACAGTCAAGTGCAAGTTAAGGATAAATCAAAGGTCAAGTTTAGGGTTAGGCAAGGGTTAACGTAGTAGGTAACTAAATAAGGGAAGTGATGTAGTGTGCATGTTGTAAAATAAAAACCAAAACAAATTCGACTCCCTGTGTGTGCTGAATAGAAACAAATTTCTTCGTGTCTATTTCCTCGGGTTGATGCTCACCCAATCTTCTCTTTTCTACTTCCCGTGGCTCCGTGTCCATCCCTCCATCGCTCCCTCCTTTCCCCACCCTTCCTCCCCCTCAAGGTTTCTCAGGTTACCACACGTCATGAGCCAGACAAGCTGGGGATTCTTTCAACGAGCAAATTACAGGCAATTAGGAGCCCAAAGGACAACATTTAGCATGCAGGGGAGGGATAAAGTACGAGGGGATAGTGTGTTTGTTTGTTTTCTGTACACAAAGAGGACACAGGTACTGCAGCCATGGTCCTTGCCGTCGACACTGACACCATTTGCATCAGAATATAATAATACTATAATATAGTGTGTTGTGCTATCATGTATTTACAACTGTTGAAATTAGATTTGAATTGGCTGAATGGAAAAATGTCATCATCTTATGTTGATGTAGTTTCTCGAATGAGTCCAATTTATTCTGGGAGAGGTTTGTGCTAAATGCACATTTAGTTTACGTTGCATTTGAGTGGGAGTTCAGAAGGTCAACTTCATCATTGGAAATAATAGAAGGCTTCAGGAATAGATAGTGACTCCAGATGCAAATTTCAGCAATTATCACACCAGGAAAAAAAATCTTTAAATCAAGCAATCTGAGGGCTTTGTATCCCGAGGATCACTCGGACACCACCCACATGGTCCGTGCCTGGGATGTGTTTTAAACTGGAGTGAAATTAGCAAACTATTACCGCAAATTACCCCTAGATGTAATTAGGTGAGAGAGCAAGAGATGATGAGTACACAAAGGAGAGCGCACGCTGCTCCTTCGCAAGCACAAGGAGCCAACATCATAATTCCAGGCCCATCATTGTAATCACGGCTCCATCACAAAATGGGCAGTGTCAGGGCATGCCAAGTCCACTAAGGCCTGCACCGCTATAACATTACCCAGCTGGTTTCTCTCACGCGTTCTCACACAAAAACGCACATAAAACACAGAAAAAAGGATGAGAGCCAGTTGCGGAGTGTGACTCGACCTGCGTTGAGTGGGACTGGTTTGGATTAGCCCTGTGTCCTGTTTAATCTGACACTCAAAGTGACGTGTTGCCCCGGTGGCCTGCAGTCTTACAGCAACATCCACTAGTTTGTGCTCTACGTGTGCATGTGAACTTGGGCTCATGCACGTACCTGCCGCCTGAATGCTGACCGGGAATGCAGAGAATGCTATGGACTCTGACCCCACCCCATTTCACTGGCCCAGCCCAGTCCGGAGGGACATTGATGGTGAACGATGTGGGGGTCGCAAGGGATAGGCAGACCTGAAGGAGGGGGGTCGTGACAGTTTTGTAACACTCACCAGAGTCCCGCCATCCCCTCACTGCAGAGTGGCATCGCCCACCCTCAATGCCAAAAAGAGTTTATTTTTTTTAGCTCCGACTTTCCCTGCAAGAGGACCACCGAGAGCGGGCGTCTCGCAGCCTGCACCCTAAAGCCCCTTTTCTCTGCTTGATAGGAACAGATTTATTAGGGTTGGGGGGGGGGGTGACAATATAAAAAAATAGATGACCTCCACTTAACTGAACATAAATACACGCCTGTGGTAGTTTAATGAAATATGAGCGCATTTCATTAAATTCACTTGTTTGCAACAATACATGAGCATGTCAGTTCAATGCGTGCTTACAGGAAGATAGACATACACACTCCCAATGAAGGTCAGCACTATCTCTATATGATAATAATAATAATAATAATAATAATAATAATAATAATAATAATAATAATAATAATAATAATAATAATAATAATAATAATAATAAATAAAACTTGAATCTATTTTATTAATTTTACATTAAGGCATTTTATTAATTACTATAGTTACTAGTACTATTATTAACAAATCAGTTCTTTCCATAAGAAATCATGTAAATCGAATAAATCAGTTCCAGAAATTCCAAAATGTTTTTATAGTTTACAATAATTACAAATGCATATAAATGATGTGCAAACTTATTATTTTGCAAACACAGACCAACCCAAACATCCCATAACAATATTATTATTCCTTTCTTTCTTCAATGTAAAGTACATATCACTGCTGTAGTCTTAATTCACATGCTTCAAAATGTGTATGCTATAGTTAGTGATCATTTAGACTGCTCCCCGCTCTCTTATCAAGCAATGGACTAGTCCATGTTAAACAGGAGCAAAACAAACTTGCTGGCGCTGTTTGAAAAAAAAAATAAAGCAGAGTTAGCCCAGTGGTGGAGGAGAATGAGAGAGGAAAACAAACAGTTTTTATCAAAACTATCGAAGGTGTTCATAGTCACAACAAACGTAGACACGCGACTGCCAGACGCTCTTGACAGCAGCACAACCGAGGAGAATGTAACAATTTAAGAGATGAAGCCAAGAGTGACACTTTTCAAGATTTGAGTATTTAAGCAGTAAACTATATTAAATGTTGCTTATTGTTCATCAATTACAGTAAAGAAGATGAGATGTTGAGAAGCTTCACTTGCTAGGTCATAATAATCCCCCAAGAGGGTTTTAAGGACTTGCGATATGCGCCTAATAGTAATAGTAGTAATAGGTGATGGAGGTGATCAATCAACAATCACTTTATTGAATTAAAAATGAAAGGGACTGTCGAAGTTGCCCCCTTACACACACACCCTGAAATGAAAAGTGAATTTCACAGACTTCATTCAGAAGTTTGAGGAAAAACTGTTTTTCCATAGCCCTCCAAAAAATGAGGTCCTGGCAAAGTCCACTTCCTTAGTCAATGAATGCCATAAGCCCACCTTCCTCTACTACCTGCAAGGATGGGTCTAATTTAGGCGCGGTGGGTGTGTCTTAAGTCTAGATGAGAGAATATGAATAAGGAAATCATGCGTAACTCCAATCGCATAGAAAAACACTTACTGTAGGTGCAAACGGGAGAATAGGCCCCTGCATGATTTGAATAATAGAGAATGGAGAATGCACTCAAACTGAGGCAAAATTGTAGGGTAAATATTCAATGTTAAAATGAAAAACACGCCACCGTATTGGAATATATTTTTTAATGCCGTTGAGTATGTGTACATCTGCTGTTTGATGTGGTTAAATTTAACTTTGAGAAAAATAAACCCCCACATCTGAGTACTTTCCTATTGAGTCCAAGATTCCAGCATGTGTATAAAAGTGTTTCCCATCTCCGAGGGTATCTCCATCAGAAATCAGATCCAATCTTCCTCCTCCCCAGCAATTAAAACACGCACCACTAATAACCCACATCTGTTCCACATCATATTTATTTCACGAGGAGTAAGTCGGTACCACTTGTTTTTGACTCGTTCAACAGTCTGCTTTTAGACTTTTAGGCTAAGTGGTGGCAGTATGTTATACTGTAGTAGTAGAAATAGACGTGAAATGCACTCAATCAGGTATGAGCATTATTTGTATGAAAGTATAACTAATGAAGTGTCACATTAGTTGCATTAAAAACACAAGAGCGAATAACAAGAGTGAAATGCAAGACACTATACTTGAAGACGTTTTTCTTTCCCCTTCATTTGTATGTATTAAGACATTGTGATGGATATTTTTGGACCTGATAAATGTTAGGCAAAGCAAAACAACTCTAAAACACTTTGATAGTCCAGTGAAATGTCTAAAACACAGGTGCGTAATCATGCTGATACAGGGTGGGAGTGAGACATCGATGTTAAACGCCAGAGATTACACCACTGTTCACTGCATTGCCAAGAGTTACACAATGTTCCTTTCATATCAGTGAATTATACACTTTTCCACTTGGCTTTTATGTGAAACACCTAAATCCCTTTTTCTTTCTAGAGGAATTATTTGGAGCACATGTACCAAGCTAGACCTATTTATATTTTGGTACAAATTTGAGTAAAAAACATGATAGAGGAATTTATTTACCCCCAATCCCAGAATGCAGATGCATTAATATGACACAATCATGACCCTATTATTATTATTAGTGTAGTTGGGGTGAGAGAGACAGATGCAGAAGACAGGGTTGGATGTTGGAGATTGATTTGCTGAGGCGACCCCGATGGGAAAAGCCGAAAGAGAAAGAAGAAGAAGATTATGCAAATTTTCCGACCCTTTGTATTGAGTTGTGGACTCCTGTAGAAAAGCTACATACAATAACCAGCACAGATAACATTTTAGATTTTGCAGAATCTGCACCTAGGCTAAATATGAACCATATAAGGAAGTTCGCCCCTCTGTGACATCACAAAGGAGCGGTTTTATCACGCCTTTTGAAACGGAGCATTTTGAGCCATCCCAAACTTTTTTCAGGGCTCACTTCCAAATGCGCAAACCTCGTTATCTGAAACTTTGGCATTGTTTAACACGAGAATACAACATTCTAACTACATTTATAGGTCAGAAAAAGCATAATAACTTTAAATAATTATTCTGAGTTTCATTTTTGAAAAGAGCTACTAAAATAATATATATTTTTTCAAATATATTGTAATTTCTTGACGACCAGTCCAGGGTATACCCCGCCTCTCGGCCAGACAGCTGGGATAGGCTCCAGCATACCTGCAATCGCAGTAAGGATGAGTGGCATCGGAAATGGATGTAATTTATTGAGATGCCATTTTAGTCACATTGACATAATTCCCCCCACCCAGTAAGTATTTTCATATTTATTTCATACTATCTTGGAATTTGTGGCTTGTCGTTGATATTGACTTGTTGTTTATATGTAGTGTTTGTTGTGTTTTCGAACAAGATTTCATGTTACACTATAAATCTACATCATTAATGAAGTCCTTTGATTTCCATCTGCTGCATTGTTCTTGCACAGAAACTCCCAGTTGCCACAACGCAGTAAAACAAACAAATACAAACATGGTGTTGCACATTTTCCAACCCCCCATTTTCATTTCACATTTCAGCCTTGGCGGATGTGCTGTGCTGTACTTAGTGATTTTTCTCATATGACCTTCCATGAGCCCCATCCTGTGCCTCCTCACCTTCAGCCGTCTGAATCAGCTGCAGAATCAGCAACATGTGTCTTCAGAGATGTCCAGTCAATGTGAGAAGCCACGCTGGCCTTATTGAAGCACAGACTGTGCACATACACACTGGACTGTGCATTACCCAGGCTAAAAAATAAACTGTCTTCTCTTCGTCTGAGGGACATGCTGAGCACCAATGGATAACGCAGTGTTTCTTCCTCCACAGGGCCGTGGCTGTGTGGAGCCTGGGTCTGGCCTTCCTGTCTAGACCAGTGGAGATGGGGTTAATAAAAAGCTGAACGCTGTCTGAACATCGACCGCGGCATCTGTCGTCGGCTCAGCAGACCGTCACACACATCCATAAGCACCTTTATTTCTTTCCTTGCCTCCTCTTCCCACCCACATCTCTTTTGCTCTTATGCTCATGAGGTCTCTTTTCCATGGAGAAACATCATATATGAGTAAATGGCGGTCAGCAGTTGAGCGCCTCCACTTGTCTAACACTGTAATATATGAAAACGTCCCAGCCAAGAGGGGAAAATGTGTGAATATCCTAAAAAATTTTGTCAAAAGAGGACCTGGATGGCTTGAATCACTGCTTCTCACAAACCAGTACAGAATGAAGAAAGTGTCTTATTATGCAAAGACGCTTGTTGATGTCATCCATTGCCATTGTATTGATTGACAGAACACTTTATCAATCCCTTTGGAATTCTGACATTCTGACTCTTTTAGTGCAACATACTGGAATATAAGATTTTTATCTTAGGTGTATGAAAGAGAATTTATTTAAAAATCAATCAGAAAACATCTCATGCTTGTTGATTAAACACACATTCATTCATAATGTCTTAAATCATCCTCCAAGAACCAGGAAGTAGCCTGTTCACTAACAAACACATTACACTGACGAAATAGACAAGCACAGTTTTTTCAATACAATTTGTGCTGTCAAATGCTTAAAAGGTTTAATCAGATTAATCACAGATTTTTTTTTACAAATTAATCATGATCAATCACCACTCGCAACTATGTTGAAAACATGCCAATTTTTATTACTACATTTAATGAATAGAAAGATGAATTATGATGTGTCTATATATATATATATATATATATATATATATATATATATACATATATATATATATATATATATATATATATATATAGACACATATACCAATATATATATTTGTATGTATTAAGATGTCCAAATGAACTGAATATGTCAATCAAGCTGAAATGCACCACATAAGTCTATTGGTCTATAAGTCTAACACGAGTCTCTTTAATATAGTAAAACACTTTAAACTGTGTTATTATGAGCAATGAGGGGTTGTGTTCACAGACATCACGTAATTTAAGGTAAATGTAATTTTTTAAGTGTCATTTCTGGGTGGCTGGATAACAGCCGTGCGCTTCCGTGTAGCGGCACTTCAATCCTTAAGAGTTGCGAGGTGAGTGGACATCCAAGAACATCCAATTCATGATTTTCTTCACCTTCCACAGACACGCCATTAGGCCATTTTTGTGATGTTCAAGGTGTCGCTGAACACATTTTGTGTTCTTGGAATGAGAATGAGAAGGAAATACATAGACTATACGGTGTTGGAATTGTACTGCTGTATGTGTTCAGGTCAGAATGAAGTTTTTTCCAATATTAATCTTATATTTGGTGGTCATACTGTGGACTGGTCGTCAATCACAGGACACACTCACATGGATTCTCTAATTATGGTGAAAGGATGGTGCACTTGATGCACTTGATACCATGACTAAATTAACAATACAGGTAGGGTCGAAGGAGGGAAGAAGTGTGATAATGTAGAACTTGAGCTCTTATTGTATAAAATAATGCAACACTTTTTTTTGTTTAAGGTCAAACTCTCAGGATGACATAAAGTACAATTACAAGTGCATTATGCACACATTTCATGATGGGCTCTTTCACTACAAACTAATTTACACTCTAAAAGCAATTTACATTAGCCTTATGGCACTTGGCTATGCCTGTATTTATCTCTCTGGGAGTAAGACTCTTTCGTGGATCATCCTAACAGTCACTTTAGCTGCAGTTCAGCTAGCTCGTAAGTAAACAAATGCTGTCACACCTCAGCCCATCAGCCAAAGCTCTCCAGGCCCTCCGGCGGAGGGGGGCCTTGGTCCAACACCACTACCCAGGTCGGAGCACTTTGTCAGGTAAACAGGAGTTCACGGACGGCCTGGGCGCTGACAGTGACCATGTTTTATGGCCTCGTGGCTGGGCTGGAATAAACACTCTTACTACAAGAGGCTTGTGCATGTGTGTGTGAACCCAAAAAGAAAGACATATTATCTGTTTAAACCTCCTCCGTGCTGCCGGGCCACACAGCAGGCCTTCTGCTTATTTCATTTTAGCTTACACAATCTGGCTGTCCTGTAATATCTGCAATACTTAACATTTTTTAGACCTTTCCATTCCTACATCAAGTATTCACTCTCTAGTCTAGTGGCACTGCTGTGTTATTGTTGCAGCAGTTCAAATTTATATTTGTCAAAAATGATAATCTGCAACGGTGGCCCAAAATGGTTCTGTTGAATTTCAGTCAGACTACTAGTGGTACTGAAAAAAATACCATTTATGGTACATATTCTCTTGGGGGATAAAAGTGCTCATAAGTCTGTTTTTCTGCTGCCTGTCAAGTAGATGTGCACCACTATGCTGTATACTTTCCATCAGCCTCTCTGAATTGTTTGCTTATACTCAGATGTGTAATAAGACCACAATCTAGCAACCGCAGTGTCCCGAGCTTCCACCACAACACACCAGAATTTGGTTTTTCGGATTGACTTTTTTCTTTAAATGGAGACGGACACAATGACAGTGGGTGGCATGAAACCGGAGCACAGCTGGTCATTACTGGATGGATTTTAACTTCCCGTTGCAAGCATCACAGAACACGAGGGGAGCGATATTTCTCTTCATCTATAACAATTTGATAAAAAATATCTAATAGACCTTTGAGGAGTTTGAGCAGTGGACACAAATGTTTGATGCTGTTTAGCTCAAAGCTAAACTCAAGCTGAACCGCTGACCTTTACCATGTAGGCGGTGCTGCAGCCAGCTCACTTGTGCTGTGGAAGCAGCTGGAGTGTCTTGACTGCCAGCACATTAGCACACTGTAAATCCAGCTTGGTTCATGTCAGTATGCAAGCTCCTCCTGCTGCACTGCGAACCCCACACACTCATGAACATCCTCACTGAACTGGGATCAGCATTCAATTTACTCTCAGATAATATGAAGATAGTATTTTTGTTTGGTATTAATGCATGTTATGATAATGCATGTTTCAAGGGACAGTGATCTTGGCAATAATACATTTGCTCTTAGAAGTGACTTCCATCTATCCATTTTCTACCGCTTATATTCACAAGGGTCACAGGCATGCTGGAGCCTATCCCAGCTGTCTTCGGGCGAGAGGCGGGGTATACCCTGGACTGGTGGTCAGCCAATCACAGGGCACATATAGACAAACAACCATTCACACTTAAATTCATACCAATGGACCTAGCATGTTTTTGGAATGTGGGAAAAAAACGGAGTACCCGGAGAAAACGTACTTATACGTACATATGTATATTATTACATACATGACATTAACATCTGCTAATTTGAGCCATAAAATAAATACACCATAAACTGTTACTCGCTGTTCAACTTTTAAACGTGCGATGGAAGAACATTGAGAGGTGCTGGTCGAGATCATTTATTTTGATGAAATTATTGCACAACAAACCAATAACCAAGTTTATTTGTACTATGAATGTAATTAAGGTGTTTTTACTCACTCAGGCAAGTTTTTTCCTGCAGTATTTTACAACATCATATGCAAATGATATGCAAACTAGAAGATGATGCTATTTAGCGACTTCTAGGACAGCCAATAGCTACTAAAACATTATCAACAGTACTAGTAATGCCTCGGAATCAGCCAGGAGGTGCTGGATTGAGTAGCAGGGGAAAGGGAAGTCTGGGCTTCCCTGCTTGGGTAAGAGGAATTGATGAATGGCAACCTGCTTGATTAATAAAATGGCTTTCAACAAATTGAGTGACGCAGTAAATTATAATATACTTTTTAAGTTACAATAGAAAAATACCCTCAAAGGAGAAGTACAGTAGTCTATGTTTGTGTTCTTTGCCCAACTATTGTTCATGTTGTACTGTACATATGAAGTACATGTGTTTAGTACTCATTTGGAACAAGCAAGCATTGGACATCCTGTGTGGTTGTGCTGTGTGAGGCCTAAATGTAGCTGTCTACTCGCACACTGATTAACCCTGAGAGTGTCTGACCCTTAAAACATGATCTACAGAAATCAAACCAATATGTGAACTCTATGATTAGTGTCAACTATATTACAACACCTTTCACTCAGAAACCAGATCTTGGTGCATTCCAGGCCTGCTCTCCATATCTCTGGTATGAAATACAAATAGTCCACGATGAGGGAGAGGAGCACAGCGGTGAGGCAGGAAGGAGGTTATCTAGCGCACATTTGTTCCTGGAAATCTTGTCAACTTGGTGCAACTTTTGCCTTCCCTAGCAAGGAAAATTCTTCAAAAACAGTTAAGTTCTTTTGCCATAAGGATAATATAATATCACTGATCTATCAGCGCCGACTAGTTCAGATTATTTCCATGAAGTTGTATGATATCCCCATCAGCAGTGTAGTCCATCAACAGCGACTCATCCCCCACTTGGTCTCCTAAGTACAGTTCTGGTCCAGTTCTAGACTTCTATTAGCATATAAAGCAGCGGTGGTAATATCAAAACTGAATGGTATCACAATGGCTAGCCATCGTGTGGCTGATGGGAGTGTTGTTGCTGGCTGAATATTATTGTCATTTAAGGAGATTTCTCCATAAACGCTACTGACTCACACTAAGGGATTGTATGAAAACAGAAGGGTCAACATAGATGTCTCATCGTAATTGTTAGACTCAGCAGATGAGAAGATATCATGGCTCCCTCCCCCCAAGAGACGGCACTGTCCTGTGCAGCACAGTAATCTAAATTGCAGGGTCATAATTGAGATATGGTATCATGTATCTAAGTTAGAGCTGGCTGACATGAAGGCACAGACCAAGCAGGAAGCTGGCGATAGGAACAAATTGTTAAGAGGAAGGAAATGTTTAAGTCCAGATAGCTTTTCTGGCTTTGCTCGCTAATATTACCTTCATGTTAAGACACTATCAAAGTTAAGCAAAACAAGTTTTTCATAGTCCAAAAGCAAACAAAAGCATTGTTTTTCATTGGGGTTATTACTATACAAAATTACAGTCATCTCTTTGATTTTCTTTAAACAAAATTTTGTTTTACTCATATTGTGGTTGCAGTGGAGTAAAGTTTTTTATTTTGTGTTATTTTGTTAATTGATGATTTTGTGGGGGGGTTCCAATAAAACTATTTCAAGTGATGTTAAATGCAGAGTTGTCCATTCATTTGTAATTATTTTTGCATCATTTCTGCATGTAAAACTGTAATTATTTTCTATAAATCAGTTTTGTTTTAACATTTTTGGGTGTCTAGAAAAGATTAATTGGATTTACATTATTTTCTGTGTGAAAATTTCCGTTAGTTGGAGTCTGTTTTGGTTTGAGTCGGACCTTCTGGAAAAGGATTAATGATGTTCACGAATGCACCACTGTACTGTTTTTTTTTAGCATTAAGATTTGATGTTATTAACAGAAAATCACAAGGTAGATCCAAGATGCTCCAGAATTCCCCGTGAATTGCTACAAGAAGTGGTGGAAAAGTTAACCCATTCATGAGAAGGCGACACACTATAATACACACTACCCACTTAAGTTGCACTGCGTTCACGGTGCATTCACATTGTATTCACGACTTGTTCACAGAAATCAAACCCCGCAGCATTTACACAGACTTCACACCTGTTCACGACCAACCTACTCATTGGCATGACACTGGCATGCAAAATTACGTACCACTGCAGGGACAAAGTGTGTGCAAGTGTAAACGAGGCTAAACAGTATTTGCTTTCTGAATGGGGTGTTTAACTACATGAAGCATTGCAGGATGGAGGGTGCATGTATGGGCAAAGCTGTCCTGCAGTGGAGACCTGAAGCTTCTCTTTCCACAGGTTTAGTCTAAGTGTACGAGCCTGACATGTGGCTCTGACCTCCACATCGTCAGTACCATCAGTGTGGTAAGTATGGGAGGCCCTGTCCTGAAAGTAATGACACAGGGAGAAACCATGAGAATGGGAGAAAATCTCTCCTTTGTTTTCAAGTAAATCTTACTCTTTTAGTATTAATTCATGCTTAAAACAATGTCACCTATTATTATCGTTTTGACTGCTCCCCCCGTCCGCGTGGTTAGCGCTCAGGCCACACAGCTAGGAGACCCGAGTTCGATTCGACCCTCGGCCATCTCTTTGTGGAGTTTGCATGTTCTCCCCGTGCATGCGTGGTTTTCTCCGGGTACTCCGGTTTCCTCCCACATTCCAAAAACATGCTAGGTTAATTGGCGACTCCAACTTGTCCATAGGTATGAATGTGAGTGTGAATGGTTGTTTGTCTATATGTGCCCTAGGATTGGCTGGCGACCAGTCCAGGGTGTACCCCGCCTCTCGCCCGAAGACAGCTGGGATAGGCTCCAGCACCCCCGCGACCCTCGTGAGGATAAGCGGTAGAAAATGAATGAATGAATGACTCCTCCACCCCCCCTCCAGTTGATTGCAAGTTGATTCTGGAAAACAAGAGCAAAACAAACAGGTTGTTACTGTTTGAATAAAAATGAAGCGGGGTTACCCAAGTGAAGAAGACAAAAAAACAAGCCGTTTTTATGCAAACTAGCAAAGGTTCCAACCTTCCTCACAGCCACATCAAATGTAAACACATGACGATGTGTCAAGTGTCAGCTACAGAAAATGACCAAAAAAGTGGCCTAAATGACATTACATTGTATTAAAAATGAAAAAAAAAAACTTTGTCCGAGCAAACATGGATGTGGCGGGCCCCCATGACTGGGTTTGCCTTGGGCCCCTACATGACTTCATACAACCCAGCACGCTACTCCCCTGCTACAGTGTTTAACTTGCATATGATTTCATACCAAATCCTTGTGAGAACATGCAGTAGCGTTTCAAAGTTGCATTCAATTGCCTCATTCCAACTGCCTTGCTCAAATGCCCACTCTTTGTGCTATTCTTATGTCACTAAAAGGGCCCTTTGGAGTGGGGTGTTTGGCGTGTTATGGAACCTTTACTAGAGAGATTTATCATGCGTACTTGGCATGGATGTACATGAATAAACAAAAATCACACACAACCTTAACACACACATATACACATCTGAAGAGGGATAAATTGGAGCAATCAGCTGCTGGGTCTTGGTGCGAGTGTGAGGATTGCCAGCCGAGGGTTCTAGTCCGATAATGGCTAACATCTCTGCCCTGGAGCATTCTGGCCAGAGGTGACGTGATGGGGCAGGATACGTGTCTTGTGGTGAGGTTTAACCGTGCGTGTGGACATGCTCAGAGACCTGTGGAGGAAATTCGCACCACCCCTTGGCCTCTTCGTCTCGTGGGTGTCAGAAGCGCTCGGCCACACGCATCTTATCCAAACAGCGGACTCGACTCCATGACACAGCACACCTGGTACTTCAGCCTTTCTTGAATTAGAAGGATACATCGTGTGGAATCTTTCCTGTGTTTCAGCATTAGCTGCGGCCTGTAACTTTGGTTTCCATAACAGTGATGACTCTGAAATAACAGATTTTCATTTCAGAAGCCACAAAGGATTGTGATTGTTCCCACTGCACTGGGACATTGATTTCCTCTGACTAGAATATGAGTGTGTTTTTGTGCTTAATGGAGCGTGACAAGCAGCCTGTGGAGTCCAACAAACCAGCCAGGATTTTCACTTACAGGCCAATCTACGCAGGCCTTTCCAGACGTTCTCATCTTTCTCTCACTGTCTCTCACAGTGTGTTTAGAACATTGGAACCTTCTCTGGCTCTGTGATAGAATTAGACAGTCCTTGAACTGTGGTGATCACACTTCCTGAAGCAATTACGATTAAGAAGCAGTGGATGTGGAGGAGGATGTTGACAAGCACACCAGAAGCAGCCAGAGATGCTTGTGGAAGTTGTTACTAAAATCTGGATGGCAGATTCTTGGTTTTTAATATTACATAATATCAGAGTATGTTTATAGGGCCTATTTCTCAAAGTCTTGACATCATAATGTGTCCAAGTACCACATTATAAGCATATTCAGGGTCTCTGTATCTTTCAACAATTCGTATTTAAAACTGTTTAAGTCTTTTTAAGTCCATAATGAATACAATTTATGACCAATGTTCAAATAAACTGATGTATGCGTGATTTACCCATACGCCATATTAGTAAAAGTCTGTACAAGCCTACTATCTACAGTAAATAAGGGGTATTCAACTAATATTATACTTATACTGGACTTTTTAGAATGCAAGTGTATTCTAATGAATACATAACATTCTAAAGAATTGTAGTCATTTTTAGGCCTTAAATTAAAAGGATTTTAGACTTTTTAAGGCCCAGCAAATACGCTGATATTATGGTTTGATGTAAAGTCTTATGTCCTCAGATGACCTTATCTCTTCCAATATTGCAATAAATCTCTTTCATCATGAAGGTGCACACACGTTCTGTCTAGTTAGCTACTATGGTCATTTAAATATCACTATCTTTGTCAATAAAGCCTTGTGCAAGACTTATGCAGACAGTCATCTTATCCAACTTCATGGTCTTCAGGACAATTTCAAGCATAAACCAGCTGTTTATTTTTGGAATGGTCTGCGTTAAATCTAATTTGTGCAGGATGGGTGCTGGTAGAGCTTGGAATCCCCTGCAGCTTTGGAGGAGGAAGAGGAGGTATGTGACCCCCGGAGGTCAGCAGTCCCCTCTCCCAGGTTACAGGGGCTCCTGCACAAGGGCTGGGCCGGGGTCAAAGATCAGTCTGCTCGCTCATTCTACCCTGCCCTGGCGCCTGCCGGCACAGCCCTCAATTTGTAAAGCGGTACAGGGTGACCCCAGAGGGCCTCTCCTGGCTTCCCTGGCCAAACACAGGTCTTAAACACTACCAGCCTCCCCCAAATTCCCCCCTGTCCCCCCTCCATCCCAAACCTGAAGTCAAACACACACACACACTCAGCACCAATACATCCTTAATAAGAAGAATTACCCCGGGCATGGACAGCAGAGAAGAGGAGGGGGAGCAGGTATGCCGCCATCTCCGCCTCATTACTCAGTGGATTTATGTAGGATAATATGCCCTGTGTGTAGTGGCGCGCTTGGACGCTTAACTTCTTGACCTGTGCTGTAGAGAAGTAAATTAATAAATACAAAGCTAAGCTGAGGAGAGGAAGAAACTCATAAAGCAGTATTAGCAGAGTGCGGACTACCTCACATAAGCATGAGTAGCCTTCAACCTCTATCTCCTTCTGAGTGAGCTGCCACACCGGAATTTTCGGGCGAGTGACAGTAACTAAGAGCCCAATTATCTTGACCTACAGTATGGATTTGGGGACTAGGATTCAGGTTCTCGGGAGCCCACTGACATGTCCTTGAACATGGCACACAAGCTTGCTCAGTTGTACCCAGTTGTACATGCAAATTTATTATATATTAAGTAAATTAGTGGTATAATAGTTTCAATGGAATATGCCCTTGTGGCGGCATTAACGGATTCAACGACAACAAGACACTGACAGCTTCATCCAAACATGGCGGCCATATGCGAGGGTGTGGCTACCAATTGTACAAAAGTCGGAAAAGCAGATGAAAAGGAGGTCCAGGCGGGACATGGCGGTGGGTCTGAAGGTGTCCTAATCTACCCACACCCAACCCAGTGTCCCGTCATGTCCCAGACTCTGGGAGCTCTCCACGGGCTGCTGAGAGTCTGAGCTGGGGTCTGATTCAGCCCAGCTGGAGGAAGCGGGCGATCAGAGTTCAGTTGGTGCAGACAGAAGTAAAGTAAACAGCCGTGGTCATTGGGCAGGCCGTTAGCAGGCCTCGGACAGATGAGCAGGGGGCCCGGGAGGACCACACACATGCTCATAGAGGCAGACCACACAGGGGCCGGGGCTCAGGGGCCTATGCACGCTAACACACGCCCCATCAACAGGGCTCCCCTGTGGGCAAAAGCATGCTGCAGGTCAGGGCGGAGCATCACGGTGGAGAATGGTAGAACAACACACTGGTGCAGAGATAGTTGGTACCTAGTGGATGACATTCTGAGGAACCTGACGGATGTTTTATAACTACAAAGTGCAAACCGGAAGAGGCTCCTAAGTATGCAATTCTTCCACTGCCAAGTCGTAAAGTCATAATGTTTTTACATCAGCTGGGAAGTTGCAAACTAAAATTATAAGATCTCACAAAAATGTGTTTTATGATTGTGGTTTGTGTTACAAAATGCCTCGGCGGGGAGCAAAGCCACACTGAACAAGTGAAACCAGTCAGTTGTTATCCAAGTTGGGCAGTTTTGTTGTTTTTACATTTTACTATTAAGAGGAGTTAACTTCTTTTTGAATAATAATAACAATTATTATTATTATTATGGATGGTGGGCAACCCCTCCCCCCCAAGAAAAAAACCTGACAGTTTTCCTATAAAAATACATCTACAGTTGATAATGATTAGTTTAATGGTGGTGGCAGTTTCATCAAAGAACATACTATTTATATTATTACTAATTATTAAGGTCAACCTGCATCATAACCCTTAAGGGTTAAACCGTAATATATTACACAATAACAACATAACATGTAGCGCTGCAATGATTATTTTTTTGCCAATTAATCTGAAGATTAATGTGTGTATCACGATAATAATAGGTCTGCTTTCAATGATGACAAAGAAAAAAAATCATATTTGAAAGACTGAAATCAGGCGATATTTAAGATTAAGATATGCCTGTATTCGTCCCTCAGTGGGGAAATTTGTAATTTACATTTTTTACAAAAAAAACGGTTAATCAAATACCTAAATAGTCGTTGATTAATTTGATAATCGATCAATCATTGACAGCATTGACCACTTCTCACCCATACTCAGCTGGGATAGGCTCCAGCACCCCTGCCCCATCAACCCTTGTGAGCACAAGCGGCATAAAAAATGCATGGAAGGATTAATCATTCAATTCATCGATTAATTGTTGCAGCTCTAATAACATGTATTCTAGAGGTCTTTTATTCTTGAACTCCCACTCACACACACACACACACACACACACTGAAATGAGACGGCAAACACATTAGCACATGAAAGCTAAACAAAAATAAATATACCACACAAACATACTCTCCCTTTCTCTCTTGCTCTTTCTCTCTCAACCATCAGTCTCTTGCTTTATCTGGACAGTGTCAAAATGACCCACGGGAGAGGCAGCTCGCTTGTGCATGTGCGCGTGTGTGTGTGCATATGGGTGGAGTGAAGAATAATGCTCTCACACAATTACTCCCTACTGCCACCAGTCATATCGCTGCCTGCCTAGAAGCTCACACACCCACACACACATACGCACATAAAACACAAGGTCAGCATTTTCCCTCCAAAACATGATGTGATACAGCAAGATCTGACTTTCAAGTTCAGGCTCACCTTCACTGAGGATCTAGAGCAGCTGTCGGTGGGATCAGTCCGAGCTGGGCCGGACTGCACCATCTGCCTGCTTACAACACACACCCTTGTGTGTATCAGCACCCTGCCTCCCTCCTCTTTCATCGCTTATCGCTACATTTAATACCACATTTGTGATAACGAATGACAGGTAGCTGGGGCTATGATCCCTCCTCCTCTGGCCTTTATCTCATAATGGTACAAGCTGCATTCTTCCATCCAGCACATGGCTCTGCAATCCCTCATACAGTCTTGTCACACGGTGGGCAGCCTACACGGAATACATTTTTCCAGGCTGTAAAAGATGGATAAAGATGAGCAATAACTGTAAGATTTGCAGGCAACAGGCAGTGGGAGCATTGTTGGACTGCTTCAAGGCTGTTTCATTCAAAAGAACGGAAGCTAATTGAAAAAATGCTGATGTTGGCGTTTTTCTGACTAGAAAAAGCAGCGTCGGGATCACCCTTGGCAAGGACACAAGGAGGGTTCATTGTCTGGGCAGGAGGTGGGGGTCATGTGGTGTACAAGACACTGGGATTGGAGGTCACAAATGAGGGGAAGGGAACCACAGAGGTGACTGTGAGTTTGGGTCAGGGTTTTGTTTTGAGGAGTCTGTAATGCCGAGATGTGGAAGCAGTGATTTTCAGACTTATAGCTTCTTATCTGCTGGTAAGGAGCTGGTGAAGGTCACAGAGCAGTGAAATATGGCTGTCAGGTACCAGGGAAGTTTAACACAGACTCCTTCCTGACTTGCCACAAGAGCGTCTGGGTCCTCCAAGGGTGACAGGATGGGGGTCATGCCCTACGCAGGCTGAGGAGAGGTTCTCACGCATGTTAACACACTACAAACACTAAACATTCCTATAAAACTGGGGTGTCCAAACTTTTTCCACTGAGGGTAACACACTAAACACTGAAAAATGAAAATATTCAAGGGGCTCTTTGATTTTTTGTAAACCAACACAGTACAGTTTAGGATACAGTACGATAGAGCAGGTCTTGGCTCATAAATTTTTTTTAACATTTCCTTGGGCAAGATACTGAACCCCCACATTCTCCTGATGCTGCGGCATCAGTAGGAAAAGTGTTAAAGCGCTTTGGGTGTTTTGGAGGTGGAAAACCACTATACAAGGGAAAGACCATTTACCATTCAAGTAATATTATAACTTTATTCCCACAATATTCTGACTTAATTTCAATATTATAACTTATAACTTCAATATTTTAAAATCTCCAAAAATTACAACTTTATTTTGTTTGTTTGTCATAATAAAAAAAACTTAAAAAAATAACACATTTTGTCTTTCAATTATTTATGTTAGACTGTTAAATAATATTTTTTAGAATGTGCCGCTGGTCAATCAAAAAAAGCAGTCGTGAGATGCACTTTGGACACCCCTGCTATATAACGTGTTGAGTCAGGAAGATTTTTTTCATCCAGTATATTTAGGACAATGACCTGCAATACAGACATCAGAGGCAGTGCTGGCTGAGTCTGACTGAAAGTTGAAGGACTTTGGCTCAGATTCCTCCATTGTTTGATTGAACAGGAGAATCTAAGCCGGTCCTTTATGAGATTTGCATGTACGCCATTTCCCTTTAACCCCTCGACACCCCCCCCCCCCCCCTCCCCAAGCTTGTCCTCTAGTTCCTCTTCGGAAGAGGAGGACCGATGGCCGTGCAAAAGGGAGTCAAGCTTGTGACTCATTTGCCAACAAGAGACAATAACAAACAGGACTCAACAGAACACTTCTGATCTCATTTCAACAAAACTATAGGTTAGAATTGAATCTTTATTGTCATTGTCATGGTTAACAACAAAATAATGTGTCATCCGTTAAAGGATATTTTATTATTTCCTTGTGAAGAAGTTTATTTGTCAGTTTGAAGGTGGAACACACTAAAATTGTATGCAAATTCAGGATTTTTACCTCCACTGTTGACATTGGAAAAGGGTTGTTTTTGCTTTTTTTTATTATTTAAGACTTTGGGTATCAAGGTATAGAGTTTACAATATTTTTTGGCTTTGGGTCAGGTGTGAGCTCCTGAATAACGTTCTTTTTGATATTAGTGAAATAGTGATTTTTTGATTTTTTTGAAGTTATGATTTGTCCACCTGAGATGTGACCTAAGTATATACTTTAAAAATGTGATTTGTTTAATTAATTTAACACACATAAGGACGTTTTTGTCAGACAGAAGTGATGTCTGGCACACCATAGCTCTTGATTTTTCTTTGCTCAGTTAGTTTCTCTGTCTTGTTCACAACCAAGGTGATTTGCACAGTTTAAGACACATGACGCATGAAACTTGTTGCTGACACATGGCCAGGTTTTAGTCAAAGGAAATGTGTCTGCATATTTGTTAGTATTAAGTAAAGGTAATGCATCAATAATTGCCATGGTGAAGCAGTGAAAATTATTTATTTTATTTACATTTTTAATGGCCTGTTTTTGTCATTAAATCTCGGTTTATCTACTGTATTTACAAAAGAACCCCTGCACTTAAAATGTGTGCAACCGCTTGTGCAGTTCTTTCTGATAAATCCCCTCTAGAGGGCGTTAACATACTTATGCGTCTGTGGGTTGGGCACTCAAAAAAGGCTGACTTCTTGCAAATTTTTGTATAATTTACATTTCGATCATAAATGCACAGATTTTAGCATTTAATTTAAAAGGCTGAACGTGTTCCTCCAAAGAAGATCATGCCTGCCTGCTTGTGTCTCTCACACACACCATCAATGACCGGGGTCATCATTCAGAGACACGTTAGAGTGTCTGTTGCCCTTTCACATATTTTCACATATCTGCTGCACTCAATGCTCATAATTGATGCATCTGTCTGTCAGCTTGCAGCACATGATTGCGCTAAAAACGGTTCTGCGAAAGAGAGCAGGCGGGGCGGAGCGGCTGGGCTTAGCAATCGTCTCACTGAGGCCTTATATCTAATGATTTGGGGTCCCGGGGTCTCGGGCTGCACGGCTGTGTGGTCCTGAGCAGACACAGCAGGCTCAGTGAAAGGCAGACCCCCCTCTGGGACAGAAACAACATTCATTCTCCAGATCAAATGGCAGCATAACACTGGGGTCCACATCAGATCTCGCCACAGCACAAAAGAGCTGTTATGTCACTCAATATGAGACAGAACAAGCTTTTGGAAAACACACAAGGTCAGTGCAAACACCTTCATCAAGTGGAGTCATTCCGCCCATAAAAGTAAGGGACTGCTCTCGTTTCATTTGGAGATTATTAATTTCTAGAGTGTCCAAGTTTCTCCTTCATCTATTAATAGAGTGTGCAATGGAATACTGTGGAATCCAGAGATGGAATAAAAGCCAAGGGGATCTGAGTGATTGCTACTATAAAACGTCTCCCAGGCCTTGTAGAGCTGTAAAGGACCAAGTAGAGATAGTGGGACCGGCCTGTTCTCAGGCTGCAAACATGCGCCTGGCTGACTTCAACGCAGCTCTGTCTCGTCACTTTTTCCTTCATCTCGCCCTCGTTTTCCCTCTCTCACTATTTTTTTTTTTTACTCTCTCTCCTCTTTGTCTTACGTCTCTTTTAGTGCTTTGTCTCTCTGCAGCTCTTCTGGCCCATAAGGCATTCAAGAACGGTTTGACAGGGCTATTTAAGGATGTGTATGTGTGTAGGGTTAAGGCAGAAGTCTGGGGAAACAGTAACCAGAATGTGTCTCCCGGAAGGTGCCGGATGGGTTCACAGGGACTCAAGACTGTTCTGTGATCCATCATGGAGCAGAGAGTTCAGCAACACTAGTACAGTACTGTCATTCACAAATCAACTCTAATCACATGCATGAATCTTTATTATCACTATTTGAATAGTTATAAAATCAGATTGCTGTTGATAATCATATTTGAAGCACTAGTAAAAAATGTTGTGTTTGTCTGTTATTATATATGTACTGTTATTCACATTTAAACCAGGAAGGAAGTCGTGACTGAGGCGTCCTTAGAGAGAATACATGCTAAATATTAAAAACAAAACTCTGTTCTAACATTTTAGTGTGAAGTAAAGCTTTTACAAACACCATACACATATCTAAAATTTAAAAAAGTGAAGTTTCCCCCACTTGTCCACATTACCTCATTTTGTTGAACTTCAAATGACCTGACTGTTGTTAAACAAGATTAACGCACCCAAAAATATGGTTATAGATAACAGCATAGAGTAAGTACTTTTGTAGTAGTAAATAAAATGTCTGTTAATTAAAGGCAAATATCCTTCCATTTATTGATGGAATACATCATTGGCCAACTTTGCCTAGTATTTCAGAAAATGGATACTTTTTCTAATGGGATGCTGGGAGCAAGAATAAATTATATAAAATGCCTCTCATCCTTACACTCAGAACCTTCATGACATCAGCAGGCATCTGAACCGCTCGTTTGTGTTAACAAGCACACACTGAGTTGTGCACACACACAGCTGCACTAGCATTCTCTGCTAAACTAAGAAAACCCAGGTAGCTTCCATCCATGCTGTGTAAGACAGGAGTGGCCAAGTTTTTTTCTGCAACTTTTGCAGGTTGTTTCAGGTCGCTGTCTTTCCATGTTTAGTTTGGGAGGGGTAGGCTATGTAGATTCCCTTTTTATTTGCTAATTCCTTGTTTCTGTTAATGCAGAAATCATAGGGCGCTCCATTTGTATTTTGTACACGTCAAAGTTGGTACAAACACTACTCACAGTCGTGAGATTACACCAAAACAATACAAAAGGTGACCAGGCTGGGCCACAAAAGATGAGGTAAAACTACCCAAAATGATTTTTTCTTGACTTGAAGTTGTGTTAACAGTCAACTATTTGAGTATCTTGCTTATAGCGCTTTATTTAAGTTGTGTGCCCCTAGTGCAAGTGTGTATGTGTGTGTGAGCAAGAGGAGTAAAGTCATTTTCGTCAGCTCTCCGAGAGGTCTCAAATGTCTGTTTTCTTGACGTGTGATCCATAAATATTTGAAGTGGAAGGAGCTGTGCTGCGTTGTAGGACAAATCTAATTAACCCAGAACTTCCTCAAGGTTTCTTCGTCTCCGAGGTGGCGCATGTGTTTTTCACATCACCAATTTACTTCACCCTAAAAACGATTTGACTTTTTAATATTAGGACACTCAAAGTCAGTCAGTTCATGATGACATTTTTTGTGAAATACGTAGGCGTTGGTGTTAATAATTGATTTTAAATGGTGGAATTTATCGGTGCTGGGTGAAGTGTTCATACTAAAGTTACTGTACGGGTTACAAATTTGTTACTGTGCTTAATAGCAGTATGTTATTACAATAGCAGTATGCTATTAATAACACAATGCAAGAACAAAAGGTGTGGCTTGATTGGGAATGGTAAGATATTACTTTTTTCAAACCTAAAACTTTCTAAAACAAGACATTTCCATGTATTTGATCTGACTCTTCGTGCACAAGTAGACACACTACCTAAAAAATTCCCCAAGTGCAGCTGATTTCGAGATAGGCATGATGCCTCTTCTCTTAGCCAGCACTGGAACACCCAATCGAGGAGACCAATTTGGGTGAGGAGAATGAAAAGCCGAGCATTCATGAGCCCCAGCCTTGTCGCTGATTTCATTAGTGTGCACACCGCACTATTAGAGTGGCCTCAGTTTGCTTTGAGCTCACTCCGAGCCTCACATTTCCATAATGCCAGAGAGGATTCCGTTTCACACACGAGGACCACGTTCAAACCATTTCCGCCATAAACCACTTGCCTACATTATTAGACGTTTTCACAATAAATATGAAGGCGAGTGTGGCCAAAGGCTCGTTAAAGGAGGTTAACTCTAAAGCCACGTCAAAGTACAGGGTGTTTCCTTATTCAGTGACAGCCTGATATGCTCAGTGTATTACCTCCGCCAAGGAGTTTAGAAGACGTCCAGTTATTTGTTTGGATTGAATTTAATCCCTACATTTTTCCGATGAAAGCCACAATGAAGACAAAACGCATATTATGAGAAGGAAGTCATAAAACTACAGACAATTTTGAAGACTTAACATCATGTTTTTCGAAAATAAGGAAAAGTTATATAAATTTTTATTAACACTCTAATTCAATGTCAAAATGTCTTGAATAAAATATGACTTCACTTTACACCTATTACGGTAATTAACTGTTTTTAAAATACAGAAAATACAACCTTTTTTCTTGAAAATATCTTTGATTGGTATTTACATATATATAATTGAGCTTGTGAGGAAAAATAAACAGTATGTCTCTATTTCAGACTGCATTTGGTAGCAATTTAAATGTAACAGATTTGTATATTAATACATAATTATATGTAATTATATGTAGTATATGCTTTTTGTTAGATGCTTTTTCGTACAATTTTTTGGTATAGAAATACAAAACCATGTCTCTTGGCCTGTACGTTTTGATTTTGCAGGTGGTAAATGTTTAAGCTTTGGCACAGGACAGATTTGCCCACTTTAAGTACTCTTGTGGTTATTCTATTGGTAGCTATTACACCATTTTTATCCAATAAGGAAATAAGGTAACCGAAGTTGCCACATTCTAACAGGTAGAGTATGTCCTCAGCTCCATAAGAGAGTATCAAATATGTTTGGAAAACGGCCTCACGCAGAACCACAGACTGGCTCAGAACTCCCCAAGTTGCCAGCACTTCTATACAACACACAGACAGAAGGCAAAGCTCCAGATGTTCTAACACATGCGGCAGCAGGGAATTGGATGAGACCTTGAATTAAAAAGCATCACACACTGAGCATACAGTGCACTTCCTCTGCTCCTCTTAGAAGTGCGATTACATTTCACTGCATACCACCAACACTGTGCCACTGAGGACGTATAATGAGAAGGTCCAATTAGGAGCTGTTAGACTGCATGACAAGTTGGAGAAGAATACTGCTTTTCTTAGAATTCGTATGTAGCATTGGCACCAAGCTGTGTGTGCATGAGCCTGTGTGCGTGTGTGTCCATGATGGCTCTTTGAAATACAGTCTCCTCTGACATCACTTTAGCTTTGTTTTCATTCATTAAACCAAAAAAATTGAGCTATGGGTGGGAACTCCATTCTCTTATGTTTTCATTAGCAGAAACGTGAAAAGAGTGGAACCTCGAAAGTTGAACACATCTGTAAGTCATGTTTGTTGAAATTTAAAATAATTATTTCCCATCTGGAATAATTGTTGCCACTATAAAGCCTTTGTTAATTGCACCATCAATGATTTATGTTTTAACATTTGTAACTGTATTATTGTCAAAATGTTGACAATCTTTTTTTTTTAGCTGTGGTGCTAAGAACTAAGTGTGAAAATGAGGTATGGTTTAGTCTCAGTATCGTGTCGTGGAGGAGTGTCAAACCCTGCAAACACAGCGGGTTTTCTTTCCAGCCGGTCACTAAAGCAGGTGATTTTATTGATCAACAACCACTTCAATTTGATTGAAGGTGCTCATCAATTACATCACCTGCTCCAGAAACCGGTTGGTGAGAAAACCTGCAGTGTCTCTACCCTTCATTGACACGTGTGCCTTAGGCTCTGCATGACAGACTGGGTTCAGTTGTTTTTCTTATTGGTCCCTGATGGCAGCAATCAAGCTTGTCCTGTTAAGGAGTGCGATGGTTTGTCCTCATATTTATTATTAACTCTCACACGCGCCTTTTACAGCTGAACAAAAAATGAACAGCGATCGCCCCTCAGCCTTGCTCGGGGCAGCAAAGTATAGCCAAAGTAGGAATGTTACATTAGTGTCAATCACTAAATGATTATTTGGATTTGCACTGATTTCATATCACGTTGTTACTTGTGAACTTAAGAACCAGGAAGTGTCCACTAAAGCCTGAAAAAAAACCACTTAATACGTAAGTGTAAGATGCGTATTACTGTAATTAGAAATGTTGGAATATTTTGTCTTTATTCCTCATAATATTACAAATGTACTATCATAGATTCATAACTTTATTCTTGTAAACTGGCTTGTATATTCTCAGAATATTTTTACTTAATTTTCCCAATATTTTGTCTTTACTATCTGAATATTATGATTTTGTTTAGTTAATAATTAAACTTCATTTCTCAGAATATTAATAATACAATGATGATAATAGTAGTAATAATATAATAATAATTAAACAATAGGGTGAGGAGATGAGTCATCCGGGAGGGGCTCAGACTGGAACTGCTGCTCCTTCACATCGAGAGGAGACAGTTGAGGTCTCTCGGGTATCTAGTCTGTATGCCTCCTGGACACCTCCCTGGTGAGGTGTTCTGGGCATGCCCAGCTGGGACCGAGGACATGCTGGAAGGATTATGGCTCACAGCTGGCCTGGGAACACCTTGGTGTCCTCCAGGTGGAACTGGAAAAAGTGGCCGGGGACTGGGAAGTCTGGGCTTTCCTACTGAAACCAGTTAAGTGGAGGAAAAGAATGGCTGATAATAACAATAATAATACAAATTTATTAAAAGGGACCTATTATACTCATTTTTTTGCCCTTTGTATTGATTTGTGGAATCCTATAGACCAGCTACACACATAACCAACAAAGAAAGCTTACCAGATCTTCCAGAATCTGCACCTTTTTCAAGCAAATTAAATGATGTTGCTTCATTTGGAAACCACTAAGACACTATTCAGACATACTGTCGGGTAATGAATCACATAATAAACTTGCAATCAAATGCGTCATCGGTTACCAAAAAAGGACTATGACTAGTGCATTCTAAGTGGTGTGGGGATTGGGTTCATTTCTCTAATAGTCAGATGGAAAAAAAAACACCATGTATGAACCGGATGAGCTGACAAGCATCTAAGAATGTCTTTGTAGATAGAATAATCATTCAAGTACTTGTAAAGAATGGATGGATAAAGATTTTTAAGAAATTATGGCCCCTTCTCTCCTCTTTTGGCTAATTAGGTCTTATCTGGGTTGTACTACTTGATGGTAAGACAGTGTGAGATGGAAGAGGGAAATAGAGAACATACACGCCATGTCGTCAAGTTAGATAAGAGACTGTGGCGTAGAAGAGTCTGGGTCTCTTGATTGCCTTCGATGGGCTTCCCACATTAAAGTGGCCTCTGCCCCGGGGAGGAGATTCCTGACTGCATGGCAAAATGGGGTATTGGGTGGGGAGAATATGGCGGAGAGAAGACAGGGGAGGAGGCAGTGATGTGGGCGGGAGGCAGGAGTTGGGGGGGTTATGCAAAAAAAAAAAAGAAGCTGCCAAAACAACTCCCAGGCTTCATCTGGCCTGTATCCAAGTGTCTGACACACACTTGTTCAGGCCCTTACAAACACACACATACATGGCTCGCTCCAGCCCCCGCCACATGTTCCTAAGTGCGGACCGCACAGGGGGTAGAATCCCAGCACCGCAACCTCCCAGCCCCCATATCCCGTTCCTGTCTTCCCCCTCTCAGCTTTAATTGAGAAGACAAATGGATCTTTCAGAGCTCACTACCACGCCACCATACATCAGTCATGACAATGTTAGCTTTATAACGGCGGGCCCGCTGTGAGCCGAACCATATGTTTGGCCTGTGCCACACGCACGAGCAAACACCTCGGTACCATACTAATGGCGCCCCACTAATTGCCTGTTGTTGTATTATTAAAGGTAATTTAGGCTCTAATGGAATTCATTCAACATTGTGCGTCTGCCCTGCCCACACAGACAGACACTATCACTGAAGGCCCTCGCCTCTTATGCTTTTCTCTCTTCTAAGAAAAAACAACATATTCAACTTAAAACAGAGCCAGGACCCACTATGCATAGTAGTATATGTCATCTGACTTCACAGGGGTTTTATATTCTTTTAAGAACTTGATAAGTAGCCACATTTACTTTGTATATACTTACTCTACTACAAATGTCACAATGAAAACACAATGAGAATGTACCATTCACTCCTGAACATTTCCCAAGTGACAAAATAAGGGGAAAAAAACATACACCTAATATATCTTTTCATTTATTTACCTGATATATTACAATGAAACCTCTAAAGTAGAACACAATTTGTTCCCTGACACTGGCTGACTTCCAAGTTTTCATTTTCTCCCATAGGAAATCGTGTAAAGTAAATTAATTCCTTCCAGACTCCAACTGCTGCCATCTTAACCCCTTTATTGATGAAGAGGCAATGCGTTAAGTAACATAATCTTTGTCCTTTTTTCCCACTCCATTTGAAACACTTTCTTACTTTGAGAAAAAGCAAATTGGATAGGCTAACTATTTCGGTAGCTTGCTATGGTAGCGGCGGCCGTCTCTTGTGTCCCTGCAGTGATCCCGTAGCCTGCGCATTAGCAATGCGGTGTAAACAAAGAATGTTAGGAGTGTAAAATTGACTATAGGGGTTCTATTTTATGTCTGTCGGGCTCTAATAATGTTTAAAACCCTATTTAGAAAGTCATACAGGTTTTTCATGGTTGTAACTACAAAAATATTATTTTTATTAATATTGAACCCTACTTTGTGGAGCATGAAATATGACTCCTGAAAAAAGAAAAAACATCTCAAGACAATATCATAGATTGTTCTTTTATGCCTGCGTATAATTTTATTCCCCATATATTCAAAGTTGCTATAATTTTTGATATGATAAAAAACAATAGATATCATAATTGTATATGTACTGTAGCTGGCACAAAGCTAACGGTACTTAAAAACTCCTTCATATTAATGTGATTGGGCCAATACAGGGCCGTGAATTACAGTTTATTAACACTGCAAAACATGTCATGCGAATGTGATAACACTGAATTACAGCATAGTTATAGAGAAATAAGATGGACTGTATCATTGCATATCATCTTAAAGAAAAACAGACACCCCCTAAGCCACGTGAGAAGATTTCCCAAACTGAGAATCTACTCTGGAGTTTGAGTTTCAGTAGCCTGATGACTACAAAATATGGCGCTCGACTCATATTGTTTTCACATTTATTAAAGGGGACCTATTATGCTCATTTTTCCGCCCTTTGGATTGCTATGTGGACTCCTATAGAGAAGCTTCACATGATAACCTGCACAGAAAGCTTTCCAGATCTTCCAGAATCTGAACAGTAGCGGTCTTGTCTCTCATGACAATATATAGGTCACTTATTTTGTTCACAACTTAGCACTTGATTAGATATATTTTTTAAATTTCATTAATCTCCAGTGAATTTTCATGTTTCCCCCTCTGACACAATTCTCACATTTCTTTTCCAGCACTTCCACAAAATGTCCAACTTAACTCCTTTCTTTTTACGTCAGTTCCCAGCATCGGAAGCCAGCGTGGTATCCAGGGATCTTCTTAAGCTGTGTGATCATAATTGCTCGTCTTCCTGGCCCTTGCTCCCATGGTTTGTCCTGCCCGGTGACCAGCATGCCGATCCTCTGACTAGACTTATACTGTCATCTGGGGGCCCAAAAACACCAAAATAACCGCACTCCCTCCCCTCTTGGGCTTGTTTGCTACTGTTCAACATTGACATGGATTTAATTCATGTCTCGTCATGGACAGGACGTGAGGACGTAATAATGTTTTATGGCTTTGAGGACATCAATAGATGTAATGCTTATTACTGTGAATTCTTGCAATGTTTCTATTCACTTTCTCCTATTCTCTCACCAAATTGTTCCTTTCTCTCTCTCTCTCTCTCTTGTTCCCAGAGGCATGTGAACCACAGCCAGGGTTTTTATCAGCGGCCATCCAGCAGGCCTTCCCAAGGGAGGAGGCTACAGGAAGTTGTAGGATGATAAAAGTAGGCCAGTAGTTTGACAGCACAGGACCCCAGGGTTCATTACTCCCTCCCTTGAACCTTACTGTGTAACTGTATTGTAACATTATGCTTAAAGGATATAATGTAGTAAGATCTATATTGTAAATTTACACATTCAACCCTTGCTCGTTGTGGTTAATTGGTTCCATACCTAACAACACAAAGTAAATTTCTGTGAAGTAGGGCTCAATATTACTAAATGTAAATATTTTCTATGCTGCTAAATCCTCCTAGCAGGGATATGCTGGAACCTATCCAATCTGATTTTGGGTGGAAGGCAGGGTACACCCTGGACTGGTCACTAGCCAATCGCAAGGCACATTTAGAAAAACAAACATTCCCACTCACATTCTCATACCTATGGACAATTTAGAGTCGCCAATTAACCTAACGTGCATCTTTTTGGAATGTTGGAGGAAGCGGAAGTACCCGAAGAAAACCCACACACACAGAGAGAACACATAAATGCCACACATAGATAATTATATACTGTATAAATAGATAAATGAACATTTGACATAATTTTTAACCTTCATTGAAGACTCTTGTTGGCAAAGATGGCGAGCGGGAAGAGAGAGAAAGAGATGCCAGCAATGCTGGAAGTAGCCTCCATCCACATATGTATTAATACCACAAGATTCCATTTACTAAAGGGGTAAAATACAACAAATCATATGAAAACTGGGTGTTTGAAAACTGACTGTATTAGTCTCAACCTGCTAGTACAGTAAAACAAGATTTGTTTTAATATTTGAACAAAAAACAGCATGTTGGTTGATGAGCATTCCCAAATAGATCATATTCCACTGTATTTTACGAGAGAGTGGGAGATTTCAAATGTACACTTAATCCACAACTGCAATGAGTTAGTACTCAGCATTTTGCCAAGCAGAGCAAGTGGGCGTGAGCATCAAGGAAAAGGATGTCAACAGCTGCCTTCCAGGTGACGTCACAGCCTTGAACGCCATTGATGGAGCACCCAAGAATAGCACACAAAATCATGGAGCTGCTGTGGCCCTGGAATAGCAGAGCAGGGACGGTGCAGATAATTATTTGGCTGCAGCAATGGTCTTGTGGATGTGATGACAGCTGATAAAAAGAGCAGCTGGGTGTGAAAGCGACAACTCAACACTATTTAGCGCCCTTGTACAGTAATGAAGCCATGAGCAGGAAAACAGACAATGCGATCAGAATTGGAAAGGAAAAAATATTCACTGAAAAATATCATATAATACAGTATACAAACGAGTCAGTGCTTAGTATTTCAGATGTTTTTCAGTCTCCCCTTACTGAACTCATGCAAAGGCGTTTGCTTCACTTTCATTTGGAGTTTGTATCACATGACTTCCATCCATCCATTTTCAATGTCGCTTATCCTCAATAAGGTCCCACATATGCTGGAGCCTATCCCAGCTGTCTTTGGGCAAGAGGCGGGGTACAACCTGGACTGGTCGCCAGCCAATCACAGGGCACATATAGACAAACAACCATTCACACTCACATTCACACTTAACAGTCACCAGTTAACCTAAGATGATTCCCAAGCGGGGATTCGAACCCAGGTTGTCCCGATCTCCTGACTGTAGAGCAGCAGTGTGTAAAGCAGGCACACACGATAACCAGCACAGAAAGCACCAATCGAGCTGTATTTCTTTGGATTTTGTGGTTCCCGCGGAAATTGTCTTTTTTAATGTATGGACCCACAGCCCTCCAGCCACGCCCCCCCTGCTGTGGTTGGTCACACTGCTGAGTGCATAGAAAGCGTTCCGGGTTGTGCCGTTAACTGTATAAGAGTTGATAAACGGTATAAGAGTTGATAATAAACTGCAATTTCGCAACTCTGCTGTGATTGGTCACGCTCCCGAGTGCACAGAAACTTTCAACTCTGCCCCTCTGTGATGTCACAAAGGGGCAGTTTTACCACAGCTTTTGAAACCGAGTGTTTTGAGCCATCCCAAACTTCTCTCAGGGCTCGCTTCCAAATGCGCTGAGGTACCAGGCATCATTACCGTATCGGTTGAAATATCAAAGGTAACCAGCCCTACTATTCTTAAGAGTACATGATCTCTAAAGTGAAAATGTGTTTTGATGATGGCCGTCTGTGTTCTTTCCTACTCCATAGTTTAAAGTGTATAACATTGTTCCAATGCCATTCAAAACATCTTGTTTTACTACTATGGAAAGAAGCTCTCAACAGCAGAGCCACGTTTTTGAATGGCGTCTCATTTGAGCGAATGGAGCCAATAAAATCTGTTTTGTTGCTCCAGACATTCCTTTGCCAATCCAGAGAGAGCAGTCAAATGACCCTGATGTTCTCAGGACAACAACCACCCCCCTCCCCAACCCCTCCTTTGTTGCCTACTCAGTTCAGACCAGCACTTCAGCCAGTTTCCTTATCTTCACTTTCCTCAATTATCCTGCATTAGAGAGGGCATTAGAAGCCTCAAACACGCACCCTGCTGGAGGTTGAACTGGGAGGAGGGGCAAGCTGCTGAAGGCCCTTCAACCTCCCAAAACAGAGATATCTTTAATCTGTCACTGTTAATTGCACACACCATTTTGTTGCCTATGCATCATTTGCCTGACGGCTCATTATCCACAAAAACGCAAGTTCATATCGCAAAAAAAACAAACATCTAAAATGATGATTTATTTACTGTTGTTTCATTTACTGCAACAACTCCATTACGTGACAAGTTTCTGAAAATATGCAGTACGCATTATCAGCATCTAAATGGATATGACATATGGCTGTCAACACGCTACACCACTGTGTTGTGTTTCTGTCCACTATGTGTTAAGAGCAAAGGTCAACTCATGTTCATTTTAAGACCTTTGGAAGTACCAATAGTCTTTAGGGTGTCTATTGACATGTGTCAGAACAACAGTTTCTAAGTTTAAACAAATAGACATGTTTAACTCAGGTCACAGGTCAGATCATTTGCCATTTGTCCATCCTCAGCTATGCATCCTCTTGTGATGATTTTCTTCAAACTTTCAGGAATTCTTACGCTGCGTCAGACTTTCATTATTATGATTTGAACCTACTGGAAACCACTAGAGCTGTACTGGGGGCAGCAGGGTTGGTCTGTGTTTGTATGGTAATTGGTGACACACCTGTTTTATCATTTGTGATATTCGTGATGTTTTGATTGATCTAGTCATCGGTTAAACCCTAGACAGACCAAATTAATGAACCAAACACAAACAGTTAGTGATTTGGTCTACAACATATTAGTTGACCCAGCATAGTGTGTGAATGTCTTGTTTTATGTAAATCGTAATGATAATAGATCTGATTATATGGTTGACTAAAGACATTAAAAAATATTCACATGAAATCAAAGGATATTTACATTTTTAATTCAAAAAGAATTAATTAAATATCAAAATAGTTAAATATCAATTTATTAATTAATTATTGCAGCTCACACTCAGGAGATCGGGAAGATTTGAGTTTGAATCTATGCTTGGGCATCTCTGTGTGGAGTTTGCATGTTCTCCCCGTGGGTGTGTGGGTTTTTGCCGGGTACTCCAGTTTCCTCCCACATTCCAAAAACATGCCTTTTAGGTTAATTGGCGACTCTAAATTGTCCATAGGTATGAATGTGATTGTGAATGATTGTTTGCCCTGCTGGATGCAATATCTAAATTAATAATTCTTAAAAATTGTGGTATTCTTTTTTCCTTCCATTGTCCCTTCTCTGAATAGGACAATAATAAACTCCAACCTGAAAAAGTACATTTAGAGGTACATTATGTAATGAACTGGTGAGTATACACCAACAGTTTTCCCTATGATGGCAGTGCTTGTTTGTCAGGTTGCACCAGCAGGATTCACTGTGCTATTTAACCAGTCTACTGACCCAATAAAGATCAACCAGGGCATGACTGAAAAACTGCTGGGCATGGTTTTATACATTCTATTTGAAATCATAAGGTGACGTGCAGTGAATGGAACAGGAAGGACTGCACAGTGAGCATGTCATGGTCTGTCTCTGTTTCCCTCCTTTTAAGGCAGCGTTGTTGTGAGCGCTTTTTTCTGCAGCGCAGCAACAGATGGCAAATTAGCGGGATTGCACACATTGCCAAGAAGCCACATTCCCTCAGTGTGGATTTGCCAAATGAATTTGCAGGATAGAGCCATCCTGATAAAAAGTGTTAAAACCTGATAAAAAACCTTCTGAAGCACCTTACTTTGCACACACACGACAGCCCAGGTCGGACTTTCTGAGCGTGTCATATGATCCACACACTTAGACTTTATCTCCCTGTCAGCGCCCATTGCTTTAAGAAGCTATCACACTCTCAGTGAGTGTCTCCTCACCTGTCCATCCATCAGAGTCAAGACACACCACTGCATCGCTACGTATTTGTGTGTTTATCAGTAATTAGGCCAGGCAGGGAGGGAAAGAGCTGGGGGTCTCAGACTGAAACCAGCTGTGTGGGGCCGCTGCAGGACTCAGTCAGCTGACAAGAGCTCAAGAGCGGGACGATGACGGTGGGCCAATCATTTTGTTGGATGTGGGATTTTTCCCTTTTGGCGTAATCAAGTGAAGCGGGTGCAAAACACACATGGGATGTTTTTTGGATTCAATACAGCTGGACGTGCTTGTACAATCAACACGTTGCTCAAGGACATCCTGGCCGTTGATAGCGAATCTATGTGATTTTTACTTAATTTCCATCCTTAAAGACTGTAAAATATCAACTTTTGGTAGATGACTATGGTACCTTAGGTGAAAAAACAATCGCATATGATGAGTAGAATGGGAGGAACACAAAACACATTATTCCTCACAAAAACTGTGAATTGCAACAGAGAAATTGACTTTTTCCACTTAATTAATTAGCAAAAGTCCCTCCAGCCACATCCGCTGCCTTTTGAAGCGCAGATGACACCAACTGCCTTTTCTGTGCCAGGAGAAGAGATACAATATCAGTGTGATATCAGTGTGCACAATGCCTGTTTCAAGCGTGGTGCAAACGCTCACTTGTCACACTATTGGGTCTGCATGCTCCCGAGTCTGCACTGAGGCGGTATTCATCCCCTAATTCTGCCCACACATGCAAGTACAGCCGGTTGGGACCGCTGCCTGACGGAAGATCACATCTCGAGCCTCAAACTCACCACACCCAATACAGGTTTTGCACCCTGCAAAATGTGCCTCAAAAATGTTTGACCGGGTTGGCGCTTTGAAAAACTTTAGATCGGTGTGGCATTCAGGGCCGAACACTTGGCAGGGTGTGGTAAGTTTGAGGCTCCCGATGTGATCCTCCGTATGGCAGCAGATGTGGCTGGAGGGAACCAGCAGGGGTGGATGAACCTGCTTTCCATTCAGGTTTTCAATTAATAACGTGAGAGGACAATACATGAATTGTGGATACCAGCATGTTGTTCATGTTCTGGTGCAACAAGCATATCGGCTTTATTCGGCCAAGTTCACTCATGGATTATTAAATTATGTGCTTGCATGTGGCTATCATTTGCATGTGTGTAGAAATTTGTACTGCAGCTCTCACATAATCTTCATGTGTGTTCCAGCCACATTTATGCAAATATTTAGAGCGGGTGTAAAAGGCTCTTGATCTCTCTGCACTGTTTACTCTCCTGTTCTCTCTCATTCGGACTTTTTTTTCTACCCTGACTGAGTGATGAGGGCATGTTGTTCGGGTGGGGGCATAAAGGGAGGTCAGAGCCTTCAGTGAGGAAAGAGAGAAGAAGTGAGAGGAGATATGGCGAGGGAGGGGGGCCCTTTCAACGTGATGGATGACTTGTCATCTTATAAAAATCAAAAGCCTGATCTAACACCCCACATAGTGGTGGAGTGAGGCCCATCAGGCTAATTGTGGAGTCATTTGACATCTGTTGATATCTGAAAACGTATTAGCTACCTCTGCAAGACAGAGAAAGAAAGAGTGTGATGGGTGTGGGCGGTGGTGTAATGATCCCTACCTATTGTTTTTGTCATTTTTTGGAGTGTACTTGATTTCCAAATGCCGCTTTTGGTGCTACAATGAGAAGAAAAACACAGATCCAGTTACTGAACAGAGTATCAGATTTGCGTTCTTTGTCATCAGCCTTTGCAGCAGTTTGATCAATGCTCTTTATGTGGTGATAACATGAAGTAATGTGTTACTGAAACTAATGAGCTCTGCTGCTGGGTGGCCTGCTGGACAACACACACGCATGGATTGTAGTCGAACAATATGCTTCTCACATATTTTCTTGGCAACAACTTATACTGTATCCTTGTCATGATCCATGACCAGAGATCCATTCAGAAATATGGAAATTGGGATCTATTTTATGAGCATTCTGCTGAGATTGCATGTGGGAAAGTTGCCAAACCTCCTCCTGTTCCTCAAAATTAGTCCAATACAATATTCACTGGACAACGACAATGCCTTTCAACAACAGAGTGTGGGAAAAAACAAGACTTCACAACCCTGTTCCATAGGGGTGTAAGAATACAGCATGCTCACGGTTTGTTATATATTTCAGCATTAAGCTTAGGGTTCGGTTCATTTTTGGTAGTTGAAAGATAGAAAATGCAAACCACAAGAGATTTAAAAAAATACTGACTATGTAAATAAACGCATATGATATACTGCATCATAATTTACAAGTTTTCTTCTTAGATAAGTGAAGCAATGGAGGTAAGTGCAACAGTAAGAGTTTGAGGTCTGTCCAAACTTATTCCACCTTCTGAATGTTTTTAAATATTTCACTTCCATGATGACTCTATTTTTCCATTTGAGATGTTTTTTTTTATTTATTTATTGTTACAATGTGCTGTCCGTCAATACAAAAACAAGCTGAGATTTGCAAATGGCACCCTGGGCGGTGCTTTGGACACCCCCGGTTTACTTTTTTACCAGGAAGGTGAAGTGTTACCAAATGACAGACGAGGGGTTTCCAGGCTCTTTCTTCTCAGCACTGACTCAAAGGCTAGTCAAAGGCTAGGCTGCGCACGCTGTTCTACCGGAATACACGCATGATAGCAGTTGTGTGCGATGAACAATTCGATTTTTCCAAGGCAGTATTAGAAAGCAAATTATAATATCATAACCTTAAAAATAGGTTGCTATGAAAAAGTCTCCAGCTGAGTCCTTCAACTCTATACCTCCACATTCCTTCCAGTGTAAAGGCTTCTGTTTTCTGACCATGGCGAGGAAACAGCTCGAGGCTGGATTCCTCTCCTGTGTGCTGGCAAAAGTTGTGGAAGAGGCCTTAAGATCATTAGTGGGGCTGGCATGGGACTTTGAAAGAGATTTGCTGAACACGCTACCATTATCCAGTAAGAACGAACCGGCTTTTCCCTGAAACTAATCACGCTGCTAGTTTGATCCTCTATTTCAAAAAAGGCAGCTGTCAAAATAGTTCGTATAACCCTGGCTAGGCAGCAGAGACACGTTCCAAATCTTTGTCCATACATGATTGCTGACCCTGGTATGCTGGAGATCACACTTCGCGGCCGACCTTGCAACAGAGCCGTTCAATAGTGAGGCTTTTGTATTTTGTGCTAAATCCTAATAACCACCTAGCTGGCGAGCCCTCAATACAAACAATAAGTCAATGCAACAAGTGGAAGGAAAAGGCTGTGGGGCGAAAGCTGCAGCTCAATGCAAAGGAAGGTGAAAAAACAGACAAGTTGTCCTCTCCATGCACCACTGCATGACATCACAGCACTCCCAGCTTCCATTAGTGCCTAATAAATGAAGGTCTAGCGAGGCAGAGTGGGTGGGAAATATAGGAGGGGATAGGACGTTGGGGGGGGGGGTGCTGCCACCTCATGCCTCTGTCAACCACATCAGGAACACATGAAGGTGAGGAGCGGTGGGAGTGCAGAGAGGTTTGTAGCAACGCGAGGGTGGAAGGAGGCTAAAAAAACCTCTCGGCCCATTAGAGAAATCAGGCCAGGACTCTAAAAACACCCTGAGAGCAGAGAGGCCGAGTGGCCCTGGTGTAAACATACGGTGGGTGGCAGCCCCCGAGCTGCTCTGACAGCCAACAGCGGCCATGATGGATCTGCCGAGTTATCTCATTTTCCACTGTTTTAATTAGAGGCTGGCCTATGAGCCTCAGCAGCTGGCTCTGCTGTACTGACTCCTGTGGCCTGACATGGAAAAATGTCCAACAATATGATGGCAAAGTTCAGCCTGTTAGCAAAAGTCATACTATTCAGATGGTAAACATATTTTGTTTAAAAAAATTCTTTTAAAAATATTAGTCGTTATTTTTTTTACACGTTTACGACAAGAATGTTTAAAGGCATCTTAAAAGGTGCTATCCCTCCTTGTACTTTTTTTACCCCGAAATTAAAAAAACAACACCACCACCGGCTAGCATATGTTACAAACAAAGTCTATAATCTTCAAAATTACAAGTTAAAATTAATGAGATTTGTCATTTGGCCCAAAAAGGAAGTGTGGTGTCAATGGCTTGTTCACAACACATACACAAACACATAGACAGACATAAACTTAGCTTCAAAGAAGCTAGCAGTCATGACTGAGCAGGTAGAGGACGTAATTTTCTACATTGGAACGCTGGCGCCCCATTTCAGTACCTACCCATGACAAACAACCATTAATGTCTTATTATGGTATAATTTCAGAGTTAACTTATTTTTATTCTTCAAAAGGATTAATGGAGTTTTATTACTTCCTATGGGGACTAAGGTCTGAGATATGAACTGAACAGGAGATGCACCAGCTTGCTGGATCATGTGATATTTTCTTTTAACATTTCTAATGCTATTTCCTCCTCTAGATTGATACAATGTAGTAACCATTTATGTAAAATATTTTTTAAATAAGTTGTTATCAGGTAAAGTAATATAAAAAACATGTATACATATGAATATATTTTGAATTGAATTTAATAATATTACATTGTCATACCGGCCGACTGCTTAGCGCACAGGCGAGGAGACACCAGTTCGATTCCACCCTCGGCCATCTCTGTGTGAAGTTTGCATTTTCTCCCAGCGCATGTTCTCACGTTTTCTTCAGGTACTCCGGCTTCCTCCCACATTCCAAAAACATGCTAGGTTAATTGGTGACTCCAAATTGTCCATAGGTATGAATGTGAGTGTGAATGGTTGTTTGTCTATATGTGCCCTGTGATTGGCTGGCGACCAGTCCAGGGTGTAGGTTCTAGTACGATCCTTGTGAGGATAAGCTGTAGAAAATGAATGAATGAATGAACATTCTCGTAAACAAAGGTAAAATAAAAAATAAATAAAAATACCAGATCATATTGTCTCACTCTCTGTCTCACTCTCTTTCACACACACACAGACATGAAGCCAAAATCCCGAAAACTGGAATCCAAATGATCACACACGCACTGTAATGATGTCAGAAAGTCAACTGACGACTTTTCCCGACCGTGCAGAGGACTTCCTGTTGGCAGCACTGAATAATCCGCCACCCACTCTCATTGGAATGATGTAATGAAGCAGTTATTCTACATTCAGTCAGTCCTACTTTGTCTTTCACTTTTGTCGTCCTCTTGCCACACTCCCAGCCTTGTGTGGCCTCTTTGGCTTTGCATCTGCTCTCTGTCTGTTTAGAATGAACGCTGACCTCTATTGAAGAATGGCAGGATGTGTTATGACAGCAGGCTACTGGTACTGGTAAGTGTGGTTGCTGTACAAAGGAACACACACCCACACATACAACTGCAACACAACACTGGCATCCTTCATGTTCACTGGACATGAGCACATCACGTAGTATATGATATGCATATCTGGCATCGCTTGCTACAGATGAACTTCATCTCTGCCCTGCCGGTAGCCATATTGATTTTTGTTTCCGAGCTGGTCATTGTTATACCTGCATGGGCCGTGCAATGTTCAACTTATGAACTGAGCTTTGTACTTGTGGTGGTCTCTACAATTAAGGCATGTACATGTACGTATGTATGCAGGCACTGCGGCACTGTCCACATGTGCACACCATTTCACAAGTAAATAAAAAAACAAATAGTGCACACCACTGAAGAGAGAGAATGGTGACGGAGTGATGGTGGATTGCAAGGTTTATTGTGTATACTTTATAGTGTGTTCCAATCCTGCCTTGCATATTGCACCTTCCATATATGTGTATTATCATGACCATAGCTGTATGCCGTAGCTTACAGTTTGATAGACTTCTAGCGTCCCTGTTCTCATGAGTCAGCTTTTCTCTAAACAAGAAATATTGCCATGTGACACCCCAAGCAATATATAAACAATCAGAATCAGAATCGGAATCAGAATCAGAAAATGGTTTATTGCCAGGTATGATCAAACACATACTAGGAATTTGTTTTGGTGAAGTAGGTGCAGACACATCTATTAAAAAAGAATGAAAAATACAAAATATACAGAATATACAGTGTAAATATATGTACACAGTCTGTTTTTTGTTTGTTGTTCCGGAAGAGCAGTCTGATTGTTTTCCTAAGAGTCCAAACTGGGCGTTAATGTAACGCATATAGTGAAATCACAATGAAATGAACCCTGCTTTTTTGAATATGTTCAGGAACTAAAATGGCATTTCAACAGAGCGCAGAACACTGCCAAGGTGTAAGTGAGAAAAAAATGGAATATTAGATCTGTGTTTGTCCAGGCTACTTCCCTGCAGCATTGTGCTTGGCGGAGGTAAGTATAACGCAACCCAATAAGCTAATGCAAGACTTTTGACAAGTTGTTGTGCTTCAATTTTGATTAATTCTGCCACTACAAATACTGTATCCATCATCGTAATGGATAAATCAATGACATATGACATGCTCATCCAGTGGCCAATGCTACTTGCGCTCAAAAATTGCCTGTTGAGTGATGCAGGTCACTTGAAGCAGGCCTACAGTATAGTCAGCAGTAAAGAGACGCAATATTGGAACGCCACATCCATCTGCACCTTTACCAATATGTACATCAAACATTAAAGGGACCTTCCGTGGCTCATATCACGTTCCCACCCATGTTTTCATGGATTGCTCATTTATGCTTCCAAATGAAAGCGTGTGGTGAAAAAAATAAAGAGTTATTTCAATAATATAATACTGGGTCAGAAAGATGCAAGCGTTGTGAACTGCCTGACCTGCGCAGGTGGGTGTCGTTGAGCGAACCATGTCCTGCCTCCTTCAGACATTTGTTTGTACACATGATGAGTTACTGTTAGCGCCAACAGGATGTTTGGGGCCTGAACATGTGTGAGAGCGCACATCGGTGTGTTTGAGTGGGTGGGCTGCGGAAAGAGTTGCGAGATGTGATTGTGTGTGATTGCGACCCACAAATTACTTTAAGTACCATAAAAGTTGTGGCTGACACAAAGATTTTAATTGAGAAGTGTGCTATGTCTCTGTGTTAAGTGTCTATAGTTGTAGGTGAGAAAAAATATACTGTGGAATGCTGGAAAAGTGTCACTGCAATTCTGTCCTCTACTCAGCATATTCACTTTTTCCACATTTACCATTGAGCAGTTTTGATGCATGCTGAAGGAATGTAGGGTGAATAATCACACCTAGGAGCACAAGGGGGGAGGAGGTAGATTACGTTGACCAAGCAAAGAGATGATGAAGACAATTAAAGAGTCCAGAGTCTGAGAAAAGATGGACTGTCATGAAGAAAGATTGTAACACGAGCAATATATGTCGGAAGAGCAGCGGGCCTCCACATTCATTAAGGCACTATGTGTGCGATCATTTGGGGTTGATTTGGATTAATGCTTTAATTGGGAAACACACACATACTGTTAACATCTGTAGCCCATAGCTGCAGAGTAGAAGCCAAGACAAACCAGTGCTACGTCACACTGTCAGAATTGCCTGGTAACAAAAGCGTTCAGACAAATGCTTTATGTAAAAGAAAAAATACACTGTTAAAATAGCATAGGCTTAAAGCAGGGGAGAGATAAACAAGCTTTGCCATGCCAGAAAGCCGAGACAAATAAAAATTTGCATCGGGGTATTTGCACTCAGCCCATTTTTACCAAAGCATAAAATGGAACTGAAACCACCACTGGTAATTCTCTGCAAAAATAGTGACTAAATTAGCAAATAAGTTAATAAATCCAATAAAAACTAATTATTTTTAGTATAAAGTCACCTGATGGAAAAAATGCCAAAAAAAATCTGATAATTTGTGGTCGTTTTCATGTGGTCGTTAAAAAACATTACCAAAAAAATGTGACTTGTTTATGTGAAAACAAAGCATACGGGATTACATGCATGCGCAAAAGCACGACATCACATTATTTCCATGTGTTTACAGTAGTAAACATTGCTGCGGTGTGTGCTCTCCTTAATGCGTTTGTGGCAGTTTTGAGGGTTTTGTGCAATGGGAGTCAATATTTTCTTAACCAAATAATTCCATGTCAGATATTAAAAGGAAAGAGAGCAAGAATGGTTGGCAATGGAAGTTTCCTTTAATGGCTGCAATTTTTTGAACTTACATGCGCTCCTCCTGTTTGACCCTCGGTCCACACCGTAGTTTGTAGCCACAAGCTGGAACAAATATTGAGAAGAAATTGAGAAAGAAAAGAGTATTTTGATTTTGTAAAGTTAAATTCAAAGCTCTGGCAGATGGCTCTTGCAACAAGACCAATCTACTATCTACTTTCGCTGTGTTTGACTTATCACGGATTACATGGCCTGCCAAAGACTGGAGCAGTGCAGGCATTGTTTTTATTGTCATATACAATGGTATCTTGGCATAAGAGTGGCCCAACTAAACGGTGTTTTTACGCCTTTACTTCTCTATGCTGATTTTTTAATTGAACTGCCACCTGCAATTGTTGGCTCTTCCTATCATTGTGAAGCAGAATTCACCAAGCGTTGGATTGTTCGCCCACTAATAGGGACGTAATAGACCGTCATGAAACAGATTAGTTTACCAATACCAGCAGTAATCATTGCTAACCACAGCTGCTATTGACGGGCTGTCAATGTGATGACCGTGGCTGAAGTCCAGTGTTGTGCTAGCATTAGCGATTTAGCGTCGAACTACCACAATGATGCACATTAGCACTCAAGATCATCGAGTCTTACCTTTGTGTGTTCCCGCATAGTATCAACATTTGGGAGCAAATATGAGGTGAAAGAAAAAGGGGGAAATACATCCAAATACATCCATACAGCCCTCTTTGCATCGGAGGACGGTACAAGGTGCGTTCGGTGACTGTAAAAAAAGTAGGACAAATCGCAGCTTGCATTAAGCATTCAAAAACGGTGTGATTTCTAAATAATAGTTACAGTATTGTAATAAAATAAAAGAGAAATGAAATTACAATAAGTTTGCAATTTTGATTAAATGTTTTATGACTATTGGCCTGTGTTGTAGGTATTTTCATTTGTACATTTCATGAAGGAAAGATGCATTGAGGCAAACCTTTAATAATAATCCTTTCTGGATGTTCCTAAATCGGCATTTTTACTCACAAACATTTTGAATGTAAAACCATTATCATACATAAACAAATCTTATTTTGAGCTGACACAAATAAACAAAAACATGTTTGTGCCAGTGCTCACATTTTCTATTTGCTGAACGTTTGTGGGTGAGTTTCTGTGATTAAATGCGATTCTGAGTTAACTATGGAATAAAGATGAGATCAGATATTTTAATCGATTGACTGCCCTAGTTGGTGGAATTTAGGAATTGTAAACAAATGTGGCGTTCCCTTTCGAGGCATTGCGAGCAACATAAACAGTGGAGCAGTGCTTGGGGGAGCACAGAGAGTTTATATATAAGAAAGTCTGCCCCTCTGTGACGTCACAAAGGAACGTTTTGAGCCATCCCAAACTGTTTTTAGGGCTCACATCCAAATGCCACATCAATATAGAAGCTAAAGTTTCCGACGCATGCTGAATCAGATGCATGAATGTATATTTACAGTACCTACTATACTTGCCTGGCGCTATGTGCTATGATACAGATCGATGACAATCCATGCTATTGCATAGAATGGTTGACAATGACCCTGCAGGAAGAGAGTGGAAGGGAATAAAATCCTGGATGATTTAAAAACAAGGTTTTCCTCTAGCAGTCCAGGACGGTACATCACAATAACATGGTCGCATAAAATTCATGACTGTACGCTTTCTGAGAGACAATTGTGAGAAAATGTTTTGACCCTGACGTACGACCGAGCTGCCTCAGAACAATGTAAGTCTACACACCCAGTCTGTGTGACTCAGTGACACCCCATGCCCCGCAGCTCCTCGATCGACGACGACGATGCTGACCCCCATTCATTTGGGCCAACCCGCCTTATCGGGTCTGCCAGCGTGGGCTGCTAGCAGCACACCCTCCTCTGTTCTCCTCCTCCTTGGCCCCGCTCACCATTAACCATAGACGTCAAACGTACTTTCCTTCCCAACCTCTCACACGCATGCAAAACCACATGCAGCAGGAAAGAAAAGACTGTGAGTTCTTGGACAGCAAGCTCTTGTGTCAAGGCCGCAGTTGCAGTGCGGGAGTCCAAGAAATCAGACCTTGTGGAAGGTGATTAATAAAGCTGAAGCTCAGTGAAAGGCCACAACATGCAGGGAGCATTCCAGTCAGGCCAGGAGTGACGGCTCACATACACACACTCACACACACACACGTACACACACACACACACCGAATGCCGGGATGGCTTTCGTGACTGCTTCCTCGCATCTCTGTACAGCCTCACATTCAAGCTACTGCGTTTAATCACATGCTCGCCTGCAACATCTCCAAACCTAATTAACAACGAATGGTGCAGCAAGACACATGCACGCATGCACTCGTGAGCAATCTGACCTTTTACTCGTGTATGGATTAGCGGCGTTGCTGTGAGCTGCAAACAGTTACTTTTGGAGCATGATACCGCACATAGCGAGCAGGCGGACTCAGTAGCAAATCCCACAGGATAAGGAGAATCATTTGCAGAAATGTCATTAGAGTTGTGATGAAGACAAATATGGATTGATAGAAACTACACGATGAAGGAATTTAATTGGAACAAATGGTTCGATTTGATCAAAACAGCAATCAAATATGTGACAGAAATAAATCCAAAAAGCAGCTGTCTTTAAATGTAACGTTGACAGTTTCCTGACTCTGGCTTTGGGGTTTTTGGCCAACACAAGTGTGAACATATAACAGGCCTTCACCAAGACAGCCTCTCAATAAGCCACAGAAAATTGCGCCAAGTCTTTAGAAGGAAGACGATGCTATTTAATTTGAATGTTGTATCAGGCACAGGTTGCGACAGTGGTGATGGAAAGTAGACATTTTAGCTCAATTCTATTTTAATTAAGATTTAATCACAGCATTCCTAGGCCAGATAGGTCATATATTCTCTCCAGTGTGCCTTGGGTCTACCCTAATATCAAAAAGATGTTTTGCTATTGTGTCTTTGCCATTTATGATGATGGTAATGTGGGATCATTTAATTTAATTTTACTCCATCCTGGAATCCAGCTTAGTTACTTTTTCTTAAAGGACAAATCTTTTGCTGCTGGGTATGCCCTTCTGTAACATACAGTATGTTAGAGCCAGAAATATGCATTCACATAATAGATCGCCAAGAAGTAAACACTGTTGCTTCAATAGTACAGTTCACATAAGTCGTAATTCTACAACCTCCACAATTACCCCTACTGTAGCTACGTAAAGCAAAAGGTTCTTAACCAATCCAAAATGAAAACCACAAAACAGCACTTAAAGACATAACAACAAAAAGATCTAGTGACAAATGCAAAAACATGAGTCACTCTCTTATTAAACTAAAGCCAAAGCTTTTTAAAAGCTAGTGTTTAATTGCACAGCAGCTCTTTAAATCCCGATGACCCAGCCTAAATGTCAGGTCAACTATCATGTTTAATTACCCTCCTGGGAATGACTGTTTTACCAACTACTCTCTACTCGTCTCTTCTGAGTCTCATCAGCGAATTATTACACCTGCAAAACTTCACCAAACTCGCAGTTTCACCACCTAAGCATTCATTCTTTATCATGCTTATCTTGACCGGGAATTGAGTCCACAGCAGCTGAATACTCCAGCTTTTAGATGCTAACAGAAATATTTTTTTCCCCATTAAAATCCAATCAATTAACATTTTTCTAGTTTTACAATTTCAGTTTTACATGCAGAAAACAATTAAAAATGCACATAAATACACATAAATGATGAATGAAAGGAATACATGAACATTGATGTTTATTTTTACCTCCACTGAAGACATTATTCGAGACTGTTCCCAAAGACACAAAGTAGCAGCAAGACAGCACCTTCCGCCATTTCTTGAATTCAATAGTGTTTCTCATTTCAGTAAACCTAAATGGACCCAAAGATAGCTGCAAGTGCCAGCATTTTGATAAAAAAGGTAAAAAAAATAAAATAAAATAAAAAAAACAATATCAGATTCGACAAATAACTCATGTCTCACTGCTACATCGTGTCTTTGGGAACATTCACGTCTTCAAAGAAGGAAAAAGGAACCTTAAATTATCATTTATATTTATATTTCATTTCTTCCATCATCAAGTAAAATTGTAAAACTATAAAAACATTCAACTGCTGATGATAGCTGACTGTTTCCATTTTGTTAGCAAGCTAAGTGTGCTAACAGAACGTTTCATGGTAACAGTGTATTAATGATGTATTAATAACAATATTGTAATAATATTAATAATAATAAAATTGTACACTAACCGGAAAATGTGTGTGAACCAAGGCAAAATTTTGGTGTCAATTTTTTACATTTAGTGAAAAACATGCTAACGGTAACCGTGGCTCCACTGTATGCTGCTTTTTCAAAATAACATAAAATGGAAAATGTATGTGAAACAAAGTAAAATTTGGGTGTTCACTACTTTTTTTTAAATTTACACATTTGGTGTATCGCACGGCAACACTTGAGTGGCATTCACAGTACAGGGTATGATTTACATTAACCGAAAAACATGCTAACCAGGGCGGACGCTAACCAAGGCTTCACTGCACATTGCTTCTCGTCTCTATTTTCCTATCAAGTCCTACCACATTTTATTTTTTATGGTAATTACAGAGTTATTTTTTCGTTACCAAAAACATTTCCAGCTATTTCCTGTGAAATGCGACAGCGAATTAAAAGTTTTTTACAGCCTAAAAATATGAGCATGACACCTTAAACAATCGGGCGCCACAACTGTGCACCGTTTAAATAAGACATCTTTCTCTGAACTAAGTGAAGCGTAATGAGAACCCTCAGGGATTGAATGACAGACAAGGTAAAGATCTCCACACAAACAAAGCATCAGGCTCCAAACAAAGACTCTTAATCAGGACAGTACTGGCAGGTGATAGCGACCCGCTTATTACGGGGGCAGAAGGTGTCGACAGTGTTTGTGTTTTCCCTGAGACGGCAGCCGGTGTTTTCCAGTATTTACGTGAGTGTTTACACATGTGTGTACAGGTCTTTTGAGAAGTTTACATCTTGACTGTAATAGCATAACTTGCAGGGAGAGGAACAGGTGCTCGTCTTGTCAAAGCGGTTGTGTTAAAGCGACCTTTGACTCCCAAGTTAAGAGCCAATTGAGAAATTAAAACAAGAAATCTGCACACTCTGCCGCCATCACTCTCTCGTCTCGTTTTCATACGTCAGAGCAGAAATGAGTACATGTGGTAAAGGTCAACTGGATGAATCATTTTGTAGTTATTTCCGAGAATCTCTCGTTGGTGTTTGCTAAATGAGAAGAGAAGAGGATATCCATGTTTTAGCCCAGAGTTGGAGCAGATAACTAGCTTTGGAGCTTCTCCAGAGGAGCAATTGGGAGTGAGCAGGGAAAGCTCAACGCTGTGTGGGGTCTGTCTCTTGCATCTGCCCTATTGATTTTCAAGATATATAACAACTGTAAATGTAAAAAAAAAATCATGGTTTGGCAAGTGCTTTATTTACAACAGTGGTTGCTTTGGTTTCACATTCTACGAGCGCCATAAAAAAATGTATATATAGTATACATAAAAACATATCACATTGTTGTGGCATGGCTCACATAGTTTCAGTCACTAGTGTATCCCGCCTCAAAAAGTAAAATACACCCTTTGCAAGAACAGCTGTTGAAATAAGACGTGTACAGCTTTAAATGTTTGAATGTTAATGTGTAGTGCGTTTTTGGACAAATTATTTGCGTGTCATTACACGTCGCACCACAGCTGCAAATCAATGATCCAGCCTTAACTAATACATAAAAAAAAGCACAATTATAATATACAGTATGCTAAACACAAACACAGGCTGCACGGCGGACAAGTGGTTAGCGCGCAGACCTCACCTCACTGGGTTAATGGGTTAATTGGTTAATTGGTATGAATGTGAGTGTGAATGGTTGTTTGTCTATATGTGCCCTGTGATTGGCTGGCGACCAGTGCAAGGTTTACCCCGCCTCATGCCTGAAGACAGCTGGGATAGGCTCCAGCAACCTCGTGAGGATAAGCGGTAGAAAATGAATGAATGAATAAACACAAACACAAATGGGCCATCTGATGGGCCTCTATTTACAGAGACAAATGAAACAATCTAAAAATATAAAATATGATATTCATATTCTGCATTCTAATCTCAAACTGTATGTCGTACACGTTAACAACAAACAAAGCTCTTTGTATTATATGAACGTTATCATCCAGGCGCCACTGCAGCAACCATAAATCCCTCAAGAACTAATCTGATCTAAAATACAAATTATGAAACTCAACATCTCCTAATATCATATACTTCATCACATGACTGTGGTGACTAAATACTGTGTATATTATCTGTGTTTATAGTCGAGGGTAGATCTTTGGGACTGTGAGCACACTAGCGTTAAATTGAAATATGTTCATCAGCTGATAAAAGGTTCAATGATTCAGCCTTTAAAAACCAAAATCCTGGCAAATATGTTTATTCAATATAATTTTAATAATACAGTTTAATAATAATAATAATAATACATTTTATTTGTATAGCGCTTTTCAGAGTACTCAAAGACGCTTTTCTGTCTGACATTCACCCTGTCATGATCCATTGATGGCAAAGGCAAATACGTTTTCTCTCTTTGAGCTGCATAAGCAAGGCGCCATTGGTGCTGATGTTGGATGTTTTGTTTTAAATGTCTTCAAAGATCCTGATGGTTATGGAACAAAAAAGTGGTAGACCAAAAAAAAATTTCACTGGCCCTGAGCTGGAGGATCCGATTGGCTGTCCAACAAGACACGGGACCATCCAAATGACTGGTGCCGAGCATTGGATGGCACATGCAAGAGAAGGGTTTCTCCCTGAAAGGCCCTATTTGCTTCAACACCACAAAATTGCCCATTTGGAATTTGCACGAGAGCATCAAACATAAGAAAAAACATAACCTTGATGGTCCTGATATCCTCCAACATTACCAGCAGGACAAGGAGATCAAACCTCAGATGTTTTCCACACAGTACAGTGAATCATCAATACAAAATAGTGGAACAATAGACCTTCACTTTGTGCAGGGATGTCAAACGGTAGATGGGTATGTGGAGATGTTGCAGGGGGCATCACTCATGTGTGAAGGCCCTCGTGTGTGGTAATAAGTGGGATTCTTCAGCAGGACAATGCTACAGTTCACAATGCCCGCCTGGCAAAGGTCCAGTTTTCTAAATGTTGTTTCTACTTCAGTGATGTGGGAGATCCGAAATTTTGCAGTTTAACCTTATAATGTCAATCAGGAGTGTATGTTGGAATATGGTTCTCTGTGTTTGTGACAAATCAAGTGAAACGTTTAACCCTATCTCACACGAAAAAAGATGTCAAGTGTCTGGAGTTAGTTCAACTGAGCCTTTGTGTCTCCTAACTAATCTTCAGGCCAAAGAGGGCTGCGAATGTGAGAGAGGAAGGCTGCCTTACGAGTGGCCCGAGGGCTCAAAGCAGATCTGGGATGGAGGTAGATAATGAGGAGGGGGGATAAAGTAGAGTTATGGTGGTCTTATCACCTTGAGCCCCTGGGTCAGGCGGCACTGCTGGTGGTCACTGCCTGCTAATGCTCAGATAAAACACACACACACTGGGACTGTACTTATATAAAATTCTTAAAGGTAGCTTAATGAGTCATTTGAGGAAAGTCATTTACATGCAGACATCGCCCCTGGGTGATGTCCTGACTGGATCCACTCACAATGGTCAACACGGGGGTCATGTGGAGGAGACAGAGACAAAGTGTGGTGTGGGGTTAGCCAGACCTCAGGCTGTGATTTGTTGAAGTGCATCAGACTGGAGTCTACGGCCATCAGAATAAATCACCTCCCTGGCACCAACGTTGATAATGCCTTGATTTTGTCATGCATGTGTGCACTTATATACAAACAGCCATCAATTATAGTGAGAAATGCAACAAACAAGCCAACTGCTTGGCCACTTGTTGTGTTTTAAGTCACAATATACGCTGGTGTCGTTTCGCCATCCAAAGTGCATTGTTGTGCGCCACTAATTATCATGTAGGGAATTGGAATCTAGTTTAGCCGTGTCATGCATGAGACAAGCTAGTATTGTCTTACCATTACTATTCTTACTCCTGGAGGCCAACGGGCACAGAAGCTGATGAAAAGATATATTGGAGGAGGTTAAATGGCTATTTGATACGCCTCCGTTTAATTCAGTGACGGATTTAAGGGATTAAACAGCATCAGCAGAGTGTGACAAGGAACAGAACTCTTTCCTGGTAATTATTCCACTCATTAAGTAACTTAGTGTGTTTCTCAAGACACATCTATTTCAAACTATGAAGGTTTCCATAGCAACAGAGAGAAGGAGCAGGACTGTAGCCATTCCAGCGGTGTCAGTATGTATCCCATTATGGTTGTACTCTGTGGACAGAGGAGCCCTGCCTGCTTGCCACAGCTTTATTTATTTGACTGTCTTTCATCTGCAAACCACCACAATCTACATCAGAGGCAAATCCACCCAGTGTATCCCATAGGTGTGATTTAGGATTGATTCCCTGGAATTAACAGACGTCAAACGAAACCATGTGGTTGCCTGTCTGGCCAGCCGTCTGTCTTTCACCAATGCCCTCGATAGAGTCGACAACTACACAAACAAAACAAATTGCACTTATATAGGATGTCAGGATAGAGCCGTGTCAAAATGGAGGGATTTGAATATAAATTTTAGGCAGCAAAAGCTTGTGGTCATTAATGATTTACTCATTATTCACACATTGACACAAACGGTTGGGGAAAGCATTTGAAATAAACAACAAGACCACCAACAGTTTGAGTGTTTTCATTTTTATCCCATGAGTTTTAGCGGAAACATGAAAAAATCCTTTATATCAAGTTTTTTTTTTTTACTTGAACTTTAGACTTAAATGTTGTTCCATCTTTTGGCTTTTCTAGTTCAGGGGTCACCACAGCAGGCCAATTGCAAGATTTGTTTGGTTTGGTTTTTACGCTGAATGCTTCCTAACACAACCCTCCCATTTATCCAGGCCTGGGACCAGTCTGGAAATCTCCAGTGGCTGGGTGTCTGGGCCCTGGCCGGGAATTGAACAACAAAAGACAGCAGCATGTACCATAAAACCATCAGGGTAAACTTTAAACTTATATAAACTATAATATATTTGGTAAATTGTACATTATTTTGTTATCTTGCAACCTCATTCATTGCTTGTTTATATGAATTTCGAACTTGGATTTTTTTTTCCAAATCGTGTCAGGAAATAGTAATTGTAGATTTCAAATGTGTTCATATTATATTAAATTATTAGACAGTATCAAACAGTAATCAGTGTTCATTTAATTACTGTATTGCATGTATGGATTATTGCATTCATGTCTGGATACAATTCTTAATATGACTATAAAGAACATAATTTGTATAACAAAAATTCCCACACACAGCCAATATGAATAAAGGTTTTTCAGTGCAGCAGGATTTAAAGATATAAGATATAAAGTAGCACACCCGGGTAAACTCCAAAAAGGTATCATAACTACAATAATAGAATTAAATTATTTGTCTTGATATCACGGCTTCAACATCATGGAACATTTGTCACCTCATTGGTACCTAAACCAAAGCGTCTGGAGAACAATCTTCTTAAATAAGCCAAATCCATGGCCTATGATCCAGCGGCCATTCATCAAACAAGAGAGTTGCCAGTGTCTCAGTCGGTGCCACAGAGCTGCACGTCTCCATCAGGACACACTCAGCAGCATGTCCACGTCGCCCTGACTTTGTTTACTCAGCCCGTACAAAAAGTAAGCGAGTTGCAGGCTATATAACCAAGTGAGCACCCACCTTTGCTGAGTACTTATTGTTTACGCTCAAAAAGTGGCACATATACCTCCATGGTCATTTAACACAATTTTTACAGCAATGTACAATTGTCTTGAAAGGCAGGATGTTTACACTCAAGCAGGTCTGTGAATGTCCTGCATGGATGTACGTGATGAGGATGCATCCCACTAAATGTTCCCAAGCGGCTTCAGCAATCAGGACACTCCTATATAAAACACTTTTATAAATATAAATATATATCTCTTTAAGAAAATTCACAAGAATAAACATGAAGCTAACCTTTAATTTGCACTGAAGTGGAAGCTTGAGGCCCTGCTGCGGTCACCCTGATTACTTAATAATACGGCGATAAACACAACTATCAATCAAAGCCCTTGACAAGGAGGTACAATCCAGGAGAAATCTTGCCAAAATAAAAGCTGTGGGCTCTTATTGAGGCTGCGTATGTGTGTGTGTGTCTCTGTGGAAAGCAATGAGGTGTTACGTTTATTTAAAGAGCATAAGTAGAGTAACGCTCTCTCTTGATAACAACAGCTTCATAATCAAATGGTCACTCAAAAAAATGGCCGAGGGGCATTTTCAGATTTAAAAAAAAAATGCTTTTCATTGGACAGCAGCCATATGCTACTCACTAATGATTGTGCCCCAGTAATTCTGCCTGGCAACAAGTAGGCACCCAAATGTATGCCTTAAAGCTGTGAGATAGCATTTTATTTCAGAAATTTTATTTTCAGAAATGGCAACTGTGGAGTTAATAGAGGTTTTAGGATGGTGATAGTTTGACCCTGGAACGGATGGTGTTTTTTTCAATCATTATTAATCCCTATCAGGATCCCTTTGATGCTTACACTGTAAAAATCAAACACTACAATCAAATACTGCATATAGTCAATCCATTGCAAATTGTTTAGTGCAATGTCCATGTACATTGTCCTGTAGTGTTTGCAGCAGATCTCAGGTAAAGGAAATCCTAAAATCCTGCCCACGGAGAGGTGCACCTTTGTGGCGCTGAGGGGGCCGCAGCTATTCTCTCTCCCTGCTCGCCACTTGTAGCAGACCGTGGCTGATTTCCTTCCTTGCGTGACTTTGGAGCGTAAACACACGGCCGGAGTGACTCATCACTATTTCTCACTTCCATGCTCTGATATAAACATACGGATGGGTCAGGGGTCATTCTGGGGTAGCAAATGGGCGGGGGTGGGGGGCTCGTAAGACATCTTCCATTCTCCAAAGAATTCACAGCTTCCTGTGGCCAAAGCCGCATGCCTGCCCACTCGGGTCTAGAGGAAGCAGAAAGAGAAACACGGTTAGAAATAGAGAGCGAGAGAGAAAAGGGTGATAGATTGTCTTCAATGCTGTGCTGCATGGAAAGAATGTAGCTATGATGTATGTCTGTTCATCTTTCGGGACGTGTTAAAAGAGTGATGCTTGGATGCGAGCAGGAGGGGATGTGGCTAAGTTCAATCGCGTGGCGACAATTAACTTCATTCATTCTCCAACTGATTTATAAGACACCAAAAGTGTGTTTATGTGCAGCTGCCAGCCTGTCTTTGGAGAGGAACGACACTTTAGAATAGAAAGGATGTCTTTAGTAAGGCCTGATCACTTCAGGCTCACATGGCTTGTGAGACCCTATTGGGGGGGGGCAGACACTTCCTGTCAGACCCCAATGTGAATAAGGGCCAAATACAGTGCAACATCAATCACTTGGCACTCTACAGATTCCCCAGTGCCATTGTTGCAGAGCAGGAAATAGGCCGGTAGCAGGTGGAAATAAAAAGCGCTTTGACATCTACGGCATGAGTGTTGAAGAGTCCTTCCAGGATGACAACCTTCCTTTAGACCAGTGTTTTTCAAACTTTTTTGAGCCACGGCACATTTGTTATGTTGGAAAAATTTTGCGGCACACCAATAACCAACGTTATTTGCTTCTTTCAGCTTTTTCCTGATTACGGACTCGCCACAGCAGATCCTTTTGATCCGCATACTAATTTAACCAACAATGTTACAAAATGTCACCACTACCTCTCACGTGCATCACTAAGTCTATTAGAGGAACGAGGCAATCAATCGAATATTACATTGCTCTGCCAGTCTTTACACCAATGACACGCGACAATGACATAATATTTGCAGAAAATTATTAATACATGTTAATTAAAAAAGTAATATTGAATAACACCTGACGATTTCTGACGGCACACTTAGTTGTTGACTGCTTTAGACAACCGAACACACACGCACGCCAATATAGGAACATACTACATACAGACAATACAGAATCCTATGAAAGATCCTATGCAGTAGCTGTATCAAATACATCATACTGAGAGGTGTGCCTAATAATTGGCTCCTATTCATCCAGGGGGGGTATGATGTCTTGCAGTTTTACACTACTGTAAATACAATTGACTGCATATGTGTTCAGCTTTTTTTTTCATTTATTGTTGATACCACAACATGAGGGTACCATTGATGGCAGAAGGAAACTCGGGAATTTAATAAAGGGGAAAAGCCCCCACCACCGTAATTCATACTGGACATACAACCTGAAATACAGTAAAACCTGTTGCTCCCGGATTGTATTCTCAAGCCATATTAGAAGTAAGAGTGGACGTCTTCATCATTCATTGGGCAACCGTCACCAAGCCAGACTTCATGCAAATGCATTCCTGTACACTTAGTAAAGGTTTTGTGGTAACAGTTTCACACTAGAAGAGTTTATTTCTATGTTCCTTAATTTATTCTAAATCTGAGCAAATCAAAAATCAAACAGAGCCTCCAGGAAAAGGATTTTGTTTGACTTCCAGTAGACGTTTGGAGTTTTTAGGACGTGTAGACTCACATTTCAACGAGTAGCCAAAACCTCTGACGTTCTGCCACTACAACCTCTGCATGCCACTACATTAAACTTCATGTTTTTCCTTTTTCCACCCTTCACAGGTTCACGCTGGACACAAAACTGCCACATGTTTTAATTGCAGCCTCTCCAGGCCGTCTTTCCGTCCTCGCCACTCTTCATGTGGGATGGAAGGCTGAGGCCTGGCAGGGTGGCTGTCACATAATGCCCACGCCTGTGATGCTTCGCTGGGACCCCCCTCCACTCAGGAAATGCTCTCGGCCTTTTTCCCACCCTCATGCTCCGCTGTGGAGAGCTGGGGCATTACGACTGAATCCAGTTACCATCCCAGAACATTCCTGACTGATTCCAACCGCTGCTGCCTGGGCCATGCCTTCCCACAGACAAGGAGGACGTTCTAGAGTATCAAGTTGGATGCTACCAAAGCTCTCCATGGTAGAAGATCCATGACAGCAAACTAGGATGCCCCCCAACATCCACCCTACGTTGTTATATGTGTGGTTTGTATGCATGTGGCTTCAGTTGGGTGCAGATTTGAAAATATCCAACTTATATTGACAGAATGATATCTCCCATTGTGGTGGACTGTTTGGGAATTCTTAATTGCTTCTTCCGAATCAACTTACCACAGGAAAATCCCCCTTTAGAGCTAAGAAAAAATGGAGGGCTACACGTAAACACTGAATATTTCATCTAAACACCCAAGCTGGAGTCTATGTTGCCATGCACTGCACTCCCCATCCTGCTGCCATTAGGGCGGCTTCAACAAACTAACCTGCTGTGGTGGTCCGAGTCTCCTCATGTCCTCCACACTGCGGTTTTTGTCTCATCTCCTATTATTGATGGCTCAATAGCAGCATCAGTCACACCGGGATGGACCAGCCCTGCATGGGAGGTGTGCTGACTGAGCCACAGGGTGGGGCAACATTAAATGGCTCCCACTCAGTGTGTGGGACAGACCCGCTGTGGGACGGAGCCAGCATGCCTGCAAGAGACGTCAGAGTACAAGAAATGAAGCAAGATGATGACATGGGGCTTTTTGATTCTTGTGTTGTCTTAAATATTGTGTATTTATTGTAGTTTATATGTTAATGTGGCCTTATGTGAACACGTCTGGGTTTCAAGGATCCACATTTCTAAATTGGGGTCCTTGAGGTGTACAGAGAAGCAGAAACGCATCATATAACTTATCATACAGATGGGTTATATTATAACATACAGTTTCCTGTGGTGTGTGTGTGTGTGTATACAATATACATACACACATACATCATGCATACGTGCACATATTTCAATGTAATGTATTAGATTTTCTTTTTTTTTTGCAAAACCGTATCTAAAGAAGCATCAAAAGATGAAGTATGTGCCTAAAAACCTTCACATTTTCATGAATTATTTATTTTTGCCTTGAATTTAAATATTATACACACAAAAATAATTATAAAATATAAGTCTCATCAGTTTTTATCTAGCCCCTCCCAGATCTGAATCTGTATCTTCATTAATTTTGGATTTTTATTTTGTTTTACTTGTATTGTTCCATACAGAAAAAAATATATTATAATAAAAATACAGTTAACAAAATACTAGATATATGTTGGATTATAAATAGACACTGAACGGTCCTTCTACTTTCAGCATTTATCTAACCTTGATACGGTATGACGGCATGTTTGTGTGTTCCTAACATCTTACTTTATGCTTTGGATCTTTCCATAGTTTTTGCCTGTTGGGCTGTTGTGCAATGAGTAGGTTGTGTCCCATTTTTACTGCAAGTGAATTAACCTTATTTCTGGACACTATGGTATTTGGAACTTTTTGAAGAGTTGCTTTCTTTCCATTGTATCCATGCATGACAAATGACACAGCATGAAGATCACTCAATTGTACATTTTTCTTGTCAGCAATGACAACACTTTATATATATTTCTGATTATATAATGTAGATTTTTTTTTAATGTAACAATAGTGCAAATACATTTTATTCTGTGTAAACACAACTCAGTGATTAATTGAACTCCAATCTTACTGAAAAGGGAGATTTTACATTTTTTACTTATATAATATCATGTTTTGTATTTTCCCTTATGGCATTTGGTGTTGCTTTTCTTTTTTATCACAAGGTCAGCAGCTTGCATGACAGCATATAAAACACATGCATGGCATGTTTGTGACTGAGAAAAATACAACATAAATATATTTCAACTCTTAAATAATAACCAGGAGCTCCTGCTATACTTATGCATGCATAATGTAATAATATCCAACTGTATCAAAAACTATGCTTAGTAATTGAACGAAATGATAATTTGATTTAGTTTTGATTACCTTCAGTGTCTACAATAATAAAAATATAGTAAAATGAATACCACTCTGATAGTGTCAATCAAATGTGAGCATCACAGTCCCAGTCTGGTGTCCCTATTGTTATGCTAGTCTGTGACCGTATATGGTTTCATGGCCTCTTACAGTGCTTATTGCCCTCTGCGTAGGAACTACTTTCTGGCGCGCTGTGGGCAATAAACGAAAGAAGATGAGCACCGAGGCTTAGTCGTTATAATAAATGCTGCATGCAGCTGCATGGTAGAGGCCATCAAATATACTTTTCACATTCACATATAGCGACCCAAAGCGCGCAATCAGCGGTCTGCGAGCAATCCCGTCCTTTCTCGTTCACATAAACAGCACTTGAAGGAAAATATACACGGCCACCTACAGCGGAGGGAAAGTGACGAGGGCTCCACAGGCCACATCACACTGCTTTCAATTAAGGTGGATAAAATAACAAAATAGCTTATATTTGGTGGATTAAGAATTGGTAAACTTAATATTGCAGCATTCATGAAGTTGTGTATTTTTGTTGATGAACATATTTAATATATAAATGTACTTTTGAAGAAAATACAATCTACTACAATCCCAGGTTATAATATATTATATATTTTTTGTGAATAACGCTTAGTCAATGTAATTTTGCTTTTACTGTTTATTTATTTTTATTTAGTTTAGTGATTGTTTGCTTCTCCGTGTCATTTTCATATATTTCCGCTGCTCCATGCATATTTGCAGTACGTTTCAAAGTTGTTGGCTTTGTCTTTTCCACCAATATATTTATCATATTAATTTTATTATCTTGTATTATCCTTTTTAACGTGAAAGGGTTACGTCTGAATTTCATTGTAGAGTTTGTGCTACGGCAATAAAGATCCATCTGCAGAATAGTTTTTTTGTATAGGCTTCTATTGATTATGTTCATTATAACAAGGATACCAAGTGTATTAATAATTTGAAACTATTTCATGTATATTTATTATGTATTTGATAATCCTGTGTTGCCTCATTGAGGACTGAAACATGTTTTCTCCCCATTATTATAAACAAAATAGGCAATGTTTGCTACTCAAAAGGGCAAAAGGTAAATTTAAAGTAAATTGCTATATAATGTACATCAAAAGTAAATCTAAACGCTTTCGTAAAGGGGGAAAAGTGATGCTCAGATTGTCGTGGACACGTTGAGTGTGTTCCAACCGGGGGACTATATGGGGTTCATTGCAGTAAATAAGGTCCGGAAGGCCTGTCGGGACTGTGCACTCTGCGGTGTACCTCCACCTAAGTGGACCAGCATTCCTGGGAATGCAGAGCTGTCCAATATTTCATAATGGGGACGTCATGGAAAGAAAATAAAGTGCATGAATGCTCAGTGACGAACACAATCTGCCTTGCGACACCATTAGGCTATTCTTTCCTTTGCTGTCTATTTATGCACAAATAAAAATTAGTTTAAATGCATATTTTTGGCAAAAAATAATGTGGCTAATAGTCATATTATCGAGTTCAACTGAAGGAGATCCATTGGATCCATTGGACGGTGTCACTAAAAACATAACATTTGATTGTGATGCACAAGATTTGCATAAGAAAATCAGCCTTAACAAAGATAAAAGTACAATAACAGTAATATCATCTGAGGAAACACTATGCGCAATACAACAGAAAACCCTACAGGCAAAATGATAACTTAATAATATTACAATCTGCGATATTAACTTTGTAAATGAGTTAATTTAGCTGTAGCAAATGGTGTGACTTTATACAAAGTATATTAGACAACATTGGTTGACTTCTACATGGGGGGAAGACACAAATACACAAAAGCTAAGCGTGTGTGTTTGGGGGTGCTGGTGGAGAAATCTTAATGGAATGAAGTCATCAACGGTAATTAAATGCAGAGAAACGGGAGCGTGCATGCCCCCGCTTCGTGCGCGTTGGGTGGTCCCATTCTCTGATAAATGTGTGCCCCCTCCCTCTCTTTTCCACCCTTGACAAAATCTAGGCCAATGTCCGCGCAGGCACCGCGGTTAAAACAATATGAACATTCATTTATCCATGCATGGGCTCGGAGGCTAACAGGAGCACCTCTGTCACCTTCACCTTGATAATGACATTTTGGAAATGACGCAGTGGCGCGCTTGGAACAAAAAAGGCAATCGAATTTTTTGTGTTTTGGACTGAGAGGATTGTAAAAATCGAATAAAGAGCCATATGTATGAGGAATTTGTTTTGTTACGTGACGCCAAGCACACAAGAATGAGAGCAACTTTTACGCACATCCAAATTTTACGCACAGGCACACATGTCCATAACAAGAGTGCTAGGTCAAAATTATGTGTAAGAGTGGGTCTTTATTAGGAACAGTAGTAGACTGGAGGTGCTAACCGTCAGGAGAAAGGTTGCAGAGTGCTGCCATGGAGCTCTCCAGGGAACAATAAGCAAATTACTGTCAAGATTTCGCATATAAACTGATCAGCATGGACTGCATGCACTGCTGCATTAAAAGTGACTCCACTCAAAGGTCGAATGAAGAATAGTGTCAATAGAAATATCCTGGTTATATATTTAAGCTATGCATGAGGTGAGTATAACTAAAGCTAAATGGAAGTGGTGTTAATATAACTTACTTCTTCATTCTGATGGTCCCAGCAGGTCTGCAAGCAGTCGATGCATGGTCTCCACCCGAGGTTGTGAGCTCAGAATCCGGCAGAGCAAATCCACTTCACTCCTCAGGCGTCCTCTGCATAAATATTATGACTTATACAAACAATATTCCGGTGCACACACACAAAAAAGAGCTCCTACTTCTGCAGTATGAGGGCACATCTCACGAGATTGACTATTAGCTGATTGAATTGGGCTTTAGTTGATTTTTTTCTTTATTTCAAGAGGGAACATGTTTACATTTTGCTGTGTAAACATCCTGCCCTCTCGCCTGTTTATCTTGTGCAGAAATTGGGAGGGTGGTTTTAAATATGAGGAGCATGCTCTTTGGAAAAATACTTTAGACATTAAGTATATAAAATATGTTATGAAATCATGTTATACGGCACCTTCCTAATGGTGATGCACCAACATGATTTGCACTGAGCTTTAAAAACAGACATAATATTTTACAATAATATTTTATTATCAAATAAATAGTAAGATCATTTCTAAGCCAATGCACAAACCAATGCCAACATCTAACACAATTGACAATACGGGTTATTAAAAACTCTATAGAAGATAGAATATTTTTCAAATAAGCAAAGTTTAAAAAAAAATCCAAAGAAAAAGTGAGTGCACCCAGATGTGCAAGCTTACAGCCCACCATTGGAGTAGGAGGGGAACTGGGCGGGTCCCACTTTTTTAGGATGGCCAAAAAGGCATGCAGCTTCCATTGCGCTGATGGCAACAGATACGTAAAAAACTCAGCAGGACAACACGCAGCAAGTGAAGTGGAAAGCGGCCCCTGTTCTGCTCCCTCTCCGGAGAACTTTTAAACGAGGCGAATCACATAGAAGAGAAAGTTGGTCAGGATCCCGCCGGTCTTGTGCACTTCACAAACGCGCTTATTTTGTCTCTTTATGCCAGTGAGTTGACCTTGTCTGGACTAGAAGGTGCCGTGGAGGCGCAAGACGCACATTTTTGCTCTTGTATCCAGGTGAGTAAGGTCTAACCCATGACGGCAGAGATCCAGCAGCCACAAGCGCAGACTCCTGCCCAGAGCAGCCCCATGTCTGCTCCGGACAAGGCGCACGGACAGACCGCGGTGATGGAAACCGCCTCCTCCACCACGAAAGCCAAAAAGACAAACGCAGGCATCCGTCGACCGGAGAAACCTCCTTACTCCTACATCGCCCTCATAGTCATGGCCATCCAGAGCTCTCCCACCAAGCGACTCACCCTAAGTGAAATCTACCAGTTCCTGCAGAGCCGCTTCCCCTTCTTCAGGGGTTCCTACCAGGGGTGGAAAAACTCAGTGCGCCACAACTTATCCCTTAACGAGTGTTTCATCAAGCTGCCCAAGGGTCTTGGTCGACCGGGAAAGGGCCACTACTGGACTATCGACCCTGCGAGTGAGTTCATGTTCGAGGAGGGCTCCTTTAGGAGGAGACCCAGAGGCTTCAGGCGCAAGTGCCAAGCGCTGAAACCCATGTACAGCATGATGAACGGCTTGGGCTTCAACCACATCCCAGACTCATACAACTTCCAGGGCAGCGGAGGGGGGCTATCGTGTCCGCCTAATAGCTTGTCTCTGGACAGCGGGATCGGGATGATGAACGGACACCTGGCGGGAAACATGGAGAGCATGGCTCTCTCCGGCCATTCCATGACGCACTTGTCGGCCAATAGCGGACACTCGTACATGGGGAGCTGCACTGCGCCCACCGCTGGTGGAGATTACCCCCACCACGACAACTCCGCCTCGCCTCTGCTCACCAGCGGTGGTGTGATGGAGCCGCACCCGGTCTACTCCAGCCCGGCCTCGGCGTGGGCTCCATCTCCGGCCTCGGCCAGTCTGAACAACGGGGCTTCTTACATCAAGCAACAGCCTCTCTCTCCGTGCAACCCGGGAGCCAACCCGCTGCAGCCCAGCCTGCCCACACACACACTGGAGCAGCCTTACCTGCACCAGAACAGCCACACGACTACAGACTTACAAGGTAGGCTCCTTGGATAATAACATTAAGTCGTAATAACACTCTGGGGTGACATTATAGCAGATGGTGTGGAAAAAAGCAAACAAAGACTTGCAACATAATTATTAAGTGGTTGGCTGACCTTATGCCCAGCATGGGCCTTGAACGGAGGAACTCACTTTTAAAACGGTTAGGAGTGCTTGGTTACATGCGCCATTAAATTGGACACTTAACTGAACATAAAAGTATTTCAAATACAGGTTTAAATTAAATGGAAGCTTGAGAGAGCTCCAAATTATTGTGTTTGATTTGCCGTTTGAAGGCTCCATTTTTAACCAACTAAACATGCATTCATGGAATACTAACGTCATTTCATATTGGTTAAAAAAACATTTATTGTCTCACAGCGAAAACAAGTACACGTTAATTGTTTTAAAGCCTGTAATTGAATTTTGATATTTAGTATAACTTGTATTTTTTTGACCACATAATAAATACATGCACGCTTTGGACCAACATAGGGGACATGCATTTAGAAAATAGTAAATTAATCTCATATTGGTTAAAATGTATTTATTGTCTCACAGCAAAAACATTTGGTACCTAACTTTATTATTATGACATATATCATTTTGCTTTTTATATAACAGTTATCACAGTGTCACATGCTCTTAAATACATGGCGATAGATCGAAATATGAGTTAACTCACCCTCATTGTTTACCTGCAGGCATCCCTCGGTACCATTCCCAGTCTCCCAGCATGTGTGACCGGAAAGAGTTCGTCTTCTCCTTCAACGCCATGACGTCCTCCGCCATGCATTCACCAAGCAGCGGCTCCTATTACCATCACCATCAGCAGGTCTCCTACCAGGACATCAAGCCGTGCGTCATGTGATGCTATACGGCGTGGCCCGTAGGCAAGCTGGGTTCGGCTCAGCTGCAATGAGAAGGAAGAGGAACCACCGAGGGACGTGAAGGCCTCACAAAAAGAGCGCGGACTACTTTTTTTTCGTCTTCCACCACTCTCACACACACACATCGACAAGAGCAACAGTGACGATGATAACAATAATAATAATAATAATATATAATAATACAAACTTTTACATGCCGTCATCAAGGAGCAGCAGGGTAGAAGACCTCTGCTGATGTTTGGTACTAAGTCCTGCAGCGCGGATGACTACCACTCACACCTTTTTGTCCAGCGTTTATTATTTTTCTTCCATCATGTAAAAATGCACAAGTCTAATTTTCTGTTTTTACTTTACTTTTGCATATTACACTCTTTTTTTGGACTTCCAGTGACATTAACAATTGTGGACATTTCATTTATTTGTCCATTATACTGTATACAAATGATTAAGGCACTTTTTGAATAGCCTATAAGCGCAACTTTCTATTTATTCTAAAAGCCTGCATTTTTTTAATTTCAGGCGAATTGGCCAAGGAGGTGTTATGCTTTATTGGCAATATTTGTCAGAAGGCTTGTAATTAGTTTTAAAATGAAAATGGAGGATATAATGTAAGCACCGTTTATGTCGTTAGGTTAGACCATTCATGTCAGCACTGTGTATTATTCTATACTGTTGGAGAATTTAGCGAGGGCCATCTTTATTACAATTTGTAAGAAATAAAAAAAAATACATCTGTTGGGCTTTTCACGCCCAAATTCCCCCAAAAAGGAGATGTTTAAATGTTGTCAGTCAAACACTTGAACAAATTAAAACTCAATCTGACTGAGTCTAATTTATCAGATTATATTTTTGCTTATTTTGCAAAAAGGTGCACTGCAGTAAAAGGAGAATTTCTTGGATAGGGCTGAAAATTACCTCAGACAATATTGTGTCAATGTAGTGTCAAACGATTCCATAAAAAACAAAGCTTAATTGATGCACAACTGGTGATTCATTTGTTTTTGAAATTAATTTCAATATTACAAAATTAAAATATCTTTTAAAAACCACACACGAAATTCAATTATGCAAAGGCATAATTATATCTGCATGATATAACATTAGGTGTACACCTGTAGTCTAATGGGAACCAGTAAGTGCATGCAATCATCAAAAACAAACATAATGCTATAATGTGAATACATTGAATAATAAAAGATTTAAATGTATCAATCTAGTTTGCAAGATGTCGACCTGTTAAATTGCAAACTAAAGCAGTGCCGTTTACAATAGGGGTTCAATCATTTTGAGTGCAACTGTAGTGGATTATACAACAGAACTGTAACACACTGGGACGTATTTGTCATATTTTACACGAAATATTATTGTAATGATAAACTCGTACATTCGTACAACACTGTTGTTTAATAGGGCTAAAATTCAAAGCTTGTGCTGAGTGTTGATTTTACAACATAAATAATAACTGAGAGTGGGTGCATTCAAAGTTCTTTCTGGTTATAACTTGATTTAAAAAAAAATAATGGCCATTGTCAGTATAGGAAAAACAGTGCTACAATATACGAATATCGTATATGTTCATGGTCACTTTAGTATGCACCCAGCACATACTGTACAGTTGTATCTCTTACTGCATAGTGCATGTGACCGCCAAAACCTCAAGCCTATATAAGCACATTCATGCATGGCACTGGGCAGCAGTGGAATCTGGGATTCACACTGATGACATTGGCTGAGGTGAGGCAGGGCAGAGGGAGCAAGATGACAAACCACAGCTGCTCCTGACCTGCAGGCCTGCACGCCAGCTCCATAAAAAGCCTGCAAGAGGCTGCTGGGTGCAGACTGACATGACTTACTGGACTCATGCGTGTGGTATACATGAACTGCGAGCAGGTAAAGTCAGTCCAAGTACATGGAGGTGGCGTGAGAGGCACAGAGGTGCGTGTTTCTGGGTGATGAAGCGCAGATGTGACGTGCGTGTATACTTGCTGTAAGACTGACCTCTGCTCTGTTTGCACTCAGGGCTGCAGTTTTGAAAGTATGACTACAATTCATAAGTTTGGAAAAATATTATTCAGTGATGTTCAAGACATTTTTGCTGAACTATATATATATATATATATGTCTTGAACATCACTGAATAATATTTTATATATATTATAATTGTCAATATTATAATTATTCATCAAAATTCTAATACAAGTTGATGGATGGCCTAAAAACAAGCTGTCATTTGCACAAAATACCGGGTATAATGCAGTATAAATGTTTAAAATTTATACTAACCCCTAACCCACAGGCAAAATAGGGGACAACACATGTAAAAATATGTAAAATTTGGCCACATGGCGGCGCTATTTGACGTTGTTGTAGTGGCAATCACCGGCATTGTTCTTGGTACTGCATAAGGGTCACCTGGTGGTCTATAAAAGGTATAATGACTATTTAAATAATTAACAGTTTACAGTAGAAAATAAGTCTAAAATAAAAAATATTCACATTTAGAGATGCTGTTGTTGCATATTTTATTTAGAGGCTGTTCAATATAAATATCTGGCTCTACTGTAATCAACCCAGATACATTGAAACCAACCAAAGTGTTACCAATGTGTTATAAGGCATTTTAAGGTCAGTGCACAGTTATTTGTTTTTTTACTGCTCAGTCTTTTCAGGGGCCGCACTCTTTGACTTGGTTGCTTCTGCATCACTTGTCACAGCGGTGGCTGCCGCTGGTTTTGGTCTCCGATTGGATGGGCCGGGCCTCTTGCTGCGGCGTTGACTCTTGGCCATCTCGACCTGCAGACTGAAACCGTTCAGACTGAGCCCCTGCAGAGCCTCGAAGGCCTTCTCGGCAGCCTGCTGGTCGCTGTAGTCCAGGAAGGCCCGGTGCTGAGCTCCCTGCCAGGTGAGCCTGAGAGGCCCCGCCTGTCTCTCTCTAAGGGCGGTCTTCAGCTCGCTAACGCGCAACTCGGTGGGGATCCCACCAAGAAACACTGTGGTTACACCAGGAAGGCTCTTACTTTGGGTCAGAACTTCACCTCCAGTCTCGTCTGAACTCTTCTCCTTCATATTCCCACCTCCTCGTCCCCTTCTCCTTCTCCTTTCGACACCCTCTCCCTCACTTCCTCTGCTTTCTTTTCTCACTCGAGGTGGATGTCGTCTGGTGTTCTGTCCTGGCTCCACACTTTTCTCCTCATTGGACTCTTCCTGGGTGTCTTGCCGGGCTTTCTGCCTTGGCCTCCGTCTGCTTTGCCTTTTGGGTTGATCATTTGGCAAAGGAGGCTCAGTTGCAGGAGGCTCTGCTCCAAGCATGACGTCTTTCCCTGCCTGTTCCTCCAGGGCCAGGAGTTTCTTCAGAATGGGTATCTTCTCCAGTTTTGCTGTGTCCAGCTGAGGACAAAAAACTAGGCATTCTCAGTTAAACTGAAATGGTCATGGTGATACATACTGCACAATTTTCTATTTAAAAAAAAAAATGTAGCTCACCACTGGGTTAACAGCAAGGCTGAAAAATGAATTGGTGCTACTTCATCATGCCACAGTACGAATAAAGCTCCTGCACAGCAGTGGGACATTTCACTTCCTAAGCAGTTAAAAATAAGACCACCGTCTTGATTTGTTGCGTCTTGGAGTGCGTTCGGCAGCCTTTGATGATGATCGGTCCAGAGAAGAATATATGAGGCCATTGTTTTTACAGTGGCCCGTTTGACCCGACACTCCAAACCCGCCCTGACTACCCCCGCCTCTGTGGAGTCCGAGCAGTCCGGGAAGACAACGCTTTGATGATCGCACATGGCCTTCCTGCCTGTGAGGTCAGCGGGTCCTGTTTACTTACACAAGTGTCTTAAGGAGCCCAGAGCTTTGCGCACCAACTGTTTGCACTTTCAAGACAAATGTCACTGTCATGTCTAATGGGAGACATAACACACACTGTGGCACTGATTTAAAAGCAAGCTGACATCTAGATATTGTGATTTACATAGTCACATACACAATACAGATAAACGTATTGAGACACACCTGAGTCAAAATATAAAGGGTTTATACTATGCTTCTTCCAGCATGTCCCATACACAAAGCAGGACATTCCAAACCATTTTGAGTTCATGTTGGTGTAAATGTCAGGTGTCCAAATATTTTTAAAATTAATAATATATTTTAACATTTGTGATTATTCTGTTACTTTTCTGTGTTTGGCACATTGTTTCATTAGTTGATAAACTGTAGAGATACCATATATCCGCTAGAGGGCAGTGCTATTTAAACAAGTGGCAAGGCAACTCTTAGTTCTGTGTTGTTTTAGCACACTGCATGCATTCCTGTAACAACAAGTAAATGTTTCATCCTCGAAGGATACCTTTTAATACAATTAGGCTAAAACGGAAACAGATGTCCCCTGCTTTTTCGTTTAGCTTTACTTCATTATCACATAGGGTCAGCAAAAGAGACACATTTTACTTTACCTTAGTCCAGATGATTCCTTGTGGCTTTGGAGACTGGCAATTGGTCTTTATAACTCTGCTTGGGGTGAGTATGTAATCCACAGTCAGGTCATGACTTTCTATGATCTCCTCAGAAATGTCCACTACCTACAAGGACCAAATACACCAGTAAGTGATGGTTTCATTCACTGCTGATGTTATTTTGAAAACCAAGTAAGATTTTGGCGAGAACAGCGGTAATGACAGTGTTACTGAATTTAAAAAGGAGAAGTCCCTGAATATTCGCTTACACACACAGACATACACCTGCATATTACTATAAATATTTTGGTTATAGTTTGTAGTAGGGATGTCCATTTGCCATTAAAATGACATTGATACACCAATATCGAACATCTCCAGTTTGTGGTGGTGTTGAATTGCTGCATCATTCTCAGAGTTGTTCCAAATATTTTATTCACCGTATTTTCTGCACTAAAAGGCATACTTAAGATCCTTTAATTTTCTCAAAACTCGACGAGGCTCCTTATAATCCGATGTGCTTTATGTTTGCACTGAGTTCCAACATCTACAACTTTTCCCGCTGACACAGGGATATGTACATTACGTATGCTGGCAACTATAAACCAATCAGATGACATGACGTAATATACGTACAGTACGTACGCTTAACGTCCGCCACGCCTCCGGGGCTTCAGAACAACATTGCACCTATCTCTCCACTACTGTGAAAAACCACTAAAATTAAGCATATTAATTCGGAGCTTGCCATAATTCCAAAACTCCAACCTCTGCACATTGGTGTAAATATGGCGTTCAAAATGATGTTGCGAGCGGTGTGAGAGAGATGGATGAAGCAAGTTATGCCTCCATATGTGAATGGATTGTTGATGCTTGGGCTAAGGTTTCTGATCTAACTGTTGTCCGTGCTTTGGCAAAAGTCGGCATCATTGCTGAACAGCCACATGACAACAAGACTGACTGAGACAATGATGAAGGGGAACCCGACAAAATTGCCCAGCTGTTCAATTCAGATGCAGAAGATGAGGACTTTGATGGAGTTGTGGGAGAAGATTCATTAAAAATATGGTAAGTGTATTGTTAAATAATCAAATAAAGTTCAGCTAGAGTCACTGTTTTGCATTCGTTGCCTTTGTTTTTGTAGAACATGTAGTGCTAGGGGGTTGGTACGGTACATACAGTAATACACCCCGGAACTATTAAAGTTGATGGTGTTTCCACCCGGACAGTTTAGCATGCGCCTTATAATACGGCACGGCTTATCTATGTGTTAAGTTCAGAAATAGACACTGTAATTGAGACTGTGATTTATAATCAGGCGTGTCTTATGGAAAATATGCTATATTATTTAGTTACTTTGCTACTTTTATAATAAACCACTGAAAGGCTGAATTACAAACTTTGATAGAATATATTGCACATAAAACACACAAGAAAACAGAACTAACCTGACAGTCATGGACGATAGTGACCACAACAGTAGACTCATCCACAGCGCCCATTGAGGCCATCATTCCGTACTCCAAGTCGGCATAGCCCTCACCTTTTCCAATGCGGTAACCTGGAAGAGGCAGAACTAATTTAAAGTTTCTTTTACAGTTGGGATGCAGTCAATTAATGTAATAGTCTAGTTTTAAGCTAAATGACGGAGTAGCAAAATTCTATTTGAGAGGAGAATGACGGCAACAGGAAATGGGCTGCTGCAGCAAAGTGGATGCTGTGTTGTATAACACTTCAGCATTCCCACCTATGGCATATCAACGGTGTATGCTTATTGTTGTAATTCCTAGTCATGTATACTCGTATGTTGCAAACCAGCTCAACTCTACATAAGGTTGGCATCCTGCGAACCTGAAAAAAATAGCTAATTTTAATAACATGACCTATATGTTCAGGACTATATTTTATAATAATAACAAAACGTTTATTAAATTGCAGCCCACAAGGGCCTGTGCAAAATCCTGCGCTTCAATGAAATCCATGTGGTTTTGTACACTTAGAGCCATATGAGATCGCAGGGAAAAAAATGATCATAAGAATACACAGTGAGAAGAGGGCAGAAGCCACAAGTAGCTGAATTGATCTGATTACACAGAATGAGCACCAATTCCCAGGTCTGGTCTTCCTCAAACCTCTAGAGGTGGAGCTATAATGCACGTCACAAATGCAATGTGATAGCCCTAAACCGAAAACTCCAAGAGTTTTCCAGAAATTTCTACTTTTCATTTCCCCAATTCGTAACATACAATATAGTTAATTAAAACAACATGGAGCAGAAAGCAATCAGAGGAATATACAGTGACGGTAAATGGTTTCAGTTGTGTGTGGGTCAGTCTTTCAATTCCATGTGTTCAGTGCTGTGTATCACTTGGGACAAACTTTCTACTTTCTCTGACAGGATTCATTTTGGCTTCTTTCACTCATTAGTCACAGAACACCATTAACCTCGAGCTTGAAACATTTCCAAACCGATAAGACCATTAACAGGTGTGTCATTTGTCAGTAAACAATTGTTACATGGTGTCCTCACCTTTCTCCGACACGGCCACAGAGCCAACCACCACAAGGTCCACCTTGACTTTGGCATCCAGGCCAATTGGCGTGCTAAACTCTTTCACACCCTGCAGGTGGTAACACTTAAATGTTGGCTACAAGGATAAAGTATATGGATCATGAGTGAATATATAACATGTGAGACTTCAACCTGAGAGGAAGAGCATATACGCAGCTGTTCTTTGTTGGCTCCTTGGGGAGGAACAATCTTGTTAAAAAGGCCAGAACGAAGACGAGGGGTTGGGACCAATAAAGTTTTGTGTGCCTGTTAAAAGAGAGAGAAAGAAACTAACATTATTACCTTGCGCCAACTTTGAGACAAGTAAACAAATTGTTACAATTTCTGAAAGAGAGACTTACTTGTAAAATTCTAATTGTATCCAGTGGTTAACTTCTTTTTACACTTGCAAAGATAAGAAGCATGAGGAATATCTGCAACACTATGATACATTCTAACGAGATAACTATTCTGACTCGCAAATTGAAGGGTTTTTCTTTTAAACTGGAGTCTACCTATATATATATATATATATATATATATATATATATATATATATATATATATATCTTGTTCATTACATTTTGAAATTAAAACCAATTTTTAGAGGTTGTTACATGAGGCAAACAAGATGCAACCTGGTTCAAAAAAATGTCTGTAGCCTTGTGGCAGTCCTTTCAGGTTATTGGTATTTGCACCTGCAACACTGCGAGGCGGACACCCTCCAGAGGTTTATCAGGATCCACCTTCACCTCAGCTGTCTGGGTAAACACTTGGAGCTCAGAGACTTTGGCGCAGGCTGTGAAAGCCCCCTGGTTGGAAAACAGAAAAGTGTATTGTAGCTTTAAGTTAGCTCCAACTTACTTCCAGTGTAATAATGCGGGCCTGCTGCTGGGGTCTGTCGGGGTTTATTTTAACTGTCTGGCTGGACTTGAACTCCTGCAGGACAGCAAGCCTGTTGCAGGCTTGAATTGAACCCTGGCCAGTAAATACACAAATAGGACAAATGCTGTAGTTTAGGAACGTTAGCTTTAGCTGTGACGATCTAATGCACTGGTCACGTTGTGTATATCCCATCACAGCAATGGGCCGCCTCAGATTCTTCAACTGGTTAAAACTTACCTTGAAATTAGGGATTCTGTTGTGAACAGGCCTGGGGAAGTTAGCCAGATTCTTGTCTTCGATGTAGTCCCAAACTTTTTGACGAATATCCCATTTTGTTGCTCCTGTTGTGAGAGTGGCATTTGCTAAATGATTACGACAGTAATGGCGTCGAGATCCGTTCGTTCGTTGAACTTACCTGGACTGATTTTTATAAGAGGCTCCATGGCGTTCTGTCACAGAAACAATTATTCGGCTTATCTTTCGTGGGGAGAACTTACATGTGCGATATGATATGCAAGTAACGTAACACGACAGGGACAGCTGCGTGACAATGTTTATTCTCTCTACGGCGAGCCAGGAGGGTCAAACGTACTGTATCAAAAAGCGAAATTAAAAAAGATGCAGCAAAGTAAAGTAATGCGTTTAAGTTTCAACTTCAGCGCAAAACCACATATATTACGTCATTCTCCAGTGTAAAGGAAACATGGCTTGTTTCAAGTAAACCGTATGACAACAGTTACCTTACACTATCTGGAACTCTGGCGTTGTCCATATATGGTCATTGAATTTTCTAGACGCCGAAATCGAGAAGCCTTACGACATTTCTAGCAATTTACGAGACTATATTGGTGATATTTACTATGAGTATCTTTTGAAACATTTCTATCGATTTAGTTATGCTTCTCGAAGTATAGGCAGCCAACAAATGACATATACGTGCCAATTTTGATGGTTTATTCACAATAGTTGCCAAATATTAGCAAAGTGGTCTGAAACAATCACAACATATCCTACCACAAGTGAGGGGGGAAAAAATCTGACCATTGTTATTTTATAAGCTCCGCCTTTTATACCATGTGACTAAATTACCGTATGTAATCAAACAAACGTGCAAAGAAATTTACATACGGGCCGGTAACTACTAAATTACAGCAGCGTTGATTATTTTCCATGCCCAGATGTTAAGATAGCTTCAAAAATTAAGCGTAAAAACAGGCAAGGAGGTATGAACTGCTTTACAATGTAAATAGATTCTGTTTGTTTTATTTTTTAACTGTCCTGTTCTTCTCATCAAAGCACAGATGATTGACACAATATACTGTTGTCCACTGCAAACTACATTGTATAATTAATAAATTAACGTATTTTAGTGATAAAACCTCACCATTTTGGCATTTTTTCACCGAAGACAATCATGAATGCAAACGTACAGCCTCTATTTTGACAATTTTATGTGACTGTTTGCAGGGTCATGTTTTCACCACAAGAGGGCAGCCTCTACCAGGGATGACTTTCAGCAAATTACAGAGGGTAGTGGCAAGGGTGTGAGCCCCACCAATCATCATTTGCTTTAAAACTTGTAGCCCCGCATTGTACACACCTACCAGAAACACACTTCCTGTATGACACACTCCATATTACCATATTGGTCCCCCATATTACCCACTCTCCAAAGGATATACTGTACCTCCCCGACGCCCCCAGCGTCCCTCTCTCTGTCTGGGCAGGGAGCCAAGCTTCACACCCCCACCCCCCACCCCTCTCTCTGTCTCTCCTCTCTGGCTGTGGGTCTCAGTGTATTCTATACATGTCAAGCAAAGCTTCACAATGCCGTGCTTACTAAACCCAGGAGCTTAGGAATTCGCTCTGATGTCGCTGTTCCCAGACCCCCCTTCGCTCCTCTGTGGTAGATCGACTGTGTGAGGCTCTGATGGACAAGCCTGGCAGGTGGACCGAGCGAGCGACATCACCTGTTTGGGAAATCTGTGAAGAGGAGAAAAAGAAGTCATCGGGGAGCTGATATCTTGCTCTTGCTTACCTACCCATCCCCTCTTCCTTGCACACACCCACACGCTTGCCTCTCCCTTCTTCCCTCCCCGCTTGTCTCCTCCACTCTTGGATGCTGGGTGGTGAACAGCAGGACTCTCTTGGTTGAGCCACATGGAGGCACAGGGAGGGGCTCCCAGCCCAGGTAAGAACGCTTTCTATTCCCTGTCAACATTTTTTTTGTACTTCTGTGTTCATCCTGGATGCATGACCTGTTAATGGTCATCCTATGTCAAGTCAGTCAGCATGTTCTAAACCCTTGTTTCTGGGCTAGACTGGCATGTAGGCTAAGCAGGGGAGCCAATACACTGTGATCATTGTCCTAACATACCATAAAGGTTCTACTCCCAAGTTGCAGGGAAGAGGGCCTCTTTTCAAACATAGGTCAGCCATGCAGAAAGTGTACCGATGAGAGACAAATTGCTGTGCAATAGTGGATGCATTGTTTGAAGGCCATCCCGGGAAGCCCACTGTATGGAAGCCTGACACAATGCACCCCATGCTGCAATGCACTGCAACATCCAAGCATTGTTGACAATGTGTAAACTTTGATGCTGACGGGTTAAAAAGTAGCGCACTAAATGAAGTGAATAACATAGTCAGCACTGAAACCTGATTGGAACTGCTGTCAGAAGGTTCTTTGACTTGAGAATACATTTGCATGAAATAACGCTAGAAGCTATTTCTTAGCATATAGTCAGACACACAGTTATCCTTGTGCTCATGTTTGTACTTCAACTCCATGATGAAAGATTATTCATTTATGTAGATTAAATTCAATAAGACCAAACATTATATTGATTCGTCCAGGGCTGGGCCGCTAAGAGTTGCATTATGAAAGCATTGTACGGGTACTATTTATGTACAAATAAGCAAATAAGAACTGTGCAATAATAATGCAGAGTTTTATCTGACACTAAAATATTACAAACACATCTCTGTAGGATAAAGTGTAGCCATTATTACATATGTACCTAATGAAGTGTCCAGTGTCTCGACTGTATATCACATTATAGTTGCTTTTGTCATGGCGTTGTCTTGATAAAAGAGAGCGCAGATTCATTCTTTCTGCCAGTGTCACACAAAAATAACTATGGATTTGTGACATCATTTATTTCTTGTCTTATCGCCAATCGCCATCTGCTATCTGACAGCTTGAGACATGGCTGTGCACAGACTGGGATGGAGTTGTTTTGCAGTTCTAATAACTCCATATAGATTCAGCAAGTGGTGTGAGATCAGCATGTGCATCCCTTTAGTGCAGACCTGCCAATATGTACACATTAATAGTACTTGAGATGTAATTTCACTCTTGAATAAGCTTGTATGCGCTCAATTGTGTTGTTTTGTTTTCATGGTTTCAGTTTCATGTGCAGTCTGTACTATAGAGATAAATGAATAGATATCAGTCTCTCTGGTATTTCAAATCGGGGTGTGAGAAAACATTTCTGTCCCTTGGGAGGCATAACAGAAAATAATTGAGATCCACTGCTTCAGACAGTCATACAAGGTACAACAATGTTCCGCTTCCTATTGTGTTCAATGCCCAATGCAGTCCAATTTTCATTTTTCCTTCCCTATCATCTCTGTGTTTGTGCTCCATTAGAGCCTAATAAAGACATCCAGAAGCTGCTAAAGCCCTCCAGCTCAGGTGACCTTTCTCAGGAGCTGTTCCAGCAGCATGCCGCAGGCGAGGAAGAAGAGGAGGAAGGTGGTCTGGCAGGACACACCGCCAGTCTTCTGCACATCTCTGAAAAGAGACGTGAGTACAATGGAGGGAGGGACAGAGTGATAATGAGATGATGAGAAGGATGGCAAGGGGATGCAAGGTCATTATTGGTGGGTGATTACTTCAGTAGGATAAATGATTAGGTGAGTCTGATAATCAATGTCAATAATCAGTGCTACAGAGAAAAAGCGCATATCAATGGTCCGAGGCCCGATTGGCTAACATTTGAAATATTTATTTACTGTATATGTCTTAAAGTAGCATTCATTCAAGCCTCTTAATAATTACAGACCTTTTTAAGTATTCCGGTCCTATATTCTTAAAGATGGCTGCAGCACAGGGCACAATGCTGAAAGCCCTCATTGTGCATCAGTGCTGCACAGAGATGAATGCTGGAGCTACACGGGCGACAAGGCAGCTTTTATCTGCTTCACTAACTGAACCGTTTTTGACAGCTCATCCAGAGGCCAATGTCTGTGACCTACTAGTCGCTCTTGTCACCTGGCATCACAGCCTGGAGCATATTTTTAATTTAATTGATCTATTTAGAAATATTTTTAAAGAACCACTAAAATACAAAAAAAATGCAACATGTTCTGGTATGTTTAGCATCCTGCAGACAGAAAGCCGCCAATTCAGGATAAAGGGTAGGCTGTCCGTTTGTGTTCTCAAACCCAACCATTTAAAACTCAATGCAACACATGTAAAAATCAGATGGAGAGATGGATGGCACTCCATTGGTTACTATTGATTGGCACTATTAAACTATTAAGTGCTCACTTATTTGCTCCACTTTTGAGAGGCACTCAGTCGCTTTTGAAGTTCTGCGATAGTCACCACTACACTTGTGTTACCCAGTTTAGTAGACATAATAAGAGTAAATAAGACATTTAGGAAGTAAGACTCCTGAAATGCTGCGATTGGCTGGCGACCAGTCCAGGGTGTACCCCACCTCTCGCCCGAAAACAGCTGGGGTAGGCTCCGGCATACCTGTGACCCTAGTGAGGATAAGCGGTACAGAAAATGGATGGACGAACTGCTGAAATGTATTCCATAGAGGAGCTGAGCGGCAGGAAGACAGGAAGTGATGTCAGGGGTTCAGAGTTGCGCTTTAGCTTGGCGTGGGTTACTGCGGCAACAGTAGCCCATGTTTTTATTGTGCCTCTTGTGAGATCATTCAAACCTGCAATACAATCTGTTGTTGTGGCAGTCAAGTCTGGTGTTTGAGTCTCTCCCCGAACATTACACTAAGACTTTTGACACCTAGTGTGCAGAGTTAAAGTGTATAAATTGCACAATTGCGCATATTTAGAGGCATTTATTTCACACACATTAGGAATATGAATATTTAGAGCGGGATTAAAGGCATGCTAGCAATAGTGGAGATCAGTCAAACGTATCGGCACACACGTGTGCCCATTTGACAGCAGGCTACAGCTTTACATCATCACTTTGGTTGTTTAATCCAAGTGTCAATTCAAACACACACAAGGACTCCCTTGATTTTGCTTTGGAGATGGGAGGGAGTTTTTCAGTCTGACTGGGAGACAAAGCGCCCTGATCAATTATTTAAGGAGAAGAGTGGGAGAGAACAGGGAAAGGGGGTAGGGGGAATAAGGATTGAAGATTATAGTGATGAGGAAGAGGAGTCTTTATGCACAGCTTTTATTTCTTATGTCTTGCCTGAGAAGGCAAAGCTCAAAGTTGCAATATATAATCAGTGATGAGTGGTTACTGAAGTCCCCAAGGGGACACTTCTATGTGCATCTCCACACAGGATGGAAAAAGGGCTGCCATTTGTCCTTGTTTTTCACAGCAGCCTTACTGCAGTCTGGGAAGGGGAATATTAACAGCTCTTTGTGGAAGCCTTTTTTAACACCCACGCAGCCTGTGAAGGGATTCATCCAGACTTGACAGGCAGACTTGACTCACATGGAAACACCTCAATCTGCTTCAACAAGAAAAAAAAATCTGAATTGATTTTCACTTGTGTAGCTAAAACACAGGGGTGTCCAACTTACAGCCCATTGGCAACATTTGGATCAATTATGGATCCATTTTTAACCGGCCTGCATCAAAGTCTATAAGTATAATGGACTATGGCCTACATATAATACAGTGTATACTTAACGGTTTTGTATTTCTTATGTTAAACACTAGTGGGAGCTACTGTCTTGAACAAGGCAGTGTCTCCACAAAGAAAGCCATCACAGAATAACAATTGCTGATGTTAAACAGAAATGGTGGAACCAAAGAGATGCAACAATGCAAAGCAAATGCTCGGCATTGGGCCCAATGACTGGAATTGGCCATTAAACATGGAATCTATTGTTAAACACGGACTCTCGCAAAACGTGACATAATGTCAATAAAATGCTGTCATCTTAAGGTGAAGGAACGTTTGTGTGGGGAAATATTAGCCCAGTCCCAGGTGGCCTTTGAAGAAACATCATAGCGCCATTTTGTCTGTCTTTCCCTACAGAACCTCTGAGCAGTGTATCATCATTAGAAGTCCACTTTGACCTTCTAGACCTCACCGAGCTGACTGACATGTCAGACCAAGAGCTGGCTGAAGTCTTTGTTGACTCTGATGAGGAGAACCACAATGAATGTCCACCAGGTGGGATGTAGCAGACTTGCACACAGAACAACACCTGAACACAACCAATGACGCTCTTCGGATGAGACAATTTGTCAAAAATTTGTCTAAAAAATGGTTTAGAAGGAAAAATCATCATAGTGCAGTTGTTCCTTGTTACATCGTATCTCCAATATTGTTCCCTCACTTTTGCGTTTTTTCCAAGGATGTCCGATATTGGCTTTTTTGCCGAAAATCTCAATACTCTCCGATACCGATATCAGCTGATACCAATATATGCAACATGACGTATATACTCTGGTGGAATGAACACAAATGTTGTATACAACATTTTTCCGAGAAAAATCAGACATCGATATTAACCGACATTGCATTTTTATGCTGACACCGGGACGATCCCCATTTTGAAAAATATTTTTGAATTAATAAATGATCGCTGACTATTATTCTGTGATACATTTTTGTCTGCTTATTTTGTCCTTCTTCGTCGTTATAGCCTGTGCACAAGTATGGCGTAATGTGATGTCAACAAAGATAGTGACTTTGGCTAGCAGCAGTGTTTACGTTTACGTTGAAGATACTACAACAATAAGGAACTTTCCCAATGCTAACGGCAAATTATTATGTCTTATTGGTAATATAATAAGGTAATATAAGTATAGAGGTATTCTATTCGGCTAAAACCCCTAAAGTTGAGCTGTGTGAGAAATTTCAAGTCATTCTGATTCACAAGGTCAAACTTTGGAGTTTCATAACACCACCGCAATGTGGTGTTTTTGCATGGGCAACACAGTAGGGGTGCGTGTTTTGACAAATGTTCTCGCTTTTGTGTGTGCGGCAGTTCAGGAGTAGAAGAATGAGCTTACACAAACAAACACAGTCATGTGGAAAAATGGGGACACTGCATGAGTGTGTCACACCCGTTTGACACTAGTTAGTATCACATGTTAAGAAACTAATTGAAACGTGACTATATTTAGTAAGAATCATTTCTTACATGAGCTAATAAAGATAGCTATTATATACGTAGACTATTGGATAGAATTATTGTTAGAGAATTATTAGAGACCACTAGAACTAACACCCCTATAGTCACCTTTAACTGGTAATACAGTAGACATAATAACAAGAAAAATGTAAGACATGAATAAGACTCATGTGTGTTGCTACAAATGTGTTCCCTGGGAGAGGAGTGGCTGGCAGACAGGAAGACAGGATTTTTTATGAGGGATTATTGTGCCTGTTGTGAGGTTAAAATGTGCAATAAAAGCCATCAAGTCTGGCTTAAGTCTGGGTGTCTCACCAAATATTACAATATAATGAACACCTTGTGACAAGTGTAGAATACTACATATCATTCACTGCGTCTAACTTATATTTGTATTTTAGTTCTGTGGTGAGGAACAACTGCACTTATAAAAAGAGGCAGGGACAAGGTCTTTGGAGATACTAGGTGTCTGGCTCAAGCACTCTTTTGAAACCAACTGGGATTGGAGGTCATATGTGTTGTTTAGTACACCGCCAAGAGGGGGTCCTCTTGAATATTTATGATATGTATTATTAATATAATATGGTTGTCTTTTAGTCATCGGTAAATGTGAAATAACTGGGAATACGCCCACATTTAAAAGCAGAAAGGGAGTAAAAGTAGGAGCTGGGCTTCATGATTGTATGCATAATGTAAAAAGGTTCATGAGAGTCCATCCTGTTTGTGTTTCACAGCAGCGGGTGCATGAAAACACCATCCATACTTTTCTAAGGAAGGCTGAATTATCCACCATGTGTTATTCATGACTTGGGTGCTTCATCCTGCATGCAGAAGGTGAACTCGCCCCTGTTGTTGTCACCCAGCAGGCTCACCAGCTTTTTATACCAGCTCACACTCTCAGATAATGTCCTCAAATAGGAATACAGGGTGTGTGTGGATAAACTGACACATTTGATTGCTTCTTAATGAAAATGGCACCTTTGTGATACTCCCAACTGAATGTGTGTGGATGGATGGACTCAAAAAACATTAGATTGATAGGCTGTGGTGTCTTTGCAGCACCAGTAGTTGGTCAATTACCAAAAATGTCACTTGTCATTGTGAAAACCGACCAATGCTATGCAGCAGACTACTGTTAACTATCATTGTGCATTACATATTGTCATATGAGTTTTATTCAAAAACACTCTCTTTTCTGAGCCACGACATGTTTATTTACGTTGGAAAAGTGTTACAAAATGTCGCCACAACCTCTCACGTGCATTAATAAGTCTATTGGAGGAACGAGGCAATATTACATTGCGCTGCCAGTCTTTACACCACAGACACTCGACATAATATTTGCAATGTAATAAAAAAAAGTGATATTGGATAATTCCTCACGGCACACCTAACGATTTCTCACAGCACGCTAGTGGTTGAAAATCACTGCTCTATAGGACACTTCTTGTTCTGCTAACCTAATCAGGATGAATGTATTGTTTGTTGTCATTATTATTGGGGTGCATTCAGGTATCTTTGTATTTTTTAGCTAATTGGTAACTTTTAAAACTGTATCATAGCATCATCATCTTTTCCCATTTTATTGTTTCTCTCTGATAATGCACTTTATGGCGCTGCTTGTTATGTGTGAGTTATCATCCCATTGGGCCATCTGCCTTATATAGCGCTATTTGCAGTAGCTTTTAAAGGTGTTATACATCATCCACTGCAGATGAACATTGGGGAGTGCTTGGGTTGTATGAAGACACTAAAGGGAGAATGGGGATTATTACAGAGCGGCAAAAGGAAATAAATGTAATTGTAAAAAGTACAGTATTATCCAGAAAAACATCAGAAATGGTCATGAACAGCATAAATTGTAATTTGGCCAATGTGGCAGGGGATGCCAAATGAGCGGTTTTGGAGCAACATATACAATAAAAATGTCTGATCATCCACATTAATTGGATGCAGCAACAATGTGGATGTCGTCTCAGTTACCATTGTTCATTTCAATGACACAGGAAGCTATTAGTAAATAGCTAGAAATAGCTAGTCAACAAGAGTTGCTCACACTCAGGAAAACACGGCCCCTTGGCATTTTGGTAGAGAATTGCAAGTCACACACTCAGCCCCCGCCAAAGAACTGTAACAAGATCAAGATGCCATCAGAAGGGCCAACATAGTGACTGCATAATTCATCCAAAGAGTGACATAATTAATCGGCTTCTATTAGTTTAAGAAGCAACCTCACAATCACTTCTATTTATTTTTACATGTATCATCTACGAGTAAAAATAGATCAGCGATACAAAATGCAGAAAATACTATTGTGACATTCTGACTTCAGATGCTTCACTTGTTTTTAAGTTCCCAAATGTCGCCGACTTTAGGCTGTGCCCCCCCCCGCACAGACACAATCAACACAAAGACTGTCGCTAAAATATTTTCCTTTATGTAATTTACTTTCATATCCCTGTCATCACTTTTGGCAGTGCTGAATGTAGCCAGCAGGAATCACAGCTCTCACCTTCTGAAGGCTCCTCTGGAGCATTTTTATCTTTTGTGATCACTTTCTAATGCACCCCCTGCTTCTCTCAGTGCAATTATGCTTTACACGTACTTTCGACTAAGTGGAAAGCTGCCGACTTGGCACTGCTGGGTGAAGACCACGTGATGGTAGAGTGAGTGAGGTAGAGGTAATGCAAGTGAAAAAGAGGTGCATGGGTGAGGGAGTTCATGCTAAATTCGGCTCCCTAAATAATTAACATTTTAGCTGATGGAACTAAACTGTCGTCCTTGAAAAAAGATCGAAAGAACATTTATATTAAGTCTTTTCTTTGCATTGTTTACATTTGTTTTAAAAAGGTCACTGAATATGTTGTATAACAATTCCACTCTGGAATGATAACTTTTCAAATACATCATTAATGACCTTTATGCCCATGATGTGTGTATAGTATAAATGTTTGACCACAACTGTATGGAGTCTACATATTGAGCAATGGTGGCTATCGAACGTGTTTGTAGTAAAGCAGACTGGCCTGTTCAGGTCACTGTCCTTCTCATTAACATCCTGCGGAGAAGCCATCAATCTTCTCAGGTTAATCTGCACCCCCCCCACCACCAACCCCGCCCCCTGTGTGTGTGTGTGTATGTGTTTCATGGCCATCATGGACCATTACATCATTAATCCCTGCATCCCACCAGAATTCACCTCAATCACTTGCACCTACAATGTGAAAATTGTGAAATTGTCATATCTCTGTAAATGGACTAAATTTAAATGAAACTAAACCCTGAAATTAGATGTCTTGTATTGTCTAATTACAAAGGGGATGAAAAATTATTATAATGGAAGTCAATGGGACTTTTTTGTCCACTAGGGTCCCAAAAGGAAGAAAAATAAATAAAAAACCAAACATTAAAATCAATTTTACTACTAATCTTATGTATAGCTGAACCTGATCTTTGACGTAGAAGAAAGCCTGCTTAACTCATTTTGTTTGTATTTTTTCCCAAGCAACAATAGTGAATCAAATGGCAATAAATAATACAAATATTGATGTTTGGCATATTTTACACAAACTCAAGTTGATTGAGAGATACAAGCAAAAAAGTTAAAAGAAAATAAATATGTGTTTTTTATAGCAGTTTTTGAGGGAAGAGTTTTTTGTCCTCTCGGGACCCGAAAGGGTGTGAAATTAAAGGGACCCTAGTGGGTAAAATGTTTACTCTTATTGTGTCTACTATATTGGGCTGTAATGTTAAAGTATTTAGAAGGTCGTGAACAGGTTTTGATACTTCAGCTATAAAAATATTCGATTTATGAATAATGAATGACTACTGTCAAGTCTAGAACCAACTAACCCTGGTAAACAAAGGCTTACCGTACAGTTAAATGCACTATTTTTACTATTACACTGTTCAATATAATGATTATTACGCGTGTGTGTGTGTGTTTGGCAGGTTCCCAGCAGGCAGTGCTGGCCAAAGGAGGTTACATGCGCTCCCCCTCGTGGACACGCTGCAGCAAGGTGGAGCACCCCAGGGAGAGGAAGCACCACAGCGACTCAGACACCGCAGAGCCCTTAATGAAGCTGGAAAGGCCAAAACAACCTTAACATGTGGTGTGTGTCTGTGTGTGACGCAAGTGGAATGAAGCTCAGAGCAGACAGCCAGCATCGGAGTGGACCACTGACACAGTGTTGTATGGTGCTGATGAACAGTTGAGGAGTTCAAGGTGAACTCTGAACACATTGCTCTGTGTTCTAAGGATATGCGGTAAACACACACACACACACACACACACTCACTCACCTTCCTTCTCTGCTCTTATTGCACTCTCGATGATTTGAAGTTCTGTTTCCTAGTGACAGACAGGGTAGTAGCACTGTTACTTTCAAATTGCCGAAATCATGTAGTTTTCCCATTCTTCCTAACATGTTCAAAAATGATGACTGCCACTTTTTCTTCTTATTCAAGTTGGTTTTCCAAAGCCTGAAACTGATGGTGGAAAGAATTAACTGAGCTACTGTGAATTTGCATGAATGCCAAACACACAATCAAGTGCCAATACTTGTGAAGAGACAGCCCGCTTAGATGATTTATTTTTTATTTAGTTAATACCTGGACCGATAATCATCTGGAATGGGGTGAGTGACTGTAAGAGGAATAAAATAAGAGTTGTGGAAAACTGTGCTTTGTTGAGTGATTTGTAATTAAGCTATGATTCCCCTCTTAAATTTGCAGCACAAGGATGAGACAAAGTTCAGCATCCACCTTATTGTTGATTGCTCATTTTCCTCACAGTTGATCAAGTCAAATGTTCTTCTCTTTCACAGGCTACAGTATAGCCTCATCTGACCTTGCTGGGGTCATATCCTCAACCTGAGGCTCACATTTACAGTACCACACTAAAGTGACTACACCAATCACACCTTCTTCTTGAGGATGCTGTTTAAGATTCTTAAGATTCCTGTTCAGTTATTATTATTATGGGCATGCACTGCATAGAGTGCCATCTTTCGCTATATGCTAGCGTGCTAACAGTTAGCATGTTAGCTTTTTTGCTAAATTCCACATGTAATGTACGCACGGCATTGTGGGAAGCAGACACCGGGCCCGAGGTTCACTGGACAGGTTGCATGCCCATCAAAATTTCCGCAGGAATTTTCTAGTGGGATTTCCATTATTCCTTCTGAAATACGATGATAAATATGAAGTCAATAAATAAAATGGCAAGCCAATAGTTATAAGATATGTTTAATATATCTGTGTGCCCCAAAAGCTTCATATCTTCGTCACACTTTACTGCATTGATCAAGAAGTGATACTCGTCAAACAAAATCAGCATTAAAAAAAAGTAGAACGCTTTCAGCATCTCATCAACAAGGATATACATTAAAACTTCTTGCTCATGCAAAAATCTGTGACTTGAACTATTTCCAAACAGCCCAGCTGCAACCTTGTCTATTCTGTTCAGTAAATTGAACGTTGCCTATCGTGATTATACACTTGAGCAGGAAATAAAATGGGCCGCATGGTGACCGAGTGGTGTGTATGTAGGCCACACAGTCAGGAGATCGAGGAGAACTGGGTTTTCTCCGGGTTCCTCCCACATGCTAGGTTAATTGGTGACTCCAAATTGTCCGTAGGTATGAATGTGAGTGTGAATGGTTGTTGGTCTATATGTGCCCTGCGATTGGCTGGCGACCAGTCTAGTGTGTACCCCGCCTCTCGCCCAAAAACAGCTGGGATAGGCTCTAGCATACCCCGCGACCCTAGTGAGGATAAGCGGCATGGAAAATTATCTCCTAAAAATGGTCAGTGAAGACTCCAAGGAGTGAAGTTATATTTTATTTTCTATATGATGCTAAATCACAACAGAAGTCATTTAAGCGTATGTTTCATATTGAACACATCTAGAACTTATTTTATTGAACAAACTAAATAGCCTGATATTACTTATTCATACGATGGCATGACATTTCGCGCGTGTACAATTTTTCTATATTGCGTGCGGAGTAATTGTATTGTATTGCACTTATAGTCTTTATATTCATGTTGTAGACTGATTTGGAATCTATGTTACTTTTGCACAAATTCCTGCCTCCTGTGTGCAGGTGTTTGTGCCCCCAGCCATCCCAAAGCTTGAAATCTTGGGAAAACACTGCATATGGTACGCAGAGAATGTTTGTGTGTGTGCATGTGGTTTAAGGCAATGAGCATGTATAAATACGACAGCTTTTAAAATGGTGCAATCATACTTGAGCTAATACAATTCATGGTCATAGCTAAATTAGTGCACTTGGTAAAAAAAATAGGTAGAAGTACTCAGCTCTGACATCAAGCCACAAATGCCTCCAAAATGTAAATCTCAGCTTGGAATAAAACAATTGCACATAATCATGACCACCTTTGTCCTTACCAAAATAAAAAGGTTCACCTGACTCTAGAAGCTTATTCTCCTTGACACCGCATGAAGTGAACAGCTGATTTGGTTTGTTCCTGCTGCGGGTGTTCTTCATTCCGTTTGTTCCAGTCCTTCAGCCCTTCAGGTAGTGAGATGTCCTCCTCCGGGTCCACAAGCTCTTCCACAAGCTCCTCATAAGACCATTTCTCTAGAAAAGGACGCGGACCCAGTAGCTCCACCATGTCGGCCTTTTCTAGAATCTCTCTTTCTAGGAGATGTTTGGCCACCTGTGACCAGAGCAGAAATATTCAAATGTTCATCATATTTGGGCTGGACTGTCACAGCTTGAAAAAAATAAACCACAGCTAACCATAAAGTCATAACTCAAGTACATACTAATAACGCAGGGCCACTGCCCATTCTCACTGCTGACAGTTTTATGGTAGAATACGACAATCACATTTAGTCTTCTTCACAATGAAGAAAACAAAAATCATAATTTCCAATGGTTTCTGCATCACATCCGATACATTCATCCCCAGGGAGGCCTCACCTTGTCCACCATGGCTTTTTTCTCAGTGAGAAGCTTCAGCGTTCTCTGGAAGGCGGAGTCAATGAGCTGGCGCACTTCCTGGTCTATGAGTTGGGCTGTAGGCTCACTGAAGGGCTTCTCTGTCACCATGTGACCCTGCTGGGGGAGCTCAAAAGATACCTGACCCACGGCCTCGCTCATTCCAAACTGTACAACCTGAAGTATGAAGACACATTTCAATAAGTTAATTACCAAAACTGTGACATGGCACACTTCTACTTCCTGCAATGTGCCAGATTTACTGGAGGAATTGTTAGTGACATGATAGTGTTTAAGGTTTTTGTGGAATCTTGTCCAACTATTCATATAAAGTAAAGTATTTGGTACAACAAGGATGAATTTTCCATACAAAAACCTAAATAAAACAAATGCAATCATGAAATGTATTATGAATCATGCACTGTACTTTAAAAGCAATCCACAAGGCATTAATATGTGATTTCAACACTTCCATTGCATGCAGTATTTTTCTATTGCTTGTGGTGATCACCTGTGCGTAGGCCGACTGTGTGACCTTCCGTAGGTCATCGTGCGCTCCTGTAGTGACCCGATGAAAAAAAACCTGTTCAGCCACACGGCCACCAAGCATCATGCACATTCTGTCATAGAGCTGTTCTTGTGTCAAGAGGTGCTGCTCCTTCGGGAGATACTGAGCGTAACCCAGACCCTTTCCTCTTGGAACTATAGACACCTTTAAGAAGGGCAACACTCAATGATAATAAAAGATGCTGAAGACTCAAAGACAAAAAGGACAGGCAGTACAAATGTTTGTTTACCTTCAATAGTGGGTCTGCATGTTCTAGAAACCAGCCAGTGACAGCATGTCCGGCCTCGTGATATGCCACGGTGGTCCGCTCTGGAGGCAGCAATGTCTGAGATTTTTTCTCTAGACCTGAGGGCCAAGAAATGTCCTCAAATGTCCTTACTTAGAATGACACTAGAACAGACCTCTTTCATGGTCGAACTTTTTATATGTCTTTAAAAATAGTTTTTGTGGGTTTTGTAATCAGGGTCATCTTATATTCGAGTCAATGCGGTACTAGAATCCATGTCCGGTTCTATTTCTAGGACTATGGACCACCTTCACACAAAACCCATTATATTTGTTTACAGTAAATACAGGAAAGATATTAATGCGATCGATAACTCACCTCCAACGACCCTGTCAACTGCCTGTTCAAAGTGCTGAGAGTGGATATGCTGGTGTAGATGGCGTGCCGCTATTAGAGCGGCCTCATTACAAACAGTGGCAATGTCAGCCCCTAAAGGGGAAACATAATCATCACACCAACGTGACAAACAAAAAGGTAAGAGTGTAACTTAGGGTGAGAACCTACGTACCAGTAAAACCTGGAGTTAATGCAGCAAGCTTTCTGGCTAAAACCTCGACTTTTATACTTGGCTCCAATTTTAAAGGTCGCAGATGTACCTTAAAGATGGAAGCTCTGCCTTTTATATCTGGAGGACCTGGAGTGGAAGGACAACAATGATAGACAGGAGTGATAGATAAAGATAGCTCTATACAGCTACGGTGAGAAAATACTTTAACATGGAGATAAATTTGACAATATTACAACTGGAAGACAACGGGTCTAGTCTGCATGTGAGGATGGAGAAAAACATATTCACTTCACACATTTTAGTTGGAAGAATGAGGGCTGTCAAAAATAACACTTCAACAGTGGGAACCAATTCATTTAATTAATCATGTTAAAAAATTCTTTCTGTAAATCCTATAAACTTCATTTCACTTCTCATCCATCACTGTGTTGGTCTGCTATATATGATATATTTGACTGAAATGGCTGATCCTAGCAACCAGTGATTTGAAAAGGGAAAAGGGAAATCTTGAAAATGATCAGGGGTGCCCAAACTTTTTCATATTGCTGTATATATGTATGTGCAATGTACAATATCATACATTAGATCTTAAAAAGCACTGGAAAACATCAAAACATGCTAACGCCGAAGATAAAAGCAGCAGAGCACAGGATGTTAGGATGTGTGCACGTTACACGTCAAGAAGAGTGAACAGACACGAGAAGGAGAACAGGCAAATCTAATATCCTCAAAGCTGGTCTATGTTAACAAGGGTAGAAATGGAAAGTAAAGTAGGTTTTATCATTGTGTGAGACCTTTAGACATGCAATATCATGATTCTCAGCAGACATCATACAGGGAGCATATGCAAAGCATATAATATACCTATATATATGTGTCGATCAAAGCGCCCCGGCCTCATCAGGGCCGGATCCAGGACATCAACTCGATTAGTACCAGCCAAAACAACCACATTGGTGCTACTATTGAACCCTGCACAAAAACAGCACACATATACACAAATGTGACACAAGGGCTGTAAAAGACTACAAAAAACAAGTTCTGCTTACCATCCATTTCTACCAGTAACTGGTTTAGTGTGTTTTCTTGTTCACTGTGACCTCCGAAGTTTCCCCTGCCCCGCTTTCTGCCCACTGCATCTATTTCATCAATGAAGAGGATGCAGGGGGCGTTTTTACGTGCCATGGCAAACATGTCCCGCATCTAAAGATGATCGGGGAAAAAAAAGTTATTCTATTTGTTTTCCTTGTAATGCTGACTTATTTATATAGTGGTCTAAAAAATCGGACAATGAGATGAATATTGGAAAATCAGACACCACCAATGCATTCATTCTGTAATTACTTCTGGGGTTGTGCTTTGTTCGTGTTTAGGACACAAACTGCAGAGGCCACAATTTTGGTCGTAAGACACATTAAGCTACAAAATAATGGTGCTTTAAAGTAAAAGATAAATGATAATAATAAAAAATGTGACAGACCCTTGCAGCACCCACGCCAACAAACATTTCCTGGAACTCAGAGCCACTGACAGTAATGAAAGGAACATTAGCTTCTCCCGCAGTAGCCTTGGCGAGCAAGGTCTTCCCTGTTCCAGGTGGACCAAACAATATTGCACCCTGCACCAAGAATGAAACATTAATGAGACGTCACGTCTAGATGTCTTAGGAAGACATAACAACACTCCAAAGTCAATACTGCAATAATAGACCCACCTTCGGCATCTTGGCTCCGAGCTCCTGGTAGTGTTGAGGTTTTTTCAATAAGTTAACAAACTCTAAAATCTCCAGTTTGGCTTCCTCACAGCCTGCAACATCCTGAAATCCAACGGCAATGTCGTTTTTGATTATCTTGGCTTTGGACCGACCCATTCTGAAGGGGTTTGCTTGTCCTCTACTGCCACGGGGCCCCACTATTGGGCCAAGCCGAGTCATCAGGAGATAGCCAACCAGAAGTAAGGTTGGGAAAATGCTATAAAAGAGCGACCTATAGGGTGGGAAGACAACAGGCTGAAGTTATCATGATGGATATGATAGCTGGGAATCATGGGATTAAAATGCTCACCCATCATTTTCACTGGTGTAGATGACAGGTACTTTGAATTTAGAGTCTAAACTCAGTTCCTGCTGCGCTGCTTCCAGATTATACTCAAATGAGTCCACGCTGCCAATATTGAACCATAAATAACTCTGAAAAGTCACATTTACAATGTAAGAATGATAGAAAAAGACAAAATAAAAATATTGCTTAGTTTTGCTGTTTAGGAAACTATTAAAGTTTAAGGAGACAACCAGTATTAATAGCACTAACCACATCTGATATGTTCACACCAGCTGCTGGAATGACTTTGACATAATGTTTATTGACAACTTCCAGGTGATCAACCTGTGTAGACAGCACAAGAATAGCTATTAGGGTTGGAAGCGTCAAGAAGAGGAGGAAAAATGGAAAAAATTAAACAATGTTAAATTCTTACCAAGCCGCTGCTCAAATAGTGGTGCACAAAGTCTTTCCAGGAGATCTGGATGCCAGTCTCCCGGAAGTAAAAGTAGAGAAAAGCAGAGGCCATGCCTGCTGCACCAATTGCCAGGTTTTGCAGTGCTTTTTCATCTAATGGAAAATGATCCTAGTAGAAAAGGACATGATAGGTTATTTACACATTTCAGATTTAAGCAAGTCAGCAGTTTTAATCGGCACCTGAAAACGTGCCCACCAATCTGGTTCTTCGTCCTTTTTTCTTCCTCTTTGACCTTCATTGCCCTTGTTGTTCATCTGCTCCCTGTTTTTTGCACCTACCGAGAAACAGAAAATGCATCAAGCATACAGGAAAAACTACAAGAAAAAACTGTACCATGCAATGTGGTCGCTCACTGTTTGCTGATTTCTCCGCATCGGCAGTCCCTGCACTCTTTGGGAAGAACTTTTCAAACCCTGAATCAGTTACATGGAGAAAACTAAATTGTTTGAAAAATCCCCAAAACATCTGGGTCCTGCCCTCATTGAACATCTTAACTACATTACCTCGGGGCGGTTTGGCTGAGTTGAGTAAACGAATGAACGTGAGTCTGTGTTGGTGGAGTCCTGCACATTTCCTCTGGATCAGAGATGTCTTCTACATACATACATACATACACATACATACATACATGCATGGATGGATGGATGGATGGATGGATGAATGGATAGATTGATGGCTGGATGGATGACTGGATAAAATAAAGACCTGAGAACCAGTATGAATCTTTAATTTGCTTTTTCCCCTTACTTTCAGTGTTACCAACAACTAACAACCGAAAATAATAATACATACATCCATCCACTTTCTATGCCGCTTATCCTCACTAGGGTCGCTGGAGCCTACCCCAGCTGACTTCGGCGACACCCCACGGGGTGAACTCATTTAATGAAGACTCTTCTTAAGACTCACTAAAATGTTACCCCTTTTAATGTCAACATATTAATATTTTTATTACAATTGAGTCATTTAAATGAGGTCAAAAACAACTTTTTTGGTGCATGTTTTGAGCACGCCACAAGTACGCCCCCCCCCCCCATTTAAAGCGATATTGACACTTGGGAAGTAAACAAAACAACGCGTTGATTTGACTGTTGAATGGCTCATGTGATTATTTGGGACAAAATGAATTCAATGCATTAAAACTTGACTTTAGTAGCTGCTAAAATCACTCAGTATATTTAGAGTAAAAACAAACGAAACTCCCACACATATAGTGGATGTAAACAATGGACATACCAGCGCGATAACCTCGCCATTACAAGTTGGTGAAATGGATGAAAAGTGTTGACTCCACGTCCGAACCCGATTTCTAAAGCGGCCGGCACTGACAGCAAACAGCCCCATGGTTGTACGGGGTTCAGGTTGGACAACCACTATTCCACACACATACCGCACGGACAGCACGTACCTCGTAGCCCCGAGACTATCCGTCAAGTCTCGCGATGTTTTGGTTAAACAACACAGGGTGAGACTGGAGATCATGTTGAAGATGGTCTATACTCTTGTTCTGTCGAAAGGAGTTCACAGCGTCCAAATAACTGGATTTCACAGCTCCAATTAATGTCATCAAAGTACGTTTTCAGTTACTTTGAACAATATTGTGAGAGTTCTTGCAATTACAAAGGTAATAGTTGTTGTGGTTCGGCTTCCCGTCAGGGGTCGCCCTTTCAACTTTATAACTTTTACCCGGGTTAAAATCTAAAAAATAAAATATCGTTATAAATGATAAGAGGTAGAAAATGAATGAATGTTGGTGGAAGGGAGCTATTATGAGCTTCTGCAGAAATGTAGTGGAGGCAATGATTTACGTGCTTTCAAGTATCAATACTTTATTCATGCATCACTCCACATGATGTTTGTCTTTTTCAAACAGCAGAATAGGATTCACTGACACTACTGATGTTCATTAGTTTGAGAGGAAATAAACAGTGCATCATGCTGAAAGATAATACAGCAAAGAGTCATTATTTTAAAACAAATATTTTAGGTCAACATTTACACTATGTCAAAGGTGTCTTTTGACATATTTTGGATAAAATGTGCTTTAACTACAATATGAAAGAAAACATTAACACATTGCCTAATGTATTAAGATGTTTGGTTGACAGCTTCATGTAACCTGACAATCTTGGGCAGTCAATGTGTATGAGGATTCACATGAATTAGGTTTGATGTAAGCAGATATTTATCACTCTGGAATGTATTCACTGTTTGGAATGAAATATGCACAGGAAACAGTCATACATGTATCCTTACAAGACCAAGTACAGTTACAGTATATCATGCTTTAAATACATTTCAAGTTACAGTATGTGCTGACAGGTAATGTCAGGGTAAATAACCCTGACGTTTTGGATGTCAAAAAGACATAGATAGGGGACCTATTATGCTTTTTCCACTTTTCTGACCTATAAATGTAGTTAGAATTTTGTGTTCTCGTGTTAAACAATGCCAAAGTTTCAGATAATGAGGTTTGTGCATTTGTAAGTGAGCCCTGAAAGAAGTTTGGGATGGCTCAAAGCGCTCGGTTTCAAAAGGCATGGTAAAACTGCCCCTTTGTGATGTCACAATGTCACAGAGGAGCACTATTCGCTTGTACTTCCATATAAGTGACTTCTGTACAAGAGAATAAAGGCTCATCATCATATGGTTCTTAGTTAAGGACTAAATTAAGGAATAAATTAAAACAGTTTTGGTAGGAGGCGCAAATTAGGTAAATACAGCGGGAGACGTGCCGATTCTGCATAATCTAGTTTTGTGTGCAGGTTATTGTGTGTAGCTGCTCTATATGAAACCACAACTCAATACAAAGGGTTGAAAAATTAGCATATTAGGTCATGATTTACATTTCAATACCAGATTGCTGTGGGGTCTTTATGTCAAACAAAGTAGAGGCTTTTAACTCCTGTATGTAATATGCAGGAAGATAAACAATGTTAATGTAATTGCTGTGCTTCCTCTATATTGACACATAAAGTCCCTTCGGCGTCACGGCATCTTTAAGCATCTGTTGTGTCTCCATCGTGCTTTCGCTCAGTCATCCGGGCACACCGTGGACATGTTGTTGAGTTATCATAGTAACAATCTCTAAAAAGAAACAAGACAATTACATGTTACCTATTGAACACATTTTGATTCAGCATATTCAAGCATAACATATCTCGACTTGGCAGCAAACTATTTCATAACAAGGATGAAGAGTCTTGAACCAGTCATGATGTGCTGTATATATCACTATATTAACAGTTACTATAGAACCCATTATGTCATTGTATGGTCATATCACCTCGTATTTCGGTATGTGACAAAAAAATAAATAAAAACACAAAATCATAACTAAAAAAACTTAAATTATATTAGGAAGGCAGGAAGTGAACCATTGTAACAGTTACTGATTGTAAAAGTACCAGATGGAGGGGTAGGAATTAATAAGCTTTGCTTCTTCCTACTCCTTTTGGACATGTGGAACTGTGAACTGATTATCTGATGCACTCAATTGTAATCTGATGCATGTTCAAATGAAGTTAAACCATTACCATTACCATAACTGACTGCTTTAAAGTCTTCAGAGAATTGAAACAAAGGAAGACATTTGATGTAATTATTCCAAAGCCAACACACAAACTGTGGGAAAAGGAATGGGCAGAGGTTTAGCTGGAGATAAAGTATTTCCTTGGCTGACTATTGATGACAAACCTGTGAAAGACGGCGGAGCAGTCATGGCAAACTGAGGTGTGACTGTCAAAGGGGAAGAGGATATCTCCCTCCTTACACAACTCACACACAAAGCCTTTGGCCTGGCAACGCTGCATGGAAACAAAGAAAAAATGTCAATTAGCGTGTCAATTGGTTCCTACAGAACTGATCATGATAAGTTTATTTCCAAGGTAGGATGCAATATTAATAAATGCCATATTTTATCACAGAATACACGTCACAGGAACACCATATGAACACTCTAAGACAACAAGTCAGCAACAAAAGGGTCAGGACGCGAAAAAATAACTTTGATCTGTTAAAGGAACTGTTTGGAATGAATGCTATACCAAATGATCCTCATTGGACAAAGGTAATGTAAGGTAATGTCTCATCATTGTTACATTACAGTCAAAACTACGTATCAATATATTTGTAAAAGCAGACGTTCTGGTACATCTCTTCCATCAGACTTCACTAAAATGTTAGGATATACCCAACTGTGGTTTGTGAGTGAAAATTACTTTTGTGTGAAATGGTACAAAAAAAGTGCTTTTGCACTCACATCACAGTCCAGCTTGATGTGTTTTGCAAATGTGGTATGAACTTCAGTGAGCGAACAGCTGAGTCGACCACTGGAGATGTCGATCAAATCTTGCAGTGAGTACATATCATCGTTCTCCACAAAGTGCTGGCGGTCCTGAAGCTGACATCAAAATACCGGTACAAAGGAATCCAAGTTAGTGCATGCTAAGAGTGGAGCATGGCTGACACACATGTGCACACAAAAACACTTTTTTAATCAAGCTTGATAAACAGTCCAAAAAATTTGGAAATGTGTTTTTCAATAAGGCTTTTTTTTTTACAAATACAAATATAGCAATTATTTAAAGAATTTCAACTATATATCTTTCAACTAATAAATTGTGTTCAAGAAGTAAGCCTGGGAAAAAACTTTGACTTACATCTCTTGTTCTCTAGATGTCGCTGTTGTTCAAACCTTACTGCCTGACAGCAGCCCAGATGGGCTTCTGCTAGGGAGACTATGTTGTAGGAGTACTCAATTACTTCATTACATTTGTCCCAGGGGCACAATATATTATGCATAAAAAAATGCATATGCATTAAAAAATGTATGTATACTGTATGTAAGTATTTTTTAGCCTTTTGTCCTTGTCAACACTATATTAATGTTCTGCAGCAAGCCACGAAAGGCCAGAGTCTTGCAGGGGCCCAAGTTCCAAAATCCAAAAGTAAACACATTGGCCGCATATTTTTTAGTCCAGTCTCTGTTAAAAGACCAATTTTCAGGTTCTATATATTTGTTTCGATGTGAGCTACCTTCTTTGTTTCATGTGACGTCTAAGCCCTGTAGTTGCCCCCTGCACAACGAAGTATGAATGAGCATTTTTTTTTTCTTAGAGTGAATTGTTTGGATTATTTGGATGATGTTTGGCAAGCCAAATTAAAAGCTCTGTTGGGCCGGATATGGACCACAGGCTGCATATTTAGGACCTCTATTTTATTTCTGACCTGGAGTAGCAGCCGAGCTTCCATGGCCTCCTTGCAGGTAATAAAATAGGGTTTCATCAGTAGAATATCTTGGCGAAGTTTCTATAATGAAAAAAAAAAAACACAAAGTTCTCATTTCATTATTCCTGAGAAGGTAATGGCCTCTTTCTTTCATGAGTGAACATGAATATGAGCGAGCAGCACATGTATATTAAGAACATTGTTATGAAAGTGCAGTAACAAAATGACCATCTAATGCAATTATTGTTAGAGGGCATCCATAGCTAAAAGTGCACATGTGTTATTTGATATACAGTACACTGAGGAAAATTGAATTGGCTGCCAACTCACCCTGATCTCAACCAGTTCTTCCACAAAGTTAAACAGCAGTGGGTTCACTTCTTTCAGCTTTAGCACTGGCCTTGACATCATCAGGGCCAAGTAGCGCAGGGAGGATCGACAAACCTGGGTGGAAAATGTATTATTATTTTTTTTACATGATGGCCGCCTCTATAGACTGTCAGTGCGAATCATATGACTGCTCTTAGAAGAAGAGTTATGTAAGAAGAACTAGGTCAGACGTTGTTTAAGTTCTTCTAATTGGCAAATGCTTCAGATAAGACCATGTAATTTCATAATAAATACATCTTCATCACATCTGTCTGACTCACTCTAAGTGACATATTAGTGACATGTTTTGCACACCATGTAAATGATGTTTGGAAAGTTGATTCTTCATCTGTTCTTATTGCTTTATCTTAAATGCCCACCTCACCTACACTATCACCTCTCTTTTCTAAAATGTAAAGTATTTGTAGATACCTTGCGAGGTTCAAACTCCCAGTTGTGGATGACTCGAGCAGGGACGATAGCTGTGTCATTCCAGTGGCACGTGCTGCAGTAATACTGGCCTGTGTAGTCACACTGTCTGGCCTCACTCGGAACACCCCCTAACATATTAATACCACAGAGTACAGCAGAACATCATATAAAGGACTCATTTTGCAAATATGTATGTCTACACCTCAAGATTATTATATTCTGCACAGCGCAGTCTGATTTGACACTCACTGAATCAGATGTAAAACTTTGCCCATAAACAAATCACAGATGTGGTGCAAAACAGTTTAGCTATTCATTCAAACTCAAGGTCCAGGTGGTTGGCATGAAGGCCACACAGTCAGGAGATCGGAAAGACCTGGGTTTGATTCTTCGGTTTCCTACCACATTCCAAAAACATGTTAGGTTAATTGGTGAGTCCATAGGTATGAATATGGATATAGAAAATGGAGGCCTATGTAAAGGCCCAAAAAGGCCAGCATTGCAAGTCAATTGAAGAGCATCAGGTTACGTCCATCACATGAACATCTCCAGGTACTGGGTATGGTGGAGGCTGGTTTGAGCTCGAGTGATAAATCCAGGCATATGGGCTGTCCCAAACCACAATTGTCACAACACCTAAGACTGAATAACAATTCCCGACCAGGATTGCAACATGCGGTTCCAACACCTGCGGGACCGGTTTCGCCATGCCAGCTGTACAGCATGTGAAACACCTAGCAGGAACAAAACCCGGATCAGATCATGTAGCTCCGTTTGGGAAAAAGGATGTGGAGCATCACTGTCAGGAACCACTTCTTCATCTTCTGGAACACAGTAGGAATCTTCGTCAGTGATGTCAGGATGTTCTCCAAAGACAAGTAATGGAATTTAATCACAGTGAGCTACAGAACGACGTGCTGATTCAAGATCAGGATACTTGAGGCTGCTTCGCTTTTTTTCTGTTGATCCCTGTCACATCAATAGCGCAGAAGTTGCAGTCAGTGACATGTTTTGTCAGCTTCCTCCAAACCATGGGAATTCCAAACATCAGTCAACTCTTCTGCCTTTGGTCGACACAGTGCATGACTTGCATACCATGTGAGGCGGCCAAGCTTTTCCTGGTTACTAACTTTAATACCAAGATAAGCATGGTAAGTATGCGTTATGAAAGTTGGGACTAGATTCCTGTGAGGAACAATGGGTGTATTCACTGCTGATGTAGCAGAATACAAGATCTTCTAGTTGAAGCCATTTCATGCACCTGTACTGTTAGTACAGTTAGTCCTAAGTTGTCATATGCAAAATCTTCAGAATTTGTTTATTGCCTAGTATTTTCAATTCTGGTCCGGTAATTTACGGACAGTAATTTAATTACTGGGTTGCAACCATGTCACCCAGACGCTGTTCTCGGTACTTCCAATGTTTGGATGGGGGGACAAACATTTAAATATGACCGCATACGCTACAGCCCTTCAGTCAGATTTCTCTAAAAAACTAGCTGCAGGCAGTTTCTGTGGAGTAATTCATTAGAAAAAAAACTGCACACGGTAACATTTCCTTTCTTTTTTTTTTTTTGAATCAGTTCACAGCCATATAGAATGGAGCCTTGTAATTAAGCAGTTTATAAACTCTAGATCATATCACACTATCTGAGCCGTTTTCTGCCAAGCGATTCAAATTGAAATTCTTCAGATAAAGGATGCATTTTTGCCATGACTTGTCCCTCTTTTTCAAATTAAGAATTAAGCTTGCAGGAATGTGTTAGTTTGACATATATATAACAGTTATATTAGTTATATTATATTATAAACAGTTGGAAATGAGAATCAAATCCTGCAGCAAACTGTATGATATAAAGTTGAAGGAATGCTTTTCTTATATTAGGGTCTCTGCAAATAAAGACTTTTTAAGACAATGTCAAGAGACACAAAGGAATATTAGAGGCCCGTGGCACTGCACAGATGCTTTCCTAACTAAGCTTGTTATTGTTCATTGTAGTATTTGTTTTAAACACATTTTTAAGAACTTTCAAGGACATTTTATGGCTTAAAAGTCAAACTATTGGATTTTAGACTTTTAAGGCCCCATTGATACCCTGTTTATGCACAATGGCATAAGGCACCGCAAGCAAAAAAAGTTCTCCAAAAGTTGTGGGATGGTTAGACAGTTCTAAAATAAAAGCCATAAGAGCCCCACGTCACCCCACGTCTCACGGGGGCCGGCGCTTTGAAAAGCTTTAGATTGGTGCAGCATTTGGGAGTGAGCACATGGCTGGTTGTGGTGAGTTTGAAGCTTGCGATGTGTGGTTACAAAGCCCTGGTCCCAACCCGCTGTGCTTGTAAGTGTGGGCAAAATTTGGGAATGAGTAGCGCCTCAGTACAGATTTGGGAGCATGCAGACACTATGTAGCACTTTTACTGCAGGAGGAACTTTCGTTGTGTGCGGGGCTGCGTCGGGCTAAAGCTGATGTGCAACTACTTCTGACTCCGGGGTACACCCTGGACTGGTCGCTAGCCAATCACAGGGCACATATAGACAAACAACCATTCACACTCACATTCATACCTATGGACAATTTGGAGTCACCAATTAACCTAGCATGTTTTTGGAATGTGAGAGGAAGCTGGAGTCCCCGGAGAAAACCCACACATGCACGGCGAGAACATGCAAACTCCACACAGCGATGGCAGAGGGTGAAATCGAACTCGGGTCTCCTAGCTGTGAGGCTGCGCAGTAACCACTCCACTGCCATGCAGTCCTTAAAATGAATCGACACCTGCAATTTAGTTTTGTATCAGATCTGTGATTTGTATTTTTGCTCACTGCAGGGCAATAGGTTTGAACACTGTTACATCAACATTGGCACACTTTCCAGTTATACTCACTCAGTGAAATGGGTGTGCGACATTCTGCGCAACGGTAGTCTTGCCTATCAAGGCCGATCTCAGGACAGATGCTTAACTCATATTCAGACTGATGGCTGACTTTTGACCTCACACAGGGCTTAGTGATCAGGTTCATACATTTGCTATGGCAGCGGTAATAGCAACCTAAGAAAACAAAGTAAAAATTTGAGAGCAGTTGACATTCTGATAAATAATATCATCTGAATTAACGCTTATGTGTATACTGTACATACTACAAATAATCTCAATGAAGTGTCTGGTGAATTTATATCTAAGCAGAGTGGATGTGTATAACTCACCTGTGCAGGTGTACCATGTTTGGATGAGGCCCCAGATGATAGCGCTACATTTATCACATGTTTGTTTTACACTCTTGCTCTTCTCCTTTGAGAATCGGTGCTCGAGAACCATTCTCAGGTTTGGCTCATCCTCATCAGGGTCCTTAAGGGGGCACATTAAAAAAATACATGAAATACACACTCCGCAATTCATATGACCTCTCTCACAATACTATTGACAGACATCAGTGGTTCACATTATAACAACAGTCATATCATAATTAAAAACAAACTTACACATATCATTGTGATGTTTACAAGGTAATAAAGGCATATCTTAATCTTAATCTTAATGTACTCTTTAGCTGAAGCGCTATTGATTAGATTACATTTTCAGAAACAATAAACCAGCAATCTGTTCAAAGTCTTCATATAGGAATGTGATATATATCATTCTCCTCTCAGGACCAACCTTCAGCTCCTGCAGTTTGAGCCGTAGGTGGATCAGTTTTACCACCGTGTCCTTTTGTCTTTCCGAGTGTTCTGGCAGCTCCAAGATCAACTTCTTACACTCCTCAATGGCTAGTTTCAACTGCTCTATGTCGGAGGCCACAAACGAACCCTGTAATATGTAACAAACCCAATAAAAACATTAAAATCTGTCTGTTACCACTCATTTCCAAGCAAATTAATTAAATATTATAAAAGCTGTTTACCACAGGTCTCGAGAAATGGTCCTCCGCCAAACCAAGGTCCATGGTTCTGTCTGAACTTTGAATTCTGGTCTCAGAAAACAGCTCCTGTCTCGCTTCTAACAGAGGAAACAGCAAAAGGTAAAAAAAAAAAAACATGTCATTAAAAGTGCCTTACACCACATCGTCTGAACTTTGATACTCATCCCTTTGTGTCTTTAACATCACTGCGGTGACAAGCCATTACATAATTCGTCACATAGAACATTATTATTATACACTTATTATATAGTGTCAAGTATTCAATACTGATGGCTTTAGGATAATATTTGTTTCTACTTAACATGGTGACATGCTGGTTTTATGTTGTTTTTATGGACATCCAAAGCAGCAGTGGCAGACTATACACTACAGTCATGGCCTAAAAACCTAGGAACCAAAGTGGGTGTGAAAAATGAAAAACAATTAGCACAGAAATCTCCCATTTGCAAGTGCGCCTGAACGCCTCAGTGCAGAGCACACTTTCGAGCAGAAAGGAACAAGACAGCATGAAGGAGTTCTATGAGCAAGTAAGTAAGTTTGATTATGTTGTGCATTAAGAGTGTTTAATCTTAAAGATTGAATACCCACACTGTGAAAACCTGCCAATGTATGCGCGTCTCACAATGAGAGATAAGGCTTTATCGCTGGTTGTACGTATGTAATTTGTTTTGAACTTTGGACACTGCTTTATCATATTAGTTAAACTTTTCCTTTCAATTTTGTATCAAATTAATATGCAGACTTAAATCATTGCAATTGCATGAACAAAAGCAAAGCTGCAAAGTTCAAAAAATAAACCGAAATAAATACTGAAGTATTTGTAATTTGTAAGTTAACTGAGGTTGAACCGCTTCTCCTCACGAGGGTCGCGGTGGTGCTGGAGCCTATCCCAGCGGTCTTCGGGCAAGAGGTGGGGTACACCCTGGACTGGTCGCCAGCCAATCACAGGGCACATATAGACAAACAACCATTCACACTCACATTCATACCTATGGACAATTTGGAGTCAATTAACCTAGCATGTTTTCGAAATGTGGGAGGAAACCGGAGAACCCGGAGAAAACACACAGAGATGGCTGAATCGAACTTGGTTCTCCTAGCTGTGTGGCCTGGGCGCTAACCACTTGTCTGCCGTGCAGTCCTCAAGAGGAAACAATGAAGGAGAAGACACAGAAGACAGGACTAACTTTGTCATTTCACTATCGTTGTTGGTTCAAAATGAAATACAGGAAGTGTAACAAAAGCAATGCTTACACTGACTTTTCATTTCCTGTATAGTCGGTCCACTTAATATCTTGATGAACATTCACTGTCCAGAGAAAGGGGTGGAATTAGAACTAAATTTGATACATCGGGACGACTGTATTGCTTTGTTCTTGGTTAGAGTATACTCCAATACATTTTTGTTTCACCCTATTGCTGTATATGTGAGCCATGTACCGCAAATCGTAATGTATCATGAAGTACCCTGATATTTCTGGTCTTAGTGTCATGTCATTAACATTACCTTGCTGTGGGAGGGTCCTGCCCTTTTGGAGACCATCATCCTCTTCCTCACTGCGATCAAAGGGATTGAGTCGAGTTTGGCGGAAGTGTGCCAGTTTCTCGTCATACTCCATTTCATCGGCTACATCTAAGTAAGACAAAGATGAGACACTGGACATGTGTCATATTTATTACATGCTTTCTCTAATTCTCACATTGTGCATTTGTAAATGGAGAACTGCTTAACTCGTGGAAGCAATTTAACGAGAAACCATTTATTGCTACAGCATGATCCTGTTCTCACTCCAGTAACAGCTTCCAGAAATGTCCATGCTTAGTTAAGAAGCACAGCTGCTCAACTGCTTTCAGCGTTGGTATTTGGTGTGGAGTTTGATCATTTCAGACAGGAGATGGGCATACAAATTGATTAATTGTTAAGAAGTACATCAAACGTGTGTAACTGATTGTTGATAAATCCTCTATCAACAGTGATGTGTATAATGTGTGGCATACTCAGACTTACTTCAAATGCCGAGATGTATGATGTCGTTAACAATAATTGTTGTCAATCGTCAGTCTTTGGATGACATCCCATAAGAAAATCATCCCCTGTGGTTGTTTTTTCTTTCCGGGCTAGTCATACAGGCCTAGACTGTCATTAGATCTTAACCCAATACCGCATTTAAATGGAAGAGTGGCACTATTGCATGTTGGTTCTTGGTTAACATATTGAGATGCTATTGAGCTACACAAGAAAGTAAAATATTATACACTGCAGTGCATTCTACAGCACTGCAATTTGCAGTGCATTGTACACCATTGCAAACAACAATGATTAATATAAATAATAATGGTATAGCTAAATACCTGTTGACAGTGCCAATCTGTGTTGTCGGCAACATTACTGATTCAGCTGTTGCTCTGTTACTCATTAGATTACACATTAATATATATTCATAGATATATAGAATAATACATACAGTAAACGTCCCTAGTCATGTCTCAAAACAGATCATTGCAGAAAAGCATTTCTAAATTAAAAAATCGACAACAATGTGGCTGCCCAGAGATGAATGCTCACTAGTAACATGCACATGTACTTTTTGGTATTGACAGCACTGCATTAAGAGGTACACCATTTAGTTAATGAATGATCTACTCAGGAAAAGGCATCAATGCATGTCAACAAGCTAAAGCTGCATAGCATAGCTAAATCAGCTATTTACGCTAATGTGTTAGCTAATAAAACTTGCCCTGACATTAGTCAGACTAGTTTTAAGCTTACTTGTCATCGAGTCGGTAGTTCTTTATTGTCTGCAATTTTCGCGGCAGGTGGGGATGAATTTAGTTAGCATTTGTGTCCTTGCGCGTGTATGTCAGCAACAACACTAGGCGCAAGGCAATGGTAAAGTTTGAAATTTTCATAAGAGGTACAATTCCGGTCAATACTTTCAAAATAATGTAACCGCACATTAATTCATTTATTATAATTATATATTTATTTACAATAAATACACACAATAACATATATATTTATACATATTACATTACATTACATATCACATATATTAACTGAAGTCCAAAACGTCCCTATATGGTGCCGTATTGCAGATTAATATAACTTGCGGCATTTTATTTTGGAAGTATTCTCTCGAGCTCCATTTTCCCCACAATTTATTTAACTAACCTTCTTCCTAAGACATAGAAAAAGAAGTGCAACTCTATTTTTTATTCAATGTCTTTTGCAGTGGACATACATAGGTGTCAAGCGCCACTACCAACTGGATGGATAATACATATGTTTTTATAAATCAAGTTATTTACAATGACAAGCAGTTCATAGCTTGACTTGTCTATATTTTTATATTCCATTTCTATAGTTATAATATGAAATTAAACTTTGAAACGCATTGCAATCAGTCAAATTATGAATGATATTGCAAGAAGCACCTTCTTGGTTACACATTTCTGCCTTTGCTCCAAACTGTCAAACAAAAAATACAAGAACTCCACCACTGACTATCTATTGCTGGATGATAATTGTCCTACAAATTATTGCAGATACTATTGTAAACATTATTTTGAGACCATTTTATGGCATAGACTGCATGTACACTGTATCAAAAGAAATACACTTTAATTTCTCAAGAGTATTTAATATTGTAATTGCATTACAAGAGCTTTTACATAAAATAACAACAACATTATAAATGAAACAAACAAAACGACAAAAACACCCAATGAAACTAAAACTTTGAGCAAAAATAGCACTTTGATATAAATGACAATCAAACAAAAAAAATGCTGTTTCTACTGAGAAAAAAACTTAGATGAAAAGCACACACAACAATGAAGAACAATATATAAAATGTAGTATCAAGTCTTTGGAAACAAAATTGCACCTCAATAGAATTGAAGTTTTCTTCAATGCAATGTAAGTTAGCACAAGAGTAACTTCAACTCCGATAAAGTTGGATATAAAAGACTTCAAACCTGAAGTCTTACATGCATTTGGCGGTGGGCGAAATCGCTGTTTATTATCACCTCTTATATCATTTATCAACTTCTAAACAGTTAGCGGCACAAACCGGAACTCTTTCTTTGCAGTCGGCAGTGTGACCAACCACAACAGAGTGGGCGTGCCTGGAGGCGGGCCATGGGTGAAAGACATTGATACAGACCGGGAACCACAAAATCTAAGGAAATACAGCTGAATAGGTGCAGATTCTGGAAGAACGAGAACGCTTTCTGTGCTGGTTGTTGTGTGTAACTGCTCTATAGGAGTCCACAACTTAATACAAAGGGCCGAAAAATGAGCATAATAGTTCCCCTTTAAAATATCTACAGTATCGACAGTACATATTTGCATGATGCAAATAAATATGATGCATGATGCTTATGTCCAAGACAAAATGCAATCTATAATGTGTTCAAAGACACTACGACCCACTAACCATTGACTCCATAGTAACAAGTCTATGAAAGGAAATTGTGTTTACACAAATAAAGAGATGCTCTGTTTAAAGTTGCCTGACTATTTTCGGCAGAAGCATGTGTCCCAACCACTGATACTATAAAATCCGGACCTTGTATCATCACCAGAGATTACTGAATTTAACCCAGGCCTGACCACATCCCACAGCAGGGGTGTCACATCAAATTCTCTGTCCCCGAACATAAACCTCCTGAAGGCCCTCCCGCTCCATCCTTAAACCACCGCCCTCATACATACAGTCCTATTATTGAAAACAGCTTTTTCCCACTTTATTTGACAGTCCATGAACACACTCGAGTTATGTGTTATGAGATGCAAAGGTGAAACTTATACTATATACTTATACTATAGTAGCAATACAATAGTTCAAAATTTTGTTTGGCTTCTGGCTGCCCTGTTCTCACAATACAGCCTTTCTCCAAATGAGAAATCTTGTCATGTTTTAATCTCGTGTGACAGGATCTCACAACATCAGTCGTCTAGTTCTCATAGGTGTAAACTCTAAAATCTACGTAAATATTTAATTGTTTAACTATTTAATTACAATGTGTATTTTCACAGAGGAAAAGCTTTCCAAGGTTATTAATTGGGTTACAGACTGATTTAGTCATTTGTAGATGCATGTTATGCTAATTGGAGCCTCTAAATTGACCCAAAGTCAGCTGGTGAGGATGAGCGGCATAGAAAATGGATGGGTAAATTGGCCATAGGTGTGAATGTGAGCGTGAATGGTTGTTTGTCCATACAGTATATGTATGGACAAACCGAGTAACCCTAACCCAACTCAACTCAAGGACATGTTGTATATAATGGATGGATGGAGGTTAGGATGAATGTACTCAAACAAAAAGTTTGAAAGCATGAGAACTTGAGTATATTTCATTTGTTTGTCATGCCGTATTTTTATTTATTTATTTATTTTTTTACATTATAATGACTTTTTGTGTTTCCTGTTATTTTTGTTCACCCTCAAGGGGCTACCCCAGAGGGTCTGTTTTGTTTTCTGTAATGGATTAACCTGATCTTCCTAGCTTGAGTGAGTTTATTGTTTGAAAAGCTTACTGTGAATAATTGCCTTTGCTGTGAACAGAGCCGCTTTGTGCCGCTAAAAGAACAAGACAAGAGCGCTACCACACCCTGTAAGCATGTGCCTCCCAGGCTATAAAACAACATCCCTTTGATACTATTATTTCCTTTTAATATAATTCATCTTAATATGGAAATTCATTTGAAAACCTTTAAAGCAGTTAAATTGGTTTTGAAACAAGAAATCATTAGAGTTGATTTTTAGAAACAATTAAAACAGTTTATCTAAACGTCCAGCATAAAGGGGAACTATTATGCTCATTTTCGGCGCTTTGCATTGAGTTGTGGACTCCCATAGAACAGCCACACATGATAACCTGCTAAGAAAGCTTTCTAGATCTTCCAGATTGTGCACCTTGTACTGCAATGTTTCCATGGACTTGCTGCTTCTGACCCGGATGGTCTATTTATAGCATTGTGTTTTACAAGCTGTCTTACAAGACAGGCTAGCCAAATAGCCAATCAGTGAGCCCAGGTAAGTAGCTGCATGTCACATTCTGTCTTAACTTCCTGTGAATGCTGCTTGTCACCTGCTGGGCTAATCAATAGATGGACAGAAAGATTAAATCTGGTGTGGCGTGAGAGGCCACATGATCTCAGCCGATCTGCCGAGGGGAAATCTTGTGAATGTCATTCATACATTCACTCGTCAGTCAGGGTTTTTTTTAATTATTATTATTAAAAAGAGGTCCGCTGGCATTCTTCCATGTATTAGATCTGGATGGTGAACCAAAAGAAGTATTTGGTTCCAGATTTTGCGATATGGGATTGCCACCAGTTACAAAATCTCATCGTGACATCTCTCTGCATTGCGATCGTCATCAATGATGACAAGCCTTGGGTTTCTTATAAAGGAGACGCCATGCCACACCATCACACTACATCAAAGTTGTCCAAACCTTTTTCACCGACATTGAATTTTCCTGTGTTTTTCCCATTTTTTAAGATTTTTTTAAAATTTAATTTTATTTCTATAATGTGCAGCAGGCCAATAAAGAACAAATTGCAGGCCAAAAATGGCTCCTTTACCAAACTTTGGACACCCCTATATTACATTCATGAAAATGTTGTATTCCATTGGTGAAGCAAAAAGAATAGTGTTTGCTGCACTGTCACCACAATCTGGCTTTACACTCCATCTTCTGTTGGCACAATCAGGACATAAATCATCGGGGAGAATGCAAACATAGATTTAGAAATGTTAGTTACTCTAAAAAGATAATTCCTAATAGACTTTTTAAATAAATGCTTTCATTCATTTCCACCCTCAGACCATAAAAAAACTATTTACTTTACTTCCATTGGAAATTCCCATCCTTTCAATGGCGTTATTTACGACAGTGCAACCCCACTTGATCATGGGTTCAACGATACGCATAACAAATAGCCAATAGACAATCCTACTTCACAATACCTCTTTATTGTTAGACAACAATATGAAAACAGCGGAGCCTAACGGGAGCCCCAAGGCACCTGACTTTGGGCGAGCGAAGGTGTACACCCTGGACTGGTGACCAGTCAATCCTACAGCAGATACAGACAAACTGCATTCCTATGGCAATTTAGAATAAGGGTGCCCAAATGTTTTTCATCAAGGGCCACATACTGGAAAATGAAAGGATGCCACTTCTACCACTTATACTCACGAGGGTCGCGGGGGTGCTGGAGCCTATCCCAATTGTCTTCATGCGAGAGGCGGGGTACACCCTGGACTGGTCGCCAGCCAATCACAGGGCACATATAGACAAACAACCATTCACACTCACATTCATACCTATGGACAATTTGGAGTCGCCAATTAACCTAGCATGTTTTTGGAATGTGGGAGGAAACCGGTGTACCCGGAGAAAACCCACGCATGTACGGGGAGAACATGCAACACAGAGATGGCCGAGGGTGGAATTGAACTCGGGTCTCCCAGCTGTGATGCAAGCGCGCTAAACACTCTAGCGCCGTGCAGCCCGGCTATGAAGTTGTATTTTTTATACTTAATAATTTTTTTTATATTTCAAGACAAAAATGCATCTCAGCTTTGTGATATAGGTGAAAAACAATATTATTATTGTTTGTTTTTCCTTTAATTAAGACACAGAATAGAATAGAGACATAGAATTGAAAACGTCATTCCCTTCATTATACACCCAGACCAAACCGGATTTATTAAGGTAGACTGTCACGAGCTGGCTACGGGAGCGAGATGGAGCTATGAAATATTTAGTTGCTATGAAAACACAACACACCACAGTGTTGTAGCTTGAGGCACCCAGCACATGACTTAGTGCAAGTACTTTATAGAAAGCTTGATTGTAATACAAGTTGAAAGAGGCAAGTTGCTTTACTTTGAGGGATGACTGTGGGTTTTTTTTTTTTTTTACACAAAATAAAAATTGCTATGACCTGCTGCTGGCAGCAGTGATTGAACAAGAGGCTGTTGATGTTTGATGACTTGCTAACTCACTGGAACTTGTAACCTTTCTTACTTTTAGTGGTAATACAACCACTGCCAAAGTGCATATGCACAAAAGGACTTGGGGGGGGGGGCTGTAAGTTTTGCTGTCTTTATTTGAGACAAACACAACATGTACACATGACGTTACACCATTCATTCATTCATTTTCTACCGCTTATCCTCACTAGGGCATGCTGGAGCCTATCCCAGCTGTCTTCAGGTGAGAGGTGGGGTACACCCTGGACTGGTCGCCAGTGCTTCTCAAATTGCGGGGGTGGAACAGAGAACTGTCAGGGGGGTTTGTCAGAGGCAGGGTGGACTTCAAGAGGACCTATTATGCTCATTGTCGACCCTTCGTATTGAGTTGTGGACTCCTTTAGAGCAGCAACACACGACAACCCACACTGAAAGTTTTCTAGATCTTCCAGAATCTGCACCTATTCCACTTGTGTTTTCTTGGATTTCCCACTTCCTGCCAAAACAGTCTGTTTTAACATATTCCACCCAAGCCCCGCCTCCAGGCACACCCACTCTGCTGTGATTGGTCAAACTCCCAAGAGCTCCCAAGGACTTCCAGACTGCCGGACTGCAAAATATTGAAAGGAGCCATACACCCTCTTGTGCTCCTGTTGTGCAAGTGTAGCTAATGTTGTGGCCAGCCAATGTATATGTATTTAGTTGTCGAGTGCATTGACGCACCACGCAATCGCGCATATTACGGAACAACTTTAGCAAGTAACTTAACATACAAACCAAAATGGTGGCAAACTGAAGAAAACCTAATAAAGTGGAGGCATTGTGACAAACGCCAAGCCGTTTTCAACTTCCCAATTGCACCGTGAATGAGCGGTCGCTGTGTGTCACTGGCCAATCACAGAGCATGAAGAGTGAATACAGAATGAGCATTTTCTTTATACACGAATATGGATAATGACAAAATGTACTCGTTTCAGACTCTTATCCGTCAAAAATGTAATCTGTAATGTAATCGTTTATAACGAATATCCAGCTCATCCCTAGTACTTACATTCATTTTTCATAAAAAATCTCAACATTCTGAATATTTGCCATCTTCTTTTTACAAAAGGTCCAAGTTAAACACCTTTTCAAAAGATTCAAATTCAAAAGATATACAGCTCAATGGGCAGAAGAAAAATAAAACTTTATAATGTAGAATGTCCCACATATTTTCAGCAAAAAACGACCTTATTTATTTTATTTATAGGACATCTAATTTCAAATCTTCAGAAATCCATTTGTGTAAATATTGAAGCAGCATTCATTCATTTTCTACCGCTTATCCTCACGAGGGTCGTGGGCGTGCTGGAGCCTATCCCAGCTGTCTTCGGTCTAGAAGCGGAGTACATCCTGGACTGGTTGCCAGCCAATCACAGGGCACATATAGACAAACAACCATTCACACTCACATTCATACCTATGGACAATTTGGAGTCGCCAATTAACCTAGCATGTTTTTGGAATGTGGGAGGAAACCGGAGTACCCGGAGAAAACCCACACATGCACAGGGAGAACATGCAAACTTCACACAGAGATGCCCGAGCGGTGGAATTGAACTCTGGTCTCCTAGCTGTGTGGCCTGCGCACTAACCACGAGTTCACTGTGCAGCCCAGACTTTAGTTAATTCATGAAAAATTGCATAGTCATTATTTTCCAGCATAATCTAACTGAATTCCATTTCAACTTCAGATTTTCATTCCGTGACAAAATGGATAATTTTATGAGCAGTCCACACTATAAAAAGTGATTTTGCGATTTACATACGCAACATATTTTACATTGTTTAATTGCAGTGAGTTACAAAACAAAAACATGTTTATTATTAAGCCGTTGGCTCTCTGCAGAAGAGTCATGTGCTACCAGTCCCAGTGCATGAACATGTGCAACAGTCTGAATGCATGCGTGGACTCAGTCTTACAGTCACGCACAAAAAAAGAAATATCACAAAATATCACACAGTTATTCACGGTCATCTTTTTTTTAACCAGTCTTGGATGACTTTGTTACTTTCTCCATTATGACATTTTACACACACACACACATACACAAAGAAACATTTCCTGTTTCCATCAAAAACAGTATATTTAAAATTGAAAAATGTTGTGATTTCACAGGATTGTTCAAACTACAGTAGGGTAGAGCTTAATACGTCCCTGTGCACTATCCACCCATCCATCCATCTATTTTCGATGCCGCTTATCTTCACTACGGTCGCGGGGGTGCTGCTGGAGCCTATCCCAGCTGTTTTTGGGCCAGGGCCGGGGTACACACTGGACTGGTCGCCAGCCAAAAAAACATTCCCACTCACATTCATATCTATGGACAATTTTGAGTTATTGGAATGTGGGAGGAAACCACACAAGCACAGGGATAACATGCAAACTCCAAACATAGATGTTCAAGTGGAGAATCAAACTCCTGTACACTAATTAGCCGAAAAAAAATTAAACTTCTGTTTTGACGATTGAAAAAAGCATTAAAAATATACAGTGAATTATGACAGAAGAAGGATTCAAATCCTTTGTTTTTGTGTGTACAGATACAGCACACGTTAACATCACATATAATACAATGGCTGCGTTCCAATAGCAGTTTGAGTTGCCCCGATTGACGTGCCCGAGGCACTTGGTATGACATCATTGCCAACGTCATGCGGAGGCCACTTGGAAAGGAAGTGGGAGGAGTAGAAGTGATAAATGGAACACACCTGCCCTTCTTCTCTTCCAGCCCAAGCAATCACGGTTTCGTTTTGTTTTAGTTGGTTCAAAAGTTGGATTGTTTATTTGTTTATAAATTGTTTGCCCTGACATGTTGCCACTGCAAAGGTAGTCAAATACAGTAATTATCTTGCTTATTTTATGCATCCACCACCCAATGGATATGTTTGCGCCACTACAATGCATTGTGTAAAGTCAGTTGTCGGTCAGACGCCAAAGAAACAGGAGCACAGGAGCAGCTCCTGCAGTGTTTTACGCAGCTCCTGGCTCCTGTAGGCGTAGATGAGCGGGTCTATGAGCGAATTGCAGATGATTAATATGAGGAAGAGGTTAAAGTTCCGGAAGAAGCAGTTGCAGAAGGGGCTGGTAGGGCAGGTTAGGATGAGGATGAGGTGCAGGAAAAAAGGTCCCCAGCATACGATGAAGACGCCCAGCAGGATGGTGATTGTGATGCCGCCCTTCATGTTAGTGGATGGGCGCCGCTTTTTGGGGAAGTTGGCGGCGATGCTCCGTGAGTGCATGTGCGCCAGCAGGAACATGTGCAGGTAGAGCACGGCATTGAAGACCAGGCTGGAACAGAAGAAGGTCACCAGGCACACGATGACAGCATTGTCTGTGTGGTAGACGATGAAGAAGATGCTGGAAGTGATGCTGGCCAACCACACGGCAGCGATGATGGTCACAGCCCGCTGTTTGGTCATGATGCTGTGGTAGCGCAGCGCATAGAAGATGGTGATGTAGCGGTCAGCCGCGATGGTGCTCAGGAAGGAGAGTGACGACACCACCGAGCTGCAGATCATCACATCGATAATGTTGTCCAGGTGACGCAGCATACCCGGTTGCACGTCCATCAAGCCGTGGTCGTGCAGCAGCATGACGATGGTCTCCACCACGTTGCTAACACTCACCAGCATGTCGGACACGGCGAGGCAGCAGATGAAGTAGTACATGGGTGAGTGTAGGTTGCGGTTCTTAATGATGGCCAACACCACCAAAATGTTCTCCAATAGGCTGATGAGGCCAAGCGACAGGAAGAGCTCCTGCGGGATCTGCAGCTGGAGGCACTCTAGAGAGCTTGTGTTGGTCTCATTGTCCTGCATAATATCTCCAAAATAGTCATGGTGTCTGAAGTGGTTATCCTGGGAACTGTTGGAAAACTCCATAGCTCCTGAAGAGAAGAGATACAAGCCAAAATAGTTTGAACGTAGCTCCCTCACTATCGTGTGTTTTCAAAAAATAATACATCATTGCCGTTTTATGGTTGACTATTAATCAAAAATATTAGTCAAAAATATTGAAAGGCATGCTATACATAGTATTCTGGTTACTAGTTGTCAGTATTGGTGCATTGATGAGTCCTGACATTACATGAATGACCTTCCCACTGCATGAAGTCAGGCATGAAAAAAAGTTCTCCTCCCATTTTGTGTGGAAATGGTAATTTTTTTGCTTCTTACTTTGGCTTCTTCCCCACTTAATTTGAGACCCTACTTCAGTTTAGGATAAACAAATTAGATAACTAAACTAAACTAAATCAGTGGCCTCTTTTGTCCCTGTAGTGATCCTGTAGCCTGTGCTACACAGTTAAGCAATGTGTTGTAAACAAAGAATAATAAATGTGACGAATGGGATGTTAGTTCATGGCTACAGTACTCTAATGAATGTGATTACTTTACCCATTTAGAGGCTATTAGCAAAGTCAGAGTATGCTCGAGCTAGATTGATTGTAAAATAATTCTGGAGAGAGGAATTTATCCACTTTTAGATTAAAAATTTTTATTCAAAATGAATGCAGTTGTCCACCAACGGATTCTGGGATTACCTCCACAACAGGCATCGACCACCTTATGGCCACAGCTCGGATCAGCCGCCTCGACAATGAAGGCACGGAACATGGCAAATTCGGACTCAATGTCCACCGCCTGCTTCGGAACATGGTCAAAGCTCTCCCGGAGGTGGGAGTTGGAACTCCTTTTGACAGGGGGAGTCTGCCAGTCGTTCCCATTGGACCCTCATAAAACGTTTGGGCACCCCCCCCCCCCCCCCCCCACCATCGGATCCAACTCACTCGATGTACATCGGTGGTTCTGCCATCTCATTAATCACCCTTTCTATTATTCCCATGCCGATGGGCTCCATCATACCCGGCAACACCAAAGGTAGATAAACGGTATAGAAAATGGATGGATATCGATTATTTGGTTTTTTTTGTCACAAAAAAGGGAGGGACATGGAGATAGAATTCCTGTATATACTTTCCTCTTCCTGTTGATAAGTAATTTGGGATCTTTTTTTTCCATGTTTGATACAATATTTATGAATATGAATATGACCATTTCAACCATCTTGTTCATATTATTATTTTTGGCATTTCCATGTATAAAATATTGAGGGTAATCCTAATAATACTGTCATTGCTTCTTTAGTCCTTTGGATTATAAATCCCCTATATAATGTAATATAATTTCTTTTTACAAGCATTTTGGAGACCCTTTGTTACCCTTTCCTTTGTTTATTAAGTCTCTCAATTGACAATGCACATCATAGAGCTTCATATAAATATTTAGAAAGTGCTTGTATGCGTCATCTCCATCTTTTCTTACAATGGACACATTTCCAACTTCGTTCTTCCAAATTTTTCTTAATAACATCGAGACTGTCCTCTGTTTGTAGTCTTTGAAATGTCCTTTTGCTTTCTACCTTTCTCCTCCTGTATGTTTCATTATGAATTATAAATGCTGCAAGATGACTGATCAATCAAGATGATCACTGATGTCAGTAATTAGCAGACCATTAGAGAGTTCTAATATGGTTAATCGGTGTAAAACAACAGACTGGTAGTCAAGACAAAGACTAAATCAATGGGAGACAGAGTGAGGAAGAAGACTTAAGTTAAGCCTTGAATAAAAATCAGCCTAACAAAAATGATGCACTACTTTTTGACAGGCACTGAGTACTCTGAAAAAAATCGTCATAATTGTCTAGAATGTTCTGGCTCGATTTGAAAAACTGACACAGAATAATTTGACAGAGCACTGGGGGTGTTGGAATTATTCTTATATTAATGTAAAACTCTTTTCAGAAATGTTATTTGACTGAAAAAAAGAAATGAAACAATGAAAAAAAAGTGTCTTGCATGAAACTGGTATCACAATGTAGCATCATTCCCAACAGCAACCAGCAACAAACCCTTTTGGCCATTATGGCGGCATGCGAGTGTCATATGTTTGTTCATATGAAAGTGTAATTGTTCTTTCCTCACCGGTAAATATGTCAATAGCACAGCAGTATGCAGTCTTCTCTGCATTGGATTGCACCTTACCATACTATGCCATACCATACAATACCATGTCATACCATACTGTACCAACTTTATTTATAAAGCCCTTTGACACCCATAGTTGTTCCATATAGGAAAACTTTTAGAGACACATTACAAAACCGAGGTCCAATAAAAATGTTATATTAAATATAATAAAACAAAGCCAAATTGAAAAAGTATAAAATCAAATTGTATTTGTAATTGTAAAAATCTAATTGTATCAAATCATGTTATTGTAATTGAAGTGAACCATATCAGTCGTATCATCGGGAGTATAGCTTAAGCTACGAATTCGTACTCTGAATTCATTTTTTGCATTTAGAGTGGAAAATTGATAGTTAATAGGTAAAATAATATTGGAAAACAGAGAAATTGGATTGATAGGTTATCAAAAAAACACTGGAAAAAAGGCTTGATAAAGAAAAAAATGGGTGATAAAGAGTTAGTTGGTTTTAGCCACTGTTTCTGACTCAACACAATAATTGAATTTTGCTCTTCATATCTATTTTTCATGCTGTTGGAACGTACCAGTGGTAAGTAGGGAATGTGCGTCTCCTCAGCCTCTTTATGGATGCAAGCTGACAAACACCAAGATCCAGAAAAAGTAGTGATCCCAAATCATGTTCGATGAAGGTACCAGTTCCGTCTGTGGTACCAAAGCTTGTAGAGATTTTACAGCAGCAGGACCAGCATGACATGAGCGTTTTGGTACAGAGAGAGAGAGAGTGGAGAAATGATTTGGTCCTGGTGTTGGACTCCAGTGACAATTGAAGGGGACTCCTCCTTGCTTGCTGAGATCATCAGGTTTCATGGTGATGATGAGCAAGCAGTTTGGGAAAAAAAATAAAGAATGACCTTATGCTTATTTTGATTTTACATATTCTTCCTCCTCTTTAAACTTGTTCTTGCCGACAGCTTTTATTTCAACACATTATTTGTGCATATGCATCTGAGACACTCAAGACAGAGCTGTATTCAAAGCATGGCGATATGTTTCAGCATGTGATCCTTGCAGTCAAATTGACCTACATACTTTATGTTGTGTGAGCATCAAAAAGGCTGTTATTTATGTACTTACGAAGCTTACTTTGAGGTTTATAACTGACCGCATATATCAATATTCCAATCTTTGTTTGCAATACCCATGAAACAATCTTGCAGTGTTAACTGCACGAGGTAGTTCTCTTAAATCTCTAGGAACAACTTGGTGTACTCCCGGTGGAACTGGAAAAGGTGGCCGGAGACTGGGAAGTCTGGGCTTCTCTACTAAGAATGACCTTGACCTGGATAAGCAGGGGACAATGGATGGATGGCCCGCTCTTAACATGCTGTTTTGACAGTCCCATTTAAGAATGTTCAAAATAATCTAAAAACAAACCATCTCCTGCTTTATGCGACAATGAATGTTTGGAAATTGAATGGCGGTGTTTTTTTTTTTACATGCATACAAGGTTACATTGAAGTACACCATACTTTCAGTTACATAATTCAACATGTCCGAAAAGGCATAGAAAGAAGCAGATCTTATTAGATTCCACCCTTTCTCCATGTCACAGTAATTACTAAACTTTTTTCATTGTCACAACGCAACATGCGGGCATTGCGGTACGACCCCAGGATGCAGAGACCAGGACCGGATGCAGGTAAAATGTTCATTTTTAATAATAATTGCGGCAGCAGGATACAGCAACTGAGGAGCGCAGACCAACAAACGATAATGATCCCATGTAGGGGAGAAGCACACACCTGAACTAAACGGGCAACAGAAATTAGGAACAGGTGTGGGTGATAATAGTAACACAGCAGGAAGTGAATGCAAAAATAAACAAAAACAAAAGAAGCCCAAGAAGGGAACGTAAACAAACTGTCAAGTGTTAACCTACACAGGGTGCGACATTCATAAGCCGAACGAAACAAAAAGTTCATGTCCTATGTATCAGCCACAAAATTTTAATTCCCTTTACTGAAAATATGGTCCAAAAAGAAGGAGAGCGGAAATCTAACAAAAACAAGTGCTTGGTATATTTGTGTGTTTGTGTTTATACAAGTACACCTTCACAAGAGTATCAATGATAACAATGCACAAATGGGATATTTAAATGAAGAAAAATCTTGTGGCTGGGATTGGCTGGCGACCAGGAGGTCGCCCTGCCACATGCAAGTCGGCTGGGATAGGCTCCAGCATAACCCTGTGACCCTAATAAAGACAATCAGCATAGAAGATGGATGTATGTGATATAATATGGACCACATTTGGAGAAACAAAACAAAAGTAACCAGCTTTTACATCAACAACTTTCTGTGTCTGATAACCTGTCATATCTCACAAGGAAGGGGAAATACAAAATGTTATTTTCTCAGAAAAACTCATCAGCAGACATGCTACTGCAGCTTCACCAAGTGTGCGGTTTTGCAGCTTTTAACTGGGTTTGTCCTCTGCTTGCTTTCTTACAATGATGCTGTGCAGCAGCGGTGGCGCCATCAGCCTCAGACAGTCTCTGACTTCCACACGTCACTGCTTCTGGGCTGTTCTTGGCCCATCACATGAACCGTCCTACCAAACTCCCAACGATAGCTTCAGGTTAACTGAAAACAATGACATCATTTTGCCGACAAGAACACCAGCTCTTCGTACAGATCTATAGGACAACGGACATTTGATACACAAGCTGTTCTAAGATGGTACTAAGTGGAATGAATGGCTCATCAAAGTCCAATAATGTCCATACCCATTAAATGGTTTTGTCGTGGATATTTTACAGAAAGACAAAAAAAGCAAGGCACTGTCATTCTTCATTCTGCCAGATGGAAACCATATAGTCTTCCGGGCTAGTTTGCAGGCTGATAAAGTGACATCAGAAATCTGAGCGTCAAGTGCAGGGGTCTCCAACAGGTAGTTGGCCATCTGATTTTGAGTAGCTCATCATAGGGTCAAAGAATATTTAATCAAATTCTTAATAATGAAAAAAAATGGTCAGAAGTCAGAAATTATGTCTCTATTTGATAACTAAATTACCACCATGACAGAGCCAACGTACACAGGGTACAAATTAATATTCACAATGATTGGTTCAAATACAGATGACAAGCATTTCTGCTATCTACAAGGCATGTCATGTCGCTCACTTCATTCAGTTTTCTTAACTGTAGAGAATTAACTCAATAGACAAAAGCAGCACATAATTGGACAAGGTCAAGCAAATTGGGCATCTGCACCACAAAAATAAACACTGAATGGTGACTACTTTACATGTGCTTTGTCTTGGAAGAGGACTTGTACAACTGGAGCACGAGTCTGTTTCCGGTGAATATTGACCTCCACCGAGACTGCCCTTTGTTACCAATTCTATTCATAATTTTCATGGACAGAATTTCTAGCTTTCTAGCTGAGTCCAGCTGTGGCCTCATCAGGCTGTTGACTGATTTGCAGCTTAGTGTGAAGCTTTTGGGGATGAGGATCAGCACCTCCTAATCCGATTCCATGGTTCTCAGTCAGTAAAGGGTGCTCCCTCCGGGTTGGGAGTGAGGGGTCTTGCCTCAGTTGGAGGTATATAGTGTCTCGGGGTCTTGTTCATGAGTGAGGGAACTTTGAGTGTGAGGTCGACTTGCGGATTGGTGCAGCGTCTGCAGTCATGTCACTCCCGATTTACAGGTCAATCTATGTTCCCACGCTCACCTATGGTATGAGGTTTGGGTTGTGACTGAAAGAAAGCGATTGCAGACACAAGTGGCAGTAATAGGTTTCCTCCGACTTGGTGTCCTCCTGGTGGAACTGGAAGAGGTCTGGATCCCTACTCAGAATGCTGCCTCGGGACCTGGACCCCGGATAAGTGGAAGATAATGGCTGGATGGATGGTGACAACAAAGACTTTCCAGCCCAAACTGTCTGTTTGTGCGTAAAATGAAAGATAACATCTTTACACAAAAATTATTGTGCGTAAAAGGAAAGATAACATCTTTTTAAAAAAATGAGTAAATAGTTTTCCTGAAAATGATTATATAACAAAAAAAATCATGACAAAACTGATAAAACACAGAACTTAGTGTTTAGTTTATGGTCATTTTAATTCAAAGCCTACACATAGTCTACATATACACTTTCTTTTTGATAGATGTTATTTTGAAGCCAATGAATGTAGTCATGGAGGTACATCAAAACCCACTCAGTCCCATTCCTCCTCATCTCTGAACTGGTCCTCTCTGGGTGGCTCTTGAAACCTGATGTTTGCCAGCATGTCCCTCATTGCCACCATGAGGCGATTCACTTCCTGGTTTAGCTCCTGTCCAGCTCGTGCCACCTCCAAGTCATCCTCCTGCCTCAAGCCAGCCTTGACAAAGAAAGATTCAGCTATAAAAATACATAAAGGTCTAACTGCAATGTCTCTCTGACATGAATTCAGTTTTATATGGCGGATTACAGCTAATGGAATGTGGCATGTGTATCTACAGTGTGTAAGTGAGAGGGTAAGCCACAGTTGTTTTCACGAACATGATGATGTCGTTTGGAAGTACAGAGCTTGCAGCCTTTGTTACATGTTCTTTATCCAAACTGAAAGATGGCTATCCAGATGACACCACCCCCGCCTTGTGCCCATCTGTTTACATTAAGATTTACAGCTGATGGTTTGTGAAGGAGCTGGGCTCAGCATACTGGTAAATACTGTGGTACATTTTTATTCCTTTTGGTGAAGCCAAGCTACATAAGCGTGATTCAACTTTAGCGTCACTTGTCAGTATGATGCAGTGTAATTATACACCTCTGCAAATCGCCATTAAAAAATCAACTGTCATTAACATTAATCATCTTTGTAAAAGCAGAATGCTTCATTATTTCAATAGATCTCATGAAAAAGAAAGTGTGCTGGTTTTCTAGTGAATACGTTTGATGTGTCTTGAAAAAAGTAGCTTAAGTGCCAACATAATTCATGCTAAGTAGAGCAGTGTACTTCCTTTGCGTTCCACCATGTAAAATATCCAGGAAGACCATTAGACCTCTACATTGCATTCATTGCTACCGGGTCTCACTGTATAGTGGTCAATAAGCAGAAGGAAAGTTGCTGCAAATTGGTCAAAATTTCTACAAAATCTGGATTAACAACCAAACTCTAAATCAATACAACTGACAAGAACTCTTCAAAAAAAAAAATCATTTCATTTCATTCTTATTTTGGTTTTCCACGACATGTTGGGTAACAAAATACTTGTATTAAAGTCATGTGCCTTCTTTCATTTTTATCCACTTGCTGCCTTTTGCCTGAGGCTCATCATGAGTGTTGGAAAGAAATGTTATCCTCACAGAAGAGCTGTGCTATCAAAGTTTCTGCCAGGGATGACTGAGTACACCACTATCTGTATCTGTATACCCATCTAAATTATCTGTATTCCGATCCGCACTTGGAGTGGGCGGGGTATAAACCGGAAGTGTGTGTTGTTTTACCTGGAAATGGGCAGAGCTTCAAGATGGACTTAAAGCTGTGCCTTATTTTAAGTCTAAAATGTGTGATCATGCCCGCTGTCTTGATAAAAACACATTGTATTTTATGAAACAAGTTCAAGATTGCAAGGTGCATACTACAACCCATTGAGAGGAGTGTAATATTTTAGCCATACATGCAAATTGCTTGATGCCGCCCTTGTGCGCTATCGCCACCCTATAGTTGCTATTTATAGAGCTTCTGCATATACAGTGGTTTGAAAAGGTTTGGGCACCCTTGATAATTTTCAAGATTTTCCTTTATAAATCAATGGTTGTTGGGATCAGCAATTTCAGTTAAATATATCATATAGCAGACGAACACAGTGATGGATGAGAAGTGAAATGAAGTTTATAGGATTAATAGCTCTCAAACGGTGTAATTCAAAACTGAAAGGTATTATATTAGTAAAGGCCAATTTTTCATTGTTCAGCTTGTGTGAGTGTGTATACAGAGCATTAGAATGTACAGGTTTTTGTGACAATATGGAAAATGACCAATTGCTGCTCCAAGGGTTACAGGGTACTGTAAATGTGCACTCACCTGAAGGTTGAAGTTTGGCAGCAAGGAACGGAAAAACAGTGACAATGTGCTCTCATTGGATGCTCCAACATGCTGCCTAAATGCACACAGAGGTACAAAACGTTATACAGCTAAGCAGAGGTATGACTAGCATTGGTCACTAAATCAATGAGTGAAGATCTGAATGTCTTATATTACCTCTCCGGCCTTGTGTATGACACCACAGAGTCCAATGGGGGAAGGGGGTCGAATCCCATCATGGGCTGAGTGGTCACCTCCTGACAGTCAAGCAAAAGCAGAAGTGTCAAGCAAGTATGTGATAAAGCTATTGTAAACTAAGTCAATACCAAAGATGTAATTAAATGTTTTTATAAACGCTTGATAATGAATTTACAGCGTTCTCTCATTAATCGTGATGGTTAGGTTCCCAAAATAGGCCACAATAATTGAAATCCGTGAAGTAGCCAACTATACAACTTAGGATTGGGTCCATATCACCCAATCCTATTTTATAGTAATATTTATTTGTTTTATTACTGATCCGGCCCCCTTTGAAATATCTTCCTCCATGTGGCCCCTGAGCTAAAAATGAGTTTGACACCCCTGTTGATGATTTTTGGATTTTCTTGAGGCTTCATCATGAAACAACTTCAATACGTATCTGAGGTGTCTTTTTCCAGTGAGACTCCAAACAAGCTCAGACAACCCCAAGATGTCTGCATGAAATGTATTAAAGTTGCTGAACATTTTATATGTTGTGCACAGAGAAAAAAACAGCCTCTGGTTGGCAAGAAAATTGCAGCTGTCTTCTTGTCTTTCACAACCACCAATGAACACAACACTTTATCATTTACACTCTCTCCTCCACTTTATCAAGTAAACTCTCAAAAGGCTGCAGAGATTTATTAAAAAGAAAGAGATGAAACGTTAAACGCAGTTTGACAGAATAATTTCACATGAGAAAATCATTCTCATTAATAGTCCACTGCCCATCAAAACTTTGCTTTCACTGTAGACTAAAAGAGGATACCCTGCAGTTATTTGAATGGGAAGACTGTCTTACCAGAGGCAGACTGGATGTAGCTTCTTTGATCTCAGACAGCAGAACATGACGATGAATGTTCCGTGGAGCACTCTGATACCTCTGTTTTCGCCTACAACACAATAGAAATAAGTAAACCGATCTTTAAGAAAAGTCAATAAAACCTAACTACACTTGCTCTTTGATGTTAGCCAAGTTGAGTGGCGAGGACAAAGACAAGTATACTATTTTTGATGCTACACTACATTGCAGTTTGATGGGAATTATTCAATTTTTAGTCTTTGTCACACTTGAAATTATATGATATGAAAATGATATGGTCATTTTGTGTGACTTTATAGCTATTCTTGTGACATGAAGAATTATACAGGGCTATTTGACTTAGATGGCTTCCACTGTTATGTTTGTCATGTGCTTTTGTGTCACAGTACTGTTGTGTAAACATGACAGAACCAGGAAACTTCACATTGTAAAATCACATTGATCTAGATTATCACAAATGGTACTAGTCAAAGGTTTTGACACACTTTCTCATTCCACTGAATGCACTTATAAGAAAGCAGTGCAAGCTTGAGCTCACTTGTTTTGGCAGTCTTCCACCAGTGAGTCTTTTGCATCAATTCGACATAGGACCTCTTTCACGCTCTCTTCCAGCCAAAGCATAACTGCTGCTTCCCTCCACAGGCTGTACATCCTCCCCACATATAAAGCAGTCAGTTCAGCCAAGGCTGGTGGCTGTCTGGAAGGAGTAAATGCATATGTCACAGAGGGGTAGTAGATACTAGAATAAATATGAGTAGTAACACCAATAAGACAACATTAGGAAGGAAGTTTACATTACCCAAACTGACTGCTAGGGCCAAAGAAAGCATGTGAAGTGACCGTGGCATCAGGCTGCACAGTACACAGATCCAGTAAAGGCATCAAAACTATAAAACACACAGAGATTTGTCATGACCTTGACATTAAAAGAAAAAGTATAATTGTTTAGATATGATGAGCAAATAAAGTATGGTGCTGTTAGAAGAAGTATCGGCGCATATGCTTGTTAGTGGTTTTCTGACCTCCAGGGAACATGATTAGCGCATCCTGTAGCATCCGATCAGCTTTGTGTTTTGCTTTATCACTTTCTTGAGGCTCTATATCTTCCTGCTGACTGAGTTGGAAGTGGCAGAGTGCGGTGGAGAAAGCAAAGTTTGGTAGCTGGGATAGATTTCTGTGCTCCTGAGACAGACAAATAATGCGTGTCCACCAATGGAAAGTTGACCACGTAAAATGAAACATACAGTATTTGGGAAAATATGAAGCACAATTTTACCTCCCAGTCCTCATAAAGCTGGAGGAGAGACTGGTATTGTCTGGAACGCAGCATCAGAAAATCAACAAGCAGCAGCATGCAAAGCGGGTCCGAGTCTGGGTCCAAACTAGTGGAAGTAAAAAAAAAAAAAAAACAATTTATGAAACAATCCTCTCTAAGAAATAACAACAATGTCCTTAATATTTCCAGTGGCTGAGTGGTTAGTGCACGTTAGTGCATGTTCTCCCCGGTTTTCTCCGGGTACTCCGGTTTCCTCCCACATTCCAAAAACATGCTAGGTTAATTGGTGACTCCAAATTGTCCATAGGTATGAATGTGAGTGTGAATGGTTGTTTGTCTATATGTGCCCTGTGATTGCCTGGCGACCAGTCCAGGGTGTACCCCGCCTCTCGCTCGAAGACAGCTGGGATAGGCTCCATCACCCCCTTCCCCGTGACCCTCGTGAGGATAAGCGGTAGAAAATGATTGAATGAACGGCATCACGCTAGATAGTGTCTTGTGTGAAATACCAACTTAAATGTAAAAAAATCACAATTTGAATTTCCTGTGCCAATGACTACTTAAATCAGTATAATTGCAATTGTATGGTATTTCAAAAGGCAACAAACAGACCAATGTCTTAGACCACAAACATTTCAAGGCATTTGCGTGATGAGTCAAAGTACAGGACATTCTTGTTTGCTCAGACTTTTAGTATTGCGTGCCATCCTATACTAAGCAAAAACATAGAACCTAACAAAGGAGCTTTGTTCCATTACATACTGTTGTATATGTACTGTAATTATTTGACATCTCAAATTTTGTTTTTGGACTTTCAAATATTTCTGCTCTTCTTCTCCTACCTCAGAATCAGTTTGCAGTACTCCAAAGCTGTCCGGGGGCATCCTCTCTTCTCAAGGAACATCATGTGCTTGTACAGAGCCAGATAAAATGCCCTGAAAATAAATATCAGTATATTTCTGCGAACTTTTGGGGAAATGAAAGTCACAAACAATTTGGTATAACATGTTTTAAAATGAACCAGACATTCCTAAACAAAGGACAGTTAAGTAAAGCAAGCAAAATAAAAAATATCCATCCAACCTGTTTTCTGGTCTGCGATAATCCAGTCTGCAGTTACCAGAGGTCAGACTGAATACAGGGTGAAATGCACACTCAAAGCTGTACAAGGCCCTCTCTGGAACAAAAAACAGAATATTTGATCAATCAACAAATACTGTACACATCACATATAGTGGCACCGCGGTTACTGTCCTAGTTAACATGTAAGAAACCAAATACTGATGCTTGCATAAAAGACCATATTGTAAGAGATGTCTGTAAGGGTCTACTGGTTATTTAGAGTCTAAATAACTCATCTTACTGGTCTCAATTTAGACCACTTAAAGCGATACGCTGCTCTGGTAAAATAAAGAGAAGCTATTAGAACTACACACCAAGTGACTATCCATGACTAATGCTGATAATGCTATTAGTTTAATGCTACTTTACTACATAATGCTGCTTTAAAATAAAGTACAGGTAGTTAATGGGGGGCCGCACGATGGCCCACACAGTCAGGAGATCGGAAAGACCTGGGTTCAATTTTCTGCTTGGGTATCTCTGTGTGCCGTTTGCGTGTTCTCCCCGTGCATGTGTGGGTTTTCTCCGGGTACTCCGGTTTCCTCCCACCTTCCAAAAACATGCATGTTAGGTTAACTGGCGACTCCAAATTGTCCATAGGTATGAATGTGAGTGTGAATAGTTGTTTGTCTATATGTGTCCTGCGAATGGCTGGTAACGAGTCCAGGGTGTACCCTGCCTCTCGCCCAAGGACAGCTGGGATAGGCTCCAGCATACCTACAAGCCTAATGATAGGCGGCATAGAAAATGGTTGGATGGTTGGTGGGTATAAAACAAGGTTCAAAACCATTCACACTCTGGTTCTGAGGGGGTCTTCATTCATTCATGGGTTCATTCATTCTTGTTTTGTGTCAACGATCCTCACCAATGAGGTCCCTTGCCATCTCCTGATCCTCCTGTATGCGACATACGTCAGAGAGTTGCAGTAAAGAATCAGTGTGGTAGGGGTTCAGCTGCAGCAGAGCCTGAAGAGGCAGCGACATACGAGTATTGTTAGAATGTGGGACTCTCTATATACATAATGTTTATTGGGTTCATTTATATTTTAGTTTGTTTTCTTTTAATATATATTTTAAGTGGTTTTGCAGAATCTCAGAATTGTTTGTCCAGTCATTAGAATGACTTTGTGCCACAATTCAGCGGTCTGCGAGTAGATATTACCACGCACGAACGTTCTCCTCATGGTAACAGCATTTCAACCATCTTATATATCCATTATTATTCATTATATATTCGCATAGCCACCGGGGCATGATGTTATAAATGTCATTGTTTACGTTTTCGTCATTTGTACCAGCACAAGTCATTTCTTATCATTGGAAAAATCTATACCGGTACATAAAATATATCGCCCAACCCTAATTCTGAACAATCTAAAGTACAATATATAATAAATGCGCTGTTAGAATATAGCAAAATATAAACTGGCAATGGAAAGAAAGAAGCCTCTGTTATTCTATTTCAAAACATTTTTTAAGAACACTGACAAGATATTTTCATTACAATTATCCTGTTGTCCACCTTCAAATTGTAATTGTTTATGGATGGTAACTTGTTTGGGGAAGAAAATTCAATTTTTGAGGTGACTTAATGAAGCATTTGTTTTCCCTCAAAATCAGATCACTAGATAGTCAGCAGTTCTTTAAATAAGCACAGTGCACACACAAACAAAATATGAAAGGAGTAATAGTGTGCTTTATATTCATTAGACTTAGATTTTGACTGTATATAATTACAAAAGGACACAGCAGAGCAATGCGCTTTTACCACAATGTTGTTTGGATCCATGGACTCAACAGCATCAAAGAACTTGAACTGTACTTGCTGGTAGTCACGACCATGCTCAAAAGTGAAGTATTGGATGCCATCTTTTGACTCGAGTAAGGTCATTGAGATTCCTGGAGAGACATACAACGCCTAAAGTGCATACAGTACTCAAGACTAGGAAACCTTTAATAGCATAAAGATCACAAACAGGCAGTCTTTATGATGACATCAATATCACAAAAGCTACATTCTTCTTCTAATTTTACATGTAATCACAGCATTCACAGCATCAAAAAAATTCTAGGGGAAACCCTGAATAAGTGTAATAGATGTTACTATAGACTGGAAGTTTCAAAGTGTATGTGTGCGCTTTTTATATTTTGAATTAGTTACAGTAAGGATGACAATGCACAGGCATAACGTATGCAACACGTGACATACTGTATAAAAATAGATTGATACAAGACAAAGCCAACCTGGCCGGCTGAAGCGAGGCCAACTGTCTTTGGGGCTGGTCATCCATGTGCTGCGATGAAACTGTCTATTCCGCTGTCGAGGTCTGTTAATAATGACAAGAGGATGAGGGGCATGCGGACAGATATTGACACATAATTCCTCACATGCACACCGATGAGATTTTTACCTCTGATCTCCTAAAACAGCTCGACTCCCAAAATATCTCTTCAGCTCTGTCTCTGGATTCAAATTCCTGGAAGAAAAAAAAATGTTCAGTGGGCACTAGGCCTGGGACAATAATTCATTGATCAATCACACAATAAATGAAAATGAACTTGATAATTTTGCCGGCCTCAATACATTGCCATGTGTCCGTTTTACTCTTCTCCTGCCTCATATACCTCATGTGATCGGTATCGGCCGATTTCACTCATGGAGGATCGTATCGGAATCGTCAGCAAAAAACCCTGATTGGAGCATAGTTCATCTTCGATATTGCAGCAATTCCTCCAAAGACAACCAGAATGGAATGAAAAACCCCAGATAAGGTAAAATCATTCATTCATTCATTCATTTTCTACCGCTTTTTCCTCACGAGGGTCGCGGGGGTGCTGGAGCCTATCCCAGCTGTCTTTGGGCGAGAGGCGGAAGGTAAAATCAATGTAGTGCAAATCAATTAAACTAACATTAATGTAATGCCACGTGGAAGGATAGGATTCTGTTAATTATGCCTACCGTCAAATGTGCAGCTAGTTTATTGTAATGGCATGATGTTAAAGTTAACGTGACTTCATACAGGGTTTATTTAATCTGCAAAAAGACAGCGCTGTAAGTTAAGATGGAAAATTTTAGCTCACTAATCATCCATCCATCTTCAATGCCGTTTATCCACACTCGGGTCGTGGGTATGCTGGAGCCTATTCCAGCTGTCTTTGGGCAAGAGGCGGGTTACACCCCGGACTGGTCGCCAGCCAATTGCAGATACATGACATTGTACAAGTAAATATTGTCAATACATAACATTACATATGATATGAAAAAGGTGGTGTATTACCTAATGTAAAAATCTAAACATAATAGGTAAAAGGAAAGTACAACCACAATTTAAACATAATTAAATGCATACTTCTGCATCAATGTCAGTCTAATCAGAACATTACTGTGTGTTGTCAGGAAATGACGAATGATAAATGTGGTCCACCTATACAAACCAGATGCTTGTATTCTCACCTGTGCTCCACATATAAGACAGGTCTTCTGTCGGATGTTCCACAATCATTTTGTAATGTCAAACCATTGGACTGCTCCAGGTTTTCCAACAGTGAATCAATATTGTCATCCGGTGCTCGTGCTTCCTGACATAAGACAGAAATCAATGTGAAATACATGCTGGAAGGCTGAAAAGCACGTATGTGGCAATCAGAGAATGTGTGTTTACCTGAACATTGTCCGTCTTAACTTTTGCTTTCTTTTTCTTCTTCTTTTTCTTAACAGAAGACACAGGCTGAAAGGGAGTAAACAAATAAATACACTCCAACACTGTACAAAAGTTGATTAACAACCAAGATAACGCCCCCTTCAACCTCATGTTGCTAAGCTTTACCTCATTTGGCCTTTGACCGCTGTTCTCTTTGCTGTCACTGTTTTCTGTTTCAAGTGATTTATTTCCATCCAGTTTTTCTGTGTCTTCATCTGCAGAGTTTTTTTCTGGATCACTTATCTAGTAAAATGAAATTAAATGCATTGGATATTGTCTGTCACTCACAATTTGACCTGAGCTATTATGTTGCTAATATGTCGGAGCCTTGTTTAAAGATCAATGTCCAGCAACAACTGAGAATTGCCACGAAATGATTTGTTTTGTGAGCTTAAGGACTTGTATTGTTATCGTAATGTAATGTAATAACCTTATATCTATGAAACAGGCTACCACCACTAGCAAGCAACTGCTAACATATTTAAGCTCAAGTCGAAGGTACATGGTACAAGATTACATTCTAAATTAACTCTATTGTCGTCTTACCATTTCAAAAATGGCACACATGTTTTTACGGTCTTTGTTTTTCTTTGACTTTCGGTTATTGCCATTGCTGTGTGACGGTGGACTGACACTGGACGTGTCCAACTCATCTCCCTCGCTCTCAGCCACATCGGGGCTACCTGTCAAAGTTAGCTCCCCGATGGCAACCGCCTCCTGACCCCGCGGTTTTCCTTTCAGCCTTCGCAAAGCCCTGCTTGACATAGTTGACTGGTCACTCCGATACGGATGTTAAAATAATGGCGCCTAAAGTAGCATTTACGTTAGTTCACATACAAAATAACAGACAAGAACTGTGCGGACATATTGCTGGAGTTTTTACTTCTTCACTTCCTTATTTTCCAGGCGCAACCACTTAACCGGGATCTACTGCCTCCAACAGGACAAAGAGGGAACACACAGTAAATAATGCTGATGTCTCTTGCTCAGCGGCAGTTGAACTCAAAACAGCCTATAGGCATAAAGGGGGGGACATAAAACGCATCTTTAAAGACCGTAATAAGAAGGGATCTTTACATATGACAACGTAACAATAAGGATATTTTGTAAAATAAAATAAAACATTAAAAATAACAGCAACTAAGAGCAAAATTAAATATGAAATTTCAAACTGCCAGCTTTTCTGACCTATAAATGTATTTAGAATGTGATATTCTTGTGTTAAATGATGCCAAAGTTTCAGATAATGAGGTTTGCGAATTTGGATGAAACTTAAGATGGCTGAAAATGCTCGGTCTCAGAAGGCGTGTTAAAACTGCCCCTTTGTGATGTCACAAAGGAGTGGACTTCCTTATATGGGCGTGGTTATAAGCCAGGAAGCTTTCTGCCTTGCAGCAAACTCTGCCTCTGTTTTTACAATGCTAGCAATGGCTCACAAAAAGTGTTTATTTGGGTGTGAGGGCAAGACGCATTTGTTTACAATTCCTAACGACGCCATCAGGCATAGGTGGCTGGAGTTCCTGATTCTCTAACAGCAAAAGAAAATATACAAGCATAACTGACTTTTGCGTTTATTTTCAAAAAGGTTAAAATCAATCCTGTAGATATAGTAAAGTTAGATGCTAATACAGTGGGGAGTATTTGAAGAACAAAGTCTTTGTTTTACAAGTGACAAAGCATGTTATTATTAGTACTGTGTTAACATTTATCTTTACATTATGCCTTTTTACTTTTAACTCTTGTCCGACTGTACCTTGTGTGCACAATAAGGTTGCTTTACACAAAGTAATAAAACAATGAAAAAGCAATTATAGGCTCAGTAACAGTAAATAATAATTGGGGGGAAAAAAATCACACTTTACAAATGAAAAATTTTACAAATGTTTTATACGCACACACATATATATAATTTAACATTTAAAAAATGGGGAGTCTTCCTCGTGTTTCCGCACAAGACACCAATTGTAACAAAAACCATTGTAATTTGAAAGTGCAATGACATTGGACTAAACTTGTCCAAATTACCCTAGCAGAACAAAGTATTCATTTGTCTGTCAAGAATGTACTGTAGTGAGAAAGTGTGTGAGGGGGCAATGAGAAAGAGGGGAAATTCCAATATAGTGAAATTCAGGGTGTTTTCACAATAGGAAACGTCAAGTATCGTCGTTTAAAAGGGGAAGTAAGCCATGAAAATGTAGACCTGACAAAGATAATTTATTTACATTAAAGGAAAAAAATCTAAACATAACATTTTTTTAAAAAATGACCTATATCAGTGTTCAACAGGGAAACAAAACCAAAGGTCAAAGACTGAGTGAGTGTATTGCTGTATACAGATGTATTACAGTGAACGGATATAGCAGATTCAGCAGGAAACTTTGATCACAGGCGTAAACACACGTTTATATTAATCGTATGTGATTGCCACTATGCAGTTGCAAAGTCCAGTATGTGACATATTTTCCCACACATAAAATAATACATTAATTTCACCAACCGTCGCTCTAAACAACAACACTTACCAAAGACATAATGTTAATTAAACCTCTCTAATTGAGCAAAACCACAGAATGGAGAAGTCAAACAGGTCAGGTTACTTCTCATCAATGACAGACATGGGATTGTCATAAGAGGCGTCGTCCAGGTCATCAAAAGTTTTCCTGCGCATCTCCGGTGGCGGTCTTGGTGGAGGATTCTGAGGTGGATTCTTAATGCTTGGAGCTGGTCTCCTGACTTCTTTCCTTGGGAGAATGGGCTCCCAGTGTTCACCATGAATGGCCGCCTTAAAAAGGGAATAGAAATAAGAAACAAGTCTGTAATAAATTATTTAGATATGCAAATATGCTGGCACAAGAACAAAACACTTCACTAAATGTGCCATTAGGAAAAATTTAGAAATGTGTTGGCACACAAACAAGTGCGGAATAACCCTGCCACACCTCTTGCTGCTCAGATTTCACTACAGAGGTATGTCTCAACAGCTGTACCAGTAATGAACAATCTATTGAAGCCATTTCCTTGTTTCCACCAACTTCCTGCGTCGGCTGCACAACATGTAACAATTGAACTCACTGAAAGGTAGATGAGGCTGGCGATTCCGAGGCAGACACATCCTAGGACAGTAGCTAGCATAAAACCAGCCGGAACACACAGCCTGGGAAACAGAAGAGATGCTTTATTAAACAGAACAAGTTTTTGGTTGGATGGAATGCTGCCTTGCAAAAGAAGGTGGTTGTGCTTGAACTCACGCAGCATGTAGAAAGGCTCTGACATAGTAGTTCCTTGTCAGGGGTCCAAATGCTTTCACACACAAAGTAAAACAGTACTGGCCCCTGTTCGTGGAAAAAAAAATATAAGATGTGCATTGATTCAACACATGTTGGCCACCATTAAATGGCATCACTTACTTCCTTTCCACACCAGTGCCTTTGGCCCTCCTGCTTCTTGGGTACTCAAGCAGACACACAAACACGCCAGCTGCACTGCACAACTCTGTCAAGGCTTTCTTATCAGACAGGTTTTGCTGACAGGTATAATTAAACACATATTTAAATACATACCAGTGACATGGCATGACTATGATGGTGTGCTTAGAAGGTTCTAACCTTTTAAACTGATCATATATCATATTTCAGCATAGATAAGTTTTGCTTTTTTTTTTTTAACCGAGGGACCTTGCAACAGGTTTATGGGTTGAGTTGTAAATATACATGCATTTTGGAGGCAGCAAACAAACAAAAAACATGTAAAGGGTGTTTTATGGAAGTATAAAAGGATACACAGCATAAGCTGCAAACTGCCACCCTCTGAACAGTCCGGCTACGCCCACAATGCCTCCAGTGAGGAGAACTGAAAGAAGGAAGCATGTCAAAGATGTCAAAATTCAAAGAGAAACTATTTCATCTTCAAATACGACACATGCATACTTGACAATCATAATATAATGGAATTTAATCCAATTTAAAATTATGAATTTACAAAAAACACAGAAAGTAAAAAAACACACACACATACATATATATATATTTTATTTTAAAAATGTATATTAAAACAAATATCTTTAGGAGTAAACATCAGATCAACATTATAAACAATTGAATGTAAAAGTATATAAACTTACTGAGTCCAGCAGCCAGAGCCTGCTCATTGGCCCACATAGCCCACTCGATCTTCCCCATGTTTTCTTCAGTACTTTCGACAAGGAAATGTTCTCTCTGAGAAACATTGGGTGTTGCATGAGGAAAAAAAGGAAGGTACCTACCTGTGACACGCCCACTCAAGCATCACTTCCTGTAGGAGGAACCAGTTAGCTTTACTGAACTATTGTTGTCAGCCATCCACAAATATCTTTTATTATTTATTTTTAACTTTCAACTGTTCAAATGTTTAATAGTTATTTCCACACCTACCCAGTGAGCTACACTTGTATATCTTGGATCGTCTCCTTTTTCAAACCAATCTACTAAAGAGAAATAAACTGTGAAATGTTTTTTTTGCCATTTATTTTTTAGCTGGGAAATTCATGCAGTACATACAAAATCTGATAAAAAGCAACGTTGTATTATTACACAATAACATGGAGCCTTTACTTTACTAAATGAAAATATTGCATAGTTCAGTGTCCTGGTCAAAGTCATGATTACACAGTTCCCATGACAAATTCACAACCTCCATGACAAAATCCATAATTCTCAATTAGTGGTAAGTAGTAAAAATGTCATCACTAAAAAAGAATCTGTCAATGCCTTGATTGAGAGACCAATAAAAAATGCAGTTACATATTAGCAACAATTTTGTGATTTACTCCATTGGCTCCTTCTTGTGCATGATGCCTCACAGTGTACTTTGGTAACCCAATAGGCCCAAGCAGATGCTGTGTGGGGTCCTTCACAACACATGGACCTGGACCAGCCTTTGAAAACATAAGAAACAGAGTGAGTATAAAAAAATACTACATATACTTGTAGTGAAGGAGCTGGTGTTTGATTAAGAACTGTTGGAAGCACCGGGGATGACTGACTAGGTGTGTTTGCACATACCTTAGTGCTGATAATGTAGCTAATTCCTGTAGGCATAGGCTCCAAACCAATAGCCTGTTTCAACTCTGCAGAAATGTCAGTTTGAGGAACAGGGAGACCTTTAACAAATCTACAGAAAAGGAAAGGATTTGATGACACACTTTAAGTGGGCAAAAATGCAATGGGACAGTACACATTTGAAGACAAAAATATATAGTAAAGTCTGGCGGTCCCAATCACTGCGAGAACATATCCATCTGGAGTTTGCATGTTCTCACCATTAGTGGGTTTTCTCTGCTTCCTCACACAGTCAACATTAGCCACATTAGGTTAACTGGAAACTCTAAGTTGTCCATGTGTAAGAGTGTGAGCGTGAATGGTTGTTGTCTAAATGTATCCTGTGATTGACTGGTGACCAGTTCAGAGTGTACCCCGCTTCTTACACAAAGTCAGCTGGGATAGGCTCCAGTAACTATAATGTGTGCAAGTGGGATAAATAATGGTGATATGGCGAAAAGTAGATTAGATAATTGCTCACTCACTCTCCTCCATTGGTTTCCGGAGGGAAGAAATGTCGGACAGCTTGAGTAAAGTCAGGAACATGTTGTTGTAAAGTGAATATCACAGCATTGGGTCCTGCATCAAAGGTGTATGCCACCTAGATGGACACAAAAATCTGTCTTTATTTGTCATATAATATAATATAATATAACAGCAATTGTTTTTATGTTATAAGAATCTGAAGCCCATGCCATAATGTCAGAAAATAAAACACATGGTGTGAAATGCAAGTACAAGGAAGTAAGTTAAGACAGGTACTTTACCTGCCTGTCAACTCTTCAATGGGAGCTATTTTTAGCCAGCATTTTCTTTGTGCTAGGTTAGTTACATCACATCTTATGTGGCTGAGCCCTTGACTAAAAGCAGTGATGAAATATGCTGTTTTAAACATAGTGTTGGTATTAAAAATGTATTGTATGTCTCTTCTAAATGCTTATATAATCTAAAATGAAGTTGTTATTGGTTAACCTGATTTTTTGACTGTTTTGAGTGGATTTACACAGTATAGGTCAAAATGACCCGCAACATAATCAATGTAATTTTTTTTCAACATAATACAAGGGTTAAAATGGAAACAGGGATGTTGCTTACCCTAGTCTCACCATAGTGTTGATTATAGCGATGCACCATGTTGATGACTTGATGAGACACACTATTGAGGTAGAATATAGGAGGGTATGTGTCCAGGCAGGTGGCATGAAACTGGTTACTGTCCTTCATGGTTAGTTCAGCAAAAGCAGTAAAGTCTTTCCTGCGCACTGCATCAATCATTGCAACCATGCGACCTGGGACAACCGACTCAGCCCGGTGCTACAAACACAGAAAAATACATTTTCAGGTGTGTTAATCTGCACTTTTTGGGGGGAATTTTGCCCATCATCTACAACCCTTATTTTAAAACATGAACACACGTCTTTCTCTTTTGCCTGCAGACGAAACAATGTTGATAATAATAAAAATAATAGTAATGATGATGTCACTACAGCTTAGTTAATATATGTAAATGGAGCATTGTTGGAGCTTTATGCTTCCAATTATGTGCCATAATGAGTTGTCTCTTTTTTTATGTGTTTTTATTTCTTTAGAACACACAGAAAAACATATGTGTTCATGACGCACAAAAGGATTGTGGATGATGGGCAAAATTACACAAAAAAGAAATTGTGCAATTTTTATTGAAGCCACGTTTCCACCAAGCAATGCAGTTCGGTTTAGCTCATCATGGCAAAATGTCTGGATTGTGTTTCTTTTTCAGGGTGTGTGATAATAGCTATGTAAATACATTAAAGCAATGGAACCAAATGTAACCTGTCCATGAATTAATAAAAAAAGAAAGACAGGTGACACTATAAATAAAGGCTAACAAGTGACTTACATGCTGTGCGGAACGGGAAAGGGCAAAAGGTTTATTTTGATACCCCCCTAACTTTTCGGAGTCACAACTTGAGAACTGAAACCTTGACTGCTTGGTGAAAACGGAGCTTAAAGTACACACAATTGTGTGACTCGTGAGGTTATGTAAAGTACCTTTAGGAGACAGCTGGTTTGTACACTAGTTTGCATGCCAGAGGTGCTACCCACAGGTTTGCGCTCAGCACTGACCTGTGACACATAATTATAATTCCAATTATAACCAACTTGCCTAACTTGTATTTTTTCCTCATACTTCATCTTGTCATGTTAAGTCCCTCCCTTCATCATACTCATGCAGCAACATACCACAAGCACAAGTATTCTCAGTTCAGGCCAATGTGTCTCTGGCTCCACCTGCTGGGCAAGGCTGTCCTTGCCATCCAGCTGCTGTCCCATGATCCACTGGACAAAACCCCCATACATACTCCTGCATGCACTGCCTGAACCTTGACGGGCGACTGCAGACAATTCCCCTTCTACACCAAACGCCTGGGCCAGCGTGTACACTGTAAAGTCCGTGATGAAAGCAGAGTGCTAAGTGCTATTAAATTAAATATCATTGAAGGTTTTGTGGAACATATTAACTCACCTAAACATGCAAAACCAGCTGCAGAGGAAGCAAGTCCAGCAGCAGTGGGGAAATTGTTGATAGAACAGATGTGAACCTTATGAGACAAAGAAGTTGAATCCGAATCCGGATCGTCATCATTACGCCTTTTCCTTGCAAGACGTCGAACTGGACAGAAAAAAAGATAGAATGCCAGCATTAACTTTAGCTCTTTTATTATTAAAATAGTGAAGACCAGTCTTACTTTCTCTCAGACAGGACTGTAGTCTCGGTTGGCTGATATCCTCCTCTTTCCCGTTGAGCCATAGTCGATCTTCTCGAAAAGACTTGCTGGTAGATACAGTTGTAGTTGTTTTCAGCTGGATAGATCGAACAACAAATCCACAATTACTGCCTTTGTTTGAGACCTTAAAATACAACTATATATTAAACAGTGATGGGGTTTTTTGCAACATGGGGTCAAAATGTATGTGTATGCATGTACAGTAATATGACAGCATTATTTAAAGAGTTAAATAGCTTATCAGTGGCAATCCAAACCCACAAAGTAAAGAGATTATCAATTATCACATCAAATTTACACATTAGACACTCCCTTTATTAGGTACACTAATAATGGACAAGAACTTTATCAAACAAACATTTTATTTGATTACCTGATCTTGATGAAGTGTGACACTCAGCGATGAGTTAATGGGTAGAATTAAGTCCTCATCCCTTTTCCCCCCTGAAAATATATTTTTTTAAAAATCCAACCAAAATTACAGCCTGACCAGGGATAAAGCTGACATGTTACTGCTAAACAGGTCACGTGGGCAAGTAATGCACTAGTCGTTCCAACTGTGAAGGCTGGATGAAGTCAGAAACAGAAAGTCAAGTTGATACTTACAGTATTTAACGACAGCTATATTCACAGGAGCGGTGCATGTAACCATGTGCACATTCTCCATGTTGTCGTCGGGCATATTTGTATTTACGTTGAATAGTTTTATAGTACACTATGTAAAATGACAACAGAAGCCCTCCTTGAGTTCAGTAAACATGTTAGCTAGCATGACCGAACTCCGTCTTTGACAAACCTCTACCGCTATTGTGATTGGTTGATGTTAAACACGTGGCTAAAACAGCAACCAATCAAAAATAACCCCTGTAGCCTGTGTAGTTTGACTAGCCAATAGCAGATTATCAGACCACACTGGTGCGAAGACTGGCATCAGACCATGTCGTTACATTATGATGTGAATTATTACAACTGAGGAATACAAATGATCGCGAAAGGCATCACACTATTTTATGAATTTATATTTAATTCGTGGACTACGTTATTTACCTATTCTAGTGATTCTATATTGCACAACTACATTAATAACCCATATATTAAAACCCCTTTCGTCTTTAGATATTAATATGCCTAAAATTCCAATAACCAGTAATTGAGAGTCAACTGTTTAAATTTAGTCAAGTCAACCGACGTACAGGATGTAATGAGCAAAATAAATGAATGGATGCAGCCCTTCTAAATGTATGGCCTTTTAAATTTCATTTATTGATTTTTGTAAACATTTAACTTACATGTCTGCAAAAAGAAACGATCCAAGTGCAACATCTGAGGCTGCTGGCCCTGACAGAGAGAGAAGTCCTCCAAATGCAAATGTATTATTGTTAGGCTTTTGTCCCAAACTTCTCTGTGTATGTAAAATGGAAATCATAGTGAATATGAAAAAAGTGAGTAAAGAGGAACAGAGGAACAGCGGAGTGCCAGGTGTTGCCATTTGAAATCAAAGCGCAAGCACACTTTATGTATTCTATTCAACATCACTTGAACCATTTTGTCAATTTAATCTTGTCGTTTCGCTCTCCTGATGTGTGGTTTTCCAGAGACACATCACAGGATCTCAGGATCACACTGGTATTTGAAGACACTTTGAGTCCCACTGAAAAGGGTCTTCTTAATTCCTTAAAGAAATTCATTTGAAAGCTCCAGTTGACAGCTAATCATCGTCTTCTTCATCCGAGTCCATCACCCTGCGCCTGTTGAACTGAGGAAAAAGTATTATGTGAAATTACAACCAAATTGTTGATAAGGAAACAACTGTGTCATTTTAATGCTGTTTACTTTGACTGTTGTTTTCTTCTCTGTTTGCTGACTGACTTTTTCTAGGATCTCAACCAAGCCGGAATCTGAAATCTGGCAAAAGAGGAAAAACATTAACAATACTGTACAGTGGTTATACTAAACTTTGATTTGATTTGACATTCCATAAACAAAAATCAGCAATACTAATTGGATGTGCAAATCAGATGCAGCTTTAAAGTGCTCATGCCGTAACACGTTATGTCCAACGTGAAAAATAATACTGAAAGGCATATTTTGTGTGTTTGCTCAAATATTGAACTATTTACCATATTTAAAAATTTTGGTCACTTCTTTCAGGTCTGTTGTCACTTGTCTTTTGAGCCTATCTTACAGTTGTTCTCTCAGTAAGTGGAAGTGTGTGGGTTTCATTTCCGGGCCAAAAAATCTGTTATTTTTCTTTCAATACATGGTTGGTCACCCAAAGACAGCTGGGATAGGCTCTAGCATACACACAACACTAGTGAGGATAAGTGGCACAGAAAATGGATGGTTGAATGGATGGACAAAAAAATCATTACAACACAGAAATAGAATAAATTCAAGTAACCTTTAAGGATCAGACATGATTTTTGTACCTTTCCTGTCAATGTTCCAAAGCGAGCCATTTGAATGAGATACTTCTCCACAACATCAGCCTTCTCCGGCTTCACCAAAGCAAGTCTGTTCACTGCAGGGAAAAGAACATTTGTATTTGATCACTTCAAACAGCAATGAAATCAAACTAAACTTTTCCTGTTTTAGGTCAGTAAGGATCAGCTTTTTTTAAATGTTTTTTTTCCAAAGGCAAAAGTTCACATACATTTTTCCTAAATATTTGGTAGCATTGCCTTTAAATTGTATGACTTGGATGAAGTGTTTAGGGTATACAGTGAAGAAAATAAGTATTTGAACACCCTGCTATTTTGCTATTTCTCCCACTTAGAAATCATGGAGGGGTCTGAAATTTTCATCGTAGGTGCATGTCCACTGTGAGAGAGATAAACTAAAAAGAAAAATCCAGAAATCACAATGCATGATTTTTTAACAATTTATTTGTGTGATACAGCTGCAAATAAGTATTTGAACACCTGTGTATCATCTAGAATTCTGACCCTGAAAGACCTGTTAGTCTGCCCATTAGAAGTCCACCTGCACTCCATGTATCATCCTGAATCAGATGCACCTGTTTGAGGTCGTTAGCTGCATAAAGACACCTGTCCACCCCATACAATCAGTAAGACTTTAACTTGTAACATGGCGAAGACCAAAGAGCTGTCCAAAGACACCAGAGACAAAATTGTACACCTCCACAAGGCTGGAAAGGGCTACGGAGCAATTACCAAGCAGCTTGGTGAAAAAAGGTCCACTGTTGGAGCTATCATTAGAAAATGGAAGAAGCTAAACATGACGGTCAATCTCAATCGGAGTGGAGCCCCATGCAAGATATCACCTCGTGGGGTCTCAATGATTCTAAGAAAGGTGAGGAATCAGCCCAGAACTACACGACAGGACTTGGTCAATGACCTGAAAAGAGCTGGGACCACCGTTTCCAAGGTTACTGTAGGTAATACACTAAGACGTCATGATGTGAAATCATGCATGGCACGAAAGGTTCCCCTGCTTAAACCAGCACATGTCAAGGCCCGTCTTAAGTTTGCATATGACCATTTGGATGATACAGAGGAGTCATGGGAGAAAGTTTTATGGTCAGATGAGACCAAAATAGAACTTTTTGGTCATAATTCCAATAAGCGTGTTTGGAGGAAGAAGAATGAAGAGTACAATCCGAAGAACACCATCCCTACTGTGAAGCATGGGGGTGGTAGCATCATGCTTTGGGGGTGTTTTTCTGCACATGGGACAGGACGAGTGCACTGCATTAAAGAGAGGATGACTGGGGCCGTGTATTGTGAGATTTTGGGGAACAACCTCCTTCCCTCTGTCAGAGCATTGAAGATGGGTCGTGGCTGGGTCTTCCAACACGACAACGACCCGAAGCACACAGCCAGGAAAACCAAGGAGTGGCTCCGTAAGAAGCATATCAAGGTTCTAGCATGGCCCAGCCAGTCTCCAGACCTGAACCCAATCGAAAATCTTTGGAGGGAGCTCAAACTCCGTGTTTCTCAGCGACAGCCCAGAAACCTGACTGATCTAGAGAAGATCTGTGTGGAGGAGTGGGCCAAGATCCCTCCTGCAGTGTGTGCAAACCTGGTGAAAAACTACAGGAAACGTTTGACCTCTGTAATAGCAAACAAAGGCTACTGTACCAAATATTAACATTCATTTTCTCAGGTGTTCAAATACTTATTAGCAGCTGTATCACACAAATAAATTGTTAAAAAATCATGCATTGTGATTTCTGGATTTTTCTTTTTAGTTTATCTCTCTCACAGTGGACATGCACCTACGATGAAAATTTCAGACCCCTCCATGATTTCTAAGTGGGAGAAATAGCAAAATAGCAGGGTGTTCAAATACTTATTTTCTTCACTGTACTTCCACAAGCTGAGTGGTGTAGTGCACCTTCCTCACACACGCATTTTCGATGGGATTGAGATCAGGTCTTTGTGATGTCCACTCCAAAACATTGACTTTGTTTCCTTAATCTGAAAATTGCAGCCAAGGATGAACCAGACTTGCGGTGCACCACATTTCCTTTCCTGACATATTTGCTGATTTCATTTGATTTCCCCATATTGTCAAACAAGGGAGCCCTACCTTGAGGAGTGGCCTTAAAATTCATGCAAAGATTATGCCTCCAAATAACTTGAATGTTGTCATCATTTGGACTTTCCCACAAGATATTGTCGTTTGACTTTCAAGGAAAAAATTAAAAAAAGAACTGTAAAATATTCTCTCTCATAACTGCAGCAACTGACCTAAAACAGGAAAAGTTGAGTCTGATTTAGTTTTAGAAGATAAATGGGTGCTTTATCTGCAAGCTGATTTAAAGCAGAACATCAACAATCTTGAAAAACATTTCTTCTAATCAAGAGAAGTCCCGTTCTACACTGTTGCGTGTGTAATTTGTTAAAAGATATCTGCTTATAGAAAACACTTACATCTTGCACGAGCAGACTGGTCGAGAACTTGGGACAAGATAGAGTTCCTCATTTCAGCTTCTCTGTGGGGAGTAAAAAAGCATGAAAGTTCACCACCGACAGAGTAAATAAAGAAAAAAAGGACAACATACTTTTTCTACAGTAGTTTTGTACTTATGATGGCAATGTAGATAAATTACAACTTATTTCTCATACATTTTGTCACATTTTCTTTTCAGTGTAGCCTAAATACACCTTTGCACTTGTATGTTGTATGTAACCAAATCTATCTTCTCACTCACCTTTGTTTTGATTCATCTGCTTGCTGATTCTTTGAGGGATCCTAACGCAACATGATGAAATACCAGACAATTAATTCAAGAATACCTAACAGTTAAAATAGTGTTACAACAGTCAATAGAATTACAACTACATGACACAACAATGCAATTCAGTCAACTGTGAAGAATCTATATTCAAGAGTTTACCTACTCTTACAAAATGGTAACCATATTTTAGTGTAATGTATGAAGTGATGAGTGTTGAATGTGTATGTGTGTACTGATCAAAACCATTTTTATCTTACGTGGGAGTAAACTAGTAGTTTATGTAGTACACATTGAATACGGCGCTGTTCTGCCTGGTTACAAATGTTTTCAGTGATTATGTCCCCAAGTTGTTAAAGCACTCGTTAATTAAACAGACTTAACTGTAAATAAAGATGTTATATATATCCATGCCATTATGTATACAGTAATTGTACAGATGTATGCTACAACGATGTTACAATCCCACTACGAGTGGGGTGTGCACTGTCATGCCGACACAAAGCTAGCTAGTAACTGATAATACTGATATTGAACCTTTACGTACATTACACATTTGTGAAAGGCAATTATTTCATATAGTACGTAATTACATTTCCGATGTACGGTTAAGTTGATAAATTTTAGCCACAGAGTCTAACAACCGTTTTATAGTCAGCATCTCCTTATTAGGTGAGAGCTATAGGCTAACACGCTTCCAAAACACCAAGCTTCCTTACCCCCTGCTTTGCCTGGAGTTCTGCCATTCTTTGCCGCCTGATTGCCTCTAATTCGTCGCTCTCCATGTTTGTTATAAGTGGACTCAAATGATGGTGAATAAAACAAACGCTAAACTCGCATCACACAAGCAAGGCCCTAGGTGCCCAGCTAGCTCGCTAGCTCAAGGATGAGTAGTGGATTACCGATCGACCGATCAAAAAGGCAAACCCTATCGAACACGGCTGGATCGGTCATCTTTGTGGGATGGTTTGTTTCAGTTTCAGTATGAATCCAGTGTGTTAGTGGATAAACGTTTTATCAACTTTTACTACATTAAGTTTTTACTACATGGAAATCACATCTTGTCATAAGTAGGCATTGCTAATTCCTTTGCCAAACATGGATACATGGTGTAATCTGGTACAAAACATTATTCATTTTCTACCACTTATCCTCATGGTGGTCACGGGGGGTGCTGGAGTCTATCCCAGCTGTCTTCGGCCAAAGGCGATGTACACCCTGGACTGGTCGCCAGCCAATCACAGGGCACATATAGACAAACAACCATTCACACTCACATTCATACCTATGGACAATTTGGAGTCGCCAATTAACCTAGCATGTTTTTGGAATGTGGGAGGAAACCGGAGTACCCGGAGAAAACCCACACATGCACGGGGAGAACATGCAAACTCCACACAGAGATGGCTGAGATTGAATTCGGTTCTCCTAACTGTGAGGTCTGCGCGCTAACCACTCGTCCGCCATGCAGCCAGTACAAAACATTAAATACTGAAATTTTGAAGTGTTTAGAATGCCAAGAATAGAAAATACATTTTGTGTACATTGTATGATTTATTATTATAAACAGTCGCCAGTCATCCCTTGTTCATATCTGTTAATTATAAATGAAATGAAATAAATGAATAATTTTATTGTTAAAGGAGAACTGTCTGTGTTATATGCTAAGAATCTATGTAATGGGATACAATATTCTACATTTCTGTGCTGGTTATTGTGTGTAGCTGCTCTATAGTAGTCCACAACTCAATACAAATGGTCGAAAAATGAGGTTAATAGGTCCTTAATAGGTAGGTGTACATGTCACTTATATTACAATGTATTTTTACTAATAATAGACCATAGTCTACTACGAAACAGTCTTAAAAGCCTCAATATAGCGATGGAGCGATAATTGAACTGCAAACAAGGCATGACTTCAATTCAATTCCAAATTGGCAATATAACAGTAAGAAGAAGAAAGAAAGAAATATCTTTATTCTCTCACATGTACAAAAAAGTCTCATTTAACACATCCTCTTGAGGAGCATTGGCCAGCCATCCTATACCGTCCTGGGACCGAATCCGGGTCGCGGGTCAGCATCTTGGTCCGATAAGCCCACACAGACATTAGCTTCCTCTGTAGGTACTGTATGAGAATTGGCTCAGGAGCAAAGGTATGTGGTACTTTTGGCTTGGGTTGTCTATAGTGAAGACAATCTGCAACAACACAAACACACACTTCAGCAATTACATTCAAAAGTGTATAGTTTGTGTGCAATAGTGTAATACTAGTCAAAAGAGCAAAAACATGTAGTATATTGCAACACATTTTCTCATGGTTATTAAGTCGCATCCCACTTATAGAAGCAAACTGCTCTTTACTGGTTACAGCGATCATACATGAAAACATAATTAAGAAAGAAATGTGCTATTCATCTTGTCTCACCTCAACATAAGGGTAAAAGGAGGTCTCCCCCAAACTCTCCCAGTATGGACCAGTTTCAAAACGCAGTTTGTACACACCAGACAGAAACATTTGTTGTGTGATGAGTCCGGGACAACGTCCATCTGCATTTGTGGTCCTGTTGAGACAGAAATGATAAATACTATATATTGAGTAGAACATTCAAAAACAACTATGTAACAACTATGAAAAGTTTTGGAACCACTGCATTTTTGGATATAGAGCTCAAACCACAAAGGTTGGTTTGAAGGGTGTTTTTGTTCAGTGGTTTCTTCTCATACACCCAATTGGAGATTTTACCCAGTGGTGATAATCATCCAGGTCTCAGATAAGGGATCCAGTCGATGCAGGCTGAGGGCCATGTTGGATCCTGGAACACCCTTGGCAGTATTCAACACATGTGTGGTCAAAGGACTTGAAGAAGTTGCCATTGCTCTGGTCTATAGACAGATAGAGATATGCACAGCCGGTTTGAACAGTGTTAAAATATAACTTCTATTTAAGTTTTGTGCTTACCTTATTTTCAGGAAAAATATGACCGTGGAGTTGTTGTAGCCTGAGCGTGCTCATATGCACTGTTACTGTTACTTTTACTGTAACTGACTGTTAACAGTCCAACTAAATAATGCAATTTAACAGCATTACGGTCATGCTGCTGCTCCTGCTCACATGTGTATGCTTACCCTTTTGTCAACACAGAACTGGTTGTGTAAGACCTCATTGCGCAACTGAGCTCCTCCACATATTTGCCTGCAGCACTTTGTACTTACAGCAGACGCTTCTGTGTCTGAAGCTCATGCAGAGAAATTATGTCAAATGTACTGTATTTTATACACTTGGAGTATATAATATATAGTATTTCTATGGTTAATGGTGTGCTCAAACTGCAAAATTACACCTACAGCTTCGGGCTTCAACAATGTTGATTATTGTAAACCATGCCACTGCAGTGATTGACTTCATTTGTCATGTACAGACATGTGCTGCCATTGGATCCCACAAGACGGTTCTGCTCTTAAGTAGTTTAATGTGCATTGGCTATGCTCTATTTTTACTCATGATTTAAACTGGGAGCATGCTTTACTGAATGAAACTTATTTTCAGTCCCACTCCCAACTCGTCTATATATATTTTAGATCAACAGCAACGTGCAAAGATACAGTAGATGTAATATAATGAAAAGTCCATCTATGTCTCCTTTACAATTACATAATCCAAAGCAGACCTACAAACCTGTGGGCCTTATGTTCTGCCCTCGCTGCCAAATTGTGTTAGGTCGCTCCACCTCACACCACCCCCATCCCCTTTACACTAAATAACAAGATACAACACAGCACAATGTAAAATCCTATGTACAATATAAATTATTGTTGATTATTAATAATATTGACAACATTGAGACCATTTTTTCAGTAATTATATGGCATAATAATGCAAGTGTGTCATATCAACAGAAATAAATTTTAATTTCTCAAGATTTAATTGTCAATATGAAATTAACAGCGGCAGAGACTAATATCAAACATCCAACATGAAACTAATTTAACCAATGTGCAGAGTGAGCCCTCTTGTCATCCTGTAAAGATAGGGTGAGAGAGGAAAACAAATACCCATGCATCTGTCGATTTATCCAGGCCAACAAAATGACCGACTTTGTTTATTTTTTTAATCATTTGATTAATCCATTTATCGATTATTGTGACAGTTGCATCCATCCATTCATTTTCTAGGCCGGGTCGCAGGTATGTTGGAGCCTATCCCAGCTGACTTCGGGCAACAGGCGGAGTACACCCTGGACTGGTTGCCAGCCAAACAACAATTCACACTCGCATTCATACCTATGGACAATTTGGAGTCGCCAATTAACCTAGCATGTTTTTGGAATGTGGGAGGAAACTGGAGTACCTGTAGAAAACACACACATGCACTGTGAGAACATGCAAACTCCACACAGAGTTCCCCAAGTGGAGACACACGTCTTCCTGATCTCCTGACTGTGTGGCCGACATGCTTGCCACTCGGGCATCGTGCGGCCCAACAATAAACATATTATTGAAATTGAATTAGATGCTGCAATTGAGTCAGCATTAAAAAAAACTGGCCCACATCCAAATGTCATTCCCACTGATATTGTACTTCATGCCATCATGTTTGCATCAATGAAATAAATACACACTCCCATGAAATATCTAGTCAGTATGAAAATACCTTTACTAGTGACAATGAATATTTCCACTTGGGTCATTTCAAGAATGCCAACAAAAACATGAAACACCAAAATGACTTATAATAACATTGTTTTGTAGGTTTCTTCTGAAAAACGTGAAACACTTGGTTAAGTTTACAATAATGCACAATATTACACACCGACCCAAGTTTTGCACAGCTTTGTGCCAACGCCTCGGTGGAAGAGAGTTGTAGCGTTCTTATTCATACTAAGTACCGGTACTATAATGGCATACTAACACATACAAAATGATACAACTGCTCTCTCTCTTGGTCAAATAACAGAGTAACTGACCAATATTTATAATAGTACAGTACAGCTTAAATGTATGAAGTGACAGAATTGATTTCCATGTAAACTGTACATTCATACTGCATTCTGAAAATACTAAGATGTACTGTTAGTGAGGTTTACACAATATTTCAACAGCCTGTGCTTATTTAATATTCCTCATTCTGTTAAAACTGCAAAAGTGCAACCCTTTAAAACCTTTTTTTGCTTGAGTAAAACACACTAGGCAGCAGAAACAGTCTTGCACTTTTAGCAATACATAAATAACCTTGTATGATCTCATCATTACATGTCATATTCAACTCTGTGATAATCAGTTTACATAAAGTTCTGATCAGGGGAGCCCAATTTGTCATTTGGATTAACCTCCTAAACACGCCAATATTTGGATTATTGCTGGAGCCTTTGTGTTCATGCAAATACACTGGTACAGTACAATAGGAATGCATATGGCCGCAGGATTCTGCCTCCAGATGTCCTTCACTGCTACTCAGGGAATAAGATTTAACTCCTTCCTGCTGGTCTCAGTATGAATACGTGTAGAATTGTATATTTTACAGAACCCAAACGGTACTCAATTTTACAGTTTCATTTGATATGTGTACTCCCAGTGGAGCTTAGAATAAAGATGTTGGCTTGATAGTTTGATCTTCTTCAACGTTTGGCACTTCATTCTTGTCACGCTGTCTTCTTCAAGCCTCATATTTCCTCTTCGGGATCTGAGGTGTGACTGCTCATCTGTCACAGTGACAACACAAGGAAATAAATAAAACAAAGATCCTTCATGAAACTGCAAGCTCGTACATTGATTTCACATTCATAATGTCTCTTAATATCTTTTAAGCCAGAGGTTTTCAAAGTGTGAGGCGGGCCTTCCTAAGGAGAACATTTCATAGATATGAAACAGCTCAAGTAAAATAAAGAAAACCTTACTAAGGTAACTTTAGTTATGTCAAAGGCAACATCAACTGATTTTTACTTCCTGCAGCGACAGACTAGAAAGAAAGGATCTGCGGTGAGCAGAGCGTTCTACCAAATATGCTCCAGAGAGCCTATCCCAGCTGTCTTGAGGTGAGACAGCAGGGTACACCCTGGAGTGGTCGCCAGCCAATCACAGGGCACATATAGACAAACAACCATTCACACTCACATTCATACCTATGGACAATTTGGAGTGGCCAATTAACTAATTAATTATTAGCATGTTTTTGGAATGTGGGAGGAAACCGGAGTACCCGGAGAAAACTGACGCACGCATGGGGAGAACATGCAAATTCCACACAGAGATGCCCAAGCGGAGAATCGAACCCAGGGCTTAATCTCTACATTTTACAACTGGTCTTCAGATTTTGATCAAGTCTGAATATTCTCTGAGGAGAGCCCGCCGTGGTGTAGTGGTTAGCATTCTGGACTTTTGAGCGGATGCCTCTGGTTCAAATCTCCACTAGTAAGCATCATCGCTATTCGTCAGGATGGGCATCCGGAATTTAAAGGGCTCAAGCTAAAAATCTGTATCAGTGTGGCGACTCCATAATCAGGAAAAAGCTGAAAGAAACAGAGTGGATATTCTCTGTGGGAAGGTTTACTGTGCCACACTTAGAAACTCCCTGCTTTAAGTCACAAACAATGACAAACAGCACATTTTAAGGAGATTAGAAACATCCGAATCGTGTGTTTACCATGTGGTGCTCATCATCAGGTCCCCTTTGGACAGAGCTCTCCCTGTGGATTTGATGGCGGGAGCTGGGTGGGGAGAGAGACGAGAGGGAATGTTCTGGACTGCTGGCATACAGTGAGCAAGGTGGACTTTCCTCCCGTAAAGGGGACCCTAGAAAACATCAGCGAAGACGTGTAAACGCACAAATATGGAGGAAAGCAGCTGTCCTTCGCCACAAGGTGGTTCAAATTTCACAGCTTCTGGCTCCTCTCCTCACTCTCCTTTTGAAAAAAACATTATAGGGTTTCTCTAAAGAAATAGGTAACCACTGTTTCTTAACTGACTATGGCTTTATATAAGTCAAGGAAAAATGCATATTTAAATTAAACATTTAAGCATAGAAATTGACCAAAATAAAAGATGTGAAATGTATTCTACACTGACCACTAGATGTCAGTAATGTTACATTGACATCTAGTGATCATCAGTGATCACACCAGGAAGTAGCTGTCCAGAAAAAAACCATGCAAATCTTGCCAATGCTAACATGTAATGTCTTATTTATGTCTAATATGTATTATTATCTGTAATGTTGTCTACTATATTAGGTAATATAAGTGTAATGGTGACTTTAAGTTATTATTAATTATGTTAAAAAAAACTGTTTAGACGGAAAGAAATTGATTTTCTTTGCCAATCAACCAATTATAAACCATCAGTATAAAACATCATGAATGATATTTTCTGCATATTGTAGCCAGTACATTGTAATAATAAAAATAACAGTTCCTTTATTATTGGAAAAATACAAACAAATCAAGCAACATCCCAGAATGGATTCCGTTTACCTCAGCAGTTCTGCTGTACTACCTACAAACAAAACTTGTCTGTATTACAAAATTGTGTCTAGAAATTTTAAAAAATCTGATCAAACAGTAGGGTGGTGTCATGGCTGGTCCATCAATATTATTATAGCCCATTGAAATAAGTGATCCTGGGTCGCGATTCAAATAATATGATTTGTAAAGCTGTGTGTTTTGAGCTGAAATTACTACATATTGTTGGTTTAACTTAGTGTAGGATGAGGATAATGTGAGTCTAATGAGTCAGCACAACTGTAAAAACACAAAAACAGCAGCAGCAGTTAATGATGCCATTAAATCAAGAAGTGCACCTTCACAACAGCCTCTTCATTAAAGAGACATGAAGGGTCTTTTTTCCCTTTGCAAGGAAATGACAAATTGTGATGTGTTGATGTGTTTGTGTTGTGTCTATATAGTGATAAAGACGATTTTCGCAGTAAAAGCTGTGTTTTAGTTTATGATTCTTTAAATCAACCAATTTCGTTGAGAAGAATGATGGCGAGCAAATTAAGTTGGCCACAAGGGGGAAGCAAGAGCCCTCACGTATACCACTGTGCTATTCCAATTTTGTATTGTTTTGTTTTGTAGGCCTCATCTGCCACAGTGCTTCCAACCACACTGTTTGTTCAGCATATTATTAAACTGTCATAAGTCCCCGTCTCCCCACTGCAATTGATATTGACCTTTTTCAACAATTTCAAATTCCTGACTGGAAGAAAATTGATTTGTCAGGTAAAAATCCCACTCTCACCCCTGCTCCCCTGCAGGCCCAATGTTAAATGATTTTGATCAGGCTTATGAGTAAGTGCCTGGAATGGAGCAGGAATCTGAAATATAGCATTTTGCTGGAGTCAGCCGTGAAATGTTTTGGAGAACAGATGATGTATGGCTTGACCTCACACATTCCTCCATCGGCACAACAGTCTTTCTGAATGAGTATCTCACCTTTGTGGTCAGTCTTGTGTGTGTCCATCCTGTCAAGACTGTCAAGCAGTCCATCGATCTGTGTCTTTATCAGAGTCAGCTCCTTTTTAATCACCTGCAACTCCTCCATGCCCACTGCAGACGGATAGGAAGCACCATGTGGTATGCATGTAAAAAAACAGTAGAACCACTGATACAGAGTATCTAAACCCTTCTATGAACATTCTGCATTCACTTTTCAATTACTGCAGGTTATGAGAATCGAATGAGATCCAACACAATGGTTGTATTTATAATGTTGCCTTTAGAAACAGTGCTCAGTGCTGATTGAAGCTGTCACAGAGGTATTAATCAACAATACGTATGTTTACTAAATAATCGTCTTAAATTACACTGCTCACATGCTTGGTACTCACGCTTAGATGTGGAGGAACTAGTGGAGTGTGCTCTGGAGCTTTTGGAGTGGGTTCTGTCCCGACTGCGTCTGTGCTTAGAGGACGAGTAGGACGAAGAGCGCGAGCGTTTGGACAGACTGGGTCCCATCGAGGGCAGAGGAGACATGGATGCTGGGACACGCTGGTAGTCATATGCCCTGGCAGACATAAAAAATAATTGTTTTTCAAAATTTTAAAAAGTAGTATTGTACATACGTCAAATTGTATATTACTCCGGACAACCCCTACAAAGGATACTAATGGAGTTGATCATTTTGGAAGACAGAAGGGGAAAAGCCTTACAAGCCTTCCTAGTATTGTTGTAAATAATTCTGAATACAGTTTCAGAAAAATGTACTACACATGAGTAAAATACAATATAATTAAAATTAGGGGTGGGTGATATTTTTTATGTACCGGTATACTGGTAGAGATTCTTCTCAATTGACAACTGCATGCCACGGTGTATATACTATAGGATGAAGGAAATGCTGTCATCATGAGGAGTAGGAACGAATGTGTGCTGGGGTAGGCTCCCGCATTCCCGCAACCCTTGTGAGGATAAGCGGAATAGAAAAATGGATGGATTTTTTAATGGGTTGTTTCCAACAAAAGTAAAAAGTCATTTGTTCCAACTAGGGCTGTCAATCGATTAAAATATTTGATTGTGGTTAATCACATTTTTGTCATTAGTTAACTGGGAAGATTTGCTTTGTTTGGAGTCCGTTTTGGTTTAAGTCCGACCTTCTGGAACATATTAATGACATCCACCAAGACACTACTGTATATTAATTACCAACATAAAACTAACTATTTTAATCTGACAAAGTGTGATAACGAAAAACGACTATAGAATTCTGAAGAAGAAACGGTAGTTTGGCTCCATAAACATTTGTTTATATTTTATGTCCCGTGGCTTGTTTAATTCCTTCTCTCATGTGCTGGTATTACCCCCACCCAGTGGAGAACTCCATGTCTCTATCTGTCATTGAATGTAATTGGTTCTGCCAGAGCCAATCAATAGCTCACTACTAGGCCACGGGCACCGCTGACACCCTAAGAGTCCAACTCTGTACTGGTTACGCAAAATCATTGGGTGTCTGCATGTATGTTTTTCTTGCATTTAAAGCAGATTTCACCCAATCATGCATCTAGCCATAGTCACATGACCAAAGCCAACCAGGATGGAAATGCAGAAAGCTAACACATGACATGGAAATGTGTCACTTGAGTATCCTCGCTTATAGGCTAACCTTGCATGATATTGTTGTTAAAATGCGACTGTATTTTAGCACTGTATGCTATGCACTGTATTGCTAACATTAGTTTCTTTTGTCCCACTCCTTAAATGTGGTTGTTGTATGTGATATATGGCATATGACAAGTGCAGTTACAGTACATTCTATATGTAAGAAGTGGATAAAGTGCACGATAGTGCTTCTTGCTGGTATCAAACCCTCCCCTTCTCTCTTAAATTGCTGTTGTTTGCTTGCAACACAGTCCAGGTTAAACCTCTAAAATATGTCTCATTCACTTATTAACTCTTGCAATCCAAAAGACATATATATATAACTTTTTATTCAAATTTCCCTTCAATGCGTAACCTCTTTATTTGTTACTTTCTGGTATATATATATATATATATATATATATATATATAAACAACTATGGTGTGTTCAAGTGCCGCCAAATAAAGTGCAGAATCTCACCGCTTCACTAAAAAACAATAACGGACAATTTAGAGTCTCAAATTAACTGCATGTTTTGGAATGTGAGAAGAATCTGAAGTAACTGGACAAAACACAGGCAGGCAGAAATGATACAATTATAAATAGGTGAAAAGAACTGAGCAGCATTGAGTCCTTTGCAGATCGTTTGTGCCGAGCCTGAAAACAGGAGGGAGGCGAGCAGTTTGCTTGGAGGACTTAATGTAGGTTTACTGATTGAGCTGTTAGCTAGTCAATCACTCACAGCTCTGAGAAGTGTTTTCTCTGCTTTTCCACTCTGATGTTCCCCGAAGCCTCTCTGCTGAGCCGAGAGAGCTCAGACAAACTATGCTCATCAGTGGCAAGCACACACACATACACGCAGACATGCTTCACTGTGTCACATCAGGATGAAGAGCATTAGGCTGCCAAAAATGTGTGAGATTAGAGGCTTTGAGCATTGTCCGTGTGTGGAGACACGGGGAGCAAAAGGCTCACAGGAGTTAGAGCAGTTAGCAGGGGCACACAGACAATGTGTTGTTACGCTGGCTCTGAAGTGTCATCGCGTAGAATGGAAGCTCAGACGATGAGAGGATTACAGAAAAGTATGTGTATGAGTGTGTGTGTTTGTCTCCATGGATTAGAACCCACATGGAAAGCCGCTTTGTCAACTGAAGTCGTTATCTTTGTGTTTGAAAGACACTTTACCTTCATGTTGACGCAAGAGGACACTGGACAGTAACAGTTACCTCAGTCAATATCACCATACTGACATGCACTAACAAGAAATAACAGCGCAGAAATGCAAAGGCGTGCAGTTCCCGCAGTGCTTCCATGTCAAAATCTGCAAACACAGTAGATACACAAACACACACACATGCACAGAGCTGTCACTTATGCTAGCCAGCAGCATGGGGTAATCATGCACTATGTTAAAACAAATTGAAAATCAGTGGTGGGTGTTGCCTCCACCCGCCCCCAGCAATGTCAAGAAAATGCAGAGCAAGGAAAACAGCAACAAGGAAAGTATGACAGTTAATACACAAAGCAACCGAGCAGCACTGCATGTGTGTGTGTGTGTGTGTGTGTGTGTGTAGACCTGGGGGATGTATGAAAGTCCCAGAGCAATTTCAGTTTAGGACCAACAATACAAAGTCACTATGTGGAGCAGCAATCTTTGAAACTACCTGCCACGCCGCAAGAAAAGATTAACAAACATTAACAACTGTAAATCAATAGGTCATTATTTTTATACAGATGATACACCTGGTCACAGCATCCCTACACCTCACAAGCTCCAATGCATAAATATCGGGATGTATATAGTATATCGATATTAAGCCTAAATAAATCAGAGTTTTGGTCCATATTGCCCAGCCCTGGTTGACACTTATTGACACTTCCGTAGTGTCAAAAGCACTTTGCCTTTGTCTGCCATTGAACAATCTGCAGAGCCATGTAGCAATATGGTTAAACTCATTAATTCTTTCATTTTCTACCGCTTATCCTCACTAGGGTCACGGGGGTGCTGGAGCCTATCCCAGCTGTCTTCGGGCGAGAGGCGGGGTACACCCAGCCAATCACAGGGCACTTATAGACAAACAACCATACACACTCACATTGTATGGTTAAACTGATTTTTTAAAAATAGATTGAAATGCACTATATTTTTGTGCATGTTAGCTGTTGTTCAGGATGACTGACAGCTCGTAAAGCAGACGCTGACGGACAGCAGAGGCGCCTTCAACACACACACACACACACACACACGCACACACACACACATCCAATCAGCTGTGTGACCTGCTTCCTGACAGTACCTGTCATAGTAGTCGTCGTAGCTGTCATAGTCCAGGTCCAGCTCAGTGCTGCAGGGAGGAGACAGAGAGTAGAGGGTTGGTTAAATATTTGTCAAAAGTACACAAGATGCTCCCGCTGCCTGTGAATATTCTCATTCATTCAGGTCATTGTATTGTCAATAGAAGACATTGCACCAAGTTGGACACACACCAGCCAGACTAGATGGGACAGCTCTATAGTCTGAGAGCTTGGTACAAGATCCAATCTATTTATCCTCTAAGTGTCGGAACGTCTTCTAAGACAACCTCAACAGTCCAGCTGCGATCGATTGAATACACTGAGGATGCTCCCAATGTGTCAACATACTGCATTTTGAGTCACTTCATCTGGAAAGATTACAGTGTTCATGCAAGCTGAGTGGAAAAAATTCCAGTGGATTTGTTCTGCTGAAGCATCCAAGGTGGAAAATTCACATACTAGTACCGGTATATATTGTCACTGCCACCACATTACCTCCATGTGTGATGAGAGAAGCGACGAAGCAGAGAGAAAAGGGACACTAAACCTGAGTGAGATTACATTGTGGCGTGTCAAACCTCAGCATTCCTACCTATTGCCTAATAATCCCTCATGTTGCACCCCTGCTGACTTTGTTTGTCCTGCTTTACTCAACTGGGGTGCTTGGTTCTGTTACCTACAATACCCACTTTCATCATTCTCCAATCCTCAGAAGTTTAATGCCTCAATCATTTGTCAATGCATTTGGAGAATTTATTAACACTGTAACCTTCAATGCATACCTCCTACACCAAAGAATTCTAAATTGATCTGTACTGAACAATAATGCCTCAAGTTTCTCAGGCAACAAACCATAAAGCTACAGCAGAGACATTATCAAACAACAGAAGCCGGTGATTTTTCCCAGCCTATGAACATACCAATAATAATATATCCATCCATCCATATCCTATACCACTTATCCTCACTAGGGATGCGGGTATGCTGGAGCCTATCCCAGCTATCTTCAGGCGAGAGGCGGGGTACACCCTGGACTGGTTGAATAATAATATATATGATCAATAATCAAATAAAGGTACATATTAATTGATACACATGTATTGGCATGACAAAATATGATGATATGATGATCATATTCTCATAATTCATCAATTTAAAAAAAGCACTTACGTATGTGATGAAATGTTCAAAGCATTTACTCTATTATTTACTGAGAAATGAATGAAACTATAACATTACCAAAAATCTGGCTACACCAGAATTACAATTTAGAAGTAACAAAGCCTTCCTTTTGAATTATTGTACAAGGCATCAGTATGCTCCAAATGAAAATGTTATCCTTCTAATGGAAAGGCCTGCGATTGGCTGTCGACCAGTCCAGGGTATACCCCGCATCTAGCCCAAAATCAGTTGGGATAGGCTCCAGCATACCCCCTGGGATCCTTGTGAGGATGTTACAGCATGTTACAACAGTAAACTGGGGAAAAGTGTGTTATTTTTCAGGATGCTTCAACATATTTTGGGGAAGTAACACTCCTCCAGTAGCTGCCATCTGCTCATGGGCAGCTCAGGGGAGGCAGACAATCGCTCAGTGGAAGACAACCAAGATGTCATTTTTAGCACTGGAAGAATAAGGGCATGCCATCACAATTACACTCGTGCTTTTATGTCAGAAACATCCTTGTTGCATCGCTGTGCATCTCAAGCCATTTTAGATTGGACCTTATCTTTACTCACAGTGGTACTCATCTGTCTCACACCAGATGGCTTTCTACGCTCAGGAGACACACAAACACAAAATAATTCATAATAAGAGCTTGTGGTGAAAGTGTACTGTTGCCAGCAGAAAGCTGTGTTTTGCTGTTTCACATGGAGGTCAACTCATTGTTTGACTGGAACCAGAATGGAACTCATGAGATTACTGTTATGTTTGAGCACTTTGGTTGTTCCTCATCCTGGGTTGGTCTGCTCTGCACTGGCTCTCTTGATGGCTCTCTTTCCCTGGCTCTCACTTCCTGCCTCGTGCTGTTTCTCTGGCTGGCTGGGTGTTCCACCTTTCAGCCAGTGGTCGGCCTTCACTGGTGGCAGACTGGTTTCCACCTTGCCGTTTCTCCAGGGCCTCTCACCTGTTTCATGCTGTTTGCTTGCTTCATGTGGAGCAGCGGGCTAGTTTTGGTGTGTTTTTATCAGTTTTTTTGTTCTAGTTTGTCCTGGTGTAACCGGCTGTCCTGTTTTCGTTCTGTTTAGGAACTTAGTTGTGTTTTTTTTAGGGTAGCGGAGAGGTGGCAGGACGACGGCCCTGTTCCAGGTTGACCTGTTCACCTCAAAGTCCTTTTCTTTGTTTGGGCCGGCACATCAGGGCCTGTCCTTTGGGCACAGGAGGGGGTTTGTTTCCAGTTTCATGTTTAAATATGTTATGTTCCACCGGGTTGTAACATCTACCAAAGCCATAGATACACAATATGTACTTTCACCAATCGCCAATATACTGATATTGTTCAGCATTCATTGCCAATAATTGCAAATTAAAGACCCTCGATTCTGCAGAATATGATCGAAATAATGGAGTAATAAAAAAAAAACTCATGAGGACAAGCGGCATAGAAAATGGATGGATGGAGAAAGTCATGGTGTATCATAAATATTCTGCAACGTTATATTTTTGGCCACATGCTCACAAAAACAAACTGGCAGGCGCCATGAGCTAACTCAGTGTGCACTCAGACGGTAGCCGGATCTTGTGCACTAAGCTGAGAAGCTACAGTATGCTCATGATGGCCTCTTCTTTGGTTTCTTTTCTGTATTTCATCAGGAAATCTTGCAACTTTAGGGATTTTTTAATAAAAGAAAATGTTAAAATTCTGGAATCATACAGAAAATACATACAGTATATAGTACAATTCAAATATTAATATTTATTTTAAGTTACAGAGCCTCACCTGCCTCTTGCCCTGACAGCATGTCACTGGACATTTGTTGTATTTCTGGTGGCATTATATTATTAATTATCATTCAACAATGTCTCCCTAAATGATGCCACGTTACCTGCTGTCGGCTATAACATTTGAATGATGACACAAGTGATCAGGTTATGTAAATCATGTCATTAACCGTGTAGTGCTGAATGTTAAAAATGAACAAATCAGGCAATTCATTACTCATTTGAGGTCAATACAACATGTCAGTGGGGTAGAATAACAACATGACAACAAACAAGTATTTTGTGCAATTCAATGAAGACAAATTCATAGTGGTTAGCCCATTTAGGTGTAATTATCTTCAAAGTGAACAACTAAGTAGCTGGGTCAACGTGCGTGGGCATGCATGTGTGCGTGTGAACGTGCGCACACATGCATGTGTGTGTGTGTGTGTATGAGAGAGACAGATGGACGCAGGGTCACTAAAGGCTAATTAATTTCTTTTCATAATTTCTCAAGTGCCAAAGCAATCCATTAGACCTGGCTGGCTATAAATCATCTGCCTCACTGTGTGGTGTGTGTGTGTGAATGCACACTTAACACCCACCAAAAGCAGAGAATTGCCTGAATCACAGCAACTGAATCTGTGAAAAATTGTTAAAATTGTAATCATTTTGGTCCTCCACTAATGTGATTCAATTTGTATGAAAATGAATCAACAAGACAGACATTTGTTCATTCATTCATTTTCTACCGCTTATCCTCACAAGGGTTGTAGGGGTGCTGGAGCCTATCCCAGCTGTCTTTGGGTGAGAGGTGGGGTACACCCTGGACTGGTGGCCAGCCAATCACAGGGCACATATAGACAAACAACCATTCACACTCACATTCACACCTCATATACCTCATATCTCTCTAAAAAAAGCTTTTGCATACTAGTCTCCACAAATTTATAAATAATTTTTTAGCAAAGGCTGTACTATACTACTATATGTATAGTAAGCACTGTTGTCTTCACATACAAAACTCCTGCTCTGCAAAGTTGAATTTGCCCGTGAAGCCTAAACTGTGAGAATACTCTTTTGCATGCGTCTATTAATGCATTTACTGTATATCCAGTGAAATAAAATCTGTTGATTGCATGAAAATGATCAACTTTTCTTCAGTCTTCAGTCTCTGCCTCGTACCTGTCTGAAGTTTTCCATAAATTAGCAAACGTGTTTCTTCCCATTCAAACACCGTTGCAAAAAAGACGTATTCACTTCTTTGAAATGCACAGAAATTAATCCACACCATGCTTACATTAGCATAATTCTTTCTATGCTTGTTGCCTCGAGCTCAGGACCTGGTACTCAACCTGAGCTTGTTATGAAACCACAACTCATCCAAAATACTATCAACTTACTACATTTTTAGTTAGCTTTCGATGCAGAGAATCTGCATAGATTTATAACACACGGATAATTCAGTTTAATGAATAAGCCTTATTTATTTATCAGAGAAACAGCCCATGCCATGAAAAATCAACAATTAATTGTGATGCTCGAGTCATTTTTGTAATTGAAGACACAATCGGAAGTTGTGAGCATTTTGATCTGAGATATACATAACTGGTTGTAATGAATCATTACATTTTTACTGGAGGCTATTTTGGGCTTTCAGTTCAATTCCCAACAGTTATTTGTGAAGAAAAATAAGTCAGAAGTTGATGTTTGATTGTGTAAGTCAAAGTGTTGCGCACTGAAGCATGACCAAAAGCCAGATGGGTGAACTACTCAACCATAGAAAGCAGAATGTTCTAGATGTGCCCACTTTGCTGTGAATAACAATTTTCTAAAATGTGCACAAAGCGAATGCGTAAACTCGATGGGCAGTCATTAGGAACAGCCACAGGATATAATAAGGTCATATGCAAGTGCTATACTGAAAAGTCTTAAAGTTTTCCATATTGTTGATGAGCAGGATTGGATGTGCAAATGATATGATTCAGTATGGTTTGATTCAATTCAATCCTTTGATGTAAACATTAATGTTACATTATAATTACATGAAAGTGTCATTCTTACAGTATTTTCTAATGTGTAAAAAAGCACACCATGGGCCCTAATTTTATGGCGCAACCCATGCAATGGTCATTTTGGCCCAGCGCACCACTGTGCGCAGCCAAATTGGGAGACTGGCGCACCAAGGGAGGTGTCCACATTTTCAGCTTGACGTAGTGACAATTTTGTGATGGTGCAAGCTCGCCACCTCCGACCTGGTGTATTCTTGGCGCCAGCGAAGCGCACCCTGAGCAGTGTTAAATTTGCTTATGGATGCACAGTTATACAATAAACACAACAACCACTATTTAATGTAAGCGTCTGAACCAGCATGTGCATTTTGTATTAATTGTCCCATGACATCAGATGTCAGATCAAAGACGTCAGGCATAATGGGAACTCAACCTGACGGCAGGTGAAAGATTTTCCAGATTGACATCAAATTCAATAAAAAGTATGACCACATCCATGTAAAGCACATGTGGTGGGTGTGGCATGGCGACAAAGTTTCTGCCATCACCATTGACCATCAGTGTCGTAATTTGATTGAAGACGGTCACATGTGGTTGAAAACTTATATGGAAGTATAATCCATGCCTGAACAATATGGTGCAGTTACCAAATAAGACCACCCCAAATTGACTGGATAGTCCATGGCTGCAACACCGCCATTACTTCAGCATGTGCATGACAGCCTGTGAATGCATTTTTTGGGGGGGACAGATATTGCTTTGAAACCCTACTGTGTGTATGGAGATTTCTTTTTAACATTGGGTAGTGTGAAATGTGTATTTTTGAAAATATCTGTGTTTGTGTTGCAGCTATATTTGTGGAAGAAATATCATTTTTTTACTACAGCTCTGGTACTATGTAAGTATAGCAGATAGTGTCAGCCTTTCTAACATTCCCATAACATAATGACCACAAATGAGTATCTCAGAGCATGAATATTACATTACTGACTGACTGAAAGTCAGAAGGAAAACATGAAGATTTATGGAGGCCTCTTAATGAGAATCTTGACAGAATTTACACACACTGCATAAATTGCAGTAAGAGATTTTGTGTTCAAAAATGCACAAAAGTACCTTTTCAATGATTTAACCAGTTTTGGGCGTCTTGAGGTTATATATGGTGAGGGTGATGATGGTGGTAAGTGTGGCAGAGCTTTGATGGGAAGTTAAGGAAGATGAAGGCTGGCAGCTCATTCTTCCTCTCAAACAACTCTGAGCTCGTCTACTCTTGCTTTCATTTAATCACCACAACTCTTTATCTCTTCAAAAATTAGGTTCTCCTAGTTGTAACACAGTCAAGAATTATTTCATAGGTACCCTTTACTCCATATTTATTATTTCCACAGGGCCTTCTTTAACATGCAGTGATCACACACGCTGCTGATCTAATCAATGACATGTTCAGGGCAGTAGAAGATCAATAACACAGCACCATGTAATCTGCTCCTTAATGTCCGTTACGGCTTGGCTCAGCGGACTGCATCGTATGGATGTACCGTACATACTGTAGTGCGTGTGTTGATTTACAGCTGCAGGGTGGCTAGAGTCAACCAGAGGAGCTCATAAATGCATCAAAGTTGGATTATAGGCTGAAAGCAATTTATTCAGCTTGAGATAAGGACTGTGCTTTGGATAGCAATATTTTTTCCTGTCTTTAGTTTATGTTGCATTGAATATGTGACAGCGCGTTAGGTTTGATTGCAACCTCTGTGTTATCGTTAAAAGAAGCTGAGGAGCTCTACGCTGATGGAGTGCTGGCGCCTCAATAAGGTACCGAGAGGCAAAGCCAGAGGAGATGGAGCGACAGACGGAACACATCAGACAACATGCAATACATCAGGGAGCTGGAGACGTGATAAAAAGTGTCCCAAAGGAGATCTATTTCTGCACTCATTGCCCACAACACACCACACTGCATCTGGCTTGTCTCCCTGATGCCTGTGGTTGCACCCACTGATGGTGAAGCCACACTCTGCTGGGTAAGAGTGGGGTGGGCAGAGAGAGTAAGGATGACTGCAGTAACAAGCGGTACGGCTCAGTTCAGCAGTTCACCTGTGCCTCGGCAAATCTGAGTGAAAGTGTGAATTTAAAAATTTGGGTCATATTTTCAACAGCTTTAAATACGTTGTATAGCACGTGCATAACGTGTAGCAAAGCCTGTTTTTCAGATCATCGACCTTGGCAAGAAGTTTGAGTGCCTCTTCTCTCAAAAGCGTAGCATAATAAGGGTCTAGAGAGACATATTACTACTTTCAGTCTGGTGACATGTCATTACGTTACTGTCCAAAATGGGAATATTAATGTGAGCAATAACTGCACTTTCCTCAAACTGTTTGAGAAAGTTTTTATCATTAATTTAAAGTACATTTTGCATAAAAGGAGCCCTTTAACAGATAGTTTGACCTTAAACAGTGGTCATTCACGTTGATGTGATGCTTCTAATTCAACCAGTCAATAGACTCCAGGTACCCACAGTAATGAGTACGACATAAAAACACATTGCATAAAGAACTACTATACTGGTTGGTGGAAAATGGATTTTGTCAGACGATAAATATGATGGGTACAGTGGGCAGGGTGAGTCAGATTCTCCCACAGCTGCCAGGGTGTGGACATTCCAGACTGATGCGGTGAGCTTGGTGGATCAGTGCGTCGGGGCCGAGGCGTGGCACAGTCTCGTATGGGTCCCGCACCGTTACGAGCCGCATTGGAAAACATGACTGCGGCTGTCTTTTTAGCAGCAGTCCATCGAGTTTGAATTCTTGGCACAGCTAAATTATAACGCTATGTTCTATATTCCCAGAAAGGGCAGAAGGGCATTGTCATCTGTTGTCATTAAATCTTAATTTGTGGCTTTTAGGCACCAATTTCTGATGCTACTTCACCCTTGTTTTCTTACACATCCAATGCGGGAGGAAATAGTGTTGTTGCAAAATGGAGGAGAACAAACAACAAGGAATAGAGTAGAGAGTTAATGGCTCTGGACTGTCTAAACAAAAGATTAACATAATCCCCCTTTCAAATCTCACTGTGTAACAGGTGTTTACAGTGATTAAAACCCCCAAATCCTTTATATCAACTGCTATTTTGCACATACAGGAAATACATCAGCAAATGAATATTATTGAATGTGACTAGATCCAGTATGATCATTTGGTTGACCTGTGATGAAATAACAATAGAATGCAAGGATGAGAATAAAAAAAGATCACACAGCTGCACGCTCAGGAAGATTAAATTGAATAACAACATGACATGCAGTGTAATTTATGTCTGCACATGCTCGTGACACTGCTGCTTTCATGCGGGTGTGCATGTATACACCATATGGGTAGGTAAGTCTGCACTGCATGAATACCTGCAATATATTGACAAAGTAGGGGGAGGCAAAGCTCTGTGGATTGTGTGTTGTCAATTCATCCTCGCCTCAGTAGCACTAATCCTTCTGGAGGCACAGTTTAAAGTGGAATAATGTCTGATTGTTCTGCATGGCTTGAGTCCATCTGCACACAACTGACGCAACTTAACAAAAGTCACTAATTTAATGGACCAATTACACAAGACCTATTTGAACTGAATTTGTTTACTTTAGTTTGAAATGAAAATACCATAGTTATTAAAATCTTGATGAACACATCACCGATAATCCCACTAAGGGTATGCAAAATCACCAGGAGAACACTTTCAAAAGTGCCTTTACCTACGACTGGTATGGCATGCACCATATTGACTATGTTCATTCATTCATTCATTCATTCATTTTCTACCGTTTATCCTCACGAGGGTCGCGGTGCTGCTGGAACCTATCCCGGCTGTCTTCAGGCGAGAGGTGGGGTACACCCTGGACTGATTGCCAGCCAATGACAATAAACTAATAAACTGTTAGATTGCCAATATGTGTGCTTTCCGCAAAATTAAACCATCCAATCTACCAAACGTTAAACAAGAATCCATGGCAGAGTAAGCTGTTTTACAGAGAAGATATCGCACATTTTTCATGGACGCATCCCACATACTCAGCTCTTCTGTTCATCCTACAAATGCATGTTCCTTCCAAATGTGGCACCATTTAAAAACGGAAGGCTTTCCAGTGTGTAAGATTTATCGCAAAGAAGCACTAGCTCATAATATTAAAGAATGCTTTAAAAATGTACTGGATCCAGGCAGTGATATGGAACACCCCCAAAATGTTATCAGTTTTTCCATATCCCATTTCTGAAAATTTCTTCCAAATCCATTTAGAACCTTTGAAGTTATTTTGAACACAAACAAATAACAGATAAACAGATTAAAACCGGCAAAAACACAACCTCCGTGATGGGCTTACATCCTTGTTTAATTCGATACGGAAACAAGTCCATTTGAGGAGCCAGCAGTTAAACAGTTCAACCCAGTAGAGCTGATCCAAAATGATGAGGAAACTTGGAACATTTTTGACACACTTTAAATAGATAAAACCCATGTGTGCACCTGAGGTCACTTAAAGAGTTGAAATATTATAATAGCAAATACAGTGGAGTGGTGTTATGATTATCATTTCATACAACATTAAACCTCACCCCGACCAGCTTAGTTGGCAACTTTGCTTCAGACTTTAGCTTCATTTAGATGCTAATGATGAGCCACGCTGACGGGATGCAATATAAAGTAATTACTATGCACATTTGATTGTCAAGCGTATGAAAACTACTTAATATTATTGATAATTTAAAACTGCTTATTGAAATCAAAGAGCTTGTTGACTGAACCAAGGCCTTTCACCCATCCATCCATCCATTGCGGGAGGGAAATTGTGTGGATTGCAATTAGACCTGTTGCAATTATCAATAAATCAATTATTCGCATGATAAATAAAAACTAGGTCGATTATTTTGCCAACCTCGACATGCGCATGCGTTTTTGTTTTCCTCCCTTATCTCTACCAAACACTGACAAGAGGTTTCACTTTGTGCATCTATCACAACACCTGGGTGACAAACGTTGCACCTATTAAATGTAAATAGTGTATTCCATATACACAATGCTGCTATAAGTGAATCAAGGATGTCTATATGCAGATGATCTGACGTCTGCATTGATATGCATAGATTTTCCATCCATCTATTTGCCATGCTTCTATTCCACTGTATATTTACAAAGGTCACATGTATGATGGAGCCTATTCCAGATGTTTGAGAGGCGGGGTACCAGCCAATTGCAGAGCACATATAGATTAACAACTGTTCACATTCACACCTATGGATAGTTTGGAGTCTCCTATTAACCTCACATTGCATATTTTTGGAATGTAGGAGGAAGTCCGGGAAAATCCACACACGGGGAGGACATGCAAACTCCACATAGAGATGTTCCAACAGAGAATGGCAACCACTATAGGCCACCATGCGGCCCCCAGAGAATATTATATACATTGAATAAAGTCAAGCACAAGGGCATCACTAACGGAGACTAATAAATGAAGTGAAGGAAAACCTTTCTGACTCAGTCCTGCCAGAAGTACACAGGACAAGGACAGGAATGACTTATCCAGGCTCCATGATTGTGAAGGTGTCATCCGCTGAATCATGCTGGTTGAAAATAACAGTGCAGAGGATATTTAAAGTCTGGAGATAGATCAGGTCCTTGGTGAAAGGTATAATTTTAATCAGTCAGTCCGCACTTTTCAGGATGATGTTCATAATTTTAGTTTCCTTGATCATTATGCACAAATGGTTATTCAACAGCTGGTAGTTAATCATACGGTAATTAGGGATAGGTAGAAGAAGTGATTAGTTCATTTTCTGTAGGCTGTAGGTATACTTTATTTTTTTTTTATGTGGCATGTTCGTTTAATGGCTGCACGGTGAACGAGTGGTTAGCATGCAGGCCACACAGCTAGGAGACCCAAGTTCGATTTCACCCTCGGCCATCTCTGTGTGGAGTTTGCATGTTCTCCCCGTGCATGCGTGGGTTTTCTCCGGGTACTCCGGTTTCCTCCCACATTCCAAAAACATGCTAGGTTAATTGGAGACTCCAAACTGTCCTTTGGTATGAATGTGAGTGTGAATGGTTGTTTGTCTATATGTGCCCTGCGATTGGCTGGCTACCAGACAGCTGGGATAGGTGCCTCGTGAGGATAAGTGGTAGAAAATGAATGAATGTTCTTTTAATGTGAAGAGGTTTATTTATTATTATTTATATCATTTATTTATTATCCTTCACTTCCTTATATGCAACTTTCCTGATGTTTCAAGTCATTCTGTTTATTTCTATTGTGTATAAAGGACAGGAAACTGAGGCTGGTTAACATTTCGTCTGCCCGTTTATGATGTTTGCCCTTTGAGTGGGTGGGAGCGGGTGGGGGTGCATGGGGGGAGGGGGGGTCAACCACTGCAGCCCTCTGTCATTCATCAAAAAACGAAAGACAAAAGGTCTCACAAGGAGCAGTAATTGTACAATTTCAGGGTTTGAGATATGTATTTAGTGCTAATTATCTACATTACACAGCAGGAAGGTGACAAGTGACAACCTTTGCGCGTGCAGCTTCCCATTATTCACCAAAAGAGCCTGAGCAGAAAAGGTACGCTACATCGCCATCCAAACTGACTCAGAGCCCAAAGTTAAAAGGTTACTGGAGAAGGCCTGGAGTAATTAATCCTTGTAGCCTTTTCATCTCTGTCAGGCCCTTGCTCGAGTGTCATGGGTTGAACTCTGCTGTTGTCCTGAAATTATTGGAGAATCAAAAGCTACAAGTCATTTCATCGTAGCAGCGTGAAGGGCAAAGCAGCATGACGACAACGAGCTAAAATTAACTTCTTTTTTCACCAGCAAAAGGAAAGTAGAAAAGACAAGACACTGTCAAACCAAATATAAAAGCTCTGAGAGTGTGTGCATTTCCGTGTGTGTATGTCCTACAAAATCACATTCCATCAGTGGTGGGCAAACAACATGCTGTCATTCACAAACTTCCTCACGAGAGTCTTTTCGGGTTTTAAGAGTGACAGACAGGACTGACATTTGCTCAATCAGCCGGAAGACGGAGGTCTCACTGGACAAAAGTTTAACCTCAGCTAACATTTGCTGGCTTAGTCAACAACCATCCAGAATCTTCCTCACTCTTACTGCTGGAGAGAAGAGGTTTCCAACCACCAGGCCAGGCTGGGAACCCCTTTGGGAAGGAAGGGGAAAACTGACTACAGGCCTATTGAATTACATGGAATTCATATTCATATATTCATCCATTGTACTCATGCTTTTCAGGGTCACAGGTGACCTGGAGCCTATCCCAGCTGACGTTATATATATATATATATTTGTGAAAATAATATCGGGCTATACATCATGTATTGATAGTCAACATACATATATTGGAATATGTGTTTTGGTTCATATTGCCCAGCCCTAAGTATTTCACCACTCTATTTATGATAGAGATTGTTTGTATGTTATATTCAACTTTACAAATAACAAATAAAAAATGTACTGTGACACCACAGTTAGTGTACACACCCAGTGATTGTGATATTTTTCTGATTACAGTGAAAATGTATGCAAAAATGCCAACATTTCCTGGTTAGTATATAACATGACATACATTTTGTCATGTTATTAATAGACTGCGTGAGTCCAACTGTGTCCTTAATGTGTGTTTATCACAAAACATCCCTTTTGACAGTCTGTTAACATGGAAACCAGAAATGGAAGTCACTGTGCCGCAGGTCCGTCGCCTGGCTATGAGGTGGTTGACTAGTTGACTAGTTCTTTGCTAACTAACACAGCTATGCCACAAGTCTCTGCTTTTCTTATTGCAAAAATATCCGACAATGCAGACAAAGAAAGTTGCAAGTGCCAGCACTTTGGTAACGACGCAAAACACAAAGGTGGTGTTCATCCAGATCTTTGCTCATCGCTCGTCTGCCTTATAGTCAACAATTAAGTTTTTAAGCAAGGTACAAGCGATTTGTCATTTACATGTACGTATTTACGTATGTGCATTTTCAATTGTTTCCTTTATGTAAAACTGTAATTGGAATACTATAAAATGTTTTGTTGTTAACTAAACAGATTAATTGGATTTGTATTATTCCATATGGGAAACATTTATTCGATTCGAGTATGTTTTGGTTTGAGTCAGACCCTCTGGAAGGGATTATTACGCTAATCGAGGTTCCACTGTTGCCTAATAAAAAATGCAAATTTTCTGAACAAATACAGGGCAGAAACCTGTGTGTTGGATGATGAAGCCTACCAGTGTCTAACTGTCAGCATGTCATATAATGGTGCAGAATCATTTATGATGCATGAACAAAAAAAAATGGAAATAAATAAATAAATGCATAAATCACCTGGGAGATGATTTATGCATCCCAGAAAGACACTGCAACATGCCTACACGATTTCGCTTAAACATTCATAAGTAGACACAGGAGAACAACAGAATTGATATTTTTCTATTTTCCTTGGGCTAAACACACACAGTCACCCTTGTACTGCTTATTCTACACTCTCCCCTAACGTGAGGTTAACTTCCATTACACTTCAGTGCTGACAAAGAGTTTTTGCCATTCCGGGCCACAGAAAATCCTCTTGCTGTCTCTCCATGTACGGATACACTCACACTCTCCTCACTGCATGCTCACAAACATATAAGAGGTGAGGCAAGCAATCTGTCTTCAAAATTGAAATTTGAATTACTGTTTGCATGCCCTGGTTGTACAGTGTTCACACACTGCTTTTTTCTGCATCTTAAAGCAAAAACAGCTAAAAAATAAGTAAAAACTCCAAACAATTGAGTAAATAGAAATAATCTTTATCCTTAGAGTGCTGCAATAGATGATACAATTTGGTTTAAATTCCCTTTTGGACTCGAGCTTATGTGGTTTACATTGACTGGGCCTGGAGAGACACATTGCCCCTCTAAGCTAACTCACCATCTAAATGCAAGTATTGATTGTCCTTCCTGAAGTCCCTCACACAGACTTAGTGAGGACACATTAAATGTGTTAAAAGTCATTACGCGCTCCAGGCTTCAAATCACACCTTAAAGTGTATAGACATGCCTTTAAGTCTGTTTTTTTGACATTGCCCCTAGGTGTGTACCGATGCCTTCTGTGTGTGTGTACTGATGCATGTGTGCACAGCATAGCCGCTTTGGGGGGTGGGGGTGCATGCGTATGTTTGTATTCGGCACATGCAGAGACATTGAATCTGTGTGTGATCGTGACAGTGTAGTTGTGTGTGCGTGCGTGTGTGTCTGTTTGTGCACAGGGTGCAGGCTCACCCTCTTGCTACCCCGGGGGCTCACAGCCCATTTCCTGTTGTGCAGTGTGATAAGTTTCCCTGTCAGATCCTCCCAGCACCACTATATTTCTGATAAGCTCCACTGCTAGTTTTCCCGACCTCTGGCACAGAGATCAATTTGAGATTGATTCGGAATGCCCTGCTGGGCCGAGCTGGAAGATCAATTTGAGATGGATTGTTCGCGCCAGGGGGGCCAATGACACGCAGCGCACTGCTCACTTGCTTTCCCCTCCATGCTTTGCTTTCTTCACCCCTCACTTTCCCCAACCGTTATTTCTATTGCTCTCTGCATTTTTCTCCCCTATCTACTCCTCTTTCAATTGTTTCACACTTGCCCCCTGCACTACACTTCATCTATCTTTCACGCCTGTGCGCCGTGTCCCTTTACTTAGGCCTCCTCCGCCTCCTTTGCTCTTCCCCACCTGTTTCTCTTACTCGTCTTTTCTGCCTCCAGTGTGGGTTAATCAGTTGGGAAAGAGATGACTTCATTAGAGGGGTAACCAGCTTTAGGGGTGATAAGCCGTGATAGCTCATCAGGCTCGACACATCAACAGATCGCTTACAAAAAACATTTGGTGTGTTTATTTTAAAGTAGAAATAAGCTGAAAATATGCAAAATAACATTATATTGAGTAATGATTAGTACGTAAATAAGAGGGTGTTCATTGAAATATTTTGAAAATGAACATTTCATCCAGGCGGCACGGTGAATGTGAGTGTGAATGGTTGTTTGTCTATATGTGCCCTGTGATTGGCTGGCGACCAGTCCAGGGTGTACCCCGCCTCTCGCCCCAAGACAGCTGGGATAGGCTCCAGCACCCCCGCGACCCTTGTGAGGAAAAGCGGTAGAAAATGAATGAATGAACATTTCAACATTCTAATTAGACTATTTGTTACTTTTTGCTACTTTTTACTTTTAAGAAATTGTATCATTATATTGTAGCATTATAATATATCCATTCATCTTCTGTACCCCTAGGGTTGCGGGTATACTGGAACCTATCCCAGCTGTTTTTGGGCGAGACGCGGGGTACACCCTGGACCTTATCTCGTCTTAAAAAGAAGAACTGTGACACTACAGCAGCTAAAAAAATGAATGTTTTCCCCACAGCATCGGCACCATCTTTCCTCGCTTCCACCAAGCTCCAGTCTGACTCATGACCTTATCTCTCCCTAGCATCATGTCTCCGTCATATCACTTGATCCTTTCTTCCTCCGAGCTGCCTCACCGCTGCCGTTTCTGCGGTTCAGTGAAACCAGAAGATGTACACCGCTCCCTTTTTTCCCCCTGCATGGTGACCTTTTCTCCAGCAGTACATCCACTTGTGACTGCCCTGACCTTTACCTTCACTACTGCCCACACATCGTCTAGAACTGCAGAGAGGAAGTCATCTGCATCCGTACAAAGAGAGTCGGCTGCTGCAGGGACCAGGTGAGGAGATGAATGCTGAAATTTAAGGAAAGTGTAGCGCCTGCTTTGATTTGACAGCTCATTTGTTGTTATTTTTTGTCAGTACACAAGCAAAAAAAAAAAAAAAACACTGAAATGCATCTGCTTGAGGATGGCGCTTGAGAAGCCTGCAGGGATCCGTTTGCATCAGAGACCTGAAGTGCTTTGATTGTTGCAGCGGCCACAAACATATACGTGTGAGGTGGCGTATTAAATCCTATAATAAGGTATATGTAGACTGTCAAACATGAATGGACAGCCGTGATGCATGTCCATTAAATAAATAGTATTCAAGTATAGTTCAAAGAAGTTGGTAGTTTGAAGCTAATCCGACAGACATCAGACTGTTCTTCATTGGTTGATTCTTTCTCTCAGCGCCATGTTTGTTATCTTAATCGAAACCTTTTCAGACAAATGAGCTCAACTGATTACATTCATGTAAGTGTTTACATCCAAGCACAGCGGTGCACTTTTTATTTAACAGACAAATTGTAACGCATGCAGAATTACATGTGAAGTTTTGTTCTGTTCAGCTCATGCGGGAAAAGGGGAAAGAGGTGTGTGACAAAATATACCGATATAGATTCCTCCAAGGATAAGAACATGACATATACTGGTAGAAATGCTAAATGTAAACAAGCCGAGTTGATGACTCTGCACTGTGGTGGATATACGTACGTATATAAGATGAATGAAATGTTGTCATCATGAAGAGAAGGAGCATATGTGTGGGGAAGTATTTACTGGGCGAACCGATCAGTCGTGGCACAAAATCATTCTAAACACTGAACAATCCCCTTCCGACCTAAACAGGCTGAATTTGTGATAAATAATGGCGCAAGTTGGCTGGATCTCTTCTTCCAGGACGTGAATAGAAGCTAGCAGGGTTAGCTTGTATGATTGTGTGTGCATAGGTGACTACATATTCCTTTTCATAACAGTTGCAATAAACTATTAGGTTATGTTGAATTACGGTGTATGGGTTGAACTGTTTTGTTTTAGGTGGCTCAGTCAAGTACACCCTGGACTGGTCGCCAACCAATCACAGGGCACATATAGACAAACAACCATTCACACTCACATTCATACCTATGGACAATTTGGAGTCTCCAATTAACCTAGCATGTTTTTGGAATGTGGGAGGAAAACCGAAGTACCCGGAGAAAACCCATGCACACGCGGTGAGTACATGCAAATTCCACACATAGATGCCTTAGGGGGGCATTAAACTCAGGTCTCCTAGCTGTGTGGCCTGCGCGCTAACCACTCGAACGCCGTGCAGCCTATGAAAGATTTTTTCAATTAAATATTTCCCTTGTTTTCTCCTGACAATACATAAAGATACACTTCATTTAACTTCGATTTTGTCAGGATGAAGACATCAACTCAGCGGTCTCGCTTTAGATATTCAATGAGGAAACAGTCAATGCAATTAACCACAAAACAAACTAACAGTAAACAGTATGCCTACTATTACTTTTAGAATAATTTATTTTTCTGTGACTCACATTAGCTTTAATATTAAAAAGTATGTATCTGAGTCTGCATACAGTAGTATATTTTTCACAGTATAATTTCCTAGTCATTTATGTTGTGTGTACAGCTTTTTCTGTATGTGGGAGTCAGGACACATGGAAACCTCAGCTGTTACGTGACAATCAAAGCAATGTCAATGTTGCAATGTTGCAGCAGATTGATGTTGTCCAGACAGGCAGATTGACCTCAGTTGCTGTCTGATTCTTGCCCTTTGCATTTTTCCTCATTTTAGGTGGGTTTACATATGTCAGCCAGTATAATATGTCAAAATAAGTGACATGCATTGCACGGGAAGACGTGAAATGGAGTAAGATTTGACTCTTAAGCTGTGAAAATCTGCATATTAAACTTCAAACAAATGTTGGCCATACTTAACCTTGACTGGATTTAGTTTTATTGTTGCGGGTCTTTATTTTCACGGTTCCGGCCATATAGCTCCATGTGGTTAAGCTAACATATAAAGTGACAGCTGATAGCTAATTTGTGCTCATGGTGACATGCATGTATTGTAATACACTAGAATTATTTATTTGAAAGCTGTGAAAGCTTACACGTGTCTTATGGAGCTTTGTAATGTCTGCCATTAGATTAGCCTGTGATTTGTGGCCCACTGATGGAACATGCATCAGTGTTGCACAATCCATACGATGATACCTCCATCAATCCTGCCCCACCTTTAACCTTTCTGAGCTTTTGTAGCAGATGGGCCCGCTGCCTGGTTTCCATCCTAACTCACAGTCCTCCATGAACAACCTCTCCAATAATTCCAACACATGAGCGGATGAAACATGTGCACCCAAATTCCAGGCAGCAGGATGCTCTGCCACTCATGGCCACCTCATCATTATTTTCTATGTCTCTTTTGTATGGCAAAATAAACCTTTATTCTACTGCCAAGTCTACGACTACAAGGATTCAAAAAGAATGTGACCTAAAATAATGACTGTTTTGTATCTAGAAGATATATTTTAGCCCTCTAATCTTGCCTTTAAAACTGTAATGACATGGAAAGATAGACAAAAAAGACTGAAATCATTACAGACCAATTATGCAGTTAAAAATACAGTGGAGTTCCTGTTGTGTAACAATTTGGTGGACCTCTGATATGTTCAAAACAATATTTCTCATCGGAGATCATTGAAAGAGAATAATTTGTCCCATCATTTTGCCTTTGTTGTGTAAAAATAGATTAAACTATTAACGACAACCACCGTTACTGTATTTGTAAAACCATAAATGTGTAAAAGTAATATGCTCAACCAGAAATATTTATAACTTCAACTTTTCTGTGTCTTCACATTTAACCTGCAGTTTCCAAGTCAGTGATTATCACAGACACACCAAGGCACACTTCCACCAGAGCATCTGAACCTTTCCGTACAACAGCTTTTGTAGTGGTGCACTGAGCACACGGAGGCTACACCAGCATCTGGGCTGTGAAACATTAGGCCTGCTTATCCTTCTTCCCACAGCTGGGGCATCATGACCTGGGTGTGTGTGAGACACATGGACAATAAACGATGACAAAACCTTTATATTATCAGGGTGAGGCTGGAGCAAGTGGCCAAAGGGGAGCTATGAAGGAGTGATTATGGGGGAAAGATAAATCTCTCTGTGGTTTATCTCAGTCAATCATGACCATGATAATATAAAAGTTAGAATGTGTTAATGAATGAAACATATGGTGGTACAGTCCTTTTCCGGTTGGAGAAGTGCAAATTACAGTAATAAAAAGTAAAACTAATTACAATTAGACCACCCAGACGGGGATAGTTGGATCAAAATAAACTGATGAGACAATACATGATACTCATGAGAATCAGACATAGTCACATTATTACTTTTAAAAAGATTACATTGACATTATACATGGCTGGACAAACTGACTTTTTGAAATGTTTTTAACTTTGCATGCATGACCTAAATATATATATACATATATATGTGGATATGCAGTTATGTAAAGGCACATGTAAAATAGATTGCAAAAAAGTTAGAACTTGAACCTGCCGTACAGCTGACGCAGCCGGAGCTGGAGCTGCGATCCAGTGTGACCCCGGGGTTATGACTTACTTTTGTAAGGCGGGTGCATGATAATATTACAATTTTCTAGGGGTGCACCGTATTAAAAAAAAAAAAAAAAAAAAGATTGCAGTTGAACTTAAAACTTCCAGAAAGTCTACCTATTCTGCTTTAAATCCATGTCATCTGTATGAATTATCAGGCGGGTTCAGGCTGTATATATCACGGCTGATACCTCAGGTGTGTCCCAGTTGTGGTAGTTTGTTGTGTGTGTGTGTGTGTGTGTGTGTGGATGTTGTGTGACTAACCTCATTAATGCATGACTGCACACCGTTGAATAACAACATGGAGGAATGGGCAAATAGAGTTGTGGGGGGGCAGAGATGGTCTGAGACTGGGTGACAGAGGAGGTAGGAGCCTGGCAGGATCAACTGCTCTAAAGACATGTTTGGGATATGATATATATAGCACGTGTCAGCCTGTAATATTTACACGTAGGTACATGTAATTGAGCTGCCAGCGATATGAAACTATCCGTGTTTATTTGGGAGTTGCAAACATATGCGGAGTCCCAGTTCTGAGGAAGCACAGGATGCTAATGAGATGCGCTCGTTAAGCTCCGGGCAAACAAGTTATTACATCTGTTAATATTATTTTTCTTGTACTGTTTGTTTTATTGATCTCTTTGGAATGTTAGTGTCCCAGGGAGAAAGCCTGTATTTGAATGTATCTTTTAATTATTCAACATTCACTGGCAACTCACTATTTTTGCAGCTTGTGTGGGAATGTGACTGGCTCGTGGACATGGGATGCGGTTTAAAGAGGGTGCTGTAGCTAAGATGACTACAGACACAGCTACACGTGTATGGTGGCTGACAACCATAAGGTACCCCACTGGATATTCTCACATTTTGAATGATATATGATATTATGTACGTACATCCAGGCTGACATCTCTGGTGAGTGTAAATATCCATCCATCCATTTTCTTACCCTCGTGAGGGTCGCTGGTATGCTGGAACCTATCCCAGCTGTCTTTGGGCGAGAAGCGGGTACACCGTGGACTGGTCACCAGCCCATCACAGGGCACATATAGACAAACAACCATTCACACTCACATTCATACCTATGGACAATTTGGAGTGGCCAATTAACCTAGCATGTTTTTGGAATGTGGGAGGAAACCGGAGTACCCAGAAAAAAAACACACATGCACGGGGAGAACATGCAAACTCCACACAGAGATGGCCTGAGCAGGGAATCGAACCCAGGCGTCTGCGCGCTAACCACTCGTTCACCGTAAAGACTGAGTGTAAATATATTTTTATTATTATTAACTTTACTTTTTAACTTTTTAACAGTATCTGCCAACAACTTTTTGTCCGGTGAAGTCCCTATTGAAGGCCCAGGTACCAAATACACATGGTGTACAATGTGTACATCATGTCAACAGAGTAATCACAGCTTCCAATAGTGACATTATTAACAGTTTACATATGCAACTGTTATTACCGTTTTGCAGCCATCTACATATTGTTGCATATAAATATAGGTGTTCTTTTTTAGGACCCAATAAAAAGTTTATTAGATGGCTTTACAAAAATGTAAGCCTGCCCTTTGAGAACTTAAACTCACCAGGCGGGGCCTGCTCTGCTCCCCATCTTGATAGCCACAGTGGAACCTGTCTATCCCGATGTCCCTCTGACATATTGATGATATTGATAAAGGAGAAATTAAAACCAAAACTAACTATTGCTTGCACATGCACGTGTTACTTTGGCCAGAGAATGGGAAATAAATAAAGATATGCACATATGGAGAAAAATTAGGTCAGAAAACATAGTCATTTATCTGTTTTCATATTCTGGTCATTGATGATCGAGTGGTTGACTCATCTGACTTAAGTTGCATGGATTCAGTCCCCACTCGGTGTGAATGTGGGTGTGAATGGTTGACTGTCTTTATGTGTCCTGTGATTGACTTTCAACCAGTCCAGGATGTAGTCCGTCTTTTTCCCGAACTAAGTCAACTGGGATAGGCTCCAGAAGAAGATAGAAGTGGTCTAAAGTGTTTGTCTGCTAATTAGAGGCAGCCCAAAAGAGAAGACGAGCTGCATTGACAAGTGGAGTGCATATTTATGTAAGTTATACAGGGCTGCTTGTTAGACACCAATAAAAGGCTGATTTGTGCACAGTCATCCAGCCTCATCGTCATTCCACTGGCATTACAATATTTTATAGTCTTGTCTTGTCTCCCGTCTTGACTACAATGACAACAAAGCTTTCATACATGCCCAAACCTTACAGTTGATAACCACCAAAAAATACATTTGTAATGAATATATTTTATTAGTCACTGTGTTAGAATCCAGTGCTCTTCAAGTGGAGGAATGTGCATTTTGGAAGAGGTTGAAGGCTCACCACAAGTCTGTGAATGCATCTCGACTAATTCTGACTTCTGGTTGGATGGGCAAGGCAAGTGAAACACATAAAAGACGTCTTGTTGAGTGTGCTACCCATGAATAAGTCTCTAAAAAGACAATTCTCAGAAGAAAATACTTTAATTCTGAATAGACCTATTGTTTGCCTTTAGTGCAAACAACAAAAAATGTAATGTTGAAAAACATTTCTGAAAAGTACCCTGCAGCACATGAGATGGTGAGGAGGTGGAAGCAGTTTGCAGATGGAGAATACATGAAAGAAACGTTCATAGAAATATCAGAGCATCTATTCAACTGACAAAAGTGCACAGGCCTACTTTGAAATCATTTAAACACTGAACTATGGAGGCTTTTTTGAGTCATTACCATATTTGTGTAAAATTAAACCAGACGTGGGTGACTTTAACATAAAAAAAGCACATCATAGTTCACATATCTGCATATCAGTGCTGTTCAATATCAGTTATATCACTCGATTCATCACAGGCAATGCTTGCGCTGAATTAATGTCATCAATTTGCCAACTGGTGATGTTTGTTGCTATTCTATTACTCCTGTCCTTTACTGTCTTTGCACAAATCAAGCACATGGGTGAGTAACCCAGTGTCAGTGAAGGCAACGGAATATGTCCATTCAGATTTAAACTCGATTTTTTTCCAACATTTTTCTTTTCAGGGACGTATTCATGGTTGTGAGTAGCACACTCCCTATTATGTTACGTTCAGCTTAAAAAATAGAAGGTGTATGTCACAGAAAAACATTGCAATTATACTTTATAATAGGATCAGTATGATTGGCTAATGATTTTGTCATCCGATTTTGACCCACACTTATCAATCAGACTCAATCAGCCGCTTATCCTCACTATGCTGGAGGCTATTGCAGCTGTCTTCGAGCGAGAGGCGGGATACACCCTGGACTGGTCGGCAGCCAATCACAGGGCACATAGTATAGACAAACAACCATTCACATTCATAGTACCTATGGACAATTTGGAGTCGCCAATTAACCTAACCTCCATTGTTATATTATGATTTATGATATCCCAAGTACCGCCATAAACACACATGTTCATCATCAGCTTGATGCCAAAACATTTGACAACTACATCTGTAAATCCCACACGGAATAGAATGGATCTAAACAGGCCCACACTGGTATGGTCCACTACACTGCGCTTCTTACTCCGTTATCCCGACTCCTCATCACTGTATTCAATCAGCAGCAATAAACCACAATCAGACGTTATTATAAGTGTGCACTACTTCAGCAGATGGATGAAAACACTGAGTGGCGCAGACAGCACATTTGGCTAAAATCAATAGCATACTACGTACTCAGCTGATATGAACCATTAAAAAAATAATGCTAATCGATTGCAATGCTGGTGGAGCAATCAATTGAGACGCAGATTAAGATCTGCAACAAATAACACAGCACGAGATTATGTCAGCATGGGGATGGGGAGTCTTTGCATGTACGTGTGTGCTGTGTGTTCGTATGTGGTTGACACTCACCCGTAAGTGCTGTTGCTGGCCCGTTTGTTCGGTGCCCTGGAGCGACTTGACTTGAGTTCTCCGCTCATGCTCATGTCTGCAAGCAAGAACCAATCATTAACGTTATACTGAAACAGTAAGAGAGACATCACAAAGCACAGGAGGGTTACACAGTAAGCAGAATATGAATATGATACTTACTGTTATGCCTTAAATTATTTAGTTTGAGTTTTGGTGAATGGGTAGTTTGAAATGACTGAGGAAAGTGGCAAAGGATGTAAGGGGCTGTGTTAAGTACAGTATTGTCAAACGATTGTCAAACTCAAAATTTCCCATTCCGATATCCACTGATACCAATACTGATATGTGTAACATTCATTCATTCATTCATTTTCTACCGCTTTTTCTTTGCCAGTCAATCACAGGGCACATATAGACAAACAACCATTCACACTCACATTCATACCTATGGACAATTTGGAGTCGCCAATTAACCTAGCATGTTTTTGGAATGTGGGAGGAAACCCGAGTACCCGGAGAAAAACCCACGCATGCACGGGGAGAACATGCAAACTCCACACAGAGATGGCCATGGGTGGAATTGAACCCTGGTCTCCTCGCTGTGAGGTCTGCACGCTAACCACTGGATCACCGTGCCACCCGATATGTGTAACATCACATATATTTTTATATTGAGCAGTGTTTCTTAATTATTTTCTCTCATGCCGCCCAGAAATTTTTTTAGTGCCACCTGGAATTGTAATACTAGGGAAACTGATAATATTTATTCATTTATATGTACTGTACAGACTGAACTTGAAAATAAAACAAGGAAAATGCGACAAAATGGAGAGCATAGAAGCGTATTTGGGAGTACTATAAATTTGTACATGTTGGCAGGTCTGCCCCCCCTGTTCAGTGGACATCCTAAATCCATCTGTTTATAAATTCATACAATTGAAATATGGTGTGATCATTTCACAATAGATTAAGACTTCTGTTTTGTTCCATAATTGAAAAACTTAACAACTAATTTAGTACTAGCACTGGACAAAAGTACCCTTAGCACTGATGCTAACATGAAAAGAGACACTGTTAGGCCACTGTTATAAACAATTCTGTTTGCCATCATTTAACATGCTAATGACTATAGGGGTGGCCAAGTCTGACAGAGGTTGTCCTTCACATTCACCTCCCAGCACTTACTGTTGATTAGTCCTGCCATCACAAGCCAGCTGTTCACCTTTGTTTTTGTCTCCTGTCATTCACATCACTAATGCCCTCCTTTGTTTCTCTCTCTTTTACCAACACCTCTGTGCGTGTTACAATGGGACAACTCTCTGGTAGCTTTGTATCTAGGCTGTACTAAAATGTGATTTGCAAGGAGGAATGATGAGAGGAAGACATGGACAGATGGGTGCTGAATGGAGTGTGACTTGGCCAACTGCACATACACTCACACAGTGCAGCACTCAAATGGCTGCGAGCAACAATTAATTAAGTGTGGTTTGCAAATGCGTGCAAAAAGACACATGTCTGTGCCTTTGCCCAGCACAGCAGAGCTACATTTGCAACACTTTGGAGCTTAACAGAGGTGACCTGCTGGGCGACTGCTCTGTTTCTCCACTGGTGCATCATCATTGCTGACATCTGAGCCCTATGTGCACCGCATGCACTGAAAACGACTATACTATTACAGAGCCCAGCAACAAAAAAACAAATAAAATATAATGACTTGTTTTAAACTCATATTTACTGACCAATATTCCTTGTTGAATACATTAAAGCTGAATACTGTGATGTTGTTATGCATCATAATTTGGCTTCAATTGCATGGGGACCTTGTTAAATCCACTTGAAACAAGAATGGTGAAATCATTCATCTGATTGTATGAAAGGTCAAAACGTATATTATGCACTTACAAACCAGAATCTAGGGTGGAAAACAAAGTCTCCCAATAATATGACGTACACCTACATCTTCCTATTAAAATGACAATAATGACACTGCAGAAATTATATTAGGTTCCCCTGCACATCTATTGATAGCTAAGATGGGAGTATGAAAAATGTTGCCTTTATTAAAACAAACATTTCTAATGCTAATTAAGGAATGTCAAAAATAAATAAATCTCAACCCGGCCGAATGGTTAGCGCGCAGGCCACACACGGGTTCAATTCCACCCTCGGCCATCTCTGTGTGGAGTTTGCATGTTCTCCCCGTGCATGCGTGGTTTCTCCGGTTTCCTCCCACATTCCAAAAACATGCTAGGTTAATTGGCGACTCCAAATTGTCCATAGGTATGAATGTGAGTGTGAATGGTTGTTTGTCTATATGTGCCCTGTGATTGGCTGGTGACCAGTCCAGGGTGTACCCCGCCTCTCGCCCGAAGACAGCTGGGATAGGCTCCAGCACCCCTGCGACCCTCGTGTGGATAAGCGGTAGAAAATGAATGAATCTCATAAACATAAACTCGGCATGACACTTTGCGTATCCGGTACATGTACGGTTAAGCCACACATTCACTCCACACTTCTCAGAAAATTGGCATGCTACTATGGTTTTGCAGCATGTTTTTCAAAGCAGCTTTTTCTCAGTAGAAAAAGAAAACATCTCACTCAGATTCACCTCTGGTCCTTCTATTCGCACATACACAAACAGACCACCTTAAAGGTCCACCTTACAAATAAAAAACTCTTTTTTTAACTGTGACTTGCTGCATTGATTGGCTATGAGCCTAGAACACGGGAGCTACACTACAATTAAAATGCTTTTTATGGTCATGGTATCAAGTAAAGGTCACATGGTGGCCTGGTGGTTAGCATGGAGACCACATAGTCAGGAGATCGGGAAGACCTGGGTTCCATTCTCCGCTTGGACATCTCTGTGTGGAGTTGTGTGTGTTGCATGTTCTCCCCGTGTGTGCGTGGGTTTTCTCCGGGTACTCCGGTTTCCTCCCACATTCCATAGGTATGAATGTGAGTGTGAATGATTGTTTGTCTATATGTGCCCTGTGATTGGCTGGCGACCAGTCCAAGGTGTAATCCGCCTCTCATCATAAGACAGCTGGGATAGGCTCCAGCATACCCCCACGACCCTGGTGAGAATAAAGCAGCATAGAAAATGGATGGATGGATTGGAATCCAGTATTGTGCTGAGAGTGTTTTCCACTTCTCCATTCAACTAACACATCTTTTGATACACTATAATGGTTCAAAGGATGCGTGGATGGATGGACTTGTATGTTTTAATCGAAGCTGATGGTTGCTTTTAATTTTCCTGGAGATAGCTACTCCTATACATGAGGGAGTCAATCACTTTTACTAACTCTCTCAGAAGATCATCAGGTAGCAACCGCCATGTGTGCAGAACAGAATAGAACTCTTTAATACTGATTTTACTTTCCTGGTCACACTTAAACCACTTTCCTTCCCTGTCAGAGCCAGTCAATGTAAGCTGCTTGTTTTACCGCACAAGCAGATGGAAGGTTTTAATTATATTTAGTAACATAAATGGCAGCAGTAATAATTTGTGCCAAATGCATGTGCACATGCAGCGTTTACTTTAATGAATTTTCTCAAATTTATTTTTCTCTCCCACTGCACATTCTACACACACTAACATGCATAAAATGATATAAATTGCAACTGTATGCTTGTTAATCTGTACACTTTGAAGTCACTAATGTGTGGGAGATGAAATAACAGTGTGATCAGATTAAAAAAAAAGAAAAAACTGTTTTCATTCTAGTTATCATTCTTGCTTCATTTTTTGTGAAGTGGTTAGAACCCTGCTCTTTAATCATTTACATAATTTCCAATTATCTTCTTTTGTAAATGGAGCATAGAAATAACATGTTGCAGCTTGCAGCTGACCCAAATATTGTTTTGTCGACTCTAGTCGGAATTATGCTGCAGCATCAGGGTGCCGGCATAAGCGACTCTGGCGTGCCATTGCACCCCCCTGGCATTGGCATATTATATATACGTATATATATAATTATATATTATATATATTTAATTATAGAGTAACCTATAATGTAATAATGTATGATAATATTAGCTGAGAAACCTCTTAGTAAAACTGTAAAAGTTATGAATGAAAATGAATAGTTATTTTTTTCCACGTCTTCATATGTAAGTAGTATGGCATTTAATAATATTAAATGATAAAGTGATACATTACCATTAAATCAAGCGAAAAAGAACCCAAGCCAACACATATGAAATGAACAATAAAATGACATGAGTGCAGCAAACATAGCATATCCAAAACAGCATTCTAATCGCATGAAACTAGATTCCCAGCACATATCATGAATATATTCAGCATCCATATCCAGGACACAATCTAACTTTACCTTACACTACAATTCACTTTTGCTGCATCCTTTATAGCTTTGTTTGAGAAGAGCACTACTCCTCAGTCCATTAAAGTTCTAACTCTTCTATAAATTGTGCTCACCGATAAGACTGCCTTTACTGTGATGATTTACAATAAGAAAGGCTTTCATTCCACCCCGGACCAGCACTACTTTAAATACAGTATACAGGCTGCAACAGTGTGTCGTGAGCCTTTAAACACAGAATGTCTGCTGACCTTGCCATTGTGAGACACAGGTCGGGCTTGTTTCCCCATCATAAATTCTAGTCCTCCTATCACATATCATATCATCACATTATTGTAGATCAATGTAAAAATAAGAAGAAAGCCATAAAAAGCAGCAGAAATGCAAAAGTAAAGGAAGGTACTGTGGAGTGAAAGAAGGAGTTTGTGTTTTAAATGTATATTTTCTTTCTTTTTGAAAACAGTGATTCATGCAAAAATCCCTGAACACACACAAGGACACAGAAGACACAAATGCATAGCCATATACTCACATCTTGGGCTGAACAGGGTCATATCAGGGATGCGAAGCAAGCAGAAGGCTGAGATAAACGATGCTCGCTGAGGACCTCTTTTGCTTGTGTGTCTGACTGACTGCTGAGATACTACTGAGTCAGTGTCAAGCCAGCAAGAGAGGCACCGCTGGGATGTACCAAATGTTTATCTCCGGTAGGGGTGGACAGGGGTGCTCTGAGCTGTTCCATTAGAGAGAGAACATTGAAGAGGGCTGGGAGAGGGTGCAGCTGGTTTTCCCTCAGCAACAGGAGCGCGTCACTGGAAGAGAACACAGTTTTGTGATCACCATCACTTCACGGTCACTTATGCTGTAGGGGCAAACTCAATTCAACGTAAACGCATTGATTCACAAATAAGGTTGGCAAGGGGAAGGAGGCTGAATAGGCACTGATTAACAGTTCAGTTCAAGGAACAAAACATAGCAATAGTGGCATTAGTGCATAGAGCGCAGGCCACACAGCTAGGTGACCTGGGTTCGATTCCCCGTTTGGGCATCTGTGTGGAGTTTTTCTCCAACATTCCAAAAACATGCTAGGTTAATTGGCGACTCCAAATTGTCCATAGGTATGAATGTGAGTGTGAATGGTTGTCTATATGTGGCCTGTCTCCTCCGAAGACAGCTGGGATAGGCTCCAGCATGCCTGCAACTCTGGTGAGGATAAGCGGTACAGAAAATGGCTGAATGGACATTACCGATAAGTTGAAAAAAAAATCACATTGTCTATCAATCAATGTTTCTTGTCCTCATTTGGGTCACAAGTGAGCTGGAGCCTATCCCAGCTGACTTTGGCCAAAAGGTAGGGTACATCCTGGACTCGTCAATCACTGGGCACATGTAGTATAAAATTATAGACAAACAACCATTCACACACATTAAACCTATGGGCTACTTAGAGTCTCCAATTAGCCCAACATGCATGTTTATAGAATGCTGGATGAAGCAGAAAAGCCCATAAAAAGCACAGGGAGAACATGCAAACTCCACACAGAGATGTTCCAAATGGACATTCTGTGAGGCAGACGTGGTCACCACTACACCCCCCATGCCTATGGACAATTGAGAGTCTTCAATTAAGCTACCAGGCATGTCTTTCTTTACGTTGTTGTGCTGCACGCATCACATCACATCATTGCCATCTACAAAGAGGCTGTGAGCAGTATGGGAATGATATCAGTAAAAATGTAATTGAACGATTAGAGTTGAGGTAATTGCTATAATATCATACATTCATTTGACATTCTGTAAGAAATGGTAATTTAGTTTGGGACTGTCAAAATGTTAGGGATCCAAAAATAATAGTTCACCCGTGTTTGCCTCCATTGCGGACAATAGAATCAAGTGGAAGAATAATACGGTGGACTCTTAAAGGTCAAACAGAATCTGTACCAGGAGGTTGGTTGACCTTTGATTTGTTGGTGATTTTCAATGAATTTCCTCTATAAGAAATAATGGAGAAAAAGTCATTACATAACAGAAGTTAAACCTTTGTTATCGTGAAATAATTGACATGCAACTGTAAAAAGAATTACACCGTAGTATCTTTTTAGTTGTATGGATGTGAAAGGCGATACAGTAATCCCTTGTTTATCGTGGTTAACTGGTTCCAGACCCAATCGTGAAAGTGAATTTGAACAGTAGATTCCTTAATTATAAGTGAAATGTTTTCATACTTAGTTCACAGTAAACCTGTTTACAACCTTCTAAATATGGGTTTCAACATTATCAGAACCCTAAAGACATGAAATAACCCCCCTATTCACCTTTACCCTGGTATTACCCAATATAGCAATTTAAGACATAAATAAGACGTGTCCTTGTGTGTGTTGCTATAAATATTTAACGCCTAGGGGAGCAGAATGAGTGGCGGACAGGAAGTGACTTTGAGTGTTCAGAGTTGGGTTTTAGCTTGGCATGAACTTTGAACCATGAATGATATAGACATGACATAGATGACTGTACTCACAGAGCAAAATGTACTTGTACTTTGTCTGTATTTCCCAAAATAATCATGTAGTGGTGTGCTATACAGTATTATAGTATACTATGGTATACTATGGTATAGTACTTTGTATAGCAGTTTGATACTGTAATTGTCACACTGATTATATGTACTTCAATCTGCATTGCAAATCAGCATAATAAGTGATGCATGGTAACCCAAGTGATGGCTTTGTTTAGTTAGCAAAGAAGACACCAGAGGGGCTTGAATCACTCTGGCAAAGCTTTCATGTTTAATTAGCTTTTTAACAGCCGAGCACAGACTAACACCAACTTTAATCTGAGTCTACGCCAAAATCATTATTACCTCGTTCCACACTGCACTTAACCCAGTCACAATTGCCTTATTAAAATGATAAGTCTTGAGCCACTTTCACACAGGCTGTGCTCTCGATGGCGTTGCAGGAAGTTCAATTGGCTCCCAGGCCTGCCACATGCAGCAGCACTGAATCTGAAATATACAGTATATAGTGTGGGGAGTTGTCTTTTTTTGCAGTATGTTATAGGGGTAGCTGTGTTTTTGTTTTGTTTTGTTTTGATGTGCTGTGGCATTATTGTTTCATGCACCGTGTTAGTTCAGATCGGGTGAGGAAGATGTTGCAGCATCTTGCTTGTAGTTTTACTGAGCAGTACCTTCTTGCAATGTGAAGACACACTGAACTGAAAAAAGTTATTGTCAACATTAATACTTCCAAGACTACCCATCCATCCATTATTTATAGAGCAGGGTAGCAGGCCGCTCAAGCATATCCCAGCTGACATCTGATGACATGACTAAATTGTAAAGTGCATTTACACACAGCATCCACACTTTGGTGTCAATCACCACAACAATACCAGAAGCTGGTTAGGGAGTGTCTCGAACTCAGAATGCCAATATACTCTCAGTTATGCGGATGGTAAAAATTGGTCACCTTAAGAAAATTGGAGACTGTATCTTAACTTACTGTGGATAGAGAAGGTGATAGTATTTCTAGTGAAAAATGATACCACTGTAAATTATTACAAACCTTTATACAAAAAATATGATTCATAGCCTAACCTGTACAATTCAGTACAGAAAAAAAGATGTTTTGCAGAAAATATAAAATCTACCAGATTTTGAGGTCATCCTCTCATAACTCTGGCTTCATTTATGTTGATAACTTCTTCTAAATTGTGGAGAAAAATGGAACAAAAACACCGGGCAAAAGGGAACGTAATGTAGTCTAATGAAACCAAAATAGAACCCCCTGGTCATTATAGCAAATCTCTGATGCAAAAACAACACTGTACATCACCAAAAGAGCACCATAAACACAGTAAATCACGATTATCATTATTATTTCCATGATGTGTATGAATTAATGTTTATTTATTTCAGACATGTTAGAATATTACAATGCACAAGACGAGTTTTTTAAAAAGCATAAATATACTATCTAAACACATGGAAAAAGAAGCCAAAGCTTCTACAAGGCAAAGTATTGGCACCGCCAGGTCCGAATCCATTCATCCATCCATTTGTATCAGCAAATCCAGGTGTAGGTCACATGGGCAGCAGTCTCAGTAGAAAAATCCAGACTTCCAGGTCCCTGGCCAACTCTTCCAGAGGCCACCGAGGCATTCCCAGGACATCTGTGACACATAATCCCTCCAGCGTGACTTGGCATGCCCGTAACCCCTCACCAGGGAGGCATGCAAATGAGATGCCCGAGCCACCACAAGTGACTCTTCTTCAGATCTGGTCTAAGCTCCTCTGGGATAACCGAGTTCCTCACCCAATCTCTAAGGGTGAGTCCACCCTATGGAGGAAACTAACTTGACTAGTAAATTGAGAGCTGTGCCTTCCTGCTCAACTTCCTGAGCATTACTGCAGACGCTGCACCGATCCACTTATCAAGCTCACACTGCGACCTTTCCTCATTCGTGAATAAGACCCCGAGATACTGAAACTCTGCCACCCGGGGCAAGACCTCACTTCCAACCCAAAGGGTGCAATCGACCTTTTTGGCTGAAAGTCAGTGCCTGATGAGATCATCAGGACCTCATATTCTGCAAACAAGATCCTAAGGCCACCAAACTGCTGCAGGTTTTTGGAGGTGGCTCTTTTTAGTTTATGTCTTTAGAATGACATGTATTTTCATGTCAAGGATTTAAGGACTTAAGGATTGTGGATGATGGGCAACATTTTTTAAATTGTGCAGTTTTTATGCAGTATTGAAGCTCAAAATACAGCAGTGTGTCCAACGAGAATATCCATGTCTCATAGTGCAGTCAGTGGACAAAGCTCATGATACAATGTACTGTGATGCCATAGCAAGATGAATCATTGTGACATTTAGTGATCCCCTGGCTTTTACAGTGGTGCCATCATTGGCACAATATGTCCCTTTGTGTGAACCTAATCCCTTCACCTTTATCTGTTCTTTAAATCTGGTGCTGATTGATGTTAGCATGCTAATGCACACAAGAATAAGATGGCATCCATGCAAAAATACATTACAGCCGTAGTTGGCATGGATGTTGACTTTATTCCAAAAAGGTTTTACGGCTTGCCTATGACAAAAATACTTCATGCTTGAATGTTCCACCTGACATTCAGGTCAAATTGTTGCCTGTACATCAGAATAGTTCCACAGCCCTTCACAATACCAAGGGAGCAATTACGGGTTTAATGAAAGGACTCATACACACCTTAGTTGTACTCACAATTTGACCATTTTAAGATGGGTGTGTGGCTTTAAATTCCATCTGATCCTTCCATTGTCAGCTATTAGATCCATTAGAGGAGAAACAGCAGAGTGGAAAGTGCAGAGAAATTGCGACAGGAAGCAGGCAAAGAGCTAGTGGAGCAGAACAAGACTAATGCTGCCCTACGGACTGACTCATCCTCGCACAAATTGGAGCTACAATAAGAGAAGGTGTCAGCTCAGGTAATGGCTTGAATGGACTTCAAAATTGAAAGACCTAAACAAACTTGGAATAGTGGTGGAAACATAACAAGAAAAAAATGAATACCAAACATAGCCTTGCAGAGGAACACTCACTTTATATACGTATAAATAATATTAGAATGTGGATCAAAACAAGTACCGGATATCCTTGCTCAAATTATTCATAAGTATACTGCAAAACCCCTTGATTTAACAAGAAAGTGTTTCCCTAATCATGAAAAATGGTGTTAATTTATGTATGCACTTATGTTGAAACTAGGCTGCAGGCCCAGTGAAACTCAAGCTGTGCTTAGCCAACTGACAAATTGACCACAGCAATGGATGAAGGCTGTGGGCAATGTTCTTCTGATGAACTTGCACGGGGAGACAAGCAGCTACGAGGTTCAGCACTCAGCCAAACTCAAAAGGTTTTTAGTAAACAGTCCTTGGAAAACATATTAGCAAGTTTGGTTTGGATCTGTTGGCTCATAGACGTCACATGGGTAATAAGGATGCTTGTGTTGTCAGACTGTTAACATGATTTTAAACATCACAGCTAACTTGCAATAAGAAGGAAATCATGCTGTGTTATGTTTATAATAACAGGTAGTTATGTACCACATTATGTACCGTTGGTTGGGTATCATTTTGTTACATGTTACCCGATACCGTCGGTGCATTTGAAACTGGTGCTCCAAACAGACCAAGAAACAATATTTAAAAAATGGAAAACATACAATTTTGTCCAAAAACAAAGTTTACTGAATTATGCAAGTTGAATAAAATGGTAATTTCAAAAGTTTGAAAGCATTATAAAAATGACTAAGTCATAAATTCACCAACCTGTAATTAAATCCAAAACAAATTGTCATAATTATCACATTATCACAGAAAGTGTGAAAAAAATGCCAGATTTTGTAGTACTTTAACAGTAGAAGTTCCATTTAAGGTCTTTTCAACCTGAGTGCTTTATGCTAATCCCCTATCGTTAGCTCAAACAGACGCTTTTGTTCTGTGAACAAGGCACTTACTGACATGCTTAGCCAATTGCAATGATCACTTTGCCATGTTATGTAAAACATTTATTTAAAACACAGTTTTATTGAGGAGTATTGACATGAGAACTTTACAAAAGAACAACTGTGATTTCCTGGCGAATATTATTGACTGTGCTGAGGACGGTGGTTTTCCAACGAAGCTGTAGTCACGCAAGTGACAGCAATGTGAAGAAATTGTTCACTGTGACAATTCTGCACTTGTCCAGGAATGGCTCCATTTGCCTCATCATCACACTCTCGGACAGCCTCTCCCCACTGGGACGAGTGGCGTCCTTGCAAAGATATGGGCCGACATTGCACATATACTTGGATTTTAAGTCACAAGCCACCCGAAACGTGTTCCCTAACTTGTCAGGTTTTATTGTAATGCACTACAGGAAACAGCACCAAGTCTTTATGGGTCTTTATTGCTGTCCATCAATGGTGATGTGTCAACCTTGGCTGTAAGATTTGATGCGGTTGGTGACAAACGATTCCCACACAGCGGAAATTGTAGCAAAATTATCAGTCTCTGCTCATGAACTGCTCATCAAAGCGTAGGTGTCGTATGATGTCTTGATAGCGGTTTCGGGACATAATTTCAATGATCCGTGGGTTTTCCATCACCCCCCGCTGGATGAAGGACAGCAATAGATGCCATTAGCTTTGTGATTGCTACAAACCAATCCACCAGCTCCGTTTACCGTGAATGCTGAATCGTCCATTCTTGAATGTTACAAAGCATGTGAGAGGAAGCTCTTCTCGTGGCCTTAGCCATTGGCGCTCCATCTCCAGCGTATGGCTTTATTGACTTTAAATGAAGACGTTTCTTCGCAGCTGTTCATCACGCTACACTGGTTAGGGTTGTTTCACTTCTGATGCCTTTTGAGTGGCGACTCTTCTCCATCCATCCATTCATCCGTTTTCTATTCCGCTTATCCTCATTAGGATCACGGGTGTATGCAGCAACCTATCCCAGGTGTCTTAGGGCGAGAGGTGGGGTACACCCTGGACTGGTCGCCAGCCAATCACAGGGCACATATGGACAAACAACCATTCACACTCACATTCATACCTATGGACAATTTGGAGTCACCAATTAACCTAGCATGTTTTTGGAATGTGGGAGGAAGCCGGAGTACCTGGAGAAAACCCACGCATGGAAAGAAGCTTGGGATGGCTCAAAACACTTGGTTTCAGAGGGCGTTGCAAAACTGTTCTTTTGTGATGTCACAGAGGAGCAAGCTTCCTTATGGGTGTGGCTATGTTCTCTGTCCTCTCACAAGCTGTGCTTCTCTGTTTACACCCCTGCGCCTGGTCTACAAAATTAGAGCCCTGAATCTCAAAGCATCTACATTAACATTAACAACTTGAGAGTAGTTTGAACGTCATTTCCAGAGACCAGGACTTTCTTCATGATGTGTGTAATACTTCATGAGAAGACAGAATAACTTCATCTTATACTTTTGTTGCATTGATGACAGTCATATTGCATCCCTTTTTTCTTTTACATCTGCTCACTCTGAAACACTATCATCATGGAATATTCACAGCATCTTTCTATGCAGCAAAGGTTTGGGAAACCATGCTGTGAAGGGTCAAACTGCTCAGCTTATAAAGGTGCTCCAATCCAAGACATCCTACAAACAACCTTTTCTCCCCTGCCCAATCACTGAACATTCAACCTCCCCCACTACAGATAGACAGACCGGCAGCCATACGGCCTGGGCTGAAGCACCAGCATCCAACGAAGGTCTGTGTTCACCGAGGTATTACTGTATCTTGACATGATAATCTTCTTTTTAAATGGACCACTGCACTCTCTTCCTCTGCCGTGGAGCACTGCAGACAGCTCATACATTATCATTGAGTGCCTTTTCTTTTTTGCTTCCCCTTTTCTGTCTGTGTCACCCACCTCCTCCATCCCTCTCCTCGCGTGCACACAACTCTCTCCCCTTCAAATTGTCCCTTCCTCCTTGCCTCTATTGCTGGAGCGACTTAGTGTGAAATTCTCATTATGCTCTTCTGCGGGACCTGCAGATGCAACTGGACAGAGAGCTGGTGTGTCAGAATCCGATCCATTGTGTTTGCACAAAAGTAGACAAAAGTACTGGAATGTTGGACCTGAGAGACGGGCCTGCTGGCTCACTATCGCTGTTCTAGTTCATCCCGAATATGCTTGATGAGGTTGAGGTCAGTTCTCTCAAGTTGTTCCACACCTAACATATCCTAGCATGATTTTATGGACCTTTATACCCTTGGAAAACGTTTTGGTGAGATGAAGAATAAAGATTGAAGGGCAACCAAGGGGTTAAACCCAACCTCTCATAAATGTATTGATCAAGAGGTATGTTGCAGTGCTTTTATCCATACGTCGGTGTTTACGTGTGACTGTTAAGTGCTTCATCAGTGTGACGGAACCCAGGTGGTGTAATTCCACAGCCTTTTTAAGAATTAAGTAGCAGCTGTGCATTTTGGCCAGATTGATGATAAGATGCACAGAGCCCTACACACACACACACACACACACACACACTAACATGCATGCACCAGAATTTAATTACCATTCACTCCGCTTTGCTGCTGGTGCCCAGACTCTGCTAAACTTGTTTCCACGGGCAGCATCTATCTTCTTTACAAATCTTATGAAGTTCACTTTGACAGCGTTCACCCTCTTCCGTGAAAGAAAAAAAACACCCTGAGTATGCAGCTTGCTTTTTTCCCCCGCAGTGTGCTCATAAATAATATTTTTTAACACACAGTCTTGTTTGACGGTGTCACTCCTCTAACGTCGACCAATCAAAATGAATTTACAATGTCAGCACTGTCGACAACAGTGGTGAGGAAGAAACTAAAAGTAGCTATGACTGACAACCTATTTATTTCAAATCTAGACATGGCAGGATTACCATGATATTCTGCTGTGTTGGAAAAAAGTGTTTTATTTGTAACCTAGCAACAACTTGAAAGTTAGGATGTTGGCTCTTTGCATGACACTGTGTGTGCATGTATACATTTAGCCTATTTTGTGTACAAAATATTACATGGGTTGGCATCATCCTGTTTGTTTGATCTAGTTGTACCCTATCCTGCGTTCACAACACGCCGGTCTTTGGACAATCCCAAGCCTCCTGATATTAGAGCTGCCACATCAGTAGAAATGTTCAAGTCTTGACTCAAAACTTATTTTTACACTTCAGCATTTAGTTTAGAGCAGAGGAGAATCGTACGAGATCTGAGGTGGAATGGTGGAATGACGTCAGGGTTTCAGAGTTGAGTTTTAGCTGGCGTACAGCCACCACAGTAGCCCATGTTATTATAATGATGATAACTATTATTATGATTATTATGCTATTATTGTGCCTGTTGTGATATAATTATAAAATAATTAGCAATCAAATCTGGTGCCTTGGTTGCACATTTTGTTTCAAAGAAAATCTCAAACAAACATTTTATGGAGTTCAAAGTTCACAATGTGAACAATAACATAGAGAATGAATATAGCAGGTGCTTTACCCAATATACCATGCAATATTGCATGTAAAGTGTTTGACTTATAGTGCTAAATTAAAAGATGGTTAAGGTGCTGATGCGGGGGGGTTACAGCCTCTGGCAATTACCCTATTTCATTACCATTGAAGCACTCACCTAAGAGCTTCATGTCTTTTATAGGAAGCAATTGTAACAGATGATTGTCACTTGACTCCCTCCTCTTCATCATCACGCTCCTCGATGGTCACCTCTCCTTTTCGGCACAACGACACACATCTTGCAGCCAATAACCACTGGCCCCCACCCTTCCCTACGCCCCACCTCCATCAGGCTGCATCACCCTTTGAAGTTAATGAGTCAAAACCATCAAGCGCTTCGCTTTTAATTAGAAAGTGGACAGAATGATTACATTTTTAATTGAAACTGTCGTTTTCAATTAATATGTGACTTCCTGGAGAGAGTCCTCTCCAACCCACACAAACACACACTACTCTATATTTGTTTACTTATCACTAAGCACAATATCCTACTCTTTTTTTGCGTTCTCTCTTCTTTCGATTTTCTTGATGAGGGCATACGTGGGTTATTAAATTGTCTTTTGTGTGCAGGTACACGATTTAAACGAGTTATTTCTAATGCGATGAAGCGTGACCATTCTATCCGTGATTACATTTCTTTGTTTTCTCTTAATCCTTTTGTCATTGCTTGACTTTGCATCGTTTACTCATCTTTGAAAGCAAAATGTCACCTGATATGGATTATATAAAAAATGCATGAAGAATCCCAAGCTTGTGGAGTTAATGGCACTAGAAGACAGAATCTGGATTGTTGGAATACACATACGACACTACAGTGGAATCTTGGTTTTTATACACCCCAATTTTTGTGAGATTTGATTTTCAAGAAAAAGTATTAGCACGAATATGTCCACTTTTCATACACTGTCTCAATTATCGTAAACGCTAACTAGTTCAGTGCCCAAATAAATCATCCCCACATTGGTGACTCAGTTTCCTTGAACAATGGATAGTGGTTCTTTTACAGTTGGGACACTATAGACAGATTCCAGCTAGGGAAACCTTTAATCATCTTTAGTATGTGTGTGTGGTTTATTTGTTCATAGAATGCACACAGAACAATGAACAACTCTGTATCTGTCTTATTACTTCTTCTTGTCAAACACTGAATGAGGAACCTGTGTTTTGTTTTTTTACAAAAAACCTTGTCAGTACCAGAGCCTTGCTAATTTAAGGTGTTATTCATCTGCATTTTGCTTTGTTTTCGGAATGTAAAAATATAATTATTCTCTATAAAAGGTGTTTTGTGTTCATAGTTTTGGATTGTGGTCCCACTGTATTTCACAAAAGTGTGTATATAGTATATATATATATATATATATATATATATATATATATATATATATATATATATATATATATATATATACACACATATATATACAAACATGGGGGTATGCTGGAGCCTATCCCAGCTGACTTTGGGCACTTTGGGCAAGAGGCAGGATGGTCACCAGCCAATCACAGGGCACATATAGACAAAAAATCATTCACACTCACGTTCACATGGATGATTTACAGTTGCCAATTAACCTAGCATGTTTTTGGAATGTGGGAGGAAACCGAAGTACCCGGAGAAAACCCCCCCACACACGGGGAGAACATGCAAACTCCACACAGAGATGCCCCCATCTTCCAAATGGCCAACATGCTAACCAGTCCATGCTTCTAATAGCCCATGCAGTTGTCTAATTCTACATTTTCCTCAATTTAAAACATTAACAACAGTCTGCCGATGCCGTAAATGACCCCACTATACTGCTTATCAACATGTCTCCTGCTTATCTCTTTTCATTCCACATGAATTTTTCTGGCCTTTTCTGCTGTCCTTTGTGACCGCCTCTCCTCTCTCGTCCTTCTCCAGATTCAGAGTGAGTGGAGTCTTTACGGTCCATTTCCTGGTGAGGAGGCTCTTGAGTGCAGGACCAGCCATTCTTTACCCGCACAATGCCGTGTTCTCATTAACTCTTATCAAAGTTCATCTTGCATTCAAATGCTATGTGCCGCGCCACACTGACTAGCCTGAAAGGAGAAAATGAAAAATACAAAACGAGCAGTATGCACAGACAGAGAGAGAGCGAGAGAGACAGTCTCATGTTGATAAAGAATTGAGAAATAATGGTTTAACGGTCAGTAAGGACAGAGCTACAATAAATATCAGATCCAAGCCAAATTAAACTCTCTTCATATCTGAAATGAAGTCTTTTTATGGCATCAGAAATGTGACAAATGTCGAGAGGTGCAAAAAAAATTATCTGTAAGCAGATTGTTTCAATTCACACCCAAGTAAAAAACTCTGAAAGCGCACTTTGTACGTCACAAATGCACAGATTTAATGACACGTGTGCTATGTAGTGCTACATAACGTTTTAAAATGTCTTTAGGCAATTTGGAGGCGGGACCGGAGGCAGCGAGCAGCCTATGATTGGTTGCTTTCCAGGAAAACTGATTGACAGCTAGCTACCTGTTCCATCTTCAAACTGGGGGCATCGGAGCGGGGTAAGTGCGTTTAAAAAAGCTATTTCACGAATGCAGTGACTACAGTCCTGTATATGTGGTGGAATAGAATAGAATACAGGTCCATAAGCACATGACACATGAAATGAATGTAATGTAGATGTTGTTAAGGTTTAGCAACATTCCAGCTAACCTCATGTTAGCTTATGTGACAGAACACTGCTATTCATAGTCAGAAATAGTCCGAAAATAAATGACAGATCACATAGCTCCATGAAATTGTTTGGTCGACAACTACATTCTTCATAACTGCAGCTAATTGGTAGCTGTAGCACAACAAAGTGAAACTATGCTGCTATCGCCTAGCAAAGTAAAGCCTTGGAGTCTAAAAAGTAAACAGACAAAGATGAGATGTTTTTTGTAGCCTAGCCAAAATTAACCAGAAATTAACCCGTTATCTTAATCTCCACAATAAAGCCAGCCTTTTTAACAAACATTTAATCAGCACAAGTATGTGTTTAGCATGTATTGTTAAATATGTTGTCCCTCACATTTACCAGATTTAAAGGAGACCTATTATGCTTTTTAAATTCCTCTCAGCTGGAAAATACTATGTTTGTAGAAAAGCAACATGGCGAACAAACAAATAGAATTACTTTAACGCTATCATATTTCTATTTTACCAACACAAAAATGCAGTCATATTATTTTACTTCCATCCAAATAAATATGGGGAGAGGAAAACGTAGTCCCAATACGCAACCAGAGGACACAAGCAGGTGGATACGTGAAGTGAGTGCTAAATGTCGTCCTTTCCTGATTTGCTGCGCTGATGAGAAATGACCCTGTAATTCTCTCGGAGAGTGTCATCCAGCACTCTTAGTAAACATGCTCGCTTTCCCTACACCCCCCCCCCCCCCTGCATCATTGCATCCTGATAGCGGTCCTCACTGACGTGTAAAGAGCAATAATTGGGATATGATTGCAGCCTTCAGTGACTATATGAAACGATACTTAAACACACAAGGGTCCTATTTGTGATAAAACCAAACTCTCCCGCCTGATGAGATCTTTCATCATAAGGCCAAATATATTATAATTCATGTCCCTGCTGGGGAACCTTTGATTGCAGTTTGTGCCCAGTAGTGTTCAATGTGCACTGTAAAGTCACTTTCAGTCGTGTCCAGTTGTTACACAAGTGTGAGGTGCATTCTAATAATGGCCCTTGTTTCCGCTTGGCAGCTAATGTTCCCTCCGACAGCGGCTAGCTGCAAATGTCAGGAGACGATGAACTGGATGACATGATGTTGCTGTGTTTTGACACAGATATTATTGGTATTATGCGTGCTTGTGCATGTAGCACATTGTGTTACTTCACTTGAAAAAAAAAAACAGCAGCCCGAATAGGACCGTGGGATATGCGGAAATGCTAAACTAGCTGATAAATGTGATTCACTAGTAGGGATACCGAAATATCAATACGTTCGATACCAGCTCTTCATTTTCTAAAACCGAATCGCAAATCAAAACATCAATACTTATACTTCAGCCATTTGAGGTACTGTTTGTCTGACACGTTTGTTGAATGACTGATCTGTGATTGGCCAGCAAGTCTCTCTGTGTTGCGTTTGTGCACCTAATGTTGTGGCCAGTCGATGCAGGTCTGCACAGCAGTGGGTGTGTCTCAGGAGAGGCAGTCGCTGTGTGTGACTGGCCAATCACAGTGCATGAAGAGTGAATACATAATGAACATTTTCTTTAAACACGAATACAGATAATGACGAAATACTCAAAAATGCATTATTCGTAATGGATACTCATTTATAACTAGTACCTGGTGCATTGAAAGATATTTTCAAAACAAGCACTTTTTTTGTTTTTAAAAAGTACCCAACTGCAGATGGGAGTAAGAGAGCAATTTTGGAACTGAGCAGAGCAAACATACTTTCAAGAAGTGGATGAATGCTCAGCCACTGTTGTGGCTGCAACAGATGGTCTCCCACTCAACTCTCAATCCATGATTTATCCATCATCTTTCCTCTCAACTATGTATTAACAATGTTTCAGTGTCACTGCTGTCAACATGTCAAATTTCATCTTTTTTGCATCAAAATTCCAATGGAAACCATTCTGATGGTAAATTATTTACAACCAACATTCTTTCAATGTTACTTTGCTACCTGGAGTGTACTACAGTATCCTGTAAGGGACATTTATTAGACGTTTTTTTATACATAAGATTATACAGGTGTACTTGATGTTATGTCCGTTAGTAACACCGCTCTCTCATTTTTTCTTAATCGGGAATTTGTCTGTAGTGCAAACATTCTAATGAAGGATAGTGGAATGATGAGGTTCCTGCCTGTAAAAGCAGCGAAACTTGGAACAAAATGGAGAGAGTTTTCATCAGGTAGCCTGGAGACAAAGAGAAGAGAGGAGGCGACCGGAAGATGGCTGCAGAATAAATGAGGCACTCTCAAGGGATGTTTAGACTGAGGAGACTTTCCTTGTAATCATCAGCTCTGTGGTGGTTGCTGAGGAGTAGTGATGCTTAAAAACAAATGTGTATGCCTCTCTGGGCTCTTTCCCACCTCGTAACGCTTCATAGCACAAATTTCACAACGCCTTTACAAACCTTTAGGGGACCTCAAAGGAATTCAAACATGATGAATGAGGTGGACAATATTTATCCCCCAAGCCCAATAGGAGGGAATTGTCAAAATCAATGTCACATTACTGAGTTTCTACTTAGTTGACCAAATAAGCTTTTTCACTTAAAAACTGCATACCTCAGTTTGTCAAAGGGATTTCTTCAACAAGTAATAGTGTGTTCATACTGGGGACATTACTTAATGTGTGTGTTTAGAGGCAGCCTGAGGTCTGGGATGACACTGTTCTGCTACTCCCACTTTAATTGGCTGCGGGCCCCTTGGCCTTGCATGAATGGAGAGTCATTTAAGGACCTTTCACTCCCACAGAGGATTTCCGGGTGCCGCCGCTGGAGAAATTGCATTCCTGTTTCCATACAATGGCCGGTCCGACTTGGACGGGGCAGGAGTATCATTGTCATTATCATGACAATAGAAGCTAATTCCGCTGCCACTAGCGTCATCCTGAAGCCCTCTGCTGCACCAGCTTATCAGGGGGCGCCATGAGAGCTGCGGGAGGCTATGACAAACCTACATACACATACATTCAGGATTCATTTGCAGCTCAGAGGCGTTGTCATGGGAACCAATTAACACATCAGCAAAAAAGCATATTTGACAGTGCGTGTCACTCTGCGGCCAAACGTTATCAGTGGCTCCCCTGATTCTATGTTTTTAATGATTTTGTGACTTTTAGTTGTCTTCAGCAGCAAAAACAACTTTGGATAGGTCGACACACAGTGGATCGTCTAAAGCTGAATGCTACTGAAGCAGTGCAATTTGGAATTTAACCAGAATTTTCAGGAACAATACACCACATAACTTCTCAAGTGACGCCACAAGTAACCTTAGCAGCTTAGTTTAGTCAGCATACTTTGAAGTCTTTGCTTTATGTTTTATCATTGTTTTTTTTGTGCCAGTTATTCTGAAAGAAGGAACAGCCTCAACACGGGGTGTTAAGAAAAAAAAAAGAATATACACTGGAAATTGTGTTGTAAATTGTCATTCGGATCAGTAAAATTCCGCCTTAATTTCAAAGTTAGTGTTTTTTGCTAACTTCATTTCACACTTTCACACTCATTGTGTGTTAAAGGGAACCTATTGTGCTTTTTCCATTTTTCAGACTTATAACTGTTGTTACAATGTTGTACACAGGTCTCGAACAATGGCAAAGTTTCAGATAATGAGGTTTGCACATTTAAAAGTGAAAGAAGTTTGGGATGGCTCAAAACGCTCGGTTCCCGAGGGAGTTGCAAAACTGTTCCTTTGTGACGTCACAGAGGCTTCCTTATGGTCAGATTAGCATGACAACACATTGATGCTGAAATCTAACATAGACATACACTACTGGAGGAGACTAAATGAAAATAATTGACCCTTGGAATAAATTAATACAATTTAATACAACAGATACTACAATTTCATTTGTAAAATTTAGGTCAGTGTTACTGTAAGTGTTGAGGCCATCTGAAAAGGCCTTGCTTTCCCTGACTGCACACCACTGCATAGTTCATTACAAGATTATGATGTCACACTATACACACCATCCTGCCTTTGATACATCCTGTGGTAGAAACACAGGCCACATTGGGGCTTATGGTTGCAAACTGTACCATGGTTCAACCATTTTGTGAAAACACAGCTTTAAATGTCATTTTGCTGCTTTTGCTGAAGGCTGTTTAAGACCTGTGACCTCATCATTGTTTGGTTCACTTGCACCATTTCCCAGCAGCCCTGCAGGACGGTCAAAGCTCATTACTGCAACCTTTATCAATCGCCTCCTACTGGCTGCTAAAAGATCTAGCCTCCAGTAGGATCTCCCACAGAGTCACAGAACTTGAGCCGCTATTAAACGGTCAGTGGCATGACCCCACATTAACACACGCACATATATTTATACACACACACATTAATGTCTCTTTGAAGTGACAAGACGTGATAGGATTTGGCTCTTGTTCATAATGGTTTCTTGTCAGTGCCCTCATCTGATCTGCTTCTAGCCTTCTGGGAATATTGTTCTTAAAAGAACGTCCGACTCAAGGTCACCCAACATGGCTGAGGTCCAGTGTTGTGCATGAGCAAATTCAAAAGATTGCGTTTCTAAGAACATTGAACTCAACACAATGTGACTGTAAATAAAGAACTTCACCTTGCAATCTTAAACTAAACTACACAGTGCATTATTTGAAGACAGCGGGCACGATCGTGCATCAGTCATTGATGGTATTGTTTTTGTCTGCTTCATATTCATCCATTCATTTTCTGTACTGCTTCTCCTCATGGGGATATGCTGGAGCCTATTCCAGTTGAGGCAGGGTACACTCTGGACTGGTTGCCAGCCAATCACAGGGCATTGGAGTCGCCAATTAACCTAGCATGTTTTTGGAATGTGGGAGGAAACCGGAGTACCCACCCACATAACATAACATAACATACTACATACATACAAACATAACATACAAACTCTACACAGAGATACCCAAGCGGATACAGATAATTTATAGATGGGTGATAGATACAGATACAGAAACAGAAACAGAAACAGAAACAGAAGCAGAAGCAGAAGCAGAAGCAGAAGCAGAAGCAGATGCAGATGCAGATGCAGAAGCAGAAGCAGAAGCAGATGCAGATGCAGATGCAGATGCAGATGCAGATGCAGATGCAGATGCAGATGCAGATGCAGATGCAGATGCAGATACAGATAGATAGATAGATAGATAGATAGATAGATAGATAGATAGATAGATAGATAGATAGATAGATAGATAGATAGATAGATAGATAGATAGATAGATAGATAGATAGATAGATAGATAGATAGATAGATAGATGAGTGAAATTGCCAACGAAATGTCGTTGCCTGGCTCTAGTATAATAATAAATAATAAATAATAATCTTAGCCTTACACAAGAAAGCAGGAACCTTGTAATGTGCTTCATACGTCACCATCGCAGATTTCAAATAAAATTGATTTGATTAAAGTGTATACTTTCGATTGTTTTTTTTTTCTCCCAGAAATGACCTTCAATTGAACTGCTAAGATGCAGTGTGCAGTATACAAGCACACATTGTAAATTGACAAAATATATCAACAAAATGAAATCTTGTTTGTAATCTCAGTTAAAATGTTCATTTTTTCAGGCACGCTTCCTCATGAATATTTACAACAAAGCCCCATATGACTTTGTAGTCACAGGATTTTATCTTCATAATAAGCAAAGTGTGTTTATTATATCAAGATGAAAATTGTCTGCTTTGTTGTTGACGTCTCTTGATTTGCATTTAGAATAAAACACACAGGTGATGCACACAATTGTTGACATATGCAATATAATATTTGCGCCTTGCATGGCAACATTTTTCAAAGACCAAGTATTTTTGTCTTTGTGAATACGAGACTTATATCACCTAGTTGTATGATGGTCAATATATATAAGGGCTTCAAAAATAATTTTCCCATCCCATTTCCTGCTGAGACTACTCTTTTCTCAAGCTTTACAATAAAAATGTGCCCTGTTCCCTGGATTTGACTTAGTATTTGACTTATTTCTCAAGATTTTTTCTTTTTTTGTATTTTTAAGCCCTGTGATTGATTAGCAACCAACTAGTCCATGTCTCATCCAAAGTACGCAGGGATAGGATCCAGAACCCCTGTGACCCTGAACAGGATAAGCCGTTGAAAAAGAATGAATGAACATTCCAATAAACTACATGAGTCAGACAGCTGGTTGTGCCCTTAGCGGAGAGGAGCTGTCCTCTCTTACACATACCAAATTCACATAGTTAACTTTGTTTCTGGAACACTTATTTTTGCAGTGTCAGAGTGCAGAGATTTTTGTGAAGCTGAAGTGCAGGATATACAGAAAATGGTAATGGTTCCAATTCCAATCTTAACCGAGTTATGGAGTTGTGATTCATCAGCATGATGTAAAAACAATTAAATCAGAACATTAACAACAAATGCAATGAGGCAAACATCTGTTCCGCGTATCACTGGAACATTCTGTTGTCCCCTGCAAGAATGAGTTATGCAGCTGTTTAATACAGGTTAAGAAATAAGGTGGAAGGGTGAAGATGTACAACAAGCAACAATACAACCTCCTTTGGTGACTCTAATTAGAGTTACTGTAGTGACATCAATGATTCTACAAAAAGAGAGATATTAAGAGAGAAAACAACAGCGCACCACCGAGCCATTAAGAGCAGACTGCTTTGAGACTTGTCAATAGCAGCTTATACACCGTCCACTCGCAATGACACACTTAAGTGGACAAAACCAACATCTGCCACCACCTCAATTGCACCAGTCAATGTATAAGTGGAGCGTGTGTGTCTGAACACTGTGTGCCTTTGTGGGGTCTGACGTGTATTGATCTTCCCAAGGCTCTTGATGTTGAGCACTGAGTGCCATTGATTTAGACGGAGTGCCATGTTTAAATGAGTAGCCAGAACCCAACAGAGATTTGACTGCTGTAAGCACATCGGTAATAGATAGAGAGTTAAAGTTTTTACACCTCCTCCCTTGGTCATTATCTGTGACAGGGGCTATGAAACAGGCCGAGGTAATCGTTTGGTGTTTTGAGGATAGCAATAAGCCAATTGTGTATGTCAAGAAAATAGTCCTTTTTGTAGCTAAACAAATCCAAAATACTCAAATAGTATATTGATTCCGAGTGTACAATCAACCGATGTTGTTACGATTCGGTGCTGGACTGGACCCCAGATGCAGAGGCGAGAGGCAGATGAGATGTAAACTCTATTTGTTTAGTCCAGTGTGAAAACAAAAGGTGAGGGTGCAAAAATGTAGGAACACAAAAAAACAAGCACCATGAAGCAAATAACTAAAAAGACTACAATTGAACTGCTAAAAAGACTACTGGGAAGTACCTCCAAAGTAGCAAGCCCAAAAAGGTAAATATAAAGGTTTAACAACATGTGAAGAGGCTGCACGGCAGACGAGTAATGAGCGTGCAGTCCTCACAGCTAACCTGAGACCTGAGTTCAATTCCACCCATGGCCATCTCTGTGTGGAGTTTGCATGTTCTCCCTGTGCACGTGTGGGTTTTCTCCGGGGACTCCGGTTTCCTCCCACATTCTAAAAACATGCTAGGTTAATTGGCAACTCCAAATTGTCCATAGGTATGAATGTGAGTGTAAATGGTTGTTTGTCTATATGTGCCCTGTGATTGGCTGGCGACCAGTCCAGGGTGTACCCCGCTTCTCGCCCAAAGACAGCTGGGATAGGCCCCAGCACCCCCGACTTTATATTCGGTTTTACTATGTATAACTTATTGTGTGGAGATATGGTGTAATAACTATAAAAAACAATCTTCACTTGCTAAATGTACTGCAAAAAAGATCAATGAGGATAAGCCATAATGTCGTGTATCGAGAAAATACAAATCCTTTATTTCTAAAATCAAAAATATTAAAATTTGCTTATTTACGGGAGTTAAACTTCAAACAGCTAAAATAATGCATCAAACTAACAATAACTTATTACCCACAAATGTCATACAATATTTTTCTACAAGAGAAGAGGAATACGACCTTAGGGAAAAAATACATTTGAAACACTTTCATGTGGGATCAACGTTAAAAGCCCATAGTATTTCAGTAAGTGGAATCAAAATATGGAATGGATTAAGTAAGGAACTTGAACAATGTATTCTAGAAACAATGCAAGCACTTGAAAAGCCTTAAACTTGTTCTGTCATGTTTATCTATTATTTATTTATTATTACACCAAAAATTATATGATTACTATTAGTTATGACTGTGAAAAATCTTAATAATTACATCACTACACTGTTATGTTACCTTATCCCTTTTCTATGTTGTAAAAACTCACATATGGAAAACAAGAAGTGAATGAATATACTGATGCTTTGTGCCACAACATTTGTGCCATCATCTTTGGCTGGCAGTTTAGGCTAAACTGACCAACACAACCACATACATGAGTAAATATCCTTAAGGTGGAGGTGTCAGGCTGTTGTGGGTATGGTTCTTCCATGTCTTGCCACAAAATCTCATTTTTGGGGGGCTTGTTTATGAGAAAATGTCCCTGCTCCTCCCTGCACTCTGCATTTTTTCCAGTGATTGGTTTTCGTATGTTTTGTCAGGCTGGCCTGTTGTGAATTCTTGTTTTTTTTCACTGTCCTCCTCTCTGCAACTCTGACAGTGGCAACCTGCCAACCAAACATATTTTCATAGATGATCCCCCTCACTGAATGTGGAGGAGCACTCCATTGGAAATCAGGACCCTAACTAACCAACTGAATAACGAATGGTAATCAAAACATGACTTCTCAAAAATAATGAATTACAAAGAAAATGTTCCTCATGAGAGCAGCACTGCATTTTAAATCTAAAGTAAAGGTCATATTGTTCTTTTGCTCATGCCGACGAAATGTAATAGAACTCTCACTAATAACACTTGAGTGATTTTCTTTGCCCACGTAATCCTTTCAGAGGTCGAAGCCAATCAGGGAGTCATGCCGGCAAGCGGCAGGGAGACACCTTGGGCAGGCTGCCAGTCTGTGGCAGAAGCTTTAAAACCACACAGACTTTGTCTTTGTGTGTTGCAAAGAGTCAAAGAAATAGTCTTGATACAAGCACTGCTACCTGCAGAGGAGCACATTTAAAGCATAAAAGAATCAAAGCCTTATTCTCTATACATCATACATACATCAAGGCTATACATCATCCATCACTAAATGGAAGGCTTCAGTCCAGATAGGGACCCAGTGACGGCCCTTTACAGACCTGTGAACTATTAAAATGAATGAGAAATATAATAATAACATATAGTCATACTCACGGACCGATCGCTTACAAGCACAAATGATGATGCTCAACAATACATCGACCAAGTACTGCCACTACAGGTTGAACTAACCCGCCGTACTTGTACATAAATATATGTATGCATGCTGTCTACATGACAAAACGTGGGCAATATTTAGGGATCCGTACATGGTGAGTACTGCCTCAGTGCGGATTTGGGCTGTGTCAAGGCTACAGGCACGTGTGACGTACATGCCCTCTGCTGCCAACAAGCGCACAATACACAGCATGCACAGAGCATAGACAGATTCACAGCTTCCCAAGTGCGCTGACCATTTTTTGTGGAGTTACTGTATATGCACAAATGCCAGAAATGGTCCTGTCTATTTGACATTTTAGTAATGAAATAACATGTTTGAGACTTCTGCGATTTAATGAATATGATATAATAATAACAACAAAGCATGTTTTATCTCCCTGCTCTTGCCAGTTCCTCCCCACGTTTTCAGAAAAACATAGCGGCCATGGCCACCGCTAAAAACGTATAGACTAAAAACACACAGGGCGGGTTGTGACCCCATCTTTATTCTTTATTTAGCTTCTCTGCAGGCTCTTCATCGACTGCTCAACTTTTACATTAAATAAGCAAATTGACTAATAAAGTGTAGTCTGCCCTGAAGCTGTAAGATACACTTTTCCCGCTCACCCATTCCACTTTATAATGAAGTGGGGGAGCTTTGGGAAGCAGGGAAGAGATTAATAAGATAAAATCTCTCAACAGTCGGCTTAATTTGCATATCAAACTGATATAGTGGTGCTTGTCTCCGTGAGTGATGGTATGTCCTCATCATACTTCTCAGAGAAACAATACATTAAGAGAGGAAGTAGCATGAATCATTTTTTTTATATTGGCAGTTTAGCCCATTCAAAAAACACAAGAATGTATCTCATCACAATGACTACTGGTTGTTGGAGGATATTCACAAACATAACCTAAAGCCTTGAGCTTTTTTAATGGTTATCAGTAAAGCTCTTTAATATGCCTCTTCAGCCTGGCAGCGCATGCTCTCAGGGTTTTCAGAGAAATTACCTGCAATAGCCCAGTTGTGAAGGCTGAATGGTTATCCACATCCTCTCTTTCTCATTACTGCCTTATCAGTTGAGAACAGTTCTCCGAGGCTGAAGAGCAGTCGAAGAAAGGCTCTCTGTCTCTACGGGTGGCTTTGAGGATGTAATCTATGACTAAGTGACAGTTGGCCCTGCCACAAAATTTCATATTAAGCCCAGAGGATAAACATTGCTCTGCAAATTTCCTAAGCCATTGTTACCTGTTAGCCATAATCACTTGCAGGCTGGACAATTGTGCAGATAGTGAGGCAAAGCAGTAGATTAATTTGATAATGAGGGAGATTTAGCTCTGCTGGGTAGGATTAGAAAAACCCATCCATCCGTCAATTTTTAATGCCACTTATCTTCACTGGGGTCGCGGATAAGCTGGAGCCTACCCCAGCTGACTTTGAGGCACACCCTGGACTGGTCACCAGCCAATCATAGGGCACATATAGGCAAACAACCATTCATACCTATGGATTTTTCGATGCTAACCATAATTTCTGAAGGTCTTACATCATTAATTCTGGCATTGCAATGCCAGAAAATGTAACTCTTATGAACTATTTTTATTGTCATTGTTATATTATCCCAAATAAATGTACCTTTAGTTGTACCAGGCATTAAAATGAACAAGACACTGAAGAACAAGGGTGGTGCTGCATACTGTACATCCATCAGTGCTGCTGGGAAAAAAAGACTCACACTCTTTCCTGCCCAGTAACCTATAATAAGCCATATAAATAATAAATACTTTATTTTATGTATGCTTTATGCTTTTCACTTCATTTTACACATACAGTAACCTGTAATGTCACACTTTGCCCCAGTGGAGTGGAAAAGTAATTTCTTTAAACACCAAAATTAGAAGAATAAAGACACCAAGCATGCAGGGCGCCATTTGTCCAAACCGCTTAGGCTGAATAAAAGAGACAGGGTGCATGTAGTGATAGTAGATTACAAAGATTATACAGCATTATTTAATTGTCTGACCCTCTCAAGACTCCAAGCACGCTAAATTGATTCCGGCTTCATTTCAACTGACCAGATTATCACTTTGGCTGCAGTAGAGCAGAGCAAATTGAGCACAGGGCTGCACTAACATCATTTCACACTCATGAAACTATCAGCACCACAAAGGGCCTGCACAAGTAACTATTAACCTGTGATGCCCATTGCCTTCAAACACCTGATAATAGAGATATTTTATATATTACTGAATATAAGAAGAAACCCAGCAACTTTGTTGACATTAAAAGCAATAAATACAAAAACAACCTATCTACCATGACTGCAAAATGAGTATTGGGGGGGGTTGTAATTGGCTCTGTATGTTGTGCTAGGGAACCGAGTTTGCAAGTTTGTATGCACATGTTATACATTTATGTGGTAAAAATATTGTTTTGCTTGTCAAATTATCATCCTAACCTGTACATAGTCTTTTTGTACATGTACATAGATATATTTTTTGAAAAAAGAGAAGCAAAAAAAGGTAAACACAAGCTCGCCTTAACAACAGGGATGCAAACATTTATAAAAATTGAAGGGGCTCTATTATGCTCATTTTTTGACCCTTTGTATTGAGTTGTGGACTCCTACAGAGCAGCTCCACACAATAACCCTCACAGAATTTTTTTTTAGATTTTGCAGAATCTGCACTGTATTTCCTTGGATTTGTGCTTCCAACCAAAAGGCTGGTCTGAATGCACACTTCCATGCAGTGGAGAAGGAGAGCACATTTGTTGGCCACCTTTGAAGGAGCCTTTGCTTTTTACTGAATTTGGACAGCCTTTGTGCTGCGCTATGACGTCAGCAACCAACAATTGTGTCCTGCAAAGGCTGCAGACACTTCCATTAGTACATGCTATACAGTATGTGCTGTGTGTACAGGATGTATGACAGGGCGCATGACTGATGTTGCAGTGACATAATCGCATGCTACTTCTGTGCCCTTGATCCAGACATACCAGGAGTCACCTGGCTGAGTCACGTGATCATTTATCAGCTAAAATGAGGACTGCAAATCCCTTTTGCTCTATATTGGCAACTTTTGTATATAATGATGCTGAAAAATACAGTATATCATGGCAAAAGTGCAACATGATACCTTTAGGATTGCAATGGCTTTTTGCCCTCAAAAGTGTCAGATGTGTAAGAATACTTTAGTGTATGTGCTGTATATTGTGCCTTTAGGAAAGGAAAAAGCACTCCTGCTCCTACTCCAATTGCTAACATTGTACTATCGTATATCATAACAGTCCCAAGATACGAGTGCCAAATATGGTAAATAGGACAGCAATGCAAACTCTCTAATACAGCTACATCACAGGTGTGGCATATCAAGATGCTGATTAGAGAGCATAATTTTTTGCACAAATGTGCCTCGTGGCTGCCACATGTGGCTGGCGACAATTAAAGGCCACCCCAAACTGTGCCGTTTTATCCCACACCACAATGCCACAGGTGTTGTGCAATAGGCATGATGACTGGGAGAATGTCCGCCTGTGAAATAAATGTTCATTTCTTTATCATAAGCTCCATCTCCAAAGGTGTTTCAGAGAATTTGGATATGCATCCAAATATACATCCAACCTCCACATCCAGCATCTTCACTTTCAAGCTTCAAGGTCGATTGAGACAGCTGGACCGCTGCTGCAACAATCGTTTTGTCAAACTGTCAGAATGTCATCTGAATGCTCTTCATGGTTATTGATGTCTCAATACACATTTTGGAATGGCCTTTTATTGTAGCCCGCTCAAGGCACACCTGTGAAATAATCTAATGTCTTGATATGCCACAGCTGTGAGGTGTTTCGATTTCGCTGAAAAGCAGAAGCGGTCACTAAAACAGAGTTAGAGATATGTGTAAACAATAATGTGTAATATATGTGTAATATGTGTAAATAAAGTAAATTTAAAACTACACATTACTATATTTGTAAAAACACAATGTTTGGCACACCTCTTTTATTGGATCTCAGTAGATAGTGCAGGTATGCCTGATGTGTCCAATAGGTACCTAAAAGTGACTAACTATCTGCTCCTGCTAGCACTGGCTTGATCAGCATCACCTTGAAAACATCATCAAGTCCATGCAGTACAGCAAAAGAACTTTATGTACAGTATGTAACATCTAAATGTAGAACCTTTCATAAGCAATGTATAAATAAACAAGCATGAGCATGTACAAAACTAATGATGTTGAAGGGAACACCTTTTCATATTTACTATGTCTTCCTTCCTGATTGGCTCCTGCATAGTAAAGCTAACATTCCCCTGCAACTTTTCCACTGGCTGAGTTTGGTCTCTCACTCACCTGGAGTCCTTGTATGTTGTGTGGGCTGCCCACTCCAACTTTACACTGCCTCAGGTGTCACACATCTGATCACTTGCAGAAAGCGGATTGAAAATTATAGCAGAATCATGTTGGTATCAGTCTCAACTGTCATCACTTTGCTGGGCCTCTGGACATTGCATCCTACTTCTGGACAGGTAAGTGCACTGCTTGCAAATTGTAGATTTTTTTGAGTGCTTTAAGCTTTAAGTGTTTGAAATGGGAATTGTGTGCATCATAGGCTAAATTTTTACAAAGATAATTTAAAGTTTAACTTTATACATGAAGCCCAATATCAGCATCTCACAAGTCTTGTCTGTCAATTCCTCCTACAAATGTGCTGAATTATCTGTTTGTTTTGGTTTTCAAAAGTCCAGCTGTATTTTTTTGGTACGGTGAATCTGCCTACAAATATGTTGAGATACAGCATACTTGTATGTTAATAATACTGCATGAAGAAATCATACAAATGAAGAGAAAGGAAAAAGTAATAGACCCGTACTGCAACATTGCCCTGCATACCTGCATGCCTCCTACGCGCTCTGCTAACGTCAACCATATACATGTGAAATGTGGCAGAAAGAGGCCTTTGACAAGTACGCTTTACACACCAGTCAAACCCCTAATGATTGAAGTCTGTACAAACCTCACTGCTGTCCAGATCAGAACGCTGTTTCCAGCAAATATTGACTCTTCTTACGTAACTGTTGCTGGACCAAAACAATTTTTTGGTTGCCTGAAAGCATGCGGGAGGATGTGGGGGCATCAGGGGAAAACATGTTTAGTGTTTCACCATTCTATCAATACACGAATTATATCTAGTATGAGTCATGTATGGTACCTTTTTCCCAAATGAGGATAAGCGGCATAAAAAATGGATGGATGGTACCTTTTTTACTCTCAGTCGACAACCAAAACAAAAGTTTATTTTGTTGACACTGATGTACTGTATTTATTGAACAGTGGTGAGGAAATCCTCATTTGTAGTTCATTCAAAATAATAAAATCTAAAAATAGCTACATACAGTAGTACTTACATATAATAGCTCATGTAGTTAAAAAAAAACAGTTTCAATCTAAATTGAACATTATTATCTATGGCAAGGTGACCTATCACATAACAAATAAGCAGTGTCTCCATAATGAAGGTTTGATAGATTTTGCTGAGTCAACTCCTTTTATGATACAGTTACATAAGCTTGCCACACCCCCAAACACACCACATCTAAGAGGAAACTTTCAGTCTGAGACTTACAGTACATGCTTTTGAAAGAAGAAGGTTTTCATCATGCAAACAGTTAAATTGGATAAACATGCTGTGATCCAGCTATGTTTACTTCACTATCAAACAGCACAGGTCTGTATTGCACTGACGTTCAGCACACTCTCATTTACAGCAGAGCTGTTTGTCCACTTTCAGTCCCAACATTGGCACTGCACTTTTAAGTCAACACCTCTGCCTTTACAGTAACTCAAAAAAGCAAGCTGTATCTTTTCTCTGTGACAGCTAAATTTACTGTGACCTTTCCTTTGAATCCAGGACTGTTCAAGCAGACTGGAATTACAAGGATCCCTGAAGCAGATCCAGAAGCTTCTCTCAGCTCATGAAGCCTCCTACTTGCAGAATCTACGCAACCTGAAGAAGAAAATTAACCAGCTTCAGAGCAGCACAGGAAAACACTTGGCAAAAAACATCAACAGTAAGCATAAGCTTGAGAAATACTGGATTAAAATAAATCCTTTTTACATAACATACCATGTCATTTTTTTCATGATTGATATGGGTTTATTACAGGTACCTGCCCAAAGCCGGATGTACCTGTCAATGGGAGGAAACTGGGCAAATTGCACACCGTGGGCCATGAAGTTCATTTTTTATGTGACCCCGGCTATGAACTAGTGGGATCAGAGAGCAGAGTCTGTCAGGAGAGTCTAAGCTGGTCTGGCCAGCAGGCAACCTGCAGAGGTGAAATTCACCAAAACGTTATATGAAGGGCTGACCAACTTTTTTTTATTTTCATTCCAAATGGGTTTCATGTGGTTGAGTTCAGGCCTCTTAAATCCTTCCACACCGAAATCAACCACTGATGCTTTTAGACTTTGCGTTGTTTACTACAGACAAGCAAGCAATTCCCCAACAGTTCCCATGAAGCATAGAATTGTCCAAAATGTCTTAGTAAGAAGTAGAATTAAGAGTGGTCTAGTCCAACTCCATTTTCTGCCACTTATCCTTTTAAGGGTCGATAATTCATTTTATCTTTGTATCAACAAAGATTCTTCACAAAACATCTTTGTTTCTTCACTTAGAAATCAACGAGTGTGCCTCCATCCCATGCCTGAATGGTGGAACGTGCTTGGATGAAATGAATCAGTTTTCCTGCATCTGTCCCAAAGGCTGGGCAGGAGAAACCTGCCAGAGCCGTGTCCCAACATGTATGTATAAGACACTACACAGTCAGTATATATAGTAACTGTTCCTTTTACATGCAATATACACACAGCGGCCACAAAATGAGTTGCAGTGGTGTGGAGCTGCACAGCAACCCATGGAGAGGTGACCTGTTTCATGATATTATATTATATCAGTGCAGTTCTACCCCACCACAATAGTACTGTAAACATAATGTTAAATCAATACCTTTCCGATGCTTTCAATCAATAATGAGCAATTTTGTAAAGGAAGTTTTCATATTGGATCTCATGGGTTTGCCTCTGAAGAGTATAAAATAGATGTATGTAAATCTACAGACAGCACCCTAGTCCACTAAAGGAGATTAGTTTGCTCAGTGGTTTGGTTTGCCAATACAAGCCAATGCTACAACCCACAAAATAGGATTTATTGAATTCCAGCCTAAAGTCCTAGACAGCGCTGGCTGAGTGGATGTCTGCTCCCTGATGCACAGAGGTGGAATACAAAGAGAGCTTATGAATGTCTGATGCCCAGTTTATTTAACCTTTGCTGTATTTCTCTCCGTTGGTTGTAAGGGGTAATCAGTGAGTGGACAGTGTGAACTCTGGCCTTCTTGCATGGGCTTTAGCTCATGCTCAAGTGGGATTAATCATTTTGGTGATGCACATTGTTGCCTTTCATAAGAAAAAAAACATACTTTTTTGTATGTATGCAAGCTTTGTGCCTTCTGACGTCAAAAATATTAGTAGTGTCCTATGAGGATTCTTCACTGTGGTTTCGGATTATTCTACTAATGGGATTGTTGATCTATATTCTGAATTATGGCCATGTACAGTTACCTTTTTCTGACATCCTCCTCAGTCTTTGCCACCATTACAAACACCTCCGCCTCCAGTACTGCTGCTGCTGCTGCTACGCTGGCAGCAGACACAGCTGGGACTTTTGTGCGTCCATCAAGCTGCAGCACCGTGCAGGGGACCACCCACTGCACTTGTGAGCCAGGCTACACCATCTCCGGTAGAGACAGCACCACTTGCACCGGTATGACTAATTAGTCAACTCAAACCAAACACTAAAGTATCACAGTGTGGTTTTTTTCATAGTGCGTTTGCATGTGTCGTGCATTACAGACATAGATGAATGTGAGCTGTTCCATAATGGACAGGCGGGGAGACTGTGTTTACACACGTGCGTTAACACCGCTGGAGGTTACCGCTGCTCCTGTCCTGCTGGATATAACGTGACCCGTGATGGGCGAAGCTGTAAAGGTGCATATCTAATGCTTTCATTTTGTTTCTTCTTCTATTGTAGAACTATAAAATTGCATACACATTTCAACCAAATTATTGGGCTATCTGCACATTATACTTTGGGTTTTATGACATGGCTTTTTGGAATCAGTCTTGCAGAAATGCTTTTTAAACTCTTGATATTTATACTGTACATATAGTCATATTATATATTTGTTGTATTTGTGTCTGTCGTGTTGTTTTTGCTTTGCAGACATTGATGAGTGTGCCACCAGACAGAACAACTGCACCAAGGACCAAACGTGCATTAACACATATGGAGGATTCCAGTGTGTTCGTGTAGAATGTCCCAAAATCGCTCATGCGTTTTACGTCAAAACGTCACCAATGTAAGAATTGCCTCTGCACTCACCATCCATATCATTTTCTACACACATCATATCATTTTCTTTGTGGCTGCATCACTCCAGAACACTGTGAGTGACGGGGAGAAAAGCTCTGTCATTTGAATACACCTTTTGATTTGCATGTATTCATTTCAAGACCCATCTTTTTCAGACATTTTTGGTGGTCCCCTAGTAACTATTCCAGGGTTCGCCCAACCCTATATCTCACTCAGTCAGCTGGGATAGGCTCCAGCACACTCCCGCGACCCTAATGAGGATAAGAAGCATAGAAAATGGATGGATAGCAATTTACATAGTTGCAGGAACTGAACTCAACAGAGTTTGTAGCCTGAGGAATACCTGTATACAGGAATCTTTAATAATGTAATAATACCATCCTGACAGCATCAATCACAACTGCTTGTCTGAAGGGCACAATTCCTGATAGAGCTCTTCTCTTTGTTTTTGTTTTCTTATTGTTATATTGTTTGATATGCAGTATTTTGTATTTCAGAAAGATGTTTAGTCATTTATGCTTGTTATTTTTTCTTCCAAGGCGTTGTGAACGTAATCCCTGCCCTGTGGATAACAAGCTGTGCTCTCAAGCCCCAAATTCTTTCTCCTACCATTACCTGGCAGTCGTATCCAACCTGTCAGCGCCCCGTGTCATGTTCCGAGTTTCAGCATTGCGTCCGATGGGTGATACGCTTCGCTTCTCTCTGTTGGGAGGAAGGCAAGTTCGCCGCCACTTCACTGTCCAGCGTTCAGATCGTCTGACAGGTCAGCTGATGCTGAGCAGCCCAGTGCAAGGCCCTGCCACTCTGGAGGCTGAAGTGGAGATGACTGAGTTGGAGAGACGAGTCCAATTGGGGAGGTACATCACCAAAGTCACGTTGTTTGTTTCCCAGTATGAGTTCTAAAGCAAAATAGAGATGATATTAATACTAAAGAGTCAAATGGTCAGATAGCAACTTTGAGTCAGCTAAAGACTGTGTGAACATAGTTAAAATTGTCCGTAAAGCAACCCGTTGCAGCTTTGCAAATTGCTATTAAAGAAAGCATGAGCAAGCAAATTGACTTTCAAGTGCACAATACATCTGCTTTTGCACTGCTGCTTGCAAAACATTGCTGTATTGAGATAGGAATGCAAATGTCTGTTTTGGAAATTTAACATGACTTTTGTGAAACATATTCATTGTGTATTGCATGAGCATTAAATAGAAAAATTTCTTTTTCAATGCCAACAGAATTATTTTACCTTAAAAGCTAGATTTTTTTTATGTTATTGTCCAATAAAAAGGTTTAACTGATGAAAGCATTTGTCCTTCACATTTCTCACAAATATGTTCTGCAGATGTGATATCACAAAAGCAATGAGTTTAATTGTGGTTGTCTTGATGTGAACAGTTAACATCTATCTTGCTATGTTGTAGCTCTTTTTTGTGCAGAAATTAAATATTCTATGTGTGGAATTAAATGGAATTAAATGTGTAAACAAACAGTTGGATCTGTTTTATGTGGGAAAATATGAATATGGTGTAAATGAGTCTGAATTGGGCCTTCAGGGAAGTGAGAGGTGTATGTGAGCAGTTGCAACACTTTCAGCATCGATAGCACAGAGCTGTGCTGTTCTGCAGACAGAGCGCCAAAGACGAGCTGCTCAAAGAGCCACTATGTTCTTACAGTGCATGAATAACCCGACTGCTTAAAGTCACTAAAATAACCAGAGGAATATGGACATGTGTGTGCGTGACTCATCGATTTATTAGGGGATGTACTGGATATTTATTCCACAATTTAGGGGATTTATGTAATATTCAAACCAAGGACTGCAAAGGCATAAATGTGTATCTGTGGTTAGTGCAGGAAACTGGAAGTGCCAAACTGGATGTATTCACTTATGGATGGTACTCCATGCTGTGGATGAGGCTGACCCATGACAACCATGGCATGTGCAGATGCTTGCTGAGTGAAGAAAACACACCCTCCTGTTTTAATGGGTGATTAATTGATTGATTGATTGATTGATTAATGGATCATTTTCTATGGTATATCTCAGGAATTGTCTTTATTTCCCGAGTAATTAGACATGTTTCTATGCTGTCCATATTTGAAATATTGTACCACACATAAGAGTTGATTTCTGTTCTATTTTGGTTGCATTTCCTCTCAACCTACATCATATAACATGCTTTTAACTCACATCCAGTAGTCTTGCTGTTATGTTATTGTTTGGTATGGTTGTATTTTGCAGTGATATAAAATGAGCTGCGTCATACAGTGAGCTGTGAGTTCTTACGACAGAGATCGATTTAACTTTTGATGGACCGCTACTTTCATTTTATTCCTGCAAAATAAACGTTTCTAGGAGCATTGCTAAACATGGAGCTACACTGCCCCCTGTTGGTCAAAAGGAATTGCGCAAACTCAAAATGTGGCCAAAGTTTTTGTTTGATGAAATAGACAGCAATTCAACTACAAATTAAGTATGTTTCTTATTACATTTCAAGTAATTGACGAGAGTGTTAATTAATTGTTGATTATGTATCAAATGTAAATCATCAATCATTTTAATTATTTAATTTACCACAAATATTTTATTATGAGATTTATTAGTTTTTGATATTAAGTAATTTTTGTATTTAATATGTGATATACATATAATGTAAAATATTGGTACATGAATTTGACACATAACAAGTACTTAGGAATTTAAAGTGCTTACAATATTACTAAGTTTTTAGAGAATGGCCTAAAGGGCTTTGATAACAAACAAAACATAACGTAGAGTAATTATTCTTAAAATATAGTCTAAATATGGTAATACATGTACTCAGTAAAACAGCTGGATTATCTTGTCATTTGTTTGGATGTAACTGAAACAAACCAAGTAAGAAATAAATACATGAACATAAATGCATATAATTTGAGTAAAGAAGAACGGTGTTCCAGCAAGATGTTCCAAGAAGAACAATCCCTAACTTCCAGGCTCCTCCCCTTTGCTTCCCCCTAAACGTCCATTTTCAAAAAAAAAGTGTTATCCTTTTAAGCATAATAAACTTCAACAATATCCGAGTAAGTAATCTTTAACTGTGTCGTCAATATAACCTCTCCTAAACGATGTAGTGCTTTGTAACTGATTGGTTTGTACACACGGACGTGTCGTAGAAGTTGTAGCAAACTTTGTCTTCACGTTTCTCTTGTTTTTGTTCAGGCTGCTTGCTGCTAGCTTAGCATGGAACGTTAGCTTTGCTCTTTGGTAAACACAACTACCGTGTAAACTAATAGAAGCAATTTCGCAATAAATAGATGAGCGCTGTTGAACACCGTCAACGAGAGAGTATATAATAGTTTTGCAAGCAGAATTGTAATAGTGCATCCTCGCTAACTTTAGTGTAAATAAGGATGCTAGTTAGCCTCTGTAGCGTCAATGGAATGCCTCAGGCTACGAACTTCATTCAACTTTAAACTATTTACTGTTTTACTGTTGGATTTTACCATGAACACAAGCGTAATAATAATTTCAAACACCACTTATGATATCCTACTATAGGTGAAAAATGAAGCCTGTTTAAATGAAATTGATTGAATACAACCGTTTAAATTTACTTTAAAGAATACCACATATTCTTCCATCACTTGAGCTCAAATGCACACACTATATGGACCAGTGTTAAAATCACACCATAGAACACGCAGATACTGTACTAATATACAAGAGAAAATGTATGTATAAATCTTGGGATACCAAGATACTAGGTTGTTTTCTAGGTGAACAATACTGTATTCATTTCTGGTTGTCTTGCAAAGGTTTTCTATTTCTATCTACTAACCAGTTAAACAGTTCATACTGTATATGATAACATTACAAGCTGTTGTGCTTATTTTGTCAACATTGTCACACACTGATTGATCTTGCATTTTCTAGGCGGATGCTTCGTCACCACCCCCCCCAAGATATTCCAGTCATAGCGGAGCAGCCCTGACGTTGTAGCAGTAATGTCTCCCAAAGTGCCAGGCGGCCAAGGCAGAGGAGAATATTCTTCAGTGCAAGTTGCAGTCCGAGTGCGTCCGCTGCTGCCTAAAGAGGTTCTTCATTGCCACGAGACCTGCATCACCGTAGACACTGAACTCCAGCGGGTCACCCTGGGTCACGACAGACACTTCCTTTGCGACTTCCTGCTTGAGGAAACCTGCTGCCAAGAGGAGGTTTATTCTGTGTCAGTGCAGCCTCTGATAGATTCTTTCTTCCAAGGCTTCAATGCTACAGTTTTTGCTTATGGTCAGACAGGCTCGGGCAAGACTTACACCATTGGAGAAGCAAATATATGTAAGTGTAATATAATATCTCATTCTTATAGCTTATTTTGTTTGGACTGGTTTTACTTTTGCACATTGCTCACTCTTAAGTTCTTTCTTGTTTTTGTAGCTTCTTTTCGAGATGAAGAGCAGGGTATCATCCCCAGGGCTGTGGCAGATGTCTTCAAGTTGCTGGATGAGAATGACCTTACAGAATTTTCAGTACGGGTCTCCTACTTAGAGGTCTACAAAGAGGAATTTAAGGACTTACTGGAGGTAGAAACTGCAAGCAAGGACATCCACATCAGAGAAGATAAGGGAAATATTGGTAAGGAATATGAAGTAAATGTTTCTTGATATATAGTAGTCCCCTGCTGTTTGAAGGGGTTGTGTACTTATACTATCCACGAATGGCGGGAAAAACAAGAGTAATTGAGTCATTCATAAAAAATATTTTTGATTTTTGATCAAACCTGGGCTCTTGTCTGTGGTGAAATAGGCACTACATGACTTTTTTTTTTTTAGGAAGTTTTGTTTGGTTGCAATGTATTACCTTGGCATTTATACCATACACAACACAAGCCAACCAGAGGTCATAAAAGAAAAATAACTCATATGGAACACATCATGTACTGTAACTACAGAACTTCCCCAACAGTAAGCTACCCAGCATGCCTTGCGGGTTGTAAAATAGTATTGTTTTACATGTTGGTGTGTAAGCATCCATTTTGATGCCTACATAGGCTCCTGTTGGTTTGTGATGTTTGAGTACTGGTGTAAATATCAAGCTGATTCTCTATACATACAGAACTACCACCTTAAAGTTGAAATGTGCCTACCCATGTAAGGCAAATGAGATGGGATTTTTACTAACAGCCTAATTCTGGACATTATAAGCACAAAATGGTGGGTTTTCCCTACTAGTAAAAAATAATGTATTGATAAAAAAAATATGTTTATGGATCACAAATATGCCAGGAACCACTGTACAACACTTGAAGATGTCTGAATGTGGATGGCGGAAGTGCTACTGCTATTTCATTGTCAGAAATGTGTGTGTAATGATGTCAATATGTTACAGTAATTACAACTCTGTTTTGATGACTTATTTACATGCTGCTTTGTGTCCGTTAGTTCTGTGTGGTGTAAAGGAGTGTGAAGTGGAGGGTCTTGATGAGGTGTTGAGTTTACTGGAATCAGGAAACACAGCAAGACACACTGGTGCAACCCAAATGAATCCAAACTCAAGCCGCTCCCACACCATCTTCACCTTGTACATGGATCAGCGGCGGGGGAGTTCGCGCCTCTACGGGAATGCTGCAAGCACCGGATCACAAATATTGTCCTCCAAGTTCCATTTTGTGGACTTGGCTGGCTCAGAGCGCATCCTGAGGACAGGCAACACAGGCGAGAGACTTAAGGAGAGCATTCAGATTAACAGCGGCCTTCTTGCACTGGGGAATGTTATTGGAGCCCTTGGGGACCCCAAAAGGAAAGGCTCTCACATACCATATAGAGATTCTAAAATTACAAGGTGCATCTATCATAATGTCATGTTATTTGTACGGCATAAATATTTGAGCCATTTTTTAACCCATTTTCCCTGATTTTATCCAGGATCCTTAAAGACTCTCTGGGAGGAAATTCAAAAACTCTGATGATAGCATGTGTCAGCCCATCCTCCTCAGACTTTGACGAAAGTCTTAACACTCTCAACTATGCCACAAGGGCCCGCAATATTCAGAATCGGGCTACGGTCAACTGCAAGCGGGAGCCAGATCGCGTGGAAGGACTGGAGCAACAAATCAAGGCCCTTCGCAGAGCCCTGGAAAACCGCCATCGTTCAGAGACCCGCATCATCTCTCATGCTGATACTAACAGGAGGTTCCGACTTGGCGAAGGAGAGATCAGTAGGCTGCAAGTCCAAAGTGCACATTATCGGACCTGCACGGACACTGCTTACAGGTTATTTCATGATCTATACCTATACCAACTATATGTTGGCAAGCACTCAAAAATTGTCATGATGTGTTTTGATCAGATTTTACACAATTGTATTTTGTAAGTTTAACAAAGTTACAGTATTAGTTGCTCCGTGGTAAACCAAATTTTTCCCACCTTACTGTCTTCCTCTAGACTGCTACGTGAGCTGCAGAGTGAAGGTGCCCTGACTGCAGAACAAACCCTGAAAGTGAAGGAGTGGATCTGCTCAGTGGAGGAGGAACAAAGTAGACTGACGACTGCTTCTGGACCAGACAGCGGGATCGAAAACAGCTCTGCAGAGGAAAGTGTTGCTTTAAAAAGGGAAAGGCCTTCTGTGAACAACCAGGTCTGTTTGAAATGTAATATTTATGGTTGTATGGACAACCATAGTGTATTCCACTGGGTATCATGTAGATTTTTTTCAATCACTCCAAGTGCTAGTTGTGGATGTAAGCCGAATTTGAGAGCTAAGTCAAAGTCATTAGCTCATATATAGAGATCTTGTACACTTTTATTATACATTAGATTTGTGTAACAACATGTGAACATGTTACATTTATATCTTGGACAAAGGACTGAAAATCTGCCATTTCAAGGTCCTGTACTAATAAATGGTATATCTTTGTGTTTTTGGCATTTAAAACTCAGGATTCTGACACTTTGGAGGAAAGGTGGAGCTATGATAGTGTGAAAGATGGAGAGAAGGATGAGCCTGCTGTCGCCAGGCTTCAAGCCCAGGTGCTGCACCTGGAGAGAGAGAATACAGACTTCCTGGCAGCTCTGGAGGACGCTATGGAACAATATAAGCTGCAGGTTAGAACTCTCAGCATGGCACACGTGAGGGTTTCTTTAACATAATCACAGTGACTTGGTAGAAGACTAATAATTATGTGGTACCACTTTAGTTGTCTCCCCCTGCATTCTGATTGTAACTTTGTTTAATTACTTTTGCAGAGTGATAAGCTGCAGGAGCAACAGGACCTGATAGCAGAGTTACAGTGTCTGCTTTCCAATCCTGGCCTGCATGGCCTGGGCCTAAATTTATGTTCACGACCACACACTGCCCCAATGGGCTCCATGCAACATAGCCTGAATGGAGGTTTGCAGGTAACCAACCAATGCATTTATTTTTCAAATTAACAAGGAAGCTTATCTTTCACACAGTTCCCCTTCAGATGATGCACAGATGTCTAATGACAAAGTTATTGACGTTTCACATCAGCTGTCCAAGCTTGCATCGTTGTGGTTACAGGTTGTTAATCAGGATGTCTGCCTCTATGAGGAGCAGAAGACCACAGGTGGAGCAGAAATCCATGGCGTCGAAGAAGAGGGCAGTCAGTCAAACCTGCCCAGAGTAAGACAAAGGTTTGTCCTGAAAAGTACAGTGTACAGCTTGCATGATAAATATACTGTATAAAGAATGACAGGGCAATTCACACACTGTTTACTTGTGTTCTCTATGATGTCAATACACCTTGCACATGACAGGCAGGTGAACCAAACCTGGACCAAGAAGGATATGCTTTCAGTTGGACGAGCAGTCATAGGCAAAGGGCTCATATCTCAGCTGCCTGAGCACAGCCAGCATCCAGGTTTAGCGAGAAAAGCATGTAAGTTTAAGCTTCTTCATATATAAAAACATACAAATGCACACAAGGTGACCTGTAACCTACTGGCCAGGTATGCTAAAACATGTACCTGTATTTAGATCCACCTTCTCTTTCCTTCTTTGTCACATTAACATTTTGATTATTTTTTCATTGTAGGTTCTACTCTGGTACATAGGGTACTGTACACTGAAGTTAACATCTATTTTTTCTCCTAACCCCTGCACAGCTAGTGGCAGCATAGGGGAGACATCTGTACGTGACATGCAGAAAGGCTTTGAAGGTGTTTCAGAATGGGGTCTTCTTCAAGCCCAGCAGAAGATTCGGGAACTGTCAGTCACTATCCGCATGAAAGAGGAACTCATTAAGGAGCTAGTCAAAACGGGTACGAGTCTCACATAACGAAGAGCGTTCAAAAGTTTGTCATCTTTTGCAGTGTGGCTCATGTGTTGTGTGTTTGATTCACCAGGTAAGGATGCTCAGTCTTTGAACAGGCAGTACAGTCACAAGATCACAGCTCTAGAAAGTGAGGCCGTGCAGGCGCGACAGGAGCTGCAGGAAGCCCAAAGGCAACTTCAGGACCTGGAGAGGCAGGAGAGAGAGATCAGCACTACAGACAAGACCCGTGCACAGGAATGTCGACAAAAAATAGCAGCAGCTCAAAGCAAAGTTCAGGTTTGTTTGTCGCACCTCTGTGTTCTGTTAAACACATACCAGCTTACAGTATGTGTCATGGACGTAGTTGCTAACTTTGAACATTATTTTTTTTAAGGTTCTCAGTCAGCGTCAGAGGGATACAGCCCATCTTGCAAATTTGCCTGCGCAGAGTGAGCGTCGTGTGCTTGAGCTGGAGCGCAGTGTTCAGTCAATGAGACAACAACAGGAACTTCTACAGAGGAGGCTGCGTCAGGAAAGTCAGCAGAAACGACGTCTGGAGACTGAGATGCAGCGCAGAACTCACAGAGTCAAGGTACCGCTGATATTCACATACAATGGAACCTTGGTTAGAGTCATTTATTTGTTCCAACCAAAATGGGCACTGTCCAAATCAATTTCTCTCATAAGGAAGTATTTAAATCAAATAAATTTGTTCCAGAAAGCCAAGAATGGTAAAAGTAAAAATGTTTTTAGTTTTGCAATTTAAAGTTTTACGTGCATAAAATAATTCTAAATACATATAAATGATTTAAAGGGTTACTTTTACATTTTTACCTGTGCCATTAACAATACAAGATACTTGCCATATTTTATGTGAACCAGAGAATGTTCACAAACCGAGGCAAAATTGTGCTGGAAATTTTGAACATGAACTACAAAACGTTACCTGAGGTTTCACTGTATTAGGTGTCAGTTTGTAACAGCTTGTTGCAGTTCTGACTATACATTTTGTTTTTGTGTGATATTGCAAAAAGTTTGTGTTTGGCTTAATGAATGAATGAAGAGGTCTTCAGATCTTCACACTTTCTCATGATTAGGAACTTGAGATAAAGAATGAGCAACAGCAAAAGATCTTAAAGATTAAGACGGAGGAGATTGCTGCCTTCCAGAGGCAAAGACGCAGTGGCAGCAATGGCTCTGTCATCTCTCTGGAGGAGCAACAGGTAAAGTCACAAATCTAATACTGCGTCAATACAATTTACACTGAGTTACTGTGTCATTCTAACTTTATATGTTTGTGTTGTGTCTGAGCAGAAGATCGAGGAGCAGAAACGTTGGCTGGATGAGGAAATGGAGCGTGTGCTGGAGCAGAGGCGCGGACTTGAAGATCTAGAAGGAGAGCTCACGAAAAGAGAAGAAATCTTGGCCAAGAAAGAAGCCCTGTTACAGGAGCGCAGTGGGCTTGAAACCAAGAGGCTTCGCTCCAGTCAGGTAACACTGTTCAGCAATGACGCTGTTTACAATGAATAAAGACACATTGTCACTGGGCTCATTTGTCTCGACAGGCGCTGAGTAAGGATCTGGTGACGCTAACAGGACGTATCGAAACGCTGGAGCGCGAGTTGAGTGAGAGGAATGGTCTCCTTCGCAGCAGCAGTGCTCAGGACTCCCAACAGATTCGACAAGAAATCTCCAACCTGCGTCAGGAGAAAGACTCCTTGTTGAAACAAAGAGTGGAGCTGGATGATAAGCTGCGGCAGGGCAACCTGCTCTCACCTGAGGTAAGTCTCTACTCTGTTGTATGTCTACATGTACAAATATCATCAGTTTCTACTTCTACAATATTTATTTTATACCTACATTGCAGGTTAGCAGTCATGCATTAATATAATCTGTTTCTTTAAAATGAGAACTCAACAAGAACCATACATAGTACAAGCACTTACCATATGTATCTTCATCTCTTCTCTCTGTTTCTGTCAGGAGGAGCGAACGCTCTTCCAGCTGGATGAAGCCATTGAGGCCCTGGATGCGGCAATTGAGTATAAGAATGAGGCCATCACTCAGAGGCAGAGGCAGCTCAGGGCTTCGGCCAGCATGCTCTCCCAATGGGAGATGAATCTTATGGCCAAACTCAGTTACCTGTCTGCTTCTGAGACTCGAGCTCTGCTGTGCAAGTACTTTGACAAGGTTTGTGGTCCAGCATGCTTCATGGTAGTGGTCTCACCAGCCAGACCTAAACACCGGACAATTGCTGTATGATACAGTTTATGATGCTGTCGGAAAAAACATTTTCAATTGAACTGCTGATTCTTGCTGACGCGATTGTCTCCTATAGGTAGTGTCTCTGCGCGAGGAGGAGCGCAAGCTGCAGCTTGCCCTCGCTGAGCTCGAAATGCAGTTGGGTGAGCAGCAGCAGCTGGTGCAGTGGCTGGAGAACGCTCTCGATCGCACTCAGCTCGACACCGACCGTAGGCTCACTCAGCAGCAGAAGGAGCATGAGAGGAGCGTGCAGCTTTTACTGCAGCAGTGTCGTGGTGGGTATCAGACACAACCCTGTTGTCCTTATTTAGCTACATTTGAAAGGTATATTGAGCGATAAATCACAGCCACAATAATGCCTTATTTTCTTAAACAATAAATACCTCTGACAATGGTAAAAGTGTGCATTGACAGCAATGGGCATTATTTGTAAGAGCAGAATTTCTTAAACTGCTGTCCTGAAATTCCATGTAACCTTCGTATATTTGTGCAGAACAAATGGATGAGGGCCTGGCAGGAAGGCAGCGGCAATATGAGGGGTGGATCCACGGCCTCAGCAAGGAGCTTAACCACTACAAAGCATTAAATCTGGAACTTGGCAACAAACTAAGGGAGTTCTGTGGCTCAGTCAGCCAGCCGAAGGAGCAAGTCAAAGGTATATTGCCATTGTTTCCTCCTGTCTGTGTGCGGTCTTAACTCTCTTCTCTTGATGTGCTTCAGTAGTGTCATCTGATGGTAAACCACTAGGTGTCAGCAGTGTGGATAGTCACGGAGGAAGAGGGACTCCAATGACTGAAAAACCTCCTAAATCCAGAGAGGAAATGCGGGAGCTGGTGAACGCCCCTCTCCCGTCCACATGGAGGCGCTCCTCTCTTCCTACAGAGGAGCCTGCTGTTATGGAGGAGCTGTGGTTGCGAACGGCCTCTGAAGTTCCTGTTAACCGTGTAGTCCAAAGTGGGTCCATTTCTCCCAGCGTGCCGACATCGCTTCCTGCTGTGAACTCTCGGCGCAGCAGCCTCAATATCGGACCACTCATTTCAAACACTTTCATGGAAATGCGGAAAAATCTTGCCTGAAAACAATAAGACAAGAGATTTTCTCTGAGGGTTCCGAAAGATTTGTTTGTAATACATTTTTCTCTATTTGTATTTAATTTTCTAATGGACTGGTTTTTATACAAAGCACTTTCATTATGGTAGTTTATGTTTCATTAAGATGTATGAAATGTGGCCTCATATTGATACAGAATAAGGTTAATTTGCTGTCTAGTTCTTTTGTCCTTTTATAGTACTTTTTACAGTATTTTATATTAAAACGTTTCATCTAAAATTCAAGTGGCCTTGACAAGTATTCAAGTCTCAATATTGGCTACTCTTATCTGAACAGTAGGGGGCAGTGAAACCTCAATGCACGTCAGGTTATGGCTAATATTGCACACTATGGTTGATGCAGGGCACTATAGATGTAAAATATGATATAAGTGTTTAAATGGATGAAGAGGTGAAGATGGTTCCTTCCAGAGAGATTAGCATTAAACTAATGGTGACCGTTGAAGTTATTCACCAGATGGCTGACCAAGCAGCATTACAAATGCATTACATTACATGCTGAAATGCAACATGGTTTGATATAATGCAAATCATACAACCACAATTAAATTTAAAATTAAGAGTTTCACACCAAGCAAAGCAGTATTGTATTTGTGATGCTCAAATTTGGAAAAATAGAGCTTATGCAGCCCTACCTTAATGCCAACTCTACATAATTTAATGGAGGGTGTCTTGCTATATAATGACACTAGGTGGCAGCAGATAAGCTTTTCCCATTCGAACCACCAACCCATAAATCATGCAGTCCTAATTGTGAATAATTCATTTTGACAAGTACAGGTATATATTGCCTTTTAGGCCTGCTTTAATATATGGACATAAACATACAGTCCGTTTTAGTGATCTCTCTTAAATCTTTATTACATTATTAATATTGTAGATTTTTATGAATAATCAATAATTTAAAATAAAATAGTATAGAATAAAAACGATCTTGTGAAAATGTGGTGAACCTTTTTCTGATTGGCTGATTGGTCAAGTCATTCGGTGACGTCACAGCTGCCAGGAGGAGGAGTTGAGGTGGGAAAAGAGGCCGAGAAGAGGCGATAGGCGGCATTTGAGTCTCCATCAGGGTGAGACCGCGCAGCCTCCACACTCGGACTGGCAGCGCGTTGAAGACCATTAAAGACGTCCCTCGGTCCACAAGAGTCCACAAGACGGATACACAAGGATCTTCACGCCCGGAGCTTCATTCCACAGAATCTCCACGTCAGAGGGTATCGTGTATCGATCTAATCACCTGTTTGTTACATCAAGCTGCACACCTGGAACCGGAAGGATGCTCTATGTCCACGAGCACATGTGGTGGATGTCCACGCAGGCAGCCGAAAATGGACTTGATGGATTCGAGTAAGTTCCATTGTTCATGCATGCATCCATAAGGCGTCATTTAGATCAAAGCTGCCATCATATGTACACTATACATTCGTGTTGCTATACAGCCTTAAAAATAACACCCGCCTTTTTGCAGATGTTTGAATCAATGCAATCAAAATAAATTCAGTTTAAAGGCTTATTAGTGCTTCTTTGCATATTATAGGCCAACGATTGTGCAGTGAATCCTATGTATATTGAACGTATTATGATTCTAAAGTGTTAATAACAGGTCTGCCCTGGTGATGCATGACCTGTTTATTCCCATAAAGAGCAGTCATGTATGATTATTGTGAATGTATTAAGTTTGATTCATTACATTTTAAAAGAAGAACAGTGGGCCTTTAACCTATAACCACAACAATTGAGTTTCCATGTAATGTAGTGTGCACATGTTAAATGAATGAGATGTGCTGATACATGCTATACATACACTTATGCATGTACATGGCTATAATTCATTCCTAAAAAATATCTTTATTGTTGAAAGTGTGCAGATTCCAAGGTTACATCTCTTTTCATTTGCAGGCCTAAACAAGTGTGGATAATATAAAATCTTAAGTTATTATTTTTGATGGTAAATGAGCTTGTATATAATTTATATTACATATTGACAGAGCCCATTTGCTACACTTGAACCTTTACGGAAAGTGAGTACATTTGCAACAACTTTGTGTAGTACATGCAATGCAATGATGAGAGATATTTATATACATATTTTGGAAGGTGCTTCATGTACATTCATATTTCTGTTCTCTTTTGCCATTGCAGGAAAGAGCCCACACTCAATGGTATCCACTGTGCTGGTATGGCAAAGAACAGAGCATGTTCCTGTCTTTGGTTATCTAGCTGTATGAGTACTAATTATCCATCATAAAGCTAGATAACCGAAAGTAGGAATGACCTTCAAACCCTCTCTTCCCTGCATGAGACCAAAAAAAAGAATTAAACAGAATAACTAAAGAAACACAAGAGGATGTATGCGGTGTGTTCAAGGTAGGTGTACAAGTATTGTTAAACACAGAGATGAATGTATTGTTCACTTCATATTGTATTTACCTAAGAGTCCATAAGTCGTGTGTTGGTGTGATTATGTCAAATAGTTAAATATTCTCCATGGAGACTTTCCTTCAAGTTCAATGGCTGCAAATTATTCAAACTGTCCTTATTTTCTGCTTCCGGAATCAATTTAAATTGCTTAAGTGAGGACTCTGGATACTTTATACAAAATTGTTTCCGTCCAATAAAATCCCTCATGATATTTTTAACATGATTACAGGGATATACAAACAATAAACGGATACACATGCATGTACCATATGAAGGCCTGATGGCCTGATTGAAGTTGCAATCATGTAATTGTCTGTGTGGGAGCCATCTTGACATTCTCTCTGCATCTTAAAATGGTTGTGGAGGTGCAAAGCAAAGCTGCCTTATTTGGTCTATCTCACCGATGACACACTCTGCATGGAAGGCCTGAAGTGTGTGTAGCGTGATCTCACTCAGTGGGGAGATTCACGATGAGGTCACCTTTTCCAAGGCCTCTCACAGGTTTAACCCTTTTAGGGCTTTATTTTAGTGAAGTGGCCACGCAGCATATTATACGCAGTTAGAAGCACGTGTTTCCTCCCAGCCAATCAGTGCCAAGGTAATATTAATAATGAGGATGGTAAATTAAATACACTGAAAATACATGCTACAAATAAATAATGATCATAAATAGAATTATAACGATTTCAAACAATTTGATTATGTAGTCTTATTCCTTGGAATTATTCCTTTTACCGTATTTCTAAGTCATTCTGTGGATTTGTTCCACGTCACATTGAACAACACATTCTCCTGACTTATCCGACATCCCATAATAGCAGTCAGGTGGCGTACGTATATGAACTCCAAGCATGTAATAATTGAAACGTATTTCATCATCCAAATCTTATGTTTATCACTAGTGCTACTAAGTACGTGAGTGTATTTGATACATTCGTTAAGAATAAACGTATTCCAATTTATTTTCGATATTGACTAATAAATTGGATTCTACTTTTACAGAAATTCACATATAATAAACTCCATGAATGTAATTTACATTGAACTGTTGCTGATATGATAGTTGTTATAATTATGTAAAAATATATAGCCTATGTACTGTATTTATCTAATTTCGTCAATATTACGTTATTCTCTTTAACGGAGAATCTCAGAAGAGATTAAAAGTACGCATTTAATTCATCTCAAAATATGAACAGAGGTTCAATTAATTCAGTTTTGTTGGTTGCGTGAATTGAAATTCTGACATTAAATGCAAAATGACTAAATTGCTACTACTGTATACAGCATATCGAAACAAATCAAATATGTTTACATAATTAGACATGATTGGCTCATTTCTGGCCATTTCTGGATAGTTAAAGCAAACAGTAGAGCAAAAGTGTGAGGAGAAACCTGAAGTCAGAATATTAAAACTCTAGTATATAGCCAATCCTCGTTTGGGTCAGATTTCGTTTAATGGTGCGTTTGTGTTCATAATAAAGTAGTTAAAACGACATTTCAGACACTGGAAGGTAAATTCAACAATAGAATAATAAAACGACATCTGAGTTAACATCCGTTGAAAAATTCTAGTGAAAATACCCCCCATAAATCGTGTTAGCTTGGTAAAAATAAAAGTCATCACATAATCCAATCACGTGATGTCATAGAAACGAGGCAATTTGACAATTTGAAGGTAGCACACACTGGGCCTTTGTGGATGTTTATAGCTACCTTAATAAAGCTCAGTTTTTTGACATTGCCAGAGAGGGATAACATCGCAATTTGTTGTGTATAACCGAACTGCTTATGCTTCATATGAGGTGTATAATATACCACTGTAATAATACACATTTAGCAAAAGCTAATCTGTTTTCCACTGCATGTAGCACATGCAAATGCTAACGTCATATGGGCTGTGATTTTCACAATTAATGCTGTCAAACCTTCGCTCAAATTCTCCCTGTATTTGATGTCAAAGTGGATACATTTCAAATATTTTTTCCGTATCATAACTTAACATTGGGCCCTCATTAGGGTCATGGAGGAGCTGGAGCCTATCCCAGCTGATTGTGGGTGAAACCATGCCTATCACAGGGTCTATAACAAGGCACACGGTTAAGAGTGTGTGTGGGTGCGTGCATGAGGGTCAGTATCATCATTAACTAACCTTCTTGTTTTAGTTGCTGCAGGAGACCTGTTGGTATACACTTGCCATAGTGCACATTATCATTCTGAACCAGGCTCTGCTGCTCAATGGCGGCTTTGTGCATGGGCCACTTGACAAAGGTCAGCCAGTGTTGTGTGTGTGTGTGTGTGTGTGTGTGAGGGTGTGTGTGAGGGCGCTGCAGCAAAGCCCGAGTGTAAAGAGGTGGGAACCAGGATCCAGACAGCAGCAGACGTCTATATCGCTGTCTACTGAAAAAGTGTCTTTTGTCTAACTGCCTCTTTATGTCCGCGTGAGATCATGTACATGTACTATTTTTACACGCTGAACTGGAATGTGTACAAGCAGCGTACAGTAAACATGTACTTTATGTAGATCATGATGTAATGTAGTGCTAATTGGCACTTTTACAAGCCTTTAAGCAATAGCTTAGTTGTGCACCACAGCAGGACTACCCTAAATATGTCCATCTGACATCCTGGCCCCAATGCAAGTAGGCTGTAACAGCAAAAAGCTGTTACAAAAAGCCTGTGCATGTACCTGCCAAATTGCACAAAAATTGTTTGTGTAGTTATATTTTTGCATAATTGCAAACCAAGTAAATATATATCTTTCTCTTTTCACTTTTGTTACAGTAATTTGAGTCTGATTCAGCAATTATTTACTGTAACTCTCAATGGAAAATGTAATATTTCCTCTAAAATGGCCCATGTTTGACATCTCAAGTAGAGTCATACATGCCGGTAAGATATATTAAGTTAAAACATTTCACTGGAAGCATCATAGCTGCCTGCATGGCTACACCTACGGGGTCCACTATACCTGAACAGGAGCCACTGAGGTCCACTTTGTCCACCCACCAGGACACCACAGCTGCCAATCCTGTCTTAATCCGGGGATAAACCTGATTATCCCACTCTGGCTTGTTCTTGGCTTTGTAACACTGACGGGGGACCTTTCACACGTCTTTTTTTTTCCCCACACGGTTGAGTGGGTCGGAGCTGTTAAGACCCCCAGTGTGGACGTGCAGTCACTATTCATTTGCTTTTAACGGCAGCATGTCACTAATAACAGCAGATACACACGAGATGTTGTCAGTATAGAGATGATTAATATACTCATTTGGATTCATCTGGAAAGGGATAGATAGGTGCACTTATTAAGAAAAGTCAATATATTGTTTATACTCCTGAAAGTATCTGATAAATCTTCTTTAGTCATGTTTGGAAATATTAATTTCATACCTTTAAGTATGTGAACTCAATGCAAATCAGTGCGTGTGAAATAAATCAGAAAGCGATACATTTACATTCCCTCCCGCCAGTGTCTCAGACTGCCAGTCAAGTTCAAGTTCACAGGATAAAAATGTCTGGACTCTTCATTCACAATTGCTCCTCCCCCTCTTTCACCCACACGCACCCCCACCGCCCACCACCCCTGGGCCTCCCCTACATAGCGTTAGGATGACAGAGAGGCCGTGGCGTTGTTATGGTAGCAGGCTGTATGGGCCAGGCTATGTGCTGGTGAAAGGGACCGCCTGTCACAGAGAGTGTGAGAGGGGAGACATAGGGTCCCCCGAACAGCTGGGCACAAATGTCCCCTCTCAGTCTCACCAACCAGTGCAGCACCCCAAAACCACCCACCCCCGCCTGGCCCTTTCAAAACAGCACCAGGATCCTGGGAACACCGGGAATGTCACATTCATCATCCTCACACCCCTCTTTGCAGTGGTTCATGCATGCCTCCTTCACCACACACACACACACACACACACACACACGTCCTCAGTACCTCATGTCATGATGACTACTTTGGTAAAAGGTTACACAGGGGTTTTTTGGGGTTGTTTTTAGGGTCTCGTCAAATCGTGCATGAGAAACAGCTAATTTGCATGAACTGTATGCTGTCTGAGGGGCTGTGTGTGTGTGTTTGGGGGGGGTGTAGCTGCATTGAGAAGTGGCAGGAAAGGCCTAAAACTTGCCATTTCGGTGCATTGCTCCAACTTTAGTCTGAACTTTGTGCAGTTTCAGACCTAACTTGTGAGAGAACAGTGTCTTCATTTTAAACTAAATCTTGACTGCTTGTTTTTGTTTTTCCAGGAAAAGAAGCAATGGATGTCACTTTACCGCAGATCATCAGCCAAGTTTTTGTACCCATTTTATTAGGACGACTATATACATCTATTTTTTGTACAGCCTGTCCTCGAGGGAGTGTCAAGGGTGAGCTGGAGCCGATCCCAAAGACGGCACATATAGAAAAGCAACCATTCTCACAACCATTTCACAGATAAATCCACTTTATGTCAGCAATTATTGGTAGTTACTGTATATGAATGTCACATGACTTTTTCATACAAATCTGTTTAATGTAATGTAATCACTTGAAAAAATTCTGCTTTTATAAATAAAACTGTTTAAAGAGTCATTGTGTCTGTGAGTTTCATTGGGATAGTGTCATCAGCACCTTGGACAGTGACATCTATTGCAGAGTTGTGAAAACTTTTTCCACCATTGTGTGAATTAAAAAACTGCTGGAGGCCACTTTGATATTTTTATGTACATTTTACAAAAAGGCCAACAGGTACACAAAATGACAGTAGCTAATTAGGAACGAACCTACCCAAGCCTAGCCACTACTCACTAGTTCTTCATTACAAAAGTAGGCAGGTGCCTACATTTGGGCACCCATGTTGTTTTATTGATTTGAATACCTTTAACACTAATTATTGGAACACAAAATTTGGGTAGTGGGGGTATGCTGGAGCCTATCCCAGCTGACTTTGGCGGTGAGGCGGGGTACACCCTGGACTGGTAGCCAGCCAATCACAGGGCACATATAGACAAACAACCATTCACACTCACATTCATACCTATGGACAATTTGGAGTCACCAATTAACCTAGCATGTTTTTGGAATGTGGGAGGAAACAGGAATATCCCAGAGAAAACCCATATACACGGGGAGAACATGCAAATTCCATACAGAGATGCCCGAGGGTGGAATCGAACTCGGGTGTTCTAGCTGTGTGGCCACTAACCACACTTTTCATATGATTGTCAAATATTTGTGTGTCAGACTATTTATGATGGACAAACATCAAGCCTGAATGTTAACTGGAAGGTTTATTATCAAATCATATCACATCATAGTGATGTCATCTGCCACCCGAAAGAATGACAGAACGTTCTGCTGTTTTTCATTCATTTGATTCTTAAGTGGTCTTTATGCAACACGTGTGACAATGCAGGACAACACGTCAACAAACGTCCACATGATGTTAACCATGAGTCCGACAGAAGAGGTCGTGACCTTTTCACTCTCCAGGGATACAGCTTGACCCCGACACACGTGCTGCTCCCCGGACCCTCACTCTTATTGCCACAGGGAAAGTCCCTAGGGCACCATGTTTTTCAGATCATTTTCAAACTGACCTGCAACACGTTCTCCCTTAATTGTGATGGAATAGAAGGGGTCAATTCAGAAGAGCCCATGCTTCGGAATGCATCGGAATGCATATATTTTGTCTCCAAAGCAGTATTCCTGTTTTTACATTGTTGAAACATTCTGCATTAGGTTAAATTCTGTCAGATACATGAAAAACCTGCAGTCAAATAATAAGAACACGATCCAAAAAGTGCTTTACTTTAAAGGATTAAACATCATGAGATCATACACTATTGACATGAACTCAATTTGTAATTGTTTTGGTCTAGAACAAACATATTGAGTTTATACCTTTTATCTACATTTTTTGTCATTTTTGTTTGTTCATTGTCATGTCTCCTAAAATACAGAACATTTTTAACAACATTTTACAGAAAATGAAAGCATGCGGGGGCATGTTTACATTTTGTAAAACAACCGTTTTTATATTCAAATGCCTTGTGTTATCTGTGACAAAGCATTCCATTGGTTGGAACTTTTTTTTCCTTACATTAAATTAAACATTTTTAAATTTTACATTATTAATTTTTTTCCAATCATAATTTTCTTCATGTACCTTTATTTTTGTAATATTATGTTTTTATTCTCATAATATTTTGACTTTATTATCCTTATTTTTTATCTCCAAAGCATCCAAATATTACAACTTTATTCTTTTATTCTTCTACAAATTACATATTTTTGTCTTTAATATATTTTTCTGTGAATATTATGACTTTGTTTTCCTCATATTATGGCTCATATAACTGCTTCATTTTTGCTGATGCTTTTTACAGTTTTTTTAGAATGTGCTCAGGGCTGATAAAATAATGGTTGCGGGCTGTAAATAACACCAGGTTTGCACATCCCTGTTTTAGAGTATGGTGTTACAGACAATGTTGTGTTTTCAGCCACACACATACTGTATACGTACTTCTAATGTATGTTCTATGGAATATTTGCTTCATTTTTAGTCATAAAGTAAATCTATTTTTTTAATGATGTTTGCTGACTCAAAGAGATTATAAGCTGTTTAATGTAATGTTTTTGTATTGTGAATATTACATATTATTATGTCTGTTTGAGACCAAAATTGAATAAACCCGTAGATAAACTTGAATGGATGAAATAGCACTTCCCAATTTTCTTATATGCACAATAAATATAGTATTTAATGTAAACATTCTTATAGCTCTTTAACAACACATCTGCGTGTTTTTAATTTTTACACTAATAGGGTGCTTGTATTTGTTGGAGTGTTAGATTCTACAAAAGTACCTTCAGGACAAAACCTCTTGGAGGGTTAGGGCCAGAGCCCATTAAGCTTTGTTGCAAAACCAAATACAAAAATTTATATATTTTTTATTCCCCCCAAAAGTGCAACATTTCATAACTTCTCTGTGAATAATGTTTGACTCCATATAACAAACTGTCTCTGGAATGCAGTTTGGAGTCTTGCTGGAGGTCTGAGGTTATCTTCTTTGCTTTTGAAGGCCCATAGTTATCAATATATCAGGTATTATATACAGTTATCAATATACTGTACACTGGAGGTTACACTGAAGGTTAGAAATTGTAGCTTCAATGTCAATGTGGCGCTACACAGGATTAAACTGATGCTTACATAACATGTCATCCTATTTGTTGGACTTATGAAGTGCAAAGTAAGGTGCCTGCATGTATGGCACTGTGTAACCAGTATTGTACAGTGTACAGTACAGGGAGTGAATGAATGAGCTGAAGTGGGGAGAAGGTTTGTGCGTGTGTGTGTGTGTGTGTGTGCGCACAAGGCTGCAGATGATTGTGCGGTCATTTATATCTTCCAACTCACTGAGCTTTAGCTCTTGTATTCTTCATTTGCATGAGAATGGCATCAGGTCCTGTGAACTTCCCCAACCTATTGACCCAGCTCCCCAGACATGAATAGCCGTGCTTTGACGCTCCCCAGCCTCTCCAACAGCCTTTAAGTCCCAATCATGGTAATTTAATATATCTTAAGCCCCCGGCTGCTTGGACTGGAACCCTTCCACAGTTTGTTTTAGGCATTCAATGTGTCCCACCTTATCAGAGCTTCTCCTTATTTGGTGAATTTAAGGGGCTGTGGTGGCAGGACAAAAAATCCCTTTCAGAATCTTAATAAGCCACAATTCCATATAATTAGAAAAAGTATTTCCCTATTATTGTGCGGCTTTTGATTGGGGGGGGGGGGGGGGGGCTGTGGTCCCTTACAAGTGGCGTGGCTCAATGGCGGCAACACATTCCCTGTCACAAAGGCGTTGTTATCCAAAATTATTGCCTCTCTTGAGAAAGAACACCTTTCAGGAGAACAAAATCTATGTTTTTTTTTTTTTACTTTAGATATCAATTATTTAGTTATTCTAAGACTCTCCTTATGCAGATGGACCACTGATGGCTTATCATGGGTGCTGCAGCGCTCCCTGCAGGAGCACAGAAATATTAAAAAGACATGCACAGACCATAACCTCAACTACATCCATCTAATGATATCCAATACTGATTGTACAATATTAACATTTGCCCTCCTTATCAGTCAAATGTGTGTTGTTATTTCAGTACACTGATGAAGTACTGATGAATACTTTCCCAAAGATGTTTGACAAACAAAAACCTCCCAGAGAATCCCTGAGAGAAGATACAAAGCACATGTTTGTTTCTCTGAGCATCGCTTCCTAATCAAAGCTCCTAATTAACACAGTTTCTTTCCACTTATTGGAGATCAAATACTGTACTTGTAATTATCGGTGTGAACTTTGATGAGGTGGAATCCCATGCATTCATACACGGGACAATAATCTCCATCGTGGGCCTGGTTCACTGCACAAGCAGAGCTTAGTGAGGCCCACTCTGCAGAATTGGGCCATTCTCTCCCAATTTAATAAGCAAGACACGTCGCTGATGGACTCCCAGCCTGACCAGAGACAAACCAAGTTTCCTGTACACTGGCTCATTTCATTGTGTGCAATACTAGGAAATATCATCAGTATACATAATAGTAAAATATGTTTTTTTAAGTACACTCTGTGCGCAATTATTTTCAGCATGTTATCATTTTAATGCAGTGGTGTTTAAAGAGTGACTAAAGGTTTGTTTAAAAAGAAATATATTTTTCTCTAAAATATATCAAAGTGGTGCCTCGCATCATTCCATTTTTCTGAAAGCGGCCTTCAGTGGAAAAAAGTTTTGACACTTTAGTTTTAAAGCATATTTTTCAACTCCAAGTTGTCTAAACGTGATTGCTTATTGCCTTTACGCATATCTGGTGATATATCTGGTGCACTATGTATTTGTGTAATAAGGGAGGGTGTGGCCTCAGGAGATCTGAGATTTTACAAAGCCCAAACCTCAATTTCACTTGAATAAAAATCCAGGTTAGATTTTTTTTAAGATTAATATTTTGAATTTCACTTTGTAGTTAATCTTCAAAATTACATACATTTGAATTAGACACCTTATTTCATAAACTGAAACTTAAAATTTCAAGAATCAAGGTCAAGGTCAAAGGTCAAATGTATTTATACAACATATTTGCAACAGTTAACCTCCCAAAGTGCTGTTCAGCAGCCAATGAAACACAAAAACACACATGAACAATAATAAATGATACATCTAAAAGTAAAAACAGTGCAAAAAGTAATGACACTCATAAATACAATAAAACAAAAATAAATAAAAACAATAAAACCACACAATTACCAGGTTAACCTGTGTTAAAAGTAACAATGAAAATAAGATTTCAATAACGATAATAGTTTTGCTGCCACATTATAAATAAAAGCTAGTCTGAAGCGGAAAGTTTTCTCCTTCCTGAAGTTTTTCTTCCCAAGAAAAAAATACAGCTATGCTCTATTTTCCCTCTGAGACGTAATTTTAATGCTTTATTCTCATAATATTTTGGCTTTATTCTTATGAATTGATTACTTATTTCTCGTACATTTACAACTTTATTCATGAACATGCTTAGATGCAGCAAATTGTACTTCTGCAGGACGAGTGGTTAGCACACAGGCCACACAGCTAGGAGACCCAGTTCAATTCCACCCTCGGAGTTTGCATGTTCTCCCCGTGCATGCGTGGGTTTTCTCCGGGTATTCCGGTTTCCTCCCACATTCCAAAAACATGCTAGGTTAATTGGTGACTCCAAATTGTCCATAGGTATGAATGTGAGTGTGAATGGTTGTTTGTCTATATGTGCCCTGTGATTGGCTGGCGACCAGTCCAGGGTGTGTCTCGCCTCTTGCCCGAAAACAGCTGGGATAGGCTCCAGCACCCCCTGCAACCCTTGTGAGGATAATCGGTAGAAAATGAATGACTGAATGCTAATGTGCTATTTTTAACAGCCCGAATATATATATAATGTATTATACTGTATCCTGTATGTATGCTAGACTCCCTGCTACACTAGTAGGAAACTGTATTGTACTTGCCTTAATCTGCAATTTAAACACCATAGGTAAAAACATGGCAAACATATACATTGTATGTAAGTATGCAAACGGCAGGTAAAAGTGGAAGTGTGGAGGGTAAATGATGAGCAGGCCACATGTATACGACTGGTCCGGCAAGCCAACAGTGCGCGTCACGTTTTGTGAGGCTTTGACAGGACATGACAGGCCAGCTCTCCCTCAGAGATGCACAAATTTGCTCCATTTTTGCTTCAGTGGAGATTTCTTTATTTCATAAAGGACAATGGTGTCTTTCTTCCTCATTCCCAGTTAGCCTCTCTCCTTCTCTCTCTTGCTCTCTCTTTCACACACACACACACACACACACACACACACACAAAGCCTCACTGGCAGACACACGCACACTTGCTTGCTGTCATGCTCATTTTGATGGTAATTAATGACATCATCCTGCATGGCGTGTGTGTGTGTGTGTGTTGGGGTGGAGGGTCTGGGGGTACGTTTGTTTGTTGAGCAAACCGTGGGAACAGGGAGGTCTTCAGAGTGGCGAGTCAGTGCCTCCAACAATACATATGCTGTTGCTTTTCACCCAAACACCCCAACCACCCCCAAGAGAATCATTGCACCCCCACACCCTATTTTTTCCCTTCATTTATTCTCCACTTATTTATGTTGCTGTAATGTGGAGTGAGAATTTACCGCCATCGCTCTGTCACTGGGCTTATGTGCATTTCAATGGAAATTTTGCACTCTTTCTGCATGGTGAACATCCAGTGTGTCATTTTAAGACATGTCATATACATGATACATTTTCTATACATCATTGAATGTTTTTAAAAAATGTCTATACAGAATGGACAAGATATGTGAATGCTAAGAATATAAAAACTAAATCTATTTATTCCTCCACTTCTATTTATTCTTCTCATTCCCCCTCATTTTTTATCAGTTAATTCCTCCCACATTTTGCATCCAATTCAAATTTCATATTTTCTGTGACAATTTTCCCATTTCCACCCTCGGCCATCTCTGTGTGGAGTTTGCATGTTCTCCCCGTGCATGCGTTGGTTTTCTCCGGGTACTCCGGTTTCCTCCCACATTCCAAAAACATGCTAGGTTAATTGGCGACTCCAAATTGTCCATAGGTATGAATGTGAGTGTGAATGGTTGTTTGTCTATATGTGCCCTGTGATTGGCTGGAGACCAGTCCAGGGTGTAGACAGCTGGGATAGGCTCCAGCAACCCCCGCGACCCTCGTGAGGAAAAAGCGTTAGAAAATGAATGACTGAATGAATGAATGAATGGATTTTCCCATTTAAAATGAATAGGCAATTTATTTGGTGCCCTCTATTGGTGGGAATATTTCTCCATTTTCCTTTACTGTAACATTCCACACAGCTCAAATGCTGAAGAGTCGTTTCCCAGCGTGGTGGTTGTTGGTTCAATCCTCAGTCCTCATGTAATCATTTAACATATTTATACATTTCAACAGTCTTCATTTTTACACATCGACATCGACATTTCAAATGCTACCATAGTCTTTGTCTACTAACTGCTAAAATTTCCCAACTGGAAACTCATCGAGTTCCTTGAATGGCAGCCTGATGGCCTTGTGGTTAGCATGTCTGTCAGACATGACGGTAAGAGATCTGGGTTTGAATCTCTTTTTGGAGTTTGCATTCTCGCTGTACTTGTGTGGGCTTTTCTCCAGATACTCAGGCTTTCTCCCGCCACACCCCCAAAAACATGCACGTTGGACTAATTGACGCTCTTTAGTTGTCCGAATGTGAGTGTGAATGTTTGTCTATACGTGCCCTGTGATTGACTGGTGACCAGTCCAGGGTGTCGGACAATGAGGACAAGAGGAAATAGATGGATGGAGTTCCATAAACGTAAAAATTAAACAACAAACTTCTGCCTAAGTTGCACTTTCAACCTTTACTAAAAGCACAGATGAAAACATAAAATATTTAGATGATAAGTTTGCCAAGATAATCAAATTCTACATTCACTAATTGGTGTTCAGTGGCAGGTGGACTTCCTAATTAGTTCAACCAATCCGTTTGTATTGCACACGTTTAAAGCTGCTCGGCGTCTTTTAAACTAGGCAGAAGGAACTAATGGCTTTTATGGGCCGATTAAAGTGCTCCCCTGCTATGAATAGTGATTTTTATGGCACTCCTCCTCACAGAGGTCTTACCCCCTTTAACCCCATCCAATGGACGCCTGTCAGCTGAATAAAACAAGTAGGTGTCAGCCTCTGGTCTTGTCTTGGGAGTGGACATTTCATGGGAGAAAACGTGTGCTCTTTCTGTCTCTATGTATTTATATACAGTATAATGGTGGTGTGGAAATGGTTTGATTTCTTATTTTTTGTATGTTTGTCACATTTAAATGTTTCAGATCATCAAACAAATGTAAACAAATGTAAAATTAGTCAATGACAACACAACTGAACAAAAAAATGCAGTTTTCAAATGAAACATATTATTTTTAACTGCAGTTAAATATATCATATAGCAGACAAACACACTGATGTATGAAATTAAGTTCATAGGATTTACAGAAAGTCTGCAATGATTATTTAAACAAAAGTAGGCAGGTGCATAAATGAGGGCACCCTTGTTGTTTTATTGATTCACAAAATGAAATTGGTAAGCTCACTGATTCTTGACCTACATACACACGTGAAGCCAATCATGAGAAAGGCTATTTAAGGTGGCCAATTGCAAGTTGTCCTCCTCTTTGCACCTTCTCTGAAGAGTAGCACCATGGGAGCCTCAAAACAACTGTCAAATGACCTGAGAGCAAAGATTGTTCAACATCATGGTTTAGGGGAAGGATACAAAAGCCAGCTCAGGTTCCACTGTGAGGAGCAGAGTGAGGAAAAGAAAAACCACAGTTTAAGGCCTGGAGTGGCAGGCCAAGAAAAATCTCAGATAAGCAGAGGCGAAGGATGGTGAGAAGAGTCAAAGTCAACCCACAGACCAGCTCCAAAGACCTACAACATACCATCTTGGTGCAGATGGTGTCACTGTACATTGTTCAACTATTCAGTGCACTTTGCACAAGGGGATGCTGTACAGGAAAGTCATGCGGAAGAAGCCTTTTCTACATACATGCCCCAAACAGAGTCGCTTAAGGTACATTTGGATAAGCCAGCTTCATTTTAGAATAAGGTTCTGTGGACTGATGAAGCTAAGATGGAGTTATTTGGACATAAAAGGGGCGGTATGCATGGCGGATGAAGAACACAGCATTCCAAGACAAACACTTGCTACCCACAGTAACATTTAGTGGTGGTTCCATCATGCTGTGGGGCTGTGTGGCCAGTGTAGGTACTGGCGATCTTCTTCAAGGTCATATGGATTCCTGTCAGTATCAGCAGATTGTTGCCAACGGTGTTCAAGAATCAGTGACAAAGTTGAAGTTGCGCCAGGGCTGGATACTTCCAACACGACAATGACCATAAACACCGCTCTAATTCTACTAAGGCATCATGCAGAGGAACAAGTACAACTAGGGATGTCTATGCTTGGAAACCATCAAACCTGACTCAACTGGAGATGTTATGGAAAGAAAAATTGTCAAAAATACCTTCAACCAGAATCCACACCTTCATTGGAAGCCAGAGGAAGAATTTATTTCTGCAAAAGGAGGATCTACTAAATATTGTTGTCATTTTTCTGTTGGGGTGCCCAAATGTATTCACCTGCCGACTTTTGTTTAAATAATTATTGCACACTTTCTGTAAATCCCATAAATTTCATTTGACTTCTCATCTATCATTGTTTGTCTGCTATATGATATATTTAACTGAAATGGCTGATCCTAACAAAATGATCAGGGGTGCCCAAACTTTTTCATACAATTGCATATATATATATATATACACACACACACAATACATAAATATGCAGATGGTAATATCCAAGCCTCCTGCATTGACCGCATTTTGATGGTTACGTCAGACGATGAGGCCAGATGGATGGTGCAGCCTGCTCCAATCAGCTCACAAAGGTGATATAATTGCCAGGGCAGGATGGGCCACAGCCACAGCCTTTGGAGTTGTTCACTCTCCTCCTTTCCACATTGCACCTATTCTCTCCAAGCCTATACTTGCTGATTATACTCCCCTCCCTCATTGTTCCATTATCCCTCTGCAACAACAGGCCAATTTGTCCCTCCAGCGTGGCTCCCGCTTCCTCACCCCCCCCACTGTGTTATTTAGTCTCTCTTCTGCACTTCAATGGCAGGTACCGGTTAGAGAACTTTCACAGCCTCCTTTGCTATTCCTCCACATCCCTCCTCCCCTCCCCAGCAGTCTTTAATCTGATTACAGGGCTTCTGCAGCCTTTCAGAGGAGACCAGTCCCAGGAGTACAATAGCAAAGCAAGTGGTTTGACAAACACTCTCGGCAGGCTCATGTGATTCTCAAGAGGTACGCTCTCTGTAAAATCACTCAGGAGAAACATCTCTCACTTCCTCGCTCATACAATACAAACATCATGAAGCTGAAAACGTTGTTGATGCAAGTAAAGACTCTGAATGGGTTCCAGTCTACACTCACCGGCCACAAGAATAGTTACATAGAGATGAGGATCATCAAGATTGAGCATTTTTGTCTTTGTAAAGGTGGCTTGTTTCATCCAGTTGTTGTATGGGAATACGCTGCATTTTCAAAACCACTAAAAATCCTGCACCCTGCATATCAAACTTTGGACATGGACAGAAAATGTAAAGATGCTGGTTTGCACTTTGATACATTTTGTATTAAAGATGCTAAAACTGTAGATCGATATGTTGGGATGTAATTATCGGTGCTACATTACAGTAATACAAACTGGTGATGAAGCAAATTGGTGTAATATCTGATATATGTATACATTTTATTTTTGGATTATGCTGAGGGCCACTGCAGGCCAAAAATGGCCCCATGGCCTAACTTTGGACATCCCTGATACAATAAGTAAATAAGTAAATAGGCATAAGATGATGCAATGGGCGGATGGATGTATGACCCATGTGACCTTTGGAGAGTTAACTTGTTTGACCTTTCCAGCACATGTCCACCCTATGTACTAAGAGTTCATTAAGTCACACTCCATTGGTCAGGAAATGAACCCACTGACTGACTTGTCCACACCTCGTTATCATCACAATGAAAGCAGCATTAGAAGACCAGATGCAATGACATGAGAAGACCTGTTGATGCTAGCAGTGGCAGACTTACCATTAGGCAAACACAGGGAATTACCTGGGGCCCCGATATTTACAGGGGCCCCAAAACATCTCGTAAAAACTGTTTATTGTTTTGTTTTTAATTTAATTTTGATTGAATACTACTTCTTAAAACTACATCAAAATGTGTAATCTTCCAGAAGTGTTTCAAAAGCTGCCCCTTCCTTCTCAGGCAATGGACTATTCCATGTTAGTGTGCATGTGCAGATTGATACCGAAAGACGGGAGCGTGACAAACAACCATTTTCACCTCTCGAGTTTGACTGCCATGATGGTGAGCAGAATCCAGAAAGGTTGCATTGTAAACATGCTTTTGGCACACTTCTCAGCCAGTAATTGATACAAGCTTTCACTTTGACTTGGGTCAGTTAGTCTATCCTTAATATATACGTACAATTTTCAAATATGCTATAACGTTACAATAAAATACAAGTAAATATGAATTTCCGTCCATCGATTTTTTTTTTTGCCACATATAATCACTTGGGTCGTGGGTTGGGTGAGAGGCTGGATACACCCTGAAGTGGACATATTTTCTGTTCTCCAACAAGAGAGCTCATTTCTCATTATGGAACTACAACTAATACTACTATATAACATTTTCTTTAAACTGCACTTCAGATGGGTCTTAAATAAAAATACAATAGTCAGCTGGAGAATAAAAAGACATGCATTTGATACATGCATTCAAGGTCTTTATGAATACATTGAATACATATTTAAATTACTTCCTGATGATTGATCTAGAATTACCTGAAGGGAAATTGAATAAATACTAACAACAAATAACATGAGATGATTTAATTAGCACTGTATTTACATGTGATTGGACACTGTGTACAACAGAAACCGTAATATATCAACAATATTACAAAAAGCACAAACATCTGTGTCAAAGTCACAAGTAAGGCCTGCAGCAATAAGCAAAGTGACTAGTATATACAGATACCTTCACTTCATCATATAATCACATTATAATCTTAACAAAATAACTTTATAGACAAAAAGACACAACATAAAAGGTTTCTCAGGTCAACATCAATGATATGTGTTTGCAACACATTAAAGTTCATTTTGCATGGCATAAACAGTTGCACACGTTAAACCTGTCAAACCATGTTACAGCCATTTTACAGGGTAGTCTGTTCTATTTGTTCATTATGCTCGGTCAAGTCCGAGGTCCACTGTGAGACTAGCTTTGTTCCACAGTGAAGTTGGACTCAGATCTGCAGAAAAAAAATAAAAACCGGTGAATCACATTTTATGGAATTTGAATATTTTTAAATGGTTGAAATCTGCTAAAGGGTGACTTTACAGGTCTTGGTGCTTGTTAATCATGTGGTTGTTGTACTCCAACACAGGAGGGATGCTCTCCTCTTCCTCAGGAACCTGCAAAGTAGCACATGAGAGCCCAAATGCATCATCAAACGCTGTGGCTTCAGTTCAGAAACTCTGACAGAGAAAGAGCGACATCTAGTGGCAATAAAGTGCACTCACCTCCCAGTAGACTTCATCATCGAAGCAGTTATCATCAGCAGGATCGCCCCAGATTGGGATCCTTAGTATGAGACCTGGAAAAAACAAAACAACTGTCAGGACTTACCTCATAGTTGGACTTATTTTTACTTTATATTTCAATTTTGTAAATAACCTAATTTATGGCAAACATACATTGAATTATGTTGTACAATACATAAATGCTGTCTCTCCATTTCCCTTATCTGTTTGGCCTCAGGCATACATAGAGTCCAAACTCACCAACAAGTGCTCCTCCAACGAGTCCAAAGGCCACGGCCACGCATGTACCAGCAGCCTGAAAGCCTCCCTGAGTGCCCACAGACCTATTTTCAAACTTTCCTTTAAAATTAAAGGTTTCGATCAGCCTGCAGGATGACAAAATGAGACAAATCTTTAGCCTCTCAACATCACCTGACCTGACTCCAGCACACACTGGATTTGTTCAAGCATTCCAAAGTGTTAGTAGCTCACCCGTATCGGCTATATACAGATTCAGTAGCTGCAGCTGCCACAATGGCACCTGTAAAGCCGCCAAGCATGCCTGGTACAGCATGCAGGTTGTGGACACCGCAAGTGTCCTGCAGCTTCAGGTATTTTTCCAAGAAGGGCTAGAAAGGTATATGATGTTTATTATTTGCTGTAAATCCCTGCACATTGTATCATTGTCATGAATTCATACAAGTTGAGCCTCACCGTGACATAGAGGTAGCCAAAGGTTGAAATGATGCCAGTGAGGAAGCCCACAATGAGCGCACCGTAGGGCATGATCATGAACTCGGCTGCTGTTCCCATGGCGACGCCACCAGCCAGGGTGGCGTTCTGGATATGCACCTATTAGGTGAACGTAGGTCACATCAGTCATGGCTTCTTTCTGAGCTGCTTTTCACATCTCTTAGGAGCAGAAACTCACCATGTCCAGTTTGCCTCGCTTCTGAGACATGCTGGATATGGCCACAGCGGTGAGCACAGACGACGCCAAGGCGATGTAGGTGTTGATGGCCGTTCTGTGCTGACCGTCGCCGTGGTCTGTGATGGCGGAGTTGAAACTGGGCCAGAACATCCACAGGAACAGTGTACCTGTGAAAAGAGACTACGGTCATATTGGAAGAAAGGAAGTATTAGAATGAAATGAGAACTGAAGCCTACCGATCATGGCGAACATATCGGAGTGGTACACAGAGCCATTCAGGCGTTTGCTTTGGTCTAGTTTTGGTCGGTAGAGGACCCAGGAGATAGCCAGACCATAATATCCTCCGAAGGCATGGATGACCATGGAGCCACCAGCATCTCTGCACTGTTGACAAATTACATCGACATCATAGATGGAAATAATAATAACATCACATTAGTGTAGAACTACAATGGATGATAGTATACATCAGGGATGTTTGGATCCACATGTTTTGGCTTACGATCCAATAAAGTCTTGCCAATCTGATTCGGTATTGATCCTTTTTTTCTTTAAACATTTGGTACAAACATGAATTTGTGGAATTTAATATGGTTATAGAAAATAACTTTTCAATGTCACAGCATGTATTGCTAATAAATCTTCAACAACCTGTGATGATGAGTAAGGAAGATGTACGCACGCGCACAGCTGCACCGCTAAACTACCTGTGATGATGATTAAGGAAGATGTACGCACGCGCACAGCTGCACTGCTAAACTAAACTAAGCTAAGCTAAGCTAAGCTAAGGTAAGCTAAGACCCGGTAGCTTCCATTCACACTCCGTAAGAGAAGAGCTACGAGGCCAATATCCAACGTCAAAAGTTAAATTGACTTCACCAAAGTACACCGCGAACATGTCGGCACTGTTGTGTTGCGTTCCGGTCTTGTTGCGAGTCGCGGGAGTCGAGTGATATTATCCTATCTTCAAAATACAGCGGATTAGAAGCCCACCCAGATCGGATTGGGACATCCTTAGTAGATATGGTATGATATGAGATGAAATGTCGTTTTGCATAATCTAAAATAATGAATGTTAGTGAGACTCACATGGAAAAGCTCGAGGATGATGAATTCCTCCACAGCAAAGAGTGTGACGCCAAATAAGGTGACAACCAACAGCTGGACGGGGCTGACTTTACCCAGCAGGGCACCATAGGCAATCAGAGAGCCGGCACAGCAGAAGTCAGCATTGATCAAACTGTAAGTGAGTTGAAAGAAAAGTTTACAACCTAGTAGAGCCACATTTTATTTTTTTACAATGCGTCCAGTTGTCAGACTTGAACACTTGGGTCTTAAAACTACCTATTAAAAATACAACTCCTCTTTGGGCTATGAGCAGAATGAGCCTCCAGCACAGTGCATGACAAAAACAGGTTAAAGATGACGTTTTTCTCAAAGTGGATGCTGGATTTCAAACATGAAAAAGTGTTCTTTGAAGGAACAAGTCAAAGGTCGCATACTTCTCATCATTGAACCTAGCCTTGAGAATAAAATTGAATTCCTCTCACCTTTCCACGCCGATGCTGATTTTTCCAGTTGTGAGATCGAGGGCGTGGAACCATCCCTGCATGAGAAGAGCCCACTGCAGGCCGAAGGCGGCAATCAGGAAGTTGAAGCCCACGCCCCCGAAGCTGTAACGTTTCAGGAAAGTCATCAAGAAACCAAATCCGATAAAGATCATCACATGGACGTCCTGGAAACCTGTAAGGACAAACACACCATGTAAATGTTAGTGTTCAGATCCAAATGACAAAGGCTGAATCACATAGTAAAGAATGACATCATGTTTGCCAGCCAATATTCACACTTCCATTCACACCTGTGGACAGTTTAGAATCTCCAGTTCAGGTTAAATTAGGTTAGATTAACATGCGGAAACTCATTCATTTATTTTGTATGCTGCTTGTTCTCAATAGGGTTGCAGGGGTATAATAGACCCTATCCCAGAATGACTTCAGGCGAGAGGCGGGGTACACCCTGGACTGGCTGCCAACCAATCACAGGGCACATATAGACAACTATTCCTAATCACATTGGCACCTATGGATAATTTAGTGTCCCCAGAAAGGTTAAATTAGGTTATTTTAGGTCAGTGGTTCTCAAATAGTGGGGTGGCCCCACTCGCGGGGAACTGTACTCAACATGAAAATTGGACTCATAGCAAATTTGGGGGGGACCAGGCAATTGAGAAACACTGTTTTTTTAAAAGTGTAAATTCTAACCTTTATTTTGGGGGTTATTGTCATCCTAGTTATTATAATAAAAAAAAGAACATGTGAACAATAAAACAATTGCACTTCATTTTTCACAAATATTTTGCAATACTAGGAGACCACCAATGAAAAGTACTTACTGGGATATCTGTAGTAAAAGTCATTTTCAATGTCACTGGTAAGGTTGTGTTCCTCTTTGTAGTCCTTCCAGCGAGAGGCGTCCGACTCTTCATCATAGCGAATGAAGACCCCAAAGAGGATGACCATAGCTATCTGCCACACGAAGCAGACTGCCGGCAGACTAACACGCACGTTGGTGTTCTTTCGCACATTGCACATGGCCTCGCAGCAGTTCCCCATGGTGACCTGACCTGATGATGCTAAGGTGGCTGTGCCTTTCCTGCTGCGGACTCATGCCAGGTATATATGGAGACTCATGGAGGGGTGTGTCCTTCCTCCTGTTTTCACAAACACATGGCTGGGCACAGGTCTCACCTGAGAAGGAGGAGCATTCCTTTACCTTAAAGTTCTGCCTTTGTATCCAGGTTGGTGACATTCCTCCCAAAACGGGACTCTCAGCAGGAAGCTACTTTATGTAATTTTCAAGAATTTGGGGGCAGGCTGGGGCCACACGGACAAGTCATCCTTTCATTTTACATTGTGCAATGTGGCTTCAGATCAAGTCTTGGCTGTTAAGTGCTGACTGTCTGCAGCTATCAAGCCTATTATAAATGTATTCATTTTCAAACACTGGAAAATATTAATCGTTACAATATGTGTGTGGTGTAGAGGTACACTGCATCATGCTGGAAGTTTTTGCTCTTTCAGCTAAATAACCAAAATACTACTGTACTACTGAGTTAATGAATCCATCCATTTTCAATACAGCGTGCCCTGAGCAGGTTCTTGGGTGAGCTGGAGCCCATTCAAGTCCCATTCGAACACAAGGCAGGGTATACCCGGCACTGGTTGCCAGGGGACACAGACAAAACAAGCGTTCACACTGACATTCACGCCTCCGGACAATTTAGAGTCTCTGATTAACCTAACATGCTATGTCTAGAATGTGGGAGGAGAAAACCAGAGAAAACACATGGCATGAAACATGAAAACGCCACACGGCTCTGTGAGTTATCGTAACTACCGGGCCACTGTGAGGCCCTAATGAATATCAGTGCAGTTTTGGTCATGGTCCACCCCTCCCTTGTGAAAATGTTGACAGGATACTGCATAAGGAAGTGAGGGAGTTGGCCATCACTCTTTAAACAAGTGGTTACACGAGTCCACTCACATGTCCACTGCCAGTTTGTTCATCCTCACTTGTTGCGTTCTTTGTAATCACAATATTCCATCATGTCTCATCATCAGTAAGAAAGTCGCTTTTTGCTTCTGACATGACGAACATTCCAGATCATATCTGTTTACACTCACCAACTTTACCTTCTTACATAAGACATCAGGTGCCACTGGCTACATCAGATCATCTCAAAGGTGTGTACTCAAGTTTTGCTGTTATTTATTGCTACACTTAAGTTCAACAAGCGGTTAAGATGGCGACTCCTGTATTCCACCCTTTAGGGAATTGGTAGTCTCTGGCACTCATACTACGTATGTTTCTCACCACTAACAATTGTTAAGATTCTTTGCAACAACAAGTGTTACATCAAAGGATAGCTAACATTACGGGCTAAACATTGCCAAATCACTATCATCACCTGACACCAAACATGCGTATATGTTACGGAGGTGTGGCAATCATGATATAATGCTTGCTCTCTAGGCAGCTGCTTAACGGTTGCAAACTCCTTTAACTGGAGACTTAATTGTCCGAAAGTGTGAATGGTTGTTTGTCGATATGTGTCCTGCTATTGACTGGTGACCAATCCAGGGTACACCTCGCCTCTCAACCAAAGTCAGCTTGGAGACACGCCAGCTTAAGATATGTGCTAGAATAACTATGTACAGTATATAGTATAAATGAAATAATAATTATATCACTAAAGTCAAGATACCAGTGCCATTAGATATCACACCCAGCAATTAAACAAATTGATTTCTGACATTATTGGCAACATGTAGGTGCTAGCGGTGTCTTTGTATTTATATTCATATGGTGCTGCACCTCCACAACCCTGGGTAGTGTGCCTACAAGCAAGGCATTCAGCCCAGACGCGGAGATTCTCAACTCAAAGATAACTCAGTTATATACTGTAAGTGGGATGTCATCTGGTCTAAGTTGAGAACTATTTGTTGGACCAATTTTTCTGCTTATTGCCACAACCTTCAACAATACACATGCGATGCATGAACCTAGCCATAACTTTTCAAAACTAACAACACTTTACCAGCACCAGTAGGTAGTGTATCTAGGGAGAAGCTTGAGGCATTGTGTGTGACGCTGAGATGTCAATCACAATGCCTGTAGCGAGGCATTGGGTTCATCTCCCCGAAATATAATACTTTGTGTTAGCTGCTACAGTAACAATATCGCTTTTTCAAAGTTTTTTTGTTCCGGCTTAAGCATCAAAATAGGTGCGTCCCAATTACTGCATTGTTAGCTACCTCATATTAACTTGGTTTCTGGCGTTATAATGCACAGAGAAGTGAAATAAATATGTTCATGTTTCACATAAGGATTAAGAATGATGGGCAAAATAAAAAAGTGTAGTTCCCGTTTAAATTCCTCCACAGATTTTCAATTGGATTCAAGTCTGGGCTCTGGCTGGGGTGTGAACTAGACAAATAATTATTTCACTTCAGCTGTTTTAATAGGGGTGTGTTCACTTTAAAGATCCATTGTACACACTAACTACCGACAAACCTCTGTCTTAAAATAAACATTGATCATTTTAGCGTGCAAGAAAGTTTGCACAAGCACTGCACACAACTATCAACTGTCACATTAGTATTAAGACAACACGACAGCTGTCTTGGCTGCCCCCACGACAGTAAGTTGCCTCGGCAATGACTTACAAATGTGTCGTTAAAAGTACAGTTAAAAGTGAACAATGACTACACAATATTGCTTCTAAATGAACAACTTAAGGGAGGGCTTGAACGACGGGAGGGCTAACGGACGTGAAAATGACACAAAGTCATCAAAGTCATCAGCAAATAGTTTGGCTCGCCTGGAGTCTTTGCACATGTGACAGTGGAACTGTATGGAGGTTTCAGATGTTATCTCGTGTCCACATTCCAACCATCACATGGTTTGGTATGCTCTGCAATGGCTGAGGAACGATGCCTTGAGTGATATTGGCTGTCTTTGTCAATCAAAGGCACATAAAGACACACGCCAGTGAAATCTAGCTATTTCAAAAACAACACATTTTGCTTGGTTTCTGTCTCCACTTTAAGCATCTTGTGGCTGCACATGCATCACAATGTCGTTTTTAATAGGTAACTGAAATAGTAAAATGTTAAAGTCATCACGTTAACATCAAGTTAACTTCTTCTTACGCTTGTTAAATTGTTACTTGAGATATTACTTGTACAGTTGTAACAGAGAAATTCGATTTCAATCACAAATATCTATCATTTCTATCTCTCAGACATCACATTTGTGACATAATGTGGTAATTTGACACTTTGCAAGTATTTTTTAACCCCAAGCCACTATGAAATATGCTGTTCATTAAATGACTGGGCTTCTGCTAAATAGTTTTGGCCAGCCCAATAAGCGTGACTAAGCATCTAGAATAAGAATTTCATCACAACTTGGAAGGAGCACTGCAGCTCGATGCCATAGAGATAGGAGCGTGTCACTCCCCGAGGATGATGTGACACGGCGATAACCTCGGTCAGCATCAGCACAAACTAGCTTAGGTTTGTCACATGGTTCAGCAGGAGACACACAAACACACACATTGTCATCATTGTTATGAACAAACAATACTAAACTATTAGGATAATGATAGCCATTGCAACACGTGGCTTTGCTCACTTTAGTACAGGTCTTTCAAGTCTTGTCGATGTGTGTTCAAATTATGCAGAAGTACAGTATAATTTCTAGTTCAACCAATCCAAAAGCGTCCTTTGTAACCAATTTGATATTATTGATACACAAATAGATATTATTATAAATTAGAGGTGATAATGTGGTTGTTTAATTAACATAAACACATAGTGTGTTGAGCCTTAGGATGGTGATACTATCAAAGGGGTCTCCGAACTCGCCAGCAGATTTTGAAGCTGAAGAGCTCGACATGTCAAAGAATATTGGCTTCAACTCTTAGTAGTTTTTTTCATTAGAACTCATCAATTCAGATTTTATGTTTTTATGTCATGATAAATGAGCACAAAATAGCATAAAGACGATGGCCACACTGTTTGAGCAGAGACGTGCTTCAACAATTGATTCCTCCAAAACATTCATTTTCGACCAAGGGTCGTGGGTGTGCCAGAGTCTGTCCCAGCTGTCTTTGTGCGAGAGGCGGGGTACACCCTGGACTGGTCGCCAGCCAATCACAGGGCACATATAGACAAACAACCATTCACACTCACATTCATAATTCCAAAACATGCATCAATTTAAATTCAGGTGTGTGTTCCTTTCACAAAAATGGCAAAAAAACAAACCAAAAAAAATCTCATTTTATTTTGGAATTGGTACTATTATTATTATTATTGGTACTATTATTATTATTATTATTATGGAAATCGTTAAATATTTATTTAATTTAATTTACATGTATTATTTCATTTAATGTGTAATCCCACTAACCATCAACCTTAATTACTACTTCTCTTATTATTAACAGTACTGCCTTCACTCAAATACAGTGTTGGGCATCATGGTGTTAAAAATAACGGCATCAAAGTACTTTCTAATTAAGAATTAATGGAATTAATTAGTATTTGAAATGTTACAAATGGCATTGAAATGTGGTGCATTTATAATTGTCCTTCCTTGCGAGGAGGGAGGGGTGACAAACACATAAGTGATGATGATTGGCTAAAGATAAAGTACGATTTCATGGTAAGCCAATCGGTGCAAGAGTTGAGGAAGGTGGGTGTTGAAATGATGAAACATAACACATCGAAAGCAGCTTGTGAAAACTAGTGTATTCAGAAGGGTAGTACAGGCACTACTTCTACATCATAATGTAATTTAATGACATTTTGGGGGGAAGTAACTACTAACTATAATGAATTACTGTACTTATTTAAAGTAATTTGCCCACCAAGCCTATAATTTGCAGATAAAGAGCCAAATGATGTGTGAGGATATCGACTCAACTCACAGTGTCAAGTCATATACAGTATACGTATATGATTGTTAACGGTGCACGTGATCATACATAAAGTGTATTTGAAAGAGTTTATCATGACATCTCTTCACAATGGACCTTTTGTTTCCTTCCGTCTATTCTGTCCTGTGAGTCTCGTGTCGCGATTCAAAAGGAGCGTGTGTTGATGTGGAAGATACTATAGATATGTAACTCAGTAGAGCTGATTCCACACCCACTCCTCTGGTCTCATGTGTACTCATGTGAAACTTAACATGCCTCATATCCCTTGTAGATACATTTAAAATTTCCATAGTTTCCAAATTGTCCATAGGTATGAATGTGAGTATGAATGGTTGTTTGTGTATATATGCCCTCTGATTGACTGGCGACCAGTACAGAGTGTACCCGGCCTCTCACCCAAAGTCAGCTGGGATAGGCTCCATCTTACCAGTGACCCTAATGAGGACTAGCAGTATAGAAAATGGATGGACTCAACCATTGATACAGGTGTAGCATTCTGAAGCCAATACACTTTTTACATCATTCTCTTTAACAGTCATGGAAAAAAAGACGTCACATCAGTATAATGAAATCAAAAGAAAGAAAAATGAATACAATGACTGATCACAAGATTAAAATGTGACAAGGTCGGAAAATACCATCCTAGGTTATATAAATGAATCACACAATAAATGAAAATGAACTCGATCATTTTGCTGGTCTCCATGTATTGCCATGTGCATGCATGTCTATGTCTCTTGCCTCCAAACAGGCAAGAAGACCCATTCTATGCATTGGTTCAGCACCTAAAAGCTTCATAGAACAATGGCAAACAGAGTGAGAGTCGTTGCAAAGCCAAAAGTGCCGTCCACTCTTGATTACACAAATTCATTCATTCATTCATTTTCTACCGCTTATCCTCATGAGGGCTGCGGGGGTACTGAAGCCTATCCCAGCTGTCTTCGGGTGAGAGGCGGGGTACACCCTGGACTGGTCGCCAGCCAATCACAGGGCACATACAGACAAACAACCATTCACACTCACATTCATATCTATGGACAATTTGGAGTCGCCAATTAACCTAGCATGTTTTTGGAATGTGGGAGGAAACCGGAGTCCCCGGAGAAAACCCACGCATGCACAGGGAAAACATGCAAACTCCACACAGAGATGGGCAAGGGTGGGAATATTAATAACACAAATGAGCCAGTATATTCGAAAGTGGTAGCAACATAAAAGGCAACAAAACAAACCTGCCCACCTCAAACATCGTCACCCGACACAGTTTTATCCAACAGTCATCAATCAGTGGAACAGTGTGTTAATTCACAGAAAGTCATCGAAAAATAAATGCTGCTCTTTAATACAGTTGTACAGTCGGATAATGCTGCAAATGTTAGACAGCATGAATTGCCTGTGAGAAAGTACGTGTCACAAACAGCAAATCCACAACTAAAGGAAATATTGCATGACTATGACTTTATTATTATATACTGTATTATCATAACATTAGTGGTTTATTCTGGCTCCAAAAATGTTGGAAGCACGCCACATATATATCATTTAACATCAATTTGCAGGACAATCAACATTTCAAAAGGCACCTGTACTTTACTTAAAATTAATGTTAAAATCTTGTCTAATCTCATTCTCATGCACCCAGTCTCATGCATGGTCTCGTCCCGTGATGTGGGTGTCTTGTGGCGGCCTAGTAGAAACAGCTTCGGCCCTCACTCACTCCGTTGCATGCATTTCATCTCCAGCACGTTTCACAACAACGACACTGGATACTTTACTCTTAAAATGACAAAGGTAGGTCATTTCCTAACATATGAAAGAAACTATTCAGGACTGTTGTAAGCTATGGTCCATTAAAGATACACAATGCTGCATGTCATTTCACAGATCAACTTTATAAACATTTATTTTAATTACATTAACCAACCATCAGCAAAAAAGTCTTCCTACAATTAAACAGTTTAATTCGTCACTGAAATCCTTAACGAGAATGCAAAGTAGAGAACAATTTGAAGGAGCAAGCTTTCAGTCCGGATGGATGTAAATAAATCGGAATGTGCAGTCATGGAAGCGCCAGGTGACAAATAAAAGTTACAAAACACACCCACCTACATGTATACATGTACATGTATTACAATAAAAAAAGTGTGAGCAACCACGAGACAGGGAGCTTAGTAGAAAAAGAAACATGACAGTCAAGTATGATGAATGATGAATGACAGGCGACACACCCTCCATGCAGCAACTGATTCTCTGAGCTTACATCAAGACTTTTACAGCCGGAGGGGAAAGTCCTGACAACTTTCATAGAAACGAATCACATTAGTGAGGCCTTTACTTCTTTAAATGTGACTTCAGAACATACTATACATAAAGTTACCAACGACAATTTGGTGAGGGGTGGCGATGTACAGAGGATGTCAGGGAGCTGACACACCAAACACAGAAATAATCCACAAGCAAAAACACTTGTAGGTAACAATTCCTTCCTCATGGACTAGATAAACCTGCCCCATGTATACACCCACCACTTGATGAAGGACAGCATTGTAAAACATCTTAAAAGAAAGTCTGCCAACAATCCTACCAACGATCAGTCAGCAGACTTGGGAGCGTCTTTAATGTTTCTTCAGTGAATAGGGCCACACTGAAAATTTGAAAATAGAGTCGTAAATTCACTACAAAACTACAACGCCCCAACCATTTCTTCACTTTTGTCAGAGGAATCCATTGTCTTTTCCTTGTACCACTCATGACTCGTGTTATTGATTTTGGCTTGTTGTTTATATTAATATTTACAACAGACAGTGTTTGCATATGTTAACATATGAATTTTGTGTTGTTTGTGGCTTCACATCTTCACATGTACAAGGCATTCATTGTTATTTCCTGCCTCATTCCCATCAGAGCAATAATTATCCACACAACCACAATGGTATGGTGCTCATCACGTCCACCCACTCAAACTTGGCAGAGATCTGCATCCTGCTGAGGAACCTTTCTAAGAGTTCAGTGACAAAAACCTAGTCAGCTTTAATTAGTTCCTGGAAAGTTTTATTTTGTCTTTCCTTATGGGATTTAACTGTTAATTGGCATTAAAACCTCTTTTAAAAAGGGGATTCATCTCATGGACGGCATTAGTGCATGCAGACTAACCCATTCTGCTGCTGCTCATTCAGCACGTCAGACGGCAGACTTAACTGTGGTGTTTTGTCAGCAAAGTGGGTGAAGTCACTTTGCTGTGCTGATGAAAGAAGGCTCTATTTGGAAATAGAGCTTGGCCTTTGAAAACAGGTCACTTTTCTACATTCTTGCCAATTAAAGGGATTAAAATACTGGTCTGGTCCTCAAGCAATAGGTCAGTTAGCATTTTCTCAAGTGTTTTTCCCACCATGCCTCTATAGAGGAGTGAGCGATATATATGATTCCTGAAGGCAATGGAAACACACATATTGAAACACACAATTGAAAATAAAATAAATACAAATAAACCATTGTTAATGGTTTTCAGCCAGAGTACAGTACATCTCTGACATATTGGAGCCACATTAACCATCTCAGGACTAAACACGGTGAGGCTGCTTCCAAAATCTGCCAATCGTCTACTTTGGAAATAGTCAAATCCTCACTTCTCTTCAAATGTGCATTTCACAACTGATTTGTACAAATTGTGCTCTAAATAAACTTGCCTTTCCAAATGAAAGACTGAAAGTAAGCACTGTCAATATCAAATAAAACAACATCAAAGATTCACTATGTTGACAAAAGTTGTAACATCATTAAGAAACACAAAGGGAGAGTTCCTTCTTAAAATGGAGCTGCTAAATATTATGGGACCAGATAAAGAAATATGTCAGGTGAAGAACAAAACACTCTAGAAATTGCCATAAATGATAAGCTAATCTATAATATTCCAGCTGTGGTAGAAAAGCACCCAGTTTCCAACATATTACATAAATATCACAGGATCAGAGTTATCACATACTGTTTAGTTACTTAGACCATCCAAATGTAAGGAAATGTCTGGTATGGATGCATTAATGCATTAATGCTCCGGGAGCTCAGCACATCGGTCACAATGCCCATCTCCAAAATTATTCATCTATCCATTTCACACACAAACAATGTCAGCAAGCACGTGGAAAGCACATTGCCCACAGTGTGCAAAATGAAAGAAAAACAGGCAGCAAAACAACATTATCAATCATTTAAACGCCACACCTTGTGTAATTTGGCTTTGGAGCCAATTACTCCACCCAGACTGTTGTTAGACTGAGGTGCAACATTCTCTAAACTGTCTAAACAAACAAATCCTTGCTGCGCAACAAAGTCAAATTCAACCTGAAATGTAAGTGAGTTCTGACTAGTGATTGTCCATAGGTATGAATGCGAGTGTGAATGGTTGTTTGTCTATATGTGCCCTGTGATTGGCTGGCCACCAGTCCAGGGTGTACCCTGCCTTTTGCTCAAAGACAGCTGGGATAGGCTCCAGCTCCGCGACCCTCGTGAGGAAAAGCGGTAGAAAATGAATAAATGAATGCCTGTTAAACAGGCCGCATGTTGAACCAGTGGTTAGCATGTTGGCCACACAGTCAGGAGATCTGGGTTTGAATCTCCATTTGTTCATCTCTCTGTGGAGTTTGCATGTTCTCGCCTCGTGGCTTTTCCACAAACATACATACATGCTAGATTACCTGGTGACTCCAAATTGTCCATAGGTATGAATGTGAGTGTGAATGGTTGTTTGTTTATATGTGCCCTGTGATTGACTGGCGACCAGTCCAGGGTGTACGCCGCCTCTCGCCCTAAAACAGCTGGAATAGGCTCCCTAATTAGGATGAAGAAAATGAATGTGTGCTCTTTTAAACATCTGAATGCCACACAGACCCGATCAGAACATGAACATAATTTTAGCTTGTGACAAAGTTCACACAAATACTGTACATACGATAATGATAGCACCAATGCTGGTGGTAACACAGTAAAAGGTGTTGGCTAGCCCGCCAATATACTGCAGTAGCGCCCACAAGACAATCTTATTCTCGTTCTGTGTGATCTTTATTTACAACTGTGCCACCCAAATGAAGCTGATATTTGAAAGCATAATTCCGCCTTAAATACTTCATATACTTTGATATACTACACTGCATAAGTGGTTCTTACAAGACTTGTTTGTCAAAAGGCATTCAAGTAGCCTTGAAGGGTTCCTGTGGGTTCAGAGTTCCAGGGAGTTGTGTAATTGCTATGCATTTCCATAAGAACAAAGGTGATGTAGGTTCATATAGAGGAGTGTGAATGCAAAATAATTAGTCAGCCACAAATCATTAAGATTGCAGAGTGACATCCAAGAGAAACATGCTCTCTCTGAATATAGGGCTTCCCAAACAAATTACACCCTTGAGACTAGAAAGACAGAGCAAGACATAGGAATTGGACTAACACACAATGAAAAATGTAGTAAAAATTATATGTTAATAGCCTCCAAGTTACATAACTTCTACTTTACTTATTATACCTGTATATTTTCCATGTCTTTTTCTGGATTTCATTTTATTTTGGCACAACAAACAAACAAACAATGGATCACCTACAGTAGCCCCTATTGTGTAATGTTCTTATATATAGCATTAAGGTCAAACCTCAGTTTTTTAAAAGATGGTCTATTTTTGGGTTCATGCTGCCAGCAACTGCTCATAAGCCTGGAGACTTCCAGTGGGCAGTTTCTTGGAGCCGCCATGCGGTATCCTAAAAAAAAAACATCACCTCAATAGTACACTGAAATGATTTTTTTTAAGCATTAAAAAGGTTGTTCTCGTCAAATATTGATGAGTTATGTCTAAATTGCATATACATTTACCTTTTTCTACCTCATCTCTCGTCTGCTGGTTGCTCATGCTGGTGTATGGATTGAGTCCCAAGGAGAAGGCCTCCCATAGAAGCACGCCAAAGCTCCACACGTCACTCTCTGTGGTATACCGACCTAAATCAGCCAGCAGGGGGCAGTGTTGATAAAGACACCCACCCACAACACACAAACAAAGGCTGGTATTGATCATATTAATATTGATGCCAGCAGAATAAAATCTGGTTTGGGAAAAGGGACATTAATTAGAGTCTTATTTCAAATTTTAACTTATAATCATATAAATAATTACAATGATCACAATAAGATGACAACACAAATTTTACTTCATCTACCCATTTTATATACTATTTTATTTGTTGTATTTAATTTGATTTGATTTAAAAACATATGGTGAACAAAATAGCCTCACTTTTTTCAGAGTCAGTGATGGATTAAAATTTGAGTGCGGTTCCTTTCTCGATTGTGACCCACACTGTGTTGAAATGTCAGCTAGAGAGAGAAGTAGAAGAGATTCTGTTGCTGGTTTAATTTAGTCATTCCTGATAACATGGGAGAGCTATAATTTTATAGTTTGGAGTGGAACTGTCCAGCTGCTGAAATACATACATATCATCCCCTTCCATCCACAACAATTATTTCTCACATTCACACTTATGGACAATTTTGAGGATTTGGATTTTAAGACACGTTTTTACAAAAAAATAAACAACTGCCACCTTAAACGCTATATTGTGGTGCAGCTACTTTTAATGTGACATCTCCTTGACTTCAGACGCACGAGTCAACAAGGAAATGTCAGGAACCAAAACCTGAGCTATCAGTGAACTCACAACATGCTTGTCAACCCCTTGGAAGGCAGTGCAGGATATATACCAGTATAACCACATAACAGCTTGACTCACGGTGTCATCTTTCAAAGAACACTTTACAAACAGCAATAAATTCATCACATAGCAACTTAATACTCAAGAGGTGTATGTGCAACCTTTAAAGGGGACATATTGTGCTTATTTTTGACCCTTTGTATTGAGTTGTGGACTCCTATAGAGCAGCCACACACAATAACCTGCACAGAAAACTTTCTTGATCTTCCAGAATATGCACCTATTCTGGCTGTATTTCCTTGGATTTGTGCTTCTTGCGGTCTGTTTTGATTTATTCCACCCACAGTTGGCGGGGTACACCCTGGACTGGTCGCCAGCCAATCACAGGGCACATATAGACAAACAACCATTCACACTCACATTCATACCTATGGGCAATTTGGAGTCGCCAATTAACCTAGCATGTTTTTGGAATGTGGGAGGAAACCGGAGTCCCCGGAGAAAACCCACGCATGCACGGGGAGAACATGCAAACCCCACACAGAGATGAGGGTGGAATCGAACTCAGGTCTCCTAGCTGTGTGGCCTGCGTGTTAACAACTCATTCACCGTGCAGCCTTGAAACATATTTGATAATTGTTTAAAAAAACTGTATAATGTATTTCTAACTGTGTTATTAGTATTGTCCTCATATAGTAGTTCTTAGAAAGCTCAATTTGATTGACATGCATTTTCTATATGTCTGGAGGCACAAAGTCATAAGGCATGTGTTGCTGCCATAACTCTGACTCTGCATATCAAGATGTCAACATAAAGCATGAAGGTAGGGTGCGGTGAGGTCTCTAAAGATGACTGATCGAACGCTTGCAGCTCAGTAACAAGCAGTGATGTAGGATTAGCAGCGGGTGCAGACAGGGACAGCAGGGTAAAAGTAGACGTAATATACCGTAGTTGAGCGCTTCCGGAGCGGTCCATTTGATGGGAATCTGTTTGAGGCCACCCTCCACAGAGTAGACTCCATCCTCCTGTTGCCGCGACATCCCAAAATCACTGATCTTCACAACATTATAATCAGCCACCAGACAGTTCCTGGCTGCTAGATCTCTGCAAAAACACACATGGCATATGCAAGCTGGCTGTATACACACAGTTCACACGTAAACAACACAAAACTGTGTAAGGATTCAAAGGGAGAGCAGATGCTCTCGTTATGTCAGTGATATTGCATGCAAATCCCTCCAACATGCTATATATAACATTTAATCACAAACATGAGTGGATTATTCATCACCTTACAGTCCTAGTAGCAAGAAGCATTTGTTTTGAATGCTGCAGGGCTCCCTCTACTGTTGGGTTGCAAAACTTCAAAACGGTAAATACACTCTTGAATTTTAAGTAGGCTCTTCACAATGTAACAAGAAGAAATGAGAGTGAGACAAACCATTTTTTGAGTAAGCAATTTATTTCAAATAATTTGAAATATGCAGGCTTTTCATCAGCTGATCACAAATGTAAGAATAAAGCCTTTAAAAGACAAAAATATATTTGGCAAATATTTGGCATTTTCTGTCAGTTTACACTGTTATGATCGCTTATGGATCAAAAAAGTCAAGTGGTACACCCCAAAATATTTCACTGGCCCTGAGCCAGAAGATCCGATTGGCTGTCTGTAAAAACATGGGAGGATCCCTGGCCCCAATTAAGGTTGTTACTGATGCATGTCAATAACCAATTACCAAGTGGGCCATGTGAGGGATTTAAAGGGATAGTAGACATCCACATTAGCAGTGTAGTGCTGATGGATAATGAAGCTTCAGGTTGTGCAGGGGCGTCAAAAGTCAACTCGCTATATGGAGATGTTGCAGGGGGGGATCCCTCATGACTGAAAGCCCTCATCTGTGTTGTAATATCTGGGTTCTTAAACAGGACATTACTGTGACATTATTCTAGTTTAATGGTTGTTTGCAAAAAAAAAATGCTTACTCAAAATGTTTTTTTGTCTTACTCCCATTTCTACTTTTTGCAAGTTGAAGCTCTACTTAGAAACTCCTTAAAGTCCAACAATGCAAAATGTAAATTCATGCATTTTTTTCAACTGGTCTTAAAAATGTTGATCAGGAGTGTAATGGATGTACTTGCATGTTAAAGAGAGATAATCTTTGTTAGAAATAGCTGCAATATCCTGTGGTATATTTTCATTATATTGGTATATTTATTTTGGTTTTTGGTGTTTAATCTAGTTGATGAAACTATTTACACTTAACACAAATATTAGAGTTGAAACTCCAGCATGTTTGCATTCTTTGTAATTATGTTTTTTATGTAACTTTATTAAGAATGTTAAAAAATAAACTATACAATTACCATTATTATGACCAAAGTGGCAAAAGAGTGGCAACATTAAATAGAAGAAACCAACATCTTTGTATTGTCAATCTTGCTTTTTTTGTTACCTGTGAATGCACTTCTTTTTTTCTAGGTACTCCATGCCGGCTGCAACATTTTCTACCATCCCAACCAACTTCTTAGGGGTCAGACTTGGACCTTCCTGTCGCAAGAAGGAAAGGAAATCTCCACCTTGTCAAACGTGTACACACAGAGATGACAAAAAAAAAGCAAAATGGGAAAACAGTTAATGTTTGGGAGAACAAGCCAAGGGGGAAAACATTGGACACATTCTATACCTCAACCTACACCTCATTTTTTTTATCTTGTTAATTGAAAGCAAGCAATAATTGAGTAAATTAATTCTACATAACATTTACTTTGATACTTCAGGGAATTGTTACATTCCTACTGAGGGTAGGCGGAATATGTAGAAAATGGATGGATGGAAGATTCAAGCTAATATGCGACTTGTGACAACTGGCGTTTGTTTACATGCTTGAGAGGCTGATTGATGAGGTCATCTTTTGCGTGCCAACAAATACATCTCTGTACAGTATGTATGTATGTATGTATGTATGTACATACTGTACGTTTGCATTTCAAGCAGCTTTGTTTATTCAAGCACATATGTACGTGCCATGAGCTTTAGTGTGATTCCCTGTCCACCCACTGATATCGAGGCCAAGATGAAAGTTATGCAGCTAGCAAGAAAGTGGAGATTCAAGCCTTCGGGACCTTTTATTACCATAGGAAACGTGAATTCACTACCGAGCAAAATTTACGAGCTGTCAAGACCTTCAAATTTGTGCTTTACTGAATGGCTAAGAGCTAGTGTCCCAGAGGCTAACACGAGGGGCCTTTCAGTACAGTCAGAGCAGTCAGGGACACAAGAACCCGTGGAACACACAAAGGATGTGGTTTTATCTGGTTTTATCAGGTCACCACTGGTGTCAAGTGATATTTTTTGCAAGATTTCCCAGTAAATCCCCCCACAACAATGAATATTTACCTTGAACCAGTTCCATTATAATATAGATGGGCTGCTTCTGTGTGCACACGCCAATCAGCTTGACAATGTTAGGATGATCGTACTGTTTGAGGATCCTGAAGACAAGACACAACAACAGTATGATGAGTATGAGGATGTGTCTTTGCGAGCGACATGTTCATCATGCAGTTCTTCACTAAACCTGGCCTCCATCAGGAACTTATTCTTGTGCTCTAGTGCCAGGCTCTCCTTGCAGGCCTTCACCGCGACAGGAGTGTTATCACAACGCAAAGTTCCACTGTACACTTCTCCAAAGTTACCCTGTGTAGTCAAAACACCAGCACACACTCACTTGGAAATGCATCATTATAGTCTGACAGTTATTATTGTCTGTTCTATATGATCATATCTGATTGGATTATTAGTTGTTTTTGCTTTTGTGTGCCAATTAACTCTGATATATTAATTTATTTGCTATTTTGCACAATTCCCAATCTTATATTGCATGTATGTTGCACACAAATGCACTAAAACAACATCCAACCTCACTGAGTGAAAATATAATGCATAGAAAATAGTCATATTGACAAAATATTGAGAAAATATTGACATTTTGTATGAGCACATACAAAACAACATCCAACCTCATTATATGTCTAAGTGAAAATATAATGCATAGAAAATATTGTCATATTGAGAAAATATTGAGAAAATATTAAGAAAATATTGAGAAAATATTGAGAAAATATTGAGAAAATATTGAGAAAATATTGAGAAAATATTGAGAAAATAATGACATTTTATATGAGCACATACAAAACAACATCCAACTTCACTCAGTGTAAGTGAAAATATAATGCATAGAAAATATTGTCATATTGAGAAAATGTTGAGAAAATGTTGGGAAAATGTTGAGAAAATGTTGGGAAAATTTTGAGAAAATGTTGAGAAAATATTGACATTTTGTGTGAGCATATACAAAACAACATCCAACCTCACTAGGTGTAAGTGAAAATATAATGCATAGAAGATATTGTCATATTGACAAAATATTGACATTTTGTATGAGCACATACAAAACAACATCCAACCTCACTAGGTTTAAGTGAAAATATAAAGCATAGAAAATATTGAGAAAATATTGAGAAAATATTGACATTTTGTATGAGCACATACAAAACAACATCCAACCTCACTCGGTGTAAGTGAAAATATAATGCCTAGAAAATATTGTCAACGTAAAGCTTACCCACCCGCCCGATGAGGTTTCCCAATATAACATCATCATGTTCCAGGACCCATTTGTCCTAGAATAAATCAGCAAAAAGCAGGAGAGCCATTAAGCAGCTAACGGGTAGTATTTTATCTAAATGGAAGAACTAAGTGAGTGATCACATGGAGACAAAATGAGCAAATGATGCAGCACCTTGAGCACAGGTTTCCTCAGCTGTATATTATACTTCTTGGTGATGTGCTGTCGTGAGGAGAGCATATGATGGATCAGCTGCGGGATGCTGCAGAAGCTCTCGCCGTCTAAGCGGTACTGATTCTTCATCACACCCAAAAGCATTCACAGAGAGAGTAAGGTGGATACTTGAGATGCCATTCATCATGGCGTACTGCGAGGTCACTCACGTCTGAGTTCTGGATGAGGAAATGCTTGCAGGAGCCATCCCAGTGGACAGAGAGCACATAACCTTGTTTTTCTAAACTCTGTCTCACCAAGAAATCGCCATCAGATTGAAGAAGCTGATGGACCTCCAGCCTGGGAATGGCTCCGTGGTACCAGTCCTGCTGCTCCAGGGGACGATCTGCTTCCTTTATCTGGAGAGAGAAGTCCAGATGTTAGTCATCATAGAATAAAAGAGTCTGATTTTGAATAAGATCAATAAAGATGCTTGGCAAAAGAGTCATGTTTTCCTTTGCCAACCTTCTTGGGAGTCCTTGTTGTAAAGTATTATTATTTAATACCTTGTTAAACACCGTTTTAGCAGCAGTTTCTAAGCATGAATTTCTATTTTGTACACCCTGATCAATAAATAAATAATAATAATCTATCATTTGTTTGACCCCCAAAACATGATTGTTTACTTATAGTAACTGCCAGCAACACAGGAACTAATACAATGTTAACACTCACTGGACACTTCATTTGGCACACATGTACTTATCTACATGTATCTTATGATAGCCTTTACCAACATAACAAGGCTTAGTATTGATTGACACTGTCAGTATGACACAGTCCAGTTGACACATGACTGCAAACTACAATTACAGATTGTTACATGAACACCTCTTTGATAGCGTCAATCAAAACGTTAATCTTTGTAAAGGAAAAATTGTTAATGTGCTGGAGCTCATGAGATTGTGCACCTAATACATATATAGAATCAACCTACATCACTTTTGGGTTTAAACAGACTTATTTTAATTCCATTCCCGAAGCGCTTGGATCCTGTTTGGTTGTGGTCCTGAAAAGCAGAATCAGAGCAAAAAGATGCAGGTTACTGAAAGACATCATTCTGAACATCATCACATATAAAAGTTAATTGTTTATTTATATGAAGCGAGTTATTACTTATTGTGTGTTGATTTATCATAGTTTTATTTAAGGAGGTCAATGGGTGATGTGAGGAAACTCATCTCAACAGTACTAAATAAAACATACATTAAAGAGGACCTATTATGCTTACCACTATTATGACCTATAAATGTTGTTATAATCTTGTAATAATGTTCTTGGGTTAAACGATATCTAAGTGTCAAATAATGAAATTTGCGCATTAGTGAGCCCTCAAAGAAATTTTGGTTGGCTCTGCACGCTTGGTTTTACAGCGTTTTTTTCCAACACCAAGTTCTATTGATGTCAATGTGATTCGGACTTCCTTATATGAGCTGCAGATTGCCTGCACTCAGTAAACACGGATACACGGATGTCCACGGGGGGAATAAATTAAACAGACCGAAATCAATGGAAATGTGACAGAAAGAGGTGCAGATTCTGGAAGATCTAGAAAGCTTTCTGCGCGGGTTATTGTGTGTAGCTGCTCTATAGGAGTCCACAACTCAATACAAAGTGCTGAAATTTGGTTAATAGGTCCCCTTAATAGTAAATTTAATGGTAAAAAGAGCAGATCTGCTAAAGTCATCATCATGAATGCAATAATCCGTCCAATGATGTACACATAAACCTTTAAACTCTTGATGAATTGAATTGAATATTAGAGCCACACTGTAAAGAAATACCAAAAAAAAGCAGCCTGACACCAGACGCCACTGTCTCTCCATGATGTAATATTTGTTTAAAACACTGGCTATAGTGTTAAATAAAGCAAATAACAGAGGTGAGAGACCCAATAATACTATAATAATAATAATATAGTATAATAATACTGAGGAACATCCTCAACAGTCCTCATCTCCTCATCACAGTTGCACCTAATTCACTACCCCGATTGAACATTTGCCTTGTTAGTTTATTGAAAACCACTTCATGTTTTGAAACTAAACAAATAAATACAATTTACAATAGGTGCCCAATAATTTTAAGTGAAAGATTATACATTTCTGTTACTCAACTTAATTCTGATAAGCGAAATGATGGATTTAAGGGGATTTTGATGGGTTTGACATTCCTCAAAATGCAGCCAGGAAAGAGCAATAAAGTTTTAACGACTTCTGTCACAGCTGAAATAACCAAATATTATTTATTGGCAGTTAAAAGCGACTAGTGATATTTCAAGAGAGGGGGAAGTGTCCATAAAAAGTCATCTTAATTTGTACAACTTGAAGTGATTTCATTACCAGCAGAGAGATCAGACACCTCAGCAGCTGGAAGCAGCCCAATGTAATCATAATCTAATCTATTTTCATGATTAATCCTGACAGTTAAACCCACATGTCTAACCTTTGTATCATCATGGAGGTAAATACACAGCATTTGTTCAGAACATAACACATGAGATGAATAGAGAACCTCTGCCAGAACGTACATGGTGTCCAGTGTCTGTGTTCATCTGCATGGCAGGTGGAGGTTCTTTGGAGCCCAGCTCCTCCAACTTTGTTTTCAGAATCAGCCTCTGCACCTCCATCTTGGCCCTCCTACCTTGAGATAGAGCGACCTGCTGCCGACACTCTTCCAGAGCATGTCTCTTGCTGAGTTGGTAGACCCTGCACACAATCGTTTATTCAATTTGTTGATGCTTCACTGGGAAGAAAGCAGAGACGTGAAATGTCAAGGGAAAACACAGAGTGGTCCATGGTTGTTGGGGAAATATTGAGAAATCAGTCACAGCCCCGAAGAGGCCATCGGGACCAAATCTTCCCGGAACTGGACTCCCTCGACGCATAGAAAGGCTGTACCGAGAAATTCCGTCCATCAAAATGCAATGCAAACCGAGCTCCGAATGGCACGCCACCAACCCCGTACTCCTGGAGCACCCCCCCAAAGAATGCCGCGAGGGACACAATTGAATGCCTTTTCCAAGTCTATCACCTATCACACTAATGAGGAGAAACTGCATAGAAAATGTCTGAATGTTGTTTATTAGTAGTGAGGTTTTATTTGTTCCTGCCTTAGACACGCCTTCCTTGACATAAGCACCATCCTCCACTATGTTTTCCGACAAATCACTTCTGTTGTTTTTGTGTGATCCTGCAGGGTAACTAACAAACTGCGTAAACCAGGGGTCTCAAACACGCGGCCCGCGGGCCAAATGTGGCCCACAGGACACTACTTTGAGGCCCCCGACTTGATATGAAAGTTTAATGTTAGTGCGGCCCGCGCAAGTTTGATATGGATGCTGTATGGTATCATGTACCCAGAAAAAATTATTACCTTTGATTAATGTTCATGTTAAAGGTTAAATAACTGTTAATAGTTATCCTCCCTATCCGTGTGGAAGTGGTAAGTTTTTGGCTATTTAAGTTTCAAAGGTCAAGCTTAATACCATTGCCTGCGATTCTAATGTGAAAACAATATATACAGCAGGGGTCTCAAGCACGCAGCCCGTGGGCCAAGTGTGGCCCGCAGGACACTACTTTGAGGCCCCGCCTTGATATGAAAGTTTAATGTTAGTGCGGCCCGCGCAAGTCTGATATGGATGCTGTATGGTATCATGTACCCAGAAAAAATTATTACGTTTGATTAATGTTCATGTGAAAGGTTAAATAACTGTTAATAGTTATCCTCCCTATCCGTGTGGAAGTGGTAAGTTTTTGGCTATTTAAGTTTCAAAGGTCAAGCTTAATACCATTGCCTGAGATTCTAATGTGAAAACAATATATACAGCAGAGGTCTCAAGCACGTGGCCCGCGGGACAAGTGTGGCCCGCAGGACACTACTTTGAGGCCCCGCCTTGATATGAAAGTTTAATGTTAGTGCGGCCCGCGCAAGTTTGATATGGATGCTGTATGGTATCATGTACCCAGAAAAAATGATTACGTTTGATTAATGTTCATGTTAAAGGTTAAATAACTGTTAGTAGTTATCCTCACTGTCCGTGTGGAAGTGGTAATTTTTTGGCTATTTAAGTTTAAAGGAAATAACTTGAAGGCTACCGTTTAGGTCGCTAGCTCTCTCGTTTGCAAGTTAGCATGTGTCTCAAGACCCTGCAGTTGCGCAATATGTTGTAAATAAAAAAAGAGTATAAATGTGACTATAGTCGTGTTTTGTCATGTCTACAGGGCTCTAATAATTCTTTGTTCATTTTAATCTAAAAAAATACCTTTTTATTATTTGCCGTTTTATTATTATTATTATATTTATTTATTACTGATTGATTGATTTTCTTTATTCTTGATTTGTTTATTTATTTTTCATCTTATTTTGTGCAGAAAAATAAAAATTAAGATATTTGAGAACAGTGAAATGTTTTATCAGAGTTTTTATTGTAGAAAATCGGAACCAAAGCACTAAAAAAGTTTGTATATTTTTCTGTTTTTAATAAATGCGTTTTTTGGGTTTTTTTTTTTTTAAAACCTGATGCGGCCCAGCCTTGCCCAGACCCTAGTCCCCGTGGCCCCCAGGTAAATTGAGTTTGAGACCCCTGGCATAAACAAAAGCTAAATCCAGTCACATGGAGGTAATTCATTTTCTATTTTAAGCAACTTCCAAGACAAAGACCCCATACAAGTGAAGCAATGAGAAGACAAAAGACAACACAGATGTCAATAAGTTCTATCGACAAGCAGGATCAATAAAGAGGCAACTTCTCTGGTGCAGCTTTACTAGCCAAACATCCCTGTAGAGCCCACAGGGATGACGACATGAAGCTCCGCTACTGCTATTTCTACCATCTCTGGAAATATGTACACTACAGTATATTGATCCTTGAACATATCATATATATACAGTCTTGTTCAGTTCATCCTGTTCTGACTCGGTCCTCCTACACATGGACAGATGCGATGTACATATGTTCATAGGTACTAGAAAACTGACATTTTTTTCTACCGCTTATCCTCAAGAGGGTTGCGGGGGTGCTGGAGCTTATCCCATCTGTCTTTGTGCGAGAGGCGGGCTACACCCTGGACTGGTCGCCAGCCAATCACAGGGCACATATAGACAAACAACCATTCACACTCACATTCATACCTATGGACAATTTGGAGTCACCAATTAACCTAGCATGTTTTTGGAATGTTACCCGGGAGAAAACCCACGCATGCACGGGGAGAACATGCAAACTCCACACAGAGATGGCTGAGGTTGGAATCGAACCCGGGTCTCCTAGCTGTGAGGCTTGCATGCTAACCACTTCTCCTCCATACAGCCCTTTTATAAATGTTTTGAAAACAGAATACTACCTTTTAGAGTAGCATGTACTGTTAAAGGTAACGCGTTAGACTTAAGAGTGGCTCTTAAGTTCTTTCATTTTTCAATAAATGGCCCTTGGTGGGAAAGGTTTTGACACCCCTGGGTTAGGCCATGTTGTCTATTCACCTCTGGCCGTTCCTGGATCCTCCCACCTCCATCTCCAAATCCAGCTCCAGCTGTTCTACTGACACCTGCTGCGAGCCCAGAGACCTGGTCAGGTCCAGCAGTTCCTCCTCTATTGCAGTCAGCCTGGGCCAAAAAGATGGAGTCACACAATGGAACAAAAAGTGGTGAAAAGTGGAATATGTGATGTTCTATTTGGTCTCACTTATGCTGGACTGTCTCCAGTGTTAAGTCGTTTAACTCCACATCTTGAGGGTCTAGTTTCTCTGTGTTCTCCAGAAGACTGCAATCAAATTCTGCACAGGCAGGAATTTCCTCTACAGACCTGCAACACACAAACACACAGAGTTCACACAGTTCACAGGATTATTGCTCTAGCCAAGCTTGTTCAGGGCCTGCCTGACCTTCTACCGGGAGAAAGCCTTGTTACCTGTTCTGTTGGATGAAGCTCTCATACTCTGTGAGAGGATCGATGGACATAATAGCAGTCGACATTTCTCTGTGGATGTGCACTACTTCATGATGAACCAGGGAGGAAATATCAAAATACTCCTGGAGGATCTCCTTTCTGGCACAGACAATAATGTGAAACTTACATTTAGACACCCGCTAAATAATTACAGAAGGTATGTGTGAATATGAATGGACAGATATTTACAGACAGACAAACATTTACATTACATTACAAATCTTTAAATTGTGAATGCAAACGGGATCGCTTTTTGTGGGGAAGTGAATAGACGGGCAATTATGTTGTGTTTGTGATATACAGTATGGAGGACATATATGTATGAAAATGTTGATATCGGCTGATACTTGCTTTAAAATGCCGATCCCCTCTGCCGATCATCTTCGCACTCACCCAAAAGGGACTTCCTTTTTGTTTTTTGTTGTCTACTTTTCTATTTTTTGGTAGAAAAGCACTCATATTGTGATTTACACTAGAAATATTAGTCCTACTTGTATTTTATATAGGGCGGCACGGCACTCAACCGCCATTCAAAGAACACTGCCTCTGTATGTCCGCCCCCACCCCCTCCCACTCACCACAATAGAGGACAGAAACTTTTTTTGTGGCCAAAAGTATAGAGGAGCCTCCTTCTGCAAATTATAGCCACACAAACACTCAAGTACTTTAAAACCCTGATGAAAACTGAATGGTTTTTCAATGTTCATCAAAGACTAAACAAGCACATTGATTTTTACTGTCTATGTTTTATGCTAACATTTTCTGTCTCTGTTGTAGTAGTATATTTATTTATTTATTTTCTGTTTTTTTTTTGGACTGCTTTTATTGTTATTGTCTGTATGGCTTGTGAAACACTTTGGTCAACCTGAGTTGTTTTAATTGTGGTGTAGAAAGTAAAATGTTTGACTTGACATCACTTCCTGTGCACCACTCACTCTGCTCCCATAGGGAATACATTTATAGCACAAGTCTTATTTACAGTGAAGAAAATAAGTATTTGAACACCCTGCTATTTTGCTATTTCTCCCACTTAGAAATCATGGAGGGGTCTGAAATTTTCATCGTAGGTGCATGTCCACTGTGAGAGAGATAAACTAAAAAGAAAAATCCAGAAATCACAATGCATGATTTTTTAACAATTTATTTGTGTGATACAGCTGCAAATAAGTATTTGAACACCTGAGAAAATGAATGTTAATATTTGGTACAGTAGCCTTTGTTTGCTATTACAGAGGTCAAACGTTTCCTGTAGTTTTTCACCAGGTTTGCACACACTGCAGGAGGGATCTTGGCCCACTCCTCCACACAGATCTTCTCTAGATCAGTCAGGTTTCTGGGCTGTCGCTGAGAAACACGGAGTTTGAGCTCCCTCCAAAGATTTTCGATTGGGTTCAGGTCTGGAGACTGGCTGGGCCATGCTAGAACCTTGATATGCTTCTTACGGAGCCACTCCTTGGTTTTCCTGGCTGTGTGCTTCGGGTCGTTGTCGTGTTGGAAGACCCAGCCACGACCCATCTTCAATGCTCTGACAGAGGGAAGGAGGTTGTTCCCCAAAATCTCACAATACACGGCCCCAGTCATCCTCTCTTTAATGCAGTGCACTCGTCCTGTCCCATGTGCAGAAAAACACCCCCAAAGCATGATGCTACCACCCCCATGCTTCACAGTAGGGATGGTGTTCTTCGGATTGTACTCTTCATTCTTCTTCCTCCAAACACGCTTATTGGAATTATGACCAAAAAGTTCTATTTTGGTCTCATCTGACCATAAAACTTTCTCCCATGACTCCTCTGTATCATCCAAATGGTCATATGCAAACTTAAGACGGGCCTTGACATGTGCTGGTTTAAGCAGGGGAACCTTTCGTGCCATGCATGATTTCACATCATGACGTCTTAGTGTATTACCTACAGTAACCTTGGAAACGGTGGTCCCAGCTCTTTTCAGGTCATTGACCAAGTCCTGTCGTGTAGTTCTGGGCTGATTCCTCACCTTTCTTAGAATCATTGAGACCCCACGAGGTGATATCTTGCATGGGGCTCCACTCCGATTGAGATTGACCGTCATGTTTAGCTTCTTCCATTTTCTAATGATAGCTCCAACAGTGGACCTTTTTTCACCAAGCTGCTTGGTAATTGCTCCGTAGCCCTTTCCAGCCTTGTGGAGGTGTACAATTTTGTCTCTGGTGTCTTTGGACAGCTCTTTGGTCTTCGCCATGTTACAAGTTAAAGTCTTACTGATTGTATGGGGTGGACAGGTGTCTTTATGCAGCTAACGACCTCAAACAGGTGCATCTGATTCAGGATGATACATGGAGTGCAGGTGGACTTCTAATGGGCAGACTAACAGGTCTTTCAGGGTCAGAATTCTAGATGATACACAGGTGTTCAAATACTTATTTGCAGCTGTATCACACAAATAAATTGTTAAAAAATCATGCATTGTGATTTCTGGATTTTTCTTTTTAGTTTATCTCTCTCACAGTGGACATGCACCTACGATGAAAATTTCAGACCCCTCCATGATTTCTAAGTGGGAGAAATAGCAAAATAGCAGGGTGTTCAAATACTTATTTTCTTCACTGTATGTCTAATAGGTCTTCATTCATTCATTTTCTACCGCTTTTTCCTCACAAGGGTCGCGGGGGTGCTGGAGCCTATCCCAGCTGTCTTCGGGCGAGAGGCGGGGTACACCCTGGACTGGTGGCCAGCCAATCACAGGGCACATATAGACAAACAACCATTCACACTCACATTCATACCTATGGAAGATTTAACCTAGCATGTTTTTGGAATGTGGGAGGAAACCGGAGTACCTGGAGAAAACCCACGCATGCACGGGGAGAACATGCAAACTCCACACAGAGGGTGGAATTGAACCCTGGTCTCCTAGCTGTGAGGTCTGCGCAATCTAATAGGTCTTATTTTCTGTAATTATGTCGACTGTCTTGGGTAACACAAATGTAAAGGTGACTATAGGGTTGTTATTTCATGTCTAGAGGGCTCTTATAATGTTTAAAAAATATTTAGAAGGTTGTAAACAGGTTTTCTATGCGCTTTTTTGTAAATAAGGGATCCTATTTCACTGTAATTCACTTATCACGGTTAACCTAGATCAACCAGGGATTGCTGTATTAGAATAGATAGACTGAAATTAATGTCGTGTGTGTGAGTGTACATGAATGGACAGATGCATGTGAAAAAGCAAAGAAAAAGCTTAGTGTCTGACATGTATTAGCCTATAGGCCAACAACGCCTGTGTTCCACACATTCTACCTAGCAACAAAATGATATTGACTCAGTTTGATTCAAACCAGACAGAAAAGAAATCTGGGCTTACAGGATGAGCACCACCTCCTGCTGCAGAGCCTGCAGTGCATTAAGCAAGGCAGGCTGGAGGTGAGCGTGATGCTGCTGCTGGTATACTTGAGCTGCACGGACAGACAGCACATACTCATTGTGCACCTCGTGGAGCTTTAACGTTGTCTTGATGCAACGTTCTTTTGCTCTGTCACGCTCCTTTTCTGTGCATACATACAACGCAGATACAGGAAGAGCACAATGAGATTTACTGTAGTCAGTAAACTGCTGGGTTATGTATTGTGAGGTAAAGTGGAAATATGTACCTTTACTGGCTTCCTGGAATTTCCTTTTTGCATTAGAAACATCTCTCGCTGCCTGCCGATAGCTGGTCTTCAGCCTCTCCACCTCTGTTTGGGTCACCTGGGGCACAAAAATGTTATTGTATATAAAAAATTATAATAATGTTTTTGGTTTGGATTTTAAATTGAATACAGAGTGAAAAACGTGAGCATTGTTTCCTTTTAAAAGGCATATTTTTTGGCATCAAATTGAGGAACCATGAGTGTGACATGACACAGGTTGTGAACAACATGGCTGTGATGCTCCTCTGCACGGAAGCATGAAGTATAAAAAAATACTATATGAGGAAACGGTCTGATATCTGATAACATCACTGACATGCTGGCTTGCTCACTTGCAACATCTCCTCTCGCATGCATCCATCCATCCATCTTCACACAAGACAAGTCGCTTGCGTGTCAGTCACTCACTTTGCTGAGCTCCTGCCTCAAGAGGCTCCACTGCTCCGTGTAGGTTTTGCGGAGCTGCTGTTTGTCTCGGATGAGCAGCGTCAGTTTGCTGACGGGTCCGTTCAGCAGGTCTTCACAACATTTCCTCATCAGTTGGCTGAGAAGGTCTGTCTGTGAGACCAGAACTGCCCAGGACTGCGGGGGGAAGGAAACAGGTTAAGGTTATGTATTGTTGGCATTCATCAATTACAATTGAAGCATTTTTCACTGAGACCAACAGTTCCATTTGATGGGTTCTTCCTTGCAAGTGACAGCTAAGATCATTGTCGCTTGTCTACAGTTAAGCATGGTAGTGGTAGCGTGGTGGTCCGGGGCTGCACGAGTGCCTCCTGCACTGGGGAGCTGCGGTTCACTGAGGTACACATGAAATCCAACATATATAACAATCCCTTTTTTATCACGGTTAATTGGTTCTAGACCCGATTATTATAAGTGAATTACACCCCTATTCATTCATATATTTTTCCCTTCCAAGATGACAAGTGCTTTGCTCAGGGCCCCAATTGAGGGACGTTAAGTGGAAGGAAGTCGAATGTCATTATGGAAGTGGATTTCAGTAACAATCTGTGCGAGATAACAATAGTGTTTACATAAAATATTCACATTTTGGACACATTTGTGTATATTGTGAGGTGTACTCACTGTGTCGGAGATAGTAAATCTATACTGCTGTACAGGCTGTAAAGTATATCAGAGTTTCATTCCAATAATATTGTCCCTTGAAAAGATATTCAATAATAAAAATGCTGAAACGTACTGTGTATCTAAATAATGTACCCACAATATTAGAAACAACACAGAGTATACTTTCATTGAAGTAGTACTGAGTGTCTATTTGTAATTCAACTAAATTCACAGTTTCTGTGAAGGGAGGCTGTTCCTCTTCTACTTCTAATAGCTGATGGGAAATGTATTGTACGGCCTGACCTTGTTGACCTGACTGATGTGATCCGGTCCCGGACTAGGCTGGGGCCGCTCTTGCTTTTCCACCATGAGAGCCATGTGATGCAGCTGTACGGCAAACTCCTTTTCGCTCTTTGCTCGCTGCCCCATCCACTTCTTCATGACCTCCATGAGGTGAAGCTCTGAGTCCAGCAGCTTCAGCACGGCTGCATGAGCACGCGGGCAGCGGAAGTCTTCCCCGAAGCCCATCTGGGACCATAAAAGCAAAACTCAAGCAAGAATTTGTCCCTGCAGAAGCTGTGTGTTGTCGTACCAAGTGAAACAAAGTGGTGTGTTGTCGCAGCAGCTGCACTGACCAAAGATAAGTTACTTCCCTGCTTCATGCTTCATGTCAGGCAGCACTTCCTCATTGGGGATGGTTTTATTGAAAGGGTCGCTTTCATTTAGCGACTTTTTTAAATAACTAAAAAAGATACATTGACATGTGCTACACATCATTATTTCTAAATGTATGTACTTAATAGTGCAAAGCTTACACAAATCCGCTAAATGTTGAGAGGTTTAAAACACAAGTGATATTTAACAACCTCCAAAACCTCAAGTTTCCTCTCCACGTCTTTATTTAGAACATGAAGTTATAATGATAACCATGCAGTGCATTTACACTTCTTGTGCTCTTCTTTAGACACCGTAATCTTCATCTGTGTGCATTGTTTGTAATGCTCTGTAGTCACCGTGGATTTGTAGACCATACCCAGTCATACATATCAACAAAAAAATGTCAGGTAAAAAGGGGGAGCGAAATCCATTCATTCATTTTTCTATGCCACTTGTCCTTACGAGGCATTTTATGGATGCAATTATTGTGTTCCTCCTCATTACCTTAATAATGTTCTATGAAAGTAATCCACATGGCTGATGTAATCATGTGTATTTATGTTTAAAAACACGGCATAGACAAGCGGTGTCTAAAGTGTGGCGTGGGGGCCATTTGCGTATCACAGCACATTCTAAAAATATAATTTAACAGGAAACAATTGGAACACGAAGAAATCAGCAGTAATTTAAAAAGTAGAAATGTTAAGAGAAAAATGCAATAAACGGTGGTAATTGTAAGAGAAAAATGTTGTAATATTATGAAGATAAATAGTGCAATTATAGTAGAATGTACTTAAAATATTAAAGATAAAAATGTAAGTCGTAATATTATGAGAAACATACAAAAGCTGGAATTTTTGGGATTATGTTGGGGAAAAGTTGAAATATTTGGACAATTAAAAAAACAAAAATGGTATAAAAAAAAAAGAGCAAAGACAGAAGTTCATACTAATAGTATAACTTTCACCTATATCACAAAGATGAAATGAATTTTGGGGGTGATTAAAAAGTATGCTTGGTATTGTGATAGTAGTTTCCATTGGTATAGAAATGTACTATATCCTTCTGATTGTGATTTATAACACTTTGGGGGCCTTATTTAGCTACACAAGGGGCAAAATAGAAGAAACAGCTCCCGGTATGATGCAGTAAAGCTCTTCACCGCAGCAATAATAAACGTTCTTCTTGATTTATATTATTACCGTTAGATTAGCGGATCCTGGCTAAGCTGCACAGAAGTACTATGTTTACAACTGGACCAAAGAAGCAACTACATCACTTCAGTTTTTATTCTTCTTCTCCAGATGCTTAAGAGGTTGTTAGTGAGCGCTATTGTTGCATTAAAGTAATGGTCAGAGTGCAGAGCCACTCTCACTTCATTACTTGGATTGATGACACGGTTGGTGTGAAGTCATTGGCTTAATTACACCAGCAATACATCAAATAGTCTCACTGGAATGGATGAGTACAAACATTTGATAGTTGGGTTATTTCCACCAAGCACAAGCAGAGCATGTCTAAATGTTTTGCACCTTACATTACTTTTTAATGATAACTACTTCTATAACTATATGCGGCAAAATAAAGTTAGACACCTTCAAATTTGCATAGATCTTTATTTTAGTAGAATCTATAATTGACATCAATTAAATAAAAAGAAGAAAACAAGAGCAAACAATCTTTAAATTACAAGAAAATTACACTGCACCATTCATATAGTACAAAAATAGGCCTTATTTTAGAGTTTTGTCCCAGGTAAGCTACGTCAAGGTCCAGTATTCATTGGTCACACACATGTAAGGTACTGTGTGCATTCACAGACCCCACATGCCAGGGCGTGGTCTGAGGCCGCCCCCCCAGCACATTTGATGTATACTGAAGTACAGATCCGATTCAGCCCTTAAGTTAAAGGAGATGGGATACATTCTATAGCTCCTTCCTGTCACAGCAGCTCAACAATACAGGGTGTCGCCATGGTGACACATGATGACCAAACATGCACGCACACACGCACACACACCTAATGGCGGGAAGCAAAACATCTTAAGACGAGACAGACAAAATGATTGTCTTTGGTTCTGCCAAAAATATTGCTCCTATTAACTTCATATCGGCCACTCTAGATGAGACCCAAAGGCAAGGCTGCAACTTCAGACTCCATTTGATTAAAAAATAATAACACTAATACAGAAGCGCTTCCTTAATGCCCATCAGCAAGTCTTCCCAATATGCACAGGTAATGCACAAAAAGCCAAATAATCCAGCATTATTGTTTTGTTGGTGGAAAATATCGGATCCTTCCAAGCACACAGAGAATATTTTCACTTGCATCACATTCTCCGTTTGAGAGTTGGCAGCTCCTTGTGCATTGGAAGCGCTCGCTACTTAGCGCTGCCTCTCTTCAGGAGGTTCTAAAGCTTGTGTGCTTGAAAGCACACACCCGATGTGGCACTCCAAATGTTGCACATTCTGCTGTGTGGCTGCACACACTAGACTAAAGCGTCAATTATCTGTAACGGTAACAAAATGGTCCCAGGTTGTAGTTCTCTTTAACAACTTATTGGAAGCAATTTTAGTGCTGCATTATGCTTGTAGAAGCTTCACACAATAGTAGGAAGTCAATCAGATTGTTTTATCTGAGGCAAATAAGTACCCTACTTAAAGTTGCATCCTAGATGTCAGTAGGCACTAATGTAGATTCACAATCAGTCCTCCACAGCCACATTAGGACACCTCCACAATAACACAAAGAGACTTTGTTGTGTAGGTTTCTTGACACAAGTGGTTAGGTTTAAATGGATTCCTATTGTGTGCCTGCGCACCTTCTGGCTCTCTAAACAAGGAATTGATTGTCAGCGTCAGAAAGTAAAGTCTTAAGCACAAGAGCAACCATCAAGGTAGGAAGGAGGCAAAAACAGAGCCAAAATCTGGCAGGCAACCTTGATTCGCACACTTCAGTGAAGGCTAGCACGACCCAAAATTCAATCCTTCGACCAGTTTGATTTATAAACGGTGATAAAATGAGGGAGAAATGCCAGCTTGACTTGATTTGACACATTTTTGTGGCATTGCAAATGATTACCGCTTTATAAGTGGCAATGCCAATCCAGCTTAATGGTTCCAGTTTGTGAACGTGTTAACGCGTGAAAGCATGCTGATTGTTATGAGAGGTAGATAGATGGGTGAGCAGCTGTGGGTTTTGTATGCATGTCATCACCATGATGACGAGCTTTGAACATCGAATGGAAAATGTGAGCGGGGGAGGGGGGGATTTTTGTGAAACAAGCAAAGAGATCAATGGGTTAAGAATTGCTACAATGGATTCAATCGTGGGATTCCCATTTGAAATGCAGCACAAGATAAGCAGAGTTTAAAAACAACCTTCCAGCCAGGTAAGACTACATCTGAGTTGCTGCAGCATCAGCTACATCCAGTTGGAGGACTGCTGAAGAGATCCACTTCAATTTACATTTGATGGAGATGGTGCAGCTATGTTGATGAGGTGTGGAGTTTTAACTCACGCTTGAAAGGAGAGCGGGAATGTGAGATGGAGAAGAAAATGTCACCTTAGCGGAGATATGAATATATCTTTAGCAATAAATCTCACACGGATATGCACATTAATGAAATGTCATTGCTAATTTGAGGCTTGTGTAATGTGTGCTTGCAGTGCTAATGCGTCCTGGCCGAGGGACAGTGTTGATGTATCGGTAATGCGTCTGCTTTCTCAGCAGATCAATCACAAGAAATAGCTGCTCTGGTGTCGCAGAGTTGATCGGGTACATTTTTACTATTAGACTTTTTACATGTGATAGCTGCAGGGGTTAGAAACATTGAGGCTTTTATATCTTCCCAAAATGATTCTTACAGCTGTGGGGAAACCATTTGTACGTCTCCCACTGCAGTGGAGAGACATCTGTGAAGAGCTATTAAAGACACCTACACAATACAGATGACACACGGGATGACAGGTAACAAAAGGAGCTTGTTGGATGTTGATACTTCTGCTTCAAAACTGTCAAAATATCCTCTGTTAAGGACTGCTGCTGGACAGATTTAACACACACACTCAACTCGACACGGAGACTGGCACGTCAACAATCTCGTCTGGCTACTGCACACAGACTGATGGGAAAAGCAAAAAGGAAGCAAAACAATGAAAAAAAAAAAAGGAGCAGGACATGAAGATGGAACAGAAACATTGCCAGAGATGGAGGGGAAGAGGACGACACATGGTTTAATAGAAATGCACCCAAGTGTGAACGCTGCGGCCACCCTGCGTTCCAAGGGGGGCAGCGACTTTCCTGTGAGGACTCCTCGAGTGGGATTGGAGGAAAAATTGGATGAGAAGCCAATAAACTGAGGGCTAAAGAGACGGGTTTAGAGATAAAACCAGAAAAGAGCAGGACAGCAAAGACACCACAGCCCTGAATTATCAAACAATCGGTGGAGAGGATTCTAAAAAGCAGTAAAGGTGCGGGACGAGAGAGAGAGGCATTAAAGAGCACTTTGTGTTTTGATAAAGGCAGTCCTCTCGTTTTGGATGTCAAACTCTTCGTTGTCCGAGTCCGTGTTCGCCCCATCATCCCCCCACACGGTCGGGATGCCACGGTACGACACCACCCTGTTCCCTCCGAGGCTGAAAGCACCCCCGAGGCCGCTGCCGGCTTCCAGAGATGGAAGCTTGATGAGGGCGCCCGAGCGCAGCTGCAGCAGGAGGAAGATGCCAGCAAAGGTGGCCATGATGGCCAGGCAGCTGAGAACGGCGACAGTCATGGGCAGATTGGAGCCGAACTGGGGTTGCGACCCTGTGTCCCCTTGGCCCACCATGAAGCTGCCAGGGGACTCGCGCATGTACTGGGTGACGTGATCGCAAGTCCCGGAGATAGGATTGAGGGACTTGTGAGGAGGGCAGGACAAGCAGGCCTCTGGGCTGAGGCTGCTGCACGTCTTGCAGGGCAGCGGGCACGGCAGGCAGGCTGGGACGGTGGCAGGTGAAATATAGTTGCCCACTGTGTAGTTGAGAGGCTGGGAGCCCACAGCAAAGCCCGGTGGACATTGTTTCACACAGCCTTGATTGAAGAGGTAGTAGCCAGCATTGCACTCTGCACGGCACACAGGCAAGCACAGAAAGTCAAACAGCAACCTCCAGAGGGCCACCATGTATGGTGAAATCTTTTGGCCATCATGCACAATCCTTATATGAAACATGAACACACATTTATTTCCCTTTTTTGACCATTCTAGCACGTGAAAGTTAATATAAGCTAAATAACAACGGACATCATGGGAAATACCTATTTTGACGCTATAGCCCTCACAAAAAAACAATGCCAACATAATTGACTTGTATATTAACCAAGCTACAGCAAAATTATTGTAGCAGCTAACATTTTTATCTGGTGGACTAACACGACGCCGCGCTAACCTTTCGTCTCAACATCATTCACAGACGAAAGAGTGACGTCAAATCCAACAGCCGCCTTTTGGTTTGCTTTATTTTGGGAATTGTTCTCCAAATATATTTAAACAAAAACGTGAATGAAACAGTGAAAATGAAATATTTCTCGATCCCAATTTTGCTACAAAGCCTCAACAAGATGCTAATTTTTACCCCAGGACTGGAGCACACATCTTGTGCTGGAAGACACAGCCATCCCAATCCAATGAGAGCGGACATGTTAAGTGCTGTCACTCTATCGATGCTGCTGTTGTTGGCAAAACTAGCATAAGCATGTGTATCAATGCGCTTAGAGAAGATTCGCTAGTGTTTTAAATCATCAAAATACGGCAAAATACTACAACGACTATTTGTAATCATCAGTATATGATCATAGCATGTAGATCAAACAATGCAACACGGTTAGATGATTTTTTAAAAACCTTCATAGTTTAAATAGGTGTGTCCCAATGATGTATATCATCAACTAGCTCATATTAACTTGTTTTCTCGTGTTATAAAGCACAGAAAAGGGAAAGAAAGAATGATGAGCAAAATTTAAAAAAAGAACCATTATGTGAGGGGTGTCTTTCTTCAATACCTATAATCTAAAATCAGAGTCACACACAGTGTCAATCATCGTACAAAATCATTCAACTGGATTGTGTTGCGAGTTAACAACGGTAATTGAAGAGAGAAGGGAGCACTCCGCAGTAAATGTTGATGCAACATCGGAGAATGTCAACATCAAGCTAGTGGGAGGATTAAGAGGGGGCGTGAGCCATGTTTCAAAAATAATATAATAATTTCAGTATGTAATAACCCATGTCAGCCTGTAGGGGCCAGACTGTCACTGTGAAGCTTGTGTTCACTTCATGTCTATGGAGGAATTTGGATTGGATATGAGACAGAAATATGGACTTTATTAAAATTTAATTAGATTATTGAACTCTGGCAAATGGAGGCATAATATAAATGTAAATATAGACGTAAAACGAGCTGGTAAAATAACACTGTACTGAGAAGTGACGCAAAAAGCGGTGCATACCCAAAATGTCACATTTTCTTCATACAATCTGTGGTCATCGCTTATCATGCTTACAGTACCATTTCGAACAGAAAAAAAACACCCACGTACCAAGGCATATCTGTCTCAGGTCCAAAGTCTTACAGCTGCCATTGCCAGGCTGAGAATCATCAGAGGAGCTGGAAGTTGTGGAGCCGGTACCATACAGCACTAGGATGAACTGGGTCAGAGTGCCTGAGAAGAGAGATTTAAAAAAGATTTAATGGAGAAAAAAATCTTCCAGGGGAAAAAGTAGGCCTGTCACTCAGCGACTTTGGATTTATAAAAGCATTGTTGTAGACAGCTACAATGTACCACACAGGGCATCTGGGTTTTTATCATGTACATCAGCAGCATTCATTCATTTCAGTGAAGTTACCCAAATATTCTGAGGAACATTTCATTACATAGATAAATTATGTTCTACATACACTGTAAATCCAGTGTGATAAGACTGAAGACTAAAACGCCAACATCAGGTCATACAGTTAAAAACACAAACAGCTGTCAATTTTTGACGATAAAGTTTATTACCATAATCACTGGCACCAGCCACATTCTCAATCTCCAGCGTCCACATCCCTGTGGGGTTCTCATCCCAAGAATGGGTCGTCATAAAAGCCCAGTCATTAAAACCCTCTGATGAGTAGTCATGAGGCCTGCAGGAGGTGAGAGTAGGTGTGTAAACAGCTTGCGTTGACCAGATTGTGTCTGCATGTGCGTGCAGCTCTGTGGTGGTACCTGGGATGGAGCAATGTGGAACGCGTGCCGGCAGGACTAATGAGGTGAATAGCCAGGTTCCCCCTCCGGTTGTAAGACAGAGTGAGCCGGGCTTGGACGTGTTCCAGTGAGGTCACGTGACTGTCGCTCCCAAAGCAGGCATCCACGCTCTTGTTAATTGACAAATGGCCGCCAATGTTCCTGTCAATGAAATAAAAGCTGTCAAATGATGTCAGGGCTGTGGTAGTTAATATACCATCAGAATCATTATAGGCTTCCCCTAAGCTTGGGATCAGAATGCTACTTAGCTCCTGACCAGTGTGATACGCTGCAAGGGGCAAAGAGTTTGTCGCAGTGAACAGGATTAGAGTTTCACCACCTGGAGCGACCGTGTGTTCTGCAAAAGTAAAGAACCCTCTGTTTTTACACCCTCTCTCATATCCGCTTAGGAGATTAAATGCATCCAGAACAATTGTGACTCGAGTGAAGGTGTGCAGTTATTGAAGTATGGAAATTTTTTAGATTAAAAAAGTGTGATCATTGACAGTCATGCTGTTGAAGCAGTTTCAAGGTTTAAATGGAGTTTTACTCAAGGAAGTATATAAATCAGTGTTTCTCAACCAGTTTGGCCGTGGGGCCCACCATCACCCTTTAAAGGGGACCTATTGTGCTGTGTCCACTAAACAATGACAAAGTTTTACATCATGAGGTTTGCGCATTTGGAAGTGAGCCCTGAAAGTAGTTTGGGATGGCTTTTTTTCCCCAAGTACAGCTCACTGTGACATCACAGTGAGCTCCAGCTAGCCAGTGACTTCTTTACATAGACTGGGTACAAGATGTACAAGCTGCTACCTGTACAAGCTGAGTGTGACCAATTACAGTGGAGCAGGCGTGCCCGGAGGCGGGCCATGGGTGGAATAAATTAAAACAAACCGCTTTGGAAATCCAAGGAAATACAGCTGGAATAGGTGCAGATTCTGGAAGATCTAAAAAGCTTTCTGTGTGGGTTATCGTAGCTGGTCTATAGGAGTGTTGCAAGCATGTCGCAAACAGCATGTTGCACTTTTTGAGGTAATACAAAATATCAATCAATGTGCCAACACAAAACAAGTTTCATGATAATTTCAGGAACAACAATTTTTCAGCCACAAATTCAATAATTATTTAATTGGAGCATTTTTTGGGCTAAGACCCTGCGACCCAATGAAAACTGCTGTGCGGCCCACTTTTTGGTCATGACCCACCAGTTGAATACACACAAAAACTGAAAGTCTGTCCTATTTTTTCACAACTGTATGTATTTGTTACACAATATGCAATAAGCCAAACACTTCTATTGTTGAACGACTGCAAAACATTCACCCTACTGCGTTGCATGTGCTATGATTTCATTCTGACAAATACACAACATGGTGGCACTGTTACTAGACATGTAGATATCTGTAGTACATCTATGCCAGCATGTCTTCTTCATGATTGACCGTGTTGTACAGTACAGTATATAGCAATACCAGTGTAGAAAGTGAACATACTTTATACGAAGGGCACTCTTCCTCATCAAAGATGACTATAAAGCACTTCATCTATCTTTTGTGTTTTTGCCGGTGTTTCAATAAAAAGCACATTTTCTGCATGTTTGGCCTGCAACATGGTGCTACATACCGCCAGAAAGTGAATGCACAGAAAGTGAATTAATATAAACAGCGGTTTAAATCTCCATTATAGTGTTGTTGTAGAAACAGTAAGATTGTCTGTACAATAACCTTTTTTTGGTTGGCAGCAATGCCAGAGTTCAGCTCATGTCACACTGCAGTAATTATGTCTTGAAGCAATTTCTTTGTCTGTCACACCGAGTGTTCAGTCAATAGGCTTAAAATCTTTCTGACAGCTCCTTGAACAAAAACACATCCAGCGTGCTAGCATGTTTGTTTGATCATCCTCTCTAGTCGAAGGGACTATCAAATGTAAGCATTCTGTGATAACAGAGCTAAACTTCACATCATTTCCTATGAACAAACAGAGATAAGAGTTTGCAGTTTTACCACAAAAGTCATTGTGGTTATACATGTACAAATAAAATGCATTAAACTGGATGTAGGACCATATGTAATGAATTCTACACACTACAATTTTTTCTGCTCTCTATTCTGTTTGGAGGGACTGATTTGTTCACGGCTCACTTATACCTCTTTTCCACTGCAGCAGATTTAGTTCAGAGCTGGATTTGAAACTACAACATATTGTCCTGTAGAGCCATGTCAGTACATCACAAGGGTCACACCTCCAATCACAAAAAGGAGATCATAAGTCAATTTAAATAATGTTTGTCAAAAGTCTGGATGAAAAAGCTCTGTGCTTTTATTTTGAAAATTAGTCATCTTCCTACCAGGCAAACAATAATTAAAAGAATACTTTTAGCTCTTATTTTGTGTAATATTCAAGTAAAGACTAACTGTTCATACTCCAGTATTTACTTTTGATTTACCATAAAACACAGCTGCCACAGCGAGGAAACACTTCCTGCCCTCCATAATAAAATACAATGCGTAATTACATGCTGGTAGACGTCAGTGTCCAGAAGAGACGCAGCTAAATACCTTGAATGTAAATTGAATCACCTCCTCTGACTGCTGCTCCCAGATGCACGAGCCATCTGCTCTGAGCAACCCAGAGCTGCGGTTAAAGAGACCCACTCATACACACAACTGTGAGGCAGCAAGTGCATCATGAAGATGAGATGTCAAGACTGAGTTTAGAGGATAAAAAATGGCCAAGAGGAAGTATTTCATTTACATTTTCTTCCCGCCACCTTAGAAGACGTGTTTGGTTTGGAAGCTTAAGTCGTATGACACGTATGGTAACAAAATACACAGCTAACCCACTGCATAAATGCTGTAAAGTACTTGAAGTAGCTCTAGTACTTGGAGCTATTTCACAAAACGCTCGTCCCAATAATTTTGCCATCTTACTCAAGACGGTGTTGAACAAAATAAAGGAGCTTTATAGTACAATGCCATACATACATTGTTGTGAGTCGTTAATACATGGAATTATGACATTAAATACAAAGTGTGCTATGTGCATTTTACTAACATCGGCTCGCAGACCAAGGTGATCACACATTTCCGCTGCGGCCCCACGTTAGTCCATGTTTTTGCCAGCGATACGATTCCGCTGGCATCAAGTAGGCCATATCCATATGAATGGCTGACTGCAGGAAAGAAGAAAAGAGAGCAAACAGACATGACAGCTGGCCTTCTGACAGCAACATCCTGATAGTAGGGCTGTCACAATGCATGCCACTTCAAGAAATGAAAGTTCAAATCCTGTCCCTGTAGCTCATCACACTAGAGTCAAAATATGTCGTAGACACTTTGTACCTTTGCGTTTAACCCCGTTAGTATTCCAGTCATTGGTGAGCAGGTGGGCGGGGTGAGACGTTCGCACAACCAGATGTTGCATGTCCCTCCAGGTCAGGTTTTTACTGGAATAAAATGCACAAGTATTTACACCACACAAAAGTCCCGAGTTAGCTAAAACTCAAAATGTTGCCTATGGAGAAACACTGCTAAGGACAAAGAAGTAAATCAATGTACGTAGAGTAGTTTTCAGAACATGAATCTTAGGACAAAGCTGTGGGCAATGTGAGACATAAAAAAATACTGATTAGCACTTACTTGGCCTCAAGAGCCAGAGCGATGATCCCTGCAGCCAGAGGGGCGGAGGCAGAGGTTCCTGTGTGGGAGTCTGTGCATTTAGATTTAAGGTCGGTCGTGACCTGAAAAGGAAGAAGAATTACATTAGCTTTAAAAAAAGACCAATTGGAGACACGTTTCCACCTCTTCAATTGCCACTTATTATCTTATCATGCAAATGTGTCTGCTGGAAGTAACACATGTGAAATGATAAAGAAGTGGGAAATTGCGTGCAAGAAGTCATCACCATGGCTCCCTTGTCTAGCAGGAATTAGGAAAAGTCTAAGCGTAAAACATACGCTGGCCCTTTTTCATCAAATATCAATGCAGGAGGTGCCTTTTTAGATTGAACTGATCAGCTGTGTGATGCACAGCAGGGGTCCAGTGTACTGGGCAGCTCTCAAGCTAAATTAATATGAATCATGAGGCAGAATGTTTGTATGTGATAAAGGTTAGGAAAAATGACAGAAGCCCCAAGCCAATCAACTGCGTAACATCTGTGTTTTTCAGGAATTTGAATTATTGTATTAAGATAACTATCAACACTTCCAATGTGCTGAAGTTTCAGGATTTTAGGGCAGTCAACACAGAAGTAAATGTTATTCTGAGTTATTATTGTTTATTAACTCATTCAATCCCAGCCATTATTCAAAAGACATCCCTCCCAGTAACGGATATTTTTGATGATTTCAAGGCACGCAGAAGATTGTATGAACATGTTTCCTACCAAAATTTGGTAAACTCTAATGTTTCATCTAAAATTTAAGTTTGTTTTTTATCTTTTTCTGTTCTTTAGTAAATAGTAGAACATAGGTAAGTTTCAGCAAAATACCAGTTCCCAACAATGTTTCAAACATAATGTCTAAACAACTACACCACATAATAAACAACGCAAAAGAACGTTGTTTTAGATAATTATTAGATAACATTATTTTATTGACTTTCTTATAACACCATGAATATTTTGAGTTTTCACATTTGGAACTGAACAGTGTGTGTGCAGGCATCACAACTTTTTCCACTTCCTGCTTGCCGTGGAGATTTTATTACATGGAAAAGATGTTAGTTAGCAAAGAACTAAAGAGTCCTCTGCTGATGACATCGTAGACAGACGAGGGAGTCAATGCTTTCATGTCACTGTCTAAAGCTGTACACACTACGAGTTTCTTTTGCACAACTTTGACACACAACTAGTGTTTTAAAGACAAGCCATAAGTACTGTAATGATAACAAAAGAGCAAGATTAAGTGACACTCTAAAAAAAAAAAAAACTTCTGATGATGATCGATGTATCCCATGAACGCAATAACCACTTGTAGCTCCTAGCTAGCTAGATGCCGCCAGCCAGGCATGTAAACAAAAATGCCAGAAAGTGGAAATAGATGAAACACGAGTGATCACAAACGCCTGCGTAGATAGGCTTTGCGTGTGACAAGCTGTCGTCAATTAACAACACATTTTACGAGCTTTTGTTCATTCTCCCGATAATAAGAAACAAAGTCAAAGTCAATGCAAGATGTGTCGCATATCTCGTCACACGCATCAAGTGTCAGCAAGGCAGACAGGCCTTTCCGGTGCATGCTTATCAAAATAAAGCACAAATTGTTTTCAAACTCATTGTGTGCCCAGACCAGCATATCAAACGACAGAGAATGCAGCCTGAAGGAGCTATTTTCTATAGGACCATCAGAGTCCAACTCTCCACTTTGCAAGCCAGTTTTATAGTGACAACATCATTCAATACACAATAGAGAGATTAAGAGAGAAGACTAAGGTCTGAGATGGTATGAGCTGCCCATCCAGTGTGGCTGTTAAGAGAACGGAAGCATATCATGATTTTGTGTTTGTGAGGTGACTGTTAAGCAGCAGCTTGCCAGGATGACTTCCAGCAGCTTACTATTCATAATCATTTTAATGGGCTAAAAGTGAATTAATGGAGAAAAAAGAAGAGGACAGAGCAGGGAAAAGAGGATTGGGAAGTCATAACGCTGCAGACCCCGATGCTACATTTCAACTTAATCAACACACAATTATTGTGCAACTACTTAGGTGATCAAAATCTTCTTTTGATACACTTTCTCATCCTGGAACATCATTTTGCCAGCTGTGTCATCATCCTCTGCACAGGTGTTTCAACAAGGCAATCCCCGTTATAGTTATAAAGATCCCTACTGTGCCTTTGGAAATATTTGATTTGCTAATTAGAAGATTCCATGCAGTGATTATGCACACCGCAAAATTAAATAGAATATCATGCCCTTCAAACACTTAGACAAGAAAGAAGAAACACTTACTATCTGTTTCTCATTAAGGTTGCCTGAGCTGTAGGTGGTGGCGAGGGTGGATGAACAAGCCTCGCTGTACCAGGGGACATTGCCATTCTGGGTGGAGCTGCTGATGGACAGGGTGTAGATGCTGTTGGTGTAGCCGTCACAGTTACAGCTATCCTTCTCTCGCCCCCCATTGCCAGACGCCCACACAAAGATGGAGCCTAAACCTCCACGACCCTGAGTTAGAAAAGGAAACCATCATTAACGCCTTCATCCATTAAAATGTAGCAAAATAAGTACTAATTTAAACTTTGAAGGTCAACTTGGGGGTTTAAAAGCAGCTAAATGTGTGACAGCGATGTAAAACAAAAGCCACTGAATTGATGGCAGGTCACTGTAATATTAATCATCCAAACCTTCAGTGCTCAAGGTGCAATAACTCAGCTTTATGGTATTGAGTGGCACTGTCTCACACTGCATTGATCCAACCTGGCCATGTGCCACCCCACTGCTAACTGACAGCGTGGTCACTGCAGCAATAATCAAAGTAGTCTGTGTCAGTGGTCCGAAATCAGTTTTATGGCACATGCCTTGAATCTCACACTCCACAAACGAGGTCTGTATGTGGCTGCTTGGATGTGTTTATGCATGGCGCGCATATGTGGTTGTCTGGGGTGTGATCTGCTGGCTCATTAATCTCATTTTACATGACAGAGTCCCATGCATTCTAACAAGGGACAAAACACTACCAGGAATAAGACTGTGTTCCAAGACAGTGTTCTCTATACTGCCCATCCATCCATTTTCCATACCGCTTATCCTCATGAGGGTCGTGGACATGCTGGAGCCTACCCCAGCTGCCTTCGGCCGAGAGGCAGGGTACACCCTGGACTGGTCGCCAGCCAATCACAGGACAGTTATAGACAAACACTCATTCACACTCGCAGTCATACAGGTAATTTGGCCAATTAACCTAACATGCATGTTTTTGGAATGTGGGAGGAAACCGGAGTACCCGGACACTATGAAATACTTTAATCGACTGACAACTGAACAACTACTAGAAGAAACTTTCATGCTGCATTTCCATCAGGTCAAACATATTTCCCACAGTTCAGGTTTGATTTCCATCAGCACTGTTTCAGCTCATTTTAGAAAATGTTCCTCACTAGTGGCTTTCAGAGCACATTCCCTTCCCTTCGTAATTGTCAGGGTCGAAAACTGCTTTGTTCCTTCCGCTTTTGTCCTCTCATGCTTGAACAGTTCAATTACAGACTGTTGAAAGGAAGCCACACACAAGCAGTAAATAATTTCTGTCCCACACAAACAGCAGTCCCTTCATGAGCGCATGCATGCACACACACACGCACGCACGCACGCACGCACACCTCAATAACTCCTCGCTTAAAGGCCTCTTTGGCTAGTTTGGCAGGTCCATCCACAGTTTTGCCATCATCCTCTGGGCCCCAACTAGCGCTATAGATGTCGATGTGTTGGGGGTTCAGGCTGAGCGACTGGGCCTCCACAATATCCGTCACCTCACCATCCAGCATACGAACACCTGCATCGTGTCGACACACAGAAGTACACTCACTTTGCAACTTTGTTATATTCAAGTTTATACTGATATAATCCTAAATAAATGGATGCTATTACAAAGCTAATGTCTGAAGGACACAATTTTTACGAGGTATAACATCTGCAACGTCAACTTCATCACTTAAATTGCACCAACAAGTTTGTTTGGAAACATCATGAAGCAGGTAATGACGATGGTTAGCGCTTCTTAATTGCAGCTATGGTTTGATTTAGTTGCGTCTTTAGTTTCCATCTGTGGCTCAATGCTGTCATTGTATTTCCCATTTTAGGCGAGGTAGGATTTATGGGCACGCAGCGATACCACTGCCGTGTTAGACATTTGCATAATTCTCTTGCAGTGTGTGCATATTGTGTACCCATTGTGCGAGTGCATGTGCTGTGTGAGTAGCGTCAGACCATGTAATTGGTGTTTATTCATATATACGTTTATATATACACAGTATTACATCCCATCGCCAATATAAAAGAAACAGTTTGTCGTGCTTGCGTTCAGAACGAATTTGTAAACCACATTGTCGCCTCTTTGAAAACAGAATGTTCTTACAGAAATATGAAAAGGCGAGATAAAAATGGTGCGACTGTTAAATGAGAGGAGCACTTGAAAGTTATCTGACAGAAATAAACAGAAATGACGATAAAGAAAGGCATGCAGAAAATGTGCGGCGTAACGCAATAACGTCGCTTTTTAAAATCAGAAGCTTCTCTAGTGCGACATTCCTTAGAGACGCTGTTAGTGGTGAGAAATGAAAGACAGTTCCTTAACATGCTGCTTTTCCCAAAACACATTTGGTGCACTGAATCTTTTTTCCTCTATGTTGCTCTATACATACTGAAAAAGCATCAAACAGACTGTGGCATTTCTGTGGTGGCATCAACTTCTGTGCAAGGGGTTGTGTAATTCACAGAGGAGCCTCAAGTTTCCCCAGGCCCCCAAAGGGTCCGAAATAAGCAACATAAACAAGAAAGACAGACTCATAAATTATGGTTCAACTTGTGTATGTAGACATCAACCTTCCTTTATCATTCTCTCTGGCCAGCCACAAAAATAACTACATCCACCCTTCTGCTTTAAATGACCCACTGTGATCCCTGCTTTCAGTTTTAATGGGAAACATTTGTCCATTAGAATGCTTTCTTGATTCTGAACTGTGTATGCATTCATCAGTTTAATGTTCAGTGAATGTGTGGCATGCCACTCGCATCTGGTGCCAGGACAAATTTCATACTTGAACCCCAAACCTGGCAATAATATGTTAGATTCTAAAACAGGTTTATTTTGAAACATTTTTACTGTGCTAGGAATACATTCCTTAGTGCCAGGAACAACTCTTGAAACTTAAGAAAGGATTGCCGACCACAGAGACAATATTTCTCTCACTTGGCTTAAGAGACTGCAAGGTGTAATGGCGAAGCAAAAGTACAGTTTTCTTAGAAAATGTTTTGTTTCAACTAGCTGCAAATATACTGCTTCGAAACTCTGTTTCACAGCTCAAACAAGAAGTTGTGAAGGATGCGCCACCTATGAGACCACACACAGTGTACCTTTCATCTTAATGAGGGTGTATGTGATATTCCCACAAGGCACCTGGAATGATCAAAAAGATGTGTGTAAAGGCGTTCCTACATGAGGGGTCTAAAATTGATACGACAGCTGGAAGTAGCATGCAGGAGAGATAAGCCGAGGGGAAATGAGAGAACGGGCACAAAGATAAAAGCAGCTGCTGCCTTTTAAAAGAACTAAATGCTACATCTGGAAGCCACATTAGAAGCACATCCTATAAATATGTGCATCATAGTTTATATTTATCACATAATTTGTCTGTATTTAGTCATTTTAACATTGCGGCGTTTTAACTTCCCACTGAGAATAAATGATATCACATTAAACATATGAGAATCAGGTGTAACAAAAATAATACAGGTATTTATACCGTGAGCAGGTACTCACATCCATTTGCTATAAATGTAAAATAACTACTCTCACAGTAATTAAGACATTGTCAAAGTAATGGCTAAGTTGGGGGGGAAATAACAAAAGTCAGGAACACTCTTTCCAATTAACTTTGATCACCCTGCATCTGTCACCACCAGTGCATGGATTAACTATAAAGTCGTTTTTGAGCAGTTAGGACTTGTTTGAGTTGCGGATGTGTCGTTGACATCAGAGCAATACTGTAAAAATGTGTTTTCTGTTGATTTTTGACTTTTGCCTTTGTGATGTGGCATCCAAAATATCTGAAGCCCATCTGCTGTGTTACTTAGAGACAACAGCGCTGTCATGTCTGTTCACATCTTTCACATTTGACATATTGGGTTTTGTTTAAATTATTAATCTCTGAATCAATGTCTCACAGTACAACAGGAAGATAGGCGCAATGTATTGATAGACATATTGTGGCAGTTGGCACCACCTACACAAAGTAACAAATAATGAAATAAGAGCTGCCACTCATTCGTCTCTCCTGCAGAGACTTTAACCAAAATGTGAAAGGTGTGTTTTTTTGTCCATTCATCCAGAAGAACCTTCTGATGCCTAAGGTCACGGATGTTGGACCTGAGAAATGTTGGATCAAAATCTTTGTTGTAGTTCATCCTAAAGATACAGGCTTATTCCACACCAAACTCATTTTGGGGCTTTATTGACCATTATTGAACGCAGAAATGGGCTTTAGCTGTTTAATTGTTAAACTGTTCCCACAAAGTAGAAAAAAGAACTGATCGATATGTGAATTACAGTGTGTATCAATAGTGTGTTTTCCTGATTGCGTACCTCCAATTTTGGCATTGTAAGCCACACCGACTCCACAAATCCCATTGTTGGCTACTGCTGCCACTTCTCCTGCACATCGTGTTCCATGCCTATAAAAGGTAGGAAGATTGAAAGAAGCATGTTAAAAAAAACAAGGCTGTTTTATCATTCACCTTAGACCATAGCAATTTTTGGGGACATTTACAGGAACAGGTATTGCCCTCAGCTAACAAGATTGCTTGTGAAAGAATGTGCTACCCAAGAAATGCGGTTAAGCTGCAGACTGAGACAAAACAAACACACAAACCAAAGTACTACCTGTGATTTCTTCAAACAAATCTACATTGCCATTGGTCCAAAAAAATAGCCAATGTGTTAAAACATTGTACATTGTTTACAGCCAACAGAATTGGTGACCTTGGAGGAGTAAGAGAGTGTATGAAATCAGACAAAGGAAAGGAAAAACAAAAAGACATTCAGGCTCCGCATGTGAGATGGATTTTTGTGAACACCATTTGCCATTGCCTGAGTCTTTCATTATTCCCAAGCCTCTGTTGTAATGTATCTAGCTTCAGGCACTGCAGTGTTCTGACGTCCAAGAAGCTAACACAGAGTGGCTGATCAGCACATTCCAGTCAGGTGCATTCCCCTGGTCGACCAGATGGATACACTTAGGATACACTCCTAGTGCCCTTCAACATATTGCAGTGCCATATTGGGGTGCAGCCATTCCCAAACAGGAAGTTTAGGTCTAAATGAGGACACAACACAAACTACTGTATGGTTTTCATCCAGCTGAATTATGCATAACTGCTAACCTGGTTTACAAACCATAAAAAGCTATCCGCAGTACATTGTAAAGCCCCCAAAGTTAAGTGATTACAACTCAGAAGAGCCACAACGTGTTTTATGTTTCTGACCAATTTAAATGATTTGCATTTTCTCAGCTGACAAGGTGGAATTTTATGTCACTGTACCATTTAAGACGGCCAACAAGTCTAACATGCCAGTGCTGCAGGCCATTACTTATGCATGTGCTGGTGCAATATTTCTACACAACGGGACAAAAACATTCATAGAAAAGTGAACACACACATATTATCTTGGCAATTTTCCAGAACATTTTATCACAGCGCTCCCTGAGATCTATTCTGCCAGGGTATTGCTGCAGTCGTGCAACATCCACGCTTTGGATGTAGCTGATGAGAAAGAGATAAGTGATAAGCTTTCAAGCAAACCTTTTCAGAATCTGCATTTGACACATTTATTACAGTCATGAGAATGGTAGACACATTTTCTGGAATACAAATGCTGGAAGGGGAAAAAAAAAAAAAAGAGGTTCTCCATTTCTGAATGTGGTTGAATTTGATTTTACAGAAAAAGATAAGCCATAACAGAACCGCGTAAGTCGAACAAAATGTGACAGTGGCATTTACTGAATAGAAATGAAGAAACCAGCGATGTCAAGGATATAGGAATCTATTTGATCACATAACGGCATCACATTATTATTTTAAAGCATATTAGCACAGCTTATTGAACCAAGGTTCAATGTGTTAGAGCCATTATAAGCTCTCAATATATACAGAACACACGTGGTGTATGTTCATGAAATGAGGTACTTATCATTCATGCCTGATACATTGTGTAACAAATCAAGATGCACCCGACACTATAGTGTTATTATGAGAATGTGACAAAAGATCCAGTTTCACTTAAGACATGTTTTGATTACAGCAAGAACAAGCCCCCTGGCAAGGTCTAAACTGTGAAACTAACTCGTGTTACATCAAAGTTGCATGCGGGCCCAAGGCCAACATGATCAGTATTCATACCCGCAGCTGGCAAAACCATTATCACTGTGCAACTGCCTCTCTCCGGAGATTTGCTAGGGAAAGGCTATTGTCATAGAGATGTATCTCAAATGTATCTGCAGATAAGAATGCAGAGTGGGGACATTTAAATCAGACAACTGCACATTTAAAAAAAATAAAATAAATAAAACTAACGTAATTTCCGACATATAAGAGTTTTTTTCTCATCACACTTTGAACCCTGCAGCTTATACAGTGGAGCTCTGCTCACACTTTGAACCCTGCAGCTTATACAGTGGTGCAGCTAATTTGTGCTTGTGTTCTGGTCTCCCGACATCTTGTATGCTCCAGAAATGATATAAATGATTTCTTTCCCATTTCAATGCTGAGAAAAATACATTAAAATTTAGAGACTCTCAAAGCCTCACTTTGTGATCCATTTGTCCTGCAGTTCCGTCCATGTCAAAATAAACCAGAAAATCTGTGTAGATGTGCTGAATTTTATGCTAATGTCTTTCCTGATATTTATATAGCGGTGGGGAACATGGATACAGAATTGAGCTAATCCATGATTAGTAAGTAAATATAACTATGACCTACACTTCAATGCACTCCTGTATGTAGCAAACCATTGGGGTTTTAATTATGTTGGCACACTCTGCCGAAAAGCCACCATGATATTCAAGAAAAATATCAGTTTAATTAATCAGGAGAAAGCAAGAGTTCACTATCCTGATGGCACTGGAAGGAAACTTTGGAAAAAGAAACATCTCGACTACATGCTGTCTTGAATAAACAAGTGGTTGAATGGTCACATTGCTACAGAGCCATCCTCACTGCTACCCGTATGCTGGAAAAGAAAGACATCTTTATGGAGGTGAACACAGTTGGGCTTTCTGTGAGGGAACAGGCACTTTCAGTCCAACACAACCTTATGCCGTCTCATGCCTGCCCACTGGTTATTTACACATGCATCTGCACCAAACTACTGTAAGGACAGAGACTCCAATGCACCACAAACACTCATTCGAGAGATAATGGCTGAGGGTGAATGTTGGTGAAAGGTGCAGCAAGAGAGAAATATCTACTAAGTGTCTTTAGCTGGGCTCTGGGCCACTATGAGCCAAAAGAGGTGTATCTATGGTTTGGCTGAAACTGTTAAAGTATGCTACTCCTCCAGAGGGATGCCCACCCACATTGTTTCACAACTAGTTCCAATATTTAGGATTTTGTCACTAATGGTGGTTTAATCATTACTGGCACCCATAAACAAATTAGTAAACAGTATAGTTAAGCCAACTACATTTTGCTGCCTTCAGTGTTTTGTGGAAAACATGTGTTAAGTTATGGATTTATACCCCAATCCGCATACACCAAGATACACACGCAGAGACCAGAAACAGAAAAAAAGTCATGTCTGTGCATTAGACAATAACCACAATGTGTATAATGCTGAATGCCTTTTTTTACTTCACCTCCACACTTTATGTTAACCGTTACACTTGACTGCCAAACCTTAACGAAACAGTAAGCATTAACAGCCCATACACCCATGTATGAACATAACAAATATAGACAGAAAACTTATATTAAACACCCCACACATATGTTCAAAAAGCAGGTATATTCAGCATTACTCTACTGGCTAGTTTCCATATATAATTGTCTTTTCGACTTTGACAGGTATAGAGTTTAGGTAGATTCATGTATATATGACATTGATTTTGAAGCCGTCCAGCTTGTGATGACAGGATATTAATTATTCATATTATTCTTTCAGTGGGCAATCAGTGAGACATCTACAACTTACTGTTTGTAGGACAAATACTGGTCATGTTTGATGCCCATGCATGCTAGAGCCTTAAAAAAAATCCCACAAGCAACAAGCAAGGACAAGTCAGGAGTACAGATGATAGACTAAAGGGGAGACAAGGTGGGTTCATTTAGAGCCAAGGGATTTACTCTCTTTCATTAATTCTGATGACTTAATTCAATCAATTCTCTGCAAGACATCGCCATGGTGGTAAACAACCTCTAATGCCACCTGCAGAGGCCAGTTCAATAAATCTGTTTTCTTCACACATTTCCTTAATCCTAGGGTAGATTTACTCTGCTTACACAAGCTATATGGTGCAAACAGTGTAATGACACAGTGTGAAAGAAAAGGTCAATGCAAATATAGAAATGAGGACAGGGCTCATAATACATAACTGTGCATTTTCGGAATGCAAAAATGAATTGAAAGGCAGACCGTTTAAATCCTTTAATACCTTAAATAGGGTAGGCTTTAACAAATGACGCCTCAAATCTTCCTGAGTAATACCAACCAGAAGAAGAATCTAAATGTCAGCTGCCTGAGGAAGAAATAAAGATACAGATGCCAACCTGTTGTCATTAAGCTGTGTGTATCTAGGCTGAGGGTCTGGGTCTCCATCATTCACATCATAGCTGGCATCTGGGTCCTATGATGAAACAGGCCGATTATGTTAAAATATGTTTACTTGGAAATGTCAAGTATTTCAATTAGGGCTGTCAATTTAATTATTACATTATTTAATCGTGATTAATCACATTTCGTGTCTGTAGTTAACTCATAATTAATCACCATTAATCGCACATAGAAATGTTTTATCCATTATAAAAATCTGCAAACCAGCATTTATATATGATGCAGTCTCAACACAGAGAACCCAAAGTATTATTCTGTATCAATTAACATTTATGTTGTTTCAGCAGTTGATTCTGCATTTAAACACTGAAGATTTATACTTACATAGTTCTGTATTAAGTCAGGATGGTTCTTCTCAATTCCATCATCCAGAATGGACACCACCACTCCTTTACCCGTGTAACCCAACTGCCAAGCAGCTTTGGCATTCAAGTCACGGTGGTTGGCGTTGTACTGAGGATGGAAAAAGCAAAAGGCAAAACATCACTTCAAATAAAATATGATATGCTTAAACTGACAGGCGATGACTTCAAACATTATCATTTATTGCATTTATCATTCATGCAGATCAAAACGTTGGTAAAACACAAGATGATGCACAGCCTTTTGTATGTCTTTTGATACTGTTGTTAACATTAAATCTTGTTAAATCTTTGTCAAAACAGGGGTTTTCAGGTCCACAGCAATTTTCTTTGAAGTGTGCCAATGGTTAAATTATTAAGTACCATCCAGTGCATCCTCCTTGTACTGTGGATCGCTCAACCTTGCTGTGACGTCAGTATGAAAATCAAGGCAGTTATATACTTCTGAAAGAAGTGACCTGCAATTTTGATTGAGACTGATAAAGCTCCTTTACATATGACAGAGTGAATAGAAAAATCCCTCATAATGGAAATGAAAATTTCATGCTCACTCAGATGGGAAAGCTCAACAAAACATCAAAAGTGAACCGATGTAAGAACTTATGCTTGCTATTGATATTTTTTTAACAAAAGATGGCACATCCTGCCACAAAAATTGATTGACAGCAGAGCATCATTAGGCTTCAGTGTGTGTTCAGTTCACTAACTTTTGTGCTGCAGCCTTGATTCAATTTAATACAACAAAACGTTACTTGGTGAATGTTTGTTTTATGATCAAAGCTCCCCTGCTCCCAACAATAAAACAGGATTTTAGTTAATAGAATAGGCAAACAAGGCAGCCACATTTTGGATGAATACGCTGGACACTTCATTCACTGCACCTCTTATTCCTAAATGCACCTGCAAAGGCAATTTTCAACATCTGCAGGTTGCTGCAGGAGCGCAGTACTCAGCCACACCTTCCACGTTAGTTGGGCTCCGATCATGGGTCCAATGGGCGGTATAGTTAATGTAGTTTCTACTCATTTTGCGAATATAAGATAGTAAATCTTGTTCCACCAGTCAATACAATGCAGAACTCATGTTTTAGTTCGCCCCACCCCTCAGCTTTGTCTTGGACAAGACTGAATTAAAGTCTCAAGTATCAACATCATAAAGGAACAATAGCAAAAAAAAAAACAGGACAGATACGGTGATTTCTCTCATACTCGTGTTACGGCTACTGCCTCTCCCCATAGACATGAAAATGGTGATCAAAGACAAGTCGAGACAATAATTGAGTAGTTCAATAGTCAAGTTAATGCATCATTTTGCTCGTTTGCCTTTTGTATTCAGTCTCTCTTTAGCAACAAGACTAGGTTGGCCTCCCCAAATATGAATAAGAAAAGGAAACAGACAGCAGTGACAATATTGGGATCTTTTGTGGCTATGTTGAAAATTGCATGTTTACATTCTGATCAAAGCACAGCTGATCCCAGTGGTGAAAAGGCTTTGAGGTGTTGCTCCACTTTTCTTTTGTCACTTTCCTTTAAAAGCTGCCTAATTTAAAAATAGAAATGAAAATCACATAAATTGCTTTTACAGCTTTAATAGACTGTGTGCCTTTTAATGTATCACTTTGTATTACCCATCTATCATTTGAATTTTTAAGTATAATTCCATTAATCGTTGTCAAAATGTCAGTTTCTTCTGAGGCAACCAGGCATCTTTTAATGCTTCAATGTGTTAATTTTTCAAAACACACCGCACGACAGCGTTCCTTTGAACAACTACTGAGCAGTTTTGTTGTGTGACAATAAATCTTCTCCTGTCTGAAGTACCCTCAGAGTGGTGCTCAATAGGAAACCTCAGGGGTAGGAACTGATGCTTTTAACAGCCTGCTGTTTCAAGCGAAGTCAATCACATATGAGCTTCAAGATTAGCTGCGTTCACAAACTCTTATTTGTGTTTTTTTATGCATTTAAATAAATCATTTTGAAAAAGAAGAAATCATGTAGCTTAGGAAAAAAAAGGTGCTTTGGGTTAACAGCAAAACTTTGTGCTGCTAACGGGAACATTTCCCTCAAAGCAGTCATAATAGATTCACAGAGAATTTTGTCTTCATGCAAACATCATGGCCTCAAATTCAATTGTTACTATTGACTTTAGATGAATAAAAAAGCTCAACCAGATAAATTCCAACACAGAAACCCACACTGACAGTTTTATTGGATGGTTCAATACAGCTCCAACTCACCAAGTACCACTGTTCTTTGAATTGTGGATCCATAGGTTCTATGAAGACATCCCTTTTTTTCCTCTGTTTGACCACCTGCTGCTCTGCCCAGGTCACCTGAATGCATACACATATGAAATGAGCATACAAAAACGACAGTGAGATGATGGTAAACACTATTAACAAGGAAACGGGGACAGAAATAATTATGTACCAGCCATGTGGGTCATTGTGTCAAATGATTTAATAGATATTTGAATTCTCAGCAGGATGGCAGCGCACGGTGAGATTAGAGAGGCACATGAGGATTGTGGCTACCATGCTAATGAGACTCACTGATGAATTCCACAGTAGCAAGTGACTAATTCAAATTTCTGGATTGGTTCGGCGTGAGAGTCTTCTACTTATATGGTACATGTTTACACTCTCTCTCACACACACACACACACACACACACCATAACACACTGTCGTCCAGTTTGCTGCAGGCAATGTGTCAGATCTGATGGAAGAATGTCAGTAAAAAATGTGCATTTTAATGAAAGTGTAAAAATAAAAACATATTTTAAGGTCAAATGAATGGTAATACTCTCCTTGGTAGGGTCACTAGTGACAGAACATAAAATTAATAATGAAGGTTACATTCCATGCATTTGCATCTCCATTTCATTAATTTTCTACAGCCTTATCTTCACTGTTGATAGCATATCCCAGCTGACTTGGTGTGAGAGGCAAGGTACATCCTAGACTAGTCAACAACAACCATTCACACTCCTCAATAAACCTATATGAACAATTTGGAGCCTCCAAATGAACCTAACCGTGAAGAGAACGTCACACAGCACTTCCGTATCATTTTAATACTGACGTAATTTGGTGTGAAGGCGGACTAACGGAATTGTTAAGCGAGCCATTTCTCTCTGTCTGTCTTTATTGGCTTTCTGTTTAAGGAAAACAGCAATATCGACTTAGAAGCTTCTTTGCAGGCAGAGTGACACACTCAGTCGAGCGTGGCAACCATTCAACTGCCTTCGTTCACATATCTGGGCATTTTTCATTCGAATGGAAAGAAGCTACTTAATCTTATTTTGAAAATCATCCTGTGTAATTTCCCCAGCTACAATTTAGCTCAAGCAGTATGTGCCGCATGTTCTTCACTATTAAAAGCTATGACTTTTTAAAGGGATAGTTTTGGACATTAAGTTGGATGACATCCCCATCAGCAGTGTAGTTCATCAACTGTGACTTACCCACAATTTGATCTTGTGAGCCCAGTTCTGGTCGGATTTCGCTGATGAGATAACACGAGTGACGTAACCCGTACAGGTTTTGGTAAGACCTCTCTGTAAACTGTCTATGATGTAGACCAAGCCCCCACAAAAATGTTAACCTTCCTTTACGTTTTAGCACTGAATAATGAAAGTCAGGTTCAGATACATGAAGATGGCTAAAACAGCCAAGTTTTAGGTCCTCATTAGGCTGCATTAGCAAGCCTCTATTGACCATTATGACATATTAAAGAGACCCTGGTTTTGTTCTCAGTAATTAAACACTCTTCAAAAGGTGGTCAATTTAATCTTGGTTACTTACAAGTTGCCTCTTGGAATGGATGTCAAAGTTAATTTTATTTGGACCACAAGATTAAAACATCTTTGATCAGATTACTAAATGCAGCAGAGATGGACAAATTATTGGGTTTAAAAATAGCATTGTTAATAAAAAATATATACATCTTGTAAATTAGTAGAGGCACTAAAGAAGCCGATGTGACCCTTGATGAATTTTACAAGAGAACATGAAACGGTAATGCTTCACATTCTGAGGTGCTGTGGGGAAAAAAGGAATTCAACAACAGGAAATGGAGACCGAGTGGCAAAGGAAATCCCAAATAGAGAGGGAGGCTTTAGCAATAACAAGTGCCAACAGCCATTTGCGCCATGCCCTGCCTGCATCAGCACTGCACTCCTCCATAACCTCAAAATAAACTCATCGTGGCATTAGAAGCACATTATGAAAATGATTAATATCCCCAATTTTTGACAATTTTGGGGAAAGAGGGAATCTTTTTCACCATTTTTTTTCACCAAACTTGGAGCAAGGTGAACACAAGTAATATGATCATTACTGGAATCACAACAGGCAAGCAGTGTGAATTATCCAGACGCGACAGAATCCAGCCAAACCGTGTAGCAACACTAACTACTTTAGAGCAAGAGATATGGCAATATGATTGTAAGGTATTACAATTCGGCAACCAGGCTAAAGGCTACATAGGCTCCATAATTCATTCATTCATTTTCTACCGCTTAAACTCATGTGGATCGCTGGCGTGCTGGAGCCTAGCCCAGCTGTCAGCGAGAGGGTAGGTGAGAGAGTACACCCTGGACTGGTCGCCAGCCAATCACAGGGCACATATAGACAAACAACCATTCACACCACACTCACATTCATATTTGGAATACACTAATGCACTTATGTTCTTCCAGATGAAAGGCCATTTCATTTACAATGCTAAAAAATCTTAACACATTTTTCTGTACTTTCCCCGTGTTTAAAATGAACTCATGCGTCCTCTTCACTTAGCTTCAAACTGCCTTGTATTCCCACTGCTGCGATGAATATTAATTTTACACTTCTCACTTTGTCCTTCCCAATGGGGTAGGGCATAAACTCATTTTTAAACTAACCTCAAATTCACTTGCAAGACTACTGGAAAATACAGAAATGTGAAATTTCCATTTATATCAGTCAGGAGAGCTGAACTACATTTCAGAGGTCCACGGAGGAGTGTTTATGTCTTGCAGGCCTCCTCAAGGAAGAGCCAGTTCAGCTTCCATCACTCAGATAACATGACAACAGCAAGTATGAATGCAGAGGCTTTTCTGGGAGTAACATTTAAAAATAACAGGATAGCTAATGATTTGTTTTGCACACATAGCTGTTGGCTCACAATATATATTTGTATCATCATTTGTTAAGGATTGTCAAGGATTATTAGCCTTCAAGTTATCAACTGAGATAAGATAATGTATGTATTTAGCAACACGACAATGGTCCGATATATACAACCTTTCATTCGGTGGCAATAATGACATTTAATGAGATGTTTTGGATGTCAGCATGTCCAAAAAAATATCCAAAATATGAAAAAAAGCTGAACTTCTTACCTTGGGATGTTTAAGAAGACGGACATGTGTGCTCCTGTGATCAGACAGTGACCGCTTCACCACTGCACGATGCCTGAAGTGATAATAATCACCAAAAACCTGAAATAAACACAATTAGGACTGTTATTATAAGTAGGCTAAAACATTTATGTTTAGCAGTGAGCAAACCAAGCAAACCTAAAATGCAATTATATAAGAGCAATACATTGATTTTTTTTTACTTGTATATACAGTACATTATTGTATGAGCAGCAGAAAAACACACAAGCACAGAAACCGACATGGTCCCAGTGGAGGATGATGTAGAGATACTGCAATTTGTGTTACAGTGTTCCTTCTTGCCTAAAAAGTTTTTCTATTTAAATCATAGTAAACAAACCAATTCTATCTATAGTCTGACACATAAGGTCCTTCTATATAGAGCAAATGGGCAGTCTGGACAGCTATGAGTGCAAATAAAATCATATGACAATGAAAATGTCTGAAAGTATCTGTGTAGAAACCAATTTAAGTCCACCGCCAAAGTAGAATGCAATGAATGAGAGTAGAAACAAAATACTGAGTCAATAGAAGAAAAGAGGAGCAGGTATTCAGTTCATTGTGTTTGCCAAGATACGAGCCTGGGAGGTGGGATGGATCAAAGATAAGCAAGTACGAGGGTGGGGTGGCGAGGTCCATTAAGCAGTGTCATGAAACAATGCGGTGATCAATTCCTCCACTCAGGCCATTAGATCAAAGGCATGAAGAACGTGTTAAACACAAACAGATGCTTCTGGTGTGTTCTGCATTACTGTCTGCCTTGTTTTACGATGAGGTGTTCTGTGTTTGACTTACACCATGTTCCAAAAAAATGGAATAGTGTGTAAAAAAAAAAAAAAATTACCGCCATTAGACTATGAAACAACCACTGAAAAAGAATTCTCATTTTATATATATGGTTCTATTTGTAAGTATTGCGATAAAATCGTATTGAGCTCTTGTTCTACCCTTAATATTTTACAATACATGCAAACAAAGATTAGCACAGCATGAATTATTATTCCTCTTAAAAACGTGTTAGACTACAAACTAGCTCAATTTTGCCTACACAAGCACAAAAAACAACATTCCCAACAGCAATTAGTTTCAAGGCAAACAAGCACACATACTAATATGTACGCATGCCGTTCCAGAGGTCGCCTCCCATTAAGAATAGCTCAACTGTTACCAACATATTCACACTCACACACACATTTCACTCAAGTATGTCCATTCCACGCTCAATGTCTACCCTCCAGCTTAACCATCATTTGGCAATCAGCAACAACACTTAATGGCTAATGATTCCGGCCATTTATTCCAGACCACATTGTTTCTCTGAGATTTAACTTTTTTCCACTGGGGTGGAGAAAGTCATTTACAACGGCTGGAAAAAATGTGGATTCAGGACTTGAGTGTGACCATTACTGATGCAGTAAGCTGGTCACAGATAGAGCAGAAAAGGCTTATCAGGGGCTCCTGCGAGTGGCTTATTATTCAACAGCGGCATTAATTCATCGAGGTCATTAAAAGTCATGTTTATGTGTATGTTTGTGCAATCTCTGCCAGACAAACACACCTAGTGGGAAAACATCTATTCAAAAGGTCTTACGTCTCAAATGCAGTGAATGCTGTTTTTGTTGTTTTACAAGACCAAAACTGCCTGGAGATAACTAGGGGAGAGGTCTGCGGCTGCATTATAGTGATATGAACCTGCTTTCCACATGGAGTCTTGAATTGCACTTGCGGATTTATGTAATTCCATGGACAGAAGACCATTATTGCCTTATTAAACTCAAGAGAAACCACCCATGACATATTTCCTTTCCATTGCACACATTAAGCATTCATTTGAGCAAACACGATGCCGGGCATCAGCGGCTTGTGATAAATTGAGAAAATGAGACAAGCAATTTACTCTCCAGGACTCTCATTGTGTATATAATGAAGGTGGAACTGTGGTAGAATAGTCAAAAAAAAGTTGGTTGTACTTCATTTCTACGAAACTACATTTAGTAGTCACTGCCCACCTCACTATTTTGTGTATGCATGTAGAATCTTTGTGTTCTCCTCTAACATCTTCTCCCATCTGCAGCCTTTTAGTAGCAGTTTTTTATCTCTCGCCTCCCAAAAAATAAAAAGTACGAGTATATGCAGTTTTTTTTTTTACTTTTATCCAATGTACAAAAAAACTAATTTTAGTCGTGAAATTGGACAGTTTTGGACAATGATGATACACAGATGATGCTATTGAACAAACTATAAGGTTAACTGGGAGACCCTACAGCAAGAGTGATAATTATGTAATAATTCATAACATGCATAAATGAGGCATTTAAATAACTATGGAGGTGGATATTGATAAACATAACTGAAATGATATAAACTCTGTACAACTTTATACCCTGTGCATGCATCAACAAATTGGTTTCGTGTCCACTACGACAGACCTCAACTTTGTGGACTTGATGAGGGTATAAAGAGTTTACAGAGTCATGGCAGAAGTGCTGTAGGACTGTTAGCTCACGGGTCGATGAGAACTGTCCTCACAGCAAGGTCTATGTTGGATGCAGGCAGCAAAAGAGGGCATGCGTACACAGGCCCTTAAGACAACAAAAAAAATCCCAACTTGTACACATGCCATCATTATAAATCCTAGAAAAGTCGATAAGTTTGAGAAGGGTACATTCTATCACTCACCGCTCCATCATTCCCTCTCATGTAACGTGTAGCCTGTTCAGACTATTCAATCTCATGAATGTTTTCTTTTCCTACAGATACAGTACATGTTTAACAAAAGAAGGACCCTGAACTATGTGACTCTTTGTACAATGTCCGATTGAATTAGAAATTAATAAAAAACATTTAATGAGAATGATTTTCAGGCTCAATATTTCAATTAAATGAAAGCCCTTCCATTCAGTGGGATACATGCACCATATGTTAGCTGTAAACCACAATTCCATAATAATATTGGAATTCTGTATAATTTCAGTTTATCTGGGAAATACTACAAAGAGACTTACTACTGCAGTTGCTCTGACATACTAATTCACTCATCTTCGCAGAGAATTAAAAGTAGCAAAGATGAGAGAAAACATATTTCAGCATTTCATTAGATTTAACAAAAAAAACACTTCATTAACGGACAGAGAAGGTCCTGCCATAATTGCCTGGCAAATCAAGTCGGATACATTTTATGATCAGTCCGTTGGAGATCAAAGTTTGCCCTATTGGTCTTATTAACAGTTGAGGGATTATCTCATACGAACGGGTTGTAGACTCTCATGCAGATAGCTTAATGAGTTTACCCTCATTAGCAAAGGAATTTCACAGAATTCATTGCAACTGAGCCTGTCAAAAATGGTGTGTGTGAGCTTTGTCCATGTGTGTTGCATGCAGGGGGAGGACTTCACAAGGCATAATCAGGCCTAATAAACCAATTCTTTCTTTGGAGGCGAAGGTGCAGGTATAGTATTGACCAGGCTAAAGGGTAGACCTGACTGATACCATCTGTTCTCCTTTGATCCTCTTTCATTATCTTTCGTTAGTGGTGAGTACCTATACTTGTTCTACCATTTAAAATGCGCTTAAGTGTGTAAAACTCAACGAAGAACGAGGTGGATGTGCATGTCCGTCATGTCGCCCATGTGTCTTTTGAGAGACACTTCTTATATCCTGCAGAGTCAACATGAGTAAACAGTTGTGATTGCAACTATGCAGGCGTATCTCACTTATGGACTATCGGTATCGGAATTGACAGCATAAAACCCTGATCGGAGAATCCTTAGCTTATGGTATTTTAATATTAATGAAATAACGGATCAATCCATTGTAGAATTCAATATCAATATTTCATCACACTCCTATGCAAAATGTCAGCTTCAAGCTATGCAGTAAGGTTTGGAGGAGTGATTTGGTGAATCCTATGGTGGCGCCTCAATAGAGCAGCATAATCCAGGCTTTATTCGAATGTCAACAATCGGCATTTTTAAGGATGCATCTATTTCTTGCATGTTTTCCCAATTTGCTAGTAGTCTCTGAACCTATCCCTCACAAATAATGGGGATGGTACTTGCAGTTACTGTCAGTTGTTTTGAATCAGCACGGTACATTCCGATTTTGCAACATCTAACACTCTTGCAGAAGCACTCAAAATCTGTCACTGAGCAAAAGCCATTTTCAACTGAATTTAGGATGAGGCTGTCGTTGGGACATTCCAAGCCATTATTTTGTTCATTTTGATGTATGTATTCCTCTTCATCTTAGCTTTCAAGCAAACATCTGAAGGTTTTGGGCCCAATATTGACAAGTATTTTCCCCGTTTGACTTCATAGTGCATTCTTTGAGGATGGTCTTAAATTCTCCAGTGAAAGGAGAGGCAGATTCAAAATGAATTCATTGACATTTCAGTGGAGGTAGATTGCTTTGAGGCCCCTGGCGGGGCGGCAGGGGGGCTTCTGCTGGATTCCAAGTGCTGGCAAGCATGCAAGCAAAATATCTGTGCTGGACAAAATTATAGTGCTATGACTAAAAGGTGTGAGGCATTGATTACAGTCCTATATTTAAACATCAGATTCAAAAATTAAGACAGTTTTTGTATTCTGAAACTTAAAACCCAGACTAAAATGAAATACAAGCAAAAATCAAGTCCTAACTGCACCCTCTGACCGATTTTAAGAGGTCTTTAAACTCAGATTGGCTCTTGGACGCACACACAGACTACTGCGCAAAGGGGGATTGCCAGTGGGACAACAGCTAATAAGATTTAACTCTGGTGCCTAATTTTATCTCTCCTTAGAGCACTGATGGAGCACTGCGACTGGACAAGAATAGCAAACAGGTTCCTCTGACCCTGATGAAGGACCACTGGGGCTATTTGAGGAAACTACACTCACTTAATTTCCCTATAACTCTACGTCTTTAACATTTCCATCACTGTCTCAATGTGCTCTTTTGTCTCCACATCCACACCACAGGGAGGCCAAAGCCTCGGCACCTCGGTTTAATGGGCAGTTATGAAGATCTCCCTGAAGTGCACAGCAGTCACGTTTAGAGGAGGTGACTTTTAAAAAATGGCAAACTTAATCAGTTGATGGAGTCTTGAAATGTTTTGGGGAAAAGATTCCAATGTTTTTGACCATGCCTGTATGAAATACAACCAAAATCTGCCTAATCAGTCTAATTCGTACAAAAGTATTGGCATCATTGACATGAATGTATACAAATATGGCATGTTACCTGTGACAATAGTTTTGGCAAGCCAGATCTTCTTGGTTTTGTTTTCCGTTTGTTCTATGAACCGAATAATTTAATAATTACCCACTTATCTTAGGATGCAAGTTGGGTTAGGGTAAAAGCTTGGTATGGGTATGTACGTATATCTCAGATTGTAGAGCATATCACCATGAAAATGGTAAATTAGTCCTACATAATAAGTGGCTAGTATGTAGACATATCTTGTTAAGTCTTTTGGACCTGGTTTACGGGTATTTATTCACGCTTCGGTTTCAGTTTTTGCAGTGTGGAGTATATATGTGTAATAGTTCAACAAATCTTAATTTAGAGAGTGATGCATTTATCCAAGAGTTCACTGTAGGGTGAGAGAACAGGATTAATCAACACAAAAGCAGAATTAATGACACAAATTGCAGTTTGTCCAAATTCAGACTTGTGTGGAGTTCTATGTATATGACATAATGAGTCAGTATCAGTCAGTATCAGGCATGAACAATCAAGTACAGCTACAATGGAGAAAAGGCTGAAACTAATTTGATAATTTTCCCAGAGGTCATCACTTTTCAATGTTTTTGTTATGAACAAATCTTCTCAAATAAAATGAACAAAAACAGTATATTACCAAAACATACAGCACTGTTGCCTAAAACGGATGTTCATTTAATTCAGAATTAATTTATCTTTGCAGAAGGAGCAAATGAGTCACTCAAATGGCGAGCAACTGCAGTCAACATTTTGACAAAAAAAAATACACAACAAGCTCAGCTTATGTCCAATTTGGTTAAAAGATGACCAGAAATTAAATTACAAAAAAAATTACAAAGCGTAGTGCAATACATTAATTCAATTCATTCCCTCGCTCATTTTTCATCCAAAGTCAGCTGGGATATTCTCTAGCTCATCAGCATTTGGCAATTAACATGCATATTATAGCGTACGTGACCCTGGTATAGAACCTACATAAGATAAAAAAAGAACTGCGCACACACATGTATTGAGAGGCACAACGACAGTAAGATCACCAATTCTAAGTCATATTATTGCACTACAGTGTACAAATGTTCATGGTTTTCATTGTCACGGTTTGTCATTGGTTTGAATTAGACTCCCAATGGTTCAAGATTGTGTGTCCCCAATTAATTTTGAAGGACCCATGCCCATGTGTGTTTGGGACAGAATTGAATGGCACCATGTCAAGAAATGAGATGGCAAAGAGGTTGCTACTGTACGGATGGCTTGTCACGCAAACAGGACATGGCCCATGTCCTCTGTCTACACAGATAGCGAGCCCTCGTCTTTCTTCACTGCTTCCTCCATCTCACTCGTGGCAGGCGAGAGTGAAAAATATCAGAGATGAGCACTATTTGGATTGTGGCAGTGACCCGTATGGGGCCACCAATTTGTTCTGAGATGTGGTTTTACGTCTAAAGGTGATAATACTGTCAAAAAAAAGCATGAATGAATAGACGGAGCTCAACACCAAATCATGGTATACTTGTGCATTCTAACACTTTTAAAAGCATGAAAGTAGTATTGCTCCACCAAATTACGAATTCACCAATCCAGTAAAATCCATAATGGTGACGTATGGAACTACAACAGTTAATTATTAAATGAATTATCAATTCAAAATGTTCTGTGATTTCAGTCTCAAGAGTGAATACTTTTATTTCCTTAGTCATCTCTGAAACAGACCTATTATTTTTGTGTTTTAGGCATTGTTTGACATTTGTTGCCTCTTTTCTATCAGATTCATTGATTAATCAAAGCAATGACCTTCAGATTAATCAACTAATAAAATAAATGTCGGGTAGGTAATCACTGACTTACCAAACAAGTCTTGGTTAAGCATGTACAGTATTTGGTTAGCGTACCATCATTAATTCATGACATGAAAGATGATAAGTTATAAGAGGTTATCTTAGCCAGTAAAGAAAATAATTGTCTTTATATTCCTCAAACTCCTGGAAAAGGAACACATCAACTGATTTGGACCAGAAAAAGCACAGTATAAGTGTGGAAGTAAAAAAAACTACAGGTTGAAATGTTCGTTTTGATTCATTTTGCTGTGATGTGACATGAACTGACACCAACAGGAATGCATACACAGAACAAAAAGAATGGTGATGAGTCTAATATACCAAGAACAACCACTCAGCTGATGACCCAAAATGCATTAGCCACTTGAACATACTTCATATGAACAGAAAGCCATGTCCCATTCTTCCGTGTGTCCTCTTTTCTCGTGTGCATGTCCTGCGGCGGCCTTTTAGGTCACCCGACCTCACGCAGGGGGAACATTTGACTGCAGTCCACTCTGAACCTCAAACACAGCTGCTTCATTCAGCCTGCTGAATGCACAAATCACGCGGCTGGGACAATTTCAAGAAAGCTGACCACAGCTATTTCCTCGAGTCTGACAGCACAATCAACATGGTTCTCTGTCCCGCAGAGACTCATTTCATTAAGTTCATGTGAGCGATTACAATGAAATCGGCTGAACTTAAGATGGATACTACAAATACTTTTCTCATTTGAAAAGAAAGGCATTAAGAACAACATCAGTCAGTGTGTAACACAATAATCTCCACGTAGAATGGCAGTAGTTGAAAAAAAACCTGCAACTTTAAGAAACAAGTCGCACCAGTTTCATGCACTTACAGTAGACAGAGAACAGCCTTAAAATAGGCAAACAGAATGACCAAGTGCCAAGAAGGTTCTACGTGTAAGAGAGATTTAGGAAAAAGAGGGGAATTGAAGTAAATGTCAGAAAAGTAGTGGGCAGTGGTAGTGAAATATCTAAACAAAGGACTGAGCTGTTCCCAACATACTATGATTGCTTATATCACAGCGGTGCATCAACGCTGGTGGCTCTGGACTCTCAGGCAAAGCTGTGACATGGAGTCTCCTTACAATGACATATGGGACGATGCAAACAGGTGGACAAGTGATGAAATCCACTTGGCCAAGAAGCAACTGCCCTGAGAATGAGTGTGAGCAGAGACTTAAAGAACACAACTAGCAGCCACGCTGCAATGGTACAATCCCTCAGGGAGCATCACATTAAACCAGCACAGAATCCAAACTTTGGCTTTTAAGTTCAATGTGAAGAGGTTTAGTCACCACCAGGGGTGTCACAGACAGTTCACGAGATGAGACGTAAAGTAAAGAACCAAATTACAATGAAAAAATATGACAATATATTGCAATCTACATTACTCTGCTCTGTATGTATGCTGGTGATCCCGTCCTCAACCCCCCCAAAAGGGCTCACTCACTCAGCTGCAGCCATCTCGCCCCTTGATGTATTCCAGCATCGGCAGGGTCCTTCAAATTCTTCGGCACTCCTTTAAATGTCCAACTGGACAAGTTGTTGTTTCCTTTTTTCCATAGAAGTGTTTTGTCCATTGTTACAGTCGCAATGCAATGTAAACACAATGTCGGTAATTCAGGGACTTGTTTTGAGGTAAGCCCCCTCACTTCATTATTCACACAGTTCGCCCACTCAGCCGAGCGGAGTCAAACCAAAAACCCTGTATTTTGAACAAATTGGACAATGGAAAAGCAAAGCACCAAAGAACCAGCTCCAAAAAAAAACTTTGGAGGCAAGAGACCGGGAGAATAGACACGCATGCACATGGCAATATATTCCGTCAAAATTATCTAGTTCCTTTTCATTTATTGTGTGATTAATTATTACCCGTGAGACTTTTTCCTGAATAAGAAATCTCACATTTTAATCTTGTGAGATCTTGTGACATGAGCTCTTGTGACATCCCTCGTCATCAGTAATAACACAGCAATGCATTCTACAGTAAGTCTGACTTATTTCCTTGCTTTAATGTTCAATTACAAAGAAAATGATGTTAAAAACTGAATTTTCTGCCACTTAAGTTACTTTTAGTAATTTATTTCATAATAAATTTAATAATTTGTTGCAAGGAAATAGCAGAACACAGGTCAGGTATGAAGCTCTAAATTTGAATACATCAAAGAAACGCCATCCATATATAGCAGCAAACATACACAAAGAAACTTCTTCCATGTAAGTAAACCAAATTATCCTGTTATAACAATTTAATCTCCCATAGAGCAAATGCTCACACCTTTCCAATCCTCCACCGTGTGGCAACAAACCATAGATGAAATTGACTTAATAAGGCATCCAGATCCATCAGCATCACCTCACTATCAGCAAAATCATTATTCACAATATAGAAGATGTGCTCTGTTCTATAAAAGGCATCCAGAGATTCCGTTTTGCAGTCATGCTGGGGGAAGGAGGTAGTTATTCACTGATTCTCACCTATTTCAGCACTATACACACACACACACACACACATCTTTGCTGTACACACTCAAAGAAAAGACATGTCCTGATAGGTATCGTCAGATCAACTTAGAGCAATGATCGGCCATTCATCTTACCCAATGAAGCTGGCACGTCAATTAAAGGCTGAATAAAACGTCCCTGAGGAACACATTTCTACAATGTCTTAACATTTTAGGGCAAAATAATTTGTCTGGCACATTCTGCAACCACCTATGCCAAGTTGGCAGACAACCAAAATTATTACAGCAAACATTGGAAAACAAATAAGTACCCACTCGTTATGCTGTTCTGGGAGGAGTAAATAGCTGTGTATAGGTTTTGAAATGAAAAGTCAGATAAATTCATTCAAGTCACAAAATTGTGTGTATGATATTTGTTTAACTGACACTAAATTAAGACGAATTCGGTGTGATGCAGTTGGTCATTGAAATAAAACATACCACTTATATTCTGGTTTGATGATTTTACATAGTGTAGGTGCTGTTTGTGTTTGTAAATTACATAACAATTCTAAAGTTTCTCATTAGCAAAGTCATTGCTGCTCTTTCATGATGCTTTAGAAAATCAAAACTAAAAAAACAGTGGCATAACGGCTATATTTTTGAACATCGGTAAAACATGCTTGACTTACATGTAAACCCTGTACCTGTGTTAACAACACTAGCACAACTTCAGTCCGTTACCATTAAGTAACAGGTCAAAACGGCAAGTATTTTATTCTCATCCACACAGGAACGACATTCTGGGTGACCTGAAATTTTATTTTTTGAAAATGGCTTCCAGAGTGGGAAAATCTGAAAATGCAGACTTGGCAATAAGAGAATTATGACATCACCATCCACAATAACTCGCAAAATTAATTAAACTTCCTGTAAAGCGGAAGACAACAGACTTATGCACATCGGTTCTTTTTTCTTCTATGGTTTGGAGTGTCACATGGTTCCACAAGGTTCACAGCGCCACACATAGGTGTACCTTGTGTATTACATGGTTTTCAGCAAGTGATGTGTTCTTGTCTGACTGCAACTATTTACTAATCCAGCCCAAGAACGTTCCCGTGTAGACTATGAGTTCCTGTTACAAAAGGAAAAAAGCATTTTCAGCCATAAAAAGAAAAAAAGCTCCACCCAACTACTACATTCCTCACAAAGAGTTGCTTCACACAGGCTTGTCAACATTCACCTCATTGTTTTCATTGTAAAAAGGCTTATCAGATCAAGGCCCTTGCGACTCAAAACGGCCGCCCCACCTTCTCAGTCAGACTGTGTTGATGTACAGTGAAGAAAATAAGTATTTGAACACCCTGCTATTTTGCTATTTCTCCCACTTAGAAATCATGGAGGGGTCTGAAATTTTCATCGTAGGTGCATGTCCACTGTGAGAGAGATAAACTAAAAAGAAAAATCCAGAAATCACAATGCATGATTTTTTAACAATTTATTTGTGTGATACAGCTGCAAATAAGTATTTGAACACCTGTGTATCATCTAGAATTCTGACCCTGAAAGACCTGTTAGTCTGCCCATTAGAAGTCCACCTGCACTCCATGTATCATCCTGAATCAGATGCACCTGTTTGAGGTCGTTAGCTGCATAAAGACACCTGTCCACCCCATACAATCAGTAAGACTTTAACTTGTAACATGGCGAAGACCAAAGAGCTGTCCAAAGACACCAGAGACAAAATTGTACACCTCCACAAGGCTGGAAAGGGCTACGGAGCAATTACCAAGCAGCTTGGTGAAAAAAGGTCCACTGTTGGAGCTATCATTAGAAAATGGAAGAAGCTAAACATGACGGTCAATCTCAATCGGAGTGGAGCCCCATGCAAGATATCACCTCGTGGGGTCTCAATGATTCTAAGAAAGGTGAGGAATCAGCCCAGAACTACACGACAGGACTTGGTCAATGACCTGAAAAGAGCTGGGACCACCGTTTCCAAGGTTACTGTAGGTAATACACTAAGACGTCATGATGTGAAATCATGCATGGCACGAAAGGTTCCCCTGCTTAAACCAGCACATGTCAAGGCCCGTCTTAAGTTTGCATATGACCATTTGGATGATACAGAGGAGTCATGGGAGAAAGTTTTATGGTCAGATGAGACCAAAATAGAACTTTTTGGTCATAATTCCAATAAGCGTGTTTGGAGGAAGAAGAATGAAGAGTACAATCCGAAGAACACCATCCCTACTGTGAAGCATGGGGGTGGTAGCATCATGCTTTGGGGGTGTTTTTCTGCACATGGGACAGGACGAGTGCACTGCATTAAAGAGAGGATGACTGGGGCCGTGTATTGTGAGATTTTGGGGAACAACCTCCTTCCCTCTGTCAGAGCATTGAAGATGGGTCGTGGCTGGGTCTTCCAACACGACAACGACCCGAAGCACACAGCCAGGAAAACCAAGGAGTGGCTCCGTAAGAAGCATATCAAGGTTCTAGCATGGCCCAGCCAGTCTCCAGACCTGAACCCAATCGAAAATCTTTGGAGGGAGCTCAAACTCCGTGTTTCTCAGCGACAGCCCAGAAACCTGACTGATCTAGAGAAGATCTGTGTGGAGGAGTGGGCCAAGATCCCTCCTGCAGTGTGTGCAAACCTGGTGAAAAACTACAGGAAACGTTTGACCTCTGTAATAGCAAACAAAGGCTACTGTACCAAATATTAACATTCATTTTCTCAGGTGTTCAAATACTTATTTGCAGCTGTATCACACAAATAAATTGTTAAAAAATCATGCATTGTGATTTCTGGATTTTTCTTTTTAGTTTATCTCTCTCACAGTGGACATGCACCTACGATGAAAATTTCAGACCCCTCCATGATTTCTAAGTGGGAGAAATAGCAAAATAGCAGGGTGTTCAAATACTTATTTTCTTCACTGTATGTGCTTACGCGCGGGAGACAGGCCGGGTCACGACAAGCCTTGTTCAGCACTCCATGTGTTTCGTATTGAAAGGCAGGAGCCAAAATCAACTAAGGATGAAGATTGGGTTTTGCTGAATTGAGGTTCATGTTTATTGTAATTTCATTTCTGCTTGAGTATGTCCAGTGAAAACTCTGAGGGCCAAAGTCTTCTAGGGCAGTAAGAAAATTCATTATCATTAAGACACGGCTTAACAAGTGCCTTATCTTGTAGCCACCGAAGCAGATGCGTCAGTTCATTGTTTAACAGCCCGGTGAATTTGCTTCCTTCCTTGAAGTGTTGAGTTTGCTTCTTCCACCCAGATTTATGCTTTTAGTCAGGGTTCAACTCCAGGACCAACTGAATAGAATCATCCAATTCTGATGAGATGGACAAATTTAACAAGTATTCAAATGTCAGTCATGATTCAAAGATGCAAGGTCATGAGGTAACAGGAAATATTATTAACACATGTTCCCGTTTCATACGTGCATCTTCCCCTATGTAAAACAAATAGTAAATTTCTTACTTATATGTAATACAACAACTACCATAAGCATCACACTGGAGCTTAGCAGTACTTATATTACATTCTATACATTCCTCAAATACCACACACACTACATAGCGCGTGTGCATACATGCACATTTTTTGAAAGTGGAAGCGGTCCTTGTCCAAGTATTTCGCCGTCCCCACGGCACATCTGGCTCTCATTACAGCCTCTATGAACTGTGTGTGGGTCTGCCACATCCCAGCCCCCGATGCAGTTCTCAGGACCCCTGGCAATATGAATGTTCACTCCTCTGCCATCGGCAGCAGACAGACCCCTGCAGATCAACATGTTATTTTTTTCATCCGTTGTTCTGGCTTTCGTTTACAAAAGGAGAATTGATTTCTGGCATCAACATTGCCCTGTTCAGAAGCATAAGGCATTTGACTATGTTTTCTTGATTGACTATGTAGAAAATGAACAATTAATTGGTTGTTAGTTTTTAGGACTGCCCAATAAAAATGATTTAAAATATTAAGGAAAATGTGTGATAGTTTAAAAATCTAACCTAATGACATTCCATGTGCACATAAAACAAGATAAAGTACTTACAGCTTAATTACGACATACTAACATATCACCATGAATTCAGTCGGTGATGCACCGTGTCAATAATTATTGATGTGACAGAGGTCTGCGTAGATACGGCTTAGCTGACGTCATTTTGCTCTTCATCAGGCCACTACTGAATCTAATAATGAAAGTAATCAGTAGCGCTTCTACTGATTGCAAAACAAAATGGTCACAATTGAGGGTCATTTGGACATCTCAATGTGGAGCTTACATGAATGCTCACAGTTCTCAGCTATGGCTAACGAGTTAATATGTGATAACATTTTGAGCAATGACACTATTTCTATGAATTGGGGAAAAATGAAATGTGACGCATGTTTCACATGATTAACCACAGCCATGATCAAGTTCCTTCTCTAAGATAACAGCTAATTCCTATAAGGCAAGCTGACAGGCGTCCACATGCACAAATGTCCACATATATGAGCATCTGAAAAAATGCAACTTTGACATTTTCAAGAAAGCTCATGACTTAGGAAAAGGGGACCGATATGCTTTAGTAGACGTGGAGAAAAATAAGATCTGCTTCTCTCCAGTCCTTTTCAGACATGTTGAATCATACAAATGCAACCACATGATGTTCCTTGATACAACCCGTTGGGCAAATCTGAAGCAAATAAACCATACCATACCAGTTGAAAAAAAAATGCAATGCTTTTAAGACTACCTGTAATTTGAGGTTACTTTTGCTTGAGTAAAACTAAGACAACTGATGAGTGAAGGATCGTATTGGCACACATTAAGACCGAGCTTATTAGACACCCTCCTATGTTTAGAAACAACAGCAGTAAGATGGATCAAATTAAAGGTAATCCTCTTGATGTCTAATTTGGATCTGTTAATCAGGACTGACTTTATGCTGATAATAAAGAATGATGCTAATAAACAATGCCTGTATTTTCTTCAAGGTTGATTATGCACAGTTTTGTTTTGGTTTTTTTGTACCAAAGTCACATTTGCTCATTTTTCAGCATCAAAGTGTTATCTTGCTCTGTCACACAAAAGAGATTATTTAATAGGCATTTAAATGCAACGTTTGAACACAAAACCCCTCTGTGGCTGTGCTGCAAACAACTGTAACTTATTAAAATGCCGCAACAGTGACATTAGCCAAACATTATAACATGTTACCTTTCAAGACCATGTTGTAAATGTGTTTCCTATGAAAATCTTCTTTATGGTTTAATCACACAACTTTAAAAAGGAGACAACTGGAGGTGGGAGTCTCCCGCTGCACCGCGCCATTGTTTTATGTGGTCAGTCTAGTTTAGGTACATGAATTCTAGTATAGGCTAGACATTCTCTCCACCACATCCATCAGGACCAGCCAATCTTTGCAGTTTATTAGCTTTCAAAGAGGAGCAGCTGTACTGACTGTAACTGTACACAGCTAAAAAATGGCAGCATTACTAGGAAAGATAAAAAGTTGTGGAGGGGGGGCATAAAGACAAATTGACCTGGACCCAACACCTTGGACTATGTTGGCAGTTACCCACAGGATTTCAAGCTAGTTGTGGTCGACACCAATTTTATTGAAGATTTAAATTATCTAATAGGCACAAATAATAACACACTAATCAAATCTCATAATAATAGTGCCAACTGTCCTTGACTGTTCAATTGGGCAGCATTGAAAAACTAAAAAATAAAATCATAACATAGACTAGGGCATTTCCGGGTGGGAGGATTCTTGGCGAAGCTTCAAATCCTCCTTCGGAAGACTGAAGGTCAACATGTCAAAATTCAAGCACATATCTAAATATGTGTCTAGGCATATCTAAATATGCCTTTCAAGGTTATTTTTCCACAGCAAAAGTAAGATCAACATGTTAATATTGTAAAGTACAAATATAAGGCATTAAGGAAAACATTGAATATGTAGTAGTCTACACTGGTAACAGACTTGATTGACGGAACAGCAAGCTTTTATTGCAGTTTTGAATTACCTTCAAAATGCAGAAATAATAACATGATAATCATAATCATATATTAACACTGGCAACTGTTTTACGACCGGAGTCCAGCTAAAACTCAGCTCTGAACCCCTGACATCACTTCCGGTCTGGAAGTCTGGAACACATTTATTGCAACATACGAGCAAGACTTGTATGTATTCAATGGTAACTAGAGGACTCCGATTACTTGTTAATATTGCATCAAAGTCTGGAAGTTGGCAACATTGAGCCCCTCTGCTCTGTCTTCTTATTCTCTGGTGGTCTAGGTGTGTGTGCCGTGCTTTACAAAGCCACCATATGGAGTTGTAGCGACAAGCGCCAACCGGTAGTGCCAAATCTAAAGTATTCGTGGCAACCTACTGCATGGTGTACTACTACAGGGACATCTAGCCCATGCTGGCTTGAGCTACAGCTGTACACTCCAAGATAAGCATGCTGGTGGCTAAAGTAGGTTGAAGCAAGTTTAGTACAGAGTGGTGCATTAAACATTGATGATGATATTGCATGAGTAAATATGCTTACAAAATACACTTTAAACTTTAATAAAATATTCAAAAGGTAGAAATCCATAGCTGATGAGATTTGAGTCGCATGGTTGACTGGAGAAAAACCTGAATAAGTCTCCTGGGCAGTACTATAATAAATCAAAGATGAACAGGAATAGTACTGCTTCCTATACCATACTGGCAATGCACTAAAAATACAGTATATATTTTGACTGATATTCATTTTTTATTTTCCAATTAGTCGATGCAAGAAATGCCCGTTTTTATCCAATGCCGAAGTTATTATATATCTGGACTTGCTCAATAGCAAGTCAATTTCATATGAACTCAATCCCAAAAGGCATTTCTGAAGATGAGTTTTCTAGTCAGATGACTTGCATCTGGTAGAAAGCAGTCACTACACCTGAGGCAACACCTGGGTGGATCGTGCAGAGCTCCTCGCAGAACTCAGCAGACCCTTTCCTCGCATCATAACTGGCCCTATCATGTTCCATGTATTTCCAGCAATTTCCCCCCCACACACCTTTCCCCCCCCACACGGTTCACAGCCTCAATTCTCCGGAGTCCAATTACGGATTTCTTCCCGTCAAGTCTATCGTTTGAGACAAGCTGGTTGTGCCCAATATAAAAGTTTTTTTTTTTTTTCTGAGATGAGTCCAATACGGTGTGTATAGAAGATTTCGGTGAAAGCAAGGTAAGCTAAATCAAAGAAACGTCTTAACAGCAATGATGCATCCTAACACAATCACACCACACTGAGATAATTAAGAGAGTTGTGATGTGCCAATTACTGTATTAGCAAATACCACCTAAGATAACACCTAAAGCAACAGAAGAAGTCACTTCATGAATTTATTTCCTTTCCAGATAAATGATAACAAATACAGGTAGGGTTAAAGCAGAGTACAGAATTACAGAATTAATCGTAAAATAATGCATGATTATTCTCATTCATCCAGGTCATTGTATTCTCGGGTCAGCGTCTCAGAGCCGCAAATGTATGCTGGAGCCCATCTCAGCTCACTCTAGGCAAGAGGGCTCGTACACCCTGAACTGGTCGCCGGCCAATCACAGGGCACATATGGACAACCATATCTACATTCATACCTATAGACAATTCAGAATCGTCAATTAACCATCCATGCATTTTCTATGCTGCTTATCCTCACTACGGCCGCAGAGGTATACTGGAGCCTATCCCAGCTGTTTTCTGGCGAGAGGCGGAGTACACCCTGGACTGGTCGCCGGCCAATCGTAGGGCCCATATATACGTACAACCATTCATACCTATGAATCGCCAATTAACCAAACATGCATATTTTTGGAATGTGGGAGGAAATTAATATGACTGGATGCCCTGAGAATCAAAAATAATGTCCCATACACTTTAATAAATTAGTCATGACTGTTATTCTTAGCAACGTACTACATCATTCACATGGCAACTGAACTCAATTTGAATTTATTATCAGGATGAAAATATTTTGCATTGCGCAGTAACATTTTTATTAGCCGTCAAATGTACTGTGAGGCCATTAAACTGCTGTGATATGAGATACAACCTTAGGTTAATGCTGCAATACGGCATGTCAAATAGTGATGCTCCCTTGATCACAAAGGATACATGCGCTGCATACAAGATTGAATAGTTGGTATAAAAAAAAAAAGCCTCAGGCCAGGAGCTGATAGAAGGAGTGCCCTCATATATGCCAAGAGTCTACCAAGCAGTTTAACCAGCAGTCAGTTTAATCGGATAACAGGAAAAGGGGATCTTGTAACTTTGAGCGTGACTGAGGCAGTTTTTCAATGTGTCTGATCCAGGCGTTGACTTTGATCCTCTTCAATTAAATTTGTTAAATTATTTACTAATTAAATGTGCCATTCTTTTCACCTCTTGCCAGAGGCAACATGTGCTCTAATCCCACAGCATGACTTTATCAAATAGCACTAGAGAGCATTTCATTTCCAGTTGGGAAGCAATACGTTTGATGATGTGAGCAGGAAAAGTTGTTTTATTATGTTATTTTTGCAGTGAGAAAATTCCTGTGTGAAAGGAATGTTGCGGTATTTGTTGTTGTTACTCTGCCACTGAAACCAGTGTCTGGAGGAACGAGGAAGTGACGCCTCACCTCCCACCTGCAATTTATTTTAATTGTCTGTTGTCCGTTATATATTTGTTCAATATTTTGCCTGCTCTTTGTATGGACAGCTTTGTCAGTGTTGTGTTCAGCACAATTTGAGGACAGTTGTTTTGACACTACACCTCCAATAAAATAAAGTTTGGGACTGAATGTGTATTACCGAGGATGATTCTAGAATCAGCTGTCTCGACTGAGAACGGGGAAAACACAAGCACTGACGCTGATGGAAATAAAAATTCAAAAACCCTGAAGACATTCGACTGTGCAAAAGCATGCCGAGTATTATGTTGCTTCCTTTCCGCGGCCCCCCCCAAAAAACAAACCCTTATACCCAGCAACTTAGATAACTTAACTTAAATGCTTGATTACCTAAAAAAATAAAAAATTAAACAAATTCATCATTATTTAGTGAAATGTTTTATTTTTTATTTAAAAAGGTCAATACTGCTCTTTCACCTAGCAAAAATCTGTTCCGTTAATTCTCCATTCTCCATTAATTCTATTTCAGTAGAATACTTAATAATACTAGCTGCAGCCCTAAAATAAAAGTGTTCTCAAAATCGCGATCAGTCCAGGGTGTACCCTGCCTCTCACCCGACGACTGGGATAGGCTCCAGCACCCCCTGCGACCCTTGTGAGGATAAGCGGTAGAAAATGAATGAATGATTTGAGCACTTTAAAAAGGTGCTGTCTGTTATGGTTAGGTACTAACATTCACATCTACAAGGGGACCTATTATGCTTTTTCCACTTTTGGGGGGTGAAAATTGTAATTTGGAGTCAATAAGGGACAGCAATTTGATATTTCCCAGCAGCACTGTCACAGACTCCAACTTACTTAGCAACGGAAAGAAGCGAAGGAAAACGATTTTAATGTCAGCATTTGACAGATAGTACAAAGGCTCGCCAGTGCACTTGTTGCATCATGACATGCTGCAGTCAGGAATTATTGCCCTACAGGTTCCTCACTGACAAAAGATATTTTAACTTCTTTACTTCCTGATTAGCACACACAAACCCATGAAATGTCAATCTTACAGATTTAAAGTGATGTTCACTGTTGCACACATGATACAAAGCCTCAGATAAGGACAGTTTCATGACCTTGCACATGTAAACGATAATTGCAGAATGCTCTAAAGCAATGTTTATTTCATTTACACCGTGAAGGTAGAGATTGCCTTTCATTGGCATTAACACTTGATTGTTTATTTATGGTGGTGAGGTCACATCGTATCTCATGCAACTCAACACAAAGTCCAGTTCTAAGCTTGTAAAATTGGCACTCCTAAACGATGACATACAGGAAAGGTCATTTGTATGATTATTTTATGTCCTAACTCTGCATCATTAACCCACTGGAGCTTCCCATGTTGTGATTTTGTAATGGTTGTTTTGGAGGATTTTTCTGGTGCTGCTGAACAGAGGAGTTACTGTTGTTCAGCATATTCAGTGTTCCCACTACTATTATACACAGTCATGGAAAACGATTATTAAACTACCCTTGTTTCTTCAGTTTATTGGTCCATTTTAATGCCTGGTGAAGTAAAGATGCATTTGTTTGAACAAATAGAGTTTTAATTAAAAGGCATTAAAATGGAACAAGAAACAAGGGTGGTCTAATATATTGTTTTTGTATACATACACAAATGAAACAAATTTAAGGTTTCATTATTTGTACAACATAACAGATGACTCCCGTGGTTAAACAAAGGCTACACTGGCAGATAATGCACACTGAAGGACAAAGGAGTTGCAAATACATTGCAAGTGCAAGTACAGCTTTAAATCTCCACACACACACACACATTCTATAAAACTACACGTTGAACTGATTAAACTAGACGGGGTGGGCACATAACACATATTACCATTGCTTGGCTATGTGTCAGCGTGTACTGCTGATACTCAGCCATGACTCCCAAATCTCAAATGGAAACTAGAATGTATTCATTTTAGTTGTACCACTTGAAAAAGCATGATCATTCAGAACGCTTGACAACAAGTTTTTTTTTTTTCCTCAGTTGCTTTCAACAAACCATGATATTCGACGGGTTCAGTCCTTGAAGCTAAACAAAATCATAATAATTTTAGATATGGAGGTAGTGCGGCGTTAGTTGCCGTTTTAAAACTGCTCTTTCTCATGTATTAATTAACATGCTCCACAGCAAGGACACATTGGAAAAGCATGGAGGAGTGTAGCGTGCAGAAGGCTACACATTGAAAGGAAATGCTAACCCGGCACATGTATGTACACACATAATACAATTCAGTTCCAAATGTGAACATTGTAAATAGTTCATTGAGCTATATTTGTAAATAAATGTGTAAACAACCATGCTTTTGTATTGTTTATGTTGTGACATAGTTGTTTAGATATTTTTGCTGAATACATACAAGTGTGTATGGCTTGTGTCAAAGTGTATCTTTTCACAAAAAGCCATTTTTTTCTCCCAGAAGTGATATTTTGCTGAAACATACATCTGTTCTACTGCTGATAACTACCAATTTTTTGCTTTCTGAGGATTTCTTTTGGTATGTTCCATGTTTATATAGCCCTAGAAGACAATATTCTATGTGCCTTGAAAGATTAGTCAAGGTCCTCTAAAATGGCTGCTACTGGAGGGGATGTCTTTTGAAAATTTACAGGCAGAAATATGTAGGATGAGGCAAATGTGTTTTTAAACAAAATGAGAATTTGAGTGTTAAATGTGTGCATGATTAAAAAATGATAATGCTCATTTCATAAACATGCCAACCAGAAGAACCTAGAGAATTAGTCAGAAACATTAACTTACATGTCCATGGTTGATAAAGCCGTGTTTACTGGCAATTTTTTCAGCTTCCTCCAATCCCCCAGGTATGTGGACAGCCCATGTGTTGGTGTAGATCTTCTGACTTAGCACTGGTTCCAGCCCAGAAACCAGCAAGATCAGCAGAGACCAAACTATCAACTCCACCAGTGTGAGCCTGGGCCTCCTCGCAGGAGGTGGAGGAGATCCAGCAGCCATGGGGTCTCCAGAAGCAACAGAGCCTCTGTGCCTAGTACCTCTCTGCCAGGCCAGAGCCACCCACGGTGCTTGCAGGTGCATGGAGAAACAAGGAAGGGGTATGTCGGAGCTAACCTGATGGGAAACAGAAAAGCAAGAATAATCAGCACAGGTTTGCGTAGCTTTTTTTCAATTTTCAATAATCCAACAGGCAATACCGTTAAGAAGTACTGCCACAAGGCAGACCAGCAATCACAGCTTTGAGCATGCATTCTGAGGAAATTGAGTCAAATGAGGATCAGCTCCAATGTTGTGGAGAAAAAGCCTGCAGGTATTTACACCTCCTCACACTGGAGAGTTGGAGCTACCAAAGAGAAATACTACAAGAAAATGTTTTGCACTTGAGGTGGTAAAGAACAGTTGAAAAACTTGGAAGGCATTCCAAGTCACACACACACACACACACACACACAACACAACACAACTGTGTCTAATTGAAAAACTTTTTCCTAAGCCATACATGCTAGCTTCAGAGTGTATTGCGTGAGAAACTTTCTACACAAAAACATTTTGAATAGGTCTGCTTCCTGCTTTATGTAGTCAAACGTGTTTACCTTGTTCCACTCTTTCTTTAGTCACATATCGTCGCCACTCTCAAGGGACGGCTCGCCCGACGGATTGCATGACGGGCTTTCTTTTTAACTATTATGATTCACAACATACTGTATACTCAGTGAGGTCAAACGTGTCTCATTTGTTTTTGTCAAGACGGTTGTTGAGTGTTGAATTTGTCTGGACAACTTGCTTATTTTCTTATTTCTGGATAAGTATAAATACTGGCGACTAATGTCAGCTTTCTTGGCCTTAAGTTTCTAAATAAAAGTTTTGAGTTTTATACCGTTGCCAGATGACGTACCCCTTACTCCTGCACACTTAGAAAAAAACTAAACTTTTTATGTTACCTTGAAATACTGAACATAATTCATTGGTTCATTCATTCATTCATTCATTTTCTACCGCTTTTTTTCATGGACATGAGCATTGATAAATAGAAAAGTAATGATGCCTACACGGCAGCACGGCGGTGGAGTGGTTAGCACGCAGACCTCACAGCTAGGAGACCAGGGCTCAATTCCACCCTCGGCCATCTCTGTGTGGAGTTTGCATGTTCTCCCCGTGCATGCGTGGGTTTTCTCCGGGTACTCGGGTTTCCTCCCACATTCCAAAAACATGCTAGGTTAATTGGCGACTCCAAATTGCCCATAGGTATGAATGTGAGTGTGAATGGTTGTTTGTCTATATGTGCCCTGTGATTGGCTGGCCACCAGTCCAGGGTGTACCCCGTCTCTCCCCGAAGACAGCTGGGATAGGCTCCAGCACCCCCGCAACCCTAGTGGGGAAAAACCGGTAGAAAATGAATGAATGAATGAATGATCCTACACATTTTTGATTCCACTGATGTTGGCATCCTTCCCTTTGAATTGATTTAATTTGAGCTTGACTTTTTTTGTCCACTCAGGATGGCTATGGTTTAAGTAAGCATATTCATTTCATGCCAAATTGAAGGCGAATGTTTAACAATCATGATAAAGCAGTATCTGTCCAAAAGTCTATTTGGTTAAACATTGATGTCTGTTATAAGTAGAACATTCTGTAGCCTCTCTTACTGTTATGAGCAACGAGTGATTGGTTTTGTAAATATCACTTGATGCTTGAGTGTGTTGGCTGTGATTTCCAAGTGTCCTTGAATGCAGTGGCAACTTGTGCCCTAGAAGTCACGAGATGCACCTGAATTCACCATTCTTAGAAAAAGTGAGCTCAGTACTGACACTTTGCTAGTTTTGATTCAGCGCTGAAATGTCAATATTTAAGGCCTCTTCAATGGAAAAACAGGACTTATTCCAAATGGCAGCTTGCGTGTTTGTGGCCCCAAACTTTAAATCAAAGTTTTGTGTTAGTGTGGCCCACACATTTCATATTATATATTCTGTGGCAACCTTTCACAAGAGATGGTCTGAAGCTTTCAGAAATATTATCTTCAATACTAGCCATTTTTCAAAAGATAACCCCTTCAGTTGTGGGCACTTTAGACAATTTTGACTGATCTTTCAAGGCACACAGAATATTGTGTTCTTCGGCTATATAAACATGGAAAATTTTGACTCCAGCCTTTCATTAGAAGAAAAAAAGTTTGTTTATACCTTTTTTTGTTCTCTAGTAATCAGCAGTAGAACATAGCTAAGTTTTTTTTTTAAATATCTTGATCCTGACAAGAAAATAGAGAAAAAAGATAACTTTTTGTAAAATTATACATTTCAATTTTGATGTTTGGAGCTGAAGAGTGAGCGCATGTGTATTCATATGTTAAAATGTCCCTACAATGCGTAACACTCGTCTGCGCTCTTCCACGTCCCTCTTCCTGTCATCCACGTCCCTCTTCCTGTCATATGTCTCCTGCGCAAAATAAACTTAAATCACATATAAATATGTTGCTGGAATCAGGCGTTCGGGATCGTAAAAATGTATAAATATGTCTTTGGTACTGAAAGAGTTCATTTGGGCAAGCAGTAACCAACATTGAGCTTGAAGACTAACTACAATTATGGTGCAGAAACCAAAAAACACTTAAGGAAACTATTACTACTATGGGGAGTAATAAACAACAATGATATTAACTGTAAATATTTATTTTAGTAACTTTGTACCTAATGTTGGAAAGCCGGAAGCACTCCCAGCAAAAGTATAATATATTTTTATATTTATATTGGCTGCACGGTGAGTGCACGAGTGGATAGAGCGCAGGCCACACAGCTAGGAGACCCGATTTCGAGTCCACCCTCGGCCATCTCTGTGTGGAGTTTGCATGTTCTCTCCGTGCATTTTACTCGTGTACTTCCTCCCACAGTCCAAAAACATGCTAGCTTAATTGGCGTTAATAGGAATGAATGAGTGTGAATGGTTGTTTGTCTATATGTGCGCTGTGATTGGCTGGCAACCAGTCCAGGGTGTACCCCGCCTCTCCCCCGAAGACAGCTGGGATAGGCTCCAGCACCCCCGCGACCCTCGTGAGGACAAGCGGTAGAAAATAAATGAATGTTTTATATTTTCTGGAAATATATGAAACCCTTTTTAGCGGCCCCCGGGTATGTTCAGTTTGAGCACCGTGAATTAAGGGAAAAGGCCTTGTTGTCTCGCCAAGATGAATACATTTCAGGCTTTTCTTCTCCTTCAAAATGGTAAGAGACAATTTTAACTAGTCATACATTTTGTCTCACCAACTGCTTTTAGCAAGTTTCATAAAAATAACACAAATCTCCCCCACCTATGACGACACTTGGTGAAGAAAATCATGATTAAAAGGGGTGTTTTAATGTGTTAAAAGCAAGTTGGGTTCAGTCAGGGTATTGTGTTTTGCGGGAAACTGCATTGTGAAACAAGCAATCAATAACCAAAGCTTAAAGCCATGGACTCGATCCAGAAAAACAAGACAAAAATCTAACATATGAAAAGTTCATCTGCTATGCTGCTTGGGCGATGAAAACCAGAACCAAATCATTGAAACACAAATATCTACACGTAACACAAGTTGCATAGTTTGAATATATATCGCCTAAAGTCATGCTGAAAGTCACGTTATTAAAATAAAAACAAAACTCACAGGTATGAAAGCCAAAGAAAAATCAGTGGTATAACTTACTCAACTTTGTCCTCTGATGAAGCAAGTAAACACGTTTCCAAACCTCTGGTCAAGGTTAGCATGCACTGACTTTAAATACAGATGTCTGTGACCTCACCTACAAGCTCAGCCACTCAGTTGCAGGGTTAAAAAAACACATACCACACACACTCCGAAACACATGCATGTGCTGGAACTGTTTTGCTATTCAGGAGAGACATAGGACCACCAATACATTGCCAGTGGTCTGGTAAGTAAATGATACCACATGTATGACAGTCTACTTGTAATGAGGAAATGCAGGAAATCCTAATTAGTCTCATTAAACTAGAAGGATAATACCAACATCAAAAACACTGCAAAACATCAGAACATTTTAAATTGCATCATTGGTTAAATATTTGCTTTTTACCCTACATTCAGTGCCTTAACCAAAGCAATGTATAAAAAATCAAGTATTTTCCACATAAACCAAACACAAATTCCCATCTCAGACATATTAAATCTAGTGTCTCCAAGAGTCACCCAAGTACTAGATCTTACAGCTGCACACTCAAACGCTGTAGAACGCAAAATCTGAGATGGTGGTGCAAAAACTGACCCTAAAATGTAATGAGTCATCACACACACCATGCATTGTCATGGTTACTGCTGAACAAGCTTTCGTCAAATAAGCTATTTTATGTGCACTCGAGCTATAGCATGGAATTGCCTCTTAATAACTCTCCAAAGACATTAATTTATCATCAAGGCATCAATCACGGTTTTGTCATTAAGCCACCGTGAACCATCCTGTCAAAAAGCATAGGACCCTTATCCCTTATTATTAGAATCTATACACAGCTTCCTCCCCTCTCATTGGCTACATCATTACAATGTAATCCTCGGTTTAAGGCAAATGTTCAAGACTCATGGTCAAAGTAATAAAAGCAATTAATATATAATAACTACTGTATGTTAACACTCATCAAAGATCTTCTATGTGGAGGAGCACTATGTTGCTTGAAAGATGACAGGGAACAGATGAGACTAAATAATGTTTGCTTCTTCCTGCTCCTTTACAGAAATAAGGAATTGTACAAGTGTAAATATGTGATGTTCCCTAATTAGAATATGCCACAGGCCAGTAATACATTTTGCTGTGGGCCAGAAATATCCCCAGGACCGCAATTTGGACAGTAAAAGCTTTACCGGCAAAATCTTTACATGAGGCAACAACTTCTTTTCCCGGATTTTTGTCTGCTGTGACTCACCATACCAAAGTCATTCTCATATGGTTCCAAATCAACAAGTTTGTGGATGAATTGCATAATCAATGATATAATGAAATCTCAAGGCACAATCACTTCAATACCAGCAGTGGTGTGATTATGTTTGATGTGATTACGATATTAAAAAAGCAAGGAAATTTCTCAAAGTGGTCTATAAGGACAAGCGGTCTGAAGAAACGCATAAAGATCGTAACACTACGTAGTCACAGGCTTCTGTTGTTGTTTTTGTATGCTTGACGACATACATAAAGTTGACGGAAATCAAACTTATCAGAGCTGTAAAGTGTAATACACTCGAAGGTTTGGTCTTGATAAGCGTGTTTTCGGACTCACCTAACGCGTAAAAATTGGAACACCACGTAGTCATAATCTTCTGTTAATGTCGTCTGCTTGATGACGTGAAAAAGTGGACTGTCCTGATAAACTTGACGTGCTTACAGACGTACTTGTTTTTTTTTCCGGTGATAAAACTTACTAACATTTTACATTTTACAGCGAGGACCGAGCCGCGGACCAGGGAAGCCGCGGGTCATCACCCAATCAAACCCGACACAGTCGACGTCACCTCGGCGTGTGTGAGATCCCCAGTCACTGACAGCCACTACGCTCAATAAGACCACAATGTCCCGCTTTGGATCACCGTCCCCTCGCCGTCGGAATCAAACCCGGAATACATCGAGCAGCAATATAACCAAAACAAGTCGGAATTGTGAACCGGAGCTAACGGCAAACTTACGATGGGCTCAACTTACCAGCTTCCGTTTACATTCTGCTCGACCCGGCTTGCTGTTGTCTCACGCCAAGCGGTGCTAGAACCGACGACAGCACGGAAAAATCACCGAACATTTGATAGGGGAGAATTGCTGGTTATAAATAGTCATGATAGCCCTCTGGTGTGCCGCTGGAGAGGTCCACACAAGCCCCAGGAAATACGTCACGGCCGTGGACTGAGCGGGGACGTTAAGGAGACACCCACTCGGTATGGTGCTGCGACAGCACCACCTTCTGGTTGCAAGCGGTATTGACGACAGCCGTAAAGAGAGTTCTTCCAAAGGTAAAAAACGGAAGTGAGATCCCTTCCACAAATGCAAAAAGAACTGTGATGCCAGCCAAGACCCTATAAGAAATATATTTTTTAGTTTAACATTAACACAATTTGATGTAATTATGGTAAAGCTTGAGTTACATTTGTTGCATCTTGCATCTGTATCCATATAATAAAGTTGTATGTATGCAACCAACACATTTACTGAAGAAAAAATTGCATGTATTTTAACAGTGATAGATTATAATAAGCAGATTGATATTATCTAGGAAAAATACAATTAATATTTTTTTTATTTACAATGAAAAACAAAAATAGTAAATAAAGGGACCAACACACGACCCACCAAAATACAGTATTTAATGCATATACAAATGTGTGAAGAGGTGCTAATTAAACATGCTGAAGCATTTTAAAATGCCATAAGATGCCATATCCAGAGACTTAGAGCGAGAAAGCTTAAAGTGTTGAGGGCTGCTGCAGCGGAGTTTCTCCCTGTGGAGGCAGAGGAACATTCATGAGGGCTGGCTTCATAAATCAAAAAAAAAAAAACATCACAGTCGTTGCTTAGAAACAAACATTACTATGACATATGGGGGAAAATGAGGTTTTGTCACCATTTTTTGTCAGCATTACACACCTCTCAGCTCTAGTGGCACATCTCCTTCATACCGAGCAAGTCTGACATTGTGTCTCTGCTCGTTGTCAAGCTCTGTCCACTGCTCATCAGTGATGGCCCACGCCTGCTCTGCACTCAGCCAGGACAACTGGATGGCACTGAACACAACCTAGCGGGAACACATCCAACACTATGTCAAAAAGCCACACCATTAATGTTCTTTGTCAGACAGAACAATGCACAACTTGTCCTGAATGTATACTGTGTACAAAACAAAAAGGCTTGAGATGCCCTGTAGTTAACATCCACTTGACATAAAGTTTGGTGAAAGGTGGCACTCACTGCGGTCTTTTTTGGTGAAAGCAGACTGATTGCTTCAGCTGTGATTCCTTCCACTTGCTCTCGTGTCAGAGCTGACAAAACAATGTCTTCCAGGCCCGCTGAGTATACAAAAGTTTGACAAACATTGTAGTTAGATCATAATAGTGGCTGGAAATAGTTATTTTCAACTTTTCCAGTTTCACTCTCAAACCCCAAGGATACAGTTTTTAATTGTTTCAATCCATCAGATAATTGTCATTTACTTCTTGCTTTTTTTTCCTCACTCTGGATGTGGCACAATAAAAGGTTTTCAACAAAAAGTTAGCATCCTTTGGGATATTACATTCATCTGTACCTGCCAATGTCCCAATTTCAGTGAAAACTTCAGGTCCCCAAGCACTGACTGGACCAAAGGCCTCAGGTCTGGACAAACGGCTTGTCAAAGCCTCCATCTGCTGTTCTGTGCATGGCAGGGACATCTCTCGTAGGAATCGGACCGCCATGCTGTCGTTTCAGAAAGAAAGTTTGGGGATTTAGTCCTCTGAGCATATACAAAATATTTACATGAAGCCTTTGTATACATCCTCTCTATGGGTTATGTGTTAGTCTTTTAGTGGGAATTAATCAACTCATTACAATAAAACTAATTCTGTAGCCCTGATAAGTTGGAAAGAGGTATTATCCTCCTTGTTTGGTTAGTTTTAGGGTTATGCAGAGGATAAAAGATTTTATGATGTGGCACATTTACATTATGATACATCGAAGTAATAAAATTGTAAAAGCAGCTTTATATTTTTTTTTTCTTCATGATTTTACCTTAAATTCTGGTAAATAAGTCACACCCACTAAATTTATATTATTTATATTATACTGTGTCACGCCCGAGTCCATGAGAACAAGGCATCAAGGAGCCAATCTTAAGGTATGAAAAAAGTCAATATGAGCTTGTCAACCCATTGGAAAATGCAGGAGATCATTACTCAATATAACAGTCTGAATCACGGTGTCATCTTGCACACAACACAAAATTCATCACACAGTAACTTAATACTCAAAATGTATGCCTAATAAATATACAAACATGTACCAATACAAGTTTAAATGGGGAAAAAAAGTTTTCCCATGATGCATTTTTTTAAGCAAAGCATGTCCTGGGAGGACAAGCAGCACCTGAAATGGTGACAGGGGCTGCAATGCTGCCTCTGCCGACCAGAGAGAGCCAGAGGAGCCCAGGGCCCAGAGGGAGGCTGATGTCATTCCAACGGCTCGATGAATGCCTTGCTGAGATGCAATGCATTTTAGACTCATATTTGTACATGTTTGTATATTTGGCATTTAGAGTTTGAACCTGCTGTGTTTAGTTTAAGTTTAATGTTCATAGTAAGATGACACAGTGAGTCACTGTTGTACTGTATATAATGACCTCCAATGGGTTGACAAGCTTGTTGTGAGTGCACTGATAGCTTGTGATTGGCACTTGCCAAAAAAAGCTACCGTTTCCTCACTGACTTGCGAGCAGCACAGTATTTAAACAATTAGTAGTAGTTATGAAGTAAAGGAGATGTCACAAGATTAGATTTACGGTTTACATGTAAGATTTGTTTTATACCGCTATTTACCAGGAATAAATTGTGATGATATACACACCACTGAGTGTCTTTCGAAATGTGTTTGTGGACGCAGAGACAATCACACAGAGATTAATTGACTGACCTGAGGTTGTAAGGGTTCAGTCTTGTCATCTCCGAGGGATACAGCCCACAGATCAGATGGCCAAATGTCGCCAGATCAATGACTGATAGGTGCTCAATCTTCAGGTTGAGTTTGTGCATCATTCCCGAAACGACTGCTCTCATCTGAAAAGTGATACAGGAACACACACATTCGCCTCTGTGAGTGGGTCAGTGTGGATTCATTTCAAGTTCACATTCAGTTTACCTTCCTAGGGCTCCAGTGTGTCAGTGTCCCCAGATGGGCCCAAAAAGCAACATCAGTCAAAGAGATGTCATGCAGTTCTCTGACTGCCATCTCAGTCACCAGAGAGCCAAGAGCCAGCACCTCATCTGCTCTGAGCTCACTCACTGGACTGAACGCCTGCAGTGGTCAGAGAACAGCAACATTTCAGTCACAGACAGATGTCGATAATTAAATTTCACACAGCTTGAGGCAACACCATCATTTCTTTTTGGCTCCGGGGTGATGGAGACTAAATGGACTGCTACATTTACTGTAGCATATATGAGGCACACTTGAAAATTTTAATAAAATACAATGCATGGTCAGTGAAAAGTGCATTAATATTGAAAGCATAGGTAATGAATTTCAGCAACCATTTTTATCACAGTAGAAACTCTCAAGGGATAATACTACAGAAAGGAAAATTGGATATACTTTAGAGTAGACAATGTAGAACATTTATGGAACAGATTTACTATCCGCTGAAAATTACTCAACTTTCTCAGCCAGCCTGAAAAGCTGGCAGCACAAGTGAGTACCAAAATAATGATGTCTTGCTTACAGTTAAGTATGGTGGTGGTCGTATCACGGTCTGGTGTTATGGGGTTATGTATGCAAACTGAACAGCATAGCCACATTCTTTTCAATAATTTCTAGCTTTCCAGACAAATACAATTTCACTTTAACTAACCAGTGCATAAATATATTAATAATAAGCCCCCTTTAGTTTCTCCACTCAACCTTGGAGCCAAATTAAACACATAGCACAATTTAACCAATGAGCCAATTAAAAAATCCCATGAGCATGTAGCATTACTGACCTGCCTAAGTTTGACCCACAGTGACCTGCGCTGGTCGGGGCTTAGTGAAGCATCCTGGCCAAAGACTTCTACACATTCTCTCAATTCCACTTGTGACATGTGCCTCAGCTGAGATGATGTCCAAGCTGACGGGAAGGTACTTTTAATGTCTACACAGCTTGGGACTACGCCAAGACACACACAAAAAAAAACGCTCGTTAAAAATCACTCAAAACATGTTTGATTTGTACTCCATATCAACCTATTGCAGGATTACCCAAACTTAGGGTGGGGAGACATTTTGGGTCATATGACAACTTGTATGTGTCCTTGATTGCTGATTGTTAGAACCAATCAGGTCAACAATATACAGTTTGATACAGTAGTGCTGTTTTGCTCTTAGTGGTTGTATGTACAACACAAAATAGCATACAATTTTTCACTTTTGGAACTACTTGTAAAAGAACTTTTTGCATCCCTGCCTTGTGCTTTTACAATCCCTCGCATGAGACTCAGTGTCTTCTCTCTTTGGTGATGTTGGTCCATGCACCGCCTCAAACAGACTCCACTCAACACACTGTCCTCCCAGCGTTCTTGACCCCCAAGAACCTGCTCCACTGTATCTTTATTCAGCACTGTCTAAACAAGGGAAATACGTTATACTCTCATCTAAGATAGCCCATCTGATGTTATTTTATTTGGACGTAGTGTCGGTTGCTCACCAGTGGGATGGAGTTAATCTGCTTTGTCGACAGAGAAAACAGCAGCCTTCCCAAATGCTCAACATCCCCGACTTGCCACTTGGATGGCTCCCTAGCAAACAGAGTATTAGGGTCACACTGACAACAAAAAAAAAGATTAACAGAAAAGTTGTAAGATGAGGATGTGAGGTTGGACTTAGTAGTTTGACAAATGTATTTGCGACTGATTACATTTGTATTCCAGTCTATTACAGCTGGGCATAATTGTAGTCATTATAAAAATGTATCTCTTGATGTGTTATTGACCCAGATTTCATAGTTCAAGCAGACCTGTGACCTGTTTTAAAGGGGACATATTATGCTCATTTTGGGCCCTTTGTATTGAGGGTTCCTACAGAGCAGCTACACACAATAATCCGCACAGAAAGCTGTCTAGATCTTTCAGAATCTACACCTATTCCAGCTGTATTTCCTTGGAGTTCCTGCCCAGGGCCCGTCTCCGATCACACCAACTCTGCTGTGATTGGTCCCACCTGGGCAAGCCCATACATGGAAGTTTGCCTCGCTGTGATGTCACAGTGAGAAAAAACTCTCCTGAGTGTTCAGAGCCATTCCAAACGTTCAAGGCTCACTTCCAAATGTGCAAACCTCATTAAGTGAAACTTTGGCATGGTTTAACACGATAATACAACATTCTAACAACATGTATATATAGGTCAGAAAAGTGGGAAAAGCATAATAGGTCCCCTTTAAGAGTTAATTTACCCAATCATGTCTTTCTGAGTGATCAGCATGCTGATGTCTCTTAGTGCTTCTTTGGGAAGGCAGAAGCTTCTCATCTCCTCCAGTCGCAAAGCCAGAGCCCTCCTGTCTACCAGTGCCAAACTGTCTCTATCCAAGAAAGGCAGAAGAGGTCCCAGCAAGTCCAGAGTGGTACCATCAATCACGCCACTAATCAGGGTAGAAGAGCCCTGCAGAGCACCACACATGATTGTATCTAATATCTCATATCGGTATGCTTTGAAGTATCCAAATATTAAAGCAACACACGTATACTGTCTGTCTAAATTAATTTTGGAATCAAATCAAATCATCACTTGGCATCCCTGATGGGCGTTAATTCAACCAACATTGATTTAATCAAGACTCAATGTTGCTTTCAACACTCACAGGTTGAATGAATATCAGCAGCATAGTTTCTACTTAAATGTGTTGTTGTATAACATCCAGACTGTATATGTTGATAGTTTATTACCAGTTCTCTGATGGCCCTCTCGGCTATGTTTGTCTGCTTGTAATGTGGTAGTAGGAGGAAATCTGCAAAGTGTGCCTGGACATGGTCCAGAACAGCCCTAAAGGATGTGTTGGAAAGGTCATCCATCATTGCCACTCTGAGAGAGAATAGAGCAGAAGTATATCTTTTGGATGAACTGTAAAACAAGCTATTGACGTGTCAAATGAGCAGATACTTGCGGTAATGTTGCTGAAAACCAAGGGCTCATAGGGCTGAGATCCGCTTCAGGTTGTTGTCTAAGTGCTTCTATGAGACATTTTCGCTTAACACATAACACAAAAAGAACAAGTTAAGATATTTTTGTAGACAGTTTATGCCTATTTAACATGATTTTCATTCATTAACGGGATGATTCAGCACTTTTCCTCTCACCAGAGCAGGTCTCAGGTGTCCGGGCAACCAAGTAGCAAAGTGAAGCAGCTCTGCAAAATCACTGTCGTTGTGCCAAAGTCTCAAAAATGCACATGTCATTCCACCTCCAACATGACCCAGCTGTCTACAAACAGAAGTCGTTATTTCATTCAACAGCAAATGATACTACTACCAGGCACATGTACACAAGAAACAGCTGTACACCAATCAAACTACAACCACAGTAATAAACATATTGTTACATTAACACCTTAGTGAAACTAATTCTTCATTTGTTTCACCTTGTAATGATTCGTCAAATTAGTGACTCACCTCAACATCTTCTTGGTGATATTTTTAGAGTCATGCATCCACCTAAACAGCAGCTGAGCCTGTCCAAACAGAAAATTTGTCTTGAATTGTGAGGGCATGTAACAAATTTGAATTTAGAAAGCTTTATTGTCATTGTCATTACTACAAAATGGCCAATTGTCATATATACTGCTCAGAAAAATAAAGGAAAACTTAAAACAACACAGTGTAACACCAATCAATCCCACATGAAATCAAACATGGAGGTCACACACACTACTGAGCCTCATTTTGACTTGTTTTAGGGACACTACATCGAAGTTGTAGTTGTAGTCATGTGCGCAGCTACCACAGGCTATTGCCCGGGGCCACAAGATGTCCAAAGGCCCCCAAAAGTCTCAAAAAACTGTTTATTGATTTTTTTCTTCAATTTTAAAGTACATACTACTGTTTTAGTCTTAATTCATGTGCTGAGCGGTAAACTGTGTTAAATGTTGCTTAATGTTCCTATCAATTACAGTAAAAGCGTTGAGATGATTGACTTGTTAGGTAATAATAATGCCCCGGGGGATTTTAAGGACTTTTATCTAGTTCAGGAAATAGCATTTTCTCATATTCACACTTGTTAGAAGATGATAAACATTATTTCAAATAATTTTCAGAGTGGTATGCAACCATGGCTAAGTAAACTGAAAAGTATGTGGAGGGGTCTTTTGTGCAGTCCATGTATTTGTTATGTCATTTATCTCTCTAGATATCTGATACAGACAACCCAAAATAGCGCCCACAGCCCATAACGCATTGCGCTATCATGTGGAAGTATCATGAGAGTTCGTCTTGGCCACATACTCCAAGATGCCTGCGTAAACATACCGAATGGTACTTTGCACGCAAGCGGGCGAACACAAGCCAAGGCAAAACTTTATCAAAAATGTGGGTTGTTAACTGAAAAACACGCTAACCGAGGCGGATGTTAACCAAGGTACTCCTGTACTGTATGCATGACTTTCCATCTGGAGCTGAGTACAAGGAACAATTGTATCTACATTATACAATCAATAACAATCAATGATAAAAACACCTGGGTTTCAGACATCATGTGACACAACATGGACTCAATTTTAGATATGTGATACATATGTGATACACTATTGCATAGCGCACTATAGACTGAATATCTTTGATTTGTCTGGCTGCTTTTACTGTACAGGTGGTGAACACAGCCTAATAGACTCTTGGCTGTGACAAAAAGCCCTTTAACGTAGCTATGATTAATTTATAGTACATTCTTCCGCACCACCGTGTCAGAGCCAAACTAATTAGCGTGATGGAGGTTGGTGCCGACAGAGCATTAATATCCTGAAAGGCTCATCTGAAGCATATCCAATGACTTGCAGAATAATAGGAGTGAAGCTATGAGGATTAATTGTTCACTTTTTCTTCATTTGTGTAAGCGTGTGGGAGCCTATTGCCGTGCGCAGAAAAGTTGAACACCTCACAAGATGAAGTTTAATGTGCACCTGCTGTGGCGACCAGTTGATGTCTCTGTACAAGCTGCTGTCTTTGGGGAGTTGTTGCCTCTGCAGGGCCTCACTCAGCTTCCTCAAAGGAATTAATGGCAGGAGACAGTTCACATGCTGAGTGATGTTTGGCGAGTGTCGCTGTAAAGCCTGCTGATGTATAATTGAACACAAAGTAAGCACCACAGCAAATTACTTAAGGAAAGTGGGACATATTCGAGAGAGTAAATAGCATCACCTCCTGCATTGCATTGTATAGCAGTGCTTTATGGCCAGGTTTCAGTTCAGTCAGCATGTTACTCCAACACTGGCAGCGGGTGCTTTCATTGACCTCAGACCAGTTGAGGTTGCTCAGCACAGCAGTGGAGAGACCAGAGTGTAATGGCTTCAGTCGACACAATGTTTCCACTGTCAGCTACCGGGGAGACAAATACACTTGGCACTTTCAGTTAAGCTGACCCTTGTTCAGCAAACATATTCTCCAAAATGTATACTTACATCGGTGTCTTTGGAAATCTTGGACAAAATTCCAAAAGCCTGGAAAATATTACAAATTAAACAGGAATGAAAAGTCCTAATCCAAAATGTATTCAGGATTACAGTATGTGAAAAGACAGAGGACAGACAGCCCACCGACTGTGCAGTTTTGCTTTAACAGGATAAGCAGATGGGTAAGCAAATAGTTGTTAAGTTTACATACTATTATGTACCCCTGATTAATGCCTCTTTAATACTGTGAGCAAAAATTATAGCATTAATATCTTTGTCAAGGCAAACGATGTCAATTATGGGTAATTAAATGTCTTAAAATGACTTAAATGTTCTGCCCGTATTCGTATGAAGACATTTTGGTTAATGGCAGTCCTGTTTTTCCAACCAATCTCACCCAAATTTAATATGAAATTGATACATATCAAATTCTGTGGTGCTTTGGCAAAACATCTTTGGCAAAACATAGCACAATTTTGGAGCACATTGAGATTCAAATTTCAAAATCCAAATTTATGGCATCAAACTTTTGGTTTTAAAGGGGACATATTATGCTTTTTTTCAAATTTCTGATCTATAAATGTAGTTGGAATGTTGTTTTCCCGTAATAAACTATGCCAAAGGTTCAGACAATGACGTTTGTGCATTTGGAATTGAGCCATGAAAGAACGTTCAGTTTCAGTTCTTTGTGAAGTCATAGTGTGCCGACAGTGAGCACACTGAAACACTCACCACCTCTACCCCACCCCCTCACTACACAGCTTTGTCTAAGATTTTACGGTGTTAGCAAGGAGCCATGGCATTGTCTGTTTTTTCAGATTTGAGGGACAGCTAAATTGCCTAGAGTCAGCTATCAGGCAGAAGTGGTTGGAGTTGATCATTTTGAGGACCAGCAAGAGAAAAATATGGGACTGTTTTGTAAACATGGGTGAAGCTGCATTATCCGTCAGCTGCAAGTAACCATTCATAAGTGTCCTGTTTATTTTGTGGACGTAAGCAGTTGTCTGTGTAGCATTATAGAGTGTGTATACAGGGGGCGGGGTGTAAATTACACGCTCACCGATGTCTGGAGCTGCTAAGAGCCTTTTTTCAACATCAGTCACAGGTAGTCCTGCAAAAAATTACAACTAGCTCCTAACCACTTGATGATGAATGTAGAATATATATCCTTAATCCTGCATATTTTCCAGATTTCTGTGGCCATTCATTAAAGTTACACTAAGATTGCATAAAAGTGGGAAACAGTGATAAACAACATGGGGAATAAACATACCTGCTTATGCTTACCTGTGCTGGAGAATATCTGTGTATTCCTGGTTGGGAGAGGAGCTCCAGGAGTTGCTGCGATGGAAGCGATAGCAAGAAGGATGATCCTAACTGGGGGAGCAGAGTACTGAGGCCGGTCAGCTCCCCAGGAGCCATGCTGCTGGCATTCAGTGTCTGTACTGCTGGTATCAACCAGGACGAAAGCTATCCAAATGGCACGGATAGATATTGAAAGTCATAACATTCGGAGGATGGTTTTCTGCAGATGTCTCACCCTGCCACTGGCTCTAATGAAGCCCTTGGACACACACTGAAGAAGCTGCCTCTGGAGAGTGAATGACACGGCTGAATTGTGAAGAAATGAATGCAGGTCAAGTGGATCCAAGTAACAAGCAAGGATGCCAAGCCTGCAAAACAAGATTCACCGCAACACATGTCATCTCGACAACTGGAAAAGGTCAATGCAGCTAATTATTGCACTCATATGAAATCATGCATTCATTTTCCAGGACCAAAATGGTACCTATATGTTCCCAAACTGTAAAAGTCAGATGTAAAAGCAGTACTTTTGAAGCTTCCACCACATTAAAAGGTCATTATATCCCTCAAGGTACAACGCTGCACTTCTTTTTCAACATGAACTGTCTCACCTCATTATGTTATCAACTGTGACATTTTTATTCTTGGTGAAAATGGTCCGGACAACATGGCGTCCTCTGACACCATCCAGGCTGCTGTTGCCGAGCAACTCCACCAAAGGGGTGAGCTAAAACAGAAAATACTTCATATTACTGGAAAATGGCTGATATCAAGGAAAACAGTTACAATAGACATCTCCACACAACTTGTTGTGAGGTCAGCTGCTGGAAATGACTGATGGGAAGGTAAGGCAGAAGAGGGATGATGGAGCTGAGGAAGTAGGGTGGCCAAGTGGGGACATCACCCAGGACTGACTGCAGGAGTCTTTTAACAAATGCCTTTTTCTGTGGCGACTTCATCTCTGGGCTGTGGTCACGAATGGCAGCCAGCCTTGAAAGCAAAGCCAAAAATATGACAAATTCACTCAAGGTCGCCTGCATTTGATTCTTTGCAGAGTCAGCAACTCACACGCTGTCATTAACCATCAGAGAGGCTGGGAAGCTCATGATGTCGGAGACAGACATGAATGGGATGAACTGGGACAGATCCACAAAGAGTTCTGGGGTAACTTTGGGGAATTTATTGATAAAAGCAGCAGTCATTGTTTCCATGGCCTGCAGCTCTTTTTGAGAAGCCTAGCGGGAAGAAAACGAAAAGGACAAAAACAGATGTGGGTTCAAAAAGATCATCTGTCATACATTCAAAGTTGATTGAGCAGATCACATGACAGCATCTGCTACAGTTAAGTCGAGTATTGGACAATGACAGTTGCGTTTTGTCTTTATACTCTACTATAATGTAATAGAAATAACACTCAAGTTGACTTTGAAGTCATTTTAAGATTATATGACATTTACTGTTTAGGAATTACAGCCATTATATATACGTATGGTAGTGGTTTCATTTTATTTGAACACGCATACAAGTTACATCACATAATGAACCCAAACAGGAACAATAGACATTTTCAGGGGGTCCAATATATTTGGAAAGGTTCATTCATTCATTATCCTCACTAGGCGGGGTACACCCTGGACTGGTCGCCAGCACATATAGACAAACAACCATTCACACTCACATTCATACCTATGGACAATTTGGAGTGGCCAATTAACCTAGCATGTTTTTGGAATGTGGGAGGAAACCGGAGTACCCGGAGAAAACCCATGCATGCACGGGGAGAACATGCAAACTCCACACAGAGATGGCCGAGGGTGGAATTGAACTCTGGTGTCCTAGCTGTGAGGCCTGCGTGCTAACCATTCATCGTCGTGCAGCCTATTTTAAAAGGTGTCGCAACAGAAATAAACAGAAATAAACAAATTTTCAATAGCACAAAGAACGAATATATTCATCAATAACTACGGTCAGTGGTCCAAACGCTTTTCAGACCCTGAAAATGAAGATAATATGCAAAAAATGGTTGTGATTCCCAAATGGTAAATGCCATATTTATGTGAAACCCATTAAATCTCAGCTGAAAGTCTAAGCCTAATAAAAAAAAACATCTGTCAGTTTTATAGGTTGGTAGGTTTATAATGAGATGAGAATAGCCACATGTTTCTTTTAGTGCAGGACTATTCAAATAAATTGTTCTGGAGCCACACTCCCACCACTATTACCAGTAATATTTGTATATTGCCAAATGTTCAACATTGTGTTCAATAAAGTCAGGAAGACATACATTTATCTTCTATTATCTTCATTTATCTTGTTTTTAAGCACAAAGAGCAAAAAGGCTAGTCAAAGATCCTATATATCACAGAAGTGTTATGCTGTTATTAAGGACTAGACAAAAGATCGTCTTGAATTGAACTTAAATTTGGGCCACCTGTTGAATTGCCCTGTTTTAATGTAACTGAAGCGTTCAAACAAACCCGACTGGTTTCAACTTGAATGTGATCCCAGCTTTGATGCATATGTGAGAGGAACCTCTTGACTGCATCTTTCTCTGCAGACATCACCAGAGTGCGAATGCTGTCTTTTGGCATTTTGAGATATTCCTGTAGTGATACAGAATAACAACAAATTCAGTTCATGGAATGTACTGGAGATACATGTGAATTTACCTGCAGAAGAACCCTTAGAGCAGATGAGTTGTCGTCCTGCTGAATGAGGTCCCACAAGACAGGCTGAGGTGCCACCACCACAAAAAGTTAGTGCCTCTTCAGTAATGGACATGTGTGTGTGTGTGTTATCTTACGCTAAAGCAGCTCAGTAGGTCCTCTTTAAGGACTGGGTTCAATTCTCGCCGGAGGAAGACCCCCACAGTGTGAAGGACGCTCATGGAGGCCTCCGGCTGCAGTGTGCTCCACGATCCATTCTCAAGGAGACTGGAAAGGAGGATGGCCTGACTCAAACCTTGTCGGGCCTCTCGCTCCCCCTCATCCAGACCAGAAGAGAGGCCTACCATGAAGTCCAGCACCCTTAACACATATCCAAGCAAGACAAAATATCCTTGGTTCTCCGCTCCCTCAACCCGGCACACATTGAGCTTGTGTAACACTTCCAGCATCAGCTGTGCTGGGTCCGCACACAATAGTGATGTGTCAAACTCATATTGTGCTGGGAGCATGTCAAAAAACTTCTGAAGTAAGCACTTGCTGTCTTCTACCTCTGCTTGGAGGTCTGCACAAAAGTCAAACAAGTGTGGCATCAATTCCAGCAACTGTTGATACAGCGATGCATTCAGGCACATGTACTCCCTCAGTCCATGTGCCTTCCCACACACTTCCAGCATGGTCACGTTGAGGAAAGTCTGCACAGCCCACTCGTGGTATTGACAGGTCTTCTCAGTGGTATCAACAGTGGAGAGGTTGTGTTGTCTGAAGCAGTATGCTGCAGCCCAGCTGCCCTCTGGCAAGGACCGGTGGGATTCTAATGGTTCTCTCCCACACAAAGCTGAGATAAGAGCAGAGTTGTTGGGCAGAAAGCAGCGTCTGAAAGTCTGAGCACTCACGAACTTGCTACTGCCCAGCTGAGACAGACAGCTCTCCACAAGCGCTGGACTTCCTGTTGCACCACTTGATAGGTGCACACACAACTGTTCAATACTTGTCTGGTTAAACACGTTGGAGTTGTTTGTCCTTGCAGGCTGCAATTGGTGAGAAAGAAATGTAAAATGAGTTATGCATGATTATTACAGTGGAACATAATTAGCGTTATTGCAAACTGCCTGTGTGAACACAAACCCACCACAGTAATATTTTGTCATTATGATTGTTATTAGAATAGTAGTAGTGGCAGGAGTCATATATAAACTGAACTAGTAAAGTAGTTCCCCTAATAATCCCGCCTACACTTTTTGTTTTGGATATGTGCCCTTTAAAATGTTAATAATGTGTTTATTATTGTGGTAGTAGTGTTCATCATCATGCAATATGCCTTTAATTAATTGACAAACCTAATGAACCACATGACAGGGCAAAATATTACAAAGATTTCATACTGTCACTCTACATGTGTACCTAATATAGTGGCAGTTCAGTGTACTGTCAATATGAAATGGTCTTCACCTGATGTGCCCTCTGCAGCCAGAAAGAGGAGTTGGTGCACACCGTGTTGTTGAACTCATGAGCAAAGAACTCACTGCACACATGAACCCAAAGGAAGTCCTCCTCGGCTGCAGACAGGTACCAAGCTGCATCAGAGCAGGTGGCATGCAGGTCCAGACCCATCTCAGCCACAACAGGACTCACTGAGCCATTCTCTCCTTCCAGCAGTTTACAGTAGAGGAACACTGTGAAGTTGGAGACTCCTGTCAATGCTGGGATGGATTCATTGCACGCCGCTTCCAGAATTTCTGCACTAGTTGAGTACTCCATCTCTCTTTGTTGTTCACTCTTTGATTGTGGTTTTTTTGTGCGTTTTTGGTTGCTTTTTTGGGATGATTTAGGACTGGACTTTGCAGTCTTTTGCCTGAAGCCGTTATCATCGGCGGGACAAGACAGGAATGGCAGCGTGTTTGGGAGCCCATGGGTACTGACACCCAAAGCTTGAGTGTTCCATGTCACGTTATGTCGTATACCCCTGCATTTGAATCAACACATGGGAAGAAGTATTAGACAACTTGCTACCAAATGGGATACGTGAATAATCTTACCATAAGATCAGCTGCCTCAAGTTGCCTTTAGAGAGACACGAAAATAAATATGAGTAGGAGTTGGAAAAAGCAAATACACGCCGGAATTTTGTGTCTGATGTAACAGCAGATCGGCCAACAAATCTCTAGATATCATTTACTTACAACAATAAAAGGCTATTTATAGGTTATCACATGGTTTGTCTGGTATCAGGCCAGGTATCATGCCCCCAAGTGTCAATATCAGCCCGAGACCGAAGGTCTGATACTGACACTTGGGGGCATGATACTGGGCCTGATACCAGACAAACCATGTGATGATCTTATTATCACATACTATTTGATCATGAGCTTATTATCACGTATTATTTAATCAAAAGACCATTTTGTTTCCAGAAAATTTTCAGTTTATTACATGTATTATATCTAAGCAGTGTAAACTGTGTGTTCACACTGTTTTCTGATTGGTTGTTTCACGGGCACGATACCAGAGCAGCGTGCTCTGAGTGGACAGCTACGGGGGCTGATACTGGACATGGTTAAACTCTATATTTTATCAGTATCACTGCCCTGGGCTTTGACACAGTATCATTTCGGCCGTTTCCCGTATCATTCATGGGCGGTTTCTAGGGTACAGGGCCAATTAATACTGTAGTATGTGATAATACCGAATATAGTTACCAATAATCAGTCATGTCGCTAGTCTCACCTACTGAGCATTGTCCTCTTGCATTGGGCTGTGGCATATCCACCAGACTGCTGACATCATCAAGCATGGCCATGGTAACTCGTGACACTTTCTTTCTCAGGTTACCGTATACAGAGCTCCCTATCCTGTGTAGGAGGCCCGTCCTCAGCCCATCCAAACTTTGAACAAGTGCTAGATTTTTCTGTGCCAAGTTGCCTCCACTTGAGCGTGAGAGTGCTTGCAGGAATAAATTCCGCATAGAATCTGAATCTGGTGTTCCCTTTGTGTCATCTAGTGAAGTATTTTCTGTTAATAAATCCTGCCTTATGGCTTCAGGAGGCAAGCTGAAGGGTTTAATGCGTCCACTCGAGCCTCTCCTGTGGTCTGCATCCTCCCCATCTGAATGTAAACTTATCATGGGGCTCCAGCTGTGTGTTTCCAGGAGGCGGAGTACATACTGAAGCCAGCCGACACCAAATGGACAATCAGTGCGACCTTTCAGTGCGCAGATAAAACCCTGCAGGCCTGCGCTGGCTTGGCCGTATGTCCCACTGATCAGTGCCTGCAGAGCGGCCTCCAGCACAGCGCTCACTGTCCTCCAGTTCTGAGACGTCAAAGTCAGAAGGGATTTGTGAGGCTGATGCTGTAGGAGGCTTGTTATGCTCTGCATGAGGCCCAGCAGCCAGTCCCAGTGTGGGCTGCCTCTGAGAGACAGAAACCAGTCCTTCACTTGAATGCTTGGACGAGGTGGCACTCGGCCATTCCACTGGCTCTGTGCAGCATTCCCTTCAGTTTGGAGAAAGAAATAGAGCACTTTCTCCCACAGCTGGTCCTGATCCGGATCTACAGATGCCTCTTCCGATCCTGTACTCATATCTTGGAGATACTGGGAGATGTTGTGGAGGAAGCCAGAGAGACAATGTTGTTGATCAATGAGCTGGTTTACTGAAGACTGGCTTTTACCAGGAAGTAAACCACTTAGTGTTTGAAGGCCCCCCAGTAGATTAGTCATCCAAGGGTGCAGAAGGACATCCATGATCGTTTCTTTAGGGTTCTTTTGTGGATTCCAAGCACCTTCGTTATTCAGTTTTGATAGGAGCTCCTTGAGTATGTCATCTTTCTGTCGTTCTTTTCCCATTCCTGAGGATTTCCATTAAGGATGAGTAATATGTAAATATGTTAATAAAACAAGACAATATAATAATAATATATATGTAAATATTATATTATAATAATGTAATATAATATAGTCACATTGCACTAACCTGTTTTCTCAGAGGATCCTTGTCGAAGTAAAACAACACAAACTAGGAAGAATGTGAACTGAAGAGTGGCCATACTTGATCTTTCATGTGCAGCCTTCATTTCATTCAGTGGGACACAGTCACATCTTTCTCACTGATAAGCATGAACCTGGGGTGTGGAAGAGAGGGAGAGTGACAGGCTACCACATCCATCCATCTTCCATCCACATATAGACAAACAACCATTCACACTCACATTCATACCTATGGACAATTTGGAGTCACCAATTAACCTAGCATGTTTTTGGAATGTGGGAGGAAACCGGAGTACCCGGAGAAAACCCACGCATGCACAGGGAGAACATGCAAACTCCACACAGAGATGCTAAAACGGAGAATCGATCCCGATCTCCTGACTGCGTATGGCCTGCTACCACATCACTTTGCCATATATAAAGCATGGCGAATAAGGTATGTATCAAGACTTGAATTTTGCTTAAAGTTTTACATTTGACTGAAAAAAAATCAAAGATGGAAGAAAACGGCTAGCCACCTTTTTATCTTAAGATTATGCTTTCAACACCTTGCTGTATGAGCTATGCAAACATACTAAAAATATCAGCGTTTTGACTAAAAAACTGCACAAATGTGCACATAAATAGGGGCATTTTACTGCAGAAATAAGAATTTGACAGTCCATGATATACTGCTGTGACTCTTTCAAAAAAAGGGTCACATATGTAGCTGATGTCTTGTAGTGGACTACTTGGCTGCTGGCCACAATTAAACAGCAAACTCTAACAAATTCCAAACTGTCTGTAATCACTGAATTATTATGTGTAGTTTCTACATAGGGCATGAAACTCAATAGCTTACTATGAAAGTATCATGGATCATTCACAAAATATTTTTTTTTGTAAAACCATGTTGTTGTTTTTTTTTTTAAAGGCTGATGAATGAGAAGCATACAAGGCACAACCGACAAACCTGGATTATGAAGTGTTTAAAATATTTGAAATAATGTAAAAGCAATTAAAGAACTCACCCATGACTTCTTGAAGTATCAAGTTAGCCGCATGCTTTCCATGGAGGTATCAACATACTCGGAACTGGCCTCCGAGTACACCTTCTCTGTTTCGCTGCCGCACTCTTTAGTTTTCACTCTCCAACCCCCTCCCACTTTGGTGCAGGTGTAAATTGCTGGTTGGCATCGTCCTGTATGCACGTTGGTTGACTACTATAATTCAAAAGAATATACCCAACATAGAGACATCTTCAAAAGTGAATACTGTTAGGTAAGTCTATGGAACAAAGATGTTGTTTTTGTCTCCTCAGGTCAGGTTATAAGAAGGTCACCGCACAGATAAAATCTGGATGGGTTTAATCACACTCTGGATTTTCATCCTTCTCTGAAGTCTCCCAGCGACTAATTTCCTATTGAGCTGTCTCTCAGCAGGAGCTCTATTAGAGTTTGGCTTTGTTGGAGGTTTAGTCTTACGGCGTGGTCCGGGCCAACGGGACTGAGTAGGCTGTCACCACTCGGGACTCGGTTATCACTGGCTCAGGCAGCCTTACAATTGAGCCCTGTGCAAAGGTAAGAGCAGCCGCCTCCCCTGAGTCTGAAAAGCGACAGGCCCCCGAAACATTAGAGGCCCGAGTGAAAGCACACAAGCCCCCCCGCACTGTACTTGCTGTCGCTTCATGATACTGTGGTGCATAGGGACAATAACTTCCTCCTGTATTATTAATACTAAAAGCAACAGCAATCACTCAATGCAACTGAGCTCATTTGACTGCAGGAATATTCAATGTGCAACTGGATCCGCCCAACACGGAGCTCCACTGGCAACTAGATGTTGAGATTGCAATAGTTGGGTTCATTCCAAGGTTTTCGGTCACACTAATCTCAACCTAATCATCACTGTATTTATGACGCATGGCTAATTGAAGCAACTTCAGAGGACTAGCGGCTGCTTGTCATCCAACATGCACCATACGTATATCCCTGGAGTCACCAAGCGCTGCATTAGTCAAGGAACATGCAATATTAATACAACATGAATATCTACCTGTTAGCGTGACGCAAAGACTTCATTAAGGACATTCACAGAGGTGAAATTAGATTATAAAGGGCGAGCTGCTTCATTTTGGAGATGTTTAGAAAGAATCTGCAGTTTCTTTTTTAATCACAATTTATCTTGATTCTCATTTGGAGTTCATTTGGGACACTTGCCATACTGACAAATTTCTTAATTAACCCATCAGGGATTATATCCGTTTGGTCCCTTCTCAATTTTCAGCGACCTAAAAATGTTCAACTATATCAATGGGCAAACATTCCCGTCAAAGTAAAAGCTGTTTACAAAAGAAAGGTGGATGGGGTGAATTATAATTACTTCAGTTTTTCTTTCCTATAGTTCAGGAGTATCTATTTAATTACCAGTAGTTGGCTTGCGGCATATTCTAAATATTCAATTCAATATGGCGTCCATCAGAACATTGCAAAGAATAATTAAGACACTGAAAATAACATACATGTTTCCCATGTGTTTAATACACAAAAGATAAAGAATCTCAAATTAGGTCAACATCCATCATTTTGATGTGTATGGCCTACATATGGAAAACATGATGACCAGCTTAAATCCTCTCATGACTATTGAATAAAACCTGATTATGATCAATTAATCCAATTAACCAGAGGCTCAATGGAATCGCATGGATTCTGTGTTTTGATTTAAGGCTCATTTCAATTGCAAAATCAAGAACATGTTACACAAAGTTGCTCCCCGGGGACACCAAGAGCTATTTGTTTTGTCTCCAAGTTGAGCAGTAACTCCCAACGAGCCTGTCAAGATGAACACTTGTTTCAATATAACATGTCACGCAAACATGACTTAGTCTTGTTGACAATAACACCAACCTTGGAAATCTGAGATATTTGATACTGTAAATCCTTAATAGACTTATTGCTGGAGTCAATCTCATCCTGTGAGAGGAAAAAATATGAATATTAGTGTGACAGCAAGTTTAGACAGTTTTACTGGTATGTTGATTACAGTACCTTCACTCTATTTGTGGCACCACTCAGTGTGGTTTGGTCTACGTTGGAGACCAAGATCACAGAGGAGATCTTCACTTCTGTCACCTCTAAGTTGTCCCTCAGGTCCTTCACTTTCTGCTCCAGCTTCATATTTTTGTCATCTGCTTCCTGCTGAAACCTCTCTACACTCTGAGTGAGGGCCTTGTGTAGCTGGTCTCGCTCTTGCTGAAGCTGGAAAACATATTCAGCACAGGCCTGCAAGGTCACTGACTCATCAGACTGACCTCGAATGCAATATTTATGTAATATTTAGCTTTCTTTTGTTGTTGTTTTACCTTGCTAATGTTCTGCTGCAGTTGCTCTAATTTCTGTTTCTGATCACGCAGCTCTTTTTCTTTCCTCTTTTCAAAGGGCTCCTGTTCAAAGCTGAAGATCAATCCACTGGAAACAACACGTCTATGAAACATCACATGCCCATACAAAACAAAACAGAACCTCTTTCCTTATGGGGTTCTTCATTTTTCTTTCAGCCTCAGCAATTTTCTCCTTGGCCTCTGATAGAAGTTTAGTGAGGTGCTTGTTTTCTGGTAGAACCCTGGCAAGGTTCTTTTCCTTTTCCTTTTGTTTTGTCTTCATGTCTTCTATTTGATTCTATAAGACAAACCATGAGGATTAAAAGCTTCATTAGAATACAGGTACATTGTTGATTGTTTATTTGTGAACCAAATAGTATAGCATAGTTATTGTTGTATATGCTTATGTAGAAACAGTTTGACATTTTTCAGTAATGTTTTTAAGCACTGCCACCACATACTGTTAAATTAAAATTCACTTATGGTGGCATATTGTGTCATTTTGCTATACTCAGAGTACTTCACCTTCATTGACTCAGTGAGACTCAAATCCTGCTCCACGTTTGTATTGAGGAGCACGAGTGCATCGCCAAATATTTTGGCATGGTCTCTGGTCACAGTGGTGATGTGACTGTTCCACTGATCCTCTCGCTCGCTCACTTCCTTCTTCCTCATGTTGTCCATCTCCTGTTGCAACAGCTCCAGCTTTTCCTTGTACTGGGCCTCTATTTCTAATCCCAGTACACAAAATAATGCAAAGGCATGAAAAAAGTTGTAGTTACTGCTTTTACTTTAGTATTATTGTGACTGATGCAGTTATTGTTGTGTCATCCTTGTCTATGTAGTATTTTACTAGCCAACAACATGGCTCTGAGACCCGCTTTAATTGTTAGCAGTTGTAATGATATTAATAATTGTTATCACCATAACAGTATAGTTGTTTTCTCATCCCTTCCTCCATCCCCTTTCTCTACATAGTGTTTGCTTCCTGTTCTTCAGATCTCTCTACTTGCTGGAGGGAGCGCTCGTCCCAACAGACTCATCTATCGCTTTCTCTCTACCGTCTGTCTATCAACTTCACTTTAACCGGTTGAGCTAGACCTGCCACCCTTCAGTGAGCCTTTGTTCTTCTGAGTTTTTCTTTTCGTCTGTCACCCAAGTGCTTGTTTATGTGGGGTTCAATTGGTTTCCTTTCATTTATAAGCAGTGCGGTTCTAGACCTGCACGGTTTCAGCTGCCTCGAGCTAAGTTTTTATTCTGAATTGCTCTACTATACTTGACATTCCATGTTTACCTGCCCGTTGATTCTCCAAGATTTTTTTAGTTTTAGCAACTTCTTCATTGTGTGCCTGTTGAGTTAGGACAGACATACATGTTAGCATCCCTTGAGTTATTAATTATTTCCCAAAAATAATATACTGCCCGGCCCAAAAAAGGTCACCATCTGCATTTAATTGAGCAAATTGGTAGCAAATAGATTATCCTATTGGATAGTTACTGCATGCATGATTATATGTATTTCAGTTAACATGTCATTAACAAGTTGTTTAATCCTTAAAGTATCTGTCCCATCCTGCCGTTTAATGATTTCTGTGAGTTTATATCATGTGAATGTTATTTTTGTCTTAATGTTGTCTTATTGCGTATAGTGAGTTGGAGCTGGACAAACTTTTTGCCTGGCCAGCATTCATAAAAGTCTAAAAAGCACAATAATTCTGCATGAGTAAGGGTGAAAATCTAAAAAAAAAAAAAAAAAAAACGCCAGGGTAAAATATGAGAACCACAAACTGCTAAGCAATGTTGGCTGTCAGATATTGTGAACATGTCTTGTCAACATGTAGATACGTCTGTAAACCAGCTGTGACATGAAGTTAAAAAGTCCATAAAACATCCACCTTCCTTTTTTGGATGGAACTGTAAAAAGGCACAGTGGGACAGAGCCTAAATGGTTGCAGTGAGTAGCTTCTCATTTGGTAAAATGTCGAAGACCCATGCTGTGGTCATGGAAAACATCTAACATGATTGGAATCAGTTTCAGAACTGTCCAATGCATTTTTTAAATTGGAAGTACAGTGGTGACAATTTGGGCAGTGGTTGGAATTTAAAGACTACAAAAAAATAAAAGTGACATTTCAGAAGCTTGTGCAAAAACTGTCACTCCAAAACTAATCAAAGCTAAAGGCGGTCCAGTCAAATATTTAGTGTGTGACATTATTTTGGCCAGGCAGTATGTTAACAAATTGCCCCCCCACCTGCTCCAGGTCGCCAACGAGGTATTCAATGTCAAGCTCATGTATGTCCAACCTGATGGTCGCCATCTTCCGGCGAAGCTCACTCTCCAGTCGGGCTTGTTCTTTTTGCATCGCCTCAGTGGACGTTTGACTGTCTGCTTTCAGTTCAGAGGTTGTGTTGTGGTGCTCACACAGCAGGTGCTTCATCTTCTGCTTATACACCTGCCACAAAAAGATGCACCGAATTGAACAATATTTTTATTAAATATTTTTATTATTGGAGTTATAGTTTGCCGTGGCATAAAACTGTATGTTGGGCAACTATTACTCTGTAAGGCCGTTTTTTTGGATGATGTTCCTACTTCTCTACTACTCTACTACGTCCCTACTTCAGCCTGCGATGGTCACCAGCAGGTTCCTACCTTGATTTCAACCAGGTGGCGGCCCTCATCCTCCTCTATCTTCTTCTCGATGTTTCTAAGTTGAGCAACAGCCTCCTCCAGATGCTTCTTTGTCACATCCCAAAAAGAGTGGATCTTATCCCGCTCGAGCTGAAAGTAGTTCCTCTCTTCGCGTTCTCTGTCTAGCTCTTCTCGCAGAACCATGATGTGCTCTATCATCTGGCAATTAGAAACTTTTATATTGTCGACATGTCACATACACATTACTACTTTATTGGAATAATCTGGGAAGATGCAGCATTTTATTATTGTGGCTTTAGTTTGCAGTCATGTACAACTGCACCATGGTTTCATACTTTATGTACAATTGTGTAACATGCAGATGAGTTTGGTTATCTTATTAGAACTACTTTTGTTTCTTGTCACCACAATAAAGTTCATATGAACATTAGGAGAGTCTAACCTGTTCCTTGGAGAGCTCCTCCTTGGTGAGGCCATCTATGAGTGCAGCAGACTTCACCTTGGCTGACATTTTACCCGAGCCCTTCTTTTTAGGAGGCTGGACAAAGTTAGCATGTTAATCAGACATTGAGTTAGCTCCCAGTTTTACGTCCGTTCAGCTGATACAGCACATTTAACAAGCTGATTGTAGCATTTATTATTCTTAAAAAAAAAAAACAGGGATATATGAACATGCTCACCATTGTTTAGATGTAGGTTGGAGATACCAGGAAGCCCAATACAGATCACCCCCAACCTTATGCAAACACTTGTTGCCGTAGCGACATGAACAAGCAGCTCCCTGGTTGACTATTTTTTGGTGTAGCTTTTTAAACCGCCAGTAGAGGGCAGTAGATGCTACTCCGTAGAAACATGACCATGCCCGATTTGTAAGGAAAATCGTTATTTAGGGTTATTATTAATATTCAATAAATTGATTATTACAGTTACATATGTTAGTGGTAGTTAAATTATTTTAAATATTTCAGACCCTGATAAGCTGAGGGAATAATTGTATGATTATTGTTTGATATTTTAATCCCTTTATTAGTTACATTAAATAAACAACTATTTAAAACAACATGTGGGTACACAATTCAGCATAAAATACTTTGGGGGTCTGATCATAACAGTCAAAGGTCAATAACTCAGCCCAATACTTCACTGAGGTCGTCCGTCCAGATTAGGCACAATTCCAGTTGGGGGCAGAAAGACACGAAGGAAGGGAGACAAAACTGAGGAGGACAAGAGGCTCATAAAGACCAAAACGAAATAAGCACACATAAGAGCACTTACCTTCACATTTAATGAGCTCTGCTATTAGATCAGCACTCACAATTTCTACAGAAATGCAACAATTAAAGCAATTGTTACACTTATTTTAACAGAATGAGACAAAGATATAAAATGTGCAAATACCTTTCTTAGACACTTGAAAGTCCACTCTTTGTTTTGATAAGCCTTGCATTGGAAACAAGAGGGTATAAATAATCATGTATAATACTGTTAAAACCATAATACAGTAGCTGAAGATGGTGTGTGTGTCTGTCTCACTTGATGTGGACATGACCAACTTTGCTCGATGTAAAATGTCATCAGGCGGTGGTAAAGACAGCACAAGAGGGATGGTGCTGACAGAGCTTTTGTTAAGAAGTACGACATCGATGGGGCTGATGACGCTTTTTATATGGATCTGGTACTTTGCTGGGCTGTTTTGTACCTGAGTGAATTTACATGTAAATACCAGAGTCATCACAACACAAGACCGTGGAACACTTACTGCTTTAGGTATGGGAACATCCATGTGTGTGCCTGGAGGGGCTTGTACTGCCAACAGTGTGTTGCCTGAGAGCAGAAGATTACACAAAATTGTTTTCAATATGGCGTGGTTTGCACGTCAGTCTCACGGCCCTGCTGCTTTGGACCATCTCAGGTCGTGTTTGTCTATATGTGCCCTTTGATTGACCTGTGACCCTAACGAGGCTAAGCAGTATAGAAAATGAATGAATAAATATTTTCAATTTCAGCAAAAGAACAACTAAAAAAATATGACATATTTCTTAGCTGTTTACAGTTGCTTGAGGACTTATTGCTTCATTAAGCACCAGGATCTTAAAATTAACTTCATAACACAGCCTGTTTGCTAACTTGCACAACCTATTTTGCAGCTTGCGTCACGGCTCTCTAGTTCACTTGTGTGTGTGTGTGACAGGAAAAAAAGCTGTGACTCTCTAAGGGAGACGTTGTTTGGTGTCAACTGTTGTTTTGCGGACCTGGAATATAAGACGATTCTTTTTTCTAGGAAGAAATATATTCAGGTCAATATGGTAATCTGTTATTGGGGTTGAGCCTTTGTATTCATAAATCAAAAGCTAATTTAAATAACTGCAAAGTCATCATGAATGCTTGCATGGTGGAATAAACATGAATTACCACTGAAGCAGTCGCAGATATCATCATAGTTCACATAGGTGAGAGTGAGGCTGAGTTAGGGTACATTTCAAAACCCAGTTTGAGCATAAAAAGGTAATGGAGCAAAGCAAAAAGTACAATCTTCCATAAATCCTCTCCTTGCTGTAAGCTGGTCACCAAATGGATTAAGTAATGTTACAAAGGATATGAGCAATACTCTTCCGTTGTGTTCCTGATGCTCTCTTCCAGCCAGAATCTCTGGAGGTCCAACATGTACTCCTGCTGCTGCAGGTTGTTCAGCTCACACTTTAAACTGATCAGTCGGCTGGATAACCCGAAAGCGTTCTTTTCACCTCTTCATTTGAAAAAGTATAGAATGTATTACTATATGAACTGTTTTTCAAAATGAACCTTTCTGATGCTAACTTACATCCACTTTACCATGTTCTTGGATGTTTTCACGATCAGGCCGATGCCTTCTAGCACGTTTGTGATGTCATAGATTCGCCTTTTCTGTTCCACAGCTAACAGTCTACCAGCCTGTAAGAATGGAGGAAACAAACACTTTGTTAGATCGTTGGTTATTGTCTCGACAGTCTATGGCTTGATCAACAAAAGTAAAAGAAAAAAGTATTCCATAAATAACAATACAAACCTCAAGGGCCTCATCCTTTTAAATTTGCCAAAGTTAACCCAAAACATAAAATCAATCAAACATTCATTCATTCATTCTTTTTCTAAAGCTTATCCTCACGAAGGTTGCGGGCTTGCTGGAGCCTATCCCAGCTGTCTTCAGGTGAGAGGCGGGGTACACCCTGGACTGGTCGCCAGCCAATCACAGGGCACATATAGACAGGTCTATATGTCTATATGGAGTCACCAATTAAGCTAGCATGTATGTTTTTGGAATGTGGGAGGAAACCAGAGTAACCAGAGAAAACCCACGCATGCACGGGGACAACATACAAACTCCACACAGAGATGCTCGAGGCTGGGATCGAATTCGGGTCTCCTAGCTGTTTGGCCTCTAGCCCAGCTCACCATACTCTCCTATCTATTTTATATTGCATCAATTCACAATGTACTTGAAACTTGATTATGTTGTATTGCACATTGTAAAAGTTCAACCAACTGTGTTTGCAAAAATCTATAAATATAATCATAACATTCATATGAATTATTAAATATTTGTCTTACTTGCCGGAGGTCCAGTTCGCCCCCTTCTGCTTTTTGCAGCAATCTTATAAACTGTCTGGTGATCCTGTGGAGGCTACTCAGATCAATCACATCTAGCTGTGGAGAATCTTCCTCAGGGCTCTGTGGAATACTTTCACAATCCATGCTGCTTCGCCAAAGAGGGACACAAACAGACTCTGTTTGATTGAGCCGAGTAGTGCCTACTTCATAAAACTTACTTTTAAATGTTCCTACAACAACTTGTTGATTATGTTTATTCAATCAATAGATTTCTGTAAATCTGTAAATAATTTTATTTTAATACAAACTATGGCTAAATTTGGTATCACTTGTGAATTATTTTGTTTTCCAAACAAGAACTAGTTTGATCAACACACTGTTATTCTATTATCATTATTGTAACGCGAGTGCTATTAGAACTTTATTATGAAAGGATTGTACCGGAAATTCATATCTTCTGTGTAACATTTCCACTCTAATAACACATTTTAGTAGCCAAAAGCGCCCAAACAGCAATTGTGATGTGGTTTGCTTCAAGTAAATTCTTTCTTGGGTAGTGGATAAACAACGGGAATAAACTAACTCTTTATTTCGACGAAGATAGAAGTTGATGTTGTTACAGTCAAAAGCGGCGAACATCAAAGCTAGCAGGTCCTGTACTCGAAGAAAGTTCTACTACGCGTCGAAGGTTAGACGGGTTTAAATGTATAGTTTCATCCGTATATTAAACTAGTGTTCTCTTATACTAATTAGACCATCTTCACTGACATGTATATCTTACCTGTCGTATGCGTTCTACTTTACAACCCTTCAAGATAAAAGCACTACATAACGTTAGCACTATGGTCACGTGACGGTCAGGTCAATCACATGACGTTTATGAGGAAGTCACAAGCTACAGTATAAAATAACTCTCCTTTGGCTCGCAAACGCACTGAGTTTCATGCGGTTTCGGTGCCTTGTCGGTGAGTTTTTAAAGATGTTAGCCGCTGGCCGCTATTTAGCTTTGTTTGCCGCGTTGCAGCTCGGCTCTTGGGCTCACTATGCTCCCGACGAGGTGATCCATCTACCCGGTATGACGTTCAAACCCAGTTACCGTCAGTGGTCGGGTCACTTGCAGGCACGACCTGGCAAGTTTTTACACTACTGGTAAGGAACAACTACAAGTTAAGTACGGACTTGGTTTAGTTAAGGTGTGCATGTGGAAATTCTTAGCAAGAAATTTGTATTTTTTGTAGAATCTTGCAACACTAGTGTGTGCGTATTATTCTTATAATAATGTCTAGTATACTAGGATATGGTGAATGAAGTACACTCAGATGCTCGTTTGAAGTCGTAAACACGTCAGGAAATGCCACAAAAACTGAAAAAATAGCAGTATGGTCAGGTTATGAGAACATGTCTAATTAGCACTGAGGAGTCGATAAGATAAGTAATCAGGCTCCAGACCCTTGATGACCACCTGGAAGGAAAACCTGCTATTCCTGAGTATGACACATGTGCTCTAGAGGCATATTTACATGGTACACAGGAACTCCTGGTATGTTGATCACAGTGTCATTTAAATATTTTAATGGTATCTGATCTTGTGCAGGTTTGTGACCTCCCAGAGGGACCCAGTCAAAGACCCGCTGGTGCTGTGGCTAAATGGAGGCCCAGGCTGCAGCTCTCTGGATGGATTCCTATCAGAGAATGGACCCTTCCATGTGAGGATACTTCATGTGTGCAGAAGTTGTGCCAAAATGTATTTAACGTGACATGATTGTTGATGACCCCTCAGGTAAAAGATGACGGAGCCACTTTATATGAGAACATTTTCAGCTGGAACAGGATCGCTAATGTGCTCTATTTAGAATCTCCTGCAGGAGTTGGATACTCCTACTCCAATGATGGCAACTACACCACTGATGATGATCAGGTGAGTTTAGGAACTTGTTGACACTTGGCAGGAAATAAAAAAAAAATCAAAACATCCCTTTACATCTCATGTTGCTATGTGTTAGGTCGCTGAGGACAATTACAAAGCACTGCAGAGTTTTTTTGCCAAATTCCCAAGCTTCACTCGAAATGACTTCTTCATCTTTGGAGAAAGTTATGGCGGAATTTACACACCAACCCTCAGCATGCGTGTTGCTTCGGAAAGTAACATCAACTTTAAGGTGAGATTTTTTTTTCCATCAATCCTAGAGTCTAGAAACTGAAATTTCACGTCCTAAGAGATATTACTTTCTTATGTACCATATAGACCCAAATATAATACAGTGTATTTTCCCTAAACAGTTCTATACATGCAAACCAACAGGTGTCACCCAACAATATCTTTCCAAGTGAGTCAGAGCTTTTCTTCCTGTCACTCACGCCCGTAGTAGAGTGAGTGAGGAAGGAGAGCGAGCGAGAGAGAACAAACCACAGAGTAGGAATTATGATGCCCATTTTAAGATAATGGTCATCAAATAACTGTATAGCAGAAATAAATCCTTTTATTACTGCCATGTTGTTGAAATCATGATTTTTAAAAATAATTTTGCCCTTGATTTTTCATTTTTAAAGTGTTTTTTCAGAGCAGGAGTCGTGTTATATTCGAGTCGATACAGTATTTGTGTATGCTGGAAGACTCCCTATCAATGACATATTTGTTGTTTGTTTTTTTTTTAGGGTTTTGCAGTGGGAAATGGTCTAAGCAGCTATGCACTCAATGACCAGACGTTAATATATTTTGGTTACTACCATGGCCTTTTTGGAGAGGAGTAAGTTTGCTTTTAATGTATCAGACATTTATGTAGTATTTCAATGTCAATCTCTGCAACAAACTGTTTTATTTTATATTGAGAGCTCTTTGCATTAGTTTTTGTTTGCACGCCACTTGTGCAGCTCAATAAGATCCACAAAATATTAGCAACAGCTCTCCGCATGATGCAGTACAGTTATACACCACTTCAATGGAAAATGTATTGTTAAATTAATACTAATCTAAAAGTGACCAGATCAATCTTTGCAAATGCAGAATATTGGCTACATCTCATCTGTTTCTAATGTTGTGGCTGATCACATCCATAACTCGAGAATTACTGGAGAAAGATGTTCTGTGTTGTGAATGTTATGTTGAAGTTGTTTCTCGTGTGCAGCTTGTGGCGTGATTTAAACCAATATTGCTGTGAGAATCAAAGGTGCAACTTCTACAACTCCACTTCAGAGAAATGTCTGATTCTGGTATGACTCTTTTATGTCTAAATATAGTATGTTGCCATTTGGTTTGATGACTAAAATCCTCTTATGCTCTCCTTCTAATGTCTTTTCAGGTGAATGTTGCCTTTAAAATTGTGTATAATAGTGGCCTTAATGAATATGCACTTTACTTGAATTGCGAAGGACGCCGGGGCTTTCACAAGGGCTACGAGAGGGCCATGAGTCACTTGTTCAAAGGCTACAGAAAACGATTCACAGAGGTGAGTTAATCATAAAAGATAAGCTGTATAGAAAATGACGGAAATCTTTGCAGATTTCAGGTGCACAGCCGTTCTCTATTTCTCTGGAAGAGGTACCCCCCTGTATCAACAGCACAGCTCAAGCCAACTGGCTCAACAGAGGCGATGTGAGGAAAGCTTTGCATATTCCTGACACGCTGCCACCATGGGACCTGTGCAGGTAAATGACAGCAGTGATGCTTGGCATGTTTAGTCGGCGCTTTGTATTGAGTTGTGGACTCCTATCTAGCAGCTACACATGATAACCCACACAAAAAACATTCTCCAGCTTCCAGTATCTGCAGTGGGTCCATGGACTTCCTGCTTTCCATCCATCCAATTGTCTGTTTAATTTACATTTTGGATGAAAATGCAACCTTCTATTTGCCTGACTGACTGATTGTAGAGTTCCATGCTTTGCTTTAAGATGTGTAGCGAAGCCTGCTATTGTACAAAGCTGTCCTCTGTAGTGCTAGTGGTCATATGCATTGGGCAGGTTTACTTTAAATGTGCCTATTGTAGCGCCTTTTTCAACAGGTGGTTGGCTTCAATAATTTAAGGGTTGTATTCCATTACATTGCAGATAATTTTTGTTTAGATTTAGTTTTATTTAATTGTAATAACTGTTTTTATTGTATTATGTTTGAACTTTTATTTTTTTGACCCCAGGAAGAATAGTCTTCACTGCAGTGAAGACCAATGGGGATCTGTAATAAACAATAAATAGTGGAGCAAACCATTGAGATAAATTCGGGGCATATGTTACTATGTTAAAAAGTCCACTTTAGCAGGCCTTTTTAACTATAAAATAACATGTGTTTTGCCCAGGGACTGTATTAGATTGTCATAGTAACATCTATAATTTTCTTGTCTTTAGTGACGCTGTCGGGCAGAATTACACCAACCTGTACCCATCAGTGAAGGACATGTATTTGAAACTGCTTTCTTGGGGCCTCAGAGCGCTTGTCTACAACGGGGACACAGACATGGCATGCAACTTTCTTGGAGATCAATGGTTTGTGGAAGACCTCGGCATGAAGGTAAATTGTGTAATTGTGTAAAGGTACATATCTTCCCAGCTAAAATCGAATGAATTGTTCCCAGGCCACAACAAAGTACCAACCCTGGCACTATGACAACCAGGTAGCAGGTTTCTACCAGCAGTATGGAAACATCACCTTCCTAACAGTCAAGGTACGCCAGGTCAAGCATGCCAGTGCATGGTTGTTATGATACTGATTTTTTTTTTTACATATCCAGGGTGCAGGTCACATGGTTCCACAGTGGGCACCAGGTCCAGCCCTTCATATGTTCCAGTCCTTCATAACAAATCACTCCTATTAACCCTTACTTGTTGGCAATGTGCTTTGGTAAACATGCAGTCGTTTCAGGGATTTTTAGGGGAAAAGGTATGTTAGTTGTCCTACAGAACTGAAAGTGCAGCGTTTGAGCTTTGTTCATGTTGGACATATTTCAAATCATACATAAGCTACATTTTACTTTTTAGTGTCATTGTCTGAATCGTGATGAAAATGTATTATACACATCAGTTTGCACTTTTCAATCATGTAAAGGGACTCAGAAGCTGGATTCAATAAAATTGTATCTTTAACAAATATTGTTGCATTCTAATAAAATCATCCCTATGTTTACTCGCATGCACTGGCTGTTTCAAGCTGAACGATAACACAGTAAATAAGAACAAGATAAATGCAGCTATTTATTCATATCATCCAATAAACAGCAGACTGCAGCACCAAAAAAAGAAATCATAAAGCATTTGATACAAATGTTTAAAATTCAAGCCATAAAAACATAGTACTCATGGTTTCCCTTTAGAAAAGTTCTGTGATTTAAAGTAAAAACATTCCTGTCCCTTGTCAGACCCTCGATAAAACCTGAAATATTGCTTTAAAAGATAGAATTTGATAATCTACTGTAGTGTTAAAAGTCTCGGCCACCGGAGCTCAAGACAAAAACCTTCCCGCTGTTTTACTGGTTTGAGCCTTCACACTACATTCAATTGTTCATCAAGATGGATTGTTGTACACGGTCTAGTGGAGTAGTGGATACTTAAATGCTAGGATTTTGTATACAGTCACAGTAACATTGCTAAATCAATTTTGGTCTCACATTCTGCACCATGTCGGTGCTCCTTGTCCTGCATAGCACCTCAGCTCTACACAGGGTCAAGTTAGCGGTCCTGCACATTACTGTTATTGGGTATCTGGAAAGCAGATTCAAGCATTTCAGGCAAATGTTACCAAGTCAAAACATGAAAAGGTGCATGTAACTCCGTTTGGACCTCAATGAGATTGAGTAGTAGGTCACATACTGCACATGTTCTTTAAGGATAAACATCCACCATGACATGCAATATACCAATTTGTGCAATTCCATTATAAAAATCTATTTGATTGTATGGTCTTCAATACAAAGTCCATTTAGGATTGATTCACCCCGAACAAAATTACAGCAGAAGTCACTGAGGACTGACTGCATTCACAAACCTGTTTCAGCTGCAGGTTAAAACCAACATTTTAAAATAAACATGCAATTTAAACATGATAGCAAAACGCACAAGTGTCTGAGGTTGACTTGGTATGCTGAGGTGTCTTTGCTCGACTCCTGGTTTTAAAGTACAGATGTGCAATGTGGAGGTCTGGCTTGATTTAAAGGACTTGTCATGCAAGAGAAGCTTTGTAGTTGATGATCGCAGCACTGGATAGTCACAACAGTGACATCTGCAGGCTTGGAGAGAAACTAATCCTTTTAGCTGGCGACATCCTGATAGATGGAGTTAGTCGTAGTGAGGCCAAAGATGAACGCTCCGAGCGTAACCATAATGACGGCGAACACCACCTGTCCATGCCAGCTGGGGATGAAACACCGGTCAGACCTACTTGAGATCATTCATTCACTTTTCATCTATATAGAGTATCAATGTGTCTATGTCATATCAATTCTATGTTCAATTGGCTGCAAAGTTGTCGGGTGTGTGGTCTACAAAAAATAAAATAACCACCAGTGTCTCTAATTAGAGCCAGGTCAAACACAAAAATCCACTCAAAAATAATGTAAACTTGTTAGTCATTTACTGTGTTCTAGTTCATTTAATTATAATAACCCATTCATTTCTGCACCAAACTCATTCATGCATGCCTTTATGAACCTTCAACTGTTCAAAGTTCGAATTAGCTTTAATTGTCTCAAACGTTTTTGTACACTATGAAGACAATTAAAGGGGACCTATTATGCTTTTTCCACCTATAAATGACCTATAAATGTAGTTAGAATTTTGTATTCTTGTGTTAAAATGATGCCAAAGTTTCAGATAATGAGGTTTGCGCATTTGGAAGTGAGCCCTAAAATACGTTTTGGAAAAAACGCTCAAAATGCTCGGTTTCAAAAGGCGTGTTGAAACTGCCCCTTTGTGATGTCACAAAGGGGCGGATTTCCTTATATGGTTGATAGTTAGAAAGCACTTTGGTGCGTGTGACCAATCACAGCGGAGTGGGTGTGCCTGGTCGTGGTTGGAATAAATTAAAACAGACCGTTTTGGCAGGAAGCACAAATCAAAGGAAATACAGATGGAATAGGTGCAGATTCTGCAAAATCTACAAAGTTGTCTGTGCGTGTTAGTGTGGGTTTATCTAAATAGTGCCCATTCAGTGACCAACACTGCTATTTTTGATCCGCTGTATGGTGAAGCCTATCCCAGCTGACTTATTATACACGTAATCTACAATGCCGTGTTAGTCCTGAGTGGTTGAAGTCAACGAAGCATGTTACTATGTACACTATATCATTGTTGACCACAGTAATAAAAAAAAGAATACATTTAAAATGCTCACCTGATCGTTCGACGATCTGTCTCTGACAGTTTGACTTGCATCAAACACAAACCTGTCAAACAGAACATAAATTGAACATTACTGTATGCCATTTAAGCGGCACAGACTTTTTTTTTTTTTTAAACACAAGGAAGTCATGATACCTGGAAAGACGAAGATAAAGCAGGCCGCCAATCCTCCAATTAGCGAGATGACGCGGCCGATGTCGGGGATGAAGAGCGCGAGAACGAGAGTGATGATAAACCACAGGAGCGTCTGCAGGATCCTCCGCCTCTGTTCGCGCCGCACACACACCTCCACCTGCTCGCCTTGCATTCGCAACCACAGACCCTCAATAACAGCTCTGCAAGATATGAGTGCATGAAATGATGAAGAAACAACATACAGAGGAAAATATGAGTACTGTACTATTACTGCTACCTTACTAGCGTATTTTGAGCACCTAATGTCATTTATAGTATATACAAACGACTCTAAATATGATTTACTGCAGTTCTACACCACTTACAATTATGCTCAAACACAATAGCAAACAGTGACAGAAAAATACTAATAGTGTTGTTCAAAAAAGATTATTTTTGATAGAGCTCTTGATTTGTCTGTCATTTATAACATTCAGATCATCTAACCCAAATAGCTAGCCTTCAAATAGAGGTGTATGTCCTTACCTGCCACAGAAATGTAAAATAGGGTAAGAAGTGACAACGCAGATCACAATGAATGCCCTGGCGATGGCCACAGCAATGTCATCAGAAGGATATGACATCAGTACATCCTGGCTGACAACAGAGCCAAATGTCAGGAAGCCACAGACGCCTGACCAAAGGGAAAAAAACAATATTGGGTGTACAGTATCAATACTTGTGTTATTTTGGACTCAAGACTCAAAATTGTACCTGTCCCTGTGTAAACAAAGAGGCAGATAATCATGCTGAAAGTGACGACAAGCCCCCAAGGTTTGATGGCTTTCTTGCTCATGCTGTTGAACACGGGCACACAACTTACATGGCACTAGAAGGAAGAGGACGGGTTAAAAAAATATATATATTAAAATCATTTTAATGATCTTGAATGTATTCAGTTACCTGGAAACCAAAGCATATGGTGGGCATTGCATTGAAAACTGCAGTCCATGACGCAGAACTGAAGAAACACAGTGATAATGTAGGAATAAATCAAAAGATGTCAACAGTTTTCGATCATTTATCAAAATTGCACATGGTAGGTGATAGATTAAAAAAAAAAAAAGTAGAGGCAAGAAGTTGTGTGGCGCCCTCACCTGGTGGGAAAAACACCTGGCATTACTTCTTTATCAGGCCAGATGTATTTTATAATCACCACTGTGGTAACGTACCAGGTTCCCATCACACTCAGAGCACTGCAAAAAGAGAGGGATACAGTTGTTATAAACCAATAAGTGGCTAGTTAAAGATGTAATAGCAACAAGAGGCCAAATCATTTCGATCGGTAGGAAATTGCACATCTTAACACCTCCTAATTGAGGAAATTTCAGAATATTATTTTTTTTTAAATCACAAAAAAATGCCTGAATGTTTCAAAAAAATATTTACAAAATGTCTTAATATTTGACAAATAATACAAAAAATATATATATTTTTAATCTATAAAAAATCTATAAATCTATAAAAATAAAAAATCTAGTAATTCCTGGAAGTAGAATTTGGTGCAGGTCTGCACAATTGGTTCAATTACCACTCCTCCACAGTCTCATTGAAATTATCACAGGTTTTTGTGTAGCAGCAAACAAAGCTCATCAAAGGTAACTTCTAGCAACATAAATACATTTAATTGCGAGTTCTTTAATTTTTAATATGAAATACAATATTAAAAAAAAAAAAAGAAATGTGATGATGAGTACATAACCTTCTAAGCTGAGATAAGCAGTTTATGAGGTGAGATACCTGGCATATTTCTGGAATCCAATCTCTTTGGGGATGGACAAAGGGAGAATGACCAGGACTGCGGTGACAACGATGGTAAACTTGCGGTCGGTGAACCAGTGCTTGCTGACCGCATCATCCCCTTCATGAGCCATCACAGCAATCACTGTGACAACAAAAAAAAGACATGGTGAGAAGGTAAAACGACTTAAAAAAGGCCATGGAAGACCACAGTCTAATGCCAGACCCGGGCAAGGAGACAAATTTCGTCGTTGTCAGCATGTTGGGACACAGCGCTGCATGACATGGTCACATGAGCAACATAAATACGGTGCTAAAAAGCTGAGTACTAACAAACTATGTGCTCTTTTTCCTCATCGGCGAAGGCACTTCCTGTTTTAACACACTTGAGGAAAAGTAAATAAAAGCAGGATGTAGGAATCCAAGAAAAGTTCAATCATTTCTAACATTGCTGAAACGATCAACATATTTTTATTTGTTGCTTCACCACCAGTGTCACTGTACTTTGACAGTCTCTGGAAATTTATTGGATGGTTTTAGTGCTGCCGTTATGAAAATCACATGATTCATTCTTTGTCATCCTGATGTCAGGATTGAGATGCTTCATGATAAGATTAAAAATGTGAGCTGCGATCCAAACCAGCAGGCCCAGTGGACTTCTTCACTATACAGCAGGCTGCCCACTTATCGTCAATATGGAGATATGTTCAGTCAAGTGACCAGATTGGCTGCCACCTCACTTCTATTCTAACCAGTATGGCAGACTGCATTCAAAAAGGCCAACTGTCACAGAATTTAATATTTGTAAGGAGAAATTGATGCACAACGATAGTCATCTACTTACAGCGGTCCAGCTGGTCTCCAATTACGATGAAGAAAGCGATGCAAGTGCCAAAGGTGTAAATGGCGATGGCGACTTCACATAAGACCCCTGTGACTTTTCCACAAGTGGCTCGAACGACCTCCTGATAGGTGCTCTCGTTGCTGACCTGAGGAAGCCAAAGCAAATCGTGATGGAGCTTCATTGGAGATTAATTTAACAATACTTTTAATATGCTATATGGTTGTAGATTGCGGTGGTATGGAATTTATGATATAGATCTTTTTTAGGACCTTAATAGATGTTGCACCTAATGTTGTGGCCGTTGTCATAGCAGCAACTCAATCACCATTAACATACTAGACCAAATTGACTGACAAATCTCAGTCAATGTGCCATTGCGGAAGTGAAAGTCTGTGTTTTTATTGCACAATACCTTACTACTAACGATGGGGGGGAAGTATATGTGAGATGTGAGGTTGATATCGGGAAAAAAGGGGATTAAGTGTGTGTGAAGGTGTCACTAACCTGGGAGCAGTAGCCTAAAATGACCAGCCCACTAATAATGAAGATCAGCATAAACTGAAAAAGAAAAAGAAAGGAGAAAAACAGTTGAGAATGCATTATCACAATATTGCTAGTTCTGATTATTTGTTTAAATTCTAGAGAGGTAGAAATGTAAAGTGTAAAATTAGATTAAACTGTTATTTTAAGACAATACTGAACATCCTATGCAGTTGCCTCACCATTTGAAGCATCACTCCTGCCGTGACTCCTCCAGCCATATTGAAGGCTGCTGGGAAGTTGAGCAGACCTGCACCCAGAGCTGCGTTCACCACGATGAAGACGGCTCCCCAGGACGACACTCCCCTGCTCTGCCTCATCTCCGACTCAAGATGCTGTACAGAGTCCACACTGGGGCTCTGCAAGAGCCAGGCTCGCTCTCCTGAATCATTACTGCCGACTGCTCCCCAGTCCTCAATATCAGTGTTGATTGCCATGAACTAACTAGAAGTTGTTTGGGTCGCAGAGTCCTGTGCACCCCAGAAGTGTAGTCCCCAACTCTGTGATCCAGGTTCAAGAAAAACTATGTGGATTGACAAATAAATCCCTAGTGTCCAAAAGAGTGTAAAAGTAGTCAATACTACTGTTGTAATTACTATTAGTGAGCTGGTGGATCCATTTGGTAATCTGGAATGAAAGCATTTATACATGGATTAAACTTGGATATCATCACAAGTTAGATATCATTAATTTTCATGTTGAATTTCCAATTTTATGCAGCGGTACCTGTTATTATATTAAATAAAACCTGCTAAACTCCCTCCTCATTAATATGCTGATGTACTGCAAACACAATTATTACATACATGTGAAAGAAAACCTCAAAGTGGGAAAAAACACCCCATGTCTTTACAATAAACTGAATCAATACAAATTAGTCCTTGATTTTAAATAGAAAAAAGGCAGAAATTGTGAGTAGATGTTACCTACACAAACTAGTGGATAATGTGGATCTCCAGTGAGGTCAGCAGAAGTGGAAGTGAAGGTAACATACAGGGGACGTGATGATGGCGACACTCATTACAGACAAGGTGGACCGAAACTCAATCACAACGTGATATGCTAATTAAAAATACACAGCCAATCTCATTACCGTAACAATATAGAGCTGTCAGGGCACCCAACCCTTTGTTTTTCAATCAGTCCTGGCTGTTAGCTAATTTAGCTACGTTGCCAAACACGCCAGTACAATACGTTCAATCATCGAAAAATAACACACAGAGAAATACTTACAGTGTTTATCTTCACCAATGTGGGCCATCTTCGGCGACACGAAGATGATAAAATAGTACAGATTTTTTTAATAGCTCAGTCATTCAGTAAAGACAAAAAGGAAGAGTTGCAACCGAAGCAGTGCTTTACTGTGTGATTGTAACATTCGCGAACGAGTCTAGTCTTTTGAACGGCTCTTCTGTATAAACGATGAGAACCGACTCCCAGTTGCATATAAAAACAACTCGTGCTTATATGCTTTCCTTGTCAGCACCTGTGTGTCCCATGAGTCTGACCCTTCAGGTGAGCGACCAATAACATTTTGTAAATATACATTTTATTCAAATTGTTTTCTATGTTGTGAGGAAAAAGCATTAAAAAATGAATGAATATGTACAAATTGTACTGTGTGAAGAAATTGTAGTTTTGCATGAGTTATCTGTAACCTGCACAGTTTATATTGTGCCATAAAGTTATATTGCTCGCAGTGTCAAAGCATGGGGATATGGCACTACCCCATGTAATATTTAGAATGAAAAATTAATTATAATGAATTACTCAGAACAATTGATAATGATACCTCGGTTGGCTTGTGAAAAAAATACAGTAAGAAATATAACGAGCCAGTCTTTTGAACAGCGCTATGAAATGAACGCCTCCTCGAGATCCGACTCCCTTGAAAGAGCCATGAATGGTGTCTCTATTGTTTTGAGAGCCTGATAGGTTGAATGTCACGTGACAAAGGCTCACGTGACTGTCGCATTGTGGGTATTGTAGTCCTTTGTCTATACTTGTTCATATTTACCCGCAGATAACCAATTTCTGCGTAGAATCACATAAACACTGATTCATTTCGAATTATAAATACATTACTTACAGATAAGTACAATGGAGTCCACTATTGTAATGACTCAATTCATTTTGCAAGTAATTTGATTAGCTTCCTCTCCACTTACCATAATGATTAGAGCAGATACTCTTGAATGATTTATTGTAGTTTTGTGATGCACATGACCAATGTTTTATTATGCAGAATACAGAGGCAAAAGATGACATTAAAAAAATACCATCCGCATTCCCAGATGACACCTGAAAGCCCCCCCAAGTGGCTGAACCAATATTAAATACAAAGTCCTTGTTGCTGAAATAATCCGGCATAAAGAAGTGAATGGACTGAATAAACATTATGTTGGTAAATCATTCACTTCTTATATCCACTATGTATTGAGCTCAATTCATATTTTTGGCTTGCCTCATTTGATTCAATTGTGAATACTACTAAGATACAGATCAAGTACATTCCAAAACAATGACAATAAGAGTACTGAGTGATTGATTAGTTCATTTTGTGAACTAATCAAGTTCACAAAATGAACTAATCAAGTTTCTCATACTACAGCAGAACAGTGCCAATTTTGAACTTAAATAGTGCTTCCTTTGAATAAAGTGCTTCCACCCTAAAAGACAACATTTACACTTGCTTCTATCTCACACAGCCAATCAGATCACTTGTCATGTTAGCCTGAAGAACAGCAGCCAAGTTTGTTTCATACAATAAGAAAAGACTAGATATCTGTCAGCTGTACATATTTAACAATTTAGCAGGGGGAATCGCATTATTGTTAATATTTTGGGGAAAAACAAAATAAGTAAACCATTTTAACAGCAACAAGTTGGACAGTAGGCAATGTCTAACCATACACTAGAAGTGAAATGTGGAGAAATGGATAGAGAGTGATATATCAACCCTCCTTCATCCTCGCTAATTGAATGTTGTTCTCCCAGGAGGAGCCAGTCTACTTTGAGACAGCATGGATGGCCTCCGCCAAGTATCCCACGTTCCCGGAGGACACGCCTGCCATGGAGATCCTGCCATCCTTGGTCATGTACACAGAAAACTCTTTCGTCAGGCGCTCAACCTGCAAGAGAGGGGGAAAAAAAAGTAATGATAAAAGGACAAAAACAGTACTTAAAACTGAAACGAGGAAAATACAAAAAAAATTTGAGATTTGTGAATAATACAAGCATATTGAAGAGTCAAATTGTACGTAGAGTATGAAAAATGTGTACATGCCACACTAACATTGAAAGTACTCTGCTCTCACGTCCCCCCCCCCCCCCGACAGTTCACCGTGTCGCCGCCCCCCTCACTATTTGAGAAGCACTTGTGTACCTGTTCAGGCTTCAGGCCTGTAAAGCAGAACATGCCAATCTGGTCGATGACATGCTGCCAGTTGTGGGAGGAGCCACGCTTTTTCAGGCCAGCCACGAGCTGTTCTCTCATCTTGATAATGCGATTGGCCATCCCATGGACCTCCTCCAGCCTGCCACACAAACGGGAACAAATGTACTTTTGACATATGCCATTATTACTACACAGTAATCTAGCAATCTTTACCAAAGTGATCGCAGGTCTGGGGTGTTAAGGATCGTTGTGGCAATTCTTGCACCATTCATTGGTGGGTTGGAGTAAATGGGTCTGATGAGGATCTTCAGTTGAGACTCCACCCTCTTTGCCTCCTCATTGTCTTTACACACCACAGTAAAGCCCCCCACACGCTCACCTGTAAAAAAAGACAAAATATGAAGAAGAACTCCCATCACTGTTGCTGCTTTCAGCATGAAACCACACATTTAATAAGGACCATGTTAACTGACAAGACATGACCACTAGGTGGTGCTAAAGACTTAATCAGTCACCCCTTGTCCCAATGTGGCTGTCTGTTAGCCTTTATTTTAAAACGCTATTAAGATATGAAATTATAATTTATGTTAGTTTGTAGCCTAAACTTAAATGTGTTTTGGTAAAACCTGCAGTAGTGTATTGAGACTGACCATAGAGACCCATGTTTTTCGCAAAGGACTGGGACAGAAGGATGTTGTGGCCCTGCTCAAGGAAGTAGCGCACAGCCCAGGCATCACGATCTATGTCTCCACTAGCGAAGCCCTGGTACGCCATGTCAAAGAACACCAGCAAGTTGCGTTTCTGAAAAGTGGGGGTAAAAAAAAAAAAAAAAGGGTCCAGGACAAACACAAGTCAATAAACATGAACGGTGTCCTTATCTACAACGCCTTTGGAACCATCACAAAGGCTGATAGTGAGATACGTGTGCAGACATTTAATGCATGATTTCAAACTACAGAGCAAGCGAGTATGCACCTTCACAATGTCAGATATTTCCTTCCACTGCTCAGGCCTGGGGTCCACGCCGGTGGGGTTGTGGGCACAAGCATGCAGCAGGATCACGCTTTGCTCTGGGATTTTCTGTGACAATACAATGAAAGAAGGATAAAGTATCCATTGTAGTTTGTGCACATTAAGCTATACTGCAATATGTAATGCAAGTTATCTAAAAAGTGCCATATTTAACATTTTGGCTCAACAAAAGTCGAGACCAATTAATGAAAGATGCCTTGCTTACCTCTAATAAACCAACACCTTCATTGCAAATTGAAGCTTGCACATCAGTGAACATCTTACTATGACCCTGGCTTACAAATATTTATGGTCCAAAGGGGAAACTAGGAAATAATGCCAGACAATGGGCATTCTAAATGAGACAATGTATGTATACAATACGACCAATATACAATTTTTGCACCGTAAGCATATACCATCAAACATCCCTAAAATAAATAAATCTCCAAATATACGTAACTCCAAATGAGCTCCAGGATAGACCATGAAATCATACGGTTGACTAACTCTTAAAAAAATAACTATTCCTTGTGTCTTACGGAAATGTCCTCCAGAGCTCCACTGAAATCAAAGCCGCATGTGGAAGGATCGTAGTAGCGGTAAGCTTTGAGCTGCATGCCAGCATCTCTGAAGATGGGTGTGTGGTTGCCCCAGGAAGGTTTTGGCAGGTACACATCACGGGGACCTCCATGGAAACGAGACTGTACCAGAAAAAAAATGAATGACATGAAAATCCAGCCCTACCTGTACTTTAGAGTTTGTTTGGGGTAACATAGCTAAACACACAGGTGCATTACCAGAAAATTAGCTCCAATGCGCAAAGATCCAGTTCCTGAGATTGTCTGGACAGTGATGTTCTGTTGGGAGATGACCAGTTTGAAAATGTAATGACCATATACAAATTTTGTTTGCATTTAATTAACATGTGCAATAACTTACCCTGCCACTCTTCAAGACCTCATTATCAGCACCAAGAGCAAGCTGGGCACAAGCCTTGGTAAAATCTCCCAAACCGCCAATGGGAAGATATTCCTTATCCAGCTGTTTTGATGCAATCAAAGCCTCTGCCTGAAGAAAACAATAGAGATACTTTACATAGACATACTGTGCCTTAATCTATGGAATACACCACCGTTTATGGAGGCAATGGGTACAGAAATCTGTACTTTTACAGGCACAGACCGAATTCCATCTGTACTACAGAGAACCGACTTGCATAAAATCAAAAAGGCACCATGTTTTGGTACCTATACACCAATCTCATGGGAGGGTTGGAGTTGCTTTTAACAGCATTCAGTTCAAAAGCAATGAAAATCAAGCCAAAGTCAGGGGGCAATGTCTACACCCACAAGAATGCAAATTAAAGCTACAGAAGCTAAAATATGTCACATTTTTTAAATATATTAATACAATAAATGTCAGCTTGTACCAAAAAAGTACCGGAAATTTCTAGTGAGGGAGCACTATCATGCATTTACGTGCAACATTACCTTGCGAACACAGCTGAGAACAAAAGGTTTGCCCTGGTCATCTCTGTAGGCTCCGACTCCCAGGTTCATCTTCTTGGGGTTGGTGTCCCTCTTGAAGGCCTCGGTCACCCCCAGGATGGGATCGGGGGGACCCATCTGCACTCCACTCCACCATGAGCTGCAAAGATGCAAGGGAAAAACACCCATCATGCACAGGATCACTAACATGAACTTAAAACCTGCCATCTCTTAAAAGGGGAACTGCAGTTTTGGGGAATTTTGCCCATCATTCACAATCATTATGTGAAACATGAAAACATATTTCTTTCCCTTTTCTGTGCATTAACACACCAGAAAATTAGTTAATAAGAGCGAGCTAACAATGCAATGCAACACTGTTGGTGTTTGAGTGGTTTATTTGCGAGAGCTATAGCGTTAAAATAGGTATTTCCCATGACATCCCTTGTTAGCTAGCTCATATTAACTCATTTTCTCGTGATAGAATGCACAGAAAAGCGAAAGAAATATGCGTTCATGTTACACATGACGATTGTTACTCTGTTGTTCCCCTTTAAGCCTTTCATGGCCTCATGTCACACTGGTCATGCTAATACAGTATAATAGCAGTGTGACGGTATCACCATGTGAACCTAATACTTGAGCTTAACTGATCATGTGCACTCAGGAGGCCGTGCTGATGTAGAAACTACTCGTTAAAATACTAATTCAATTATAGCAAAAATCTAATTATTTCCCACTGCATTTTCATGATTGTGAACTGCAACTAATGTTGAAAGAAACATCTTTTTTTAATGCAAATACTGTGCATAAATTACATTTGGTCGTCATTGCATGTTGCCACTGGTATATTGTCTCAGGTTTCTTCTGCTTTGTAAACCCTCTTAACTTTGCTGCTAAAATTAGGACTGAAATCTCTGCAAAGGGCAACTCCGGTCTCCAGTCACTTTCAAATAATTATAATAATCAGCCAAATCACCAAGACTTATGCATTAAAGGGTGTGAACATTCAAAATAGCTGTAACTGCATCAAGTACTTTGGTGACACATTCTCACATCCCGATGGGAAAATAATTCCTAAACACTGACGTCAAGAGATCCATTGCAGTTCATCACATTCAACCTTTGAACAGATGAACTACAACTTTTGAAAACATTAGCCAAGCTATCAGGGATCAATAGACCAAAGGCTGAGCCAAGCTTACTGCCGCAGTCATGTCTCTCTATACATACTATATCTTAACATATTACCAGGGTTGGCACCCAACTAAAGAAAAAAATATCACATAATCAAACTAGAAGGGTGAGGTTCAAGTAAGAGAAGACACGCCCACAGAACCCAGAATTGAAGTCAATTTAAACTAGAACTTACAATTCAGTGCTAACAAATAGTATTTAATCTATACACTAAATACGCAGAGGCGATTTGACCTCCAAATATAGGTCGAAGCCAAAAGGGCATGACTACTACAATTCAGTACTACGCCGTTGCAAATCAACCAATCAACGAACCCATAGTGAAGTAAAGTAGCCAATGAGGTTACGCTAAATCGCCAACTACGAGAAGTCGCTTGGCTCAAATGACATGCAGAGTGTCTTCACGAAAACCAAAAGACCCCTTACGATAGCTTAATCTCAAATAGTGCGTAATAATGGACAAAACAATTTAGTTTGTTGCATCACTTTTCCAGCACTGATCGAAAAGCTACCGTAATGTAGCAATGCTGCTTAATCCCCTAACCCTGCGTATCAGCTGAACTGAAAGTGGCGTTGATTCCAACGTGACTTTCTTTATCAGCAAGTTTGGACAATACTGACATCATATCAATTACTGCAAAAACTGCCACAACAGGTGGATGTGAGATTCATGCTGGTCGTGAAATGAAGCCTAAATGGGCCACGCTTGATGCAAAGAAGCTGACAGTTCAAACGGGAAGGCCTGCTGTACCCTATGACCCCTGTCTGCTTTAGCTTGCTGGCTAGCATTAGCTTTGCTATTCTAATATACGAGCTTTTTAAGCTAGTAAGAATCATTAAGTACCGCAAACAAGCATTTACGGCAAAGACTAGCATTAGTGAGACATACACGGCTAACGTAGCATTTCAATACAATATCGCTTTTTACCTGTTACGGGCGGATAGAACCCCTAGAGATGGGGTGATGTTACCCAGACAGAAGAACACCTTGTTGGACTTGAGCAGGGCCATCTTGTTCAGGGAGTCGAGCCTAGCAGGATGTGGACGGATGAAGGACAGTCACGGCCACAGTTTAGACGCTCGGAGGACGTGATGACGTAACGTGCCACGCAAACATGCATTTATTGCCACGTTTATTATAAGAAATATTTAATAAAAACATGGCATAACAATTTGGATGTTGACTATTTTCCACCAAACATATGGTCGTCGACAGCAAATGTAAAAAAAAGGTTTATAGCATTACTGCATTATAGCATGCGATATCACCATTGTACCGCTAGGGGTCGTTATCACACTGGATACATTCCATACAGTTTAAATAGCTACAGTAGCTGTTGCACACGGAAGTTGGTTAGATGGCGCCACTTCCATTTAGCAACATTGTAAGCAGATGGGCTTTGAATGTTTAAAATGTTGACAATTTGGGATCTGAACTATAAACAGTACAATACAGTACACTACAGTACAGTGATGAAAATTGTTCTACAGTGACTTTTACTCCTCAGGCAGCTCCATCTTTATCCCCCTCAATGCATCTGGTCTCTTCACTCTTTAATGTGCAGTCATTGATATTCTTGTAAACGTTTCTTCCCGTACTACCTACCAGAGCTAGCATATAAGCTTGGTTGGTAAACAACCTAAAGCCCACTTAGGTCATTTCGATAAAGTGATGAACCACCTCTTTGGCATTCTCTCAATGTTTGGGCAAAAGCAACAGTATTTTACATCAACACAAAAACGTTAACCCAGAAGAGTTTGCAGCTGTGGAATGGGCAGATTGTGCATTTCCAGTGTGCTTTGCTGCACTAAAGATGATGACTTTTGAGTTTGACACATATGTCGCTTGTTGCTTGAACTCATTCCACTTTTATGCTAACATTCTTCCTTCAAACACCCTCTTCAGTTTCTCCACCAATGTGATTATTTGTGGCTTGCAGTTCCTGTTGGGGCTGCACACCTTGCATAATGTGACTTGGACTCATCTTATGCAATGACATCATCTGTCTTCAAATGAATCAGGGTAGGTCCTTTTGCCACCCTAACTACTTCCACTTTTCCATGAAAACCTTCTAAAAGATAATCAGAGGTCTCTGATGTTGGACCCGTGAGAAGGCCTGCAAGCTCAGCATCTCTGTTCTACTTCACCCAAACATGACGTTTATCCACACCAAACTCATCCAACAACCTGAGAATCTGTTGTGTGTTCTTGTAAGTTCACAACCATATGTGTTCTTTGTTTTGTCCATAGAGAGTGTGTGTGCGCGGGTGTGTGTGTGTGAGTACCAGAGGAAATCTCATCTGTTTGTTTCGCCCCCTCGTCTCATCACTCTCACTGCGCGTTCCTGATGTGTGTGAAGGAATCAGAGCGGATATAACGCTCCTTCCTTGTTGTCAGCAGTTAACAGCTTTGGCTACACTGCGTTGTGTCATCCCCCTCCACAAACCCCCACATTTGTGTTTGTGTGTGCATTTGTACAACCCAGAACATTTAAAAGAACAAGGGTGTGTGTGTGTGTGTCAGTAGTACTTCTATAGTGTGTGACAAGGAAAGCTTCAAAAATAGTGAGATTAATTAAAGATGAAAGTGGTGATGATTAATTGATGGAAGGTAGGCTGCTCCATAATGTAGAGATACTGTACGTGGGGGGGGGGGGGGTGCTTCTTTCTATTTGGCAGTAAAGAAGGCTCTTAACACCTGAAAGTATGTTAAGTCATTGCTGAATTGCAAATTATACTAATAGAGTTATAATCCAAAACTTAATACTGTGGGTTTAAGATAGTTGTACTGTGTATACGGCGCTGTACAATATACTGTATGTTATTTAGGTGCACACGCATAAAGGAAGACATATGGGGGAAAAAAATACATAAATCTTATAAGTTTGTATCTCTTTTGTTTGAAACATCAGACACCACATAAGTACATTTGTACAAAATATAACTTGTATGATTTGAGTACTTATGCAAAACTGGCCACTTTCAAGAGTGACTTACATAAGCCTTATATGTTGCATAATATATGAAATATAAACTGAGGGTGACTGAAAATATACATATTTTAAATATTTTTCTTCAATTTCTATTCCATATGGGAATGACAGCATCCTACATTGTCAAGCTGTTCCTTCAATGTTTTGTTACATTGTTTGTATTCATGTAGCAGGAGTGAGACAATTCTCCCCTGCGCTCACACGGTTTTGCCCACTTGGCTCACTTTTATCTAAAAGTGTCACAAAAGCTTTTGCTGCATGAAAAATTGAAGAGTTCCAACTCAGCTCCACATCACGCCTTCTGTTTGCAAGAGATTGGACGGTGGGGTTGTATCACTCCTCCTCCTGCGGTTATCTTTCCGCACTGGAACTGTAATCTCCGCTCCACTCCAATGGGATGAAATTATTTTCTTGCACATTGTTAAAAGGTGAAATAATCCACCTGAGTTTTGAGGAGAGATGCGGGTGAATAACTGGAGCAAAACAGAGTCTGTTATGTTATATTTATTCATTCTCTCTGCAATATATTTAATAGAACAGTACAAGCCTCATGAAAAAAACAATACCGCCATGAATTGAAGTAAAATAAATAGAATACATGAACAAAAGTTATAGTTGGATTAATGCAGAGGGGTGTCAACTCATGCCATGGAGGGACGAGACACTGCAGGTTTTTTTTCCAGGTGATTGTAATGATCAATTTGAGGGAAGGGGCTCAACAGTTACATCACCTGCTGGAGAAACTGGTTGGAAAGAACACTTGCAGTGTCTCAGCCCTCCTTTGACACTTGTGGATTAATGTAAAACTGTAAATGCATTTTAAAATGGGAAAGTACACAATATATTTGATTGCTAGGACTATTTCACTATGGATTTTTATGTTATGTTTAAAAAAAAAGTTGAAATGTCAGGGCCAGTGCTTTTAGGAGCACTTTTTGTTTTCTCTCTACCAGTGTAAGCGGGGTTAAAGGTCATACATGCACAGGAGGTAGGAAGGAGGTAGTGGGGCCAGGGAAAAGGGCCGGAGTCTCACAGCGTAGAGTCCCGACAGAGGACGATCTCCAGCTCGGCGCGAAATAGTTTCCCTCCATCTGACAGCGCCATGATGCTCTTCTTATAGCCTGACAGTCCTGTTACATCCGTATCCTGGCAACATGAACTTTGTTAGTACTGATAAAACAAGGGTCCTGCACGTATCTCACTGTCAGTACTACCATTTTGTTCTTGTCACAGAGATCCTTCAGCAAAGTATCCAGCTCCTGCTCGTCGATGTAGCCATTACCATCCTAATAAATAGATACATGAAGTGGATTCCCATTATTTATGCAGTGTTTGTTAAGAGACCAGAGTCATGTTGAGGGCAAAAGACTGAACTAGAATACTACTACTACTACAAAATAGCTTCCTCACATTTTCTTTAGGTGTCTCAACACCCCACAGCATAATTAAAACAGGATCGGTTATTTGTACGTTACAGCTCTGAAACCTGCTTCACCAAACACTATAAAGAAGCATTTTCACCTTATCATAGAGTGTGAAGAGTGAGTCAAATTCCTTGACGGTGAGCCTGATGCCCTGTGTACATTACAAAAAGGGAGAAAATTGTTAGAAGCCCGAGGCCTCAGAACATTTTGAACATTTCTTGCAGTAAAAGTCCCAGCAGAGCCAACAGCTGATATTAATCCATGCAGATTATGATAACTGGGACTAGCATTGAATTAATCCTGATCAGACTAGCTAATCCTTTGACAGAGAGGAATTGTTGATCTTCTCTCACAAGCCAAAGTGTATATTTGGGGACGTACAGATCATGTGGAGGATCACCATTAGTTCTGTAGGAGAGATTTAACATTGACACTACGCTACAAACGTTGAACTTTTTGCATTGTTAGAGGATGTACTGTATATGTCATATGGGTGGATATTTGAAATGGAATTTTAAAACTGGATACCCGATATCAAGGGTGTTTTTTAATTGGCCCGTGGCATACTGTACAAAAAAATGCAAAAATAAGAAAATAAAAAGGCACAATGTAAAGAGACAAAGCAGATATTTTGATATTTTTTTCATGTATAAATGGACGAAGCATCTTATTTACATATTTTTGGAAAAGTCCCATCAGGGTGCTGAAAATGTGCATGGAGATATGTGCTTTTTCCCCTTCTCTTATGTTCTAGCCATTGTTTTGCCAACTTTGTATAAACGTCCCTCATTACAATATTCAGCAATCACTTACTTCCCTGTTGTTTTTTTACTTCTCATTGGCTTAATGTTTGCTATGATATGCAGCTTGTAAAAGTGTTTTAAAATGCCATTGTTGTGTGAGTACATTTATTCATTTTTACTCCAAGGTTGGGAAAATACATTATTTTTGAAACACCAAGCATAACTTTTGATTGACAGGCCTATCTCAATGTCACACAGAGTGAGTGAGCGGATGAGCCGCGTCTCAACCTCTAGCTTATCACAACTGTGTGCTTATGTAAATTATTTTGTGTGGTGTCAGAAATTTGGAGGGGGGGGGGGGGGGGGGCATTCCATGAAACAAAATGTTTTCGCGCTTCTACTTGAGGTTCCTAGCACCTCATATCTGTCAGTTTACTATGAAAATGTTGCAGTGTTAAAGAAAGGCCAACACATCACCATCTCCGGCCTGTGATTGGGGATTTTTGGTGATTGCACATACTGTATGTGAATGTGAAAAATAATTGCATGATCCCGCTGACTAAGAGACAAACCACAACCATCCCCGGCAGATGCAATAATATTATGTAAGATGATTACCGCCAGACTTAAAGCAACCATGAATTTGTGTCAATGTGCCATATGTCCATTCAGCACTTTAATGACATATAATCCTCTTGTAGGGGGAATCTATTCCTGAAATGCACTATTCCTTGTCTGCTCTAACGTCATCACATATGATGTTATTCTTCAGTCACTCCTTTATTATCTTACCTGGAACTTCAGCAAAAAGTTTTCCTGTACTGGTAGGAGTCTGTGGTGATACCAAGTGGAAACGTTAATTTTGTCAAGCAGACCTTCACGAGGGGCTTGTGAATGTTTATGAATTAGAGACAAACCTCGCCATCTCAGAGAGACCCAGCTTCCCATCGCCATTCAGATCAAACATTGTTAGCTGCAAGTCAGGAGAATTGACAGGGAATTTCATCAGGGGACAGTAGCAGTTATACCATACATGGATGTCACAGCTGATGTGTTAGCAATTTGTTGTATGTATATATATATATAAAAAAGGATGTCCCTTATTTTTATTGTATTCACCTTATTATAAAGACTTTAATGGCACATTGTCAAGTAGCTTGAACAATCAAGTAATACATTTAATAAATTATTTGGACTTTAGTGCACCAGGACATATTAAATAATAATGTAATATAAAAACAAACAGCACCTCAACTTAACATACCCGGCAGGCATGTAAACAAATCAAAATAACTGCCTCTGTGTTATAAATTAAGGGCAGTAATTTACTTTTAGGAACTGCACTGCTAATTATTACTTTCCTACTTTAGTTTCACATAAGGAATTTTTTTTCTTGATGAAAACCGTATTGCAAACTCACTGTATTGTGTTGTGTTTGTTTTTGAGACGTCGTTTCAGGGCTGTCATGTAAAACACAGCCTTTTCCTTCCCACCTTATGGAATCCAAGTTTGCATATTTCACACTTTGCAAGGTTTTTATCATTCACATTAAAATAACTCTATATCACAGACATAGTTGCGTGCCCAGCTTCAAGCTGCTTCCAAATTCCACTTGCCGAGGGTTATGGATGAATCTGCTATTGTATTTTCTCTTTGTCAAACAATACTCACAATAGTCTGTGTGTACTCATGGAGCTTCTTGTCATCATAGCTTCTGTTAGCTTTTTTCAGCAGGTCTGTCAGGAAACCCTGAAAGGAGTTGGCATGGTCAGTGAACGTTACAGAAAATGAAGTAGTTCGAGCAAACGACTGAAATTATATTGTACGTTTTAATTCTCTTATACAACTCAAGACAAAAACATCACTTTATGTGTAATATGACATTACATCAATCTGATGAACTGAACATTTTATGGAAGGCTAATATAATTCTTTTACCTTCAGTTCATTCGATTCTATGTATCCACTGCGGTCAGTGTCGTACCTCCGCCAGGCCTGCAGGAGAGGAATAAAGACAAGCTATAGTACTGCAAATGCAACAACATTTGCACTGAGTCTGTTAGATTGTATCTTCAAGTAAAAGGTTGTCGGCGATGAGATATTGTTTAAATATAGAATTTGTCCAAGATGGATGTCTAAATCCCTGTACACATACACAGACACACACACACACACACACACACAGCCTTTCCCCTGTTGGAGGCAGTGGTCCATCCATAATGAATGCTTGTCTTAGAATAGGTTTTAATGCTCAAGAACAGCATGAACATCTCGCACCATACACTTTGAAGACGACGTGCCCAGGGTTTTTTTCTAAAAACAAAAAATAATATAATAAATTCTAAACTATTGAAAAATAAAACAAGTGCAAGGAAAGTAAGGTTTAATGGTGGCAATGTGCATTTATTATACAATACCTCGGTTAGTGGTTTTTCCATTTAATGTAAAAAAATGTTGGCTCGGTTTGCATGTTCTGGTTTGCGTTATTCATAAAATTTTTTAATGTATTTTTGTCAGAAAACGTCCTTTTAGCATCTTTAGGATGCTAAAAAATGGCAGCTACGTCACTCATTTATGATGTCATCAGCGGTTGACTCTAAAAATGTTAAGATACGGTTTTATAGTTAAAAAATATATATAGTATATATATATTTATAGTTAAAAAAATTCTAAATACACATTGATGACAAATCAACGGGATAAACAATCATTTAAAGTTACTTTTAATATGGCAGTGAGAGCAAAGTCTTCTTTTCCAACGCTTGCAACTTTCTTTGACGCCATTTTGTTTTATTGAGGTGAGGAAATAACAGGAAGGTGGAGTTGAACAGGAAGTTGTTGTTCTCACTGCCACATCATGGTTTTGGGAAAAGTTAAGGAGAACATGCAAACTCCACACAGAGATGCCCAAGTGGAGAATTGAACCCATGTCTTCCCAAACCCCTGACTGCTACAGGCAAACATGCTAACCACTCGTCCACCGTACAGGCCTGTTTTATGCATGTAAAACTATAAAAATAATAAACAAAATGTTAACACAAAACACATTTTTGTTAACACATTAACATTTTCTTAAGTGAAAAATGTATTTGGTTAGCATCCGTTTCGGTTAGTGTCCGTTTCAGTTATAGTCAGACTCATCATCTCTGCTGGCAAACCATCTCTTTTCTGGTTTATCCCAAAGGTGTTGAGAGGATTCTTCCACATCAAACTCATTTAAGGAGGCTTTGCTTTGTACATTGTAAACTTGAAAGGGCCTTTCTCAAACTGTTCCCACAACACAGGAATCATAGAATTACCCAAAATGGTATTTGGTAAGATAAAAAAAATTAACAGTCACAGGAACTAAGGCTTGACAAAGAGGTATGTCCAAAACTTTTGCCCATATAGACTGTTGATTCTTACCGCCATGAACTCAGCACTGGATCCCACAAACTCTCTGAAACAAAGCAGGAAGTTTTCTTCTGTGGGCAGAAGCTGAGCCAACTAAAAAGAGAAAAATGAAAGCTGGATGAAAAGTGTGTTGTTATTCTCTTCATCCTAACTCCAGAGATCAATTAATCCATGAGTGTGTTCTCATCAAGTCTCATCATGGTGTTCACCTCTGCCATCTCAATCCTTCCGTCAGAATTCTTGTCGAAACTGGCCATGAACTCCCGCATCTTTTCCTTGATTACGGCATGCGAGGGATCCTGCATTAAAGCAACAACATGTAAGATGATATAGTGCTTGTTTTCAAAATAACCATGCAAGGAAACCATCATGAACTTTCGTAACAGAACATTTGTACATGTGTATGAATTTATACTATTTTGGCTCAGAATATAGTAATCCCTCGTTTAGCCCTCATCCCTCGTGAATTTTCTCAAGGTAGGAGTCCAGATCTACTGCATAAATTAAATATTTTCATAGTTAATGCATAGAAAATGTGTTTATGACCTTCTAAATGTGTTTTTACATTATTAGAGCCCTCTAGACATAAAGTAACACCCCTATATTGACCTTTACGCTCATATTAGGCAATATAGTAGACATAACAGAAAATAAGCCTTGTAAGGACATAAAAAAAGACTATAAATGTGTTCACTAGGGCAGGGGTCCCCAACCACTGGTACCAGTCTGTGGGAGGGGCCAACCAAGCAGTTTTCAGGTGCAATGATTAAATAAAATAAAACATTTGTAAATAACATTGAATGTTATATTACATCATTAATTCTATTACAATTTGGGAAATATGGGCCATCATTTTATTTTAAATGTATACAATTGTTGTTTCTGCTTTAGTTTTAAACAATACATATAAAAATAAGAAATGTTAACAGAATTGTTGAATGCATCTTATGAATGGCTTATATTTGTATTTATAGTTATAGCTAGTCTTTTTTACGCTTGAAAATCAAACAATTTCTGCAGACAATATCTAAAATTTGCTTCAATATCCATATATATATATATATATATATATATTTTTTTTTTTTTTTTTTTACTAAGAATGGGCATTAAACACGCAAAGCATGATTTATTAGTTAGTATATTTTTGCCAAATCTGCAGTATAGCATTTATGAACAGTCATAATATCTTCATGAGCCCGAGGCAGCTCTCACCATGCCTGCTCCTCGTCTGGCCGTCTCCAGCTCTCTGATGAAGTTTTCCAGCTCTTTGCCTTCAATGTAACCATTTCCTGCAACCAACACCAGAGGAACAAATGAAGGGTTATGGATTGTTGAGATAGCTTCAAGCTCTCTTTGAAGCATTTGATGAAAGGTTACAGAAGTTTATTTTCCACTTTATAACATCCAAACCTTGCATGATTCTGTCTTCAATCCATAGGTATTTGCTAGTAGTGGAAGATATACAGAATGTATTTCATACAAAGTACAACATTTTCTCAAATAGTGTCCAAATGAGCCATCTATTCAAGGATGTGTGTCACTAAAAATACTCGTATAATGTTGAAATTAGACCCACTGATGTCAACAGAGAAGGGAGTACTTTCAATGTTACTGCAGACCTGCCAATAAGGACACATTTATTGTGCTCAACATGCAGTTTGACTCTTGAATATGATTGTATGCTTCACAGCTCTCCATTATGTTGCATTTTCCTGGTTTCAGTTTTTGTCAGAAGTATTTCACAGTGGGGCATGAAAACATTACAGAAACATGACAGAAAATAACAGAACTCCTGGTCTAAAGAATAGACCAAGCCAAGACCTCCAGCTACTGTAAGTAAAGAAAAAAAACCTGCATAATATAAATAATCCTTTGCCACAGTTCAGATTTCACTCGTCTCAAAAATGCAATAAATCATGCTGTTTTGTGGTTGAATACAGCTATTATGAATTGAAAAATATGCATATTTAATTCTAAGGGCATTGAATCAATCGTAAATGGACTGTTCAGGTTGTCTTAGACCAGCGGTCCTCAATGTTTTTTCTTGTGAGTGCTACTTTTACAAAATGAAAATGGCCAAGAGCTACTCATTTTTGTAACATTTACATTCATAGATTATTTCAACCCAAACAAATTGACATTGATGTTTTAAACAAAACATTCACAAAATGCTGGTATGCACGACTCACATTTTGCAATTTTTGTAGCATTCATAAATTAATGAAAAGCAGGCTTGCGGGCACCCCATGGAGTTTGAGCCCCACACCACAATCCACCCACCACTCTACTCTCCTAGTACCAGAACACATGTATAGCAGCACGCACAAGCACAAGACTTATTTACTTCTTAAATTGCATATTCCCCTTGTATTATAATGGGTAATACAAGTGTTCATGTCAAAGTGGCATTTGCAGGGGCAGGGTTTGCTGGAGCGGAAGAAATGAATCACAGCACTTGGGAGCAGTTGGAGTGTGTAATGAGTGTTTTCTTGACTAAGAGAGTGAAAGTGGGCAGTCAGATTGATGCTTATTGGGGCATTCTGTCCCTCTTTCGCCATAATTAGGAGAATGAGTCACATGACCCGGGATCATAAACCATTTACTCTTCCGGGTTTTTCCGCAAGAAAGGAAGGTGAGTACGAGTTGAATCATCACTACATATGGAATATACAGTAATGTAAATAATTACCCCTCCTTTCATCCGTTTTATATAATCTCCATTCCTTTGTGATGATTCTCATCATCCCCGCCCCCCGCCCTCCTTCACTTCACCTCCGTGCCTCATCTGGACACTATACAGTATATGTTGGGGCACCATCTGTCCTTACAGACATGAACAAATCACTGCTGGAACACAGCAGACACAAACATATCCAAAACATGCTTTGACTGCTGAAATTCAACAGCCATTTAATTTGTCTTGGTCTCACATATCAGTATTATTGCAACTTATTTTCACCAACCTTTTTCAAACAAAGATATTAAAAACTCAATTGCCTAAAATCATGCTGAAAGTAATACATTTCCAAGCATAAAAATTGTAGTATTCTAAAACGTAATGTCCTGGAATGTCCAGTGAAACACAAACACCAGACTTGGTGTTCAGACCTGGAGTTTGCATGTTCTCCCCATATGTGTGTAGGTTTTCTCCGGGTATTCCATTTTCCTCCCACATTCCAAAAACATGCTAGGTTAATTGGCGACTCTAAATTGTCCAGGTATGAATGGTTGTTTGTCTATAAACCCACGCATGCACAGGGAGAACATGCAAACTCCACACAGAGATGGCCGAGGGTGGAATCGAACCCTGGTCCTCCTAGCTATGAGGTCTGTGCGCTAACCACTCGACTGCCGTGTCGCCAACAGGAATAAATAAAAAACAAAAAAAAGTTAATTACTGTCACTTTCATAGGAGCAAATCCTTGAACATGTTCAAGGATACTGTACCCACCTGGCAGTTATTGTATGTACCGTATACACCGTATACACACTAGGTTAATTGGCGACTCCAAATTGTCCATAGGTATGAATGTGAGTGTGAATGGTTGTTTGTCTATATGTGCCGACCAGTCCAGGGTGTACCCCACCTCTCACCTAATGACAGCTGGGATAGGCTCCAGCATACCCACGACCCTTGTGAGCATGAGTGGTATACAAAATGGCTGGATGGATGCATTGAGTGTAAAGTAACTATAGGGTGTCAGTTTCTTGTCTGGAGGGCTCTAATGTTAAAAAAAAACATATTTAGATGGTCATGAACAGGTTTTCTATGTTGTGACTATGAAAATATTACATTCATAAATAAGTAATCCAATTATCCCAGATAAACGAGGCATTACTGTATTGCCACAAATATATTTTGGTCTGTTGCACTGACAGCAGTGTGTCTCATGCCCAAACAAAGCAGCCACACATCCGTGACTCAGTCTCTAAAGAATGGATAGTTGGGGTGCTAATTTCTCAGAGTTGAGACAATGCTCTTACCCAATCCAAGCGAGAGCTACTCAAACCTGAATGAAAACAGGCTTTGGACCTGTCCTGTGTGGCTTGTTTGTTTGTTCATAGAACACACATTGAACGATGAACAACTCATAAGTCTCCTTGCTCCTTTCAAGTACTGCGACGCGTGATGATGTCATTCAAGAACAACAACAAATTTAAACAATTTGTAGCAAAGCATGCAGGTGCACCATAGGTGAAAGCTGTAATATTCTGACTCTCTCATAACGGTAAATAAGGAAACCAAAATATTTGAAGACAATTTAAAACAATTAAAAAGGTGGGAAAACAAAGAAATTCAATGGATGTTTGCTTCTACGTTGTGACCCTGAGGGCCTCATTAGCACATTGTGCAGCTTGATCCAATGGAGTAAGACTTAGGTAGATCAGCTGTGATAAAATGGTCTGCCTATATACTGTAGTATATAAAAAGTAGGTTGAACTTCAGGCTGTACTGCTAATATTTTCATGCCCATTTGTATGATTGTGAAGGCTGTACCAGGGCCTTAATCCTTGCTCGGGATTTAGCTTGGATTGAAGGACTATTTTTCCCACATTCCTGCACAAAGAATATGAGATATAGTTCCATGTGCACACTCTGAGGTCTAATACTCTAAGTTCTATGAAAAAAAACTGTTTTTACAAGGATACTAATCCTGAGTTATAAAGGTATTACTTTAACAATATGTACATTATTATTGTGGTTGTAGTTTTCAGTGGTATAGAAGTAGCGGTTTCTAATACAGAAAATGCAAGACATTATTTAAAATTATTTTAAAAATTGCACTGTTGGATATTAAGGACATTCAAAGTAGAGCTTCAAAATGCAAAAAGAAGAAATGAAAGAAGAAAAAAAAAACAGTCAGCGATTTATTGCAAACACCCATTAAACTGAATAGGCTGTTCATCAGCAGATTAAAAGTATAAGACGACAAACTTTACAGGGCAAAAATGTGGCTTTAATGTCATTTTCTGTCAGTTATTCACAATGTCATGATCTGTCGATGGCAATCTCTCGCAGCACACCTTGCAAAATGCAAATTCTTGCAATTTTTTTGCAACAATTTTGCCTCTTTTGTGTAGCAAATTCCAAACACAAACCACATTTGTCTCTCTCTCACCAACTACTCTCATGTCCTCCTTTACTACATCCATAAACCTCCTCTTTGGTCTTCGTCTATACCTCCTACCTGGCAGCTCTAAACGCAGCATCTTTTTACCGATATATTCACTATCTCTCCTCTGGACCATCTCAGTCTTGCCTATCTGACTTTATCTCCAAGGCCTCTAACATGTAATATCCCTCTCATGTACTCGTTCCTGATCCTATCCATCCCGGTCACTCCCAATGAGAACCTCAGCATCCTCATCTCTGCTACCTCCAGTTCTGCTTCCTGTCTTTTCCTCAACGGCACTGTTATTGCGTAATGTTACAAAAACAAGACAACTCCTCCAATCTCCTATCGGGGATTGTCGTGTTGACATTAAATGAAACCGACATGCCATTTATTGTTGCAGTGTGCAAATGAGAAGGATTGACAATTTGCATTGTCCATTCGACATGTAACTTTGCTGTCTTCGTCCCAGTTTGCGGCCACTGTCCAATCAGTGTGTCACAGCTGCAAACAGGGACAGCCTTCTTCTTCAACTGAACTGATGCCAGCAATGGTCCATCACTAAACCATTCCCCCAGCGATACATACCAATATGCCGGCTGGACATTAAATTGGCAGTCTCCCCTCCCCAAAGCCACAGCATTTGATTCATCATTCTAGAATGCACACATCACTTGATTATTTATAGACAAACTGCCCTTATAATGAATCTGTCATGCAGGAGTGAGTGTAAAGCATGCGTGTTGATTTATGATGAAATGAGCATACATTGATCTTCAGCATCCAGTATTTCACCAGTCAAAATGCTTGTCATTTGTGGTGCAAACTATTGCAGTTTTTCCTCTATTGATAAGACACTGTCCTGAATTGGCAAAGCAGTGCATGTTTTGACATGGAAAGAAAGGCATGGAGGGTATTCTGTGAAAGTGGCTTCATTCCCAAGATGCAGCTCAACACAACCTAAAATCCACAATTGCCGATCCAGTCCATCACCAGAAACTTTATCACATGCCAGGACCATATAGATTGCAAGGGATTTTCCTGAATGTATAGCTGCTGCTTATAAACCTTCCACCTCCATGTCGAGAATAATTATTCTATAAGTTTCAGAATATGGTGGCAGAAAAAGAATAGCATTCCAGAAACAGTCCTATGAAAATTATTATTCCAGACAACAAAAACAATGTCTTCAATGCCAAATGCCCTGCTGCACCTGTGTCAGTAGGCACTCACACCCATGCACCTAGAACTACATGACTGGAAATTACACCGGCATTGCTTACTTAGCCCATTATCCTATGATATTTCTCCCTCTTCTCCTCTTGGTCAGGTTGAAACCAGACTCATCCACATAGATATATTCATATGGCCTATCATCATCGCCAAATGTGGCCCGCAGGACACTAGTTTAATGTTAGTGCAGCCCGCGCAAGTTTGATATGGATGCTGTATGGTATCATGTACCCAGAAAAAATTATTACGTTTGATTAATGTTCATGTTGAAGGTTAAATAACTGTTAATAGTTATCCTCCCTATCCGTGTGGAAGTGGTAAGTTTTTGGCTATTTAAGTTTAAAGGAAATAACTAATAAGGTCGCTAGCTCTCTAGTTTGCGAGTTAGCATGTGTCTCAAGACCCTGCAGTTGCGCAATATGTTGTAAATAAAAAATAAAAAAAAGAGTATAAACATGACTATAGCCTTGCCCAGACCCTAGCTCCAGTGGCCCCCAGGTAAATTGAGTTTGAGACCCCTGCTTTAGATGATTCACAGTATTCTCAGAACATTTCTGACTGCTTGTATTGTTTACATCCTATGTAAATTCACTTGGACAAACAGTACGTGTACATATTCAAATCGCTCTTGTACTCTGAGGGAGTTCCTTTCAAAGGGAACCCTGTAGATTTGCTTCATGCGGTTCAATGGTGGAGAGGCTTAATTGTTGATTCCTATGAAATTGGATGTCACAATAGTATTGCATCGTTTTTGCGCCACCATTTGGTGATGGTTAAATAACGCCAGTCTTCCTTCCACAACTTTAAAAAAATGGTAAAAGTACATGTGTAATGGAGGTACTCATACCTGTTGTCCTCTTTAAATCATCCAATAATTGATCCCACTTTGTATCCGCTCTGGTTGGGTGTCATGTGATTCCATGAATAGCACAATATCAATGACAGTGGCATGAATCCTCTTCCTCCACCATGACCTTTTGCTCTTCTGACATCCATCCTGAACAGCTAATAGTGTTTGTGAGCAGGTTTTTTTAAGTGTGCAGTTCATTGGCAGAAGTATTTTCAGCTGTGGTCTTAATTGTGGAAGCTGTGTTGGAACACTGGCTGAATTTGGCCTCTTTGTGTTCACTTTGTCTTTGTCTCAAGTCTTCAAATGGGCAAAAAATGTATTCAGTCTTTTGCAAGAGACCAAGAGTTTGGAAACTGTATACAAACCATGAAGAGAGTTCAAGGTTTTGTTTTTGTTCCTGTGTGAGATTGCAGTGAATGAAATTTAGTGTCTTAAACATTGGGAAAAACTGTAAATGAAGGAGCTTTAAACAATGTCTTCATGTAAAGTGATGTCACCAATCAAAGGGTCCACATGAGATGCTTGAGTCTTGTTCCAGGACTGAGCTTCACAATAGCTCCACCGTGCATTTGCCTGCCTTTCTTCCATTCATTTATTCATTCATTTTCTACCGCATTTCCTCACGAGGGTTGTGGGGGTGCTGGAGCCTATCCCAGCTGTCTTTGGACGAGAGGCGGGGTACACCCTGGTCTGGTCGCCAGCCAATCACAGGGCACATATAGACAAACAACCATTCACACTCACATTCATACCTATGGACAATTTGGAGTCGCCAATTAACCTAGCATGTTTTTGGAATGTGGGAGGAGAAAACCCAGGCATGCACGGGGAGAACATGCAAACTCCACACAGAGATGGCCGAGGGTGGAATTGAACCCTGGTCACCAAGCTGTGAGGTATGCGCGCTAACCACTCCTCCACCGTGCCGCCCCCTTTCTTCCATTTTTAGTTCAATTTAAGTTGCATTTAGGTCCCCCTGTCTCCATTAAAACCACCAACTGAACCACTACACTACCTCTAGGTTTGTTTCTCGGTGGATCTTCAATTATGTTGGCCAGTCTCAGCATCAGAGCAGGTCTCAATGAACGCTGCATGTCCAATGGTTAGTGATTCAATCCATTCTGCATTCCAGCATTACAGATAAATATCTAGAAGAAACCCTCATCTGCTTTGAGACACAGCAGGATAGGGTGAGCTTTATTTAATACTACTTATGAATAATCAGTTGGGCTTTGCTTGGTTTAGAGGAGAGGTCAGAGGAGAGGTTTTTTTTTTTGAACAACAGTATAAGGTAATCCTGGAATTAATACTGGAACATAGAAATCAGAAGAGTGACCCTTGGTGGCACGGAGCTTGGCATTTTGACCCACTGACATAGCAGTTATACAAACAGTATAGACATTCAGTCGCTCTTCCATCGGTTCTTTGCATCCTTCATCCTATTCAGTGACACACACCCCACCCTCTTCTTGGTTCGTCCCCTCAACCCCATACTCTCTTTTTTCTTCACTCACTCCTCTTCTTCATAAATATTCTATGAGCTCTGTTTCCCCTCACTTCTCTTTCAGTCTTAAATACTTAATTTAACCACAGTGTGGCATTTTAAACCATATTAATATTAGAAATTATCAAATAATGTATAGTTTAATAGATTTATTCTTTTTTTTTAATTGTATAAAACATTAAAAACTGATATTTATAATGCATGACTTTTACAATGGTTACTTTTACAAGTAATTTCATGGTCTAATTTGTACTTAAATGAGGATTTCAGCTACAAAAAAACAAAATTCATACTTCTCAAAAAAAAAATGCAATGAACTTTTGAATGGCGTCACTAACCGTCTGCATCAAAATGTTTCCAGATGTCGATGAACTGGGCTGCAGTGAGCTCGGCCAGGTGCAGGTGAGGCTGCTGAGTCTGGGCTGCCATCTCTCTTGTTTGCTGCTTCTTCGCTTCTTTTCACTGGACTTCAGCAGAGGAAGAACGTTTCTCCTTGTAGCTCCTTGATCATCTGCGCTGCTCCTCCTCACGCGCAGCTTTTAAACCCCCCGCGGCGCACGCACTTCTCCTGCCCGCCACTAGGGAGCGCCTCGGCTGTGGTGAGAAGTCGCTGTGAACCACGAGAGACCACTTTAGCAAGTGGGAGGGAGTGTCACGCTCCTGGGCATTGAATATGAGTTACCGTGAAATGATGCCCAAGATGGTGGTTTGATGATGCATCATGCAACCCTGCTGCTCTCATGAAGAGAAAATGAGCCTGCTTAAAACTATTAAGACTCTGCACCCAGCAGGCTTTTTTTCTCTTGCTGAGTAAATAAAGACTTGCTGGTAAACCATCATTCATTTCATCCACTCAATTATGTTGAATATTTCCATTTAATTCAGATAAAAAGGTTTACTAGATTACCTATCTATTTATCAGTACTCGTGTCAAATTTTATCAAAATGTAAGCATGCAAAATTAAAAAATGGTATATGGTGTCAATAGCAATACAATAATCCCTCGTTTATTGCGGTTAATTAGTTACGTGATAAGTGAACTTCCGCAAAGTAGAATACCTTTTTTATACATTGAATATTTTTGTAGTTAGAGCATAGAAAGCTTTTGTTCTAAATATGTTTTTTACATTATTAGAGACCTGTAGACGTTAAATAACATCCCTACAATAAACTTTATACTTGTATTGCCTAATATAGCAGACATTCATTCATTCATTCATTCATTCATTTTCTACCGCTTATCCTCACGAGGGTTGTGGGGGTGCTGGAGCCTATCCCAGCTGTCTTCGGGCGAGAGGCGAGGTACACCCTGGACTGGTCGCCAGCCAATCACAGGGCACATATAGACAAACAACCATTCACACTCACATTCATACCTATGGACAATTTGGAGTCACCAATTAACCTAGCATGTTTTTGGAATGTGGGAGGAAACCGGAGTACCCGGAGAAAACCCACGCATGCACGGGGAGAACATGCAAACTCCACACAGAGATGAATATAGCAGACATGATAAGACAAAATAACTCACCTTTAGCATTGGGAAAGTTCCTTATTGTCATATCTTGAACAGAATGTGGGTCAATTGCCAATTTTTAATTGGCATTAAAAAATATATATCCTCACTATGGTGTACATCTCTTGAATGATATACAGGAAAGCCAGTCTAACATTAATCTACCATACATAAATGTACATTCCGACAATGGCCGCCGCTAATGCACAGGGAATGGCATCTCTGAAGTGACGCAAAAGACAGCCGCCATTTTAACAATGCTATAGCAATCTACCGAGCTAACCAGTCAACCTCCAATTTATTTATTCTAAACTTAAGAATAGTTTTGAAACTGGAGAGAACGACAAAGTATGAAGGCAAAAATGTACCACTGCCACATGGAATGGGAGGAGAACATTTTTCAACTGTGTCACATCGGACTGTTCATACGTGACTGACATAGTACAGGTAATGTCTCATCAGTGTAACATTACTGATAGTAGTGTCTGGAATACTACATATGAGTTGTCTTTCAGTATTTTTGGGATTAATAATAGGCCATAGTCAACCGTGAAACAGCAATCGTTGATAGAACAAGGGAGTGGAATTAGAACCAGATTATTATTATTATTAAGCCAGAACCACAGCGAAGAATGACTGTATTAGTATTTTAGTTCATTTAACCATTATTATGCTTGGAAATGCTTTGTTACTGGTTCTGACTCAGGGAAAAAAAACTTGTAAATGTAAAAAAAAACCTCCTTATTGTAAATGTTGCTTTCAATCACCTTAAAAACGGACCTTGACCCACTCAAGAATCCCAAATATACAGTATATAAATGCTATTATGTGTTTGACGCATCACCCATCTTCATGCATTTATGGGCACATTTTCTTCCACTCCACTTCCTGTCCTCTGCTGACTTTGGATTTCGTTTTGATTCTACTGTTTTGTATAATGCTGCTCCTACCTGCAGCACCTTCAACCCTCTTCTCACACTCTCCATCACTCTTCCTGGCCTGCAGAGGTCAGACAGGCTCATTCTCCTTGCTCAATCGAACCCACTCAAGAGAGCAGAGCCCACTAGTGGCATATCTCCTAAATCACCAACATGCCTTTGTTCTGTTTGCTGCAAGAGCCCTATTTCCTATCTTTTCCTCATCTCCTTCCTCAGAGTTGCGGTGTTTCTCATTCTGTGGATTGGTCCCTGCAACCTGGAGTGAAGAATGCGTGGAGGGGGGGGGGGGGGGGGGGGGGCGAAGATGCAGAAGAAGAAGAAGAAGAAGACTATGAAGACACTTTATCTCCACCCTGCAGGGCTGCACACTAATATCAGAGAAGTGGAAAACAACAAAAACAGAGATAATTGGGGAGGGCAGTGTGTGTGTGTTTGTGAATTTGTATGTGTGGCGGGGGACAAAAAGGAGCGATAGAGCGGCAGTGTGCTTTATTTATAGAAGCTTGCACCATAACAACAAAAGTGTATGAATAATAATTGCACAATGTTTGCAGAGCCCTGATTACTCTCATTTTAATGACGTGACAGGATCAATCCTGGAGCAGTGTGGGATGCGAAAAGGACAATGATGGATCAGGGACACAGCCTTTAATGGAGCCCCTAATCATGTGATTATGAACATGCATGCTCATATTCCCTGAGTGGATGCGGATCAGTGTTAGCCTCGTCTTCTATGTATGTGTATAAACAGTATCTATAAAAGTAAGATCAAAATAAATTAAACACTGACTTTTGCAAGCTCAACTACAAAGACATGTGTGTTCATGCATGTATGTGCACATGCTTGAATTTTAAACAGGCTAGGGTGTTAGCATTGCGTGCCACTCCTGGTATATTTACTGTAGGTCACATACTATGGCGAACTGTGCAATCCACTTTATTAAATAGATCATTGAAAATGAATATGAGCTGATGTGACATAATGTGCATCATTAACATAGTGATAAAATTATGAAATGTCGAAGGGACAGGTGCTGTAGAGGCTTTTGCGGCACATGTTCATTTTCTGAAACGCAATGATAATGAAGCTTGTTTGGGATTACGTAGAATTAGGTGGCCTCCGATTGTGAAATGTGGATTGAATATACAATATGTCGACATGCATCAGCATTCTAATGCGATGGATCGGGATGTGCCAGCTTTATGCTCCACTTACTGGAAGTCTCTGCATGCATCAATCGCAATATCGCATTCAGAACCTAGTTCAGAACCAAGATTTTACCCTTATTCATAATAAATGAACTGGCCTATTGTGGCATCCAAGCTTTAATGATTCATTAAATGCTTGTGGTTTCAGTGCCTCTAAAAATAACATTTTGATATGAGGATGAGCCTCATTTCTTTTCCTACAGATGCTGACGTTTAATCAAATGGAAGTGCAAATACCCTGAAGAGGGGAAATATTTCAGTAAAGATGTATACAGTCACAAACGTTCCTCAGGTCACGTCTGTAATGTGAGGATTCATACTGAAATTTTGAGACTTCCGATACCAGCTCTTCATGCTCTAAAATCAAGCCTCAAATCCAAATATATTTTCCATGCTTCGGTACTTCCGTCATTTGAGTCATTTGTTTGTGTCATCTTCTGTGTCTGTCGCTCTGCTGCTGCTTGTTGCAGTGCACTGCTTTGGCAGAGCCTCCACCTGCAAGATATTACTCCCCTGGCCTTCTTAAGCATGGCAGAAGGATTCACTCCTTGCGAGATTGGAAATCGGACTTCACTCACTCTCAGCTCAACCCTGTACAATCAGTATTTTTCCCTGCTTGGCTTTCCAGTGGCAATTTGAGTTATGGGCCTGTAGGGGCCGCCAGGAGGAGTATGTTTGTATATAAAACATACATAGATAACCTGTTTATAAATGCATTTTTTAAAATAGACATGAACTAAAAACCCCTATAATCACCTTGATACTCATCTTACTAATATAGTAGACATACTGTAATAAGAGTAAATAAGTCGTTTAAGATTAAAATATGTGTGGTTATTAAACATTAACATTAAAGTAACATTACTGATACCTATTGACTTGTGTTGAATACTAAGTCAATGTCTTTGAATGCATCTTTTGAATGCTTTGTATTTGTATTTTAGTTAATTTAGGTATTTTTCTGCTTGAAAATGCTTAATTTACACAACAAGATGTCACATGAGTTGAAATATGCATATATTTTGACTAATAATAAGCCATATTCAGCCACAAAACGGTATGATTTATTAATATATATTTTTTAAAGATAGAGTGATAGGGTGGCGCCATGAAATTTGAACTGCAACATCGCAAAGAGACAACTGTACGCGGGGAAACATTACAACAAAACTGAAGTTAGAGACTAGTAAACAACACATCCCATAATGAACTACACTGTTTTAGACCAAATTATTAAGATTGTTCATCATTGGGTTTTATGTTTGAAATATTAATTCTATACCAACAATCGTTTTCTAGACTCTATCTTTAAAGGGGACCGATGATGATCATTTTCAGCCTTTTGTATTTAGTTGTGGACTCCTATAGAGCAGCTACACACAATAACCCACACAGATAGCTTTCTAGATCTTCCAGATTCTGTACCGCTTTGTGCAGCGTTTCCATGGATTTCCTGTTTCTGACCAAAACCATCCTTTTAATTTATTCCACCCCCGACCCTCTTCCAGGCACGCCCACTCCGCTGTGATCGGTCACACTACCAAGCGCTCCCAAGGACTTCCGGATATGTAGGTCTGTGTTCTGCAGCCCACATAAGGAAGTCAGGATCGTATTGACGTCAAAAAATTTACATTGGCATTGACACAAAAACTTTCTGAAACCAAGCGTTCAGAGCCACCCCAAACTTATTTCAGGGCACACTTCCTTATGTGGAAAATTTGGCATCGTTTAACACGAGAATACAACATTCTAACATTCCATATTGAGCACTTGAATTTTTTATATTCGAAAAACAATCCACATGCAGAGATGAGTGATTGCTGCTGGATAATGTCATCCACCAAATCTCAATAACCAACAATGTTGATAAGAAGGCAACATGATCAACTGCTCGAAGTAATTATGCAGGAGGACCTCTCACAAATCAGAAGAATGTGATCTGAGAAGCAAAGTTCAAAACTCATTGCATTGCATTTATGACGTGCCTCTTCCTTCTACTAAAACATATATGTTCTGGGCCTACAAAGACTCACGCAATCTTTCTTCTGAATGGCCAGGAGGATGTCCAACCAAGCCCTGATGTGACCCATTGGATTCTTGTCTCACCCAGCCCACATCTTTAACTTCAGAGCAGTTCAAGTCAAGTTAACGTGCTTTCTAATTACCAGGAGATCTCCTCATTGCACTATAGTCACATTGTGCAGCTAATCAAGCAGGTCAGCTAAAACATCACACCACAGTCCTCCTTTCTGGTGCACAGCCTCTAAAACTGTATAATTACATGCTCAGACGGGCAATAAATACCCCGGTGTGCATATTGTTGGTTCGGATGAAAATCCCACAGTAGGCTTATTTGTGTGCATGCAGATCAAATTAGGTTTTGTGGCTACGACTGCCAGAGACATTTGCTCCGGCATTAATGCGCTGGAGCAGCAATCAGAGTGGGAGTGTATGATTTGTGTAAAAGAGAGTGACAGATTGCTTCATTGCAGTAATCAGCCATTTTATCAGCGACACAATGCAGACTGATAACAAGTAGTTTGACTCCCCAAAAGGCAAGAGAAATTGCTGTAAACAGATAAGGCACAATCCAATTTTTAATCCAGTCCCGATTATATTGTGTTCATTTCACCACTACAGTAGATTAGCACAACACCTTACAATGAGAACATGTCATGATATTCTGAATTCCCGTAACGCATACCACCCCTGCTCACACACTGGGAGGACTGGGCGATTACATGATCAGGTTGATTACAGTGATTAGCTAGTATCGTATTTACTCGATCAAACATGGCGGAAATGTTAGCATCCAGTGAAGATGAGGCTATTGTTGAAATGAAAGGTTGCTCAATTTCAGTTGTGTGGCGACTTCATTGGCAATTTATTTATTTTGGTCTTGGTCTTGCATCCCTGCACGAACACTGTAGGTGGCTGTAACTATTTATTTCTATACATTTGCTTTACTGTTTACTGTTGTTTATTCCAGCCTCATGCTTCAGCGTATTTTCTATGCTGTTTATCCTTGGTATAGGGTCGCTGGGGGTATGCAGGAGCCTATCCCAACTGACTTTGGGGTAAGAGGCGGGGTACACCCTGGACTGGTCACCAGTCAATCGCAGGGCACATATAGACAAACAACCATTCACACTCACAAACCGGAGTAAAAGTGGAGTACCTGGAGAAAACCCACGCATGCACGAGGAGAAGATGCAAACATGCCGACTCAAACATTTCAAGCCTACGACTTTGGACTCGACCTGTGTTGTCGTAACTTGAGATTTGACTTAGATTTTCACATCTTTATTTGAGACTTGACTCAAAATTTGAGATTAAGGATCTGAGACCTCTGCCAATATGTACTGTATCTACGTATTGCACAGCACACAAGCTGAACAATGTATGCTGTGTCCCCCTCCCTCTACTGGGAACAATTAAGAAAGTGGACCTCCAGAGTGCACATCTGCAAAGTACAATAACAACTCCACCTCCAGAAATCACCTGAGACAAGTGAGTATTTCTCCTCATAGCAGTATATTAGGGCAGTAAGACAACATGAGGATGGATTGGCGCCTAAAAAGTAGGTCAACGTTAAATACTAGGGCTGTCAAATGATTACAAATTGTAATCACTTTAATCATTTTTTAAATTAAATTAATCATGATTAATCACGCTAAAATATGCCAAATTTTTACAATATAATGACAGGACAGGATTATATTCTCTATCTCGTATTTGTCAAGCATGAGTATCTAGTGGCGGTCTAGTGGTTAGCGCGCAGACCTCACAGCTAGGAGACCAGGGTTCAATTCCACCCTCGGCCATCTCTGTGTGGAGTTTGCATGTTCTCCCTGTGCATGCGTGGGTTTTCTCCGGGTACTCCGGTTTCCTCCCACATTCCAAAAACATGCTAGGTTAATTGGCAACTCCAAATTGTCCATAGGTATGAATGTGAGTGTGAATGGTTGTTTGTCTATGTGTGCTCTGTGATTGGCTGGCGACCAGTCCAGGGTGTACCCCGCCTCTCGCCAGCTCTCAACAGCTGGGATAGGCTCCAGCACCCCCGCGACCCTTGTGAGGAAAAAGTGGTAGAAAATGAATGAATGAACGAGTATCTAGTGTTGGGTAGCAAAACATTTAAATAACACTTCAAACTGTGTGATTATGAGCAATGAAGGCTTGCATTCAGACATCAGGTGATTTAAAGTAAATGGGTAACACTTTACAATAAGTTACATAACATTACAGTAGTAGTATGAGTAGTATAAGGAATGAACCTACATAACCCATAACCGTGACTCATTCGTTCCTCAGTAACTACTCTAATCATTAGTTAGTCGCTACTCTAAATGTATGTCCATCCTTGGTGTTGGCGTTGCCAATTAACCTATATAAACCTATTAAGCTATGTAATTTTTCTTTTGAATGAGAGGTTTGGCCAGAGCAAATTTACTGTGCGGTGATACTGATAGTCCTCCTGTTACAGTTTGCATTGATGTTTCCTGGAAATGCTACTGGACCAGGCGTGTTTCATGAGGGAACAGACAGAGGACATAACATAAAAACATGAAAAAGATAATAGTATCAACAAAGCGGCAACAGCTGCCACGGCAGTATGGGTTACAGTGCAACAGGAACAGAGACGGTATCAACAACAGTAAGTAAGGATGTCTGCAGGTACTTCTGCATGACTGACGGTGCCCCAGTGTTCCACATCAGTGCGTTTTTTTGGGGGGGAAACTATGCAACCAGTTCCAGGAGGTGAGATGAATAATTGAGGTTGACAAGCTCCACCCTAATCAAATGCACTGAGGCATGACAAGCACATGCATATAAAATGCACCAAACATACTGTATGCTTCTAGTGTACTGCACTTGTGTGTGTGTGTGTGTGTGTGTGTGTGTGTGTGTGTGTGTGCAAATTGAATGTCGACAACAAGAAACCCCCATGGCCTGATTTGTGTTTTCCTCGCCCACCTCTGTCTCAGCAATCGCTTCCACTGGGTCAATTCAATTTAGTGGCTGAACTGAGGTCCATTGACGTGCCTCCAAGCAGAATACAAGAAAAACACCGATGTAAAGACTTAATCTATCAGTCTATTGATTTGTCTGCTTCTCGATAAAGTAGTAGAAAAAGTGCTGTCCGTGGAATCAGTCGCTGTGATTACAAATGTAGACACAAATTCATCAAATTAAAGAAATTCAATAATGAGCCAACAAACATTAAGTAGCTTCACACCAACCATCTGATTACGCCACAATAAGGAGAAAATGTGAATTGCAAACTTGGAAAACAAGCCAAGCAGTATTTCTTCAAACCGGTATGTACAGTGGTTTGGGAAAGTGTTTGCCCCCTTAATTCACACAAGATGCGTAATTTTAATCAGTCTGGCAATTCACACCAGAGACACACACGTGTATCTTGTTTTGTTGTACAAGACAAAAGAGTAAAATACAGCGGTATTCCAAAAATGAGCCAAGGAATGATACAGTTGGGGGATATGTGATGCTGCTCTAACGCTTCTAATGTGAACTGAGCTTTTTAAATATACAAGCGGACATCCGTGATACACGCCTGGAGTGAATTTGAGATGTTACAGATCATCAAACAAATTGAAGTATTTGTCAATGGCAACACAACTGAACACAAAATGCAGTTTAGTTTTTAATTGAAACTATTAAAGGGAGAAGAAAATCCAATACCTGAGGTCATAAACAGATGGCCAGACATTCTCCTTCAGAATTTTTTGGTAGGCAGCAGAAGTCCATTTAAGTCTTCCAGGTCCTGAAGCAGCAAAACAGACCATGACCCAGACCATCACACTACCACCACCATATTTTGGTACGATACTGAAAAAAACATTACTTTTATGCCAGGGAGAAGAAAATCCAATACCTGAGGTCATAAACAGATGGCCAGACATTCTCCTTCAGAATTTTTTGGTAGGCAGCAGAAGTCCATTTAAGTCTTCCAGGTCCTGAAGCAGCAAAACAGACCATGACCCAGACCATCACACTACCACCACCATATTTTGGTACGATACGGAAAAAAACATTACTTATGCCAGATGTAATGGGACACACACCTTCCAAAAAGTTCAACTTTTGTCTCGTCAGACCGCAGACTATTCTCCCAAGGTATCCTCAAGGTCTTGAGGATCATTGAGATGTCTTCTGGCAAAATTGAGACAAGCCTGTGCTCATTTTCGGCCCTTTGTATTCTATAGAGCACCTATATACTATAATCCGCACACAAAGCTTTCTAGAACTTCCAGAATCTGCACCAATTACTGCTGGATTTCCAAAATGGTCTGTTTATTCCATCCACGGCCTGTCTCCGGGTATGGCCACTCCCAAGCGCTCTGGAGTACTTTTGAACTACTGCCAAACCCCGCTTTCTAATTTTGTTGGTATAGCAGTTGATAAAAAATGAATAAACCCTTGAAAAGTGGTTAGGAGACCCCGACTTACCATGTATGAAGACAACGTAGGCACCGCCGGTGCGGTGGAGCTTAGGAGAAGCCGGACATGAGGGCACTGCATCCACCTCGCCTGCCCACATTGTCGAACACACTTTGTCAGGGGTACCACTGATGCCATGGAGCTCAGAAGACGGACATTTGTGTTGTCATTGACTAATACTTAAATTTGTTTGATGATCTGAAACATTTAAGTGTGACAAACATGCAAAGAAATTAGAAATCAGGACAATGGCAATACCAGGGTATATACTTGTAAAGCCATCGAACACTAGATAGTTTAAGAGGGGACATTCAGAGGGGAAAGACAGAACACAGTGATACCAACGGTCACGTTCACATTTCCTGGGATGGTGTTGGTGGAACCTGGAAGTGAATACGGAAAGAGAGGAGTGAGATTAACAGCCAGTGATAACATCAGCGTCATCGCCTTTTTGTGTAGGGCTGGTTGGGCTGGATAAACGTACTGTAGTGCAGGAGTGGCTGTGATCTAGTTGTAGGTACAGGGAGAAAGAAATACCGGTAGATAGGGGGAATAACAACTATGGCAACAGCATCATTGATTGATTATGCTTGGCTTAAAACAACCACCACAATAATTATCTCAAATGGTCCACACCGTCCCCACAGGCCAGAAAACCAAATCGGCCAAGAATAGTTAACAATGTGATTTAAAAATCTTATCACATATTACAGTATTAATTGGCCCTGTACCCTAGAAACCGCCCATGAATGATACGGGAAAAGGCCGAAATGATACTGTGTCAAAGCCCAGGGCAGTGATACTGATAAAATATAGAGTTTAACCATGTCCAGTATCAGCCCCCGTAGCTGTCCACTCAGAGCGCGCTGCTCTGGTATCGTGCCCGTGAAACAACCAATCAGAGAAGAGCACACGAGTGCTTAGTGCCTAGTGCTTCTCCAGTCACCAAAAAACCCAAACTTGATTAATGGAACTTTAATTGTCAGACATTGATAAGATAAGACTGTTGATAAAATATTATTGTTGAAATATTTTTGCAATTGTTGTGTTTACACTGTTTAGATATAATACATGTAATAAACTGAACATTTTCTGGAAACAAAATGGTCTTTTGATTAAATAGTATGTGATAATAAGCTCATGATTAAATAGTATGTGATAGTAAGATCACATACTACACATCACACACCTTCGGTCTCGGGCTGATACTGACACTTGGGGGCATGATACCTGGCCTGATACCAGACAAACCATGTGATAACCTATAAATATCAACCTCACACAATCATCCATCTGGATTTCTATCAGGATTTGCAAAAAATGCAATGGTGCCCCCCCCCCCCCCCTCTCCTAAATGTTGCAAGGAACTGGTGTGTGTCGTTCTTGTCAACGAGCTGTTGTGCCTGTTAATTGACAAACAAACAGCAATCAAATCATGTTCGCTGTCACGCTTCGCCGTGGTAAAACACAAGACTGTCAACAGAATTTTTCCTCGAGGATGAGTAGCAAATAATGATAGATAGCACCATTACATAGAGCTGTGTTCCTGGGAACATGTAACGTAGCACGTTGTCTGTCATGATCTAAATATTGCTGGAGACAGCTGCAATCTTTCCCATCACGCCTTCTAGATCATTCATTTAGACAGCTGACTTAATGGCCCATATATTTAGTTAGCGTCGGACATAAGGAACATACAGAATGACAGAGTTTCTCGCTTCTATTTCGTGACACATCGTTCCTGCTGGTTCATCTCTTCACAGGAGTGAAACTCATTAACATTTTATGAAGACAAACCCAGAGACCATGGCATTAAATCATGGATTGTCCAACATGATTTACATACACAGATCACATGTACAGCCGTGAAAACAGGAACTAAACTGCAATATTTCAACCAATCGACACTCCAGTTCTGGTCAGATGTCAGAGGTTAATTGCTTGTTGTAGTTTATGAACAGAAAACGGCAGTCACTTTGACAGATTTATGAACCTATATTCCTATTTTCCCCTTGGGTGACTTTTTAATGTTTTCTGATAGACAATAAGTTGTAGCCACACTGCCTTAGAATTCCAGGAATGTTGCCCCTTTTCAACATATCACGTTGGCAGTGGTTAGCTGCATTGGATATTGTACATCTACTTATTTTTATGGTGGAGTCTTTAAGGATTAACATGGAAATGGAAAGAAGAAAAGGATGACTTTAACATTATCTGCAGGTTCATATGCAGGACTGTGTTATCGCAGATGATTCAGCAGCAAAACCATTATCGTTTCTTTGGATTATGTCTCTAAAGCACTAATTCTTATCTATGTTTTTTTTAGTGTCTTCCATTATGACATTTTGCCCAACACTGCAGAAAATATCGGAGCATTATCTGATATCATTAAAGTCACAATATGTAGTAATTTTACCTTAATATAGACCGGAATTTAGCTGGACATAATACAGTGTAAAAATTAAGCACAAGTGGTTAGCATGCAGGCCACACAGCAAGGAGACCCGAGTTCAATTCCACCCTCGGCAATCTCTGTGTGGGGTTTGCATGTTTTCCTCGTGCATGTGTGGGTTTTCTCCGGGTACTCCGGTTTCCTCCCACATTCCAAAAACATGCAAGGTTAATTGGAGACTCCAAATTGTTCATAGGTATGAATGTGAGTGTGAATGGTTGTTTGTCTATATGTGCCCTGTGATTGGCTGGCGACCAGTCCAGGGTGTACCCCGCCTCTCGCCCGGAGACAGCTGGGATAGGCTCCAGCACACCTGCGACGCTCGTGAGGGTAAGCGGTAGAAAATGAATGAATGAATAAAGTTAAGCACAAGAATGAATTTTCAAGCTACGTGGACGTCCTCTGCCAACAAAAATGTAGGCCTAGTCCTATTTATGGCCAACATGCTGTCAGGCCAGATGCGTGGAAGTTCAGGTATGGATTCCTGGATGCTGAGGCAAGAATAATACAGGTGAGAAAGAGATATAAGAGATTGTAACAGATGCAGCAGCATAACACAGAAACTACAGAAACTACAGTGCAAAATGCAGTCCGAGTGCACGAAAGAGGTAAAAAACAAGTTCAAAAGGATACCTAAAAACTACCTGAGATTCAGGTGGACTACTGGATGAGCAAAAGGTGGACTAGACAACAACCGATGTGTACAACGTCCAGACAGAGGCATAGAGTGAGTCTAGTCTAGTATTAACAGTAGTTAACTTATTTTTACACTTGTATTTTACTTAAGACATTGCCTGTACAAGAAAAATAAGAACAGTTTGATCAGATTTTTTCCACTACTTCCCATTTTTGAATAGCTTGTGTCGTTTTAGAGACTTGTATTTATCGCTTCTACTGTAGGGTAAATTACATCTGACGACTATAGAGGCATTTACACTACTGTGTCATTAAGTTAAACTGTCAGTGGGCCCGCTAACACAAATTAAAATGGAACATTCCATTTAAATAACAACCCTGCACGTCTACCACACCAGATGTTACCAGCCTCATATCTTTTTTTTTATCTCATACAAAGATTGATCTCATGTCGCTCTGTTTGCGTGATCCTTTTTTTTTTTGCAGTTTTATAATCATAAGTGGGGTGATAAGTCATTAATTTTGACGCGATAGTGTCTCCAGGCTGCACGGTGACATAGTGATGAGCATGTTGGCTTCACAGTCAGGAGATTGAAGGTTTAAATCTCTGCTGGAACATCTATGGGTAGAGTTCTCCCCATGCATATGGTATTCAGGCTTCCTCCGATAACCCCAAAAGCATACACGTTCAGTTAATTAGAGGTGATAAATTATTGGAGATTATGTTCATGGGTGTAAATGCTTGTTTGTCTACATGTGCCCTGTGATTGGCTGCCTGCCTGAAGTCAGCTGGTAGACTCCAAACGGTACAGATAATGTAGGATTGTCACATTTGCAATCGAGTCACGCTGTCATTCAAAACATGTATCCTTCATCCCACCAATATACTACAATATTAATTTCCTTGACAGAATTAATACGGTCCATCTATCCTTCACAAATCTATTCTATACGAGCATCCAATGAAAATGTTTCAGGAGCAGGAAGACTAGTACATTGATGAATGATTAAATACATGGTCTGGAACAAACTCAAATCAAATCTCTCCTGTCAGCTTTTTTATAAACAATGATTATTTAATGCTTCTCTATTTGCTTGCCTAAAGCTAAATCTCCTAAACCGTTTCTATTAATCTGAGTGGTTTGTTTGGGTGCATGGTAGAGGTGTCAGATTAGTGATGGTTGATTCAATAGTTTTTGTTTGCATGGAGATCCAGTTTTCAACTCTAATCCATAATGTCGAAAGAGTAAAGATCCCGGAGGCATTACACTGACAAATTATACAGAAGGCTGTGTGTAGTGTGCAAGACTTTCATCGAGCGTGCTGCTTCATTTAATATACACAAGCAAGCAAACTAACCCTGCAACATTAATACTTCTTTAAAGATGGACGAAGTTTATAAGGAAGGAATTCATTAGTAAACTCATTGTCAAGCAATAGATAGCCAAAAGACACAAAGCTCCGGCGTGTCGTGGGACAAAATAACGCATTGCTGGAGACAAGGAGCACTACAGGGTAGGCCGCAGTAGCTTACTAACCATCTGTGACTGACAGGAGGCTGTGCATTCAGCATCAGGGACTTTTGTTTGTTTAAATCTCCCCTAAAAACCCTCAGCGATTAGAGTTGCGCATGAGTGCTGATGAAATTTTTATCATATGCACACACAGCCACAATTAGAAATGAAATGTAGATACAAAATGCTCTGTAATACTCAATGCAGTTTGATGACAAAACAAGGAACTGCTGGAAAACCAAATACGATGCTTGAAAGGCACAAAAACACTCATAATATCCCAACTTTGTAAGTTCATTTTGCTTTTAATCCAAACAAAATTGCAAGAATATTGCTACCATATCCAGCACTTTCATTCTTTCATTCATTTTATGCTGCTTATCTTCACAAGGTTTGCAGGCATGCTGGAGCCTATCCCAGCCGTCTTTGGGCGAGAGGCGGGGTACACCCTGGACTGGTCGCCAGCCAATCACAGGGCACATATAGACAAACAACCATTCACACTCACATTCATAACTATGGACAATTTGTAGTCAACAAATAGCATGTTTTTGGAATGTGGGAGGAAATCGCAGTACCCGGAGAAAACCCACGCATGCACAGGGAGAACATGCAAACTCCACACAGAGATGCCCGAGGGTGGAATCGAACTCTAATTGAACATTAATCGAACATTAATTTCAATCATTTTGATTCAAAGTAAAAAATTACATACATATATACTTTAGAAAAAATACCACCTCACTTGAAGGAATTTTTGAGTCAGTTTAGAAATATACTGTAACAAAATGGAACCTCTAAAGTCAAATGCCCACAAGCAACAACAGTTGAAATTTCAATCCAAAAAAGGTCAATCAAAAAGCTTTAGCTTTGCTTTCATGTGTCTTTCACGTGTCTTTATTCGCAAATCAGGCGCACTCTCATCGTGTGTTAGGAGAAGATGAACGTGAGGAGATGAAGAAAATAAAATAAGATCCAAGTACGTATGTATGTGAAGTAAGCACACTCATATTCAAAGCATTAAAGGGACTGGACTGTATGCAGCGGGTTCCTGGAATCGCCAACATTCCAACTCTTTCTGTTCTTTTATACCACTAAAGGTCACAGTATGGTGATGGTGTTCTCATATTTTTAGGTTTAAAACAAAATGCATTTTGGAGAGAGTTGCATAGAGTCCCTTTAGGAAAGGGGGAAAGTCAGGACAATTTCAAGGTCTCTTGGCTGTCAGGGGACGCAAAAATTAATTAGTAATTAATTAATAAAGAAGAAGGGGGCATCATGAATTGAATGGCTGCATGATATGAAGAAACTTTTCTAAGAACGTCAAGCATTCGTGAAAGTTACAGGGAAGACTTCTTTAAGGAGATCTGGATGTAGGAATACATTGGTGGAGCTCTAGCAGGGCTTCCAGGTTAAGTGAGAGAGCACTCGGTAAATCCAGTGTCTTCCAGGCTGGTCATTTTGTGCTATGTTGGCTACCGTTTGACTCATGGTCCACACCGTGAGCCTCGAAAACTCACCATACTCTGTCAAGTGTTCTTCAAATGCTGTATCAAATTAAAGCTTTTTAACATGCTATTACCGCAACATAGTTTTTGTGGCATGTGTTGGCAGTTAAGTTCCACATGGCAGACATGATTGGGTTTTTTTGGCCACATTATTTAGGGAAAGACACTACACTGCACTCACGGATGGCCGAGGGCTGCAATAGTACTAGCTATAGGTAATCGCTTTTGTGATCAGCGCTGAAAAGCATTTAGCGGCAAATCAGATGATTTTTAAACAGAAATTGGCATCTCTAATTTTCAGAAAAATAATGTTAACATGTAACATTGCTTGTACAGTTAAGAAGGTTGTACGATAGCGACAGTTTAACCCTGCAAAAGACTAAGTCTATTTCCATTATTATTATTGTTATATGAAGAAGGATCATAATGAATTGATTTTGACCAGAGAGGTTTCAATGCGTCTGGATTATGGGCTAAACCTCTCTCTGCATAGCATCCCAAAATGTATTTTGTGATCCCAAAGTAAAATATAATATAAAATAAGGTTTCTTAAAGTCCGTCCTATGCCTGCATGAGCAAATGCAGCCTGTGACGAATGATTTCAGAGTTCATTGTCCACAAGAAGTCAGTCAATCCTCCAGTGAGCATCTCATCCATTGGCACAAATTGGAGCACCTGTGTGTCACACTTAGACTGACTTTGACCTGTATCGTTTCCTTTTAGCAGCCCACTAATACAGTTCTGGACATCAAGCAGCACTGGGAGTATTTGACTTGCGGCTTGAGGGCAAAAGCCGACGCACACAAGGACTGCTCCGACCAGGCCGGAAGGGGGCGGGGACCTGAATGTCATATAGCGGAAACAAGCGTGCAAGCAGAACACAAGTGCAGCCGAGACACGGGTGAGTGCAGACGACATAGGCAGTAGCAGTGCATCTCCAGACGTCAGCCTCTGCAGTGACAATACAATGCAGCTCACGAGTTGATGCTGGTACTGTGGCTCCGCATCGTGCAGTACGCTACAGCCTCCTTGAGGATTAGAACACTCCGATGGAAACGTTACGACTAAATCCCCATTAAGGTCGCCACAAGTTTCCCACATCGAACGGCTGCCAAACACCAGACACTGCCTTTTCTTTTTGTTGCTTTCATTGTCACTGCAAAGACCTGCCGTGTCCGACAAAATGGAGGCGGCACTAAACACTTGGCATGACTCACAGGGAGACAGCTGATTCAAGTCTGCTGTTTGAGAGTTTTCAGATGAAGACACCTGGGTTTCATTCAAGTGATTTAACAAGAGTCCAGGACAGAATGGAGAGTTTTTGACCGCAGGCAGTGCAGCACCGACAATAACATACCAGGAATCCACATGATAGCCAATCAGGGGTCCTTGCAGCACACAGGCCACCCCATCGGTTGCACTGCTGTGTTGCTGTATCCATCTGGCATGGCAACCCCTCTCCACGCGATCCCTCCAGCTCAGGGATTGCAATTCCCTACGCTCATTGAAGGAGCCTGTTTGCTTCTTCTGTCCCAGAGGGTGGCCTGCAGAGACGCGACAGCAGGCGGGGCTGACGGTGTTACGGGAGATCCATCGACTTCGAGGGAGGAACGTAACCTGAGCACACAAACACCGGGTCTTATCAACGTTGGATTGGCAGTGAACGTCTGGAGGGAAGCCAGACACATGCTGTATACTGAATAGAAATACAGACACCTGTCATTACAATGCAGTTCGAACATCTCTCCCTCACTCTAACACAGTTATTAATTAACTGTTAATAATTAATTAAACAAAAATTATTAATTAATTAATAATAATACATTTTATTTTATTTTTAGCGCTTTTCAAAATAATCAATGATTGCTGTTTCATGATTGACTAAGGCCTATCATTAGTCAAAAAAAAATACTGAAAGACAAGTTATGTGTAGTATTCTGGTTACTAGGCGTCAGTAATGTTAGTAAACATATTGAGACTTCCTACCTGGAATCGTTGCAGGTATTCCTGAGCCGTACAATCCCTGATGTAATCAAGCCTCTCCCTCTGCTCTGCGCTCATTCCTTCAAACAACCTCAAGTTTTCTGTGATGGTGTCCACCTGCAGAGTGTGAAAGTACAGGCACAACTCCTCATGCTGTGTGAGGAATGACGCTGGGATTGAGGATTCTGGGAAAAGCGCATCTCTTTCCGCCAGATATGGTCCGTAATTCCGAATGAGTTTGGAGAGCAGGGGCCTCACAGCTTCCTTGTTGTTGTAGTCGAGGCAAACAACGTAAACCTCAGAGTTCCCGGCTTTGCTCGTAGCAGGTTTGAAGACGCTGACAGAGCGGAAACAGCAGTTGAGCAGGTAGAGCAAGCAGATGGAAGAGTGTTCGTACAGGGTGAACATTTTAAGCACAAAGGAGCCGCTGGGGCTCAAGAGCAGCAAAGCGGCAGTGACCTCGCAGTAATGCAACGGCGCCACCAGTGCCTCTTGCTCATCGGGGTTCTCTTGACAGTCAATACTACCATCTGCCGTTACCAGATCAACTCTCCGCATGTTTGCTACAAATGTCTGCAATTCCAGGAGGTGCTTCTGGACCATGATGTCGCCCGTGTTATCTGAGCCAAAGAACCACCATGGCAGAGTGTTGGCGATTAACCGATCATCTGCGATGGTCGTGCCTCCGGCGTTGGCCTCGTGGTATGGGTTGAGCGTGTTGGCACCCCAGCTCCAGTCACAGTAGCGTGTTGACTTGTTGGTTTTGATGTAGTGGTTCAGCGCACTTATGAAAGCCCCAGGCGCTTCACACAGGTGAACCGTGTTTAGTTCCCCGGAGTGGAGTGCCACCTCGGGAAGAGGAGAGAAGGTTCCAAGGATCTCATAGAACTTGCACCAAGCTTGAGTACAGATTTCTGCGTTGCCAGTGGATCGCACGGCGGCGATGACCTTCCCAGCCCGGTTGGTGGAGTTGGTGTGCTGATGCCACACTTGGATGTTCTTATCACTGAGCTGGTTCTTCACAGCATTAAGTGACACCTTCAGGGCTTGAAGGCGGCAATTTGGAATTTTTGCAGAATGTCTGAAGGTGACGCTGGTATTTGGGAGGCACCACTCGCCATTGGACGGTTTGACGTAGGTTTTAAATTTACTGAATAGCCCGTTAATCTCAGTCAGCGTTTCAGCATCACAAGCAGTCATCTTGCTCACTTGATGCTGATGCTGCCTGCCAACTTTCTTCCTGGTGCCATTGCCTGAGTTCATCCTCCTCACCAACTGTGGGAGAACAACATGTTTGTTAGAATACAAATACACTGACAAACACAATCATAGTTTGTGATTTTGTCCAATAAAGAGCTTGTTGTTAACTTGTGCTTGCTTGGAAAATTGAAAGTTAGTGAAAGAAAAAAAAAGACGGTATAGGATGGATTTTACAAAAAATTACGCAAATAAAAGCCATCATTTTTCACGGCATACATGACTGGTGTGGAATAACTATAGCAGTTCATTGTAATGTGGTACCCTCAAGTAAAATGCACACTGCAATTCCTTCCCTTCCACATTTAAAGGAGACCTACAGTACTTCTCTATGGCAGTGAACTTGACAATGTAAACTTACAAAAACTTTTGGTTTGCAGTACATTATGGATGATAAGATAACATGGAATATATTTCATAAGATAGCCACGCTGTATCCCGCCTGTGTCTGTGCGTGCGAGTACAGTATATAGAGATATGTATAAATTAAAATGTATTACATTAAGCATTTCGTTCGATTGTGTGACATTAGGCATGAAATACTTCCATTTAAGAAAGACATTATTTCGGGGGAGTTGTCAACACAATGTATGGCATAGCAGGCAGTGCTTCAATGGCGGAATATTTACACAGCTAAACAAGTCCTAATGAACATTCCGACCTCGTAGTTTGAATTTTCAGAAGAATTTTTTGTCAAGTGTACACTATTTAGAGACGTAAACAATCGTCAACTCGCTGATGGTACTTACCGGAATCATCTGCCGTACATAAACCGGAAGACACGCTGTCACGTGATCATTTTACAAACCCCCGCGCATGCGTCAGCAAGCGCCTCGTGGGGCGTGTCCATTTTTAAATTACAATTTAGCCACTACGCAATAAAGCCTTTTTTAAGTTTATGGGGCCCACAGACAAGAGGAATACGACAAAATATAATTTTTACATGTGTTGACAGACAGACGTTCAGATTAATTATATTTATTTTTGTGTTAATTTATCGATATAGTATTAGATATTGTATACACGAGATGCTTAAAATCATCACCCAATATGTGATTGTAAATAAGTAATTACAGAAAAGATGATCACATAAATCATCTATTTTTTTCGTAGTCAGATGCAATCAAGCTGTTAGTTTTACTCACATTCACCAAATGAATCACACCACATCTGCTTCTTTATGGCCTCTTAAATATGTCCCTAGACATTTGTCTTCATAGCCTCACTAATTTGTCGATGAATTTACATAAATCTTGCCTGCGTTGTGGTGCCAGGTCACTTTGACAAATCACATTGTTTACAATATGTCAGACTAATAGTGCAATATGTTGAGCTGTAGTTTCGATGCCTTTTGTCTGATTGGGCTGTGCTGTTTTTAGACCGAGTAGGCTTGTGGGAGCAACTTTACAGAGTGTGAGCTGATCTGTGTGAGCATGTTACATAATTATTAGAGCTCCCTCGCATGTCAGCTGATGCAAAGTGACTTTTGCGATATAGTGTACCAGAGAATGAACATTATAGATGTTTATTTTCTCTGCTTCAGGGCTATTTCTTATATAGACACACAGCAGAGCGTACTGCATGTGAGTAAATTAGGTTTTGGTAAGAGATGGAGGACTTGCGGGCTTAAAGCAAAAAGCAGGACACCCACAGAGGGAGACTTATTCATAAGTAATGGACCTCTGGGATATACAGGTGCAATTAGGATTTCCAAAAATGGTGGCTGTAAACATTTTGTCTTTCCATTTGCAGCTATACCAGTGGCACACCTCTTGTAATATTAATGTGTACACTTGGTTGTCCCTTTTCTAAACTCAGTTCTGTACAAATACAGTATTGTAAACTGTGGAGGAAATACACAATTACTTCATATGTAATGGTGTTTTTCATGTATTGTGTTTTATATTTTATATTATATATTTCATATATAAGTTTCGTTTTTCAATTGATAGCAACTCTCTTTGTGCATCCATCATTCTTCATTGTCTGGTACAAAATTATACTTGTACGTAAATGTACCTCTCAGGGTTTAATACCGTAGTCCTGTATGACACTTCAATACAAATATATAATATACTATATAATCTGACGACTAATCTTGGATGAGGAATTTCTATATATGTGTGTGTGCTTCTGTATCACAAGTGATATTGGAGATTGAGGTTATAAAGGTCGTGCTTGTCCATGAAAAAGATTACATGTGCTTTGGGAATATGAGGAAAATCCAGCAACTACACTGCCAGTGGTGGATTATTACTTCATAGCAACCATTGGAGTACTGTATGTAACTGTACTGTATGTAACAGGGTCAGTTAAGCATTGTGTTATAATTACACAAAATAGGTTAAATAAGTTAAATAAAAATGCTTGATTTCTTCTCCTAATGTATAGTCAAAATTTGGAATATTAGCATGTATCCCTGCGCTAATTGATGCCATACTTCCCGCCTATAAATAAGGGGCGTGCCTTAAGTACTTCCCTTTTGCTGTTGATCTTTATAAGAGAGGGGCGCATTGTATGGAGTACTTGTTTTATTTAAGTAAAGTGCCGCTCTGAAGCAACCCTGGTGTGCTTTATTTAAACCATACACAACGTAGAGGCAACATTTATATTGGTGCTTGCCCCCTTCCTGATTTCTTATTGTGTGGTAAAAGTGATTGCCCCTGTTTAAACATAATCTAATGGGAAAGGTTATAAGCAATTTCTAAAGCTTTGGGACTCCAACAAACCACAGTGAGAGCCATTATCCGTAACTGGTGAAAACATGGAACAGTGGTGAACCTTCCCAGGAGTGTCCGGCCAATCAAATTTAGCCCAAGAGTGTAGTGGCGACACATACAAGAGGTCACAAAAGACCCACACAACCATCTAAACAACTGCAGGCCTCAATTGGCTCAGTTAAGGTCAGTGTTCAGACACTGGGCAAAATCGGCCTGCATGAGTTCCACTGCTGAACAAAACTAACATTAAGGCTCGTCTCAATTTTGCAAGAAAATATATTGATGATCCCTAAGACCTCTGACGAGACAAAAGTAGAACCTTTTGGATGCAGCATGTTTCTATTCTATGTAGTTGCTCATCTTCTAAACCGATCATTTCTGAGTAGAAAAAACAGACAATACAGCAGTGGTAGTCTTACATAGCATCAGTTGATCATGGTGAAAGAAGCCCCTCCTTCATCTGCGCTCATTGCCACTGCAGCCATTACCATGCAAGGTTCACCCCACAGGTCAAAGACCTTCTCTCAGCACTCTAATCAAGGCCAGCTTCAGAATGATGGACGTATCCTATCTGCATCCATGATGATCTCAATCCGGCAGTCATACCCTTGATGCTAAGAAACAAAGGTCACATGGATACACAACCACAGGATGTGGATGTCAGGCATACAACATACAGAAAGGTTACTTATCACCTCCACACACACACACAGTGAAGGAACTCCAGCCCCATCCATTACAGTCCAGTCCCCTTTTTCTGACATTCTTATCAGGAACAATTAAACATTTAAGAGACATGGCGCCACAAATTAGCACCGCAAGAGGCGGACATTACGAGTAATTTCTCGATAACGCAGTAGCTACAGGGGACGGAGGTGTAATGAATGTTGCAAAGGAAAATGAAAACATAATCTAATATAGAGAATGAAAGATGGTTTTTAGTGGTTGCTGGAGTGAGATGGTAATGACCTGTCTGTCTGTTCACTTTGATTGAAGTATCTCAACAGATGTTTGATTAGACTTTAAAGGTTGACTCTTAAAGTCTTGGATTATTGCTAATTAATCTGTGACAGTCACACTTCCAGATGATATACAGTATGCAAAAGGTATTGGGCCTCTATTATTATTATGTTATTATGCTATGTTGATCACATATGACTATTAATCATCAGAGTGCAGACCTCCACCATGGCGCACCATGGCGCACCATGGTGTTTTGTGTTTGTAATCGCACCAAAGTGCAAGCAAGGCGAGTATTTTGTTGCTCTATCTATTGCCGTTAAATCTTCCAGTTCTACCTGAAGAACACAGAGGTGTTCCCAGGCCAGCTTTGAGACATGATCCCTGTAGTGTGTCCTAGGTCTCCCAGTTGGGCATGCCTGGAACACCTCACTCGGGAGGTGCCCTAGAGCAGGGGTCTCAAACTCAATTTACCTGGGGGCCAACGGAGCATGGTTCTGGGTGAAGCCGGGCTGCATCAGGTTTTCAAAAAAAAAAAAAACGCATTTATTAAAAAACTGGGAAAAAAAATCAATAAAATAAAAATCAATCTTCAATGCTTTTGCTTCCGCTATACCCTACACTTTTTCAGTACTTCCGGTTTTCCACACCAAAATATCTCATAAAACATTCCACTGTTCTCAAATATCTTAATTTTTATTTTTCTATACACAAAATAAGATAAAAAAAATAAATTAAGAATAAAGACAAGAAATCAATCAATCAGTAATAAATAAGTAAAATAATAATAAAACAGCAAATAAGAAAAACGGAAGAAACCACATACAGTTGGTAGAGAAATTATTTTTTTCAGATTCAAATGTACAGTATTAACAGTTATTTAACCTTTAACATGAACATTAATGAAACGTAATAATTTTACCCAATTAGCAAGTTAGCATCGTACTCAGTTCCATCTGGGAGCAGCGAGGTAACTTTAACAACATGTTTGATGAGATGCTTTATCTTGACGTGTATTTACCGTTTTCATTTCCTGCATTTATTTGTACCCAGCGTCATTAGCCTTTAGCTTCATTGCTAATCCAAAGCAAAACAGGGGCGGGGTAACAGGGTAGGGTAACAGTATGGGCGGGGCAAAATCATGTTAATTGTGTCCGGTGTGCACACAGCTTTAAGCTGTCATTTCAACATTAAACTTTGATGGGGGCCTCAAACTAGCGTCTTGTGGGACGCATTTGGCCCGCGGGCCGCGAGTTTGAGACCCCTGCCCTACAGGCTCAAGGACTAGATACCCGAGCCATCTCAACTGACTCCTCTCGCTGTGAAGGAGCAGCAGCTCTACTCTGAACTCCTCCGAAATGACCCTCGCCTTATCCCGTAGCATCATATCACTGCAGTAAAGGATGTTTTCTATACTTTTATAGTTTGACAGAGATATGTATGTGATATGTCAAAATGATTGCTACATAAAAGCCACTGGTGGCTTAGACTTGTGAACATCAGTGTACACTACTGACTTTCCGAGGTGGACCGTCTCAGTTAACTTTTCCCAAAGGATTAAAAATGAGTCATGCTGATGCTTGTAAGTTAGAGCTGCTCTTACAAACTTGGGCCAGTTTACGCAAAGGCAGCTAAGGGAGTTGATGTGGTTTTCAAGGATTTTTTACGCATTTAGTGGATTAAGTCATGTGGCCAGCAGGTTGAAATAATGTATAATCTCCCATGGGCTCAACACAAGCAGCATCTAAGTCTCTCGTGGATGAGAACTGCACTTCATGGATGGTTTATAGTTTAATTATAATAATTACTATACTGTATTTGTGCTCAGAGGGAGATGCCTTTTGTATTTCTTGGCCTTGATCTAGGATGATGTGCCTCTCGGCACACTTGTCAGTGATTCTTTGTTTTTTTGTTTTCTGCTGTATAGCATTAATCAGTCATGCAGTAACGTCCATGAGCATGTGCACTACCATAATTCCCTGGTGGCAGTGGCAGTGATATTCAGCATTCGTCAAACAGTCTTTGCCCAGTCACACTAAAAGTCATATCAGTTAAAAGATCTGACACGTGAGAAAGATATGATGGTGAGAAAATAGCTTTAGCTACAACAAATACATTATACAGTTTTAGTTTCAGTTTTCAATTTAGAGAGGGAAACATTCCGTTTGACCCGTTCGAAAAATAATGCAGTATAATGCAGTATAATGTATGAATGAATACCTCATCTAAAAATATCGTTTATAAAAGATGCAATACTGCCCCCTGGCAGCTCCAAGATGAAAGTATTTTTTTATTTCAAATTTAGAGCCGCTCTACCTCCTTCGCTCCAAATTACACGCCACAAAATATAAGAACACCACAGTCGAAAGCATGCAGTGGTCTTCTGGGAAGACATTGTACAAAATGTTTATATTCTTCACAAATACAAATACCTAAAAAACTGACGTAGACCTGATTACCGTAAACCAGTGTTTCTTGTTTTCCAAGCCTTGACACATCCAATATGGCGGCGAAGTTGACGTGTCACAGCCAGTGGGCAAAGCCACTCGATGCGACGTCTGTATATGTCTATCGTTGTCACTAGCAATCCATCCCGGAAACGCAATCGGTCTACGTCACTCGTTCCTTCGCATTTTTTTTCTGACAGCGATTGAACGTATGAACATAAATGATCATACTTTATATATGTAATATATTAGGGGTAACTGTTATTATTATAATACCTAGCTAGCATGTACTGTATTAGTGTAATATAGATATTCGCCAGCAGAGGGCGACACAGGCATCAGGTACATATTGCGTAGTGACATCAGTTATGGCTGACAGTAGCCATAGGTAGCCACTTATTTGCAATAAAGAGCTTATTAATCAACCCCCTTGTAACTCCAGTGGACGCTACCATACATTTGAAAGCGAGGGCGCCCATTGCAGTACCTAACTATGACAACACCTTTAATGCACTACATTGCCACATTAAATACATATATAACTTAAATAATTTCATATGGTATACATGTTTAATTAAATACAAAAAGGTGTGGTTTTATTTTGTTTATTTAAATTACACTTCATACAATAACACACACAAATAAAACCAATAAGACAGTGTGACCCAGATGATATCACAGACACAAAATGTAATGTTCAGTTGTGCAAAACAGAAGAGCGTCATCCATCACCCTGAAGTCATGACTCCTCCTACTACTACTATAGTAGTAGCAGAGAGTGAGGCCCTGTCCACAAGGGAACATTCCTGGGATTTTATTTATTTTTTGATGGGCTAAAAAAATGTTGCATCCACACTGTGCTGGATTAATTAATAGCTGCAACCAGACAAGAACGCTTCAATGGATGAAAACGATGTAATGCACAAGGCACACCTACTATGTGTGGTGCTGTAAACAGACACACAAACGGAACCATGTGACACACCAAACAATAGAAGGAGAAAAAACGCATGTGCATAAATCTTTTGGTTTTTAAGGCTAATCTAAATTGACAACAAAGTGGAATTACATTTTGGAGAAAAAGACAGCAAAATATCATGAGAATGTCGGCTGGATGTTATGTTGTCTTGTCATCAAAGCTCACTTTTTGTCACATAATGACGACGGGTCGGTGCTGTAATAGTTTCTAAAAATGTATTTAACCACGGTTTTGCTGTTTATACAACATTTTCCAAAATTGAGGCACCCAGAAAATTGTTCCATGTGGACGAGAGACTGAAACGCTAAAATACTTTGCCGTTTTGATCTGAAAACATTTCCATGTGACTAGCCCCTGCGATACTCAGAATTTGCGTAGAAGCTCCATGACAGCAATCGTCGTACTTTGTCCAAAGATGAAGGCTCCAACAACAATAGTTACGATTCCCCAGATGGTTAAAACAATCCTGAAAAAGGTGTTAGAACTGGGTGTTACAAAAAGGAGACATTTGCTATTAATATGATTTCATGAATGTGTGCAAATGTGTGCGCATACTCACCTGACTCTTGGACTCACAGGTTCATTTTGCATGATGAACACCAAGCAAAGACCTGTGACACAAGACAAGACACCTCTTCCTTATTTATTTCTCAAAATCGAGTGCAATTATTCAAAGGCCAGCTTTTGAAAGGTGGCTGGCTGATTGATTGATTGATTGATTGTTGAAAAAAACAACACTGATGCCATACCAGGAAAGATGAAGATGAAGAAGGCACTGATTCCTCCAATGACGCTGATGACTTCACCCATGTCGGGGACAAACATGGCGATTAGAAGAGTTATGGTGATCCAGATCACAGTGAGAAGCACCCTGCAGCGACTCTCAAAGGAGTTTGTGACGATTCCACGTCGACGCCTTTGGACCCGGACAATCAGGTTCAAGATGACAGACCTATGTGGGGCACACTAGCACACATTGAAAAACAAATCTATAGTCTTTTGCTGCCAAGTGCAGACAAATACTCTGGTGTTTCATACCTCCCTAAAAGAAGAATAATAGGATAGATGGTAATGATTGATATTCCAAAAAGCAGTCTAGAAATGATCATGACGACATCATTCCCTGGATATGACATCAAGATATCGGAAGCAACCACTCGACCAAATGTCATGAAGCCGTACACTCCTGATGATGCCAAGAGTGGACACAGGTTAGCATCTTTCAGTGGAACTCATACTGCTTGATGTTCGTTGACGTCAGCTCACCAGTCAGAGTGTAGATGAGCAGACAGAAAAGCATGGAGATGACAGAAATGACCACCCAGTGCATGATCTTCTGGTTCTCCATGCTACTGTAGATGGCTATACAGGCTTCATGACACTGTGAACACAAGCAAACAAGCAGATGCATTTAGGAAATTGAGGAAATCTCGGTTCTAGTGCATCCCGAATAGTTCAAAATATCTTGGTAAACACTTAAGATTCAGTCAGAACTAAGGTGGCAACCCATAACTGTGAATGACTGGTTTATTTGTGCTTTCTTAATTGTAAAAGATCATATACAGTGCATATTTTTGGCATTGTACATTACATTTTCCACATGATATGTGATGAATAATGTGATGACATTATTATTATTTATTTTAAATTATTTGTACAAATTACTGTTTACGCTGTACATTGTTCATATTTGATGTCATCTATTTATTCTCCATATTATTATTTATTATTATATGGGAGCCAGGCAACAACATTTTGTTTGGCGATTTCACTGCTATCTATCTATCTATCTATCTATCTATCTATCTATCTATCTATCTATCTATCTATCTATCTATCTATCTATCTATCTATCTATCTATCTATCTATCTATCTATGATGCCACCTTTGATATCAGAGAATGAGTCCGCATTTTAACCACAAGAAGATCCTACCTGGAAACCAAAGCAGATGGTCGGCACAACACTGAACATGGACGCCCACGATCCTATACTGTAAAGACATGAACATGACTTCCTGTCCAAGACATGGTAAAAATGTGAATTCATGGGAAATAACTGGAAATCTGCACAATTAACCCAACATGCATCGTTTTTCATTGTGGGAGGAAATCGGAATTCCCCAGAAAACATGCAAATTCCACACAGAGAATTCCAACCTCCGATTCGACAAACCCAGATCACCTGACTGTGTGGCCAACATACTTTTTCATGCATTTTCTATCTCACTTATATTACCACTGATACTGTTCAGGGTCAAGAGTGAGATGGAGTCCATCCCAGCTCACTTGGGGTGAGAGTCGGGGTACAGTCTGGACTCGTTGCCAGTCAATCACAGGTTACATATAGAGGTCAGAAATGTGAACAATATACGTAATACATGAAACCACAATGGCTGACCCTTGACTGTGCTCTGGTGTTATAATGGCAGTGTGGTTCTCCATCAGGTAGTATTTGACAATCACTGCCACACACAGGTAGGTTGCAGCCAGTGTCCCCAGCACACTGTGGTGGAGAGGAAAAGGAGTTAAATGACAAAAATATCACGTGAGAGAGATTGTCACCTACCTTGTGTATTTTTGGATGCCAATTTCCTTTGGGATGGAAAGTGGTAGGATGATGACAAGACACAGGACAAAGAGGGCAAAGCGCTGATCAGTGTACCAGTGATACGGCATTTCCTCTTCACCTGACCCGGTCACCGTCTCAAACAGAGAAATACACACTGGAGAAGACACAATTGTGGGAATGAACAGAACAGAAATACCTCCAAGATGAACACAAGCCTTTTAAGATTTTTTTTTTTTTTTTTTTACTAATGCATACTGGTAGAATAATGAAAGCGTGTGCATTTGTGTGTACTGACTGCATATTATCCCACTAAGTGCGTGAGCCCATCTGCACTCCTCTGCTGAATGTTCTGATCAAAATGTGATGTGTGTTTAGGGTGTGTTTATAAATCCAATCAAATGCTCTGTTTAAAATGTGAACAAAAACGTTTAAGGGATTACAATGATTTCAGATGAACAAGGGGACCAAAAGAAAAATTGAAAACGACGTTGCATCTATGCTTCCCAGCACATGTTTATCCTAATACTAGCTAGAATGAAAATGAAATTGCAGATGGATTTGTGTTCTGAAATTAGATTCATATTGCTATATGGACAAAGTCCTACAAATGATTTGATGACATATTAATGTGCTGCAAAACAAGTCATTTTAATAATTAGCTATAAGCCAAAAATCATCAGTTTTCTTTACATCTACACGGATGATCGTGAATACAAAGTAAAGGAGAGACTTTGATGGTATCAGTGACATGCGGTCAGGGGAAGGAGGTGAGGCAGAACCTAAAAAAAAATTAAACAATTCAAAACCTTGTTATTTTATCACATCAGTGAAAATCAAAGACCACTCCATGACATCAAATCACATGACCCTCACATTTCTCTAGCTGGTCCTGCACCACCACCAGGAAGGCGACGCATATCATGAAGAGGTTGAAGCAGAAACAGACCTCACACAGTTGCCCGACCGCACGTCCACACACTTCTCTCACCACATCCTGGTAGGTCTTTTGTCTGCTGACGGACGAGGAATAGCCGAGGATGACCAGTCCACTGATGAGGAACACCAGAGATACCTGCCCACGCAGACAAGACTCTCAATACATTATTGTGAAGCATACTGATGATGGGACAGAATATGAACCTCCGCGCAGGTTGCAGACCCCACAAAAGTGGTCTTGATCTTGAGTAATCAGACATAAAGAACTCTAGATTTATGCTCAGAACCGGTAAAGACCAAACCTGTGGGAATAGCAGTGTCTTATCTACACTATAGTTTGATTTGTTTGTAAATATAATGTCCAGGATTCAGCAGGAGTAGGTTAAGGTTTTTTTTCAGCGGAGGAGTTTCTCAATTGTCATTGTATGCAGCAGATTCCTCCAGCCACATTGTTTGGTCTAGAGACAGTGTCACTGAGGAAAAGACAGGAAGTAGAACCGGAGGTAGCAAAGATGAGGATGCTGAAGTTCTCATTGGGAGTGACCAGGATGGATCGGATCAGGAACGAGTACATCAGAGGGACGTTAAATGTTAGAGGCCTTAAAAGTCAGAGAGGCCAGACTGAGATGGTTGGGACATGTCCAGAGTAGAGATAATGAATATATTGGTAGAAGGATGCTGCGTTTAGAACTGCCAGGTAGGAGGCGTAGAGGAAGACCAAAGAGGACGTTTATGGATGTAGTGAAGGAGGACATGAGGGTAGTTGGTGTGAGAGAGACAGATGCAGAAGACAGGATTGGATGGAGGCGACCCCTGAAGGGAAAAACCGAAAGAGGGGTCCAACATTCAAATATATTCTTCCTGCTTAAGCTGTGCTGCATTAGTTTTTGTTGGGTCAAAGTAAAAAAAATCTGTTTATCATTTATTTATATGCACTAGTATATGTCAATAAAGGATGTCAGTAAGGGAGGACAACAAAGCCTGATGTAACGTGTCCTTACCGGGCCTTAATTCGGCCCCCTGGTCTACTTGGAAACTCCATGCAGTGCAAGTGAGTAGAAGCAATACAATGACACATGATGGTCTAAAGTGGCAGCTTCATTAGCACTCACCTGTGAAACACTTGAGTCTCTTTCACGCCAAGGAGACAAATCACTTATGTGTATACAGAGCATAAGGCCAAAACATAAATAGATCTAACCTCAAGACCTTTTCTGTGAATACTTAAGAACAAGTGAAGATTGCAGGCCCTGTATTAAAACATAGTAGACTAGTTGCTCACTACAGTAATTGTACTTACCAGCTCCACACTAACAGCAGTAGTCACTCCCCCCGCCTTCTGGAAGGCCCAAGGGAAGTTCAGTAGTCCAGCTCCGAGTGCAGACTTCAGCATGATGAACACGGCACCAAAGGATCCGAGTTGTGGGGGATCAGAATGAGATGCGGATCGAGCCAGCAGGCTGATGCTCTCCCTTGCCAGTTCCTCCATGATACGCTATACTCTGCAATGCTTACTCTCACTTCCTCTGGGCTCAACTAATGTGTCCAAACTGGTCCAGCTGCTGTCTGGGTCATTCTGCTCTGTTTCACAAGTGATCCCAGTGAGGGACCAAGCATGAAGATATACGCTCCTGCACAGACTTGAGCCACGTGGTCTAATTGGACATTGGGACCGCTAAACATTTCACTGTGAGGTGAGAAATGTATCACCAAGCTGTCTGCCTGTCTGACTGAGTACGTCGAATTTTGACCACGAAGTTGGATTGACTTGAAAATTTTCAATGCACTCGACAAAGCACCCATTGTAACTTTAGGGTGTCTTTTATTACTACAGAATTTGGTACGTAATAATTGTCCATAAGTCAATAAACATTTATCCAATGATTATTAAACTTTGAAGATATCTGTGTTACATGTATGCTAGCATGCTAGTCAAAGCGTTTTGACCACAGCCCCTTGGTGTCACGAAACGATATCAGTATAGATTCCGTTTGCAACAAATGCAACTGTCTCAAATTTAATCGCCAAATTGCACTACTTTAATCGGTTTCTTAAAATAAAGCATACATTTGTACTTGTGCAACAAGCAAAAGCAGAATCTTCTTTCTTTGTTTGTATGTGACAAAGACAAATAATATGTAAATAGTTTGTTTGCTAGAAATACAAAAAGCAACACCCAAAGAAGTCATCATTAAATATATTTTGTAATGCCTGCAGTTGTTTGCGATTAAAAGTTGTTTAACTTCTTTTACATTTAGGTGACACAATGCCAAAATTTATGAAAATGTTATCTTTAATGACGTTTCTAATTTCCTTGCTTCCACTGAGGAAAATCCAAACAAATGTTCAACAAGGTAATTGTCGACTTCATTATTAAGAATTATATGAACAGATGGCCGTCATGAGGCAAAGCTTCCATGATCTCAGCATTGGTTTATGCCCTGCTCATATAGAATAGATAGAACAAGTCTTATGTGGACTCCGTAATCCTGAACATGGTTGACGTTGTACACCATCTGTTGTCCACAAGAGAGTGCAGGTCTTAACCCACAATATGAATGAAATTGGATGAGGGGCAGGGGGGGTGGGTTGCCATGTTTTGACCATTCCAACACTGCACAATATGATGATATAAACTCTATTATATATAAACTCTCTGCCCTCCCCCAAGCTCTGCGGGCCGTGGGTGGAATACCTTAAAACAGACCGTTTTCGCGGGAACCACAACATCCAAAGAAATACAGCTGAATAGGTGCAGATTCTGGAAGTACTAGAAAGCTTTCTGTGCTTGTTAATGTGTGTAGCTGCTCTATAGGAGTCCACAACTCAATAGAAAGGGCCGAAAAATGAGCATAATAGGTCCCCTTTAACACACAGTCAAACTGCCATTATTTCATTACACTTTTAATCAACTTTGGTGATGTATATAAAAGGTCCACAATTAGAATAAACGCTGTCAAAGTTCTCCTGCAGAGGCTGCATGTTGACAGCCTGCATTTACAAAATGGACTTTAATGTAAGTTTGATGCATGACTCTTTTATATAACACACACACACACACACACAAAGGTTCAGCAGCAGCTGCTCCTTCTTAATATTCATCCTGCTGCAGAGATAGCGCACGCACTTCTGACCTCTGACTTTTTTTTTTGTATAGATGTCATGTGAGCATCATGTTCGTGACAATGGAGAACAATCCTCCTCCCTCTCAGTCCGCCACCAAAGTCCTCCAAGGGCTCAAGACTGTTTCAAAGGTTTTGAGGTGCATAGTACCATGCTGCACAACAACGGATGACTAAAGACAGACGAGATTAATCTGCTCATGCCACGATTGTTATGAAACCATTTAAGAGTATTAAGATCGCACGCACACACAGAAAAAATATTCCCACTCAAACTCAAAAAGCTACATTTTTTTTTTCAATTTTAACAATAAATTTACATTCTGTAACATTTTTGGAAGGAGCCTCTCTCCATAATTTCAAATTAAATTACTTAATTTTACTAAATTTATAGCCATAAATAGAATAACTAATTTAATGTATGCTCTTCTGTATATTCATTCATTTTTTTAGGCTGCTTGTTCCACTAGGGCCGCAGTTGTATGCTGGAGCCTATCCCAGCTGACTTTGGGCAAGAGGTAGGGTATACCCTGAACTGGTCACCAGCCAATCAGAGGGCACTCTAAATATACTGCTATCTAATTTGACATATGACATGTTTGGATTAAAATATTCTTTGTTCTCCATGAGATAGTGTTCATTGAAAAGCTGTCACTAATATTTACATTAGGTCAACTTCACTCCGAGTGTGAGGAGTTTCAATAAAAATATGTCTTGTTGATTCTGTTTTTGAAACCCTGATTTTCGGATTGAGGCCTAATCATAAACGCAGCTGATCTGTGATTAAAAAAAACTAATAATAAATAAATCTGTAATTATCTTTGTCCCAATCTGATTAAAAAAGCATTTCTGTCAGCACTCAAAAAGAAGGTAAGAACTAATATATAATACACTGTACAGTATATAAAACTGGCATATTAATGTCTCTGAGCAAACAATACAAGTTGAAATGACGATGACCTATCTAGATCCTGAGCAGCACTAATAGAGTGCTACATATTGGAAAGATCATCGTGGTGAGGGCGGGGCTCTGCTGGTACGTTCGTCCCTTCAGTGTTTCCTGATTGGTCTGATCTGAGGTGGGAGGGGTCAGGGGTGCAGGCACGGTGCTGGGTACCAGGGTGGTGAGGCTGGCGCACATGTCATAGAGGTTTCCAGAGAACTGGGCCTTCCTGGATTCTTGTCTTAGAGACTCCCATACTGCTGCTGCTTCTCGGGGGCAGCCAGACATGGCCGTGTTGGCACAAACATGGAACTCATTCCAGGACCTTCAAAGAATAAAGGGAAAAAAGTCACAGTCATGAGGGATGTTGGGAGGGGGAAAGCAACCCTGCCTTTGGACAGGAAAAACATTTAATAAATGATAATGTTGACAGGAGCATGAAATATTTATGAATATAAACTTCAAATGCCTTTACACAAGGAAACACGCTCGCTCTGGTGAGAGGAAGAATAGCAGACCTAGTTAAGATCTCGTTATATGCACACCGAGTCAATAGTTGGCATCTTACCTTCGTGTGTATGAGTTGGAGATAGTGTACATACAGTATATGGTGTACTGCTGTTGATGTGTTCAGGTCAGAATGACGTTATTAAAGAGCATCACACTCTTGTGTGACTGTGTAGGGATGCGCCACTGTGCTTCCGTCTGCCATGTTTGCTCTGGTGCACAAGTATTAATTACACTGAAAAATGTAATGGAATTAATGAAATAACCACCGTTAACGTATTTTTGACTGTCCTAGTAATAAATACAACAGTTGATGTTATTGCAAATGTTGATTCAAAATTGTCAAGCTAGCAGGAATATTGGGAGGGGGCATGTGTCAAAAATAGACATTTTTATGGCCATCTCAATCATCGTATTTGCAATTGGCAAAAAGATTTTCATGGTGTGAAACCCCAGCAAAGAGCGGGGATATACTGTAACTTAACTAATTCATTCAAATGATTTGTAGATTTTCCAGCTTTGTGGTGAACCCACACATAATGGTATCAGCACATTTTGTGTTAAATGAGTCTTTATTCTGGTATGTGCCGAGAAACACAACACCAGGTGCATTGAGTGTAAACATACAAGTCTTATGCATTTTAAAACTTAACTCCAGTGTAGTTTTGAAATATTTGACCAAAAAAAGTAGTGAATGGCTTGATGTTATTGCTGCAATTGTTTTTATTAGTAGTAATATTACGTAGAAAGAGTCGTAGTGGTAGTAGAAAGAGATTTGCGTAGTTTATCGCCAGTTGTTCCACAGTGGAGCAGGATAACTGGCGATACTGGCATTAAAGCTTACTTTTGTGACTTGATGACTAAAACCAGCAGTTCTGTTGTCAACCAGCTCACTGGTAAGTGTAAAGGTTACCAACCCTAACCCTAAATAAATGTAAAGAACATGCAGAGCCGCACAAATTGAATTTCATGTTTTGCATGCATGACATAACGACTTTCTCTGGATCGGCAAGCCATTTCACTACTAAAATGCTTGTCATAAAAGCAAAAGAGAATCAAGAGTGAGTGAGTGAGTGGTTTCCACAGTGACAGGCAAAATCTCACCTGCAGATTGCATCAATGTCCTGCGTATCCTGATCTTTTTGTGTTTCCACCAAACTGTCCCCGAGTGTCAGCAAACACTGTGCAAAACTCTTGTAGATGGAACCACATGAAATAGAAATAGCCGCTCCATTACAGACCCGGACCAACCCTGCATAAAAGAAAAGGTTTTAATAAAAGTACATTACACAGAACAATAAGTAAATATGAATGTGATTCATGTGAGGATTTCATTTGACAATAGAATGTGCATATGCTTGGGGAGACTGATGCTTGTAAGGATCAAATAAATGCAAAAATATGTTGTGCTGTATTCATCTGGAGGGATTACACATTGTGAAAGCCTAAGTCATTGTGGGCTTACATAAGCACTGCCTGACTACATTGATCAAATACACAAAAGGGATGTTTTGCTACCTTGCTCATGGTCTTCACATCTATTTAGCAATGTGGGCTAGTGGGGAAGTAAGTGCCCAGCTCGTAGGCAGCGTTCCATTTCCAGTTGGTCAATAATTGAATAATGATTATTATAATATAATGTTAAGGTGAGGGGTGGTGTAATGGTAGATGCTTTTCATGGCAGAGAGCCTGGGTTTGATTCCCGGCCAGGGTTTTGTCAGGAAGAGCATCCAGCGTAAAAAGAAAGCCAAGCCATTCACGTGATGGGGGGGGGGGGGGTGAAGTAGAAAAAGGTGAGGGGCCAGTTAAAGGTCAGGCAATCCAATGAAACTCAAGTTTCAAAGTAGTGTTCTACAACTCCTATAAACTGGTAAAAGTTTACATTAGGTTAGGTTAGTCTTAACTACATACCTCAACTGGCATCCTCTCATTAAAGGGGACCTATTATGCTCATTTTCGGCCCTTTGTATTGCGTTATGGACTCCTTTAGAGCAGCTACACACAGTAACCGGCACAGAAAGCTTTATAGATCTTCCAGAATCTACACCTATTCCAGCTGTATTTCCCTGTATTACCTAAACACTCTTAATCTATTCCACCCACAGCCTGCCGTAAAAGGAAGTTGAGCTCACTGTGACATCACAGTGAGCCAACGTTACAAAAAAACTCTGAGTGTTCAGAGCCATCCCAAACTTCTTTTAAGGCTCACGTCCAAATGCATAAACCTCTTTATCTGAAACGCTGGCATCGTTCAACACAAGAATACTACCTTCTAACAAAATTTTGGGTCAAAAAATTGGAAAAAGCATAATAGGTCCCCTTTAATAATACTGTTTTGGACTAAGTAGTATGTGCTATAAAAGTTATTCAGCTTGCATCTAATATAATCATCTCAAATGAGACTTAACTGTCATTTAAAGGACATTTTCATGTAATTTTTTTAATAAAAAAAATACAAAGAGATATTTATGTGCATGTTAGTACAAATACACACAATTTGTATCCAATCCAAATAAAACTGTGCCCTGTGTTGTGCACACAAAAACACCCAGGTGGGATGCCATCATGCTTAGGCCTGACTGATACTTTCACAGAGATATTGTAGATTATGTGGCTAACTAAGACAAGTAAAATATTACAATTAGTTTTCAGCAATGCAGTGTGACTGACACCACAGCAACAACATAATGAGCATATTGTAAAATCCATTCTTTGAAAGGTTATGGCATTATAACCAATTATATTTAAAATATTGAATTATATACTGTATGCATGTCCCGAGATACAAATTGGAACATGATGATTGTATCATGACTACTTTGTAAATGAATGTCTATCCAAATCCAGGACGCAAATAGGAATATATAAATCAGAACAACACATGAAAGAACAACAAACTTGCGTCATGGAAATTTGACTGAAATCATCTTACCAAGACAGAAGGCGATCGGCAGCAATAGCACTGTGGTGCCGACCCAGGACTTCATCATTGGGCTCAGCAGAGTCCCGCGGATGTGAGTGCCTCTTCCAGTGTAGGGAGGCTCTGATGTGGCGCTCCTGCTGGATGTAAATCCAAAAAATGTGATGCGTCCTGACTGCCACCATCCGCTGGGAATTCATGAGATTGCAAAAGTACAGAACACACAACCGAGGCACTACCCTACTGGATTAGTGTGTGTCTATATGCGTGTGCGTCATGACAGGGCTGGACCAATGGCAGCACACATCCCAACACAGCACGCTGGATTAAAGCATTCTAATTTCCGGTCTTTAGTATTTAGAACCTGTATTGACACACAATGAAAACACATATAGTGAGATGAGTATAATAGTGTCCCTAACAAACACTGACCTGCAACTAAATCCTGCTTTTACCGCTGCTATCAAATGTGATGATTGGAGGCGAGCACATGATTATGAGTGTTTTTTTTTATATATGAGCAGATGCAGATAAGAGAATGTAGCCCACCTGAGGGTTCAACATGGCAGCGGAGTGCCCTTTGACAATAGAAACAACTCATATGGGTTGTGGGTATACACCCACTGTGTGTATATCAAGAGTTTAAGATATACAGTACAACTGTATTTCCTTACCTTGGTTTTACATCCTGTTCCTCTATACCTCTTGGCCTCCAAATCCCATGCTACAGTTCTTCTACAGATGGCTGACGCTGTGCATTAGTGTAAATCCTGGTTCACATCTGTATGCTGACAGAAGAGGAAAGACATCCCATTGTTAATCTGCGGTTTAATACGACCATTAACTGAAGACTAATCTGTCTGTGTCTGAAGCCACTGGCCTGAACCAATACATCATGGAGGCTACTTTTGACGGCAGTGCCAGCTGTTTGTTTGGATGTTTGGCATACACTTTTCACATTGTCACCTTGCAGACCTGCTTACGACACATTAATAAAATAATGCAGTGTTAGGAGGGACTGCAGTTTATCTTACTATAGGCCGATGTTTCTCAAATAGTGGAGCAGGACCAACCTAGGGGACTGTCAGGAGGGCAAAAAACTCAATATTAGTGTAGACCTGCCAACATGTATGACTTTGATCTACACATCACACAGTTTGACACCTAAATATGCACGTGTGCTTCACTGTTCTCCATTGTGTTGCATTTCAATGGTTTCAGTTTTGACTTCAGTCAGTACAGTACAAATAAATAAATAATCAGTTTCTAAATGGTATTTCAAGTCGCTGATCTTGATAAACAGAAAAGAAAATTCAATAATACAACAAAAATGACCATAATTCTTGTTTTATTGTGGAATAACGCAAAGACCTGCGGTGCAACAATGACCACCATTGAAAATTTAGGTAAGAGTGGCGTATGTTTGATTGACAGCACTTGGATTAAAGCATTATGCAACACGGGTTGGAAGTGGAAAAAAATACAAAATAAATCCAAACGAGATTATGAGTCTGAGCCCTCCCTCTCTTCTGTACTCACCATAAACAACTTACCTTTCGACACATATCATTATTACTATTGCAGGTGTTTAAATCAATAAGAGCTTAGGTTTGAAGAACAGGACACCAGTTTAATGATATACTTACCATGTCAACACTGCCAGATGGGAGCCATCAAGCAAAGGACCTTCCAAGCTGAGGTTACTGCCATCTAGAGGGAGGAAACAACGCTGCAGCACCGTCAACTCCAAATGACCTGTAGAAAGGGAAAGATGTTACAACATAGAAATACACTTAACGAGTCAATTAGATGTGTAGTTATGGAATTGTTTTGAGTGAATTCACCTACCATGAGTACTGAAGCATGTTGAGAATACTGTACAGGTTGATCACAACAGGTTTGCCTTCAAAATTGCAAACACTTCGGTGGATGATCTGAAAAGAACTCTATGAAGCAAATCTATTTCAAAATGTAATTTACTTCAAATTGAAAACAGGGCACAAATGTCAGTCTAAAGATCAAAAATGTATGTATGTATCATGTTGTGCATTTAAAAGCACTTGTGAGAAAATGCAGCCAGTAATAACAACGAATTGTAAGAGCTAGGAAACAACTTAAACAGGCACATCAAATGCATCCATCGCACAAAAACAATGCACTTACGATATACATAATTTGTATGTTAGCATGTTGCAACCACTCCCAAATTGAAAGTAGCTTAAAAGGGGCCTGTGATATGTTGTAGATGTCATTAATATGCCATAAAAATGTGCTGTGCCATTCTGGTGATTTTTTTAAATTTCAAATGAACAAAAAATCGAACGAAAGCAACCTTCCTGACACTCATAAATATTAGTCTAACTGTATGTGTGTGGGGGGGGGTTAAATAACGGTGGATTTCATAGCAGGTCAGCATTACTACCAGCTAAACAACTAGACAGTTTATCTTTATGCATCAAGGGCTACGAAAATCAGCTCTATAGTTGTTGAAAATACAATATTTTGTACAAATCCCCATCCTGTGTCCTCATGTCTTTTTCGAGTTCGCCTATTATATTTTCTTGGGAGCTACCGAAGCGCTGCACAGTAGCCGATCCCGCTCCCGCACCTCCTCCTGCAGCTTGGCCTCCACCACCCGGAGCTGGCGGATGGTGGCCTTCATCTCCTTCATCTTCACCTCCATGAGAGCGATGATGTCTCGCTGCTCGTTGAGTTTGCGCAGCAGCTCGGTGGACGTGGTGCCGGTGGTCAGCGAGTACGAGTGGTCCAGTGGGCTACTGGTGACGCTGACGTACTGCATCAGTGGCTGCTGCCCCTCAGCGGAGGAGTCGTCGGCGGTGAGTTCGTTCGAAACTGTGTAAGATCCCTCTGTCGCCACAGGCAGTCGCGCCGTGCCGAGATACTCCCCGTTTTGGCCAATCTGAACCACCGTGATGCTTTCGTCGATGGCCTCGCCACCGGCGTTGGCCTCGGCACTGTCAGCCGTGTTTCCCAACACGGTGTTGATAACAATCCCGGTGGTGGCTGCAGCGGTTACGGGGGCTCCTGGAGCCGCCGTCGACACCTTCTTGCCCCTGCCTCGTCGAACCCTGCGCTCATTCACACCCCTCAGAGGGAAAAGCGACGGTACTCGGATGCTGTAGGTTTTCCTCCCGCCTACGAAGTGCACACTGCAGACGCGGTGACCCGTGGTGGGTTGGAAGGTGCTGAAGCAGCCACTGACCCCGGCCCGGGAGATGTTCCTCAGCCACAGCTCCCGCAGCGTGTTGTCTTTAGGAAATGTGTAGAAGCGTAGGTCCCGGTCCCTGTGTGAGTTGCTGTAGCAGCCCGGGACACAGCAGGTGAACCCAGGCATCTTAATACAAACGCCAAGTCCAAAAAGTCAACCCACAGGTCTAACTGTGACTATTTTATTGCCCTTTCTTTATCCTGCGCGATGTCTCCTTCAGCGGCCTGCTGCCGGAACTACACGTCCCACAACGCTAACAACTTCCTGTTTATTTTACGCCAACCAGAAGAGCTTTTTTGTGATACCGCAGCTTTATTCACGCAGTTACATCTTAAATAAACGCAAATTAAATCTATATGTATTCTTAATTGTGGTGTGTTTTTTAAAAAAAGCAATTCACGCTTTTCTAGTTTTCCGAATCATATTGTCAACACGACAGCCCGCCATTTAGAACTAAAGGTCCCAGAATGCCTAGCGATTTCTAGCCACAACAGTCAGCTAACTACCGCCCCTGGTGGTCACTTTGTCGCCCTGCATAGATTTTAAATGCCTTTCGCGAAATACTGTCAGCAACATTATTGCAGTTTTACACCGCTTCAAACTATAACGACGATACTATACAAAAAACTACGTTAATACTAGTTTCAAAAAAGTTTTATTGTTTTAGACGAACAGATGAACAGCACTTATTATTGTAATATTCCATCTTAGCCTCCACAATAGTAATATTGTTTATTGTGAATTTATTTTAGATGTCTGTGAAAAACAGACATTTGTGTATACAACTATACCTGACAACACGGGCAAATGAATTAATAAAATACATATGTCGAAACAGTCTTTTCAACAAACATGCCCACTTCCGGGAAAGATGGCGAAAATAACATCGGTAAATGGCTGGTAAATACTTAGTGAATACTTAGTGAATGCTCACATCTATCCATTGCATTTACGAATTTTACTCAATTTGTGTATTAACCTGCAAATAATTTAAAAAAGAAGTTATACAAGGCATATGGGGAAGCTAATCAAGTTCAAAATGTCCAATGATTATGAGCAATCTTCTCGTTTTAGTGTCTCTGGTTGACCATTCACTTCCATCGTCAACTGGGCAGCGCCCGTCAGAACACTTGCTACAGTTGTTGATGAACTCGACTGGATAAATATAGTAGGTATCTAACGTTACGTTATTTGTTTTTTAACTTAATGTGTGCAAAGTTCTTATGAAAGCTGCACAGTCTTACCCCTTCACTGAAGGTGTTTGATTTCAATTGTCCTGCTCGCTTGTTAGCTGACAAATGTGCTAGCAAGCCTTATCACAATGCTCAATGACTCTTACATGTATGGTGCCTGTCTTATCTGTGGTTAATGACTGAAATATTTTCAACTTTCAAGTTGTATTTTTAGCCTAAATACAATAACGTGGCGCCCATTATACGGTGTATAAAAACAGGCTTATAGCAACACAAACCGAGCTAGCCGTTGATGTTCGCTTTAAGTAAGTAAAACCAAGATTTAGCAGTTTACTCTAAAACTTTAATTAGAGTTAGGTGAGCCTCCAGAAGATTGGTGTCAGGTGCCCCAAAAGTGGTCAAATAGCAATTTACAGAATGATTAATAGTGTTTAAGGTTGAACTGAGCAATGGAAAGTGGCTCTGAAACAACAGCTCTGAAGAAGGCAAAATGGAAATGAATATTAAAAAATAGATATCAATCTAAAATAACTATGCATTTGTTTTTAATATTTTCTGTAGAGGTGCTGTAGATGTTGATATGAGAGAGGAATGGTATGTTAATAATGGGGAAAAAGAGTAAGATTAGGGAACATTACAATAACAATAGGACAAAGTAAGTTGTTGTCAGACTGCGGATAAGAAAAAAATCGTCTGGATGTCAATGTGACATGTTGTGTTTGTTGAAACAGTTGCCACAGCCAGGAGATTTTGTCAGCATTTGCCCCTATATTGACTAAAGCTGTGTAATTATTCACCTGCAGAGAGTACTTGGCATCTAGTATTACGTGTATGGCGTTAAATAGGGGCTTCATTGTATTGTATTATGACTTCACTCACTGTTATGTCATTTCCATCATGGGATTAATAGAGTACATTTATTAATCAATGTGATTTGGTATCATATTTATGTTTGTCCTTGCAGTAGGATACAGTAGCGCATGATACAGTGCACATGACACAGCTCCAGCTGTGGGTATGCTTTGTGTGATAGCTCTAGCTACATTATGGAAGAATAATGTCGCTTATTCGTTCACTTTTCATGCTTCATTATGCCTCCCAATCGTAAGACAGGCTCTTGTAGTGGCTGTGCACCAAATAAAAGGGTTGTTTTTTGTTTTGGTCCATAAAAACAAGACTTGCTTGAGACACATGTAAGGATAACAAGGAGGTGGTCGGTGAACAATCTCAATAACAGCAAACTTAACTGTCCTCTCTGCGTGTGTGACATCCGGTTGTACCAGGGTTTTTTTATCATAATTGTTTCTTGGTCAATATTTAGCTGTTTTTGCGCCATAATTCTGTATATTTCATGTAGTAGCATCTCTTTAAACGCCATTTTACACCTTTGCTTTACAGATGGAATGTCATTTCTGAGCATCACCATGGTTTCAATATAAGGCTGCATTGAGCGGCGCTGTCATGCTGCCCGGAGTCGGCGTGTTTGGCACGGGGAGCACAGCCCGATTGCTGGTCCCTTTGCTGAAAGCTGAGGGCTTTGAGGTCCATGCACTGTGGGGGAGGAGCGAAGAAGAAGCGTGCAGCCTGGCAAATGAGCTTGGTATCCCGTTTCACACGAGTCGGTCCGATGATGTCCTTCTGCACCAAGATGTTGACCTTGTTTGCATCTATATTCCACCCTCAATGACGAGGCAAATTGCTGTCAAAGCACTGGGTAAGAGGTTATAAACACACATGCAATTTCACAGACATGCACAATGGCTGAAAGCCACACCTTGAGATGTGAACCTTCAGTTCACACTTGGGATATTGGGAGAGATTTCTTAGAAAACAACCGGCCTGTGTGACCTAGCTGTTTGGAAACAGGGTTCACTATTTACTTCCAAGTTGTTTTCAGCTGGAAAATATTTTTTGCTTACAGTTTTTCTGATGTGGTCATATGAGTCATATGAGTCAATACAAACAGCAATCTATCACATAATACCATCATCACCCTCATCGCAGAGTAGATTTGTTCCGTTTTCTCATGGAATTCCTGAGCGTTGACCTCAGCTTCCTCTTATAGTTGCAACTTCCTGGCTGCGTGTGTCCTGCCCGCCTTGGAAGTCCACAGCAATGAAACCTTGATGTTGTATTTGATTATCTCTGCACTACATCTCATGTTGCAGGAAGCAGAATTTTTGTTTACTCGCTCCAAAAATGTATGTCTATACGGAAAGTAAAGCAAAAAAATTATTCAAGGCACTCAAGACACAATACGAAAATAACATGTATATAAATTAGAGTAGTCTGTGTACAGCTTCTATAGCAGTTTTAGATTTATTGTCCTCCGAAAATAGGTCAACATTATTGTGAAATGGTTGACAACACAAGTGAGTATACCTCACAGCGAGCATGTCTAAATTCTGCCCATAGTGTCAGTAGTTAGTGTGAGCACCATTGGGACCAAGCACTGCCTTAATCCACTTGGGCATTCATTTCCTAACATTCCAAAGGAAAGGGCTCAAGCTCTGTTCACATTGTCACACTACATGTTCAAGTGTATGTTTCCCTCGATGAACCACAACTCCCCAGTGCTGACGGAACTCATGCAGCCCCAGAACATAAAACAGCCACCATGCTTGACTGTAAGCAAGACTCCGTTATCTCAGTACTCACTTGCGTTGCCAGGTATTTAGTCAATAATGGCTGTGTTGACTCATTTTCAGTGGATAGTAAGTCGACTTATTTTTGTCAATGTAGCTCTAATAGTGATGAAGTTGGAGTTTTATGTTTGTCCACCTGCTTTATCTATTTTTTTTGCAAGAAAAAAAGTAAAAAAAAATTAACCATGATTATGATCTGAATATTTTACACGTTTTTCTCCTCGCTCTGTCTTTCTGCAGGCATAGGTAAGAATGTTGTATGTGAGAAAGCTGCTACTGCTGTGGATTCTTTCCAGATGGTGAATGCGGCCAGGTATTACCCCCAGCTTCTCAGCATCATGGGTAATACGCTGCGTTATCTTCCTGCATTTGTGACGATGCAGCAGCTGCTGGTGGAAGGATACGTGGGTGAAGTGCAGGTCTGCGATGTGCGCGTGTATGGCCCCAGCCTCTTGGACCAGTCGTACGGCTGGACTTGTGAGGACCTGATGGGGGGAGGTGGCCTGCATACAGTTGGTTCCACCATTATTGACCTTTTAAGTTATCTGACTGGGGCCCGGGCACAGCGTGTTCACGGCTTGCTGCGGACCTTTGTACAACAAAACGACACCATCAGAGGCATCCGCCGAGTCACCAGCGATGATTTTTGTTTTTTCCAAATGTTGATGGGGCCGTCCTCGGGTGGCATGTGCTGCACTGTGACCTTGAACTTCAACATGCCAGGCTCATTTGTGCATGAGGTGATGATAGTCGGATCCAGTGGGAGACTGGTTGCCAGGGGGACAAAACTGTACGGTCAGCGCAATGGCAGCATAAGTGAGGAGCTGTTGCTCGGTGATGGTGGCTGGGCTGGGCCTGACGTGAAAGACATACCTTTGACTCACCTGCAGGGGCTGGGCTCCATGGTTAAAGCCCTGAGACAGTCCTTCCAGGCTCACCAGGAGCGTAGGTTATGGGCACGTGGCCCAATCGCCATGGCACCCACTTTTGAGGATGGCCTCTACGTGCAGACGGTGGTGGAGGCTGTGAAGCGGTCCAGCTGTAGCGGAGAATGGGAGTGTGTGGAGGTCATGAGTAAAGAGCCTGATCCAAACCACAACCTGTGTGATGCTCTGCAGGGACATAAGAACTAATCATATTGCAGGCGAGCAACTACTAAACATGCCTGACAAGCAGGTCTGAATGTTTTCACTTCTACTGCAGTTTACATCGACTTTCTGTTTTCTTTTGCCACCTTTTGAGTAGAATATTCACTTTGTGTAATGGAAACATTTTATAGTTTCATACCTAATGCCTGTAAGTACTCAGGTTGGGGGTAAAAAAGACCTCTTTCTGGTTTGTAGATGGAATGAAAGATCGTATGCATTTAAGTCCAATGGCACCTTATTGTGAAAGTGTTTTCCCTGAATGTTAATGTCACACACAGATGATTTGACTTACAAACGGATACTTTTCTGACAGTACTTACTACTGATGTTCTATTGATGGTGCTCAGCTTTTTTGGAAAAAAAAATACAAGCAGAGTAATGCAGCTGTGCACAACTTGGCAATGTATATGAAACTAGTTTTGCCATTGGAAGATGATGATATAAATGGTATGTGATATACCAGGGATTGTGTGTTTCATAAGCTATGTAAGAAAAAAATTGTGTCACGGTGGATTTATGTCCCCGAATGCAGTGACTACAATCCGACCTCCATCATCATGTGGCCTTGAAAAGAGGCTTCAAGTGTTTTGTGGTCACGTTCACTGTCAAAGCAGTTTTGTTTATAGTGAGGAAATCACATTTTCCCTGCAGAGGCCACATGCTCGCAAACATCCTAATTCTGCCGGTTTGTGCTTCAAAATACTGTAGCTTAATTTGAACGTTGAATAACAGGGCTTAATTTGAGGATATTTAGTCTTTTTTTGGGTGGCCATCTGTTACACTTTGAGGTTTACTTGAAAGAAGGATGGCTTTGAATGTGTGACGTGTGCTGGAAGCGAACATTTATACATTACAATTTCCTATTTAATCTTGCACCAGCAGAAACGAGGCTCTTCGAGTATTGTGAGGAGTGACATTTTAATGTTTAATTTGGTTTTAGATGACTGTATTTGACAACTAAATGAGCTGTTTACATTTGTTGTCCTTTCAGAGCTGATTTTAGTTTTATAAAGACTTGTTTAACAGGAAAAAAGGATATTTACCAATGCCTCAAATCCACAGTGGTACCTCATTCACCCTTTAATAGATTTTTGAACCACTGGATACAACACATGTGACCAGGAAGATGTTTGGTTGTCATGCAGTAGCCACACACTAATATCCTGAACACTGTTGAACTGTTTATTTTATTAATACTGTATGCTTCACCACCTTTAGACCCACTCAGGATTGAAGAAAACAGTAATGTAAACCTATCACTATCCCAACAGTGTGTTATTACAAAAGTACATTTACATTAAATATCTTCATATGTCCTATATTCCAGCATAACACTTAGTCCTCCCCATGAAAACGCATTCCAAGCACATTCTGATTTAGCTTGTATTGTGTTACATTGTTTTGCACTGATAACTGTAACATTATTTACCAAGGAGTGTGCTTCCTCTTCCAGCCAGTGCACTGCAAAATGTATTTAAAAATGTGTCTGTCTAAGGAAGATGGGAAGATGTTTTTTTTGGTGTGGAGAAGGATTCCATTTGTTTGTGTTCACTTTTGTCAGTCTGTGAATTTCTGTTGAAGCTGGAGTATTTATCTAATATTTAATTTGACCATATCCCTTCGGGCTCAGTGTGTGTTTGTGTGTGTGTTTAATTTAGGAAACTGTTAGTTTGACAGATATCTCCTTGAATAAATACAATTGTCTTAATTTAATTGTTTTCAGCTGCTTCTTTCTGATCATGACAAGTTATTGTGTAGCTAGCATTTTGCATGTTAAAACCTTGGATAAGACTTGGTTTCTTTTGGTCCGGAGAAGGAGGAGATAGAAAAGAAGAAAACGGAGGCAAGAGTGCGAGAATACAATACAAAGGGAGACAAGAAGAACAACAAGGGCTTGAGAGGAAAACTTTCTGTGTCTTACTGTTAGCAATTCTCCGTATAGCATTTGTAATATAAATTTTATAAAGTTGATTTTTTTGTGGCTTCTGGCTGCACAATCATTAATTCATTCATTTTCTACCGCTTATCTATCCTCACGAGGGTCGTGGGTGTGCTGGAGCCTATCCCAGCTATCTTCAGCGAGAGGCGGGGTACACCCTGGACTGGTCGCCAGCCAATCACGGGGCACATATAGACAGCCATTCACACCCACATTCATACCTATGGACGATTTAGGTTTGCCAATTAACCTAGCATGTTTTTGGAATGTGGGAGGAAGTCGGAGTACCCGGAGGAAACCCACGCATGCACGGTAAGAATCTCCACACAGAGATGCTCAAACTTGGGTCTCCCAAATTACAAATTTCCCCACTGAGGGACGAATAAAGGCATATCTTAAGATCTTAATCCCAGCTGTGTGCCCTGCGCGCTAACCACTCGGTCACCGTGCTGGCTGCAAAATGACATGGCAAAATATTGTACGGCAAAGTATACATAGTGAAAACAAAAAAACAGCATGACGTCAAGATTTAAAAGACACAATTAATACAATAACACTAATTGCTTTGTTTTACATGAACAGTACACACTGTTGGTGTTGAAGTTCAGAGCTGCTGAAGAATAAGAATATTTTGGATATCTTGTATATATCTTGTTAAATTGTCTTTTTTACTCTACTTTTGTATATTTTTTTTAACTTGACTACTGCACTGAAAGGAGAAGCTCTTCAATCTCGTTGTACATCTTGTATAATGACAATAAAGGCCATTCCATTACATTCCAAGAAACAAACTGGGCCACTAGAGGGTAGTATAAACCTTGGGATACTAGTTTGCAACACAGTTAGTTTAGCCGAAGAAGTCGGCCTCCTCAACACGCCACAGAACCCGCCATTTGTTGACGAATTTAGTACAGTCGAAAGTAACAATCATTCGACTGACCCGATGATTCGTCTTGTTTGGTGAGAAATATGACTCGGAGGAGAAGTGTCGTTTGGGATTATTTTGAAGAAGTCGATACGGAATCTGTGGTCTGTCTGCTGTGTAAAAATGTATTGTGTAAACACGAACATGGCAGTACGACACCGATGCTAAGACATCTGCGCGTCAAACATCCCAAAGAGGCTGCCATGGAACTTGGGAGGACCAAGGGTCAAGAAGCTTCGACTGGACAGCAGCCCATGGACACTGATGGTCCACAAGGTACTGAACACATAAATACATCGTGCCTTCTTACCTCGAGCTTGTCGCCATTTGTTGTGTTTAACAATTTATGCAGCACTTCCAATAATTCTGAAAGAGAGGATAAAGCACATTAGCCTCATTTTGCGGACTTCGGCTCCTAGTTAAACGTGTTTTATTTTTAAGTCCATTCACCAAAAAAAACCATACCAACACAACCTATTAAAAACAACAATTAATGTAACAAAAATATCGATTATAAGCTAGCCACAATTCCAATTCCATTCATCTATCAGTTTTCTACACTGCCAGTGAATGGAAACTTTGAGACCATATTTTTCGACATCATTTTATTTTGAAGCCCTAAACTGGATTTTCCTCTTATTAGTCGTTTGTTTAGGGAATTGGCATACAGCAGTTTTTCTCGGTTACTTTCTGTCAGGGGATCCTGCTCCACTCTTTGAGAAGCACTGGCATACAAAAACAAAAAAAATCTTTAGTTTCAAGAATAATTAAAAAACTAAAAATTAAACGAAGATCATAACAGTCCATATCGCGTCGAAGCACAATGGGGCTGCTGATCCATCCGGGTGCTGTTCATGCCGTGTGTTCCACGTGCTGTACAACTGGCACGGCAAAACCAGTTCCGCTGGTATTCCAACCAGATAAAGCAATCCTGGTCAGGATTTGTCACTCTCTCTCGCACCCTGGAGGCTGTCTATTGTCTGATTGTGGGTTGGGAACAATCCATAGGCCTGGCTTTATCACTGGAGCTCAAACTGACCTCCATCATACCCAGTGTCCACTATACCATACCCAGTACACATGATGCCATTCACTGGACTAACAATGCAAATCACACAATAAAAATGATCTAACCTATAGAACATATACAGTAGCATATATAAAGGTTAACCAGTAAACTTGGCACTACCTGTATTCAAGTGTACAGGTCATCAGAATAGTTATCACTCAGTAATTCACAATGAAAATGATTATGGCAATAAAGATAATTTCTCATAATTCCTGAATAGTTAAGTACCTATACACACATATATATGTATATACAATAGCTACGTATCTTTCATTATGCATTTCTATGTCCATTTTTATGTTATTATGCCACTTTAGAGACATTACAGATGCGTTTTTCCAACTAAGTCCACTAACTTAAGTTAGTAAATCATTCATTCATTTTCTACCGCTTTTCCTCACGAGGGTCGCGGGGGTGCTAGAGCCTATCCCAGCAGTCTTCCGGCAAGAGGCGGGGTACACCCTGGACTGGTCGCCAGCCAATCACAGGGCACATATAGACAAACAACCATTCACACTCACATTCATACCTATGGACAATTTGGAGTCGCCAATTAACCTAGCATGTTTTTGGAATGTGGGAGGAAACCGGAGTACCCGGAGAAAACCCACGCATGCACGGGGAGAACATGCAAACTCCACACAGAGATGGCTGAGGGTGGGTTAGTAAATCAATTCAAATGAATTATAGTCAATGGAACAATTCATCCTAAATCTTTTAGTCTGTTTCCATTGAGTCTGCTGACTCAAGTCTGTGAGCCTATTCAAATGAATAATCGGAGTCCATGATGTTTCCAGTGAGTCTGTCTGGAACATGCCTTGTGTACTTGGCAGTAGGCAGCCAGAGGACTCATAAGATTTGAGTAAATGGAGACCTCTGACGCTTTCTCTGATTCTTAAAAAGATTCAAAAAGATATGGATCATTAACCCTGGTCGTTCAGTTTATTTTAGCTACCTTTACTGATACTATTTTGGGTATGTTTGCCCCCTCTCCTTACCCATCCTGTACTAAAGAAAAATGATTTAGAAACCGACAAAATGTTCTTATGAAAAGAAAATATTTAACCTCACTTTTGCAGGAATGGGTATTGCATCCCTAACCATCTCTATCTCTTCTTCTGTAGTGGAGGTGGAACTGGAGGAAGCAGATTCTAACACCGTCATCACTGTGAACGACACTGACATTGATTCTGCACTAAACGGCATCCTTGTAGCTGTACAGGGAGAAGCCATGGAAGAAATAAAAGAAGAAGTCGTGGTAAAAAATCAGCCCCCTTCAAAGACGAAATCACGTCGGAGTATGATCTGGAGACACTTTGAACGCTTGGAAAGTTCAGATGGTTGTCAGTGTTTGATTTGCAATAGGAAGATAAAGTGCTCTTCTGAGGGCAGCACCAGCAACCTGCACAGACACATGTCCAAGAGGCACCCGCATGTGAATTTGCAAACAGGCGAGGTGCTGAAGCAGTCGCCAGACACATCCTCACAAACAGAGTCCAAGTACAGTAAAACATGTCCAGCAATGGTCACAAAGGACGTATCAGTTCCAGGTAAGCTTTTATGGTCACTATACTGTATTCTCTCTGTTATTAATGATATTAATGGACCATGTATCTTTCAGATTTGTTCCAGGTTTCACAGGCAACTGCAGGAGAGAAGCGTGGTTTTAGGAGGGAGCTGGAGTTGATAGAAGCACTGAGGAGAGCACAGAGGGAGGAGGCGCAGGCTCTGGAGCATCAGAGGGAGCTTGTCGAGAAGCTGCGGGCTGTCAATGCCAGAGAAGCTGCTGTAGAGAGAGAGCAAATCGAGTCTCTCAGGAGAACTCAGCAGGAGGAAGCCAAAAAATTAAGCAGTCAGCGAGAGGAGCTTGAGACAGAAAAGGCGGAGCTGCAGAGGAAATGGGAGGAGCTCAAGCAGAAGGAGCGACTGCTCTCTGGACAACATCAAGACTCTGTTTCTCACTGAGGGTGACATTTTTTATGGAGTCGTTTGGAACCAACACAAATGCCTGATTTTTTTTTTTTTATAATAAAATCTGCCTTGTCGACCAGTTTTTGGATCTTTCATTGTGCAAAAAGGGCATATCTTGTGCACATTCCTCTTCATGTTTACTGTACATTAACAAAAACACAAATGATAATTATAGCAACATATGCTTCAGGAAAAATAAAATTTACAACATTTGTAGTCACTTGTTTTGTAACAACATTCTTTGGATGGTAATCACCAGTCTTTTAATGAGAAAGTTGGTACTACCTTGTTTCTGTGGGTTCTTGTCCAGAATTGAGGTCTCTGATGCATCAGCTCCATTTGTGATCTTGCATTGCCATGCTGGACTGTCCTGGGCAAGTGACTCCTGAGTGTTGAGGTTGATATCCATAGCTTTGAAGGACACTTGGCAGTCCTTGAAGCGTTTCTTCTGTCCCCCAACTGAACGCTTGCCCTGAGATGGCTCTCCATACAGCAGCTGTTTGAGCAGTCAGCCATTCTGGTGACATGTCCATCCCATCTGGCTTGAGCTTTCTGTGGATGCTGGGGGTGCCGGCCCTTTCCAGGACCTCCGTGTCCGGGATCTTGTCTTGAGTAGACGGCGGAGGCAGCTCACGTGGAAGTGGTTGAGCTGCTTAGCGTGTCTACTGTGCAATACTCATGTTTGCACCACTGCATGGTAACCCTTGAGCTTGGTGGTGAAGGCGAGTCCTCTCCACTCCCAGACGTTCTCACGTGGTCCTCCAAAGGCAGCACTGGCCTTTTGTGAGAACAAACTCACTCATCATCATCCAGCTATGTTTCTGTCAACTATTAACAATTTCATCAGTTATTATATAATAACTAGGACTTATATTTATTTCCAGTGACTACATTGACTCCTATCTTACCACATTGTTATACTGCCTTGCCAATTTTGTATGTATTTAGGAGTACATTTGGAAAACTGGAAGTGAACAAATGTACTGTAAATTGATGTGAAGCAGATGGGGGAGAACCCCCCCCCCCCCCGGGGATAAGCAGTATAGAAAATGGATGGGCAATTGTACATTATGTATATGAACTGTATTTGTTTTTACTTGTTTTAAATGTAACTTTGCTGCTGCATTCTTGGCAATGTGGGTGGCACAGCTAGGAGACCAGGGTTCAATTCCACCCTTGGCCATCTCTGTGTGGAGTTTGCATGTTCATGCATGGGTTTTCTCCAGGTACTCCGGTTTCCTCCCACATTCCAAAAACATGCTAGGTTAACTGGCGACTGAGATCTTGGATCTCAATAGGACAAACCTGGATGAATAAATACAATAACAATTGATGTTGCTGTGAATGTACAGTAATCCCGAAGAGGGGTATGCACAATATTTGTTATAGTTTCCTTTTTAAGTTTATTTTATTTGTTGTTTTTGTAGTAATCATTGGTCACATAAGAAGCAAAATCAAAGACTGGTCAGCAAAGCAGATTTTATTAAAAGAAAAAAACAAACCTAGGCATTTGTGGCTGCCAAATTAGCCGATTTTTAAAAATGTCACTCTTAGTGAGAAACGGATGCTGGATGTTCTGTGGAAAGTTCTCTGGAGAGCAGTTGGTCCTTTTCAAGCTCCTCCCATTTCCTCTGGAGTGTCGCCTTTTCTGTCTCGACCTCTTCTCTCTGTCTGCTTAATTTTTTGGCTTCCTCCTGCTGTGCTCTCCTGAGAGACTCAATTTGCTCTCTCTCGACAGCAACCTCTCTGGCATTGACAGCCCGCAGCTTCTCAATAAGCTCCCTCTGATGCTCCAGAGCCTGCGCCTCCTCCCTCTGCGCCCTCCTCAGAGCGTCTATCAACTCCAGCTCCCTCCTAAAATCACACTTGTCTCCGGCAGTTGCCTGTGAAACCTGTAGTACATCTGAAGAAGACAAAGTCCATAAGTATTTTTGGTTACTGAAATAATACAATATAGTGACCATAAAGGCTTACCTGGACCTGCTACGTTTTTCGTGACCTTTGCTGGACATGTTTTCCGGTGATCCTTTGACTTTGTATGTGAAGATGTGTCTGATAATGACTGCTTCAACACCTCACCTGTTTGTAAATTCACATGCGGGTGCCTCTTGGACATGTGTTTGTGCAGGTTCCCTGTGCTGCCCTCAGAAGAGCACTTTATCTTCTTATTACAAATCAAACACTGACAACCATCTGAATTTTCCAAGCGTTCAAAGTGTCTCCAGATAATACTCCGACGTGGTTTTGGCTTTGAAGAGATTGTAGTATTTTTTACCACGTTGTCGTCTTTTCTTTGTTCCATGGGCTCTCCCTGTACAGCTACAAGGATGCCGTTTAGTGCAGAATCAATGTCAGTATTCACAGTGATGACGGTGTTACAGTCTGCCTCCTCCAGTTCCACCTCCACTACAGAAGAAGAATTTAAGACATGTAGTTAATAGCTAAACCATTCCTTTAAAAGTATGATAAAATAATGTAACAAAGAAGCAAGCTGTAGGTAAAACAGGTTAAACAAATATTTTCTTGGACTAGAACATTGTATGGTTATTAGTGCTAGTCGATTTCTGAATAACCAGGGTTAATGAACCAAATATTTTCACAATCAGCCATCAAAAGTCAGCGGTCTCATTAACCCAGATCTTAAAAGATGCTGTTTACCGTCTGACATGCAGGGGACGCTAACTTTTGTATGTGCATTATAAAGGCAGCCTCTTCCTGCTGGGAGCACGTAAGCCACACCCCACATACTAGTTATGTTTGTTGCCAGCTAATGATAGCCATTTGGCAAAGTTTAGCTGCTAACGTTAGTCATCACTGAATGTATAGACTCTCATAAGCAGTCAATAACTCCAAATTGTTGGTTGGCCTGCGCCACTGACATGTAAGTATATATCAGACAGCGGTGAGTGACAACTGTTATTTTAATTGAGCCTAATCATAGATCATGACAATTCTTAAGCTTTTTATTTTTTAATTGTGAAAAATCTAGACATTTTTGTGCAATCTGTTATTTTATGCACATCCTAGCTGGTGGTAGGCGATGCTATATTTTATGGTTTGTTTATTGGTGACTAGAACCTTAAAATAAATGTGTAGAAAATGTCCGACCAAAGTACATATATCCCGTTAATAGTGGTTATCTTTTATGCTTTCATACAGAATTACAATAAGTGACGATTAAATTGTTAAAAAGAACAAATGGTGACCACCTCCAGATGAGGAGGGTACGGTGTGTTCAAGTACCTTGTGCAGCGTCAGTGTCCATCGGTTGGTGTCCAGTCGAAGCTTCTTGACCCTCGGTCCTCCCAAGTTCCATGGTAGTCTCTTTGGGGTGTTTGGCGCGCAGATGTCTTAGCATCGCCGTCGTACCGGCATGTTCGTGTTTAGACAATACATTTTGACACAGCAGACACACCACCGATTCTGTACTGACTGTTTCAAAATAATCCCACACGATACTTCTACGAGTCATGCTTCTCACCAGATGAATCATCGGCTTAGCCGAAGGCTTTGTGTAGATTATGCTATGATCTATATGATGACGGTTTTTACCTGTTTTCATCAGTTTCGACTGTACTGGTTATTTCGTCAACAAATGGCGGGTTTCGTCTTGAGGAGGTCGACTTCTTCGGTATACCTGATGCGTTGAAAACTAATACAAAAAGATTTACACTACCCTCTAGTGGCCTAGTTTGTTAGCTCGCCAAATGACACTTTTATCACCCAGAAAATCTAACAAAATCCAAATGGCTTGCATATGTTACCAATAGTAGTTTCAGAGTACAAAACATTTATATTTCCTTCACAATTACAGGTTTAACTGAATTTGATTTGTCATTCAGGCAGAAAAGGGGGAGTGACTTTAGTGGCTGTCACTCACGGCTCGTGCAGAGACACATGCCCGTAGTGTGCGCGCACATACACTCTCGCGCAGTCTCAGAGAGGCTACTAACAAGCAGTCATAGGAAGAGGGCTCACTGTTGCCAACCCATCAGTAAGAAAAGTAGCTATTGGCTGACCTCGAAGTCGCCACATGATGTCATTGTCATTATAAATTTGTCATTATAAAATTTAAAGTCAGCAGAGTCTTGTATAAAGAGCTACAAACCATAAGCCATATATACTGAAATACACTTCTGAAATTGTAAAGCAAAAATGTTTTGCGTGTGTGAGTGTGTGGAGATTGTGTATTTACAGCTAAGACGAGTATTCAAAAATAAATGTGATTAAACATAAACACACAAGCTAACCCTGCTAGCTTCCATTCACGCTCAGTAAGAGGAGATTCAGCCAACTTTGGCCGACATTTTTCGCCAATTCAACCTGTTTCGGTTGGGAGGGGGTTGTTCAGTGTTTAGAATGATTTTGTGCCATGACTGAGCGGTCTGCCGAGTAAATACTTCCACGCACTAATGTTTCTTCTGCTCATAATGACAGCATTTCTTTCATCTTAAATATCCACCACGGCGTGAAGTCATTTCCCACCACAGTTTTTTAAACATTGTTAGTCCCGTTAAAAAAATGTAATGGCCACATTACACGTTACCAATGTTGTACAAAGCGCTAAAATGCTAAAGCTACTTACAATTCAGAAATGTCTTGAAGTAATCTCTTTTCTTGAGAAACTTTGGAATGTCCACTCTCTACTTCCGGATCGGATTTGGGATCCAACACATATGGCTGTAAGTTAAAAGCAGACATTTTAAAAAGGTTAATCACATTCATTATCAACTCCTATAAAGTTGGGTTCTGCAGCTATCTGGAAGTGCTTGTGAGCACTCGGGAGTGTGACCAACCACAGCGGAGTGAGTGTGCCTGGATGCGGGCTGTGGGTGAAATAAATTAAAACAGACAATTTTGCGGAAAGCACAAAATCCAAAGACATACAGCTGGAAAAGATGCAGATTCTGGAAGATCTAGAAAGCTTTCTGTGCATATTAGCATGTGTAGATGCTCTATAGGACTTCACAACTCGTTTACGAAGGGCCGAAAAAATTAGCACTAGGTCCCCTTTAAATTCATTTTGCAGTGTACTGGCTGGAAGAGGAAGGTGCTCTGTTATATTATGTTACAGTTATTAGCGCAAAACAACATAAGACAATACAAACTCAATCAGAATGCAGTTGGAATGCATAATGGGGAAGACGTCAGCATCATTCTGGAAAATGGGACACATTAATGTGAGAACCAAATTATGGTTTTCTTGTTTGTCATGATAAAAACATGTGAGTGTATGGAGAAAAGATTTATTAAGGCAATTCTGATACATATATAATGATTAGTTAAAAGTCACGTGAAAACATTCTGATTCATGTCATGGCTGTGTTGCTTCCTGTTAGGACAGAGGTGTACGTTACTGTCTCTTTAAGAGCATGCACCTCTTGAACACAAGACCGATGTACTCCAGTCTGGTACTCAACGCGGGACCCGCCATTTGTTGACGAAATTAGTACAGTCGAAACTAAAGAATACACAAAACAGTCATCATATAGGCTTAGATCATAGCATAATGTACACAAAGCGTTCGAATAACACGATGATTCATCCTGTTCGGTTCGAAGCATGACTCGTAAGAGAAGTGTCGTTTGGAATCATTTTGAAGAGGTCGATACGGAATCTGTGGTCTGCCTGGTGTGTAAAAATGTATTGCGTAAACACGAACATGGCAGCACGACACCGGTGCTGAGGCGTATGCGTGCAAAACTGCCATGGAACTTGGTAGGACCGAGGGTCAGGAAGCTTCGACTGGACAGAAGCCCATGGAAACTGACGCTGCACAAGGTACTTGAACACATCTTTCCCTCTTATCTCGAGCTGGTCGCCATTTGTCTGTAATATGCATTACTTACCATACTTACGTATGGAAGGATAAAAGATAACCACTCGTAGTTCATTTGTTTTATTTGATTGACTTAATAAAATTGAATAACACTGTAATATGATCAAATCAAGTATAAGTTATGAGCGTAATGTACATGTCCTCGTATTCAGATTTTTTTAAATGGTATCTTTTTTGGTGGTATGGATTTGTTTTGTGTGTCAAGCCCCCAATACATGCAGTACACATTGAAAATGAGGAACAGCAAGTATTTCTTGTGACATGCAATTAATCACTAATTAAATACAGTGGCCAGCCAAGTCAACATTTGCAGCTGGAGTGGAAGTGTAAGCATGCAGGGCACCTCCACAAGCCCTGGACTGTGCATTACCACCACCTCTTCTGTCGTTTGGTAACACTTTGTCTTCCCAGTGAAATATGTAAACAAGGGGTGTCCAAAGTGCGGCCTGGAGACTATTTGTGTGTTTGGGGACAATGCTTGTTTTTTCTATGGGCCCCTGGCACATTGTAGAAATAAAATATACACAAAAACAGCTAAAATGATAAAATAGAGCAACGTAACATGAAAAGCGGCAATACTCTAAACTCAATGATGGGCGAAAAGTTCCCTTTTAAAGTGCTTGTTAATCTTGGAATGATGACAAGCTCTGAATTAATTTTCTTCACTTGTTTCACAGTAGCAGAGAGATGGGTGCAATGTTTTTTTTTTTTTTTTGCAGGATACTGGTAGTATATCTGCCAGAAGCGGGGCAGACGTTAAGCGTACGTACTGTACATATGATGTCAGTATCTCTGATTGGTTTGTCGTTGCCAGCATACGTACTGTACGTATTACACATTGTTCTCTGATTGATTTATCGCTGCCAGCGTACATACTGTATGTATTTGTATAGTACGAAATGGTCCGACAGTGAATCAAGCATAGCCCTTACCAAAGATTTTGGAACTCAGTGCACACATTAGGTGCATCATCGATTTTTGAGAAAATTAAAAGCTTTTTAGTGCGGATAATATGGTACTTTGTCAGAAATGGGGTATGCATTAAATGTGAGAGTGTTTCTTTCGTCATGCATTTAATCAGTAATTAAATACAAGTGGCCAATAAAGACCTAAGTAGAAGCACTGCCATGCAATACATGTCTGAAAGCTTGCATAAACCCTCCACAATGCAACCCAATGGTTGTTGCTGTTGCCATTTATTCTACCGTACTTTTGCAGGAATGGAATTGGCTGTTAACTGCATACCTAACTGTCTTTAATTCTTCTTCTATAGTGGAGGTGGAGCTGGAGGAGGCCGATTCTAACACCGTCATCACTGTGAACGACACTGACATTGATTCTGCACTAAACGGCATCCTTGTAGCTGTACATGGAGAACCCATGGAAGAAAGAAAAGAAGACATGGTCAAAAATACACTCCCTTCAAAGACGAAATCACAACGTCGGAGTATGATTTGGAGACACTTTGAACGCTTGGAAAGTTTAGATGGTTGTCGATGCTACATTTGCAATAGGAAGATAAAGTGCTCTTCTGAGGGCAGCACCAGCAACCTGCACAGACACATGTCAAAAATGCACCCGCATGTGAATTTGCGAACCGGTGAGGTGCTGAAGCAGTCACCGTCTGACACATCCTCACACACAAAGAAAAAGAATCATAGAAAGACATGTCCAGCAAAGGTCACAAAGGACATAGCAGTACCAGGTAAACTTTTATGGTCACTGTACTGTATTCTTTCTGTTACTAATGCTATTTATGGACCTTGTCTTTTTTAGATGTGCTCCAGATTTCACAGGCAACTGCAGGAGAGAAGCGTGTTTTTAGGAGGGAACTGGAGTTGATAGAAGCTTTGAGGAGGGCACAGAAGGAAGAGGCGCAAGCGCTGGAGCATCAGAGGGAACTTGTTGAGAAGCTGCGGGCTGTCAACGCCAGAGAAGTTGCTGTAGAGAGAGAGCAAATTGAGTTTCTCAGGCGAGCACAGCAGGAGGAAGCCAAAAAATTAAGCAGACAGAGGGAAGAACTCAAGACAGAAAAGGTAGCGCTGCGGAGGAAATGGGATGAGCTCCAGCAGAAGGAGCAACTGCTCTTGCATTCCAGGGAACATCCAGTCTCTGTCTCTCACAAATTGTGAGATTTTTAAAAAAAATTGACTACTTTTTGCACCTTTGCGAATACCTGGTTTTTTTTCATTTTAATAAAATCTACTATGCAGATCCGTTTTTGATCTTTGCTTTTGCTTCCTAATGTGACCTATAATTAGTACAATCAAAAAGAAAAATTGGGCATATATCGTGCACATTCCTCTTCAGGTCTACTGTATATCAACAGCAACATAAATGACCAATATGTCGCAATAGAAGATAGAAGAAGCACAAGTCAGTGAAATAAGCAAATTGTCTTCAGGTGAGCAATTATACCACAATTGTCTTTTCTAATAGAAAATTCGTAATGAGACTTTATTTCTGTAGTTTCTTACAGACAATTCAGAAATTGTTTTAACATGTTTTCTTTCTTGTGGGGAGTTGTGATTGCGAGACGGCGTGTCATAGAAAAAGTACACAATCACAGCGCATGCGTATTAACATTTGAACAGGCAGCAGTACTTTCCCGAAACTGGATTCACAGGCAGACATTTTGCACCAATACCCCGCTGAATGTCACAAAATATTACATTAAATATAATTCTAATTTCCTTGACAGCCAAGCATCAGCAAATGCACCAGATATTTTAAGTTCGAACAAATCAAATTGTAAAAGAGTAGTGCCTAACAGACTACAACCGGGGAATATTATTTGTTTCAACCAGCGGGAAGATGGCTGACAGTGGGTCGGTCGCGATGAAAAGATGCGACTCAAGTCATCTATCCTCTGTGAGCATGGACACTATCTCGACGCTCACGGAGCTGGAAGACCTGGAGAGAGTTTATCAGCAGCTTTGTGTTGAGGAGGTTTGTGCAAAACGACAAACAATTACATTAATACAGGAGTGTGACGTGTACACTGTGGTCAGCTACACTACCTTAACTTCCGGATGTGAGCTTGAATTTACCTTTCAAAGAACATAGAATTGGACATGTGACCATGGTATGCATACATACATTAGTAATACCGTATTACGCTTTAGTGTTTCCGAAATAATGCAGGATAAAGGCAGTGTTTCTGTTTTCAAACCAAAACACTACTGACTGTTGAATGTGTAAATTTTCATGTGAAGCAAAGCTTTAGACATTATCTAGCAGAGCAAATGCAGTTAATATGGTTGCTATCTGGCTAGTTAGTAATACAGTAAGAGGTCCACTGAATGTCACTTAATGTTACCATTCGGCAGATAGACGTTGCCAGAGGTGGAAGCAAGTCAGTGTTTTGCAAGTGCATGAGAACACATTTTGCTTAAAACATTCACCGGGAATCTGTATAGTGACCACATCTGTGTAAAATATGTCCTAAAACAGGTTACGCTGTAGTTGCAACCTTGCTAATGTTGCCCTTCTCATAGTTAAATGAGATCATCAAAATATTTTACAGCACATATATTTGTTATCCCAGTATGAGTTCATGCTGCTCATTTGGTGTGTTGATTCATTTTCATGTAGAAAACAGTGGAGGCTGAGCTGGACCAGCTGGTGAGCCAGGAGGGAACTATTCACACAAAAATGCTGTCCCTCCAAAGAATGGGGTACAGTTTTACAATCACTGACTATGAACTGAAAGACCATACTCTGACTTGTTTGAACAGCAAACCATGCACTGTTTTACTAGTTGCATCTGTATTTTTAGGCCCAACCTACAATTGATCGGAGGAGATGCCAGCCAGCTGTCAGGCATGATTACATTTACCTGCAGCCTTGCAGAAAATGTAAGCCGCAAAGTCAGACAGTTGGATCTGGCAAAGGTACATACATTAAAAGACACTTCCTAATTTACAAATTATACTCATATATCCTGTAGCGTCTATATTATCTTTTTTTTTTTTTTTTTTTAGACACGGCTATATAAAGTCATCCAGCGTGCTGATGACATCCTTGATTTAAAGTTCTGTACGGACGGCGTGCAGACAGCTCTGCATAATGAAGATTATGAACAGGCAGCTGCTCACATCCACCGATACCTTTCTCTTGACCAGTCAGTCATTGAGCTGAGCAGACAGGGTGAAGAAAGTAGGTCTCGCTCTGTTTTTGATCATGTTTAATAAGTAGCAGTTAACTTTCACATCCTTGGTTCTTTTACTGTACTTAATTCACCATATATTGTGAATTAATTAAATTTTTAATGCTATTTCACTGTAGTATAAAGTACTAGGTATAAGGAAAAATAGCATTACCAGCATGTCTCATTTAAAAGCATTATTATGTTCTTATTTTTTGTCTGAAATAGTAACTCTCTGATTGTTTACACAGGCAGTACTGTGGATGCCAGTTTGTTACTGCTGCAGGAGGCTGAGCAGAAACTAAAGGTCATCGTCGCTAAGAAGTTGGATGAAGCTGTGTCTGCAGTGGACCTGGCGCAGGTGGAAAGGTTTTTCAAGATCTTTCCTCTGTTGGGCCTCCATCAGCAGGGCCTCGCCCGCTTTGGACAATATCTCTGCAGTCAGGTCAGTAAATGTGTGGTCAGAGGGTATAAATATGTACAGTTGAGTCACATCCACTGTAACACACAGCTCGCCTCCAAAGCTGAAGAGAACCTGCTGTTAGCAACTGGAGGAGACCTTGGTGACAAAAGAGCTCCACTCATATTTGCTGATACTCTGACACTTTTACTTGAAGGTGAGATACAATATTTAAAATACCATTAATTACTTTTAAATGTAACTTTTTTCTGATACATCATTTTTAGGTTTCTTCTTACACAGGTATAATTTGTAGTGGATCAAAAAAGCTTTCTGGCATGTCAATAAAGGCCTGCAAGATCCTAGGAGGACTGGTATTTTGCTGTCAGTGTTCAAAAACTGAAGTTTAATGTGCAAAATAACTGCATTTATTCCATAATGGCGCCCTACAGACGCAACTTCTACCTTCCTACAGCATGTCCAGAAGTGAAACTTCTTCTGCGATGATTAGCTTCCTCTGCCTTTTGGGTGCAGAAAGTTTTGTTGATATTGTGGGTTTTGTCAGGGAGAAAACTCTGGTAAAAGAAACAGCCCCATTGCTAATAGGACTCAGTGTGCCTTCAAAAGTCAGTCAAAATAAAAAAAAAATGGCCAGTACCGAGAGGGACGACTTCAGAAAAATTGCTGTGATTGAATGAGTTAATGTACATAACATATACCTGATCATTGCAGGCATCGCTCGTGTTGTTGAGACCCATCAACCCATCGTAGAGACCTATTACGGTCCAGGCCACCTGTACACTCTCATTACTCATCTACAGCAGGAATGTGACCAGCAGGCACAGAAGATAGTGGACAAGTTCATTCAGCAGCGAGGATACCTCAACAAGGTGTGCATCACAGGTGAAGATATTTATATTATGACACACGCATAATTCCCTTCTGTAGTTTCAGGTTGTCCAGAGCAGCATGATGAAGAGCGTACCTGGGGAGGGGATTGAGCCCAGGTATTTCTATTTAATATTGTTTACGCTCAATAACTTTATTATTGTCAGGTACGCTGGTCTCTCATTACACTTTTTTTTACATGAACAGAGAACTTGACCCTGTATTGGCAGAAGTCACTTTAATGAATGCTCGGGCGGAGCTCTACCTGCGTTTTTTGCGTCGGCGTATGTTGGCTGACTTTGAAGTTGGCGATGCTCAGAGCATTACACCGGGTAAGGGAGAATGTGTTATAGAGTTGTCATGTATATTTTCATCATTTCATTTAAAATGTTATTCCACCCAGAACATCATCAGAATGTGGAGAAGCTGCTAAAGCATTGCGTGCTGAGCAGGACCATGCAGGAGCTGATTGGCTACTACATACCAATGGAGGAATACTACATGAGGGAGTCTGTCAACAAGGTTTTCTACTCTGTTTTACGTGTCGTTGGATTAGTCTGGTGATTGTCATACCATAGATCAGGTGTTTTAAAAAGGTGCCATAAGACCTATGAGGAGGTGCAGCAGCTTGAGGAAAAATAAGAAAAAGCATTTTCCAAACCTGCCAAGCTAACTTCAGTTATGTTTGAGGGCAAAATGAATTGATTTTAGATTTTACATTGGGGAGTAAATAATGTTTTTTGGGGCGTAGGGGAGGCCCTACACAGTGATAGATGAAGCAGAATGATTCCATTGTATTTTGTTGCATCATATTTCTTGTGTATAATTACATTTTCCAGGCTGTTACAATGGATACCTATGAGAAGGGTCAGCTGACCTCCAGTATGGTGGATGATTGTTTCTACATTGTAAAGAAGTGCATCAGTCGCGCTCTTTCCAGCTCCAGCATCGACTGCCTATGTGCAATGATCAACCACGCCAACTCAGTGCTGGAGTCCGACTTTAGGTTCCCATATTTGAAGCACTTTCATGCATAACTGCTCAGCATTTTTCTTCTGTTGGCATCTTGCGCTTATGTGTCCCTCTGTCCATCATATTACCTGTCAGGGAAGTGCTGTACAACAAGCTGCGTCAGGGCTTCCCTGCTACCACGCTGCAGGACATCCAGCGTGGTGTCAGTAGTGCCGTCAGCTTGATGCAGAGCAGCTTGCAGCAAGGAAAGTTCAACACTGAGTTCAACATAGAGAGCACTGAAAATGCCAAGGCTGCCTTTTTGGTGAGATGAATGACATATACACTTATAAAAAAGAGAGTGTATAATGTTTTTTATGTTAAAAAAATAGTATTTTTGTGAGTTTATTAGGATGACAGAGATTCCCTTTACAATATTATACTCCAAATGTGTCAGATTATGTGGGTATCTTCTGTGTACAGACCACACTACGGATTTTCAATAGAATTAGGGGTTTAATGAACGTACAGGGCTACATGGCGGACGAGTGGACCTCGCAGACCTCACAACTAGGAGACCCGAGTTCAATCCCACCCTCGGCCATCTCTGTGTGGAGTTAGCATGTTCTCCCCGTGCATGCGTGGGCTTTCTCCGGGGACTCCGGTTTCCTCCCACATTCCAAAAACATGCTAGGTTAATTGGTGACTCCAAATTGTCCATAGGTATGAATGTGAGTGTGAATGGTTGTTTGTCTATATGTGCCCTGTGATTGGCTGGCGACCAGTCCAGGTTGTACCCCGCCTCTTGCCCAAAGACAGCTGGGATAGGCTCCAGCACCCCCGCGACCCTCGTGAGGATAAGCGGTAGAAAATGAATGAATGAATGACCGTACATAGCCAACCTGCTGTAATTGTTACAACCACTACATTCAAATGCATGCAGGGATGTGCACTTTGTATTACTTTTGTTTGTTTTATTGTTTACTTATGTCATGAAGCAATACATAGTGGTGATGAATAATTCTTTATAATTGAGCAGGACCACTGGAGCTTTCTAACTGTCACCTTTATGTCGACTTCAGGTGACTCTCAACAATGCCGAGGTGTGCAGTGAGAACATCTCCACTTTGAAGAGGAACCTTGAAGTAAGATACATATTATGTACCTCAGTTTTACTCCTTTTCATCTCCGCTTGATCTAAACATTTTTGCATGTCGCGTGCAGAACGACTGCTCCAAGCTGTTCAGTCAGGGGACTGGTTCCGGTGAACACGCCAAGATTGAAAGCTGTTTGTCCGACCTTGTCAACACATCCACAAAGTTCAAGGACCTTTTGCAGGTTGGAGGCCTAGAAAACACTCATTAGAGCATCATAGCGGGGTGCTTGGTGTAAAAGTACTAGCGACAGATGGCAATAGTAGCACTGGGGGGTTATGTGTTTTTAAGGATTAGCATTACTGTATTTACAGTAATGTGAAAAAGTGTTTGCCCCCTTTCTGATTTCATTTTTGCCATGCTTAAATGTTTCAAATCATCAATGACAACACAACTGAACACAAAATGTAGTTTTAAAATGAAAATTGTTATTATTAATGGAGAAAAAAATTCAAACTTACATGGCCATATGCCGGAAAAGTATCAGTCTGGAAAAAGCTTATAAAACTCTAAAGCTTTGGGACCCCAGCAAACCACAGTGAGAGCCATTATGCACAAATGGTGAAAACATGGAACAGTGGTGAACCTTCCCAGGAGAAAATTATCCAAGAGGTCACAAAAGACCCCACAACAACAGGCCTCAGTTAAGGTCAGTGTTTGACTGACAAAAACGGCCTGCATGGCAGAGTTACAAGACGAAGACCACTGCTGAACAAAAAGGACATTAAGGCCTAGTCAAAGTCCTGACGTGAATCCTATTGTGGCATGGCCTTAAAAAGACAGTTAATGCTCAAAAACCCTCCAATGTGGCTGAATTGCAACAATTCTGCAAAGACGACTGGGCTAAAATTCCTTCACAGTGCTGAAAGAGACTCATTGCAAGTTATTGCAAAAACTTGATTGCAGTTGTTGCTGCTCAGGGTGGCCCAACCAGTTATTGGGTTTAGGGTTTTTCACACGGGGCCATGTACAGTAGGTTTGGATTGTTTTTCTCCCTTAAAATGTACTTTTAAAACTGCATTTTGTGTTCAGTTGTGTTGTCATTGATGATCGGAAACATTTAAGTGTGACAAAAGTGCAATGAAATAAGAAATCAGGAAAGGGGCAAACACTTTTTCACGCAGTCTTCAATGAACCTACTGTAAGATGCATGTTTTTGGCGTGTGGGATGAGTTGTCTGCTAAATAGATTTTCCCACATTGACCTTCCTTCTACAGGAAGGCCTGACTGAGTTGAACACAACTGCCATCAAACCCCAAGTCAAACCCTGGATCAGTTGCTTCCTGTCCATCTCACATAACATAGAGGAGGTCATATATATGCTCACAAATGTCATTTTGATAGGGATGCTTGAAAAGCACAACTGTAACTGATTTTGCCGCTTACAGGAGGAATTTAATGATTATGAAGCAAACGACCCCTGGGTGCAGCAGCTCATCGTCAACTTGGAGCAGCTGATGGCAGAGTTCAAGGTGTTTACAACAAAGGCTACATCTTCAGTAAATACAGTGTTTTGTTTTTAAATGTACTGTCCCCTGTGTATCGTCACCAGACAGCCCTCTCTCCTGTTATCTACGACACACTGACGAGCCTGATGACCAGCCTCATATCCATCGAGATGGAGAAGACGGTTCTCAAATGCTCATTCAGCAGGGTGAGGAGCCGAGCTCAGCCACAAGGTGGCAGCGAGCACTCCAAAGTGTCACATTGCTGACGTGCAGAGTATGAAAAAACCTTCAGCAATCATTTCTGAAGTCCATCGGAGGGCCTCTGGTGATAGTTGTGCAATGTTTTTCATATTTGATATTGAATCTATTGATAGGGCAATCTCCCAAAAAGAGTAACTGATTTTGTTGCAGCTTGGTGGGCTGCAGTTTGATAAAGAGCTCCGTTCCCTTGTGGCGTATCTCACCACCGTGACCACCTGGACCATCAGGGACAAGTTTGCTCGTCTCACACAAATGGCCACCGTCCTCAACCTGGAACGGGTAATTTAATAACACACACACAACTACTCATCTTTACTACAATATATATTCTCAAGGGATAATACTACAAATACTTTTAGAATAGTCAATGTATAGCTTGTATAGCAATTAGGGGTGCTCTGAGTGATTGGTATCGGCTGATATCAGTGGAAAAAGTACGGTATTGATATTCAGCCATTATTTGCTGTAAAACGCAGATTAGTTACGGCCCTGTTGCATCATTCAAAACACCCATGTCTGCCATGTGTGGGACTTCCTGTCCTGTGAGAGTGGTATAAGTTTCGCAACCAATGTGCCTTAAAAATGGCACTTTGGAAAGCTTTAGATTGGTGCAGCACTTGGCAGGGTGTGGTGAGTTTGAGGCTGAAGATGTGATCATCAGTCTGCCAGCAGCTATAAGGCCCCAGTCCAAACCCGTTGTACTTTCAAGTGTGGGTACTATGTAGCACTTTTAGTGCAGGAGGAACCTTGGCTGTGTCGGGCTACGGGTGACGCGTGTGTCCTACGCAACGACTTCTGACTTTGTGGCGGGTGCACGTCAGCCTTGGCACTTAACATTCAGCTGTCTAATGACCTAATTGAACTTGGGTCTCCTAGCTATGAGGCCTGCGTGCTAACTACTCATCCGGCGTGCAGCTCGATGTTAAAACAGTGCATCATAATAATGTACACAAAGTCTATATGAAATAAAGGACACAATTTCATCACTTCTTTCTCCACTTGTCGACTTGTCTTTGTGTCCTGCAGGTAACTGAGATCTTGGACTACTGGGGACCAAACTCAGGCCCCCTGACATGGCGTTTGACCCCAGCAGAGGTGCGTCAGGTTCTCGCTCTACGTGTTGACTTCAGAAGCGAGGATATCAAGAGGCTGCGATTGTGACATGCCGCTTCCTCAAGAGATATTGAGTCTGAACTACATGTGAGCGAGCATTGTTAAAATATGAGAATGTGTAATTAAAAGCTCTTTAATTGCGGTAGTTCCAGCCTTCTAACCTGTAATGGTGAGAAAGGAGGACACCCTACGACAGAGGAGCAGAGCGGTAATGAACATCATAGCTATTAAAATGACAGAAGCAGGTCAGACAGCTGATCCCGCCTAGTCATTCAATAAAGGAATGGCTGCTCGTCTGTGAGGATGAAACACTTTTAACCTAATAAATCGAGACCCACTAGCACCACATTTTTCACGTTCATCCTGATTGGATAAAAACGTTTCACCACAGAGCGCTGCCACGCAAGAGCGGTTCCCAATCTCTCGGGAACATGTTTGTGCAATGACACACAATGGAGCTTTAAAAGGGATCCATTCTCATAACGCTCCGCCTATTTTGGCAACTAACCTGAATCGAGCACAGATCAGATTGAGGGCATGAACACAGGAATAGTTAGGAAAAGTGTAGCTTTAATGTAAACACAACATTCGATTGGCTCAGCACAAACATTCCACATGAGAGCAACCAAAGAACTACAGAATAAGATGGGGGGGGGGTGCAGCACAAAAACATTCACAGTAAAAAAAATCTGGTATAATCGTAATATATATATATACAATACGGTGCTTTTAAGGTGAGGATGGATAGGATACGGGGGATGACGTGACTGGTTGGAGTATACAGGAATGGGGAGGTGGATTTTAGGGTGCACAGGTGAAAATGGAGAGCTGTACGTTTTCTCTGTGAAAGAGTAAAGATGGCAGATGAAGGGGGGGATAATGTTTTGAGCTGTCAGGGGAGGCTTAGAATACAATAAAGCAGTCTCCCCCTGACAGAGGCAGAGGCTGCCCCCAAATGATATTGTTCTCTTTGTGCAGTGTTCTAAACAGATTCACATTGAGGGGTACAAGATGTTATCAGAGAGCTGTTTTAGGCCCCTCTTCATTTTTAGGAATGTGTGTTAAGGGAGCTGAGGAGGTAGGAGGAGGGCGTGAGGCTTCAATCAGTAAGTAGTTGTGTGATAGAACATATCCTTAGTGATCTATGATAATCATGGTTGGCACAGATATGACTGCTTTTTTGTCTCCTTTTTCGTGCAATATGATTGGCTGTTCCTCACACTCCACACTGAATAAATACTCTTTTATGATCATTTAGTAAGTAAGAAGAGAAAAGGAGCGGAACAGAAGTGCCGCAGGCTACTTAAGTGGTGTGTGTCTGTGAAGGAGGGGAGAGCTTTGTCCCCTCTCAACGGTCAAATAAGCCTCCTGTTTCCCCTACAAGAACAGCACCTCCCCAGTAATATCGTTACCGTCATCATGCAGCACAAGCACCACAGGCTCAAGGCTTGCATGTAGAAGCCAAATGGAGGAATTTCTGCACTGCACTTTTCCCAAAAAAAGGCGCCAACTGAATACCACCCTGGTGCCAGCCGTCCTCAACAAATCATAGAAAAAAAAAACATCCAAGACAAAACTGGGGTTGTGTATTGAAATGAAAAAGAAGGGAGGGGACAGATCATGACATGTATCCAACGTGATGTCTGGCGGCAGCTCTTTGGGTCCATTTGGACGTGTAGAATTACATATTTTTTGTGTTTTTAAGTATCATGAAAATTATCGTTAACACCTCACACTCTCCATGACAACAGCTGTGCTTGAGGCCTCAGTATAAGCCACAGCCTCTCAGGTTGTTTGCGATAATGATGTCAGTGACGGCATCAAACACTACCTGGATGTTCCCTGTGTCCGTGGCACAGGTCAGGTGACAGTAGATCTCCTTGTTGGGAGAGCGGTTCTTACTCTCAAACTGAACCTGAATGTATGCCGTAGCATCGTCGTAAGTGTTAGCACCTGCAAGGTCGACAGAGGACAAATGAACATGGTTGTGCTCAAAGGGGCCGTTTGGGAGGAAGAACAAGACCAACCTGTGTATTCTGGAAAACAGATCGTCAGCGGCGACTTCTTGATCTTCTCCGCAAAGAGATCCTTCTTGTTAAGGAAGAGGATGATGGAGGTGTCGATGAAGAACTTGTTGTTGCAGATGGAGTCGAAGAGCATGAGGGATTCGTGCATGCGGTTCTGATGCAAGAAGAAATGATGGAACTCAATGTAAATATTCAATCAGTGTAGACTTAGCACATTACAATTAAAACTATGACATGCTTTTATAGTGAGGGTCGCATTACATATATATTACATATATGGGGTTGGGCCAACCTTAGCAGCAACAACATTACATAAATATTACATTTTTTAATGAAATAAAATTATTATATATATTATATTATATCTATTATTTTCTGTATGGCCACAATGCTACGATTAATCTTTCAATTGCAAGATGTTTTTAAAATACAGATTTTGAACACCCTTGATTTATGGTATTAATTATTATTATTATTATTATTAGATATTATTATTATAGTTTCATTGTGTACCTTCAAAGGCTTCAAACCCAACAATTCTAGAACACAAAATGATACGTGAAAGAGCAAAGGGTTGGTTGTCACTCACATCGTGGTATAAAAAATGTATGGAATTGGGACCAGACATTCCATAATTACTGCATTTGTACAATAATTTCACTTTAAATCCCATAATGTACAATCATTTCATTGCTTCAATACATGGCTATTGGCCAACAATAATAGGATACACCATGGGTGTCCAAAGTGCGGCCAAGGGGCCATTTGTAGCACGCGATTTGTTTATTGTTGGCCCGCCGCACATTGGGAAAATAAAATTAGACACAGAAAAACTGGGAAAAATCCAGTAAAGCAGTGTTGATAGCAATAATTAATAACAGAAAGTATTGCCTTTAAATATATGTAAATTGTTGTTGGTTTTCTAGCCTTTTATAAAATAAAATCTGTGTGGTGTTTCTCCGAGTACTCCACGCATTCAAAAACTGGTTAATTGGCAACTCTAAATTGTCCATAGGTATGAATGTGAGTGTCTAAGGTTGTTTATTTATATGTGCCCTGTGATTGGCTAGCGACCAGTCCACCCCGCCACTTGCCCAAAGCCCAGCAGAGATAGGCTCTAACATACCCTCGGACCCAAGCAAGGATTAAGTGCATAAAAATGAATGCAGGAATAGGTCATTTTTCATGGGGTAGTTTACAGTAGTGTGAAAAAGTTATTTCCCCCCTTCCTGATTTCACATTTACACAGACTGTAAATGTCACACATAAATGTTTCAGCTCATCAAACACATTTAAATATTAATCAATGACAACACAACTGAACACAAAATGCAGTTTTTAAATGAAACTTTTTACTATTAAAGAGGACCTATTATGCTTATTTCCAGCCATTTGTATTGAGTTGTGGACTCCTATAGAGCAGCAACACACAATAACCCACACAGAAAGCTTTCTAGATCTTCTAGAATATGTACCTATTCCAGCTGTATTTCCTTGGGTTTCCAAGTCTGTCTGTTTTAATTTATTCCACCCACGGCACAACCACTCCGCTGTTATTGATCACACAAGTGCTCCAAAGGACTTTCCCACTTTCTAATTTTGTTGGTATAGGAGTTGATGATAAATTAATAAACCCTTTGGAGAGCTACTTGGTAGGTGGTTAGGAGCTACTGGTTGGAGACCCTGACTTGAACTCAAAGAGTGGTAACATAGCTTTAGCTCAGGAGAAGCCTGGTGTGAGAGCGCTGCCTCCACCTCTCCTGCCCTAGGAGGAGCACTCATTTTCGGACACACTTTGTCAGAGGCACTGGTGGCTGGTGCTGTGGAGCTCAGAAGCCGGACATGACGGCGCAGCGTTTATGTAGTGGCGCAATCGGTAGTGGAAATCTGGTCGTTACACATTTTTTGCAGGACTACCCGTGTTTAAAAAAAATGTGGTGAAAAAGGCTATTAGCAACTGCAGACATCAGTGACCTTGTTATTTGCATTCATGCAGATAAGACTCTCCCTGTATGCACACTCTATAATGCTACACAGACAACCGCTTACTTACACAAAATAAACACAGGACACTGATAAATAGTTGCTTATAGCCTGCTCTTTAGAGCAGGGAGGAAGGCAGGTGTACCCCGGAACCTCCATATAAGGTAGTCCTGCTCACTGTGACATCACAGAGAGCCAGTGAATCAAGCGATGAGAGCCATCCCAACCTTCTTTCAGGGCTCACTTCCAAATACGGAAATCACACTTTGGCATCGTGTAACACGAGAATACAAAATGATGATGATAGGTCCAAACCAACATGGCTCTGTGTGAAAAAGTGATTGCCCCCTAAACCTAACAACTGGTTGGGCCAACCTTAGCAGCAACAACTGCAATCAAGCGTTTGCGATTACTTGCAATGAGTCTCACTCATCTTTGCAGAATTGTTGTAATTCAGTCACATTGGAGGGTTTTCCAGCATGAACCACCTTTTTAAGATAGCAGTGGATTTGGTCTTGGAACTCTGGCATGCAGGCCGTTTTTGCCCAGCGTCTTTAACACAGGCAAGTGAGGCCTGCAGTTGTTGTGGGGTCTTTCGTGGATAAGTCATCGCTGCGTTCTTGGGGTCATTTTGGTTGGACGGCCACTCTTGGCAATGTTGTCGCCATTTGTGGATAATGGCTCTCACAGTGGTTTGCTGGAGTCCCAAAGCTTTAGAAATGGTTTTATAAGCCTTTTCCAGAGGGGAGCAATCCCTTTTTCAGTCAGGGCCATATAGGTTTGTATTTCTAATCTCCCTTAATAATAAAAGATTTCATTTCTAAAGGGCATTTTGTGTTGCCATTTGTGTTGTCATTGTCTAATATGTGAATGTATTTGATGATGGTATGTCTTCATTGCAGTCAGACTTACAGTTGTCTCGTCCTCGTGAAGCACTTGGTCGTATCCACTCAGAGCCACGCAGAAGATGATGGCAGTCACGTCCTCAAAGCAGTGGATCCACTTCTTCCTCTCTGACCTCTGACCTCCCACGTCAAAGAGCCTGAAGAAAGAGAGACAAAGTCCGGTATCAGATATGAAGCAAGAATGATGCTGATTCTGAATAACACGAGCAAATCCTACCTGAAATGAAGGTTTTTGAAGGTGAAGTGAGTTTCCACAATGCCGGTGGTCTTCACTCGAGTTCTCAGGATGTCCTGCTCTGTGGGCTGGTAGTCTGCCGCCCCAATCCGGTCTAAACTATCCAGGTAGCTGATGACAGCAGGGACCAATAAGGTGGACTGGATTCTACAGAAACATCATAAACACGTGTATCTCTGACTCACTATTGGGCCGAGTCGTTGAGCTGGTATTCACGGGCCCGGTTGAAGCACTCCTGTGTCCCGGCGTCAGCCCAGACACGCTTCATGGCGCTGAGGAGCTCTGCAGAGTATGGCTCCGTGTCCTCCATGCGACTCACGACATCGCACACCAGCTTGGCATCCGCCTGCACAATAGACAAGAGGTACGCAATGTTCCACCTCGTTTTTCAAGGGTCTGAGCATACATAGGAATGAGTGCCATCAGACATGCACACTGTAGTATCACACCTGTCCAAAACCGGAGAGGTAATCCAACTTCTGGTATGTTGTATATGAGTGGGGTCAAAGGAATGTGGCAAGGTCTATTTCACACTGTTGCTTTCTTTATTGTCAACCTCAGACAAAACAAACTGTAGAACTATAACTCATTCAATTCATGATCTCAATCTTGTAGAAAACACCTCATTCAAAAGTAATATTAGGTTATATTAGTAATATAGTAATATTAACTTTTTTCTCATAAATTTACTACTTTATTCTCATAAATCTATGACTTTTTCTCGGTAATTTCCGACTATATTATCATAAATACATTACTTTTTTCTCATAAATTTACGACTTCTTTCTTGTAAATCTACAAATTTTTTCTCATAAATTCACAACTTTATTCTCATAAATGTATGAGTTTTTTCTCATAAATTTTATGACTTTATTCCAATAAATTTATGACTTTTCTCATGAACTTACAACTTTTTTCTCGTATATTTACGACTTCATTTTCATAAATGTATTACTTTTTTTCCTCATTAATTTATGACTTTCTTTTTTTTAATGTATTACTTTTTTGTTTTAAATTTATAATGTTATTTTCGTAAATTTAGGACTTTTTGCCATAAATGATATGATAGGACTTTTTTTTGTAAATGTACGACTTTATCCTCATTGAGTTTTTTTCAATGTGGCCCTATTACTCCAGTGTAGTTGTACATGTTTACTTATTTCTAAATAAAGAAAATGTAATATAAAAACGTCAACCGTAAAAAAAACAACCATCTTCCTTTCTCTTTGGCAACACTTGCTGCATTTGGTAAATCCAGCCATTAAAATAAAAACATGGTTTCACCTCTTCCGGTCCACCTTAAAAGAACCACTTCAACTTGGTGTGTGGATGTGGAACTGACCCTTGGTTTTGCCATAACACAAGTCAGCAAGACTCTGCTGCCTTATTAGCTATACGCAAAAAGGATAAAAAATCTAAAGATGCACTAAAGTACACAGGCTTTGCTTTTTCTTTAGCTTTTCACACACACACACACAAAAATGCAGTGGGTAACCTACTTTTACACTTTTAGGATTTTAATGAATGTTTCTCAAACAATGTCTGTACTGTTAAAGGTTTTATGGTGGCAACACTTTGACTCTGGAACAGACCATTGACTGTGGGAACTGCGGGGTTCTAAATCAGCGTTCAGCCTCAAGGGATCCAAGCTGGTGTGAATGTCTACGTCATTCTATCACATTTCAAAATGGAGGCGACTAACTTTTCGATCCTTGTCTCCAAACTCGATTCCCAGTGAGTCCATGGCTCGGAGGATAGCTGCCAAGCTCTGGATGGTGTTGCTGTAGACCACAGGCTTATACTGCTTCACGTCATCCCCAGAGAAGCCATCTTCATGGATAATCCTGCAGGCGCACACAGACATTAACACAAGGAAATGTCCCATTCTGCCATATGTTCCTGCGGCCCTCAGCGGCCGTCTTTTCACCTCATGGGGATAAAGCCTTACATATTGTGGAAGTGATTCACGCTTTTTCTTCTAACACACGCGTCCGACTAAAAGACATGACTGTATTATGTGGTGGACCCTCATTACCTCCATCCATAACTGGACGCTTATGTGATATTTAAGCAATGTATAATTTATGACGAGCAATGAAGTCTTTATCCATCACGCCGCACAGCACTCTGCTGCTCCATTTTAAGACAGATTGTGACTCTTTAAAGGTTATCACCATCGCTTTCAGCTCGTACATACTTCATGACACTCATCACTTCCTGTAATACATACTTCCTTTGTTCCTGGAGTTGAACCTACATGCACACACAAGGTGCTATGTCACTGTTACAGTAGCTCAGCATGGTAAAAAATCTGAAAGAGGAGGAGCTTTTTAATATTTTGTGCAGTGGCCGTGTTCGCCATTGTGTAATTATGGATGAGAAGTGGATAAGAGAGAGGAGGATTGAATTAATAATAGTGATGGCTGCAAATAACCTTGTGTTGTTTGTGTTCGGAGCGACATTTATGTAAAATATCTATTTTGGAATACTTACTTACAGGCCACCACCGGTGAAACGGGCTATTTTTATGCCTGAGTACTGTAGTCGTCTATTCTTCTAAAAGGTTACTGAAATCAAAGCTTTCCGCCATCCACACATGAGGAGAACTTCACTGGCAAATCACACTAAAGTATAAAAATAGAAATCCAGACGTATTTGCAGCTGCAAGTGACTAGCAAAGTTAGTGCATCGCCCCCAAATGGGCTGGCCTTTTTCAATTCAATTATTCATACCCTAGGAGGCTAACTTTGTGCCAGTGAAAACTTACAAATAGGAGACATTTGGAGGCTTTCAGATCCTGCACATTAATCTGTATATGCTCATCTCACTCTATTCTCGTATAATTTTAATTTTTACACACTCATCTGTACTAAAAATAATGACATATTCTTGTTTGGCTGAAGCAAACACAAAAACAGGCATTACAATTTGGTCTATGGTGTTGCGTTCAAGGTAGTTGCGGAAAAAAGATAGTCCTCAAAGTAAATAGGTGAAGGAAGAAAATGAAGCAGGATTGGGGGAGGGAGGATGCACTCGCAAGGACGGTGTAGATATGGAGAAGATTCCCATGAGAAAATATACAATAGACGGTGATTTATTATGAAAACATCTAGAAAACTTCACTAAGAGGTTTAGCGCCAACTACAACAGTGATTTAAAAACATGAAAGAGTGATTTAGCTTAGGCTAGGGATGCTTTGATGCGGTTTTCAAGCCATATTTCTACGTAAATCCGCTTTATAGGCAAAGTACTCCCGCCGATATCGGGCACTTAAAGCCATTAAGATTAAAAGCAGAGGTATTCACTAATGGAGCTGTGCTGACCTCACTCAGATCCACACACACGAACAACACCCAAATCGTCCGTCACACGCTCCAACCATGAAGCCGACAAGGTTTCGTTAAGTACATTTCAGCACCCGGCTGAGCGAACAGCACCCTGGGATACACCGCCGAGGCCTCCGCAGTGTCACTAGTCGAGCCACCGGCACTGCTCCCGGGCTTCGGCCTCTGGAAACATGGCGGCTCACCGAGAGAGGGAGGGAGGTGGGTGGGTATGGGGCGGGGGGGGGGGGCTGCAATCTCGGGTCTGTTATAACTCTATCATAAATAAAAATAAAAAAAAGAACAAGAGAAGATAAAGACACTTACTTCATCTGTTTGACGATGGTGCTTTTGCCGGACTCTCCCCCGCCTGTAAGGAACAGAAGGCCGCCATAGTGAAATCAGTACCACGGAGAGCACCAACGCCCCATGCAGTCCCAAGGCAGCAGAGGGAAGACGACTAAGGGCGTGGGGCCGCGTCTTACTCACCGAGCAGGAGCAGCTTCACGTCCTTGGCGGCCACCAGCCCGTCCTCTTTAAGGTTCTTCTCGATGGCCTTGCTCCGGTCCAGAGCCGCGCGCTCCTCGGCGCTCAGCGTACATCCCATGATTCCAAGCGAATGAACAAGCGTCGTCTCCCCGGGTCCGCCCTGGCCCTTTCGCCGACTCTCTCGGTCTCAATCAGTGCGATGTCTCTCTCTCTCTCTCGCTCCTACTGCGCTCCGCCGCTACAGCATTAGGCCCGGATTGAGGGCAACGCGGAGCCGGGGTTCCCGAAGCGGTCTTCTTTTTTCCTCGGTGGCTCCGAGTGTGTGTCTCGCTCCGTCCCCTCTCTCAGAGGGGGGGTTGGGGGCGGGGTGGGGTCGTTGTGAGAGAGCCTCGCTACGGGGCTGAGGTTGTTGTTAGGTGGGGGAGCGTTCAGGGTAGGGGGGGTGGGTCGGGAGCCTCTCTCTCTCTCTCTCTCTCTCTTTCTCTACAGGGCGGTGCTGCTGCTGGTCGTGATGGTGGTGGTGGTGGTGGTGGTGGTGATGGTGACAGCGAGACCCAGCGATTGCATGGTGTCTTTCTCTAAGGAGGAAGAAGAGGGACACACCTCGCTCAGACAATCTCGCTGACGTCAGAGCTCAGAGGCAGGACCTTCAAATCACGTCCTGGAAAAGATTCTTCCAATGCGAGAGACCTTTAAATGGCAAACATTGTTTCCATTAGCTGCGACAACGACAACATGAAGATATGTCATCAAAATCATTCATGTAAACTTGCACGTGTGTGCCTCACAACAGGTTATTAATAATTTCATAACGATGGAAAATGCACTTGAATTAAAGCATTGCATTACTTTGCCTTTGTCTAAGTCTTACAACAGGGGGGTATAAACGTTTTCCAGCTAGGGTTGCATACTGAAAAATGCACTTTGTATTTTTAATAATGTATATTTATACAGTAAGAAAAAGTTTGGGCACCACTGCTAATTTTCAAGATTCTCCTTTATAAATCACTGGTTGATGGGATCAGCCATTTCAGTTAAATATATCATATAGCAGACGGATGCGGAAGAAGCCTTTTCTGCGTACATGTCACTTGAGGTATGCTAAAGCACATTCGGATACGCCAGCTTCATTTTAGAATAAGGTTCTGTGGACTGATGAAGCTAAAATTGAGTTATTTGGACATAACAAGGGGCGGTATGCATGGCGGATGAATAACACAGCATTCCAAGACAAACACTTGCTACCCACAGTAACATTTAGTGGTGGTTCCATCATGCTGTGGGGCTGTGTGGCCAGTGTAGGTACTGGCGATCTTCTTCAAGGTCATATGGATTCCAGTCAGTATCAGCAGATTCTTGCCAACGGTGTTCAAGAATCAGTGACAAAGTTGAAGTTGCGCCAGGGCTGGATACTTCCAACCAGACAATGACCCTAAACACCGCTGTAATTCTACTAAGGCATCATGCAGAGGAACAAGTACAACGTTCCACATGTCCATGCTTGGAAACCATCAAACCTGACTGAAATAGAGATGTTTATTTATAGAAAAATGGTAAAAAAAATACCTTCAACTAGAATCTGGACCCTCGTTGGAAGCTATAGGAAGAATTTATTTCTGCAAAAGGAGGATCTACTAAATATTGATAAAATTTTTCTGTTGGGGTGCCCAACTTTAGGGACACACCTACTTTTGTTCAAATAATTACGGCACACTTTCTGTAAATCCTATAAATTTAATTTCACTTCTCATCTATCACTGTTGTGAGTGTGAATGGTTGTTTGTCTATATGTGCCCTGTGATTGGCTGGCCGGTCCAGGGTGTACCCCGCCTCTCGCCCGAAGTCAAGCGTTCAGATTTTGCACATTATTTGGCTGTTCTTGAACGCACCATAGTTGTGAGATACAAAAGTGAAATGTCTATATAACTTCTACACCTTGACTCCAATTCCATGTATTCATCAACCTATGCCACACCTGTGCCATGGATGAATTATGTATACGTATTCATTAACACAGATTGAGTTCAGCTCAAAAACAGGTATTGCGTTTATATTTTTGATGAGGATATGCTTGTAAATTGTCGCTGGAATTACAACAGGCAAGCAGTGTGGATTATGTTGATGCGGCTTGGAGAAAAACACCTTCTACAACAGCTAGCCCGGACTCTTATTCCTCTGTTAAATATGCCTCATACACTTATTAAACATATTTTAAAGTAGCTTATAAAATATATATGTAGTCACTACTACACTGTGCTAGTTGGTACAATGAGTGATAGCATACATTGGGAGAAGTCCTTAGTGGTGTAATGGTACAGCTGCTGACCTTTAAGGCAGAGGGCACTACTTCAATCCAGCTTTGGACACCATTAATACCTTCATTCATTCATTTTCTACCGCTTATCCTCACAAGGGTCGCGGGGGTGCTGGAGCCTATCCCAGCTGTCTTTGGGCAAGAGGCAGGGTATACCTTGGACTGGTTGCCAACCAATCACAGGACACATATAGACAAACAACCATTCATACTCACATTAATACCTATGGACAATTTGGAGTCACCAATTAAAGAGAAAACCTATTTTGAACACAAACTCTGCATTATCTTTATAATGACAAATCAGGTAAGTGTACCTAAAGAAGTGACCAGTGGGTGCATAACATGCAGCAAGCCACTTGTGCACAGACTCTTTGTCACATCACTACCAGATATGGAATCCAGTTGAAAATGTGAACATATTTTCATAATCTGTTGATGTGTGCTGAAAGCTACACATTAAAAACTGTCACCACACTTAAAAAAAAAACCACCCGGATTTGTGTCACTAAAAGTATGTGATTGCTTGAGTATCAACATAAACAGCCTTAAATATCCCGACATAACAACCTCAGCAGTAGCAGAAGCTGCAGAGCTGAATGTATAACTAATAAAGCTATTTCTGTGCAGAAATCAGCCTGAGTGTGTGTGTTAACAGCTTCTAATCCACACGTCACATCTGGATGGATAGTCAAGTGGCATAAAAAGGATGGAAGGGGTCGGGCTTTTTACACAGAACCTGAATGAAACCAGAAGTTCAGCGACTTTGGGCGGAGATAAACCCTCGTCGGTTGCACACCTCAATTGCTGCATCGGCCTTGGTGCCCTGAAACAACGTGACACAAACACACATTCAGCAGCAACATCAGGAAGTCAGTTTAATCATATGAGCATGTACACGTGTATGTGTGTGTGAGTGAGTGAGTGACTGGATGGAGGATTAACACTAATTTATACCTGGGGGAATTTGGACAAAATGATCAGATTTAATTACACTAATGCATCAAACACAAACATGAGAAGGTCTTTTTTTTAAAACCATTTAATTTGTGTGCACCCATTTTATAGGGGGAAAATGAATAACCTCAAGTTGTGCAGTCATTAGAAATGAGATTCCATCTGTAAAGCAAAAACAGAGTTGACATAGGACAGAGACGACTCCACACACCCACACACACATACATACACACAGCAGGACTTCATCTAAATAAAAGTAATGAAAGCAAGTACACACACACATACACACAGTCACCAAATAGAGAGCAGGCATTCTGTTTGTAAAAGCAGGAAGTCAACAGAGGTGAGACACCCTCACCCTCCCCCCTTCACCGTGACTCCATCGCTGTGATCACACAAGCACAAAAGTGCCCAGCGTTAGTCTTGTGGGTGTACGCCCAGAATAGTTTCAGCAAGGCCGGTGAGTTTGCAGTACTCCAGTGCTTTGACCAGTCGGCTCAGCTTGGCCGCCCTTCCCTCCGCTTGGAGGAAGCGGCTGAGCAGCTGATAGGCCTGCTCGTACAGGCCCTCTCTGGCGTACTCGTAGGCCAGATTGTCAATGGCCGTATCCTGTAGAGCGCGGCAGTCCCTCCCCAGGGTCCTCCCCACATGCTTCCACTGACGGCCGACTCCATTAGCGAAGCTCTGAACATCTGCTGCCGTCAGCATTCTATCCTCTGACGGAAAAAAAACACATTAATATAAAACTGTGCTTAATTGCGATTACATAAACAGAGGTTTATAAACACTTGCATATCCGCTAAGAATTGAAATGCTCTTCCTTGACGTACAGTTAGTGTTTGCTATCATAGGAAAAGGCTGCTGTTCAGCTTCTTTATCCATCAAATACTGGGCAAACGTCTCAAGTTGCCATTAGGTTTGTATAGCTTTACTTCAAGAGGTTTCATTAATGCCATTTATGAATTATGACACTTTTATGTGTAGTACTATTTTCTGTCAATCTGTCTCTATTGAGCCCATGATACTAATGATTGGAAGTGGTTGAAATCGTCATTGGGACATCTCCGTGTGGGGTTTGCATGGTCTGGAATAGAAAATAGAATAAATCACATCCTCATAGATTTATTTCAAATCTATTGTGGTGGTGTAAAACACATCTGTCCATATATGTATATGTATTCTCTTTGGTGAGAGTGTGTCTATGTGACAACAGATGCTGGAATTTTGATTGTAGAAGCCTGAAATAACAAATAAACATCAATAACCGCTGTTAAAAAGCCATAATACTGGCCTAATACTTTTTATTTATGATGCAGCATGACCATTCCACATGGAACCCTGAGTGAAATTGAAGAAGTTGACAATTCACCAAATGTTATAACATACCAAACAAATTATACATATATATATTTTACTTCAAACCCTGGTTTGAGCCACAGTGAGCACGACAATTCAACAGAAAGCTGGCAATTTCAAATTAATGCAATCCACATATATTATCTGCTGGCATGCACTAATCTCCCCTTCAACCATCAATTCATAAATGGTTGGATTAGAGAATCATCTGTCAAACTGCACAGAGTTTGTCTGCTGCCGGCACATCACACAGGCACAACAAATACAGCAGATGTTCGCTGACATTATTATGACATGCTCTCTGTTTGTTGTGTCACAAGCTGCAACGCAAACGCCGCTGTGTTGCATGTGACATTTTACACCTACATTGCTACAGTACTTCTTTGAGCTCAAAGAGAATAACGCTTGACTTACCAAACACTTTATTCTGAAACTTGAAGCAGTTGCTAGGAACTTCCTGTATGACAGGGTTCCGCTGGGGGGCAGGCCAGTGGACCTCACACTCCAGCTGCTTCTCAAGCTGATCGATCTCTTCGTCACGGAGGCGTTCTGGCTGCCGAACATTTTTAATTCAGAAGAAAAAAATTTTGGGTATGGCATTGTGGGGCAATAAAAAACATGTAGACAACATTAGATATCCCTTGACAATCAATTGGGATAATAACTGCTTGATCTAAAATGATAAGAATGATGATTTTTGTATTATTTTAACAATATGTTTAACATCGCGTCTGTACTATGCAGTGGTGTACAACTGCTCTGCATCACACAGAATTGTTCCAAATATTTTGGCACTCTTGTGTGGCTAAATAAAATATTACGTACTCGATGAAGTGTCCAGTCAGTGCATATGATTCATTATTGGCAAAACAAGCTTTTAACGGATGTGTTGCTGATGTAATTAGCCCTATTATGTAAATGAAGTTGAGCTCATTGCCATACATCAGTTAAAGGCAGCACGCTCACATATTGTAAATTTGTTTTAGAATTTAGAGGCTAATTAAGAGTTAACTCTGGACAAAATACGATTAATCGCAATTACAGTAAAATCGATTGACAGCCCTAATACACACACATATAAGAAGTGCATCCAAACAATGTTAGGCCAGCTTAAAAAAAACAAAACTGTGCCTACTTGTGACAGGTGGATATGCTGTAGACAAAGTTCCAGCTTGTCCAGGCATTGATCCAGGACCTGGGTACCGGCCTTAAGCTGGGTCTCCACGTTGAACTCCTGTGACAGCGCCAGAAGTCGACAGGCATGTTGGGAGATGGACTGCCGCATTGCTCCTGAGCTGTAGCTCTCCAGGAAGTGCTGACAGGCTGCTATATCCATAAACTTCACCTCCACTCCAAGGAAGGGATCAGCATCGTGAACCTTTAGTATCTCATAACCAGCGAGACCGCCTGCTGAATCTGATCGAGGAAGAACACTTATTGAAATAAAAGCAACACCCTTTGAATTATTACATACATTTCTATAAGAGTGTCAGTGCTTACCTATGAGTGTCAGTTTGATAACTTTAAAGAAGATGAACTTTCCCTGTTGGTCTTTGTAAAGAGAGAGCAGGTTTGCATCCGGACAGAGCGACTGCAGAAACAGAACGGCACATCCTGTCCATGGCCCTCCATCCAAAACCTTGTCTGCCATCCTCTGAATAGAATTTGCAAAATATCATACAATTAGTTTAGAGAGACTCACAAAATAACACCAACAGGTAGGTGCTAGTGCTGCTCCACACCTATTCTATAAAACCCATAACATGAAACGATAGTGGTTTGTCCCAAGTGTCAACAGCTAGCAGTTTAACAGATGGGAACGCGAGTGATGTCAATCCCAACCCCCCCCCCCCCCCCCCCCGCTTTGTCATTGAAAGGCATGTTGGTGCGACTGAGGAGGTCTTCGAAATACTTGACGTTGATTTCTTCATTCAAGTCCAAACTAGTTAAAAATGACACTCATATAAAACAAACATAACAGTACTTGGAGTCCATACATTTAACTCCAAAATGGCGCAAAAGGTAACACTAGTGTATAGTACCCACCCTGAACTGTTGGTGCCTGCTAGCAGAGGCCTCATTCCACCTTTCCCATCTTTGCTCCAACCTCCTCTTGCAACCTTCATTACATAAAAACATGCTTAATCTGAAGCTTCCATCCCCCACAGCTACGCATCCCCGATCACCCGTACTCTGGATGAACTACAGAAGCCCACTCGCTCATTCACTCTGCATGCTGTCTCCATGTACAGGATCCACAAGGCGCCGCATGGAAAGAGCATCATTTGAGCTGGATTATACGCATGTCCTCATATTTCACTAATACACACTACGCTTGACTCTTAGGTCTACAGGAATTTCAACAACTTAGCCAGTATTTAATTATATGCAATCCTATCTACCGGTACTCTGAAAGTATACTGTGAGATTAGTTCAGCAGCTGTATGAGGATTAAGTGATCATCATGAGCTTAAAATATATCATTTAGCTTTTGCTGCCAAAAAGACAACCTCTAGTGTTCCCTGGACAGCCCGGATGATGTCCGCATGGAAGAATGCTAAAGATCACAAAGTTATGCTTCCACAAATTAGTCATCTCATTGTGATGTTGAGACGTTAAGGTGACAAAACACACTTCAGGGCAGCAAATAATCATTCATTCTTTTAAAGTAGGGGTGTCAAATAGTATATCATAACAACCAAACCTCATGATATGGCACTTTATGTACAACATTTTAAACATACTGTATACATGAATCTGAGGGCTGCATGGTGGGCCAGTGGTTAGCATGTAGGCCACACAGTCAGAAAACCCATAGATGTGAGTGTGAGTGTGAATGGTTGTTTGTCTATATGTGCCCCGTGATTGGCTGGCGACAAGTCCAAGGTGTACCCCGCCTGTACCCCGAATTCACCTGGGATAGGCTCCAGCATACCCGCAACCCTAGTGAGGATAACTGGCATAGAAAATGAATGGATTGAAAAGAGTCTGAAAAGTTGAACACGGAGGATAGGGGCCCTTTCAATATCAAAGAATTTGTCAAATTACAGGAAAATAAACAGCTTTCACCTTGTAATCTAGCAGTTCAATATGCTATTGGCGTTTTAGCTTTATAAACTTCACAATACAAGCTACAATCATATCACCAGTTTTAGCTGCTATTGGAATAATACATTAATTCGTTGCTAACTCAGTATTCATGGTGGTATTTAGCCACCTATATAATCTGAAGCTTCTATATATTACCATGGTATGAGCAGATCCATTTACATGCACTTTATTTCACTGATACAGAGAAACACGACATAAATAAACACGCCTTTACCACATTTCAGTGAAAACTGTACATTCTTGAGTCGCAACTTGTGCATTACAATGGTTTTACTAGCAGCCAGCAACACTACCCTATTCACTAACAGTAAGGACTGTTTATAGCAGGACAACTGCCGTCAAAGCTCGAATTCGACGAGACAAGAAACTTTTAACTTCCCTGTTTGTACAACGAACAAGTCGGGAGGCAGCGTTTCCAACAGTTACCCACTTTAGAAATGAGTTTAAAGAAACTGTTTGCCAATTTGGACAGGAACTTACCTCAAAACTTTTTGTTATATTGTTCGGTGACGCTTCCGACTAAAAGATTACGCCTACCGAGACTGTAATCACATATTTGCGTCCTATTGGTTGAGAAGAGAGAGGACGATTCTGATTGGTGGAATCCAGCTCAGGGAACGACAAAAACCGGAAGAAAGCATGGATGTGTTTTTTTTTACAGCAACTAAGCGCTTGAAAGTAGGACAGCGTCATTCATTCTCAGTCTTCATAATTTACAGTGATCTTAACTATAAATGTTTGATGAGAGGAAAGAGTTGTGTACATTTCCAATTTCTTATGCAATCACAAAACCATTAAACCAGACAATTACTTTAATTTACTGCATACAGAGGGCTTTTCTTTTTCTGTGATTAGTACTTTCTCATACATAAAGTCACAGTGAAGTAGCAGTATCAATGAGACCAAAATAACAACTGAAAACTCATACTTACATGCATTTAGTTTGCATACATATACTTAAGATGGTTTTAGAAGGTCAAGAAACAATAAAATTCTACACACATACATAAATATATACCTTAATAAGTTTATTCATAATACACAAAAGAGAAGTCGTAGAATACTTTGCCAGAAGAATCAGTGTTGCTTTTATGATTGACATGTTTGACAAATTTAAGGGTTTCCTTGTCTCTGTAGACCAGCGCGAGGGAATTATCTTCTGGGTTGACCGTCAGCAGCTTTAAAGAGCAGAAAAAGATCACAACAAAGTATTGAGCATTATGTATGTGTAATAGACTTACTGCTTGTAGTAACACTCACCTCCTCATCCTCTTCATTTGCAACGTAACAAGTAAAGCCTCCATACTCCGACTGCCAACCTGACAAAAAAAATATTCATCAGTCGTCATTTTCATCCACACAATTATCCCCTGATGCCCATGTCCCTCTGCCCAGGATTGAACTCCCAACTCCTCTTGGTGATAATAAATATAATGCTCAGGTTTGACTGACAAGTTTGACCGAGAAGTATTCATTTAATAAATCATTTATCATTGTGACTCTAGTGTGCAGTGGTGTAGTGATGTCCTGTATCTTACTGAGAGCTGTTTCAAATGTTGCTGTTGTCTTACTTGGCTACATGATGGAGTCAAAATTTTACCGTAATTTCCAGTTTATACGACGCACTGGTGTTTAAGCCGCACCCACTAAATCTGAATGAGCCTTAATTCTTGTCACTATTATATTATTATTATTATACACATTATTGCCTAAATAGCTGGTATCACAAGCAAGTATCAAGACAATTGTATCTGCCTACAGTCAACAGTGGTGATGGAAGCACTATGTCTAGGGCTGCATGAGTGTTACCGGCACTCTGGAGCTGCGGTTCATTGAAGGAAACATGAAATCCAACATGTACTGCGATATTGTGAGATATTCCCCTGGGAAACTGGAACACATAGCAGTTTTCCAACAAGATTAGGAGCCCAAACACACTACCAAGATGACAGGTGCCTTGCTGAGAAAGCTGAAAGTGAAGGTGACGGAGTGACCCAGTTTGTTTCCAGACCTGAGGAGCGCATGTTGTCTAACATGTACCAGATTGTAGGGATGAAAATGGATGGATGGTATACGCTTGGGTTCTGACTCACCTGTGCAGCTGAAAGGCAAAATGAGATCTAGTGCATATTCTGCTCGTGCTGCCTCGCCATCATGCAGTAGAGTGTAGCTCCCATGGGACCATCGTCGCAGCTCTCCGCAACACTGAGGTGTACTCGGCTCTGAGTAGCAAAAAACATTAGCAGGAAAACATAAATTCTGCAAGCTCGTGATTATACACACCTTTGCTTTTAACTGCCGTTTCATTTGGGGAGCCAGCGGCTTCTGCAGCCTCTTCCTCTTTTTTTTCACTGTCACTGTCATCATCATCGTCGTCGTCGTCGTCATCAGCAGGACACAGGTAATGCAACCGAAGGCCAGTAAAGTTGGAGAGGAGCAGAAAGAAGGCCTCTGAATGAAGCAGCTCCCAACAAGCACTAACACACTCAGGCAAGGTGTCCAGACAGGCTGCTTCATAGCATCTAAGTGCATACAAATGTAATAATTACACACAAAAGAGAAATGATCTCTGTAAAGCATAGATAATCTGTGAAACTATACCGACCTCTTATTGGCAGGACCTTTCCTCGTCCACTGAATCTGAGCGAGCCGTAGAGCTTCACTCACTTGACTGAATTTCTCCTCCTGATAACACAATCATACACACAATCAGGAGAAGGGAACATATGCATGTACAATTTGAACATTTTCTGGGGAAAAAATATGCCTTAGGAGTAAAACCATCATCCTGTGTGATGCCCAGTGAAAAGCTAAAGGAGTAACTCCACCAAATTATTTTACTTTTTATGGTACATAAGACTTCCTGCAGTACTGGTAACAAGTAATAACAGGTAATTTATTTTCTTGTTGTTTTACATTATTAAAATGTTATTAAAAACATTGACTGCCAGTTAACAATGGTTTTGGCCTGGAACTAATCAATTGGCTTAACAATGTAAAGTAGATCCCTGCACATGTGTAATTCAGCAAAATTGTATATTTTTGGTCCAAAACTTTAAATAGACAATTTTTTTAATTAATAATAAGACAAATTTTAATGATTTTATACATTTAATGATTTGTAATTACTGTATAAAATGTGGATATATGTGAAATGTGATAGATTATATGTGATATAATATATGTGGAAGCACTAGCTTCAACAGTGAATCTGAAGTCGATATATTAAGTACCGTAGTTACTGAAATTAAAAAAGGCAAGTGGTGTGGATTATGTATACACACTGTCTTTCAAGCCTCAAGCCTCAAGCACAAGCCCCCATGAGGGACTAATAAAGACACATCTCTATCTAGCTTGATGACCAGGCAAACAGCTACTCCATGACTGTGATTCTGTCTGTTCTACATTTGCTGTTTTACAATTTAATTCATTAGTGGTAAACATCTATACATTCTAGAGAATGTATGGTTGGAGTGTCTTGCCCAAGGACACGGCAGTGACTGGGATGGAGTAAGCCGGATTTGAACCAGGAACTGGAAGACCCCGTAAGCCACTACTTTAAATGCAAGTGCATGAGGCATATTTAGGGCCTGAACCTGGATTTGGTCACGAGTGAACAATAGTAATTGAAGAGAGAAGGGGAGGGTTATTGCAAATGTTGATCTGAAAATTTAAGCAGGAGGTTAAAGTCCAGCTAGCAGAAGGTTTTGGGGCAAGTTGGCTTAACTTTGTCTAAAAAAATATATATATATATAATGTAAAAAAAAAACCATCCCCCACAAAATGCAGCAAAATGTTTCAAAATGACATTAAGTCAGTGGTTCCCAAAGTCGGGTACGCGTGTCTGAATGGGCACGTGACTGTAAAAAAGTTTGAGAACCACTGCATTAAGTCAACCAAGCATAAAACACATTTACCCTGAGAAAAGTTTTAAGCTGGATTTCTGAATTGTCTTCAAACTCTCCTTGAATGTTCTCCTGGTAGGAAATATCCAAGTACAATGGATTGATCCACTCTAGCAGCAGTGTCTCCTGTTATGTACACACAGAACAACAATCAGCCAGGAGTTCAATTCATGTGCACATACGACTATAATACTCACGTCTCTTGGTAAGTGTGGATTCCGTGTGATGGGAGGTTCTATGTGGCGAGGGGGACGTTCCAGTGATGGTCCATGAAACCAGCCGCTTAGAGAGAGACGACATTTGTCCTCTGACAAAACCTCGGATACCTAAACATATGCAAACACGGCCAATCGTCGCCTCTTTGACAAAACACAAGATAAATAAATCTCTTACTTGATGAAAGGAGACTGGAGACACTTCAAAAAGTATGAGTGTGTTCCAAGAAGGCACGAGTGACTTGACAACACTCTGTGGTTGGTAATGACCTGATCACATGAATTTTGTTATTGAAGACACCAACTGTCGCATTGCAAAACTAAAACGGAAACTCACAATCTGTTTCGTAAAGATCAAGGGCTCCCCCATCGCTGCTCTGCCATGGAGGCACGAGGTAGAGAATGAAAGCAACACGCCTCCCTTCCAGTTCATCATCATGACACAAAAGAACATCTAGAAAGATGTTAGAAATACACGGAAATTACACAAAGTGTCATTCAGCTGAAGGCTTCATAATGATGCTCACCTGTGTATTCATATTTGGCACAAGAAATATCCACAGTGGGCTCCAATTTGACCCCCAAAACTTCCTCAAGCCAAAGCCGGAATTGTCCAAACAGTGCTGACCTGAAATTAGAGATAGATATTGAATTCAGTATTTTTCTTTTTATAAACCCCACTAAAGGGGCGTGTGACAAGGAAGCAGTTGTTGTGGGTCGGTGAGAGCTGTTGGAGGTCTCAGCAAAGAGGCAACTGCCTCTACTGTTTGAACCTGACGTGACATTTTGTGGCAACATAAATAATAAACGAGCCAAAGAGGAAGCCTTCAATTTGCTTTTAATCATGGTTTGCATTCACCGGGGTGGATTGCTCCAGGAGGTGCATATCATAAATAAATATTTACAACAATTTAAGACTGTCATAATCCTTAGAGATGGTATGTGCAAAGATCTAAATAAGACAATAAGATTTTGTTGCTGTAATGATCTGCATGTGTTATTAGTTTGGCATTCACTGCCACAGCAATAAATAAAAAACAACAGAAGAGAAGCATGCACAGTCTGGATTTTGTAGTAATGATGTGTATTATTGCTACATTTGGGGATTTCCACCTACAAATCAAATACATTAATTGGCTAGCAAATGTAATCTCTGGCTCCCCCTGGTGGTCATCAGAAACCATAAACGTGTCCAGTGGTTTACTCTTGACTGCTTTGGGATTTTAATCTGTCATAATAACACTGATGATGGTGACAAACCAGAATCAGGCAGGGATTGTCTAATCTTTTGGGAAAGTCACAGGGAAGCGAATGACTGAACAGACAACAAGTTTGAAAAATAATCAAGTGTAACAGCAGCCAGCTTTCACATTATTTAGACACAGTGGGTGAGCAAGTGAGTGTCCTGATTTCTTTTTTTTTTTTTGCATGTGAGTGCCAGTATCCACAAATAGACACAAAAAAACACAAAAAAACAAGGTGGCCGGCCATCCAAAATGCCCACAAGAGCACAGCGACGATTCATCCAAAAGGTCATAAAAGACCCCACAACAACATCCAAAGAATTCCAGGCCTTACTCGCCTCAACCACTGGGCAAACACAGCCAAGTTCACAGAAAAAAACCACTGCTGAACAAAAACAACATTTACCCCGGGCTCACACTTAATCCGTTCCGGCTCCGTTGAAGCCACTGGAAGCATTCCGCAAGACTGAAATCCTAGTTGTAGGCTCCCACTACCTCCATGCGGTGTAGCTCCGTGTCTTCGGCGTCTGTACGGCACTACGGAAAGAATCTGTGTGGGGTGTTTTTCAGACGCCAGAGCACTCTCTGGTCAAGCTCGCCACTGACACTGACTCTACCAGAGTCAGTATGAGTGGCACTTTGCGACAAGCCGGACTGGATCAGGCCCGGAGCGGCAATGTATTCAGGGTCAGCCCGGGGTAAGGCTCATCTCAATTTTTCCATAAAACATCTTGATGATCCCCAAAACTTTTTGAAAAATACTCTTGTCAATTATCATTTTCAGACCAAAGGGTTCTTTTTGTCTTGCTAAACCAAAACAATAAAAACTCACAAACTCACCTTAGCCCTGCAATGCATGGCTCTGTTCTCTTTCTCAGGTCATCAGACTGTGGGGGAAAATAATATTTAAAAAAAGATTTTAAAAAAATAAACCAAAGGGAGAATATTTGAAGTTACCTGTTTAAATTTGTATAGATCATTAGATTTGTTGTGAAAGTTGAGTGTCAGCAGTTCTTTCTGCAGGCCCTCCAAGAAATTCTCACTGTGTATGAAGTTTTTAATGATACAGTGAGGGAAAGGAAGGCAGTCCACCTCTAGATCACCTGCACAACAACAAAGATGCGCACCTCATTATTCGCTATGCCTGGACAACAACACATTCCTAAATGAATATACCTCCCCAACATGTTTAATAAAATCAGCATTACTAGTTTTTGTAAAGTCAGAACTGATACAGCTGCTAACTAGTTTAAATGTGGGGCTGTTGACTTCACGGACCGTGAATATAGTGGGACTTCTGGCTCCACGCCTCCTTCACTGTCCTCCTCACGTTCTCGTCTCTAATGACGGGGCAAATTTCTGGTGTTTCTTCACGATTATTTGTCTTCCTTTTCTTGTTGTTTGACTCCGTACACCCGCCCTGTTGCCTTTTCGATGTCATGATGAAGTCGATTGAACTCGTTTTAAAATGTCCGCATTACGATGACGTCTGGGGTCTTTCGTCGCAGGGAAATGACGTCAGCAACGGCGTTTTCTTTAAAATAAATGCTTGTACATTTAAATGGATTTTAAAAGGATAGTCAGCAGTTTAACACAAGTAGATGGAAACCTACATTTGCGAAAATACAGTTCCAAGTGACATAGCAACCACGCCAGTGATTTTAGTTAAGCTGTTATATAATATGCAATTCAATGTAAGTGATTATAAATCAACCGTTTTGTCATGAAACATCTCCTTTTGCATACTGAAATTAATTTGTACCAAGTCCAGATGTTCCTATATCCTTTTAGCATGCCTTCTCTGTATGGTATGGGATTTGCAGTTAATAATTTGAATAAAAATTAAGTTAAGTATTGTAAAAAATGACCTACAACTCAGAACAATTTAAGCAGCTTAAGAGAACTGATGTGATCATACCAAGGCTGTATTCACACAGCACTACAAAATGCATTTTATTGACCTACATATGAAACATGAGCATCATACATTAGCCCACTGACCTCTGGGATGCTGTTGCTGCCCCATCGGATTTCAAAAAGTGCAGCACCTCTCACAGGACATTATATTGTGCTGCATTGTTGTAGCAAAATGTCCAACCCCCAATATGCTGACGTCCACAGCCAACACTCTCTCCCCACATTTAATAAAAACATATACCAATACATAACTGAATGACTTTTTTTTATTAAAAAAAAATACAGTTTAAAATAACAACAAATGCAATGTTATTGTTGGTTTAATCAAACCTTTTCTGAGAAGGCTTAAAATCAGAAGTGAACATTATGCAATATAGATGTGTACTACAAAAACCAGCAGTTTATCAAGATAAAAAACAAAACAAAAAAACATTTGTTTTCCTGCCCCATCAGTGTGTTTAGTATGGGACACATTTCTCTGATGTGAAAGTAGAGCTAAAGATGGGTGTTTTTCTCCACTTTTTCTTTCATCAAGTTTCACTTCGAATGCGCTGCACTCACAGAGACAGCCAGGTGAACTTCACTTAATTGTAGATGAAGTTGAACCTGTAAAAAGAATGACGGACTCAAGTCAACAAAAATTCAGAAAACTTTCCAACTCTCATCTACAACACCCATGCATATTTACATCGTATAAACTTGAATTGTACACTAAAGTAATAAAACAAGTGGATGCCATATAGTGTACTAAAGCAATTATATTTGCTCAATTTCCATTAACAGAGGACCCACTAATCCAAAAACATTACCGGCTAAGTAGCTGCGGTAGACTGGAAATGATAGGTCCATATCCAGGGGCGTTGTCGTACAGTTCGAACAACGGAGCTGCCACCAGTTTGTAATTTTTCGGAACGGCAAACAATGCTGTAGAAATACATTTGAAAAAGCCTCATATTTCCGCTTATGATTTGTCATGAAGTCAGCTTCAAGGCCAAAACAAAGCCACATTGTGATATACTTACCTTTTTCCTGTAACTGCACCAGGAAAAGTTTTTTATGCTCCTTAGGTTTGGTAATGTGAGCTGGAATATAAGGATACTGCAAAACAAAAAGGACATAGCAATGCAATGCAACTCATTCTGCTACCAGTTGAGATGTCACATGATCAGTCCATTTGGATTTTCTGACAAAGGCCATATAGTGGATAGAATGTACAAACCTGTGGTGGCTCAAAGTTAGGACGCCACCAGTTGCCAATGCTGTCGTCAATTACCCAGTCCTGTTTCACTCCATCCTGCCGTCCGAGAATCTAACATGCACATGAATAACATTATAACCCTTGCAATCAATGCAGACAAAACATCAACAATAGAAGCCTTAGTCATGCCAACTTAGATACCTCGGTCATCAGGCGCTTCAAACCCTCCACTTCATCTTCTCCAGGACTCAACTCACCACCAGGCCTGCAGGAGAGAAAGAAAACATCAGACAATCCCTCGGGGTGACTCTTCTGAACATGAAATACTCACAGTTTGAAGAAAGTAGTGCCCAGCTGCAGAAGTAAGACATGAGGCAGCCTGTGCTCATGGACAATGAGGACACCCTCCACCGTCCTCCTCATTCCCATCTTGTCAAACTCATCACGCATCCGTTGGAACCTGGCCGCCACAGAGCTGTCCTTCTCATACAGGGGCTCCTTGGTCCCGAACGTGTAGTTGGTGAGAGGGTATCTGCAAACACAAAACCTCAGCTCAGCTTTCATTGAAACGGTTCCCATCATAGACCGCCACAGTTCTAGTTTTTCAACGTGTGCTCTCAAGAAACTACATTCTCCACAAAATGTAGTGATGTATTGTTTTGATATTTGAATAATCATTTGTATATTGAAAATTATTAGAAACAACCCTCAGTATAACAACTGCAAACTACAAGACTACCTGATCTACTACTTAAATGGCAGACTGTACACATATCGAATTAACTTTAAATGGTGCGATCAACAACTAAAAATAAATAAATCACTCAACAATTTAAAGCGCTTTGCAACCAATAGACGGAGTGCTACGGGTTGTTACCCATATAATACTTGATATGAACAGGGTTAGGTACACATTTAGTATCCGCTTTAAATGAATTAATTCTTCCCCCACACAGAAAGACATGAACTCACAGGTTGATGGTCCTCTCCAGGGTGAGAGGCTTCGCCGGGCCAGTCATGTATTTGCTTCCAAACTGAGCGCCAGCACCGCGCGGCCAACCTGTGCTTGAGCGACTGGGAGGCACAACAGACATCGCTTATAAACGCACAATGAGATTAAATCTCTCTTTGGATGTAATTAAATCCAAATCTGTTTGATATCTCGCCGAATATTCAAAATAGCAACGCAACTAAAAAAAGACTACAATGGCGAGAACATAACAATCCCTCCACAGTCGTTTTCCTCCTCCGTCCACTTCCGGGTGAAATACTATTTTCTAAAGGGCGCTGCCGCTAGCGACACCTGCTGGTTGGGGTGATTAATACAATTCATAAAGTGAGAGAAGCTAGAATTACGATTTGTTAAGTAGGCACGGATCTACTGTATATTAGTGCATCGCCTTATATATTGTGCATGTTATCATCCAGTTATGAAACAAAATGGACTGCAGACCCACCAGAAATCAACGTATCCATTCTTTCTTCACAGTTGGTTTTGTAAGTTTACATATTTTCGCACACAGGCTACCCATTCACTTATGTGAATAAACAGGATGCGGTCAGATAACTATACTAGCCTGCAGCCACTTTTTTGCCTTTTGACTTTTTGGCTAACAGCAGATGGCGTATTGCTATTTTGGTCCCAGATTGGGCCTCAATAGTCTGTCAATACCCTCATGTTGCACTCCAAGGAACATAATTATGAGTTTATGCTGGACACGTACACCCTCAATATTCACTTAACTAAAGTGGTGACCATTCACTATTAAAAAGGAGAGAACAGGAAGTGGGTGGTTAGTGTGCAATTTGGGTAATGAGTACAATGTCCACTAGTTCCCAAACACTATTCATTCATTCATTTTCTACCGCTTTTTCCTCACGAGGGCCGCGGGGGGTGCTGGAGCTTATCCCAGCTGTCTTCGGGCGAGAGGCGGGGTACACCCTGGACTGGTCGCCAGCCAATCACAGGGCACATATAGACAAACAACCATTCACACTCACATTCATACCTATGGACAATTAGTCGCCAATTAACCTAGCATGTTTTTGGAATGTGGGATGAAACCGGAGTAGCCGAAGAAAACCCACGCATGCATGGGGAGAACATGCAAACTACACACAGCGGGTGGCCCAAACACTATATTACTGTAAATTAAATTGAAGTAATATTTTTGCTCTAAATCAAATACTATTTCTATGTATTCTATGTATTTCTATGTCTCATTGTATTCATGCTGCATAGCGTGTGACCTGAGTGTCTCCTCGCTGTGTCAAATAAAATAGAGCAACTTTTATGTTTATTAGTGAAGATACACTCATACAGAATTATATAAGTGTACTATTTCAATAAAAGTCTGATTGAACCTCATTCTTGAACTTTGAAAGGCAACTTTCAGTGAATCTCATGATCTTTGTTGAAGCATTTCCATGGCTTTCAACCACATCATGTGGTCTGTCACTGTATGTTTTTTTTTTTAATGTGCCATTTAACACCATTATGGAGCATGCACGTACTGCATATCTGTAGCACAAAAATAGATCAGGTTACAGGAAAACAAATTCATATTTTTTCAGAGAGAAAAGTTCACTTGTTCAACAAAAACATCTCACTAACTCAATTCAATAATCCATTTAATAGTCATATCTATTTTCTCTTATCCATCTATTGTAAACATGGTGTCTTTCAAACACAGTACTTTTCTTATGGTACATAATCATACGTGCAATGCATAATTCAAACACAAGTTTAAAAAAAGGACAAAGACACTGCTGGAATTGTTGATTACATCACACCAAGGGGATCTCACTTCTTTGGTCCAGTGGCCCACCGGGTGTGTGGTGTGCTGCTCTTGTGTTGGTGGTCCCTGTGCAGGAAGTGCCATGGATCATTTAACCTTTTACCCTTTACTGTGGTCTAAACCTGCCTACATCACAGTAGTTGGTCCCAAATTAAGCAATTCCGATATATTCTTTTTAATTACTTCCCATCTGCAGATTTTGTATCTTCTTGGTTGAGGCGCTCTTTTTCCAAAGTGGGTTCAGTTGCCATCACTTCAGTTGCCACCGTGATATCTTCAGCTTTCACACTTGCCTCTTGCACTTCTCTCTTTGTCACTTCACTGTTGTCTTGAGTTGCTTTCTCGGTACAAGGCTCACACTCTTCTGCATCATCCATGACTATCTTGCTTTCAGTTTGTTTGCTCTTTTGGACCACCTCAATCACTACGTCTTCTAATGAGAGAGAAAATATACTGATGTTAAACCAAAAAAAAAAAGAATGCATGAATTAGTTCACTTACCTATGTCCTTAACAGTCGGACTTGATCTTTCGTCAATATTTGTCTGTAAATCTTGTCCTGGACTATCATGGGTGAGTGCTGGAGGGGTTGGACTGGAGTCATCAGAAGCAGAGAGGCAGGTAATAACTGATGAGAACGCAGAGCTGGTCTTCTTACAGGAAAGTGGGTCAGTCACGAGCGGGGAGGTAATTGCATCTGTAGTCGTTATATGTGCGTTACTAGTGGCGGTGGAGATGGAGTCTGTGAGGTTGGTTTCGCTGGATGAGACGTGGGGGACAATGGAGGAAGAAGAGTCGATGCAATCAGTAGATGTTGTGGTGGTAATGGAGTTGGTGCTGGCAGGAGGAAGGGTGGAGGAGCTGATAATAGGGGTATCAGATACAGGAGGAGTTGAGCTTGGGGCCCCAGATGTGCTTTTAGTGCTTTTTGACGATATCGGGCTCGTAGGGGAGACTGATGCTAAGTCAACACTCGAGCTGATGGTGGTTGCGGCATCAGATTTGACATCTGCTAGTTGGATAGTTGTTGCTACAGCGGCAACGAGTGGAACGGCTTCATCACCAACTGAAACTATGCCATTTGACTCTGGCCTTTCCGACTTAACTGACATATCTGTTGATGTTGCCAGACTTTCACTGCGATGATCGTTTATGTTTTCCAAGATGTTTACGGTAGCTGTTGAGTCGGAAGTGGTAGAGAATGTCGAAGTAATGGAGTCCAAGCAAGTGGAGGTACTGGGGTCAGGGGCGGAGAGTTCCGTAAGAGTTGTTGGAAAACTAGAAGAGGATGGTTCTGTGCTAACAGGCTGAGCTTCAGGCTCAGAAGGTTTACCATCTTCATCCGTACCATCTGTGGGTGTTGCATTAGCGCTGACAGCAGGTGACTCAGAGTCAGATGTTACAGTACTAGACAAGGAAATTGGAGCATTGGTCGAGTCAGCGGCGGCGTTTGTGGTTACCGCAGGAGTAGCGGGGCCAGATGGAGCAGCAGTTGGACTCTTTAGTTTAGTGGGTGTGCTTGTATCCCCTTCTTCTATTTGGACCAGCTCATTCTCAGGTGTGTTGCGGCCAGATGTTGTGGGCTTGATGACTGGCTTTGGAAGCAAAGGAGGCTTTCCAGCTGACTCATGTGCTGACATGCTTGGTCGAATTTGATGCCTCGTATCTGATGAGTAAAATGTTAAGTACACAAATTCCGATTTACATATGCATACAGTATTGTGCAAAAGTCTTATGCCACCATTAGTTAGTTGTTTTAGAAATTCTGTATTGACCATCAACCAACATTCTTGCATAGTGTCTGAGCATACACATAAACGACCTGAGCATCAACTTCTGTGAGTGCCATCAGACATTTTATCACTACTTTTCCTTGATGAACTGTGGGAAAAAATCTATTTTTTTCTGAATGTTCTGATCACCTGTTTCAACAGGTAGACCACAAATTAGTTGAAACTGAATCGGTGTCACCTCTGCTGGTAGCAGGCAAGTAATGCACTCCATTATACTTCACTAGTTCACATCAGTTTCACACAACCGACAGAAATCTCATCAATGAATGAATCATTTTACCGGCCTTAGTATCTGCACCTTTACACTTTACAAAGAGCCCCATCAACATGTTTTACTATGTCAAAATGACTACTCTAAAAAGGTCATTAAGAGGCAATGGTGGCCTAAGACTTTTGTGTACGACTGTTTACCTGATGATGCTGACATAGTTCTGTGTTTTGTGAAAGTCGGTGTTGGCTCAGCTTTACTGTCAATAATGGTGCCTGAAAAAAATATATATTTAAATGTAATAATTTAGCTAAAAATATATCCTACCATGTGTGTATATACCAGTAACGTGCAGTCAGGGGAGGCAGGTGAGGTCCCCCTTGTCACCTTGTCATAATGAAAAAAAAACACCCCCTTCTTATATCGATTGGCCACCAATCAGTATTGGCTGATTTCCGTGCAAAATCACATGATCGTCATTCATTCATTCATTCATTCATTCATTCATTTTCTACCGCTTATCCTCACAATTGTCGTAGGGGTGCTGGAGCCTATCCCAGCTGTCTTCGGGCGAGAGGCGGGGTACCAATCACAGGGCTCACACTCACATTCATACCTATGGATAATTTGGAGTCACCAATTAAAGAGAAAACCCACTCTCTAACTCTGGTCTCCTAGCTGTGTGGCCTGTGCGCTAACCACTCGATCGCCGTGCAGCCCATGATCGTCATATGTGAATAATTGTCGATCAACTCAGTCTTGTACTATTGCAGCATGCGACCTATAGAGATCGTCCCACGCCCACTTTCCTTCACACTGCGCAGGAGCACAAAACCATGTCAAACATGCCTGATGAGTGGAACTTACCTGCTTGTGAGAGTGATGTAAATTTTGCACCGTGCAAAATATGCCACAAAAAATATATCACCGAGGTAGTATGTTAAGAACAAACACTTGATGCCGTATGGTGAGTTTTCGAGGCTCACGATGTCATTATCAGTCAAAAGGCAGCTAATGTAACCGAAACGCTGGCCTGTATGTGCACTACAGTCAGCAGTCTAAAGCAAATAACCCGGAAAATAATAGAATTTATATGACTAGATCACCAGCCTCTCTCAGCGGTTCTCTGCCTGGCAGTCCTGCGAGAAACCCATCAAAGTATATACTTTCACAACCAAACTCTCTTTTAAGAAGGCGTTTCTTCATTTTCATGAGTGATATATGTTCTCTTGAAAAAGTGAAATATGTTTTTGTCGTAAATAAAGGTGATTTTATGGTTCCATCAGTCAGCTGGGATAGGCTCCAGCATAACCCCGCCACCTTAATGAGGTTAAGCGGCATAGAAAAAGAATGGATGGACGGTGAGAAGTCACCGGCTCCATCCAGCCAATGACTTCATTCTATAGGCGTGGCCGGGTACAAGTTGTACAAACTGAGTGGGACCAATCACAGTGAAGTGGGCGTGTCCGCAGGCAGGCCGTGGGTGAAACAAATTAAAACAGACCGTTTTGAAAATCTAAGGAAATACAGCTGGAATAGGTACAGATACTGGATGATCTAGAAAGCTTTCTGTGTGGGTTATCGTGTGCAGCTGCTCTATAGGAGTCCACTCAATACAAAGGGCCGAAAATGTGCATATTAGGTCCATTTTAACATACAGAAACTCCTAAGGAGCCATCCATAAACCTCACCACACATCACTGGTATATACACATACAAATACATATATACAGGTATTTGTGGGTGTGACTATTTCATGTTTTTGCAGGTAGATGAATTGACATACCTTCAGATTCTGCCTTTTTCATCTCTCTCTCTGGATTCTATGAGAATGAAAGAGAAAAATATGATTTGTTTGAGAGTATACTATCAACTAGTATCTACTTTGAGATGATATTTAAAGACACACACCTGTGTCTCTTCTGGTTGAGCTTTGGAAACTCCAATACGCTGAAGCATAAGATGAAGTTTCTGTTCAAAGCTATGTTGTCCTTCAAGTTGTTTCTGAAACCGTAATTTTTTTTTAAAGGTATCTCAGAGTCAAAAGACTGAGAATACGTGTGCTCTTTAATTGCGTGTACACTCACCTTTCTGGCATTGGCGGTCCCCGCTGCTGAACCAGACAGTAAAATAAGAGACTGGGACTTCCCTTCTCTGAGAGCACGGCGGGGTGGAGCCACTTCTCCCCTCAGTGGCGGTGCATCCGAGGCAAGTGTTTCCCGCACAGCTAACTCTCCGGTGATACCACTGGGTTGCTCTTTCCCTTTCTCCTTTTCATTCTCCTTGTCGTGTTCTTTGACTCGGTCCTTATCTTTTTCTTTCTCAGCCCTGGCCGCCTCCCTAAGAGGGCGAATGAGATCAGCGATGGAAGCCTTTTTGGGTCGGCCCTCATGGCTGGGCTCTGATTTCACACCTCGTCTCTTTCTGAGGGTAAAGAAATCTCCAAGCTTCCTCCTGAGTGTTTTTGTGGGGGGTGGGCAGGGGATTGAGGTGGCAGGAACCACTTCGTCCACTGTGATGGACTCCTCGTGTAATGGTACCTCATCTTGCTTTTTCCTATGCACAGGGGTCAATTGTATCAAATCAATGTGTAGCATACTGTACTATACAAAAGTCTCATAGGCCAGCACTAGCTTTGTTGTTCCATGACCTTTTTCACCCTTTGACATAGTAAAAGTAACATAGTTAGATTGCTCAAATTTGGTGATGATTTGTGGAGAGGTGTTGGCTCAGTCTAAGTCACCGTGGCATGAACAAAACCACTGTGGAATTAGCCCACTAACTAACAAACGCAAATACAGTTAGACTTGTACTCTACCGAGTAGAGAAGAAGCGTGAATAATCCATCATTATGTAATTACTAAAACAACAAATCTTATGTTGGCACACACACTTTTGCACAGTACTGTTCGTGAATAAGGTAGTTAAGTTTTTTCACTCTTTCTAATATCTATATTATCTATATACAGTAGCATGACAAGCAGTCATGGAGGCAGGTGAAGCTCTATGATAACAAAGGAGAAGAGCCCCTTTTCCACCACCCGATTTTTTTAATTTACCAATGATTTTGGAGAATTTGCTTCATTTAAAAAAAAAAAAAAAAACTTACACCAATACAAGGGCTCAGATAAGGAATTATTTTACCAGTGTAAATAAGTTTGTGGTAATAAAAGTTCCTGAAAATGGTGGAATTGGTAGAAAAGGGGCTTTCAGCAACTGCAACTGCTATAGTGATACTCACTCCGTCCCAGCAGGAAGAACTTTCTTGGTAAAGAACTCCTCCACACCTTCATCAACACGCCCGATGAGCTCAAGGACTTCATTTTCACTCTCAATTATTGTCTCCTATCATTTGTACAAGATACAAATATGCTTGACATCAATTTGCTGATAAAAATCTCAAAATGTAACTTCAAATTATGTAACACCTACCTCTATAAAACCCACACAGCCCTTCACTAGTGTCTCTATAGGTGTATTTTGGCTTCAGTCTTTTGCTACCAACCAGCCTCCTGAGAGGGAGTTGCTCAGTAACATACAATGGGAGGGGGCGAGGGGGCATAGATTTTACATACAAGATCTGTCGTTTTTCCAGTGTGGATAATTCATTATCAATATATCAGTTACATGCATTGAAACATCCTGATCAGATTAACATACATACATATAAAAGCAGGGACAGTTTGCAGCAGAGCACAAAATTAGCAGAAGTCGCTGTGACTCGATACCCTGTCAGGGGAATTGCTTGGATTTTGTGTCCCTGGTCACTGGCTCTAAGGGAGTGACTTGATGTCTACAGCCAGAGAGCTATGTGACAACACGATGAGCCATGAAGAAAAAAGGAGCTGATGCACATTTTCTTATACACAATCATGTGAAAAAGGGAAGGCTGCAGCCTTTTTTTTCAGTGTGAGCACAGAGAAAAAGGGAGATCCAAGCCAAACTACCATCTGCAATCCTATTCAAGCAATCATGCTCTAGCAAATCACAGCAAATGCCATTTGTGGTTTCTTCACACAGCTAGTTACCGGCACAATGGCACTGGCTTATTCAAGCAGGGAGCAGGCATCTTTGCAGCTCTCCCCCTCTAACCGTCCCTTCCCTTCCCCCTGCCTCTCCCCTCTGCACCCTATTACATCTCCTCTCTCCCTTCCATTTTCTCTCCACATACACACACACTACCTTCCCTTCATGCTCTGATATCATATTTGACTGTACCTGCGGTCTGCTGGGACGATAGTTGAGTTTTTGTCGGTGAGGTCTTGGTCTGCTCTGGGTGTAGTGCCTGAGAGCTGGTCCGCCCAATGGCAACTCCATTGGGGAGACACGGCACTCTGTTGCCGTGGAGCTCTGTTGCCTTGGCTCTGTTGCTGAGGCACCGTTGCTAAGAGCACAAGCACCAGCAGTATGTAATGCCTCTGCTGAGGTGGGAGGGGCCAGCCTCAGCAAGACTGACAGATATGACAACAGAGCCTCGCCTTTTTCTGCCCCCTCCCCTTAGAGAGGAAACTGATGAAAAAATAATGTGTAGCAGGGAAGTGACCATTTGTTTTAAGGAAAACTGTGACAGTGGACAGGAGTGGCCTTCTGTAGCCATAAGTGAAACAAAACTGTTGTTGGTTATGTAACAAATTCATCACTTATTTTACATGTGAATCTTCTCAAATCGCGAAAGTGGAAGATTGACTTGATTTGTGTTTTTGTCCGTATAAAATAAAATGAATGAATGAAAATAGGCCATGCAAATAATTACATTTTTATTTAGATACTATTAAAGACATTGACAACAGGCCAGTTCACGCAGTGGACAAACACATCATTAGGCTCAGGAAAACATTTGTAAACACACAAACACAGCCAGCCAATCACTAAGGAAGGACTTTTCATAAACCTATAATGAAAAATATATCCAAATTCAATTATTCACTGCAGAACCTTGCCAAAAAACCACAATGTATCTATAAAACAACATCAATTCAGTGACTTTTTAATGGCAGGTTTTTACCTGATATATTTACAAAAATATAATCTATAAAACTTACATTTAGATATATATATTTATATATATGTGTGTGTGTATATATACATACACATTCTGTTATTTTAGAGGCTATTTGTGTTTGATTGTATTGTTTATCTTGACTAAGTAATATCTGCAGTGTTCCAATGGTATGCTAAAGTTTCAGCAGAGGTTGAAAGAATCACGACTCACTAGTTTGCATACTGTACGCCCCCATGTGGTATATTGTCCGAATTACGTCTTAATTCACTTTATTAAGAACGTTAGCTGATAGCTCACAATGCGCACAAATGGCGCGTATGTCGACATATATGGCTGAATGTAGACATTTATCCGTATTTATTTGCGAAATACTTCATTACGGTGAGACAAATCATGTGACCAATTTGTCTCGTTCGCCACGCCCACGCATGAATTCAAATCTGGCGCCTCGGTCGCAGTTCGGCCACGCCCCTTCACCACTGGGCCTTATGTTTGCGCATGCTCGTTCGCCCTTAACGGCCGCCATTTTGTGTGAGGCCCTCTATTCTAAAGCGGGAGAAAATTATCAGGCCAGCACACTGCTTATTCAGACGTCCACGAAGTATTGAAGCGAGCACCCGCATTCGACAGGCTTCGAACAGAATATAACGATAAAATAAGCACTCTGAGGTAAGTTGAATCTGTACTTTGCCCGCAAACACCGAGACGTTTTTGTAGGAGCTGGCGTCGGCCTCTAGGTGTCACGGTGGGGCTTAACGTTACCGACTGGCGGGGGGTGTTTGTCTCCCTCTATCGTTATCCAATATTCACTAAATCTGTCTCTAAACTCTAACTCACTGTCTCGGGCGTGTGTTTTAGTGCTTTTTGCGTGCTGTTTTGTTGGAACTGCCTAGCGATGGTCGTCTGAATGTGTCTTTCTGTTTTAACTTACTTTAGGCCTGACGTCCATCTTATCGTGCCCTTTGTTTCCTGTTTTCAATCGTCCTCGCGCCTCCCAGTCAATAAACAAATATAAGTTCTTATTTGAGTTCGCGACGTTTGAACAGTTGTGTGGAATTAGACTATTGTACCATAACTTGACCAATTTAACCGAAACGTTTCTTTTAAAATCGAAAGAGCCACTTTGAAATAGTCCGATCGTGATATCTACATTCTGCAAACCCGAAGCACGCCACCAATATCTTATCCACTCAGCTCGACCCGTGATGATGCTAAATACCACATTTCGCGAAGGTTCCATTCGCTGCTTTGATGCCATTTAACGTCCGGTTTGTTCGAAACGTTGTGGTTTCGTCTCTACAAACTGTTCCCATATGTCATTGAACTAAGTTGCTGTTGCAATACCGCGCGGTAACTCCTGGCTTCATCAGGTGTGTCGACAGAGGTGATTTGAATAAACTCCGAAGGTAGCATGACCGCATTATTCGTCGTCTGAACGTTTATATTCAACCCCCACTATCTTCAACACATTTTTTCAGCTTAAAAAACTCTACGAACTCGATAGTTCATGAAGCCTAACGTTTGTAAAGAATAAGTGCACCGACTCGTTTTTGGTAAATGGCGATCTTTTTGAGGTCTGTTAAGACTTTTTTGTACGACTCTTATCAACTCCACATCAGTGCTTGAGTTGGTGGAGTTTGGAATTGACTTTCCTGTCGCTTTAGTTCTTGTCGTTAGACAATGTTGTGTCAAAACAACCACATTACAATATTGGCACACAAAGTTTTCATTAAGAAATGTCATGTTCTCAAATTTTAGAGTGTTGACAGGCCCGTTGCCATGGAGGGCGATGTTGTTTCCATGGAGACCACCCATGCAGCAACCCTAGCTCCCGAAGGTGGGGTTCTGCCAGAAGCAGGAGATGCTGTGATCCAAGGGGTGGCGGGAGCATCACAAGCCGTTGAGGTTCCAGGCAACATGGAGATGATGGTGATGGATGCCCTGGATCCGACTTTGTTGCAAATGAAGACAGAGGTGCTGGAGGGAGGGGGCACAGTAACTGTAACTGGTGGAGATGAGGGCCAGATCATCACCCTTCAGGTTAGTACAGGACATGGTTGGTATCGCTGTCTATCAAATGGTTCTGTTGACATTTGTTATTATGTATAGGTTGTGAATATGGAGGAGCAGGCTGGTGCTGCTTTAGGTCTTGGTCAGCTACAACTTGTGCAGGTTCCAGTCACTACAACTACAGTAGATGGTCTTCAGGGCACCTATGTGGATGGATCAGCTAATAAGGATGCAGAGCCGGTTATCTGTCACACACTTCCTTTGCCAGAAGGTTTCCAGGTAAGAATCAATAGAAGAAAATAAAGCATGAAATGAAACATCTTTTCAATACATATTTTTGTCATCAAATAAGCACTTTACTTGAAACGTTTGACTATGAAAAATGTCTGTTGGGCTAGGTGGTGAAAGTGGGGGCTAATGGTGAAGTAGAGACTGTGGAGCAAGAGGAGCTTCAAGCCGTCCACAATGAGCTTCAAGGGACAAGGGAAGAAGAGGGAGAGGATGGCGAAGTGGCAGCAGATCAAGAACCCACTGAGCCTCAAACAGGGTGGCAGAAGGACCCAGACTACCAGCCAATTACACCAGTCCGCAAAGGAAAGAAGGGAAAGAAAAGCCGTCTACGTTATGCAGAGGGCGATCGAGACATGGATGTTTCTGTGTATGACTTTGAGGAAGAGCAACAGGAGGGACTTCTGTCAGAGGTGAATGCAGAAAAGGTTGTTGGAAACATGAAGCCCCCTAAGCCAACTAAGATCAAGAAAAAAGGTAATCTGTGTTTTTATTGTGAAATACGCAAAAAAAAAGATTGGTTTCTGATTAGTTCTTCTACTTGACCAGGTGTGAAGAAGACCTTCCAGTGTGAGCTTTGTAGCTACACTTGCCCACGACGCTCTAACCTGGACAGGCATATGAAGAGCCACACAGATGAGAGACCACACAAATGTCATTTGTGTGGAAGGGCCTTTAGAACAGTCACACTGCTGAGAAACCACCTCAACACCCACACAGGTAGAGCAGACTCCTTTTCATCCTTAAGTACAACTTTTTGATACTTTTGTGTACATAGTTTGATGGGAAGTGTCATCCTCTTTCAAATTACTGCGGGGGCAGATGTTATGCTATTGTAATGGTATAGTGGTATTCAGTTATTTTGTGCGTTGTGTATAAAACAAGACAGGAATGGTGCATTTTCCAATTATTTTGTTTATCAAATCCTTAGGCACCCGACCACACAAATGCACTGACTGTGACATGGCGTTTGTGACCAGTGGAGAGTTGGTGCGCCATCGTCGCTACAAGCACACGCATGAGAAGCCCTTCAAGTGCTCCATGTGTGACTATTGCAGTGTGGAGGTTAGTGATCACACCAGGATTGCCTCTTGTTTGTATCAAGACTGCACTGAGAGCATAAGCTCTCGTGTATTGTGCTAATCCTAATTGTTTAATGTTTTTTTATATATATATATTTGTAACTCCTTTTGTAGGTGAGCAAGTTGAAAAGGCACATCCGCTCTCACACGGGCGAGAGGCCCTTCCAGTGCAGTCTATGCAGCTATGCTAGCAGGGACACTTACAAATTGAAAAGGCACATGAGGACGCACTCAGGTGAGATACATTTTGGATACTTCCTGTGGTTGAAAGATGATTTAAAGCAGTAGTCCCCAACCTTTTTGATTCCACGGACCTGCTTGTGTTCCCACAAGCCTCTGGGGGAGGGGGACATGAACCACCATAAGTGTGACATTTGTCTTCAGTGCCATTGTAGAAAGTTTTGAATAGTTCCTTTTTAACCTGATACTAAAATGATGAAACACAACAAACACCCATGAGCATGGAAGCATCAACCAATTTGAAGTAGCTGCTGTCATTTCGGTTTCTTTGTTGTCTCTTTAATTATTCAGAGAAATAGTCCATTGTTTCCTTTTTGCAACTCCCGGTCGTGAACGTGAGGTCAGAGTAAAAAAAACCAAGATCACCTTTTATTAAAGTTAATAAGCTTTTTCATAAAATGTTATATAGTTATTGGCAAAAGTATAAAAAAATACAAAATGTTATTGGCACTTGGGGTGGGGCAAAACCTAACCTAATCCATCATCCACTTACAAAACCCTTTCACTTTCCCTCTGCAGGCGAAAAGCCATACGAGTGCTACATCTGCCACGCTCGTTTTACCCAGAGTGGCACCATGAAGATGCATATTCTGCAGAAACACACAGAGAACGTGGCGAAGTTCCATTGTCCACATTGTGACACTGTCATCGCACGCAAGAGTGACCTTGGTAAAAGATGCAATCCCTTTTGGTCAGAAAACACAACAAAGTGTACAGCTTTCTCAAGATAATCATATTCGTCCTCTGTCCAACTCAGGTGTTCACTTGCGAAAGCAACATTCATTTATTGAGAAGGGAAAGAAATGTCGTTACTGTGACGCCGTTTTCCATGAGCGATATGCTCTTATCCAACACCAGAAGACTCACAAGAATGAGAAACGTTTTAAGTGTGACCAGTGTGATTACTGTTGCAAGCAGGTAAGCAACAACAATGTTGACTGATCTTCAGTCTACTTCTAGCACTTTTTAACACTTGCCTGTTCTTCTGGCAGGAACGTCACATGATCATGCACAAGCGTACACACACTGGGGAGAAGCCCTTTGCCTGCAGTCAGTGTGAGAAAACGTTCAGACAGAAGCAGCTTCTGGACATGCACTTCAAACGTTACCATGACCCCAACTTTGTGCCCACCGCCTTTGTGTGTAACAAGTGTAGCAAGACGTTCACCCGCAGGGTAGGCCAAAGCCCACACAGATTTGTGACTGTTTCACAACACTCTGTGCAGCGTGTCACCATGATATTATGTTTACCCCACAGAATACCATGCTGCGCCACAGTGAGAACTGCATGGGTGAAGTTCCTGGAGACCAAAATGGAACTCCTCCTAAGAAGGGTCGCCGTGGTAGGAAGAGGAAGATGCAGGACAGGCATGATGATGAGGACGACACGGGTATGCGCCACCTTATTTATTCTTTACTGGTGTTGGTTTGCGTATTTTGAACTCGTAGTTCTCGGAGTAGTATGAATGGTCAGTTCAGTTGTAAATAAAGACATTTCACCCTCGCATAGAACCTGAACTTGACGAGGAGATTGAAGATGAGGATGATTTGTTAACTGAGATCGAAGTGGAACAGGCTCCACCAGTGGTTCCAATCGCAGCTCCTGAGGATCCCCCAGTCAAGAGGAAGCGCGGGCGCCCCCCAAAGAACAAGCCAGATAGTGAGTGTCACAATGCACTTTACACAGTCCAGTGTTTGTCTGGTCCTACAAACCTTTCATACAGGTGCCTTTACATTACCTTTACAATGTCTAATACATACAGGAGTTTTGGTTTCATTTCTGGAAATAATTACAACGAACTTGTGCTTATATCTAAAGTGCACATGCGTCATGGTGGTCTATCTAGAGAACTGACCTAAGACTCTCTTGACAGTGGCTGCTATTATCCGCGTTGAGGACGAGGCCACTGGAGAGGTGGACGACATCATTGTGAAAAAGGAGGTTGGCGCAGAACAAGAAGATATGGAAGAGGGAGCCACACACGAAGTGGTTGTCGGTGAAGGCGATTCCACTATTCAGATGGAGGAGCTGGCCCAGGAACAGGAGATGCAGCTGTCAGAGGCACCACCAAATGGAGACCTCACCCCTGAGATGATCCTCAGTATGATGGACCGGTGATGGCTGCAAGGGATGACCCTGTAAACACAAACAGACCCCGTTTCACATCCACATCTAATTCTTGGCATTTAGGATTACCAACACTTGCATTCTACATAGACAAACATCACTGTTGTAATTTAATGCAGGCTTGCTTTTTAATCGTGCATTGACATGGATGAGTGACAAAGACTTTTAATACGGATTTATTTACCAAAAATTCATTTCAAAATTTGTGTTTTGGGCTGGCTGTAATTTCATCACAGTATCTTGAGCCTTCTCATTGTTGTCCTTGGTGTTTAGTACATTAGTAGGAACATCATTATTAATAAACCTATTCTGGCAACGCTATCAAAAATCATGCTTCCCTAAATCCCAGACATGTGCATGTAAGTATTCAGAGGATCTAGGTGCATATTCATCTCTGTCACCCATGCCCAGTTTTTATCGCCCTGTGTATTTTTTTACTTGTTACACTATTCTTGGTAAGGATCACTTGTCATCAGGTGAACATTGTAAGCAGATCAATCACCAAGGTCATGGATCTTTCTGCACTTTTTCAGTCCATGTTCAATGTCCTCACTGAAGAGCCCGTTTTACCTCTTGGTTTGGAAGACTGCCCCCCCAAAGCCATCTTTTAATTGGCTTTTCAGTTCGACTCCTTAAACCTGCTTTTGGCCTATGATGGCAAAAACAACAGGAGACGATAAAATATGTAATCACTGTCCAGAGACCAGAAGATAATGTTATTGTTAATTACAGCAAAAAGATTTGAAATATTTTTATTGTATTTTTATTGTTTGGTTTCTTTGCTGTGGTTAGTAAAAAAAAATATTTTAACACCTATTCTAGTTTATCAAAGCTTCTAGTCTGCTTACTTTATATCTCTTCTTGCTACTGTAACACCCCTAGACGATGTCTATGTACAAAACATTGTCATTTTATGTGCAAAGAATGTCTTTTTTCTTTTCTTTTTTTTGCTCCCTTGTGTAGCCATTCCACTTTGGGTTCATGGTTTCTTTTTGTACTGATTGCAATACCTTCTGGGCAGTGTGATGTTTTCAATGACTGGCAGTTGACAAATGTATGATGGTACAACCAATAAAAAGTAGACATGGATTCATGCTTTTAGCTTTCTGCAGTTGTATCTCACAGTAGTCTTGATTTAGGGGGTGAGCGCACTCTTGGTACAATAAAAAAAAAAGCAATACTTACACAATGGGCATTGGTTGAGTGCTAACAAACACTTGTGTATTTTGCTTGCAAATACTTTATTAAATGGAAGTTAATACAAAAAAATCATTTATATCTCACTTGACAAGAGCCTTTTGTTTGAGGAGCACTTAAGGACCATCAAGTTGAATGCATTTTAATGTGGATGTCTATTCAGTGTGCCTGGCGTTTTATAAGTGTTCCATGTTGGTTAAACCTGAAAACCAGTGTAATCCTGGCTCAGTGGCCCATAATTCGTCAAAGACAACACGCAAATTGTGATGCAGAAACGCGCATACTTTCTAGCATGTGTCTGTCACATGAGTTATTGCGTGAGAAGAGGCTAATTATCACACTTGTTTTTTTTTATAACAAGTTCTCTATCCGACGCCCCTCGTAATAAAAAAATACATTCAACAGAAACATACACTTATAATGCAAAAATGTAGCCAACAGCATTTTTTCTGTTCAGTAAGAAAGCAACCTCATGATTTCACTCTTAAAGCCGCCCCCACCTCCTTACTTGGGCCAACATGGCACCTGGAACGAAACCCACGCATTTTAACTATAGCATAGTTGTGTGACACATCGGCGGTGCCTCTCATTCATTCCAAAACCACAGAAAAAAACCTCCACGTTAGATTTTTCCTTGGATTCGGCGTAGAGTCGCCAGCTAAAGGAAGAAAACACAATGACAAGACGGGGACATCCTTGTTGCCACAGCAACTAGCGGATTCTCCTCTTCCGGGAGGAGGAGTAGTATTTCAAAATAACAGCCGACTTTCTTGCTTTGTATTGTAATGTTGCTCGCCACTTCATCATTAACAGAACTATATACAGTGTGGTTGTAGTTTGCAGTGGCAAAGAACTGCACTGCACCATGCTGAGAGGTATCACAATATTTTGGTTGCATTGTCCACAAATATTAGAAATGATATATTTCATTATGTAGCCACAAAGAAAAAAAAACATTGTTAAGGCTATGCCCAAACTTAAATTGCTTGTATTTGGAGTTTTAAATTTAGAAATATTATAGAATACAGTATAGAAAACAGATGGATGGAAGGCCAATACAGTATACATACGTATGTGTGTACCTATGTAAGAAAGTAAACATACATAACTTACATAAGTAAGTTTTGGAATGTAGCCAATATATTTGGGGAAATTTGCCCTTTAAAGACACAAGAATGATCAGTCACATAATTAATTCTGTGCATTTTTTTTGCTTTTTCTTTGCTTTTCTTTTTCTTTCTTTTCTTCTTTTCTTTTTCAACACTAATTCAAAAAGTGGCCTACATGACAGCCCCTCTGGGATTTTGTCACATGCAGTAGACATCATGTGGTCAATTTCATGGCCCCTTCATAGGAAAACAGCGTGTTTGGTCACCGCAGTCAATGAATGGTAACTTATTACTGGAATTACAAGAAGTGTGGATTATGCTGACACGGCACTGTGGGGGTCTTGCAAATAGCTGGGCTCTACTGTACATGCAGACATACACAACACCGTTATTTGATAGTTATACTACAGCATAGTAAATCATTTAGGTCATAATGTCACGTGTGTACATTTGCGACCCAAATCGTGACTCACATGTGAAGCTTTTATTGTGAAATGACCAACCGGAAGTTGTCTTTTGGCGACTGCTCCACTTTGTGGACACAAAAACTGCGAAATCGGGGAGAAGGACAGCGCCCAGAATAACTGTCTCGAACTGTGTAGAGCATCGTGTAAGGACATGGGATTCGTGCCAAACCATCCGACCTGCCGGACTTCCAAAGAGAGGTAAGAGGCGAGCTTCTTCAATCGACCAAGGTCACAACAAGGCTTCCTTAGAAAATTTCTCTTGCCATGGGCGACGCCAAGTTAGCTTTGCTGTGATGCCAGCTCGTCGTGGTTGTTCTGCAGTTTTTCTCCTTGTTTGGGTCTCCGGCTGTATTTGTGTTAGTAATAAGCAAGGGAGTCGATTTATTTAGTCATGTTTGTCTCTATTTGGTGGTTTGTTGTAAACTCCGTAAAATCCTGGCTGGAATATAAATGTAGCTCCTAAGTTTTGCTGCTGGAGCTCCATCCTCCGCCGAGAACCAAGTGAAGCGGCTCCGGCTGTGATGCGACTCTGTTTATCCCACTAAATGGCCTTCTGCCGCCGGGTTAGCTAATCCACTAATCTGGAATCGAGGAGTTTGTGTTTTTTTTTTTATTATAACTACGACCCTTCATCACCGCTTTTCTACCAGTGGAAGCAAAACAGCCATTGTTATTGTTTGAGTTTCCCTTTTAAGATGGCTTCTTTTTGACGGCACAAATATGACTGTTACCCTGCTATAGTTTCTCTGTTGAATTTAGGTTACATTACAGCATAACACTTAATTGTCCATGCTTGTGATCCCCATCTGATGTCACACTGTTAGTGGCCATTGCCTCCAATCATTTATTTTATTAATGGATTATTTTTGAAGAATAGTCAATCCTCTATTTAAGGTTTTATCTTGATAACATATCAGATCAGATGAGGAATACAGGAAACATAAAAAGTTTGTGGTGAGTGACCCTTCAGATCTTGTATTTGCACATCTGTGTATTTTTCAAACAGGAAATGTGTGGGAATAAGTAGCACAATGCATTATGTGGCTTGTACGTGAAAGGCTTTTTTGGGAAAGAAAACTCCAGTCTTGTGAGGTGCTTTCAAACAGTGTCCTCTTTGTTTGCTCCACTCGCTAGGAGAGGATTAATGCAGCTAATGATCTCTAATGTAGGGAAAGGCATAAAAGCTCATCGAATTGAGTGGAAAACCCATAATTAGCTGTTTATGTATGTGTATATATGTGTGTTTATAGGAGAGTAAGTGTGTGTGTGTACCTTCACAATGTCTTTTGATTCTAGGTGCACTTTTATATAAAAAACGTGACCAGTGTCACAGCATGGCACTTTTTCCTTTTCTTTTTTCTTTCTTGACCACCTTCTTTTAATCCCCCTCAGTATGTCACCTAGATTAGCGCTCCACCACTGAGGGACCAGCCTCCCCCCATGTCATCACTCTGTGACAGACGAACCCACAACAGAAGCATGTTGACAGTTTGATCAACTGACTAATGCCCGTGTTATGCATGTGGGCACCAAGTGGAAGTGATCCATTATTTAAAGGAATAAGTTGAATTTGCGCTTTTTACAGTGTAAAGCAATTAGTCGCGCTGCATCCCTTGTTCATTCACAGATCCCATGTCTTAATATGGGTTTGGTTCTTACATGACAGATTTAAGTTGGTTTAAGACTATAATCTCTTTTGTGACTAGCTTAGCACAGGCACGACCCTCCTCCTATAGTAACCCCGATCACAGTAATCTCAATATATTTTTCCTTAAAGTAGCCATTATTTCTCACACTAGCTTCATATTCTCGGGCCAAGCGTCTGTGCAGAATTTCCAGGGATAGCTTTATATTCTCGGGCCAAGCGTCTGTGTAGAATTTCCTGTATGCAGGCCGCTATGAGACTTCCTGCTCTAGGGTGCTGGCGGGGAAGTGGGGGCGAAGAGATGGGTGGGGGAGTGGCTGCAGGAGCAGGGAAGGAAGGAAGAGGAAGACAAGCTGAAACTGACTGCGCGGCGGCTGCTGTGGTCGCAGTGAGAGAGTCATACTGTGACTCAGACACTTACAAAATGTATCCAGAGTGGAAGTGAAACATGGTTTTGTCCTTTATTGCTGCCATCCCGTTTATTATTATGACGATTCTCTATAATGGTATAATGGAATATTCCCGCCAGGTACTGTGAGGTATGAGCTGAAAAAGGCCTCTCATCTGTCCTTTGTGTACAATTACAGGTCATGTCCTTTGGTTTATTAACACCTCGGTGCCACAGTCGCCCCGGCCGGCATGCTCCAGTAGTGACAGGACCCCCCAATCAGTCAGCAGGTACCTCCATCCTGCTTCCTCCAGGCTGCTTTCTTTATGATAGTCTCATAGCAGGAATTAAGTTTTTGTCTCTGCTGCTCCCTCCCTCAGCACTGTTTGATCCAAGAGAAACGTGCCTTGTAAGGAAGCAGGATGTTCACAGGCTCCACCAAGCTGCCCCCCGCCAAAACCCCTCAGCCTGAGCGGCTGGATGAGGTGTACGCCGCCTTACGTCGAGGCTTACAGTGAGTGGATACTCGGCTAGCGTGGCTGCCAGGTAGAACATCAGTGAAACATTTCCTTTTGTTGTTTTTGTTAGGTCGTACTTGCAGGTCCACCAACTGGAGCTGGACAGTCTGGGACAGCAGATCAGAGAAAACAAGAGGAATGGTCGACTGGTGAGAGCCGGTCTATTCAGAACCAGTCTCACTGGTATCGAGTGGTGCCAGTCGGGACGCTAATTGCACTCTTTGTGATGCTAAATGTTTTATATTCTTCCACAGGGGTCTTTGTATGAGCAGGACAAGGTGAGTTTCATTCACTGCTGTTGTATACACTCACTGGCCACAGCATTAGGTACACCTGCACAATCTAAAATACGGTCCTTTGCAAAGAGGTGGTCATTTAACATTGTTTACTAGCATGGCTACACCCGTAGGAAGCAGTAAACATACATGATGAACTGAGTAGCAATTGCCACACAGCATTTTTTTTCATCACAGTTTTCTCTACTGGTCACTGCTCTCCATGCAGCTATCTTTATTCTGAGGTGCACAATCCAATATATCTTTACTTAAGGCAACCTATTATGCTAATTTTCTGAGCTTTGTATTGAGTTGTGGACTTCTTTCAAGCAGCTACACATGCTAAACCACACCTTAATTTACTCCACCCCTGTCCCTCCTCAAAGTACGTCCACTCCACTGTCATTGGTCACACTCCCAAGTGCTCCCGAGGACTTCCGTATACGTAGGTTCGCAGTTACCGAGTGCAGGCAATCTGCAGCCCTTATGAGGAAGTCTGGATCACATTCACTTCAGTAGAACTCGGTATTAGAAAGAACTCTGTAAAACAGATCCAAAACTTCTTTCATTGGTCACTTCCAAATGTGCAACCCTCATTATCTAACACCCTAGCAGCGTTTAACACAAGAATACAACATTATAACAACATATATAGGTCAGAAAAGTGGAATATCCCCTTTAATGAAATAACAACCAAACCATGTCAATTCACCGTGAGCATGAGCATTATTATTTGTGGAAAGGCAGAATGTTTCATTCAGTTCTCCTTGGATTCTGGAACTGCACTTCCGTCCTGGGGGCATGAATTAGTGTATATACTGCACAAACACAAATTTAACTCAAAATGTGGCCAGAGTCCACGTAATTTTGGGTTTAACTGCACATGGACTCGGAAACTGTGAAATACATTAATTCATTCATTTTCAACCGCTTATCCTTAGAGGGCTGCGGGGGGTGTTGGAGCCTATCCCAGCTGTCTTAGGGCAAGAGGCGGGGTACACCCTGGACTGGTCGCCAGCCAATCACAGGGCACATATAGACAAACAACCATTCACACTGACATTCATACCTATGGACAATTTGGAGACGCCAATTAACCTAGCATGTTTTTGGAATGTGGGGGAAAACCCACACATGCACGGGGAGAACATGCAAACTCCACACAGAGATGGCCGAGGGTGGAATTGAACCCTGGTCTCCTAGCTGTGTGGCCTGCGCGCTAACCACTCATAAACTGTGAAATGCATAGAAAAGGTATACATAGTCTTAAGATCTCCTAATTTTGCCTTTTTTATTTTAGCAAGTGAAAGCCATAGAGAGATTCATGCGTCGCTTGGAATTCCACCTCAGCAAGGTGTGTTTATTCAGCTCATAACTGTACAGTACCTATAAATGTACAGTAACTAGTTATTTCAAGCCGACAGTGATTGATGCCTCTTGTCACGTGTGATATTGTAGGTAGAGGAGCTGTACGATGCTTACTGCATACAGCGGCGACTTCGAGACGGCGCCAGTAAAATGGTGGCAGCCTTTAACTCCGCCACTGGGAGTAAGGAGGCCAGGGAGAGCCTGAGTGAGGCAAACAGAGGCTTCAGGGAATGTACAGAGGTGAGTGACTGAACCAGAGTTGGCGTATGAGCTTCACGTTCTTAACGTTATTCCCTTGACATTTATGGCCTATACTGTATGTTGATGTCTATGTTAGCATATGTGCTCACTGGAGAGTGAACTGGAAAGCCACATGGGAGAGTTTCATGTCAAGATGAAGGGTGAGTCACTTTTCTACACTCATCACTTTCTCTTCCCTCTTCTCCTCAATTTACCATTTTGTGTTCATGTTACAGGCCTTGCTGGCTTTGCCCGGCTATGTGCTGGTGACCAGTATGAGGTAAAAGTTTATCCAAACATGGTTCCTGGCTCTGTAAAAATGTGTGAAGATGATATGTCATGTTTTTATTGAATGTTCCAAATATTTTGTTTAATGGGAAGCATAACATATTCTCTCACTGACTAGGTGCTAATGCGTTACGGGCGGCAACGCTGGAGGCTACGGGGTCGCGTGGAAGTCAGCAACAAACAAATGTGGGACAGTGAAGAGTACATCTTCCTGCCTCTTGTCACTGAACTCTTATCCATTAAGGTAAGCAATGAATGAGACGTGTGTTACTGTGTTTAGGTAGGAATTGTTCCAAGTATATTGTCTTTTTTTTCAGGTGACAGAGCTAAAGAGTCTGGCCAATCATGTGGTAGTGGGTAGTGTGTCCTGTGAAATGCTCGACTTGTTCTGCCCCCTGCCGCAGACGCTTGCGGTGGACATCAACGACCTGGGAACGGTGAAGCTCAATTTGGAGGTCACTTGGAGGTATGGAAACATGCAGCAACACACATTCAGGGTCCCAGTCCTCAAAATATCCTAACATAAAAGATAGATTTGGTAAAAAAAACTAGTTGATCTGAGGCCACACAAACAGATATTTTCAAAAAGGCACATTTGCCTCTTCGCGGTGTCATGTGCACGCCAATCAGAAGCATCAATGAAGTCATTTCCGGACGCGGCCCAATAACAAACATGGTGAGTCACAAGAGGAGTTATGCATGTAAAAATGAGTCAAACAAGCACACAAGTCCCCTTATTGCTGAAATGAGATTATAACATATACATGACAATCAGTCATGCACAACACTTCCACTAATACTTTCATTTTTTTGGAAGTATGTTGTGTTTGTGTTATTACTGTACACGTCTCCAACACATCATCAGTAGGGTAAAACTAACCTCACAATGGTCTAAACCCAGCCCACGTTCCCTATTAGTGGGTGAACAATCCAGCGCTTGGTGAATTCTGTTTAGGTAGGAGTCGACATCGAAGGATCAAAAAGAGACGTCGCTATGAAGGCTTGGCCGCCGCAAGCCTTTTATCCCTGTGGTAACGTTTCTGACACCTCCTGTTTGAAACCCAAAAAAGTCAGAAGGATCATGAGGCCTCGCTTTCATGGTCTGTACTCGTACTGAAAATCAAGATCAAGCGAGCTGTTTCCATTCTGCTCCACAGGAGGTTTCTGTACTCCCTGAGCTTGCTTTAGGGATTCCTTTTTTGACAGAATGAGTACTGTAATGTCTTTTTGTTGTAATTAGTCCTTACAATCGTACTCCAAACCAGGGTTAGAGGGGGGTTCCTGGTATAACAACCACTTGTTTATTCAACTAATGTCACTTTGGTGAAACACTTCTATGTGAGGACAATGTTAAAAAGCCATAGCATTTCAGTATGTGGAAACTATGGAATGGATTGAGTAAGGAACTCAAACAATGCACAACAGTGAGCCAATTCAAGAAACAATACAAGCAGTTGATGTTTGCTAAATACAAGTATGAAGAGTCTTGAACCAGTCATGATGTATTATATATATATATATGACTATATTGACGGTTACTATGGTACCCATTATATTATACGGTCATATCACCTCGTACTTTGGTGTGTGACAAAAAAATAGAATAAAATATAATTAAAAAATTATATATTAGAAAGGACGGCACGGCGGACAAGTGGTTAGCGCGCAGACCTCACAGCTAGGAAACCAGGGTTCAATTCCACGGCCATCTCTGTGTGGAGTTTGCGTGTTCTCCCCGTGCATGCGTGGGTTTTCTCCGGGTACTCCGGTTTCCTCCCACATTCCAAAAACATGCTAGGTTAATTGGCAACTCCAAATTGTCCATAGGTATGAATGTGAGTGTGAATGGTTGTTTGTCTATATGTGCCCTGTGATTGGCTGGCGACCAGTCCAGGGTGTACCGAAGACAGCTGGGATAGGCTCCAGCACCCCGCGACCCTCGTGAGGAAAAGCGGTAGTGAATGAATGAATGAATATTACAAAGGCAGGAAGTGAACAAATATAACAGTTACTGATTGTAAAGTACCAGATAGAGGGGTAGGATGCAATAAGCTTTGCTTCTTCCTACTCCTTTTGGACATTTGGACTTGAGAATTGATTATGTGATGCCCTGAATTGTAACCTAATGCATGTTCAAATAAAAATAAACCATTACCATTTTACTCTTTAATATCCATCTCCTTTCTCTCTATTCTTCTCATTCCAGTCCATTTGATAAGGATGACCAGACATCATCCACCAGTACAGTTTCCAAACGTCTGCTGTCCAATCAGAGCCCTCCAGACACGCCCTCCATGCGGGAGCAAGTGTTTTATGTGAGTCAACGGGCAACATTTTCCATTAAACCTTTATTCTTTGCTCACTGGCTGCTTCATCCGCTACACCTGATGTGCTGCACCGTGTAGTTAAAGTGTCTTAACTTTTGAGCTATTCAGTCCGTGCAGTAGTACAATGACATAAGAGTCCAGGTGTACCTAATAAAGCGGCCAGTGAGTGTACCCACTGATGTTTGCCTCACTCACGGCTTGCTATTACTTTCATTTCACTGGCTTGTTCTGTTTCAGCTACTCCCCACCTGCTTTGTGTGTAGCGGTAGCACTGATGTGTGTGAGGATAATCACACAGGACTGTGTGTCAGGTCGTGTGGTTGTGGAAGTGGCGTTCCTAATGCGGGTAGTGCTGCGGCGAATGATGGCGCTAGAGGGCGGTGTGACATCAGCAGCATGTATGAGCGGAGCTGCGGCCCTTGTAGCTGTTTAATCGTGGTTGAGTAGCCATCCAATATGTTCCTCCTCTTCCTCACCTCGCTGAAGAGCACACGTCACAAGGGCGCAGCGCAGAACTGCCGGCTGACGGAGGCGGTCCATAAGAGAGTGACGGACGGGACGGCTTCCTTATCCTGCGAACTGAGCCGTGCAAGAACCCCATCCAGCAATTTACAGTTGGTGTGTGGGACGTAGTCGTAGTGCTAGTGGAGTTTGCTAGTTTCATAGTGATAGCAAGTGATTGACTCTTCTGAGCTGAATCATTCCCTGCCGTATCCACTAGGGGCGCTAGAAAAGGTTATTAGTTAGCATGCCGCTTGATCATGTAGTCAACAAGTTACAAAATTATAGAGGAAAACATATTTTAATTTCTGACAACAATGTCAGTTAATCAAGTGATGTTTAAAATAGATTTTTACAAAATTGGAAAACACGCAAGGCTGTTTTTACATCAAACTACCGTAAATTCCGGATTATAAGCCGCTACTTTTTCCCCCAAACTTTCAACCCTGCGGCTTAATCAGTGATGCGACCAATTTATGTAATTTTTCTAGCGACCGCCAGGGGCTCTCGAGTAGAAAATGTAAGATTAAAACCGGTGGAATATATATGAGTCGAGGAAGACTGCAACTTCTTGTCTTGTGCATAAATGAAATTAGCGTGAACATACCCTCATCATGGAAAATGCAAAAAGAAAGGCGTATGATGCAGCTTTCAAGCTAAAAGCAATCGAGCTGTCCGATAAAGAAGGAAACAGAGCGGCTGCACGTAAACTTGGCATAAACCAATCGATGGTGAGAAATGGCAGCGGGAAGAACTGGAGCAAATGTAAAAAAACGAAAAAAGCTTTCAGAGGTAATAAAACATGTAAATATGTTTACATGTTTTAATGTGGGCACATGCGGCTTATATACAGGTGCGGCTTGTGTATGTACAAAATCGCTTTTCCTCTAAAAAAGACGAAAAAAGCTTTCAGAGGTAATAAAAGCTGTCTTTCTTTGTAAATATGTTTACATGTTTTAATGTGGGCACGGCACATTTTCTGTGCCGCTTATCTTCACTTGGGTCGTGGGTATGCTGGAGCCTATCCCAGCTGTCTTTGGGCAAGAGGCAGGGTACACCCTGGACTGTACATATTTTTTTCGAATATTCCCTATCCTGTTTGGATTGACAGTGTGATCTTTAGGCCAGTAATGACATCGTTTTGATGGGAAGGTGTATGATTGCATCCGACTTTAGGTGATTGTATCCTAAGAACTGGAGCAAATGTAAAAAGACGAAAAAAACTTTCAGAGGTAATAAAAGCCGTCCTTCTTTGTAAATATGTTTACATGTTTTAATGTGGGCACATGTGGCTTATATAGAGGTGCGGCTTGTGTATGTACAAAATCGCTTCTCCTCTAAAAATGTAGTGGGTGAGGCTTCTAATCAGGTGCGCTCTATAGTCCGGAAATTACGGTATATAAGAAATAATTGGTGCAAATATTTGTAGTGGTGAATAGTTCCCTGTGTCAGTCATAGCTGAGTTGTATTACTTCAGTGGTTCCCATACTTTTGTAAGTAATAAAAGTCAGCCATGTGCTTGTAAACCACGGACCTAAAACAGATTGTTTGCTTGTTGGGTTCCACCTGTTTTCTCATACCCGCAGGCCCAAAAATGTGTCCATTGTTCTCGATGTGTGTGTGCTGCGTGAATAAATCTGACCTGAATCGCAGTGGACTTGCAGGTTTTAAAGCACTCATTTGTTCCACGTCCTGCAAGGAACACATCCATTGGGTTTTATTACTTACTAGGTGCTACATTTGTCAGCACTGGTTATGACCGCCATGTGCCACTTTGAGGGCCACTTTGTTTATTAGTAGTTTTAGCTTTTTTTGGAAAGCAATTTATGAGGGGAATTGAATTTTTAGGCATACCTGCACATTTTAATGAGCGTGTGGAAAAGCGTATACCAAATTGTGTCTTTGCAAAGATAATAATGCTCAGTTTTGATTTGTAACTATGCTAGCAGTCCTACCAACATCTTCTTCTCTCCTCCGCAGTCTCTGCTGAAGCGACAAGGGGAGCTCGACAACGGCACCGTTTGGTCTAACTCCTCCGAATCCTCTGACGACTCCTCCAGCCCGGCGCTGGCCCACCATACTCAGAGGCTGTCGGCCTCCAACATCACCGCGCCGCTATCGCTCACGCCGCACAAGTCCAGCGTATCGACGCCGTCGCTTTCATCCAACCAGGAAGAGGATGAGAACGAAGCCGGCGAGGTTTTCTCTCAGACAGATTCGGTGCACAACGGTCACCCTCAGACTTCCTTCTCAAGGAGCCAAGTCGGCGAGACTGGCGCAGAATGTACTGTGACGGACAGGCTGTCTGTCCAATCAGAGGTTCTGGAAACCATGGCAGAGCTGAACTGCTCATGCTCAGATGTTTCCTCCACTGCCGCTGAGTCCTTAGAGAGGACAGACGAATGCGGTAGCATGCACGCTAACAATCCACCTGAGGACTCCACAGTCTGCACCAAAGCAGGGACCACAGACGCTGAGGGACCAAGGCAGACGGATCTAAAACAATCAGATGGAGCTCCAACTGTAAGTTGACGCTTCTGGTTATTCACTCATTCCCTACACTACCTTCTGATGACTATCTAGCACTACATTTGGTCCACAGGTCCCTTTTCCTACTTCTTCAAGTTTCACTCAGGAAGTGGAGACGGCGCTTGAGAGTTTTGACTTTCTGAACTGTTCCGACCTGGAGGATGAAGAGGAAGAGGGGCATCAAGAAGTGGTGGAGCACCAAGAAACGTCTGAGCACCAAGAGGAAGACGAGCAACAAAAGGAAGAGGAAGAGACACAAGAGGAAGAACCACAAGTGGAAGATACACAAGCGGAAGAAACACAAGAGGAAGAGGAAGACAAAATAGAAAAAGAAGCAGTCGAGGGGCACCATGTAGAAGATGACAGTATGACTGAACCAGAGAAGACAGAAGAGGCGGAGGAGGAAAAGGACAAAGATAACTTCTACTCAGGAGGAAGGTATGCAGACTCTCTGCTTTATTCCACAGTTCTGCAGTAGAACTCATAGAAACATAGCAACACCACGTCAGGTAGACCTGCACAGTCCAGTGAGATCTTATAGAAGAACACGTCCACATTTTATCCACCAATGTCAGCGTTATGAAACCATCTGAAAGTAAGAGATGATTATTTGGCAAAACAAATAAAAGGCAGGCGGCACGGCGGTCGAGTGGTTAGCGCGCAGACCTCACAGCTAGGAGACCAGGGTTCAATTCCACCCTCGGCCATCTCTGTGTGGAGACCCGGGATCGATTCCCGAGACACCAAGGATACCCGGGTTCGGTTCTTTCTGTTTTCATGTTCTTTCTGTGCGTCGTTTTTTCCGGGTACTCCGGTTTCCTCCCACAACAAATACGTAACCATCTTCTTTCATGTGTCCAATCAGCGATGAAGAGACAGGAGACGGTTTGGAGTTCCTGATGGAGGCTCCGGAGGGATTTAGAAACTCTGATGAAGATTGTATTTCTGAATCGCAGGTAAGGTGCTGTCTGATGAGTTGACGCTGCTTCCCCCTTGAAGAAGTCTTTGGTACTAAATGTGTAACATTATTAGGAGTCTAATGTGGAAGAGGAACAGGATTTGGGTCCGGTGCAACTCCCTGAGGAGGAGCCTAGTGAGGAAAATGGAGACGACCAACACCGTGAGTGTTTGCTGTAATAAGTAATAACTGTGGCTTTAATTTTTCAATGTTTTTTTTGTTCCTTTTTCAGAAGAGAGGTCACAAGATGCTCAGGAGGAGGAGGAGGAGGAGCGTCGTCCCCCTACTCCCAGCCAATTGGCCCCCACTGTGTTTCAATGACACACAGCATCCAGCCATTTCCACTCGTCTAATGTGCTCATTGCCAAGTCCCACTCAATCGACAAACAAGCTCTTCCATTGCTGCAGAGTTTGTGCACGTATTCGCCTTGTTCGGAGTCTTTTTAATGGCATTGCGTTGCCTGCATTAATACCACTTTTGTTCGAATCCACTAAAAGCAGGCTTGGATTAATTTGTTCCATTTATTTAAGTGATCAAACAGTGGAGAGGATGTATTTCCTTACTCAGCATCCAATCAGTCACTGGGGTAAACAAAGGCAAACATTCCAAGCATCTAAACTTGCAGTATTGATGGATTGGGGATGTTTTGCAGTGTTTTCCAGCAAGCCAAGCTCTTAGGAAGGACTCCACGAGCATGTGATGTTTGTCTTTGCTTACAAAGCTGTGGGGTTATTTCCACAGCGGTAATGTATTCTACTTGTGTGACAATGTGTCTTTTAAGCTACACCAGGACTTGAGCTGCCTTATGATCACAACTTTTTAGGGATTTTATTTTATTTCCACACTTGCAGGATTGGAGTTCATATTAATGCAATTTGCTGTGTAAAGGTATTATTCAAACCTGCATGTGTAGGTTCACACTGCCAGCATGTCCGCTGTAAAAGACTCATTTGTAAAAAAAAAAAAAAAAAAAAGTCTGTCCAAAAGAGGTCTCTTCAAGAGTAGCCTCAGTGGGGCGCTTCAGTGTGTCAGCATTATTTTGCTTTACGTCATCGTGCAAAACGCCTCTTTATTCAGAAAGTGCCTCGAGTGATGGATTTAAGGTTGTAACAAAAAAGAAAAAAAAAAGTGAACAGGCAAAAAGCAAAGTGTTTATTTTGGAATTACTTTTAAGAGTGTTCACCATAAGAGATATTTACTGTTTCATATAAAGAATTGTATATGTCCTGAAATGTTTATGTTCAGAAATGTTCACTTTATAAAGTTTTCTTTTAAATGAACACATCATTGTCTTCCTGAATAACATCCAATTTAATTACTGGTAGATATTTTTAATGAAGCAAAGACCGGTTGCAAATGGGCAAAACTTCCATATTTCAATGAAATGGATTGTAGCTAAATTGTGGTCAATGCACATGGTAGATTTAGGTAGCATTGGCAAACATGTAAAAATAACTTCTTTGTTCACATTTTAAGTTAAAGAAAAGGTATAGTGAACAGCATCCAATGCCAGTGCATCAAATGTGAGAATGCCATAGACACTACGTGAAACAATGTGAACTGATTCCATTCAGTGCAACAAAACCACAAACAAGCAAAGAAAAAAGGTTGTACAAATAAAGCATTTGCAATATTTCAATATGAACACCACATTAGTTGAAACACCTCATTCCCTGTTCAGCAAAACAAGGCTGAAACTTGAACAAACTTTGCAATAAAACTTGCTGTGAATCAGCACAACAGGAGCACACTTACAAAGAATCCTGCACCAATAAAAGCAGTGAAGAATATTATAAATAGAAAAAAAGATTCAAATGGGATTTAAAACCCTTATTCTTCACAAACCACAGGTTCTTTGTCCAATGTGTCCTCTTCTAAAAGACAAGAGGTTCGTCCAGATGCCCGCTCAGCTGAGACAAAGCTGCACTGAGCTTGGCTCTCAGCTCAGAATAGTTGGGCTGCTCAGTGTACTGCAGATTCGCAACTGCGGTCAGGTAGCTCAGAAATGCACCTAAACAAACACAAATACACCCATAAGCCTCAGTTCATTTTACTTGTGGTAATATATATAATTTTAAATTTTAACTTACTGGAATCTCTCTTCTGCCCAAAGCAGTGACTCAACAGTGCTGGAACGTCATCCATGTACCTAAAATAAGGTTACATATAAAAAACGGGGACCACATTGGGTCATTTTGCACATCAGTGTTTCTCACTCCCTTACCTCTGTTTAAGGGCGGCCACCTTGTCCGGGTCGGTGAGGGTGCTCCATGGCAACACCCCCGTGTGCCAATGCAGCATGCATTGTACAGGTACAGGGTGAGGACGGTCTACCTTGTCAGAATGCTGGTAAAGGAAAGATAGAATGTTTCTATTCAATTCTTCCAATGTGAAATATTTCCTTGAAATCAATCCTTTTAAACAGTGTGACAACTCGACAGGAACCACACCCTCAAAGAGGTCATGGGGAATGTCTGGAGGAAATCCAGTTATCGGGTGAAAAAATGAGAGCTGGTCAGAGAGGACACAGCCCTGTGTAACCCCGTAACTCTCTTCTCTGACATACACAAATATGTAGATCTGAAACTTTCACTGAAACCAGCTAGCCCGTGGGCACCAAGGTTGTCGGCCACAACACAATAGACTGTCCCTTTAAGAGAAAGACCACACGCTTCAATGAAGACACCCTGTTCCTCAAGAGTTTTGAGGTCATTCAAAAGAGGACCCCAAATCTTTCCATACCCAAACTGCCTAACATCCTCAGATTTGCACAAAATGGCCAGTTGCATGGCATGAGGTGCTGAACGATACTTTGCAGGCAGATTAGCAAGAGTCCAGTAAACTGCACAAATCTTGTGTATTTTCCGAGTGTAAGTTCCGAGTGAGTTTGCAATTTCAAAATCATCAACATAAAGAATTATTGACAATTTTTTACCTTCATCTGAGAGAAGTGGATTCTGCTGGTAGTGCAAGCCATCACAGTGTGACAAATACTGTCCAGGCTGAGAAAGAGTTTCCTTCACTTTCTCAAGTACATCATTTTTCTTTAACAACTGCTGCAGAGATTTCAGAATGGGTACATACATGTAGGGATGCTGCGATGACTCAATTAGGTATTCTACAGGTTTGACAAATGGAAATTTCTCCTGATAATAAGTGTTTCTCCTTTTCGCTGTTGAGAGTGGTCCTTCTGTGGTTACAGATTTAAGCATAACATTACTCTCTGAAATTGCGTTGACAATTTCACTTACAAGTGTGTCAGTTACAGAGCAGTTATGTTTTTTGAGCACTTTCACAACAGATTCTCTGAAGAGGTTGTGATAGTAGGAAGAACTGGTCAATGTGCTCAATTATTTCCTGTGTTGCCCTCTGAGATACATGGAGGATGGTTTGCATTTTCAAAAAGAAGGCAGCCAGATTGTATTCCAACTGCTCGGGTAATCCATCTATGCTTACATCTGCTCCTGAAGCTGCCTCATCTTCATCAAAAACCTCTGGATCATGTTCACTGTCCCCATCTTTGGAATCATCAGATCCATCTTACACTACGATGGAAACATCATATTCTGAAGCATCTTTATGCTGCCTGCATTTGTGTGCATTATATGTGGAGTAAATGTTTGTTTTGAACTTGCATGCTCTGAATGGGCATGGCACCATCTCTTTCAGCTTTAAATGCCCCCTTAAGTGAATAAACATGTCCTTCTCAAGAAAAGGCTGCCTAAAAGCACACAAGGGGCAATGAAAAGCCCAGTTAACAGTCACATTTCTACTGTCTTTCTTTGCCACTCTTTTTTCACCGTGTACTCTTGACAAATGTACCTTCAAAGAATTAAAAGTACTAAATGTACACATGCATTTACTGTACAGGCAAGGTAAAGTTGAAACTGTGGAATACTGACCATGACACAATCTGTAATGTCTCAATAACGGCACTTTCATAGAACTGGCAGAATTACACAGCTTACGTTTCCACATGTCTTTTTTCTGATCCAAACCTCCTCTTAATGCTAAGCTTGCTGTCCTAAAAACGGCTGGACATTTATTGAACTAAACTTTTTGTCACTGACTTTTAAATTTGGGCAAATAAAAACAGGTTGCTAGCAATTAAATCTGTTACACGGGTTAAGGAAACAAAATCCGAAAATACACTCTTGTGAAAACCCTGGTTTAATTAACTTACGTTAGGCACGACGAACGTTAACTAGAGCCACAAAGCTAGTCATCAACTTCACGTTTTAAGCTGCCGAAAATATAATTCTATGGAAAGCCTCGGTTTAACTTACTAACGTTAGCTGCGACGAAAGTTTGCTAGCGATATCGGCCAACAACTTCACTATTTAACTGCCGGAAAAATATAATTCTGTGGAAAGCCTCGGTTTAATTGACTAACGTTAGCTGTGACTAAAGTTTTTTTTTTTTGCGATATCGGCCAACCACTTCACTCTTCAAACTGCCGGTGTTGTGCCGAGTTTTATAATTATGTGGAAAGCTTCGGTTTAATAAACTAACATTAGCTACGACGACCGTTTGCTAGCGATACCGGTTAACAACTTCATTCATCGGGCAACATTTTTATTTGGCAATGTGACACGGTTTGGAGTTGATAGTTAAGAAATACCAAAAGTGTGCAGACAATTACTTTTCTGTTCTGAGGTATGTTAATTGGCTAAACTACCCTTAAAAGCGAACTTCAGCAGTGGGGAAAAGAGAAAGCGAGGGAAAAAAACATTAAAAGTTATTCTTACCATAGACAAGACATCAAGGTCCATTCGCCGCTGGCCTCAGCAAAAGTGAAGAGGTCGTTTCAGATCGCCTTCTGATTGCTTGATGAAACTTAAATAATTCATCTGTGCTCCTCGTGTGGGTACCGTGCTGATGAAGATGTGAGGTTGAACAGGTGCAAACAGGTTCCAGCTGGTTTCACAGAACCCGCTCAAAAATCAAAATCAAATCAGAGAAGATAAGTTTATCTAACTAAATAGGTTTGTTAACGTCTACTTGAAACCCTCTGTAACTTTAAATGAACTAAAAATGAAAGAGTTATTAAAACAATTGTTATCGTTTAAGTATATTCAATTCATTTTAAGTAAGTGAGTGTAAATTTTTTCAAGAATCAAGTCTATTTAACTTAAGTGGTTTAAAAAGATGTACTATTAGGTTTTACAGTGCACTCGTCTAATGTGCTCATTGCCAAGTCCCACTCAATCGACAAACAAGCTCTTCCATTGCTGCAGAGTTTGTGCACGTATTCGCCTTGTTTGGAGTCTTTTTAATGGCATTGCGTTGCCTGCATTAATACCACTTTTGTTCGAATCCACTAAAAGCAGGCTTGGATTAATTTGTTCCATTTATTCATTCATTCATTCATTTTCTACCGCTTTTCCTCACGAGGGTCGCGGGGTGCTGGAGCCTATCCCAGCTGTCTTCGGGCGAGAGGCAGGGTACACCCTGGACTGGTCGCCAGCCAATCACAGGGCACATATAGACAAACAACCATTCACACTCACATTCATACCTATGGACAATTTGGAGTCGCCAATTAACCTAGCATGTTTTTGGAATGTGGGAGGAAACCAGAGTACCCGGAGAAAACCCACGCATGCACGGGGAGAACATGCAAACTCCACACAGAGATGGCAGAGGGTGGAATTGAACCCTGATCTCCTAGCTGTGAGGTCTGCGTGCTAACCACTTGACCGCCGTGCCGCCCTTGTTCCATTTATTTAAGTGATCAAACAGTGGAGAGGATGTATTTCCTTACTCAGCATCCAATCAGTCACTGGGGTAAACAAAGGCAAACATTCCAAGTGTCTAAACTTGCAGTATTGATGGATTGGGGATGTTTTGCAGTGTTTTCCAGCAAGCCAAGCTCTGTACCTTGTATTCTATGTATTCTACTTGTGTGACAATGTGTCTTTTAAGCTACACCAGGACTTGAGCTGCCTTATGATCACAACTTTTTAGGGATTTTATTTTATTTCCACACTTGCAGGATTGGAGTTCATATTAATGCAATTTGCTGTGTAAAGGTATTATTCAAACCTGCATGTGTAGGTTCACACTGCCAGCATGTCCGCTGTAAAAGACTCATTTGTAAAAAAAAAAAAAAAAAAAAGTCTGTCCAAAAGAGGTCTCTTCAAGAGTAGCCTCAGTGGGGCGCTTCAGTGTGTCAGCATTATTTTGCTTTACGTCATCGTGCAAAACGCCTCTTTATTCAGAAAGTGCCTCGAGTGATGGATTTAAGGTTGTAACAAAAAAGAAAAAAAAAAGTGAACAGGCAAAAAGCAAAGTGTTTATTTTGGAATTACTTTTAAGAGTGTTCACCATAAGAGATATTTACTGTTTCATATAAAGAATTGTATATGTCCTGAAATGTTTATGTTCAGAAATGTTCACTTTATAAAGTTTTCTTTTAAATGAACACATCATTGTCTTCCTGAATAACATCCAATTTAATTACTGGTAGATATTTTTAATGAAGCAAAGACCGGTTGCAAATGGGCAAAACTTCCATATTTCAATGAAATGGATTGTAGCTAAATTGTGGTCAATGCACATGGTAGATTTAGGTAGCATTGGCAAACATGTAAAAATAACTTCTTTGTTCACATTTTAAGTTAAAGAAAAGGTATAGTGAACAGCATCCAATGCCAGTGCATCAAATGTGAGAATGCCATAGACACTACGTGAAACAATGTGAACTGATTCCATTCAGTGCAATAAAACCACAAACAAGCAAAAAAAGGTTGTACAAATAAAGCATTTGCAATATTTCAATACGAACACCACATTAGTTGAAACACCTCATTCCCTGTTCAGCAAAACAAGGCTGAAACTTGAACAAACTTTGCAATAAAACTTGCTGTGAATCAGCACAACAGGAGCACACTTACAAAGAATCCTGCACCAATAAAAGCAGTGAAGAATATTATAAATAGAAAAAAAAGATTCAAATGGGATTTAAAACCCTTATTCTTCACAAACCACAGGTTCTTTGTCCAATGTGTCCTCTTCTAAAAGACAAGAGGTTCGTCCAGATGCCCGCTCAGCTGAGACAAAGCTGCACTGAGCTTGGCTCTCAGCTCAGAATAGTTGGGCTGCTCAGTGTACTGCAGATTCGCAACTGCGGTCAGGTAGCTCAGAAATGCACCTAAACAAACACAAATACACCCATAAGCCTCAGTTCATTTTACTTGTGGTAATATATATAATTTTAAATATTAACTTACTGGAATCTCTCTTCTGCCCAAAGCAGTGACTCAACAGTGCTGGAACGTCATCCATGTACCTAAAATAAGGTTACATATAAAAAACGGGGACCACATTGGGTCATTTTGCACATCAGTGTTTCTCACTCCCTTACCTCTGTTTAAGGGCGGCCACCTTGTCCGGGTTGGTGAGGGTGCTCCATGGCAACACCCCCGTGTGCCAATGCAGCATGCAGTAGCCTAGAGACTGTAGATCACTGCGGCGCGACTGAGCTGAAAGAGGTTAATACATAAAGTACGGATCACATTGACGGCAGTAGAACTCAGTGTTAGAAAAAAAAACAGTGTAAAGCCGTCCAAAATATCACTCCCAAATGTGTAAACCTCATTATATGACGTTTTGGCATCTTTTAACCCGGGAATACAACATTCTAACAACATTTCAGAAGTGGAATAAGCATAATGGGTCCCCTTTAAGAGGTACAATACTGTGATGTCCGAACAAGTGGTCAGCTCACCAACTCCTTTATGAGCGTCCAAGCTGATAAAGTCCAGAGAGCCTTCAGGTAGCGCTCTTCTGCCTTCGGAATACTCCACATGTTGTCCACTGGGACAGTACCTGAAGGCGTGGGAGTATCCAACCAAATACACCTGAACACAAACACAATGGTAAACAAAAAATGAGTTCCCGCCCACATTGTCTTCATAAAGACTTGTTACCTGTGTGGCCTGTCCTGATAGGATGTAGATGTTTTCAGCCTTCACATCACAGTGAACATACTCGTTAGAATGGATGTAGTGAAGCACATCCAGCTGGAAAAGGAGACGACATCAGACAGGAGTCGAACATTGCACTCAATGAGGGAGAAACCAGGAAAAGATGCTCACTAATCTGCAGGTAAGATGGAGAACGGTCTTCTCTGGAAGAAGCTTGTCCTGCATGACAGATGGCAGAGACTGGCCAATGGAGGAGAAAATCAAGAACCTGAATAAAGCAACCAAACATTTACACACAAGCCAACACTAAAATGGGTACTAAAGAAAAACAGAAAGTAGTTAATATCCACACCTGTAAGAATCTGTGTAAAAACCAAAACCGGCACAGGAAGGAATTCCAAGCAAGTCCATGTTTTGCTGCTTGATCCACTTTTTCACTGTAGGAATGATGCAGTTCTGTTATAATGCGGTTTGGAATTGTACTTTTTTTCATAGGTTGGCTGTTCCTGCAACTTATACTCCAGAGCGACTTACAAATGAAAAAAAATATATACAATATTGACAATATACATACATATGTATACATGGAATATATATGAATATATATATATATATATGGAATATTGACATACACACACATATATATATATACATACACATATATACATATACATATATACACACACATATATACAGTGAAGAAAATAAGTATTTGAACACCCTGCTATTTTGCTATTTCTCCCACTTAGAAATCATGGAGGGGTCTGAAATTTTCATCGTAGGTGCATGTCCACTGTGAGAGAGATAAACTAAAAAGAAAAATCCAGAAATCACAATCAAAAAGGGTTTACATGTTAAAATAAAACACTAAATAGTCACCAGATGAAGGTCTTGCAGCCCTCTGCAGAAAGTTCTGCTCATTGAAGATTCTTCCGTCTTTAGCTCCCTGCAATTAAGATTCAATTCATTGTTAATGTTCTTGGAGTTCTTCTTGGAGTTCATGTAGATGGTAGGGATATCACAAGATGTCGTGAGATTAAAACATGACAACATTTCTCCTTCAGAAAAAAAGTGTTGTGGGCATTGTGTCTGGGACAACAATTAATTAATTAATTGATCGCACAATAATAAATAAAAATGAGCTTCATATATTGTCTGTTTTCCTTGTCTCCTGCCTCCAACCAGACAGGAAGAGGGTTCACCCAATGCATTGGTTTCAGCACGGCATGAAGGGAGTGAGCCCGTTTGCCATCAAGCCTCAGTGGGCGGCGGCGTGGCCGTTAGCATACACACAGAGTGCAGAAGAGTTTAACTAAATTCAAATAAATTAAACTGTAATATATTTTTAATTGTTTTTTTGTTAAAGGGGACCTATTACGCTCATTTTTCAGCCCTTTGTACTGAGTTACGGACTCCTATAGAGCAGTTACACACGATAACCAGCACACAAAGCTTTATAGTTCTTCCAGAATCTGCACCTATTCAGCTGGATTTCTTTGGATTTCATGGTTCCCACAAATTTATTCTACCCACAGGCCGCCTGCAGGCTCGGCCAAACCAAACCTTCTAGGAGTTGATAATTAATGTATCTAATAATGCCCATATAAGGAACTCCACCCGTCTGTGATGTCACAAAGGGGCACGCTTTTTGAAACAGAGCGTGCAGGCGTTATCCACATACAATATGTCAACAATATATGCTTGCTGCAGTTTGGCTCACCATTTTGAGGATGTAACTGGATTCACTGGAGGAGGACTTTTTGGACCCTTTTTCTACAACTGGAAAACAAAAGACAAAGATACAGTCACGGGATACCGCATGGTGTAACTCCTGAACTGTTTCGCACAAAAACACGACAAAGTGTGAGAATCACCACTAATTTTGGTGCACAAACTTTGAGCAAGATTTGTTGAAAAACATGGCTGCCATTAAACTCCATAGATCACCGACCATCCTCATGTTTGAGCATGTGGTACATGTATGCTAGCATGAAGTTAATGTAGATCAGGGGTCTCAAACACGCGGCCCGCGGGCCAAATGTGGCCCGCAGGACACTAGTTTGAGGCCCCCGCCTTGATATGAAAGTTTAATGTTAGTGCGGCCCGCGCAAGTTTGATATGGATGCTGTATGGTATCATGTACCCAGAAAAAATTATTACGTTTGATTAATGTTCATGTTAAAGGTTAAATAACTGTTAATAGTTATCCTCCCTATCCGTGTGGAAGTGGTAGGTTTTTGGCTATTTAAGTTTAAAGGAAATAACTTGAAGGCTACCGTTTAGGTCGCTAGCTCTCTAGTTTGCGAGTTAGCATGTGTCTCAAGACCCTGCAGTTGCGCAATGTGTTGTAAATAAAAAGAGTATAAATGTGACTATAGTCGTGTTTTGTCATGTCTACAGGGCTCTAATAATGCTTTGTTCATTTTAATCTGAAAAAAATAATTTGTCTACCCACCAACTATATGTGGTTTCTTAAGTTTTTATTATTTGCTGTTTTATTATTATTATTATATTCATTTATTTATTACTGATTGATTGTTTTTTTTTTTATTCTTGATTTGTTTATTTATTTGTCATCTTATTTTGTGTAGAAAAATAAAAAGTAAGATATTTGAGAACAGTGGAATGTTTTATCAGAGCTTTTCTTGTAGAAAATTGGAACCAAAGCAAAGTTTTGATGCGGCCCAGTCTCAGCCAGACCCGAGCTCCAGTGGCCCCAAAGTAAATTGAGTTTGAGACCCCTGATGTAGATGCTAGACTGAATTGCTTCCTGGTGTCACTCATGAAACGCCACCTTGATACACAAACTCCGTCATGCTCTGACTGAGCAGCTGCATCACTGTCCACTTCCGGCCTGTCATGTCCGTCATCTCTGTACCGTTCTCGAGCGTCTCCAAAGCGACGGTGTGCTTCGGCTTCTTGGCTAAACGAGGAAACAAAGAAATGCTTATGAAACTGCTCATTGTTACATGATTCCATTGTGCAGGTACTGTACATCTCTTGCTGTGGTCGGTGCTTATAAGTTGTAGTTGTGTTTATTTACCCTTGGAAAGAGCTTTGGATTTTGGTGAAGAACCAGTAGCGATGTCTACTGTGGCTTTGTCTGATTTCTCTCCTTGTTCCACAGGCGGTAAGAGTCTCGCCTTTCCTCTAACTGGGGAAAAACAGTGGCTGAATGATGATAATTGCTTGTGATTGTGTGTGTGCTTCTCCCAGTGTGCCAGATCGAGGGGAAGTGACCTCAAGAGTCGTCACCTTCATGACTGGGTTTTGTTTTGGTGAAGATGTACCGCATTCAATATCGTCATCGATCAAACAAATGCAAAATGAACCACACATGTACTGGCCAATCAATTAGACATATTGTTTCCTGCATCCCTTCACAGTTGACCTCTCTTAAAGGGATCCAATACAAGGGCTGTATCAAATATTGGGCCTAAACTAAACTTTGATTAACCCTCGGCCATCTCTGTGTGGTTTGCATGTTCTCCCCTGCATGTGTGGGTTTTCTTCAGGTACTCCGGTTTCCTCCGACATTCCAAAATCATGCTAGGTTAAATGGCGACTCCAAATTGTCCATAGGTATGAATGTGAGTGTGAATGGTTGTTTGTGAATGAACGAACAAATGAATGAATTTTGATTATACCAACTTCAGGGTGCTCAAATATTAATGTAAGTTACCTTGTGTCTTGGAGGGAGGGGCTTCATTCACATTTAATTTGAGCACTCTGTTCAGACGGTAGGATTTACGAGTCTTTCGCAGTGCAGGACGAGGAGAGACATTACTTGAACTTAAACATCCATGTACTGTAGAGCAAGAAAAAGGGTGATATGTTTAGTACACATTACCCCTCTCCATTTTAATACGGTTTAGCCTATGCAGCTCTTGTATTGGATCTCGTAAGATTGCGGTCAAGGTGAATGTGGTAATACAAAGTCCATCTTACCCTCTGTGGAGTCCTGGGAATCAATGGAATCTTTACAGGCTTCATCGACTTTAGAAGGAGAGATGTTTGTAGGAGCTGAGGTGCCTTCTCGTTCTGATGGATCAGCAGAACAGGGGATCTTCTTCCCGCACGAAGGACAAAATTTAAAATCGCTCTGCAGTTTTGTGCCACACTGCGGGCAGAAACGGAAAGTCACCCTGCATGAGAAAACACAGACATATTATAAACACAATGGGAGTGTCAGGAACCTAGAAAAACAACACAATCACATCGTGTTTCAGTGTTTACTGTATTTTTAAATTAACTGCAGATTAGTCAAACTATCAGGTAAACTCATACACAACCAACGGCTCAAATACAAGAATTGTTTCACCAACTTAAAACTATTCATTTTGAAAAATACGATACAGCTCGTGCTAATGTAACGTCCAAAACGGTACCAACTATATTTTATAAACTACACTGACTTGTTAATGTGACGCATTAGCACATTAGACACTATAAAAGAAACACTGCCATAAGACTATGATTAATATTACACAAAACAGAAAAAAATAAATCAATAGATAGAAATAACAACCGATGATGTACCCTCCAAAGTTTAAGATAGTAAAATCCATGGCTGTTGTAAAACGAAAATGATTAGCAAGACGACGATAATATTCCACGATATAACAGTCTGACTATTTTAGATTAGCGCATAAGTAGCGTCTGTAAGAGACAGAATTACACTTATAGTTGGAAAAAAAATCAAAAGGTCATCAAACTATTCACAATACTTTTCAAGTACCTTGTCGAGTCCTCCATGGCAGTGTTTTTCAACTTTTTTTGAGCCACGGCACGTTTTTACATTGGAAAAATCTTGTGGCACACCACTAACCAAAAATTACAAAATGTCACCAAGACCTCACACATGCATCAATACGTCTATCAGAGGAACAAGGTAGGTGTTGCCACACGGATTAATTACATTGCTCTGCCAGTCTTTACACCACAGACACTCGACAGTAGCCACGTTTTTACATGACGAGTTTTTCTCTTTCCGAATGACCTTTCGGGAAACAATGGTATCCATGGAAAGGAATATTCCAGTCTCTTGTCTACATGCGCCGTGAAAATCAAACAGAATAGTCAATAGGGCATGCGCAGTAAAACGTAAACATCAACGTCAACGTCATCAAGTTTTTCTTTAACTTGTTGGAATAACTCCGTATTGCCAGTTTTTCGTCTGTCCAGTCTTGAAATTTGGTTTGAATCAAAAACAACCTTTGCTTAGTCCAGTGCAGATTGCTGGCCTCCATTTTTAAAAGTGAAGAACGTCTGGATCTGCGTGTTACGTCATATCTGAGCATGCGCTGAAAGAACGCACCCCGGGATAAATTTAAACAGGAAAAGATCAAATTCAATCTTGCTAATATTTTATAATTAAACTCAGGACATGTTTTATATAGATATATATTTTCATTTAATAAAACTGCACTTGTGAATAAAGTATAGAAGGGTTTAGATTCTGTTTCACAGATGGCGGTAATGCATACGAAAGCTGCTTGCCAACCGCCAATAAACAACAGAAGAAGAAAAACACCACAAAGAAGAACGCACCCTGACAACTTTCTGTTGAGCGGGTACAAGATACCTCAATCGGATTGGTTAAAGGAATATTCCATCCCTGTTCTATTCTTTCCGTTTGAGCAAATAAACCAAATGCAATTGGACTATTTGGGTCCATGTATACTATTGACGTAATGGCTACTGACATAATATTTGCAAATGATGATTAATAAATGTTAATTATAAAAAGTGATATTGGATAATTGCTCACGGCACACCTGACGGTTTCTCAAGGTACACTAGTGTGCCGCGGCACAGTGGTTGAAAATCACTGCTCCATGGTACAGGATGCTTCTGTTTGTCTTTGTTCTTCTTTGTTGGGATATTATAGTGGCCTCTACAGAAATTGTTGCCCCTATCGGAATGTAGGAGAACTGCAGTCAAGTTGTTATTGCAAAACCAGCAGAGCAATTCACTCAATGTGTTATAAAAATGGAAACTGGATGCTGACTGTATTACCCACATTTATAATGTTGAATGTTTTCTGAATAATTATAAAGAGAAAATTATTTATCATGTTCATTTTATTCAAATTACAGTTCATTATAAATAAAAATGTTGTATTTTCTTTATTAAAATAAATACACAATTTTCTCAAATTATGGCACGAATTTCGATTCATTCAATAGATCAATTCAAATTTTAAGGGAACAAAAATCAACTGGGGCCGGCAGTGGCCGAGCGGTGAGCATAGGCCACACAGACAGGAGATCGGGAAGACCTGGGTTTGATTCTCCACTTGGACATCTCTGTGTTAAGTTTGCATGTTCTCCCTGTGCGTGGGCTTTCTCCAGGTACTCCAGTTTCCTCTAACATAATTGGCAACTCCAAATTGTCCATAGAATGTGAGTGTGAATGATTGTTTGCTTGTATGTGTACCCCGCCTCTCGCCCAAAGACAGCTGGGATAGGCTCCAGCATACAGCATAAGCAGCATAGAAAATGTATAGATGGAAAATCAACTGTATTTGGAACACACATGTTCTTATTTTTACACATGAGTCAGTTTATGGACTTTGAAAAAAAACAACCCTAAAACCATTTTGGACAACAATTGCATTTCAGTGTTTTACTGCCAGTAAGTGTAAATATCATTCATGTAAATTATGAAATTAGCATACAGAATATACAATGTTTATGAAGTGATCTGGAGTATTTGAAATGGAAACTGCAAATACAAATTGCTTCTCAATGAACCTTTGTATAATTGCATGAATATTTTATGCCTTTGTTTTACTCAGAACCTCTATGAAAAATCTAAACAATCAAATAATACAAACACAAATAATACAAATTGTATTATTTGTCACATATACAGTATTTCTCTATATTTCTGTATTACTTACAGAAGACATAATTGGTGCTTATTGTTGAGGAATGTTGTCCCAAATAATTAAAAAGCTCATACAGTATATGACTAATGTTGCCGTTTTATAACTTAGCATTATGGTAAACAAATATTCCCACCCTCAAGCACCCGACAAAGTCACAAATGGCCAAAGGCACGTAAGTGACATACTACACAGCAGGTATCACCAATCAGTAGGTTTATGGCTCACCAACTTGCACGTTTAACCTAAAACAGACACATCACCTTCATATTTAAAGAGGACCTATTATGCTATCTACACTTTTCTGACCTTTAAATGTAATTAGAATGTTGTATTCTCATGCTAAATGATGCCAAAGTTTCAGATAATGAGGTTTGCATAGTTTGGAAGCACTTTGGGCGTGTGACCAATCACAGCGGAGCGGGCATGCCGGAGTGGGGTTGTGGGTGGAATAAATTACAACAGACCGTTTTGGCATGAAGCACAAATCAAAGGAAATACAGCTGGAATAGGTGCAGATTCTGCAAAATCTAAAAAGATTTTCTGTGCGGGTTATTGTGTGTAGCTGCTCTATAGGAGACCAAAACTCAATACAAAGGGTCGAAAAATAAGCATAATAGATCCCCTTTCATTTAAATGACTCCTCAACATTCTTAACATGCGCATTTGCCTTTGTTTGAGCTCTCTGCCAAGTCTGCATTGTTGGGTCCATTGGTTCTGAAGGTGCCATCAGGGATCCAGGACTTGTCCACACATCGTTCCATCCTCTTCATGATGAGGTCGAGTAGGATGTCCACGGCCTCGTTGACATTCTGGCCATTTGCCGCACTCGTCTCAAAGTAAGGGATTCTGTTGAAGCAACAAAATGAATGTAATCTGCATATAACTTTTAGATTAATTTTAGAAAAATGTGCAGTTTGACTTGTCTTAATCCACCTTGACACTTTTCCTTGCCGTGGCAAATATGCGTCATTTCAATGGCATGAAAGCATGAGGACGAGTTTGCACACAATTTGTGACCAAAAATTGGTATGAAATGCCCTGCTAGTGTACAATTTATTTACACCTGAGTAATGTATCGAATACACATGATGTGCATTGTTCTAGAATGGCTGTGCATTGTTTCCGCCACTTCCCACATTCCTGAAGCAGTTGTGACACTATTTGGCGCCGCTGTGTCTTGCGTGATGCCACATATAGCAGGCATCACCCATAGCCTCATTAATTCCTCTATTTGCAAGGAACCTACAAGAGGTTGAACTCCAAAGAAGCTCTCATTGCAGAGAAGAAAAGGCGCCTATATGATCTTACAGCTGCAGAACTATTGTGGAGGGGCTCGGTTTCTTGCCTGGACTCTTCTTCCAAGTCCAGGCACTTGCAAGCCTGACTCTCCCTCTGGTTGCCTTCTTGGGAGGCATCTTGTAGTATTGTTTGCTGATGTCTTGGGAGAGAGTGTGTAAAATGAATATGTGCCGGGTTGATAAGTGACATGCTTTGATACACACCAGCCGCAATGTTTGGGAACAGGTTGTGCAATATTCACAACAAGATCACGTGTGTCAGAATACAAAAACTGTTCTAAATGCACCTTGGCACGCAACAATGGTACTTCACACCAGTTTATGATGAATTGCGTGGACAAAATTTGAGTGCCAAGGTGGCTGTAGAACCTACCATTACTGAGGATACAAACAAAACCTTGATGTGTGCGCCTGCCTAGCTAAGACAAACAGGCTTGCGTTTAATCTTCTAGAAAAGCCTTTTAAAACACTTCATGCTGTTCTCATCCATTACACTATTTGCTTTTTAGTACAGGTGTGCCAGGGTAGGATACTTTACACATGTGGACAAATATTGACTTTTCCAGGAGGGCCAATAGAGTCTGACGTTTCTCTTTTCACTGACTTTAGCAAACATGTTGGCCACTGCCTCATTAGTAAATGTTCCTGGGAGAGGTTTTTGTGTGTGCGAATGAGTGAGACCTACCCGTACTTTTCTGCCAGTTCTCGGGCTTCATCCTCCCTCACGACTCTTTGTTCAGACAGGTCACATTTGTTGCCACACAGAATCACGTCTGGGTTTTCGCAGTAGGCGTGCACTTGTAACTGGCCTGACAGAAACGGTATCATTTACTTTATGTAACATAACAGACATGACCTACAATTAGGAGTGCACGATAAATGACACTGGTATTAAATCGTTTACCACAAAGATACATCCCTATTTCTTAAAGATAAAAACTGTATATGTGTGTGTGTTGACCTACTCATCCAGTTTCGGACATTGAGGAAACTTTGTTCACTGGTGAGGTCAAACAGCAGAAGAAAGCCCATAGCATCCCTGAAAAAGGCAGTGGTCAAACTCCGAAACCTGATAAGAAAGAATAAAAAACCAAAACACAACTGAAGTTAATTGAACACTGAGACGGACAAAGTGTTTGTGTAACACACCTTTCCTGTCCTGCGGTGTCCCACAGCTGCATGTGGATCTTCTGACTTCGATCTGATGAGCCATCAGGACCAGTAGATTTGTATATCTGATAGAAGACACATTTACTGCAACACCTTGCACCATTAGTCACCACAATCTCACTTCACGAGTGCAGTAAAAATGAAGTAAATATCGAACTACACACAACTTTAGAGTAGTCAGTGTGCAGTTTGTACAGCAAGATAGATTTACCATTATATAGCATTGGTTGTTGAAATGTGATGAGTATATTCACTTTTGTGACTCATTTTTGTGTACTTGTTTTTTTTTTAATCACTCTGGGCTTTACAAATATAGACCGGTGTATGTGAACATTTATTTCATTTGGATATCTTTAAAGAGGTGGGAAATGATGGACATTTTAGTGATTGATGGTAAATATTAGCCCTGCTCAGGTGCTTGTTGATGGTAAGAGGTTGCTTGCTTCTGTTACCAACAGGGGTGCACCGATAAAACGTATTCAGGTATATACTGTATATGTATAGAATGTATAAGAGTGTATGTACTCATCCAAAAGATAAAATAAGAAGTAATTAAAGGATTATACACAATTCATTCATTCATTCATTCATTCATTTTCTAACGCTTTTTCCTCACGAGGGTCGCTGGGGTGCTGGAGCCTATCCCAGCCTACCCCGCTTATCCTCACAAGATGCGGGGTACACCCTGGACTGGTCGCCAGCCAATCACAGGGCACATATAGACAAACAACCATTCACACTCACATTCATACCTATGGACAATTTGGAGTCGCCAATTAACCTAGCATGTTTTTGGAATGTGGGAGGAAATCGGAGTACCCGGCGAAAACCCACGCATGCACGGGGAGCACATGCAAACTCCACACAGAGATGGCCGAGGGTGGAATTGAACCCTGGTCTCCAAGCTTATACACAATTACTTTACTAAAAAAATAAACAAACAAACAAATCACTATGACTTAATCACTTTCATTCATGAAGCCTTTGCTTACCACTCGTTTTTCTCTGAAGTCGATTCCAACTGTGGTGATGAACTTGGAATTGAACTTGCCATCAGTATATTGGTAGAGGAAACTGGTTTTTCCCACACCAGAGTCACCCAGGGCTAGGAACTTGATGAGGTAATCATATTCCCCATCAGACATGGTGAGAGCTTGATTTCTAAAACACACACACAGGACATTGCCATTTGCAAAAAAAATGTTGGAAAGATATTCTTTGAATTGTAATGTAATGTAACTTGTATGCATGTTCAAATTAATTAAACCTTTGCCTTTAAATGTGGCACTAGAGAAAATAATACTTTTGTATAGCTGTTGTGTTGACTGACTTTAGTGAAATCTCTAGAATTAATATCTACTCTTCATCTTCATTATTCAGTTGGCATTTGACATTGTGACTGTCACAAAATGGTGGCATTTCCTTTCTACTGATAAATTGTTACACTGTGGTTCTCATATTAAACGTCATGTTAAGATACTTCTTTTCTTTCTTGTTCGGCTTTTCCCTACAGGGGGTCGCCACAACAAATCAATCTACTTGATCCAACCCTGGGCTGCATTATTTTTTTATACACATTTACTGCATTGCAAATTGAGAATGTCACAAGCGTCCAAGGATGGCAGAGGTCTCAAACTCTTCCCAGTAGGGCCGAGACACAGCAGACTTACTCTCCGAGCAGCAGATGATTTAATTGATGAGCTCCTTCCCTCGAATTGGAGGTGTTGATCATTAAAAATCACCTGCTTCAGAGACCGGCTGGACAGAAAACCTGCAGTGTCTCTGCAGGTTTCTCCATGACACCAGTTTTAGACCCCTGACATCGAGCATTCATGAACACATATTGTTTACTACTACGTTTACAATTAAATGTATTCTACATAGCTAATTTTGATTTATTCAACTGCACATTTTCACACTTCACATGGTTGACTAATTCCAGTCAGAAGAACGCGCCGGTACATCATATGACCAGTGTGCAGAAAGAGCGTTCAAACAAGCCTTACATTCTTTCACGGTGACCCCCCACTGATCCTTTCATCTGGAGCCATAAGAAGATTAAGGTCCTTTTGCGAAAGCAAGATGCTTGATGAATTCACTCACAATGATGCTAACAGCTGATAGCAGCACCCATGTGTCTATCTGCTGTGATCTAAGACCACCATGTGCTTGTGCTTTAGAATATTGGTTGGACTACTCAGCTGTTGGCGTGAAAGTCATGCGTGTTATACTTGCTATAGTGTTGTTTGCTATAAGCACATCAGCCATATCAACCCTGGCTGAGCGGTTGTCTGCTGGGACAAGATCATGCATTTCTAATTGGCAGTAGAACTTCAGAGCACTTGAACTCAACTGTTTGACTACTAGCCCATTAATTCATTCATGTATACTTGAGTAAGCATATGAGCTAATTGACTTAATCTCACCACATACTGTTGTTTTATATCTTTCATTACAGCACCTTCATTGGATCCTAATAGCCCCGCTGATCCCCATATTAACTGTAAATCACTACAACAAATTCAGCCTTCATCAGGGTGATTTTTGTTTTGTTTTTTACGTAATCTGCTGTCATAGGTTATAATAATGAAAGATGACACCATAGAAAACAGAAGTGTTAGAAATGTACAGATTTATAGTGGGTCGATACAATGCATGATCATGCAATGTTGAAATTTTTCTTCAATTGTCATTTGTTAGTGTAATATTCAGGTAGCTGGGTTACATAACAGATTTCTATGAATCTTGGCTTAGTACAAGCGAGTACGCGAGTACAATTCAAAAGGGCTGCTGACGACAACGGAGACTCACTCAGTGTGTCTCAACACACTGTTGTGCATGTTTCCTGTCATTTTTTTTTCAGATCATTAAGTGACGGAGTCGAGCAAAAGCCCCTAGTCTACAGCTATTTACATAGTACTCTAATAACAAATTAATATAAAAATTACAAGTACGGAAATATTCTTCTAACATGGTAAAAATGAAAATACATGTAAAAATTCCACAGTGATGAGAAGGAAGCGGAAGTGGGAAATGCCACCAGTAAGAATGAACTTACAATTCTGGAGTAATTAGATCGTTAATAATTGTGATTCTTTGGGGAGGGTGCGGGTTTAGTGCTTTATTAAAAGTGAAATTGCATTCCTACTTTGTTAGTCATGTCACTCTCTCGAGTCATTCTTGCAATTATCATCATTCCTGTATTGACTTTTATGCCTTAGGGAATTCAAGCTAACCATATTTGGGTTGAAAAGACAAAAGCAATGGATCCCTCATGTATTATATGTATACATACAATGTACAGTCATATTTACAGTCATATTTTCTTGGCAGTTAATGAGTGTGTTGTAGTAATCTAACTGACCTCAAGGCAAAGTCACAAATCCAACCATGCTGCCAACCATGTTGAGGGAGGGGCATAATGATAACAATGACTTGATCCATATGGAATTGTCTGTTGTGTGAAAGTGATGAATCATGTGTGTCTTAATGCAACTGAGGCTAAATGGATTGCGCTATTAGGAGCAGAGGCACTCTGAACTAGTCTGACTAGTCCCCAGCTATGGGAAGTTAAGCTACATCCATGTCAACTTCCAGTACTATGTTTATGTTACAAGTCCTCCAGGAAGCATTATGTATTGTGATCAATACAACCATGGCATTAAAACAGGAATTCAGAACATTCAGAAACATCTCAGAATTTAAAAAGTTTTGTTTTAATGAAGTTTTGAAGATTGTCTAGCTAAAAATATTTCATTTTCTATTGTTCTCTCACCCTCTGAGGAAGTAATTGCTATGTTCAAGGTCTTTTCCTGCAGTGGTAGTGAAGTCGGTATCTTTGTTTTCCATGCAGGGCACCCAACAAAAAAACAGCTCTAATCATTTTGTCAGTAAGAAGTAGAGGGCCCACCCTGGGCAGCACTCCAATTCAGGGGCTGAAATCCGGATATAAAAACATGGGAAAAAATTAGGACACCCCATGATGTAACCCTGAACCACTGCACACAAAAGCATGAAGGTTTGGCGACACATGTACCCCTAACTTTGTTGTCTGTGCTTTATTTGTCTGATCACATTACTTGTAACCACATTATGAAACCCTAAAATTGAACACACACAGCCAGTGTACCCCTAATGCTTCAGGTATCTGAGTGTAACCTGCCTGCTTCACACGGCCCGCGCCGGTGCTCCAATACAGGGTCTTCATAATGGGAGATGAGAGCACTGACCGCTCGGCCAAAAGCCTAGACTGTCGACCGTGTGTTCAGCGCAGCTCTTAAAACCGAGGGTGTGGGGCATCCGTTACATGAGCATACACAACAATGGCCTGATCATCTACACTTTAATTTCCTTGTTTGACTTTCATTTTCTGCCCTGTGATTGGCTGGCCACCAGTCCAGGGTGTTCCCCGCCTCTTGCCCGAAGACAGCTGGGATAGGCTCCAGCACCCCCCGCAACCCTCGTGAGGAAAAAGCGGTAGAAAATGAATGAATGAATGACTTTCATTTTCTGTTTTAAAGGGAACCTAATATGCTTTTTTCCACTTTTCTGACCTATAAATGTAGTTAGAATTTTGTATTTTCATGTTAAACAATGCCAAAGTGTCAGATAATGAAGTTTGCGCATTTGGAAGTGAGCCCTGAAAAAAGTTTGGGATGGCTCAAAATGCTCGGTTTCAAAAGGCATGGTAAAACAGCTCCTTTGTGATGTCACAGAGGGGAGGACTTCCTTATATGGTTCATAGTTAGGAAGCTTTTTGGGTGTGTGACCAATCACAGCGGAGTGGGCATGCCTGGAGGCCGGCCATGGGTGGAATAAATTACGTCACCTCTCGCCCGAAGTCAGCTGGGATAGGCTCCAGCATACTCCTGTGAACCCAATGAGGGTAAGCGGTATAGAAAATGGATGGATGTATAAATTACATACGTTTCTCCGGGTACTCCGGTTTCCTCCCACATTCCAAAAACATGCTAGGTTAATTGGCGACTCAAAATTGTCCATAGGTATGAATGTGAGTGTGAATGGTTGTTTGTCTATATGTGCCCTGTGATTGGCTGGCGACCAGTCCAGGGTGTACCCCGCCTCTTGCCCGAAGACATCTGGGATAGGCTCCAGCACCCCTGCGACCCATGAATGATTGAATGAATGAATAAATAAATACAAAGCTTTGTTATTAACTACTAGTATCAACATTTCAGCCTTTTATGTTTAGATTGTGACTTTCTGCTCTATTTTCCCCATTTTTGCTGTTCTTTCAATATTTAATTGTATTTCTATAATATGCTAAGAGGTCAGGAGCTGCATTTTGGACAATCCTAATAGTACCTAGTACATAGACCTTAATAACAAAAATACAATTGTTTAGAAATACCTACTCAACATTGATGGAACTTCCTATTAACAAGTTCTTTCCCAGAAGCAGGATGAGGCACATCACATCAAAGTGAAAGAAAAACTAAGTAAAATAGAAGAAGTAATGTCCCTTTCATGTTTATATCACTAAACTACTCACCTGACTCCATCAGACATGTTTTGGTGGACAAACTACTTAGGTTGTCAACCAAGTTCAGTATTTAAAGAACCCCCAATGAATTACACGCTGGTGGAGAAGCTAACGGTTCTCAAAGTGTTGTAAAATAGTTTCCCCCAGTGACATTAGAGTGAGTTAATAGCCAAGGAGTGCTGTTTTGTCATTAAAATAACGCTGAAAAGCGAAGCTAGCCCCGTCCTAACAGATGCTAAAAGTGTGCTGACATTTCCTGATAGCTAACTTACTTCACTCACCAGCCCCGGGGCGTTGCTGCCACTTGTTGCTTTGGAAGGGAAAAACAAAGCTCACCAAAAGAAGAAAAAAAGTTAGACTCTGTCTCTTCCCAAAGTGACTTTTATTTTTCGCGTCCTCTCTGAGCCATTAAGATGTCAGAGGCGACTCTACTCAAGCACTTTTATGACTACGAGCTGCTGCTGAGTTGAGAAAGGAAAGAGCGAGCAAGCAAGCAAGCAAGTGTGCTGGGCTCCTCCTCCTCCTCCCTACCGGGCTCCAACTTGTTTCATCATCGCGGACTCACTTCACTTTCATGCTTAAGAGAAACACTTCTGGCTACTGGCCATTATAAACCTGCTGAAGTGACTAGACTGGCTTGAAGATAACATAGAGAAACGCCAGTAATTAGACTTAACCAACACCAACCATGCAGACTCAATTAAAGAAAATTGTAATTAGCATCACAACAGATACAAGGAATAAAACTATACATACTGACGCCATGATGGAAAATAAACTATCCATCTTATAGAAGCACAAAACCGTCACCACACTAGACCAACTGGAAACAAACCGGTGACTATTATTGACTTGACCGAGGAGAAATTCCACAAATTAGACAGTCAACTGAAGAACAGAAATAGCATTGCCGACACACTCAGACGAACCTTGACGTAGAAGCCAAAATAATGGTAACTGTAGTGTTGAAAATAATCGTTAAATTCCCCCCAAAACGCTTAAAAAACAAACTAAAGAGAAACACGAGTGAGCTTTACTGAGCAAACTAATTCCAGAAATTACACTGGGCCAACATCGCTTCTACCGAGTAGACAGACCAGTAAGTATTCTGAACCTGTTTAAATTTAAACACAATCAAAATTGTCACCATATGAGTTGATTTCACAATGGCAATTTAATATAAAATAATTTCAGGGAACGTTTGTTCGCAAAGATTTTGGTGATTGATGGAATACAGTATAGCTTCCCAAAACAGTAAGGGGGTCTTTGACAAATATCCAGCGAATAGGCTGTTCAAGTTTTATATGTAGCCGGATTAAGCTGGTCCCAACTCTGGACACTAGAGGGAGCCAAATACATGTCTCCTGTGATATGCGCATTTCTCATTTTCTTGATTATGTTGAAATTCAATGTTTAAGTTATGTTGGTACTCATACTATAGACAGTGGAAATTTAATACAAAATCACTGTGGAGTGTACAATGATTTTTGTTTATTTTCTAAAGCTTTGGGAATTTTTCGTGGCTAAAGCTGGTCCCAAATCTTGACACTAGAGGGAGCCTAATGGCCACAATGTACAGTTCTCATATTCATAATTATACCAGTGTTTTAGACTAGTTCTTAGTTGCACTACTTCCAGTAGTGTATTTCATCACTTCACACACAGTGGAGAAGTGTTATATTAATATATATGTGTGGTTTCAAAAATATTATACTATCATAGAACTACACCCTGAGTCAGAACCACATACAGTATATGTGGTCCATACTTTTGGCTGCTAATTTACCATTGATTTGCCTGTTTTTGTTATGGTAATTATTAATTACATGACACAGTATCAACAACTTATAAATATTTTTATTCTTGCTGTTCATTAGTTAGTTCACTTGGATTTCTTTCCATCAGGCACATTGTCCTTTTGTGTCATATCCTGGTTTTGCTGCTGCTGTGTTGTGATCTTTGTCGCTGTGTCGTAGTAGGGTCTGTAGATGTAGAAACCACCCGCAACTCCAAGCACTGCGGCAAAGGCCATCTGTGTGAAAGGTATTTTCTGTCGAAACATGACTTCTTGCAATGCACAGTTCCGATGTTGAGGGCACAAGATGGTCCTGAAAGAACAGCAATGTTACAACACTGGAGTACAAGCTGGGTCACTCAACACGCTATGTAATTTTGCTGTTTGACCTATCCATGGCATCAGAATAAATACATACTTCAACATCTATCTTCTAGCACGGTTAAAACTGCCTGAGATGAAATACTATGAAGTAGTTTTACACTGAAAGATAGCACCGGATGTTCTCACAGATTGTTGTCGTTGCATGTTAGCATAATGGCTCCATGACTAGCCTGGCAGTTTTCATAGACTGACAAGTTACCAGGTTATTCATAATATGTGTTTATCTTGAACTCACCGGGGTAGTATCTGACGCGTGTGATTGTACTGACCACGGATAGACAGAAGAACACGACGTTAGTACAGGCTCAACAAGGAGGATACGGAAGGGTCACTTAACGCCATATTGCAGAGTTTCTTCTTCTTGTTGTGTATGGCGGGTCGCTGCCAACATAGGTGCATACCGCCACCTACTGTACCGGAGGATGGATACGCATGGTGTGTACTTAGGTTACAGACTTACAGAAGAATGAAAATCAAAACAAACAAACACATAAACAAAATAAAATAGTGTATGACAACATTATTTGGTGTTGTCACCCTTTTCCAATATACATTTTAAATCCCAGCCCCTACCTATGTTGTACAGTTTGTCCCTCAACACATTCCTCTGTGCTATGTATTTGCTCCATCAACACGTGCTGCACATTCTCTGTTACCCCACACACCTCACATTTGTCTGATGCTGGTTTCTTCTTCGTTTTGGACAAACTACAATAACTTAACGTCACCATCTGCCGTGGATGAGATGGCAGATGTATAACACTTATAATACTTAATCTATCCATTTCGATAAGGGATGCTTTTGCGATTTTAATTTGCTATCTAGTGGAGGTTAGAATTATTGTTACATTATTTTAAACTTTTAATTTGAAGTCTAAATATAACGCTGCACCGGAAGTAGGTGTAAATCCGGAAGCGCGGTAATGACATTTTTTTCCAATTGAAAAAGTAGGATACGCAATAAGTTGGATTTCCTCAGTATAATTAAAAAACACGGTGGTTTAGTTGGACATTCAATGTTGTGAAGCTATCGCCATTAAGTCGTGTCAGTTATATCTACAACTCAAGTGTTTTTGAGTTCCTCGAGTTAAATATTTGGAGTAATGTTGTTGGCTGAATGAGTGTAGCGATTGTCTTCCGGACAGGTAAGGCAGGTAGATGTACGTCTAAAGACACAATGTCCATATGGAGACTTTTAGACAACGTTTGAAGTTCGGGAGGAAAGAGGAGGATGTTAAACTAAGGAAAAGAAAGTCACTACTATACATAAAGGGAGATCATGACTCTCTTAAGAATGGTGGGTTTCCTGGTTGTTGTGACGTCATCGTACTATAGACAAGCTATGGGGTAGCTACTTCCTACTTTTCATTAATAACCAAGTCATTATTCTTGCTCCATGTAGATGTGCTGAGAGTTGCAGCATTTTCTGTGACTTTCCGGATGATCAACTGCTTCCTTGTTCAGACCAGTTTTGTTCCAGATGAATATTGGCAGTCTCTGGAGGTTGCCCATCACATGGTCTTCAAATATCCTTTAACTATCAACATTTATTTATAATATATTACAATATATGTCATATTTTAATAACTGTTTTATTGTAAAGGTTTCAGTTAATTTTATTGTCGATTTTTTTAATGACAAATTGTTTTACACATTTTATATAACCTTAACAATGTGACTTATGGCTATCTGACCTGGGAATGGAAAGCAGGCATTCGAGGCTTCACCTATCCTCTGTTCTTTGCCGTCATATACAAACTACTACACTTGTTAAACTGTGACTCAGTTTATATCCTGGAAAGTTTTTTTTAATAATCTCTAAGATATTTTATTACCACCTGCAGTCTAATGTTATGTTATTTAACCTGGTTTGTTTTCCCCTGCAGATTTGGCTGCCTCGAGTCAGTCAAGCGCTCCTCGCTGCATGTGCAGACGTGAAGTTTTTTTTCCTCATAAGAACACTAGAGAATGGACAAGTTGCAAAATGGACGGTAAATAGAACTGACAGATGGATGGGTGCAAATGTGGTTGCATGTGTTTATGGAGTTTACGCATAGGCTAGGTTCAAAGGTTACCACGGTATGGAAAAGTCACGGTTTCAAAAATGCATCATACGCTTCCTATCGGTGTGGAATAGTGTGACCTGCCACTATAATAGCACAACATTATTCATTCATTCATTTTCTTATCCTCACAAGGGTACACCCTGGACTGGTCGGCAGCCAATCACAGGGCACATATAGACAAACAACCATTCACATTCACATTCATACCTATGGACAATTTGGAGTGGCCAATTAACCTAGCATGTTTTTGGAATGTGGGAGGAAACCGCAGTACCCGAAGAAAATGCACGGGGAGAACATGCGACGGCCGAGGGTGGAATCGAACTTAGGCGCAACATTATGATTTAAAAAAATATATAGGATAAGCCACAGGAGACTGCATTGAGGAAAACGTTTTATTCTGTTTCTTCAGTTCTTCTGCCATCTGTGCTCGTGGTTCACGTGGTTCTGCTGCACCAGGACGCTCAGCAACAGCATGGAGGCCACCATCACCTGCCTGGCCCTTTCCTACTTCCCTCTGCCTGCATCCAAAACACACAGCAGGTCTCCCTAACATGATACGTCTCCTTCCGTCTGTGTAATAGATTCCCAGCTAACGCATTGCTTATGGGTTTTGTTTCTTCCCAGCAAAAAATATTTGATCCTTGTTGCCTTGGCTGTTATTGTTCGTCCGACGGCCCTGATTGTTTGGCTTCCGATGTTGATTTACCATTTCTGGCAGGAGGAAAACAAACTGAGATTAGTTTCTCATGACTACATCCCGATTGGGTTTGTGCTTTTAATCTCATGGCTTCATATTTATATATATATGTGTTTTGGGGAGGTGATGTTTTCTTTTTCATCTCTCTAGGGTGTCAGCTGTTGTGATTTCAACCATAATTGACTGCATCTTCTATGAAAAGGTAAAACTAGATGCATCATTTGTTGAGATTCCATACAAGAGATGTATCAAAAAGTCAACTTTTACACAAATAATAGGGCTTTGTTTTGATTGACATTTTGTTGCCCTGTCTTGCTGTGTAGTGGACCTTTGTGCAGTTCAACTTCCTGAAGTTTAACGTCTTCCATGGCATAGCAGACTTCTACGGCTCCCACCCCTGGCACTGGTACTTCACACAGGGCTTTGTGGTCATCATCGGTCCACATCTCCCCTTCTTTCTTCACGGATGCTCCCTGGCTTTCAGAAGATACAGAATTCTGCTGGTGGCCATCGTCTGGACCATCGGCGTGTACAGGTAAAGCATCTGTGTGCACTGCAAAAATCATAAATATCATAAATAATGCTTTGATACCTTCTTATTATACCTGACAGTATGTTATTCTTTTCAGTTTGCTTCCTCACAAGGAGTTCAGGTTCATCTATTCTCTGCTTCCTCTCTGTATGATCTTTTGTGGTAAGTTCATATTCAGACATGTCAACGCTCCATGTGTTATAACCATTAACGTTTATCGGTGGGTTGACCATAGGGTTATCGATGGCTAATATGGGAACGTGGCGCCGAGCAGCCGCATCTGTTTTGCTAGTGACCAACCTGCTCACAGCTCTCTACACGGGCCTCATTCATCAGCGTGGTGTTCTGGACGTCATGAGCCACCTCCAGACACTTTGCCATGTCTCTGAACAGCCACAGCCGGACATTCTCTTCCTCATGCCCTGCCACTCAACCCCTTTCTACAGGTACTTCGTGATGGGATGTAGAGGGCTCGAAAAAGCAGCTAACTGTTCTCTTTATGCAGTCACATTCACTGCCCACTAAAGATGAGTTTCCTGGAGTGTCCGCCTGATCTTTGCGAGGAGGATTACATGGACAAAGCTGATAGGTTCTATGGTGACCCTCTTCACTGGCTCAGAACTTCATTTCCACACAAGTCCTCACATCCTACTCACTTGGTTCTGTTTGATGTTTTAGAGAAGGTGAACATACTGACAAATCTCTGTGCGGGTTGAAAACTTGACCTCTTACTTCCTGTTGATGTGTTTTATGTTGCAGGAAATCTCAGTGTTTTTGGACGAGAATAACTTCACAAAGACAACAGAGATGTTTCACACCCATTTTCCCTCGGGAAGAGTTGGAGGAAGCATTTTTATTTACGAAAGGCACTGACAACCACTGGAACAATGCGTCTGATACGGTGCATTTTAAACGCCATGCTTTGTGATACAGCTTCATTCTGTCCTATGGGAAAACTAAACACCAAATGGTTAATGATGCACTAAAAGTTTGGTGTGAACTTTAAAAGTTCCCTCACTAAATGCACGTTAAAGAACCATAAGGTTTAAGTTGAGATGAAGCAAAAACAAGAGGTGGAATGTTACAACAATTCTAGAAAACATATACAGACTAAAGCCTCTCTGTTTTGCTATTGACTTTCCGCACCAGCTTGGGCTGTCAATGTATTTTCACAAAAGAATGTAATTTACCATTTATTAGTTGAAACTTCACAAATTGAGGGATTTTTGAAATAGTTAAAAATACTGTTAAAATGTGGAAGAGGAGTCTGGGGTGAAAGTTCAAATGAACGTGTCACCTCTATTTATAAAGATCACAAATTTCAACTCCTAGCGATTGTTAGGGGTGTGTAACAGAAGGTATATTTGATTTGTCAGTTAAAATGAACATTAGTCACCTAATGGCTGAGGTATTATTTTTATAAATAATCTTGGGTAGGAAGGAAAGCTAACTGACAGAATAGCGTAACAAAGATGTCAATGCATTGCCAGCATACCCCAGGTTGTATTAATAACTGAGCTGCTAATCAGAGTCCCCAATTTTATTGTATTATTCAGATATATTTTCTGTATGTGGCTCTCGATGGAAAAAGTTTGGACACTTTTATATGGGTATTACTTTGATATCTAATGCATTTATTTGCATTTCAGCTCAGCGACAGCATCTCTTAGCATTCACATGCAATTTGAATGGTAATCTAATTGCTCTGTTTTGAATGGTAGATGCTTGAGGTAGTTAGGGGTCAAAGATTAAATAACTACACAATTTGCCAACACTTGGTTTAAACGTCCAATCAGTTTTCCCTCCTTACCTTCGCAAGGGTATTTGACTGTTTTGTAGTTGAATGCCTTTAAAGAGAGGTGTTTTTTTTCCCCCGATAGCGATTAATCCCATACCAAAAATAGAATTCCTTCCCCAAACCAACCCCAGCTGGTAGACATTCAGTAGCTTCAAAACATATAAATATTGTGCAAACAGACAAACCAGAAAAAGACTAAAGAATTATATCATTTTTAGTATTTGGGGTCAAACGGCATAGGGCCCAATTCAATTTTGACGTCTGCCATGTGTCCGTTTCTTCCTGTCCTGCTCCACTTGCGCTCACTGTGATGCCGCGCTCTGTCTCTCTGCTGCCTACGAGCTTGATGGTTCACCCTTGACTCCTCCCTGGAGTACTGGTCTGGTCGTTCAAGCGGCCCGCTGGGAGGGAGGAGAGAAAGAAAATGAGTGTTACCGAATTTTTAATTACTTGTATACACATAGGGCGGCACGGCGGACGAGTGACTTTGAGACCAGGGTTCAATTCCACCCTCGGCCATCTCTGTGTGGAGTTTGCATGTTCTCCCTGTGCATGTGTGGGTTTTCTCCGGGTACTCCGGTTTCCTCCCACGTTCCAAAAACATGCTAGGTTAATTGGTGACTCCAAATTGCATCCATAGGTATGAATGTGAGTGTGAATGGTTGTTTGTCTATATGTGCCCTGTGATTGGCTGGCGACCAGTCCAGGGTGTACCCCGCCTCTCGCCCCAAGACAGCTAGGATAGGCTCCAGCACCCCCCGCGACCCTCGTGAGGAAAAAGCTGTAGAAAATGAATGAATGAATGTATACGCATAAAGTATTTGTCGGGACAGTGTGAAATGACATAACCATGTCATTTTTAATAATAATAATAATAATATATCTCAGTGATTAACAAGATGCTCACCTAGGCCCGTAGCCGTTTGTGTAAGCTTCTCCAAAGAAGTGCCTGTAGATGAAGTCATCGAGGTTTCCAAAGGCGTCATTGTCAAGCCCGTGGTATTCGTGCATGTCAACCAGGTAGTCCTCCACGTCGCAGACGAAGTCAGTGAAGCGCATGCGATCGTGGATGAAGTACCCGTTGTGAAAGAAGTTGTTAATGAAGCTCTCCAGCTCGGCCCAGTGGTGGAAGTGGTCCACTTCTTGCTGCAAATAGCTCCGAAGCAGCTGGTGGAACTCGTCGGCTCGTATGGGCTCCATGGCTGTGTTGAAGAGGCTCATGGATTCCCGGTAGGCGCAGTCAAACACTCCTCGGCATCCTTTCAGGTGGTTGTTTTGGCAACCTCGCTCTTTATGAACTCGGTCACCTTGTTTTCGTGTGTTGTGGTTGCCGGGGTCGTGTTTGTGATGACACTTTCTTTTCTTGCTGCACTTCTCTTCATAGAATCCTCTGGCTTTGTTGATGAAGGTCGAGGCTGAATCCTTGAAGTGACGGAAAGTCGATTTAACGGAATCGGAGAATTTGCGCAGGTTTTCCTTCACAGCTTCCTTAGCTTTCTTAATCTGCTCTTTGTGATGATGGACAAACTCCTTGGTGGAGTTCTTGACTGCATCAAAGGTCTCTTTCACTTTCCCTGGCATGCCCTCTTTTGACTTCCTCACTTTGGGTTCCGTGTCTCCTTTGGGCTGGTCTTTCTTCGTTTCCAGGTAGAGCCTCTCCCAGAGGTCAGAGCGCTGCTGCTCAAAGCCCAGCCTTTTTTCCACTTCCTTCAGGCGAGACTGGAGCTCCTCGGCCTGGGCGTCTGCTTCTCTTCCAGATTCGCTGCTGCTGCTCCTCAGCTCACTTATTTCCCTCCTCAGCTCATCCGTAACCTTCCTCTCCTTGTCCAGCCTCTTCCTCAGCGCCAGCACCTCCGCCGTGATGTCAACCCTCTTGCTCTGAAAGTCTCTGACCAGCTCCTTCTCCCCCTCCAGCTCGTCCTTCAGCCTCTGGTTTTCGGACAGCAGCGAGTCAGAGCCGGCTCCCTTGGCCTCCAGATCTCGGATTGTGGAGCGCAGGCTGCTCAGCTCCTCCTGCAGTGTGGATAGGGTCTTTTCTTCCCGCTGCAGGGAGCTCTTCAGATGCTGGTTTGCGGCTGTCAAAATGCTGCTCTTCTCCTCTTTCTGTCTCAGCAGCTTTGCCAGGCCATCTCGTTGGGCCTGGTTGTGAAGGAAAAAATATAGATATAATTTCATAATAAAAAGTATTTCGTCTAACAATGCCTTACTTAATCACAAAGTGCTATGTCATTAGCATTAGCATACTTTCACCTTCACTGTGACTGATAGTAGTATGTGTACTAAATCTGTCAATTCGTATATAATTTAGGCTGCACGGTTGAGAGTGGTTAGCGCGCAGGCCACACAGCTAGGAGACCTGCGTTCAATTCCAGTTTTCTTCCACATTCCAAAAACATGCTAGGTTAATTGGCGACTCCAAATTGTCCATAGGTATGAATGTGAGTGTGAATGGTTGTTTGTTTGTCTATATGTGCCCTGTGATTGGCTGGCGACCAGTCCAGGGTGTACCCCGCCTCTTGCTTATCCTCACGAGGGTCGCAGTATACAAATATTTTATTATTTTTGATGCACATGCAGCTACTCTGGTCTTTCTCTTCAGTTTCTTGATATTGTGCCCTAAAATGTTTAAAACATTTGCTTGGTTTGACTTGTATAAACGGCCATGGAAGAATGTGGGTCCTAGGTCCTGATAGGACCAGTTGAAAATGCATTCATACATATGAAAGCCTCTTCTCTAAAATACATCCAATCTGCAATAAATGTTTCTCTGCATCTTGCAATATATTGAGGTGAAGAAAGCATCAGTTACCTCAACATGTCCCTGCTGGATGCTGAGTTCCTTGTTCTCCTTGCTAATCTTTTTGATGAGGTCTGCTAGCACTAAAATCATCTTCTGATCATCCAAGTCATCCAGCCCACGGTTTTTGCCCTTAACCTAAATGTGAAAAGAAACATCATTTCAGGGGGGAAAAAAAAACGCTAGAGGCAAAATGAGCCAGAATGCCATCAGAATAAAAATAACTGGGTTTATTCTTGGATATTCCAAGTGCATTCTAAAAATTCCGAGTGCATTCATAATATCGGTCATTCTTGCGGATGGCCTGAATGTTTTGTGGTGGATTTCAAGTGGAATGATTCACGTCTGATTCACGTCACATGCACATCATCGCCAAGGAAAAGTGGCCAAGTTAACTCCACCAGCGGCCGTCATATTGCAGCATAACCATGAAACATCATATAATAGAAATGTAACAACTTGCAATTATAGCGCCCTATGTTGAATTCGTTGTGTGATGCAGTGTTGACTTACATGATATTGAAGCAGATCCCTCACATTTTCCATCTCGATTACTCTATCTGCTGTCTTTAGTCTCTCTTGTACTTGCATGGTGCCTGTAAACCAGACAATACAACACATAAAAAAGATGAACAATGGCAACAAGTTAAGTAATTCAATGGTACCATAAAAGTGGCCAAAGCCCATGCTGACGGCTACAACGAGGGCGAGCAGGATACACAGGTTGAGGGTTCCACTGCCTTGGCCTTGCAGTGCCGCAGGTCGGCTTTGACTTTGCTCCTCCTCCTGCTTCTCCTCCTTGACCTCCTTCTCTTCCTCCTCGCTAAGACCCGACTCCACCGTCGTCTCCTCTTCCTCACAGGACTCTGTCACGGTTGCCGTATTCTTCCTCAACCTTCGCCTTCGCACCACCATATTGGGACCTGCTTCGTCCTCGCTGCTGCTGGAGGTGGCAGCAGGCAGCGGCTTCGCTGGAAAAACTTCACAGAGGAATATGTAAAGTTAAAGTGGTAGAAATGAGGTAGCTATGGGTGTAGCACCTGAATGCATGCATGTTACCAAAATAGTTCTATCTGTATAATATAGGCAAACATATACAGTGATGAAAAAACAACATAGAAAAAACAAATTAGAGGTACATGCCTTCTGACTTATTCATTCACTCATTTTCTACCGCTTATTCTGACGAGGGTCGCGGCATGCTGGAGCCTATCCCAGCTGTCTTAGGGCGAGAGGCAGGGTACACCCTGGACTGGTCGCCAGCCAATCACAGGGCACATATAGACAAACAACCATTCACACTCACATTCATACCTATGGATAATTTGGAGTCGCCAATTAACCTGCCTTCTGACTTAGTGAAATATAATTTCAATATTTTTCATTGTCTGCAGCAAAAATAAAAAAATGCTACTTTATTACAAAAAAGAAACTTAAGCCACACGAGCATAAGATCCACACAAATACTACCAAAATTGTGAAGAACTACAAAAAAACTACTTTCTACAAAGGAGTATGAGGGCCACACTGCCATATATATATATATATATATATTCACGTATATAACTGTACATAACTACAGTTTAATATTTTTGTCCTATATATACATATACATACACACACACACACATATATATAGGACAAAAATAGTAAACTTTAGTTATGTACTTTATATGCACGAGAAGATCTCAGATTATTGGTGCAAGTCACCGTGTGAGTGACAGGAAGAAAAGCTCTGACTTGCTTGGGGAGCAGTCATTTGGAGACACTTGTTTGTATAAAACTCTTTACATAAAACTCACTTTACATTCTCGTACCATGACAATTTTTTTCTTCTTTCTAGTGTGGCCTGACTACTCCTTTGGAGGAGCTGAACATGCGTTAAGTGTTGTCTTCTTGATTATTGATTAGTTGGTGAACAAGCTTTGCATGTCACACTTCAAACCAGGCCACCTGTAAAAGTGTGACCTCTAGTGAGCTGACTTCGCAGCTGGCAGCCTAAGTTCACGAGACTCCGCGTAAGTCTCCAGTGACTCGAACTCAGACCTTCTTTGGCGACAAACAACAAGGAAGATATGATTCTCTGTCACATTGTGTCAAAATATGGTCAGTTAAGACTGCAACTAAAAAAAAAACAGCATCATGACAGACATAGAGAGATACTGTTGTCCTACCAGGTTCTCCAGCTGTGAAGGCATACTGGCTGCTGCACGACATCCCTAGATTAAATCCCTCATTGGCAGTCAGCACCGTCGCCTCCTCCAAAAGGTCACACTCGTCCTCCCTTAGCTCGTGAAGAGTCACAATATCAGATTGCTCGCTGGAGGACACCACGGTGACACGTTCCTCCATTGCGGCATCAGATACAGCCTGTATGTAGAAAGTTCCATACAATTTGTACACAAAGTAGCCACCGGTGAGGTTTTACGATGATGCGCTCACCTTTGGGGTGGACAGTGTTTCATCTATGGTTTGTTCTCCTGCAGTGTCTTCAAATGAGCCATTGCGTTTGTCTTCATTGTGTCCAGCTGCTAAGATAAATGCAACAAATACAAGTTATCACTTCATTTGTGAACCATTTTTGCAGAAAAGTCTATTCATAATTTAAAATCATGAAAAAAAATAATTTCTTAAGTATTCAAGTAAGATTCATACAAGCAGACGCTGAATTGAGAGAGTCCTGTAGTTCTGCTTCCACCACAGGGGGGCGTTCTAAGAGATCAGCTCCATGTTGTCCAGTGGCCTCTGACACTAGAGTCTCTATATCAGACCCCTGCAACCACAACAATACAACAAACAATCATTCAAATCATTCAATGACTAAAAGGTATATTTTGACGTGCTGCAAAGTCAGATGGCCAAAGTCAGGTGGCCCAACTGTCAGGAATGTTACTAAATGGAATTAATAAAGGACCAAAACTGAAGGGAGCAGATTGCTAGATATTATACACTGTAATTGATCAGTGTCTTTTCAACTTCTAACCGGGGACCTTCAGGGCACACTCACACTCTCTCTCACATAACACTTCTGCCACCCTTATACATATAGTATGACTGAAGGAAAACATTTAGGAGACACCTCATAGATTGATTTTTTACTTTTCAGGCACACAAGCGTAAGTTTCACTTTCTACAGGCGTGCAGCAATCGCTTACTCCGTAATTTCATTCTGGGCTTTTTCCTCTGTCTTCCTCATTAGTGACATGACTAGCTAGAATCCTATCCTAGCTGGCTTTGGGTGAGAGACAGGGTACACCCTGGACAGGTGGCCAGCCAATCACAGTGTAATCATATACGGTGTCCTTATTTTTTCATACAATTGAAAAAGTTTATATTGTGTGATCACTGACTACTTCTCTGTCAGCCACACAGTCCAAAGTACCAGGACGAAAGGCTATAGAAAAGATTACAAATTGTCAAAAAGACATGTGTATGGACAACTCAATTATCTTTAGTCGATGTTGGTGATCATTTTTACTGTGTTTCTTAAATGTATATACCAGGGATGTCCCGATACGATCTTCAAGGTCAGGATCGTTGGACGATCCACTGTATTTTTGAAGATCGGATGATATCGGCTTCCGCCACGGGCTTGGGCCGTTCATTCCAAAAGGGCTACACACCAATTTGGTCGGTGTGGTAACGACCCCTTGCAGAGATGTCTGCAGTGTACCGTGGTGAAGTTAGCTTCACTTTGGACGTTGGGTATTAGGCTCAGTAGCTACTGCTGTAGTTTCCGCCTCACCGTGCCCGGATTGCTGTGTCATGTTGGAGGGAGATGGCATGGTGCCACTCAAGTGGCTGGTTAATACTAGGGACCGTCAATAAATTACTATTGGGTTGAAGAGACTAGTTTGTTTAAAAAAATGTGAAAATAAAGCTTTTGTAACCATATTCAATTTCACAAATTCATGTTTGTAACAAAAAGGGATCAGTACCGCACCGGATCAGATAAGACTACAAAAAAAATTGAATCAGATAAGGGAGCCAAAAAATGTGGATCGGGACATCCCTAGGGTATCAATTTTTTAAATACTTCTTAATCAGTTTTACTACACGTTTTTATTTATTATTTTAGTGTGTCCAAGTACATCCGGAGAGAGACAGTGTATTTTTCCAGCTGGCTGCTACAGATTTCTGATTTTTTTTAATTGTTCTCATTACCTCAATACTAATGATGCTCCAACCACAGGATGACTCGGTATCACTTGCCGTATCTGACATTACGTCAGTTGTCTGCAACACTGCAGAATCTACAGGAGAGAAAACTTTCATCACTAACAAACATTACAATTTGTTGTTACAAACAAGAGTTTAAACAACATTCAGGTAGACTGTCTCGAGTCGAGCAAACGGCCTTGATGCTTATGTCATTAAATTACCATCACATTGGAGATTAGCTCTAAAGGTTTAAATCATAAACTTTGTATCCTATGTCATAAGGCACCATGACCTGTCACAGTGCCCACCATACGGGGACTAAGTCAGTTCTTCATGTCATTCTAAGTCATGAAGTTTACGCTAACACACATACCATTAAATTTGAATTAAATAGGAAAACAGGATACAACAGAACGTCGACACAACAATTGCCGTTTGGTTCTCGTATGGGTTATCACGCAGATTTTACCTTGACTAACTGGTTCTAACGCGTTAGTAACGACACATTGCTGCGTACACTCGCAAATGCATACAGACAACGTTTATTCACGTCTGCTACAAACGTTCCACGCTTATTTAATGCAAAGAGTGGTGAAAAAAAGTAGTCGTATTACCTTTGTTTTGTGCCCAACGATGATGCAGCTGTTTACAGGCGAGGGGATAGTTATTGCAGTATGCCCGGGCCCAAGTTATCCGCTAACATCAACACATAGCGGGTATTGATGGGAAATGTAGTTCAATGGTAACAGAAAGCTCAAGAGTGTAATGAAACCGCCAAGCTTATAAAACTTCATTTCCCACAAGCCTCATCAATGGTGAAAAACTAGTTCCGCGAGGGTGGGGCCAACCCTGTACAAACGACAATAACTGAAAACATAAACAAGGAAACGTGACAGCACACAGTATTGGCAAAAACAGAAAAATAAAAAAGACTCACGGTTCATTGTATTTTATCAACAACAACAACCACAAAAAATTAAAGCCTCGACCCGGGAGCACGTGCCTTATTTTGTTTTGGCCCAGGCGCTTGCGTCACGTGACGGGTGGTCACGGAAGCGAGTTGTGTACACTATAATGGGTTTAAAGAGGAAAGTTACACGTGCCCTGAATTGGATGAGCTGATTGTTGTTGTTGGTGAATTTGTAAGGTGAATTAGAGTTATTTCTTTATTGACCACATTCTAAAAATGAAATGAATTCATTCGAAATGCGAAGTATACCCAGAACCAGTCACAGCTCACATGCTATATAGTAACAAGCATTCAGGGTAACACTTAGTTTAGGCTGAACCTACACTGCCTGCAAGTCAGGCCAGTCTAGTTAAATAAAAAGGAGCCACATTATCACACATAATCACGACACCAAACAGAAGCTTGTTAGATTTTTACTTTTATTTAAACTGAGAATCATACTTTTCATAAGTAACCACAGTGTAAAATCTTTAGGCAAAAAAAAAAAACCTTCCAAATAATTCTTAATGACAAAGACAAATAGACAAAACATGAAGCATTAACAAAAAGCATCTTAATTACAAGCGATACATTCAATTTTTATGACTTTCTCTTTTGAGGAGGAGCAGCTCGGGATCCACCTGAGTTAATATGTCAAAAAAAATAACCCACGGCGCTCGACACTTGATTTCGTCATCACACTTTCCTGCTAAAAAGGGTGACTATGAGCAAGTCAGTCCATTAGCAGACTAAAAGCTCCAAATCCCTTTAAATTCACATGATTGGATAGGAACACATGAGAAGAGACTAGGAAGACATCCAAGGATGTTCTCTTATGTGAATAAGTGACATTTGATCAGACTCTCACAAACATCATTGAAGCAAATATACTGAAGCTGCACAATTTACAGGAAGCTGAATCATAAAAATACGGAGGTAGAACACACAGTACATTTGCAGCTGTATGAAGTTCAGCAGAACCATTACAATACTTAAGGCTGAGTGCAGCAGCTCATGCTTTTGCTCAATTCTAAATCACAACAAGCTGCAAAAACAGCGATTCTTCATGAGGAGACTGGAAACGACAACAATTTACACATAAGCAGGATGTATTCGACCTGATCTCTTCTTGCCAATATGCAGCAGTGACCTTTTTAAAATAATCTTTGGTTTAAAAAGTTTGCCCCTGAAAACAAAATGTAACTGATTGTGTCACTTTTCCTCTCTCGATTCACCCCCCTGATTGAATCCTCTTCTTCAGAACCCTCTGATTATAAACAGCAATGGAAGAACATTTGTGCACCCGCTGACCACTCTGCAGTCTTTCCTAAATTAAACTGTAATCATCTCCATTTTATTATTATTTTGAAATTAATTAGTGATGAACATTTAAGTAATTTAGTTTAATTTAACCTAATGGGAAACATTTTAATGGGATGTGAGAATCTCTTTCTATAGCAGTGTCCCATACATGATATCATTTTTTTTAAAGACAAATAGCGCCTCTGCTGGTTGCAGCCAAGTAGTGCTACAATGTACAATTAATCAACAATGAATTTCACAGATATTAATAATCAACTTCACTTTTAAAAATAATGGATCAATGGGCATCCCTTTCAAAATATAATTACATAATCAAACAGGTTAGATTGTGTTGATAACATGAAGGAGTGGGTGCACATTTGCAAGTCCATGGCTGCGCTGCTGCAACACAAATCACTAATAATATAATTTCTCCTATAATGTACAATATCTGGTTGCAGCAGTTTTGGAGGAGTTCTGTGTGAGGATCATTTGTTTTGTGTGCATAAGACTGATTAGTAATTGCCCCTCCATTTTGGGTCGGGTGCCAGTGAATGCTGCTGGCACCCCTCCCTGGAGAACTTTCACCCGCAACTTGTCGTATTTCAAGGCCACTAATGTGCAAGGCTTTGTTGTGAGGAGCATCACCTCAGCTGATCATCATCTTTGGTTTAATAACATGTTTGATTATTCCACATGCCGCTCAACAGCTGAGAGATTATAATAAAATAAAGTCAGGTAGGCAAACAGGTCTTTGGGTCGATAGCATCAGTCACCACTGCATATTGGCCTGCTAATACAAAACTACTTGGCAGACAAGTGCTAATTTTATCTACGCTACAGAATAACAAGAAAAAGAATACCTGGAGCTAGATTCAACTACATTGTGTACTCAGTAGTACAAAGCTTCTAACAAAAATATAGCTTTTCAGGACGTTATGTTGATTCTTCACTTTCATTCCTGATTATTATTACTTTTAAACATCATGTTGGTTCACTACAATCACTCTTCATGCGATGCATCTTCTACCTGAGAAAAACGGGGCCTCGCTCGGCCCCTCTGAGAGATGCATCCACATTAAGGCCAATAACAAAGCTTTTCTGCACCTATGTAACACTGCATGCTCTTATGGAAGTTGAGACAGAAGAGAAACAATAAAAAAAGGCAAAAAGGGGGAGATCTGAGCTACTGGCACAGAGATACATTCATAGCAAATCTATTAGGCAATTACACACAGCTTAGTACTGAGATACCCTGTCAGTTCACCATGTAACACTACATGACTTTTCAAATGTACTAAACCTTGATCCCTGAGTTTAGGAGGCCAACAAAGACAATCAAATCAATCTGAGGTAGTATAAAAACAGGAACAGCAAGGGCAGCTGCACACTGACAACACTCTAAACAAGATACATTATTTGCATTTCACACCATTACTCAATAATGGAAAAGAAAACTCTTATTAATACTGGCTCATGACCTCAGCGACATCTGAGGAGACAAATGTGTTTTCCATCCAGTACCAGAGTAGGGAATGAAAGCAGCAGTGCCCTTAGATTCCAGCAAATCAGGGAAAAAATATAGACAAAAAGGGATGACAATCAGGAAGTATAACAGGTTATGTAATGTCACATAACGTGGTAGTTTTTAAATATACCTGTACAACGGAGGTTTGACTCGCGAGCAAACCGAGGTAGATAATCAGTGAAAAGGGGCTCCACTCTTCCCTTTTCACTCCAGTGATAAACTCTTAAATACGCTTTTTGACAATCACAAACATTCATGGTGGGTGAGTTTTTTTTCTTTTTAAAAGACAAACAAACAATGAGGAGTGAAAAGGAAAGGCCTGAAAAAGCTTACCGTAAGGTTAAAGTTGAGCAGGCTTCAAACAAAAGAGAAAAAAGGTTTTAAAGTAAAAAAAAAAAAAGGGGGTTCTTTGTTTCTTTCCACTTTCTGCAGTCACACACAAACATGCGGTACACTTGCTACTCACAAGTATTTCAGTAAAGCCGTAAAGTTTGTTGCAAGTATACCACCACACACACACACACACACACACACACACACACAGACTCATACACTTACACAACCTCACACACTGACAGCAAAAGGCAACTTCTCTGAGCTTTCTGATGACACCTGAGGTCCTCCGCCAACTTCAAATCACTCTCCTCTGCTAACCGACCCGCTTCTGCTTCTTCTTCGTCTTCGTCTTCACCTCCACCACTGTCCTCCGTCGTCACAGAAGGCTGCCGGCTGCTGGGACTGGAGGAGAGGTTGGTCATCTCCGTCTCGTCGTGCGAGTAGCGACCAGAGTCCCCGGTGGCATTGCTGCCCTCGCTATTGGACGAACCCTCTGAGTCTCCAGGACGTCCAAGCAAAGCCTGCAGGGAGACTGGCTGGCTTGCGGCAACGGACATCTCCTCTTCGTAGGTCAAAATGGTAGAGCCTGGTTGGTAGGAGGCGGTGCTGCGTCTCATCTTCTGTACATCTTTTATACCCTTGTTGCTATTGAAGGAAAACCATTTGTGTTTCTTTTCAGCATTGGGTTGAACTGGGCCAAGACAATTGATGATGAGATTGGTTCCACCCTGCAAAAGCCAACCAATATTATAAACAGTAAATCCATGACTACCGGAACCATCAAGGTGTGATGTCAAACATACTGTACAAGGCTAGCCCAGTTACGCATAATGTTACTTAATACCATACCTATACAACTATTATGTCATCTCTATTACAGTATGGCAACATGATGGCAGTGATAAAAAATGTTCAGTGTTAATTAAGCACCTTAGTATCAATGAAATGATTCTGGCTCATCATGGCAACACTCATGTTGGTGTCCTCAGCCGGGCCCTGTCCAGCAGCAGAGGTGGGTGAGCGCCTTCCATCCCTGTTCACTTTAACAGCTGATGATTTCCTGCAGGGAAGTCAAAATGAAATATCACTTGAGGCACATGCACATAAACTTTGAATGTGGTGGACAAACAAAAAGTATACCTGTGTTTGCCTCTGCACACGATAATGAAAGCACAGATGATGATGCACATGAGAGCAATGGAGACACCCACAGTGATGCCTGTCATGGAAGTTTGGTCCAGGTGGTAGTAGCCATCGGAAAAGCCTGCAAAAAAACAAACACACACAAGATCACATGAAAAATACTGCTGTGAGTTTTAAATAAAAGATGAGACACCAAGTGAAAAACATTACAGACCTGTGGAGTGTGTGGAGCCACGTGACAGCCGAGGATCATGACCAGATGTGTGATCTGCTCGCATTGTCAGCTCCACCATTTGAGAGAATGGCCCATCACCCATCTTGTTGGAAGAAGACACTTTCACCAGGTAGAACTGGCCAGGCTTCAGGTTCTCCAGCAGCGCCATGGTGATGCTCCCTGTCAAAGAAAATCACCACATTGTTGTCACTATAATTGGCTCAAACTATCATTTTCACTTTACACTCACAGTATTCCATATTGAAGACAAAAAACTAGGATTAGAGTTGACTATATTTATCGGAATCTATTTAAATAGCTAGACTGGAGCATCCATGTTCAGTATTAACACAGAAGTATACAACACCGGGCATTCTATTCTATTAATCACCTCATCCATCTTAAAACATTTCTTATATGTGATGAATTAACAAGTGCTTCAATATATGTATATTCTGTATAGTTTAGCTAACCTTCACCCCGCCAAAAAAGAAACACACTACACTACTAAGATCTCAGCACAAAAGAGAAGTGGAGGTGTGCTGTTTAGATTGATGTGAGAGGAGCTAGAGGGGCTTTGTGAATCACTTCACTTTTGACCCCTTCCCCAGAAGAGTACTGCTGGGTGAAATGTGTCTTTGTGTTTCCTGATCTCAATAAGTCATGGAGTGACACTACTTGCTTGTTGATAAATGTGTACAAAGGTGAAAAGGAAAGTAAAACGTCTGTAATCACATCAGCATCAATCCGAAGCTAAAAACATCAGGAAAGATGAGTTACTGATTTCCAATGAACCATCGTCTCACGCTGGAGAAGAGCTGTGAATGGACTCAAGTATCTGCCTATTAGCTCTTTCTCTCTCTACAAACGCATCCTTACCCTCTCTTTGTAGCACCTGCCATTCCCCTGAAAGCCACTCATTTCTGGAGGCATAAAGGATTGTGTAGTGCGTGACAGCCAAGTTTGCTTCATCCGGAGGTTTCCATGACACCAGGGCTGTGTTCTCCTCGATCAGCGTCACCTTCACGTTGGTGGGAGGCAGCGTGGGAGCTAGGATAGATTGATGTAACAGAGTGATCAGTCAATTGTACGTTTACAGCAGGAAGTCAGGCAACTGTCGCACAAGGTAAGGAGTAGGGTTGTTCCACTAAATTATATTTATTAATATATACATATATATACACACATATGGCCCTCAGGCCTGTAGATTGACACCTGTTAGATAGTATAGCACATATAATGATTTGTAAATGGCAAGGTAAGACTCACCTTCATGGAAGGTACTCTGATAGACCACAGGGCTCCAAGGGCTGGACAGTTGGTCAATATGAAGACGGATAGCAAATTCATACTTGGTGTTAGGCTCCAGATCTCGCACTAAAAGGCTCTGCTCATTCCTGAATAAAAGATAAATATAACAAATAAAGATGATGCATCCATTACAACAGCGTCATATGTGTAATATTGGTGACATAAGAAAGAGTTGTCATTTACGTCTGCAGGTAGAGCACCAGTGAGGCATTCTGCAGGCCAACAGGATTGCAGCGGACAGTGTAGTTGACCGCATGGCTGGATGTGAAGGCTGGTTGGCCCCAGTGAAGAAAGACGGAAGACGAACTGTTGGCCTTTGCGTACACATTGTGTGGAGGTGGTGGAGGCGGCACCAGGCGGTCTCGAACAGCTGAGAAAGCATGAAAACGTTTGTTATGTTTTCCCAACTTGTTAATAAATGGAAATTAACATAAGGGGATAGCACTCACAGACACATCCAGGGGTGCTGATAGTTTGGTCAGCCTGGTAGCCATCCCCGATAAAGTTGTAAGCCAGAAGCTTTACATGGTACTTCTTTCTTGGGTCTGCATTTAAAAAGAAGGAAGATGGCAAAATCTCCAAATCAGTCCATCTGGGGTTTCACATGTGGATGTCAATGTAGACCCACAAACATTTCTGCTTGTCAACACTGAAGATTAATGACGCCGGTGTGGGTGTACGCTCAATGTGGGTTTTGGAAGCGAGGGTGGGGTGCAAGTGTGACAGACGCTCAGCACTATAAGACCTTTGGTCAGATCCATCACCCTTACACCCGTCTTTCAAGCACACAAAAAGGAAGGTCCTCTCTCCAGCCCAGGTCAAGCTCTGCTGCTCCTTGGTCAGCGACCACTTCTATTCAGAGCTAAGTTCTGGGGGGGTGAAGTTGACCAACTAAAGCCCCTGGGAAGGACATCCGTGGTAGTCAAAAGCAGTCACAGGCCACAGTCACTTTTAGGACCATGGTCCAAACAAAGGTCAGATCAACAAATGTCCTTTTTGGCCTAAATATGATGATAATTACTTATATAGAACATGGCAACTAAAACAAACAAATGCTTTACAAATTTAGTAGACAACAAGCATTAGACACCGGTATCGGTATCGGTTGAAGTAAAAAGTTTTGTTCAGCATGAGCATTATCAGAAACACAAGGGATGAATTTGTGTGCACGTGGGTGGAGACGTTTAAGAGGTGGTGGGAGTAGAGCTCTTGTGCCCTCTACACAGGCCTGATGACTTGCACTGGAGCCAGTCCAAGGCCAAGAGGTCACCCTCAGATAAAACTCAGAAAGAATCTGAGGTCACAGGCGTGGAATATGAGACGAACCTTCTATAAGACATAATAATGCAGACTAATACAGTGTATCATATGTGTTACAGCTGAGCAGAGTACATATGTTTTTGTAATTTATCAAAAAAGTCTATTTTTTTGCCAAATTGTTCACTTCAGTGTCCAGATCTATGTATCTCAAGCCAAAGACCACAATACAATGGACCTGCCGTAATTATGCGAGAGAGGATCTACGACAGAGGGGTTGCTGGGGGGGGAGGGTTGGAAGCTGTGACATCTGGGCCATGCCCTTTGACATGGAATCCGGGCAAGCTAAATCCTGCAAAAGGAGGGGATGTCAGGCACTCAGGGGTGGGGGGTGGGGATGGGGGTCAAGCACAGGAAGTGAGTGGAAAACCAGGGCAACATTGCTGAGAGTCAAAGTAAATGCTAAACTTACAGGAACAGGAACAGAGGATGTCAACATGCTCTGATACTATAAGAAGCATAACAATCTGTTGGACTCCAATCTCCATCCCAAAAACATCCATATTAGGTTAATTGGCGACTCCAAATTGTCTATAGGTATTAGTGTGAATGGTTGTTTGTCTATATGTGCCCTGTGATTGGCTTTCGACCAGTCCAGGTTAGCAGGGCTAACCAAATGGCTCCCTTTCAAATGTGTTAATACAATGAAGCAGTAACTGGCTATCAATCAAATAAGCTACAGTGCTACTGTAGTAGAGTTGGAGGCAGATTCAGTTATTAATGTGAACCATTGTATTCTCATTCTACACTATGTTGAGTGGAGAATTTTCCTGTCCATCGCACTGGTGTAAATATCTCAAAGCTTGACTTCCATAAATCACGGAGTTTGTATTAAAGAGCATATTCGGGCCGTTAGTGGTCAGCTTCTATTTTTTTTTTTGTCCCACAATGCAAATCCCATTGGCCACTGAGGTTTTGTTCTGCCCTGCGAAAGGCCACCCCAGGCCATGGCAAGCCTGACCTGAACAGGGGCCGTAAATGTCAACTCCCACATGAGCCCACACCCCAGCATCCACCGCCTCCCACAAACAAAGCAAACACACTCAAATGTAAGCATACTTAAAGTAACTTAGGGCCATTAGTGAACGTACTGTATTGAGTTCCATCAGTGCAATGGGTGACATGAAGGATACAGTGTTACATGTGTTTACACAGCGCTGCCTGGTGCCACCAGGTATGAGAGGTATTTGAGCCAAAGGATTCACCACATACAAGATTTACAACATTTACACCCAAGCGGAGCCTCAAGAACACATTCCTGTCCCTCGGGGTGCGCTTTCAATCATTGGGATTGTCATAAGTGATCATTTACCAGGCTGTTCAGCACCAGTGTCCTTGTGCAGCTGTACACACAGAGCTGAGCTGAATAAGCAGTATCCACTTTCATCATACTGATCATTCAGAAATCAATGACATTGACAACAGAGGAATGGATGGAGGAAACAACATCAGCAAGATGTATTGGGAAATCTGTTTACAGTACAAGAATATTTAAATTAGGAAATTAAAATTCAGCATTTCATAGCCACAAGGACACAATGTTGGCTACTGTCTGTTTATGTTACAAGAGGGGTGTATAAAAATATGCAAAAATGATGCCAAATGAAGACCACCTGCTTATGATGTTAGATGTTATTTTACTGTTTGTCAATGTTTATACCGGAGATGACAACATCCAAAACATGAAGACCACTTTTAAAAGTTTGCATGTTGGTATCATAAACAATAGAACACAAATGGCTACCTGCTATTTCTATTTTGGCAAAGTCACTCTGATAGTGAAAAGGGTTGTTATATTACAGCATTGAGGTGTAGAGGAGCTTAAATGTGACATGAGACAACATGCTTCCATGTCTTTAAACTAATGGTCTCCTACAGGTCGCTCACCAAAGGTTCAAAGAATATTGGCTTCAACTCTTAGTATTTTTATTACTGTCCATTTTCAGACATGATGCCCATTTAATGACCCACAAAATAGCATGTACACTGACATCTGCTTCTTAAATACAGTACAATTAAATGTTAACAATCAGCTCAAAATAACTCTTTTCTTTTACAGTGGACCCTTGGTTAGCGTCTGCCCCAGTTAGCATGTTTTTCGGTTAAAACAGAAACTTTACGCCATAATTTTGTCTCCTTTTACATACACTTTCCGGTGCTTGTCATGTTGCTCAAGTCCAACTGTGTTCTTGTTGTATTTTTAATAATCAAACGTCTTTGATAGCAAGCAGTACAGAAAATGGATGGGTGGAGGTGAGCAACGATACTGAATTTAAATGGCAAAACAGGAAGGTGGTGTCCATGTTGATCTTGCTGCCACATTGTGTCTTTGGGAACAGTCACGTCTTCAACAAAGGTAAAAGTAACCTTAAATGTTACATTATCCCTTTTATTCATCATTTATGTATATTTATATGCATTTCAAATCTTTTTATACATGTAAAACGATAATTGTAAAACTATAAAAACATGTTTTGTGTTCACATTTCTGGCTTTCCGGAACTATTAAATGGATTTACATGGCTTCTTGTGGGAAAAATGTATTTGGTTAGTGTCCGTTTCAGTGAGAGTCGGCCTTGAAGGTTCCACTGTTCCACAAATATTAATTTACTCAAATTACATATAATAAGACGATTTTCCACGTTTGAGGAAATATCTGTAAAAACAGTGGGAGATCTTGTCAATTATTCATAAAGTATGCTCAAACCATGTTATTCCGCTACATAAATGATCATGCTCTCATTACTGATTAACCAATCCCCATGTAAGCAAAGTAATAAGATGTTAATGTAGAGTCCCAGCGGCACAGCAGGACTTTCACTAGCAGTTAGTGTTGTTGCCTCACAGCACAGCAGATGCCCCGGTATTCATCTTGCGCCACACTTGCAGCTGAATCACAAGAAACTACTCCTTTGACACACAAGATAGCCAACCCAGGCATGCTCATTGTTTGGCCTACAGCTTGGTCAGTGAGAGCTTGCACTGCCTTAAAATCTTGGCCAATAAACCAGCTTTGTGACTCTGAAGCCAAACACAATGAGAGGCTTTGATGTCAGCAACACTGCTCACCACGCTCATAAAACAAACAGTAAATCTGCCTCAGCTAAACGCCATCCTCAGTCTTTAAAATGCCACCAAAGAGGGAGCTTTATTTAGCGCCAACTTTGGTTTGATCGTGAGCTCTTTACATCCCACACGTTCATCATTCAAAGCTATCAGATGCTCGCTGAATGTAGAAAGATGAACAGGCGGACGAAAATATCACATTGTAAATACAAGTGAAGCCTCTTTTAGTTTGCTTACATGGATGAATGTGGCCGGTAAAACTCGACTCGTAACAGCACTAAAAGTAGAAATATCTTAAAACCAAAGAAGTCAATGAATTGTCAGCAGCAGTTTGCTTTTACACTGTAAGTAATTTATGGTGCCTGCTCGTCTTTCTTTCGGATGCTGCTCAAGCACCAAGCGGTCTGATTTACAAGTCAGCTGCTGACCACCTGGTTGACCCCCTCTGGCCACAGATGGTCAGTTGTCCACTGCATCGCCTGTGACTTTTTACCCCCCTCTCAAAGAAGAAATAAAGCCTAAATGAATGTGTGTGACCTCAAGGGCCAGAGGAGCTGTGATATGCTTCCAACGCTATCCAGCATCTGCTGAAAAGACACACACACGCACACACACAGTCCGGCACAGGGGTCATGGAAATGGGAAGTAGTGTTGTTCTGTCCCACGGCTAAGGAACTTCTGTTTGACATGTGACGTCTGCCAATTAATCACTCATAAAAATGGCCACTTAAAATCCAGCTAGGTGGCCATTCACTCTCAAGCCACAATATTAGGCATGTCATCATTTAGCACATTTCATTTGGCTCAAAAAGTCACCACATTTTCAAAAGACCTTTCCATATTATGTGGTGCGGGTATATACACCACTACACTTTTTGATCTGGATCGCATTGGGCTGTGAGTATATGCCTATTGTAGTGACCAAAATGGTTACTTTAAACTGTGCTACAGTGGGTAAATAGCGGCAGACAGCACTGCTCTTCCTTCCTAATACAATCGTCCCTCGCCACATTGGGGTTTGAATTTTCCGTCTTCAGTCTATAATATTGATTAATAAATATTTTTATTAATGAATCCTACAGTTTTGTGGTTCAATACAGCCTATTATTAGTAAAGAAATATGCATATATCAGCAAATATTACATAGATTTAGCCTAAATTGAGCTTTTTAAGTGCATAAATGGTTAAATGATCTACAATACAAATACTGTATAAGGCATTATGAAGACGCATTGTGTTACTTTAACGTATGTCAGACTTGATCGCCAGAACAGCAGGCTTTCATTGTAGGTTATTGCACAGCAATAATAGTAACATAATCATCATAATAATAACAACTCTGAACCTCTGATGCCACATCCTGGCCTCCACACATCCGGAACAAATTTATTGGAACACAGACTTGAGCAATACGAGAGTAAAGGTGATTATGGGGTGTTATTTCATGTCTAGAAGGCTCTAACAATGTTAAAACCGTATTTAGAAGATTGTAAACAAGTTTTCTATGCTGTAACTACATAAATATTCCACTAAATAAGGAATCCTACTTCATGAATATTCACTTACGGTCAGGTCTTGAAAAAATTAAATGCGATAAAGAAGAAATTTAATTTTATGCTGCCATAACATAACGCATATCTAAAGTGCAATCATGTAGTCTAACTCTGACCAAAGTAAATCAGTAGGACTGCAGACCAACTCACCGAGGCCTCCAATGGTGTGTGAATGATCCAAGGCACGCAGGTGAAGCGGGGAGCTCTCAGACTGGCTCTCCTCATGGTAGAACAGTTTGTAGCCTTGCACACTGGCCGAATTTTTCTGTGCCAGTCTCCAGCGTACCAATATAGTGGTGCAGTTCAAGGGCTCCAAATGCAGCTCAGGAGAAAGAGGAACTGTGTAGACAAAACAGATTGCAACTGAATTATTTAATCCCAACATGGCAGCAAATATATTGTTTTATGACCACCATGCCAGAATCCTGCAGGAGAGCTGTAGTCCCTGCAGGAAGTTGTTCTTTGAAAAGTGAAACTCTCATTTGATGTTTACCAGCTGTTTCACACTTAATACACAGCAGGCATGACCACGCTCATGGCACAGGGAGCAATTTCACACATCTCTATTTTTGGAATGAAGATTACTGCTAGAAAACACCTGATTTTAAAGACAAGACACACTGCAAAAGAGAGATGGGCAGGAAAAACTAATCATACACCCCCTCCACCTCAAAGCTTAAGCTCTAAACGGCCATCTCGGCTTTTCCCACCCGGAGGCCTGAATGGCTTCTTTTATGACCCATGACTGAAACCCCTTCAGTGATACTGACAGTCCCGGGCAAAGGTTACAGAGTAACAAATGCAATGCCTTAACAAGATTATTGGAAAACCGAGCTGTTGAACAGAAATTAGGTTTTCAGCATGTTTTAAATATTTAGAATAAATATTTTTGCGTGGCATATATGGAGATGATACACGTCCACTCTATGTTGTACCTTGAGCGCTGGATGCCTTTGGAGTGCGGTGGGAAGTCCAGGCTGACTGCTCACCCCACCCTACGCTAGTGGCAGCAGCGATTCGCAAGAGGTAGATGGTGTCAGGCTGAAGGTTTTCTAGGCGATAGCGTGTCTTCTCTCCAGGTAACTCCATCTGAGAGACTGAGCTCTCAGCACTGGTGCGGTAGGACAAACGATAGGCAGAGACCCGACCGCGACTCAGCTTGTCGGAAAGGGGCAGCCACGACACCTGGATGTCCGTGGGGCTTCGGCTGGTGAGGCTGAGCTCGGGGGCACGGAGGGGAACTGGGAAATGAAAAACAGAAGAGATAACTCAAACATCCCACGAGGTGCAAATCAACTTTTGAAACCAATCCTACGTGTTTTTGGCATTGATTGGAATACTTTTTTTAAGCTCTACATGAAAAGAGATTTGCAGGTTGAGTGTACCAAAGCCAAAGGTGGCTTTAACAAACACACCTGTAAATGAGATTGTGTGCACAATCTGAGAAACACAAGGGCATAGGGATATTTGACTCCCCCATTACGTCAACAAAACCCACACTCATTAACTACGGCAAAACATCTTGTAAACAAACAACCATGTCGGTTCTTTCCCATGGTGTGATGCTTCTGCATAAAACTCCACTAATGTTGAATAATGTTATTGTTAAATTCCTCACCGTCCTCAAGAGTGTGCTGGAACATGTGGTCCGACATGCGACTGGCTCCCATTGGCATGTAGGCCACAACGTAGAAGGTGTAGTTGCGAGCCGGCTCTAGATCATCAATAATATAGCGAGTGGTATCGTTTCCAATGACAACTTGGTATTCCTCGTTGTTTAATCCTGGACAAATTACAAATTTCAGTTAATATGGTGTGTAAGTGTCTCTACTTTAAACCATGATAATCAAATCAACAGTGCAGTATTTGCTATATTTGTATTTGCTAAGCTAAGACTTAATTAGTTAGTTTATTAATAGCTATAGATATATTCTATAATTCTAATTTGATTTTAAATGTTGTAAACAAAGCACATAAAAAGTTTTGTCCTCCCACTGAATGCCTCTTTCAGGCCTCCCTGAAAAGAGTACTCTCCCTCCCAATTCACACCCTCTGACTGGCTCCCCAGGACAGGCACTTTTGGACACTCCATCACGTAGACTAATTAGTTTATCCTCTCATTATACAGCCTCTATTTAGCGCAAGGCTTTGCAGCCTCAGGTGCAGGGTGAACTGTGTGCTGTCATTCTCACGCAAAGGCTGTGGAGATGTCACTGAATTTTAACCTGAAGTGGTGAGAACCTTAATAGATGCCACTTATTTAACAATAAAGCTACTTCTTTTTATTCGGACTTCCTCGTCTACTACAAAAATGAGCAGGTGTTTCTTTTTCCTGGTTCACTTCACCAACTGAAGTCAGTCAAATTATAATTAAGTGCAGCTCTTGAATCACAAAGTTGATTTTTTTCCCTGAGGTGGAACATTGTTCCACTGTGACTCTTGCTGTTTTTAGAAAAAGTTCCCAGGAAGGCTGACAGTCCAAAAGGCTTTTTCTGCTCCCACTCAATGTGTTTTTGAATAGTTTTCTCTGCCCTGATTCTTGAAACTCCACAGCTAAATAGGACTAACATTGTAAATACGTCTTTCCTCTTTACTCTGAGCAAAAAACAGCAAATGCTCAGCTGACTCATAATCAGAATGTAGATTGACGAGATATCGTGATTTTCTACATTTCTATTTTAGTAACACAACCAAGCTATGACACAATAATCAGATATTTAAACAAAACACCTCTTAAGCAACTGATTAATCAATCAGAGATTACACTAGGCAAGCCCCACTCAATTGGCAGGAAGCAAGTCAATGATGATTATAAAATACGTCTTTTTTCAGAGTAGCCCTTAAATCAGCAGCAGAAGCAATGCTCTCTTCACATAGACCATCTTTGTTCAGAGACAGGACAATCACTCCTCTGCGTTTGTTGACAAAATGTGTCTTTGTGCACAGCTTGCTTCATATTAAGCAATGCTTACAATGCCCTGGTCCAATGATTGCTGAAAAATCTATGTAGCTGAATAGCCCTCGCTTATATAAAATTGATTTCAATTTTTCATTTTACCAAGACATTTTGTATAATTTTGTGGGAACAGTCTGGGGAAGGCCCTTTTCTGTTCTCAGTGCACAAAGCAAGGTCCAAACGAGCGGACTAGATGAGAAGAACTCTTTCAACATCTGTTGGGATGAGCTAGAAAAGAGATGGCGAGCAAGCACGCCCTCTCTCCTGACGAACATAAGTGACCTCGCAGAGTTTAATTTCCATTCGTCTCAATACTACTATTTCATATAGTATATACATTGCAAATTATATTCTCATATGTTTGTTCCCTTACCCTCAGCTTTCATGTAGTGCACCGAGTATGCAATAACTTTATCTGAGTTATAAAGCGGCCTGTCCCAAGCCAGCAATATGGCGGAGCTGGACACAGTGTCTGCTCGAATGTTTCTTGGCGCGCTTGGGCGGTCCTCCGACATCACCACGATGAGCCTTGCCATGGAGAGGACAGAGCCCTGCTCGTTCTCAGCCTGGCACTGATAGATGGCATCGTCCTCAGGAATGATCTGGTTGATGACCAGTTTGCTGTGGGACACACGCACACACACAACTTCATGACATGGTTCCTTTCCCAAGGCGAAGTCATCCCATAATTACTTTGTAAACGGCATTGACAGCTAAATAGCGAGGAGAAAATTAGAGGGAAACCAACTAAATCCCCAATTTGCACTGCTAAATTATTCAGTTTCCTTCCTGCTATTGGGACAGAAATTAATTATTCATATGCATGTTTTTTATTTGCCCAACAGAGGGAAAATAAACATTAAACTTCTGTCTTTGATCCTCTCCTTCATATTTCCATAAAACCAAATGTGAATCGCATGTAAAGAAGTATACCTGCTGTACATCTTGATGCGACCATTAGAGTGAATTCTTTCCCCGTTCTTGAGCCAAGTGATGTGAGGAGTTGGAAAGCCTTCCGCTTGGCACACAAAGCGAGCAGTGCCGGCACGTGGACGTGTTAGGCTTTCAGGCCACTCCACCAAGGAAGGCGGAGCTGTAGAGGAACGAAAACAAGAGCAAAAACATAGTCAACACATTTTTTGCGTACAATGAATAAATGACAACCTAATGAAATTTGATCATCTATTTTCAACCACCACCACTATTTCCCCATTATAAAAGAATTCTATCATGAGTTTTCAAAGTGTATATCCTTACCTAGAACGGTAACATTGGCTGCAGAAACAGTGAAGTTTCGCGTGCCAGGAGTGGTGGCCCTGCACACGTACACTCCTCCATGCTGGGGCTTGATGTCCGTAATGATGAGGTTGCCATTTCCCAACACTTTGGTGTGGTAAACATCAATAGACTTGCTGTCAGCCCGGCTCCAGGAGATGATGGGTCGGGGGTTGCCTGTGGCCATGCACTCTAAGGTGGCACTCTGATGCACGGACACAGAGATGTTTTGCGGTCCGGCTATGATGCGTGGTCTCTGGGGAAGCCGGGGGCTGGGAGCTGCAAGGAGAGGTAAGAGGGTGGGATGAAGCATCAATATATGAGGTTTCATGTCACATACTGTATGGTGTACTGCACATTCAAGTGAAAATTCTGCAATAATTGCAATAAACCTCACGTTCCTTTAGGCATCTCTTTGCAGTTGCTGTTTTTTTTGTCTAAACTACAGGGTTACGAAAATACTATTCTTCTGTGGTAAAACTACAAATGTGGAGTTTCTAAAATACATTGTGCCGTGGCACACCTGCAGTGATGGTAAGTGTTGCCTCTGTGCTGCGGCGCCGGCTAGCAATGTTGGTTGCGATGCAACGGTAACTGCCAGCGTCAGCCTGCTGCACCCCGTAGATCTGAAGAAACCCACCAGGCAGGACTGTGATTCTGGAGAACACAAATAAAAAAATACATACGGTAGAAGAATGTTACAACACTAACCAGCACTCCATAACAACTTTGCTGTCCAACAAGCATGTATCACAATATCCCAAATGGCGGACTGAAAACATCAGAGTGCATACCTTTCAGTGGCGAGGGGTAATGTGACCCGATTGAACTCCCAAGTGATGATAGGAGGAGGGTGTGCAGTGATTTTGCAAGAAAATCTGGCAACTGAGCCTTCGGTTACCACGATGGACCTTGGCTGGATTGTAAACGAGGAAATACCTGCAGCAGAAGAGAGCATTCCTTTACTTTGTGTCAAGTGTCAACATTGAATGAAGCGTTTGAGTTGGATGGGTGATTTTAAAAAGTGTTGAATTATTTCATGTTTTTTGTAATAGATGCTGCCATAACTAGAATTCCTAGAGTCCGAACAAACCATGAATATGAAAGTCTGATTCATTGAATTGAAACATCATCATGTTAAATGTCAAGTCTGTCAAAAGCTACAAACAACTACATCCCGCTTGCATGGATAATGTTTCCTGAAACTGAGCTCTTGTCACCACCAGCTGAGCAACAAGCCCCCTAAGGCTCATGTACATGAATTATGACATCATCAGGAGTTTCTTGTTGATATATGCTCTTTTCACAGAAGGTTTTTCCTGGCCTAAAAGCCACTGAAGTCAAACGAAAGCGCTACCATCCCCCCTCTTTGCTCAAAAAGCTGAATAAGCCTGAGGTTAGGCATTTGGTAAAAGACCTGGGTGTGATTGATAACAAAAAAAAAAACAACAAAAAACACCTACCATAAATCAAAATACAAACTTTCAGATGGAAAACTTGTTTCTTGGGCCATTTGCTCAAGGGGGATTGTTGTTGTTTTTGGGACAACATCCAATTTGTGCTATTTAAATACATAGGTGGTGTGAAAATGACATTCAAATTAACAAGGAAGCAAAGGTGACATCTGACAAAGCATCAAATTGAAGAAGACAAAATAACAAGTACAGTGATTTTAGCTTACAGAGAATGTTTAATGTAATTTTCAGATATTAACGGATAGATACTATTGATTTTTTCAGGCCAACTACTGTGACTATGAATGTTTTTTTTGCTGATAGACAAAACAAAATTTGTCAAAGAGCTTAATTTTGCAAACCCAAAGTCATGAGATTGGATTTACCTACCAAATAACATTACATAGAAACGTCTTTATGATGTTTGAACTGAGCTCTAACGAGTGTGCGATACTCTAAAGATGCTGAGTTGTTGTTTTCCTGGCAAGATGTGAAAATCACAGCTTTGTGCTCAGCGCTGTTCTTGTTAGACGAGAGGCCAACTATTGTCAGCTTTTCTTCTTTTTTTTAAGGCACGGTCATGTTTAATCAAATTAGTCCCGAGCTCTATCCCCTCTCTTGTTAGACCCACTGTGGCTGCTGGATGTCAAAACAGAACTGGGGTGAAAGGCATCCCAGGCCCCCCCTCCTGCCATCCACCCCCACATTACACAGGCGCTAACCAAAACAATGCCATTAAGTGCTGGAGTGATATGGCTGTAGGGCATGAGAGATGAGCCGCACTGATCTTCTGTCTCTCTGCTCGGCCTTTTCCATTCAGGCAAATGATGCTGGATTGACAAACAGCGGGGTGATCATTGATTATTGATAAACTACTAAGTCAAGGTGGAAAATCTATAAATGCTGGGGTTTCTAGGGCAGTAGTCACAGATGAGAATAGAACACTGACCTTCAGCTTTGGATGGTGATGTTTGCCAAAGTGCATCTAATGTGTGGTTTAATTTATCAAAGCAAACACTCTGTCTTTATTATGCGCATTCCGTTAATTCTATCACATTGACATTATATCAGATCTTTTTTTTTACCTCTTACAGTATTCCCTCACATTTACATTTTCGATTCATTTTTTTTCCACAAATGGAACCATAATAAATACTTGAGCCCATTCCCCAAAAGCAAAAAGCAGCAGTGCTGACCATCTGCTCTACCTAGCAGTCTCACCTCTAACCTCTGACCTCCACAAATCCTGCCTCGCACCCAGCTCAGGCACATCTCTGCATGGCCACGCCACTGCAGTCCTTTGCAAACTGTGCAAACATATTTTGTTGCAAACATTGTATTGTCAGAAAACTCTTCGTTAGTGTTTGGCTGTGTAACGTACATTCTCTCAAGTGAACATACAAAATCAATACAATGTTAAATAACAACATCAAACACCGCTGTAACTAACACTATTTCAGTGTCCTGCCTATACATTTTTTAGTTGTTCCTTTTTTCGGCTTGCTTTCCTTGCAACAGATGCCAGCAGCTCAGCAAGCGGAAGGTCAGTGAACAGGTCAAGCCCAAACAAAGGTTGCCTTACAAATACCAGGAATTAGTTCAGCCTCCTCTGCTCTGGTTACTGTGGTCAGTCTCTACACAGCAGGCTCAACATACATGTGAGCTACTAAAAGAAAGTCACACTAAAGGCAATACAGCATCATTTAAAAAGGTCACTTTTTTGTTTTTGTTGGCCATTTAAGTTATTTAAGGGGTCTTATTAAGTTACATATTCCCAAAATATTTCAAACACCATTATCCAAGTATCACGCAGGGTAGTTGTCCACCACTGCAAACTCCCAACAATAAAAAAAACTATAAATCCATCATTCCTCTCCTGGGACTAATAAAGTATACCTAACTGTCGGGTAAATAAATACCTCTTTGACATTGTCAATCAAGACAAACAGTTGTTGCTGTGAACAGCCAAAAATTATGCAGGCATACTTAATGAAATGGCCAGTGAGTTTACAGTGTATATGTATCCTACACAATATTTGTTATAAAACTGCAATAATCCAAAACATTATGTACATTATGTGACAGAAGTGATTACAGTCATCCCTCACCACATCACGCTTCAAATTTTGCGGCTTCAGTCCATCTTGGTTTTTCACCGTACACTTTTTAATACATCATCTGTGTTTCATGGTTGATAACTGCCTATTATCAGTCCAAAAATATGTATGCTTAAGCAAATGTTACAGTATGGCACTTTCCCAATGCTAACTCGTATAGACTCACACAATGACTGTATATCTTATTTAATGTCTACTATATTGGGTAACACCAGTATAAAATGTGACTATAGGGGTGTTAGTTCATGTCTAGAGCACTCTAATAGACTTAGGGTTTTAATGCCACACACGAGGAATGACTGTATATTTTTTTTATGTCAATGGTAATCATACTTTCCAGTCATTTGCTGGGCAGCATTTTGCCCTAACAATCATTTCTACAAGTTAACTGTATGGATGGACATGAGTGCCTGCTCCTATTCCAAGTCAACCCACTCCCTGGGTCCAATCTTTTAGGAGAGACAATAAAAATCATCACTGCATTCATCAAGCTGCATGCAAAAAGGAGGTAACATCATTCATTGTAGCTCTTTGGAACCCAGCGACTTAACAATACGCAGTGACCCTACTGAGTGGTCAAGAGGGAAACAAAACTTGACTGATAAGCCAGAGCAGAAGAATGTGAAGCTGAAGAAAAAGCCAACAAATCAATCACTGGCGGGCTGGCAGATGTGCTGCTGCTCCACATGGCCTGCAGGACAGTCAAGTGACCACTGCTCTGGCTACACAAAGAGTTATTCCCACGAGCGGTGTGACCCCTGAAAACACCATGCAACGGGGGTGGGGGTGGGGTTAGCAATGAGCCCTCATCGCCCCTTAAACTCCTTATCTTCTAAGTTTTCCAATCATTCAACACCAACTTCTACTCACCGCACACAGTGACTTCATTGTCTTTACCCTTGATGACACAATATGGAGTTAATAAAGGTACATGTGTAAATAGGTACACATTGTTTAACAACTTCTTTAGTTTGCTTCAAGATACATTGGGAATATACACCGGCCAGTGTACAAGACTCATACTTTTGCTAAATGCAGCAACCAATAAACCTAATAAACATATTAAACATATCCTTGTCAAAATAACAAATAGCGCTAGTAATAGGCATTGAAGCGACTCATAAAAAGGAGGCGCTTCAAGTATTCTTGGAAAGAAGATTTAGGTTCTGGACTCGGGGTAGCTACCCTCCATCTATTTAACAATTTAGGGAGCCTTGTGACCTCTGGGCCTGCCATTCAGGGGAACCATGGTAACCTTTGGTGTCCAGCAGAGTAGGAAAAACAAGATTCCACGCCTTCAGTTGTCGTGGACATTTCATTCAACCTCACCACAGCTCGCACTGTGTGAAGTTTGCTCTTGTCTTATTAGAGTTCCTAATAGTGCCGCGCCAGTGCAAGTCCAGTGTATTCCTTAGCAACTAAAATAACAAAGTGGTCCTGGCCTGTGAGCTTTAATCCACTTTGTTAGTAGCTGCATATCACACACACTAAAAATGACATTTGTGTGATTTTTTTTTCACAAAAGACACAAGCTCAGCACACTGATATCATGGGATGCCACTACAGGGAGTATTACAACCTGCTTTAAAGCTCAGGTTTTCACAAGGTACAAGACCTTACATAATAACAGTGTCCATAGGGCTTAAAATATACATGTTTACAAGGACAAGCATGTAATTCAAGACAAAGTTATTTATCAGAAGCAATTTAGGGGTGTAACAAACCTCTGATACCACTGGAAACCCATTGGAATAATAGAATGTACAAAGCTGTACAAGGCAACGTTCCACTTTAACCGAGCATTGAATGCTGTACAGCCAACTTTATCACAAAACATCCTTTAGTGTCTAACAAAGAAGCCATCTGGCTCACAAAATGGAAACCTGAAGCGGAAGTCAGCTACGTAGTCTGTCTATGATGTCATCAGCGGTTGACTCTCAAAAATATCTCTAAATGCATGTAAATGACAAATGGAAGGGATGTCTCTTTCCAGGTTCTTGTTATCTGATTTATTGCTGTAATTCGTAATATATTCAATAAGTACTTTACATATGTGCTAAATTCAATTTGAGTTTTGGGCATATTGAGGTGAGAAACTGCCGCCTGGCTGAGTTGGGGCCGGGTTGTTAGCAGGATGGCCACACAGTAAGGAGATCAGGAAGACCTGGGTTCGAATCTCCGTTCTCCCCGTGTGTGCCACCCAAAACAGGTTAATTATGTTAATTGCCGACTCCAAATTGTCCGTAGGTATGAATGTGAATGGTTGTTTGTCTATATGTGCCCTGTGATTGGCAGGTGACCAGTCCAGGGAATGAAAGAAAAAGTAACTTTAAATGTTCACTTAACCCTTTCATTCAGCATTTATATGCATTGGTAATTGTTTACTGCATGTAAAAGCAGTATTGTAAATATATAAAAACGTGGTTTGTGTTAACATTTTTGGCTTTCTGGAAAAGATAAATTGGATTTACTTTGTCTTATGGGAAAAATTGATTTGGTTCGCATCCATTTCAGTTAGAGTCAGACCTTCTGAAACAGTTTAATGGACCCTAACCAACGTTCTGTTATGGTTGATCATGGAGGTTTTGTTAAAGGGGACCTATTATGCTCATTTTTCAGCTCTCTGTATTGAGTTGAGGACTCCTATAGCAGCTACACACAATAACCAGCACAGAAAGCGTTCCAGTTCTTCCAGTATCTGCACCTATTCAGCTGGATTTCGTGGTTCCAGATAAAACGGTCTGTTTTAATGTATTCCAAGGCACGCCCACTCTGCTGTGGTTGGTCACACTGCCAGTGCATAGAAAGAGTTCCGAGCGTTTTGAGTCTAGTGAGGATAAGCAGTATAGAATATGGATGGAGGGAAGCCATGTTTCCCTTATAATAGTAATGCAACCTCTAAACCCGCCAAGACTCAGCTCACAGACAGCTCCCCTGATCTGGTTCTGTGTGTGGTATCAGCACCAGAAACCATGACAAATATTCAGATTCTCCCCGAATTGTTCATTTAAAAAAATGTAGATTCCTACGTTCAGTGATCCACCAGCCCGGAAGCCGGGAAAAATGGCCACCAACAAAGAAAAAGCCAGCAAAAAACAACAGATAAGAAACGTCAGGAAGCTTTTGTGTTCATCCATTTGCAACACCATTATATCATGTAAAGGGGGGTGCACATTAAAAACATCCAGATTCGCAGTGTAGAGTGCCATGTGAATGATGAGCTACGCCAGACTTCTTCCAACCAGGTTAAAAATAGCCCTGAGAGAAATTCATAGGAAAGTAATTCATAAAGAAATAATGGAGACATTCCGACATTTCATATAAGAACTTTGGTTGGCGTCCTCATTTATACCAAGCAAACTTTTATGACCCTACATCTGAAAAGAATCAGAATCAATAATCTTTAGGAGCCAGAATCGAAACAAGGACTCTGAATCACTAATCATATACTGCTGACACAGTTAAACCACAGTTGTACACGTGGCCTGAGAGGTGTTTATTTTCAGAGCAAGTACACCTGAACAGACAAGCTACAAGAGACACCAAAAGAGGGACCCAAGTTTTTGGCTCAAATCCCCCATTAACCTGAAGTCTATTGACAAAAGTCACATGACGTGGCTCATGTGTCGCATTCCACTTCATCAGGGCCAAATCCTGTCTCACCTTTGTGCTCTCATGACCGCCACATTGTTAAATTTCACAGCCCCAAAGTGCTAACACATAAGCAGTGTCACATTTGTTGTATAAACAACATCTAAACTTAGAATCAATGTCTAATGCTTAACTTTTTAACTGATGTCATTAGCCTTGCTGTAGTGAACAGCTCCTGTGGTTCAGTCCACTGGTATCAAGTCAAATAGAGACCTTTTCTTTAGGGAGCACAGTGGTGGGGGGGGATAATGGAAGAAAACAGTGAGGGTGAACAAGCTTTTCACTCTTTGGCCAGAGGAGCAGGGAGAACAATTGTGCAAACCCTGCAGCCAAAACTGACCGGCAATAAAGTTTGGTCATTTAGGGTTGTGGTACTGGGAAACAACAATTCACGTTTGTGTGCGTGTGTGTGTGTGTGTGTGTGTGGCACTAGCAACAACCCCCACTGTTACCACTGTGTCCTTCAACTGAGCATTTCTCAGGTATGTGCAAATTTTATGAGCTTCCAGATAGACCCTCAAGCGGGCCTAACTGCCATTTTAAAACAAACTAGTAAAGCTTACAGGCCGCCTTTATCGCCTCTTATATTTATTATAAAACACCTACACTGCTCATTTAATTCATAAAGCTTTTCCAAATGAAGATTGCAGCCACAATGATCACCAAGGAACAGAAGTATGTAGTTCTTAGATCAAACTACAAACAACAGGTGAACTAAAATTCAACAACAAGGTAATGTCAACATCATTAAAGTGGTACAGAGGGCGCCTAAAATTAAATACAGTCGGAATATCCATATTTTAGCTTTCTAAAGGTCATACAATCTAAAAAATAGATGAACATTTTAGCATTTGAGCATTCAGTCCTGCTATATAAAGATGGCAGATAGCAATAAATTATTTATTTTTACTCTAAAAGAACTACGGTTCCCATGATGCTTAGAGTAACAAACCAAGAAGTAGCACATTTTCAAAATAGCATCACGTGTATTGATAGAAGTCATATGCAGCAATCGTGTTTTGATCTGAAAAAATTGAAGTAAGTTTAATCAAATATAGAATTACTACAGCTTCTGCTACTACGATAACATTACTTAGATAGACTCCCTTTATTGTCATTGTTACAAGGTTTATAGTGTGAGTAAAGCGCTCCAATCCTGCCTGGTGCACTGCCACTTTCATATTTTGTGTACCATCATTCACAGTGGAGATGCCATAGATGCTGGCTGAGACAACTCTTCGTTAAACAATAAATATCATCACATTTTAATGACGTGAGATTGCGTGACACCACCTATATTATATATGCGCAGACTCTGTGTATCCCACAACACAATTCATCATTTTCAAGTTTGAATGTACATCAGTTAACATTAGACTTTATGTGTGACGGTTAAGAATGTTAAAAACCATCATATACATGAAGCTTTTTGTGGTAGGTTTTCTTTTTTTTATAGCTGTTAAGGTCTTTTTACACTTGAGGGACTGTTAAAATGTTCAAAAGGTGTAACACCAAAGTAGTTTATACAGTGGTAAACTTCTTTTGACACTTGTATATCATTGTGTCACTTTAAACACTGGCTAGACAGTATATAAAGATTTTAAGCGGACAGTAACTGATTATTTTGTTTCCAACATTTTCTATGGGAAGAATTGTTTGAAATATGAATACAATGACCCGGCAACAAAATCTAAGGACTAGCAACAATACTGAAACAGACTGTTTCACCAAACGGTTTGGTGCCATTTCCACACTCACACGCTCAAACTTTTATGAAAAAAACATTCAAAAAGAGACAGAAAAGCCCTTCAGACAGATCCCATGACACGCCGTGCAATCACAACTAAATATGTCTCTTCTCTTCTGCTTTCACTGAACAGAGAATTTAAAGACATTTATCAGGCTGTGCTGGATTAAAAAATATGTAAATACATTGCGGGCTGGGAAAATAAAACTGACATAAGACTTTTAAAAGTGGCTACAAGAGTTGTGGACTGTTGGCGAGAGGAGAAGGAGGAGGTGGAGGAGAGACCAACCCACAACTCTGCCTGGAGCTTCTCTCTCCTCCCCCCCTTAAAATAGGAGCGCAGCATTGAGGGAGAGCGCATTCCAAAAGAACAATTCCACCAGCGATCAGGGGGCAATAACATGAAAGCCCAGGCCAGTGAATAGGGGTCATCTGCTCTTTAGCTTTAGGGAGGTGGTCTCCTGGACAGCGCCTGACCTTTCAAATCTGCTGCTCCTTCATTACCACACCAATGGGCATGTCCCTCTTCCAAACAGTATCTTCTTTCCCTCCACTAAAGCTGCCCTCAATGCAGAAAATATATATTGTAATATATTGTGTATAATCTTTAACTAATTCAGGGAAATAAAAGCAAATTGCAATGCAAACAGTCAAAACATGAACCAAAATGGGCATGAAGCACCTTCACATGTCATACTCACTAGCGATTGTAAGACGGGCCCTCTGGCTCAGGATTGCTCCATACTTGTTTTGGGCAAGGCACTGATAGAAGCCTTCATCTGATTTGTCTCCTCTTCTGCTCTCCACCTCCGAAATATAAAGGGAGCTGTTGGAGAGCAGGTACACCCGGTCGTTCTCCACTACTTTCACTCCGTTTTTCAGCCACCGGACATCGATAGGCGTCTCTCCATGGGCCTGACAGTCCAAAATGACGGCTTCTTTGCGCATCACTGTGACATCATGTGGCTCTTTGATGAAAAACAACTCACTGAAGCAGAAAACCCCTTGAAAAACAGAGTACAATAGTAAGATATAGCATAATAGAAAAAGTCATGTATTCATAGAATGTGCACACTTTTTAACAACGGACAGTGGGTTTGTGCATCCTGAGTGATAATGATGTTGACTTCATTAAAAGAAAAAAAAATACCTCTAATTGAGAGTTATAGACAGGTGTCCTGCTGCAATTCTTTGACATATTTATCATATTATTTCTGCCACTCCATATTTCAATCCTGAACATTAATAAACTGAGGTTAATGTGAATGTACAACCTGCTGTCTGTTTACATAGTAGTGTTAACTTGCGTTGTGTGTTGCTAATGGTTTGTGATGATTTAAGTTTATTGTGAATAAACATAAAAGTAATATATAATGAAGGATAACATATTATTACGAAATTAGGCAATATTATATGAGTGTTTTAACTCGGGGCTAAACCTGTTTAGCTAAAGTAGCCAACACTCACTATACGGTTAAATGATTTAAGTTACAAACGGTTTTTAAGTGACAGTGTCAATGTCAATGTGCGCACTCAATATGAAAAATATTACCAGATATACCATTAATGACATGACTCATCATTAAAATGTCTAGTTAAAACTGATGCCAAAGTGGTCAGCCATCCCTTGAACGAACCCCTCCAATGTTGTCGCCTCAACTTTTTTCATGTGGTGACTAAAATACCTTTAAAAGTCCTTAAATAAAAGTGAACTTACCAGGGAATGAGAGGAAAACGACAAAGAACAGCAAACGCTGATATAATTTCCTTTTGACAAGCGCCATTTACATCAATTTTCGGTGCATGCTCGCTAGTGTGTCATAGCAGCTTCCTCCACGAGAACTGGGTGCTACTGAGGTGCCGGGCTGGTGTGGAGAGCTGCGGGAGATAGTGGCCCTCCTCTGGGCTGATCACACTCATTAATCACCGCCTGGCAATTGGAGTTGGGCGTTCCTGGAGTACAGCGCCATCTAGAGGTGGGGCGGAGCACAGCCTCTCCACTGTCTTTCCAGTGTGACCATTTCATTGTACTTCATGTACACACTGGAGTTTAAACAACCGTACACTAATAATTACATATTGGGGGAAATATATACTTTATTAGCGTACAGGCCACACAGTTGTGTTCGATTCCACCCTCGGCCATCTTTGTGTGGAGTTTGCATGTTCTCCCTGTAAGTGGGTTTTCTCCGGGTACTCCGGTTTCCTCCCACATTCCAAAAACATGCTAAGTTAATTTGCGACTCCAAATTGTCCATAGGTATGAATGTGAGTGTGAATGGTTGTTTGTCTATATGTGCCCTGTGACAGCTGGGATAGGTTCCAGCACCCACCCTCTTGAGGATAAGCAATAAAAAATGAATGAATGAATGAATATAGTTTATTTTGAACATGCTTACTACAATGAAGAATTAGTAACCTGATACTGTTCCACCTGCACAATGCATAAAGGTCAACACTGACTTTAACTGAGCAAATGAGGCCTGCAGTTGTTTGGATGTTGTTGTGGGGTCTTTTGTGACCTCTTGGATGAGTCATCACTGTGCTACTGGGGTCATTTTGGTTGGCCAACCACTCCTGGAAAGGTTCACCACTGTTCCATGTTTTTGCCATTTGTGGGTAATGGCTCTCACTGTGGTTTGCTGGAGCCCGTAAGCTTTAGAAATTCCTTTTTAACCTTTTTTCCAGAATGAAAAGTCTCAATTAATCTCAGTTAAGCAAAGCGGGGCAGTCACTTTTTCAGACAGGGCCATGGAGGTTTTTTTTTTCCTTTAATAATAAAAAGCTTTATTTAGAAACTGCATTTTCGAACTAACATGGAACTGACATGTTTTCATATTGCCCTGGAGGAACTCATATGGATTATAAACTGTGGATATTTCTGCACCTATTTCTGTACAAGCATTCATGGCGTGACCTGTGTTTGTTGACACATTTTGTAATAGAGACTTCAGCACTGCAAAGAGCTGACTGATACACTTTTATCAGAACCTTTCACTTTCCTTTATCAATGCAAGCAAAGCTGGATTGATAAGAACAAATCCCTCAATGTCTCAGGCCAACTGCACACCAAATGGTCACCACTGACTGGGGAAAAAAACATAATGGAAATGAGCTTGTCCTTTGAAAAGCTGGACCCCTGCAATTACAGAGAAGCATTGATAGGAGCAGGACAGCTGTCCAGTCAATGTCGATATTGATTCAATGTCCATCACTTATTGTGGCCGGGGATCGAACCCCCTCTTGGCCCCTCTTTGTGGAGCTTTTATTCTGCAGCCCAGCTGTGATATATTTGCTCATGCATAAAGAATACAAACAAAAACCTGCACAACTCACTTATGGGTTTAAAACAATAACACGACAATAACTGATATGCACTGAAAATGTCACCAGTGCATGATATTCTTAAAAAATACAACATTACTTAACTCATAATTTTCCCGTCGGCAACAACCAGTGCTGCAAAGAATATTAACTATCACAATTTTATTTTCTTGGTAGTCACACAGTATAACAGTGACGACAATGTCATTGCATTACACAAACAAATAGGTATAACTGAGGCCTGCACTGAGCTGCATGCTTACATAACGTGGGAAAGTGACTGCCTCTCCACATTCATGATCAGTAAGTCTGTCCCTAGGGTGTATAATTAATCACCTGGAAATATGACACAGTTTGTGGGTGGAGCTATGGTCGGCCTACACGTGGTCCCTCTCTGAGGGAACAGATCAATGAAGTAAAAGTTATTATCGGGTTATGAATGCTGCCGAGGTTGCAGCAGCAGGGGGGAGGGGGGAATGGGGTGATTGGGGGAGTCCCGGAGACCGCCTGCCAGCAGGGTTGCACCGCCTACCCATCCCCGCTGACCTCAGCAGTGTCCAGAAGGTCGGCCTGAATCGTGTGACCTTGTCTGACCTCAGTGGTAGGGGCAGAGGGTGTTTTGGGGGAAGGAGAGGGGGGGGGGCACAAAAAAGGCTCCCACGATGGAGTGAATCTATGATTGAGTCGAAAATCACAGCAAACTTGTGAGAGTAAGCACCCTGTATTGAGGGATGGCCGGCAGACAGGTAAGCCCAGACATACCACATAGAGAGCAAGAGGTGCACACAGAATAAGGAGGCAAATGTCATGACACAGATGGAATTGTTTTCATGTGTCTTTTATTTGTCAAATATATTTCTATTCAGTTTGCTGTGCTATTAGCAAACGTTTGATATTGAACTACATGCCATTCCACTCTTTAAACCTTTAGAATACAATTTTGCTATAATGCACTTACAGGTGTCATAATTCCATGTTAAAGTAACAAAACGTTATTACTCTTCAGATACGAAGGGTTGATCTATTCATTATGAAACACAATATCAATAAGAGTACATCAAAATAGAGGTGAAAGAAGAGAATGTGCTTAGGTATAAGCAATATCCACATGTAAACATTTTTAACAGGTGCACTTGAAGAATAGGATGGTTTTCTTAAAAGAACAATTTTAAGAAGTGTGCAGGTGACAGATTGGCAAAGACAGTTCAGATAAGACTTGATTTGAACAAAGTGCTTCACTTTATAAAAAAGCCAAAGTTTAAAGCTGTGTTGTCAGTGACGAGAACCAGCCCACAAACAGCCTCCATTGTCAAAAACCTTTAGTAAACATGGCAGGCGGTGTAAACACATTTTGCCATTCAGAAAAGAAAACATGGTTAAAAAGTTGCTTTTGCCAAGATATGACAAACGAGTTTTAATACAGAATGGTATATACAGGATGAGTCAACGCAGGAAAATCGTTTTAAAGTTGTGTGGTGTTATTAGACCCTTGATGAGTACAATGATTTACACGAATGATTCAGTCGGAAAATAGTTGCGTCAGCTAATGTCCAGCAAACGTATTATGTGTCTTATACATGCAAAGATTGCGAATGAACAAGCTAGTGCAGCTCATAAATGCAAAAAAAAAAGGTATTTGCAGCATTGTATGACATGTACAGTCATAAAAGTTTCATCAGTTTAATTGTGTGTATGTAATAACAGAAACATGTATAAAATGATGCATAGCGTTGTTAAAACACCGTCAAACACTCACTACATAGTCACCTCTTTGCATCTGCACACAAAACACAGATATGGACGAGAATTAGATGAGCCTTGAACTGGTCCTGGCATTGGTACATTTCTAAACTCCATAAACTTAGCTTTATTTGCACATAACCGGCACATTGGCTTGGTTTTTAAGGCGCATATATTAATGTCTAATACAGTACACTGGAATGAATCATGTAAAAGCATGTATAAACTTCTTAAAAATCACAAGTTCATTTTTCCTGTTTAGCTGTTTTAAGTTATCCATTTTAGACAGCAGGAAAAGGCTTCACTGCCAGATTACATTTTAACAACATAGCACTAATGTTGATGTTATAAATGTCTTTGTTTGATTACTACTACAAGAGGTGGGCCTTGATTCAGTCACCCGGACCCAAGTTATTTATGTTCTTTAATGTGGCCGTCCACAGTTACCTTTAAAAGTAAAGTCAAAGAACAAAGCCACGAGGCCGTCCATCCTAAAGTCATTTTTGGATTATTGAAGGTTTCATGCAGGGCCATGCCGAGGGCACCCATATAAATAAACCAAATATGAAAATAATTAATTTAAATATACAAGGTATGAAGAAAAAAAATGTTTACAATTTAGATATTATTGGCCAAATATAAGCTTAATATTAATGACTGGGGCAGCTTTGAGACCCTAATATGACTCTGATCTCATGATTAATGTTCGTCACACGGTCATTTAACAAGATATGATTTCCATTAAGAATCAAACGTTGAAAAGAGAATGACATGTAAACTTTAGAACACTAGTAGGGATGAAACACCCGTCCTTCCAGATGCTGTTGTTCCTTCTCTACATGTGCCCAAAGAGACCACCAGAGCGAGGGCTACTGTAAATGTCTGTCCTTCATGTGTCTCACATGCTGGCTGGGTTGGGACCCGCTACTGTGATGTTTCATTTCACACTGTTATCAAGAGATGGCTTGGTTCCACTTTGGTGACGGTATCATCCGTTTATTCACTAATCCACGCCGTCAAAGCCTTGTGCGTTCTCAATGGCGATGTGAAGTTTCTCCTTCAGTTCCTCAAAGGATTCATAAGGTGGAAGGTCCAGGCGATTAAAGCTTCAGAAAAGAAGTGGAAAGAATAAAAGGTTAATGTAATATCTTATCTTTCATATTTTTTAGAACTGCATGCAGTACAAAAAGTGCCCACTAGAGAGAGACAAAAATCTGGTACTATGTAGTACAACTGCCTGGATTTAAACAAAGCAAATTTTAACCAAGCAAGTCATCATCATGTCTCAGGGGTGGCCTTGGCCACGCTCCGGCCACCCCACTGGCCATCTAGATATTCCAGGTATCAACTCATTGCCACCCCTATGGGAGTAATGGTCTCACCTTGGCCATCCCAATGAGAAATATCTAGCAAAACCACTGGTCTCACCTAACGCCAACTTAGAGTACTGTCTCAGTCCTTCAATAAACATGTCAAGGTGATGCCCCATTAAAGAATATACCAAATGTGTCATCAATTACAAGACAAACAGTATTTCCGGTGGTATAAAACACATTGGAAAGCTGCATTGTAGTTACAACAGCAAAATAATACAGAAGGTAGGTCAATATATGCTAAGCTATATGAACAAAACATCAACACCTTAGCTTTGTTAGCGGTGTCAAAGCAAATTAGTGTAATATACTGTGATAATGTATCTCAATAATGCACCCCTCTATTTAAGAAACACTGGTGTAGTCAATAGAAGAAGAAATGGTGGCAATACAAAATACATTAGTTGGCACCAACTCGCAGAGGGAGCTGTTAATGATTCTCATCTAGTTAGAAGTCTAAAGAAGCAGCATTAACAACAAAAGCCATTGTACACACCAAGCCGTAGCTGCCATACTGCCATGGCATTTTTCTCCTGGGAGGAGAATGCCACTCAACACAGGAGCCAATACTGAACTATGAAAAAACTCATGACGAGCTTGTCAACCCATTGGAAATTGCAGGAGATCATTATTCAATATAAGAGTCTGATTCATGGTGTCAATCACTAAACCCATCACACAGCAACTTAACATGCAAAAGGCATACATAATTAATAAACAAACATGTACCAAAACAAGTTTAAAATGCATGCATTTTACTTGAAGACACGCAGTATACAGAGTGGTGGATGACACTGCAATGCTGTCTCTCTCCACCAGAGTGAGCCAGAGGGACGCTGATGTTATTACAGCGCCCCAACGAATGCCTTGCTCAGACGCACTGTATTACTGAAAAACCTTAAAAGAGTGGTTTCTCCTGCCAAAGGAAGAGCTACCGTTTCCTCACTGACTTGCGAGCAGAACAGTATTTAAATAATTAGTAGTTCTGAAGTAAAGGAGATGTTACAAGATTAGAAATTAGCCGTATCGCTTGTATAAGCTGCAGGGTTCAAAGTTTCAGATAAAAGTAGCGACTCATGCACCAAAATTTACGTTTGTGTTAAATTGTATATTCATTTGTCCTGTACTTTTAAAACAATTATGGGCTCCTCAAATGTCCATCTGTTGTCAAAAATCACATGACTACCCAACAGAAACTTACAAAGTCAAATTTAAAAGGCCTGATTACCATGTGTGGGCTCGGGGCAGTTTGTCACGTGTTCCCCACAGCTCAATGGTGAACAGCTGTGGCCCATTAGAACCTGGAAAAATCATAAAATAGCAAACAAACCAACATGTAATTACAGGTGTTTCCAACATATAAGACACCAAACATGTGACTCAGTACTTGTTTATCTCACCATAGAGTTCAGCAAAACCGTTCATTGGGACTCTGGAAGTTCCAGTCACAAACTGTAAGAGTCGAATTCGTTTTTCTGCATCCATCAGCAGTACGGCCTATGACAATACACACAGACAGGGAATGAATAACTTATTATTGTTATAGCATGTTGCCTTATAGTAATTGTATTGCTACTTTGCTGTTGCAAAAAGCAGAAAACAGTATGGCTCATTGTTTGGTAGCTTCAGGCATGGAATGGCTCTTACTTTCCAAAACCAGTGGATAACTACGTGGTTGGAGTTGTATCCATTCTTGTACTTGGTGTTTGCTTTCCAGTCGTTCACGTCCACATCTCCCAGACCACACATGAGCAGCTTTGGAGAGGGGAGGAGGAGCGCATCCGATTTATTATTCATGTTCTTGAAATTGACCCCAGAACCACAGATGGACGGATAACTCACCTCAAGCTCATTCTCGTCAAAGATCTTGATCAGATCTTGAGGGATCAACTCAAAGAATCCCTGAGAATAAAGCAACAAACAAACTGTAACTCCAACTATGAAAACTTGAATGGATGGCATTATGAATAAATGTCATTACATCCTTGAAGGCAGTCATCTGCTTCTGGATTCGGTTTGCAAAGCGCCACTGTATCACGAGGCTGGGGAAAACAGAAATTGCAGAAAATGTACAATTTAACAGTAACAGTTCAAATATATTTGAATATTTCCACAATTTCTTACTCAATGTATTCCTTCTTGTTTTCATTAGTGACCACAATCTCTGCACCGTTGGGTTTCAGCTCATGCTGGTGAGTCTAAAGGTCAAAAATAAAATAATAATAAAAACAGAGTAAGAAGCTAATGAAGCAGATGTATCCTATGGAACTAACCTGTCCAAAGAGCTCCTCGTCAATAGTGAACATCAAATCCAGGTCAGTCGGGTCGTTCTCCAAAATCCACTGCAGTGAATTAAAATATTCACTATCCTGAAAGACAACACAAAAGTTTGCATCATTGTTGACATAATATACAAATGATGAACAAATAGATACAGGAGTAAATAAACATACGTATGTATGTATAATAAATTCATTCATTCATTCATTTTCTACCGCTTTTCCTCACGAGGGTCACGTGGGTGCTGGAGCCTATCCCAGCTGTCTTTGGGCGAGAGGCGGGGTACACCCTGGACTGGTGGCCAGCCAATCACAGGGCACATATAGACAAACAACCATTCACACTCACATTTGTATAATAAATGAATAAATAAATATTACATACACTTGCATAATAAAATTAAACTTTTTTGCATTCCCGGTGGAAATAATAGGACACTTACGACAGACTCCATGTCCTGGAGGGTGATGGGTTTCTGCAGCATCATCTTGTAGAAAGGTCGGATGAAGAAAGCTTGGTGTAAAAGAACAAGGTTTCTTCACTCACTGAATTAATTCATGAACAAATTTTAATCTACAGTACATTGTTGATACCCGAAACACACAAATTACTCAACACAAGTATCCAGTGTGAAGATGACTCACCATCAAGCAGTTTGCCATGAAACACAGCCATGCCCGCCACACGGCCAATGCACTTAAAGTAGGTTAGGTGGTCCTCATTACATAAACCTGAGTTAGGGTTTATCTGCAGCGTATAGTTGTCCCTATAAGACACAACACAATTACTTAAAAGAAGACTATAATGGTTGTCAACTGCTTTGCATGAATAAGATATTCATACACAACTATAGTGGAACATGATTTGGACTCACGTGGCAGAATATTCAAAGAGTCCATAGTAGGGGTTAAACATTTCCTTGGACATGAGGAAGAACCACTCTCGGGCCAAGCCTCCATAGTCCAAACCCTTTTCCCCCTCAAACTCCACCCACAGTCGAGCCTTCAGCAACTCTGCCCGCTTCACGAGGAGGATTTGACGATACGAGTCCTCCAGCACGGCATTTCGCCTCACCTTAAGCTCAAAGCGATTTGGGACATCGACCTACAAAGAAATATAACAAGGATCAAAGTTCACCGAACACACACAATTGACATATGTGTAGTAAAAAACTTGAAAGCACTCACTGGTTTCTTCAGCTTCTTGCGGAAATAGTCATATTTCTGTTTATAATCTCTGGAATAAGGCACTGCCTATAGCCAAGCATATATACAATCAATCAGCTGTGACTTAAAAAGTTGTGGGAATAACACTGCTTCAAATACTTACTGGTCCAGTTATGGCAGAGTTCTGTAATCTAGGATCGTCCCATTGTGTATTCTTGGTGTCTATAAAGTCACACGTGAGACTTTTCAATGAAAATATGAAATGAAAATAGCCGTGAGCTAATGTTGATTTGATAGGTAAAGCACTCACTGTGATCTATGTAGAATATCCTCCCATCCGTGTGGACACGCTCCTCCCAACCAGGCTGGATAGAATGGAAATGTCAGTTTCTGCATGGATGTTAATGGAGAAACACATTTTTTGAAGGATTTTTGGAGATTTACTGGTAATGGGCCAAGATCAGATGGGTCCAGTGAGGGTTTCCTCCTTAATTGAACAGGAATTCTTAGGCGTGGATCTTGCTGATTGGAAGCAAACAAACCGGTTTCACTCAAACAGGAAACACTTACAAAAAAGGCTGAGCTGCAATAGACTATTATTTAATACTATAACATTGTGCATACCAGCTGTAGAATAGAACACTATTCAATTTTATACAGTAAAGGATTTTTCATAAAGTGTACTGTAGATCTTCAAGTGGTCTCCTCACCCAGGTAGTGGTCTTTGTATTGTGGTCAATGAAAAAGGGTCTTCCATTGGGAGCGCTGCGGACCTCCCATCCAGCCGGCATGGAGCCAGCATCAGATGTGGCCTCTGGGCTCGGGGTGTGCTGAGGAGAAACCTCAGGGGATACAGGCGGTAAGGACGGCGTACTAGAACCACTCTGTGACGGTGGCGTCGTATCCGCTCTCTGCCACAAAAATAAGTGGAGGAGAAGATTAAAGAAAAGCCACTACTTCAGTTTGAATGACATGACATCACATGTGTCGTTACTGTATGTGATGTCACTTTGGACTATACCTGCAAGGTGGGTCGTATCCATGAGGTTGTTCGGGTATTGTGGTTAACATAGTAGCGTCTTCCTTTACTGTCCCTCTTTTCCTCCCAACCTGAAGGCAGCGCCGCAGGGCTTGCAAGCTGCTATTGAATGATAAACAAATAACTGAGATCATGACCAAAATCTTTAGTCTTTGACTACCACATTATTTACAGTTGAAGTTCCTGCATAATGTTTTGAGCCAGTGCAAGTTGATTTGTGCAAGTAAAATTGGGCTGGTAGAACTTGAATGAATTGAGTGATTTCGCAATGAGGAGGAAATGAAAAGGAAATACCACAGTATTAACAGGATGCTCCACTCCTCTTGTCGTGTGAAAACTTCTTCTGTGAATGGAATGGCTCGTACTACAAGGATGATCCTGCAGCAGAGAGGAAGGACGCATCAATGACCAGACTTCACCATTAATGTCGACAGACACTCCCATTTGGTCTCCGTTCCTCACATGAGGCTCATGATTCACATTGATTTCATTAGGACTCTCTTTTAGTTTTGGAATCTTACAGGAATGTAACAAAGGGATGACTCACTATTTGAAAGATGTGTTGTTCGCCAGCTGAGGGCCCTGTGATATGCATGTTTCTTAGCTCGTCTTGGAACGCCAACAACTCATCGGACAGCTGGTGTGGTGGTGATGTGTGCTGGTTGCCCTGGTATAAATTGAAGCCATTACCTGGAAAAACCTCCCGCTCCTAGATAATAGCATTCAGACAGATACCAAGTACCCACTGAGTATTGACCAAAAAAACAACACACCACATACCCTGTCATGGTGAAATTCAAGTAATTTCCTTGATTTTTTTGTTTTCAACTTTTATCATATAACAGTTAACTTATTTTTATACTGCGCTTGTCCTCCTTAAACACCGTACCTTGCATGTATAACTAATTTCTACTCCTTATTGGGCATCTGTGTGGCGTTTGCATGTTCTCCCCTTCAGTGTATGGGCTTTCTATGGGTACACCGGCTTCCTCCCACATTCCAAAAACATGTATGTTAGCTAATTGGGTCCTGGTGTGAATAGTTGTTTGTGTATATGTGCCCTGCGGCTTGTTGGCAACCAGTCCCGGGTGTACCCCGCCTCTGAGGACAAGCTTTATAGCAAATTGTGGTATTACTCCACTGGCCACCATCTGCAATATTTTCCCTACATAAAGGTCAATTTTCCTCTAATGTACCTTATCTCTATAAAATGTCATGGTCTTTCATTAATGTGTATGCGTGTTTTAACAGTATATTGCAATTACATCAATCTCCAATTGAAAGGGAAGTTGTGATGTGTCTGTGTATGCTGGAGTCGCATCAGTAGGTATTTGATTGATATTTAGAACTGAGGATATTGAATTTAGTTGTGACAGGAAAAGTGCTAAAAAGGTACTTTAATAAGACGCATCGTCAATACAGTGCAAAAGAAACTAACAAAATATGTCCAAGAAGAAAACAAAGGCAAAATTACCTCGTCTTGTGCATTGGCCTCATCGGGGTCTGAGATCTGTCTGCGTGTCAGATAATTCTGCTGCCTCTGCCTCGTGCTGTTTTGTCGTATTTGAGTGTCCATGTTCACGTCCCTGTTTAGAGGATACACAAATACACTCTGACCATCAGGACACGGCATGTGTCAATTAATAGAAACATGCTTGGGGGAAAGAAACGTCTGGTCTTAACTGTAAAGTTGGTCGCCGCCACTGTGTGGTTCTGCTTTCATGGTGGACATAGTAGGTTCTTCCCAAGTTGTCCTGACGTTCCTCCCAGCCGGGTGGCAGAGGAGGCGACGGGTGGCAGTGCATGGGACCTGACATGTCCTGGGGTTCTAGCAATTCCCATCCAGGCTGTACAAAATATTAAAAAGTTAAATAATATTAAAATGGAAAAAACAACTTGGCTGTAGTTTATATGATTTCTATGGCTTTAGTTTAGTTGAAAAACAAAACATTTTAACAATGCAAGGTGAATGTATTTCTTAACTGGACTTACATCTGCATCATCAGTTGGATCTGTTGTTTCTTCATTGGAACCTGGGTTTTTTGGCATATAAGTCATTTTGAGCCGGAGTTGGCCCCGAACTCTGGACTTGTGGCTGCACAAAAACATTATAAATATTGTCCGTTACTTTATTTACAGGGGGGTAAAAGGTGGCAAATAATGTATTTCAGTGGAATGCAAACCAAAAGATTAAAAGATTAAATGATCATGAAATCACGCCAACCTTCTGGGGTGAAGCAGAAAATCCTTGAATGAGTATGGCCTTTGTGTATTAGGATTTTCTGTCTGAAAAAAAAAATAAATCAAACAACAAAAAAAGTTTAACATTCTTATACTTCAAGCTCGTGTTAGGGTATAGCGTCCAACGCATTGGACCACAATTGGGTATATTTAAAAATACCAAAACATGCAATGAAGGTCACGTGTTCATGTGAGGCCTCATTTGCTAGCATATTTGTTTACTATAAAACACAAGCAGCAATGAGACATAAACATGTTGGACTGTGTTTCCATAACTGGTGATAATGATGTGGAACAGACCACGGCTAAGGGTATTTACATTTTAGAGACATGGGTGAAGCTGAGGTATGTGCTTGCACAGTTAACCAAACCACATTCAGTGCACATATACAATAAACTGTACAAAGAACAAAGAGTGTGCAGCAAGAACTTACTGGTATCTGATTGAGGGGAACATCCACCTGTCCCAGGAAGTCATCACGTGTCTGATAAGAAGAAAGGACACACACAGACCACAGTTACTATCATGACATGATGGTATTGACATGACAGCACCCAAACCCCCCCCCCCCCCCACAGACATCACCTAACTGTGAGCAGACACTAAGTCTAAGTTTCTTTTAGACGTACTCTATGGCTGTTTGCAGGTTGATTACTTGAAGTTAGACATGGAGATGCAACTTTCCTATTTATTATTCTGATTAGGGATAAACCAACTCAGCGGTAAGATGCTAATATCTATAACAAAAGTGATCTGTTCACTTGTAACGGCTAATGTGAACTACTGCAGTAAAGTTAGAAACATATTCACAGATTCAAACTTCCGGGGTCATAAACTCCCAAACGAAGAGTTGTTATATAACAAACAATACCTCATTCTAACAGTGCCAACACAGACAATGTGCTAAACTCTCGGATTGTTACTTCCTGCAGAAGAAGATATGTAGCGCAACAATGTCAACTTCAAATAAATGCAATTTTGTTTGTTGTCATTCATTTCCATTGTTTTCCACAGGTTTGCATTGGCCTACAACCAAGCCAGAAATGCAATACTCAGACAGGGCAGTGGCAAGAATAATATCACTGTTGTCAACCTGTCCTCCATTCATACAAAACCTTATGTCCTGATAAGGAAACAGATCGTCTCCTCCCTCTTATGCCTTCAAGACAACGTTTATTTTACTTTCAATAAGCAGTATTTGTCAAACACTGACAACCTCTGCAGTCACAACTGTGCCTCCAATGAATGGACAGCAATGAATGTTGCACTGTGTAATTATACCATATACAGTATCAGGGGACCCAAACTTGCGGCCCGTGGGGCCATACTTTGTGGCTCCCTACTTGACATCAAAGTTCAGTTTTAGTCCAACCTTTACATACATTGTGGTGCATTTGAGTCTCACAAGAGAAGGTCAGACGCACATTGGCTTGCTTAAGGAAAAAGGTTTTTTAATTTCAATTGTCAACACTGAACCCGCAATGATCTTGTGACACAGCAACTTTTTACCAAGTGCTGCAAAAGTATGCTTGGAGCCAACAATCGCTAATGGCGGATGAAAAAGTAATGCATATCTCCAAGAAAGAAAATGGGCAAACTCTGGGAGTGGACACTACCGATGTTGTGACATGATGGCAAAGATAACAATTCAATGTCAGAAAAGTCCACCGATTTGAAAAGGTGAGTCGCAAAGAGCTCTAAAAACATGCTGAGGCATCTCACAAGCAAAGTAAGTGATATTCAGCTCTACTTGGCCACTTCAAACTACTTGTGACAGGTGGAGCGCAGAGCTTGTGAAACCTTAACTCCTGACATGCGAGCCAGCTAATGTTTTTGGAGCGGCAGTGCTACAAAGTGTCAAAAATGGAGTCGTCCCAATCAGGTGATTAGAAATGCTTTCACAAAATAAAAAATAAATATCACTGTCATGACAAACAAGCAATCAGCACAGTAAATCAATAACATATATATATATATATATTTTATATTTCTCATATGCTGTCTTCTCTTAAACAACACTATCCATCCTGATGGAATCTGGGGGGAGTTCCAACTTGAACTCGGAAATGCAGACCCCCCCCCCCCCTCCAAACACACAAAACATGGTGGCAGGTGCACTGTAATACTCTTGCCTGTCACATTCTGCAACTCCATAATGGCATGTAGGTCAGGTTGTGACTAGCAGATGCTGTGTTGTGTTATTGGTGATCTCTGGACATTTATGGCAATGAATGAGGTGTGTGTGTGTGTGTGTGTGCGTGCGTGTGTGTTTACAATCAGATTATGTTGACCCAAATAAAGAACAGAGGAATCATATCTGTTTTTATGCAACTTGTTTAACATACTGACCACCCGGTTGTTGATTAACCCATGACATCAGCCCTAAGCTGATAAAAGTTGACCTATGTGTTAAGTTACCCCACTCATCTTTAACAACCTGTTAAACTGGTTGTGAAACAAATGAGGTAACATTTTCCGTATATGCTGTTGTTCTACTTCTTTAGAGACATCTGCTGAGTAGAGCGCAGACCTTCTGCAAAGCCAAATTCTCAATATATCCTTTTTTTGTCACACAAAATGCAGTTTTTAAATGAAACTTTTTATTATTAAGGAGGGAGAAAATCCAAACCTACGTGGCCCTATGTGAAAACGTGATTGCCCCCTAAACCTAGTATGTGGTTGGGCCACCCTCAGCAGCATCAACTGCAGCCAAGCGTTTGTGTAAACTTGCAATGAGCCTCTTACAGAGCTGTGAAGGAATTGTGGTCCACTCATCTTTGCAGAATTGTTGTAATTCAGCCACATTGGAGGGTTTTTCCAGCATGAACCACCTTCTGAAGGTCATGCCACATTAGGATTCCGGTCAGAACTTTGTCTAGGCCACTCCAAAGTCTTCATTTTGTTTTTCTTCAGTCCATTCAAACATGGACTTGCTGGTGTGTTATGGATCATTGACCTGCTGCAGAACTCATGTTCGTTTCAACTTCACAAACACATGGCCAGACATTCCCCTTCCGGATGTTTTTGGTAGAAAGCAGAATTCATGGTTCAATTTATCACAGCAAGTCTTCCTGGTCCTGAAGCAGCAAAACTTAATGTTCTTTTTGTTCAGCAGTTGTTTTAGTCTTGGAACTCTTGCTTTTGCCCAGTGTCCTTTTTATGGCGGAGTCATGAACACTGACTTTAACTCAGGCAAGTGAGGCCTACAGTTCTTTGGATGTTTTTGTCGGGTCTTTTGTGACCTCTTGGATGAGTTGTTGCTGCGCTCCTGGGTTAATTTTGGTTGGCCGGCCACTTCTGGGAAGGTTCAAAACTGTTGCATGTTTTAGCCATTTGTGGATAATGGCTCTCACTGTGTTTTGCTGGACTCACAGAACAATGGCTCGATCATCTTTTTTCCAGCTCAATAGATCTCAATTAATCTTAGTTACAGTACGTTTTAACAGGTGCTGCAAGATGGCCACACAGTCAGGAGATTAGGAAGACCTGGGTTCGAATATCCGCTTCGTCATCTCTGTCTGGAGTTTGCATGTTCTCCCGTGCTTTTCTCCGGGTACTCCGGTTTTCTCCCACATTCGAAAAACATTCATGTTAGGTTAATTGGCAACTCCAAATTATCCATAGGCATGAATGTGAGTGTGAATGGTTGTTTGTCTATATGTGCCCTGTGATTGGCTGGCCAATCCAGGGTGTACCCCACCTCTCGCCCAAAGTCAGCTGGGATAGGCTCCAGCATACCCCCTGTGGCTCTAGTGAGGAGAAGTGGCATAGAAAATGGATGCCACTTGCATGGTTTGGATGTTTTTCTCATTGACTAGTATTTAAATCTGATTTATGCGTGACAAACATGCAAAAAAATAAAATAAATCTTGTCCACGTAATTCACGCAGCTTCGCTGAACATAAAAATGTATGGACACAACACTGAAGAGACAACCCAGAGGCAAGAAATAAGGAATACATGTAACCCTAACCAGAAATGTACTTTCAAAATTAAACATAAAATGTTAGTGAAAAGCAATTGCTCATGATGCAATCTACAAAACATAAAATATGGATTCAAAGAAGTAAATTTAGCACTGATTAAATATTGCAGACTCTTACTTGACAAGCTGCTAAATGCATTGGGGGAATGGGAGGCAACTGATACTTCACAAACACAGGCTAGCAGGGGAACCAACAGAGAAGGGAGCACACCATGCCATTACTGAGAAAGGCTGACGCTCCCACCCTGCCGACGTTGACACCCAGCAAAACCAGCCCACCCCACTTCCAGACATGTTTGGCATGACTGTGCGCCACTCTCGTATCACGCAGACTATCTGGAGTCAGGGGGAACATTTCAGAAGCAGTTTATTTATATCAGCAAGGGGCAGTGCTTTTCTCACCACTAATTTTAGAACGGGTTAATACTTAAGGTGATTACTCATAGTGCAAAGAGAATAATGGCATATTGTAAGCATTCAAAAAATTGTACTCATGGTCACATACTTGAAAATGGAAAAGCTCGCAACGTGAGGGCATTTCGGATTCACTGTGGTTCTATTCACCAATGGTTTTACTGTAATGTAACAGAATACCGATGAGTTTGTCCACATCGGGCTTGTTAATTGCATGTCCTAACTGCAGCAATCTTCTCAGTTACTGAGTATCCATCTTGCCTGTTGTTAGCTGAATTCCTTCCCGTCATTACAAAGAGTTTTATGACCAGTAGAGTGGAGCAGAGCAGAAATATAACCATATTAAATGCAGAAAACCATGTAGCAGTTATCATCACTCGTGTCGAATTATAAAAAAATTGCATTTTGGATAAATAATGACTTCAATTCATCCTGAGACGAGCACAATATTTTGCAGATGCGTAGATTGCTTCGCAAGACTCAACACTTAAACGTCTCACTCATTCAAAACCATTGTTATGTCGCTTTAGGACCTGTGGAATCTTCTTCCACCAGTTTAACAACTTTTTAATGAAATGGAAACTGCAGTTGTTATCTGCCACAATCTGTAAAAATGGTGCATGCAGTAAGAGCTGCTTGCCATTTCAGTAAGAATGAAATATGTGCGTTTGGAGCTGGGGGGGGGGCTAAGGTAGTGTGAGTCAACTTCAAACATAGAAAACACTCACCTTAGCACTATGAGCCAAGTTCTTTGTGGTATTGTCCCCTTTGCAGGTCGTCTTTGCATTATTACCCAAGCTAGGCAACTGAGCTGGACAGCACGGAGACAGATGAATGTGCACGTGTGGAGAGCAGGGACTACCGAGATTTGCGTTTGAAACATGACATGAAATCCCAGTGTTTGCGTAGGGGACCTCCAGGGAAAAGCTCCGTTGTATGGCGCGATGACTGTGATTTTCCTCTGACCTTTCCTGACCTTTTTCTAATGCGCAAAACTTTTTCTCTGGTGATTTCACAGAGGAGAACAAACAAGCTGAGGTACTGCGATACAGTTTTTTCTTAGGGTCCCGTTCCGCTCCGGGATCTGAAACCGAGTAGGGAGCCTCGGGATATTTTGCATTGACTGTACACAATGATGCCGCTTTAACCGGTCTCTGGCGGGCAAAGTGTAGCAGAACGCTCCTTGAGCGATGATAATGTTTATCTTGAGATGATGACTGTCCCGTCATCACATCACTCCCGTCCACCATGTTGTTTTTAAGTTCGTCTTGTAGAGGAATACTAAAATGTACCATATGTTTAGTGTCCCGACAGTCGGTCGAATGGTTTTCTTTGGGACAACGCTGGCCACTTACAAGGGTGGCAAACTCTTTCCAAGTGCTGTCCTCCTCATCCCTAGAGGAATCGGTGGCAGGTGTTTGAAGAGGAGCTCTTGTTGCTGGTAGAGCAGGAAAAGCGACCGGGCTTACCGGAGAAGCAGGTGGTGTGCTGCAGGGGCTCTTTGGGAATATAACCAAGGAGGAACAGCGTCTCAAGGGGACCTTGGACTTGCAGCAGGGAACATTCTTCTCTTGGGTGGTCCTGTGTTTCTCTGGAGTCTCTGGTTCAAAGATACTGTTGCTACTACAGTACCCGGCATCGCTGGCCATACTGCTGCTACAGGAACCCCCGTCCGAGCCTGTAACCGCTCCTCCTTCATTGCTCCCAGGGTCTCCATCCGCTGTAGTGCCATCCAGGCCTCCGCTGAGATTGCCGCAAGGCTGTAGCGCGATCTGCAGAACGCTCTTCTTACTACATCCTCCGGGGTTAATCTTGGGTATGAAAATCGAAGAATATCTCTGTAAATTTCCATAGTCTGGTGACAGCGAAGTCACCTTGAAGTGTAGAGAACTGTGCGCCAGGCTCTCTGTGGGGCTACCAGCTGACAAAATGACTCCACTCTCCTCACCATGTCTGCTGAGGCTCTCTGACAGAGGGTCGGTGTTGCTTCTCCTTGATGCGAAATCCAAACGAAGCCGGTGTGCCATCCGTTTAACTCTCTAATCCCTGCAGCGCTCGGGAGTGCCGCATGATAAATGTTGGTGGTCGGAAAAAAAGCAAAGCAAAGCAACTGCTCCGTGCTTTGCGATCACAATCATTAGTGGCTGCACATAGCCAAAATAGCTCTGGTGACATCCTACATTCCACTCCGGGCTGATCTCAGCTTTTAGTCGGAGGAGGTCAGTGGTTTTGTTTGGAGAGATGACCCAAACACATGACCTTTGAAACTAGAGGAATCCCAGAGGTTAAAAACCTATATGGAGGCTGAAAGTATTCTAAAACTTAAACGGATAGTCTGCTGATCGGACTTAGAATCTTCACCCATCAGATAGGCAAGTTTACTCCGAATCCCAGGGTGTGTGTAGTGTCTCAAAGCTCCTGTCCTCACCAGCTGAACACTCTGAAACTAAAAACAACATGGTACCCCTTTATGTCGCATTGCAAACTGAAGTGCTGGTAAACTGTTACATCTGCTTCTGGCCTCTCAAGACTCCACTTCCTGCTGCGGCTGGGCTTCTAATCTTTCTGCAGCTCTGTGCCCCTGCAAATATTTTTACCCACTCCTATTGGATTACAGGAAATCAAGGGGAATGAATCAAAAATAATTCTGTATCGAAATTAGAACTGGGTTAACAAAATCATGTGGTGTCATATATAATAATAATAATAATGACATGGTTCTTTGCTTATGTAACAGAAATAAAGTTGTACATCTGTAATATTATCTGCCCAACAACAAAAAATACAACATGAGAGCAAGGGCGACCTTATTTGACTGTGACATGACAGCTGTTATATGACACCTCATGTAACTGTCGGTGCTGGTCCGATTTCCTTTCACTGCTCTTGACGGCACTGTTTATTATAGGCAGGCTATTGTGAAGTAGACCTATTTAAACGCAGTAAACCTCGTGACTGCCTATTAATTGACGTGCATGAACTAAAGAATGGATGACACATGTGTACTGTATTTCTGTCCAGTCATGTGATAGGACAATGAACATCTCCACCTCCTCGGTAATACTACAATGAACACGACTATCTTAAGACCTTTGTAACGGTGACTTGGCCTGTTCTGCAGCAGGAAAAGCCAGAAGGATGACTTAATAGTGATCTTGTTAAACGATCATGAAAGACCTATAGATTATTATTTGATCTTTTTAAACTAATTTTGTTAGTGAATGTATAGGCTCCAGCTCACCCACAAACAGACTTAACTGTAGAAAATGAATGAATGAAATACTAAACACCTCCTGAAAACTGAACTGTCCTCCAGATGAAGGTTAAGTCGTTCATCGCGTGGGCAGCATGAATGGTAATATTACATTTCAGTGTCAAACGGCCACTAGCTTCCAAGATATGCTGTCATGAAACATATACATAGGAGAAAGGTTAAGCTGTTGGTAAAAAAAAAATATGTTTTTCCTATCCACTTCCCTTCACCAATCAACAGACAGCACTGTTATTAGCTCCGCCTATCTACTACACTGCTGTTGACAATGGAAATATACTCAAGTTAACTGAAGTACACCCAGCATAATTCAGATATTATTCATTATTTGTAAGGTGTTGATTTGGCAAAGAAGGAAATCATGAAATCATGATTTTGTCGATGTATCCTTGGCCAAGATACTGAACCCCCAGTTGCTCCTGACATCGTGTCATCATTAGGCAATTGTGCTAAAAGTGCTTTGAGTATCTTGCAGGTGGAAAAGCACTATACAAGTGAAATACCATTTTACCATCTTACTGATCATATAAAACACTTCTACTCTGTTGATATTTGGTTATTGCAACTGCATTGTAAAGGGCATCAACAGTACTGGGGTGGGGGTGGGGGGGGCATGACATGCAGCGTCTTTGGACAACTGAAATTTACAATCAGGCTTTTAGTTTAATTGCCAATAGATAATTACTAACAATTTACAAAAGGTCACGTTTCATGTATACAGCTGTTTCCTGCTTCCTGTTTCTCAGAGTACACACTATATTACCTGAGCTAGTTAGTCCAACAGTACTATGTGACTAGTACAACAATACTAAATGTTGTACTATTTGACACAAACCTAAATTTAATTTGATGCCCATACAGTTAATACGGACAAATGGGAAAATGAATTGTTCGATATTTTTTTGTTCAAATAACACAATTAACGAAATAAAATATTAAAAACTATATATTTTTCCTATAGAAAACTGTCCTATATAAAACAGTATCAATTCAGAGCGGGGGTTATGAAAGTAGAGGCCAGCTATTTGTGTTTTAAGTGACTGGCAACATTTAAATTGTACTTTATTTACAAAGCAAATCCCCACTCAGTGTGCCCATTTGTCATAGCATACAGACATTATGTTTGAATAGAACACTTGTAAAAATACTGAGAGATCAAGCAAATATTCTTGGGTGAACTACTCAACATCAGCTTAAAAATTAAGTTATCATGAAACCCATGAACACGACAGCTCGCCTGTGGGTCAAAAAACGAGCTTGCTAGCCAGACAGGCAATAAGAGCCAAGCAAAATGTGTAAACAAAAGATGCCATAAAGTCCAATGAGAATGAAACCGCATAGATAAGGTCAGCATGTGACAAGGTGTCGTCAATTGACTCCACAAAGTTTTCCATTCTCACCATAATAAGGAACAAAGTGAATGTTAACACAAGACAGGTTTCGTACTTTATCTGGTCACACTTGTGCAAGTGCCAACGGTGCATGTCTATCAAAATAAAGCACAGTGAAATATTGGTATTATATTTTAAATTGTTTACAGATTCATCACGGTTTTCAAATTAATTAATCATGACTGATTACCATGTCGGACTATGTCTGGAATATGGCCATTTTTACTGTATCTTAGATAAATGACAGGGCAGGATTAGTGTACATACTGTACATTCGTATGAATATTAACAGCACCAAATTAAAAGAACATTCAAATCAAGTTAAGAGATACCACAAAAAAAAAAATCTATCTACCTAATACAGGTTTCTTTACTAGCAGCATATTTGGATCCAATTTTAACCGTGTTATTATGAGCAATGGGGAGCTGCATTCAAAGACAGTACGTCATTTACTGTAAGAATATCCACGTTTTTTTTTAGACCACACATACACGCATAGTAAAGACGTTGTAGTGATGATTGGAGTGTCCACAAATGCATCTTGTGGTCTACCTTCTTCCTCCAATGAGGAAATTGACTTTTTTTTGGAGTTGGGCACACTGTACATACAGTATATGAAGTTGGAATTCCACTGCCGTTGATGTGTTCAGGTCAGAATAAAGTTATAAAAGATAACCGTGGAGCCATGGATTGCCATGATGCATATAACTATTTTATTACATCGTCAACACGCTATTTTTGACATCCCAAATTACTATTAAATATTTAATTACCTTCTATGTCTTCACAAACAGCTGCAAAACACAACCCTGTGCATGTGCATAGCAAAACTATTCAAAAACAGTAAACAACCTTCACAAAACATCACTATGATCTGAATTCAACAGACCACGAGACAAAAGAATGCTTCTCATTTATCTCCATTCGTTGAGGTAACGTGTGTCAGGATGTTTTTCAAACAGCCAGATTTGCCCATATTTACACAACTGACTAATAAGGTATCACAGTTGCCAAACAATATACTGTACATGGTGGCAAAATAAGGGCTGCTTGATCTTCAACAGGCAGTCAAACCAAACCTAACCTAACCTTGCAAGGGGTCATGTCTCCAAAGAAAACATATTCCTCACACATTCATATGCAAGAAGCAAAAATGGTGGTTTATGGCTGAGGGCAACTAGAGATTGATGTTGTTGTAATATGATCCTGCCTGTAAAATCTTTGGAACGTGTCCAATCTGCTCAATGCTTTATAGCAGGCAACACAGTAAGTATCCACTGAGACATATACTACTCTTCTATTGCATAGGGGCTATTAAAATTGATTTCCATTTTCTTAAACTGTTTGCAGTTTATATATCGATATCAGCCTCTGGGTCATATCTTCCAATGGAGAGCCTGCCCACAACATTTTAGCACAATACAGATGATGTGATGATGAACGTAAACAACACAGTATTGAATTTATATAAAGTGGCCGTTTAAGATCATGGTGCATTTATGGCTGTCAAAAATAATGTGTTAACGGCAGCGAGTCATTTATTTAATTAATTCAGTTAACATTTTTGGCCATGTTCTCCCCGTGCATGCATGGGTTTTCTCCGGGTACTCCGGTTTCCTCCCACATTCCAAAAACAAGCTAGGTTAATTGGGGACTCCAAATTGTCCATAGGTATGAATGTGAGTGTGAATGGTTGTTTGTCTATATGTGCCCTGTGATTGGCTGGCGCCCAAAGAGAGCTGAGATAGGCTCCAGCAGAATCACACAAAGTCTAACGCTCTTTTAGAACTTCAGTCTGACCTGAGCACAACAACAGTCCAATTCCAACACTATATGTGTATCTCACAAACTCTTGCGATGTTGGAACAAAACCTCCTCACTCTCATCACACTACCACAAGGGGCATTCATGGTCACACTCAACTCCGAACATCACACCATCTTTATTATATGTCTATGTGATTGAAATGTTGTGAGTTAGGCAAATAGATTTTCTGACATGTGTCGTATCTTTTTAGCTTGGTATATTTCAGACATGGTTGGTGATTAATCATGATTAATTAATATGAAAACGGCATTGATTTCATTCCAATTTTTAATCATTTGACAGCCCTTGTTAATAATTGCACATCTTTCCAGCTAATTCATCACTATGACACAAGCAAAATGTACGCAGACGTGTTCAAAGCAGCAAACATATTGTAACATTCCATGTAGCCCTCAAGAATGTCAATCACTTACCAGGCGGTTCTCATCAAACACCTCCAGCAGGAGGCGGTGCTTGCTGGGATGCACCTAAAATATAAAAAAAGACCTTAAACCCATGATTTACAGTGTGCAACTATGATACATTCAGCTCAGCCAGTGGTTCTCAATTATTTTCTCTCATGTCATGACAACACCCCCCAATTTAAAATACTATTGAGAAACTGGTAATATCTAGGTATTTATCTCTATTGTACAGACTGAACTTGAAACTGAAAGCAAAATGTACGACTAATTCATACATGTTGGCAGGTCTGCAATAATGTTGAAAATCCTGCCGGCCTCTCAGACCCCACCTGACAGCTTTCACCGTGCCCCCACCCTGGGAGGGGACCTCTAAGCCAAAAAGCCAAAAGATTAAACCCAAGTCTTCCATGTTTAACATGCACTTTTCCACTTACTCTTAAATAAAATTCTTCATTCCATTTTGGATCCAATGACTTAGGAGATGTGAGGGAAGAGAGAAAAATAAAACACACATGAGCACATAGATTAAAAAAACAAACAAGTAGAATTGTATACATGTGTGTCTTATAGCACCTTTTTAATTGTTTTAGTCTGGACACTTGCTATATCTCCACTGATGGGATCATAGAGGGACAGTCTTGTATATGGATCGCTGCAAAAACAGAGAAATATAATGTTTGGCTACTTTTCGGGCAACTTGACACATTAAAAAGACAGTTGGTGACATCACATTACCCTCTCATGTTGCCAGATAGTCTTGAACCAATGTATTAGTAATGTCTTAGCAGGTTGGTGCTACAGTGTACAATAGTTGTACAAAGTTCAGCAGTGTAAGTCAAAGGTTTTTTTGTAGAGTGAAAAAATACTGATCAATGAAATATAATAGTTTGTTCTAGTGACTCTAAATGAAATTGTCCATATGTGTGAATGCTTGTCTATATCACTATAGAAAGTGGATGGCTGGGTACTTTCAGGAGATAAAATGTGACATACAATTTAACCCCAATTTCTCTCAAAGAAGTTGTTACAAAATGTGTGCCTTAATGGGGTTATTTTATGTACCTCGTAATGACAACAAATTCACCATGGGCATTACCTTGCTCCAAGTATATCCTTTTTGGCCAACCCGATCCCAGCAATAACTTTCACTTTAAGGATCCTGCATTCACTCTAAAAAGATACAAGAGAAAAATAATATGAACTTGTGAACGTGAACTTTTCATTCCATCTAAATATTACGCCAAATGCGGTGAGTCATTTTTGTCATGTGCCATCTTAGTATTAGTAAGTTTATTGTGACGTAACATCATACGCTTTTCCCTATCGAAGTGTGTGTACGTGCTTGCGTGTGTGCGATTGAGCGCGCGCGACCAAAAACAGGAAGTAGCTTGGAAGAAGCTCTGACAAGGCGTTAAAGGGGAGCCCGCTGGCTTCCTGCCTCAAAAAAACAAGAGTCTTTCAAGTTCAAAGATTGTCTTTTGTTGACTTTAGTTGACAGTTTCAACAAAAAGTTGAGTCAACTTCTAAAGTCAATATTAAGTAGTCAAGACACAATGTTCGAAACTGAACACGAGTTATTGACAACTCGCTAATTCTTAACTCTAGCAGTGAGTTGCTAGCAAGCTAGCTGGAGACCATGTCACGCGAACATCTCAGTTGATATTTACCTCATCTTCTGTCGAAAGTCCTCGAATCTGTGAAGGAATTGTGGCCATAATATCCAAACCTTTCACCTCCCGAAGAAAACTGGTACACGACAATTGTTGTGCTAACAGTACACTCCCGCGGTTTGTAATTGGAACTGGCGCTGGCGTTTTTGATTTCTTCCGTATGTTTACGCTGGCAGAGCCTGACACGGTGAACGCCAGTAAACTGCGACACGGCGGCGGTCACTCCCCTCTATTCATCCTCCCTACTCTTCCCCCGCCTCCTGCTCTATGGCCTCCTCCTCCTTTTTTTACAATGGAGAAATGCACAGAAGTCTTCCATCCATGCATCCGTTTTTCTATAACGTGATTTCTCATGAGGGCCTGGTGTGAGCTGGAGCCTATACCAGTTGATTTTGGAGAGAAAGGATGCACCCATGGACTCAATCAATGACACACACACTGTCTAAAGGCATTAACCTGTGAGACTTACATGCAAACCACAAGGAAGTGACATGGGTGAAGTACATGGTTGGTAAAAAAAAAAATCACTTTTTAATTAATAGAATGTTTCCAAATGGTTTTCAGATACTTCTTAGTCCCATTTATTTATTTTTTCATTAACTGAAAAGCATTTTGGTGTATTTCTGTGTGGAGTTTGCATGTTCTGCCCATGGGTTTTCTCCGGGTACTCCGGTTTCCTCCCACATTCCAAAAACATGCATGTTAGGTTAATCGCTGACTCCAAATTGTCCATAGGTATGAATGTGAGTGTGAATGGTTGTTTGTCTGTATGTGCCCTGTGATTGCCAGTCCAGGGTGTACCCCGCCTCTCGCCCAAGGACAGCTGGGATAGGCTCTAGCATTCAAGCTTTTCCTTTATAAATCACTAGTTGTTGGCAGCAGCCATTTCAGTTAAATATATCATTAGCAGACAAACACAGTGATTGATGAGAAGTGGCATGGAGTTCATAGGATTTACAGGTGTGCAATAATTATTTAAAGGGGACCTTTAATGCTTTTTCCACTTTGCTGACGTATATATGTAGTTGAATGTTGTATTCTCGTGTTAAACGATGCCAAAGTTTAAGCTAATGAGGTTTGCGCATTTGGAAGTGAGCCCTGAAAGAAGGTTGGGAAACACTCTGTTTCAAAGGACGTGGTAAAACTGCCCCTTTGTGATGCCACAGAGGGGCGGACTTCCTTATATGGTCGTGGCTGTAAGCCAGATAGACTCTCTGCCCTCCCCTAAGCTCTGTTACTCTGTTTACGAAACAAGCTCAGGCAGAAGTTGTTGTATTTGGTGATTCCCAACAAATCATCTGTCAACAGCATTTCACATAGGACTGTTTTTGTGAACATGAATGTGAAATATCAGCCAAATTGTTGCTGGAGCCAGAAGCAGTGCGCATTAATTGATTAAAAGATGCATTAATTTCAGACACGTTGTGCGTCCACATGCCGCCTTCACGTCCGGCTTGTTCTTATATGGTTGGGATAAGGAGAGATAGCACTTTTAAAAGGCTTGTGGATGAAGACAAGCTTGCACTTTCCCACCATTCGGGTGTATTTAAAAGGATTTATTAACATTAAAAAAAAACATTAAAAAAACAAGCACTTCCCTTTAAAAAGCACATTAAATATTTTCATGTTCACCCAACACAGCAAAACAAAAACTACCAGTACAGTGGAGGGCACTTCTACAGCTCTGAACCACTTAAAAGAGGAGCAGTAGAGTCTCAGTAACATAATAAATATCAGTGCAAACCAAATTAAATATTCTTACAGATACATAGTAAAGATTAACAGAACAAAAGAGAGAATGTATAACTAACGACTATTAATAATAATACTCCAAATGGGGTTTAAAACTACAGTGACAATATGCTTTTACAGGAGTTTAAAGAACCTTACTAGTCTACTGCATAGTGCCATCACAATATCCTAACATACAGCAACTGCAAAATAACAAGAATCCAAAAATAGTACAATAGGTGCTAATATGGCGTACTACTTTGCTGGATATTTGAAACCAATACAACAGTGCAAGACAACACCTTTTTTTAAGGTGACATTTTCTGTACAGACAAAGACAGCAAACCATGAGCAGTAAAATAACACAAACTTCGAACTGTACAATAAATATAAAGTGACCAACATTACAACACGCTTAACCTACCACAAACGAGGAGAAATCATAAATAAATGAGTAATGTAATAACTCCTGTTCATTTCAAAAGCTAGTTTTCCAGCTTTTCCAGTGCTGTTTTTCCCCATAGTTTTCTTTCTACAACATTGTTGGTTAAAGCCCTTCAAAACTCGTCAATATGTCCGCCATTCAATACAGGAGATGTTAGTGCAGTTTTACATTTTGAAATGAATCTTTGGTATGGACATAAGGCCTTCTTTTTGTTCAGGATTCTCACAGGAAATTCACAGTGCATTTTTGTAGGAGAAGCACACAATATTACAGATTGTCTGTGCTGTATGACGAATGCATATAACATGTTAAAAGATGGCTACTTCCCCCCCCCCCCCCACTATAAATCTTTACTTATATAATTCAATTTGAAAGTGCATTAGGGCTTCAATTTTAATACTGATTTGTATATGGCCTGTATAATATTCACCAACTCTTTGGAGTTAAATTTTGTGTGAATTATTTATATTTGATGATAAACAGGTTAACATAATTAATATATTAGTGTGTAAATTAATAATAGATAGATAAAACCCTTAAACATTTAATCTAGTTTCTGATTAGTAGGTATGCTGCATATACTCCGTCTGTTACGTTGTGGCTTTATGTAAGATTGTAGAAAGAGTAAATACATCATGCTAACCTTTCTACATACACATACTAATGATTATTGACTGGATATTCTGTACAAAGTGCCCTGGTGTCTTACATCACTTTTAAGCATGCTTTGTTTGAGTGTAGGGAATCCACATTATTAGTAACTTGACTGTGTAATGCTTGTCATTATTGTAGTTCAGAAACAGAACTATGAAAACGTATAAATGTGTTTCATTCATTTTCAAACTATTTACAGAAAATACAAAACCTTTTTCATTGAATTTTTTAGGGGGTGTATAAAAATGATCTAAAAGCGGGACAATAAAAAAATGGGAAGATCATTTTTGCCAATGCTTTTACACCAACATTATATAGTGATGTTGTCTGATAAGAGAAATGACCAGCATTTGGATCAGAGTGTTGCAGCATCATTTTAGGTCAGGTTGGCACTTAAACTGGACAAAAGTCATTGTGTCCGGAGTCGCTTTCAAAAGTTCAAATGTATCATGTACACACCATCGATTAACATGTTCAACATGATTTTTTTAAAAAGGCTTTACTCTCAACCCATCAACCCAACAGTTGGGTGATCTTTGCTCTCAAACCACTCCAGTCCGCTTGAATGAGTGGTCTCGCTGGTGATTTGCTGAAACAGTGGTTCATTGGCCAGCTCCTCTGGAGCAGAACATTGATACTGGCCTTGCTGATGATTGGAGTCAAACATAAGGTTTGAATCCAGTGTATTAAGGTCATTGATGCTATCGGAGAGGTCCGATCTCATTCTGATGTCACATGGGAAATTTGCCCTCCCTGTGGCTAGCTCCGACATCTGATTGCCGGATGTATGGCTGCTATCTGGATGCATGTCCTTAAAGGTGCCGCTAAAATTCACTTGCTGCCGCTGTGAACTCAAAGTTTGCAGCATCGACTGAGCCTGCTGTTGATGCTGCTCCGCTAAGGCTGATTGTGCTCGGCTGTTACTTGCAGAGAGAATAATTTCTTCATTACTGGCATTTTCAATGAGGTGATTCGACTGTAGCGATGCGCATGCGATGGTGGAATCGGATGGGATCATGTTCTCAGACTCGAGGATCTGAGAGAGATTCATACGAGCTGTATAGCTTGAAGGCAAATTGTTCATGCCCAGACCTCGTATGGTATCATGGTCCCCGTCTAGCTTGTTTAGAAGGACATCTGTGATATTTTTGTTGCTGCATTGCTGGCCCGCCATTGGTAGAACCTCCGTCTGCATCATGATGTTGAGGGGAACAGAGCGACTCCTCTGAGCCACGCTGCTCACATTAAGCTGGTTGTTGGCTAAGGTGTTTAACACCTCAGGTGTTACCGGAGAGTTAAACGGAGAGATACACTGCTGGTGGATATTGGGAAGACCACTTGTTCCTGTGTATCCAACCAAATTCCTCTGATGTATTGCGGGGCTAACGCTGCGACATCGAAAAGATCCGCTCGTGACAGTTAGGTTGGGTGCTTTGTTATCCAGAGGAGCAGGTACGGCGAAACCCTCCTGCTTGTTAGCCATGTTGGCTACCTGCTGCTGCACAGGGGAAATGGGAGTCAGTCGACCAAAGCGGCTGTCATGGTGCCTTGCATGAGGCACGGCAAAGGCATGAGGCTTTTGAAAGTGGTCATCCATGAGGCCCTGATAGCTGGGCATAATTCCCATGGTGCTGTTAGACTTATTTAAACTCCCACTGTTACTGTTGTAACTATTACTCATCCAGTCCAGCCTGGTCTTATCAGGGTGGGTGGCTGTCGGCCTCTGCATGGGCTTGACGGGGCTGTTGGAGACGGTGCTGCCATCATGGAAACCAGTTATGCTAGAGTTGATTGGTGTAAATGCAAAGGGGTTCCTGCACTCCACAGGGCTGGGAGGCACAGTGCTGCTGCAGTTGGACAGCGGAGTACCAACCGGAGTATGCCGACTGCTTCCAAGGGCGCTGTCGACTGGTGTTATGGGAGTGACACGCGAGCACGGGCTCTCTCTGGTAAAGCCTTGGACTCCTCCGGTCATTTCTGACGTGGGTGTAGGCGTTGGTGTTTGAACCAGATTGCTGATGCCACTGCTGTTTGCAGCGTGGTAAAAAGTGTTCATTGTCTGATTGGTGGACATCAAGTTCTGTGGCACCACAGTCTCTTGACTTTGCAGCGAGACACCGTTTCCAAACGCTTGCAGATTATTAAGTTTCATCTGCTCTTCCATCTGCACTAACTCTTCTACAATGCTGTCTTGAGTTACATCATCATCAAAGGTGAAGTATTCCATATCTGTCTGCATCTGGAGCTGACTTGACGTCGAAGGTTGTTCTAAAAAATCAAGGGGTCCAGAAACCGTGTTGCTCTGATGGTAGGTCTGTGGTTGAACACCTGCAGCTGAGTTTGAAGCTGTAGGAGTTTGAACGCCAGGGTTGGTAGGTATGGAATGCACGTCGGACATCAGGTGCTCCTGTGGTTGCTGCATTAATGGGTGACTGACACTGTGAGTTTCCATAACATTGGAAATGTTTTTCCTCTGCATTGAGCTCTGTGTTTTGGCAATAGTGAAGAAGCTGCTGGCTTTGAAAGAGGCATTGCCAAGTGTATGGACTTGACTGGGCAGGAAAGAGGTCATTTTCTTCTCCATCTCCCGTGTGACTGGTGCGCTCTCAGGCCGAGATGGAGCTGCTGGGCGCAGGATGCTTCTGTTCCCATATCCAAGGCCTGCGGCGCCCTCTTCTGGGTGCTGGGGCATAAAAGCTCTCTTGACAGGAGAGAGGACAGGACTGAGGCCCGAGCGCTTCCGAAAGCCCTTGTTTACAGAGCTACCTTCTCCAAAAGAAGGTGCTCTGCTGGTGTTTAATGCAGAGATGGCTCGGGTGTTCTGAGAGGAGGGAGCCAAATTCAGGGTGCTTGTATTAGTTGTGTTGTAATTTATGCTTGCTTCAATGGTCGCCGCAGTGCTGGTGCTCAAGGGGAGGTTTGCATCGTATTCAGAGATGGATATTTCCTCCAGAGCTAATCCTTTAGTGTGAGGTATTGGCACACTAGCAGCTCTCTGTGCCATTGCTCCATGACCTAACATTACACTGCTAGGATTTTGATTTTGACTATTCTTGTGTATATCCTCAATCTCCATTTCAACATCAATGTTATGAGTATCAACCAGCTCGGGTCTCGTTGCTGGGGCAAGAAGGGGGAGAGCAGAGGTACTTCTTGTGTTTTGTCGGGAGCCCTGGATGTCCTCTGACACAGAACTGCTGCTGATGCCTGCAGATGCCGGTCTCAAAGTGGTGTTTGTGAGGGAAGTGGTTGCATTTGGTGCAAGTGATATGGCTGTCATCTTGACCAGACTGACAGGTGTAACATGACACGTAGTCATCACGGTCTTGATGGGGTTGTTGGCAATGATCATGGTGGAGGGTGAGCACAAAGCAATAGCGGTGGTAGTCGCTGGCTTGGGTAGGATTTGAGGATAGCGTTGGCGAGCCGTGCGTTCCCCCACTGAACTTGCTAGAATATTTGGGGGGGCCTTGGCGGGTTGTTTTAGTGGCTGAACTGGCTGGGTCACCACTTGGAAGTTTATAGGCAGCACTTTGTTTTCCCCTGTTCCCATGGGATTGGGGGACACAAGCTGGCCGCTTTGCTGTGCCTGCATAGGAGACAAAAAAAGTAAACTCTCATTCATTTATGTTAATATTGTTAATGCTCCTATGCTACATAACATTTGCAAGACATCGGAAGTCCTCCTAAGCACTTGGGAGTGTGACCGACCACAGTGGAGTGGGCGTGCCTGGAGGTGGGCCGCGGGTGGAATACATTAAAATAGGCCGTTTTCGCTGGTTAGTACAAAATCCAAAGAAATACAGCTGGAATGGTTGCAGATTCTGGAAGATCTAGAAAGCTTTCTATGCTGGAAAATACACTGAACACAAGTAAATGTACCTTAAATTAAGTGATGTCTTTGAACGTAACCCCTTTAAAGTGTGATTGAAATGTTCTAGTGTTAGTCAAATAGATTTTCAGACGCATCTTTCAGCTTGACTGACATATTCAGTTCATTTGGAGATGTTAATAATACATACAAATATATATCATCCTGTTCTGTTATTTATGGTGTCTTTCTGTTAATTACACATAGTAAAAATTGGCATATTTCAGACATAATTACTTGTGATGATTAATCATGATTAATTAATTAAAAAACTGATTAATATGATCAAAAAATGTAATTGACAGCCCATATATCTATTTTTTAAATATCTTTCTTTATATATTTCCATATATAGTTAAAAAATTTGGGTTGACAACCTCTATAAATAAATGTTTATCTGTCAACAAAAAGACACAAATGCTTTGAAAGATTTCAAAGGGAAATTAATTTGCGTTCCTGTTTCTACCTGTTACCATGCAACTTAAGTGTCATTTCTGCTGCTTTCTCACCGTGACAGGTCTCGGAACAGCCGTGACCACAATGCCAATGGTTGGCTGAGGCGAAGGTGACACCGGACTATCACAAGGCCCATTGCTGTCATCCGCTGTCTTGATCATGCCCTCTCCAGGTAGTGGCGAGTGCAGCTTTTGCTCTTGTTGCTTCCTCTGGATCTTCCTCTGGAGCTGCTGCTTGGCATCCACAGTCGGAGATGACAGACTTGCAGTTTGAGGCTGATAGCAGTGCACATCGGCGGTGGGAACAAACGCTGAGACCGTCTCTAGGGGCTTAACCTCTGAAGGTAAGATACCGTAATATGACTATTAATTGTATTCCAACAGGAACTGCATAACAAAATGCTGAAATGACTATATAAAATGGATAATACATAAATCCCCAAATATTAGATTACAAATGAAGCTTGCATTTTATATCAGTCACAAGCATTAAATGCAATAGCATGTCACTGCCACCAGATGCCGCTGAATGTGCATCATATAAGCGACAACAAACGGTGCCTGACCTGTTGCAGTGCCCGTCATTATGGTGAGAGCTGCCAGAGACTTGTTGCTGATGTAGTGGCTGTCGATCAGGAAGCGAGCCAAGTCTTCCACCGCCTCAAAGGGCCGTTTTAGCACTTTCTGAGCCCACTCGCATACCAGATCGCAAGCAGCAAAGCGCACCTCTTCCTTTATGCTGCCGAGGTGGCCTGTTGGATCCAGACCATCACACTGAAACTAAAACATAGTAAATATGTTGTTATAAGTATACAGGCAGGACAAAATCATACATCAACTTAATTTGAAATATTTGGAAGAAAGTTAAACATATGCTTACTCCGTCTCCAGTTTTGTGTAGATCTAGGCTTGGTAAAGATGGAATTTGAACAAAGGGCCTCTTCCTTAGTCCACTATAGCAATATGTAAGGCAGTGTTAAGATAAATACATTATATAATGCCTCTCAGTATAATGCATTTCCAATAATAAGCATATGACTCAGGTCTTTACTTCTGCATAAAAACAGAATGTCCATTTCTGTCAAGTTAATCATACCACCCTACCCTACCCTACCAAAATGGTAGCATCAAGGGTCACTGAAGGTCATGAATTCTGAAAGTTTTTTTTACTTTGATATCAGGACCAAAAACCACAAAAAAAAGTCATGGAGGTCACCGTGATTCCCCCGAGCACTTGTGTATTATGCTTCTGCTTCACAGAGAGAATTTGTTTCATTTCTCATCTATATTTAGAGAGCTTATGAACTGTAACAGCAGATGGTCAGTGAGTAGAGACAGGCTGTTACAGTCCATTCCTGTCAAGGATATTTGGATTTTCCTCTCATGCCAAGTCGACGTGCTTTCATGTTTGGGAAGACATTTTTCATCATTTTTCCAAAATCTGCAGCACTCAGTGGATGATAGTTGAGATTGTCACAGAAGCTCCTGGGAAAAAAACAAGGATCAGAGAAAATGTAGGAAGTGTCCACAAAAAATATTTATAATTTCTTCATTTGCACATTGAACTTGTTCCCTTGTTTATTGCAGGGGATAGAGTCCCAAAATAGCCCACCATAAGTCAGCAAAGAAGCCAAAAACCATAATAAACCTTCCCATAGGAAACAAAGTACAGTGTTCCCTCGTTTATCGCAGGGGATAGGTTCCCAAAATAGACTGCCATAAGTCGGCGAAGTAGCCAACCTTATTTGTTTGCAGTTATATATATTTTAAGGCTGTAAACCCCATCACAATAAACTTTATACACTTTTCTCAGACAGGCACACATTTTCTGACATTGTCTTCTTGCTTAATCACCGTTAAAGTCCAGATTTCATTTGAAAAATCAACCTCTTGGACACAAAACATTAAGTAACTCAACGTATTCACTCCGTGCCATTTGGCTGTGGCGTTTTTGTATCCTTGTTAAAACATATTGTTTCTGTTGTAGTGTTACTGTTAACCAATCAGCAGTGATGTCACAGTTACTAAGAAAAAGTAATCCTATTACTGACTACTGATTATTGAATTAAAAAGTAACTAAAAAAGTAACTAGTTTACAGATTACTTAATTTTGAAAGCAATTAAGTAACATTACTCGTTACTTTTTCAGTTACTAACAGCGGCTGCCTGCAACATCAGTAATATTTTTAAAGTTGAACTTGAAAGTTGGCATTCTATTTGCTGAAAAATAGTGTGGCGTTGGGTGTGTTGTGTTGTTCCAACAGCGAAAGGTGAACCATGAGGTAGTGAGGGAACACTGTCAATCAATATTTTCCAGACACCCAAAATATAAACAAAAATACATTTTGAATAATTTTATTTGTACATGCAGAAAACAATGCAATTATACAAACCTGTAATTACAAATGGTGAAGGAAAGTTCAAAGCCCCTTCTGATTGAAATAATTTCCCTTCCTCCCGGTACAGTATTATCTTGATATGGCATACATTTTCATACGTTATTTAATTGGGTCTTATTTGATGTCCAGATGTACACAGTATCTTGAGTATATGTCAAGGATGCCAAGGATATTTTTATCGAAATTCTACATGAAAAATGAAGCAAAACCTGTATTAAAAACAGTACGCATAAACATCTACTTCAGCGAGCATCTTACAAATGCAACACTGGACCAAGAAAGAACGTGACTTATGGAAGAAACAAAAGAGGAGGCTTCAGTGAGTGTCTCGTTTCAGCTTAGTGCACAAGCCCTGCCTACTGTTTGAGTGCACTCAATGAGTTGGATCATGGCGCCTGCCATTTATTTCTGTTTGTAGCTAGGTCGCCGATGATATACTGCTGCAGAAACATTTATTATACACTAATGTGACATCACTATTCTTGCTAATCGGACAAAAAAAAATACATAGAAATGTCATACGCATATGTATTTTTTTTATTGCATGAAAACATAACAGCTTGTGAAATCTGTAGTTATCAATCACTGTGTTTTTGAATGAAAATGATGTTTCAGGCCGGTTTAGGAATAAAACTACTTATATTGTGTCATACAGAACATCATGTTCCTTTCAAGCCTTTTCACCTGTCTATCCCAAAGGCGCCAATATATCTGTGGGTGTGGTAGGGGTCTGAATTTAGTTGAGTGAGAAAGACAGTTACATAACACGGTCAGAGTATTTCAATGGCTGTCTCAGACTTTCCATTCTAATATTACCAGCACATGCTGCTGTGTGATTCTCTGGCTTGCCGTGTCTATTTATAATGATTCTTTAGCCGGCAGCAATTTGGAGGAGAAAGAAACTCTAATGGGGAGAAAGTCAATCCATCCATTTTCTATGCTGCTTTATCATGCCTCATTAAGGTTGCGGGAGTGTACTGGAGCCTATCCCAGGTGACTTAGGGCAAGAGGCGGGGTACACCGTGGGCTGTTTGCCAGCCAATCACAGGGCACATATAGACAAACAACCATTCACATTCATACCTATGGACAATTTGGGGTCGCCAATTAACGAAATAACGTACAGTGTTCCCTTGTTTATCATGAGTGATAGGTCCCCAAAATAGCCCGCAATAAGTTAGCAAAGTAGCACAATAGACTTTATATACTTTTCTCAGACAGGCGCGCATTTTCTGACATTTCTTTCTTACTTAAGCACTGTTAAAGTCCATATTTTATTTGAATTTAAAAAAGCAACCTCTTGGACACAATACATTATTAAGTGACTCAACGTATTTACTCCACTGACGTCCCGGCACCATTTGGCTGTAGCATTTTTGTATCCTTGTTAAAACATAGTCTTCCTGTTGTAGTGTTACTGTTTTACTACTCCTCATAGTCCTCCATGGACCGCAAATTAAATGATGGTATGCTATAATCCTGTTTTTAATATTGTTTTTGTGTTTTGTTTGCTTTATAACTTTTTTGTAAATGGCTAAGCGCAATAATAAGAAATGTAAAAATGTGCAACATTGTATTTACTTACTTGTATTCATCATAGACCTCTTGTTTAGGGAGCGAAGTCTCTGGATATTCCTCTAAGTGATTGCGGATCCAGTTGAAGGCATGCATCTGCTGCGTGCGGCTTGATGACACGGCGCTCTGGTCACTGACAACATATGTGAACCATTTCAATCACACACATTTTAAAAAAATCATAACCTCTTAATTAGCTTACCTTTTATCACCACTACTGCTGGGACCAGAAGGCAACTTAAGGTAGAGGTAGAGTTTTTCAATGTCTGTGAACTTTTCAACATCTTGCTGTAAAAATAAAAATGGGAACAGTAGAATTACTTTTCATGCACCATCTGTTTGTTGCACTAGACTAATTATAAGTATAAGTATATTGATGTTAAATGACAATACATGTGGTATTCTAACATGTTGGGCCCCATTTTCGTCCCCTGTTAGCATGTCGGATGCTCTCGTTGGTGTAGCAACAGTGCAGATTTAGTTAACCTTGACTAACAATGAGGAGGAGATGGATGTGGCCCTGACAAGGAAACAACCCCACAAGCATCCTAAGCTGTCTTTCTTGAAAAAGAATCTCCATTTTGAATGTAACTCCTTCCACTTTATTATTATGAGGTTTATTTGTTAACATTTGGAACTACCTGAAGCCTGAAATATAAACCCATCTTGTTTAATCACCTTGTGGTAAACAAGAGTACTGCAATCACTGCCACAACTTCATGTCACATCAGCACAACACACCCAACATGTAACCTTGTGCGCGACCTCTGGGACTGTTTATGCAAGGCTTTGTCTAATCCGTGCAACACCCTTGTGTAAACGACACAGATAGAGATCAGTGCAGTGGAAACATTAAAAGTCATCCAACATACAATATAATTATTTCACTAAGCAGTAGGCTAGAGTCTACTGAGGCTAGAGCTTAAACTGGGCAGTCCCCTTCCTCCTTTTCTGCCTATTTTAAACACAGCAGCATGGTGCTCATCATTCATCATGCTCAGCTTGTCCTTGACGTTGCCTCTTCAGCAGAGCGCAGCACTGTGTACTAATGATGCTGAAGGAGAAAACGGGCAAGCAAGTATGCTAAGATGCTTGCCAAATGACTCATATGTGTGGGCAACACGGGACCCCCATGAATAGAATTTAAAGCCCAACAATCTGTATTCAGCGGACATTCTGCACTTTAGGCGGCACAGCGGTCGAGTGGTTAGCGCGCAGACCTCACAGCTAGGAGACCAGGGTTCAATTCCACCCTCAGCCATCTCTGTGTGGAGTTTGCATGTTCTCCCCGTGCATGCGTGGGTTTTCTCCGGGTACTCCGGTTTCCTCCCACATTCCAAAAACATGCTAGGTTAATTGGCCACTCCATAGGTATGAATGTGAGTGTGAATGGTTGTTTGTCTATATGTGCCCTGTGATTGGCTGGCGACCAGTCCAGGGTGTACCTCTCGCCCGAAGACAGCTGGGATAGGCTCCAGCACCCCCCGCGACCCTCGTGAGGAAAAAGCGGTAGAAAATGAATGAATGAATGAATAATAATTAGGGCTGTCAAAGTTCATGCGTTTCCTTTAATTTGGGTACGAGCTACGTTACAAGTTAACAGTAGGCATCGTCGCGGACAGCTAGCTAACAGCGCATAGCTAACAGCGCTAGCATTAGCAGCACACTAGCTAGCTAGTCACCAACACATCAGTGAAACATATGTACATGAAAGCGATCTAATTTATCGTATTTAGGATATATTCTCACCCAATAAGGGCAGAAAATCTTACCTTTACGCCTTTCCACATATTTTCAGCATTTTGGACTAAATATGAGGTGAAAGACAAAAAGGGGAAAAATAGTAGTCTTTTCTGTACACCGTGGGACAAAGTTAGAAGGTGTGTTCAAGGACTGTCAGACAAACGCCACTTGCATTAAATATGCAAAAACTGGGGGCTTTCTAAATGTTGAGTATTTTTTAAATAACATAATATTCCGTATTTCCAAAATTGATATCCCTTTACTACATTATTGTAGTTATCGTAGTTGCGTGTCAAATTCTTTTCCACAATGAGATTTACATCCTTGATTCTTATACAGGGCAGATAAATACTTATTTTTATCTATGATTAAGTGCGATTAATTATGAGTTCCTATGGACAAAAAAATTGTGATTAACTACAATTAAATATGTCAATCAAATCAGAGCGCTATTAATAATGAATGAATGAATGAACTAATTAATACAGTATACCGAGGGCCAATAAAAAAAAATCTCCTTCCTTTCTGTGTGGAAGTGGTAAGTTTTTGGCTCCTTACTTTGTCCTTTTTCCCCACTCTGAAACACATTCTTAAGTTTAAAACTAATAAATTGGAGGCTACCTAGTTAACTCGGTAGCTTGCTATATGATATATGCTATATGGCGGCCGTCTCTTATATCCCTGCAGTGATCCCCATCCTGTCTGATGTGTAAATAAGTAAACAAAACAAAGGATAATAAGAGTGTAAAGATGACTATAGGACTATAGGGGTGTTATTTCATGTCCAGGGGGCTCTAATAATGGTAAATACCATTTGGAAAGTTGTAAGCAGGTTTCGTATGCTCTAACTATGAAAATATTCCATTTATTAATATTGAATTATGCTGTGTTGAAATTCAGGGACGTAAGAACAACATGAACGTAACATTACAACAATATACAACATATACAACAATTATGATACTTGATCAAAACATTGTGATTTGTAATTGTGAAATAATAGACATTTCTAGACAGTCTGTTCTTTTAAACAATTATGGGTAACATATGCTAGTCGGCGGTGGTGCTTTTTGTTTTTTCTGGTATCGATACAGTCCTTAAAGTCCATCTAGTATACTCGCAACCCTCATGTTTCCAGAAAGGGCCTGATGGGGTCAAATGAAATCAAATCTGTAGCTCAGGATGCCCCCTCTGCATCCTTACAGTGCCAGCGTGTGCCTGCAATCAGACATTTCCCTACTTTGCCTCCTAAGAATAAACACATGGCGTCAACCTTTTCTAATTCCCGGCTCTGTTTTTATTGTTGTTGTTGTTAGGGAACCACAGGTTTCCAGGGACAGAAGGCGGGCGGGCAACATGTCATGACATAGGTTGAGTCCCCTGGTCCACATTTACATATCAGCTCTTAAACCTCTTTGGATCAAATATTAAATACGGTAGCAGGCTAGATCCAATATTATTACATTGGGCCCAAAATGTGTATATTGAATTCCTTTCACTGCACATTTTCCATGATGCCCTGTGAACTAATAGCAATCAGATGATGGTCAACCTGAACAGGATAAGGGCTGGTAAATGAATCAATAAATGATTCTCATTACAGTGTTTAAACTCATAAACAATGGCAACCCTTCTTGGCCTTTAGGTATGTGACTCATTTCCTGCCCCCCTTGACTTGTGCTGTCCATGTCGACATGGTATTATGTCATCATGTAGACACAATGACCTATTTTCCTTCTTTACCTCACTTCAACTCATTCTACTTTAACTGTGCTGACAGTTCACAGTTGATATAAATACCAAGTGGGCTGACAATATGACCTGAAGATGATGTAGTATCTCAAAAGAAGGACCTGAATGCATCCTGGAAGCATGTTAGCAACTATTTAGGAGCCATACCATGATGTGATGTTGAGCCAGTAGCTGACCGCTGGTAACCATGGGGATGAATAGGCATAGGGACTGACGGGATTATACATTCATTCATTTTCCACCGCTTTTTCCTCACGAGGGTTGCGGAGGTGCTGGAGCCTATCCCAGCTGTCTTTGGGCGAGAGGCGGGGTACACCCTGCCAGCCAATCACAGGGCACATACAGTATAAACAAACAACCATTCACACTCGCATTCATACCTATGGACAATTTGGAGTCGCCAATTAAGCTAGCATGGTTTTGGAATGTGGGAGGAAACAGGAGTACCCGCATGCACAGGGAGAACATGCAAACTCCACACAGAGATGGCCGAGGGTGGAATTGAACCCTGGTCTCCTAGCTGTGAGGTCTGCGCGCTAACCACTCGACCGCCGTGCCGCCCCGGGATTATACAGTATGTCTATATGTTACTTGTATGATGTATAGGATCTTTTCTATTGTATATTTGCCTATGTTTTTTTGCAGTACTGCCTCTTTACTCATTAAATGTAAGTGTTTAAACAGTGTTCTGTAACTTAAATGTAACTTAAACCACTCCCTTTATTGTTTGACAGTAGAATGGAATAATTCGATTTCCACGCAGTAAGGTCCCAATGCTGTAAACACCAGAAATGATAAATGACAAATGACAAAACGGAAGTTACCCAGGCTACCAAGAGGTTAGTCTGGCTACAGGGGGCACCAGACCAGAGGGATATCCGTCTATAAAGAGCAACCGATTTTAGGGCCAAGAGCCAAGGCCAACAAACACATAGAGACAAATGTACTTTTCCATCCCACCAGCTGTCGCTTGGGCATCTCATATCGGTCAGGTCTGACGCCCCTGGTAACATGCCTAACTTCCTGGTAGCCTGGATAACTTCCATTTTGTTCTGTGAAGTTGCAGCATTTATGTCATACATGTGTTTTGGAGGTTTGCAGTATTTTTCTTTTGCATTTGTTTTCAATTTTGCAACATTTTTAATTTGTAGTATTTTCCCTTGAAATGTGTTTGTTTTTTGTGCTTTGTTGATTTGACTGTGCGTTTGACCCAGGTAGACACCATATCTAAAAGACACCTTAAAATCTATAATTAAATTGTTTTAAATATGTAAAGCACAACTGATTTATCATGGACATGTAGGAAGTACTGAACAAACTATCACGATCCAAGACCACAACTGCATCCTCAAATTTTGACTGAGCCAACTACGCTACTCACCTTGGCAGTCATTGACTAAATTAAAGCCATAAATGTGATAAATGCATTTTCATCAGTCGTACTACATTTAATAAAAACAGAAAAGCACGAAGAACAACACTCACCAGAATGCTTTCCACTTTGGATTGAACAGATTTGCTGAAAAGAAGAGATAATAGTATAAATGAGTATGCGGCTGCTGTAACATGAGTGCTGGCGCATTTATTTATAAAGCAGAGGAATGTCTGGCATGAGACAACCCTCCCTTCAGCATCTCTCAAGTCATGTCGCCCACCGCCATGAACACATGCTGTCAGATGTTAAAAAACAGTCCACATTGTCTCTCTGGGACCATTCCAATTGTGAGCAAAAGGTGGAATATTTACACTTCAAACTATAGCTTTGTCATTCAGCATTAAAGTTCTGATTTTATGACTGTGACATTTTAAAATTGCTTCACTTATTTTTACATTTGTAAGACCCTAGGTGGTTCCTATGGGAAATGTGAACTAGCATATTTGAGTAGGTTACATTTCATCATAAAAGTTCCACTATATATTTTCTTTATTCTACAAAAAACAAGTCTGACTTATGCTAAGTTTTGCAAGTGTGGGGCATGTGAGGTAGTGCCCCACAATAGCCAACAAATGTCTCGGTGGTGGAAAAAAGAATACTACATTTACACTGAGAATACTAATTCAATAGTGAACATGTAATAACACGTAGACATGTTTTATTATCTCTATCAATACCAAAGCCAATATTATTTTATAATCCACTACCAATCCCAACAATGAGGCAAAAAGAGGGGATGATGCAACTCTGCACTAATGCATTCATATTTCAGAGCAGTTTTAAGTCATGAAAACGGCCACAAGGTGGCAGAAGTGCATCTGTGTCATTTTAATGGAAGAATCACACATAGCAGGAGGGAGGAAGTGAGAAAGCATGGAGGAGTATAGCGTGCAGAAGGTCACACACTGTACATTTTGACACATGCACACACACATTCACACACGCATGCACACACATAGCTCAGTTCTAAATGTAAATAGCTACTGGTGTTATATTTGTAAATAAATGTTATGATGTAATTTTTTTTTAATTTGGGAACTGATATTTTCCTGAAACTTACCAATGTTCTATTGCTGATTACTGAAACACGGAAAACGGTATAAACAATTTTTTTTTCTCATGAAAGACAGGAGTCTAATGTTTTTTTTTGGGTAGGTTTCATGTTTATATTTTGTGTGCAGTTGAAAAATCCGTCTAAGTCGTCTAAAATGGCCGTTACTGAAGGGGTTATATTTGGAAATATGGCTAGGATTGAATGTGTTAAAGTAGTTTTTATGGTATTTTACCATTTGTCAATGCAAAAACACAACTTCCCTCCCTATAAAGTTCATATAGACCCCCCCCCCCCCCAAAAAAAAAACTGCAGCCATATTTGCTTTGCTGATTCAGTGTGAGACTGCAGCGGCCAGCAGACTTGTCCAGGTTTAATTCCTAATCTGCAGACAGGTCAACTTGTTGTTGAGAGTGAGACAGAAGGTATAGTGGGTCACATTTAAGGACACTTGCTCGGTGAGGCCGTACGGGTCAGAGTCGGGCTCTAAGCCGTGCCGAGAACAGTTTAACGCTCTAATTTGCTGTTACCAGGCGGCCAAGGATTGCTCAGAGCTGAGAGGGCTTCATTAGCTTGTTTTCAGGGCACATTTAGCAGGTACACTGGATTACACCTGAGCTTGGCTTTTGTACGGACAGATTAGACACAAACTAGTACTTGAAACAGATTAAATTGATCCATTAAATCCCAGTCTCTGTACTGGTGTAACGAATGGGAGAGGCTCCCTCAGGGGTACTTCGCTCCCTAACGTCCCTCTCTCTGTTGTTGCAATGGAAACATCACCTTGCTTTCCTTCTGTGCGGATTTATGGACTCTTTTGCATGACATTTTCACAGAATGACATTCTAATGGGAGCGCACAAGTTCAGACATAAAGGGGTCATTTTAGGTTAATGTGACCTTACATCAGGAAAACTCGGAAAAGCAGTAATATGGTAGGTGGGTTCCAGTCATAACTGTAGTGATGTCACACTGCGCCGATATTTAGCACCAATGTGTCAATAACGTATCACCATCGCAAGTATTGACATTTATCACTGCTGCATTATTTGACCCCGCCCTACTCTGAATAGAGACTACATTAGTGTTGCTTTATGCAATGTATGACACACTTGCTTTTGCAGATGATGTGCATACAGGAAATGAAATGGTCTAATTTGTTAGAATTTTGCATGAAACAGTATTATTATGTATTTGTAGCTGTACTTTTCATTTATTGTTTGTATTATTTCATTAAAGAATTGTTTATATGTACTGGATGTAATGTTTCTGTTTTAATGTTTTACTGAATAAGCTACCTACAAAGCAAACCTATTAACTTTATTTTTACATTCTTTATTCCTTTTGGTTTTCCAAACTAGGATTCATACTCCTTTTTGTGTATATAAATATAACACAGTTAAGCATGTTCAAAGCCAACTGCACTGTATCACACAGTGAAGTGTTACTAATATTGTAGTAACCTTACTAAGCTCCATAAGAGGGAAAAATATTAGAAACACTTCGCAGTACTCTATTAATATAGTACAATAATAAAGATATTGTAATTGAATGCTCACTACATTAAACTAATGAGTATTGTGTTAGGAAAGACAGACATCTCTTGTATTAGATGTCATAAAACTGTGCAGGTGTACCTAATAAAGTGTCCAGTGAGTGTACAACACTAATGAACTCAGAGAAACGCGCAATGTAGTAAAAGTGCGCAACTTTAAATGATGCAAACATGCACATTGGTCGGTGGTCCTCACCAGATGGAGTTCTTGATCCTGAGCTGCAGAGCCCCGGCCTCAGCGCCCTGCAGCCCAGCCAGCAGCCCGGGCAAGCTGCCCGCCCCGCGCTCCATGTGCAGCTGCTGGGGGTCCTCCTCTGCCATCACGGGAGTCCCGGAGCGAACCGGAGTAGGGCGGATGACGAGGCGTAGCCCGGTAGTTTAAACAAGAGGAGGTCGCCGCGATGATAAGTGGACATCAGCGAGCCGTGTTGTTGTTGTTGTTGTCGTCAGCCAGTAGCCCTCCTCGGACATCTCGTCCTTCCAGCTTGTTGCACTTTGCAGTCTTCATGGGGAAAAGAGCATCAAACACTCGCTTGGTGCTGCACGAGGAGAAAGAAATACATGCGCGAGCAAGAAAAGGGCGGACATGTGAGAAAAAAAAACAAGCTAGTTGCTCCGGTGCCCCCTTACGATATGGATTTCTCTGCATGTGCGCCGTGTAGTAGCTGTCACCCGTGCGCATGCGCAGTGGTGGCGCGTGACAATAAAAACAACGCGTAAGCAGAACGTGGTGCGTGGTAAACCTCCCAACATTATTTTATTTTATTATTATTTTTATTATTTTCATTTCCATTGCTTATGATAGCAAATACTGTATTGTTATGGAACCAAACGTTTAACTCTCTCTTCACGTGTCATTTAATGTAATGTTTCGATTTGTTAAAGACATTACTAGTCTTTCCCATCAACGTTACTTACAGCATAAGTGATGTTTTAAATATTACTTTTAATTTGGACATGAATCTCCTTGGTGATTCACGTAAACGACGTCCACGTGATAAATCCATCTTTGTGCGGAAGGTAAGTGAAATGACGAATAAAACGTTATCCTTATTGGAACCTATAGGTGCAAACACAAAATATGCACACAAAAACGCTATTATATAGTATAGTTTTAAGTATTCTATCGTATATTGTTTATTTACATTTGACATATGTTACACTGGAACCAGTTTAGAGTTACCGATTTCGGCCACCGTAGTTATCCGGTCTGTTGAAGTAGTTGCTAGGCAACGAGAACTCGCGTACGGAGGAGTTTCTGTACACAAGTCCAGTCTGTCGTCAGGCAGGTTAGCTCAATACATTACTTGATTAGAAATACATTTAGATACGTTTAGGTGTGGTGCTAGTAAACGTTTATATTCATGCAGTTAATAAATAAGCTAACGTGACATGGTTAGCTTAGCCTCTTTGTAGCATAGCCTAGCCAGTCAGCACTGTCTTTTTATACAGTCTAATGTTTAGCTACATGAAATGTATTGCGATGTACCATTTGTAGTATTTGTAGTTATAGACACATTTTTATTAAGATTTTATTCTCTCAGTTGAGATTTGAAGGTCACATCAACACCAAAGATGCCTGCTGGTTACCTTTTAGCAAAGGAGGAGAAATACAGGTATGAGAACTGTGCTGCTCTGTTGTTTTTTTGATGTACATGTTTATGATATTTTTAATTATAAAAGCTTTTTCACACCAGTGTACAGATGACAAATAGTTAATAATCAGGAAGAACCAACTACAGTGAATACTATTTTCTTATTCCTTCAGGCTGTTAAATGCAAAGCTGGAAGCTAAAACAGCAACTCTAGCAATGCAAGAAGATCAACTTAAGGTAGTATTTTAAAGTAATGGTGCTACTTTAAAAGTAATGAGTTGTGATGCTGTGTGAAAGCTTTCCCCTTTTTGTTGAACCTCAGAAAGAACGGGATGAGTTTCTGTCAAAAACTTCCGCTACACCCCCACTCAAGGATATGGAGGATGAAAAAGTAGCAAGGTGATCACCTGAAATTATCGCTAATGAAGACTTTTCTTAAAGATTGTTTGTTGTATCTTATATTTTACATTCCTTTCAGTAAAGCCAAGGATCGACTCACGCCTGTGCAAAGGCCCCGTGAGAGGGTAGCCACAAGATAACTATTTTTTTGGTACACTATTTTACTTGATCTATGGTGTGAATAAGGTTTACATGTTCTTAGGTGGAGAACAAAAGGCGTGTGAGATCAGCGTCGCAAGGAAGAACTGAGTGAGTTGTTAAAATATGAAGACACAAGCCTAATTACTGGGGTTTCTCATCACAAAAAACATTTACTTTGTTTTCTTGACCTTCAGAGTTTGTGGAGATGGTTTAGCAAGTGTAGCAGATCCCGCAGAGTCCTTCCTGGCAAAAACCATACGAAACATGGAGGACAAGATGAACTCTGATAATAATGTGTTCAATGATGGCGACAACAAAAGTACGGGTATGTGGCTTCATTTCACTCAGCGGGGTACACCCTGGACTGGTCGCCAGCCAATCACAGGGCACATATAGACAAACAACCATTCACACTCACATTCATACCTATGGACAATTTGGAGTCGCCAATTAACCTAGCATGTTTTTGGAATGTGGGAGTATCCATGCACACACGGGGAGAACATGTAAACTCCAGAGATGGCCGAGGGTGCAATCGAACTCTGGTCTCCGAGCTGTGTGTACTCATTTTCAGTGAATAGTACATCTATATAGTGCAATAAAAGTTATGAGCGTTGTAACCCAAAAGTCAAAACTGTAACAACCTTACTGTGAGTACAACGATGTAATAACATAAAAAATAAAGTACCTCTATTAGTTGGGCTACAAATTGTCACCATTTAATTTATGGAACTAAATTAATTTATTTATGGAACTATGTCAATATGCTTTTTCACTTTAATCAACGTTAGCTGCAAGGTGTATGTATAATCATTTTTAATTTTGTTAAGGTGCTTCATCTGCACAAATACATGCTTTGGTGGCCAACATAAAGATCATGCAAGAGGAAATGGATCAGCTTATGAGTGAAAGACAAAATAAGGTGCTGAACTACAGTATTTCATATCAAATATTACTGCCAGTTTTTGCCACTAGATGGAGACCAAGCTCATTATTGGTAACACTTTTTCACGTCACTGTTTTACACTTCAGGATGATGAAAATATGAAGCTGAATACAAAAATCCGGCAGCTGGAGGAGGACCGAGTCAAGCTGCAGAGGACGGTCAACATTCAGCAGACGAAGATCGACAAGCTGAAAGCATCCGAGAACGAGGCTGTCATCAAATGTGACAGCCTTCACCTGCAAGTGTCGGCTTTGCAAAAGGTTGGCATCAATGCCAATGAGCACAACCTAATACAGTCTAAATGTCACCTGAGTTCCAATGTTACCTGTTTGTATGTGTAGGAAATAGAGAAGCTGAATAAATCCAACAAACAAGGCGCGACCGTTCACAACACTGTGGAGATTCGTCTCAGCAGAGCACTGGAGGAGGTGGAGCGCTTAAAGTCAGAGCTTAACAAAACCAAACAGATGAATAAGGCAAGCATGATATTCTTTTTCATTCAGACATGTTTAAAACACATTTTATACCTTGAAGGAACAGCATCATTTCATCAGTGTCGTTAATAAAGGTCCACCAAATGGTCCAGCATGTTGTGATGAAAAATGTACTACTGACATCTTCAGATAAAATGTCCATTCTACTTTTCATTTCCATATTTTCCATCAATAAAGGACAAGACAAATGAGGAACATCAGACTCGTGAAAATCTACTAGCAGAAAACAAACTGCTAAAAAAACAGAAAACAGAACTTATCGTCGGACTGAAGAAACAATTCAAGCTGATTGATATTCTCAAAAGACAAAAGGTGAGTTTCTCTACCCTGGTAAAAAAAAAAAAAAAGCTTCAAAACTCAGGCTGAATGTTGAATTGTTTTTTTTTTTGCAGATGCATCTCGAAGCTGCCAAGCTGCTGTCATTCACAGAGGATGAGTTCATGAAGGCCCTGGACTGGGGCAAGACCTAAATACTCGTGAACTGTTTGGAATAATAAACTAGCATGTGATACTAGCATGTGATACTGCCAATGTGTTCCAAGTTTCAGTTGGCATTAAAATGTGCATTAAGCACAAAATGAAGTAGTTTTGTGGTTGACTATGGCTCATTATTAGTTTTAAAAAATGCATATTTAAGCCAACTACAATTTATTTGCCCAAATTAAGCATGTTCAAGCACAAAAGTGGCTAAATGCACTACAATACAAATACACTATACACTGTTAAGAATGTACTATTCTACATTGGTCACAAGTTGTCAGCAAACGGCTTTTATTGCAGGTTGAAATCATCTCACAACAGGCACAATAATAACATAATAATAATAATAATAATATCACTGGTTACTGTTGCGGCCGTAGAACAAGCTAAAACTCAACTTTGAATTCCTACGTCACGTCCTGTCCGCCATTGATACTGGTCCCCTACAAGGTAAACTGTCTTAAATGGTTTATTATAGCTGCTATATTGGGTAATGTAATACAAGATGGCTTAAAAATGTTAAACATATTTGAATGATCGTAAATAAATTTTCTGTGTCATATCTAGGAAAATATTCCATTTATGAAGAAGGAATCCTACTTTACGGAAATTGACAGTCGAGTCATGGAACCAGCTAACCGCGATAAACAAGAGATTACTGTCGAACTGCACTGCAAAACAAGAGTTGTTTCCTATCCCTCATGCCACTAATAAGGTAACCTTTACATACAGTGCATCTTCAATTAATAGGGGTGCAACAATACGTGTATCTTTATCAAACCGTTCAAGGTATGCATGTGTATCGAACAATATCACAGCGGCACACTTCCGGTTTCGGCCGGACGTGACCCATTTAATAGCAGTATTTTTAAAACGGTCCTATCACAGAAGTTCATATTACAGCCGAATATGTTGCTAAAATACAGAGTTATAATAACCTTTTGTTAGTTTTGACTATTTTATATACTAACTAAGTATGAACTTGTTATAATAGGATAGCCGGATTCAGCCATCACGATTGTAATGTCTAACTTCAAATAAAACATTTTTAAACTCAATCATGTCCGACACCATTTTCTGAGTTATCTGCCTCACGTATCGTGAAATTCTTTCTGAAGTCTTCATCAAAGTGCTTCAGATCGTCTTCACGAAGCATTCCCTGAAAGTAGTCACATTGGTTGGGTTAGTAAGTTAGTTGTTTTAGCAACATGGGACATAGTTAGAATACAAAACTCCTACCCTCGGTAGGTGTCCAAGAAGTTGAGTTGCATGTCGTTTGAGAAGTCGCTGCCTCTCCTCTTCGATGATCTCTCTCACGAACGCCTCTCTCTCCTCCTCCATCGCAATCTCCTTAGCTCTCAGCTCCTACAAGTCAGACACAAATTCAAGGAATTCATCAGGAATTTAACACATCATGAATATCCAACTCTTCTCATAACCAACTATCAGTATTAGAAAACACAAATGTGATAAAAAGCATATTGTTCAATTGTTAATTGTCATAATAATCAGATTTAGTGGGACAATAAAAACATAAAAGTGAAGACTGAAGCTCCCGACCTTGTCAACCTCACGCTGTAGCCGTCTGTCCTCTATCAGTTTCTGCACCTCGCGTTTGTGCTCCAGTTGCTTCATGCGTCGTCTCTGGGCATTCATCTGCTCGATGCGGTCATCCTCTGCAAACTTATCCATCATCATTTTACGAAAAGCCTCCTCTTCATCTTTCTCAGCCTGCCGACGCATCTCCTTCATAGCCATTTGCTCCTCGCACGTCCTCTGCAACAACAGCCTCTGTCTAATGTTCCTCTCCATCTCTTTCTGTTGGGAGAAAAAGTTTATACTGTGGTCAGAATCCTCAAAAGAACCCATGCAATGTTGTACTTGGGATTTACATACATCCAAGTGACTGAGCACTTTAAACATCAGACCACATCAAACTATCTCATTTAATTTACTGTTTCTTTTTTGTTTTTTTTACTGAATAAGACATCCGACTTGCAAGTCATGTTGCCAGTTTGTATGTTCATTCATTCATTCATTCATTTTCTACTGCTTATCCTCATGATTGCGGGAAGTGCTGGAGCCTATCCCAGCAGTCTTCCGACGAGAGGCGGGGTACACTCTGGACTGGTCGCCAGCCAATCACAGGGCACATATAGACAAACAACCATTCACACTCACATTCATACCTATGGACAATTTGGAGTCGCCAATTAACCTAGCATGTTTTTGGAATGTGGGAGGAAACCGAAGTACCGGGAGAAAACCCACGCATGCACGGGCAGAACATGCAAACTCCACACAAAGATGGCCGGGGGTGGAATTGAACTCGGGTCTTCTAGCTGTGAGGCCTGCACGCTAACCACTCGGCCCGCCGTGCAGCCCTAGTTTGTATATTAAAAGTTGAAATACTTAGAAAGCAACTGGCGGGCTGGATTCAAACCCTTGGTGGGCCGCATGTGGCCCCCGGCTCGTAGTTTGCCCACCCCTGGTTTAGACCATACTATCTCTGAATCACCATGGTATCGTCCTTCTGACAAAGCATTGTGGTAGCACCATGATTTCAATCTGTTATCTGAAAGTATTTAAAAGATAGCACAGTGATGATGCTTACAATTTCTTGCCGCCTGTATGCCTCCTCTTGTTCTTCAAGACAAAGCTCCTCACGGATCCTCTCCATCTCTTCACGTTGACGGTTCTCCTCTCTAATATTCTGGGCCAGCTGGAGGACAGCAGAGAGACACTTTTGATGTGTGAATTGCACACCAGATAGAGTGATACATCTGGCCGTTCATGCCAACCGTATCTCTCATATGTTGTATTGCTTCTTCTCGCTCTCTGATCTTAGCCATCCAGTCCGCCGCAGACTTCTGTTGCCTGGCGGCAAACTCCTTGATGCGCCTGTTCTCCTCTTCCATCCTTTCTTTCTCCAAGCGCCGCCACTCAGCCCGCTGCTTCTGGAACTCCTCTACGTGCTGCTGGGTGGCTCGCACCCTCTCCAGTTTCAACTGCTGCTGCCTGCAACAGAGGACACACAGTTTGCACTCTAAAATCACATCTTATCTGTTTAAGAAATGTCAATGACAGCCATTTTAGGAACCAGAGCTTTGCTTTTCCATTGTCATGGCTCCATATTTGGTTTTGAAGTTGAACTTTTCTAGTTCAACTCTGTCTCCAAAAGCTAACTTGCAAACTTGTTTCCATAATGAGGTGGGCTAATGAAGACTACTCTCAGTGCTAAGTGCTATGGGTGGAAAAGTTTGCAAGCAAACTCACATTTGATCCTCTTCATAAATCTTTCGGACTATCTCATCAACCATGAGCTTCTCCTTGAGGAAGTCCTCATACGCCACTTGTCTTTTGCGCTCTCTCTCCACCAACTGCAAGCTAAGCTCTCGCTGATATTCAAGCTGCTCCTGTTGTTTCTTCAGCTCCAGCTTCTTCTCTTCAATGGCTGCCTGCTCGCGCTCGTTCTGCACTTTGCTGTCAAACTCTGCTTCTTCACGCTGAGGTGGGACATGGACAGGTTTAGCTCAGGGGTGACTAAATGAAATTCAAGAAGCAAGAGAAGGAATTGAAAGGAAGTAGTATTCATGAAGACGTCACCATTGTCTCCAACTTCATGGCTTCCTGCTCTGCCATCTGTGCAGCTTGCTCCTTGCTCACATAGGCCAGCTTCAACTTGGACTCCAACTCTCGCAGTTCAATGCTGAACGTTATTTAGAGAGATGATTTTAAAAACATACAATGAAGACTGTAAATTTTAAGTAGAGTGCATACCTGTTCTCTCTTATGTACTGCCTCATCTTTTCTTCTCTTTGTCTCTCATGATTGATACGGGCCAGCTCTTTGGCAAGCCTCTCGTCTTGTTCAAGTTGCTTCTCCCTCAATATTCTCTCAGTATGGGCCTGCAACAAGGACAGCCTTATTTTGAGACTTTTTCTATAGATCTTAGTTGGTTTTCTTGCAATGTATAGATGATTTCTGTATTTCAATGCCGTCATCATTCATTCATTCATTCATTTTCTATCGCTTATCCTCCCAAAGGTTGCGGGGGTGCTGGAGCCTATCCCAGCTGTCTTCGCGCGAGATGCGGGGTAATAATAATAATAATAATAATACATTTTATTTGTATAGCGCTTTTCAAAATACTCAAAGACACTTTACAGAAGAATGAAGTTGAATAAAGCAAGTAAACAGAATAGAAGACACACCAAAATACAACATTCATTGGTTAATACACAGTTAAAACATGAGTAAAAGCGGGGCGGGGCACAGCAGTCAGATATAAAAAAGTTAGACATTAAAAACACCCTGGTACACCCTGGACCGGTCGCCAGCCAATCACAGGGCACATATAGACAAACAACCATTCACACTCACATTCATACCTATGGACAATTTGGAGTCGCCAATTAACCTAGCATGTTTTTGCAATGTGGGAGGAAACCGGAGTACCCGGAGAAAACCCACGCATGCACGGGGAGAACATGCAAACTCCACACAGAGATGGCTGAGGGTGAAATTGAACTCGGGTCTCCTGTCTGTGAGGCCTGCAACCCAATGCTGTCATTATTATGGAAAATATCAAGACCAAACTATAACATACTGACGAGTCCAACCTTTGAGACACTTTGTCTTTTAGACAGATTTGCTAAAATGGTATTTACTCCTTGGAAAAAAGTGTGAAAAACAGGTCATCTTATATTCTTGCACAGGAGATTACAGTCCACATGCAAACTAAATAGTGGCGCCAAACAATTTGACCCCAAATAAAGAAGTAGTACAATGGTGATCAGTTAAGTGGTCATTAAAGAACTTCAAAGTAACTTTGTAATTTTTGGGATCACCCATTTTACTTTTTGTCCCATAACTCACATTTAAAAATGGCCAACCCACCTCTGCAGTAATGTTGCATTGTGAGGTTTAACAACCATGCCTTGTTCAAAGAACACAGGCCTTTTTGCCATCAGGAACTTGTGACATAACAGCCAGATTTCAGTAAGTTTGACATTTTTAAGGCATTAAAAATACTACTTATTCTTTTGCATTTGGTGTGTTGATGCTTCACTAACATCTGGTTACAGTCCACCATCCCCTATACTCACATGTATGATGGCACGCTCTACGGCTCTCTCCTTCTGCTCCTCCTGCACCTGCCGTTGGAATCTCTTCCTGTCAACGTTCTCCTCCTCCTTCACGATGGCCGCCATCTGCCTGTCCCGGTCCATTCGCGTGGCCTCCTGCTGCTTGTGTTCATCATGAGTGCGCCGCTGGGCCACCAGCTTATACTGCTGGGCCCGGCTCAGGTTCCGACTCTGAACCTGCGGGGAAAAAAACAATTATTTTAAGTCGGGTTGATATAATTATAGAAAGTTTTTGTTGTTTTTACCGTGTTTGTCTTATTTTCCGCCTTGTTTAATCCAACTCTCTTGATGATAATCTTGCCTCGATTCATTTCGGACGCTTTTGGGTACAACCAACTTCAGAGATACTTGCACCGCACTTATGAATACATGTATTCTAGCATTACTTTCCACCGCATACAGTGTCAATATAAAGCTTTGTATTCCTTTCAGTCGTATTAACGACGTTTCGGCAAATGTTTGCGGTGGTGTTTCCCTGGGAACCGCATCTGTAGTGCTCAGGCAATGGGGAAGGCCGTGGGTGATGACGTCACGCCCGGGCGCTCCCATGGTGGATTAGCTCCACCTGCCAAGTCAAATGTAACTCAGTTGAACATCATTAAGTAAATGTGATTTTATTGGCATTATTACCTTATTTTAGAACTGTATAATACGTCAAAGTGCACTATTACTTCCACCAAACGCCCTGTTATGTTTGGATCATGTGGTGCTTATGACACCTAAAACAACAAAATTACGCCCTTATCAAAACGTTATCGTCATACTGTTGTCATGTCGTGATCCCCCATAGTTTCCTGAAGCACCGCCATCTTGACTGTGACGTCACGCCGACGCCGCTTTCCAGAAACCAGATTCAAACAAACACGGCCATGAAGGCACAGCAAAGTCAAGAAAGATTGACATAATATAAAACATTCATAGGAAACAATATAAATCCAACCAAAACTGTACCTCGAAACTTCAGAACGCATCAGAAAAAAGCCGAAAGAAACAAATTAGCTAATGGGCGATAAGCTAATGGATGCTCGGCGAAACGTCACTTCCTCCGACTGCTTCAGTCTCGTGTGATTAACTTGGAGTTACATTGTGTTGTTTAAGCGTTCCCTTTATTTTTTTTGCAAAAGGTTATCCATCTATTTCAAGACAGGGCTTTGTTATTCGTGTAAACATTTTCAACTTTACGTTGTGCTTCTTGTATTCTTTGTGTATTCTGCTAATTGTTACAGACCATAATACATTAATATTACTATTCTATAACAGGAGTGACATTAACATAATCAGACAAGCTCTGCAGGAAAGCAACAGTATTGCTGCTGCTCATTCTAGCAAAGGTGGGCAGATAAAATGCATTCATTTTCTACTGCTTATCTTCACAAGGGTGCTGGAGCCTATCCCAGCTGTTTTTGGGCAAGAGGCGGGGTACACCCTGGACTGGTCGCCAGCCAATCACAGGGCACATATAGACAAACAACCATTCACACTCACATTCATACCTATGGACAATTTGGAGTCACCAATTAACCTAGCATGTTTTTGGAATGCGGGAGGAACCGGAGTCCCCATAGCAAACCCACACATGCACGGGGAGAACATGCAAACTCCACACAGAGATGGCAGAGGGTGGAATTGAACTCGGGTCTCCTAGCCGTGAGGCCTGCTTGCTAACCACTTTCCACTGTGCAGCCTGAAAAATAACATTCCACCAAAAAAACATGATGGCTTCTGGTCATTCATTTTCAGAGTCATGGTTGGGGGGGGGGGGTCCTATCCCAGTTGACTTTGGGTGCAAGATGGGGTGCTCTCAGGACGGGTTGCATACAAATAACCACTCACATTCACACCTGTGGATAATATGGTGTCCAATTACCATGTATATTTTGAACAAATACTGTAAAAGCTCCAAAATGAATTTATTATGGAAGTGGAAAAGGAAGCCTTCTCGATCACACATAGCCATACAATCTGCACTACTCCACACAAATTTCAATGCTCATAATCTTGTAAACGAGGACATACCAAAAAAAAACAACTTTTGGGACTGCTTATTTTAATTATTGTTCAAATATGTCGATAAAATCATCCTTGGATAAATCCACTTTATTGAACATAATGTCTAAAAATCTGAGATTTTCACCTAAAAAAGACAAATGGAACAATATTACACCCTCTTGGCCAGTTTAAAAGACACCTCTAGTATGTATACATTTTAAAAAGTAGATGGTCTGACAAAAGAATGCCATCAAAATGCATTACAACTGAAGTAGAATATTACATTGAGCCAATCTTGATACAGTACTTAAAGTAATATGATAAACACACAAATGTTTACATGTAGTCAAAACTGACATGTTCTGCACAAAAAGTACAGATAATGGGTTAACAGATGTGGCATCCACTATCACAGAACATCTACATACCGTGTTTGTGGTGGGGAGTTTTGAGATCGTTGCAGTCATTTACTGTCATTGACAAATAACAGGCATTTTCTGATCGTGACTGATGGGGAAGGTTTCGGATATATAAAAAGAGTTTCTTTGTGATTTGTATTGTTCGTTCTGCTGTTTCCTGCTTAGTCTATGTTAAGTGTTGGGGTGGGGTGGCTGTCCACGGAGATGCTTGCATCCACAAGTGACTTATCATCTGGAACGCCATCAGACATAAAGGATGGTGAAGAGGCGGTCTGAGAGGGTGGCATATCCACTGCTGGTAACATCACTACAGATTCTGGTTGTTCCACGCTGGCATGAGGAGAGTGTTCAGTCTTTTCAATTTGCACTTCATTCATGGGTGTTTCATTTGGTGGTGCTTCCAAGACTGCGATTGGCTGTGCTTGCGCAAAAAACCTACATAAAGAGAGGAGAAAAAAATATATAGAAACGACAAAACTGAGGTGCTAGTGGTGTCATCACTAATATCTTTGCTCCAGCCTGGTGGGTACAAATGAGGTATTCAAGGTAATTCTGACCTGTGCAAAATTTATTGGGTCACGCAACAGTAACTGGATTTATTATTGTTGGCCATGGTTTTATTTCAAATATGTTGCAGTGCTGTTTGACCAAATGGTTGGCAGATCTAGTCAAAGGAGTATGCCTTTAAAGTTCGTGTTAATGACGTTTTGAGTTGATCTAAGCAGAGATGGATGCACAGATCCACCTTTTACATTTACGAGTTGATCCCAATACTGATACAATTCTGACATCAAAGCTCTAGGTGCTTTAATATTATTATTGTAGTGTCTACAAATAATGAAGAGGTACTCAATCAACAGTTGCTCGATTGAGCAATTCAGTCAACGTAGGTGTCGCACCCCCATGCAGCAGTACACCACACCAGTGCATGTGTAGACACAGCTACATTTGCAGATACTCTTTTGGCTACTTTTGCTGATACTCTTCTAGATAGTTTGCACAGATTACCCCCCCCCCCAGATCCAAAATGGAGGTTGAATTCTCTACTCACGTCGTTCCATCATCAGGTTTGATATCTGATAGGTAAAGAAAAAAAAAGGCAACCTTTAAGAAACTTGCAACAGCACAAACATGACTCGGCAAGATTTAAAAAAGTGCGTACCTTTTTCTTCAATAACTTTGCATACATGATTTGGTCGGTCATTTAAATGTTTGGACATCATGTCGCCGCCTGATGCACTCACCAGGAGGTCACAGTTGAGGCACACCAGCGTTAATCTGCAGAAAAATCATGTCATCAGATAACAAAAGCAAAAGAATAAAATCGTTGAGTGCATGGTCTACAAAAGCAAGCCTTCAATTAACGCTGGGTGAAAAACACTGACATGAATAGCTGTGGCTGTAGTTTCTATTAACCATACAAGATGGCAGTACCTGTATTGTATATTGTATTGTACCTGTATAAAGTATCATGTGTAGTCAGCAGCTTTACCTACCTCTGCATGCCCTCTAAAAGGTTGGTTTGTGTTACTGAGGTGTTTGTGTGAAACTCATCCATGTTGGTGTACTACTTGCTGTGCTGTTGTTTACAGCTGTAGCTTAACAGTATTACAACACTGGTTCTGTTGCTACAATATATACATGTTAATAAATGATCAAAAAGAGCTGAGTTTCCCTTCCACTTTCTCAAGCACTCAAAATTATTATTACCTGCTACCAATTAATGACGTTCATTTTGCAGTTCTGGTAAATAAATATCCGTGCTATAAATACACCATTGAGAATAATGGTTTATGAAACTTACTTTAATGCAAATGAATGTTTCTTCTGATCCATTTTGTGAAATCTGCTCTTGTTGATGGTGCTATGATATCTGAAAAAAGGGCATAAAAAACACTGAATAACAGACACCCACAACCAAACAGTCAAACAAAAAGTCTAAAATGATGTTTGAAATCAAATGTACCTTATCATGTGATTACCAATGGCAACTTTGCAACTTGTGCGATAAGTGCATGCTCCACAATTGGAGGATGAGGGGAAGTGGGAAAAGAAATCATCCACTCTGGAGTTGCACTCGATGCATGTGTAAGACCCTCCCTTTGCACTGAAGATTGAAGATGAGCACACAGTCAAAAATAAATAGCAACCTTTCAAATCATAACAACCTGAGTCTAGCATTTTGCTTTTGATTACTGAGCCTAATTACACTCATTTGTTTACACTCTCCCATTGCAGCTTTATCTTCTGGGTTATTTTTAGCCAGTCTAATGAGTGTCTGGAAAAATAATTAAACCCAAAATGAGCTAGTTTTACTATCGCTGAGCTCTAATAATGTCTATTAATCTGCTTTGGGCCTGTCATGAATACCCAGGAGCTCCAGACTACTGGCTCCTGAAAGGTTCAGAGAAGCAACATGAAGGCCTCTGTGGGACTGGAGCTTTCACATGCAAGTGGGTTTCATTTGGATTGGAAAAGTAAACAAGTCAATGCAACAAACCTTATGTGGGTCAGTGATACGTTGAACTTGTCATCCATTTTCTTCTTTTTCTGATTGAATTTGGCTTCGGAGGTGTTTGGTTTAGATTTGGGCACGACGAGAGGAGGCTTGGTTTGTGCACCGACGTTTTGTGTTTCGGGAGTGACGGTCAAAAGAGCTTTATCTACGGAGTTGGACAAAGCGGGCGTCTTGCCACTGAGGGAAGCTCGAATGGTCACCTGGAGAGAAAAAAAATGTGAATGAAACACTTCATTCAATACCAAAGACTTATGTACATGTAATTTTTAAACCCGAGCGCTTGACCCTAAATACATCTTTTACATTTTTATACATCAACGATGTATTACTGCGTCTTTCTGCACAAAAGGCAAAAAGAGGTGATGATGTAAGTGCGCAATAAAAGAGGTCACATACCATGCAGTTTTAAGCCTTAAAAACAGTCACAAGGTGTCAGAAGTGTCTTTGATAAGAACTTGGCATGGATATTTTCCATGTAATAACGGGCTTAACAGCAAGGAGGAAGTGAGGGAGCATGGAGGAGTGCAGCATGCAGAAGGTTACACATTGTAGAGCATGCACATGCATGCAGTTTATGTCCAAGTGTGAAAATTGTAAATAGTTCATGGTATTTTATGTGTAAATAACTTATTTTGATGTAAAACCAAATTTTTTGTGCAGTTTAGATATTTGAGCTGTCACAAAAGCAAAAAAAAATGTGTCAAAGTGAAAGATATGCTTGAAATGTATCTTTTCACAAAAGGCCATTTAACTCCAGTTTTTGTTGGTATGTTGTATTGCTGATTCTGATTCTTCAAGAACAGAAAAAGGTAAACAATTTTTTCTTGATGAAAGACAATAATCTAATCAGGCTCCATGTTTATACAGCCATAGAAAACAATATCCTGTGTGCCTTGAAAAATCAGTCAAAACCGTCTAAAATGGTCGTCACTGACAAGGTTTATGAAAAATTTTGAAAAACGGCTAGGATGGAATGAGTTAAAAGATAGTAATGAGAGCAGTCACACCTTAGTCCCTGCAGGAAGGCCCTCCAGGAGTTTAGGTTTTTTGAAAGTCTTATGGACCTGAATCCTGTGTTCCAGTCTCTCCTTAGCGGTGAGGAAATTCAGTCGACATTTTCCACAGCGATGGATTCCTTTTTTCTGAAATAGATCGAAGTGCAAAAATGTGATCAATTGTTATCACAAGAAGCTTCACTGAAGGTAAATACAAAATATTAGACAAGCTGTTTCCATGGAAAGCTTGCTTCAAGCTGCTTTATGCAGTTGTCCTTCAGGACAGGCCAAAGGAAAAACATTTTCCCCTCACAACCTTTGATTTATTACACTAAGATCCCCGACAGACCAAAAAACATTGTAAAAAGTCCTCCCCACAGAGAGCCAAAAGAAGAAGTGGCTCAAAGAAGTTATGATTATGACATTTTAAAAGGGGACCTATTATGCTTTTTCCATTTTCCAGACCTAGAAATGTTGTATTATCGTGTACGATATCTATCGTGTATATATATATATATATATATATATATATATATATATATATATATATATATATATATATATATATATATATATATATATATATATATGTGTGTGTGTGTGTGTGTAACATAAGGAGAAAATAAATGTTCATTGATACCAATAATACGCTTTTCACCGATAACACAAAGTTGAGATGCAGGCTGTTGGTTTAAAAAATGTAAATGCTGCATCCTCTGATCTTTCAGATGTAAAAACGTTTGGACAACATTGTTGTAGATGAAAGGCAGCATCTTACCTGATGTTTCATGAAATGCTGCATGTACATGTGACTACTTCTCAAAACTTTAAGACAAAAAGGACATAGCAGGTCTTTTGTGTTTTCATGGACAGTTCGGAAATGTGTCTCCACATCTGAGAAAAAGGAGGACCTATAATTGCACACCTACAGAGAGAAAAAAATCATATGATAAATGGGATAACAATATGCAGCTCCCGTAGCAATGATTTGGTCACCAAGAGGCAGACCTGACAGACATAAGGCATCTCCCCAGGCTTGTGGTTGTTTTTCATGTGCTCCAGCAACACTTGCTCAGACTCGAAGGCGAGCTCACATATCTTGCAGTTGGCTAAAATAGGAAACAAAAGTTCAAATGGTTGCACAAACTTGGGAGTGTGAAGAGAAAAGACCTCTACGTGACATACTGGAGGATTCGATGGGGCTGTGAGCGCTCTCAATGTGGCACTGGAGCTGGAATGGAGTCTGGTACTGGCGATAGCAATGCTGGCAAGTTGTGTGGCTCTCCCAGCTCTCATTGTTCTGCTTCTCCAGCTCCAGGTGGTGTTTCATGTGGTTCATGAACCTGCACCACAGGGTGTGACACACAAGTCACCTAAATGCTCTGTCTATAATATGCAATTAAGACCTTTAAATGACTTCAAACCAATGTCAATATGTGTAGTAACATGCTTGGATATTAGGCATCCCAAAGGATACATTCTTCATTCACCCCACTGTATAGTATGTATGAATATACCATAACAGCCCTTTTAATTACACAGTAAATTATTTTCTGCCTCATGATGAAGCTTTATGCTACTGCCCCATTTTTCAGTCTGAACATTCTGCTACCTCAGCTCCCCCAATAGACTCTTATATGGCTGACCTGTGACCTCCATCGTGAGAGTGCAATTGAGGTACAGATGTGCTTCCCCATTAGAAGCCGCTCACGGAAGCATTTTAGCGTGTTTCTAAAAATGTTACTCAATCAAAGGAATGGTTCATTCGCCTCCTAAACTAGCAGCCATTTTTCATCTTTCGGCCCACGAGGATACAAAGTCGACTGTCATCCATCAGTGGAAAACCAAGCATAATCAAGTACTTTCACACTTTTGGCAACATTGGAAAAGCATATTAGCTTAAAACCGTAAAAAGAAACACTATATTCTTTTCAATTCATAATACTATTGAAACAAAACTGTGATATATCTTTGAGTTTTCATTTTAAATTGTTTTCGGTATGTAAAACTATAAAAACATGTTTTGTGTTAACATTTTTTGAGTCAACTGCTGATGACATCATATACAGGCGACATGCATTACGTACAGTTCCAGTTGTCATTTTGTTAGCAAGCTAAGTATGCTAACAGGGATGTTTGGTGATGAAAATACACAGTTGTACTGTAAGAACACAGTTGGACTTACTCAGTGTATTAATAATGCAACAAGATGCAGGCCACAGGCGCTAACTGGAAACCAAAGCAACATTTTGCCGTAAATTTCCAACGTTAATCCAAAAACTCCCTAATCTGGGCAAATGCTCACCATGGTTCCAGTGTACTCCTGTGATATACAGTACTTTGGAGTCAGTGTACAGATTGTTTAGCAGTGTAGGTTTACTGTTCTATAAAAATGGCCAGTAGTACAGCAGTACTTTTCTTCCCAGTGTAGTAGCTTTTTTGAGTGTGGAAGTCCCTAGGTTTCCTAAAAAAAATACATGAGCCTACCTGATATTGGTCTTGAGAACTTTCATGCAGCTTTGACACCTGAAAGTGTTGTTGCCTTTTGGCAGACAAACGTCAACAGCTTCTCCCTCAGCGTGGCCGTAGTAGAAATCTGACACCAGCATGATGAGTTTTTTTGCAACAGTGTTTTCGGCTGTTGAAACGCTACTTTCCACACTGACCCCGCAATTCTGAAAACCAATGAAACAGCACACGGTGTCAAGTTTCAATCACAATATATCCACAAGACCAACAAAGCATACTTACAGTCATGTGATTATTTAGCGCCTCCTGCTGAAGGAATTCTTCCTGACAATTTGGGCATTTTTTCTTTGGCACACCATTTTCCACTGGGTTGGTCGTGTTTGCTTGTCCGACTTACAACAAAGCACAGAATCAACTAGAGTAGAGGCAGCAGTTTGTGCTTTTAATGTCAGCCCTTGTTTTATTTTCAGACATTTTCTACTTTTGTCCTTAAAAACTCAATCCATTTTACCTGTGTTAGCTTAAAAGATTTACGTATATATCCCCAGTGAGGCTTCTGGCATTAGAAAACATTGTTGAGCATTGAAAGCTGTAGATAAAGGAAAAACTCACCAAAATCAACTTTAATTTTCTTTATGATGTTTACCATCTGCTCAGGTGGCAACACTCGTTTCACGGTGAGCTTTTCTGTGCGACACCCCAAAATAAGTTGACATATTCACAAGGATAGACAAACCAATGTGATGGCTTTCCAGAGCGTACCTTTGTTTACATTGTCAGTCTGTACAGGCAAGGTGATGGTCTGCAGAGAGGGGGCCTGGCTGACCTGCAGCAACTTGGGTTTGGCTGAATAAACAGCGGGGCTCTGAACATTAGCTAACGTCACAACGTTGCTGGTGATTTGCTGCACATGAGGGCGATGGACAACACCGGGTATCGCCTTGACTGGGGTGACTCGCTGGAGTATCTGCTGCTGTTGACCAGCTGAAATACACAATGTGTTCATGCTTAAAAGTACATTTAAAACCAAACAAAGATCCAAATGATCAAGGTTTCGATCAATGTTAGGTTAATTGGAGACTAAAACGATCTTGTGGCCTTCTACTTGACATCATTATGTTTCTGTGATCCGGGTGTTTTATATTAATATAAAGTCGGCGTCAGATGGGTTACAAGTGTGTCTTACTTATGGAGTAAGTGATTTTCCTCCATGCATGCAGAAAATAAGTTTCATCACATCTTTCTTCCTACGGGCTTTGCATGCGTGTCTCTTGCGAAGAAATTGTACAAGAGGAAGCGCTGCCAGGTCTCTGACAGCAACCAGTATGCAAGACAAACCTATAGTACTTTATGGAGAACTGTTCATTTTCTCAGCTGGGATAGGCTCCAGCTCACTTGTGACCCTAATGAGAACAGATATACTGTATGTATGACTCAACATTACCTGGTAGGATGGTAAATTTTGTCCCAGGAGGATACTGTTTCCCAAGAGTGGCAATGAGGTTGCTGTTGTTGGTTAACTGTGGGGATGTTACAATGAAGCCCTGGGTGTAAAACAAAAAAAAACAATAACAAAATGAATCATGTCATGAATATTAATTACACTTCCATGGAAAATATATAATAGTTTATTACAATTATTATTAGTACAATTTATTAGAATACCTGATTGTTGACAATAACAGGCCGGGGAGTCAGTGTAGTGAGACTGGCTGCAGTTGTAGTATTAGTGATGGCATTTCCGGCTATTTTCAATGGTAACATTAAAGATGAGCTCAGGGCTGGTTGAGGAGCACATACAGGCCGAGGAGGAGGACGAAGAGGAGCAGGAGCAGAATTTACACCTTGCTTTTTTACATTGTCCTTTGAACGAGGTGCAGCAAGAGATTCACTAATCTGGTCCGTTTTTGCTGCAAAACAAAGAAACAAAAACCTAAAATGGACATTTCATCATGCAAACAATGGTAATGAGTTTGAATGAGGGGAAAAACTGAATATCAATAACACACAAGCAGCCTAAGTGTAAGCTAGCAAATGGATTGCATAAAAAGTGTGCACATACGAAGCACTCCAACAAAAATGGGCTCGTCGTCGTCCTCAATAATTTGCCCTGGAGCTGCTTTCTGCCATGGCTCCAGGTCTTCTTCCACACATTCCATAAAAAGCTCAGACATTTTGGACCTACAACAAAAATGGACAAATGTTCGATCGACATGACAAAAGGGAGAAGACACAGCAAATCAATTCAACAATCTTCACCGTGCTCCTTATTGTTCATGTAGCATGTTCTATTTTACTTATTGTCAAAGCAATTACAAATTCAAAAAGTACAAAAACATTGACACTCCACTTTCATACTTTCAGAACAGTGCTGAAGGGAGGAGAAAATATCCAAACCAACATGGCCCTGTGTAAAAAAAGTGATTGCCCCTGTTAAAACATGACTTAACTGTGGTTTATCGCACCTGAGCTCAAGTGGAAGATATTATAAAGCCATTTCTAAAGCTTCAGGGACTCCAACGAACCACAGTGAGCACCATTATTCACAAATGCTTAAAACATGGAACAGTGGTGAACCTCCTAGGAATGGCAGACCAACCAAAATTACTCCAAGAGCGCAGCAACAACTCAACCAAGAGGTCACAAAAGACACCACAACAACATTCAAAGAATTCCACCATATGAAAGACACTGGGCCAAAATGGCCTGCATGGTGGAGTTGCAACAAGAAAACCACTGCTGAACAAAAACAGTATTAAGGCTAGTCTCAATTTTGCCAGAAAACATCTTGATGATCACCAAGACTTTTGGGAAAACACTCTGTGGTCTGACGATACGAATAGTTGAACTTTCTGGAAGGTGTGTGTCCCATTACATCTGGCGCAAAAGTAACACCACATTTCAGAAAAAGGTGGTGGTGGTGGTGGTAGTCGTGTGATGGTCTGGGGTGGCTTTGCTGCTTCAGGACCAGGAAATAAGTCATGTGTTTTGTGCCATATGGGTCAGTGTATGGTTCTACCAGCACTATCTGAAACTCCGGGAGAGCTGAAAATTCCGATCACTGAAGCAGTTTGCATGACAACACCAGCTATACTGCAGAGTGTCTGGACTTAAAATTGACTATTTCATTCATGCAAGTGCCTTTAATGTTACCTTATAGAACGTGAAGCTGAATGAAATCATTTGAATCTGTGAAAGGTTATGACAATAAAGTTGCATATTATACCTGTTTGAAATCAGGGAGTGTTTTTGTGGACACCCTGTATTTAAATTACTGTTCTGTTCAACTTGCACCTCATAAAAGCAAAACCTTGATGAGCGTCATTAATGTGTTTCAGAAGGTCAGACTCAAACCTAAACAGACACTAACTGAATCAATTTTTCCCTATAAGAAATCATGTAAATCCAATTAAACCCTTCCACGTTTTTATAGCTTTAAATATAAAATGTGTAAATGATGAGTGAAAGGTATGAATGAACATTTACGGTTCCTTTACATGACTTGACGTCTTCCCCTTCACCTTTATCTCAATAACCCAAAATGGAGTCAAAGACAGTTGAAAGTGCCATCATTTTGATAAAGAAGATGAGAAACTTTATTAAATGAAATAAATACCTAATGACAAAACTTGAAGATGGTGTAGAAGAGGAAGATGTTGCTCTTGCTTCAACATCATGTCTTTGGGAACAGTCACATATTTTATGGAGCTAAAATTAACCTCAAATGTTCATTTACATCTTTGATTTTTCATTTTGATTCCTCATTTTAAATTGTTTTAGGTATGTAAAACTATAAAAACATGTTTTGTGTTAACATTTTTCGAGTCAACTGCTGATGACATCATATACAGGCGACATACATTACTTACAGTTCCAGTTGTCATTTTGTTAGCAAGCTAAGTATGCTAACAGGGATGTTTGGTGATGAAAATACACAGTTGTACTGTAAGAACACAGTTGGACTTACTCAGTGTATTAATAATGCAACAAGATGCAGGCCACAGGCGCTAACCGGAAACCAAAGCAAAATATTGCCGTAAATTTCCAACGTTAAATGCAAAAACTCCCTAATCTGGGCAAATGCTCACCGTGGTTCCAGTGTACTTCTATAGTATCAATATTTCATTAGCGGTGCTGCATTGTGTGCACATAGAAGAATATTAACAGGTTATTTGTGTGTTGTCTGTATAGGAGCATGCTTGTTGGTTTTACATTTATAGCAAGGTTTCATCTATTTCTTTGCAACATATCTGCTGCAATGTGCAATAGTAGCCACCCCAATCCATGGTATGGCAATGGTTTGTTTCAAACAAGCTAAATACATTTACATTAGCAGATCAACAACAAACACTAATTGCAGGGAATATCATATTACAAATATTCAGCAAAAGACAGTTTTATCATATATTGTGGGTTTTTCCACGTCGAAAATAATTTTACATGACATTAATAAACAGACAAAGCTTTCGTCCAAGATGGCGGCGCTATTGATGACGTAACTCAATATCCTGCAAAAATTCAGGTCAAATTTCTATTCACACGGAAAGCATAAAATCACAATTATATACTTCATGTTTACAAATGTACAGCAGTATTACGCGTGATATTTTTAAGAATACGCTAACAACAAACCTCATTATGTAAACACTCGTGTGTTTCAACAGAACACAGAATGGGATTTATCTTAGTTAATTGATAATTACAAAATATATAACTCTTCGGTAGAGATTACATGCATGACCAATCCTAAAAATGTATCAAAACAGAAAAAAACCCAGCAAAATAAAAAGCACCATTAGCTTCTACCTCTATTGAAGTGATGCTAACTAGCTAACGCTGTGTTCAACAATGATTCTTCTCTCCAACCACACCCATATGCTACAAATGCGTGTGACTATATTAACACGACTTTTGTTACATTTATTCAACAATACACCCAAGTACTGCTTGGTTCGCCACTTGCTGCTCATCGTAAAACAACATGCAACTGGCTACATTAGCTTGCAGGGCTCATTAGCTTCTTGTCATTGTTTGCAAGATACTGTGATAAACTAAAGGCGTTGCATGGATGTCGCTTCTAGTGGTTTGGGAGGGTTTTTTTGCTTACCTGCCTATCACACCGCGTCACGGTCTAGTCACCCGCGTCACTGTGTGTGTGTGTCCCTTAAATTCAGATACTGCGGGTCTTTTTTCAACACCAGCAGCAGAAATGGTGCCCGTGTGAGCCAGCCAAGCACAGCGGAAACAGTCTCGGGGAATCCGGACCAATCATGGCGACTTCCACTTCAAACTGTAGCGCCCCCTAAACTCAAAAAGTACCACTCGAACCTCGACCTCAACGCATCATGTACTGCTTTTACTGGATGGTGGAGCCAATGTGATGCATGTCAGACTGTTTTAGGGCAATAGGTTCACTTGCATGCATTAAGTTGGTCACCGTTTGGCCCCACAAAATCCAAATGTGCTCCGCATTTCCTGGAACATTTGGTTTCTGCCTGGAGAACATTTTAATTTAATTGAAAGTCAGCATGTTTTCCTCCCTTCTTTATCTGTGTGTATCAGGTATTTCAAGTAGAACAGGTAACTCTGTGGAGCTACAATAGTGGTGTCCAGGGGTGGTTTTCATTCATTCATTCATTTTCATCACGTGGGTTCATTCAATCATTCATTCATTTTCTACCACTTTTTCCTCACGAGGGTCACGAGGGTGCTGGAGCCTATCCCAGCTGTCTTCGGGCGAGAGGCGGGGTACACCCTGGACTGGTCGCCAGCTAATCACAGGGCACATATAGACAAACAACCATTCACACTCACATCATGTGGGTTCATTAAAAAAAATGTTTAAAAAACCTAGCTTGTATGACAGCATTAAAAAAATTGAGTAGCGCCACAATTAAAATAAAAAAAAACAGTACAATACTTTAATTTTTGTATGACCTAATTTTCATAGGATTTGGTTTTTGACAAATTATTGCCAAAAATATGTCTTGGTTTGTCCACCCTCGGTCATCTCTGTGTGGAGTTTGCATGTTCTTCCCGTGCATGCGTGGGTTTTCTAGGTTACATGCTAGGTTAATTGGCGACTCCAAATTGTCCATAGGTATGAATGTGAGTGTGAATGGTTGTTTGTCTATATGTGCCCTGCGATTGGCTGGCAACCAGTCCAGGGTGTACCCCGCCTCTGGCCCGAAGACAGCTGGGATAGGCTCCAGCATACCCCAGCGACCCTAATGAGGATAAGCGATATAGACAATGGATGGATTAATGTACCTCTGTTAACACAATATTTTTGACAGCCCTAATACTCAGTATACTAAGTATACTTTGTGGCAAAAAAACATAAAAAGTATACCAAAGTATAGGTTTTAATATTAAAGTGCAAGTCTTAGTATTAATGTGCTGAGTCTTAGACTTTTGTTTTTTCAGTATAAGCCCAGTATACTTCACTGTACTATTCTTAAGTATATAATATATAGTTTATAAAGTATACTTCCTCAGTTTTAGTATTCTCATAGTACACTTGAATAAACTTTTTTTTTGACAGGCAACACACTGGAGTAGAGGACCAAACCATTTCATGGAGCTATGACAGGAAGGGGGCAGTCAATATGGATGATTACTTTTGGTCAATGTAGATATTTTACTGTTACTACGAAATACGAAAGATTTCTGAATCAATAACTGACTCGCCAATCTTAAACATACAGTAAATACTGTAAGTAGGTACATTCAGATGTGATTTCCCTGAGAGGAAAAAAGGACATATTGAAAGAAAGGAAAACAGCTCCATCTAACGGTCAATAGGAGAACTGTTATTAACGTAGAAGCTACCATTGGATGTGGTTGCCTCGTCATGCGTTTTTTTGTTGTTGAATGGGTCTAAATGATCAACAGTGTATTTATTCAATGAGTTCTTGTCACTAATCAATTTAGTCAGTTTATAGATATAGAGATGGTCTGACGTTTACAGTAATGTGGATGGTTGTAGCGCTTCTGAGTGATTTGTCCAACAGGTGGCAGTCTGGAATTATGAATTCAATACACTACGAGGCAGAGGGTTCCCACTAACCATTTTGCACAAGGTGTCAAACTCAAGGCCCGGGTGCCAGATGTGGCCTTTTACATAATTTTATGTCACATGCAAAAACCAGAGTATAATGTGTGTCAATAATGTACTTGACCTTTTTCTTTCTAAAAGTATTTGTTCTTTCATTTTGATGTCATGCAAATGTCATGACATTTGCATGACATCTAATCATGCAACAAGATATTCCAAGCATTTTTTTTGGTTCTCAAAAATAAATAAATAAATAAATAAATACGTGACACTTCTCATTTTGAAGCATGTTATAATTGATATGGTCGAGAATGCAGCCAGTGAGTGAAAGAACTCAGGTTTGATTCCTCTACTGGCATAGTCACTCATGATGTTCTTGAGCAAGGCTCAAACATCCTTGCTTTTTTTCTGCGATGGATGAAATATCAATGTCAAATTTCACGCAAGGCATATAAAAACGTATGCTCACAACAATAAAAGAGTCATTTTAGACTTAGGCTTAACGATGAAACACACAGGCCACATAAAACAGTCTTAAATGAATGTACTGCAGTGTTATTTGTGGCTGCAAGCCACTGTGTACTTCCCGTGGGGGTTATACTGTAGTGCCAAAAATCTTAGTGGACTTATTCCTTCTCTTCCTTGGTGTAATGGGGCTCACGCAATAAACATCTGTAAAGGACAGAAGGGACAACTTCTGCTGTTGATTAAAAGGTTAACACAAGGTTTAGACCTCGTATGAACACATTTGACACACAAGAATATTTGAGCATTTGTCAACCTCAGAGGCAAAACTTATTAGAATCAGTCTGCATGGAGAGGTCAAGTTTATTTACACTTTAATGGTTAGTCAGCTAAAAGAAGACATTTTAAATCACATTTGGGTTAAAATATTGCTAACATTAAAGCAGGTGATGTATTTTAATAGAACAAAATGTCTGAATAAAAATGCAGTACATTTTTGGGGGCAAGCCACATTCACTGCAGTCCCTGTAAGACCATCCATCTCCCACCCACCAACCCTTTCGTTTTGTATCATTTGCTTTTGGGTCATTCAAGAACAGGTCTTTCACTTCAAACAACAAAGAAGGCAAAATATCCTGATGAAAACAAAAAGTAATGCATTTTTCATCCATACATCATGAGAGATTACTGTATATCTATGAGACTTTGAACCATAGAGCAACATATCCACCTGGAACAAAATAAAATAAGTTGTAAAATTATGCAATATTCTTGTTGTGTCCTGTTTTGTCACTTTTTTCCCAGTAACATAACTTTTTGAATGTAAAATACCCAACTGCACTAAGCACCACCAATGTTGAAGCCTTCAGCCAAAGCCAACATGAAACTTCACTGCAGTCCTCTGCTCTGGTTTATCGCCAGCGCGGAGGAAAAAGTAGTTCCAAGTAGTTCACTGCACTGTGCTAGGATGCCCGCTTAAAAATAAATGTAATTGTATTTTAAATGTACAATTAAATACTAATCCAAAATGTAATTTTGTGTGCTTTGTTAACAGAATATAGCAACTCGCTCCGATCTGTCAGTTACAAAAAATGTATTCACTCACATTCATGGATACCTGTAATGAAATTGCTCCACAAATAACTGCACTATACTGTGTGTTTTGTGTCCCTCTTCCAGCCAAACATCATTAGTTAAAATGCACATTAGGTGTTTCTTCAAATGCACTAACTGGATTTTGATGATGACCAAGCTGCGTTTGTTAGAATGCAAATATTGTGACCATGTGACTCAAGTGAGACTTCGAAGGTGATCATGCCGAGGTGAGACGAGTCCCCACCCGTTACTTGAGCAGCATCTCCCGCTGAGAGAGAGAGAGAGAGAGAGAGAGACCGAGAGAAAGAGAGAGAGGAAGAGAGACAGAGCCATGTTCCCGTCCGCTGCGGAGGGATACACTAACCCCACCATGTCATCGTGGTGCTTGGGCTCTCGCACAGCAAAAATGTCTGCCTAAGGGGAACTCTAACTGATACAAATACAGAATATTCTCCCTGCTATTGCCTTTTAAAGGGACATTTTACGCGTTTAGAGGCATTCAGCAAGAAAACGAGTCCTTACCAGATCACCCTAGTTGGAATTTCACTTGGAAAAAAGGTAAGATAACAGGAGGGGGTTGGCGAAATGGGCTTTCTGACCTGTGTAAGAAGTTGGGAGTTGAGGAGGACTATAATTGCGTTTTGTGGTCTTGTGTTAAGGTTTGACATTGTCGCTCGTTGGTTTCTTTTTGAGTGTGTTGCGTACATTCTAACAATATTGAATTAGTGTGTCACTCGCTGGAAAGGAGGCGCTCTTCTGTATACTAATGTCCAAAAAGCGCCCTGACAGCCTGCTAGCTCGTTACAATCCTCATTGAAGCTGTAATTGCAGCTAAAGGAAGCCACTTATCAATGTTAGTCATTAGCAACCCTATGCTAACACAGTTGACAGCCGTTTATACATAAGCATGTGTTCAACTAAGAACCGGGTTGTCACATAACTGACTAGAACATGCACTGTTCGATCAGAGAAGCGATGCTGATGCAGGTCCATCTTTTGCAACGCTGCCATCTCTTACTTTAATTAACATGATTAATACATTTGAATGTGTGTCACACGGACGAATATCTTTACATCATATATAACACACACATTGAACTTTACCCCAGAGTATGGTTTTCATGTTACACCCACAACAGACAGCTCCTGTGGCACTGATTCATGCATTTAATTAACAAAACAAACCAGCAGTGATGTGACCTGATGTGAACAAGTGTTTGTGTGTGTGTTTTCTCCACAGGTCTCAAGCTCACCAGGATGAATCCTCAGCAGCGGATTGCCGCTCTTGGAACAGACAAGGAATTAAGTGACCTGCTGGACTTTAGTGCGGTAGGGAAAGCTGTTTGCACACTTTTTTTTCCAGTGTGGGTATCATTCTTGTTGCTTTGGTTGAGAGAGCAAGTGAACTTCATTCATCAGTACGCGTTGTTGGTGATGACCAACACAATTGTGATACATGATTCTTGCTTGTTTCTTAACCACAGTAGTTGGATGTCTGTGAATGACTGTGGATTTTTTTGTTTATGTCCACACTGTGCCTTTCACAGATGTTCTCACCACCTGTCAGTGGAGGGAAGAACAGGCCAACAACACTTGGAAGCAGCCAGTTTAGTGCACCAGGTAGGCGCCAACACTCATCGATAATGCCTTTTAAAACCGATCACAACAACACAAACATGACATGAATGTGTATGTGTGCTTTGTCACGTAGAGTTGCCAACAAGGGACAAACTTTGTCCCATGAATGTGTATGTGTGCTCTGTCACGTAGAGTTGCCAACAAGGGACAAACTTTGTCCCATGAATGTGTATGTGTGCTCTGTCACGTAGAGTTGCCAACAAGGGACAAACTTTGTCCCATGAATGTGTATGTGTGCTCTGTCACGTAGGGTTGCCAACAAGGGACAAACTTTGTCCCCGTATTGCCGTGAGAATCAGCACTAGTCTGTAAATTGTTTGAATTTGGCAGCTTGACACAGGCAACGCCAGTTGATGCCTGCGTGTTTGATCACCTTATCAAACCTATTGGTCTTCGACTTCTCTTGCATCTGTCTTTACATGCTGTCACTGGCCGCAGTTAACTAGCTGTCTAGCCGGAAGTATCTGCCTAGCTTCTCGTCTTTGGACTCCAAATGCGACTAGTTCGGAGCAGGATTTTGTCCCACAGGGAAGGTATTACATTCATGGGGTACTCACCTTTCCAAGTTAACTTTGCTATCTTGTTGTCATTATACTAATTATGTCTTGTTCTCAAAACACTTTTTGTGTGTGGTTGTTTAATGAACACAAACACATAGTGTGTCCAGCCTTATGATGGTGATAGTATGTATGACGGGGTCCCCTAGTTCGCCAGCTGATTTTGAAGCCGAAGTTCACAAAGTGTCAAATCATAGTCTTGAACTAAAAAAATAATTATTGAACAATATATTTCCCATATATTCATACTACTCCAAATCATGCATGAAATTAAATTCAGGTTGGTATGATTCCTTATTTATAAGTGGATTTTTTTTTTGTAGTTGGAGCATACAAAACCTGTTTACCTTCTAAATATGTTCTAAAGATCTTTTGTTAGCATTATTAGAGCCCTCTAGACATGAAATAACACCCCTATAGTCACTTTTACACTCCTATAACCCAATGTGGTAGATATAGTAATACAAAATATGATCTTAGACAAAAGACATAACATAGACTAGCACATTAGCATTGGCAAAGTGCTTCCTGTGGTGGCTATTGTCTCATCAATGTAATGTTACTGACACCTTATGACCAGTGTAGAATATTGTTTGTGGTTAAGAGGAGACTCAAAATGCATTGCAGTCGCTTTATTAACAAGCAGCGAATGCATATAAAGTCAACATTCACACGGGAGCTGCTCTCGGTCACAACTCAGGGTAGCCTCTGAGCCACCTTGCGGACTAATATGCTGCTGCTAACAATCAGCTAAAACAGTCAACTCTGGCTGATGTCACACACATGACTTCCCACGCCTCCTTAAAGGTATACATAAGTCACACATCTTACACTAATTAATAATACAATATTAATATATTGCACAGATTAATCAAGTAATCGGAAAAAACAAGCATAGCAGTGTGACCAATCACAGAGGAATGGGCGTGCCTGGAGGCGGGTCGAGGGTGGAATTAATTTAAAACAGACCGTTTTGAAATCCAAGGAAATACAGCTGGAATAGGTGCAGGTTCTGGAAGATCTGTAAAGCTGCCTTTGGTGCGGGTTATTGTGTGTAGCTGCTATGTATGTAATCAAACTTTTAGATCTTTTAATCTTTTAACCCTTCGAGAGGATTTTGCTTGAACTCTCCGATTTCATCTGCATCAGTTGTCTTGTTTGCTAATCAGAAAAAGAAGGGGTGTGTTGTGGTCCATAAGCATATGCAAATGTTTTCTTCTTTAATTGATTGAACAAGAATGGTGACGCTGATCACCCACCTCTGCCTGGTCGCTGATAAAAGGATGGCTGTGTTTTAGTGAATCAGTTAAGACTACGCTTCCTTGGTCCCTTTTTCCAACTCAAACAATTTGACAGACATGTCTGTAACAGGATCATAATTGGAATTTGTGATCTTACGTTTGGTCAATGTTGCATACATTGCTATAATGTTATTTTATTGAACTGTTTTGGTCATGACTGAGTCCTTTGTCTGCCCATACAGCGGCTCATTAATTGTCTAGAAATTATTCTTCTGATCTTATAGCACCTTAACTGACAAACAAGTTAGTGGATGGTTTGTTTGGAATAAACAAAGGTCAGATTTCGCATCTTGGCATCACTTCCTTGCCTTGAATTGTACAGGACATTAAACCGAAGCACATCTATTGTGTGACGCTAGAAGGCAAAGTCAACAAACAAGCATTATGTTTACTGAGAGCATGTTTTGTGTGCGCCCACAAAGCCGCGTTGTCCTCGGTTATCTGTGAAATGAAAGACACACATCGAGTGGAACTGAACAGAAAGACAAAGGCAGGAGAACAGCGCTGTCATGCATGAACCGTATTTCCAGGGTGAATTTTAGAACACCTCTCCCTCCTCAGGAAAGGAAATTAAGTCACTCCCCACTGACACAGAATATGCATACAAAATTCCTTCATTTGAATTTAAAGCTAAGTTCTGCGATAGACTGATGGATCATGTGAAACTTTGAATGCAGTCACTGATAAAGACAATACCTCTCTAGAGATGTTGTATCTGAAAGGAAAATCCCATGACCAGTTCACTGTTTCCTATGGCATTTATCATATTCCTTGTTTACAATTGGTAGGCTAATGCTGGCTAGTTTGAGCTTCAGTCATAACACACTTGAGGTGAATGTGCAACAGGAGATGAGCTGCAAGCTATGTGGATGGTGTGTGTGCGTGAGTGTGTGCCTGCGTGTGTGCCCATGTGAGGGAGAGTTACTCCACCCTTACTGTGCAAAACAGGTTAAGAGGGAAATTGCCTGTCTGGAAAAATAGCAGGAACTTATCATTTATAAATGTTATCATTCAAAATTGGACTTCCTGAGAGAAAGGATGTAATATAAGGACCTTCTCACTAGAATATATACATATATTTTTACAATACTTACAAAACAGAACTGCAGTTTTTATATAGGATAACAGAACATTGTTGGATAACCTCAAGAAACAAAAATCAACATCTCTGATACAGTACCAACTAATATCCTACTTCTGGTCTACATCACCCATGAGTAAGATTGTCTGATCACAAGAACTGTAAGTTTTTGAATTTATTTATGATGAGAGCTATCCGCCAGGGAAGCCGTATGGTGAAGAAAAGTTTGCAAGGAATCCCCCCAAAATGGGTAATAATCAAAAAACTAAACGGGGGGCGGGGGTCCATCTTGATAGAATTCCTGTCTGCACCACTGCTATAGGCTATATGATCTGAAAATGGAACCATAAAATCTTTATTTAGACAAAAACATGTCTTTCAAGAGAGCCTATATCGCCTGTGAACCTTAACAAGGATGAGACGCCTTCCTTATGGAGACTTTCGATGTTAGAGTACAGTGTCCGATGGAGCGCTTCATGGCAGGACTTCCAGGTAGCACGCAGTGGGGCACCAAGTGAGAGAGCAGTCAGCGGAACCTGGTGTCTTCCACCGTTGAGGGGGTCATCTGGTCCAATGAATTCAATTATTTTTTGGGTTATTTGCGTAGCCGTCTGTTGGCCAATGTTTTGGATGTGTTAGCTGCAGTTATATATATATATATATATATATATATATATATAATATATATATATAATAATAATATAATTTATAGTATTATAATAATAATATATATATATATAGTAATAATATATAGTAATAATAGCGGTCAAGGTTAAGCAGTGTTGTTCAAAATCCCGCTGTAAGTGTCGATGATGATGCCTGGGTTTGCTTGAGAGAAGAGGAAGAGTATCACAAGTGGATCAGACATTTTGATGCGCTGGTTTAGAGACAGGAGTTGACAAATTCTGAGCCTGGTGATGCCAAATATGCAAATTAGTTTAGTGAATTTACTACCATCATATTTTTTTCTTTCTAATTTAATTAAAAATTTTATCTAGCAGGGATGTCCTGATCCGATCACGTCATCGGAAATTGGGTTCGATCAAGTGGTTTCAGACTTAATTGGAATCGGATGTAATCTCCCGATCAGGACACATGTATATTTAATGTCATTACTTTTGATCAGATCTATGGTGATGCGGTGGTACAGAGTGAGACCTCTTCACTCCATACCACACAGAAACAGCAACGTGTATGGCATGACATCACTTTCCTGCAGTGACACTTTTGGTCGAATGCCATCAAGCGAAGCAACACACGGAAAGTGTGAAGTATGCACACTTGGATTTCAAGAGGTGGGAAAGAAAGGCTGCATTTTACTGAGTGATACACTTGACACAATATAGCGAGTTTACCCAGGCAACCCAGTCGAAGTCGAATCAGCTGATGATGCAGGACATTTTGAAGAGGAGAGAAAAAATGCCCTGCAAATGGGGCATTTTATATGTATTATAAAAGTATCGGATGGCCACATCCCTAATTTTTATGGTTATATCGCTAAACATTTTCAAGCTACAACCTTTTGAAATAGTAATGTCAAAACTGAAAAAAACTCTGGCACCTAAAGGGTTAAATTACAACTATTTAACGTGCAATTCCTCAAGATATTTTTCATGGCATGTGTTGCAGGACGCAAACACTCTCACAAATGACATATAAGTTCCACAAGGCAGACATTTTGGGGTTTGCTGTCACACACCTGTGCAGTGTAAAGAAAAAGGTGAAGGGGACACCACCCAAGATATTCCACACAGGGGTCTCAGTTTTTGTGATCAACATTGAAAGGCATTGATTGGCATATGCCAATCACTTGCTTTTCAGCGGAAATTGGCTGATTGATCAGAGCATCACTATTCTAAAGCATTTCAAAATTTGGCACTTAAGGTAATTTGTGTGGTTAACAACAACGTTCTTTTGTGTATGTGTGACAGAATGTTTAAAATGTTACATTGCAACACTGCCTGTATAATTAATAAAGGTTTTATCACAGCAGCACCTGGTCAATTTCCATTTCTATGGGAAGAACACAAGTGAAAATCAATCAGTCAACCAATATCCCAGAGCCGAGTGTTTTCAACCTGAAGACAAGCTGTTTTTTTCCACCTGAGAGTAACTTGCATTGCGAGTGACTGCATCATACTGCATCGCCTCTGTTGGTCTGCTCACACCTGATACATTGTAAATGATATGTTCTTATGTTTTAACAGCAGGCCGAACAGCCACATTTATTAGAACATGGTTATGTTGAGGTATAGTGCTGTGTGCTCTCTAACGTCTGGTCTGGTCACCATATATTCTGTAGAAAAATGAAAGCGTTTACCAACTAGCACTTGTTGTTCACCTCTGAACATTGCAGTTGTGTCAGTAGTCTCCTTTTATGACTAACCTATGCATCATGATACTGCAGGTTGACAATTTACTTGCCGCTGTGGCCCTAAACACCATGATTTTGCATTGCATTAGCCACAACATTAGGGAGACTTGCACAGTCCAATGAGAGTCAATACGAGAGCTGTGCCTTTACAAAGATAATAAGGCTCAGTTTTGATGGATGCTGCCAAAGAGGTATCGATTTAGCTGTTTATTATTGTGGTGGTACTTTGCAGGAGTGTAAAACTGTGACTCTGAGTGATTCTTCCTGAGGTGTGATATTAGTATTGAGGGGAGATGCCTTAGTTTCCCTTTTCATGTAACCAGACCTTTATGTCTTGTTCATAATGACAAGTTGGACTTTAGTTTTGTTTTTCCTTATTTTTCACATTGTTTCCTTTTGCTCTTATTTTGGTTTCCTGTTTGGCATGATGTGCAGCTGCTTTGCGGTCGCTGGAAATCGCGTGCAGGGGTACCTGTTTCTCATTAGTAATCATATGTAGATTATGTATCCCGTTATTTAGGTGGAGTCTCATTTGCAAAGTGCAAAATCTAAAACCTTATAGTCATTGCTAATTGTTATCCAAAGGGGAAACTTGGAAATGGCTCCAGACTCCGGACATACTGAGCTTGTTGCTGTGTGGAGCTTGTCCTCACTCATGTGTTGACATCATTATCAGCAGAAAAAGCGATAGATCTATGATCTGATATTGGATATTGAGATTTTTTATTTTGAAAATATTATCAATATTATCGGACATCCCTAATTACTGTTTTATTTCAGCCAGACGGTGCCAGCGCAAAGGACGTGACACAGTTGGATGTGTTGACAGTTAAATAAAACAAACATGCAGTGTTTTAGTATTTTTGTGTAAAATCCAATCACATAAAAATCACATAAAATTTTTTTTGACAAAGGACAAATCTCATTCATCTCGTAATTGTGAAGAATACAGACATTTGGTTTTGTACAATGTGTTCTCTGGTATTCTAGTGTTCTTATTTTGGGTGAAAAAAGTGGAGACAAGTCGGAATTCCAATGCCTGAACCATGTCATCCCTCCAATTATAGTAGATAATGCTGTCACTATACTGTGAAGTCATAATATACTCAATACCAACATATGCATGTTATATCTAGCGACACATTTTTCTGTAATCAATGTAAGAGAGTACTTCCTGCATAAAATTATGACAAAATAAACTGCTGAACCTCCAAGTACTATATCTAACCAACAGCGTGTTACATCCGCTTTTCGGACAGCCTTCCAGTTTGTCCAACTGTGTTTGTGATCCTCAAAGAGGGAAGAAGCGCCTACATAAGTGATTGTGAACATAAGGCGAGTGAGTGTGCAGACAGAGGTGTGGAAATTGCCTGGAATGAGAGTTTGGACTATTGCATCTCAGCTGGGCATGGCCAGATAATTGAGGCAGAGCGTGACCGGCAAGACGCGCCAGGGAAAGATGGATTGGAAAAAAATAGCCTCTGACAGAGATTCATCGGTTCTCTCTTCCAGCTGTGTTGATGATGCACGTTTATGAGAAGTGGTGACTGGTATTGCTCATTTTCATCTCATGCTCTGCAGTGTAGAATTTGGCTTGCAGTTGCAGTTTTTCTAGTGGTGTGGGTCATAATCCTCTTGACATTGTCTTTATGGTGTCCAGGGATTATTTAATATCTCCATTGTTTTTGTTGTTTGCATCTAATGCATGATTAATGTTTCACATAAAGGTCTGTGCGCTGGGTATTTCTTTTAGCCAGTGATTGATCAAACGCTTTGAAGACAATTTTGGACGAATTATATTGCCTTTTTCAGAGATACGTATATAAAATAACATCAGAGACAATCAATAACTAGAATTGCCACCCCTGCAATTTATTTTTCAGTTGCAGAAATGCAATATTTTCATTTACTATCTCCCAAATCATATTTAAAGGGGAACTATTATGCTAATTTTTTGTGGACTGTATATGATAACCCCCACAGAAAGCTTTATAGATCTTCCAAAATCTGCACATATTCCAGCTGTATTTCCTTGCTTTCTAAAATTGTCCGTTTTAATTTATTCCACCCATTGCCTGCCTCTGGGAAGACCCACTCTGTGATTGGTCATACTCCCATGCATGTCCAAGGACTTCCGGACTACTGCCGAACACCACTTTCTAATTTGGTCGGTATAGGAGTTGACAATATGAATAAACCCGTTGGAGCGCTACTTGAAAAGTGGTTAGAAGCTACTGGTAGCTCATGAGCTACTGTCTGGAGACCCCTGAAGTACCGTGTATGAACAGACATACACGTGCAGACAATCTTTGCACATCGGTAGTGGAAATGTGGTCGTTACACGTTTTTTGCGGGACGTTTTGTGTCGGTTAGACAAAAGGCAAAAGAGTTACAATAAGGAGTATGCAAAGTTTTTACAGTCAACTCCTGTTAAGAAGAAATGTGAGCCATCGGACATCAGTTCATCCTCAGTATTGACTATAGTGGTATGGTCATGGGTTGATCTTTGTATGCGATTGTGAATGGTTGTCGATAAGTGCTTTGTGGTTGACTGCGTGTGGCGACTCACCTCTTGTACAAAGTCAGGATAGGCTCCAACTCACCTCAAATCTGCACCCATTGAAAGTCGGACATGGTATATAGGATGGACTCTGTGCTGGTGCCGCAGGCTACCGCTGGGCAGAATCTTGGCATATGCACATTGAGTCATGAGTCATCCTGACTTGTTGACTGAGTTGTGCTTGTTCTTCTCTGACAGGTATGGATGAGCGGACCAGCCAAGCATCTTGGGCCTCAGGTGGCGAGTCTAGTCCTTCGTACGAACCCTCCCGGGTAAGATGACCCATACCTTAACACCTCTGAATGCCCTTTCTGCTTCACAGCACATCATTTAACAGTCATCCCATGGAGGTGGTATATTGACCAATGTAGCACTTGAATAGATGTACTGTGTTATTCTGTGACTAGAGCTGATTAAACATGAATGTCAATTGTGGTGTTTCTTCTCCTCTGAAATCTATGGATTGTTGTAGATCATCCAATCATGACACAGCACACCAGTGAATAGCGAACATAGAAAATGTTCTTGTGATGATTAATGATGGCCAGCATCCAGACATGCTGTGCCACCAGAAGCTAAACTGTGTAAAAGCAGCTATGCAGGTACTTTTGTGGTATCTTTGCAATGGGGAGTAATTTAGTTGACATTTTCAGCCAAGCACAGTCATTGCAATTTAAGACCTCCACCGTGGCAGAACTTCTATGTAAGCCTGCCAATTTCGCACACAAGCTAGGGAAGTTAGCGTTACTTCAGCTGTTTACATTTGCTAGACTAACATTAAGATCCAGTAAAATATAGGCACTTTTGTACATTAACGAGCCATACTTGGCTAACTATGTGCCTAGAAATTAATCATTCATTCATTCATTTTCTACTGCTTATCCTCACGAGGGTCGCGGTGGTGCTGGAGCTTATCCCAGCTGTCTCCTGGACTGGTCGCCAGCCAATCACAGGAAATTAATCAATTGTTAATTTTTCCCATTGTTGATGAAGGAAATATAGTCACAACCCTACTTTTAATATTGAATCTTGGTAGGCCGCTAAAGGGAATGAGGTTTCACACTGGAACTGCTGTAATTAAATTGAAATAATTGCTTTCTTTGTGTCATTTCACAGGTTTTCCAGAAATTCCGTACAGTCATGCAGCCTTTTATTACACTGATAAATTTAATTTAGGTCATTTATTTTTCCACAGGATACTTGTTAAACTCACATACTGTATCATTCACTTTCTTAAAGGGGACCTACCCTTTTTTTCGACCCTTTGTTTTGAGTTGTGGACTCCTACAGAGCAGCTACCCACAATAACCCTGGCGGTTGAGAGTTCCCTGAGTCTCGTTGGTAAAAGACCATTCATTAGTTAAATTCAGGTATTAGCAACCATTAAAGATACAATAACAAGTGAATGAGGAAAAATACATAATTGCAATGGCGTTCATGGCACGAATGGCCCAATTTAAAAAGAAACTTTTCCACACAACATAGCGGCTTCAAATACGACGAGTGGCAATTGTGAACGGTGTGTGCATGTTGCCTTTTATCCCTCAGCCACACCAGCAACTGCTGGGATATCATTGTTGGCGCACAGCGGCAACGCCGACGGTGGAGCGCTTCGTTAAAGCTGATACACGTCACAGTGCTCCAATTGCTGTTTAACCACATTTTCTTTTTTTTTTTTCATTTACTTTTCCTTCTTTTGCATTGTCTTGCCACTTTTTCTAGCCGCTTGTTCGTGTGTGGGTGACATAAGGCACGTTGGTGATTCTTCGAAACATGAAATAACTCCTCTACTATTTTTTGTAATTGAGGTATTGGAATTATCCGAGTAATCGTTAAATATTGATGTCATTTTTTTGTTGGGTTTTGTTTCCTGCACAGCAGAAAATATGCTCCAGAAAATCAGTTTTTTGGGGGAGCAGAGGGACACCTTAAGGGAGGCCAACTGTGCCACGGGGCAACATCTACTCTCTGTCAGGGAACATCTGGATTGAGTGTGCAGACACTGGCTGCAGTTCCTATGAACAAGCGGTTATATTGAAGGGAGAGGTGTGAGCAAGTGTGAACAGTTCTCTCCTCCTGTTTGTTTGCCCCTCACATATTGGTTATTCTAGATGTCCTGTATGAATCTCATTTAATGTCAGTCTCCTGTCACTTTCTATCAGAATTCAGTTAAATGTCAGAGCTTCTCTGGCTGCGGTGCCTTGTTTATCCCTCTGTGCCCTTCCCGAATGAACATCTACAGGCAATGGTAACACTGGCAGCTTGATTTGAATTATAAGACAGAGAAGCTTCGGATATATTTGCTCCAGGTGCATATAAATGAGTGTTTGTGACATTGCAAGGCACAGCATCAGCCAGCAGACAGCTGTTTACTCCATCAGAAGATTTGCACACACACACATACACACACACACAGCTGCATAGGCAGCCGACATTGATCAAGACTTGTTTTACATAGCCTAGAAAGAATTATGGCACATTTCAAGACTTGAATGGCACATTTTACTTAACCCAGGAAATACACTATCGAGAATGTTAAGTTTTTCCACAGTTAATTGTGACAGCCCTTAAGCACTTATAATACAAGGTCACACTGAGTGTTTTGAGTACATTTTTAAAACTCCCATGTCGCTAAATGACCTTTCACACCTTTCAGTAACAATACTGTACTCATTGGTGTTTCTCAAAGCTCAAGGATTTGGACAACAAAGATGTTTGCTGTGCTTTGTCCGCTACAAAGGGAATTCAGACTTTCTCAGCGCCTGTTTGAGCCGTAGAGCCACGAGTATGTGATCAGTCGACTGTGAACAGTCCTCAGCCCTGCCGTGCTGACCTTGGCTTCCAGCCAGCCACTGTATCCTGGGCAGTTGTGGCTGTAGGCTGGAGCTCTGACAGCCAAGGCTGTGCCCACCGCCACAGCACGACAACCCTTCACATCCCCTGGTGCCTTGGCCCAGCATGATACTCGAACCCGCACGCATCCATCATGACCACATCATTGCCTCCCAAGCTGCAGTCACACACTCACCTGGGATGTACCAGAGTGAGATGCCTTTTTAAACACAGTTCCAAGTGATTGGAGGGCGGGGGGGTTGCTACAGTGATCTGACAGTTTATTAGCCACTAGTGCTAGCGTTGCCCCGTGGCAGCGATGACAGCATGCGTTAGCATCTTGTGTGGATATAGGCCACCAGTCTTTGAGAATGACGAGGGATCTGTGATTGATGATCCAACAGTTCCAGAGGAGCAAATACAAGACTTACCATTATCCCTGCCCACCCCCTCCTTTTTCCGTCCCTTCTCCAGCACCCCAAGCCAGCCTTTTCCTGCTTCACACTGGCAGTCATAACAATTAAAGATGACGTGTTGAGGAATGATTAAATTGTCCATTACCAGCAGGTGCCTTCTTTCTTTCATTCATTCATTCATTCTTTCTTTCTCTGTCTCTCTCTTTCTTTCAATTATGTCAGTAGTTTGGCGTCTTTTCCTGGCTGTGCTACAGTGGAGAGGAAATTCTACTAATGTTAATTGTGGGCTATAAATCTGTATGTGTCTGTGTGTGTGTGTTTGCTCGATCTTCTCACAAGGCTGTTGTTGTCATTGACTGTTCATGGTGTGATTAACAGTGTGTGCGGCCTGGCAGCAGCACAATAGGGAACCTCTGAGGATTCCCTCCACACAGAGCAACCCTCCACTGCCTTTGAAATTCCTTCATCACCATCCGCTCACAAAAAAGATGGATAATAAGATTTGACTTTTTTGACTGTATATTTAATGCAAAGGGTACAAGTCGTCCAAAATAAGTCTATAGAAATGCAAGCCAACCGCTGCTGGCGATCTCCCTGGTGGTAGCTAATGCAGTTTGGAAAGCTGTGTTTGACTGAAGCACATAAGGATTTTCACAAGACTTGGGATTAGCACAGTAACAGAGTGTCTTTTATTACTTTGGACCCCGAGTTTTCAAAAACCATGCTGTGGCCGATATTTAGACCTAAGCCTCTGAAGCAGATAACTGTCATGAAAAGGTACTGTTAAGCCGCAGGAGGAAAAAAAAGCAATTTTTTAAAGCTGCAGGTACCGTTGAAAGATGTCAGATTGCATCTTCCAGATTCTTCCCCTTCTGTGAAACAACACTTTCTTAGGGTGAATGATACTTTCATATATGTATGAAAATGTTGTAGAATCAAAACTCAAACGCAGAACTTTTCAAATATGCAGTGGACTTATCAAGTCAAACACAATCTCTTTCAGGGTGGTGGACAACCTCAGATCTGCTCCTATTTCAAAATGTTTCCCATCGGAAATAAATGAATCTGCACTCAGAGGGTTGAATTTTGCAGCTCACCCAATTACGTTTTTTCAAATATATATATTATATATATCTATAATATATAAAGCTTTTGTATCCTTCCCCTAAACCATGATGTTGAACAATCTTCTGCTCTCCGGTCATTTGACACTTGTTTTGAAGCTCTCATGGTGCTACTCTTCAGAGAAGATGCAGAGTAGAACAACTTGCAATTGGCCACCTTAAATAGCCTTTCTCATGATTGGCTTCACCTGTGTATGTAGGTCAAGGGTCAATGAGCTTACCAAACACATTTTGTGTTCCAACTAAAGGTAAAGGTATTCCAATAAAACAACAAGGCTGCCCAAATTTAGGCACCTGCCTACTTTTGGTTAAATAATATTTGCAGACTTTCTGTTAATCCTATAAACTTCATTTCACTTCTCAACTGTCACTGTGCTTGTCGGCTATATCATATATTTAATTGAATTTTTTCATCCCAACAACCAGCGATTTATAAAGGAAAATCTTGAAAATTATCAGGGGTGGCCAAACTTTTTCATACCACTCCTCCCTCAAAGAAAAACAAGCGTACACAACTGATGTATGCAACAAACCTGTTTTGCACTCCGCTTATATAAATTAAGGGTATGTCATAGGACTCAATTAGTGAAGTTGCCCAATAATGTTCTTAATATTCTGATCTCTTCCCCCAGGCTTTCACAGATAGCCCTCATTACGGCGATCATTTGAGTGACAGTCGATTAGTGTCCCATGAAGGATTGTCCCCAACACCTTTTATGAACTCCAACATAATGGGTAAGTAAGCGATTCTCTTCAACTCACTCTTGTCATGCCCTTTGGTAGTGGAAAGACATTGTGTTAAAAAAAGCCCTAATGGCGTTAGGGCACATCATTCATCTGGCGGTAGCAGCACTGAGGGGCTTTCCAGGCTACTGGGATATTTTTTCCCTCTCCCGCTGTCTTTATTCCCTCTGTTAATCCCCTTCCCCTTTCTGCAACTCCCTCTTCCTCCTCATGCTATGACCCTCCCCCAGGCTAGAAGTCACACCATCAGTATAGCTTTCCATCATAAGAAGCTCTCCTGACCGTCACAACCTCCCTAAGCAAGTAACATTGTCAACAGGGTGAAGGATGTGGTGTGAAGGGTTAAACAAGTGTATTGTATCAAAGACCACATAAGCAGTATATGCTTAGAAGCTGTATTCCCGTAATAAGATGTATGTTGTATTCCCGTAATTGGATCATCTCCTGGTTTGCTTAGGTGTGGGTTTCTAACAGTGATTGACATCTCAGCACTGGCAAAAAGTGTCTTCTCTTTCAGTTTTAACAAATACATAATATTACTTTTAATAGTGATGATACAAGGTAGAGTAACTGTACCTTAAATACACTTTCATCCACTTGCCTTATGGAATTTATGCAAAAACCCAGAAGATGTCAGGTGGGATAAATTGTGGTTGTTCACTGTTATGCATTTCTATTTTTTTATTGCTAACTAATGATTAGCCAATTAAAAGCTGCAGGGTGTCCCGCACGTGTCTAGGTGTGTAGCCACTCGACAGTTTTATGGCTACCCACATCTCTGCTCATTATGTCATTATGTAATGGCCTCGGAGAATGGTTTCCTTGCAAAGTGATTTGTCGACAAATAGAAGTTGCTGAATTGAAACAAAACATCTCTGTTGTCAGTGAATACAAACTGGAGTTTGAATACAAACACACACTGTGCCTGTAAGTGTGTGTATGAACCAGGAAAAAGCTGAAAGAAAGAAACAAAACTGCAAAGTATATATATTTATGACAGTGACATACCAGGGCCAGGTAGGTTCATTGTAAACATGCCTAGGCTTGGAAAGGATCTTATTAATACATGCACTGATTGGTGGATTGCCTGTACTCTGATTAAACCATTAAATGTTCAAGCTAATTTCTACCAAATGGATACAAGGCGATGGTGATCCATACATGACACTGTTTCTTCCAGGGATAGGGAAGTTTCCGTGTTTGGGCTGATCCCATTCAGTATATTTTGTTGTCATGTGTGTCGGTGCCGCAACCTTTTTGGTCACTTTAACGTCATGCGCTGCATGCTGTCTGACAGGTGAACAACACATTACATTGCCAATGTTTATAGTGCAATATATGGACAAGGCTTTCCTCATTGTTTTGATGTGTGATACCATCTGACTCAACAAGTTGTCGGATACTGTCTCAGAGGCAAAATTTCATTGCAATATACTTCAAAGTTACATCAGGATTGCCTTAAATACTACAGATATTTGGATTACAAGGGTTACAACTTGATCTCAATTCTTTGACTTTTATAGTGGAGATGTGGCCCACATTTGGTGGTCCTGATCATTATCCACAGAGGTAGTGGGTTGCTATTTCCAACAAGAGAATTTTCTTAAGCTGTGCTGCTGGGTTGCATGTGAGGAGGATTGCCGCCGTTGTGTCATGTCGCTGCCGTGTTGTTGTGTCAGCAATTTTTTTTTTCAGCTTACACTGGCACAAAGTTTGTCTGGCTGTGGATCTTTCGCAGTCACGAAGGACAGGGGAAGACATAGGTGACGCCGTTGTTGTTCATCTCTAAAGAGTTTGCGTGTGCACCGCTCAAACTATATTACTGGCATATTGACGCCTAGCCACACCACACTGGATAGCTACTAGCGTCACCACAGACTCGCCCGTAGCAGGTCAGCGTTGCGCTTTTAATTCCTCATGTCACTACCAAAAGGCTACACATTGGAGCTGCCACTAGTGCTGCTGTGTTTTTATGTTTTTGATTGGAAAAATTAATGCTACGTGAAGAGTTCCTTTCTTTGTTGCCATGTGAACTCAGTGTGCCCTGGAAGGAAGTTCCATTAATGCTTCATTAAAGGACCAAAATATGGCAAAATACCGTACATATGACATGTTATCACGAATCTCCCTGTTACTGCATGGTTACAGCATGTATATAAAACCATATAACCTTGTTTAAGGTTTTTGGGCGTGCTTTAATTGAGGATGTTCCGATCAGGATTTTTTGCTGGCGATACCGATAATCCATGATTGAAATCGTCCGATACCAATACCAGTGTAACCAGTAGTGCTGGTCGATGGAGGGATCGCCTTTTTAAAGCAAGTATCGGCTTATGTCAATACCGTCCTTTTTCACTGGTGTCGGCCGATACTGATATGTGGCCGATTGATTGGAGCATCCTTGATTTTAATAGCAGTTTTTGTAGGCGGCATAGGTGTGTTTTATTACAGAAGTAATGAGCTGTCTCTTTATATCTTTAGAACGCTCGAAAAGAGATGCGTGTTCATGTCTCATATTTGTGGATGATGGGCAGAATTCCCCATTAACATTAGCATTGTTTTCATGTAAAAAAGAAATAATTTTCCAACATGTGGCGGCTTTTATCTTACTATGCCATTGCGCCACCATTCAATACGTGTAGGCACCCTGGCATAGTGAAATGTAAGTACCTAATATTATCTTTTTCCTTGAGTCAGCTACATGAGGGATGTTGTAAACACTTCATATCAAGCGATGTGGATAATTACCATACACAGTAAGCTGCACTCGCTCCCTTTGGACAGCCTAATGTTGGCCTTTTTTTAATGATTTACCAAATTGACTCATATTTTTGGGTTCTTCAGCTGAACCACAGTTGATGCTTAGTCCTCACACTAGCAAACATGCTAAGTTATAATTCATCATTGTCTCACTGTGTAGTTGCCTTTACATTACCTGCTTCCATCCATGTGCTCCATGGCCATGATACAACTGCTGAGTTGTAAATTCTTCCTCACGTTCCTCCCAGTGTGCCTCTTCCATATTACATATGCAGCTTTAGCTCTGCACTAATCATCTTAGTGCTGTCAACACACGTGAATCACGCGCCTACATGAGGACCCAACTTGACTACCTTGAGCTGTTTTTACAGACCAAGTGTCCACTGTAATCACCAGTTGGCTCCTTTCACCCATAGACCCCTAGTTATCTTGATGTACTGTATAAACACATAACACCCCTCCATGCATTTTCTATACCTCTTGTTCTCATTAGTCACAGGTGACAGGTGAGCTGGAGCCTATCCCTGCTGACTCACCAGTCAGTAACAGGGCCACATATAGACAAACAACCAGTCATACTTGCATACACACCCATTAACAATTTAAAGCAGGGGTCTCAAACAAATGTGGCCCGCAAGACACTAGTTTGTGGCCCCCGCCTTGATATGAAAGTTTAATGTTAGTGCGGCCCACGCAAGTTTGATATGGATGCTGTATGGTATCATGTACCCAGAAAAAAATATTACGTTTGATTAATGTTCATATTAAAGGTTAAATAACTGTTAATTTTAATCTGAAAAAAATAATTTGTCTACCCACCAACTATATATGAAGTTTTTATTAATTGCCGTTTTATTATTATTATTATATTTACTTATTACTGATTGATTGATTTTCTTTATTCTTGATTTGTTTATTTATTTATCATCTTATTTTGTGTAGAAAAATAAGATATTTGACAACAGTGGAATGTTTTATCAGAGCTTTTCTTGTAGAAAATTGGAACCAAAGCAAAGTTTATTCATTTTTCCGTTTTTTGTTGTTTTTTGGAAAACCTGATGCGGCCCAGTCACCCAGACTCTAGCTCCAGTGGCCCCCAGATAAATTGAGTTTGAGACCCCTGATTTAGAGCCTCCAATTAACCTAACATACATGTTTTGGGGTATGTGGAAGGAAATCTATCCACGCGAGAACATGTAAACTCCACTCAGATGTTCAGATGTGAGATCAGATTTTCATACTGTGAGGCTGACGTGCTAACCACGAGACCATTTTGAAGTGGAAACACAAAACAGACTTTAAATGCTCATGAGCTGAAGTCGTGTGAGATTTGCTAATGTCTTCCATTATCTCATGCATGATGATATTTTAGAGGTGTTATTGTCACACAACAATTTTGAAGTCAGTTTTTATATTGAATTTTGATTATAGAGGGATTGTTACTGGGTAAAAGCGTGTCAGTGCAGTGTACAGCTGTCTCCTGTCTGATATGTGACATACTGTACATTTTCAGATGTGTAAGTAATGGATATTTTTTCCAGTAATGATCTGAAAAGGCAACTTTAGATAAAAAATGTCAATGTTCTTGGACACAACCTCCCTCTTCAGTTTCGTACATTTTTTCAAATGCCACATCACTGTGCACACACATCATACAGGGGCAGGTTTAATGCAGGTGCTCCGTACGTTAAGAGCCTCCTCTAAACTAGACAGTGGTAGTGTCAGGCGCTGTTCAGGCATCCACAGCACTGTTGGTCATAGGCGATAGCAATGCTGTCTTGCTCTGCCCCTCACCCATGCAAATCCACATTTACACAGAAAGACACAAACAGTATGCACATTTACTTACTATATGTGCACCATCTCTCCCATGACCTCGTGTTAAACATTTGATTTGCATGGATGATTTTAAGTGACAACCGCAAAATGCACATATCTCCAGTTTATATGACAGGAACAGAGAGCTGCGATTGGAAGACGAGGCAATGTGGTGCAGTACAGTTTGGAGGATGGAGCTGGTCATTATGTTGAGCTGCAGGGTGTGCTTATCTATTACCGAGGTCAGTGGAGCATGAAGAGCTGGAGACGAGCTGAAAGAGTGCAAATCCTTTTTCTCCATCCCCATGCCGCCCACATTTCAGACCTCCCCTGCCTACTGCTTTTTCTGGCCCATCTTGGCCTTGCCCGGCCTTCCCCTCCTGCGGCCGCGGCCCCCAGCCATTGACTGGGGAGGAGGCGAGCCAGCTGCAGAGGATCATCTGTAGTCTCAATGGGCCTCAGGGGGCTCTGTCTTTAAAGTGGAAAGAACTGAGGTTTGACCAAGATATGATGACTTAACGAGTCTCTAGGAATCAGCTGCATGGGTCACAGCTTCATGGTAATTATTATCACTGCAAAGGAGTTGTTGTTTTTCTCGTTTGGCTCGGCTACATAACGACATGGGAAATTAGTTGAAGATGAGCCAAAAAGTTAAGACTGTATTTTGTTCCTAATGTGATGGTCCAGGGAAATCTCCATATCTGTACCTGCAGTAGCACATATAACATACATGGTGGACATGTTCTGGCCACTTTACAGGCGGTATCTGGATTACATACGATTTAAGTTCCTGGTATAAATCAGCTACTATACCTACGTAAATTATATCTACATTAACCCCTAAGTCACTCATGCTGTACATATGGAGGACATAAAGTAATAAAACACTAATTGCTATATGTAAAGGAAGCAGAAATAAAAAACAAAGCCAAAAGCACTACCACATTTCGATGTTAATAATTACTACACTACACCACACCGCTTGGGTATTACTGCCGCTTTCTGAGGATTAGCAACCTGGCAACTTGTACTGTTCTGTTGAGCAATATAGTGATTTCTGAATGTCTCTGAAGTTGACATGTGTCCTGTGTGTGGATATTTGAGTTTGCTGATGTATGGTTCGGATGACAGTAGCCTGTTTTGTTTTCATCACCCTTACAGCGCCCGCGGGTTTGTCGTTAGCGCTGGACATATTCTTAAATTTTATATTAATTGTTTTATTTATTTACTTGTGACATTTTTACTTTGACATCTAATGCAAAGCTAAGCTGTTTTGTTCAGATAGCTTCGCATATTTTAAGCTACATTGTTTGAGAATCTTTAATGCACAAAATGTATAGCCACCTACATCCTTAATTTGTTTTTGTATGTGTGTAAGAAAACGTTTGGCCACATGTAGGTTAACGGTAAATTATGATCTGTAGCCTTAATAATAACTTCAATATATGTGGGCTTTCGCATTACCTTATGTTGTCCTACAAAATGTTTGTGATTGCAGATTTTGCATACTGACCTTGCAGCATTTTATGTAGAAAAACACTTTTTATGCATTACAGCGTTAGAGGGTACAAGACGCTTCTCTGTTTGGTGTAAAGGCATCACATTTTAAGTTTTGAAACGGGAAGATTTTAGGAAGGTGGCTTTGGGTAAATTACATTCTGCCCCAAAATTATATTTATCTCTTAACTTTTTTCACAATTTGGCAAAATAAAACAGATGAGATAAGGGCTGGAGCCTATCCCAGTTGACTTATGGTGCACACTGTTTGCTTGGGTTTTTTGCATAAAGAGCTATACTACATTGTACATTGTACATAGCATTTCAAAGCCTCGTGTGCATCCCTCCTTGTCCTTCACCTCAGTTTTCTGTTGTTATACAGGCCAACAGTTGTTTGGCGTCTGATACCAAAGATTGACAAACACTTGATGTTTCATGCTGCCTGGACTGTAATATCCAGCTGGGAGAAATTTTCTTGACTTGTTAAATATGCGCTGGTTCCCTTGGACAGCTGGGAAAGTGATGCAGGGGAGCATGTTAGTGTCCCTGCTGAAGCAGCATCCATTACATCGTTGGTGTTGAAATGGTTGGAGACGTTATTAGGGAGTGCATCACCTCTCACCTCTTAAGAGAATGGACGTGTGATTATGAAGTCATCAGCCGTGAACCTGTGCAGCTTTGGAGAAGCACCCCTCCTTGTGGGTCCTCAGGGTGCCATTGATTGGTGACCATGTGTTTGTGCCTGATAGACTGTGAAATGGTGTGTTGCTGCACGGCTGTGTCACACCTGCGTCCCACCAATGTGATTGATTGGTTTGGTCATGTGGAATGTTCCCATCTGGTCCGCAGTAATGCATTTTTTTTCCCCTCATTTGTGAATAAAAAGCATTGGCGGGAGAATAGCGGGGCTTGGGAAAAAGGCAAAGGCCATGCAAAAATATTTTCCCCTTTCCACCTCCCTTTTTTTCCTTTTTATCTTATTTGACGAAATTTAAATTGACCAAGCTATGGCACCTGATTATCCAGGAATTGGATAAACATAATCAGGAAATCCGCATCTCGACAAGAGATGGATTTTTAAGAGGAAATAAACAGTTTTTGTAGTGCTCATGCAGCTGTAGATATTGAAGGAATATCTTCATTAGCAGTGGAGATAATCTTTTATACCCCCAAGCCGAATGTGTTATTTTTAGAGCTGTAAAATAATGAATAATGATGTTTTGCATAATAAGTCATTGAATCACTTAAGCAACCAAAAATGGTGGTTAGATCAGTGTCTTTTAATGCTACATCTCAAGACAGATGAAAAACGGCGTTCTAGTATCAGGCATCGGCAACACTTACTCAAAAGGTTAATGTTTTGCAATTATGAGTCTGGTTAATGCCGTCTGTGTTGATTATCTGACGTTAACGCAACAGCCCATGTTATTTTGGTTCTCATTGTCACATCCCCCCAGCTTGATTTCTCTTAATCCTGATCCTTCTCCTTAAATTGATCTAGTTATTCAACCTAATGGCTAATTACACATCAGGCTGCATGAGCAGATGCATTTATCATCATGGTACATAATAATCAGTGACATTTCAACAAAAAAAATGCAAATTAGGAGTCATTAACATTTGCTCTCGCTGTGTTGAATAAGTCACTGCTGACAAGGCTCTATGCAAAAATTGGCGTTGAGCTTATGGCAACAGAGATGTGTTTCCTCTGTATTATTAGCTCATCTTTCTTCATTCTACTGTATGTAGTACTCTCAATGGTGGACGGTGCACGGTTTGAAGAGGAAGCTTATTTGATATCCTACCTCTCTCCTCTGCTTCTTCATCCAGACAGACAGACCTAACCTTTAGCCCATCCTGCTTTCATTTACTCTCAACACAACTTAGAAGCATCAAAAAGCTTTGAACGTATGTATGGATGGTGGAACAAAAACCCGTAACTGAAGAAAACAAAGGAACTTTTTCAAAGGTAGAATGGCGCAGTGCCTCCATCTAACATAATTTCATTGAATACAGTCTAAAATATCTCTGGGTTATGGTTCTCACACGAATGTTCAGAAACCTTAAAGCCTAAAGTCCTTATTCTCAAAAAAGCGAGAATATACAATGGCCAAATAATATGTTATTTGTCGCTTCTAAAGTACACCAGTGGTTGCCCAACTTTTTACAGTTACGTACCCCTCCTCCTGCACACTAAAAAAATATTGAACATAATTCATTGGTTCATTCATTTTACAGTAATTCCGGGTAAAAATGTGTATATTTCATGGTGACATTAGATTAAAGGTTGACATGAGCACTGATAAATAGATCATCATCCTACGTAGCAGGAACAGCACTGACAGCAGTTTGCTAGTTTTGATCCTGCTTGTTGAGTATGAAGTGTACATTATCAGACCGGAATCTTTCCGTGGTGTCCCAACTCTAAAATTATCACTATGCCCTTCTTAATAGTATCTGAAATACAATAATAAATACAGTACAAACCTCATTTTTGAATCTCTACTCACAGTGACAGGTTTTCTATAGTAGGGATGCTGCCATCCATTGTCCACGGTTCAGTATCGGATGACTTCCAAAAAAACTTGATCTGTATATGCCATTAAATGCCTTTCAAAGCCAATCACAAAAACAATCACCTGTGGCTTGCACTATTGCCGCCTGCAGAGAGCCCTGTGTGCAGTGAAGTGTAGGTGACTATGATTTTCATGTTCACAGAATCTACTGTTAAACACAGAGTCTCGCAGAAATTGATATAATGTGAATAAAATACTGTAATTTTGAGGAGGAGGAGCACTTGTGTGGAGAAATATTTCCCAGCTTTCCCATATTTCAAATGTGGCGGCATCCCCTCAAAAACGCTATGCTGCCCCCTCCTGAACTAAACATGTAGAAATGGTGACCTGAAACACTGGAAAAAGTTTAAAAAAAAACAACTTTAAAACTTACCTCTTGTGTGGCGTGAATGGAATCTAATGGGGTTAGCTTAGTTTAGCAGAGTATGCTAGTGTGGCTGGCTGTTTGTGCGCGCCCTGAAGCTGTATGACTGTGTTTACGTGGTGTGTGTTTTACCGCTTGTTAATGTAAATGAGCATTTTAGGATGCCTCGCTAAGTTCTGAGTGAAATAAGATTGAAAGCCACGGCAGCAAGACATACTTATGTCTGCATGTCAAGCTTGCTTCACAATCTCAACACAGAATATACCACTGGCCTTCACAATAAGAGCGCTGTGCGCACCATCCTGTGTAATTGTGCACACAAAAAAATAGATGACATAAAAAAACATCTTAATCACGCAAAATTGGAATTGCTTTAGTGACTACGTCTTCCAAAACCGCAAACAAAAAAAAAATTGCAGTGAATTCATGTGATTGTATCAGCCAATCTTACACATGGATGATCGGAATCGGCAGCATAAAACCCTGAGCAGAGCACCCCTGCTGCTAAGCTACTTAACCTACGTTAAAGGTTATCATAATTGATTTTCACTTCTTACAGTGTGAGAGTCTGGGAAGAGCAGAAATCCCCACAAAAGTGACAACACCGCACACAATCATTACTTCTGCTGTGGTACTGTGATTTTGAATAGTTAGTAATTATCTTATGTAACTTTGTGGTAATTACATTCAATGAAAAAAATATGGACATCAAAAGTAAACATGACCGTCTTCAAGGAAACATTTGAGCTGGTGTGTTTTAAGCAAATTTGGCTTCTCCGTAAACAGCATTTCTTCATTTATGTGTTTGTTTTCATGATCTTGGCTTTCCTTAGAGCAAGGGAAATCGACTCTATTGCTAGATGGGGGGGAAAAAGGCTCTTGGAATGTACCTCACGGGCACCGAAGCATGGGCTCTAATTGCTTGTTTTTGTGGTGAGGGTTTTGAATTGATCCCTGGAGACTCTTAGGTCACTACCTTTCATGTTATCAAAATATGTGTGGCTCAGTACAATGGAGCGCTGGGCTGCTCTGCAGCCCTGAGATCGATAAGCACACTGAAAGACTGGCTACCTTTGATTTTTCATCACCTCTTGTTTATTTTGTCGTTGAACTCTTATGTTTAGTCAGTTTGAGACTGTGTGTTCCCCAAAATTATTTAATATACAGAATTACAACTATGCACCGAATATGTGAGAACTTGTGTGTTTTTGTATGGTGCTGTCATTTGGAGTCATTCTTTGCAATTTAATCAGCAACATTTTACTCACAAGTCAATTGCTGAAACATTGCAACAAATCATTGCATTAAACGTGACAATAATGTGTGTTGAACATTTGCTTTGCCTGTGGCTCAAACACACCACAACACAACTCGAGCCACTTCTGATAAAAGGCACATGACAGCAGCCTGCAGTAGAGAAGAAACGGCAGAAGTCTCAAAGCTTGAGGAAAAAATCTTCTGAGGTCTGTAGAAACAATAGTTGTGCTGCAACACAAAGTGCTATATTTAGCTTTTGGACTGGGCACAGACTCATCACTTAGACGACACCATCCCTGCAACTGCAACAGAATACACGCTCAGCACAGCACACTGTGGGAGACAAATAATGTTGCTGGTACTGTGTAATTATTAAGGCCATTTCTTTCCGCAATGTTTTCCATTGGTGTCATTTATCTCCTTGCATAATGTTAACTCCTAAGTTGAGTGATAGTAAACTTACTGGTAAATATTGGTATTAGGGATAGACATAGTAATGGCATCATCTATCACAAACAAACTATTCTGTCTTGTGTGTCTTGAAGAAACTGAGACAAAATGGAGTACACTTCTTTGTTGGCAACAGCAGAGGCATTATTGATTAATTCTGCATGGCAGTATACCATACACTTGTCCCTCTCCACATTGCGGTTCGAAATTTGTGGCTTAAATGTATCATGGTTTACTATATAAAGTAATAAATCATGCTATTTTGTGGTTGAATATGTCCTATTGGTATAAAAAAAGCCACTTACCGTTACAAGGGTCGTGGGGATATGCTGGAGCCTATCCCAGCTGACTTAGGGCGAGTGGCAGGGTACACCATGAATTGGTTTCCAGTCAGTCGCAGGGCACATATAGACAATCATTTACAGATCTCACAACAGACACAATCATAATAATTATAACAACACTGGCTGCTGTCGTGTTATTTTCTACTATATTGAGTAGTACTAGGTGACTATATGGGTCTTTTCATTTCTAGAGGACTGTAATAATAAGTACCAAGTACATGAGTTGGTAAGCCAGCGTGATTCCATTCAGAATTAATTTCTAGATTTTTCTATTTCCGCATTCATGGTTATGGATAGATAGCCATGGCGGTAGCACACTGTCAAGATGTCCCTTCCCTTGCTCATCCAATAAGCAATCCGAACGCAGTGTCGGTGCATTCACGGACTAGCAGTGAGTCGGATATTTCAAACTCTAACTCAAAAACATACATCTCCTCTGCTTCGGATAAGAGAGATTGGCATGGGAGCCGCAACAACGAGGCTGAAGAGCTGCGTGTTGCCGACGACTGGTCTAGTACTTGACTTCTCTGATTTCAGCTGCAGGCAGCTCAGGTTCAGTCTGTGTCCAGTGATGGTGTGAATGTGAGTCTCCACATGTGTGTGATTGACTGACAGCTAGTCGAAGGCATCGTCAGCCTTTTCGCTGAAGCCTGAACAGGATAAGCGGTCAAAAATGGATGGATGAATAGATGATTAATTAGGTCAAGGAAATGTTGTCAATGCTCATCCCACATTAATGGCAAATCTGTTTGAGTGGATGTACTTGTAGGTTTTCATATACATTTTTTAATCAGACGACGAATGGAAAACTGCCATTGGTTATTTGTTGTTTTTAGCCACAGACTCGAAGGGCAGATGAGTTCAATGTAGGAAGTCAAGCCCATATAAATGGGAGGAGTGGAGAGAAAAGATCCAAGATAAGATAAAAAGGTCAGAGCTGCTGCACGTGGCCTGAACTAAATTAACTAAGAGATCTGTCAATGCGTGACCTCCGGACGTGGCACAGTGGATTAATGCGCTGAGCCCACCTCTTCCATCCTTCTCTTCCTGCATTAGATTTGTTGTGTATGTGTGTGACAGCAGAAAGTGTGCTCTGTAGCTTATACTGGTGTTCTTTGTGATTGTTATCCTCTTATACATCGTGATCTTGTGCACTACTCACGTCACCTCATCTTGTTCTGAACAAATACATTTTTTACACTGAACTCTCTATAGCACACAATTACTGTACGTCTCTCGGTCCAAATTTAAATCAGTGTGTGAGCTTTGTTGGATTTAGAAAATCTTGTTTTAAGTCCAAAAACCTATTTGTTTCGCTAGTTTAGACACACAAGTGATTACTTTGTGACAATCCAGCACCATTGTGTCATTGACTTAGCACACTGGAGTGATAAAAGGTTTGGGCACTCAAACCGCATATGAAAGGAATTAGACTTTTTAAGTGTAATAATGGTGACACAAGAAAGACTCGCTGAAGATGCCTTGTTGGCATTTCAATATTTACATTCACACTTGACAAGCTTAATATGCACATGTTGACCAACAAATGTCTTTACTTTAAAGGAAAACTGCATTTTTCATAGCCCATTGTCCACAATCCTTATGTGAAACATGAACATGCATCTTTCCATTTTTTGTGCGTTATAAAGAGAGAAAAACGGTTAACATGAGGGAGCTAACAATGTATATTGGGAGGATGAGCTACAGGTTTTAGAAGCTGAGCCTGCAAGAACATGGAGGAGCAAGTCATTACACCAGCATTACTTGGTGGTGTAAATGTGGAGCTTGCCACACCATGCCAACAGAAATGGAGCGTTTCTGCTCCACTCAGTGGCATTGTTACCATCAATGGGAAAGTGTATACAGCAAGGAGGACATTGCTCCAAAAGATTGCATCACAACGAACAATGAAATATTAATGCTAACAAACCCTTCTGAAACATTTTTACCACCGACCACAATATGCTGGAAGAGATGTCCCAGACCAGCTGGACGAGACGGATAGCTGGCCATGGAGTAATTCACCATGATATTGATTCTGATACATGGAGTACATTGCGCATTATATCACAACACAGCCAATCTGGTTGTGTATTCATAGTTGTTCTTGTTTGCTAGTCAATTCAGATTAGTGTCCTATTGCATTGTTTTGGAGTGGGCCCGTTACCTCTCAGTAGTGGCGCTCTGTCACTATGCCAGAAAAATAGTTCTTCGTGTTAGCTGCTACATGCATAATATTGCTGAAGCTTGGTTTACATATAGATTGTGGATAATGAGCAAAAGATTTAAGGAAGTGCAGTTTTTTTATGTAGAGCTGCAACAATTTTAATTGATGAACTGATGATTAATCCATTATGCAATTAGTCAACTACTATTTGGTATCCAATTAATTAGTTTTGATTCAAAAATGTAAATATCCTCTGATTCCTTTTGACCCATCAAATGTTAATTTTTTTATCCATGAAAGTAGACCTATTATCGCTGTGTTTTAGGCAGAAGAAAGATATTCACACACATCAGCTTTGGCTTTGGAAAACAGTGATCAACATTTTTGCCACTTTTCTGCTATGTTGATTTGGTCCGTCTAGGCCCTAGACTCTATGGCCTACCCAACTACTCCATTAATCGAAACGACAAGCAAATCAGATTAATTGAGTGAGAAAATAATTGTGAGTTGCAGCCCTACTTTATTGTTAGGATCAATTTAAGTGGTTGCCTTCTGTTTATCATTACTAGCTTAACAGTACGGGTCACTATACAGTGTAAGCTCTCCTACACCACCAGTAAACACCTTGACAACATCATAGCTTTTCTCAACGCTATAAATATTTATGTAAGGTTGTGTACACTGTATTTCTTTGGTTTAACTCTGTTTACACAAAGTATAGGTGTTATTGTTTATTGAGTAGATTTGGGGATGCTTCTCCTTGCCTCGGCCTGATCTGAGTGGGTGTTTTATAAAACATGTTTGTGCCCTGGTGGGACTTGAAATTGCAGCACTGAGCATCAATTATTCACATCAGACACGGTGTGTTTGACAAAACACATGCTGCCAGTGAATATTTTACTTTGAACTTGACCACATTCAAACCTCTGAGGACATTTGTGGAATGATAGTAGACCCAGCTAGAGAATCAGACATTTGACAATAATTCAATAAAAGTTCTGTGAAAGGAGTTATTTGATCATCCCGCTGTGATAGCGCAAGGTGGTTGTATCCGACAACTTAATCCTTTTTTTTCTTTTTTACAGAGTGGTGGCTCAGAAATGTATCATGTTACTGTTACAAGAGAAGCGGCTTTGCGAGATAATGTTCTTCACCGATATACTCAGCTCTCAGTGTCCACAAATGTAGTTTAGTCTGCACACTGCAACTTTCTCTTGTAGTACTGCTGAGATGATACACACGGCTCTGCTCACCTGCACTTGTCCTTTTACTTGTGAAAGCAAGTGTAGGAGAACATCCATGCAATGCAAGTTTTTAGCTCACTAAAATATTTACATGTTCCCTCATCTAAACAGAATTTCTGTCTGGCCAATTTAATGTATGATGCCGTTAAAATGATTCATCTTTCTCACATAGGGGCTTACGTTTGTTGGTGTGTTTTGTTTTCCTCAGCGACTGAAACAGCTGAGTTTAGATATTGTCCTGTGTGTGTGATTAATGTGCTTGTGGATGTTTTCTTTCTTCCCGGAGGGCTGGCTACCTGTGATGCATCCTCTGTGATGTGTGCTCTGGATGTCACGCTGATGGATTGATGGAATCAGTAAACAATCATCAAAATGATGATTGTTATGATACTAGATTTAATACAATGGAGTAAACTACATTTTATATAACAATTTAGCTGCTTTCAAAACATGTGATATATCACCTTGCAACTAAATACATTACTCTGAGCATTTTCAAATGAATGTATGAGCCTATGTAAATCCTGCATGGAAGTGTGAACTGAAGTGGGAGGCTGTGTATATCTGCATATATTTTTATTTCACTTTACAACACTGTATAATAGTCTTAGATCATGGTGGACATTTGGATTAACAGTTTCATCTAACTTTGTTTACCTCACATAGAGGCAATTTACACAACGTTACAACACTGTATTACACACTCGAAAAACTTGTGTGGAAAAAACTAGAATGCTCTCCTTAACTTTATCCATAAATAATATTTTTCAGTATTCATAAATTAAAAATCCTGTTAATCATGCCCACTTTATTTTATTTTATTATGATGATTTTTTACTTTTCGTTTATGGACTGTGAAGGTTGCATTATTCATACAGAATCGATGAGTCCTCCAGATTTAGCATTCAACTAATTTCCATCTGTAATCACCAATGTCAACAAAGTACCTTCTTTTCCAGGGAAATCAGAGAGGGCTACATTTCATGGCTTTGGGAGGGATCCTGGAGCATCAGGTTGCCAGGTGAGTTTCAGATCACATAATGATCTTAATAATAATAATAATAATAGGTTCCCAGGCTCTTGCACAACCGCACCACAAAATTTAATTTAAATTGAGATTTTTTTTTTATTTCTTGTAATCCTGCTAACTGTATCATAGGCACAATATGTTTCAAAAACCACAAAAAAGGAAGGTTGGCTCTCGTCGAGTGGAGCGGCGTATATACAGGCTCCAGTTTGCAGTCAGCAAAAACAAACAAAATCTATTGTAAAACCAAAGTTAAAACTTGAAAATGCTCATGAAAATGTGAAATGCAGAAATAATTGCCTCATAATAAATAACTATGAATTCGTCCTTTCCTCATACTGCTTAATGTAAATGTTCCAAATGTATGTGTCCAATTATTCAATAAACACGATTAATATACTGCCAAAAGTACAAAGCCTGCTCCACTGCAAGAAATGAGACTGACATCATCTTCTTGACCCTGAACACGATAAGTGGTGGAAAATGGACAGGTGGATGGATTCTTCTTTAGCAATACCTACTCTAAACTATTTTCCCATATTTGTTATTATAAATATGCATACCGTTATACATACACTGAATGATTTTTAGCATGCTCTGCACTTGTAACATTTGATCTGCTCTTTTGGCAAATGTTTCATCCAAATAATTGAATTAGATGATGGGTCCGTTTGCCTCATGGCTACTTGCCACTTTGCTGGACATGGCTAATGACTCATATTAAAAAAAGATGTCTGCTGTGGATTGATTCATTCATGTGGTTCTGCCTGCCAGTCTCGGGTACACTGAGACTATGCTTCCTTAGTGATTTTCTCTTGAAGAGTGAGAGCAGACAGAGTTGGTGCAATGGTTCAATATCATTGAACAAAGTCAAGAGCAGACATGGCTTGTGGCATCTCTGACAGGTTGTCATTTTACAGAGCCAGTTTGTTCCTTTTGAATTAAATTTTTGTCACTATGTCCAATACTTTTGATGACTGTTGTTACTTTCAAATGAGCCACCGACACAGCTTTAGCACAAAAAAAAAAACAAATCTGTGTTCTGTTTAAGCACTAGTTTTATCTACTAGAAGGTTTGAGAGTTCACGGGTCAGCGTGTCCATCGTTATCCTGCACAGGGGATTCCCAGAGGCACGTGCGCCAGTTGGCAGGCGAGCAACTAAACATAGATCGGAGTTGTACTCGACATCGTAATGCGGCCTGCTGCTGATTAGATCAAGCTCCTAATTGACCTATTAACCCTGTTTGCTGGAGTTGTAGGGGTCAATTAGATATTGGTGTTTGGCATAGTAAAGGCTGGAATTGTATTGTAGCACCTAATAAACAATCACACCCTTTAATATTATGTGATATATCACTTCTATATGGCAGGAATGTGAGTGTTTGATTTGATAGTTTTCATTTCATAGTAAGAAAGCACCTTACCAAGTGGGTAATAAACAACTGAAAATGATTTGTCTTTTGCCTTCATTTTGATGCATTTGTGTTTTCTCTTCCAGTCATCTGTTCGCTCGGACGTGGGATTGACAAGCCCGAGTTCAGTGACAACGTCGACAAAATCACCCGCTCCGTTTTACTCATTCAACACAGCCAATCCCAGAAGACGCTCTTTACAGGATCCTCCGCCAGTTGGTTAGTATGACTTTTCTGAAAGACTTGATGAAACATTTACATATATTCAGTCGTCCCTCGCTACATTGTGGTTTGGACATCACTCCCTCTCGCTATCACATTTTTTCCAAAAGTTAATTAATTAATAAATTATCTCTTTTTTTCAACATATTGAAAAACAAGTTTTATGTAGTATTCTGGTCACATGGTTACATTGAGGCATGATGTTAAATGATATTACCTTCACAGTGCATGTAGTCAGCCATGGCATGTCCGACATGATGGAGCGAACAAAGTTCTCCTCCCATTCCTTGTGGAGTTTTTGTAGTATTCACTAGTAGTACTTTAGTACTGAGTCCTTCTTCCCCACTCCGTTTAGAAAACTAAAAATGGAGCAGCTAACTCGCTCTGTATGCTACAGTGGCCTTCTCTTCTGCCCCCACAGTGATCGCATAATAATGGTAAAAAAAACATATTTCGAAAGCCAGAAACAGGATTTCTATGCTAAAATAATATTAAATGTATTAATATTGAATCCTATTTGGCAGAAATTCACTTATTGCGGTTTTGGCTGGAAACAATTACCCACGCTAAAGGAGGGACAACTGTATCACACAATACGTCTTCTTTTAAACAAAGCTGAAACACCTTTGCTACAAATACAAATAATTCTTATAACATTTAAACAACAAAAACATGTTATTTTATATTACTACTATAAATGCATATCCATGAAATACAAATTAATTGAGATTAATGTTCTTTAATTTCTTGTTATATTAACCTATATTAATTGTTTGACTAGATGATTGTTTTCATTTATTCATTCATTTTCATTACTTCTAAAATATTATGATAATCCTGAACCCAAGCAATAAAGAAATATTTTTTATATTGTTGGTGGATAGGCGATTGGAGCTGTGCTGTGTTTATGGAGCACACTCAATACTTTTGTGTGTTTGTTTGTGAATGAATAAAAGTGTGTCTTTCATCTCTCTCCATAGATCCTCTACAAACAAAAAAGGTTCGCAAGGTCCCTCCTGGCTTGCCTTCATCTGTGAGTGGAAGATCATCTACCTCTCATATAAATAGATTTCACAGTGAGCTCACCTTAGCACACACACACACACACACACACACACAGACATGCATACATATAGATCTGTGCTGATCTCAGATGGCCAACCTGTCAAGGCCTATACACAAAAGAACGCCCTTGACATCATCACCACAGCCACTGGATGGGAATTGCAGCTGAATTGTGTGCTTATTTGTTGCTTAGCTCCACTGTGTGTGTTTACTCGCAAAGCCAAGTTGCAGCATCTTTTATTTGCTATTGAACGGATTGTTTTGTATGACTTTATGCTGAAATGTGTGTATGTGTGTGCGCGCGTGTGTGTATGTATACATGTGAACGCTGCTGTACTTGGAGGTGATTGATTTTCAGTGGTGCCCTGTCACAGTCCAGCCTCCTCACAGGCTCTCCTGGGAGAAAGAGAGGCTGTCAGAGCGGATCCCCAGCTCTGCTCTTTTGATGTTTAATTAGTCATTACGTCGCTGAACAGGAGGACAGACAGAGATTAATAGCACAGAATATCAGAAAATTCTGCTGGTAATGATCCCGGCGGAGCAGAAACCATTAGGATGCAGAGAAGTGTGGAGCTCAGCTTGCGTTCACTTTGGCGGAGGGGGGGTGTTTGGAGTTCATTAATATGCATAAATCACTAAGTCAGATGTTCTTTTGTAAAACCTTAGTGAATTCACACTTTTTTCTTTTTTTGAAAAATTAAGTCCTTGCTTGAATTGCCTCAACTGGTACGAGACAATTATTTCTTTCTTAATAAGCAACTGGTTTGCTTAACTCCATCTTCCTTCTGTCATTATTATTATTATTATTAAATAATATTTCTTATTTTGGTAAGGGATCCTGAGACCGGCTTTACCCTTGAATGCTTTGAAAACCGTCACCTACGCTGCCGTTACTCAGAGATCAAATATGGAACAGGCTGCGGAACATGAAAGGCTGGCATGTGTTTTGTTTCACGATTTGTATTTGAAAAGAAGTTTGTCAGAGCATGGGGGGGGGAGAAGCCTTCTCAGGCAGCGGCAGGAGCGTGTGCTGCCTTATTCCTCTTAAGTAAGTGATATATCTGAGGTCTTGTCAGACGGAGGAAGAGGAGGAGGGGGGGCAGCCAAAGAACACTTGCCTCGCGGGTTACATCTCTTTGTTGTGTAAATGGACGCTGGGCTTTTATTTGCCACTACTTAACACATGGGTGCAGGTGCGCTTGTGTGACTCATAAGAGTACAATCAAGCAGTACAATGGCAGAGACAGAGAAACAGTGACAGAGCATGGGATAAAATACAGCTTCTTCTTGTCACTCAGTGCTGCTCAGGCGATAAAGATGGGAGCTTGGCGGATTATCCCGGTTAGTCTTTGATCCCATTTGAAAGAATAGAGATGCCAATGTTGAATAAAAGGCTGTAGACCTTTTTTTGGAAATGCTCCATGGCTTGTCTCCTTTCAATGGCGTTACCGTGTGCACCTTTTTCTTCTCACATTGTTTTTGTTTTATTGTTTTATTGTTTTTTATTGTTTTTTTTCTCCGATTCAACTAAGGTATTGAATATAGACACGCATTTGATTCCATATTTATGGATGATGTTTTTTCTGACTTCTGATTGGATAAAATGGCACTAAATGTGAGTGTGAATGGTTGGTTGCCTATTTGTGCCCTGTGATGTCGACCAGTCAAAGGTGTGTTCCGCCTCTCACCCAGTGTCAGCTCGGGTAGGCTCCACCTGTGACCCTAATGGTTTTGGCTATAGTGCAACTTGTTGCCATGGCGCAGTGTGTTACATGGGTAGATAAATCTACACTACAAACTTGTTTCCATCAAGCAGTATGTTTTGGTTCAGTTCAGTTCATCAGTTTGTGCGACTACAAGTTTTAAAGGGGACCTATTATGCTCATTTTTCAGCTGACTCCTATAGAGCAGCTACACACGATAACCAGCACAGAAAGCGTTCTAGTTCTTCAAGTATCTGCACCTATTCAGCTGTATTTCTTTGGATTTCGTGGTTCCCTTGAAAACGGTCTGTTTTAATGTATTCCACCCACGACCCGCCTCCAGGCACTCTCACTCTGCTGTGGTTGGTCACACTGCCGAGTGTATAGAAACACTTCCGGTTTGTGCCGCCAACTTTATATGAGTTGATAAACGGCGATTTATATTTTTAAAATGTTCACTTTTAACATACAGCCTTATGTGTTGGATCCCGAATCCAATCCGGAAGTGGAGACTGTACAGGCTGAAGAAAAGCAGTTACTTCAAGACATCTCTCAATGGTAAGTAGCTTGTAACGTGTAATGTGTCTTGCGGGAATACCAGTGTGTAAAAAAACTCGGGTAGAGCTATTAGCAACCCCGCTGCCTCTATGCTATAATGCTACACAGACAAGCGTTTTTGCCCCATGACTTATACAAAATAAACACAGGTCACCGATAAACTGCTACGTTAATACTACGTTAATACTGCTGCTGCGTATTCATGACCCAATATTCAGGCTAAAAAGGAGTAATGCAAGGTTAATCGGGTTGTTAAAAAATTTAATATTAGCATATTTGGGTTTTTCAAAAAGGTTATTGGTGATTACGTGGGCGTGTGCAACCAGGTTATGGCTAATATTGCGGTTATGATAGGGTTGTTTGACTGCATGTAAACATAGCCAATGATCTGGATGTCACAGTCACCGATGTTTCCTACTACAGTACACCAGAATCTAAATCGCTCATCAGCAGAGTGTTGTTTTCGTGGAGTATTGCAAGTCAGCCCTCACCGAAGAGTGATAAATGAATCAAGATGGTATCAGAAGGTGTAGTGACGACGCTGAAGGTTAATTCAGGCTTTAGGGCACCATTTTTTTTTTTAACCTAACGTACACAGGACAGAGCAGTAACCCGTGGACTACCCAGGAGGTGCAGAGAGATCTTGATGGCTTGCAAAATCATGGCCACTGAGGGATTCCAGTGGATGTCGGACGAAATACATGAACCTTCGTGCTGAATACATAAAAGTAAGACATTTTTGGAAAGGAAATGTGTTTCTGTGTACATATGGATTAACAGGAAGCACAGTCAAGGTAAGTTGGAGTACTTGTAGTGCAATTAGATGGTTATCAGCCAAGATCGGTGTTTGTGCTGCCGTCAACGGTGGCGGTGCCTAGGAGTGCTGAAGCGAAGGCGCACCTGAAGCCAGCGGCAGCTGTGTGAAGAGCCTGCAGTGTACCTGTTAAAGCATGAATGCAGCTGCAGATGCCTCTGAAAGCTTTTGCTGGTGTAAGCAAGCGCGAAACCCTCACCAGAGACCTGAATAGATGCTTGATTAAAAAAAATACACACACACACACACTACACTGCTTCCTATGATTTTCGTCTGTGCCTCTGAATTTTCTTATTTATTTCATTCAAAATCTTTCCTGCCCGCTTGTCTTTTTGGCTCATGGCTCTTAAAATAAATGCAGTTTTAAATCTGACAGGCAATGTAAGTTGCAGGTCCAAGCATGATGTTTGTGTATACTTCATGATGGGGCCCAAATCAAAATATTTACTGCAGCACATCCGCGCTGCATTTAGGGTTTGACACTGCCGTGCACCAGGATGTGAAGGCTATCTAGACGGGACAGCTGGTGATTGCAAACACTCAACTGTTTATGGGTCTTTTTCATCTTATACTGTATACAGACACCCTCCTCTCTTAGCCACACACATACTTTCCCTGTGGTTCTGCAACACTCCACGGTACATGCGGTTGCATTTTTGGGAAATTATATTAGCCTGCTTCCTAAAATAATAAGGGCTGACGTACATTCATAGCTCCAGACATAATGAATAATCTGCACACGTGTGCTACTGATGAGCAGGTTTTCTCACCTGCAATACATTTTCTTGTATTGCTGACAGAATATGTACAGTCTGAAATTACACTAATTATTGCACTATATAAAGTTAGTGCTGAGATTGATGATTGTACCATGTTGTCATTGCACAGATAGTCTGCTTTGCTGATGGGCAGCTGCGTGGGCACCTGTGTGACAGGAGCACTGAGGAGAGATTCTGTCGCTTGTGGGGGAAAGTTGCATCTCGCAAGATATTTATGGGAAAGACATAATGTGAATGTGTGGATGTGTGTGCATGTCAGTTTATTTGGGTAAATACTGTCTCCACCCCCCCACAATTCCCTGTCAGGATGCGCAGAGGCTTGATGTGACACTTCTCCCCAGCTTCTGTGTCAGCACGGCTGCGGGATAAAAGAGAGAAAGTGGTGGGCTCAGATTCAGATCCCCTCAGGGACTTTTGCAAGTGAGAACCCTGAGTGGGGATGACAAAAAAGATTGACATTTCCTTGTGACAGATCACTCAGACACCCTTGTTTCTGAGGGATTTGAACTGTGCGGGCTGTACAAAAGCAGGTGTGCTCTTGGCTCTGATGATCCAGAAATGTTCCTTGCAGTGTTGTTAGATGCGTGACATGAAATACATGAACATCCAGTCAACAATGTAAAGACTGCAGATCAAATTATTGTACTGCTGCAGCAACATGAGGTTTTCATTCCTAAAAATGCTGTTCGGCTTGTTTTTATTCACAGATAGTAATATTTTGGCATGATAAAATCAAATTGTAAAGCCTTGTGACAAAGTTCAGCAGGGAAAATTTTTAAACTACAATGCAGTGTATTATGTATTTCTCATGAAAGCATTCATAACAAGTTGATGCTTTGTTCACTAGAGGGGGTTCTTTTTGTGACTTTTTCCAAAACGTGTCATTATTATTATGAGGTCTTTTGGTTAGTTTAAATATTCACGCTAATAATTGTTTGTTTGCTTATGCCGAACATGCATACAAAGGTACATTGAAAACGGGACGTGTGGTGAGGTTCATAGCTGGTGAGGTACTGCCTCTTCTGGAATTTGTAAAAATATTAATACAGGCTGCTCATGAGGAGGATAACAAAAGAAGGTAATTCACTTTTTTTTTTTTTTTTTTTTTAAATGCTCTCCCATTTATTATTTTCTTATGGTTCACTTAGACCTGGCACTTAAGCAGTACTCTTCATCATGCCACCCACATCTCAACACTATGACACCAAGATGACACCCAACAACCCTCAGTAGCTCACCATTGTGAGGCTTCAACAGGATTCCCGAAGAGGCAGGGGGCCACCAAGCCCGGAGTGCCACAGAGAGCCACTTGCAGGTTGTTGTAATCCCTGTCGTCCAGCCCCCGGCCACAGAACAGCAAAACGCACAAAAGGCGCCGGGTACATACACTCAAAAGCATAGAGAGGGCCAAGCCAAGCCGGCCCGCAGAGGCTACAGTGCATCCAACGTTCATCCTGAAATTCCACCCACAAGACAAAAACATCACCAAACCCCATCACGGTTTCGATTTACATTACATTTATTTTAGTATGAAAACAAAATAGAAACAGTAGTATTAGCATAGTTAAGAGTAATTTCCCTAAAGTGTAGACGTACATTCATTCATTCATTTTCTACCTCTTTTTCCTCACGAGGGTCGCAGGGGATGCTGGAGCCTATCCCAGCTGTCTTTGGGCGAGAGGCGGGGTACACCCTGGACTGGTCGCCAGCCAATCACAGGGCACATATAGACAAACAACCATTCACATTCATACCTATGGACAATTTGGAGTCACCAATTAACCTAGCATGTTTTTGGAATGTGGGAGGAAAGCGGAGTACCCGGAGAAAACCCATGCATGCACAGGGAGAACATGCAAACTCCACACAGATGGCCGAGGGTGGAATCGAACCCTGGTGCTCCTAGCTGTGAGGTCTGCGTGCTAACCACATGACCGCCGTGCCGCCCGTAGATGTACATATTACACATAAATCTGTGTATACACACAGATACTACCAGATATTGCCCGATATTACTTACAATAAACAGTAATTTGATCTTCAATGACATACCAACAATGATAAGGAATAATACATTCATCGTCATGAATGTAACGTGACCATTAGGTCTTGCCCTTCCTATACTGTGTCCAAATCTGTTTGAAAAGTGACTTAAATCGTCCTCTGTTATGGCATTGATTGAGTTTGAGGCCCAGACCATTCCACAATTCACGTCCACATAGAAACACACCAACATCTCTCCAGATGGTTTGCACCATCTGTAATATACAGCTGTCAGTGGAATAACTTTGAACACCTCTGCTGTAAGCTATTGTTTGTATTGAGTTTACCGTGGAAAAAGTACTTTGTAATTCAGTGTGTAAACATCATTATGTACATTGTGCATGTTCTTCTAGAATGTCAGGGTCATGAATGTAGTGTATATGCAGTATATAGTGCTTGTGGCTGACAACAAAATTGTACAATTGGCCCATACAGCTGCCAATGTTTTAGTCTCTTCCCTGACCCCAGTTAGCAGGCCCCCTGGGGGTGGTTTCATCAGATGGCCGATTAGATAGACACCTTTGGTTTGACTGGGATGATGTTGAACAGTCGCTGTCCTCCTCTGGGATCATACGCTCTGTGTTTGTTTGGGTTGCTGAAATTTACCACTGACATTAGAGGCTAGAGATAATGTAACGGGCAAACAAGCCAAAGGCCTGACCTCTTTGATGTGCAAAGAGAAGAATGAGTTAAAATGACAAAGAGTCCGACAATAATGCACAGATTAAAGTCGTTACACACGAGCTGGCCCTGTTGCAAGTTATTAATGCGGGGCTTGCGTGAGTGTATGGCATTAATGCAAACCTTGATTTTCAGATTGCTGGCAGGCTTGAGAGCACAGAGGCGGACTACAGTCACCAAGGTAGAGTGTGGTATATAGAAACCACCAAAGCCTGACCACTGTGACTGCCAAAGCAAGCTTGTGCAATGGCTGATGTTCAAGAATGTGTTAGTGGTATCTTAGATGTAAACCAGGTAGGATATAAAGCAGGGGTCTCAAACTCAATTTACTTGGGGGCCACTGGAGCTCCGGTCTGGGTGAGACTGGGCCGCATCAGGTTTTCCAAAAAAAACGCATTTATTAAAAACAATTTTTTTTTTTTAAAACTTCGCTTTGGTTCCAAGAAAAGCTCTGATGAAACATTCCACTGTTCTCAAATATCTTACTTTTTATTTTTCTACACAAAATAAGATGAAAAATAAACAAATCAAGAATAAAGAAAATCAATCAATCAGTAATAAATAAATATAATAATAATAATAATAAAACGTCAAATAATAAAAAAAATATTAAAAAGAAACCACATATAGTTGGTGGGTAGACAAATTATTTTTTTCAGATTAAAATGAACAAAGCATTATTAGAGCCTTGTAGACATGACAAAACACGACTATAGTCACATTTATACTCTTTATTTACAACATATTGCGCAACTGCAGGGTCTTGAGACACATGCTAACTCGCAAACTAGAGAGTTAACGACCTAAACGGTAGCCTTCAAGTTATTTTCTTTAAACTTAAATATCCAAAAACGTACCACTTCCACACGGATAGGGAGGATAACTATTAACAGCTATTTAACCTTTAATATGAACATTAATCAAACGTAATAATTTTCCCACTGGACATCCAGTCCATCGTCAAATTATAAAACATTTAATTTAATTTACATTGCAAGCATATGCAAAGGTTGAATCAAGGGAACTGGACTCTTTGTGTTTGTTGAAGATGTTTCACCTTTAATTCTAAAGGCTTCTTTAGTTCTAAATTTGAAGTGTGGAGTTGTGATGTCTCTGGTGATTGTGTCCCCTTGGTATTTTGGTTGTTGCGCAGCGTGGATGGTGAACAACTGTTCTGCATAGCCATACATTATTTGCCCAACTGTGGCAGTAAGTGTTAAGAATTAAGAATATAAGAATAAGTGTTGCAAAAATCACAAATAAACAGACAGGAGGGACTTTTGTCACAGAAATGTAGGGCGTATTTTTAACTGTACAAGCCAGCCAACAAGCATAACATACAATAATACATTATCTGTGTGAATTATACATCTTTGCGTGCAGTTTTATATGTTATATGAGCATAAAGTAACTGCTAAGGGTGTATGAGCTTCTCCCCAAATGGTCCACCAGGCTTAGACCTAAAAGCTGTCAGGGTCCACTGGGTCTTTTCTTTAATAAGCCAGGTCACTCCTTCCCCTTAACTCCTGTCTTTTCCTGGGCTCCTCTGTCGCTGTGACCTTGCTGATGCAGGCAGAACTGAATAATAAACTGGAATAATTTTTAATTCAGCTGAAACTAATCCTTACAGAAGTACTCCCACTCTGTTCAATAATCAAACCCTCTGTTCTCATTTTGTCTTGCTCTGCTTGATGTTCCTCTTCCTTTTGTATTCCACCAGGATACACAGGATTTATAGTTGTTTGTCTGCTCACCCCACCACAGACTCAAACATAGGCCAAATTTTTTTTGTATCATTATAACACTATTTGACATCTCTTCACAGTTGATTGATTGGAAAGTTGATGACTGCAATTTACTGATTTCCCCACTAGGTAGAGCAACCATTCATTCAAATGAACTGCTAGTCAAGTGGATGTGTTTGTGGCTTGATGCAGTCGCCCCTCGTTTATTATGGTTAATTGTTCAGACCCGAAAAGTGAATTTCTGCGAAATAGAATTCAGGATTAATTCACAGAATATTTTGGACTTTAAGCATAGAAAACCTGTTTATGACTTTCTAATATGGGTTTTAACACATGAAATAACACCCATTAGTCACCTTTACACTCCTTACACTACTTTACCACACACTGCACAGGATACAGAATTACTACATGTATATAAAAAATGGGCTGCACGGCGAGTTGGTTAGCGCGCAGGCCACACAGCTAGGAGTTTGATCCCACCCTCGGCCATCTCTGAGTAGAGTTTGCATGTTTTCCCTGTGCAGGCGTCGGGTTTCTCCGGGTATTCCGGAACGGTTGTTTGTCTATATGTGCCCTGTGATTGGCTGGTGACCAGTCCAGGGTATACCCCACCTCTCGCCCAAAGACAGTTGGGATAGGTTCCAGCACGCTCACGACCCTCGTCAGCATAAGTGGTAGAAAATGAATGAATGAATGAATTGCAAAACCTTTTTCTAGTTTTGCAATTATACATTGTTTTGTGCCAAAATGCAAACAAAACCACACAATGGACTGCATGAAGAGAAATAAGTGAGCACAAAACAGGAAATCTGGACCACCAACAACAAAGAGTCAAAACTGTTCAGCAAACAATGAAATGTGCTTTTTTTGTTGCCATGATTGCTTACCTTTTGCAAGGATTTTTTTTTTGTTTGGAAGATGGGGGGCTTTATCCCCAAGTGCACCCCCAATCCCTTATGTGAGCCCTCCCTAATTAGAACCAGAGCTTCTTACAGGAAACAATCTTCCTGTCTGGTGACATCATTGCTAAATCCATGCCTGAGATGGAGATGACCTCAGCCTGTGGATTTGCTCATTGTTTTTGCAACAGCTAAACAAATTCCAAGAAAAGCATGCCGCAATGACTTGTGTGTCTTTTAGAACAGGTGGGTGGAGCATGCCCTTCATCTCCTTCGGGGATTTGGAATGTTTTTCACAATGTCACGGCTGTTACCTTTCTGCCATGAGTCAAAAAGATGTCGTAAAAAGTTTTCCCTCACATTGACTGGAGACGTGCTTACCCTCTCTGCTGGTGTGAGTCAGTGAGCACTGTTACACGTGCACATGCTCCTAAAATTAATGCCCCCTTTTCTTTGTCCCTTTATGTTTCCTTCCTCACTAGACGGAGCTGCGTCTGGACTTGTTTTAGCCCCCTTCAAACACTTCTATCACAGCCATTTTTCCTTAAAGCATCAACTTGAATCAGATCCAGCTATAAAGCGGTTACAGAATGTAGAGCCAGTGTTTTGGAAGACTTTAAAAGAAGTCGTCAGAAGGGAGGGGGGGGGGATAAATAATAACACTACCAAAGGCAAAGCATAATAAAGGCCTAGTTTTCTAGAGATGTGGAGGCTTTAATCTTTCTATAACAATATTGTCGTAAATGAGTTTGCAGGCCTGTATTTAGTCCGGGAAGCTTTGAGTGGTCGTCATGAAAGGCTCCAGTCAGGCTGGGCTTTCAATGGAATATCGTATCAATCCTCTCCTTTCTTCTGCTGTCCTTTGCCCTCCCCAACCCTCTTCCTCCCACACGATAAAGGTGGATAAATTGGAAGCTGTGTTGCTTGCAGTGACAGTAAACCGTATTAAAATGGCTGTTGATATTTTGCTTTCCCCTCCGGTGCTCTCCCCCCGCCTGAGGCCCCTGGGGGTTTGGGAAATGGAGCATTATTTTTCCTGCTGAGACGTCACGAGCCAGCCCCTTTGCAGCTGTTGCATGCTTTACAGTTCTTCCTTTCTTCACACTTCTACAGCGAATCTCCCTTTCGGCCAACAGCACCGCTCATATTTTACCGCAAATACATATTGAGTCCATATGCCATTTCCTGCTGTGGTCACACACTTTTTCTGTAATTTGCGTGTGAGCTGACTGTGGTCACACAGGTATGCTGAGTGGTTCCATACAAGAAGTTTTTAATCATGCATAAAACGATGCTGGTTCACTTCTCTTATTCTGTACGTATGAAATCCAGCTAAGAACGTAGGTATTTTAGTTCCAGTTTGTTGATTCCGCTGCAGAAAATGTAAATTTTTTTTTTTTAAATGCTCGGAATTATTTTTTGCCCCCCTCTCGCTCTAAATCGCCTCACACATTTGTTTTCTGTCCCACCCACTTCTCTTTATCTTTTTTATACCCACCTCGTCGTTGCTTCCCTTCCCCCTCGTCCCTTTCCTATTTGCCTCAGCACTCAGCGGCTTAAGAGAGGGACGTACCACACCAGCCACTCCCTCCTGACAGCCTCCCCTTCTTTTCATGCTGAGTGGTACTGTCCTGCTTTGCATAAGTTTCCTGTGAGTGGGCTGTGAGTGGAGGCCAGCACTGAGAGAATTATTAGTCCCTTTTGAACGGTTTGGATGTTTGTCCAGAAAGAAAGCTTACATACTTTTTCTAATTTACCTTTTATCCGGTAGTTTGTTAACGCTATAATGTATTGCGCCTATCCTGTCCCTGGAATGGGCAGTAATTCCTTAATGTACTACTACAACGGGAAATCGGTGAGTAATCTTTTTTTGGGAATGTGTTGAGGGTGGTGCTGGACTCAACTTGACTGTGTTTTTTTTTTTTGTCAGTGTTCTGTGTTTAATGTAAAAACATCTTGTGTGTGAGTGATTTTGCATGCGTGAGATGCAAGTTTACATTTCAGCTTTCTTACAAAATGAATAATGCATTTTAAAGTTGAGGAACTGCAATGATATTGTTTTTATCCTACTACACCCTGCAGGTCCTAAACTGATTCAAGGCTTTATGTGTTTAAAAAAAAAAGTTGGACCATGGTCAAAACTTTTTTCCATAGAATGAAATACCGTGGCTTTTTTGGATGAATTTATTTTTACGGGCTGGTTGCTGGAGCTTGGAGACGGGGTTGAAATAATAACAAGTGGGAGTCTGGGAATGATTAGGGGAAAGAGGCTGCCTGTTGAGGTTAGACTTTCCTGTTTGCAGATTGAGCTCCAAGCACCAGTGTTTGCTGTTATTCCATCTGTTTTTAATCACATAGGCATTCTTGACACCACAGGGAGCTTAATGTGATTTCTGAACTTCTCTTTAATGACCTCTTTGATATTTGTTTGTGTTAAAAAGTGTGAGTGCCTTTTGTAAAGGCATGCAGCCTCTGTTTTATGTGCATGTTTGATTTAGTTTTTTTTTTTTTTTTTAAGAATGTTGAAGTTGTTTGGTCAAGATTGGTTCTTTTTCCTGTTGTCGAGAATTTCTTATAATCTTGTGGAAACACATAACTGAAGAACCTAAACGAGATTTACATTTACTGTGTTGTAATCCTTACATTACTATCCTGTCATAAGCACATTACACCTGCAGATTTCCACCTGTCATCGGTTGGGTTACTTGCAATATTTTGACGTTGCTGCAAGGTCATCTTAATCAGTTTGCATTTAAATTGTCTTTGCAACCTATGACAGCATGTCCCCAAACGCATGCACATGACTTTGATCTCTTTTTATATTAAGTATTAACAGACTTGCGTTACAGTCAATGATGGGGAGGAAATTGATAGCATGTGGACAAAAAGGATTCTGATCAAAAGCGCTTGTTAAATAACTTTTTTTCCCCCCTCTGGATTCCTTTGCAAGGAAATAAGAAATGTGGTGCTCATTCTGTGAATCTAACTTGATTCCAAATTAATTTGTTGTAAAGCAGAGTTGCATAGAATGTTCACCATCTGGAGCACTGGGAGAATTCACAGTGGGTTCTCAATGACTTGTGAGCTGGTGGCACTGAACTAGTACAGTTCAAGTTGATCTTTATTATGTCTCCTGTTAATGACAAATACAAAATAAAACCCCTGCAGTGATTATTCCATTTTATGTGTTGTTTAATCCCTTGGAAAGTGGATGACATTAAGTTGTATCTACATAATTAAAGGGGACATGTTGCTTGCATAGAGGGAAGTGGCAGTTGTTGTTTTGTAGTCCATCTCACGTTTCGAAATGTTATCAACCCCCCCCTTAGTGTATATTTAGGGACACATGTGCAACATAGAGTTTATGTGAAACCCGTGTGGGATTGGTACGTTCACTGAATTAATTGGACCATGTGGATGGTGACACATTGAGTTATATTGCAGTGTTCTACTTGGCTGCAACCAGCAGAGGCACTGTTGATTGAGCCTCCGCTAGTTTACGATCTCAAGAAGAAGAACATGATGACGTGTGTAGTTAATCAAGGGTATTTAATCAAATGCCAGTCACTAGTTTGTACCGTGTGATATTTGGTTGATAAATGGAGCCAAATGTTTGTTGGCTCCTACTTCACCATTCTGCTGTTGCTTTACTGGATTTATTTTCTAATCAAAAGATTTTGCAGCCAATTATTCAAATGCGTGTTTGAATTCGGGATAACTGATTACATATTTTTATTAGTACAAGGTCAGTTTTGATCTGCTATAACCACATGAATGACTTTCATCTTTTTGCTTGTTGCATTTCTTGCATCTCGAGTCATATCTTTTTTGGAGGAGAAGATTTGCTTGTTTAATTTTTTAACAGATGGTCCATATTTAGATGGATCGGATGTTTAATCATTTTTATGGGGTTGTTCTTTGTTTCATTAGAATCTGTCCTTCACAAATTCAAGCATTGAAGGAAATTCCTGCTGTCAGGTATTTTCCAAAACACTTTTCCAACGGAATTTGCCCTCTGGTGAGACAATTAATTGTCACTGTTTTATACTTGTTGGCAGGTATTGTGCACAAATGTTCAATCAATCAATCAAATCCAGATTTGACTCCAAGCAGTGACATACAGCAGGAAAATAAGAGACACCATTAATGCTAGCCTGCCTTTTAAAATGTTATTTCCGTCATCCTCCTGTTGGGTTCACTGCTTTTATTGTAATTACATCTATTTACATTCACTTGTATCCAGTAAATATCGTTGTGTATGTGGTGTCATTACAAGTTTAACGCTACGACCTAATGAAGTACCGTTATAAAGGTTTTCTATGTTTCACAGTGGTGTTAATGTTCTAAGAATGATTCCCCGGTGATGCTGGAATGACCGCTTTACGTCTGTGTTAGCCTGCTTAACTGTGTGAGTGACGGCTTTTAATTAATGGTGTTGTAAAAGGGAACCCAGGCGGGGCCTTCTGCATAGGCCGGCGCGTGAGGCTCCCTGTGTTTGGGATGGTTTATTAATGCCTTGGGTAAGAAATAGGACAATTAGCATTATCCAATGCCATATGCTGCCCATTGAGTTACAAAGGACAAAAGCCTAACCTGAGATCTCCATGGAACTAATATCACGGCCAGTCACATGTGTAAGCCAGAAGACCCAAGAGGGCTCCACCCCTGCTAGAGCACTTTAATTACACACCCTGACAACAACACGCTGAAGTCATGCTTGCTCGGCAAAGCAACCCTGAGTCTCACTTGAGCCGTGCCCTGCATTTATATCACGTTCACATGTTTTTGTGTGGGTGCATGTGTGTGAATTGAATTAGCATATTTTCCATCAGTTTAGTGACAAGCCATAAAATGAAAACCATTTCAACTATTGTGGTCACCAAGGCTTACACAGGTAATAACAGCTCATCCTGAGCGATTACATGACTTACTGACATTGTAGAGAAGGTGTCTTGGATGTCTTTTTTTTTGTCTTAGCATCAACAGCTACTGCCCGACTCTTCTGTTAATACCATGCATGAGAGAAAATACAATCTACCAATTCATTTTTAATAATACATGTCCTACTCACTGTAATGGCATCACCCATCCCGGCTAACTTGGGTAGATTGGTTGCTATTGTGAATAGGAGTTTTAGTGGGAATCAATACGACACCAGCTATATGCAGTCCATTGTGATTTTCAACAACTGTTCAACAATTATTCAATATCACTTTTTTTAATCAACATGTATTAATAATTTTCTGCAAATATTATGTCATTGTCGCGTGTCATTGGTGTAAAGACTGGCAGAGCAATGTAATATTCGTCCATGTGGCAACAGGTAGATGATTGCCTCGTTCCTCTAATAGACTTAGTGATGCACATTGTTGGTTAAATTGGTATGCAGATCAAAAGGATCTGCTGTAGTGAGTCCGTAATCAGGAAAAAACTGAAAGAAGCAAATAATGTTGGTTATTGGTGTGCCGCAAAATTTTTCCAACGTAAAAAACGTGCCGTGACTCAAAAAAGGTTGAAAAACACTGCACTACACAATCTTTGCCACTGCATGACACCAACTCTTGACTCTCTGTTGATGCATTTCCATTGGCTTAAGCAGGCGCCATGAAATGCTTTTTCAGTACCTGGTCAGCTGAGGTTCCAAGAATACTGATACTACATCATTTGATGATACACAACTGGAAACACTTGTTTACCTTGGTGCTGTGTCTGAATGCCGGGCATTTCAGTGTGATACTCCACAGTTTCATCTTTGTTGTAGCACTCCGCGCCTGGTGCCATCAGTCTCCTCTTGCACAAATAAAATGTGTCTACTTACAACCAAATGCTAGGAAGTAATTATTGGGGACCTTTGGTTTCCATCTATTGTTGTTTATTTAAACTGTATGGTTTTGTCATGTCCTGCAATTGGATTTAAAGTGAGAAACTGAGGCAAGTCGAGGTAGCATCAATAATCACATAATGTGCTGATGAAGTTCATTGTCATACCAATCAGTGTTTGTGCGATTCCATCGACACGATAAATTAGGTCAGCACACACAAGACTGTTAGCGCTGAGCTCTCCGCTGCTTACATTTGGCCCAAGGTGTGATATGAGACTATTAAAGGAGGAATTTACCCTACAAGCGAGCACAGACTAGGGCGTTTACTGGGAATGAGCAGGTGGAATGTAGCTGGCAGGTCTGGCTCTGATTAGTGCGACATGATGAGGGTCAACCAGTGCTCTCTACAGGAGATAGAATGTATCCAGACCTTCAATCTTTTCCTTCCCATGGATGTGCTCTGTCTCCTTTTTTTTTTTTTTTTTTTCCTCACCCGCTCTCCCTCCATATGGAGTGGATGAAGTCATAGACCACATCACTGGTGTTTGGCCCCAAGTCCCTTTTGATCCTCCCACCGCCTTGGCACACATACGGCCGTACAACAGCGTGCCCATTGTGCTCTCCTTTTTACTCTGCCGTCTGCTTGCAGGTACAATTCCAAAAAACGGAGAGTATATTGTTTTTATGCCATTTATTTGATATCTGCCTCTCAGGGAAGGCTGTAGTTTGCCACAGCCATTTAGAGTGTGCAAGTATGCGGCTGTCATTATACTACCATTAGAGGCTGCGTTGATCTGAAATGCAAATACTGCTGTTTGATGCACTTCTCCCTTCATGGGCTTGATTGCTTGCTAGTCATTAAAGTCTGCACGGGTATTTGCAGAGAAACATACATAACCACAAGACCAGATTTCACATTTTCTGTTTCTGTATGGTCAAATGCACTAAATACACACAGCCGACTACAGTATATTTACATTTTAGACCAGGGGTCTCAAACACGCAGCCCGCGGGCCAAATGTGGCCCGCAGGACACTAGTTTGAGCCCCCCGCCTTGATATGAAAGTTTAATGTTAGTGCAGCCCGCGCAAGTTTGATATGGATGCTGTATGGTATCATGTACCCAGAAAAAATTATTACGTTTGATTAATGTTCATGTTAAAGGTTAAATAACTGTTAATAGTTATCCTCCCTATCCGTGTGGAAGTGGTAAGTTTTTGGCTATTTAAGTTTAAAGGAAATAACTTGAAGGCTAACGTTTAGGTCGCTAGCTCTCTAGTTTGCGAGTTAGCATGTGTCTCAAGACCCTGCAGTTGCGCAATATGTTGTAAATAAAAAAGTATAAATGTGACTATAGTCGTGTTTTGTCATGTCTACAGGGCTCTAATAATGTTTTGTTAATTTTAATCTGAAAAAAATAATTTGTCTACCCACCAACTATATGTGGTTTCTTAAGTTTTTATTATTTGCCGTTTTATTATTATTATTATTATATTTATTTATTACTGATTGATTTTTTTTATTCTTGATTTATTTATCATCTTATTTTGTGCAGAAAAATAAAAATTAAGATATTTGAGAACAGTGGAATGTTTTATCAGAGCTTTTATTGTAGAAAATCGGAACCAAAGCACTGAAAAAGTTTTTAATAAATGCGTTGGTTTTTTTTTTTGAAAACCTGATGCGGCCCAGCCTCGCCCAGACCCTAGCTCCAGTGGCCCCTGTTTTAGACCAACAATTGTATCTTTGATCTCAATTTTGATATAATTATGATATATACAGTATGTGTACCACAATTGGAGAATACCTAGACAACAGTGGTTGTCTACAACTATGTATCTAGTTATATACTCTATGCTTAATTAATCCCAGGATTAGGCTTGTCATGATAATCAATAAATAAATTAATTGCACAGTAAATAAAAATAATTTTGCCGGCCTTGATATATTGACATGTGACACTTTTATCGCTACCAAACAGACCGGATGACAAAAGTGTTTCACTCTGTGCATCTGTCTCAACACCTGGGTGCATTGGTTCTACGTATGTTGGAATGAATGAAGTGAGTGAACCTTCCTGTCAGTCATTCAGTCTTTGTCTCATTGAGGCGAGGCCGGCCTGCAAGCGAGCGCCGTGCACACACTCGCTGGACTCGCTAGCTGTGTGTGTCATGTGCTAAATGATCAAATACTTTCTTTGTGCCTGTTGTGTATAAAACACTAATTTCAGCCCCTTTGCACATCTTTATTTTGTGACATGAAAATTTGTGACAAAGACAATGAAATAAATGATTCCCGACCTCTGCACAAAATACGTTTTGCTAAAACATTTACTTTGACCAAATCACACCCAGAAAACACACAATTTCTATATTTTGGTTCATAAGCTTGTGGTCTGCAGAGGGTTTTGAACATGTCTTCCTCCAGTCCCACCAAGTGACTATCAATGGATCGATCCTACACGCTCTAGCATTATAATGAACAATAAATTGCTTTATAACTAATAACACTGATTTTGTGTTTTTCAGGTGTACGCACCATCTCCAAACTCAACAGAAGACTTCAACAGAGATTCGCCCTCTTACTCTTCACCCAAGCCCTCAAGCAGTATGTTTGCCAGCACTTTCTTTGGTAAGTAAGGAAGAATCTTTTGTCAAGATCATGCTTTTAAAAGAATTGTAGAATTAATCATCAGTTAAAAAAAAACACTAAATCTGATTTTGAAGATTCTGTTGCTAGATTGATGCAGCTGCACTGTTGAACTGGGTCAGTATTCCAATTTTTCTGACCCTGCAGGATCAAGACATTAATTAGGAACTTGCTTCTTTGTTTTACTTATCTATTATCTCAGCTGTGTTCAGAACCGGGATCATGTTTCAACTCTAATAGTGAATAATAAAACCCTGCTTGGTGGATGATCCTGTGTTGAGGGTTTAAGGCTTCACTGTTTTGTGTTGAGACTTCTTTGCTCTGTGTGGCTTTCACTTGTGTAAATCTAGACGCATATTTTGTCATTAGATGGCACCCACAGTTCATCTGACCCATGGAACTCGACCAATGGGATTAGTCAGCCCAGCTATGGAGGAATGCTTGCAGGATCCTCATCTCACATGCCACAGTCAGGAAACTACAGCAGCCTGCACTCGCATGACCGTCTGGTAAGACAATCGACTGGGGACCCCTGCTTCTCACCAATGCATATGGCATGTTTGTGACCAATTATACCGTGGGACCTCTTAACTTAAACACAGTCTGTCATGGGATACCAATTAACATTTCCCTCATTCAGCTCTTGAAAAAGTTTGTTGTAACTGTATTAGTTAACAAAGAACTACTGAGTGTGCCATTGATGACATCATATATGGGTGACTTGGCAGAGGGACAAAGACTTCCGTTATGTTTTTGATTAAAAAAAATAACACCACGACAAGACGTGCACCATATTGTACTGTAACCGGAAAATGTTGGCCAACTGGGGCAAAAGTTTTGCAGAAACTTTCTACTTTAACCAAAAATTCCACTAACCAGGGTGTATGCTAACTGAGATTCCACTGTAAAAATAATCCGAGTGACTCCAAATAATTCAGAAAGTCGTTGGAAGTGTTGGATCAAGTCAAGTGGCCGTAGCTGGAATGCTCAAGTCCAGCACGGCACAAATGGCCTACCTTGAGTACACCCTGAAAGGCAGATTATTTTTTAATCACATGACGTTGGGGCCATTGTCCTTTAGATGTTCCCAAGTGTTTTGCCATCACAGTTATGTTATGATATACTGTATTAATATAATGGATTAAATGTACGCATACTGACTGTATTCCACCCGTAGCCTCCAGTAGGAGGACATGTATTCTTCTTTTGTTGTTTTGTCTTATGTAAGATTCTGTGATTATATGTGTGGGAAAAAAAATCACATATTGAATTGGTAACGGGTGGCACGGCGGTCGAGTGGTTAGCGCGCAGACCTCACAGCTAGGAGACCAGGGTTCAATTCCACCCTCAGCCATCTCTGTGTGTAGTTTGAATGTTCTCCCTGTGCATGCGTGGGTTTTCTCCGGGTACTCCGGTTTCCTCCCACATTCCAAAAACATGCTAGGTTAATTGGTGACTCCAAATTGTCCATAGGTATGAATGTGAGTGGGAATGGTTGTTTGTCTATATGTGCCCTGTGATTGGCTGGCGACCAGTCCAGGGTGTACCCTGCCTCTCTCCCCAAGACAGCTGGGATAGGCTCCAGCACCCCCGTGACCCTTGTGAGGAAAAAGCGGTAGAAAATGAATGACTGAATGAATTGGTAACTGCTATGGCGTGGAGAAGGGGTAGGATTTAATAAGCTTTGCTTCTTCCTGCTCCTTTTCAGACGTGTAGTAATGAGGTGTTGTGTGTGTGCATGTATGTGTATGTGTGTATGTAAGTGTATATATATGTAGATATGTGTAGATATGTAGATATGTGTGTATGTATATGTATGTAGATATGTGTCTATGTATATGTGTATATATGTATATATATATATATAATAGATATTGTAAGTGTATTGTATTGTAAGTGTATATGTGAGAAAGAATAATGCAACATAGTGTGCATGTCTGAAATAAATTAAGAAAAGAAAAAGAAAAAGAAATGTATGTGACAGAACACTGTCAGTCAAATAGCACCTTGACAGATGATGTCATGTCTATCCTCTTCTTATTCCTCCTCCGCCTTCTTTTTAACTTCCATTGAATAAGAAACACAAGTCTAATCTGTGTTACTGCAAACTTTCAAAACTCATATGTTCTGTTTTCAGAACTACCCAGCACACTCCGTTTCTCCAGACATCAATGGCAGTCTTCCTCCCATGTCCAGCTTCCACAGAGGCAACACAACCGCTTCACCATTCGTATCTGCAACACACACTCCGGCGGTCAACAACACAGATGGGGTCATGGGTATGTTGTAGCAGCTTTTCATGCAAATGTAATGGTTCGTTTAAATAATCGCTGAATTCAAGGCTCACTATGATTTTGATTTCATTTGCCTTCATTTGCTTATTGAACGACTCACTCTGTGATTACGAAGCTGCTGCAAATCGGGGGAACGCCACTGGAAGCTCACAGACTGGAGACGCACTTGGCAAAGCTTTAGCCTCGGTGAGTTGCATCCATACACATTTAACCAGAAGCTTAGTTTTATGTGTTATCTGATCTAATAGGATCATACCAGATTAGTGTACAATGTGCAATCTTTGCCCGAAACTAAATTTGGTGAACAATTGTGCTTCTTTGTAGGTCAAAGCCTGTATAATTGAGAGCTTTACTGAGTGATGTATTACTCCTATATGTAATAATCCACAAAGATTACCTTTCTCCAACCCTGTCTGACCTCTTGTGTGAATTAAATGAAATCATCACTTTTTAAAATAGATACATATTTGTAATGAAAGGAAGTTTTATTAATCACTTGTGAACTTAGTTAAATTGGCATAAAATCCCTTCTGCGTGGCGGTATTTGAATTTCTGCTCAATCCATACGCCATATTGGGCTTTTGTCCTGAACACTGCTTTTGATTTTATAAGCTCCTCCAGCATCCGTGTAATTTTTTTGCATGTAGTCAATGTGTGAAATGACACATTTCTACTTCAATGAAATTGAAAAATTAATTTTTCATCACCACTGCAGTGGCGGCACATGTTTTTTTTGAATTAGTGTGAAAAATATTCGTTTAGGGATGGTAATAACAAATTAAGTCTTTTATACTTTCAGACTCAATTCTATTAGCATGACAAAAGCTGGAGTGAAATGGACACGGTCGGACAGGGTGGGGGTGGTTGGGTGTAGCAGAGGCACTGGGGAGTTTATAGCTGCTGCAGCTCAACTCCACGGGCCGCCCTTTGTAGAGCTTTTTGTTCACCGCCCTTTTAAATTGGCCGCGCTTATTGGCCCCTCGCCGCCTGCGGGAGTGTAACTGATGATGAGGCGGGGCTTCATTTGTTCCAGTAAAATGAGCCGTGTTTTGCTTTGAATACCCGCGTCTTTGGCTATATATTGTTTTGTCAGAAGTCATGGTTATAAACAACTTGCTTTTGAAAAAACCGAGGCATGTTGAGGGATTTGTGCTTGGGTCTTTTTGGTATCTGACACAGAGATGACCACATTGTTAATCCTACTTAGTTTTCAACTGAATTGCATCTCTGAGAGTGGCGAGGAAAGCAAAGAACCGAGCTCTCAGAGTGCAGACGGGCTCAAATAACCATTCAGTCCCTCCATCCTCTTCTACACTTAGTGTTTCGCTTGCCTGATACTCCAAGTTGATTGAAAAACTAAAGCCCAAAGATGAAGATTGACTAAGGAGATTAATAATAAGTGCATTCTACCATTTCCAGAGAACTCAAACGGTTTCCTGACAGTTCAATTTGATCATTACGTAGAGGAGAGATCTCAGTCTTGCTACGTCCTTTTTTCCGCTAATTAGCAAGGATCCAATTCTTAGCCCCCTCTTTTCAGAAACATGTTCCATTATGGCACAATATCCTCTGATTAAAAGGAGGGGAATCAAGGATGTGTTTGGGCTTTTAATCCAGCATTTACTTACACAAATGAAATCTCTGTGGGAGTTGAAGACACAATCTTCTTGTAATTGATGTTATCGTAAAACTCTGTGTCCTCCGTGTAACCCAAATAAGAGCCTCAGACATAATAATGTTGCTGCAATTCGTCTTTTACTGTCAATACATTTAACCGAGACATTTATGAAAAGCCTGCATTTGTATAATGATAATACATACCAGGATATCCATGGGGTATTAAAAAGTCTAAAATCTAAACATTTGATTTTTAGACTTTAAAATTAATTAATGATGATTATAATGATGGTAATAATGATAAAGATTATAACAATAATGATAATAATGATAATGATAATAACAATAATAATATTACAATGACAATAATAATGGGAAAACAAGACAGTGACATGAACATGATTATATCTTGCAAAAAGGGGTAGGCATTTATAAGCTTTTGCTTCAGCCGACTCCTTTTGGGCTTGTGATCAGATAGTCGAATACAGATGTAAATAATGGAGAGTTGTATTTTGATTGGTGTGGGAGATGCACTGTGGTGTTTCGTGTATTTGCCCAAATAAAAAAAAAAAACATTCTGTATATCATTTAAATCATTTTCATGATGAAGGCGGCACGGGGGTCGAGTGGTTAGCGCACAGACCTCACAGCGAGGAGACCAGGGTTCAATCCCACCCTCGGCCATCTCTGTGTGGAGTTTGCATGTTCTCCCCGTGCATGTGTGGGTTTTCTTCCTCCCACATTCCAAAAACATGCTAGGTTAATTGGCGACTCCAAATTGTCCATAGGTATGAATGTGAGTGTGAATGGTTGTTTGTCTATATGTGCCCTGTGATTGGCTGGCGACCAGTCCAGGGTGTACCCCGCCTCTCGCCCAAAGACAGCTGGGATAGGCTCCAGCACCCCCACGACCCTCGTGAGGAAAAAGCGGTAGAAAATGAATGAATGAATTTTCATGATGAGGAATACCCACCAATATAGTATGTCTTTTTTGCTGTAAAAACATATGATGCCACATGTGATTTGTGTTTAATGCAATAGATGCCTTCTCTCCATTCTTTTCTGCCCCCGCAGATCTACTCACCCGACCACACGAGCAGTAGTTTTCCCTCCAACCCGTCGACACCTGTGGGTTCTCCTTCACCTCTCACAGCCACAGCAGGCGCTGGCTCAGCAGGGACTGTGGTCACGGCTGCCGGCAATGCGTCTGGAAGGCCAGGTAGGATGCTTGTTTTTCTGAATGATGTCATGTGATGTGATGGTACATGCTTGAATCACAGTCTGTTCCAGAGTCAAACATTTTGACATCAATTTTTAACATTCTTTACCGTCATACAAAAGTTAACTACTGAATAGTTACAGAAGGTAACATGTTGGAATTTGTCGTACTCAGCATGCAATTTGACTCTTGAATACACTTGTACGCTTCACTGCTCTCCATTTTGTTGCATTACACTGGATTAAATTTTGAGTTCATTCTGTACAGATAAATAAATAGAGATTATCCGTTTTTCCAATAGTATCGTATTTCAAATTGCGAGCATGTGAAAGCATATCTGTCCACCAGTGGGGGCATGACAGAAAGTAATTGAGCACCACTGGACTATTGTAATTGTCTAAGCTTTGTGTACAACTGGGCAGATAATCCACTTCATTCAGTCTGTTTTAGGGCTGTGGTGTTTCTCCAAAATATTTGTCAGTGAATATGAACAGCAAAGAGAAAGAGAGGGTGTGGAGCAGATTTAGAGGCCGGCTGCCCTTAATCTGCACAATTTTACTTAGACGCCATATCATGCTAGCTGTGCAAGGTACCCCAAAGTTGACATCTTAAGTCACTACCTGACTTTTTGGGTGCTTCTTCACCAGATGGATTCCTGCTGGCGACATCTTTTGCCCAGAGCTTTCATGCTTGTAAATCTAGGGCTGTCTGACACATACTGTTTGTATAACAGTTCTTTTTCCTTAGATTTTTTTTTTTTGCAGTGATTGAAATGTTAATGACAAGCCCCGGAACAACAATGGAAATGAAAAGTACTGAGGCTATGGCTTTTGAGCTGCTTAAAGGTTTAAAAAAAATGTTTGAAGTGGTTTTGAATTACATCAATGAAAAGCTCTTGATATTTACTTTTTGGTCAAAGCAAAAACAGTGTCGGGTTTATGAAAGTCAGCCTGTGGCGCTTAATAGTAATGTGTTACACATATTTTTACTCTTAGCTTGAGTTAACGCTTGTTTTTATGTGGAAAATGTGGTCAGTATTAACTTGATACACAAGAGACTGCAAGAGAGAGAAACGGGCAAGCCACTATGCAGGAAAGCCCAGTGTGTTTGTTTTAATGGACAGTTGTGTCATGTATGGTAATAGACTGGTGACAGCTGTCTCTACCTATGCTCCCCTCATCCTCAGCTGTTGCCCTGCCCTGTAGACAGCTGTTCCCCAACACACACACACGGCTGCAAATGGTCTCATTTATCTGCCAGCGGGTGAAAAGTGTGCCTGTGACTCAGCAGACTTACTGTTTGACCCGTTTACTGTACATGGTGTAGTGTAGCTCGGAAGGATGCCAGTGGCACTCAAATGTCACGTATACAGTCAGATACATATTTGTCTTGTGAATAAAACACCGACATTTAACACAATTCCCATGTAGAACAGTACGCTTTAGATCAGGGGTCTCAAACTCAGGGTCTGGGCAAGGCTGGGCCGCATCAGGTTTTCCAAAAAAAAACAAACGCATTTATTAAAAACAGAAAAATATACAAACTTTTTCAGTTTTTTGTTTCCGATTTTCTACAATAAAAGCTCTGATAAAACATTCCACTGTTCTCAAATATCTAAATTTTTATTTTTCTGCACAAAATAAGATGAAAAATAAATAAACAAATCAAGAACAAAAAAAATCAATCAATCAGTAATAAATAAATATAATAATATTTATTGTCTAATAATATTATTATAATATTATTATAAATAATAAAAACTTAAGAAACCACATATAGTTGGTGGGTAGACAAATTGTTTTTTTCAGATTAAACTGAACAAAGCATTATTAGAGCCCTGTAGACATGACAAAACACGACTATAGTCACATTTATACTTTTTTTTATTTACAACATATTGCGCAACTGCAGAGTCTTGAGACACATGCTAACTCGCAAACTAGAGAGCTAGCGACCTAAACGGTAGCCTTCAAGTTATTTCCTTTAAACTTAAATAACCAAAAACTTACCACTTCCTCACGGATAGGGAGGATAACTATTAACAGTTATTTAACCTTTAACATGAACATTAATCAAACGTAATAATTTTTTCTGGGTACATGATACCATACAGCATCCATATCAAACTTGCGAGGGCTGCACTAACATTAAACTTTCATATCAAGGCGGGGCCTCAAACTAGTGTCCTGCGGGCCACATTTGGCCCGCGGGCCGCATGTTTGAGACCCCTGCTTTAGATGTTTGTGTAATTAACCCTGTTGTCATTCTGTAGCACTTGGTCAGTACATTCATGCCTGTGGTTCATCTCTCACCCATCTGGCGACAAGATGAGGCCCCACTCATGTTTTTTTTTCATCTTTCTTCTGAAGTCTTTTATACCAAGCGATGACAGAGTACGACGTGTGAAATAAGACATTTACTGGAACATTTGAAGGACATTTTGTTTGAAACAGTTTTAAGGATCCCTTATTAACTGTACTGGCACGTAACATTTGAATTAATTATATAACCATCAGAGATGAAAGTGACTTAACCGCAGTTAAAGTAAGATGTTGAAGCAATATAATCCCCTTATCTTGTGCCAAAACGAAATACCGTAAATCAATTAGATAAATAATAAATACATACATGAATTAGCTGTTAAATAATTAATGAAATAAAACATTTAATGTAATCCTAATTAGTGTCAATGAATTTATTTCCTCAACCCTTTTTGTATGTATTTTATTTGTATTTGTTCATGCCTTTTTAATAAATAAATGGACAATAACTCCCCTTCCTGTATTTAATTGGCTTAATAATTAATTCAATTTGGTACATTAACCTCAGTATATCATTACAATAGGGCTTAAAGGGAAAAATATATATGCTTTTTCTGATTTCTTGTGTTTAACGATGCCAAAGTTTCAGAAAATGAGGTTTTGGAATTGAGCCCTAAAAGAAGTTTGGAATGGCTGAAAACACTAGGTTTCAAAATGTGTGGTAAAGCCGTGCCTTTGTGATGTCACAGAGGCGCTCTGCTTTCCCCACCCTTCCCCAAGCTCTCCTTCTTTGTTTACGAAACAAACTCAGGCAAACTCAAGTTATTGAATTTGGTGATTCCCAGCAAGAGAAAAATATTTTCATCTGTCAACAGCATTTCACACGGGACTGGTTTTGTGAACATGAACGGGAAATATCCAAATAACTTTTGCCGGAGCCAGAAGCAGCGCACTCTCGCCGGGAAAGGTGCATTCATTTTGGATCATTAGGCTCTAAAATTGATTCTCAAATGAAAATAACGCTATTTGAAGATATATCATTAACAGCAGCACTGATGTTGTACTGATATAGTATCATTATTTAGCATCATCCTATGTTTCCAGACATTTGCTGACAATAAGAAATGACAGAAAACATCACAAGCTTATGTAAAAGCATGCACTTTATTGAACCTCCATGATTGACACATTGCCTTTATCACCAACCCTGACTAATACTATTCGCAAAAAGACAATAAAAACATTTGCATTTTAAACAGAATTATGAGGTGGGAAAGAAATTTGTTACAAATCTGATTTGTCAATGCTCATATTCTTCTCCTTCCTTTCTCTAAACAAGCTGGAGATGGAAGTGGGCGTTAGACAAACACTCGGCCAGCTCATGTGTCGGGGTTGTTGCTGAGCCGTTGGCAAGTGATGCAATTGGGTTCTTAATGATGAAAATATCCCCTGCAGATCAAGTCGACACCAGGAAATTGGAACGTCGCCGTGTTATGACTGCTATCATGCGTGTCGCTTATGTCTTGTGTTGGTATTATCAGCCATGTTGATGTGAAGCGGAAGCAGCTGCATCACTTAAGAATCGGTCTATAGTACACCTCTGTCTCTTCCTTAGGTACCAACCAGTGGCCTCGTGCCAGTGGACAGACCCCATCTTCTCCAAATTATGAGAATTCGCTTCACTCACTGGTAAGCCTCTTTTTCTTCTTCAACTGGATGTGATAGCTCACTTTAGATAAGTTACCAACCTTGCATGACAATGAGATCCCTGCAGAAGATGACAGGGAGGGTCGAAGGATAACCAAACTGAACAATACCTGTCCCTTGGGGTGTGCCATCTGTCCTCTCTCCACCAGTCGGGATGGGGTTGGTGTTGGTTGGGGGAGGGGTTCAGTTTCAGGGTGCTGGTGACAGCTACAGTATATATGCTGAACTACTTATTTTGTCAAGGATTCCTTTGCGGCCATGAGCACACATATAATTTAATCAAAGAGACATACTGTCTTAATAAAGGTATGAGTTTCCAAGTAGCTGAGTTAAAATTGACTGAGGACTTTGGAAAGCCCCATGACTTGGACAATTGAGGCTGAGCAACTGTCTAAACATGCCAGTTGAGGATTAGATTACAGATGAAATGACTAATAGCTAATGGATTGGGACACTCTTGGTCATATAACACAATGCTAGAACTTGGCCGCAAAGCCAACAAGTTTCCATTTACTTCACTTGCCTTCAAACTATTTATAAAGAGTATACAATACATAGTTTTATCACATACTACAGTATTAATTGGCCCTGTACCCTAGAAACCGCCCATGAATGATACGAATGTTGGTACCGCAGTACACATTATATGAATGTTGTAAATATATGGTGCTCAAAAAATGTAAACACCAGTGTGATAGAAGATTTTCAAAACATTTTCATCCTTACAAAGTGATTGGTCAGCAGATGTGAGCAAATCCTGTTTCTTCTCAAGTACTACAATCTCTCTTCTCAGGGCATTGTCTGCTCTTTTCATAATCCTATTCTTATTTATTTGACTTTGCCAGAAAAACAGAGTTCATCAGCAGTTACATGAGCATCTTCAGGATGCCATGTCTTTCTTAAAGGATGTCTGTGAGGTACTACTGCCCTTTCAGATAGAGCTCTCTTGTCTATTACATCCTCCATGCGTTGTCCCCATTTTTAAATGCTCTCACAAAATCAACTTGCTCTCATCGTTCCTCACCGTGAACTGCAGCTTTCATTTTTTTATTGCCTTTGTTGCCATATTTATATATTGTTGTCTTATTAGCCATTCTTGTTTGCCGTAATCTGCTTCATTGCCAATGTTAAGTCCATGCTATGTGAATACTATTCAGTTTCACACACAAGTTGATGTGATCATGTGCAGAAATTTTCTTTATCTTCACTTTTCAAGTCCACACCATCCAATCACTGTTTTCAATATAGGTCCTAATGTGCTTATACTAAGCTGCTCTGTCCTTCTTTTTCTCTCCTCTCACAAACTCTGACCTTCCACTCTACAATCCCCCTGGTCTCCTCAGTCTCGAATGGAGGATCGCCTGGACCGACTGGATGATGCAATCCTTGTACTGAGGAACCATGCAGTGGGCTCCACCACTAGTCTAGCTAGTGACATCCACAGTTTGCTAGGACAGGCACAAAACGGGCCAATCTCAGCCATCGGAGCAAGTTTCCCTGCGTCTGCGTTGGCTGCAAGTCGAACAGCTGCCATGGTATGAAGACATCACGCAAGATTTAAATTGTTCCATTTGCTTAATTAAGATATTGTGTTAAGTTCTTGGAACACATAAGAAAATACAAACACACACCGAAAAAATATTCCATTGCCATGTGATGAAAGTATACTTCACATGCCGAGCAGTCGAGTTAATCCTGACATATTTTCCTTAAATGTAATTGCTGAGTCCTTCCAAGTTATTTACTGAGTTTGTATGAATTAGCATTTTTAGTTTGTCAGTTCTTTTTATTTGCTGGTTATTAAGCACTGAGCTGCGGCGGTGACTGCAAGATAGAATTTACTGCGGTTGCACTAACACAGCACTTCCTGGTGGGAAGAGCTCCCCTTGGACGAACTCGCCAGCTTCGGCACAGCCACAGGCTTTTAGTCAGGATGACACCCCCCCTTTTTTATTGCTTCTTTTTTAACAAGCAAGGAAATCTGAATGCTTGGGAGCGTGCGTCTGCGCCCAGTGCCTCCACCCAAAACAGAGGTCCTCAGCTGTATGGTAATTAGGCCCAGCCAAGAAAATGGCAGTCGTCTTTTCTTGCCAGGCCCCCCACCCCCTCTGTTTAGGCACCTGTTGAGAGTGCGGTAGTGATTAGCGTAGCACTGAGGAAGGGGAAGGGGTTAACAGAGGCCAACAGTGACAGGGGATTACATAAATAAGCCTTTGGAGGGAAAAAAAAGCAGTGGAGAGATACCCTGCAATGTCAGTGATACTTTTCTGGTGTTTATTTGCAAATATAAAGAGAAGAGAACATATGGTGAACATCTGAAGTCATTGACGACTTGGTACGGCATGCTGGGTGTTTCACTGATGAATGTGGACAGAACAACAAGGATATCTCCTAATTGGACAGGCAGCTTTTGAAAGCGAACACCAAAGAAATATTCTCTTTTTAGACATGCAAAACAGTCTTGGTTGTGGTTCAAGTGTTGAAATTGGTAACATGAATGACTCACAACATTTTGAAGTCTACAAATACATGTTGACGTTTCGAGATGTTGAATGAGAGGAAAATCCATTCATCATTTTTCTATTTTTTTTTTCTATACTGCTTGGTCTCATAAGGGTCATATGGGTGAGTTGTAGCCTACCCTTGCTGATTTAGGGCGAGAGGCAGGATACACCACTGGTCACCAGTCAATCATAAACAAACAGCCATGCACACTCACATACACACGTGTGGACTTAACATACTGTATATATGTTTTGGGGACTGTGTACATGGAGAAAAGTTTTCTGTCTTTTTTCAACAGAAAAAACATGTATATAACATTTATGTTGGAATGGAATGGAATGGAATGGCCTTTATTGTCATTATACAAGATGTACAACGAAATTGGAGAGCTTCTCCTTTCAGTGCAGTAGTCAAGTTTAAAAAACAAAAAAAAATTAAATAAGGTAGAGTAAAAAAGACAATTTAACAAGATATATACAAGATATCCAAACTATACACACAGTATTGCACAGGAGCATATGCAGGAGCAGATATATTAATTTTAGTGCAATGATAAATGGGTTATAGTGCAAATAATGACTGAATATACAGATGAGTAAAGTCACATATGAGTGTATTGTATTGGGTTGTTAAATAAATAAATATGATTGAGGTAGTAACAGAGGCAGTGATGGAAATATTGCACATTTGCATTATGCTAATGACCGGGTATGTTACATTTATTGTATGTTGCAATAAATGTGCCATCTTTTTTAAACTAGTGTTGGGTATTTTATTTCAGCGTACATCACTGGCTATTGGTTTAGAAGTAATACAATAGTAGAGCATTGCAGTATGCTTGGTATCCACTCTTAATTCCTGTGGTGTGTGATTCTACACTTTTATTTGATGTTGTTGTGCATGGATGCTTTAAACAAATATGGAAATGTGCATGAAATTGGAATAGGTTCAATAAGCTTTGCTTCACCGTACTCCTTTTCGGTCATTTGGAATTGTAACAAGTATTTCAATGTAAACTGTATGCAAAATAAATGTAACCATTTACCATTTTGTTTGCTGCTGTATTGTTTTATGTAGAGGATGTCAACTTCCTGATTTAACAATGCATCTCCTGTTTTTGTTGCAGAGTTCTGCTCATGCTGATGACGCTGCTAGCCTGAACAGCCATGGAGGCCTGCCAAGCGCCGGTTCTACATCCAGCACAGAACTCAACCATCAAGTTGAAACGTTTAGAGGTCCGATGCTCACCAACATTTTTTTTGTGCTCCTTTTTATGACGACTAGTCATCTTTACTTACCCTCTTATCTTCTGTTCCTGCTACAGGCTTGGCTGGACAGGTGGCCGCCGCGTTGGAGCTGAAGATGGAGAAGCAGGAAAAGGATGACATGAACGATTGCCTCTCGGGTGATGACAAGTCAGACGATGAGAGTGACAAACGAGATCTGAAAACACCTCGGGCTAGCACACGAACAAGGTAATAATACTATTTATAGTGTTGAATACTTATTAAATCGTTTTTGTTTTTCTAAAGACAACAGTGCAGGAACGATGTCGATTTGAAAGACTTTGTACTGGTGTAAATGGTCCAGTTAGCGCCACTATTTGATTATTCACATAGTAGCCGGTTGTTAATTAATCTCTGATTAGTGCGGGGTCAAAAACATTTACATTAACAGCTGTGGCTGTTGGTCTTATTAACTCCAGAAGATGGCAGTAGCTGCATTTGAAGTAACATGAGTGGTCAGCATCCAGCAACTTTATCTACCTCTGCATGTGCCTTAAAATGTTGGTTGCACTTCTCACTTTCCATAATGTTACAATACAACAGTTATCAGCGGTATTAACACTGCGTGAGCATTCCAAGATAGATTCTATTGATACTGTATTTATGTTTACGCATTTACGCTACTGCGTAAATGTCCATGCAATCAAAGAGAGTTTTCCTTTCCACTTCACCTGCACTCTAAACAAAAATGTTATATATAAAGAGTATTCACGGATGGAAACCTTTCACATTTCACCAGGAATGCAGCCTTTTTGTAACAAAAAAAGTTTTGGCTATAATTATAACATATATGGTATCTGTATAATGTTTCTTGATGGTTTATTATATAGCTATACATAATTAATATACAGTCCATTCGGAACGTATTGACAGCGCTACATTTTTTCCACATTTGTTTATGTCACAGCCTTATTCCAAAATTGAATTGAATTCATATTTTTCCCATAATGTTTTTTTAAATTGTTGCATATTTATTACAAATAAACAAATGAATAATCACATTTACATAAGTATTCATAGCCTTTGCTGTGAAGCTCAAAATTGAGCTCAAGTGCATTTGGTTTCCACTGATCATCCTTGAGATTCATGTAATTTTTCAGTTTTTTATTTTTAATAAATTGGCAACAATTTCCAAAAAAATAATTTTCACATTGCTGTTATGGGGTGTTCAGTGTAGAATTTTTGAGAAAAAATTTTTTAATCCATTTTGGAATAAAGCTGTGACATTTTAAAAAATGTAGTAAAGGTGAAGTGCTGTCACTGTACATAATCCATGAGAAAATTTTGGTATTATTAATATGAATTTCTCTCAAAAGGTCTAAGATCTAAATTAATAATAATGGTGATCATGGCAATTATATTTGTTTACTATATGCTATTATTTAGAAATGTATACTAGTATTCTGAGTATTATTACTATTATTATTATTATTGTACAGCTATTAATGAAATATTAACTTGGTAAAAAGAGGGCAATACAACATAAATCAAATGTAATTAAGAATATTGTCTTTATTGCCTACTATATGGATAAAGGTATTGAGAATTAGTTCTTACAATGGTAACAGCCAGAGGTCCCATTATGTTTTTGCCATATATTATACATTATGTATACCGTATGTGACTAAGTTGTGAGTAATTATTGTGTCCCGCAGCATCACAGAGGACGAAGACCTGAATCCAGAACAGAAGGCAGAACGGGAAAGAGAGAGGAGGATGGCCAACAACGCTCGGGAACGCTTGCGAGTGCGAGACATCAACGAAGCCTTCAAGGAGCTGGGTCGCATGTGCCAGTTGCACCTGAAGAGCGAGAAACCTCAGACCAAACTGCTCATCCTCCATCAGGCCGTGGCCGTCATCCTTAGCCTGGAGCAACAAGTCAGAGGTCAGTTTCACAGTGAATGCTTCATCTTACTGGTACAAATAAATATTCCAAAGTGATTCTTAATTTATATTCCGTGTAACTGTGAAGCTGTGTACACATTTTAATAGTGAACAGTTGGTCACACTTCCTCTGCTTGCCAACTCTTCCAAAGTATGTCCTAGTTTTTCATCTGTCTGTCCACTCTGTGCTCTGCTCCCTTTTGGCTGCAGCCTCAGCTGAGTCACCTACAGTTGACAAGTTTTTGCTCATTCCATTTTCTTTCATGGCCAGCTGGCTCACAACGTACTCCTGTATTGTAGCATTAGTAATAATAATAATAATAATAATACATTTTAGTTGTATAGCGCTTTTCAAAATACTCAAAGACACTTTACAGAAGAATGAAGTTGAATAAAGCAAGTAAACAGAATAGAAGACACCAAAATACAACATTCATTGGTTAATAAATACACAGCTAAAACATGAGTAAAAGCGGGTCGGGGCACAGCAGTCTATATATATAAAATAATAAGATCTAATAATAAGATAATAATAAAGATATAAAAAGTTAGATATTAAAAACAGAATTAAAGAGGTGGGTTTTGAGTTGTTTTTTGAAGGTGGGAAGGTCAGGGCAAGCACGGAGTGAATGGGGCAAAGAGTTCCAGAGGGTGGGGGGCAGCGATGGAGAAGGCTAGTACAGGTGGTAATGAATATACTAAAACAAAAAATGAAAGGAAGTGAATAATGTTTGAATTATCCTTTGACTGTCTGTCTCTACAGAGCGGAATCTGAACCCCAAAGCGGCCTGCCTTAAGAGAAGAGAAGAGGAAAAAGTATCTGCCGGCTCCGGTGAGGGCCAACAAGGTCACACGGGGGTCCACCCAGGTTTGACTGACACGTCCAACCCCATGGGCCACCTTTGAGGCGTTGACAGGTACACGAATCTCTGTGGTTTTTAATTGTCAATGTAATTATCTGTAAAGATCCTTGATGTCTTTAAACTGTCTTTGTCACCAACAGTCCGTAAGTCAAAGCTAGTGTGTTTTATGACATGAAACAACAACAAAACATAACAGCCTTTCACATTGGACAAAGCTACAGTAGGACTAGGTAACGTGTGGACATTTGACTTGATAAATCACGACATTAATCAAACGACATGCCAATTTCTTTACTTTTGATCAAACATCTGATTAAAAATCTCCCAGGAGGTGGCAGACAAACTATAAATGAAAAGAAATAATTTGTCTGATTTGTCTGATTCTGATCAAAAAATATTGATTTCAGTGGATATAAGAAGTGAACATACCATGATGAGACCGTGATAACATCATTTCAAAAATTGTTCCACCTTAAGTGTGACCTTGGTTTGATATGATTTGCATCATGAGCTCCATATTCCGTATAAGTTGGCCTTGGTTTCATCTGTTGAAAGAATCTGATTCCACAACATTTTGGGTGGATGCACTTGCTACCCACAGTAACATTTAGTGGTGGTTCCATCATGCTGTGGGGCTGTGTGGCCAGTGTACTGGTACTGGCGATCTTCTTCAAGGTCATATGGATTCCAGTCAGTATCAGCAGATTCTTGCCAACAGTGTTCAAGAATCAGTGACAAAGTTGAAGTTGCACCAGGGCTGGATACTTCCAACCAGACAATGACCCTAAACAACACTCTAATTCTACTAAGAGGTACAAGTAGAACGTTCTGGAATGGCCATCTCAGTGGTGTGATTTAAAGCGGGCTGTCCATGCTCGGAAACCATCAAACCTGACTCAACTGGAGATGTTTTGTAAAGAAGAATGGTCAAAAATACCTTCAATCAGAGTCTGGACCCTCATTGGAAGTTATAGGAAGCGTTTAGAGACTGTTATTTCTTCAAAAGGAACATCTCCGAATTATGATGTCATTCTTCTGTTGGGGTGCCCAAATCTAGGTACCTGCCTACTTTTGTTTAAGTAATTATTGGACATTTTCTGTAAATCCTATGAACTTCATTTCACTTCTCATCTATCACTGCATTGGTCTGCTATATGATATATTTAACTGAAATGGCTGATTCCAACAACCAGTGATTTATAAAGGAAAATCTTGAAAATGATCAGGGGTGCCCAAACCATTTCATACCACTGTATTATAAATTATGGCTACAGATTTGATATGATGTCAAATGTTCAAATACTATTGAGAGCTACAAACGAATAATTGTAAATGCAAATACTGGACCTAACTGTACTATGTCAAGACACCTTTTTCTTATACTATTCTTTTAATTAATCATTCTATCAGTCTGTTTGGGCTTTCAAAAACACCCCAAATCTCTCATATATTAAATGCATTTCTCTTTAGACTAAATGGATTTAGGTCTGAGCTTTCGTTGGGCTGTTCTAAAACTGTAACCCATAATTAAAGTAAACCAAAGCCTGATTCTGTCCCCACCATTCTTCCTGATGACTATGGTTTGTGCACCAAACCTTGATTAGGTGTGTTCACTGTTTATATCCACTATACAATAAATGTGTTTTCGTGTTTTTTGATGACAAGAGGACCACTTCTGATGCTGTTATTTCCTTCTCTCTGACAGATCAGAGAGATCCCCAACATTTAGTCTCGTCTGTGAGATGGCGACCTGGCCTCCCAGTGATGCAGGGGGGAGCTCAAGCTCTGTTAACGCCACTTTGGAGGAGAAAAGACCACAGGAAGTGGAACCACAAGACTATATAACACATATCCAGTCCCGAGACTGACGAGGAGCCCAGCGGTCCATGTGCAGATTACTCCCCCCAAATTAACCGCGCTGAACCTAGAGCACATATCACGCATATCTGCATGGAGCGTGTTGCTTCTGAACAATCAGAGACGTCGCAATCTCCTCCGACTCCAAGCGGAAGTTGTCTCGTGCCTAAACTGAATTGACAAATGCATTGTAACACCACCTTTTTTTTTTCTCTTTCTATTTATTATCGTAATGAGCTCAAAGTGTATTGTCTAAAGGGAAAATATATACAGTAGAATTTCATGCAGCCTTTCAGTTGAACTATAGTTTGCCACTGTCGTTCTTACAAACAGAGCACTCCAGCCTGGTAAGTCTAAATGAGGGGGATATTTAATTTATTGTCCATTTTAAAGGCACGTTTATACAAAATGGAAAATGAGCAAAACACTAAAGCACCCCCCCCCCACACCAAAAAAAGAGAGCATCTATTTATTTTTATATTTTCTTCCTTCTTCCACCTTGTTTGTTTAGTTTTAATCAGGATGTGTGCGTCGACTATGCTGATGGGACAGACCAATGGCAAACTCTAGTTGTACTGAAAGCTCCCATTTCATCATTTCAAATTACGGATTGTTTCCTTAGGTGGGAAAAAAAAACTACACATCAAATCTCATCCGCATTCCCTGCATATTTTTAGTGTCTTAACTAAAGGAAAAGGGGACTTCATTGCCTTTGGCGTCCTTTGCCATAGAGTGTTCTATGTAAGAAGTGACATATTCATGCAAATCCTGTTACAGTATGTTTAGTTGCTGATATAGTCCCAGCTTATAGTTTTTGTTTCCAGCTATCAATTTACCAGATTGCTTAAAAAAACAAACGACGACCACTTTTTCTCCTGGCCTGATTATCTTTTTTCTTCAAACTTTAAAAAGCAGGTATACATTTGTGTTATTGTTGTTTGCTTATTTGTAAACAAGTCACTTCATTCAGCTTCTATCATCGCATATATTTTGCTACATACTATAACAATAAGACAGACTTGATATTTCACAAACGTTGCTGAATTATTAAAAAAAAAGGTCATTTTTTTCATTGTAAGCAAATAATGAACAAAGTAAGTCTTGTGTCTTTGGTTATGGCTTTATTTTTGTATGTTTACTTATACGTGTGCATGTGTTATTTTTCTTTGGTCTTAAGACTTTGCTTTATATTCCAATTAGTTAATTGTATGTTTTGTTGTACCCGTCATTATGTACATTGTAAACAAGGCCGCCACATTCAGAATGGAGCGCCGTATTCTGTGCAAAAAGGGACTCAGTTTCAAATCAAAGATGCCACAGCAAAAGTTTACATTTGGAATCTATTTGTATTTGTGTGTCCACTCTCTGAATGTGGCCTTGTTGTTCATGACAGTATTCACACGTGTGTATTCATCTTTATGGACTTCCTGCTTCATTTCCTTCATTTGATATTCCCGTCTTCTTCTTTGCCACGTTATACTTTGCTGTATGCCCAGACACTTTCCCTTGTATAATATATGAAACACAGAAAATCAAAAGGAGGGGAAAAAAAACATTTGGCTTATTTTTCACTGTAGTTAGTCTTTTATACAATAATACCGTAAGAATATTTCTTGAACTCTAAATATTACTCTTTCTAGATTTTTGAAAGCAAAAGTTTTGAGTAAAAAGTTTCTTACTTTATTTTACTATATTAGATAGTAAAATGTACGGTTACTTACCATGACGTCTTTGTTATTACTGGAAATTTCAATCTGCTTCTCGGGAGCACACGGCTGCTCGAATGATGGAGTCGTCGCTAAAAAAAAAAAAAAGGCCTCACTATGAGCCCACCATTCATTTTACAAGTCTTAGTTGTTGATTGAGAACCATTTGTGTCAAAACTTCAAGGTGTTGTCAATGCACATCACAAAAAAATGAGGCAATGAGAATTTCAATTTTCTGTCTTTTTTCAACAGAAAAAAATGTGTATATAACATTTATGTTGCAATAAATGTGCCATCTTTTTTAAACTAATGTTGGACATTTTATTTCAGCCTATATCACTGGCTATTGGTTTAGAAGTAATACAATATCTACTATTGTATTACTTGTATTGTATTAATCGCATTGCAGTATGCATGGTATCCACCCTTAATTCCTATGGTGTGTGATTCTACACTTTTATTTGATGTTGTTGTGCATGGATGCTTTAAACAAATATGGAAATGTGCACATTGTACAGCCAAAAATATGATTGTCCCAAGACCAGCTGGGATAGGCTCTGGCTTTCCTGAAAAAATTGACATATTGGTGTTTTCTTTCTATTGTAATTCATCAAAAAGACAAAAAAAATGAGCTAAACAAAAGGTAGGAGTGATGCAGTAAAAGTGTTTGCTGAAGGTGTCTGCATACATCTCCGAGCTCAGTCCGCCACTTGTCCCGTGACCAAGATGAATGAATCCCGAAAGGCTCGTGAAAATGTCTCTCCAAAAGCTGGATGTGTGCCGTGCTGTAAATCACAGGCGTGGTGCATCTGCGTGGAATTATCACTCTCCAGATGTGAGCACTCCTCACGTCCGCCGAGGTCTGAGCCCACATCCGCTCCCCAAAGTGCTGACTGCTGCTGTCTGCCCAGAGATGCAACGTTAATCACCAACGTCACATTTCAATACTTTTTTTTTTCTTCTGCAGAGGAGGGTGGGTGGAAAAAAGGCGAACATGTGAGAGTGTTGGACTGTAGGGTGTTCAGATTTTCTGTAGGAGTGGGACCACCATGTCTGCAGGCTGACTTCCTGTCATGGCTGCTGGGCCAGAAAGTCCTTGGCTCGCATCCTCCAAGACTGACGAAACGAGTCTGCTGCTCCCTACAGTGAGTGTATTAGCCTGTGTATTATCACTCTTTTCACAGTGCATGTTTGATTCCATTCTCCAATCTAACATACTAATTCAAAACTGGGCTTTTTTTCTGTAAATCATAGGACTTAATCCCACCATGTTGTATGGACCATCCATTTTCCACATTCCTTACACCATTCAGGGTCATTGTTGAGCTGGAGCCTATCCCGACCAAATGACACTGGAGTGATGACATGTCAACCTCGGTGCAGAAGTGATGTGTTTGACACGAGGCCTTCCACATGTCATCCCTGTGTTTAGTGGGTAGCACCGTGGTTTGCACTGAGCATGCCCGGAGAAACCAGCTGTGGGAACTCACCATGAGAACACAGCTCTCATTGTGGGTTGTTGCTCTGTAAGCCAACACAGTGGCACACAGCTCAGATTAAAGGCTGAGGAGGGGGGGCTGTCACTCTCTGTGGTCACTAATACTAACTGTAGACCACAGCAACGACACAGGGGGCTAGCCCACACGCCACCTTTAATGCATTGCTATGAGATAATCTACAACAATAATCATGACAATCCATCCTTCCATGTTCTATTCTATTCTTGTCCTGGAGCCTACCCCAGTCCACACCCACACAAGCATGAAACATGCAAACTCCACACAGAGATGCACAACAAGGATTCAAGTCAGGCAGTGTGGCTACTACTAGTTCACCGTGCTGCTGCGTATAATACTATTAATAATACTAATACTACAAATAATGGACCAGTACAGGGTGTACCCCACCTCTTGCCCACAGTCAACTGGGATAGGCTCCAACATACTCCCGCAACCACAGTAATACAAATAATAATACTTATAATTATTATTATTTATTGAAATTATTATTCACCGGCACGGTGGAATAGTGGTTAGCGTGCAGACCTCACAGCTAGGAGACCAGGGTTCAATTCCTCCCTTGGCCATCTCTGTGTGAAGTTTGCATGTTCTCCCCGTGCATGCGTGGGTTTTCTCCGGGTACTCCGGTTTCCTCCCACATTCCAAAAACATGCTAGGTTAATTGGCGACTCCAAATTGTCCATAGGTATGAATGTGAGTGTGAATGGTTGTTTGTCTATATGTGCCCTGTGATTGGCTGGCGACCAGTCCAGGGTGTACCCCCACCTCTCGCCAAAGCTCCAGCACCCCTGCGACCCTCGTTAGGAAAAAACAGTAGAAAATGAATGAATGAATGAAATTATTATCATTATTTGTGTTACTAATAATATAAAATGGTGTGATCAATTAATCACCTGATTATGAATTGTAATTAATATTGTGACACTGTCAGCATTTACACGTACAATATTTGTGTTCTTATCATTACAGCTACTCCGAGTGCTATCAATATTTTTATGATGTGTATATTTTAATTTGTGTTGCGTTCACTGCTCCTCACGCCAATGCGGATACGTTATTTTCCACTAGATGGCGATCTTGAGTTTAAAGACATGCAGCAAAGGCAACTAGTTGAACCACCATCAAACTTTTAGGTATCTACAAGTCTGCAATGATTTAAAATCATATTTCATTGCTGATTATGTGATCTTCATATGGCAATACATCTATTTTGTCTTTATTATAAATATTTACAGGATCAATACAGTTGATATTTTTGGATAATAAAGCAGTATCTCATGACAAAACAAGTAAAGCAATTGTCGTGTACAGTAGTAGAACCACGGGTGTACGCTTACTGAATCCTAATGAAGTCATCAGTGGTTGAGGCTGGGCTGGGTCCAGTTGGTCCAGTTTGTCTTGGTGCTCCACGACCCAGGGTTCTCAGTGGGTGGGTCGGCGCGCTTGTTTCAAGAGGCGGGGCGGGCCGTAGGCGGGGCGGACGTCCTCCTCCTCCTCAAACTGTCTCCCTCAGTTTAGAAGCACTGCGATAAATGAGTTGGCAAACTACGACTACGACACTTTGCTAACCGTATTAAAATTTGACAAACATATATAATTATCTTCAAATACCCGGGGAAAAGTCAAGAAAACGACTGCTGTTGGTGAGTCGGTAACACTTTTCACTGATATTCGGTTTGTTTTGGGAATGGTCGTTAAAATCAACAAGTGGCTACAAAAGCTGATTTCACGTCTATAAAAGCTTTACATTGTAATTAAGATAAAGGAAAGTACTGTGGAGGAAATGTCAGGTTTTAAACAAGCTCAATGGTGGCTGATGAGTTTGATGCCACCTGTTGCTCGGAGCAGCGATGTTAAATGTGAAACATAAAAGTGCGTCAATTCAAATGTGCTAGTGCTAGAACTCCAAATCTCTGCTAGTGTTTTAATCCAAGTGATTTAATAGTTCCAATTTATGTTTATTTACCGCTCCTCCTCGGCAACACCCAGTTACGTAAGTTTTTAATATCTTTCCCCGAGTGTAAATCCTTGCTGCGGTCTTAGCTCCACTTTCTTTTAACATTCACTACAATTGCGCCATTTGGGACTTTTGTTTTGTTCTGGTGGCTCAGTGCAGGTTATCAGTATTGTCAGGCCAGAGAATGGGGAGATAAACGTGCTTTGGCAGATGAAAAGCTACAGGACTTGACATCCTAACCTGGGCCCAATGTTGACCTATGGGCCGTGAAGGCAACACAGCATCTATGCAGCACTCTACTACAGTACACTGCTGCTCCTGGAAGGAAAATAATATAGTCTGCACAGTTGTTGGAGCTCTTGTGTGTCGGATGCATGTGACACTTTGCGTGAAATGCCCTATTGTGTGATCCCCAGCATCAACAGCACTCACCCTCCTTACCAGGAGACCTTTGGGGTTCTTTTTGGGGGACTAGTTCTAAAAACATGGCCTGCACTCTTTCCCAGTTATAAAACGCCTATATAATAATTCACACACACTGCTCACTGCAATGGTAATGTTGATGGGTTAGTTTATTTGGAACATGCATAACAAAGTAATATTGTTCATTGATTGATGTTCACAATTGCACAATGTCTGAAAAGGAGTAGGAAGCAGCAATTACTAATAGTAGTTTGCTGCACGGTTCTCTAGTGGTTAGCGCGCAGACCTCACAGCTAGAAGACCAGGGTTCAATTCCACCCTCGGCCATCTCTGTGTGGAGTTTGCATGTTCTCCCCGTGCATGCGTGGGTTTTCTCCGGGTACTCCGGTTTCCTCCCACATTCCAAAAACATGCTAGGTTAATTGGTGACTCCAAATTGTCCATAGGTATGAATGTGAGTGTGAATGGTTGTTTGTCTATATGTGCCCTGTGATTGGCTGGCGACCAGTCCAGGGTGTACCCCGCCTCTCGCCCAAAGACAGCTGGGATAGGCTCCAGCACCCCCGCGAACCTCGTGAGGAAAAATGAATGAGTTTGTTGTGGCCTACAACATGCCCTGTATCATCAGAGTTGTTTCTAATATTGTGACTACCTAATTAAGCCGTATGTGAGCTCACAAAGAGAGAACCAGCGCTCAGTATGATGCAATGTAATACATAGCACTATTGGCTGCTGTCTTTTCATCACCATTGTTGATTTGTTACTTTGCAGGACGATGCAAAAAGTCCCCAATTATTCAAAACTTCAACAAGATGGCATAAGCCCAGGATAAATCCATAAATATTGGCGTGGCTGTGGAATTTTCCTCCCTGTTGCTAACAATACAAATAGGACTACACATAATAAAGTCAGGATTCTTCCTTCAGAGGTTGAGGGCTTGACTACTTCCCCAAAAGAGCATTTTCAGGGCCATATTTTTTGCACATCCCGGACTGATTACTCACTCGCTGTCAGACCTAAAAGTGAATTTATTTTGCCATGGATCATAGCTGAACTTACCTTTGTAGGCGTCTCAACGTGCTGTGAATCATCTGAAGTCTTCTGGAGCCTCCCAGGAGGGGCCCACGTCACGCTTTGAAATCCCCTCTAATAAGTGATCGTTAAAGGGACGTGTTCACGTGTTCCTGCTGACGTGACACACATACATATGCATTAGTTATGCTTGTTGTCAACCATTGACAGCAATTTGGCAAAGTCTATCTATTAATGTTAGGCTATACTTTCAATGATAAGAATCAACAACATGAATGTAAATTGTTGATCACATTTCTGAGACTGCCTCTGTGTACCATGGCCATGCACTGTGCACGGCAATTTTTGTGCAGTTTAATTCATAATTGTGAGAAATCTAGGCATTTGTTTGTACAATCTGTTTTTTTGCAACTGTTTATGACCTTCAAAATTCAGGTTTTTACATTATTAGAACCTTGTAGACATGAAATAACAGCCAAATAGTCACCGTTACAGTCATATTACCAAATATAGTGGATACAACCAGAGAAAATAAGCACTATAAGTCCTACTGTAAATTAAGCTAATGCTTGTGTGTGTTGCAATAAAGGTATTCAAGATGTGTGGCCAGGAAGTGAAATCGGTTCAGAGTTGAGTTTTAGCTGGTCACAACGGGTGCCTGTTTTATAATTATGATTATGATGTTATTATAGCTGTTGTGAGATAATTCAAAACTTCAATAAAAGTCGCAAAATTCGAACCACAATGTGGTGAGGGGTGACTGTACAGTACTAGCTGTCAAAATGATGGACACGCCTTCACATTAGTGCAAAGTTTTGACTGGTACTGAATATGCAGGTGATATGATGCTGATCCAAATTACAGTGTCTAGTTGGCTTTCTTTACAAACTCAGCTGAAGAGCACAGTCTTTGACATCTCTCCTTGCATACCTGCATGTAAATTTGAGGGTTTATAATTGGTATTATAAATAAAGCAACCTTGGTGGAGCTCAGCGTCTTTCACAATGGATCTCATTAGATTTTGCAGGGGCATCGAATGAAAGCTTTGTGATTCTGTTTTACTGCAAGACTGACAATTTGACTTTTTAAAAGGGTGCCTGTTAAAACTACAGTGTGATATGTCTTGCCTGGGTTGGCCTTTGTTGTCATCCTTATCAGGAGCCTTCGTCCTGGCCCATCATATTGTAGCATCAGGTAAATAGGACACTATCAGCAAGGCAAACAGGAAGTTGCTGAAAGCCTATTGTTCAAAGCAACACATGTTGCCTGCTGATGGCTTTGTCTCTTAGGACCTTCCCAAGCATAGATACTGTACTGTATACCTGAGGAACATTTAGGTTCCTTCTTTAGTATTTGTACACAATTTATTGGCTGCCATGTTGACAACCTGGCCCTTATTATAAATGGCAGGTTAGTTTACATTTAGTTTCCACTTTTCTCTGAGATCTTTCCTATGCAAATCCTTGATTTATCGCGGTTAATTGATTCAAGACCTGGCTGTGATAAATAAATCTATATACTATATTGTGGTTGGAGCACAAAAAACCTGTTTACGACCTTCTACATACAGTATTTACATGATTAGAGCCCTCTAGCCATGAAATAACATCCCTATAGTCACCGTCACATTTATATTACCCACTATAGTAGACATCATAAAAGAAAATAACTCATTAAATATACATGAATATAAACCACAGTTGCTACAGTAAATTTACTGACACCGAGTGAAGAGTGTATATGTCTTTAATTGCATCTTCTGAATGCCTTTATATTTGTATTTTCATTCATTTAGCAATTTTTATGTGTGAAATGCTTAATTTAGTCCAAGAATTTGTAAAATGTGCTTAAATGTGCATTTTCTTAAACAAATAATAAGCTGTTTCCAACCATGAAGCAGCGCAAATCTTTATTTTTTTTTTAAATGTGATAGAGTGAAGCCGTGAAATTTGAACCTAAAAGTGTTGAGGGATGACTGTACTTCACTTTGACTCATACCAGTGTGTTTTCTCTTAAACTGTCTAATCTTTCTTCAATATAAGTCTTTGTAAACATTGTCATACCAAGCCTGTTAGTCACTCTCATACAGTTTTGTTCAAGATTACCTGGTCATACAGGACGTGTATGCGGTTTAAAAAGAATGTGCCTCATTTTGAATCACAGATGTTCAAGGTATCATAGGTAACTTTTTGGTAACAAATGCAGATTGCATGAAATACAGCATGGCTCTAATGCTTCATCAGAACAAAGAAATACAGTAGTTTGGTTTGGTTTCTGAAAATGTGGCCCCTTGAACAATGTAGTTGAATCACCAATATCATGTTATTTCGGAATGGAATGGAATGGCCTTTATTGTCATTATACAAGATGTACAACGAGATTGGAGAGCTTCTCCTTTCAGTGCAGTAGTCAAGTTTAAAAAAAAAAAGCATATAAAAGTATAGTAAAAAAGACAATTATATACAAGATATATACAAGATATCCAAAATATACACATAGTATTGCACAGGAGCATATGCAGGAGCAGACATATTGCAGATATATTAATTTTAGTGCAATGATAAATGGGTCATAGTGCAAATAATGACTGAATATACAGATGAGTAAAGTCACATATGAGTGTATTGTATTGGGTTGTTAAATAAATAAATATGATTGAGGTAGTAACAGAGGCAGTGATGGAAATATTGCACATTTGCATTATGCTAATGACCGGGTACGTTGTATGTCAGAGTTCAGGGTGGTAATGGCTCTTGGGAAGAAGCTGTTTCTCAGTCTGCTTGTTTTTGCCTTGATGCACCTGTAGATAATAATGCACCTTACTAATACACCCTCTGTTTTTTTTTTAGAGAAAGGCCAACTGATCCAGGAAGAGGGATTTATTTTCCTTCAGCATTCCTGATGGAGTCATACCAAGTGACTAGCATTCCCAATAGTGGACCACAGCGGGGCTACATCCAAACATCTCGCACCACCCGGCTCCACAGTAATGCCGGTGGCACATATGGTCTGAGCATCCGAGTCCAGGGTATAGACGGACATCCCTATGTTGTTCTAAACAACCAGGACAGAGGTCCTCAGCCCTACATTGACCCTAATAGTAATGACTACATTGACACAGAAGGCTCTTTTATTGAGAACTACCAAGAGTATGATTTCCGAGGAGACAAAGAGGGTGGACCCAAGAGCCCCTTCAAAGAGTACAGGTCCCAGAAGATGATGCAGAATGGCTCCTCAGATTCACAAGCAAATAAAGCACAAAACCTTCTGAATTTTCAGAGGCATCCTGAGATATTGCAGCCTTATGATCCAGAAACTAACTCTCTAAACTTCAACAGTCTACCTTCACGTCCAATGTCTCTGACTGAGACTGGAACTCGGTCCTCATCGACTGTATCTGCGCCATCCCACACCAGATCCAGATCTTCTAGTCTAGACCGGAATAAAGCTTTCGCAGAATTGAACAAAAGACAAGTTCCATCTCCAAGCCTGACTGATGCTTCAGGGCAAAAACCCAAATCACCTTCTCAGGCTTCCACCCAGCTTGCTCAGCTGCAGAACAAGTCCGAGCCACAGGTGGCTCAGCCGCAATCCAAAGCTCGTCTCTGCAATCAGAGTCCACCTCAGTCCAAATCAACACCTAAAGGTTTTCCCCAACCGTCCTCCATGTCTAGTTCCACGAGTGAGCATAATAAAACATCATGCAGATCCCCCACATCATTGAGCAGTACCAACTCCAGCCTGGAACGCAAATGCCGCAAGCCAGATGTCCTTCCACTGAGGAGGTCTGACTCCAGTGGACCTGTCCTTCAGTCTACTTCTCGCTCTCGCCACTCCTCATCATCCTCCACATCTAAGCTCCATGTGGATGAACAAATTGGCGCTCTGTACGCAGACACCATCAACCGCCACGAGAACCGGCGCTACATCCCTTTCATCCCCGGGTCTGGCAGAGACATTGACACACACCACATCCCAGGTGTTGATGAGCTTATTGAGAAGTTTGACAGCAAAGATGGCAGCCACCATCGGCGGGGACGGGCCGGACGAAGAAACAGGATCAGTCCAGAGGACCGGAAGCGCTCTCACAGTGTGGATAGCGCCTTCGGACGTACTGACGCATCCAGTCCATTGGATCAGTCCAGCCGTCGTCGAGGCACATCCATGGAACACGTCCTGCGACCCTCACAGCTCCGGTTGCAGAGGACAGCTGGGAATCAGGACGCCTGGTACATGGTCAACTCAACGCCACGGTCTCGTGCCACCAGTGAACCCGGCTCTCCCCAGAACACCATGTCTACAGGTGTAGGCTATATCCAGGGATACAAAAAACCCCAGAGCCATTCATCTGTTGCCGTGCTCAAGAATAAAGACACAGTGGATAGTGTGTCTTCAGGAGGCAAGCTGTCTTTATCAAAGTCTTCTGCTGCTGACAAAAAGACTACCACAGACACAAATGTACAGGTAAATAAAACATATTGTCACTGTATTGTACTGCTTTTTGACAGCCTTCTGTTGGGTACAATGGTGGTAATGGTTTTATTTCCTTTGAACATGCATCAGATTACAATTGAATGCATCACATAATCAGTTCCACATGTCCAAAAGGAGTCGGAAGAAGCGAAGCTTATTAAACTTTTACAATCAGTTACATTTGTTCACTTCCTGCTTTCCTAATATAGTGTAAGTTTTTTAAGCTTTTTAACGTAGTCCTAGCATATAAGTGCTTCAAATTTAATTCTTCCCTGAGATCATATTTCTCCTCTCTTGTAGAGAAGTATTGGATGACATTTTTAGGTAATTGGTTATTTTTAGCCTTATGCATTATTATAGCTGCTTGAAGATGAACTATATCAGCAAGTTTAAGTATTTGTGATTTTAGAAATTAGTAGTATGTATGAAATTAGAGTTAGTATGTTCTCTGTAGGTGGTATTATGAATTATCCTCACTACCCTTTTTTGCAGTACATTTAGCCAGTGAAGATTGCTTTTATAGTTATAGTTGGTTTATTATTTTACTGACACCGCAGTGCCATCCCACATACACACAAGTTGAGCAAACCCAGCAGCTTGAGAGAAATAAAAACATTCTTTTCAAACCTGTTCAACTAACTTCAGTTTACATCAAAGGCAATATGAAGAGCATTTTTAGTTCCTTCAGTGAGTGAGTTAACAGTCTTATTTATGTATTTTGTGTTCTTACTGTACAGTATATGTCACTTCTAGTGATGTGTCATTGTCTGCTCTTCTGTGTATTACATTTGTTGAACAGGAAGACTATTTTTTGACTTTTCTCTTCATTTCCTGTCCTGTTCAGGCAACACCGGATCTCCTGAAAGGTCAGCAGGAGCTTTCACAACAAACACACGAAGAGACAGCTAAACAGATTTTGTTTAATTACCTAAAGGACGGGTGAGTTATTATTACAGCTTGATCTGTTTCTGTTTTATGCGCCATTTTCATGAGCGATTGATACTGTGAAAACACGTGCTTGGATCTTTGGGCTATAACTTGAGCCACAAAATGATGTTATTCTTCTTACTTTTGACAAATAGCACATTTTTAAGTCATGCATCATGGAGGGAGAAGTTGTTCTGTGGGAGTAGTTTTTTTTTTTTATCATAGCTGGACTGTTTATGATAAAAGTGATGGAATGTGTTCTTCTAACCCACCCAGTCCGACAATCCAGCTGTGTAGAGTTTTCATTTGTTTTGAAATCTCACTTTCTCCTCAGTGTTTTCCCTCAGCTTCAGTGTGCAGTCTTTGTGTTGCTTTGTAATCTGACACTTATTGACTGTCAAGAGAAGGCATGCCAGGTTAAGTTTGAACTGAGAAAAATATTAGTCTGTTCATTATGTTTCAAACAAAGTTTGTGAGAACCTGTAAATGAAAAATTACAGCAAATATAGTATGCGCTAACTGTTGAAATTTTAAAAGCAAGCTTTTGCATGACTACAGAAAAAGAACAGGAAACTGTTTGGGTGTGTCAGAAATCATGTCAGGAATCACTGGACGGCAAAGGAAAGGAAACCAGATGGAGGTACAGCGCCTGAAACTGAGCTTCCTTCTCAAGGCTACAAAGATAAATATTCCCAGAAAGCGGGTCTAACAGGGGTTAAAGATGTGTTATCCAAATCATCTGCATGAAGGCAGCAGGAGTTTGATAGGCTGCTGTCTGTGCCACTGACCTAATTTATAGAAATAATATCACTGTTGTGTCACTGTTGTCACAAGAAAGTAACTCCAGATTTATTGATACTGATGCTTTCGATTCCACCGACTTTTCCGAGGCCTCCCAAAGTCGACACCAGAGGTCTATTTTGCTGTGCATTTTACAGACAGGCAGTCAATTGTCAAATTGTTTACATTTAAGGTAAGGTAAGTCTCTATTATCTCACAACTGCAGAAAGGAGGCAAAAAAAGGAGACATGGACAATGTGAGCGAGGGAATTGCTGAATAAGAACACATCACTTTGGGCGTTATGATTAGTAATTAAAAAAATATCCAAAAGATTACAGAAATTACTTAAGAATTCCCCCCGTCTTGCTCCAAGAGGTTTTGGAAAATGTAACCCATTCATGTGAATGAGACACTCTTCAATACGCAACACACACATTGTTTAGGCCAGTGCTTCTCAAATAGTGTGACGCAGCAATTTTAGACGCAGGCTGATATAATTGTAATATTTTTTTTGTTGACATCTGATATCAATGTCAGAGCACTCTTAATTTTCTGTTAAAAATTTTTATTAGTGTGGTTGCAGTAGACATATCTCTCATATTCGACATCATAAGCTTGTTCAGGTGTGTGGCTCAGCTAAATGTGTTTGAATGACTGAAGCTCGCCATAAAACCATCTAACAGCCAATGAATGATTCTGGTGCCACATAGTTTAACTGTTTATGCACTGACGTGGCAGATCAAAGCACCGTGACCCTCCGTAACCCCCTAACCCCCTTCCTAAGCTGGGAATTACTGCTTTCTATTCCCAGAACGACCACCACCAGGAACCAATGCTCCAACCCCAAAACAGAGATTTTTTTCATTTTACCTTCTGCTGACTGGCCTGTTTGTGTGTCTTTGTCTTCAGAAGCAACGATAATGATGAAACAACCAAGAGAAAGGTCAACCTTGTCTTTGAGAAGATTCAGACATTGAAGTCTCGAGCCACGACAGGCACTCAAGATGACAAAGTGAGATATTCTTTCTAGCCTCAGTTTTTTCCACTGGCATAGTTTTAATATCTGCAGGTCTACAAACAATAGATAAATTGTGGTTTTAGGGCTACCGCCAACCTTCACTTATCAGTTTTACCAGAGCAGTAAAATCAATGGGCCAACTTCTTCAAATGTTCACATTTTCCTTCATTTCAATCCAATACAAACATTTTGATCAGATCTTAAAGCAAAGGACCGTGAAAAAGGTGTGCACATTCCAAATACATCACAATACATGCGCTCTACTTTGCATTTGATGTTCATTTGGCGTCACTATTCTCCATGCAAACCTGCTAATATTACATTATAAGTTGTTACTGACAAACAAATGTGTTCCTCTGCCAGTCCTTGGGTCTGTCTGCACAAACCAAAGCTCTGCAGGAGCAGAATGCTGCACTGGAGAAAAAAATGGCCCAACTGAAACAACAACTGGAGGAACAAAGCACGGTAACAAGTCTTTTGTCTGTTTAAAATGTTTTTGCTTTGATCAGTGGGTTGGCGCTGTCTTGAAATCAGATCAAGGTAGAACTTAGAGGCTGCTCCCTTGAAGCCAGACAATGGGTTAGAAGTATAGAATATTTAGTGTTAAGCCCGTATACATGTATCTTCCCTGTCAGACCCATAAGGCGGACAGCATGGCGGTTGCAGGTGTGAAGGAGCTGCAGCTGGAACTGGACAGGACTGCAGCAGAGTGCAAACGCTTGAAGGAAAAATTGGCTAAGGCAGAAGCTGAGCTCCAGACCACACTTGAAGAGTAAGCACAAACCCAGTTTCGATTGCGCTTGTCCTCACTAGGGTCACGCAGGTGTATGCTGGTATGTACATCACCTTTTACCTGCATATTGAATGAGAGATGGGAGGCTACGTAGGCTCAGGAGCAAAAACATGATGGTATATGTACATGTGTGTATATACGTATATATATATATATAATATATGTATGCTGGTGAAAGTCCTTACTAATAACGGTACAGTAGTCATTGCAGATTCATATGGCTCACTCACTCTTATCGCGGTTTTTCAAAAATGTATGAATAAAAGATTGCTGTTTCGTGGTTAACCAGGCATCAGTAATGACCCAAAACACTGTCAGCCATGGCATGTCTGACATGTTAGAGTCAAAAGAAGTGGTCCTCCTAATCTGTGTGACAGTGGTATTTTTTTTTTTTTGGTTTCTTAATGGGTTTTTCTTCTCCACTCTGTATGAAACCCTTTAAATTTACAATAAATCAATTGGAGTTAGCTCGCTAGCATGCTATGCAGCCGTGGCCGTCTCTTGTGATCCCATGACCTGCGCATTAGTAATGTTGTGTAAACAAAGAATGTAAAGGTGACTATATAGGCATGTTAGTTCATGTATGCAGGGCTCCTAATATTGGGTAACAAAAACCTATTAAACATGTTGTCTTTCTGCAAACTACATAAATATTAAATGTTTTAACATTGGCTTTTACTTTGCGGAAATTCAATTACCACTGCCGTGTCTGGAACCACTAAGTAGCTATAAACGAGGAACGACTGTATATTAAACGATGACATTAAGAACATATGGAGGAAAATGTCAAGTAGCATACCGTATGTCCATAATATAGATATAAGACGTAGGTTTTTTCTCACTATTTGATTTAGTCTGCAGGATATTTTCTGTTTTGTGGTGTACTTTTACATTGTTTTGGATTTACAGCGGCATGTCATCCGCTGTCATGACAGTTTAGACGGGAGTGACTCTTGTCTTCTGTTTCCTTTCTCCCAAGCTCAGTCCTTTTTTTCCACTCTGGGCATATACTGTAGCAGCATCATTCACTGTTCAGTACAATTCTGCATATATTAAATACAGGTAAGGGCCAGAAAATTAGAATATTTTCATAAACTTGATTTATTTCAGTCATTGTGTTCAAAAGGTATAACTTTTACATTATATTTAATCATTGCACACAGACTGATGCATTTCAAATGTTTATTTCTTTAATTTTGATGATTATAGGTGGCAACAAATGAAAATCTGAAATTTCGTGGGTCAGAAAATTAGAATATTACCTAAGGCCAATAAAAAAAAAGGATTTTTAGAAATGTTGGCCAACTGAAAAGTATGAACGTGAAAAATATGAGAATGTACAGTACTCAATACTTGGTTGGAGCTCCTTTTGCCTCAATGACTGCATTAATGCAGCGTGGCATGGAGTCGATCAGTTTCTGGCACTGCTCAGGTGTTATGAGAGCCCAGGTTGCTTTGATAGTGGCCTTCAGCCTTGCATTTTTGGGTCTGGCATTCTGCATCTTCCTCTTAACAATACCCCACAGATTTTCGATGGGGCTAAGGTCAGGCGAGTTGGCTGGCCAATTGAGAACAGAAATATCATGGTCCTTAAACCAGGCACTGGTAGATTTGGCGCTGTGTGCAGGCGCCAAGTCCTGTTGGAACGTAAAATCCCCATCTCCATAAAGCAGGTCAGCAGCAGGAAGCATGAAGTGCTCTAAAACTTGCTGGTAGACGGCTGCTTTGACCTTGGATCTCAGGAAACAGAGTGGACCGACACCAGCAGATGACATGGCACCCCAAACCATCACTGATGGTGGAAACTTCACACTAGACTTCAAGCAACGTGGATCCTGTGCCTCTCCTCTCTTCCTCCAGACTCTGGGACCTCGTCAGTGATGGTTTGGGGTGCCATGTCATCTGCTGGTGTCGGTCCACTCTGTTTCCTGAGATCCAAGGTCAACGCAGCCGTCTACCAGCAAGTTTTAGAGCACTTCATGCTTCCTGCTGCTGACCTGCTTTATGGAGATGGGGATTTTACGTTCCAACAGGACTTGGCGCCTGCACACAGCGCCAAATCTACCAGTGCCTGGTTTAAGGACCATGATATTTCTGTTCTCAATTGGCCAGCCAACTCGCCTGACCTTAGCCCCATCGAAAATCTGTGGGGTATTGTTAAGAGGAAGATGCAGAATGCCAGACCCAAAAATGCAGAAGAGCTGAAGGCCACTATCAAAGCAACCTGGGCTCTCATAACACCTGAGCAGTGCCAGAAACTGATCGACTCCATGCCACGCCGCATTAATGCAGTCATTGAGGCAAAAGGAGCTCCAACCAAGTATTGAGTACTGTACATTCTCATATTTTTCACGTTCATACTTTTCAGTTGGCCAACATTTCTAAAAATCCTTTTTTTTTATTGGCCTTAGGTAATATTCTAATTTTCTGACCCACGGAATTTCAGATTTTCATTTGTTGCCACCTATAATCATCAAAATTAAAGAAATAAACATTTGAAATGCATCAGTCTGTGTGCAATGATTAAATATAATGTAAAAGTTATACCTTTTGAACACAATGACTGAAATAAATCAAGTTTATGAAAATATTCTAATTTTCTGGCCCTTACCTGTATACTCCACAAACATACACAGATGCACAAAGGGAACGTGCTGTGTTTCTGTCTTTTCAGCATTGTTTGACAGGTTGATCTTGATGCCCTTTTTGAGTTGTCGTTTATGAGTTTTCACATCACTTATCACCCAGCAAGTAGTTTATACATGACCGGCTTGGGCTTTAACCTTATAGCTTTGCATCCCACCTGCCGAGACCAGGCTGCCATTGTTAAGTGTGAATTATGATTACGCAGGTGTGTAAATGTGTATGTGTGTGCACACATGGAGAGCAGAGCAGCAGCTGTGTGTTGTGACATGTTATGTGGTGGGTCAGGCTGTTCCAGGTGAAGATGGAGAGGGAGCAATACCAGACAGAGATCAGAGACCTGCAGGATCAGCTGTCAGAGATGCACGATGAGCTTGACTCGGCTAAGACGTCAGCTGCTGATGGAGAGAAAGACGCCATCATGGCGGTAAGGCAGTGTTCATTTAAATAGTCAGTTATGAAAGTAGGCTGGGGAAGTATGACAAGAACATCGTTTGGCAATCCCCAAATAGTGATGGACCAAATGAATGCATCGTGGGTCATTTCCTGCCTTTGTCTGTACTTGAGAAGCAAATTGCAAATGTAAATACACCAGACTGTGAAATTGATATGAAATTATTTTCTGTAGGACATAATGGAACTGAAGGTGGAATTGCAAGAGGTTCTCTTGGCCAAGGAGGAGCAAGAGGAGGTCCTGAGGAGGCGGGAGAGGGAACTGACCGCTCTCAAGGGAGCCCTCAAGGAGGAAGTGGCTGCTCATGATCAGGAGATGGACAAGATGAAGGACAAGTATGAGAAGGAGATGAGTCGACTACAGAAGTCTTTGGAGGAGGCCAAACAGGTAAGCAAGCAAGCATCCTCCCTGTGGCCCCCATGGCTCCATCCTCCCCCATTCAAAAACACATCATTTCATAGGGGAGTGTGGCGATAAGCACCGCATTGAAAGTTGCATTTTCACATTAGCCCATTACACTGTAAATACAATGGCATATGAATGCATGTAGCATATAAATCATCATTATTTAAATAAACACCAAAACATAAACAACCATTAATGATATTGCTTCTCTACCTTCAAAAATGACTAAACACTTAGCACATTGTGATAGCGACAAACACGTCACTAGCATTGTTTCTTGGACTTAGTTGTACAATGTATCTCAAGGGAGGTGCCCTTTTTGATCAGGAACAACAATGTTGCACAATTAAGTTTGGGAACAATGTGGCAATGTCATTTAAAAGATCTGATAGACTTAAAAAGTGCAGGACAAAGTTCTGTGTTTAGTGTACATACTCCTTTGGCAAAAATTTGCCATTTATCTACAAAGCTTCCACTCCCAGCCTCCCTGATAAGCATCAGCACATTTTATGCACTAATAGTAAGACATTACAAGTGATAAAACCCGCCTTATCCTTCAAAAAGTAAATTATTGTAAGGGATTTTTTTTTTGCTGCGTGGCGTTTTAGGTCAGTGTGAGTAAGGTGAGTCAAGATTGGGTTTCAAAGAAGTACTACGGAGCAGCATTGTTTTCTGCAGGTCTCAGTTTGACTCACATGCGTCCTGTTTGTCTCAAAGGGTGGAAGTTGTCCTTGTGCTCGGCTTCCTGTGGTGCTGGTGGGAGGAGGGACCCTCAGCAGCTCAGTGCTTTGCTATGGCAGGGTGGCCACAGTTCCTTTGTTGAACAGAGGTACTGCTCCCCCTCCCCGGTCCCAGGGGAGTTTGTCATCAGGGGTCTATCTTCTCTTTGGGAAGATGAAGTCATTGTTTGCTTCTCTTTAAAGATAGAACACAGTCCTCACTCATTAGGGGCTTTCCTTTGTGTGCTTGCCGTATTGTCCGATTCACAGCTTACACCTTCCATGTTAAAACTGTGCTATCATCAGAATGGGCACTGTGAAAAAAATATTCCATTTAGCCCTCCCTGGGTAGCTGTAACCACATATTTTCATTCACAGTCAGTAACAGGCCCTTATAATTGTCCTAACATTTCTCTCCTGCACGGTGCCCCTGGCTACCACCAAATTCAAATGCCCCAATGGTTGTACAGGTTACACTTGCAAGAAAATGTGTAGGTATAATCCATAATCAACACATTTTGCTTTTTATTTGTCTTTTTGTGGATGTTTTTACAAAGCCAATTCCAAAACTTAAACAAGCCTCAACTAGTTGGGAACAGCAAAACCATTACAGTCATCCCTCGCTCCACGCGGTTTAGTGCCCATTATTAGTGAAAAAATACAATGCCTGCAAATGTTAGATATTCTGTGCCTAAATTAAGCATTGTCAAGCATAACAACTGTTGTAAATGAGCTACAATACAAATATACAGTAGTGAAGGCAATAAAAGACGTTGATGAACTGTAGTGTACACTGGCCACCAGGTGTCAATCCTAACATGCACCAGACTCGATTGCCAATGACGCGCTTTTATTATTTTATACTTACTTATACAAATAATGATAGTCATCATCTTAATAATGACACATACTACTTTTGTGGCCGCATTGCAGCTAAAACTCAACTCTGAATCCCCAACGTCCCTTCCTGTCCACACGTCCGAAGACATTCATTGAAACACACATGAGCATGAGTCTGATTTATGTATTAAATGGCTTATTTGCTCTGATTATATCTAATATATTGCATAATATGAGTATAAAGGTGACTAAGGTGTTATTTCACGCATAGAAGGCTATAATAATGGCAAACAGGTCTTGGCTTAGTGTGGGTTATGACCACAGCAGTAACCCGTGTTATTGTTATGTTTATCTCCAGCAATAAAAGCCTGTTGTTCCGGTGATCAAGTATGGCGCTTGTATGTTTCACTGAACATTACAACTTCACATTACATTACAACTGAAAATTATGTTTGTTGTTTTAGTGAGCATGTTTTATGATGACTTCATGGAATATGACAACAATACATTTCAAGGAAAATAGCACTCATGCGTAAGTGACTGATGGCATTCAAGCCTGCATACGTTACGAGACAGGTTTACCAAGTAACTTTAGATACAAACCAAAATAGAGGCGAGTTGAAGAAAACCTAATAAAGTGGAGGCAACGCAACACAAGCTGTTTTTAACTTGCTGATTGAACCGTGTACATGAATGAGGCATGGCTGAGCTGCCGCCATCTAGGAAGAGGCAGTCGCTCTGTGTGACTGGCCAATCACAGAACGTGAAGAGTGAATCCATAATGAGAACGGTCTTTAAACACATATACGGATAATGACAAAACGTACTCCTTCCACACTCGTATCCGGCAAAAACGCATTTTCGTTCCAGCCATATCATTTTTGGGAGGGGAAAGAATGTTGAAATAAGAACAAACTAAGGGTGCCAGGGGACTGAGGATGTACCTCCTCCTCCTCCTCTATAGTGCCATCCACCTCTTTCTGGTGTGAGCAGCAGCTCCCATGCAGAGAATGCTGGAAAGTAGAGCACCAAATTGCCTCGTATACAAGTTAATTGCAGTGGCAAACCATCACTAATCTAATGAGTGTCCGTTCCCGGGTTTCAGCCGCGCACCCTCTTCTTTCTTTGCCCTGAAAGGGAGGGGTGGGGGGGCAATTGTGGACCTCTGTAGAAAATGAATGATGAGTTTGTTTCACACAATAATACCAGCGGGGGTTGGGCTGGTCTCAATAAGTGGGTCAGTGTGCTGTAGAAAGAGGGCAGCACGGCCGACCCCTGTAAAAGGGGCGAAGGGTCTGTTTTGTATCTTCGTTTGAAAGCTGTATTGTGTTCTCAATCAGCTGAAATGTGTGGAATTTTATGAAAGTTACAAAATTGTCTTTGTTCCTCTTAAAGTAATATGAACTTACTTTTGGAACCCCCACCCCTCCATCTCTCCAAGCATTGTAATTGAGAACATCTGCACTTTTGGAATCGGATCGTTTGGTGTCAGCATGCATTGGTATGCAAACAATGTGAAAAGATGAGGTGCAGTGAGTGGGGAGACTGGTTTGCTTTCAGGAATGCCGGGGTCAGAGGTGAGAATGTGCACCCTACAGAGTCTCTTCAATCAGCTCAGGCTCTGTTACAGTGGACCCAAGCTGACCCTTGGGACCTTGTTAATTATGACAGGTGGTGATGTTGCATCTCTTATCTCTGAGGTGTCCTATAGTTCATATTTGAGCTTTTAATGGTTCTCAGCTGTTGTCTCCTCCTAAAGTTAACACTGTACTTCTCACACCATTTCCGGTTCTTACTGTATCTTACACCCAGTGCTTATGAACCTTATTGTGTTAATTTCTCCATGGCGTGGAGCCCTAAACCCTGATCTGGTGTGTTTTTACAAAGGGGTGTGTGGGCAGGATAGTGATAGCTGCTGTGTAAATGGTGTGACATCACCCCAGCACACCAATGAGCTCACCAAAGTAAGCAAATGTCACAAATCAGAGTACATCCAGTATGTTTTCTAGTTCATATATTTATTTGCATTTGCATTCTTCACCTCTCTTGACCACTGAATGGACTACAGTGTGTGTTTACCTCTGGATATGATACAACCTTGGAAAAACTGCAGAACAGATCACTTACAGGGGCCCTATCCTGCTCATTTCAGGGACTTCTGAAATGATCATGGATCCCAGTTGGGTTCTATAGGAAGTTGCTTTTAATGAAAAATTTACAGAAATTTTACAATCTACATGGGAGTTTGATTCCACCCTCGGCAATCTCTGTGTGGAGTTTGCATGTTCTCACCGTGCATGCATGGATTTTCTCCGGGTACTCCGGTTTCCTCCCACATTCCAAAAACATGCTAGGTTAATTGGCGACTCCAAATTGTCCATAGGTATGAATGTGAGTGTGAATGGTTGTTTGTCTATATGTGCCCTGTGATTGGCTGGCGACCAGTCCAGGGTGTACCTCGGCTCTCACATGAAGACAGCTGGGATAGGCTCCAGCATCCCAGCAACCCTCAGGAGCATAAGCAGTAGAAAATGAATGAATGAATGAATCTACATGGTACATGATAAATCTGCATTCTTCAGGTCTTGGCCAAAACTGTAGGATACGGCAGCCTCATCTGCCTAATTTGTTGCGATTGGTCAGGAGTACGATGTCTTTTGCGATATGCTGAATTCTTATGTGACGTCATGCATATAACGGTGGTTTGAACTCTGAAGGTCTTCACGATTTTAGCGAAGAATATTCAAAGTTTGGTCGTGTTGTAGCAGCTTATGGACATTTGACCTCCTCATAACTTTGGATGTGCATGTACTTTCATTGTGCTATACTACTTGATGGAAGTAGAGCTATTGTTATCTTACGCTCTTCTAAAATAACCTCACTCTACACACATATGGTACATCTCTCTAAATCCAGTACCGTCCTCGTGAGTGATCTCTTTGAGGGTGTGAACTGAAGTTTCACACTGTCTGATCATCAAACTTAGCCCGGAGAAGAGTCATCCCTTCCCCACGCCACCTCAGGCTGAAAGTAAAGGACGCCGTCGCAAGTCTGTGCGTTTGATGATAGCGCTGTTTTCCCAGTGTTGCTTTAGGAGCTGATTAATAATCAGGTGTCTGTAGAGAGGAAGAGGAAGGAAACAGTGGACATACAGTACGTTCTGCTAGTTGACAGACGCAGCAGGAAATAAGATTTTTGGAGCATATCTTTGAAAAGCTGTTCTATCTGTATGTATTGGTATGGAAACTCAAAGGAGTTGGAGTAGTTCAATCAGAAAAGGAGTAGCCCAGATCACTTTTGTGCTGCCATGTGAAGGTCATATGAAAAGAAGCACAGGCCTAGATATTATGGCTACTTCACTAGTCCCTTTTGCCATACTTACAGTGCTTGTAAATCAGTAAATTAATGGAAAAGCAATGATTTATCACACAAAGTTACACCGAACACACCTGTGTCACACTTGTATCCATTGTTGACAATGTGTGAATGAACGATGCCTTGAGTGCACAGAGATGAGGAAGTGACTGAAAGGTAGCCTCAGCGAGGATAGGTAAAAGATGCTAAAAGGAGGAACTGTGTTACTTATGGATGTGTTTCAGGCTGTCCGTGTTATGTTAGCATGTTGTTGCAGCTGTTGCAAAAATGGAGGAAATCATGTGCTTCAAAGCTTCCTGCTCTGGGCTAAACAGCTTCTTACCGAGTGCCAGCAGGAAATTAGAAAACTGGAAACAGCTTGTCATCATTTAGAACAAAAGCCCAACACAAAAGTAATGAGGCTTTTCACTGCATGTTAGAATGGATTGTGTGAATGGTATAGATGTGAGTTGATATGATTAACTAAATATTGCATTTTACAGACAGTATTTAGGGATGTTTAATATTTATTGTCATGCGTCAGGTTGAATTCGTTGGAGCGACAACACGATTTCACGGTTCACAACCTGCTTCAAAGACTGCACAAAGTCAGTTAATGTGCAACTTTATACAAACACTTTGAATACACAAGAAGTCCCAAGTCAAACTGCGAGGAGAGGAAAAGTTAATGGATAGGAAAAGTGAGTCAGAACATTTGCACAAATACATTGTAAATTTATAAACATAATATTTGCCATTTGCTTTGTTGGACTTTCAAACCATGGGTAGAAGTAAGCCATCAAGCCACTATCAAATATCTTCTAATGTGACATGTCATTAGTACTAATCCCCCAGGAACGCAATGCTTGACTCTTTGTAGAAAAAATTAAAAAATGAAGAATTTGTTTATTGAAGCATAGTAAATATAATATATAACAGTCTTGTGTAGCTAAAATACTTGACTGCAGTCCTTCCAGTCTCCTCTCACACAACAGTGAGGTCAGTGGTTTGTGGGTTTAACACAGATGACCTAGTGTGGGAACTGGGCCAGTCAAGCGCTGGTGCTGAATCTTGTGTATGCAAGGGTTTAGTTCTGTAAATCTGCCTTTAGCCCGTCTCCATTACAGTTACTTCATTTCTTCCATTACTACAGCATTGTTGAAATAATATGTTAACTTCTTGGAGAGTTTAGTAGCTAATGTATGCTCATCTTACTGGTTTTAGACTAAGAACTTCAATGCAATTCACTGGCTACATTGACACTTAGTTATGAACAGTATGTCTCATCAGAAGAGGCCTCAGTAGAGTTGAGGGCTACAAGGTAGTGACAAGGAAAACTGGCCCGACTGGCCTGTCAGCAGTGGGAAGTACCTGCATGTCAGCTTTCCTTCCTGCAGAAGAAACGTGTTTACAGTCGCCCCTGCCACTTTGTGCTTCCAATTTCACAGCTTCACTCTTATCGGTTTTTCAAAGTATGTTAACTCATTCACTGCCAATCACTGCGTCATTTCAAAACGTAACGTTGTATCGACGTCTTTTGCTTTTTTTCGCAAGGGCGACAGATCAAAGTCTTATACATCTTGTGTGTGAATTTCAGACTTTTAGGCAATGTATTTCTGTCCCAGTAGGGGGCAACAGTTCTGTTTTCCTCTGATCTGCGTGTTATGTTATGTTGTATTATGTTCTACATCGGTTATTTTGTCATCAAAATCTTTTTTTTCCCCGGGGTTTTTTGTTTTTTCTAGAAGTAAACATCTCTTTAGATGTTTGAGGTGTCACCATTCACCATTCTGCTTGACTTTGCTTCTCTGAAGAAAAAGCTAATTTTCTCTGGTTTATGGTCAAAATCTGGTGTTTTTGCTGAAACCACCATGTGTTCTTCTGCCGATTTATAAAGACCCCAAAAGGCTAGAAACAAACTGTTTTTTCTTCTGATGAGAGAAGAGAGTCTAAAGTTTCTTGACATAGTTTCAATGCTTATGTAGCCCTAAAACTCAATGATCTGTGGGTCTTGAAAGTTCAGCAAAAATGCCCCAAAACAGGCAGTATGGAGCTCTCTTCCCTGAAAATGGCTGGCAATCAATGAGTTAATGAATAAATCATGCTGTTTCGTAGTTGAATACGAATTTTTTTAGCTTGTTTACAGACTTATCTAGACATTGACCGACGACACTGGCGGGTCAAAACCTCCCAGCTTTCTATAGTGATTACCAGCTCCCATATGTTACTCTGGCTTTTCCTTTTTCCACTGTTACTCAGACGGAAACGTACCAGTTTGTTGACTTTCATGGCGGTTCAGAAGTGTAATAGCAGTCCAAAATAATAGCATACCAAGGTAATACAGATCCTAGTATACTTATATTTATGAGCCATACTGTAACAGTTTGAGTATAAATTGATTTGTTATGAGCTATTTTGGGAACCTATACCCCGCAATAAACGAGCAAACACTGTAGTAATCTAATAATATGACAAATGCATTTTTTTAAATGATCAATTCCATGAATTAGTTTCAAAGATAATCTTTTCTGAAGGCGGATTTTTGCAGCTGTTGTCTTGGATCTCATTAGGTGTTTTATTAGATCTTGCGTGTGTACTGGATGCATCTATGTGTTTGTGTGCACACATACACGCACTGACACACTTGGATGCCACCACTGTGTCTAATTAAAAGGAATGTCATCAAGTTTCGTCAACACTGCATGAAGATTTTAATGCCTCAAGGAGGATTTGTATGTTGATGAAATTTCGTGATCTCACAAACACTGACAAATGTTATTATATGTGTAAATGTTTATTCTGCTTGTCAAAAGTAGTAACCAACTTACTGATGCATAAAGAAGTTCCTGGAAAGGGTAAATGCTTGCATGTAAAGCAACGTGACAGAACAGTAACATAAATATGCACACACATACAGAGTACCTTTGGTTCAATTAGTTTCCCAGCTGTCTTGACTGTTGTCTACTGTTATTGAGTTTTTTTAATGGTGATTGTCAGAGTACACGTGTGGCCATAACTCACTGTGCTGAGATAAACAGAAAACTCCCAAACCTGTTTCCTGACATTCCAACTAAATGACATTTAGTGGTGCTTCTTCTAATCAACTCAGCTCAACTGAAGCCACTTATTTCTTTTCCTCATTGAGAGTAAGTCCTCTTGTCAAGTTATTTCCGTCGAACACCTCTTCTTTCTGCGTAGTCATTCATCACCAAGATTTAACACACGGTTCCACAATAACCGTCGTCTGTATTGGACACATTTGTGTTTATATTGCTTGCTGGGTTTGTGTCACAGCTTATTGCCCCATTGTTGTTATATTTTGTTTAATTGACACCTGTGTATGTTTATGTATATAGTAGAGGTAAAAATAAAACAATCATCCTCATCAACAAAGCAAGCAAATACTCCATCATACAGTATTTCTACTCAGTAAACCCCCTCTGTACTGAAACTGTTGTTCATGGGACTTCCAGAGCAGCACAACAGTTGTCCAAGAAATGGCTGAAGTGGAAGCGGCCAAGGGCGTGCTGGAGGGCCAAGCTGGGCGTCTGAGCCAAGAGGCGGAACGGCTACGCAAGCGAGCTCAAGAGCTGGAAAATGAAGTGGCCAAACTCAATCGCATCATCGACGATGCCAAACTGCAGGAGAGCAAGCTGGCAGACAGAGTCACACGATTGGAGGTGACGTGTTAACATGAGTCCATGTTGATTGGAAGCCACCCCTCATCTTAAAGTTCTTCCTTGATTTTCACAGAGAGAAAAGAAGCAGTTGGATGAGTCTTTAAGTGAGATTAAGGAGCAAGAAGAGGAGATGTCTCGTGCCAACCGAGCATTGACATTACGGCTTGAAGATGTGCAGGTTAAACGAGTGTGCTCAGCTTATTTTGTACATCCAATAAAGGCAAATCTGACTTTTTATCAACCTGACATGTTTGTGTGCTTCTGTAGAGGAATTTGTCCAAGCTCAGCAGCGAGCACAAGGAGTTACAGGAGAGGCTGCAAGAGGAGAGGGATCAGAAGGAGCAGTTTAAGAATATGAAGAATGACATTGAGGACGAGAGACGCCTGCTGGACCGAACGGTGGAGAAACTTCAGAAAGAGGCGAGTTGTACTGTCACAGCATTTCTTATGTATCATTTTTAAGTTTCAGTGACCCGAGAAGACAGTATTTTGAGAAGAAAATTTTCCTCCTCTCTTTAAGCTCCTTCCACAAAAATGTGTTTTGTCAGACATTACTGTACTGGACACTTAAAACTTGCACACTAACACAGCATGACCAACCATATTGTTTAGAAATTGTAAAAAATGTGTTTGCAACTTTCAGGGCAGGACTAATCATTTGACATGGTTATCGATCAATTGGTGGTGTGATTTAGAATATATGAGATTTTTCTCACAAACTCTCTTCAGTGCAATAATAATTTATTGACAGTCCCTAATAAACAAACAGTTAGTAAACTATATAACTAGTGCTTGAGCAGTGGCGGAGACTGGCATTTTCTATTGGGGTGGCCAAGGTGAGACCATTACTCACACGGGTAGCAATGAGTTGATACCTGAAATGTCTAGATGGCCAGTAGGGTGGCCAGAGAGTGACCAAGGTGGCCATGCCACTGCAGTTTGGGCACAGTGACGGGGAACTACCGCTGTAGCTATGGATCCGAATATCCAACATCTAACATGAAACTAACTTCACCATTGCACACTGCAGACATGTCTGCATGGTGTTGTTGCGTTTTCTTCTTCTTGTGGGTGGCGGGAGTGACAACCGGTTTTGAGGCGCATTACCCCACTTGGCATGTTGGAGTGTGGCTCAGAGTTATGATCGTTGTATGGCAACCGGATTGTGGCGGAAGATGATATTATCTGATCTTCAAAATACAGCGGATCAGCATCTGATCCCAATCCTGAACATCGGATCCCTAATATTTTTACAGATGCTGGAAATAATTGATTTGTACACATAAATAAATACATAATACAGGTTCTCAATAGTATTGGAGTGGGGCATGAAAAAGTATCTGTCCCCTGACAGAAAGACACTGAGAACCACAACCTTAAAATATACATGAACCTTAATGTTGACAAATATTTTCTTTTATCAACATTAAAAAAAAAAAGAACTTTAAATTTCCTACTTATTTCTTGCATGACCTGTTTTTTGTCCTTTGTGCCCTCAGATGAACGACATTGTAGATGCGTCCCAGTCGTCTACCCGAGAGCTACAGGAACAGATTGATATTTATAAGGAAAAGAACCGCAGAGAGCTGACGGAGCTGCAGAAGTTACTGAAGGAGCGAGGCCAAGAGCTTGACAAGTACCTACTAGCTGCCCAAACTCTGCAGGAAGAGGTATACAGCGTTGTATATTTATGTCATTGAATGTAGCACACAACTTCCATGTTAAGGTTGGTCATTATTAGCGGGGCTGACAACATATGAGCCATTTTTGTAATGCTGTATGTGGCCGCTATGCTATAATGGTCCAACTTAACATCTCTTCACCACAGTGCATTGTTTGCACTGGAGTAAGTCATCCATGACAGCACTTTGGAATGTTGGGAATGTTTTTGTTTAAAGCAAAAATAGATGAATGTGAATAATTAGTGTTAGAATGGGGACTGGATGTTTATCGTTTCATGTATTCATTCAATATTAACCTAAAAAAAGTGTAGTTGGGACATGTATTTTTTGCATTGACCACACTCCCCCGGTTTTACAATTCATTGAAGGTGTAAGTGTGAGCATGACATCTAAAGTAACACACTCTTGCGAAACAGTTTCTTTGTACTATTTATTTCATATCCTACTCAGTTCAGGAAGAGGTGTTTACCCGTTTCCTCAAAACCAAACAGGAATAATTATTGATTGTGAATCATTTTACTGAATCATTCTACTTTTCGGCAGTTGTCAAGCCCTTTCTAATTGACATTACTACCACCTATAGGACTGGAGTAGGATCTGGTTGACCACAAGACAAGACCAGGATTTAAGTTTCAATCATTTGTACCATTTCCCCCCTGGAATAAGGATTTAGGATGGAGAACTATCTCCTGTAGTGTTTAGTCATTAGTCGCAGCCTCACTAATATGGATGCTTTTCATGGATACCAATACTATAGACTGCAGAGAGTGTATGGTATGGTACCACAGTATTTATGGCTTTAACAAAAGCGTTAATCACAGTATCTTAATCAACAAACTATAATGTTTTGGAATCAGAAGGTCAATACTGGGACCAAAACTATGAATGTGAGTGTGAATGGTTGTTTGTCTATATGTTCCCTGTGATAGCGGGGATAGGCTCCAGCATCCCTTCCATATGTCCTATTGAGGATAAGCGCTATAGAAAATGGATGGATTGATGGAATTGATGGCGAAGACATTGACAGGGTGAATGAAAATACACTTCTAGGCGTTATAATAGACAGGAAAATTAGTTAAAAATTCCACATTAAAAATATATAACATAAAATGGCAAGAAATACTTACATACTGAATAATGGCAAATTTGTACTGCACCAAAAATAACTCCATTGTTCTCTGGTATTACCATATCCAACTTCTTGTGGGGATTAACTGTAAAATACACGTCACTCAATAATTGTACTACAAAAAAGATCAATTAGGATAATCCACAAGGCTACTTATAAAGAGAACACACCAACCCTTTTATTCCAGTTATTAAAATTTGTTGACCTGTTAAACCTTCAAACTGCTTTTAAAATGTAATTTAAAACACATATGCCTTCAGCATATCAATATGTTGAATCCAATTATGGAACAGGTTTAGTACAGAACTCAAACAATGCACTAAAATGAAAGTTTCAACGAATGGTACAAGCAGTTGATGTTTACAGAGTATAATAAAGAAGAATACTGAACAACAGGGAAATACCTGCTGTGTTTTACAAACCTCAACATCATTCCAGCACATTCTTATATGGCGTTATGTATTAGAAATTGAAGGGGTAGGACTGAATAAGCTCAGTCACAGTTTCATTGAGAATTGTAATATGTGATGTACACCGAAGTAAAACATATGGGTGTTGAAATAAAATCAAACCATTACCACAGATAAGGTCATCATCCAGGTGCTTCCCTTCGGTCTTCCTACATCTACGCTGATGACATTTTGTCCTGCTGAACAACACAGGAAGTAGTGGGAGGATGTCCAAGTTTGTGATATCATTGTTGTGAGAGCTGTGCTGGCTGGATTCATGTCCTTCCTTTTGTTCTCCGATGTCTGCTTTTCCAACTGCTGTGTGATTCCACATGTGAACTGGCTAGACATTTGAATGAGCTATGGCTTTACATAGTGGTATTATTGGGAGGAGTATTTCATCATTGAATGATGATTTTCATTATTGCATGTATCATGTATCTATACTTATGCTATCAACTTTTTGCTTGTAGCTGTCCCACCGAGAGGAGGACCTGCAGCAGTGTCAGCAGGAGCGTGACAATGCTACACTCAGAGAAAAGGTGTTGGAGAAAAAGGTTAATGAACTAGAAGTCTATGTGCAGACCCACACTCGTACCAAGGATGATAGGACCAGACAGATCAAACTCATGGAGGTATACCTCTTGAATTACATATCATATTTTTCATAACAACCAAATCATGTAGGAACAAATGGATGTGACTGGATTCCTTTCCAGGACAGAATTGCTCAGCTGGAGCTGGACTTGGATGAGGAGCGCCAGAATGGAGACCAGCTGATGGACAGGCTAGACCGAGGTCGAGAGCAGGTAGACAACTCAGCACATTTTCATTTTCAGCGGTCACCTGTTCATGCTCATGTTAGCTCACACCAGCTGTGTTTCTGTTCCATCTCGACCTGTAAATAATATCCAGATGTCATTCCCCGTTTACATCATGTCCTCAGCCACTAATATGTGAATGGCAGATGCATGTACTCCATTCACAACTCTTTCAGGCGTCCTTTTTGCTTTTATGTGTTCAGTAGTGCTTTTCAGTGTACATGCACACACACACTGGGAGGCTAACGGGACTGGTTGTTGCTTTGCAAGATGGTCTTGTGTAATCTCTGAGGTTGGCAGTCTGCCAGCCACAAAAGGAGCCATAAAAGCCAAAATATGCTGGTGGGTTTCAGGTTGCCGAGTAACAAAGATTATTTTGTCCTATTTCATTCTGAGAACAAATTACATTTTCATTATATTAAAAATAAATAACACATGCATACATTATTAATGCAGGTACGTACAACCACAATACGAATAATAATAATGTTACAATGCAGTGGAACCTTGGTTAACATCATTAATTTATTCCAGAAGGTCTGACTCTAACCGAAACAGCCACTAACCAAATAAATTTTTAATCCAAATAAAGCCAAAAATGTTAACACAATCTTTTTGTAGTTTTACAATGACAAATATAAATACAAATAAATGATTAATGAAAGGGATAAATAAACATTTAAGGTGACTTTTACCTTAACAAGACACAATCTGTCACACAGTATGTGCTATATTATACGCTAACCGGAAAATGTACGCTAACCGAGGCAAAATATTGGAGTACGTACATGTTTTATGTTAACTGAAAAACACGCTAACTGAGGTCCTATATTTAAAACGTTTTCATATAAATTTATTAGTCTTTTACTATCTAGTAGGGGTGTCAGAAGACAGTCAGTTCATGAGATGAGACGATATACAACACTGGGTGTGCCAGAACGAGAGAAGACAAGATATTAGCATTACAAAGAAAAGTACAATGAAAAAATATTCATTCATTCATTTTCTACTGATTTTTCCTCATGGCTGAAAAATATATAATTCCATCCATTTTCTATACCGCTTATCCCCATTAGGATTGCGGGGGGTATGCTGGAGCCTATCCCAGCGGACACCCTGGACTGGTCGCCAACCAGTCACAGGGAATACAGTATATAAGTCAATCTACCTTTTTAATTGTTTACCTTGCATTGATCCTCATGAGGACAAAGAGACTGTATGACTGACAGAAGGCCTCACACCGTTCATGCCGTTGTTCTATGGAACTAATTAGCCAAGTTGCTGAAACCAATTCACTGTTTGAAGGCGGGCGATGAGGAAAACAGAGATGCATACATTATAAGTATTTTATTTATATAAATGTAAATAAATATAAATGTAATAATACATGTAAATATACAGTGAAGAAAATAAGTATTTGAACACCCTGCTATTTTGCTATTTCTCCCACTTAGAAATCATGGAGGGGTCTGAAATTTTCATCGTAGGTGCATGTCCACTGTGAGAGAGATAAACTAAAAAGAAAAATCCAGAAATCACAATGCATGATTTTTTAACAATTTATTTGTGTGATACAGCTGCAAATAAGTATTTGAACACCTGTGTATCATCTAGAATTCTGACCCTGAAAGACCTGTTAGTCTGCCCATTAGAAGTCCACCTGCACTCCATGTATCATCCTGAATCAGATGCACCTGTTTGAGGTCGTTAGCTGCATAAAGACACCTGTCCACCCCATACAATCAGTAAGACTTTAACTTGTAACATGGCGAAGACCAAAGAGCTGTCCAAAGACACCAGAGACAAAATTGTACACCTCCACAAGGCTGGAAAGGGCTACGGAGCAATTACCAAGCAGCTTGGTGAAAAAAGGTCCACTGTTGGAGCTATCATTAGAAAATGGAAGAAGCTAAACATGACGGTCAATCTCAATCGGAGTGGAGCCCCATGCAAGATATCACCTCGTGGGGTCTCAATGATTCTAAGAAAGGTGAGGAATCAGCCCAGAACTACACGACAGGACTTGGTCAATGACCTGAAAAGAGCTGGGACCACCGTTTCCAAGGTTACTGTAGGTAATACACTAAGACGTCATGATGTGAAATCATGCATGGCACGAAAGGTTCCCCTGCTTAAACCAGCACATGTCAAGGCCCGTCTTAAGTTTGCATATGACCATTTGGATGATACAGAGGAGTCATGGGAGAAAGTTTTATGGTCAGATGAGACCAAAATAGAACTTTTTGGTCATAATTCCAATAAGCGTGTTTGGAGGAAGAAGAATGAAGAGTACAATCCGAAGAACACCATCCCTACTGTGAAGCATGGGGGTGGTAGCATCATGCTTTGGGGGTGTTTTTCTGCACATGGGACAGGACGAGTGCACTGCATTAAAGAGAGGATGACTGGGGCCGTGTATTGTGAGATTTTGGGGAACAACCTCCTTCCCTCTGTCAGAGCATTGAAGATGGGTCGTGGCTGGGTCTTCCAACACGACAACGACCCGAAGCACACAGCCAGGAAAACCAAGGAGTGGCTCCGTAAGAAGCATATCAAGGTTCTAGCATGGCCCAGCCAGTCTCCAGACCTGAACCCAATCGAAAATCTTTGGAGGGAGCTCAAACTCCGTGTTTCTCAGCGACAGCCCAGAAACCTGACTGATCTAGAGAAGATCTGTGTGGAGGAGTGGGCCAAGATCCCTCCTGCAGTGTGTGCAAACCTGGTGAAAAACTACAGGAAACGTTTGACCTCTGTAATAGCAAACAAAGGCTACTGTACCAAATATTAACATTCATTTTCTCAGGTGTTCAAATACTTATTTGCAGCTGTATCACACAAATAAATTGTTAAAAAATCATGCATTGTGATTTCTGGATTTTTCTTTTTAGTTTATCTCTCTCACAGTGGACATGCACCTACGATGAAAATTTCAGACCCCTCCATGATTTCTAAGTGGGAGAAATAGCAAAATAGCAGGGTGTTCAAATACTTATTTTCTTCACTGTAGATATTATTATTTTAAGTTGTTATGTGATTAATTAATGTATTTAATGTATCGTCCCCGGGCTAGTTGGGCTTGTACCTGTACTATTTACACATGAAATTAATTTTTCATTTGCAGCAAGGCTTGTCTTCTTATCACAAAACAAAACAAATGATATCATTAAGTTGCTTCCTATCCATAAATCCCTGTATATTTCTGGCCTTTGCAGACCTCTAACCTCATTAGATTGTGCAAGATAATGACGTTACATAAGACACTACCCATTGAGTCTAATCATGTGGACTGTAAGATGATGAGTTTGGCAGGTTCGTTTCAGTGTACTGAACAGATTCACAGGCTTTAACCAAAAGCGGCCAGCACTTTTTTCTTCCATCAGACTTAGTGTAGTTCAGTACAGACTTGAAATCTTCTTAAACTTCTAAAAAAAAAAAAAAAATCTTGGCAAAGACTAATGAGTGGCATTGGTTCAGTGTGAGACTCAGGTCGGTTGTCACGGCAACACTTGAGCTTTGAGCAGCCCGAATGCTTGCAGTGTTTGCCTGTGTGATTGCATGCATAACACACACACACACTCATTCATACAGGAATGTACTTTTAATATGTGTATACAGTAGCATAAGGGCTGTATGGGCTGTATGGCTATGGAGGGCGGCGTGTGTGCACGGCTGCAGCGGAGGCAGCAGGAGGAACACCTGCGTCTCTCCTGGCACCAGGTGCTCCTCTCTGTCTAAATGAGAGTAATCTCCCCTCTCCTCTCCCGTCGTCTCTCACAAAGCAGATTAGTTTCACCGCATGTTCCAGTCTGCTGATTCAGCTCCCTCAAGCGCCGCGCTGGGTGCACCGCTTTATAGGACTCCATCGCTCATCACAGCGGCCCTCTGTCACCCACTAATTGGCATAAAATATCGCCAATCCTAAGCTCCCGTCATGGAGAAAGAACCTTCACCGCTGAATCGATTGGTGCTCTCCCTCGCTTTGCTTTCAATTGGACTCGCTGAGCATGTAGTGGTCTCCTGATAGAAAAGAAACATGATGGACGGGATTTGTTTATTACAGTGAAGAAAATAAGTATTTGAACACCCTGCTATTTTGCTATTTCTCCCACTTAGAAATCATGGAGGGGTCTGAAATTTTCATCGTAGGTGCATGTCCACTGTGAGAGAGATAAACTAAAAAGAAAAATCCAGAAATCACAATGCATGATTTTTTAACAATTTATTTGTGTGATACAGCTGCAAATAAGTATTTGAACACCTGTGTATCATCTAGAATTCTGACCCTGAAAGACCTGTTAGTCTGCCCATTAGAAGTCCACCTGCACTCCATGTATCATCCTGAATCAGATGCACCTGTTTGAGGTCGTTAGCTGCATAAAGACACCTGTCCACCCCATACAATCAGTAAGACTTTAACTTGTAACATGGCGAAGACCAAAGAGCTGTCCAAAGACACCAGAGACAAAATTGTACACCTCCACAAGGCTGGAAAGGGCTACGGAGCAATTACCAAGCAGCTTGGTGAAAAAAGGTCCACTGTTGGAGCTATCATTAGAAAATGGAAGAAGCTAAACATGACGGTCAATCTCAATCGGAGTGGAGCCCCATGCAAGATATCACCTCGTGGGGTCTCAATGATTCTAAGAAAGGTGAGGAATCAGCCCAGAACTACACGACAGGACTTGGTCAATGACCTGAAAAGAGCTGGGACCACCGTTTCCAAGGTTACTGTAGGTAATACACTAAGACGTCATGATGTGAAATCATGCATGGCACGAAAGGTTCCCCTGCTTAAACCAGCACATGTCAAGGCCCGTCTTAAGTTTGCATATGACCATTTGGATGATACAGAGGAGTCATGGGAGAAAGTTTTATGGTCAGATGAGACCAAAATAGAACTTTTTGGTCATAATTCCAATAAGCGTGTTTGGAGGAAGAAGAATGAAGAGTACAATCCGAAGAACACCATCCCTACTGTGAAGCATGGGGGTGGTAGCATCATGCTTTGGGGGTGTTTTTCTGCACATGGGACAGGACGAGTGCACTGCATTAAAGAGAGGATGACTGGGGCCGTGTATTGTGAGATTTTGGGGAACAACCTCCTTCCCTCTGTCAGAGCATTGAAGATGGGTCGTGGCTGGGTCTTCCAACACGACAACGACCCGAAGCACACAGCCAGGAAAACCAAGGAGTGGCTCCGTAAGAAGCATATCAAGGTTCTAGCATGGCCCAGCCAGTCTCCAGACCTGAACCCAATCGAAAATCTTTGGAGGGAGCTCAAACTCCGTGTTTCTCAGCGACAGCCCAGAAACCTGACTGATCTAGAGAAGATCTGTGTGGAGGAGTGGGCCAAGATCCCTCCTGCAGTGTGTGCAAACCTGGTGAAAAACTACAGGAAACGTTTGACCTCTGTAATAGCAAACAAAGGCTACTGTACCAAATATTAACATTCATTTTCTCAGGTGTTCAAATACTTATTTGCAGCTGTATCACACAAATAAATTGTTAAAAAATCATGCATTGTGATTTCTGGATTTTTCTTTTTAGTTTATCTCTCTCACAGTGGACATGCACCTACGATGAAAATTTCAGACCCCTCCATGATTTCTAAGTGGGAGAAATAGCAAAATAGCAGGGTGTTCAAATACTTATTTTCTTCACTGTATTTCCAGAAATACACCACTGTTGGAAATGCTGATTAGAAACCAAGGGAACTACACCATCAATGGGACTACACTGACTCTATTGCATGAATGAATTGCTGAATAGAAATGAGAAAGATGGCGGCACGGCGGTCGAGTGGTTAGCGCGCAGACCTCACAGCCAGGGTTCAATTCCACCCTCGGCCATCTTGGAGTTTGCATGTTCTCCCCGTGCATGCGTGGGTTTTCTCCGGGTACTCCGGTTTCCTCCCACATTCCAAAAACATACTAGGTTAATTGGCGACTCCAAATTGTCCATAGGTATGAATGTGAGTGTGAATGGTTGTTTGTCTATATGTGCCTTGTGATTGGCTGGCGACCAGTCCAGGGTGTACCCCGCCTCTCGCCCCAAGACAGCTGGGATAGGCTCCAGCACCCCCCGCGACCCTCGTGAGGAAAAAGCGGTAGAAAATGAATGAATGAATGAAATGAGAAAGATGTTGTGTTTCTTTTCATAAACATGGGCAATACTGTACACACATGCCTTTCGCTATCACAGCTACATGTTGTCCACCATTGCGTCACCGAGAGGTGATGCCGAGGTCTCTAGTAACGTCGCAATGCAGGCAAACAAGACAAACCAGTGCACCACTGACAACAGCTTCATTGTTGTAGCACTTTTTGCGGCGGCTACAGACAGTGTGACTGTGTCACGCGGTAATTGCAAAGCAGGTTGTGTAGAGATGATGGTGTCTGGACTTGACAGGTGGACCAGATGAGGAATGAACTCCTGCAGGAGAGGGCTAGCAGGCAGGACGCAGAGTGTGACAAGATGGCTCTGGAGAGACAGGTACACAGCCTCCACCCTGCAGTGTTTGCTGTCCAAACTCATACCAGACCATCACATCTCATCCATATGTCTCTTCATCATCGTTCTCGGTCTTTTAGATCAACTCCCATCAGTTTCCTGCACACGCATTTTATATCATTAATGTTCTCTGCAGAGCAAAGACCTGAAAAACAAAGTGGCTGATTTGGAGGGCTCCCAGAAGACCAACAAGGTGGGCATGGTAGCACAGCTGGAGGATCGCATTCATGAGCTGGAGGAGCGTCTCGAGGGAGAGGAGAGGTGAGGTCCAAAGTATACTCAAGGGGTGTAGAGGAGGTCATGGAAAACTTGTCTTCTTGCTATTTTGGTTGACTTGAAGGCGTTATGTGACTATTACATACACCCTGGACCGGTCGCTTGCATTTATTATCTATTTATTTATATACAAAACATACTCTAAAGCAGTGTTTTTCAACCTTTTTTTAGGTTGGAAAAATTTTGCGGCATACCAATAACTTTTTAATAGCTTTTTCTTGATTACGGACTCGCCACAGCAGATCCTTTTGATCCGCATACTAATTTAACCAACAATGTTACAAAATGTCACCACTAACTCTCACATGCATCACTAAGTCTATTAGAGGCAATCAGCTACGTGTTGCCACACGGACGAATATTACATTGCTCTACATTGCAGTCTTTACACCAATGACACGCGACAATGACATAATATTTGCAGAAAATTATTAATACATTCATTCATTTTCTACCGCTTTTTCCTCATGAGGGTCGCGGGGGTGCTGGAGCCTATCCCAGCTGTCTTTGGGCGAGAGGCGGGGTACACCCTGGACTGGTCACCAGCCAATCACAGGGCACATATAGACAAACAACCATTCACACTCACATTCATACCTATGGACAATTTGGAGTGGCCAATTAACCTAGCATGTTTTTAGAATGTGGGAGGAAACCGGAGTACCCGGGGAAAACCCATGCATGCACGGGGATGGCCGAGGGTGGAATTGAACCCTGGTCTCCTAGCTGTGAGGTCTGCGCGCTAACCACTAGACCACCGTGCTGCCCCATTATTAATACATGTTAATTAAAAAAAGTGATATTGAATAATTCCTCACGGCACACCTGACGATTTCTCACGGCACACTTGTGTGCCGCGGCACAGGTGTTGAAAATCACTGCTCTAAAGCAGTGGTTGTCAGCCTTTTTTCAGTGAAGTACACGATGTGGCATTTTTGGTTAAAACAATATTTAAAACACAGTGCTGTAGTATTAGTATTCTGTATTTATTACTGTCCAAATTGATTTCCATTGTCAAAATATTATCTAATATGCATGGTGCCCCCTTAATGACACTGACTTTGCGGTTACAAGTCACAGCGATAGAGGTGGAGCGAGGTGAATCTTCAATTCAATGGTCAAGGAATGAGGAAAACATTACAGAGCATTATATACTGTTTCTAAGTGTTACAAGATTATTTTTTTGTGTATGCTAGTAAAATTGTTCAAATGTATTCATCAGAATGACAATTTGCATTTTTTATATTGCAGGGAACGAGCCAACCTCCAACTGTCCAACCGTAGGCTGGAGAGGAAGGTGAAAGAGATGGTGATGCAAGTCGAGGAGGAACATCACACCATTCAAGATCAAAAAGACCAAGTACGTTAACAAGCTTACTCCTCAGGTCCAACAAATAACAACACTATTCTAGTCCAGGCATGTCTGGCATACGTTTAACCAGGCAGTGTTGTGTGTGTGTGCCGTAGTTAAACCTGCGTCTGAAGGCCCTGAAGAGACAGATGGATGAGGCCGAGGAGGAGATTGACAGACTGGAGCACAGCAAGAAGAAGCTGCAGAGAGACTTAGATGAGCAACAAGAAACCAATGAGCAGCTGCAAAGTCAGCTCAAATCTCTGCGCAGTGAGATGAGGTAAATGATGTGTGTGTGAGTGACAGGAAGAAAAGCTTTTTTAATTTTTTTTTTTTACCTGATTTTTTTTGTCAATTAGGTCTTTGTTTTTGACATTAGGTCTTTGACATTTTGGTCTCTTGGTGACTATTCCCTACTTTTAGACTTTAACTCATGCTCCCCGGTGTCACATGACATTTTTCCATCACAGGCGTAAGAGCACTTCTGCGCCGCTGCTGACCAACCAGGATGACGACGACGATGACGACGATGACATCAGCACGGATGGCGAAACATACTTCAGCTCCACGTCCAGCTACAAGCGCTCTTCAAGTCAGGACAACCTCCTGTCCACCTTCAGCTTGTGAAGTAAACAAATATTTCATCACTCTTGGACCTATGAGATGATACCTTCAGTTTATGAGCTGTAAAAAGAACTTCACAACCAACCACTCTGTTTGTTCCGTGAATATTTGTGTTTATAACACAGCCATCATGTATTTACAGTATGGACATACACAGGATAAGGATACAATGGGGAGCCATGAAATTCCTTCAGTATTATTTGAGCAGCTCTGAGGTCTTTCTAAGAGAGATGAGGTGTCAATATTGTTTTTAGCTGGATTTTCCACATTCCAAGTGAAGTGTGGTCTGTTTTAGCGTTTGTAAACTTGAAGGATGCACTGCATACATAGTACTGCCTCCGCATGAAACAGCTGAAATTACTCACAGCCTTCATTTTTATAGCAAATGTTTTTTTTTTTTTTTACTGTTGGCTTAAATGAAATGTATTTTGTATGAATGAAGATCAAACCTGAATATATGAAGTCATGGTGTCTGGATCTTTTTTTTATATACTGTATTTATTCATGCTTATACAAACACCAAGCCTGGCTGGATGCACGGTGGCACAGTTTGGGCATCTCTATTTGGAGTTAGCATGCGTGGGTTTTCTCCGGGTACTCCGGTTTCCTTCCACATTCCAAAAATATCCACTTTAGGGTCATCGGCTACTCCAAATTGTCCATAGGTATGAATGTGAGGTAAATGGTTGTTTGTTTATATGTGCCCTGTGATTGGCTGGTGACCAATTCCAGGCCTCCAGCATACCCGCGCAACCTTTGATGGGGTTTTAGAGAACAATAAATGAGGGATTCATTTTTCACAAATATGTTTTTATATATCTTTTGGCATCTACTGAAGTCTTTATTCTGTCACTCCCTTTGCATGATTATGTCTTGTAGTGATGCTTCAATGAGCTACCATTGAATCATTTACACAACAAATGAACAAAAAATAATTTTGCTTTATTTGGGTTTCATCGCATCTCTTAATTTTCCAGATGGAATGTGATAAACTGACAATCAAAGTGTTGCACCACTGTAATTATTTGCACTCGTCTTCGTCTCCCTTTATAACTAACAGAGTGGATTTTAAGCTAATTCCTGCCACTACCTCTTTGTACACATTTGAGTCTTTTATACTGTAAATCCTGCTGTGACTTCAATAAAGTTACTTCTCGTGCTATCAAGTGTTTATCTCTGACTTTGTTTTCTTGTTGAACTGTCTAAAGAGCTCACGCTCTGATTAAACCTCATCAACTGTGTCAAGGCTTGCATTGATTTTTTTTATTTTGGGTCACTACATTTCCACGTTGCAGCTCATTGTCCTGTTAGAATGGAACGTCTTTCCACGTGTTTGTGTCCCGTTGAAATGAGGCCCCACGAGGACTTCCAGACCACTTTCTAATCTTTCACAAAACAGTGCAGCAGAGTGGCAACCCGAGCACGTCCATATCAGGAAGGCTGGCTCACTGTGATGTCACAGCGAACCGATGACAGCAAAGTCTTTGAAACCGAGCTTTCAGAGCCATCCTAAACGTCTTTCAGGGCTTACTTCCAAATGCACAAATGTAATTATCTGAAACTTTGGCATCGTTTAACACGAGAATACAACATTTTAACTACATTTATAGTATAGGAAAAACATAATAGGTCTCCTTTAACGTGACTTAGTGTGGTTTGTGAGTCGCACACTCTTGTGGTGAGTACATGTAATTGCAACCAAGAGTACAGCTGGTTAGCACGGTGGACGAGTGGTGAAAAGGAAAGTAAGGTCAATTAATTTGTAAAGTTTGAGGCCTACTCAACTTTAAACTTGTGAAAAAATGAAGCAGTTTTAATGATGACTAATGACGATGTTTAAAGTGAGAGAAACTATGCTAAGACAATCAATCCTTCGGAGTGGACTTTTGGGGCCTCTGGTCTTGTGACCTTCCGTTTGTTGCCATTCAACGTGAAAACCTCCAAATTGACCTTTTGAGTGGCCCCTCTTCACCCAAGTCTGTGCTAGGTGGAGCGGCTAACACCACGTAGGGTCTCTCAAACAAAAACATTTGGAACAATGCGATCATTCTTAGGATTCCTCCAAGTGCTTCACTGACTTTCACCACACTGGCTGTAAGTACTAATAAGTAAATCCACTGCAGCTAATGTTGTGCTTCCTGTCTTTACACAAAACAATATAGGTTGCGCAAATCTCCGGGGATTAACTAGAAACCAAACAGTACTGACTATTACATGGAATTCGAACGTTGTCAATTGAGGACTCGTATAGCGCCATACTGCCCTCTAGCGGCCACCTGGACTAGCGTGAATGTTTTCAACACCGCATTTCTCAATGAAAAGCTATTGGACTGATTTAACTTTTATATTTATATAATTGTATAATGGATAAGATAATATGAAAGATAGAAAGAAAAAATATTTTAGCAATATTAGTTTATTGTGAAAACAGTGTACTGTCTTATTTAGGCTACATGAAAGGAACATAATTGTAGAAATACCTCCAACATAAGAAACGTGTTATGAAATTAAAAACCCATCATCTTTGCAGCTTATGTTCAAAGTTGGTACTCCTGTATATATACACTGTATTATAAGCTTTTGCCTTTTATGACGACAGCCATAAATCACTTATATTAAGAAGGAAATTGTAACCACACCAGTTTGTCCATATACATACAGTGGTGTGAAAAAGTATTTCTGATTTTTTTGTCACATTTGTGTTTCAGATCATCAAACAAATGTAAATATTAGTCAATGACAAAACATGCAACAGTGGCGAACCTTTCCACGAGTGGCCGACCAATCAAAATTACTCCAGGAACGCAGCGAAGACTCATCCAAGAGGTCGCAAAAGACCCCACAACAACATCCAGAGAAACTGCAGGCCTCACTTGCCTCAGTTAAGGTCAGTGTTCATGACTCCACTATAAGAATAACACTGGGCAAAACTGGTGGGGTTCCAAGACAAAAAACACTGCTGAACAAAAAGAAATATTAAGGCATCTCAATGATCCCCAATACCTTTGGGAAAATACTCTGTGGTCTGACGAGACAAAAGTTGAACTTTTTAGAAGGTGTGCGTCCCATTACATCTGGCTTAAAAGTCATTTCAGAAAAAGATCATGCCAACAGTAAAATATGGTGGTGGTAGTGTGATGGTCTGGGGCTGTTTTGCTGTTTCAGGACCTGGAAGACTTGCTGTGATAAATTGAATCATGAATTCTTCCAAAAAAAACAAAAAAAATCAGGGAGTATGTAAACACTTTTTCCCTCCACTATACATGTGCATATACTGTATATACAGAACACACATGTAGCTATACAGTATTTACAGTGTGAAACAAAATACAGTACCAATCAGTTAATATGTGGCATGTGCATCCTGCATGCATGATTTAGCTGTGCGTCTTCAGACATTATGGCGTTTACAGTAACATGTCCATCAACAGAGGCACATGGCTGTGATTGTAAACACATGAACCCTGAGAGCAGGTTCTTCCTGCTATGCTGAGACATTAGCTCCCTTAGGCTTCCATCGCATGTCTAGTTTGACATTGACGCTGATGAAAGAGTTTGAGTTGAGAGCTGTAATCAATGTCTGTTGGTGCATTTTGATCACTTTTATGTCATCTTTGTGCACAAACATCCATCGTAGCACGTGTCTTCTGAAGACATCAACCATGTGGATTGCAAAGTGAGAGCTGCTGCCTGCAAGGATTTGGTGACTCCACTGCATGTTCTCCATCAACTACATGCGATGAAGTCCAGACCATACATACTTATAATTTTGTAATAATTTTGTTTCCATTAGGTATCTGAGATGTAACAGTCTTTATAATGCACAGTGCACGTAAAACATTGACTCACCTCAGTCGACACTTTTATGTTGTGAAATTACGTATATAAATATCTCATATGGTTGTCATCCATGCAAAAAAATATGGAATGATGCGCTATTTAACTTAAAAAAACATGAGTAATAGGTGCAACCTATATTATATATCAGTTGTGCACAAAATGTAGTGTAACCAGTCATTACAATGGGTAGCTCTGCTAATGGGATCCAATAAATACTGTATTGACACTTTCAGTTATGTTCAATTAGCTTTTCATCATCATAGGCAATCTTATATACAGTAGCAGTGTTTTTATTTTATACTTAAATACATGTATTGTTTTTATTATAGTATATACTGCATCTTTCATAGAGTTTTACTGTAGTGAGGGATTAATAATAGTTGTGGTTATTATTGTGAATGTAGTTGTAGTTAATTAGAAACAGGTCCCGGTTGTACACCACCGCTGTAATGAATATCAGAAAAAATATTGGTAATTATCTTCTTTGTAAGGCATATTTTTGACACCAGTCTTGTCGGATGTCATTCCATTGTGCAGGTGCCTAATGAAGTAATGCGCGTCGCTTTACAGTATTTGAAGCGCCTACTTCAAAAGGTCCCCCGGGTGGCTCGTTTTTGGAACCAATGCTGTATTGTGAAGCGTGGCTCTTATATTTGTCAGCAGTTGTGTTAGTTTAGTTTGTGTTAGCTTTGGCGAGCATACAGCAGCAACACCTGGAAGCACTTTTTGTCCTAGTGGTTTTGTAGTAAGATGCGTGCATGTTTTAAGTAATGTGATGTATATTTATGTGAGAGGAGGTCCACGTGATATTAGACAACCATAAGTGCAGAAAAAAGCCTATGTTTGATGTCTGGTTACACATTAACTAGGTCAACCCTGAGGGAATAGCTCTTGGATTGTTTCTTTCATTATATTTGACATGGGCCTTGCAGCATGTACTCATCGAGGCGTTCATTACTAGTTTCTATTAAGAGGGAGTGGCGGCAGGCTCATCAGAGGTGGAATGTGATCCGGTTGTCAGGACGATTGTCTTCTGTGCTCCTCCAATGAATTACAAATACACACACACAACAGGCGACACTGTTATGTTGCCATGCGAACAGTCACATTAAAAAATAATGCGTTCTCTCCTCTTTATCGCTATCATCCTCATCAATGATTTATTTGTTGTAACAGCAAGGTGCCACACTGTGTCTCCTTGGTCAAGTCATGCGTATCTTACAATATATTACATATACAGGTGGTCCTCAGTTTACGGACAGTGCAGGGCTGCTTAGGTGTTACTGTCGCTTTCCTAGGAGCAGGTGCTTTAACATGCCAAGGATACGTATGATCTTCTGAAACTAGTTTTAGCGCGAATCCATTGTTTACAGACGATTTATACATGTAAACATGTCAACACCTGCACCAGAATATTTTTGATATTGACCTCTGTTTGGAAGCTTTCCACATGCCACATCCTTAAGGTCATGGTTCAAAGGTTAAGCTTAATACCATTGCCTGCGATTCTGATGTGAAAACAATATATACAGCAGGGGTCTCAAACACGGGTCCCGCGGGCCAAATGCGGCCCACAGGACACTAGTTTGAGGCCCCCGCCTTGATATGAAAGTTTAATGTTAGTGCGCAAGTTTGATATGGATGCTGTATGGTATCATGTACCCAGAAAAAATTATTACGTTTGGTTAATGTTCATGTTAAAGGTTAAATAACTGTTAATAGTTATCCTCCCTATCCGTGTGGAAGTGGTAAGTTTTTGGCTATTTAAGTTTAAAGGAAATAACTTGAAGGCTACCGTTTAGGTTGCTAGCTCTCTAGTTTGCGAGTTAGCATGTGTCTCAAGACCCTGCAGTTGCGCAATATGTTGTAAATAAAAAGAGTATAAATGTGACTATAGTCGTGTTTTGTCATGTCTACAGGGCTCTAATAATGCTTTGTTCATTTTAATCTGAAAAAAATAATTTGTCTACCCACCAACTATATGTGGTTTCTTAAGTTTTTATTATTTGCCATTTTATTATTATTATTATTATATTTATTTATTACTGATTGATTGATTTTCTTTATTTTTGATTTGTTTATTTATTTTTCATCTTATTTTGTGCAGAAAAATATAAATTAAGATATTTGAGAACAGTGGAATGTTTTATCAGAGCTTTTATTGTAGAAAATCGGAACCAAAGCACTGAAAAAGTTTGTATATTTTTCTGTTTTTAATAAATTTTTTTTTTTTTTTTTTTAGAAAACCTGATGTGGCCCAGCCTTGCCCAGACCCTAGCTCCAGTGGCCCCCAGGTGAATTGAGTTTGAGACCCCTGATATACAGTATGTACGCTTGACTGTTTTTAATGACTGGATTTGCATGGTCTAAGAAGATTGCTGCACTATGCACGTCTTGACTTTTCTCTCAGCATTCCCATGTTCTTTCTCAGGGAGTTACAATTTCTAGTTCAGGTACATATTTTCTAGTGATACTGTGTTGGTTCTTTCCTGTGACTTGAGATGTACCTGTCATTAGAGCTCCACCTGTCCCGGGCCAGGTGGGAGGGCCCAGCCCGCCCTGCGCATATCTTGCTCTCAGGGCAGAGGAGCAGGAGGGTGAAATGTGGCCCAACTGGTCTGATGAGAGCTCAGAGAGAACGAGAGCTTGCTGAGAGACTGACAAGCCTGTCAAGCCAGGTGGACTGTACAGCAGCCGGGTTGGGAATCAAACAATGACTCTGCTGTGTTCCTGTTCCTGAGTGTGAACCTGTGCGGCTATAGAGTGACCCTCGCCATACTTTAACAAGAGTGGAATTTCCTTTGCTCCATAGTGCCGATGAGAGTCAGGAAGGGGCTTTGAGAGGAAGAGTGGGAGGAGGGTCTGTTGGGCTGGGGAAGGGGTGGGGGAGACACACCGTGGAGCCGTGGAGTGGACACAAGAGGAGACATGCTTCACTACGGGCTTGGGCGAACGGTTTCCAGCACCACAACTACCGCCGACTCTCCAGAGTCCAGCAGTGAGGTAAGAAGTCCCTCAGTCCCTCGGTGGAAAGACATCCACTGTCTATTACGCTCTCTTCTTACTCTACACTCTATTTTGCAAACACTGTGGTGTGTGTTTCTACCCCTCCCTCCTCTGCATTTTGTGTATGTTCTCTTGTCAAACACTGTATTTGTTGCTGAAAATGTGTAATAGAAGAACATGTAAGCGGAGTTGAATGTGCTGCAGGCAGACAGCTTGTCATGTTTATTTGAACATTGCTCTGACATAACACTGCTGACATTTAAACCTGCTTTCATGAAGAAAAAACCTCCTGTCAACTGAATGCATGCAAGTACTAAATGCAGTATTTTTTTCAACAATACTTATATTATTTATTTTGTTTATTCATTCATTAATTTTCTACCGCTTATCCTCACGAGGGTCGCGGGGGTGCTGGAGCCTATCCCAGCTGTCTTCGAGCAGGTACACCCTGGACAGGGCACATATAGACAAACAACCATTCACACTCACATTCATACCTATGGACAATTTGGAGTCACCAATTAACCTAGCATGTTTTTGGAATGTGGGAGGAAACCGGAGTACCTGGAGAAAACCCACGCATTCACGGGGAGAACATGCAAACTCCACACAGAGATGGCCGAGGGTGGAATTGAACCCTGGTCTCCGAGCTGTGAGGTCTGCGCGCTAACCACTCGACCGCCGTGCCGCCCACTTATTTTGTTTATAATATATAAAATATTTATTCATTTTGTATTATTCTGGCAATTAACATTTACACAACTTTTCCAAAAGATACATGTTATAGACACTTGTAGCCATTTGCCCCATAGGAAGTAGGAAGAAATAATCTGTTCCAGGGTCAAACTGTCACCATCACAAAACTTGTATTATTTGTAAACAGACTTTTTCCCGTTACTAGTGTAAAAAAATGTTAATCAATATGTAACACCGTCACAAAATACTGCCAACATTTGGTAACATCTGTTCTACAAGTATAAAACGAAGTTCATCCATTCATTAATTTTCTACCGCTAACCCTATGCTGGAGCCTATCCCAGCTGTCTTCGGGCAAGAGGCGGGGTACACCCTGGACTGGTCGCCAGCCAATCACAGGGCACATATAGACAAACAACCATTCACACTCACATTCATACCTATGGACAATTTGGAGTCGCCAATTAACCTAGCATGTTTTTGGAATGTGGGAGGAAACCGGAGTACCCGGAGAAAACCCACGCATGCACGGGGAGAACATGCAAACTCAACGCAGAGATGGCCAAGGGTGGAATTGAACTTGGTGTCCCAGCTGTGAGGCCTCTGCGCTAACCACTTGGTCTTAAAAAGAAGTTGACCCATGGGAGTTTATTTGAGCTCAACTTATATGACAAATAGAATCTCATTTTATAACATTGTGTAAAAATCTAACCTCGTGTTAATATTAATATTAAGTGTAAAAAGAAGTTAACCATCATTATCTGTTGACATAAAAACCAAAGCGTAAAAGAAGAGATGAACTGGTTCTTTGGTAAAGTTGGACAAAAGCATTGGGATACACATTATTCCGATTGGCATAATTGATTTTTTTCTGACTATTTTTTCCTCAGAGGTCAATCCGACGCCTCCGTTTGACCCTCCACGCAGGAGATGCCGCAAACAATGAGTCCAGATCTGCTTATTCGGATGCGGTAAGTACCTTTTACTGTCTCCATCCCTGATATTGCACCCTTAGCCATCCTGCCTGATGTCCACATAGTTTGACTGAAACAAATTTCCTCAAGATGTGTCTTATGTAATCCTGACAGAAGGGCGTGTGCATGGTCATGTGATGCACATTCTTTCCCCACTATGACCTCAGTTGCAGTATACATCTAATTCACATTTATACATTTTTAACATATCGAAACGAAGCAACACATTGCTGTGTTTATCTTTGTTGTGCACACACACCGCAGGCACGGCAAGTGTTTCCTTTGAGTGACGCCACCCTGGCTTTTTTTTCGGATTTAAGATGACAGCATGAGATATGTTGTGTTGTTTTGTTGTTTGTTGTGTGTCTGTTCAGGATACTCATAGAATCGTGGTTGTGTTATTTTTGAACTTTGATCCATGACTTGTCTTGTCAGCATACACACACGCTGATAACACAGGGAGCGTGCTTCCTTTCCTAGTAGGTGTGGTCCTCACCAGTAGAACACTGAAAGGCGAGGAACACACATGTTGCCTGTGATGACGTGTACCGTGTACTTTAGTTTGACTACTAACTAAGACAAGTACACAAATAGTTGCTGTTTGCTTAGGAGGCTCCAGCAAACGCTAGTGGGGATACGCGGTATAGAAAATGGATGGATGGATGTCAAACCCAGTAATAGCGGGCCAGCTGTTTCATACACCTTAGTGCAGGGGTCTCAAACACGCGGCCCGCGGGCCAAATGTGGCCCACATGACACTAGTTTGAGGCCCCCGCCTTGATATGAAAGTTTAATGTTAGTGCGGCACCGCGCAAGTTTGTTATGGATGCTGTATGGTATGGAAAAAATTATTACGTTTGATTAATGTTCATGTTAAAGGTTAAATAACTGTTAATAGTTATCCTCCCTATCCGTGTGGAAGTGGTAAGTTTTTGGCTTTTTAAGTTTAAAGGAAGTAACTTGGAGGCTACCGTTTAGGTCGCTAGCTCTCTAGTTTGCGAGTTAGCATGTGTCTCAAGACCCTGCAGTTGCGCAATATGTTGTAAATAAAAAAAAGTATAAATGTGACTATAGTCGTGTTTTGTCATGTCTACAGGGCTCTAATAATGCTTTGTTCATTTTAATCTGAAAAAAATAATTTGTCTACCCACCAACTATATGTGGTTTCTTAATTTTTAATTATTTGCCGTTTTATTATTATTATATTTATTTATTACTGATTGATTGATTTTCTTTATTCTTGATCTTATTTTGTGTAGAAAAATAAAAAGTAAGATATTTGAGAACAGTGGAATGTTTTATCAGAGCTTTTCTTGTAGAAAATCGGAACCAAAGCAAAGTTTATTCATTTTTCTGTTTTTAATAAATGCGTTTTTTTTTTTGGAAAACCTGATGCGGCCCAGCCTCGCCCAGACCCTAGCTCCAGTGGCCCCCAGGTAAATTGAGTTTGAGACCCCTGCTTTAGTGTAATAGATCCCCTTTAAGAACACAGTTAGCCTCACACAGTGTACTAATAACACAACATGATGAGTGTACAGTGAAGAAAATAAGTATTTGAACACCCTGCTATTTTGCTATTTCTCCCACTTAGAAATCATGGAGGGGTCTGAAATTTTCATCGTAGGTGCATGTCCACTGTGAGAGAGATAAACTAAAAAGAAAAATCCAGAAATCACAATGCATGATTTTTTAACAATTTATTTGTGTGATACAGCTGCAAATAAGTATTTGAACACCTGTGTATCATCTAGAATTCTGACCCTGAAAGACCTGTTAGTCTGCCCATTAGAAGTCCACCTGCACTCCATGTATCATCCTGAATCAGATGCACCTGTTTGAGGTCGTTAGCTGCATAAAGACACCTGTCCACCCCATACAATCAGTAAGACTTTAACTTGTAACATGGCGAAGACCAAAGAGCTGTCCAAAGACACCAGAGACAAAATTGTACACCTCCACAAGGCTGGAAAGGGCTACGGAGCAATTACCAAGCAGCTTGGTGAAAAAAGGTCCACTGTTGGAGCTATCATTAGAAAATGGAAGAAGCTAAACATGACGGTCAATCTCAATCGGAGTGGAGCCCCATGCAAGATATCACCTCGTGGGGTCTCAATGATTCTAAGAAAGGTGAGGAATCAGCCCAGAACTACACGACAGGACTTGGTCAATGACCTGAAAAGAGCTGGGACCACCGTTTCCAAGGTTACTGTAGGTAATACACTAAGACGTCATGATGTGAAATCATGCATGGCACGAAAGGTTCCCCTGCTTAAACCAGCACATGTCAAGGCCCGTCTTAAGTTTGCATATGACCATTTGGATGATACAGAGGAGTCATGGGAGAAAGTTTTATGGTCAGATGAGACCAAAATAGAACTTTTTGGTCATAATTCCAATAAGCGTGTTTGGAGGAAGAAGAATGAAGAGTACAATCCGAAGAACACCATCCCTACTGTGAAGCATGGGGGTGGTAGCATCATGCTTTGGGGGTGTTTTTCTGCACATGGGACAGGACGAGTGCACTGCATTAAAGAGAGGATGACTGGGGCCGTGTATTGTGAGATTTTGGGGAACAACCTCCTTCCCTCTGTCAGAGCATTGAAGATGGGTCGTGGCTGGGTCTTCCAACACGACAACGACCCGAAGCACACAGCCAGGAAAACCAAGGAGTGGCTCCGTAAGAAGCATATCAAGGTTCTAGCATGGCCCAGCCAGTCTCCAGACCTGAACCCAATCGAAAATCTTTGGAGGGAGCTCAAACTCCGTGTTTCTCAGCGACAGCCCAGAAACCTGACTGATCTAGAGAAGATCTGTGTGGAGGAGTGGGCCAAGATCCCTCCTGCAGTGTGTGCAAACCTGGTGAAAAACTACAGGAAACGTTTGACCTCTGTAATAGCAAACAAAGGCTACTGTACCAAATATTAACATTCATTTTCTCAGGTGTTCAAATACTTATTTGCAGCTGTATCACACAAATAAATTGTTAAAAAATCATGCATTGTGATTTCTGGATTTTTCTTTTTAGTTTATCTCTCTCACAGTGGACATGCACCTACGATGAAAATTTCAGACCCCTCCATGATTTCTAAGTGGGAGAAATAGCAAAATAGCAGGGTGTTCAAATACTTATTTTCTTCACTGTATATGTTAACTGCAACAGCAAATGTTTTTACACAAATGAATCGTATTCTGCACTCTTTACCCTTTAGCACCACTCTTACATTTTTATAGGCCTCATTTCAGTCTTTAATGGTACTATGGTTTGATTTGATAAGTTGCTAATCAAAGTCAACCTCCCAAATGCCATGATTGAGAATATAAACAGTGCACTAGAACATAATTAACTAGAACATAATGTAGCCCCCGCTAGTGGTTGTGTGTCTTAACAACCACATCGAGTGGCTATGCCATAAACTTCCCTTGTGTGTGTTTGTGTTGCCGGCGGCCGATATTATCAGACATCCCTAGTAGTTATAAGTTATGACATGTAAATGATAGTATTTTAGGAGATGTTGCAATACTGTGTGAAGCGTAGATGTTTGGAAACCTTTTGCATTTACGAGATTGTTCCAGAGTAAACTTGTCCTAAGTGAGTGCTTTTGTCCAGATGGAGATTGAGCCTCCACCCTGTGGGATGTCAGGGAGAGCAGGTTGTGTGCATGTCATACCCCAAAGGACTTGCAGTTTCGGTGTCTTCATTTCTGGCTTTTAGTCAGAAACATGTCAGCAACCTCACAGAATGAACTATTGCCAACTCACAAAAGGATGGTTTTAGTCCATCAACCACAGGGTTAATGACCCAGGACTGTTTCAAAGAACCACATCAGTGTGACTACCTAACCTAACCTAATCAGTCATGTAATATATTACAAGGAGTATTTCCAGATAGTGCGGAGGCATTGCAAGACACTACAGATACACATCAATAAATGATGGATTGAAGGAAAAAGCAAAGTTCAGGAGCTTTGACGTCTTTGTGCAATGCTCAAAGTTACAAAGTTTAAGTAACTCTGGGTGGAGCTACAGGGTGGCCAGGGAGGGCCCGGCCCCTGCCCTTGCCACTCGCCGGCCACCCTGTATGCCACCCTGATGACAGCAGGACAATTTTTGGACAAATGCGGCTCTGTGGTGCGGAACACTACTTCAGTCTAATCGCTGTTTCAGCTAGGACGCATTTCACTGCAGCACACAATTTTAAGTGGGGAAGGAGAGGAGAGCTATCTATTTTATGTTGACGCTTTGCCCGTCAAGGTAAGTTTCCCACGATTACTTTGGTTCAGGGGTCTCAAACACGCGGTCCGCGGGCCAAATGTGGCCCGCAGGACACTAGTTTGAGGTCCCTTGATATGAAAGTTTAATGTTAGTGCGGCCCGCGCAAGTTTGATATGGATGCTGTATGGTATCATGTACCCAGAAAAATTATTACGTTTGATTAATGTTCATGTTAAAGATTAAATAACTGTTCATAGTTATCCTCCCTATCTGTGTGGAAGTGGTGAGTTTTTGGCTATTTAAGTTTAAGGGAAATAACTTGAAGGCTACCGTTTAGAACCAAAGCACTGAAAAAGTTTGTATCGTTTGTTTTTAATAAATGCGTTTTTTTTTGTGGAAAACCTGATGCGGCCCAGCCTTGCCCAGATTCTAGCTCCAGTGGCCCCCAGGTAAATTGAGTTTGAGACCCCTGCTTTGGTTGGTTCCTGTCAAGTTGTGTCACTATGTTGACTTTGACATTGGAAGCTTAGTCTGCAGCAGCATGAATGGGCATGCCTAGGAGTCTGGTGTCAAAACGCGAGTGCTGATTGACGTATACTTTTGTATTATGTTCTATGTGGTTTTGGTGGTCATGATCGTAAGCAGAATCCAGACACTATGCATGTCCTCGGGATACAGCTCAGCTATAACAATAAATAATATTATAAGAATGAATAATTATGAATGTCATGTAGACTTATTGCCAATGTGTGTTACCGCTATGTGAGCACTGGTCTCACCTTGGCCACCCCAGTTAAAAATGTCTGGCTCCGCCACTGCTCAGCAGTGCTCATACTTCATTGGGTCTCCTGAACTCTTAGAATTGGGATGCATTTTTAATTCCCCCTGACTTCCTTCAATGATGCTGTGGGAATAATGCCAGCATTTTGAGAGGACTACAACAAAAGTGTTGTAGTTTTAATCCAGACAAATATTTTTTGAGCTACAAATATAGAAAGGGAGTGTCCCGCAATGTGATACAACATGGACATCATCCAAGCAACCAGAATGTCCTAACTGAGACATGATATGTCATCTTCATGTCACGTAAGAAGGAAACATGCCACACAAAAGACGTCTACACACTGACTGCATTACCACAAACATCCATTCACCTCAAAGTGGCCTTGACTCAATCCTTCAATGAGTCTGACTGTCCTTCATAATAAAGACACATGACACAGAGGAAGCTTTGTGACCTCTCAATGACTCAGTAAAGTGTTTTATTATTGCGTTGGTGTGTAATTACTCGCAAAGACGAGCATTTAAGTTGTTTGTACATGGCAGTGGAACTCAGCTCCACATGGCAGCACTGTTGGGACAACCTCATCATTTTGCAGCAGTAATGTTGTAGAAATGTGAGGCTGGCCTGCATCCATGTAAAAACAACATTGGGGTCTTTGTTCTGGTCCTCCTCGCTCTTATCTTGACTGCATGTGGAGACTGACGCCTCCTTTGATAGACAACAGGTCTGGAATGTTAGTTTAGATACATAAGCCCCTTTTCCACCTATGCGCATTTGGACTGTAGGAACCCTGCCCAAAATGAAGTTCATTCAGCCAAACCCTGCTGCACCATCCCCCCAGAAAAACCTCCTGGTTTTTGCCCATCTTTCTCACTAGTCAGTTTAAATAGTTTCCCGTAAATTTTTTGTATTTTAACGTCCATCCATCCATTTTCTATGGCACTTATCCTCATTAGGACCTACGTATTTTCGGAATGTGGGAAAGGGAAAAGTCATGCATAGGGAGAACAAGAAATCTCAACACAGAGATGCCCAAACAGAGATTCAAACCCAGATCTCCTGACGATGTGGCCAACATGCTAACCGCTAGCCCCGTATTTTAACTTTATTTTCAATAAAAGTCTGCAAAAGCAATGGTGCAGCACTTTGGCCGTGGGGAGTTGGGTATCCCTCCTTCTGCACGGCGTTTTTTTTCTTGCAACAGTGGGGTGAGAGATGGATGAATTCGGCCCACCATCGTATGAACTTATAGATGGGGTTGCAGTGCTGAGTACTACTACTACTTTGAGTTCTGCAAAAGCAAAACACAAGGTGCCACAAAAACAGTTGGAGGAGCTACTTGGTGGAAAAGTGGATGGATGCTTGTTGAAGAAAAAACCAAAACATTAGTTTGAATATGTTTCAAGTCCCATCCTGTTCATGAGCACATGTGTTATCTCTGTGCAGGATGACAAAGATGGCTGGAAAAAAAGGAATGGGCTCATCCAAAGGGAGAGGCCAGCTGGTAGAGAGTCACCCAAGCAGGTAGGCTCCTCCATATGAATAGTAGACACTATACCAACCACACCATTTAATGGGATCCAATCCAAGAGCTCTATCATTAATTCTGCTTTTACAAAGAAAGCAATGCTCAGTTTTGGAAGGCCCCCGAATGAACCTCTTTTACTACCTGACAGCCAAAGTATTAGAAGCAACTCTCAGTGTGATGAAGTATAGTTTTGCACTGCTGCAGGCTGCCACAATAATAAACATATTGTTATATCTACCAATAAAAACTGAGCATCGTTGTCTTTGTTGATGCAGGTTTTGTATTGGATTTCATGCTTCTAATCGTCAAACCACTTTTGATGATACATTGCAACTAATTGGATAAATATGTATTATGATGATTATGTGTATTTCATGCATACATTTGACAGGAATTTTCAGGTGATTGTTGATAGATAATAAATATGTAATCATAAACCCACTATTAGGAACATAAGCTGGGATAAGACTGTCATGGGACAGGTCAGTTTTATCCTACTGATGATGTGTTGTTGCAATAGTAGTAATATCAAGTTCAGGAAATTGGTCCCCGCCTGTGAAATGTAATGTTCATATTATGTCATCTATGATGATAAACCAGCTTATCAGCTGACTGATTTTGATTAGTAATAAGCAATATTTTCTCATTACTTGCTGGTGGAAATTTCCAGTATATACAATGATGAGTGTTGTAATTTAAAGGGGTCCTACTGTGCTTTTTCCACTTTTATGACCTACAAATGTAGATAGAATATTGTATTATTGTGTTAAACGATACCAAACTTTCAGATAATGAGGTTTGGGGAGGCACAAAACTCGATTTCAGAAAGCTTTTTCTAACACTGACTCACTGTGACGTCACAGTGAGCCAGACTTTCTTATATGGGCATGCCTGGGTACAAGTTGTACAAAATGTTCACTGTACAAGGGTACCGATCACAGCTGAGGGGCCGTGCTTTGAAGCGGGCTGTGAGTGGAATAAATGAAAACAGACCGCTTTGGAAATACAGCTGGATTGGGTGCATATACCGGAAGATCTAGAAAGCTTGCTGTGCGGGTTATCTTTTGCTCTATAGGAGTCCACAACTCAATACAAACGGATGAAAATTAGCACAATAGGTGCTCTTTAAGTCCCATTTGTCCAAAATAAAAGCACCTAAATCTCTCAATGTCTTTTTGGTTCACAGTTCTATATTAGTTATTATATTAGTAATTTCAGCCATGAACAGTGTACACATCAAACAATGCAATGTAGACACATGATTAACATGACAAAGGCCCACTGACTACACAGAGCGACACAAAATTTAAATAAGAGACATTAAATATTTGTTTTTAGCCCTTCTTAAAATGTTTGGTTTGGTCCACTGGCTGCTGCAGGTCCAGCAGGCAGAAAGAACAGCAGCTCAGGTTCTGGGTTTTAGAAACTTGACACCTTCAATTCAACCTTCTTTTATTTTTTTTTTGACATCCGTTCCCAACTTCCTGTTTCCACTATAGAGCAGCAACAGTGCTGCAAAGACTTAATGTGCTGCACACATGTAAGCACGTGCAACAAACACAAATGCCTCTTGGAGCGATTGTGCACACACAGGCAGGATGCACACAAAAACGAACAGTCCAAGCTGAAGGAAACCTGAGTAGTGCGTCCTTGTCTCCCTCAGCACCTCAGTGACATGACCAATGGGCTGCCAGAGCCTTCGCTGCAGCAGCGTGGCCCTAAAATGTATGGCGTAGTGCAAAGGAACAACACGGACAGACAACAGGAAGTGATGGCGCGCGAGTGGACTGTCCATCACCTTCATGATGAAATGAGGTACATCAGGGAGGTGAGTGACATTTACTTGCTTGTTTGTTAGATGGTATGATGAATCCTATGATGATGCTTTCTCTTTGTGCGCTTGTACAGGTGAGGGATTCCTTAGAGAAGGTCAGAGAGCGCATGTACGGCCAGTTTGGAGGCATGCAGCAATCTGTGCACAAGCTCTCACAGGAAATAAGGGTAAGCGCATAATGTGGTTAGAACACTGCATGTCTACTCTATGGTATGCTATATAAATTCGGATATGTTTTTTTAAAATCATACATTACATTCATTCATTTTCTACCGCTTTTTCCTAACGAGGGTCGTGGGGGTGCTGGAGCCTATCCCAGCTGTCTTTGGGCGAGAGGCGGTGTACATCCTACCCAGCCAATCACAGGGCACATATAGACAAACAACCATTCACACTCACATTCATACCTATGGACAATTTGGAGTCACCAATTAACCTAGCATGTTTTTGGAATGTGGGTGGAAACCGGAGTACCCGGAGAAAACCCACGCATGCACGGGGAGAACATGCAAACTCCACACAGAGATGGCCGAGGGTGGAATTGAACTCGGGTCGCCGAGCTGTGAGGCCTCTGCGCTAACCATTTGGTCGTAAAAAGAAGTTAACCCATGGGAGTTTATTTGAGCTCAGGGTCACAATAATCCACATATTCATTCATTCATTCATTTTCTACCGCTTTTTCCTCACGAGGGTCGCGGGGGTGCTGGAGCCTATCCCAGCTGTCTTTGGGTGAGAGGCGGGGTACACCCTGGACTGGTCGCCAGCCAATCACAGGGCACATATAGACAAACAACCATTCACACTCACATTCATACCTATGGACAAAATACACATATTGTAGGTCAGACATGAAGGTGATCTCAATTCCACAACTAACCGACCTTCTTTCACTCCTGCCGCCTCATACATTACATCATCATACATATACATTTCAGAGGTCATCAGTCAAGTCCATGCATATGTTTTTACAGGTTGCCAACTCCCGCCGCAGGAATCTGGAGTCCGAGGTAAAGGTTCGCACGGCAGCCATGGACAAATTTGATCAGATGAACAGCACCCTGATATCAGCCAACATTGGCCTACAGGTAACCGACTCCCAACATGAAGATATCGTGCACAGTGTAACAGTAAGACGTGGAACCATTTGTGTTGTCTTTGCAGAAATCCCTCTTAGAGAACTGTCAAACCCGAGTGGACGTAAGGGAGGACATGAAGACTTTACGCAGCACCTGTACGAAAACACAAGAACAGCTGAGAGACAAGGAGAGAGAGCTGGCTGCAGCACATGCCGAAAACCAAAATCTAAGACTTCAGGTAGGATGTTTGTGCAGAAAGTACAACTGTTTTACTGTGGAAGTACCTGCTCTGACACATTCATGGACACAGTTGTCACCCCACTGGTGTGACTAGTTAGTCTTCTCCAGAGAAAAAAGTCTGATAAGAGACGTCGGACAAGTTGTGCAGCAATATGTGAGAAAAGATGACACCTTGGGTATACACAGTGTATTGTTTGCATGTGTCCTGACCGGTTTTGCTCGCCACGTTTCATTATAGAGCTGCCTTTATGTGACTAACAGGTGGAAAGACAGCAATCATCCTGAACGTCTTCACAAGAGTAATATAATGACATACAATACAAGAGCTGTATCAGAAATTCAACCTCATAAAATATAACTGTACATTGCAGCATCATAGACGGCCACAATGTAACCTTAGATACATTAGTTACAACCTTGTAAGTTTTTTTTTTTACATTTTCTCAGGTATGCAAAGTGTGGCCTAGGGACCATTTGCCGCCCAATAATAGCAAATAATTACAATAATTGATTTGTCTTTGTCTTTCAACATATATTTTTAGCCTTTTTACAACATTTTAAAATATATGTCACAATATTAAATGGTGACATTTGATTTTCAGTAGGGGCGGCACGGCGGTCTAGTGGTTAGACCTCACAGCTAGGAGACCAGGGTTCAATTCCACCCTCGGCCATCTCTGTGTGGAGTTTGCATGTTCTCCCCGTGCATGCGTGGGTTTTCTCCGGGTACTCCGGTTTCATCCCACATTCCAAAAACATGCTAGTTTAATTGGCGACTCCAAATTGTCCATAGGTATGAGTGTGAATGGTTGTTTGTCTATATGTGCCCTGTGATTGGCCAGCGACCAGTCCAGGGTGTACCCCGCCTCTTGTCCGAAGACAGCTGGGATAGGCTCCAGCACCCACGCGACCCTCGTGAGGAAAAGCAGTAGAAAATGAATGAATGATTTTCAGTATGCGGCCCTCAGTGGAAAATGTGGTTTAGCATCGAGCTGTGTGAGAAATTTCAAGACATTCAAAGCTTATGGTTGTAATAATAGCGCCACCATGTGTTGTATTGATCAGAAAAATGATAGCACAGCCAACACAGTAGCGATGCAAGTCTAGCCAAATTCTCACCTTTTTGAATACAGCGGGTAAAGAAAAAACTGCCGATATATGAAAGCACAATCGTGCAGTTGCTTCAACTAGAGGAGAATATGAATCATATTTTCAGCAACCTTCTGACAAAATAAGTCCTTTATTTGTCCAAATTGTGGAAGCACTGTTCAAAACACACAAGTGTCCACTTGCTGTTAAATTGTTCATCCTTTGAGGTTAAATAAGGTCATGAAAATATTAGCTCTCAGTATGATGCAATATACTTTTCAAGCACAATAATACATTCATTCATTCATTTTCTATACTACTTATCCTCACGAGGGTCGTGGGTAATGCTGGAGCCTATCCCAGCTGTCTTCGGGCGAGAGGCGTGGTACACCCTGGACTGGTCGCCAGCCAATCACAGGGCACATATAGACAAACAACCATTCACACTCACATTCATACCTATGGACAAAATACACATATTGTAGGTCAGACATGAAGGTGATCTCAATTCCACAACTAACCGACCTTCTTTCACTCATGTAATTATTTCCTACTGGTCACACGCTTTTTGGAAGCACTTACATGCCCATCCAGAATTTACAACTGTCTTTTTCTGTTCCACATCTACACTTTGGTGCCATTCCTGCATCAGTATGCAGCATACTGCCGAGCACAGTGGTTATTTTTGCTTTTTTCCCAGGTGGAGTCTTCACGAGAGGCCAACAGCAAGGCCCTCATGGAGCTCTCCATGACACTCCAAAGGGACTACGAGGAAAAGCTGCTGGAAGAGCGAAGGAAACACAGGGAGGAGATTGAAATACTCCAGGTGCTGCACTATTTGCTTTTTCATCAATGTGATACATCCATTGCCAAAAGAAAGAACATGTCCTGGGCCATTTCAAACAATGTTTTTGCTTCTCCAGGCCCAACTGGATGAGTACATCAGACGACTAGAGGAAGCAGAGCTGAACATCAAAATTGCAGAGGCTAAAATTGCAGAAAGGGATGAGAGGATCTGTGAAGTGGAGCGCCTACTTGACTGCATGGGAACGGTAAACACATAAAAAAAAATAAAATACAGCAACATGGCTACATGTACTTTGTGCAGATAATAAACACTTCATCAATCTCACAGGAAAAGAGTCAACTACAGCAAAAACTGCAGGAATGTGAGCGCTTGCTGGAGCTGAGTGATACAACAGACGGACCTGCAGTCATAAGGTATTTGATGTGTTTCTAAAGAGAGAAGACAATTAGTTGAGATTACCGCTCAGAAACAGCTGTTTCCGACTTTTGTCTGGCTGACTGTTGGTGGTCTTGCAGGTCCCAAGATCTGCACGTCGAAGCTGGAAGTCTGAGAGAGAGAATCAAACACTTAAACGACATGGTCTTCTGCCAACAGCGGAAGGTCAAAGGGATGATTGAGGAGGTAAGAGAGGTCATTTGAGGATGTTCTTTTGTTTTTAATGTCACTGGAAAGACAATAAGGTTTTGTGTACAGACACTAGTTGTCAAAACATGTTGTTTACGTTGGCCATGCCGTGCAGCTTCAGAAGAATCAAGAGATAAATGAACTTCTACTATGTCTACCAAGAGCATGCAATGACACTATTTCATACAAATCAGGTTTCAATCCTCACACAGAAATCATGCTAACAGCATGCTAACATTATATGGAAAGCTTGACCTCCAGGACACTGATCCTCTTTGCTGTTTACATGGCATGCCATGGTCTCACTAATGTCTTCTTGCTGAAATTGTCAAGGTGCAAACACTACGAGCTCAAGTCGCTCAGAAGGATATGTTCATCTCAGAGCTGCTGGACCGAATTGCAATAGTGGAGTGTGAGGTAAGGCTGCGTGTGTGTGCATGATGGGATGTTCGACGTGGGTTGGTGGATGCAGAAGACTTTCTATTTGGTGCGGAATGCTGGATTACCTGAACTTTGAGGCCCCTTTTTGCGCACCTTTTCCAGGCACTTTCACGTGTACAAGGTGACTGCAGTCTTTGCATGAATCTGAACCTGACGGTCTTGTCTTTTCTCCTCTTTTCCTTTTCCTAGAATAATGAATTAGAAGACAAGCTCAAGTATTTTATGTCCACACAGAATAGTGAAGAAGAAGATATGGACATTGGGGAGAAAAGACTAGTCTGCAATATTCTCCCAAGGTAAGGCAGGACACATTACATAGTGGAGTGTTTAATGAAGGGGGTGTGGCAATGACAAAGGGGCGGGGTTTCTTTGTTTAACATCTGACTGTTCAAACAGAGTTGAAGAAGTGCCGTGGCATGATGTTGAACTTCCTATTCTGCATGAACTGAATCATCTCAATCCCATAGACCACCCCCCACCTGATCCATCACCATTTGCCATACCACCTCCGCCACAAATGCCACCTCCTTTACCGCCAGAACCTCCATTATCACCCACACAACCGCCATTACCACCACTACCTTCATCCCCTACACCACCTCCATCACCCACCCAAACGACACTCCCCATACAACCCCCATCATCTCCCACGGAACCATCAGCCCTACCTTCACTGTACCTAACAATGCCCACACAAGTAAGGACATTCAGGCCTAACAATCCTCCGCCCAGCAGGCTGGAGTCCAGTTTACTTCGCTACACGCCTGTTGAGTACAGCCGCTTCTTAGAGTCCAACCCGACACCACCGAGAGAAATGTTCTACTCCAGCCGAAACTCATTCGATTCTCAAACTTCAGCAAGCCACTTCAGAGACGAGGTGGACGCTGAGTCGCTGTCCAATCAAGACGAGTCTTCAACGTCGTCTCAAAGAGCAAGACCAAGGATACGCTGCCTCAATACACCATTCATGAAATTAATGGAAATAACAGCTAATATAAACATACAGTAATATACCGGGATCATTAGTTCTTGGAGATATGTAAGTTCTTTTTACAACTAAGAAGCAGGAAGCAGCCATTTAGCTTAGAAAAGGAAGATAAATACAAAATCTCAATGCTACGGGCATCTTTGTGAAAGGTTACAAATGTCACAGTGGTTTGTAATACTGGTGAGGAACACCACATTATGTTGTATGACTTACTATGACATTATTTACCGTGTAAAACCTCTTGTATTTACATTTTTTGAAGTGCATCGACACATGGGGGTATTCTGCGAAAGTGAGTCAGCCAACCCAGGCTAAAGATGCAACTCAACAAAAACGAAATTCCTGAAACGGTACTTCAAACGATGGTTATCAACTCCTTTTGTCAAGTCCGGTTCTCAGCTTTGTGAACTCTACGTGTTCACATTAATGTGTATAATAATGCCGAGCCTGTAAATGCGCAAGTTAACGTTAATTTACTATACTAACTACACCCTACTACTACTACAAAATATGTCTATTTTACAGCAATAGAATGCTGGTGGCCGACCACTAGGTGGCACTGTTGACATGTTTTGCAGCTTTGTGGTGACTTTCTTTGTGACAAACATTTCCTTATTGTTAGAATAAATGTTTTGTTGCAGTTGATTGATGCCTCAAAGCGCTTATTCCTCCAGCAAATATTGTAATATAAGGAAGACTAACGGGCTGAGTACTCACGCAAGGACCACTGTGAAATATACGTCTGTTAACATCGGCCTAAATATTAAGATTTCATATTGCATTTTATTCCTGCTGCTCGGCTCAAAAGGTGAGCGAATTTAGCGTATCCTCTCGGCTGAAAAACAGTATCTCTTATAGAGAATTTAATTCCCTGGCTAGAGCCACTCCAGTCATACTGTTGTTCCCACATCCACCGGGTTCTCAATAAATGGTGACGCCATCTCATGAGTTACGGAGTGACACAGCAGTGCTTTCATAGGCGATTTAAGCTCAAAGTTTCGTTACTAGTCCGGCTTTCTCCTCAACAACAAACTCGCTTTGCGGTATACCCCCTTATAAAGGAGTTGATGTTTATTTACTTACAATCAGAGCCCAGTTTACTTTTTACACTTGTTTCAAGCTTTTTCTGTACAAAAAGAAGTCGCAAATTTTCTTAGCAAAACGGAACAACATTGTATGTTTATGTTTATGTTTATGAAATCCTTCTAACATGCTAATTATTCCTAATTTCCCTGGCCAGTTGGTGAAAAATGTGGTTCTAGATGATGTTTAGAATCATGCCTCACAACATGATGATATATAATATGAAGTTCTAAACTGTAGGTGTACATAATCTCATATGAAGAGGCATATTTTGTAAATACAGTAGTATTTTCGTTTACAACAACAATAATGTAACCCACACTGCAATCGAACTAAAAGGCTGCAGTCAAAAGTGAAGATTTTATGTGTGTATTTTCTTATCATTTTGTATCCGCTCTGTATGAATAAAAATATTTTGTTATTATCACATTATGTACAAGATATTTATTTGCATATATGGCGTGCCTTCAGAAAAAAAACTGCTATGGGAAACGGTGGGTTTAAATATTAAATATTGACCAGGTTGTAATTTGCTACAGGGTATGTTACAGATTAAAGTATAAAAAAAAACAGTGGGAACCTCACACACACTCAACAGGGGCCCCAGAAGCACCCAAAAATGGCATAAAATGCCAGAGTTTGAATTTTGCGATTTTTGACAAAAAACATAAGGGGGGAGGGTGTATAGTTTTTTTCAGTTTTTTTTCCAACTTGCTTTTACTGCACTTTTCTGGTCAAAAACACAGTGGAAACCTCACACACATTCAACAGGGGCCCCAGAAGCACCCAAAAATTGCATAAAATGCCAGAGTTTGGATTTTGCGATTTTTGACAAAAAAACGTAAGGGTGTATCATTTTTTTTCAGTTTTTTTCAAAGTGCTTCTAATGCACTTTTCTGGTCAAAAACACAGTGGAAACCTCACACACACTCAACAGGGGCCCAGAAGTACCAAAAAAATGGCATAAAATGCCAGAGTTTGAATTTTGTGATTTTTGACAAAAAACGTAAGGGGGGGGGGGGGGGTATTCACCTTAAAAAGATGTCTGCCACTCCTGAGCCACAGACAAAAGTATGCAACTACATTTATGAAGTAACTGCATTATACATATGACACTCTAACGTGTGTTTCCATATTAAAGACCATATTGTATGAGTAACTGTACCTACTTAATGTGTAAGTGAATATGCAATAAACAGTAAATTCCTTTCTCTGATTTATATGTCCATTATCGACATCATCATTGTTGTTTGATAATAGATTTTCTATGCAATGACTTTTGTGTGTCATTTATGAATCTACACACACAATATACACATATCAATTATCCATCTTTTTTGTAATGTTATTTATTATGAAATATATAAGTGTAATTTGAATTTGAATAAACAGTTGAAAATAAAGATTTGAATGTAATTCTACAGACGAAATGCATACCTAAATGGTTATGTTGGCATTACAAAAATATCCAACTTGTTCGGTAAGTTATGTCAGAAGAATAACTGTACATTCATATGTGAGAAAAATGACAATTTTTTAATTAACTCAAACTCCAACAAGCTTTAGACCCAGATAGCATTGTGGATGCCTGCTATAACATATCTGGCCTGTGAGAGGTGCTAAAACCCTTTCATTGTGTTTAACTGCTCACAGTACCCTCTTTCACCACTGGGGGAAGTAGAAGGCATTTCATGCTTACCAACGAAGAAGAAGAAGAACACTTTGAAAGTGTTGTCTCTTCAAAATGTATCGCTTTTAATGGTATTAATTTAGCTTTCTCGCCCACCAAACAACTGATTCTTTCGTCAGATTCGATTGAAAATGTTTATTTTATGAATAATGCCGCGTTGAGAAGTGTATAGCTAGTTTCCGCTGTTTGTGAGCGGCTGTGACTAACTTGTTTAGCTAGCTGTGATGTCCTCGCCGTGGACAGAGCGCCAGGGACAGGTTGGAGACTTGAGGAACCAAAGTAGAGAACAGCTCCAAGAACTACTGCTGCGACAGAACGCCGTACTCTCGAACAAGTAAGGTCTACACGATGTATTGAATCTTAGTTTAATGAAGACTTCAAACGCCCAATAACCAGCAAAACAAACACTCTAACAATGCATGTTCCATGATGAACAGGTTGGGCTGTCAATTAAATATGGAGAACGCCCTGCCAGACTTGTCAACACTTGATTATGCCATCAAACTTGGACAATACATTGTCTTAAAATAATCAGTAGTATCCTTGCCACCATTGTCGAGGCCACTGTGGCCGTAAGGTGGTCGGTGCCTGTTGTGGTAGTAATCCTAGAACCCATTGGTGGACACCAGCGGTGAGGGATGCTATCAAGCTGAATAAGGAGTCCTTTCGGGGTTTTTTAATTATATAAATCAACATATTTAATGACCTTCTGGACAGTTTAACATTAGGCCCACAACATACATTGTACAATGTAATAACATCCAATTCAAGAGCCTAATCAGACTTCAAGAGTTTGGAATGAAACTGTCAACAGTGATATTCATTCAAAATGCAACGCATTGTGGTGTTCCTTCCACCACAGCAGATATGTCATGTTACACATATCGATATCTGAGTTGGACAATATCGGCTATATTGTTTTTTGACAAAAAAGCCAATATCAGACATCCGTAATTATAACCTTTTACCTATACCATAAATGATTGATTTGGATATTTTGTTGTGTTTGTAGGAATTTAATAGAGACTCTTCCTGACAAAGGGAAGAAGCTGAGGGACTTTGCAGAAAGGATACGTCTTGCCATTGAACACCGTGATGAAGATGACAGGAGGAAGAGTTTGGTGTCGGCAGCCAGAACAGAATTTCAGTCCAAATACCAGCAAGCCTTCACTGTGCAGCAACATGCGGTGCAAAGTGAGGTAGCAACCTCACAGTCGACGGAAGCGTTACCTGCTTGCATTCATGCGGAGCAGGACGACACTGTGGTTGGACTTGTCAGCAGAGAGGCTGCTGCTGAAACCATGGTGACGGCCGCCTTTGGGGCTTCTCTGAACTCTGTTGGGGCAAAAGAGAGCGACCTTGAAGAAACCTTGGGAAGGGTCACCATCTCTACTGGCACTGGTTGTAGTGGTAAAAACAAGGATAAGGAGGATAATTACTTTTTCAGGAAGCAGACGTCAAAAAAGCCTCACATTGTAACAGTCCTTGAAAGGGCGGAGAATACTTCCACCCCTCGTCCTAAATTCAAACCAAACCAGTGAGTAGATCATATCAAATGTCAATTTTGATATCTTTCATTATCATACTGTATCATTTGTTAACATGTTAAGCTAGTTAGAGAATTTAAATTGATCAGAGGTGGGAATGGTTGTTTTTCCAATATGTACCTTGCAATTAGTTAGCTACCTGTCTCTCACCCGAAGTCTCCTGCTCACCCTTAACCCTCAGGAGAACAAGCGTTAGATGGATGGATGGTTAATTAGTAATGTTTCCCTTTCAACCTTCCTGACTTTCCAGGCGGGCAAACAGAGGCAACAACTCTCCGTCTGGCCCCTCATCACCCAGCCTGTCGTCTGAGGGGTCGTCTCCGCTCTCGGCACAGGCCAGGAGGGAGCGTGACAAAAAACACCTGGATGACATCACGGCCGCAAAGCTACCTCCTCTCCACCACAACCCAGCCCAGCTTCTGTCTCTGCAAGAGTCTGCAGACCTCCTGAGAGAACAGACTAAGAAACAGCAGGTTAGTCCAGATTGCTGAGTTCATAAAAATTCCATGTCAACCATATATGTCACTATATGTCAATATCTGCCAGATTCACGTTTAACAGTAGATTCCGATTTTATTGGCCAATTGCATTAGAATGCTTTATCCTTGTAACAGCACTAGGTGGCAGCATTTCACCTGCAACTACCTGTTGTTACTAAGCGTTCCTTGAGCCTAGTGTGGTGGGTCTAGTCATGTTTTCTGGTTCATGACAGGAGCTCCAGGCCAAGATGGCAGCACAAAAACTGTCTGAGGGATTGAAGATCTGCATGGACACCTACAGTCCTGACAGCGGCCCCATGGCGGCCTACAGGGAGGTACATGATGAAGGAGCACAGCTCTCCTCAGAAGAAGACTGACCCTGGAAGTTTGTGTGACCTCTGAACCCCGAGAAAAACTTTGCCTGAATAGTGGATGGAATTTGAAGGCTACAAATTTTATTTGGTATCAGGTATTACTGTTTCTTGCATGGATACTCTCATGTTCTTGATTCAGGTGCTACATGTGAAATATACATTTTTTTCATACAAATTAAACATCAAAATATTTATATCAAACGATTTGAAGCAAGCAGAAGAAAGTCCTGGCTGAACAATTTTAGCAACATAAAGCCCTTTCCTTGGCCATGATTTAGATTTAAATGCGAACAATGACAAATAAATACATTGCTATTTAATGAAATGGTATGGGCTTGAGTATACTAATGCATGAAAGAGTCATTGTATTTTTCATAGAAATAATATAAAAAAAAAGTAGTCCTTTTGAGTCAAAAGTGAACATAACATTGTGTTGCCATGTGAGTATGAGGTATTTGTTAGCAGCATTTAATAATGTTTTCTTAGCACAAAAATGCAGGTGGGATAAGTCATTGAAGAGGTGCAGCTGAAGGCGCTGTGAGGTGTTATCCCGCAGACATCAGTGACACGCTCGATAACGTTAATCCAGGAGGGAGTGAAATATTGAAGCTGGAAGGCCTGAGACATCTGGACTGAATTTGGATGATGTTGTTGCTGGCCATGGCGGGCGATGATGGGCAGACAGCAGGTTAATGTAACATGGCAAATAGCGTCTCAGCTTTGCTAATAATGTTGGTAGATAAGATGTGCCAGTTACAGACGGTACCTTTCGCATCATCCCTCATCCAGCACTTGAACTGCTCGTCATCTTAATTCAAACAACCTGATGCTGAGAGACGGCTCTTTGAGGAAGACCATTCTAGGTGATGAGGGTGGGGTCATAGGGGTCAGGGTGACGTCTACAGATGCCCCGTGATAACCTTTAGGAAATGTTGTAGAAATGATTTCTAAAGCCCCTTCTGATTGCTGATAGGCTCCAGAGTGGCCCGTGTGGAGGATGTCCAATAACAAATCCTCTCCACAGAGAATGCTCATTGCGCTGGAATTAATCACAGCCCACCTCACTGACTGTTCCCAATTATGGGGCACTTTTTGTTTCTTGCGGATGGTGCACTCAGAATAATGTCATCAAGGAGGAACCATTCACACACTTTCTATCAAAGCTTGTCCACTGATGAGGTTGTTTATACTTGTGTTTGCGCGCCCGGGCCCCTGTCTCACATTTTAAGCACCCCATGAAGTAGTCTGCAAGTGATTTGCTCCAGCTCTCACGTCCGAAATTACACGTCACGCGGGAATAGGAATAATTTGATGTTTTGGAAGGGAAATGGATTGCAATGATCAAGAACAGTCAGCTCGGTCTTAAATTAGATATAAAGTATGATGTATGCATCAATTTGGGCCCTCTGCACCTTGATTGGATTATATCTGCCAGGTTGCAAAGTCTGAGCTCATGCTTTTTCCACTTGTCATATTTTTTTTAGGGCACACGTGAAGATGAAATAATGTAGCGCACAGCAGCTTTGTGCAGATGATGATCCAACCTATCTTCACATCCTCATCAGAAACAGCCCTCCCTTTTTCTTTGCTGCACAAGACATGAGTCAAGTCAAGCTGTTTTTTTTCCTGTTTTATCATCCCAATCACTCATGTGATTTACTGATGAATTGTCTTAATTTCTTGTGCAGTACATTTCTCACTCCGGGCAGGTGCTGGCCATGAAGTTCTATCTGGAAGACAATACTGTTTAGCTTTTTCTTCACACTGAGTTGATGTCTGCAGATATGTCACTATGAGAGGTGTGTGAGAGGAATCTTGCTTTTGATATGAGCATGCTGTCTGCAGCTGTCTGGCCATGCATACATTCAAACATATTCAGTACATCAAACAGTCCAATGAATGACTTCTTTACATGTTGACATTCCGTTCTTTTGATACCCCCCACTTTGACCAGATTCCACCTGTTTCTTTTAGCGTTCAAATAGTTCGCCACACAGAGGCTTGCATGCTTCAAATTGAAAAATTATCTTTTTTTGTTGAGCATGAAAGTTCAGTCTTCCAGCATAACCATAGTTTTGTCAGGTTAATGCATAACTTGAGCGATTTTCAAATTATGAGCAAAGTGCCAGAGGACTTTTGGGCTCGTATTTGCAGCTGCTTGAAAAAAATGTATTTTTCAAACCTCAGTTGTTTTTCTTCCACTCTTCTTTGCAAAATTCTCCAAATCAGACTTGAATTGTAGAAGTCACAGGTCATATTATAATTATTGGAGGGGAAAAAATCCAGATCCATAACAATAAACTTCAGAATGGCCTGTCCATATATATATATACAAAATACCAGGAGAGAGAAAAAACAACAACCCCAAACTAGGGGAGTACAATGTGGGACTGTTAAAAAAAAAAACAGCAACATGGGCACAAATAAGCACACTTTACAATATTGGAACTCAAATACTTTTACCAGGAGAAGGGGGAAAGGGGGTGTAGGTGTTCCAGCGCAGGCTGCCAGCCACCGCAATCGAATGAAGCGGCGAAGTGCCATCGCAATAATGCAGCAGTTGCCATGGAGACGACCCCAGACAGAGTCAACAATCAACAGGTGTCTGTAAAGAAGGGTTGTGGTGGGGAGGCCGAAATGTAGACTTAATCTGCATTGACGGATTGTTTGGGTTAGAGTTAGTAACCTCATTCCAATAGACTTGGCTACTCTGTCCATTCTGGTCTCTTGGTCCATCCATCAATCATGACTGGCAGCTGCTGGCGATCTTGTACTGCTGTCCCCGTCTTCCAAATTCTGTGATACACCAGGGCAGTTAATCCAATCCATGATTTAGTTTTGGAGAGCGATGCTTAGAGAGCCTCTTTAAACTATAATATGGGACAAATTGAGAGCCAGCAAAAGGAAGGAAACTTGATTTATAGTTTAGTTATTGCTGTGGTTCACTTGGCAGCATAAAAAACATAATTACCATATTGTTTTAATTAGGGTAGTCAATTAGGGTAAACAAAGAACAACATTAAATATTATGACAAAATAATAAAATCAACCATAATTGTTATTGAAAACCATTAAAATCAAGACATCCCTCCCTTAAAAAAAACAATGGGTGTGATTTACTGTCAATGTTTTAATCTTAGAGCATACACACTCAGGAATCTGGTTTTCAATTCCATAGTGTTCATCCAACTTTTGAAGAGTCAAACACAATCAAATTAAGGTGTTTATGTGTATTTTTTTTATTTTTTAAAAGCTGGCTTCAACCCATTCACGCAATAGTTCGGTTTTCTTGAGTGCATGTACACTACTGACGTGTTCATAAGGCGTTTAAACTGTCGTGGTAGTTTCTGTTAAAACCCCAACAACAACAACTGGGAACCAGTTGTATTCTTAATGCAGACAGGGGTAAAGTGTTAACACGTCCGTGTGGGGGGGGGGGGGGCAGCTGTACCCATTGTGTGTGTATTTAACTTTACATGTGTTAAATTGGTCATGTGGGAACATCTCTGGAGCCCTGCTTTGTTTCACACATTCAAATGTCTACTCTGAAGAACAGCACCAAGAAGTAGTGTCCATCCTCCCTTACCAAAGGTGTTTGGTTCACTTGCGTGCATTTGCAATCACGTTGATGACCAAAGATCGTTTCTCTAAGGAAGAGCACACGTGCTTCTCATTATGGTGCAATGTGCATGTTTTTTTTTTGTTTTTTTGACGCGGCTCAGATGATTCTTCCAACAAGTCCACTAAATCAGTCAGTGGGGGTTAACAATGCCCCCACGCACGTTTAGTGTTTCCTTCTCCTTGGACCAATGTTTACAATCCCAAAGCCACAAAATGGACCACAAATGGAAAAAAGCTGTGATGACTTATGCTTGTGTCGTCACTCTCGTAGCAGATGCACTGACTGCATGTAGGGTTTAAATGCTTCCCCTGTTGGTAGTTGCCTCAGTGAAACACTAGATGGCAGTAGTCCCTTGTCCCCTGCCAATAAGTTGGTTGTTGAAAGAAATGGGATCTGTCATCATGTACTCAATAGGTTTAAGTGTGTGATGCTTTACGGCATGGATGAGGAAACTCCACTATCACTATCAGTAGTGGTCATAAATGTACTCTATGCGTTGCTTATGCTGTTCTATACACCTTGAACCGGAGTGTGAATGCAGCATATAATGCACAGGAATCGATCCCACGCAAGCTGCAAGAACATGGATGCCTCAGTCTGAGGTGTGGCGCATGTCCCAGCTGCACCTGGTGTTTGAACCGAGAGAGCAGTAGATCTCAGTCTGGACCTACTTATGGTGCTATGCAACGAGACGTTCAATGTGATCATACGCCATACATCTGCGCTTGAAATAGCTCCCACAATCTCTGCTTGGAAAAGCTTTGCATAACAATCCAGAGGCACTAGAAAGGAAAGGCGGGCAGGGAGGAGAAAGAGGAGGATGAAGAGGAAAAGGAGGGGTAGAGTGTGTTGAGGCCCGTGATGTGCGGTGCGGGCCAAGAAGCTGCCAGCGTCCCAGCCGCTCCATGTCTGGCCTGGCACAGCATTAAGCGGCCTGTTTTGGGGCCTGTCAAAAGCTCATCACAGCAAGGAAGCCATCCCTGTGGGGATGCGCTAGCTTGCCAGGGCTCGGCAGGGGTGGTGTGGGGGGGGGGCTCGGGGGGCAACAAGAGACCTGGCCCATCCACTTGGTGATAATGAGGAGGAAAATTCTTATTATTGTATTCCCATTAAGGTTACAACAACAATGCACTTTTGTCCAAGTATTTATCCCCCTCTCTTTTCAGGCATCTTCTCTGTTTACTCTCTTTGGAGAAATCTGAACCCTGTGCTGTTTTTAGACGAGAATAAAGCTGCACTTTTAATGAAACACTAACCTCTTTTTTATACAAGAAAGTGAAATCTAAACTTCACATGTCTCTAACCATCCCTTCCCATTATCTGTCCCAAAAGGCCCAGCTGATTATGTCAGTGCACTTTACCCTACAATTACCTAGTCATAGGATTATAGAAATCTGGGTACTGTTATGTGCCAATCAAACAAAACACACATGTGTTTAAGTCCTAACAGCCTAACAACACCACAAGTTTACATTCCATCACTGACATTCAGGTTTGGTGTTATGTGCCACGAAGCATACATAATATTCCATTAAAATGGCAATAAAACAAAAACTCCACAATATTAAGAAGCTATAAATGTCAAATCTTGTATTGGATTGCAGTAGTAACATGCTAAAGTGTGAGTGGTGGGAATCAAGTAAATAGCCAAACGCTGCTATATTTCATACCGCTGAGAAAAAAGTATCAACTCCAGAGAATGGGTGACGTGCAGTTTTGTCCATTATTGCTTGTTGTTTGTAATATTATATTCATGAAGTGTGTGTTGGACGCTCAGCTCGGGCCCGGGCCCTGTGCCAGAACAACAATAGTAAAACGGTGCAGTAAAATAAAGCAGAAATCCTCCTCAGCCCAACAATTAGGGGGCCTCTATATGAAGTAGTTGGCTCGTTTATACGCTGTAATGTTGTGACCATTCCAAGCCCGCAGGCCACGTGTTTTTGATTGGAGTTCAGCATGTTGGAGAGCACGGCTCTGACCCCACAGGACGCTTGGAGAACGGGGGTGATAAACTGAAGGAGCTTGAGAGGAAGTAGGAGTCCTGCAATGTATTCTTTTCTTTCAGCTCAAAGCAAGGTAGCTACTCCGTCTTAAAGAAAGGAATTTCAACACTGATAATATTTCATACAGCACCTCTGAGAGGCCAAACTGCACTTGTGGGCATCCATGACTGACTACAGGGCCAACAGCATTCATGTGTATTCTACATGAAACAATCTGCAGATTCATCATCATTCTTGCCGAGTGTGGGCTTCCAACATCTCCTGTTCTCATCTGGTTGTTTCTGCATAGTCATGTTTGATGCTACATCTGGTATCTATAACTATGTGGTAAATGTGCTGATCCAGAGTAATGTGGCCACTTTTATTTCTTGTTTCCTGTGTCTATGTAAAGTGTCATTCAGCTGCTTGGCCCATTGCATAGAGGTCTGTGCCACCACTCTCATGAATTATTGATATTGTGCTAATAGAAAAATAAGTCGTTATGTGCGTGCGGCAGAGTAATACCTTGGTGGACTTGTCTGGTGGTGTTGAAAGTAGACATGATAAGACACTCAGTGGGGAATCAACATTGAGTGTGAATGGTAGTTTGTCTATTTGGGTGTCTATAGGGTGTCACCTGGTATAGGATCCACCCGCCACCCTGGGGGGGTCACTAGTGAGCATAAAAAATAGATGGATGGTATTGGATGGGCGTGAGTAATGTAGTGGTTCACATGATTGACTTTCATCCTCATTCATTTTTCATTTATTCATGTTCTACTGCTTGTACCCACGAGGGTCGTGGGGGTGCTGGAACCTATCCCAGCTGTCTTCGGGTGAGAGGCGGGGTACACCCCGGACTGGTCGCCAGCCAATCACACGGTACATATAGACAAACAACCATTCACACTCACATTCATACCTATGGACAATTTGGAGTCGCCAATTAACCTAGCATGTTTTTGGAATGTGGGAGGAAACCGGAGTACCCGGAGAAAACCCACGCATGCACGGGGAGAACATGCAAACTCCACACCTAAGGTGGAATCGAAGTCGGGTCTCCTAGCTGCGAGGCCTGCGCGCTAACCACCTGTCGCTGAGCAAACCTTTCATTCATTCATTCATTTTCTACCGTTTAACCTCAAGAGGGTCGCGGGGTGTGCTGGAGCCTATCCCACCTGTTTTTTCGGGGGAGAGTCGGGATACATCCTGAACTGGACACCAGCCAATCACAGGGCACATATAGACAAACAACCATTCACACTCACATTCATACCTATGGACAATTTGGAGTCACCAATTAACCTAGCATGTTTTTGGAATGTCGGAGGGAACCGGAGAAAACCCACACATGCACAGGGAAAATATGCAAACTCCACACCTAGGGTGGAATCGAACTTGGGTCTCCTAGCTGCGGGGCCTGCGCGCTAACCACTTTTCCACCACCGCTGTGCAGCCCTCATTATTTCTCCTAACCTCTAACCTCTCATTATTTGTAAATATGGATTTGAATTGTAGTTTTGTTTCCGTGTGCACTGTGATTAAAATGACATCAGCATATACTATAATATATAATACACATAACAGTAGAGGAGCAGTTCTCTTGATTCATGAACTACTTTTCTCTGGCTGTTTATTTCCATGAGCATAAGGCATCAAAAGAACATTTGAAATAGGGCTGTGACAAATGAAGAATGTAATACACTCTAGCAAACATAACATTTACAGGCTGCAGATGGTCCTACTTGCCGTGTGTGTACATCCCTGCAGGTGCTGCCATGGTACTGGCTAATAAAAAGCAGAGTGTGGATGCAGGAAGCGTTCAAAGAACCAAGGAACGTACTGTAGCTCCCATGTGACCTCTTTTTATAAGCTTCATCACGTATGCTTCTTAAAGCAGGTGCTACCACTCCCAGTTCGGTTACAATAGCCATGCCGTGATAGCACATCCACTTCACTGGCTCGTTGACTTTTAGGTCCTGTACACATGGGAGCGTCCACGTTGTCCCGGATTAGACGCAGTGATGGAACCACGTGACACACCATATTATCGAAGAAGAAAGTACGCATGCGCTTAAATCCGTCGTCTTTCGCTTTCCAAGGCTGGTCTAAATTTACGAGAAAGTGGAATAACATGTGTGTCATTTTGGTAGTATAAGACAAGAAAATACCGTGACACTCGAAATATTCATATATCACGTTGGCTTGTAAACAAAGCTCACTTCTGGTCACGTGATGTCGATGGGGCGCGCATCTATAGCCGGCATAACACCGTTACAGGGCATCCAGAACGCATTTTCCTGAATTCTCCAACATTTAATCTTTTTTTTCACCTCTGCCAAGGTAAGGGGATGATGGTCAAGCCTGTTTTTTTGGGTTTTTTTTACACGCTCTTGGTGTTTTTGGAAGAGTTATGCTAGTCCTCTATCTTTGTCTTTTTTGTGTGTGACACATGCAGATAGGCAGTAAACGTGTCATGATTCATCTGTTAGGTTACGTTACATCCCTTTTCATGTGGTTGTCCTTTTTTTTTCCTTCTTCATCTCGTCTACCTCACACAATGATCATAAAACATCCTGGGAGTTGTTTCTTCAAAGTAGGAAATTAAAGTCCATTAACATGCCTGACTCAGGACAATACATTACCTTTTATAAATCCCTACTTACCGTATATTTTATCATCTAATTGAGTTAAGTAGGTTCTTTGATAATGACTCTTTATGATATTACCATCACCGTAAGTGAAGTCTGCTGTATCAATGTCCAACAGTCAGCACTTTAGTGGACATAATTCCGGTCTGGAACCCTTTTGATAGTGATTGTGTCTGAAACAAGATGGCTGAGCTAGCTGATGTCAAAGGTCAAACAGTTCCTTTCTTCCTCATTATGTGGCTTTCTAAATCGAAAACCGAAACATTTTCATGTCAAAACGACAAAGTATTGAAGGTATTTAACTCATATTTTGGCTAGCTAACAATAAAGTTAAAATCAAGCACATAGCTTATGAAGATGTTTTTTAGTACGCGATGCAGCGTATAGCTTAAACACAGTTAAATACAAACACATATTTTCACAAGTACTGACAAACTTAGTTTGACCCTTGACACCACACACACACACACACACACACAAGAGAACTTGAGTGATGACCAAGGCAGGAGATATCTGGTATGTATGATTGTAGAACGTTCCAGATGTCCTGGCATCGTCCTTGCTGACAAGAAAGACAGAGATGGGCCGGTGATGCTGAAACCAGGGTGACAACGCGTGCTGATTGGTCCACGTCTTGCACTATCTTGAAATGTATAAAAAGCCGGGCAGGGAAAGAAAGGGTGCTTTTTGCTGCTGCGCTGTATTAAGACCCAACTTACTGTTGGCATACAGGGAAAGCAACTAAGCCGGACGTCTGTATTAGATATTGTTTATATCAGGAATAAATACTCTGGTTTTCACATACCTGTTTGGTTATTTAGTCTGTCCATATCCTCAATTCGACACCCACAAGTAACCTAACGTAGTAACCTTAGTAACCTAATGTAACGTAACCTCACAGATGAATCATGAGGTTGAGATTTCCTTCAGTTTTTTATGGTTTCAGCCTTTCATCAACAAGGAAATGGCGTTCTTGGTGATTGGAAAATCTGAAAACACTGGTTTGTAATTTTTGTGTAGACAAGCAACACAAGTCTTTTTGAAAATGATGACATCACCGACCCCCAAGTGAGTTATGACGACAACCCAATGTAATATCTGAATATTTCAATTGTCACGACTCACCCCAGTCGACATTCTCCTGACATTAAATACACTCAAAAGTCATTTTCCCCCAGTGTGTCCTGCCATTGGCTGGTGACCAGTCCAGTTCTTGCCCATTGTCAGTTGTGATAAGCTTCATCTCATCCAGCAGTAGAAAATGAATGAATGATGTTCAGGGTATCTAAGGTGAAAGATCTGGCAAATATTCTCCTCCGTAAGCTGACATAATAACTCCTAGTGGTTTTGGATTGAGTTACAAGGTGATCATTCTTCAAAGTCCAAGCGTGATAACGCCAGAGCAGTCTTTGAAAGTGCTCGATTTACGTCAAACTTGCATGTGTAGTGAGGCTGGGACGTGCTTGGAACCGGTAGAGACTATACACAAGTGATCCAAAAACCTAAATCAGCAGTTTGATACGGTATGCCTTTTCATTCATCCAAATTCCCACATCAACTGATCGTTTCTCCTTTTCCTTTATCTTTTTGAGTTTTTTTTTTCATTGTGTCAAGTGAGGAAGCATTCCATTAAGGGCCATTTTGTTGTTTCTCACAGCAGTTTGTCTTGTCCAACACAGCAGTATTCTGCATTTCCTGGAGGCCTTGCCTGGTGCCGAGGATCTCCTTTGTACACGCTGGCTCACTTGTGCTTGGTTTTCTGGGCCACCTAAATGGACCGGCGCCATCATTAATGTTATTAGTTACACCTGACAAGTCCAAGCGTCTGCTGGGAGAAAGATCTATATCAGTGGATGTGCTCATTTCCACTTTTCAGCTCTTAAAGTCTGGAGGAATTATCCTCATTACAGATGAGTATGTATGAGGGTTTCCACGGTGACAGCTCCAATATGATCAATAGTGGCTTGTTTCTCTTTGAGCGATTCAGTTTCTTCATAGATCTTAGAAATCAGTGACTAACTAGCCAGCCAAGTGTGTACGCTGTCTCACGTCTGAAGTCGGCTGGGATACGCTCCAGCTCCCCCGTGTCTCTAACAAGGTGGTATGGAAAACTGCAATTCTTCAGTGACAGATTTTATGCAAAAAAGCAAGGTTCTTGTTGCCATTTTTCTGACTTCTGGAATGCTTTTCAAATACTTATTGAAGACTGTCGGTACACTAGGAACCATAACCGCTTGAAGACAATGCTCTGTGACCGATTGACTGTTTATTGGTTCCACAAGAAATTCTGGTTCTCACATGTGATTAAATATTCAAATTAAATGTTGTATGTTGTGCAATTAATGAAAGGAAGAGAGGATTTAAGTCAGGGTGTTCTAACTTTTTACAAGCGGTCACTTTTGTGCAGTAAAGATGCAATAACCAATCCAATATAGGTAAATATGTGCTAAGCTTATAAGAACAAAACATCCACATCTTAGCTTTGCGTTATATGTGACAGTACAATGTACAATGTACAGTCATTCCTCACTACATACTTCACTCTATTTTTGAAAATTAATTCCTTAATAAATGATTGCTGTTTCGTGTTTTTCACTATGCCCTATTATTACAGTAGTCAGAAAATATTCAAAGATAAGTTATATGTAGTATTCTGGTCACTAGGTACTATCACTAATGTTACATTGATGAGAAATGCATGACATTAGATTACAATAGATTACCTTGACACTGCATGGAGTCACCCATGGCATCTCTGAGATTACATAGTGAAAAGAAGTTATCCTCCAATTCCGTGTGGAAGTGGTACGTTTCTGAACTTCTTTCCTACTCCGTTTGAAACTGAAGTTTGAGTAAATAAATTGGATCCTCACTAATAATAGTAAATGTTTAATGATACTACTGATAATAGGATTGTAACTGCAGGGGTGTTGTTTAATGTTCACAGGGCTATAATAAAGTTAAAAATAACAGTTTGGAATGTAAACCGGTTTTCTGTACATAACTATCCCCCCCATAACTACATAAATACTCCATATATTCATGGGAATTCCCTTATCAGGGTCCAGTCTGGAACCAATTAACAGCCATAAATGAGGGACCTCATAATATCTGATAGTATATCTGATTTATTTTATTTTTGGAATATTCGAAAAAATAAGTTGCTGGCTTAAAATGAAAATAAGTCGCACTTGGGATACTCCTGATTTAAGTCGATAATACATCCGAGCACCAGAGCCACTATCCTTTTGGGACTACACTGGACCAGAGCCAGCAGTGGTACCTCAAGACACTATCACCCTAAATAAACAAACAGCAATAAGGACCTGGCAAAAGTAGAGAAGCAGCTGTGATTGTGTCCTTTGAGAGTATACTTTAATCCTGACACCTGCAAGCCATTTCATCATGATTTACAGTGGGGGAAATGCAGTGCGGGGGCTGGGGGGGGGGGGGGGGGGGGGCAGGCCACCAGAGGTACTGTTTTCACAACAAATGATGGAGAACACGTTGTTGTTTCTCTCAGGCTAAGCATTTGTAGTGTGGTGTTTGCTAACATATGGATAACTTACTTGGCAATGAGTGCACTGCCAGGAAATAAAAATAGGCTGCCCAAGAGATTGAATGTATGCTTATTGTGTTCATGTGTGCGCTGTTTGAAACCATCGAAACATATACTATATACTGTAGGCTGGAGGCTTAGGGACAGGATGTGGACTTCACATGAATGGTCATTAATAAGATCTCCATATAACACAGCAGCGATGCTACATGTCTTAAAATCAGCCAGCTGCTCACCAATCACGTCTTTGTGCTCTCTTTCCCATGTCGTTACATGTATAGAACGTATAGAACTTAGTCCCCACTGAAACCTTTGTCACTGCATTTTAAGGATGTACTGTAATGAGGGGAGTATAGTATGGCCTGCTTGACTTTAAGGAACATTACGTGGTTACATTTGGGCATTCCAATATGTGTGAAAAGGAGTAGGATGATGTACAGCAGGGGTCTCAAACTCAATTTACTTGGGCCCCACTGGAGCTAGGGTCTGGGTGAGACTGGGCCGCATCAGGTTTTCCTAAAAAAACAACAAAAAACGCTTTTATTAAAAACAAAAAAAATTTAAAAACTTTGCTTTGGTTCCAATTTTCTACAAGAAAAGCTCTGATAAAACATTCCACTGTTCTCGAATATCTTACTTTTTATTTTTCTACACAAAATAAGATAAAAAATAAATTAAGAAAATCAAGAATAAAGAAAATCAATCAATCAGTAATAAATATAATAACAATAATAATAATAAAACAGCAAATAATAAAAACTTAAGAAACCACATATAGTTGGTGGGTAGACAAAGCATTATTAGAGCCCTGTAGACATGACAAAATACGACTATAGTCACATTTATACTCTTTTTATTTACAACATATTGCGCAACTGCAGGGTCTTGAGACACATGCTAACTCGCAAACTAGAGAGCTAGCTCCAAATTATGCAGCATTCTTCCGTCAATATTTTCACTTTCTGTCCTCTGGACATGTCCGAACCATCTCAGTCTGGCCTCTCTGACTTCATCTCCAAGGTCTCTAACATGTAATGTTCATCTGATGTACTCGTTCCTGATCCTATCCATCCTGGTCACTCCCAATGAGAACCTCAGCATCCTCATTTCTGCGACCTCTGGTTCTGCTTCATGTCTTTTCCTCAGTGGCACTGTCTCTAGACCAAACAACATGGCTGAAAATTGTGATATATAATAACAAATAAACACAACATGACTGGTTCAAGGCTCTTCATCCTTGTATTTAGCAAAAATCAACTGCTTGTATTGTTTCTTGAATTGGCTCATCCTTGTGCATTGTATGAGTTCCTTACTCAGTTTGTTCCATAGTTTGATTCCACATCCTGAAATGCTGTGGCTTTTTAACATTGTCCTCGCATACGTATACAGTAAGTGTTTCAAGTTCTTCCCTGAGATCATCTTTCTCTTCTCTTGTATAGAAGTATTGGATGACATTTTTAGGTAATAGGTTATTGTTAGCTTTATGCATCCACGACGGGTGTGGTGCTGTTCCTACCATACAGTGGATTGGGTGTCAACATCCACCTCTTTAGATCTTAGGAAATCAACCACTTGTTGCTCCGTAGAAATGACATCCATTTCATCTGGTTCATTGATGTTCCCAACTGCCCTGGCATAAGACCTGGGTTTGATCCTCAGCCCCGTCACTATTATGTCATTCATCCTTGTGTTCTGATTCAACTACTTTAAAAGTAAAACAAGTAAAATTGTGCAAAAGTCTATATTTTTCCCAATTACATAAAATTGTCATACATTTTACTTCTGCCCAAATGAAATAACCAGCGTTTCCTGTGTAAGATATGTGCTTGGATATTGAAATATTTACAATTTTTCATCAGTTCTTTCGGGTTTGGAAGAGCAAAACGTCAAAGCCAGAAGTTCCCATTCACGACAGTTATTATGTTCAGTGAATTTCTGTTGTTTGTTATATATTTTTTATGTTATTCCTGGTTGTTGTGTTGAAGGGTTTGCTGGACAACTCAAGTGAGACTGAGTTAGCTTGTTCACATTTCTAAAAGACACCATTCACCTCGTCGGATGATTGACAAACTTGCGGGGACAAATGCTTCAATACTTCCCATTCGTTCCACCATGAACTGTAAGTCAATCTTCATTTCTCCTGCTAATATTCTCCATCATAGCCAGCCTAGTACTGTTGCTAATATAGTGCTACTTCCTGTCTGTCTTGTGCTAGCCATGCTAGTCATGTGCTAGCTCGTGTTGTAGCTATCACTGCCAGTATATCTTACTCCTCACAACACAATATTAGATCATGTTATTGTGAATATGTCACTTTCTTTGTGTGTGTTTCATTGTTATGCTTGTTTACACTTGCTTGCCGTTGTGACTAGTACTGTTCTACACCTGAATTTCTCAAAATACGACCTGCTGTCACTCGTCTATTAACCTTATTTTGCAGTCCCTCTGTCCTTTTACTAGATATGTTCTACAAATTTTAGAATAATATTACGGGGTTTCATTTAATTTTCCAGTGAAAAAAAGCATACATGTGGCCAGAGTCGGCCCAAGGCATAAGCGAACTAAGCACCTGCTTAGTCACCCCGTGACCACTAGGGGGCCCCCGAGAGTGTTTGAATCTGGTTCCCAGAAAGTAGTCTAGCAATGTAGTCACAGCCAAGATGGCGTCGATTCCGAAAACGTGTCAAAATCACCACTTAATTTCCTTCCTATTTTATAGTTGTTTATGTATCTATCACAGCAGTATGATCTCTTATTAAGTGAGTACTTACGTTTTTTTTTTTCAAACTGTTTTTGGTATCAAGAGCACTTCATTCATTGATTCATTCATTTTCTACCACTTATTCCTCACGAGGGTCGCGGGGGGTTCTGGAGCCTATCCCAGCTGTCTTCGGGCGAGAGGCGGGGTACACCCTGGACTGGTTGCCAGCCAATCACAGGGCACATATAGACAAACAACCATTCACACTCACATTCATACCTATGGACAATTTGGAGTCGCCAATTAACCTAGCATGTTTTTGGAATGTGGGAGGAAACCGGAGTACCCGGAGAAAACCCACGCATGCACGGGAGAACATGCAAACTCCACACAGAGATGGCCGAGGGTGGAATTGAACCCTGGTCTCCTAGCTGTGAGGTCTGTGCGATCAAGAGCACTTTAATACAATAATTTGACTGAAAAACTAAAAACATCCATATTTGATGGAATGTAGTATATATTTTCACTTGTAAACAAAATTGTTCAACCCCCATTGTAGGTACTGTAGTCATATACTACCTTACAAACTACAGTATTTTTGTATAGTTATTATATTAAGTATACTTGCTGTGATTTTCACTTCAATTTAGAAGACGGCTTACCTCTATTTGTACTCTTCTTCTTTGTGAATATATTTAGTCTGTTCTCTCTTCCCAGAGATGTCACTGTCATATTTTGAAACATCTCTCTCCTGGTTGGCACTGCTGTGCTTCCCTGTGTCTCCAACTATTCCTCCTTTGTTGAAGACCACACAGAGGGATGACATGTTGGAGGCACATCCAGGCTGGGTGGCCCGGCTGTAGGAAAGATGTGGCTGACAGGATCAGCCTTCAGCAGACTATGGCAGTAATGCGTGGAGACAGAGTAAAACTGGCCTTTTGGAGATGTGTAGAAAGAGCAATGCTGGCATTTCTCAATAAATGCACTTGCACAAAAAAGAAGGAAAGGAGAAAGAAGGAGAAAAGTTCTTTGGGGGCCTTGTTTTAGTGGTGGTCTCATCCACTGGACTACTAATGTCCTTCAACTACTTTTAATCTTACATTCCCACCACTTCATTCAGAGATCAACAGGTTGGTTTACATACATTTAGTGAGGAAAATATTAGAGAAACGTACCTAATTGCCTCAATATTATTCTATTATATATCCCAGGAAGTGAACAAACTATTAGTACTTGTTGAGTATTATTTTTTTCTTATGAGCAGACATGTAACAAAAGTATGGTGACTTCACTGTAAAAACTGTGAAATTTGAGAATTCAGCAGACAATGGAGAAGATCAGCACTTTACCTGATAATCGCCTTGTAGCATTTAGCACCTACTTAACAAAACAAATGGCTGGAAAGTGTGTGTGTGTGTGTGTGTGTGTGTGTTGGAGGGCCTGATGCTGGACTTTGTCAAGGCTGAGAGGCAGCAAAGTAAATAGATCACTAATCGTCATCACTAATCGGCCTCTGGATCCCAGCACTCGGGCATTCTTGGTCCATATGAAGAATGGTGTTTATTTGGTTTGGTTATCTTGTCTTTAGCTGCCCCCTTTTAATGAGAAGGTGAAGAGGCCCACTTCCTCCTGGTTGGCTGTTTTCTTTTTTTTACTTTGGGAGTAATAATTTGGAGTATGTTAGGACAAAATATTAAAACCTTTTCAAGCTACATTAGTTGTAATAGTGTTAAGACGCATTATGGTAAACTTAATAGAGTTTGTAGATATTATATACATAAATACATAAATACGGTTGACAGAGTCAGAAATATTATGCAGTAATAAGTAACAGCAGAATATACATAATAAACCATAAATCTTAATTAAATGATAAAATGGGGGAAAAAACTACAGTAGTACTTTTTATTTCCTACAAGAGTACAGTGGTACCTCAGTTAACATCTGCCCTGGTTAGTGTGTTTTTTGGTTAACATTCAAAATGTTGGCTAAAATGGTGATTTAATTTGTTTGTTTGTTTAATATGAGTGGTACAAAATGCTGTATTTGTGCTTGGTTTGTTTACACCAGAGGTAGGGAACCTATGGCTCGGGAGCCAGGTAGGGCTCTTTTGATGACTGTATCTGGCTCTCAAGCATTTCTTACCACAATAAAAATGTATTTTTGCTAACATTTTAAAGTAAACATAACAGAAATGACTGTTAAAAATAATATTAAAAATCAACAACTTTTTTATGCATTTTAATTCGTCCATCCATTTTCTACTGCAATACGGCCGACCATATCCATCTTTCCTGATATTTTCCAGGTCAAACATCAAAACTCGATTATTACTGGGTAATGCGGTAGTCTACCTCGGTCATTGAGATGTCAACATGTAAATATAAACTTTTCTCCTTTAGTCAAATAGTCACCTAGCTAAAGCTGCAGAACCAAGCCTTCTGGCAAAGATGGCCAAAAGAATGAAATATACTGAGTATGGTGCAAAACTATGCAGCAGCAGAAGTTGCATTAATGGCAGCAAGTATTTGATTTATTGTTGGACACTGCGCTGCTCACGAAAGTTTGCTGGCCACACCCCATTGGCGTGGGGTAGTGTGCCTGGTCTACATAATTAGAGCCCATTATATCTAAAACTGTTGGTCTTACATAAAAATGCACACATTTTATTGCATTCAATGTTTAAAAAAATGTATATGGCTCTCACAGATACACATTTTAAAATATCTGGCCTTCATGGCTCTCTTAGCCAAAAAGGTTCCCGACCCCTGGTTTACACGGTCATCTTGGATTACGCCATAAAACGACCCTCGTGTTGACCATTTTTTAAGTGATTGCGACAAATTATAAATAAGTCGCTGTGAGTCCAAAAGACAGCAACATTCCAAACACAATAAATACAACTATTGAATTGAACTTTGAAGATGGTATCCATGTTGCCACTTTCGGCAGGATGTACCGGAAGCCCTCAAGAATAATAAGTACCATCCTGAAGAATAACAACATAATCAAGTGAACTAATGTTGCGAAAGGAGAATAACGATGTTAGCAAAACAGGTGTACAGAAGCTGTTGCTGTTGTGGTATTCTTGATTGAATGTAAAACTGTCTAAATGTTTAAAGGCCTTTAATAAACCTCTCTGTGACAATGACAATAACTGTCAAAAAAGGGGATTGCCCTCCAAGCATAATCTTTTCTCCCCAAAATACAAAAGTAATCTTAAATGTTCAGTTGTTGTTTCAGTTGTAAAATTATAAACATTCACACGAATGCCCTCAAGGGGCAAATGACATAATGATAAAAAACTATTAACTTACAAAAAGCACTATTATCTATTACGTTTCCAGAACAAAATGCGTAATAACATTGAGGCTGCTACACATACATTTTTGTTGTTTTTCATTGTGATTCACACCAAAAAAAAAAATTCTACATTTTATGGATCAGTTTTTGAATTTGTAGAAACTTCTGTATCTGACCAAGACTGCTTTAAAAAAAAATCCCAACATCCAGACGGTGATTCAGATCACCCCCCAAAAATGTAATCAGTTCTTCCATATCCCATTTTTGACAGTTCCTGAAAAGTTCATCCAAATCCATTCATTCATTCATTTTCTACCGCTTTTCCTCACGAGGGTCGCGGGGGGTGCTGGAGCCTATCTCAGCTGTCTTCGGGCGTGACCAAATCCATTCAGAAATCTTCAAATTACTTTGAACACAAACAAATAGACAGACGAATAGATGAACGCTTGTAAAAACATAACTTGCGCACATGCGGAGCTAACTAAAGCCATCCATAGGCCATCAAAGGCTATTCTAAAAGATGTGGGTAACATCTGGAAGGACAAGCGGTTGGTCTACATAACATATTGTTTCAACTACTGCTGGCCTGACATATTACATATTACACATTACAGTGTTTTCGTCTTTTTTTACAGAGCATCCAGGATCACTAGTTATCTTTACTTGAGAAGACCTTGTGTTTTTTCTTTAGCATAAACCTACTTTTGAGTAGAAAAAATAACATGGGGGGGTGGGGGGGCATCCAAAGAAAAATGTGTGTGTGCACTTTGGGCAGCAGTAGGTGGTCAGGTGGTTCTGTATGCCCTGGAATGGAGCGTCCCTCCTCTGCACCGAGCCCCCCCCATGACATTGTGATACACAGGAGCTGCATGACTGATGCCACAAAAGAGCAGACATTGATCTTCCAAGGCAAGCTCTGCTTCTCAGTACGCTGTCTTGTGTGCTAAAGGAAGTGAGCTGATCCTCTCGAGCAGACCATAACTAAGCTTTGCCTTTTTTATGTGAAACCATGGTAGCTCTTAATCCACTGCTTCAGGCACAGGGAAGACTGGAACCAAATACATTTGTGTAACGGTGCTTTGTAAGATGTCAGCTGATGAAAAGTGAAATTTAAATCCAAAAGATGTCAGAGGTGAAATTGGTCGTTTGTTGTGATTCAGAAATGTAGTAGTTGTAGCATTTCCAGAGCTTGCGCATCACGTTTTCATTCAATAGCTCCAATAAAATAATGCAGCTGCATCAACAGAACGTGTGAAATGTAAAGCGGAGAGAGAGCATCTTTAATGCTCCCTGGATGACGCTGTCTTCTCCAGAGAACAATAAATCATTTCACTCTGTAAGTCGCTCGCTATTTGTCACATTGTCACTTGACACCACGCTGGGCCGAGGTGTCGCCTTCTTATGAGTCCATTATTGGGAAAGTTGCCTCTCCCAAATGGCAGAATGGGAGGCCCCATTTGGGGTGGCTGCTTGAAGCTGTGCTCATGGCGTTTACACCTGTGCGTGACACAAGGATCAGCCGCCAGCTGTACTCTCTTGTGGTGGCTTCAGGGACACTCTGGAAAATATCACTTCACAAACGAATGTCTTTGTGGCATTTTTTTTCTCTTCACTTTTTATGCCTTTTTTCCATTGCATCATTCTACTACACTCTTAAAAATGCTGGGTTAAAAATCAACCCAATATGGGTTGATTCCCAACCCAGCGCTAGTTAAATATTGGACCAACCTTGTGTTGGGTTATTTTAACCAAACAAGTTGGGTTGGTTATCTTAACCCAACAATTGGGTTGTTCATATGACCCAACACTGGGTTCATATTTACTACACTGCTGGGTTATTTCAACCCACCAAATTGGGTTGCCATTTTTATTTTTATTTTTATTTTTATTTTTATTTTTATTTTTATTTTTATTTTTATTTTTATTTTTATTTTTATTTTTATTTTTATTTTTATTTTTATTTTTATTTTTATTTTTATTTTTATTTTTATTTTTATTTTTATTTTTATTTTTATTTTTATTTTTATTTTTATTTTTATTTTTATTTTTATTTTTATTTTAATCCCAACCCAGCAGCAAATAACTTAGCACCCAACAGAGATAACCCAGCTAATTGGGTTCTCAGAATACCCAATTCAATAAAAATTACCCAATTAAATGACCCAACAGGCTCAACCCAGCGGTTGGGTCAAAAAACAACCCAGCATTTTTAAGAGTGTAAATTTAAGAGTGAAATAGGATGGTGTGGTACCTGCTTTGGCTGGTATCATATGTGGGATAGAAACCAATGCTAGACAGTAAATGGTTCGGTTGATTAATCATTCCACAACCTTCTAACATCTGAGGATACACGGCTAAAATAAACATGCATCCAGTGTTAGGTTATCCTGTTACTGTGCCTTTGCTTCGGATGCTGCAATAAATTACCCCACAGTCTCCCCTTTGCTGCAGCTGTCTCTTTTATTTCTGCCCCCATCTCCATTTGGATAATCACCTTACTGTGGGCAACATGTTTTCTTTCAGCTGATCCTTAAATTCAGGATTTCTCCTCCAACACAACACCATTCTTAATTCAGCAGCATTCATTCATTTTCTACTGCTTTCTACACCCTGGACTGGTCGCCAGCCAATCACAGGGCACATATAGACAAACAACCATTCACACTCACATTCATACCTATGGACAATTTGGAGTAGCATGTTTTTGGAATGTGGGAGGAAACCGGAGTACCCGGAGAAAACCCACGCATGCACGGGGAGAACATGCAAACTCCACACAGAGATGGCCGAGGGTGGAATTGAACTCGAGTCTCCTAGCTGTGAGGCCTGCGTGCCACCCACTCCACACCGTGCAGCCCTCAGTTGACATTTGAAATAGAAGCAGATAGATAGATAGATAGATAGATAGATAGATAGATAGATAGATAGATAGATAGATAGATAGACTGACTTCCTTTATTGTCATTACACAATAACACAGCAGTGAAATTGCCAACGTAATGTCAGTGCCTGGCTCCCGTATAATAATAAATAATAATAATAATAATAATGTGGAAAATGAATAGATTACATCAAATATGAACAACAATGTACAGCGTAAACAGTCAATTGCACAAATAATTTCAATAATTTTGAATAAATAATAATAATTTAAAGTTTCATCTAATGTAATGATCAACTGCGGAGGCTATAATCTAATCTAATAATCTATCTGATCGTTCTGTGCCCCCGGACAGCGCCATCTTGCTCTGGTGACTTCACATTGGAATTGGATATTGTTTTTCTTATACTGGTATCCTTATCCTAACGTGTCAAAGGTCAGTGTTTGAGGTCGATATGAACATTGCTTGTCGATGGGCTGCTGAATATAATTGCTCCCTAAATAAGCATCTCTAAAGGGTGAGCCCGCCTGCCATTCAGAAAAAGTCTGCACAGTGTCTTCTACCCGCTTCAACACGTACAGTGGCACTGCTCGACGTCTCCCGGGCCGCTTCATCACGTCTAATTGCTGCAGGCATTCCTCAGTCGGCCATATATGCACTCACCTGATGTGAAGCAGACGCATCCTGTGTGTCTATGTGCCCGGAGAAACAGGAGGTGGAAAATCAAGTGTCCAATTTGTCAAAACGCTACATTACAAAGAGTGACAAAGCCATTGCCTCATTTTTGAATGCACACGGTCCAATTTAAGGCAGAATGGATCCATCTCTATGATGTAAAACAGCCACCCTTGCTAGACAGCCCACAGCACCATTAAAACAACTTATTTGACCATTTGAAGTGATTCTCATGAAAATATCTCAGCGCAGAGAGAGGCCTCTTCTTTGTTTACATATTCCACCAAGTTAAGTGGAGTGAAATCATTTCATCAGAGGTAAAAATCTTTATTAATGACCCCGGCAGTGACACCAGAGTAGGTTCAAGCCCCTCTCCATCTGTTTGCAATCCAAGCGTAATGCTATCATCACCTGTTTCCATGGTCTTGTGCACATCTGGCTTGCATTAGCAACATTTTCAAAAATCACACAAGGTGTAGTTTTGTTTTCTTCACCCTTTATTGTGCATGCATTACTTTAGTTTAGACTTCATCTTTGCAAAATATGTTGCAACAACAATGAAAGGAAAGAAAATGAATTTTGCTGGTGGCTGATTTGCTTTACATTTGGCGTTTGAATACGATAAATACACAATATATGAAGCTGTCCGTTTTCCCAGGCGTCAATCCATCCACTGTTGCCTTCACAAAGTGCACGGTAAGAGGAAAAAGTATTTCCTCGCCACATAGCAGCAGACTGGAATGTGTGTGTCCATATATCCGTTGAGTCTCTCCCATGGACACCAGCTGTGCAGCTGGTGCTCGCTGGAAACGTGCAGCTAGGCTTGAGTCGTGAAGGATTTTTTTTTTTTTTTAACACAACCCTCCCATGTGCTTTGACGGAAATGGTAATGTCATGCAATCGGGGCCGTGTTATCATTGTGTGGATCCTGGAGAGTGATGTCAGAGGAAAAGGGAAACTCGCTAACTCCCAAACCAGAAGAGCAGAGGTTAGACGAAGCTTGGCAGAGACCCACGGTGGCTTTAAGACTTTCCATACACGCTGTTCCTTAAAAGCATAAATGGTGCTCCATCCAAATGGCTTGGGTGGCCAAGATGGCGCCTCCTTTTTGGCATATCTGGTGATCAGCTTTGATTTATCTTAATGGCAACTCTACTCCATTAAGATAAATCAATGCAAGGTCTTCATTACCTGTAATGAAAAATCAACTCTACATAATGTCACGTTTCTGTGCTTTTACAGTTTGACTTTATATTGCTGTTCTGCTTATGCTTTGTTCCAAACTGAACTGGTTTTATGCATCATCATCTGAGCTCATGTGCAAACGTAACACCTTTTAACCTAAACGTAGTATTTTATATGCAGCACAATTAAAGTGTTAATTTTTGGCCATATTACTGTCATGTTTTATCGACGAAACTTTAGTGCATTTCACGACATGCACTCCATACTTGGTCACGCATGACACCCAAAGTCAGGACTGTTAACTGGTGTGTGTGTGTGTGTGTGTGTGTGTGTGTACATTTCATCCCCTGGCCTCAGCACAGTTAGAAGTGATGGCCTTGGAGAACGTCCACTTGCCCATGCATGAGTACAATGTAGACGTGTTCTATTAGTATTAGTGCTGTGCGATATTCTAATAATTTAAATTAGTAATAATATTGTAACATTAATAGCTCCTTTTTGTTATAATGATTATTGTTTTTATGGTTAGTATTCCACCCTCGGCCCTCTCTGTGTGAAGTTTGCATGTTCTCCCCGTGCAGCTAGATACAGGCTAGATGATGACCACAGCTTCTGTTTTTGCATTACACCGCCACAGCTGTTGAACTCCAATGAAAAAAAAGCACCCGCCGAGTGATGAGTGATGGTGGGAACACCAAGGTAGACTGGACCTCAATGTGCATCGTGTGCATAGAGCATGTGCAGTTCTTGTTCCTGTACGTCCATATTACGTGTGTTATTATTAGTGATGCCAAACTTCACAGTCTTGCTGCCTTGTTGTTGCGAGACATATGAACAAATATCGGCATGTTTTAATGTTGCAAGATTAGTTATTAGTATCAACATTTTAGTTTTTTCGAGTTACATTGTGTGTTTTGGTTTATTTTTCCACTTTGTATTTGTAGAAATTTGTATTTTGCATTGCCACATTTTACTAAAATTCAACATAGATAATCAATTACTCTAGATAGATTCAGGAAGTAATGAAGTGGATGCTAATATGCTGTTTTCAAGTCTTATGTGGCGCTCGTGTTTTGATTAAGTAATTTTGATCAATTGTAGAATTAATACTGCTTCTGCTTGAATTGCGGCAACTCCAATGAAAAATCTCACTCATCAGGGATGACAAATGACGCTGGGAACACTGAGTGTAGGTAGGATTGCAAGGTTTATTGTGTACCTTTCTTTGTGAATACTGCCAAATTATTAAAAATTTTAATCAGATTAATCATCCATCCATCCATTTTCTATGTCGCTTATCCAGCCAATCACAGGGTACATATAGACAACCATTCACACTCACATTCATACCTATGGACAATTTGGAGTCGCCAGTTAACCTAGAATGTTTTTGGCATGTGGGAGAACATGCAAACTCCACACATAGATGGCCGAAGGTGGAATCGAACTCGTGTCTCCTAGCTGTGACCTGCGCAAAACCACTTGTTCGACGTGCAGCCAATAGCCACTTGATGTTTTTCTTTATCTTCCTTTTTCTTTACACACACGCAGTTTTTGTGATGTTCAGAGTGTCCCTGAATGCATCTCACATTCAGTGTAGTTCCCAGGATCAATGAACAAGAGACGTATGTGAGACGGAGATACTGTACATACAGTATGTACATGTATTTTCTCCAAAATACAGTAGTACATCCAACACATAAGGAGTGGGTTGCCAAATGTTCACCCCTTTGTGTGCAGTGATTCAGGAGTACAAGAGTTACACCAAAAAAATACAGTACGTGGGTCCTCATGTTTTGACATGGATATGCATATAAATGATACTTTTGGCCACGTTAAGCTAATCCAAGTGCTTTCATTGAAGTACCAAACGACATTGCTGGATTCCAGGTGGCCTGGAAACTGGATGAATGGATTTATTTCCTTTCAAAACGAAAGACACAACTCAATTAGTGTAACTTAGATCACGCTTCCACCCCCTGTGACTCACCTGATGGACGGATGGAAACTATTGAAACATAATTATAGTCATTAAGATGACATCATTTTTGGGCATCAGTGATTTTTGGTCATTCTTGACAAATGGACGTAAAAAAAAAAGCCCAACATTGCATGTGATGCTGTCTTCAATCCATGTATCAGTGAAGCAGCAAGGCAGTTGAAGCGTTGCACCCTCCACGCTCCCTGCATTGATGGCCGTCTTGCCTGTAGACATGTCAAGATCACATTTTATGATGACATTCAAAGCTGCAATGTCACCATCTCATTTAAGTCCCTAAGGTACGCGACGGTCATTTCAAAGATGAATTTGGCTCATCGCGGATCACCCATAGATCAACGACGCTACGTCTTTGCCTCCCAAAGTTCCATCTGAAGCAAAATTGAGCCGTTAAGGCTATTGAGCAGATTGGGAGGGATTAGCATGAAATGGCTGTCGTAGATCATTTTTCTGACCATAGGGTAATGGCCACTGAATGATACTTATCAAGCTGTGTAAGTGCTCCCGCCAATAAATACATAGTGCGGCTCATTTGTATTGGGATTCAAGTGTTGATGGATATGGGATTAGCACTTAACCTTGGAGTCAATCCAAGACATGGCTGGAATCATTCAATGGATTGTCTGGCCCATAACGGCTTGACCAGTCTTTAAGGATATCACTTCTTAATGCTTTATGTGATGGCTTCATCTTGAGGTGTTAGTGACCTATTCATCACATCAGTGCACTTGTGACAAGGCATCACTGTCCTTTCATGCCCAAAGGTTCTTACTGGATGTATCTTTTATGTATAGCGACTGTCTTATGGCTGTATTATCACCACACTACATTGGAGGAAAAAAAAAACCCCTTCAAGATCAAGTTTCTGTCTCAGCAAACAAAGACGATGATGTATGGAAGTTGATTGCGATCATGTGGTTCTTAGTGGGAGAGTGGCTCTTATTTCCCAAACAACACTTGACCCTGACCTTGCCTGACACGATTATATTTGAAGGCTTTCATACCAAAACATTGTACAAACCTTTCAGGCAAAAAAAAAATAAAAATGCAAAACCAAGCTCATTTTTAAGCAGCAATGTTAGCATCAGCGGCGACTGTTGATTTGTTCCACAGTGGAGTAAGTCACAAACTCACAGCTCGCAAGTCAAGTGTAATAACTTGAGTGCCGCAAGGTATGCTGGGAGCACAACTTAAAAAAAAATACATTTTTTGAGTTAACAATTTGTTATCCTAATTGCTAATATTAGTAGATGCCCGTATATGTGCTGGCTACCTGTTGCGTGTTAAGTTGCTGTGTGATGTTTATAGCATCATTTATTTTATGACACCATGAGGTCAGGTTGTGTAATGAACCCTTCCTTTCCAATTTGTTGACATTTGTTTTTTTATCCTTTATGACCTATGCTTGTGACCACTTATGGCAGTCTTTGTTGATAAGTTAGTCGCTTGGTTGAAACCTGATTCTGCACTGAATATTTGATGCCCTCCATCCACACCCAAACTCTACCTACAGTAGCCCCCAATTTACTTGAGTTTGAGACCCCAGATCTAAAGGGAGTATTCCCACAAGGTAATACGTACAGAGGCTTGGGTACGGTTAGCGTCAGTGCTGTGAACCAGGCTATACCACGGTACGCAACCTTCGCTCTCGTGCTTGGAAGAGGTGGGCCTGGGCCTGGGATGATTGCTTATGCACGGGCATCTGCATGAGTGCCTAAACTGCAAGGCTGCAACAGGGAAAGGACCTTCTCGTTCAGTAGGGATGACTGCAATTCATAGGCAACATTTGCAGAACAAATTAAAAAGCCTGCACTCGGGCAAACGCGCCTTTCCCCAGTGGTAACTCCAGCATTGAACTAAGTCCTCTCAAGGAGTTTGGGTTTCCTCATTACCTCAAAATTGATGTGCCTTAATCATTATTTTTTCATACTTTCATAGTTTTTCATAGTTTTTTACTACTGTATTTTTGTTTACCATATTGTAAAGTTAGTAAATAGTAAATCTGACTATGCAATGCAAACTACATTAGGCAAACTACAAGGTGGCAACATGACTGAGTCAATCTGACTGACTACCTCACCCATGGTTCCAAACAAACACACAACTCAACCTACACCGCACCATCTGGGAAGTAAAAAAGGAGGGACGTTCACATACTCTTTAATAGTCAGTCTTTTATCATTCATACTTCATATTGTCACACATCCGGTACAATCCGGGTGTAAAATTACATTTCAATATTTTATATGGTCTGATGTTTAAAGTGCTCCTGAAAAGAAGTGACACAAGCACATGTAGCAGATTGTATAACACAATCATTTGTAAGACAAATAATTTCAGGTGCACAGTTGCAATTCTAAGCGTAATATAGTGTGTATAGTATCAAATATATAGTTGTAAACTCAATGCAGCCGCTTTGCCCACTCCTGATCTAGTCTGAACAACTTCAGCCTCCTTCTCTTCAGCCCTTCAGCCCTTGACTGCACTGGATACTTATGTTTTATCCACTGGTGATGGGTCTACAAGGATGTTGAGAGGATTTTCTCAGGCTGAGGCTGACTGGGCCCACTTAAGATACTTCTATTAAATACACAGTTAAAAGATTCTATTTGAATTCATCCATTTATTTTCTGGCACCTGTTCTTATGAGGTGAGCTGGAGCCTATCCCAGCTGACGTCAGGTGAGAGGCGGTGTACACCACGGACTGGTTGCCAGCCAATTGTAGGGCAGATGTAGACAAACAACCATTCACACTTCCATGGACAGTTAGCCTAACATGCATGCAGTCATTTTGGACTGTGGGAGAAAACCCACACGAGAATGGGAGATCAAACTCTGCACAGAGACATCTGGAGTGTAGATATTGAAAACATACACATACATTTACAGTATGTGATGTCAGCGCTGCTGGATATGTTATGCTGTGGTATATTTTCTTGGGAAAATATTTTTAAGGTCAAATTACATACATATTGCTGTACTATGTTATGTCACGCTATATTACATTTTTTTTGTCTTGTTCCAAAGCATGTGATATCTGAATGAATGAAATTACACACTGAGCAGTCAATTATCATTCATGCATAATCATGCATAATTCATAATTCATTCATAATTCATTCATTAATTCATTCATTTTCTACCGCTTTTCCTCACGAGGGTCGCGGGGGTGCTGGAGCCTATCCCAGCTGTCTTTGGGCGAGAGGCGGGGTACACCCTGGACTGGTCACCAGCCAATCACAGGGCACATATAGACAAACAACCATTCACACTCACAGCAGTCAATTAAGTCATTAAAAAGAATGACACATACAAATATTTTACAGGAAAAAGCTTTTTTTTACTGAAAAAAAACCTATGGTCATTTTATAATTTCATAGCATATGGTTGTATAAACATAACATAGATGGACATCAATGACAATCAGTTACATAACATTTCACATACATCTAAGCCCTCTTTTAGCAGGTGAGAGTAAAAGTTTGTAAAGAGGTTCAAATCTTCTTGTATACATCAGTCAAAGGTTGACATACAGTGTTAAGCCAAGTAAAAAAAAAAAAGACAATTAGAAATCAACTGAAATTGGGAATTAACATTTCATCCATTCATATCTGAGGCTTATGACATCATCAGAGGTCTTACGATGCTTGCATAAAATTGTAGTGGCTGGACCAAAGCGGCGACACAATGTGAGGTTTGATGACAGCCTCCAATATAGGTGGCGAATAAATGGTTCATTGCAAGTGCGGTGACGGAGTCTGGCAGCAGCATCTACACGCTCAGGTTGGCGGGTTGGTGTTGATCAGGGTTGGAGTCTGGTTTGTTATATGGTGTTGTCTTGTGGGTGGGTGCTTTAGTGGAGTTAGTAGAGGAGGTAAAGTGGGATGGTTTGGTCAATTGGATGGTCAATTAGGACAGCTCCCACAAGGGACCAAGGTGTGCTTGGGGGCAGTCAAAAGGACACGGGGGGGGGGGGGGGGGGTCACAGCCTGTAGTCACCATGAAGAGTTGGTTGGTTTTTGCCACCGATCAGTACTGAGGAAGATGCTACCTCCTCCTCCCGAAATGAGAGGATGCCTTAAGAGTTCTTCTTAACCATTTTCATCGTGATGGTCTTCACCTCTGAGTACTCCTTCAGTCCGCTCTCACCCCTGCAACACACCACAGCAAACTTAAGATTGATGCAATTTGGGTCTTGTGCTGAAAGCTTGTGAAAACCGGGTTTAATCTATCAGCTCCATGACTAAGTGTGAGAGATTCTTGGCATAGGAATATTATAATATGCCCTGAAAAAGTCCTTAAGTCAATATTAGTGATGTTGTGCTTCATTGTGTACACTCAGTGGACTGTTCATCACAAGTCATACTCACAATTCACGTCCGTTGCCAGACATTTTATATCCTCCAAATGGACACTGTGTGCTGAGAGCGTTGAAGCAGTTTATCCTAAAAAAGTACACAAAACATTCATTACCATCGCGAACTGGACTCACAGCGTGGAATTTTTGGCCAAAGCGGAATATCGTAGCAGCTAAGATGGATGTAAGAGCACATCATCACCAGCGCTATTGCTATTTTAGCCACCCTCTGGATTTCATAAGATAATCCCATTAGTATTTAGCAAACACAGCTGAAAGTAGTCAGTTGCATATTTGGGAGTTGCTTAACATCAGCCATCTGGGAAAAGACAACGTGGAACTATTCAGTGAAGAAATTAAAAAGCATTGGAATGATACTTTGACAGGATTTGATCAGTGCTCCCATTCTTTTGTTTGTGAGAGCAAATAAAACAAAAATGATGTATGAAGAAAAGCTGACCAATCACTGCTCTGCAGTCCGCATCACCTTTGATGCAAGGTTAAAATTTTGGGGATGCACGTCAAGCTATCAAGTTTTAGACAGATCCTTTGGGACACATTAATAATGAAAACCGAGGTTGCATTTGTCAACAATGCATTAAAAATGTTTAATGATGTCATATGTGTCCCTGGAGCCGCTTAATGAGATCCAAGCATAAGAAAAATGAATCATCTCCCACCATTGAAAGTAGACATGCATAAACGATATCTTTTCAAGTTTCTGGTTTTGACGATGTTATGAACAAACTCCTTCCTTATGGACATGATACCACCCCGCCGCCATCCCCAGATAAGCCTACCTCATGCATATGCCCACCTCACAGAGGACAGCTTTGTAAACGGTAAAAAAAAAAAAAAAAGCTGTCTTTGTAACACATTTTAAAATAAAGCTTGGACATTTGCCATCCTTGCATCAGTCATCTACAGACATGGGAACTGTAAAGCCTGGTGTATATTTCTGTTCAAGGCACCGGCATACACAATCCAGCCTCACTCCTCCCCTTCCAAATCCTCTGGCTTAGCGTGATGTTCACATTCAATAAGAATAGTTTGAATTGTTTTGACTTGCATCATAAAGAGAATCGTGAATCATCCAGTTAAAGGAGAACTGCACTTTTTTTGCATTCACAATGCTTGTGTGAAACATGAATACATATTTATTTCCCTTTTCTGTACATTATGTGTTCATGTTTCACATAAGAATTGTAGATTAAGAATAATTGTAGAACAAAGAATAATTAAGAACAATTGTAGATTGTAGATTGGTTAAACTCCAAAAAAAACTGCAGTTCCCCTTGAAGGTGTATATAAAAATATACGATAATACTGTATGAAGGCAATTTTAAAAATAAGCACATTGACCAATGTGCTGTACAATGGGACTAACTAGCGAGAAATAATAAAGTAGTAATAATGTTATTATGGTTAAAATTACAATATTTCTCTCTAGGCTGGAGATAAATCTACTGAAGAATGGCTGCTCTTCTCTTTCCATTAACGAAATCTAAATCTAAATCTAAATCTAAATCTAAATCTAAATCTAAATCTAAATCTAAATCTAAATCTAAATCTAAATCTAAATCTAAATCTAAATCTAAATCTAAATCTAAATCTAAAACAACAATGTTGGCCCCATTATTTCATATTTTGTGAGGTTTTATAAGTGAGGTCCATATTTTTTGTTCGACTTTGCAGACGTGACAGTTGTCATCATCCAATTAACCATCTGAATGTTGTAGGCAAGAAACCCCTACGTCATAAGGGTATCACGAGATGATACACAAGACAAGATAAGATTTTAACTTTACTTTTAAAAAAAGTACAATAGTACACTAGTCACCCCCCACTTTCCAGGCACTACCCTACTCATGAGTGGGCATGGGATCACCCTGTAGCTGGCTACCTTTGATGAGAATGTCAAGTGTTGAAAGGCCAAAACACCCACTGATCCAAAGGTACACTACTGATGGTGTCTCCCAAAATTGGTACAAAAGACCCTTTCCATTAAGTCCCATGTATTTACCAACAGCTTAAAAAATACTACTAGAAAGGCACCAATATGTTTTGTTTTTCTTTGGATTTTTTTCTGCTTTTTGGTACTACACTAATTCAAAAAGCTGCCCACACAGCAGCCTCTCAGGGATTACATCACATGCAGCAGAGTGCCCTAACGTCGCTCAATTGAATGGAAAATCCAGGAAAAGCAGGGCGTTTTCATCACTTACTAAAATAAAGTGGCCAGGACAGGAAGTGAAAACAGGACATATCCTGAGCTAACAGGACCTTTGGTCACCTAAGGATAACTTACACAGGTGTGTACAAATACAGTCCATTAGCATTAAAGCTGCAGACACAAAATGGCATATTCCCAATGGGGCTTAATAAAACCACTTGTGTTTCAAGGATGGTGACTGAGGGCCGTCAGGAATGAAGCACAAGTTAACAAACATTTCCTTAGTCAACTATACTATAACGTTCTAGGCTAGCTAGAAGTTTAGCCTGAGCCACAAGCATCTGCAGATAATTATATAAGAAAAAAGGGGTGAAATCAAGAAGTAACATTTTATAGCCATTTCATTACACATAATGAAATTAGGGTGTCATTTTACATGTACAGTTGTGTTGTAGTTTGTGTGTTGTTGTTACATCTCAAATGTCTGCGCTGGCGAGCAGAAAAAGGGAAAAACGTGGAAGGGAAACATTTCTTGTGTAATGATAGTGAAATGGCACATTGCCAGTTTACGGTTAGTGGATGCCAAGCGTGCAAAGGGCCGATACCGCTTACAGCGGAGAAGAAAAATGACTGATTGCAGCAGCAGATGAAAACTTACCAAACAGTGCCAGCCTGCATGGCTGTTGATATGGTCATGGCTTTGTTGATGTCATTGGTGAACACTGCGGCAACCAAACCATAGTCTGTGTTGTTGGCCCTTTCGATCACTTCCTCCATTGTTTTGAACTTCATTATCTGCTGTACTGGTCCAAAAATCTGCAAAACATTTCCACAACATACACATGGTTCATTTTGAGGGTTTAATGTTGATTGACGGAATTCAACCCCTTGCCAAGGGAGTGATGTTTGGTTGTCTGGTAGCAGGGTTACACAAAAACTACTTCAATGCTTTCCACAAAACTTGTGGAGGCGTCGGCCAAGGAAGAACTCATTCACCCTTTATGAGCACTCACTTGGAACATTTTAACCATAGCTAGTACTTGTTTGTCTTGGTATCACTCTGTCCTAATATTATATATACACTGTATAAATAAAGATGTATTCAATGACAAATGATTAGAATAAAAGAAAAGAGAGCTCAAGTAGCATTGCAAACATCCATTGAACAAAACCGCTCACGATTCAATGAACCCCCATGTCATTTTGCATAATTGGCATTATTTTTCTGATTGTTACATTCAAGGGACATGACATTAGATTACATCACCTACACACCACATGGAGACTGGCCGCCAAGCCAAGCTGACAACTAAGGTTGAGAGGCATGATAGAGTTTAAAAAAAAAAGTTCTCCTCTCATTCAGTGTGGAAGTGGTACATTTTTGTTTTTTGTTTTTTTCTTTGTTCTTCTTTGCCATTCCGTTTGAAACACTCTTTTGATTTTGAAAGTAAATCAGAGAGGCTAATTTGTTAGCTTGGTAGCTTGCAATGCTAGCGGCAATAACTTCATCCATTTTATGTGACAGAATTTAGGTTGTAGTATAATTGATTTCATCGCATGAAACAAAACTGTAATTAGTTGCGGCTTTTGTTGAAATAAATATGCATAGGCTGAAAAGCATAAATAAAGAAACAACTTTATATTCAATATCTTTCCACAATTCCACTAGGAATATACATCATTGTAAACAGTGAACAGTTTTAGGTGGTGATGGATGTCTGAGTTTTCTTTTAAAAACAAGGTCAGTCTTTCATTCTCACTTTTCACTTAAAAAAATGAAACTAACTGAACTTTGAACTAGTTCAAAACTGAAATGGTGAACTCTGAATGTGATATATTCATATTTATATTGTGTGAACTGAACTTTGAACTAGTTTTGAACTTTGAACTACTGAGAACTATGGACTTGCACAACATTGTGCCTCCTTCTGCCATCACAACAGAGAGATGAGGCTTGCCACATATAAATAGTTGCATGGACGATTATAGTTTTTACACAGGTAAAATATCGCAAATAATGAATATATATTTGTACCTCTTCTTTGGCAATGCACATGTCGTCCCTCACGTTGGAGAACACAGTGGGCTCAATGTAGAAGCCCTTCAAGCCCAGAGCTTTGCCACCACATTCCAGCTTGGCGCCTTCACTGATGCCACTCTGGATAAACTCCAGCACACGGTTTTGCTGCTCGCGACTGATCTGTAGCAGTGAGTCATAGAACAACAGATGAGGAAGCAGGTTTTTACAAATATGCACAAAAACGAATTAGTTTGCCCTTTCACCTGTGGACCCTGCTCAGCAGTGGGATCAAACGGGCTGCCCACTGTCCTCCTCTTGGCTCGTTCCACGCTCCTGCGGACAAACTCTTCATAGATAGGCTCCTCCACGAAGATACGCGAGCCTGCGGTGCAACACTGGCCCGCATTGAAGAACACACCCTGGTGGGCCTGTTCAACAGCCAGATCCACTGAGGAAATAGCAGAGTTCATTCAAAGCGTGATCATGTCCAATAATGTACTGTATGATGTGTATTGTTACATTTTGCCCAAATATTTATTGGTACTACCCTGTGCCTGAGAAACAACACCTTGCAGTAGTACACAAAGAGTTAACAGACCCCCGTGATTTATGTGTCTCAGCCAAAGCACCCAAGTGAGTCTCAGTCCATTTTCCTGATTTACAGACCTTAGGGAGATCATCTCGAGGCTGTTGAAAGCGTTTAAACACTTCAACTAAACGAGTTTAGTGAGTCACGTCAAATCTATATGAACGCCATCCAGCCATAGGTTGTCAAAGAACTATGTATTACAGATTTTTTACACTCTTCAAACACGCGGCCCGCGGGCCAAATGTGGCCCGCAGGACACTAGTTTGAGGCCCACGCCTTGATATGAAAGTTTAATGTTAATGCGGCCCGCGCAAGTTTGATATGGATGCTTTATGGTATCATGTACCCAGAAAAAAATATTACGTTTGATTAATGTTCATGTTAAAGGTTAAGTAACTGTTAATAGTTATCCTCCCAATCGTGTGGAAGTGGTACGTTGGCTATTTAAGTTTTAAGGAAATAACTTGAAGGCTACCGTTTAGGTCGCTAGCTCTCTCACAGTGTTTCTCAATTATTTTTTGTCATGCACCCACAGAGGGACTTAATTTTTTTTTCGCACCCCCATGATTTGAAATACTGATATTTATTCATTTATCTGTACTGTACAGAACTTGAAAATGAAACCAGGAAAATGCAACAAAATGGAGAGCATACGAGCGTATTCAGTTGTCAAATGTTGAGTCCTATAAATTTGTACATATCTGCCCTCTTGCTCTGTTTAGGGTTGTTTGCTGTGGCTCCCTGGAAATCTTTCTATGAGGCAGGATTGGGCAGAAGTGGTTGGAGTTGGTGATTCCCAGCAAGAGAAAAATATTTTCATCCGTCAACGGCATTTCACACGGTTTTTGTGAACATGAATGTGAAATATCCGCCAACCTCATATGGAAAAAAAAAGAAAATTTGTGCTTTTTATTCTATCTGCTAGTTAGTTTGCAGACTATTATCTAACCAAGGTATTTGTAATTGATAGACTCCACTCCGCTCTTGACGTTCTTGGACTGGGGCGGTTCCAAAATGAATTTTGTAAATTTACATTAAATTTACCACTTATCCTCTTCAGTTTCAAGGACGACAATCATTCACATCAATGGCCAATTTAGAGTCTGCAATTATGTAATAAATGTGACTTGTGAACTTACGATCCGCATCTGCAAATATGATGTTGGGATTCTTGCCTCCCAGTTCCAGCGTGACTCTTTTCAGGTTACTCTTCCCAGCTGCTTCTTGGATCAGCTTTCCAACCTAGCCAGGGAAAAAAAAACAAAAAAAACATCTCAAATTTAGTGATGCAGACCCTACATCGTCAGTAAAATGCTCCAGAGGATAAATGTACTTTTGTGATGTGTGACAAAGGAGGAGGAAGTGAGCACATGTGTGGGTAGCAGCTTGTGAAAAGAGAGAGGCGGAGTTCTCATGTATCAGTAGGGAGGTTTTCTTTGTCATCATTCTAGTTAGTACTTTACTCCTTACTATAAAGGGATCATATGTTCCTTTTTTTCCCCCAATATTGGCACACAACTTGAAAGCAGTTTATGATGAACAGACAAACATGAAACTGATGTCGGGGTGGTCATTGTATTGTAATGTGATGTATTCATTTACTCTAGAACAGGGCACAGTGAGCTTCAGAGAACATAATACAGCTGAGGCGCCGCAAGAACAAATACTTGTTGGACAATATTTTGCGCTCATATGTGACTCTGTTGTCTCGCTCACCATAGGAACTAAAATATATTCATTTTGTTTTTGAGGCGGGGTACACCCTGGATTGGTCGCCAGCCAATCACAGGGAACATATAGACAAACAACCATTCACACTCACATTCATACCTATGGACAATTTGGAGTCACCAATTAACCTGGCATGTTTTTGGAATGTGGGAGGAAACCGGAATAAGTGAAGTTTGACAATGAGTATTTTTTTCCTCATTTTTCCTCATTCCTCAGTCTTCTGGTGCCTCCCACTTTGAAAACCGCTGCTCTAAAAAAAGAACCTTTAACAGTCATAATAGTTAAGCGCTGCTGCACCCAAACTACCCTTCATTAGGTACACCTGCACAACTTAATGAGATCCAAAGTAACATTCATTCATTCATTTTCTACCGCTTATCCTCATGAGGGTGGCGGGGGGTGCTGGAGCCTATCCAAGGTGTCTTCGGGCGAGAGGCGGGGTACACCCTGGACTGGTCACCAGCCAATCACAGGGCACATATAGACAAACAAGCATTCACAATTCTAACCTAGCATGTTTTTGGAATGTGGGAGGATACCGGAGTACCTGGAGAAAAACCACGCATGCACGAGGAGAACATGCAAACTCCACACAGAGATGGCAGAGGGTGGAATTGAACCCTGGTCTCCTAGCTGTGAGGTCTGCGCGCTAACCACTCGACCGCCGTGCTGCCCCCAAAGTAAGATCTGTATGACAAAATGTCTGCCTTGCATCTCTATCAGCAAAAGAGATTTTCACTATGGTTCCTCAACAGTCAGCGTGTTGTGTTGTGTTGTGTTGTGTTGTGCTGGCGCTGCAGTCTAAGTGTAATCAGACAGCACAACATTTGCCTTGGACTCATGTGTTGTGTGCCTGGCTTTGATCAGCACAGCCTGGCTGACTAAGGGTAGGTTAGCGTGTCCTCAATGAGAGGTAAACAAAGCCTGCTGAGCTGCCAGACTCGCCCATGAGGAGTCACAGCCTCACGTGAATGCACCTGCAGCCACATCACTGAGCTCCACTTAGCGAGGAGATGCTCCTCTCCCTCTGATATGCTCGCTACTACAGTACGTTGCAGTGACTCACTGTCTGGGCATGGGCAGCTTCTGACAGCTGGCTCTTTTCCACTGTAATTGACTCCAGATCACAAAGAAACAACAGGAAAACGGCTCGGAAAAAAAAGCATGCAGGCCACTCACAAGGGAAATGTTCAATCAAGGCGTGTTGATTAAAAACCAAAAAAAGATGTTTGTCTTACGAGATGCATTCATACAAGACTTCGTGTGAGGGGGACATTTTTGTACCATAACTGAACATTGATTCAGCTATTAATTTGAAATGAGCTGAACTGATTGGGTGAATTGAGTGAATGAATTAGATGGGGGCTGCACGGTGGCGAGTGTCTAGCGCGCAGGCCTCTTAGCTTGGACACCCGAGTTCAATTCCACCCTCGGCCATCTTTGCATGTTCTCCCCATGCGTGTGTGGGTTTTCTCCGGGTACTCCGGTGTCCTTCCACATTCCAAAAACATGCTAGGTTAGGCGACCAGTCCAGAGTATACCCCGCCTCTCTCGCAAAGACAGCTGGGATAGGCTCCAGCTGGGATAGGCAAGTAGAAAAGCGGTAGACAATGAATGAATGAATGAATTAGATGGACACACAAGGGCGTCTCCCCCTACTGGCTACTACAAACCATATCATAGTCTATGACAGGGGTCTCAAACTCGCGGCCTGCGGGCCAAATGTGGCCCGCAGGACACTAGTTTGAGGCCCCCGCCTTGATATAAAAGTTTAATGTTAGTACGGCCCGCGCAATTTTGATATGGATGCTGTATGGTATCATGTACCCAGAAAAAATTATTACGTTTGATTAATGTTCATGTTAAAGGTTACATAACTGTTAATAATTATCCTCCCTATCCGTGTGGAAGTGGTAAGTTTTTGGTTATTTAAGTTTAATGGAAATAACTTGAAGGCTACCGTTTAGGTCGCTAGCTCTCTAGTTTGCGAGTTAGGATGTGTCTTAAGACCCTGCAGTTGCGCAATATGTTGTAAATAAAAAAGAGTATAAATGTGACTATAGTCGTGTTTTGTCATGTCTACAGGGCTCTAATAATGCTTTAATTTTAATCTGAAAAAAATAATTTGTCTACCCACCAACTATATGTGGTTTCTCAAGTTTTTATTATTTGCCGTTTTATTATTATTATTATATTTATTTATTACTGATTGATTGATTTTCTTTATGCTTGATTTGTTTATTTAATTTTCATCTTATTTTGTGTAGAAAAATAAAAATTGAGATATTTGAGAACATTGGAATGTTTTATCAGAGCTTTTATTGTAGAAAAACGGAACCAAAGCACTGCACAAGTTTGTATATTTTTCTGTTTTTAATAAATGCGTTTTGTTTTGTTTTTTTTGGAAAACCTGATGCGGCCCAGCCTTGCCCAGACCCTAGCTCCAGTGGCCCCCAGGTAAATTGAGTTTGAGACCCCTGATCTATGATGTTCACTATATTTACTATATTTAATGTGGCGTGTTTGCATGTTGACAATGACTTCAGCATCATAGTGAGTACAAGTGAGAATGAAATTCGTTACTGTCATGATCCACATTGCTGTATGTGTCTCGCTCCACCCTTTAGTGTCTGTTGGTCGTTTGGCTCCTTGTGTTTTAAGATCTTTAAATGGGGGCTTTATCACAAATACACATACCTGTGCACAGCATCAGAGTCAAAACAGACTGTATAGAGTCTATAAAGCCAAAAGCTAATCCAAACATGACACGGCTCATTTGACAAAGGAGCTTGTGAAACGTTAATTCTGCTTTTGGTTCACTGTAAAAGGTTTTTATCATAGGGGTTAGAGTGCAGTAGAAACAGCAGATATTTATTAATGGTCTGTACAAGAGGAATCTGCTCCAAAGAATGCAGTTGGCTCCATCCCCTAACATGGTATGCACTCAATGATTTAGCTTCCCATGAGCTGCTTCCCAGTCATGTAAAACTACAATAGTGTGTGGCTCAACAGTAGAGGGTTAACAAAGGAGGGCCAGCGTTTTTAAACAGATGTGTTTGTATACTCCTGACAGAGCAAATATGTGCACATGTGCAAGATAAAATCTGACATCCTTGCCAAAAAAGAATAATGACAGGGCTTGCTGTTTATATAAGACCCCATTTGTTTGTCATTTAGGATCCAAAGCAGGCCCAATGTCTTCTAATTACCCAGCATGCTCTCCTATCTCGCACATGTTGGTCACTGCATCACTACGAGCCAACAGCTGTTCTCTACCTGCGTCGATCCTGTGAACGCCACTTTGTCGATGCCCATGTGAGAAGCGATTGCGGCTCCCGCCGTTGGCCCGAATCCCGGCAAAATATTGACGACTCCCGGTGGAAAGCCAGCCTGTCAAAACAATATGAGAGGAAACAAGGCTTAGCGGAGATGACAAGCAGAGCCAAGCAAAACCACAGGCAGCATGGGGGAGTCCAGACCCAACCCAACCTTCCTACCGGCACAAAACGGAGAGAACAGCAATAAAAGAGGAAGGACACAGACAGACAGTCTCCATGTGGAGGTGAGGCCAGATTTGCAGGATGAGATAGATCATGATAATATTTGTCTAATCTGACCACCATGCTAATCCTGCTGTCAGTCACATACCTGATGGCATTTAGTGCATGGTTGACATTACCCTGAGCATATTACATCTTAATTACGTATGGAACTACAAAGAAATCTGATTGCTAGGTGGTTTAATTCAATATTGGCCATCACGTTGTGAAAATAAAATAAAATAATTTTATATTTTATAATTACATGTCCACCTTCGGCCATCTCTGTGTGGAGTTTGCATGTTCTCCCCGTGCATGCGTGGGTTTTCTCCGGGTACTCCGGTTTCCTCCCACATTCTAAAAACATGCTAGGTTAATTGGCGACTCCAAATTGTCCATAGGTATGAATGTGAGTGTGAATGGTTGTTTGTCTATATGTGCCTTGTGATTAGCTCTTCACCCACCTCTCGCCCAAAGACAGCTGGGATAGGCTCCAGCACCCCCCACGACCCTCGTGAGGATAAGCGGTAGAAAATAAATGAATGAATGAATAATTACATGTGGTCTCGCCTCCGACCTCCACCTTTTATCTTGTGGTTAGGACTAGATTGTAATGAGTGTTAATGTAGTGTAGATTAAGAAACATTTATGTCTTAAATCTATATTAGATATACATTGGTGGCGTGATTTATGGATACATTGAGCTCAACTATGCTGGCAGTGTACATAATCATAACGTGCTTTCACTTTTAAGTCCACAAGTAACATAAAACTTTCCAACTAGATTTGTCGCTAGTGACTTTTGAGAAAATACAGACCACCCTTATTTCTTCAGTTTATTGATCCATTTTAATGCCTGGTACAACTAAAGGTACATTTGTTTGGACAAATATAATGATGATAACAAAAATAGCTCATAAGAGTTTAATTTAAGAAGTGATTTCCATGGTTTTCTTGATAATAACCCAAATAACTATAACATTGTAGTGCCAAAAAAATGAAACTGTGAACTATCACTGTCTAAACATCTGTCCAAACAAAGGTACATTTAGTTGTAGCAGGCATTAGAATGAATAGGAAAACTGAAGAAACAAGGGTGGTCTCATCATTTTTTCCATGACTGTATGTCGCCAAAGAGGGTTTGGAATGTCACCAGATTTAGCAACAATGTCACCAAGTTGGCATCACTGACGTTTGAAAGTTAGCACCTTCTTGGCAGTCCTGTAGCCATTCCAAATAGTCACTTTAAAAGATATTAACAAATAAGTGAAATGTTCTCAAATGTGAAAACCAGTTTCAGTCTGTGTTTAATCCAGTAACACTCAATAGAGCGTTGTCAGGTAGATAAAGCAAAGTTTCCCACATTTAAAAACAGCACACTTCTCAGCAATGCAAATGATGGAAGCCAGATAGCACTATAATATAATGAGAAAGTGTTTTTTTTACATTAGGGAGGAAATGTGCTGGATTATTGATTTTCTGGCTCTTTCTAAAACAGTGTGGCCCTCTTAACAGACTGTGTACATATATTTATACTGTTATTCTGTATATTTTGTATTTTTCATTCTTTTTTAACAGATGTGTCTGCACCTACTATGCCAAAACAAATTCCTAGTATGTGTTTGATCATATCTGGCAATAAACCTTTTCTGATTTCTGATTTCTGATTAATGAAATGAAATGTTTATAATATTCATCGTGTCTTTTACAAACTGAAACTTCCAAGTTTGACTAGATTGCGATTGTCAAAGCTTGTTTACCTCCTTGACGAGCGCCGCCATATAGAGGCAGGTGAGCGGTGTTTGCTCAGCAGGTTTAAGGACAACGGTGTTTCCACATGCCAGCGCCGGGCCCAGCTTCCATGCCGTCATCATCAGAGGGAAGTTCCACTGTTCATGACACATACATGCATACACACACACACGCACAAAGGAAAAAGACATCATCAGAATGAGGCGCTTGGTGGTCATAAGTCAAGCAAAATAAGTCATCGCTCTCCACTCACTTACTCTCGGTTTCACTCTTGTCTAAACATAGTCAAGTGGGAAAATGTGTTCTCTTCCTGCTGGATTGTGAGAAGGTGGTGGAATTGCAACATGTGCAACGGAGCAGTACATAACATTTCAGGCCTGTGTTATTTCTGCTTTACGCAGGAGGAGGTCATGGAGATCAACACACAAACCACACACTTTTCTGCACTCTTGAAACGCTTCAATTTTATCTTTATCTCCACATTCCCGTCTTTAACATCTCTCACATTTGCAGGAGTTGCTCAAACTTTGCACTTTGTATCATGCTTGAAAGTCCATTTGTATTATGATGCACTTGCAGTGATAGTCATACTCACAGGGATAATTTGTCCACAAACTCCAATGGGCTCATATCTGGTGAACGTCAGATACTCTCCATCTGTGGAGGAACACATGTGCAGACACACACACACACACACACACACACACAAAGAAAAAAACAAGTTTATTCAATTCTGGCTTTGGTTAGAATGATTGAACCATATGAAAATGGTCACTCCCGTGATGGCTCTGGTGTTTGTTGCCCCTTCATGCTCGTTTGTAAGTGAATCCACCCACAACACTCCCGCTTCCTTTTACCCCTGTGAGAGATTACGTTGTGAAAAGCATATGCATGTGTGTAACTGTTTTAAGGTCATGCTGGAAAGGCTCACTCATTCCTCTTGCATTACTTGAGGGTGTGCCATACTTGTTCACTGGCCACAAACAACTGATATTGGGAAACGTGTGTGTAGATGTTGGCTAACACAGCAAATCAGATGACACTTTGACTCAATGAAGTCTACATTCACACCGGAATGTTCAGTGATCATGACGCTACTTTTCAATCACGGCGGAGTATAGCTCCAATAACGTTTTCCTTCTTTTGTTTGGAGACTAAGCAATAAGACGTGTGCTGGTTGCTTCACTTCATTTTGGAAGATGAAGAGTGTAAACTGTGTAGACAAATGTGCTGAGTACAAGGACACCGCCCATGCCTTTACAGTGTCTGTGTCGATCAGCATAATATTAGTAAAAGCCCAAATGCATGTTGTTGATGGTGGTGTCCGGCCCCTCATCCTGACACTTGTCCAAATACAAGCACGTTTATATCATTCAGGCCTCAGGAATACCCTTGTTTGTTTTCTCTGGAAGTCTACGAGAGGAATAAAGATTCAACTAAAGCCCTGGGAAAAGCGCTCACTGTGGTTGGTTTGGCAGCCGAGTACAAGAGAAGCTTTGAGACGGACAATACGGCGGTATCAGGAGGTTTCCCATGTCCTCTTCTTATTCTTGTTTTTTTTTTTCTTTTTGTGCAGCCTGTTGAAACAGACAGCCAACTTTCCCCTTTTCCACTCCCCCCAGACTCATCCGATTCAGCGGCATGTGAGGGGCAACACTTATGGCAGCCTCCTCAGGACAATAAATGTTTGTCTTTGCGTTGATTTCTACTCACTTCACTAAGCATGGGCTTGTTGTGTGACTGTTTTGCCATGTATTCATCCCTCTACACATGAAAGTGAATGAAAGGCCAATTAAAGTGGAGTTGCTTTATCTAGTGGGGAAGTGGTTAAATATCTATTTCAACAACTCTTCAGAAAATGACGTCTAAATGCATCAAACTTGTAGAGACGACGTGGAATTTTTGGCCCATGCAGTCTTGACACCCAATTAAAACTGTAACCTGTGTTCTATTGTATTCCTGTGTGTATGAACCATAACATACAATCACTCTATTTGCTCCTAGTGGGATTCAGTAAAATGTGTCAGATATTGTCCAAAAATTATTGTCCAAGTATTATTCATTCATATACTGAATATGAATATGGGCTATACAGGTGAGTTGGAAACTACCCCAGCTGAGGTGTGGTGCAGTTAAAAAAGCATTCACATTCAAGTTCACACCTAAGGACAATTTATAGCAATGATTCTCATATGGTGGATCGTAACCCAAAAGTGGGTCAGTGGGTCACGGGTCTTTATTTTCTTCAGTGGAGTTTCATCAATTAATACAGTCTGTACAGTCATTCCTCGATAAATGGCGGTTTGGATATCACTCCCTCACTACAGGGTGTATGAAAAATGTAGACTCCAAAAAGTAGTTGTGATCAATTGCAAGTTAACTAGTATGGGCAAAATGTGATTAATCCTGATTGAATATTTTAGTTGATTGACAGACCTAATAGACCTAATTTTATGAAACATGACGTTGGATTACATTACTTTTCACACTCCATGGAGACTGGCTACTGAGCCAGCATAGCCTAGCCAACATGCAACAGAAGGTTCTACTCTCATTCCATGTGGAAGTGGTATGTTTTTGGCTTCTTTGTCCTTCCTCACCACTTCGTTTGAAACACCTTTTTAAGTTTAGAGTAAGTAAATTAGAGAGGCTAAATACGTAGTTAGTTTGCTAATGGAAGCCATCTTTTGTCCCTGCAGTGATAGCCTATGCATTGTGATGAGTGTAAAATTAACTATAGTACCTTATTAAGGTGTTATTTCATGTCTACATGGCTCTAACGTTAAAACCATCAACCTTCATGAAACCCTCCTGACTATGAAAATATTCTGTTTATTAATATTGAGACAGATTAAAATGAATTTCTTTTGCTGGTAGAGAATCGGGAACTCCAACCACTTGTGACTGATGGTGGTGTTGTTGGGAATTGTAAACAAATGTGGCTTTGCTAGCTAGTAAACAGAGGAGCAGAGCTCTGTGTGAGGATGGAGCACTTATTTGGCTTACAGACATGCCCATATAAGGAAGTCCGCCCCTCTGTGACATCACAAAAGGCGCAGGTTTACCACACCTTTTGAAACCGAGCGTTTTGAGCCATCCCAAACTTCTTTCAGGGCTCACTTCCAAATGCGCAAAACTCATTATCTGAAACTTTGGCATCGTTTAACACGAGAATACAACATTCTAACTACGTTTATAGGCCAGAAAAGTGGAAAAAGCATAATAGGTCCCTTTTAAATTGAAGATAACATATTTAACATCATGTCCTCAAATTTGTTATGTCTAATATTTAATGGTGTTTTTTTGTGCAGTTGTTCTTACCCATTGGAATAGAAATGCCGTGGAGCTTGTCTGCATATCCGGCAAAGTATCTCAATGTCTTTATGGTTCCTTGAAGGTCCACAAATAGAGTGGGTAGAAAAGGCTTCCCACTGTCGAGTGACTCAATAGTCTGAGGAGAGGTGGAGGAGAGGAGGGGGGCATTGCATGAAATGAAATATGATGTACAGCATAACCTTATGCTCTACACATCTAATTCCATACTGTTCCAGTCTTTTCACTCACCCTTGGGTGAAATGTGACCCAAAGATAATACTAAATTACAAATAGAGCCGCTCAGTTACAGTTATATGTTTCCCAACTGGGCATGAACATTTTATTTGCTTTTGCTGGACAAGAAGTGTGAGTCAAAACGCTTTGAGAAAGCGCATTAAATTGCAAGAAAAACATAATAAAGATATACTGACCGGGAAGCAAATAATAATAAAATGATTTTCTTTACTTTCATTGTGGTAACTCCATGAGGAAGAGTTATTTGGATTGAAAATGGACAAAACTTGTTTGGCTTCTTACCGCTAGATAGATGCTGTCCCTCTCCACCAGATCAGCCAGCTTTGAGAGCAGTCTACCCCTCTCAGATGCATCCATCCTTCGCCATACAGACCCCAACGAAAAGGCCAGCCGAGCCGCTTGCACTGCTTTATCAACATCAGCCTGATGTGAGAGATGACGCTGATTATTCATTTCACCTTAAACATTACAAAATGTGTTTATGACCTGCCTCACACTAAAATGACAATTTATAAAGGACCACAATGAATCACACAAAGCAAATAACCACAAACATTACTGTGAAAGTGACACAATGATGTTCCTGTGGTTTCAAATAACATTAAAAAAAAGGATTTGAGACTGAGAAGTAATAATAACCTTGTCTGCCTCCTGGACGTCGCAGATTTGTTCTCCAGTTGCTGGGTTATAAGCTGGAAAGACCTTCCCACTCACAGAGTCCTGCCACTCATTGTTGATAAAAATCTGCAAGGAAAAAAAATAAAACAAATTCATTAATTCATTTTCTTTTGCTTTTCCTCACAAGGGTCGCGGGGGTGCTGAAGCCTATCCCAGCTGTCTTCGGGCGAGCGGCGGAGTATACCCTGGACTGGTCGCCAGCCAATCACAGGGCACATATAGACAAACAACCATTCACACTCACATTCATACCTATGGACAATTTGGAGTCACCAATTAACCTAGCATGTTTTTGGAATGTGGATGCATGTGCATGCACGGGAAGAACATGCAAACGCCACACAGAGATGGCCTTGAACTCGGGTCTCCTAGCTGTAAGGTCTGTGCGCTAACCACTCGACCGCCTTGCAGCCCCTTTGTCAGTATCATATTTTATTAATCACATTTCTTAGCTGCACAACTGTTTTCCAACTGTTACATTGATGGTTATCCTAAAATTAGCATCATCAACTCACTGCATCAACTCTTCCTGTTGTTTCATAAGTTGCCAAATTTTTGAGTCACTTTTTTTGAGTCTATGTGCCGTGGTTGCATCTCTCGAGGTCACCGGCTTTTGTGTGTGACAAGAAGAAAAGCTCTGACCCATTTGCTGCCACCTTTTTGATTTGCAGATTTGCATGTATAAATCGCTAGATGCTGAATAACATGACCTGTTTTTGACCTTTTAGTTCTACTTTTAACTGGAAAAAAATGTTATATTCATATCAATAAGTTAATAGCTAACCCAAAAATACTTATTTGTTCCATATGAGTTTCAGTAGTTAGTTACTAGTGAAATCTAGTCTCAGTTGTCATGGTCATGTGTAAATGTTACATGCTGCAAGTGAAGTATTTTATGGCACCACAGAGATGTACTATGTACAACAGCCCTCAACAGTCTTGTGTAAAGGATGTGGGAGATTCTGGAAAATCTGGACTGAGGATTCTTGTGTGTCCACCATGGCTCTCTTGGGAGTACTCCACCGTCCAGACAAAGGGGGGTGGGTTGAAGGAGCATAGATAAATCCCTATCAGACACCAGAGACGCCCATCCACCATCCCCCCAAGCACACAGACACACGTTTCACAACATCACTGCTCGTTTACGAGATCATAAAACACGTGCTGCACTTGGTCTCTGTGATGCGTTAAAGCCAGCCTTGCGTTAAACAACCATCCGGGATTCCATACATGGTATATGATATGCTACCTCTATGGACATTACCAAAAAGGAATTGACCTTTGGTACCAGGTCCCTGAAGGATTCCATGCTAAAAACATTGGCATAAAAAGTGGTACATGAAAGGTGTCATGTAAAATATAACTTACATATGCCCAAAAAAAAAAAACCCTTGGACATGTTTACTTCCATTAGGCAGAGTACTCACACACTGTTTTAATGGCTGTCAGTCTCTCTGATAGATGGAGTGCAAGGAGAACATCTGCTGGCCCCAATCCTTCTGTGTATACAGTCTTACTGCCTTAAGACCTCCAACGGGCTCACAACAAACCTGATAGCACGGCTAAAGTATCCAACTCCCCACGTTTACCTCTATAAAGACAAGTACTGTACAAAGGAACCTCTAAACGTTAGAATTCAGGGAACTGTCTTGAACTACTATCATGTCACGTACGACGTTGTATATCCTTGCCAGACCTTAGTTCGAGCATCACTGACTTTTTCATAATTAGCCTGGACGCATTGTGGATTTTCAAAAATTTACGATTGCTGTTTTGTGTTTGGCTAAGGCCTCTTATTCTGTGTGGAAGTGGTACATATTTACCTTCCTCACTCAGTTTCAACCCCATTCTTACGTTTATGGTAAATAAATTGGAGGCAATCTATGTATAGCAGATGCATGTCAGATTGCAATCAATGAAATCAAACATGAGTATGGATGATAGGCTGAGATACGACAACAAGAAGAGTTATGAGTTATGTCTTATTATTGCTTATTATGTCTACAACATTAGGTCATACAAGTGTAAAGGTGACTCATTTCGTTTTAATAATGTTTTTAAAATATTCTTTAGAAGGGTATAAACAGGTTTTTTTATGCTCTAATTATGAAAATATTCAATGTATTAATATTGAAATTCCCTTTTCACTAGTCGGGTATGGAACCAATTAACTGCAATAAACAAGGGATTACTATTAAAAGTGAGTAAAAACATTCATTCATTCATTCATTTTCTACCGCTTTTCCTCACAAGGGTCGCAGGGGGTGCTGTCTTCGGGCAAGAGGCGGGGTACACCCTGGACTGGTGGCCAGCCAATCACAGGGCACATATAGACAAACAACCATTCACACTCACATTCATATCAATTAACCTAGCATGTTTTTGGAATGTGGGAGGAAAACGGAGTACCCGGAGAAAACAATGAAAAGCAAAATAAATATGTTCAGAGCTACAAATGAACATTCTTCTTTTGCTTCTTTTTGATGTCACAAACAAGACAAAGCCGCTTGAGAGCTTTTGGATGGCGGAAGAGAGACCTGTTGAGAATGGCAATACATGCTTTCATGTCCCAATAGGTTTGTAGTTCTTCATTATTTGTTTGTCAAATCCATGTCGCTGGTACGTGTGAGTGACAAGAAAATAAGCTCTGACTAGCTTGGAGAGGAGGAGAAGTCATCTGGCTGCACCCGACAGGTTGCCATGTTTAACTAACTAAAACTAATTAAAACTATGGAGTCACTGCAGGTTTTATCTCCAACCAGTTTCTCCAGCAGGTGATTTGATTGAAGGAGGTGTTCATTCATTCATTCATTCATGAAACACTAGACCACCGTGCCGCCCTGAAGGAGGTGTTGATCATTAAAATCACCTGCTTTAATGACCAGTTGACAGACTTTTATAGAACATTTTCATGATTTCCTGTGTACAAATCAAAACAAATTGTTGTGTTTTTATTTTCACATAGTAGGTATAAAATGCCAAATGTTGGTAGTACACTCCTCCTCCTCCTCCTTCTCCTGCTGCTGCTGCTCCAGCCATAACTCTGAAGCAGACGTTGGCAGTGTTCAGTAGGTGTGCGTAGCACCTCACAGAACCATACGTTCCAGAACCATTCCTCTCCTTTGTTCTGGTGACCCTCGCACACAGGCCAGAGCGCCTTGTCTCAACCAGTCAAGTATTCTCAGGCACCTTCCATCAGAGGCCACCTTTAATCTGCCGCTCATTAAGTGCACTTCATAAAATTGTCAGGAACGATAAGTAGCAGCGGGGCCAGCTACAAAAACACAAAGCCCTGTAGGGCACTGAATTAGTTTTTAAATTTATAGCGTCCACTGAAGTGGGGAGCCCTAAATCAGCCGAGCCCCCCTGACAGCCTGAACAGTCCCGGCAAGAATGCAGACGGTGGGTAAGCTTTGTGCGTGGCGTAACCCCTCTCACAAGGCACCGCTAAAGGGAGAAGCGCGAGAGGAGCGGAGCGGGCCGCCATCTAAATCACGCTAAGAAAAGGACACGTTTGGCTCGGCCCTTCTTCGGCCTCGGACTGGTGTTAAGACTTTTGTCTGGTTCCATTGAGGGGCTTGATGGAGATGACAGGGCCTGGGAGTAAATCAACTCTCGAGGTTTACGAAAATTGCTTTTAGGATCATTTGGAAGAAGGGCAAAGAGCACAAGAGTGAGAAAACAAGAGCGAGGGCGCACATTTGGAAATGACAAATTGTGTTTTCTTTCCCATCCCCAGTGGGGTCGCCATCATGTCTTCATGTGATGGTTTCATGATCAGGAAAACCAACTCTCACGCTTATGTTACCTTCACAGCAAGGCTGCACAAAAATTATAAAAATCTCGATTTACATAGATGGAATTTATAAACACAGATTTTTTTACTTTTGTTACTTTATGAGCTGTATCACAGACGTTGCCATTTTACCCAAGCACACTTTCTCCTCGCTCCCTCCCTGTCCTCCTGCGAGCCTCGCCGGCCTGGGTGATTTGGCTCCGCTGCTGGCGTGTCTCACAGGACAAGCGATCGCCTTACTTAGTTGACTTTTTTTAAATGTTATTCATTGCATGCATGAATGTTGTGTCCAGTTAGCAATTGTGACCTGATTGATTATTTTCATTCTTTCTATTCATTTCTATCAAGAATGTCCCCCGTCATCTGTCCTTCAGGGACTTGTGTGAGTGTGAGTGTGTGTGTGCACGTATGTGTGTGTGCAAGCATGCGTGTCAAAATTGTCCCATGGAATTGCAATCTCAATTCTAACTAAGAGAATGTTCCAAATTAAGACAAAGTCAATTTTTTATCAAACATTAACTTGGACAAGAATAAAAGTGGTTTGCTTCCTATTTAGTGTCCTAGCGGAGCTCAAAATGCTAACATTAGCCAACAAGCTCAATGTAATTATTTTTATTTTTGATTTACATATCATAAAATTACCTCTTAAACTTGATAGAAAGGGATGAAGTCACCAACAGAAGAGTAGTAGGCAGTTGCAGTGCATTCTGGGTTATGTAGTGGCAGTGATATTAGCTCGGTAGCCAGCCACTTCTGATCGACACAAAACTTCTTCTTCTTCTTCTTCTAATGATTAGATCATAACGGTCAAAATATTCCAAAATTAAGATGACGGTCTTTTTTTAGCAACTTCAAACACAGCTGTTTGCGTCTTGGTTAGCCTCTAGTGATTTATGCTAGCTAGCAGCGCTAACAAGCTCTACAGAATTAGCTTGTGTGACAGATATAAAAAAATTAATACATTAATACATTGAAACCTGTTTTAATTTTTAAATTCACACTAAAAAAAACTTCATTCCAAGGAATCAATCAGTAGCGACAGAGGTGTAGGGCAGTATTAGTAATATGTTTGGGTGACCAAACATCCTGATTTCCCAGGACATGCCCTGTTTTTGTTTTTTCAAAGTGATGTCCTTTAATGTCCTGGTTTTCATTGGACCATTAAATTGACCAGAATCAGGAAAATAAGTTATTATTATTTCATAATTTTAGTTGACTTTTACATTTATTTATACTTGTAAGATCATCATTTATATTATATATGATAATACATTGTATTGCACAATAGCTCGCATCATCCAAATTGAAACACCAATTATGATATTATGATATGTTTCACATATTTAATATTAACAAGGCATTGTGTGTGTGCTTTAGAGTTAATTAGTTTTTATGGGTGGACTTTGATGGGAAAACATCTGCTTGGCTGCTATTGGCTACTGTTGAAGGAATATGTAGCGGTACGCACTTTGTGTCTTCTTTAGGCACACACAAGACCGGGAGGTGGGGGGGGGGGGGGGTCTGTGAAGCCAGTGTGCAAATGTGTGTGTTTATACACAACATGCCAAGATTCCACAGGCAGACAAATCCAAAACGCGGGCACCTGCAAGGCTGGTCGTCTGTACAGGAAGTTTCATATCCTCCTTCATCACATGACGGCTATTTCTCAGTAATTACTGCAGTTACAACTCAGTGTGTTTTGCCTCCATGTCTGACACGGCAGGGCATGCAGACGATGCCACCTGGCAATGGCTGCGTTTAGCAAACAGTAAGCTCATTATCACACGTCGGAAGATGCCGTTGTCTGACCAGCGTGTGTGTGTGTGGACAATAGATTGTGTGGGAGAGAACACTTTTGATAAAATACACGCTGATGTCCCCTTGAAAAGCATGTATCTCCAAATTTTTGTATCTCCATTTGTGTCTTTTTTTAATCTGGAAAAACACATAATTCAAGTTCAGAGGTTACATGAATTAAATAATTATTGGGATTATAATTTGTATATGTGAGTCTGAGCCATAAATATAGTATATTTCAAATAGTTTGTTATTCATATCATGCAAAACATCATCTTATTTTCATTAGCATTTTTTTAATAGGCTTCCTTCTGTGTACATCATTTTTTAAAGCTCAGGTCAAAGAAATATTTAAAGACCTTTTTTCTAAATGTTGTTTTACTCAAGGGATGGCAGGGGGGGGTCAATCATGTCATCTTTCAGACATGTGATGCTTTTCAACAGACAAATAAACATCTTGAAAAGTGCTTGTGTCTCGTGCTCGCCGGGGGAAGGAACCGATTCCAGCAGATTTATGAAGCCCAGTGTTTTTCCTAACGACACCAGCAGGATTTACATGTTCCCTGTCAGGAGGGCCGTGGAAGAAGGGTATTGTGGGAAGTGAACGGAGCAGCCTCCCTGTCAGAGGCCTTCCCTCGGCAGTGATTAAGAGACACGGGACGTCATGTTGACATGTGTACGCTACCGCCAAAATTTACACTCAGCACAAGTGGGCATTTCACACCAATGGACGTATAAATGACGCTGAGCACTTAAACCGTCACAATCAAGGAGACATGCTTTAGTGCGTGCGTTGCCGTGTGTGTGTGTGTGTGAACGGGGGATTGTTTAAGTCCCCCCAAAGGGAGGGAAGTAAGAAATTGGGGATTCTCACTGTGCTGCTTGTGATAAATCACCGGGTTACACAGTATCCCCTAACTTGCTCTCTGTTTGATCTTGATCGCAGTAAGATGGTGGTTTTGAAGTGAAAAAGTCCAGAACTGCAGGTCAGGCTCTGGCGAACCACACAGTGAAGCCGGGGTCATAATTTACACCCTGGTGGACAGCAGCAAGCATCAGGGAGCCCCTGAGCCCCCATCTGTACTATCTCAATCAGTGACAGATTGATGGAGCCCCTTCTTCATCCAAATTGAGTGGATGTCTATGTGTGTGTGTATGTGTGTGTGTGTGTGCGTGAATGGACTCTTGTACAAACACACAGTTCCTGCACGGGCAGACAGGTTGTGCACCTTTGGAGAGACCGCACTAAAATGCACTAAAATGCACTAAAAGATCATTTATCACCAGGAACAACAGCACTGAATTTCAGCCTTGTTTAGTACACTTTACCACCAAGTACACTTTTCATTCTCCATTGGTCTCACATGCTAATTGCTATCGTTACAATGGCACTAATTACACAATTCACAGATAAAAAAGGCCACACATCAAACACTGAGAAATCAAGATGTTAAAGGTTCAAAAATAACAACAAAAGTAAATACATTTCACCACTGTTTTACCGGCATGCCTCCACAAACTATTGCACATTATTGCTAACTAATAAGCAAAGCCTAAATAATAATAACAGTAATAAATGATAAATATGAATTTAAATAACCGTAGTTTGCACACAATAAATCTCTACATTATGACAATAATAAAAGCACTATACAAAAACTATATAACATGCTGGTACAGTATTATAAATTAGGCATTATTGTACATTTGAATCAATGTGAACTCTTCCATTTTTAGAATTCATCGTAATAACTATTTTTAATATCATTATATAGAAGGTGATTTTTTTCTTCCGATTTTTAGCACCCCCTAGAGGCCACAGCACCCTTTGCATTTGCACATACTCTACTGCCTAATGAGTCAGTCCGCTCTGCTAAGAAAATAAAAACTAATTTAAAAAAATACAAACGGTAATAAAACAAGAAATGAGCTCTAACGCCATGAACAAATAATAATAACCAATCTACAATAATTAATTAATGAATAATTAATTAATGTCAATGTATTTATGGTGAGTGCTATTAGCATGTAATAAAAATACATGGGAAATTGTTAAATAAATTATTTTTTAGTTCAATATAACAACATTTACAGACTAAAATAATGCAAATACAAATAAATATAGTTATTAAATAGAAATTTGTCCTGCTTAAGCGTCAAGAAGCAAGAAGTGTCCCGAAGACAACAAGCTACGCGGATAACGCTAGCGAGCTAGCTGCCAAAAGTGACAACTAGAAAAAGCGTGTAAACAAAGATGCAAGAAAAGTCAAATAGTGTGTGATAAGGGAGTGATCAAACACGCTGGCATTGATTGACGTAGCCTGTGTCAAGCTATCAAATTGAATCCACGAGTTTTGATTCTCATAGCAATGCGGGACCAAGTGTGTCCCTTGTCGGCTCAACATGGATGTTGGCAAACCAAGTATTGTTTAACTTTCAATCCAACAAACTTCATGAAATATTTAGAAATATTAAAAAAATTAATTAATTGGTAATTATAAAATGTGTTGTATTTTTATACAAATTAATAATACATTATTAATTAATTAAGAATTCATAGTAGTTCAAAACTAATTAATAATAACATAATATGGATTTCAGTGTGCAAAATGTGGGATTATTCCATAAACAGTCTAGGATGAATAATAATATAATTGTTACCAAAAAATTTTTTTACTGGATTATTAGTATTATAATTAATAGATAATTAATCTGGTGTGACTAAATGTATTTGCTATGCATAAACAATGCCGATGACTTAACTATCATCCATAAAAGCATTCCCAGCGTCCTCACGTCTTTTGTCAGCGAAAAGCAGTATTATATACGTCGAGCATAAACATCTATCACGGCTGTCTTGTTTATGGCTTCCGTCGTGGTCGGGTCAAGATTTAAGCTGTTTGTGTCTTGTAAGCCAGCTGTTGGAACCTCCGCGCTAAACAAATGAGGACGCAGGGGGACAAAAACATAGAATAATTTTTTTGAACCATTAGAACAAAGTTGGTAACGTATTCCTAAGTGATGATTAGGCGTTACGACGGTGTCTTTGAGAGTTCACGACTGGGTAAAAAGGACAAGGAGCAAACCTCAATGGCCATGAGCCGCCTTTTATCATCAATAATGATCCTCTATCAGCCCCATATAAGACGTGTGCAGGGTCACACGCATGTCATTGTTGCATTGTTTATGCAATGTCAAGGTGGTGCAATGACTGAAAATATTGTATTCATGTTCTAAGAAAGTAGTCACAAGCTCCATCTATACGCTGCATGGGCTGTGGGGTCGGAGAACAGGAACAGGGTGTGAGGATCGCCCACGCCAGGGGTGCCCATAAATCAGGGCCCTTCTGCCCCCCTGTGTCCACCAAACCATCAAGGACTTGGATGATCCAAATTCCTGGGGGTTAATTCACCAAGTCGCCGCATACATTTCCATGCGTATAAACGCCGGACGACAAGGCAACACAGAGCCAAAAAAAAAAAAAAAAAAAACATACAACGTCTTCTTTGCGTTGACCTTTGCACTCATGACACCGAGGTATGTGTTAAGAGAACAATTATGGAAGCCGATGGACTTACGCCCCACTATCATGCAGCTCTCCCCCATGAAAGCTGCCCTTTAATCCCACTATCATAAAAAAAGATCACTTTTCGCTCCAGGAGGCCTCATCAGCCAATGTGACGCAAAATAAAACTTTACTGACAAATACTGTCGAGGTGAGGTGGAAGTGGTTGTAGATTCAAGCACGGTGTGATGAGATGACTTAGCACAGATACGTGACATAGTTTGGTGCGCTTGAGAGACCCTTTCGGTTCTTTGTGTGACTCCTTTCTCCAGCTGTTTCTGCATCCCTCTCCTTCTCCTCCCTCCCTCCTTCCTCTGTCCCTCCGACCCACCCACGCAGCAGCTCTGGCAGCAGAAGCCGTCCAAAAACATTTGTGATATGGCTGTTTGCTTCTCACAGAAAAGTTACACCAGCTTGTTTTTATAAGGATAGAATTTGGAGTCACAGTTGGGACGGTGTCCACATTTATTGTCATCATTAAGACGCGGACCACACATGCTAAATAAAGACTTCACTTTCAACTTTTCCTCCACTGATGCTTAAAATGATTGACAGCAATCTTAGTTACAGTAAATGAACAACTTGCAAGCACACACACACACACACACTCACACACACACATACACTGCTGTGGTCAAACACTATAATCACTGTGGACTTAAATGTGACGTTTTAACGATGGCTTTTTTATTATTCAATTACAGCAACTTAAAGTCTAATGTGTGTGTTTAAATAAACTAACTCAGAATGCATAGATGCATCCAATAGATATGCTAATATGAATAAAGCAATATGTGTGTTATTGTGGTTGTAGTTTGGCGTAGTCTAAAACTACACTGCCTCATTCTCAAAAACTGCTTCTATTTCGCTTTCTTTCTTTTTAGTCAATAAATAAAGTCGCCAAAATATTGGAAACAGCAGTGCAATTGTACACCACAGCAACCACAATAATAAACACATTATTCAATGAATATTTGTCTAAAACAGCATGACAGTATTTTGTGGGCTGCTGCTTTTGTGTTGGATTTCATTAGAGTAGATGTACAAGTTGATTTAGCCACAATAACAAACATATTATTGTAATAAGAAAACGATTTATGAGGGGGAAAATGCACATTTGACGTTATTAATAAAAAAGTCATACCAAATGTTGTGGCCAGTGATTGAATAATAATAATAATACAATTTGCATTGTTATTGTTGCACAAGGCAAATACGCTTCACTTTGGGGAGTTTAATTAATAATAATTTGTGGTAATTTTTTATTTGGATATCATTTATCCAAATAATTTATTATTTATCTCCAATCTCGTTGTACATCTTGTATAATGACAATAAAGGTCATTCCATTCCATCCATTTTTGTCATTATTTCTCAGAATATTCATATATTTCTCTCCACCACGCCAGTGAGCATAAACTTTGAAGTGATCTTCTTTGCAGTGAAGGTGAGACACGCAACTTTTATTTCAGAAGTTTGACTCCGGACTCCCGAGTTTTTTGTGCATTACTGAAAGCAGAGTGTGTGATGTGATGGTTGGACTGACCTTAGTGTACTTGATCTCCGGGTTGGGCACCGGCGAGGGCATCAGCTGGAGGGATGCCATGAGGGCGGCGGGGTCGCTCTTCACCTCCCCGGGGATGTGGATCTCACTGGAAGTCATCACGGCGTCTCTCTCTCTCTCTTTCTCTCTTTCTCTCTCTCTCTCACTCTCGCTCTCCCACTTTGCGTGTCTTCGTGCCCCCACACGGCGGAGTTGTGCAGTGGACTTTGGGCTTCCTTGCGTGGGTTTATAGCCAGGTGTCAGCCCAGGCTTGCTTTCATTGGGCCAACAGAAGGGCTGTCCCTTTTTTTCTCTTTTTTTTTCGGTGCAAAGTAACTCACGTATTTACATAAACGACTTGTTAAGGAGGAGGAACACATGCACTCCACCCACAAGCCTCCCACTCCTTTCCACGGTGATTCACTCCTGGTCACTACTTTTTTTAAACATTTCATACTAATGCATGTTTGCTTATCTTGTAAAAATGTATTGAGTAATATTTTTTTGTGCAGATGTAAAAAAAAAATCACGCATGTTCAATACTTCAATTCCACGCACACTTCCTGACACCTCTATTGTGTAACTATTTCCTCAGTGACACAGGAGTGTCAAACGACTATATCAGCATGAAGTGTTGTTTGTTATAAGAAAACCTCTTAAGATGTCATGCAAATGAGGACTACTTGCAGGGAGATTTGTCCTGCAAGGTGATAATTCCACGCAGCACCTCCCAATCAACATCCACGAATTAGCAGTATGTCTCCTAAATAAAACGATGTGCGTGTCACACAATTTGCATGTTGCAACGTGGGTCCCCTGACAGCACAAAAGACTGTTGGTGATGAGGACTAGTTTCATTTGCAAATCCCCCCCAAGAGGATGCTTCTTGTCCATCAACACATCAGACCTTCTTCCTCGTCGTCTTCTTCTTCACTCGCTCCGAGTGTGTGCTTGACTTCAAAGAGGAGCATGCAGTGACAATGATGAATGCATTGCAAAACACGCCGTCCTCAGCCTGTCGCCTCACCTTTTCACAAAGCCCGGTGAACAGGAGGAGGGTGCAGGGTGACAAAGCTCAGCCGACACTCCAACATCTATTCATAGAGCGCCCTCTGTTGGACGGAAGGGAAGGACACATTTGAACCCTTCTTGGGCCTTCTAACTTGGTAATACAAGTCTCAATGGTTCAATGACAAAAAATACATTAAAAGGATTCAGTAATGTTTTCCATCAACCTAAGAATAAAACTCTAAGCAGAATGAAATATAGTTCAATATAAGATGTGTAATATTGTTTATAGTGGGTAAGAAAACAACATTCATTCATTCATTTTCTACCGCTGGAGCCTATCCCAGCTGTCTTCGGGCGAGAGGCGGGGTACACCCTGGACTGGTCGCCAGCCAATCACAGGGCACATATAGACAAACAACCATTCACACTCACATTCATACCTATGGACAATTTGGAGTCACCAATTAACCTAGCATGTTTTTGGAATGTGGGAGGAAACCGGAGTACCCGGAGAAAACCCACGCATGCACGGGGAGAACATGCAAACTCCACACAGAGATGGCCGAGGGTGGAATTGAACCCTGGTCTCCTAGCTGTGAGGTCTGCGCGCTAACCACTAGAGTGCCATGCCGCCCGGTTGTGTTTTAAACTCAGCTTTAAATTATTTTAATCCAGTTTATGATAAAACATAATATGTTTATTGAATCGCCCTTATATATAATTTACACTTACATAAATAATGTACATCAACACACACAAAAATGCTATAAAATGAAGTTAAATGATGGCAGCACGTTTTCATGATTGCTGTTTTAGTGTACAATGTACAATTAGAATTTATTTTAAATAAGTGTGAATTGCTATTTGATCTACAAATACGCACAGTAGTTGATATAAACATGTTTAGTGTGGCATTTAAGAGCACTTATGTGAAAATGTATTCAGTATTACCCCGGGAGGTCTTCAGTCAGAGTATCCCCACTAGCGGTGACAAAGAGAACTGCATGCACCGAGTGGGAGGCGACCATCAGAGCTTGACTTCTTCTCTCCTTCTTGTTGTGTGTTTATTGTGTGGCAGCAGCACATAAGGGGACCAGGGGCAAAATGGACAGTGAGTGCAGAAGGAAGTGGAAAGTCAGGCTTGCCCTGAGGCGAGACATCTTCAAGGAGTTCCTGGCGGAGTTTCTGGGGATATTTGTCCTGATAGTGAGTATTGTGCACCTGTCATTCAGCTTAAACAGCCGCTTTAAGGCTTCTGCTGGCTTCATGCTGCTAATTAGGTGTCTGGTGCCTCTCCTGGGACGGCACATGTCTCTATTAAGACACGGGATAGAACACTTTGATATCCTGACTTTTAAAAGCAGCATCACATTGCATGAAATATATATTTGTGAGAGTCCTTCTGTGTGTCTTCCTTTCACCTCCACCTGTCACCATCTAAGTTCAATGACTGTGACCCATTAGTGCAGCCTTTTTATTTGTGGATGACTGCTCTCGCTTTGTTTTGTCCAAACTAAGTGGGGGGATTCTTTATTTTCCTGAGCTGCCTCTGGGACAAATTGTGCTTGGCAGTTAGACGTTGCTGTTAGACAAGGGGGCGAGTGTTAAAGGTGCCTGTAATTGGAATGGTTGAAACCTCCACTGTGTTCTGTGTCTCACAGCTCTTTGGATGTGGTTCAGTGGCTCAGGCTGTCCTCAGTAAGGGGGCTCTCGGGGAGCCCCTGTCCATCCACCTTGGCTTCACTCTGGGACTCATGATGGCCGCCTACATTGCAGGAGGGGTGTCAGGTAAAAAAAAGGCATCACCTGGAAAAAAAAAAAAGTCACGTTACATGCTTCACATTTGTAACAAAACAGCAATTTAAATAAAAACAGCACACCATTGGATTGGGCTGCACGGTGTGGGAGTGGTTAGCACACAGGCCACACAGGTAGAAAACCCGAGTTTGATTCCACTCTCCGCCATCTCTGTGTGGAGTTTGCATGTTCTCCCTGTGTATGCGTGGTACTCCGGTTTCCTCCCACATTCCAAAAAACATGCTAGGTTAATTGGCGATTCCAAATTATCCATAGGTAGGAATGTGAGTGTGAATGGTTGTTTGTCTATATGTGCCCTGTGATTGGCTGGCCACCAGTCCAGGGTGTACCCCGCCTCTCGCCCAAAGACAGCTGGGATAGACTCCAGCACGCCTGTGACCCTCGTGAGGATAAGCGGTAGAAAATGAATGAATTACTTATTACTTAATTATTTTTTTCCCATCCTCCAAACGCTGGAACTCCTGGTTGGTTTCCAGAAATGATGAGCATCATTTAACACGCAATCAATGAATGAATGGGAAATGTTTCACTGTGCTTGATCAATACGTGTGATTTATTTATTCAAACGGGGGCAGTAAAACAAGAAGACATTGTTATGGCTTGCATTTGAGTTTCCATAAATTATGGATTAAAACATTATTATGCTGTCACACACAAATTTTCCCATGTTGGAACATGCTAGGTATGCTCACCGGCAGGGGGGCCCTCCACAAAATGGGTGATTACTAAAAAATAAACAGGGGGTGGGGGTGTTTTTTTTTTTTTTTTTTTTTTTTTTTTTTTTTTAATGGGGCGGCACTCTTGCTCACCGGACACAACATTAGGTACATCTGCACAAGATAATGACATAAAAAAATCACAAAGTCTGCCTTCACAAAGATATTTTTGCTCAGTTTTGCTGAGAACTGCACTGTATCTTATTGTAAAGTGCCATATCCTGTTAGTGTCATGTATTATTATTATTTTGAATATTATTGCAATGCAAACTCCAAGAATAAAGAAGATACTGTACAAATAGATTGACAGCATATGAAAATCTAATGTGATGAGATTGCGTGGGTGTCTCTAATGTTGTGGCCAGTGATCAGATGTATCTAGTCGCTTGCTCCATGGTTAACAAGAGGAAGAGTTCCAAGGCTTTAGAGGACAAGGAGGTTAATATATGGAGAGATTCTGCTGCATGACTGGGCCATTGGGCCCCGGGGTCCACAGCACAGTGGGAAGCTTCTGTGGGACGACATCTCTGAAGATGATCATAGGTATTGGACTAATGAGCTTTACTGGAGCATGGGTCTCCAGAGAGGTAAGTGGAGGGGCGGGGGGTCAGGTGTGACGAGCCCGTCTTTCAGGGCTGGCAGGGAGGCGCCCGGTCGGAGAAGAAAACACAATTGTCTTCTCTTTGTAGTCTCAGATTTTGTAGCGCAAGTGTGACACATCCTGGTCACTCTAATGACCCGCGCTCTACGTGTGCCTTAAGCCGCTTCAGACAGATTATGTCAGATGCAATTGGGCCCGCTGCTTCTGGCTGGTTTGTGGCGCTCGGTGTTTGTGAACAGGATGGGGAGAGGAACAATGGCTACATGCTTGATACCCCCCAGTGGTGTCACCACAGCAAGGTCAAAGCTGAGATCCCAGAGTGTTAAATAAATGAGCCCACACTGTCAGCACCGGCCTGGAACTCTTGGTTGGAATGTGTTCTCTGCTGTTTTTTGTTTTGGTTTTTTTTTATAAAGGAAAATCGGTTGAGCCTTCACTGTGAATCTTTTGGACTTTTTGTTATCATTATCCTTGTAAATGAAATGAAATGAGGAGAAATATGATCTCAGGGAAGAACTAAATTTGAACACTTATATGCGAGGACTACGTTAAAAAGCCATAGCATTTCAGTATGTGGAATCAAACTGTGGAATGGATTGAGTAAGGACCTCAAACAATGCACATGATGAGCCAATTCAAGAAACAATACAAGCAGTTGATGTTTGCTAAATACAAGGATGAAGACTCTCGAACCAGTCATGATGTATTATATATGTATATGACTATATTGACGGTTACTATGGTACCCATTTTGTCATAGTATGGTCATATCACCTTGTACTTCGGTACGTGACAAAAAAAACTTAAAACTATATTAGGAAAGCAGGAAGTGAAAAAATGTAACAATCATAATTTAATAAGCTTTGCTTCTTCCTACTCCTTTTGGACATGTGGAACTGTGAACTGATTATGTGATGCACTCAATTGTAATCTGATGCATGTTCAAATGAAATAAAACCATTACCATTACCATTTCCCCCAAAATGAGTAACATTGTTGTTGTATTGCTGCAGGAGCCCATGTGAACCCTGCAGTCTCTCTCGCCATGGTGTTGCTAGGCAAGATGTCTTGGAAGAAGTTTCCAGTGTATGTTGCTGCACAGTTTTTGGGAGCCTTTGTTGGAGCCTGCTGTGTCTACATCTTAAATTATGGTGAGTTTATAGATCCTCTACACCAGGGGCCACAGTTTTTCAAGCAAGGGCCTTGTACTGAAAAATGATGTGAGGGATCACACTGACATTTATATATACTCTATACAGTATATTTAAATTTAGCAAAATAAACTGCTTGTGTATACAGTAATCCCTCGTATATTGCGGTTAATTGGTTCCAGACCCAACTGTGATAAGTGAATTTCACTATTGTATAAATTCAATATTTTCATAGTTAAGAGCATAGAAAACCTGTTATGACCTTCTCAATGCATTTTTTAACATTATTAGGGCCCTGTAGACATGAACTGCACATGATCACTTCATTTAAGAAATAAATTAAGACTGCTTACACACACACACACAGTTCACTTCAAAATGTGAAAATTATAAATGGTTCATGGTGTTATATTTGTAAATAGTTATTATGATGTAAAACAACCATTTTGTGTTGTCTACAGTATATTGTTAGTTATTTTGACATTTTGCCCAGTTTTGCCCAGTGTCTTTCTTATGGTGGAGTCATGAACACTGACCTTAACTGAGGCAGTGATGCTTGCAGTTCTTTCGATGTTGTTGTGGGGTCTTTTGTGACCTCTTGGATGAGTTGTCACTGTGCTCCTGGTGTCATTTTGCTTGGCTGAGCACTCCGGGGAATATTCACTGCTGCTCCATGTTTTCGCCATTGGTGGGTAATGGCTCTCACTGTGGTTTGCTGGAGTCCAAAAGCTTTAGAAATAGCTTTAAAACCTTTTCCACTTGAACTGAGATAAACACAGTAAATGATAAATGATAAATTACAGATATGTTTCAACAGGGAAGCAATCACTTTTGCACAGTGTGTCATGTAGGTTGGGATTGTGTTTAGTTTATCATTGACTGATATTTAAATGTAAACATTTAAGTGTGGCAAACATGCAAAAAAAAATCAGGAAATGGACAAAAACACTTTTTTACACCACTGTTTTAGTCACCCTAATGTACATTACATTGATATGAGTGACCTGTGACCTGATGTGTTTCCTTCTGGCAGATGCTTTAATGGACTATAGTAAGGGAGAATTCATTGTTACTGGAGAAAACGCTACAGCTGGCATATTTGCATCTTATCCCGCAAAACATCTCTCCATCCTCAATGGATTCCTGGACCAGGTAGGAATAATAACCCTTACATGTCATATGCAGATGCAAGTGGTAATGTGTTTGGTTTACATACAGTATATATTTACCAGATGACATAAAAACTACTGAAGTAGGCAACCAATGGCCACAACATTAGCAAGGAGTCTGGATGCTCATGTCTTCTATATGGAATTATTGATGATGTCAAGTGCAAACAACGTTACGCAACATTGATTGTAGAGTATGTAGAAGCTACTAGAGCATGGGAGCATACATTCTGTGCACTCATGGGCATACATGTAATGTTCGCTAATGAATAAACAATTGTGCACAATGCTAAAAATAACTATCTGTCCTAGATTTGTACACTATGTGTTGAAAGACATTAAAGACCATATAGGATGATTTTGGACCCTTTAGTCTATAATGGATTTCGCTAACATAAGAGAATGTGGGCACATTTTGGCCATAATCTATGTTTTGGTGCCACCAAAACACCTGATATTCACAATACACAGTGGTTTGAAAAAGTGTTTCCAGTTTCTTGTTTTCTTGTATGTTTGTCACACTTAAATGTCTCAGATCATCAAACAAATGTAAATATTAGTAAATGACAATACAAGTGTGTGAAAGTGTGTTACATCAGGCGGAAAGGTAACGCCGCATTTCAGAAAAAGAACATCATACCAACAGTAAAATACAGTGGTGGTAGTGTGATGGTCTTGGCCTATTTTGTTACATCAGGTCTTGGAAGACTTGCTGTGATCAATGGAACCATGAATTCTGTCGTTTACAAAAAAAAAAAATCCAGAGGGAGAATGTCCGGCTATCTGTTTGTGAGCTCAAACTGAAACCAACTTGGGTTCTTCAGCAGGACAATGATGCTAAACATACCAGCAAGTCCACCTATGAATGGCTGAAGAAAAACAACATGAAGACTTAGGAGTCCTGACCTGAATCCTATTGAGATGCTGTGGCATGACCTTATAATGGCGGTTCATGCTGGAAAACCTTCCAATGTGGCTGAATTACAACAATTCTGCAAAATTCTTCTAAGTGACTCATTGCAAGTTATTGCCCAACTAGTTATTAAGTTTACGAGGCAATCACTTTTTCAGGAAAACCTTTAGTTTCAAAAAGTTTCACCATCATGGAGTGTACAAATGGGTCTCTATGTTGTTCTGGTTATTCCACTGGTGAGTGACAGGAAGAAAAGCTCCAAATCAAATGGCACTATGTGCTGGTTCGCATGTATAAAGTTGGTAAAGATGATAAACTGTCATATTGGGGTTCTTCATATGTTATTCATCTGTAATTATTTTGTCAGTGTTATTTAGCAGTCAGGATAAAAATATCAGGATATATATCGTATTTTGATATTCAACCTAAATATATGGGGATATACAGCCCTAGGATAGCATAATGACCAAGTGACATAGTGTAGCCCTTTGATAAGATGTCTGGTCACCTGTTTCTTACTTTTGCATATGTTGTATACTTTAAAGCTCCCATTAAGAGCCATAAAGCAGGGGAAATTGGGGGCCATGTAATAAGCTTAGATAAAATAACATAGACCACAGGTCAACATTTTGAGCAACTGATAAACAGAGATGCTAAGAGGATGTCCTGTAGTACTTTTATCTGTGATTATTTATCTTGGTTGTTTTTTTCAGGTGGTGGGGGCTGCTGCATTGATTCTGTGCATCCTAGCCATCACAGACTCAAAGAATATCGGTCCTCCTAAAGGCATGGAGCCTCTCTGCATTGGTCTGGTCATCATGGCCATCGCTGTGTCCATGGGCTTGAACTGCGGCTACCCCATCAACCCAGCAAGAGACTTAAGTCCACGACTTTTCACTGCGGTCGCTGGATGGGGCGGGGATGTGTTCAGGTAATCGGAAACTAGTAGAATACTCAATGCACACTAGAATAATCATGCACAGATTTCTCAAACATCCCTTATTTACAATTTACAATATTTTTGTAGTTACACATGAACTAACACCCCTACCGTCACCTTTACACTTATATTACCCAATATATTTAGACACGCTAAGAGTAAATAAGCCATTTAAGACATAAATAAGACTTAGTCTGTGTTTTTATTAGCTATTATTGTGTCTGTTGTAAGATAATTCAAACCTGCAATAAAAGCCTGTTGATCAGGCGATCAAATCATTTAAAATAAAAATTTTATTTTGATAAAATGATTGACAATTTCAAGTTAACAAACTACGAATCAAGTTTATTATGTTTTTAAGGTAATTAAGGTGTTTTTACTCACTTTTTTGCTTTTTTCCTCCAGCATTTTATAACATCATATGCATATGCTAATTAGATGATGACATCATGTAGCGACTTATAGGACAGCCAATAGCTAATTTTCTGACATAAAAGTGAGTGAGAACAGTGAGTATACTGCATGGTGGCGCTGTTATTCAACCCAAAAGTTGGACCCCGTAAGTCGGATTGACAAAACATCCACTTTAGGGTGTTTTGCCGAATCACCCAAAAATTTGGTGATTCGAAATCCCTGTGTTCCGACAATTTTCATGTTTGTATTTTTTTTAAATAGTAATAGTTGTACTTATAACATTGTGTCCCACTTTAGTGACCTAACCATATTCCTCAAACAAAGAAGTCTACCGAGTAGCGTGGTGATTTAGTCTTTAATTCTCACTGAGACAAAGTCGTGTGATCCCTGGAAAGTTGGACCACATTCACTTGGATCTGTTTTCCAGATGGCATGTTGGTGAATACGTTTGACCATGTGCCAGTTTACACCTTATTTTATCTGTAGAAACGTATGTCACCGAATGGGCACCTTATCTGAGACATAAGGACGAATTAGGCTTTGATTAGAGAACCAGCTCATGTTGGACTTTGGCAAATTTCCACAGTGGAGCTTTGAACTGCCAATAAGGTACTGTAAACATTTCTACAGTGTAGGTCATGTCTATCCCGAAAGAGACGTCTGCGTTGTTGTTAAGATGACATATGAAAAATATGGACACAAAAACTTGATAAATTGATAAGAATTCGTTCAATTGTATCTGGAAGCAATTGAGAAAAAAATCAGAGTGCACCACTAATGATTTAGTCTCAACTAGTTTGTGTTCTAAAGAAGAAGAACATGTTAGCTATGCAAAGCTGAGCTGAGATATGGGCTGACCAGCAGGCCTCAAAAATAAACATTAAAATTTATTTAATGCACATCTACTGTAAACCCTTGCTTCTATTTCCTGTTTGCACATCTAATCTGATATCGAATCAGTCCAATGCATATTTAATGCAGACAAATCTCGGATCAGGCATGGGATTTATTCTCATTTGCATCCCATGTTGGAAGCGTGTCGCCCTGCCGACAAAGTGACCCAGTCAGTGTCTCCTGTCTCCTGGATATAAGTGGATAATCCAGTGGCATCACGCCTATAAGTGCTTGCTTCCTGCGCACTCACAGTAGGGAGAGAACGGCCTGCGTTGTCGCTTGCTGACTTTTAAACTTATATCTGTCTGCTTTCACCTGCTGTGCCACAATGCTACGTCGACTAATCGCTCGTTTCAGGAGTGAGCGGTCAGCCAGAGTGACAACGAGGACACATGCTGCACACACCAGAGCTGCTTATTAAGACTTTACCCTAAGCTGGGATAAAAGGCCTTTAACCCGCCCCAGGAAATGACAACATTTATGCACACTGAACAGGAAGCGTAATTACTGTATATCACTAATAACAATTGGACAATTTGTGTTTTCGTTGCAGGGCTGGAGGATGCTGGTGGTGGATCCCTGTGTTTGGGCCAATGGTCGGTGGCGTAGTTGGGGCGGCTATTTACTTTTTCTTCATCGAGTTGCACCACACCGACGTCCAACAACAAGAGGAAAACAACGTACAGCAAAAGTATGACATTGTGACTTTGACTTAGCCTTCAAGGGTATGCTCGCTTCAACTTAATGCCACACGCCTCATAAAATGACGAAAACACATTGATTTCCCCCAACCAGTCAACAAAGACAGGCTCTTGTTTCTCATCATTATAAATATAATAATGATGACATCAGTTTTTGTATTTGTAGCAAACGTTTATCCATCCATCTTCTACCGTTTATCCAAGTTCGGATCATGGGGGCAGCAGCCAAAGGAGGGAAGCCCAGACTTTCCTCTCCCGGGCTACTTTGTCCCACTCCGACCCCTGCACAAGCTCAAGCCCCATTGTTCCATTGAAGGAAAAAGCTTCCCAGATCAATGTCCCATGTTTAGCTTTCTCATGCAAACAGACAATTTTTGGCCATCAAGAAGACGAGATTTTGGAGATTTTTTTGTTCCTAAAACCTTTCTCAGATGCTGTCTGATGCTGAGTTATTGGACTGCAATCAGCACCAACGTTTATTTGGGCCCTGTCTTCACAGACAGTCAGTCGGCTCCTCCATCTCTGGGCTAGTGACATTTTTTGTGTCTACCACTTGATTCATATTCAGTCCCATCAGCCTCAGGATCCTTTAAAAAGTTTTTTTATTTATTGATTGCTTTTTTTTCCCTTTAAGAAGCTTACTGTGTCCAACCTCGCTGAAAGAGGCCTTGCTTATGCAACCAACAATCTTGACTGCAAGAGAGCTTTAGAAAAAGATAATTACACCTGACAGAAAATAACATTAAATCCACAAGATTTTGGCTTTTAAAGACTGTGGTCAACTTAAGAACAGCCTATTTCATTTTGAATCTCTGCTTGGGACCTTCCATAAGATCAAAATGTACATTCTTTTAAAATTTAGATCAGGAGTGTCTGTATTTTTTAAGTTTCTGAATGTTTTTTTCTTTTTTTTTTATTGTTGTTGTAAGTTTTAGGTTGCAGGTATTATCTGCTGGGAGTACAAAAGTACATGTATCAGGCTGGTGTTCTAACCACAGTTTAGCAAGAATTCAACAATGTTGTTACTTTTCCTATGAAATTCTCAGAAGAACAGGCTGCATTTAACTATGTTGTATCGTATGAGCCCATTTTTTCTCCATAGGAATATTTGCCAAGTTTATTGTACAGTATTATGACTATTTAGCATGAGATATACTTAGCTTATTAAATATTTTAGCACTTAAATATGTAAATGTGGTCATCTAATGTTGTACCAATGATGTGGACAAATCACTTTTTTTCATGTGTTCTGTCAAAACTGTAGTTGGAGTTGTTTTTATTTTGATTAGAAACTCCAGCCTTAAAGTATTATATTTGCATCCTTTTTTTTCTCAAGGTCTCCTAAGCTATAAAGTCATGACAAGTGACACATTGATGTTTGATAAAATTATTTAAAAAAGCCATATGATATTGAACACCTACTGTATGTATATGCATGGAATGACTTGTGTTTTGCTGTAACTTTGGTGAAAAGTAAACACAGTAAATAAGCTTTCTTGATTTATTTGCTTTGGAATGGGACCATGTACAGTATAAAGTCATTTCTATGAGTTGTCTATCCTTTAATTGACAATACAGAAGCTAACATAACTGTTTTAAAAATAGAAAAAAAGTTTCCATTAAAGCTTTTATGTGATCCCTGCAGACAGACAATAGTCCAAATGTGAACAGCAACAATCTCCTTGATGCCCCTGAGTGGCGGAAGAGCAACAGTATTTACTAGTATAATATCATGCACTCAACAGACGTTTAAAAAGAGAACAGAGATGAACATTTCATATTAAATCAATATCATACAGTAACGATGTTTGAAAGCTTGTTTGGGAAGTGGCCTAATAGTGTCTGTATTAATGTTTTATCTTCTCCTCAGGGTGATTGGAATTACTATCTGTAATTCTGAAAGCACCCAAGGAAATAATATCTATTGCATTATTCAACAAGTGTGTTGGCCATTTGCAATTTATGTTTTCTGCATAGTCAAATTGAGACACAAATTACCAAGGAATTCAGTTCAATTTAGTTTTATTTATACTTCCTGCCAGAACGGTTTGTTGATCATTTATTTAGTCTGGTTTAATTTATTCCACCCACGACCCGCCTCCGAGCATGCCCACTCCGCTGTGATTGGTTAGACCAAAGTGCTTCCAAACACAAAACCATATAAGGAAGTCCGCCCCTTTGTGACATCACAAAGGGGCAATTTTACCACGCCTTTTGAAACCGAGCGTTTTGAGCCATCCCAAACTTCTTTCAGGGCTCACTTCCAAATGCACCAAACACCAGTCTCCATAATATAGGAGTAGTATAACATTTTAATCACACTTAGAAGCCATGATGTGTTGCGTTCAAAGACATCACAGAAGTCAGTGTTTTGAGCGTAGATTTCCGAGCCTACTTCAACACAGAAAACTGTACTTAGACACACATACACGCATAATAAAGGTGTTGTTGTGATGTTCCGAGTGCCCCTGAATGCACCTTGCTGTTGTCTTGTGACAATGAGAATGTGTGGTTCAGAAGATACATACAGAATAAAGTTACATAAGAGCATTAGACTCTGCGGAGACACTATTGTGCATCTTTGTGCCATCAAAACAGTGTGGTGACTAGACATGATGTGCAATGAGGTAATTACACTAAATATTTTAACCTAATTAATTCAATAAATTACTTACTGCCGTTAATGTGACAGCCCTATTCTTAATATTACAACAGTCTTATAAGAAATAGCGCACTTCCCATTACAAATGTACAGTATAGATAATGTGTATGCATTAAACAGCAGTTTCTTAGCATGTCCTGCTGAGAAACTCCCATCAGACACCCTCTTAGATTAAATGCTTTATCTTTTATCTGGAGGAGTAGGGATGACTGAATCCATTTCTGGCCATTAACAGAGACTTTGTAATGTGTCAGTCAAAATAGAAGACAATTTGGCGCCAATTGGACAGGAAGAAGTTTACTTGTAAGTCATTGTCAGAAATCTAGTAGGCGCCTCAGTCTTTGGGGGTACAAATTAAGTCATTAATTTCATGTATTTTAAACATCTTATCAGCTCATCTAATAACAACATCTTTAAATTGTATTATTTGTTATACAGCAGATTTACTGTTCCTTTTCAGTAAAACAATCAATGATGGGTCATGACATACCCTGGTATACACACACAAGCAAAGGTTGATAATATTTGCTCTAACAAATCAGCTGATGTGACAACACACATTGAAAATACAGTACATTAACCCTTTCACTCCAGACACAAACACTGGACATGACCTTTGCTTTATATTTAAACATTTGGTGACCGTTTTCTGGGACACAGTGAAAGGAAAAGGAAACAGCCCCAAAAAAGTCAATGTATGTATGTTGGGGGTGGGGGGTGGAGGGGAGTTTTGGCCCCCTGTGCAATTGAGTTTGAAAATAAAATAATGATAAAATAATGATTTCCTTCACTGTATCCATGATAGGGGATATTTTATTTGGGACACAGTACTTGGAAATATATAAAACTGAAGTGCAGAAGATAATTCTGTGACTTTGATCGCGTTGCATGGTTATCATCCACCACTGATTGCCTAACTTGGAAATAACCCAGGGAAAAGGTCGCATAAACCTGCAGGACCCTGGCCACTACATCGCAGCTAAAACAGTTTCCATCGGGTTCTTCCCCAAAACTGGTAAAATTGCACCTTTCCAATGTTATGTCGTGTGGAAGAGCCAGAAGAGCCAGCAGTAAGTAACGATTTATCAGTGTCCTAACTGTATTTATTTTGTGTAAGTCAAGGAGCAAAAGTGCTTGTCTGTGTAGCATTATAGAGTGTGCATACACACAGCACGGTTGCTAATAGTTTTTTAAACACAGGTAGTCTCGCAAAATCATTATACATTACCAATGCTGGAGAAAACGTAACATTAAAATGGTAAAGCTACTTACCATTGAGAGACGTCTTGAAGTAACCTCTTTTCACTTCAGACCGTCCAGTCTCTACTTTCAGATGGGATTCGGGTTCCAACACATGGCTGTATGTTAAAAGTGGACATTTTAAAGCGACAGGCACAAACCGGAAGTCCTTCTAAGCAGTTGTGTGACTCACCACAGTGGAGTGGGTGTGTCTGGAATAAATTGAAACAGACCGTTTTCACGGAAAGCCCGGAAATCCAAATAAATATAGCTGAATAGGTGCAGATTCTGGAAAAACTAGAAGGCTTTTTGTGCTGGTTAGTGTGTTTAGCTGCTCTATAGGAGTCCACAGCTCAATACAAATACAAAGAGCCTAAAAATGAGCACAATAGGTCCACTTTAATACCCTTCTCTTATGTGATGATTATTGGTCTGCACTTGTTTGTCTCGCTCCCATTTTTTTCTTTTTGCATTTTTAAGCTCTACTTAAAATCCAACAGTACAAAATGTAAATACTTGTAATTTCTCAGCTGATCTTAAAATTTTGCTCAGCAGTTCAGTGTTGTGTACAAGTAGGCGTCTCCTGAGTCATTGGTTCCCTTGTACGTTGCACCAAACGGCCCACCTCCACCCCCATCGTACATACCACCCGCTATTTCACAACACGTTCGATCTCCATGTCCTGACCTCAGCCAATCAGCAAAAGCCTAGTCCTACCTTATCCACACCTGCTGTCCTCTCGCTTTTCCGTATAGCAGAGCAGAGTGTGTGCTGTTTCCTGTAGATTGTGCTTTCAAGTCGACATCACCCTGGGTTCCAGACTTGACTGTGTCATTTGAAGTAGTCGCCACTGCGCCATGTCTGTGCTCAAAGTCCTGTGCTGTCTGCTGTTAGCGTGTCACATCACAGAGGGGAGAAAAGCTAAAGCAAATAAAACAGGTGAGTGGAACCATGTGAATTTCATGATCACAATGAGCAGTATATCAGTAGACCCTCACAGTCTAATCTAAGGAGGTCCAACACCCCCCCAAAAATTGATAGTAGTATCTTACCAATATTACGACCCTCTCATGTCATGTCTAAAATATATAGATACAAGCTATTTGGATACATGTTTCCACAATAATAAACATGCATCCATTTTGTGCACCGTTTATAGACATAGTGTTGAATTTATATGATTATTATTTCATCTGTTGTGACTATGCAGTTTTGTGCATTACATTTTCTGCAATTTGTATTTTTTCTTTGAAAAATCTGAGGTGCTCTAAAATGTAAAAAAATATCACATTATTTTTGTTGTTTGTTACTGATATTGGAAGAAAGAAGAAATATTCTATGTTTGTACTTGAAAATGGATCAAGTCATTTATGTAATCCACAAAGTGCAACAATAGTTTAATAATTTCTTAGTTTGACCACTGTGTTCCCAAGTCACTAACAAAATGCCTATCTTTGTGTCTGGGGAAAAAATACATTCATCATTTCATGTGCTAACACAATGAAAAGTGTTCTGACTGGTCCATAAACCACTAAATTAGGTGAAACCGTGGTCGCCATGGTAACGAGAGCTTTTTACAAGCCATTGTACCATCTCAATTATTTTAACTGCCACACATACTGCTGAATAAATAGTGTTGCTTTAAATGACATAGAGCCCCACAAATTAAGTGCAAACTGTTGCTCATTAATCAACTCCACCATCCAGTTAATTGTTTTCTTTTTTTGGACTGCTCGGAACACAAACAAGGAAGCCACAAGGAGCCTAGAGCAGCAGCCCAAGAATGTTTATGTTAATGCGTTGTTATTGACAGGATCTGACATTTGCTTATTTGAGTGTAGTATTTGGTTTGGTCATATTTTTATTGTTTAATTGGAGTTGCATGAGTTCCATCTATCAATTCATTTTCTATCCTCACCAGGGTTGCGGTGTAGTTGCATGACGTATGTCAGAGTTATGAGATGTAAGATTACTCCAAGGTAGTAAGCAGTTTTAATAAGGTATCGACATTACTTTGATTGCCATATGAGTTGGTATGGCTTTGGTTTATTCAGGTGTGCACTTGTTGCACAGCTCTAAGAAGGCCATTTTCTCAATGCATTTAAAGTGGAACCTTGATTAGCATACGCTTTTTCTGTTTCTGTTGAAAAGTCAAACTGTCTTTGTAACTAAGATACTGGCAGACAGTAAAAAGTCAATATTGTAACATATTTTGTATCACAATATGTCCGTGTTCGCATGGAAACAGGAACCGGAAGTCAGTATCCTCCAGCTCTGTCCAATCTATGATGTCATCAGCGGTTGACAGTAGTTCTTTGCTTATTAACACAAACCATGACCATGTGAACTGAACTGTACGTTTGATAAACAATACTATGGTATAATATGGTACCATACATGGAGTTACAGCAACCTACTTGTAGTACGAGCCCACCGGAGTGTAGTCATAGTGTTCTGGACTTTGGAGTGGACACCTCGGCTTCGAACCACCACTAGTAAGCATCATCGGTATTCGTCAGGAAGGGCATCCGGAATATAAAGGGCTCAAACCCAAGATCTGCTGTGGCGACTCCGTAATCAGGAAAAAGCGGAAAGAAACAAACTTGTAATAGTAGTACAAATCCTGATGTATTGTTTCATTTTCTCTAATGGTACAATATTGATATTCAAGAGTCAAATATCCAAAATATGGCTGTCCACTGACAGTAGTGACAGCACACAATAATATTTAGGATGACCAAATATCCTGGTTTCCCAGGACACATTCTGTTTTCACACCCAGCCCTGGATATTTTCTTTTTTTTTTTTTTTTTAGCAATTGACGGAAATGTCCTGGTTTTTCAGTGGGCCATTACACCGACTCGTATTAGGGCTCTCCACTGCATGTGAAAATCTCTGAAAGGCTGCCATGTGGGAGGGTTTTTAAATGAGTGTTAAAGCCGAGTTGAAGTCTCGTAAAATTGCGAGAGATTTGCACAATGGCAGTTCAAATCCCCAAGTTCTTGCAACTTAAATGGGAACATTTTTACAAAAAATATAGGTTCCATTAGAAAACTGAACAAGCATTTGACCTCACGTTCCCGTGTCGTTCCAACAGACCTCTGGAATTGTCGTGAGTTCTTCAGAACTATTTACTCAGACATAATTGCATCAGTGTGTACTCGGTAATGTTATTACTAGGTTATTTAGTGTTCATTTGAGCGCAAACTTGAGTGTCATACTCACAGATAAGTCTCCCTCTGCTGTTTGATCCCTGAGATGTGGCACCCCCGGACATGAGGGGCACCCTGAAGGTGAAAGAGCCTTATGTCAGCAGTTCAGTCTTCGGGCTATTTGTGGAGGGGGAGGACACCTGCACGCTGGACCCTCTGCAGCTGCACAGCCTGTCCTCCTGTGGCTTCAACACCACTAATCCCCTCATCATCATCACTCACGGGTGGTCGGTAAGGTCACTTCACCAGCAGCTAAGAAGCATGGAAGCAAAGGAGTTACTGTGGCTACACCTGCACAACTTAATGAGCGCTCAAAAATTCTGTGGCTGTAGTTTGCAATGGGACTGGATTGTATCGTACTAAATGCTGGTTCTAATATAAACAGTGCAGTTCTACACTGCTACTATGATTCAGAATACTATGATTCAGAGGGTACTTCTCAAATAGTGGGATTGTGAGAGGCACGGAGGACTTTCGATATTAGTGTTGACCTGCCAACGTATGAAATGCAACTTGACTCTTGAATATGCTTGTTTGCTTCACTAGCAGAATTTCAGATTACCTGAGATTGTGCACCTACGTACTGTTGTGGCACACAGGAGAGAAACTTGATACTTTTCTTGCAAATGTTCCCTCAGGTGGATGGCATAATGGAGAGCTGGGTGCACAGATTAGCCTCTATTCTGAAGACTCATCTAACGGACGTCAATATAGTGATCACTGACTGGCTGTCCCTGGCTCATCAGTACTACCCCACTGCAGCACACAACACACGTACTGTTGGAAAAGACATAGCTCATCTGCTGTCCTCACTCAAGGTACCAAACAAAATACACTATTTGTACAAAAGTCTTGGGACACACGTCTGAGGCTCCTAAACGTGTCTACAGTGCATCTCAATCACATGTACACCAAAGCTCTTAATACATTTGAAGCTATATAAAAGGTAAAACTCTCACAGGAGCACTATGGATATTCATTTGGAAAGGCCCATTTAATTGGTTATAGCCTTGGAGCACACATCTCTGGATTTGCTGGAAGCTATATTAATGGGCCAGAACAAATTGGAAGAATTACTGGTAAGTTATTACATGACATTATTCCTTCGTCCAAAGCTGTTATTGATTCTAACTTACATTCATTCAGGTCTCGATCCCGCCGGGCCATTGTTTGAAGGGATGTCACCAACAGATAGACTGTCCCCTGATGATGCCCAGTTTGTTGATGCCATCCACACGTTCACACATGAACGTTTAGGCCTCAGTGTGGGAATCAAGCAGGCTGTGGCACATTATGACTTTTACCCCAATGGAGGAGACTATCAACCAGGATGTGACCTGCAAAACATTTATGATCACATGGCCCAGTATGGCCTTATTGGTGAGAAACTACACAATTACACAGTTAATGCAACCGTGCAATATACAGTATGTTATACAACATTAGGTAAGCCTACACAAGCTACCAATATCCATCCATTTTCTATACTAGAGTGGCGGGTATGCTGGAGTCTATCCCGGCTGTCTTCAGGCAAGAAGCGGGGTACAGCCTGGACTGGTCGCCAGCCAATCACAGGGCACATATAGACAAACAACCATTCACAATCAGATTCATACCTATGGACAATTTGGAGTCGCCAATTAACCTAGCATGTTTTTGGAATGTGGGAGGAAACCGGAGTACCCGTAGAAAACATGGAAACTCCACACATAGATGCCAAAGTGGAGATTCGAACCCAGATCTTCCCGATCTCCTGACTGTGTCGCCAACATGCTAACCACCATGCGGCCCTACCAAGATCCAATCAATTCCTTATTCTGCCGAAAATCCTTCCTTTACCTTATTTAGACACACAAAATGTACAATATGAGAAATAGCCTTCAGTATATACAGTATGTACACCACTGCAAATTTCCACTATGACAATAAGCATTTTGATTGTATAACAGGATACATTTGAGGAAAAAAAATGTCTAAAGACGTTGTGATTGGAACATTCTTTTAATCTAATTATAAATAGAGCTACACTGTAGACTTTTTTTAATGATGATTAACTATCTGAATGTTCTGGTCTATATGAGTGAAGACAGACATGTCACTCAAAGAGGAAGTGCTTTGTCACATCCTCCTCTGCTGCCCTGTCATAACATTTTTTTTCTTAATTGATCCGGCCACCTCAAAAACAACGGTTTGAGGAACTAGGATGTGCTGAGCCGGTTCATCTTTGCTGGTGTTGACAGTTTCTGGTGGTGTGCGTTCAAGCAGATGAATTTAATTCCCTCCAGCTGAGCGCAAGTGGCTCAGTGATTTGTGGTGTTTTGGTGCCTCTCAATGCAAAACGCATCCGCATGAAATGACAGCGAGTGCCACATTAAAGCATCTGTCAAACTAAGGAGTTAATTAGCAACATGTGCCTTGCTTCCTTCCTCCTGCCTCGGTCCAGCCGTCTGAGGTGAAGCTGCCTTCAGGCTATGCCGTATGAGAAATGAGGCCTTTAGAGAGGAAATATTAGACATAATGAGACGTCTTTAGGAGCGGTGACAACATGAACATATGAGAGGTGTCAGCCTTTGAGAATAATGATGTCAATCTACACACTGACGCCTCTTTAAATCCTCTCAGCGCATTGTAAAGCCAGCTGCGGTCACAGTTATCGTACTTAATCTTGACACAGATTTAGATTTGTTCTTTTCTGCTCAAGCACAAGTCCTTGTTATTTGTGTAAAACTTACACTACCGATTTCTATGGAATTTTGGGGTGGCAAGAATACATTAAATGTTGGCACAGAAATGCATACTGTGTATTTACTCCCAATGCACTTTGTGTCATAATGGAAGCTTCCTGTCCACCTTGCAATGCACATGGAAAATGGAGTCCCATCAGTGTGTTACATTATTTTATGGAACCAAAAGTATGCTGGATCTACATGATCTACTGCCTCATTCTTGTCAGAGCTTACTTGGCTAATTCCAGATCACATCATCTCTTGCCCCTTTGCGGCTTCACAAAATATGAATTAATCCTGCTGTTTCGTTATTGAATACAACCTATTATTAGGCAAAACATATACATATTTAAACTAATGTTACCTATTTTTTTAGCCTAAATTAAGCATTTTCAAGCATAAAAATGGCTAACTGAACTAAACTGAACTACAAATATAAGGCATTCAAAAGACGCATTAAATTACACTGACATAGTATTCTACACTAGTTACTAAGTGTCAGTGATGTCAGTTGTTGAGTGGTTAGCATGTTGGCCAGGAGATTGGGAACGATCGATTCTCCGATTAGCCATCTCTGTTTGGAGTTTGCATGTTTTCCCCGTGCATGCGTGAGATTTCGGGTACGCCAATTTCCTCACACATTCCCAAAAACATGCATGTTAGTTAATTGGCGAATTGTCCATAGGTATGAATGTGAGTGTGAATGGTTGTTTCTCTATACTGTATGTTCCCTGCCTCTCACCTGAAGTCAGCTGGGATAGGCTCCAGCATACCGCCCGTGGCCCTGGTAAGGTATGGCGGCACAACAGGCACAATAATTCTTGATACTTTTATGGCCGTAACACATGGCAACAAAAAAATTCAACTCTGCACCCCCAGATGTCACTTCCTGTCTGCCACTGTTCAACTCTCCCAGGGTAACACATTTATGGCAATAAATGTCCACTATATTGGCTATTAGGAGTATAAAGGTCATGTTTAGAGGGCTCTAATCATGTTAAAAACATATTTAGAAAGTCGTAATCATGTTTTCTATGCTACAAAAATATTCTATTCATGAATATGGAGTTCTACATCGGGGAAATTCACCTATCACAGTTGGGTCTGGAGCCAATTATACTGTGATAAATAGGGGTGTTGATATCAGCATTTAAAATCTCTGATATTGGCACTCCTATAGTAGCAGTCGATTCCAGAAGGTTAGTTTTGTATTTCTTGCATAAGCTTACAACCACTATCGCCCTATTTGTACTGATTTGCTATGTCAGAATGATTGCTATAAAAAGGCAATAAAAACAAAGCTAGTAATTACAGTATTAATGAACCCAGTGGCAATGTCACACTTTCTGTCCATTTCTGTTCATTCTGTCCGTCAGGTTTTCAACAAACAGTGAAATGTGCCCACGAGCGTTCCGTGCATCTATTCATTGACTCAGTTCTCAACAAGGACAAACAGATCATGGCCTACAGGTGCAGCGACGACCGAGCCTTCGACAAAGGCGTCTGCCTGGACTGCCGCAAGAACCGCTGCAACACACTGGGCTACAACATCAAAAAGGTTCACGTGGGGAAAAGCAAGAGGCTCTATCTGAAAACACGCTCCAGGATGCCCTACAAGCGTATGTGCAGCATAGAACCATTATCATCCTCTACACATCATTTGGCTGTCTACCACGGAGTATTAGGACCACAATGAAGAAAAACATCAGAGATTTTGAGAATGAAGTCATAAATTGATTACTTTTTTTCTTCTAAATTTACTAGAAAAATAGTAATTTACGAGAATAAAGTCATATTACATGGTCATACGTCAGAGGAAAAATAGAGCAGTTGAGCACATACCAATACTAATAGTCACATAAGTCTTATTATTTTAATACACCTTTGTAACAGGCATTGACTGAGACATCTATGAAAAGGGGCCATTTATGTGACCTTTGGCCTTGGGTAAAGGTAATATTATGAGGTAATATCTCGTAAATGTACACTCTTTTCACTGTGGACCTAATACTCTGTTGTAGCTGCCCTTTATAAATACAAGATTTTCTCATCTTGGAAAGTCACGCACATTAGATGGACCCATGCATTCTAAGTAGTTTTTGAACCATTATTGGTAAAATAATAAATAAAAATAAATGTCATCTTTAACTAGTGACTTGACATTCAGCAGTTTTGTGATGTGCTACCTTCATCCCTGCTGTGTAGTTTATCATTACCAGTTCAGGATCCAGTTTGTCCAGTCCATGGAGAACACCAAGCCTTCGCTCAGCATCTCCCTCACTGGTACAAAAGACGAAAGTGGTGAGGTCTCCTTCGTCTTGTAAGTACCACCTTCCATCACATGCAATATGCAGACCTGTTCACATCAAGGAAGGGAGCATTTAGCAATGAATAATTCAGTCATGTATCACAAAGATACATTATTCTTTTTCAATGTTTCAGTGCTATTCAGAGGATGAAATGGTTTCTTTTGTAAACTCTCGCCCAGTACGGAGCAGGTTCGGGGGAATAAGACCTACACCTTCCTGATAACCTTGGACAGACATTTGGGGGATCTGATGTTGCTTAAGTTCCACTGGGAAGGATCAGCTCTATGGAAGCATGTGTGGAACAGGGTGCAAACCATCATACCTTGGGGCGGACACCAAATCAAACCTCTGTTGACTGTGGGAAAGATTAGCGTCAAAGATGGTGACACACAAAAACGGTATGCATAGGATTAATATACAGTTATTAGTTTTCCACACACATTTTCACAGATATATATAATATATATAGAGCAGTTGGTTCTCAATAGGCAGCAGTTCATTTGGTCCACCAAAAAATTATATATTGTAAATGTTAAAAACTCTACTGTTTCTGGACAAATGTAATCGAGGACCCCTGATCTAAGTGTATAAATAGCATTACTCTACATATAATTGTGCTCCATAGTCATTGCTATGGCTACAGAAAACGCCTATGCCTATCCCTCATGACAATAGTTTTGTGACCTAAAGTAAAAAGGATACAATATTAGTCACTGTAGGACTTTAACGCCATCTAGTGGCTTTATCCTGCATCTATACAACTTGTGTTAACATGAACCATTTGTGTGCACTTTTCACCTAGGATATCTTTTTGTGCCATGGCAAATGATCATCATGTACAAATATCACAAGAAACAGTGTTTGTAAGATGTCAACAAGACCCACCAAGGCAGCACAAGAGGAAACACAGCTAAGCAGACACTATCAGTCCATTCAAAAGACGGATTCACCTTTCTTTGGGTTCCACTTGGCATCTGGATGAGGATGGCCCTAGAAAAATCAGAGACAATGTGTCATTTAAGGTTACAAAACTGGACTGTCAAGTGATTAAATTTTTTTTCAAATTACACTACATTGGTATTGAAATTGTTTCCTTCTTGAATTTATTTTGCACATTTGTGCAAAATAAATGATCATCGAACAAGCTTAATCAATGACAACACAACTGGGAATTTTTTGATGACAAAAAAATCCAAACCTACATGGCCCTGTGTGAAAGTGTTCACCACCTAAACCTAATAACTGGTTGGGCCGCCCTTAGCAACAACTCACTGGCCACAGCCACATTGCATACAATAGGAATCAGGTCAGGACTTCAGAGTTCAGGGACATTATTTCCTGTAAAGCCACAAGTCAAATCTGTATAACAAGATACTTTATTAATCAATTTCAATTCAAAATAAATACAAATTAAGCGTATTCAGTAAAATGCAATTACACTATACAAATTGCCAACTAGAAGTAGTTTCAAACTACAGTGTAGTACCATTAGAACATTTCTTTCCCCACATGACAAGTCTGGTGGTGGAAACCACGTAACAAGACATCCTCACACCTTGCATGCAACACAAACAGCAGCAGGTGTTGCTTCACGTGGACAAATTGTACTATTCTAGCAGCCAATTTCCCCTAGCAAGATGGCTTTGAACAGTTAGCACAGACAACACTGAAAACATGTCACAATTTAAACACTGTATATATACACAAGGCTATTGTGAGGTCACTGACAATAGAACATCTTAGGCTATAGAGCCGTCAGTAGGCACATTAGTGTGTGTGGTGAAGCAAATTGACAAATTCTAACCATTAACATGTAACAAAAACCTCACATGACCTTATTTACAAAGCTATATGGCGTGTGTGCCCAAGAGTGCATTTTTATCAATTCTAAACACGCCTGTTTCAGGTACCACTCGGGATGTGCCCAACAATTTTTTTCTGCCATTAATCCTGAGAAAGTGAATGTACAAAAAAAAACCCTAATTACAATTGGAACAAGATACTATATAAGAACTTTACATTCAAGATGTTAAGAACTACAAAAAGCTTGCACGATGATTCATTTTAGACTGTGGAAAATAGTAACTGTAGCCAGTGTTTGGTATGCATCATCGGTATTCGTCAGGAAGGGCATCGGGAATTTAAAGGGCTCAATCCAAAAATCAAGTGTGTGGATCAAAGAAAGATTCGCTGTGTCGACTCCGTAATCAGGAAAAAGAAAGAAAATTGATTGGCGGTCACATTAAAATTTTATGCTGTCTTTAGAGTCGACAAGTCCAGTCAAAAATATAAAGATTAAGACCCTAACAGTGCTTAGTGAAATTCTATTTTGGATATTTTCAAAAACTGTGCACTGCTCTCTAGCGCAATGATTCAGTTGCAATGACGTTTTGCAGTAAAATAGGTACAGTGACTCTTTTTGAGTTACATTATTTCAGTGTAATCACTGGAAATGAGCCAGTAGAGGCTGAGCAAATAACAGGTCAACTCAGATGACCGTCTGAGCCATTTGATGGTTGCCCCTGTAGCTCCGTGGCATGGCCTGCAAGCGTGCATTGGCGTGCTGCATTCGTCTTCTCATCAGGGTACCTACGAAGTAACAACATATCAATAACTATGGCTGAATCACAAAGACATAAAGTTATTCAGAGAATAAAATGTAATTATTTGGGAATATAAGCTTTTTTTTTCTAATTTCCAATGTTGTCCAGTATTGGTATTATTGGCAGACAATACCCAAAAAAGCAATTTGTATGCCAATATTGGCTGACAATATTGATTATTGGACACCCATAGTTTAAAGATTTCAAATGGTTTCTTTGAAGCATTTAAGGAGTTGCTGTCACTGTTATAAATGTGCTTTAAATGTCGCTGGATGAAATTGCGCTATGTCTGATTGTGTGTTGTACCTGGCAGTGGCTTTGGAGGAGGCAGTTTGGGGTTGCTGCTTGGAGTGTGCACACTGCAGATCTTGATGAAACCAGCCATTAGCATAATAAGTGCGATGCCCATCAAAAGCACCGCCCACCAGTAATCCTTGACAAGAGAGACATGGTAATGTAACTTGGACAATGTAATGATACAGGGTACAACTTGCAGTGCAGTCCTGCATCAATTTGACACTCACCGCTATCCACTCTGCAATAGTTTCGTACAGTTCTGCATTGAATATGGCCTTCTTAAGCCTTGCCAGAGGCCCGTCAGCATCAACCAGACGGCACCTTTGGAACACATCACAGTAGCCCTTAAAATCGTTGCACGGTGAGCCAGCCTGCAGGGTTATGGCTTTTCCTTGGAAGTAAGTTTTCCACTTCTCTGAGCTGGTGCTGCTACAGGTGCTGGGGTCCGCTGCGGGGCAGATAGAGCGGTATTGATTTCTGAAAATGACTGGCACTGTGCATTCCAAACCATAGTCACATCTGCAGCCTGCCACCCACTTTCGTCCATGCAGCACACATGACATAACTGAGCCATGTCATTCTTGTCGCTGCTAGCACAGGTGCAAATTTCAAGTCCATGCTTTTGACAAATGGAACCACTGCAGACCTGCATCAAAGCACGTGGATGGCACAAATGTGACGCATGAAACTAATGCACAAGTATGGCGCATGAAAAACTAAAAACAAAGTCAAGCTAACTTACCCCATTGAGACAGACTTGTGTACCTTCATGGCAATCCGTCATGTTCTCCTTTGGTTCAGGGGTAAGACACAAGGCGGTTGTACCACTGCACATTCCCTCTTTGCTACACTCAGACTCAGCACTGCACTTGTCACTCAAGCCCTTAAAAGAGCACTCCGCATTGCAGCATGGGCCTTGGCTTGGACTGCAGCAAAAACATAGTATTATTCAGAGAAATGCATTATTCTCTTCACATATTAAAGGAAGGTACCAACAAGGCATGGTTCTACCAAGCAGTTATTAGGGTTAGAGAGAACCTACATCATCTCAAAAACTTTTAAGTAAATAGCATGACATCACAACTATGTGACACAGGTTAGCAGTGACTCGATTAAGAGGAGGAAATTATGCATCACATCTAACCTGCAAATCTTTCCAGGTTTCAGTTTGCATCTCCTGTCCTCCGGTTCACTGGCATCATAACAGCAGGATTCTAGACACTGATCATTGTAGCCACAGTCACACTCTTCTCCGTCTTCCACAAGTCCATTGCCACAAGTAGGTTGTCCAGATTCTGTACATGTACACATACACACAAAACTTGAATCGCTACTTGGTATTCGTTACAATTCGTTACAAAACAGTTAAAAGGCAGGAATTTACCAACAAAACATCTGTCCTTCTTCTTTGCCAGAACAGTACTTATATTGCCTATGCTGCATGTGGAAAACCTGTTATTGTTGATCTTGTCTCCCGAGGTGGCTCTTGCATACATGACATAATTGCCAAGTTCTTTGGCTTTTTGGTTGGTTGACTCTCCAGGGGTACACTCGATCCCGGAGTCATGCTGCAAATACATAGAATGTTTTGCAAGTTACAACATGAAAATTGCAGAGGTGCATTAATCCCAATGTTTCATGAGGCGGACTTACAGGCGAGCCAAAGTTGTGCCCAATCTCATGGGCGAAGGTGATGTGCGACACCTTTAAAGGGACGTGCGAGCCGTAGTTCTTCACAGTGATAATACCAGTGTTCAGGGATTTAATCTTCCCATCAGAGTACAGTTTTGCCTTCTCACAGATGCCTCCAGAGTTTCCTGTGAACAGAGTGTAACATGATTGACAAAGACACTATGCTACCAATGCATTCAAGCTGATAGTTGTGGGTCCAAAATAGTTGGCAATTACTCAACACTTCTTATAAAGCAGGGTGTCCAAAATTTGATATTTTTTGATTATTTCATTTTGTAAAAGGAAAAAAGGTTTGCATTATGTTTGGTATTCAATATGTCCACCTTTTCGATTTACATTGTGCCCTTTTACTGTTTTGCCATTTCAATTACTTTCATTTCTACAATGAGCCGTGGGCCACAAATGGGCCCCACTTGCACTTTGCACACACCTGGCATAAAGCAATCTTGTTTTTCAAAATCAAATCAAATCAACTTTATTTGTATCGCACTTTTCCTGCAAAGACATGCAACACAAAATGCTTTACAGAATTAAAAACAATTACCACAATTAAAAAGAAAAACAATTACTAAGAAAGCCCCTCCCTCCCACCCGCCATACTAGACATACACACACACACACACACACACACCCACCCACAGTGCCATCGGGGGACCAGCACCCGGGCCCCCCAACTCCGACAGACGGGCGGACCCCCACATTAAAGGGAGGAACCCCCAGCCGGCCGGGTCGAAGGGACCCAAGGATGGCACCCCTTCAGTGTGGAGGACCCCACACTGGGGGCTGTGTCGGGTCTCCAAGATAAAATGGGAGTGCATTTCATACTGGATTCCAAATAAACATTGTGGCAATTTTGAATTTGAAGAATAAATAATTTTGTTATAAATTTTAATTTACATATATGTGAAGCAATACATTTTTGTTCAAAATGATACACGCTGTATGTTGTAAATCTAATACAGGAGGTTACTAACACCAAAGCTATGTGTGGCTAACCTGAGGGACTTGCAATCCAAGCCAAGCCAAGGACACCATCGTCAAAATCCCTGTTAGTGAAGACGTAGGCCAGGCAGTAGTCATTGTGGTTCTGTTCAGAGTTCAGCTCTAAGAACGTCTCCACTCCGATGTTGTCAAAACGAAAAGGATTGGTACGGTCAAGTGTGTTTTCTGTGGTGTTAATCTAAGGGGTAATGTCAATCAGTGACATACAAGACAACCCACAATTGGGTAAAACTAATTTAAATGGTATGGAATGAATCCAACTCACCCTGATCCTTTTCACCATGAAGCCGATATTCCGAATGCCCATGAAGTCAGTAGATTGGTAAATGGCGTTAATAGCCTTAACATGGCTGGAGATCTGTGGGCAACGTTAAGGTTTGGATTATTAGATGCCTTATATATCCTATATATCCCAAAGTCCTCCAAAGCCAAGACATGCTTCTTCATGTGTATGTGTGATGGTACCTGTGCAATGACTGCCTCTCGAGTGCCATAGAACTTGTGGAATAAGTGGTCAGTCTGAATAAATAACGTGCATATATTTTTGTCTTTTGCTGTTGCCCTCTTCCTCCTTAAAACCACAGGAATATCGGTACGCTCATCCTGTGCACTCAACTCACTCTGCACATATAAACACCATCGGGAAAAGACTAGTTAAAAAGGGTGGTTTAAAAATGAAAATTCACCAACAACAGACAGGAAGGGGAAGGGGCTTTGCAATGATGTTCGTACTTACATTGAAATGCTCATCTACAGCCGTTGCCTGATACTTTCTCATCCTCTCAAACACAGACTCGTCAGCATAGCCTCCACCGAAGCCATCTTCATAGGGAAAGGCTGGTAGATAGAAAACAAGAATATGATTGGCGCTAAAAGTTGCATTATGATTTAGTAGATATCTAGGAAAGATCGGTCGGGAACAATCTGAAATAAATCTTAAACCAACAAATGCTCGTCTGATTTTTCAAGCAGAAAAACATCCACCATGACACCACTACTTTGTTCAACCATACTACACATATTACCACTATTCAGAGCTCTTAAAATGCATTTCTGTAAAAATATCTAATAAAACTTTTCTTCTGAAAGCTACTTTTAAAAATGAAAATTGCCTCATGTGGTTGTGGGAAGCTATGTGCAACTAAGCATCGGTGACCCCGGTGTGGCGCATACTTACTGACGTCATCCTCATGATAGATGATGGAGTGGAAGGACTCATTTTTCTCCTTAAAGTATCTCTCAGCTGGTTCAACAAAATACGTCCCTTGGTGGGTTTTAATGAAGCCGTCAAAACGCCCGTTGATGATGGAACCATGGGTCAGTGTCCCCTCCTCACCTTAAAAACAAAGGACAGTAAATAAACTCAAATGCGTTCTTGGTTGAATTTCTAATCATAGCAGCAGACATTCTTTACTTAACCACTTTCACTTAACCTCAAAAATCCCTCAAATACCTAAAAGGTAGGGCTTTATATCATTCATAACAAGAGAAATATTATGAAAATGTGCCAAGAGAACACTCCAAACAAAAATATGTACCTGCTTCATTCCTGTCTCACATAGACAAACCGGACAAACAGGTTGTCTGGTTTATTTGAATCTTGGAGACAGACAGGAAAGGGTCGTCCAGGAGGTGAAGCGATTGACAATCGAAGTGGATGCAAGTCACTCAGGTTGCGAATAGGGTGTGATTTATCAAAGCAAACTTACCTAAGAGTTCGCCACTGTAGATATATGATGTATCAATGGGCGTTTCCTCTCCTGACACCTCAACGGCGATATCTGGAGTAAACAGTGAAGTGTCCCTCCTCATCTGCAGCTTGAAATGCCTAAACATGGAATAGGAAGTTAAAACGTGTAAATAAACAAGCAATGCAAATGCAATGCAATGTAGCAAGGAATATGACCTATTGTTAGAGCTGACCAAGTTAGAGTCCAAAACTAGCCAAGGTTTCAAAATGTCCTTCCAAATGTCCTTGCCACCTACGGCAGGGGAAATTCTCAACCCATTTTCCTCAGCTTTAAAGTGAAAATAACTAAAAAAAAAAACTCAAAGGAGGGGAACCTTTTAACTATAAGTGCACCGATTTTGGGGCATCGGCTATTGGCCAATCCTTACATATGAAAACCATAATTTCCACATATGAAAGAGCAAGGATCTCAGTTTGCAATTTATTCAATACAACAAACTTCATTCAACATTTAACATTTGAAAAGTAACATTTAAGGGCATAATTCTCATTTTAGAATGTTTAAATTTTACCATTACCATTTTTGTAAGCAAGTGATGCTTACATCATAAGTTCCCACCTGGAAGCTCTGGTTGGATAGCCAATTGGATGCTCCAGCTCAAGGATGGTGACATTTTTTTTTTAGATTTTTAAGTTGTTGTTTTTTTAGTTTCAAATGACTTCATAATCTATTGCAGGGGTGTCAAACTCAATCGCACAACAGGCCAAAACGTTGTGGGCTGAACTGGACATTACCCCCCAACCACATGAACATTTCTTACATGGGAGTGGGGGAAATGGACATTTTTTCGTGTCTATTCATTATGGCTTGAAATTTCTACTTTCTGACAGTCCACGGATATATATGACTGTGGCTGTTTTGGCGTAGTTGTTGGTTTCAATAAAGCGATTGTTGATCGATCACCTCTTTATCATTTTGTCAATGTCCGGCAAAAGCTACGGTATTTTTAGATTATATACAAAAACGTCACAATCTGTGAAATGTGTAACAGGGAATAGTTTGGGTCTGTGGAATGGGCAGATTACACATTCTCCATGTTTTGCTAGAGTTAAAATGATCACTTTTTACTTATGCCTTTTTTTAATAGGTGTTATTTTGTACAGGCAGTGTTTAATAGTCAAATTCTGCCTTTTTTTTTTATTCATGTACAGTTCAATTATTTTGACTTTGAACGGTTTTAAATTTTATAAAATCTAAATGTCATAGGAGTAGTTGATACCCCAGGAATCACTGACTTATTCAGATTGCTGTAAGCAATTTGTTTGATAAGGTCCAGGAGGCGGGCCAACTCAATGCTACTTTCCCAACAGTTTTGCAGGCCGGATGAAATTGCAGCGCGGGGCAGATTTGGCCCCCACGCCTGAGTTTTAGACATGTGATCTATTGTGTCCAACCTCAAGAGGCCTTGCTTATGCAGCTAAACTGTCAGACCGCGTTCCAAGACACAGCTTTTTTTGCCTTTGCCATCAAGAGCTCATGACATCATGACATGTGAATGCCTCACAGAAATACATCCCCATTTTTGCCTTGATAAGCCTGTTTCACTAATGGTTTATATAACTTACTAACTCAAAACATTCTTTGTCTCACTGGCATTTGTTTTACTTGCAACTTCTAAGGTCCAACAGTGCAACACATTTCTTCAAATTTTTCAACTGGTCTTAAAAATTTAGTTGTTCAATACTGTCATGCTCAAAGAATAGAAAATATCAGGATAACCACACCAACATTCCCAAGTCTTGAATTCATTTTTCATAATCCTCACAAGAAGGCATGCCATCACATGAGGTGCACATGAGCCTCCAGCTTGCCTCAGGTTCCAGGCGTCATTACCAACAATGTAGCAGACTCACAGTTTGAGAATATCTGATGAACTCCCCCCCTGGTATGCGATGAAATGTCTGTTTCTGTGAAACATGTTCCTTACTGTTGAAAACCTGCCATGGGTTGCACACCCTTCAGGCTGCTAATATCTGTAGATTACTTTTACATGTTTGTGTCATTAGCGAAAGACACATGACACATTGATCGTAGTAAGCTTTGAGAAAAAAGTGACAATATTAAATTTAAGAAGCACAACTGACAAATGCAGGGTTCATACAGGCATGGGTGATTTTGATGCTGTATTGATTTAAGTATTTTGCTTTGTTTTTGAATGGTAGCAAACCAGTAAATTAGTCAATTATTTTAGTGTAGTCAAATCAATCAACATTTCACATGCTTATGACAACAGCGCCAAATGTATGCTTCCTCTCTATAAGTGATAAACCCGTAGATGTCACTATTACTGGTGTAGAAGACCCACCAGTGATGCATCTGCTAAATTGAAAGAAAAAGGTTTTACTATTTCTAGACACCACCGTACAGTGAAGATGTATTTCTGTAGGTGTGTGAACTAAAAGTCATGTTACACCACAGCAACACAGTAAATACTAATGTCAACCGTATACTGTAATTAACACATCAACTTTGGTAAATACTATGAGCAAACAGACTTCCTCAACTCATCACCTGATCGTGCCACCGGTGTTCATGTGAGCATACTTGACTTTATGCTGCAGACACACAAGCCAGATAGACACAGAATAGAAACATTTTGGGACTGTAGAGTGCAGGCTTAATATCAAATTCTACACTTGTTTCCTTCAGACATTACATCATCAAGTTTAAAAGGACATGAAACAATACAAGCAACACCAGCTGCAGCAACAGTGACAGGAAGGAGCACCAACGTTCAGGAAACTAATCTGTTTTGAGGGGGAATAGATAAGCTTCAGCGGACAGCGAGGCAAGTAAAAGACTGTTTGCACGGTGTTGCACTTGAAAAAAAGAGTATAATTCAAACTTTTGTGTGTTCTAATACAACTGACCTGCCGTGTGAATAGAAGTCCAGGTGCACGTTTCCATCTTGAGGAGAGAGTGACCTCTTCGCTCTCTGGTGACTGTTGTGCAAGGCCTCTGTGTCATAGGATAACCCCTCATAATTGGAAATGTATTTGTTCACACGCTCCCCAAACAGAGCTGGAAGGAAGAACATGTAGTTAAGAAAACATGCAATTAGGCTTTTCTACCTGTTAAAATCTGTCATGCATAAATTGTCAGGGTTTGGTGTGTTTGTGTTGGTCTTGGTGTGACAGTTTTGGGGAATATTTTAACCCCATCAGATTTGTGAGAATACGCATCACTGAAAACATCACCTCTGCTTGTTCTTTACTCTATGACAGGGATGGGCAAGCTACGGCCCGAGGGCCACATCCGGTCCGCCAAGTATTTAATTTAAACTTTTAACATACAAGCTGGGCAACATGACTTGCAAGTAGTCATTTTATCGAGACAGCCTTTTGATGGTTTAAGTAGCTTTCCACTTGCAGCAATCGAGACAACTAAATCACCCACCGGCGCCTAACAGGTGAATAAATATGACACACAACTTAATCGACCCACTGTTACTGTCTGGTAAGTAAAGGAGACACAATCACATATTCCAAATATATTGTCACTCATATCACACATCATTTATTGATGTACATTCTTATTCAGTAAAAATCTAAATTCTAAAAAAACCCTGCTCTAAGGCTTCCATGGAGTAAACCAGCGGGCTCGTAGCAACTTGTCCATGGAAGCAAAGAGAAACATTCATGCAAGAAAGACTCCCCTGTCTCACCTTCATTATGACTACAACTATTGGCAAACTACTTTTAATGGTTTTCTAAAATAAAATGCCACAAGACTATCCAGACTAACATAACTGATTGGGATTTTTCAACCCTCACTCAACCACAAAGCTCAGACACTATTGCAGCATTCTAGCATGACAACATTTCTTTAAAAAAAAATTCAATATTGCTCCAACAGAGCAACAGTTGAGCAACTTTCTGCAGTCAAATGGGCTGGATGTGGATGTAAACAACATGGATACATGCATCCCAATATTTGGCAGAAATAACACGTTTTATCATAAAGTTTAGCAGAAATTTTAAAAGTATCATTGCATCAAGTATCATTACAAAACACAATGTTCGCAATCGACAAGGAGGCACGTGACTTAAGCAGGGGAAAATTGGGAAAATGGAGGACCACAGACTGCCAAGTAAAGACATCAAACAATTATATGATCTATGATCTAAACAAATATAGGATTAAAAATGGCTAAGATGTTTTATTAGCTTGCTTAGATTGCTTTTTCTAACGTGAAATGTTACACCTGTCCTGTATTGGCTCGGGTTGTATTTTGTTTGATCACGCCAGGTTTACAATATAGCTTCTTCCGTCGTCGGTTTTGACAGTTTGGATGAATTTCGAGATTCGTTTGAACGCGACAGAAATTATGGATGTTCTCTTGGAGATTAATACAGTATCGTATCCATCTTTACATTAACACCAGCATCCGCACTGTCATGTCCAAGAGTTACCGTGACCAAGTTAGTGTCATTAAGCTAGGTGACTTAAATACCTGTAAAAACTTACCTGGGGTACCAAGCAGGTAGCAAAAAAGGGATAGTAATTTAACAAACATTATATCGAAAATCCTTTAACGTCCAAAAAGCTGGCGTCTCAGCATTGGTTATGGCTTAATGTTGCTTATTTAGTTAGGAATAGTAGCGCTTCCTATCTTCACAGTTGACGCCTCCAAGTGCCTCCTGTCACGTGACGTCATAAACATCTTATGCGATGGACACACCTATAGTCAGGTCGTCCGTCTTGTTTTGTTCCCTTGATACGGAACATAACAAGGCGAAACGCTGACTAACGTTTAAGGGGTTCGCAAAGTTGCGTGGAACATGTTTGGAACAAATGGCACCGTAGTTTAGCTTTTTGCGTTTGTGTTCGTGGAGCATAACAATGTATTGTGTACTTCCGTGAGTCCTCACTTCCGGGTTCTAAAACGTTTGGAGGTTTTTCAAAGAGGGAGTTCCAGTGGTGAGACAGGGGTGCATGTAACTTTTGCTCACTGAAAATAAAAAAATCTTGGTTTATTTAAACTTCATTTGAAATGCAAATATATACAATTGAAATACAAAAGCTTAATTTTTCAGTCTCAAAACGTAATAAGATCCTTTAGAACTTTAACCCACTCACCCCACTACATGTGAACCTCTGGGCTACCAGAGGTTTTCAATCAAGCAAGAGCGTGATTGATCACTACAGTGCTTGTGTGTCTGTGGCTCTCAGACGTTTAAGATAAAATTTATTAAAAATGTATGCACTGAGTAAAAGTAAGTAAAACATTACACAAATCACATTCAAAATCTAAAATCTAAAGCACTTTACCCATCCATTTTCTCCATGGACTATGATGTTTGCAGATGACATTGTGATTTGTAGTGAGAGTAGGAAACAGGTGGAGGAGATGTTAGAAGAGTGGAGGTTTGCCCTGGAAAGGAGAGGAATGAAGATTAGCCCCAGCAAGACGGAATATATGTTTGTGAATGAGAAGGACCCAAGTGAAAGAGTGAGGTTACAGGGAGAAGAGATACAAAAGGTGGACAATTTTAAGTAACTGGAGTCAACTCAGTACAATGGGTGGAGAAAACTGTCAGGCGTGATGTGTGATGGAAGCGATGTTGTTTGGTCTAGAGACAGTCCCATTTAGGAAAAGACAGGGAGCAGAACCGGAGGTAGCAGAGATGAGGATGCTGAGGTTCTCATTGGGAGTGACCAGGATGGATAGGATCAGGAACGAGTACATCAGAGGGACATTACATGTTAGAGGCCTTAGATATAAAGTAAGATAGGCCAGACTGAGATGGACGCTCACCACAGTGCCTACCGGAGTCAGTGTGAGTGACACTTTGCAGCAATCCTGACTGGATCAACGTAGTCAGTGTGAGCCCAGGGTCAAGAAGGCGCACGGAGAATGAAGCAGACAGGCATGAAATTTTTGTTTGCCTTAAGTATAACATTTATTAAACAATTAACTATGTTCGATATTTCAAGTTAATTAGGATAATGTACTCATGTGTGTACGCATAAATAAATACATATGCTTAATCATAACAAAGACATTTCTTCGATCAATTCTCGTTAAAAATGAATACATTAAAATGAACCAATCCATAATATGAATGTAGGGACATTTCCAGTCATGTAGATGTTTAACATGATACAACGTACTAAGTGAGGCTTCATTAATGGACGGGTTCAGTGGCTGGAGTTTGACTTTTATGCCTAGTAGCCATTGAGTTCTGTGTACTGTACTGTATAATCGAGGAAATACTGCCCTCGTGCGTCTGTAGATACTTACTACATGTGGCGAAACCGTTCATGCTGTGTCGTCAGACAATCTGGTGAGAAAAAACAAGCGATTGACGTAAACATGGTCCTACAGGTAAAGAAAACCATAATCCTAGAACTATCAAACATTTTCTCTTGTAAAATACAAGAGTACATTTAGTCAAGACCAGTGCAATTTCTGAAATGACCAATTATTAATTTGGATACACACAGTTGTTTTACAGATAGATAAAAAAAAATTTGAACAAAATTGTAGCCATTATAGCATTGTCTTATGCTACAGCAAATTCCTTAAAATGAACTGTAGTTGGCCCAGCCACTAGTATCCCCCACTGACATTGCTGTGCGTCATTTTAGAGTATTTGGGGTCATACCTACAGTCATGGCTAACTGTCTTGAGAATGACACAAGTATTGCTTTTTACAAAGTGCACTTCAGAATGTTATGAAGAGTCATAAGACGAATGGCAATTAATTGCAATGTCCTTCTTTGTCATGAAAAAGAAAGAATCCCAAAAAAACTTTCCCACCGCATTTCAGCCATGCCACAAAAGGACCAACTGACACCATGTTAGGGATTGTTTGGTTAAAATAGGGGAGAGTGTCAACAAGGACAAAAGCTGGGGATAACTGTCATCATGTTTGAGTGACAGTGGAACAGTGGAACAGTGGAAGCTTTAAAAAGAGGGCTGTGCTTGGAATCTATGTTCTTCCTCTGTTACCCACAAGGAAACATGTGCAATCATCATTGCTTAGCACAAAAAGGGCATCACATGCAAGGATATTGCCGCTTGTAAAATTGCACCGAAAACAACGGATACATCAGATCATTAAGAACTTCAAGGAAAGAGGTTCATTTCATTTTAATATTTTCACTTTCTCATGTGGCGAAATGAGGTAACCACAATATTACAATAACCAATAAACAACCTGGTATGATACAGAAGACAGTTCTACATTAAATGCAAATTACAAACACAATAATAAACACATTGTGTTTATCATAAACTGAAATTTCATTAAAGAAAACATTGCTTTTACTGGATCCAGAGTCCGTGCAAATGCTCATAACGTGGCCTATCGGTGAATATTGAAGATATATACATATTATACATGTGTATATTTATAACATATGTATTTATAACATATACTGTATACATTTACAAGTGTTGGCATACTTCATAAGAAGTCTCAATTATACGAGGGTCTCCAAACGCAGCACCGCCTGAATGTTGTGTCTCTAGCGCCCCCAACTCTGCTTGAAAACAACTCATTCTGATGACGTCACTGGGAGAGTTGTCATGGCGTCTTTTGGACCGAATCTACTGCTGCAATTCAGCTAGAATTCGTCGACAGTCGATAAATCGAAATGGAGAAAAATGCAGACGTGCATCGAGACACTGTCGGGAGCACCACCATCGGGGCGGACACCGGCGAAGCTCCGACCGTGGGAGGCGTGAAAGGAACAGCCGAGAAATGCACAAATAGTGAGGCTTCTCTCAGTACTTTGCTTGATACCGATAGCTGTAATAACATCACCGCCGATCATCCCAGCACGCTGATTGCAGGGAAGTGTGACTCGGCGGACGTGGCCGATGTCCTGCCTGTGCAAAAAGGAAGGAAGGACGTCGAGGAGCGCGGGTCCGGATCCGGGGAGCAGATCAGTAACGGGACGGGTACTGAGCCAGTCGTGGCCGCACCAGATAAGGAAGGTGGTGCCTCAAAGTTAGTAAACAACCAAAGCGACGGGCCGCCCGCACCTCCCGCAAAGGAAAGCGCAGGTGTAGAGGAGAGCCACGTTTTGGCTTGTGAAGAAAGCGAACCGACTAAACTTGCCAAACCGACCTATCTGTGCACAATCACAGCGGACCTAAACGCACCACACGCCTTATCCGAGGGACTGGCAAGTGGCAGCGACCCCGATGCCAGTCTCGGTGGGTGCGAGTCCCGGAGCCTGGATTCGCTGGAGTCCTTCTCCAAGCTCAACTCCTGTCCCAGTTCGGACTTGAACAGCGAGGGCCTGGAGGACCGAGGACTGGCCCTGGCCCTTCAGAACGAATTCGGCCTGGATGGCACCAAGGCTACGTGCGCCAAGGACCGGGTGGCTGGTCAGTCAATTTACCATATAAAGTGGATCAAATGGAGGGAGGAGAACACGCCTATCATCACCCAGAACGAGAACGGCCCTTGTCCGCTTTTGGCCATCATGAACGTTCTCCTGCTTGCTTGGAAGGTAACATATTAAATAGAAATGCATATACACATTTATTAACAAGCTTCTGTATGTATATGCAGACCATAATTTAACATGCATGTACAGTATCTCTCCAAAGTGACCACACACATCATATTTCGGCAACCATCTTCACAAGGGACTATAGCACTTATACACTTAAACAAATTAAACACGGATATACTTTACAGTTCTCAGTGCACTTATTGTATAGCAGTATAGATGTACTATCCATGAACTACATTCATAAAAATAAATAATGTTTTTGTCACAGGTTAAGATGCCTCCTATGATGGAGATTATTACAGCCGAGCAACTGATGGAGTATCTTGGTGAGTAGCCATTCAATCTTTAATTTATCACAAGGGAACCGTTATTTTGGGCGGCAGTGGGTCAGGAGGTAGAGCTAAGTTGGCCAGAAACTGGATGGCTGGTGGTTCCATCCCCCGCTTCCTCAACACAGTGTATGAATGTTTGCTGGTGGTCGGAGAGACCATTGGCATGTTTCCATCTGTGGATGATGTAGATTACCACCACCACCAGTCTGCGACTGGGTGGATGAGTAGTGGGTTTACTGTGAAGTGCCTTTGGTACCTCTATATACTGTACATCTAATCCATCGTTATTATAATATTCATTCATTCATTTTCTACCGCTTTTTCCTCACGAGGGTCGCGGGGGTATATTTATATTAATATTTTATTTAATTTGCATTGTGCACGTGTGCCTAATATTGTGGTGGAAGAATGTGCCTCATGTGTCAAAAAGCGGATGTGACCAAGTGCAGGGGGAAATCCTAATGTGTCATTCCTGCTTTGTGGTTGTGCAACATGTGACATAATTAATGTACCTCTTCAAAATCACAGCAAAACAGACGTTTTGTTATGAGCAGTAGTACAGTCGCTTTCCTGTGCAGTATTGAGAATTCTACTATTTTGGCACCCATGCCTCAAATAGACATTATAGCTACAATGACAAAGAATCGTCTTTCAACAATAGGCCCACTATATTGCCTGCTCCTCTTCCTCATTTTATTCGCTATGATAATGCTGCGAGGCTTCTAATCTCGGCCCAACGTGTTGTAATACTGCATCAACACACACAAAGGACAAGGATGACAAATAGGTGACGATGCAGAGTCCAAGGGGGTGGAGAGCGCCACTCGGCAGCCTTACAGTGGAATGTATCGGCAACTCGCTGGAGCTAATTGGTTAGCTTTTTCTGTTTTTCTCTGTCAAATTAATTTGATTACAATAGCAAAACATTGTGTTGTTGATTTATGAATTCTTCAGTCATTACATACATAAAAACATTCAAGAATATTTACTCAACCTCATTGCAGGTGTCATGCAGGTGTAAAAACAAGTTATATACTGTGAATAGTAACGTAAATTTAAAAAAAATTCGAGTGGTTAGCGGGCAGACCTCACAGCTAGGAGGACCAGGGTTCAATTCCACCATCTCTGTGTGGAGTTTGCATGTTCTCCCTGTGCATGCACATTCCAAAAACTTGCTAGGTTAATGTGAGTATGAATGTGAGTGTGAATGGTTTGTCTATATGTGCCCTGTGATTGGCTGGCTACACCCAGTCCAGGGTGTAGAAAGCTTTCCCAAAGAAAGCTGGGATAGGCTCCAGCACCCCCTGCGACCCTCGTGAGGAAAAAGCGGTTGAAAATGAATGATTGTATTCCAAGTAGATACAATTGGTGAGCCTGATGAAGAGGGACAAAAAATAGCTGACTCAAATAATACTGCCATGGCCATTACAAGAGTGTATTTACTCATTTCCATCTCAATTCATGCGTCATGATTATGGGGGGGAACTAGCCCCACTTAGACAGAGCCGGCTCGATAGAACTCTGACGTGACACTGCAATGGATGTAAGATTCAATACTCTGTTTGTACTGTGGGAAAAGCTGGCAGGAGTCGAACCTTGTCTGAAAACTATTTGACTCCCTGTCTTTACTGAGCAATCTGTATGTGTGCCCCCTTGCAGGAGACTACATTCTGGAGACCAAACCTAAAGAGATTTCCGAGGCTCAGCGGCTAAACTATGAGCAGGTAAGTCCTATAGTGTGTACCTTGCATGGGTTTTTGCTAAGGATGTTTCGATCAGGGTTTTATGCCGCCAATACCGATCCCGACACCGACTTTAAAGCCGGTATTTGGCGATACCGATAGCGTGCATTTTCACTGATACCGATCTGTGACCGATTGATTGGAGCACTACTAGTTTTTACTAAATACAGTACGCACTGTCCCCAACCACTATATTAGGTAAGCACTTGCACAACAGATAATACTCTATTTTTTCAAATGTCAACAGTGTGGCATTAATAGGTGCTTGTGGTTAACATGAAGGCCATATAATCAGGAGATTGGGAAAACCTGGGTTCAGATCTCTGCTTGGGCATCTTTTCATCATCATTCATCATTCCAAAGACAAGCATGTTGGGTTTAATTGGCGACTCAAATTGTCCATAGATATGACTGTGAGTGTGAATGGTTGTTTGTCTATATGTGCCCTGTGATTGGCTGGCGACCGGTCCAGGGTGTACCCCGCCTCTTGTCAAAAGACAGCTGGGATAGGCTCCAGCATACCTGCGACCCTAGTGAGGATAAGCGATGGATGTTAATACCATTTTTAATACAGCTCTTGTATTTCCTATGTTTACCAGCACTTAAATATTATGATAGCAACTGTTTGGCCACCAGTATTGATGTTTTTGCACCATGCTGCCTGGCTGTTATGCCTGCATGTTTATACTATTAACATTAAGGGTAAGGGAAGGTTCTTAACTGTAGATTTCAACTGAGAGTTGATAACCCACCTCATAAAAGTGGAGCTAAGGTCTATTCAACCGCTCTGTATTACATAAGATATGTCTTGCAAGACTCGGGGAACAACAGAGGTCAGGAGTGTGTGATGTTGTTTGGAACAGTGCTAAATGCTTAGAGACGCATGGCTGGGTTCAGCTTTAGGCTATTACTGAGGCTTTTGCTGAGCCTTTAGAGCGAGTGTGTGTGTGTGTGTGTGTGTGTGTTTGTGTGGTTCACCATGCACTTGGTTTGGAGATGGAACTCCACTTCCTCTGCTTCCTCCCATCTTCAGCGGGCCTGCCTACGTTGCGGCCTCTCTTTCCTTCAGCAGCACATCTGTGAATGATTTGAAGAAATATTGGCAGCGTGTTTGCTCATTCGTTGATGCTCAGTGGCACAAGCTTTCTAAATTTGAGCGGGGCTGAAATGCAACTTCTTAAATAAATCAGCGGCGTCTTTAGGGAGGGGCTTGAGTTTGTGTTACACGGTAATTATGGTGGTCTAATCCTAGACTCCGGCCTGGGAGCTCTAATGTATGTGGGTGTCCGTGGGCCGCAACAGGCTGGAAGCTCAGGTCTCGAGTGTGAACATGTGCCCTCCTATTTGCATTCTGAAGGGTTTTGTTTTTTTCATTGCCTGTTGGATTGTGACCATTTACTCCAGCCGGAGCCATAGGAATTCATAACAGATCTATTTTTAAGTTCACGGTTATACGTCATTTGTCACACGAGTGTATGAGGATTAAAATAGCAGTTGCTGCTCTTTAGCGGTTGCTAAATATTTACTTAGGGGAGCTGTGGAAGCTAAGAGTCCAGTGTCCAATATTTGGCCATGTTGAGCAATAGATACTTCAAAAATGTTGCAAAAATCACTGCAGAAACGTTGTACCTTTGCAGTGATCAAATGAATGGTATCATAAACATCTTGCAAGGAAAAATATAACTGGGAAGAGACATGATGACATATAATGCATCATATTTTGTTGTGTATAGTAAAAAGGTCTGCATATGGATCCCATTTGTAAAATACGCAATGCAGTCCAGTCCAGTGCCTTTAAAGGCAATGAGAGGCATTCATTTGATTGGTTAAGATTACACTCCTCCCTATTTGCCAATTCCACTGGTGGGAGGGTTGGAGGCGTGGGTGCGCGGCGCAGCGCCTCGTCTACGAAATTAGAGCCCATAGTTACGAGTGTATATCAACGTCTTTGAATGTGTCTTTTGAATGCCTTGTATTTTTTTTTAGTTCATTTAGCCATTTTTATGAAAATGGAGCTGCACGGTGACCACACAGTCAGGAGATCGGGAATACCTGGGATCGATTCTCCACTTGGCCATCTCTGTGTGGAGTTAGGTTAATCCAAATTGTCCATAGTTATGAATGTGAGTGTGAATGGTTGTTTGTCTATATGTGCCCTGCTTCTCACCCAGCATGCAGCGGCATAGAAAACTATAAAAACTCACACAATAACTTAAATATGCATACTGTATGAGTTATTTATTAATTAATGCTGATTTATTTATTAATTATGATTTATTTGTTAATATATATTTGAAAAAATGGAGTGAATCCATGTCATTTTAATTGCAAAGTGGCGAGGGTTGACTGTATTCTGTCTGTTACTGTTCATAATGAACTCTTATAGAAGGATCCATCAAGAGCCCAGATAAGTGCGAGTGATGTGGCGCTAATCATATCATCTACCGTTGGATGGAGCAGATGTGGTCCATTATGCAGGCTCCGCTAATCCCGCCATCCGTGATGCTTGCAAGCGGCCTAATCTGCACACACTCTAGAGGGGGTCGGGCCGAAGGCTTTACACCTCACTCCATCATCCGACAAGCGTCAAAGCAAGAAGGCGCACTCGGCTCATGGTGCCCGTCTCACCTGTGAACTGAAAAATACTATCGCTCCATTGGAATATATTGTTTTCTTTCATGATGTAACGTTTGTCAGCCCAACCAGTTGAGACAGATGGCCGCCCCATCATGAATTTCTGTTCTGCTCATCCATTTATATTCTATACCGCTTATCCTTATTAGGGTCGCTGGGGTATGCTGGAGCCTATCCCAGCTGTCTTTGGGCAAGAGGCGGGGTACACCCTAGACTGGTTGCCAGCCAATCACAGGGCACATATAGACAAACAACCATTCACACTCACATTCATACCTATGGACAATTTGGAGTCGCCAATTAACCTAGCATGTTTTTGGAATGTGGGAGGAAACCAGAGTACCTGAAGAAAACCCACGCATGCACGGGGAGAACATGCAAACTCCACACAGAGATGCCCAAGGGTGGAATCGAACTCGGGTCTCCTAGCTGTGTGGCCTGCGTGCTAACCACTCTAACACCGTGCAGCCCAAGTTCAAACGTTCATTCATTCATTCTCTGCCGCTTATCCTCACGAGGGTCGCGGGGGTGCTGGAGCCTATCCCAACTGTCTTCGGGCGAGAGGCGGGGTACACCCTGGACTGGTCGCCAGCCAATCACAGGGCACATATAGACAAACAACCATTCACACTCACAGTCATACCTATGGACAATTTGGAGTCGCCAATTAACCTAGCATGTTTTTGGAATGGAATGGAATGTGGAAGGAAACCGGAGTACCTGGAGAAAACCCATGCATACACAGGGAGAATGTGCAAACTCCTCACAGAGATGCTCAAGCAGGGAATCGAACTCTGGTCTCCTGGCTGTTTGGCCTGCGCGCTAACCACTCGCCACCTTCACTCCTTTAGCCAAAATATAAATGTATTAAAAAGAGAATTTACTGGTATGAACTCAAATGCTGTCATGGCCAATTTTGTAATGTGAATACTGCAGAGATGTTCCTAATATGTTGGTTACCATATTTAGCTAGGTTAAATATTATAAACAGCTATCAGAATGAGGCAATGCAGTTGTACACCACTGCAAATTACAACCACAATCATAAACATTGTGTCAATCAAAAGCGAGTGTTATTATTTTTATAGGGGCTGAATTATTGATAGAGCTGTTCTACCGGCTCTAATTTGATTGTGCAGCAGTCCGCTCAGAGACCAAGTGATTCAGTCTTTACACAACATTGTGTCTCCCCCCCCCCAGTAGTTAATGAAAACGTAAAAGCGCTCCAGTGCCATTGTCATAACAGAGTTGTAGGGCTCAGCTGCAATGCTTATCTTGAGCCCAGACTTTAATGTCAGTCTGGCATTGAGCCAGCTGGGAGATGCTTTGAGGCTGAACGGACGAATGGGTCGGCTTCATCAGGTTCTAGGTGCGTGGGTGCTTGGCACTTGTACACGCACATACCTCTACATATAAAGGGATGTGTGCTGGTGCAGCTACTTTACAGGGCAATACAAAGTCCTGACCTCTTCATTTAAAACAATGACTTTTGCTCTACTTTCTTTGCGTGCATTGACGTTTTCTTTCTTTGTTAGTTGGCAGTACGAGTGTCACATGACACCCAACTCAGTAGACAAGAGGATGCATGAGATTGAGTCCATGAGAACAGGACAAGACAAGATTTTAATATAATAAATAAGTGTGACCAGTCCAGCGTATACCCCACCTCTCGGCCGAAGACAGCTGGGATAGGCTCCAGCACCCTCGTGAGGATAAGCAATAGAAAATGAATGAATGAATAATAATGATTCGCACAGTGGTCGAGTGGTTAGCGCACAGACCTCACAGCTAGGAGATCGGGGTTCAATTCCACCCTCAGCCATCTCTGTGTGGAGTTTGCATGTTCTCCCTGTGCATGCGTGGGTTTTCTCCGGGTACTCCGGTTTCCTCCCACATTCCAAAAACATGCTAGGTTAATTGGCGACTCCAAATTGTCCATAGGTATGAATGTGAGTGTGAATGGTTGTTTGTCTATATGTGCCCTGTGATTGGCTGGCGACCAGTCCAGGGTGTACCCCGCCTCTCGCTTGAAGACATATTCAAGAGTCATATTGCATGCTGAGTAAGATAAATGGGTACATGTTGGCAGGTCTGCAATAACATTGAAAGTCCTCCCTGCCCGTCACGCACACCCTGACAGTTAACCGCACCCCCCGCCCCACTATTTGAGAAGCATTGCACTACAGCAACATTGTTTAAAGCGCAGAGCTTAATGTTTGTGAAATGCTATGTTTGAAAGTCACTCACAATAAAAATCAGTCAAAATGTAAATGTCAAGTGATTATAATGGGACCGCCCATTGTCCGGCTATTGGGTCTTTACATTTTTGAAACTTTGGCCCTCTTCATGATGTAGTAGTTGAGGAGTCCTGACACGGACTAACTGGACAAACCTGAAGAGCAGATACAGTGCTGCTGTAAAGCAGTAGGAACAGCTAATGGTTTCTTGTAAAGGTCGAAAAATCAATCCCTGTTTGCAGGCTTTAATGCACAGCTTGGAATTCACGGCTGTGTAGTTAAAGCACATCTTATTGTGATAACTAGCACCAAGAAGGTTATGTTTTTGTAGTGTGTTTGTTCATAAAATATTCTACTGACAATGTCACTTTATAACACGCGGCCCGTGGGCCAAATGTGGCCCGCAGGACACTAGTTTGAGGCCCCCACCTTGATATGAAAGTTTAATGTTAGTGCGGCCCGCGCAAGTTTGATATGGATGCTGTATGGTATCATGTACCCAGAAAAAATTATTACGTTTGATTAATGTTCATGTTAAAGGTTAAATAACTGTTAATAGTTATCCTCCCTATCCGTGTGGAAGTGGTAAGTTTTTGGCTATTTAAGTTTAAAGGAAATAACTTGAAGGCTACCGTTCAGGTCGTTAGCTCTCTAGTTTGCGAGTTAGCATGTGTCTCAAGACCCTGCAGTTGCGCAATATGTTGTAAATAAAAAGAGTATAAATGTGACTATAGTCATGTTTTGTCATGTCTACAGGGCTCTAATAATGCTTTGTTCATTTTAATCTGAAAAAAATAATTTGTCTACCCACCAACTATATGTGGTTTCTTAAGTTTTTATTATTTGCCGTTTTATTATTATTATATTTATTTATTTATTACTGATTGATTGATTTTCTTTATTCTTTATTTGTTTATTTATTTTTCATCTTATTTTGTGTAGAAAAATAAAAAGTAAGATATTTGAGAACAGTGGAATGTTTTATCAGAGCTTTTATTGTAGAAAATCGGAACCAAAGCAAAGTTTATTCATTTTTCTGTTTTATTAAATGCGTTTTTTTTTTTTTGAAAACCTGATGCGGCCCAGTCCCACCCAGACCCTAGCTCCAGTGGCCCCCAAGTAAATTGAGTTTGAGACCCCTGTTATACACCAAATTGACCTTATTATGCTTTTTCCTCTTTTCTGACCTATAAATGTTGTATTCAAAAATGTAACAATTCATAAATCATGCTGTATCATGGTTGAATACCGAGTGCTTTCTACTTTATTATTCGTTGGCCTTGTCTTGTCTCTACAGAGTTCCTTTTTATTCATTTTTTTGTTACCCCCATGTTGAAATGATCATATTCCTCTACAGTACATTAATTTCATGTTTTCTCCTTTCATAGAACATGAGTGACGCCATGGCAGTGTTGCACAAACTACAAACAGGCCTGGATGTCAACGTGAAGTTCACAGGGGTGCGGGTCTTTGAGTACACACCAGAATGCATTGTGTTTGATCTCTTGGACATCCCTCTCTTCCACGGCTGGCTGGTCGACCCCCAGGTAAGTTGACCTTGCCGCTTCAGTAGGCATCCCTGAAGTCAATCTTAACCATTCTTTAACTCAAATTCATTGCAAATGCAGAAAATGGCCGCTGAGAAGGCAGTGTGGCCGCTACAATCATTGACTTGTAAACTTAAATGTAAACATTCCATGGCTTTGCGTCACTTCTTGATGAATGCTTTTTTTTTCTCCACACAATTTGTATCTTTTATTTGCAGATTCATGACATTGTCAAGGCAGTGGGCAACTGCAGCTACAACCAGCTGGTGGAGAAGATAATATCCTGTAAACAGTCGGACAACAGTGAGCTGGCAGGCGAAGGTCACTACTTTTTTGTCTCTCTCTCTTCGCTCTCTCTTTGTGTTTCATTACAGAATGCAACATATTTCATATTTTTGTCTGATTAGCTTTGTTTCGTTCATGAATAGACCTCACTTCCTGCCATTTATATCAGATTATTTTCCCGACTTTTTGACTGCTATTACATTTTGTACTGTTCCCTTATTACTTCACAAGTACAATAATGAATAGGCAGGACAGAGAGAGGGGATAAAATCGGTCTTTTTAGTGGCATCATAGCACAAGATGCTTCTTCCCGGACTTACCAGGGCAAACACACTTGACATAAAACCACGAGCCAAGTTCAAATAAAAGCAGAACGTGCATTTGGCCACACATCACTGACCTACTTACACAACTCACACTTTCCTCACCACCAAACTTGGACACCAAATATTTGCCCATTCAACGCTAGGTTTCCTGAGCGGTTGTCTGGCCAAACATTTCATTAGATAGTCCTGCACAAGCCTGTAATGGCATTCAGTGCAGTAGTTTCAGCAGAAATCGCAATGCCCTGTTTTTCATTGACTGATTATTCATGTTTATTATTGAGGTTGGAGTTTGCAGTAGTGTAGAAGTAGTACCTCAAAGTAATACCTTGTTTATCTTTGGTTTATCTTGCGATTGGTTGGTGACCAGTCCAGGGTGTACCTCACCTCTTGCCCTAAGACAGCTGGGATAGGCTCCAGCATACCCTCGACATTAATGAGGATAAGCAGCATAGAAAATGGATGGATGGACGATTCTTTCTTTATAAATGGAATAGCATAGAGCAGGGGTCTCAAACACGTGGCCCGCGGGCCAAATATGGCCCGCAGGACACTAGTTTGAGGCCCTCGCCTTGATATGAAAGTTTAATGTTAGTGCGGCCCGCGCAAGTTTGATATGGATGCTGTATGGTATCATGTACCCAGAAAAAATTATTACGTTTGATTAATGTTCATGTTAAAGGTTAAATAACTGTTAATAGTTATCCTCCCTATCCGTGTGGAAGTGGTACGTTTTTGGCTATTTAAGTTTAAAGGAAATAACTTGAAGGCTACCGTTTAGGTCGCTAGCTCTCTAGTTTGCGAGTTAGCATGTGTCTCAAGACCCTGCAGTTGCGCAATATGTTGTAAATAAAAAAGTATAAATGTGACTATAGTCGTGTTTTGTCATGTCTACAGGGCTCTAATAATGCTTTGTTCATTTTAATCTGAAAAAAATTATTTGTCTACCCATCAACTATATGTGGTTTCTTAAGTTTTTATTATTTGCCGTTTTATTATTATATTTATTTATTTATTACTGATTGATTGATTTTCTTTATTCTTGATTTGTTTATTTATTTTTCATCTTATTTTGTGTAGAAAAATAAAAAGTAAGATATTTGAGAACAGTGGAATGTTTTATCAGAGCTTTTCTTGTCGAAAATTGGAACCAAAGCAAAGTTTTTTAAAATTTTTTAGTTTTTAATAAAGGCGTTTGCTTTTGTGTTTTTGAAAACCTGATGCGGCCCAGTCTCACCAAGACCCGAGCTCCAGTGGCCCCCAAGTAAATTGAGTTTGAGACCCCTGGCATAGAGCATAGAAAACCTTGTAACCTGTTTCTAAGTATGTACATTTTAACATCATGAGAACATGACATAACACCCCTATAGTTACATTTACATTTATATTACCCAACATTGTAGACACATAAACAGAAAATGTGTGTTGCTGTAAATGTGTTCCCTCGGGGAGCAGAGTGAAAAGGCGCACAGGAAGTGACGTTGGTAGCCCGTGTTTTTATTTATTTTTATTAGGCATTATTGTGCCTATTGTAAGATAATTCCAACCTGCAATGAAAGCCTGTTGTGCTTGTGCATCACACCATAGTGACAAGTGTAAAATACTACAAATCATTCACAGCATCCTTGAATGCGTCTTCTGAATGCCTTGTATTTGCATTTTAGTTCATTTAGTCATTTTTATACTTGAAAATGCTTCTTTTAGGCAAAAAATATGGACCATTTTCTGAGCAACATTTTTGACTTATAACAGGACACATTCAACAATGGGCCGTGGGCCAGTAATTGGATTCCAAGATGCAGAGAGTCGAGTTGGCGTGTAGCAAAATTTATTACAATGAGTCTGTGAACCCCAAAAAATACACAAAGAAGATAAAAACAAAGTACAACAGAAGTAGCCAGGACTAGCCACGGGAAAAAAAATACAAGAACTAACACAAGGAGCTGCTGAAAACCTAGCAGGAGCTAACACACAGAACATGAAGGAAAAAGTAGCTGCACACAGGCATGGAATCAGCAACAATCTGGCAACAGGTCTGTGGAATGGCAGGGTTTAAATAGTCCAGATGAATATGATTGCAGGTGATGAGCTCCTCCCAGCCAGATGGAAGCGAAGTGCAACAAATACACGAAAGAGTCAGCAGAGCAGCACCACATGACAATAGTAGAATCGTAGGAATAGAAATTGATGCATCGATGTAATGAATGAATCATTACTTTAACATATGCCTGATTTTTCCCCTGCATTATTTACTGGAAACATCAAAATGGGTTTTTTCTTGACCTATCCGCTCACCCTCAAAGGAGTTATGGAAATCGGATAAGTAGTTTTTACATAATCCTGTGAACATATTAGCATATGTCAGTGAAAGCATAACCTTCTAGCAGAGATAATAATAAACATATTTAGAAACAAATACCTCCCTAACAGTGTCAAACAAAAGTGGGTGTTCCAGAATATTTGCAGTTTTTCCATTCTGTTTATGAGTAGGGTTGGGCATGGAGCATCGATGAGAACCGGTACTAAGGCAAATGTGGGATTATTTTTTTTATTAGCGTTTTAAAAGTAAACATCTTTTGTGAAAATGTACTCCTGTAGAAAGAAACTTTCATTCATTCATTCATTCATTTTCTACCGCTTATCCTCACGAGGGTCACGGGCGTGCTGGAGCCTATCCCAGCTGTCTTCGGGCACATATAGACAAACAACCATTCACACTCACATTCATACCTATGGACAATTTGGAGTCGCCAATTAACCTAGCATGATTTTGTGTGAGGAAACCAGAGTACCCGAAGATAACTCACGCATGCACGGGGAGAACATGCAAACTCCACACAGAGATGCCCGAGGGTGGAATCGAACTCGGGTCTCCTAGCTGTGTGGCTTGCGTGCCAACCACTCGCCTACCGTGCAGCCCACGTTCAAACATTCATTCATTTTCTGCCGCTTATCCTCACGAGGGTCGCGGGCGTGCTGGAGCCTATCCCAGCTGTCTTCGGGCCGGGGTACACCCTGGACTGGTCACCAGCCAATCACAGGGCACATATAGGCAAACAACCATTCACACTCACATTCATACCTATGGACAATTTGGAGTCGCCAATTAACCTAGCATGTTTTTGTGGGAGGAAACCGGAGTACCCGAAGAAAACCCACGCATGCACGGGGAGAACATGCAAACTCCACACAGAGATGCCCAAGGGTGGAATCGAACTCTGGTCTCCTGTGTGGCCTGCGTGCTAACCACTCGTCCAACAGCCCAAGTTCAAACATTTCATTCAAAAATAGATTGTTCTGGTTAGTGCCCTCATTTAAATCATGCTAAATTTTATGACCATTACTATTAAAAGCATTGGAATCGAGAATCATTAGGAATCGTTCAAATTCAGACGATGCTCAACCCTACTTATGAGTGACAAACAAGGATGTATTTATATTTATATACAGTACCAGCAATGATGATCAGGATTGTGCATGTGTGTGTTGCAGGTATTGTGGCCGAGCAGTTTCTGAACAGCACAGCCACCCAGCTAACGTACCACGGCTTGTGTGAGCTCACATCCACCGTGCAGGAGGGCGAGCTCTGCGTCTTTTTCAGGAATAACCACTTCAGCACCATGATTAAATATAAGGTAAATGCGCCAACCCCAACCATGCCAGGATTTGGCACATCGTTGTAGTTGACTTATGGCTAGTTTGCAGAGCTCCAGGCTTTATTTTAAGATGTGTAGCGAAGCCTGCATAAATTGATGGGCGTATACATATACATGGGGCAGGCTGATAAAGATGAGGCGGTATCATTCATTTATGATGTCATTCATTCATTATGGTAATGGTTTAATTTCATTTGAACACGCATACAATCTGCAGTCATTCAGTTCATTATGACGTGTAACTGATCATTAGATTAATCTCATTAACTATTTCTGCCTGCACTGTTTTTCCTGCCAATGCAGCTGGTGCAGACTTCCTGTTATCTGCAGGAGGGGAAGTGACTCTTGTGTTCTGTGTTTTGAACTCTTCTCTATCACACATTATCTCTGCCAATGCAGGCGAAGCTTTGTGTGTCACTTATGACCCCTTAAGTGATAAGTGACACACCCTTAAGTAACCATATGTGTACATTTATACATCCACAATCAAGTGCATGAAAAGATGTGTGTGTGTGTGTTTATCTTCAGGGTCAGCTCTACCTGCTGGTTACAGATCAAGGTTTCCTCACAGAGGAGAAAGTGGTGTGGGAGAGTCTCCACAACGTCGACGGAGACGGCAACTTCTGTGATTCCGAGTTTCGGTTGAGGCCCCCGTCTGATCCGGAGACCGTGTATCGAGGACAGCAGGATCAGATAGACCAGGTCTGAGCACTGACGCAGGCAAGGCTGTCAGAACCAGCGGGACCTCTAGTTTGTTGTATGATTCCACAAGTGCTAACAGTTGGTTGGTGACCAACCTGCATGCCGTGGTACCTACGCGGCTCACTTTGCCTCTACTCAAAAACCAAGGGTATCAATGTAACATTTTGATAGCACGCAGCTAGAAATGTTGCTATGCCGTAGATCTGTGAGCTGCAGTTTTATACTGTCATCGCTGTTTATCTTTGTTCATTGGTTCAAGACCAGACAGCAATAAATGAAATATTAATATGAATATTAATTAATTGATTAATATAAATAACATAATAATAACGATAATAATATAATGAATTAATTAATATAAATCTACTTATAATATAATATAATAGAGTACAATATAATATAATTCATTCATTCATTCATTTTCTACCGCTTTTCCTCACGAGGGTCGCGGGATAATATAATATAATATAATATAATATAATATAATATAATATAATATAATATAATATAATATAATATAATATAATATAATATAATATAATATAATATAATATAATATAATATAATATAATATAATATAATATAATATAATATAATATAATATAGAAATGTTGCTATGCCGTAGATCTGTAAGCTGCAGTTTTACTGTCATCGTTGTTTATCTTTGTTAATTGGTTCAAGACCAGACAGCAATAAATGAAATATTAATATTAATTAATTGATAAATATAAATAATATAATAATAACAACAATCATATAATTAATTAATTTATATAAATATACTTATAATTATATAAGTATAATATAATATAATATAATTTTCCATCACATGAGCTTTGTGGAGCTCTTATCAAATGCGCTTCTGCCGTTTAAAATTGCTCTGAAATGGAATCCATGAGTGAAGAGTTGCATTATCACCTCTTTTTGCCTGTAGCGCAAAAAAACCCATAAAAGATGTATAAATCCATTGTTAGGATCAGGCGTTCGGGATTATAAAAACATATAAATATGTCTATATTGAATGAGTGAATACATTATTGAAAAACTGCAATGGCGTGAGGGCGTAATGTTGGAGCCGCAAAATGTCGAGGGATGACTGAACTCCACAATCTCCACCGTTCCATTCTGTCCCCATTTTCTTCTCGAATCAAATGTGTCCGCCACCATCACCACCAACCCCAGGAGACCCCCCATGCTCCTCCTCGGTTGCTGTTTGTACCACTGACCCGGAGGGTGCGAAAAAGTGGCGCAGTACAGATTTATTTTGGTACGGCTTACTGCCTTTGACAATGGAAACAAAGCATTTCACAATTTGCTGAATTGAACTAGTAAAAAAAAATAATTGCAGCTGAGTCTTGTGCACCATCCCAATCACAGCTGCATCCTTGTGAATATTTCTCAATAATAAATGAGTTATAATTGAGGCCCCTCTACACCTTTCCCTCCCCCGCCTTTCCAAAAGCTCCTACCGCACCCAGAACATCACCTCCACAATGCACCAAACATCGCCACTGGCACCTTTAATTATTCAGCGGGTTTTTGTTTCCTCTGCAATTTTAGTGGTTTCCGCAACCATCTGTTCATACACGAACCGTGCTGATAAATTGTCCACTTAAACGACGAGACAATAGCTTTGCCAAATGTTATTGATTATTTACCCAGGCACACAGGTTTCTACAAGATTGGTTTGGGGAGAAAAAATTGTAGATTTTTTTTTTGCAGCTGCAATTAACACCTTTTCAGAATCAGAATCAGCCTTTACTTGCCACTTATATTGGAGTAGAAGCAGAACTGCGTAGTAGTAGTATACTCTACAGCTTACTATATAATAATATTGGGTGGTAAAAAACATATATATTTGGAATGTCGTAAACAGGTTATCTACCCTAACAATGAAAATATGAATTCATTCATTTTATATACCGCTTATCTAGGGTCGCAGGTATGCTGGAGCCTATCCCAGCTGTCTTCGGGCGAAAGGCGGGGTACACCCTGGACTGGTCGCCAGCCAATCACAGGGCACATATAGACAAACAACTACCCAATTTAGTAGCATAGACTTTAGGAACATAGACTTTAAATATTAAAGAAAAAAAATGTAATTTTTTTAGTGGTTGTTATATTATGAGAAACAAAAACAAAATAAAGTTGTATTTTTTTTTTTCATTAGGCTGTGGTTTCCTCCCACATTCCAAAAACATGGTAGATTAGTTGGTGACTCCAAATTGTCCATAGGTATGAATGTGAGTGTGAATGGTTGTTTGTCTATATGTGCCCTGTGATTGGCTGGCGACCAGTCCAGGGTGTACCCCACCTCTCGCCCGAAGACAGCTGGGATAGGCTCCAGCTCCACTGCGTCCCTCGTGATGATAAGCAGTAGAAAATGAATGAATGAATTATGTTGTGGAAAAAGTCATAGTATTATGGGAATAAAGTGAAAATATTATGGGAATAAAATCATTACGAAGATTATTCATTCATTCATTTTCTACCGCTTTTTCTTCACAAGGGTCGCGGGGGTGCTGGAGCCTATCCCAGCTGTCTTCGGGCGAGAGGCGGGGTACACCCTGGACTGGTCGCCAATCACAGGGCACATATAGACAAACAACCATTCACACTCACATTCATACCTATGGACAATTTGGAGTGGCCAATTAACCTAGCATGTTTTTGGAATGTGGGAGGAAACCGGAGTACCCGGAGAAAACCCACGCAGGCATGGGGAGAACATGCACAAAGATTATTATATTTGGAAATTAAAAAAGAGCAGCAAAACTGGGAAAAGAAGAGCAAAGGCTTAAAGTTCATGAGCTATAACTTCTTATCATCTATACAGTACAAGTGTAGTACCACATCTATACAGTTTTTGGCCCTCAATGGAAAAAGTTTGGACACCCTTGTTTTACAGTATAGGTTGAAAGTGTTCTGTATTGACAGCTATATTGTCTTTCTGTCTGTAATTCATCAGGACTACCTGATGGCACTGTCGCTGCAGCAGGAGCAGCAGAGCCAGGACCTGCAGTGGGAGCAGCTCCCTGGCATCAGCGACCTGGAGCTGGCTAAAAAGCTCCAGGAGGAGGAGGACCGCCGAGCCTCGCAGTACTACCAGGAGCAAGAACAGGAGCAGGCTGCAGCTGCGGCGGCGGCGGCGGCAGCTGCTGCAGCACAAGTGCAGGTGTGTGTGAAAGGCGTTGAGGCGCTTTGCAACTTCTGTCACTGTGGTAATACTTGGTGTGTGTTGCAGGGTCAGCAGGACCCTGTGGAGGGAGACGAGGCGGACAGGGGAGCCGATGGAGATGGCGGCCCGGCGACCGGCGCCGGGACAGTCGCAGCAGCTGGCGCCACAGCTAGTCCGGGAAAACAGTCATCAAGCAGCGAGCGTAAATCCAAGAAGGAATCCAAGGATAAAGACAAATGTGTCATTTTGTAACATAGAGTGTGTGTGTGTGTGTGTGTGTGTGTGCGTTTGTGTGCGAGTTTGGCGCACGAGGAGACACTAACAAGAGGATTTGCTTCCCAAACCACTGGTGCCTGCTATCCTCTATCCTCAGCCGACGTCAAGAGGAAGGACGACGACGACGATGACAACGATTTCCCCGCATCTTTTGACCCGAGTCAGCTGACCTTTGTTACAAGTTGCACAGTGCACTATATCCGTCATGGTGGCTATCGTTTATAAGCCGAAGACAGCATCATCTCCACAAACACAAACACAGTCATCATGCTTTTCCTCCGCTTTTTTATTCTTGCTGTAAAAAGTAAAAGTAGACCTGCTTACCTGTTAAGTGAGCTGTTGATGCCAAGATGAATTTTTTCTGCACATTGCCATTTTTTTTTAAACGTTAAAAGGGATTATTCTCCACAAGAGGTATTAGGGCTACACTAAAGGAAAAAAAGAGAATAAAAAGAGAATAAAGTCATACTAATCCCATCATAAAGGTAGAATTGCGAGAACAAAATCTAAATCTAACATGAAAAAACATATATAAAAAAGGACGAAATAATATTACAAACATACAATATAAAACATAATATTACTACTTTTGTATTTACTTTATTATCTGCAAGAATAAAGGCTTACTCACAATGTTACAACTTTATTAGGGTGATATTACTATCTAGTTTGGCTTTTACGCTTGCTTTTTCTTACACTATTACAACTTTTTAAACCATTTTTTTCCCCCATTTTACATTACGACATATGTCTTATTCTCATTTTACATTTCATATATGACAGTTGTTACCTCATCGACTCATCCACTTTATTCATGTCATATTAAGATTATATTCTCGTAATATATATATTTTTTTGTTTCATCACATTTTGCCTTTTTTTTATTTTTAACATTACAATTTTATGCAAAAATTATGACTTCATTCTCCTCAAAGTTTTTTTTTTAATATTACAACCTTATTTTTTGTCATTGTTCAACTTTGTTCTTGGTTGCTTGTATTTACGTGTCCTGTGATTGACAGGTGCCCCAAAGTTAGCTGGAAAGGGCTGCAGCCCATCCATGATCCTAATAAAGACAAGTACTTTTGACCTTTATAACAAAAATAGAATTAATTGGTAATGTCCCACCCCCCAAAAATGTGTTTTTAGTAATATTGCAACTCAAATTTTGTAAAATGATGACATTTTTTCCTTTAAATGTTACTATATTTTTCTCTCAGGGTGGCCCTAATACCTAATGTCTGTTGAAAATGAATTCTTTATAGCGCTTTTTTTGTGTTCTGCAACTGAGAAGGCTATGTTTTGGTGATGCAACATACAGTACATACAGTGCATACTACATACATACATATACATACATACAGTGGTGTGAAGTGTTTGCACCCTTCCTGAGTTTTTTTTTTTCGCACGTTTGTCACACTTAAATGTTTCAGATCATCAAAATAATTTAAATGTTAGTCACGGAGAACACAACTGAACACAAAATGCAGTTTTAAAATGAAACTTCAACCTATAGTACATGGTGCTGTGTGAAAAAGTGATTGCCCCCTAAACCTAGTATGTGGTTGGGCCAACTTTAGCAGCATCAACTGCAACCAAGCGTTTGTGTGAACTTGCAGTGAGTCTCTTAGAGCACTGTGAAGGAATTGTGGGTCCACTCATCTTTGCAGAATTGTTGTAATTCAGCCACATTGGAGGGTTTTTCCCAGCATGAACCACCTTCTGAAGGTCATGACACAGCATCTCAACAGTATCCCGGTCAGGACTTTGTCTAGGCCACTCTAAAGTCTTCATTTTGTTTTCTTTAGCCATTCAGACATGGACTTGCTGGTGTGTTATGGATCATTGACCTGCTGCAGAACTCATGTTCGTTTCAACTTGAGGTCACCAACACATGGCCAGACATTCCCCTTCAGGATTTTTTGGTAGAAAACAGAATTCATGGTTCAATTTATCACAGCAAGTCTATCAGGTCCTGAAGCAGTAAAACAACACCTGACCATCACACTACCTCCGCCATATTTTACTCTTGGTATGATAAGGTATGAAAGGTTCTCTTTCTGAAATGCAGCAGATGTAATGGGACACACACCTTCCAAAAAGGTTACATTTGTCTTGTCTGGTTACAGAGCGTTTTTCCAAAGTTTCTGGAATGTTGGAACGTTCATGTCGAAACTCTGCCTGCAGTTCTTTGGATGTTGTTGTGGGGTCTTTTGTGACCTCTTGTTGAGTTGATGTGCTGTTGGGGTAATTGTGGTTAGTTGGAACCTTTCTGGGAATATTCACCACTGTTCCAGTTTTTTTTTGCCATTTCTGGATAATGGCTCTCGCTGTGGTTTGCTGGAGTCCCAAAGCTTTAAAAATGGCTTTATAACCTTTTCCAGATTGATAGATCTCAATTAATGTCAGTTATATTTTAACAGGGAGGCAATCACTTTTTCACACAAGGATAAAACTGCCTTTTGTGATTTGTATGATGATCTGAAACATTTAAGTGTGACAAACATGCACAAAGAAATAGAAAACAGGATGGGGTCGAACACTTGACACCACTGTACATACTGTACATACAGGTGCAGATCAATAAATTAGAATATCGTGCTAAATTTATTTGATTTCAGGAGTTCAGTTCATACTAAGAGACCAATTAAAGGCTCAGGAAGTTTTTGTAGTCCATTTGCTTAACCAGTAGTTTACAATAGTGAACCTTTTCACAACTCTTGCATTTTTTTAAAGCTGGAAATAATCATCCAAATTATTGAGAAGTATATAGAAGTATTTCACTGTGTGTAGTGAATGTATAAAACGTTAACACTTTTTGATTTGAACAACTGAAATGAATGAGCTTTTTGAAGATATTATATTGGGAAGCACCTGTGCATACAGTACATATAATATACTCAGTAACTATGTTAACAGTTTGGCCTTACCACAGTGTGTGCATTGTTGTGCTCTGCTCATTTTGAATGTGTTCCCTTGTGTGGTAGTCAATTTGGAGGATGACCAAATCTTTTACACAACCAGAGTTAAGGACTTTTTTGGGGGGGATTGAATTGAGCGACAGACATGAAGAGACAGGCGACATCGCACCCATATTTCTTTTCTGCAAGGTCACCTTCATAGACATTTGTGAAGCTGTAGCAATACACACAAACGTGCGTTGTCTACAGGCCATATTGTACATAGTATCTTATACAGGAAGTAGCTGAGACCTTTTTCTATCTACACATTCCAGTCGGATGCCTTGACTCATGTCTTCTCTTTGTCGTCCAAACAAGCGAGGGAGGGAGAGTGAAGGGGTGGTTGTCACGGTGAGGTCTTTGCAGCTCTTGGAAAATGGTGTCGGCTTTTGTGCAGGCGTTTAGAACCCATCAGGTCGGGACAGCTTCCTTGGAGGATGACACGGAGGCGACAGGCTACCTACTGTGAGGAGTAACTCCTCTCTTGAGCTTTTTTTCTTAAAAAAAAAAAAAATGTACATGACGCCTTATGACATTTGGACATATTTTGTAGGACAAGTACAAGCAGAGCAGTGTGAGACAATCCATGCATGTGAGACATGAACATCGAAAATACTCAGGCCAACTTTTTTCTGAAGGGATGCATTCAAGCTGGAGGGGTCTTTTTCAAGCTTTGTATGGGGGGGGCCTGCAGTTACAACTTGAAGTATCTCTGCATGCACACAAATACACACACAAAAGATTTTATTTAGACAAAATGAAGGAAAAGTTGACACTCAACAAAGCTGCTCCTGCATGTGTTCATGTGGACTACCTAAAAAAATACATTATAAAAACTTAAGCCTCCTTTGAACAGGGTTTTACTTGCAATGAGTATAAATATTCAACACCCCGCCCCCCACCAGTTCCATAAATACATCTACAATTCAGTTGAATGACAAACTACTGCATTGGTAAAATTATATATAAATGTGTAGGTATAAAGAGTGCACCAAATCTGTCAGACATCAAGGGCACCTCCCATGTTTGGTTCTTTTCAGGTCACCCCCCTCCCCCACACACACACAGATTTTCAATTTCAGGGCTAATTCCAACATGGTTTTTTTTTATTCTGCTAAAATCAGTTGCCTGGAGATTTTGTGCCAAAGATTTCCTTTGGAATTACGGCCAAAAACATTCAGATTTTTAATTTCCATATCTCATCAAGAGATGAGATGCATTTTTTCCCCTCTACCTTTCATTGTTGTTGAACGGTAAATCACTGTTGTACACTACGCCTTGGAAATCAATGGAAAATTCTCTTTTGGTCAAAATGACAATATGTACAATTTTATTATTTTATTCCCTTTTAGCTGCGAATACCACAGCGAGTCAATCGCATGAGAGGCTTTGGCTTGGTTTTTACACCAATGACTTTCCGGGCACAACCCTGACCTGAAACTGAACCCATGCCCTCTACCATGAAGAACGTGTGTACCATTACACTATCGGTTCATTAGTATTAAATACAAATGATTATGTATTTACAATAGATAAATTACCTGGTGTGTAATGGTAAATATTGCTTCCTTTCAAGCAGACGGTGCGGGTTTAATTCCCAGCCAGTGTTACATCACTCATGCTATAGACTTGTAATAACCCTTGACAGGATAAGACAAAAACTATATGCTTATTTAACCATCTGAGGGAGGGGGGTACACACCATTTAGTTCAGGATATGAGTTGTTTTTTTTTTTTACCTTTGTGGTATATATACTGTTAAAAATGGCGCGTGGAGGGGGGGCTTTTGTATTCCTTCTATTCAAGTAATCACGTTACATCAGCACAGTCAAGGTGGCTTACAATACAGTATAAGATGCATTTATTTACGCAAAGGTGATCGCATTGGTGAGGGTTTGTCTTTTGGATAAGTGAGCAGAGGCTTTTTTTTTATAAAGGGTTATTCCTGACGTACCACTATCCTATCCATTATTTGGAGTATTTCCTAGTCAAATGTGTTTGTTTCACCCATGACATGTTGAATTGATGAGGAGTATATTATTGTGTAAACGTGCTTTCTTGTTTGCCTTGTATACAGTGATAGTGAGGTACATGCTGTAAAATGTGTATTTGGACACGTTGGAACTTAGTGGTTGTCATTTGGTTTTTGCACTGTCACGTTAATATGCACTAACAGCAAAGCAACATACCTCATTTTGTATGGAACACAACGTGTGCAAAGGGCCCTTCAGGGGTGCCTTTTAAAAGCAGACTAATGGCCACATGAGTTATCTAGACTTGGTAGCAATCTTACAAGCCAGCTGAAAATGAGTTTAACATTGTGAAAAGGGCTGTTTTAATGTTCTGGCTTTTAAAGAGCAACTTTGCAGAATTTGTTGCAACAGATTATGTCCAGGTTAGTTGAAAACACAACCTAAGTGCTGTACACTTCCGAGTGAGAGACAGACACACGCACACACACACTTTTGTGTTGCATGGAAAAATGTTGACAGAAATGCTTTCTTGGCCATAGCAACATGTATGACCTGTTTCTTTTTTTCTCCATCTCCTGTTGTATTCAAACATGGGAGGTTAACTCATTTGTGCTGATATCATTTTTCCTCCATTTACATCAATGACCAAATAATGTATGTAGCCTTTCACATTGCAGTCACATTATGTAAATGGTGATATATATATATTTAACTAAATGCCTTATAGACGAGGGACATTCAACCGGATTAGAATAACCAATAAAAGATTTAAGAGCAATCACCAGTTGTCATCCTTTATAACAATCAGCATCAGATGCTCTACGGAAGTGTTTCCCAATTTCCTGTCATTTTCCACCCCAGGAAGAGAAATGTTTTCACGCGCCCCCAGCTTTAAAATATGAGACACTGATATCTATTCATTTATCTGTACTGTACAGACTGAACTTGAAACCGAAACCAGGAAAATGCAACAAGTGGAGCGCATACAAGCGCATTGAAGAGTGAAATTGCATGTTGAGTACTATGAATTTGAAACATTTAAACATTGAAAGCTTGTCCCCCTATTTTAGAAGCACTCCTCTATGGTAACATGAAATGTTTTATTTTGGATGCTCGAGTCCAACTACGTATGAAAGGTATGCAGGCATCTATGTTACAGCTTTAAATTCCAGGTTTTTATATAAAACATTCATTGATGTGCTACAGAGTGTAAAATTACCATTGTACACATGACTGCCTTCATTAAATTGAAAAATAAAAAAACAAGTTTAAAAAAAAAGGTATTTACTATATATTGTGTGACAACTGCGAGAGAAATGGGGTTGAGAATGTGATACCAACACTGTCTGTACAATATGCTCTGAAATACAGTTAACTTGCACACAAATCTGTTGACTAGTTGGTCAGACAGCAAAAATGGCAAAAAGTAGTTTACAATTAACATTTTATACAAAATAAAACTGGGAAAACATTGTGGTGCCACCTAAAAGCTATTTGTTATTCTAAAAAAAGGAAGCTTTGTCCACAGTTTGAATTGTTTTTAAGTGGCAGGACTTGGTTGACGTTAGAAAGGTCGAGATGTCTTGAAGGACTTAAACCCGCCCGTGTTGCCACCACTGGAAACAGAGCTGCTGGTGATTTGTACTATCCGACTCATCCCAGAGGAGTGACTGCAGTGAAGAATAGACCAGAGATTGGGGTGTCAATAAATGACATTTCACTAAAAAGTAAGCAATCTAAAAATGAGGGGGTTTTACCCAGAAGATGACATCATGCTTCCCCGGCTATTGCTTATCCTGCGGCTGTTCGAGAAGCTTCCACCTTGGGAAGCCGAGCCTCCGTTCCACTCCTTCCTCATGGCTTGCTCCCTGTTGTGACGCTCCACCACCACCTGGCGGCCTGAGTTAAAAGGCTGCAGGGACAGATGCGCAGTCAGCTACAAGTCTTCATTAAAAGGCACACCACAGCGCCAAAGAAATGCATTGCGTTGCAAAGACATGTAAAGCAGACCTGATCATTCATCGCCATCGGTCTTCCTCCATCCCGTTCATTAAAAGAACCCCTCCCTCGGCTGACGGAGGAACCTCCTCTGAGTGAGGTACCAGGGCCATCTCGGCCTGAGCGTTCTGCACGCATTCGCATGGGTCCACTGTGCAAACCATAACACCAAGAGTAAGTGGAAAGCAACAAGAGTGAACATTAGCCGCCAGTAGTCACAAAAGTAGTTTTTGGATACCGTAAATCCCCTTTGTTGGCATTCATACTGGCTTCATTCTTCCAGCCGTGGCCTCCATCCCTTGGAGAGCGGGGGTGCGACATGTTGCTGGACACCCTGTTTCCCACTGGCCGATTGTGCATGTGAATGGGCCGTCGCTCATCTCGATCCCTGCGGTCAGTGTCGCGCAGTTCAGTGCGTGAAGAAGACTGCTCGGCCCTGCGAACCACTTCAAAATTTTTGGGGTAGCGCTCAAAGCCAGCGCCGGCTGTCTGAGGGGATGGGCGGCTCTTCTTGGCTTCTGGCTCCCCTTCGAATTGGTTACGCCTGGAAAGAAAGAAGCTTGCCTTAAAAAGGCACTAATCCTAATTCCATGTACGTCTTTCTGCTGCTAACTACAACAGAGGAGCATATTTTCAACTTTTGAATGCTGAATGATTGAAGTGGTGTACCTGTCATATGTGTTAGGCTGCTCGACAGCCGCCTGTGGGAAACGACCCTTTTCACGCGGGTTGAAGGTGGAGAAGCGATTCTGCTGCCGGTTGAAGTTAGGGCCTTGGTTTGGACGCCCATCAGACACATTCGATGGAATCTTCTTGTTGCTGTTCCAGAACGTATTGTCTCTCCGACTAAAATGTCAAATACAAACGTTGTGGATTTATTACTGAAACATTTTTGTACGGATGTAAAAGTACTTTTTTAAGTAAGCTTTCAAATCAGTGCTTCTCAAATAGTTGGGCGGGGACTTTCATTTCAACGCCGACCTATCACATGAATAAACGGATAGTACTGAACATACAACTTGACTTGCATACACTTGTATGCTCTCCATTTTGTTGTTTTTTCCTGGTTTCAGTATCAAGTTCAGTCTGTACAGTAGAGATAAATCAACATATGTTTCTCTAGTATTTCAAATCGGGAATGTGTACCTTGGGTGGGCATGACAATAATTGAGAAGCAAAGCTAGACAGGTAAATTAACTTTTCCTGTGTATGAAACATAGTTTGTGTATTACAGTCTAACCAGAAATGGCAAAAAAAAGTGTGCATACCTCTGTTCAATATCACAACCTCTTTTGAGATTCCTTTTCTCTTGCTCAAAGCGGAGGTGCTCCTGCTGCCGTCTGAGTTCCTGTTCGCGGACCATTTGTTCTGCCTCCTTACGTCGCTCCTAAACAAAACGACACGCACACAAAAAAAAATTTTAAAGATGTGTACTATTAAATTTAACAATCAGGACAAAGGCACTTCAAATCTAGTATAGTGCAGACGTAAAAATGCTTCCAACATGCCATGGTTAAAACTAAATGATTAGTCTGGCAGCCATCAGATTACAGTCAAGCAGGAAGTGGTTCCAAGATATTTAACCACCATTAATTCCTTTCCTCCTCAGATGAAGTTCCAAAAGCAGGTGACTTGTGTACATACATGCTCGATGCGGATTCTCTCTCTTTCAAGCTTTTCCCTCTCAAAGCGCTCCCTCTCCAGTTTTTGCCTTTCCATCTCCAGCCTCTGCCGCTCACGGAAGAGGTTCTCCCGCTCTTCACACTCTCGTTCCCGGCGCACCTGTTCCGCAATTTCACGGTGCCTAAAAAGGTAGGAAAGAACAATTACAGACGCTAATGATATTTGGCATTCTGCAAATGCAAATAGCCACTTTTGTCAGATCCTCCAAGACCCAGTTAGTGACTTGGCAGTCAAGGTGAATTATTAGCTTATGACCAATGAGATCAACATTTGTTAACTTGTCAGATTTATCTTTGTTGGCCATGTATGCCAAAAGACGTTGTTGCCAGTAGTTACAAAAAAGCAATAAAGCAAGAGCAGATATGTGCAAACATTGCAGCAAGTGCCATATGGCACAACAATCACGCTAACCATATGCAGCACCATTCTCATACTAAACAATGGCAGCATGGTGTTCTCATCTTATGCATTGATCATCAAAGCAGCGGTGAGGTTTACGGCAACAGGTGCACTGCAATTTGACATCAAGATCAAGATCTCAATACATAGTCATATTTAAAAAATATATTTTTTCATTTTACTTTGCTTAAAAATAATGTAAAAATACTGTCTCGCCCTCGTCCACCAAAACTTGTGTATAGTCTTGTCATCAAATGAGTCTTGTGACACGCCTACCATTTGGTATTCACCTTGCTGCCATGCATTGCATAAATCGTCTCAACCTGGCCCAGCATGTGTGTTGCGAAATGTGTTGATTGCGATTCTGTGTACCTGCGTATTTCTGTGGCCCTACGATAACGCTCCATTCTGTCACGCGTCTTCTGCTCCATTATCTTCTTAAATGGAAGAAAGCCTCCCACCTTAGCAAATGGCCGCTGTTTTTCAAACTGAGGAGGGGAAGTGGCAAGTTACACACATGTAATTATACACATTTGTAATTGTCTAACAAACAAAAAATTATACCTCTTCAGGAGGAATCAGCCATTTGGGACGCCTTTGAACATTCATGTTGACAAAGGGCTGGGAAAAAGAAGGAAACTACAGCATGATGACATCCAGTGCATCAGAAAAAGTGTGTGCATGCGCATCAGAATACATGTAAATAGTCTTACCTTCTCAAAATACCTTGTTTTTCTAAAAGGCCTCATTTTCACAAAATTTGACTTTCCTTTGGTCTGATCCACATCCACTGTATCACCTTGGCTCTTTGGCCCTAAGCAAGAAAAAAAAACTGTTAAACTGAGTTAAATATCGAAACTGAGCAAAATGACAAGGACAAAAACCTACGTCCACTGGATCTGTCATCTCTCTTTGAAGGACCCTGGGCTGAATTAGAAGAACCAGAATCAGATTTGCCACCTTTTGCAGCTTTTGATGAATCTTTGTCCTTTTCCACTGATTTCTTGTCTTCTTTCTTGTGAAGTGGCTGTGATCTACATAAAATTGAGACCACCGTGTGAAACAAAACAACAAATAAGTTGACATTTTATTCAATCACTCACTTGGACAGCTTCATCCCTGTCGAACAGCGCTTTTCACTGGACTTGCCACCTGCTTTGTCATCCGTATCAGTCTTTGAAGAATCTTTTTTAAACGGGTAATTCTTGGCCTACAAAAATAAACAATGAAAATAAAAACGCAACTCAACAGATAGACGAGCACAAAAAATGTTGTTAGATGTTTCGGAGGTCTAATTCTTTAAACTTACATTTTCAACATAAATTTCCTGTCCATCAAGCTCAGTGCAGTCCAGTTGAGAAATGCACCGTGAAACCTCTGCGCTAGAAGACATCGTCACCAGGCCGTAACACTTTGAACCAGGGCTGCGTGCATTCGTTAGCACTTTGGCACTTAAAACCTATTAGAAAGAAATGCTGTCATTCAGACAATACTGGGCTAAAAGTGTCAATAAGATAACTGGTGATGGGGCCGATCCGAACGGGTTCTGATAATTCACAAATTGGCAATTTACGATACCAACTGTGGAGATTTCTGATACAGGGGCCATGTTTGTGCTTTCGTGTTGAGTATCCGTGAACATTGCTGTCTCCACACACGCACTGCAGCCGTCCTCTTCAATCACGCCCACGCTACAAGTTATGTTCGATGTTGTCCGACTGAAGCATCAGGTCAACTATGTTTGCTGATAATATTTTGGCATGGCTGCCACTGAATGCAACCTGTTTTGCTCAACAAACCATCTCATTCTTAAAGCGTCTGTAGACGCTACAATAATTTAAAAAAGTAAAGCAAACAGAGCTCTGGTATCTGAATAGTAGCTTATCTGCAGATATCAATAGCAGAAGTGAAAAATTGAGGATTGGTGCTTCCCTAAAGACGCCAGACACCAAACGCTATCACTTACTTTCCCATATTTGCCAAACAGGTTCTTCAGATCTGCTGCTTTGGTGTTGAAGGATAGGCCGCTCACCCAAACGTTAAGAGAAGAGCTGTTGATGCTACTGCCGCTGCCGCCAACTGCTTTTCCCACAACAAAATCATCAAGTTATGGTTATTTAAAAGAAAACATGCATCAAAACTAATTGTGCAGATGTTTCTGAAAACATACCGCTTTCATCCTTTCCAGCTTTTCCATCTCTGTCTCGTGAAGAGCTACAAAGCAAAATTTGCCACAAGAAACGGCCAATGAGCTTTAGCAAAGAAAATAGTCATGCGAAGTCATGATAAAACCTCTTTCGGGAATATAACAATACATTGTGATTTTCAAAAGAAAAAAAATCCTGTGAGCAAGGTGTAGATTTGACAATGTCTCAAAGGCTTCAGAGCTTTTCCAGTGGTGATGGGTCAGATGTCAGCCAATTTATTTCCTTGAATGAACTCTTCGGGTTTGTGGAACTTCAGTGAATAAAAACTGCCATCAAAGGAACTAATGGCGATTAAATGCTCTTCTGCCAAAAATGAAGGCTTAACAGCGCTGGAACAGGAAAAGTAACAAAAGAAATAGGGTTTTTTCGACTCCTGGGTATTGTTGCAATTTATGCCAAAAAAATATGAGGGTGAGCAAACAGCAGGATTGGGATCATCAGTGAACACTTCCCTTAAGGCCAAAAAAAAAAATCTTGAGGCTAGCCACAATGTCGCGCTCTTATAGAGGTGAACTTGATAGTAGTATCAAAGAACTGACATAGAAAGACAAACCTCTTTGCTTGACCAGATACTCCTGTAGAGGAGAGGCCTTTCTTCACAGAATCCTTTTCTTCATCTCCCGCTTCAGCTTTCTTCATGGCCTCTCTGCTGTCCTTAGAGTGCTCGTCCCACGATTCATCATCTTTCTTACCATCTTTGTCTTCCATCTTCATATCATCTGGGCTCATCTCGGCAGAGGCCTCAGGCTCATCGGTACCTTTCTCAGCCTCTGAATCTGGAAGTTTCACATGTTTACCTGTGTCCAGAAGATCATCGCCATCAACTTCCAGGGTGATGGCATCTTCATTTTGGATCGACACAGATAGGTGATCATCCTCAGCTTCTTTAGATGAATTCATAGCTTCAGCAGCCATTTCTTCTTCAGAGTCAAGCTCGGGCTCCCCATCGAAGTCAGCCTCAGGTTCTCCTTCAACATCGGGCTCAACGTCTGTGTCGACGCGGGGCTCGGCGTCAAGCTCAGTCTCTGCGTTGACATCAGCCTCTCTGTCGGGCTCAGTCTCATCTGCCTGTGGCTCACAGTCTGCTTTGGCCTCTTGTTCAGCATCTGCAACCCCCTCTGGCTCGGCATCTATATCAGCATGCACCTTTGGCTCGGCATCCGCCTCAGCCACCACAGCCTCTGGGTCTGGTTCGACCTCAGCCTTCGTCCCAGCCTCTGGCTGAGTGATGTCCTCGCAGAGTGCAGGCTTACATTTGCCGTGTGTACCATCATCTGTATCAGTTACATCTGAGGGAATTAATAAGGATACACATGGCAAAAACAACTTAACATAGGCATGTCGTATGTTTTCTTGACCTAAAAGTAGAATAGAAAGCACATTTAGTGTTAGTGGTCATCTAGGGGGCGTAGACACCACAGGAAGACACAAAACACACAATCTTCATTGAAAGGGAGTGCAGACTCGGTGTTCTTCATTTCCTTAAAGGCCTCCAGTTGAAAGAGACAAGTGTGTACTTCCAGATGCCGCCCAAAAAGAGGGGCAAATTTCCTGATGGGAGACTGAAACCAGAAATCACGGAGAGGAAAGTATCAAATCATTCATCCTGTAGACATAGTGGTCAGTCCATTTGAGGTCGTCTGCCTGTTTGAAAGCAAGTTTCTGAAGTCCATCTTTCTTTCTGATGATCATCTTTCACAAGAGTCCAAAAATGATGAAATGTGTCCAGGGGGAACCACACAGCTGTGTGCTTAACATGTCTTCTTAACCAAGTCTTGATGTTGCAGTCCAAGTCCAATTTGACTGTTACACCAACATAGGGCTTATTGCTCTTCTCTGCAGGAAAAAAAGGCGCTGCACTGATGTGTGTGGTGGAGCTTAATTATTTGAAGAGTCCTGTGATGTCCCATTTGCCTCTTCCACCAAGGCATCTTGATCTTTTAAAATGATCTGTAGACAGGCTGTCTTTCCAGTTTCAGGCCATGTCATACAAGGCGTGCTTGAATAAGAGTCCAGTTGACAAGAATTCTGTTGACTTCACATTGAGCTGTCCATGATTCCAGACAAAAATGTCAAGAGGAATTGGTGATTAGTCTTAATATGTCCGCAAATTCTTCAAATTGTTTTACGAATCATTGGGCCAAATAACCAGATCGCATCCTTTGCATGCTGTGACTCCCTCCAGTGATGTGGCCGTTGCATGCCAGATACAGTGGAAGTTTGTGTGCAATCCAAATAAAAGCTGGCACTTTAGTTCAACCCATTCCCACCGCAACAGATTTGCAAGATGGATACAAAATTGCCTGCACAAGGAATCTCTGAAAATACTGAAATATTAAATGTGGAATTTTAGTGTGCTGTAACCTGGAAAAATAAGCCTCTATTAAACTAAAAAACTAGACAAAAAAACAAAAATGCAGAGTTTCTTGTCAGCATATGGACAAGACGTCATTTTAAAACACAGACATTATTGTGTCTGCAAACATACCTCTTTCTGAGTCACATCCCTCCGATTCCTAAAAAAAGATTACAGTAAATTCAGATTGAAAGAAGTTAAGTGAAAGAAGTTAAAAACAATAAAGTAGAATAAGGTGATTGTATCACTGTGATTTTTATCCTCAGTTTATATGCATATGCTGATGTAATGTTGACACATCACAGGTGTCCAACTCAAGGCTTGGGGCCAGATGTGGCCCAGCACATTGTATTATGTGTCCGCAAAAGCCTGGGAATTATTTTGATCAATTATGCGCTTCACTTTTTTCCTTCCAGAGGTATTTACACTTTTATTTTGACACAAAAAATGTAGTGTGTGCAGCTGTGGTTGCCAACCATGTTTTGCAGCACCCCCTTTTGGAGATTAAATTATGAATGTGCTGCAGGAAACACACTTCTAATGGTGTACAAAGCAGTTCAATATCCCTTTGTAGATGATGGTGATAATGCCTGTGTTTGCGTGAAAGACGAAGACTATGACAAGTGCATCAGCTTGTTGGGTATTTATTACCATTTTCAAGCTACTACCTTTTGAAATTGTAATATCATAACTGAATATTTTCTTATACCTAAAGTGCTAATAATGAAATGTGTTCACGAGAGACCCACGCCCCCACCTGAGAGCATGGAAATAAAGTAAACGGTATGCCGCTTACCTTGGAAGGCAGTTCATCTTCTGTGGTAGTGTCTATGTCCGAGTCCATTTTCCTTCCTAAAAAGTGGAATACAAGCCTTCACAATTGTGCTGATGTTTTAGGAAAACACAGTTATAGTGGTGTAAACAAAAGACTACCTTTGCCTTTTCCACTTTTACGAGTAGATGTACCTACTGGAGAAACCTGCATTTCAATGCTGCCAGTGTCGTCCCCTTCATTTCCAATAGCCTGAAAGAGTTAAACTCGTTCAACACAATCCAGGATAAATCATACCCACCCTAGTTACAGCATATTAAAATACAACCTTCCGTTTTATTTGTGTGACAAAAGGGTTAAGGCTTGTTCAGGAACGTAACCACTATTAAATCAACACTTCTGATTCAGGGTACAGCTCTGGTAAAGACGGAAAAGCAAAACGTCACACGGCTGCGACAATAACTACTTTAGTTTTAAAATGACAAATAATACGGAATAAAGACGTCTGACTACAATCGTCTGTCCCTCCTTCCAATGCTTAGTTTTTAATCGACAAAAACAGCTTCCAATTAAAACCGATTTCACTGATTTAAGTGTCGCGTTTTCTGTTTCGACACGGCTACTGTTAGCAAACGCGGATAAAATGCTATCAGTGAGGGAGGCTTACATTTTGCAATACTTTGGGGTATCTTTGAGTCAGTGTGTTGAGTATGGGCACAAATATAGAATGTGTCTTTCTACAACATGCTCTGTCCGATATATAATATTTAATTGTGTAGGTGTTTTAACCACATTCACATCGTAGGTTTGCTAGCTCACATGCTAGCAATTGGCTAACGGTGGCGAGTCTGCTACGCATTCCTCCCCATGTATTCTTATTTTACTCACACACGATATCGGTTATATTTACCCGTTTCAGCCTGGCGAGAAGCACACTCTTAACACCCGACGTATCCAAACATCTTCGTTTCAGTTCGGATTTAAGGTCAACGACCCTTAATTCTGACAATTTTTTCATAGCCATGGAAATGGCCCCCGACGCCATTTTACTGACTAACTTAAACTCTCGTGCGCAGGCGGACTGCGTGTCAGCCTTCTTCCTTGCTGTGTTGTATGTGTGCTTGCTTTGTCACAACAGTGCCACACACTGAAGTGGAGAACCAACTCCACTGCAAGCTTCATATTTGACATGTTTAACTGACACGATGTTGGGTGTTGCGTATAACCATAAACTTAATTCTCATTAAATGCATTGGGTAAGGGCAAACCTTCATGCTATTGTGCGTAAGAAATGAACACAGACCTCAAAAGTCATGTAGAACATGACAATAAAAGTAGTGACTTTGCTGAAATTCTGTGCGAGTAGAAGCACAGTACTATGACCTACTCGAGGTCCTCACAGTAAATGTTAAAGGTGCTCCATCCATACGTTTTCTATAAAGCTTATCCTCATTATGGTTGTGGGAGTATGCTGGAGTCTATAGAAAGCTAAAGGCCCTCTCAAAATCTTAACATGACCACCAGAGGGCGCGATGGTATTGATAAAGCGATTTCTTGGACATTATGTGCATAACGTTGGTCCTCGGATCATAATATTTTGCTCTTGGTAGTTTACAAAAAATAATATATATATATGTACAACGAGCTCTTCTGGGTGGATGAATCAAACTGTCGTAAAAGTGTCGTAAACTGGACCTAAACTGTCATCTAGTGCCCCCATGTGGCAATGAAAGCAAGTGGAGTATTGTCGGCAGCGAACAGACGACCTGCTGGGTAAACAACAGTGGACGACTGGAGAAGCAGGGATGGGAACTTCGTCGAGAGCTAACGGTGAGATACTTCTATTTTATCAAACAGACACACTTTCAATAGTTGTACTGTCATGCTAAAATTGAACCGAAATGACCGCGAAGCTAAATAGCGGCGTAAAGCCTTTTATTTGCTTAGTGTAGCTGAGCTAGCCTTCACGTTAGCTTCGCGCGTAGCCCTTCAGGGCCCATTGCTTTCGATGTTGCTCTCATCGGTTTGTGTTGTCACTTTCGCCATCCCAGCGTTTAAATAGCAATTCCGTGTAGGCCCAAAGAGTTACATCGAGGTTTATCTCGGATATGTATGTCTCGTTTGGCTGTCTGTCTGATTTTTTTTTACCGGATTTAACCCATCGTCACGGAAAGGATGGTGACACATTTCGCAAACAGCATTTATAGACAGATATTTGTCGTCTTTGTTGTCTTATTTGTGGGGTATGTCTCAGGCTAAGTAGCTAGCTCCACATCTCTATTCTATTTCTTCGTGATGGACGTCGTATTATCGCAAAGGTGTCGCCTGCTTCTCTGCGTTTCGGCGAAACAAGTTCATAGTCGCTTCGACAACGTCTGTGGGGGAGATATCCAGAAAGACAGCTGATATAGTAACTGTTGTCATAGAAGCTGTGCCGCACAGATTATGTTAAATTCACCAAATTGACACATTCCGATTCCACCAGGCCGGGAGGCACGGTTATTGCCGTTCGCATCTTGACTTATCCACAGCTGCAAGTGCTATGACACCATATTTTCTCTAGCACCAGAAGCCATGTTGGAACCGACTATATCGCCATTTGATCTCACCGAGCAGAAATGTTTATTCTTAGTCTACACGCATATAACATTTTGTCCTGTGTCTTCTGATGCATGTGAAATGTATGTCATTGCTTCGCTTTAAAGACTCTCACGCCACGTACAAAATATGCATCCTAAGTGGGCGTCAATGTTGAGACATACTGGCACTGAATAGGAAGACAAAAAAAAGAAATGAACATCACAGCCTATCATTATTAATCCATAATGCTATAGCAATATGCATCTACTAGACAGTACATGAACTTTCAATGGAGAAATGTAATCAGGTTTTTGAGAAAGTGATATGCTGTCATAAATAGCATTGCTCCATCGTTTACTTTCTAAACATCTCTTAAAGGAAATGTTCAATACTTTGTAACCGATCAACATGAATGAGCTGCATATTTTGGTCTTGAGATGAAATCGGAGAAATCGGTTTGTATCCTGGTATGAGATTCTAAAATGTGTAATTTTAATAATAATAATACATTTTATTTGTATAGCGCTTTTCAAAATACTCAAAGACACTTTACACAAGAATGGAGTTGAATAAAGCAAGTAAACAGAATAGAAGACACACCAAAATACAACATTCATTAATACACAGTTAAAACATGAGTAAAAGCGGGGCGGGAAATATCTTTTGAAATATCTTTATTAAAAGAGAAAAAATGGTCAGGTCAAAAGACAAATTTTTAAACCATATTACAGATCACAATGAAAGTGGAACATATGTATTTAAAATTGAATAAATCACTGAATTCTTTAATAAAAAAATTCTGTCAGGTCACATAGTGGCCTAGTGATTAGCATGTTGGCTGCAGAGGAAATCTGGAATAACTGGGTTTGTATCTCTTGTTTAGGCATCCCTGTTTGGAGTCTGCATGTTCTGCCTGTACGTGTATTTTCTCTGGGTACTTTGGTTTCCTCCCACATTGAGAAAATATGCATGTTAGGTTAATTGGACACGCTAAATTGTCCACAAGTGTGAATATTGCCTCTATGAAGATGTTTCAAGGTAATATGTGTTGATGGTCGGCAATTTTCAAAGAAGAGAGCTCCATACTGCTAGCAAATTCAAGCAGAAGCGTGACTGGCAAACATATTTTTGTTTTAGTGACACCTCAAACATCTTAAGAGATGTTTATTTCTATGAAACACCAAAAACAACACAGAGAAGATGATTTTGATCATAAAGTAACTACCATTTATTTGCACATTTAGAACATAAAACAAAACATAACGCAAAATAATCATCTATTTACAGATGTTTGCATGTGTTGGAGCTATTTACAGATGTGTGTGTAAACTATAGACGTATGTGTGAATGTGTGCATGTGTATGCAAACTATTTATAGACGCACAACAACGGCGTCACCAACGTCACCCTTATACTTCTCGATTGGAAGAGATCCACAGCCAGACAAACTCTGCGCCAGTGTAAGCTGCCTGTATTTTTGTCTCTGCTGGATTTGTCGCCATTTCCCTCCGTCAGTGCACATTTCAGCAACTCCTATCTTAAAAGAGTTAAAAGTTTTGAGATTGTGTTCGTTGAATTTCTAGAAGATTCCACATTAATCAGTATATTTCCATTTTTAATAGCCAATTCCGTGGAAATCAGAGCCTCGTTAGTGTGGCTTGCATAAGCGAATAAGCGGCCGACAACTCTTATTACTTCTTGAACGAGTCTCATGTTTACCGAAATTCTTAGTAGTAGTGAAAAGAGCCAACTGAGGGTTTCAGGACGCTTGCTGATGTTGTGGAAGTTGCATTTAAAGAAGAGGTTCCCAGACTTTTTAGTCGCATACTCCTGAGGACATTTCATCTGAAGCCACGATCCTCCTACTCCTGCACACTTAAAAAAAAAAAAAATATATATATATATATATATATATAGCACTTACATTTGAAATATTTAACATAAATGGTTAATTTTATAGTACTTTAGTATAAAAATATCAAGTTTCACATGAGCACTATTTATTCATGGTCACATGGTATACTGTATATTAAACCTTAAAACGTCTTTGTAAGCGACATAGGTCACTTTTGTTGTGCGTATATCTGTCTAACGCACAGAAAAGAGACATGTGTTCAAATTCCCCCAAAATTAGTTTTCCTTTAAGGACCAGTGATTGGCCAGAACATTGTAATTGGTGCACACCCAGTTATGCCAATCCCTAGTTGCAATGTGATTGAACAGTGGTTTCGAAACTCTTACCTGCAGTGGTACAGCTAACCACGCCATGGTGTTGTGTTCTTAAACTGGTGCATCACACCTCAACGTCAGGGTCAGGAGGCTCGGCGAGCACATACCTAGCTGAGGATATCCGCTTTGTTCGATCACCGACAGAGCAGGGCCTTGTGGCTGTTGTCACCTATGCTATGATATATACTGTTTTATCCTGTTGTCGCCGAATGCCTTGTCTTTTTGTCCACTTATGAACAGTGTGGGAAATTGGGAAATGGGACTTTATATTGTGGGGTGGGCATTTCGCCAACCTGCACTGGCACACAGTTCATCATTTGCATCCCTGCTGCTTTACATGTGTGATTGCGTGACAAAACTCCAATTACGACTGGTGTTCCAAAATTAGTCTGGGTGTGCTTTGACATGTTTCTAATTTATTCAAACTCTTGAGTCTGGGGTGTCATATAGGAACATGATATAACCCTGCTTGGGAAGACCAATCACATGCAGCATACCCGTCTTTTATAAAAGACAGTAGACACCAAAATCATTTACAAGGTCAAAACCCACTGCACCATCGCTCTATTAAATAGACATGTCACACGATTAATGCCATCTCGTTGCCGTGTGCGATACAGAGAGCAGTGAATTATAATTGCACTGCTATGTAGAGACAAAAAGCTGACATGCTGTCATGTCGATAAGATAAATATATTAATGCTATTCACTCTTTTCAGTATAAAATAAATTAGAGATTAGGGGTGCCCCGATTGACCGGCCACCGATTGATTGGTATTGGCCGATATTAGTGGAAAAACACAGTATTGATATCGAGCGATTATTGATTTATAATGCCAATCCACTCTGCTGATCAGAGTATTCTGAATCCAGAATAACCATGCCTGTCGTGTGTGGGACTTCCTGTCTTTGTGCGAGTGTTTTTTTTTTTTTATAGATTGTATCCACGCAGTGTCTAATCAGGAAAATAATCACATCCACACAGGAACAGATGAAAACAATGTAATATGCAAAACAGAGAGACAATGTGACACACTTAGACTATAGAAAAAAGAACATTCATGCATAAGGTTTGTCGTCTGCTTGTTCAGATTGAAGACGATGTAGATGCAGAAATGGTGAAGACAAAAAATATCTAGAGACATGTCTGTCGAAATAGTCACATATGATGCTGGCGCTTCACCAGTACACAACCAGTCACTTATGGTCACGTGACGTTGTCATCGTTCTGGGAAAGTAAGGTTTTGCTTGTCCACGCGGAAACGACACAGCGGCATTATTAGATTTCAAAATAATCTTTCAGGGCAAGGCTGGCATTACAATTGAAAATGTTCCTGTGTGACAACATCTTTGTTGTATTTTAGAATGGGCTTAAACGTCACCATGCTGGTATTTGGCATTAATCCGGGAGATCTTGCACTTCTGTGAAATTTCTACTAGAACTAGTACGAGTAGTACTGTACCTCTTTTGGTGTCACTTCATGCTACACACTCAACAGCTTTGTGGATGTCCTACTTTGATTTGAACAGTATTGGCTCATCTCTTACAAGTGATTCTAGAATCCAACCACATAGGCCAACCAAGTGGATGACTCATGGAATCAAACCATTCGTCCCAGTTAATGAGATATTAGCATACATTCTTTTGTTTTGTCTTTTGCCTGCAGCTTCTTCTGCTCCCTTTTTGTGGAGTTTAAGAACAGAAAGTGAGCGTCATTGAGTGTTTGTCCTGATCTTACAGGTAGGAGTAGGGCATGTGTGAAGCTCCGTAAAGCATCTAACTTCCCATGTCATCTCAGTATGACATGTTCAAACGGATGTCGACATGCTTCCTAAATTTATCACAGATGATAAAACAGACCATTTCTAGATTACTTCATTTCAGTTATTAACTCCCATGGGTAAAGTCACGATTAGTAGGCTTTCAGCAGAATGACTTGTAACTAAACTATCTTGTTATTCTTTTCCTCTCTTCTAGGTGTTGTGAGATGAAGTGGTTCGACGCATAGGAAGTGCTGCGTGCCTATTCACTCTGTTAGCTTGGTCAGGACAGACCTGCCACTATGAAGAGTGAGGTGCCATCCGAGCCCTCCAGCAGACAGGAGCATCTGAAGGAGCCTCTGGTGAACCCGGAGCCCATGGAAGCAGCCAAGAGTTTCCCTAGCAACATGGAGGTGATAGGAATGGCAGACAGCGAATTTGCAACTCTGTGCTCAGAATCCAGGCATCGGACATTGAGGGACACGGGGGCTCACAAGGACTCAGAGAGAGGGCGCCGAAAAAGAAAAGTCCAACAGGCTGGACCGTCTGACTGTTCGCTCAAAGTGGGCCATTTTAGTGAGACTTCTGTGGCCCCCCAGCGTCCCAGGGAAGAACTTTTACAGCACTCTAGTGAGGATGAACGCAATCACGAGTCATCGTTTAGTGACTGTGCGTCATCGCCTTCCTCCAGCTTACGATTTGGTGACTCGGACACACTCAGTTCTGAGGAGGACGGAGAAGCTGGACCCACTGGGGGCCAGCAAAAAACACCTGTCCTGACAACGGGAGCCACTGGAGTTAGTCTTCGCCCTGTTGTGGGCCGAACGAGGCGGACCCGCTCACACAAATGGGTGCGGCCTGAAGCAGAGTCGGTGTTGCTGAAACGGCCATGTTTGAGCAGTCGGCGGCCTCTACATAGGAAACGATTTGTGAAATCTGTTCCTGGGGGAGGGCAGCGTACGCAGAAGCAAAAGGAGCGACTACTACTGCAGAGGAAAAAACGAGAAGTGATTGCACGTCGAAAATATGCTTTACTCAATAGCACAAGTAGTTCTAGTGAGGAGCTGAGCAGCGGGTCATCCTCCCCCTCCTCGACTGAAGCAGAGGATGAGCTGTACGTGGATGTCAGCAGTACCAGCAGCCAGCCCAACAGTGCTGCTGTAGCCACAGGTAATTACTGACCTTGATTCCGTAGTTCTCTTGACTGTCTGCATGTATGTATAATTGCATCCAATCTGTTTATCATACCCTTATGCTGCAGTGAGCTGGTGTACAAATCAATCTATGCTTAAAGGGGAAGTGCACTTTTTTTTGGAATTCATAATCCTTATGTGAAACACATTTATTTCCTCTTTTTTTGTGCATTCTAGCACAAGAAAACAAGTTAATGAGCGAGCTAACAACAGATGTCATGGGAAATACCTACTTTGACGCTAAAGTCCTCACAAAAACCTAAAAAGGACAGCTATATAGAAAGCCACTAAAATGACATTGACGACATGAAATATTTAACAAAACACAGTAAGGAATTCAAGAGCGATAATGTAAATTGATAAACTGTTGGAAAATGTGGATGCTTTAAAGAACAAAAATGATAAACGGATCTCGTATCGCAAATGATATGTATAATTGATCATTTGGAGCAGTCCACACAAATGAGCAACATGACCGTGACTTGCACGTTACACACTGGCATCAGAAGCTGATAAGAGGAGAACAAGATGTTGCTTCAACAGAGCAACAGGTGGCCAACTTTCTGCAATCAAAGCTGGTGTTTGTAAACATTGATATATGCATTTCAATGTCTAGCAGAGAGAACACTACATGTCATTGGTTTTGCAGAGAAGCAAGCTGAAAGGAACAAACATCCGCATAAATGAGCAGCCGACAAAACGCCACACTGACACCAAGAAAGCACACGACTCAAGTCGCCAAACCTTAATGCCTAATAAAAATTTGTCATACGGTTGTCATCCGCCAGTAAACAGCTATAAAATACAAATTAATAAGTTGTAATCATCACATGCCCCCAGCGGGTATTTTTGAACTGCGGTTGTCTTGGCTTGGTGAAAACACAGTCATGGATGCACAGTAAAGCAAAGAGAAATAGTCACAGCAATGCAACATCAATATTGTTTTGTGATAATATGAAATAACACACATTTAAAAAATCGGCCACCACCAATATGTTGTTTGACAGTGACTGCTCAATGATGAGTGAATTTGGCATCAGAACTCAAAAGAATAATTAATTTTCTATGACACTTGTCCTCACTAGGTCAGGGTACACTATGGACTGGTTGCTAGCTAATGGCAGGACACATACTGTATAGACATAGCTTTGATTGATAGGTTTACTAGTGTAATTTTCCAATTCTTATATTTTCTGCAGCTGTCACATGGTCATTCAGTCAGGAAGGCTTTCAGCAAATAGTTTAGCTTCCAATGTTTTGGCTTCTTGTTCAGACACGTAAGGATCAATGTCATGATGCACCTCTCTAGCTAGTAAAAAAAAAAAAAAAAACGGGTGCATTGTAGGTTTGCAGTGGAACCAGTGTTTCCACCAAGCGGTCCCGTTCACTTTGGTTTGCTATTGTATGGTTCGGTTCAGTAATCCTGATCCGACCGGTTTGACCATGTGTTGTGTAGATGGGATGGTGGCGGCTACATCAACTAACTAACTAATCATGACATAAGCAATCAACAGACGGGCAGCAGTTGTATTTCCTGATCCTCTCCAATGCAATGGCCCCAAAATTTGTGCAGTTTAGAACTGAACCGAGGCACACTCCATGATGAACACGGGGCTAACTATGTTGTCGGATAAAGGCTTCCATACTCACCCACAATTTAATCTTGTCACATGTGAAGATGTGCAACCGACTGCAAAATCTACATCAAGTTAAACAGACAACCGCAGCCAAAGGACATCAAGGAAATGGACAAAGATTGAAGTTGACATCATTTTGACTGCAAGGAAATAAAAGACACATCTCATAAAGACTGAAGCAGCTTTGTCATCAACAATTGACAATAACAACTTTACAATCACCATGACAAATTCATCAACATAAAGCAATGCAATTAAGGTATTGCAGAATATATTTACAGATATCATTTATAAATTGTCTGAATCAGTCAAAACTTTTGCTCCAGTATTTATCCAGATAGCCTGAATGTTTTTTATTTACTTGTCCTTTTTAATGTTTCCATTTACTGAAACATATTTATAACAATAATATATTAACAAATTATAACTACCTTAGTACTGATAAAATTTGAAGTTTTATTGTATCTTATTAGATTTTGTTCATTTTGTTTTGTGACTCAAAATAGAACCTTTTTTATATATGAGTATTGAAATGGTATTGGTTGTTGTGGGTCAGTGAAGTGGACAGTATGTTTTAATGTTCTCCAGGCGGTCTGTGATGGAAATTATAGCCAATTGTACCACTTTTACATATTTATGTAACTCCCTAGATTTGTTTAAAATGTTTCTGTTCTCATCTTTGGCAAATTACCTATTTGTGCATATGAATGGCATTGCCTATTTTCTGATTAGCAGCAGCAGCATAAAATCAGGTGATAGCAATGTATGGAAACAGAAGGTCTCTTGAGGGAAACCAAGGTACTTGTTTGTCATAGTGAAAAGCAAGGATGCAAGTCAGCCATGATCTAAACCCAATTGGTCATGTTACAATGAGTATTCCAATGGAAATCCATGCCTTTATTGCAGATAATACATTCAAAGGCACCATTCATCTGCATTCTCAATAAATACCTCTAGATGAACACACACTGATTGATGAATATTTTTTAATTTTTACATTTGTTTTATTTGATCCAGCTTGTTTGCAAAATTTCCCTTGTGGGTTGTAAGACCTGTGTTGTTTTTGTAACCACATAAAAGCCTCACCTTAGTCCCAGTTAGTTGCAGTGGGTGCTAAGCACCAGCGCTCAGGGGATCAACATCCCATTGGGGAAGTTATGAACTTCGCTTGCATTGGCAAGTTGTTTGCAGTTGTGCACAAAAACACTCCTGCTAAACAGAATGTTTACCATGTCACACCGCCGGATGTAGGATTTATCACTATGTTTCATATCTTAGTGATGCATGGATGGCATTACATAGGTTGTCTTGCAAAATATCTTGGCTTAAACTGAAATATTGCATTAACCACTATAAAAATCGCATGAGTTTCTGTATATTTATGATTGCAAATCCAGATACGAAAGATTGATAGTATGAAATAAGTTGTCTGTTAATGTAATGGTGTTGTCAAGGTATTAAAGATGCTGCAATACATTATCTAAAAGTCTAAAAATCTAAAAAAATCACTGTGTCAATCTGTGTGAGGCTACCGCAACTCAACTTATTTTATGTTGATGCTTAGGTGCTCTGGATGAAGACGTGGTTGTGATTGAGGCTACTCCAGCTCCAGCACCTGCTGTCCCCGCCAGTGAGGAGATCAACGTCACCTCGACAGACAGTGAGGTGGAGATCGTCACAGTTGGAGATGGTTTTAGGTAGGAAACATTTTCATTTTCAACATAACAAAATGGGCCGATATACTCTCTAAGCCTATGTAGAGGCTCAGGGGTCTTTGTTGACACTATTGTCAACAGTCATCAATTGACTAATGCTATTATGTCAAATGATGAACTATTTTGGTTCAATGTAAAATGAAAAAACTACTAGAATAATTAGAGTACCTTGATTATTACAAATAGTTGAGGATTTTTTTTCAGTGGTTAGCAGGCGCCGGACAGTATGCCAAGGCAATGAAAGAAAACCAAATGTAAAAAAGACATACATTTTGGCTAAATAGCAAATTGAACACTGTGAGGTGTATCCGTTGTAACAGCAAATTTTATGAGTTGCATCATTTCCTCCCGAATGGAGCGGGAGGTAAACTTAACGTAGTGCAAATCAGGGAGATTAAGGTTAATGTACCTTACTAACACAACATTGCAGCGTGCAGGGCTAACGTTGTCTTAAGTAAGACTACTGTTGAATGTGTGGCGGTTTATTACAATGGCAACATGACTTCTGCAGGGTTTATTTCAGCGAGAGGGAGAATGACAGCGATGTTATTATGTTAATTATTGCAGGTTAATGTGGTGCATACCCCTTCAACCACCATTTCTCGATCACGACAACAAGCCAAAAGGACTTATATTTTGCTCATAGAGCCGAACCCACTAGCGGACCCTGACGGAGGTAGGACAAAAGTAGGGTTATCCAAAGTGCGGCCCAGGGACCATCTGCAGAAAATGGCTCATTTGTCATTATATTACTCACTTAGTAATTGAGAGTAATGTGTTCCACTACAGAGGTGTTTTAATTTTACTTTGAACACTTTACATTGAGCCGCTGTGGTGTAGTGGTTAGCGGGTTTGAATCTCCACTCACAAGCATCATTGGTATTCGTCAGGAAGGGCATCCGGAATGCTGAAGCCAAAAATCAATATGCGGATCAAAAAAGATCCGCTGTGGCAACTCCGTAATTAGGAAAAAGCTGGAGAAAAAAAAGACTTCGAACAATATGCGGTAGAATACTTGATTATTAAAATATTTGATAGCTGCAGCTCTAGTCAGTAGGCCAACATTTTTCCCACAGAGCACCTCTTTTCTATGAATACATGTTGTTCAGTGTTCTGGCTGCTGTGTTGTGTTGATGCTCCCTAGCAAAGCAGTGCATTAAGAGATCATTCCAGTGTTTCAGCAGTGCACAGTGGGATGCTTTCGAGAGCCGTCCTACCCAGAACGCAGTGTGTTACAACAACCAGAGTAGTCAATATGGATCTATTAGAAAACACACTTGATCAGTCCCTGTTCTCATGCTACAGTTGAGCTTAGGACGCAGTCACAAAAGCATTAGAGATATTGCCCAAACTGTAGTATAATTAGAGTATTTCCAGATTATTTGTCTGTTTTTTTTCAATATTCAGACAGTAAAGAATGTGACACTGATTCAATATCATAAATATATTGATAAAAAAAATAATAATTTTGTCCCTTGGACGGCATGACAGTTTATGGCAACTGTGATCTATTAAGCTTTCTACAATGGTATTGAGAAGGAATAATTGTTTTCAAGAGCACCATAAACCTTTTTTTAACCGTTTTAACCTGTACATGTTAAACCAAATAACAGGCTTTCCACACCACAAGGTTTGCCAAGCATCCATTCCACTAGTGCACATGTTTACAGTGTATTGTTTTCCTCCAGGCTTCACCCCTCCCATCCTCAGGGGTTCGTGGTGGCAAGCAGATATTTACAAAATAATCCCAAGTCTACTTAATTAGGAACCCTTCCCTTGTGGATGGTTTCTCTGCCCTGGGAGATGCTGAGGAGCTCGGCCAATTACTGCATTCAGTCTGCATTCCCCTCTCATGATTTTGTGTTTTTGTGTGCGTTTAGTTTGCTTTAGTTCCCTATGTCATCCATGAAAACAGACCTATTATCTTTGGGTTTTAGGTAAAACAAGATATTCATACACTTGACTTTGGAAAAGGGCGATGGACATTTTTGCCTCTTTTCTGTTATATTGCAGACTAAACCACTAACTGTCTGTGTGTGGTTTATATTATTATTATATTGGTAGTTGCAGCCTGAAAACACCATCCATCCATTTTCTGTGTCGCTTATCCTCACTAAGGTCATGGAGGTATGCTGGAGCCTATCCCAGCTGACTTGCGGCATTATTATTTCCAGCAACGCAACCAAACTAGCTGTGGTGTATGCAGTGTTTCGCTGCGGGTTGTAAGCACCAACATAGTTTGTGTGTTTACAGGTCGCGTTCCCTGGGGGGTCTTGGCAGGTTATGGGCTAACAGTTGCTCTCAGAATCGTCTCCAGGACTCTCGAGGAAGACACCGATTGTCGACCGTCATCCAGCCGCTGCGTCAGAATTCCGGGGAGGTGGTGGATCTAACTGTGGATGAAGATGGTATGTATAACATCAGTCCATGTTCATTGATGATGGTCTCCATTCAGAGCTACGCTGTCTTAGAAGCTGATGGACTAGTACTACTATTCTTCTTCCTGGTGTAAAGGGATGAATGATGCAACTCAGAAAGGCATAGGTATAAATACAGCCCATTAGGCTGGAAACTCAAACTCAGAAAATACATTTTATAGAGCAGAGTATCAGAGAGAAATACATTTTTGAAGATGTAAAGTAGATGAAGCGCACATGCTGGGATGCTAATAAGATTCTCTCTTCTTTCTGGCTGTTAAGCCTTTGCTGACCAGCACACACTCACTTATCACACACCCGAGGTTTACGTTCGTGACTTGTTTATACTGTGACCATATTATACTGCCGTCGTGCTCGAGGACATTTGTTTTTTTTAACAAATGGTATTCATATTGAAAATGTGCATGTACACACCAACCTGATTTACATACATGCCTGTCTTTGCTCATAAATTGATTCACTCAGGCAGTGGGAAAAAACAAAAACGTCGACGAAAGGGGACATTTTACTGACTGAAATGGAGTCACTCGACTGGATTACACACTGTAGCTATATAATACAAATTTTAAATACATATTTTATCTGCTTTGGAATCTGTCTTTGTCCATAGACCTCTCGGTCGTGCCAACAACGTCTGGCAGCATTCATCCTCAAACAGTCAGGTCGTCCTCGTCATCATCTTCCCAGCATGCCTCTACCTCAGAGCTCAATGATGCCCCAGGGCCCTCCACTAGCTGCCCAGGCTCAATACCAGACAGTATGCACACACCGAGGCCAAGTGGCTCGAATCGAGCAGCCGCAGAGGGTAAGACAGCATGTTGCAATCAGCTGCTGTTAAGACACTGGAAACATGGGACGTTTTTAGTTAGACAGCTTAGGTCTTCAACTTGGGCTTTTCTGTTGTATTTGCAAGAGATGTGTTTTTGTACTGTATAAACTCTCTGCTGCTTTTAGCCTGCATCTTTCTCATCTCTACACTCCTTCTCAGCAGATGAAAGCAGACCAGGTTTGTCAGGTTCAGCGGGAGAGAATGCAGGCACCGCCATGCCTAGGCTGCCTTCATGCTGTCAGCAGCACTCCCCATGTGGAAGGCCCTCCCCTGGTCATCTGTCCCTCAGCCACTCCCATTCAAGTTGCATGCAGGCCTCGTCGTCTCAGACCAACGGGTCCCAGCACAGTCACAGCAACGCGCACCATTTTGTGCTCCACGTCCATCACCCGACACCGCAACCCCCGGGCACACTGCCTTTTCAGGAGCCTAGCTGTGCTGTGGAAAGACCGAGTGCACTGCCTGCACCCTGTGCTGGAGTGAGCAGCAGCAGCAGTAGTGGTGGCAGCAACAACAGCACAGCTCACTACCACGACCAGGTAAGGCTGCATCCACTGCAAATATACTCAGTATTAGTAGGAGTAAACATTTAAGTTGCACCTGTTTTCCAGAGCTCCAAGTAAAGTTTTTGTCAATAGTCAACTACTGTATATGATATTACGGTGACAAATATGCATCATGGGCATCCATTGCATTTTGCAGTTAGGGGGTGTCAGTGTTGTGGAGTTTAGTACCACAGCCTCCAAAAGACATTTATTAATAGGCATTCTCTACTCACAGCAAACGCTGCCAGTGGACCTGAGCAACAGTAGTGTTCGAAGCGGCGGGGCAAGTTTCCACGGTAGCACCTCTGCCTTTGACCCCTGCTGTCCAGGCTCCACCTCACGACCTCCTGCTTACGTTTCCCAAGCCACCCCTGGACCCAGCCAACCTGCTGCAGTGGACTCTTTCACCTCCACCATGGTGGCGCAACCTCAAACACAGCTTCAGCAGCACTGTAGACATTACATGCACCCTTCTTGTAAGTATGCACTTGTCTTCATTGTAAATGTTAGGTAATCATGTGACTGGTGGAGGGATGGTTGCTGTTGATAAAAATATCTCAATTTTTCACTTTCCCCTCCATTCAGATGGCTCTCTGGCACGGTCGTTGCATCATCAGCCCTCTACTGCCTGCCCTCATTCCCACGGGAACCCCCAACTTACACCCCAGCCCCCTCCACAAGGCGATTATGTTCTTCCCCATAATATCCACTCCTTTCATCCACCGCTGCCATCTCACCCGTCAGGCCACACTGTGCCCACTGCCCCTCCTCTACCTGCCCACCACCTCTCCAGCTCAAGTGCCCCACTGGCCCAGCACTTGCCGACAGACCACCAGGCCCTGCCGCACCATATGCCCCCACTGGGGTCAGTTCAGCGGCTCCATCAGCACGACATGTTGCAGAGGATGGAGGTCCAGAGACGCAGAATGATGCAGCACCCGACGTTAGTACCGCCATCTTTAACATCCGTAGTGTGCAATACTTTGCAAAAGCCTTAGTTAGGATGCATAAGTGCGGTCACACTAAGAAATGCAGTCAAAGTGTGTATAAGTGTGCAACGACAGTAAGTAAGTAATTTGGGACAGCAGTCCACTGTCAAAATTTGCACACTTAGAAACTAGTACAGTGAAGAAAATAAGTATTTGAACACCCTGCTATTTTGCTATTTCTCCCACTTAGAAATCATGGAGGGGTCTGAAATTTTCATCGTAGGTGCATGTCCACTGTGAGAGAGATAAACTAAAAAGAAAAATCCAGAAATCACAATGCATGATTTTTTAACAATTTATTTGTGTGATACAGCTGCAAATAAGTATTTGAACACCTGTGTATCATCTAGAATTCTGACCCTGAAAGACCTGTTAGTCTGCCCATTAGAAGTCCACCTGCACTCCATGTATCATCCTGAATCAGATGCACCTGTTTGAGGTCGTTAGCTGCATAAAGACACCTGTCCACCCCATACAATCAGTAAGACTTTAACTTGTAACATGGCGAAGACCAAAGAGCTGTCCAAAGACACCAGAGACAAAATTGTACACCTCCACAAGGCTGGAAAGGGCTACGGAGCAATTACCAAGCAGCTTGGTGAAAAAAGGTCCACTGTTGGAGCTATCATTAGAAAATGGAAGAAGCTAAACATGACGGTCAATCTCAATCGGAGTGGAGCCCCATGCAAGATATCACCTCGTGGGGTCTCAATGATTCTAAGAAAGGTGAGGAATCAGCCCAGAACTACACGACAGGACTTGGTCAATGACCTGAAAAGAGCTGGGACCACCGTTTCCAAGGTTACTGTAGGTAATACACTAAGACGTCATGATGTGAAATCATGCATGGCACGAAAGGTTCCCCTGCTTAAACCAGCACATGTCAAGGCCCGTCTTAAGTTTGCATATGACCATTTGGATGATACAGAGGAGTCATGGGAGAAAGTTTTATGGTCAGATGAGACCAAAATAGAACTTTTTGGTCATAATTCCAATAAGCGTGTTTGGAGGAAGAAGAATGAAGAGTACAATCCGAAGAACACCATCCCTACTGTGAAGCATGGGGGTGGTAGCATCATGCTTTGGGGGTGTTTTTCTGCACATGGGACAGGACGAGTGCACTGCATTAAAGAGAGGATGACTGGGGCCGTGTATTGTGAGATTTTGGGGAACAACCTCCTTCCCTCTGTCAGAGCATTGAAGATGGGTCGTGGCTGGGTCTTCCAACACGACAACGACCCGAAGCACACAGCCAGGAAAACCAAGGAGTGGCTCCGTAAGAAGCATATCAAGGTTCTAGCATGGCCCAGCCAGTCTCCAGACCTGAACCCAATCGAAAATCTTTGGAGGGAGCTCAAACTCCGTGTTTCTCAGCGACAGCCCAGAAACCTGACTGATCTAGAGAAGATCTGTGTGGAGGAGTGGGCCAAGATCCCTCCTGCAGTGTGTGCAAACCTGGTGAAAAACTACAGGAAACGTTTGACCTCTGTAATAGCAAACAAAGGCTACTGTACCAAATATTAACATTCATTTTCTCAGGTGTTCAAATACTTATTAGCAGCTGTATCACACAAATAAATTGTTAAAAAATCATGCATTGTGATTTCTGGATTTTTCTTTTTAGTTTATCTCTCTCACAGTGGACATGCACCTACGATGAAAATTTCAGACCCCTCCATGATTTCTAAGTGGGAGAAATAGCAAAATAGCAGGGTGTTCAAATACTTATTTTCTTCACTGTATGTACACAGTGTAAACTGTATATGTACTGACAGAAGTATTCCATTTTGAGGCACAGCCTAAGGCAGCATTGCCTGACAGTAATTCTAATGAAGCCTCATGTACATCAATCTTCTTTGCCCTCTTTTTTATGTAGACGAGCACACGAGCGTCCTCCTCCTCATCCTCACAGAATGCACCCAAACTATGGTCATGGACACCATATCCATGTACCGCAGACTATGTCTTCCCACCCTCGCCAGCCTGAGCAAAGAACAGCATGGTCAGTCCGAGAGGCTTTATCATCACATCCACGGTTTTATGTCCATGCCTACTGTAATGACCTTGAACACTGCTGTTTTTTTTTTCAACAGGGAGCTCGGCATCGAGGCTGGAGTGACCGTAGCGTCTTACCCTTCAGGGCACCTGCACTCCCACCTGCACCACTACCACCCCACTTCCAGACTGCACCACTTCCCCATCCCCTTCATGGTAACACATAAGAATTTCATTTGCATAACTATGACTCACTGTTAATTGAATTGTGTTTTAGATTTTTTTTTTCCTGACCTCACTTATTTCAAGGATGGTGTGTCGAAGCTTATGAATTATGCATGAAAAATTAATGGTAGCTCATCAAGCATTTCCAGAACACACTCGATAAGCTGCGAAACCTTGAGGAAAAATCTATTCAAAAATATAGGCGACTGTTTGCTCTTCTCAGCGTCTGCTGACTTTTTAATTTAAACAACTTTAATTAAACGCACGGATTTAAAAATGACCATTGGTTTTTCTGAATATATGATGACTTAAGTTGTGTCTTACTGTTTGTTTGTTTGCATAATGCTAAAGCAGCATACATTTCTTTTCTCCCCCCCCCCCGACAGCACACTGGCATATCTGAAGTCACTTACCCACACATTCGCTACATCTCATCTAGAATGACCGGCTTTGGAAGAACATATGAGGTGAGAACTTTGGGGACAAAGCCATTGATAACTTCAGTTGTGGAGAGGTAGATGAGCAATAGGATAGGGATCATGCTGCACATTAGAGGGGTAACTAAAGACCACAGCCCTACAGATCCAGCCGGATCCTACACACAAGATACACACTCACCGTGTGTATCTTGGAGTGGGAGAAAAGGAGGACCTAAAGTTTTTCATATTCAGAAAAAAATAAACCTAAAGTAAAAATGAAACTAAACTAAAAACCTGCCTTTTTCAATGAAACAAAAGAAAAAATGGGACTTCTGTAAACATAGTACAGCTGCATATCAACATGTGAAGTGCAGAACTATTCTCTTATCTACTGAACAACGGCAGCACGCTTCATTTTATGTACTCATCTTTGTCCGTTTATGGAGGGGAACTGTTCACCTGATGGTATAAGTTGAATCTCTACCTCGACTGAACCTAAATTAACACCTAAGTCACTCGTACTCATACACAGAACACAGAAAGGACATAAAACACCTGTATAAGGACCACTGGTACACACAAGGACAAAATAGTTGGTACCCCTCTGTTAATGAAATAAAAACACACAATGGTCACTGAAATCACTTGAAATTTACAAAAGTTATAATAAATTTGAAAAATATTGAAAATTAAACAATCAAAATCACTTTTGAATGGTTGATTAACATAATTATATAAAAAAATTAAAAACATTTTTGAAGAGGTACCATCATTTTTGTCCAGGCCTGTTTCATTAATTTTTTTTTTAAATAATTGTTAATCAACAATTCAAAAGTGATGGCTGATTTAGATTTTTAATTTTCAATAAATTTTTTTGTTACTGTTCTTTCTTTAACTGAGGGGTACCAACAATTTTGTCCATGTGTGTATGTTACATATAAGATATGTGCAAACATATGCTGACCATGCTTCGTATAGGTTTAATATGCCAAAAGGCATAGTCTTTAAAAATAACTGTATCTATGTTGACTTTTTTTTTTTAAATCACAGTAACTGCAGCATGCCGATTCACATGTGTGCTATGTCCACATGTGAAAGCAGCGTTGTGTCAGTCAGTCCGTGAAAATATTCACTCCCAAAACACCAGAAATGCAGAGTGATTGACAGCTTGCACAATCAGAACAGAATTAGGTGTTATGAGTTTTGTGTTTGTCTTCCATGAAGGACCTGCTGCATTTAGAGGAACGACTGGGGACTGTAAACCGAGGAGCCTCTCAGGGAACCATAGAGAGGTGCACTTACCCACACAAATACAAAAAGGTGAGGCCTTTTGTGTGTGTAGAAAAAATATTGACATTATTGGATGTAATTTTGATGATAAATTTGCAGTGTGGCTTGGGACAGAGTGGTCTTTAGTACTCACTTTAGCCAAATACTGTAGTGTCTTTTAGCTGTGAATGCAGATACTGTTGGGGACGGGTTTCCCTAGTGTGTAACTAAATAAGCCATCTAACACCCTGCCACCCAATACAGAAGGTGTTGGAGAGAGACATTGACCAACAGTTAACCCCTGAAGCTTGGGCATCTATTGGAAAAAATATGCACGCAACCCCTGAATCGGTGAGAAATAATGAACAAATCAATTTGGAAACAAGTCTCTGCTCACATGTACACTAGATGTTAGGGGGGGGGCATGTTACTCATACAGTTTTTTTATTTACAGGACAAAATGACCATTCTCTCTGTCCCCAAATGAATCCTGAATGTTTCTTTTACAAATGATTCTATACTCAATTCTATAGTTGTAGCATTTTCATGTTTTTTATAACACAATGGGATTATTCAACATGGACTTAGCTTTGCCCTTGGATGCTCCTCCTCAATTATGATGTCTCCTAATCTTTGTCACATCACAGAGAAAGCTGCATGGCAAGCAGGATGAAGACGAGGGGGCGGATGAAGACACTGAGGAGAAATGTACCATCTGTCTGTCCATACTGGAGGAAGGGGAGGACGTCAGGTACGTGCGTTGAGTCACGGTCAAACCTCGAAGGTATTGTAATCACGGGACAAAACCCCTGAGTGCCACTTTTTGCCATATATTTTTGGGGTTACATTAAACATGTGATATTAGCAGCAGTGCAACAATGCATTTTGGGAATTTGTAATAGAATTAGAGAACCGATGAATATGCACATTCTGACGAATCAAGCTAGGCTTGTGAAATGCTTGGTTTGTGAGCTAGATGTCGTAATATCAAGTCCAGAGATACCAAACCACTCAGTTAGTGTTTAAAAAAAACATTAGATTCCATTGAAATCACTAATTTAATCACTGCCACCTATCAACTATTTAGGAGCAATGGTTTGAACGGAAAAGACGATCAACACTGTATGTACTTATGTACATAAATACACAGCATTAAACACATTAAAGAGCAGTGCTGCAAAGCATTATGGGAGATCGCACCACACTGCTACCCCAATTGTGGCAAATTAGTAAAAGTTGTATAGCGTAGCTGGTGGATTCATTGTACGTTTTAGCCTATTTCCACAGCATTTCAGCCAAGCTTCAGCTTCCGAACAGCTCCTGTGTTCATTCTAAAATTTAGATTTTTGTATCTTTTCAAAGCGTTTCAGTTTCGCTTCAGCTTTTCAGCATTGAATTGCATGATCTAGTTTATTTATTTTTTGCCATATTTGATATTTGAACTGCGATATAACGAGTGACAATTGTTATAAATACACATATGATCTGAGATGCTAGTGCTCAAACAACAGAGGTGTCCTGGCTGGTCCAGTAACGTTATGGGCTGCAAAAGTAGGCGATCAGCTGTCATTGGTGCAACACTTCATCTGTTATTATATGAAAAATTCAGTATTTTGTTGCTTTAATGTGGTAGACCACCAACAGGCATTTCGATAAATTGCATTAGTTACACTTGGGTAGCAGGGGTATGCTGGAGTCTCTTCGGGTGGGAGGCGGAGTACACCCTGGACTGGTCGCCAGCCAATCACAGAGCACATATAGCCAAACATTCATACTCCCATTCATACCTATGGACAATTTGGAGTCGCCAATTAACCATTAAAAGAAAAGTCTTAGCGTCTTAACCTGTTGATGCACATTTCTAAGCACAGCGTGTTGTGTTGCAGGCGCCTGCCATGCATGCACCTCTTCCACCAGCTGTGTGTGGACCAGTGGCTGCTCACCAACAAGAAGTGCCCCATCTGCAGAGTGGACATTGAGGCGCAGCTGTCTGCTGAGAGTTGATGCTGTTTTTTTTTCTTTTTTCCTTCCTTTCTAACAACACTTTTGTCTTCTTTTGAGCTCATGTTCATTTCCTCCTCCTATGAGTACTGCAGTCAACCAAAGAAGGCATGAATGACCTGCGCAGCTCTACTACTTGGACGTTAAGACAACAGTGCCAGCTATCACTTATTATTATTATTATTATTATATTTACAACAGCTACACATCTCCATTAAGGGTTTATTATTAAGAGTTTATGTATTTATAAAGCTTTTATGTAGCTGTTGGATTGTTTCTTCAAGTGTCATTTATGTTCTGCATGTTTCCTTGCAATGCATTTCTTTGCACATCTAACACAGGCTTAAGGCGGCCTAAAAGGTGAGGATAACTGCTCTAGTAAAGACGCCCAATGCCTCGCTTTACTAGAATAGAATGTCAAAGCATCACAAAACATTGCAGAGTTCATTTTTACCAATCATTGTATTGATTAGTTTATGGTTAGAAGATGTGGATTGTTAGTGAAAGATGTTTTTTTTATGAGACGAATCATTCCTAGACATTCCTAACTAGGGACAAATATGATAACAGATGAGCTGCTGTATTAGTACACACACACACACATACACACACTCAGTATTTTCTAAACAGGCGCTGTTGCCTATGACACACACAGTAGTCTCATCCATGTTGGAGAACGTCACACAGCCCAAAAAGAGGAGGCCTTGTGATCCATAGATGATATACAACGTTCATTCATTCATTCATTGCCTGTTTGTGCATTCAAATCTCAGTCCCCCCCCTTCCAGACCCCTCCTTTCAGTCTCAACTGTGGAAGCACTACACTACAAAAGTGTTTACTAACTCACTGGCATGGACTTGCACACGAGAGAGAAAATGCTAGAATAGTTGTGACGACGATGACAGTGTGCAGAGGCCATGTATTTCCACTCTGAATATGAAATAAAGTAAATAATAAAAACATATTTTCAATGGAGTGACGAAATGCAGTACTTCTATGAATTAATGCAGGTATACATATATGCATTCATCACACATACACTTCAAAGGCAGCCGGATCACATTCTGTGGGATTTATATTAGTTTAAAAAAAAAAAAAGAATAAACTTGGATAACTTCATTGAGTGCTGTGTGTCGTGTTTTGTGCTTTTAACTTTGAAAGATGCTTGGTCCGAGAAAATGGTCACAATCTAAACACATTTTTTGGAACCTTGTTTAAAAAAAGTACTGGGAAAGAAAATGTGAGGATGTTTTTGCATTCCTACATTCAAATTGTATTTTTTTTACTTTTCAAAAGCTAATCAGATGAATCACTTTTTACATTAATCATGATTAATCATTAGCGGCTATGCAAGAGAAAGATAAATGACAAATAAATGATAAATAGTATGCAACAGAATGTAGTCTAAAAGAGTCCAATTGCATGTTGAGTACTATACATTTGTACATGTTGGTGTGCCTGCATTAAAATGAAACACTGCTTTAAACTGTTAGGGGCAACGAGGAGTGGCATTCAAAGACCCCACGTAATTTAAGGTAAATGTACTTTTTTCAGTGTATTTTCCAGCATACTCAAATGTAGCAAATCATTCATTCGATTGATAAGAATACCAACAGTTTATTTACACATTCCTGCATTATAAAGCCCTTTTTATGATGTTCGGAGTGTCCCTGAATGCATCCAGTCTGGATGACCGGACTAACGTGTCTGAGTTGGAGATACATGCAGTATATGGTATTGGAGTTGTACTGCTGTTGATGTGTTCAGGTCAGAATGAAGTTATAAAAGCGTGTCAGACTCGCTCCACTCTGCTTCGAAGCACAGTGGAGAACTGCTGTCATAACGTAATTTAATTTGTTAACGCATTATTTTGACAGCCCTCAAATATACGACAATAAAGTAATATTTCATGTGAGAGGGAAAACAGTGCATAGCTCTTCAGGAAGGAAGGGAACGTTCCTCTTCCTTCAGGCAGGTGAACAGATTAGCATGTAGCCATTCTCACTTCCGCCTTATTAACTTCGCCCCTTCCACATGCCCAAGACCATCGTTCCCGAAAGTCCCCCATTCATAGCTGTCTTAGGCAATGCCTGTAACACAGTTTTTTCTTGTACATGTACGACTTGGTTTTAGCAATTTATGATACAATATTTATTACAATAATATTCTAACTTTTATCGCAAATTTATGACTCCCATTAAGGATTTAGTATTCTCAAAATCTCATGATTATTTTAATACTCCATCGTTAACAGGCATTGCGCGAGACAATTATCTATAAAAGGAACTAGCCTTCTGATAAAAGTACAACTTTTTTTTTAATTGAAATCTCTTATCTTTTGCCAATGTGGCCCTAATACTCTTGTTAAGTTTTTCATTCTAACTTTACAAATTTGTTAACCCTGTGTTAATACCACTTTTTCACTCACACAGGGGGCCAAAACCCGGACCCACTGCACCCCTCAACTTTGTATGTTATTTATCCTGAAATTTTGTACATTTACTGTATATACATTGACACAGACATACGTATTTACGGATATACAGTATGCACTGTTGTCGACTCCTCAGTAGGAAAAGCTGCTACTAGCTGTCCTAAGAGTCTCTAAATGACATAATTGGCTTATTAATTGTTTTATATGGATACTATTTGCATATGGTATTGTCCATGAAGAAGCTAACCTCATCGGAGAGACAAAAAAGTGAGTAAAAACACGTTTTAACTTCAAATAAACCAGATTCTTGGTTTGTTAATTCAAAATTGTCCATCACAGGACCTACTGCCTTTCATCTTGCACACTGACAGGTAAGTGGCTGAGTCTGAATGAGGCTTGAATGTGAGTAGTAGTATAATGACAATTACAAAATATTTGTGTTTTAAGTCCTGCTCGGGCAGGATCCAACCTCTAGTGTATTGAGATAATTTGAGAACCCTTTAGTTTAAAAGAACATATTGAAAACGTGACCCCGACTTACTAATGCAGACATAAAAGCGCGGAGAGCCATTGAACAATAAATGCTTTATTAAAAAAGTCACCTAGTGTCTTTGTATTGCACAAGGACGTTGTTGATGAACCATCCGTGATCAAAACTGACAATAACGACGGAGAAGATGATTTCATGACAAGTCCCAGAACTTGCGGTTACTTCATTCAACACAACCAATGAAAAGCAATGTGTAGGCAAATGAAAAACTGCAGTGCAAAACAAAAAAAAGAAGCCACGGAAGTCTGACGGCACCTATTGTGCCTGACGATAGAAAAAGCCAACTGGAGAGAACCACAAGCAGTCATTAAAGCCCTGCGTATGTGTGTTAATACCACCAAGAAAATATATACATTTCAAAGAGTGTGGCAGGCAACAGGCGCTCTCCTACATGTCAACACATATACACACAAAAGGGAGCTAAAATGCCTGTTTGTGTTTTTTTTTAGTGTAAACAATCATCCTTCCGTCCTTCCTTCATATTGTGTGTTTGTGTCCAAGGTAGTAGTACCTGTACTGATAAAGTGCTAACACACCACAGACAGTGTGCTCAGGTTACAGTACACACCGCCTCTACTACATAAAAAATACACAACAGATGTTATCTTTGGTGTTTTCAAATGCCATAAAAACACATGGAAGTACTGAACTTTGCAACGGAAACATAAATATTACAGCCAAGATTGCAACATTGGTTTTGGAATCATCGAATAATAACAATACAAATAAAAAGACATGAGGAAAATAGTAAAATCACAGCCTGTTCCCAGATTATTCTCAGCAAAGGTGATCAGGACAGAAAGCGATGATGTGTATAAATACAATAAATAGTATTTTGTTCAGTACTCCCAAGACAGAGAGGACAGGGAGGCTGTCATTAGGACTGGGTGAACTACATAGAAGAAGATGAAGAGTTTACATTCATGGACTATGCAGGCAGTAGTGGAGCATTCATGGGAGCATGGGAGAAATCCCACAGTGCTTCACAACATCCTCCTCCTAGATCTTGGTCACATAGTTGTTGGGGAAAAGTCCCTGCTTTCCCCGCAGACGTCCCGTCCACCATCCTGATGAATCTGTTAACACAATAATAATAATTATTATTATTGTTATATACACACACACACACCAGACATATACCTTCTTTGATGATATCGATGATGTCATTGGCGTTGAAGCTGAGCTCGTCAGTGTCCTGGGCATCATAGGCATACAAAGCTTTGCACTGGGGCACCTGAGGTTTCGGTTTGGGTGTCGGTTTGGGTCGGCCGCCCCCTGGTGGAGGTCTGCTGGCTGATGGTCTGTGAGCTCTGAACACCACAAACAACTGTTAGCGTTAGCATGCGGTCATCCACATCAGGTGTGGTATAACATGTTCCACCCTGGGTCTTATAGCCATGAATCAAAGGATGCAATATGCTAACTGGTTATTATTTAAATTATTGTTTCAGGGAAAAAAATGCATTTCACATTTTATTTGTATGAACTTTGTTTCTCATAATATTCTGTAATTTTACTGTTTCAACTCTGCTACCAAAGTTATTATTTTTCCTCATAGTATTACAAGTTTATTCTTTTAAGATTGCAACTTTTTTCTTGTTAAAAAATACTATTTCTCTAAATATTTTTTGTACTTATTTTCATAAAATTACAACTGTTTTTTTCCCTCTTTCATTCATTTTTTTAAAACATTTTTGAACGGTGGTATTCAACTTTTTTCTTGTAAACTTTCTTCTTGTATTATGACTTTATTCCAATAATATTTTAATTTATTATTTATTTATTATTATTAAATTTTCTAAAAATGACAACTTTATTTTATTTTCTTGGTGTCTAATAATAATTCAATATTTCAACTGTATGCTATGGAAGTTATTAATTTATTTTACTATTACAAGTTTATTCTTGTAAAATTGAGATTTTATTTCTTCTTGCAAAAATACCTTTTTCTGTAAATATTTTGACTTTATTCTCAAAATTACAGCAGTTATGTTTCTATTTCTGCTGTTTTTAACTTCTCAATTACAGTATTTTATAACTTTGTTCTTGTGACTTTGTTCCCATAATATTTGGACTTTATTCTCATATTTAACTTTTCCCCCTACCTAATTTTTATAAAAATGACAACTTAATTTATTTTTTTTTGTTTTTCATAATATTTTTTGATGTGTTACAGAAATACAAATATTTTTTGACTATATTCTCAGAAAATTATTATTTTTTTAAATTTGCAACTACAATATGTCAACATTCTTCTTGTAAATAACATTATGCCCATAAATTTGGACATTATTGTGACATTAATTCTTGATATCTGTGTTGGACCCGCTCAAAAAATAAACAAATGCTTGTTCTTCTTAAAAATGTGGAAATGCTGAGGAACAAGCATTCAGCCCACTAGTTTGCTTTAAAAATGTATTTTTGGTTTTAATATGACATGACTGTGCAAATGTAGATATTTATACTGTCAAAAATTATTTTTCCACATTAAAGCATGTCATCATTTGAAGCTAACTGCAATCTAATGCTGGGCAACGTCCACTAGGTGGCACATTTAAATAGTATTTGGGGGTTGCTTTGAGACAAACCTATATATTAACCAGCAGCTTTTTTTTTGACACCGTTATATTTCAAAAATCACATTAAACACTGAAGTATATTACTACTGTTTCCTACTGCCAGAAGGTACAGCAGTCTGCCACAAGATGGCAGTGGTGTACAGTCCAAAAAGCAGGAATAAACGTACTTTTTCCACCCAGCATCACATACAATTTAAATAAGTATGTGGTGTGCCACTTGGATGAAAAAATAAATTGCTAAAACCAATCCAATGTATGTTAAGCTATCTGAATAAACCACCAACAGCTTAGCTTTACTTAATAATAAACACTATCTCATTAATAATGACTTGACAGCGGCACCTTGGTTAGCGTCTTTTTCTGTTAACAATGCAATATGCAACTCAGCCAATATGCAATATGTCCTGACACAGGAAGTAGTGTTAATGCATGTATTGGTAGACCGGATGATGAGTGTAAATGTTGGATTTATGCTAATGTTGGATGTGATTGGATTGTGCAAGTAAACATATGGTACTGCATCGCCTTCACTTCACCTCATTTCCTGACAGAGAACGTGATGAACCCGTTTTCTTTCTTTGCTTGCGTGTGTGATGCTATTCGCCTCACCCTGCAGCTCCTTGTTCCGGAACCCTGAGAAAGTCCAGGTTGGCTTGTGGCCTGACGCTGCCACGATCCCTTTGCTGGTTGAAGTTGTTGGGAAGGTGAGGGCGCATGTTGTCGCCATGCTGCTGATACATAGAGGGCCTCTGACTGGCCATGTGATTGGTGTTCTTCAGCCCGCCATTTTGATGAGCAACTATGAGGCAGGCAGGTGTGCAAAGAAAACGATGAGAATTTATTGTTCTGTGTTCTAGAGGATACTGTAATGTGTGAGTGTTGCACCTGGAGGTCCTGGTGCGGCCCGCGCTGGCGTGTTTTGGTGAGTTCTTGGCCGACTTTGGGTGACACCAGCCCTTGAAGGTCCTGAGAAAGTTGATGAGAGTTAGTCGGGTGCATTTCTGACGCCATTAGCCTCCGTGTTTCTACTCACGTGTGTTCCTAGGAAGTCCTGGTCCGATGCTGACCTGCAGACTTTTACTGGAAGGCTTGAGCACAGCCAAGTCTCCCTGACCCTGGACAAAGGTGACCTGTCGGGAACCAGCTCCCCCACTCAGGATGCCCCAGTTCTCCTTCTTCAGCTTTATGGACAGTCTAGGATCCAAATGGACACTTTTCATTCTATACCACTGAGCCTTGACATCGCCATGATAGATCACGTAACATCTCCATGATAAATCACGTAACATCTCCAGAAGACATTTGAACACATTTAATACAACTTTTGTATTTCCTTACGTGTTACTAAACTTGAGTGGTAGCTTCCTTTGAGTTTTCTCCTCAAACCTTCGAGCCAGCAAGCTAATGAACTCTGTCTTGAAGACACACTCCAGCAAGCTGTCATACTCCTGCTCATGAAGGATCATGAAATCATCCTGCAGGGTGCTGAAATACACAAAAGTCAACACTAATATATATATATATATATATAGGGCATTTTATGATAGTCTAAGGCAGGGATCTTCATAGTGCGGCCTGGGGGCCATTCTCCGTCCCGTTTAATTGACCCATGGCATCATCTAAAAATTTAATTTAAGAAATACATTTTAAAAAAGCAAAACATTGAAAAAATCGACAGTAATTCTACAATAAAAAGCCCAAAATATTGAGAAAGAGCTAACAAAAATCATATTATAAAAAATAAATATAATAAAAAATAATTAAAACGTATATTGGAAAGCAGGAAATGAACAAATGTAACTGTTGCTGAAAAGTACCAGATGGAGGGGTAGGATTTAATAAGCTTTGCTTCTTCCTACTCCTTTTGGACATGTGGAACTGTGAACTGATTATGTGATGCTTCTTAATTGCAATCTGATGCATGTTCAAATGAAATAAAACCATTACCATTATAAGAATAACATTGAGGAAAAACATAATTTTAGAAGCGTAATGTTAAAATAAATGTTATGAGAATAATATAAAATATTGTGGGAATAAAATAAACATGTATAAGAAGAAAGTTGGAAATACTCAACAACACAACAACAGAACTATGACAACAATATAATAAAAGTTGTATTCTAACAAGAAAAAATATATATTTTTACGAGAATCACGTAATATTATACGTAAAAATGAAGTTATTTTAGTAGCACAGAGTTCATATATTATATACGTATATATTTTTTAAGTTGTAATATTATGAAAAACAAACAAAACTAAATAAAATAAATTTGTCAGGAAAAAAAACTCCTAATATCCTAAAAAAGTGCATGAAGATGATTTAAGAAATAATTGGAAAATAAAATGGGGAAAAAAAAGCAAATTTCTTACTATTAGTACTTTTTCACCTACATCTGGTATGTTTCCCCTCCCAATAGAACACAAACTAGTGAAATAAAGGTTGCTAAGGGGGAAACTAACCTTAACTGCATGTAAATCAAAACTGGGTCTTGGGTTCTAAAAGGTGGCAGGGGAATATGAATTCTTCCTGCCACCCATTAAGTCCATCAAAATGATAGAACAAAAAAAAAAACAGTTAAAAAAAGAGTGGAAATCAGTGGACCAGTGGAAGGCCAAAACACACAATCCCACACAGCACAGTTTATTCTCTCTAAATACCAAGAGAGTCAACTGACAACAAAAATAGTTCAATTTTTTGGATGTACAAAGTTATAGTTATTCATGTAAGATTATAAGTGATTAATATCACTAACAATTGATTAATATGAGCCATCATACTTTATATGTCCAAATATATTTGTATACATAGTAGCATGGTGTATGTATGGTGACTTGTTTATACCTGAGAGACACTGCCAAGATTCTCTCCACGTTAATCTGCCGCTTCAGCACCTCAGTCACCTGACCTTTCTCTGGTCCCTGTTTGATCTTTTCTCTTCCTATCAGGTACACCGACTTAGGGGTCAGGATCAAGTCCCTCTTGATTGACTGAGAAATCAAACATAATAAGATGAACGATTCAGACAGACAGAACCGATTCCACACGTTTTTCTGGAAGAAGTAGCGAGATGGAACCAACCTTGAAGCGACGGTCGTATTTAGTGACTTTGTCTGCAAAGTCGATCTTCTCTCTCTTGGCCAGAAACTGTCTGAGCTCAGGCCTGTCGTCCATGCCCAGGTAGTCTCCTACAAAGTTTCGGTTTAGGCTATGTCGCCGCCTCTCCTTGTGATTCAGCAAAAGGTCAGAAGCTGCACACAAAGACACACTGTGAGCAAGAGAAGAGACACCACAAAAGATCATCTCACTCACCTTCCTCACGCATCTGCACATACTTCTTGCGGGCTACGTATTTCCTCCAGGCTTTCTGGATGGTTCTGGCATAGCCATCAAACTTACGCTCCCTGGTCTCCTCCAGCAGAAACAGCTTGGAACACAAAGACAAACCAATAATTTGATAAAGGCGGCGTGCACCCAACAAACCCAAAGTAGACTAAAAGACATTAACTGAATAGATACCTGATATTGTCGGGGGTTATGTTCCAAGAACCACAGTGAATGGCCATGAAAAACACTACAAATTCCTATTTTCACAAAAAAACGATTTGCCGCTCACAGTTGGCACAATTTAAATTGAGTTTTACACATTAAAAAGCAGTTCCACGCATACTTTATACTAGATTGATCATTAACTGATAGATCTTGCTCCAAGTCCAACTCAGACGCTGATAGTCAAGTGGTTCTAGTTTCCATTTCCATTTTGAGTACCAACATAATACTACACAAAGACAAGCAACAGACTGAAGCTTGAAGGAGATTTCCGTATTTCCGATTTCTATTTTAGTTTAATACCCCTGGTATAGGTTACTTGGCTTATTTCTCATAAATTCTGCCTAGCAACAAATGGACATACAAATGTGCTTTGGAAGAGAAGAATCCAATTATGTTAATAATTACACCAAACTGTATCATTGGTGGTACTAGTTGTAGTTGTGCTCCACAACAGATTCCCTGTAATTGAATAGAAATAAAATGTTCTTTTTGCTGAAATATTATGCTTTAACTTTCTTCATACGGGACAGTTATGGGCCACATATTGTAAGGGAACCCTGTGTTGGAAAGCTGAGGTAGCCAAAGAGAAATATTCTGGGGTGGTACTTGGTGCGAATGGTTTGGGATATTATTCCAGTATAAAGACAAAATGATAAACAACAGTTTTCTTACTACAACGGCAGTATAAGCTAGTCACATCATCAAGAAAGATTAGTTAGTCATTTCCTGATGGATCTCAACAACATGCAATCACATTCTGTGGCCGCTACAGTTGGCAGACTAAACATCCTGCCCACCAACCCCGGCCCTGCCACTACACCTCATACCACAATAACAACACAAAGTTCAGTACTTTTCATCACTTGGCTAATTAAAGTGACAAATCCAAGAACAAACAATAGGTGTCACTGTGTTGATATTATACCAGAATTAGGGCGAAAAGATTTCGGGAATAAAGTCCTAAACTTAGGAGGAAAAAAGTAGCAATACATGTCGCAGCTCTTCAGGAAGGAAGGAAATGTTACAAAACATACCAAATGTAAAACGGCGTCTTAGTCTTATTGTTCATTTTAATTGAGAATTTGGCCATGGTATGACTGATTGAATTATTGTATGAACAACAGCTGTCTCCAGATGGTCTGTCACCACTCTGGCTTAGCGTGACTTCACGACCATCTGGCTCGGAGCATTAAAGAATCATCACTTGTTCCATCCAATAGAAAAGCACCTCAGCCTGAAAACTAATTAGCCTCTGTCTTATCTCACAGAGAGGCTGTCAGCTTGCTACCGTGATATTTGCCTTTCATAAGCACACCTCAGCGACATGGACTTTGAGCCTTCGGGGGCAGGGGGGGCAGGGGGGGCTGTCTAGGAGCGAATAGAGTAACATTCAGGATCAGCTGCGAGGATGAATTAAGACTATGTTGCCTGTGCATTCATTTCTACACATCCGTGTGTGTGTGATGTATACAAAAGTCAACAAGACACAAGCGCCGCTTTCATAGAACCCATAAAAAACGGTGAGGGTGGAAAAAGACGATGTTGTGTCAACTGTGCAACCACACTGTGTACTTTGTTGAGTCAATGCTGACGTTCTGCAAGGGGTCGGGTGGCGTCTCCTCCCCTATTAAATTTGGGATACTGATGCCCTTATACAGTCTTTTATTATATTCACTCGTAATTCTACACCACTATAATGCATGTGTAACATTAGATTCCATTTACATGGCTGTGGAGGGAATTCAATTGGATATTGCAGTTAGATGTTGAACATTATGTTGCAGCACTTATGATGAAGAAAAATGCATCGGTACTGATAGAGAAGCAGAATTCCCCGAGAGACAAATAAGAAAAGATGATGCTACAAGACCAAACCTACCGACTCGGGGGCTTTCACAAACACTTTGGTACGACCCAGCTGGAACTGGTCCTGGTCCATGTTGACGGAGCGCATGAGGTGAAGGACGCCTTGTTTCTCATCTCCTTGCCATGTTGGCCACGACTCTTTAGTCAGGATAGCGTATCTGAGGACAAAAGATCAGTAGATTACATTCACTGAAAGAACATCCAAGACACCATCAAAACACGTCAAGGTCCAGCTTTGGGCAAGTTAATAGTTCTCATGGGCAAGTTAATAGTTCTCATGCACTAGTTCAAAGTATAAACATGAATAGATCGCCTTCACAGTTCACCATTTAAATTTTGAATTAGCTCAAAGATCAGTTCATTTTCTTCCTTTCATAGTGTTGTTTCATGCAATTAAATACATTTGTAAACACGGCGCTACGTATCCCGAAGTCCTGGGAGCACTTCGGAGCGTGACCAGTCACAGCACAGTGGGCGTACCTAGACGGGAGTCGTGGGTGGAGGAAATTAAACAGACCGTTTGGGTTGACAGCAGGAAGTCAATTGAAATACTGCAGAAAGAGGTGCAGATACTGAAAGATCTAGAAAAGCTTTCTGTGGTAGTTGTCATGTGTAGCTGCCCTATAGTCCACAACTCGATACAATGTACAGAAATTGAGCATAATAGGTCCCCTTTTAAGAATTGCTTTATTTTTACGCTAGTGTGCGCAATACTTTGTGGGTAATGCAGTGCGTCGCCCGCTAGTAAAATAACTGCAGCAGGAGTGCAAATATCTGTGGCAAATAAGTGGACTTAAACAGTGGCATTGACTCTCACATAACCTGAACAAATTTACACTCAAGTTCAGTTCAACGTTCTTAGTGTGTTTCTCCAAAATATCCATTATGCATCCCAGTCACGGACGTAAACAACCAAAATAGATGCACTCCCTGCTGATTGGCCCTTAGTTCTGCTTGCTTGATATGAAAATCAAGGTATACACAGAGGTAGTGTTACCTGTTGAGGAACTTCCTGAAGACTCTGCGGTAGGCGTAGCCTGCACGCCTTACCCTGATGTTCTCCTTGAGGCCCAGATACTCCACCTGATGCTTCACACTGTACACATAGCGGCACATATATCCATGCTGTGTATTATATACTGAGATATTAGGAAACTATGAAAAAAAAGATTTTCCAGTCCAGTCGGTTTCCAAAGCTCACTACAAACTCACAGTATACCTTACATGATTAATTCCACAAGAAGATTATTGTCATTGTAAACATATTTTTTCCCCAACATGTGGGACAAATACTACTTTGTACATTTAGACTTCCTGTAAAAACAGCGGTTCCGGTGCTAATTAGCTTGGCAGACTTCAGCGGACTCACAACAGGAAGTCTGCACAGACTTTGAACAATAGAAAAGAACTCTGCATTGGAACGAGAAGTACCTAAGTAAGCCCTGTTAGTGGGGAAACTGAACCAAAGTGATAAAGAATGGGAATGTCCCACAGAGTAAGACAGTCTTTATATTGAAGAGTGAAAAGTTGACAGAATTACCGGCTCACTTACCGGCCTTCTTCCCAGTCTCTGGGCTTCTTGGTTTCATTAGGTTTGATACAGCGGATGTAATGTGGAGTGCATTTCATCAAAGTGCTCACCAGGTCATTGGCTTGTTTCTGGATGGTAAAATACAAACAGAAACCAAGAGTTTGATTCATGTAATGAACAGACACCGATATTGACATTGAGAGCCAATACACAACTAGCAAGCAAAATTCATCCACTGAGCGTGAGGAGACACACTTCCTATGAAAACACACCTTTATTTTACTGCCTGCAGTGGTGGGCCGACCCTTCTTTTCGGCATTGAGGTTTTCGGGGAACAGAGCTCTGAAGAAGGCTCTGTTGGAGGACAAAGGAGCGTAATCCATGGGATCCCATGCAAAAATGCTGTTAATGATTCAACAACCAAAGGCCTTCAGCGAAAAAGTCAACCATTTGCATTCCAAATCTACTCAGCAAGGTCATAGTAGTTGTAGATGGCTGAACTAAGAAATGACTCTCAAATCCTCCCTGTGGAAAGCGTACACATAACTGACGGATTGTACTTTGAGGGAATGGCTGATGTGATTTGACTTTTGCAATGCAGAACTAAATAGCCCTTTTTTGGGGCATGGCACCATAGCATAAGAGGTTCTACCACATTGCTCCATATATGGCAAAAGAGGAGGGCTGTGATTATGTTATGTTTACGCTTTCCCAGGCACAGGACAGGAGGCAGAACTGGAGGTAGCAGAGATGAGGATGCTGAGGTTCTCATTGGGAGTGACCAGGATGGACAGGATCAGTAACAAATACATCAGAGGGACATTACATGTTATAGGCTTTGGAGATAAAAGTCAGAGAGGCCAGACTGAGATGGTTGGGACATGTCCAGAGGAGAGATAGTGAATATATCGGTAGAAGGATGCTGCGTTTAGAGCTGCCAGGTAGGAGGCAAAGAGGAACACCAAAGAGGAGGTTTATGGATGTAGTGAAGGGAAGACATGAGGGTAGTTGGTGTGAGAGAGACAGATGCGGAAGACAGGATTGGATGGAGATTGATTTGCTGTGGCGACCCCTGAAGGGAAAAGCCAAACGAGAAAGAAGAAGAAGATGGAGGGCTGTGATTTGATGATTGATAATCAACAAGAGTATAACTGTGACAAATATACTGACAAATATACTCGGGAAAAAGCCGAAAGAAACAAACAAAGGGTGACCTGAAACACGCTGTTATTATATCGTTGTTTCTAGTGTTGGAATTATTTTCCCATCTTGTTCTGTGTGTAGATATAGATTTGTGTGTGGATCTACAAGCTGTGTGGCCAGAGAACAAAGGCCCTGTAGGTTGTGTGTGTACTAATAACATCCAGCTGACACACAATAACGGTCATTTCTTTCTTCTCTTCAACCTGCTGTGCTCAGGAATGAGGCGGCTCCCTTCCTTCTCGAACTTCCTTTACGATGGACATGCATTTTGTTGCATTATTCTAGATGGCTATGAGGAATGCAGAATGTATTTTCAATTGCATGTCTGCATGGTGTGAGGCGAGAGGCGAGAGGTTACGCAGACAAAACGATTTGCATTGATGGCCCCTTTGACACAAGGAAAATACAGAGGAACCAGATGGGTCCCTTCAATGCTGCCCCCACAGGGAGCCTGCACACTCTGAAGGCCAGACTGGGGCTGCATATCTGGATTGCAGCCAGACGTGATTCAAGGTTAAAGGGCACCACATTATCCCACCCTGCACACTGCTCTTCTATCCCACCCACCGTTGGATGCACTGTAAGGTCTGGTTCAAGTCCAAGTACATGCATCTCAATATTAGCCTTGACACTGATGATGAAACTTGTTCCAAGAGTTTTGAAAATTCAGATTTTTCAGATATGTTGTTATTTGGACAAGTGGTTAGCATGTAGGCCGCACAGTCAGGAGATTGGGAAGACCTGGGTTTGATTCTCCGCTTGGGCATCTTTGCATGTTTTCTCCAGGCACTCCCGGTTTCTTGCACATTCCAAAAACATGCATGTTAGGTTAATTGTCCATAGATATGAATGTGAGTGTGAATGCGATTGGCTGGCTTTGCTGAGCCGTCCTCCGTTAGCTAGCTCACTAGAATTATCTGGCTAGTTTCTTGATCGTTTTTGGAGTCCAAATGTGACTTTTTGCCGCAGTGCCATTTTATTTTTCAAACAATCAAAGCAACACGGTTAGTTTGGAGTTTCTTTTTGTCCCACGGGGAAGTGGATATTACATCCATCACATACAAACTAACTTTTTCAAGTGTATTGTTGTCATTAATAATGATATCTTGTCCTCCGAACACTATTTGTGTGTTGTTGTTTAATGAACAGAATTATTCCCAATATATCCCATTATATTGAGTTTGTGGCGGCCCTGGCCAATAGCTCTTATCATAAACAAATTGAAAAATGTGCACATAATCTTTGTGATCTGTATCGGTGTCAGCCGATCAAACTCATGGATGATCTGTATCGGAAGAGTCTTATTTCATGTCAAGGGAGCTCCAATTATGCTAAAAAACATATTTATAAGGTTGTAAACATTTTTTATGTACTAGCTACAAAAAAAATAATATTTATAAATAAGGAAACCAATCATTGCTACAAAAATGCAAGGTAAACTGGCAAATGAACAAGAGTAGACTAGAAGTTAAGAGACAAATCCTTACCAATCCTGGTAACAAAATGAATATGAAAACCTGCTGGAGTATGACGTCAGTGAAATAGGAGTCACTCACATTTGACTGCCCTGCATTAGCTCAATGAGGTCAGTGAAAAGGACGTCTCGGTTCCTTTCACAGAATCCATCTGCGTCGTAGGACACCTGGAAAGGAGGACAGGGCCATTATGAAGTAGGACAAGGTTAAGCTGTTAAAAAGCACAGCCTGATGAAAATACCACATGTGGACTCTTATTAACACGCAAAATAAGTAGATTGTATTTTATAGGGGTAGGATCAATTTCAGGTACGGAGGGGGGGAAAAAAAACTTGACACCTCCCAGGTGTTGTGTCAAATTCAAAGAAAACTATAAATCCCTCCACCTTTGTAGCCTGAGAATTGAGTCTTTATAGGACAGCTCATTAAGCCTGCAGCATATGTGCCAAGCTGAGGCCACCAAACATCTGGAGGACAGGGACTGCCTGCCTGTCTGGGCCCAAAAAGAAAGGTAAATATTAAAACCAGAAGGAGAAATGTGTGTCATGTTGTTACTTAACAGGCAGGCTGAACTTATGTACACAAAAAGGCGGAGTACTCCAGACGCCGAAGTCGTATTTATGGCAGCTCATACAGGGCGGGAGCAGCAGCAATTCCCATACAGACACCACAAAAATAACATTTTAATAACCTTCTGTGTGCACACAATGTTGTACCGCTAATGTATGCACAAGATGGGGAAACACAATTACTGTTTATGATACTTTGGACTGTTTTTATACTGCCCGAGTTAAAAAAAAAAGTGAAGTGTATTATTGTGGTTGCAGTTTGAAGTGGTGTACAATAGGGATGGGAAATATTTATGTATTCTAAACATTGAACAATTCCGACCTAAACAGGTTGAAATGGCGATAAATGCCGGTGAAAGTTGGCTGAATCTTCGCTTACAGAAGATTCTAGTGCCGGATGTCTCATTCTTTCATTCATTCATTTTCCACCGCTTTTCCTCACGAGGGTCGCGGGGGTGCTGGAGCCTATCCCAGCTGTCTTCGGGCGTGAGGCGGGGTACACCCTGGACTGGTCGCCAGCCAATCACAGGGCACATATAGACAAACAACCATTCACACTCACATTCATACCTATGGACAATTTGGAGTTGCCAATTAACCATCATGTGGGAGGAAACCGGAGACACAGTCCAATAGACTGTACCTAATGAAGTGTCCAGCTGGTGTAATTTTTGTAGCAAAAGACGAACCAACCTTGCCAGCGTAGTGGTGGATGATAAAGCCTTGATTCCAGCTGTTGAAGTGCTCATGAGTGTTGATCTGGACCCGCAGTTTCTGCAGCATGGTCTGGTCAGCCCCCTCGCCGACTGCGTGCATGGTGGCACACACGTCGTCCAGGATACTCATGATGCCAGGAGGATTCTGGGAAGACGTGGGGTGGAATAGTGATTTGTGACACTCTCAGGCAGATGTTCGACTACTGCCAAGGACTACTTTCATAGCTGTTTGGTTAGTTCACCTAAACAAAACCAATGACGAGCTCCAGCCCTAAAAAATACCATTACAGGCTAATGATTAATGGCCTCCAAAGTCTCAATGTTTTATTATGATCTGACCATAATGAAGTGCTGTAGAACTGGAGCAATGTGGATCTCATTGGTCACACACTGTCTGTCCTGTTTGAGGAGTCTGTCCCACACTAAACACTAGTGTCTTGTTAAAAGCAACAGCTGAAGAATAAGGCGCTGATATGGATATATTAGCCTCCTCTCAAATCTCCACATCTCAGTGGGACTTTTTGGATACTTTTTTGGTGCTAAAATTAAACATAAAGCCAAAATAAAAGTCATTAAATTCAGAATTAAATGAATTTTGAAATCTAAATCTAGTCTAATCTGACAACTAAAAATTATTTAACGAGCCCGCCCACCACCACCTCTTTTGATGCGTGACTGACAGATTTATGTTGCATTCCATGGCACTTTTCACCTCGGTTAAGCCTAGGTCAATATGAGCTCCTGCAGCCAATCTACATGCAAAGAAAAGCGTGTGTGGCATGCTGATTTTCAAGCCGCAGATCGACCACAGAGGTTCTTTGTCATTTCATACAACCTCATGTTTTTTTTCCAAGTTGTAAGACTTCAAATTTCATACGTCTTTACGCGTCGTCCGTATGGCAAGTGTGTGTCTTTGGTATGTTTTGCTGGTGTCAAGATTTGGGAAACATGTCATTTTTTCATGTGTCACACTTGCACTATCCATCCATCCATCCATTTTCTATGCTGCTTATCCTCACGAGGGTCGCGGGGGTATGCTGGAGCCTATCCCAGCTGTCTTTGGGTGAGAGGCGGGGTACACATTGGACTGCTCGCCAACCAATCACAGGGCACATATAGACAAACAACCATTCACACTCACATTCATACCTATGGACAATTTGGATAATAATAATACATAATTAGACCATGGAAGTATATAAATTGATCATGAATGACGTCATTTGGAAAATGTTTTAGTTTACAATATATTTCAAAATGTAACAACTTAACACACCGATATGTTATAAATGACTTAAGTGTGTGTTAAGTAAAATGTTAACACAAATATACAGTATTTGTACTCTCGCGTTGGCTGCATATGATTTATAATTTACTTTGCTTTCGATGAGGTCGCAGACAATCTTATTATTGAAGTACTCAATGGGAGTCCACTTGATACCCTCCTGAACGTACTCCTCCTACAAATACACAAAGAAAATAGAAATCATCTTAATGAGGTTGGAAAACACACCAAAGAAATATGAATAATGTAAAAGAACGTCACCTGTTCTGCCTTTAAAGTCAACTCAATGAATATTTGCTGTAGTTTTTCATTCACAAAGTTGATGCAGAACTGCTCAAAGCCATTTTTCTAAAAAGGTGGGACACAATATGGTTAATAAAAAGGCAGCTGAGGACGGATATCCTCTGAGATCAGTGGGCTTTGTTTTTAGTGGAAGCTATAAGCTATCAGAGGAAGGGCCGCATTGTGTCATTCACATCACAATGGACCTTCGGCCGAGCCTTCTGTGTGCCGCTCCTCTGCATCTTCCTGCATGATGACCTTTTCTGACAAAACCTGTTGCTTTTATTCATGTGCAGACTCTTAAGTTGTATGAGGAATTCAAAGTAGTGCAACAACAATCCCGTGATGCAAACAAACACATAATCAGATTAGACGTGCATGTTGGTGTCTGCAATTTCAATCAGGAGATGAGACGCAATCCGCATTGATGAGAACTTAAGTCTTATCCTGCGTGTTTAATCCCTTTAAATGTTCAATGTTAAGAATTGTTCATTTAATATTCACTCAGGGCTTGTCAAACACTTACTTGGAATATCTCAAAACCGTAAATGTCCAAGACGCCGATGTTCAACTCCTGTTGTTCCTTCACCATGGCTTTGTTGATGGACTGAGAACAAAAGTCAAATCAATGTAAGCTTTGTTTCAGACATACAGTAAGTTTAGTCACATGATCATTAGGATTAATGTATACCATACCTCTACCAAATAGTCAAAAACACGAGAGTGCAGTGCTTTGGATAGAGCATCCCTCGTGTAACACGCCTGCTCCACATTCAAGGTCACATCAATGGACTCATGGGTACTTCCCCATTTGCTGTCCATCTTCCGACTGGTCAGTTTCTCCTTTAGACGGTTCTGGTCGATTCCCAGCAAAAAGGCAGGGAACGCTAAAACTGTAAAAGAAACATAACATGTATTCATTTGTTTTGTGCCTTTTGGCCAAAGCCAGGGTACGCCACCATCAACCTCCTGGATGTGAGGCAGATGTGTTAACCACCATATGAAATGGAAACTGCAAGGAGACCAAAAGTGCAAATACAAGTACATGGTAGCCTTTGTCTCCATTCTGTACTGCAAACCAGAATAGTGATGATGTCAGCGTTTGCAAAGTTGGCAAACAGTGGCATTTTTGATGATTATGCAACCGAACGAATACAAGTCATGAAAAATGACTGCTGAATACAAGCTGCTAAAAAAAGTGTGAGCACATAGCAGATCATTTGCCCCGACTTGGCGTTGATGCTGTCCCCTGAGAGCCCCTCCCTGCCTTATTAACGTGACTCACTTCCCCTAAAAGGAAATGGCCCTCAGGTCGGCACATTGACTGTGTCTGGGAATGCGTCAGTCCACAGCAGTAGTTCTCTTTTTGGGATTGTGGGGTGGGGAACAGAGTCTACAGACTAGCTTGGAGCATGTGCAAAAGTCATCTTTTTGTGTTGTGTGCTGCTGATTGTATCAAGGGAGCTAATTGGACAGTGGCACAAGACTGAAAATCAAAGAGAAAAGTAGTCACGTCACGTACACTCTTCACTCTCCACAGCAGCGTAGTTGCCAGCTTCCTTGAAGCTGATGTTGCCGACGTGCAGGACTCCGGCCACAATCTGAAGCACCATGGAACGGTCCGCTTCGGAGATGCCGATCACTTTCATGGCATGCTGAGCACACACAGAGGAAACAATCACCTTTTACTGGTGGATACACTTAAGTATCCAAGAAAGCCTTAAAACTAAAAAAGCACTGGGGGGAAAAATGTTTACCATGGTCTCCTGGAAGTCATTTTTGTCATTAATGTCTTCCACTTTGTAGGACCCGGACTGGTTGAGGTAAGTGTAATAATCCAAAGTTGTGATTCCCAGGCTACTCTTCTGCTCGCCGCTGGCTCCTTCAATCAGCTGCACACACAACATCATTCTTATACAACTTTACATCTGCATTCACTTCTCTTAGATGCTCCTCTTTGCATGGGAAATACCAAATATACAGTATAAATAAATATATAGAACACTATTTTCTTATATTTGGGATTTTTGTTTTGGCTTAATCAACCTTGTTTTGTGTCCTTGGAACTGGTGCACTTGACTATCTTGAAAAGGACTATCCCAAAAGTCCCAGTAGTTGGAAGGATACATATATCCATAATGCCTAGTGGTTAGCATGTTGGCCACACAGTAAGATCTAGGCTCGAATCTCCATTGGGCATCTGTGTGTGCGGTTTACATGATGCCCCCCTACATGTGTGGGTTTTCTCCGAGTACTCCGCTTTCCTCCCATATACCAAAAAACATGTTAGGTTAATTGTGAGTGTCTATATGTGCCTGCGATTGACTAGCGACCAGTCCATGGTATACCCCGCCTCTCGCCCAAAGTCAACCATTACAAGTTGTATCCTAATACAATAGCGTACATCAAGTTGAGCATGGCCTGATTTCCCCTCTCAGACCTTGTTGGTGAGCCAATTGTTTCCTCATTGTGCAAGTCCAGTTCCAAAATAGCCCCCACCTGATAGAATATATGGAAACTCCTCTCGCCAGGATTCCTCGTGACGACACGTGACTTCTCCAGAAGGAAGTTGGAGATTTTCCCTCCGTCTGGTTCTCCACCATTGCTGAACTGGATCTCAAAGTATTTCCCCTGATGGATGACAGAGAGAGACCATTTCATCAGTGGGGTGGGATGCATGGAGTTTACAGACAGGAGCTGTGGGCTGGGATGTGCTGCTGCTTGTCTGTAAAGTGCGATGCGTGTGTGTGTGTGTGTGCTTCTATATGAACCTTTTACTGGGGTTTTTTTGCCTTTCTCACCAGACAGCCAAGTAATGTAATATCTTTTCCAGTCGCTTTAAAAGTGAGTGTGCTCGTACTGATGGAGAACAGAGACATGATTTATCCAAAGACGCTACCTCAAAAGTCGGCTGTTGGAGCCAAAATAAATATCGTACCATTTCTCCATAACTGGACCTCGGTTACCCAACTATTGTGTTGCAATTGAACTATGAACTAAATCACACCAGATTGTAAAATGGGCTTGAGGTTTATAGTTTTGTGCAAAAAGGACTTTCCAGTAATACTAATAGTCTAGTTTATTTTAAACATGCACACAAGATACATGAATGTACCTTTCATGTTTATAATCATTTTTTTAGCTATTTTTACTTTTTAAAAGTGTAATAGATTTTATACATTAATGTACCTTTCATGTTTATAATCATTTTTTAGCTATTTTGACTTTTTAAAAGTATAATAGATTTTATAGATAGCTTTTATAGTAAATAGGGCTGTCAATCAATTAAAATATTCATTGTGATGAATCATATTTAATCCATAGTTAATGCTGAATTAATCACATTTAATGGCAGATAGAAATATTTTTTTTATCTATTGGAAGTCGAGGAAATTTCTATGTGGTAAACGATTCGATGTGCAACTACGATAATTACATCAAATTCTATGTAAAAGGATATCAATTTCGTAACTATGGACAATTATTTAAAACAATACAGTCAGCAGCATATTTTTTGTATTACTATTTTTGTTTATTATTAGCTCTTAAACTCGCTCACAAACATTCATCAAATAAAAATGTGAGTGAGTGAGACCTCTGACACCGACATACACATGTTTTTGTTCATTTGTGTCAGCTCAACATAAGATTTATTTTTGATACCGGTTGATGTTGAAAATCTTCCCCTTGCTAGTTTGATGCTAAATCGCTAACACTGGACTTCAGCCACGGTCATCACATTTACAGCACGTCAATGGCAGCTGGAACTCCAATTTAGCTGGCAGTTCAATGTAAAAGAGAATGTAAAAATGTGAAAAACACTGGTTAGTTGGGCCACTCTTATGCCAAGGTAGCACTGAATATGACAATAAAAACTATACCTGCACTGCTCCAGTCTCTGGCCAGGCCATGTCATCCGTGATAAGTCAAACATAGTAACAGTAGTGGTCTTGCTACAAGAGCCATCTGCCAGGACTTTGAAGCTAACTTTATCAATCAAAATCTTTTCTTTCTCCCCTTCTGCTCACTATTTGTTTCAGTTTGTGGCTACAGAGTTACAGTACTTCAAACTACAGTGTGGGCCGAGTTAAGGAGTAAGATATGATGGTAAAGTAAAACAAATTTTGCTGAATAAGATGATGTGAGATTTTGTGAAGTCTTCTTACAAATCTACTGGAATTGTTGTTCCTCACAGTCTTGGCGTTGCCAAAGGCCTCGAGCAGTGGGTTGGACTGCAGGATGATGTCTTTGACGTGCTGTGAGGACAAACAGAGAGACATGCACGGTGAGCGACATCTCACACAACTCAGCAGAGCTCATCTGGTCAATACAGCACATTCTTCACACCCTCACTTGTGAGTGTTACTCTGGAACTTTCCTTTCAAACGTTATTGTACAAACACACACAAAACTGGAGGACGTCTTGAGATTGAAAGGACAGACTTGTACTAATACTAATACTTTAGAATCTTTTTAAACAACCCTGTCCCAAAGATTAACACAGTTAGATTACACTAACTTCATCACAAACAGAAGTACAATTGCTTTTGCTACTTCTTAGGAATCTTTTGTTCTAAACAAAAAAGGTGTAGGTGTTTTATTTACTGTTTACCGTATCACATTTCCCCTCTGTGTTGAATTAATTGGCGGGTTAAATTGTGGCTAACCCCCTCAATGGAAACACAAGTCACATCACAATTACTGTCCCAAATTGGACTGAAGTGAACTTGACTGCTTCGTGGAAACATGGCTCTGTAATCCATTGTGCAGCTTTGTGGCATAACGCAACATCTCAATCTGAAACCCGAAAGACACTTCTTTTATGGAAAAAAAAGTATTAAATATACAACGCTTACCCGGAGGCATTTAGATCTTTATCAAGTGGAGAGAATGGATAGGACATCTTATGTGGAGATGTGACAGATGTCTAAAGAGGGTGGATTATACATGGTGGGCCAAACGTGGGGTTACAGTTACTTCATTGTCTGTTTCACCTTAACAATCATGTTTCCATTCTTTTTCTATGCCGCTTATCCTCATTAGGGTCGCGGATGTTTTAGATATAAATGATCAAACAGAAGTCTGAACCCTTATGTAAATGTAATAGAGCAGATATTATTTTATTTTTCTTACATGAAGACAGTAACTTTTGAATCGTCATTTAAAATGGTGTACGTGGAAAAAATGTTCATATTCATTAGAATTTTTCCCCATTTTTTGCTGCCGTTTTTTTTAGATTTTCCAAATATTTCAATTTCCTTCTCAAATAATCTCTGTACATTTTCTTCTCCTAATATTATGACTTAATTCCCATAATATTGTAACTTTATTCTTGTAATATTGCAACTTTTTCCACACCATAATAAAAAATAACTAGTTAGTTTTGTTTGTTTCTCATATTATGATGTTATTTTTTTCTTTAAGATGTAAACTATGCCGCAATGCTACATTTTCTCATAATATTATAAGATATTATATATTTCTAATAATATTACAACTAAAAACATGTTAAAACTCACATTTAAGTAAAAAAAAACCAAAAAAAACCACATGACAAATATGTGCTAACGGTGACCAAGCATTAGCATCAATGTGATATATAAAATGAGGTTTACCAAGGTACACCTGCACCTGTTACATACTGTATATCTTCCCCTTGATGAAAAAAAGGTCTTGCCTGCACCCTGGGTCCACCTCCTGACACTCTGGAGATGTATCCCATAATGTATTTGGCTGCCACGGTCTTACCGGCTCCACTCTCACCACTAAAAAGAAAAAGACAAAAGAACATTAGATGTGTGTCCTATTTTATTATTCATGTTAATTTCATGTACTGGGAATTAATGACAGTTCAAAATTGATAGAAAGCTCCATTGTTGGATTCTATTTTTAAGCAGTGCTAAATGCACTGCTTCTCTTTTTGTCCTGGCCCAGCTTGTGCTTGTTTGCCTAGTTCAGGATTTTTTGTGGTTTTGGATATTTAGTTCCTGTTTTGTGCTGGGGAACATTTCCCTATTGCACTAAACTCTCAGTGATAATTGTAAATGATCTTCATGTTTTACTAGATAAAGTCACTCAACATTAAGAGTCTCGGATTTCCTAACAAATTCCCCAAAATTGTATAACGCTTTTCCACCTCCAAGATATTCAGAGCGCTTTGACACTGTTAGCACATTTATCTAATGATGATGCAGCATCAGGAGCAACTGGGGTTCAGTATCTTGGCCAAGGATACTTCCACACGATCACGGGAGAACAGAGGATCACTGATATCACCACTACTGAGCCATACCACAGCAAAACAACTTGCTTTTTCTTTGGATTTTTTGCAACTATCACTTGCTATGAAAGTTAAATCGCTTTAGCATTTTTGGGTGTTGGGCTGCACAAAATTGCATCTCGATTCACACTAAGACTGAATCTAATTCGTAAATATCAACAATTTTCTAATATGGTAGGAGCTGGATCACAAAAAAAATGCTGCAATGTTTTGACAAGGATTCGCGCTGCACTGTGTGTGAGTTAGCATGACGGTTGAACTTTGCTCTGACTCCGGTAGTCCCCTGTTGAGCGCTGGCCAGTGAGGCGTGCTGGCTATAATTCATCAACTTGTGGCAGAAGCGATCGCAGTGACTGACTTGTCATTATTATGTGCATGAATGTATTGCCAATTGCCATGTTTTTTTCACTCTATAGATTATTTTGTCTATTCATTTGTACAAAAAGTCCTCGTCAGTTGCCCTTCCTGGACCTCCAATTAAGAATGTTAGAAAAAGCAAAACAAGACAATGACGAGTGTGATAATGATAAGATGGCTTGAGCATCTATCTGGTCAGGATGCCTATGACGAGTAGGGTGGGACACGTCCGACCGGTAGAATGCCTCGGAATCCACCTAAGTCACCAGGGAGAGGGAAGTCTGGGCTTCCCTGCTGAGGCTTCTGCCCTTGCAACTCAACCTTGGATAAGTAGTGGAAGATGGATGGATGGATGGTTTCTTAAAAGTACACAGCCCTAAACATGGAGTGTGTGCGTGTGTGTGTGTGTAAAAAAATGTCCCAGAGGAAAATGTGATTCACATATTTTGCAGAATCATGCAACACTACTTCAGTGATGGTTCTTTTAAATGTCTGTATATTCTATCAAGGTCATAAAACAGTTTGACCCTGGAATAGATTATTACTCTTTATGGACGCCCTACGGAAAAAGGTTCAAAATCCCAAAATTGGGAGGTCAAACTGATGTCCTGCAATGCATTGTGCTTGGCTTGAGAGGTTTGGCTGTATAACTGTATGTTTATCCGTGACACCAAAACGCATGCTGTATCCTGTACTTATAGGTTATCACATGGTTTGTCTGTTATCAGGCCAGGTATCATGCCCCCAAGTGTCAGTATCTGGCACCTGATACCAGACAAACCATGTGATGATCTTATTATCACATACTATTTAATCATGAGCTTATTATCACGTACTATTTAATCAAAAGACCATTTTGTTTCCAGAAAACTTTCAGTTTATTACATGTATTATATCTAAACAGTGTAAACACAAAAATATTTCAACAATAATATTTTATCAACAGTCTTATCTTATCAATGTCAGCAAAACAAACGCTGTGTGTTCACGCTTGTGCGCTGTTCTCTGATTGGTTGTTTCACGGGCACGATACCAGAGCAGCGTGCTCTGATTGGACAGCTACGGGGGCTGATACTGGACTTAAACTCTATATTTTATCAGCATCACTGCCCTGGGCTTTGACACAGTATCATTTCGGCCTTTTCCCGTATCATTCATGGACGGTTTCTAGGATACAGGGCCAATTAATACTGTAGTATGTGATAATGAATGTTATCCATCATTCACAATCTTTATGTGCAACATGAACACATTATTTTTTCACTTTTCTGTGCGTTCTACCAAAGAAAATAAGTTAATATGAGCTAGCTAACAAGTCATTGGGAGGTACTCATTTTGGCACTCGAGCCCTAACAAAAAAGTATTACATGTTATCATCAAATTCCTTGTTCTTGCATGATCACAGCATGTGAGCCGTAGTCAAATAAAGTGCCTCCCAATGATGTGCATTGTTAGCTAGCTCATATTAACTTAACATATTGTGGATGATAGGCAAAATTTTCCTTTCAAGAAAATACATAAGAAATTTGTGGGACGGGCGACTGCATGTTAATCCTGTTGAGACACACTTCGCATTCATCTCTTATTCCCACAACCTACACGCTACTTTCCCTCCTTGACTTTCAGGTCATACTTATTTGGACGCATGTGGCTTGGCAGAGAAGGACTGCTGTTTTTTCTCCTGCGCCTTAAAGTAGAGCTGGCTCGGTAAATGCTGTGTGAGAAACACAGCTGCAGCCTGTTAGCGGTGGCCAGAGGAAGTCATGGGAGCCACTCTTCTATTAACCCTCCCCCCATAGTCCAGAACCTCCACAGTTTGGCCAGGGCCTCCACACTACACGCTGTTAAGTGCTCATGCAACAACAAGACGTGATGCATGTCAGAATACGTTTTTTGTGTCTGCCTTCTATTTTTAAGCACGAGTGTCAGCGCTGTGGGGTCAATTGCAGAGATTTATCAACTCAGAAGCAGACATACGTTAACTATTAACTTCCATTAATCATTACTGACATCAACTCGGAAGAAGAACGTCAGCAATTTGCTTCCTCGTAGAAGTGTGTGGTCTTGCAAAGATATTGATAATAATGGAATAGAGCAATTCACGCAGCAGTCGAGGAGTCTTGGATAAATCTTGCATCATTTGAAATCGGCACAATTTACAGTTTAAATAGAGCATGTTAAATGGTGAAACTTGGTTTGATTACAAATCCACACAGTGATCATAGCAGTCCATGACAACATAACAGCCATACGTTCTCAGTCACATCATGAGGTATACCTGCAAAATACAACATTTCAAGATAATAGTAGATAATAGTAATTCCCAGTTTGGAGTGGCACTGGCCATTTTTTCACATAAGGTGTTAACCCTTCTCCTGAACCGCTGCACACAAAAAGGGTTAACATTTCTGTTATTTCGCCATAAAATATGCCACAGTGTGTCCCTGTTATTAAACTGCTATTAAAGTTTCACCTCAGTCAGATTGATTTGAAATTTCTCACACAGCTCAGTGCGCTCTACAAAATACCCGCTGTAACAATTTACAGTTTAATTGCTGGGTGTTTAACTGAATCGGGTGAGCAATTGAAAAAAATGCTCCCCCCCAAACTTTTAATGAATTATATTTAACCTATGGCTATAGGTAAATATGCTAGGTTAATTTGTGGCTTCAAATTGTCCATAGGTATCAATGTCCAATGCTATGAATGACGATCAGTCCAGGGTGTACCCCGTCTCTCGCCCAAAGTCAGCTGGGATAGGCTCCAGCATACCCGTGACCCTAATGTGTGGTATAGAAAATGGGTGGATTAGACCTAGACATAGACTTTCTTTATTGTCATTGCACAATAACACAGCAGTGAAATTGCCAACAAAATGTTGTTGCCTGGCTCCTGTGTAATAATAAATAATAATGTGGAGAATAAATAGATTACATCAAATATGAACAATGTACAGCGTAAACAGTAATTTGGAATAAATAATAATAATTTAAAGTTTTGGTTGTGCGCATGGGCAGGTAGAGGGGCTTATTTTTATTATTATTTATTATTATTATTATTCCCCCATCAGCACGTGTAGGTTAATAAAACAAAAGTTGTGGCAGTTGAGAGCATACCAACAAGTAGTTGGCAGACTTTAAAAATAACTCCAGTGTGATGAAATGAAAAGCAGAGCGGTGTCTGGAAATGAGCTCATTGTTAGTTGATTGAAACTCAGAACCAAACAAGCCTGTTCCACTGGAGATTAAAGGAGCTGTTGCTTCATGAACACTTGTGTCATGCATGCTAGGAGCTAGCATAGAATAGCCGGTGTCCTGATTTTGCTGCTAAATATCCCTTATATTGCCAATTCCACAAGTAAATAGTGAAAATAGGGAACACATGCCAGTGCTGACCACACTGCCTGGCCAGCAGTTCACAGCAGCCTTTTGTGTTGGTCTCATCCTAACACCACTTGCCTGGTTTTGTTTGCTGATTTAGTCCATCGCATAATCCACCTCGGTGCTTTTATGTGGGGAAACTGAACGAGCAAGTGCTCACTGTGCAAACAACAGGCTAAAGTGCTGAAGCAGGAATCGTTCATCATGAAGTAAGCACTATAGGAACCATGGCGGTCGGGTGACTGAACCATAAGATAAAAGGCCTGATCATGACACAACACTCCTCTCAGCACAACTCCAGCCAGAAACAACACACTGAAAAAAGTCCCTTCAATCCAAAGAAACATCAGTGCTGAGGAAGGAATCACGCAGGTGCCCTTCCTGTTATTTCAATTTGGAAAGCAGGACGCCAAAATAAATGCACATATCTTCCTTCAAGTTAAATTTGCACAGCTACAATTAGTGTGTGTTTCCTGTAACAAGGGCAGTAAATGATGTGGAAGAACCTGTTGGGTTTATTATCATGCACCCATCGTCTATTATCATCACCTGCTGACATATTGTATCACCTTACACATCAATTGGCACAGATAATCATCTGAAGCTTTATGGGGGAACAGGTTAGGCTGCTTGATAATAAGCATGAACCAGACAGTTACTGATAATTCCGATCTCCTTGTGTGGTATTACGGGCATTTTTCACATGTTCTTACCTAATGATGACACACTGGTTTTCTCGGTCAATCATCATGTTTCTGTACATGTTGTCCGCCAGAGCATAGATGTGAGGAGGGTTCTCATATTGGGCCTGAGGGAAGGAATACAATTTATATTAGAAAAGGGATTTATTCAAGCATTATGTAGTCTATAAATGTGCAAATTCATCTTATTTTGATACTGTCCAGATGTAAATTGAAAACATACCATTAGAACATTGCTGTTTCCACTCTTTCCACTTGAATCCCACATCTGTTTTTTTTTTTAATTTTTAAATCTAAAGCACCCTATTCCAATGGCGGCCAACACAGATGATATCAGGCTGGTTTAATCTACTCCATTTACACTACCAGAAAAATGGAAAGGCCGCGAAAACTAAAATGTTGCTGGATGATTGATATTTTTCTAACATTTAGTCTGCACAGGCATATTCAAAAGGGTAGATTGGGATCACATCCGTTGTTGCCCACCCATGGAGGAGAGGCTGATTTTGTCCGACCATAAATACAATCGCTGATACAGTAACCTTATGTGTGCTGCGTGCTACTTGAGGATTTTTTTTTAAACAGACTAGTCAGTATCGAAGTGTGCTCCTGGCTCGGGAGACAAGCGGGCTGGCTTGAACACACAGTTCTATGACAGCACTGCCAAGCCTTCCTGTTGCTCGGGTCCAGTTTCTGACAGGCAACATCTGCAAGCGCCAGCTGGAAAGTTCGCACTGAATCCAACCCAGTTCTTTTCTCTGCAGACGGTAACGTCTCTGAGTACTTAATTCAAAGAATAAAAAGACAAAATCCTACTTACTGCGCCTTGATACATCTCAACTTCTTTTTCTCCAAAGTACGGCATCTGCTTGAAGGGGTTGACGGAGATCAGTACGGGGCCAATGTATGTCTGATGAGGGCATTCATTAAAGACCACAAAGAGAAGACAAAACCATGGGGAAACAGACACATTCAAAGTATATCTGAGTAGGAATAGACATTATATAATCTGCAATGTTTTGACTGCCAACACAGTCAAAACATGTGACTGCTGCATCAAAAAAAGGCTTCTCATAGATAATAATGGTGGTGCTGAAAACACATATTCCACAGTCAGAGCTTTTCATACAGTCACTCACGCACAGCAGTGAGCCAGAGAGATGCAGCAGCGATCCATCCATGCATCCATCAATTTTCTATGCCACTTGTCCTCATTAGGGTTGTGGGGGTATGCTGGAGCCTATCCCAGCTGACTTTGGGCGAGAGGCGGGGTACACCCTGGACTGGTAGCCAGCCAATCACAGGGCACATATAGACAATTTGCAGTCACCATATATATATATATATATATATATATATATATTACATATACGGTGATCAATGAAGCAGACTTATCAAACAACTGTCGAGCAGCTAAGATTTTTTTTGTACTTTTTTTTGTGCCAACTGTCTGGTATTTCTAATATTGAGCAAGAGCTGTTCATGACAATATGAGACTTTTCTACTGTGGACTATTCAAACTAAGTTCCTGGTTGTTACAAAGGACTGAGGCTAGGCTGAGCACGTAACACTATTGTGACGTTTTACACCCTGCAGCCAAAGCGCTGCTGGTGACAAATAAAGCTGCTATTGTGGCAGGCCAACAGTCACCTACAGCATTGCTGACTGGGAAGGCCTCGCACGGCCACTGCTGTTTGCTCTACAGTAAATCCTGCCTATGAAAAAGCCTGAAGCTGCCATGCAAGACTTGTGTTCATTCATTAAATAGTACGTGAACTTAGATTTCCTTGTTTAAATCCTCTAATTTGTGCAATGTACAATGCTTTCAGTTCAGCTTTTAAAGCTGAACCAGAAAAATGCTCAAAAACATATTGAAAATTCATGGACTGCTGCATACCACCATGACAGGTGATGCCCCTAACTCAAATAATTATGGTCAAATGTAGGCCTGAACAAAGTCATCTCCAATGGAGATTGGCAACTCCAGTGGAACTCAAAGACCTTTGCCAGGGCAAATATTCCTACACCGGTCCATCTGACTGGTTTGAGTGAAATAAAATTGTTAAAATCCAGTCCAGTATTATAGAGATAACAAGTTCTACCAAGTGGCTTCTAGGCTTTTCTCATCTCACCTTTGCTAGATCTGGTGGGTCTCTATACGACTTGGACAATATAAGCGAACTGTCAGGGCCTCACATGATTCATGCTTGGAGAAGTAGGAGGTACAGGAGATCCTTCCTCTCAAGTTGTTTAACAGACCTCTGCATGGCAAAGACTGACTTTTAACCCTTTTAAGCACACTAACACTTTTTCTGGAAATCTAATATCATATGCTGCACAGCACTTTTATCTCATCCTGAATTTTGTATTTTTAGTTATTGTATGTATTGCTGTGTGAGCTATGAGAGATAACATAATTTCCCCAAATGAATTATTACACTATCTTGCTCTTAACGTGGGTGTTTGGAGGGCTTTAAGAGAGCTGTAATTCTTCATCCCTGGGAGTACTCTGATCAAAGCATGCCCCAGACATGTTACGGGTTAGACTGTTTTCATCTGAATGAATGCTAATGTGTCTTGACAAAAAAATAGCAGTGATTGTTTCGAAAAGGTCATATTCATGCTTTAAACATGCACACTGGCTGATCTTTACCACCACCTGCACCACAGCGATAGCCAAAGGAGTATCTCTTCCTTCCTTGAGCAAATGAGCAGAGGTCAAACATCTGGCAGTGGTACTGACATGACCTTTTCCTCCGTCAACACAGAAGGGGCAGGAGCTGCCTTCCGATAGCAACCTTATGCACTACTGTGAATGACTGCGGGGCTATTCTGGGAAAGCAGAGGTGACGGGAAGCCCGCCATTCCTCACGGAGGTGCGAGCCAGCATTGTGAGGCAAGGATACAAAGATGTAGTCATCCATGTATCTCTTCTTCAGGTTGTCCACAATGGCGTCCTCGTTGATCTTGGTGAGCAGCACCATGTCGTCCACCCCGCTGAGCTTGACATTGTGGCTCTGCCAGTGGTACCCGTAATGACCCCGGCTCCCCTGGAACAAAGTACATATGGTCAACAATAGTTAGATGAGCCATATGCGGCCTACAGGATGACTCACATGAATAGTGAGTAAGCTTTAAGGCACTTGTGGCTATGATGTAATCAGATAAAAAGAACCCCTATTCATGTCATTATGACTGTGTTCCCCTTTTCCTCGGTGTGTAAAAGATACTTGGATCAAACTTGTATCCACTTCCAAACACTCTGCCCACGTCCCGTGTTTTCTTTTAAGCTGACTGAATCTCCGACGATGTGAGCTCATCCATCATGCGCTATGAGTCACTTCTGTGTCACTCAGTGTGGCTACTGTGGAAAAGGGTCACAAAGCGCTGTGAAGACCGTTTCTCTCGGATGAAGAATCACTCAAAGAGCATTCACAACTTAACTTTTGACTTCCTCCCAAGAGGCAAGTGAGGAACTGGTAGTTTGCCCTGGTGTAGAACTGCACTGCAGCATATTGGATAGCTGTCTCAAACATGTCTAACATCTAATGAACAGAAATAAGGCAATCAAAAAGAGTCAGCACTCCACTTTTAGTGTATTAAGTGAAATTCTATACCAGTGCAAACTATATCTCAAATAAATCACAATAAACAGGAAATTGTCCTTTCCTTCAAAAGTGGTTGGATTTATATTCATAGGCATTCATTCATATAAAACCTTGAACATGGATTTTATATATATATATCTTTCCATATCAAATTAAATTAATCAAGAACACACTCGTTTTTGTTCACAAGCAAGACCAATTATAGTGGGGAGGAAGGCTAGTAGTTAACTTGATAATTAACTTGAGCTTTTAACATCTTCCAGGATAAATTTAGACTTTACGAGAAGAAAACCACTTTACAAACTGGATGATGGTCAGGAATATTTTTCAGACTAATCCACAATAGGTACTTTCCCTTTATGGGAAAAGAAGCAATTAATGCCCAATTAATCTTCCAGATGACACCCATTAACATGTTTTACTGCATTTTTTGGGTGCGGCAATGGGAAATTGCAACTTTTTACTTGACATGAGGAGAATTGGGGATGTATTGGTGTGTATATAACAGTGGCAGGCAGCATATTTGGTTCAATCAACCAGTTAAATGTGTTATCCCTCCATCCATCCACATGGATTGGTCAGCATATAGACACATATAGACACATATGGAGAATTTGGAGTCATCAATTAACCTGCCATACACATTTTTGGAATGTGGGAGGAAACCGGAGTACACGCACACAGAAATGTACACATTGTCAACATTACTTGAGACCAAATTAACCATCACTACTGTTATAATATATCATATACAGTTGTGTGAAAGTGTTAACCCATTTCCTGATTTCTTATTTTTTTGCATCTTTGTTTACATTTAAATGTTTCAGATCACTGTGATTGGCTGGCGACCAGTTCGGGGTGTGCCAAGCCTTTCACCCGAGGACAGCTGGGATAAGCTCCAGCAACCCCGCGACCCTCGTCAAGATAAGCGGTAGAAAATGAATGAATGAATGTTTCAGATAATCAAATTTAAATATTAGACACTGACAACAGAACTGAACACAAGATGCAGTTTTTAAATGAAACTTTTCATAATTAAGGGAGAAAAAAAATCCAAACCGACATGGCCCTGTGTGAAAAAGTGATTGCCACCTTTGTTAAAACATAACATAACTGATATTAATTGAGATCTATCATTCTGAAAAAGGTGATGAAGTCATTTCTAAAGCTTTGGGACTCCAGCAAACCACAGTGAGAGCCATTATCCACAAATGGTAAAAACATGGAACAGTGGTGAACCATCTCAAGAGTGGCCGGCCAACCAATATTATTCCAAGACCGCTGCGACGACTCAACCAAGAGGTCACAAAAGACCCCACAACAACATCCAAAGAACTGCAGGCCTCACGTGCTTCAGTTAAGGTCAGTGTTCATGACTCCACATTGAGAAAGACACAGCCTGCTAAGCAAAAAGAACATTAAGGTTCATCTCAATTTTGCCAGACAATATGTTGATAATCTCCGAGACCTTTGGGAAAGTACCCTGTGAATCGATAAGACAAACGTGTGTCCCATTACATCTGGCGTACAAGAAAAAGAACAACAGTAAACCAACAGTACTAACAGTAAAATATGGTGGTGGTAGTGTGATCTGTTGGTCTGGTGCTGTTTTGCTGCTTCTGCACCTGGATGACTTGCTGTGGTAAACGGAACCATGAATTCTGCTGTCCACCACCAAAAAAAATCCCAAAAGAGGATGTCTGGTCATTTCTTCAAACTGATACGAACTTGGGTTCACCCCTGAATGGCTGAAGAAATCGAGTATACTCCAGTTCAGGAATTTTCAAAGCGTAGCAAGCAGAGAAAGCCTTCCTTCGGAAAAATCTTCCCGGTGGTCTACAAAAAGGTTGTTCAACATAATCAGCTTTTAATAATGTCAGTAATCTTCTTGTAATGTAATCCAAACAAAACTATGCTCTGTGCAACATTGTCAACGGCATCTACTGTGTTTGCTTATTAACACTTTAAATGATGCGTTAAGAAATGCTGAGCATGTTTTGACTGCTCATACATAAACCAAGACACGTTAATTCCTCAAAACACTAAGTGACAAAAGAGTGTGTGTGAGGGGGGGGGGCACTGAATGGGCGATGGAAAAAAAATCGAGTTCACTGTACTTAACCTGTCTGGAATAAAAAAAAGTGCAGTTTCATGACGGTAGTAACAAGTTGTGCACACATGTAAGGGGATGCACGCCAAATGTTAGGAGAATAGTTTCATGTGTTTTGATTTGGGGCTGCTTTAATGAGGCAAGAGGACTGAGAAAATAGTCTTACATCAACAGTCATTGGGAGTAGCTGAACAGGAAAGGAGGACGGCACACACACACACACACACACACACAAAGATGCCTGGGAGGTGGCTAGACTGACCACACACACTCTGCTGGAGCCGTGTGGGGTTAAAGGTTATAGTTCAAGTGTGATTATATTGGTGGTTATATGAAGACGCCACTTTGCAACCAATATTATTTAAGTATGCTGTAACTCAAAGAATTTAAAGTGTTCTTCTATTTTATAATTTATTTATCAATAAACAACAAACAGTTTAGTGTTTGATATTTAATAAACCAAAACTCAACCAAAAGGATCAAACTTTTTCCCATTCGTTCATACAAAGGCATTCCAGCCCCAGTCCAGATCTATAGTCCATGCAAATACCATCACCATATATGGAGAGTGCTGAGCAGAAGCTGGCTCACCGAACAGGAAATGGCTGGCTTTGATTCAGTATCATAAGCGGCACTTTTCCCCTCATTTCTTCCTTCTGTGCTTTTCCACCTCAGCAGCTGACACACAGTCCAACCAGTGTTACAACTGTGAGAACGATCAAGAAAAATACGGACAATGCTCCTAAAATTAGAAGCAATGATGCCACTAGTCACTTTGTAATGTAATGGCAATATTGCCTAAGGGCCCAACTTGGGAGTTGAATCAATCGCATCAATTAGGAAATGCTGGCCAGATTGTGATTGTGTGTACTCGAAAATTGAGTGCAGTGACATAATGGCCTGGCATACAAAGGGCAAAACAAAACACAAAATTAGGTACAAATTAGGTACTTAATCCTCCTCCCAAAGACCCTGAAAGCTGTCTAAAGTAGTCCAAAAATTCCAATGGGGAGGTTAATGCTGGATAATCCTTCATGTGTGACATTAGTTGTGCCACAATGATCCACTTTGACCTCATTGTTCTGGCGCGAAAAACACTTCAAAAAGGACCCAACGATGCAAATTTGAATGTTTTCATGATGTAGAGCCTGAAACATAAAAGTAGAGCCTGTTCATGATCTGACTATTATCTCCCTCACTTATTTGCTCCACATTTGAGAGTTGAAGTGCTGAAGTTCCATGTTTTCATGATATCATGAAGGAAAACCTGCCTTCCTCATGGACATGATGAGGGATGCACAATTTAAAAAAAAAGTGAATACGAACTTCAATCAATTCCCGCTCTTCAAGACAAATACTGATAAACAATAAGCCAGCATCTTTTTTTGCACCTTTAAAAACACTGCGGCGATAGGAACAAGCCACGGGCTCTGACAGTTGTAGCGATGCTGGCATTTCAGGTGGCTGATGTGATTTGATGTGCTGAAGATGTTGTCTTCCCTCATCACATAATGTTTGATAGACGTCAATTAACCTAGCATGTTTGGGGGGAATGTGGGTGGAAACCGATATCAAGTAGCACACTCACAAATGACCCAAGTCTTAATCAAATATTATGCCTATCCTTATACCTAACTTAACCACCCAACCTTTTTTTAAAGAAGGTACTCTACTTGATCTTAACAACAATTGGCTAACAGCAGGTATATCCAGAGATTACGTCCATTTCCAGATTATTTGCCTCACTAGTCATTTATAACAAGACCATTGGTGATTGAGCCAAGGATTAAGACCCCATTAATCTAATTTTGCAAACATATGTCACATATTTAAAGGTTATTCTCTTAATCATGGATAAAAAAACAATATGTTGCTACATTGTTTTCTTTTCTTCCTAAGTTTGATAATACTAAAAATGAAAACAAAAATTTCAAACCCCACTGGAGTCCCGGTTCATCCACATGCATGTGGTTTTTTCTTGTGTTGAGATGCCAACACTAGTGGCTTGCTTTTAATGTGAGTGACGTAGAGAAATCAACAAATAGAGCCATGAACTTTGCTTGTAATTATCCAACAATCCGTCTTACTCGGACAAAGTTATTGTTGTTGTTGTGCAATGAGGCTCAAAGAGGAGAATGTTCAGTCCTTGCTGGTGCGTTCAAATGCTGAGGGAAATTTGGCAACTCACAAATAGTGTTAATGATGTCTACACTATTTTGTAGACTTTAGATACATTTTCCAAAAACGAGTTTTAGCATGTGTGAGTTATTTTGTCTCATTATTGCATACTATAGTAGGCAATATGAGTGTAAAGGTGACTATAGGGATGTTATTTCATGTCTACATGGCTCTAATGTTAAAAAATGTTTTAGAAGGTCATAAAATGCTCTAACTACAAAAACATTTCATTTATTAATATTGAAACCTATTTTGCTAAAATCGTACAATTTGAGTCTGCAATCAATTAACAACGATTAAAAAAGAAATGACTGTAATCACATTATATGCTTCACTTTAAAAAAACGGCAAAGCAACTGATGTTCTTGTACATTGTTCATGCGTAAAGTTCTAAAAGCTCAGTCCCAAAACAGTCACACTTTCCTTGATTTTTCTCTTATAAATTCCCAGGTCTTTGAATGCACCAGCTAGGAAAAACTAACAAACACTAAAATTCAAAACACTATTTCATTGATCCCTTGTTTTTCGCAGTTAATTGATTCCAGACTCAACCGAACGTGATCAGTGAAGTTCCGTCAGTAGGATTCTTTTTTTATAAAGGGAATATTTTCATAGTTAGAGCGGGAAAAATCTATTGCTGCTTCCTTGTGCCTGTTTACCTTCTAAATACATTTTGTAACATTATTGGAACCCCAAAGACATTAAATAATAGCCTTATACTCACCTTTACACTCCTAATACCCAATAGAGTTTAAAAAAGAAGCGTAAACAAGTCATAGATGACATGAATAGGACAGACAGGAAGTGACATCGGGGGTATTCAGAGTTGTGTTACTGCTACAACAGTAGCCTGTGTTTGTATTAGGGACTTTAATTAAGGATAATTGTGCCTGTTGTGAGATTATTCAAACCTGCAATAAAAGCCTGTTATTCCAGCAATCAAGTCTGGTGAGTCTGTCTCTCACCAAACTTCCCAGTAACATTACTGACACCTAGTGACAGTGTAGAGTGCTACATATTATCACATCCTTGCATTTTCATTTCACAATTTTTATGCTTGAAAATTATTTATTTAGGCAAAAATATGTAAAATTCTCTCAAATCTGCACATACTGTTTCTGAACTTACCAAAAATACAACATAATGCTCATCTGTGGTCTTGAGTGATTGTTTTTTTTTAATTTCCCTTGGGCTGAATAATGTGCCTATCAGTCTATTTTTAATTTAAAATATGATCTGATCTGGCTTAAGCAAAACTGAAGCCAATATTTTGCTAAAAGTACTTCCACCTGAACTCTGACTTTTGCCCTCTCTCAAGGGTAACGAGTCCAAATGAAGATAACCTGACAGTCTGCCTGTGAGCATGAGCAGGTACCCTGTTGTGTACCGTGTATTTAAACAAATACAGCAATAAACATTGTTAAACTCATTCATATACTGTACGACAATGTCAACTTTTGATAAAACTCTGGTTTGACTGTGACCAGTGGGGCTAGATTTGTTATGTTGTTACAGATCTCAGCATTTTAGGGTCACCAGAGATAAGAGGAGATAGTAAGTCATTATATTGCAGGATGACGGAAACATGAACACTGACTAGTAAACACACATAATGCTGTGCCTAGAGGGACGTGTGTGTTTGTGTCCCAATAAAGAAAAGAAAAAGGATCCTGAACAAATCCCAACCCTGACTAAATTACACTCTATTTCTCTTCCATACAGGCGCCATTTATCACGAGAGCTGATTCGAAACATCTCAAACAAAATCTGTGTTTTCAATGGAAGAAAACTACGACTAAAATATAGTCTATGAGACGATTGTGGTTCAGGGTGGAACTCTGTGGAAATCCAAGACAGGAACACGTCACACCAAGTACAGTATATTTTCTTTTTACAGCAGCCTATGTAGTGGTTGAACGTAAACAAACCATCTGCAGTGAAAATGGATACATAGTCATTCTATGTGTGTCACCAGGACGTCCCACTCAAGTTTCAATCAATGACACTAAAAAGCAAACAGGTAGGCAGCAGGCATTGGTACTGCATGCATGCAAAGAATTTATTGTGCATTGTCTAAAACAAATGGCAACAATTATACCTGTTTGAGAAATCATGATATGTCAGTGTTATTGTTCCACTCCAGTTCTGTGGGTGGTGGTAGTACTGGTGGAAAAGACCTTTAAATTGTCAATTCAGCAGTCAAGGAGTGTTGCAGAACTGATCAAACTGGTTCTCTGTTACATGACTAGAGACTATCTATGGGAAGACATTAGAACTTTAGGAGGAGTCTCCAATACTGTTCATGTTGTTTGCTGTACTCTTAATTTAAAACACACCTCTCATGAGGCCTTTTTGTATTAATTCTGCACACAGTTTCACTGTGTGACACGGTCTGGAAAATTGACTGTACATAATGAAGGGCACTTTAATGAGCTATGAATACTGTTCACTTCATTCACTGAGAGCAAAGAGACATAGCTGAGTGCAACATTACTACATACAGCAAAAACAGTACTTCTTTGATGATAGAGACATAGACATAGACTTTCTTTATTGTCATTGCACAATAACACAGCAGTGAAATTGCCAACGAAATGTCGTTGCCTGGCTCCCGTGTAATAATAAATAATAATGTGGAGAATAAATAGATGACATCAAATATGAACAACAATGTACAGCATAAACAGTAATTTGTACAAATAATTTAGAATAAATAACAATAATTTAAAAAGTTTTGGTTGTGCGTGTGGGCAGGTAGAGGCTTATTTGGCATTAAGCAGTCTGATGGCCACGGGGAAGTCGCTGTCTCTAAACCTAAATTCTACTTATATTAATAACAATATGATAAGAAAACATCTGGTTAACAACTAAAATATATATATGAAGTTGAATTCATACAAGAACAAAATAGACAACAACAATGAATCAATGAAGTAACATAGCCCCGTATTGACTAAATGAGTACAGTATTCTGTACTGAGTATTCTACAGAAGTTAGCATGATAAAAGTAGTGACTACCAATGTTCCAGAGGAATAAACACCTGACAAGCCTTTAAATACATACAAGACTCGGTTATTGTTCCCTTTTGAGCTCAGTCAACTTATGTATGCTTGATTCCCCATCATGGTCAGCAATGGATACTGTATGTAATCACTAGGCATACAAATTTGATATCTGTTATAATCGTATCGTTTTTTTCTGCCAATAATGATATACACTCGAGAGTGATGAGGTTGTGCTCCACACTTGGACTCACATGAGCTAAGGTATCTGCAGAAAAATAATAAGCGACAGGTGACGTGCCGAATGTGCCTAGTTCATAATTGAAATGATTGTATTTAGTCCAGAGTTTCATACTTTGCACTTTGTTCTTATATGGATGTTTGTGCCACATAGAAATGTGCCACTTGCTGGAGCCTACCAGAGCTGAATTTGGGCGAGAGGCGGGGTATACCCTGGACTGGTCGGCAGCCAATCGCAGGGCACTTGTTGAGAGAATGTTTAAAATAAATATGACACTTTGACAATTTGTCTTCTTTTGCACAAACGGTGTTTATTTACATCACAGCAAAAGAAGCATAATGCGATATTGTGGTCATTACATGAGATGTGACCTGATCAATATCGGATAGTATCGGTAAAAAAGTGGTATGCAATCAGTAAATCGGATATCGGTAAGAAAACCAATATTGAGCATCTGTAGCTTAATATTTCATTTATTTAAAAAGGTCCCATGGAAGTATAAACCAAACAGTCATACTTAAATACTTTGACTAAGTACAAATAAGTACCAAATAGAAATTTATAGGATATCTCCAACAAGTAATAATCAAAAAGATGTAGACAAATGACGTTTTACCCAAGTGAGTAGTGAGATAGTATCCCCTAACTACTAGTAGGTTATTGTCTGACCTTGGGTACTGTCCACAATGAAAATGAGGGACAATGCAAATAAGTAGACCGGTCGGGATATGTGCTTAGGACAAGGAAAGTCAAAGTCAAGGAATAACACATCAACAAATCAATTTAATTATTTTGTGTGGAATGGACTATTTTATAAATAGCATCTATTCCACTCAATACAACACTGGCATGGAAACAGGAGCTCAGAACATTCAGAGAGAGAAAAATACCATATTTCAACGACTTAGCAATACAGCATGTTTTACTGCTGTATCGCTACCCAGTTTTTAGTCACATGATAGCAGACATTATTTTACTGTTTTGATTTGGTGAACATGTTTGAAAACATTTGGTTCTTCTTTAAGTCCCACATGTAATCCTTTAGTTCAAGCTCATTAGCTCTTAAAACTGTGTTCACTGGTTGATTACTTAAGCCCATTGCATTGATCATCTGGCATTGATCATCTGTGTTTGCTACTTGACCCCAACTGACTGAATCAGCAGCAAATGACGTTATGTGAAGGTCTTATGATTTCCAAAACTGATTTCTGCTAAATATCCCTGTTATCCTGGTAAGCTTAGAATATACTGGGCATATCATAGAGTTATTAAAACGATAAAACCAAATCTTATACAGAGGCAGAAAATAAACATATTAACATAATAATAACATAATACAGCTGACAATGTGCTGTAATGATAAAGGCATGATGAAGGGAAAAGTTTTGGCCAAGACACAGCAGCAACAGTGGACCTTTTCAGTGACAGTCTAATAATATTATTGTTGTATTAGATCACAGCCAAGTCAAATGCTTCAGGCTTTAAGTTGGAAAGGTCAGTTATTAACAGATGAGCTATAGAAACTACTGGGCTTTTTTAGATGCTGATGGTAACGTTTGGTAGTATTACACAGATACCAAACATAATTCATGACTGGTAGAATTGTCATTAGCCGTTATCTTACAACAATGAGAGGACACACTGCAGTTGGCATTATGCTTGGAATGTGCTCAGAGGAGAGAAAGTTCACATCCAGAAGTTACAAAATTCCTCATAAACTAAGTCAGTTTACTGAGAAATGATTTCGCCTAGCTGAAATGACGATAAATGAATTCATCAAGGAATATTCATTAGGCTCCCGCAATGTCAATTGATTGTTAGTCTCGCAGTACAAGGTGTATGTCTCTACAATTGTTTAATGTAAGGATTTATGGCAGATTCTCAGTGATGGAGACAGCTGCTACCTTGTAAATCCGGTCATATCGCTTTACCTTGGTAACTGCCCTGAGGCGACGTCACAACAGCACATCTTACTGTGTCCATCATCATGTCTATAGGCAAACATGCAACTTTCACACAGAGATGTTCCAATGGAGATTCGAACCCTTGATCATGCTAATCACTCAGTGACCCTGTGGTCCTACAGTCATAAAAAACGTCTGTGGTATAATAATTGTCCCAAGTCCACTGTCTGTCTGATTACCATCATGGAGTTGCTAACAACTCTCCTCGATTATTCACTGTGAAATATGCTGACAAAAGCTTTACAAATCAAAGATACAAGTTACTTCAAGGTCTGGCTGCCAGTCAGTCGCAAAACAAGGCCGCAAACCTAAATACAGAGTCGCACAGCCACAAAGAGATAGCAGCACACACTGCTTTGGGACTATAGTGAACACTATGTACGTAATAAGAGGGGGAAAAGTGCTGGCTGCTTCTCATCTGACCACTTCCATGGTCAAGAGTTACATCAGACCCAAGAATACTACAATAAATGCCTGATGTCATCACTTAGGAACTAAGAGTGGATACAAAAAAAAAAGAAAAAGATATGCAGCAACACCCACCACACCTTTAATCTGCTGAGTTATTAATCATTATCAACACTAATGATAACATTGCAGTAGCAGTAGTAGTTGGGGATCTACTGTATGCATTAAGTTATACAGTTTAGTACACCCTGGTCTTGGAACAGGTCTGCAATCCCTACCTATTTAGTGTTAGGGTATGGCATGAAATCTATACTACAGAAAGAAGAATTGCTGTGTCAGACTAGAGCCAGTCTACACAATTTGCAGCCTCCAAAATGTTCATTAAAACAAACAAACCTGCATTGGAGAGGTCATGAAACCATTTTTTGTGGGGGGGAAAAAATCACACGTTTGTTTGCATGGATAAATTCCGCTTAAAGATGCAACCACAAACAACACGTGCCATTACCAACTACAGGACTGGTAGTGTTTTCAATCATTACATCACATCAAAGGGGATCATTTTGGCAACCGTGGCCATTGGAGAAGCGAGTGAACATGATTCTAGCCTTCAAATTTCTCCACACAAGTCAACAACATTCTCTCACCAACAACTAAGCAGTGAAAACGAGGAGTACATCACAGCATTCAGGAGTGTGTGAATGTGCTGCTGAATCTCAGCAACAACAAGCCTAACAAGTCCGCCAGGTCCGCTGAATGGGTGTTCGTCCTGTTTCGAAGAGGGAGCGCAAATTCCTAAGCAAATCTCAACAACAGCGGCGATGAGGTTTTGAAAATGGAGCGCCAGCTTTTGAAACCAACAGAGTGGGGGCTCGGTCTTGTTGAAGGAAATAATGCAAACCATCTGCTGTCATACGACGTACTTTATGGCTGACAGGGAACTACTGAGCAATGCTATTTTGTTAGAATGGGCAAGCTAAATATACCACATTTGATCACATAGCATAGTCTCCTGAGTTTGAGGAATACCTAAATATTAATAAACAAAACGTGGTCTCCAGTCTTCTGATACGATGTTCTATTCAAACAGACAGTGTTCTCAGTTAAATTAAGTGAACTAGTACACTAAGGAAAAAGTCTATGCAGACTATCTTATTTATTTTTTTGTCCTTTGGTGCCTTTGCCTTAACTTTCAAATGTGCTGCCAATATTATCAACACGTCCTCTTCCTGCTCCAACGTCATAAGCCACACCCCACATAACAAACAGACACATGCATTAGTTATGTTTGATGTCAGCAAATAACAATTTAGCAAAGTTTAGCTATCAAGTAACCACACAATAACTTCAAATTGTCAGTCGCTCCTCTGAGACTATTTTAATGATCGCTCTGATCGCGTCAATCAAGCGGAGCATTCTAATCTTTGTAGATGCCAAGGTGTACTTAATGAACTGTCATGTTAAGTGTTTTTCAAAGCATCAAGAAAATTCAATGCCAACTGCTCTGAGGTCCTCGGTGTCACAAAGACAAAAGATGACGTAATGTCTCGTAACATAAAAGTCTAGTAGAGATGTTGAAACGAACCCATATGAGAAAGCATTTTTGTATGTGCACACTCTACAAACAGGTAAATATATACAAAGCAGGAGTGAGTGAGAGCCACTAACGTGGTATACCACACGGCCAATGAGGGCCAGACATGAGAACAGGTTGCAGTCTCTATTGTAAGTTACTTCATGTGAAACAAACATGAAAAATCCCAAAGGACCATCTTTTCCTGGAAGGCACACATACTGTAGTTCTAGATCATGTTGCATATGAGGCCTTTTGAGTACACTTGAAAAAATGGGTGGCTTTTTTACCCAACATCAGGGCACCACATTTTGCTAGAAGCTGATGGAAGGGCCTGTTGCCAAAACACAAGACTGAGGCCACATAACCTCTAGGTGTGTCTGCTGCAGGGGTGCCATCCAGTAACCAGGAAAAACCTGTCTCTATGCAATGAACAGCAACACACACACACACAAACACACAAGTGTCTTGACACATGCTCAGTGGTTCTTGTTGCACAAAAACGGGTTTGAAGAAGGATGTGTCCTTGATGTGTTGAACTGTGTGTGTGACACCACATCAGTATATTATCTACATATAGTAAATACTGAGCTTCTTATTGTAGGTCGGGTGTGATGTGTTTGAGTGATGTTCTGTGGTGTTTCTCATTACATAGCAGGTCAACTATTAGAAACGTCTTTACACAAATGTACAACCCAAGCAAGAATCGTATTGTTATATGATAGTGATAATGTCAATGAAGATGAGCATTATACTCAGGTGTACCATTATACCTGACAGTTCAGTGTACCTAATGAACTGTCCCTTTAAGTGTTTCAAAGCAAGCAGGAAGTCAATGCCAACAGCTCTGGGGGCCTCAAGTGTCACCACAAAGATGACATAATGTCTCATAACATAAAAGTATAGTCGAGATATTTAAAGTCATGTGTTTTTTACGTAAACTGGAAAATCCTAGCTACTTTTCCCGAGTAATTCAAATATTTTCCTGTCAATTCTATACAATAAACAGGGAAACTATTCCATAACTTTGGCATCACTCACCATCTTCAAAGCAACAGTGGTGTCCTTCCCCGCTGTCCAACGTTATGTGTGAGCCTCAGAGAAGCGTTTACCTTGAAGCTGGAGCACAAAAAATCCAAGTTGACGTTAGCGATATTTCCTATAGTGTCCAATACGCGTAGATGCGGCCGCCTCAGCGGTGTCCTCCCATTGTGAAAGTACGTCCGAGTCCTCTGACAGCGGCAGGCTGGACTTCGACGTCCTCCAGAGAGAGCTGTGTCCTCCACAGTGGGCTCAAAAACAAAACACAAGAAACTGAGCCGCAAGGTCCAATCAGAAAGCCCGGAGAAGCAAGACTGCTGAATTATTCATGAGGCATGAGTACTTGACTACGCGTGCGCAAATTAAACGCTACAACGATGTGATTTTTAATATGAAAATAAAATCACAGTATAGCCTCACATAGGAACATCATATATTATGTGTGAACACTAATGTTTGTTCTCTTGTAAATTATAGACATATGATAATCGAAGTCACGAACCCTTTCATTGAAACCTGAAGGAGACAAAGCCAACAGATGGGCAAATACGCCCCAAACCGTTAACTGGAGTATCCCCCCACCCCCCACTCGAAAGGTCCAGTAATTGTGAAAATTAAAGATTAAAGTGGTGGAATTACAAAGGTGGAAACATTACTAAAATACTAATAAAGTAAAAGTAGTTAATGTGCTGATATTTTACTCAAGTCAAAGTACAGGTTCGACACCTACAACATACTCAAGTTAAAGAAAAAAACGTTTCAAATATATTTTTTTAATTAAAAAAAGTATAAATGGAACATGTGGTAAACGTCTCAAAACATGTGGTATTTTTATTAAAGTGGAAAAATAAGTCATCAGGTTTTTCTTATTATTTTTCAGCTCAGTGACACATATGATCTAAAATACATTGATACTTTAAAGAAAACTGTTATATGGAAATCAAGGGGTTCACAGAGCCCAAAGGCAGGAAAAAAATATGTTGTTCATATTGGCAGTGAACTACTATAATAATGCTGAATATGAATCTTAAATGGTAAACGTAAACTGCATTAAATTGAAGTGTTTTGTCGCCACCTAATGGGTACTACAAGGCAGCACCAAACACTTAACCAGTCATCCAAATGTTACTGCTGTGTTCGACTTGGCTACAGTTTAAATCGTGTCCTTCAAAACGATGGACAGGACAATCATTTGGTGATACATTCTGCAGAGAAATTAATATTTTATTTCGGTATTGCATTATTGAAGAACGATTGGTTTCAGACTTGTACCACGTGACACAATAACGTTTACTTAGTGTACACGTTAAATCTTTACTTTTCACTTTTACTTGGCTTTAGTAATTTAGGTCTATAGCAAAAAAAGTTTCCATGGCTCTCTTATTTAGAAGTAAATGGCATACTTCAAATATTGTTGCTAGAGGTCGTGTCAATAAAGTTTGTTCCCGGTCTAAACCGCTCATGGGAGTTGTAGTCCATGGGCGATGTTTATGATGACAAGTGTATGGCATTTTCTGATTCAAACTACATTTAACTTGTTAACATATTAAAATTGTTTATACCTGTTACGTTTTTACAACTGTTAATATATACATTTATTTGAACTTTATAGATGTAAGAGTTTCGGCTACACAATCCCGGAAGTAGGGCGGGTCGTCGCGCTGTCCAAACATGGCCGTTAAGCAGTTTACTGCATTTGCTCCTGCGTTTGGCTGAATTAGTCAGACTTTGAGGAAGTCAGTGTCGGTCAGTACTTCAGTAACAGGTGGTTACTAAAATGTAGACGCCCAACAGAGGTCTCTGTATTCTCGTAGTGAGCTAAAAGTTGAGCAGTAACAGTGTTTACAAACTTTACTCCGTAGTTGACGCTAACTAACGCGGCAAGCTAACACCGACATTAACTTGTGTCAACTTTTTCCAAAGCAGCTAGCATAATTTGCGACCTGACGGCTGACGGAAATGGAGGAGCGCCTTCGTTCAACCGAGCATTCTGTGTGATTATTCTCCCGCTAATGCCGCTTTCGGGTCAACCTTCAAGCAGACTTTGACTTCTTGAAGGCTCAGTTTGAGCTGTTTTTCCACTGGCAGCGAACAAGCGCTTTTCAAAACGCCCATTTAGGAAGATCAGCGACAGGGCGGACATAAACGATGTTTTCTGTCAAACCCATCAAACCAACCTTCAAGTGTTATCTTCCTCCTGTGCAGGTACATTGTTGCTGACAAGTAGACATTGCTAGTTTCTGCATTGTGTATTCCCAGCAAAGTGTCTTTCAGTTGCTGTAGAGTATTGTACTTTTGTTATTTAAAGTTGGAAATCAATTTGGTGCAGGCAGATGGCATTGCACTTTGTTTATAATGGTACATGTTGTTAAACCAGCTGAAAAATGATGCCGACCTTTTTTTTTATTTGTAAACAGTCACATGGTGGGCTTTGGTCACACTTAAAGTTACCGTTTTACTACGCAAGCTGGTTATTCTCCAGCCTTGCTTTTTAATGACAATGTTATTGCCATCATTCATTAACTATTGCCTCTGTTGTTTACCATGTTTTTGCTTTAGAGTGATGTGAAGAAAACCATTGATCCACCCATTAAAAAGTTGGAGCCCAAGCTACTCCCAGGTAAAACTGACTCAATGATATTTGGCTCTATTATTTTCCTTTGTTGCTGTCAATTTAATTTAATTGTATGGGAAAGTGGTGATGACAATTTAAGACATTTTAAGACAAATTAAAACATTGTAAGAATTCACATTTTACACTGTTGAATCTTAAGGATGTTCTAAGTAGTGCTTCAAACTGCAAAAAGAAGAAATGGGAGTGAGACAAAATATTTTCAGTAAGCAATTTATGGCAAACAACCATGCAACTGAAATAAGATGTTGATCAGCTGATCAAAGTTTGACAACTGAAGCTCCGTTGTTCTATTCCATTCTCCTCGTTTATCCGGGTCATGAGGGCAGCAGTCTCAGTAGGGAAGTGGCTACCAACTCCAACTCCACCGTTAGGACACCATGGCGTTCTGCTTCGTTTACTGGAGCAGCAGTAGAGAGTGGCTTGGTGTTTCGGTTTAATTCTAATTTATATCCAACCAGATGACTTGGGATCCTCATGGGAATGGCTGGGAACACCCTTTGCAATAAAGTTACAAGGTTTGCTGTAATTATGCACAAGCATTTTATTAGAAAATGGAATACTCAAGGGGCATATGATAATTGATCAGAAATGTAATCATGTGTGGTCAAGATCAAAGGGATTGAGAAAGAAAGTGTATTTGTATATTCATACAGAATATACCGCAACTGCCTTCCATGAAAAGCTTCCTCTTTTTAACTTGGGTTAGAAAAATGCTGATGGCAAATCACAGAAAGTTAAAGTGCCAGTAAAAAGGTTCCTGGTAGTGCTTCTGTTATTTTCGACAAGAAAAGCTCATGCACATTCTGTGAACCACACAAGAAACTTTGATGTATGGGTGTAAGTGGCATTTTCACACTGATGACAAAAACGTTGAGATCATTATTAGTAGACTGGGCTTGGCAAAGCAGTTTTGTTTCAGCAGACCTTCGAATGCGCTTTTACTGATGAGTCATTGCAGTCTGATGAAAGGACTGTTTTGCCTGTTTTGTCGCTATAGTATCCTGCCCTGAAACTTAAAACAACTTCGTCATTGGCTCATTTTGAGTGACATTTCGAGTGACGTTTGTTGTCACGTTGATCGTAATAGCTGAAGTAATTACACCCGAAAACTGCACTTTTGGGGTATACTTGTTAATTTCATGATACAACGACCCAGATGTACTGCAGCTGGTTTAATTGGCCTTTTATTAGTTTGTTTTTAAATGTGTGTGTACTTTCTTTGTTTTCAGGAGAGATAGTAGTAAATGAGGTCAACTTTGTGAGGAAATGCATTAGCCCTGAAAGCAGCCAAGATGACCTCTGGGGGAAGTTGATATGTACCAACTTTAAGGTGTCTTTCATCCCTCAAGACTCTCCATCTAAACAGGTAAGATGTTGTGGTTTGTAGTGCCCACGGGCCGCTTTGTGTGAAATGTATGAATTGCTTCTTAAAGTTATATAAGTTAAAGGGGACCTATTATGCTTTTTCCAGTTTTCTGACCTAAAAATGTAGTTAGAATGTTGTATTCTCGTGTTAAACGATGCCAAAGTTTCAGATAATGAGGTTTGCGCATTTGGAAGTGAGCACTGATAGAAGTTTGGGATGGCTCAAAACACGCTGTTTCAAAACGCATGGTAAAACTGCCCCTTTGTGATGTTACAGAGGGGCCGACTTTGGGCGTGTGACCAATCACAGCGGAGTGGGCATGCCCGGAGGCGGGCCATGGGTAGAATGAATTAAAACAGACCGTTTTGGCAGGAAGCACGAATCAAAGGAAATACAGATGGAATAGGTGCAGATTTTGCAAAATCTAAAAAGTTTTCTGTGCGGGTTATTGTATGCAGCTGCTCTTCAGGAGTACACAAGGAAATACAGATATAATAGGTGCAGATTCTGCAAAATCTAAAAAGTTTTCTGTGCGGGTTATTGTATGCAGCTGCTCTTCAGGAGTACACAAGTCAATACAAAGGGCCAAAAAATTTGCATAACCCCTTTAATGTTTTTATCAGGCTATATAGCTTTGTTTAGATTTGGATATAATTCAGTGTTCCCAACTTATGTATAACATGTTACTACTGCCATGTGGTGGGCCATTTAGCAAGAGGAAGGAGACTTCCGTGCTCTTCATTGTCAGTGCAGTGAGAACCTGCGTCATTTCCACCTATGCTGTAGACTGTTGCAGAGATAACAAAATGCAAAGTCATCGCTGGATCATATTTGAAGTGAATTGTGTCACACATTCTTCTTGTTGTGTTACTGTTGTTGCAGACGTTTCAGCTATCCCACTTGCTGCTTGGAGAGCATGATATCCCCCTGACATGTTTAGAACACGTAGTAACCGGTAAGACTGGACATTTATCATGCTTTTCAGGTGATACCTTGTCATGGGCATTTAGCGTGACTGTCTTTTGCTCTACCTGACGAAGTGATAATGATGCCGTAGCACAGGCTGTCTTGACAATGGAGAGTGGATTAGCCTCTTGTTTATACATAGCTTTGTTGGTGATGCCCCCACTGTCCACAGAAGGAATTGTTGTGTCTGCATAACAAGATGAGATCAAACCTTGTTTTGGGCAACATCTTTGTGGTGGACATCAACATTTTTGTGGATGTACAATCTCTTGAGATCAACATAACTTCATACATTTTCTTGTTTCACTGTTTTCAGTGAATGATACAAAGGGGAAGAAAAAGGTTTTGGGCTCAAACCAAAAGCTCAAGTTTAACCCCACTGAGCTTATCCTTTACTGCAAAGACTTACGGATTATAAGGTTCTGCTTTGATGAGGCCGGACCCGAGAGTGCTAAAAAGGTGAGTGTTCTTCTTGTTTTATTTGTAGTCTACTCTTTGAGATTACATAGTTAAACATTTACATTCAATCTTTTTTTCTAAGGGTCTTTTAAAAAGTAAAATGGTTCTATAATGTATCAAAAGCAGGCTGTATGTTGAAATACATTGTGCTCCTCATTGATCAATCATGTGTTATTAGGTAACGATATGCTTTTACCGAAAGATTGTGCACTATAAGCCTATGGCACTGTAGTTTGTTGTCAATAGTTTCACTTCCTGACTATGTGTGGGATTTTTACATGTACACAAGTGCTAGCTTTGTGCCAGGGCCACTTTACTAGAAGAATAGTCATGCCCTTCATCCATTGTGCAGAACCTTTGTCTTGACTTTTGTTTGGTTGGGAAAGTACATACAAACAGAACAGTGCAAAAAAAGTTGGCTATTTCGCGGATTTCACTTATTGCAGACTATTTTGGGAACCTATCCCCCACGATAAATGATTGAACACTGTATATACACTCCTCTCAAAAGTAACCTGCAGGTGTTTCCAAAATTTCAGAGAAGCTATCCGCAATTAGCAGTCATGACATTTGAACACTAGCACCCCCCCATTTGCAGGACCTTTCAAAGTAAACCTCTTGGCATGCATGTTTTGGAAAATGACAGCAAGTTGTAACCTCAAAACTTGTCAGCTGTTTTATGAGGCTCTTTTTTTTGCTCATGATGAATAAAACTATACATTTGTGGCTGGACACATTAATTTACAAAGCTGTGTCTGTGATCTCTTGCCATGCCATCTGGGAGCAATTTTTCTGTAGTTTCTGGTGCTCTTTTGCACATACCTGCACCACATTTGGATAACAACATACAGTATGACTGTATGATTGAAGTCGGTGCTTTGTCATTTTATTGGCAGTATTCTTATATCAATTCAATATCAGTTCTTAAAATACCAGGTAAATTAATTAATTACATTATAAATGGTGTAACTATGGGAAAATTGAGGGAGTTTTTTTTTATAACCTTCATTTAAGTAATAATAAGGGGCTTCTAAATGACCAGTAATTATTTTACATTACAAATCATCATGATGTTACTGACTGTATATGGCCTCTGTGAACTTTTGGGTACCGAGTCTTGTTCAAACTGAAAATGTTCTTTCCTCCAACATGGAAGTTGTGGACAGGAAGAAATGTGTTAGTCTCTCCTTACTGCTGTGGTTATTTACAGACACAATGTTAGTAATTACAGTATGAAGTCAAACATGGCCTGCCCAGTTTTTCCTCTTCACGACATATGGAATTAGGCCAACCTATAATAGCTTATTTTGCTGTAGTAAATTACAGAGTTGGGCACTCCCTTTGCACGTACGTGCACACACACACACACACACACACACACACACACACACACAGTGTTTTCTTTGGTGTCCTCATGCTATTCACAGCTTCTCTACTGAAAGGCCTGCTTTGTGCGCTACCAGTGCAATGTTGAGCAAAAGGCTCCATTCCCAGGTTTCTCTTATTCTTGTGTTGGCACCATTTAAATTGCCTTTTGTGCTTTGAATGAATCAAAATTGGTCAGAAAACGTAACTTGTTTGTTATATCTGTATTTTTATTTTTATTTGTTGGTAGGTTTGTCTTGCAATTGCACACTACTCCCATCCAGCTGATCTACACCTGCTGTTTGGCTTTGAGTACCAGGGGAGGCGGTACCATGAATCCAAAGGTTCTAAAAAGACACTCTTTTTCACAGTGCATTCTTCAAATGAACAATACAAAAGGGTTTTCTTTTTTGTATGTGTAAATGCAATTGAATTATTGCGTCTGTGCTTGCAGCCGAGCGACTCAATGGGTCTGTCCCACGAGGTGGACTGCAGACGCCCATATTTGATCGGCCGTCTGATTGGGATAGAGAGATCAAGAGGACGGGTGCATCAGAGTGGAGAGTGTGTTCCATCAATGAGTTTTATCACATCTCATCAAGGTTTGTGTTGGTGTTATTTCTGTTGTAATGAGGTTGCAGTAAAGCGTATGTCTACCCTTACTAGAATATTACAAAGTCTCCCTGTAGTTATACTAGGCACTGTATGTTTTGGCACAGTATATTTACAATATACAGTGTTTTGCTCACGTCATTAGTGTTTCAATGTAGCGTGCAAGTCTGTATTTGACAGTAGGTGCCATTGAGCGGAGGTGACCTCATAGTGGAGTTGCATAGTAAGCATTGTGTAGTGTTTGATTTGGATGTTTACGTCTTTGATGGCTGTGAACAATGTCTTTCATTGTGTTTTTCGTCACACTCATTTGAGACTTGTTTTTGTCCCCCCCCCCCCCCCCCACACCCCCCTATGCTTTTTTTTTTCAGTCTTCCAGAATTCATTGTTGTCCCAGTTTCTCTAGCAGACCAGGATCTGAAACAGTACTCTATTTACTTTACTGACAACCGCCTCCCAGTGAGTGCCTCTTTGAATATCTGCACATTTCCACTTCAATTCATTTTATAACACAATGTGAGCAGTTTGTGTTTCCTGTCTTATAGCTTTGGTGCTGGAATCACTCCAGTGGAAGTGCTCTTGTGCGCACGGCCAGCGTGTGTGACCCAATCCATCAGAAGAAGCTTGAGCAGAGGTACCATAGATTCACACATATGTATTGATAAGTAAAATTTTTTTGAGTTGTAGTTGAGTTTTGTAGTGGTACAAATGCTGGGCCACAAATAATTTTCAGCTGCAAATGTGTGCACAGGGATTTCCCTATGATTTTTTTTAAAGCTGTGGCACTGGGCTGCACGGGAGGCAAGGAGACTTGATTTGTTGTTTCGCTGCTGCGTCAGCAAAATCTTTCTATAATGACAAATAATTTGTATGGCTTATTTATTAACTCCTTTAACCATTTTCAACAACCAGTATAACATGAACAGAAAACATTAAAAAAACTTAAGTTAATGACACTTTAACTGAGACTCTCAAACATTTGATCGTCTTTTGTTACCTGACATACATATTTAGTCAAAGAGTACTATTTGACTATTAGTACAAAAGTACAAATTGTTGTCACTGTCTTTAAGCTGGTTTATGTTAAACAACTTAGACAAACAACTAGTTTTTCCAAGACAAGACAATTATAACAAGAGAGAAAGTGTATTGCGTGACACTTAAAAAAAAAAAATCATTAATTCATTCGATCACACACACTGCCATCCGATAGACTTAGCCTGTGACAAGCTGTCATCAGTTGACATTTTACACACTATTTTTCATTTTCACAGCAATAAAGGACAGTGCGTCAATATGGGACGCATCATTTATATTTAATTTGTAAGGTGTGGCGGCTTATTTTGTCGTGACACATCGCCACGATCAATTACATTCAGTGGAAACCCTGGTGTATTGTTTATCGTTATAGGATCATCACTGCCATCACAAAAAGCCACCCACAGTGCAGCGAAGTCTTCATTTCAGATCTGGACAAGTGTCTGCCCAACATCCAGGACATCCAGAGTTCTTTCATTAAAATCAGACAGATCTGTGTCATTGGTAAGCTTCCTTATTTTCCCTCTGGAAGCAGAAGGAATTTGTCAGCATACTTGTTTTCAGATTTATATTCCAGCTTTGTTTTACATACAGATCCTTTTGAGGAGTCTGAGGAAAGATGGCTTTCATCCATTGAAAACTCCCGATGGCTCGAGTATGTCCGGTATGGAAACAATTTGACATTGTCAGATAGCACCTCAAACTGCATGAATTATAATTTATTATTTATTTGTAATATTTAAATAATCCTTCAAACTATTTATATGTTCTCTTGGATATGAATAATTACTGAATTCTGCATTGAGAATGATTGTTTGAACTTTCTTCTTTTTAAACATTTTATGATTTCAGAGCCTTTCTGAAACATGCAGCTGAGATGGTTTACCACTTGGATGGGAGGAATGTTTCAGTAGTCCTCCAAGGTAAGCTTTTCTCTTCATAGTTTGTCTTCATTGAGGTTCCAAATGCATCCATTTTATTGATCTGCCTTACAGACTGTTTTCAGAAGTTATGAGAAGTGCAGTGTTGATGTTTTTTGGTCATTTCTTTTTTCTTGTGTCGTCATTACAGAGGAAGAGGACAGAGATCTGAACTGTCTGGTGTCCTCTTTGGTGCAGCTCATGTTGGACCCTCACTTTCGGAGTCTTTCTGGATTTCAGAGTTTGGTGCAAAAGGAGTGGGTGATGGCAGGCCACCGCTTCTTGGATAGATGCAACCACTTAAAGAAGAATGACAAAGAGGAGGTGATTGTGTGATTCAAAGCAGCAATACACTTACCATTGTGACAAATACTGATTAATGCAGCTTCTTGTGCATTTTGCTTTCTCTTTTTTTTCTTGTGAAGTCCCCTGTGTTCATGCTGTTTCTGGACTGTGTATGGCAAATGCTGAACCAGTATCCAGCTGCTTTTGAGTTCACAGAAGCGTACCTGACAGTGCTAAGTGATAGCATGTGGATTCCGCTATTTAGCACTTTCCTCTTCAGTTCTCCTAAACAGCGTGCTCAGTACTTGATGGTAAGAAGCATTTAAAAAAGCATTTATTTGTACTTGTTTTAATAGTATATTTATATGTGTTGACTGTACAGTATGTCATCATACTGTTATTGGCTACGTAAATACCTGCGGGAGAAATAAATATTGTTATTGCTATCAATTGCTAGCTATTGTGTGAGGTCAGTAGTTGTACATTATGATTCCCTTCTGTATGTGTTGGATCACTGACAGGAAAACGTTCAACTTTGTGTCACCAAGAATAATCTTGTCTGTTTTTGGTAGGACTTTGCCAGGAATAAAGCCATCCCTCAAGGGGAGGACCCAGTTGTGTACTTCCCTCCTGTTTGGGACTGGTCACAGCAGTTCTCCATGAAAGACCAAACCCTCTTCAATAACCCCATGTATGTTGGCAAAGGAGCTGCCTGTGTTCTCAATGGGGAAGTGAAAAGTTTTAGGCGCACAAAGGTAGGCGAAACTTCTTTCAGCATCATCATTTTCTCCTTCATAAATGTTTTCTCCTGACAGAAATATGGTTCCATCATGCGAGGAGCCTCTGCATCCCTGCGTAACGGACTGAAAGGTACGGAGGATGTGTTAACCCGGCCAGGCTCCCTGGGGACCGATCTAAAGTCTGAGTTCTCAGTGATGAAAGATGTGGTGGAGAGCCCGTCTGAGCGCTTCTTCAGGGATTGGTTCTCCCGGCCCGCCAACCAGCAGGGCCTCCTGATTCCCTTGCTCACACCCTCTCACTTGGCCCTCTGGAAGCTCTATTTTCTTCGCTGGGTGCCGGAAGCCTGCATTCCCAAGGGGGGATCCATCACGGCCTACCACAAGCTCTCGCAGTTGGTGGATGAAATCGAGACGTTACGAGACCATCTCAGGCAGTACAAGGCACCCACTCCACACGGCACACCTCTCCCTAGCCCAAGAGGGCCCTCTGCTGACCAAAGGCGGATGTATTTTAAGGCAGCTTCCCCAAATGATTCCCCTCCAGAATTCCTTTCCTCCTCCTTTCCTTTCACCCCCGTAGGCAACCTGTGTCGCCGCAGTATCTACGGGACCCCCATCAGTAAATTTCTGAATGGGGCGAGGATCTGGCTCTCCACGGAGACGCTTGCTAATGACTCCTTCTAAGGATGTGTGCTTATTTAAATTGCTGTTACCACTTTCGTAAATATGCAAGTGACTAATAGAAAAATAACTTCTGACTTTTTCAGAAAGTAAGATTCTGTAAGCTAGAATTTTCATCATTGATGCTGCATCAAAATCAACTGGAAGACCATCAACAGTTTGATCATCCCTACAAGTTCAACAATTTGGAATACAGAAGTACAGTGGATCCCCCACATATTTACAGTTCAGTATTTGCCAACCCCACCAGTTAGATTTTTGTTTAAATCATTGATTTTTTTTAATAATTTTTTTTTATTTGTACTTTTTCTGCCCTTTTTTTTTTTTTAGAAAATCCATACCCTTCACCTTAAGTCTGTAATGTGTATATATGGGATAATAATAAATAACTGCATAATACAGGATTCAGTACAGGGTGTGAGGTCAGCCATTCAAACCATAGTTTCTCCCTTGTACTTCCTGCTGATGAAATCTCACCAATGTGATAATAATTCATTATCATTCATTAGTGGTGAGCACCTAAATATTTTACAGTTTAAAATGCTTGAATATGTGTGTATTAAGATTGGATTGTATTTACATTGTTGGCTTCTTTAGTCAGTGCACAGTGGTGATTCAAACAATGGGGAGGGTTTTTGTAGCTCAATCCAAGCTAATCACAACATGAATTTTTATTGCAAATGCTGATGTGAAATCAAGAGACATCAACCTCAAGATAACAGGAGTGCTTATGATGTCGGAATATCACAAATATATATTTTATGGCGTCTCAAATTACAAGTTTAACAGCCACAAAGTGTGGGGATCTACTGTACATTCTCCCTGTTGGCCAGTCATGTGACCTCATACTGTGAACCATTGAATTTTGTATTATACATTCATTTTCATTTTATTTTCCACTTAATCTCCCCTCAATTTAACTTAAGATAAAAGCTTTTTGGTAATCGTGTATGATCCACAGATGTTGCATTTAGGGAACTTACTGAGCTGTGACGTCATACTGTGGGATCAGACTGGTGCCGCTGGCCTTCAGGATTTCAATGCCGCAACAATGATGTGTTTCATCAACACTGATTTCCTAGATAATGTGTCCCTTTCATGAAATGTATTTTGAACTAGGATCCGAATATAACACTACTCACCGTCACGTTGCGTTAAGTGGTGGAAACAAAATGGGACTTAACTGGTTGAATGTATTGGTTAGTGTCTGTGTGGGAGTGTGTGAGTTGCCTTGCACAAACTTAATGCTACTTGCAAGTTCTATTGCTTATATTGGGATATTGCTGTTTTTAGCACATTGTCTGAATTCAGGGTGTCATTTCTTTTTTTGTTTTAGCTCTTTTTATAGCAAACATAAGAACCTTAACACTTTCAGGGAGAGACATAGTTTGTCTCTCATTTTAGAAGGGTTTCTTAGAGGCCTTAAGCTGTTAACCAGTCCTTTCCACCCCTCATATATTTCCTAACTGCTGAACCAAAGAGTGGTTTGTGAAAGAGTGTATTGATCATCAGTGTAATGCTCTTAAATGGTGTTGACAAACTAGTAGCGTCTAATATCGGAATAATAAATATAATATTCTTCGGCAATAACACCCTCAATTGCTGGAGTGTGTGTAGTGTGTGAGTGCCCTACAAAAATGCTATTAATTGCACATTTTACCCAATTTATAGTTTTAAGGTGGTTGAAAATAATCTCTTTGTTCTAAATGCTTGACATTTTTTGATTATTTTTTGAGTAATGGTACTAGATATGACTGTAATCTTAATTTTATTTGATGGAGAAATATTTATATGATGTTTTCCACCCTCTCACTCAGTCTGTTGTATTATTATCTGCTGTATTATATGATGACTGTGTTTCCACTGTGACGCAGTTTGATATTCAATAGCAGTACATTTATTTATTCACAATATGCAAATGTCTAAGAGGAAGGCGCAACTACTCTTAGTCTCTGGTGCCTTTGGGAAGATTTTCAATCTATACTCTATATCTGTTGATTTAAATCAAGTCTTAAAACTGTTAACAGGTACCGCACTGAGGTTTTCCTGCCAGTAAAGGGGACTCAAACATGTACCAATGATTAATCAATACATTTTTTTTCAGCTGAGGTGGCTGTCTGACTCATTTTTCACTTCCATGAACTACAACTTGCATGTATGTAAACCTATCAGCAGTGGAGTGTCAATATACAGTACATGAGTAATATATATCACCACCAGGAATTCTGGGGCCCCACCCTGGGCAGCGGTTGTCACCACATGTCTAAAACATTAACTGACCCAACAATAGCTTTACATGACTCCAACTCTCAAGTTGTGCAAAAGTCTTGCTTTTTATTGTCTAAAACTACCAGTATATTAACTAGGCAACAGTTTTTATATCGTATATTTGATACAAGAGAACAGAAATTGACTAAAGGCCGTATTTTCCAGTCACTGTTCACTAAAGTGTTTATATATTTCTATGTATGACATGACCATATGACGCGTTCATAGTCATTCTCATTGACCTGCTATGTCGCCCTCTACTGGTGAGCATCAAAATGCCATCTTAAGTCAACTGGATAGGCACAATGCTGATAAACATTATTGTTACAGTAAACACACTCCAAAACTCGAAGCAATATTTTAAATACTTGTATTTCAGATTTTAGTTTGATTTGAGAAGAAAACATTCCCGTTGCAGATAGGTAATGTTTAGGTTGCGATTACTGGAACACGTGACGCAATACGTGAAGAACGGCGTGCACTTTTTGCTTAAAGGATACTTTCGACTAAATGTGGAAATCATAACGCAACATAAATTGAATAAAACCCAGTGTAAATCGTTTAGGCACGAAAATGAGATGAACCAACCTAGTGACGTCATCCACGAGCGCCTCGGCTGGCCTTCGAGATGGGCTCGACTTATGAGCCTTGATTTTTGTCAGACATCTCTCAGCTTATCAACTTCTCCCCCCCTCTTCCAGCAACGTCTGTTCGCGATGACAATTGGAGGTAAGTCGGCCTTTGTCGTCAGCGCCGCGGACTCGCATACGAACAAAGTACGCATTACCATGGCGGTTGTTGAGGAGATATGAGTCGAACTGAGCTGGAGTTGATTGAGCTAACAGTGTTAGCCGAGCAGCGAGCTAGCCGGACCCTCTACGCTAATGTCCAGTGGAACATGACGAGAATAAACAAGAGGCCTCAAACAAGAACATTTTAAACATCCGCATTTAATGCTACAACACAAAACTGTTCTTAATTTGCTTGTGTCGCTAGCTAGCTGTATTCACTAGTTAACGGTATACCGTGTTTGTTGGAGGTTCCGTGTTGTAACGGCGTTAAAGTGACTTTTTGGATGACTGTGGTCAGCCCGTGGAGCGTCTGCTGGGAACACTTTATTTCCTGCCTTGGCTTCCATATAAATGACTTTACCACATTCACGTGCCCTTCCCATGATTTCTCTGCTGGCTACATCATGACACTCTCCCATAACTTGATGCAATTATGCTAACATAGGCACTGTCTGAAGCAGTCTTTTTTTATTTAAAGAAGTACTTATATAATTATTGAATTCTTAGTAAGTTAGCTTTCTCTACTATGCCGTGGACCATGTAGTTATGTAATATTTAAACAATGATGTGTAAAATAAATCATGTCGATCCAACAGTAAGGATGTGCGTTCGGATTGTTTGTGGACTTGGACTTGCCACTACACAGGTTTCAATTCATTTGAAAGTTCATTTATTTCAGATGTTTTACTTATTTTCTATAGAGTCACTCTCCACAGGGTAACATATGAAAAAAAATTTGATGATTATTGTTTACAACTAATAATGATAATGACACAAATTCTCTCTGGTATAAATGAATAATTGTTAAAAAGTCAGACGTTCAATATTGTAAACTCACTGGTTCATTTATTAATCAGTAAAGGAACTGCAAAAACCTCCTGAGCCTGAAATTTGTCTCTGTGGGTGTGTTGACACTTTTTTTTGTGTGTGGTTAGAATGGCCTAGAGGCAGTTTGCTCTCCTTATACAGTTTGTTCGAGAGTGAACAGGACTAAAATGACTGGACAAAACAGACCGTGAGAGAGGTCTCGGTCCGCAGGTGAGAGGCAAGTGTGAACACCTACGGAACGGAAAACAAAACACAGAATGATGTCACCGAACATGCACGATATCAGACTATTCATAGCAACACCCAACAGAAACCTGAGTGAAAATCATCACAAAATTGGAATGAAATATAAGCACAGCAGGGTGAATGCAGTAGTTAAACATACGTACATGACTCTTTTCAACAAAGGGGTCCTGTTATTTGTTATAGTTGGGTTGCGTTGTCAGAAATGCAGTCTTCTTGCAGCACTTCAAATATGATGGTTTTGCATAATTTATAACCTCTTCCTTACACTTCAGCTGGTAAAAAGGAAAGTCCTTATGTGTACAGTGTATGTGACATGGAAGATGTTGGTTTAAGTGCACAAGGTCAATGTAAACATACACTGACCAAGTGAGGCACAACTTTTATTTAAGGGGTAACATTACTGATACCCAATGACTAATGTACAACACTCTATCTTCAGTTTCTTTTAAATGCCTTGTATTTATATTTTACAGTGGATCCTTGGTTTGCATCATTCATTTGTTCCAGAAAGTCTGACTGTAACCGAAAGAGACGCTAACTAAGAAATAATGTAAATCCGTCACTTGACATATCTGGAAGTCGTCGGGAGCGTTTTGGAATATGACTAATCACAGTAGAGTGGTGTGGAGTAGAGTTCTTGGTGTGGAGTCAGAAGCAGGAAGCCCATGGAGAAACTGGGCTGTAGGTGTAGAATCTGGAAGATCTAGAAAGCTTTCTGTGCAGGTTATTGTTTGTAGCTGTTCTATGGGGGTCCACAATACAGCGAAAATTAGCATAAAAGGCTTCCTTTAACACATCACTTTCTCATTTTGACATGAGTTGTGTTAAAATTTTTGAGAGTCAACTTCTGAACACATCATACACAGGCGAACTTCAGGTTCCGGTTGCCATTTTGTTTGCTAGCTAGTAGGATCCTAACAAGGAAGGACATTTATACATATAAAAAATGTAGTCGGACTCAGGTAATGTGTTCATAACACAACAAGAAGTGCACCCTATTGTACAGTAGCCAGAGAATGCACACAAAATGAGCCAAAATTTGTACGTAAATTTCTGACGTTAACCCCAAAGCATGCTAACCGGGGTGGACCTTAACCAAGGTTCCATTCTATGGCTTCATTTAGCCGTTTTTTATTTGAAAATTATTAATGTAGGCAACAAATACATAACATTTGCTTATATTGGCATATATATGACTAATGGGCCATATTCAACCATGAAACAGCATGATTTATTTTGTATAGAGTATGGTACAGTTTTATTGACAGTGTAGTGGCAGATTTTTTTGTCTGTGTTATTACCTCTGGGGAAAAAAAATCTACTCACAGAAGTTTGACATGGGACTAACATTATATTTATTACCTGGGTGAATTTCAAATAAAAGCATCATTGCTAATGGTACAACAAGCAAAGCATTACATCATTGTGGCAGCATGTTTACCCCACCATTACATCACAGATTACTAACCATGCATGATTCATCCTAACCCATAAACTAAACATGGACATCATAGACTTCCCTTTTTGGAAATGTTATGCAATAAGAAGGTATTTTAATGGCTCTCCTCATTTTTATCTTTTGTTTGTCCCCCCCCCACTCAGGAGAGCCATCAGCCGAAGTCAGCCAGATGATTTCAGAGCTGGCTCCGGTGCAGCCCGACTGACTTGCAAGTATCAGCTCCTGTGCCGCACGGTGAATATACATTCTTGGTCAGGGTGTTGCAATGAAACCAGCTCAGGAGCGCAACCAGGAGTGCCTGCCTCCTAAGAAGAGGGACCTCCCTGTTAATAACTGTAGTGGAGGTGCAGGGACGGCGGGATTGGCCTTGGGCGGAGGAGGAGGCAGTACCAGTGGTGGCAGTAGTGGTGTTGGAGAAGATGAAGCGGGTTCCATCCAGAACTCTGCAGCCAACAGTGACTCTCAGGGTGGCCCTCCATCTGGAGAGTGGCTTCGAGCTCAGCCAGGACTTCACTATGGAGTGGACACTTCTGAGAGCATACCAGCAGTGCCAGTGGACCAATACAGTATGCTTTATAAAGTGGCTCTACCATCTGTTACATACTCACCCACCAGTCCTCACCCAGTGTTAAGCCACATCTCCCCAGCCTATACTTTACATTCTCCTCTCTTGCAGCACCCAGGCCTTCCCTATCCTCCTTTGGGTTATGCCCAGCTCCCTCATTCTTCCCTGCAGTTTGTCAGCTCCCCGTATGCAGCAGTACCCTACACGCTTCCCCCTGGCTTCGTCCCTGGTTCATTAATCTCCCCCTCTGGCGCCCTCACTCAGGCCCACCTTGTTCCTTACCCGTCTGTCATCCAAGAAGGCGTGGTATCCCCTCCTCCACAGGCTCAGGTAGCCGCTCATACCTTTGCCAAAGTTTCAGCCTCCAGCGGCGTCCCACTGATGTTGCCTTCAGAACAGACCACCCAGCAGCACCTCGGTACTGTCGGAGTCCTGTCCGCCGCAGAGCTCAACTCGCGGGGGATGCCAGTCTTCTATCACCCTCAGGGTTCCGCCAGAGCCGCCACCACCACCACCTCCTCCTCCAGGGACCCCCACAGCAACCTGCTGGAAAAGGAGCGAGAGATGAATGGCAGAGTTAAGGAGCAAGTGGCCCGAGAGGTCACACCGGACCACCCTGGCAGAAATACACGTCTACAGCAGGGAGTGGCCATCTCAGCAGCGCACGAGTCCAATCAGAAACGCAGGCTGAGCTCACCAGGGCAGCGCAGCACACCAGACAGTGACCTGGAGGTGAGTCAGAAGTATCATCCACGACTCAAGACAGACTATGGCAGTCAAATTTAGTTGACTTTTTTCTTTTCTTTGTTATTAGCCTTAATCTAAAATAATAGTGTATGAGGTTTCCATGTTACAACATGTTTCTTATAGTGGATTTATTTGTATTATTTCAGAGTATAACTGTACTGTATCATAAAGTACAAAGCAAGTGAAAACAATTGGCACAAACTGATACATAAATCTTGGTGATGTAGGTGTACAAGTCGTGTTAATTTGTTCAAGTCTTAGAAAGGACTCCATGCTATTGCTAAAAATGTTGGATTGCTGCTCATCAGGACTGCACACAGTTGTCATCCAAAATGTTTTGGAAGAAAATCAGCCATTGTAATAATGTAAGGTTTTGTTATGATGTTTGTCATGCCATCCAAGGCAGTACATGTGGCTACTTTTTTCTAAAAAAAATGGTTTCAGTTATGTCAGGTAATTTTACTTAATTTTATATATTTCCAGGTGCAGCAGGTGGTGGGCAGTTTGGTCTCATCCAGCAAAAGTGCTGTCGGAGGGCGCAAAGAGGTCTCCTTTGCCCCTTTGAATCTCTCTCAGAATGTGCAGAGAGTCAGAGATGTCCATGGAGAGACCACTTCTGGTCGTGCTGCGTACGTGGCTCAATCTGTGAGCTACAGCGACCCCAGAGTGACAGGTCTCCAGCAGCAGCAGCAGCAGCAGCAACAACAACAACAACAACCAGGGCAGCCTGCCCATGCTGTCATGTTAGCCAACGGGCAGCCAGTGTTAATCCCTGTGGAGTATCACCCACATCATCAGCCTCCAGCGGCGCAGCAGCACTATTCAGCACAGGCTAATGATGGCTCTCCTAAGCCCAGCTTTAAAGCCTCAGATCCTTCATCCAGATCGTGCCTCCCCGAGAGGGCTTTGGGCGAACCTGCAGCGGCTCAGCAGCTGCCGCCGGCTGTCCAGCCCCCTGCTGAGGTGACCCAGGCCTTAGCTTCCAGCACCGTCCCTGTCCCGGCTTCCAGCAACCCATCGCACTTCATGAAGGGAGCCATAATTCAGTTGGCCACCGGTGAGCTGAAGCGTGTGGAGGACTTGCAGACTCAGGACTTTGTGCGGAGCGCCGAGCTGAGCGGGGGGCTCAAGATTGACTCCAGCATGGTTGTGGACATCCGTGCTAGCCAGCAGAGGCCCGGCCTTGTGACGCTGCATTTTACCGTGGGGGAGAAGCAGAGCAAAGTGACCATTGACGTCCCCCCGGAGCACCCTTTTTTTGTCTTTGGTCAAGGCTGGTCGTCCTACAGCCCGGAGCGCACCACCCAGCTGTACGGCTTGGCCTGCCATCAGATGCAAGTAGGTGACGTGTGCGTGTCCATCACCCTGCAGCAGCAGAAAGCGGCGCAGCACCATCACCCCCAACAGCAGAACCTGTCCAGGACTTTGAGCAAAACCACAACCGCATCAGAACCCAGTCACCAGCTCATGGGGCCACCTGCCCCGCAACAGTCACGTCCTCCTCAGGCTCATTTGAGGATAGAGCGCATGCACAGAGACAGTACCAGGGAGGCCGACAAAGACATAGGCGACAAGGAAGAAGCCACACACATGGGGGGCGTCGGTCACCCCGAGCCCCCTGTCAGACCAAGTAGGACCTCAGGTGAGCACGCCAGAAGTCAGAGCGGCTACCAGTTGCACACAGACGCCTCTGCTTTCACGGGCGCGGCCATGGGGGCCATGCTGGGTGCTTCTCACAGGCGCTGGTCCTCTCCTGGTCTCCAAAGATACAATATGAAGGGAGAGACAGGCACATGTCCTCAAATCAGCGCCTCTGGACACATCCGGCCCTCGTTTATCCCCCAGGAGGTCAAACTGTCCATTGAGGGACGCTCTAATGCAGGGAAGTAGCATCATCATCATTTGGTAGCAACTATGGAGGAGACCTGCTGTTGGTGTCATGACAAGGAGAGGGAAAAAAAAAGAGAATGTAGCTTGAGAATGTTTAAGATTTTTGCACATCCAACTCGAAAAAAAATCTTGTTCAGGCTCTGTGTCGCTCAGCAGAAAAGAAAACTTTGAAGTTTCCCACGATGCTGAATTGCTAAGTAGGTTTGTTCTCTCTGTCACCACTTCCTCATTTGGAACGCCCTCACTTCCTGCTGGGACAAGCCTTCGACGACACCAGATTGCATTTGGAGCCCTATAATCTCTTATCCATTCCTGAGATTGTGTCTCTTCATTGAAATGCATTAATCTTAAAGAAACAAGGACATATGTTGTTTGGGGCGAGATGTCAGCGTATATTACATGATGATGACAAAGCGTCCCACTTGTCTTACAATCCAACTAGTGAGGAAACAATCAGTGTCTTTACACACACTCTTTTGTCCACTAACCCTCTGTGTGTTTGCATTAGTACAAGTACACACTGGAATAAGGGCTTTGGTCTCTAGAGCAGGGGTAGCTACCTGTAGTTAGCCAAAGGGTCAAAGAATTACGTACATTGACAACAATAAAACCTCATTTTTTTCCCCTTAGCAAGCCATTCTGAAAAGTCCAACAACAAACCAGATGAATTTTTCCCATAAGAAATCATCTAAATCCATTTAATCCCTTCCCAAAAAATAAGGCTGTCAAATGATTAAATTTTTTAATCAGATTAATTGGTTTTCTAATTATGTTGTGCTTAATCGCCATTTACAAGTGTATTTTATTACAGAAAGATAAAAAGAATATGATACAAAAGTATAAAAAGAAAAGTATATATTGTATGTTTATTAACAGATCCACCGTGGTGTAGTGGTTAACGTTCCGGACTTTGGTTCTAATCTCTACTTGTAAGCATCATTGGTATTTGTCGGGAAGTGCATCCGGAATATACAATCAGTATGCTGTGGCAACTTCGTAATCAGGAAAAAGCCAAAAGAAACAAAAATTAACATCTCTGGAATGAAAGGGAAATTTAAATCAAGCTAAAACATTGAACACACCATAATATAATTTGTCTGGACTTATTTAGAACAGTAGTCCATTTTCAAAGACGGTACAGTCAGAATAAACGGAAGAGATCCCACATGTTTATTCTATACAAATTGTGCTACACAAATTTTGTGTTACTTATTACTTATTTATGAATACACCTGAAAGCAGTTGGAAGGAGAATCCCACTCCATAAGGTCTTGTAAAACACTCAATTCAATAGTGTTTGTCAATTTCCTTAAAGTGCTGCACATCGCAACTTTTTTTTTTGGCCCCGTGTTGGGTGACATAGCAGTCGCACTTAATTTAAAAAGAAACATGCCGACTGAGTCACCAACGGATGGGGCGATTGTTTGGGCGCTCAAGATGTGGGCAAACGGAATAGCTTGTTACAATGTTTGACTGCACCAAATTGCCGAGGAAATTGTTGTGGAATTGTACCAAAATATAGCTTGACTGAGTTTGTTTTGAAAATGAGTCAGAAAGTCTGTCCGTGGTTGCTTGCCATCGTTTGGCTGCTGTTACCTTTTCTTTTCACAGTTTAGAAGGGAGATAACATTTTCCAAAGTTTGCATGTTCGGCCAACTTGAGTTGAAAAGCGAAAATTGGTTCTTAAGATGTACAGATAAAATATCTTAGGCTCCCAGCAATTTTTTTTTTATTTTTAAATCACGTTAATGTTACTATCAGTGGAAAAAGGTTGTGTACCCCTACTCTAGAGAGACATTGCATTCCAGTATGATTAGTAAACCAACACAGGTGCAGCTTTTCTCCTCTCCAATGCACTGGTGAGCATAGGATGTCACAAACGGGGACTTTGCTCACCTACCAAAATGTAAGCAATAGCACCCCCCCCCCCCCCCCAAAAAAAAGCCACATTTAAAGGTGATTGCACTATTTCCATCCAAGTCAAAGAGCCACCAAACATCATCTTACACTGAGACCTTTCTTCTTGTTTGCCGCTCGGTCCGTTTTCCTCATGGCTTCATTCACTCACAAAGGGAATAGGTTTGGATTCTTGCATTTGTATGTTTACAAATAAGCCAAGATGAATGCTGCGCTTTCCTCACTGATAACAAGAAGTGCAATTAGATCACACGCATGGAATCATTTGGTCTGGAATCAGGCGACACACATTCCCACTGAAAATGTTTTTTAGGATTGTTTTATGTGTTTGTTTTAGTGTCTGCTTGGCTGGTGTGGTTTGAGAGAAATGTGTGTCATGTGACATCCACCGATATAATCACGTCACCGTTTTCACGCTGTAAGCACTATAGCGTTGTCTTCTATGCAGTAAATGCTCAGCTCATTGTGTTCCCAATATTTTGGACTTGTTTTTTCTTAGATGTTACCTCTCGCTCAGCAGGGGGCCCTTGTGTTGAGTACTTGCACTAAATGTCTCCTTTTGGTCGGCAGTGTTGTCGCTTTAACTTGAAAAGTCACAACAACAGGAAGTTCCAGTTGTGTGTGATTGTGTGTACTTGTGTCGTTTTTGACCACGCTTGTTTGATGCCTTAACTTCTGCTTTGTATAAGGGGAATTGGGGGGGGGGGCTAAATGTATTAGAGCCTGACACTGCATCGACTAAAGTTTTGGGACACCTTAACCCACCTTAACACTTAACTTTAAGCGCCAAAGTCAATATGGCGCCACGTGTAGTCAGTACTTTACACCAAGAGATGGCGGACATTTGTAACTTCAATTTAAGATCAATTTCAAGATCCTGCTGTAAAAAAATACTATGATGATGGCTGGGTTTGCTTGAGACATGAGGGAGGGTATCACAAGTGGATGAGACGGTATCGTGGGGACAGGGACAGTTTGGTGACGTCATACTATGCACTCCCCATCTTAAACTTTGTCATACTGATGATTTTTTTCAAATTATCCATTTTCAAGCTACAACATTTTGAAATAGTAATGTCGAAACTGGAAGAAAAAATATCTAAAGTGTTGAAGGTGTTTGACCATGTCAGGGTGGCGTCAAGTCGTCCCCAAATGACGTCTTGCTAGGATGGATATGTGAGATTGAACTCATCAAGCCCCGCCCCGCATTGATTACTTAATTGATTGAGGGGTTGTGTCCCAATACTTCTGTCCATAGCGCGTATGCTGATGTCTTTAATTCCCACAAGGAAATCGGCACTGAAGTAAAAACCGTGTGTGCTGATGTTTAGTGTGCTTGTCATCCAGCGAAAACATCAGTGACGGGCGGGTCGCTAAATCGTTGAATGAATGGGGTGTGGTGATCTACTTCCTGTCGTTTGACCCTGTCTTCATTTGAACGGGTGAATTGTTTTTATTCTTTAAATGACGACAACAAAATAGGACGGTTTCAAGTTTTAATGAAGTCGGCTTTGTGTATTTTTCCCGTTTTGATGGATTTCTTGTACTTTTTTGGGGCAAAAGACGACACTGCTTTTTATAGGTGATGTTGAACTGAAAGACAGAAAAGATGGAACAAAAAAAAAATTCTCCCGAAATGCCTAAATCTGCAAACTATATGCAAAGATGTAAATGTAACATTGAATCCTCAAGTATAATCCAGGTTGTATGGACTTTGTATAGTGAGTTTTAATGTCGTACCAATATGTATTGATCTTTTATCAGAAGCCTTATAGAGTTGTCCACCCAAAGTGCACCCTTAGACCTTTACCCCCTACACCTACCTGAATTTAACAAAGCATTAATATTTCTATTTTGTTGCTTTTGCTTTTTTTTTATTATTTGTACCCCTTTTGGATAAATTAGATTTGTACTGTATATTTGTACCTCTCTGTGAACTACTTTAGGGCCGTTTTGTTATTTTGTTGTTATTTGTTTGGCTGTTTTCTATGTTCTATGTACTTTCAAGGACACAAAGATATTGTATTTTTATTGTTACAGCTAACTTGGAGACGTTGCATTTATCATGTTCTGTCCACACAATATAATATATATATATATATATATAAATATAAACATATATACAAATATAAACTATTATGAAAATTGTGTTTTCTTTTGTAACCTTGGCTTTTATTGAAGATTTTTCACATTTCCTTAAAGCAGTGCTTCTTAATTATTTTATGTCATGCCCCCACCCCCACCAAGGGACAGAATGGTTTTCACAACCATACAACCATATTCAAGAGTCTAATAGCATGTTGAGTACTATAAATGTGTACATGTTGGTTGGTCTGCATTGAAATGAAAGCCTCTCACGTGTCCCCCAGGGGGGCCTGCCCCGCTATTCCAGAAGCACTGTTTTAAAGGAAAACTACACTTTTGGGGAATCTTTGCTCATCATTCACAGTCTTTATATGAAACATGAACACATTTCTTTCCCTTGTCTGCATTCTAACGAGAGAAAACCGGTTAATGTGAACTAGCTAACAATGGACATCATTGGGACTTTCCTATTTTGACGCTAAAGCAGCAGCAGCTAATATGATAAACAATATTTACCTGGCGATGTAACACAACGCCTTGCTCACCACTCGTCCCAGTGTCAACCACAGACGTAAGAGTGGATACCTAACTTACAATTTCCCTACAAAGACTTAACAATATGCTTGTTTGCCGTCAGTATTTTTTACCTGAGGACTTGAGCCCATGTCTTGTGCTGGAAGACACAGCCATCCCAATGAGAGTGTTGTCGCTATATCTATGCTGCTGTTGACGCAAGTAACATAAGCTGTTGGTCTAAATCAATGTGCAGAGGGAAGAAATGTGATTTTTAAATCACCAAAATACTGCAAGATAATGTAAATATTAAATGTTATCATCAATGTCCTTGTAAATGCATGGTTACAGCATGTATTTTAAATGATCAAATGTTAGAGGGTTTTTTTTTATAGGTCTTGGTAGTCAAAATAGGTACCTCCCAATGACATGCATTGTTAGCTAGCTCATATTAACTTGTTTTTTGTGTTATAATGCACAGAAAAGGGATAGAAATGTGTTCATGTTTCACATAATGATTGTGGATTATGGACAACATTTTTTAAATACATTTTATACGATGGAGTATAGGGCCACATTGGAAAAAAATCAATTTTGAGAATAACGTCGAGAAAAAGCTGTAATATTATGATATAATATGTCAGGAAAAATGGAAGGAAACTCTTTCTTTAGTCAAGCTTTTTTTCGTCATGAATTTACAATTTTATTTATGTAAATTTAGGACTTTTTCCCCGACATTTACTACTTTAACCTCAAAATCTACAATTTTTTTTCTCCAATGTAGCCATCCGTTGTCATTTTAGCCACACATGGGATATACGTAAAATTGTTAAGTGTTGTATTAAAAATGTTACTATACCAGCTGCCCAGTGTTAGAAACTGATAAAAGAAAACTGTTGTAAAATCAATATTTATTTGCACATTCGTCACATGGTTCCAACTGTACATGAGTTAATGCTGTAACCAGCCACTCATTGAAATGACCAAAGTCGGCCCAACATTCTGTAAACATGGACATCAGGAGAAAATCCTGATAGACATCAACGGAAAGGCCATTTTAAAAACATTATCATTTCAAGAGATGTGTAAAAAAAAAGACGCGGCAGGCATAAAGAGAACATAAGAAGACAAGCTCGTACTGGCGGACAAGTGCAGTTTCATCACATGCAGTTCTTAGTCACAGCACACACCAAAAGACCTAAAACATGACACCTCAGATACTTCCTTTTGCAATAGTATGAACATTCCAAACAAACAGAATACTCGGTATTCATAGAGTGAGGAGAGAGGAGAGGGAATGTAACCTGAAAGCCTGCCTGCCTGCCTGCCTGACTGACTGACTGACTGACTGACTGACTGCATGCAGGAAGACCATTGTGACACCCTGTTGTTTTCCTGTGCTGACAGATAAGTCTGGAAAGGGGCTCCCCGAAATGAAGCCCTCTCGCCCGTTACATCTCCTGAGAAGCTTACATCGAAGTCGGCTTAATTGAAAAACAAAAGACAATAAGACAAAAGGTGCAGTCTGCATAGTTTCAGTGAAAAGTCAATTGATTTCTATTGGAAGAAGAAATAAAAACATGTTGTGTATATAAGTTTGATGCACTCCTAGAAGGGATGGCGTTGTTTTATATTGGGGGGGAATATCCTACTAGACGGTCTATTCAAAAATATTAGAGGCACACTGAAGTGGTGGGGAAATGCAATAAAATAGTTGAGTGTCGTAGGAACAGAAAACTTACAACTTTATTTTTATTTTAGTCATAATAGTCATAATACTAAAACTAAAAGAAAACATCCATCAAGAATAAAGTGTGAATATTATGGGAAAATGTCATTTTGAGAAAAATTTTGAGACTGAAATTGTAATAAATAGTATTAGAAATGAGGTCTCAGTCAATATATTATGAGACTAAAGAAAAAGTGATATTTTTATGAAAACACAAGTTTTAAAAAGTTAGACAAAAGATTTTAATATGACAAAAACGTTGTCACTTTACATGAATAAAGTCTCAATATGACCATATTAGTTCATATATGAGAATGAAGTTTCGTTTATTGTTTAGGATGAAAAAATTGTAATTGTTTGCCAATAAAAAAAAAGATATGAGACAAAGTGGTCTGTAGTACTGTATGACAATATTCACAGGCATGTATGAGAATAATTGTCATAATATGCATAAAAATTGGATGACAATTCATCGTAATATTAAATATTAAAAATATTAAAAACGTAACAATTTCATGAGGAAGCCTTGTGGGATAAGTTGTCATTTTTTGCAAATAATATTGGCTTTATGATGAGAAAATTCATGAGAAAAGTAAAATAAGTCAATATCAGTTTGCAATATTGATAGTCAATTTTAGTCTAATAAAGCCTGAATTCTATGAGGAAAAAGTTTTTAATTTTACACAATTAAAATGGCAATATGAGAATAAAGTTTTTAGCAAATATGTAATGATGTCATTAATTAAATTTAATTTAATTAACTAAATTAAAAAAATATATATAATATTATATTATAATATATATAGGAAAATCAACCAGTTTTACTTTTGCATGGAAATGTTGACATTCACTCGCTAATGACATTCTTCATTGTTCTCATGTAGATGAATCCATATGTGCTTGAACCATGCTGGTGCCAGCAACTCACACAGTGGTTTGTACACATAAATACATCAATATTACACAATTGTAAAAAAAAAAACATTCTCTCCCCCAGGGAGCGATAGAGTGTCTCACCATGATTTCTTTTTCGCCCGCTGATTTTTACTTTATTGTTGTAATATGAGCATTTTGGTTTCAGTGTGCCTGACAAGGAACGTCTAGGAGTGCCTCAGACAGAACAGGAAGCAGCGATGTTTGCATTGGAAAACTGGAGGTAATTTAACAGCATGAAAATAACACAACAGGGAAGAAAACATGTGTAAAATACGTTTAAAAAAAACAAGTGGCTGTAACAAAAGTAATAAATACACTGTGGCACGGGAAAAAAATATGAGTCAATATTGCATAAATATGAGGTTCATGGATGTAGAACATTACTTTAAATAAATAACATGTGCTGTTTTGGAAAGTACGCAGTGAACGCTACCAGGGAAGGCCTGAAGCTCCCATCTTCTTGATGCGTTCATGAAGTCACAGGCGGAATTCAAGTCACGGCAACATCTTCGTCGCATACTTGATATGATGATGATGATGATGATGACGATGATGATGATGATAAGAGGTAACACGTATTGTACAGTCATGAGGAGAAAGAGCAGCACGGATTGAGAAACATTGGCAAACTGTGTGGTAGTGTGACAAGAGACGTTGGCATCGTTGTTCCGAGTACTCAAGAGGACAGAGAGTACTTAGAGGGTACTAACAAAGTAGTGGCAGTACTAGCAGAGCAGTACGTCAGCTGAGGTAGAAGTTGGAGCCGACATGAAACGACTCCGTGGACCGGTGGCGGCAGCTTGAAGAAGAAGAAGAGGTGGGTGGAGCTACCGGTCAAGTTGATGGAGCAGTGTGGAGGAGGAGCGATGAGGGGGTGTTTGGGGGGGGGGCATCTATGGCTACAAAGTCCTCCCTCCTGTATCATGTGCAAAAACATCTCTCTCCTCTAAGGACAAAGCAGGTATCAAATCTCTTTACAACATGCTTTAAAAAGTACTTAAAAGTACTTAAAAGTACTTAAGTACTTCATACAACACAGAACATTCTCCCCACTTTATCAAGGGGGCTTTTCCACGCCACTAAATTACATATTTTTTTAGGCTGTATTCACACTTGTGCTTCCGTACGCAAAAATTATTTTTAAAAATACTTAAGTGCTTAAGTGTTTTTTGTCATGTGACCAAAATATGCAGCAACTTTCCAAACAGATGACTTTTATATTCTGCTATATTTAGCCACTTAGATTTGACAAAAAGCTTCTAAAATATACTTTTAAAGCGAAGCAAAGTGTGAAGGCAGCCTTAGGAATGACGACAACGTGGTCCTCTTAGGGGAGCTTCATGAAGAGCCCGTTATCCATAGACGGGACAGCGGGAGGGCAGGGGAACTGGAAGAGGCTCATGTCCGCCGTGAGGGCGGCCATAGCGGCGGGGTCGTGCTCTATCTGCGTCCTGAGGGCGGGGTCGATCTTCTCCAGCCGTCGTTTGATCCGCTTTGCCTCCCTCTCGCGGATGAGCCTGGCTTGCCTCTTCTCGGGCGTCTCGTTGGCCCTCTTCAGGCGCATGGCCTCCCTGTCCCGCTGAAGACGCCTCGCCCGCTGCTCCTCCGTCTCCTGCATCCGCTGCATGCGTTTGGCCTCGCGGTCACGCAGACGTCGCAGTTCACGCTCTTCGTCCGTCTCGCACGCTCGCTTGTTCTTCTTGGCCGTGCGCTCGCGCTCCAGGCGGTGCATGCGGGCCTCCAAGGGTTCGTTCTTTCTGCGCAGAGCCCATTTGCGCATGGGGGACTGGGCCTCCATGAGCTGCTGGTACGCCATGCAGCTATTGCAAACCAGAAGAACTCCCGCAGGATAAACCTGCATCGGACTTAGGATGTCTGGGATTGGGAGAAGACCTGAGGAGGACGAGTTAAGAGCATCAGGGATGGATGCGAGCGACGGTCCTTCAGATAGCAGACTGTCCGGCAGCGAGGGAAAGGAGGGTCCTTGGTCAGAGCCTGCACACGGGCCTCGGTCTGAGCACGGCCCTGGTCCTGGACCTTGACACGAGCTGGAGATGTGACCCGACCCGTGACACATTCGATGAGCTTGACATAGGCTGGTGCTGGGGTCGGCAACTTGGCATGAGTGAGGGCCCTGACAGGAACTGGGGCTGGGTCCTGGTCTGTGACAGGAAAGAGGGCCTGCTCCTGGACTGGTCATGGGACTGCTGGAGAGCGAGTGGGTCATGGAGCACGTGTCCCTTCCACCTGAGACCTCTAGCCTGCTTGTGTCTAGGACATCTTTCAGTTTCTCTCTGTGGAAAAAGACCAAATACTACAGTCAATATACAGACAAAAGTATTGGGACACTTTGCCATTAATCCGAAGGAATTAATTTGTCAAACTAATCCCATGTCCTCAGGGTCAAACTACAAAGTCACTAAGTAAAGCTAAGATGAGATCAGAACCTGTTGAAGTTGGTGGTGTCTGTGAAGTGTGCGCCACAGATGGCACAGTTGGACAGGCGATCCTCAGAGTGGATGAGAAGATGGCGTCCAAGCGAGCCGGGTGAACTCAGCGCCCGCCCACACACGGGACACACATAGCTCTTGGTGCTGCTCATCATGTTTGTGTGCTGTTTGAGACAGTTTAAGACAGAGAGCCTTAATTATTACTACAGCACTATTACAGACGTACAACATATGATTGACACCAAGTATAAGAACACTTTGTCTTGTAAACATCCACGTACCACTAGCTGTACTATTTCTGCATGACAGTCCATTCGTAATGATGGAGTAATCAATGATTATGGCCGTCCCTATATTGGAATAAACTTGTTCTGCGTCCTTGTGGTGTGTTAGAGCGATCTATCAGTACTCTGTCTATAATTGTATTTACTACCGTTACCAGTAGAAGCTGTTTTATACTCATGTGAGTGTTGAAGACGTGTCCAGACATTTCCAGCACAGTCCTGAACCCGCCCATTGTGTTCTGTGTTCTGATTGGCTGTAGACCATTATCAATCTTTGTCCTTCGACCTCCACTGTGTTTTCTCTTTGTTAGTTGATCTGTGATCGCCAGGATGCCATTATGGAATGCTGAAAATCAATCTTGGGTTCATGGAGGACTACAAGTAGAAAAGGAGCAATGTGTTTTAATAAGGATACAAAAACGCTACAGCCGAAAGCCGCCGGGACAAGGCATGTCAGTGGAGTGAATACGGTGAGTCACTTTATAATATTGTAGTTTGCAAGAAAAAATAAAGCATTAAAATGTAACATTTTGGATTGTTCTCCTCGTGCATGAGTGGGTTTTCTCTGGGTACTCCGGTTTCCTCCCACATTCCAAAAACATGCTAGGTTAATTTAGGACTCCAAATTGTCCGTAGGTATGAATGTGAGTGTGAATGGTTGTTTGTCTATATGTGCCCTGTGATTGGCTGGCGATCAGTCCAGTGTGTACCCCGCCTCTTGACAGCTGGGATAGGCTCCAGCAACCCCTGCGACCCTCGTGAGGATAAGTGGTAGAAAATGAATGAATGAATGAATGAATTTTTGATTGACATCAATGGGTGCTTATCTTATATTAGTTATAGGTACAGATTATAGGTGTTATAGGTCCTTTAATGTCATTATAGGAGTAATGCATCCTCTTCCCATTCATCTAAAATGCTAGCTGAAACATTGAAAAGGCAACAATAAAATTGTAACATTTTCCTTCCACTGGCTGCCTGATGCCATTGCTGATGCTAAAGACAACCATAGATGTGTGTTATTCTCACCTGGTAGACGTGGGAGATGAGTTTCTCAGGGCTGCTGAAGTCCAGTGTGCAAAGAGGACATACAAAGTTGTTGCAGTGGTCCGACCCTTCCTCGTTTTCCTGTGGAAAGGCACAGAGTACAGTTGAAACACATTCCACACACTCTACATGCAAAGCCCGTTTGACATTACTGACATTTGGTTGCAACACTTCATTTTGAAAACAACAAATATGAAGTTGTAGTTGTGTGGAGGTGGAGCGAGGCCCTTTTCGCCCACTTCCTGAAGTATTTCTGCCAATGTGGATTAACGACGTGTTACATTTGCAAGTGAGCCAGCCATGACTCACTGACTGACATAGTAGTGCATTGAGTGACTCACTCAAAGGCAGCAATTTCTAACAGAAACTCTTCATGTCAGCAAAAGCTTCGATGGTTTCAGTTTTCCTTACAGATACATTCATCTTGCACTGTATGTGTATTATTAGCAAAAAACATTCATGTAAACCTTAAAGCAGGGGTCCCAAACACGCGGCCCGCGGGCCAAATGTGGCCCGCAGGACACTAGTTTGAAGCCCCCGCCTTGATATGAAAGTTTAATGTTAGTGCGGCCCGCGCAAGTTTGATATGGATGCTGTATGGTATCATGTACCCAGAAAAAAATATTACGTTTGATTAATGTTCATGTTAAAGGTTAAATAACTGTTAATAGTTATCCTCCCTATCCGTGTGGAAGTGGTAAGTTTTTGGCTATTTAAGTTTAAAGGAAATAACTTGAAGGCTACCGTTTAGGTCGCTAGCTCTCTAGTTTGCGAGTTAGCATGTGTCTCAAGACCCTGCAGTTGCGCAATATGTTGTAAATAAAGAGTATAAATGTGACTATAGTCGTGTTTTGTCATGTCTACAGGGCTCTAATAATGCTTTGTTCCTTTTAATCTGAAAAAAATAATTTGTCTACCCACCAACTATATGTGGTTTCTTAAGTTTTTATTATTTGCCGTTTTATTATTATTATTATATTTATTTATTACTGATTGATTGATTTTCTTTATTCTTGATTTGTTTATTTATTTTTCATCTTATTTTGTGCAGAAAAACAAAAATTAAGATATTTGAGAACAGTGGAATGTTTTATCAGAGCTTTTATTGTAGAAAATCGTAACCAAAGCACTGAAAAAGTTTGTATATTTTTCTGTTTTTAATAAATGCGTTTTTTGTTTTTTTTTAGAAAACCTGATGTGGCCCAGCCTTGCCCAGACCCTAGCTCCAGTGGCCCCCGGGTAAATTGAGTTTGAGACCCCTGCCTTAAAGGAAACTTGTGAGGGAGCTGCCAATCCTCCCTCACTGATCAGGTGTATGCCCCACCTACACACTGTCATGTTTCTATTTGTGTATATAGTTGGCTTTGGTTATTTACATATATTCTGGTTAGTACTTTAATTATATTTGTTTGCCATTTAAGTTGTTTAATTGCCACTTTAGTTAGTTAGTTTTTAATTGAAGTCATTGGTTTTGTTCCTAATTTCTCATCAGTGATTGGTCGGGGCACAAACATGGAGGCAAGCCCATGTGAGTGCAGGCCAGAGGCTGATCACCTTGATTGGACTATCCCAAGTGTCACCTGGAGGAGGGGGGGATTAACTGGGTAGTTGTTGGGTAATCTAAGTTGTTATGTGTAATCGAGTGCTTAAATGTATACAGGAAGTGAAACTTCAGTGTGGTACTATTGAAAGATTTCATAAAAGAAGGGTGTTATAAATGTAAATAAGGTACCTTTTAGACATATTGCCTCACCCTCTCATTGGGAACTATGGTTAGCCCTTCACAGGTAAAAGGGGCTGGGTGTATTGTTTGGAGGAGGCCTTTCGTGTGTGCTGGGGGAAATGCTGTTGCACGGTCTAGCAAGCCCATGTCTGGTGTGCATTTCAGATGCTATGGCTATCCGTTGGCTAGTAAGAGGCCATTTTTTCCAACTTAAAATCTTACAAAACTGCACATTCTTAAAAATGTTGCCCATCATCCACAATCCTTATGTGAGGCATAATGGACTATATATGGGTGCTGCCGCTCTCACCTCTTTGACTCCCGCTCCTTGCAGGTGGCACTGTGCCCTCTTGGCCGTCATGTGGTCGTCAGTCGAGGTGTTGGACGAGGAGTCTTCGCCGTGGTGGTCGAGGTCACTATCACTGTCTTCTATGGAGGCAAACACAGCCCTATCAATACAGACAGACAACAGAGCACAAGGTAGGGCTTACTCTCACTAACACCCCCTCACTACGTGAAACACTGTCCATCCCCGACGCATCTCTCTGTCCTGTACCTGAGATGCTCTCCTGTCCGAGGACTTCCTGGGAATTGTTGCTGCAGCATTCGCTGTCTTCAGTGAACTCGTCTCTGCCGTCCATGTTAATGGTGTGCTGAAATCCCGCAATGCCGGTAGTGTGGAATGGCCCTGGAGGTGGAGGGAACACAGTAGCATTTTGAAATGACCACCTTTAATGAAAATCAATACTAGTATTAGTTCATATATTATACAATGATACATTTACAAACTGTGAAAGGTTTAAATAATCATGAAAAATAATATTTAAAAAATATAGCTCTTTGAGTCGAGCCTGGTTGTCTGCACTGCGAATGAGTGGTTAGCACATAGGCCACACAGCTAGGAGACCCGAGTTCGATTCCACCCTCTACCATCTCTGTGTGGAGTTTGCATGTTCTCCCCATGCATTCGTGGGTTTTCTCCGGGTACTCCGGTTTCCTCCCACATTCCAAAAACATGCTAGGTTAATTGGCGACTCCAAATTGTCCATAGGTATGAATGTGAGTGTGAATGGTTGTTTGTCTATATGTGCCCTGTGATTGGCTGGCGACCAGTCCAGTGTGTACCCCCCCGCCTCTCGCCCCAAGACATCTGGGATAGGCTCCAGCACGCCCGCGGTAGAAAATGAAAGAATGAATGAGCTTTTTGTAAATAAAAAAGTGAAATATTTACATTTACTGCAAATGATCACAAAGGGTACATTATTTGATGATGGCTACCACAGACACCTCATCAGGTGCAACTAGCACAATCTACAATCAAAAAAGCTGCCTTCACAAAAACAACACATTGGTTGGTTAGTTTACTTAGGTGAAAAGTGTTAACCACATTCCCCTCATTCCCCTATTAATATAGTACAGTGGAACCTTGGTTAGCATCACTAATCAGTTGCAGAAGTTCAGACTCTAACCAAAACGTCCATCTATTTTCTATCTATTTTTTCTGCTTATCCTCAATAGGGTCGTGGGTATATATCCCTTTCATTCATCATTTATATGCATTTCCAATTGTTTTCTGCATGTAAAACTATAATTGTAAAAATATATAACCGTGTTTTTGCGTCAACATTTTTGAGACCTGTGGAGTAACTGTTTTAGTTAGCAAAGAACTACAGCGTCAACCACTGATGACATCAGAAAAGGGCGACAGAGCTTAGTTTTGGTTCCTGTTTCCATGTATTTGCATGCTAATATGATGCTAAAAAGGATATATTGTGGGAAAATACATTATACAAGAATACACTTGGAATACACTTGGACTCACACAGTGCATTAACAACATGACAAGATGCACACCATATTGGACGCAAGCTGATAATAAATTATGGTGTAAATTTTCAACATTAACCAGAATAACGCGCTAACTGAGTGCAGTATATGAAACAAAACAGTATATATATCATTGAGTATAGTCATAGAAATATAATAGCAAATATATAGTAATAAAATATAAGAAAAACGAAGAAATTTCTGTAGATTCTGCGACCGTAGATTCTTTTTTAGATTAACGCTAAGATGCTGAAATTAATTCTATAACCCAAAAAACACATTCATAGAGCAAGTGTTGAGGTTCTTTATTTCCATAGCAACGTCGAATCAGCCTTTTCATGCCTTGGTTACGATAAGAAGTCATTAATTTTTCAACACTTGTGCATGCACCAACAGTCCCCTCAAACACACAAATGTGTTAGTGCAGGCCTCTCGGCTGAGAACACTTTGCCGTTTGATTAAACAAGGAGTGAAAGACACAATTAATGCCGTCAGACAATTCAAGTAGAATAGGTTAGCAAAAACTCAGCCAAGCAAAACACCTCAGTCGCGACAAGTCAATCATCTACCAAATCTATACAAGCAAAACAATGCAGACAAGGCCGCTTTCCCCATCAGCCATCCTGCACTGGGACATAATGAATGAGATGCCAACCGAGCCTGCTGACATACGTGCACACTTCATTTGCATCCCAACCCCCTACACTGTTTCACACGGACATACAGCCAGATACATGCTGCAGTCTCATGGGGGAAGTAGGTTGCACTCATTTCCTGGAGCTCTCTTTCTCTCTCTCTCTCACTCTCTCACTGCCACCCACACAACATTGAACAGCCCGGCTCGCCCTTGCACACAGCTCCCACCGCTTCCATGTCTGCACAGCCAGCTCTGAAGGAGGAGGACCAAGCTTCTCCCATATGTACACCAGCTTCTCTTGGCGCACTTGACCCTGCAAAACTGTGCTTCACTTGGCTTCCCAGGAGACAAGTATCATGGTGGGCTGCTGTAGCATTCACACCTAAGTCCTGTACGCTTCTCTCATTGCAAGATGGAAGATACATCCCGATGAGACTAGACAGGTGCAATTACAGCAAATCCTGAGTAGAAACATCTCAAGGAAGTCTGTCTTTCTACTGTGTGGTTACAAGCCAAATAAAGCTGACATGTGAACCCAGTTTGTGCACTTTTCCCATAGAAATCCGCTTGTTTGCACTGGCAGTGCGGAACTATGAACTAGCACAACAAGCAGGCTTCTCACAGCAACATGATTGATGTGTGAGAGATACCCATCCCCCCCGCTGTTAGGCTGTGTCTGTACATCTGTCTATCCTCCCTCTCCCCCTCCCTCACGCCGTACGTCTCTGCCACTGTGATGTTATCTGCGAGTGTCTGTGTGTCTGTAGGCAGGAGGTGACGCAGTGTCTGACTGACTCCAGACAAAGAGACAAACTCATCAGCCAACAGAAAAGGCAGAGACGATTGGGGGGGGCGGCGGCGGGGGGCGGGTGTTCAAAACAAAACCCAACAAAAGATATAAAACCAAAACTTGGTTTGAGCACCAGGCATTGCGGGTAGGAGGTGTCCTGTTGAATTCAAAGCATTTTAGCAACTTCAAAACACACACTTCCATCCTAATTCAACAAAATGTATTTTTCAATAGATGCACACAAGTTAACTTCCTTCATAGTCTCAAACATTTTTTTCCAACGGCTGCATGGAGAAGAATTGAGGATGCAGGGGACCATTATTAGATTGTTCACCTTTTGTTTACTAAACATGCAAAAACTAAGCCAACAAACAGTGTCGTGAAAAAGTTTTTTCAATGTTTGAGATGTCAACACAGTAGTGAACCCTCCCAGGAGCGTCCGTCCAACCAAAATGACCCCGAGAGCACAGCGACGACTCATCCAAGAGGTCACAAAAGACCCCACAACAACACATAATGAACATCCAAACGGTCTGCATGGCAGAGTTTAAAGAGGTAAACCCCTCCTGAAAAGTATATTAACGCTTGTCTCAATTTTGCCAGAAAACATCTTGGAGATGCCCAAAATCTTTGTGAAAATACTCTTTGGTCTGATGAGATAACAGCTTTCATTTTTGGAAGGTGTGTGTCCCATTGTATCTAGCGTAAAAGTGACGCTGTAATACTAATAATTTGTGAGATATCTTTTAAGATTTACACATTTAATCTATTTGTTCCATCTATTTATCGTTACTCTACATGTTGGGTGTGTTTTATTTTATTTCTGGAATTTGCAGCAGGCCCAAAAAAAAAAAACCTCAAATGGCCCCCAGTCCAGACAGATAAGATGCTTGGATGAGTAACATTTGGAAGTACTAGACGCTCCTGACCTCAAACCCAGCAAACACCTTAGGGATGAACTTCAATAGAGATAATAAGCCAGCAGGCCTTCTCTGAGGTCCAACATCAGCTCCATCTAACCTCACAAACGGGCAAAAAAAAAACCTCCCACAGACACACTCTTGTAGACAGTCTTCCCGTCAGAGTGGAAACTGTTACAGCTGCAATGCAGAGATCGACTTCTTCTTTCAACGTACAGAAACCTAGACAACCAGGACAATTGTACTTCCTTGATTCACTTCACACCAGCAGCATTGTGTGTGGAATATGTTGGTTATGTCCATTGAGGTGTAACATTTTGTGCCGTATATGGTTTGGATGAAGCAAAAATGCGTTTGGTGCACTGTGAGGCGTTATATGTGCGGAATCAGCTGAAACGTAAGTTCCATCGTTTTGTATTATTTAGGTATTATTGCATAGGTACTGTTGAACCACTGTCAACTTTGAAGAACAAAAACATGAAGTCAGATATATGGGAAGTTAAGCTATACCCATTTAGACTTCTACTGTCCAGTTTGGCAACACTATACTGATTAATATCAATAATACATATCAATTGATCAAGTGATCCATTAAGTAAGTTAAGGCAAATGCTCATCACCCCATCAATGAAGAATGTCAGCATGTTAGAAATCACACTGGTGTGCCCATCATAAGTCATGTTCAGATTACACGGCCCACTTGAGGGATTTCAGTGCCCACCGCAGATAGTCGTAGAGGAGTGAATGATCTCATTAGCTTTCAGAGACTACTGCAATTAACATGTTTCACCACCAGGTTAGACTACATAAGCTTAAGGGGAGGATGCCACAAGCATTCGTTCACATTACACTGGAGAATCACCAGATGTCATGAAGCGTTTCACCAAGCAAAGGATGGAGCTCAGCAAAGTACAGTACAGTACAGTAAAACCACAGTAAAACGTCAAAAAGCAGATGGCACATCTGTACCATCATTCTGTTAGACCAGGGGTCAGCAACCTACGGCTCCAGAGCCGCATGTGGCTCTTCAGCCTCTTTGTTGTGGCTCCCTTTGCAATGCTCAAATATTTAACACCCAAATGAGGAAAATATGCATCTTTTGAACAAAATCTGACTTTCAGTGAGGCCGTATACTAGCAAGAGTACTTGATCAACTCCGCTTTTTCTCTACTTTGATATCCCAAAATTCCCTCAATCAAAATCTTGGGAGACTAGCAAATTGCTCTGGATGTGAGCATGTTGCTACACATTTCTTAAGGCGTGCATGGGGAGAACATGCAAACTCCACACAGAGATAGCCGAGAGTGGGATTGAACTCGGGTCTCCTAGCTGTGAGGTCTGCACGCTACCCACTCGACCGCTATGCAGCCCCTATATTCTGCTGTTAAATTATGTTTCGCGGCTCCATTCTATTTTTCTTCAGTGAGTGAGGGGGTAAAATGGCTCTTTTGATAGTAAAGGTTGCCGACCCCTGTGTTAGACTGTGTTAAATTGAATAATTACAACAAAAGGAAGTGCATTACTTGGCTGCAACCAGTAGAGGCGCTCTTTATTCAGTCTAGTTTGTGGTCCAGATGAACTTTTATCTTTTCAAACCGTACTGTCGTCAAGGAAAATGAGCACTACTACCAAGTGGAAACGTGGCTATACTCTCCACCAGCGTACACCCCGGTTAGTGTTGAAAATGTGTACCAAAACGATGCTTTGTTTGCGTACATTTTCCGGTTAGCGTATAGTATGGCGCGTCATTTGTGTTCTTAATATATTTTCATCACAAAACGTCCTTGTTAGCAGCTTGCTCATACATGGAAACAGAAATTGAAAGTCAGCTCCATCGCCCTTCTATCATGTCAGCAGCAGACTCTGTAGTTCTTTGCTAACTAATATAGTTACACCACAAGTTTCAAAAATGCACAAAACCATTTAAATGCATGTAAAGAGCAAATTAAAAGGTTAAAAGAACATTTAAGGGTACTTTAACCTTCATTGAATACATGATGACATGGTGACAAAGACGGCATGTGGCAGTAAGGTTAATAGACACCACTTTTTGTTATTTACTGAATTCAATGGTGTTTCTCATTTTCTTTATCAAAATGCTGGCACTTAAGTGTTGTTTTGCAACTGTGATCAAAAGAATAGCAGAGACCTAAGGTGAGAAACACAATTTAATACCAGAAATAACATGAAAGTGGTGTCTTTGTTGATTGCTGGCACGTTGTCTTGGGGAAAAAAAATATCACATTTTAATGAAGGTAAATGGAATCTCAAAGGCTCGTTTATCATTTTCACTAATCATTTATGTGTAGTAATATTCTTTGGAAATTGTTTTCTGCAGGTGAAACTATAATTGTAGTACCGGATTTATATTACTTCTTATGGAAAACATCATTACAGTTATAGATTATAGATTACACTATAGGTACTAACCAAGGTTTTTTGCCTAAGTTGCAAAAAAATAAAAATCAAGTCCTTTGATTTTTAAATCTAAAAAAAAAATCTGGATCATCAATTATAGAGCAACTGATGCACAAGAAACGGATTGAATTAGAAAAAAAATACACTTTTTGTCCACTTTAACATTCATACAGCAACATGGGACACCATCCATACATTTCTGTGAATATCTAACAAGCTGTAGATACCTGACAGAACAATTATTGAATGCAATTTATGTTTTTCCTGACCAATCCCTGGGTATATTTACCTTCTCCTGGTGACAGTCAGACAAACACACAAACCAAAAACAGAAAACCTAAGCTCCTTGGTAGAGGTGCGCAACATTCCTGTTCCAAAAAGCGTGGTAATTAAAAAAAACCCAAAACAAAACAAAGGTGGTGCAGCCGCAGACAATACCTTAAATACCTACAGTCAACTTTGAAGGGGTTGGTCTGTTTTCGTCTGGACATATTATGGTCCACTCCCGGGGAAAGGAAAAAAATGGAATCCCCCTCCGAACCCCCAGGACGGTTACCCCTACATCGGTCCTGATGGATTATGAAATAATTTAATGTACTCGATGATGAGTCGATTCAAAGAAGCCAAAAAAAAACAAACTACGAATCCACAAAAGCATCACATTGTTGCGGTGGTTTAAAAAAATAGTATATCCAATGGAGAGGTGTTGTTTTAAAGGCTCTCCAAGGCCCACTGAGAGCTACTGAGCGGCCACGAGCAGGTCGGATGTACAGCCGCTGCCAGGCGCGCGCTCGCTCACTGCAGCCAGCGACGCACTGCTCAGCTGATCTGTCACGTAAAGCCTGCCGCGAAGCATTATGGGATACCACAACGCGGAAGTGCTAATCGTGCTTATGCTAATGTTCCAGAAAGCCGGCTACTAGAAAGGTAAATCAGTAGATATCCCTTTTAAAGACGCTCAAATACGAAGAAACAAGTTGTCATTTCTTGTTGTTATATGTGCTAAAACATAATGTAAGTGGCATACAAAAATGCAGTACAGTATTTTCCTTTTCACATTTCTGCAATGTTTCCCAATGAAAGCGGACTTATAACACTTAAGTACTTAAGTACTGAATTAAAAGATCAGGAATCGCTATTTATGCCATTTATTTTTTGCCAATTGTAGAAAAGACAAATTCCCTGTGCAAACAGACGGCATCCGTTCTCTTTATGTACATAATAAACATGTGTGTAGTGCATACACATGTAAATGGGAATGTTTTAGTGTAATGCGTATATCTTTTGCTCAACTGTATATATTTGTATACATCATATATGGTCACATCAATCATATAATGTATGCAGAGAAACACATATTTATATCAGTTACTGTTTTACTTTACATTTTCAGACCTGTACCTTTACTCGTACTCGTAATTCAGCAATTCAGTACTTTTACTTGAGTACAGTGTTTTAGTACTCGCTCCACCTCCGTCTTTTCATGACTTTCTGGGGATTTATAAAGTATTATCTATCATATCTTGTCTATACTGTCATTATTAATATGTAGGAACCAAAAGGAAATACATCATGTTTATTTCTTTAATAAAGTAATTATGTATGTCTTTGCATCTATTTCTTGAAAGATGCACTTTCAATTCAACCCTTACTATATATGGCATTTATTACAAAGTGACCTTTGTAATAATACGTATGTTGATCTATTTAAATTGTTTTTTTTAATGAAAATTATTGCACGTTTGAAAAAATACTGATAATTTACAATGAGTGTTGAATAGTGTTGAGTCCAAATGTATCATTAAGTACGGGTCAGAAACGCAATCTGCCGCTAGGTGTCGCTGTAAGCCACCACGCAGGCAATGTCATAACATTACATGAAGTCGTCATCACTGAATGCCACGAGTAAAAAGGGCCACATCACGACCCTGACGACAAACCCCATATTCTTCCGCTTGGTATAACAGAAAGTAACACCATATAAACAACATGATATCATCGAAATGTGGAGGTTGCCTTTCGATCGAGGAACGACATCCACACCCACTAAAGACCAAATCGTTAAGGATCGTTATTTCGGGGTGAATTCATTTGTTACAGCAACGAATCGGCGTTAGCAAGCTGGCTAATAAGCTAGCCCTTTATAATAAGGATGGATAACCTTACTAGCCAGACATCATGCACATGTAATCAATGCAAACATACTGACAAAATCAGAATGTAATCAAGGCTTTACCCATGTCATACAGCGATCATTGGTATATCAGGTGTGAATCTTGGGAAAAAACGGTAGAGTTTAATCAGGTCCTCCGTAGAAAGCTAACGCTACTGTACGCTGCTAAACTTGAGCAGTCAGTGGCAGCACTTTGGACATGTCAGTGTAACCCTCCGCCTGCGGTAGATGTACTGAGGCTGGAGTAGCCACCATTTTGCATGTCGAGTGTGTTCCTCCCTCCATTGGTAATAGAGACGATTCCACTTACTTTCTGGCATCACTGCGGCTGGTAAGTGTACCGTAGTTAAACGCATATCAATAGACATGTGGGAAATTGTATTGTGTTTTTGGAATATGTCGTCATTCGATGGTTTTGGCAAGTCAGACTGTGGCGCTGCCTCGGAAGTGGCAGTCCTCAGTACACCGGGGTTGTGGCTGTCAGAAGCTAAGTTAGCCAGTATGTTTAGCTTAGCATGCTAGCCGAGCTAACTACCTGCCCTGTTAGGTACACACAACCATTCATACTATGGAACTCCAAGGCTGCGTCGTCGTGACAACACTTTAAATCAAATTCACAGTTACCCAGCTAACGCAATTACCAGTTCCTTTTATTAGATACAACAGTAATACTAGTTGAACGGTAACGTGAAATTAACGAGTGAGCAGGTAGCAAGCTAACGCCTTGCTTGATAATCCAAACGCTTCAAGAAGGCCTAAAACCGCATCATATCCTGGGTAGTGGGTGGACAGGTTCAGGTGTCATTTCTGGACCATAGTGACCTGTCCTTTTTAATTTAACCGTGTTTCCTAACACCGTTGTATAATATATTCGTTACATATTGTCAGTCAAAGTGAAGTCAACTTATTCCACCAGTGGCAACTTTAGCTGGAACACTCAAGGTAATGTCCCCCTCTATTAGCTCGTTGCTAGCCTATACGCGTACGTCTCGTTTGCTTACATTCTTTGCATTTACCGCTTGGGGTATTATCACATATCCCTAATACTTGCATAGCAATGTTACAATTTTGGCTCATTGGGGCATTAATAGCTAGCGAATAAGGTACCATCAAGAAGTCTTTTCCTTATAGTTTCTGAAGTGATCTGAATAAAGTTAATCAAACGTTAATCAACATTGGATACATCGATTTAGTTTAGCTTCTACATTAGTTGAACACTTGTTGTCGTTGGCTAGTTTGTGGATTTACTTCAAGGAGCTATGAAGCTAGACTCTAACTAGATAAACTAGAGTTTTTATGAGTTTGCTTTTATAAAACACCACAGGTGATTTTAAGTAAAACAATGACAATGTCATTGAAGTGTAGGATTCCAGGTTTCATTTGATAGGTTTCACATAAATATGACCTCGGGCTGGGCGAGTTATGTCCTGCTACTGCCATCCATCCGCTTATCTGCACAAGGGTCACGGGGGGTATGCTGGAGCCTATACCAGCTGACTTTATTCCCACCACAGTATGAATGCGTAAAAAAAAAAATCAGGACGTTTGACCAGGCTTACATGTACCATTTGGGAATTACAGCCATTTTATGTAGAATACCTTATTTACTCAAATATTGGCCCCCTCCTCAAATATATGTTGCATCTCAAGTCATTCACTGGGTCCTCACAACAAATAAACATCTTCATCCAAGTATGCATCTCTTTTTCCATCCAGAATCGTAAATGGATAGCAACTGTAATTATCTTTTATTAAAAAGTGTCCAATATGAACTCAATTGCTAATACAACAGCACCTTCTAAATACACGATTGGACAATTTTGCTCAATAATTCAGAAATTGACTTAGCTTCATCAACCCTATAAATGGGATATCATCCTCTGCACACATTGCTATAAAATCCTCAAACTGTAATGCCTGCACCTGTGGGTTAGGAAGATGTGGTTGCTGATGAAGTTCCAATCGCTTTATTAAAAAGCTGTAAAAGACAACATGTAGTAAACACACTCGTATGGCCCAACTCACCCATACATGCACAGCAGGACTATCATTCTCTGCTAAACTAAGCTTACCCAGCTAGCTTTCACTCACCCTCGGTGATAAGAGATGAGTTGCTAAGTTTTTTTTTTGTGTGTGCAGACTTAGCTGGTGTCTAGTTCGGGAGGGGGCGTTTTAGTGTTTGTGAGGAGATGCTGCCAGCCTGCTGCAATTGAGTGGCATCATGTTTTCCCACTCAAACATTCTCACGATGACGATGAAACAAATTGCTCATGATGCAATGCATACCACATAATTTCTCAAACATGGTGGTGGGGGCAGTGTTATGGCAATAGCGAAGGATCACTTTATGATGATGTGACTATGGACAGAAATAAGACAAATGGCGAGGTTACTGTTATACAGCCACAGCTATATTTTCTGTTCACATTCAGATTCACAATTAATACTAAACTGATTCTGCTTGATACACATGCATATTCTTGTTCTATCAGCAACAACAGCGGCGACAACTCGATGGGAATATTTCCACCACGTTGTATTTTTGAGTTTTACAGGTGATGACAGTCAGTGGAAAAAAATACGAGAAGCGTGTTTATTTTTTACGTAGCTTGTCTTAGCCGTAAATACATAATCTCCACACACGGTACACACTTCTGTGACTGTTCTTCAAAATAAGAGTGCCGTTTGCCGCATGTCTGCATAAACAAAACAAGAATGTGGTGCAGAATGTTTGTTACCAATAAATAAATGTGCTTTAAAACGAGAGACAACTGTATTTCATTATATGGCTTATGGTTGGTACCTTTTTGTATTTAATATCGTCATGCATCCTAAAAATATTGATATATGCTGAGGTACATATCGTCCAACCCTAAGGTTATTATGTAAATAAAATATTTGACAAGTTTACGTTAAAAGAGAACTACTGAGATAGAGGTTAGTAGTTATGTAGATTAATGACAGGGACTAGTGTACTGGATATTGTAAGAATGTATAATGTAGAATGTACCCTTGTGCTGCAGTAATGAGGAATTTTTAATTAAAAAAACAGCTCTTGGCAGGGGTTGGCTACAGCGCCTATAACTAACAGCAAGAGACTGGGAGACACCCCCCATCCCTCCACTAGGTCATTAGAACAAAGGTTATATGAATGGTGTTGGTTCACACTCGACAATTTGATTTAGAGTTGTGCTAGGGCCTCTCTGCCCACCTGTTGATCTTTTGTTGCAACTAGGCCTGTCACGATAATCGCATGATAAATAAAAACACATTTTGATCATTTTGCCGGCATTGATATATTGACATGTGCATGCATGTTTGTTTTACTCCTCTCTCTCTTTCTCTCTACCAAACAGGCTGTATGACAAGAGGGTTCTCTCTGTGCCCCGGTCTCAACACAGGGCCACTTTGGGCCTGCAGAATGAACGGAGTGCGCGAACCCTCCTGTCAATTCAGTCTCTTTGTCCCAGTGGGTAGAGGCGGGGCTGCTAGCTAGTGCTGCTGCCTGCAAGTGAGCAAATATGAACGAAGGCACAAAAGCGATCAAAGAAGAATGCCCCAGCCCCACTGCGGGAACATTTTTGTTCACTCATTCATTTTCTACCGCTTATCCTCATGAGGGTCGCAGGGGTGCTGGAGCCTATCCCAGCTGTCTTCGGGTGAGAGGCGGGGTACACCCTGGACTGGTCGCCAGCCAATCACAGGGCACATATAGACAAACAACCATTCAAGTTTATTGCTCTCAATCTGGTGTATTCACATTATGCCATATATTTACATTACATTAATGAACAAAAGGTCTCAAAAATAATATTGTTTATCTGCAAAAAGTTGTATGAAAGTTATTGTCCAGTAAAATCTATCACTACAGGCCTACTTTCAACTTGTTCTTAGATTGTAAACCAACAACCTTGCCTGACCCCTAGGTAACCATGTATGTTGTACCCTTTGCCGAGCTGGCATTTCTATTTGTAGTTAATTTCCTTTTTTCAGCACAGCACTTAACAGGTACAGTATGAGGCACAACTACACTTCTTCACATCACATATAACAAAATAAGGTACCTTAAATAGCTTACTGGCTCATGTGAGAAATACGATTTACACTAGCATGAACACATTGCCTGTGTGTGACCATTGTGCACCTGGACCTGAGTTCTTCATGGGTAGTGGAGGTCTGCATGGATGCAGGCTGTCATGTTCTTCTTTAGGTCACAAACTAGTTGACCAGTGACCATGATTTGTGTTGCACATTTCCATTATTTCCCTAGTGTTCTAATGTACTCCTGTACCGACCTTGTCACTGTCTTTTATGTTCCAGAGAATGCCAGCTCCGATTAGATTGCGGGAGCTGATCCGGACTATCCGGACAGCAAGGACCCAGGCAGAGGAGCGTGAAATGATCCAGAAAGAATGTGCTGCTATCCGTTCATCTTTTAGAGAAGAAGACAATACATATCGTTGCAGAAATGTGGCAAAACTCCTTTATATGCACATGTTGGGCTACCCGGCGCACTTTGGGCAGGTAAGTTAACAAGCACTGTGTTTTGAGCCTGAGTGTGAAAGAAACGATCAACGATATCATACATACATACATGTACCCTGTCCTTGTACAATTCTTTTCAGCTCGAGTGCCTGAAGTTGATTGCGTCCCAGAAGTTTACTGACAAGCGAATAGGTTATTTAGGAGCTATGCTGCTGTTGGACGAGAGGCAGGACGTCCACCTATTAATGACAAATTGCATTAAAAAGTAAGTTGCAGCACAAGCAACGACCTGTTTGTTTTTACTGACCTTCAGTGTGTCTGTGACCTCATCAGTTTGTTTATTTGAATGCACCTCTATTTTTCTTCAAGGATGCCACCCGGGCATTATGGAGTATTAATAATATCTGCTCTCCCCCAGTGACTTGAATCACAGCACACAGTATGTCCAGGGACTGGCTCTGTGCACTTTGGGCTGCATGGGCTCCTCAGAAATGTGCCGTGACCTGGCGGGGGAAGTTGAGAAGCTACTTAAAACATCCAACTCTTACTTGAGGAAAAAGGTAAGCCCCGTGATGATATGCTTTGTCACCTGTTTATAAGGAACACTTAAGTACAGCAAATAAATTCTGCAATATGTCTTTTATTGTCGTATGTTTTAAAGATATGTTATGTGGTGCTGTTTATTTAAATACTTGAACACATTTCCTAGTGTTGACATGAATGGAATAAATTAACCATAAGAAATACCCTCCTTTTAGATAGGAATAAAACCTCACAGCTCCACATATGCCTCAAATTAAATTAAACAATACAAAATGGTAATGCATACGATGTACGGTGCAAAACTATGCAGCACCAGATGTCTCATTAATAGTAACAAGTACCTTATTTATTATTGTTGAGCTTTAGTATAACAATGTTATTAGTCTAAAAGTGTTAGTCTTGCTTAAGAATGCACACAATTAGTTGTATTCAATGTTTAAAAAAAATCATATGGCTCTCATGCCTCGCTTCGCCAAAAAGGTTCCCAACCTCATTCAATGGTAGCTAACGTTGGTAGCAAAACTGCACCAAATTACTATCATTGACAACAAACATAACTCAACACTTACATCGACATACTCAAACCAGGAAGAGGCGGGATATAATGCTAGCAGTATGTTTGAATGTCTACCTCTAGGTTGATGGAGGAAGATGTTGCATATGGTCCCTTTTAAGAAAATATGTATCCCTGACAACCATGAATGTGTGTTACATGCTCATTTATTAAAACCATCCCTAAGTTTAATATTGTTTGAACATTTTTGGGTCTGTGTGTCTTATGTCTAAATATTTATTGACAGGCGGCGTTGTGTGCAGTTCACGTCATCAGAAAGGTTCCAGAACTCATGGAGATGTTCCTTCCAGCCACAAAAAACCTGCTGAGTGAGAAAAACCATGGTTAGTGTCAACGGTTTGTCAGGATGCACTGTCTGCCTGCCTCCTTTTCCACTCACTGCACTTTGCTATGTTCTTTTTTGTTGTCCACATAAATGTACATTTATGAATTTGAATGATCACTCTTCTTTCAGAATGGGAAGGAAAGAGTATTCTCTGCTTTTTAAATATCCATATTATAGTAATAGTTAGTGGGTAGAGATGGTTGTTATAAGTTGTGCTTGAAATATACTTTCTCACATATACCCCCTAGAACACAATAGTCTATGTGCCTTGAAACATCAGTCAAAATCCTCTAAAATGGCCGTATAATAATGACTGTATAACTGAATGCAGTTGTCTGTCTATTGGACAGCAACGCACACATACAGATTAAAACCAGTTCTGTTATAAGTGAATGAGGTCAAAACAATTGCACAAGATAATTCATTGTTTGGATGAGAATATTATGGTTATATTCTCTCTGGTATACATTTCCCACATGATCAAATGCATAATGTGTGTTCATGTTTTGGATAATTTCAAGCAGTCAGACAATAATGTTAAGAAACCTTGTATATAATAAAGTACAGCCGCTGTCATGATAACTTTTCAAGTTACAAGTTCCTGCTATGTCATGCTATTATAATAACAGAACTTGCAGCGGCTGCTGGCTGTGATAAGCCTTCAAACTCAAATTCAACTGTCCCTCTGGAGTTTTATTGCATTCCTTTACTGCTGCATAAAACATCTGCAACCAAACTACTGTTTCTTTTTCTTTCTCCTCTTTTCAGCGTTATGACCTCTATTTTGTTTATCCCCTAGGTGTTCTCCATACATCTGTTGTCCTTCTTACTGAGATGTGTGAGAGAAGTCCTGACATGCTGTCTCACTTCAGAAAGGTACAAACAGATTCTTTTAAGCCATGATACAGTTACATGTTTTTCTCCTGAAGCGTGTGCCAAATAAAGCTGGGGCTACTTCTGCATGTGATTTTAAGCTACTGTCCCTGTCCTGTGCCATTTTATACAGACATTATGTGGTTCTGTGACTACCTCTGGTAATGGCAGTATTTTCCTGCATTTGCGATGAATATGGATTTAGCAAAGTAAGCTCATGTCATACTTAAGGTGTCATACTTGAGGCTTTCCTTGTTCACATTTTCATTGCTCAGTTTGAGATTAAATGGCCACTCGGGAGAATGTTAATGGCAGAGCTCAGCACAGTTGAAACATGCACATCCCGCTATTTTTAGGTCACGTGCAGGATAAAAATATATGTGAAGGTCGTAGAAAAGTGGATGTCTGTGCACTGGATTAACAGCTCCAAGCACAAACACGGCAGGGCAGTGTTTCGGGCAAACGGTGTATTCACCATGCAAGCCATTAAACTACAGAGTAATGTGTGCCGTTGCCCAATTTTTCACAATCTACTAATTAGAAATAAGACTCACTTAAGCCAAGTGGATTGGATTTCTGGTTCATATGTCAGTCTGTAAGAAAATGTTCAACCAGGGGTGTCCAAACTTTTTCCAGCGATGGCTGCATATGGAAAGTGAAAGGATGCGGGGATCATTATTTGTGAAAGGGCATTTTTTATATGTATTTAAAGCCAGCTTTGTGTTATAGGTGACAAAGCATATTATTATCAGTATCAACATTACAGTTTTTCCTTACGACGTTACACCTTTTCCCCCCGTGTCTTCATTGTCGCTATTTCTGTGGGCTGTATTTTGGACACCCCTGTGCTAAACCTTGGATTTTTACTGAATCGTGCCTTGGTGTTTTATCTTTTTCTGCTGTCTTTCGCTGTTGTAATGTATTCCACTGGTTGCTGTACTCTCTCGGTGCAGCTCAAGCTATGCCTGAAACGCCACCCCTCATGTTCATGATCTACTTATTTTGAGCTCTCTGAAAGTGAATGATTTTCCACTCCCTAACATCTACCTCATATTTTTTCTGTCATTTGTCTTTGTTACAATTCCTGCATTGTGTTAGAATGAGAAGGTAAGAGTGCATTCTGATCTCATAGCTGGTGCATGCTGTAATTAGTAATCACTCCTCACAGTCACCTCAGATGTAACCAAATGTGTCCTGTGATTCATGGTGCTTTTTTTTGCTATTAAAAAAAAAAAGTAATTTGGATCTGTACAGTGATCATTACAATGTCCGTGTGAACAAAAATACACAATGATGGTTGTCAGCTACATTTCTCATAATTCTTTTGAGTCTGATTTGCCAAATATGCAACTCATCTGATCACTGTTGAGTGGGTGTGTTTTCACATATTTGCCACAGGTGTTGTCACCAGGAACTGTTGGTTTTCACAAAGTGCCATTTTTATTTATTTAGGAATGTAACTGTCTTAGAGGTGTAATGGTGGAGAAATGTTCTTTGAGCAGTAAAGATTAACGCAAAGAGAATTTGAATGTCATTTTTATTAATTTATTTTGATTTCTGTTGTTTGTTGCTATCCCTCACAATTACAGTTGCACCCACCCATCATCATCAGTTTTACCAGAAACTGTCACACAAAATGTTAAATATGACTTCAAAAGAGAGCTGACTTGAAGACTTAAGAATCACCAAAGCCATGTGTAATGAATTATGTTGTAGTTTCTAACACAACCTATTCTTATAACATTTATTTCTGCGAGATTCTCATAGGAGTAGTGGTCCTGTTAGCTAAATACAGCCTAACTAGTAGTTAGGTATCTACAATCAAGTCAGTTTGATTTCACATATATATCTGCAGTTTGATTACTAATGCTTTAACTATGGTAATCTATTTTAACAAACTTCTAACCCTTCCATTTTGTTTACACTTGATGATTATAGTAGTGAGAAGCTTGCAATACAGACTTGGAAAAACTAAATGTTTTTTTTTGTTTTGCTCTTGGTCTTTTCGTAGCTGGTTCCACAATTGGTGAGAATCCTGAAGAACCTAATCATGTCCGGATACTCTCCTGAGCATGATGTGTCAGGCATTAGTGATCCTTTCCTGCAGGTAAATCTTATGCATCAATCTATCCCATAAAGTGCCAAGTGGATTTTGAACATCAAAAGTGAAAAATAGCAAGTTTTGGAATGAAAGTCCAGCAGTTGGACTTTGTCCGAGCACACTTGACTTTGCAAGGGTGGCAAAACAGGATTTCACTTACGGTAGTTAAAGGGTAGATATGCATTTCATATGAATTGACTAAGTTGTTTTCTTTTCTCAGGTGAGGATATTGAGACTACTGCGAATTTTAGGCAGGAGCGATGATGACTCCAGTGAAGCAATGAATGACATTCTTGCACAGGTTAGAAAAAAATTAACCGTCCCACTGACCTCCATATACAAAATTCTTTTGGCTGTTCTTATGCTACAAATTGAAGCAGATCCAGAAAACAAACACATGCATCTCAAGGAATGGCTCACACTCAAAGTGCTGAATGATGATAAATAGAGTGATCCATCGTCTGAAAGACTGTTGATACTTATATTTATCTGACAGCATCTATTCATTCTTTGTTTCCCAGATGATGCCATTTTCATGCTGACACATTATTTAGTTGTTGTAAAACCAAAGAATGGACGAATTAGCGTTCATAATACCGACGACGTATAGCCTTTTTTGACTCTTTCGAAATGACAACAATGTAATGTTATTGCTTGTAGGTTGCAACAAACACAGAGACAAGTAAAAATGTAGGGAACGCAATCCTGTACGAGACTGTGTTGACCATCATGGACATCAAGTCTGAAAGTGGACTGAGGGTAAGCTCAGTGGATTGATGATGGGGGGGGGGCATTGATGATTTTTTACAAGTGATGTTTCATTATCTTACAGGTTTTGGCCATTAACATATTAGGTCGGTTCCTCCTCAACAATGACAAAAATATAAGGTAATTTACCTTTTATGGTAATTTTTGTATTTGCTGGCTTCTTGTAAATTGTTCCCACATTTTTTTGATTCTACAAAAACAGTTAATGCATGAGTTAATTATGTCATTCCTCGAACAAAACAGCTCAATTAGCAGAGGAGACTCTTCAAACATGGAAGCTTTAGCTGAGTTTAAAATGTCTTTGAATGTTAGTGGTATTATTGCAGTGCAACTTTGTTGAATATTTAAACTTCTGCTTTTTGGAAAGGATGCTTTTCATTAAGTGCATTGATTCTCTCACATTCAGTCAAATTGGAGGATTATATAAACATTGATTGTTCATCCTCTCCTCAACTCACCATTGCAGATATGTGGCATTGACATCCCTACTAAAGACGGTACAGACAGATCACAATGCGGTGCAGAGGCATCGAAGTACCATTGTGGATTGTTTAAAAGACCTTGATGTGTCCATCAAGAGGTGAGTGATTTCCAGTGTTTCGGCTTCGAGGACATTCACCAATGTATCTTTTATGTAACCGCTTTGTTTCTGTCCTTGATCTACTTCACGTTGCTCCTGTAGACGTGCAATGGAACTGAGCTTTGCCTTGGTGAACGGCAACAACATTAGAGGCATGATGAAAGAGCTGCTCTACTTCCTGGACTCTTGTGACCCAGAATTCAAAGCCGACTGTGCATCAGGAGTCTTTCTCGCAGCAGAAAAGTACGACATTGTGACACACACACACCTTTCCTAGCATGTTATGGCTGTGCTCGGCCATTGTGAACTACAATTAGACATAATGGTACAAGTAGAATAAATCAAAGTAATGCCTGACAAGAAAATCAAACTGTTTTGAGAACAACACAGTATGTATCACAGGGGATGGCTTACCCCAAAAGAAATGCTGTGTCATCTGGAATACTGTTGATATATTTATCTGACAGCATCAGTGTCCTTGTTGTATTATGTGAAAATCTTGTTTTTAAGCTGTTCCTGAGTGTATCGATGTTTGCTCTGTGTTTCAGGTATGCTCCTTCGAAAAGATGGCACATAGACACCATAATGAGAGTTCTGACAACAGTACGTATAAGAAGTCTCACATTTCCTTTCCCTTTATGTTAATACTGGAGACCTACTATAATTTTCATCAATATATGTTTTCATGTGATTAAAATTGCAGGCAGGTAGCTACGTGCGCGATGATTCTGTTCCCAACCTCATTCAGCTCATCACCAACAGTGTAGAGATGCACGCCTACACCGTACAGAGACTTTACAAAGCCCTTCTGGATGACATCTCGCAGGTTAGAAAAGGGACTGACACATCCTCTAATGATACAGTGCGCCATTTTAAAGGACAAGTCCACTTTCTTTTGGAATTTTGAGCATTACACGCAATCCTTATGTGAGGCATGAACATATCTTTGTCTTTTCTGTGTTCTAGCATATCTAAAAACGAGGCAGGTAATTAATGCATGTAATAGGACACACTGCCATTCCGCTTAGAAAGCCCGCTATTAAAACACCACCAAAAAACAACGTTTTGGGGATTTATATACATGCTGTAACCAGGTAGTAACAGGCACATTCATCCTAAAATGTAATACAGTATTTTGCCGTATTTAGGTCCTTTTAAGCATCACTGGAATTTTCTTCCTGGGCACATTTATTTCACATAGCAACATAGAAATGAACACGTCAGCTTGTGTAATATTTTCAAACTCAAAAAAACAAAACTGCAGCAGTGGCAGCAGCTCCAATATATATATATAGCGTTACCTTTTGGTAGTGGCCGGAGTCATTGTGAGCATAGGGTTGATGCTCTGCGGGTGAGTGTGTGGTGAAGCTTGTTGCTAGTCAGTGTGTTGCGGCGAGGTGTCACTACAGCAGTAATGTAGTTCTTCAGTGTGACATTGTTAATAACAATAATGTTGCTGTAGCTTAGTTAATACGCTTGTTACATTATGAAAATGAACCACTCTTCAGGGTGCTTTATAGGCAGAATAGGTGCATCACATTACATGCATTTATGAGCTGCCTCTTTTTAGGTATTTTTACATATTTAGAATGCACTGAAACTGAAACAGACATGTGTTCATGTCTCGCATACGGATTGTGGATAATGGACAAAATTCATCCTTTAAGTCTCAATTCTGTCTCTGTAGCAACCTCTTGTACAAGTGGCATCCTGGTGCATAGGGGAGTATGGAGATCTGCTGGTATCTGGACAGTGTGAAGAAGAGGAACCCATCCAGGTATATGAAGAATAACTTTTAATAATCACAAGATAGACTATGTTGTCAGAGAAATTCCTGTGAATCCTAAGATGATGTGCTTACCCTTGCCCCTTGCCTTTTAATATAGGTGACTGAAGATGAAGTTCTGGATGTCTTGGAAGGCCTTCTAGTATCCAATCTGTCCACCCCTGTGACTCGGGGCTATGCTCTTACTGCCATCATGAAGCTATCAACTCGCTTCAGTGGTGTCAAGTGAGTCATTGGATTGTATTGTTAATTTTGTTTTGCTTGTATATGTGGACCAATTTGGGAAAACATGTACCCATGCAATTTCCTGCTAACATTTAACCTTTTTTTTTTTTCTAGCCGAATCAAGAAGGTGGTTTCAATATACGGCAGTAGCATTGATGTGGAGCTGCAACAGAGAGCTGTGGAGTACAACGCACTTTTCAAGAAATATGACCACATGAGGTGAAATAACAGCACAGCCAACACACCCAGCACAAATAAAAATGGGCCGTTTAGTCGAATTGGAAAATCTTTCCTCTCGTGGTTCAGTCAAGTTCATCCTCCTATGCTTGCATCTCTTCTCAGGCCTGCACTCCTCGAGAGAATGCCTATTATGGAGAAAACAGCCACTAATGGCCCCACAGAGATTGTGCAGACTAATGGAGAGACAGAACCCTCTGTTGGGGAGCCCAAACATCCACCCCCTGTTAGTCAGCCAACCAACCAGGTGAAAGGACATTTCAACTACATGAAATATTAATTTCATCGCCATATAAACTGTTACTCACCTGACACCTGTCTCCCAGGCAAATGATTTGCTAGACCTCCTGGGTGGTAATGATGTGGTGCCTGTAATCCAGACAAGTGTGCCCCCCAAGCCTGCATCAGCAGGAGGAGAGCTGCTGGATCTGCTTGGTGATATCTCACTAAGTGGTAGGGTGCTCTAAAACTTTTTACTAAACAATTTACTCACATAAGATGGTTTATTCAATATTAGAATAGTTATTTGCAATATCATTTTCTATTTGTTTGAATGCCTCTGCGTGTTTTTATGAAAAGCAAATTATTGTACCCAACCATCACCCTTCACCTCTGTGTGGAATTGTACATGTTCTCCCTGTGCTTGTGTCATTTTTTGGTTTCTTCCCACATTCCAAAAGTTAATAATTGAATTGGTCAGAGTCATGAATGCATGGCTGTCTGACAGGTTAATTCATGGCAAACGTGTCTACCAAGCAAATGTCCTAATGGTGTGTCCACATCCTTTCAAACCCTGGCCTTCCCTTCCAAGGTGGTCCTGCCCCTGCTCCCTCTGCACCTGCCTCCCAACCCCCTTTTCTCCTGGATAGCCTCTCCTCACAGCCCCTCTTTAATGACATTGCAGCTGCAGGTGAGAGTCCCCTTTCTTCCCCTTTATCTTCCACACTGCATTATTTACAGTCGTCTTTTCCTGTAGGTATCCCTCCGATGACTGCCTACAACAAGAACGGTCTCAAAATAGACTTTGCATTTGAGAGGGCAAACCCAAACCCCAACATTGCGGTCATCACCATCCATGCTTCCAACTCTACAGAGGCAGACATGACAGACTTTGTTTTTCAGGCTGCAGTACCAAAGGTAAACATTCCAAAGCACTCTGACACTTGCAAGCGGTCTATCCTAGAAAAGACCCAGTACATATGAACAAATTTTAAACTGAGGAACCACAAACATGATTATTAAACAAGATTAGTCATGTACTATCCTATTATGCGTAGCATTCCACAAACACTGCATCAACTTCTTTTTCGTGACTGAAGAACTGAAGTTGGACCTCTATTTGTGAACTCCATCTCAGAGTCTGTGTCTTTGAGATTCCTCTGTAATTAGGCGTTGGCTGCCTTTGTTTGGAAAAGGAGAATTGGGCGCAAAATTATCTTTATTAAGGCTGCAGTTCCAATTTTTTTCATCTCTCCTTTGATTGTCAATCCAGGGCTCCAGATGAACTTTTTTTTACTAGGAGCAAGTGGCCCCAAACTTCAAATTTTAGGAGTGTTGCAGAAAATTTCAAGCCACACTCCTAAATTGACTTACAAAGTAAATATTGACATTTAACTGTAACTGGCAACTGTCTTCTCTAACCACCCTGTTTCTGTCCCCAGCTTCTGGTGGCATGATATCCATTATAACCCCAATACAACCCTATTTTCACATACATTAGCACACCGCCTTCTTCCCTGGTGTTTCTCCTTTCCTCCTCATTAGGAGTTAACCGTTTAATCTTCAACGTTGCAAAATTGCTGAAATGAACAACTCATAGAGGCAAATGTGATACCTTGTGTAGTTTTAATATTTTACACCACTGCAAAGTGCGCCTCGTCAACTCCATACTGGAGCACTGCAATCAACTCATGCATATGCATGAGTTATAATATTGTTAGTGCTTGTGAGTGACTTTTTTTAAATTTTAAATTTTTGTGTACATGGGTGCTATGTTTTTCCAGACATTCCAGCTGCAGCTCCTGTCCCCCAGTAGTAATGTCGTCCAAGCACTCAACCAGGGAACTGTCACACAGGTCATCAGAGTTCTTAACCCACAAAAGGTTAGACTGCTTTCCTCAAATCAGTCTGATTTGTAGTGTAGTCCTCCTTGAGGCTCCTCTCTTATGAAAAACAATGTTCCGTTTTCAGCAACAGCTCCGGATGAGGATCAAGCTGACGTACACTCACAAAGGCTCACCTGTGCAAGACCTGGCTGAGGTCAATAACTTTCCCCCTCAGTCGTGGCAGTGATGATCTGCTTCATTTGCTCCCGAAAACCCCCCCAAGGGGGACTATGAAAATGATTTTTCATTTGCCTTGCCACCCCTTCCTCCCCCAAACGGACCCACCCAAAAGACTCACTAAAATCTGCTGCCCTCCAGTTGCAGCAGAGCGTCTTTAAGAAAGGAAAAAACAAGTACAGCTGAAGAGCTGTTGCTAGGCTAAGTGGGATTACCTATCAATCAGTGAACTCTTTCTTAATTTGTGTCTCTTTTGTTAGTCGTGCTACTTTCCTTTTCACTCATCTCACAACATTCCCCCGCCCTCTATGAACACACTAGCAAATGTGGAATGGTTAACAATACAATTTAATCAGTTAATATTTATGATTTCTCTGAGCCTTTTAAAGACCTTTACAATGCAGTCCCTAACTACTTGTCAGGTAATTTACTTCATTGACCCCCTCATCATGTTTGGAAGCGCATACTTGGTTCTTTGCATCACAATCGCACTTTGACCGACCTACCAGAAGATCCTCGATGGCACATTGGTGTGAAATGGTTAGACTTGTGCGAGTGGTGTTGCATTTAATTCAGGCCTGAAACCGGTCTCAAATATGTGATGCATTTACAACTTTCACTGCATAGATTTCCTTACAGTCTGTATTGCTTGTAAGGATGCCTACTCAGGCCTTGTGGATGTGATTCGGTTTTTAGTAAAGTCAGGTCAGAATCCTGGTCGGTCAGTCAGAATTCTGACACACTCAAATGTTTTTCATGTGGCTGTAATGCTCTTCTATAAGCTTGTCACTGGGACACATTTGTTTTAGCTGGTTGCACAAACATGTAAATGAAGCCTGTTATGAATGTAGTTACATGCACTGAATGCCAATCTCCATCTTCGCCCCTTTTTGTTTCCATAGCTGATGAGACAGTCATCACGTTGGCACTGTTTCTGTGAAAGTATGTTTGGTTTCTGCAGTAAATCGACTTGATTATTTATGCCTGATATCAAAGTTGACGTGCCTTTCTGACTTCGCTAGAGAAAACGCTCACCCTGAGCTTTGTATGTTAGCCTGTTTGTATGAGGGGAAAATGATCACAATATATTGGAAATTATCATCTCTCACACCTTTTTTATTTAAAGCGCTTTTAGGTTTCTTTTGGTGGAGGGTTCAGAGTATGTCACCTTCAATCATGTCTTGCGGATCCTTTTGAAATGCAAATGACAGCGACCTGATCACAGTTGTTCTCAAATGATGTTGCTGAGCTTCATTTTTGCCTGAAAGGCCCAAAAACGAAGCAAATCGTTCAAAATCGATGGCAGCTAATAGATGTAACCTTTTTCATAGGATGGCATCAAACGTTGTCAAATGAAGTAAAAACTGAAGTGGAGTATGGAGATCCACTACTATCCCTCTCTTCAAAATGATGATTGAGTGAGGTACTGGGACGGGGGTTTGGGGTGTTTAGTGTGATCAATCTTGGCTCTGGTTTTCTGTGAATCACAGCTCTGACCCCTGCTGTTGGGGAGGCTAACATTAATACCTCACAATGTTTTCTTCTTTGAGTGGCTGGCCTGGTTGAAGTCCCTCTGTTGCAATCTGAGAGGGGTTTCGGCTGCATGAAAGATGCTAACAGTAGTTATTAGTTGACCACCTTAGCGGCCCCCACGATGCTTTGATATTCAATCACTATGCTTCAGTATCTAACTCCTGTGACCAAAATCAGAGAGACTATTCGCTTTGGAAATATTTTTCAGCTACAATATGTGTATATGGAAAAAAATAATTTCACTTTGATCTTTTTTTTGTTGTTGACAAATGCTATATTAGCTTTTTTCTGTACATATCGAGGGCTTTTACAAATGTTTTGTCTCTTGTACTATCTTTCATCCTTTTTTTAGATCCCATTTTCTAAACCAGTACTTCACTATGTATATTATCTAAATAGTCCTAGTAGTCAACATCAGGCCTCCCTGTATCACCACTCATCCATTGTAAAAGGTATATGATCTGCTACCTGTACATTGTATATAATTGTAAAACAAACAAAAGGCTGATCCAGTTAAATAAAAAAACAGATGAAGACTTAAACAGATTAGCGAGGAAATGTAATTGTATGCATATATGTACAAAAGGAAGATTCTTAAAACGGATGCAATTGCATTTGATTTACTAGTCTTCATACTGTGTCTCATGACTGGATGTGTCATCTTTTTACAAAGATATCTGGAGAAGCTTCTTGTCTAGAGTTTGCTTTGACCAGCGTGAATGATGACGTGCACTACTGAGAAACCACAAAGCTGCACCTTGTTGCGTCAGCTTCCCTGCCCTTCAAATGTCGGCTCTCCTGCCTTCCTTTTTGGCCTTACGTCTCTGCTCCCCCTCTTTTGCGCCTCTAAATTCCTCTCCCTCCTTACCTTTTTTTACGAGACTTTTATTTCTCTTTAATGCAATACCTTCCTTCCACTTTTATTCTAAAGATGTTCATATCATACTCCCCAAATAATTAGGAGGCTATGAGCCACCATTGAAAAAGTGGCAGGAGAAAGACAATTAGTGGCCGCAAGGGGGAGCTGTGCAAAAAAAAAAAAAAAGTTGAGGGTATGAAGGAGAGTTCCTTGTCCAGAATGTTTTGTTTTTGTTGGTGTTTGTCTTGTCTTTTTCAACCAGTGTGTAGTCGGTGACATTTGATCAGTTTTCGAGCGGCGGTGCAAGTCCATAACTACAAAATGCTAACATGAACCCAACATAAGTGCTTTGGACACATGAAGAAGAAAAATGAGGGGCACAAAAAGCATCAGCGCAATAGTCTGAGTTTGAATGTGTGTTAGAGCGAGAGATTAATGATGCCTGAGAGTGATTGTGTGTGTGTGTGTGTGTGTGTGTGTGATGTCTTCACATGATTTTTTGGGGCTGTAAATGTCAACTTTCAGCTTGTGAGCTGCATGTGAAAGCCAGTGTAAATAATGTCATTTCTACTTTTACTTGATTTTTGTTCTGGAAAATGCAAGAATGTCTCAGCCCTGTCATGTGGGGTACTGATGTGTACAATAGGACTTTGTTCAGCTCTAGGGGTCACAATATAGATTAAAGTTGGTGATGAATGAAGTGCACACATTTGAATCAGTAATTTTGTTTTCAGTTACCGGTGTGTCCACTAGCCCCTCAAACTGAAATTTCCTGAATTTTCCAATCCAAACTCTGATTTTTTCCCCCCCTCACATTGGACTCAATCATATAGTGTGGCTTCAGGCTCAGTGTGTATGTCAGACTGAAAGTATGATAAATGAATAAAAATGACAAGTTGTAATCTATTAAATGGGATATTTTCAATTTTATGCTGTGTATTTTTGTCCTTGGGTAGGCGAAAACGGTTAAGGCAATAAAAAAGGTGTTTTTATATTTTGTAGTGACATGGTATAAGAGTCATCAAAGTAGAGAGTATAAGGGCCACATAAAAATATATTTTAAAAAATCAGATTTCAAGAATAAAGTTGTAAATTTACAAAAATAGAAAATACCTCTTCAGGAAGGAAGGAAACTTTCCCCTTCAGGCGAGCATTTATTTATAACGTGGCAGCAAAGCAGAGCAGTTGAGCACAGATTAGCGTATCGCCCTTCTCACTTCCACCTTCCTTACCCCGCCTCCTCCACACGCCCAACGCCAACGGTCACAAGTCCCCCCTTTTCATAGCTGTCTTGGGCAAACAAAAAGTTTTTTCTTGTAAAGTAACTTTTTTTTCTCCTCAGAATCTCCCATTTAGGGCTGTCAAATGATTAAAAATTCTCATCAGGTTAATCACTTTTTTAATTAATCGTAATTATCATTAGCAACTACGCCTGAAATATGCCAATTTTTACTGATTTTAAAGAGGAACTGCACTTATTTTGGAATTTTGTGAAACTCATTTATTTACCTTTTCTGTGCATTCTAGCATGAGAAAACAAGTTATGATCTAGCTAACAACCTATGTCATGGGAAATTCCTATTTTAACCCTAAAGCCCTCACAAAAAACGTTCATTTACATAACTAATCAAGCTACAGCGATACTGTTATTGTAGCAGCTAACATGAAACCACATTGATGCCACATTAGCCGCTATAGTGCAGCATCATACGGAGACGGAAGAGTGAATACCAAGCTATTGATTTGGCTTCAAAGACTCAACAAGATTCTCGTTTGCCGTCAGTAATGCTGTCAGCAATTTTTACCTGAAGACTCAAGCACACGTCTTGTGCTGGAAGACACAGCCATCCCATGAGAGCGGCCATCGTAAGCGTTGTCACTGACGGAACTAGCATAGTATATTAAATCAACCAACATAGGAAAGAAGTTTCTGTCGTGTTTTAAATAATCAAAATATGGCAAGATACTACAACTATTAAATGTTATCAGTATATCAAACCATGCAACATTGTTGGAGTTTTTTTTTTAGAGGGCTTCATAGTCAAAATAGGTGAACAGGTGTGCCCAATGACGTGCGTTGTTAGCTAGCTCATATTAACTTGTTTTCTTGTGTTTATAATGCACAGAAAAGGGAAAGAAATTTTCATTTTTTGCATAAGTATTGTGAATTATGGGCAAAACAAAGAAACAATTTATGTATCAACAGCACCAAACGAGCATGTCAAGTATAAAAAAAAAAAATCATTTAAATGACTGTTGCATTCAAAGACATCATGTAATTTCCGTACTTTTTTGGATGTATTTCCCCCTCATACTGAAATGTAGCAACTTGTACCGAGTTAAGAGTGAGTAAGTGAGTGATAAGAACATCCACTTCATGTTTGTTTTTGTGATTTTCAGTGTCTGTGAATGCATCTCATGTTCTTGTAATGAGGATGAGGAAGTCTATAGTTCCCAGGATAAACGGACTAGAGTTGGAGAGACACATATTACTGTATATTACAGTATATGGTGTTGGAATTGTACTGCTGTTTGTGTTCAGGTCAGAATGAAGTTATAAAAAAAAGTGACTATATTACCGTGTGGGGATGAACTCTGTCTCAGACGTGCTTGCTCTGGTGCGCATGCATTAATTACACTAAAATATTTCCCATTATGACTTTATTCCTCCGTCATATCAAAGTGAGCCTCCCCTCAGATCTTATGGCTTTGACTTTGATATAACTGAAGTTATCTCAAGTTACAACCCCCCCCCCAATATCTTCATTTTTCTGAAGCTGCTGGTCCTCTTGTCATCTCCCAGGAGAGGCCCACCTCCCACTTTGTCCAGTAACCCCAGATGTAGGGCATGAAGCGGTATTAATGCTGTCACCGCTAATGAAAACAAATCATGTACGCTACAGAGGAGAGGATGAGTCAGTCTGTCCCACCCAGGTGTTCCAAGGACACGCATCTGGCGCCCCGTGGAGTGAGTAGACAAGTTGGGTTGGTCTCCACAAAACATGTTTTGTTTTTTGACCCACCACAATGCTTACAACGGGCACTGAGCAGTGAGCAAAACATGCCCGACTGATCCCAGGGGTCTCAAACTCGCAGCCCACTAGATTGCAATCATTTTTTGGCTTTTTGATGTGATGTCAGGCTGCAGTTATTCCCCTGTTAGTGCCACAGTCCAGAGGCTTACCACACAGCAATGGAGACCCTATATTTACAAAGAGAGGAAGGCTCCCTTTCATCCTGCTTGCAAACATGCCCTCTAGTGGCCGTGTGCAACATAGCGGGTGATGTCACAACAAGGTTTGGCTTGGATGCTGAGGAAGTGCTGATAATGTTACTGCAATGCCATGACATCACTGGCGCGTCATTGTTTTTCTTTATTGGTGACCTCATGTTTCATTTTCTTGGAAACACAAGTTATCATTTTAATGATAAAATATACTGTTTTATGCTAAAATACTGGAAATGCAATATGCATGGCAAAATATAGCATTTGTCTTGCATGATGTAACATTTTTTTTTAATGGTTTATTTGAACATGCATCAGGTTACACTGGAATACATCACATAAATCATTTCACAGTTCCACATATCCAAAAAGAGTAGGAAGAAGCAAAGCTTATTAAACCCCCCCCATCTGTTACTTTTATCATCTGTAACTGTCACTTCCTGTACTCCTGATTTTTTTGAGACCTACAGAATCGTAAGGTGATGTAACCGTGTAGTGACACAATGGTGATTTTTTTTACAACTTTAACAATAATCATAGATATAACCATCAAAATGGGGATACCATCGCATACCTCCGTTAAAAAAAGGCTGTGGTATCATCTGTAAATAATACCAACTTTAAGTCTTTTCTGACTTTGCAGATGTCATTGATCTACAAGTTGAACAGTTTTGGTCCCAGTATTGACCCCTGGGGTACTCCACAAATAATATTTTAACTTGCAGATGTGTGTTCTAGCTTGAGAGCTTTGAGAATTGTGCTAATTAGGAGACTGGCTGGTAGTTTGTAAATTGATGTTTATCTCCATTAACAAAAAATGAACTACTTAAGCTATTTTTGTTTCATGAGGGAATTTTCCAGTCTAAAATATAGCAAACATTTTTATGGCAAAGTATTGCATTTCTAAAGTGAACAATATTGATTGTAAAATATAATGTCCTATGTTAAAATCTTGCAAAATGTACCGTTTTGTTGCCAGATATAGCATTATGGCAAAATATAACTATTTATGCTAGCATTTGTATCACATATTGTAGCATTTCTTTGGTTAATGATACTATTTTAATTGTAAAATATAATGCTTTATGCTAAAATATAGTAGTGTTATAGTAGTGTTATGATATAAAATGTAAAATGTCTGTGCTAAAATCTAGCATTTATATAACAAAACGTAGCAAAAGTATTGCATTTCTAGGGTCAACAATAAAACAGTGTTTTATGCTAAAATATTTTGTGTATGTTATAATGTTGTGCAACATTTGCATTTCATAGACGAATATATGGAGTTTCTATAGTAAAGTATAAAGGTTTTATGACAAATTCAGCATTTTTGTGGCAAAAACAATATGTATATGTATATATGTGTGTGTGTGTGTGTATATATAGTATGTGTGTATGTATGGATGTGTATATGCATGCATGTGTGTATGCGTGTATATATGTGTGTATGTGTATATGCATGTATGTGTGTATGCATGTGTGTATGCGTGTATATACGTATGTGTGTATGTATGCGTATATGTATGTGTGTATGTATATATATATATATATATATCTATATATGTGTGTGTGTGTATGTATGTAGGAGCTGCACGGTGGTCTAGTGGTTAGCGTGCAGACCTCACAGCTAGGAGACCAGGGTTCAATTCCACCCTTGGGCATCTCTGTGTGGACTTTGCATGTTCTCCCCCGTGCATGCGTGGGTTTTCTCCAGGTACTCCGGTTTCCTCCCACATGCTAGGTTAATTGGCGACTCCAAATTGTCCATAGGTATGATTGTCTATATGTGCCCTGTGATTGGCTGGCGACCAGTCCAGGGTGTACCCCACCTCTCGCCCGAAGACAGCTGGGATAGGCTCCAGCACCCCCGCGACCCTCGTGAGGAAAAAGCGGTAGAAAATGAATGAATGTATGTATATATGTATGTATATATATATATGTGTGTGCATATACTGTATATATTGCAAAATCTATTTTGCCTAAAATAACGGCATTAACGTATTGAAACAACATTTAGTACTTTTCTGTTCCAAAAGGAAGGGGGCATCCCTCCAGACATGGTATATGACAATAATGCATAGAAATGTTGGAGACCACACTATGTTCCGTTTCTCCTGGAAGGGGGCAGCGGCCACTGAATGAATAATAAGGTCCCCGATCCCGCCCATGTCATGTATATTGATCCAGCAGCAGAGGCCCTCCTGCAGGCAGCAAGCAAGCAGTCGGCTCCGGGCTGGCTGACAATGGCGACGCCGCTCCCACTCGGGCTCCACTGTGCGCCTCGCAGTTGTAACCTGTCAGCCACCGAGGAGCCGTGTGGTGTCCGCGGATAAGCGATGGCGATGGAGGACCAGCCTGACAGCACCGTGGCCGCCACTGCCGCCACCGCCGCCGCCGAGAAGAGAGAGAGCGGGGCTTGCATCGACAGGCAGCCGGACACGGTGCTCCACCATCCATCCGGGCTCATCCACGCCGGAGGTCGCGGTGGCCGTACTGCTGCAGCCGGGATAAGAGTCTTAAAGGCAGGTGATGTTTGCTACCGTGTCTGCTTCAGTGATGACGGTTGTTGAAAGTGTTATGGGCTCCATTGCAAGTCTTCTTCTTGCATGACAGGGCAAAGTGCACCGCAAAGATCGTAAAATGATGTAACGCTCTCTTATTTCCCACGATCACGATGAAGGTGATTGATCTAATCATCACTCCCCTCAAACCTGCAAGGAATTTCTCACAGATGCCACATACTAACACACACTAACATATACAATTTAGTGCACGTATGCCTGGCTTACTAAAGCCACTTTATTAGGTACAGCTGACCAACCCAATGAATTGAATCCACTGGAGTGTACAGTATTGCTTAATATTACTGGCTGCTTTCATTACAAAAATAACCATATGGTTCCATCTCTGTGTGCAGCAGCTGTACCTAATGTTGTGGCCTGCTGTGAGTGCACACTGACATCATCATTAACCCATCTGTCCTATTTGCATATTTATTGCATACAATCAAGTAGGAGAAGTAATAGTTTGACTGATGTCATACATTTTATTCACTGCATATGTATTTTCATTTGCATTTCATATATATTGCTCCATATTTGTCTCACTTACATAATATACCATTTTATAGCCAAATGTAGAATTGTTACAGTAAAACATTAAACATTTTATGGCAAAATATTTCATTTGTATGCTAAAATAAGACATTTTTATAACGAGATTGCATTTCATGGCAAAGTCTAACCTGTACATGGTGAAGTATATCACATTAAAGGTATAGTTCGGATTTCCCCATCAGCTGTGTACTACCGCAACGGTGACTTACCCCCCCCTCCCCCCAATTGGTCCTGTGAGTCCAGTTTTGGTAGGAGATCTGTGACGAGGAACATAGTTCCGCTTAGTTGCTGGCGCCATTTACAAAGAATTTGGCTTCTCAAAACAATATGCGTTCAAAAGAGTAATACATTTTTATCACAAAACACTCCATGTGTACTGTCGCCTGTGCATTCTTGTGTATGTAATGAAGACACATGGGGTATGTCCCGAAACCACTCACAAAAAACGAGTATTTGATAAAAATGTCTATTTTGGACACACGCCCCCAATTGCATTGTCCATCCATCCATTTTCTATACCGCTTATCCTCACTAGGGTCATGGGGCAGTGCTGGAGCCTATCCTATCTTCGGTCGAGAAGCGGGGTACACCCTGGACTGGTGGCCAGCCAATCACAGGGCACATATAGACAAACAACCATTCACACTCACATTCATACCTATGGACAATTTGGAGTCGCCAATTAAGGAGGAAACCAGAGTACCTGGAGAAAACTCACTCCGTACAGAGATGTCCAAGCGGAGAATCGAACCCAGGTCTTCCCGATCTTGACTATAAATCATTTTCTTATCATTGGAAGAATCAATCCCGGTATACTGGTACATTAAATACGTATATCGAAGAAGGCTATTAATGAAAGATAATTGATAGAACACAGTCTAGCCTTTAGCCTGGTCATGAGGTTAGCTCTACAATTGTGCTTGTGTCTGCCGTGGTGCGCCTCCATCTCCGTCTAGAGAGTTTTTACACTGTTCAGAAGGTCACTGGGTCGTCCCGGCTAGCTGTCAAAACAGGCATTTCCTCTATAGCTGCTTGTACATAATCTGCAGTGCTTGGCTGTTGTAATTCTCGTAACGACTCAATGTACCGTATATTAACTTATGGTCGCCGAGCTGCATGATTTGAGGTCGGCTGCCCCCGTCTTCGCCATGTCCTTACGTGGTACGTGTATTTCAGAATTGAATTTGAGTTGGAAGTGGATTTCGGTCACAACAGTGTTATTGGTTCGCATGATTCATTCGTTCCGGAACGTCCGATTCCACCTCATTGTCAGTATAACATGCAGTGTGTTAAGGTGACATATAGAATGTATCATGGAGATATAGCATATTTATTGTTTTATGTTATGTAACAATTTGACTGCAAAATCTAGCATTGCTATTGTAAAACATAGCACTTTAGTTGTAAAATCTATTGTTTTATGCAAAATAAATCAAGAATTTTGCATAATATATGGATTTCACTGACAAATACAACACTATGCATTACAATGTATAGGGCTTGTTTTGCATAATATAGCATTTTCTGGACAGATATACATAGTACTTCATAGTAAAATGGAGGCTTTTATGTCAAACTATATCATTTTTAGTTCAACAACTATAGCGTGTAATGACAACATACCGTGCTGACTTGTTGAATATTACATGAGAACGAGGCCAGCACGTCGTAATGATTTGCCAGCAGGACAAACGTCTACTCGCTAGGTGAGCACACAAATCATGTGACTTGTACATTCCTATAGCCTTGTCCATGAATATTCCCCATAGATGAGAGAGTGCGATAGGTCAAGGTGCATCCTTGATGGATACCAGCAGCCGAGTGTGTGTGTATCTGTCATCAATCTGGACATTTTAGAAAGCATGACGTGATTGAAGTTGCTGGAAATGAATGCAAGTCATTCTAATGTTTTTTTGGCTCCATGTTTTTCCATAGCGCAACATGAAACGTAATGGAAGTCGGGGCTGCATGACCAGAAAGACCAGGTTTGGATCCAGGGAACGTGACTGGTTAAAGAGTGACACCCAGCGGGGCTGTGTGTGCCTGTACGGGGCAACGGTGGACCCCCAGCTCCCTGCCTCTGGGCCCCAGGCCTCCTCCACCCCTCAGCCAGACCTGCAGCTGGTTCTGTGTTCCACCAGTACCACAGTAGAGGAGATGTGTGTCCAGAGGGATGGACAGGACCTCTATGTTCAACTGCATGGAGACCTGCTCAGGTAAATACATATTTCATCTTCACTTTTGAGTCTGGTATGCAGTGTACATGCTATCTCTTGTAGACCATAATAAATAATACACTCAAGTTATAAAGATGGTAGATTTGCTGTGCCACTCTATTTTATATTCCTGCAGTGCTGCTCTTAAATTGCCACTCTGATTGCCGATAAAAATGGATCCATTTAAATTGAGTAACAGGAAGCTCCAGCATTTAAAATCAGGATATTAATTACATTTCATATCACTATTTTTCAGAAGCTGCATTCCTTCTAGGTTTAGTAAGGCATTTTTATTTGTCAAAAATGTACCTTTTTGGTACTTGGAAATGCTTGCATGAAGCAGGAAAACAATGTCCCTTACCCCAAACTCCAGAATTATTACTAAATATGACCAGATATGAAATATATTTGCATTCTAAAATAAAATATTTTATATACAAATAACATGGCTGCACGGCGGTCTAGTGGTTAGCGCACAGACCTTCGTCCATCTCTGTGTGGAGTTTGCATGTTCTCCCCGTGCATGCGTGGGTTTTCTCCGGGTACTCCGGTTTCCTCCCACATTCCAAAAACATGCTAGGTTAATTGGTGACTCCAAATTGTCCATAGGTATGAATGTGAGTGTGAATGGTTGTTTGTCTATATGTGCCCTGTGATTGGCTGGCGACCTGTCCAGGGTGTACCCCGCCTCTCGCCTGAAGACAGCTGGGATAGGCTCCAGCACCCCCGTGACTCTTGTGAGGAAAAGCGGTAGAAAATGAATGAATGAATATACAAATAACATTATGACAATATATAGTGTTTTAGTGGCATTATCATGGTAAAATATACCCCTTAATGGTAAATCATAGTGTTTTATGGGATGCTCAAGCATTGTTTCTGCACAATCTAGAAGGAATTTATCATGCCAAATATAGCCATATCATGCTAAAATATTTTTGCATGATATGGCTATTATTTAGCAATAATTTTATGGCCAAATATAAGGTTCTCTTTGCAAAATACTGTGCTTTGTAGACACCTAACACTTAATAATAAAATGAAGCATTTGGTCGTCCAATATAGCATTTTTATTGCAAAATATAGCTTTTTCTATGGCAAAATGTGCAACATTTGGCATTCTCAGCATGTATCTCTGTCATAATACAGATGTAATGTCACTAATGTCGCAAAACAATAGTCATAGTATAGCCATACTATGGTGCCTTTTTATACTGTATAGTATTGCAAAAATATATAATGTAACACCTTATGTTGAAATAACATTCATTCAATTTGTACCGCTTTTTCCTTACAAGGGTCGCGGGGGTGCTGGAGCCTATCCCAGCTGTCTTCGGGCGAGAGGCGGGGTACCCCCTGGACTGGCTGCCAGCCAATCACAGGGCACATATAGACAAACAACCATTCACACTCACATTCATACCTATGGACAATTTGGAGTTGCCAATTAACCTAGCATGTTTTTGGAATGTGGGAGGAAAGCGGAGTACCCGGAGAAAACCCGTGCATGGAGAAAACCCACGTCTCCTAGCTGTGAGGTCTGCGCGCTAACCACTCGATCGCCGTGCCGCGTTGAAACAACATATTTATTTTAAATCTAACATTTATTTTAGGCAATAATATTATATATTATTAAAGGTAGGTTCTTATATATCATACACTCCTAAGCCGAATATATGAAATTGCAACACATTTAGTAAGTGTGCGAACACATGTAAAGGTAATAATGAGGCAAACACTGCAGACGTAAGTAAGGACATGATGACTGCTTATCTTTTTATAGCTTGAGTCTAGGAAAAAAAACTGTTTAATGTTTTGTCCTGTTAAAGAAAATTGTGTTTTATTACTCCATATTAAAAATGAATGAAGTGATGAAACATACTTAGTGAAGGACATCCACCCATCCTGGTCGCTATTGTGTTCTTGGGGACTTCCCTTGAAGTGCCCTGTGGGCAGACGTGACATTTTTGTCTCCAGTTTCCTCCCACTTGGTAACGTTTCCAAAAGGGAGACACCCAGACGTCTCCTCCAGTGGGTGCAGCTTAGGACAAACGGTGCATTAAATGACCCTGACAAATAAAGTGGCGTTGTTATCTTCACTTTGTTTGTAGGTACTCTACAAGCTCATGTCACAGTTGAGGGTTGTAAAATATTCAAATAAATCATATTTCCACTAGAACGTATGTATAAAAGCTGCATGAGAATGTCTAGCAGCACTATCAGTATCCAGTGCATGCTGTGGGCTTTGTATAATAATAATAATATCAAATATAAATCATTCTGTTATTGCAGCAGAGCCCCAATAGTTTTCCACATGTGCAAATATTGCTCTATGTCTAATACAAACCACTCCACAATGAAGTAATATTTAGCATACTGCGTTCTGCTTGTGTGGTGCAGGAGGCTGGAGCCCACAGAGCGTCCTCTCCAGATGGTGTATGACTATCTGGCCGCTATGGGCTATGCAGACCCAGTGCGTGTGCAGCAGGAGGCGGCCAATTCAGACCTCAGCTGCTTGATCCGTTTCTACAGTGGTGAGTACGGCGCACCCACAGGGCTCATCTTCATCATCGTCATCATCATCTGTCTTCATTGGGAACTGATGGAAGTCATGTTTCCTTCATACCATCAGTGGGATTGAGGCATAAATTTCATACAGTTGTTGTATTGCAAGGGTGCTTAATGTTGTGGTTGGCGAGTGTGTATGTTAATCATCATCTAATTTCCTTTTCCTTATTATGTATTTAGTAAGAAATGGTAGAAATAGTCATATATTACATGATATACTGATTTGTCTACCAATATGAACACATGACAGCAGTAATAATATTAATTCATTCATTTTCTACCGCTTATCCTCACGAGGGTAGAGAGGGTGCTGGAGCCTATCCCAGCTGTCTTCGAGCGAGAGGCGGGGTACACCCTGGACTGGTCGCCAGCCAATCACAGGGCACATATAGACAAACAACCATTCACATTCATACATTCATTCATTCATTTTCTACCGCTTTTTCCTCATGGGGGCTGCTGGAGTCTATCCCAGCTGTCTTCGAGTGAGAGGCGGGGTACACCCTGGACTGGTCGCCAGCCAATCACAGGGCACATATAGACAAACAACCATTCACACTCACATTCATACCTATGGACAATTTGGAGTCACCAATTAACCTAGCATGTTTTTGGAATGTGGGAGGAAACCGGAGTACCCGGAGAAAACCCACGCATGCACGGGGAGAACATGCAAACTCCACACAGAGATGGCCGAAGGTGGAATTGAACTCTGGTCTCCTAGCTGTGAGGTCTGCGCGCTAACCACTTGTCCGCCGTGCAGCCGGGTGGATCATCAAACTAATTTAAATATTAGTCACTGACAACTGACCATAAAATGCAGTTTTTTAAATGAAACTTTTTATTATTAATGGAGGAACATGCAACACAAACCATATAAGTGTCATGTATGACCGAACATTTGATCAGTCTCCTTATTACCTCCCGCCGTCATCCTCCTCATTTTGAGCCTTTGCAAACCTCCCCCTCAGACTCCTGCTGAGATGAAAACAAAACATGGATGAAGGAGTAATCATTACTAAATGCTGACTTCATCAAATGAAAACAAATGGTGCAGGCTCGAGGGCCAGTGCTTGCGTGGGTCAGCCCGTGCAGCTGCTGGGAGCTCAGTAACATGGCCTGCTCTAATCTCTGGCACTCATCCACCGGGGGCTGCAAAGTTGATAGAGACCCACCACCGGTGTCCCTGAATGAGTCATGAGAGTAGTGAGATTGATTTGAGTCACAGTGACTGTTTGAGTCAGCTAAAATGTAGTAATAAGTTGGATTGATGACTTTATATCTGTCTATCTACAGCAGGGGCACGCGGCCCGCTGGCCAAATGTGGCCCGCAGGACACTAGTTTGAGGCCCCCGCCTTGATATGAAAGTTTCATTGAATGTGAGTGTGACTGGTTGTTTGTCTATATGTGCCCTGTGATTGGCTGGCGACAAGCCCAGGGTGTACCCCGCCTCTTGCCCGAAGACAGCTGGGATAGGCTCCAGCACCCCTGCAACCCTTGTGAGGATAAGCGGTAGAAAATGAATGAATGAAGGAATGTTGTACGTGACAACATCGGAAAAGTGCAGAGCATATTCGGGATTCTGCATTTATCATCCCGCAAATTCTCATATTTTTGGTCAAAATATTGCATTTTTTTTCTGCAGAAAACACTGCTCATTCACCATAAATTGGTAATCATTTGTAAATATGTGATAATATATGTCAAATGTACAGCATAAATCCATCCGTCCATTTTCTATACCGGTTATCCTCATTAGGGTCTTGCCTAATGGGGCCTACCTCTCACCGCCTGAACAGGGACTTGAACCCTGGACCCTCAGATCAAAAGTCTGATGCTCTACCTGTTATTTGTTTTCAAATAATTGTCTCTTTTTATTGTCTCTTTAACGGTTGCTAAACTTGATGCTAACTAGTAGTAGAACATGCAGTGTATAATAGATGCTACAAACAACAAAAACTTCACTAGAATACTCGATTACCAAAATATTTGCGAGCTGCAGCCCTATTTAGTTCTCTATAAAAGTGAGCTAAGTCGATGATGTCATTCATTCACATGATCATCTATGTGTCATAAAGACAGGAAAAGATCATAAATTTACACCCTGGACAGTTTTAGGACAGATAGAATAAGTTCCAGCAGGATTTGAGAGCAGTCTGTTTTCCAGGTCATAATAATCACATCTTGAATGTGTGACTTTCATGTGCTTTTACGTGAGCTTTGCAAGGAGTGGATGACTTGGTAGAAAAATGAGACGAAAAGCGCAATAGCCCCGAGCATACGAGCAAAATCCCCATCATTTCCTGACAGCTCCTTGTAATATGAGGTTCCTCTGATGGAGCGGTCTGTCACCCTCAACATGTTCTCTCTCTTGTTAGAGTCAATCTATGTCCTACAAGCTGTAGAATATACACAATGATGTACCTCATATCTTTTACAAGTCCAAAAACTTTAAAAGTCAATGGTAAGAACATAAAATTTGTGTCATTGAATGCTAAACTTTTGCATGCATTTCCTCCCATTTCCTGTTGTGCATTGTGAAGTTCTGTAATACTGGCTTTTAAATGGTAATGGTAATGGTTTTATTTCATTTGAACATGCATCAGATTACAATTGAATGCATCACATAATCAGTTCACAGTTCCACATGTCCAAAAGGAGTAGGAAGAAGCAAAGCTTATTAAATCCTACCCCTCCATCTGGAACTTTTACAATCAGTAACTGTTACATTTGTTCACTTCCTGCTTTCCATAATACAGTATAAGTTTTTTTTACAAAATAACATACAATGACATAATGGGTACCATAGTTACTGTCAATATAGTGATATAGATATATATATATATATATATATATATATATATATATATATATATATATATATATATATATATATATATATATATATATATATAGCACATCATGACTGGTTCAAGACTCTTCATCCTTGTATTTAGCAAACATCAACTGCTTGTATTGTTTCTTGAATTGGCTCATCGTTGTGCATTGTTTGAGGGTCTTACTCAATCCATTCCATAGTTTGATTCCACATACTGAAATGCTATGGCTTTTTAACGTAGTTCTAGCATATAAGTATTTCAGATTTAGTTCTTCCCTGAGATCATATTTCTCCTCTCTTGTAAAGAAGTATTGGATGACATTTTTAGGTAATTGGTTGTTTTCAGCCTTATGTATTATTTTAGCTGTTTGAAAATTAACTATATCAGCAAGTTTTAGATTTTAGAAATAAGGAGTTAGTATATTCTCTGTAGGCGCCATTATGAATTATCCTTACTGACCTTTTTTGCAGTACATTTAGCAAGTGAAGATTGCTTTTATAGTTATTAGCCCATATTTCCACACAATAAGTAAGATATGGTAGAACCAGGGAGCAATAAAGAGTGTGGAGTGATTTCTGATTGAGAACAAGTTTTGTTTTGTTCAATACTGAAATATTATTTTGCTTTTTCTACTTTTCTGATCTATAAATGTAGTTAGAATGTTGTATTCTCGTGTTAAACCATGCCAAAGTTTCAGATAATGAGGTTTGTGCATTTGGAAGTGAGTCCTGAAAGAAGTTTGGGATGGTGCAAAATGCTCCGTTTCAGAGGGCGTTGCAAAATTGTTCCTTTGTGATGTCACAGAGGAGCGGGCTTCCTTATGGGCATGGATGTAGGCACAATACACTCTCTGCTTCTGTGTTTACGTTGCTAGCAATGGCTTGTAAAAAGCATTTATTTGGATGTAAGGGAAAGCCATATTTGTTTACAATCTATAAAATGAGCATAATAGGTCCCCTTTAAGGAGACTACACACTCCAACCAATAAGAGCTATCTGTCAGGCTGACTTTTGAGTTCATTGCCAACAGAGGAGCTTTGCTATTCTAAGTTCTGACTTTTAACGGCTTGTTAGTTGCTTTGAAACGAACCGATTTGTAAACTATAAATATCATGCAGATGGAGATCAGTGTCGTGACAGGAGATGAAGCAGGAACTGGCACAGAAGTCTAACTTTGTCTCTATTGGCTTAAGTGTCTCAGTGTCCAGATGTTTGTAGTCATTATTGGGCTACTTTTTGCTCTGTGTGTGTCTGGAGACATGCCTTTTTAAAAATGAATGATTCAATCAAGGGCTGGCCTATAGTGTTAGTGAGTGTTTCACTGTATATTTGAAGTTTGTATGGATTTGTTTGTGTTAGCTAACCTTCTAGTCCTGCATCTCTGCACACAAAAGGGGGGGACATCTGGCAAAATATGCACCACTACGGTGTTGTGTGGTATTAGTTTTCAGAAAAATACTCCACACAGTGGTGCTGTATGATAGATTGACTTGACATTTCCCTAAAAAAAACACTATAACTTTAGTGTATTTTGCCAGATCCCCATGAAATTTGGTATGCATCTTAAGGGGACTGCAGGATTTGAGCAACATTGACTGAAAAACAGGGCCACCATCAAGCAAAAAGTCCAGTTAGTTTCTGTCAAAAATCTGACAGACTGGTTATTTATTATTATTATTGAACAAAGAAAAGCAAAATATCGAATTAGACGACTGTGCAGGCATTTTTAGAGTCCATTTTGAGTCTTGTTTTGTCTAGTGTGAGTTGGTGGGAATGCTTTGGAACACAAGTATTTATTCATTCATTTTCTACCGCTTATCCTCATGTGGGTTGCGGGAGTGCTGGACTGCAGCCTGGACTGGTCGCCAGCCAATCACAGGGCACATATAGACAAACAACCATTCACACTCACATTCATACCTATGGACAATTTGGAGTCACCAATTAACCTAGCATGTTTTTGGAATGTGGGAGGAAACCGGAGTACCCGGAGAAAACCTTCACATGCACAGGGAGAACATGCAAACTCCACATAGAGATGGCCGAGAGTGGAATCGAACTCAGGTCTCCTAGCTGTGTGGCCTGCGTGCAAACCACCGCGCAGCCTTGGAACATGAGTATTAGTTGCAAAAGAGGGCCACGTGCCCTATTACTGTTGTCCTTACTGTGTGGTTGGTGCATGAGTCAATTCCCTAAGCAATCAAGTATGAAGGACCACAGTTTTCCTATTATGTCAAGATCAAGTTTAATGTCCCCTGTAGTCCTCCACCCTGTTGTACTTAATTTATCCACTTTTTAATAATTCCACATCATGTTTTTAACCTTGCATCAACCTCGCCGCTCGCCATGCACGCTTGTGTGAAGTGACATGTCAACGACACTCCAGAGTGAAGGCTGCAGCCCACGCCGATCTTTCACTTGTCTCATTCTCCTCATGGTTTGGCCGCCTTCCCACACAGGGCGTTTCACAAAGGTTTGGTGTGTGGCAAATAGATCTGTCATCCTGGCTGGTCTCTCTTCCAATAAAACATCAAGTCATGAAAATAAGCGTCGAGGAGTAGTTAACCCACTATAACCCTGTCAAGTCACAAGAGCTTTTATTTGCAGAGGGGAAGTTTACTAGCTCAGACTGGACTTTGATTTGGAGAACAAACCGATTTCCATAGCAACTGATAGCACCACAGACATTGAGGGAGAGCAATTGTTTTAGAGAAGTTGGCTCTTTATGGTGAAAACATGTTGCGTAAGTTGACTAATGATTTTCAGATGACTTGATACGCTGATAAGATCCAGTGGTGTGAAATATCTCCTATGTTGTCTGCATGTGATACTGTATGCATAGCTCAGTAGCTGCAGGTTAGATTAGATTTGCATGCATTTACTGTTATTATGGCAAGGGATGGGGAGGCACGGCAGTGGAGTGGTTAGCACGCAGACCTCACAGCTAGGAGACCAGGGTTCAATTCCACCCTGGGCCATCTCTGTGTGGAGTTTGCATGTTCTCCCCGTGCATGCGTGGGTTTTCTCCGGGTACTCCAGTTTCCTCCCACATTCCAAAAATATGCTAGGTTAATTGGCCACTCCAAATTGTCCATAGGTTTAAATGTGAGTGTGAATGGTTGTTTGTCTATATGTGCCCTGTGATTGGCTGGCGACCAGTCCAGGGTGTACCCCGCCTCTCGCCCCAAGACAGCTGGGATAGAAAATGAATGAATGAAAATTGCAATTCTTGTCGAAATAGCTGGAGACCCATGTCGCCTATGTCAGCTGACTTTGGGTGAGGGGCAAGGTACACCCTGGACACTTACAGACAAACAAGCAATCACATTTATATGTCTTTCTGGACAATGGGAGGAAGCCGGAGTATTCGTAGAACTACAAAGAAAATATGAAAACTGCACACAGAGGGTGAGATCATTTAATATCACTATAAAATCAAATGTGTTTTACCAACAAAACACTCTCCTAATAAATGCCTTGATGCCTGGTCCTCTCTGCAGTTGAGTAAATAAGCATCCTTTGCCATTCATTCATTTTCTACCGCTTTTTCCTCATGAGGGCCGCGGGGGGTACTGGAGCCTATCCCAGCTGTCTTGGGGCGAGAGGCGGGGTATACCCTGGACTGGTCGCCAGCCAATCACAGGGCACATATAGACAAACAACCATTCACACTCACATTCATACCTATGGACAATTTGGAGTGGCCAATTAACCTAGCATGTTTTTGGAATGTGGGAGGAAACCGGAGTACCCGGAGAAAACCCACGCATGCACGGGGAGAACATGCAAACTCCACACAGAGATGGCCAAGGGTGGATTTGAACTCCTAGCTGTGGGGTCTGCGCGCTAACCACTCGACCGCCGTGCCGCCCTTACAATTTTCAGTGGCTATTAAAACGATACTGCTATACATGCTGTACACTAACAGTTGCTGAAATATGAGCGTTTTTTCTAACTTTTATGAGACAAGTAAATGTTTTAAAGTCGTAAAAACCCCTCCCCATATGCTTTTCTCACACAAAAAAAAACACAATCCAAAAAATGTTGTGAACCGCGATATACCGAGGGAACACCGTATAGCATATTGACAGATTTTAGTGCCTTCATCCAGTAAATCCACATACATAATTACAAATGATGGCCTTTGGATAAAAGCTGTTTTGGACCCTGGCCCTGTAGTCATTTTTTAAAGGCTCTTCCAGATGGCAGCCAATGAGAGAAGATGGCCTGGGCAAGGTTCCACCTTTCGCTGAGATGTGTTTAGCACTCTATGGAGAGTTGCTGTGTGATGCTGAGCAGTTGGTGCACCATGCAGTAATGCCGTTTGTTCGTTCAGCCTCCACTGAGCAATGGTAATAAAGACACTAGATGATGCGAGGTGAGGGAGGGGTGGAACATGGACATTTTTCAGTCTATCCGAGAACCATCTTACTCGTTCATATACTTCACAAACAATGATAATAACAATTATTCCAGAAGGCACCAAAATGTTTTTTGTGGTACAAGGACGAGATACTGCAGTGGATGTGCTGCTTGCCAGTCACTTTGTTGTCTTAAGCTCTTTGCTCAGTTCATAATCAGTTTTACTGGCAAACATAAAAGGCAGGCTTTCCCTTCAGTTGGATGTCCTTGACAAGTGGAAGAGAAGGTGGACGCAAAGAAGGATGCTTGCCAGTCAGAAGCAGTGGAAGTCATTGTTTGTTGGCTTTATGTTTTCATATCATTTGGATTTTTGGTCAGTTAAGTGGCGCATGAATGGCATCATAAGCAATAAATAAAATCACAATCAGACTGTTATTTAAATAAAGATCCTCATAATGCACTTGGGGGATTTTCACCTTGCATAAAAAAAACATTTATCCAGGATTTTCAATATGTAAATGAAAACACAAAGGGTATAATATAATAAACAGTGTTAACTGATGTATTCCCTCGCTCTATTGGCAGCAACAGTGTTGTTTTTGGCAGTAATAATCTCTTTCAACTTCTCATAACGCTCCATAATAATTACTTGATCCTCTTGTGTAAAAGACACCGTCTGGGATTACTACATTGTTGCACGGAAGTAGACTAATATAACGTTAAACGTCTCCTTTTATGAACCAGTCATGATGTGCTTTTTTTCACTATATTGACAGTTACTATTAAGATTAAGATTAAGATATGCCTTTATTCGTCCCTCAGTGGGGAAATTTGCATTGCACAGCAGCAAGAGTACAGAATCAGTTAAGCAGTACAAAATACACAATATAGAAAAATAAACAATATAAACACCCAAGTATTAACAAAATCAACAGTTTTTCCCAGAGTTATATACAAATACAGTATGCAGATAATATGAAACGAGATGAGATATATGACCAGTCTATACACTGAGATCTTGAGTTAAAGTGAGTTTAAAGTGAGTTAATATGAGGCATCATGGAATACTTCACATAAAACTTAGAATATTGCACATGGAGGTTGATCAGATATTGCACAGTGAATGGAGTCTGGAGTAACTATACTGAATGCAAAAAACAAAGTATTACACAGATGTACATAGTGGTGTAGAAGTACTATGGTACCCATTATGTCATTGTATGGTCATATCACCTCGTATTTCAGTATGAGGTGCATTATTAAAAAAAAAACAAAAAAAACAAAAAAAAACCTTAAACTATATTATGGAATGCAGGAAGTGAACAAATGTAACAGTTACTGATTGTAAAAGTACATTTCAAACAATGCACAACGATGAGCTAATTCAAGAACCATTACAAGCAGTTGATGTTTGCTAAATACAAGGATGAAGAGTCTTGAACCAGTCATGATGTGCTATATATATGACTATATTGACGGTTACTATGGTACCCATTATGTCATTGTATGGTCATATCACCTCGTACTTCGGTACGAGGTGCATTATAAAAAAAAACAAACAAACTGTATTCTGGAAAGCAGGAAGTGAACAAATGTAACAGTTACTGATTGTAAAAGTACTAGATGGAGGGGTAGGATTTAATGAGGTTTGCTTCTTCCTACTCCTTTTGGACATGTGGAACTGTGAACTGATTATGTGATGCATTCAATTGTAATCTGATGCATGTTCAAATGAAATAAAACCATTACATTACCATGTGAACATAAAGCTGAGAACCGACGTGACAAAATAAGTTGATAACCACTGTTTAAGATCTGGAGGCTTATGGAGACCCCCGAAAAATGCAAACCCTGAGGAACGGCTTTTTTTGTTTGGTGTAGACGTTGCACAGGGCATCCCTGTTTTTAAATAAGAAACACCATTGGAAGCATAACAACATTATCCCTGTAGTTAGAAGTGCTGATGTAAGTGTAATTGGTGTAAATGGAAAGCTTAAGAATGAACTAATCAGTAGGTGAAATCACGCTGACCTGTGACTTCACGGAGCGTTAGAACGTTTGCTATGAATTAGCTGATGTTATTTATCGCAGTAGACTTAGGTGAGGCTTCCTGTCCATTAGTGAGATGTTTGTTGATCTGCGCTAAGCCTTACAGTGAGGATGCTCTCTGTCTCTATCTCTCTCTCTGTCATCCAGAGCGACCCGTGAATGCCGACCAGCAGGAGCGCACCCTGTTGAAGGGCGTGTTCAGCGTCAGGAAGGGCAAGACGCAGCTGCACAAGTGGGCCGAGCGGCAGGTCATTCTCTGCGGAACTTGTCTCATTGTGGCCTCGGTGAAAGACAGCCTGACAGGCAAGATGCACATCCTGCCTCTCGTAGGGGGAAAGGTGAGAAGTCAGAGTTGAGGGCAAAAAAAAAAAAAAAAAGAACATCCATCCATCAATCCATTGTCTGTACCACTTATCCTCATGAGGGTTGCGGGTATGCTGGAGCGTATCCCAGCTGTCTTCAGGCGATAGGTGCGGTACACCCTGGACTGATCGCAATAATTTTAAGGGCATGCTGGAGTCTATCCCAGTAAATGCTTATTGTCCCACAACTTGACGGGCGAAGATATTATTGTCAACATTTTTTAGACTAAATAAACCACAGTTTATTGATGATAATATAAAAATAATAATACATTTTTATTTATTTTTTTGTTATATTATGGCATCTTGCTCTATTTCCCACTTTTGCTGGGTTTTGTTTAATTTATTTCTGCAGTGATCATAGATGATGCTGTAAAGCGCTTTGTGTTGCATGTCTTTGCAGGAAAAGTGCTATACAAATAAAGTTGATTTGATTTGATTTGAAAAAAAAAAAAGTTCAGGGCAGGCTGTATGCCCATATTACAATACTTCCATGAAACACATTTAACCATAGAAACTCAGCCTGCTTAAGAATACCTGCTCAATCTAATGCCATCATTATTGCACACTTCATCATACAGAGAAGTCTTTCTAATATTTTGCCCCATTTGACTAGCTGAAGAAGACAACCATGATGTCCCACCATACCATAATATCATCTCTCAGTATGATACAGTGCATGTGTACACCACTGCAAATTGCAGCCATATTAATAAATACTCTGTACTGTTTGTGTTGTGGAGGTGGAGGAGGTGAAGAGGAGACAACACTGTCTGATGTTCAGCTCGGCAGGATCGCAGGCTCAGACCTACTTTGTCAACTTTGACACACTGACCGACTACCAACGATGGCATCGACAGGCATCCAAAGTAAGCAGGAGATACAATGTGTGTCTGCCATCTTGTTTACCTTGCTGTGTCTGTTTCCAGTTTGTTTCCTCAGTCATACTATTCCTGTAGCCCGGAAGTGCTGCACACAAAACAGTGAAAAACTGTCAAAACCATGCATCCTTACTATATTTGCCTGTGGTGTATGTGGTGCATGACGCGCATTGTGGCCTCTGATGCGCAGTCCAGTTCTGCACGTTTAAAGGCAATGAGAGCCGTTCATTTGATTGGTTAAGATTACACTCGGCTCCTCCCTCTTTGACACTTGCGCCGGTGGGAGGCGTGGGTGCGCCGCACTGCGCCGGATTGCTCTGCTCACGAAAATTGCAAAGTACTCTGGCCCCACCCTTTTGGCACGGTTTGTTTACAGAATTAGAGTCCATAGTATTCAACACTGGTCACGAGGTGTCAGTAATGTTACATTATGAGATAATAGCCACCGCCATTAGTACTGGAAAAACTGGAACAAGTTTCAGTGTGTATTATATATATATTAAATGTTATTTTCTATTGGTAAATACAAGTATAACCATATTTACAAGGTTTTCTACGCGCAAAAAAATTGATCTGTAAATAAGGAATCCCCAAAATTCACTTATCACGGTCAAATATGGAAACATCAACCGCGATAAACGAGGGATTATTATACATGTATTCTAGCATGTCTTCCAAAGCATTCTGGGGGCACCACAAATATCATTTATAAACCGTATGCTTTTTTTTTTTCTATAATTTTTGGCCCATTCTATCTCATCAAGGGATGAGTGTGTGTGTCATTTACACTAAGCTCTCTTTGTTCAGTTTAATGACTTTTGTGCCATTGCTCCTCTTACTGAAGCCGGGCAGACATTGTGAGCGTGTCCACTGAGGTGGAGACGACCTATGATTAGCCATGAAAGGAGAAAGTCGACCGAACAAAACGGGAATCCAATTAGTTGCAGATAAGTCTTTACAGTATGTGCTGTTATACAATACATACACAATTTCTGCTACATAGATAATATTGATGAAGTCCAGGAACATTGGAAATATTAATACAATGTTTACATTTTGTGTCCTTTGCTGTAAAGTGTATTAACTAGTGTGGGAAGATCCTTCAGCTTTGCTTCTGATTGAACACGGCAAAATAGAAGAGTTGTCTACGACCATGCATTTGTTGTTAAATGGCTTCCATCATGCAGCCTCCCTTTCCTCCACACTGCTTCAGTTGTTTCTTCTTCCAATGTTTTCTTTCTTCTCAATCAATCCATCCCTCCGGTTCCCACATCACCTAATTAGTCTCATTGATCTTAGAAAAGCATTCACACCCACAGGCGTTTATATGGGAAGATGAGCAGCTTTGTCTTTGTCTTTCCGCCACTGTATAGAGCCTCGTGGTTATTGGGGATGCTGTCCTCACACTCGTGCGTCGGAAGCTTGTAAGAACACACGGGTCTGTTTCAGTGCTTCTTTTGTGCAAAAAGAAATGTATGAATGTCATTTGCCCATAACGCGGTCAATACCTGAAAGGATGTGTCATCATTCATGGGCAGGACTGAGTGACTGTACTAGAGCATGAATGATCAATGCGTTGTCAGGGTTTAAAAAATGGTGGATCCAAACAACATAATTCTGTCTTTTACTGCGATGATGCTTTTTGTCCTCTCAGTTCATCACATAACAGAAATATACTAAAATGCACAGACTTTCAATAAAGACATGGCATGGGATTCTTTTTTTCTGAGGATGTGACACACTTTTGAGGTCGCTTGTTGCTAGGTAGGATAGGGTAGGGCGTTTTTCTTCTCAAAGCCACTAAACAAAACATGCTTTGTTTTTGACAAACAAGTATATGTGCAAAGCTGATTAACACCATTGTCATTTGCCTTTCTTGGTAACTTGGGAAGAGGGCTCCACTGCCCCATACAGCAGGGAAAGGACGAGGAGAGTTGGCAGGAAGACATCTACACCAAACTAACCAACACTATAAGGATATGACACCAGTCTTGTCAGCTCTCATTTCACAAGAAAATCACTACTTTTTTACCATCTGTTGAATCACACTTTGCCTGCACGGTGGACGAGTGGTTAGCACACGGGCCTCACAGCTAGGAGTCCCGAGTTCAATTCCACCCACGGCCATCTCTGTGTGGAGTTTGCATGTTCTCCCCGTGCATGCGTGGGTTTTCTCCGGGTAAAAAAACATTCCAAAAACATGCTAGGTTAATTAGCGACTCCAAATTGTCCATAGGTATGAATGTGAGTGTGAATGGTTGTTTGTCTATATGTGCCACGCCGCTTGCCAGAAGGCAGCTGGGATAGGCTCCAGCACCCCCACAACCCTTGTGAGGATAAGCGGTAGAAAATGAATGAATGAATTAATCACAGTGCTGCATGTACCACTAATGGCAAAATCAGACAATTACTATATTTGTATGTGTTGGTAACATTTTGGTAACATTTTCTTGCCTCTGATTGGTTAAGATTGGTTGAGTTACATGGGAGCCAAGCTTCTATAAATTGGCCCCAAGCTCTTTTATACATGTATATGTATATGTATTTTTATGCATGGGTTTTATAATCAGCATTTCTGCATTTTTGAACCTGCATGTTTATGTGTGTTAAGGTGGTAGCTCAGACCGTCAGTTTGGTGGACCTGTCCTGCTACAGTCTGGAGGAGCTGCCTGAGTATCTGTTCTACAGCCAAGATGTCACCCACCTCAACTTGCGACACAACTTCATGAACCTGCTGGGGCCCGGAGGTCTGCTCCACCTCCCCAGGTAAGAACCTGCTTGGAGGAACATGCAATACTGTAGACACAGTGGATGGGTTCTCCTGATTTATACACTAATGGCTCAAAACTCATGAACATACTGTTAGGTCAACACCTTTTTAAAGGTAGATGTTTTTTGCCATCTGTAGGTTCTCACAGTTGAAGAGCTTGAACTTGTCTCACAACCGTTTGGGTGTCTTTCCTGAATGTGTATGCGAGATCCTCAACCTCACTGAGCTCAACCTTTCCTGCAACAACCTCCACACTGTCCCCGTGCAGATCGGCAACCTCCAAAGGTGACGCATTGTCACTCATTGTCATTCGTTTGTGTGACATGTGAAGTTGATGTCATTCTCTTCTTCTTTGTCTTCATTTCTGGTCTGGTCTTCCAGCCTCCAGACTCTGTCTTTAGACGGAAACCACCTAAGCTCTCTGCCTGCTGAGCTAGGTGGACTCTCCCAGCTCAGCAGTCTGGGACTCTCCTTCAACGACTTCAATCACATCCCCGCTGTGCTGCAGAGACTGAGCGCTGTGGACAAGTTGTCCATGGCTGGAAACCAAGTGGTGTGTCTGGAAGTGTGTGCTCTGCTCTCTATGGGCCACCTAAAACACATTGACCTCAGGTAAAGAAACATTTTTATAACATATCATATAACAGCAACAAAATTGAATAGGGTTTCAAGATATATAATATGGTTATTAGTGTGCAAACTAATCCGAAGTAAAACTACATCCTGGAGGTAGTAATGCCCAATTTTTAAGGGACACTTTAAGTGACAGGTTATTTATTCATGTCTATTTCTTTATTGTTACTTTTTTGCATTGTTACTTATTTTATTGCAAAATATTACTTGACACTGTATTGACACAGCTCTTTTTGATGATAGTTATATGGTTATATATGATGGTTATATTATGATACAAGTGCAATTTGAAAAAGGGAACATTATGTTCCTTGAAGGCAGCACGGCGGTCGAGTGGTTAGCGCACAGACCTCACAGCTAGGAGACCAGGGTTCAATTCCTCCCTCGGCCATCTCTGTGTGGAGTTTGCATGTTCTCCCCGTGCATGTGTGGGTTTTCTCCGGGTACTCCGGTTTCCTCCCACATTCCAAAAACATGCTAGGTTAATTGGTGACTCCAAATTGTCCATAGGTATGAATGTGAGTGTGAATGGTTGTTTGTCTATATGTGCCCTGTGATTGGCTGGTGACCAGTCCAGGGTGTACCCCGCCTCTCGCCCGAAGACAGCTGGGATAGGCTCAAGCACCCCTGCGACCATCGTGGGGAAAAGCGGTAGAAAATGAATGAATGAATGAATGTTCCTTGAAAAGCTCTCATGTTCGATCTGATAAGGTTGTTTATGTGTACCTAATGAAGTGTCCGGCGATAGACGAGGGATTCCCCATCTCATCCCTCCTCCATCATTCCTGTTTCTTTTTTGTTTATCTTTCTGTCATTAATGTCCATCCATCCATCCATTTTCCTCCGCTTATCTGGGTCCGGGTCCGGGTCGCGGGGGCAGCAGTCTTGGTAGGGAAGCCCAGACTTCCCGGTCCCCGGCCACCTCCTCCAGCTCCACCGGGAGGACACCAAGGCGTTCCCAGGCCAGCTGTGAGACATAATCCCTCCAGCGTGTCCTAGGTCTGCCCTGGGGCCTTTTCCCGGCTGGGCATGCCCATGCATGCCATGCATGTCATTAATGTCAAAAAAGATAAACATCCTTTTTCCTAACACTCATTCATTTCTCTTGGACTTTTAAATGATTTATTCTCCGCCTTGGATCTTTTTAGAGTTATGTGTACTTGTTGGCTTAGTCGTACCTCTTGAAGAATTGCCATGCATCGCTCATTGATATTTGTTACACTACTATTGCACTTGTGCCCCACCACACAGCCGGCCAATAACTCAACAACAGCGTAAGCATAGGGTGTGGGTTCAAAATGACCAACAAGTACAAGGTGTGTGTGTGGAGAATTAGTAAGATGGCTGTGCTGGTAGAAGAGTTGTTTATTAACTTCTTGGCAGGCATTCAGGAGATATTGTCTATTTGACTGGAGGGAGAATGCAAAATGTGCGAGTCAAATCCAACAAGGAATACAGTAAATTCAATGTTGCTTTATGGTAATGGTAATGGTTTTATTTCATTTGAACATGCATCATATTACAAATGAGTGCATCACATAATCAGTTCATAGTTCCACATGTCCAAAAGGAGTAGGAAGAAGCAAAGCTTATTAAATCCTACCCCTCCATCTGGTGCTTTTACAATTAGTAACTGTTACGTTTGTTCACTTCCTGCTTTCCATAATACAGTTTAAGGTTTTTTTTTAGTTTTTTTTTTTTTAATAATGCACCTCATACCGAAGTACAAGGTGATATGACCATACAATGACATAATGGGTACCATAGTAAGTGTCAATATAGTGATATATATAGCACATCATGACTGGTTCAAGACTCTTCATCCTTGTATTTAGCAAACATCAACTGCTTGTATTGTTTCTTGAATTGGCTCATCGTTGTGCATTGTTTGAGTTCCTTACTCAATCCATTCCATAGTAAGGACCTCAAACAATGGTCAAACAAACTTTATATTTATTGTCTTAAATTGTACTTAGTTTGAAAATGACAAGCAGTGTACTGTTTGTCAAAAGAAATTATACCATTTTTGGTGGGATTCACATAATTTACCATTGGGGAGTTTGTTTAAGGGATAAGTGGTTAGCATGTAGACCACACAATCAGGAGATTGGGTTAGATTGGGTTTGATTCTCCGCTTGGGCATCTCTGTGTGGAGTTTGCATGTTCTTCCAGTGCATGCGTGGGTTTTCTCCGGGTAATCCGGTTTCCTCCCACATTCCAAAAACATGCTAGGTTAATTGGTGACTCCAAATTGTCCATAGGTATGAATGTGGCATGAAGAGTTCCCCAATAACCTTTGCATTCCCTCTCTGTACTAATATATAATATAGGTTAAATGGACTGCGCTGTGTAAAAAGTGAGAGTCCAGAGCCAGTGAACCAGCTGACCCACTTGGACCTAAGGGACAACTGTTTGGACTCTCTGGACCTCACGTCTGTCTGCAACCTGGAGACGCTGAACTGTCAGCGCAATCAGCTGAGGGCGCTAACGGTCAGCGGTTTCACCCTACGCATGCTTCACGCCAGCTACAACCGTGAGTCCAAATCAGGGTGACTCGTTAGCTTTAGCATTCAGTACACATGCACAATGTAATGAGTTCCATAATTAGCATTGGATTTTCCAGGTGTACCCATTAGAATACGATATGAGTACTGTACTTTGTAAGTCTTTCATATTATTCTCATTTGTCCACAGGCCTTAGTACAGTCAGTGTTTACCCTGTCCCAAGCCAGCTGACACATTTGGATTTATCACAGTGAGTTCTATTGAATGTCCAATATCGCCATGATTTTACTTCATCTGAGCCTACAAACTGTAGGCCAATCTAATTAAACAGAGTGTGGTTAAAGCATAATGTGTATTTGTATTATATGTATTATATTATGTATTATATTGTATTATATATTATATGTATTATATTGTACCAACTTGAGTATGTGTGTTTGTGTGTGTGTTGAGACAGAAACCTTCTGGAGTATCTACCAGATTGGGTGTGTGACTGCAGGAAAATAGAGATGCTGGATGTCACGGACAACCTCCTCTCCGAGCTTCCTTCCAGGTTGTTGTTTATTATGTTAAGCCATGTTTCCAACGCCAAGTGGTACAGTTGAATTTAACGGAGACCTATTATGCTTGTTTTATGTGCTTTGTATTGAGTTGCGGACGAACAAGGCACGATAACCCACACAGAAAGCTTTCTAGATCTTCCAGATTCTGCACCTCTTTCTGCAATGTTTGCATGGACTTCCTGTTCCCTACCCAAACGGTCTGAGTGATTCGTCCGCTGTGATTGGTCACACTTCCAAGCGCTCCTGAGGACTTCCGGATACGTAGATCAGTGTTTCCTGAGTGCAGGCAATCTGCAGCCCATATAAGGAAGTCTGGATCGCATTGACGTCAGTAGAACTTTGTAAAACCGAGCGTGCAGAGCCATGCAAAACTTCTTTTGGGGCTCTCTTCCAAATGTGCAAACCTAATTATGTAACACTTTAACATTTATAGGTCAGAAAAGTGGGGAAAAGCATAATAGGTCCCCTTTAAACGGTTATTTGGATTGTGTTTCCACCAAAGGGACACTTCAACACTGCAATATTCAAGGTTTCTCTTTTAAAAAAAAATAACCAACTTGTGTTTCCAGTCCAGTTTAGCTAAGCTGGGTGTGGTGCAGTTTGGAACAAACACCTTGATCTGTCTTGTATTTTCAATCTACTGAGTTGATGATTGACTTTGTAGGTCATAAGAACCCAATTGATTATGCGCAAGACAAAACAACAACATACAAAAATCTGAACATTTACAGTATATTTGAATTAAATTCTATTCTTATCTGTGATTGGCCAGTCTCCATTTTGGAGCTGTGGCTTAGTGAAAGGTCAATTTCTTTCCAGACGGTCACTAAAGCAGGTGATTTTAATGATGATCATCTCCTTCAATTTCAGGGAAGTAGCTCATGAATTAAATCACCTGCTGGAATGCTCCAATGGAAGCTGCACCAAACCATACTTGTTTGTTGCTGTGGTAACAATAATAAAGGTATCAGGTCCCATCATACTGTGTTTTTTCCAAGTAGACACATAATTCATTCTCTCACTGCAACTTATGGACTTTTACTTAAGTCCAGCACAGCTTTGCGCATGTGGAGTTCTTGTTCTTTGGTTCTTTTGCCTCGTCGCTGCTGTTTCTGTGTTGCTTTGTTCTCTCCTCTCTGACGTCTCTTCTGGTCTCCAAACAGATTGCTCAACAGCTTGAGTTTGAGAAAGCTCCTGGCGGGGAACAACCACTTGCAGAGAGTGCCTGACTTGCTGGACCACGTCCCCCTGGAAGTCCTGGACCTCCAACACAACAAGTTATCAGAACTCCCGGAGAGTCTCTTTTTCAAGGCCTTAAAGTGAGCGTGCCCTCACATTGAACTCATCTGACTGACATGTCTCCATTTGGTCCAATTTGTTCCATGCTTGTTCTGAGGTGACAACTAATGTATAGCGTATGAAAGGGTTACTGTATGTCATCGATCAATGTAGCGTTCTAAGCTGCAACGTGAGCACTATTTAACCGCCTATTTCCTGTGAGGCAAATCACTTAACACCCATTAGCGGGCAAAGCGCTCTAATGGACTTTTTTTTTTTTGTCTCAAACGCTGAGACATAATAATTGGTGCCTCTTTTCTAAATGCTGCGTTTTCCAATCAGGAGCATCTAAACTCCAGAGTCATCCAGTAAACAAACTGTGGAGACATTCCTTTAGTTCTGCAGAATGTCAAATATTCTTTTTTGTTCAGCACATGTGGATCAAAAACCACAACAATAAACAGAAATAAAATGTCAACACATCTTGTATGTGCAATTGTTCCTAATAATACTGATTTTATCGGTTCCTTCACAGCCTAAAACATTTAAATGCATCATCCAACGCCCTGGAAAGCATTCCTCCGAGTGGCCAATCAGACGAGAGTCTCAGCACGCTGCAGGAGTTCTACCTAACGAGGAACAAACTCACCGAAGACTGTGGTGCTCTATTGGTGGGACACCACAACCTGAGGGTCCTTCATATCGCCTACAACCAGTTGCTCTCCTTCCCTGCCAGGTTTGTGAACGCCCAAGCCACAACATTAGGTACACCCTGAGAATCAGCGGTCTGTATTTGTATGAGTTTAGCTTTTTTCTTGTTATTTCTTGAAGTAAGCTGAGTAAGTTGGAGCTGCTGGAAGAACTCAATCTAAGTGGCAACCAGCTGAAGAGCATCCCCTCCACGGTGTCCAGCTGCAAAAGACTCCATACCCTCATAGCACACTCCAATCACATCACGGTCTTCCCAGAGATCCTCAACCTTCCAGAAATCAAGGTGAGACAGTTTGTGAGGGGTGTGGCATCATTAATAACGCACTAATGTATATATATGTATGTGTAGCTTGTGGATCTGAGCTATAACCAGCTGACTGAGATCCAATTGCCCGACTCGCTGCCGCCGACCCTGCAGGAGCTCGACTTGACAGGCAACAGCAGCCTGATGCTGGAACATAAAACCCTTAATCTGTTCAGGTGAGTTGCAATGGGGGTTAGATGATTTACTGTACATAGCTTATTATATTGATCTTCCCTTTTTTAAAGTCACATCACCACATTGAAACTGGACCAAAAATCCTCCACTGCTGGTGATTCGCAAAACACCTCCACTCCTTGGAGCCACGGCTACTCTGAAATGAGAGGCCAAAGGAACAAGTGAGTTTTCTCTCTTTGTTGCTCTTTTCATGTATGAAGGAATTTACCCTGACTGACATTTCTATACAAGTGAACCAATGAATGAAGTCGTCATTGGTAATGCCAAAAAACAATAAAGGAATATGACTAAAAATGAAAATAGCATCTTTGCACAGGCAGTTTATGTAGACTTTGTCAAGCCATCCAGATGCGTCGAGGTAAACGCTAAATCAGGGGAGCCAAACCTTTTCCACCAAGGGTGGCATATTGAGAAATGAAATTATGAGTTTTTTGTCTTACTAATATGAACTTTTTCTATTTACATTACAATGTTTGCCTTGTTTCTTTTTACTTTACTTTTTATTGTCATAATATTTACACTTTATTATCATAACATTGTAACTTTTACCAACCAAATTTTCCTTAAATTGTCATGACTATTTAGAAAATTACATATTTTGTCTTTATTATTTTGAACTCATGCTATTTTTTATATTATGACAATTGTCCTAATATTTTGTATTTTTCTTTTCTATCTACATTACAATGTTTGCCTTGTTTCTTTTTACTTTACTTTTTATTGTCATAATATTTAGACTTTATTATCACAACATTCTAACTTTTACCAACCAAATTTTCTTTAAATTGTCATGACTATTTAAAAAAGTACATATTTTGATTTTATTATTTGGACCTTATGCTATTTTTTTATATTATGACAATTGTCCTAATATTTTGTCTTTAATCTTGAAAAATTACAGCTGTTTTTCGCTGTTTTTTGGGGTTTATTTTTAGAATACGCCAAGGGCCAACCAAAAAAACACACCCGGAGGCCATAAATGTTTTTTCCCGGGCCCCACTTTGGACACCCCTGCACTAAATGGACAATAGTATTAGGACACATTTATTAATCAATTTAATTAATCAATCATGGATTGTGATAGACTGCTTAAATCTTAGTTCTTCATCCTAAACATTTTGGAAAATATAATGGCTATAAAATGAGTATACCCACAAAGCCATTCTTGGATAAATGGTGCATAAAGAGCCCGTCAACTAGAATGGAGATGATGAGCCAGCAGGTCCTCCCTCTCTGAAGTAATAATAGGCTGAACGGTGGACGAGTGGTTAGCATATACTCCAAGTTGTCCATAGGTATGAATGTGAGTGTGAATGGTTGTTTGTCTATATGTGCCCTGTGATTGGCTGGCGACCAGTCCAGGGTGTACCCCCGCCCAAAGACAACTGGGATAGGCTCTAGTGAGGATAAGTGGCTTGAATGGATGGATTGGACTTACTGTATATGGTGCACTTTACCAGCAGAGCATACTGTATATTCACCATGTTGGACCCGACTGCAAAAGTACACATTTGAATGCATTTCTTTTGTTTGCACCAGGTTGTGTGTGTCCGTGCTGGCCATAGACCGCCTTGGAGACAGCGTGGAAGCATGTTATGGTATCTTTGATGGCGACCGCAATGAGGAAGTGCCTCGACTGCTTCAGTGCACTATGGGTGACGTGTTGTCCGAAGAAGTGCAACATTCCAGTATTGACAGCGTCTATATGAGCAATACCTTCCTAACCTCACACAGGTTTGTACAATTCAGATAAATTATTGCATTGCTTCAGTCTGGTTCAGATTCTGGTTGTGTGCTTGACTAACGGAACAGGAAACTAGGTATGGCCGGGCAGAAATTGGGTGCGTCCGCATTGCTGTGTTATATTCACCATGAGTCGTCAGAGCCAGGAGGCTACCTCAGTGTGACTGTGGCCAATGTGGGGACCTGCCAGGCGGTGCTGTGTCGGGACGGCCGACCCGTACCCCTCTCCAAGGTTTACAGCTTGGAGAACTGCACTGAGGAGATGGAGAGAGTTAAACTCCACAAGGCCATCATTACGGAGGTAATTATCACATATTTAGGGCAAAAAGGGTAGTGTATTTTACCCTGTATACTCTATATGGCATATACGTAGAGCAGGGGTGGCCATACTTTTTCCACCAAGGGCCACATAGTGAAAAATGAAAGAATGGAAGTGCTACTTTGACATATTTTAAACCAACACATGTAGAAATGCTAAGAAGTGCTATACATGTGTATTCTTGTGTATTATTAGTAAGAGTGTTTGCTCTTTTTTTTATATTTCTGATGAATTTCTGATACTACTGTTTGCTCTTGATATATTTATTTTACTTTTGTACTTCTTTTGTTTTTTTTCCATTTCTGCTTTTTTAAAATTTTCCAACATAATAGTTCAACTTTCTTCTATTAAATATCTTCTCGTAATTGTGACTTTATTCCTATATTATTTTAACTTTTTTCTAATAATATAATATAATATATTTCTAATAATATTTTTCCCTAACCTAATTTTCAAATAATTATGATATTTGTTGTTTTGTTTGTTTTTTATATTATTATATTAAATATGTCATTTTTTATGTCAATTTTTTATTGCTGCTTGTCCTCATTGGGATCATGGAGTATGCTGGAGCCTATCCCAGCTGACTTCAGGCGAGAGGCGGGGTACACCCTGGACTGGTGGCCAGCCAATCACATGGCACATATAGACAAACAACCATTCACACTCACATTCATACCTATGGACAATTTGGAGTGGCCAATTAACCTAGCATGTTTTTGGAATATAGGAGGAAACCGGAGTAAGAAGACAGGAGAAAACAGACAAACTCCACACAGAGATGCCCAAGCGGAGATTCGAACCCAGGGCTTTCTGATCTCCTGACTGTGTGGCCAATATGCTAACCGCTTGTCCACTTAAAAACAGTAAATGTAAAAACAAATAGTCTATTCTCACAGTCTTACAGGTTTGAATGCAACTTTACAATCATAGTCTGAATTGTAAGATGATTAATTACAGTAATTAATTATTTATGTTTGATTTGGAATTAAAAACATTAGTCAAGACAGATTTTTCCTGGCATGTGGCCTACTTTTTTGCCGTTTTAAATAATCCACTGTGTTGAGCTGTGATTAAAAATGTCTGATCTATCATTATCATTAATATTTGGCTCCATAATCAAAGCCAGCCGTGACTTACCCTGAGGGATTTTCTGTTTTCTAGGATAACAAAGTAAGCGGTGTGACGTGCTGTTCCCGCCTGCTGGGCTGCTCTTATCTGTCCCCATGGGTGATTCCGAAGCCCTGGGTGCACACCGAGCCGCTCTCTTCCCACGACGACTTCCTGATCTTGGGTAATCGAACGCTGTTTGAGCGGGTCTCCTACCAGGAAGCTGTGTGCACCGTTCAGGCCGTGCAGGATCCACGTGCTGCAGCCAAGAAGCTTTGCTCGCTGGCTCAGAGTTACGGCTGTAAGGATAACATCGGAGCTGTCGTCGTCGCGTTGAAGATCGCCGAGGACAGCTGCACCTGCGAACCACCGGTCTACACCGAACTCCGGGGTCCTCCGCCTGTACCATTGTCTGTGTCCATGACACCAGCCCCTAGCGACACAGCCACACTGTCATCCACTAGTGGGGTGGTCTCGGAGTTCAACAGTGAAACATCAGCATCAGAGCTGGGTAGCGAGGCGGGTTCCACTGCTTCTGATGAGCACCCGTCTTCAGGAGCTGCTCCCCGCCCAGAGAGACGATGTAGCCTCCATCCTAGCACCACTCTCTGTGGGATCATAGTCCCAGCCTCGGGTGGGCTAGTAAACCACATGGGTGTGTTCCAGCGGCAACCATCCTCTGCCACATTCTCGAGCAACCATTCTGACAACGGCTTGGACAGTGACGACGAGACCCCCCTGGAGGGCGTCATCTCCAATGGCAGCAAGTTAGAAGTAGAAGTCGACATTCACTGTTGTGCTTTCCAGCTTCGGTCAGGCTCCTCCGAGAGCAACAAGGACCTTGACCTTGAAAAGCGAGGTTATGATTATCCTAATGGGAAGATGCGCAGACAGAACAGCGTGGTGGTCTCCACAACAAATGGCTGCCTGTTGGCAGTTTGTGGAAGAGAGATCGCCGACCTCAAAAAGTCACCTTCTACATCGAGCTTATTTGGGAAGAAGCTCTCCAATGGTTCTGTGGTGGCCCCCGAAGACAGTCATAATCTCATCGAGGTGGCCCTGGAAGCTCCTAAGAAGAAGTCTGGTTATTTCACTGCACCGGCACAGCAGGACCCCGAGGACCAGCTGATTGTGCCTCCTTGTCTGGAGCAGGAAGTACGGGAGCAGCTAAAAGGCCAGAGCACTGCTGTCTCAGGTCCATCTGCTACATCCACACCCACTTCCTTGAAAGACTCAGGGTGCGATCAACCCCATTCTGCTTCCTTTGCCCCCAACATGGTGCCAGGTCCTGGTGCAACTCCCATCATTAAGCAGGAGGTGTATGACACTGCCCTCTAAAGGGGAAGACAGCACAAATTGGCTGCAATGCTGTTATTGTGCCATCCCAGGGAAGCAAAGGATATGCTTCTCCTCTCTTATGCGACCAAGCCTCCACTTTGAGATCTAACTTGGAAATTCTGAATTTGGTCGAGCATTTACAGGATAGTGTTGAGTGCGGGTCGTATTCTTCTTGATAAAGTGCCTCTTGCAGACAACTCAACCCCCCCCCCAACTTCCCAGGCTAAATGGCTGTTTTAGAATAGAGCTTCTTACTTGCAGTGCATTTGAATGAAGGACAGTGTGTCTTAGAGACCGAACCCTGGCACTGCAAGCTTCATTTTCCTGTGTCTTATAAATGGACATCAAACAATACAACCGTCATTCATCACATATAACTACATTTCCACTCAGTTCAGTTTATCATAATATGGTTTGTTAACAGTAAATGCTAATCATAGGCATGAAGAGGGCTGCTATGTGTCTGGCTACACTGTGTTGGTACCATTCCAACCATCCTGATTGGTATGCCACACAGTACAGTATGGACAGTTATAGTATTCTACCATGGGGAATCATGACTGGATTTTTAGTTCTTAAGGAAATGGAAGATGCCTGTCAGGATACATTGTGGTTGTCGAGTATGCATTTCTCATTTTGAGGATGGAAACACAAAAAAGTGTGCTTATCAAAGTGTACCGATGGCTGAAAAGCAAACACTGAAGGCCTCGCAGAAAAACAATGGCAAGATTTTGCGTAGAATCTTCTGTATAGAATGCACACTCCTAAGTAATACTAGTATTAAAATCGTTCATTCATATTCAGAGCAATGCATCTTGACTATACAGCAGCTGTAAAAAAAAAATAGTATGAAGTCATTCAACCGTGCAAAGCTGACATGAAGGTGATTTTTTATCACACTGCAATCCGTGATGGTGTGTGAGCCTCTCTCCTTGTAGGGACACACAGTTTTTCATCATGTTGTTGGTTGCTTGACCTAAATTTCAGTCAAATGAATCTATGGAGGCATGATAATTATAGAGTGTTTTATGTTCTTCAAAGTGTGGCACAATGACAATACAGTGGTGTGAAAAAAGTGTTTGCCCCCCTCCCCTGTTTGTCACACTTAACTGTTTCAGATCATCAAAAGAAGTCAATATCAGTCAAGGACATCACAAGTGATCACAAAATGCTATTTTTAAATGAAATTATTTATTATTAAGGGAGAAAAAAAATCCAAACCTACCAGCCACCCTCAGCAGCAACAACTGCAATCAAGCATTTGTAATAACTTGCAATGAGTCTCTTACAGTGTTTTGCAGAATTGTTGTAATTCAGTCACATTGGACGGGTTTTCAGCTTGAACCGTTTTTTTAAGGTCATGCTACAGCATCTCAATAGGATTCAGGTCAGGGTTTTGACTAGGCCACTCCAAAGTCTTCAATTTGTTGCTACAGAACAGGAAGTTGGTGTCAGCTTCAGGTTACCAACAGATGGCCAGACATTCTCCAGCATTTTTTTTTGGTAGACAGCAGAATTCATGGTATCATCTATCACAGCAAGTCTTCCAGGCCTTGAAGCCGAAATACAGCCCCAGACCATCACACTACCACCACCATATTTTACTGCTGGTGTGATGTTCTTTCTTCTAACCAGATGTAATGGGACACACACCTTCCAAAACGTTAAACTTTGTATTTTCTCAAAGATCTTGGGGATCATCAAGATGTTTTCTGGCAAAATTGAAAAGAGCTTTATTGTTCTTTTTGTACAGCAGTGGTTTTGGTCTTTCTTATAGTGGAGTCATTTCACCATTTGGGGATAATGGCTCTCACTGTGCTTCACTGGAGTACCAAAGCTTTAGGAAAGGCTTTATAACCTTTTCCCGACTGATAGATGATCAGGTAATCTCAGTTAAGTTATGTTTTAACTTGCCACTGGCCATGTCAGTTTGAATATTTTTTCTCCCATAATAAAAAAAATGCATTATGTGTTCAGTTGTGTTGTCATTAACTAATATTTAAATTTGTTTGATGATCTCAAATATTTCAGTGTGACAAAAAAAAAAAAAATCAGGAAGGGGGCCAAGACTTTTTCACACCACTGTATACCAGTTATACAATTCTCCCTTAAACACCTTAAAAAATCTGGAACATCTTTTGTGCCTTTTTTTTTAGCTAACACCAGACTCTGTTTACTCACTCATTGTAGGAACTAAAATGATGTGTATTTTGCTTTCAAACATAACTGAATTTCGCTTAGCAAGTTGGGGATTTTTTTTCGTATTCCTTTTAAGCTGCTGTGCCTCCCTCGAAATTACCGGCACATGATTATTTGAGGCTGCACAGCGGACGAGTGGTTAGCGTGCAGGCCTCACATCTAGGAGACATGAGTTCAATCCCACCCTTGGCCATCTCTGTGTGGAGTTTGCATGTTCTCCCCGTGCATGTGTGGGTTTTCTCCGGGTACTCCGTTTTCCTCCCACATTCCAAAAACATGCTAGGTTAATTGGCGACTCCAAATTGTCCATAGGTATGAATGTGAGTGTGAATGGTTGTTTGTCTATATGTGCCCTGTGATTGGCTGGAGACCAGTCCAGGGTGTACACCGCCTCTCGCCCAAAGACAGCTGGGATAGGCTCCAGCACCCCCGCGACCCTCGAGCGGATAAGCGGTACATAATAAGTGAATGAATGAATGAATGAATATTTGAATTATCAGATGGATGTGACTCCTTGTTCCCGGTGCCAAAATAGATTGATATGGTTTTTAGAAGGCCAAAGTCAGGTAATTGCACATTCCAATTCTATGTCTTGTTTTGTCTTGTATTCCATAGTTTGACTTTTCAGTCTTCCCGTTTTACCTTTAAAGTGTCCAGTATTTGTTCAAAGGAAAAGGAGCCATTGTTTGAATCCCACTCAAGTTGTGTTATTGTCTCAGAAGCCTTAATTGATGTGTCTTGCTCTTGTTAAAGTTGTGTCTTCTTCTTGGATTCAATCGGAAATAGTCAAGCACTTTGTACTAAGTGAAGTATATGATAAAATGTGGCCGTGTACATTATATAGTGTACTTGACACTTGACTTATGGTGGGGTCCGTACAGGATGAAGGAAATATGTTTTTCTTTTTTTTTCCTATATATGTACTTGTTGTCTTATATCAACTGCATTTATTATCCGTATAACATATTTATTAATTTTAAAACACTATTTGTATTTTTATATGGCCTAGTCAGAGATTTACAAGCTGGGTGCTGAAATGAGACATGGGGGGGGGGGGGATATGAATTTATTTTAAAAGGCCACTCAAGCCCGACACAATACTCCACTCCTGACTGGAGAGACAGTGCAAGTATTTATCGGCTTGTATGACATACAGTATATCTAAGAAATAAAGATAATAATAACAAAACTAATAATAAGCTCACATATTAATTTAGAAGGACTTTTCATGACACTGTCACCTTTATAATATATATATATATATATATATATATAAAATGTATATCAATGCATTAACAAAGGGAGAGGCACTTTTGTGGGGAGAGAATAAATGCTACATAAAGATTACTGGTACATAACAGTAATAAAGCCTGTTCTAAATATTGCCATATTTGCAGTACCTAAACTTCCAAAAATCATTTATTTCATGTGTCTTGACACTGATGACTTGAATGTAGATGTGTGTGTGTATGTATGTGTGTTCCTTCTTCAATGCCTGGGCTGCTTTGCACAGCCAACAGCCATACATCCTCTGCTATTATAGTTCTATACTTTTATACAAATACTGTATGTTTATGTGTCCCAGTCAGCACATTTCCATCCAGGCTATACTCACGATCAACATGTTTGTACAATGCGTGTACATGACTCTTATGTGTCGATACAGTACAAGAGGGCACAGGGTTGTGGAGTACACAGTACAGTGCATTACTGACAATATTCCCTTTAATTCTTTAGTGGAGCGGGTCCATTATAGTCTTCTTATTGAGGCCATGTTGCACCAGAATAGAAGATGGCAAAAACAATGTATTACCGTGGCAAAATGTCTTGTGTGTTTGTTTGTGTGTGTGTAAAATGAAGCACATGTGCACTAAGTGTATGCATGTTATCGTGAGGACACTTGGGGTGTTTATCATGTGACCAAAGTGGCCATTGCTCAGTCTTCAGGTTACTTCATTGCGTTATTGTCTAGAAAAGGCTTGAGTATGTTTTGTTTTTCCTAACGCCAAGAAGCTGATGTTTATTTTTGTATACTTCCATTGCAAAGGAATACTTCCCTCTCCACTACAGAATTTCAATTGATGGGGTCTACTTCTGGTACTGGATGGTACTAAGTATAACTGTATTTAATGTTGAAAGCATGCCCTCAATGTCAAGATAAAAGAAATATATATATATATACAGTATAATCATTATTTGTACACAATGGAGCATATCTGGACTTTTGTTTTGTACTCTAGCATGCAAATTGCTGCTGCTCTTTGTTTATTTTAGGATTACTAATTAGAGAAGATCTTTTGTTGAGAAATATGACTAAGAGAGAGTGAAAGATGGCCGTTATTTTATTTACAATGCTGCTGAGTAGCAATAAAACTTTTTACTGTGAATCTTTTTGTCTGATGTCCAACATTCAATGATCATTTCATACTAATATCATGTATTTTTTTTTATTTTATATATCCAGTCTTAGAACTGGATTGGTTTGTGGATTTGATCATTGAGCAAAATGGGCTAAATGGTTACAGGCTGCCTATGAAGAGCTCTTGAATACAAGCTGGGAGTCTGCCATCTGTTGATGAAACGCAGAATGACATCCTAAATTAATGGGAGGATAACGGAATTCCATTTTTTTAAATGAGTTCATAATATTTTATTCTAGAAAAGGTAGCTGACAGTACAAAAGTATGTAAAAATAACATGAAAATACAAAGAGTAAAACATTCATAATTAATTCAGAAAGTTTTAAAAAGATCTGATGAAACCATCCATCCGTTTTCTATTACGCTTATTCTCACTAGGATCTCGGGTGGTTAGTCTTCTGCTTCTTCATGTCCCGCACAGTTCGGAATGCTCTAACAGCTAACACGGCACCAAAGACGAACACAAAGATGCCCAGCACGCCAAAGAGGCCTCCGGCAATGTCTGCACCATGAAACTGGCACTCGAATCCCTTGTGACCTTTGCTCTTGTACATCTGCTCCCTCTCCTTGCAGATGGGGTTGTTGTAGTTGTCCTGCAGCTTGATAAAGAAGAAGACCAGCGCCGCTATGTAGCCCAAGCCGATCAGCAGGTTCACCAGAGCCTCCCCGAGCAGTAAGGGTGGGTAGCGGTAAGTCATTCGGAAAATCCCCAGAGCCAGCATTGCCAAAGCGTAGATCATTACAATCCCGCCGCACGCCATGGCGAAAGCGTACGGAGGCCTCTTGAGTTCATTGAACAACTGGTCCAGCTCCATCACTCGCTCTGCTTCGGCACCTTTAAAGGCACTGGCCCCTCCAAAGTGATAGTGGTAGATGCCGCCCAGGCTGGCCAGGTTCCGGTAACCTCCATTGTTGCTGTGTGGCACGCCAGCACAGATGATGATGAGAAGATTGACAAAAACCTCCATCAGCTGACAAAGACCTGGAAGACACATGAGAACCAAAACCTGAACAAACTAAATTACGAATAACAGGGTCAATCAACAATTGGTCACAATCATTCATACATCTATTTTCTATACTTCTTATCTTTATGAAGGTGAACTGGTGCCTATCGTTTTATATATTTTTGTCTCATACTATGACAGGTTAATTGGTGACTCCAAATTGTCCATAGGTATGAATGTGAGTGTGAATGGTTGTTTGTCTATATGTGCCCTGTGATTGGCTGGCGACCAGTCCAGGGTGTACCCCGCCTCTCGCCCAAAGACAGCTGGGATAGGCTCCAGCACCCCCGCGACCCTTGTGAGGATAAGCGGTAGAAAATGAATGAATAAATAAACTATGACTTTGTGATCATAATCAATAACTTTTTCCTAGCCTAATTTTCCAAAAATGGCAACATTTCTCATATTATGACTTTTTCTCCTTAAATTTGTCAACTTGATGCTATTTCTTTTCTTAACATTATGACGTAACTCTTAATATTTATTCTTGTAAATTTTTCTTACATGTTTTTCTTGTAGTATTATGACTCATATTTTGAATTTGTCATCATAATATTATGAACTGCCCCCCAACATGATTTTCCTTTTTTTTTAACTTGAATTGTTCTAGTTATTACTGTTTTTTTCTGAATGTTATGACTTTCCTCTCTTAATAGTTCATCTTTATTCTTGTACTTTTTTCCTCACATTGTACTGTTTTTTTTGTTTAGTTTTCTTGTTTAACTGTATTTTTAGCATGTGCTAAACACAATTAAAAATGTTCCCCTCAAGTTATACTTTTTTTGCTTTTTAAAAGGAAAAAAATAGCATCTCATCAGTGACAGCGTATTATTGGCAATAACTTTCTCATGTTACACTATTTTTCAACTTTATTCTTATACATTTTTCCTCATAGTATTATGACTTTATTCTCATAATATTATGAGTTTGTTATAATATTACAAACTGCTCCCAACCTGAATTTCCTTGTTTGTTTCTCATGTTGCATTTTTCCCTTACATTTTTACATTATATGCTACTTTCTATTAATATTATGACTTTAGTCTCTTAATATTTTGTATTTCTTGTTATAAAATTACTACTATTCCTATTATATAGGTTCCTTGTTAAGTGATATTTTGTGGGCTGTAAATGGTCCCCAGACACTCCTGAATTAACCTAAGCTCTATGTTTTTGGTCTGTGGGAGTAAGCCAAAGAAAACCCACACAAGCATGTGTGTGACAGATGTGCTAACTGTGCTGCCTGAATGATATAATTTCAATCATACGTCAAGCAAAAGTTTATGGTAAAAACTACAGTCATACAACTTGCCTCTACTGGTGAGGATGTATCTGAGATTGTAAAGAGCTTCTCTGTGTTGTCGTTCGTAATACTCCTCCTCGGAGTGATACACAGAAGACTGTTCGTATCTGTGAATCAACACAATTGACAGAATTTCTAACAAAAATTGAATCCGTTATCATGGTTAAGTCAACACTCACGGTGTTGAGGGTTCCAGATGGTGGTGGTCTCTAAAAGTAGTCTCTTGGTGAGATCCACTCCTCATGTCCCTCTGTCCGGACCTCTTGTCACCAGCAGAGCTTCTCTCGTCCTCAGCTCTTGGGTTGTGTTTGCGAGTTCTGCTGTCATATTTATGCAAATTATCTGCACTGTGAGAGGAATCCCGGTCCCTATTCTTGTACTCTCCATACGCATCACTCCTTGGCTGGCTATGATCCCTTTCTGGCATCTTCTTCTCTCTGGCTGGAAAAAAAATTAAAAGATATGAATTCTAATGCAAGACCTTTCAAACAAAACATCAGTTTGGGGAATCAACACAAATGTTTTAAAGCGGATCAATAGCTGTCCCCGCTAAAGTCACAGGGGTATGCTGGAGCCTATCCCACCTGACTTCAGGCTCGAGGTGGGGTACACCCTGGACTGGTTGCCAGCCAATCACAGGTTACACACAACCATGCAGTTTAATAGGTCCATTTGGCGCTTAAGCAACACTGGCCACCAGCAGCACTGACTTACAAAGGTAATACCGCTCAAGTTTGATCCACACTGTCAGGTGTACCTATCGTTCAGGTCGCAAAGGCATCGTTATCATAAAGAGCATGTTCGATTCAGCCTATTGAATCGCATTACATTGTTTTTATGTGGAGGGCAAAGCTAAGATAGCAATCCTAGCTCGTGTAACACGAATACGTCACGGGTTCCAAGCAAACATTTATAGTGATCGAGCGTGTGTGATTTTCCATAGTTTTACAGTCGGATTCGTGTGTGCTGATCGCCTTATGTAACACAAAGCTAGATGTGAAGATTTCCTACCTTTGTTTGTGTAAACAGTCCACTTTTGGCGGTGTTGTTTTCCGTCCGATTACGGAGGAGAAAAAATAGTTCCGGTTTTCTGGTTTGGGCAACTCACCTGTTGTGCACCACGCCCCACTGTCTGTTTGCAAGATAACGCTTTTAATGGTACACAATGAGTGCTGTGCGCAAGTATTTGCGCAAGTATTTTAAATCCAATGCTTATAATTGGAATGTTATTGTACTTGTGTTTTATTTGAGAATTAGTCAAACGCGTTTGACCCACATTTACCTATTGACTTCGTGCCGTGACACGTAATGGTTATCCTAACAATGTATGCATTTCATAAAATCAATTTACAGTTACAAATTGTAATTTATTATCACTAAATGCACCAAAATCATAGAAATGTGATCGCACATGGTCTAAAACTGATATAAAGTTTGTCGTTATAGTATTCAACAGTTACGCTCGTGTTTCCGCTTGTATGGTCTTTTTGCCTTCAGAATAAAAAATAATTAAATATTCGATAAAATCCTGGGTGTTGCGTCACCATATCACAAAAACAGCAACAGGTTTTGAGCACTCAGTGATTAATAATGAATGCAGAAATAATGCATGCGAATGCATAGTGTTAGAGTAAGGTGGAATATGTAGGTGTGGGGGCTTTATTATGAAGGTCAACAAAAGGCTCAAACCGGAAGTATATGGGGTTATTCCTTGTGATCACGACACACTGACAAGCCTCCCAGCGCTCGTTGGACTAGCAAGCGAAGAAGACGCTAGTTAGAAATGGCGGTGACGGCTAGTCACGCGGCATGAGGTGCTGAGGCAGTGCATGGATCCAAACCCGTGAGTGCTAGGACAACGCTGGGAAAAATGACAATGGTGTCGAAGTAGGACGGCCGTTGTGACTTGCCACTGCAACGCTACAACATCTCCCCAGGAGGCTTTTCATCTTGTCAAAGAGGAGGAAAAAGAATCTCACTGGGAGCATGGCTTCTTACAGCAACCAGGTAGCAAGCTAGCTGGCTAGTTAGCAGGCTAATGTTAGCATGTTTGCTGCACTGACTGTAACGTCCTTTTTAGCCCTCGTTACCGTGTAAACATTAGACAAACACTCCAATTTTAACTACTTCCACGACAAAAGTAACATGTTCTCTGCACAAATGGGGCGATATATTCTATTAGCCTACTCTTGTCATTTTCAATAGTGAGTGTCGAAAAGTGCTTGCTAATGCCCCCACTAAGCCTCATTGAAACACCACCAGCATGGCTAGCTCACAGGCCCCACGTTCCACTCGTTGAGGGTAAACAATTGAGCTATTTGCAAGACGTTTTGAATGTAAATGACTTCGAATGCTCCTTTTACCCGACACTGGTGACACTTTCAGGTGGGAGGCCACAAGTGTCCGATGGTTATTCTCAAAGAGTCAAGTGACACGGAAAAGTGCTGCGTGTTTGCATGGCCCACCTGCTCTGGCCACGGGCCTTCCCGACTGACTATTTCATTTACTGCTTATTGGTGTTATCAATTTCTCTGTTTAGTATGTTAAATAGGGCACATTTGTTTGTTAAAATATATTGTTTCCTACATTATAACATTTAAGCTGCAATAGGGCTTGAACACACATACTTTACCATGGACTTATCCGTTAGCCAGCTAGCAGCTTTACACGAGTGGTGGGGGTTTAATGTTCCTTTGCACGTTTGCTACTAGTTTGAGCTTTGTACACAGGCGATCTTGATTTATATATAGAATAATTTGTCTTTATATTTACACTTGTGCCTATGAAATGAGCTTACATGTTTAGTGTTTACAGTACGCCATGCTCGGAGAGTGGGCCAGCTCACATGCTTTGGGTCGTATATCTTCTGAAGTTAACTGTCATGTGGGAAGGCAAGTGTAGCTCAGCAGTACCGTACACACATTGTAGCGCTTGAACCATATTCGAGTTACTTTTAGGTGCCGTTACGCTCGAGGCAAGATTCAGAATAGTGTAACTGAATATACATGCGTTCAAAATGCCCGAGTACCGCCTTGATTACGATTTGGGAAGTGGCCGTTGAGTATGTGGAGTTCATTCATGCACATGTTTTCCAGGGCATCATGAACGTGGAAATTCAGCAGTTCACCCCCAAACCATTTTGGTCAAAGTATTTCCACAAACGAGCCATCATCAGTGGGGTGTGTTAAAGGCTAAATGAAGTCCAGGCTTACCAAATGGGATCTGCCTGATCAGTGTCCTCAGGCACTTATATTATTACATTTGCCCAAGGGATGGGCGATTATATTGTTTTATGTATCGGTATAGATTCTGTCAATGATAAGAAAATGACATACTGCATTAGTTGAATGAAATGCTGTCATCATGAGAAAGACCATTCAAGTACCGGGAAAGTATTTATTTGGCAGAGCACTCAATCATGGCACAAAATAATTATAAACACAGAACGTGTGCTCATTTGTCATTAAATACTGAATAGAACACTAATAAAAATACTCAGAGGTGAAGCAAATATTCAACGGTGAGCTACTGCTAGCTTACGAGCTACCTGTTGGAGAGACCCCAGTGGTAGCTTCAACTATCTTAAAGCTGATCATGCCATGTGTTTGTTGAGCAACTCCTGTTTTGAAGACAAGCCATGAGTATTATGCTAACGAGAGCAATATTAAGTGACACTTTAAAGGGGAACTGCACTATTTTTGGAATTTTGCCCATCATTAACAATCATTATGTGAAACATGAACACAAATTTCTTTTTTTTCTGTGCATTATAACACGGGAAAACAATTTAATTTAAGATATAGCTTACAATTCTGTAATTGGGATATACTGATTTTGACTATGAAGCCCTGTAAAAGAAAATGTTGCATTGTTTCATATACATGCTGTGATCATGCATTAATCATGCACTGATGATAACATGTAATAGTTACAGTATATTGCTACAACACGCTCACCTCATCGTCATTCACAGATGCAAGAGTGGAAAACTAGCTCTCAATTTTGCTACAAAGACTCAACAAGATGCTTGTTTGCCTCTAGCATTTTTTACCTGAGGACTGGAGCACACATCTTGTGCTGGAAGACACAGCCATCCTCATGAAAGCACTGTTGTTAACAGAACTAGCATAAGTATGTGTATCAATGCGCAGAGAAAGGAAGTTTCTGTAGTGTTTTAAATCATCAAAATGCGTCAAGATATACTGCAATTATTAGATGTCAGCATCAGTGTACTAGCTGAAATTAAATTTTCTCATGTTACCTCGCACAGGAAAGGGAAATAAATATGCGCTAAGTAAATATTAAACGGAGAAGCGGTGATGCAGTTTTTTACCGTTTTTGTAAAAAAAAAAACTTCTGGAAAGCACATGGTTCTAGCTCACATAGTAGTTGGTTAATATTCTGCATTATGTGTTGGTAGTGTATTGTCTGTTTTTATCCACCTATTGTGTTGCTGTGTGTTTGTAGTTCTTTTGACACCAGGAGTAGGAATTGTGTGTGACGTGGTAACTCTCCACTAATATGGTATGCCTCACACAGGTACACTACACTTGAGTACCATCTCAAACATGACGTGACACAATGATGATATGATAATCTTAATGGGTTTTTTTTCCATCAATTAAAATTGTTTACATTTATACTGGTATACGTCATTTTCTTATCATTGGAAGAATCTATCGGTTAAAAAGAAACTATTGCCCAACTCTAGTAACCTAAATCTGAAATGAGCAAAGAGCTATACAACTGGGGGATACGCTATGGAAGTTAACTATTCATCCATCTAACTATTTTCTATGCCGCTTATCCTCGCTTGGGTCATGGAGCCTATCTCAGCTGACTTTGACAGAGAGGCGTGGCAGAAGCTAACTAATGAAAGTTAATTTGATGTGATTATTATGGAAAAGCGTCCATAAATTAATTGTATTAATGTTATGGAATATGTGAAAGCTTGCCAATAAAATATTTTAAAGCTGAGGTAAGCATGTGTAAGTTATATTTGTATTGTTGAATGTTCGCTTTTGACAATACAAAATATGTTTTAAAAAGTTATGCTTACCATATCAAAAGGCGGTGGTTGTGCCAGCGCTAAAATTTTTACTTGCAGAAATTGGTAGGTGTTTCCTTCCTTACTCATACCCTCCATAGTTCATGCTTGGTTATTCTCACTGTTACTATATGTTACCAATGTGCAGCTACCTTCTTAAAGTGCACACAGTAGCGCGTACGTGTTGAATACATACATTGGTGTGTGTATTGTCCTTGCTAACCTGCTAAAATGATGCAGATGGCCAATTTGTTGTAATCCTCAGTCGAAAGCAACAGCAAGGGAAGATTAGCAAGCTACGTGTGGCACGCCTACAGAGGAAAGCAAAGCAACATTCACTCTGTTGTCATTGTATTAGCCACCCTGAAACTGTTGGATTATGGCTGGCTGTTTGTCCCCCCGTAGTGCAATTTCAGCAATGCTGGCCCTCGCGTGGGGCCTCTTTGCAAAGCGTTCCATGTTGCTTGACTTGCACTTTCTTTTTTCTGTGCACCTACCCATTCACGTTTCACTATTTAATTTACCGTGAGGAATTGACCAGCGGCATGGATCATGAGTTGGTGTCACCTTTGCACTGTGGATTTGTGTGTGGACTGTTCACATGGATGCCTGGGTTGCACCTTTCTGCTACAATTCTGAATTTTGTAACACAACAACATGCAATAGTTTCAGAAAGTGAGATGAGGGGACTCGTATCATCCAGTTCTTCAAGGTCTTTATTTTAGTTTTTAATTCACTTGGCCTTACCTCAAATGTAATTGCATTGAGAACATTTTGATATAACATCCATCTATTGTCTTATACTGAAATTTCTGTCACAGGGGGTTGGACCAATTGGACGTAAAAGGATAGTTGGGATTTTTTGACATGAAGTTCCATGACACCACCACAGTGCACACTACAGCGGTCGTCATCCGTGCATGTAAACACTGTTTAAATGAAAGTGATTGTGAGGGCTACCTTTTTTGTCAGTATGGTTTGGTGACACCAGTGTATCATCCCTCTGAATGCATGTTGTTTTAAGAAGCAAAATGCTTTACTTTTCTGACCCTGCAAACTGGATAGTATTACTTTCTTCTTTACTAGAAACTGATCAGAACTCTGCTCATGGGGCAACTGTGGGTGGAAGGTGGTGCACTACTACATTGCTGATAGGGATGTCATACAGTGCAACTTCATGTCAAAATAATTTAATAGTCATGTCAATCTGATAATATTATTTAAAAAAAAAAAAAAAATTAAATGTCCTTTGGGCACTCCTCACTTTTAAATAATGAGAATAATACCACAGCTATCAAACTTGCACACTCCACCAAGGTCATGTTTGTACTGATTTCTCTCCACAGTATATCTTCGGGGAATTCAGCCCTGATGAGATCAATCAGTTCTTTGTGACTCCACGATGTTATGTCGAGGTAAGTGGGTCAGCATCATCTCTTGACAGGTATTGTTACGTCAAAATGATTCATCACTTTTCCCCAATGTTAACTGCTGTATCAGTTGCACAACGAGGCTCTCAATGAATTGGGCCGCAGATTTAATTGCTCAGATTTAATGGCAGGAGGAGCACCTAAAATACAAATTGACTTGTATACTAATACATCTGATTGATTGATGTCGACGCCACCTGCTGCATAGAGCTGCAGAACACACTGGTCACAATATTATATAACACTTCATAAGATGTCAACATAACATACATAGTAATTATCCTTCCATCCTCTTGCGTGTTAAAATCCAGAAGTTGTCCAGTGGATCCATGGTGATTGATTATAACAGTCTTTGTGGTTTAAAGGGGACCTATTATGCTCATTTTTCAGCCCAATGTATTGAGTTTTGGACTCCTATAAAGCAGCTACACAACGCACGCAGAAAGCGGTCTAGATCTTCCATAATCTGCACCTGTTCCAGCTGTATTTCCTTGGATTTCCAAAATTGTCTGTTTTAATTTATTCCTCCCATGGCCCACCTTCAGGCACTCCAAGGCGATTGGTCCCGAGTACTGCTGAACCCCTTTTTCTAATTTTGTCGGTATAGGAGCGGATGACGAATGAATGAACCTTTGTATGGTTACTAAGTGGATAGGACCTACAGGTAGTTTTTTATAGGTCAGAAAAGTGGAAAAAGCATAATAGGTCCTTTTTTAAACATGTTTTTGTCTTTCATTTGTAATAGTTCTGATTTGAGGCTTCTTCTCTTTACAGCTTCCACCATTCAATGACAAAGTGCCGTGCGTCAGTCAGTCTTCTGGTAGGCACACTTCTCCGCCCCCCCTCCCGCCTATGAGTCTCGTGTAGCCATTTATCTCTTTAAGGGCTTTGACTTTAAAATTGTAATACTATTACTATCCTAGGCTGAGCTGGGGTCACCTGGCAGAGAAAGGGAAACTTTACATTTTTTGAATGTATTTGTAAACAAATTTGTGCCGTAAAAGACACAAGTACATTGTTGTATAATTAAGAATTTATTCAAATAAATCCAAAATGTAAGCCACCAATTACGTTTGCACTTGACATTTGCTTTAACTTGATTTGTATTGACTATTTAGGAGGTTACTGCACTCCTGCTGTACCCTATATTATGGAGTCAATGGGACTGCAGGGTTGCGGTGAGTTGAGGAGCCCGACACATTGTAGCTTGACTAGGTCTTGTGCATTTGCTGTAAAACTTAAACTCCAGCCTTCAAAACTGGTGGCTTCCTAAACCTTTACATCTGTATTCTTTCTCTTGCCTGTGGTAAAATCTGTAGAGCTTTGCATGCTCAAACATATCTTATCTTCTCTTGCATAAGATGCTTTTCACCTCTGCAAAGCCCCAAGATGACTTTAATTTTGGTGGGAAGAATTTGAGTTATATAACATGATTTAACAGGGCATATGAATGGTTTTGTGTTCCTAACACCTGTGTACCCACTCTGCCAATTGTGGCGGTCTATTCTACTATTGATTGCAGTTTTTTGGCGTGTGATTTCAGTCCTACTAACAGGGCGACTTTTCTTATCTAAGCAGAGCAGGTAACTGCAGTTTTCATGCCCAGTTGACCATTGAAGGTCACTGCTTTGTGTACTTTGCCTTGTCAGTTTGCTTAGTCATTATGACAAAACGTTTTCCCCCTAATTTGCACGCACTAATTTTTGTTTCTTCACTTTTTCATTTTGTATCTCACACTACATAGCAGTCATGCAATACATTCTAACAGTGTTTACTATTGATGGCATTTGTATCTATTAGGGATGCTCCGATCAGGGTTTTATGCGGCTGATCATCCATGAGTGAGACCGTCAATACCGATCACATGGATTAACCATACAATGATGGGTGCGAGGGCCGCATTACACAGTTAATTTGACCCTTGACAATTAATTATAAAAAAAAAAAATGTGCTTACTTGTCATATACTTGTCATATTATTCTTGTCACTGAAGCCTACAGAATCACTGAAGGGACATAACAGATCGCCGGTGCTAGTCAGTGGCTCCAATTTGCTTATTCTAAACGTAAATGTTTTAGGCTACAAAAAACATAACACTTCCAGGCGGCATGAGAGGCATTTATCGGCATATGCTGATCCCATGTTATTTACGGAAATCGACTGATACTAGTGTATCAGTGACTGATCGATCGGAGCATCTCTAGTATGTATACATTGTAACCACATTGCACAGGATGTTTTGGATTTACAGTGATAAAATGCCTACTTGATGTGCTGTCTTTTTTTTTTAAATATCCAAGTAGGGCTTGGCGATATATATGTATATTTTTTTAAATATATATTTTAAGCACAATATCAAAAAACAAGCATATCGTTCATATAAAGACTGGATTTGATACGGAGGTCTGATGGTATGGATGTTCATGTTCATTAAGTTTGTAGCTTGTCGCTATCGCCATTGTTTACACTCTGGAGCAGCTGTTAGCTTTGGACATCCCTTTGCTACGGCGAATGATCGGATATCCCCGTGGAGATATGGAGGTAAAGAGGCTGCATAGCGGGAGTGAACAGTGAAAAAGACGGTATAAAGGTTGCTGTATAAAGACCATGTTTACTGTCTGTTGTCATGGGGACTGTGAGATGGATGTGCAAAACCAGCTGCGCAGCGCAGCGTGATTGCACTGAAGATTGAACAGTATGTTTAACTGTCTCTATACTTATTTTAAAAAGAGAATATACTATTTTATTTCAGTGGCTATTTTTCTATAAGATTTACATTTTAATAAAACTTTGCACACATTTGGCTTTGATGTTTGTCTAAATTCAGTTTATGGAAAAAATGTTGATATATATCGATATTCTACCTAAATATATCGGGATATGAGTTTTGGTCCATATCGCCCAGCCCTAAATCCAAGGCATTTGGCACATTTTTAAGTTTTTTTTTTTAGAGTAGTCTTTTAAATTTTTTGTCTGATGACCCTGTCATAGACAGAGTATGTGTATATTATGAAATCAAATTGAATATTTTTTTAATAGGCTTTATGCTGTATTTGAAGAGACGGCCTCACGTTTATATGTGACTAATTGCTTTGCATGTATACTGTTCTCTGCAGGAGAAGACTATCAGCGCATTAAGTTTGGTGTTGATGAGGTGATGGATTCCAAGCCTGTTGGTGTGAACGAATCTTTATACAAGGTGTCGAGCACCTTGAACCCCCAGGCTCCAGAGTTCATCCTGGGCTGTCAGTCGGCCCAGAAGGCCCAACAGACGATGACTCAAGCAGGTGACGGTCCTGATGGAACCCACTTCAACTCTGTGGATGGGCTTGAATCGGAGGCTTCGGCCCTGGACCACCATCGGGTCTGTCAAGACATGGATGGGCTGCCCGGCAGCCTGGGACAACGCGAGAGGAAGAAAAAGAAAAAACGGCCGCCGGGGTACTACAACTACCTGGAGCCTTCAGTTAACAACAATGACTGTGCTGCAGATGAAACATCTGTTAGCACACTTGTGAATGGACATGCACTTGGCATCACACAACACAATGCTGAGGATGTGGACTGTAAGACATTATCAGGAACCAGCCTTTCCTCACCTGTTACTGTCTCCACAGCAACAGCTGCTGCAACAGCTTTTGTCCCCACATCCACTGCCAATCAGAGGACTTGTGATAGCCCTGATGACTCCTCTTTGGACTTAACAAGTGGGGTCGCCTCTTTATCAGACAGCAACAATGCAACTTGCTCCTCTTCATCCTCGTCTCATAGCAGAGGAATGACAGAGGGACCAAGGACTGCAGATCAGCAGCCAGATCATTTGGCTTCACAGAGCCCTGAACTTTCAGATAGTCCACAAAGCCCCCGTTCCAAATCACCTCTTCCTGCCTCAGCTGCTGCGGCCACGCCTGTTACAACTACTGAACTAGAGGGAAGGGAGGTAGCAGATAATGGGGTGGCCAATGGCTTAGCAGAGTCTGATACTCCTGTCCGTGCATATGCATGCAAAGAAGACTGTGAGAGTGGGGAGTTGAGCCAGCAGGGCTCTCCAGACGCTACTGCGCAAACAGTGGTGACAGAGTCTGCCCATGCACCTGCAGTTCCAGCTGCACCCGCTGCCAACCCCCCCAAATCTTGGGCAAGCCTCTTCCACAACTCCAAGCCTCTTCCTGGTGGCCCGGCAGCCTTTGTGGAGGTTAAGAATGTTGTGGAAATTGTTGCTCCACCTCTTTTTACATCAGAGACACCTGAGGAGAAACCTGTTGAGGTTAAAGAAGGCCCTGTCCATGTGTCGGAAGATCCTATGGCGCCTAAACTTGCAGGTATTCAATGAAGAGAGAAGTTCACTTTTTGACCACTGGATGGCAGTCTTTAGCTAAGTCTACTTGTGACTGCTCATAACAGGCTTGTATATGATATAATGCAACACACTCTCACTTTTAATGTGTCCAGACGTTAAGTATAACATTTTAAAGGCAGTATTTGCATTACAGATTTTTTTTCCCTGGAAAGCAGTAACTTCAACTCACTGAAAACCATGCACAAGCATGTAGTACTTTTTGTGTAGTGTCATTGTAACCAAAGGTAAAGTGAGCAAGTTGTTGAGAAATGATGCAACTCTCTTGGTAAAGATTGTACCCCTCTGCCAACACGATCGCTGCAGTTGGTTGTGTGCTCTGAGGCTTATACTAGAATTGATCCTGGCATTGCAGGTCATTAGGCCTGTCACGTTAACAAATTTTGCTGGACAATAATTGTCCTACAAATGTTTGCCGATAAACAATATTATTGTCAACATTATTTTGAGATCCATTTTTCATTAATGTAATTATAATATGGCATAATAATGCAAGCACACTATATCCGAGGCAAGAAACTTTTCATTTCTCAAGAGTATTTAACATTGTAATTGCAATATCAAGGGTTCATTCATTAATTTTCTATGCCGCTTGTCCTCACTCGGGTTCCAAGGGTGTGCTGGAGCCTATGTTGGTTCATTTTGGGCGATTGCCAGTCGCAGGGCACACATAGACAACTATCATACTCTCATTGATACCTATGGACAATTTAGAGTTGCCAATGCTAAATGCCAAATGTTTTTGGAATGCGGGAGGAAGCCGGAGTACCTGGAGAAAACCAGATTGGGAGAACACATTTAAATAAATTAAACATAATAAACACATTTAATAATAAAAAGAAAATAAAATGGACTCCCTCTTTTAGCAAAAAATTGCACTTACAGGAAAACTGCATTTTTGGGGAATTTTTGCCCAGCACCCACAATCCTTATGTGAAACAGATGTCTTTCTCTTTTCTGTGTGTTCTAAAGAGGGAAAAACAGCACAAAAAAACAAAAACAAGCATGTGGGAGCTAACAATGCACGCAAAGGGACACACTTATTTCGACCATAAAGCTCCAAGAAGGTCTTGAACGGAATTTCCGTTCAAGACTGATGTGCAGAGTGAACCCTCTTGTTACCCAGATTGAGAGCTGAGGAAAACCAACACTCATGCACAAGTCAATATATTGAAGCCGGCAAAATGATCAAGTTCATTTATATTTATCGTGCAGTTAATTCCTTTATCCAGCATCGTCTGTTATTTCTCAAAGGCTAATTTCTGTTGCATGGTTTACTGTGTGTGAATATGTTTTTGTTTTTAAGGTTCCTCCTCTGCCCTAAGGGAACATTTTCAAGTGCGCAGATTGGTTTAATTATACATTGATACTCAGGAACATGTTTGTACTTATTTGTTCAGAACATTGTCTGTTTATGCTGTTATGTTGCAGAACACACATATTATGACCAAGATGATCTTGTCACAGCTACATCATTTGGGTCTTTTTTATTTTTTTTCACCCTTTCCTCAGTTTAAAACTGTCCACGTTACCATGGGAGCTGTGTTTTGATGGCAGTCTCCCTTCCTAGGCGTGGTAGAGCATCACCTTGTTCTTGTTCAGCGTCTGTTTGTGTTGTCATAAGAGGCATGACTTGAAGAAGGGACATGAAGATCTAATAATCGTTACCACATTACATGTTCTAAGTGGTACATAAGCTACCTCTTTTATGATTGTTGTGTCTGTTTAAATCCCCAGAACTTATTGAGAATGTGAAGTTGATACACAAACCAGTGTCTTTGCAGCCGAGAGGACTTATCAACAAAGGCAACTGGTGCTACATCAACGCTGTATCCTTTCACTATATGTCCTGACAAATATGTAATTGTACTATTAAATTGTGCTTGTCCTTCATGTTTAGGATTTTGTTCAGGCTTGTGTTTTAAGGGGGGGGGGTTGAGAATGAAGAATTAGAATGTCGCCGAATAGAGTCCAGAGATGAAGGCACATTTTGTCTTGTATTCTGATGTGACAAATAACTAATCTGTATGTTTATACGGATCTGCACAAAAGTCATGCCATGGATGCCTTTTGCATTTTTTGTGCATTCCGAATTATAATAGCAGTTTTATTTCCTGACCTGAAGCCCTCAGACTTTACAGGCCCTGATTGCATGTCCTCCAATGTATCACCTGATGAAGGCCATTCCTCTGCACAGTGAAACACAGAGACCGTGCACCTCCACACCCATGATAGACAATTTGTAAGTAATCTTACTGTGTTGTTGATTTGAATACAAGCGCACTCTACTGACTTACTACCTATTTGTGTCCCAACGTGTAAAAGTGTGAGGCTGGTAAATGAGTTCACGACCATGCAAATGCCAACTAAACCCAAGCAAGGTAAGCTGTGAAGACCTCAACCTGCTATGATTTCATTTTTTTTGTCTGCATCACTGAGTTAAAACAATGTGCCCAGCTGTTGGGGATAAGCCGGTGAAAGACATTCGGCCTGGTGTTCCGTTTGAGCCAACCTACATTTACAGACTCCTCACACTTATCAAGTCAAGTCTTTCGGAGAAGGTAGGTCACCTCAACATCTTTTACAGTCTGCTTTTTTATGATGGCTCCTGGAACAGACAGTACCGGGGGGCAAATGTACTTGGTTAACCAAAATACACCAATTAATTTGCTGGAATTTGACAAGGCATGGAAATAAAGTTAAGTCTTGTGCAATGAATGTGCTGAATCCGTCAGTACTCATATCTTTAATGAATTAGGTCATCGTATATGGGTGTCGGTATGCGTGCATACACCTTGACATGTGTTTTGTGTGACAGCAGGCATTCTTTGAACACGTTTTCATTAGTGCAAATGCTCTGCTGCCAGGGCCGACAGGAAGATGCAGAGGAGTACCTGGGCTTCACTCTCAATGGACTGCACGAGGAGATGCTGGCATTGAAAAAACTAATCTCACCCCAGGAAGAGAGTAAGCATCTTTTTTTTCCCCACTCACTCGCACATCACTTCGGCAGAGTGCTGCTTTTCTGCTGTAAATGTTGTGTGATGTTTTTAGCGAACACTCACTTTCCCCATCATGTGCTCCGTGCAGAAGCCCCCACACCTAACGGTCCTGAGGCCCCGCTAGCTGTGAAGGAAGATGACGTTGACAAGGAGGAAGAGGGGAGTGAAGATGAGTGGGAACAAGTTGGCCCCCGTAATAAGACTTCCATCACTCGACAAGCCGACTTTGTCCGCACACCTATCACTGATATATTTGGCGGACACATTAGGTACATGGACAAAATCAATGGTTATATATAAAAAGAAAAAAAACTGGCACGCTGTAAATGTCGAGGTGTGGTATCCACCCACAAACACACTTAACCTCTGGCCCGCTTGAAGCCAAAGAACCAGAGTGGGCGAAGCTCGCTTTAATAACATGTGTGAGCTTCTGGTCTGGCACAGTCATTAGACACTTACTTTATAGATTATTTTCTCAGGATTGTTTTGGAGTAAAAAAAGATCACTGGGGGTGTATGTATATATGCCGCTGTGGTCTGTAATTATAGGTTATTTCAGGCACTTTTAAATGATAATTTAATTAGGTAAATAGAATTTATGGAAGTTTGGAGTTTTGCTGTGCAAAACAAATGTCAGAGTAATTTATGAATATGATCATTCCATCATTATGTAACACTTGATTGTGTTTTTAGCTAAAAATGGTCAAATTTGACCTTGTCTTTTGTTATCTCATATGTCGTGGTTGTGTGTCAACAGGTCCGTGGTCTATCAGCAGAACTCCAAGGAGTCAGCCACACTGCAACCCTTCTTTACCCTGCAGCTGGACATCCAGTCTGAGAAGATCCGCACAGTCCAAGAGGCTCTGGAAACATTGGTTGCACGAGAATCGGTCCAGGGTTACACTTCCAAAACCAAGCAGGAGGTATGAATGAAAAGGAGTACAAAGGACTTTATGCCTTATTTAACATGAGATATGCCATCATTGGCACACAGGACCAAGTGGTGTACTTCTTGGCTTGTCCACATAGGTCAGTTGTGTGAATGTGAGAATCCTGCAACTGATTCCTTTGTTTGTGTGTGTGTGTGTGTGAAATTGTCACCAGTGATTTATCTGAAAACAGTCATGCTGTTATTTTTCTGGGCTACAGCTGCTCTACAGTTTTGCAATGCCCATCTTTATTTTGATTTGACATCAACGTACCGCTGCCTTCTTTGGCTTTGTAGACATCACAAGTGCTCTTGTGTGTTTTTAAATGCCTGCAGAACAAAGTGATTTACGAGGCACATCATTCACTGAGATCGAAATGTTCTTTTTCGCATCATTTTTATAGAGGATTTATCTTAAGCTCTGTAAAACGGTCTCAATCTTTTTTGTGGGACATGTCTTCTTACTTGCACAATTTGTTAGAATTGCTAATTTATTGTGTCCTTGTGGTCCTCGTGTTTAGATTGAGATCAGTCGGAGAGTGACTCTGGAAGAGCTGCCTCCTGTTCTCGTACTCCATCTCAAGAGATTTGTGTTTGAAAAAACGGGAGGCTGTCAGAAACTCAACAAGATCATCGATTACCCTGTTGACCTGGAAATTAGCAAAGGTATGCATGGGGGGATGACAACACACTTTTATTTACAGGCAAGGATTGTTATAGTTTGGATTTGTCTGACGTGTTTTTAAGAGATCCCATTTTTTTGTTTTTTTAATTTAAACTGATACCTACTGGTCAGTAGGTGTCAGTAATGTTCGGTGAGACACAAGCAATACACAAGACATTCACTTATGGTTGGGGTCAGGAACCAACTATTCGCAATAAACAAGGGATTACTGTAGATATGTTATTTACAAATGTACAACTAATATAAACATGCCACACAACAATGTGTCTGTTTTGGTTACAAGTTTTTCATGTGGTATCCTTTCAGACCTCCTGTCGTCTGGAGTCAGGGGCAAAGTTGTGAAAGGCCAAAGAACTTACAGGCTCTTTGCAGGTGAGTTCGCTTCAGGGTTTCCCATATCATTGTTGTTACGATATCGTTCATTTTATTTCCGGCCAACACAGCATGTGCCTCCTTGTTTTCCATCATGTCACTGTCCTCTGGAATTTAGAAATATCTATACAAAAAGTAGGGATTCGCCGATCAATCAGCCACCAATGAATATCATCCGATATCAGATATTTAAGTACATTTTTAAGGAGTATGGTGAGTTTTCGAGGCTCACGATGTGCTCACCAGTCAAACAGTAGCTAATGTAGCTAAAACTCTGGACAACACTTACCCGTATGTGCATGACAATTACCCGAAAAATAATTGAATTCATAGGACTTGACACTGAGTTAGTTGGATTCTGCTCTCATTTGGATCCCCAAACCTTGGAAGTCCTGCTAGAATGCCACCCCCCCTTCCCTTGTTAAAATTTTTTACAAATAATTACATATTTTTTTGTGCCTCCTGGCAGTCAGGACCTTGAATTATCCCCCTTTATAAGGCGCCACGGGCCAATAGCCCTCATAAATAAATGTAAAAATTTCTCTGGATTGGCAGCATAAATCCCTGATTGAAGCATCCCTAATAAAAACATTACTGAGCCATAACTGTCACTGCTAATATAAATTCAGACATGTAGGACATTTTTCAAACGAGATGCTTTTCACGGGAATACTTGTAACTGCTATCTACCACATAAAAACGTAAAATTACAAATTGATAAATCCATTGATCGCATATTGTTGTTTTGTCCTTTCCACTACACTGATAGTGTTAGATAATTGAGAATAGCACATTTTTTCCTGTTGGTGGCAAATATGTCAGCTTGTGGCCTTTCAAGAGAGCATCTGCTGCATGTTTCGACATTGTTTATGGTGACAGTGGTACTCCATATATAGCATCCATAGCATGTCCACAAACACAACAATTTACATTCGTGTTACCCTATTGTTAGAGGTCATTGACCGTAAAGTCTAATGTTAGTAGCTAAACCCTGTCAAATTGCTATCATTAGCAATATGTTAGCACCCTCTATGCAGCAGTTTTAACCTTCTCTGCTCCAGGTTTAAAGTCACTAATGACGCTTTCAAGAACTGTTGACGCGTCTCATCCTCGCTCTTTGTCCCCTGCCAGTGGTTTATCACCATGGGAACAGCGCAACAGGCGGCCACTACACCACAGATGTCTTCCACATTGGTCTTAATGGGTGGCTGCGTATCGACGACCAGGCAGTGAAGGTCATCAACCAGTACTTGGTGGTTAAGCAGACTGCAGAGCGCACCGCTTACCTGCTGTACTACCGCCGCGTTGACCTCTTGTAGACGCACACACACACACACACACGCTTCCTCATCTTACACGTGACACACACATGTGCACACAACACACACACGGAACATATGATGAACAAGAACACTGCCCAACTTTGTTCTCTTGCAAGATTTTCCTCTTCCTCCTTCCCTCCTGTCCCTGCTTCCCTGAGAGCCAGCGTTTTTCCAGCACCTCTTCCCCTCGTCTCTCCCAAGAGGAAACACCAGTTGCATTCACCAAGAATTCCTTGCAACTGCTCGCTCTTGTCTGTGCATCATTGCTGTTTTGTTTATTTCTTATTGCTCCAAAAGTGGCAAGGATGAACTTTTTAAGAGTAGAGGAGGTGGAGGTCAAGGCTCGGACCTGAGATGGACTTCAAGCTCTGTTGCTGGGGGAGTTTCTCTTTACGGAGTGGCCCTTTTTTAAAGAAACGACCCAGATTTTTTTGCCTTTTTAGTCGGACTTTGGGCCACGTAAGGCATTTTGCTTCAGTGAAAATATCTATTTAGAACGAGCGCATTGACGAGGCCTAGCACCAGCATCACCACCAACATCATCATCATTACCACTAGCCTCCACTCCCAAGGCCTGTTGGCTGTCCTTCCCTCCATCTCCTCCCCTTATTTTGGTACAAGTTGAGCCATCAAACACACAGGGAAGTGTGACAGTGAGGAATCGGAACTGAAAACTGTCTGGGTTTATAGCTGTAGGAAGAGTATCTTTAAAAAAAAAAAAAAAAAAAAAAATCTTTAATGCGCTTTAGAATTCAAGATAAGAAGCTTTCTCTGCACAACTGATGTATGTTTATGATATGGCGGGCAAATGCGTGATTGCATATACTTAGAGTAAAATATAAAAGAAATTAGAGCGAAGAAATGCTGACTGAAAACACGTGTTCTCCTTAATAAGGACTGCACTTGTTTTTTAGACTGTTTGCACTGGAGAGATGGCAACTAATAAGACAGATTCCACTGCTAGAGCCGCCCTTTGTTTACTTTGTACATTTCCTTCTCAAACCAATCATTGTCTCTGTCGCCACCTGTGTTCATGTCTGTCTGAGCCACATCATCCATCTAACCTCCAAACTCTGCAGTAAAGGCGGGAGGAAGGGAGGGCGGGTGGCCTTAGGTTCCATCTGTGATGTTTCTCAAGTGACTCGTCCCTGTTGTGCGTGCGTGTTAAAGGGTGGATAAGTGGGACGACACAAGCCCTCAGACGTGCACAAATGGAGATGGTGTTTGCTTTTGTTGAAGAACTAATTTTTTTCTTACATAATTCATTGAATGTGATTATTTTTGTTTGTCCATGCTACTACAAGATGTTTTTAGGGATTTTTTTGGTTTTGGGTCATCACTTATTGGATGTCCTCACACTCATTCTCCCCTCTGACATATTGCTTGCATTTGAATTGGTATTTAAAAGGAAATGACACACAGGCTATAAAGCACAATGATGAATAAAGATGGACTAGTTATTTGCTCCATATTTATTTCACATCTGCACCAAGCAGCTCACATTTTAACACTAACTGTAACCCCAACAAGGATGCATACGTGTTCTCATTTGTATTAAGTTGAAACAAGGGAGCTAGACCCGTGCTCACATAATCTATCTTGATGTCATTAGACCTTTTGTGGCTTTCAAAGTTTTAAACCTTTGCCAACTTAAACCAAAGGATGTCATATTGGAACCTGCTATTTAAGTTTTGGCTCACGTTTTACCATCATTGAGTTGTGCTGCAAGCTTTGTTGTGGCTTCCTGCCAAACTGTGACCTTGATCTTCATTTGCATATTTATTCCCCATAAAAAAAATGTCACAAAATGTTGGGACTTTGAAACGAACAAGCTTTCTGATGTGCGTTTTGTTGTAGCCTCGTTAAAAAAAATGCTACATGCATCATATGTCTTTTCACATGTGCTCCTAACACTATTGTCTGCTGGGGCTTTCAAACAGTCCATTCTGTCTTTTAATTTCAAGCCTTGAGCACTCTATTTTGTTGTTCAAAATAAAGGATTGTGCAAAGAAGCAGTTTGCTAATGAGATGGAGACAAAAAGAAACCCAAACCTTTGCTTTCTTGTACCGTCGAGTTTGTTCCAATTAGGGATGCTCGGATCAGGGTTTTATGCTGCCGATTCTGATCACATGGATTAACTTGGATTAATCGTGTGCTGTTGGCACAGATGGACAATTACAAGGGCCCCTGGCAAATAGCTAAATTAACATTTGGGCAGATTTTTGGGGGGTGAAACCATTTTTTACTATTGACACAAAGCAGATAACAAAACTATTCAAATACATTTATGAACTAGACATCTGTCCTGCTAGACTTAGACAATAAATTCAGTATCCAGGTTCTTTGACTCTGCGAGCTACTCAGTCAGTTGGTGAGATTCTATGATTCTACGCTTGAAATAAGTTAGTACATGCGTACCACATGAAAGTGATATTTTAAAAACAAAATGTCACTGTGGTACATTTGGAGTCCGGAGACCAGAAGCTAGGCAGCCAACTAGCTGCTGCCAAGTATAGTGAGGCAAAGGCTGTAACGATAAATACAACAATAGTCGAATGGGGATAGGTTAAGCTAAATGTGTCAAATACAAGCCACGTCATTTGACAATTCTGCCTAACAGTATTTGTTGCTGCATGCCGATCGGATTTTGTGATAGGCTTTGAAAGGTATTTATGGGCATACACCGATCAGGTGTTAATTTTTTTTTTTTTTTTTACAAAAATAGGCCAATATTGATCAATGGTCGATCGATTGGAGCATCCCTAGTTCCAACAAATTGGAATCAGACGTAAACATTACAGTCTTGGCATGATGCTCAAGGCAAGCAGGACCTCTTTTCTACATGTCAACATGTCGTATTTGTAGCAGGTTCTAGACTGCGGTCGGCCTGGCTGCCTCACACTGCACTGGGGCCTGTGGCTCAGCTCGCTTCTGCATAATGGAAAGCAGACCCATCATTGAAAAATCTGCTATGTCAGTTATTTTTAACCCCTATTTACTCCTTCCTTACAATAGCTAGGCTGTCCTCGAAAATGTGGCTTGCTCTGCTGCTGATAGTCAAGTGTAAATAAATGCATGATTTGATTGATTCCTATGTTTATTCATTCTTAAGGGTTCTATAGACAATATTTTGGTTGCGTACCAAGATATTGCTTTTATGAAAATGTACGTAAAGCACTGCACAAACGACTATTTTCCTGGCTTGCCACGATTTCTAAAGCTGCTGGTGTACCGATGCTGTTCATGTAATAGACCACAGCAGTCAGCCCAACTGTCCATATGGAGCAGCTCCACAACCACATTAAAGAACACTTAGCAGAACCCCGCACAAAGCTGCTTTAGCAACCCCAAATATGTCTCGTCTCTTCTAATTACTTTGCATTCTTTTCCTGGAATTCAAGTCTTTCTAAATTCTCTTGCCAGAAATCACCTCCATTTTTTAAAATGGGATTTTCGTCTGAATGATCTACACCGGAATGCCTCAAAGTTTGGTCCTCCAACCAGGATTTTCTGGAAAGAAGTCCAACAAAAAAAGCTTCATTGTGTGACATCACGAGTCTTTCACTTCTCTCTTTTTTTTTTTTTTTTACTTTTGTGTGATCCTACCACAGATGGGTGTGACGATAAAGTAGAATCAAAAATAGAACTTATTGCAACATAGGGAGGGGTTGGCTGCTTATGAACAATACAATGACTCTTTACTATCCAACACATTCTCTGAACCTGCTACTGACTTAAAGCCTGCCAAGTTGAGGTGCACTCAAAACATATTTGCACACAGCACATGAATTTTGATTTCCACTACAAATCTTTCAGTATGCTGTTGCACTTCTTATAGGAGCCCACTCAGTATAACCATGATATTTGTTACAATATAAGTTTGATATTCTTTGCAATAAGTTGCAATGATGAGGATGCTGAGGTTCTCATCGAGAGTGACCAGGATGGATAGGATCAGGACAAGTACATCAGAGGGACATTACATGTTAGAGGCCCTTTTAGATATAAAGTCAGAGAGGCCAGACTGAGATGGTTGGGACATGTCCAGAGGAGAGATAGTGAATATATTGGTAGAAGGATGCTGCGTTTAGAGCTGAACACCAAAGAGGAGGATTATGGATGTAGTGAAGGAGGGCATGAGGGTAGTTGGTGTGAGAGAGACAGATGCAGAAGACAGGGTTGGATGGAGGAGATTAATTTGCTGTGGCGACCCCTGAAGGGAAAGGAGATGATTCGTGTCAAGTTTTTGTGTCCTTTTGTAGGATTAAATTACCAAACAACAAACTTTCTCCAAGATGACACATAGAATGCAAGATCCTTGTGAAGCCAGTTTGGTCACTACACCGACACTGTGCTTTTGAATTAGCGGGGGTGTCTTTATTTCATGTGTGATAGCCCTATTTCTGGTGTGAGGCTAGCATTCAGAGAGCTGTCATCTGTCCCTTCACAAATCTAATATTTGACAGATGGAGCTCATGACATCTCAAATTGTAGGAGTCATTTTAACATGCAGAGGACCGAATCTCACATCTTCATGGAGCGTAGTGACCACGAGTCAGCGGTGGTGTCAAAAATGATCGATGTGACCTTGGATCATGTCATAATGTGTTACCCAAAATTACATTGGTACACTGCCGTGCCAGTGAAACTGTCAGCCTCAATTCAACAACAACGTAATTAAACCATGTAGCCCTCTGAATCTATTCTAATATTCACAGTGTGACCACTACAGCCTTGAAGTTGGCATCTTGTTTCACAAAAAAAAGCCTGCAAATCAACACGAGGAACCCTGCAGGGGGGCGGGGGGGGGGGTTCCTGTATGAAAGCTGAGCAAATGGTTTATTGTAATGGAGCTCAATTTTCTGCAGGAATGTAGTCTTTCTTTTGAAATGAAAGGTTGTGTTTTAAAAATGTATACCGCTACGAGCCTCGTTAACATGCCTTTTTTTATACCGAAAAACCCCAACATAGAGGTTATACACAAACCGCATATGCAACATGTGGTCTGCACCAAGCTACACTTAAGTGGCTTCAATGTTTTGCGTGGGAGCTAGCACGCTCCTCACGTTGTCTTTTGTAGTAGGACAGTCACCATAACAAATGTTGCGGGTCGACAATTGTTACAAATTAGCGTTCATAATATCGTCAAAAATTTTCGAGACCATATTTGAATTGTTACGAGAGGTTATGTACATTATGTACGCCGTGTATGCAATGTAGCAAGCGACACTGTCTGTGAGCGCACTGTTTTTGCACTGGTTTGTTTACATTTATATGTAAATTTGTGGCGTTCAAACGCCACATTAAGCGTTGACTGTCAGGACAAAGGCTATGCTGCACCTCCAGCCGTATTTATTTATTTTTTTTCTTAACACTTGATAAAACTGTTCGTGATGGTCGTCGATGTGCTCACCTTGTTCATGCTGCTTGTGGTAGAGCAGGGGTCTCAAACACGCGGCCCGCAGGACACTAGTTTGAGGCCCCCGCCTTGATATGAAAGTTTAATGTTAGTGCGGCCCGCGCAAGTTTGATATGGATGCTGTATGGTATCATGTACCCAGAAAAAATTATTACATTTGGTTAATGTTCATGTTAAAAAGGTTAAATAACTGTTAATAGTTATCCTCCCTATCTGTGTGGAAGTGGTAAGTTTTTGGCCTTTTAAGTTTAAAGGAAATAACTTGTAGGCTACCGTTTAGGTCACTAGCTCTCTAGTTTGCGAGTTAGCATGTGTCTCAAGACCCTGCAGTTGCGCAATGTGTTGTAAATAAAAAGAGTATAAATGTGACTATAGTCGTGTTTTGTCATGTCTACAGGGCTCTAATAATGCTTTGTTCATTTTAATCTGAAAAAAATAATTTGTCTACCCACCAACTATATGTGGTTTCTTAAGTTGTTATTTGCTGTTTTATCATTATTATTATATTTATTTATTACTGATTGATTGATTTTCTTTATTCTTGATTTGTTTATTTATTTATTTATTATTTCTTGATTTGTTTATTTATTTATTTATCATCTTGTTTTGTGTAGAAAAATAAAAAGTAAGATATTTGAGAACAGTGGAATGTTTTATCAGAGCTTTTATTGTAGAAAATTGGAACCAAAGCAAAGTTGTTTTTAATAAATGCGTTTTTTTTTTTTGGGGGAAAACCTGATGCGGCCCAGCCTCGCCCAGACCCTAGCTCCAGTGGCCCCCAGGTAAATTGAGTTTGAGACCCCTGTGGTAGAGTGATAGCACTTGTTCAGTGGTCAACATGTACCGCTATCAGCCACTAGAGGGCATATTTGCATGGTCTCTGTTTTCTTTTTTCTATGATATACTGTGATGTATTAACCGTTGTTCTAAATCCATGGCGTTCTTTGGTGTTTTACAGCAATGACAGCATCTCTAAGCATTTAAATTATTTTTATTTATACACAGTTATTTTGCATATGTGAACTACAATGCTACTTTTTTCATTTTCTGAAATGTTACATATTTGAAAGTATCAAAAATGCATAATTTTTTAACCCTTGATTTCAGTTTTTGTTACAATTTTACACACGTGTGAGAACAACTAATCGATAGCCAACTGTGTTGGAATGCACATGTAGAAGTTTTGTTTTCTCATTAAATATAGAACTACAGCAGTGGTTCTCAATTATTTCCTGTCAAGATTTTTCATGCCCCCTAATTTGAAATGAAATTGAGAACCTGATATTTCTTTATTCAGTCAAACGAATTGATGGCAGCAGCATCCTTCAAGAAAAAAAGACCTCTCCATAACTTATTTTCTAGTTATTAGTATATTTTTAATGTGTATTTTAGGGGGTGCCACAACTAAAAAGTAGTAAAAAAGTATTAAAACCATAGTTTCCAAAAGTGATAGTGCCATAAATGTATGGGATTGTCAGCTGATCCTTGAATATACGAGTACATTAAATTGGATCATCATGTCTAAATGCTCACACACAGCGTCCTCCCATGACAGATAGTACATCATGTTTATATATTTGCTAAAGCTCCTCCAGATGACTTTCACCACATCAGAATTCAAGAGAAGAGCATATTTGTCAAGCTTCAAGCTAGAAATATCTGAGTCAGTCAGCCAAGCTCCATTCAGTGCTGCTAATCCAGCTGCTGGACTCATTTGTCAATGTGGTGATTAACATTAGTTGTAGTTTTCCTCCTGACTTGAGGCTGCTGCTTGTGTGCACACTGAGCCAGGAACATTTCAGGGAGGCTGGAGCGGGGGGAATGAGGAGAGTCTGTTTTTTTTCCTCTTTCTTTTTTTTCTTTTCCTCCCCTCCTCTCTGATCCTAAGGGGTCCTTTCTCTATATAAGGCTTTTGGAGCTGCTCATAGACTGGAGGCACAAGTTCCTGTATGCAGCCAACTTGCAGCAGATCTTCACACACGCACAAAAGGAATACAAGACAGCTCTCCAGCAAGCGGATACTGACAGGAAGCAAGCAGGGGTGAGCTGCTACACTTTGTCTATATTTGTTTTGAGTAACTTTTGCATCTATAGTGCACTCTCAACCTCTGTACAGGAGACACAAAGTTGATGCTCAGTGATGAATGGGGGAAGGATGCTCTTGTGTTGACTCCATCACATTTTCCCCCTTTATGAACCAACAAATTACACATTTCAACACCATGCAAAAAACTTTTGTCAACTTTTCTCATTATTTGTAGCTCTGGTTCTTCCTACTCATTTTTGAATTGTGTGTATAAAAAGGTGATGCTTCATGTGACTTGTTAAGCATATCCATCCATTTTCTATACATTTCTTATCCTCACAAGGGTCGTGGGCATGCTGGAGCCTATCCCAGCCGTCTTCAGGCGAGAGGCAGTGTACACCCTGGACTGGTCGCCAATCACAGGGCACATATAGACAAACAACCATTCACACTCACATTCATATCTATGAACAATTTGGCTGGAACTAAATCATTACCATTTTGTTGTGCTATGTGAGCAAGCAATCACTCACCTCTCAACATAAGTCAGCTAGGAAAGACTCTAGCTTCCCGATGACGGGATGGGATCAATTAGGGGCGAGACCCTATCCCATATAAACCCTATCATTATATCATCAACCACAAAGTTACCAAAAATGGTTCCTTGCCTGATAAAGCATAGTCTAATTTCATTATTTTAAAAAGCAGTTATGTATCTTGTCCTATTACTATTAGAGAATAAAATAGGGGGCTTCAACAAACATAAGAAGTAGAATTAAATAAGCTCTGCTTCTGCCGACTACTTTTCGGACATAATGTTCTTTAATGTTTAAGCATGTTTGAAATAAAATGAACCATTCCCACTCAAAGCAAATGAGAAAAATCAGTAAAAAAAATCTCAATGTTTGTGTTGAGTTGACATGTTGAGGTGAAGTAAAGGTCATCTGATGGCTCCATGTGACAGTACTTCCATGTCTGTCACTTTGGTCTAAAATTCAGGAAAGCCATGAGAAGGGCCCAAACAGAGAAACTGCTCGAGGTTGAGTGTGAAATAGGCAGCAGCAGCAGCAGGGTGTGGTGCCTGGCTCAGCTGCCCTGCTGGATCCGTGTGCCCAGTGTTGGCACCGTGTGTTGACTCAGCAGTCGGTGCCAGACCTCAAGCTGCTTTTTTTTTTTTTTTTGCTGCAAGAGGGAAAGTAAAGGTGAAGGAAGTCAAGGATAAGAGCAAAGAAGTGCAAGACGTTTGTTTTCTTCTCGGCCCACTCAAACAAGCTGCACCTTTTTTTCTTTATTTATGTCTTGTCTTGCTCAGGTCATCCTCGTCACAGAAACAGGAACTTCAGACTTTTTTCTATTCAGGTCAAAATGGTAATGGTTTTATTTCATTTGAACATGCATCAGATTACAATTGAATGCATCACATAATCAGTTCACAGTTCCACATGTCCAAAAGGAGTAGGAAGAAGCAAAGCTTATTAAATCCTACCCCTCCATCTGGTACTTTTACAATCAGTAACTGTTACATTTGTTCACTTCCTGCTTTCCATAATACAGTTTAATTTTTTTATTATTTATTTAATTTTTTTTAATTGACAGAGATTATGGGTTTAATATGGGTTTATTGTTTCAAGCATTATTACATTTGTAAAGACAGAATTTCTTTATTTACAATTACAATCTCTACTATGAATGTAATGATAACATGTGAAAGTAGCCTTTTATATTGTGGTTAATTGTTGCAGGTGTCTTATTATTTATGTCATTTATGTTAAGAACAGGGGCAGCACGGCAATTGAGTGGTTAGCGTGCAGACCTCACAGCTTGGAGACCAGGGTTCAATTCCACCCTTCACCCTCGGCCATCTCTGTGCTAGGTTAATTGGCAGCTCCAAATTGTCCATAGGTATGAATGTGAATGTGAATGGTCGTTTGTCTATATGTGCCCTGTGATTGGCTGGCGACCAGTCCAGGGTGTACCCTGCCTCTCACCCGAAGACAGCTGGGATAGGCTCCAGCACCCCTGCGACCCTTGTGAGGAAAAGCGGCAGAAAATGAATAAATGAATGTTTAGAACAGATAATGATATATGAGGGTTTATACTCAGGATGGTATTGATGATATTTATGCTTATCTCCAAATTACTAGAATGAAATCCCTACTGCACTTTATTGTGACATCATCAACAGTTATGAGTAATGACAGGAAGTGAGCACTCCATCACATCTGAGGTGTCGTCTCTCAAACGTTGTAATGATGAAATATCCTGTCTCTACAGGTTACGTGTAGACCTCCTCTCCTCACATTTAAACACAAGTCACGCCACCTGAAGTGTCAACAATGGCCTTCATCCCTCTCCTGACCCTCCTGCTGCTCTCCTGGCTCGGACCGGCGACCTCTCTCGTCCTGCCTGACTCCAAGGAACTCAGGCAGCTGCTGAGCCGCTACAAGGAAGAAGTGGGTCAGAACGGCAGCAGCAGCAGGATCAGACGTGCCATCCGATGGTCAGACCGGGAGGAGATCCTCCAGCTGCACAACAAGCTCAGGGGCTCGGTGTACCCGAGTGCTTCCAACATGGAGTACATGGTGAGTGCGTGTTTGCAGTACTCGTAAAAGTAGTTGCATGAAAGTCATCTAGTCAGCACAAAATGCTTTTATAAAGTGCCACAATAATAAAACAGTCAGATTATTACCCGCTGAGGTGTTGGATAATAATGCTGACTTTGTCCTGTCTACTCCCTGCTTCATGCTGGAGAAGACAAGCCAGGAGGGGGGAAAGCCTGCAAGGCAGTGAAGTGGGCAATTATTGTTGTTGGGACTCCTTGACAGTTAGGCAGTGTGCTATGAAATGTGTGTGTGTGTGCGACCACCAAAAGGTTGGAAATTTACTGAAGGGCCGTCATCTCTGCTTTCCACTCAGTATAGTTGATTTGTAGTGGACTGAGACCAGCACGCATTGGAAGGTTTACGTTATGCGGTTATTCAGGTCAGCTGAGCCGCATCTGGACTGCACTGATCCTCAGTGGATGTTTTCATACATATGTATGCTCTTATTAAGGCTTATTAATGTACACAGGTGTGGGACGATGAGCTGGAGAGGTCCGCCACTCATTGGGCTGAGGTGTGCCAGTGGGATCACGGACCTCAGGACCTGCTCATGTCCATCGGACAGAATTTGGGAGTTCACTGGGGCAGGTAAGACTTAGATGTTCCGGGTCCTGTTTGGACCATTAGAATTTTCACTTCCCTCACCTTTCCAAATGGTGTAGTGAAAATTAATTAGGAAAATCTTTGCTTGAGTTTTCTTGTTATGCCAGCAATATGTTTTTAATCTGAACTAAAAGGTTTTATGCAAATAACAAAGAACCAATTGTGCAAAGAGACTTCCTGTCCAGAGGTAATATACTAAAAGTACTATTAAATGAGGCAATTAATGTGATCATGTATTTAACCTTATAAGAAAACATTTTAATATGAACATTTTCTCTTTATGTTACACTTTTTTGCTGTATGTTTTCTACTTTTTTTTTTTTTTTTACAAATATTTAAACTTTCTCTTCATATTTTTTTCCTTTGTGATTGTAATACTATAACTTTTTGCCAACTATACTTTTGTATTGGTAATTGCAACTTATTGTTTTGTTGTTTTCCTTTAATTTTTTTAAATTCATATTACTTTTTTCCTCTAAATATTATTACTAATCCCAATATTTAGTCTTTTAGTCCCCAAAAAACAGCCGTGGTCTGTGAATGGCCCCTAGGCCACACTTTGGACACCCCTGATGGAGAGGAAGCAAAAATGGAAGAAAATATGGTGTTCACATCCCAGTTCTGTTCATCCCAAAGGTGTTTGGTGGGCATGAGGAGGGGAGGGGGGGCTTTCAAGTTCTTCCACACCAAACTTGATGAACCTTGTACACAGGGAACAGAAAAGGGCCATCTCACAAGGCTATAGAGGCCCTTTGCTACGTCTTATTCATCCATATACTGCTTATCCTCACAAGGGTCATGGGCATGCTGGAGTCTATCCCAGCAGTCTTCGGGCGAGAGGCGGGGTACACCCTGGAGTGGTCGCCAGCCAATCACAGAGCACATATAGACAAACAACCATTCACACTCACATTCATACTTATGGACAATTTGGAGTCGCCAATTAACCTAGCATGTTTTTGGAATGTGGGAGGAAACCGGAGTACCCGGAGAAAACCCACGCACAAAAACCACTGAACATCAGAAAATCCAAACCTATCAGAATTACTTTCTTACTATAACATTAACTAACCATGTTTCAATGAAGATTCGAAAAGAGTCAAATGTCTGTCGGGAACCGCTGGTGTACTACAATGTATCCACCGCCTTTGGGGTGAAATAGAACAGACACGGTGAGCCTGCATCGTTCCCTCTCTCAGGTCCAACAACAGTGACCTCTGGACTCTTCAATGTTTTCCAGTGACACACTTTAACATCTTGTAGAAAATCCTTCAAGAAATGTGAGAGTGCATATTTTCCTCCCTATCCATTTGTCATTGGTGTAATGTCCCGATACTTTTGTCTCGGGTGCATAGAAAGGTTTATTGTTGTATGCATAGTATATATGTGTGTGTGTGTGTGTGTGTGTGTGTCCACAGTGTGCCTCTGTATTTTGCTATGACAGCAGTGCCCTTCCAGGAATCTACTCTCATTCTCACAGCCCCCCCCTCCCTTTCCCATCTTTTCTTCCTGTGCCAGCACACCCAGAGGGGAGTCCCTTCTTTCCGCTCCCTTTGCACTCCCCCCATGGAGCTCAGCACATTTCAATACCGTAAAAAGACATGTTTATCCTGAGACCTCAAACTGATTTGTCAAGCAATGGGGTCGTGTTTAGTTTAGTTTTGAATTTTTGTTGTTTTTTTTTTTTTTTTTTTAAACCTGATTTAATTTCTCATGCTGTGAACTACAAGCAGAAGGAGGTTCATGTGGTGTTTCTCATGTCTGGCCAAAGCACCTGGCAGACTCCTCATATTGTTTACCCCCCCTTCATCCTGATTGAACCTACTGTGTGTGTGTGTGTGTGTGTGTGTGCAGATACCGCTCCCCCGCCTCCCACATCCAGGCCTGGTATGATGAAGTAAAAGACTACACCTATCCTTACCCTCACGAGTGCAACCCCTGGTGTCCTGAACGTTGCTCCGGGCCCATGTGCACCCACTACACGCAGGTGAGACAACACTACACAACCTTGTGAAAACCCACAAAAACTACAGTGAGAAGAGGGCAAAAACATGCATAGAGTACTACCAAAAGACCATATGCAGTTGTACATGAAATACAATTGTGAACATGTAGTATTTATTAAAAATAAGGATACGTCGGGTTGGGACAAACAGAAAGACACCTGAGAGAAATTACTGCAAAACTGCATTATCAAATTTTGCAGGTGTACCTAATATTACGGCTGCTTAGCATGGATGAATTAAGACAAAATCTTCTTACTGTGAAGCGGCCAGGATTTGCATTCCACCTCCCTCATGCCCTCACCCTGGAAACTGATCAGCGCCATCTGGCATCCATTTCCACTCACTCTTTCACGCTTGACCTGCATTCTTATAAAGATGCTGCAGTGATGAGACGCATCTTCACCATGTCAATGGATGCGGTGTCTAAAATGTGACTCCCTGTATGGAGAGCCCTCATCTTAAATAAGTAGCACACATAGCACATGAATCTGAGTGCTGACTCACTGCTTCCAGTGGCCTCGAATCCTCTCTACCGGGAAAAAACGATGAACATTCCTAAGGAGGGGAAAGCACACACATATGTTTGAAGGGACGGGAGGAAAAGTGAGGCGGAGTATTTGGAACATACAGTGTTGTATTCCCCTTCAAATAGCACATCATTCATCTTTTTCACCGCTGCAGCAGTTTTCCATTTAATAAGGTGTTTTATTTCACCTTGGAATTAAAACAGGGGCTGCTCCATTTTGGATGATGAGAACGGTTGTGGTGATGTTCACACGCCATAAGTGTGTAGCAGGAGCAGAATAGCAGGTACGAGCATTGAACCGTGCCCCAGTGGCCTCATTAATCATGACGGCCTGTCTGCTGGCTTCCTACTGGAATGACCCATTGAACCCAAGCTGAGGTGACTTGAGGAAAACATAGTTTTATGGGGTTCTTCTTCTATAGGTGTCTTCTGTCTCATCAGATCTTTGAGCTTACGTTGGCCTTTCTTACAATTTTTACAGTTGGTTTGGGCCACCACGAGCAGAGTTGGCTGTGCCGTGCACGTGTGTCCAAGGATGAACGTGTGGGGAGATATCTGGGAGAACGCCGTATACCTCGTGTGCAACTACTCCCCAAAGTAAGATTCCGGCATTTACACCTTTTTTTTTTCTCTTGCTTACATTTTTCCGCCAAAAAAAATTCTGGCATAGCATCGCATGTTCCTAATGTACATACAGCTGCTTGGCTTGACCGCTCATTTAAGCACTGAATGACATTTTCAGGCCGTTAAAATTCCTCCAGAAGTCAGAAAATAGAAACATAATAATGAAGCACCGGGAAAGAAAAATAAGAGCTTGTTTCCATTGCCTCTGAGACAACGAGGAGGGTTTTTATTAGCCTCTATGGAGTGTTGACCACAGGGAAATAGTGTTAAAGTCATTACAAGGCCATTGCGCACAGTGACTGATGCTGACAGCTTTCGGCCTGCAGTCAACATTTCTGTCCTGTGCTTCTGCAGGGGCAACTGGATCGGGGAGGCGCCATACAAGAATGGACGCCCTTGTTCCCAGTGCCCTCCCAGCTACGGTGGCGTTTGCAGGAATAATTTATGCTACAAAGGTGAGTTCTTCAAAGGCATTCAAATGAAATACAATGGAACGCTAAGAAGTATCTCATTGTTTTAGCCTTTATCCGCATGGAAATGGCATTTTTATTGTTTTATTGTTCTTTTTTATTGCATATTTTTTTATTGATTGATTTACAGTGGGAACAGCACATATTAATTAATATTTTTACAAATGTAAATATGGCAGATTATAGCCTTGGGCTAATTTCCATCTGCAGACCCCCTGGCAGGTTGATGGTAAGGTTTACATACAAGATTTTTTTATTGTTTAATTTTTATTGTGTATTTTTTATTGATTGATTTAAAGAGGGAACAGCACATATTAATGAATATTTTTACAAATGTAAATATGCCAAATTATAGCCTTGGGCTAATTTCCATCTGCAGACCCCCTGGCAGGTTGATGGCAAGGTTTACATACAAGATTTTTTTATTGTTTAATTTTTATTGTGTATTTTTTTATTGACTGATTTAAAGAGGGAACAGCACATATTAATGAATATTTTTACAAATGTAAATATGCCAGATTATAGCCTTGGGCTAATTTCCATCTGCAGACCCCCTGGCAGGTTGATGGCAAGGTTTACATACAAGATTTTTTTATTGTTTAATTTTTATTGTGTATTTTTTTATTGACTGATTTAAAGAGGGAACAGCACATATTAATGAATATTTTTACAAATGTAAATATGCCAGATTATAGCCTTGGGCTAATTTCCATCTGCAGACCCCCTGGCAGGTTGATGGTAAGGTTTACATACAAGATTATTTTATTGTTTATTTTTATTGTGTATTTTTTATTGATTGATTTAAAGAGGGAACAGCACATATTAATTAATATTTTTACAAATGTAAATATGGCAGATTATAGCTTTGGGCTAATTTCCATCTGCAGACCCCCTGGCAGGTTGATGGTAAGGTTGACATACAAGATTATTTTATTGTTTATTTTTATTGTGTATTTTTTATTGATTGATTTAAAGAGGGAACAGCACATATTAATGAATATTTTTACAAATGTAAATATGCCAAATTATAGCCTTGGGCTAATTTCCATGTGCAGACCCCCTGGCAGGTTGATGGCAAGGTTTACATACAAGATTTTTTTATTGTTTAATTTTTATTGTGTATTTTTTTATTGACTGATTTAAAGAGGGAACAGCACATATTAATGAATATTTTTACAAATGTAAATATGCCAGATTATAGCCTTGGGCTAATTTCCATGTGCAGACCCCCTGGCAGGTGGATGGTAAGGTTTACATTCAAGACACTATGCAGACCAAACACAGTAGGACAAACCCAAGGACAGTACACAAGTATAAAAAGAAAAAGAGGCATATATATTGAGTCCATCAAGCATTTAGCAAATGCAACTTCTATTGGTCCAACCCATATTGCACTGCACTTTATTGCACACATTTATATTACACAGACCCAGTTCATATTGCACAAATTCCTATTGCACTAAATATTATTGCACCTGTTTATACTGCACAAATCCATATTGCAATGAATATTATTGCAGAAGTACCTTTTGCACCAACATGAGCAACTAATACTAGGTCACACATTCTCACATGGCTGAGCATGTTTATTGAGTGGGAAAATCAGAAAATGGCGGCTTGTCACTTCCATGTAGGCAAGCAAACCACTACCTTCTGAAAACTGAAATGTCACTGCCCCTGTCACCTGACCATTAGTGACAAGCCGAATATCTACTATCTTATGTTATGTCTAATATAATGTCTACTATATTGGGCAATATGAGTGTAAAGGAGGGCTCTAATAATGTTAAACATGGGGATGCTCTGCTGAGGGGTTTATGCTGCCGATTCTGTTATGATCACCATGAGTAAAATGGGCCAATACTGACACTGATAAAGTAAGCGTACATATTTATGATCAGTGCTATTGGCCCCCTGCCCCTTCACTACTTGCGGGTGGGGGTGGAGGCCAACCTTGGGGTTTCTGGATGACCTGCCCTACCTTCTGGGCCACTTCCACCAAGAATAGTTAACCATACATCCTATTGTGACTGAACAAAGCTCTTGTGAGATTTGGCTGACATCATTAAATTTGCAAGTTTTGTAGCTGTTCTGACCAGCTTTTTATCCAATGTTAGATTCCCAGCGCTCCGAGACGGAGGATATGAACGAGGTAGAGAAGCCTCAGGTGCCCGCCGTACCTCGCACCACTGCTAAACCTGCACCCAAACCCAACCCATCACCTCCGAGGAAACCGGTCTCCAGACCGTCTGATCCAAGCACCCCATCCTCAAAGAATCCTAGTAACACCTACTTGGGTATGTAGGAATCATGATACTGTACATTATCCCGTATCATTTTGTCATGTTATACATCACTTTATATCTGTTTTACACCGATTCTTGCAGCTCAGAGCATTAAATGTGAGACCAGACTGAGAGACAAGTGCAGAGGAGTAACCTGCAACAGGTACTTTTCCTTCCACATACATCTAATAAGATGCAATGAAAATATAATTTTGATAGACAATATCTGAAAGTATGGTTGGAGTTTTTACAGCTGCACTGCGTCACACTGACAGTGGTTTGTAATATTTTAGGTATAAATGTCCTGCTAATTGCCTGAATAGAAAAGGAAAGGTCTGGGGGACGCTGTACTATGATGTGGTGAGTTATAAGAAAAATGTACATTTCATGTTCATGATTCGTGACTGACGAGGCTCTTGTTATTGAAGCAATCAAGCATTTGCCGTGCTGCCATTCACTCTGGTGCTATCGACAACAATGGAGGCATTGTAGACATCACAAGGATGGAGGCAAAGGTACCCTTCTTTGTCAGAGCCACCAAAAATAGCGTGGAGTCTTTCAGGTAGGTGTCTATGGATTATTACTTTTACTGGCGCATAATAACTACTTTCTAAACATGACATTTAATGTGTTTTACAGTAAATATAAACCAGGAAATGCATTTACGCTGGTCAAAGTACAAGGTAAGGGAAGGAGTACAGGTAAATAATGACAATGATGCATATTCTACATTTGTATTCTCTCCTGTGTCTGTAACAGAAGCAAATGCAGATTGCTACACCACAGTGGCGGAGATCTGCCCATTCACAAAGCCTCTGTCACACTGTCCAAGGTGCGTCATCATATGTGCTCTCCGAGTATCTTCTTCTTTCTCTTTCCGCTTTTCGCCACAACAAATCAATCTCCTCCATCCAACCCTGTCTTCTTTTTTTTTTTTTTTTTTTATTTATTTGGGCAAAATACACGAAACACACGGTGCTTCTCCCACACTAATCAAAATACAACTCTCCATTATTTACATCTGTATTCAACTATCTGGTCACAAGCCCAAAAGGAGTAGGCTGAAGCAAAAGCTTATAAATGCCTACCCCTTTTTGCAAGATATAATCATGTTCATGTCACTGTCTTGTTTTCCCCTGTTATTATTGTCATTGTAATATTCATTCATTCATTCATTTTCTACCGCCTTTTCCTCATGAAAAGGGGGTCGCGGGGGGTGCTGGAGCCTATCCCAGCTGTCTTTGGGCGAGAGGCGGGGTACACCCTGGGCTGGTCGCCAGCCAATCACAGGGCACATATAGACAAACAACCATTCACACTCACATTCATACCTATGGACAATTTGGAGTTACCAATTAACCTAGCATGTTTTTGGAATGTGGGAGGAAACCGGAGTACCCGGAGAAAACCCACACATGCACGGGGAGAACATGCAAACTCCACACAGAGATGGCCGAGGGTGGAATTGAACCCTAGTCTCCTGGCTGTGAGGTCTGCGCGCTAACCACTAGACCGCTGTGCTGCCCCATTATTAATATTACCATTTTCATCATTATAGTTAACATTTTTTTTAATTATTTAATTTTACAGACTTCATTGCTTCATGTAGAGTGCTGTATCATTCCATCTGTTATTTTCTGAAATCCGCAGTATTTGTGCTTTTATTGTCAATTTATTAGCCCACTTTTTTGTGACATTTACATATCATTGTCTGGATTGCATGTGTCTAATCTTGTGCATTAAAAAAAACATGCATCTGTCTCTCTCACTCATGTCCTCCTTCACTACATCCATAACCTCTTCTACCAATATATTCACTATCTCTCCTCTGGACATGTCCCAACCATCTCAGTCTGGCTTCTCTGACTTTATATCTAAGGCCTCTAACATGTAATGTCCCTCTGATGTACTCGTTCCTGATCCTATCCATCCTGGTCACTCCCAATGAGAACCTCAGCATCCTCATCTCTGCTTCCTGTCTTTTCCTCAGTGGAACTGTCTGTAGACCAAACAACATGGCTGGTCTCACCACAGTTCTTTCTACTGTGCTCTCTGAGTATAAACTCTTGGTTACACTGAATGGAACTTTTGTTGCTGCAGCGACTAACATCTGTTTGTTTCCTTAGGGTCCTCTGTCCTTCTGACTGCAAGAGTCAGCCCTCTTATTGGTCACCAGTCATTGGCAACAACATCTACACAGACGTAAGTGATTGGGATTGGCCATCACAAGTAGATGCATGGAAGAACTGATTGGTGGCTCGGAGATGAAGTGGTATTGCAGTGTTATGTTTTGTATTGTCTGCACTGAAAATGAACCAGATCGAGAATTTAATACCAAGGTACGTACTGAACTAAAATCATCGAGGACATTTTGAGTTACCCCAGAGAACAGGAACATTACAGCATGACGAGTTCTCTGCAACTACTTCCTGTACCGGAAAAAACAGAAATGTGTTTCAGACGACTGCTTTATTCATCATCACTGCAACTCGTTCTAAAAAGCATGTTGAAAGTGGATTGCTTCAGTGTATAGCAGACTAAACAGCGATGTGCAAGAATTCACGTCACCTTCATGAGTCAGCGTGTTGAGTTTACAACTGGCACTGACACATAACGTCTATGTGACGTTTAATAGGCTTTCACCTTGTATGAACTTCTTAAGTTGACATCCAGCTGGCTGCACATCACAGCCCCCCCCGGAGACACCTGGGCTGTCAATCCCATTACAAGTCAACAGACCCAAACATCGTGCAACAAATGTTGCCCTGCGATGTTTGAGCAGAGCTGTCCTCTAAAAGAAATAGAACTATGTGGCCCTGGTGCTAAAATCTTTCTTTCTTTCTTTTGACAGAACTCCAGTATTTGTAAGGCAGCCATCCATGCGGGTGTCATCCCACCAGACGGGGGCTTTGTGGACGTGCTGCCGCTGGACAAAAGAAAGAATTATGTTGGTGTGTTGAAAAATGGTATCCAGTCTGAAAGGTAATTTTCTAGTTTATTATGTTTTCCAACACCATCCAACAGCATTACACAAAAAGGTATTCTACTAACCTTCCACTAATCTAAAACCATGTGGTTTGTCTTATTTTTAGATAATAATTCATCATCTTAAATGACTTGAGGCATATGCAGGAGGTATTATGATTATTTGGTGATGATCCAAATTAGGATTTTTCAGCCTTGGCAGACGTCTATGCTCTACTGGACACTGTCAGCTGAGAGATTAGCATGTAGGCCACACAGTCAGGAGATCGTTCGGTTTGATTCTCCGTTTCTCTCCGGGTACTCCGGTTTCCTCCCACATTCCAAAAACATGCTAGGTTAATTGGCGACTCCAAATTGTCCATAGGTATGAATGTGAGTGTGAATGGTTGTTTGTCTATATGTGCCCTGTGATTGGCAGGCGACCAGTCCAGGGTGTACCCCGCCTCTCGCCCAAAGACAGCTGGGATAGGCTCCAGCATGCCCACGACCCTTGTGAGAATAAGCAGTATAGAAAATGAATGGATGGATGAATAAGATGTAGCAAAGGGCCTCTATAGCCTTGTGAGATGGCCCTTTTCTGTTCCCTGTGTACAAGGTTCATCAAGTTTAGTGTGGAAGAACTTGAAAGCCCCCCCCCTCCCCTCCTCATGCCCACCAAACACCTTTGGGATGAACAGAACTGGGATGGTGAACGCCATACTTTTTTCCATTTTTGCTTCCTCTTCCATCAGGGGTGTCCAAAGTGTGGCCTACAGGCTATTCGCAGACCACGGCCATTTTTTGTTTTTTTTTTTAAGACTAAATATTGGGAGTAGTCATAATATTTAGAGGAAAAAAGTAATATGAATTAAAAAAATTAAAGGAAAACAACAAAACAAAAAGTTGCAATTACCAATACAAAAGTATTGTTGGCAAAAAGTTATAGTATTACAATCACAAAGAAAAAACCTATGAAGAGATGGTCAGTTGCCCACTGCTTGTGTGTGCATGATTGCAAAGCAACATAACTGCATGACTGAATTTTCTTCACTGACCTACAAAGCCCTTTCATTTTAGTACAGTTGATTTATTTGCTGAAACCCAACAGTTGAATAAATTGTGGCGAGTATTTGCAACCAGGCTAAGAAAATGTAGTTTATTTGAGTCGACATTTTAAAGGCTTTCCACTGGACCTGAAGGTCCAACTGTGGTCAAAAACATCCTGCACACTGAACAAGTAAAAAAAAAAAATCCAATCAAAGTTCATTTTAGACTAGAATAAAACATAATATTTATCTCCAAATTCATGCTCAACTGTAGCCAGATAACTTCTCTGGATCTCCAATTTGAGTGAAATTGGAAGGAAATGGTTGATTTTGAAGTGTGTGTGAAAAGAAATGTGCATTTATTCCACACACCGTATCATGATTGATGTCTTCTTGAGCTGTACAAGGGCTCCATTGCATGCACACCATGTTTCTCACATCCCTCGCAGTCTGTGGCCGCCTCGGTGGTGTAAAAGTAGGCGAGGAAGGCCTTGTGGCCGGTGCTGTTGTAAGAGTAATGATGTGGTTTTGCTGTGTGGATGGGCCACACATGGGATCTTTGCTTACTTTATAGCCTGGCATTTCAATTGAGTGTGCAAAGTGATGTTTGGGCCAAAAAACTCCAACTGGTCTGACTACAATGAAAGTTTAAAAGCCCACACTTGTGGCGGCGTCGGGCTAGGGGGTCAGTAAAGGGCTGAGTGGAAGTCGGTACTGTTGCTTGGCAGGTTGGAGTAATCACTGTGGATCTGATTACTTGAGGCTGGAAATGCTGTCAACCACCTCATCAGTGCTGTTCTATAAGAATAATCATGTCTGATATGATACCAGGTGCATGGCATAACATGAGCATGAAGAAAGCAGTGAAATGAACTAATTATAGTCATTGTGCAGTTAGCTGGCAAGGTTAGTGCCAACATATTTAGCATTATACCAAATGATATGTTCAATGCAACTTAAATTGCATTGCTGGTTGGAGGATGTCATTCAACTTGGTACGATAAAATACCAGGATAAACATTCATTCATTCATTCATTCATTCATTCATTTTCTACCGCTTTTCTTCACGAGGGTCGCGGGGGTTGCTGGAGCCTATCCCAGCTGTCTTCGGGCAAGAGGCGGGTTACACCCTGGACAGGTCGCCAGCCAATCACAGGGCACATATAGACAAACAACCATTCACACTCACATTCATACCTATGGACAATTTGGAGTCGCCAATTAACCTAGCATGTTTTTGGAATGTGGGAGGAAACCGGAGGACCCGGAGAAAACCCACGCATGCACGGGGAGAACAGGGTGCAATTGAACCCTGGTCTCCTAGCTGTGAGGTATGCGCGCTAACCACTCAACTGCCGTGCCGCCCCCAGGATAAACTAATGTGATAAAATAAATACAATTAATTAATGGATTAAATGCTACCGTGCATCTGCAGGGAAACCGTAGCCTAAAAAAGACAAATAAAATACAGCAGACTACTCAGTAGGATCATCTGGACAAGTTAGTGTTGTTGACTTATGTGCGGCATCCCCTTCAAATCCCTTCCAGGGACGCCATTGTTTTACCAAGTGATGGATAAATCATAACAAATGTCCTCTTTACGTGTAGCTCTCTGAAACATCATATGCCTTGTCTGTATTGCAGCAAGAGTAACACAGATGGAGGCTCCTTCCGTGTCTTTGCTGTGAGGGAATGAGACGTCCGTCAAGATGATGTTCTAAAGTCACCTCAGCTGCTCACGAGGAGCAGGGCGTGCTCATAGGTTTGATACCACGGCCATTCATGTGCCTTCAGTGGAAGCATTCATTGACTCTAAATACATATTAAATTATAGGATTATGCATATATAGAATATCCTTAGAAATACTTAATGTGTGAATGAGGTTGTAAATTATGATTAACTGAACAGCTGGTGCTGGGTCTATGTATTGTTTTTGGAGTTATGTTTACATTGAAGTTTGTTATTTCATTCTTTTATACGCAGGAATGTATACTGATCACACTTTATTTAATCAGCGTGTACATACTATATGGTGTTTTGTTTTTATTTTAAAAGGAATAGCATGTATGCTCTGTTGGATACTCTTTATTTGCCTATCTTTGATGATTTCCGACTGTAACATCAAATGAAAGTACTTTCATGTTAAAATGAAGGATGTGTACGGTATGTTTTATAGAATTTCAGCACATGATGTACTGAAGGTGTTGTAATGTGGAGTCCAGTAGTACCAGCTGCTAATGGGACTTGAATGTTGGCAAATTTGTGGTTACATTTCATGGCAATAAGTCACTTTTGCTTCTACTTCTCCTTTCTACATTTCCCAATTTATGGCATGAAAAATAGCAATTTTACCTCCGCTTCCCCACGCAAGACAGATGAATGTGCCACAAAAGCATTTTATATGTCACGATTAGACCATCATTTGAATTATTCTACTCTTTACTGCAATGTTTATGTGATAATCTCAACCCTGATTATAATTTCCTTATTGAAATCTTAAAAGACCACAAACCATTCTTATCCTTATTATCAGAAAATCGCTAGATCCACTAAGAGAAGCATAATTCCTCATTCTACCTCAGTCCTATCGCTATGCCTTCAGGTCTTTAACATGTAGCAGTTGCAATAGCAAGTATGATGGCGTTTGTAAAGTTATAGGTGGTGTTAATAATATATTTTTTGCCCTTTTATGCAGCAAGGTCATGGTTAGAATGTATGACTGTGTTTGAAGTCTCTTGTTGCTTTTATACAGGCATGTATATATGATTTCTATATATTTTTTTTGCACAATTTGAAAATAAAATGGAAATTTAAACTGCAAATATCAATGTTTCGTATTCATTAAAAGAACCTCAGGGTGATAGGATCTTATTTGCATAGGCAGCTTTATTTTAACATATTTATTTATCAACTATGAACCTGTTTACATACTTTAAATCAGCTCGGAAATCACATGAAACCACTGTCTTCCATCCAAAGAGATGACAGGGCTTTTTGCAAAACTGAAATTGTTAACAAATTAAACAATGGGAAGAAATAGCAGGGATTTTTTAGGTCAAGGAAGAGAGGTAGCATTCTTCCTATAATCAAGCCAAGACCTCTGGGCAGTTGACTGAAATATGTTATAATGACTCCAGACTGATTATCAAGTCCAGATGATGTGATGATATTTCTAGAGCAGCTGATATTGACTACAGAATAAGTATGCGGAAAGAAAAACAAAAAACATCAGCTGACCAACAATCATCAGCCACATTTGGTAACCTTGCACAATCGAAGATCCAATACATACGTATAAGCTCTATCAAGAATTGTGCCTTTATCAAAATAATCATGACTGCACTTCCCTCTCTTTTGCCTTAAAGGTAATAGTAGTAATTATCACTGCATTTCAAGAAGTTCGGTGCTAGAAAATCTATAAAAATTGAACATTTGACACATGCACCTCAAATACTACAACGCCCAGAATGCACTGTAGAATAGCTGGTGTAGTTTAGTAGCAGTCTCCCAGCCTTTTCTTTATACTGACACAATTACTCCCACATGTACTCTACTTTGAAATCGCCCCATCAGAACAATGGCAATTGTGAAAAGGAGGTGAAGAAGCGTGTGCAGGCAGGATGGAACGGCGTGTCAAGTGTCAGGCGTGATGTGTGATAGAAGAGTTTCAGCTAAAATGAAAGGAAACATATACAGAGACTAGCCATATTGTTTGGTCTAGAGACAGTGCCACTGAGGAAAAGAACTGGAGGTAGCAGAGATGAGGATGCTGAGGTTCTCATTGGGAGTGACTAGGATGGATAGGATCAGGAACAAGTACATCAGAGGGACATCACATGTTAGAGGCCTTGGAGAGGCCACAATGAGATGGTTCGGACATGTCCAGAGGAGAGATGGTGACTATATTGGTGGAGGAGGTTTATGGATGAAGTGAAGGAGGACATGGGGGTAGTTGGTGTGAGAGACACAGGTGCAGAAGACGGGGTTGGATGGAGGAGATTGATTTGCTGTAGCGACAAAAGAAAAAGAAGAAACTAAGAAAATTGGTGGAATCAAATTAGGAAGAATATTAATACAAATTTTTCAGATGTATTTATTTCACCCACAACACGACTACTCTGCTGCAATAATTCCTCAAAACCACTCATGCGTTCTTCATCACTATTGTAACTGGTTTGGCTTTCTTTTGTTTGTCCTTGGCACGAGAGGCAGCACAGTGAATCCCTGGCTTTATTCCCACAGCACGTCTGGCTCAGAGGCAAGCTACCCCAAGTGAGACAACAAAGTCTGGGACGAGATAATCAGGAATCTCTGGGGGTGCGGTGCAGTCAACCAGTATGTGCCGGAGCGCTCTCACAAAGCGGTGGGTTCATCTACATGCTCCATATTATGGTCTATAATGACAAAAGCTCAGTCATCAGTGCTGACGGTCACACACACACACACACACGGTTTTTCTTCTCCTCCTTTGACGCATTTGAGTTCTGGGAAGGGAGCATTGAGGATTCACAGCACATTACTCAAACATAAGCGTGCAGCATTCGTATCACTCAGCAGTCAGCATTTTGTGGCTCCGACTAGAATCCCCTTTTATCCCCCACTCTTGGATCCACAGACATTTAGATGATGATTAAGAAAAGGTCATCTTTAAATGGTTCGTTGGTTTTTCCTTGGGTGGGGAAAAATATCTACCAAAAAGCCACATGCTCGTTGCGTGTCTCCATGATTACATTTGTTGTGCATCTATTTGTTGAGATGTTTAGCAAAGCCCAAAACAAACAACTCCCGTGTCAACAATGGTACGAGCTAAGTCATCTGTCCACCAAATGGGATGTAGGAGTACACAGACACCCTGCACGGTACCCACTCAGCTCACTGTGGTTCTAACAGGCACTACTTTGTGTACCTGGTGAGCCAGGGTTCCTAGTGTCCTAAACTGATATACTTTATGAGTGACGGCAACCACTGCTGGCTTCTCATTGGTTGAGACGATTTGTCATCACCACTAACTGTAACCAGTGTTTTCCACAGTACCCTAACCTGCAGTACCCTAACCCTAACCCTAACCCTAACCCTAACCCTAACGTTAGGGTTAGGGTACTGCAGTGTTTTCCACAGTCGCCACATTGCTGCAGTTCAATTTCTAGATCTGCTTCTTAAAGAGATGACCCATGACCCAAAAGAGGTTCAGAACCACTGTTAAACATAAACCGTACATCTATATTAAATAACTCCCTCTTGTGAAAGACCCACGCAACTTTACTAATAAGATCCATAATGTCCTACAACTTGATATATGTAGATGCATCTTAATAAGTGACATACTGTAAATCCACTTTAATCAAAGTAGCCTAAAGCTTTTTGTTTTATGGCATCGCTCAGGGAAGCTTACACATTATCACATTATGCCTCTTTTGAACCTCTTTTGTTGATTATTTCCTCCTTTTGAGAGTGTATTCAACCAATGTATGGAGAGTTGGACATTATTTTGGTCTAAGTGAAACAATAAAACAAGTGGAAATGTTAAACAACAACATAAAAAAGCAGTGTTATTTTTAGTGTAGATAGTTCAATTCTCAACAGATTAGCTCTAGTACACAGTGAACACCAGTGAAAGACAGAGAACACAATGTTTTGATTGCTAGTTATAGTAACACATTTGATCTGGTGTTCCACATGGATCAATTCTAAAACCCCTTTGGCTAAATACTATACATACGAATGCAGAATCTGCAATTATTATTATATGTTTAGTCTGGTACCAGTTACTCCCATTTAAGAAATGCAAGGATGACACATTTATTTCACAAGGAAAATTGATGGATGGATTGATGGTCCCAACATGCCATTACTGTCTTAGACAGTGTTTTAGATCCAATTTAGTTATACAGAACTTATTGTAAATAATGACAGCATTTAGAGTTGCCTTTAACATTATCATTCATTTTCTACCGCTTGTCCTCATGAAGGATCGCAGGGAGTGCTGGAGCCTATCCCAGCTGTCCCTGGACTGGTTGCCAGCCAATCACAGGGCACATAGTATAGACAAACAACCATTCACACTCACATTCATACCTATGGATAATTTGGGAGGAAACCGGAGTACCCGGAGAAAACCCACGCATGCACGGGGAGAACATGCAAACTCCACACAGAGATGGCCGGGGGTGGAATTGAACTCGGGTCTCCTAGCAGTGAGGCATGCGTGCTAACCACTCGACCACCAGGCAGCCGTCTTTAACATTAAACATTTGATTTTATTCAAGTGTTTGCTCCTGTGAATGTTTTCGCCCTGTTACATAAGAATTCCAGAGTATGTCAAGCCCTGCAGAGCACAATGTGTGTCAGATCTTGGTCGTAAACCTTCCCTCCAGCTACCACTGCATCCATCAAGCTCTTCTTATAAGTGGGTGGAAAACTAAGCTCACTTCCAATTGACCTTCCCCATTTGGGAGAAAACAAAAAAAATACCTGTAGCTGCCAACCCCCAACTTAATGCAGTTGACATTAATTACAGGACACTCAATACAGAACAAAACACAGATGGGATGCATTCATCACACGTGTAGCGGAAGATTACTCGAGAAAGAAGCCGGGGAGGTTATATAACAGACACTGTGTCAGTATGTTATGCATTCAGTGCTATAATGTAAATTGTTGCAATAGCTGTATGGATGTGGATGTCACTAAGTATGCTGGTATGTACCAAAACAATAATATGTTTGATGTTTGATGTGTATTGCCAAATTGTTTTGCATACTTTTATGGGGGGGGAAGCATGGCTCAGGTGGTCGAGTGATCATTCTCACCTCGCCCGTTACCATGTTTAAAGGAAAATTGCACTTTTGCTCATCCACAACTGTTATGGAAGACATGAACACACGCTTTGCCTTTGTCTTTTCTGTGTGTTCTAAAGATATAAAAACAGATAAAAAGAGACAGTTCATTGCCGCACATAACAGGAAACTATGCCGCTGACAAAGACCGCCATTAAAACACCTCCAACACGGTTTTACCATTTTACCAAGACCCAAATCATACCCAATGTAGTGGTGCTTGGTGGATGATTCTGATTCTGAATATGTATCCGATTCATTCTTATTCTTATTGGATGTGAGTTTTGACAATAGACATTAGGAATGTCATGATAGCTCTACGAGAAAGCTGTCTCACCGGCACAGGGCAGCCAGAAGCCTATCAGACTGTGAGTTATGGCATTGCTACCGGCAGTGCATGAGGCGGGATTGGAACTGCACACTAAGTACTTTACGCTCAATAAACCTTGCAATGCAAACTCGCCCCAGGTTTTCCCTATGTCACGCATTTGCTCGAGCGGGTGAGATGTGTGGCGGCTTCTTTTCATCTGAGTTCTATAGAAACCACAATGTTAATGTCTGAGTCAAAGCTGTAGTAATTCTACATTTGATCAAAGTTACTTCAGATTTGTCAGTACATGAAGCAACGTTTACACGTGCACATTTTTCCCAATACGTGGCAATATGTGTTTTAATTTATTTATGTATTTATGCCATGCTTGAAAAGCGCAAAAACTAGTTTGCGTTCTGCTTATGCATAAATTATGCACTTGGCACGCAATGTGTGACCCAAAATGGTGCACAATGACCACATTCTTGCACAACTTATTTAAACCTTGTCAAGTATTGTGCACATCTAATGCAAGACAGCAGTTGCAAGCAATAACATAGCGCATATCCCTCTTGGGTATGCATTGTCACCACCACTTCCCGCATCTGTCGTGACATTATTTGGCACCGTTGTGACAGCAGGCATCATAAATAATCGACATTTTGTGCACATACCATGTCCTCTGCATATTGGGGACGTGGTGTTGTACACCAAACATTACATTATGGTTAGTTCTTAACAGGAAGATCCAATAACTTGAGAATTCCCCCCCCAAATTGGTCCAAAAAGTGGTGGAAAAGTTAACTCATTCATGTGAATGAGGAACGTAAAGGCACGCTTTGTTTTGCACATCGGATTAGTTTGAGTAAGATGAACTCTGGTGCTGTTGCGGTTCCGTTGATCAAGTGCTAACATTAATAACAGTATTTGCGATGATCTTGGTCCAAAAACCTCTGGTGCAGGTTTGTTCACTTTAGGTAAAAATTGCCGACCAAAGACATTGATCCGTAGCGAGAAATGGGAACTAACAAAACGATAACCGTAAAAATTGGCACAGTCATCACAGCTGACGTCTCCTGGTGACAAATTTAGTGGTTTGTGTTTTTGTCCCATTTGTTTCAGGTTAAGGAAAACCCGTGATGTAATCATGGTTGGTTCCTTTATTTGCTTTATTTTTTGCTACAATTTTCTAAAATACCTGCCTCCATTCTACAGTGTGTTGAAGTGTCCAGACGTCAGCATAGTCTTTTCTACTGGAAACCAGTCTCTGCAGACAGAGAGTTGGATGTAAATTCCCAGTAAGGCCAAAATCACAAAACACAAAAAACAAACATTCACTGATATGTGGTTAACAAAAAGTGGTGGGAAAGTTAACTCATTCATGTGAATGAGGAACGTAATGTCACGATTTGATACGAACCGCCCATATTATTCGCACATCGTATTAGTTTGAATAAGATGAACTCTGGTTCTGTTGCGGTTCCTTTGATCAAGTGCTAGCATTAATAACAGTATTTCCGATGATCTTGGTCCAACAACATGTGGTGCAGGTTTGTTTGCCGACCAAAGACATTGATCAGTTGCGAGAAATGGGAACTAACAAAACGATAACTGTAAAAATTGGCACAGTCATCACAACTGACGCCACCTAGTGACGAATTTAGCGGTTTGTGTTTTGGTCCCATTTGTTTCAGGTTAAGGAAAACCTATGACGTAATCATGGTGGTTCCTACAGTTTTCTAAAATACCTGCCTCCATTCTACAGTGCATTGAAGTGTCCAGACGTCAGCACGGCCTTTTCTACTGGAAACCAGTCATTTACGACGTAGTTGTTAAGGAGTGCCCTCTAACCAAATATTCCCAGCTGGAGCAATGCAAATTAGCTTCTGTGCCAGTTCTATGTCATTAATACAGGGTCTCAGTGAGCCAAAAAGAATTAGCATCACAGATAATACCCTGAGGTCACTTTTCCCATGTTACTGATGTCAGTGAGCTATCTGCATTCACGTTGGCACTCAAAGCTCTTGCCAAGACAAATGTCAGCCAGAGCCTTACTCCCTCCAAAGCAGCCGGTGGTGAGTTTATAGTCTTTGAAAATCCTTTGCCTTTTGCCCGGTGGTTCCTTAAGGGCTCTGGGAAATCTTTGGTTCCCAGGCAGAAAAGACTGAAAAGGGTAAAGCTTGTGAGGTTTTCTAGGATTGTTGGTGGCCTGTCTAAGAGTTGAAATATATGAACCGTTGTTGAATATTTGAAATAGCAGTTTTTGTCTTTAAAGCTAATGTCAAGCTGTATATGCATCTATAGGTCTGACTGAATGCCATATTCGCTTGTCTGTGCATTTTGGGCAACCTTCATTGGGAAAGGAATGTTTCTCTAGCTCAAACTGGGCTTCATTTGACATGCACTGTTTCTTGTTAAGGGAGCCAACCATTATGTTATCATGGTATAACACACAAACCAGTCGAGGTTCTTTTTTTCCATTCTGCAATTCACGCTCACTAATTATGATAGTGGGTGGATGGCTGTATTTACAAGTGCAGTTATATTTAAAATCAGGTTCAGACAAACAGACTCTGGGGTAAGAAGACAGAACAACATTTTCGTTCTCATCCCTCCAAGAACCATAATTTATATTTTGGGAGTGGTGGTTGGATTTGACGTCTGAGTTAACCAACTTACTCGCTTTTGTGGCATTGTCTTTTTGGAACCAACGTGAGCAATAACAGCAGAACAGACTGCTGACACGAGTGTGAATCCTGATAGGCCTGCTGACGCACATGAACTTCACGGGTACTGATGGGAGACGCTTTAGGCCAGGTTGTTTTTTCGCGGAACCCATGACGTGTCTCAATGAGAACCAGGTTTCATGATGCTGTTGTGATACTACAAGGATCAACCAAGGAGTGTGTAGACCTATGGTCCATCTACATCAAATATTCTCCTATGGTCTACTTTCTTCAACTGTAGAATAGTATTTGTATTTTTTTATACTTTGAAAAACAGACAGACGTCTATTCACATTCAGAACTATAAATAGTTTTTGAAACTCTTGAAGCAGAAACAGATATCACTCCACAGAGGCTAACCTGTGGATTATTATGCTCCACTAATGTAAACACATCCATCCATACATCCATCTGTTTTCTATGCCGCTTATCCTCACTAGGGTGGGGGGGGGGGGGGTATGCTGGAGCCTATCCCAGCTGACTTTGGGCGAGAGGCAGGGTACAGCCTGGACTGGTCGCCAGCCAATCACAGGGCACATATAGACAAACAACCATTCACACTCACATTCATACCTATGGACAATTTGGAGTCGCTAATTAACCAAGCATGCAAACTCCACACAGAGATGCAAAGCGGAGAATCGCACAATGTAAATGCAGTTTATTACAATATTTTTACAGATGCCAGTCTCAGGTCATGGACAGAATCCTTGTCCTTATGTAAAACAATGCAGGACCTCTTTTTTCCTGTTTATTCCTGTTTCATTCATCAGTCTGTAAAAACTACAATCAACAGGAAACAGGACAGTTGTTTCGTTCCCTCACTGCGAGAATTATGACAAATATTACTACCAATTAATTCTAGATTAATTAAAAAAAAGCAACATCCAACATTAATTTTGGAAAGGAATTAAGGGAATCCCACCTGCTCACAGAGACCAACAATTTACCAATCAGACAGTCCCTAGCTGTGATTTCCACAACACATAATATATCTGTACTGCAGACAGAGAGTTGGATGTACATCCCCAGTAGGGCCCAAACCACAAAACACAAAAACCAAACATTCACTGATATGTGGTTAACACTCAGTGACTGAATAAAAGAGAGCACTGGTTTTAACAATTTGTAATGAAATGTCGATTCAAGTGTTGAAAGGATGAACAAATACAGACTGAAAATGGCAGTTACTGCCCACTACCTGTTGCTAACCTGTGGTCTGCTGTTTGAAATTGTCATTTGTCTTGGCAAATGTTTTGTATTAAAGGGGACCAATTATGCTCTTTTTTGACACTTTTTATTGAGTTGTGGACTCCTATAGAGCAGCTACACGCAATAACCAGCACAGAACGCTTTCTAGATCTTCCAGAATCGTCACCTATTCCAACTGTATATCTTTGGATTTTATCCACTAGTCCATTTCACTAGTGCGCCTGAATGGCTCACATTCAGAACGCACAGTCAGAGCAGAAAGATGGAAGGAGATATATTATGCTTTTTCCACTTTTCTGACCTATAAATGTAGATAGAATGTTGTATTCTTGTGTTAAACGATGAAAACGTTTCAGATAATGAGGTTTGCGTATTTGGAAGTGAGCCCTGAAAGAAGTTTGGGATTTCTATGAACGCTCAGTTACAGAGAGTTTTTTCTAACACTGGCTCTCTGTGACATCATAGAGTGCTGGGCTTCCTTATATGGGCGTGCGCTGTAGGCTCTCTCCCTCAAGCTCTGCTTTTCTGTTTACGATGTTAGCCATGTGTTTCTTTGGGTGTAAGATAAAACTAAATTTGGGATTCCGACTGTGACACAAAAAAACGCTAAGAACAAACAAGCATGCTGCTGAGTCTTTGTAGCGATGTCGTCGGGTCTAAGTTGAGAGCTGGTATCCACTGCTTCAGTATATCCTGTTGTTTTGTTGATAGCATGTGGAATCTCGAAATTCGCCAACTTTTCAATGTATTGCCACAACCTTCAACAATACACATGTGAGGTATTATTTATAACCTAGCATTCAGTTTTTTCCAAACGTATAAATATCTTTTTAGGGCTTCCAGACACATGGAGAGAAAAGCTGTTCACGTGGAGACTCACCCTTACCCTTCGATACTTAGAGGTTTTTTTTCTTTACTTTTTCACCATCTGTATGTCCCTGTTTTTCAAGATCTGTCACTGTCCTCCCACACACTGTCCTCGTCTTTCCATTGATCCATGACTATAGGCTTTTTTCCCTGAGAGATAGAATACATTTTAATTTAGCACTTGAGGCCCCATTTGGTCTGTGGATTTTGGTGTTTTTGACGTGCTAAATCACTGTGTCACACCTGTCATCCAGCCTCTCTTTTGGATTGATGGGCTGCTGGGATTATTATGTAACAGGAATTTAGCTCGTATGCATTCAAGTGTGAATGTGCGCAATGAATAGAACATATAGTTTTGTTTCCAAGTCTAAATTTTTCTGTCATGATAGAAATTTGGTGTCCCAAGTGGAAGCTCTAAATAGACTAAAGATGAATGAATGCTCTTTTTTTCCAATAATTTTAATGAGGAAACTTGTGCAGATGGGTGTGCGACCTCCTCAAAGTGATCAGTTTATTATGAAATGTTTTCCTTGACACTGGCTCTGTTTCCCAGAAACACCAGAAAACTACAATCTGTACCTCCATAAAGTTCGACCAGCCATTTTAGATTTGTTTTGCCAGAAATTGCTAAAAATCCATTCATTTTCTATACGACTGGAGGAAGTATGTACCCCATTTTTACAGTTTATAATGTATTTTTTCAAATATTTCAACTTTAATATTGTTTTGCCTTTACTTTTTGTAATATTATGACTTTATTCACATATTTAATTTGAATTTATTCTCATTATGTACTAATTTTTTTATCTAATTTTTAATCTAATTTCCCAAAACAACAAATTTATTTTGTGTTGTTATTGCATTAAATGAAACATTTTATTTTAACTACATGCCAACATTATTCTCGTAATATTGTGACTTTTTCTTGTTAGATGACAACTTTTTTTCTCGTAAAATTTGGACAGGCTGCACAGTGTAAAGTGGTGAGCGCGCAGGCCACACATCTAGGAGACCCGAGTTCGATTCCACCCTTGGGCATCTCTGTGTGGAGTTTGCATGTTCTCCCCATGCATGTGTGGGTTTTCTCCGGGTACTCCGGTTTCCTCCCACATTCCAAAAACATGCTAGGTTAATTGGTGACTCCAAATTGTCCATAGGTATGAATGTGAGTGTGAATGGTTGTTTGTCTATATGTGCCCTGTGATTGGCTGGCGACCAGTCCAGGGTGTACCCCGCCTCTCGCCTAAGGACAGCTGGGATAGGCTCCAGCACCCTCGTGACCCTCATGAGGATAAGCGGTAGAAAATGAATGGATGAATTTGGACATTATTCTTGTAAAAATAGTGCTGATTTTTTTTTTTTTACTTTTCTTCTTAAATTACATTTTTTGAATTTTTTTTTGCCGTGAGCGCAATCTAACCATAACAATAACATTTTTGGAGATGAGACAATGTGCATTTTTTTCCCAGTTTAATTAGATTCGTGAGATTTAAGGCAGCCAAACTGAAAACAACTTGACCTGAGTGTGGATCGATGCCAATCTGGAATGCTACCTTTGACTGTGTGTGGCTTGATCACAACCACAGTTTAGTTTACCAACCTAAGCTTAAATGAAGCTTCACAGCTCGCTGTTGTTGGAAAACAGGTCAGGTCCATGTTTCCAGACTTATTAAAGAGCCACGTAGTGCATGTCTAAGGTGAAATATACTGCATGAATCAACTCCATTAATAAACCTTATATTTGTGTTTTGTTTGTCCTGATGGTGGCCAACAGACTTTGGCAGCTCTTGTACGTTGGCATGGGTACGTGTGTAGAAAGGAGGTGCACATCAGCAGTCTCTGTATGTTTGCTCGAGACATTTTATCAGAGGTGAGCAAGGTCCAAAAGCTGGTTCTGACATTTGCAAAGGTAGGAAGCAACATACAGACCCTTTGAACAGACAATCCTTAATATGTGGAATAAACCATTCATTCATTCATTTTCTACCGCTTTTTCCTCACAAGGGTTGCGGGGGTGCTGGAGCCTATCCCAGCTGTCTTCGGACTGATCGCCAGCCAATCACAGGGCACATATAGACAAACAACCATTCACACTCACATTCATACCTATGGACAATTTGGAGTCACCAATTAACCTAGCATGATTTTGGAATGTGGGAGGAAACCGGAGTACCCGGAGAAAACCCACGCATGCACGGGGAGAACATGCAAACTCCACACAGAGATGGCCGAGGGTGGAATTGAATGGAATAAACCAACCACGGCTTAATGTGCAACACGCTGCCTATTCAATCTCTGTGATGAGGCCAGACCAAACATAGTTGAATAATTCGGTGTCGTTCAACAAATCCAATTCCAGAGACAGATTGGCGGTCCATCAAACCATGATATATGATGTGATACATCCATTCAAGGAAAACTTACACATATTGTATGGATACAGCCATTTGTCTTAATTAGTGCAGTTATTGTGAAAAGAGATGTAGTGGAAAATCCCAAACTTTAAGAGGTGTTGAGGTTTGGTCCCGCTGGAGTGGCTTGGTGTTTTTTTATGTAACAAGGTGCCTTCAAGGCTTCCCTGCATCATGGTGGGCCACAGCCCTCATGGTCCACTGCATCTCATCCCTCAGAGCGTTTAGAGCAACAAGGGTGGCGGAAACTTCTGGAAAGGTTAACCGATGGAGCTAATCACACATTGCTTCCCTTGTCCTCTCAAACACAGCTGTACCTGCTCCAATAGCTTCAAACCTTAAAACCGTGTTCAGCAAGTATTTACTTTTAGAGTCTGCGATGTTAAGTTCTTGATTATGTTAGCTTGTTTTGTCTTTATTGCTATACATTTAAAACGCTTGTAAAACATTCTTTATCCAACACAGACTCTGTCATCTTTATAAAAGCTCTGAAGCAATCTTATGCAGTAAAGTGCACCATAAAGCTTATGTAACAATGACTTAATTACACTGACTTAGTAGTACTATTTGGAGCTTTTTTGTCTGTCCATCCCACCAAAGTGGTACACAATTTACTTGGCTGTATATTAGTGCTAGTCAATCATTCAGGGAAAAGCACAGATTGCTTTTGTTTTTACCTGCCAGAACTACAGTATATAGTACAGGGCTCGACAATAACGATGTACCGATGGCCTGGGGAGATTCATTCATTCATTCATTTTCCACCACTTTTCCTCACGAAGGTCGCGGGAGGTGCTGGAGCCTATCCCAGCTGTCTTCGGGCCAGAGGCGGGGTACACCCTGGACTGGTGGCCAGCCAATCACAGGGCACATATAGACAAACAACCATTCACACTCACATTCATACCTATGGACAATTTGGAGTGGCCAATTAACCTAGCATGTTTTTGGAATGTGGGAGGAAACCGGAGTACCCGGAGAAAACCCACGCATGCACGGGGAGAACATGCAAACTCCACACAGAGATGGCTGAGGGTGGAATTGAACCCTGGTCTCCTAGCTGTGAGGTCTGCGCACTAACCACTCAAGGCCCGGGGAGAGTTAAAACAAAATTAGGGCAAGTAAATCGAGTTTTTTTTAAGCGGTTCTTGTTGGGTGTTGGTAAAACACGGACTGCGTAATTCCGGTGGTAATTTGCAAACCAATCCTTGCAAATCTTGAAATGGACCAATCAGAATCGTTTATTTAGACCGCGGTCCGGAGTCTATAGTCCGCGTTTTACCCACACCTGTTCTTGTTCTTGATCAACCAATCAGCGATCGTTTGACTACGAAAACATCTATCATGGCGTCCCTGCCAACATCGTCTAATTCTTCAATAACTTCTGAAGAAAACACCAAAAAGTGATGAAACAGTGCCTCCTAAACAAGTCAACAAATGAAATGATAGCACATGTGAGTGAATCACATTGCTGTGACAATTTGAAGTGGTCACAATGAAACACCACCGATTAGATCCAATACAAAGTGCTGATTTTGCACAAGCTACAAAATCTAGCGGTTCCATTTCTCTGTGTATTTTTCTCACCTTTGCTTCACAAATTATTGTTTGACCATTGAGTATTTTTTTCTGGATTAAAAACACTTTACTAGTACACAAATAATGTTTCATTTTGGTGCACAACTTATAAATATCACTGCTTACTACGACTACGATGTGTAAGGTAGTATGGCATGCCATGTTAACATACATCTCCACAATTTGATCATTTAAACTGTCTCTAATCATTTAATCTTTATTTGGGGCAGCACGGCAGACGAGTGGTTAGCGCGTAGACCTCACAGCTAGGAGACCAGGGTTCAATTCCGCCCTCGGCCATCTCTGTGTGGAGTTTGCATGTTCTCCCCGTGCATGCGTGGGTTTTCTCTGGGTACTCCGGTTTCCTCCCACATTCCAAAAACATGCTAGGTTAATTGGCGACTCCAAATTGTCCATAGGTATGAATGTGAGTGTGAATGGTTGTTTGTCTATATGTGCCGTGTGATTGGCTGGCGACCTGTCCAGGGTGTACCCCGCCTCTCGCCCGCAGTCAGCTGGGATAGGCTCCAGCACCCCCGCGACCCTCGTGAGGAAAAAGCGGTAGAAAATGAATGAATGAATGAATGAATGTGATGCCACAAAAATTAGATATCATTATGGCAGTCTTTTCATTTTACATGGGGCAAGTTCGGGCAGGTAGTTCTCACCTTAAGGATTCCCCATGGGAAAGTAATTTTTGTTTTTAATGTAGAGCTCTGATAGTATATAAGTTTGTTCAGGCTATACCCCGCCTCTCACCCAAAGTCAGCTGGGATAGGCTCCAGCATACCCATGACTCTAGTGAGGATAAGCGGCACAGGAGATGGATGAATGAATGGAATTACTCTGTCTTCTAGCAGGATCACTGAGCCCAAATCAAGGGGCATTTCTTTGCACAGCTATATTTAGTAAAAAGTAGTTTCCAGTCATGAATTCATAACACAAAGAAGACTGCTGTCTGTCTCCGCCACATAGAAAAGCTAGTAAAACATTTGGACACTGGATTTATAGGTGAGGCTTTTTAAGAGTGGCACATGCTCCCGTGCTCACATGCTACTATATTGACTTATTTATAAAAGGATGAATATGTATGACCACTGAAAGGGCAAACCTGCGCACTCGTCATAAGCTCCTATGAAAGGATACGCCCACTACTATCATTGGAAAGCGTTTTGCATGTTCTGCCAATCATGCTTAGATAAACGAGCCAAGGACGTCATTTTGGCCAGGGATGCTGAGATTGTTTCCAGTTTGAACACAGGCTACACAAAGTTTAACTCAGATATTTTTAAAAGCAATTTTCCTTCAACATCAATTAAAGTCAACATCAGTTCAAGTTTTGTGAAACTACCCCAGAGTTGGCCCAACCCAAAATTTTGTATGGCGCCGATGGGGATTTCCATGCGCTTACAAAAGAAATGGAATGGCAATGGTTTTATTGTCCATTAATCCACATATTTTCTATGCCGCTTATCCTTATTAGTGTCGCGGGGTATGCTGGAGCCTATCCCAGCTGACTTTGGGCAATGGGAGTACACCCTGGACTGGTCGCCAGCCAATCACAGGACACATATAGACAAACAACCATTCACACTCACATTCATACCTATGGACAATTTGGAGAATTTGTTTTTGGAATGTGGGAGGAAACGGGAGTGCCCGGAGAAAACCTATGCACGCACGGGAGAACATGCAAACGCACAGACACCCAAGCGGAAATTCGAATGCAAAGCTCCCCAATGTCCTGACTGTGTGGCCAACATGCTAACCACTCGTTCACTGTGCAGTTTTATTGTTGTCTTTGATTTTTTATAATAACATGTCAGCCAATGTAAATGCTATATAAGGGGTGAGCATTACGGCGGTCGTGAAGGTAGTGTCTACATCTACATCACAACTGTCTCTTTGTCCCTTCAGTCTGTCCCGTCCTGATTCGTTTTTGTGCTTTGGAGGCAAAAAAGTGGAAATTATTTTGTGCAAACTCCATCTTGTACTAATACTATAGCCACAGGGCTCAAAATACAGGCTGGTATATTTATATATATATATATTTTTTTTTCAACATGTTACCAATATGCCTTATTACGCTGTATGTGTGGGATGCCAACACTGTGCAAAGATGTTCCTGAGCAAACAGTCTTTGTGGTCTCTTCTTTCCTCTTGTCACATCAAGGGTCGCCACAATGAGTCATTTTTTATGAGTTGCTTGATGAATTGCATAATATTTTATGCTGACTTCCTCCTTCTGAGGCAACACTCACGTTTACTTGGGCTTGGGACCGGCACTGGGGCTCTCAAGGGTGTGATGTCTTTACAAAAATACATTTCTGATGTTTGCCATTTACCTTTCATCACAACTAAATCTGAAATCACTGCTGTTTTATATTGTCAGGTTCACATATTATGCAACATTGACTTTTTGTTGGTGTTTTTACTGTAATATTTGCCCCTTGTGCTTGTTTATGAGCAACAAACATGAGAAAAACACTTGTTTGCTTCTCTTTTAAGAGACGAGGTGCTGAAACAGTCAGATTTGGAGTCAAATCATAAAGAAAAATGCTCCAACCTTGCAAGGTTTACTGTATGTAACTAGTGACTGTTATTTGCAGTTGCCATTTTTTAAATTTCAATGAAACACAAGTTGTCAGGTTTTGGACAGGTCTGAGACTACAAGTGTGCACTTCTGATGGCACTCACAGATGTCTAAAAAATGCTTAGGTCATTTGTATGTATGTTCAGACACTTGACAAATTTGAAGAAATATTGGTCACGGTGCTTAAAAATGTTTCTACAACATTATGTTATTATTATATTATCATGCTGACAAAGACAAATTGGCAGGTTCCATGAGCCAAATCCAGGGGCGTAACACAAGGAAATGTTTCAGTTCAAAACGGCAAAGTATTTTATCGTTTCAGCCTTTCCACACATTCCCACCGTGGGAAAATTGGAAAATGCCTTGTCGTTTCCGTGTAGACAGCGGATTTTAGACAGCGTATCAATAATCGTAGAGTTACATTTCATTAAAGCCATACTATCTCCCTACAGCACTTTGTTAAACATTCTTTTATCACGCAAACAAAATACTATGCTGCACAATTTGTAACGTACAAACTGTACAATACTGTGGCGTGATTTATGATACTGGCACAAGTAGGACTTCAGTATCTTCTTCAAGAATCAGAACTAATGAACCGGTTGAGTAAAGGAAAGTTTCAAACCACAAGGAAGACGTCCATCTGCATTTGATTCAACCTTCAACCATTCAACAAGGAGTTGAACCAGCAATCTTCCATGAGCTCAAACTCTTGTTGAGTCTTTTATTGGGGGTGATTCTGGATGAGTCCTGCCTATAAAATACGAGATCTGTTTCAGTTGCTTTGCAACTTCTGAACTGTGAAAGTGTCTTTATGCTTGTTTAGATTCCCAAATAAGTATGTAGTGTATCCTAAAAATATTAAATGGATATTGAGTTGTTATTCTTGTCACTAATGTCATCGGTTCACTGGTTTTACATGATTATTAAGTCTGACATGTAACATTTTGAATGTAATTACCTTTGATTTAATGATGTCAGTGTTTCCCAACTGTCCCAAGTCTTTCCTGGTAAATCTTTCCACACCATCCCGTAATCAGTAAGGCTTTTACGTACATGGCAACTTCTGAAGATTATGCAATATTTATTCATGGACAGACATCAAAGGGACTGCACAATGTTTGGCCGCCTCTGTGCTGAAACACTCACATCAGACGACTGGTCAGTGATGCAGAAAAGGGGAACTAACACAAGGGATGTGCATAGAATTGTGGAAAACAATTAAGCTAATTAAGAACAAATGTTGAGCTTTGAGTTTTTACTACTGTGCTCTTCTTTGTGCTTGCGGGATCAATGGAGTGCTGACACAGTGGACCCTTGGGAAGGGAACAAACATCAACAGGAACCCAACTATCTCATGTTCTGTTTAAGTCTAATTACTGTAACTGTCTGGAGTCAATGGGGGACGTGAGCTTGAGCAGAATGTTCTGTACTGTTATGTGAGGAAAGTTTGTATGGGCAGAAGGAGCAACTTAATTTGTTTAAAACCAAACACGAGGTTCATAGGGAACAATTTGATTCTACAATTTGACAGAAGGGACACACTAACCCATAGACGACTTTGCCTGTAGTTCATCTGAATGGAACCCTGAACATCAGTACAGTGTTTAGTGTTTTTAGGTGTTTTGATATTGGTTAAGATACATTCAGAGGCGGGGGCGTGCCAACAGGCAAACCAGGAATTTGCCTGAGGCCCTGGCTTTTAGGGGGTCACCCTGAGAGACAGGGTGCCCCAAGTGCTAATACATGTACTGCACAGAAACGACAACAATGGCCATTTACGATGCAATTATGAAACATTGTAGCAAACCCCCTTGAGGGGGGGCCTATCTGCCTTTTTTTCGGTGTGCACAGATGGGGTGGGGTGACCCCCAATGAATTTCTTTGAGCCCCCAAGTACCCTTGCCCCGCCACTGGATACATTTGATAACTCAGTACTGTCCATCTATTAATTCAGGATGTGTTCATACCTTAAAGCAAACTGTAAGGTCTGATATTCTTTGTTCTGTTCAATTGTTTTGCTCTGATCCAAATCCTTGGTCTTGGTTCTGCACCAAATAATGGACCAACAGTTCAGGAATAGGTGTTTTTTGAAAAGAAACTGCTGAAATTGTTGCTCCCAACAAGTGTTAATGATAAAGTTAATCTACAGAACCTACAGAAATAAACGGGACCACTCAAAATAATCTACAAAGTAAGTTTGTAGTAATATTGCATCATGTAGTAATCATATAGTAATATGTATCAGGAAGTGACAAATATGCTCATATCCAAATGAATACAGAGTATACAAATTACAAAGAAAAGGCCCGTGCTATATTACATTCCAATACGATGGTAACCCAAAGCGTGCTAGTAGCGAGACAAGGGTGCGAACAATTGGACCACTGTCATTGTTTAATTGTTGTATTGTTTTATTGTGGGTATTTTGGTGCCTATAAGGCTACCAATGTGGTTACTCAGACTCCTGGCTCAAAAAAGCTCTATATATTTTATGGCTGTGAAGCAATACACTACGTTCCCCATAAAACGTCAGGGTGAAGATCCAAATAAAAATGATGTAGTGTTTTTTTTCGAAAACAGTACATCTTTACTCCATCTGCTCTTTCCTGTCCCCCCCCTTGAAAACACAGCCTACGAGACAGCGAGGACGCTGGTCCATATGATTAAGCACACTGGCTGATTGGGGTGCAAGTCAGTGTTACGCTCTGTGTGCTGTCAGTGAAATGTAAACTTTGGGAAGACCTCCACCATCTGCGGTGAGGAGATCTTCCACTCCTGACACTGAACCTTAGCTTTACAGGATTATATAATGTTATGTAACCTCTTTAAGCATTATTCCATTGATTGGGTACAGCTGATGTCACTGGCATGATACTAGGCTCTAATGGGAAAGTGAACACGTCACATTTGGTAAGATGATCGCCGTCTTCACCGAGCATTTTTCAATTAAAAGTATGGAGACACAAATCTTGCCAGTGTAACACATTGTTTTGATTATACCCTACTGCTGTGGATTCAATTGCTGTCATCTTGAGAGATAAACAAAAGTTTGATTTGTTTTTCTGTTTTTTAAACAGGATGATTAAAATGGAAAAAAAAAAAACAAGAGAGCTTTTCCTGTCATGAAGAACACATTTAAGTTAATACAGTAAGTGAGTGTGGAGGCCCTTTATTCCCCAACTATGACCGACTCATCAGAGACAACACTCTTGCCTGTTAGGGATATGTTTCTCATGGTTTAAGCAAAGTATTCATTGTTTCCAACATTTAAATATGAAACTTTACGATTGAAAAGCAACGTCTGTCAAATATGAGAACTATGACTTAACAACAATGCGGCATGACAAGTCAAATAACAACATGTTAAACTATTTACACTTATATGCTAGGACTACATTAAAAAGCCATAGCATTTCAGTATGTGGAATCAAACTATTGAATGGATTGAGTAAGGAACTCAAACAATGCATTGAGCCGATGAGCCAATTCAGGAAACAATACAAGCAGTTGATGTTTGCTAAATACAAGGATGAAGAGTCTTGAACCAGTCATGATGTGCTATATATATATATATATATATATATATATCACTATATTGACACTTACTATGGTACACATAATGTCATTGTATGGTCATATCACCTCGTACTTCGGTACGGGACAAAAAATTACAAAATTAAAAAAACAAACAAACCCCAAAACAAAACAAAACAAAAAAACAAAACCTTAAACTGTATTACGGAAAGCAGAAAGTGAACAAATGTAACAGTTACTGATTGTAAAAGTACCAGATGGAGGGGTAGGATTTAATAAGCTTTGCTTCTTCCTACTCCTTTTGGACATGTGGAACTGTGAATTGATTATGTGATGCACTCAATTGTAATCTGATGCATGTTCAAATGAAATAAAACCATTACCATTACCATTACCATTACATACAGGAGGAATAAATGTACATAATTTAGTGTGTAATAGATATATTGCTTGGGGATTGGCTTCTACTCCCACTATACATAGGGAAATTGATACTGGTCACTGAAGACTTTGTTCTTGGCGCACTCTGTCCTAATTGTTTCCTTGCAGTCTTTGTGCGCCACCTACTGATGTAAGTGGGTTTTACATGTAAGTGTAAGAATGGAGTCATTTGTGTACAGTAGGTCTCAAGGTGGGTGCATTCATCGATACAGGAAATAAATAACTACTTACACACAAGGGTGAAGGTGAGGGTGTTACCCACCGCAATACTGTGGTTCTATTGGTATGTGTGTATAAGTGTGTTTGCGTGATAAGAATATGCACTTGATGTTTTTCTTGATCTTCCTGTTTATTTACAGAAAAGCGCGCACGTGACGTCCCTGAATGCATCTCGCGTTACTATGACGAGAATGAGCAAATTGCCTGGGATGAAAGGACGAGAGACGAGTGTGAGTTGAAGTTACTTACAGTATGTGGTGTTGGAATTGTACTGTTGTTGATGTGTTCATAAGTTATAAGTTATATAAGAGCGTAAGACTGTGTAATTGTGTGGGGACTCTCCACTGTATTTCTTCTACCGTCATAACAGAGGCTTGCTTGCTATGGTGCGCATGCGTTAATTACACATTTTTTTTTAAATGTAATTAATGAAGTAAATTACTTTAAGCTACTATATTTTTACAGCACTAGCATTTACAGTATATTCTGAAGTCTGTGTACATGTTTGTTAACACAGCTAGTTCCCCAAAGTGATTTGTTACTTATTTTAATGGGTCCCACTACAACACTGTGGTTCTGTTGGCTCTATCATGTCTGTAAACCTGTCAGTGGGTAACCCACTTGAAAGATCTGCTAAAGACAGACAGACTAACATGACAATTTAGTACGTAATGATTCAGTGCCTTACTTCAACACGGATTCATTTAATATTCTGATGGATCTCTCCACAGAGTTCCTGATTCCTTCTTTGGGTCCTCCTACTTGAAGTAGCCTCCCGTCCTTTTTGTCTTTGCTGTGATAAGTAGCCTGGCTACTCTCTGCAGAGGATCCACACTCCCGGGTCTTCCCACAACACCTGCAAATGCAAAAAAACAGAGGACCATCAACATTATCCGTCTATCCATCTTCTATGCAACTTAGCCTCATTAGCGTTGTGGGGGTATGCTGGAGCATACCACAAACATTATGACGCATTACACTTTGTATTACTAATCCAGGTTCAACCTTTTTGTCCAAAGTCAGGTGGGTTAGGCATCTGCTTCTCCACAGTCTGAATTGGATGGGTAGAAAAAAATGGTTGAAACTACAAAAACTTTGCACATGGGTTACTGCTTCATGGTCTCAAACATATTTCCCATGTTGGCGATCTTCCTGTAATCACTTTGTTAATCATTTTAGACATGTTTAAAATTTCCAAAAGGTTTTGAGAATCATCAAGACGGGGCTTAAAGGAAAACTGCTCTTTTTGGAATTTTTCAGTAGTGATTTTTGTCACTACTCATTTTGTTGGTCATTTTGTTTGGTCATTTTGTTTGGCTGGCCACTCCTAGGAAGGTTCACCACTGTTCCATGTTTTACCATTTGTGGATCATGGCTCTGACTGTGGTTTGCGGGAATCCCAAAGCTTTGGTAATGATTTTATAACCTTTTCCAGACTAATAGATCTCAAATAATCTCTGTTATGTTATGTTTTTTATTAAGAAACAGACAGAATTGTTAAATGGCAGTTTGAGACAGAGACTTAAAGCAAGACATGACAGGTTGGGATAAAGGTTTAAGGTGTCAGGTGATGATGAATTTATTATGAATGGCACAATGCATATCACATTTGTCAATCATCTGATGTATTTTCTATGTGTGCATGGTTGTTATGCATATGAACAATGGCACACAATTACAGCGCTAATGGTGCAATTAATTTGGCTATGATTAGAAGGGTCCCCAGGGTGATTAATTCATTGGAGTCCAGCCTACAGCTAAAAGTTAATGCAACCTATATATTCCCCATCATTGCACATGCAGCTTCATGTCAGTGGTACCTGGTTCACATGGGCTTGTCTCTAATTTGTTGAGGTATCTCATTTGAAACAGCTGGTTAGAGGGAAAAGTATACAATCATGAAGATATTTGTAAACAAATTTGCTATGACGAATAATGATAGAATAGCTCCATCCATGTTGCCTTTCATGCAAAAACAATTTGAGTCCTGTTGAAGTAAAGTTAAACATTCAGAAACATATTTATTCTTTGTAGCCTTGAATGTACTGTACATCACATTTAGCCACAAAACATACATCCTGCATCAACAAACAAACACAAATTTTAATTATACAGTAACTGCAAATGGGCTGCACGGCTGTCGAGTGGTTAGCGCACAGGCCTCACAGCGAGGAGACCCGAGTTCAATGTCAACTTCGGCTATCTCTGTATGGAGTTTGCATGTTCTCGCCGTGAATGCGTGGGTTTTCTCCAGGTACTCCGGTTTCCTCCCACATTCCAAAAACATGCTAGGTTAATTGGCGACTCCAAATTGTCCATAGGTATGAATGTGAGTGTGAATGGTTGTTTGTCTATATGTGCCCTGTGATTGGCTGGTGACCAGTCCAGGGTGTACCCCGCCTCTCGCCCGAAGACAGCTGGGATAGGCTCCAGCACGCCCGCAGTAGAAAATGAAAAAATGAATGAGCTCTTTGTAAATAAAAAAGCGGCCGAGTGGTTAGCTCACAGGCCTCACATCTAGGAGACCTGAGTTCAATTCCACTCTCGACCATCTCTGTGTGGAGTTTGCATGTTCTCCCCGTGTATGTGTGGGTTTGTGTTGTGTACATCTGCTTTAGAGCAGAATGGGTGATCAGGAAAAAAAAGCAGAGCTGAAGGTAGAAATGTAACTGTTAAAGAAACACTAACTATTACATAGGGGAAAGAGAAAACTCATTTAAATAAATCACTGAGATGTCAGAGCCAATCCAAAATCCACAAATCTATCCCGCCTAATTGTAGACTTTTAAATCAAGTCTCTGTCTGTGTCGCTCCAAATTGCATCCCGGCCAAGCTTGATTGCTGCAAGATTGTCTCTCCTTTAAAAGTACACCGAGGGAGCGGTCTTCCTGCACTGATGCTCATACTGTAGAGACCGTAGGCTATAAGGTATGTAAATTGCATACTTAGTTGAGGAAAAGGAAGCAGCGAGGGATTACAATTTAACTAGGAAATGTTTTCTGTGGTCAAAGATCAGTTCGATTGAATTAAAAGAGATTAGATTCCATTTGCCTTGCAGTGATGTGGATTTGAGGAGAGAGGTATTTTGATGCGGTTTCTTCATTTAGCAGAGGTGGCAACTAAAGTCTCTAATTCAACTCCAACACTAATTATAACAAGGCGAGGAAGGGGAACAAGGGAAATTCAATCACAAATTGCGTATAGAGCTAAAAAGATGCATGAAGGTATCGATTAGTGAAACCACCCACCAATTAAAGAGAAAATTGACTTTGAATTTAGCTCATTATAAAAGCTGTTGATAATTTCCAGCTAAATTATCTAACTTTGTTGCGGGATGAAAAAGGCGACGAGATTTCTCGTTTGGAGAAAAGCTGTATGGTAACAACTGGGCACCCAGAAGCCAACTGGCTTACTGTATCATCACTACTATGAATGATAATACAGTAATATGAGAGTGGCAGTGTGCAAGGCATTATGGAAGTGCACAGTGAGTGATGTGTGGAGGATTTTTACATTGGCGTTAAACAGCTGGTTGCTATTTGTTGATGTCCAAGCCGAAGCTGTAGTAATTCTACATTTGGTCAATTTTACTTAAAGACTAAATATCAACCCACCCTAGATTTTATGACTTTTCTGCACCCTCAATCACCAAGTGGCTCTATTGCCGCTCATTGCATTTGGCTAAGCGGCAGCTTTCAAGCACCGGTTTTATTATAACACACCTCATCCGCCCCTCTGAGACATCACAAATAGGCAGTTTTACCATGTCTTTTGAAACAGAGCGTTTTGAGACATCCCAAATTTGTTTTTAGGGCTCACTTCCAAATGAGCAAACCTCATTATCTGAAACTCTGGCATCGTTTAACAAGGGAATACAACATTCTAACTACATTTATAGGTCAGAAAAGTGGAAAAAGCATAACTACACTGTACACTAAACTGTACAATACAACATAAACACAAATAGCCAATGTTAATTTTGATATCTGTGAAATTACTACTGGAAATGTTACTGTGTTACACATTTCAGAATTAAAAAAAACCCTGACAATACGTACATCATTGACTGCATAAAGGTGAATGTTTTAGATCAGTGATTCTTAACCAGCGCCACCTATAGGACCGCAAAAAACTTTGAGTTTTGCACCAGTGGGCGGCGAGGGCCGTGGGACTGCATAGTATGTTATCAACTGAAGACACCAGAGATAGGCCAGCCGCTATGCTGCTGTATGTTATACTATATGAGGCTCTCAGTTGCAGTGCAGCTTCCGACCAGATGGTGGCGGTAATGTGTCAGTTTAACAAGCTCACAGAAGACCCGAAGAAGACATTCAACTACTACAATTAGCAATGGAGAAGTTTTTAAAACAAAAAAATGAAGACGAAAGTGGTGCCAGTCCCCCCCAAAAGACACATTTTTACGTGAGTACAATCCTGACTTCATCAAGTACGGCTTTGTAAATGGAAGAAGCGAAGTAAAGACGAACCCAATGTGTGGAGTATGGTCTGACGCTATCTAACGCTTTAAAAGTCAATATTGCTCTTTTTTATTAATAAGCTTGACTTAAGCCTTCACATTTTTCGTGCTTGATTTGCTTATCAATTAAATCTATACAGTGTTAATATTTAATAGGCCCCGGGCCACGTCGTCCAAAGGGTTAAGAACCTCTGTTTTAGATGACACAATATCTGACTGCAGAGATCTTTACAAGCATCTTCTATTCTATGTATGTTTTGAATTTGCTGGTGGTAGGTGAAATGGAAATTCCATCGTCATTGTTACATTATTGAGGTGTAGTGATGATAAAATTAATCTTGGAAAATGTTTGGTCCTTTCTCGATCATATCATTGTTTTATTAAGTGGCTCTGATTTTAACTGTAATTGCATCTTTGCAATGTAAGTGATTATTGATATAAAACCTGCACACAATTTCTGCTACACAGATACTATTGACAAAGTACAGGAACTTTTGGAAATACAATAAAAATAGTTATCTTTCTGTTGCTGTTAAGCTGGTTAATGAGCATGGGAAGCTCCTGGAATGCTTTTTAACATGAAGCACGAAACTAGGCTACAGTTATGGGATCAAATTACTAAATGTGAATAAAATGTAAAAGTATTCATATCTGAAAAATCATTTGGCGTCCAATCATCACGATTATCATCAATGACAACAATGGTTTGTGAGTAAAATATTTTATTTCACAGTATTTTTCAAGACTTTAACATTGTCTGGTTATGTTTTTACATGTTTTTTTTATGATTGAGTGGTGGTGAAACACTGCCAAAAATAAGCAAGTTTTGAGTGCAACTCAACTTCAAATATGGACTCCTTTGTCAGGTTTTTAGTCAATAGGTTCGGAGAGCATGTGATATTAAAAAAAAATAAATCCATCCATCTTATTTAATGCAGATTACCTTTTACAGATTGATAAACATGAAGAGAATAAAGGTAAATAAGGTCTTCATATGCTAACCATTTCTGCTCATTACTGCATTCGAAGACAGATGAGTGCTCCGTTGTTACTCCTCATTTGGTCTGGTTTCGGACAGACATTTGAAAAAGTAAAAGACAGGGATAAAGGTGAACAAGGACACATCATTTTTTAAAAACAGATTAAAAAAAAAATTATATGTCAGCCCACATATGAGCCGGCCCGCTCCTGTTATCAATCATACTTTGATGTAATGGGATTTCCTGGGTGAGCAGCACCTTCCTTGAATGTCACACTGGGCCGCAGGTCAGACCCCAAACTGGCAATGCCTTGCACACTCCAGCGTTGTTTGGGTGATTGATAGGTCATAAAAAAACACCAAGTGCTAAGATGACTGCCAAATAGGTTCCCCTACAATGCTTAATTCAATCACATAAGGGGTAGAAAAATCACTCATGAATACTGATTGCCTGGTTTGTTGACAAACACATTTAAAGAGGAGACTGACCAACAATCTGTGTCCTTATGCATTTTAATCTCCTTTTTATATGCACCATTATGGCTGGCTGCTGTATCATTTCAAAAGCTGTTTTGCTGATGAGCATCCTTAGAATCAAACAGTCTTTGTCCACATGGTGGAGACAGAGTACACTAAATTCTGACCTCCAACACACCTTGTGCATGAGTTGTATTTTTTTTTTTTAGAAGTTAATTCATTCATTAATTTTCCACTGCTTAAACTTTATAAAGGATATTAATTAAGAAGTTATTTCATTAGTTGCACTGCATGATTTTGTTATTTGAATGCTGATTTAATGTGTCTTATTGCCATTTTGCCTCATGTTTATTGTGTGATGCACCATGTAACAATAGTGTAGAAACGTATAGAAAAATATAAATTAAAGCTACTATTATTATGATTGTTATTTTGTGTGGGTAGGCAGACTGTTGCATGAACTGTCTGTTAACCTTAACAATGATTAATGTACTCTATTACAATTCATTCTTTGGACACACTGCTTAAATCAGTCCCAATAACCACTTGTTAGCTGACTTTTCGCTCACTCCTACGCATATAGTGTATTACATGGCGTTTGGTGAAAAACTGTCAAATTATAGTAGTGCTTTAACGTGCACAAAGGCACAAAGAGCTAACAGACAAAAAAAAGCTGGTACACTTAAAGAAGACGGGTTCTATTGTGCGCCCGTAATGTGATTACGTCTTTGGAAAGAAAGAGCTGTCTTTTCTTAAACCTTTTTCCTTAGCTTGCCTGTCAGTCTCCCTGACCAGACTCTAACCAACTCCAAGTGTGACCCTCACTCACATACATAATTTATACTTTGCTGGAATTACATTAGCCATGTCCCTGTCTACATTGGGGGTATTCTCTGAGAGTAAAAGCCAGGATCACTATATAACAGATGAAGTTTACACTAAACTCAATGAAATGTTCCGTATAGACATTTTTGAGATGAGTACCTCCTAGTCCAATCAAGCTCCACACAGCAAATCTCCACCTTAGCATTGCACACTCTCATAGATTGAATCCATTTTTTTTTCAGAGTTGCATTCAAAAATTAGAGGGAAAGTCAAAGCAGCAAAAATTGCTCATAAAATCGAGGTAAGCGCTTGATATAGTGGGCCGATAAAGAGTGGCGGGTTGGCCATTCATCACGGAAGGTGGCTCACTGGGAGAGCGCCTGTCACAGTCACCAGCACGTCTGGGAGGAATTTGGAGGTAAAGAACCTCAAGTCGCCCCTGAAGCCTCTTTTGTTCCGACATCTTTCAGATGGATACATTTGGGCCTTCGATGGGTGACAAGTGCTTTGTCTTTGCCGCTCCCAAACTCAATTGTCAGAGCGGTCTCAAGGGATGGATTATGTTAGCGGCAAAGCAAAGAAGCTTGGAACAAGCAATACTGGGATCCTCTGCAGATGTTTGAATTGGTGTGTTAATATTGGACATTTTACAATCGTAACATAGACTAAAAACAACAAAAGCCATTTACACAGATGGGAGAATTCAAAAGGCACACATGCGTAACAAAGTATTCTTCAACAAAGATGATGATAATGCTCAGTTTTGACATACCAAAGAGGTATTCTTTTAACAAAATGTTTATTATGGTGGTTATAGTTTGCAGTGTGGTTGACTTTTCTATTACTATAATTTGTGACACATCACAACGAAACTGAGCTTGCTGCTGTAGCATCCAGCACAAGACAGGTAAGTTATTACAGTGACCTAATGTAGGGGTTACCATGTTGGCTGTACAACGATTGGGGGTTGAATCTTTGAATTTGCATGTTCTCCCCTTGAGTGTGTGGGCTTTCCCCGGGTACTGACGAAGTTCGGCATCCATGTATTCCGGTTCATAAAGATGTCCCCATGACTTGAGATAAGATAAGATATGCCTTTATTCGTCCCTCAGTGGGGAAATTTGCATTGCACAGCAGCAAGAGTACAGAATCAGTTAAGCAGTACAAAATACACAATATAGAAAAATAAACAATATAAACAACCCAAGTATTAACAAAATCAACAATTTTACCCAGTTATATACAAATACAGTATGCAGATAATATGAAACAAGATGAGATATATGACCAGTCTTTACACTGAGATCTTGCTAGTGAGTTAATATGAGGCATTGTAGAAATACTTCACATAGAACTTAATATATTGCATTCAGAGGCTCCGAACCTGGGGAGACAGAGCCTTCTCCATCGCTGCCCCCACTCTCTGGAACTCTTTGCCCCATTCACTCTGCGCTTGCCCTGACCTTCCCAGTTTCAAAAAACAACTCAAAACCCACCTCTTTAAATCCGTTTTTAATGTCTAACCTTTTATATCTGACTGCTGTGCCCCGCCCCGCTTTTTTAACTGTGTATTAACCAATGAATGTTGTATTTTGGTGTGTCTTTCATTCTGTTTACTTGTTCTATTCAACTTCATTCTTTTGTAAAGTGTCTCTGAGTATCTTGAAAAGCGCTATACAAATAAAATGTATTATTATTTATTATTATTAATATTGCACGTGGAGGTTGGTCAGATATTGCACAGTGAATGGAGTCTGGAGTAACTATACTGAATGTAAAAAAACAACAGCTTTGTGCTCAAAGGAATGTCGTCATCACTTGTTTTGTAGTCAGGCATGTTTACCGGCTGCTAAATTGCTTCAATTTGTGACATTGTTAATTAGGACAGACATCCTCAAAATGTTCTCCACTGTAGAGTACACGACACGGCGTATGGAGCAGAAAAAAGTAACATTTTCATCCATCAGTCTATTTTCTCTTCAACTTGTCCTCATTCGTGGGGGAGCTGGATCCAGTTTTAGCTGACTTTGGGTGAGAGTCAGGGTACACCTTGGTGTGGTCACCAATCAATCACAGGGCACTATGCGTGGGACGATAATAAATAAATAAATAAATGAATCACATCACAAATGGAAATGAACTTGATAATTTTGACAGCCTCAATACAGATACCGATTTTGTCAGGATTTACTTGTGCATTGGTTTCAGAAGCTTTGCATGTTTGTTCCATAGAACGGCATGAACAGAGTGAGCCCATTTGACAGTCGTGCAGTCTCTTTGTCTCAGTGGGTGGAGGCGGGGCCGCTAACATACACACAGAGTGCACAAGAGTGCAACATAGCAGAAAATAAATTAGTAGATAATCTATTGCAACAAGCAGCAGTGGTGGCAACTCCGATATAGAGGGTTACCTTTTGGTAGCGGCCTGAGGCAGTAGCCAAAGACACAATATGGCAGCGAGACACAACACTGACACATCTTTCCTGTTTTGTAGGTGTATCCCGTGACATGCACTGTTAGCTCCCTGAAGGGATTTCGACATCGATAGGTTGGCAAAGTAAGTGGGATGAACTGAATCAGGTTCCATTGTATGACGTCCAGACTTTAGAAAAATGAACCTAACAGCCTTTTCTTGCTAAACAAGGCCAAAGTAATTCATCTATAATGTTAAGCAGACTAGATAATTCTTGTCAAAGTCATTTAGTTTTTTTTAAATAAGTAAAAAAAAAAAAAAAATATATATATATATATATATATATATATAATATAGCTCTGATAGCTATAAAAACATTGTTGTCACAGCTGCTATTTCCATCAACTTTCATCACAGCTTTCTGTAACTCTTCAAACATGGAAAATGTGAAACATTAAATTCATGTGATTTTTAAACAGTTTCACTGAGCGAAAATATGTTTTTAAGCATTCTTCACAATAACCTCAATCTATGCAAGTACTAACTCCATATAAGTCAAAAAGAAATTGTCCAAGGTTAATGTCTCATTCAAAGCAAAGACTAAAGCAGTTCTTATAATGTTGTAATGCTGTCCTGTTAACATAACAACAAAAAGGCCTTACAGACAGATGGATAGCATACAAAGGTGTCTGAAGAGGGGCCCGCACAGAATTGCGATATTAATTGTGACAAGAAAAGAGGCATAAAGTGTCCCTCACTTGATCTATTCTTGAACTTCTGCAAGCAGTAAACCGTTCACCCCGAGTCTCAAATTACCGTATTGACACCACTTGAAGTAATTTCCAATTCAACATCTGGAGTAGTCCAAATATAATGTGAACACTTTTGATGCCACATCTGTGCACCAGAATCCAACCAGAGCGACACCAGTTTTGAGAAGGTCAACATCCAAGAACTACTACTTTAATTAGCCTCTTAGTGGGAAGCCATGTTCAATGCCACTCTAAAAAACATCAACTGGTGCTTTCACAGGGCTTTTTCTCTCTGTCTTTGCCGCTCTATACAGTGACCTTCTGGACTACTGTCTGGTTGCCTAGTAACATACACAGGACAACTCCCAAGACACCTCGGGGGACTCACCATGCCTAGCCAAGAAATTGAAGTCATAACAAATGACAAATTTATCACAGGATGGTCCATTTTGTCAGACTGTCCTACCTTACAGCCCCCCGAGCTCCAAACACATTGTTGTGACGTAACATCTAGCATGCTGAGCTCCATTAGCCAAAATGGTGATTGTGTTGGGGCGATATTCTGGTGAGAGATTGATGAATGATTTGTCCATCACTTATCTGAATGAGATATGTGCTTGTCAGAATGATGTGTCTCTCTGTCCTAAGCACTGAAAGATCATAGTATGGCTACTAATACAGTATATCATAAGCACAGTCTGCTGTCCCTTGTAACACACTTGTGGTTGTTCCCCCCATAGGTCACTGTGTATATTCAATAACACCCTCTCAAATATAGTAATTAATACTGGAATTCCAAAAATATATATAAAAAAACAGGGGTGGTTTGGCTTGCATGGTGCACAGTACCACTTCCACATTACGTGTGTTATCATTCATAGTAGTGATACCGTAGTTCACAATCTGATTGGCTTCTGGCTTCAAAAGTCAAAATACAAGTGGATTAACAGAATAGAGCAGCCACCTTCACTTGCTCAAGCTGCCTTCACTTGTCTTGAGTGAATGAAAAACATCCCAACATTCCCAAACACATTCAGACATTTGACTTGAAGCCAAGCACCCCTACTCCTGGCATAAACTTTATTATGGCAATTACCTTATAAATATTGAATAATTCATTAGTTCTGGGTAAAAAAAATGTATTTTTCATGGTGACATTAGGATAAAGTTTGACATGAGCACTGATCAATGTCATCAACAGTGCAGCATGATTTATTGAGTAAAATGGCTGTTTGTGATACAGCTCCATAATTAATAGTAATAATAGTATTGAAAAGTCTGTAACCGCTGACCGATTCAGCTTTTAAAAGTTTTAAATATTTCATAACGTATTGCTGCTTATTGCAGCTTGTCAAACAAGTGACAGATTCGTTACTGACACTAAGAGGTTCGAAGGTATACTTTATGTTGAGCTCTCTAATCGATAATACCTGTATATGCGGGCCACTAGGTGGCGCTCATGGCCCATGGGTAAGAAGCACCGATGTAAAGCAGTGCTTCTTATCGTATCACATCCACTCAACCTGGCAAATATTTTTACTTTAGAGAGGAAAGTTATTTTATCCTCATTTGATATTCCAGGAAGGCTTCTTATTTAAAACTATGCAGTCAGCAGTGGTTCATTAGCAGTCCAATTCATCCTTTAAATGAGTGCTTATTCAAGGACAAATCATCTTATGTGCTTGTGAATTGACTGAAAGAGTGGATGAAGCGAGTATTATAAGGGCTGTTCATATTCATGTTGGTTCCAGAATAGAAGGGTATGATTGGTAATGAGTTTGGCTATTGGCCTTGTACTGTATGTACGATTCCAAAGAGAATCGTGCTTTAATTATTATATCATGGCTTTGGCATTTCTAATCACATCTTGTCGCCTCTTACTGTTTATGAATTAGCGCTTTGTCACATCTCTGGGAGGCTCTCAGACTCAAGGAGGTTGCAAAAGAGAAAATGACTCTGCAGTGGCTTCAAAACAAGGAATGAAAGTGATGACTTTTTTTCCTCCCTTTTGAGCACTTGTCATATTTATGCGGCATTACTGTAGCAACGGGCCATTTAATGTTATTTGCGCAAAGCACACATTGTTCACATCAAGCTGAAGACACAGCCAGGTGATGGCGAACTTTGCAGAAGTGCTAGCGGCATGGGAAAAATGGCACTTGGTGTCTGTAAGAGAAAATGTGCACAGGTTATGAATATTGAAGTGCTTGTCATGCTATACTAAACTAGAGATCTATGTATATACTATAGGCCTCCTGTGATGTGTGACGTGTCCCGTTCTTGCATAAATAATTATTAAGGAATTGATTATTTGTGGTAACAATCTGCGACAATCTAAAAAGTTCTCCCTGATGAAAAGTGGCAACGCCAGGATAGGGGTTAGAACTTAGCTGTTAGCCAGAATTATGTCACTATAAAGTACACTAGCACTTTGAGATGTAAGATGAAAAGCTGCAGGCCTGTACTGTCCTGATGCAGGATTGTAACCACTTACTCCTGGCTGACTTAGTTGACAATATGCTGTGCTATTTCACTGCCTGCCCAAATGTGAAATAAATAAATATAAAAGAAAGAGCGAAAGAAAGAAAAGGAAATGACTGCTCTCTTGGCTTTACCCTTGGTCCCTTGCTCTTTGTTAAAACCATATCTCCGCTGCTCCATTGCCCCCAGCTACATTAAATCCCATTAAATTCACCTTCATTAAAGCGGTCCTCTCTCCTCTCCTCGCAGCGGCTCTGGCGCGGGCCTCTCAAGGACAGAGCAGTAATGAGGCTGGGCTGGCTATAACCTTGAAGAGCACAGGTTTTCATTTCCAAATCAATAACTTATGGTTCAAAACTGCCACTAGATCTCAGCTATCATTTTCAAGCGTTAATTGTCTCCTCAACAGTAATAAGCTATTTAACTTTATGTTGCACTGTTGATATTGCATATTGCATATCATTTGTTTTGTTTATGTTGCAACATAGATGGGATAACTTGGGGTAGGGGTTGTATTTCAAAGATCCTAAGTCATTAGACTGAAACAAATGAAGCCGAACAATGCAGAGGCCAGTAAGCTGGGGTGTTGGAAGTATTGCAAATCAGTGACATCATTCAGCCTGAAAAGGTACAAATATTAGCCCAAGCCTTTAGAACACGGTGAAATCTGATGTTTGAAGTCATTAAAATATGAAATGCAGTTGCGAAAACAGATAAATGGATAGAATGATGGTCCCTGTATTAGCGTTTGCTCTTGCATTTCCATGCAACTTGGAACTCTGGTGATCATTTCTGCTTGACATGTTCATAGTGTGAAATATTGGAGTTTTTTTTTTATGAAATTGAGAGGATGGCAGCTCTGGTGACCACTGGGGCTTAATTTCTTTAATCAACTTCTCTCTCAAATGAGGCTTTATTAAATTACAAAGATGGGAGGAGAGCAGAGATGGCACAGTGTTAAAAACATAAAAAAGCAATGAGGGATAATTAAATGAAATTAATAAAAATCATCCACCAAGACAGAGGAAGAAAATGAGAACATGGAGCCATTTTCATGCTTCGCTTTCTTTCATTCCTTCTCATTAGAGTTTCAGGAAATTTAGCATGTGGAATCATGAACAGGAGAATGGGCTTCAATGAGTGTAAGACATGCAACACTTCTTTTCCTGCTGTTATATTCATGCTGTGTGGGGAGAGAAAAAAATCTAATATGGGCCTCAACCTTTTTTTCCACAGCAATGTAGTCATTTTTGTGGTGCACAAGTATCATCATATAAATCTAAAAAAAAAGAAAAACATTATGGAATTCATTCATTCATTTTCTACCGCTTATCCTCACAAGGGTTGCGGGCGTGCTGGAGCCTATCCCAGCTGTCTTCGGGCAAGAGGCAGGGTACACCCTGGACTGGTCGCCAGCCAATCACAGGGCACATATAGACAAACAACCATTCACACTCACATTCATACCTATGGACAATTTGGAGTCACCAATTAACCTAGCATGTTTTTAGAATGTGGGAGGAAACCCATGCATGCACGGAGAGAACATGAAAACTCCACACAGAGATGGAATCAAACTCGCGTCTCCTAGCTGTGAGGCCGGCGTGCAGCCTCAATTGTGGAATTAATTATTAAAAAATATTTAATCTTAAAAATGATTGACAATGAAGTGTATATCACGTGTAGCTGAAGTGTAAATTAAGTGTAATTAAATGCTTATAGTTTTTTTTTTCCATACACATGATTACAACAATGATGTATTGTCATTGTTTGACCCCTTTGTCCTTTATGGCTCAATCAAGATGTACTTTTCTTCAATGTTTACAGCTTTAGTCTCCCCAGAAGAATAAATTTGGATGTGAAGCATATCCCCGGCTAATATGTCCTGTGTTACGTACACTGTCAAAAATGTCTATGGCCTCTCTGTCGTGTTTTTTACGATTGCCATTAACGCCTCGGACACCTGCCCTTGACATTTTGAAGACCACAATGATCATGTATAGTCTGTTAAAAGGTGTTAAATTTACAACACTGGCTATTTAATATATTATCTCCTTTCATGTACAAAAAAAAAATCATCTCTGGAATGAAAGAAACCTTGTTAGTCTCATTTTGAATGTCAGCATAGTCCAGCTAAAGGTGCCAATTAACAGGCCTTAATGTAGCAATTTGTAGTCATTTCACCTTAAAATAACACCAGTGGCACAGTGTTAAAAGGTCCTGGCTAATTGAACTTATTTTTATAACATCAGTTAGACAATATTGAAAGTAAAATTATGTTTAGAATACAAAAATATTAATGTATTGAACATGAAAGCTATTAATACCTGGAATTATGAATTTATTTTTATAGCACGTTCCTTTAGTTCCTGTTGTGCATAATCTATATACAGTTGTCCCTCACCATTTTGTGGTTTGAACATCACGCCGTTACGCTAACACATACATCCATCCTTCCATCCATTTTCTACCGCTTATCCACACTAGGGTCACGGGTATGCTGGAGCCTATCCCAGCTGTCAGGAAAAATAGTAACACGGACTTGGTTGCTCGGTGACCGAGTGGTTAGCGCACATCTAGGAGTTTGCATGTTCTCCCTGTGAATGTGTGGGTTTTCTCCGGGTACTCCGGTTTCCTGCAAACATTCCATCAACATGCTAGGCTAAATGACGACTCTAAATTGTCCATAGGTATGAATGTGAGTGTGAATGGTTGTTTGTCTGTATGTGCCCTGTGATTGGCTGTCCAGACTTCACCCTGCCTCTCATCTGAAGACAGCTGGGATAGGCTCCGGCATGCCCGCGACCCTTGTGAGGCTAAGCGGTATAGAAAACAGATGGATGGAACACGGGCTGATGTGGCCGTATTCCAGCTAAAACTCAACTCTGAATCCATGACATCCCTTCTGTCCACACATCCTGATAAAATGTATTGCATATACGTACATGGCATATTTTCTCAGATAATGTCTACTAAATTAGGTAATTCCTATATAAATATTAAATATTTAATGTCAAGACGTCTGCAGTAATGTTCAAACCCCTATTCATAAGATTGTAAATAGGTTTTCTTTAAGAAAATATTTGAATTCTAGTTTACGGAAATTCACTTCTTACGGTCGGGTCTCGAACCAATTAACTGGGTTAAACGAGGGGTTACTTTATTAAATTCAAGATGTGTTCAAACCCAAAGCTTTAATTGACAAGAGTAAATTATGCTGAACTATTAGCATGGCAAATAGTCACAATCGCGCTCAAAATCTTTGAAGTTGGAAGCAGACTATTTGGTAACTTGATTCTATTCTTCAGGTTGTACTTCAAGTCATCGTGTTAGCATGGCGTTTGGACAATTCAAAGCTCTTCTAGCTGAGCCTCTGAAGTTTTCCTCTTCTTCCCAGCATGTAGTGAAATTGCCAATTCTTTAATGTCCGCCTGTCAGTCAAACTTCATAATGCTGTGATTTTTTTTCTCCCACTGGCAGTGTCTCTTAATTAGATTATGGTGGAGGAATAACTCGAGTTCAGAATGCCAATTTGTGTCCCAGACGGTGTAAAATTTGCTCTTCCACTGCTGCCAAACAGAAGAACTGAGAGGAGACGAGGTCCTCAGGCAAAAGACCAGCTGGTCCTTAAGTTTTTCTTTCTCTTTCAACTCCCTTTCCCCATTTGTAGTTGTCCGTTAACAGTGTGTGGTGATAAATGTCAATGTTGTTCCAGAGTACTACAATCAGAGTTGAGCTGAGTTGACAAACTGTACAAAATTTTTCTTCAGGGTAAAATTACACTGCCTGAAAATGATAATGATTGTTTTGCAATTGGTGGGTTTCTGATCTGATCAAGAAGCCATGTTCATTACAGTCGGATGTGAAAGTGTGTCAGTTGTGAATGAATATAGTGCTGCTACTGGTAGCATTTTACTATTTTATTATCGAAAGCTTTGTTTTAAGAGCATACAGTAGGCAATGAACTGCTGCAGGTAATTCCAGTTGTTCAAAGTAAACATGGGACCTTTACACCATCCACCATACAAATGCTGGACAAGGACGCTCCTGAATTTGTGAAGAATGTGCAATGGGAATGAAAAGCATAGAAACATGAAGCCTACAGATGTTAGAACTTAAACACATATGGCATATGGCTAACTGAACCGTTGGGTTATTATTCTGAGGGCAGACCCTGCAGTTCTTGAGGACAGCTGTTCAAGGTTATACGTACAGGTTGTCATCTAGCCTGGCATGGCTAAATGGCTTATTTTAATTGATGGTCTTCAGGGGAAACTCACATTAGTTTAGGTGCATATCTATGGCTCGTAGTTTTCAATCCTACACATAGCAGGTCTGACTGCTTTGAAGTGAATAGAATAAAACACCAACCGAAACTTCTTTACTTAGGTGCATTGATACAAATACTTATCACATACTACAGTATTAATTGGCCCTGTACCCTAGAAACCGCCCATGAATGATACGGGAAAAGGCCGAAATGATACTGTGTCAAAGCCCAGGGCAGTGATACTGATAAAATATAGAGTTTAACCATGTCCAGTATCAGCCCCCGTAGCTGTACACTCAGAGAGCGCTGCTCTGGTATCGTGCCCGTGAAACAACCAATCAGAGAACAGTGCACAAGCGTGAACACATAGCGTTTGTTTTGCTGCCGTCTGTGCTCTGTCAACATGTCAGCGGTTGACACTCCCGGCGAAAGACAAATAGGGAAAATAGCAAACAGAATATTAGAAATGGAACGTTTTATCACCATTAATGAGGAGAACACTCTTGAAACAAGGAAACAAAGACTGTTAGAAAGTATTCCCCCGCCTGAGTTACGTGTCTGTTTATTTTATCAATCAGAAAAGAAAATGGGGATGAAATCTGGAAACAAAATGGTCTTGATTAAATAGTACATCATAATAAGCTCATGATTAAATAGTATGTGATACCTGGCCTGATACCAGACAAACCATGTGATAACCTATAATTATCCTAGTTCCATCAACAACAGCAGCAAAGATACAGCGACAACACTTGATGTCCGTTCTCATTCGGATGTGTGTTCCAGCATTAAACGTGTGCTGGTTGTTCCTACATCCGTGTTTACTCAAACTGTTGGTTTGCTTTATCTGTGTTGTTTTTTCTCTATTTACACTGAATATATAAAGACAATTATTCCGGTTCAATTTTGTGAGGCAAAGCTTTGCTGAAATAAAGTGAACTTTTCTTACATTTTAGATAATATGTTTGACTCTTCAAGTGCCTTCTGATGTAAAGTGGTCAGACCAGGTGTGCCTCGATGTTCACCCCACTCATCTGGTGGTTTATTATGACTTAACCGCTGCTGTCACCTCCCATCAGGCTTAAAAGTGAATGTTGCCAGCTGCCTTCCTCGACTCCTCATTTCTCCATTTGTCTGCCTCCCTTGAACTGAGTTAGAGAACATCCTGTGATGCTAAGGCAGTGGCGCAGCTCTTTCGGTTAGTACTCTGTTGCAGACTTAGCAAAGCACTTTGAATTCTTTGCGGGTGTACATTTACTTTCAAGAGTGGAGCTTCATGTCTTTCATTGTGCACTTCTTGTTGGTTTATATTTGGTAAGAACAGGACAAGATGTGTTTGATAAGATGGCAGATGGTCACCTGGGCTGCTCTCCTGTGGATTCAGAGATAAGGAGGAGTACATCATGTATCTCATGCTAAATGCGGAGCAAGTAGAATTGGGGGGGAACTGCCAAATCTCAATTTTAAAGGAGTGATGTTTTTTTGTGGCCAGAGCTATGTTGGACAAAGTTGAAGCCCTCCTTGTCCCCGGAGGTGTGCTAGCATCATTAGTTGAAGTTTTTGAAGTGTTTGGCCTTTTGATGTTCCAATGTTCTCTTTAGGCTGCCTCGCCCGAAGGACTTTTAATATCACTCCTACAAATTTCTAGTGAGGAATGATTTGAAGTGAGCGTCTGTCAAAGAAACAGCCATTTAAATACATTGGTCATGGTTAAAGAGGCATAAAATGAGGCCAGATTAGACAGAGCACCTTTCTATGAAGGCTCGGTCTGCTTCAGTCAGGGCCAACCAGGGGCACAGCGACCCAGCAGGACTGTCCTTGCCTTTATTTCATCACGTACTGTAAAACTATCTGACACCACTTCATTTTAACCTTCTGCCTGCCACCAACAAGACCACCCAAGTTGTGTTGATGTGAAATATTCTATTTTTTGATTATGTATGTAAAATATTTCTTTATCTTTGATTATAAGAAGTCCAAACTCATCCCCAAACATAGGACTTTAAACAGTGCTCTGGTTTATCCACTAGGGCGTGCTGGAGGACCTATGTTAGTGCCACTTGATATGTTTGTGAACTATATCTTGTAAGATGTTTTTAGTGCAAGCAACTGCAGACACAATGCACATGCGAAAAAAAAAATGCGTGTTGTTACAGCAGGCTTCATACTAAGAAACCTGGTCCCAGCGGTCAATGTGATGGTGGGTGTCTGTTCTGGATAATTAAAGGAAGACCTGTCGTGGTCGATTGTGTTCTTATGACAGGCTGTGGCCGATATCATTAATTATTTAAATTTTTCTTTATTCTCACTTGCATTTTTTTATGCTCTCAATAGCATCAAAACAGTATCAATAGTGTCAATTACTATGCTGTAATAACTATTATACTCACTCGTCTTAATACACTTGCAATAATTGACCAACCAATCAAAATTTACATTGCGTGATAATAGTTATATTCAGCTGGAATAGGTGCAGATTCTGGAAGATCTAGAAAGTGTAGCTTATCTTGTCTAATTGAGTCCACAACTCAATACAAAGGGGTGAAAATTTGCACAATAGGTCTCCTTTAAGTTTCTTAAACCTTGTTGATGGTGATATAGTATGATATCTTTCCGAACAAAAATGTTTATAGTGTTTTATTCATACTTGCTTGTTTTTTTTTTGTGCCATACCGATTCCTTGAGACAGCGTGCAGCTATGCATGCTCGTCTTGTTACATTAGTAGCTTGCCTCTTGCTCCATTGTTTACAGTCGGCAGCAGTTGTTAGCTTTGAGCACTCCTTTGCTATGCGGAGCGACCGGAGAGTCTGCATAGTGGGAGTAATCGATGAAAAGACTTTATATGAAGCCAAACTACCAAAATGTAAATAAGTCTCTGACCTCAATATCATGTGCATCTACTCATTAACCCTAAAATTGTTCATTAAAAATAGGTAAGCCCTATGTGTTAATGCTCTATGAATAGCTTCATCACCAAATCTCTCAAAGAATGACTAATTTAATAAAAGAAAATCTGATTTAAAAAAGTGCTTTGGGCAAAATGTGGTTTTCTTTTTTGTTAAAATACCCCTAAAATCACCCACTGTTATTCATTGTGCCTGGATTACTTTGCCATTCCATTATTCTTTATATCATTGCTTGTGGTTGTCTTCTGTGTGGTTCCCATCTAGTAAAAGTTGAGGAAGGCTGGTCAGTTGAATAAAGTAGAACTTGGAAATCTTCAGGGTATTTGATGTGACAAGGCCTATTTCTTCCTACTAAGCTTCAATGTGATATCTAAATTGTCTCTCTTTTCCACAGCTTCATATAAGGTGTGAATGTGCCGTAAAAGGGAAACCACAGTGGAATAGGCTTCAGGGTTCATTAGTCTGAGCGAGAAGAATCTGGACGTTATGTGAAATGAGATATTGCTTGCCTTTAGCATTACGTTTCTTACCATCAACAATTATCTACAGGATTTTCCACAGGATTTTCGTAAGACACAATCGCAAAAGGTTTGTGGATTGTGTTGCTTTTCAAATGTGATTTCATGACACTATCTCTTACATCTGAATAACATCTGACCAAGTGTCCTGTTGAAAGATTTACTCCCACTGAGCTTCTTTTATTGGTGTACTTCTATTTGATTAAAAGAAATCAAAAGCACCATCTCAAGAAGGTACGAGCCGAACAAGACATGGCCCACTGGGCTTGTGCCACACACCCTTCTCCCACTGCTCATTAGCGCTGTTATTAGCTGAAGAGAAAGTTTGGCTGTGAAAAATAAGGTATTTTTGTGCTTCCTGGATGAAGTAGAGGTGCACGAAGCATAAGAGATATGCCCCTCTTTGTGACAGCCACATGGGAGATGAGGGAAATTGAGGAGGGGGTGAAAGGCCAGGTGTCTGCTAGGGAATTTAATTAGGAAGAGTGAATGCCTTGTCCTCTCTAAAGTTGCTCCAGGCTTTCGTTAATTGCCCAATTCCCCATTTCTTCCAGCATTTTCTCCTCGAAAGTTAATTAGTATTCATTTTACACCGGCATTTGAACACGAATTTTATATTCTACATCTATTTTCCTTACTTAACCAAAACCTTATTACTGCATAAGTGGTCATTGATAGGTGGAAAATGATTTATTTGCACACAATTTGAAATATTGTAATGGAAACTACTTCAATCAGGTGTCCTGAAATGTAAAGGACTGTCTGATTCAGAAACATGGCCATTTTTGTGCAGATACTATCCTTACCAAATTGTAAGGAGCTTATGATTGATTTGGCTATTGATCATCATTCAATAGAAATGCATGGAAATACAAAAATGTAAAATTAACTTCTTCATTGATGGAAAGTCAAATAATATACACTATATGTACATAAGAGACTCCATAATCAACAGTAGGAGAGAGAGGTTATGGCCCCTCCAGTGCACACTCTCCTCTGCAATATAACATAGTTGCCTGGGAATTGTTAAATCCTTCACAAGGGAAACACTCTGTTGGTAGGATTACTTCAGAATTTGCTCACCATTTCTCTCCTTATTATCACATTTTTATAGCTCAGTTAAGGCCAGTGTTATAATGTTGAATCCCTATCCTTTACAGGGGGATACAATATTTATTTTAGTTAATCACAAAAGTATCAAGCGGATACCAGCTCAATATCGTCTGTAGTCAGCAGTAGGATTATCTGTGGGATAAGGGAAATTCAGGACGTATATACGGTACTACATTCTAACTTTTTACATTGTGAAAGAAATTATTTTGATCAGAGTTTGGCCGTCTGCACCATGAAGTGTAAATAATGTACATCTTATCTACTTTGAAACATACTACCAAACGTTTCTTCTTTTAACACACCACAGGTGACACATTATACTTTAAGTGTGTCAAAAAGGCACGGTGTTGTGCAATGCACGTCTTTGGTGTGCCTGTTTTTTGTCCCCCCTCAGCTTTTATTCAATGCCCCCTGCATGCTTCACATGTGAATGGACTCTATACCCGCTGTTTTAAAGGTTAATTTTGAGTTTGCAGCAGAAGCTTACTCCCGAGGAACCCTTCCTGTGATAGATTGTTGAGACCATTGATCTAATTTTGAAAGCCTCTAATTCCTCTCCTGCATCCTTTCCGTTTTTGTGTGTTGCAGTATAAACTTGATTTCCTTGTGCCTCATGCAGTGGCTCACTCTGCAAGGTGGGAAAATAGAGTGAATATATAAATAAAGAAAGCCAAGAAATGGGTCTTTCACAGCAGCACGGTGATTTTTATAGACCGGATCAATTAAATTTGTCGTATTTGCAGCGATGGGGGGCTCCGTAACTCAATAAGAAGTAATGTGGCTGAAAAGGCCTCTCACTGTGCGGTGGCCGATCGGTGACTGAGTGTTACCATGGGGGTATGAACATTCAGAGACTTCAGAGGCATAAAACTGGTCCAGACCAATTACAATCAAGAGTGGTCCAGAAAGCGGATATGTAGGTGGGCATCTTACACTATAAGGCCCCATTGAAAGGGCAAGCACCACAGAGGAACATCACAGCTGGTGTGTTGCTTCAAACTGCAGTGATGTGGTCTGGTGGTCTGTTAGTGTTACAGCCAGGTAGCAACACATGAGAATACTTTATGTTCCTCTGTGGACACTGACAACAAAGTATATTTACACCTGTTTTTTTTTTATTGTTTTTTTTTATTAGGGAAGCACATTATTATTTTTGAATAGGCGCAGAATTGATTTGATTATTGGTCACAATAATCAATAAATTAAATAAATAAATCCAATCATTAACCACATGATAGATCAAAACAATAAGTGTACCAGATAGCCATGATGACAGGAAGATTCACTGTGTGCATCTGCCTCAACACCTGCCGTTGTTTCTATAGCAGGATATAAACGGAGAGAGTAAACCCTCCTGTCAGTAATTCAGCCTCTTTGTCTCAGTGGATGGAGGCGGGGAAAGTGCTGCAGCGTATGAATGAAGGCATGAAAGTGAATGCCACAGCCCCAGTGTGGGAATATTTCGGTTTTAAACACAATGACCAAGGTGAGCCCCTGAACAACGACAACTTGCATGTGCACCTCAAACATAAACATCCTGTCTGGTTTTCTCAGACTATCTCTGACTGGCATGGAGCACCAGAGCACCAGCAAGCGGCGGCGTGCAGGTGACCAAGTAGTAGCATTTGTGTACACTGTATTGAGGGGAATGAAATTACCATTTGGGGTTCATACAGCTTGCACTGAGCTGATTCAGTCAAAAACACTCTTTATTTGAGCAAAGCAAAAAGGACATGCACAAGGTGGAGCTTGAACAAAAACAGCCAGAAAACGAGCATACAAAAAGTATAGTTCTCAAAACCAAGAACAAACAACAGGAGAAATTGACTAACTCAGCTTAAATGAAAGCACTGATTTCCAAAGAGGCACAGGTGCTGCTATGCACCGACAGCAAAGCTGCTGCACATGGTGCAAAACAGGAAGTGGAAAACCAAAATAAGAGCACATAACATAAAGCCATGTATGAACCAAGGAGAAAAAAAACCTTGACAAGAAGTCTCATTTCTAAAAAGTGTCACTTCTCTCAATTACTATTCTAGTTGTTCACAAACAGGAAGAGCTTTCTCTCCTTGAGACCGGCGTCTCTACATCCAGGCTGAGGACATCACTGGTAATAAATTAATCTTAAAGGGATAGTTCAGTTTTTTTTTTACGTGAAGTTGTATGACACCCCCATAAGTCCACCCACATTCCAAAAACATGCTAGGTCAATTAGCGACTCCAAATTGTCCATAGATATGAATGTGAGTGTGAATGGTTGTTTGTCTATATGTGCTCTGTGATTGGCTGGCGACCAGTCCAGGGTGTACTCCGCCTCTCACCTAAAGACAGCTGGGATTGGCTCCAGCATGTCCGCGGTTTAAAAAATGGATGGATGGATATTCAGATGGCCAATTAAAAGTAAAAAAAACAAAGGAGCTGTGTGATGAAATTAGCCCGAGGGCCGCACTTTGCGCACCACTGTAAGGTCTCTCTATCAAAGGATTCTGGACCTGAATGTCAAACTAAAGTCACTGGTCATCGACATAAAAAAAAAAATGGCAGCGTGGTGAATCCGCAAAAGCAAGTGGACTCCTGTTTGTTGAAGATATTTCACCTTTAATCCTATGTAAGTGGTTAACCTTCCTTCATAAGAAGAGGTTGTTAGCCTTTCCTGCTGTCAAAACAAACCATGCTTAGTGGCCATGCTTCCTGTGGAATGAGATCAATCATCTCTGGGGGAAAGATTTTAGGACATTGTTGTAAGCAGTTGGTTGGGTTGTGCGATAATTTTTATATAGTGGTACTCCGGTATACTGTATATTCTACCAATACGAAAATGACTGGTAAATGGTAATGACTGATAATGGTATAACTGCATTTAGAAAGTCATAAACAGGTTTTCTATGCTCACTATGATAATACCTGATTCATAAATACGGACTCCTACTTCGCGAAAATTAATTTACTACAGTTGGGAACCAATTAACCAGGATAAATGAGGGATTACTGTACTGCTGAGTCAGAAAGCAAAGCTTTTGATATACCAGTCAATCTCCACTACTAGTTAAAAGTGGAGACACACTGCCACATGCTTTGACTGTAGTGTACATTCCTACCCACACTACCCACACCTAGAGCAATATTGTGGATACAAGTGGTCGGAATGAGAGTGGCTGGAGAGTGAATGGTGAGGATCTCGGTCAATCGGTTTAATTTGGTCATTTATTTTATTAAGACAACCCTAACACTCACAAAATATATATTTTTCACTATATAGACGATTATTTCTTGCTTGTTCAAAATAGGTTCAGTAAATAGTCAATGCTTTTGCATATGCGTGTGTTTGTGTATCAGATGTGTCACTTGTGATGGAGCATAAAAATGCCTCAGGACATTGTAACAAAGTCGCTTGTTCCACCAGCCCACCACCCCCGACACAATTATCCACTCATGTCTAATTGGCATTTGAGGCTTCTCTGCTTGATCGACCATGGCCACATCAGCATGAAGTGGCAGGGCAACGTCGGCCAAGCTGTGATTTAGCTGGTATCACGCTTTGTTACTCTTTGAGCTGCTTACATAATTTGCTGATGTAAATTTGCACTGCCTAATTAACATCGTCAGGCTCTCATTTAATGCGAATAGACGTGGGGTGTCCAGCCCCTCCCGCTTCTGCTATACTGACTGCAACTTCGTTGAGCATATCCAAAGCTGCGTATACTCACCTTTTGTCTTACAGGGTGCAACAGTGAAGCAAACTCATAACTGAAGTAAAAAATTAAGTTCTAATTTGCTGTTTGTCTGAAGCCAAGCATTGAACTTTAGACTTGTTCAGACAGTAGCGCATAGGCATAAAAGTCATTGACGGGTTTCGTTTTGGAGAAGTGCTTTGTGCTATTTGAGGTGACTGTGCTGTAGACAAATAATCATACTCTCAATTAGAGTCCCTTTCTCTACTTTATGGTGTCTGAGATGCTTAATGGCTCTTCCAACAGAACCGTCGCTCCATGTCTGCACACGTATCATTATCCAACCCCATCTCCTGTGCTAATAAATGACAAGTTCCTGAAATATTGATTTGTTAACATTCCAAGTGGCACCACCTCATGCAAAGTGCACTTATGAGGGGGGGGCAACCTTGGAAATAGGCTATGAATGTGCAGCACGGTGCATAGACGCAGAAAAAGTTACTTTACTGTTGTTTGGCTGTGACGGATGCCCTTAATTGGTGAGTACTTGATGCTAAAACAAGGGCTTCAACTCGGCAGTGTAAACTTAATATGTACCAAGCCGTCCAGTCATTCAGCCAGTCAGGATATTAGATTGGAATGGCGGTTTGTGATGATGGCAGGGTCACTGAGCATCTCATTCGCACAAGCCCACCCCACTCCCTCCCATTGCCGCTCACCCATTTGCCTCGGTGTTGCACTGCGGGGTAATCAGGACAGTGACACAAAGCCTGGCAGTGGAGTAGATCTCATTTGTCTCCAGGGTTTGTGCCTCAATGCACAAAGCACTAAAGTTAAAAGGAGGCAAAGTTGAGGTTCATTTGCATCATTTTTACTTTTTTATAAATGTTCTATTGCAATTACAGCTTTACCCTTCTTGGTAACTAACTACTTTTTGCTGTCACTTTGCAATAGCTACTCATATTTCACTCACCCGATGTTTTAAAAAGGAACATTTGTCCATACTGATAGTGAGGCTTGAACTATTCAAAAGCCATGAATACCTAATGAAATTGCAAAATTGTTTCTGTTATATCATGTCATCTGCATTTTGTTATTATGTTCTAAATGATTTAATATTTACGGACAATGGACACAATCTCGCAAGCGATTTCTATTTCATTGTGTGCATGTTTTCATGTGTTTTTAAGAATGCCTACCAGAGCTTCTGCAGGGATTTGGTCAGTAATAAATAAGAATTCCCTCAAGGGTCAGACTTGCTGTTTATGCTGACCAATGGAACCGTGGCCTGGAAACAAAAGCAGACGCATTTTTGGTTTTTGAAGCAGGTGGGTTCTGCACTTCAAAGACCAAAAGATAATCTTCAGAAAAGTCTAAAGCCAGGCTCTGAAATACGCAAAACCTCTAAGAGCTTCTTCTCACAAAGACACCGGGCCTCATCTTGTGGTTCGAGCCAGTTCAGGAATGCTTTTATTCTTCTGAGCCCTTAACTTTTTTTGGTTTATTAGACTGAGTTTTTGTATATAATATATATATATTCCAAATGCTCACAGGTTTTGAAAGAACTTAAAGGAAATCCTGAAGAAATAACCTTGGAGTTTGGGGCTTGTGCTAAAGTATCAGTTGATTCAAAGGCTCAGCCGCAAAGTCATCTTGAACACACAGGGGAAACTGGAGGTCAATAAATTGCTACAGTACATCGTGCCGTGTAAGATGAAGAGATTTTTGTTTTTTAACTTTTTAATTTCATGAGAAGAATGAGAATCAATCAGTTTTATAAAGTTGCTTGAACTTTGAGAGCAGTGAATGAAATATCAACACGGATTGTGTGAGTTACTGAAATACAGCAGTCTGTGTCTTAGATGCTAAGTTAAATGTTAGTAAATTTTGTTTTATTTTTACACAGGAAGTGTGTATGTACTGCAGTGAATGCCGAATATATATTTAATCTTTATGCTCAGAAAAATAGACAACTGGTCAGAAACCCAAATATGCTATACCCCCTTGACTCCAAATTCACTTCCCCCCCCCAAAAAACAAGAACACTATCACTGGCCCAAAAAACATAACACCATCACCGGCTAGTTACTAATAGTGGTTTTCAGAGAACAGATTGTTCCAAAGAACATCTATATTCTTCAGCCCTTGTAAGCTGTACTTTGCCCACACAGGCATATCCACAAAGTCTTAGAGAAGCTATTGACAATTAGCAGTCATGGCTGAGCAGAAAGAACGTAAGGTATATTACATTTGAACACATCACCTTTAAAAAGCTACAATGGTTTTCAACGGGATTTAAGGCAGTCCTGAAACCCCAATACAACTGCAAAAATTTAGTTGTTAGATTTATTTAGTTATGTTTTGTCTAGATCTGTGATTCCTATCCAGGGGTACTAGTACCACAAGTAGTATGCAAGCAAATTGCAGGGGGGTGGCATGGAGACATTTAATTTCCACGATGATAATTAGATATGGAAATTCTACTTTTGGAGAATTATCAACACATATGAGTGAGGGGGCTAAAGCTCAGGGGACACAAGACCAAAAAGGTTAAGAAACACTGGTCTTGATGGAAGTTGGAAATACTTAGCTCAAGTAGTTATCAGGGCACCAATCTGCAGCTGAGTCAGCATGGAGAGTTACGTATGTATGATCCCCCTCGTAACATGAGATCTCACCTTCTTCACAATCATCCATATATATTAAACCTTGCTTATAAAAACAAACATTGTTTTATTTTATTTTTTTCAAAACAATGACTTGTATCCAATGGCAGGTCTTTGTGGAGTGTGATTGTAATGTCTCTGCCTGCAGATGGGGATGTTGCACTGAACAAAAGCTTGCTTGCAGCCTCTGTCTTTTAGGTGTGAACTGCAAGAATTCATCCCTCTTGCTGCTTAACGGTTTGGTTCAGTACAGTCCTTAAATGCGTGATTGTATTAGAACAACTTATGTGTTGTTTTTACACAAGTTAGACGCTCACACTTGCATTCTCTTTTTCTTTTCTCTGCAGTGCAAGAGCTTTTGGGGTCAATATCAGCAAATAAGAGCTTGGCACTTTTTGGTTGCACACCTTTGATGTTAGCCTGAGATGGCATGGAACAGGTATGAACGCAATGAGATTATAAATCCTAAGTAAGTAGTACTAGCAGTGAATGGAATATGGTTATAAACTTACACATGTGCATTGTACATGTTGAGTATGACACATCAAGGTGCAGATAACACTTTTAACACGTTATCAATAATGTAGTTCAACCACTCAACTATGTGTTTTATCAAATTACGACAAGAATAAGTGCAAGTTGAGGTTGAAGAATAGGCGAGGGATGTTTAAGATGACACGTTGCAGTTTGGCTAGCCCCCCCCCCCCAATGGTGCTGCCTGTCAGAAAGGACAAAGTAGCCATTTTGTGGTGAGCGGGGTGATGCAGCAGAGATGAGGTGGTTAACACCCTTCTGCAGTATCCTCATCTCTCTGTGCTCTAATTCCCCCCCCACTCCATTCTTTCCCCCCCGCTCTTTTGCTCAGTCGACTATGAAGATACTTCATCTTCCTTGACAGTATGACCACTGCTGCATGTTCTGATGCGTTCAGCATACCTCGCTGCATCATAAATAAATCAGAGAAATTACTTTTTCTTCTTCTTCCATCACGTGCTTCTTTATCTCTGTCTTCCGCGACGGTTATCTCAAGAAGTCACTGGAAAAACGGGAAATGGTGGGTCGTTGGATTTCCTTTGCACACCTCTGCCTACACCATTCTTATTACGTTCGCAGGATCACCGTTTTATAATATCTCATTGGAAATAAATCTTTTTTTGTTCTGTAATGATATCCACTGCTTATTATGACAATATCAGGTCTGATTTTAGTTTAAATGTCTGCGTGAGTGGGGTTTTCATAATAAATATGCACGGGTTCGAATGACAATTTGTGCATTGCATTGTGACGTAGACACTGTACAGTACAGAATAACGGGTGAGTCTTGTTGTTCTTGCTGGAGCCAAAAAAACCAAAAACAAAACACCAATACACATGTACATTGGTGCAGCTGGAGATTACATGGGAAGGTGGGGGCAAAATGTGCGGCTGCAGGAGCAGGGGGAGAATGAATGCAGGGAGGGTGTCAAGAACCCCTTCTTTCAGACAGACTCCTTGTTACCCAGTCCCTCCACCCCTTGCTGTAATCTCCACTCCTCCACGGGTAGTCTCAAACCTTGTGTTCGTCCACCACCAACCAATTACCTGGCAACCCTGCCCTTATCCCCAGCCCAGGCGTGATGCTGCTGCATGATGGGGTTTTTTGTATATTGAATTCCATCTCCTGGTGAGATAAAGGGTGGAGGAACAGGGCTCTGCCGCTGTGCTAGATAAGTGTTTCTCACAAACCGTTCCTCGCTGCTTCTTCTGACACTGATTGTGGAGAAAAGAGACATTGGCAATGGCAGGGGGTGAAGATGTGGGGGTGGAGGGCTGTTGCTGCAAGCTGGGACCCAATTTCAGTATGATTTCCTCCTTGTTTTTAATTTGTTATAAAGCAGCTCCCAGACAGAAGTTGCATCCACACTCATACCGCTTTCCTGTTTCATGTTTGTAAAGTCCACATGTCAAAATTTAGATCAATATTTACATGGCAAGAGAATATTTTTTCTGGCATCTCTTGTTCTCTTTGTAGACACACCAAACACCAGATATTACTCTGTGGATCAATACTTTATCTTCATTTAGGATAGCTATTCAATCTAGAGAGATGACAGTTATGGGTTGAGCAACTCTGTGGAGTATCAGCCTTTATTCAGCCTCATCCCTTCCTTCTCACTCCTATTTGTAAGCTGTCCTGCAAAGTGTCCCCAGGTACCTATGGCCTGAGCCCAAGCCTATCTATCTGTCTTTGTCTTAGACACTACAGGGAACCACACACACACGTACACTAGTTGTCCTGGGGAACAATGTAAGTGACAGACCCCCGTTCATTCATCAAACCTGCAAGGCGTTTGACAGTGCAGGGCGAAGGCATTGAAAATAATGACCACAGCAATATGTATGGGGCATTAAAAATAGAACACCGCAGAGGAGTGTTGAAAGTTGAAGCTGAGGGATCCACTTGGAGACCCCATCCAAACCCAAGCTTCTGGCCCTCCCTTTTATTTTGATGGAACTTGCCTTGAGTGCAGAGAGAAAGCTGTTTCAAGTTAGCCAAAGTGACTGATACTCAACAACACAGACACTAATAAGGTCCAATTGAATTTCTTCAGCGAGTAGCGCGTCCTGCTGTGGACCCTCCCTAACAGCTGTGCCCTCGCCGCTCAACCGTCGCCGGGCCAAGCCCCCAAGGTCAAGTGTGAGAGGTCAAGTTTAACCTGAAACCAGACAGAGTGACAGGAAACAGGAAGGCCCTGTGGTTACTTCCCGACAGAGCATTACTCTACAGTGTGGAAAAACGCATCCATTGTTTCGATTCAGATAATTCAGTCATTGCCCAGGTTGACATTTACCAAAATGTTTGTAAAGGATTCAAGATGATGGTATCTACAGTTCTCTAGTTTTACTGTGTCACAGTGGAAAGCTGACTGGACGCAGCAATCAAACTCTGATCACAGGTTGTCAACTGAGATGTATTTGACTCCCACTTTGATGGTTTGAAGATTATTATTTAACACAAAGCAGACACTCATAGTTTTTGTCTGGGTACATGATAATGGGTCTAAATTCTATTGCTTTCACATGCTGGGAACTTGAAACTCAGCAATTGTATTGCTGTCTGGTTTAAAGATATGTTTCAGTCCTAAATCATCTGCATACACGTGCATCTTTATCACTTATTTTCTTCTCTGACACACACACAGCGTGAGCCAGCCCACACCTGGTACACATAAAGGCGCTTTCATGTTTGCAGGGCTATTCCGAGGTCAGCAAGAACTGGTGTTGAGAGCTAATTTTGCTGGGAATGACTGGAACTGGGGAAATAATTGAACAGACGCGTTATATCCAGGTGTTGCAGAGTTAAGGAAGGTTTATTAGTTCACCGTTCCTGCCTTCATGTCTTCCTCTGCAGCTGTACAGTACAGATACCCCTTTGGCATGATATTTTCTGATATGGATATAAAAAAGTTAAATGTGGTACCTTTTCAAATACAAACAATACTGGATGTAAAACTACAGAAGCAGTTGTAGAGCGCAGACCTTAGTCAAGGGCCATGATTCCCCCCATATTGTAATTCACACCAATAGCATATTTTTTGGATCAGTCTTTCATATTTTGATATTGGCCACCATTCATTTTGAAGCACATCTGGAGGAGAACACAAATTAGTTGCATTATGTGGCATTTATGCTACAGACATCACTGCTTATAATATGGACAAAATGGCTGTGAAAATGCTGTATATGAATGACATATATTTAAAAACTCAAAAAAGCAGGTACCTGCAGTTGCCACAGTCTGCTGAACGTCTTTGCAAAGTGATCAGAGGAGCAGAGAACAAAATTGAAAGACATGGCTGCCATGATGACGTAAGAATAAAAAAAATTAAATATCAAATGTTGAAGAATTTCAATAAGTCAGTAAAAGGTAAAAAAAACACTATAAAGCAATAGTTGGGATTTTTTGGCAAAGCAATATGCGTTCTCACATCGCAGCGATCTTCATCCACACATGTAAACACTGTCAAGCACATACACAGTACGTGCGTGCATATGTATATGTGACAAGAAATGTTGCTTAATTATCTGAATGTCTTTATATCGTAAACAGAATGTGACTGAGGCCACTGCACTGAGTGCCATTGGGGAAAAAAAACTGTTTGAGTCTATGTCACCAGAAGGACACAAGGCAATGGCTTTTCTGATGTTGGCATCATCACAGAGGGTGTTGTGGTACTTCAAGATCTGGATAATGTGGCCATTGCAACAGCTCTGGTACTTGGACTTTTTTTTACACCTTGAACATCAGATACCCTCTTCAACGCCGCTTCACATTCAAGGTGATACAAAAGTTGGTAATGGGGTTGGATGTGACTCAACTCAAGCCCAAAGCTTGAAGACAAAATTGCTCCAATAAAGAGAGCTTCCTGCTGTTATGCACATAAGGCCCAAAATAAATCATAGTCGTTAAGATTTTCAAACATGTGTGCCATCTCTTAATTTGATTTAAATTTTGGCGCTGTTAATACATTTAATTGTACAAAATCCTGCCCTATAATTTGTCTTTCTTTCAATAAAAATACGGTAAAAATTAGCGTATTTCAGACATAGTGAGACGTGCTGATTAATCATGATTAATTAATTTGAAAAAACGGGGTTAATCTGATGTTAAAAAACAATTATTTGACAGCCCTATATATAAATAATTAAACAAGACTCAAGGACGACTTGCACACATACACATGGCTGAATAATAAACAATACATATAGCATATACATATAGCAATACATATAGCTTCTGATCAATCCATGTCGATTTCAGATTTAAAATAATGTACAGCTTTAAACCCTGTCCATTTCCAACTTAACCAAACCCACTTCCGGTTTATGCCCCGCCCACTCCAAATACGGATACAAATAATTTAGATGGGGATACAGATAGTGGGGTACTCGCTCACCCTTATTTTTTTTTTACCCAACACTGTTCCCATGTTTGTAAAGGTTGCACCAAGGGACAGCACGAAGGTCGAGACTATGGCAGCATGAGTGTGTGGACTGGGTTCACTTCCTCACCATCTTAGGTGTGCATTGCTACTCTTAATGCTCTATAACCTTGTAAAGATTGCCTGAGGCATTTTAGCATATGGTTGATCTTCAAAACCCTCTAGTTGTTTCAGTGGGAAGCCATGCAGAAAACATGCATTGAACCTTACAAGATGATGCATGTATAATTTAGCACATCATATGGACACCGGAATGACACAGTATATGCACAATATACATAGTGAGCATGCAGACTGGGTTATTTTGTAAGCCAATGAGCTAGCAAGGACCTTTTTATGGGGGTTGTGTTATGGGAGAATACCATAATATTGTGCAATGTGTTGATTTCAGATAAATAAGGGGACTGGAGCCATTGTGTGAGTGACAGGCAGCTGAAGGGGGAGAATCCCATGCATGGTACACGTGATGTGATCTGTTCTGTCAAACCATAGTGGAGAATTCTCATTGTGACTGCCTGGATTGGCACCAACAGCTTGTTTCAGATTTATTAGATAGCCGAGGAAATTAATTTTGTTCTGAAATGCATGGTCGGAAATTAGATGGTGAAATTGTGTGAAAGAGTCAATGATTGTCCTCCTCCCCTTTTGGTGTTCCCTCCAGCGCCACTGATAACTGCTGATCTCTGTGACACCACTAATGAAAAAGTTATTCAGATTTATTTGTGGGAGAAAACAATGCTGTAATAATTTATTTGGCGAGCTCTCCTCGCCTGAAGTTGTGTGAAACCCCTATTAAGTTTGTTTAAAAAAAAAAAAAACAAAAAAACTGCCCACTAGCAGTCATGTTGTGGCTGGCTGCTAACCTTTGAACACTCTACCCTCCTAACTGTCTGTTCACATAGCTGTGGTCATAGAGGCTATACCAGCGTTGTTTTGGATGAGACCGGGTGGACAAGCAATTGGTGCATGCATAAACGTCTGGGTGGCTGCCAGAAACCTGTCCGAAATGACACAGGTCCCTATATAAGTGCCATTTTCCTCTCTGCATTGTGTGATGTTCCTTAAAGGGGACCTATTATGCTCATTTTTTATCCCTTCTGATTGAGTTATGGACGCCTATAGCACAGCTACACACAATAACTAGCACAGAAAGCTTTCTAGATCTACCAGAATCTGCACTTAGTCCAGCTGTATTTCTTGGATTATGTGCTTCCTGTGAAAACGGTCTGTTTTAATTTATTCCACCCATGGCCCGCCTCCAGGCACGTCACACCAGACAAGCGCTTAGGAGGAATCAAGCTGTCTAAGCCAACTTTATAGGAGTTGATAATAAATGGTGCCTTATCTTTTTTAAATGTCCACTTTTAACATACAGCCATATTTGTTGGATCCCAGAGGTTTATTCAAGACATCTCTCAATCATGAGTAGCTTTAGCATTTACCATCAGTAAAGTGTAATGTTTTTTGCAGGACCACCAGTGTTTAAAAAAACTCTGGTAGAGCCATTCGTGGTGGGCATTGGAAAGGCGTCAGGGTTCAGCAGCAGTTTGTTGGCTCGTCCAGCTGCATACTGGCCTATGTTCACAAAACAGTCAAGTGTGAAATGCCGTTGACAGATTAAAATGCATTTCTTTTGCTGGTATGGAATCAGGAACTCCAACCACTTGTGCCTGATAGTGGTGCCTTTTTGGTGGTGAATTTTTTAACAAATGTGGTTTTCCCTTGCAGGAAACACGTTTTATGAGCCATTGCTAGCAACGTAAACAGAGGAGCAGAGCTTGGGGGAGGTCAGAGAGCTTATCTGGCTTACAGCCACACCCATATACTAAGGAAGGCTGATCATAAAATGACTCACTCAATGACTCCACTCTTTCCGAAACTGAGCATTTTGAGCCATCCCAAACTTCTTTTAGACCTCACTTCCAAATGCGCAAACCTAATTTTCTGAAACTTTGGCATCGTTTAACACGAGAGTACAACATTCTAACTACATTTATAGGTCAGAAAAGTAGAAAAAGCATAATCGGTCCCCTTTAAATGAGGAGCACTTTTCTTACTTGCGCCTTATGAAGGTTGACATGAAAACAGTGCAGTCACATTGTGGAAGAATATTGTGCACCTCTCATATGGAGATCACAAACAAAAGGAACTGAACTACGTGTGTGCATGTCCGGGTTCATAAAAACGAAAGCTTTTTGAATAAGTTAAACTCAAAATTTCTGCAGCCGTACAGATGCCTACTGCTTACATGGAAATCAAGTATTAAGATGTGGCCCACATTTATGAAGAGAAAAAGGTACTTTTCGGTACTTTCAAGTTCAATTGGACCCATGTTGTGCAATAATGTACATCTATGTCTTCAATAACCATTCTTTGTTATTCAGTAAAATAGCTATGAACTACAATTACTGATCATGAAAAAAAATTGCAGATGACTGCAGTGTAACCCATTTGACATCTTCTGAATTGATTCCAATAAAACACTGAATGAATGTTCCACAGTTCGAGTGTAATTGCTGTGCCTCAGTGGTTTCCGAATCACATTTAAAAATAAAAAAGCCTGTTTTAACCTCCCCCTCCACCCCACCCTAAAATTTTGTGCAATTTTGTTCAAACTTTATTCCAGTGTTATTACATAAATGGAGTGATGTTTAAGCTATGTGAATGGCGCATCTGATACTGGGAGGTCCTGGGTGAAGTGTGGGAAGATTTGATTTCTTTCATTTATTTTATTGTGAAGAGAGCGTTAATGGAATAGGTTCAATAATGTTGCTGAATTTCATTTCACTGTATGTCTTTAGAGCAGAAGGAAAATGTTTTCTCTTTTGCTTATTTATGGTGTTCTGTCTTTAACCCATTCGATTCCACCCCTCATCCCCCCCGCCCTCTTTCTCCCCAAGGTTATAGCACGTCTGGACATCCCATCAGGCCAAGTGCTGATGTGTTGTGCACCTCATACCCTCACACTATGCTTTTTATACAGCACCTTTCATTATATATGCAAGGCTTTGTCCAGTCCCCACAGCACACCCCGCTGTGATAAATGATCACGACCTTGGAAAATAGAAAAGGTTGAAGAAGAATGAATCAGATTTGTATTAATTTGTTTTCTCATACATAGCCTGTGTGCAGCAGGTACATGGCTAATATGTAACACACTCTGGTCCACGTTTATATAAAAAAAAGGAGTGTGTTTGAGCTTTTGAAATGTATTGAGGCAGAATTGAAACCCTGTCTCCATGTGTGAGCCATTATGGGTAATTTAGCCAGTTGTGTCTCTTGTCCCTTTGACCTAAAGGGATCATTTTTGCACCCTGTCAGTAATCATAAAGCAGGAACCGCTCCCTTTTGGAATATCTCCTCATCTGAATGGTTTGATCTTTATTCAATACATGTGGATTTGTCTTTTTTTTCTTATGCTGTCAGTTGAGAGAACTAAATGAAGATATCGGCAAATCGCATATTTTATCAAGTATTCTATCTTAATTTTTGAAGGACTGGGATATTTTGTAAACCGCATTTTAACAGCAGATTTGATATGTGTGAACCCCCTTTACAGAAGACCGCATTACTCCAGCCTTGCCAGTAGATGGTGTGTGTGCCCTGTTCACTTCTTTTCATTCTCACTGAACCCTGCTTGCTCAACCGTGACTTGTGGAAGCACTGCGGGGTAGGCCTCCCTAACCTATCATCCTACACGACCCTCTGAGCACCCCTTCCATCTCTGCCATACCCCCCAAGCCCCCCCCATCCCCTCAGCTCCCCTTCTCCATCCAGGGGGCAGAGTCACCGAGGTGGCAGTTCTAACAAGCTGGCAGGGACCGCTGCTCAAATGAGCCAAATCAAAGAGAAAAGAGGGAGTGGGATAGGTAGTGCCATGAACCCCCCGCAGAGAACAACCACTCTGATGAATATGAGATAAGTTTGTATTGCTCGACATGAGGACAACCATCTACTCGGTCTTAACTGTGACACCCCCTGGATGGTTTGAAAAGATTAACATAAATATAGCAACATCGTAATTTTCAGTCAGATTTATTTTTGTATGAATGCATCATTTGAGAGCGGGACGACCAACATGACTAAAGTTATTTATTTTTTAGTTATTACTCTTGCCGAGTTGATTTGCATAGGCTGAGTTGAAATAATTATTTGTATTTTTGTGTGTGTGTGTGTGTTTGTTCCGTCTGTTTACTATTTACTGTTCAATGCTACACATGTTGTATTTGTTTATTAGCTTCTCTCTAGGTCATTTGACCAAAACAGGCATCAATTTCTTCTGCCTGTGTTATGGCTCTTCAGTCAGTCATGTGTACGTGTATAACACACATATGCACTTTCATATGCAACACTTATAGAAGCAGGGCTTTATGTTTTTTGGAAACAAAGAAGGCAGCAGAAACTGCAAAAGCTTGTCTTGTCTTTTATGTTCACGAGTGCTTCTGGCATGGTGAAAAAGCAATTGAAATTGCTCATCCAAGAGAAGGGAATATAGGAAATGTTGTGTATAATAATGTCATTGGTAATACTTCATGTTTATGCCCCTATTTTGCCTGCATATGTGCAATTTCAGTGCCCTCGAACTGTATTTGACACTGATTTCACAATTTACAAAATGTAATGCATACAGAAATGACAATATCACAAACATTCTTTTTACCCTCATCTCCATATGCTTTTAAGCTTTCACTTAAAAGAAATACACAATGTTTAGGGCTTCACCCGGAGAGCCCAGTCTTCTCTATTTTCTGCAAGGTGCTTCTTTTTCTTATGTGTTAAACTCCCATCACAGTAAAGCCCACGCAGTTACCGAAAAGTGACGGATCCTGCTTGTGTATGTGGTACTTGCAGAAAATCAGAGGCATCTCTAATACTTTTACTATTACTATTTTCTGCACATGTCCTTTAGGTCAGTGAATAAATGCATTAAGCAAACCACACAATACATACAGAGTAGTGCATAGGAAAATGTATGCAGCCACAACTGTTGTACTTCAAGCTTGACAATGACATTTCTTTAGCTTCAATTTTGTATTATTCATAGTGACACTACCGAATGCAAATGCCCCTTTTCTGTTTTGCATCTTAACAGTTTCCGTTAATGCAATGTTTGTATTTGTATTTAAATATTTACCTATGACTTTACAGGCCTGTGGTGCTGCTGACCCAGTGCCTAAGGGGACTTGTCATTGTGTAAAATACCAGGCTGTACCTTAACTTTAGTACCTCCAGCCTCACAAACAGTACAGATCAACTCTGCTTTTAGTTCCTTTTGTGTGGTCTCATAAAGAGTTCCATCTGCCTCAGACATTATGGCCGTCTTAATTGACTTCTGTGGTAAATAAGTTTAGATTAAGCAAATGTGCTAGAGAGGCCAATGTCAGACAACAGATTCAATTTTGGACATTTTGGAGAGAAAACACACTGTCAGGATTGTCTATAGAGTTCTGGATGTGTCGGTTGTGTTTAGTTTTTCACAATGGACACCATTATTTAAAAAAAAAAAAAAAATATATATATATATATATATATATATATATATATATGTGTGAAGTCACCCAGACATGAAGGGAGTGGACAAAGGGGATTGGAGAAAATCTGGGCCACGCCAGCATCCAGCCAACCCCTCTGCTAACCTCATCTCAAACAAACACAGCAGCCATTTTCTCGCTTTGTCCCCTGAGCCGCTCGCCCCTGGCTGATCAGGCGGCGACTGCACAGGTGATGTGACGCCTGCCATTTCACATTGGAAATCGTATGTTAGCATGGGTTTTCCGCATGTGTATAGCAGTTATTTATGTTTAACATAAAGTTTAAATAATCTAATTATTTAGAGATAATAAAGAATTCACTAAGGAGAAAATTGACTACAATTATATGCTGTAGATGTAATTTCATTCAAATGTATTTCCATAAATTAGGCCAAAAGAAATGGATACATGTTTGCTATTTACTCTATTTAAAGTGGTGTTCCCCGGTCGAGTCTTATGGTGTATTTTATGTACTGACGCATGAGGTTGTAATCGGCTGACCTCGCTCGGGGAGCTCAAAGTGAAAGATGCTGTTCGGCTTTTGCACCAGCCCAAGTGCCACAGTAGCGGGCCGGGTGGCCTCACTCCCTTGTGTGCCCGTAAAGTCAAGCGTGATGGAAGCATTGCTACACTGTGCTCAACACTACAACATTAGCTCACCAACAAAAGGCAACTAAAAGAAAAATAGGCCAGGTTACGTAATGTCATACGTTCTATCTATTAATATTTTGTATCTTTTTAGTTATCTATTTATGTTTAGTCTCATATGTATGTATATACATACAAATGTATATACAGGATATACTATATTTGTTAATTTTATAAGGAAAAAATAAACAATATTACCACAAAGAAGATAATCCTCCCCGCCTGACCATTCTCATCTGCTGCGCTGATAGCCATGAATCTTGTCACTCATGTTTTTCATCAAGTCGTGTGCACGGAGCATGTTGTGAGTCCTGTGGCCACTGAAGCGAACACGGAGGCCCCAAACACTCCCAACCAAGCCGGAGAACAACACAAACAGTGCGTCTGTGTGTCCATAAGATCAAGCTGCAGTCGTGTACCGGCATAGAAAAACAACTGTCCTCATAGTGAAGTAATGTAGTAAAATCTGCACCGTTCTGAGGCCCATGCATATTTTACAAGTGATTGGGCTAAACAAACAGGCAAAAGCCATAACAGCAAATATTCTTGACATAAATATATTTTGGACTGGCATTGAATATTGCCCGTGCAAAATGTTTTCTACAATGTGCAGGTAAAAGTGGGTAACGACAGCATCATATTTCCTCTTGGTGTGAGTCTATAACGCCAGCAGACAGTTACTATCATCACTTGTCCCCATCTCTTACTGTCCGTTTATGCAATTCTTTTGCTTTTGCATTCCTTATTATTTCAGTGTAAACTCAACATATGTTGTAAGTATTCTAAATATGTATTTTTTTGTTGGGAATATCATTTTTTTTCATTCTACAAAGAATTCTACTGTATAGACTACAGTAATCACTCATTCCATACCGTTATTAATTGTGATTTAATTGTCCTAATTACTTCATTACCAAGTACATGATTAAGATAATGAACCCTGTGTTAAATACTTCATTGCATTGAAGGAATTCTCTTCATTAGTTAATTAAATTAATTATGCACAATGCCAAGTATAATTCCCACCTGCAATTCCACTATTAATGAAAACTCACCCTGAATGAACACATGTAAATGTTTTATTCTGTAATTAACTGAAGATGGTGACATGTAGTTTAAATATGAAATCCAAATATTTTTCTCTGTGTTGTTTATATAATATTCCTACAATATAAATGTTGGAGCACTCTAACATGAATTTTCCTTTGTCTTTTTAAAAGAACAAGATATACTGAAGAATGTCTGGCTCAGAAGTTTTTGACTGAAATTTGCACCCCTGAAACTGTAATTGCTCATTAAGCATAGAGCAGACTTTGTAAAGTGACCATAATGGTGCTGCCTGATGAGAACGAAACAGGTATCGGGTCCCTTTCACAGAAATGGTCGCTCAAATAAAGTCAGCATGGGTTGAATCAAGCTGAATCAATCAACAGGGTTTGCCTTTATTGGAATTTAGTCATTGAGGAGATAATAGGTTTAATACAGGATGCTGCTGCAAAAGCTATCAGAGTGCTAAAAATCAGAACATGGCAGGCAGCGCCTGTGTGTGTCTGTCTCCTTGCGCATGTGTGTCTGAGAGTCAGAGAGTCTGTTTTACTGTCACTACCTGTGAAATTGTATTCCACGAAGATGGATGCTTTCTCTTATATTCATGACATCCAGGGATGCACATTCACCTCCAAAACTGTTTAATATGGATGCAGCAGAGGCGGACACGTATATATACATTCATAAACCCCAACGCCGCTTCGCACACACTTGTGCTCCGGCACACTTGCAAACACACAAATTTTTCTTGCCCAAAAGACAATGCATGGCTGGTGTTTTGCTCGTGCTGATGATGAAGAGTGGTAGTGACAGTGCTGCTCTCAGTAGGCTTGATGCATTACAACACGGAGCTGCCATGTTGCGTAAATTCTGTCTCTGCTCATTGAGAACATGGAGGCTCCTCATGTAGCAGGACATTGGTGCACTTTAGCTTCCCTACCACTGCGTAGTTTCATCTCTGGAGTTTTATAATGACATTCGCATGTAGGCTAGCCATCCATTTTGATGGGGATGGTGATGTCTCGGTGCCGGTTTCATATTGCTCTCAGAGGTGTTTTCTGTGAGTGTCGCTGAGGATGAAGACATCCTACAAGTCTTGTCCACCTTCTGCCTTTCACAGGTGGGTCGGCAATAAAGGTTGAAGCGAATATATATTGCATTATCTCTCACAGTACAGTGTGGATAACCAATATCACATATCAATACTGGTACCATCAAGTCCCAGTATGTGTTGTTTTAAGAAGCAACATTGAATGTGAGCTGATGATAGTATGGAATTATGTCAAATATGAAGAAAATAACAAGGCAATATGTCGCTTTGCTTTGATTTACTGTCCTATCCCAGCTGTCTTGGGGTGAGAGGCGGGGTACACCCTGGACTGGTCGCCAGCCAATCACAGGGCACATATAGACAAACAACCATTCACACTCACATTCATACCTATGGACAATTTGGAGTCGCCAATTAACCTAGCATGTTTTTGGAATGTGGGAGGAAACCGGATTACCTGGAGAAAACCCACGCATGCATGGAGAGAACATGCAAACTCCACACAGAGATGGCCAAGGGTGGAATTGAACTCTGGTCTCCTAGCTGTGAGGCCTGTGTGCTAAACACTTGTCTGCCGTGCAGTCTTATTAACTTTAATCATATTTTATTAGTAAGTATTTCAGTATAATAATAAAATCTGATTTTATTAGTAAGTATTTCAGTATAATAATAAAATCCTATTTTATTAGTAAGTATTTCAGTAAAACTAAAACTGACAAAATAAGCCAAACATGCGTGTTTTATTAAAATAATTACTTAACACGAGGCTGTTTTTTTATTTTATTTTAAAGCTTCACGCAAGATGCACATAAAAAAATCTTAACTAAAAATAGCAGCTAAAATAAAGTGGCTATGCTCAAATCCTCAGCTAATAACAAAAAGACAAAACATGAAGGAGTTCCTGGCTTAAGAGGACATTTAAAATGTCAGCAACTCAAAAATACTTTCAATTAAACGGTAATATTCACGAGGTAAACCATGTCCTTATATGGTGCCAGGAATACCAACGAGTAACTCCATCAGGCTTAGCAGAAATCTAACTTCCTCCTACCTTTGTGATAGAGCTTGGCGTGCTAAATAATTGTGACTTGAAAGCCTCGCTGGGCATTACGAGTCCATCGTTTTCAGCAGCGTTTTTTTTCCACTGTTGCAACGGGAACCATATATTAACAATGTGATAAGGTTGCTTTTCCTTTCATGAGGAACGCAACGGGAGCGCGGCAGACATCGCACTCATTCCTCATATTGCAGTTTGTGCCAAGTTTTAAGGTGTTGAAAATTATTTTTTTATACTCTGGACATTACTGAGTTACTGCTTTTTCTTTGCCGAGTTATTCCATCGCAGACACTGTAGCCTTTTTTGCTAGCCTCCGAGCTTCTGCTCTAACTGTCCTCCCCCCTGCATGCAGGCATGAGGGAGATACAGCACAATTCCAGTCTATATCGATATCACCGATATGGTTGGTTTTGATTTGGTGCTTAAAGCAAAGGGAGTAACGGGCCTGTCTAAAACGGAATTGTAAAAAAAAAATAGATTAATAAGATTAATCGATTAATCGATTCTGACTGCCAAAAATGTTAACACAAAACAAACACCTTTAATATTGATCAATTGTAGTTTTACATGTAAAAAGTAATGTGGGATGTACATCGATGACAGAAGGGCTAAATTAATATTTAACATCAGTTTTATCTTCGTACAGTACTTTAGTAGTAGTAGCACTTTTTTCTTAAATCGAATAGTGTTTTGCACCTTCTTTATCAAAGTTCTGGCACTTGCAATTTTTTTTGCTGCATGGTGGTTATTCTGCAGTCATACATGATAAAAAAGCAGATTTGTGGTGTGACTGTTAGTTAGCAAAGTACTACATAGTCAAGCGATGATGATGTCATAGAGAAGAAAGGGAGCTGGGCGACAATGACTTTGGGCACAGTTTATTAGAACTCCATCACTAATGGTGGGATTCTTTGTTTGGGTACTCAATTCTGCAGAATGATCTGTGGGCAAACGGACCATTTTGAATGGTTAGCACGCAGGCCACACAGCTAGGCGACCTGAGTTCGATTCCACCCTCGGCCATCTCTGCATGGAGTTTGCATGTTCTCCCTGTGCATGCATGGGTTTTCTCTGGGTACTCCGGTTTCCTCCCACATTCCAAAAACATGCTAGGTTAATTGGTGACTACAAATGAATGTGAGTGTGAATGGTTGTTTGTCTATATGTGCCCTGTAATTGGCTGGCGACCAGTCCAGGGTGTACCCCGCCTCTCACACGAAGACAGTTGGGATAGGCTCCAGCACCCCCGTGACCCTCGTGAGGATAAGCGGTAGAAAATGAATGAATGAATGAATGCTCTAGACACAATGCTATTTAGCCAGCACCTTAGGAGACCTCAGGAGTGTACCTCACCATAGCATTTCCAGTATCAACATCCCAGCACCACAGGACAGGCAGACGGAGAGCTCTTTGCATGTACAGGGATGCAAAAATAAAGAGTCTAATCTTTTAGAAATATCTCCATGGAGAGGCTCCTGCAAGACTTGCTACATTTCATTCACTTTGGTTGAGCTCCGTTGTAGAACTAAACTTAGGCACCATGCCTCAGCTGCAGGTTGTGCGCTGCCTTTGGTGAGGGGGAGGAGAGGAATCACAGTGTGTAGAAACCAGGGTTCTGTTCAGAGGTGCACAGGAGAGATTTTTTTGTAATCCTATGCTAAATTCGGCATCAGATCTTTTTGGGGAGGTGTGTAAAATCACTATGTTTTCCTTGTCTTTACCTTTTTCTGCAAACCTCAAAAAAATGATGATAGAGCATGGCTTTTTAGGTATCTCACCCTTCAGGCAAAATGTACGTGGCTGCTTGACGGCATTACCTCTTCCTCGAGACGGCTAACCTCCTCAAAGGATGTCTGCAGAGGGGATGCCTATGAGAAACGGGGAAGAAGCAAGGGAGATTTGGAATTGGGGGAGAGACATGTAGGGTGATGGGAGGGAGGTGTGGGGGGGCAGCAACTAGGTAGGAAATGTGTTTTTGATTGAAAGAAGGGCATAAAAGTCAATTTAGTCCCTTGTGTTCTTTGTAGAACATTTAGCTTGGACCCTCCCTTGCCTCCTTTTCACCCAGCCCTTTCTCCTCCTACACACACACACACACACACACACACACCATGCACAGAAACAAGGTCCAGCAGATCTGTGGGATATCACAGCAGCCAGCCTTTTTTCATGGTCCACACATGGGTTGCATGCTTCCCAAGACATATCTCCACTGTATGTCTTATGTATGTCCACACTTTAGCAACAGGCACACACTGAGGGAGGAGAGAGGCAAATAGGGAGAGAAAGAGAGAGAGAGAAAGAGAGAGAGAGACAGTAAGGGGGAGAGGGAGAAAGGTAGAGAGTCGGATGAAATAGGAAAAGGGAGGGGGAGTGTTTTTTATATGTTACTTACATGTTTGTAATGCGGTAAAAATATATCAATTTATATATCAATATCTATTTTGTTTTTTTTTATATATATACAAAAAAACGTCAAGGTTTGAGGATAGCATCAGAGCATTTGTCATATTGGTGGTGAACTGGTCCACATAGCTGCAGCCAAAGCCCGGGGAAGAACTCTCTACTTGTGCTGAGCAGGTTGGAGGCGACCCAGGTAAGTTATGGGCTTCTTTTCTCTCTCTCTCGCTCTCTCACTCCCTCTCTTGCTGCTCTCTACCGCTGATTACGATGCTACTGATTGATTGGTTAGAGGCTGTGGATTATCACGGGCCGCTCGTCACCAGGTACCTGATGATGAGAGGAGGGAGAGACAGGCTAGGAGGAAGGAGGAGAGGGGTTTGGGGGGGGGGGTGTAGGAGGGATGGAAATTAGATGAGTGCAGCCAATGCTCACATCACCACATCTCACTAAGCCGCGCTCCGTTTTCTCTGTTTACTATGCCAGGGCCCATTTGTACACTGCATGTGGTAAAAATGGACATTTATGCATTGTCTTATTCTGTGTGTGTGTGTGTGTGGTCCTATTCGGCGCACTTTGCCATCTCGCCTGGCGTTCCTTACTCAAAGCGGCATGTGCTGATGAGGGGAAGCCAGAGGGGCCTTTTTGTGTATATGCAGATGAGGGGCACGTGTAAATGGGAGGGGGCTGGATGTAAGCGTGTATGCCACGTGCTCTACTGTTTATATGTTCTCCGTAGGGAGTCTGATCCTCAACAGATTGCAACCATGCCGTGTGTTCTTGCTGCTGCTTTGTTTAGGACATTCTCTGACAAGGATGGCAGAAGACAAGCGCGACAGGGAATGCTAGAAGTGGAGGGAATAAACTCACAGTTGCACAGAAAAGGAGGAGGAAAAATTGGCAGATGTGCTTTAGGGCATGTTTTCACCTCATTGACAAGATGCAATGATTGCTGTTTTGCGCCTTGCCTCCTCCCCAGACATTTTTCCAAGTCATTTGCATGTCAAAGCAGTGGAGGCCACTGCACAGATTAGCATGAGATGACATAATGATGTAATGAATTAAAAGCTCCTGTTTAAGCTCTGCTCTTTGCTTTAGTGGGAGGCAGAAATGGTGTGTGTGTGTGTGTGTGTGTGGGGGGCATCGTATGTGACGCTGATTGAAATAACCTTTCCTTCTTGATTTGATTGCAATATTCCAAATAGGTTTGCTTAATTATATTTACATATTTTAGCTTTATATAGCTTTCTTTTTTGACCATAATCACCCTCTTCATTATTATAGCCGGTTAACCCTCATCAGTTGTACAACTTAAAAAAGATCATTTATGACTTGCATTTTAAATGATGCAGTTTAATTAATGTTCATGACTATTTTAGATGTCCGTCACTCTTTATGTTTTTAAAATTATGCTACAAATTTTTAAATGGACAATGCTAATCATTCTATTCCGGCACATTCTTTCATCATGGGCAATTTTAAGAGTATTTTTGCTGTTAATATTAGTGTTTTTCTTGTATACATTTGAATTGTCATGGCCTGTAGACCAGAACCAGAACAACAAACACTAACTGTGTACGGCAGCGATAAAAGCGCATGGAGCATCATTTGCCGCGCTGGCTAAAACATCGTTTTTATGAAGCTGAAAAGATGTGAGACAGAACACCTGGGTTGCTATGGTGAAACATTTACTGTGTGTATTGGACCTGGAGCGTGTCACCCTTGTCATTTCTTACACCCTCCCAGTCATAGGACCCCCCATGTATACACACACACACACTTGAGGCGATTGCGATATTTGACTTGAGTCGAGGTATCATGAATAGTAGTTAAACTTTTCTTCCCTGATGGTGGCCAATTTTGTTGATTAGTATGACTTGGACTTATATCGATAGTTGTCAAATGATGTATCTGTGTAATTTTACAATGCATGAAGTAAATCTATTGCAAACATATGCAGTAATATCACCATGGTATGCAAACACACACAATAACAAGCGTCAACACCAAAAATGCCATTTATTCCTAATGGTGAATTTGTCAAGAAAATCCATTCATTTATTCTCCCGATTTCTGATTTGTGGCTACCCCCAGCGTGGCCCCGCAGCCACCTTCGCCCAGGCGGGCGTGTCCGCGTGGAGTCAGCTGGCTGGTGCAGCCCGTAATGAGTATGCACTGTGACAGCTGGGATAAAGTGTATGGATGTGTTTGGTGGGAATAATCAGCTGCTGACCATGGGGTTCAAGGGGGTGATGTGAGGCTTTATGACTGCACAGCTCTCGGACGCACACACACACACACACACACACACAACACGGACATATGCACACTGAGGTCTGTTGGGACTGCTTCATCTCTGATTTTTACACTTTTGTTTCTCCTGTTTGCATTTGGGTAGAAGTGTATTTTCAGCCATAATATCTGGGAAAATCATTCGTGAAAATGCACGTGAAGGCAATGTGAACAGTGTAAATAACTGCATCCAAATGGTTATTCAACAACGCTACAACTTCAGGTGAAGCGGAAAGAAACATCAGTGTGTATTATTTAGCATTATAGAGCAACATTAATATCATGGCATTATACATGTAAGGGTCATTTTCAAAGGTGAAATTAATACAATTTATTACAGTACTTTGTGATGGCATACTGATAACAACACTACATTTATGTTGATACCTCAATCATTTGCAAATAGTGGATATATTTTATATGTTTCATCAATCATAATTGCATTACTGACATACTGATTCATATGAATGTTGTAGCTTTCATTTTGTTTCAATATTTTTGTTCTCCCATCGTCTGTATGGATGTGTTAGTGTATTGTAGTAAGTGTATTGGAGCAACTATCTGCAGATGTGCTGCAGTGTTAACTTACTGGAAAAAAAAAGAAACACAAGTTTCCGTGCACGAGTGAGCGCTCGGACCCTTGAACTCTTGACCCGTCACTCTGGCCAGCACTTTTGCCATGCTGCTCCTCCAGTTTCACTATAGTCAATGGCGAGGATATGTGGGAAAGGGGTTTATTGGTATTGATCTACCCAGGGGGATCATTAGGCATCACTATCAATTCACAGCTCCAGCCCATACAGACATTGCCAATTTGTCCCCATTAGAGAACCAGCTTTGTGGGTGTCTGCTGTGAGAGGCAGCTTGGGCCTGTACAGCAACCTGGAAGCAAGTGACCATGAACTTGGTAGCCACCTAAGGTACTTAGTTGCATGACGGTCATGGAGCTCATCAGGCGCACATGCTGAAACATGCAAGAAGTATTTAAAGTGTAGATAGATCCACCCTGTTTATTTACAAAAAGTTTTTTTTGCAGTTTTTTTTGTATCCTATCTGAAGATGCTGCCACATTCATCCATGCATCCATCCATTTTCTATGCCGCTTGTCCTCATTAGGGTTGCTGGGGTATGCTGGACCCTTGGGTACACCCTGGACTGGTTGCCAGTCAGTCGCAGGGCACATACAGTATGGACAAACAACCATTCACACTCACATTCAAATCTATTGACAAGTCGCCAGTTAACCTAACATGCATGGTTTTTTGGGGGAATTTGAGATGAAACCCGGAGAAAACCAACGCATGCACGACGAGAACATGCAATTGCTGCCACATACGTTATATTATTTACCAAGGGGTAATTGGCACTGTAATAGAATACTAGACTGAGGCTTATCCAGCCTGGCCCACTTATCTGTGTAAGCTGGCTGTTCTGGTAACTAAAGCTGTTGGATCCAGTCGTGCTGACATTAACCCGCTACCAGAGTCAGGTGCAAAGAGAGCTGATCTATAATGATTGTTAATGCACATGCGTGTTCTCTTAACGTTACTTTACATTTAACAGCTGAGCATAGGAATAACATTATATTCCACTTTAGTTATTTTTGTTGTCAGCTCATAACATGTTGATAAGTTTTGCTCCCAGTGAATCTACAGTCATCATTGCGGTTCAAATATCGCTCTCTCATCGAGCATGGTTTTTCAAAATTATTTAATTAATAAGTGATCTCTGTTTTGCTGTTGACGACAGCCAATTAGTAAAAAAATGCATATTTAAGCATATGTAAGGTATTGTTGGCCTAAAGTATAAAAATGTTCTAAATAAACTAAAATGCAAGTACAGTCGAAGGCGATTTTTTTTCGGATTACATGGACTACATTGGATAACATGTAAATTGTGATTACAGGGGTGTTATTTCATGGCAGAAAAAAAATCTCATTTAGTAATTGATAAACAGGTTTCTATGCTCCAACTATGAACATGTTTGGTTTGGTAATATTGAATCCTACTTGGCGAGAATTCACATATTATGGTCGGGTCCAGAACCAATAACTGTATATCCAATCAGTGAGACTTGATGTTGACCAAGTGGTTAAGTGAACAGCAGGTGATTTTGTGTTTTTCCCACGCCACTTGACCTCTCTGTGGCCTCCTTTCACAGCAGCCTAACCAAAATGTTACTCATGCAGAAAACCTCCTGCACTGATTCTCGTTGTTCCAAAGTCTACACTAAACACGTTCTGTTTATTCACCATATTCATATAGAAAAGAAAATAGTGCGATGGTTAGTCAATGAATATTTCCTGCATATTTTTTTAATTAATTTAATCTTTTCAATGATCAAAATTCACTTTAGCAAGCACTTTGCCCTCTTTTTCTCCCTTAACCGGCTCTAAGCAGTGCAGGCATTAACATCATGAAGACCGCAATGGAAAACACACTCCTCGGGAACAACACATTGGTCCTCAACCTGAGCCTTTTGCATGTGGAAATCAAAGGCCCGGTGATAATGACTTCAGTCTGGGCAAAGTGTGGGGAACCTTTTAGCTGCTATTCCCCTGTCAGCATTCTGCTTTCACACATCCTTATTCACCAGCGTTTCATAGGGCAATGTGCAACTCTCCTACACAAGGTCACTGACCACACAGACGACACATGGAGCCAGCTCGTCAGTCACACCTCATCAAGGAGAAATAGAAATAGAAAGGAATCATGCCAAACTAGACTGGACTTTTTTTTCTCCCCTTTGTAAAATTGTATAAATTATAAGAGGATGTATAAAGGAGTTGGTGTTAACTCTTAGCTGCAGTGATGCAGGGCCACCAACAGAGGCCAGTGTGGCTTGACATTTATAAACTGGACCAGCAGTCCCCATTGTCCTGTATATTTAGCTATATTTTTATGCTGCTCAAGTAAACTAGCATCTTTCTCAGCCTCTTACTGACCTATTCATTGAAACTGTTACTTTTAAATTGATTAATTTTAGTTTATGATGATATGTGTGTCTTTTCAGGTCAGTAAATGCAAAGTAATTTGAAGTGAATATTGGCTAAATGAAAGTCCACAGGGTTGTGGGCCATTGTAAGCCAGTGGAGGCAGGCAGTCTGAGAGTATCAGATAAAAACAATAGCCTTTCATGAGCCTTAAAAAAGTAAAAATGAAAAATAAACAGAACCCAGCCAGAGGTAGATACTGAATGTGCACTTCCATTTTTGTGTGTATATGTATATGTGTGTGTGCATAATTTTTAGAATTTGTGTCGGCCTGCATGTGTTTTCAGTAAACAGGTACTGTAGTGTGTGTTTTGGGGAAAGAAAACGAAAGGAGAGCGATGGATGGGGGGAAGTTCAGGGGCCCTGGGTGTTTTAATTATCCACTGCTCTGTCGTTTGGTCCGAACTCCCTATCTCTCCCTGGCTTTCATCCCTGTCTCATGATTTGAGCGCTACCTTTATCCCTAAGCCTTCAGCTCTTCTGGCCAAACAAAGAAAAAAGGGAGGACAAAGAAGGGTTTTTAATGCCATAGCTATGCCACGTTTACCATTAATATCCCTCCCTTTTTTATGTAGTGCACAGCAGAGTAACCTCAATAAAGCGACCCCAGTGAGCTGTTGGGATGGAGAATCCTCTTGTATGAGGGCAGAGCTCTTGGTGTAGTTCTGCTCAAAAGCTGAAGTCAAGTGCTGGCAGCGTCCTGAACAAGTGAGGTGAAGGAGCACATTTTTTATCTTTTTTCTTTTTCTATTTTTTATTTTTTTGCTCCCTCTCTTCACTTGTTCTCCCTGTCTTTTTTCGGTTAGTGGAGATCATCGAAATACCAAGACTCAGGAAAAGACTCTTTGGAAAAAAAAATGTTGTCTGAACACTATTGGCTGAGAAGGGGATTCTGTGGATGGACACTGCAGGTCACATGACCTTGCAGCCATGTAACATCCATATAGCATCACAGTCAAATTATATTTTTGTAGAATACTGAATAGATGAAATACCTTTTTATTTCTGTGAAACAATACTGAAATTTAACTTTAAAATTTTTAAAAAATCTTTAAAATAATGTATAAATGTACTTAATATGAATTGTTTTTCATAGATTGTAACAGTGAATACTATAACAATTCTACCATGTGTGTGCATGTTTAGATAGATATACATTATTTAGTCTAAAATAATTATGGTGATCTGTGTTGGTGATATTTTAAAATAATTCAGATATTATGCTAGAAACCCAAGATTTCCACTTATTGTGCTGTGTCTGTGCATACAAATGTACTCATGCAGTATATACACACAAGTATTGTATCAAAGCCTGTGCCGAAAGGCCTTTGTGTGTGTATGTATGTTGGTGTGCGTGAATATACCGCATATTGTGTATATTCCTATGTGTTTGTGTGTGATTTGTGGACCGTACTGTATCTCTATGACAACTGTTTTTTGTGGTGGTTCCCTTCCTGGCATACCCCCACCCCCCTTTTTTGGGTTGGGGGGGGTGATGTAGTGCTTGTGAATTACCTTACCTCCCGTTCAGTCAGCATGTCACATGGAGAAAAAAAGGTGTTGGAACGGAATGGGGGGGTTTGCATGGTGGGGCGGGGGTAGTATGAGGAATCTAATGGGCGTCTGGTCTGATTGTCCTCAGTCGTGACATTAGAGACAAAGCAGATGAATTGTGCAATGGATTCGAAGAGATTGGAGACAAGTGCATGTCAGCAGCAACCCCCCCTCCACACCCCCCCCACGCCCCCATCCTCCAGGATCCCTCCCTCTCCATCTCGCCTTTTCTTTTTGTCTGACATCCTGTAAAAAAAGGCAGGCGTGACAGCAATGCTCCACTCGAGCAAAACATTAAAAACAAAATGCAGTCCTCACCCATTTTTCTTTTATATTAGATATTCAGGCAGACATTTGGCGCACGGCTCCCATATTAATTGTGAGATGCCGCATGACAAATGTACACAATATTAATCGCTAAGCAAACATCAAGGACATTTTGATTCATGCTGTCTGAACTGCTCGCAATAAATGACAGCATTTATTCGCAACACATTTGAAGAAAAGAGGCACTGATCTAATCAGCATAAAAGAGGCACACACCGGGTCTGAAATCTGGGAGACTTTTTCTCTTTGACAGTAGAAAATATGCTCTTCTGCTCATTTTCTCCCCACTCTGAGCCCACTCAACCAACAGCATCATTTCAACATAGAAAAACTGCACCTTAGCTATCCTGACAGTAGAGATACAGGAGGGGTTCTTTGTTCTTTTATATTGTCACAAACACCACAACACAAATCTGATGTGCGGCTCATGTTCATGTATGGTCAGCTTCTTCTACCTGGGTCAAGTATTTGGAGTGGTGGTGCAGTTGGACAGTCTTCTACTTTCCGCCTTTCAAACATACTGTGGTCTGAGATATCACCTTTTCTTGACTGCATTTATGCACTTTCTCCATATGCATAGAATTACCTAACAGCTTCAATAATGAAGCATAAGCAGATTTTTCCCCCTCCTGTCAAGTGACCATCATGGCAGCACTGGCCTGCCAACTTTTGTTGTATGTTGACTGCATTTATTATTCATCTTTACATCACTTGTATTTTAGTATGAATAATGGAAGAGGTATGAGAGGAGGAAGAAGAGGTATGTGAGAGAGGGGTGCCACGCAGCATGTGTCCTTGGCTCTTCTCGGCTACTGAGCTGAGCCGAGCAGGCGGGGGTTGGAAGGGAGGAGGAAGATGTACCTGGTGCAGGGCCAAGATCCATGGTCCTGCTTTTTTCTCTCTCTTTCTCTCCGCTGCTTACCTGGCCCTCTCTCTTGTCGAATTTAATATCAGTGTATAAATCAAAAAACCTTCTGTCAGACACGCACACACACACACACACACCAGCCTTCATTAAATTCAAATGGGGAACGGGTCTCTTTTGGATCCAATTTTAATAAAACCACGTAATCAAAGATTGGTTTAAAAATGGGTCATCATTTCACAGCCCAATGTCTGGTCGCCATTTGTTTCTTCAGGCGAGAAACCCATCTTACATTTATACTCTTGATGTGCCTTTTTTCATGCATTGTGTCTTGGTCTTCACTCACCATTTACAAACGATGCATTGAAGGTGTCTAAGAGCATCATGTTTCCTAAAATGGATGATAAATAGCTGATAAAACAGCCGTGGGCGCAATAGTGAGCACTTCTACATAAAGTCTATGGACATGTTCAAACCCCTATAGAGATAGCAAATAATCGTAAATCCTCTGAACTGAAACAAAATATACTTTAAAAAATGTCAAAGCAGTTAGAGATTGACTACACAATTTAATACACAAATTAATTCTATGCAAGTAACCTGCCAAATATAAATTTTACATTACGTACAGTGCTACTTTTTATATATATATTTTTTAATAAACAGGCTAAGTCTAAACAGTTAAAAAATAAAATCATTCACCTTGAGTTAGAGGTTTTTTATATTTAATAATTTTATATGTAATATTTAGGTTTTTATCTTGTGATGTTCTACTACATTATGCCATATTCAAATACAGAACATACAGTAACATACAGTTGTGTGTTTTTGTTGTTTCAGACTTGCAAATGTGCAGTAAAACCACCACTTTCACAGAGATGAATACATTTTATAGTAATATTATTTTTTACTTACTCATTTTTTTGCCACCATTTTATTGATATCTTCTTATATATTTTTATTTTATTTTATTTGCCAAGAATTAGGATGGAAACAAATCTAATAGATAATCTATGATGCTTTATTCTAAAAAAAATGGAGCATAGCTTTGAACCTGTGCATCACATTTGTATGTTTTTAATATTGAAAATGATGCAAAACTGAGTGTATCATGCAGTCAGTGATCAGAAGAGGGCACTATGAGTCGCTGATCAGCATTCTGGACTACATTTGCTCTCAAAAGTCTTTCTCTGTCCTGTGTGCTTGCTCTTATTTACTTTTCATCACGCTGCAAAGACACTCAGCCGTAGTTCAAAATGAATCTCCAATGGAGACAAAAACACAGGTGGTCATTTGAAAATATGCATAGTTGTGTAAATGCAGATACTTAATACTTTGGCTTCACCTGCCTGTGCAGAAAGACATTTTATATTCAGCTGACACTTAAATTCTTTACGTGAAAATCATATATATATTTATTCATATGGAATTCATTGACTGTGTTTAGTAAGGTGGGGCAACATCTACTTTTGTAGAGTATGTTCCCCATCCAGCAGCTCAATTCTGTGTTTTTTTTTTAATTTTTTATATAGATTTTTAATTTTGCTTTCCAAACAACATTGGAAGTATATGTTTACTTTCATTTTCTTCTGTCGTCTTTGGTACTTCCTGCTTTTGGTGCAGAGGACAACATGCAGCTAGAGCACTGCCAGCATCATTTGTCCTCTTTTTCAGATAATCGCGGTCATCGCTACCAGAAGCATTGTGTCCTCCACAGGCAGGTTGCAGGAGTTCCCAACCACCCCCCATCCCAGTGTGTCTCCCCTACTGCTTCTCCTGTCCTTGCCCCCTTTTTTCCTGTTGCTGATGCGGCCTGCCATGTTAGTGTGGGCTCCTGCTGCCTGGTCCCTCTCCTTCAATAAATCTTCATATATGTGAGGCAAGGTGGAGGCTACAGACAACAATAAGCACTGGTACTCTTCATCAAAGGGTTATCTGGCTTTCACAGGCGCAGTGACAGGACCGCTCTGACTCCCAGCAGACAGTGCTATGTCTCTGACAGCCGAGAGGTTTGTTCATTTATAAACAAAACCTTCAAAATTCCCTCAAAAAAAGACTTCTGCTTCTGAAGAGCTAAAGTGATAACGAGTGACACAATTATTTAGTTTGACCTCCCGTTGCAATTAAGAAGGAAACTGCGGCTCTTAAACCTGCCATTGCAACCACCTATTAAAGGTGACCTACTATTCTTATTTTTTGGCCCTTTGTGGACTCCTATAGAGCAGCTACACAAGATAAACAGCACACAAAGCTTTATAGTTCTGCACCTATTCAGGTGTATTTATTTGGATTTCGTGGTTCCTGCGAAATGGTCTGTTTTAAGGTATTGCACCCACGGCAGGCACGCCCACTCCGCTGTGGTTGGTCACACTCACTGCAAGTTGGGAAGGTATAGGAGTTGATAATAAACGGCAATGCATCGTTTTTAAATGTCGGCTTTAAACATATAGCCGTATGTGTTGGATTCCGAATCCGATCCAGAAGAAGAGATTGTGTAGGAGCCATGAATGAATTTGGATTGATTTTTGTAGATGCATGATAGTTTCAATTTGAATAGTGGTGTTTTGTTATTGTTTATGATATTATTTAGATTTGTTGTGATCACGTTGATAAGGGAAGTAGGTCAAATGTTCACCTGTGTGGCCAGAGAGACAAACGAGAGAAGGGTGAGCCGTATTTTTTGTTGACCGCTAATTGATTATTATTTTTCTTTAATAAAAGGTGGCGCGTAGACAAAGTAAAGGCCCGGCTTCAGCCTCTCAGTGACTCTTTTGTATGAAGTCGCTATAGATTGGATAGTTTCTCAAGAATAGAGGTTAATTTAAGACTTCTCTCAATGCTAAGTAGCTTTAGCATTTTAGCATTTTATACACCATCGGTAAGGTCTAATGTGGCCACTAATTGTGGTGGGAAAAACGGGTATTAGCAACCCTGCTCCTTGTGTGCAAGCACTTTTGCTCCTTGACTTACACAAAATATAAGGAAGTCTGCCCCTCTGTGACATCACAAAGGGGCAGTTTTACCACGCCTTCTGAAACGGAGCATTTTGAGTCATCCCAAACTTCTTTTAGGGCTCACTTCCAAATGCGCAAACCTCATAATCTGAAACTTTGTCATCATTTAACACAAGAATACAACATTGTAACTACATTTATGGGTCATTGCTCATTGGTACTTTAGTTAAAATTAAAATATATTTGTTTTCCTGATTTTCAACTCGTAGGCAACACTAATAAGAAGTCTTTTTAGCGGTGGGGTGTAGCAATGCAGAGGCCTATTCCTCAGTTTCGTATACGTGTGTCAGCGAGGACTGCTGTTATGGATTACTGAGCCCAAATGTTGCACCTTAAAAAGTAGGGATGAGAATAAACCTTTTGTTCGTGTCACCTATCATCTTGAAATATTTACCGTTCCTCGCCCCTCAGCTCCCTGTCCCCCTCCGGTGTGATAAAATGTTTCTTGCTCCTCATCTTAACCCTTTCCTCCTTCATCCCACCTCCAGCGCCGTCTCTGCCAGGAACAGACAGAATAAAAACCTGCTCAAATCCTGTTACCTGCATCGGTTTCTCCCCAAGGAAGCCATTTATTCAGGGTGGTTTCTTTGGGAATCATATAAGCATTTGACCAGGTGTCTGCGACACTTTTCAGTAGCATGTTTGTGTGTTTAGTGTGTGAACTCCCACTGTCGGTTTGTGTTCTCAGCTCCAAGAGAAGCAATGCATGCACATACTTTTGCTCTTTGTATGTCTGTGTGGTGTAGAGTGCGGCTGTGTTTACTTTTCAGAGGAAAGGAAATGAAATTCAATGCCGAATGAATTATGGAGAATGCATCGCTACCTCCTGTGTGTTTTTCAGACTGCGTGAGTGAGTGAGTGGAATTCATGTGCCAAAATATAAACAGAAAAACTGAAGTGGATTTTAAGCATCGTGTCGGGTACTGTATGAATCGCCCGCAAGTTGCCTTGCAGCACTGAAGCCTCTGAAACCCAACATTTCTCTACCATTCACAAGCGCAATACCCAGCCAAGATTCACTTTCCCTGTTTCTACCATCACTTTTTCAAAGGAGGACAAAACTATAAGAAGCAGCAGTCAGATACATGTGTTTGTAAAGCATATCAGAGATAAATCAGAGAGTCACTCCCCACATACTGTACCTTTATGTTCCAGGGCAGAGATCCAATGGACTGCAAGTCATAGCTGTACGGTTTTCTGTTGAATTTCACCTATCAAACGATTTGGTTTTGTGCAAGGATGTTCTGAACAAAAGAGCCTTACGCAAGACCAGTGGGTATCCAATGATTTTTGTCTTTTTATTGATAGCTACATAGCGATACTGTAGGGAAGGTAATACTTTTAGATAGCTATGCAATTTACGGGACAATAACAGACTTGTTGATTTAATATTCTACTTTTTTTTTTTTTTTTTTTTACATTTACGATTTTACTTTTTGCTGCTGTTTTTGTCTCTCTCTCTACTGCCTCCCCCCTTTCTCTTCTTTTCTTCTTTTCTGTGTTTCTTCTTGCTCCGGCCCGGTCGCTCCAAATGCGCATAACAAAAACATCAAATAACGGCAAATAAAATTTCATGGTACAGGGAAGTTGTAGCCAACACCTTTCCTGACACAGAGCAAATCTGTTTAACATATAAGAGCATTTAGATCAACAATACTATCTGCCCCAATGGCTGAACAGGACAAAAAAAAAAATCGAGTTTTTCACTGCAGTCAACCTAAATTTCAAGAATAATAGAGTCGCCCGAAACCCGGATATTTAATGGCATGCTTGAGGTAATGGCAGATCATCTCAAGATTCCAAACCAAATCAATGACCCCTCAAAGGATTAATTTGAGAAGTAGGATTTGATTTTTCTTTGGCTTTTTTCCCTGCTACTCAATAACGTTTAGTTGACCATAGTAGTTTTAATGATTGCCTTTAGAGTCGAAGGTATGATAATAAAGACACTTAACTTTCGATTATTTCCTAAGGGTTTTTTTTTTTTTATTCAAACAAATCAGAGGTCAGCTGGGATAGGCTCCAGCAACCCCCGCGACCCTTGTGAGGAAAAGCGGTAGAAAATGAATGAATGAATGAAATCAGAGGTCAACCACCTAAGCGGAACAGTTTGTCCTAAGGGTTCCGCCATACATATTTCACGTACGCTATCTTGTTTTTTTCTTCATTGTTACCTTTACTTCTTGCTCTTTTAAACTCATCTTTATAAGTTTGCAAAATAATTACTGCCAGGTGCTCTTCTCTACTGGCCCATCAAGCCATCTCCTATTTGTTTGGGCTTTGCTGTGCAGGAAAATGTGCTATATAAATAAAACGGCTTTACTTTATTTTTATTGGGGTTGTTGGGTGGCAGTGGGCCCACCGTGGGGGTTATGTCGGGAGGTGATCATAAATATCAGAAGCTGCAGGGAGACAAAAGACCTAAAATGGAAAGGCTTTGCTGGACGAGGGGACCTGGCCATGTCATGTACCTCAGCCATTTTTCTTGTGCGCTTAGAACTCAGTCAGGGGTTTAATTGGAATTCAGACTTCAAAGGAACCTTCCGCTCACCCCCCCCCCCCCCCCCCAACTCCAACCTGCTACTAACTCCCCTGGCAGGATCCATTCACATCCACCACACAGACACAGACACCATGACCACTACAATATCACAGAGAGCATCTCCATGCACGACCTCATCTGAAATTGACTTTGCCGGTATTTGTACAAGATTTTGTCTTTAGTTGTGGTGTATGTTCTGTTCTGCAATTGCATTGCTGCATTATATATCTTAAATTCATTGTTATTTGGGATTCAATTTGTCTATGCGCAGTACTACTTTATGTACCCCTACATATATTTTCAAAGCTGTTTAAATTAAAAAGTAAAAACCAGCTCTCCCATTTCAAGAATGTCATATTTCAATTGAATGCCAAAGCATCCACACCTCGGTGACTCAGCCTCTGTGAAGACCGGATAGTCGTTCTTTTAGAGTTGAGACACTTTTGACAGATTCCGGACAGGGAGCCTTTAATCGTCTTTATTACGTGTGTGGAGGCCGTTTATTTATTCATACAACAAACACAAAATGATGAACAACTTTGGATCTGTCGCCTGCCGATATCGTATCTCCACTGCCACCTTCGGCAACTTGAACTGCAACAGAGGTGCATTCTATTAATGTCATTTGGAATTTTGGTGTGGCCTTTTATTATGGCCAATCAATTCTATTCAGAACAAATGAATACAGTGCAACCTCGGTTCCGCCATGAATCCGTTCCAGAAGGGCTGACTCAAACTCTTTTTTCTCTAAGGATTAACGTAAATCCAATTAATCCGTCCCAGACACCTAAATGTGTTAACACAAAGCACATGCTGAAAAAAATGCTAAATGCATATACTGCAAATGTATATAAATGACTAAATGAGCATTATACAGATCTTATCTTTTATTTATTTATTATATTATCATCTTACAGTTGTTGTTTTTTACACTCAATAGTATTTTGCACCTACTTTAAGAAAATGTTGGTACTTGCAGCTTTGTTTGGCTTCATTGTGGGTTAATTTGCACTTGTAATTAAAGGAAAAGCAGAGACCTGTAATGTCCATGCAAACAGCAGGCTGCTAACAGGGTTGTTTTGTTATAAAAACACATTACGATAACAACAATCAAAACAGTTCAAAGCAGTGTATTAACAACATGATGGGATGTGCGCCATATTGTGCAGTAATAATAATCAATAATTACTTATTACTTTTGGAAAAAAATGTTAACACAGAACGTCTTTCTTAGCTTTGCAATTATAGTTCTCTATGCAGAAAACAATTTGATACCCATATAAATGACAAATGAAAGGATAAATGAACATTTCATGTTGATCTTGATTGAAGACTTGATTATTGACAATTGACTATGAGAGAGCTGCTCAGGATGAGAGCTCCACAGGAGCACCACCTTTGTGTTTTGCTATGAGTTATTTCTTGAACTCAATAGTGTTTCTCACATTCTTGATCAAAATTGCTACTTGCCACTTTCTTTTGCTCCATCCATCCAACTTTTACTGCCTTATCCAAGGTCGAGTGGCGGGGGCAGTAGCCTAAGCGGCGAAGCACAGAATTCCCTCTCTTCCCGGCCACTTCGTCCACCTCCTTCTGGTAGATCCTGAGGCGTTCACAGGGCAGTTGAGATTTTTTTTTAAAATACATAATCAATACAAAAAGACTTGTGATGTCACCGTATTAGTTAGCTAAGAACTACAGAGTCTACCGTTTCCATCATAAACGGGTGACAGGGCTGCAGGACAATGACTTCTTGTTCCGGTTTCCAGTTTTGAGCATATTAATAGGAACACAGCTAGCCTCATTTTTGTATTCATTTTTTCATGTAATGGGTACATTAATAAAGGTGTATGTGGAGGTTTGACTGTACTAGGTAAATGTAACAAGTCAGAACTATTGAGCGTTTTTGTGTTTTAAAAATCCTCCCCTGACGTGAGAAATTTTGGTTGTGTTGGTTTGGTTTTCCTGCACGGCGGATTGATCTTTTTACCAACCAACCAATTATCAACATATTGTGTTGGCGTAGTGACGTCCCTGTACTGTAGATGTGTTCAGACTGGTATAAAGCAAACCAGCAGCTTTACATGATGATTGTTGTATTTTGCACTTGCTGTCTTTTTCCCTGATACTTTGTTCAAAACATACATGGTTGTCCTGAAGACGAGCGTGGACTCTGAATGACTAGCAGCACTGCTCATACAGAATGGCTGGTAATGGAGGTGTTAATGACCATGCTGCTTAAAGGTTACTTCTGAGTGGAGTTTTATTTCTTACTCCTTTCAACACTTTTGTGCTCCCACCAACATGTTCACTATGTTTCCTATTAACTCTCGCCTTTCCTGCACAACCTTGAGCGCAATCGCTGCACTTCAAAGTATCAAATGAGAGGGGGAAAAAATAATGAGAGACAGACAGCCGTACAGAAAACGGATGCTAAAGCAGAAAGATCTCACCCCAGCAATATTTGATCATAAAGGGAGTTTGAAACCTGTGAACATTTGCAAGCCCTGCGCATTAGGCGACTGTTTGTGGAAGAAGGAAGTGACAAATGGTGAGAATTCTGATGCAAACTGTGATGGAGGGACTAAATTGATATATGGGTTTTGCCGATATAGTGTTCCCTTGTTTACTGTGGTTGATTGGTTCCAGACCCGACCGTGATGAGTGAACTTCTGCGAAGTGGATTCCTTATGTATAAATAAATATTTTCATAGAGAGAATAGAAAACACTAGTATATCCCCATTCCCATTCATGTTCCCAATATAGTAGACACAATAAGGGTACTTAAAGGGGACCTATTATGCGTTTTCCACTATTCTGAGCTATAAATGTAGTTGCAATGTTGTATTTTCATGTTAAACGATGCCAAAGTTTCAGATAATGAGGTTTGTACATTTGGAAGTGAGCCCTGAAAGAAGTTTGCGATGGCTCAAAACACGCTGTTTCAAAAGGCGTGGTAAAACTGCCCATTTGTGATGTCACAGAAGGGCAGACTTCCTTATATGGTTCATAGTTAGGAAGCACTTTTGGCGTGTGACCAATAACAGCGGAGTGGGCATGCCCGGAGTCGGGCTGTGGGTGGAATCAATTAAAACAGACCTTTTTGGCAGGAAGCACAAATCAAAGGAAATACAGCTGGAATAGGTGCCGATTCTAGAAAATCTAGAAAGTTTTCTGTGCGGGGTTATTGTGTGTAGCTGCTCTATAGGAGACCACAACTCAATACAAAGGCTGGAAAAATGAGCATAATAGGTCCCCTTTAAGAAAATGCTGTAAACAACTGGACACATTTAGAACACATTTAGAACACAACTTAATGGGCAAATTTGACTTGTATGTTGTCATTATGTTTTGTTTTTTTTTCTCACCTGCCTACCCAGACTGCATGTCACTGCTCAAACCTTAAGTTTGCCACTAAGCTTGTAAAATTGCAGGCATTCATAAATGTCAGTAAGACTTTTTCACAACACAGACTCTTCCAACCATAAATCCACATAAATCACACCTATGGTGTTATTTAAATAATATGATTATACAGCTTGGCACATCACAATCCTATTTGCCCTTTAGCTGCTGTGTTTTAAAAGGCTATGTAATTATAATCAGCATAGTGAGTTGATACATCAACTTAAATGGCATGCTATTTTGAATATAAACGTAATCAATATATCACAACAACCTTGCAAAACAAAAAGAGGGATAATGCATAAACACATCAGTGACAGAGAATCTTAAACATCACAGATGGCAGGTGACTGAGAGATAAATAAAAATTTAACTTCATGTAGTCTTTCCATTGTGAATCACGTACGAACATTTAGCGAGCTAAAAGAATTGAGTTGAATACTCAAGTGTTTGGAGAAACTTGACACAAGGACAGCAGTAAAAAAAAACAGAGGAAAGCTGTAGACACCCTCTGCTTTTGTCTGTTTCTACATCACTAAACAAAAGCAAAATGGCCTTGACCTATTTCAGGAGGAGTCAATATGTTATTCTAATATGGACAGACAAAAAGAGCTGTTTGAATGAATTTGAATTTATTTTTTTACCCATTTTTTATACATTTTTCACAAAAACATGGAGGGTGATCACCCATCTACAGCAAATTTTCCAATATTGTGCACAACTCATCCATATTGCAATTTTCATTTTGCTGAATCTCAAAGAATTAGACTTAAACCATTCTAAAATGATACCTTTGTTCATACATTGTTTTGGGGTTTTATGCAATAATATTTCCAACTGTGTGGAAGACAGTGTCGAATAAAAGTTAAGGATAATGCTGTTTTTGAGGAATTCTACACGATCAAGCCCAGATGATCTCACTACAGTGTTTCATGCCTAGTAAAATAATTTTTCATCTGATATCTACTTTTTTATTTACCTCAGTCAGCTTAAATGTCGGGCGGCACGGCGGAAAAGTAGTTAGCACGCAGACCTCACAGCTAGGAGACCAGGGTTCAATTCCACCCTTGGCCATCTCTGTGTGGAGTTTGCATGTTCTCCCCGTGCATGCTTTCTCCGGTTTCCTCCCACATTCCAAAAACATGCTAGGTTAATTGGCCACTCCAAATTGTCCATAGGTATGAATGTGAGTGTGAATGGTTGTTTGTCTATATGTGCACTGTGATTAGCTGGCGACCAGTCCAGGGTGTACCCTGCCTCTCGCCCGAAGACAACTGGTGAGGAAAAGCGGTAGAAAAGGAATGAATGAGTTTAAATGTCATCTGATGTGTTAAATACAGTTTCATGTTGTCTTGTTTCCCCAAAATGGAGGTGGTCCCTTTATATATTTTTGGTTGGTATCACTATTGTAATCATAATATGGATTATGTGTTTACCAAGCTGATGCATTGTTTTAGTATTGCTCTTGAGGGTTCTCTACTGCACACACACACACACAAGTTGGTCTTCTGTTTGTGTTACACTCAGTGTCAGTGTTAAGGTCAGTGTAGACATGCTGATAGAAGAGGTTCATCACAATGCGGCACTACCATTCCTAGAGGCATAGAGGTACTTATTTTGCATGCTATATGAAGGCCCCGTGTTTGTCATTAACAGCCCAGTCTGTATAATGGTGCTTGAACACCCACTCTCATCTGATTTCATCTGCAGACTAATGATCACTTCTGAATTCATTTCCTCTCAACATTACAGCATAAGCAGTGTTTTTTTTTTTTCTTGTGATGAAGTGTTAAAAAACTGCACCGAGTGTCTGAGGTACATTTGTGAAATGAACCATCATAAGTCCAGCTTTTCCAGATGATTGAATGAATTGTTAAAATAAACCGTTGTCTTTTTTTCACCTGTCTTAACTTAGATGGTTTTGCTAATGACAGGTTGGATCCTCACTTACCAGCATTGCTGCTATTATGCTATTAACTCATTCAATCCCAGGCATTTTTCAAATGACATCCCTCTCTTTATCAGACATTTTTGATGATTTTGACTGATTTTTCAAGATTTTTCTGCTATAGAGAAATGGTACAGTATATACAAAAAAAAAGATTAGACTCTGATCTTCACCAGAAAAAAGTTTGTTTCTATTGTTTTTCGTTCTTTATTGATCAGCAGTAGAACAGGTTTCAGCAAAATATCAGTTCTCAAAAAAAAAAAGGAGAACAAGGATTTTGGTGAAAAGATACAATTCAAGCATAATTATAAAGGAGGAGCACTCCTTGTCGGACACACTTTGTCAGACAACTGCTTTTTTACACAAAATAACAAAAGCGTGTAGTACAGCAGGTAGGAGGTCAGGCGTACCCTGGCACGCCCATATAAGGAAGTCCGGCTCACTGTGGTGTCACAGGGAGCCAGTATTTGAAAAAAAACCTCTGAAACCAAGCATTCAGACCCATCCCAAACTTCTTTCAGATCTCACTTCTAAATGCGCAAACCTCATTAACTGAAAATTTGGTATGGTTTAACACAAGAATACTGCATTTTAACATCATTTAAATGCCAGAAAAATGCAAAAATAATAAGTCCCCTTTAATATATTTTTAGAAAACTGCGCTAGAGTGGGGCCGTAAATTCCAGATGATGCTTATTTCTTTGAGCTAACAAGGCAAAAAGTCACCAGCCATGAAATGTTTCGATCGAATGCGTTGCCGTCGTTCCTAAAGTGAGACAACTGTTTTCACTGCTTGTAACCACCCTTCCATTAACATTGACCTTATGCTTGAAAAATCAATGGACTTTCACAGTTAGCTTATAGCAGGTGAATGGGAAACAGAAACATATTCTTGCACTTTTCCAATTGGTTAGATGCTTGTTCTCGACATGCGAGTAAATCCAAATACCGTATCGACTACTCACAGTTGTTGCATTATGATTTAGTTGTGTTTCTTTCGGCTTTTTGCTGATTTGTGGATGAAAAAATTGAACACAACTAGAAGATAGCCGCTGGTCTGTTGCAGCCTCCTGAGGCTAAAATAAGAGGCTATAGTGTCCTTTCCTCTGTCACATTTGAAATTAATATTCCATGAAATAAGGCAGCCCATCAGGCTTTTGTAATCACAGCAGGTTAATAGAGGGAGTAATATCCCTTTTTTTTCTTAGACAGCCTCTTATCTGTAACCCTTTATTCCTCAATCTTGGGTGTGTTTGAAACCAAACTAGCCAAATGGTGCACTAGAATTTCTTATCACTTCAAATGCTTTATTCTTTTTTTTTCTGTGGGCTTCTATTATCATTAGGATTCTTGCTGAATGACCGATGCGGATCCCTTTGTTAGAATGAGGAAAACTAATTTTCCACTCTTAATAAGATGCTCACTTTTGAAAAAAATACCTTTGCTTGTATATTTCTTCTCTTCATTTACTGTTGTCCCTACACACACAGCAGCAGACATGGCCGCCATCCATGGGTGTTTGCCTGTCAGAGTTCTACATGTCATGTAATTGCATGTATCACCTGCAGCATTCCTTCAGAGCAAAAGCATTCTCCTGATGCATTGAGGCCTGCTGCTCCCAACGACAATACTGCCATACATGTGACACCCCCCCCGCATTGCTCCCTGCGGATCATTCTTTATTACTCCCATCTCGCGTCCATCAAGGCTCGGTCTGCTGACATTATGGCACCTAAGGAGAGAAGGGGGAGGAAAGAAAAGGAGAACAGTCACACTTAAGGAAATACAAGCTTGACAGACTGTCCTTCCAGCAAGCTGGGGACAAATAATGCTCGGAGACAACCAACTCCACAAGTAGGAGTTCTCTTATATTGGACACCATTTCACAAAAAAGACCTCTAATGCCTCTTGTGTACTGTATGTCTTTGTCCAAAAGATGTGCAGTATCCAAAACTCTTGCATCATCCAAAATATGATTTTGACTTTTTTTTACATCTGAACTTTGCTGTATGTTTTGTAATGGTGTATTCAAATCAAACGTAAAGCCTGCATGCTGTTTAGATGAGGTATTACACATATCAGTATGCAAGGATTATGAATTTACATCCATCCACACATTCATCATGAGATGATAATGATACTGATCTGCATAATGTAATCAGAAAAAAAGAGTCTGGAATATGTATTTTGTAAATACTACATTTACTGGCCCAAAGCATAGCGATGTCTAAAGAACTTACAAACAATACAAACAATGTGTAGTGGTTAGCGTTCTGGACTTTGGAGTGGACGCCTCATGTTTGAATCTCCACTAGTAAGCATCACCGGTATTCATCCGGAAGGGTGTCCGGCTCAAGACAAAAATCAGTATGCGGATCAAAAAGATCAGGAAAAAGTTGAAAGAAAACAAACAAACCAGTATAACATTTTTAAAGCATAGTTTCAATGAACAGGCAAGTGCATCATTTAGATGCATTTTTCGACCCTGTGCATTGAGTTGTGGACTCCTATAGAGCATCTACACAATAACCTACACAGGAAACATCTGAAATCTGAATTTTTTTCTTCCGCCAAAACAGTCCATTTTAATTTATTCCACTCACGCTGTGCTTGGTCACACTCCCAAACTACTTCCTGACTACTGCAAACAACACTTACTAATTTAGTGGGTATAGGAGTTGATAATAAAGTCTTTGGAGAGCTAATTTAAGTGTTAGGAAGCTACTGGCAGCTCATGAGCTGCTGGCTGGAGACCCCTGACTTACCGTGTATGAATTCAAAGAGTAGGCAGGCCCAAAAAGGAGCACTTATTGTCGGACACACTTTGTCAGAGGCCACCGCTGGTCCCGTGGAATTCAGAAGCCTGACATGATTGTGGCACGTTTACTAACTGCAGATAATTATGGCACAACATCGGTAGTGGAAATGTGGTCATTACACGTTTTTGTGGGTCGACCATGTTCCAGACAGTGAGCACTGTGGTTCTCTCCACCTGCATGGACGCACAGCATGTGTGACATTAATCCAGCTTTCCCAGCGAGAGTGCACTGACTCTGGCTTCAGCAACAGCTTGCCGTATATTTCACCTTCATGTTCACAAAAACAGTCCTGTGTGAATTTCTGTTTTCAGATGAAAATATTTTCACCTGCTTGAGACTCATCAGCTTCAATAACTTCTGCCTGAGCTTGTTTTGTAAACGGTGGGTTTTTTCCGGATCCTGGACCAGAAAAGTGTTGTTGAAACACCTTGAAAAAAGAAGAATTTGCAACAGCCGGGATTTCTTGCCTTCTTAAAGTCCTGCCAGGATCCTTGATGAATGTGTGGTGGGTTTTGTCCACCCTCCAAACGGGAAAAGTGTAATTTAAATACCTCAAAGAAAGAAGGAAAAGCGATAGCCACAAGACCTGAAAAACGGGCAAAAATTGAAGCGCCACAAAAGTGTGATTTCTTGCCTTCTTTAGGTCCTGCCAGGACCCCTGATGGATGTGTGTTGGGTTTTGTCCACCACCCGGACCAGAAAGGTGTCATTTTAACAGCTCAAAAACGGAGTAAAAGGGACTGCCGTGGACCAGAAAAACTGGCGAAAATCGAAGCGTCAAAAAAGTGGGATCAGTATTGTGAGTCAGTCTTGCATAGCGTCTTTCTTTGGACAGTTGATTTTGTGGTACAGGGCAAACAGAAGAGTTTAAGTGCAATATTGTATGAATACCAAGACCGTGGCAGAATTTTACTGAACATTTTCGAGAAAAAACGAATTGTACAAGAACTAGGGTGTATGTATGATAAAATTAGTACTATTATTAGTATTAGTATTACTTTCGGCTTTTTCCTGGTTACAGAGTCGCTACAGCGGATCTTTTTGGGGGGTTTTGAAGGCGCTTTCCATTGACAGATATGCTGCTTTATGACATTTTCAGTAATTTGGAGTAATGTAAAGTAATGGAAATATTCATGAGACCTTTATGAAAACTTCAAACATATACATATAACACACAGTGTTTGCCAGATGTACGTATGTGATGGTTTCAGTTGCAAATTTCATTGAATGAATTGGGCTATTGGCCTTGGTGGAGCTCTTCACTATCTGAATGTCTTATTACAGGACACTTGCTATAATAGTTTTTACATTGAATGGCTTTTATGAACATAATTTTCTGATGTGCAAATTATGTATGTATTAGAAACTGTTTGGGACTTAAGGGTATTCTTAAAAAAATATTTCAATCTTTTTCCCTTATTTAGCATGGCTGTGTCATGAAATCTAAGCTATAATATTGCAACTTTAGTAAACATGTTGTGAAACAGAGTCAGCAGGGTTAGATGGTGCATGCTGATTTATAGCAAGGCCAGAGAGCAAAGCCCCAAAGCAGCAAATGCGGTGTCTCAAATAGAGATTGCCCTGTGGCCTTTGGTGTGATTGGTGACCCAAGGTGAGGCACTTAGTGATTTATCTCGCACATATCCTCTCATCTCCCGTGCTCTTTGCCAGAACAGGGCATGCTAAAACACATAGAGAAGCACCTTTCTCAGAGCTCTCGCCCTGGCCTTGACTCTATGACTGGTCCATAACATAACCTAGTCTGAACTGGAAAGCACAGGTTGCAATAGTACAGTACCTTACAGTTGTGATTAGCAATATAGCGATGATGGGTCAAAGATGCAGGAGAAAAGGTCAAGCTGGAAGACATCTAAGCACCATGAACACGTAAAAAATGTTTTTTTTTTAACAGCAGTAGGTCAGTTTGCTTTCTCTCCTCCATTAATTTGTGCAAACTTGCACATACACCATGCTTTCTCTCTCTCTTTCTCTCTCTCTCTCACACACACACACAAAATTTGCAGACTTCCTCATACTGTCACTAACACTCTCCAAGCCCCACTGCTGTCTAAAACTGAGCTTGGCTAATGAGGAAGTGTCTTCCCAGTTGAGTGGACGCCATGAGGAAAAACCTGCATAGTCAGCCCTGCAGCTTATCTATTGTCTCTCTGGTAAATGTGCATGTATCTTTTGTATATATGTACACAAATGCTTCCAGCGAGTGTGTGACTGGGTGGATATCCCTTTTGAGACAAAGTGAGAGAGCGAGTATAAAGCTTGACTTCCATCACCTACATATTTCCTGTCATAGGACCAGTTCTGATGCTTACCATGCCCTGGGAGTGATTTCCACCGCAATTATTGCTGCCAAATTTGATTGGTCCAGTTACCCCCTTCTCAGTGCATGTCTTCATGCAGAAACAGTGTCAGTAATGCTGAGAATGGTGCCTATGGCCCATTGACATGATCCTGTGTGGTACCCAGAATAAGCGGCCATTTGCAGGCGGACGAAGGTGATAATGATCTTCTGCATTTAGTGTCAGTCACCTCAGCACTTTGTCCTTGAAATCTGCGAGGGTTTCTCCCAGCTTGCCATTTTTGGTTTCCAAAACGTTATGAAAATTGTAGCTTTTTTTTGGGGCAGAAACTTTATTCTTTGGTTTGATGTTGAGTTAAGTCAATTTAAGTTTATTTAGCTATTAATCCTACACATTTTGGCATCGTTTAACACGGGAATACTACATTCTAACTACATTTATAGGTCAGAAAAGTGGAAAATGCATTATAGGCCCTTTTTAAGGGAATGAAAAAAGATACAAATAACAGCTCAGCAAAATCAGTTGGCAAAAGGCATCAGAGAATAGTTTAGTATTTCTTTAAAGCAGCGAAAAGTTGAGACATTTGTAAATGGTTTATAGCCTAAACAGGAACTTTATTGTCAGCACTGTCACCATTCTCACAGCAAATAGACAACAATCAATCATAATATTGTTTGGACATAACAGCTGCATCCACAGGACATTTGTATTGGTTGGTTCCCTTAATCTTTAAGAATGTTAGACTTTATTTTGTTACATAACCAAGGTAGAACATTGTCTAAATGTTAGTTCCTGGTTTGTTTCTAACTAACCATGGGAGAACCATAAACATGCGTTCTTTTTTATTTTGTTAAGTGTTAGCTGGTGTGGATCTAGTGTTGCAGTCATCTATGGCCACCCCACTGGATATCTCGACATTTCAGGTATCAACTTATTGCCACCCCTATGTGAGTAATGGTCTCACCTTGGCCACCCCAATGAAAAATCTCTGGCTCCGCACTGGGTGGATGTGAGTGGTGGGGGAATGGTGTCACTATTGCAAGAGAGCACATGTGGAGGTGCAAATAGCTGCAATATGCCACAAACGGTGATTAGTGACCTCTCCACTTCTAAGTAGCCTGACCTTCTATGCCAGAGAAAATGTAATTTTTTTTTTAAACAAAATTGTGAAATTATATAAACTGGTTGGAGGGGGCTGTCCTGCTGTAATAATAAATAAATATATCTATATCTATATCTATATATACATACATGACGTTTAGTGTGTGTGTGTGTGTGGTTACACATGTTCATGTACATGGGTACTTGTAATGTTACTGACCTGGACCTCTGTGACCTCTTGTCTGGGGCCAGACGACTGTGTCCTCAGGACCATATATCAAATTAACCATTAAAAAAAAAAACCTTCCTGGCTCCCCCTCAGAAGCACCCTGGCAACCAATGAGAGATGCACCATCAGCTGCACAAAGAATCTACTCTGGAGTGTTCCTTGTAATAAAGGTTGGGGTGGGGATGGGGGGTTGGAAGACAATCTGAACCCTTACAAGAAGTATATTAGCACTCCAGTTGCAGTGCTCGTGTGGTGTCCATTTTGCCTGTATCAAGGCTGGATTGGTTACCAGTCTCAAGGTATACTAGGATATGATAAAGTCACAGTTTCAAAACCACTCAAATTTTTGGTCATATCGTTTATGCGATATGAGAGAAAGTCAAGGTCCAGTCTAAGTGCTATGAAGTATTTACCATATTTTCCGCACTTAAAATCTGGTCCCAATCCTTGTGAGTTTCACAATATGTAAAAATGTTGGTAAGTGCTCCGCTTGATTGACTTTTGGACCATTTCCCATTGACACAAGGAGCAATAAACCAATCAGATAACAGTCTGCATGCTGGCAGTTATGAACCAATCAGAGAACATGATGTATATACGCGTAACATCCGCCAAACTCGCTGTTTTGCTTCCGTTGACCGCATGTTTTAGCATGCCCCTTTTGTATATGTATTACAGAAATAGCCCCTGTAATTGAAACTAAGCTTAATAATCCGATGCGCCTTATGGTGCGGAAGTACGATGCTCTCGACTGAACAGCAACCAACAACCACTTAACAACATCTCAGTTGATAACAATCACATGATTCGGAAACACACGTTTGTGGTCAAGTGTTACCTGCCATTTCTTTTTCTTTTGACTTTTCGACATGATATTTCAGTCACTTGATCACATTTATTTGCATTTTGATTTTTTTGTTTTATTAAGAAAATATTTATTGAGTTGCAGGATTAGCCACAGTAGACTGCTTTGAAACCACATTTTATTTATGTATTATTTATTTAGAAATAATTCAGTTATGGTTTTATTTATTTTATTTATTTTATTTATTTTATTTATTTTATTTATTTATTTAGTTTTGACTTAACCTTTTTTCCTTTCCAATAAATATATTTGTAATTATAATATAGTGAAATATAGTGAGATTTTTGCCCAAGGTTATCATATTGTTAGACTGCCATATTTTAGAATTACTTTTCCCTTTGCACTGAAATATTTATAAGCCATCGTACATATTGCAGTAGATTTTATTTTGTGTTTATTTTGCAACAAAGAGCTGCTTGACTGCATTTCACTGCTTATAATGTTAAATGTTGTTAAAAGGTGACAAAGCTCATAACGACTTATTTGGACAAAAATATTAATTTGACATTTAAAAAATGTTCAAGTCCCAATTTACAATAATTCCTAACACATTTAGAATGCAAAATGATTGTAGTGATACTAGACACCACCACTGCAGGTACATCACTCCTGATCTATTTTGCACACTGTGCATGTACACAGTGTACATGCAATGTACACTGCACATTGCACGTTGCTGACTCTCAAAAAAGCATCCTGTACTTGATTGAATGAAATAATGGAGCCAAAAGGGCTTTCACCTGTCACTCTACGCCATCGACAACTAATGCCAAAGTCGATGACTCAGCTGTTATGTCTGGTGGACAGTGGCCTGTTGGGGCCTTACATGATAAAGCATGCAATACCATCCTGACCTGACAGCTTACTTCTTCCTGTGCCCTCACATTGTAGTCAACACACCTATACTGTATAATATATTAACATCCTGCGCTGCTCAGTGTGTTGTTTGTGTGTCAAGGTCATGATTAGGGAAGAAGTGTACACAGACATACACAAACAAGGCAGCAAGAAGCTCTCCTCTCTGTCACTTTTAATATCTACTGGTATTACAGTTGTAGCTCATAATGACTGCAGATAAATGAAAGGTTGTATTGTTCACCTGCCAGGACTGTCTATGATCAAGATGGCAAATACACAGGGTCATTTTGTTTCTGCGATTATTTTTTTTCCTCCTTTATATATCCCAAACAATAGAAGATTTCTGCAGGATAGAGCAAGTTGACACACGATGACAGATTCTTCAGTAATATTTCAATGTTATGATGGCACTTCCTGAATTTTGATAAAATTCAGCTTCCATTTGTGTTCTTTCTTAAGGGGTAATATGGCTTTAATATGGCCTCTTTTGAGATACAGCTCAAGAAACGTAAACGTGAACAGAATTGTTTTGACTCCCCTTATGAGAAATGACAGATGAGGACACTGCTTGTCTTTATTTGTATAGATGCAGTCAGACAAGTGTGCTTCTCCCCCTTAACTAGTGCAAGTCTAAAAATAAGAGAGGAAATCTGACATGCTCAGAGGCAGGTGAAGGGATGAGAACATCTTTATTTTCATAAACAATATATGAGGTGCTTTTTGCAAGTCAAATTCTCAAGCATTCAGCACCATCTTCACTTTTTTTTTTAATAGCAAAAACATGAATTTGAAATGGGAGGTTGTCAAATACAAACAGAACGACAAGATAATTGTCCGGGGAATAGTATTTACTGTAAGTTCTGGACTATAAGCCGCTACTTTTTTCCCAAACTTTCAACCCTGCGGCTTATTCAGTGATGCGGCCAATTTATGTAATTTTTCTAGCGGCCGCCAGGGGCTCTCGAGTAGAAAAGGTAAGATTAAGGCCGGTGGAATATATGCATCGAGGAAGACTGCGACTTCTTGTCTTGTGCATAAATGAAATTAGCGTGAACATACCCTCATCATGGAAAATGCAAAAAGAAAGGCATATGACGCAGCTTTCAAGCTAAAAGCAATCGAGCTGTCCGATAAAGAAGGAAACAGAGCTGCTGCACGTAAACTTGGCATAAACGAATCAATGGTGAGACGCTAGAAAACGGCAGCGGGAAGAACCGGAGCAAATGTAAAAAGACAAAAAAAGCTTTCAGAGGTAATAAAACATGTTTACATGTTTTAATGTGGGCACATGCGGCTTATATACAGGTGCGGCTTGTGTATGTACAAAATCGCTTTTCCTCTAAAAAAGACAAAAAAAGCTTTCAGAGGTAATAAAAGCCGTGTTTCTTTGTAAATATGTTTACATGTTTTAATGTGGGCACGGCACATTTTCTGTGCCGCTTATCTTCACTTGGGTCGTGGGTATGCTGGAGCCTATCCCAGCTGTCTTTGGGCAAGAGGCAGGGTACACCCTGGACTGTACATATTTTTTTCGAATATTCCCTATCCTGTTTGGATTGACAGTGTGATCTTTAGGCCAGTAATGACATCGTTTTGATGGGAAGGTGTATGATTGCATCCGACTTTAGGTGATTGTATCCTAAGAACTGGAGCAAATGTAAAAAGACGAAAAAAGCTTTCAGAGGTAATAAAAGCCGTCTTATATACGTGCGGCTTATATACTGGTGCGGCTTGTGTATGTACAAAATCGGTTTTCCTCTAAAAATTACATTTCAGTCACTTGATCACATTTATTTGCATTTTGATTTTTTGTTTTATTAAGAAAATATTTATTGAGTTGCAGAATTACCCACAGTAGACTGCTGTGAAACCGCCTTTCATTTATGTATTATTTATTTAGAAATAATTCAGTTATGGTTTTGTTATTTATTTAGTTTTGACTTAACCTTTTTTTCCTTTCCAATAGTAGTGGGTGAGGCTTATAATCAGGTACGGAAATTAGTCCGGAAATTACGGTTACTTAAACGTGGTAAAAATGACTTCTTGTCCCTGTTTGGTCTCACATGTTTCCACAGATTCAGCCATAGTCTTCTGTTAGGATTACTCCAGTCTGTGTTGCTTCTTTCTCCGTGGTAATGAAGGTCCTCAGATTCCTATAATGCATGTTATTGCTTTAAAAAAATCTCCAGGGCCAAATGCTTTTTGACTGCTGGTTGTCCAGTGACCTGTGCACGTCAAGCTTCCCTCTGTTTATTGGGTTGTCTTCTTTCCACACTAATGGCCATAGGGGGGGCTGAGTCCGAGATTCACCTGACCACTGCTCACCAAGCTGGCTCTCTGGAATCGACAAGCGGAACGGAAATCACATTAACCCAGCCCACGCAAAAAGAAAAACCCACGTAGTCTTGCACGTTCAATCTAAACAAAACAACAAGAGAGTTTTACTGTCTCTCCCCTTCATCAGATGTACGTGTCAGTCTGGCTCATCGTTGTTTACCGGTGCTCAACGAAGGCCTTCTGCCACCCACACCTCCGCAGGCTCATAATGTTTTCAAATGCTATGGGCAATGACGGCTCCTTGACCCACTCAGACACTCAATAACATTAATAGCAGAGGCCTCATTTAGAGGACCCGCTGTCGTTCGATTTCAAACAGATCACATGATTTGATGTCAGTGTCCAGACAAAGATAGAATCTAGGTCACCACATCCTGGCACATCCCATCCTGCCTAAAGGGAAAGATGAAGTAAAGCTAAATTAGGAATCATTGAAGCCATCGACTTACACTATTTTTTTTTTTTTAAGGAGTGTAAGTTTTCAGGTGAGTCTGCCGGTCTCATCTTTCATCTACTTGTGCAGTTCTGTGTCCAGAAGGCATCCAGACTCATTTATTTTCTCCCCTTTACGTTGCACCTCATCATAACCACCCCCTCTCTTCAATTCTGTGGAGAATAAATCGACCATATTTCAGCTATGATGCTGCCCTGCCCATCCCTCGCCTTTTCAGCAGGGAAGGAAGTAGTCCTGGCAGTTTGTTGTTTTTATTTAATGCGCTGCTACTCCAGTGTCATATTTTCTCTCTTTAATTGATGTCCATGCCTGTGATGCTACCCGCTGCACCCTTAAGAGGATGCCTTCTCCAAACAGACCCTTATCTTGCTTTAATAGGCCCGGCTTGCCTCTGAGACCTTCAGCTGTGTTAGGCCACTGCCGCCTTGCTGTGCCTCAGGTTTGAGCGTTTACGGTTTTGCCCATTAGTCGTCTCTCAGGCGTCACTATTCCCTGTGCTTAGTGCCGGGACGGCCTCAGCCACCCGGTCTTCGTACCACTATCTTTCACCTCCAGCTGCTTTCCCCCCAATTTCCTCAACTTAACATAGCAGTAAGGAAGAGTTGTTTTTTTTTTGTCTTGCCAATTTTCACAATTTGTACTTGATTTTCTGGCCTTAATGTTCTTTTCTCTCAGCAGTGGTTTTCGTCTTGGAAGTATTCCATGCAGGCCGTTTTTTTGCTCAGTGTCTGTGCCATGGTGGAGTCATGAATACTGACCTTAACTGAGGCCTACAGAGGTTGTTGTGGGGTCTTTTGTGACCTCTTGGTTGAGTCGTCGCTGCACTCTTGGGGTAATTTTGTTCAGCTAGCTACTTCTGGGAAGGTTCACCACTGTTCTATATGTTTTTCACAATTTGTGGATAATGGCTCTCACTGTGGTTTGCTGGAGTCTCAAAGCTTTAGACTGATAGATGTCACTTTCTTTTCTTCTTTCTTGCTATTTTGCTCCTTGACGCTATAATAATATTATTTAAATTTTTGTGCAATACAATTTTTAATGAATTACCATGTGGTCAAAGAAACCTTATGTTTTCCTTTCCACTTTCTCATGGACTCCAAATCATTGTTAAAGTGAGGTCTCTTAATTGCCCTCTTGCAATTAGAGCCCCACTGTCATTGTGGCTTAGGTAAATGAACCCCGGTTACGGTAAGGTACATAATCCATCCATCCATTTTATGTGCCACTTATCCTCATTTGGGTCGTGGGTATGCTGGAGCCTATCCCAGCTGTCTTTGGGCAAAAGGCAGGGTACACCCTGGACTGTACATATTTTTTTCAAATATCCCCTATCCTGTTTGGATTGACAGTGTGATCTTGAGGCCAGTAATGACATCGTTTTGATGGGAAGGTGTATGATTGCATCCGACTTTAGGTGACTATCAGTATCCTATCAGTATTTTCCTGTGTTTGCTTTCAAGGTCTGGTTTCACAAAGTAGGAATAAAGCTGTCCACCGTATGGTCACTTGGTGGCCATCTTTGAATCAGAGCCTCCAACATGCATTGATGGATCGACGATGTGGTTTGTTCTACCAAATTTAACAATGATATATCATTATCACAACTTTGGGGGTAAATCTATAAAATCAATGGTCCTGCCAGAGGTGTAGGATTAGTATTACTAACACGCTGAGAGAGTGTTAAAGTGACGGAGTATGGATCTCAGTTTTGGCTCGGATCAATGGCATTTGTGGACACTGAGCTCAATAACAAGCCATCCAAGAAGTGGTTAGAAGAAGAAAGAAATAGATGTGAAAAGCAAATTTGCTCGTGGAGACACTAATATCCTGTGCGCCTGGCTGAGCATGAGCCGTGTGTCTGCTGGCGGATGAAGGAGAGGGAGTAGAGGGCAGGAGAGGAATAGATTCTAGTTTTAAAAATGATACACATACAGATGTGGCTGTCATTATTGATGCTCTTCCATCATTGATATTGGCAGACAGGCAAGATGAATATAAAATACATTGATCTCATAGGGTGGCAAACATGCTTTGACTGGAACAATTTGATTTAGTTATTGAGTGTGAAAAATTCAACTCATGTTGATGCGATTTAGCAAAGTACATTACGTATATCTTTGAACGTTTTATTTTTTTAAGGGGGTGATTGATCCCTTTTCATATAAGAACAATCATTTATATCTTTGCTTCCACGGGGCCGACTGAGAGGTAGTGCTCTGTATGATGGTGGAACAGAATGGAAGGGAAAACAGGAGGCAAAGACAACATAAAACATTGAAATCGAGAACGATTAAACCATCGCAAAACCCTCATTACATAAAAAGCTCATCTTGTTTCCATTGTCTGTTATATTGGACAGTTTATTTGACCTTTGACACGCCTGATGTGAGCATGTTCTGTGGTTACCGTACCATACCATCACAGTCTAACGTATGTTACCAATTGGGCGCTTTATACTTTAGTAGAAAAAAGCACCGAAGCAATCTCTCATTTGTGTAGCTGATAATGTATTAGCATTGGAAGCACGTCAGAGGAAGTACGAGATGCACCCTTTTGCGCATGTGCAGAACTGCGGCCATTCGTAGTATAGAGGGCAAATATAATGACCTTAAAGTTGTTCCTGTGGTCAGTTTTACGTTAAACGAGGTGGTCATAAAACAGGGTACCATTGTGTACATATATATAGATGCTATTTTAAGCAAATTGTACTTATTCTTGGTCTAAATCAGGGGTCTCAAACACACGGCCCACCGGCCAAATGTGGCCTGCAGGACACTAGTTTGAGCTAAGTTTGTTAGTGCGGCCCGTGCAAGTTTGATATGGATGCTGTATGGTATCATGTACCCAGAAAAAATTATTACGTTGGATTAATGTTCATGTTAAAGGTTAAATAACTGTTGATAGTTATCCTCCCTATCCGTGTGGAAGTGGTAAGTTTTTGGCTAAAGTAAATAACTTGAAGGCTACCGTTTAGGTCGCTAGCGCTCTAGTTTGCGAGTTAGCATGTGTCTCAAGACCCTGCAGTTGCGCAATATGTTGTAAATAAAAAGAGTATAAATGTGACTATAGTCGTGTTTTGTCATGTCTACAGGGCTCTAATAATGCTTTGTTCATTTTAATCTGAAAAAAATTATTTGTCTACCCACCAACTATATGTGGTTTCTTAAGTTTTTATAAATTGCCGTTTTATTATTAGTATTATATTCATTTATTTATTACTGATTGATTGATTTTCTTTATTCTTGATTTTATTTATTTATTTATTTTGTGTAGAAAAATAAAAAGTAAGATATTTGAGAACAGTGGAATGTTTTATCAGAGCTTTTATTGTAGAAAATCGGAACCAAAGCAAAGTTTAAAAAAAAAAATGTTTTCAATAAATACTTTTTTTCTTATTTTTGGAAAACCTGATGCGGCCCAGTCTCACCCAGACCCAGCTCCAGTGGCCCCTAAGTAAATTGAGTTTGAGACCTCTGGTCTAAATTAAGTATTTTGGTAATGGTAATGGTTTTATTTCATTTGAACATGCATCAGATTACAATTGAATGCATCACATAATCAGTTCACAGTTCCACATGTCCAAAAGGAGTAGGAAGAAGCAAAGCTTATTAAATCCTACCCCTCCATCTGGTACTTTTAAAATCAGTAACTGTTACATTTGTTCACCTCCTGCTTTCCATAATACAGTTTAAGTTTTTTTTTTTTTTTTTTTTAATAATGCACCTCGTACCAAAGTACAAGCATCATTAGGCTGCTTCAAACATCAAAATAGATGAAAGAACTAATTACAACAACTAAAAGAGGATACACTCTAATTGTGAATGTATTGGCTTATAATTGTTCAGTGAGACAGGCACAAAACCTCACTCCCAGTTACTCCCAGCTAAATTTATGACATGCCAGAAAAGTGTCCAATGAGCTGCAAATTGCTGCTTGGTTCCACTTAAACCTGGTCTGAATGTGATTTGGCTAAATCAAAATCAGGCTTAATTTTCCCATTGTATACTCACCTTTAAATCAAACATTTAGATTGCTAGTCGAACTATTTTTAAGCAAAGACGACTGTGAAAACTTGACCTCACACCGACTGCAGTTGTGTTCTTTGTGGCTACAATCAAAAGTCTACATCTGAAAGACACATTTTGAGACACGCTTTTGTGCTTTTAGGATTGTGATTGCACATCCAGTCGTGCCGGTCTTTAGGTTTCAAAGTGACAATTGACAAGTAGGGCAAGTGTGCTCAAATAATGTGTGACTTCCCAGAGAACACAAGAGGGGCTAACTGTAGCAGTCCCACAACAACCATTTAACTTTCTGGTTGGAGGGAACATACAAAGGATGGTGATAGATTGAGCATAAGGTGATCGTTCCTCCACTTGTAAGTATAAAAGAGAGGGGAAAAGGTAAAAGATGGATGAGCTATTGTGAAAAGACAGTTTTGTGTGTGTGAGAAATATGGACTTTTTCTGACAGGGACAGTTTGCTTTCACCTCTATTTTGACAAGGATGGTGGAGAGAAGCATACGGCCAAGGCTGCAATTAAGCAGCCTAATGAGTTGGTGGCTCTTTTGATGATACTTTATAAATGGAGCCCCGCTTTTGCGCTTGAAAAATCTTCTTTTTCAACGATGTCAAAGAAGTTTCTGACAGAGCAGTTATCACAGCATGCCAAATTGCTCCAGTTCAAGACATAATTTGGATTTATGTTATTTTTTTCTGCGTTTTGCTGAGTGCTGCGAAACAAAAGATCCATCCCCCCACTCTAATTTGCCTTGGCAGGGTCCCTCCTAGTGGGGGGTCTGCATGGACAGAGAAAGGACTCGGAGTATTATAGGATGAGAAAGGCTAAGGAGAGTGGATGTGTGTTTATGTGTGTGAGGGGATGTGGTGGGTTTACCTTTTTTTTTTTTTTTTAAATACTGTAATTGTGTGCAAAGATTGAACGGTGTCGAGCAGCAATACTCATTTCTCTGTCTAGTCATTATCTCACCTGTATTTATGCTTCTCACAGAGAATAAAATTTGTTAAAAGAACATCGGATGTTCCCCAACTGCACTTCATGGTTGAGTTAAACTCAAAGGTACTCTATGTCACCAGTTCAAAATTAAATGTTTTCAAACAAAAATAAAAGAAAGTGACTACCAGTGGTTTAAGAAAATTGGAGTGACGTGTAATTTGGCCTGGATAAAATTACCAGCTCCTGACTGCTGTCTGCTATTCATGTAGATTTCACTGGGGATGCAACAATTCCTCGAATAATAAGAGTAAATTGAGGATTTTTTTTCTGCCTCAAGGAATCGCTTACATCACAAATGAGCCTATGGAGGCGGGTAGAATATATTATAACAGACCGTTTTCGTGGGAATCATGAAATCCAAAGAAGTACAGCCGAATAGGTGCAGATTCTGGAAGAACAAGAAAACTTTCTGTGCTGGTTATTGTGTGTAGCTGTTATAGGAGTCCACAACTTAATACAAAGGGCTGGAAAATGAGCATAATAGGTCACTTTTAACAATGCAAATTTGACCAATTATGTTATTAAATTTAAAGAGGAAGTTCAGCATCCTTTTTTGTAGTCGCTGTTGAAAAGTTAGCGTCTAAGTGACAGAAGCTTTTACATGTAGTCATGTTATGAAATCAAATGATTACTTTCATCTCTTCATTCGTTTTTCAATAAATGCCCTGTTTTTCTAATCTAGAAAACACATGAACAATAAATACCACGTTACCGATGAATTTAAATAGGCAATAAACATCACTTATGTTTTTGTTTGCATTGGATGAAAAATTTAATTTTCTCAGCTTGTATTAGCACAAAGACAATTATTCCATTTTCTGGAACAACCTAATGGTATACTGTATTTTACAACATATGTCATAGAAGTTTATGGTTTTATTTTTCTGTGTAAATAAATCTCCTCATAAATGATTCATTCTTGTTGAGAGATCATCTGACAAGGAATAATAATCTAGTACTGGCTGAGTTTATTTACATTCAAATAAATGCAAACAAGGAACGTTCAATGAAAATATGTTTGCCACACAGTCAAACATAGTTGTCATCGCCTCCCCACTCCCCAAAGACTATCAAAGCTAATTTATTGCTTTGTTTTTTGAGGAATCTGACAATTTGACATGATGTCACTCAGATTCACAACAACTGTCTGTCTTTACCATTTAATAATACTTGGGGTTCTCTATGTAAGTCTGTAAATGCCATCTTTTTCCTGTGGTGTTCTGCCATATTTAACACATGTGAATGCATCTAAGGAAGTTAGGTTATGTATTGTTTTAGCGCATGCCATAAACAAGCAGGACCTCATGTTTTTAGGTGCTAGTCAAGGTTCTTTTCAACATACACTAAACCAACACAAACCTTGTGGAATGTATGCTAATTTTTATAAGAATAGCCCACTGCCAGTGTAAGCCATGTACTATAGTGGCTATTATTTGTGGACCAGTGTGGACACTGTTACTGCTTGTACACACTTCTGCACTCACACATGTATGCTTTGACCATGGTTATTTCAAAATGTAATGGTAATGCTTTGATTTTATTTGAACATGCATCAGATTACAATTGAGTGCATCACATAAATCAGTTCACAGTTCCACATGTCCAAAAGGAGTAGGAAGAAGCAAAGCTTATTAAATCCTACCCCTCCATCTGGTACTTTTACAATCAGTAACTGTTACATTTGTTCACTTCCTGCTTTCCATAATACGGTTTAAGGTTTGTTTTTTTTAAATAATGTACCTCGTACCGAAGTACGAGGTGACCATACAATGACATTATGTGTATGTGTACCATAGTAACTGTCAATATAGTGATATATATTTATATATATATATATATATATATATATAGCACATCATGACTGGTTCAAGACTCTTCATCCTTGTATTTAGCAAACATCAACTGCTTGTATTGTTTCTTGAATTGGCTCATCGTTGTGCATTGTTTGAGTTCCTTACTCAATCCATTCCATAGTTTCATTCCACATACTGAAATGCTATGGCTTTTTAATGTAGTCCTCGCATATAAGTGTTTCAGATTTAGTTCTTCCTTGAGATCATATTTCTCCTCTCTTGTAGAGAAGTACTGGATGACATTTTTAGGTAATTGGTTGTTTTTAGCCTTATGTATTATTTTAGCTGTTTGAAGAGTAACTATATCAGCAAGTTTAAGTATTTGTGATTTTAGAAATAAGGAGTTAGTATGTTCTCTGTAGGTGGTATTATGAATTATCCTTACTGACTTTTTTTGCAGTACATTTAGCTTTTGTAGTTATTACCCCATATTTCCACACAATAAGTAAGATATGGTAGAACCAGAGAGCAATAAAGTGAATAACGTGGTGCTATAATAAAAATAAGCTTTTAAAGACAATGTCTTTAACTGTTAACAAAGCCATATTCACACCTGCCAATTGAGGTTTAGTGCACGTTACATTTGCAGGGGGGAACTTTAGTGCAAATAAACATAGGTATTTTTTCTCGCTGTTATTTTAGATAGCTTTGGAAAAGTGGCTATTTATAAAACCTAATTAAGTGCAGTCTACTGAATTTGTTGGAAACTCAGAATTAATTGAGTGGAATATTGTGACGAAAATGTATTTCATTTGTACATCTGTGCAACAGCCATAGTAACACAGTTATTAATTCTGTGGTAGAAAGCTTGGAGGAACATTTCCTCAGAACACTCCAATAGCTCTTTACCAGCTCTCTAGGAAAATAAAATCTATAAGGGGTACTCAACTAATGTAATTTTTTTCTTCCTTCCAACTTAATTACTGATATTTCTGTGTAATAGGTGCCTGATTTAACTACGATAATTAGGTGGGATATTGAAGTGAGCCTCCAGGGGGCTTGGCTCTGGTGGATCATAAGGGGGGGGGGGGGGGCACGATCTTTTCAAATTATTCTGGGGGGCAAGTGCTCCCAAGCAGCTTATGCAGCTAAGGCATGGTAATTAAATTATAATTTAACCTGCTGAGGGTGGAGTGGCAGGACTGGACCAGACTGGGGTGGAATGGCACAGGCAGGATTTACACTTAATACAATAATAGAGCCACAACACTGCAGTAAATGCAGCTGAAACCGGTAAAAAGGGACTTTTCAGTGTTGTGTTGTAATGTTTAGGCTAAATTCTCGGATTTCCGATGGAGTCATTTTGATAAAAGTCTTTAATATAAAGGCATCTTAAGATTTTTATGCAATGCTTTTTCTTTTGTTTGTGTACTTCTTGTTCTGCAAATTAATTCTCTGTTGATTAAAGTATAACCACAGGTAACATTAATGTATGTGATATTAAAAAGCCACAAAATGTAATTATAGCTAATTTTCTGATTATTATATTATTATATCACATTTTATATCTCATTTTCAGTACATATGACACCCAACACTTAAAACACTAATGAGAGGAAACAATTTCAAATCAGATTTTTAATACCTACAGCACACATCACCAAATGGCGGCCATCGGTATGAATGCGGACACAGTGATGACCCTTTATGCTTTATGACCAATTAAAGGTAATGGAAAATATAATATCATATAACCATGTTAGCGGACCGATTGTAGCGGCAGTTTGTGGGCGTCATGAGGCAATTAAATTGTTTGTTTGAATGACAACAATTTCTTCTTGTTGATGGAGTAAAGGAAACATTTAAAAGTTAATGGACGCACCAATGTTCATTCCAGTGTTTATTCACTCATATTCAGAAATGTGACGCAACAATCTGACCAAACAGACATCATTCAAGGAGAAATATCCACCAAAGTTTGATGTGAGAGCGCGGGAAATAACCTCGCTTAGAGGTATGTATGAAAAATCTACGAGAGTCATAGAACTTTTCTTTGCAGCACAGCAACGTGCAAATGACTGTTCGCTAAGGACTGCATGACTGTTGGTGCAAACAAAACATCTTTCACTCACGGGAGTGTTGTGAAGGACTGCTTCTGGAGAACTTACTCAAAGGCAAAAAAAAAAAAAAAAAGGAATTGTGAGGCATATTTCAATGTCGGCTACAACAATAAAGAAAATGTGAGACGCTGTTGCGGCTTTTCTGTTTTCTGACAGTCATTAGACAAATATATCATGTTCATTCATTGTTTGTACAGTCAAACTGTATTATTTATGTGAAATTTGTCAGTTTTCTTTCAAATGTTTTGTAGTTTCATTTCATTATTCTGTTCCACACAACTTAAGGCAAAATAAGATTCAGACTTTTGCTGTGAAAAAACTCAATTCAACTTACTCAATTTTAATTTACGAGTGTTTCTAACATTTTGTTTTTCTACTTGGCTAAGTGTGAAAGTCAAAATATTGTCAATGTCTCTCACAATTGACACCAGTCGCCAATATTTATTAAATAGAAATGTGGAATCAACCACGTTTCCTTTCCTATTCTATTCATATTGCTTATAGGGTTGTAATGAGCTTGCCAAGCTTTTTAGGATACTGCGTGGTTCTCTTCTAACCACTGCAGGCCATCTCAACAGCTGAAGAGTCCAGTGGGCCGGCGTCAGTTGGTGCCAATGCAATTTTCTGTGGCGCTTTGTCAATAAGTTGCCTAGTGGCATGCAGTGGCTCAAAATGCCTCCCAACTGGCTCGTGGTGGCCCGTAACAGCGGCAAAAAGTTTGTTTGGCGGCAAGAAAATCAGAATCAGAAAAGTGTTTATTGCCAGGTATGATCAAACACATACTAGGAATTTGTTTTAGTAGTGAAGTAGGTGCAGACACATCTATTAAAAAAGAATGAAAAATATAAATATATGTACACAGTCTGTATTTTGTTTGTTATTCCGGAAGTGCCAAACTGGCCGTTAATGTAAAATTTCAAAATGTTTAAAATCTTCGTCGAGCCACTTGCATCAAGCAATCGGCGCCAAGTGTCCACCAAGTGGAACCAAATGTCGCAAACAATCCGCCAATTGGAATCCACTGGAATGTAGTGGCGCCGGCGCCAGTTGGTGCCAGCCCAGTGGACTATGCTGCTTCAGCTGTTGAGATGGCCCACAGTGGTTAGAAGAAGCGGTTAGAACCACGCAGCATCCTATAGAGTTTGGCAAGCTCATTACAACCCTCGCCTCCACCTACCTTACATCGCTGCCCTGGTCAACACACAGACACGCCCAGTTATTGGCACCTATTGGAGAGAAAGCAGAGAGGTAAAAATGAGTGGAACGCAAATTACAGGTGTGGTAAAATATGGTTTCAAAGCTCGGCCAGCGCTGTAATAAACGGGATGAAGGAACTCAAGAATTACACGACTCCACCATCCCACTTTCTCAGGCAAAAAAAACCCTTTTCCACTTATTAAAGCACTTCCGCTTGGCATATTTTTTTCTGCACAAATGTTGTTGATCTTTTGCCACACCGCTTCTGCTCTAATGTAACATATTTCCAATATTTAAGAGTTTTAATATGACGCTATGCACTACTTGAATTATTAATGGGCAAAGGGAGGCCATTTTGTTTGGTCCCCTTCTGACTCATTTGGATGGAGATGGAAGGATTTGCCTCTACTGCTGATCTGCATCTATTTTCTTTGCCTTTCATCCATTTTCTATGTTGCCTTTTTTATCACCAGCCTGCCGTTGCATGTCACCCAGCCTCATGTTTAAAGTCATATGGTTTTTTTTTTCTTCCTTGCAGCATATCCCTGCTGGGCAGTGCAAGATGGGGGAAGTTAGGGAATAGATTGAAAATGTGCATCCGGCAGTTAGAGGACAAGACAACAACAATGTGGACTGGGGAAAGGACATTGTCCATCATCGACATTGTGACTTAAATAGTTTGTGACATCAACAAAAATAGTCAGAACAACATGAAAAAGAAACATCCTTGCCGTTCAATGACAGCCATGTACTGTATATCACCTTTTTTCTTAAGAATAATAAAAAACAGTTATGTGTTTTATAGGGCTCCAGCTATTGAATATTTTAGTAATCGAGTATATTACTGAAATTTTTGTCGATTAATACAGATAAAATTTTTTTTTGCTTGTTTAAAGAGGAATAATAAATTCACAAGAAAAAATAAAACATTTGACTATGTAATGAATGAATGACGACTGACGACAATGAATGGATCAATTTGTTGAATGATTGAGATAATGGAGTGTTTTATTTCTTAAATGGACATTAATTTTAGGGCTATATATACTATAATGCAATCTGACTGCACACAGAAGAAAGAGTTGTTGAGGGAATCTAACTGGTGTGAATGAAGCAGGCAAACAAAGATGAGGTTGAAATAAAATGCTATATTAGAAATGTTTAGGTAAAGGAGGATGTGGAACAAAATATTAAATTAAACAGCCAGTAAAAAAAAGATTTAACTAACACAAAACTACAGCTTTTACTTACGATGTTGAGTATAACGCGTTTTTTGGAAAAATGAAACAAAACAATAGTTTGATGGAGGTTGAGAGTAGGGCTCGGACAACGTGTCGACGTCATCGATGATGAATTGCACGTCGATGCATCGTCACTCAGAATCAAAAAATGGCCGCCATAAAAAAGTAGCATGGGAGAAGAAAACATCTCAAATTAGGATGGCAAAAGTATGTGAGTACTTTACACTTAAAGATAACGATTCGGTGGTCTGTGACCTGTGCAAAATGGAGATAAACATAGACATAAAAGCACTATTGCGATGCACCAGCACCCGGAAGCTGCTTGTGTAGAGGAGAAGACACCATACGTTTTTTCCTTGTTTGCAATGATTAACCCCGCCATTCGTCCAAATCGCACCACATAACTTGTGCTCCACCAGACGCACACACACACGGAGTGAGAGTGGTGGTTGAAAGAGGGACAGATAATGTGGTCTTGCAGGAACACACACACAGCTGCTGTTATTTTTTATTTATTTTATTTTGTATTTTGATTTCAGATTGTGTTTTTTGCGAAATAGTTTTATTTATTGAAAGAACGTTTGATTTTTTTTTAATGATAGAAGTCCATTGTGAACTTTATTGTTGTATTGTTCAATACAATTCATTTTTTAACATATAAAATTGAAAGTATATTGGAAAAAAATTGTGTTTTATTCATGGAGATAAATTAGCATGAATTGCTATCATGTCAAATTATGGGGAGATAATCGAAATCAAATCAAATCAGATTTTAAAATGAATCATTAGATTAATCGATGCATCAAAAAACTATTTTCTAGATTCAGCAATTACAAAAATTAGAGCTCCCTGAGTCTTGTTGGTAAAGTATCATTCATTTGTTCAATTCCGGGCTTAGCAACCATTAAAGACACAACAAACATCGACACTTAAAAAAAAAACATCACCAAAATGTACCCGGAGAAAACCCATGCATGCACGGGGAGAACATGCAAACTCCATACAGAGATGGCCGAGAGTGGAATCGAACTTGGGTCTCCTTGCTGTGTGGCCTGGGCGCTAACCCACTCGATCGCGGTGCAGCAAGTTAATATTTACCTTCTGAATATTTTGTCCCCTGATCAATCTCCTCTTACTGCATCTCCTCTCCTCCCGCCTTCCCACTTGCCCTCTCTTACTCTCATTGCACCATCTATCTGATTGGTATTAACAGGATTATCACTGCTGCTGCCATTATTAGAACTAATGCAGGAGGATTAAACTTCATCGTGCAGGGCCTTGCTTCTAGGCAATATATCTAATGTGTCCTGATCACATGATGGTACACCCTGGACTGGTCGCCAGCCAATCACAGGGCACATATAGACAAACAACCATTCACACTCACATTCATACCTATGGACAATTTGGAGTCTCCAATTAACCTAGCATGTTTTTGGAATGTGGGAGGAAACCACAAACACAGAGATGGCCAAGGGTGGAATTGAACCCTGGTCTCCTAGCTGTGAGGTCTGTGCGCTAACCACTCGTCCACCGTGCCGTCGGGAACAGATACTTACAAAATAAGATAATCACTGTTCGAGGTCATTTGTGCCCCCGCCTCAACATGATCATGTCTTTTATTCGTCATTTCTCAGAATTAACAGTGTCACAATACACCGGATTATTAACCATGCTATTGACGAAATTAGCATAAAGAGCAACATGATCAAAATTGACCATGGTCACAGTTCATTTGGACTGTTTGAATGACTTCATTGAAGTTGAGTCGTCTATAATTCTATTGATTGAAGTCTGGTGCCACTGCTTTATCTTCAGCATTTACTACATTTAAATTATCTGTCTACTCTCGTGTCTACGCTCCTCTGCTTCCCCCCCCGGAGCCTATCGATTATCTTCACCGCTGATGTTCAGGCTTTCATCTGACTTGCTGCATATCTATCTTTGGCTTTGTGACCTGGGCCAACCCCCCCCTCCCCCCCGCCCCCGGAGCACCTTGCCCTTTGTTGTTCTCAGAACTTTGATGGCAGCATCCGTATCTATGTCGCAGTGCTGACACTGTCCATCCTGCATCAATAAACATTTGGAGGGGGCATGTTTTTTTGAAGCTGAATAATTTATAGTGCCTGATTAGAAATACTATCCTGAGTGGAGGATCTTGTTGCCTGTATGTTTGTCTTGGATCTTCACAATAAAACATGGACTGATCTGATTAGAAGGTCCAGTGGTGTTTTGAGTCCGAGGGTGTGTGGCCTTGTTTGTGTGTTTTCTCATTTTTGTTTGTTAGTTACTGGATTTCTCCAAATAAATAAGAATTAAAAGGCTGCAGGCTTCACAGCGGCCAAGTGGTTAGCACACAGGCCTTACATCTAGGAGACCCGCGTTCAATTCCACTCTCGACCATCTCTGTGTGGAGTTTGCATGTTCTCCCCGTGCATGCGTGGGTTTTCTCCGGGTACTCCGGTTTCGTCCCACATTCCAAAAACATGCTAGGTTAATTGGCGACTCCAAATTGTCCATAGGTATGAATGTGAGTGTGAATGGTTGTTTGTCTATATGTGCCCTGTGATTGGCTGGCGACCAGTCCAGGGTGTACCCCGCCTCTTGCCCGAAGACAGCTGGGATAGGCTCCAGCACCTCCCGCGACCCTCGTGAGGATAAGCGGTGGAAAATGAATGAATGAATGAAAAGTTGCAAAACATGGGCTGTGGAAAAAATAAACATATGTTAATATAGATCTGATATTTCTTCCACAGTGGATATACTGTATATTTATTACAGAAGGTTCGACTCTACCCAAAACACACACTAACCAAATACATTTTTCCCATAAGAAATCATGTAAATCCATTCCAGAAAGCCAAAAATGTTAACACAAACCAGATTTGTTTTATGTATGTAGAACTATAAAAACGTGTTTTATGTTAACGTTTTCCAGAGTCAACTACAGGGCAACATAGCTGACTTCCTGTTCTGGTTGACATTTTAAAACAAGCTAAGGATTTTGGCTAGAGATCCAATTAATATTTAGAAAGTTTTCTGTGTGGGTTATTGTGTGTAGCTGTTCGATAGGAGTCCCCGGCACCCTTTAATATTGCGTTTATATGCATATAAGATGTAGACCTTGAGTTCATTTCATTAGAAGACGGAATAATAAGATCTTACCTAGTTCAGATACTAAACTAAAGTAATGCACATATATTCTTTTATTTTGTTCGTTCTGAGTTCAGCCAGGTGCAATCAGCATCCTACATTTTGACTAAAGCAGGAAGTGAACAAATGTAACAGTTACTGATTATAAAAGCACCAGATGGAGGGATAGGATTTAATAAGCTTTGCTTCTTCCTACTCCTTTTCGACACGTGGAACTGTGAAGTGATGCACTCAGTTGTAATCTGATGCATGTTCAAATGAAATAAAACCATTACCATTAAACAAAATCATAAAATCAACCAAATCGATTCTGTTTTTGTAAAAAAATCAAATAAAATATTCCCCTCTGTAACATGTTTCACAAACGAAGACACGCATGGCAGGACAGCAGGGCTTCAAGTACAAAGCCATCCCATCTTTTATCTCGTCTTTCCACGGTTGGATCACATGACACTAGAAACACGCCGCTCTTTGTCTGCATATCGTTGCACAAATTTGGTAGCAATCACTTCCAATTTGTGAAAATAAATATTTCACTACCAGCTGTAAAGCTGAACCAATCATTTGAGCCACAAAATGATTTGCTGTGTGCACAGCCAATCAGCACACTGTAGAAAGTGAACACTTATATACACTACAGAGACATCAAGTTCAGAAATCCTAAAAAACAGTCCGTTTCTCACAATTCATGCAGCTGATGTGCAGTGAGAGTCTGGCAGGCCCTCTTGTCCTGCACTGGGGTGCGCTTCTCTTTGTGCAGTAGAGGGCCTGCAGGGTGAGCATCGTGGACTTCTAATCATACAGTAGCTGTGGGTACGTGTGTTTGGGAGAGGAATGGGCCCTATGTTCATTAGCACAGTCAAAACGCCCGCAGGCATAGACAGTGAAGGCGAACAGGGAGGGAGGGGCCAGCTTGTATGGAAATGGGCCAGTATGCTGTAACTGTTCATCTGGTGTCGGCCTTTGATGTGAGCTGTTCAACACTGCAGCCGGCCTTGTTCTTGATAATTGCCTAAATGATCTCCATGGAGCGCTGTGAGTTGTGCTACAACTGAACTAATCCAGGGGCAACCCGCTGATTTGACTGGGAGTTCTGCGCTACGTCAATCTAAGCACCCCAACCCGTTCCACTCCCAAAAATCACCCCATCTTCCTTTCTGTTTCGGCTGTTTATTAGGCTAACTCAGCAGGAGGTGTCATGGCAGTGATGCGAGTACTGGACCCCGAGGGGGGTGAGAGGTGGTTTTGTTTGTTGCAGGGAGAAGAGCTTCTATTCTCCCCGAGCTTAGCCACACGCTTAACTCCTTGACATCATACACTATGCTTGCCCCCATTGAAATGTAAATGAGCTTCGTTTGCAAATAAGGCAGCAATAATTAGCCAGTAGCACCAAGCAACAATGATACAAGTGTTTTATGAAAGCTGGGATGTTTGATGTTGGTCATATGGCTTGGTGCAGCAGACAAGGCCCATTTACCTGGAACTGTAGCAGAAGAGACACAGGTGGAACATCCTCTTGAAGCCTCATCAGAGTTTTAGGAAGCGGGTGGGGCCCCGGGCCAAGAGGACACCCCAGATTGGAGACCTATGTGCAGTGTGGTACGTTCAGAGCAGAGAGTGATATGGCCTGAGACCTGAGCTTTACAGGTCCAAAAGGTAGAGCAATATGGCAATACACTGAATTTATAGTAAACACAAAAATAGTACTTTTGTTAATAATAAAAAGGCCAATCAAAATAAGGAATATTTGTCTCCAGAAAGGGCGGCACGGCGGTCTCGTGTTTGGCGCGCAGACCTCACAGCTAGGAGACCAGGGTTCAATTACACCCTCGGCCATCTCTGTGTGGAGTTTGCATGTTCTCCCCGTGCATGCGTGGGTTTTCTCCAGGTACTCCGGTTTCCTCCCACATTCCAAAAACATGCTAGGTTAATTGGCGACTCCAAATTGTCCATAGGTATGAATGTGAGTGTGAATGGTTGTTTGTTTATATGTGCCCTATGATTGGCTGGCAACCAGTCCAGGGTGTATCCCACCTCACGCCCGAAGACAGCTGGGATAGGCTCCAGCAACCCATGCGACCCTCATGAGGGAAAGCGGTAGAAAATGAATGAATGTCTCCAGAAAAATTGATTACCATGTCCAATTTACATGCAAAGCCAATGCATCACAGAAACGGGTGTCATTTAAGTATTCCAGTGCCAGGTGCAATGGAGAGCCCCCACCCTTCTACTGTCCCAGGACGGGCCCAGTAGCTGGGTATCAGGTAGACTAAGGTCCCATATAAAAGCGGCCCCTATGAATTATAAATCATAGGCCACCGGAGCCACAGCCTGTGGGATACAGGGGGGGTAAGAGAGACCATATTCCCGGAACAAAGGACTGCCATGGGAGGGGGTGAGGCTGTGAGTTGATAAAGGAGGGTGTCATACAGTAAAAGTTTTTTTTTTTTTTTTTTTTAAAAGACGATTTACTAGAGGGCTATCCTTTCATACAAAAATATAGCTTATTTACTTCTCAGTGTTGAGAGGCAGAATTGAATTTAATGTCACCACAGACAAATCATGTGTAGTAAACATGCATTTATTGAGGAAGTAAGATGTAAAGTGAGTTAGATTTTAAACAATATCAAGTGTTTCCTGTGTAATGACCTGCCCACACAAGTCTCAAACATTTATATTACACATGAATGTTTTATTCATTATTATCTCAACTGCTGACTATTCAATATCTAACTCGATATTGAGCCCGGAAAGAACAAGAGCTGGTAATGTCTTGTTAAATAATTTTACAGTAATGATTTACTGGATGATGCACCTTTAAACATTAAAGGTACATTTTTAAGATATGTGCTAGATTTGCAAAACTTGTAAAATCATCCTGTTGTATTAGCATTTAATTTTTTTTAGGTATTTCTGTTATTATTTTGTTTTGTTTTTTTACTGTTTGCTGACCTTTAAGCTCATATTCATGTGGTCCTCCCATTGGTCAGTCGGTTGCTGGCCCATCTTAGTCAGAGGTGATTGAATACAAATATTTTTTCTAGTATTTCGGGAGGGGGCATGTTGATGAAAGGTTGATTGATACGCTGTCAAGCACTCTGTGATGGATTAAATTGTGTGTGCAGACGTTGCGGGCCGAGCCAGTCATGGCTGTTGCTGCCTTGTCCGCCAGCTACCGCTGCGGCAGCTTTGCGAAAATTTGATTTTCGCAGCTCAGAAACACATGGCAGACCCTTTCTCTCCGCTGCCTGACTTCCATTTAGTTTGAGAGTGCACAAGTGATTCTTTATTGGATGAAATCTGCGCCGGATTGGATAAAGTGTTAGAGCGCTGAGCCATCTATCACTATCACTGCCCCAGCTCCAGTTTCATTTTAAAAGAAAAGAATGGAAGCACAAAAAAACAGAAGAAGAAGAAAAACAGGCAGCTATTGGATGTTGGATATTTGAAAATTAACTGTGGCAAGGGGGAAAAATGATCTATCCTCCAACCACTAAGCCTGTTTCCTCTGCTGGAGGATACCAAGTCTTCATGACTCACTAGCGTCCCCTTTTCACTTCTCTCAAGATGTCTGCTCGACACTCTAACCCCCCCACCTGTTCACCCACTGCTACACAAAACAACAATGTTATAGTATTAAACACTTATTGGGAATTATGTTGTATGTTCTTCTGCTAGGTGGCAGCAACAGCACATTAACACCTTTTATTTTAGGCACAGTAAACCCAACTAGTGTGTTGCCAAATCCCTTACATTTATACAAATTTATTTGCTAAATATGCTTGAATCATAATTTTCTTGCTTAGAATTAAGATCTTGATTCTTAATATGTGTTTGTTGTGTTATTTACACATAATCACACATGCACACAAAGTTCAAGGCCCTATACTCACATTTTAAATCAGGGGTCTCAAACTCAATTTACCTGGGGGCCACTGGAGCTAGGGTCTGGGCGAGGCTGGGCCGCATCAGGTTTTCCAAAAAAAAAAATGAACGCATTTATTAAAAACAGAAAAATGAAAAAACTCCAATTTTCTACAAGAAAAGCTCTGATAAAACATTCCACTGTTCTCGAATATCTTACTTTTTTTTTTCTACACAAAACAAGATTAAAAATAAATAAACAAATCAAGAATAAAGAAAATCAATCAATCAGTAATAAATAAATAAATATAATAACAACTTAAGAAACCACATATAGTTGGTGGGTAGACAAATTATTTTTTTCAGATTAAAATTAACAAAGCATTATTAGAGCCCTGTAGACATGACAAAACACGACTATAGTCACATTTATACTCTTTTTATTTACAACATATTGCGCAACTGCAGGGTCTTGAGACACATGCTAACTCGCAAACTAGAGAGCTAGCGACCTAAACGGTAGCCTTCAAGTTATTTCCTTTAAACTTAAATAGCCAAAAACTTACCACTTCCACACGGATAGGGAGGATAACTATTAACAGTTATTTAACCTTTAACATGAACATTAATCAAATTTATCAAGTAATAATTTTTTCCGGGTACATGATACCATACAGCATCCATATCAAACTTTCATATCAAGACGGGGGCCTCAAACTAGTGTCCTGCGGGCCACATTTGGCCTGCGGGCTGCGTGTTTGAGGTCCCTGTTTTAAATAAATAGTTTTATTGTAATTATTATCAGCTGTGCCATTTTCTTGTTCTGCTCTATGGTCTTCATGATGTTCTTCATGGGAGGTCTCAGAAGGACAGTTGCCGGGGGACTTTCTTGATAGAAAAGAGAGAAGCAGGAGAGTACATTTATGCAGGTAATAAAGACAGATACAAAGAAAAGTCAATTAATGAATGTGATTTGACCCATTGGATCTCCATATCCCCGGCTGATGAATGATAGGCAGCAAGGCTCGCCCGTGGGCATCGGCCATCAGGGAGAATCAGAGCAGATTCGACTCACTCTGGCTGTGCAGGCTCACTGGGGGTGGACAGAGCAAGGAGGAAGTTTTGTTGTGTGTATCTCTACCTATGTTTTAGTTTGAGTGCTGCATTTAGTGCAGCTTCAGTTTTCACTGGTCTTTTTTGCCTCAAACTGAGTTCATTCATTTGTTCATTTTTACCGCTTTTTCCTCACGAGGGTCGCGGGGGTGCTGGAGCCTATCCCAGCTGTCTTGGGGCGAGAGGCGGGGTACACCCTGGACTGGTCGCCAGCCAATCACAGGGCACATATAGACAAACAACCATTCACACTCACATTCATATCTATGGACAATTTGGAGTCACCAATTAATCTAGCATGTTTTTGGAGAAAACCCACGCATGCACGGTGAGAACATGCAAACTCCACACAAAAATGGCCGAGGGTGGAATTGAACCCAACCCTGGTCTCCTAGCTGTGAGGTCTGCGTGCTAACCACTCGACTGCCATGCCGCCCCAAACTGAGTTGGGCGGTTGAAAAAAGAAGTCTTCCATCACAAAAAAGTTAACCCCAATAAGTTTCCCCGTAGATATCCCACCCTGTCAAGAGTCCGTCAAGAGTCTACTCATCTGACTGGTGTTGCTGCTCACTCATGGACCTTCCCACCTTGCTCTGAACCTGTGAATTAGTCAGGCTTGTTTGTTTGCTCACATCTGACCATTACTCTTCCATTCATTTTTAAACACCATCCCTTATGCCCCGCTATCCATCCATTAGTGGCTTACTGTAGGAGCCAAATGGCCATGAATTTACCTTGCGGCGATGCAGACGAGCCCATTGGAAGGAAGCAAGAGTAGATAAAAGATCCTGGCCAGCAAAATGCAGTAAAAAATTCGCGACTCTTATGTATTTCATTTTGCCCTACATAATTCATTTGGAGATGCATCTTAGATGATGTAAATCTGTTCAGAGGTCCCTCCTATTCCAAGCCTTTACCCTCAAATGTCTCTGTGGTTGGAGTGTCCTTAGGCGCTTTCGACCTGGCAAGCCCCCCCCCCCACCACCACCACCACCACCACAGCCTTAATAAATCATCACGAAGCAGAGCTGCACTTATCAAGCTGGTCAGAGACCTCTAACGAGCACGGGGATCGTGACTCTGCACTGGCCCAGAAATATTTTATTAAGAGCGCATTTAAACACACACTGCTTATGATGTATGACCACATTGTGAGCCCTGTGGATCATATCTGCATCACAAATAAAGTAAGGCCGAGACCGCAAACTTCCAAACACGATGGGAGTGCTGCTAAGCTTCAGCAGCTAACTCACCTTCTCTCAGGAATGTTCTTGTGGCCAAAGATGAACACCCTCCATGGAGAGCTTAGATTATTTCTGGGGTCTTTATAGCTCCTGTGGGGCCTTGTGACCTGCGACCTCACACTGCGATTATGACGGCCCTTCAGAGGAGAGAACATGGTCACAACCAGAATTGGTTCATCTCCTTGACTAATGGTGCTCTGCTTCTTTATGGCCGCGTTGCACTTTTCTGTGGAAATGGATCAGACAGAAGAACAAAAAGTGGTGTTCTCATTTGGCCATTTTTAAAATAAAGAAGAGGTCCACAGTTTTTCATTCTTCTTTCCGAATTAAGTATTAAGTAGATTTCCCATCTCCACATGTTCAGTTCACAGGTTGAATAGACATGATGTAGCTTTTAAGTGAGCTACATATAAACATCTTGCAAGCTCATGTAAAGGAGAAAGCTCTTGTTTGAACATCACTGAGCAATTTTGTTCTATCTGACAGCTTTGTCAAACAAAGTATGTGTGGGTTGATTGACAGCATTTACTTCAGTATTGTGATAAGCCGCTGATACTGAAGTTTTCCAAAAAAAAAAGCTTTTGCTTTTTAATGTATTTTGTCTTATAACATTTCTGAGGCATACACGGGTACAGTGAAGACGATAAGGAGGTACCACAGGTTGAAGGCCTCTTTGGTACACACTGAATGTCATTAAAAAGCATCGCTTTTCAGTCGTGAATCCACCATTCAGAAATATATGACCTCGGTATATGTGCAGTACAAGATGAATGCATCACTTGCTTTGCTAAATAATTTGGAAATTCACTTAAACCACCAAACACAACTTATTAGGAGCAAGGACTCACTGACAAGAAAGTATTTTCTTAAGCTAAGTTTATTTATAGAGCACAATTCAAATTCAAGGAAATTCAAAGTGTATTACAGAGAAAAATGGTAAAATCACTTCATACAATCATTCCATAAAAGCATAAAATTATTGCATAACATTCAAAACATTATTCAGAAAAATTAAAAAAAGCAACCCACATGTTCTCCATGTGCATGCGTGGTACTCCGGTTTCCTCCCACATTCCAAAAACATGCTAGGTTAATTGGTGACTCCAAATTGTCCATAGGTATGAATGTGAGTGTGAATGGTTGTTTGTCTATATGTGCCCTGTGCTTGGCTGGTGACCAGTCCAGGGTGTACCCTGCCTCTCGCCTGAAGACAGCTGGGATAGGCTCCAGCACCCCCCTACGACCCTTGTGAGGAATGAATGAATGAAAAAAAGCAATCCTAGTGAGGATAAGCAGCATAGAAAATGGATGGATGGATGAAGAGTGCAGATATAATACTTTTAGTTGTCATATGCCCAGTTGAATATTTGGTTTTCAGTCTGGATTTGAATATTGCAAACGTTGAGGATTTGGCACACATCTTCTGGAAGGCTTTTCCAGATTTTGGCTGCATAGAACTGAAACGCAGCCTCGCCGAGTTTAGTCCTGACTCCAGACACCTGGAGGAGACCACTCCCTAACATGTCAGAGATATACTTTGGCGGAAGACTTGTACACAAGCAGAGCTCTTTTAAAGTCTATTCTCTGAGCGACAGGAAGCCGGTGCAGGGACCTGAGTACTGGACGGATATGCTCATATTTCTTGGTTCTAGTCAGGACTCGAGCAACAGCATTGTGGATGTACTGCAGCTGTATTACAGCTTTAGACAGTGCGGTGAGAAGGCTGTTAGAGTCGTCTAGCCTGCTGGAGACAAAGGCACGGATTAGTCTCTCTGGTTTAGACACTACTCCCTTCATTTTGGCAATGTTTTAGTTAGTAAAAGCTGATGCTGATTTAATGTGACTGTTAAAGTTCAGATCTGAGTCCATGATTACTCCTTTGTCTCTAAACTGATGACTGGGTTATAGAGAAGGCAACTCAAGGTGGCTAATAACACTTTGTCTTTGTTTATGTGGGCCAAAGACAATGATTTCAGTTTTGTGAGAGTTTAGCTGCAAGAAAGAATTACTTGGCTGTTTCATCTGACTTTTTTTGTATCTGGTGAAGAAACAGAATGGATTAAAGATGAAACCTGAAACCAAGCAAAGACCCGTACTTCTCTTTTCTTGCATCTTCAACTTTTATTTTTAATGGAAAATCTGGCCTGAGCTCGTTTACTTGGAAACAGCACATATAAATGTTTCACAATTCAACATAAAAAAATAAAGTGGGAAGAAAATGGAACGGAAGGAGAGAAGGATAGGTAATGTGAGTGAGATTTTAATCTTAATAATTTATGAAGCAATCCCTCAATCTACCTTTTCTTTCTGTTGACTGGTGTTTGATGAAGTTACTGCATTTCATGCTTCATCTAGGTCAAAGTGGGGTGGAGTAGATGTACTACATTTTTTCATCACTCAAAATTTGGTCTCGACCCCCTGAATTTTAATTCCAATACATTTTGAACAATTCTTAGCACACAACTAGCATTAAACTTCTTGCCACAGGACCAGGCAATCAAGAAGCACGTCTACAAAGAGATGTATTAGCCACCACACACAATATTATTCTAGCATGGACGTTGACAACAGCACTTATGCACGTATGTAAATATACTACTCACAAAAAGCTAAGCATATTCTGTTACATTGTTGTTATTTTAATCCAGTATCATTTTTTGTGGTAAAATGGATATGGATAAAAAATGTTTCTCCAAATAAAGGCATCCTAATAAACACCTTACCCCAAATAGACAGACTCTTCAATTGAGCATATAAACCCTTCCAGCTACTACTTGGAATTACAGCATCAACACTCAACAAAAATACACTTTGGTTTTTGCTTCCATTTTTCATGTGCTGACTTCAAAGATCTAAAACTTTTTGGCTTGTCTCTCTCAAATATTGCTCACAAATTTGTCTAAATTTGTGTTGGTGAGCACGTTTTTTGCTGACACAATCCATCCTTCTGTGTGGTATACGAAGATGCTGACTGCAGGAATGTTCACCAGAGCTGTTGCCCCTGAATTGATTGTTCATTTTGTATCATTTCTTTCATTTCTATCATATCAGAATTTGGTTGTACATCCAACCATCCTCACAATCACAGACCACACCAGCCCAGGACTGCAACATCTGTCTTATGTTACAGATACGGATGTTCAATCAATCATTGATCAGTCGATCAATATCGGATGATTTTTGTAAAAACATGTAATCGGCAATGCCGATAAATGCTGTTCAGAGCCGATCACAAACGATTGCCGTGCTGTGACAAAGACTACATGTGACTCACAATACACTTTATACACTTTTCTCAGACAGGCATTCACATTTTCTCTCATTTCTCTCTCTCAAAGTTCAAATTTTAGTTTAAATTTTAATAATGGACACAAGGGTTTCTTGCATCCTATGGTAGATACAAGAAATTCACTGCTGAATGCCTCATTCTGGGGCCGTTCGACTGTGGCGTTTTTGCATCCTTGTTAAAACATATCACTCCTGCTGTCGTCGTCCTTGCTGCTTCTTCTTGTTCTTCTATTGTTTATTGGCGGTTCACACAGTTAGTTTGCTCGGCAAGAAGGACATCTATTAACATTGGTCTACAGCCAGTCAGGACAGTGAGCACAGTGGGCACAGTACTTAGCCAATAAGGTCTGTAGTGGCTCTATATTTAGCCGACTATTGTCTACTGTGGGTGATAATATGCTCGTACAGGCACATAAATACATAGCGAGACGAGTGGAGCTGCACATGTCCTCAACACCCTCTACTGGTAGCAGTGGTAAATACAATAGCAAACACAACAGTGCACCAATAGATCGTTGTAATACACCACAAGGACACCGAACACAATGCTTGTTCACATGCTGTTAAAAAAAATTGAACTTAACAGGTTTGCAAAACAATGAATGTAGGGAGGGAACACTGTATTTACAAAAAGTCAACATGGCTGAGAATGTAGCGAAGCCCTTTGATGTACTTTTAAGTCGTGGCCCAACATGTACAGCAACATAGCCAGTCAAACCCAAACCACCCCTACCAGGACTCTCTGCAAGAGACCGTTTCTCTTCCAAGGATCCACCACTTGAGCACAGCTCCTTTTCACTCCAGGTATCACATACGCTCCTTGGTCAACACTTGAGTGTTGACATTGTGTTTGAGGAAGCCTTCTGTGATAATACCCTTGTATTGATCAGGTATCCGTGATGATAGCTGCTGAGAATGCGACCTGAATTCAATGCGCTTGCTAATAGAGGATCGAGGATACCACAATAGGGGTGAGGGGGTTGAGGCCCAGGGTTCATCAGAGGTGAAGGGTCCTCCTTCCCATCTGTAGTCCTGGGAGTCAAGTTCAGCCAAGGGGTCTATGAGGGACTGGAGGTCTGTGCGGCGTGTCCATCTGGATCAATCTGCATAGCGGGCCAGGCAGACTAAGACAGCCTGGAGATGATGTCTGAAGTGGGGATGCTTGATTTGGGAAATGTGATTTCTCTAAGCTATAGAGAACTCAACCGCTGGCCTTTATATTTGCTTAATGCAATGCAAATTGATTTTCAACATCATCATTGCCGCCTGTATCTCCCTGGTTTCATGTTTATTTGACTTAAAGTGTAAATGTAATGGAGGGCGGTAGTCAAATATTTCATTAAAATAAGACATGTTGATTTAAGTAATGTTGAATATTTAATTTGGAAACGGTTGCACATGTCACATTAATATTTTGCTGACTAGTGTTGTGTTTGCCGTTGGATGTTTTGGCGTGTGTGTGTGTGTGTGTATGTAAAAAAAAAAAAAGGTATTCATGAGATTAGCCTGCACCCCAGTCCTCCCCAAAGGTTCAGGGGCCACACTGCTGCTGCTCATATGCATCTCTTTTATAGTCCATTGTGTGCAGTCACCATCCTCTCCCCTTCTCCCTGCTAGACTTTTGACCTTTTTTATTTGTCTGTCCATTTTCAGCTGCCTCACAAAGCTAACACAAATTAGACAGTGAACAGATGTGCGGTTAGCCGTCAGTAAATGCTAATGAAGGCCCCAATCAGACCGGGTGATGAAACACAAAAAAAAAAAGCGTGGCACGCTTTCGTTGTTCTTTTTGTGTTAGCTCAAATGCTAAGTCACCTCGAAGCTTGTGTGCATCTCTTGACATGTAAGGGCGTGCACGAGATGGTGTGTCTGACTATTGGTGTCCCCCGGGCTACGCAAAAGCGTGCTGCTCTGCTGACAGTTCCCCCTCTTGTCGCTGCAGAGGCCTCTGTGTGTGCGATCAATCTCACGTGAGCCAGTCATGGTGCGGGCCCAGCACTGGATCTGACTCCCTCTCTTCTCTCCTCTTTCCTACGGCTCTCCTACAGCCATCCTTGGCTTGGCTCCGACTGTGGGACAGTAGGAGTACCACCTCGGGAGAGAAGGCGCCACATCCGGCTTCTTTCCAGGCGGATAATTAACGCAAACTACTACCAGGCCGCATGGATGTCTGACCCCGCCATTGCTCTGCTCCGAACGGGTATGTCACCCTTACCCTGTTTTTTTTAACAACTGTGTTTTGCTGAGTGATTTGCTGACCAGCACCCACTCACACTTTCACTTTCTCCACTCTTCCCTTCTCTCTCTCTCTCCCTCCCTCTCTTCTCTCTCACACACACTCTCTCTCTTTCTCACACAAACACACACACACACAGGCAGGCTACTGTGTAACTTTTAATAGTGTTTGCTTGAGCGAAGAAACCTCTTGATGTACGTTGTGTGGGTTTGCAGGTTTACAGGTGTAGACTTAGAGAGACATGTTTTGTGCTCTGAGGTGGCAAATGTCATGTTTTTGAAGTACAAGTGGGTTGTCTTTACTGCTCTGGGCTGTACGAGGTGCTTCTGCACCTCAGATCGACTCTCTCAAAGGTTACCGCGTTTCTCTCTTCTGTGATTTTTATGTATTTGATGTGCGATTCCTTGCTGAGAAAAGAAGTGGTGGGAAAAAAGCCCAAAAACAAAATGTGTGAACAACAGCGATGATTGCGAGGCAGTTAAATCTGTCTGACGGCTCTTTCGACATTTGTGCATTCTAGCTTGAGGTGAATCCTGAAATTTTTACATTTTCAAACATAATGTAGCATAAGGGTGGCAGGTCCCAGTGTTTACTCAACAGATTATCAGGGCTCATCTGACTTTATTTTATACATGACATAGATTTAGAAAGTACTAATTCAGGCATGTTTAGCAAGTGGCTACTTTTATGTTTGCATAAACCCACTTGACACTTTTTAGGTACACTTTTCACAATCTAATGATAGAATCTCACAACTGCTTCTTTTTAGATTAGAAAGAATATTGGTTTAAATAACACTGTCAGAGATGTATTGATTTTGCAATGTTTATTATTATAGTTGGACTTTGCAGTGGTGTAGAGCTTTGCACAAAACTTTGCACGATTTTGCCCCTTTCCTGTTGCTAAGTAGTTCACAATATTAGAAACACCTGGCATTAGTTTTTAAGTCCCCCCCCCCCCTTTTTTTTGCATCATTCTGTAGCATTGAGAGTCCTGTTGGCAGGCAGCTCCTTCACAGATTGACAAAAAGAGGAAAAGGCGTTTCCTGGAAATGCCACTCTTTTTTTTTTTTTTCAATGAATACGGTCAGTACTGGAATTTATGGCAAGCAGCAGGCGCTGGCCAAAAACTCTCCACGGGAAGGAGGGGGTTCATTTACAGAGTAAAATGACCGCTTTTCTAAAATTGTAACCTTTTCCTTCTCTAGCACGAGCCAGTGTGTTCAAACTGTCATCAAGCAAGGTGCTGTATTATATTTTATTATATACAGTATTACTTAAATACATTTCCTTTATTAGATGAGGCTAAGTGGCCCATTCAGAATTTGTTCTAAACTTAATTTACATGTTCATATCCAGCAAAGCAGGAGGTTAATGGCTGACAAATTAACCCCTGCAGCATTATCTTACAAATGGCCTGCAGCATATGATAACCTATAATCAATATCACCAATTATGTGTCAGGAAGAAGCTATTGGCCATGACCTCGCTCTCATGTAGAGACCTTCTAAAGGAAACTGGATCTCTTACTCGTGTGCACAGTTCGAGGATGTCTTGCCCTTCTGATGTCATTACACACACCTGAGACCACCTAGCATGCTCGGTCACTCCTCTGTCCTCTGCTCACCCCCTTCGTTGGCACCTCGCCTCTTTTTACATCTATCCTGATCTGTCTTCATTCACCATTTAAAAGAAAGTCGCATTCAGTTTACATTTGCTTGTCCATTCAGCATCATGACATCTCACCATTGCACACTTCACATATTAAACTTAAATACTTCCATCAAAAAACTGCAATATATTCTTTACCATTATTTGCATTGAATCCATTATTTACTTATCTTTGAACATTTATTTCTGTAGTATCATTTCACATGTGTGTTTGCATAAACTAGTCTTAGAATTTGCATTTTTATCAATTATATCATCAGTTGAGGTTGTCAAAATCCTGGCATTCATCTATATGACAACACTTCAATAATATGAAGCCTAGCTGCTCTGATGAACTTGCCTCTTTTTTAAACAGCTCCAGCAGTTCTACAATCACAATTAAATGCAACATGTTAATTATGAAACCATGTATTTTAGATATAACTTTCTTATGGTGACAGGGGCACATGCAAACAAGTTATTAAGACATCATTGTGCATAATGAACAAATAATATCGCTCACCATTTTTCTACTGTTAAATAGACTTCTATAGCTGAAAAAGGATAGGCCTATGCATGATAAAAATTGTGTAATAACAATTAAATTACAGGCATTGTGAGATATAAGAATACAAAATTTTATTATATATATAATTTGTTTTATTATTATTATATACAAGGTGTTTTAAATGGTAACGAATTTTAAATGGTCATTAAAAAAAACTCGTGCTTTTTTCTGTTGGGCTTCATCTGTCGGTCACTGGCTGCAGAGACCTTGAACTTCACCTCAATGGGCTGGGGGGTTTAAAAAAAAAAGAAAAGTGGGGGGATGGGGGCGTCTGATGGTAGGGGAGTTGGGGGGGGTCATCTGAGAGCAAAATGCCTCTATGTGACTGCTGTGACACCCACTGTACAGGAGTGATGTTGCACTCACACTGTCACCAATGGATGCTTTGCTGGATTCATACTTTCAAAAGAAAGATGTGATTCAGTGATTTCAATTGATATGAACATTAAAACATATAAATGGGGAAAATGTCTGCAGCCAGACTGATGTTAACAACACAACACATCGTTAACAAAAATGCAAAATGTAAATTTACTGTGCTTATTCCCGGCCACGTTTAGGCCAATTTCTCGTCAGAGTGTACTTGTAGTTTGTGTTGCGTTCAATGACTTTGTTGTAATTCTGTCTTGATGTGGTTTCCCAAATGCTGATTGATTCTTGATCAAACGGGCTTCATTGCAGTAGATACACTTACATCCTGCATTGATTTTTCTATTTGCGTTGCACATATCACCTTTGCTTGCAGTGTAAGACTGCAGTGCAGGCCTCTAAATTAAATGTCCTTAATGCCATGACGCCATGGCTCGCCCTCGCAGTAAAATATGTTCATTTTGCGTTGAAAATAATAATAATAATAACAATCCCTATTATTATAATGATTAGAATTGGGTTTTTTCATCATTATACGGCTGTTTTTAATTTTTATATAAAAAAAAACACCGCAGCTTTAAGATGAACAACGCTTCTAAAATGTATGCAATCAATCAATTACACGAATTACACTGCTTCATTTTTACTTTGGAAAAATACAAGAACAGCTTCATTATTTAGCAATCCAAAAAGGACAAGTCTGAAACTTTAATAGGCCCTCTGAAGCAACACTGACAAACGTTAGTATATTAAAAAAAAACTAACAAATAATATGTTTGGTATTTTTTTAGAATAGCTTAATACGGAAATATATTGCCTGTTTATTGTAAACTGCATGTGCGGCCGCCTGTTGCTATAATAGCCTAATTGTCCTATTCATGCAAACAAGTGTCCTATTAGAATAAGATGAATGTTAAATAGACAAGATAAACATGTCACTCTTACTCGGATCGCTTGCCAAATTCCTCTACAACTGCCCCCTCTGCAGCAAAGCCAATTAATGCAGCCTATTAATCCGCAATGATGCCTAATTAGCCCCCATTAAGTGCTGAAGGAGGGGGCGGAGTTTTGGGATGCAGGGTGGGTGGCACTAATTGAAAATAAAGACACGCTCCTGTGTGTGTGTGTGTGTGTGTGTGTGTGTTGTTAGACAACGGGGCTCTTGGAAGGCGGCAGCTTTCCTTGCATTCACATTCAAATGAGGGGGGGGTATTTTGGCACCGACGCACGTGTCGACCCACTCACGCACGGCCTCCAGGAGGCTCTTTTGTGACGTGTACGTTTAGGAGCTTATTTACTTCTTTTTGTGGCATTAGCACAATCTTAATTTTATTGTCATATTTTCACGTCATTTTCGGACAAACGAAGGCAGTACGGCGCGTGTCGTGTGTGTGTGCGCGCGCATGCATACAATAGCGTGTGTAGTTTGCGGTGTATGGAAAAGAGGCTTCCATGCACCTGTCTCATTCTCGCTAGACGTGTTCACTGCGTGTGTTTGTGTGTGTGTGTCGTGTGTGTGTGTGTGTGTGTGCACGCGCCTGACCGGCCACGTACGTCACATTTGAGACGCCTTTCCTGCGGCATTTGTCTTCTTTGTTGAATATGTGTGACCTAAATATGCATTCTATTGCCTGTGCTGCCTTTTCGAATTATGTCCCTTTAAAAGAAAAGCATTCTTAATTTCTCTCGATTTGTCCGGATGCTGTGTACTTTGATGAGTGGGATGCTAAACATGATAAGGAGATGTCAATGAGAAGATCTTCTACCTGCCTTAGCAAGAAGCCTCTGTGTGATCCTGTCTTCTAATGTAATATTAATGCATGCAGGGCTTGCTTCATATCAGGGAAGGATCTCTCCAAAATTGTCCTCCACAGGGACCCACTTAGATGGAAGCACATATAGCAATGATCAGTCTTTTTAGCTTGCATATGAGAGGTATTATTCCACTTTATACTGTAAGTGACAAGCATTTGAAAAGCTTAGCTGCTGTAGGCCAGAAGATGTTGTTCTCTGTTAGGAATTCAAATGCTGGTTTCCAGAAACTACAAAAAAAGCATGAAAAACTACTTGGATAATTCTGTAAATGAATAATTTTATCTGAAATGCATGTGTTTGTGCTGATGTAAAATTAATATTATGTAAATTATGTATTTTTAAATAGCATTTAAGCAAATTGAGTATTATTACAGTATTTCATAGGCATCTAATGTGATGCAACATAACAACGGCCTATGTTATTCCTAAAAGAAAATTAAATTCAAATGAATTTGAATAAATACTTTTCTATTAATGAAAACAGGACCTTTAATATTCTTTTATTCACATTTCATAGGCATCGGAAATTGATTGAAAATAATAGTCAGCCTGGATCATCTCCATGCCTAGAAGGTACTGATTGTTCTGATGAGTTTGTTGTGGTCCAGCCCAGAAATGAGTCATGGATAATGAGGCATAAAGCAGCCGAGAAAGGGGGCCTCCTCCCGAATAAATCCCAAATTATACCTCAAATCAAGTGAGCATTCTCCATAAGGGCCACAAGGTCAAGTCCACAACCTCTGACCTCAGGGAGTCTGGCTCGGAGGTGAGCTCGGAGGATGAATGCTGCTGCTGTTGATGATGATGGAGAAGGAAGCGTCTGGGCCCTGCTTGCTGTCTGTCTCTGCAACCTGCTGTCCTCAGCCGCGCTCCTCCCTGCTTGATTTTAGCCAGCAGTCCATCTATTATTCAGCAGCCTTATTAAAAGTTATTTTCAAAGCCAGATGACCTGCCATTGGGGGGCCCTCTGAGTGGGCAGACAGGCTGCAAAACCCAAATGGACACAGTGAAGCTGCTAAAACACACAGGCTTGGAAACAAACACAAAACAGCGTCTGCATTATTAAGAGGCGCGCTTGCCATTGCAGAAATAAGAGCTCCTGAATATTTTACTATAGCACAGTTACAAATATAGATGAATGTTTAATTAAAGACAAGTCGGGCCACACAGGTAGGCACAGACTAAAAAACAATATTTTAGTTTAACGTTCTAAAATAATTGCTTTTAAGAAAACAGACATGTGCTCTTCTTATTTGAATTAACAACAAATGGTAGCCACTTAATGTATTTGCCTGAATTTAGACAATTAAAATAAAATACTCAAAGGAAATCATTAGGCATTGGAAAACATATTAATTAAAAAATGAGAATATATCAAAATGCCTTCCCTGCTCCAACCATCCATACATGCAATCCAGCTATAGCAAGCTGAGTCATTTTTGCAAAATGATTCCACCCAAAAATAAATAAATTAAACAATATATACAGTATATTTACCAACATATAAATACATACATGTTCATGTGACATTGTCAAATCTTAAGTGTTATAAAGCATTTAAAATATGAAGACATCTTACATATAACAAATAACACAAACAATTGAGAGCAGCCCTTAAAATGAATGAAGCCTCATCTTTTAATCATTTTCTTAGAAAGTAATTTGAATGTTAAAAAGCGGCTTTAAGCAGTTTAATTTATGCTCTTATCCTGAGGACATGGGCTTAACCTCTGTGTTGACATGGGCCTTGCCGCAGTCTGCGTGTGTACTTTTGAATATTCACATCTCGTTGAAGGAGTGTGACTTAACCTTTTCCCCCTTAATGCGCTGTGTGCACATGTACTACCCAGCTGTGTCCAGAGAGGGCTGGCCTATCATGGGACGATAGGTTGAGTTGGGGAGGGGGGTGTAGGGTGCAGAGGCGTATAGTGTAGGAGCAGGCCTGGGCGGAAAGGTCGAGTTTGTGGGGGTTGTGTGGGGGGGGCAGGAGACAGGCGGGCTGGCCGAGCGCTGCAGCTTTGAACCTAACAGATGGTGAAGGTTAGGTGACGTCCCCTGGCCTGGCCTTTCCCCAGTAATTGAGGATAATTTGAGCAGCAAAAAGAGGAGGCCTGTCCACTGTCAGGCCCACAGAGAAGAGATGAGCTTAATATGAAAATGATGTTGCATTACAGCCGGCTTTGCCAGGCTGCCCGCTCTCCTAATCCTGGCCTGAGGCGGCGGGAATGAAGGAGTGTCACCCTGGGTCCAGGCGCCACGCCACGCACATGAATACATCTCAAGAACACCCCATCCCCCCCTCCGTGCACACACGCACCCCATTAGCCAACACTCTGCCAGGCCCGATTACACACTCCCACTCAGGCAGCATTCGGGGGGCATTTTAGGGATGCGTGCGAGTGGACCGACTTCACCTCTTATCCCATAAGAACAAAAGAGGTCCACAAAGGCCATCTGATACCTCCCTGTAGCCTCTCTAGTCGACTTCATCACCTCTTCTTGCAACCTATCCTGCTTCTGCTATTCTGCTATTACTTTGTGCTGTAGTGCTCCAAAAATAACATAGTAGGATGTAAAACTTCAGCATCCCTTGTAAAATAACTGGACGTTACCTGCAAGGTGCAACTGCAGGACCACAGTTGTCTCTTTGGAGCCATGAAAGCATTTACAACTTATTGATCAGATCGTCAAACTACGCATGTTAACCTGCGGAGCCTTGAAAGAAGTTGGTGGGGATATGAAGGCACCCCTGGGGAGCCTCTCACACATGCTTAAGCAAGCCATGACGCACAGATGGCTTACAATGCAGCAATGGTGGCTACATCCCTCTTACTGTATAGCAGAACAGCAATGATGGGGGCTTATGCTTTTTTTTTTCCCACACAAAAATGAACACAATCACAGAAAATATAGCCGAAGACTTAATTGCATTTTTTATCCAATGCACTAATTAACTTTTGAACCTTTCTTTTAATTTTTTCTCACAGAGAACTCCCCCTCCCCAACACTCATGAAAACACACATCAAATTAACATGTTAATGTGCATTTTCAGTATTTCGCTACTTTTGTACCGTTCTACTGATTAGACAACCTCTTTAACTCCATTTAATTAAAAGTGCTGCAGTTTGAAGTATAGGCTCTGAATGCGGGGATCCCACAGGTGTAGGGATCTCTACAACCTGCGCCATTGTCTTGTCGGTCTTGTCTGCCAGGAGCAGCGAGCGTTAAAGGAGCTCCACGACCTGTGACCTCTTCCTGTAACATGGCCTGCTGGAGAATCCCAGGGAGCTTCCCGGTCTTAGAGGAGGGTCCTTGTGTCTCTATAGTGGGTTCCATGCATCTATTCCATTTTTCTTAACATATAAGTATATATTCAGAATAATAAGCACATTGTGAAAAGAATAGGTCAAAACTTGTCTTGGTAAAGGCAGAAGGTTTGATCCAGTTCTTGTACTGGAACTCATTATCTTGTGCAGGTGTACCATATGTTGTTTCAGTAGCTCACAGGAAAAAAAAACATTTTTGGCAGTGGAATTTATTTGCTTGCTCACCAGGGGTATTTTTCCACAAGCTGTTTGCTCCGGTGGCAGATGTTATCTTGCATGTGTTCTTAATTTTACAAATACAAATACATGACAAAGGGAATGCGGTCCATCTTATTATCTACTGATTATGTAACTTTTTCTATCTTTGCTTGAAGTGAAAAGAAACCCTTATTGTTCCTTTTGACCCCAAAGATCATGAAAGAAAGTATGTCTTTGAAAAGTAAAACAAAAAAATCCACTTTTAAATAAGATCAATTGTAAACAAACCCAGGGCAAGCCTTTGAAAGGCCCCGCCAAGAGATTTACCTTGCCCTGTGGCAAATAATATTTTTTGAACTGAGTTTAAATTTCAAGTGTCTTGGGTTTATAAGAAGCAGGAACAAAAGAAAGCCAGTCTCTGAGCAGCAAATATTATCTGCTGGCTGGCCAAGATGTCAAGTCTGCCTTTTGTTGTCTCAAATGCAGGGCCAGACCCTGTGTCTGGCAAATCCCAGAATAAAACACAAAATATAGACTTATTTACTTCAATTTAGTGGGATCACTACAAAAACCCCATCCTTATGCGCGGATGCAGAACTGATATAGATGCTGAAGTCTTTCATGATCTTTCATATATATTTAATCGTCAGCTCTCTGTTTTAATCGGTTTGTTTTAGAATTATTATAAAAAAAATAATAGATGAGAATGATATTGTACGCTATCAAAATGCACATTTTGCTGTAGGACTGAGAGAGGGAAGCAACATGTCCAATGTGGGTGTTTCAGGGTGACTTTCTCTATGTAATAACAGCACTATGAAAGCAAGTAATGGACCTTTCTTGGTGCCTTGATCAGTGTCATGATGAAAGCATATGGGAATGTGTCACAGGGGCCTGCTGTGACTTCCATTACTCCTTAATATCCTGCAATCTTTTCACTCTTCTCTCTCATTTGCTCCCAAAATCTCGGACTCTGACAACCTATACCTCCGCACATGCATTTGCACAGTACTTTTTCTTTCTACCCACTGCGACACATTTTGTTTTTAGTTTATTAGAAAAAGAATTCATGCATTTTTTAAAATGAACTAAGCTTTTTAATGTGGGCAATTTCCTTGTGATGACTACAGCTCCCCTTTGCTTGCTGTTATTGCATGTTTTCCGTGATGGAGAGATGAGGCGGGTACATGGTGAGGGCTTGCAACAACACCACTATCAACATTTTATTTGGATTTTTTTTTCTCCCCCACCCACTCCCGATCCCATTCTTTAATCCCTCTGATGAAGTCTGGACTGACAGAGGCATGTTCAGGCAGACAGCAATTTGACTGCACCATATGAGGCTCTCACATGGCGGACGGCGGGGAGGAGAGGGCTCTGTCACCAACAGCACAGCCAGATGGAGGGGAAGAGATGACATGAAATTTCGAGCGAGCTCCGGCCCGATATGCCGCGGAACTCCTTTTAGCAATAAGATGTAAAAAAATAACTAAATGCAAACCTCATCGCAAAGCTTAGCTGTATACAGGTAAACAAATGAGCAAGGTACTCACACAGAAAAGCAGCCAGGTAGCCATACAAAATGGCGGTGAGCCGCATGCTGTTTTAAGCCCCTCCCTCTGCTGCAAGGATGTGATGCTGACACCCTGATCATGTGATTACAGAGGATGGAAAATAGCTGTGTGTGGATGCTGGTTACCTCCCAGACTTCCCCTGTTTATCTCTATCGCCTGGAGGAGGTATCTTTAAGAGCTGCACCAGTGTCAGGCGAAAGGACAAGCACAGGGATGTTTTATGTATACAGTAAATGTTATTTTCATAATATGCTTGTAACGCTACTTTTATCATAGACTGGAGTCATTTAGTATCATATTTAAAGTCAGCTGTAACACAAGCAATGATTAAACACACATAGACTATTGCTTTTTTTATGAAACGATGAAATGCTGCAAAATAGTTGACTTTCTACAACCCACCAGCCTCATAAACAACCATTAATAACTATTTCAACATGCATTGTCTTGAGTTTTAAAATTGCATGTCATTAAATCAATAAAGCACATCTTTTATCCCAATTTAAGTACATTTTATTTTAATGTTATGCAACCAAACAACAACCATAATATTGAAACATTAGTAATATCATAGGATTCACTGTAGTTCGTGCAGTATACATAATATATATCTTGCATTTTAAGGCCTGTGTTTTGCATATGCAGGCCAATATTGAGTTAAAGTAATTGTTTATTATCTTCTGTCTGGCTAGAGTAAAGGGTAATGCTTACGATATTCAGTAGTTTCAAAATTGTTTCCATTAAAAAAATTTTTATTTTCCTGCCCCAAACCAAATAACTTCAGGCATAATTTATTCAAATGTGAATGTTAATTGATTAATTAAAAACATTATTTTTGGACATTACTTTTTATAAAAATGTAAAAAAAAAGGAAAAAAATTAAATTCATATAGCCAGGTGTCACATTGTTTTCATTTTGATGTAACTGTACAAATAAATGTGCACTAAATCTGCCTTTTTTCAGTGATCATAGATGAGAGGCGTATATTTGAGGGAATATGTGTAAAGCAATTACATTTGGGTCAATAGACCGTGCCCACCTCTGTATAAGGAGAACTCTGCTGCCCTGTTTGTTTCCTTGATCTGCTTGCATTTTCGGTGCTGACCCAGCAACTTGCTTCTTAAATCTCCTACTGTTGTGTCCCATATGCATAATGTATACATCTCTTGTCCTTTAGATATGTTTACTGCCCCCGGAGAAATGTGGACCTCAGGATGGTGCACTGCACTTCACTCTTGTCTCTGGGAGGAAGGGGATGTCAGTGAGAGCGGGCGGGGGCCACAAGGTTACACTTAAGCTCTGATTGGGAAGAATGTAATTAAGGCGACACACAATACAGCTACGTTAAAAGAGAACAACATGGTGTTCTATTTGAAATATCGGTATATATCAGCTTACTTGCCAAAATGCGTTTTTAAAAAACAATTAATCCTACTGAGTGATTGATGGTCATGTACAACCCTGGTCCCAGCAGGTGCACATCGGCCACACATTAGAGAGAAGAACTATAGCGTGCTAGAGGTGATGTCTTCAGGAAGCTGATGTCAGTACATCAAGTGTCCCTCAGCAATGCAGAACGCAGACCAGAGCTAAGGTTAGGAGGATCTGTACGGTGGTGGTTATTTGCTGAAGGGCAAGCTTAGACATCCATGGCTATTGATCCATCTATTGACTTCATTTGATGCTTCCTTTAAAGCGTACTGTCAGACTGCCAAGGACTGCAAGTGAAAGTATTTAGGGGTGGTCAGAGCTCTCATGTTTAATGTGCAACGTGATTAGTCTTGTGTTAACAGATCAACAAGGCCTGTCCATAACCTTTCCTCTTAGCTCCAACAGACTTTCCTTGAAGTCATTTAGCTTTTAACCATACTGTGTTTAGTTGTAAAATGTGGTCAGATTGTGGTCAGAAGTGGCAAGGGATGACTGTATTGTATTTTTGCTAAATTTTTGTTATACCTTTTGGTACAGTATCAGAGGAACGTGTGCTTAAAATCACTGTGGATGCTGCCCTTGACATTGAGTCGTTCCCAGGGTCTTGGGAGCTGTGAGGGTCTCTGAGGGGACAGCTTTGTGTGACACACACAGAGCAGCTGTTCTTCTGCATTTGCTGAGGCCAGTTTGGAATATGTCTGTCCAGACGTGATCTTTGACTTTTGAAGTTGATTAGAATGCTCCTGCAGCGGAGAGCAAATGCAAATGTCCGTAGTTAATTGTTAGAAACCAAATCTTATTCATCAACTTGTATCAGATTATCACCTATAAAGTTGTTAGAATGCTGTATTATCCTGTTAAACCATGGCAAATATTTCAGATAATGGGGTTTGCGCATTTGGAAGTGAACCCTGAAAAAGGTTTGGGATGACTCTGAATGTTTTTTTTCCAACACCGGTTCACTGTGAGGCAGCTCTGGGAAATGGAAGCAAGCAACATCAGTTTCAGCATAAGAGCTAAATATGATGTGCTTCCATCCCCCAAAAAACCTTCACCTGTGGTATTGCGGCTACAAGGCAGCTATACCTGGAGGCACAAATCAGGTGCCCAAGTAGTCTGGGAGCAGGCCTTGAGAGCAAGGGGAACACAATCCTTGAGCCATCTCCCGACCAAACCAAAAGCTGGACGGCAAGCTTCCCCCAGAGATTGCAACCACCATCCTCAGGCCAGACTTGGTGCTATGGTCCGGTTCATTAACGTGGTCAGCATCATAGAGCTCCCAGTTCTATGAGAGGACTCCACCAGAGAGCCTATAAATGAAAGAGAGTGCGCTACACAGTTCTGGCAGAAGATGAACAACAACAAGGAAGGAAGGTCAAGGTATATTCAGCTGAAGTAAGATGTTGTGATTTGTGGCTTCCTCTACCATCGGGTAGGTGTTTCTGGGCCTGTCAGTAGGCCTATTATCAAAACACCAATGAAAAAGGGTGCCCACCCTTTACCCTGATTGACAACACGGTGGGCGGGACAGTTTTTGGTCCAAGGTCGGGATCTCATTGCTCCCCCACCTTCCAGGCACTCGTTTACTGATGATGCACACTGTAGTTGGCTGCGTTCAATGAGGGTGTCACTATGATGTGTCCCAAAATGTACATCCTTCCCATGGCTGAATCCCCGCCTCACGTGATTACCATCACAAAGGACATTTTCCATCAAGTCCTGTGTATTTACGAACTTGTTTGGTTATTTGATCTTTGACCTAAAGCGGTCAACTCTTCATGCAATTGTTTGGGAATGGGTTTTGTATAGTATAGATATAAATACAGTTGCATTAATCATCTTTGAATCCCACACAAACCCCAGGAACTGACCTTAAGTAGCTCATAAATTTGTAGTAGTCTCTCCATCGCTCGTTCTCTCTCCATCTTCTCCCCCCAGTGCCCCTCTTCCCTCTCTATGAAGAAGCGTGAGATCCTGCAAAGCTACTCCCTGCTGTCCACCTGCAGGCTGTCTATGGGGAACTAACGCTCGTCTCTGACCACCTCAATAAAACTCAGTCACATGCATCATTCACAATTTCTCTAACTATGTTCACACCTCATAGTGTGACAGGCTATGTCAAAATCCAGATTAGGCGATAACAGTCAAACTGAACAGGTTTCTCCATGGATTATTTATGTGCTGGAAGCCATCCAGAATATTGATTTTTATCACATGAGGAAACTTGACATTGTTTAAGTAAACAATGTGTGAGAACTGTATGGAACTGTCTGTATAATTGACAGACAGACTGGACACTGCATTCCCCATACATAAATACTCTTGGTTCCGCCCATCAGATATTACGGTAAACATGAATCAAAAAGCTGACTTTTCAAAGAAATGTGGGCAAAAAACTGATTTGATTATGGCAATTGTCTTTCAATTGTTGTCTGATACAGTGATGACTACCTCCTTGTGAAAGTTTCTCTAGGCCCAACACAGCCTCATGCATTAATAAAGGCTGTTTTGGGTGTGTCTTATTAGCTGTAATGTGCCTGTCTGGTAATCCTTGTCTGATAGCAGCAAAGCACCACTCGAAGAGTGAAGAATGAACGACACACAGCCAGTGTTGTGTTTCAGTATTGCTGTGCATTGTAAGGATACCGAGGCTAAATTTATATTGATCTGAATTTGATAATGATTCTATTAGCTCTATTAAATTTGTACATATTCGAGGTCGGGTTACACACAGTTGAAAAAAAAGGCAAAGAAAACAAATTAGTGTGTAAGGGTGGATTGTGTTGCATGTAATGTAAGAAGGGATGCGTCAGAACAGCTACTGTACAGCAGAGAGCAAGAGGACTTTTTGCACGTGTGTGATTTTGCTTGATTATATTTCATGTTGGTTGAATATTGTGTGTGTGTGTGTGCACAGAGCTCTGCGTATTATAATTTAAAATAACACTTGCATTACACAGTAATGAACAAACACCGTTATTATGTTCATAAGTGCCAACATTTTAATACAGATGTTGCACTGGAGCTTAGTTGTACAAGTCTACCAATAGTCTACCAATAGCAATGGCAGTATTTGCAATTTGAACAGTCACTTAACAGAGGCCACTGGGTTACTTATTATTTACTCACTGACCAATTATTGGCACTTCACTGACACTGGTCGTTGCAGTCTGCCAATACCTGACTGTTACCCTCATGGCCAGACAAAGGTTATTATCAGGGGTCGAGACCACAGTGTGGACCTCTGGGAATATGCTCTTCAGTGGCTCAACAGGCTGGAGATAGGTCAGGTCAGTGCCCTCCACTGCCAATCACTTGGTCAGTTGCCGGGCTGTCAGTAGCCCAATTTTACAGCACCTAGATGTTAATTAATGTAAATTGTGCAACAACATTATCAGAAGCATAAAGGTCAGCTATGTGAAATACTACCATACAAACTGGTCTTTAACACACATTTACATTTTAGAAAAAAAAAAACATTCTTATTCTCAAGGAAATTGTCTTTGAATATATTTGATAGCTGTATGAACGGTTATGGAGAACTAACAAGTGTTTTTATCCCGTCTGGCAGCAAGACACTGATGAATTGTCGGGCAAACACCAATTTGGATCATATGAATGTGTCCTTCTAATGTAATGGACATTGGATACAAAGGGGAATTAACATAAGACATTTTCCACAGACCAAGAAAAATATAATTCATGCATAATTGATTGAGTCATGATTGGCTGCGTTTACCGTCATTTTTCTGTGGTGAGACAAATCCTTTCCTCTGGATGTTTAGCCTAATGGATTTGGAGGATATTTAATTTAGGCCTGTCCACCAGCATGTATGGAGCTTGGTAACGCTTTGTTTTCTAACATGTATGGCCTCCATGTATCAATTAAATGACATTTATTTACATTGTAAAAGCCATGGTCCAAGCTGGTTAATTCTTTGATCAACTTATTTAAATGTGAACTAATGTTCCCTGATGCAGGCCAGAAGAAGGCCACTATCGACAATCTTTCATATTATGTTTGATATAGTTCAGGATTGTCCAAACGTTTTCCACTGAGGGCCATGTAATGAAACGTCATTTAATCCAATGTTATTATTGGAAATGGATTATTCAACACCTTTTTCATACAGCATAGGGTGCCTCGTGGGATACATTGTGGTCTTTAGAATTGTAAGTGTCTATACCCCAAGTCCACTTTTGTTACTTTGCATAAAGAAGTCATCAGAACGTGCTATGAGCTATGTTTTGCAGCATCGCATACAATGTGAGCCAAACATGGCTGCTCCCTGCTTCATTATCTCACCCTGGAACCCTCCACATCACCCTTCGCTCCAGCCTGCTGGGCCCGCCGTCACCGCCGTCGCACTGGCCACTCGGCTGAAACGAAAGGCAATGAACTCCAAAACATGCCGTTCATCTTCCAGATGGAGTGATTTACTGATTTAGCATGGGCGCCGCACCCCCCTGCCTCCACCCTTCCGTAGACCAGAGCTCCCTACTCCACTGAATAAACATTTATTTTCTTTAACATGATGTTCTGATATTTAAAAAAAATAGAAATCAAGCAGTCTAAATGAATTTCAAATGTTCGGTGCATCACTCACTGATGGGTAGAATATAGAAAAATGACAGTGGTGAGGCAGGGGGCGAGTGTTTGGAGGAGGGGGGGCGGTGAATATATACAGTATGAGCAGGCTGGAGCTCTCAGAGGGGACAAGAACAGCAGTCAGGTTTGCATTTTCTTGCTGAGTTGCGCATAACAGGGGCAGGGTCACCGTTATTTGTATTTTTCTATTTTCCTATTTTTATTACCTTCCATCAAAAGTGTGCTGTTGGAGAGCTGCCTTTCACTCTTGTAATTTTCTCATCAGTCAGATGCAGCCACATGTCTCTTCTCATCTACCCCATCATTTGTCTCTTCAATAATAGGCCTTTACATCTGCATACTGAATTGAGTGAAGGGGAAAAAAAGGGATCCAAAAGAAGACATTTGCAAGAGAGATATACAGAAAATGAAGGTGCCATCATAGGTGGGGGTTGGGGTATGAGAGGTGACCTTCTTCTTACTGCGTACTGCTTACTTACTGTTTGCATGCAGCCATGTTTGAGAGGGAAACCATTTTCTTGGGCTCCTCATTATCACTGTATTTGATATTCAGCTGTGCAGGGAGGTGCTGGTCACTGTTCCACCCTCACTTTAAGGGGGTGTTTTATGTTCGCCCATGGTCATGTGTGTGTGTGTGCGTGTGATGCATGAGGGAGGGGTTGCAATTGGGTAGCAGGGGGCACTCAGGATGAGACAAAAAAGACCCTTGGGTTGGAGGCCAGAGCTCAAGTTCATCACTGCAGACAATGGCTAGCTCCTCACAAAGCAATTGGCCTCTCGCTAATGTTGGCCTCTGTGCTATAGCACCATCGCATCGGCCGCCATTTCAACACCTTTGCTCCGGTGAGACTTTAAGCAGTACATTTAATGTCATTGCGCTACTTTTACTTCGAACCACTACACCCGGGTGGCAATACCGTGTTTACTGTGCATTATAAAGAGAGAGGTGCTTTTTTTTTTCTTGCCATGCCCTCAGGGTCAGACTGTTCTGAGTACGATACACGGTGACAGTGTAACCACTCACACACATTTTACCAGCACTCACAACCCCCGCAAACCACACCACTGCCTCCTGTCCTTCTCCCAACCTAACCTCCCCACCCTCCACCCCTCCCCTCTTTACACCCCCTCGCTGGGACATCTGCTCCCCCAGTGTAGCCGCCATTGTGATGCTCAACACTAACAGGGGTTTTAGCCACTGGTGGTGTGAAATTAAACAGCCACCTCGTCCCTTGATGATAAGTGGCGTCCTGTCTTCATGCTGCAGCTATCTCCCCGTCACACAGCACAAGGTCGTGCTTTCAAGGGTGATCATGGGAATTACGGTTCACTATTGTGAAAAAAGAAAAATAACATGAAGGAGAGGTGGTTGAAACTATCTTGCTTGGAAGCATTTAGATTTTGTTGTTCCCCCCCTTTCACTGTCAAATCTAACATCTGATAGCATATCGGACATGAATTTTTACAGCGTATTTTAAATATAAAAATTAACTCACAAGGTTAAATATTATAGTGGAAATACTCACTATAATATAGCCACAGATGATTTTTTTTCAATAACAAATTAGGCTCACAAAAGAAATGAACCAACGTTTTCTTGAAGGCAAATTATCTTTTTAAAATTAAAAAGTTAATATTTCAGTATTGCCATATATATTTAATTCATCCTTTGCATTTTTGCAGATGTAATGTATCCTTCCACACTGATTTCCCTCAACAGCCTTGATGAGTACGTACTTCACATGTGGATTAAAGCACTCAATTCTAAGAGGGAAAATGAGTAATAATTCAGAGATATTAATAAAACATAATAATGTCGTTCAGGAACATCTAAAGTCACAAAAAAAAACAAAAAGAGAAAGAGGATTGTAACTACAGTTATGGTTAATGATTTTTGACGGTGTCAGGAACAGAATGGACACAACTTTGACGGGGGTGTTTGATGTGTGTCATCATGGAGGGACCAGGTGAAGGTTCGGTGTCCAATCACTCATGGGTTTTTAGTTGACTTAACATATTAGCCTTTTTACACAATTTTTACAGCTCCTCTATCTGTAACCTGCACAGGTAAAGGGACGGCGTATATGACAGCTGGTTCTATATGCGTGCGTCCCCATCTCATAAGCTATCGCTTTCCTCTCCATTCATCCACCTCCTCTCAATTTAAGAGTTATATAAATTATATATATATGTTATATAAATGCTTTTCAAAATAACATTCCCATCATTATGATATTATTAAAATGATGGCGATGAACTGTTAATGCCACCAGAGTCATTTTCCAGTTCTGCTTAAGATCTAATGGTGGTGATAGAATAGGCTGGCTGGGCCCTGGGCCACATCATTTCCTTTTGCAGGTAGAATGGATGGGCGTCCTTTGGCTGAGGACCAAGTTGCTCTCCAACATTGGGATTGACACACTGATGGAAACCTGTGTTTGGGAAAGGCTGCATGGTGGATTATCGCATAGCAAATCATAGCTTGTGCTTGAATCTTGAGTTTTGAAATTAAGTTGTGGCGTTTGAGGAATTAGACGAGTGGATATTGAGTTTTAGACGATTATATAGTATATTTTATAAAAATGCTATGCACTGACTCAAAATCAGTGTCGACGTAGTAGTACACACTGGTGTCTTTTGTGCACATGCTGCGGGTGTGATTCCAGGCCAGTGAACACCCGGCAATTAGAGATGTCCATTGTCGGTCCCACGCACAGATACAAAACATTCCTTGACTGTTGGGAATCCTGAGTGGAAAAGACAAAAATGCAGAGACAGAAAAATATACCAAAATATACCATTGCTGGGGCCAAATGTAATATTTTAATTAAATACAGTTTTCTGTCACGATCAATGCGTAGCTGGGATATAGTTATTAGTACACATTTAACAGAAATTCTAACTTTTTTAATGATTTCCTGCAAAACAGCACAACTGGTTTTGAGGTCATATCATGTTGTTTTAAATGTCTTTCTGGGTCTTTAGTCATGACCCCAAAGCCTTTTGACTTGCTTGCACTAAGGCTCTATCCACATGGAAACCTTTTTATGGTCAAAAACGGCTATTCCAACATCATGGACACTTGACACACGGAGAACGCTTCTCCTTCCTGTATACAAAAACAACACCAGCAAGGCGTCTATTGACGGTCTATAAAGGATAAAAACATTTTTCCGTCTTTCACCACATTAATGAGATGGTTAGTATCCTTTTTGCTCCAAAAATGTGCAGTTTTGCGTGCCGACATGTTTTCAAATTCAATACTTCCTGTCAAAGACCCAAGATTCCTTTCGAATGGAACATGCCCAGAATACAAATCAATATTCCTTTCGATGGGGATATCCCATGCCCAATATTCAGGTTAGAAAATCAGTATCCCAGGGGTAATATTCATTTTAAAAAGCGGAATATGAGCATATTAGGGTTTTTCAAAAAGCCTATTGGTGTTTACATGGGCGTGCGCAACCCGGTTATTGTTAATATTCTAATATTTGACTGCATGTAAAAGGTAGCCAATGATCCGTTGCCCTCTGGATGCAACTTTGTAGTCAACCGGGACTGGATGGACCTGAATTCTTTTCAACCCGCCATGTTTCTTCATTTTCATTATACAACAGTGTACTCTAAAACTTATTTAATTAACTGCTACATTAATAATTAAATGAAAGAAAGGTTATAGTATTTTATGATACAAATTAACCTGGTACATTTTTTAAAAAACCCTAAAAGTCTGAATTCAAACTTTTTTAATTGAAGCAGATAATGTCTTGAATGGTTGTGAATAATGAATCTCATGTGATAAAAATGATTAAGATAAATGATTAAGATGTCGCAAAATTAACTTTTGTGAAATGATTACAATAATAACTGTCTTTGTAGGTGATGAAGATGAGTGTTTTTTTTTAAATTCCAGATGCAATAATGTTTGAAACAATATTCATTATTTCATGTCTCATTTGGATTATGATGTTTTGACCAGTGATCTGGTCTGGAAAATAATGCACTCTCTTTGTTACAGTACTGCAGCAGTTTCTTATTCTTCTTATTCTATCTATTTTTATTTTTCTTATTTCGCTGTCCTTCACACACACACACACACACACACACACACCCCACACACAAATTGTAATAAATTGAAGTCATTGTGATGAAAAAAATGAATGGCGCTGTGATTTGGGCTGGCTTTGAGAAGCCAGCAGTGATGCCCTCAAGTATCACCCTGGATGATAAGGCAATCCCAGTCTCTGAATAAATAAATGCATTAAAAATCATACTCTATGTGTTTTCCCCACCTCCCCTCAGAACCCTACTATGCCGAATTCTGATCCCTGCTCCCTCCACCCACAAGCTGACATATCACTAATACACCCCTTCGTTGCTGATGCAGCCACCACTACTGTCCCTGCTACCCCCCCACAAGCCACCCCACCCCCTTTACTGGCATGAGAAAAAAAATGAATGCAGCTTTGTAATAAATAATGTATATCACTAATACACATTCAGGTGAAGTCAGTCTTTGGCCCCCATCACTTGCACACCCAGGGAAAGTGAAATATTGAATCATGGATGGGGAGTGGAGGGAGTCCAGCGACGACCCAAACAACGAGCCTTATAGCGCCAAAGAGTGAGAAAGAGAAGAAGAGAGAGGGAGTAGAAGAAGATGGAGGGGCAGGAGAGGGAGAGAGTGGCAAGCATATTATAACTCATCCATGTGGATCACCCTAGTAGATTGGGAGCAATCCCTTGTTGAAATTGTCTTCTAAACACTTTGAGAAAGAGAAGGAGACGGGACGGAGCGGCCAGCCCATCTCAAGTGTTGCTGTGTGTGTGTGTGTTCTCACACTGCCCACTGTCCCAGCTCAGGTAGAGACACCTCTGATAGACTGCTGCTTGTGTGTCCATTTCAGTTTGTCTATTTGTGTATGTGTGTGTGTGTGTGTGTGTGTGTGTACTGCCTTGTGAGCCAGGCATGCAAGCAGCCGGCTAGTGAGTGTGTGCACGTGTGTTGGAGCGAGAGACAGAGAGAGAGAGCGAGAGAGAGAGAGAGACTCTGTGTGTGTGTGTGTGTGTGTGTGTGTGTCAGGAAGAGGGGGTATTATGCACCCTGGATGTTGCCTTGTGCTTTAAACAGCTGCCTACAAGCCCAGGTATTGCGCGCCGGCTTCTAAATAAGCAGCATGTTCATGGTCCCCCTTCAGGACAGCAGGTTCGGCTGCAGAGTGTGAAATCAGACTAATACAGATGCGTGGGGCTTGAGCAGGAGCACGAGGCGGCTCCTGTGTGACTTACTGAGGCTAGAGGTGTAGAGGACCAGAAGGACAGGAAAAAAAAAGAGAGAGGGGACTGTAACGGCATAGAGGGGGAAAAAGAGACAGTAAGGTCAGTAAAACCTTTTTGTAATGTGTGCTGTGTGGAAGTCAGTCTACTTTGGAGCTGCGGCTGAGGTTGTGTTTTCTCCTGGAGACAGTATTGATTCTTTAAGTTTGTGGCAAGTGTGCTCTGACTTGAGGCTGCCAGATGAGTGCAGATGGGAACACTGGACCAATGTGCAGTGGGGAGGGGGTGCCAGTGTGGCGGTGTTAACTTAGTGGCCCGACTCTGAAGTTTTTGTGTGTCTGTGTGTCTGATGTACTAGTGTGTGTATAACTTTATGCAAAGTGAAGTCAGCACAGTGGTATTACATAATGTGTGTTAGGTGTAAAGTACAATGGAAAGGAGTGTATGTACTGCTAATTACAGGTGTGTGTTCTAATGAATGTACTGTACATAAATGAGCATGCATAATCAGGTGCAGAGTACACTTTGCCTGACTTGATGTATTATTTGTGTATTTATTAAAGAGTCAATGTGTCATGCGGTGACGCTACCCAATGAGAGAGGTCACTGCCTACATGTGACACACATACACACCCCAAGATGGTGTCCATTGTTTTCATCCTGTTTTGACTTCACCGCTGCACTAGAAGCGAAAATATATTCATATTGTGTATATTTTAATCTATGCCATGCATAAGAGGAAAAAAAAACATTTTTGTTCACATCCAGTATTTAAATGTGTGGCTCGGGCACATGATCGCAGCAAAGGCGAAAAAGCCGCTACTAACAAATTGTCAGCAATACTAAAGACATCAACACAAAAATTTCAGCCATCCATCACAACTGTCGGCCTGTTTCTGTGGCGACAGTGATTTATTCCCAGCCTGAAATCCATTTGAACTAACTCACTCACTTCCTCACATTCACTGTCTTACACACACACACACACACACACACACACACACACACACAACTCCCCTTGCACAAAAACTCTTACAGTGTTAATAAATATTGACTTAGTTTTGTAATTATCCGAATATGACAAGTGTTAATTGTCCATCACGTAGCTAACATGGCAGGTGTCTGACAAGTCAAAGATCTTTTACTCTGATGAGAGTAACTCTTTACTTTACTGCAGCTGTCATATTGTGACTCTAAAGCAAAGCATCATGCGCATTTTTAGAGTCTTGTCTTTGAATGATCTAGATCAGAAATGATCAAGTCATGAATCCCTCACAGGAAGGAATAGGTTATCATTGAAAAGACTGCTTTGACATGTGTGTTAGCCACGCGGCGTTTCATCTGTTTGCATGCATGACAAGTAGGTGCACAAACCTGCATGAAATCTGTATACTGAGGAGTGTGTGTGATCCCAGGTGCGGGTGAGGATGATGAGGGGGGGAAGACAGGAAAGCAGGCTTGCTTCCCTTCTTCATCCTCTTTTTTTCATTTAATTTCCTCTCTTTTCTCCATATCTTCTGTGATAGTTTTCATATGTCCTACGATAGGTCATGTCCTATTTGCTGTGGAGGTAGATTTATCAGTTCTACCACCGCTACTAATATCCTCCATCCAGCAGCTAGCAAAGCCACAGCTCTTCCCCTAAACCTTGACCCAAGCCCGTGTCAGCTTCCTTGGATTGCACGTGCATAGATTCATTTGAGTATTTTCTCAGTGTGTACTGCCATATGTACGTATCGGCTGATGGTTGTCATGCAGATGCATGGTTATAGGAGCTGACAGCTCTTGATGTGTTTGTCTTTCTGAGTTGTTAGAAGTCTGGCCTGCGTGTGCTGCTTTCGTCAAGAGGTGGATCAGTCTGCTCTGGCCTGTGCTCGTTGGAAGGCTGAGGCTAGCTCAGAGGATGAGGGGGTCACGTATAGACCTTAAATGCCTCACACAGTTCAGCCTGGATACTTCATTTTTCAGAGCGTTAGCCATCATGATCACAGGCTGTTGGCAGAAATACTTTTTATGGGTCATGGATTTTATAGCATAGTAGTCATTGTTTGATTATTTTATTTGCATTTTCTCTTGTGTGCAAACCACAGCTCTGACCTCTCTCACTTGATAACGCCACATGATACATGCAGTGAAAATTTGGTGGAATAGAATGGAATGGCCTTTATTGTCATTATACAAGATGTACAACAAGATTGGAGCGCTTCTCCTTTCAGTGCAGTAGTCAAGTTAAAAAAAGTACATAAAAGTAGAGTAAAAAAGACAATTTAACAAGATATATACAAGATATATACAAGATATCAAAAATATACACATAGTATTGCGCAGGAGCAGACATATTGCAGATATATTAATTTTAGTGCAATGATAAATGGGTCATAGTGCAAATAATGACTGAATATACAGATGCGTAAAGTCACATATGAGTGTATTGTATTGGGTTGTTAAATAAATAAGATGATGATTGAGGTAGTAACAGAATGGTGTGCACCATAGTGAATTTTGTACATATACTGAACCTATAACTTTTCACCAGTAACCACTAAACTCCCAGATGACTTGTGGGGGACCAATGTAACCATCTTCGACCATTCATTTGTTATTTATATAATGTTATTAGGGAATGCAATTGAAGCAGAAGAGAAAGTCATGTTAACATTTATTTCTTACACTCTTTTCTTAAACAGTGGGACTAATTTGATCTAAATTTGATGATCTAAATTTCCTTTTAAAGCATCTCATTCGACAGCTGATAACCAGTTAGTAGTTGAATCATGACACAACCAGTGACTTACACACCCCTCCCTTCTGGCCCTGCTCCGGTTTAATGACTGCATGAAACTGCTGGTGATTGAACTCGGACTAACGTCTGGTTTCGGCCAAACCAAACTCTGCTCCTGAAATATAGCATTAATGACTGCTTTAAGAGCTTAACATGGATGGCCATTCAAACTGCACTGGATTGACTTTGTTGGCTGTTATCGCTTATCGACTTAGAGGAAGTAATCCAAGCATTGACAAATATTGCATGCTTAGTATTTTTTGTTCGGAAGTGCATTTAGTTATAATTGAAAAATATGTAAAGTTAATGACATTTATGTCAAATATAATTGATATACACATTTTATGTATTTTCAGAATATTTACATACAAAAACAAAAAAATATATATACTTTCTGTCTGTAAAAACCTCTCAAATCAATAAAAAATAAAACATCTGCTGAATGGTAGTTTTGATATAAATTAGTTTGTTTTATTAGAAATAAAGAAGGCCATAGTTGTTTAAATAATTGAGTTGATCATTAATAATTGGGATGATTGTAATGGCAAAATTGTGTCCACTCTTTGGCTGTCGCCAGCCAATCACAGGGCACATATAGACAAACAACCATTCACACTCACATTCATACCTACGGACAATTTGGAGTCACCAATTAACCTAACCTAACACGCATGCATGGGGAGAACATGCAAACTCCATACAGAGGTGGCCAAGGGTAGAATCGAAGTCGGGTCTCCTAGCTGTGTGGCCTATGCACTAACCACTCAACCGCCGTGCAGCCGCATCTCATTCAGTCTTAACCAATTGGCGACATAATCTCAGCTGTGAGCTACACCCCTGCATACGTCCACTACGGCACCGAAGGGTTGAGTGTGACTAACGCAGGTATATTAGTTAGAGGATGTGATCATATTAAAAATCTTAATATGCTGAGAAGTTCCAACGCAGGCTCTAACTGCAGGGAACAGTGAACCAATGCTCATCATGCAGAAGTTCCTCAAGCATGCAAACTGACTATGGTGCATCCAAGGGATTAGTTTAATTACATTAATGTCACTGACTTCACAAAACTCTTCTTGACATCCTTATTATTCTGCCTTTGTCATTGTTGTTTCCAAATTGGTGTCCATGCTGGGCTCTGGGTTACATGCTCTTAAATCTGCAACATTCATTGCATGGACATACAGTACAATGTAATCATGTTAGGCCCTCTTGCACAATGTCTGGAGTAAATACGTATGGTCATTCCATGTCTTATTACAGCTTATTATTGCAGTCATGTGCATAATCACCCCACGCTTTTGTTATGTGTGAGTAACTTTTGCACCCCCAGCTGCAATCCTGACAAATTATTGTGCTTTTTCAGCCCCACTTGTTTATCTGTGCTGTCGCCCGTGTTCTATAAGAAGACATCTAATTGTTTGTTTTTATCAGCGTGCTCTCTCAACCATAACAAATAACTGAAAAGCTAAATGAACAATCCCAATCAGCCAGCAAAACAATCATTTGGTGCAAACTGTGATTTAATTCTAACTTTATACAATTGTGCACAAAATAGAAATGATACATCAATAATGAGTAAACGTTTATAGGTGCATCAAAAAACAGCATTGTGCTTGTTTTACGTGGTTTAAACAAACACAATTTAAAAATTTCTCAGAGTGGAATTTCTCATTTTGATGTACTGGTGCGGCTCTGTGTTTCATAGCGTGCTATCTGTAAGAGTAATGGTGGTGGCGGTTGGTGGTATGTTGATTCAATCTTGGCTTTTCTGCAATAATTCAGCAGCACGCGAGGGGTGGGGTGAATGGGGAGGCACCATTTTACTCCGCCAATCCCCCTCCACCATCACTGGAATATAATCCGCTGTCTCCTGACCTTCAAATCATGCAGCGTTGCAGTCATTTCAATTGGCCTGGCCGCCATTAGCGTGAAATGTCCTCTAGCCACAGTGGCTTGTGCACATGGAAGATTTCCTTTCACCCAGCGTGGTTTCCCTCTGCTACTTTGCTCCTTCCCTCCATCTCGCTTTTTTCTTCAGCATGCCCCCTAAAGACGGCGATGGAGGGTGGGAGCATCATGCAAAGAAATGAGCCACCACAGGAGATGCTGTTGGTCAAAAAACTGCATGAAAACATTTGGTCCATTAAATATCATTAAGACGCTGTACGTTCCTTTGGAATAATATATACATGGAATAATATAAATATATGTGTGTGTGTGTGTGTATATGTGTGTATACGTTTAGCCTTTTTCTTCTTCAAATTAGCATTTGAAAGAATGCATTCACATATTTTAATGTACTGTATCTATGTAAGTTCTGCCTTGTCAGAGGTGTATTTGTTTCAAGGGTTGTTTATTGTTGTAGTTGGCTGTGGTGTAGACCTGTAGTACATCATACTGAGGAGTATTTTTTTTTTACAGTTTTGGTTTCTGTTTTAGTTACATGATAATGTGAACATATAAAAGTACTCAGTGGGGTTCTACATCAGTACAAACTACAATAATAAGTACTATGTGTTACAGATGTGACACAAATGTATTAATTGATGAGGGATAAATGTAATAAAAAAAATAAAAATTTAATTAATGTGTAAAATGGGGCTGCACGGCAGGTGAGTAGTTAGCGCACAGGCCACACAGCTAGGAGACCCGAGTTTGATTCCACCCTCAGCTATCTCTGTGTGGAGTTTGCATTTTTTCCCCGTGCATGCGTGGGTTTTCTCCGGTTTCCTCCCACATTCCAAAAACATGCTAGGTTAATTGGCGACTCTAAATTGTCCATAGGTATGAATGTGAGTGTGAATGGTTGTTTGTCTATATGTGCCCTGTGATTGGCTGACGACCAGACCACGGTGTACCTCGCCTCTCACCCGAAAACAGCTGAGATAGGCTCCAGCACCTCTACCTGTTTCTACCTCTGCTGGTTGTGGTCAAAAGGTGCTCAGTTGATATGATCAATCGATAACATTAACAATCAATTAGACTATTGACTCAAATCAACTGTTACTTGATATGTTATTTAGTTACTCACTTATGATGTCCATCTAAATATTGTGATCTTCACCACGCTGTAATGGTGATGTGGTGTCACTAATGTTGTAACCATAGAGTGCATGCTCGCATGTATTTTATAGAGGCGACCCAATATTTATGAAAATGAGGTCAAAAATATTAGTCATAATCTTTTCTGCAAGCATAGCTGTCAGTGCATGTAAATTGTAGTACACATACAACAAATGTGGCCTCCGTCAGTGTGATGGGCTGATGTTCAGCCAGCTGATGATGTTTGACGGTGCACGCTTCCGTCGTTCTCTTGGCTAGGCGCATCACATGCAGAATGTGGCGTGACCCTTGCTTATCATGTTGAATGAGAAGATCGACTGACTGGGCCAAAGAAATCACATTCCAGTGCTCAGCATGTGTTATGTTGCGAGTAGATAGATAGATCAATAATTGAAAGAGGACATATTTGATATGATCTGAATATTAAAAATATATCAGAGGGCAAACAACATCCATGTCTGTCTTCAGATCTGTGCTGCAAGATGTGTGTCAAATCTCCAGAGAGATGCTTTATTCAGAAGGGTCAAGGGGTTCACGCAGTGTTTGATGGATGAAAGAATTTTTTTAATATCATCATTTGGGTTGTTCATTTAAAAAAAAAAAGCAGTGGTAAATAGCATCAGCTGCACCTTTCAATTTTATGTTTATTGTCAGCATGCCTCATAAATTATTACTCCTCCATATTCATAACTACAAATAAATCTCTGTGACCTAGAATTCATTTTAGGATAATTTCACAAACACACGCATATTTCAATGTTTCCTTTTCTGTTTTTGTTGATTTGGCTCACTATGTCACTGCTTGTTGTGTTTCTGGGACAATTGAGATGTTTTTTTGTTTTTTTTTCTACGTTTACTCACTGCTGACTGTGCGCTTGCTTTTGCAGAGAAGTGACCCAGGTAGAACGTGAACTGATCAGATTGTGTACATAGATAGCCATGGTGTTACCATATTACACAGGGCATCATATGAAAGCCACACTGAAGTTTATCTCTCACTACCGTTGTTATTACATACTGTGCATGCAGTTTTTTGATTAATGAACCCACTGGGGGGTATCAGTAATGCTATGACCTCAAGGTAAAATTGAAATGCATACACTGGATGTGCAGGATCCGGATATTATTGCCCAATATACTTAGCAGCCATTACATTTGTGAAAAATAAAAACAGGGCGTTGAGTCTTCCCATCAACGTGGTCATGACTTGTTTTGGAATTGCATTATGGTGATTAGACTGTGGAGAAAAAAAAGGCTGTTTCAGTTTCTTCCAATTGAAAAGAGTGCATAGACTGGCGGTCAGCATCATTTAAATGTCCTTCTGTATATACTTAACATCCATGTGTTGTCTTCTCATAAAGTCGCTATGTGGCAACAAAATGTTTCATTTCCTCCTCGAGAGATTGTCCTCAATAATGCAGCGAGCTTATCGTAGCTCTGCAAAAGGAACAATAGCAAACCAACATAGTGATGTTTGACAACCAGATCAACCTGAGACCAACAGCACAGCCAATCTAACGGGCCTTGTTTCTTTTCCTTTTTCTAACCAACATAATTCAGGGCCGTTGGAATAATAAATAATAACCGAAAATATATACTATATACAATGAAAAGCATGTTGTTTGAAAATATATTTTATGCATAACTTTGTGTGTATTTTACATAAGAACATATATTATTATTATAATATAATACAATTATTTTAACTACTGCCAACTGAAATGTTCAATTCATATTTTTATCCAAGACAATTACACATTTGTAGTTATATATCAAATAAATTAAGGCCATGTCTATTATTATGTTGTTTTTATTTCATTTAATTTAAATATGTGTTTGTTATAAACATATTTTATTTAATTCTCAATAGATATAACGTATACAGATGTTTATATAATTAAAATGTAGAGATAATCCTTGATAGAAAGGAGGAATTATTCCACGATATATACACTCTAATGTAAACTATTATGCATCACTTTTTAAACAATATTCCCATTCTCTGTTGATCATGCAGATCAAATCATGCAGATTTTGCCACTTTGCAGATAACTTACCAGTGAACCTTTGTTGATTTCATTTCATTTTGGGACAAATACAAGCGCCTGCATGTTTGTGCCGCTGAGAATGAAAAATGGGGTTTGGGAAGGATGAGGTTGTGAGGGGGCCAAGCTGTCCCTGGCCATTCATTCTCTCTGGCCCCCCTGTCTAATTAATGGGCCACATTCATACACGCTATTGCACCAGAGGGTCTGTCACTCATTAATCATGTGACCTTCTGTGGCACAGTTAATGACCTTGGAGGAGTAGATCAGCTGGAGATGGCTGAAGCGCTGGAATTAAATTGTTTCTGGAAGTGGTCATGGTCACATCAGGCACTTTTAACAGCCACTCAGCTCAGGCCCTCTCTGGTTACACCTCGGCCTGCCATGCCCACCATCATTTGACATCTTCGGGATTAGTAAGCAGGGCATGGAGTCAGTGATAATGTAAACCCATGCAGTTGAATTTGACAGCTGAGCTTTATCTGCAAGTAAGTCAGAAATACTTGTTTTGCACACTTAATCATGTCTTTTTCCACTGTGGTTTCCCTGCATTTCTTTCTACCTTGTCATTGTTACCACCTTCTGACAGCTGGTGCATGGCAATGAGCTGTAATTGTGCAAATATTACCATTAAAATTATTTGTTGATGTTTTTTTTCCATAAACGGGGCCCAACTCTGTGACATTTACAGTTCAAAGTCACAGTTAAAAACTCTTTGTAACATTTAAAACAATGAGTCCAACAGTGTTCCATTCCAAAATGCACTGTGCGACAGAATAAGAGAGACTATTTTTCTCATTTTAATACTTTTTTTTGGCATCATAAAGTGCAAGAAAATCATTTTTGGAGCAGATGTATTTATAAATAAATATTATAAACAAAAACATTTCACGATGTGTCCAAAGTTTAAACGTTGGTTGTGTTTGGGCTGCCACCTTCTTTTTTACCATTGCAACATTGAAATGTTCGCTTTCTTCTCAGTGACATTGAAATGGAGGGATTTTGTTTATCCTCGCCTTTTGTTTATTTAACATTTTGCTCAGCGGGGGAGTTTCAGATAGATTGTTTTCAAGACAGTCCCTGCAGACAGCGAGCAAACACTCTACAGCTTCATCAAACACAACTATCTTCAACTTTCCCCCTCTGCCGCATGCAGGGAAATGTGACTGAGAGGAGCATGGTAATGGAATATGATTGTAAACCATTGTCATAATTTTCTGTCTGTCTCTCTAACGATTGTTTTTTTAGAAGGGTTTTTTTTTCCCAGCTCAGGAAGGAAACTCATTGAAGGTTAAAAACATTTTCATGTGGCGAACAATTGTGAGGATGATGCTAGATTTTTTTTCACCCACTAAGAAGGCATCAAGACATGAAATCCAACTTGAAGTCGAGTTAAAACAGTTCTTTGTGAGTCAAGAACTTCAGCGCTGCACAAAATGGCTTGTGAGTAGATTTTATAAGTTTAATTCCAGCTTGGCACATAACATTTCTTTTTTCAGTCAAAATTCCATTGTCAGGAATAAGGTTTTTTTTATTGTCAGCATTGGTTGGAACGGGTCAGTAGGCTTTGGAAAGTGCAGATAAATAAATAATCCCCAAACACAAACGAGCACTGTGCCATTATCCTCTCTCTTCCTCAAACCCATCATCTTCTTCTATCGTTCCTTCTACCATCTTTCTTCCTGTTGAGAGTGCAGGCTTGATTAACATTTTCCACTGTTCCGTCACCATGGCAATAAGGTCACTGCATATGATACTTAATTGAATCTTCCTGGTGCTTTTGTGTGCATCTCCTGTGTCTGGACAATAAAAAAAAAAAAAAATCTCCAACTGATGACTCCGACCCCCGTTCTCCACTCCACTCCCTTCCATCTTCCCTTTCATTTTGTGCCCCATGAATTTATTCATTTGTTTCCTCTGCTACCTCTTTCTTGTATGTCCTTTCTTCCTAAGGCTTAGTCTTCCTTGTCCTGTCACACTAGTTTACTCTTTTTTTCCACTAGCATTGTTCTTTTTCATGCTCCCCCCCACAAAGGAGCAGTACCGTGTCAGCGCCATAAGCCAAATTCAACTTTATTTAAATGTGTCCTGTGTTTATACGTGCTTGCTGGACCAACACTTGAATTACATATTGCTGTTTAATCTCCAAGTAATGCACAGTGCCTTTTCGCCCTGAAAAGCATTTGCATACTCAAATGAGTCTGTGGCACAATCATTGCATGTAATTCAAATGACACTGATGACTCAAGTGGCCAAGCAAAAGTCTGTCAGAAGAGCACAGGGTCCTCTCAGAGCAGGTGTTCTGATTAATGACTAGCAAATTGGGGTCCTCTAAGATGTAGACACTCCACGCAACGCATGGACCAACGCATAAACATATGCTCAAGTGTCTTTGTTCAAGCTAGTATAAAAGCTAATCCATGACAAGAGGGCGTCAACATTTGCAGGGAGGAAACAGCAGAGTGGATGAGGAGCATAGGGGTGAAGTAAAGGTTACAGTTGATTTTTTTTTTTGGAAGTACGATACATGCTCGATCTTGGACTGAAAAGCAGCAAGAACTATTTATCACAATGAGATTCGTGATAGTATCATTTGTCAAAAAGACGCCCGTTCATATTGACCAGTAAACAATAGAAAACGCATGCCAGGCCAGTATTGGCTTTGTTACTTGGTAAAGAAACGTCACACAAATGCACTCCAACTGCTTTTCCTCATAGGTCTTATCTGCAAGCATCTTTTGCCTTACTCACACTATGTCATTCTATATGTTTGGAAATTGATGCACAGTATGTGACTCAAACATGGAAGTCATTATCTTGAGCAAGACAAATATAACACAAGCAATATAGTCGGCCATTGTTGTTATTGGTTATGGCATACGTGTGCGAAACAACTCACTTGGGCATTTCCGGCCTGTTTTCAGCGCCTATGTGGAACTTTCCTTTTGAAATCTAGGAATAATTTAGCCTCAAAAACAGTGATGATGTGTCAAAACGACAGTATTGGTTTTACCTGCTGTCAATTGCAAACCCCCAACTTCAAAGAAATTTCCATGGTATATATACTAGCTTATAAAAAAAGAAAAATACAGCCATGGTAACCCTGTATAACTTGAAAGGTTTGCGGCACAGTAAGTCTACCTATTCTGGAGAGAATATAACACGCTTGGCCTCCCCTACTCTCCAAAAACTAATTTTCTGGAGCATAATTTGTGACGTTTTGTGCTTACCTTTGACATGTTTACTCACTATGTTGTGGAACTGGTTTTACCATATATATCATATTGTGTGAAGATATGGCGTAATAACTATAAAAGCAATCTTCACTTGTTAAATGTGCTGCAAAAAAGATCAGTGAAGATAATCTGTAATGCCACGTATAGTCAACATACAAATCCTTTATTCCTAAAATCACAAATTTGCTGAAATTTAGGGAAAAAAATGCTAAAATAATGCATAAAGCTACAAGAGAAGAGAAATATGATCTCAGGGGAAAAACTAAACTAATAAGCTTTGCTTCTTCCTACTCCTTTTGGACATGTGGAACTGTGAATTAAATTCTGTAAAGCATTAAATTGTAACTTGATGCAACGTTGCCATTACCAGTTTATTTTTTTCTAGAAACATAACTGAAAGTTGCGTCACTTTTTTTCTTCATATTTCTCAAGCTGTTGCCCATTACTTTTGTGGACCCCCGATCATGTTTTGTTTAGCTCTACCATCAGTGTGAGTACTACTGGTCAGAGTTGTGGACGGTGTTTATGCAACCTTTACTACATACCGTGATAATGTTGATTTCAATACATCATATCATATGTCTCTAGCGCCTAGTATGCTTATCCATTGGCACACCTTAATTATTTGACTTTTGAAAGGTATTTAGTTATCCAAAAAACAATACATAATTATATATGATTTAAATATAACCTTGCAAAGAAAGTAGTGCACTTTACAACAGTAGGGAGAGCCACATATACTGGACAATATGGCCATTTTAATTATATAGAAGTGGCCATGTTTACTGTACAGTGTGGCTTCATCATTTCAATTTAAAATACGTCATTTGGCACATGGAGAGTCATTTTCTTGAAAGGTCAAATTTGTTAATGTTGGTCCATTGTATTGGAAGCCATTTTTGCTCCAATAAAAGTGTGACAGTGATCTCAAGGCAATCATGGCACTCAAATAAAAGCGAGTGGTATGCGGGGTGACGCAGAAAAAAAAAAAAGTGTTCTGACATGTTTGCCATAAAAAAACCATTAGCAGTTACCTACAATTTGAAGTGACAGTCTATCAATAATATTACTCAGAAAATGGGACAGGTTTGTTGCTGTCTTTAAATCATCAGAGACCCCATATTGCGGAAAAGCAGGCAGGTATAGGAAATGCATTAAGGCTTGATGTTAATGGGTGTGGCGGGAGCTGTGGGACACCCAGGGGCACATCGCTCACATCTCACTGGGTCACACACGCCACACAGCCACCTCTGACCAACCCCTCTCTTACATGCGCCACAACTAGCATTGCTCAACACAAACATTGCATTTACTTCATTTAGCCTCCTTGGTATTTGCATCCACTCACTGGCCACAATATTAGGTATACTTGCACAATCTGAAAACCAATACAAATATTTTGCCTGTGCAAAGATAATACTGTACAGTTCTAATATCATGGTAGTAAATTATTGTATAAATATTTTATTGTGTACATATGCAATATTACACATATGTTAGTTATAAGACAAAATAATGTCAAAATATTAGCAGCATTGGAGCCGTGTTCTGGTTACGGGTTTCAAGGTATACCACGGTATGAAAAAGTCATGCTTTCAAATCATACTTTCCATCATACTGTACATACTGAGAGGAAGTAGTACTCTATGGAAGTACTCACGTCCTGTGTTATTCCTCACAGTCGGATATGGGCTTCGATGTGCTGAAACCCTGGAACATTGCATGGCACTGATGTTAGCATCAAGCAGCGCCGGTGTGATGAGATGTGTGTCCTTGTAGAGTTTTGCATCCCATAGCGTGTGGATTTAGTATGTATTTCACTTGGCTTTGCAGCTATCAAACTAATGTGTAAGCACAAAACACTATGTAAGTACATTGTAAATTCCTTCAGAATGGATGCACATTTAGAAGATTTACTCCACTTTTACTCCATACACAGTAGAGCAAGATGGTAGAACACGATGAAGGCACACATGTGGTTACTCCGCTATATGGCCCTGCTGTTGTCATCGTTGTTGGTCGACATACAGTATTACTCATATCAAAGGTCACCAATTGTGGAGATGTGATTCAAAATGAGACAGGAGTCAAACGTAAGCGAGATAAACTGTTCTCTCCTTTGAACAACAAACAACAAGCCCCTAACTGTTGTTAACAACGATCACATGACCCGGAAACAAAAGTTGGCAACAACAGCATATTAATCAAAACTCATAAAATACATACACTTGTTCACTATTATTTCACCATTATGAAATAACCTAACATTACGAAGTGTACGAGTGGTTAGCATGTTCTCCCCGTGCATGCGTGGGTTTTCTCCGGGTACTCCGGTTTCCTCCCACATTCCAAAAACATGCTAAGTTACTTGGCGACTCCAAATTGGATATACTAGGTATGAATGTGAGTGTGAATGGTTGTTTGTCTATATGTGCCCTGTGATTGGCTGGCGACCAGTCCAGGGTGTATCCCGCTTCTCACCCAAAGACAGCTGGGATAGGCTCCAGCATACTCCCACGACCCTAATGAGGCATGATCAAGCAGCATAGAAAATGGATGGATGGTAACTTTACGAAAAATACATAAACTGTGCAAGTGATTGCATTTATTTGCATTTTGCTTTTTTTTGCTTGGGTTCTTTTTTTTAGTAAGAAAATATTTATGGTCTTGTGCATATGCAGTTATGCATTTATGCATTTCAATGCATTTATTAAAAAATGATTTTGTTATTTGTTGTTATTTATACATAAATGCATAAGTTCCACTTCCATCGTGTTGTATTATATTGCTTAAATATGAAAAAAACGTTTTTTTCCTCTTCTTTTCAATAAAGATATTTCAAAAATAACAAATTTTAAAGCTGTAATTATAATACCTTGAAACTGTGATATTTTTGCCCAAGGTTATCATACCGTAAGAATCTCATACCAGCCCATACCTAGTGTATTGCATTTCTACATTTCTACACAACAATCACGTTAATAAATAAACGTGGATCTCAAGAAGTGTTTCCAGCAACTGCATAGTTAGTATAAGCCACCTTCGAAATATTTAACAAGGGAAAACTATTTCAATGAAATTATATTAAAATGCCCCGACCTCTCCATTCAAAATATTCCACCACCAATCTCCTCCAGCGAGCAATACATTCAAGTATTTTATTTGCAAACTGGCTCACTTTTAAATGTATGCAAACATCATGCAAATAAGCCCTCACATATATATACAGCCCCACACGCACACACACTAATTTTAATTCACTGGCAATCCCTTCCTCCCAAGTGGGGCATTTGTCTACAATCAAACTAAGTGCTGCATATGAATGGACCTATTAATGGATGGGGCATGCACACATAACGCAGGGCACACTTCCTTTCTCCAACCATGTTGAATATGGAAGCACGTGGAGGCTTTAGGATGCCCATCTGCTCCTCACACATGTTGCCCCAACAGGCTGCCATTGTAGCAACAAGTGCGCGCACATTTCCACGCTTGCCAGTTCCTGTCACTTGGCAGCGTGCCTGCTAGACCGCCTGCCCCCTTATCAGAGACAGACGTGATTGTGCCAGGGGAGAGAGCTCAGGGAATAGGCCCGGGAAGAGGGCAAAGGAGGGGGATTTGATTTACATACTGCAGCTTAGGCAACACTCATCTGATTCTAAACAGCTCCAAAGCAATTAAGAGTCATTAGTCCTTTTGTTTTGTCTCGTGGCGCCATGTAACAGTGACAGCATCTGGGGCACAGTGACCCCTGTGGGGATTGCCTGTGGGAATGTCGGCGCTATACGGCGTGTGCCCCCCCCCCCCCTTTCCGCCTCTTTCATGGCTGCCACGCCACCATTGACACAGCCTGTGCCTGCGTGTAAACAAACACTCAGCACCAGCCTGGCACTGCATGGGAAAGCACTTTGGCAAAGACCCAGCACTTGGAGTGTGCAGCTGCTTGTAGCACATGCCGGGTGACCAAAGCCAGTCTGCTTATCCTAATTAACCTCATCAGCTTCTTTCAAATGAAATGCTTTGCCAATTGACGGCATTCAATTAAACACTCAGTAGCATTGTGCAACACGGTGGTGGGTGTGCTTATTTAAATGTCTTTAAATGGCAACCAAAAACACTACTTGAAACAAATGTGTTCACATACATTGATATACATGCATGGACTTCTTTTGTACCCGTACACCACAACAAGTTAGGTGAAAGGAAATCATTCTAACATGTTTCCTCATACTTTGAAGAGTGCATGTGATCAAACAGCCACTCTAAATAAGATTTAATACAAGCGAATAACATTGCCTCAAGGACAATTGTGCATCTGTAATGAAGGCTGGGATGTATCTCGCAATATGTTTATGTCCGTACCTTTCATTACCCGCGTAGTAAACTGCAGGATGTGCAGCACCCATGTCTGTGTGGAAAGGCTTGAAAAGCAAAAAGACTCTCACAGGCATGGGATGGAATGTGAATGTTGTCCATTTGTGTGCCTGGAAGACCCTCAACACCCGGTATAGAAAAACACTTACTGTTAATGTAAATAGCAAGGCGGCATAAATCAGGCGCCTGTGTGCAGCCTAGGAGAATATCGTGTAATAGTTATTGCAAAATGAAGTGGCATTGGGATCAATATCCCACTATATCTCACTCTGGCGTAATGGCACCGAGGGAAGCTGGAGGCCAAGGGAGTCCAGTCCCTCCACCCCGCCACCGGCCAATAAATCTGCCTGACCTGCAGCCTGCTTATTAAAGTGCATACACAATTGGCAGCAGCCATCCTAAAATACAAGCTTACTTACTGACCTGGGGCCTCATTTATAAAACTTGCTTAGCCGCAAAACGGGGCTTGAAAGTTTCGTCCGCACTTCCTACGCAAAAGTTGGAAGTTATAAAAACGAACTTAGCGTGAGAATGCGCCAAACATGTACACACCTTTTTGGGTCATGGTAAAAGGTGACGCGCATTTTAAGTGGTGAATCACATAGTAGAAATACACATGCAATGGAAGCTAATAAAGATTTATCCATCATTGAATGAAAACATCACGCCATTATGACCTGGCGCTGACCATTACGCACATAGATAATATTATGTATTAAATTAATATGAATGAAAACAAACATCAGGCTATCAATTAAATCATTGTTGAAGTTTACAAGACACAGAGCTTTTCTTTGGATAGTGTACAGTGTCGGGGCCGTGTGCGTAAAATTCCTAAATGCATGATCACATACATTAATTCCTCATAATAGAACTAGAATATATTGTAGCTCATATTTGGATGTTGTTAATGTTATCCTTAACAGCCAATCACAGGGCACATATAGACAAACAACCATTCACACTCACATTCATACCTATGGACAATTTGGAGTCACCAATTAACCTATGCACGGAGAGAACATGCAAACTCCACATAGAGGTGGAATTTAACTCGGGTCTCCTAGCTGTGAGGCCTGCGTGATAACCACTCGGTCACTGTGCAGGTTAATGTTATCATGAAGTTAAATATCTTTCAACTATCTGTCTTGAATTACAGCTATTCATTTTCAACATAATGGAGTCATTGCTTCCGCCTTTAAATTAAATGGGTTTGCTGAGCTTATATTCATCTAACATGGAAATGTGTGCCTTGACATCCGACCACTATTTTTTTTTCATTTTAACATGGGTACCCCGTTCCACTGACACTGCTGACATCAGACTCGCTCATCTTGGTCTTGTCATGCCACTGCTATGTCCTCCACATGTGATGTTTTTATGGGCCTCCAATTCTCCAACTAAGATTTCCACCTCAGTTTCAATGAAGTTTCGCTTCTTCGTCTTCGGCTTCTCAGCAGCCATGATTGAGAAGCACTCAGCCTAATGCATTCATTCATTCATTTTCTACCACTTATCCTCACGAGGGTCGCGAACATGCTGGAGCCTATCCCTGCTGTCTTCGGGCGAGAGGCGGGGTACACCCTTGGCTGGTCGCCAGCCAATCACAGGGCACATATAGACAAACAACCATTCACATTCATACCTATGGAGTCGCCATTAACCTAGCATGGCTTTGGAATGTGGGAGGAAACCGGAGTACCCGGAGTAAACCCACACATGCACGAGGAGAACATGCAAACTCTGCACAGAGATGGTGGAGTGTGTAATCGAACTCGGGTCTCCTAGCTGTGTGGCCTGCGCGCGAACCACTCACCTGCCATGCAGCCCAGCGAAATGCAATCAAGGCTCATTAAAAGGAATTTATATGAGCTAGCTAACAATGCACGTCATTTCGACCATAAAAAAGTGTGTTCTTTTGACTGCTTTGCTGGAACTAGTGTATGAAGGCTATATTGTAAGACATTGTATCTATGCAAGCTGGCAGTGAGCAGGTTATTTTGTCATCTATTTTCATTGCTCTGATAGCAAAGTCGTAGTTTGAGGCACATTGACCCGAATGGCTAGAAGAGTTTGGAAGGGGAACAATGCGCTCTCTCCACTTTGGCCTGGGCTGTTTTAAATATATACTGTATTTCAAATGAGATGGAGAATCAAATAAAATTCTAAAAGGGAGTAGTTTTGGTTTTACATATTTTTGTGCCTTGTCTGTATTTCATACATATTATTGCTGTCCTTTATCTGCCCTCAGGTTGCAATATAACTTTATAACAAACAGCAGGCAGCCCACAGACAGAGTGGAGTGCAAAATAATAATATAATGATAATGGCTCTCAGTGATTTGCTTGATTATTCAGGTTTTATCCATACATAAGATTATGTTTCAAGCTAAGTTCAGCTTTGGGGCAAATATTATTGGCCAGTAAGGCGGATGTAGGCAAAAGGTTATGTATTGGAATGGTAGGGAAGTACAAAGAGCGGTAAGACCTGTGGTTCACGTTTTTTTTTCTTGCATACAGTCGAGGATATTAAATTTAAGGCTGTATGTAGACAATGATGCGATTGTTTTATGTTTTGCAGGCGTAGGACTGTGAGGGAAGTGTTCCACTGCTTTACAGTTGGTAAGTGCTTCCTTAAAACATGTTTTTTATTCTTGTAGTTCACAACTTTTTTGTAGAAAGTTTTTCATTGTTTTCACTGCACAAGGTTGGAGAAAGTAAGGGTGAAAATTAATATTGTTCGAGATATGGCATGCAGTGGGCTCCTGCTGACCTATGACCCTTATGAGGACAAGCCGTATAAAAAAGTGAATGAATGAATATAGCCTACAGTAATTGATGCACTTCTCCGAAAATCACAAGCTCGCTTTTATTATGCACAAATGTGTGGTCGAAAGAAAAAGAAAGACAAAAACAGTAAGTGGGTATTTGTGTTTCTCAATAACGTAATTCTGACTGGGGAAGTCAAATTTACTGCATTTAAGTGCTCAAAAATACAATACATCTACACTCAAAACACAGTTCAGTTCCATTTTAAATACTAATGGTTTTATATTTGTAGATAAATATTGATTTTGATCCAAAAAAACATTTTGTTTTGTTTATGTTGTGGTATAGTTGTTTAGTTATTTGAGCTGTGACAAAAGCTAAATATTTGTTTAATTTATGCTTCAAATGTGTCTTTTTTTTAGTCAGCAACTGATATTTTCCTGAAACTTACATATGTTCTACTGCTGAATCCCAAAGAACACAAAAAGGTAGTAACGTAATTTTTTTTTGATAAAAAACTTTAGTGTAATCTTTCTTTTGGTGGGTTTCATGTCTATATGGTATGTATATATATATATATATGTGTGTGTGTGTGTGTGTATATATGTGTTATGTGTGTGTATATATATATATATGTATATATATGTGTATATATATCTATATATATAGTACATATATACACGAGTATACATAATTTTGTCCTTTGTTTATCTTTTTGTTCATAAAATACAGCAAAATTGGGCATATGATGAATCATGATCAGTTAAATTGTAAATTCATAATTAAGTATATATATATATGTATATAGAATCTATATCGATACGTGTATCAAAAGTAGTGCATAACACATTAACAGCAGTAACTATGTTTTTAGCATAATTAGATGCTCAATCATGTGCATCATATCAAGCCATATCAAACAAACAGAGGCTTTATTCTGACTTGAACACAACAGCAGTACAGTTCCAACATCGTTTATGTATCTCTTATTGAAAAACACCTCTATAGTCCGCTCAGAATCGGTACAACACATCCTCATTGTCACTAGAAGCCCACGGGATGCATTTACGAACACGTCCAACATCAAAACAAGGTTAACGAGGTCTTTGTTTTGCATGCATGTCTTAATTTACACAGTGTCTTTGAACACAAGCCCCAATTGCTCATAATAACATGGTTAAAGTGTGATTCAAATGATCTGCTACCATTAAAGAAACTCGTGTTGGGCAAATGCATTTTCATATGTGGTATCTTTTAGCTTGATATACATTTTCAGTTCATTTTGTTTATCTTTTCGTTGACAAAATACGGTAAAATGCATATTTCACACATAGTTGCAAATATTGATTAATCATTATAAATTATTTTCAAAGCTGATTAATTGGAACATTGATCATCATTTGACATTTTTAATATACATACAATGTTTATATACTACATATACTTTCGAATACATCAAATTCTCTACAAGCAGCACAGTTCGTCAGCAGAGAGCAGTATTATTATTGACATATTGTCGAAGTACACATTACAGATAAGTGGAAACATCCAACACAGCCGCTGACCACAGGTGTCCATCTTAACAGGAGCTGATGTATGTAAATGACATGTAAATGTGCCACCCAGACTGACCCTGTAGCCTCCATGTCAATTTGTGAGCGGTTGCTCACCAATCATCCTCTCCTAAATGAGTTGACAATAGAGCCATGTATTGATCTGGTCAGGACTCAGGGAGAAGGGTCAAGAGCATGACTTACGTACACATCTACATAATGTCTGCAGGTACAATCTAGCATTAGCATCACTGATACACTCTTGTTCTGTCTATCAGCTGTATGTGACAGCTTGATATATACATTAGACACACTGAGACAGAAAAATTGATATACTTTAATGAATTAATAACACCAAGCAAGTCCAAATTAAAATGAATTTATTAACCTGTGAATACCTTGTTTCAGGAAACTTGAGCAGGGGTGTTCAAAGTTTGCCCTGGGGGCCATAATGGCCCACAGCTATTTTTTTATTGGCTACACATTCTACAAATATAAAGAAACAACAGCCAGTAATTTTAGAAGAATACTGATGAAATATTAAAGGAGGACAGTCATAATATGAATAGAATAAAATGTTGAAATACAGTCATCCATCATTTACAATTAATTGGTTCCAGACTTGAGCGCAGTAAGTGAATTTCCATGAAGTAGGATTCAACATTAATATACAGAATATTTTCTTAGTTAGAGCATAGAAAACCTTTTTATGACTTTCTAAATACAGTTTTTGACATTATCAAAGCCCTGTGGACATGAAATAAGACACCTATAGTCACCTTTACGGAACATTGTGCAGGCTACATGATCACTGCAGGGACATAACAGACAGCGGCTGCTAGCATAGCAAGCTACAGCACTATCTAGCTATCTAGTTAGCCTCTCCAATTTACTCATTCTAACGGTGTGTCAAACAGAGTGTAGAAAAAGGAAAAAACCACTTCCGCAGCATATGGGAGGAGGACTTTTCTTCACTCTATCATGTCAGACATACCATGGCTGAGAAAAAAAGAGAGATGAAATACTGTAAAAAAAAATTAAAATAAAAACAAAAGCTGGGAGGCGGGCTGTTTTTTTCATTAAATATAAAAAAATGTCTCAACATATCTACATTAAAAATCAATGGATTTTTCAGAATGCTGCCCTTATTAGAAAAGGTTTGTACACTGCTGCTTCAGAATGTTTACATCCCAAAAAACTGTGACCTTGTGAAACTCCATCTCCAACATTTTTATCGTATCTATTGCATTCGGTTTTATGTGTTGGTGATGTTTAAAAATAGTTAACTTTTAATGTGTTTTTTGACTAAACACGCTTTAACACAAGAGGCTACATGTACATAGGTTGAGGATACAGCTAAAAGCAACGTACTAAAAAGAGCCTAGAACCTTTTACATCTGGCCAGATGAGGCAGGGAGAATGCAGGGAAATTCCATTTGTAACTACTAGTTCACCTTCTTGCATACTGAAACTTCCCCACGTCCCTCACTCCCTTTCTGATTCATTTGGAGTGACCAGTGATAGAGCAACATCTGGAAGGAGCAGCAGTTTTCACTGCCAGTGTTTTTTTTGGTCGAGATCCTGGCCCCTGATAATCCATCTCCCTCCTCATTAAAGGAGCTGAATAAACATGGGCCTCTTCCAGTTGTTCCTATGAATTTCCTCAGCAGGCGTCAGGAGACCTAAGCAGGGGCTACCGGATCAAAGCTGCCGCCAGCCCCTAGTTGCACCCAGAGTGAGAGTGTGTTCCGGGGTTGGGCCCATTACCTTTTTCCCCGAGAGCCCCAGAGGCCACTGGGTCACAGAGGCAGTCAGCTCACTGGTCTGGGATCAGCAGAGGAGGAGGGGAAAAGAAAGTAAGTAATTGGAAAGGAAACAAGGGGAAGGAGAAAATATGATTGGGAGTGCGGAAAGAAGACCTGTGACTACGGTTGGGCATCAAGTCTCGAGTATCGATGGGAACCGGTACTAACATTCTGGTTCTTCTAGGATCGTTCAAGTGTTTTTATTTCCATCCCTAGTTTCCATCAGAAAACAGCATTTTAGCGACAACATTGGCAACATGTCATGTGGTCATTACATGTTTTTTGAGGGACTACCAGTGTTTAAAAAAATTGAGTAGACCCACTGATTGTGGTGGGGAATGGCTATTAGCAACTCCAGACTCGGTGGGCTGATAATTTGCACCCCGCTCCTTGTATGCACAATCTATATTGCTACATAGACAGCCGTTTTTGTTCTATTACTTACTAATAAATTGTTACTGTTTGCTCTTCTGGCTCTTGGACACGACCAAGTAATGTTGGAAAGGTGTCGGGGTTCAGCAACAGTTTGTCGGCTGACCCATGTTCATAAAACAGTCCAGTGTGAAATGTTGTTGACAGATTAAACTTTTTAATTTTGCTGGTAGGGAATCAGGAACTCAAACCACTTCTGCCTGATTTTTGCCTCGTTAGGAATTGTAAAGAAGTTTAGCTTTCTCTTACACACTTGCTAACACCGCAAACAAAGAAGCACAGCTTTGGGGAGGGCCGACAGCGCATGCCCATATAAGGAAACAGCACTCTGTGACATCACAAACAGCCAGTGTTAGAACACTCTCTGAAACAGAGCGTTCAGAGCCATCCCAAACGTCTTTCAGGACTCACTTCCAAATTCTCAAACCTCATTATCTGAAACTTTGGCATCATTTAACACAAGAGTACAACATTTTAACAATATTTACAGGTCATAAAAGTCGAAAAAGCATAAAAGCATATCCTAGTTATGGCGTTCTTACAGTAACAGACATTTTTGAGGTTTAATTCCAATCAGTTCTGTAAAAATGACTTCCTAAAGTGGAAGTACGTATATCTTTGAAGGACAGTTCTGGCAGCCAATGGAGGTGCTCCCCAAACATTATAAAACATGTTCTTATTGATTGTTTAACAGAACTTTTGCATCTCAGTGGTACATGCATGATAAAATCATTGTGGATTTACCTGCTTGTCGATGGATAAGAAGAGATTCAGGTCATCTTCAAGTAACAGCAAGTTATTACGTTATTGAGATTTACCTCCTCAAGCTAAAACTGATTCATCTTTTGAGCCTTGACTGTTCATCTGGCCTCATTTTTAACACAAGTGCTGTTCGATTTTGAAGAATAAATTCTAATGTTGTGCACATTTGTTATAGCCATGACAAGAAAGCCTATGGGAAATACCAGTGTAAACTACCATGTTGTCTTAATGTAACATCATTTTTTATTTTTTACAGTATTTGTACTGTACTATGCAGTAAGTGCAAATATTTACGGGGTTACCTTTATCACCACAGTTTGACGTAAAGCATCTGAATAAGTGTCTTTATTTGACAAGTTGGCAATGAGAATGGATTACACACATACAGACACATGCACGCACACACACACACACTCACACACACACAAAACAAATATTAAATGACCAATGTAATTAACTTATCTGGCTTGTAGCATGATAGGTAGGGATGTGCTTGGAAATGACCATCGTGTTTGTGGGATTGTAAATGTCCACTGTGTGTGTGTGTGTGTGTGTGTGTGTGTGTGTATAAATGGCCCTGTGGTCGTCATCAGCCTCCCATCAGCCCCTCCATTAGTTACTGAGCTGTGGGTCTGTGCTGGGAGCCCACCTGCCCTGAATACAGATTAGGTAAGGAGAGTATGAGCTGCAAACACAATGAAGACAAACACACACTCACAAATGATAAAAATTAATATAGTGTTTACTTGCACATGCAATTCCATAATTTATGGCAAACTCCTAAATAGGATAATTGGCCGGTGTGCACCTTAATGATTGAGATGCTGCAATAAGAGACATAAAACAATAGTGAAGCCGTTGAAGATATTTCCTTTGGCTGTGAAAAAGCACACAGACTTACAAGTACTTCATCTGGTGGCAGGCGGCACATCATAGCTTACACACTCTGAAATAACGTCACACACTGCAGAGTACACACAGCACAAAAGCAAACATGGTTGCCTACTTCGCTTGTCCTTCTGGAGCTTTAGACCCACACACTCGTGACGGGAAATCTGCAGGCAGTCATTAAAGCGAGCCAAGCAAACACACCGGCGCCATGCTCATGCACACACTGTTTTCACCACTGTTGTCTTGATGCATGTGTGCACTGACAAGCATGGAGACACAATGAGAAAATGTATCTGAAACAATACGTATGGAAAAGGAACAGTGCTTAGGTTTATATGGTTGCTAATAACTTCGGTATTGGACTGTATCCTAAATAAAAAAAAAACATATTATGGTGCTTACAGCATATTCTATTTGGCATAAATTATTTTTTAATGAAATGTGAGAAATTGTTTGTCCATTTGTTGCTATTCAGTTTCACACACGATGAAGACATTGTCTCGCTAAATCAAGTCATTAAACATAAAAAGAAAATAAAAGCCGGTGCTTGCAATTTTAAGGAGAAATTATCACTTTTTTTAATCATAATAAATATTTTGGACACAAAATAAATGCTATCCAATGTAGTTACTGTATATTAAATCGGATCAAATGAATGAATACTCAAATACGTTTTTAATTTACCACTAAAAAGCTTGAAAACTGAACTTAAAAGGGTTATAGAGTCATCATCATCATTTAAAAGGTGTATGAACATTGAATCCTGTCACAATATTAAAGCAAACTACTGTATTTGATCATGTGATTTAGATCTTTAGCTTTAGTATTTCTAATATCACAATAACAGAACAGTATATGTCTTAGAGATTCGCCAAATAGGAAAGGGTGCATGATGAGTTTGAGTTGTGGTGTGTCCCCTCTGACAGCGCAATGGGGCCCATGGGAGACCTGGGTCAGAGGGTCTCCCAACTATTCCCCCCCTCCCTTTTAACATTACTTTGCCATTTCAAGTCACCTAGTTTCTATTTCCTCCAATAATAGCTAATAAGCTTTTCTGTCGGAAATCACAGACGCTTGCGAGTGCTGGCGCTGAGGCCCGCCTGAATGGCCTGTAATTGCGGTCCACAAGTCCCCTTTTAGTTTATTTTTTTGCAGTGTTTTTGGATTGACTGCCCCCCCCTACCTCCAACCCCCAAGTCCTCTTGGTCCTGTGCGCTTTGCGGCTGATTGCATGCGGCGCATGCCCCACACTCAGTAATCAGACAGGCGCTAAAGAAGGGAGCAAAACAGCAACTCAAGGACCTTTTATAATTGGGAGGGATTTGGGGTGCAGATGGACTTTACATTTGGTACCAGAAAAAGATTGCGATCGTGTTTGGGCTGGAGAAAGGGTGGTTGCGGCAACAAAGGTGGCAAAAGCCTCCATTTGATTCATTGTGGTGCAGTTATGAGTCATCGTCTTGTATTTCTCTGTTGTTCCCGTGTCACTGGAAGTGGGATGGCATCATTTTGCATGCCAAAATCAAGTACATTTTAAGAACCACTTGCTTTTAGGACCAGCGTTACAGATTTAACTGCACAGCCACTATATGCTTAACACTGGATCAAATTGATAGTACGCCTTTTTCTCCAAATATGTCAGCCACTTATCTTGATTTTTATTGTTGTGTGAAGTGATTTAGACCTATTAAGGAGTTTGTGACATTGAGTTTAAAATTTTTCCTCTTACTGACGTTTGGATTTTTTTGCATTATGTTTATTACCATAGGGAAGTTTCATAGAAAGCCACTGAATGGCTGAAATGATTTGTAATCATGTGCTCATGTGATCTCATAATACGTCTGACATGAACAAAATTCACAGATTTTCAACAATGTGAAACTACTTTTTACCCAAGCATATCCTAATGTAATCCACTAAAGAGTTATTTCTCACATATAGCAATGGTACAATAGGTAAATAAGATTTAACATTTCATAATTAATACCTCTATGACTGATCTTTAATATGTATGCAAATTATTCATATCATTAATGTACTCCAGTAAATAGATGAGGCCTGTGAGATTGGGTTGGCACAAAACGGGCAAAAAATATTCTAGTAAAAGCAAACTAGCGGCTAATAAATAGCTTAGTTTTTAATTACATGGTGAAAACTGTTAGGAGTTACTGTAGGGGAAAGAAAACAAACCTGTCCCCAAAGACACCCTCAGTGGCTCCTCCTCAAGTTCCACAGGCCACAGTCCAGCCTTGGTTAAAGAGTAAAAACATGCTTGTTTCCTTCTCAGAGCAGTTCATGCTGCTGTTTTCTTGCAACTGTGTCTCAAATTAAAGTTGTATCTAGAAACCCAAACATACGTGCAGTACAGCTGAGCACCACAGTATATTCGGGTCTGACATACGTATCTATTTTGAGGGGCAGACAATGATTCGGAGTGGAATCGGTGTGTTCCATTACGTGTATTCTTAGCTGACTCTTTTTAGCTGTTTTTTATATGTTTATAAGTTTATCAGATATTTATCAGTTTGTTTATCAGATAAAGATGGTGGAATGATGATGGGCAACATTCCCAAAAAGTGTAGTTTTCCTTTAAGTCAGAGTTCAGTGTAGCTCAATACGTAATCTTTACACTTAGTGTAGCATTTTACTATGAAACTTAAACAAAACACCTGAAAAACAGTCAGTAGTGTCTATACAGTATCAACCCATATTTTCACATTTTATTGCATATCACCTGACCTGTAAATCTCTTGTAGATCATAATTGTTCCATGCAAATATATTTTTCTGGAGCAAAATTCTAGTGTTGATAATGAATCATGTTTCATTCCGCCAAGAAAAGCAAAAAAAAAAAAAAAAAAGAAAAACAACACACCTACCCATAGCATAAACCATATTTGTACATTACAAGAAATCAATGTAAGAACCTGCCTAAAACATGTTATGTGTCTATAAACTAGTTAGTTAGATTTGTGGGACCTCTCAGTTTGGTTCTACGCATACAGGATAATAAACTTGACCTGAAACACAGAAATATTGCATTGTGGGTAATTTCTCTTGACGAGCCAATCGATAATTATTACAGAGCATGTATTTCCACCATCAGGGCACTAATGAGAGACACTGAGGTGATAGACGCTACCACAAAAAGGCAGAGAACCACTTAACCAGTGCAATGGCATTATTTTGTCAAGACCCTTCTCCAAGTCGTTCATCTCAAAACAACAAAACAACAAATTACAATATATAGTGTAGAATATGCACAGAATCATGCACAAAAAGTTGATATATGCCGTGCAAAACTATCTCACATGCACTACTTGTGTCTTAAAATGTAATCATGAAGGAGTGAATGAGTGAAATGAGCTTGCAATAAAACATTGTAAGGTGTAAGCTATTGCAGGGTGGTTGTGGAATTTTGTTTTGATACAATTTTATGTGTGTATTTATTTTTGTATTTTTCGACAGTCACGCAGAGTCGGGCAATCTTTATTACTTTATTTTGAAATGAACACATGAATAACAGTGCAATTCCAACAGCATATACAGTATGTGTTGCAAAAAACGCCTCTCCGTTTGCTTCCTCGTTCTCACCACACTACTGCGAGGTGCATTCACAGACACTCTGAACTTTGAACATCACAGTAACATCACATGCTCGGAAAACCCATGAAAAAAAACTCAAAATATGTGAATTCAGTTTAAATTACGTGGTGCCTTTGAACGCAACCACTGAGTGCTTATAATAATACAGTTATAGTGTGATAAAAAAATACAGCAAACAGCAAGTACAGAAAATGTTACGCAAATAGATTTTCAGACATGTGTGGTATCGTAATGTACATTCAAATATACATAACATACATAAATATATCCTCACAAAGGGAAAGTATGCTGTCCAGAAATTCCAATGTGTGAGCATAAAGGTACTATTGGGGTGTTATTGTTAGTCTAGAGGGCTCTAATAATGACTAAAAATGTTTTTACAATGTCCTAAACATTCATTCATTTTCTATCGCTTTTCCTCACGAGGGTCGCGGGGTATGCTGGAGCCTATCCCAGCTGACTTCAGGTGAGAGGTGGGGTACACCCTATAACCATGTTTCTATTCATGGGCATATTTCATAGAAAATAACAAATGGTGAATCATCCGAATAATAAAATTCCAGCCAAAAGTTATGAATGATGCTGGCATGAGTCGCTGCTGCAACACCGTCCTCAAACATGGTGGAAATGCAATCTGTAAAGGTTGAATCAGGGCTGAAGAAAATGTCTTCAATAAACACGAAGAGTCCAGTCATCTGGTTCAACCTTTGTGGATTAACCACGGACTGGATTGTTGGGAATCTCCGCAGACACATGGTGGACATGCCATCAACCTTCCAAAAAGATACTATATTTTGCAAAGTAAATCATTTATTCTGCAATGATTTAAAAGTAGTCAGGGGATTTATGAATTTTTAAACAAGATATGTGACTAAAATCGTAAGCACCGTAATTCAAAAACGCTGTGTTTTTCCTCCTAATTAAAGTGTGGATCTTTTGGAAAATTCCTTTAACGTGAAAGTCTCTCTCAGATTTCAGCATTAAATGTTGAAGCAGCACAAAAAAGTTGTTATAGCACTAAAATTGTACACTCCTTTATGCTGCAGATGGCGTGCCTAAAATCGTGTTATTAAGCTTAACGCTGTGTTCTGTAAATGTTAAAAAAAATGCTATCTTTAGGTAACTTTGCACTAAATTTGAATGTTTTTTTTTTACCTATGTTTATAAGTGTTCCTATTTTGTTACATGCAAAAATTTGCAAAAATATAATTTTAAAGTAATGCAAAGAGACTTAATTTCTTGGAAAAACATCATGTTTTCCTATTGGAAGTTGATAGATGAACCCACCTCCCATGTGTTGTGTCTGTGTGTTGCTGTTTCACGTTTCATTTTCAGAGTAACTGTATGTTTATGTGCACATTTCCTTAATTGCATTAAGAGGATGACGCACTTTCTTACTCTGTTTAAGCTCACTTTAATTGCCTCTGAATGGTGCACTGGGGAAGCGGGGACTGAAGGCACAATGTGGACATGCAATTAGCTATCTTTCATAAGCTGCTTCGGGGGAGGAAGGAAATACGAGCAAGGGCTCCAATTCATGGAGGAATTTGGCACGCGAGGCAACAAATGCTATTTCGTGGTGGCATCTTGATGGACTGACATTTTATTCATTAAAGAGTCAGACATTTGGGGAAAGCAAGACAGAGAGAAGTGGTCAAAGGGAGCGAGGCGCTGTGATAAAAAGGCGTAGACACCACCAAGATAGAGGTGAGGTGCAAATAAGAAATGAAGACGGAGGGAGTGAGCTAAGAGTGATTGAGGGAGATCACACCGTGATGCATGTGTGTGCGAGCCCTGGCAAAATGTCACTTTAGTTGTGAAAAAGTGCCACCATGATGACAATACGTCTCCAGGAACCATCCGGCATGTGCTGGATCCTGGGAATTGCACCCATTTTACATATTTCACCCAAAGTGACATATCAAGTGGAACACATGCAGGATACTTCCTGTTGGAAAAATAATACCAACGCTCCTTCATTTGCTTCTGTCGTAAAAAGGACCGTTTTATCGCTTTCCAACATAAACGTTTTCATATTCCTTCCTTGATCGTAATAATGGCTGTGCAGTCCATAAAACCTTTATACTTTATAAATATTAATTTCTTCTGAACATATTTTTAGGCATGTCTAATGTGGACTGATGATAATCACATAAGTAGCTCTTAAAACACGCTATTAGTTTACGATCCTTTATCCAGATTGGAATCGAGCTGCGCCAGCATTTTTCAAGTGTATAAATTCATAAGAGTAAATGTAAATGACGTCATGCATTAAGTTAATGGCATTGTTGCATATTTCCCGAGCTTTTAATAGCACACAATGCAATAGGTACAACACATATTCGTACCACGCTAACCCCTCCTTCTCCCTGTCACGCTCCTCATTTTTCTTTGCTCATTCCCCCCCGTTTTTCATTTTTCCCCTCCTGTGACACCCCACCCCTTCCCCCATCTTGGACAACCTCGCCCTGTCCCCCCTGTCTCTCCCCATCTCCCCCTTTCTCTCATCCCCACTCACATCTCCCCATCCCTTTCTCTCCCTCTCTCTTTTTTCATTTAATAGTGGACCTCGGAGTGGTTGCCATGTCGACCAGCCGGCATATTACTATGGCAACCGGTCTGAGCGAGACAAGGCTGCTGATTAGGGAGAGATGTCTAGTGTTGCCTGTCCAGAGGAGGGTGGGGAGGAAAAAGCGGGGAAATGGTGTTGGGGTGCTGGAGGGGGACTGCATATTATGGAGCTGCATATTGTACATGTGGATATCCGTGTGTGTGTGTGTGTATTCTGCATGCTTGCATCTGAAAAAAGGCTGGTCACTTTTTTAATAGCAAGTCAAAGCCCACACATAATATTACTTGCAGCCATGTACTGCCTTACACTATCCATATGATTACAGTCTGACTGTACATTTATGGAAATGGTGGAATAGTGTCGAAGCACACTTGCCGTGAATAAATATGCTCATTATACTTTTGTGGTGCAGGTTCTGGACTCGAACTTGACTGCACATGTGCTGCTACTGGACTCAGGTGGGCTCGCATCTAGTGATATGACATGTGAGGGACAGACCATTTTTTTAAGCTGAACCCTTCCACAGGAGCACTAATGAACATAGTAGAGGACGCCACAGACCTCCCAGATCCATCAGAGAAACTAATTACAAAGATCCAATTAAAGACAGAGGGGGGGTTGGAGGGGAGATTGGAGTTGGGAGTCACCAATGGGCCCAGTCAAGCCGTCAGCTCATTGAAGATCGTAATTATGGTTTATTTATTATTCATCCTTGAGCTAAATAAGAGCCTGGCATTTCAATAATAATAATAAGCACAGATAAAAAGGCAGCAAAAACTACAGACTTACTAATTGCTGTGCTTTGGAGATTAAACGACTGGAAAAATGTTGTTGTTTACTTATTCATAACATCCAGAAGCAGCATAACCGCGTAGCAATCCACACAGCAAATTAGGTTTTCCTCATGAGATCTCCCTGGTGGACATAATCCTCAACAAAACCAGGATGCCATGCCTCCCTTAACAAGTGTGTGTGTGTGTGTGTGTGTGTGTGTGTGCGTGCGGTGTAGGTCTGTAGCACTGGGCAGACATTTAATGGCTGGCTGTTTTTATTCTGATGAGGTCTCATTAGGTTGTGATGTGAAGATTGATGTTTGGTCTGAAAGCTGAGACATGAGAAAATATACATGTTGCATATTATATTTCTATGCAAAAGTTTTGTTTAGTATTCAGGAACGGAAAACAGAAAATTTTGTTATTTTAACAATATATTTCACAGTAGACATTATGACATAATAAATAGTAGGACATTTCAAAATTCATAGAGATAAGGCACAGTGGTCAAGGAAGACCCCCTTAATATTTGGCAGTCATTTGAATAAAGTTCCTATCACAGGAATATATTTTCACCATTTTAGTCATGACATCAATGGAACTGTCCATCATCTCAATCATAACGCCAATAAAAAACACATTTGTCAGTTTTGTTTAATTGTTACAAATGTAATTTTGCCTATTAACTTGCACATTAGAATTGTTAGTATATACAGTATTTATACAGCATATGTTATAAAAAAAGAATAACTGTGTGTAAAGGTGATAATAGGGATGTTATTTCTAGTCTACAGGGTTTTTATAATGGTAAAAATTATATTTAAGAAGTCATACAAAGGTTTTCTATGATATAACTGCGAAAACATTTCGTTTCGTAATATTGAATCTTACTTTGCGGAAATTCATACATTAACACGGCGTTTCTCAGGAAGTGACGCATTGACGACATATGTTGAATAAGGAGATCATTGTCACAGAATATTTTTTAGTTGACAAATTCACTTGTCGTCTTAATGAGATAATACATTCACAAAACATGTTCAAGTCCAGGATGGAATTCATATAGCGATCAGCAGCTTTTTCCATATACAGCCATCTTCTCTCTGCCTCTCTTTCCCCTAAACTGAACTCTTAAGGCACCTCATCATAAGACTGCCAGCTCTTGGCCTCACTGGCTGTGGCAGAGGTGAAGAATATCACATCATCATAAAGTGGAGATGGCATTACACTCATCACAAATTATAGATGAATTTTAGTGTGTGCTGGAAGGCCTGGTAGTCTAGTGCTTCACTCAAGTGACTCTCATAGCCTGCAATCCCCTTCAGCCTCCAATTGGAAGTATTTATCAAGACAGTCCATATGAGCATCGAGCATGTGTGGTTTATATTGTGTGTAATGTTGAATGTGTATTGTTTAAGGGAAAATGTGATTGCGATACCTAACACTACAGCAGCACTCTTGGTAGCGAGGCTGGATAATGTAAAGGCGGGCTGCTGTCGATACACCTCAAGAATAGAGTAACAGTTTCATAACGTTCCTTTGGGTTTCTATTTCAAGCTGCTGCTATTTCATAAATGCCAGCTGTATTGTATTGTTGTTCTTACAGTAAGCTATTGCACATCACAACACGTTTTCCTCCCGTATTGGATCTCATTTGATTTCAGGTGTACTGAATGGAGCGTCTAGTGAGTTAAAATTATTGTATTTTGGAAAGCATGAGCAATAATCGTATAGTCGTCCCTCGAAAATTTGCTGCTTTATTTTATCAGGGTTTAAAAAAACAAATACATTACTAAATTATTACTGTTTGCGGTTAGCTATGCTCTAGTATTTCAGCAAAATTGAAGCATTCTTGGACCTAACTTGGGCATTTTCAAAGATGAAAAAGCAAAATTTGCATTTAAAGTAATATGTTGTATTCTACACTGGTCACAATATGTCAGCTTGATACATTGATGAGACAAGAGCCACAGAAAGTATGCTGTCCAGAAATTCTAATGTGTGAGTATAAAGGTACTATAGGGGTGTTATTATTAGTCTAGAGGGCTCTAACAATGACTAAAAAATGTTTTTACAATGTCATAAACAGGTTTTCTATATTCTTAATTCATTCATTCATTCATTTTCTACTGCTTATCTTCGTGAGGATCGCAGGGTATGCTGGAGCCTATCCCAGCTGTCTTCAGGCGAGAGGCGGGGTACACCCTGGACTGGTCGCCAGCCAATTACAGGGCACATATAGATTCATACCTATAGACAATTTGGAGTCGCCAATTAACCTATCATGGTTTTGGAATGTGGGAGGAAACCGGAGTACCCGGAGAAAACCCACGCATGCACGGGGAGAACATGCAAACTCCACACAGAGATTCCTGAGAGTAGAAGGTTTTTTACAAAAACTACAAAACTATTTCATTTAAATGAAAAAAATTCAGAATTCACTTAACCAATTAAACAAAAGTGAGAAATTCATTTCACTTTTTCTGAAACAGAGCTAAAATAAAAATAAAAATGAATTTTTAAAAAACAAAGCAACTACACTTCAGCTCATAGGAAACGATGAAGAGCATGCTACATACAGTATTTCCGATTGCATATTCATGCTGGCAATATGCTTGATCCCGTGTGTCATTATGTATTTGTTTTGTATATGCACCTTTGAAGAAAGTTGCACCACTGTCTTTTGTGTTATTGCAGCACAGTGTTATGTTCATCTCAATGCCTTTGTCCTTGAATCCCAAAGGATCCTTGCTAATATACTTATATTAGGCCAATCAAGCAGCTGCAGACAGTGTAATTGAATAGTCAATACCTGGAAGAATAGTAAGCAATGTTTAGAGACGTCTATATTTATGTTAATTGAGTATTTTCTTCCCTCTCCTCTCTACAATATGTCATCTCACACAAAATGTAAGGCCATATAGTACATTAGGTGTGCTGTTAGTAATGATCATAAGTTGAGTGCACGTGCATACATATTTACTATTTTGACCTTGCTGCAAATGATCTGTGGAAAGCAGAGGCTTTGTGTCCCCTCTTTTATTCCTCTCCATTTCAAAATCTTCTAGTTCCATTTTTAAACCATCCAGACTAGTTGGATAAAAGGTTATAGTAACACAGTGCAGCTGAAATGGGACATGACAGACAGAGCCATTGACTTTATTGATTGATTCCATTAAAGTATTCTAATCCAGTTGCATGCTTATAGGTTTTGTCTGGGCTTATAAAAAAAAAGCTTGTGGAATTTGTCAGAGGAAGCTCTATGGGAGGATAACAGTGCTGTGATATGGAAATGACTAATAATTGTCTTTTGTCTTTGATGCAGATCATTTTCCTGAATTTGTCAGCGGACAATGCAGTTCACTTTTTGTGGTTCATGTATTGGCTTCCTGAGTTGGGACTATAAACAAAGGAAGATTTTCCATAAGGGCTGCAATAGAGTGAACAAACATAACATGAAACATTATCTAACATGAATGTACCTGTAGGTATAACGCTGCGATACAGTTAACACATTGTTGATGAATGGCACCGGTGTTTGTTTGGAACCATACTAGATCAGTTGACTTGGTCCACACCTAAGTTTGAATCCTGTGTCCCCATGCTTACTGAAGGAACCTCACTAAAATTAATTACAGTTGGATGAAAACAGAACTGTGAAATCACCTTGGATAACAGGCATAAAGACATGTATTATGTTTTTGGAACAGACACCTCTATATGGACTTGTGTATGTAAACTGACTTTTTTTTACTGCTGAACTGCTGGACACAAAAACGTTCAACATTTGGCAAAACATATGCTACCCTACTGTGTTATTACCTGTGTTGTTATTTTTCAGACAAAAACATTATTATATTAAACTCCACAATTACACCCATTGGTTGGACTGACTTGAGATTTCTCACACAGCTCAATGTGCTCTGCAAAAGATGCACATTAATTGTAGCGTTTTTAGCCAAATCACTACAAAATTTGGTACACACCTTTAGAGGAGGGACAAACACATGCCTGTAAATTTTGAGAAATTTTGGTTGGAAAAATGGCTGCATGGCAGCCGATTGGTCAGAGTTCAATTCCACTCTCGGCCATCTCTGTGTGGAGTATTCATGTTCTCCCCGTGCATGCGTGGGTTTTCTCTGGGTATTCCGGTTTCCTCCCACATTCCAAAAACATGCTAGGTTAATTGGCGACTCCAAATTGTCCATAGGTATGAATGTGAGTGTGAATGGTTGTTTGTCTATATGTGCCCTGTGATTGGCTGGCGACCAGTCCAGGGTGTACCCCGCCTCTCGCTTGAAGACAGCTGGGATAGGCTCCAGCACCCCTGTGACTCTTGTGAGGATAAGCGGTAGAAAATGAATGAATGAAAGGTTGGAAGAACATGGCTGCCATGAAGCAGAATGTATTTACAGGGGCTTGGAATGGACTTGACCGTAAGACATTAACCATTTATTTAATGATCATAAAACTTTGAGGATTACACGTGTCTTCTAAAGCATTTTGAGCACAACCCACTGGGGAGGCCACAAATATAATTTTCATAAAAAAAAAATTGAGACGCACCATGTGCTATTTCCTATGGCGTGGCACTTTTATTGTACATTGTTGCCACCCACATGATCACAAATGACAAAAATTTATTTTTATATCAATTACAGACTTGCCTTGAGCATTTCCATCCATTTTTCCCAATTTACAGTATTGCTCCAATGTTAGCAGGCTAGACTCTACTACGAATAGACTCTTTTAGTTGAGCTCCTCTAAGTGCTCTTGTTCTTAATGTAGATGCTCCACATGGGTGGACACGCATGGCCATTCGCACAGGATAACAACAGACTCCACAGACAAAACACATCGCCCTATTGCTCTCCCGGCACACTCAGACAAACACGTGCACGCTGACCAGATCACACCCCCTCGGGGCTGTGGCCAGCGCTTGAGCAATGTCTCCCCAGGGGGCTGATATTTTATAGTTTGTGTCCATCAGTGCCATAGCCCAGGGCGCCAGGGTTGACAGTAAGTGCTCTCAACACCGGCGACACTGATTCATCTGTGCTATGACACAGATGAGAAAGAGAGAGTGGGGGTGGGGGGGCTGATGCGCATATTCTGTTTACCATCAGTATATCTTGTACTGAACTCCAAACTGCTTTCACTTTTGGTGGGTTCATGGGCGCTCAGCACAGACACCATGCTCGACTAAAATATGGCGGCCTAATGGGCTCCGCTAGTTCAGTCAAACATAGTGTTTGCATTTTTTTCGCCCCTTACTTCACCAGCTAATGTAGCTCTTCTACATATATATAGGGAGGTTACCTATGAACCTCCGCCTGGTGGATCCGCATACTAAGCAATCAATGTGTCACCTCTTCTTGACAATCTATTTTTTTTTCATATGAGGCCAGTGCTCATTTTTCCTTGTCAGCAGAAGGTAATTTGCTGTATTGTGATTCGGTCCTAAAACTTGGTGACGAGGTGTCTGATAAGTGGTGAGCCCCTGACACAACCCCCCACCATACCCGAGCATCACCCACAATGTGTAGGGAAAAATATGAAGGAAGCACCCCAACCCCCATCCTATCTCCAACCAACTGCACCCAGCACCCCAACGCCTTCTTTCCAGACCAAGCCCAACATAGCAGAAGCCGAGGCAGGCTGCTAAATTAGATAAGCAGGGCTGTGGCGCAGCGCCCCTGATTAATAAAAGATGCAGTGCTCCCTGGGGATGGCCCCTCTGAGGGCCCAGCAGAATCTCGCCTCAGACAATGGAGCTTGCTCTCGCACAATGAACAGGAAATGGAGAAAATGAACCAATCATGGAAATATAACATTTAAAGCAGCACTAGCCTGTGACCCTCTGTAACATTACACATGCAGCATAATAGAGAATAATGCTTGCTAAAAGTGCAGAACGAGAAGAAAAATGTTAATATATTCACTTATTTTGGAAGCATGGCTCGCTGTTGACATATGTTGGATAGAACTATCTACTTTTGTTAGAGAACAGAAACACATTTGCATTTGTATTTGCTACTTCACATTTATGGTCAGGATCATTTATATATCAACAGTCAACACGCATGTTTTTTTTAATTCATCTAAGTTACTGATCAAGTTATTTATATTAATAAACATTTATATTGGGTACACATGCACAATCAAATGAGATTCACTACGAGAGCTGGAATAAAAACATAAAAAGCACTTGCAAAGTGTATTAATGTCCAGTTTTGACTAATATTGTCAGAGAGGTACAGATTTAACATCATATTTATTAATGTAGTTGCTCGGGGTGGTACAGAACTGCATTACATCATTCTGAGATGTGATTCTAATATTTTATTTACCATATTTAATATTTATATATGTACCTACCATATTTAGCAACCTGAGACGAGAGGGACAAAATATTAGAAAGTGTCAGGATGATGCAGTGCAGACCATTGCACCACTGCAAAACTACAACCACAATAATAAACAATATGCGGCCAATAGAAATTAATACAGTTCAGACTGTTTGGGATTAAACATTGTTATCTTTGTAAAAGCATCACTGGAGTGTGTTGGTGTGTGTGATGTTGTGACTGGTGATTTAATTTTATTAAATTTAATAACATTTTTTTAATTGTAGAATGTGCATGTGATTGGATTCCAGTTCAGTTTTATATTTATGCTCATTCCAAAAGACTATTTAACAATGCAGGTACATGTTGACAGGCTAAATTATAATACAACTTGGCAATATGAGACAGTCACCAACATGTCGGGATAAGTGAAAAATAAATAATTAGGATTATATTATTGTATGTCTACTAAAAGCAGCCTATAAAATGTTTTTTTTTTTATCCTGCTTTGGAATAAAGTTATCATTAAGTTGAAACATTCAAATGATTTTAATGTGATTTTGCATACTTTTCAATGTATAATGTTTTAGCTGGTTATTCAATGGGTCATATTATTAAGGACCCCACAGAGGTCATGGAAAAAAACAATGATGGGTAAAAAAAAAAAAAAAAAAGCTACTTTCACCATACTTCACAAATAAGAAGTCATGCCTATAAGTTGTTACACTAACTGCACCATTTCTCAGATTCAGTGGCTGTTATCAGCTGTTAAACCCCAATGGCGACACTTTGATGAGGAATTAGATTAAATACTTTAACACCTTAACGCCGACTGTCAAAAATATGTGAGCTACCGTATGGAAAGCACTTGCTACTGGTTAACTTCATCATAGTGCACCAAAATGTGTATTCAACTGAATATTCAATATTTTGGGATCATTGTAGATATGGATGGGAAAAAATAGAATGGTGTTTTTAGCATGTGTTTATTTTCATCTGTTTGACGACCTCTTGGTCCGTGGAGACTGATGTAAGATGAATGAGTGGAACCATTTTTATATTATTATTTATATAATAATAAAATGATTAAAAACATTTAAATATGTTATATGTACCATGTTTAGTATATGTTATATACTCAATCCTCGACAAAGTTTTGTGGAAATCTTGCTAAGTTGCCAACCAGCAAATGGCAAACAAATCTTGGTAGCGTCGGTGTTATTTGTGGGTGTGCATGCTTGCACTGATGATCAGTTACTGGTTCTCACAATCACCGCATCATGTGGCCATGTCATTCCAGTCTTCCATTAGCTTCTTTGACATTCATCCCACATTGGCTTTGTTACCGGGAGCATATTATCTCCTTCCCTGCTGCTGTTTGTAAAACAGCCTGCAATGAGCTAGTTGCCTATGGAGACCAACAAAATGAAGGGAATATAATCACCTGCCTTCCATTTTAAAACTCGGGCTTCAGATTTGCCTTTTAAGGTGGTGCTTTTTTAGTACTCACACCATTATACAAATGCATGCAGAGATGTGTGCCCAACTAATGCTTGTGATATGCCGTAATACGGCAGTGCGGAATAATCAAGATGAATCACTCTACACATACGTAGTATGTGTGTGCATGCAATCATGTGACTTTTCAGAGAAATGTTTCTCTTTTCGTATGTACCGTGCAATTGTCGTGAACACCGGGGCGTTTATCTTGAAATAACCTCCACCTGCTTCTGTCTGCCAACAATAGCGAGACGCTTCTAATTTTCTGCCAGATAATTCTAGTCATATTGAGATGAAAAAGGTCAAGGGTTAGCCTGTAAGATTCTGATTGGTTTTGAGCCCCTGTCCTCCCCTTGCTGGAGATAAAAATGGAAAGCAATATTTCATTTACAGCACCGCAACTCTTAGACTGCATAGTGATTTTTAGGCAATAGTTGAGTGAGGAGGTGTTGCAGTTCTGCGATGATTACAGAGCATCTAACCGTCAGCACTCGACACACAACAATGGTGCTGATGATATCTTGCATCAGCATTTTTTTTCTGTCTTTGCTTTTTAGCTGTTCAATTTTCTCCAAAGCCTTCCAAGCTACAAAGATTGATGGCTTTTGTATATGCATATGTATCGGCTGTGCACATGCAGCTGAACCTGCGTTTGACCTTCATCTGCACAATGCTTTTGGAACATTTTTTTTTTTCTAAAGCAGCAAAAGAAGGTGTAATACTGTATGGATTAATCCTGCTCAATTCCTGATGTTTAAAAAAATGCTTGATTTCTAAGCTGCCGCAGTGAATGTTATTATTTTCAGTGTTTTTTTTTCCACTAAAAATAATATTTATATTTAATTCACGTGTAAATGTATAGAGGATTGAATTGGCTGAAATCAGTACTTGCACAAAACCTGGACAGGTAATAAAGTCATATAACCAAAAGCAAATAATAAACTGCCGAAAGCATCAGGCCTAAACAAAGCCTAAGCTAATGCAACTCAAATCACAAAATCTCTCTGTCTTAATAAAGGACCCACTGACAGCTATAACAAATCTATGACATAAAAATAATTCATATTAGTGGATATTGTGTGGAAATCCCCCAAAGCATTACACACAAACAACATGAGCTCATTTATCATGTTCTTTGTCTTTTATTTCTTTGCTTGGAAGCTCGTGAATAATCTCTTTGACCTGGTTTCTTGTGCATCTTTTTTTTTTTCTTTTTTATGGTACCCTGAGGGTCATGTGTATCTCATATTATGCAGCCACCCAAACAACCGCCTCCAAAGAGCGGTCCAACTTGTGGGCGGGGCTTGAAGCTGCCCTGTAAGGTCACTGCAATGGTCACGTGACGTGCCACTGGAGCCCCTTGGGTCAAATGACGAACGAAGCTGCCAGGATCAGGAGGGTGTCAGGGGTGTTTTTGCACAAAGCATTCTATAAAAGTGTAACTGGGCTGTATTTGCCCTTTCCTCTTGCTATGTGTTCAGCCAACAGGCCCCTAAAGATCTCTTAAAAAAGTGCTGATGCACTTGCGCTCATGTAATCCTCCTTGCTCTGCTCCACCTCAACCCCTTTCCCTAACCTCTCCCCCGCCCTTCTGCATCCTCCCTCGCATTCCCTCACAGCCTGATGCTGATGCGGGCGACATGGTGATGGGATGAAGGGGGCTTGTTTGGGCCCCCAGCTAATCAGCGCACATTAGAGCATGACTAAATAAATCTTAAGTGCTGCTAATTGCTTACCAGTGAAAACAATAACAGGGCACTTGCCCAGAGGCTCTGGAGTAGTGAGGGGCTGAGGCACAGGGGACCATGTGTGAGGGGATGGTGGGGGGGCTGGCACTGGGCCAACAGGAGACACCGGCGTTATCAGTCACCCCCCTCTTCTTCCATGTTTAACTCACACACCACTTGGCACTGTCACTGCCATGTGTGCATGTGCCAGATGCCCCGCACCCGCCATATGCACAACATATTGCCTGCAGACATCATCAACCAGGAATTAGCTTTAAATGACAACTCCAGACAAGCCTGGTCCTGGTGTACAGCCATCTTACATCAGCGCATTAATAAACATGAATTAGTAATGACACAATTAGACGGGGTTGTTCTGACATTTTCTTTACATTAATGGTGTCTCCAGTGTGCACCATAAGACCTCAGACCTTTACATATTAGAAGAAGGCTTGGTTAAAAAAAGACATCAGATAGGATGACTCATCTTGGAAATGTTGACAATGTGCCGTCCTGTCCTGTCCTTTTTGGCTCTTATGAGCTGTGTTGTTTCTCTCGCAGGGTGCTTTCTGTGAGGGAGGTGTTTGAACAGCCTACAGACTACTGTGACACAAGGTACGTGTAACTCTGTAACAGACTCACACAAGTATTTAAAAGGACAGAAAAGTAAAGCGCTGGTTGAAAACTATTTTACTGCAAAATGAGCATCAATGTAAATTAGATCAGTAAGGCTGTGGTGGAAACTTTCATAATCTTTCAATGTTCAATCACTGCCATATCATAAAAAAGCCAAATTGTAGCAACCTAAGTTGGGCATTTTCAAAGATGAAAAAGCAAAATTTGCATTTAAAGTAATATGTTGCTTTCTACACTGGTCACAAGATGTCAGCTTGATACATTGATTAGACAATCACCACAGAAAGTATGCTGTCCAGAAATGCTAATGCGTGAGTATAAAGCTACTATAGGGGTGTTATTGTTAGTCTAGAGGGCTCTAATAATGACAAAAATGTTTTTACAATGTCATAAACAGGTTTTCTATATATTCTTTCATTCATTCATTCATTCATTTCCTACCGCTTATCCTTACGAGGGTCACAGGGGTGCTGGAGCCTATCCCAGCTGTCTTCGGGCGAGAGGCGGGGTACACACTGGACTGGTCGCCAGCCAATCACAGGGCACATATAGACAAACAACCATTCACACTCACATTCATATCTATGGACAATTTGGAGTCGCCAATTAACCTAGCATGTTTTTGGAATGTGGGAGGAAATTGGAGTACCCGAGAAAATCCACACATGCACGGGGAAGAACATGCAAGCTCCAAACAGAGATGGCAAAGGGTGCAATTGAAATCGGGTCTCCTAGCTGTGAGGCCTGCGTGCTAACCACTCGAACCACCGTCCAGCCTAAAAACAGAATTGTATAATGCAAAGTTTGTGAAAAATAAAACTTTGCACTCACAAACCAATTTTTCCCCAGTGATAACAATCGTGATGATTAGACACCACATGACATATCAATACATAATCAACTTAAGTTTTATTCAAGCGGAGTAATTTGGCCCTGTATGTATAGCTTCTTGGTTTGGAGCTGGTCTGTGTTAGAAGCAAAACAGAAGGCGTTCAAGGCATTTCTCACATTATTTAATGAACATGACAGTGGTGGACACCAAAAAACGATTGTTATTGGGTTTCCAAAGCTCATCCACTATGTCAGTATTATGTGTGCAGCAGAAATGTGTCCGTATTTTAAGCACAGCGCATCAGTTTTAACAACCACTGCACATCATCCTATAATAATTGCAATTAATATTTGAGCCACTCGATAAAATCGTGGTGTTATTTTTTTCTTGAAGAAGGACCAAAGATTAATTTTATTATCACTGTACTTCAATAATATAACAATCACAGCCATCAAGTTTCCATTTTACATATTTTGGATGTTAGAAGATCCTTGTAAAGATCTCTGCATGTTAGGAGTACGTGTCATGTCTGTATATAGTCTCCTGAATGTTGTCATAACTTGTAAGCTTCTGAATCCCTCTTAACTTGACAAGATTACTTCTACCGCTTTTTCCTCACGAGGATCGCGGGGGTGCTGGAGCCTATCCCAGCTGTCTTCGGGCGAGATGCGGGGTACACCCTGGACTGGTCGCCAGCCAATCACAGGGCACATATAGACAAACAACCATTCACACTCACATTCATACCTATGCACAATTTGGAGTGGCCAATTAACCTAGCATGTTTTTGGAATGTGGGAGGAAACCGGAGTACCCGGAGAAAACCCACGCATGCATGGGGAGAACATGCAAACTCCACACAGAGATGGCCAAGGGTGGAATTGAACCCTGGTCTCCTAGCTGTGAGGTCTGCGCGCTAACCACGGCACCGCCGTGCCGCCCTCTGGTAGTTCCTGTTTGGTAGTATTCAATCATTTGTTTGGCAGCACTAATTGACTCGACCAATGGTCAGTCATCATGATCACACCATTACTTTTTTTTAAGTTTTGATGAAGTCAAAATTACCCACATGCACTCAAAATCTAGAATATTGAATTCATTCATCGATTCATTCATTTTTTACTGTGTATACTCGGGCGAGAGGCGGGGTACATCCTGGACTGGTCGTCATCCAATCACAGGGCGAATATTGAATTCCTATTTTTATTTTAACCCATTTTGATAACACAAAAACCCACAGAGAAAAATTCCCCACTGTTCAGATAGAATAGACACAACTAAATGGATTCATCCTCTTTACTTTTAAGTTTTTTATTATCACCCTCTTCATTCATTAAAGATGTCCATGTTGGAACAGGATGTGATGTCAGGACACTGTTCAATCGTTCTCCTCCTCTCTTCTTGGAACGTGTGTCTCACTCTGGCTGTGTCTCCTCTGCAGTCTTTTACTGCGTTCCCATGGGACTTGTGTGCTTTTGTTAGCTTTTCTGTCAACATGTGCAGCCTAATTGCTTGATTAGTTGAGGTTGACTGGCCTGTTAATTGAATACTAATTAGGATGTGATGTGTCTAATGAAGACACTATTTTATTGTTTGGCACTCATCCAAGTGGTAGCTTTTATTTCCGAGCTGAATCAAACAGGGAGGATGAAAGAGAGCCCTGCTTTGAAAGCACATGAATCAAGTGTAGAAGGTGATAACATTTAATCAAGTTTATTTCTTGAAATTAATCTTGCTATTACATGGTGAGGAAAAATACATACACATAATTTAGCTAGTTGGAACAAAAGATATTTCATTGTATTTTTAAAATAATTATGTTCGGTACTAACTGAAGATTAAACAAAACGCTTATGCTGTTTGTTTGCTAATACTGCAGTGATTCATTACTCTGGCAACGTAAATATAGCCAAGAATTCATTAGCTGTACAATCTAATGATGACATGAGATGAAAATGTCTTTACAAAGATAAAAAGACTCAGCTTTCATTTTCATTAACATTACAGTTATTACTGTGGTTGTCGTTTGCTGTCTTGTGAAACAGCTCTGTATCCCACAGAGGGTTGTGCAATATTTTGATTATCTTGTTTAACTGTATGCAAGATGGAGCTTCTTCAATAAATCCTGGTTAGTGACCGCCCCGGTGAGCGTGTTTTTTGGTTGACGTCGGTAATTTTAGTCAAAATTTTGCCTTGGCTTGCACACATTTTCCAATTAGCGCACAATATGTTGTTATGGTGCGAAAGAACATTTGTTATTAATTGTATTTTATGTATTTTTAGCATATATGTCCTTGTTAGCTTAGTGTTCTAACAAAATGGCAATCACATGATGTCATCAGCGGTTGACTCTCACTTTTTTTGTAGTTTTACATGCATAAAACGCTTCTAAATGCATATAAATTATGCGTGAAAGAGAGAAATTGACATTAAAAGGGCAACTGCACTTTTTTGGAATTTTGCCCGTCATTCACAATCTTTATGTGAAACATGAACACATATTTCTTTCCCTTTTCTGTGCATTTTATATGAGCTAGCTAACATTGGACATCATGGGAAAAAAAATATTTTGATGCTACAGCCCTCATAAAACTAAAAAAAAAAAAATCACAGACACTGTTCCATTTACATAGATAACTTGAATATTGACCAAGTTATAGCGATATTATTATTGTAGCAGCTAACATGAAAAATTTGAGTAGCGCTCGTCTCAGCATCATTCACAGACGGAAGAGTGGATACTGTTGGAATTACCCACAGGAATCACTGACCTGAGAACAGGTGGTCAAATTCCAACAATACCCAGCTCTCAATTTTTCTACAAAGACTCAACAAGATGCTGGTTTGCCATCAGCATTTTTTACCTGATGATGGGAGCACATGTCTTGTGCTGGAAGACACAGCCATCCCAATGAGAGCGTGGAACTAACATAAGTATGTGTGTCAATGCACCGAGAGAATAAGTTTGGGTAGTGTTTAAATCATCAAAATACGTCAAGATACTGCAACTATTACATGTTATCATCAGTGTTAATGCATGATCACAGCATGTACAGCAAACGATGCAACGTTGTTAGAGGGGTTTTTTTCATCGTCGAAATAGCTGTGTCCCAATGACATGCATTGTCAACTAGCTCATATTAACTTGTTTTCTTGTGTTATAATGCACAGAAAACTGAAATAAATATGTGTTTGTGTTTCACATAAGGATTGTGAAGGCCAAAATTCGCCCCAAAAAAGTACAGTTCCCCTTTAAGGTTCCAAAGACACAATGTGACAGTGAAACACCACACCATTTTCCGGTTCTGTCCTTAAGTATATAGTTTTCCTCACCTTCTTTATCAAAATGCTGGCATTTGCAACTCTGTTTGTCTCCATTTTGGACATTTGGGGTGAGAAACACTATTGAATCCAAGAAATAATGGAATAATAGAAAGTGGTGTCTTGTGTTGATTTTGCTGCCACATCGTGTCTTTTGGGAACAGTCACAACAAGAATCATGTCTTCAATGAAGGTAAAAGTAAACTTATTTATTAATTTATCCCTTTCATTCATCATATATGTGTTTTTCTATGTATTTCCATTCATCTATTATCATTGTAAAAAAAATTTCATTGTGGAACAATTTGGAATTTTGTATTTCGTATTTGGTTAGCATCTGTTTTGGTTAGAGTTGGACCTTCTGATGCTAACTGAGGTTCCACTACATGTCTAAACATGTAGTGCACATGGGGTGAAGACACATCTAGAACCAAGTGAGCAAAGTCAACGGTCTGACGACCACCACCTGCAATCACTTCCTGTTGTCACATTAACGGCTTTGTAAAACAAAATAGTATACCCAAGTATAAAGAGAGTGACGAGTAATACCACAACTGTACGTAGATGTTTATATTGCTCTTTGTTGTAGTTCAAAATGGTGTTAACATGAGTGTCTCCCATTCTGTTCCAGTGATGGTATCAAGAAATGGCTTCCACCACCACAGCTGGTTGGGGGAATGTTGTGTCTCTCAAATGTATGCACAAGGGCATTGTATTTAAAAGCAATCAATAGAAACTTGATTTCAGTTTAGCACTTGGGTCTGAGTGGAGGGGGGGATAGTCCCAGGGGGCTTTGGACCTTCCTTCAGGTGCAGCGTAGCTCAAGGCCTTTCATTGACCACTCTTTGCTTTTGTTGGGAGCACCACTCAATCGGCACAACGGCAAACAAAAAACCAAACATATTTCCACAGTATAGGTAGTAAAAATGCATCTGGTATTCCATGTTGGATATATCCGCTGTCTGACTTCAGCAAAGTTTGCTCGGACACTATAATTATATTCACTCTTCTTGATGTTTGTATCCTTTGAATCATTTTTCTCCAGCATTTCCAGTTCCATTGTGATTGGTGCAGTTGGGCCTCCTGTGTCCAAACTGTGGTTCAGAGGGAAACAGAAGATTGTTCAGATTCCAGCAGGTTTTTTTTTGCTAAACACAACGTAAACAGTGAAGGTAGAACAGGTGAGAGAGTAGTTTTTATGAAAAACAAAGTGCCCACCCTCTCTCTTCCTACCTAATCTCCTTACAGCCTCATGTCTTCATGCTCACCACACACGTTACAATCTACCTGAGCGTGAATCACAGCAGGCCAGGAGCATTATAAACATTAGCGACCCCAGGTGTGGGATGACCTCCATTCTTGCACAGATACACATGCATTTCTTTGCATTATCCCTCCATCTATCACTTAGCTGCATACTTTGCGCAGTAGTCGTTAGTCACCCTCACCCGCCCGCGCTTAATGAGAAAGCAATTACCATAGGCTTTGCCCCAATCCCAGTGGCTTCGCAGCATAGTCCGAAACCGGCATCCCAACCTGTTCAGCTCTGCGTCCGTTGCTTGGCTCGGATTCCCCATCTCCTCCCTTGTACCTCTTCTCCCTTTCACTGTGGCTGCAGACTCTCTCTATTTCTCCATCCTCTCTGCAGCCTCTCTCTTTCGCTCCTCCCAGCTTCCAGGCTGCTCTGGGTTTTAGACGGATCACTCTCACAATGGTTGATCAATACAGGTATTGATCCACTGGCAAAATGTTTATAAAATCCTTCTGGGCAGCCGCGGTGCAGTGAGGAGAAGAGGTGGGGCGGCGAGAGGGCCAGCATGCCATGTTATTCTTCAGCAACAGAAGACCGCCTGATTGGCTGCCAGCCTTGCCAAGAAGAGGGCCGGCACACTGTGTGGAGTTTTCGTCACTGTGGCTTGGCACAGCGCAGTCGTCACTGGCTCATGCTGCTAAACTTCCCAGACCACCAAAGCAGAGTGCTGTTGATCGCTGGCCAAGCAGCGGCGCCTGCCCTTTCTCCTTTCATTTCACTCAGGAAAATAATTTGCATGAATTAGCAATCCTGGAGGCAACCCTTAATGAGGATTTCATTCCCAACAGCTTGCCTGTCTTGGCAGCAACCCACCCAAGCGCTTGCCTACATTTACTTTCCTAATCATTCAATCCTCCTGATGAATTCTTTTTTTTGCAAAGTTTAGAATCTGGCAGAACACAACTAATATTTCAAATGGTTACTATAGCTATTAAATGTTAGTGAATTTGGAAGATAAATGTAATTTCCAAAGGGAGCTAAATCATTTTGTTTGCCCTATGACTTAAAATATTTCACCTTATGTTGTTGCTTTGATTAGATCGAAGGCTCCAGACCCCGCAGTATTTTCATCTCTCAGGATGATGTTTATATATATATATATATATATATTTTATATGTAGGGCGGCACAGCGGTCGAGTGGTTAGCGCGCAGACCTCACAGAGAGTTTGCATGTTCTCCCCGTGCATGCGTGGGTTTTCTCCGGGTGCTCCGGTTTCCTCCCACATTCCAAAAACATGCTAGGTTAATTGGTGACTCCAAATTGTCCATAGGTATGAATGTGAGTGTGAATGGTTGTTTGTCTATATGTGCCCTGTGATTGGCTGATGACCAGTCCAGGGTGTACCCCGCCTCTCGCCTGAAGACAGCTGGGATAGGCTCCAGCACCCCCGCGACCCTCGTGAGGAAAAGCGGTAGAAAATGAATGAATATTATATGTAAATCGACTGACAGGCAGCATGCAACCGGTCAGAATAAGTTAGTTTAGCCAACCCCAAACATTCCAACGTAGACTTGGGCTCATCTTGGGTTTTGCAGTGATATGCTGGCCTATATAGTCAAATAGAATGCTCTTTTGTTAAGTTCATCTGAATCATACCCATGTTTCAGATGTCACAGAGCTGTGTAAATCGGACTACATTACACGGTCTAATGCACATTAGGTTAGGTCGATATTTTATTTGTTCCGAAGGAAACATAGTAAGCATAACAGACATCATCAACACAGCCAGGGCAATCCTAGGTCATGACTTCCCTAGCGAGGATATATACACTGTATAATATAATTATTTACATAAAATTACAGTGTAATGCAGAGCATTATATAACACATTCTGGTGTCCCAGCTGTTATTGAACAGGGTGAACATCTGTCTGCCATAAGACCTACCACGGTCATGGGTGTGTGTGTGTGTGTGTGTGTGTGTGTGTGTGTGGGTGGGTGCAGGCTCTTTGGCTTCTCCGTATACATCCAGATGCCCAGACAGTGGCACAAACCACAAGGTCCATCCATGTATTTGTGGGAGTTCTTACTGACTGCTGGAATTGTTTCATTGTATGTATACAGATTAGCTGGCTGTAGACAGATATTCACTTGTTCACTACAAGTGCATGAAAGTGAGCATTTATATAAGCCCATTCAATCATTTCTAGACAGTTTTATACAAACAGTACAACTAGAATTACTCCCGGGCCCATTCATTATTGTAACATACTGTAAAGAAGTTACATCCTTTGTCATGTTGTTGTTAGAGTGTTGAAGGTCATCCTCTCATCCTCCACTTTCTTTCAGTGTTGTTAAGGTGTCACTCCATGTTGCCATTTAGCACCTCACCTTCAATCTATTCCCTATTCGCCGACTTTTTTAAAAATTTGCACATTCCCCAGCCATCATTTTCCCCCTTTAGTTTTTCACCTTATGCTCCTTTCTCTACCCTTCCTGTCTGCAATAGAGTATGTTATTCATTTTATATGAATTCAGGGGCTTTTTGGTGCATGCTTCCAGCAGAAATCAATTTCAGCGCAGACAGCATAACCAAACAAAGCTCTGCACTCATTTCAACACAGGCCTCAGTGTAACCCATCTCACTCATTCTCCCTTCCTGTGCTCCTTCATTGGAGGACATTTTGTTCTCCCTCTGATGCCATTATGTCAGTCACTGCAGACGCCTGCTGAAGTGTGACTGCAGCCCGCTAAATGGATCCTGGCAAGCGATGATTATTAAAGAATAGAAAGTTTGCATCTGTTAATGTATATGTCAGTTTGTGTGTGTGTGTAAGCAAGAGGTGGTGTCCTCTCACTGTAGTGTGAATAAGACAGACTGGAGATGCTCTCTTTTGTACTATCAGTGGAGGACGTGCACCAGTTAACGCGGCCTCTGGTTTGTCCTCTTTCCTTTGCTCTGCTTTTATTGATTTCACCAAGACATGGAGACAGACGCAAAGAAAGGGCCTTTTCACAGGGAAGTTAAACGGTCAAGTAGCGAGTAGAGGGTGGCTTTCACCACTTTATTGACTAGGTAGAAAAATGTCACCATTATGGAGGCCCTTGCAGCAGATAGCAAGCTGATTGGATGAATGCCCTGAGGTCAGAGTGGAACATGTTTCCCCTGCAGCCAAACGAGAGCAAATAGAAAAGCTCAGGAATTCACTTGATTTGCAGGTTAGCTTTTGCTTCCTTTTCTACTTCCACCGCTATTGACTGATGTTTTTGAGACGGTGTGAAATGTATATGTTGTCAAATCTTACAGGTAATACACTGAAACACTAAATAGTTTCTCTTGACTCTAGTGACATACCCTCAACAAACGTACCGTATAAACACAACAGTCTTTATCTGCGGTGACATTATTTGCATTATATTATTTTTACATCAGGATCATCTCACAGTATCTCTATGCATCTGATATGCCATCAATAAAGAGAACCTGTGCCACCCATGGTGGCATGGTATGGTTATGCTTATGGTACGGTAATTAGTGCATCAATCAACTCAGTTGACACAATTGCTGACCTTATTATTGGTGCAGGCGGCACGGCGCGCAGACCTCACAGCTAGGAGGACCAGGGTTCAATTCCACCTTCGGCCATCTCTGCGTGGAGTTTGCATGTTCTCCCACATTCCAAAAACATGCTAGGTTAATTGGTGACTCCAAATTGTCCATAGGTATGAATGTGAGTGTGAATGGTTGTTTGTCTATATGTGCCCTGTGATTGGCTGGCGACCAGTCCAGGGTGTACCCCGCCTCTCGCCTGAAGACAGCTGGGATAGGCTCCAGTACCTCCGCGACCCTCGTGAGGAAAAAGCAGTAGAAAATGAATGAATGAATGAATGAATTATTGGTGCAACCTCTCAAGCCATGGTCCACGGTGTAAATGGATTCAGTCCGGACAATGATGCATGTGTTTCAACACTTTCCAGTTCATGACAGGCTGGAAGACACACTTGGTGGTTCCAATGTTGTAGTTCTTTGGCAGATCAAACAAATCATTTCATGCTGGTAAAGAGAAACTCACAGCTGAACTCAAATCCAGTATAGCATCAGAGACCCTAAACTAATAAGCATGTACAGTATGTTAAGTTCTAACCACAAGTCGACATTAGTGACCTTTAAATCTGTAAGCGTGAGAAAAGCTTGATATCTGTTTTTGAGAATGCCTTTAATTTGACGTTGTGAAGCTTTTGGACATGTAAAATTAACCATTAAATCCCAATTTTTTTTTTGAGATTGTGCAAGATAGGTGGACTCTTGCTCAAATGGCTCACGGTTCAACTTCAAAACACTTTCAAGACCCGCCCACTCATGTCAATCAGTCTAATTAGCTTAGCATATCTTTGGGCTGACCGGCTCCTCGTGGCAGCACTAGACAGACCTCTCGAAAGGTCAGCATGCCACAACAGAGACCGAGCAGTGCTTAATCAGAGGTGAAATGGTTTCGTTTTCTCAATTGATTCCAGTTCAAATCAAACAAGAGTGTCCAGTGTTGAGCCACTCAAATATGCGAGGGGAAGCCCACTGGCATGTGATGGATGGCATGCCATTTATTTTTCTGCTCTACGTGACAAATTGTACACGGCTTGTGAAGAAAACTCTGCTTGAAACTTTGGACTATAGTCAACGTGAAAAAAACATCACTTTTATAGCATTGACACAAAGGGGAAATAGGATTAGCATTAGGAAATAAATATTTTGTCTTCACTCTCTCTAACAAAGTAAACTAAGTACCATTAACACTAGGCCCCTGAAGCGTTATATATCTTTTTACACGCTCTTAAAAACTCTTCTTTTACACAGTTGTCACAGACATGTATACATAGTGGGAAGCGTCTGAGCTCACCCACACGCCTGCATGCTGCACGTCCACTGCCTGCATAATATATGTAATGAAATAATGTTTCCAGTGGGATGGCTGTGGCTGGGGGATGAAAATGTGTTGTGAATATCAATGCGGCGTCCCCCAGACTCCCTGGTTCAATTGATGTGATGGTGGTGGGGGGGGGGGTAAATGAATATGCCAAAGTGAGAGTAGTGTTATCCGTTTGCCCAAAGCAAGCATACATATACAGAGCGAGCGGGGCATCTTTATTTACCTCATCAGTCATTATTTTGTGTCCTTTTTCAGTCCTTTACACCCTGCATCCACACTGGTGCTAAATTCTGAAGTCATTTTATTTGTATCTCATGAAAAGCACCCGTCATTGAAAATATATAGATCAAAAGTTGTTGGAAGAGGAGGTCCCAATTCAGTAGCTGCATCCTTTGGAGGGTCAATTCGCTCTGTGTATTGCATGCTGTAGCCTTCTTTTGACCTTTTTTTTTTTTTTTAACAATTTTATACAGCCTGAAGTATTCAGTTTCAAATAACACACTTGTGCTCATTCCAACATCTAATAGCAGGGGCTTCAGCAAGGGTGAAATGTGCACATCTTTTGCTGAAAATTTGTAGAAAAATTCTATGCGGAAAAGGGTGCACATTCCTACGGATTCTTTTCACTCATGCTTGGAGCTCACGTCAAGTTTTTCAGTCAGCAACTCCTGATGGCGAAGTATGAAAATCATATATTTCATGAAACAACCTTCATGTAATAATCATGTATTTCATATTATTATTATTATAATCTAACCACCTACACGGACAAGCAAATTGATTGTGCCACTCAAGATATTGAAATCCTTTGGTATACATGCCAATTAATAGTGCTCATGGTGACTTGTGTTATTGACTTTAACATTATTTGAAGACTCGGCAAACAGTAGGCTAAGATGTGAAAGTGTGTTCTGCGACAGTTCTCATGGTGGAGCTGACTGATATTAACTCGATTGGTCCAATATTTCAATTGTAATTGTTGCCTTTCGAAAATAACCTTGGTACAGCGCTTGACATAGTAAGCACTGCTTTTTCTCTATCTATTTGCACACTTTGTCTTTTTCTTCGGAGTCACCATCTTTAATAATATTTAACATTGACCATTTATAAATGATTGTGGGAGGCGGAGCCGTGGTATAGTTATAATTGAACATGTATGCAAGTTACATTGGAATACATCACATACACAACCGGTCAGAATTTTTAGAACACCTCAATATTTTATTGAAAATGTATTGCATTCAAGTCCTATGGATCACTTTAAATGGTACAAAAAAACAAAAAAGCTAAGGTTACCCAAAACTGGAAAATAAAGTGTATTTCAGAATTATACAAAAATGCCTATTTCGGGGACCACAAAATTGATCAACTGCAGAAATGGAGGTCGATCAAGCCTTACCAGTTGATGCAACTAATTCCCACAGGAGTGCGTACTACGTCCTCTGTCTGCATAAAAAACAGTGTTCAGAACACACCGTGGTACTATACCCTTGTCAACATCATTGAACGGCATTGCAGTGGAGAAAGCCATTTGTTGTTACAAAAATGTGGAAGCGTGACAGACCATCTTAAAACCTCAACGGAAATGAGTGTTGAGCGGTAATGTACATTATGTATACATATAACACATCCCACCAGGATGGTGATATAATTCATGAACCACTGCCGGTGAGATTTAGAATTCGAAGATGGTGTACCGCCTGGTTTATGGATGTGATTCTGAGGTTTGTGAGTATGGGATGGAATCCATGGACACTTTTATGAGTAAGACCTCTGATCGTCAACCTTAACATTATGTTAGTAATGCTAACATGTAACCAGCTAGTATTGATGGGGCACAACCGCCATGGCATTCTGAGGTAACTTTGAAGGTGTTACATCAGCAGAAAACATGTTTTGGTCCTCTGCAGGGTGTAATTCCTGAATTGGGAGACTGTTGAGGTCAGGATTCTCAAGATCTATCCAATCCAATCTACTTCATTAATATAGCACATTTTATAAACACTGTTTGCGAAGTGGCTGCACGGCGGATGAGTGGTTAGCGCGTAGGCTGGGAGACCCAAGTTCGATTCCACCCTTGGCCATCTCTGTGTGGAGTTCGCATGTTCTCCCCGTGCATGCGTGGGTTTTCCGATTTCCTCCCACATTCCAAAAACATGCTAGGTTAATTTGTGGCTCCAAATTGTCCATAGGTATGAATGTGAGTGTGAATGGTTGTTTGTCTATATGTGCCCTGTGATTGGCTGGCAACCAGTCCCTGCCTCTCGCCTGAAGACAGCTGGGATAGGCTCCAGCACCCATCGTGAGGATAAGCAGTAGAAAATGAATGAATGAATGTTTGCGAAGTGCTGACCCACCAAACTCCTCAGCTCATGCTTTTGTCGGCCTTGTATATACATTGGGAACAGGAAAAGTCTTCCCCACACGGTAAATTGTCAAAAATATCTTAAATTGAAATACACAGACCTATTGGGTCCCTATTAATTCCATCCATTATATACAGTATACCACTTGTCCTCACTAGTACTAGCTGACCTTGGGTGAGAGGCGGGGTACACCCTGGACTGGTGGCCAGCCAATCACAGGGCACATATAGACAAACAACCATTCACACTCACATTCATACCTATGGACAATTTGGAGTCGCCAATTAACCTAGCATGTTTTTGGAATGTGGGAGGAAACCGGAGTACCCGGAGAAAACCCACGGACACACAGACATGTCCAAACGAAGATTCAAACCCAGAGCTCCTGACTACGTGGCCAACATGGCAACTCCCTGTTAATTCATCGATTAATTTTTTTTTCATGTTAAGAATGGTGATTTCATTGCATTTCGAGGCCAATGAGAACGGACCTTCTTGAATTCCACCTACTGCCTCCCCAAGAAGTCTTAATGGAAATCAGTGAAGAGACAAATTACATTTTCTCCCGTGCCTCACCTTGACTGACTCAAGTGAGCTCATCTGTTCCATCATGTCAGAGTCGGGATGCTGCGTCTCTGCAAGTCTGTGCTTTGATGTTTTAAACATTACCATTAATAATGTTTTCAGCATCAGAATTAATTGCTTTGCTACTCTGTCCGACTCTCTTCATCCTACACTGACACATGAATAAATCAGCCTTAAAGACCTTTGTCTCGAAATTTGGAAGTCATGAATTTGCTATAAAATCAAACTTGAATGTTGCCAAGTTCATCCAAGTATGTGTGACTGCAGGTAAATGATGATTAATCCTTGTTTAGGGTGGCTTTTATATACAGTCTAATTCAATCTACATTTATGGCTGCTTTTCCTAAGGACAAAGCCTGTGATATCGGAGCTCCTAGGAAGACCGGTTTTGGGTTGTCGTTCATTGTAGGATGTGGTGACTTTGAATTGGTTTGGATTAGACCCTAAAGATGTATTTTGGTGAATTCCAGATGTTGTGTTATCTATGGTTCCCAGCTGTGTTCTGAGATGTTAAATGGGCTGGAAAACATTCTGCCCAAGCTCTGTTAAACTCATCAAACTCTGGGAAATGTAATTAGTGCCTTTTGGAGCTCACATTGCATAGCAACTCCTTCCTAAATAAACAATAAAAATGTCTTCTTTTTCATTTAGCTCCACCTCTTGTCTGCCAAGCACCTCCTTTTGAGTGCCTTTGGCCCTACCCAGTCTCAGGGGTCCTGCAATGTGAAGACAGGGTGAGGAATGTGTGAAGCATCCAAGGAAACATGAACTGCGATTTTCCCACAAGTATGAAAAAACAGAGGCCGTGGCTATGGAATCTTTCTGACGCAATCATCCAGCAGGAAGGCCCCTGTACAGTGTAGCTGTATTATTAGGACTTACACAAATCCAGTCCTAAACTGGACTTGAGTGAGTTGGAGAGCTGCTGACCAAGTTAAAATACAGATAAGCAAAACCGGTTGATGGGCCCGTTTGGGAAAAGCACATATTCATTTTTGAGGGCCAGCTTATTAATTGTTTGTTGAGCAAGCCATCGTTAAAAAAAAAATGGAGATGTGAGCGGAGCACGAAAGCGGGGATGAGGATCACTGACGGGGCCCCATGAGGCTTTCGTAGAGACCCTCATGATTACCGCACCGCTGTTGCCTCTGTAATTCATCATACATTAAGACACAAGGTTGAAAGGAATTCCCAAACACAAAAAAAAAACAGTGCCAACTTCAGTGAGTCTTTCTTACTGTCCTGATCTAATTATCGCATATCCCATAATTGCTGTTATATTCATCACAGTGCTCTGTATTTATAGGGTCTGGTTTCATCATTGTAATAAAGCCACTTTGGGATTCTCATGCAAAGACTTGGAGAGGGGGAGATACATCACAGAGTAAAAGGCCAGAAGCACATGGAAATAAGGGGGCAGGATTTTGGATCCTGATAATATTTGATGCTGGAGAAGACAACAACAGAGCTGCTCCATTGTAATACCCTCCACTTTTATCAGGACTTCGCTTCTATTTCTCTGCAAATCTCATGCCTCATGGACCATGGACTCCATCTTTGCTCCGTGTTCACCCAAAACCAACTTCTGTTTTCAAGGAACCCAAAGCATCGTACGTTGCTCCCAGTATTTGGGTATATATTTAACACCCACATGTGAGGCCAGTGAGAGTGCCTAGGGAATGGAAAGGAAAACAAGCATGCCCTCTCTCGCTGCCCTTTGGTGCTGGCCTGCTATAAATACCTCCGGGTGGCGTGCCAGTTGCAGCACCAGTGGCATGGGAACCTCCTCTGGTCCTCAGCTTGGCCACTCAAGGCCAGTCTGGGAAGGATTCAGCCTACAGAAGAGGCTAAGAGTGTTCAATGTGGGCGGTGGAACATGGAAAGAAAAAAAATGTTTTGGCTAGTGGAGGGAAATATGTCCATGGTGATATTTGAATGTGTTTTGTACGCTCCTCTCACCCTTTCTATCATCTCCTTTTTCAAAAGACTCCACGTATACGGCATTTATGTGGTTTTGTCTTAAGAAGATTGTGAATGAGGGCTTTCCAAACTCTTCCTTTCTGCACTGCAGTGAAGTGTTTACGCTATTCTACGCCATGAAAATTGGTTTTGACTTTTCTAAGGTTTATTCTTCACAGTGCAGTCTCCCTGTGTTGGTGCACAACAAGCTCAGCTGATGTTTTTCAGAGTTAGGCGTAATAGTTTTAACTGACAAATTCAAACATCTCTTTTCCATACTTTTTCACTTCTACGGAGTAAATAGTTTTATGGGCACAAAATGCATGTGAATAGGGTCTAATGATTATTTAGTTTATATGGCTGGTGAGGTTTCAAAGGGGGTTTTGTAAGTGAAAAAGCTCAAGTACAAGTTTGTGGACACTAATATGGATTCAGTAAGTCGTAATTGATTTGTATGCACTAACAATGTCTTTTCCAGGGTCTGACTTAGAAAGAAAGAAAAAATAACATCAAAGATTTGTGTTGGTCTATTTAACATGCTGAGTCAACAGATTAAATGTCTCTGTTGTTCCTCCCCTCCTCGCACCTCTTAGCATTCTCTAAAGGTCTCGTTTTCTCTCACTCTCTTAATACTTTCCTTGCCTCTCGCCCACTCCTACAAGGCTCACTTGTTATTTTTTCGTACAAGGTCCTGTAATTAAGTTTGACATAAGCACAGGGATTAAATATGCGGTTCAGAGGAGAGAGAAAGGCGCTCTGTTACAATCCCAAGGCCAGCTGTAAAATGGAACCAGATTGCGACACTTGAAGTTGGAAAGTTTCGGAGAGGTGCTGAGACTGGAGCCGTGTGTGGAGATTCGCCCCTGGCTGAAAAAATAATGTTAATCATTTTTAAGCAGATGCGCAATACACATGTCAATCTCCTGGTTATTTCTATTTATGAAACGGCACAACTGCTTCCAAAGCTAACTAAGTGTTGCCGTGCATTCAGCCAACCATATGACGTGATATGATAGCTGGCAAAGTAACATGAGAAAGTGAAATACCTTCTTGGAAATGGTGCAGGTAAACATACACTTGGTTGAGAAAACTGTCTTTCAGAAATTACATTGATGGCAAACTTCTGTCGAAAACAAAAAAGACAACAAAACTGGAGTCTTTGTGTCAGAAACAAATCTAATCTCACACATGAAGAGAAAAAGAGCTATCAGAACATACTATTACTTTCCTGATGGTGGAAAAACCAAACTGATTGGAGCCATAATGCAATATGAAAAAGTATTTCACATGCTATCATTCAATCACGGACACCAAATATAGAAATATAGGCTAAGATCAGCCCCCAGTGCACCGAGCATGTTGATAGGATTTTCCTCTGTTCTGAACTCTGAGAGGTCTCACATGGAACTTTGCATTCTTAAATAACTCTGGCAAAACGCTTTAATCTTAATGAGTCTGAACAGCAAATCTCTCATCTGCAGCAAAAAGGATTAGGAATGCAGAAAAAAAAAAGAAGTGCCGTTCCACTTTGATGAATTGTGTTTAGAAAATCCCCGGGCATGAAGTTCTCCCGATGAGCAAAGTGTAAGGCGAGAATGCATGCTTTTATTTGAACAACACAACTTTATCTGAGGAAAACAGAACATGCATTTAAGTGAAAATACAAAAATACAAAAGCAGCACTGATTCCACTCTGCAAATGATAAAGCTAACTAACTGTTTTCTTCAAGCCACTTGGATACTTTTGGAGTAGCTTAGGTACATTGTGTTTTCTATACTTCATAAGTATTGTGTTTATTTATTCTGCTGACTGCAGTCATCTGCTGGTAGGAATAAGTGAATGAATTCCTGTTTTTGTTTTTTTTTCCCCTCTACTACTTGAAACGGAGGAGGCTTTGATAAAGCAAGCACTCCGGCAGTTAAAAAAATTGAATAATTGTACAGTTTTGCTTCAGGGCTATATGAAAAATTAACTGATAAATGAACTTATAAGCCACTGAGATAAACACAAATTATAGGTCAAAGCATGGATTTATTAACTGACAAAGACATGGTCTTCTTTCTCTTTCGGCTTTTCCCTTCAGGGGTCGTCACAGCAAATTAATCTCCTCCATCCAACCCTGTCTTCTGCATCTGTCTCTCTCACACCAACTACCCTCATGTCCTCCTTCACTAAAAACTCAAACCTCCTCTTTGGTCTTCCTCTACGCCTCCTACCTGGCAGCTCTAAACGCAGCATCCTTCTACCAATATATTCACTATCTCTCCTCTGGACATGTCCCAACCATCTCAGTCTGGCCTCTCTGACTTTATCTCCAAGGCCTCTAACATGTAATGTCCCTCTGATGTACTCCTTCTTGATCCTATCCATCTTGGTCACACCCAATGAGAACCTCAGCAAAGTACCGACAAAGACATTTTAAGGTGGCCAGAAGACAATGCAAATACAAACATTCAAAATACTCATTTGCATTATAAAAACAAGACTTGGAAAATATACAGCGCTAAAAAAAAATAATTCTCAGACACCACCTCAAATGTTTCTGAATTCAGCATCTTTACATGTCTGACAGCCATTCCATTGTGTGCTGAATTACAGCGCTGTTTGAATTTTTGCAACTGGAATGGCACAGAATCACCCAATAGCAATGCAAAAGACTGGTGGAGTGCACTGCTAATATAAAAAAAAATATTTAAAAAAGCACAAAATCTCCAAGCTTGACAAAAACAATTATCAGTGAAGTATAAACATGTAAAGATTGTAAGGTTTTTAAGCAGTACATGTTACATTTATTATCATGTATGTATGGGTGAATGGCATGCAAAAGAAAACAAACAAACAAAACATCTATTTTCAGATTTGAAAAATAAAAAAATAATTTGGGGCAAAAATCTGCAAATTAACTGCAAATTAATCTGCAAATTAATGAATGTTAAATGGCTTAGGTGTGGGATCCACTGTATTGCTGTTTTAAGTGTAATGAACACTTAATATTTAGTCTCCATACACAGTAGCTGTCTGGCGTCATCCTCATTGACAAATGTAGGTGTGGAAATGTATGTAGTTAAGCATGCTATTATACAGATGTGTTTATTTGTATTTGATTAATACATTATTGATCATATGCTAATGTAATCCAAATCAAAGCGACTCAACGTTTACTTGATTAATTATTTTGCTGTGGCATAATTTCCCCAAACAGTCAGCGGTGGTACGGGTTAGAGCAAAAAGCCTCTGGCAAGTTCAGCTTCCTCCATCTACAAAGAGCCTCACTGCAATGGGACCTGCTCTGAGTACCCGCTCTCCGAGAACCAATCCACCTCCCTACATGCCCCCCAGGGCCTTTGTAGGACTGCTCTGGCTGCATTTATTTTACCTTTCGTTTCAAATCAGCACTGCCCTTTGTTAGCAGCAATGGATGCACACAAAGGAGATCTGGTTGATGTATTATGATCCATATTAATGAGAGAACAACATCAGGCCAATAGAGCCTATTAACAAGGCTTGATTATTGTGTTGTATATGCATCTTGCTGGTATGCAATATGTCGCCACAAGTTCATTCCACATCTCCGCCTTTCACATATATCAATGCCTTCTGTTTGTCGAGGAGCGGCTAATAGTATAGCCTTGCACTTGACCTGTATTGATGCGCCAGTAAGATGTATAGCCAGTCTACCACATTGAGCCTAAACATCTGGTCACCAGAGTTCTCTTTGAGTGACAGATAACATCTGGGAAGTCCGCTACTATCACAGGAAACAATGTTCCTCTCTCCTCCTCTCTTCTGTCTCTCCTCACTCTCGCCCGAGTCTTCCTTCTTCCCCGTGTCCTGCTCATAAGCACATCCCTCTCATTGATTTCTCATTAACCCCTTCCAGACTGTGAGTCTCCCTCACAGACACCACTGGATTGATTATAAATGTCACTTGAAAAATATTTTATTTTTAACCTAGATTATGACAGTAAAATCTTCCTACAACAGGGTGTTTTGTTGTATGTAAGGTATTAGTTTTTTGCACCATTTTCAACTAAATTCTCTTTTTTTTACGCTAACTCCCCCTCATCTGTTCTTTTTTTCTTTAACTGCACCAAGAGGAGATCATGAGGGAAATGTATTGTTTGCATCGTCATGATTGTTCAAATACCAGCCCATGCAGGCCCGCAAATAGTGTCGAATAATTTAGCATTTGCGCCTCAGTTATGAGCAACATACATAAGTAATATTACACATCAGAAATTAATAGCTCATATTACACTCATTTACGCACACTCATCAAAGGTGTAATATACTATAATTAACACAATTTTTCCTTATTAATCATAACAGCCACCTTGTAGCACAAACTAAGCCACAAAGTCAGCAGGTTAGGGTACTACAGCCTTGTACAATGAACAGGTCCAAACCCAAATGATGTGGAGAAGTGTGTATGCAGTCCCTCTTACACACAAATCCAGCTGCACGGTGGAGGGGTGGTTAGCACGCAGGCCTCACAGCTAGGAGACCCGCGTTCAATTCCACCCTCGGCCATCTCTGTTTGGAGCTTGCATATTCTCCCCGTGCATGTGTGGGTTTTCTCCGGGTACTCCGGTTTCCTCCCACATTCCAAAAACATGCTAGGTTAATTGGCGACTCCAAATTGTCCATAGGTATGAATGTGAGTGTGAATGGTTGTTTGTCTATATGTGCCCTGTGATTGGCTGGCGACCAGTCCAGGGTGTACCCCGCCGCCTCTCGCCCCAAGACAGCTGGGATAGGCTCCAGCAGGCACTAGTGAGGTATAGAAAATCGATGAATGGAAATAAAAATCCAATTAATCCCACCTGCACACCCCAAAATCAAAAATTTTGTCGATTCATAATTAAAGTTTTACATACAGAAAACAAAGAAAAGCATGTAATATCAGCTGTCCCTTGATTGTTGACAAAGACGGCCATGCGGCAGCGAGAGCCAAAAGAATCAAATTTTTAAGTTTTGTTTTCATTAGGGATGTTCCGATCAGGGTTTTATGCTGATCATGATTATCCTGATTCTCCATCCTGAATGAAATCGGCCGATACTGATACTAATACCGATCGCATAGATGATGTTCCCGTGAGAGCAACTTCAAAATGAAATGGCGAGAAAAGAGCCTCTAAATTTTGTAACATTTCTTAGCTAACATAGCTTATTTCAAGCCAAACAAACACAATATGCTTGATTTACCAGAATAGTAACAAAATGCTGTTCCTACAAACCCGTATTCAGAAGAAAAAAAAAGTGCATTACATCGGCTGGATATTTGAGTTGGCCAAGAATTTGCAACAAATTTGCACATTCATGTATCACAAAGTAGACTGCTAAATAATTGAAAAAAAATACAATGCTCCACATATTGTTTTTCACTTCTAATGACAGTGTCAGCCTTGGCGGAGGTCTGCACTCAACACCGAGTTCCCTACAAATACTGACCCGTTGAGTTCCAGGCACATCCTGTCAGTAGTGTGACCCAAACTCTGAAGCATAGTACTCAATGTTCCCATTTGCTTTCACAATGCCTTGATAAAACGTGAGCACACGTGCGAGTGTGTACTCATATCTCACAAGTTCCATTGAGGAGATTGTCGGGTGGTTTAGTTTTAGACTGTCATCGTTAAATGGAAGTTCTTTCTGGATGTATGAGTGGCTGTACTGATTTGTTGATATACTGATGTTTAGGTATTCTTCTGTTGAACAGATTCTGTTAAAATACATACTTACATAAAAGGACGTCATGCTATCTGTTTCACCGTGTATTTTTTTCCTCCATGCTCACAACAGCTTTGGCGGTCGAGATAAAGTGAACACGCGTTTGTTAGGTTATGTTTGTGAAGCGCGACAGAGGCGAGCGAGAAAAAGCCCTTCATTTAAGCATGGCGTGCCTCCATCAGTCCCAGCCTCTGATGTACAAAGAGCCCAGAGGAATGAGCTTCACAGCTGTTTGTAAACTATGGGAACAGGAAAGGTCAACAAAGTAATGCATTGCGTTTCTCTCTCTCTCTCTCTCTCGTTCTATCTGTGTTCCATACTGAGACATCATGGCTGCCTTAGTACTAGTGGTGCAGTTGAATTACTGTTCTTGCCTGGAGAATAATGGCGAAAGCATAACCCCATTGTATTCTTTGATAAACTCTGGTATAAGCCGAGGAAGAGGCACGCTTTAAGGGCACAATTGCCTTGCAAATCTACCATGGCAAAGTTTTTCTGAAGAAGAGAAAAACATGGGGGTAGAAGGAGGAAGTGGAGGGCGACGGGAGAGTGGGATGCAGCATGCGGTTAGAGGAGGGGGGTCCGTGTTGCAGGGACATGTGTTATCTCGGGGTGCAGGGGTCTTTGTTTGTTGGGCAGGGAGGTATAGATTTCCTCTCCATGTCAGCGCCTCTATTTATGGCTCAGCACAGAGGGGACAATAGCAAACTAATCCACAACTGAATCAGGATTAATATTCCAAGAGCAAATATTAATTCACTGCCTAAAAGGAGGAAATGCAGAATGTGTTGAAAATGCTTAAACAAATAAAGAACAAAAGAAGCGAGGATCCTTGACCGAAAAATTTCCATTCCGACTCTTTCATATGAGTGCTTTTTTTTTTTTTATTATTTACCAGACCTTCTACGCACTCATCTCTGCATTCAGTCTGATTTCTTTATTCATCTTCTTAATGATTTTCTATAGAAGAATGAGAGCTGGGGGAAGCTGAAAAGCTGCATGTTGTTTTTGGCTATTCTCCTCAGTAAGCTTGAGGTTTCTGATCTGGATTTGAATATTTATGACAGAAAATAATAGAGGTTATAAAAATAAGTCCCTGCAGCGCTGGGCTGTAACTTATAGGGGTAAACAATAACTCCCATATCAAAGGAGCTGGGTGATGGTGGCTAGTTGTCTGATGCCTGTAAAACACTGACTACCTCTCAGCCAAAAGCCAGCACAGAAGGCTGCTTCTGATCCAAGAGAGCCTCCTTCCAACTTATTTTTGTTCTACCTAGAAACATAACAGATGTGCCATTGGGGTGAGATCGTTTGACTGGTTTCAAATGTACTTTTACTTGCTTTGACATTGAAACAAGTGACAAGATGTGTAAGTGACAGGTTTAACAGAGCATCACTTGATCTGACAAAACGTGCTGGTTTGCATTTGAAACAACTGATACTTTGCCTTCTATTTGACGGTTATTTTTATTTACCTTTTTATATTGACAATATTTTGGAGAATAAATCCTCTTGGCTGATGTCTTTTGTCCAGTCTGCATAGTAGCCCAACCTACTACCTCGTTATTACAATACCCAGCCATATGTTGCATTTTGAGATAAAATATTTACACAAATGATTCAGTAACGGACGTTTACCGTATTATTATGCTCGTCCATCTTCATCTACCTATTCATTGTGTTGTGGCTCACATGACCATGAAAAAAGAAGCTGATAGAAAATAAGATTTTTACACTGGATTACCAATATAGCATTGTCCAAACAAAGCAAGCGTGCCTGCCCCCGCTACCGCTATACAATGCACACATACACGCTTTGCCGCAATAATCCCACACTGGGGGGTAAAGGTCTGTTGTATTGCAGTCTGCAAAACCATTGTGATGTTCAAAGAGACTTCACACAGGCTCTAAGCATTGATAAGGTCTAATGTGATGAGGGGACTGTAAACTTCATCTTTTATACATGGCGACATCATCTGAAAGGTCAGCTTATCTTAATCCTCAAATCGGCAGCATCCAGGCTTGTGGCCCCATGTTTCATAAAGTTAAGCAAAAAAAAATAATCTCGGAGTCCATTCTGAAGAAGTCCCTTTATTATCTTCTCCACACGGTCCAATCAGAAGACATCGTTAGAGTGTGCTACCAATGCACTATAAGAAATGATTATTTTTCCTTTCTAATCGCCTCCAATTGTATCAGGGAATCAGCTGGACTCTAGGCTCATGGTGAGAAGCTTTATTATGTCTAGTGATTAATCATCAAAATTTTGCTTTATCCTACCCCCTTCCAGCACTAGCCTGCTTCAAACACACAGAGCTGAGGGACAGATCATTTACATGGTCACAGCTAAATACACCCTTACCTCACAATGTCCCAAATAGGAGTTTATCTTGCCATCCATTTTATATACAGTACCACTTATCCTGTTCAGTGTCATCCCAGCTGACTTATTTGGCCAGTCGATCACTGGGTGAGTGAAAGTGAAGCATTGGCTAGAAATTGACCCAATGCCAGCTGTGTAGAAGTCCGTATAAGAACCACTACATAATAAAGTGCCATCAGTAGGAGCATTTTTTAAATAATTATTTATTTTGAATTGTGTGGTCATAGGAAGCTGGAGCCTATCCCAGCTGACTTTGGGCCAAATGCAGCCCTGGACTGGTCACCAGTCAATCACACGGCGCGTGGATTGGTTTATTGTTAATTTGTAGATTATTTAATGCCTTTGCCTCACGCAAAAATTGCCAGCATGTTACCCAATTGTAAGTGTCAATAGCTTATTTGTGTTTCCCTTTTTGTGGGCTGGATGTACAGTATCAGTACAGTGTCAACTACTACATAGTGTTTTTTTTTTTTGTAAGAATCTGATTTTTGATGTGGTCATTCACATTACCAAAATTGACAATGTGAATGCAGGAAGTGGTGTGTATGCACAAAAGTACAATGTCACATGCTTTACGGAAGTAAAGCTGCAGTGCTCTCCTTTGCAATTTGAAGGATTTTGTGCAACGGGAGCCAATGTTTTCTTAACCAAATGACCCTACGTAACAGATTAAGAAGAAAGAGGGCAAGAATTTTGGCTATGGCATTTTGAAGAGAACTTGCAGTCTGAGCCACCCACACGTGTTGGTGCTGGGACATTGCTGGCGCGCTGCCGTGAGCCGCTTTGCTGACGTTTTTTTAAAATCATTTTCAGATGACAAGAAGAGCTTTTGCCGACATCAGTGAGTCTAAGCAAGCATAGCGACCATTTGACCTGGTCATTCAGACTGTAGGAGCATCGCATCGCATGTGTGGGCCAAGGGTCAAACAGGAGGAGCGCTCGTCAAAAAAATTACTGCCGTTATAGGAAACTTCCATTAACGCGTCATTAACATTGGGCATATCCCGCAGTGTGAAGGTAGCCTAGGTTCCATTCATCTACTTTCTTCACAGTTTATTAGAGTCATGGGTGAGCTGGAACCTATCCCAGCTGACTTTGAGCAAGAGGCAGGGTGCACCATGGATTGTTCACCAACCAATCACATGGCACATAAAACAAACAACCATTCACATCCACAAGTGTGGACATTTTAGAGTCTCCAATTAACTTAAGTCTGCGGGAAGAAGCTGAAGTACGCACAGAAAACCCATGCAAGTGGAGACGTGCTAACCACTATACTGTGCTTTACATGCTATGATCATGAATCAATCCACATTGATGCCATTTCATGACATACAAACCAGAGTAACTATTACATAAAGTTAGAGCTTCACTTAATGAAGTGGGCACCTCTACGTTCTTTCTCCTTTACCTTCCTGAATAAGCTCACTCTGTTCATTGTTTTGTTTTGGAACTTTGTGATTTGTTTTGATTGCTGCAAGATTGATGTCATTCTTTTAAAGCCAGAATTAACACAGTTTCCGTGACTCCCCAAAATAATGAGGATGCATCGCAATCACAGTACAAGAAGAATTCCAAATAATGTGGTCAAAGGAGTTATTGTTGCAAGTTTTCAGAATGTGTTTTTTAGGAACTATTTGTTCTCGATCTAAAGTGTGTCAGATGTAGACAGATAGTTAAATATTTATCCCTTTGACTGCAATTCATATTAGAGTGTTATTGTTGTTTGTTTCATTTTGTTTCCCAACCCTAATTTGCCATCGATACAGTTTTTTTTTTCTTCCTGGTACGTCTAGAAACCACACATCAACTTGAAGAAAGGTAGACCTCATCCTGTAGCCTTAATTAGAAGGAAATTGTAAACAGGCGCCTGCCTTTCTTGTAAGGATTATCCATAGTTTATGACTGAGTGTTTGAAGTTGTAACACATTGAGAATCAGCACTGCTGGAGTGGTGCTCTTATAGGACATTGTTGTCTTCAATTATTTTCAGTTATATTCCCGTCTGTAACAGGCGGGGGTTCATCTATTATTTAAAGATGCAATCGTTGCTGTTTATCTGGGATTCTTAAAACCGGGTTATCTTTTCCCGTACTTTTTTTTATTAAAAGGAACAAAGTGTAATAAAGTACACTTTCAAATAGATGCTTGTCTCTCTAGTGCTGGAGCTCATCTGCTATTGTGGTGATTTAATACGAACGGTGCCACGCAGCTACCGAGAGACAAGATCTAACGAGCATCACAGATGCTTTAAGTGTATACATAAATGGTCGCACACAGACACTGGCTGTGACAAACACATCCCAGGTACACATTTAGTTGCAGACAAACAATTATACACACCTCCATCTGTTTCACCTTACTAACGATGGTAAACCCAAGCGACTGAATTCCTTCATTTTCTAGAGCAGAGCTAGTGATGTTCTCAAGCAAGTAACGTAAAGTCTCTTTCTTCTTCTCTTATTTTAATTTAGTCGGGGATTTGACAAAAGTTACACACTATATTAACCTAATAAGGGGATGTTTGTGCCCCCCCCAAACAATGGAGTGTCCTAACGCAACCAAATTTTCAACCAAAACACAATTTTCATAGCACTTGATTTTAGGTTATGTTATGCTGTATAAGTCAATTCACTACAAACAGAAAACTGCAACATACCGAATAGCATGTGTGTTTTTCTGCTAATTGTAATTATCTGCCCGTACAGCTAGGAGACCCGAGTTCGATTCCACCCTAGGCCATCTCTGTGTAGAGTTTGCATGTTCTCCCCGTGCATGCGTGGGTTTTCTCCGGGTACTCCGGTTTCCTCCCACATTCCAAAAACATGCTAGGTTAATTGGCGACTCCAAATTGTCCATAGGTATGAATGTGAGTGTGAATGGTTGTTTGTTATATGTGCCCTGTGATTGGCTGGCGACCAGTCCAGGGTGTATCCAGCCTCTTGCCCAAAGTCATATTAATGAATTGAATTCTTTAATATGTCCTTGTTGTACTCATATACATGTGATTGGACCTTTTGAAAGGATAGGTTACAAACGTTTTATATATTTACTTACATATACTTTTAGTATGAGGACATTCATCTTTATGCTCATTTTAAAGCCAAGTACATCATATCTCACAATTGCTGGATTTTATTCATTTGCACCAAATTTAACCAAAAGTTATTTACATTTCAAATGATCTTACTTTCATTTGTACTTGTTAAAATGTGCGACCTATGACTTGCTTCGCTCAAGTATCAGCCAGACAGAGAAATGTATGAAACTCAGGAGAATTTGTGGTTTCTTTCATTGTGCAACAATATATTGTGTCACACACATTTATACCCGAAGGGGCAAAGATAGTCCTATCCCGTGCTTTTTTCCACAGTGCATGTACATTCCCTGGTCTTTAAGCCATAAAGGGATGTACGACTAACATTACCATATTACTCCAGCATCAAGTGAAGGAGACAAAGTGCAATCAATACCTGATATAAACAGCACACCCAGGTCAGGAGACCCTGCTGAACTACCTCCGCAGTGAGCACATCCAGTAAAGTTCCTTTATAGATTCTGGGAGAGTGACCTCTTGACAGACTGGGCTAGATAAAGTCAGTCTGGTCACAGTGACCTAAAGCCAATAGGCCAGTGTCCAGTCAGACTGGCTGTCTTTTTAATGAAATGGTCACTTTCGCCTTTCTATCACTTAGACGTGCGGCCATAGAATTACATTCACAAGTGATAGAACTAGTAAAATGACATGTCTACTAATTTGAAGCGGTAATGCAAGATGGATGGAAAGGATATTAGTATGCATACTTACAACATTCATTTATCCATTTTCTACCGCTTATCCTCACGAGGGTCACGGAGGTGCTGGAGCCTATCCCAGCTGTCTTCGGGTGAGAGAGAGGCGGGGTACACCCTGGACTGGTCGCTAGCCAATCACAGGGCACATACTATAGACAATCCACACAGACATGGCCGAAGATGGAATTGAACTCGGGTCTCCTAGCTGTGAGGCCTGCGCGCTGACCACTCGGACATCGAGTAGTATCATTATAACAATTTCATTCATTCATTCATTTTCTACTGCTTTTTCCTCACGAGGGTCGCGAGGGGTGCTGGAGCCTATCCCAGCTGTCTTCGGGCGAGAGAGAGGCGGGGTACACCCTGGACTGGTCGCCAGCCAATCACAGGGCACATATAGACACTCCACAAAGACATGGCCGAAGATGGAAATTGAACTTGTGTCTCCTAGCTGTGAGGCCTGCGCGCTAACCACTCGTACACCGAGTAGTATCATTATAACAATTTGATTTTCAATTTAAATTTTGACAAATTAGAGAAGCAACAATTGTAAATGATACAACACAGTTGTAAACATAGCATCATAGCATCAGCAAGCAATAATTTTTCTGTAAAAGCAGATATTTAGACACAGCTCTGCACTGGATCTCATTAAGTGCAGATGTAGCTGATGTTTTGTCTGGTAAGTTTATGTAGAGCGTTGACGGTGAAATGTCTTAATGAATAGATAAACATAGACGCAGGGGTCATGCTACCTGCACAAATTGAAGTTCCACTCATGGCCCATTGACACAGGGTCATCGTCGCGTAAATCCCCAAAGCCATGCAGCTGCTGCCATCAGTGACGCTCCACATTCTTGTGTGCGCTAACTATTTAGTTGTCAATGATTTGGTTAAGTGGAATTGACTTTTATCTGCGGTGTGCTGCGGGGCTGCCACTGGCAATCCAGCATCCCCCTTTCCCAGCAGCCTCTGTTTTAGCCCGATGTCACATACAGCACATTGCCATTGGCAGCTGAGCGAGGCCTGATCAATGAGCCGGGTCAGGGATGGCCTGCGGCGCTGCTGTGGGTGGGCTATTGATCCGACAAACACACTCCCACAGGTCGCACTGGCAAGCCTTGAAGTGGTGGCCTTGGCCCGAGCCACGGAGAAAAGGAGGAGGCGACAAATTATCGTTGATACTTTGTCTGTCAGCTGCAACTGCTGACGAAACAGTCGTAAAATTAATTTTGCTATTGATTAACTACTAATGTACTGCGCCGTCTGTATTTATGGTGGCTATGGATCGTTGTTGGAATTGATATTTCAAACCCAAACCATTAAGAAACGCTGAGCACACATTACAATCAGAGCAGAGAACATACTTTAGGATGTAAGCTCAATATTAATCTCGTCTTTCTTTGTCACTCTTTCAGACTTGTGGCCAATGAGCACAAAGTTATTTTTGACGCAATTTTAAATGGTGCTCCCCGAGCTCCTTATCAGCACCACAGTAAGAACTCTTGGGAACAATTAAACGTGGGGTTTTAACTTGAGTCAAAACCACAGAGGTAAAAATAATCGCGCAATGTTTCCAAATGGAAGTGTCTTCAAAAGACCTATTCAGTTATCACAAAGTATGTGCCTCTCTCGCCTGTATTCCCTCACTAAATCTCGGTTGCTGTGGAACTATTGGAACACATGACAAGCATATTTAACCTGCTTCACAAACCAGGCCCAATGTGGAATTCAAAGCCTTTTTTTAAAACATTTTTTCCCCGCCGCTGGAAGTGACAGCAGAATAAATACGTATTGTCTATGAGACTTTGTTGTCATGTGCGAGAGATCCTGTGCAGAGCAGGCAATTATGTATGCTATTACAGGAATATGTCTTGCTCTGCTTACGAGAAAATTAAGTTTCCCCGGAAATATTTGTCATTTCTTCTTTTCAAAGTCTATGGTGGTATGAGAGGAGAAATTAAATGTAATCACAAGAGGCTGTCTTCCTGTATTCGCTCACAAATAAATATGGATTCATTTTCTGCTTTAAAGAACTGCTGATTAGTTTTGCAGCTTTGGACACACACGTCTCTCTCTATATAGGACTCAAATTTAGTGTTATTCTGTGTCATACTTTTCAAATGTTTTTTTTTTAATTCTGTATTTTGTTTCTTTTCGTAGGTGATGCTTTCATCCTGATTTGCCCTTCTTGGACCAGGGAGTCCTTAATCCCAGTATAGCTTTGGACCATCCTGGAAATACCTGGAATTCTAGGAGCATATCACCAAAATATATCGAGGTGCCCAGGCTCCACATCAATAGCTTTACATTCGACTGTACTATTTTTAAGCCAAAACCAAGGAAGCGACAGAATTGAGGACATTAGCAATAGCTGCCACCATTGTTTCGGCAAGCCTACTGTGACCAGGAGAACGCGACCTTTGGGCTTGCTGGCTTCAAACGAACACTTGAAAAGAGGGCGCTGCCAGAGAGGCATCTGCGTGGTAGCAAGCCGGACCGAAAACCCCATCAGGTAAGGCGATGACCATCTCTTTTTTTCCCCTGCTGTCCAGACCCTGAGCCCTTTACCTTCTGCTGGGCTTTGAAGCTATTTATCCCCGGTGTCTGTCTTCGTCATTGTTAGCTCCCCTTCTGTGTTCACATACACAATACTGGCTGATAAATGTCTCACTTTCATGCTCTGCTAACCTGTTTGTTCCTTTCGGATTATTGACTCTCTGTATGAGGATATTGTTTGGCTAATAGACCCTCTCTCTCTCTGGGGTCTTTACCAGCCTCTTGCAGTTTCTCTCTATCAAAAAGCCACATTGAAAAAATGTACAGCGATCTGTGCATGACCTGATGCATGTAAATGCCTCGTCAGTGTCATGTTTTGCAACATAAATTTCATCTTAGAAATGCACAACTTTTGGACACTTGTACTTGCACGTACAGTACATACAGAATTCAAACATAATTCTTTTAAGTTTTGACTGACTGTATTTTGCCAGAGAGTCGAAAGGGGCAGAACATATAAAGGAGTCAAACCAACCAATTGACATGAAAAGTATTTTTAAGCAAAATAAAAGGTATAACATAGGCAACTTGAGGCTTCAGCTTTGAAGTCATTGAAAAAGACTAAGGATCCAGTGAAACCAGACTGGTGTGCAGGAATCACAGGGGATGTTGCCATATCAATCTTAATTGATCTAATTTGATTCATCTTTGGCATTTATCTAATTGAACATTACGAAGAATTCAGTCAATCATGTGGAATTGATTTGTGATGACTCGTGTCAATGATGGCAACTGAGTCAAAAGTACACTACATGGCTGTAAAGAGTAGAGGCGCCCATGATTCAGCATTAGCTGGTTTTTGGTCTAAAGAAGGACAACATGGCATCAGCTTTATGAATAGTTGAGCTACGCCCTTGCAGATCTCCACCATGTCACAACTGCAGCATTCTGCTCAATTCAACACTGGCATGAAAATAGGAGTTCAGAACATTCAGAGAGAAATTGTCCCATCCTTAAAATAATATTAACATTATATTATAAAAAGTTTTAACACAATTTAGAACAGAATTCAGCACTGAAATGAAATATAAATACATAACAAAGCTTTTCTTGTCTGATTTGCTATCTATAAACCCGGCATTTCGATGTGGCAAAGACAAAAAAATACTTGAATCCAACAGCGTGGTTGTTGTTGAGCTAATTAATATCATGTAGGATTTGACGTCTGGCTTCGGGTCAGCTGTTTTCAGCAGTGTAGTGGCAATACAAAAGCAGTTAGCAATGGAAATAGCGCCTGTGTGTGTGGGGGAGCATCTCCTCTCCCTGGCCTGTGTGCTGATGGAGCTGCACTCCTTGCCCAGGGCTCCGACACTTGCTTATTTTTCATGAAGGCTGCACACTGTTCTCCTGTATGAGGGGTTGCGCTCTTTGTGGCACCCCTCCCCCCTTTTAGAGGAAAAGACATGCATGATTTCATACATGAAAGATATATATAATTTGACAGCATGGCCTTATGCGATACATTTACAATTCTAAACAGACCATGGTAAAAACCCGTTTCCTGTGACCCACCACTCCACCTTCGTCTTTCTTCCTGAGGAAATGTATTTGCACATATCCAAATACATAAGATCAAAATAACACACATGACACAGGTTATCATTCTTATTACACGCTTTTCCAAATGTACAAGTACATGCCTCAGACAATTTCACTTTTAATACTAATTTATTCATTATCTTATAGTATCACCATGTATTCACGGGGCCTGTTTTCACATTAGATTGTGCCTGGAAATACAAGATAGAAGTGTAAATAACTAACTATAAATACGCTAAAGATTACAATATTTTCCATTATATAATTAAATATAAAGTATTAAATAGGAAGCATTGCAACAAAGCTATTTAGTGATTGATGCTAGTCTGTATGAAGAATGTACCAACGTTGTGACAATGTGTTATAACACAGCTATTACTATCATCTCAATGCAAACCATAATCTTCTGTATTAAAATCATATTCTACATCACAGCAATAACATGTTTCTTTGCGGCTGTGATACTTTACCTCCTACAAGTGGCACTAAATTACAAAACATTCCAGAGAAACACTTATTTGGGTAAGTTGACTATTAACTATGACAATTTAAATGATTACCTCCAAACAAATCACTTCAGACATAGTGGTCCATTTCTTCGTTGTAATTTTACTAGTTGTACTAATTTTAGGAAGACAGAGGCTTAATTATTGAGCGCATATTGGTGTCGCTGTCACTGTGTAATCTCATGCCCACAGTTTTATCGTCTGAGCTATGAAGAAGAATATCACATCACTGTCATTTGACCACAGAAGGGGTTGTGATCTTTTGCAATAGAAAGACCGTTTTTCATGGTGAAATCATTTCACCCGTATAAGCATCAAAACAACTTGGCTGTTTGGCGGGCTGATACTTGATGAGTGGCTGCGGAGATGCCGTGTGAGCACTGAAAATTCTGCGGTGGTAGTGGTAGTACACTGCCCTTAATGTCTGTCCGTAACACGTTTGTGAATGCGTGTTGACACACCGTGACGCCAAGCGGAAAGGACCCTTCATACTCTAGCAGGCTTGCGACCGTTGAGCTGTGTTTTGATAACCCCCAAAACACTTGTGCTTCCTGTTGAATAGACGGGTAGGCTACCCACAATGTACAGGTTGTTTCAATGTCTGCCACAGGAATTGGAGAAAGCTGCATTTTTTTTAGCTTTGCTGACGACACTATAAAATGGTTCGGTCAGGGTACATCGTTTTGAGTTTAGATTTGTTCCATTTTTGAATATAAGTACACTGAGAGTAACCAACCAAGCAGTACAATTGGACTCAGTTTGGTATAATACTATTTCATTGGCATTCCATTGTAAAGGGTTCCATTTTAACCACAATGCCAGGACTGGAGTGTAAAATATAACCTCCTGAGATCTTCCACCGTGTTGTGTTGAACGCAATTGTCGCTATCCAGCACATGTGCATATGTCAAATCAAACGCCAGAGCAGATGTTGTCGCATCTAATGACCTGTTTGCGGGATTCTGTGTTGTCACGCTCGCAGACTTGTGGCCGTCGGTGCTGTTTTTTATGTGAAATTCACAAATCAAAAAGTACTTGGGGTGTAATGGTACAGCAACCACACAGCTTGATTAAAGCCACGGTTGAGTTCAGTTTGAGTACTTTATAGGAACAAAATGCAAAACATAAAATGGTGTAGCTTTTGTGTTTAATGATTTTTAAAGTGGAGCTTTGCAATTGCAATCTGCATTCTGTATAAGTTATTCAGACTCTAGTCCATTTTTAGTCACAATACCCAGGCCTGCAGAGGTGCATCGTAACACCGAATATGTTCCTCTCTTGAAATGTGTACTGAGTGGTAGATCGGTATGGGGGTTTTGGTTCAGTACTGTTACGATCGCAATGGGATCTCTGTTAGAGAGGCTACTGTCTTGCAAGCCTGGTTAGAATTTGATCCAATCCAGTCTGAAGCAGATAGTGGCAAACTGCAATGTGTTAATGGTAATGTGAATAATACAACTTTTTCATATTGTTTTTAAATATTAAATTCCTCTTTTGCTCATCACTAATACTGCTTGTGAACATTCTGGATCCTTGTTTAACATTGCCATAATTTTTCAGAAATTACCTTCGATTACCTTGAATTTATTGTTCCACCATCAACCCATTCATGAATATTCAGGAGACAGGTCTAGGTTTTTAAGGTGTGTGTGTGTGGTGCAAAAGTAAACACCTTGTCTATTAAGCCCTTTAACGAGCCAACACCTAAAAAGGGAACAACTCCACTAATCACAAGGTTTTATTGGTCCCTGGAAAATTTGGGTCTATAAAGGGGCCCCTTAGATTGAGGGCAAGTCTCTTGAAGGTCAGCTGCTATACGTCTGTGACCCCGACTATGTCCACCCACCACCAACATAGTTTGGGTGGCCTCACCTGGTCTTTTTACCTCTCTATCTGTCTACATGTCTGTATCCATCTATCTATACATATTTAACTGTCTATTTATACCGATATGAATGAATGAAATTAGGCCTATGCACTTTTAACTGATACAATACAAAAACTGTAAAATAGTCATAAAACCTTCTTTTGAAATGATTGTGGATGTCTTTTGTTTACAGTTTGTAATAATGTCAACAAAGTGCCCGAATTATTGTAGGCTTGTGTGAAATTTGGATTTGACCCCTGGAAATAATCCTTGATCTGTATTTGCCTCGTGCATATCTTCCACACGTCAGCTTTCATCTCATCATGCATCATGTCTTTTTTTTTAGGTGGGGTGTGTAATAGGGAGGGGAAGGGGTTCTTTCTTGACATGAAGGAAAATGACTTGCTTTAAGTTTGTATATTCTACAGCAAAGAGGCATTTTAATGGCTTTGGCATTGTGGAGCAGTGATTATCCCCTGTTCTGTTTGGGTCGACTTACCAGCAGCTAGTGTTGCTCTTGCCTGGAGGGCTCATATGGCACTGATTTGGGATCCCTCCTTCTCAGTGAACCTTTCCAAAGCGAATAAAAACCCACAAGAGTCAAGTCCATGTCTCAACCCAGACTGCATCTTGGAGGTGCTTCTTTACATCCTCATACACTGAGCATGGTATTTCTTGTTAATACATTTGATTTATTCATCTTAATAACACTTAAACTAGCTGTTTTTTTAATAATATGCCGAAGTACATTCGTTATTTGTAATAGTAATTCAATATTAATTATTTATAAGAGGATTTTCACCTGTATTTCAGTTGGTGTGTTCGTAATTTACACAATATGCATGCACTTGTAAATAAAAATATTGTGGTCAGACAGCTGCAGCAGGCAACACTTTATAAGTACAAACACGACGAAAAACAAACAAAAACAAAATATTTTACAATTAATTTCCCAGCAGTTTTGGGATTTGGGACCCCCCCCCCCCCCCCACACACACACACACACACTATTCTGACATTGAAGCAGTGGGGTTGTGTGATGATGCTGCATACACACACACACACACACACACACACACACGCACGCAGACGCGCGTTCACAAGTGTTTTTAGTGTACGTCTGTCTTATTTGATTGTATATTTCTTAAATCCATCGAACATAACAAATTACAAATACCTTTTGTTATAAAGGCATGCACACACAAACACAAAAGGAACACACAAACAGAGAAAAATGGGCGAGTCGCCTTTCTTTTTTTTTATTTATTTTGAACGTCTTGAACGTTCCATTGCTAGTTCAATGTTCAGGATATAAACAGCCATAATACACCTAGGAACTTTTGCATCATTTTCATGATTTTTTTTGGAAAATATTGATCGACTTTACGTTACAATGAACATATTTAAAAGAAAAAAAATACCTTATTATAGTGGATCGTCCAAATTGTTATTGAATTATGCATTGGGTCATTAATAGAGTGGCGGGGCAAATAGATGTAGAGGGAGATGAATTGATATGGCTTTTTGTTTCTTATGTAAATGAGACAGACTGACCAGACGGCCACTTGCCTTTTTAAAATATTCTATTTCCAACTCTTCACATCACAACAGCAGCAGGACCAAACACGTCCTGTTTTTGCTTCCTTAATATGCTGCCAATCATTACATTAAAAATTGCAAAATTCTCTCTATTTTATAAACATATGGAGATTAAAAAATAAATGACACAATATTTAGTCAATTTTAATAATTATATTTTATTAACATAGTGTTGTAATTCACGTTGCATACATCAATTATCAATCATGAAAGAATAAAACAACATTTTCCTAAAAACGCAAAGCTAAAATCAAATAAACAGTATATACACAATGAATTCATATATTTTATCATGCAAACTGTCGTGAAACAACAAACACTTATATTGATGGATGAAGCATGCACCAACAAAGCATCAAAACAAGATTCAGTCAGGTCACACTGTGAGCACATTTCCACATGAAATGCATCTTGTACAACAGAAAACACATTTCAATAAATACTTAACACGTTATTACTACACAATTACACGTAAAAAAAAGATGTGAAGACAATTACAAACCATTTTTTTTGCTTCAATGCGGCCCTGAAAGAAGTCACTGATTTGTATTCATTTTGAGATCATTTCGAGAAAGAGCAAATTAAAACCATAAAGAAAAAAAAACAATTGTGCATATGTTGGATGCACTTATGACATTTGTGTGGATTTAGAAACCAACAATTTTGATTACTGTAACATGAATAATAATGCATAAATTAGCATTTTATGTAATAGGCTGAATTTGTCATTAAAAATGCAAGTGTAATTTTATGACCACATTTGTGTATTTATTCATGAAAATGATTTGTTGGATTATGTTTTGATAATTCTCAGTCTCAGTGATAACAGAGGCGTGCATGCTAGAATCATTTCTTTTCACCATTTACGTCATGCATCCCTTCTCAGCACGCACATATGGGCTTATGTTGTACTACATAACCCACTCAGAACCAGTCCAACCTGTCCTAATGTGAGACCAAAGTGCGCAGGTCCTTGCATGGGCTCCTCTCCCGTGGAGCTGGCAGTGTGCTGCACGGTCCCTGTGGTCCGGCTGAACATAAGAGGGCGCTCCCATTGCACCTGGCTGGGCTGCCCTAGCCTCCCTCCACTCGGGGAGAGCCGGAACCCGGACCTCTTAGCTTATATTAGTGCTAGATTTTCGGTCCGGAATAATAATAATTATAATAACAATAATGACCATTACAAATTAACCCTTCACTCTCCAAATCACAATATTTTTATATTTTCTGTACATCGAAATTACTTGATTGCACAAGTTTGAATATTGATTATAGCAGTCCGAGTGTGCTGCATGTAATATTATAGCAACTTTTAAACAGGATTTAATCATCATCATACTACATTAAAATGCACAATATATTTAAAATATATTATGTTTAAATATGCATTTTAAACACCATCTTCATCATGCATTCTTCATGCAGATGACTTATTTCGTGTGTTTACGCACAACTTGATCATACACATTTACAATATTGTCAATATTGCAGCCTATTGAACATCTCCCAAATCCTTCAGTCTAGTTCAGAGCAGTTATGACTTTCTTCGATTGGATCTTTGATCCCTAAATACTTTCACCCCATGCTCATTTCCTCTGTTTCTTCTTGTGCTTTGTCTGGGGTTAGGCGTGTGCACGAGCTTCCAAGCGCGCACATGCAGAAAAAAAATGAACCGAGAATCTATTTATTGTAAATTAAATATTTGGAGCGAAATATGCCTTGAATTCGTGAACTAGTTTTGTGCGCAAGTGGGGCTGCACGGGTTTGGGTGATGGTCATGTGATTGTGTGTGTGTGTGCGCACTTGAAACCCCACTCCGCGTGCCTTTGTCACGTCCACGGGCTGTCATATAGCCACAGGTTGTGCTCCATGTACAATGTGCCACTCGTGGATGGCGCGTGGACGCTTACCCTTCCCACAGAGAGGCGCGATTGAATGCTGTTAACACAAAAGCTGCAGACCCCCCCCTTTCCTTTTCAACCCCTTTTCAGACATGCACGAGCCCTAAAAGCATGAAGGGTCCCCCCCCCAACACCCCTCCAACACAGCCCACACTGATGCTGATGGACTAATGTCACTCAGGCCTTTTGCATACACTTTGTAAACTCCAGTTTGCATTGATGGGTTTTGCAGGCTGCCTCCTACAAGCCTCAAATTACACCGACCTCTTTTATTATCTCCTAGGCCCTCGCACGCTATTTTCAACCTATTCATTTTTACAATCTGTTCTTCCCGAGAGAGAAGGCATGTCGCAAATCCTCCAGATTCCTGCACTCTGCCTCCTCTTGCTCCGCCAACGATGTGGGGGAAACATGCACAAGTCTGTGTGTTTTCTCCTTAAAAACAGGTATCAATGCATGCCTCGGCTTGTGGATGGCAAGTGTGCAGGAAATGCCAGGTATAGCAACACACCATATATTTTAGCAGTGGGGGTCTCTTGCTATGGGTTACAATGGGTGGGTTAAGAAAATATAAAATATACTGTATAGCGCACATATTTTATCATCATAACAGGCTGTTTGACACAAGAGATACTTTAAAACAAGGAGTCAAGTCTCATGTAAAGTCCTCTATGCGCTTTATATCTATGATCTGACCTGTGATGGAATGCATTGTATTGCTTTATAAACTCAGAATAGCAAATCCACATTGTTTTCCATAAACATACACCTTATGTGGACAGTTCAGGCTCACTCTTGACCAGTTTTCCACGGAACGTGCGTGTGCTGAGAGTGAGGGTGTCATCACAAAACACACTGATGTACTCAATGCACGTTTTACAGAAAAGGGGGACATTGGGTGTGAATATTACACATTTATTATACAAAATGTATTACTCAACAATGACATATTATCATCACATTTAGGGAGCATCCTGCATGTCACCCTGATTCAATTTTTTTTTCAATTTATTGAAAATGTTTCCACCATTCTTGAATATATCACAATGACATTCTTCTACACCATCACAGATCTGTGTTACATCTATTCTCACACTGGATTAGGAACTATTTCTATTTGTTTTTTGTCCTGGGGACGACACATTTTAAAGCATTTGGTATCCAAATACAGTAAAAGTCTCTCACTCATTTAGACAGAAGAACAGAAAATAAGAGAAGCTGTTCCATCTTCCTAGAGCTCAAATTTACTATAAAACATTTGACAATGTTTGGTTTTACTTTATTTCACAAACACAATAAAAAACAGATTGTACTATTTATGATTTACAATATCACATTAGAATCATAATGCAGTAACGTCTGGGTTAACTACGTTAGGATGCGTATTCGGGTTATTTATTAAAAATATATTCGGAAATAGTCCTTTAACTTAAAGTTATAGTTTGCACAATGTGTAAATTCACTAACACACACACAAGTGTAATTCTACTGTAAATATATCATAGCTCTTTTTTTCTGTATGGACCCATTATTGTGCAGTGATGTTTAGTAATATTTCCATCTATGACTAATATTTATTTTCTAGTCGAAGATGCATACTTTTCCTGCTACGCTTTTGTTTTTCATAGTTGTTCAAAATCGAACTGCACGGCGACTAAACAGCGATCTCATGTTGGAAGGACGAAACAAACTAAAGCACAAATAAAACACATCAAGTGAATAAAAAAAAGAATCATTTGCATAAGTTGCACTCGGAAAAGTATAATAAAAAGTGTTTGGGGAAAGTATAGCGGCGAGTTTAGGCTGCCAGCGTTCACTTGCTCTAATCAAACTCTTACTTCCCTCCTCTCTTAATTCCATATTTTCTATTCCTGATCATTACTTTCCTCTTTTTCCCCTTCTCGCCCTTACTTGTATCTATCTATCCCTCCCTCCCTCCTCTTCCTCCCTCCCTCCTCTCCCTCCCTCCGCCGAGCTCTCCTCTGCTGAATCTTATTGATCCACAAGGCGGCTAATTAGCCCTTCCCTTCGTGCCTGTGTAATGAAGCACATGCGCACTGAATTAATCACAGCCATTTTTTTCGCAGGAAACTAATTAGCAGGAATAAAGATCCAAAGAGTTTTTTCTTCCCAATCATCAGATCTCACTTTCACCTCTTCCTCGCTCGCTCCAAGTCAAGACTCGGCTGCTTTGCATCCAAATTATTTTTGATATCGCCTTTAACAACTAATAGCTACCTACTTGCTCTCCCTTTTCCACGCACTCGGCAACAACAATGATCTTTCTTTTTTGGCCACCCCTGCACGCAAACTGACCGAAAAGGGACTCTTCTCGCCTTGATGGGATCTTTAGCTCCATCGTCTTACTACTGGATTAAAAAGCGAACATCACAAAGCGGCAAAAGACAAATTGTAAGTTTCAACTTTGTCTCTTTTTTTTCTTGTACGATCCTATTCTCTCTCAGCCTCTTTCCTCCTTCCATGGCGGTGGACTTCTAGCGGAGCTGGTCCCCTTTTAAACTCACATCCCGGCTGAAAAGGGGGCTCTGTTTTCATGCAAGTTTGGAGGTTTATTTGAGATTTTGTCTGCCTCGAAGGCGTTGTGTGTTACCTGTGTTTACATCAGCGCTCGTCCTCTCCTCTTCGTCTACGGGCGATAACAAGCGATCCTTCCCCCGTACCACAAAAAGAAGCGCTTTTCAAGCACATTTTGGCTTTTCGCCGGGGACGGGGATCGTGGGTGTTGAGAGACGTGTTTTTGGATGCACAAAACGGGATAAATGAAAGCTGAGCTGGTGGTCTGGCGGACGGAAGAGCAGCGGCGACTCCTCGCGAGCACAGCCCAGGAAAAGAGCTCCAAGTCCAGCATGTTGATTCCGGTTGTCTCGCCCTTTCATTTTGTAAGAAAAACATAGAAAACCCCGAAAAAAAACAAGTGAGGGGTTCAGCATCGTAGGAGATCATCTCTACAGGAGGTTTTTCTGCTCTTCTCCATGAGATGTGTACGAGCCCTTCACCCCGACTCACGGCCACTCATCCCCCGGCTTCACCCCACCTCAGTCCGGCTTGTCTCCCTCACTCGGCCCGGGCTCTTTGCCTCTTTGGAGCCTTGTATTTTAAAGCCGATTCTCAGCCGTTGCCAGACCAAGTCCCGTGCAAATCGATCTCGTGTGTGCGTGCGTGCGTGAGCGGTTTGCGCGTGCGTGTGGAGTGCGTGTGCGTGTGGGCTATGACAAAAGGGAGCCCCGGGTTCTCCTCCATGACAGGAACGGATCAGTAGAACCGCCAACAGCCTGCAAAGTGCACGCTGGCTCTCAGACGTGTGGTTCAGGCAACATGGGCCGCCAGGTTCTGTTGGATCCAACCACTTACTGGCTACTGGATCAGACCTCTCCGAGGACTGGAAACAAAACACTGGCCTATTAGGATGACCTGCTAAAGGAACTAGTGCAAACTGTACATTTAAAAACCACTTATTGTAGTTTACATTACCCATGTATTGTACTTATGGGCAATAAAAATAAATACATGTAGCAATATTAGGATGAAAACAATGTTGGCAAAAACAAAACATTTGCCATTTGGACATTTTCTGAGCTGCAACAAGCATGGCTCAAAATCTCTCAAATATGAAAAAAATGTATAGTAAAAACAATGCGAAAGAAAAAAGTCAGTCTTGGGGATATATGGTGAAGGGAAGCAGAGAGGAGGATTTGTGAGCAAGCAGAGGCGCCGGTATTTGTGTGTTTCGGGTGACGATGGTGTGTGCGTGTGTTTGGGAAAGAGAGGGTGGAGGTCAGACGTCAAGAAACATGGGGAACAGGGGTCACGGCATGAGTGCAGAGATAAAAAAGAAAGGAGAGGAAACCCCCTCGCTAAACAGCCGTGGGACTATGTCGGGGCTTGGGGGTGGCTATACACGGAGGAAAAGCCTGACGTGTTTCTCTTTTTGGGAGGGGGGTCACTCATGGTTGTCAAGAATGAAGACTTTGCATGCAGTACAGGATATGCTAAAGTATATTGCGATATAGTGCGGTGTGTTAACATAACATAATGCAATGTAATAGAGGGGAGAAAAAGAAGAGGGGAGGGGAGTCGATGCTGTTTTTTGGGGGGAGGGCTAGGTGGAGGGGTCAGATAGCCATGGGCCATATAGGAGGAATCAGTAGAAGAGGTCAGGTAAACACATCCCTACCTCTGATAGTGGAGAGAAGCAGGCATGCTCAGTGAGATCAAACCACTCATGCTTGTTATTTTTTTTTTAATTCTTCATATTAGTTGAAATCAGATTGTTTGCTTATGTGATTTATGCATGTTAGACTCGACTTTTGTGTTTGCACTGCAATGAAATGCTTGCAGGTCGATTTTCAAATGATCAGCCCTCCTCCCCTGTTAGACACTCTTCCTCCTCTTTCTCGTCCTGTTGTGTTGCAAAGCAGACTCAAGGAAATACTGTACTGAGCTTTATTTCCTGTTAAATGTTTACGGTAAATTTGCAGTCGTTGTCATTGTTGAGCTTGATTGGCATTGGCAGCTTTTTGTGTCAAGTGTGTGTGTGTGTGTGTGTGTGTTTCATGTCTTACCATTGACTGGGGCTGCAATGAGTTAAATCGCCACCGTGATCTCATAGCCACACACGACAAATAACAAAAATAATTAGAAAGGCAAATTACTCAACTATTATGTTATAAGTGTTACTGTGTTTTTACAAGGTTGTCATTTGGCTGCTCTTTGCTGAACTGAAATGACATCTTCACAGTTTTTAATTGTAATTTTGTGGCAACACACTCATTTGAATGTATTTGAATTTAATAAAATTTTAATCCAATTTGATTTCTTTTAAATTGTCAACTCAATGCATAGTACAACTCAAATTAAGTTAAAGTTATATTAAATGGTTGGACACACCATGAATAAAATATATTTCTGTAAAGATGCACTTTTGCATTTGCTGAATAAACATGCCTTGTTTGTGTGTCTTTGCTCTTCTGATCACGTGTCACTTTTTTAGCATTTCAATGCTGTGCCTTCTCATACCTGATGCCAGTCAATTGGACAATACAATACCAATGATAGGATGTGTGTGTGTGTGTATCCTCTTGGTTCACATCTCGGCATATTTGTGCATTTTGGGTATACCTGAGCAGTAGTGGAAGACAGATAGGCTTGTTTCATGGTGTGCTGGTAGCATGGAGCCAAGGGAGGTAAGCGCCTCTGGCTGTCGTAACCCCTTCTCTCCCTTTCCTCCCATCCTCCCTCCCTTCCTCCCTTTCTGGCTGTCTGCTCCTCGGTGTGTCTCCAAATACTGTAGCTCCCGCTTTACCTCCCACCTTCCTGTTGGCGGGCACGGGCCCAGCAGGGGAGCTCGCTGACATGTCCTCAGTCAGAGAGAGCGAGAGAGAGAGGGAGCGAGAGACCTCTCTTGATGAGTGCTAGGCTTGTATAGAGAATTCACAAATGCGGTGATATGCTATTTTGCTAAAATGCATCTTATAAAATTGTTGCTGCACTATAAATGTGATGCATTCTATTTCTGTGCATGTGACGAAGGGCCGCAGTCGTCCGCTTGAATCAGATTGTGGTTTTTTGAATGTGCAAAGCCATGCAGTACTAAGACCGGTTCCTCCACTTGTCCTGCTGCTGAGGCCATTATGACGTGTCATGTTATCAGCAGTGGGCGGACCTGGGCTCAGCGGCAGGAGGAGGCAAAAGGAGGGTGGGATGAGATGACGGTCGTGCTCTCAGGTGTGTGTTTGTGATCCTGAATGGTAGCCTGCACTGTCTACAAAAAGCTTCAATTCCTGTCCACTTTTCTCCCAAATTCCTGCTTGTGTCCTTAGTTTCTTGTCTGTGACATCCTTTTATGTGTTCCAAGCAAAGTTGGCAGGGTTTTTCTGTGGTTTTGCTCTTTCTCAATATGTTATCGTGTTAACAATCACTGTAGGAGACTAGATTTATGACTCGAAAGAAGAGCATGCGTGTGCAGCTGTATTAGGGCTGGTGTGCATTATTTTAAACATTAACACATTTCTCAAAGTGCTTTATTGTTTTTTTATGCAAACTAGTTTTTATATGAGTCCACTGATGCTGCATGGCTCACATTATACAGGAGCCTCTGTGAGGAGGGAGAATAATCCTGTGTAGAAATTGCAAATTTGATATATTCTTCACTCAAGGATGCTCATGAGCTGTCACAGACGAGGACACAATAATTCAAGTTTAAATCAAATTTCTTACAAAAAATGAATGCTGTGATTATGGAAGATTGTCTACTCTGTGTGTTTAATTAGAATTCTAATATTATCTGTCTGATTTGTAGCAAACATAGACGTTAGGTGGTGGTGTTGTTGTGACTGCCAGGAGATGTAATCCATGCCTGTTCAGAACCACCAGCATCGAAGAGTGTGTGTATAGCATAGCGGCAACTAATAGCTATATATGCATCCTATTTTGGGCCACAGCAGCTAACACCGAGTGTTCCGGGACGGAAGATAGGGCAGCTTCGCATCATTAGAGGACGCAATTACACACCGGGCTAGAGGACTAGGCTCCGAGGGTTGCAAAAATGGACCACAGCCTCCCATAAGCCCACCCCTCTCTTGGACCCTGGAGGCCAGCATTCCACCCTCCGCGCTAGCGCTTATCATCACAAAGGACAGAATGCATAAAATATGGAGGACGCTTAGACAGGTCGCCTTTCTCTCGCCATACTGAGCCCTTGAACAATACATGGGCCCCTCTGGCCTGTGACTCTGACGACACACACGCCGTCTTTTTTATCCTTGCCTATTCCTTTGTCATCCTCTTCCTCTTCCTCTACGTTACTGTGCTCTGCAGAGTGATAACCGCACCGGCATTGTTTATCAGTGCCTGTGAAAGCTACTGTACGTGTGTATGAAAGATTTAATACACATTTTTGTTAGCTATTGTATTGGATGTTTTTACCTTCTTTATTACCTGCAAATGACATACAATTAACATGTCCTCCTCACCAAAGGTTAGAGAATTTACTGACAAATTAATACACTGACCTTACATTTTGGTTGGGGAATAAGTAGCATGATTTGTGATTTTAATTTTTTTTATTTTTTGGTTTGGTCTCATCACTAATTTACAGCAAGGTCACCCAGCATCGGGACACCCATTAGGAGCAAATGCAATATGTGTGTGTTTATCTTTTGGACAGATGAAAGATTAATGTAAAGCCAAATATTTCACACACTCTCAAGCTTGCATTGCATGTCATTTTCTTTAAAAAAAAACACTATCATGACTGCCTTATGTTTTTTTGTATTATGTGTTATGATTTTTTTAAATTACTGTATTCTTACAAAATTGTTTCCTTGCTGTTTTGAGCTACATACTCAATGAGTACAGCAGTCTGCTTCCGACAGGCTTTTTTATTTCTGTCTCGCCATGCATGTGTGATAGCTGAGCTGTTGGAATGTACTGTTCGGATATGCCGGACCCGAGGTCTATGGCACTTCCTCTCTGTGTACTTTACAGCTTATCCTCCTTGGGATTACGGAGAGAAGAAAAGAAAAGAGCTAACACTGGAGCGCCCTCTCACTCTCACACCCTTCTTCCTCATTTTTCACGACTCACGCGCACAATAAATTCCTGACAAAAAGTGTAATTCACTTGCAAATGTGCAGTAGTCATGTCCATGCTGCATGTGAGGGGAAAGAGTGGGAGAAGGAGAGCGAGGAGACGATAGAGGGAGGGGCCGTAATGCAAAGACATAGAGGCACAAGGCGGCATATTTCACTAAGAGACGAGGCTGAGGTGAAGCTACCGGCTGCCTCTTTCTGGTCAGGAAGCGAAACTCCATCCACCCCTTGGTGGATTCAGTAGAGCTTTGAGCACATGTATTGTTTTTTTTTTTTATATCTAATATGTGTGTTTATGAAAAGGTGCCATATGCTCCGTGTATACATTTCAGCTCACTATTTGTCATTCCTCGTGCTCCAGGGGACTGGCGGGTCAGCAGTGAAGGGGTTAAGGAGCAGGGATAGCCCTGTTTTGTCTCTGTGGCTTTCTTTGCCATTGTTGTGGTGGAATTGAGCTTGGTGCACCTCACTTGGCCTCTATGTGCTGTAGCCTCTATAGTGCTCTCATGTCAGCGCTATTTTATAGCTTCTGCAGCTGTATATTTCCCTTTTCTTTGCACATACACACTCTGTACACATGGTAATGCAACATACTGCAGATGTAACATCATCCATGCATGGCATCCTTTGATGTGCATGTGCTATTTTTTGTCAACTTGACACTTTGTGTGAAATTATATGCTCTTCGTGTAAAAATATTTTGGTAATAATTTTCCTGCATGCAATGACACAATACAGAACAACAAGATAAATGACTGTTTATACCATTTGAAGCTATCACCTCAATGACAAGCCATTGTACCCCAAAAGGTACAGTCATATACTTGTTTTTGAGAATTTACATTCAACAGAAGGGTTATATTCTAGAACCCTTGTGAGGCAAACAGACACCATCCATGTATTCGTACCTGGGCTCTGTTATATTATTTTACACTTGTGTTCACTTGATTTGTTTTGCTGACAATAATGATGCAAATATCATGAATAATTTACTTTCAGGTTTCAGATTTGAGAAACATACAATATCAACGCACCGTGTTGGAGGTGCTGCGTTTGATTGTTTATAGCCCACAGTCGCTGCAGACGTCGTAATTAAAAAAAAAAAAAGAAGATGCACTCTGCATCTGCCAGCCTCCCAGCTCATCAAATAAGCATATAGCAGCAAGCATGTCGGTGGGTTTATGAAGGAATTTTGAATTATAATTATAAATGGCACTGTCTGAATGTGTAAAGCTTTTATGCCAGGTATTACACAGGCTATATTAAATGTTGTACTAGTATAGACTCTAACAAACATTTCATCGCCATAACTTAGTGCAGTAGCTCAACATCATGGCTGTCTGGTTAGGAGTATGATGGTTTGTCACTGGGTAAACAATGTCCCACTTTTGTTCCCTTGAAACCTGACCTTTACAGCATAGGAACATACCTGGACCTTGTTGGCTCTGCAAAAAAAGGTACAAACAGTTACCTTGAAGCCAATTAATTAGCCCTATGTGGTACGTTAGTGCAGATTGTATACCTAGAGGGATGCCTAATATTTGTACCTCTGAAGTTCCTCTACTGTGTTTTTTAGCTTCACACTTTTCCTTAAATATATGATTCCCACCCTGGATCTCACTGTACCCATCACAAATGTACTCTCTGCATTTCCCTGTGGTAAATGAACAAACATAAGGACCTCAGTGTCTCATAATAAATTGATTAAAGAAAGGCTCGCACAAAGCTATACCAACAAAAAAAAACAAGAATGTAGAATATATGGCTGCATCTGGAGATGAGCTGCACTCTCTCCCCTTGGCAACATGTTTTACTGTATATTTATACACTTTAATAGCAGTGCTTGCGTGCCGGCTCTCATTCTTCACCCTCTCTGGCAGCATATGATCAAATTTGCTGTTTTGTGCCCAGTGGCTCATAGCAGGGACAGTGCTGTGTGATTTACATATTTAACATGGAGCCCTGTGCTACTGCTTGCTACTCATTCAGATGTGCAGTGGTACAGAGCAAAGACTGGACCTAGGTGGTCTACAGGGAATAAGCCAGGTCCCAAGGGAATGGAGCGGGGCCAGACGGCCGCGACAGACAGGTGACCTCGGCCTTGTGATGTCGTTTACGTTGTCTGGTTGCCACGGTATCCATTTGCTTTAATGAATGAAGATTGAAAGTGAGGCTTTGGTTTATGCAGCCTTTCTCTATGAATTTGGTCAGTTTATGGCAATGTATTCATGAATAAACACATTTGATAAATCTCGTAAGCCCTGATATTAGTAGTGGCAATATACAAATACATTTGTTTTGGTAGGAAGTTAAAGAAAACAGTCAGATCACATATAGGAAGTCAGCCTGTGGCCACAGCTAGAATTGAAACGGATACCGGGTGTTACACCACTATAACACATTGTGTTTCCTCTCCTTATACACACTCACACACATCCTATGCTTAAAAAAGGTTTATTTTGGCAAGCATCTCTAAAGATCCACTCTAGCCGTGTATCTGTATGAGGAGAATAGAAGTGAAATGGGCCCCTCTCACTACTTGCTTTGTGTTGCGGCCAGGTGCTTCCTCTTGTCGGATCTTGCCCTGTTGTCATATGACAGGTGAGAGACATGTTTTCTAATACTAATGTTACGTTTTGAGGGTTTCTGCAATAGTCGTGGATAGAAATGCAGTGCTACTTGGTGGGCTAGTTTTTCCCCTCCTAAGTATTGAGGCACACTTGAATCAACTTAGGAGAGAAAATAGATCTTTGGTGTTTCCAAACACCTTTGTAATGAACTATAACAGAGATGTTGAGCCAGCAGTGACCTCACAAATGTTCTTCTAGATGAATGGTCATCTTGTAAGAAAGTCTTCTCAGAAGAGTAGACGGTTAATACTTGTCACATTTGCTTCCATTTTGACTCACTGCAGGTGTGGTGATCAGGTGTCCCGATACTTTTGTCACTGTATTGTGTGCATGAGACATACTTTGTTTACACCAGAGACAATATGGCTTTAGAGGAAGCACTGTAGAGAGAGAGGCCGTGGTCAGGGACAGGAAAGGGGGACGGGTGCGGGGTGCAGACACAAGTCCCATCACTTCCTTCCTTTATATTGGTCTTTTTTTTTATGAATCATCATTGTCAAAACAACATTAGGCAGAAAAGGAAGTGTTTAACTGAAGCTGAATTTCCACCAAAACTATTGAAAAAAAGCTACAGAGCATATAAAAAGTGACAGCATGTCTGTTATCAAGCTGTGTTCACCTTGTGCAAATGTGCTGTAGTTGGCTAATGAGCTCAGTGTGTTTTGCCAAAACTGCACTTCGCATCTCTCTGTGTGACAGGCAACATTAAACAAGGTTGTATGTTTTGACCCTGATCAGGAGAGAGCAGTCATTTCTCACACTCTGCGGACCTGCTGCTTCCTTTGGTCATCTCGGTGCACACTCACGTGCCCCTGAATACATGTTTGTACTGTGTGCTATATCTGTATGTGTCGTTTCCTCTTTTCCCAAATAGTGTGGAAGCAAACACCTGCAAACACCCCTCGTGTCTCGCCGAGTCCTGTGGTCAGGGTGAAATCTGCTCTCACATGACAAGCGGGTCTGTGGGTCTTCAACGGGAAGCAGGGGCCCTGCTGTTTCACAATCTTTTTAGAAACAAGAAGCGAGTACCCACTCTGTGGTGTCCAGTAGTACACATGGCGCGTAATGCATGCCAGCTTGGCTGCAGTGGGTATGAGAACAAGGCGAAATGAGGGGTTGGCCCAGCGTAAGTGGACCCCTGAGACCTCCTAGAGGGGTAGAGGTGTGGCAAATGTGTTATGGGCATGGCTTGTGTCAGCGTGTTTAGTGTTTGCTGTCAGGGCATTTATATGCAAATGCTAAACAACCTATTGGGTGGCTAATTACAGCAGGGCCTTTGTGTGTACCAGGCTGTCAGAAGCTGGCATTTTGCAAGTGAGCATGCTGGCCCCGGACTTCCCCTGCGTGTTTACTCATTGTCTTTCCTTATTACCCCCTCATTGACACTCCCCTTTTGTGTGCCCGGGCTGTTTGCCTGCATGCTAGTTCCTCCCCTTTTGGTGCTAGAGTTAATGTAGTAGATTTAAAAAGGCGACCATGTTTACTTCCTCTTTCATTGGGTGGGCCCGGCACTGCTCTTTTCCCCAACCATCTAATCTAGAACACCCGTCCAGTCACCACTCACACAAGGAACATTCATACTCGTGGTTCTCTCTCCGACAGCTGATGCACCGCTAATTACGTTGGTTTATAAAAATGCATTTAGGTCAGGTGCTAATGCAATGCAAATTTATGAGCAGGCAGAAGCAAATATTAACTTGTAGCGTTACTGATAGTCAAAGGGTGGGGACAAAGGTGCGCCTCCCTCACCTGTCAAATGTGAAGGTTTCTGTGAGCCAGACAGAGCAGCGTGAAGCCCTCCTTTTCCTCATAATTCTGTGAAAACTGAAGTCTGAAATAGAGGTGTAGCTGCTGCAGCCCAGCAGTTGCTATTTGTAGCAATGAAACCACAGTCGTATCTTTGTGTTGAAAGGGTTTCCTGATTAAAGGTGATTCTTGTGAGTATTGCAAATGGAGAAGATGCAGTAAATAAGCAAAGTTTGTGTATGTGTGTGCTTACACACACACACTCATATCCTTTTGTAATCCTGAATCTCTACTGAATATACAGCGATATCAAACCGGCTGGGCAGCATTCCTATGGAATTATTTGGCTTGTGCTAAAACAAAGCAAGAGCAAAGAGTGCAAATGTGTGGCTTTGTATTGCCTCTCAACTTCCCTCAAGTGAAGTGTCATTGTTTGTCCTGTGGTCTGTGAACCATTTGTGTTCCTCCCTTTCACATAGGCAGCAGCACACACATAACTGGCATTGGGGTGTGCAGTATGTACTGTATACTGGAGCCACCTTTCTTCCTGTTCAGTTTGCCTTTAAACTCTGTTTTTCCAGGCATGGCATAGTAAACAAGGGACAACAGACGACATCTGTCTGATGTAGCTATTGCCATGCGTTCTACACACTGCAAACACCGAACTGAGGTATACTTCTTTGTGGAAATGAGCATGTTTTATATTTGCCTTTCTTTTTTCTTCTTCCTGTACACTTCCCTATTGCCCAATCAACCATCTTTATATACTGCACCACTGTGCATACCTTCATGGAAGGATACCAGAAGCCGAAACAGTATGGATCAGTAATTATGAGATCCTGTACAAAGTATGACTGAATGTGAATGAAATAATGAAATGTGTCCTAAACTGTACTGCTCGTTGGAAATGGGTGTCTGGAGACACTGGGCTGGTCAATGAAGCCTGAGTGTGAGGGAACAGCTGCTCAATGCTGTCTCTGCTCTCACCCTGGTCTGCCAGCCAGAAATATGAGGCCGCTCTGGACTTCTGTCCTGGGGAGAAAAAAAAAAAAGAGCAAAACCGTGTAGTACCGCACATATCACTCTCATCTGTTCTGCTCACCATACAGAGAAAAGGAGCTGTTTGTCCAAACTCATTCATCCATTCCAGCACAAATAGAAATCTTCATCACATATACACTGCCTCCTCCGCCCTCACAAAACCATTAGATCATCACATGCTTGATTTCTCTTGATTGTCTCTTTTTGTTCAATGCTTTCATTAGCTGTTTTAGTCGATTTGTCACAATTTGTCTGTCAATCCCACTCTGTGCTTGCTTTTCTCAGCACTTCCTTTTTTCTCTAAACATTGTGCTGAGAGCCCGGCCTTCCTGAACTCTGTGTGACAGTGCTCTTCTCTTGTCTCCACATTTCCTCCCCACATGTTTGGGATTTCTCGCCTTCTTCTCTGCTTTCTGTAGCCGTGTTAAAACCTTGGCAGAGCAGAGAAAGGCATTCAGCGCCATAATCCGGGCTCCCTCCATCAGGAATGCTAATACGTATGATTGTGTGACCTGCCCAAGTCCGGCAACATCTGCAGGAGCCTTTGGCGAGCCCCCGCCCTGCCCCCCTCCCCGCCTTTGAGCGCTCACTCACAGCCATTATTTCATTGTTTCACTTCACGCCTGTGACCGGGCACAGCAGTTAACCCTGTAATGCTCACAGCAGCGAGCTGCAGTGCTGCACAGAAGGCCGGAGAGGAGCATACTGTGGCGGGTGTGTGGTTTTCAGGACAAGAACTTTCCCATGACAGGCCTCCCTTACTGCCCATCTGGACCCCTTACCCTCACAATGTTTACTTATGCATTCCATCACTAGTCACAGTGTATTTGTGTATGTATGTGTGTGTGTGTGTGTTCATGTTGTCTGCATAAAAGTCTGGCCACTTGCGAGTTCAGGCATAATGGCAGGAATTATGCCCCCATATACATGTGAGATGCTTTTCCATGAGTAGGCTTTTCTTTCTCAGGGACATCAGGAAAAGAAAACTTATTCTTGGGATCTGAAGGGACGCTGGTGTTTTCACCCCTCTAGCAGGTATTGCAGTTGAAAGGAATGACTGTTGGGATAGTGTATGTTTCCAGAAAGATGAATTACTGCTGAGGCAAAACTGACAAAGTGAATCTGTGTCAAGATGGAGTGCTGCTGATTGAATTACCCTTCTCCTCAGTCTTGGCTGTACGCCTGTTTTCAAGCTACAGACGACTCTAGACAAACATATGGACTAGATTGAATTTATATACTCTTCATCCATATCCAAACATTAAACCTATTAAAGCTTTTGGGATTCATACTGTACCTTGCTGCAACACCTATGCATGCACATGTTGTACACTTTTCACCATTCTTATCAAAACCCCTGTTACATGAGGATGCCATGAGGATATTAGATGGGAAAATGAGGCACATTCCAGTCGGGGTGTATTTTGTGATACTCCTACAAACTCTGATGCAGTCACATTAGACATTCAAGTGCTTGTTTATTTATACACTAGTCAGTACATTTATGCATAATCAGATTTTTTGGTACGGTACAGAGGCGTACTTACTGTAATTCCCACAGTCTATATTGAGCGAGGGACAGGAAGTGGAACTGCCTTGTGATAAAGTCATGCCTCTACTCCGCTAACAGATCCATCATTTTGCTAGCAGGAGTCATGTTTAGCGGGCTGCACGTCAGACGAGTGGTTAGTGCGCAGGCCTCACAGCAAGGAGACCTGAGTTTGATTCCACTCTTGGCCATCTCTGTGTGGAGTTTGCATGTTCTCCCCGTGCATTCCAAAAACATGCTAGGTTAATTGGCGACTCCAAATTGTCCATAGGTATGAATGTGAGTGTGAATGGTTGTTTGTCTATATGTGCCCTGTGATTGGCTGGTGACCAGTCCAGGGTGTACCCCGCCTCTCGCCCGAAGACAGCTGGGATAGGCTCCAGCATGCCCACGACCCTAAGCGGTAGAAAATGAATGAACAAATGCGTCATGGTTAGCGATAGTGCCAAGGAGAAGCCAGAGCTCGACAATTATTTTTTTTAATGTGTACTGTATGTATTTTTCTTACCTTTTTTAAATGTTACCAGTTGGATAATTACCTGTTAGCAGTTTTCATTTTTGTAGGTTTCTTAACTTAATACTTAACTTAAAAAAAGCTGTTTACACAAAAGGTAAGCAGTTTTATGCTTTGCTGTGACTGTAAAACCATTACACATATGACATTGATTTACTCACATGTGGTTCAAAATGAGGAAGTGACAGCTAATATGAAAACTAAGCGCTATCTACAATGTTGCATTCCATAAGATTGTATATTTTTTGCCTTTAGCCTGCCTGTTTTTTTTTTTAATATCTATTTTAGGCATTTTACAGCTGTATTTAATGTAGTGTGTATGCAATTTGTAAGCGCAGTTAGATAAAAACATATTTTGTCATGGCAACCCAGGTTCCTTTTAATAAGATTAATCTACTAATTTCACATTTTTCTGGAGGGAGGTTGGATGATTGAGAGCACAAGATAATTAATTTCAAACTCATTTTATGCTTTTTTGAATTGGATGACAATGATAATGCTCAAGAGACCCACCATGCCGAAATAAAATCCTGCAATGTATATCGTTTGAGCCAACTTTTAACACTTGCAGCTTAATCAAGAGATGGAATGGGGCTATTTGTTGATTAAGTCCAGTCATGATCAATATACAAGTGTTGGTGAGACCTCACTTGCGGGTGTTCAACCTCACCCTTCGAAACATATGTTGCCTGTTAGGCTGATAAAAACTGTATATGAGTCATAGGCAAATATTAGTTGGCCTGCTTGTCCGATTTTCATCTTGGCTCATTGAACGCGGCAAAGGAAGGATAGCATCCATTTTTATGGCTGAACTTCCTGTCACACTTTATTCACATCCACAACAACACAGCACTCTGGCATTAATACAGTATCTTCGTGTTATATTCACACTGACTTGTTTTTAATCTGTTCTTTCCAAATACATTGTTTCTCTTTGATAACACATAAATATTTGATTCAAACAACCACAGATTAGAGAACGGCCCTCTTTATTATCTGTTGACAGATGTGCTTCAAGTTTTTGAGATGGTTTAAAAGGACAAGGGTCCGCAGAGCCAAATTGGATCTGGGTGTGTAAATACTACTCTGATGTTTAATGAGAAACAAAGTTAGCTAATTATAGCAGCTCTGAAAAACATGAGGAGGACAGTGGGAAATGTTTCCATCACTCCCTGGCTCTATAGATTAGTGCCTAATTGCCTCAATCGAATCAGGCGGAGACATTAGCCAGAGAGGCAGAGAGGGAGAAACACAAGGATCGGACTGATTACACGTATCCGTCGGTGGCTCTTAATCTAGCGGAGGACCCTCAAGTCGAACTCTTTGGCCTTGCATGATCCCTTCTGTCCCTACTCGTCCACATACAGTATGTCCTCACCCTGCCTTGACACATCCGAAGGTTACCGTGGCACTGTTGTTCTTTTTCAACATACATCCAGCTGCCCAGGTGATTAATACTGCAGTGCGGATGTTTTTCACCTATAATTATATGTAATTCTGACATGTTTATGTGTGATGTTGTCTGTCAGCTTCTCCGCTGATGACAACGTAGCTAGCGACATCCTCCCAAATGCTGTGACAGTATTTGTCTGCCTTATCATTATCATTGTATGTTGCAATCTTAAGTGGGTGTTGGAAAGCTGCTCATCTCACCTGTAGTTTCATGCCCTCAACAAATAATGTTTTATTGTTACTATCCGCCCGGTTGCACATCTGGAATTTAGAACTGAAGAATGTCTTATGAAGCCGGGTGTGTCTTTTTTTGTATGTACACATTATGCAGGAATAATACGCCTTGATATGGCTATCAAATGTGCGCCTTGGTTATATTTGTAAGCAGGGTGAGGAGGAAATGAGGATCCATAGAATTCTTTTCGTCCTCCGGCCTATATCGAGGTCAGCTGTCCAAAATGATCTCATGTTAAGAAATCGGCGAGTCAGCAGGGTCAGAGCAGAACCGCCATGACGACACACCCCCCCAACGGTGATAACACTGCCCTCCTTTCCCCTCCCCTTTGCTGCCTCGGCATGGGAACAACACATTTGGTCTCTACTCTGTACCGTGTCTGTGCCCTTCAATCTGAAGCCCCAGTGGTACCACCACTTTATTCTCGCCACTGAGCCACATTCTGGAATCAGGTGAAGACGGTTAGGATTAACTGTATCTTTACACTTCAGAAGGTCCAGCGTGCCATAGCTAATCCTCCTATCTTATTTCCTCTTAAACAAATATCTGCATGGCTCAAAATAGCCGTTTCCTGGATGTTGTGGTGGATGCCTTACTGGTCCTTTGCTCGTGTTTCCCTGGAAATGTATGAAATTAGGAAAAAGCAATGCAGGAATTCATTGTAGGCACATTTGATTCCAGCACATTCTGTTAAGAACTGAGTAAACAGGGTAAACAGATCATGGAACTCATCCAGAACAAGGGATGAGATCCTTCATATTTTTCGAATGGGCCTTTATGGTTGTGTAAAACAATGTAGCTCTGTATAAGATGGGCATTTTACTGCAACCTTAGTCCTCATTTACATTAATTGGCTGCAGTGTAACCTGACTCGTCTGGGCCGACCCAACACCAACAGCTGCCTTGTCAGCCATCCCGCCTTAATTGCTGAAGTATACTGTAATCAGCAAATCTTCACCTCAGGTCCCTGTTCCGACCAAAATATCAGTCACATTTGAGCTGGCAATCTTACTTTTTCACTCAGACTACTCTCCGTCTGCCACCCCCTTCCTTCCTCGTACATGTTCCCATAATTTATGGCTGCCAGGCCCTTGATCAATTGATAGCAGGGAATCCTTTGGTAAATAGAGTTTTAGACACATTGCCAATAGACCTGGGCTATTGATTGGAGTGTAAATTAAAAACTTAATCAGGTCTCCGAGATAAGATTTATCTCCGCCCCAAGCAAATTGCAGGGCTGACATGGAGATGTAAAGGCAGGGCCAGTGGGCAGACGGACACTTCCCTTTGGTGGGTGCCAAGAGGGGGGGGGGGTGGCCCTGTCTCTGCCTCTGTCCTTGCTTCACTGCTGGTGGCACGCTTGCTTTCTCCTTGTTGAGTAGATCGCAAAGATTTCAAGCGCTGACACAGACATAAGTCGCCAGTGAGCACAAGACTGGCTTAGATGAGTATAAAGCGCATCTTGTGAACATATTTATACACTATGTCATATTGAACCGAGGACCACTTTTAGTATGGCTCATCCAAATGGGAAGTAGTTTTATTTCTTTATCGTTTTCTTCTGTTCAGCACTTTGTCTTGTTTAGCCTTGTCAATATCCCCCTCCCTTCATCTCGCTATCGAATGTGTTTAATCACTTGTGTTCATTGCAGCCTGTGATGAAATATGTAAATCATTACAACCAGCTTTTATTCCTCCAATAATATTCCCATATTGGGGAGCTCATTTTACGCCACAGTAAATTCATATACATTCACACAGTGTTGTCTATATTCTATATGTATTAAGACAATCCTTGGGATTGCACATTGATCAGGACATATGGATTTTTGCTGTAATTGCTGAGGGAAATTTTCACGTCTCAACTCTTCTTCATTATTAATATTGGGAAATGGCTACACATTAAAAATGTCTCCTGTATAATATAGTTTTTAATGCTTACATAGAGAGGCGCGCATACTTCAACTGGGCTTTCTTCAGGTTTCACAGATAAGACACTCGGCAAGGATCTGACCAAAGGTACCTCACAGGTATCAGTCTGGATCTTTGGGTCGGTAATTAAAACATACATTCCCTTTCTGTGATTAAGGCTGGTATTAGGTTTCTCTCGGGGATTATAGGATGTCTTATTATCTCTGCTCATAGTCCCTATATACAGAGGCCTTAGAAGTGACATTGACCCACAGTGAACGACATACAGTGGAGGATGGGGAGCACAAAGCACAAAACCTGGCCATTGAAAATTGAGAAAATTGGTTCTGTAGCGCACAAAATACATTCCAACCTGAACACTTAACATTTTCATCTGTACCATTTTGCAATGCTACTCAGTGAGTGACATGTGACAATAACACAATGACACACACTGTCCAGCTAATGATAAGATCCCTTTGGTATGTATTTACTTACATAGCCAATTAGTTTAGTCACAGCACATTACATAGTAAATGCTGCTGTTTCGGAGGTTAGCTCATAGCTGATTGGACAACGTAGTTACAAGAACTAAAGGCTGCTTGTCGGAATATGTGCAAACAGAAAATAAAGAGCTGAAACTGGGTGAAAATTTTTATTTAAAGGGCTTGCCCCAAAAAATATGCTGCAAAGCCAAAGTGGCAAGCCAGTATCCGAAGTCAAAAGTGTGGACTAAATGTGTGGTGTAACTGTATGTTTTATGGTGCAACTGTCTTATGGCATAACTGTGCTTTTATATGGACATGTATTGGATATGTATATTGGATTTGTATATTATTCAAATAAAATTAATAGACCAAACTAAACATACCACAAATATGGCATAAATATCAACAGACTTCTTTAAAACAAAGTCAAATTCGGAAATTAAAGTACACTTAATTAACAGTATAAATAATAAACAAGAAAATACTGAAAATGAAATGATAAAATAGGGGTTGTCTACAAGATTCAGATGGGTAATTGTATGAGACCATGGCTTTGTCTGAGGATGACAATGAAGAAAGCTACATTGTGGAATCCTCTTTGTCAGTTTGTCTCAAAATATGACAGAATGGAAGTGTTCAGTTCTTAGATTTCTCAGGTTTTGGACATGTGGGATACTACAGTGTGTATATCTGATGGTTAAAGAAATGCTCAGTTAGGTTTTATGTATGCTGAGGCATTTTTAGGGGCAACATTGGTGGCCGCATAATGTGAGTCCACAGTTACATACCGTTTTAAGAATAATGAATACATTGATATAATTTATTTTTTTTATTGGACTGCTTGTGTTAGAGGTCTCCTAAGAAACTCTTTAGCCAGGCCCACTGAGTAACGACAGAATGATGACCAACCTTTCTCTAAGTGGTGGGGGGAAGGAGGCGCTGAGACCATCGTAATAGGCTTTTTGCCTGATAAGCCAGGAAAATACTCGTTTAGTTAGTAAAAGTGCAAAGGGATCCTAGCCAGATAAACCCGCTGTTTCCTTCTGTAATACCCAACAGCTAAAATCAATAGTTGGGATAATTCTCTTGCTGGTCGTCCGGTCTCTTTTATCTGCAGTCTTCCTCAACCTGTGTACTGTACATGTTGGTGGTTAACAGAAGCATGCCTCGATGCACATTAACGGTAATGTGGTTGTGTTTGTTTGGAACTTGGATTTCTGAGATTGTATTAGGACACAAAAATGGCTGAAATGTGTAATGGTGTGGTAAAGTATCACAATTTACCAATATATTCAACTTACCTACAAAAACAAAATATTTTATTGGGACAGGTGAGTTGTCGCTCGTGTGTTTTTTTTTCTGTAATAAGAGCAATGGCAACATAATGGACTGATAATAAATTATGCTCTCGTCTGTCATTCTATGAGCTACTGTCCTTGGTTTACATTTATATTTGCCATTTGGCTCACAGCATCATTCATCCACAATTTTGTTAATGTTTTCCTCATTTATCGTAGCTGCAGTGCCATTGCAGACAAGATGGTGCGACTCCAGCCACATGCACTGGTTTATAAGTGAGTGTCAAATGGTTACATCAGGTTGAGTTCACAGGATGTTGGACTGGTTTAAGGGGGCGAACAAAAAAAAAAAAAACTGGGTCCAGCTCTTGACATTCAGCTCAGGTGTGTATAAATCTGCTGAGAGGAAGTGGCTGTCAGCACTAACTCTGTACCGCTAAGAGTGCTGTGCTCTGTCAACACAAGCTCAAGGTTCTGACACTGGTGTTGGTTTGGCTTAAGAATAGAGCCCGGGTAGTACCATTTGCCACAGATACAAGGTTGAAAGTCTTCAAAGTTGCATGGCTTTGGTGACCTTTTGGAAGGTTAACATGAACATTCCAATACCACTGAATCTCCATGGCCTTTTCCTTTTGTGAAGCAGTGTCTCCACAGAGTTGCAAAATAATTTCCCTTTTGCCATTTCGTTTTTGTGTAATCTCTCCTGCTATCATAAAAATACACTTTCAGGTGTTAGTAGGCAGGGCGTTTAGCCTGCGACACCGTTACCTAAAGTGCACCCTCACTGTATTAAAAGGCAGTCAGGGCCCTGGATCACAGTATATCACCAAGCAGAGGTGGCGATAAGGCCCACTGCTCGCCTGCAGATCAATGAAGGTTACTGACATCATATCACAAAGTGAAAGCAAGTGCTGCACCCCAAGCTATTTATCAGCTGCAGATCCAACATGAAAGAGGTGGAAGAGAGAGAGAGAGAGAGAGAGTAGGAACAGCACTTTTCTCCCCGTAATGTTACGGCCGTAAGTACGGACTCCTCCCCCTACTACTTGGTCTGATTCCTTCTAGTAGACCTCCATGGCATATTTTCACTTTGGTTTGGTTTAATTTCACAGTGGCATTTTCTGCCATATCATACTTTTTGGTGCCTTGCTATTATTGTCGTATGAAATGGAGTGACGCAATACCTAAGGGGTGGATATAGAGACTGTGTTGACTGATCGACTGAGCATTGTCAGTCCTTTGTAACATGAAGAATGGAAGGAATATAAAGAGCACCTTGTCTTCTGGTAATAAACACATTGCAAGACGAAACAAATGCTAGATTTTCCTCATTGTTATCCTTTGTTGTCTTAGTCACATTCCTTTTTATTCATTAGCAGGTTACACTGGTAACGCTAGTGTGATGTCACGCTGATCACTATGCAACATTGCCAGCTTAAGGATTTTACTGTCATGACATACGTAATGTTAAAATATGACCTGTATGGCACAGTATCGGCATTGAGACAGAAACCAAGACAAAAGAAAAAAGGCTTTGACTGCTGTAACCTTCTTTTTGTTTTCTTCTTAGCTCCCTGCAGCTTCATGGCTTTATTGCAGTATATATCATAACCCCTCTCCCCTCCCTTCACTTATGTCTGCATTAGTACGGTAATATTGAGCTGGGTATACACACAAATGCACTTTTGCACATCCATGTGCAGGAGATCATGCTTACAGGTACTGTATGAGTTCCATTTATCAGCTGCCTGGGGCACAATGTTGAGGATCTCCCCCAATGGGTTAGTGTGTAACTGCTCTGTCAATACAAGCTTGTCAAGGCGGGGAGAGTGTGTTTATTCGTGTGTGTGGATGTGTGTGCGTGTGTGTAAAAAAAAAAAAAAAGAGGGGGGTGCTTACTCCAATGCACTAGAGCCACGTTATTGAGCAGCCAATAGCTATTTGCTTCTCGATGGTGGCAGGTGAAAAAAAGGGGGTCCGCTCGGCAAGAGGAAGCATTTAGCTGGTTGCTCGTAGTGTACGCGGAGCAGCGGGGACTCAAACACGAGACTGTGAGGTTTGTGTTGATGTGGAGCAGGTTGTCCTCTCCTGGCTCCCGGTCTTTGCAGGTCCTGGCTGTGTCTGCTGCTTGCCGCTGCAGTAAAGCCCCGCTTCCTCTCTGGAATCTCAGTGTTGACAGAGCCCATCTGGATCTCGGGACAGCTTCCAAGCTGCAACAGGGTCTTCACATGTACACTCAAACACAGAGGAGGGAGGGTTTTCAGTTAAAATGGTGTCAGGCTATTTAACCCCTCCCCCTCTTTTTATGAATGATGATCACCTTCGACTCATCATCATTATGTTATAATACCCCCTTTTTGTGGATTGTGTGTTAAAGTTGTGTGTATCCTGTCTGGACATGTTCCATATACCTGAGTCACAAACGGATTAGTTAACCCTCACAGCACTATGTAGTGTACCACATAGTGAGGGCTAACTAACGGATTAGTTAACCCTCACAGCACTATGTAGTGCCGACACAGCTGGGCTAGTATAAAGACACCCAATAGAAGGTTATGTTTAAAAAAAGCCTACAACATGTTCCCATGGATTTAATTAATTAGACATTGCGACTAGTAGAGCCTGCCTTTTCATAGCCGCAGTGTGTGCTGTACTGAAGTTAAATGTGAGATCTGCTGAAAGTCAGCGGTGCTAGACGTCCTGCTGTTACAGAGCAGCTGTCCAAACAAGGAGAGTGAAGGGGAAAAAAAAGAAGAAAAACACATTATATCAACATTTAACAACAGTTGCTCTGTAATCTGGTATTACTTCCACAAGCAAAAGAGGAGCCAGTGCCGGGCCAAGATGAACTTGGATACTGTTGTGGCAAGAGGAAGGCAAGTGCTTTTAGGAGGTTAACCCGAGATGTGAAGGCCTATACGGACTCATCTTAATCCACAAGGCTTGTACTTAATCACTTTTGATGTGCATGTGAACATAACTTGCCTCAACATTCCAGCACTGGCCATTCCAAGTTCAGAGGAGTGGGGCAAGGGGGGTGTTGCAAGGGTGGCTTCTGCCTATTGGCTAAACAGCCTCTGGCAAAAAAGAATACCCGGACCTATTTCCCTGACCTCGTTTAAATGTCCTCTCCCTTTCTTTAGCCATATGTGCCCTCATCATTTATTCCGTGGGTATTTGCATGTTCTTCTGTGTATGTTATGTACAACATGTAAGCTGGCAAGCTACTCAGTGGAATTCCAGCAAAATAAGAGAAGTTGAATAGAGAAGGGTCTGTCTCCTGGAACTCTGGTGGGTGGCATCCGAGCATTCTTTGCCTGTGTGATTCATGCCCACAGTGACTCTGTGTGTCTCTCTGGCCTAGTTGGTGATATATTACTGCCTGGTGGCGCATATGAATGCTATATGAAGCATGAGAAATTCTATGTGTCTTGACCTCAATGAACTTCTTGTGTAGCATTCAGAGAAAACACTTAAGCCGTGTCCCGATTGAAGGGCTTCATTTGAAGGCCCATGATGTCATTATCAGTGGACAAATGAACATTTGACACTAGATTGTCATATGAAAAAGTAAGGACACCCAATGGGTTGACCTCAGAATCATTTTGAAGACAGTCAATACAGCTAATATAGATATCGTCAAAGTTGTATAATCATTAGACTAATGGTCAGTGATATATGGGCACTTAGTTAGCGTACAGAAAGAAATGCATTTAATTAAATTCAAAGCAATACATTCAAAACAATTTGAATTTAATTTCTAATTTAATTTCATCCATCCGTTTCTATGCCGCTTATCCTCACTGGGGTTGCACCAATTAATCAAGCATGCATGTTTTTGCAATGTGGGAGGAAACGGGAGTACCCGGAGCACGCACGAGGGAGAACATGCAAACACTACATGCAGTTGTGTGTGAGTTCAAACTTTTGGCCTGTACTATGAACTGTACTCATTGTGTATAAATAAATGCATCATAATTATATTAAGGGTCTTCAGACCTTGTGTGAAGATGTGACAGGTTTTCTTTTTTTTGGAGAAAAATGTCTCACAAGAACAGGGCAGCCAGAAGCCAATCATCCTGTGAACTATTTGATCTCTACTATGAGTGATAATACACGTAACATGGAAGTGGCAGTGTGCAAGGCATTACTATAAGCACACATTAAGTGCTTAGCGCACCTCTTGCAACCTACCTCGGTTTTCCCAGCGTCAGTGAGTAATGTGGCTGTTTTGTGCATCAAAGTTGAACAGCTGTCTCTGTGTTTATTGTCCAGGAAGACAACTCATCAGAGTTGCTAAAGATTAGTCAGATCAACCCACGTACAGTAGATGTCCGGACTTGTCTGTACTATTAATCACAGGGCGATTCTATTTACGCTCATTATATTTACCTGAGTACCATCTTTTTAAAAGCTGCAGCCATCACTGGTTTGACTTCATAACACCCCGTGCATTGAAGAGACCCGTGTTGACAATTTGCCCACCATGAGGTACCATCCGCCACCTCGGATTGAAGGCAGAGTTTGGACACATTACGCTGTCGCCTGGTGAAACAAAGACTGTCTGGCTTGCCGAACATGCATGGGTGTCCAAAGTGTGGCCTCATTGCAGAAATAAGACCTGGTCTTTGGCAGCCAAATCTGCTTCTGGGGACATGGAAGGTCACTTCTCTGGTGGGGAAGGTGCCAGGACTTCTGCGAGATGTTGAGACATTCTGTCTAGATATGGTCGGACTCACCTCTACTCACTGTTTGGGTCTTGGAACCAAATTCCTCAACAAGGGCTGGACCTTGTTCTATTCTGGACTTGCTGCAGGGGAGAGGTGGCGAGCTGGTGTGGGCTTCTTCGTAGATTGAATGATGGACAGTTAACTTCCCAATGTCTACTTGTTGTATATCGTTTGTTTGTTTTTTATACAGCTGTTAAAAAAATATTTAATGAACAAAAAGTTGCATAAAGCAAACATTATCCAGTCTCATGTTAATCGGTGAAAAAATGATCTTTCAAAGGTATACTTATTATAGCTAAAAATGTATTTCTATTTGTGATTAAATGTCAAAATATCTGATCAAATTTCACTTTCTGTAGAACTCTTTGCCTCATGCGCTCACATTGCTCTGTAAACAAACCTCACCTACTCTGCTTTCAATCAAAGATTCGTGTTGACTGAGCTGCTGTGACGCAGTCCCTATGATTATCATAATACCGCATATCACTGAAAGCGCAGTCTCTAGTCTCACAAACCATTGTAATTATTTAGATAGTTCAAGCATCTGGTAATTTAAAAGTAGCATTGCATTATCCCATCGCTGGCTACAGCTCAAATGTAACTAAGGATCTGGACTGGTCGCCAGCCAATCACAGGGCACATAAAGACAAACAACCATTCACACTCACATTCATACTTATGGACAATTTGGAGTCGCCAATTAACCTATCATGTTTTTTGGAATGTTGGAGGAAACCGGCGTACCCATGCCCAGGGAGAACATGCATACTCCACACAGAGATGGCAGAGGGTGGAATCGAACTCAGATCTCCTAGCTGTGTGGCATGCGCGCTAACCACTCGTCCATAAAAAAAAAAAAAAAAAGTGAAGCACCGTGACATTCCTTCTATTTACGTTCCAAAGTTCCGGCAACCCTCGCTGGTGCTTTTCAACCTGTTTAGTGTTTATAGTGATTTTCTGATAGAGTGGTCTGCCGAGTAAATACATGCCCACACAAGCCTTCCTTCTCCTCATGATGACTGTATTTGATGTATCTTATGTATCAAAGTCCGCTGGGGCTCGAACCTCGACTAGTTCACGTTTATCATTAATACCGATCTAAGTATTTTTCTTATCATGGGAATACTCTATACTGGTATATAAAAAAAATCATCCAACCCTACTGCGTACTATTTCCTGCCTGGCTGTCTGACACAGTAAGGGTCTCAGGAAAGTTGCTTCAAAATCACAAAATGGATACAGACTCACCATTGGTATCAGCCAAGATTTTGTTTTCCAGAGCGAAGATTAGCACATCGTTTTTTGATGATTGGATGACAGGCAGTTTGCTAACATTAATTAACTTGACACCCATCTAATACAAACACTGGCTGTCAACACAGACATAATGACGTCATGAAACATCACCTTTATGCATTCATACAGAGAAACAAAGAACAACAAAGAAGGTGAAAGAAGAACGGGAAAAATATGTTTACTTGCGGCAGCATTTAAGAAAGTTATTTTCACTCTCAAGAGCACAGAATTATGGTGCTTTCAAGGACTGAGGAACACCATGGGAATAAACGCTCGGAAAAACACAATGAAATGAAATTATACAAAGTATTGGCTTTCTAGGAGTATATTGTCAAAATTTCATTCATTCATTTTCTACCGCTTATCCTCACGAGGGTCGTGGGCATGCTGGAGCCTATCCCTGCTGTCTTCGGGCGAGACGCGGGGTAAACCCTGGACTGGTCGCCAGCCAATCACAGGGCACATATAGACAAACAACCATTCACACTCACATTCATATGTATGGACAATTTGAGGGATCTGAACAGGGTCATATCTTCTAGGTGCAGGTGTGAGGGAGATCTGGCTCAGTGGTGGTGTGGACTCAGTCTTTGGGTCTGCATCATCAAACTGCTACATGACAGAGGATTGCTAAATGAGAAGTCATGAGTTGTAGTTTGCACACAGATTTGTACACAAACCATTGACAAGCTTTCTATGTTTTCCCAAAGCATTGGAGGGAAGTGGAGGCGCTGCATATGCTTCTTCCTGTTTTGTCCCTGTGTGTGTGTTGTCTAGTGGTTCAGGTGTGGTTAATGTTGGCAGAAGATCTTCAGGCCCGCGGCAATAAACAACAGAGCAGGCAGGAGGCCAGATGCAACACTACAAACTTTTAACCTCTCCCTCCGCTAATCCCTTGCTGCGCTAGTAACTCTTTTTTTAACTCATTCCTTCACCTCTCCCTTGCTCTCCCTCTTTATTTCTCCACCCACTGCTTTGTCTTCTTTTTTCCCTCTCTCTTTCTCTCCTTCAGTCCCACTCTGCTTTTAAGTGAAGTCAGTGTCCTGACCTCTAAATAAAGGCTGGAACACTACAGCTGTTAGCAACTTCAAACAGCCACTGGCTCTGAGTCGAGCCTGTGCGGGTGTTAGGGGGAGAAATAATGTGCCTATTAAAACTAACTTAGAGCCCTCTTTGCTCTCTAAAGGCTTTTAAGATGACCACACCAACGCCACTTCCTTCAGCTCAACTGTGACAATATCAAAGCGAAGCAGCCCAAACAAATCCCGGACAGACAGAATAGCTCTCATTTTGACAGATCCAACTTGGATTGGATTTGGTGGCAGTAACGTCCACTCCCTCATATTAGCCCCCTGTTTCATCATTCAACTGCATGTCGTTTACTAGTTCCACATGCAGGACCTCTGAGACACACAAATCACACAAGCAGTTTGTTCTCTACTCAAACCTGCACTGTTATATTTCATTGTCTTGGCTTGCGGATGATGATAATAATAGAACTAAGTTCACCGGCGTACGATAAACATTTAAATCAGCTTAATATGCGCCAGTTAGCCAGCTCCAGTTCAGTGGAAAAAGTTAACCTCTGTATCATGGAAGAATTTGGGCTGACAAATTCCAGGTCTTGTTCACCATGAATCATCCACCTCAAGCCCACATTAATAGAACTTGTAAAAATGGAAGTTGTCTGCTATCCAAACACTCACTGAATGTCTTTGTGATAGAAAGACTGAGCCAGAACCAAAATGGAAAGTACCAAGATTAGTCACCCCACGCCTATGTTTGTTGTCTCTTATTATAAAGGCGAGGGCTTACTGCCCTTTTATTGAGTTGATGTCTTTCCAAGGCTTGCTATCATTTCGGAATCACGCTTGCAGTATTGTACCACTTCTTGTAATGACCTTATACAACTCAAATGTCACTTAATATACTGTATATTTGTGTATACAGTGGAACCTTGATTAGTGTTATTCATTCAAGATGCATATAAATGATGAATGAAAGGGACAAATTGACATATAAAGTTACTGTTACCTTCATTGAAGACATGATTCTTGACGCAACTGTTCCCAAAGACAGGATGTGGCTGGCAGATCCACATGGACACCACCTTCCCGTTTTTCCATTAGTTATTCCTTGAATTTAATATTGTTTCTCACATCATTAACACATAATGGAGCTAGAGAAAGTTGCAAGTGCCACATTTTGATAAAGAAAGAATAAACGCTTGAATTCTATAAATAACCAAATAGAAGGTGGTGTCTGTTGATCTCTCTGCCACATCGTGTCACGTCTTCAATGAAGGTAAAAGTAACCTTAAATGTTCATTTATCCCTTTCATTTTTCATTTTTATGCATTTAAAATAGTTTTATGCATTCTAATATCGGGTTCCAGAACGGTTATGTGGCCTAGAAGAACACATTTGTTGCTGCCGCTTTAGGAAACTACTCCTAAGATGTGCTCACCCAGACATGTCCATCATCATGGGCAAGACCAAAGAGCTGTCAGGTGACCTCAGGAACAGGAGTATTGACCTGATCGAAAGTGCAATGGACTCAAATACCATCAGCAGTCGGCTTGATGGCCTGTCAATCGCCCTCGCTTGGGAATTTCATGTAAGATTTTACCTCCATGGGGATGGCTCTGAGATAGGCGAGAGCCAGGTGAGATTCCCCTCTCGGGCATCTCTGTGTTCTCCCTGTGCATGCGTAGGTTTTCTCCAGGTACTCCGGTTTTCTCCCACATTCCAAAAACATGCTAGGTATGTGCATAGGTATAAATGTGAGTGTGAATGGTTGTTTGTCTGTATGTGCCCTGTGATTGGCTGGCGACCAGTCCAGGGTGTACCCCGCCTCTTGCCCAAAGACAGCTGGGATAGGCTCCAGCATGCCCGCAACCCCCGTGAGGATAAGCGTTAGAAAATGGATGGATGGTTGATGGAGCTGGTTAATGACCTCAAGGAAGTTGGGAGCACAGTCACCAAGAAAACTTACAGTAACACACGTCTCTGTAACTGAGATCCTGCAGTGCCCAGAAGGTTCCCCTGCTCACAGAGACACATGTACAGGCCTGTCTGAGCTTTGCACCTGAGCACCTGAATGACTGTGGCTGTGGCTGTGTAATATCTTACAGACGCACAACAGTCATCCAACAGGTGTTATCAGTCAAAGGTATAAAAATTTGAAACAACATCAGTTGCTATAAGAGACTCTACTACCTTCAATTAATCTAAAACCCATCTCAAACAAAGGCAGAGGAACCAGATCTGTGACCATTCGTTTTACTATAATACTTTTTTTTAAATATTGTATGTCGTTATTGTGTTTTTTAGTTTCATTATATTGTCCATGTACTGTCTCTGTCACATAGTTTTAATGTGTGATGGTTTGGTGTTTTCTTTGTTGTCACATTATTTGAACGGCCATGGACTACAGATATAAAGTAGCCGACAAGGCGTGGGAGAATGTGATGTGGTCGGGTGAGACCAAAATTCAGCTCCTTGGCATCAACTCAACCCAATATGCAGATAAAAAGCAGATAAATACTGAATTTGACCTCAACAACACCATCCCACGAGTCCCTGCTGAGATGTGTACAACCCTGAGATGTGTACTAAGTCAGTACTAAGTCACATGTTGCTTTGAGATCAAATACATATGTCCACCAATCAAACATAAATGATTTTATAACCTAGACATGATTTTTTTAAACATTTAGTTCCTCTCTGTTACATAAACCTACCATAAAATTGTGGACTGTTCATATATTTATAAGGAAGTTAATTTACAAGATCAGCAGAGGATTAAATCATTACTATCCCGACTGGATGTTTGTGAATTCCTTTTTACAATCTGACACCTTCAGGTGAAAAGCAGGTTTAATGGGCTCTTATCTAGTCTGTAAATATTGCAAATATTTTGTGCGCATGTGCAAAAGTGTTGTCTGTTGAAAAAATAAATAATGACATGTTGTTAACGTTGCCATTACCAGTTTCCAGCTGTCTGGCATTCCCCTCCGACTACCCGATCGTCTTGTCTTAATTACATGTCTAAATGCTGACGATAAAGGACACATAGTTATGGACATTAAGTTGTTGTTTTCAAGGGCTGCTTTTGGTAAAAAGAAATAAAACACATCCAGTTTTAAAAGCCAGATATTAACATGCATATCAGATAACAGCTCCAAAGAGAGGTGTGTATTCTGTTTGTTTTCTGTGACTCACTGTCAGTATACACCATTAACCTTTTTCTGAATGGTCACTGATAATGCAAGGAACACAGTTCCAAGGTGGACTATTCTGATATAAAGGAGCTTTAAAAAAAAAAAAAAACAAGTTGCTCTTGTTTGGAAAGTTCAGACAAGCTTGAATACATTCCAAACTGAAGGAGGGCGAGGGAGCCAGTCGAGTTATGGACACAACATTCCTTTAGGATCACCTGAGAGCTGACAGTAAGGTAGTGAAAGAGTGCAAATCTCTGTCACTCTTTACTCCGCCCAAGGAATGTGTTACCTAATGGTCCACAAAACTGCCTGGAGACCACAGCTTTCTTATCACTGATATAGGATGACCATGCACAAAAACAAAGAGTCCATCATGATGAATCAGAGCCTTGCAGAAAAAAAGTAGGCTTGAAAGCTTTGCTTTTTGTTTAGGACAGAAGAAAAGAATAGGTAATATTATCTTGTTCACAGTTACAAGAAGCTTTTGGTGGCCGCTTGTGTCGAATTTCTAATATGGATATAAAGTTTCACTGCACAATAGATCTTTTGTCTGGGACAAACTGAGCAACCCCCTCCTTCTTATCCTCCCTACTCTTGTAAAAAAAAAATGCATTCATGTGCTTGCAAGGACTCAGGTTTCCTCTATCTTTGTGTGCCATGTCGTCACTCGCCCCAGCAAGTTGAAATGTGTATCCTGCACGGGCAGGCGCACTGGCAGCGCTGCTTTCAGCCATGGATTAGGGAGAATCCAGGAAGCAACGGACTCCTGAAAAAAAATAGCGCCATGACAGGTAACTGTAGTTACACTGAGGGACAGTGGAGGCAGACTATAATTACAGAGCTTTTTGTTTTCGGCACACTCTTAGCTGGCTACTTAAGTGTCTGATCTGAAATCTGTGCCTTGTAATTACAGTAGTGGGCCCCATTAGGGTAAAGGTCTTGGTGGGGATTATTCTTCTTCTCGTCTTCCGTGTGTGAGAGAGAAAGCGAGCATCTACTCCCACATCATGCATAACCCACAGCAGTGGTCGGGTAGGAGGAAGAGGCGGAGGAGCAGGAATTAGCCTGTTCCAAGCCTGAATGTCTTATGTGCACATTCACACTTGCAGTCTGATCCCAGGGCCATTGAGACGACAGCACACTGACCTGTACTTACTTAGTGTGTCTGCCTTCCCCTCCTCTCCCAGCCCAGCAACATAATACCTTCACTGTTCATGCTGACGCTGAGAGATTTGTGTTGATTATGACAGGGCTGTCACAGTGACGAGTGTGCAGTGTGGCGTGTGTCATGTCAAGTTGACACAGACTTGGGCGTCTGCGGCTCCAGGTAGAAACCACCAGGAATGTTTCTACAGCTTGATAGAAGAATTCCAAGAGATTTGCAGATGGGGGTTAATTCTTGGCATATGGATATGCTGTATCACTGTGCCAGTAGACAAGGAGACTGAAACTGAACATCAGGCACAATAAAAGGCAGACTTGGTCACATGACCAAGACGTGACCTGTTTTGGATCAGATGAGAGCAGTCCACATTGAGCTTTCTAATATCTAAACATGAAAACAGAGATTGAGCAGTCAATGTTAGATATATCCTACCTCTTTAAGCCGCTAGCCCTCTTAATAGATTCTTAAGCACTGGCTTTAGTGCATGTTAAACCAGGATTACCCAATCAATTATGGTCAGTACAAACAAGGATTACTTAAAACAGTACATTTTTCTTGTTGAGTGGCTAAAAGCAGGCTAAATGGAAGAGGCAGCGCTGCTGTTGATGCAAAGAGCAGTCACGATGCGGTCACCGTGACCCCAAGTGTGGGCACCACAGGGAGGAGGTAAACGTTTCACATTCAGCTGATAGTTTCACTGAGCTTTAGAGAAGATAACCTGCATGTCAGTTACCTTTTCAATTCCTAAAACACTTTAACTGCAATGTTTTTTTATATTGTGATTGTGTGACGAATAGTTTTTCAGAAGCTGTTTAGTTGGAAAAAGGTAGCAGTTGATCAACCCTCATACTCACCTACTCGCCCTTTCTCTGAACCCATCCTTTGTTGACATTTTAATCACAGTCACAATACCCAGCAAGTCAGGACATACATATATATATATATTTATGTATACATATACTTGCCAAACCAGATCCCATGCACTCATGTGTGTCTTTGTTTGCACATGTTTTTCCCTCCCAAGTGAACAACTGCACACCTCTTAGGAGCTGAGAATATACGGTCTTTGATGGCTGTGTTTTTATGAGTCCACGTTCCATGTGATTGGCTACTCTGCTGCCTGTTATTGTCTCGGAGTCCTGAGACAGCAGAAATGATGTATCATTAAAGCTGTCTAATGGCTTTGGATGATTTTATGTTTCATCTTAACCTTCTGCACCATCCCTCTTCTGAGGACACGCAGATGTGGAAGGAATTCTGTAGCCATTGGAGCACATTCTCTCTCCCTTGGCACAGGCGCACACATTCACACACTGGCTGCTCCTTGATTCATTCAGTTTTTTTTTAACCATGTGGTCAGTGATGAGTGACTAGTGACTAAAAGCCCAACCTTGAGAAGTCAAAAGTAAATAAGAGTCTTTGGAAAGCATAGCAATCAGGATACCTTTGTGGATAGAAGTATTGCGACACGAAACCATTGTACCTCGGGGAACTGATTTATAAGGTGTGACTCAATACTTTTGTTCAGAAAGTGTAACTTTAAGATAACAACTAAAATGAGAAGAGTTTAGATGGTCAGACACAACATTGCCATTTAAAATAGCAAGAGCAAATGTGAAAAATGGTGAATGACATATGTTAATGTGTCATGTGAAAATGCATTGGCAAATTAGCAAGTGAAAGCGCAACACCACCCTTCGGAAAAATGGTTGTCTTTGTTTTGCAAAAAACAATGAGAGTCCACAGATAGCAGACCTTAATTAGGCCAAGCTGGTTGCTGTAACCAGATCCATTGCATTAATGACACAACACAGCCCCTGTGAAAAGCATCATTGTTCTGGGGATAATTGTCCTTTTAGTTAACGTGGCTCAGGAAGAGCTCTCCTTGTTAGGGGAGCTGGCTGAGACCAAGGACAGCCTGAGGCATGAGCGAAGAGACCAGGACTGATACTGGCCCAGTGCCCACTGTGACAAGCCCACTTGTGCCCTCTGCTGAAATCCCCTTGGTGTGCCGTGGAATTAGCTGTCCCTCGGGTGTGGCAACAGAGGGGTTGTCATTAATTATGTTCCGTGAATCTTAAAGAATGAGAAGCAATCAATAAAATACAACTGATGTATGCAAATAGCATGCAGATTGAGCTGCATAACACCATGGCATGTCAGGAGGGAGCTTCGGGAGGGGTGGGGGGAAAAAAAAAAGTTGTAGAGAAACATGTTGACTAACCAAACGGCGTCAACTCATGCTTAGAGTGCATTCATAATTTCTACTTTTGACTTTTTTTTTAAGACATTGATATTGATATTTTTAAGACATTATGTGCTCATGCAAACCTTTGCAAAACTTAGTGGTCTGCATTTGGCGCAAATTGGTTTGCACTTCTTTCCTTTTGGAGGCAATTTTTGGGAATTTTTTTTGTTTTTTTTACAGTTTTACATAATTTATGCCACCTATGGACAAGCCCACTCCACTGTGATGGGTCCCAATCAGCTTGTACAGCTACAAGGTTGTACCGGGCAAGCCTATAAGGAAAAAAATTCTGAAACTGAGCATTCAGAGCCAACCCAAACTTCTTTCAGGGTCTACCTACAAATGTGCAAACCTCATTATTTGAAACTTTGCATCATTTAACATGAGAACACAACATTCTAACATAGGTCAGAAAAGTGGAAAAAGCATAATAGGTCCCCTTTAACAGCGGCATGCAAGGTAGTATTAGCATCTTGTAGTACCTTGATATCATCTCGTAGTGCCTTGGTATCCTTATGCAGTGCTCTGTTATCCTCCTTAAGGTTTATGACTTCATGGCTCTCTGAGAAACAGATCGGAACTCTTATCACTGTCATCTCCTCTCTCAAGGCTTGAAATAACTTCCAATGTTGAACCCAGGTTTAGATTCTTCAAGGTGCCATCTAATGTCAACTCTCCCCCATTAATCAGCCAGAATGGCCGTTTTTGATTATCGACACAGAGTTACAAAACTGGTTTTAGCTTTTTGTTTAGCATTGTTGCTAAGCTATCACTTTGAAATGCAGTTAGCAGGTTAGCCTGGCTTGCTAGCAGCTGTCAGCACTTGTAACTTGTGTACTTGTGAATGTGTACCTACCGCCTGTCCTGAGTTCAAGTTCAGGGTGTCAGCAGTCAGTTCTGATCTCCTCTTCCCAAAGTGTAGCCAGTAAAGTACCAAATGAAACAAGGTCTGGTTAAAAATATTTTTTTGTGGAAAAAGTGTCAGCAGTTTACAGTAAGTGTTGGGCAGCCCGTTTAGGTTGTAAGGAAAGAAAGGAGAGCTTAGTTCAGCTTCAAAACTGTGCTATATTGAGTTCCATGGCTGGTGGATCACGGACACTAGCTTTGCAGTCAGATTAACATGAATGCCCCGTTCAGGTGCTGTAAAGTACCATCTGACTTTGCCTCACTTTAGTGACTTTTCTCTGCAGTTTAATGTCTGATCGGGAAGAAGAACTACACACTACATTAAGACCGTTACACAGGCTGCAGAAAGTAATGGTGTGTGTACAATCAAATGTGTACATGATGTATAATACATGTTTCTGCAAACATTATATTGGTGACATGCTGAGAAACAGAAAGAGGGCACACGCCACACAAGCCAATCGGTGAGGGACGGCACATTCAGAGGCGGGGCTTAGCTTACTGCTGCCTCACTTGGGTTTTTGCCCTGTATTTACTCGAAGGTTGCGCTAATTAAGAACATGTTCGAAAAATATTTATAACACAGATCAGTGGACAAATATTAAATATGTATTTTATGTTAACATTTCTTTTATTTTTCATGATGACAAAGCCTCACCTGCATCACCTGACTGCATGTCACTGCTATGCGCTCACATCTATTGTATCCTGCCAGCTGGAGCTGCGAGAAACTCAATACCTGTCTTTTAAGCAGGGAGGGAGGGCAGCCAAGAATTAACTGCTGCCTCATCTTGGCAGCCAGCAACCATTCTGTCTGTCTTCCATTCATGGTAGGCATATGAGGAAAATAAGGAATAATAGGTTGAGGAATGGTGAATCCTGTGCAGGTGCAATTGTGTTTATGACTGGTTACAGTATGTTTAGACCATCGTCATTAACATAACAATAACACAATCCTCCTCTTCAAATTACTTTCAAGTGATCCCGCTGTCTTTAATTGGCCACAATGTCAGGGCTTGATTCCACTTCTTTCAGGGCAGTGACAGTGAAATTCAAGACACAAGCACTTCAGGAGGACAGGACAGTCCAAGGAGAGGCCAGGGAACAGGTGTTGACCCTCGGCAGCCTGGGATATATTATTGACCAGGGCCCAGTTCCCAGATTGATTACTTTATTGTATTGCCATGAACCTCAGTGGCCAGAAACCCCTAGTTGACCCTGGCAAGACAGAGCATCGTAGTGACCCTCACCTTAAGTAAAGAGTTATGTGGCTTTGACCTGCTCCCTAACAGGGGAGGTCTTGACCTGCTCAGCCAGTGGCCTGAGTACAGAACAAAAATGGGCCAATGGTGTCAGCTTAGGTAATTTAGAGGCTGGGGGTATGCCAGGGATCTGTGGGGGAGGTCTTGTTTTTGGACTGAATGTGTCCTGACTTTAGGCCTTCCTGTAATTCACTGGTATCCATTCTGTCAGAAGGATCGATCAATGTGAAAAAAAGAGTAGGAGACACAATATACTCCATCTACATCATATAGCCTCTCTTTTAGGTAACACTTACAAGATTTATAGCAAATGGGAGTAATAGTTTGTATGCAACATTGCAGTGATTTAGTGGCGATATAGAATGTTCAATTAAAGGCAGTGTTAAAAAAAAAAAAAACTGGCCTGTAAAACAGGACAAAAAAGCTGGCATTACAGGGGCCTCCATGAGACCAAAGGCTGTTTCCGCTCCCATCCGTTACCACTTCCACTTAACTGACAGAATATCTGCCTGCCACTTTTTTCCCCCCCTTTGCTCTTCATATCTTTTTCAGCTGCAGCCTCTCATCGCAGACACAAAAAAAACAACAAGCACGCACACCAGGTTTGGTAAACAGTTTATTCTGAGATACATTCCCCACTCGCTTTCCCGTCTCTTCAGTCACCCGCCTTTGTTTAATTTGTTCATTTCTTTTGCTGTTGTTTCCCGACATTTCCATCAAAACAAAAGTATGGCTAAATATTTGAGTACAGCAGTTTTATTTTTAACATGCATCCTATCCAAGCTATTTCGCCTATGAGCAACTTTGCAATGTTGCTACTCAACAATGCAAATTTACTGTATTATCCGCCCTCCTTTTTTGCCCTTGATTCCTTTCCTTAAGAAGAGTATGTTGATGAGATTGTGTTGTGCTAGAAGTGTAGAAGTGGATATTCTAGTCGTCTTTGGTGTCAGTAGTGAGCCTAATATGGTATATTTGATATATTTGAAATTAAGTATACAATGAAAAGTTGATTATGTTTGTTTGTGTGTAATGTCCTTGGCTTGGTATTCTTCCAGGGATAAATGCTGAGATAGATCTCCTGAAGGTATTTATCAGGATGTAACCTCATCATTGAAAATATGTTTGCTTAAATCAATCCTTATGATATTGCCCACCTTGGATGAACACAATTACATGCTCAGTTTAACAACGTATATGATTCTATACCCTTCTATATGGCAAGAATGTGAGTTATGCATGTGGCTCAGTTTTTTTCTGCTTTTGAAAAACGTCCTGTAAAAATGGCATAAACAATTATTAGAAGGTAGTCATAAAATGTTCTTTTTTAACCCATCCTGAATGTTGGCTGTTTTATTAACGGTCCTTACATACCTGCCCAGAAAAAAAATAATGCAAGACCATACTCATGCAAGTGCAGGTGCTAATTACTGATAATCATGTGGTGATGGGTGGAAAAACAGATGTTCCAACGAATAACCCACTCGCTGCATAACCACAACACACATACACCATCTACTTTTTGTCATTGTGCAAATGCATTTTTTCGCCAAGCAATTAAACAAGCACACCGACAACATGAAGACACTTTCATTTAGACCTTTTACAACCTTTATTTTGATGCTTCTGCAAAAAAAATGCACCAAATGTTCACCCACCATCCTCTCACTCTGTACCAATTAACACTCAGCCACATTTACATTGATTGTCTATCGTGTAGTATTGGCTAGGTGGGTCGTGAACATATTGATCACATTGACCCATCATGTGTACCATGAGAAAATGTTGAGCTGCGCATTTCTTACACCCGCCGGTGGATTAATGTGCCAGTGGACTTGAAGCTTGTTTGTCCACAATATTAGGTACACCTGCACAGTCAAAACTACAGCCACAATATTAAACATGTTGTAATGTGGACATTAAAATGCAGCAATATTATCTTCCTTAAAGCATAATGTTGATAAAGCTGCTGTATTTGTGCTTAGGTTGTGCAGCTGCACCAATGTTGGCCGTGTATGCTGGTGTTTGCAAACATGTGTTATTTACATTTAAGGTGGTTTTGTGCAGGTGGGTGAGGTTTGCGTTCTCTGTTTTACATGTTCAAAGGCACACCCCACACCAAAGCTGTATTGTTAAGGGACCTTCTGCAATAAAGTGTTGTTTTTCCGTCCACATTTAATCCAGCCCGCCCCTTTTGCACAGGTCAACCCGCCCCAACACACGCCTTGTTAGCCAGGCACAGGGCAAACCTCAGACCAAGTTCCTCAAGGTGCACCTGGCATCTACAGATTCACTCCAATTACAGGATTTGAACCAATTAGTCACCCTCTCATTTTACAGCGCCATGCCCCCCCTTGTCATAAGTCAAATACAGGGGCATCTGTTAGAGATCCAGTAGCGTCCTACCAGCGACAATATAAAGGAGGTGGCAGGGAAGCTCCTGTCAGGTTAGCTCAAAGGAGCTTTTATGGTGTTTTCTCTCTTTGACATTTTTTTTTTCTTCCCCAGAGCGAGATGATGGTTGACATGTACGGTAAATACAGAACAGCTGTCTTGAGGCAGTTACTTTAGCAGACTCCAACATGCATATACATCATACCAAACACATACTGGGGATCATTTAACCTGTCAACTTGTTATTTATAGTGGCACTCAACTTGCACTGTCAGGGTGAGACAGTTGGCCATAGTCATTTGCTTTTGTGGTTATTTCATCTCCAAATGTGAGTATAGGTGTGCACGAATGTTTCTGAGCAGGTTTTGTTCTGTCATTGCAACTTGAGTGAGAATTGTTCAGTTAAGGATACCTTCACAATCATATGACCACTTCAGTAAGACGTAAATGGCCGCTTTTTCATGGTTGACTCAGTACTATTTGTGAAAAATTATTGAAAGACAAATTATATACAGTATTGCGGTCACTAGGCATCAGTGATGTTGCAAACATGACATCCATGACAAGTCCGGAATGATTGAGTGAAAAAAGTTCTCCTCCCGCTCCGTGTAGAAGTGGTACATTTTTGGCTTCTTATTTTGTCCTTCCCAATCCATTTGAAACCCTTTCTTAAATTTAGAATAAAAAAATTGATTCTAACTAGTTAGCTCAGTAGCATGCTGTGTTTGAAGCGGCTATCTTCTGTGTCACTGCAGTGATCCCCATAGCCTTTACACTTCTATTATTTTGTGTTGTAAACAAAGAATAATAACAGTGTAATGGTGACTATGGGAGTTTTATTTCATGTCTGCAGGGCTTTAACAGTGTTAAAAAAAGAAAACATTATAAAAACAATGACTTGGAAAGTCATAAATGGGTTTTTTATGCTGTATCTACGAAAATATTAAATTAATTAGTATCGAATCCTACTTAACTTATCACAGTTGGGTCTGAAACCAACTAACCATGATAGACGAGGGACGGCTGTTTTTGCTTCTGTCAGACAGGTATTCATTTAAGCATATGCTTATTATTATGGTTGTGATTTGAAAGGGGTGTAGAACTGCATTGTATCTCGTTGGGTACCTTATGGCTGACATTAGTTTGAAAGGAAGCCTTCACAATAGGGCTCCATGATTCTGTGTATCAAGATTTGATTGCTTAAAATTTAGATTGAGATTCTCTTGGACCGTTTCTCTCTCATGCATGAATGCACCAGGTTCACGGCCATGTGCTTCCATTTGAAATAAATCCCAGTTAAAAAAAATAAAAAAAGCATATTCATCATTATTGTTAGACTTCTCATTGTGGTGGTCTGCTTTAAAGAAACCTCCAATGTTTTTTTTTTCTACCTTTGTTTGTGGTAGGTCCCTGAAGGACAGTTGACGGCAGACTTTGAATGAACAGAAACACAGAAAATAATCCATCAAGTCAAAAGCATGGCATGCTGGCTCACCCGACAGTACATTCATGCATGTAATAAGGACAAAAAATATGTATATACAAATAATAATTATTTAACGCCCTTGGTCAGTGGGTAGAACCAGGACAGCCGAGCCAACTTGCCCTGGCCCGGGAGGCCATATTTTTCCTGATGTTTTGTGCAGCCCTGACTCAATATATGACCCTTGCATGTGAGGGCATACATGCAAGTGTTGACATACGATGTGGGGCAGAGCACTTAAGTAGTGTGTAACCATAATACTGTGTTATAATCCACTGACACTGACAACTAACAACAACACAGCTTCATATTGCATGCTTTGCAAGCTTTGTCCTGTTTCACTGTAAGACACAATTAGACAACGTCGTTAATTAACTCATTAAATGTGCTTTTCCCGCCATGGTACCGATTCCACTGTCACTGTGCCAAGGTTTGCATCATGTGAAAACTGTCATGTCTTTTTAGTCGGAACATTTGTAGTACTGTAAGTGGTGATTACACAAATGTCATTCACTAGTATTTGTGTGTGGTCGCATGCTGTCTATGTTTTTCAAATTCTTAATGTGGTTGCCCTTGTCATCTGGATCTAAATTCTAATGTTATATTGCCGCATGAGTGTAGCGCGAGTATAAGCAAAGTAGACAATATCAGGGCTTCATCTTCCTTGTAGAATCAGCATATTTTATTGACCTCTGGCAAAGATAACCTAAATATATCTGTGTTTTATGCACAATATGTTGCAGTTTTATGACCTTGACACATGCCTCCCCGCCCCCGCTTAGACAGGCCTGAATCAATTGATATTATGTGTCATAAAAGTAATCCTGCGGTACTCTTTACGTGTTTTTTTTTTTTTTCCTTCCTGCAAGATGCATCTGTCATTGACTTGATCCTGAAGCTCATTATCAGCCATCTAATTTACACATCTGCTTGAACTGTCCCGACATGAGGTATCATCATTAACATCTGCGAGACCCCACAACGAAAATTCCCAGAATATATTTGCTCATGCTCTTGGCCATTTTGTTCCTTCGCTATGGATTTTGAGAACATGTTATTACACGTTATTACCTTTTGTACTCTTTTTAGATAAAATGCAAGATTTAATGTTTCCCGTTTTAGTTATAACAGTTTCTATTCTTCTGGGAAGGCTTTCTACAAGATGTTAAATTCATGAGGTCATACTGTAAGTCACTGAGTTTGGCTCACAATATCGGTTTTACTTCATCCCAGAGGTGCTTGACGGGGGTTGAGGTCAGGGCTCTCAATGTTTTGGACATTTCAGTCCTCCAAGCATGGTTTTATAGATGGACTTTATTTAGTGCACTGAGGAGAGAAATGGAACTTCCTCAATCTATCGACATAAAGGTGGAGGCATAGAATTAAAATGAACAATTAAAGACTCAGGGGCCATTAAGGGGACTTATAAGTGGTGTGTGTCTTTTTATTTATAGTGTAAAAGTTCCTAAGACATTGGTTGCCTTACAATCCATGCAAAAACAGACTCATGCACTTGAGATGCGTTCCTATCCTCGGGGGCGAATGTGCTGGTTGTTTTGGCTAAGTTTTGACCCTCAGACCCTGAACTCGCATGACTGAAATTCCACACACATACATACGTTGCACTCAAACAATACACACACTCGATGACTTTTATCTCCTCCCTAACCTACACCGCTTAGAAATGCAGCCCACAGATAAGGAAGCCAAAAATAAATGGCAGCAAACTCCAGGCCGAGTCCTTCCTGGAGGATGTGGACTCTAGTCTACCCAGGAAGATGAGCACTGTTGAACGCTTTGCTCAAGTGATATCTGGCGATTTTCAGTCGTGCAGAGCCGTGTGCTCAGCAGGCCGCCCAGCTGGGGCCCAGATGTGGCAGTGGTGTCATGCAGAGCTGAGGATACAGCAGATAAGAGGGCATGGTGGGTCTGTACCTCGGTTTCGGGTCTGTTCCTCAGCGGTTGTAGCTACATGAACTTTGACAGCCGCTGTCATGCATAATGCCTCACTTCCCAAACACAGCTCAGTCTAGTAGATTTATATCTACCAGGTGCTACAGTGAGCACACAACTTTGGGATGACAGAAGGCATGTGGTCATTTCATCAAGGCAAATGAACAAGGGCAGCAGTGTTTGCATGTGTCTGTGTAGATGAGGGGCAGGGGGGGCTGCTCTTTCTCAAATATAGCTTCACACCACTGAGGCTGTCACAACATTCAGACCAGGAGGGGGGGGAGGAATATTAAGAATTTATCAACATGCGCTTAAAATATCACACTGCTTAATACATCGCTCTGGCTCTCTCATTTGCCTGATTTGTATCATTCTCCCCCTTGAGAAAAGATTTCTCATTGTTTTATTCTTCTTTTGAAATGATGTATTTTGAAGTTCTGCTGCAATGTCCAGCTGCTTTAACTCTGACCTCTGTGCCATTTGTCACAGTTGAGAGTTGTATGCCACCAGAGCCTCATCTCCTTTTGTACACACACACACACACACACACACACACACACACACCTCCCAGCTACACAACACAGATCACAATTGGTTTCATTGTTTGTAAATGCATATTAGAATTGGGTTACTGGGTTTCAGTTTTAGTCGTGTGGCAGAAGCTCTCCCTCATGGTAGGCGAGGTCTCCCTGGTGGGGTCTGACTACGAACAGATTTACTGTGAAGACTTAAAATGACTAGGGGTTGTTGCCTTTTTCATTTAGTCATTTTGTTCACTCAAGGGTTTTAAGAACAGTATAGACATACACTGTTGTTCTTCACATACATACTCACACATTCATGTGGAGGTGTCTTTCAGCAGTGCCCCTCTTGGACACATTTGTGTCTTTCAGTTGCCACTTCCTTGTCACTGTACTACTGAGGAGTGAGGGTCCACCCTTTGCAGGGTTTTCTACTCCGAAACATGTCGTTGCGGTTCATAATTTGTTACCGTAAAGATTTTTCATCCCAACGGCATACGAAATGAATGCAAATTGACCTCCTGCGCACCCTCAAACTCTTTGCAGTAGAATGCAACATAGTGTAAATGCTGCTAAGTGTATTTTCCTTTCATAGGAATGAGTGCAATCTGCATTTGATGAATGTAATGCCATGATGGTAAGCCACGGTTAATTACAGGGTTCATGGTGTTCTAGTGTGAGTGCTAACTGTGGATGTATGCTTCTGTGGTATGACAATTACCATGCATTCAGCCACATCCATTAAGGTCACAATCACCAGAAGGACTCGAGCTAAAAAGTAAAGAATTTGGGGCTTTGTGGGGGAAAAATGTGAACTGTAGCTGTTCTTTTCTAACTCTTTGTCATTAATGACTCAAGCAAATGCCGCGGACCGAGCAAAGAGACTGTGCAAGGTCGTCATAAGAGCCCTCTAATTATTTATCCAGGATATCCTAGTCTAGCATTAGAGGCCAGCGCACCGTGGCTTTCATTCCATTTTTTCCCCCAAAAATATAAATCATTTCTGCATAACACCCTCATCCCTGTCCTGTGCGTGTTTGAGGTTTGTGCATGTGTATGTGCACGAGACTGCACCACCCTTCAATATCAGTGTGAAACTAAAAGAATGGTAATTGACTATTTTCCACATTTAAACACTGCAACTTTCCATGCTCTGAATATTGACAGCCTCCGACCACATTAGTCTGTTTTTTTGCTCATTTAGCCTTCTCATGTCTCCTAAATGGGATCTTATCACCCTGCTGAGGGCCAGACCTTAAAGTGAAGCCTGGGCCAAATGCTCATGCTGGCCTATATGTTCATTTGTAACTTCTTCACATCAGCATAGATGCTGTTAATCAATACAGGGGTGTCTCATGCAACTATGTTTTTTTTTTTTTCATGATTTGTGTTCTCTTGAGAGTGGTATGTTCGTTTTATTCAAACTGTCAGTGAACACAGTGTTTTACCAGGTGCATGACTCAGTCATTACTAAGGTATTTGATTTCCAGATTACTCAAAGAGATGCAGGATTATAGACATGTTATTCATGCTTCCTTTCTGTCTGTCAGGGCATGATCACTGTGCAGGCTCAAATTGAGGAAATAAAAAAGATTCAGAGATACAAATGAAATGGTTTAATATATTTTCCTTTGAGACCTTCAGTCATATCATTGTCCCTCACAAGATCATGGTTAGATTATTGTTCCTACGCTTGTGTTTAAAATGTCATTCCTCACACTCATCCAATCACCAGTCAGAACTCAGCCAGGTTACATTCACTGTCTCACAGAAAGTCAGATTTTTTTTTTTACTTGTTACAAAGATGCGCATTTTCCCCATTCGGGCATTGCGAAGGGCACCATGACAAAGATGCTGAAGAGCCGTGGATTGCCGACCCCTGACTTATACCAATTAACCTTGATAAATGAGGGATTAATGTATATTATGTATATCGGTTTCCCAGCTCCCTTACATGTTGTTAATGTATATTGCTTTGCTGTCTACGTATGTATCTATCTACATTACACACATCATAAATGGGTTTATCCATTCATAGACTTAATGCAATCCCTCATTTATCATGGTTAACCAGTTCCAGACCTGACCGTGATAAGTGAATTTCTGCAAGGTAGGGTTCCTTATTTATAAATGTAATACTTTTGTAGATAGAACATAGGAAACGTGTTTACGACCATCACCTAGGGACCAGTGTAGAATACTACATATGTTTTTCAATGCGTCTCCTGAATGCCTTAAATTTTACTTTCTTATTTACTAATTTTTATGTTTGGAAAAGCTTAGTTCAGACCAGTGGTTTTCAAACTGGGGAGCAGGCCCCCCCAGGGGGCACAGCATTGTGGCGGGGCGGACGTGGGGCTCTTATGAAAGCACCAGAATTCTTTCAAGAAAATATTCCTATTTCAAAACGTTGTACTGGAAGTTGAAAATAAATGCATACTCTAAATGAAATACATCATCAATACGACTTTTGTGATGGGAGTATTATGACCAGGCTCAGAAATGCTCAGATCCCTGCCTCCATGATACCCAACAAGCCCATGATGATGTCTGATCCACTTCTCATAGTCTGACACTGGTTTAGGCAAACAATGTGTATAATGTGCTTCAATGTAGTCAAATATGGTGGACTCAAACATGGGTCCATCAATCCAAATATACACAAAATGCTATTCTCAAACACAAATGTGCCATTTTGGTGGGGGCAGATTAATCCAGAATTGATAAGATTTCTATAGCTACCTAAAGTTTTACAATAGTGATAAATAAACCATTTTATTATCGGGCTCCTAATCAATAATGTGGCTTCTTACGGTTTAATATTTCAACGGTATTGATCATTTTAACAACTGTGTTTGTGGTTTCCTTAACTGCAGCGCTGTTGAAATGTCTGTGCATGTTTGTGTACGTGGCATTTTGGTAGTAGAGCTCTAAGTATACCACATTTTTGCTGCACGAAAATGACATTCTAATGCCTTGGTGATGTTTTTGTGTGCATGTTGATGTGTTGTTCTGTTGACCTTGGATTCACCCCCTGTACCACGTTCATGCTGTTACTGTGGTGGAAATTAAACCAAGTGCAGTGAGCAGCCTTTAAAGCTTTTAGCATGTTTCCTCTCGTTCCTCTCATGAGAGAATGTTTGCTTCCAGCATTTATAAATAGGGGCATATTTCATAATTAGTAGAAATTAAGGTCCCGGGGCTCACACACTGTGATCATCTTCTTCTCCCCCCTCGTCCCTGACCTTTTTAGCTAATTTTTCTCATTGACTCTCTCCATCTTCCCTCACACTTTTCTTGTTGTTTTGGTGAAGTTTACGGTATACTGTACATGTAGGAATTCTCTCAAGTCACATCATGTTTATTGCTCCGGTAGAATGGTGCCAGTGTGGCAGAGCAGTGTATAAACTAGCGAGTGTCTTGCTTCTGCATTCCGAACTATGGGAAAGTCAGCAGTGCATGCTAATTGATGTGCAGTTCCGTTTTAGACTCGAGCAAATCATTCACTCCATATCTGTTGGGCTTAAATTGTGATGTCTGTCTAAGTAATGTTTTGAAATATTTTCAAAAAGAAGTAATTCCGAGTGTGAAATTACAGAACAATTCTACAATGCTGTTTTTGTGTCAGATTGTAAAACCAGTGACGGTTACAGTTAATGGCTGACAATTACAGTTCTTAAAAAAAAAAATATAACATTTGTCAAAGCTATTCTCAGGATTTCAATAAGACACATTTAAATGCAAACGAAATTAATAAAATATACTTTGGCTGCTCTGACTTTAACTCCTAATGAATGAAATTATATGAGCCAACCAGCCCCACTATTGCGCCTTGCTAATTGTAGGGCTTCCTGCTGTGTGCAGACTGCTTCCCTTTGCTTTGCCACCCCACCAGGCCTCTCGCTAGAACACTGCATAGCCCAGTAATTAACCCAGAGTTAATTTACTACCTTTAATTACACCACAACGCTGTATTCTATCTGAAACCGTGGAAACCTTGAGTAAAGCTGACTCTTTGAGGTCACTGAAAGTTGTTTTGTTTTGATCCGATTTTAATCAGGCTGCAATGTGTAAAACTAACATGTTGCTTTATTTAAAAATAGTTTTTCACTTTTTTCCAACAATACTAAATAGATTAGGAGTGCAGCATGTTCGGTAAAGTCATCTGCAAGGTTGCTTTACAACTCCAAAGACAAAGAATACTAAAGTAGAACTCAGCGAACCTCAGATCTAAGCCAAGGCTGGCCAATCCCAATTTGGTTCAGTGCCAAATTATACACCATTGTGCATTAATCGATAAGTAATTAAGGACAAATATTATTAGCAAAAGGATTTTAATGGGTTCTTTTTTGGCCACATGCCATGTATGTTCCTCCACAGTTTTGTGAAAATCAGTTAGGTAGTTTTTATTAATTCTGCCAACAAACCAACTGTAATTAAAAAAAACCAAAACAAAACATGATATCGTCAAGATATTATTTTTTCTGGCCAGTATTGGTAAACGGCATTGCTTGGTAGTGAGAATGGAATGTTTGCTCCATTCATTGCCTCAAGAGTATTTTCTTGTACAGCAAACAATTATGTTTCAATTCAGTTCAATTTTGGTTACATATATATATATAATTCACAACAGAGGTTATATCAAGGCAGCGTGTAGAGCGACACCCCTCATGCATTTAAGAGAACCGACTGAAGCCAACATGAGCAAGCACTTGGTGACCAAGGCAAGGAAAAAAATCCCTTTAGAGAAGAAATCGCCAACAGACGCCAGGCTCTGTGTAGTGGCCGTATTTTTCGAACAATTAGGTTGCAACAGAATGTTATTTCAGTAGTGTTATGTTAGATTTTGATACATGAAGTACATTGTATATTAACACCGATGCAATATGGGAGCTGTCTCCATAGCAACTTGAGCTTCAATGCATCCAGGGCTTGACGGAAGCAGCACGTCTCACTTGTGCTATTTCTTATAAATACTCTCACAGAGGTGCCTGTGGCCGAACACCCCCCCACCATCACACACACACACACACACACACTTTTCATGTAAACAACCAGCGTTGTTCTTCCCACAGACTCAACACCACCACGGCTATTTCTGTTCGCCCCACACTGATATCTCCTACTGAAGATCATTGATTTTACGGGAAACCCTGTTTACATCCTGAGTGCCATCGACCTCAGGTGACATTTTGCCTCCTGCGGTCAGAACAACACTGAAGTACCTTTTATGTCTGCATGAGCAAAATAGTCCAGCACATAATTACAGCACACAAACAACAATGCTGTACTGTATCTCCATGTGGTTAATTGGGATATTTACAGGTTGAAATCTGTAATTTAAAGATAAAAGGGATTGCTACAAAGATAGCTTTATTAACCGGCATTAATTTCTTGAGGGTAATTACGTGTCATAACATCAGTATTCACACAGCATATTGTATGTACGTAAATACAAGACACACAATGTGATGGCATGCCTTTACAATGATGATAATGTTCACTTTTTGACATTGTTGTAAGGGTCCGAGGAGTGTACACCTTAACACAACATGTACAATGCTGGTTAATGTGGATTTGGTACATTGGACTAACATTGGCGCCATTACTTGGGTTGAAATACTTGCAATTCATTTGATACTATTGACATTATTGATACGAATGAAGGTAAACATGTTGGTAGAAACAGGTTTTTGTACATACCAAAGTGCACTTAGCCATGTAGAGTTATGTTAAATAGTACAAGGCACTCACCTTTTTTATAAGCCATCCATTGGAACTAACTTGGCTGATAAACCCAAGCCTCGATTTGCCTAAGGACTACAATGGTTTCCCCCATCAATGAGCATGTCCCTAGTGCAACATCAAAGGCCTTCTTGCTTTATCAATAAGAACCCTTCCTCCCCACATCTTCCTGTAACTTGCTTAGTGTTCATGCCATTGATTTTCCAATAAGCGCCCTTTACCCTGCGGTGGCTGGTCAGGCCCAGTAAAGGCAGATAGGAAAACGTAAAGAGAGACAAAATTAGACCTGTTGCATTGTTAGGACTCCGAGATCAATTTAAAAGGTGATTTTCCCTTGTGTGCAGATTAATAGGGTATAGTTGGAGCCTACTAGAGCTCAAAGTTTTAATGAGGTCAAAAGCAACCCATGCAGGACCCCTTTGGAGAACTGTCTGTTCCGAACACAAGACGCAAGGTCATGATTTGACACTTATCACCTACTGCCACTGCTCCCTTGTTTGCCCTGCAAACTCCTACCAATGTAAAGATGCACAACTTAAAACCTAGGTCATTTTCCATTCTTGTCAAGGGACCTATTTTGTAGCTTGACTATATTTTGTTTGCTGGGCTATTGGAACAAAGTAAAGTATGACTTTTAAGGACCGAAGTGGGGGGGATTTACATAAAGCTTGGAAGGCAGGTGCCAACAGGACTGTGTAGGCTAAAACCAACCTTCATATCTTCTGAGGAATTCAGCTTTTTTTCCCCTCTTATCTGTCGTTGTTGAATACAAACTTGTTTACGATTTGAACAGTTCAGCTCAAGTACTGAAACCACAGTGACATCAACTATAACAGATATAAAACAGAAAATGACAACTATTTATGTACAATATTACTGTAGACAAAAACACATAAGGGCCCCAAGTTTTCCTGTCCATCTTTTAGAATTGTTTGGTGGTTTAAAGCTTTCCCCCGCTGCCTTAAACAGGTGTCACTGAGCAGGCACAGTCTCAGAGACAAGCATTGTATCAGCTGGCCCATCTGCGACTTACCGACTCCAGACAATCCCATTGCTCATCAGTAACCGCTTTATTGAATTACACCATCTTGATTTTAAAGGGCAATCCTGTTTTCTGTAAGCAGTAGACACAACCATAGCGGTGCATATCTGCAGCACTGACCAAGAGTAACACCAAGTCTCCTGCTAATTGCTTGAGATATCGTACAATCATGGATGTATACCGTAAATACAACTTTTCCCACATAATTCAGACTTATCATGGCAAAGATGAGAGTCACGAGTCTTTGGAGGTCAATAGCCATGTTCCTGTTGACATCGTCTATGTGATCACAGTCGATGTTAATTTGTATGCTCATCTGCATGAGAATGTATGCACAAAATAATGTACAAATCTACAAACAAATCGTATTTTGCTGAGTGTTTACATCAGACAAACATGTCTTCCTGCTGGTCTTTACTGCCAGAAAATATTGCTTCCTCCATGCCTATTGTGATACCTTCCCTATCATCGGGCACTAGTTGATAAAGTAACATTGAATGTACAGTATATGTATTCATATTATAAGTTATTCCTTTCATACCAGTGCTGTGTTGTTAGTTTGTCTTCATTATTCAAGTATCATTGCTGACAGTGAACAATATTATTGTTGTCTGGGTGTTGGAGAGGTTTCAGGTATATTGTGCGGGTGGGAGCTTCATCAGACATTCATGAAGAGCGGGGCAGACATTATCAATCTCTCCTCTCCCTCAGTGCTTTATACGTTCGGGCGAGGGCGGTAGACCCCACTCTGATCACAGCTGAAATTTGCATTCATAAGTAAATAAGTAAATAAATCTAGTCCAAGCCATGAATGTGTTAATCAAGAGAGGGAGATGGCAGCGGGCTTGGTGCTGGGAAACTTTCCTCATGTAATATTCAGCACTGGAGGGTTAAAGGGCAGCCCAGAGTTATTGGTTCCAGCCCCGATTGCCCCCTTTAATCAATGACGGCTGCATCCCTTTAATAAAAGTATTAGCTCAGCAGTATCTTTGAGTTATCATTTTATCTATTCCCTGCTCTAAATAGAAGCCCATGTTGGTCCTCTCCGGTGCTCAGGGCATAGCGAGATCCCCGAAGCTCAGCTACTATTTATTTTTTCAAGGGTGGAGGATGGCTGTATTGTTTAAGAAGGGCCTGAGCTGTGAAGGCAAGATCATAATACAGCTGCACTCATGTTTATTGAATTTTTGCCTCATAAAAAACACTTGCTTTGATTGCTATAGTTAAAATTAATACATATCTCACGATTGCCTATTTTCAGCTGCAAATAGCGGCACTGTTGAGAACTGCTTTTTTAGCAGCAGTTTTCACTTTTTTCTTCAGGTTATGTAAATGTTCAAAGTGCTGATGGGATGGCGTCTTGGTGTCCAATTATCTCGCATCTATTTGATCCATTACACAATGCTGTTTTGCCTTTTTTCTGACTGCAAGTTAATTAAAAATAGATGTAGGATTTGTAGCACATAAGATTAGGCGTGTTGTTTAGAAGGTAAAGATAAAAGATGGTACCTTCGTGATATGGCAGGAAGATGAATCATTGTATTGTTTCAGTGCCTAATTTCGCGTAATGAACACAGTGTCATTTTTCTAATTATATTGCAGTCTTTTCTGTCGCATACATTTCTTTATTCACAGTGTCTCTTTTGTTCTTTCCATAGATGATATTGTCTTGAAATAGAATAAATAAAAAAAATGCATAATTGAGTACCATTTTTGTATTTGCATATACTCTGTGTATATACTGCAGAAATACACAATACATCTTTCTTTTTGTGTGTCCTCAGGCCTGGATGCGATGAACGCCTCATGTAGGCATCAGCATGGACAGCTGTGAGTCTCCCGTGTTTTCTGGGACAGACGATGGGCTCAGCTCCTCCCAGCAGCAGCAACTTCCACAGCCCTGGAGCGATCACTCAAGCCTGCAGGTTCCTTGCACCAACCAGGCCCCTTCCCTGGACCCACTGTCTTTCTCCGCTCCTTACCCTTCTCAACCCCCAAACCCTAGTGCTCTTCATGACGAGCTGAGAGAACTACAGTCCCAGCATCAACAGCCAAAACAAACAGCCCAGGCCCATCGTGAAAGCCCTGCCACCAGTCAGCTGCATTCCAAGAGAGAAGGTCTTGAGGAAGAGGAACACGACGGCGTGAGCTGTGGAGAAGAGGAAGAATCAGAGGACTTGGATGAAATGGAGATCGACAGCTGTTTCCCCAGTCTTCAACCATTTTCCGGGGTACCTATGGCTCCAGGAGGAGGGGGCATGCCTACCCTTCTGCGCCATCAGCCCACACAACAGCAGGGTATGCCTGAAAGTGGAAGTGAGGAAGGAGAGGAGGAAGAGGAAGAGGAAAGTAGTGATGTAGAGAATTTGGCTGGAGAGATAGTCTACCAACCAGATGGCTCAGCCTACATCGTGGAGAGCCTCAGTCAGCTGATCCAAAGCGGCGGGAGCACGGTTCCCGGCCTACTTCCCACAAATTCTCTCAATAGTGGAGGAAAAACGGGAGAACCTGCTGGGACATCATCCTCAGTCTACCCTCAGATCATCAACACGTTCCACATAGCCTCGTCCTTTGGGAAGTGGTTTGGCAATTCAGACCAAGGTTTCTCCAATACCTCAACCATGGCAGGCCTCAGTCCTGTCCTGCACAGTTTCCGTGTCTTCGATGTGCGGCACAAAAATAACAAGGATTACCTTAATAGCGATGGGTCTGCCAAGACGTCCTGTGTATCCAAAGATGTTCCAAACAATGTGGATTTATCCAAATTTGATGGTCTGGCCCTCTATGGGAAGGGTAAGCCAATTCTCATGTGTTTTCTCTGCAAGCTGTCCTTTGGTTACGCGCGTTCCTTTGCTACTCACGCTGTCCATGACCACCGCATGACGCTATGTGAAGATGAACGCCGTCTGCTAGGGGACAAGCATGCATCTGCTATCATCCAGGGCATCGGGAAAGACAAAGAGCCCCTCATCAGCTTCCTGGAACCAAAAAATAAAAGCTCTCCTGTGCCACCTCCCCTGCTTCCTGTGAACTCTGGCCAGAGCTTTTACGGCACATTTAGTGGTGTCCATCTAGAGTCTGGAAGCAGCAGTGGGGGCAGCGAGACTCTCTTCAACAAAGACTCTGACTCTGGCCTCCAGCAGCAACAGCAGCAGCAGCAAACCCCGCTAAGCTCTGTCTTGTCTATTGGAAGGCTGGGCACTCCCAAAGCATCCACTCTTTCCTCTACCCCAGGCTCTGCCAAAGACTCCAGTGCCCTGTCGAAACATGGGGGAAGAACAGAGGAGCCTACTGGGAAAGAGATGGCTTGCAAGGGAAAAGACAGGGCCACCGAAGGCCATGGGAGTACAACACACCTATCTAGCCAGATGAGGGGTTCAGGAGAAGAGCAACTGTCATTAGGGGAAGAAGATGAGGTGGAGGCAAAAGGCACAGTTGTGACCGGTGGTGTTAACAGTAGCAGTGGTGGAGGTGAAGCAGGGGAACCAGCTGTCTCAAACCAAAGCATTTCCAAATCTCCTTTATTAATGCCTAGTAGCACTCTCCAGCCTTCTGCCTGCACCCCTGCAGCCAGTTACACACTAAACAGCAAATCCCCTGCTTCCACTTCATGCTCTGTCAAGGAGGAGGTTTCAGCTACAGATGGTGAGGGGAGATCCTCAGAACTCCCTCTGAGCTTTAACTGCCAGGGATCCATGGTTCCCATGGCAATGGCAGCAGCCAATGTCAGAAAGAGTGAGGATGACACTGTTGGCACTTCCTCCTCACCTCTGTCCTCTAATGCTGCTGCTGATGAAAGTGCCAGTCGAGATAGTGCCACAGCTCCAGAACCAAATGATTGCCCAGCTGAGGAAGAGGAGGAAAATGGATCCCTTCTGCAGCAGCACCACATGCACCACCATCATCATCACTTGCATCCATCATCTCATAGCCACGCTCACCCACAACCCGGAGGTTCCTGTGACATTACAGGGGTGAATGACTGTTCGCAGAACCACGGACCCAGTGGCGGTGTGGGAAGTGGAGTCGAGTGCCCTAAATGCGACACGGTTCTAGGTTCCTCGCGCTCCTTGGGTGGTCATATGACCATGATGCATTCGCGTAATTCATGCAAGACACTAAAGTGTCCCAAATGCAACTGGCATTACAAATATCAACAGACCCTGGAGGCCCACATGAAAGAAAAGCACCCGGATTCGGGAGGCTCCTGTATGTACTGCAGTAGTGGTCAAAGCCACCCTCGTTTGGCTCGTGGAGAAAGCTATACCTGTGGATACAAACCTTTCCGATGTGAGGTACGTAACTAAACAAAGTCTATAGCTTTTTGTATTCAAAGGAAATTTTATTTATAGTTTATGATATTGACGTGGTTACTTCATTACCTGTTTTCCAATGTCCTACAGGTGTGTAACTACTCAACCACCACCAAGGGTAACCTAAGCATCCACATGCAGTCGGATAAACACCTGAACAACATGCAGACGTTACAGAATGGAGGCTCAATTGGAGCTGCACAGGAACAGGTGTTTGGACATGGCCCAGGGGGCGTGGTGGCCGTGCCCACAGTGACCCAGGCCAGTAGCCATCATACTGCCCACCACCACCCCACACAGTCCTCTTCCCATGTAACTGGACCGTGTGGGGCTCCCTCACCGACTAAGCCAAAGAGCAAACCTACTTGGCGCTGTGAGGTATGCGACTATGAAACCAACGTGGCGCGAAATCTCCGTATCCACATGACCAGCGAGAAGCACATGCACAACATGATGCTCCTCCAGCAGAACGTGACTCAGATGCAGCATGGCCGACTAGCGCTGGGAGCGATGCCCTCGCCCTCCGAGGCTGAGCTCTACCAGTATTACCTGACCCAGAATATGAGCCTACCACCTGGCCTCAAGATGGACCCAACAGGAGCAGAGGCCCAGTTCTTGATGGGGGGCTTTTCTTTAGATCCCAGCATGGCTGCCTTGGCCCCTGCACTTGGTGAGCTCGTACTTTCATTAAATATACGTATATCACACTGCAAATTCACTAGTAGGGATGAGCGAGTGCAACAGTATCTGTGGGTGTGGTGAACCAAAAATGGGCAGGGTTTAAATCAGTGCCTTATATTAGGTCTGAAATTACCATGGGTTGATGAGAAGTTGCTATATTTATTGTTTATTAACCAGCTATATATGTGTACTGTGTATTTATGTAAGTGATCTGTCAGACTTATTACTTTGTAGAATCAACTCTTTTGTTAGTTGCTTGCGCCGTTTGCAGGCCCATAAAAAAATATCTTTATACCAAATCTCCCACAAGCAAAACACTAAGCAAAAGTAACTAACACAAGTTTAATCGTCATATACTAGTTTGTATTCACTTACTTGAGTGTGGCTCATCACGTTGATATTTTGATATGTTAAAAACAATTATGTAATTTCAAGTTTGTGATCAAATCCCCCACATCTGGCAAACGTGTGTAATACAACAAAGTATTTTTTATTTCTTAAAAGATGTTTTCACAGATACGTTTCCCAGGTATTGGACAGAAGGTTGTGGCTTTTAAATACTCTTTGTATTCCTATTTGCTTTTAGGTGACACCATATTGATGTAGTTGTGACTGAAGTTTACTTTGTGATACCCAATTTTCTTGCGAGCTAAAGGTTAATTAGGGGGGTAAAACTTCCTCTCCTTGACTTCCCCCAAAGGCAGCTTTTTATATTATTATTCTCAAACTGCTGCTCACCCTCACCATGAGAGTTCCTCATTTTTTTACAGCTTTGTAATTGCAGTTATATATTTTATCATGGTCAAAGAAGGCAGGTTAGAGGGGCTCAGCATGGATAATTAAGCAACACAGAAGTGTGTTTGCCATGCCCACAGTTTGTACGGACTTGTCTTTAACTGTTGCTAGTTCAAAGACGCAAACAAGAATTGATTGCCGTGACTAATGTTTTTTCCCTCTTCACCATCTGGTTCGTTTTCCTGTGAGGTAAGTTCTAATAAGCATGTTACTAGGGAGACAATGATGACACACTCACGGTCCATAAATGTCAGTAGTGTCATCATTGGTCACTATACAGATGTCTTGAACCTTACACAAAGAAACATAACTCTATAGTATTATATATACAGTAAGGTGGGGTGGATATCTGAGAGGATCTAAAATCGTAAAGGGATGTGAGAGGTGTGATTTCGTACACTCCCTTTGTTCCCAGCACTGACGATGTAGTTAAAGAAAGACACACAGTGTGTGAGAGAGCTGAAAAGAGGAAGAACTGGACGTTTGGAAAACGGCAACAATTATACATCTACTTATTGAAGCTTTGAATTTGGGGGGGGAAATAGTTAAAAAAAAAACATCAACAAAAAGAAAAAAAGTAAAAACCACGGCTTAAAAACTCTTGTCTGCTTCTTTGCAGATGTACAACTAAAATAAGGCTTGTGTCAATATATTAACCTAAACCAAAAAAGTTAAGTTTTCTTTGTGAGTTATTCATCCTTGGTCTCTGATTAAAAAAAATTAATTCAGTGCGACTTATATGTTTTTTTTTTCTTCTACTTGACTTATGTTGCGTATTATAATAAAACATATGCATGTCTTTCTTTCTCCCTTTTCTCTTTTCCCTTGTCTGTGTTCCCATCACATCCAAGTAGGTGGAGAAATTCCCATGGACATGCGACTGGGCAGCGGGCAGCTGGTGTCTGAAGAGCTGATGACGCTGGGAGAAAGTCTATCACAAACCAGCGACCCGTCTCTTAAACTCTTTCAGTGCGCCGTGTGCAACCGCTTTACCACTGACAACCTGGATGTACTGGGCCTCCACATGGGTGCAGAGCGCAGCCTGCCTGAAGAGGAGTGGCGAGCCGTGTTGGGCGACTCTCACCAGTGCAAGCTGTGCCACTACACCACTCAGCTCAAGGCCAATTTCCAGCTGCACTGCAAAACAGACAAGCATGTTCAAAAGTACCAGCTTGTGGCCCATATCAAGGAAGGAGGCAAAGGCAATGAATGGCGATTGAAATGTGTGGCCATTGGCAATCCAGTGCACCTGAAGTGCAACGCTTGTGACTACTACACCAACAGCCTGGAGAAGCTGAGAATGCACACGGTCAATTCCCGACATGAGGCCAGCCTCAAACTATACAAGGTCAGTGGTCTTACATTCTTAGATTCGGCAATTCACCAATATTCACCATAAGAATGATGTTCCTGCTTAATGAAGCTAATATATTGTACTGTAGAATGTGTAGGATGCTATTTTTAGTAAGAACTACATGATCATGATCCTCTTGGGACGCTGGGCTAATTTGTATGGATTTTGTCACAAAATTTCCCTTTGGAAATACTTGAGCAGGTTCATCTCTTTGGAGTAAATGTACAGAAAGATGAAGGCTATGTATAACATGGGAGTTTGAATCACACTGGAAAGTTTTGTACCGCTTTGGAGACACCACAACCTCATACATACGACATTAAGTGAATCTGACTTTGGAGGTTCCAATAGGAAGTCTGTATGTCAAACAATTCCCTTGACGGCTTCCATGTTCTGGTAAGACTTTCGATCATATGTTGGATTGTGTTTGTTGTTGTTTTTTTCCCATTAATGTATCAAAAAGAACATTTGTGAAGTTAGAGGTCAATAGAACAGAACAAGGTCCTTCTCCAAAGTGCCCCTTGCAACATTGGAAGAATAGTAATTGCACCACAGTCACAGATTCCTTGGAGGCACTCATGGTCATTTGTTGTGTAACCTTACAGGTCGCTATATAGAATTAAGGCCACATTGCTTCCATGAAAAGAACGCAGCAGGTTGAAGCTGTTTTTAGACGTAGGGGTGGATCACTTGAAGACGAATGAAGAAGTGCGAGGAGACAGAGGTTTGGTGCTAATACTCAGAGCAGGAGAGGCTGAATCGTTCTCGACAGCTGTATTGATTTTTGCTGGACTTGGAGCTTCACCTTCTCCTCTAATCATTCCATAATAGCCAATGGATGAACACTCTCTGAACAAATGGCCATAAATCTAACAGCCCTGATTCCACTTAGGTACCTATCCTGTGTGTCTGCGGTTCGGCCACTCCACGCGTAACCCAAACTGGCACACAAAGCCACATAGAGTTACACACACAACACATTACAGATAACCACTGATAACACATCCTCTCTGTAAGTCATTACATACGCTTCAATATAATCATAGTCATAAGTTCATTCAACTTCTCTGTGAAGATGTTGCGTTTGTGTATATCAACCACATGTTGATATACATGGATTCGAATATTTTAGCAAGCACAGATTAAAAGGCTAAAAAGCTGTCTAATCACATTAAAAGCCAAATTTGAAGTGGTCTGCAAAGTCCCTCAAAAAAGACTGCCATAAAAATCACTCCGATTTATAGTATTATATTATAGTATGCAGTTCCCCTGCCTCTGAGGCATTTGTACTGAAACAACATGAGAGAGAAATCAATTTTCAGGGATTGGTTAAAGGGGAAGGTGAAACACATGGCTTCTAGTAATGCCTTTAAGGAGGTCCAGGGGACAAGGTGGAGTCTAGTTTGGCATGTAATAGCATGGGGGAATGCTAGGAAGCCTCACCTGCCCCTTATGGATGCACACAACAATGGTCAAGAAGTGTTTTCTGAAACCACAGACAACCTGACATCCCTGTGGATCTTTCTGCCAGACTTACTCTGGCCCACTGTCTAATGACAGCCTTGCATTAAACAAGATTAGATCCTGGCATCCTCCCTCTCACTCTTCCTCACACCTTTTGGGTGGGATGGATTGGTTTTATCTCAGAGGATATACTGTGCAGTTTATATTGCATTAGATGTGTGATTTCCTCTTTGCAGCGAGTCCAAGTGGAAAAAAAGAACCAGATTTTCGTCTTCTGTCTCTTTTTCCACTGAAGTTTTTAAGAGAAGACATATGTCATATTGCTGCTCAGGCTGTGGGAGGATTAAATATGTACAACACATCTAGGAAAGATCATTTTGTGACTTAAGCTTCTTAAGTTGGCTCCATGTTTCTTAAAACTAATGTATCTTTAGAATGTCTCTGTCTAGAATGTACCTGCATTTTTGCCCAGAGAGGTTCTCAAAAGCTTACATTCTCCCAAACAACGCTTTCTCATTGACAGGAATTGCTTTATGAACTTAGTATTTTATGACTCACAAATGTGATTAGCTGACAAGAAGTACATGGTTGTGAGGCCACTTGGCAGTACTGACTGCACACTTGATGTCACCATCAGCACTGCTGAATTTACTGTCCTGGTGGAGATACTGACAGACACAAACCCACATTAGCCCACACGTCTGTAAACCCCAACTTGGCATTTCATGTAAGGCCAAATGAAGGAAAAGCACTGTTCATTTATTCCTGACCAAATAAATCTGATGCAAACAGCATCATTTTTCAACCTTTTTAGGAGAAAATAACTCCTCAAGTCAGCATAGTCAGTGCAAGATGTGGGGGGATACATCTCCAAAATCAAACTGGTTTGCATTAAACAGTCCCTTTGTGTGCACAGCTCTATATAAATTGGAGCCTGTAATTACTGGAATTAAAAAGGGAGGTTGAAACCTAGAGCTAAGCTGGATGGGATAATTTGAGAGTCTGTGGTATGTGGCCCATATTAGGGCTTTCTAAAAATATCATCCCCACCACCTCATGTATTGGAATGTTCCAAAAGACCACAGAAACACCCAGCAAGTCACCCTGACCACGCAAACCACCACACATTGAGGGGGTGATGACTTCTTCCGCTGTGTGCTCTGCTCTCTGATGACAGACACACATTCTAAGCACTGTAGGCTCTGCCGGTGCACGCTTGTGCTGTGAGCATGACGTTTTCCTTTTCCATGTGGACCAAAGGTTTTCACATGGTATCTAAAAGGAAATGAGTTTGTGTAAACTGTACATCGCTTCTTAACAAAGCCAGCCACTAGTGTCATTTTACACTTCCATGTGTTCTAGCAAGGCGCCTCAGGGCAAACTATGTGTTAGTTTGGAGGTGAGATGAGTGGAACTAATCCAGCTCTTAGGCTCTGGCTGCTCTGGCCAGACACAATGGGTGGGGCCAATCCAGGCCCCGCCACAAGCCCAAGCTTCCAGTCAAGAGTCGGGGGAGAAAGGGGAGGAACACGGGTGGTGGTGATGATGGTGGTGGTGGGGGGGGGTTAGCTGGCAACCTTCCTTGTCTCGCAGGCCGGTGCAATCGGCGGTAATTGAGATTGATTGGATGTTATTTTTCTTCTTGCAAATGTAGTCCATTAGCTTGGCACTTGCATAATCAGTTTAGAGCGCAGTTAGCTGAATGTAATCATGTTCCTCAGTGTCTGCTCGCACAAAATCCACTCCAGATGCTGCTTGGCCATGGCCTGAAAGAGGCAGAGTGCCGTCACTATCAAATGGGGGATCTTTAATCATGAAAGTCCTGACACCCCTGCCTCCAATCTTGGTCTTGCCCTGTTGAGTATATGCAAACTTTTTTAACTCACTCACGATGAGCTGTCAAATCCACTGTCTGTCGCTTATACGTCAAACTTGCGAACACATAAGATGAACTTTTATATGCACGCACATCATTTATGCAACTCAGCGGCAACTTTTAACAAAAACATGTCTTTTGGAACGTCATGGTACGATCCACAAGAATTAGTGTACACTGCAGCATGAAAAACATATCCAGTCCACAGAGACAAGAGGAAAAGAGAGGTCAAGTAAATGAAGGGATTAGTAGCTGCGTGGCATCAGCATGTTTCACTGACTTGCAGGTCAGATATCTTTACATCAGTGATTAGAACTGCCGCCACTGATTTATGCAGTGAATATTGCAAATAAGTGGAAGTTAAGACAAAACATTTGAGTTTCCAGATTTGAGTCACCGTCAGTGCTATTGAATGTTTTAGCCATTGCTATTGTCTGCAGAGCAGTTAAATCCTTTCCCAGGGGTTACAACTTTGAAAGTGTGCTCTGATCATGCACAGTATGTTCCATGTGGAATAAGACAAAAAGGATGCCAGGTAATGTGAGAAGCTACTTGGCAAAGTGACGTCCAGCCGGCGCTTGGCCTAACCCTCCAGACATCTATGAAGAGGAGGTGTAGGAGGAGGATTGAGAGACGGGATGTGGGGGCAGGAGGGTGGGAAGGATAGATACTCTAATTATCATGGCTTGCCTATGATTGTTCAGTAATAGTGCTCAGTGGGAAAGGTTGCAGCAGTTCCAGGAAGAGCTGAGCGCTGATTTACTGGTACTACCGCTCTAATAAAGCGCTTGCTGCACATCCTGGGAGACAGCCCATTCTCCCCTTTTACATGCTTAAGCTTTTGATTGCACATAGAAGCAGACATACCTGCACACATCTTATATAAAGCTTAGGGACATTATTTAAATCACCACCGATTGGGAGGTCCAAATTATTTTTTGCATAACTGTTGTTAATGTCTCACCCACTTGTTTTCAAAAGAGAAAGAGGTGAATAGTTTACTTCTAGTATGTCCCTTTAGATTATGTTTCTAAATACAGATTGAGTTGCGAATTCGGATTGATTGTCAAACTTGAGTTACCTTACATCCATCCATTTTCCTCACTGGGGGTTTCGGGGGTATGCTGGAGCCTATCCCAGCTGGCTTCAGGTGAGAGGTGGGGTACACCCTGGACTGGTCGCTAGCCAATCGCCGGGCACATATAGACAAACAACCATTCACACTCACTCATTCATACCTATGGACAATACAGAATCGCTAGAGTACCCGAAGAAAACCCAGGCATGCACATGAGGAACATGCAAACTCCGCAGAAAATCGAACCCGTGTCTTCCCGATCTCCTGATTGTGTGTCCCACCTGCTAACCACTCAATAGGCACAAATCTTCATTGATATTATAGCAGGTCATTTCACCGCTGCTTTGAATAAACTAAATCAAACTATTTTCTTTACATGTAATCTCATTAAGCTTGTATCATGTCCTGGAAGGAGGGCCCATATGCAGCACTAGTTGCTGTATTTAGTGACCTATGGGCTCTACACCTGATTGACAGTGTCAAATGGCACGTAAACGCTACTCTGATGACTGCCATAAGGGGGACGTTGTGAATCTGTGCGGTTTCTAAGCTGAAGGAATGGAGAGAGTGAGGCAGGCAGGCTTACCGGCTCTGTGCCATCAATACATCACTGGCTTAGCCACCAGATTAATGGCCTCCGAGTGGTCGCGGCTGCAAAACTACTCAGCGCCAAGGTCTGTGTTCAGTGGGGCTTTACATGAAAGCAAGTTAGGGTGAGGAGGCTGATGAGGAGACAGGAGGTAGTCTTATGGACCAGGAGGCGCACAGAGGGACCTATGTTCTGTTTGGGTTTAACCTACTGAGTAGGGCTGTGGGACATATATATTATGCTTAATGATGGGTATGTGGCCCTTGCTCTTGATTTGTATATGTAATGTATGTCCTTGCCTTGCGTTGCTGTCCAAAAAAACCTACTAGATGTACCACTGTGATTACTGGCAGTTTGACAGCCAACACAATACATGAAACCTACTTTACCAACGTCCTTGTCTTAGGTTTATTTCAGTAAAAACAAAGGCAAAGGTTTCTGGCTAATTTTGTGTCTGAACATACACGCAAACGACCTGAGCATCATCAACTGTGAAGCGCCTTCAGATGTGCACACTTGTCCACGCCTGTCCTCTTTTCTTGAGAAATTTCAGTCTCTACTTCCGGATTTGATTCTGTATCCAACACATATGGCTATATGTAAAAAGCAGACGTTTCTAAAAGATGAATCGCTGTTTATTATCAACTCCATACAGTTTATCAACTACTATAAAGTCAGGTTCGGCAGCTATCTAGGAGTTCTCGTGAGCACTTGGAACTCTGACCAATCACAATGGAGTGGGCGTGGCCAGAGGCGGGCCATGGGTGGAATTAATTAAAACAGACTGTTTTGGCACGAAATCCAAAGAAACACAGCTGGAATGGGTGCAGATTCTGGAAGATCTACAAAGCTTTATTTGCTGGTTATTGTGCGTAGCTGCTCTATTGGAGTCCACAACTCAATACAAAGGTCTAAAAATGAGCATAATAGGTCCCCTGTAAGACACAATCTGGGTAATTTCTGAGATTAACTGTCCAAAAATATATATAATAACTTTAATGGTTATGGTGATGGCTACGGTTTAGGTCATTTTGAACATGTGTACAAGTTACACTGGAGTACATCACATGCAATTCACAGTTCCACATGTCTAAAAAGGAGTAGGAAGAATAAGAATGCTGATTTTATCCTACCCCCCATCTGTTTTACATCAATTGCAATACACATGTTGAATTCCTGTATTCCGAAGTACTCTTTGCCAATGGTAAACACATAGGAAAACGATAACACAATGTGCAATGATCAACCTTAATACAGACGGAATAATAATAATAGATAGATTATAATAACTAATAATAGGACTAGTAGATGACAGAAACATGTGACAATGACTTCCCACTGAAATGATACCTTCAAAAGTACTAGTGTCTTTGTACCCTGGACTTTTACAGCTTGGCAACATACCTACACCATATTTGACAGTGGAAAGGCACCAATTTGGCACCAATAAGTAGCCCTGTGGGGCACATTAGTATAGATTGTACCTTGACACAGTGAATTGGACTCCTACGGTAGCCTTATTTCTGACAGCGTGGAGCAGTGGTCTGAATTGATTTCAAAGAGGGCACATTTTGCCTGTGTTTTTCCTCTCATTTCCTTTGTTCCAACATATCCCCCCTTAGGTCTCTTCAGTTTGTGGTTCATTGATTACATTTGGACTACAAAACCCTTGTCGGCTGTTTGTTGTCGTTTATGAGTCACAGAGACAACAAAATGTGCAAACGTTCCCCTCAGTCAGACTATTTTGGACTGGTTGTGCTGCACTGCATCTCTGTGACTTATTGAGTCTTTGCTAGAACTTTAGCGGCCATCAGTTGGCGGTTACTGTCCATCCGTGTTTTTGCCTAATTGCCATATGCTGGAGTCAAGGGTTTGAACTGGGAGCTATAAATCTATCAGTGTTATGCAGATGATGTTTCCTCCAGATGTAGAAGAAAAGATTTCATTCTTCAGTAATTAAATGGTGCAGCACCGAGTGTCATGCGGTTTTTATTGGAGCCTCTGGAAAATATCATTTGCATCTTGTTTTCTCATCATGTCTCTGATTTTTCAATACAAAATATGTGAAAAAAAAACTGCAGAGAATAGAATCCCTTGTTCAAATGATTAGGTAGTGATGTAAGAAGTAGTGATGGGGAATGTAGGGTGGAGGCTCAAAGGGGACAAAGGCATAGTTTTCGATTTGAGGCAATTTTATAGTTCCTCAGATGGAGAATTTCAGGGGGGAAAAAGTTATTTTTGAGCACCAGGAATGTTCCCAAATGTTATCTTTCCCACGGGTGTCGTCTAGTACACCTGTGTTTTACTTTAATCCTTCTGCCGGAATAAGAGACAAAAGGGGGTTGAGTGGGAGAAAGTGATAGTAAATGAAAGCAAGAACAGTTGGGGACAAGAATGCTCTTCAGTTTCTCAAGGGCGCTGATACTTTATGGCCTTCGCATTCCTCCATGGCAAACGCATACCCAAAACAGTAAAAAATAAAAAAAATACTACTATGCTACTCGTGTGATGCCCTCCCCATATATCATCTCTTCTGCTTCCTCACCTTCACATCACCCTGCCTCTTTTATGTGGAAAAATCTGCTCAACAAACGTGATGAAAGCAAGTGAGAGAAATGTGTTCTTTTTACAAACATGTCAAAAAGCACAAGAACTCCATACTCTCCCACAGATCTTAAACATATTTTTCTTGCATTCCTTTTAACCCCTCAAAAAACCCTTTTTAAATGTAATATCAACACATCAAGTCAGCAAAGGCCCACAATGAAAACATCTGGATAATTGAAACATAAATCCTCGCTTCAGATCGCATATCTCTGTCACTAATTAGGAATTTCCTTAATCTATGCTCGTTAGCTTGGTCTTGCCGTACTGAAATAATTTAAAGCATAAAGGCCTGTCAGTGCAGCTACTGTCAAAGTGAAGACTCTTGGAGCAGTTCAAAGTTGGAACTGGTGAGTGCTGGAATCCAATTTATGATTCAAATGATTGATGGGGAAAACTCGCTGTCCAGGCAATTGTTTTATTGCCGTCAAGCAGTTTTTTAATTCCATCATCATGTTTGTTTTCCTCTAAGAAGGATAGCACAAGAAACTACTTTGTCCATTTCCATGAGTCTTTGTGGAGCGGTGGGGAATGGGCCACAGATTTTTTTATTTTTTATTTATTTGGTGAAGAGCTTGAGAAGCCTCTAAATTGTCGATAGGTATGGATGTGAGTGTGAATGGTTGTTTGTCTATATGTGCCCTGTGATTGGTGACCAGTCCAGGGTGTACCCCGCCTCTCACCTGAAGACAGCTGGGATAGGCTCCGGCATACCCATGACCCTAGTGAGGACATGCGGCACAGAAAATGCATGGACGGATGGAAGAGCTTGATAAATCAGTGAATCAGGGATTTCTTTTTCTTTTTTTGTTGTCCTTTCCAGGGTATTTTTCTTTATTGCCCTTCCCTGTTGTGCAAATAGCATTCATTCGTTCATTCATTTTCTACCGCTTTTTCCTCACAAGGGTCACGGGGGGTACTGGAGCCTATCCCAGCTGTCTTTGGGCGAGAGGTGGGGTACACCCTGGACTGGTCGCCAGCCAATCACAGGGCACATATAGACAAACAACCATTCACACTCACATTCATACCTATGGACAATTTGGAGTGGCCAATTAACCTAGCATGTTTTTGGAATGTGGGAGGAAACCGGAGTACCCGGAGAAAACCCATGCATGCACAGGGAGAACATGCAAACTCCACACAGAGATGGCCGAGGGTGGAATTGAACCCTGGTCTCCTAGCTGTGAGGTCTGCACGCTATCCACCGGACTGCCGTGCCGCCCGTGCAAATAACAATGTTTAGTTAAGTGAAACAATGGATTCAACTATATATAGTCAAGTATGGGGAACATTCATAAATCTATTGAATCTTAATTAATAAAAAAAATTGAGACTCTCACTGGTGTAGCCTGATGATGTTTGATGATGCATCATGTGACTTCGATGTCAATGTCTGAATGTCCACATGAAAGAGAGATCGCCTCTAAGGGGGGGTGCCTAATGCTTTTCAAATGAACGATCCAGCAATGGACTGTGCCCCGTTTTCAACTTAACTTTTAAATCATTAAACATGATGAAGCCATCTCCACAAAGTCAGGGGTTTATATACGAAAATCAAACACCATCTGCCGTCTCTGATCAGACGCAACAGCCATCAGGCCAGGGTTACCAAGGCAGAACAGGAAAAGCCATTAACTGCCAATCACTGCATCGATCGACAAGCCGGCTCACCACCATCGCCCCCTGTCCGCCTCCACCCACCCCTGCCCACAGATAACACACACAGATTTTATGCATCCTTACTGTACAGCGCGCAAACACACCCACACACACACACACACACACATGGCATTGCATTAACATCTGCTATATGCTGTTGTTACTCTACATCCACAATGCATGATAACAAACTGGTAGAATTGGTTTCAGTCTTTCTTGGACCTACTTTTCTTTTTAATTATCTAGAGTGTAGATTCCAAGATCAACATTCTGCACAGGTTAGAGTAAGCCTGTCTTTTTTTTTTTTTTTTTAATGGCAGCTCAGCAAACATAACGTAGCTTTGGTATCTCCTCATTGATGCCTCAGTGAAGTTCAGAATGAAAACGCACACTCCACCCAGTTCAGACTTCCACCACAGTTTTGGGAGTCAACCCAACAGAGTCAGTGAAGGGTTACAAAAAGAAAGATTGATTTTCACTCTTCCTCTCTGTTTTCATCCACATTTGTAGTAGTGAAGGTCATTAGAAGAATATTTGCCCACTTCCCAATTTAACTGAGATGCTATGTATCAGAGTGATCTGGATCAGAGGTCAGGGCTGAGGGGAGCAATTATAGAGCATGGATCAGAATCACAGGGCCTGTCCCATTGTGTGTGTGTGTGTGTGTGTGTGTGTGTGTGTGTGTGTGCTGTTGGCAGAAACAAATAGGTGAGCTAAAAGGGAAGCAGAGGCCACATGTATTGAACATAGTGGTATTCATTTATTGAGTTTTGTTAGTGATCAACTAGTGATAAATTAGTCAGGGGAACATAAAAATGAATGTTCCCAAATTCATCTTTAACATATAATAACAGGTCAAATATAATTTTCGGAGTTAGGATTTTCAGATTAGGAGTATTACGAATAACAAGTACTTTTCTCATAGGCTACTGTTTAACTTGCAACATTACATGCATTCATTTAATCAGAAGTATAAAAAAATCAATGCAACATCTAAATATCTAAATATCCCATGATATGATGTGAACACCTGCGGCTTATAGACACGTGCGACCTGTACATGTCCATTTTTTTTTTTTATTCTTGAAAATAGTACTCTGGAAAATATGTTAGTCGGATGACCAAAATAGTTTGGTTTACTTTTCACACGTCAATGTGAAGTCCCAGTTTACATGCACTCTGTCTAATGTGATTGTTGGCCAAATGATGTGTGCCTCCGCATTGCCGGGGGCAATTGTGGTGATTTTTTTCATTTGTTTATTGTGGGTAGAGGAAGAGGAAGCTACATGAGCAACAAGAGCGAAGTCATTGGTCTAACGGATAATAGAACTTTCTACAGCTCTTTTGTGTTGCCTGTAAGGTTTGAATGTGTGTTTAGATGACATCTGCTTTGGTTCTTGTGGTGATGGTGCTTCTCAGAGGCATAGAAAATACATTTAAATAAATTATTCTTAAACACTGGATTACACATCAATGACGTTTTGGAGATTCCATTCTTACTTTACCAAATAAAGTACAATGAAGGATAATTGAATTCATGCAATAATTCCTCTTTGTTTTTTTTTGTTTTTCTTTGTGCAAAGTAGTGTAAACGTACATACAGTTGATTTAAATGCACTTGGGATTTCAACTACCACACATAATCTGATTGAAGCTGACAGTGTGCATATTGCTTATAGCTTTTCACTAGCTCCTCTCTCTATTGGTCTGATTCAGTCAGTATTTCCAGGAGCCTATATTCAGAGCAGATATGATGGATGAAGCGTCTGCGGTGGCCTCGTCCACATAGATGGACGACAGGCAGCAAGGGAGGGATTGAGGAGAAAGGTTTGGAGAGATAGAACCCAGACCGTCCATTTTACTTGTTCATCTTATAAATATTTGTGTAGCTGATTCATAAACAGTTGAACAAGAGATGAAAGTGAGCGGCGGTGTGTGTATATAAACTTTTTTTTCCCTCTCTATTAATGACAATGCTATATACAATGCTTCCCATTGGCTACTTTGAGTTCATGTCCAGTGTAGTTTCTTTAACCCGACTTTGTATTCAAACTTTCAGCATCTATTCAGCATCTTTTTTCAGGTGTATTTCCTGCAATGTGACAGTAGCTGTGAATTGAGGAACAGTCACTGTGTCCCCATGGTGGTGTGCTAGCATTTGTCACAGTGGACAGCTGCACATACTGATTGTAGCAGCCAGCTGGTCAGATGTAACACAAAGGCCAAGTCTCCTGTATGGCGGTGGCAGGGGATTAGGAAGGGAGGGGGGGGTGAGTCCCTCTGTGTTTAGCCTGTGCTTGTTTGCTGGAGAACTCCTGACCATATGTCAAAATATTATAGTGTTGCAAAAGCAGCAAAGTTTATATAAATGGCGGCCACAGCCATGGTGCAAAATGTGGGTGGAGCAAGATCCACCTGTGAATTTCTCCTTGATTAATAACAGCTTTAAGAGAGATGAAGATGGCTGCTCACTGATCACTGTGGGACAAAGTCATGGGGAAAAGAGGGGAGGTTTGCTTCTCCCCCACTTTTGTCCCATAGCAGACCGGGAGTTCTCCGTCTGTGTGGAGAGGCCTGCTTGAGGCGTGAGAGACCTTGCACGGGCCAGTCTAGATGTTCCAATAAGGCGGTGTTTATATATTTATATTTATATTTATATTTTCTTCCCCCTCACCTGTCATGTCTGTAATTGTCAGAATGTGTTTGGATGCATGCAAATATTTTAATAATTAGAAACATGTTCTTTTCTGAGCTGATGACATTTATCTATAGGCTTCAGGCTGGAAGCTAAGCATGTTCTCCGCCTATATGTATTGTTTATTGCATGTGAGCCTGATCAGACAGGCAGTGATCGTAGGAGGAGCGGGGTGAGCGTAGACTGCAGATTGTTTTCGCGCTGCTGTGTCTCACTTTGTGCGCGGAGAGTTCAAAGTCCTGCTCAACATCAGAGAGCTGATGCTGAGTGAGGCTGACTAGCTGCAGCCTGTGGTCTGTGAAGGGTTACTGAATTATTACTGACGGTTTCGGGGGTAACTGTCCAACCACAGGACTGAGGAATATTAATCATTTATTTGATTGTCCGCATGTGCTGATTAATCAATTTGAGTGGGATCTGCAGGATTAACTACCCTATTATTCCCCCTGTAAGAACAGATAAGAGATAAGACTTTAAAATATCATATTCCATTCATCATTTATTTTTAGGTCCCTGCTGATGAAGGTGAAATAAAAACTGAGGCGAGATTAGGGCGAGCAGCAACACGGGGGCAGGAGGATAACAGTGGAGAGAGAGAGGGGGGGGGGAGAAAAAAAAGTCTCTTAACTGCAGCTTGTGTGCTATTTCAGAAGATGGGTGAAAGGCAGAGCTTTGTATTTCCTCAATCCTGGCGCACAAAATCAAGTTGTGCAGCTGCGAGTGAGAGAGCAGCGAGGAAGGGGGGTGGGTAGATGAGCGAAACAGGAAGTTGATGGGAAAATGATAGCTGTCTCCACCTGGAGTACAGCCTGAGCCTTATGGTCGGAGGGAAAGCAAGGCAGAGAGCTGCTCCACTACGTTCTTACTCTCTTTTTTAGGTAAGTTTACATATTGCTCCACAGTGTTGTTACTCCTGTTTACCCCCTTCACTATCTTTTCAGCCTATAAATTCTCAATCTGCCAACTGTTTAATGTGCTGTGTCATGTGGTAATGCCTTTGATTTCAACATGCCTCCCTTTGTAAATACAAGAAGCCCTTAAAAAGGCTGTGGTTTCTTTACAAGCATGGCGCCCCCGGCGCTTTGGTTGGGAATGCACTGAGAGGGACTGGAAAAGTAAGTGAGGGAGTGCAAGGTGGTTAGAAACTGTATACTCTTCCCATTGCTCCTCTTGCCAAGTGCTCTCCTTTCTGCCTCTGGTTGCGCAGACAGTGAGTGAGAAATGTGAGAGGGAGGAGCATCTGCTCTCTCCTGGCTCAACACTGCGCCATAATTATGCACTTTTCAGCAGGTTTTACCTTTAACACTTTCCTCCCGGGGTTGAGATTAGTGTTCAGCGTGCTTGATTTACTGCACAATTACCCAACAAGAGCTCTATGTGATCAATAACAAGGAAGGGGCAAAGTGGTAGTCTTTGAACCACAGTTTAAGGTGGGTTTCCAAGCAGTTATGTGCTGTTCGCCAGTGTGTGATGCCAGCCTGTGAAATATATATTAGATGTTATATCAGCAACGCCACTTTTTTTTTTTTTTTTTTTGCTTTTCCAGCTCTCTAAAAATCACTTTGCAGCGCTCATCCACTGTAGTGGAAAATAACATATTTTTCCTGAGCTGTGCTTAACTCTGAGGTCAGCAGCGAATTGGCTAATAAGGACATTGCTACAAAATGTTGAATTCAAATCCCAAGTTGTGGATTCTTGTGATCTTCTTCACGTAAAGTGGGAAATGAAGTAGTTGGAATCATGAATGTCCATGATGGCAGTTATTTTGGGAAACTCCGCTGACTAGCCATCACAAGTCTTTCCAGGTCTGCGGTGCGTTTTGCAAGTGTGATCGAAAGAAAACGGCCTCTTCCAATTAGTCCGGTCTCTGTTTGATTTTTGGTGATGACAACTACATCTCAGCAGCAATTACACTGCAGTGGGAATGATGAGGATTTAGTTTATTGATCTCTTATTGATCGCCCTGGTCAATGAGCACTTTTGTTTCTTTCATATGGAAAGTGAAATTATACTGTTTTTTTTTTCTTTAGCTAATAAGCAGACTCAATAGATTCCCCCTGTTGATGCGTTTTGCCACGCAAGCCCATATGTATTAGTGACAGAGGTGATGCCCATGGGAAAGACTGGTGAGACTTCTCAGGGCACCATTTGTCAACACAAGTATACGTCCTCCCTGTGGAGGTCAAAAGGTGAATATTTAACGGAAAATCATGTAAATGATTTCTGTATTGGGCAGCAAAGTGGTCCAGTGGTTAGCACTGTTGCACCACAGCAAAAGGTTTTGCGCTTGAGTTCCTGCTCATGCCTTTCTCTTTGGACTTTTCATCATCCCCCCATGCTTCAGTGAAGAGCAGCTCTATACACGGGTCATCATTCCTCACTTTTGGTGAAGTTGTAAGATTTTTCCTCATAAATTCTGTCATGCCATTCAAAAGGTTGTCCATGTTATCATCTTCTGCTTATACGAGGTCGGGGTCATGCAGCAGCCTAAGAAGGGAACCCAAGACTTCCCTCTCCTCGGCTACTTCATTCATCTCCTCCTGGCGGATCCTGAGGCCAGTTGAGAGACATACTTTCCCCAATGTGGCCTGAATTTCCCTGAGGCCTCCTATTGGTCGGATATGCCCCGAACACCTCTCCAGAGAGGCATCTGGGACGGATCCTGACCACATGCCGGAGTCACCTCATCTGGCTCCTCTCAATGCGGAGGGGCAGCTGAGTTTCTCCCAGATGACAGTGCTTCTCACCTTATCGCTAATACTCATTCCGTCTGCTTGTACCCTCATCACTGCCCGAAGCTCATAGCCATAGGTCAGGTTAGGAATGTAGATTGATCGGTAAATTGAGAGCTTTACCTTAGACTTAGACTTAGTAGACTCATGCAGCGTCCAAATCACTGCAGACTGAGCACCAATCCGCTTGTCTATCTCACATTTTATCCTTCTCTGACTTGTCAACAAGACCGCAAGGTACTTAAACTGCTCGACTAGGAGCAGGATTTCATACCCAACCTAGAGATGGGACTACACCCTGGGCTTGAACTTGGACGTGTTTCCATCTGCTTCACAGTCGGCTGCGGACCAATTCAGTGAGAGGTGAAGCTAACGGCCCGATTAAGCCAGCAAGACCACATCATCTGCCAAAATGTACAGCATCATAAACAACTGGAGGATGTCTAGTTGGATACATTGTGCTGGTCGAAGGTCATGCATTTGTACTTTAAACACAATCAACGGTGATTTTGTTTTGCTGTTTGTAGAATTGGTTTTCGTAACAGGAAAAACATTCAGAAATGTATTCCCACTTTTTCTTTTCAATTTATAGACTTTAGCAACCAAGTGCACTGTGAGGTCTCCACTCATCTAAGTTGCAGCTTTGTGTTTTCCCAGTAGAGAAGTGCTGACCGGTGGAGCTGGTGGGTGTTTGGTGTACGAATTGTGTGAAGAACCCTCAGCTGCCGTTTTTACTCTCACCCAGCACTTCATACTCCATGCAAATAAGCCCACATATAGACCCACTCTGTGCTTTCACCTCCACTCAACCCCACTCATTAATTGTCATTTTAAGAAGAGGCACCTCTCAAAGGCCGTGTTGCTTTTGTCATGGCAATGCTTCTAATAAAGATAGCTGCATGAGACGAGAGTTCAATATTGACACTATCTGAGCGCATAATCACTGTTTTTAATAAGATTGTGTGTATCCAACTTGCACTCCGTCTCTTCTTAACATTTTGCTATAAATTTTACATAAAATGAGATACAGGATAGTTAGAAAACATACAGCGTTACACAACCTTATTGCGTAACCTGAAGCAACAACCAATTAAGTCTTAATGAAATATTTACACTACCAAACCAAGGACACGAAGGGTGAAAGCAAGATAATATGAGCCCGAGGAGGCGGTATTCTGTGTCTCCTTTCTACTGTTGTGTTGGCAAAAACATGGAACAGGAGCTCAATGAATACAAGCTGGCTACAAAGCAAAGAACATGGGCCAATTTGTAATCATGGCTCCTTGTTTCCCCCGGGGGGCTTTTCGGGTCATGCTAACCAGTCAAATATCGGAAGTGTACATGCCGTACTTGCTCACCTCCATCCTCAACAAATACTTTTCATTTATATTTGCTGACTGGCCCAGCAACTTGTAGCAGTGAATCTGCATTCATGTCCATGAGATGTTTGTTCTCCTTGACTAATTGTGTTTGGGTCATGTTGCTGCTCTGCATTTAATTCCTATTGTATGCATTAGTCATTTCAAGTGTTTTTTTTTTTTGTTTGTTTTTTTCCTGTGATTTAATCCAACACCCCTTCATTCCCAAACTCACCATCTCCTCAATTTGCACTGTATATTTTTCATTTAAATGTAACAGACACATCAAACAAAAGACACCGTTAGCAGAGCTAAACACACCTTCATTAGCTGGTCTGAAGAGATGTGTTTAGTTCTTGACGCATTGCATTTAAATCACATACAATTCACAGATGGACTTAACTACTACGTTTGACTCACAGCTTTATGTGCCTACAGGCAAGCATGATCTCGGTCATTATCATTACAAACATTCTCAAAAACAGGAAGCGCCGCACTGGTGTCCCGCGAGCTGCACTAAATGTCATTCATATTGAAATTGAGTTTGCTGGCCCAACTTCATAGCCAGAAGAAAGGGTGTGGTGTCAAGTGTAATAATATTAATGGCTTATGGGTGCGGTCATCTTGTTGTGAAGATTCATAATTTCAGCAATCATAGTGTGAGTAGGTTTTCAATGAAGTGTCTTGCTCACAATGCCCACAATGTATTTTGTTTTTAGGAAAGCCCCTCTCTGTGTCAGTATTATTTATCGGTAATTATTCCACTAATTCTACTATAATGGAAGAAAGTTGTGACGTTGTTTCAAGCAGGTCCTAATTTATCCCATTCACCTTCCAGATGTTACTTTTCCAACAGTTTGTTGTCTACAATTGTTATTTGGGTGCCCCCGCTGTCTCCACCTTGCCCTTGCCCCCTGCAGGCTGACTCATTGTACTACAATTTTGTCAGGCTCCTCCCAGCATGGATTTCATAAAGCATCAGGAGGTTAAGCTGTTAATTAGCTACCTTCAGAGAAGGCCAAGAGCTTGCTGATAATTCGCTTTCTCTTTTCACTTTATATGGGGATTGACATCATTTCCTGTCTGTTGTGGTGTCGGTGCGGGAGTGTTACAAAAGCAAGGCCCAGCTCATTAAGAAGTGGGGAAATGTGTTTATCTGGATCCGATTACAAGTGCACATTATGTATGTATGGCCATGCTTATCCAAATGTTCCTAATGAGCGAGACCCTGGATGGCGGCGAGGGGCTCCTGTGGGCATAGGCTTAGGCTCGTTATCACCACACAGGGGCATCGATCTCAACACGGCGTGCATGCTTATCCCCCTCCTGGCCTCTCTCAAAGACACTGACTTGCACATGAATTATGTGGACACATTGATCATGTGATTGAGAGCCATTGTTTAGAACCCATGGTCATTATTGAAAGAGGGATTACCCAAGTCTTGTTTTGTGTGTGAATATGGACGAGTGTATTACTCAGCTACTTGTCACAGCACATATACACTTGTCTTAATTCACCTTAGATATGCAACCTCTACACAAATATACACACACACAACAATTTAAACAATCAGCATGACCCAAATGACTGCCTGCATTGATTGCCTTCCTTCCGCAATTATGTTCCCATTGTTTACTTTGTAGCATCTTACTCATTCAAACAGAATTCAATAATTATTGCTTTATTTAATTTTAAAGTAAGTAAGAGTGGTGGGTGTGGGGCACGGGTAGATGCTGTGTCTTTACACCCCCCCTGCCCTCCTATACTTTGTTTTATCACTCTGTAGTAAAGGCATCCATTTTTACCTCACTGTCCAGTGGTCTTTTTGTTTCTCTCCCACTTCCCAAAGATAAATATGGAGCTTGTTTTATTCATTAGTCATGATGTATAACGAAGGAGAGGAAACACTTTTATGAAAAATAGACCATGATACAGAAGAGAAAGGACACAAGTGGGAAGGAGATACATTAGGCTTTACGGAGCCCTTCCAGCACTGGAGTACACGCTCTTTTTACCGCCATAAGCCGTCTTTGAGGCATGTTGCAGCTTGCTGGGCCTAATTCAAAGCAGCCACCATACTTGGCACCCAGTAGGGCATCTGTGGTTGAGAGCTGTTGTTCGTGCTGCTGGCAGACCCGGGCTCCCAGGCCAAGCTCTGCTTTGCTTCGCTAAATAACCTGCTTTCATTCCAGGGGAATCCCGGAGTGCAGACCTGTGGGAAGCGAGTCACATTGAGTATACAAATGCAATAGCTGGGTGCAATGCAGTCATATTTTTACAAATAATGTTTTTTTTTTTCGGATGGAGCAGGAAACTCACATATAATCTATAGACTTTTGCATTCCAAGAGTCTTAAACCACAGCATTTTTAAAGCCCAACAGGCAGATTTTATCTGTGAAAACATTTATCCACGTGTAAACCGCTACCATCACTAGGCAGAATGAGAATGAAGAAATGTTGTTGCTTTACTGCATGTGTCAGTTCTTTAACCTGTGTTTGTGTCCAGCTGCCATTCAATGGAGAGAGGTCGGGGGAGAATTGCATAGAAATAGCAAAGCAGAGCCTGTCTGGCTCTCCAGTAGAGGACATTTGGCAGCTCCCCTACAATTGATAGCTATTTAGCTCACAGATAGTCATCTGTTTTAATGCATTAATTTTGTATTAACAGCACTGCCAAATTTAATGGTAGAAATTAGAGTATGAACTTAATGGCATGTGGTTTTGTACACGCGCACAAGTCAGTATGTGCGTGTGAATGTGTATATATTGATGCTCATTTTGTCTATACTTTTATGTGTGTTTGTTGTGTGCGCATGCTGTATTATAAAGCTCCATCGGGAGCCATTCTCTGGAATTACCGTCTCTGCGTCTCCCATCCACCCTTCCAGTAATACCCACCTCCATCTTGTGTGAGTCGAACTCGCTCAGCAACCGCACTGTTTTGTGTTAAAGGTGCACTTTTACTTGCATGTTTAAGTGGATAGAAATGCAGATCTATGCGGTACTCCAGGTGGGTGGTGAAACTGATACAGGCATGTGGTGCCCACTCAAAGGGCAAGGTGCACTGTGGAGATGTTAGAGAGAGGATGGGGTGGTGCCCACACCGCCCCACTACCTCTTTACCTGTAAAAAGCATGGATAAACTCAGCCTCAGCCTCCACAGAAAGATGGAAGGCGCTCTATTGCAAGGGAACTTTGACAAACCATCATAGCCTTTTTCAACCTAGAACAGCCACTCGAGTATAAACTAGAGCAGTTCATAAAAACGAGAAATGAGGAAATATTCTAGCATGTTGATCTAACCCACTTTTGATTTTAAACATACTTTTTTATTTGTATATAAAATACATGCAACCATCTTCAGGAAAAGTCTGATCGCTTTTTTGTGACTTTGGGTATATAATTCTCCATCTTGGCAGGCAAATTCATTAATTCATTCAGCAGAGCAAAATGTATCTTGCTTGACTTGCTGCTCAGAAAATTGAGACTTCTATATGGAGGGACGGCAGTGACAAGCACCTTCCAGCTCATGCAAATCCCCATTTCTGCAAGCTGGAGCGCATGCTATGACATACTATGACATTTCTATGTATTATGTTGTCCAGTTAGCAAAAATAATGATGCCACACTTATATTAAATACTAATACTAAATACTCATACTAATAATAAAACAAATTGAATGAATTAGCACATTTGAGACAGGCAAACCCTTACTGAATCCATGCCACTGACCTAGCAAGCAGCAGTGCTCCACAGCACGCCCTCTGTCGGGGCCTTCACACAGCGATTAGAAAGCGCAGAGCCACGCAGAACAACTCCTTCCAGCCTAACATGACTTTTTCATTAAGCTGGCAAATTCCTGCACTCCAGTTGGAGGTGATTTATCAACTAGGGGCTTCATTGCAGATTCATAGGAAACAGACACAGGCTCTGTCTGTCTTGTGCATTATGTGAGTGCGCACATGTGAATGAGACCTGGGGGTAGGGGTTGGTGTCAGGGGATTTGGTTTACTGTGTCCAAACTATATTTGCACATTTTCCAAAGGCAAATCATTTTTGGGGAGTTTGATCTTTTCTTCCACTTCTGTCATTTTGCCTTGGTGGATACTAAAATAAGACCAGGTTGCAAGGCCCATCTCGTTGATCATCTTCCCTGACTCCAACCTGCCCCCGGCTAGCCGGGGTCATGGCCGGAGCAGAGGTGCTGCAAGTGCCGCTTTGCAGGTATAAGTGTTTGATGTCGTAGACAGAGCTACAGGCGCTGGAGCAGGCCACATTTAGCTCTGCTAAGGCCATGGTCCTGACCAGTCAGACTCTGGGTGAATTATGGCTGATGCTGGAGCAGGCAGTCTCAGGTTTACTCCTATATAAACCCTGGGCTTTTTTATGGGAAACTATAAAACTCCCAGGATTTTTTTCCCTCTACCTCCTGAGACTGGCTTTGAAGTTCTAGTCAGGTGCTGTCATTTTTTTTCAACTTGACTCTATGTAGATTTTTGGAGCTGTGAGTCATTTGCAGCAAAAATTTGTTTTAATATAAGACATCTGTTTGACCTAAAAGCAGTTCATATGATGGATTTGGTGTTATCTATAACCAAATCTGTCTTTCAGGTTTGTCTACCTCACTTCCAATGCAATATTTGTGGATGAAGGTAAAGCAGCAGGGGGAGGACAGGGAGTTCCTCATAATATCCAGCAACACCTCTTTATGACATCATGGATAACTTAGAATGAGGAGAGAAAAGAGGGCACGCAGAGACAGAGACACTTTTACAATCACCTAATAAGTCTATTACACTGCACTGTGGGGCTAAAAAAAAAAAAGGCGGTTGACAAAAAGAGCTTTCCTTTTTCCTGGAAGCGGTGCGTTAATACATATTTTAGGTGTTAAACAGACAAATATGAAACAAAAGAGAACGGAATACAATAGTCTGGAAATCCCTGCAGCAATTTTAGAATATTACCAGAACGAAACAAATAGTAGGGGATTGCGACACAAGCTTCTCAGGGAGGTTTAACTTTATTAATATGTTTTTTTTTTTCCACCTTTTCAGTTTGTAAGCATTTGATTTGAATGGAATGATTCAATTGCTATTGTGTGGCGGGACGTGATGATCAGTATCTTCTTCTCTTCTAGCCTATTAGGATGGTAGAGTGATGTGTTTTCTTACGGAGGCTGAGACTTCGCAGAATTAATGAGACAACATGTTTGTTTAATGCCTTGGTCAAGTTACTGGGTTGTACATGCACAGTCAGGTACACATGCAGCGTTTAAGGGGTTCCAAGAATAACTGTCTACACGGTGGACTAGTGGTTAGTGTGCAGGCCACACAGCTAGGAGACCCGAGTTTGATTCCACCTCCTCACTTCCTCTGTGTGGAGTTTGCATGTTCTCCCCGTGCATGCGTGGGTTTTCTCTGGGTACTCCGGTTTCCTCCCACATTCCAAAAACATGCTAGGTTAATTGGAGACTCTAAATTGTCCATAGGTATGAATGTGAGTGTGAATGGTTGTTTGTCTATATGTGCTCTGTGATTGGCTGGCGACCAGTCCAGTGTGTACCCCGCCTCTCGCCCAAAGACAGGTGGGATAGGCTCCAGCATACCCCCCCGCGACCCTCATGAGGATAAGCAGTATAGAATAATGAATGAATGAACAAAGATAACACGTTATCACACTAGGTTTATTGTTGTGGTTGTAGTTTAGAATTGCATCATAATGTCTATAATTATGCCCCCCTATTTTGGCTAAATATATAAATCCACAAGTGAAAAATGGTTAATCTGAAGTCAGCATTATTATCTTTGAAAATGAAGATGTATTTTTCATATAGCTATTTTGCAGGTGTGCGTGTTAAAACAACCCTGAATAAACGGAAGTGAAAATTATTGGAGAATTAACAGGAAACGGTGTGCTGATTGACATTGATTGCAGCCACATCAAATCCCCCAGCTGGGTTCCAGAGTGAGATGTTGGGGGTGTCACATGACACATGTGAAACAAGTGGCCGTACACACGGGATGAGACGAAGCAGTCACTGTGATACTTTAAGATAATGGTCAATAAGCATCTTGCTCACGCGAGGCGCAGACTTGCATCATTGATTGAGCCATGCGGGAGGTAATTAGACTTGGTGCTGTGATGTGACAAGACTTTGTGGAGGTATGGCGTCATTTGAGGACAAAGTTTGACACCGCCGGTTAAAAGCATGCATGGGGCCCGCTGTTAACCCACGGAGGAAGTGACAAGGGTTGACAGGTCAATACAGAGACTGATTTACTGTCCTCTGATGGTCGTTGTCCTGTTGCGGAATGTTCCGGTCACCCTCCTGCCTTTCCGGGCCAGCGTGCCTCACTCTATGATAAAGCTGGGATTTAACTCGCCTTGATCAATATTTAGTATCCCATGCGTGAAACAGGCAGATGTTTGGAGTTTCCTTTTCAGAGGCGGGAGGCTTGTGTTGAGTGAAGGGAATCAATGCTCCTTTCCGTCTGCTCCACTGTCGAGCCTCACAGCCTCAGAAGAGTGGTTGATGCCATTCCTATCCCCCGGTGAGATTTGTGTGCCCCTCCCAAGGCCTCTCCTGTCCTGTTAGCGCACTGATACAGACACTCAATGCAGACAAAGTGCGCAGTCCAAACAGTTGTCCTGAAGTGGAAGAGGTCTGGATGTTAAACAACAGGACTGTGATTGGGAATTGATTTGTTCATTTGGCAACTCTGTGAGCAAAAGTGCCATCCTCAAGAACCGCTTTCGCTCTCTGTCCTCCTCCTTGCCTCGTGCTTTATCTCTCTCTTGCTCTTTCTCCATTCCCTCCCACAGCACCTGCAGCAGCACGAAAACGCAGTGGAGGGTGATGCCTGCTACTACCACTGCGTGCTGTGCAACTACTCCACCAAGGCCAAGCTCAACCTGATCCAGCATGTGCGTTCCATGAAGCACCAGCGCAGCGAAAGCCTCAGGAAGCTGCAGCGCTTACAGAAGGGCCTGCCGGAGGACGACGAAGACCTCAGCTCCATCTTCACTATCCGCAAATGCCCCTCGTCAGATACAGGTCAGAATTCTTCTCATATAGCATCTTCTTACATACACTCGATGGACAAAAGTTTTGGGTTAACTGAAAATGTAGACTTGTCGATATAACAGCTCATGGGAAGACTTTCGACAAGATGCTTTCGTGTCTCTGTGGGAGGTGTTGTGCATCTGTGTTGTCAAAAGTCATTGCTGTAGGACCTGAGAGAGGACCTGCTCTCTCTCTCAATGCCTGTTGAAGTTCATCCCAAAGATGGAGTTGATTTCAGGGTTGTCAAGTTCCTTTACAACAAACTCATCAAAATGTGTCTTTGTTTGACACTGGAGCAGCAAAATAACTTCTCCAAACTGTTTAGGTTTGTCTAAAATGTTCAGAAATATTCAGGAACTAAGGAAGTTAAACCAATGGAGTTTTTCATTGACAACAAGAAATATCCCAACACTTTTGTCCTCTTTTATACTTTATATCCAATTGAGTCTCCAGATATTAAACTCAGATGTTCTCCTACTTTCCTTTATCTCAATAATCTAACACTTGAAGTGAAGAGGTCCATGGAAATTCCAACTGTAGAGCTGTTGTTAGCATCTATTTAAGACACTGTCTTAAGCATATTTAGTGAAGGATGGAAGGATGGCTGCAACAAGAAGACCATCAGTACAGTAGACACAACACATTTTGCAAGACTAAAACAAAGTGCCCTGACTGCTCGTTTATTATGGACTGATTAGGATGAGCAAGCTGTGGTCAATTAACACACTTTCTTAGCCGAGATTTGGTTTTCTAATCACTTTAACTTGGGTGCCCCCACAAAGGGGTCCTATTGTGGGTCCCGGCAAGAGGGAACCATTATGTCCCTCGCACACATACTCACTGTCTCTGTTATGGAGAGGAAAAAAATGCCAGCCTGTGAAGACGCTTTGTTCCATGGAGGCAGGGATAATGAAGCCAGCGGCCGGGAAATTGCGCAAAAGGCAGCCACAGATCTGAAGCAAATCATTAGAGAACATATTTAGCGGAGCAATTAGGGACAATTAAGCTTTCTGCTCACTGCACTCCAAATATGTTAATGACTACAGTACAGTGGACAAGCCAACATGCAAAGGCAGGAGGAAAGGCTATTTGGGTTAAAAGGGTTGGGAATTTACTTTCTCTCTCTTGTTACGATGGGGTGGAGGCGCAGTTTGCACTTACATGATTATTTTTTTTCTTAACGGATATGCATATCTTATCTTTCCTTTCTTATTATTCAATGTTTGATGTGATTGATGCCCATTTTTTAACCTCTGTGAGGGATTCAATTCCCTTTTAATAGGGCTCTGAAGTATTCTACACTAGTCAATAGGTGCCAGTAATGTTACCGTAACGTTCGGTGAGACACACAATCACCAGACTTGATGCCTAGAGGCCAAGAGGCGGGGTACACCCTGGACTGGTCGCCAGCCAATCACAGGGCACATATAGACAAACAACCATTCACACTCACATTCATACCTATGGACAATTTGGAGTCGCCAATTAACCTAGCATGTTTTTGGAATGTGGGAGGAAACCGGAGTACCTGGAGAAAACCCACACATGCACGGGGAGAACATGCGAACATGGCCGAGGGTGGAATTGAACTCGGGTCTCCTAGCTACAACAGACACAATAATTCCTAATAAAAATCCTGACTCTAAGCATTTGTCTTTGACCCACGTCAAACTAAAAGTCAACACTGAACACCAGACGTCACTTCCTGTCTGCCGCACACTGAGCTCCCCTAGCACCAGAACACACGGCACTGGAACACATTTAAATAACAGTCTTGTGTCTTACATTGCTTATTTTCAGTTTTATGTCTACTTCAGTGGGTCATATGAGTGGTAGGTGACTATAGGGGTGTTAGTTCATCTCCAGAGGGTTCTAATAATGTTACAAACAGTATTCAGATGGTCATAAACAGGTTTTATAGTATGAAAATATTAAATTTGTTAATAATAAATTGTACGTTTGGGAAGTTCACTTGATTCAAGATTAGAATACATTAACTGAGGGACGACAACAAGCAGTACTTCCAAAGTACCAGATTTCTAATAGCAACGGATTGAGCAAATAGCCGAGGGATTACTGTAATTGGTGGGTTCCATACTATTTTTGTCCCCAACATAGTGATGACTATCCACACATGGGTAGCTGATGGAAAACATCTCAGAAATGCTTTGAATGCTGCAATGCAGCCATTAAAGTTGGTATAAAATAGTCAAGTAGCTACAACGGCTGTATTGTACATGACCTTCCCACTGGGCCATTTGCCTTGCAAGCCAAAGTGATTTTAGTGTGCCTTGTCGGTTTTGAGTGTTTTTAATTGTGTTCTGATGGTACAACCCACCCAAAGTAAGGCCTCCTCCAGTAAATAACCTCTGCAGTGGTCTGTACTTCTGATGAAAAACTCATGTCTCTGGCTCCACGCTTATTAGTAGTCTGAATAAACTGACTTTTGTGACCACAAAGTAAACCAAAAAAAAAGCAGCAAAACTACATTTGTGTTCTGTTTGCTCAGGATTAATGTGGCAATAGTTGCAAAAGCAAAAACGACTGCAGCAAATTGTACAGGTATGTTCCTGTAAATTTTCATTCCACCTAGGCAAGTTTCATCACAGGGCCAAACCTTTTATTCCCTCTTAGTGTAATATTTAATTTCCTCTCCATTAGTACTCCTGCGACACATGGCTCTCTTTTGTGGTTGAAGCATAGTTGCTAAAGTGGTGAAACATTGCCTGGCTTGTTAAAACAAAGTTGCCCCTGGATTTGTGGGTCACCTCGACGGTAATTCCCTGGCCTGCTGCTGTTTTGTGATTCCATGACGAGTCGCTGCTTGCTTCCCCCTCCCCAAAAAACATTAAAGACACACTACACAATAGTGTGGCTGAGTAGAACTAAGAATCATTTCTTTACATAGTCAGCTGATACCTTGCTATGACACTTCCATGAGTAATGGAATGAATGAGATGAGCCCGTGTGCAGACCTTGTGTGTGTTTTATATCCATTCACTTTGCATATTAATGCTCCCAATGAGGGTGCAGGAAATACAGACTCGTGGGATTTGGTGCCACATATCCCCCCCGAGCTGGATGTCTGAGGAGAGCAAATACAGCAGAAATGAGCTTCTTTCCAATTAAACTTACACAAGAATAAAAGCCTACATTGTTTTAACTCTTACTCATACTGACAATGTGCTGCTGAGGCAAGTGGCTGGGTGGCCCCGCCTCCATTTGTCTTCTTTAACCCTTTATCTAGGGGCGAAACAAAGCAGGCCTCAGTGGGAGCCCAAGCCACACAGCTGCCCTTTGTGCAGAGATGCTTGACAAAAAGCCAGTTTTGACTGCAACCAGCGCAACACGCTACAGCAGAATAGACCATTAACAGAAATACACTTAGCGTCCATTTAATTAGGCACACCCGGGATACAAGGGGCCTCCTTTCTTGAGTTGTGCAAATACTGATTTATACACATATGACATTTAGATGGTAAGCAATGCACAAAGGAAATGCTGAGAAACATGAAACCCTTGCAGTGACAATGTTTCCTTGTCGAGGTATGTTTAAACTCTCACTAGACACAACATACGGCACACCTGCACAATCCAAAGAGGTACAATACCAGAGCTGCTCTACTAATATGTTAGCACTCAACTTTTACTAAACACTGTCAGAGTATTCATTATACTATATATATATATATATATATATATATATATATATATATATATATATATATATATATATATATATATTCATTTTACAATATATTTATTAGCGTGGTTGCAGTTTGCAGCAGTACACATTGCTCTAAATTGTGTGGGTATGCCTAATGAAGTGTCCATTGAGTATTTATGCATGTATTAAAATGTGTTGCCATTTTGTAAAGAAAGGGAAGTCGTGTGGGGGAGACATAGTGTGACGTATACCATGACCCTGGTCTGTTAAGTTCACCAGAGCATACAACTCATTGACACAATGAGGTTCCTTTTTTTTTTTTTTAACGTTTTAATCAACTTTTCAAGCTTAGAACAACATTTCCATTAAATAATGCACTGATGGATGTACTAGTGAAATATATATTTTGCTGTTAAAACATTTAATGAAGCATAATATATTTATAGTGGTGATACAGATACAGTATGTGTGTGTCTTCATGTGTGTGTGTGTGTTGAGGAAGCGTAGCCGGAGAACAAACGTGGCTGACAGTGGATTAGCTTCTGCTGTAAATCCGCCACAGTCACAGATGGCAGGCTCTTGATCTCTGGGCTGTGACGGCTTGGCTCTCAGCGCAGGAGGAAATCCCTGCCTCTGTGCGCCGAGGAGGCCGTGGAGGGAGATGGGTGGAGCTGGGCTGCCTGGAAAGCCAAAAGTCATTGTTAGCAAAGTGTGCAGACACAGAGGCCTGGGGTCTTCAAGGGCAAAGACTGGCTTGGAGAGGGCTGATAAGACTGTGACCCTGCAGTTGTTTCATGCAGCACAGCAGCACAGCCTGTAAGTGGAGCCTAAACCTCCTGTTTAGATCAGTGTTACTTTTAATGACCAGCTTGAGAAACCGGGTAGTGGAGCCATGTGCATTATTAAATGAAAATGAGACGAAAGGATGCATACAAATGACTGCATAATAGTGGTATCCAAAATGAGATCCATTACTTGTTTCACTAAAAGGGGTGCACTTCCAGGGTCACACACCTAATAGAGAGGACTGTCCCGACAACAGGCGCATTTCTCTTCTCTCCGCCCTTTGTCTTATGCATAATTCTTGAGACATTCAAAAAGCTACAAAACAGGCAGTGACGTGGAATAAATGCACTAATCAAGCAAATGCAGGGAAGTCACGAGCTGGCCACATGCTTTCAGGAGCAACACGCAGGCTGTGTTAACAAATTATTGTCTATGCATCCTTTTGTGTCGTTCCCTCACACAACATGCCAGCCTACCCTGTACTGTACTATTGTCCAGCTGTCCAGTAGATACCTACAGCTGCATCAGCCAGGTAATGTCAGATAAGATAAGATATGCCTTTATGAGTCCCACAAAGGGAAATTTCAGAGAGTGCAGCCAAGCCACACTCTGATGGCGTGCAAGGGTTCATAGCTAACCTTTTTCCCCCCAGAGATGAGAGTGAAACAGACGGTAGCCATTTCTGGAATGTCCTCCTTAATTCATGCCTGTTAAAGTGCAAAGCAAACCTTTTCAGAAACAGGATATTGTAGGGCCCTAAGCACCAGACCCCTTCTCCTTGCCACATTATGGCCAATCTGAATGTAAGTTGTATCGTCAGACAGCGGTGCAATGTGCTTTTAATAAAGGCGGGGAATTGCCCTGGTGATGCAGAGTGGATATAAGGATGGAGACTGTGCGGGCCGGGATGAGTCGGGGCCCCAGAGGGGCCTGCAGCTCAGTCAGACCTCCGTCAGCCGCCTGCCTTTAATCCTTGTCCGAAGGGCATCTAGGCAGCCTAGGAAATTGTTTGCTGTCCATGGAACGTGCCAGGAAATTCATAAATACCTTTTTTACTTTTCATTTTGAAAATATTACAAAGACCAGATGTTTATTAAAAAGCTAAAATGATGGCTTTAAATACTTATCTGTCAGTGTTTGCATGACCCTTCTGTGCCACCTAATACAAGTCTTCTCTTCCTAATACCAACTGCTTTGGGCTGAATCATATTCTGTAATAGCAAATTAACCAGAAAGTAACCATAAAGGCACTGAATAAAATATCCTTGTGTTGTATTGGCTGCTTGAAATGTGGATGACTCCTCTTTTAATGAGAAAGAAAAAAATATTATCATAAAACCGCGGTTGTTCATCCACACTGGTGGTTGCCTTAGTTTAAAAGTTATGTTTCATTAGCGCCTGAAAAGATGCCAATTAGGCCGTGCACAAGTGTATCAATGAGTTTGTGAGGTAACTTGCACATATTCCTACTAATCCAGCTACTATATACAGGCTTTTATGTGGAATTGTACTTGTCCTGACATAGAATTAAACTTCAGCATGTGTATTGTTGTAGTTTTACACCATTTATGCTGCATACTAGTAAACCCCTTACACTGGCATACCAACAGCAACAGTATGAGCATGGTGTCAAATTGTGAGGTTGCGGGGGACTCGCCTGTCATCGAGCCCATTTTCAGAGGAGCCTGGCAGCACATTATAATATTGGTTTCCCTGCCTCGTCATTACCAGACATTCTCATTGAAAGCCGATCCAAAAGATAGACAGTCCATCAGGAGTCGTCTCATTTCTTCTTACGTGTTAATGAGTTCTATTTTCAGGCCCAGAGGTGGTGGTGGGCAATGTTGAGAGCTGCTGGACTGTAGGATCAGGAGGGGAAGGAGGTAATGCAAGGAGTCCTGCTGGCCCACACGCCACTCACACAGACTGACCGCAACCCCCATAGGGGCTGTCACTCAGGAGTGCAGGATGGAAGTCAGTGGTACAGACAGGGATAGTGGAAGAGGGAGGAGGTTAGGTGACCAAGATGTGATGGTGGTGATGGTTTGAATTATAGAAGCAGCCATGTCTGTCGCGTACTTACTACTTGTAATGATGGACGGAGTGAGTCTAAAAAAGGCAACCATCGTTATTTTGTGGACTAAACTTGTTTTGCTTTGGAGTGCTAACATCGCTTGGGTATTGAGTGAACAGTCGTGCATGCAGTCAAAATTGGGTCTCTCAATTTGGCCATAGGCACCATAAGAGAAGAAGTCTATCTCAAGTTTGGGAACTATCGAGTTAAATCCAGGAAAGTTTTATTTAAGCATTTTTAATAAGGCTGTTTGTGCTCCCCAAGAGATGTGTTGGATCAAAGGGCGCGATCTGTACTATGGATGAGCTCACCCTTGCACCCAGAGGAGACGACTAGCCTCGCTGACAGCCAAACAAAACCAGAGAGTGAAGGATGCCCTCTGCAGCAGCATGTTGCCCTCACACTTCCAAGGCCCCAGTAGAATGAAGCCAGATGAAACAAAGACTTATGTGAAAGCACAGACGTTGTGATTCATTATCCACCCTGACACATGAGCCTGAGCAGCACGTACAAGTGTATAACATCCCTACAGCCAAACAACATAACCTCCAACATGGTGGATTCACACACACACTTAAAACACACACACACATGTGTCCTTGTCTCACATTAGCAAAATGAGTCCTCTCCAGTCCTCAAAAGCTGCAATGGGAGAGGTGCAGGAATAATTTAGTAGTGAACCTCTCTATACCTGTGGGCGTGAGCACCAGTCATTGATTCACGCCATAGCCGCCAGCACAGCACCTGAGGAGGGAAGAGGAGGAGGGTGCATCAAGAGAAATGGTTGAGTTTGACTAAAAAATCACAAAAAGGAGTGGGAGGAAAGCTGTGTTGTACGTCAGGTCAGCAATGGTGGAGAATGGCATTTAAGGTGACTCCACAGATAATGGAATATATTCTAACTGTCCAACCTTTATGCCCCTTGCTAATTCTGCCTCCCTGTGTAGGTACAGTATATATCAACATCCATGGCGTACTAAGCACTATTCTGCCAAAGGTGACATTTGTGTTGGCCTGTCTGGGGACTGTAATCTTCAATATTACAGACCAATGACTATGTCGTAACTAAAAAAAACACTTCTGCTGTGTCTTGTGCGATGGCCGCAGGCTATTGTAGGGATTTTGAGGGAATAAACCAGATGCCCAGTGATAACGGGGCAATATTGTTCATGTTTATTCTGCCTAAATTTGAAATTGATAAAGACTAAAGACTAAAAAATTAAGTTTGTAGCCCTTCCCAAGTACATGTGAAGGGTTGGACACATTACATCTCTCTCACTTGTATGTACTGGTAATAGTGGCTACAGGAACACCCGCCGGACATTATTAAACAGTTTATTTTCCATGTATTCGTATTACTCCAAAACACGCACCAAATTAAATTCAGGTTTGTATCAAATAGCACAAAAATAGTTTCACACAAAGATCAAAAGTTATTTTTTTAATAATTCCCAATTCATTGCCAAAAGCCTTTAGAATTGTCTATCAGCAGTCCTGGCCAAAAGCACTCATCATAAATAAATGGAAAAATGTACGGTTAATCCATGTGATGGGTGTAATGGATGATCGGTATCGAAATCGGCGCATAAATGTGTTGTTTTGGGCGTTGATTTGTTTTGCCATCCATGGACCCCCTATCATACATTAAGTTGTGTGACATCCCCATTAGTAGTGTTTTGCATCAACACTTCGTCCCATGAGCTGAGTTCTGGTCGGATTTCGGCGATGAGGAACATACTATAGTTGGTGGGGTCACTTAAGTACAGAGTTTGGCTTCTCAAAACAATACATATGTACTGAAATATCGGACATCACAATAACTCGACGTTACTTTCTCTCGTCGTATCACTGCACGTCCATTGTCATATGTGTTCCACAGTTTTTACATGTACGGATGTGACCCAAGAGTCTCGTGTTGCAGCAGTCTTGTCGAAGTCTCTGTGGAACTCATACACAATTGCAGTGATACGACGGGAGAGAAAATAACGTATCGATTGTGAGGTCTGATTTTTTCAAGGAGGTATTTCTGTGACTTCACTATTTTTGCAACGTCCTGCGGGTTCCCTTGACCTAAGTCCAGTCTGGAGTCTGAAGTTTGCAATAATAGACATAAGTTCAAGAAGCAGCATTCTCACTCTCCTGGAAACACTGGTATCAAGATTAAGATTAAGATATGCCTTTATTCTTCCCTCAGTGGGGACATTTGTAGCATTCCCAAACCAATTATTGACTTGATTACTCATTACTGCGTCCTTTTTGGAATTATTTACATTTTTATTCAGGGAGATTTGGGGCTGTTTGTTGTTTACATTTTTGTTTGCATGAACATTTTCACTAGGAGTTTGTAAGGCTAAATTAGTGATCCAACTCACACTTGCATTGGATCTCATTGAATTGTGCAGGTGTAACTAATGTTGTGGTCAATGAGTTTGTTACAAGACACAAAAGTGCATATGTTCAACATTAACACACTCAGGAAACTGAGAACAGGATAAACTGCACTTTACTTGCAGCATAAGCACAAAAAGTTTGTGTACATAATAAGCCAAAGGCTACCGAAGTGCAAGTTAGCTAAATACCCTTTTCGCTGATTATCCTTTCAATCTGGGATCGCAAATATATTCCTATTCTGTCATGTCCTTTAAAACCAATTTATCAGTTTATTAACAGAGGGAAATGTAGATATGTTTGAAACAAGTTAAAAAAAAAACATATTCTAGGCATTAAGATGAATAATCCACTGTTTAGAAAGCCAGCAAAGGTCAATTTTCATGCTACTTGCTCGGTAAGCAAACAGGAGAGCTCATCGATTCAGTTCAGCTGCAGTGCACTGTTGAGAGGGAAGGGCTTGCAATCTGTGTCCCTCCGTGTGAGTTAGAGCGAGAGATGCTATATAAAAATATTTCCCACTGGGGATTGCCAGTCTCACTTTGTGGACATTGTTGCAATGTAATGATTTTTTGCGATGAAATGAGCATGCCGATGTTTCTCCAGGTACACAAGAAAATGAGTTATTCAACTTATAAAAAATAAAATCAAGCAAATACTCATTGATGTACTGAGCGGGGTTTTTCCAAGGGTAAAATGCTTAGCAGTTACATATTAATTTTATGGAACATGTTTTTTTTTTTTTTTGCCTCTAATTACTTCAGGATGATCTGAAACATGCCTTATGTATATTTATTACTATGAGCTGCAGAGGAAGTGATGCAGGGGACTTAGTAAATATCTCTATGGATTGTGTAAACCTAATAAAAATATCATTTTCAGATTTTCATGTAGCCTCAATGCAATAATATTGAGCAAAGGTCTTTTTTTTTGGTCATGTCTGCTACATTTTGAGCGTGGCTATTTGCATGTTATGTTTTTTTCTGCCATGAAAACGTCCCTGATGTGTTCAGGTGTACTGGAAATGAGAGCCTGGCATGTATATGTTAAATATTTCAAGCACTCGGGAAAGTGAGATGGTGCACATGTTGATGTGTGAGGCCTACATTGGTGAACAGAGCAACGTGTTGGCGTCCATGTCACATGTCATCGTCAGGCCACAGGCCTGATGTACTGAAGAGAGATTTAAGGTGGCACAGGGGCCGGTAGTCCGAATTAGGGCTAGTTTTTTGTCATGTAAAACTGTGCAAAAGAATCTAATTGGGGGAGGAAGGGGGTCACAAAATGGCAATGGCAATCTTTGCAATAGCCACAATAGCATTAGTTTTTGCACTTCTTTTCTTTGCCTCTCTGCAGTCAGCTCATGTCCGTTCCACTCTGTCTCCTTGCTTCACTTCCACAAGGACTGAAGAAGTGGCTAAGAAACATGCCCCCACATCACAATCACCTCACACTTGTCTGTCCCCTCCTTACTCACCATCACCATCCTCAGGCTCGGGCTGCCCTTTGTATCGATGATCTTCAAACGGGATTTACTTACATATATTTTTCAGTTTAACACCCACATTTAGTTCCTCTCAGGACCCTAAACAAACAAAAACAAAAATAATGAGAAATCCAAGACAATGTGTGCCTACTTGACGATCAATAAAAATAGCTTATAGCATTTTACTTAACTTGGCAATTACAAATCCAGTAAACACTAACTCGGAACACTACATTTAGGCAACACCTTAAACAATTTGCCTTTGTTCGTGCTGTTTTGCAGGAAAACAACTATTCACTGTGAAATTATTACAATTGATTACACCACAAGTGTCTTTAAAAATTGGATTTTAAATTGCATTTAATAAGTTAAAGTTACGGGCCCTACAAATATGACGGTGCCTTGATTATTAAATTGTACCAACAGAACATCGTTGTAAATGTGTGGAATTTATTTATTGTGTTTGAAGCAAAATGGAGTGTATTACTCAATAAATTCAGCGGTCGAGTGGTTAGCGCGCATGTTCTCCCCGTGCATGCGTGGGTTTTCTACGGGTACTCCGGTTTCCTCCCACATTCCAAAAACATGCTAGGTTAATTGCCGACTCCAAATTGTCCATAGGTATGAATGTGAGTGTGAATGGTTGTTTGTCTATATGTGCCCTGTGATTGGCTGGCGACCAGTCCAGGGTGTACCCCGCCTCTCGCCCAAAGACAGCTGGGATAGGCTCCAGCACCCTCCGCGACCCTCGTGAGGAAAAAGCGGTAGAAAATGAATGAATGAATGAATAGAGGAGCCACATACTTTAGCCACGCTAGCTACAGTGCTACATTACATTAAGAATTTGGTATTTTGGATATGGCAAGGTTGTGTTATTAACATGCATGATTGTGATAGTGCTATATAATTAAAATTCTAGGCCAATTTTATATTGTTTCTATTCCTGATTCCTAATGTAAAGTAAACATTAGATTAACAATGAATTGATTCGTTGATCTTTAATTTTCCTGTAAATTTTATGATATTGCTGTTCCATGGCAAAAATGAAGCTGTGTTTCGGGTGATTGAGTAAGGCCCCCACCAAGGTTACAGTCTCACTGCACCTTCTGTAAGCAGATGATGGTGAGCTGCATGAGTCCAGTTAGTGCTTTGTTAATGGCACTCCGCCTTGTGAAGGTGTAATCACGCGTGACAAAACCCGGGCCCAAGTCACTAACCCAGGAGTAATTTTCTCTGCATTAAAGTGTCCTTTTTTTGTTAGAAAGGTCATTCATAACTTGGTCGTGCTGTTGATGTACAGTGAGAGATATTGATTGATTAATGCATTAAGTGCTCACAATCCATTAGGTTCTGTGAAAAGAACTGGGGGAGAAGACTTGCTCTTTCTCACCGTGTATATTTCCACCTCTGCCTGTCATTCAATGGGCGTAATTTCTCGCTGGCAAACTTGAAGGGACAAAAGCTGAATATCTGCCAAGTAACGCATTCAAAAGAACATTGGCTCTCATAAGTGTCACTTCAATTACTCTGAAAAGCCCCACAACGATTTGCTCGTACATACTCTGTAAAACCCGGATGAAAAAGACTTGTTTACAGGTTTCGCCGACATTGAAGAGCTATATATTTACATTGGAAATTATAACATCAATCTTGCCTTAACTTATAGTAATTATTTATGAAATGTACATTGTTTATCAGTAACTGTGGAGGAAGTTAGCAAAGATCATATACTGTATGGGCGGTTTAAAGGACAAGAGGTTGCTACCTTACTACTTACTTACTACTAATGACAAGGAAGAGAAGACCTGCGTTGGCCGCCTCCTATTGTGTCAGTCATTAGCATCCAAACATGGGCTGCATTAGAGATTCATAACTGTGTGCCATCTCTGCACCTTTCATCTCCACGAGGGCCAGCTCCATTAGGATCTTTTATCTTTGTGCTGATGGCTGCTCCTGATAATGGGGCTGCCGAGAAATCCCAAAAAGTGAAGACTCAACTCTGACACTATTGGCGCTCGCTCCTCTTTAAGTAGAGGCATGCATCAGAGTCTAGAAGAGAACGTATAGACGTATTTGCTCTTTCAAAAAGCAGATAAGCATTCATTGATAATTTGTAGCACTACTTTAAATCGCACTTAGCATTTATGAGCTGTGGAGAGACAATGTAAGCAAAACCTATACAGCCGTGTGATGAATGGTGATGGTCTTGTCAGCTGTTGTAACTACACCTTTCATGTAAGCAGAAATCAACATTTAAGAGAGAACCATGCACCGACATTCACTTTTATTACAGTGATTAATATGTCCACCAGAGCCTCCCTTTGGCATGTCTGGAAAAAATAATTATGATTCTTTTTTTTATTCTAAACTTGTATTGGTCTTGTATTGTATATTTCCTACCTACATTTTGAGTGTTAAGTTCCTGCGTGATGATTTTAGTGTTTTTTTGATCTCATGCTATTTCCGATATTGTTGGTTGATATGCTCATTGTGAGTTTTCTCAGAGCTCAAGATTGGCTCCCGTCAAATAAAGAGCTGCCTGGTCTGAACAGACTCATGTGCGCCACAATATGCCATTTTATGATGTGGACATATGTGGATTATAGGCTGGTACAGTTTATACTAATGTTTTTCTCTCTAAATGTAGTAGGTGTAGCTTAAAAACACAGCAAAAATACAGCAAGCATTACCGTAACTATCTGTTAAATTACTTTGATTAAATATTTTAAATACATTGTTTTTTAGACTTAACCTCACAAAAACGTACACCTGGAATACATTTATATGTGTTTGATGAATGTATATCAAAACTATTGTGGTTTTAATGAAATAAAATGAACTTTTTTTGCTTATTTAAAAAAATGACTCAAAGTAGTTATACATAATTATTAATTATTAGCTCCACATTAGATTTGTTTTTACCCCCAAAAATACATCACCATCACCACTACCACAATGTATGTTACCGTCAGTGGTTTCAGAGAACAGATTGTACAAGAAATATCTATATTTAATATGTTGAACTGACTAAGATTTGTCATTCAACCCAAAATTTTGACTGGCGTTAATGGTTGTCACTCACTCACGGCTCGTGCACAGGTACACGTTCGAATTTGCATACACACTCAGTCTCAGTGGAGCTCACGTCACCGCTTCCTGCTTGTGGGTGTTGCACAAGGGCGGGATATACTCTGTCCGAATGCTATCTATCGCTTTCCATTGAACTACCCAAACATGTCAGACAGTACCTTTAAAGCAATCTTTTGCATAATATTACTGAATCCTGGTAACCTTAGCAGCAACAAATCAACTATAAGTTTGGAACATTGGATATGCCTCTATTGGATGAATATGTTTGAACAAAAATATTTTGCAGCTAAAAGAATATTAATTTACCAAATAAAAATCCAATTGACTAACATTTTGGCATGGCTTACCTGTATATAAACAGTACATACTACAGTTGTAACTTCACCAACCCTCAAAGTGCACTTGTTGTTAGACTACTAAGAATCACACGAGCTAACGTATAACATCGTGTTCCATCACGTTGTTAAAACACTTGCTTTAACACAGCCTACTACAGTGTGATGATAGCACTGATAAGTACAACATGGAGCAAGAGAGTTTCATTTTATGTGTGCCATCAGATACGTTTATTACAATATTCTAATTCTAATTCTAATGGAAACTACATTGGAAACGCAATCACGAGTTCACATACATAATGTCATAAAAAAAATTCTTTGTGCAGACAAATGCATAATTCTATATAAGTATATGCAAGCCAATGTTTTCCAAATGTTCCAGTAATTATGGAAAATATCTTTGGTTCTTTCGTATATGTGCCACAGCACAGCAAATCACATTTAGAAGGCAAAGCAGAGAAGGAACACACTGAATAATCATTGTGTTTAATGCTCTGGTCATAATCCTGGGTTTTTATGATGGTTTTCTAATGATTTTCTAATGATGTTAAATGTTAGTAGAGAGTACAGCCATAATTTGAACACAGCAGTCGTTTTTTTCAGCGCTCTATCAACGTACCCAATTGCAACCACAATGAATATTGCGCTGGAAATGAGATTTAAGAGCCATCCCTTTTGGTGTTTTATTTTCCCGTCTCCTCATCTGCCATAAATCCTCATTGCTGTGCTCTTGAAGCCTCCGCCCTTGCCTACCCTCCCCAGGTGGGAATACAATTAGGTGCAGGGGCCATTTCATTCAGTGCCGCTGTCTGTCCACAGCATTCATTCGTAAAAAGAAAAAAAAAAAAAAACCTTGGAGGTGTCCCAGCGGAGAAACTGTGCAGTGGACTCCTGGGAAATATAAAAAACAAGGGTAGAAAATGTGGAGAAACATGAAAAATAGAGGAAAGATGTACACAAAGGAGGTGAAAAAAGGCTCCACAATCTGTCACATATAAGCTTGGCCTCTGATGAGTGACAATATTGAGCAAAATATGTATTGAGACAAAGGCTTTGTCTCCTTCCTGTGCCTTTTTCAATGAATTACACCTCTCCACACCCTACCCCCAGCTTTTTAATTAAATGGCTGCAGCTCCATCTCTCTATCCGTAGCTCCCCATTACAGAGGCTAGATAAGGGATTGCTATCTGTAGCATGTTAAGAAAGGCTGCCGGGCAGCCGAGCCTCATGAAATTTGTCACAAGATCTCATTTTCCTCATTGCCAGACGTGATGCTTATAATTGATGTGGAGGCAACAGTAATTTATTGGCTGTCCGCAATTATCGTCCTCTCCTTGCATGGAGGATGTGACTGCAATTTATAAATGTGATATGTTGTTTGTGCATGTGCAATGTGTTGTGTTGTTGTTATAGGAACACAAAAACAGTCACATACAGTCGCAGGCCTCTGAATGAACGATGCGCTCTTCCATTTGTTAGACAAGGATATGATGCCTGTATTGCAGCAATGTTTGATTGAGGTGTGGACGCCCAGTACACCAGCTGGACTTTCACACGCAGCCACAGAAGCCTGGGAGGTGAGCAGGAGGGTCAAAGGGGGTGGACCGGAGGGGGCTGGTGCTGCTAGCCTTTGTCCTCAACTCCTCCTTATGTCTTTGGACCTTGTTTTCTCATAGGAGGAACAATGATGCTGGCAGTACATGATTAATAATGCTGACGCCTGGACATTTAAATGGTGCTCCTTAATTCCGTTCACTGCGTATTTGCATTTGAAAATGTAGCGCTCAGTATGGTCCCCAATACTATTAAATGCAGAGGGTATTTACACTTACAAATGTTATTATGAGGCAAAATTGTATATTGTAAATTCGTACATCATTTTTTTTTGTCCATATTCTTATGGAGAAAAATTAAATACTTCAGTGCAATACAGAAAATACGAATGCACAGTTGATGGCCACAATGTATTCTACTGGACACGCACCAATTGTTTATGATACTGCAGTGAAGAATGGTGTACAATATTTGTACGTATATATATATATATATATATATATATATATATATATATATATATATATATATATATATATATATATATATATATATATATATATATTGATGTTCCAATTATCTCAAGGGTGATTTTTTTATGCACAAAAAAACCTGTTTGCCACAGGTGCAATACAACAAATACAACTGTATGTTTTCATTTTGCCACTAGTTTGCTGAGTGACACTATAATTAAACTTAATCGTGCCTTCTACATACAGTAAATGATTTCAACATGGCAGCCAGTATATTTGCCTGCGCATGTGCAGTTCTGTGATGTGTAATAAAGATGAATCAGGCAGACTTTTTTTGTTGAGCTGCAAACAGTACAGAGGGGAAAAGCATCCTGTCATGTTGTTTGGAGCCTTTTGTGTGTCATGCTTTGTAGACAAATAGCAGGCACACATTTTTCTGTCGCAAAGCGGCCAGCTCCACGGTCGGAGTGGATTTCTGTCACGGAGGAGAATGAGCGGTATGAGGGTGGTCACCAGCAGCCCCTCCAAGCATGCTCCATTTGTCTTGGGAAATGGAACCTGTTTGTTTTTGTCTACCTGCCTGTTGTGTGCACTCGCCAAATTAGACTTTCAAATCAAGAAGCCAGTGGGGGACTGAGACTCTAGTTTTCTCCTTCCTTTTAATAATCATCCCTGTTTACTCTTCAGGGAGTCATCTTTCTGTATTTTTTTTCTTAAATGCGCCGTCTAAGCAGGGAGAGTCTCTTTAATAAAGCAAGCAAGCAGAGCGTCATTCCAACATGTGAATTGCACAGCAGAGAATTGTGAGATGGAAGTAATAGAGGAACAGCAGAGGTGGTGGGAGGTGTAGCGGAGGGATTGGGGGGTATGCTGCTCTGCACCCATCATGCTATTATCTTTATGGCTTAGCAAAACATGCTTCAGGCAATCAGGATGAAATTGTTAATTGCTCAGCCCACTTGGGCGTCGCTCAGAGGACAAAGCATTCAGGAGGTCCCACAATGAGCAAGTTTGAGCTGGCCAAGCAACTGTCTGCTTTTCTGATGTCTCACCATGTACGGTCCAACCAACATGACTGTCTTCTGTCGGTAACCATCGCTGTCACTTGGTGTCACAAGGAGAACATAAGTGGAACTTATAACTGTTAGTCCCACAAGGAGAAATTATGTTTTACTGGACGTATTCTCTCTGATTACATCTACTGTATTGGCTGTAAAGGTATATAACTATATGGGTGTTATTTCATGTCTAGAGGGCTGTAAAAATGTTAAATGTATGTAGAAGATCGTACAAAGTTTTCAGTACTATACCAGTCCTACTTTCACTTATCATGGTCAGGACTGAAACTAATTAACAGGGATAAATGAGTGATTTACGTAGTAGAAAGCACATTATTACCTTAGAGCTCCACTGTAAGCAAAACAATGCTGTACATAAACAATATATCATAACAGGTTTTGGTGCAAAATAATAGTACAACAGTATGGTACAGTTGGTAGCTTTACATCTAACCACAAGCATTTTAGGTGGCTTCACGTTCTATGCTTACCGAGCGTATTTTTCCCCAACAAATGCATCAAACAGGTATGTTGCATGAACCTCTCTCACCTCCTAAGAAGTGACTCTAGATGACTTGGAAAATGATAGGTAAGACATGTCTAAAATGAACGCCACCCCACCCGCTACATGCTCAGTCAGAACTTAATGCCCTTCTTTCCTGGCTATCGGTTTTGTACCTGTTGGGAGAAGGGGGAAAGAGCAAGGTTACATGGGGCGTCATATTAATGAGGCCTGTCATGCGCGTTGATCGTCTTAGGCATGGAGGAGGATCAGCGCTGGGAAGGTGTTGTCTTCAAATAGGATTTTTTGAAAATGAGACATTGTCGTTGGGTGATATCCCCCTCACAGGAGCTACTTTCTTATAGAATTGTCTGTTATTAAGCAAATGAAGTGCTGCGGGCCCGACAGTAAATCCCTCCACTTTGTCATGGTGTGCTCTCTCAGTTATCACACCCTGCTCCCTCATTCATTGGCAGTGCTCTCATCTGTTCACTATGCTACACCACACATCACACACAGCTTTGTATTTTGAAGTCTAATCAGACTGAATTGATTTGCATATTGATTTGAGATGAACATATTTTTTAACTTTATCCAAAAATTGTGTCCATGCTTATGTCAACAACCGACTGCCACTTTTCCACTGCGCAGTTCATACTAACATCAGGAAATCGGGGTGAATAAGTGTGAAATGTGACCGCCTCAACTTTTAAGGACATGTGCTTTTCTTTTGTCATCTAGCCTGAAAAGGTGATAGAAGAGCAAGAAGGACCAATTGGAAAAGGGGTTGGTAGACAAGGGTAATGGCAACCGCTAGACAAGAATTGATTGGATTAATTGATATGCCAATATGTAAGCTTGTTACATCCACCATTGCTTAGGATGATGGCTAACAGGTCCTGTTGATCAATGCAACCAATAAAGGCGTCTGCCATTAATGAGCAATGTGGTAATTAATGTTATCCCTCAACCAATTACCTGGGGCAGTACATCTGTAGCAGAGCACAGCAAATGAGGCCAGGTTATCTTTGGTATTCTCTTCGTTCGTATCTCTCGTGTTTTAGTTAGGACTATACTATTTTTATGTGCATTGTTATTCTAAATCTAAATCAACAGTATAAAGGATATCTGAATTGCTGGCCACACTGTAAAATTGCACATCCAATTATGAATATTAGAAGTAGTTTATGGAAAGCTTATGGCAAGAGTCCAGAGCCGCAAGAACCGGATTGTCTGGACAGTTGCGCCATGACAGTGAGTCAGAGCCAAGTGACAAACCACAAAGGTTTTTTTGATTGACACACAAAGCAGGCTCAAACATGAAGGCCATTGTTTTATTCTGAGTTATTTAAAGCAGGGGTTTTCTAACCATGAACAGCAAACATATTGTTCATCAACCATTGCGGCGACATGAGACGAATAAAACAGGGTTTTCCCATTTTTTTAATAGAAAAAAGACATCATGTGTAGAAGGAAGTATGTGACAGTTGTGGTGCATGTCTGCGTTTGGAAAATATTGTGTGGTAATGAAGAGTAATGTTCCCTCATACTACTTGAACTTACTGTACTCAACCAGCCTTGGATGGATAATGCGTTTAATTATAGCGGCAAATCTAAAATGCAGTATATGTTTAATGTACAGCACCAGACTACATTCGATTTTAATTTGTAAAGTCTAAAAGTGGGAAAGGTCCCTGCATGTAGGCATATGGGTTACCAATATTTGCATCTATAAACCAGTCCTCACCTTGGAGAATACAGCTATTATGAACTTATACAGCTAATATGGGAAACGGAAAGCTATTCTTATGCCTTTAAGTGTTCCTACTTAACAGACTAAACAAGACAGTGAAACTGAACTAAGTGTGAGATGATGACTTATTAGTTGGGATAGTGCAGAAAGGCCCATCTGTCTCCCGCCCCGTTACACAAAGCCTTAATCAGGACGTACAGCGGAGCAGGCTAAATAAACAGTAAGTAAGTTGTCTTGGGCAGAGGAACATCAATGCCTGCAACTTGCTTAAGCCTTTACTCTGAATGCTTCTGTATTGACCCCTCAAGACCCACTGAGAATTCCCTAATTGAAAATTAATATTGAATCAATGCTGTGAGCTATTTGCATATTGATTAGAGACATCCAGGAAGGCACCAAGTATGTCTCGGATCAATAGCGCCCTTCTGCAGCGGTCCGAGTGCACTACATCACATGGCAGCTGCCTGCTCCTGAGGTTAATGACTGCTGCTTGTTAAGGAGCTGCTGTCAGGTAGAATGCAGCCATGGGGTCTTTCTGACAAAGCTGGCTGCAGGTCAGCTGTGGAGGCTTGAAGAGGGAGCACGCGTACACGTGTTGATGGGCAAATCAGTCAACCAACTTCCATCCAAGTGACACGGATTCCAGGATTCTCTTGGCATTGTACATATGACTGCAATGTGTAAGAATTATCCAGATAATTCATTTTATACAACCTTTTTCACCCGATGATGAATATTAACGATGATCCCTTCATTATCACATGCCATCAAACTCTACTCTGTTTTATTTCAATCACAGATAACACTGGCACTGAAGGTAGAAAAAATATATTAGATCAAAAAATGTCCTTTTTAAATTAATAAAAGAAACTTCCATCGCAATGCAAAACAAAGAAGACACCGAATCCTCTAGTTTGAGACACAGATTAAGCTTCAACACATACATTCCTCCCCCCAAAACCCTTTTAATAGTTTCCACATGTTGAGACTGCGTCTAAGAGGTGGCACTGAGGAGTGCGGGTTTGGTGGAAGTTTCGATGCTCCATCCAACCACTTCCACTGGTAATCTGAGTAGGGAATCCCGCAAAAACTTGACTTACTAGTTAAGCGGAAATATTGTAGCCTGTTTAAACAAATGGAGCTGTATGATTCCCCATACCCACAGGAGGCAGTAAACCTGGTGTGAAGCACATATACATAAAAGAGCACCTTATCCTTTGCTTTATGAAAGGCAAGTTCTTTCATTCGTGTCTGTCTTAGACTGTGTCCATCTCTCCTTTCTATTGGCCCCCACCTAAACCCACGGCCTGCACTCGGAGCTCGGGCCCACAAGCTGAAAATGGAGTGGCGGGCCCAGACAAGCAGGCTGCATCTGATTGCTTCATTACAGGCCCTTTCATTGACTTGACTGCACTGGACTGATGAACTGAGGCAGTGGACAAGAGCGCATAATAGGAAGAAATGAATTCTTATCACAGCTTTCTCAGGAGGCCACTGGTCTTGGCTGGAGCCAAGAGAAGGAGCCACGGCTGGATAGAGAGGAAGGAGGCTGCATTTGATTCCCTTCCCAAGCCAAAGGCTGGCTCTAGGCTGAGGGCATGATGGACTGTTAGGAAGCTGGATCAGCCCACAGGGGAGGAGGCAGTGATGCACAGAGGGACACATTATTGTTAGCAGCTTGTTTTAATGATGGGTTTGGTGATTAGTGTTTGCATTCTCCTGGTTTACTGACAACTACAATATACAATTTGTCCAAAGTGTTTATTCCGGCAGTCCTCCTGAGGCTGACTTCTGCTAGTTAGGCAGCACCCTTACACCAACACTCAAAATGAATAATTAATTTGCTGTCTTATTGGGCTTTCACCCCAAACTCTCCCAACTCTGACTAATGAGTGAATGACCTGCTGTTAAAAAAAAAGAAAGAAAAGAAACTGTCGTGCATGCAATAAAAAACAGGAGCGCATAGCCACAGGGCGGTGGTTATTAATCCCTCAATATGGCTCATAGAGGTTAGAATTAGAAATAGGTTCTCATTTCCATGTCTCTGTGCCTGGTCAGCACCAATGCCAGGAAGAAGGTAGAAAAAGCAAGTATGTTTAACAAAACGCTGCAGATGTGAGCATTAATTGAAGTGTGGAATTTACCTTAAATGTATGCATGGATTAAAAAGGCACGTAGCAGGGTATTTTTAAAAACACATATTTCCCCTCTACGTCACAGCATACATTGTCGCAGGTAAATGACACTGGGAAACGTCAAACTCTGGTCCATACCCAAACACATCAGATTTTTCTCCAAATCCACACTTTGGCCAGAGGTTTTGAAAACCCCAAATATCTCCGGGCTCGTGTGGATAATAGGCCAAATCGTGGAAAAATACCCGCCTATGTGTGGACAAGGCCTGAGTGCAGTGATTTGGCTTGCCACTCCTTGGCGGCATCCATCAAATCAGGACCCACCTTCTCGTTCATACCTGTTCACTCGGAAAAAACTGTTGAAAAGGTTTTTAATTGGCTTCCACTTCAGAATCCAAGGGCATTTGAAAAATGTCTTGAATAATATTATCTCCTGCATAAACTTGGAAAAAGGAGCTTGCAGGTTTGCTTGGGTCATTGAAATTATAGTAATTTAAAAGATACTCTGGCATATTAAATACCAAAAATGTTTTAGAGGGGTGAACAATTCTAGTGTACACTGCATGGTCCATCGCTTCTGGATATAACCCAGCAATTTACCATTTAATAGGCAGAAATAAGGACTGCATACATGTCTTGAAGTTACCTCTTTTCGTGAGAAAGTTGGACTGTCCAGGCTCTACTTCTGGATCGGATTCGGGATGCAGCACATACTGTATGCTGTATGTTAAAAGCCGACATTTTAAAAAGCTAAATTGCCTCCTGTGCCGCTAACTTTATCGACTCTGATAAAGTTAAGTGTTTCTATGCACGCCAGAGTGTGACCAACCACAGCAGAGTGGGAGGGGCTGGAGGCAGGCCGTGGGTGGAATACATTAAAACCACCAAATCCAAAGAAATACAGCAATAGGTGCAGATTCTGGAAGAACTATAAAACTTTGTGTGCTGGTTAGTACAGGTACAGTATAGGTATCCATGAAGGATACATGAATGTGTAAAATTATCCAAATTAGTATTTTCGGTACGCTCTGGGGGGGTAATATCACAGTGCAAGAACAGTACAAAGTAGTTTTCTGGGTATTTTAAAACAGCTGGTTCATATTTAAGCCACATCATCAGTTTCATTTTTTTTTCTTTTTACTGTCTTTTCCTCTGCCTCTCCTGTGGCTTAGCCAAAGATAACTGAGTTTGACTGTAATCACTCCAAGTGTGTTCCTCTGGAGAGCAGCACAGCGGGCAGCACAGTTCCAAACCTCCAAGAGCTTTCAGCCCAGTTTTACAGCATCACAGTGCGTTCCTAAAGAATCAAGGGACGATACGTTTGCACACTTATCTTCTCATTTATTGCCCAAGAACATTCATCTGTTTATCTTTATGTCTTTGGACAGATGGATCCTCTCAGAATCAGCTCTAATCAAACTGTGCTTAGAGAGAAAGAAAAAAGGACCTACTCTGAGAGGGTACAGTCATGTGAAGTTGGTACAACTAGTTATTTAATGTAATTAAAAAGGACAGAGTGGAACAAAAGGAAGCCCTTATACACAATGAGCTGTGTAGGCACATTCTATCAAGTGTCATTCTGGAGCATTTTTAAATTTCAGTTGAAATTGAAAGCTGTAAGCAAATTGGCAATATTAATTCTGATAATACCACAGAAAAATGTAACTACTTTAAAAATGGCGGATGGGTTGGTATCCTCCAATGCTTTTACCTTGCTCACAGTCTCTTTTGTAAATTAGGCCACATAATCAAGTAAATAAATAAATAACCGGGCCATAATTATTTTGATAATTAACTAATACATTACCGGAAATTAATCAAGCAACTAATTGCATCATTTGAGTCTTTTTCATTAGCCCTTTTTCATAGGGAATTTCATTATATGCATCACAAAACATCGAGGTGTACCAGAAGATGGAAATCAAGACAGTAGGAATATGGTTGAAATTTGAGGAACATCAGCCACATCTCCAGGAAGACTCTAGGTAGAACTATAAAGCTAGTTCTACTATTCGGATGACTTATTTAACTTGATCAGTATGATTGAGCTCAGTTATGCACCACTACAAATGATATCACCATATATGTAAGTAACAAAGATGACAATCAAAGTGAAAGGCTCGACTTCCATGTTGTTTTTTTTGCACAAAGATCTAAAATGTACATCATACTACAGTGATATTCTGTTGTTTTAATTCTTCCTTCAGAGAAAAATCCTAATTACTTCACCTCTAATTGCACTGCAAACTTGATCATTTTGTACATAATTACAGTGGAAAACAGCTAGCCTTTTAAGCCTTTAATGGCAGCGGTACACAAAGCAATTACCATTGCTTTGCTTTTTACACTAAAACTAAAGATCTCTGGCAATGAAAAGGATCCTTTGACTACGACAAAAGTCTAATTGTGTGCCATGACATCTTGCTGTACATCATGTGTGAGGCCTAAATGCTGATCAGTGAAAAGAGGCCTGTACAAGCTGGGTCCTGGGAGTATGTTTTTTGGAGGGGGGGGGGGGGGGGGGGGGCTGCTCCCAAGCTACCAAAGAGCCTGATAGCTTTTGAATTATTTATCTGTCAGACTGCCGGATGGGAGTCACAGCGACCAAGGGACCGTAGCGCTCGTCTGGCGACGTCTCCCTCCAACAGTGGCCATTAGCGGACTGTGGTAAGGGTGCTAATGAGCAGGGCCAGAGTATTGTAATCCACTCCAAATCCTGCCTAACCTCCAGACCCTCCACAATGAATAAAGAATGAAGGAAACATTTACAAAGATCTGAGTACAGAGCTTTTTAATTGGGTTAAAAAAAGAGGTTAGATTGAGAAGGCAAGACAAGAACAACCAGCCGCTTTCCTATTAAGGAGAAATGTCAAGCGCAGTGGCGAAGCTATATATATGTACAGTATGTGTGTGCATCTATGTATATATACAGTGTATGTATATATATATATATATATATATATATATATATATATATATATATATATATATATATATATATATATATATATATATTGTGCATCCATTTGTTGTCCTCCCTGACATTGAAGGATAATTTTTCATGGTTATTTGAACTGGAAAATGAAAGAGAGGTTTGCGATTATTTCCTATAAATGACAACACAATTGCATTACGCTTCAGTACAAACACAGAGAGGATATTGCCTTTTCATATTTCATGTGAAAGTAATGGATGGCTATGCAAAGAGGGACCGAAGGAAAGACAAAAAAAAAATCTCCCCATGTTTGATTTGTATTAGAAATGGATGGAGGTAGGGAGAGCTTTTTTTCAGTAAGTGCTCGCACTCTCTGGATGGTTTAAGTGCCTGTGTAGTGTAATCATTGGATTTCTTTAGCAATTAGCTATGAGCAACCTGCAAGGGTGGTTGTGGTTGAAGAAATGTTGGCTCCCATCCGCCATGTAATAAATAAAGCTATATACCAACAGCAAGGACGACTACAGTTGTTCTAATTTGGATCAGCACCTGTATAGATCTACATTTCCTGTCTGGCATAAGATTTTGAACAATAGACCTATATGGTAAAAAAAAATTAAAAAAAAAACAAAGGACCACATAATTGTCTGTATACTACTACAGTATGTGTTTCTTCAGTTGGTGTTTGTGTTTCTACTACCGATGTAGTTCAAGCAGTTTGAAAAAAAGGTCATTGACTAAGGTAAAAAGTTGTATTCCCATCCTCCACTTCTCCTCTACTTCCATCATTGAAAATCTGTACTTTGCAACTTGTTAAACTTTAGAGCGCAAAAACACATCAATGATGCCCTATATTTTAAATTAAATTGATTAGCAAAATTGATATTCATAACTCAGCCAAGTCTGTTTTATCTCAGTACACGCTCTCATAAACAAACAACCCGCTAGGCCCACGGCTGTGTGTGGATGAGGAAGGCGGGATGACCATCGCGGAGGATGGCAAAGCAGCCCACTCTGGATGGGCATACTAACAAATCTGTGTTTACTTTAAGCTTACAAAGACTAAATGAATGACCAGTATGCTAATAAGCTCTGTGAGAGAGCTGCGAAACCAACACCTAACACGCGCCGGGGTGGGTGCTTACATACATTCCACCACGGCAGCATTGATTTTGCGAGCTAATACCACCACACAACAGTCCACAGGCGGATGGATGCACTACAAAGATATGCAAATGGGACATTCAATAATTCCACAGACAGAGGTCTTTCTCAATCAGAGCAGTTGACTGTATTGGTCTGTGGTGCCTAAAAGTGGATATAAACAGATAAGCACCCGTTAATGGACACACGTGTGCGCACGCATGCACCTGTCTGTTGGCTGCGGTACAAGATAAATGGCAGGATTTTAAGCAGAATTGGTTTCAAAAAGCACATCAAACTGCCAGAAATTGCTTGAAGATGTTGACTTGTAAACATTGAGGCAATGCCATAACATTAGCGCTGAATTACAAAAGGACTAAAGCAAAGTAATAATTGCACTTGTTTTATTAATGCTAAAAGGTGTATTAATAATAATAATTAAATAGTGGTAGAGTGGTTAGTGCGCAGGCCTCACTGCTAGGAGACCCGAGTTCAATTCCACCCTCTGCCATCTCTGTGTGGAGTTTGCATGTTCTCCCCGTGCATGTGTGGGTTTTCTCCGGGTACTCCGGTTTCCTCCCACATTCCAAAAACATGCTAGGTTAATTGGCCTAGGACTCTAAATTGTTCATAGGTATGAATGTGAGTGTGAATGGTTGTTTGTCTATATGTGCCCTGTGATTGGCTGGCGAGCAGTCCCGGGTGTACCCCGCCTCTCGCCCAAAGACAGCTGGGATCGGCTCTGGCACCCCAGCGACCCTCGTGAGGATAAGCAGTAGAAAATGAATGAATGAATAAATACAATAATCCTGTGGTGGGGTTTCTTTGCAGGGTCATATTCCAAATTGTCCACCTCTTCAGATCCTTGGAGGACAAAAAAAGCTGAATTTAATATTTGTTCTGAGGTCAATCAGATGCCCAGGCCAAATTCCCCATGCCAAAAAAGTCCACTCTCAAAAGCTGCTATAGAAACATAACAGATTTTTTTTTCCTTTTTTTTTTTTTTTTTGCTTAAATCTATCAATCAACTTGAGTTTGCTGTGTGAGTACGTGCGTGCATGGCTGTGTTCACAGGTGCGGAATTTTTGGAATTGTGTGTATGAATGTGAAAGTGTGCTGCTACAAATACAATGTGTGTCATATACATAAGTTCTGCATAAAGCAAAGTTCCATCTCTCCTCCTCAATTACACAGCCCACTCGCATGCACATAGACACACATATGCACATGTACACGCACACAGCCATGTGTGCATGCAGGCACACAGAATATGCATAGACATCATTGCTTCCCATACCTTATTTTATTCATAGCGGTCTACTATCCTTCGCGAGTAATCAAAGAACTATAGATACTCTTTCTAAAAAAAAAAGCAACTATCAATAACTCTAAGCTAGTGTAGACTTCTGCAGACTCTGCAAAGCATGCACAAATCACTTTCTATCATGATTGAGCACAAAGTGGAGCTGCAAACTCCTCCCCCCCCCCACCCCCCCCAACTGCAATAAAGCATCACATCAAGCAGCGACAACAGAGCAGCTTGTTTGTGGGTATAAACATATTTGCTTTGTTTTTTATAGTGGCCATCACATTTTGAAAATGTTTCATGGCCATCATGGTCAGAATGGACCATTACGTCATTAAGGCCCGCCTCTCACTGGAATTCACAGCCACAAAGTCCAGTAGGAATCACATACAATGTGAAAATTGTCAAAATGTCATTATCAACAGTAAAGGCGACACATTAGACTAATTTTAAACAAAACAAAAAACCCTGAAATAAGAAAAAGCATATTTTTGTCCGGTGAGAAATTTGGAATCTGACCTTGCAAAAAAAGACAAAGCATCAAAATCACTTTTACCACTATTGTTATGTATAGTTAAGCCTGATCTTTGACATAGAGCCCCAGCCCCCTAATTTATTATGGAAAATAACTCATTTTGTTAGTATTTTTCTAAGCTAAAACAGATTTAATTAAATCAAATATGCACTTAATGGTTTTAATGATTGTTTAATGTTTGCTGTTTTTTTTATTCAAACTCAATATTACTCTGTTATGTTTTTGTAACATTTTTGGGAGTGGACTTTTTTGTCCACAGTGACCCGAAAGGGTGGGAAAATGTTGAAATTTTACATTTTTTCATGAAAAAAAAAACATCTTTACCTGCAAGACAAAAAAAAGTCCTTAGGGATCCAAGAGGGTTTAAAAGTGTTCCTTTCCTTGCAGCAGTCTTACTTTTAATTGTCAAGTTTTCCCCTCACGTAAGCAAGTATATGCTGTGTATAATAGCAAAACAAACAGTGGGTATAGTCATATTCCGTGTGCTTATTAGTCAGATATGAGACAAAAGCTGCTGGGTGTATGTCATATATAATAGATGTGTGCTGTCTTGTTAAGCCCAGCAGGCTGTATGTGGCTGCGTCTCAGTGGAGGGAGGCTCTGAGGCTGGCTGTACCTGGTAATTAAAGAGAGTTTGTGGCAAAAGCCAAACATCAGGAGAGATGAGCTATGAACAAAAGAGCTGTGACAGTTTCAGGTTATGTGATTTTTGTGTGTGTGTGTGTCCTTTTTTCAAAGTTGTTGCCAAATGAAAAATCAATACATATTCAGGGTTATACATATTCAGACTGTCCACCATGCTTCCGCTCTGAATGAGAGTGTGGGGAGAGGGAGTGTGGAGGGGGGGTTGACTGTTGCGAGAGTGGCCTGTTCGCCTGTCATAACTGTACGATCACATTTTCCAAGCCACTGGTGAATATTTCAGAGTTGATGTGATTGCCCTTCACGACAACCGTGATGCTTTTTTTTTTTTTTTTTTCTTTGCCAGACACCCCCATCAGCCCTGCTCACCCCCCAATTCTGTTAGGTCCTATTGAATAGGTGCAAATAGGTGAAGGCATTGTAGTGTGAACGGGGGAGCTGGGGTTTTAAGAGGAGGCAGAGACATGCATGGGAGGGGTGGCACAGAGGCAGAGTGACCCTTTGTGCAGGACATTGTCCCTCAGGCGGAGTAGATGGAAGAGCACTGGCCGGTGATGCTTTTGCCCCCATGCAGGCTTTTATCCCCTAGTCTTAGAGCAGGCAAAAGTACAGCTCGCATCCCCATTGTGGACATAATATTTGTTAGCGGACATCCAAGGAAGTCACTACTGTGTGTGTTGGGGCAGAAGAGTGAGCAGTCTCTGAATGTGCACTCCCTGTACAGCCACATTAACCTAGATCCTTCTATCCTTCATCACTCAATATAAAGAGCTAGAACTAGAGCGCCACTCACTTTTTTTTTTTTTTTTGTAATGTATCTAAACATGTCATTATGGTGAACTATTTCTAATTAGCCATGTTTCCCATGAGAGACGGCACTATCTCATTCATCTTGCACGGTGCTAAATAACACAAGCAGAAGTGTTGCACACATAAATGAGTGGCAATAGGAAGGCAGACAGCTTATTGACTTCAAGGCCTTTATTTCTGTATTTCATTTAAAAAGTGAGTCAGACAGATAAGGGGCGATGGAGATGATCGTTGGGTGCAAGACCAATGGGGCTCGTGTGTGATGAGCAGTGCTGCCCGGGGGATCAGTTTGAGCTATGGCTGCTGTTTGTGATTAACTTGCCCTTTAAAGTTGTTTTAGTTATTAGCTGCCCTAACCCTGGTACCCCTCCTCCATCTTGTGAGGCTCCTCCCGCCCTCCCTATGAGACTCGCCCTCAGCCCCATGGAGACACAAAGTATTCATTCACATTTAGATCCTGAGGTCACAGCAGGGCCAGCAGCAAGACAGCAAGACCTGCCCGCATGCGTCGCCAACCCCCTTCCTCCTCAATAGACAGGTCAGGAATCTAACACGTAACATTGACCAGCAGCACCGAGGTAGCTTCTTTCCTTTCTGTGAAAATGTGTGGGAGAGACTGAGTGATGAGTATGAGGGGAGGGCTTTATGCACCCATGTGACTGCTTTTTTTTTTTGTTTTTTTTTACTTCCTGGTGTTGCATTCCTCGCTTTCGTCAATATGGACATACATATTGGGGGCACCTACAGGTGCGAGATGTTCTAGTAAGTCTGTGGGAATGTTTGCCCATTCATCCAGAAGAACATTTGTCAGGTCAGAGGTCATTGATGCTGGACCTGAGAGAGGGCCTGCTGGTTTACCGTCTCTGTTCTCGTTCATTCCAAAGGTGTTTGATGGGGTTGAGGTCAGGGTTCTCACACACTTCCACATCAAACTCATCAAAGCATGCCCTTATAGACCTTGCGTTGTGCACTGGGGATAGAAAAAAACTTACCCCAAACTGTTCCCACACAGACTTTTCCAAAATATCTTGGTAAGATGGTCCATGCTGAGCACTGCTTGATGAATTTATTAGGAACTGTGTCCCAATACATTTGTTCTCACATAACATAGACAGCACATTGGATAGTGAATAGACACATGGTTTGTTATAATGGGTTTAAGGGGCACCTCTTTTTTCATTTAGGCATCTTAAAGAGGGGGATGCCTGAGAATGGCTTATGATGGCACACAAGTGTGTTGGGGTGGTGACCATGTTCCGTATGAAGTGCAGAGTTGCTTATATGAGGTGAGGATAATGTATGAAAGCCCTCAGCACGGCTCCTGTGTCTCATTGTCCCATGGTGCCCCTCCTGTCACTTCCATTTTGCACCCCCTAGTCCAGAGTCAGGGCAACTTTGATACAAGGTAAAGGGGGTCCATGGGGGGGGTTAAAGAAAGACAGAGTCTATGAAGTGTGAAATAAGATCGCTTTTTATCTGACGGTGCAGCACTAAAAGGAGAGAAAATATCAAGCTGTCTGCGTGGATGAAGAAGTGGAAGTGCACCTTACAGTGCAGTTGGGTGACACCTGGTTAAAATGACAGCAGCCTCAGTGATCATAATGAGTGTAATCAAGCTTAGACGCAGCACAACACAAGAAACCCAGTGGGCAGCTGGTGTTCCGTCTCGGCCAGGGAGAAAGTGCGTTTGTAAATACATACTATGTATCTTTTTAGGAAGCAGGTAGGACTGGTATTCTCTGCTCTTTAAAGAAAGTCGCCATCACGTTGGTGTAATCTGCAGAGGCCGAGAGCACAGAGGGAGGAGCCTGACCTAGTGAAAGATATCTAGACTGACTATTATTACTTGCTGCTCTTCTTCTCCACAGTCTGGGAAGGAATACTGGAAAGTGCAGTGGTTACCATCAATTATTTATTAGGGACGTTTGTGCTTGTCAGTCTGATTAGCGTCGGTGTAATCACTGCTCTTGCCAAGGAGTGGGGCGGGGTAGGGTGGGGTGGAGGGGGGGAGTCCAAGGCTGTTGCTGCTCATCATGAAGGTAATAATATTGTTTTTCTCTCATCTTCACTGGACGTCTATTGCATAGCATCTGCTTTTGTCATCTCCAGGCATTACTTCTGTTTTTTTTTCCCCCCCTGAACCTACCTCCTTTCTCACTCTCTCTCTTTCTCCTGTTTTTGCTGCTCCCCCCAACCCCCCTACACCTCATTAGTGTGAGCTCTCCTGGCTTGTAAAGAGTGACACCTATGGGCCTGATTAAGCCCCTGCACTCACTGGCTTCACAAACGCTGGAGTGAGGAAGACTGCTAGACGTCTGGACTATGTATGTGTGTGTGTGCGTGTGTGTGTGTGTGTGTGTGTGTGTGTGTAGGAGGTGCTAGAGATTGTGGACTGTCCCCAATGAGTGAGTGGCAGAGCAAATCTGATCCTCGTCTGCTTTGAACAAATGAGTGTAATCTGTGTGTCAGCGAAGGATCCATTCAGTTTGCATGGTTAGATTAATGGAAGTGCTTTATATCATTGTATTAGGATGGTTAATGAAGACAATTAATTAGATGACAACCCCTCAGGCTATTGGTCTTTGCATATCCCAAATTTGGGTTAGAAATTGCCTACTGCCATTGCTCTGAGTGTTGCTCTCTGACTATCTATGGATGCGTATCTATGCTCTTGGGCCTCTTTTGACCTTTTATTAATTAGTGTCTCTTTTTTTAGTATTTTTTTTGGGAGATGAGGCATCTGCACATGTTTGCTTCGGGAATTAATGAACATGTTTCTAAAAATCACTATAGGGTGTTTGTATTTTCTATTATTTTGGTGTTATTGTAGAACTTACTACTTTGACTTTCTCTTGTAGCCATATGAGTTAACCAAAGAAACCACAAACACATTGCTCATCAATATAGTGTTTATTTGTGCAAGTGGTCATGCATTTGTGGCTGGGACATGTATGTATTCAAATAATGAAGGAAAAAGTGTAAGATGTGAGCATTATAGTATATGTATATGCAGGATGGCAAAGCTGTCCAAAGGGAGGATTCACATCTTCATAGCATTGGTTGCACTAATGTGGACTATGTGTATAATAATGTGGAGGTGTGGAATTAGTCCCACTACATGTGTGATATTGTAAGAAAAATCAGAGCATATATGCAGTGTGCAGCTTCCTAATTCTGCTAAAATTTTGCACATGCATGAGGATGTCTGTTTTTAGTAGAATTTTAAGTTCTTCCTCTATGACTGATGATTTACACTAGAGTTTGGAAACCAAACAATAATAGTATATTTAACAAAAATATAATAAAATATATTAAAAGAATTGATCACAGTTTACATTTTTTTTTTACATTTGAGCCTCAAGGTCATCCAAACACATTTATAGCCCCCCCAATTTCTACCCATTCTATAAGAGTCATATTCATCAACCAGCCAAACGCCGCATAACATCCAGCCTTTATGTTGTGTGTGCGTAATGTTTCACCACTGACGAGATAAACTGGAGAGCGTCTGGGATAATGTAACATCATAAAAGCGTTTTTCTGTGGGTAGTCATGTGGCGAGCGAAGGCTGGCCATGTGATGGCTGCAGGGCTGAATACTTCAACAGGATATTTCAGCATGGCTGTTGTAACGTCGTCAATATGTCAATAGCTCATAGTGTCGGGACCTGAGCATGAAAGCATTTTCTAAAGAGCATTTAAGTACATTTGCTGAGAATTAGCTGACTTGTGTAATAACTGATAAGGCCTATTGACCACATGGCCTAGTTTATTGTTGTCGGATCAATGTTGCTGCATGCAAAGGCTTCTCTACTTTTAAACAAACTTTACAGTCAAGGGGGATGTTCAGGCGGCACTGGAGGGAAATAAACATGATTGATGGTCTTTTTATTATCTGTTTTCGCTATCTTTTCCTCTGTGTGTTACTTACAAACGTCGTTATTGGTGATCCATTGTTTGGACTTCGACGCTCCTAAATGGTCTGATATATTGAGTGGAGGCTTTTAAGGTGGTTACAGGGGATTTCTGCCTTCGACTTGGAATAAAAATAAAATGAGGTGTGCCTCTGAAAGTTTTAAATATTTATGTTTTTTTTTTGATGCAGTAGTCGGCAGGAGAATGAGTAGGCACCTTGTAGATATAGTTTTGCAATTACATCCTAAATTATGCTTAATTTGCCCCAAAAATAAAAAAATGTATATATTTTTTTAATATATTCCCAATTGAGTCAGAAAAGTGACAGCAGGCAGCAGATTGTGTCCTCTTTGTTTGCGAGGCCCGTAACTGTGTGTCAGCAAATGTAATTGTTGCAAGCTCCTATAGAAAAAAAAAAAAAAAACGCTGCCGTCCCTTTAAGTGCTTCCACCAATTCTGATGGCTTGGTGATTTACATTTCCCATCCTCCCTCCCCCTTCAGGAGAGCTGAGTGAGGATGTGGAGGCTGCTAGTGAGACCACCACAGACCAGGAGGACCAAACCAAAGACAGAGAAAGTGGGGGGGAGAAGGAGCTCACCAAAGGGACAGGTAAGGCCAATATTTATAAAACACATTTGTTGAGCTGGGGGGGCTGCTCCTGTATAGTGCTGCACACAAGGCCTTTTGTATAACTGAAGCATATTTTAACAACATAGTGAGAGCACAGGTTAATATTTTGGTGCAGACTTCAGCTGTACCATAGGATGTGCCAGTTGGAGCAGGTGTGTGTTTAGCTCCTCCTCCTTCTTTATACATACACATGTAGACACTTACATAGGCTACTTGGGCATTCCCATCAGGATGGTTTGGATCTGTTGCATTCCTTATTGTAGTTGGTGACACTTGCAAATGGGACTGGCTTTAGGGAAAGGGGTGGAGCTTAAAAGGGAACACCTCCCTGTGTTGTGTTCAGGTCTTTTCAGTGTATCATGACAGTCAACCCCCTTTTTAAACTTTAATATCTAGTTTTCACTTGATATTGACCGTTTTCACAGCAGTCATAGTAAAACAGATACAGACATCAGTCATTATATTATAGTTTTGACCCAAATGTAAGACGCTAAATCTTTGTTGAAACATATATTTTAAGATGAAATCAAAATTATAGTACTTGTTAAATTTGTAAAACATATTTTAATTTGTTTTAATCATAATTTCAATATCTTATATGCTCTGGAATAGCAAATCATGTGCTCTAATGTGTATTTTTTGTATTTTTGTTCATTTAGCTATTTTTATGCATGAATATATTTAAGAAGAATAAGTACAATTAACTTAAATATGCATTTTGTTTTTTTTTGTTTTTTTACTGACAGGCCGTATCCAACCATGAAATAGCGACCATTTATTAATTCATTAATTTTTGAAAAACTGCAAAAGGGTGAGGGTGCGATATTTGAACCGCGATATATGAGGGACCCCTGTAGCGGTTGCTGTCAAGAATATATTGTGAGTCCATGGTGAATGCTGATGAGTTCATTAAGGGGTTCCAATTGTCATGTTCCCTTCTTGCTTCCTGTGTGTGTAATGGCTCATGTGGTGCAGTTTTGTTTTTTGTTTTTTTTGTTTTGCCAATTGCCAATGTAACCATTGTATTGAGGACAGGAGATGTCAACATATGTAATAGTAATGCTGAACCAATATCAAAAGGCCCAGACAGATACTTCTCGCTTGTCTAACCTCTTTTGTTTTGATTTACACTAGTTAGGTTAAGAGCTTGGAAAAAAAAATCCAGACCTTTTGAATGCCTCAGTTTTTTGCAGGAAAATTGAGAAAAACTTCATCACTGTGTTTGAAGCCCAGTCTTTGTAAAACGCCTTTGATAGTGGAACTTTCTATTTTAAATGAGGCTGAGTTGTTTGTGCTCTTTGAAAGGGTGACACTCTTCTTTGATAGGAGAGATAATGATATGCATGCCTGACTGAATATGGCTAAAAGTATGCTTTAGCACATCAAAATAAAGCACTTTAAAAAGCATTAAAAGGAGGCGGACGATTAATAATTCACTCATACCTGTGGTGCACAGGAAGATGACTCCTCGCATTAGGATTCTTCCTTTTTTGAAAGGCATGCAATTCGATACAAGCACATTGGCTTCCTTTCCTCCCCTCTGTCAGTCGCTAATCACCAAATAAGAGTGTTTCTGTGTTTTCACAAAGGAAATATGTGCTTGCATATGAAAAATTTACATCATTCCCAGCAGCTTATTAGAAACGCTTAGTTAAAAATAGCATGTGCGTTAAGAGAACCAGGTCTGAGGTTGTGTTTGATGTCAGTGAAAAGGTGGGTGCAGAAGCTTGTCAGCAAAAGGCAGACAGCTGCAGTTTTTGCGGAAGAGTCCGTATTAGTGCTTTAAACTTGTGGTGTGTGACTGATGAACACTGGTCATTGTACGCAAGTGCAGAAAACATTTTGTGCATGGCAGAAAAGTAAGTCGGCCCGGTGGTGGTTGTACTGTAGTAAACAGAGGAGGGCTTTGTCCGACCTCATGGTGTTTGCACAGACGGCACACAGATGTGCAGGTTATAATATGGGCAATAAGTGTCTTGGACATGCTGGTATTTATCTCAAAGGTGCTGCGGCACCCAACTCTTTGAGTTTTTTTGTTTTGTGTTTTTTTTAAACTAAGTTCCCCTTTATAACTAATGAAGTGTTTCTTCTTATCATTGTCATGTAGCTTCCAGAGCAGGGCACAATTGTTCCCTTACAAATGACAGTCACTGTCACACAGACAGCATTAGCGAGCACAGAAGAAAGGCGTCCTCCTTTTTATGCCAATGTCAATCTTATTTTCTCTTTCTTGTTCTCTGGCTCCTCGCTGTTCATTAAAATCATTTAAAAGAACATTACACACCGCTGTAAAATGCATAATGTTTTCTGTGTGCCATTTTATTTTGAAAGATGCCGTGTGTTTATCTCAAAGATGATGCCTTTCTGCACACGTGTGTCGGCATGCAGACATATGTAAACGTCTTAGGCTGCAAACATGGCAGATTTCTGTGATCAGAGCACATATATGTACAGTATATACTCTTACCAGTCACTTTATTAAGTATGCTGGCACTCTCTAATGAGATACAATCTGCCTTGCAGAGGAAATGCCCAGTTTTGATTGACATTGTCAGTATCAGTGGTGTATCAGTTTAGCTGCAGTATATGTTTATTATTGTGGTTGTATTTTGCAGTGGTGTAGAAGTACACTGTGTCACACTGAAAGCTGTTTCTAATATGCCTACTCCTCTGTATAGATCGGGGGTGTCCAAACTTTTTCCACATACTGAAAAATAAATGGATTCAATGGTCACTAAGGTCACTATGCAACTAAGTTACATACTGTATATAAAAAAAAAAACCCTGCCCCCCGCCCATAGTATGCTCCAGCGTACCATCTTGACCCTCATAAGAAAATGAATGAATGAATGAAAATAAGACGTTATTCTCGTGGAATTTGTTATTTTTATATTTTTATTACAGATTTGTGGGGGGGTCGGATGTGGGTGGAGTATAAAATATGTCACCCATAATGGTGTCAACTACAAGAATTTGTACGTCCATACATTATATATTCAGGCTTTTTTGTGAATTTAGTATTATTATATGTGTATGTATGTATTTCTGCTGCCTCAAAAACAGAAAAAATACTTTCCAATTATATTTTAATTACACTAACGTCTAACTAAATATACATATTATATATACATATTTTACAGTGGCACATTTCATTGCACAGGTGTACCTAAACCTGTGTCCACTGAGTGTACTGTATATAAAGAGAGTACTGTATAGACAGTACATGTAATGTAATCCTAAGCCGGCTGCCGCAGCATCTTATTCACCTTGTGCGGTAAGTAATTCAAAGGGTCATTTTTAATGCTGGCTATGAAATATGTATACATGGATGGTTATAAGCCTTTTCTCCTCGCACCCTCATCACCTAGCTGAGACAGCAGGCCTGGCAAAAGGAAAGGAACCAGAACATTCCCTTCATTAAAGTGGTTGTATATTTATGCAGCACAAGGATGATGATGATGAGAGGCGGGACAGTGCAGGACAGATAGGAGATGGTGCTAAAAGAAGACCTGCATACTTCTTACCTTATTTAATATATATATATATATATATATATATGCACATGGAAGGGTGCTGTTGAAAGTGAATAATTATTTGCAGTCCTTCCTTGCATTGGATTTATGGGATCCAGGGAATGGATGAAGCGGATAAAAAAAGATCTTACCCACATGTGGAGGACTTTCGACTCTCTTGTATGGAACACACTCAGACATTTTTACAAGACAAAAACAAATGACAGTACTAAGTGAAAACATGGCGCTCACATATGTCCACATGCAGCATGCAAGTCAGTGATGTTCTTATGGAGGATGCATCTGTAACATTTTAACTTGAAGTGTTGCTTTCACATAAATACACATGACGAGATACAGTACTGGATGCTACTTTAGCAACATGCAGTAACTGTTTAGGGAAATTTAAATGTTACAAAGGTTTCAATTTAATGCATATTCATGAGACACTTTTTCATACTTATTGGTTATTCCAATAATATGTACTTTTCTAACCTATTTTGGCACACCTGTTCCTGCCTCCTATGCTGATGCCCAGGTGTGATTCCCAAGGAAGTCAGACACTGCTCTGTGGCTGATGGCTGCACTGTAGACAGAATAACAAGCACGGTAATTAGCATCCCCTAGTTGCACCACTGAAGCATTGCAGTCGGTGCTCATTCCACAGCAGACTTTGCAAATATTATATGCTGTTTTGCATATAAAAGTGCACATATATTAGAGGTTTACCTGCTCATGGATACTTACTATCTAATAAAGAGAAGATATTTTTGCAGTCTTGCTTTGTGATGGCTTTTAAAGTCAAAGTAGTATGACAAATCAGGAGACAAAGCAATATAAAAAATGTTTACATATTCATAGCACATCCTCTGGATGCTTGTCATCCTTCAAATTATAATTCCCTTTGTCTTTGAAGATAATAGGCCGTAAATTGTCCTTGTTTGCGAGCCAACTCCCTGAAAGCTCAGTGTTTACGAGTTTTAGCACAGACTGTCTAATGGCCGAGCTCCAGCCTGTGTGTCCTGTAAAGGTGAATGCCACGTCATCCTGTTGTTCAGTTGCCTGATTAATAACCATCCTGCTAATTAATAGCTCCTCTGCATGTCATCATGTTCACTTCACCCACTTTTCCACCATGCTTTTAGTCATGCATAAGTCACTCTTGCTTTTAACATTAAGTGTGTCATTTGTTTGAATAAAAGAACTGAATGTTATATATAACAGGAAAGGATTTCATTCACTCTTTCAAAAATTGGTACTGCTTCCTTCATAATTACCCCCCCTTTATTGCTCTGGGAAGCGACATACCCAAGATGATGAAAAGCTGGTTAGAAATGGCAGGGAAAAGAAAAGACATTCAAGTATTGTTAGTGTATCATTAAAAGAGAACGACTTCTGTCACTATGGGACTTGACTCATCTCAATATTAATGGCTAAGGGAGCTTTAAGGCATTTCAAGTATTAAAAGACGCACTTTGCAGTGCAGGAGTACGTGTAGGCATGGCTGTATGGACTCACAGAAAGAGTTGTGCATCCTTACTGAACTGTATTGACTTCTTTGGGAGGTTTACCTTGCATTCATAATGGTCCAATCAGATGCTGCAGAGGTTTGAGCTGAAACCAAGAGTTGAACCAGCAACTTTCCAAATAGTAGACAACCTCTCGGTCCACCACCTGAGCTGTGCTGTCCCCGGAGGACAAAGCAGATTGATGGAGGCTCCGATTGCCATGATGGATTTCAACATCAGATGACCTGTTTCCGATCATTCAGTCAGTGCACTTTCAGAAGCTTTCTGTCCAGCAGCCATCTTTGTTTCCCTTGAAAGCACAACAAGGCTCCAGAGATGTGTGCAATGTGCTCCTCAGTCCCCACTCTGTCTGAATAATACACTGAAGCTATGTGAGGTGAGACAAGGTGCCAACATCCAATTCACTTATGGGACTCAACAGCACCAAAGCCTCTGGTTTACGGAAAAAGTACATGAATTAATAATCATCTAATTGACTCTTAGTTCTTTTTTTCCCCTCCATTCGAGCTTGGACGTGTGTGCTTTCAAACACGATTCCACTCAATGTGTCAGAAGAGGTTTGGTGACTCTGTGACTAATGACCAGACAGAGGATCGAGGTCAGGGACACATATGTAACGTAACATACTGTAACATAATACACACCAACAACCTTGGTGAAAATAATCTGTCTCTAGTTCCAAATAATGAAGAATGATGTCTACCTTTTCGTATCGTGCCATAAAACCAAATTGTCAGTCTTGTTTGTGCTCTTTCTTGCTCTTATCAGGTGTCAGTGTTTTGGTCATTGGTTTGGTGTGACCACCTGTCCATGGTATAGATATGTGTGTCTAACATGTGCGGAAGACCACTCCAAAATACCGGTGTCCAACCGTTTTTGTCACTCTAGCCTCTCCATTTTGATGGTCATTTATTTTCATCCCTCCCCCTTGATAAGGACAAACAGGATACAGAAATTGTATGTTAGTCATGGTGCTGTTGATGGTGTTGGACTGGAACAATCCAAAAAAAAAACAAAGCAACCGATCACATTTTATGGAGTCACAATTGGCCGTGACCAGAGAACACTGTGTCTGAGTAAGCTTCCCCAGCCCCCCCCCCCCCCCCACTCTGTCCCACCCTGATAGAGTCAGTTGGGGACCCTTCAGGAAAGCTCTCTACTATCAACAGTTCTCTCACAGTAATTAACATGGTATATGCATGGAATCAATCATGCTTATTATATTAATCAGGATGCATTTGTCTACTTAACTTAATGTGTCATGCCTGTGGTTCACTTCTGCAGGGTAGCACCCACTTTAAAATTCTTAGTCTGAGAATGTTCATACTGTAATAGTACTAAAGCCAAGGTTTACCAGGGGAAAAGGTGACATGAGAGTTAGCATTCAGGAGGGCGCAGGTCTCCACAAAGGACAAAACTAATTCTGTTTTGCACTAATGTGTGCTTATTACTTAAAAAAAAATCTTTAAAAAGGAAATTCTATTTCAGTCAAGTGTTTTTTTTATGTAAAACAAAATAATGGTGCAAGTGATGCCACCATCGATGTCCACCTTTGTTGTTATCTCACAGATTAGCTCACAGGAAGGAAGGAAGGAAGGAAGGAAGGAAGGAGCAAAGGACCAAAGTAGAGTGGATGGGGATGCGGCGAGGACAGTGCCATGACTGAGCGTTCGGTTACTGTCAGCAATGGGAGGCTCCTTTTGTTTAACATTCCCTTTGTTTATAGGTGGATGTGTTTAATGGGATTGGCTGTGACTGGACCCTAACAGGGCCTCGCTGACTGATCCCAATGTCTCTGGGAGATCTAGCAGGCGGCCCCTGTCCAAAACTAGGTTCCCCACTGGGTAATCAGCTCAACTCATCCTGATTGGAGGTGACATTTTAATGTCTGGAGCAAGAATGTGGTCAGCCCCGCTTAACCTGACCCCTCCCCAAATCACCCCACCCTTACACCAGTGCCCTCTGCTCTCAATTTGCCCCTTGTAGGACTGTACAAATCAGGCCAATTTAACTCTTTATGGGCTTGTTAGTGGTTAGCAAGGCACCTCTTAAGGTTCCACAGTGAATTCCTTTTGCAGGTGACAAAGCGGTGTAGCTCTCCTCATACTGGCTCAGAGTGGATTCAGTTCCTCTGTAAGCTTCAGCTTAACTGAGTGTTTAAGTGTGATGATTCACTTTGTGCCACTGCCATTTTTTTTTCTTTCTTTGTAACACTGAGGTGTTTTTTAAAGTGCTTTGCACCTACTCGGGTGAGCCTTGCTCTGCAAACATGGGAAGGCATAGTGTGAGTGTGTATAGCACTCCTTACATATATATACATACATATATATATATATATATATATATATATATATATATCATATCTCCCATATCAGTGAAGTCGAGTGTTGTGCTAGCATTAGCGATTTAGCATAGAACTAGCGAGGGGAAGATTTTCAACATCTCAGTAACACATATGTACATTATAGCGATTTGATTGATCCTATTTATAATGTATGTAATAATGTAATATAATGAAAAGCACTAAATGAATACAGAGCCACCATCTCGCTTGATGGACTTTGTTTATCAGAGAGGTTGTGTACCACAATTATGCATATTAGTACTCAGTCATCAAATCTTACATTTATGTTTTCCCACATAGAATCATCATTTGGGAGCAAATATGAGGTGAAGGAAAAAGGGGGAAAATACATCCAAATACATCATTCTTTGCATCGGAGAACGGTAGATGGTGCATTCAATGACCGTCAAAAAAGTAGTCCAAATCGCAGCTTCCATTAAACATTTCTAATTAATTGGATTTCTAATTAATAATTACAGTATTGTAATAAAACAATAGTTTAGTAATTTAGTTAGTTAGTTATTAATAGTTTAATAATTATAAATTCATATGTATTTTAATGTGTTTTAAAAGAGAAATGAAACAACATTGAGTTTGCAATTTTTATTAAATGTTTTATGACTATTGCCCTATGTTTTAGGTATTTTCATTTGTACATTTCATGAAGGAAAGATGCATTTAGGCAAATATTTTCTGAATGTTGTTAAATAGGCTTTTTTTCATTTTTATTACTAATTTCTAGCTGTGATTAAATGTGATTAATTCTGAGTTAACTATGGACAAAGATGTGATTAACCATGATCAAATACATTAATTGATTCACGGCCTTAATAATATGTAATAATATGTAATATGATTATTTCTTCTTTTAAGCAATCATATTACTCTAAGTCTTATTATAAGTATACCATATAATGATATTTAAGATGTTATTCTAACTTAATCTTACTACATACTGTTTATTTAACCAGAAAACATGTACAGCACATTTCAGGACGAACATACACTGTACACTCATGTGAACCTCTTCTAAATGATGTCTGTGTACTTTGTCTCACAGTTAAAGACTCATGTGGACCGAACGTCTGAGGTGGTGTGAAACTTAAAGCTGCACCCTGTGGCAAACTAACATTTGTATATGACGCTATCTACAACTCCAGCTTTGAAAGCAGCATGAAAGTAGATGTAAATGTGTGTGATATATCTTCTGAGTTGTATAATCCACTGCCCAATTCCCATTACATGTAGTAATGGCACGTTTAAGAAAGACAGCCCTTTCGCTCTTTACCCTCACTTATATTGATTGAACTGTTCCCAGGCTGCCAAGCTTTCAACTCATCCTGACATCCCCTCTCTTTATCCCTGTATGCATGTGTTTCTTCAGCAGTGTCCATCCACGCGGAACAACGTCAGTCAGATTCCCCGATTCCAAGCAAAAGGCCCTCGTCACGGTCGGAGACCTCTGAGACCCCACTCTCCTCAAAGCGTCCCCGGACTGCTGAAAAGCAAGCTGCAGAGCAGGTGAGCGCTCCAAAAAAATAGAACTGCCAGCCATGTTGTGACTTCATGAATGTTTTATTTTATCACCTTAAAACTTTAACTACAATGAGAAGAACTTTGTATAAATGATGTACTGTATTTACAGCATCTCACCAAGTCCAGGACTTTCTTTTCAACTCTCCTCCAAATTATTTTAGCCTCTGCTGCAGTCACATTGCTAATTGTGTATAAGGTGGAAAATCAATATGGTATTTGACAGATGAGAGCACTTTGAAGTGGGTGCCAAGAGTGAGTGCTTCTCACTATAACACACTTGTCCGTGATCAGAGGAATCTGTCTGCTTGAGGGAAGGCTGGCCTTGTTCTCTCGCCTCCTGATCTACAGTTTCTCTTCTCTCACAAAAGACATTTCACCCTATTAACCCTGTGAATATGCCCCCCCCCCCCCACCCCTCTATCTATTTTCCCTCAGATGTACCAGTGCCCTTACTGCAAGTTCACCAACACAGACCTGAATCGTCTCAGAATGCACGTGATGACACAGCACTCTGTCCAGCCCATGTTACGCTGCCCGCTGTGTCAGGACATGCTCAACAACAAGGTCCACCTGCAGTTCCACCTCACGCACCTGCACAGTGTCGCACCCGACTGTGTCGATAAGCTCATTGCTACGGTAAGTCCAGGACATCATCAGGAAGTGTTCTCCTATAATCAACATTTTACAGTTATGTGGGTTATTTTAAATGGTCACCATCCATTGCCTGGGGAAATGTAATGCTAAGGTCGCTGGATACGATTCATTCAATCCAGTACATGATTATTTTATAGTTAAATCGGTTAATTGATTAGTAGGTATGCTTCACTACTTGGATCCATATATAGGCCTGAAGTTAGATTTATGTCACCTGCGGTGTACTGCTGCATTGTTCCCAACTGTGTAGTGGCCTTGATTCTAATAATGTTCATCATCAAGGGGAGATAAAATTTTATTTGTCCTGTTTTCTTTAAATCACTGAGAAAATCTTTGTTCTGTTCTATCACTCACTTGCCGGACAAACACACAGTAAAACATTGCTCTATCTACCGCCTGGTCGGCTTCGCCCACCCCATCTAGACAGTAAATGGCAAGCACATTAGTATGGTAGATGGCAATATTTATTTCTTTTATAGGGGTTGTAATGTACTGAACCACTACCGAGTAGCATGACAGAATAGCGGTATTAGAAGACACATTAAAGCCAACACCTTTTTTATAATGAATGAATGCTGATGGAAAAGTACTTTATTTTTTCACTCATCTAAGTAGAGGAGCATAATTAATTCTGAGATAGGTGACTTTTATTTCTTGCCAAGCATGCATAATGATATGTTCTTACTCCTACCTTTCATCGTTTCATCATCATATTGTCTTTGTAGCCCACATTCCTCCATCTGTTTCCACCCGAAGCCTCTCTAGTATCTCTTAGGTCCTCCACATTGGTATTTTCTCTTCTTTTAGTGCAAGATTTTCATCAAAGCCTCATATTATCATGTTAGTTCATTATCGTAAAATGAGTGTAAATGTTTAATTAGCCCTCTGGTTATTTACTACACTGTAGTTTTCTTAATCTTAAATATAATTTTCCTAATTAAACGAAACATTGGGCTTGGTTCCTGAAGGGCACAAAAGTTGCAAACAGTTCTTTATCTCCTCCAGCCGCCCCTTTTGCTGCGTGATTCATTTTCAGTCTGTGTAAGATGGCGGCAATGAAAATGAGGCTGCTTCATTAATTCTGGGTCTGGCTGGATGATAGCCATTTTGAACTATGTTTGCCAATTAGACGGGCCAATTCAAAAGTGACCTTGGGATACTTTGCGCTCTCCTTTAATAGGGTAATAAAGTAGTTGTCTAGAATCATTCAGCTTTGTTTTTGTTTGTGGCTTCACTCTGCCAGACGGGAGTGAGAGCACAGAGTGGACAATTATGGTAATTTTAAATGATGGTCAGTAATCATATAGGGCATGGATAAAACAGTTGGAGCGTATCTTCATGTGTAAAACATGCAAAAGAAAGATTAGTGGAACAAATCTGTGTGTTTGGTTCGTTCCAGGTGACTGCAACTGATGTTCTCCCAGCAAGCATGTTCATACCTGTGCCTGGTCCAGAAAGAGAGACCCCGAACCCTTTGCATGCTGTTGCTAACGCTGAAGATACAAAGAAACAAGGTGGTTAGTATTTAGTTATTGTAACTTAACAATAATACGTCATCCTGTTGACGTAGACTGTAGACATTTACATTGAGTTTTAATCATCTTTTGGTTTCTTCACAGATTCACCAGATGCTGATCTTGAGAAGAGTGTTTCACTCCCAACAGAAATAGCTGAAGCTCACAAGTCCCCTCTAGAAGATCAACAAACGGAGAAGGATGATTCCACTGGATTCCTGTGCTGGAAGAAAGGCTGTAATCAAGTGTTCAAGTCATCCAACTCTCTCCAGATGCACTTCAATGAAGTTCACAACAAACGGCCCCAGCTGCCTGTTTCCGATCGCCATGTCTACAAGTATCGTTGTAACCAATGCAGCTTGGCCTTCAAGACGGTGGAGAAGCTACAGCTCCATTCCCAGTACCATGTGATTCGAGCAGCCACCATGTGCTGCCTCTGCCAGCGGAGCTTCAGGACACTACAAGCACTGAAGAAACATTTAGAAACCAGCCACCTGGAGCTGAGTGAAGCTGATATCCAGCAGCTGTATGGTGGCTTATTGATGAATGGAGACATTATGGTCATGAGTGACGTAGCCCTTGCTGATGAGCATGGAGGTCTGGGAGAAGATGACAAAGACGGAGATGAGAGTGACTTAGAGGAAAAGCAAAGCCCAACAGGCAGTGACTCTGGCTCACTACTGGAAGATTCCGGATCTGAACCAAAGCGTGCTTTGCCATTCAGAAAGGGCCCCAACTTTACAATGGAGAAGTTCTTGGATCCATCTCGTCCTTTCAAGTGCACCGTCTGCAAAGAGTCATTCACACAGAAAAACATTCTTCTGGTTCACTACAACTCTGTCTCCCACCTGCACAAGGTGAAGAGAGCGCTTCAGGAATCTACTACTGGTCAACCAGAGCCTACAAGCAGCCCTGACAGCAAGCCATTTAAGTGTAACACTTGTAATGTGGCATATAGCCAGAGTTCTACTTTGGAAATCCACATGCGCTCCGTGCTGCACCAAACAAAAGCAAGGGCAGCCAAACTAGAAGCTGCAGGAGGGATACCAAGCTCTGCAAGTGCTACTGGTGCGAGCGGTGGAAACACTACCATTAGCACTTCAACAAGTCCAAGCCCAGCAAGCAATTCAACAGCAAACTCAACCAACCACAATTCTTCTGGGTCTCAAACAGCTCAGAGTCTTCTTGGAGGAAACCACACATCCCAGAGTCATAGCAATGAGACTAGCAGCTCCGTCAGCAGCCGTTCCTCGCCATCGGAGAACAGTGATGCAAAAAAGGCTAAATATGCAGACATGCTGTCTGCAAGGGGACAACAACAGCTTCAGCAACAACAGCATTTAGCTCAAGCTCAAGCCCAAGCCCAAGCCCAACTTCAACAAGAGCTCCAGCAGCAGGCTGCTCTTCTGCAATCCCAGCTCTTTAACCCAGCACTTCTGCAGCACTTCCCCATGACAACTGATGCACTTCTCCCCTTGCAACAGCAGCAGTTGCTGTTTCCTTTCTATATCCCTGGAGCAGAATTTCAGCTAAACCCGGAGATCAACATCAGTAATTCAGCACTTGGACTAACAGGATCAACCACCTCGCTGCTAGAAGATCTCAAAAACTCAGCCCAGCAGAGCTGCTTACAGCAGCAACTGATGCATCACCATCTTCAGCAGCAGCAGCCTCACTCACAGGTTCAAGGTCAGATGGCATTGCTGCAGCAGAGTGCTTCTCTCCACCAGCAACTTGAAAAAAAGCAGAAGCCGACCTCTCAAACTGACAAAGACAAAGATACTCAAAGAGAAAAGGACATGACTGAAAAAAACGAGGACGGCAACAAAGATTCAATGGACAAATTAAAAGAAAAGAAGGAACTTCAACATATTTCTACCAATATAAACCATGACTCCGGCTTACTTCCACCAAGGATTGCATCAGATGCCCGTGGAAATGCAACCAAAGCCCTGCTAGAAAATTTTGGGTTTGAGTTAGTGATTCAGTATAATGAAAATAAACAAAAAGCTCAGAAAAGGGGAACTGGGCCTACAGGATCAAGTGGACCAGGTGGAATCACAAGAGTGGTGGATCCCGTCGAGGGATTAGAGAAACTGGAATGTGAAGCCTGTGGCAAGCTTTTTTCCAATATACTGATTCTAAAGAGCCACCAGGAGCATATCCACCAGGCTTTCTTTCCATTCCGATCCCTTGAGCGATTCGCCAAGGAATACAGAGAGAATTATGATAAACTATATCCACTGAGACCCTCCACACCAGAGGCTGCTCCAGCTCCTCCACCTCCTCCCCCTCCTCCTCCACCCCAACGAGCTCCCACACCAAATATTCCCGTCTCTGCGGCCTCACTCACACCTCCGACTGTACCTACTCCACAGCCTCCAGTTCCAATGCCTCAAATTCCCATGCCAATGGATTTGCCGATCTTCTCACCACTAATGATGCAGCCCATGTCTCTCCAGTCCTTGCCCACCCAGATGCCCCCTCAGCTACCATCTGTTGAACCTTCTCTGGCCTCCGACTTGGCCCAGCTATACCAACAACAGCTCACTCCAGCCATGCTACAGCAGCAACAGAACAAGAGGCCACGGACACGTATCACAGACGACCAACTTCGGGTTCTGCGACAGTACTTTGATATTAATAATTCACCTAATGAAGAACAGATTAAAGAGATGGCAGATAAATCAGGACTGCAACAAAAAGTCATCAAGCACTGGTTCAGAAACACCCTTTTCAAAGAGAGACAGCGCAACAAAGACTCGCCATACAACTTCAATAATCCACCAACCACCACACTTGAAGAGACTAAAATTGACTCTAAACCTCCTTCTCCTGAACCGCAAAAGCACGATTTTTATGGAAGTAAACGGTCTTCTAGAACTAGGTTTACTGACTACCAGCTGAGAATCTTGCAAGATTTCTTTGATGCCAATGCATATCCTAAAGATGATGAGTTTGAACAGCTTTCCAATCTTCTGAGCCTTCCTACTCGTGTCATTGTCGTTTGGTTCCAAAATGCTCGCCAGAAGGCGAGGAAAAATTATGAAAACCAGAGTGACGGCGGGAAAGATGGCGAGAGACGAGAACTGTCAAACGACCGATATATTCGCACCTCAAATCTGAACTACCAGTGCAAAAAATGCAGCTTGGTATTCCAAAGAATATTTGATCTCATAAAACACCAGAAGAAGCTGTGCTACAAAGATGAGGATGAAGATGGGCAATATGACAGCCACAATGAGGATTCCATGGATCTGTCTAATGAAAGTTATACTCCCTCTGGTTCTTCCTGCCACACCCCAATGCCCTCCTCTTCAAGCCTCTGCCCACTGCCACCCTCCACCTCAGCATTCATGCACCTCTCTTCAGCTGATAAGGATGAGGCTTCACCAGCAACCACCTCAAACCTTCATGAGGAAAAGTCAAAGGAGTTAACAGACATTTCTGCTGATCCCCAAGAAAACAAAACATCTATCAAGCAGGAAAATGTTCTCCAAACCCATTCTGAATCACAACAGCAGAGAAATCCGAGAGAAGAGAAGATGCAGTCTCTTTCAAAGCCGAACAAACATTCATCTCCTTCCTTCACACAACAACAAAGTGGACCATCAGCCTCACAGACAAGCCAGGCTCCCCCTCAAAGCTCCCACATAAGCCACAATCCACATCTGAGCTCTGCTACAAATCAAATGGCCCAGCAGATGATCCCGTACCAGTGTGATCAGTGCAAGATTGGCTTCCCTTCTTTTGAGCACTGGCAGGACCACCAGCAATTACACTTCCTTTCCGTGCAGAATCAGTTTATCCACCCACAATTTCTTGACCGGCCAATGGACATGCCTTTCATGCTATTTGACCCAAGCAATCCTCTCCTGGCAAGTCAGTTACTCTCTGGGGCAATGCCCCAGATCCCCAGCAGTTCTGCCACCTCTCCTTCCACGCCCACCTCCACCATGAACTCCCTCAAGAGGAAGCTCGAGGAAAAAGCTGGCACAAGTCCAGGAGAGAATGACAGCACAAACAGTGAAGAGCCACAGAGAGACAAACGGCTTAGAACCACCATCACACCTGAACAGCTCGAGATTCTCTATCAGAAGTATCTATTGGATTCTAACCCTACACGCAAGATGCTTGACCACATTGCCCATGAGGTGGGGTTGAAGAAAAGAGTAGTGCAAGTCTGGTTTCAAAATACCAGAGCCAGAGAGAGAAAAGGCCAGTTTAGAGCAGTGGGTCCAGCTCAAGCTCATCGAAGATGCCCTTTTTGCAGAGCTCTTTTTAAAGCAAAAACGGCTCTTGAGGCACACATTCGCTCTCGCCACTGGCACGAGGCCAAACGGGCTGGCTATAATTTGGCCCTGACTGGTATGCTACCTGATCAGGAGGGCATGCAAATAAAGTTGGATGCCTTGGAATCAAGCTATTCCCAAATGGCTTCATCAAATATGGATGGACAAAGCTCTTCGATGTCTCCTGTCAACAGAGGAATGGATTTGTCTCCCAGGGCTCTACTGAGTCCTTCATCCATTAAAGTTGAGGGAATGGAGGAATTTGAGAATGCAGCCATGTCTTCTGTGAATCTCAGCTTTGATCAAAACAAGCTGGATAATGACGACTGTTCCTCTGTGAATACAGCCATCACAGATACAACAACAGGTGATGAGGCTAACGCTGATAATGACAGTGCTGATGCAAAACACAGCCAAAGTAGCAGTGATTACCTGTCAAAGCAGGGGTGCACTGCCCCCATCCTTGAAAATGATGACCAGATGTCCTCCGGGCTCGTCAGCCCTGCAACAAGCTATTATGCTAAGGACTATGAAAATGAACATATTATTGACCACAGCGAGACATCCAGTCTGGCTGATCCTTGCTCGCCAAGTCCTGGAGCCTCAGGTACCAGGAGCATTGACAGTGGAGATCGTCCTGGCCAAAAGCGCTTCCGAACCCAGATGACCAACCTCCAGCTTAAAGTATTGAAGTCCTGTTTTAATGACTACAGGACCCCCACCATGCTGGAATGTGAGGTACTTGGCAATGATATTGGACTTCCAAAGAGAGTGGTTCAGGTGTGGTTTCAAAATGCCCGTGCCAAGGAGAAAAAGGCGAAACTTAACATGGCCAAGCACTTTGGAATCAACCAAACATCCTATGAGGGGCCAAAGACTGAATGCACTTTGTGTGGTGTCAAGTACAGTGCCCGCCTCTCTGTCCGAGATCACATATTCTCCCAGCAGCACATCTCCAAGGTAAAGGATACCATTGGCAGCCAGATCGATAAGGAAAAAGAATACTTTGACCCAGCTACTGTCCGTCAACTTATGGCTCAGCAAGAAATGGACCGAATTAAGAAGGCCAATGAGGTTTTAGGATTGGCGCAGCAGCAGGCCATGCAGCAGCAGGGGATGTTTGATAACCCAGCAATGCAGGCGCTGAATCTCCAGTCAGCCTATTCCAATCTGCAAGGCATTCCACCAGTCCTCTTGCCCGGGGTTGGAAGCCCCTCTCTTTCCAGCTTTAACTCCTCTAATTCAGGTATGTTGTCATTATTGCCTTGATACATAGGAACGACTATTTTATATCAGTAAACATACAAGCATATTAATTATTATTTCACTTACACTTTACACTTTACATGGCTGTCATCCTTGGACATGTTTCATACATGCATGCATAAATAACACTCATGCGCCCCCTACTTCCTGACCAAATTCTCTATGCACAACACTTTTTGAACAGGAAGCGCCTTTGACTTGACACACACTTGGGTGGGCAATGTATACTACAGCTCAGTGTATAAATAAGAATGATTTAGTAAATTTGCAGGCTATTGCTACAACATGTCATAACTATCTCCCTAACTATTGTGCTTTTTCTACTTTACACAATTTCAGCTTTAACTCCTCCAAAACCTTCAAACCTGCTAAACATGCCTGGTGCCGGTGTTCCATCGCCAAGCCTCCCCACATCCGGATTGCCCAACAAGCCGCCCTCATCATCATCCCTGTCCACATCGAGCCCAGCACAGACCAACACTTCTGTTTCCACCTCAAACCCCACCTCCACATCCAACTCCGCTTCTTCAACCAGCCAGTCCATCTCCCGTCCCGAACACCCCAAAGAGCATGAAGGTGAGAGGTTAAGAGACAAAGACAAGCCCAAGGATAAGGCAGAGAAGCCCTCAACTCCATCATCAACTGGAGGCACCCCTGCCCCTTCTACTTCTGCTGCCAGCGCCAAGAAAGAAAAAACAGATCCTGCTGTTCCGGCCACCTCTATGCCAACTCCTGGTATGGAGTATGTGGTAGACCCTGCCCAGCTTCAGGCCCTGCAGGCTGCATTGGCTTCGGACCCTACTGCTCTTCTCACCAACCAGTTCTTGCCCTATTTCATGCCTGGCTTTTCCCCGTACTACACCCCTCAGATCCCAGGTGCTCTCCAAGGGGGTTACCTGCAACCGATGTATGGTATGGAGAGTCTTTTTCCCTACAACCCTGCCTTGTCACAAGCACTGATGGGCCTTTCTCCAGGCTCTCTGCTGCAGCATTACCAGCAATATCAGCAGAGCTTGCAAGAAGCACTACAGCAGCAGCAGCGGCAGCTTCAGCAGATCCAGCAACCCAAGGCAAGCCAAAATCAAGCCCCCTCTAAATCCTTGGGGGATCGGAAAGAATCTGCCAAAGATCCAGCGAAAACAGAGGAGCAAAAGGGCAACCCTCATACTGCATCCCCAACTACCCCTTCCACATCCTCCCCGTCGAGTAAAGTACACACTGCGCAGAATGACCTGGACGGCAAAGCTGTGGACCCCCATCTGGACCAATTCATCGTCCCCAAGGTGCAGTATAAACTGGCATGCCGGAAGTGTCAAGCAGTTTTCACCAAGGAAGAAGCGGCTATTACCCACCTTAAGTCTAACTGTTTTTTTGGTCAGTCTGTGGCAAACCTGCAAGAGATGTTGCTGCGTGTACCCAGCGGCGTAGGTGCAGGGGCTGGAAGTCTCTACGACTGCCTGGCTTGTGACACTACGTTGGATGGGGAAAAAGCACTCAGTCAACACCTGGAATCAGCTTTGCACAAACACAGAACAATCAAGCGATCAGCCAGAAATGCCAAAGAGCTCGCTACTAGTTTATTACCTCACTCTTCAGCCTGCTTCCCCAATCCTAACACCACATCTACCTCGCAGTCTGCCACTCATCCCATCAGCAGCCCCACTCCGCCGCCAACAACATCAGCCACCATGCCATCCTCTGCCGTGTCCGCCACCCTTTGCTCGTCCTCCTCCACCTCTTCCTCCAGCACCCAGCTCAACGCCACGGCTTCCGGCAAACCCTGGCCCCAGGCCCCTTTCTCCAGAGCTTTAGTCGGGAAGCCCAATGCCAGTCCCTCCTCTGCTTCCTCCTTGTTTCCAGTGTCCTCACCCTCAACGGTTACCTCAAGTTCATTGAGCACCTCAGGAGTTCAGACCTCGATACCAACAGACGTCTTTACTGACGAGTCTGACTCTGACAGCAGTCAGAAGTCAGCAGACAGGCTGGGCAGGACGGCGGACAAGCCGCAACAACCTGGCTTTGTCAAAGACAGTAGTTCTTGTAGTAGTAATCTTACTAGCGTAGGAACAGACTCCATCAGATTGTAAAAGATCTTTCGGTGATGGACAATGTTTAAAAAAACACAAAAAGGAAAAAAAAACACACAAATGGGAAAAAAAACATAAAAAACAGCAATGTTAAATACGTTAAAGGTATACAAACCAATTTCAGAAAAAGATGTAAAGACTTACTGCAATTCCAAAGCTTGTAACCAAAAATTTTAATGTTAGTGGATTGTTTTCCCATATCAACATGCTGGTTTTCATTTTGTTTCCCTTTGCTCAACTGAAACACATACATATTGATATACGAGAGGAGAAAAGATCGCTGCAGAGGAATGCTGACAAATGGCCCGAGAAAGAAAGAAAGAAAAGAAAGTCAGAGTGAAGAAAATGTCCTTTTGTTTCATAATAATTTATATTGACTAGCGCACTCACAAAAAGCCAGTATGTGCTGTATGGGAGAATAGTCTGGTCCACGTTCTTGCTATTTAAGCATTCAGATACCAATGGCTTGCAAAAGTAAAATAATAATGTATTGTCTATTTTATTCTCAGGTCAAGAGATCACAAATGTTTTCTTCTGTTACACAAATCCATGTTTTACACTTTTTTTTGTTTCTTCATATCTTCATTTACTTATTTTAATTAGAGTGAAAATTGATTTGGCGTTCTTCTGGGCATTAAATCGGCAGTTAATTGGCTGAGTCGAACTCTTGCAAAAAGATTAAATGGAGGAGAATTGTTGTCCATTCATACCAAGACAAAGAGAACATTGCAGACATACGAATGGGCCAAAATGAGTTTTGATGAATAAGAAGAAAAAGAACCCAGCACCCTGTGTATTTATGATAGTTCAGAATATTTTTGGTGTTACTTAAATTGTTGCATTGGAAATGAATTCAAGAAGTATGGTAGGTTTGTGTACATTTAGCTTTTGTATTGTCCAACTTAAAGACACTTCATTTGATGTCGTCTTGGTCATTCCGATAGATTAGATGATGATTGGCAGATCATTGATCAACGCTGTCTTATTCTCAAGCTTGTCGGGATACATTCAACCGAATTCCCTTCCCGATAAAGCAGGAACCTCTTAATGGGTTATTTAAAATGTATGGGTCAGTTGGTACTGCATCAGCTGAAAGAAAAGAAAATGCTATAGGTGAAATGTTGAAAATGTTATTTTATTTAAGTTCATGTTACCTTTGTGCACTTATTACTGTCTGACTCCTATTTCCCACTCTACTTGTTCTTCTCTTCGCACTTATTTTCGTCAGCTGCCCTGTCCTTTGTAGATATGTACACGATAATGCAGGTCTACAGTTTTTATTTTCTTCCTATTTGTTGTCATACATAAAAATGAAAAAAGAATACTAATAATAATTCTCACGCTTTAAGACAAAAAGAAAATCCAAAGACTGAACACTTTCACCATTGGTGCATAAAGATGAGTAAAGAGGCTTCTTTATACTTGATAATTTGTTGCTGTTTTTAAAGGAAAGAAAACAAAGTTTTAAAAGATAAAGGAGTACGTATCAAAGTTGCCGTTTTTGCTTCCTTGCGAGCAAACGGGTGGCTTTTTTACGTAAATACCAAAAACCAAAAAGGGCCCCCTGTCCTTGCATTGTGGAGTAGCACCGTTACAGAGCCATTGCAGTTTGTAAGATACAGTTATGCATCTTTCTTTGACGTTTGTCACATTCAATTGTCCATTTTTTGAAGATCATGTTTGAGGTCTTGTCAAGGACATACGTTTTGCTGCTAATGTAGACTTTTGAAAGAAGACAAAAAAAAAAAAAACGTACCTAGATGCATGCTTATTTTGCTTTTGGCTAAGCTTTAATGAAAAACAAACAATAAACCAATTTCTTGCCTCTGCAACACCTTTTTTTTTGTTTCTTGTTGCAAAAACGGAACTTTGAAGACTGTGAATATGTATGTTCCAAAGGACATTTTGCTGATTTTCTTTTTGAACAGACCAATGTTTCCAAGCCAATGATCTATGACGTTTGTAAAGAACAGTGCATTCCTAATACCACAGTGGAGTTTTCTTTCTTCACGAGCAAAGACTGATCTTTTTGTCATTTGAATTCCTTAAACTGTCAAAATCGATTTTCACTCCATTTTTCATGCGGCTGTCAACTGTTTGTGTACATTTTTACTGAACAGAGTGATCTCCAAAGGTCCATTTGTGCAAGCATGGAACACTCCATCCATTTGAGGTTGTTGCTCACTTGTTAAGCAAGTCATGGTAGTTACCAAAAAAGTGTATATAATACATCTGGTACTGATGTGTCTCCTCGCTTTTAGTCATATGTTTGCCAGTCAACATACAGCTACTTTCAGAGGAGAATGATAGCTTTTTAACTGCGGTGCGGTTGCCCCCAGCAACGACTTGTTCCAGGTGTAAGCAGGGTGCCACACTTACGCATAGATTACAGGTCTGGAAGGGCATCTTCATTCCAAAGCATTATTTCTGGTCGGTTGGAGGTGTTTTTGGAGATGTCCTTCAATGTTCAAATGGTTAGGAGGCTTTCATGTCCCAAAGAAGTCACCCACTTCATCTTATTGCAATGGAAATGGATGTGCATCGGTACAGTACCCCCACCCTCTCACTGATGACAAAATGTATATTTTTTCAACCAAAACCAAGACTTATTTAAATTTGTGAAAAAAAAAATCCTTTTTTGACCAATATTGTATAGCCAATTTATATATAGTATATACAAATAATCCCCCAATAATCTTTAATGCGTTTTGGTGTTGATACCATAGCATGCTGTTCAAATCATCACATTGAGCCTGCAAGCTTGCCACTTCTCTGATGTTCAATCCCCTTAAAGTCTGTGTACTTTTTTTTGTTTTTTAATTTATGCATTTTAAAGTATCATATGATGTATCAACATGTATTTTCATTTTCCTATCGATTTTCTTTCTTTTACTGTATATTACTTTAATCATAAATTAACACTAGCTTTAATTTTAAGATTTTAAGAAAAGGAAACAAAATATGTCCTGGCCACTTTATGGAGATTTTTTTTTTTTTTTTTAGAGATATAATTATTTGTCTTCTTCCCAAAGTGTAATCATTTTGGCTTTGTATGAATGTGTTTGTGTGTGTGTTTTTATTTTGTCTTACACACCAAAACTGATTGAACCACAAATCTGAGTAAATTACAAAATCAAACGATTGGAAGTGAACATGATTGCGAAGCACTGAGCAATTTTTACTTTGAATGTGGCCAAAGCTTTATGCAGTTAAAAAAAAGAAAAGAAAATGTGCCCCAACATTAAGTGTATATTTTATTGAAATACTGCTGTGGATTTCCACACTGCTACTTTGGGATACTTGATGGACATTGAAAAGTGACAAGGATTTGCTGTAGAGGTCATCTTTGCCCACTGTGAAAAGGAGCGTGTATCTGTATACAGATAAAGATATATTTAAAACAAGACATCAACTTTTTTTTTCTTTATTTCTGAGATGAAGAAGGACTGAAAAGAAAAAAAAAAGAGCGTTGGTGCTCTTTCTGAGGAGAACACGAAAGGCTGTGGGTACACCACAACCGGGCACGGGAGCCGAGGGCAGGGTCTGAAACAGCTTTAAATACCACCTCCTTATTTGATTAGCGACAACTCCCAATGGACTCTGGAACCAACGGACATGAGTGACAGAGAGGACTGAATCTTGAGTGGCTCCAGCTGCCTCTTCCCTCCTTTCTTTTCCCCCCGATCTGCCTCTGCTTCCGCTCCTCTGAAGGACGTTTCCCAAATTTCAGGACAGGACGGACAGAGACACTTGCCTCTTTCTCCTCCTTCATGTTGCTACCTGTCGCCTTTTCCCCTCCGCTTGTCTTTTGGGTAACAAGTAAGGCTCTCATGTCGCGCGGCAGCTCACCCTTCTCTCTGTTGCTATGAAATGAAGAGCAGAGGATGGGGTCGGGTTCTCGAAACTGTCATTTTTTCCTAGAAAAAGAGGCAGTTTGTACACTTAAAGAAAAGCGTATTAACCAAAATCAACAACCAAACTAACAACCAAACAACCATTTGCTCCAACTTCAAAGATGAACTGTTACTTGGAGCGATCTGTTCCTTTTGTGACTTCTGGTGCCACAATGTTTTTGTTTGTTTTTAAAAACCTTTTGGACTTCTTTTGTTTCCTTAAAATGACTCCTCGTTCGAGCCTCATAAGCATGGCTCTGTGGCTCCAGGCAGCCCAGCTGGGGGTAGAAAAAACAGCCTTGCAATGTACAAAAAAGAGCAAGTTAAACCAAAAATGTTGTTCTTGATGTCTTTTCTATACTGTAGTCTTGTTAGCTTTTTTGTTACTGTAATTATATGATGAAGATTTCCAGACTGTACCAAATGACATGGAAACTAACATACAGTACAAACACAACACACATGGAACTTCAGACTTTTAAAGAAACTTTTTGTCACAAAACCTTGTTGTCCTAGTTAAGTTGATTGTAGATGGTAATTGAATATACTCCTTTGAAATATTTCATCAAGTATGTTTCTTGCTCATTGTGATACATTAAAATAAGTATGAGCATACACTCCTGTGCGTTTTTACTCGTTTTTCTTTGCTCTTTGTGCATCTGTCTGTCTTTCTATTTCTAGGTGTCTTTCAATATGAAGTCGTCACTCGTCACTTTGTGGCTCAAATTTTGCAGCTTCACTTTATCACGGTTTTTAAAAAATATATGAATTGATAAATTATGCTGTATTTGTGGTCAAATGCGACCTATTATTAGTAAAAAAAAATGCACATAGAAGCCGATTTGGCTTGTTTCTTGCCTACATTAAGCATTTTCAAGTATGAAAATAGGTAAAGAGTGAAAATATAAATATGAGGCATTCAAAGAAGCTAAGAGTGATATGTAGTATTCTACACACCACTAAAGCTATTATTTAATTCAGTTTATTTTATAATTTTGCATTCAAAATTATAATGAATCATTATCTAACGTACATCTTTATAAATACTGTAATTTCCAGTGTATGAACCTCTACATTTTTCTTAAACTTTGAACCCTGTGACTTATACAGCTGTGTGGCTAATTTATGACCATGTTCTAATCTTGTGACATCTCTTATACTACTACACATTGTTTAAATACTGTTCAGCAAACAGTAGCCAATCACAAGCCAGAGGGCAGAGGTGTCAAACTCATGCCATGGAGGGTCGAGACACTGCAGGTCACCAAAGTTTTGATTTTAATGATCAACACCACCTTCAATTTGAGGCATCACCGTAGATGTGAGTTTGTGTCTCTACATGTATTTAGACATGTTATATAGGAAGTAAAAGGAGTTGTTGTGGGTTAAGTCAAACCGCTAAAGAAGAGACCCTCCTGTCTTAAGCAACAGGCGAGATTCACTGACCATGTTGAGCCAATGAACACACAATGGCACATCCCGAATGAATTAAAAACACCCTAATCTGATCTGTGTGAAAGCAAGGCCATTTCCTTCACAGGCCAGCACCAGATGGCACCCACACTGTGATGGTGCATTGAATGACACCAGACCAAGTCACATAGTGTGAAATTGGGTTAGCGCCTCGGTCAAACACAGGCCTTGGGCAATGTGAGGAGAATGGCCCACCTCTCTAATACTTGCCCCCTTATTTAATTATAATTCTCAATGCATCTCACTAAGTCGGTCATTGAAGTAAGTGATGGGGATGACAGCTTCCTTCTATCTGCTGTCTATTTTTTAACACTCAACTTTGACATATTAAAAAAATAACCCTCACTGAACTAGCACATGTATTTTGACGCAAAGATGGCAAGCACAGCTGTAACTTTTTACTCTTAAAGGGGACCTATTATGCTCATTTTTCGGCCCTTTGTGTTGAGTTGTGGACTGCTATAGAGCAGCTACACACAATAACCAACACAGAAAGCATTCTAGTTCTTCCAGAATCTGCACCTATTCAGCTGTATTTCTTTGGATATTTTGGTTCCTGTGTAAATGCTCCGTCTTAATGTAATTCCTTTAATGTATTGCTGTGGTTGGTCACACTGCCGAGTGCATAGAAAGAGTTCCGGTTTGTGCCGCTAACTGTTAGCGAGTTGATAAACGGTATAAGTGTGGATAATAAACTGCGATTTCACCCACTACTGAGTGCATATAAAGACTTTCCGTTTGTGCTGCCAATCAATTTATGTTTTTAAAATGTCCGCTTTTAACATACAGCTATATATGCGTGAGAAGTAGAGGCTGGACAGTCTGAAGTTTCTCAAGAAAAGATGTTACTTCAAGACGTCTCTCAATGGTAAGTAGCTTTAGCATTTTAGCGTTAGGTTTTCTATAGCATCGGTAACGTGTTTTGCGGGACGACGAGTGTGTAAAAAAACACGGGTAGAGCCCGTTTATGTGTTGGGAAAAGGCAATTAGCAACCCCGCTTCCTCTATGCTATCATGCTACACAGACGAGCGCTTTTGCTACGTGACTTATACAAAATAAATACCGTTCAGACACTCATAAACTGTTACTTACTGCTTGCCCTTCTTACTCTGCCACACAACCAAGGGACTTGAACCGACCAAGTAACTTCCACCTGAAATTAAAGCTTTCTAGTTGAAAGCTAATAATGTGTATTTACTTTTGCATTACAGATACATTATACTGTGCTTGACTACATAGCAATATCTTTTTAATACATGTGTAACAGGTGAAAGAGCCAATGAATGTGGTTTTATATTCACCATAAGCCACTATTTTTCTGTGACATTAGATTTCTTCATCTCGGTGAAGCCAGCATATTATAGTAACAACTCTGATTTTAAGTTTTATTACAGTTTTCTTAATCAGAGTGAAAATTAATGACGTTATACAATTCCTATGACTAAAATGAAGCGGGGCTGAGCATCTCAGAAGACTGCCACATTTATGGATATGACACTGTTCAATACTAAGCATATACTGTTGCAAGGTAATGAGAGCCTTTCTCAGCGAAACCACTTAGCACGTGAATAGCTCGCCACTTGTCACCATTGAGGGCATCATAATGCAGATGACTGTGAAGAATATACTGTACGTCAACATACGTGAGTCAATGACAAGTACCCTACAGCTGTAATTTTCATGAACGTTGCATTTCGGCGCACTGCGCCACACCCACACCTCTGTCCCTCTCATCAATGCAAGTGGCAAAGAGCGAGGAGAGAAGGCGTGAGCGGGTTTAACACAGCCTAGTTTAACCGTAACTAATCAAATGAACACCTCTCATTGTCTAAAATGAGCAGGGCCCACTGGACTGCGCATCAGATGCCACAATGCGCGTCACAATGTAGACCACCTTGTGGGACACATGTTATCTGTTCCTGACAGTTAAATTAAACAAATTTAACCATTAAAGCATTTAAACATTAAACAAAGCAGCAGGCTAATCAAGGCATCGTGCTGGTGATGCACCTTTGATGGTATATTCTCGGTGTTTCCTCCTCATCCTCCTTGCATGTACTTCAATTATCACTTTAAGAATAAATATTAAAACAGAGAAATATGGGCAGTCGCAGGTAAATTCTTAAGACACAGACTGACTTACATTTATTTAACGTGTGCTTCTTTTTTTCCTCTTTGAATGAGATGCATGAGATGAGATAAGCCAATGAGAGAAGCCAAATATGTACTCCAAATCGGATGTCGCGGCTGTCAGTAACTGAGAGATGTGAACTCATTAGTTGGCATCATACTTTCATCTGCCATTGGGTTGAGTTCCCATTATGCATGATGTTTTTGATCTGACATCAGAAGTGATGGGACAATTAATGCAAAATTGTACATGCTAGTTCAGACGGTTACATTAAATAGTCGTTGCTATGATTGTTTATTGCATTGAAATGTGCTTGATACTCTGAGAAACATGCCTGTGAGGTTTTGGTTCACTGTGCGCCTGTCAGCCAATTTACCACTATGAAGGGTGCGCTTCGCCTGCGCCGAGGCGAGCTTTCTGTGCACCTTCGGCTCAATATTTTTCCACTAAATTTTCCCTGTGCCAAGCTAAATATATGGACACCTCCCCCTGTTGTGCTGCCCCAGCCATCTTGGTGTACCCCTGTCTACCAGCCGGATGAAATATCCACTGCACGGGTGCGCCATGCTCCGCCACCCTGCGTCACCTTGCACTGCACTACAAAAATAGAGCACAGAATGTTTATTTCACTTTGCTGCCACCAGATGCATTTAAAAAATAAACAGTGTTTGTGCAAAATAATACAATTACCACAATATGCAATACAATTTATAGAAAACCGCCATATGGATTTTTAACATTTTGTCTCATTTTCTCACATGACATGTAAATGAAATAATTTTATTCTATACCATTTTGTACTGCAAACCCAGTGAGGGACAGGGAACAACAAGAGGTCACAACATATAACACAATGATGATAAGATCTTGTCGGTATGTACTTGGTATGCCAGTCAATTCATTGCCAGCGCCTTTCTAGTTCATGCCGCTGTTTTTCAGGTTAGCTTACAACTAATGCTGCTTGGTAACCCTGTATCATGGCCAAACAAATGGACAGCACAACAGCCACTCACAAAGCCAACAAAAAAATGGTTCTTTGAAGGTGGACCCGCTGTCGGAGAGGCTCCAGCATACCCCCGTGATCCTAGTGAGAAAATGGATGGAGTATGTGCAAACAGAAGAACAAGAGGTGAAACTGGGTGAGATTTTTTTTTTTTTCGGATGAGAAAAGGCTGCTTTATAAAACATGCTGCAAAGTCCAAGTTGCATGCCAGTTTTTGGAGTCAAAAGTGTCGATTGAATGTGTGGTGTAACTGTGCATGTTTTACTGCCATGTTTTTATTTCATAACAGGCTGCTTTTAAACACAAAGTGAAAGTTAAATAAGGAAATTAAAGGGGACCTATTGTGCTCATTTTCAGCCCTTCGTTTTGAGTTGTAGATTCCTATGGAGCAGCTACACACGTGATAATCTGCACAGAAAGCTTTCTAGATCTTCCAGAATTTCCACCTATTCCAGCTGTAGTTCCCAGTTTTTTCAAAACGATCTGTTGTGGCCTGACCACTACGCTGTGATTGGTCACACTCCTGAGGACTTCCAAATTACTGCTTGACCCTACTTTCCAATTTTGTCAGGATAGGAGTTGATAATAAAAGATAATATAACCCAACCCCACTCTTTTTATTATTTAATAATTACCTATTTTTTGGGGGGGCCCTAGAAGAGGCCTTCAAATTTGTCCTAACTTTTCCTTTCTATACATCATCCATATCCAATAGCATTCTTCATAAATGAATTTTAAAAATTACAGTTATACTGTATATACGGTTGGTTTTGGTACCAGCCAATCTCACCCATGATCAAAATCAGAGCCTCCCAAATTATAACATATTGTCAGAATATCAACAGCAACATGAAACACTACTTTTTGTCATGGTTCGGCATGTCTGTGCACCCCAGGAGGCAGAGAGCAGGACCGAATGCAGGTAAAAATATTTATTTTTGCAATAATAGCAGCAGCAGGAAAAAGGCAACTCAGGTAGCAGAAGGACAAACTATACTGATCCCACACAGGGAGAAGCACACACCTGAAATAAATAGACGGGACAAATTAGGGACAGGTGTGGGTGGCTATGGCAACGAAGGCAGACGAGGCAAAACCGGAAGTCCAATACAAAATAAGAGTGTCTAAAACGGAAACCAAAGCCCAGGAAGCTAACACAAACAAACTCACACAGGAACCCACACGGGGCGTGACACTTTTTGTACCATCAGTGAAATTATGAACTGGTTATGGCTGAGTAGTTTATTTTAGGACTGCCAACTGCTTCTGATCATTATTTTTCTGCACAGCTGAGTCCATGTGATTTTCCTGAGATGTGAAATTAGATTAGAAGTATTGAATGAAGATGCCTTACTTCTCCCACACATAAATTACAATAAAAACGAAGAACTAAAAGACACAGGACCATACGACTCACTCCGAGTTAAAAGCCAGAGAATAAAAGTGGGTTTTAAGACGAGACTTAAAGCTTTCGATGTTGGGGGGCCTTTTTTTACTTGGGAGGGGAGAGAGTTCCATAGTTTGGGGCCAACCACAGAAAAGGCTCGGTCCCCCCTGGTCTTAAGTCTCGTCTTAGGCACCACGAGTTGGAGCTGGCCCTCAGACCTCAGCGACCGCACCGGACAGTAAACCTGGATAAGGTCCGAGATGTATTTGGGGGCCAGCCCATTCAACGCCTTAAAAACAAACAATAAAATCTTAAAATCAATCCTAAAACGAACAGGCAACCAATGCAGGGATATGCAATATCTAATTTTTATGCCAATATCAGCCGATAATACCAGTTAGACATCCCTACGTGTAAATGATGATGGGATTGGATGGATTGAACTGCAGCGCCGCATTTCCCGACTGAAAGTCAAGCAAATAACTCATCAAGCCAATATGGCCACTGGTGTTAGCCCCCCCATCTGTGTTGTTACGTTGAATGGCAGGTAAACCGGCGTCCCTCTGGGATCCATGCTGGGGAAGGTCTGCAGAGGCCGAGGGCTGCGCTGCAGCATTTCACATCTCTCCAACAAGGAACCGGTGTCTCCATTTTCACAGGACCTTCTGGTTCTGTTTAACAGGAAATGAGGTCCATCAGAAGAAGTCCGACCAAAACTGAGTCAGAATGGGCCCTGACAGGCAGGAATATTAGCCTCTGACGGCAGTCAGTAATTGAATGATTGGCTCCCCCATCACTCATAATGAAGAGAATATGTGCAGGGAATGTGTTTGTCCTTCCTTATCCTTTATCTGCCCCTTTCTTTGTCTCTTTTCCCTACTTTTAGCCCTTAATAAATCATATGTGGGAGCAGAAATAAGGCAGAATTTTCCTCAACTTCAAAGTGCCTTTCGTGTCATTTCTGTAACCTCAAAGTGATGATGCATTGAAAAGGCTTCTAGTATGCTCTGCCTGTGAGCGCGTTCGCCTTGAAACAACGTTGTGCTGACAGTGTTGTAGAAGCGTGAGTGCAAGTACATGAGAGATCAATTATTACACCTCATTCTGCTCTCATATGCAAAATGATAATGGGTGTACCATGTCAGACCTGAACCATCAGGTGGTGTATTCTTTCTTCATAAATGTGTTTCACAGATTGTCTGAGAAGGGTCTGTCAAATCCCTTTGGACCTTAAAGCTGAAGGGAAAGAATTTGCCTTCGCCTTGATCTGTCTTCAAATGTCCCTTGCTGGACATGATTTAAGAGTAATAAAACAGCAGAAAGGAGGAGGAAAAAGCAACATGATGTCACCTTACACTTGTAAACACCATTTTGATATGGGAAGATGTATTTAAAACACAGCATTAGTCTTAGTTTCTCTGTTTGTGTCACAAAAGAGACTTCATTTAGGGCATGGCTGAGGAAGAGCATTGTTATTGGGGAAGTGAGAGGCACAGCTAGGAGGTGCTGCATCATATTACACATACTTTGTAGCTTTTGGGGAGGATGTAAAGTCAAAGAGGGATTCTTAATACAATAAGTGCTTTGAGACTTGTTCGTATATGGATATTTCTATGGCTTTTTGGCTTTTGTGTTTTTTTTTTTAAACCCTAACCAAAATCACTTGTAGTGTATTGCTGCTGGAATGCCTGTCAGCCTGCATGGGCCCATGACCCTGAGCTGGCTGCTATAATGATTGGAAGATGAAAGAGCCAGGTCCATTCCCAGGCTGCCCTGTTAGGGGGTGCAAGCCTGTGAAATGGAGAGATAATGGAGACCAGGTGTACTGCGGATGCCTGAGACACTCCTCAGTCATTCGGAGAACTCCTCTCGGGGAGACGGAGGGCAAACAACTACAAAACATAGTGTGATTCCTGCAACCTGTTGTATGCTGAAGAGCCGGTTTACATGAATGTTTTTACACTGGAAATGAATCAAAACGTATTTGTGACTCGGTCTCGAAGACAACAATGATGTTAATTCCATCTGAACAATGAAAACGGTAGTCTATGAAAACAAACAATACACAAGAAGAACCATTGTTCCATTGTTTCTGTCATTATGGCAGCCTTTTTGCCATTTCCACATGAGGGAAGGACCAGAAATAACGTACTAACCATAATTCTACGGTTCTCGTCACCATTGACACAAAGTTGGAATTGTTTGGAGGTGCACGTCAAGATTCGCTGGAGGGTTTGGAGGGGGTTGAACCGGTGGTGTTGGAGCATAGATGATACTTATAGGTCATCACATGGTTTGTCTGGTATCAGGCCAGGTATCATGCCCCCAAGTGTCAGTATCAGCCCGAGACCGAAGGTCTGATACTGCTGATACTGACACGCGGGGGCATGATACTGGGCGTGATACCAGACAAACATGTGATGATCTTATTATCACATACTATTTAATCATGAGCTTATTATCACGTACTATTTAATCAAAAGACCATTTTGTTTCCAGAAAATTTTCAGTTTATTACATGTATTATATCTAAACAGTGTAAACTGCGTGTTCACGCTTGTGCGCTGTTCTCTGATTGGTTGTTTCACGGGCACGATACCAGAGCAGCGTGCTCTGAGTGTACAGCTACAGGGGCTGATACTGGACATGGTTAAACTCTATATTTTATCAGTATCACTGCCCTGGGCTTTGACACTGTATCATTTCGGCCTTTTCCCGTATCATTCATGGGCGGTTTCTAGGATACAGGGCCAATTAATACTGTAGTATGTGATAATGAAGTGTATACAAAAGACAGTTTTGCATAGTGACATCTCAAACTTCAACATATTACAACCTATAGTTTTGCTGGTCCATGTGAAAATTGATTTTTTTGACAACATTGTCGTCTGTATAAGTTCTTATACTGCATGTTATTGTATGTGAGTGGCTGTGCAGAATTTCACACATTTTTTTCTTCAAACAAATCCATCAATCCAAATTCAGCTCAAACTCGTCTGGTACTCCTAGCAATGACGACTGGCCATGCCGTGACATTTTTACCCCTCATATCTGTCATTAATTTCAAACAGAGAAAGTAAAGCAAAGGTCAGGCAGACTGACTGCTAAAAGTGTTTCTAATTGGAACAGACTGGCTCGCATATAGCTCTGCTGTAATTGCTATCTAATTAGTGGGTAGATAGCAGATTCCAGCATGCCATTTAACATCAACAATTTAACCCTGAAGAGGACCACTCCAAGAACGTATTTCAAGCAAACCCATTTTGCTGTCTTTGGGAGCTCAGTGAATCAAATGGAAAGGAAAAGTCCCACTTATAGCGTTATCTGTAAGAGCCCTTACATACTAAACATTGATTACATACAAATAGGAACGACTTCCTTATCATCATCGTCTATTGTCTTCCGATGATGATCATATAATTAAACCTAACCGAGAGCTTTTTGCCAAGAATGTGAATTGCTCATTATTCTCACAGAATGTGGGCTAATGACAGTGTCTGCATTATGAACAAGCATTCAACGCATTACCTGGCAATAATGCAGACAGTTCTTTTACTGATTTACGGAAGTACCCGCACAGCATTATGTACAGATAGACAATCTTGACATACAATACTCATACACAACTTTAAATATCTGAAAATACTGTAAACATGTAACATTTGTTTGAGTCATTAAAAACTACCTGTTATAGTATATTTCAATATAATTCTAGATCATAAACAGGCGGCCCGACATTCTCTTTTTCTTAGACAGCAGAATTCATGGTTCCGTTTATCACAGCAAGTCCTCCAGCCCCAGACCATCACTCGACTACTACTTACTTTCATGCCATGTTTTCATGTCTTACTTTTAAAGGGACGCACCTTCCAAAACGTTCAACTTTTGTATTTTGCTAAAGGTCTTGGGGATCATCAAGATGTTTTCTGGATAAATTGAGACCAGCCTTCATGTTATTTTTGTTCAGCAGGGGGTTTTCATCTTGGAACTCTACTATGCAGGCCGTTTTTGCCCAGTGTCTTTCTTACAGTGAAGTCATGAAAACTGACCTTAATTGAGGCAATTCTGCAATTCTTTGGATGTTGTTGTTGTGGGGTCTTTTGTGACCTCTTGGATGAGTTGTCACTGTGCTCTTTGGGTAATTTTTGTTCGGCCATTCTTGAGAAGGTTCACTACTGTTCCATGTTTCCACCATTTGTAGATAATGGCTCTCAATGTGGTTTGCTGGAGTCCCAAAACTTTAGAAATAGTTGTATAACTTTTTACACACTGAAAAGTTTTTTATTTTTTTATTTTCCCTTAATAATAAGATGTTTCTTTTAAAAACTGCATTATGTGTTCAGTTGTGTTGTCAATGACAAAAATATTAATTTGTTTGATAATGACCTGAAACATTTAACTGTGACAATCATACAAAACATTAAGAAATCAGGAAGGACAGGAACACATTTTCACACCACTATAAACAGGTACAGAGAGATCCATATTAAAAACCAAAATAAATCCAAATTTGTAACACCAAAGATGGAGCACAGCCAAATAAGAAATAGTTTCCATAACATTACACATTGTAGTTTGTTTTTCTTTCTTAAACAATCATAAAGGTAAGTAAACGAATGTAAATGTAATCCTCTCAAACCACATCTTAACCTCATCCATTCTGAGTTGATTTTATATGCCAGCTTGTAAAGTGTATGATATTTCAATTGAGTCTATTCTTAAAAAGCTGTCATTTTACCTTACTCATATGAATAGAACAGCAGTGAGCACAATACAATGCAGAATCTCACTACAGGGGAAGATGGAGACGTGCATAGCTGCACAACTAGAGGAAAAGCCCAATTCACACAGTGACAACCTTTTTTTTTTAATGTAATTGTGAATCATATACAATTAAAGTGCAGCATACAGTGCCTCGAGCCTCCCCCACTTCCAGCACCCCCCCCATCTTTGTGCCGCTTCTTTATCATCCTCACTGCTTTCCTCATGAGCACATGACACTTTCAACGTATCAGGCCAAGGTCACTGAACATCTATCACAGACCGTTGCCTCCTGCTGCAGCTGTAAATTAATGCTGCAATTATCAACCTCCTAATAAATGTAGGGCAGATATACCACAATTTTCTCCTTCATGTGACATATTAATTTTTGACCAGAACATCCCCTCTTGACTACCATAACAAGGTATGATGTATTAAACCTTGGTTGTTGCTATGGTGACGGCAGTCGCCGCTCACTTGTCATTAGAGCACAAACATACACTGGTAGGTAATGATATTGTAGTCAACATGAACTAGAGTGATGATAAATAGATTGTTTTTAATGCTCAACTAGTACCATTGCCATCTAGAGTCTCTATTAAAAATTCTGCATTTACACAGAATTCTGAGTATTTTAATTGTGTATTGTACAGTGAAATTGTGTTTATTGAGTTATGTAATTTATTTTTTGGGTTGTGATTCTTTTTGCTTCAAAAGTGTTTCAACAATGTAAATTGGTTTTCAGTTTTGTAATTTGGTTTGGTCTTGCCCAAGGTCAAAAAGAAAGGGGGTTAAAAATCTAATAACTTCTTGTTAAGGGTACAGTAGACCATGTGATTTATGGAAACTGCTGCACAGAGCATCTGCTGTTGACTGGTTAGTTTGACTTATTGTGTTTCATCTGGAATGATTTTTATAGGAGCTTTATTGTGGTTTTACCCTATTCACTTCACTATATAGTCCCAATTGCATGTTAAAGAATAATGTATTTTTTTATACATAAATATAAATTATACACATTTTGTAATATGCATACAGTTTAAATCAAAAGCAGTGTTACATTTTTTTTCTAGTCTAATTTGTCAATTTGTTGTTTATTTTCCACAAGCTACTAAACTGAGATTATATGGGAAATCATGAAAAATGACAGAAAAGAAATTGACAAAAGCATGGGGAAATCAATAAGAAATAAATATGTTGATAGCTGTGCTTCTGACATTGTCGCATAAAGTGTGTGCGACAATGAGTGCTCCTTCTCGGGCAGGTTGCCTACTCTTTGAGTTCATACACGATAAGTCAAGGGTCTCCAGCCAGTAGCTCATGAGCTGCTAGTAGCACCAAAACACTTTTCAATTACCTCACCAAAGACTTTACTAATTTATTACCAACTCCTACAATCACTAAATTAGAAAGTGTAGAAAGTGCCCGGAGATGGACCTTTGGTGGAATAAATTAAAACAAACCATTTTGGCAGGAAGCACAAATCCAAGGAATATAGCTGGAATAGGTGCAGATTCTGGAAAATTGACAAAGTTTTCTGTGCAGGTTATTGTGTGTAGCTGCTCTATAGGAGTCCACGACTCAATACAAAGGGTCAAAAAATGAGCACAATAGGTCCCCTTTAATAAATACTACAGAAAAACTGTTTATGACTTTCTGAATGCAGTTTTTAACATTATTAGAGCCCTTAAGACATGAAATAACATACGTAAAGTCACCTTTACACTGTTATTGTTCATTGTTTATAACACATTGCACAGAGAAACAACCGAATGGGAAGAACATTTTTTTTTACTATAGCTCTAGCGTCATGACGTCATGCAGGGCTAAGGTTATGTCTATATACCACATATAACTTGTATTTCAAAATGTTTTGGTTAATAATAAAGCGTTAAATAATATCTGAAAAAACGTGGTACAGCAATGGAGCAGCGATATTGAGAGGGACAACTGTAATTCATTTTCCACTGAAGTTTCTGATCATGTTTTAATGCTATGTTCTTTTTATCATCATCGAGCCATCGGCTGGCTATACGACCATATGTATATCAAAACCATCCGAAAGCATGTAAACAAAGAAATACGAATGGTATTGCATTTTCTTTCAGTCTAATGCTGCCCACACACACACACAAACACACACACACTCCCTCTTTCCTCCTACAGGCTGCTGTGTATGACCAGGTTATACCCATTGCACCATAAAAAAGAGCTGCTCATAAAATGGGGGAATAAGAAGCAGAAATAATATTTCAAGTATGATTAGTTCATCCGCAGGGCACCTTGTGCGATTGAGAAAAGGCCTGAAAGTGGGAGGGGTTATTGTGCACTGCAAGCAGTAAATTATATCTTGCCTTTGAATGATTCCTGCAGATCCTATTACGACAGTGAGAGGGATTTGTGGGGTGGAGAGGGGGGGTGTGGGGGGGATGGGGCAGTAGGGAAAGAGAAAAGCAGCAGAACGAATCGGATGCTGTCCAAATGATGGGGGGGGGCATGAGTGGAGAAAAGAGTGCATTGACAAGACACTAGGAGACATTTGTTCTCTTACTCTGTAGAAATGCAAGCACAAGATTTTAGCAAACTGTCTTGACAAAGACCTAATATCACTTTCACTTTCAGTTTCACAATTCAACATGTCTGAAAAGGAGTAGGAGGAAACAACGCTTCTTTATCCTACCCCTTCTCTGTGTCACACTGACCCTGATAGTATATTCACGTCCTGTGTTATTGCAGCCTACTGACCAATGCGACAAAGGCTCTACTTATATGAAATATTTCTTCCTTTTATCACTCAATTAGTTTACATCAGGATGATGTGTATATTCTCAATTATCGCATACAATGTCCCACAAGTCGGACATCATGCTCAGACCCAAGCTTGTTGATTTACTGTCAGAATGAGATCATAAATTAAGCCTTGTTTACCCAAACGATATTGGGCAGTAGGCGAGTGCCAAAGAACAGAACAGAGGATCTGGACAGTTAATGCAGAATATTAATAATAACAGAAGGCGAGCAAGAGGGGGAATTAAAATGAAAGAATTCTGCACACTGCCTCCCACAGTAATTGCACGCTTAAATTTTGTATAATGGATTCTGACATCTCGAGTCACCAAAATCCATCATTGTGAAGGGTATTATTCCTCAATTAACCTGTCAGCCTCCACCAAGACCACCCGACGTCCTTCTGACAAAACTTGCAAAGAAATGACAAATTGTAATTACTTTTAAATATAAAGTAGATTGATAATCCGGTCTTATTCCAAACACACGTACCTAGTTCTTTAATTCTACCTTCAACATAGCTGGTGACTAGAGCACATCCGAGGTACATACGGTCTAAGGTCCCCTTCCCTCCCATCCAATGTTAGGTCCATCTTGTCAAACACCGCTCTGGGTACTAATCAAATTCATAATAAGACTTTAAATATTGCTTCAACTTAATGCTTATGCACTGACTGCAGGGAGAAGTGTCAAATATTGCTACTTAACACATGATTTTTACCCCCCAGTCTTTTTTTCTGCTCTATCAGGTGAATATTTATGTAAGAACATTTCAGTTGTGTACAGCACTGGCGAGAGCTTTTGTTACATTAAACTAGATGGTGCACGGCATTATGATGTAATGATATATATATGATATATATATCATATATATATATATGATATATATGATATATATATATATATATATATATATATATATATATATATATATATATATATATATATAAAAAACACAATTATTGAATTTTTTGATATGGCTGAGTACTAAAAGTGTTCCAATATATGTAGAAACAGCACATACAAAATATTTTTCCAATACATGATTATTTAGGGGTTCCCCCATACATCTGTTTTTGTGGAATAAAGTGGTGAACAGTGCTCAATGGTCGCCATGAAATTTAAATATGTTACTATTGTATAATAATACAATAAAATACAAATAAAATACAAAACAAAGTGTTTAAACTTTATATGTATGTCAAATATCCACCCCTGCTGCATAAAATTAAGGGTAATTTGCCAATAGGACAAATGAATGGAGAATCTTGAAAGTTAAATTCTGAGAAATACCCACTCTGCCAAAAGAGAAAACAAATATATTTACTTTAATAACCCTATAAAAAATATGTTGTATAGAAGTTCATTGTACTCAACATTTCCAGGTCAACATTTTGGCAATTAGACTAGAAATTGCAAATTTTCTGAAATTTTACAAAAGTTTATGTGTGAGGTGGCACCCCTAAATTTCAATGGATTTCCTCAAAACTTTGCAGAAGACATTTTTATGTTCATTATAAAAAAAATGAAATGCCAGCCAAATTGATATTATGAAATACAAATTTCCCATATATATATATATATATATATATATATATATACTGTACATTGTTTTGCTGTAACAGGTTTTGTTGCAATTGATTGATGCTGACATGTTTTCCAATGAAAGGTGATCTTCCAGTGTGTTACGGTCAGTTGATTTCTTGATTTCCAGTTCAGTTTTTCTTGGCAGTGTAGTTATGTTGTGATTATGTAATTGTACTGATGGAATTCTGTCCTAAGAAACAGAATTCAGGACACAGGCGGCTGCGGCAACCTGATATACTGTGTGGTACTAATTGATCTGTGACTTGTTTCCAAAACTTAAAAACTTTAACTTTAACTGGTGTAGAGTGCCAGAAAGCATGCATGTAATTGTCGGTGATGTTGTGATACCCATTTTATATCATCTTTCACCCATGTTGCATATTCTGTGAATAATCTTAAATTGGATGAGTTGTAAATTAGAATTTTTTGCAGTAAATGAAGTTTTTTTAATATTTATATATTAATTAATATATTAATATTTGAGGCCAGAATTCTGTATTTGATGTGATGGAAAGTTCGTGTTCCCACTTTGAAGTTGGGGGGGCTATTGAAGTATCAGTGTTCAGAAATCTTTAAATTAGTCTGTAAGTCTGTAATTTTTAGCTTATGCAACAGCAACATGTTTTGCAAATGACTATAATCTATTCATCCATTTGTGACAAAATGTAAAAAAAATTATAATCAGTAGCAAATGTCTTCAAAAGCAGATGAAGTTATCCGCAAATCACAGGTGAACAGAGGACAAGAAGAAATGACGAGAACACAGACATTGGTTCATGTCAACGTTGATAGGCTCAACAAGCTTTGAGCATGTCATGTTGTTCAAAATTAAAAAAAAAGGGGGGGGCTTCTGGCATAATGCAGTTAAAGCTGGCAGATTTGTACTTTTGTAATCATTACAGTTTAATTAAAGGCTGTGGGGGGAATACCCTGAGCCGATGTTCTAATGAGCTGCCAAAGCACATCTTTTTAATAATCTTGGTTTGTAACAAAGATGTTGCCAAGTCATACCCACATTATGAACCTTATGAGGTTATTTTTACTAGCCAGCTAATTCACACCTGCCCCAAGGACTGCTCTTTCATACAAAGATTCTGACTAAACTCATGATTTCATTTGGCATCACAATTGCTTAGCATCAAGGAGTCTAAGATATTAAAGCAAGAACATATTCTATTATTATTTCATGTTTTTTATTAGTTTTTCACTATCTTTATTACCAATGGTATAACTTAGTCCAAACATGTACATTATATAGTGATTCCTTAGTTAAACATTTTCTTTATGAATTGAAAAAAGCCATCCATGTTGGTTGGCTGATCTGAGATTATGTTTACTATGGACTAGAGGATATACTAAAAACATCCACATTTGTCAACTGCTATGATTGAGTCCAAAATGATTAGAGTGGATTGGTTTTGTTGCTGATATTGGATCTTGGCCCTAGTACAGAGACATTTCTAAGGTTATCTTGTCGTAATAATTCATCACTTTTCACTTTAAAACATTACAATCAATCTATTGATTATTGTCTCTATAATTAAATAATCACTACTTTCACAGTACTTATTGGCCATTAAAGCTTTTGCTCATACATACGTATGTCCTAACATACAAATGTGGATATTTGGCTTTTTGTTCCATTTTGCAACAATTTTTTCCCCTGTTTTCCTGTGTGTGTGTGTGTGTGTGTGTGTGTGTGTGTGTGTGTGCGTGTGAGGGGGTGGGGCAGAGTGGTAATTCATTTGCATCTTCCATTCATGAAGGCATCAGCATCATGACAAATGTTGTCTTTCAGGCATGAAACTTTCTTAAGCCAGAACACGGTCACTAAAAGCTAGCGTGTATTGAAAGTGTGACAGTTTGAACAGTAAAGTTTTGAGGAATTAGCATCTCTACATCAAAAAGCTTTTTGCCGTTAAGTTGAATTCATTGATTATTAAAACTGTTAAGTATGACAGGAAATGTAAAGGTGTCCGGGAATATTCATAGAAATATTCATGAATTTAGTTGGTAATATTGAGCTTAAGCATCAACGATTAGATTAGATTAGATTCAACTTTATTGTTATTGCTCATGTCACTTTTACAGGGAAACAAAATGCAGTTAGCATCCAACCAGAAGTGCAATTTTTATAAGTACCTTAGTAGTAAGTAAATGTAGAAATAGAATAGAGCTGTAAATGGACAAATCTATGTACAAACTATAACAGGCTGTGACTACAATACAGTGAGGATATATACAGGGATATAAATGATATAATATGGCTATTGCAGATTATACAGATTATAAACAGTATGCACAGTATAGATGTGACAATATACAATAACAGTAATATGTACAGTATAGCAATGAAGTGACTATGATACAGTGTGGATCAACAATAATGTTGATGTATGATTAACACTATTGTCTTCTCTGCCATCACCTTATATGATTTAATGCAAGTATAAATGTACCAGCACGGATATAACAAGGTGCGACAGAGTGTCACTGGCTTGTATTTTTGTATATATTTTTTTATTTATTTCTGTCGGTTATGTAGGCACTGTACGGAAGTATGAGTACTGCAAGTACTGTAGGTGAAGATATGGCCGACTGAGGGATGACTAAAATGAGCAGCTGTGTTTGCGGTCAGAGTATGTGGCACACTGCTTTTGTTGGGTGACACTTGAGCTGATGTTAATGCGCCGCTCTGTGTGTGGGAGGGAGAGAGTTGAAAGAGGGAGAGAGGGGAAGATGGGCCGATAATCCCGTCTGCCTGATGAGATTGAATGCTGGGATTGATTGATCGCCTAATCATAAGAGGAAATGGGCCTGAAAATGAATGGGACTCTGCCCTTGGCTTGCTGTAGAGTTGGCTGGCTGGGTTGGAGGGGGTGTTAGCTGCAGAAAGACATGGCCTTAATGTGCATGGGACCTGATTTCATTTGTGTCTGATATACAGTTATATGATCCTGGCTAAATGATCAAATAAAAAAGGAAGAGGGAGAACATGTGAGTGGATGTAAATCAAGCTTTATTGCCGGAATATTACTCTTTCATCTCATCTAAAGTGGATGCTTTGGGAGAAGAGCAAAAATAAAAATTCATCATGAATTTGAAGCTGTGTGTTCGTATGAATTTAGGGGAACATTTACAGGAAACAAAAGCTCCTGTTTTTACTAGGTCAGCCATATAAATACACCCTTACCCACATGTTTGCACTCTTCGAGTACCAACAATAATAGAATAAGTACATTTTTTTGTCTGCAGTCTGCTTTGTTATCTCATTCTGTTATCTCCTCGAATTGGGCAGATGTTATTTCGGCAATTACACCAATCATGAAAATCAAGATTTTTTTTTTTCTTTGAGGTTATGTCCTAGGGAAATATATCAAATGAAGTCAGTTGCGGTGATAGATATTTACTGCAGATAATACTGGCTCGTAGTAAGAATGCAATAACCAAAAAAATGGTTGTCAAAAGAACCTCCAACAATTGTCAAATGAGAAAAAAAGGTCTGGATATTCACAGTATGGAACAAATATATAGGCATTTTAGAAGGTTTTAAACAGAGTTTATACCAGGTGCTACACAGCAATGTAAGCTCGCAAACAGAAGAACAAGAGGTGAGAAAAGGCTGCTTTATAAAACATGCTGCAAAGTCCAAGTTGCATGCCAGTTTTTGGAGTCAAAAGTGTCGATTGAATGTGTGGTGTAACTGTGCATGTTTTACTGCCATGTTTTTATTTCATAACAGGCTGCTTTTAAACACAAAGTGAAAGTTAAATAAGGAAATTAAAGGGGACCTATTGTGCTCATTTTCAGCTCTTTGTTTTGAGTTGTAGATTTCTATGGAGCAGCTACACACACGATAACCTGCACAGAAAGCTTTCTAGATCTTCCAGAATTTCCACCTATTCCAGCTGTAGTTTCCATTTTTTTTCAAAATGATCTATTGTGGCCTGGCCACTACGCTGTGATTGGTCACACTCCTGAGGACTTCCAGATTACTGCTTGACTCCACTTTCCAATTTTGTCAGGATAGGAGTTGATAATAAAAGATAATATAACCCAACCCCACTCTTTTTATTATTTAATAATTACCTATGGGTGGCACGGCGGTCTAGTGGTTAGCGCGCAGACCTCTCACAGCTAGGAGACCAGCGTTCAATTCCACCCTCGGCCATCTCTGTGTGGAGTTTGCATGTTCTCCCCGTGCATGCGTGGGTTTTCTCCGGGTACTCCTGTTTCCTCCCACATTCCAAAAACATGCTAGGTTAATTGGCGACTCCAAATTGTCCATAGGTATGAATGTGAGTGTGAATGGTTGACCCTCGTGAGGAAAAAGCGGTAGAAAATGAATGAATGAATGAATGAATAATTACCTATTTTTGGGGGGACCCTAGAAGAGGCCTTCAAAATTGTCCTAACTTTTCCTTTCTATACATCACCCACATCCAATAGCATTCTTCATAAATGAATTGAGAATTATACCAGGTGCTACATAGCAATGTAAGCTAGCACTTATTTTATGAATTAGTTTCATTTGCTAAACATGTTCACATGTGAAAACAAGATGGTTACTGTGTGTTACTGTTTTTTTTTAATGAATACATTCTAGATGAGGCTACGGTTGGCTGGCGACCAGTCCAGGGTGTACCCTGCCTCTCACCCAAAGACAGCTGGAATAGACTCCAGCATACCCGTGACCCTAATGAGTAGCGGTATAGAAAATGGATGGATGGATTCTGGATGAGGCTGCCAGAGGGAGACATCATATCCAGCCATTCTCACTCATATCTTTTCCCTTTTCAGGGATGTTAGAGTTCCAGCCTACTAGTGATTGTTTCTTTGAAATTCAAGCAGCCTTGGGAAAACCTTGGTTAAAAAAAATGAACTCTACATCACTCGACATATATATACTTTCTCTCTGTCTCCCTCTAGAGAAAGATGTCTGCACTGCATTTGTTGGTGACTGACTAGATGTCAAGACACATAACTGGAAATACTGTGGACTCATTGATCAACAGTATTGATGAGTCTGTCAATAGCGAGTCGATGTGCTTCTGTTTTCATTCTCACACTGCCACTGTTAAAATGAGCGTGCTCCAGTCAACCACCTTAGGGACCGTCTAAAAGCCAGCCTTACTGCAGCCATTGATTGGCATGTCAATTACTGAGTTGACAGCACAGTTGTTGGCCATCTAAAACACTCGGGTTGATGATGATTTCTTGCCTTGACTATGGGAAACTGCTTTTCATTTTCAAGTAGACTAAATTAAGTAAAGCAAGATTGGGAAGTAAAACCCATTAGAGTTTAATGAAAGGTTAAGATGATTTCTGAAAGTATAGTGTCTTATTGACTGTCTCACAGACATAAACTGACATAATCATTCTATTGTATACATATAGAATATACTTTATACTTTTATTTAGTTAGGGTGCCTTTCGCTTTGATTACAGTCATATAAAGTATAGATATCATTACCACTCAAAAGAAGAAGGTTATTTAATGACAACATAATCATTTTGATGTATGGAATCCACCAAGAGGAGATGACATTGACATTAAATCTCTGTTTGGATTTTCTCACTAACATAGTCACTTTAAAATCTGCTTTCTTACACGATTGACTTTAATCTTTGGCCTCTTCTATGTCACCTCAAAACATGTGGGGGCTGATATCGGAATGGCGCAGACTTGTCCAGGGTATTAGTGTTAAGCCGTCTGATTAGGCTGTACATCGATTAGCCTGGTCAGGTCAGACATCTGGGTGGGAGCTTGGTTTGATGGTGGAGGGGGTGGGGAAAATTGACGGGCAATTTAAAGGCATTTAAGCATGTACAGTTCGAGAATCTCAGCTTACAGACACAACAAGATGCTTGTTTGCCATGAGCATTTTTTTTTAACCAGAGGACCTTGACCCTCGTGACGATAAGCGTTATAGAAAATGGATGTGCTGGAAGACACAGCCATCCCATGAGAGCGGACACCGTAAGTGTTGTGGCTGTATCTATGTTGTTGTTGTTGACAGAACTAGCATAAGTATGTGTATCAATGCGCCTCAAAAAGAGGTTTCGGTAGTGTTTTAAATCAAAACGTGGTCCACTGATGTATCGATTATGGTAGCAGGCCTACACTTTGAACTCATTTTGAAAATGTTCACTGTGAGATGTACAATACTCACTTGTAATACCAGCTATTTCGACAATAACTGCAAAGAATATGGTTGCTGAAATGTGAGGGCTGTACTCCATTTTGTGAAATACTGTACATTGGTCACAACCTTTCCTCCACTACTGGAGAGGAGCAGAGTATTAAAGGAATACTGTGATTACTAAAACCTTATGGGCAAAGAGTCGATTCAGCAAGGTCAAAGTAGTAAAATGGGAGGCAGGAACTTAAAAAGCAATAAATCATTACAATAAAGCATGATATTAAAGGACTATTGTCCATAAAGGTGAATATAAAGGAGACTAGAAAAACGCTGTATTGTTAAAGTATGGTGATAATGATGAGTTGTATGTTACAAAAGAGGAAAAACAAAAAATGGTGCAATAAGGAACAAAGTAGGATAATCTTGGGAAAGGAAGGGATGTAGCGGGAGAGACAGACCAGCCAAGAAAGGGTTAGGACCCTTTCTTTTGCCTGAACACTCTGAGGCTTTTAATCCTGGAACAAAGTCATTAAGCTTCAGAGCTATAGAAAGAGGCCAATTAAAAGTAGAGCGTAGGCATGCAACTGAAGAAAAGCATCATTTGCCGCATGAAGCCAGGCCTTTTATCAGACCAGTGGGAGCCCCCACACTTACTGTATGTACCCAGGGAATCAGACCGCCTGTCAGACATCTTTCCTAGATGTTTTTACTTCAGATAATTCACATTAATGTAACCTAGAAAGAGGTCAATGGCGAATGGCAAGGTGACAGCTCAGGCTGCCCTAAGCCCTGGGAAAAATAAACCACTTGTGCCAAATAGACGCTTTTATTGCATTCAATCAATAATTAATGACTTGATGCGGCAAGCAATTATCAAAGATCATGATATATTGTAGATGGTTAAACCTTGCTTCTTTTCTATTTCATATGTCAGAGAAGCACAGGAACACATCATCCAGTAATCCTTTACAAAGCTTCATTTTACTTTAATTAGCTGCCTAAGTCTGCCAGTGTGCTAATTTAATGCCGGCATTGAGTGGGGGGTAAAGGGCTGGATCTTGACTCACTTATTTACTGAAATAATTGATATCATCAGATTGTTGGTGATTTATGGGCTTATTGAATAATACTGAGGCTTAACAGCTTCCAGTGTAAAGCCTCACTCACATTATGCATTTTCCCTGGTGTCGGCTAATTGCGGTGTCAAGCATGATTGTGGAGTGAAGTTTTCGGAGAGACTAGAATGAAAGACGAGCAGTCCTCCAGCGCGGAATTATATTCTTCGTTTTAGCTGTTGTGCTTTGGGGTATTTTTTATTTATATTTTTTTTACTTTGGTGCATATACTGTCAAGCTCTCGCTTTGTTTAAGCGATGCACCGTCCCATTGCTAGTCTAGCGATACTCTAGTCTAGCATGTTTCTACAATCAATTAATCTAAGAATTTATGGCTGATATGGCTGTACAGGGCAATGTGCAAGGTCATTAAAACTCCTCGAAATGGATGAAAAGATTATGCCATAGACCTTCTGTCCTGTTGAGTCTTTTTTTAAAATAGATGTTCCTTAAAAAAAATCTGCTTAACGTCATGATTGATGCATTGATTGATGCGGTTTCATGCGACGCAAAAGATAAACTTATAGTCTTTTGATTTTTGATGCGTTTACATGTGAATTCAGCAGAATACTAGTAGGAGAAACATCAAAAAACAGCTTCTGGTGTTAAAATAAACGTCCGATTTTTAACAAAAAAAAGATTAAAAGACCCAGCGTTATGTAACCAGCGCTCATTGCAACAAAGACGATGGATGACGAACAATTATTTTAGAAGTGGCGAAATGTAAACTTTTATATGACCCAAAACGCCATTTGGGTCACAAGGACAACATAAGAAAAGAAAAGGCATATTGCTCAATATCAACAGCTTTTGATATTGACAGTATTAAAATAGATGTTCTTTAAAAAAAAATCTGCTTAACGTCATGATTGATGCATTGATTCATGTGATTTCATGTGACGCAAATTCATGTGGCGAAATGTAAACTTTTATATGACCCAAAACGCCATTTGGGTCACAAGGACAACATAAGAAGAGAAAAGGCATTGATATTGACGGTAAGTTAATTACACATAATCGTGTGTCATTTGTTTTGACGAGCACAAGTACCCAATTCTGCGTTTACCTTGTTTTTTTTGTATTACTGAAAATTATCAGTGAGACAGACTTCAGACTTGATTTATTGTTAGAATTATCTCACAACAGCCACAATAATGACTAATATAAAATAATTCATTTCTTTTCTTATCCTCACTAGGGTCGCGGTGGTATACTGGAGCCTATCCCAGCTGTCTTTGGTCGAGAGGCGGCGTACACCCTGGACTGGTGCACCCTGGAACTATGTACCATTGAAGGTAGAACTTCAGTCATGCTATTGACTCGGTTAGGTTAGATTGCCTGTATAAAAGGCCAGCGTAGCGACATAGCTAAGTTACAGTGAAGAAAATAAGTATTTGAACACCCTGCTATTTTGCTATTTCTCCCACTTAGAAATCATGGAGGGGTCTGAAATTTTCATCGTGGGTGCATGTCCACTGTGAGAGAGATAAACTAAAAAGAAAAATCCAGAAATCACAATGCATGATTTTTTAACAATTTATTTGTGTGATACAGCTGCTAATAAGTATTTGAACACCTGAGAAAATGAATGTTAATATTTGGTACAGTAGCCTTTGTTTGCTATTACAGAGGTCAAACGTTTCCTGTAGTTTTTCACCAGGTTTGCACACACTGCAGGAGGGATCTTGGCCCACTCCTCCACACAGATCTTCTCTAGATCAGTCAGGTTTCTGGGCTGTCGCTGAGAAACACGGAGTTTGAGCTCCCTCCAAAGATTTTCGATTGGGTTCAGGTCTGGAGACTGGCTGGGCCATGCTAGAACCTTGATATGCTTCTTACGGAGCCACTCCTTGGTTTTCCTGGCTGTGTGCTTCGGGTCGTTGTCGTGTTGGAAGACCCAGCCACGACCCATCTTCAATGCTCTGACAGAGGGAAGGAGGTTGTTCCCCAAAATCTCACAATACACGGCCCCAGTCATCCTCTCTTTAATGCAGTGCACTCGTCCTGTCCCATGTGCAGAAAAACACCCCCAAAGCATGATGCTACCACCCCCATGCTTCACAGTAGGGATGGTGTTCTTCGGATTGTACTCTTCATTCTTCTTCCTCCAAACACGCTTATTGGAATTATGACCAAAAAGTTCTATTTTGGTCTCATCTGACCATAAAACTTTCTCCCATGACTCCTCTGTATCATCCAAATGGTCATATGCAAACTTAAGACGGGCCTTGACATGTGCTGGTTTAAGCAGGGGAACCTTTCGTGCCATGCATGATTTCACATCATGACGTCTTAGTGTATTACCTACAGTAACCTTGGAAACGGTGGTCCCAGCTCTTTTCAGGTCATTGACCAAGTCCTGTCCTGTAGTTCTGGGCTGATTCCTCACCTTTCTTAGAATCATTGAGACCCCACGAGGTGATATCTTGCATGGGGCTCCACTCCGATTGAGATTGACCGTCATGTTTGGCTTCTTCCATTTTCTAATGATAGCTCCAACAGTGGACCTTTTTTCACCAAGCTGCTTGGTAATTGCTCCGTAGCCCTTTCCAGCCTTGTGGAGGTGTACAATTTTGTCTCTGGTGTCTTTGGACAGCTCTTTGGTCTTCGCCATGTTACAAGTTAAAGTCTTACTGATTGTATGGGGTGGACAGGTGTCTTTATGCAGCTAACGACCTCAAACAGGTGCATCTGATTCAGGATGATACATGGAGTGCAGGTGGACTTCTAATGGGCAGACTAACAGGTCTTTCAGGGTCAGAATTCTAGATGATACACAGGTGTTCAAATACTTATTTGCAGCTGTATCACACAAATAAATTGTTAAAAAATCATGCATTGTGATTTCTGGATTTTTCTTTTTAGTTTATCTCTCTCACAGTGGACATGCACCTACGATGAAAATTTCAGACCCCTCCATGATTTCTAAGTGGGAGAAATAGCAAAATAGCAGGGTGTTCAAATACTTATTTTCTTCACTGTATATACAGTACATCGGCAACCTGACAATTTGTGGATTGCAACCCTCACATAAACGAACTATCTGCTACCTGCCTGCCTGGCTGCTGGTATTTGCAATGCTGATGCTGATTTCTTTTTCTTTTTTTTTACTTTCTCCATGCTGCCCAGCTGGATGCATACGTTCCCAGCTCTCATTGTCTCGCTCTGTCATGCATTATCGCTTTGTCTCACTGTACACTGTGAGCTGATATCATCCTTTGAAAAGGTAATGATCCCAGTGTATTATTATGTGCTGTGTGCTGCAAAGCAGAATGGCCTGCTTTTTTTTATTACCTGCTGCATACTAATCCCACAACTACACGAATGAGATGGCAGGTGCAAGAAGCCATGTAGCTTTGCATGAAAGAATGGCCATTAAAAATGATCAAAGAAGTGCCCACACCCAATGCTACAACACAGCTTTTACGCCTACCTCCTTGTGTCCCCTTCTGTCACCCCTACCTTTCATGTACAGAGCAGGAGCCTCAGCTCACATTCACATGCACACATGGACTTTGTAATTAGTATCTCCTATATTCTCCAAGTTTCCAAGTCATACTCTGTGCTCAATCCTAGAATATTTACTAAATAGAGCATTTATGATATTTATGATATTGCCATGTGACCATCAACTTTATATAATGACATTTGATATGATCCTTGTGTGCAAACCCAGGGGTAAGGGATAAGACAAGGGCCAAGAGGTAGAATTGGAATTCAGCCTTTGACTGATTTTTCAAGGCATACAGAATATTGTGTTCTTGGCCTATATAGACATTGTATCTACCAAAAGAAGGGCTGCATGGCGACCGAGTGGTTAGCACACAGGCCTTGCAACTAGGAGACCCGAGTTCGATTTCACCCTCGGCCATCTCTGTGTGGAGTTTGCATGTTCTCCCCGTGTACTCCGGTTTCTTCCCACATTCCAAAAACATGCTAGATTAATTGGTGACTCCAAAATGTCCATAGGTATGAATGTGAGTGTGAATGGTTGTTTGTCTATATGTGCCCTGTGATTGGCTGGCAACCAGTCCAGGGTGTACCCCGCCTCTCGCTTGAAGACAGTTGGGATAGGCTCCAGCACCCCCACGACTCTCGTGAGGATAGAAAATGAATGAACGAATGGATATACCAAAAGAAAGATTAGCCTCTCATATTTCATCAGAACAATCTTTAGTAATCAGCAATAGAACAGGTAGGTTTCAGCAAAATATCATTTCTCGGCAAAAAAGGGTAGAAAAAAATGTGTTTTGTCGCCTGAAATGTCGGAATAATGTCTGAATAATGTCTGAATAATGATGCCACAACATAAACAACACACAAAAATGGTAGTTTTACAGGGAAATACAAACTATAACACCATGAACTATTTACAATGTTCGCATTTGTATGCACACTGTGTGTGTAAGAATGCGTTAAAATTTGCCCTCTATGCGTAAGGCAACACGGCAAGATGCCTGAGTCTGTGCTGGGACTTTTCCTATTACTTATCCTCTCTCTCCCTTCTGTCAGTTGTCCATTTTAAAACCATACAACTACATGGTTTGGGCTGCATGGCGGTCGAGTGGTTAGCGCGCAGATCTCACAGCTAGGAGACCTGAGTTCAATCCCACCCTTGGCCATCTCTCTGGAGTTTGCATGTTCTCCCCGTGCATGCGTGGGTTTTTCTCCGGGTACTCCGGTTTCCTCCCACATTCCAAAAACATGCTAGGTTAATTGGCGACTCCAAATTGTCCATAGGTATGAATGTGAGTGTGAATGGTTGTTTGTCTATATGTGCCCTGTGATTGGCTGGTGACTAGTCCAGGATGTACCCCGCCTCGAAGACAGCTGGGATAGGCTCCAGCACCCCCGCGACCCTCATGACTTGTGAGGATAAGCGGTAGAAAATGAATGAATGGTTTGGTGGATAATTTTGCTGCTTTCACATGCATACGAAGACAAGGAATCCTCCTCCATTATGTAGTGTCATCTTATGATGTATGATGTACGCACAGAAACGGAGTCTGATGTTTATCCGTGACTGTCAAGGCAACGCAATGGCTAAGCCCCCTGATTTCCTTTTAAGGAACAAAACTATGTGAGATTGAGACTTCATATTAAATACACAGACGTGTACTCTTTCTCACTCATGCATGCACATACACTTCCTGAACAGCAGCTCTTTTTTATATCTCTTTTAAATCCTCCCTCGATATTTTTTTCTGTCAGATTGAATTTATTTGACCCAAAGGAAAAAAAAAAATCATACATTTATTTCCTTCTGATTTTTGTCTTGCTGCCTCCCCTCACCGTCTTTGTCTCTGAACTTATAGAAGCTGTGGACTTGGATAAAAGGATGAATTGACATCAATTTATAGTAGGCTGGAACCTTAATGAGATGCCACGACTGCAAGACTAAAAAACCCTGTGGTCATGCATGAACACATGCATGTCCATGAGAAGCAGAGCAAGACTTATTATGGTCGCCGTTTTTAACAAAGCGGTTAAGCTGGTTTTGTCAATGTATTTGGGGGTGCCCACGGCCTTTTCGTCTGGATCATCTTCACAGTTTTGGATTACACCTCGAATCAAATCAGAATATTGCTGAAAATAACCAAAGGACTTTTTTCAGGATATCTACAGAAAAGCACATTTCTGCAAATTACCCAGTTCAAATGTCATACTATGTTAGCACAACCATGTTAATGCTGCTAAAAGTCAAATTGGTCATTAGGAAATTATTTTGGATTCTTTTCTCTCCCCATTAGAAAATTGTTATATTTAAACACAGGTAGGGAATAAAGTGTCAGTAATTGCTGGGATGGAAAAACATGTGGTGATCCTATATGTAAATAAACGTAAATGTAATGTTTGAAAGAAATAAAACCATTACCATTATCAGAGCTATCGCCTGCTGTTAAAACAATCAAAAAGTACCGTCAGTAACACTGTTACATGTGTAACGCCACCTTAACGATTGCACAAATTTTGTCCCTGCAGTGGTACAGAATTTTGAAATCCGTTCAAAATCTGTTTTTTTTACATTATTACAGCCTTGTAGACATGACTTAACTCTCCTATAGCCACCTTTACACTCCTATTATGTATCGTTTCCAACACATTGTGGCCGCACGGTAGCCGAGTGGTTAGCGTGCAGGCCACACAGCTAGGAGACCTGGGTTCGGGCATCTCTGTGTGGAGTTTATACATTTCTCCAGGTACTCCGGTTTCCTCCCATATTCCAAAAACATGCTAGGTTAATTGGTGACTCCAAATTGTCCATAGGTATGAATGTGAGTGTGAATGGTTGTTTGTCTATATGTGCCCTGTGATTGGCTGGCGACCAGTCCAGGGTTTACCCCGCCTCTCGGATAGGCTCCAGCATTATAGCAACCCAAGGGAGGATAAGCGGAACAGAAAAAGAATGGGATGGACAACACATTGCGCAACTCTAATGCTGCAGGTAGCCTCAAATTTATTTATTATCAACTTGAGACCCAAATATAACTCCATAGATGTGCACGTCCAAAAAAATCTTCGAGCTGCAGCGACGTGGCTCGTTAGGGCTGACTGTTGTAACGCATTGTCCTGCCTCTCTCTCCTCAACCACCATCGCTCGTGTTATCTAATGTTTATTAAGTAACTATTAATCATGACGGTAACCCTCATTTGTCTTGTAAATTAGATTTTAATGGCAAAGAAGTACCATCTATCCATCATACTAGCCGAGTTCTATGTAGTGCTTTGATGGGACTCCTCCTATGAAGAAATAGTATCTGTTATTATTCTCAATGTCATCCATCCAACAGCACAAGCATCACAACAACCCCAAAGCTGAAACATATTCAATTAACACACAAAAAAAAACACTTGCACAATCTAATGAGGTCAACTAAAAGAGTATAAAAAATGCTGCTTTCACCAAGACAACTATGTAGAAACAAAATTCTTATAGACAACCACAATGTACACCACTGACATTTTGGATTTTCTCATGCCTTACCGAATTTAAATTAAAAGATGAATTATTAGTGTGGTTGGTGTGGCTTGCAGGGTTCCAACGGATTCGACATTCAACAAAATTTCATATGTTTTACAGACATTTTCCAGACTCTGTAAATAAATGTGTACAATGTGTCCATCAGCATAGACCAGCATAGACCAGCATGGTCCACCAGCTAAACCAGCATACAGTATATCAGCATAGATCAGCACTGACCAGTATTGACCAGCATAATTTCAATGCTGGTCTGTATGTTTTTGTCAGCAGGCTGGTTGTCTTCAATCCCTCTTTAATAACTATTTTAAAGGAGAATAATAATTAAATAATTTAATTAAAAAACGTTTTAAAATTATTATTTTTTTAAATCATTCACAATCTTTGTGAAACATGAACACATATTTCTTTATGATTTCTGTGCATTTAACAATAGACGTCATGGGAAATACCTATTTTGATACTTAAGCCCTAAAAAAAAAAAACTCAAACTGAAAACTAAAAAAAATGTTCCATTTACATAACTGATGTGTGTATTAACCACGGGAGAGTTGTATTATTATTGAAGCAGCTAAATCCCAGCGTCTTTCACAGACGGAAGAGTGGATACCTAGCTCTCAATTTCAGGAGGTGTGGAGGTGTCATATGACAAGTAGTGCATGAGTTGGACCAATAATGTCATACCTAATATTGTATACACCTGGGTTCGATTCACCCCTTGGGCATCTCTGTGTGGAGTTTGCATGTTCTCCCCGTGCATGTGTGGGTTTTCTCCGGGTACTCCGGTTTCCTCCCATATTCCAAAAACATGCTAGGTTAATTGGTGACTCCAAATTGTCCATAGGTATGAATGTGAGTTTGAATGGTTGTTTGTCTATATGTGTCCTGTGATTGGTTGCCAACCAGTCTAGTGTGTACCCCGCCTCTCGCCCGAAGACAGCTGGGATAGGCTCCAGCACCCCCGCGACCCTCGTGAGGTTAAGCGGTTGAAAATGAATGATTGAATTAAAGCATTTAATTTTTGAATACACATACATATACTAGCTGAATAATAAACAATACATACAGCAACTTCTGATCAATTCTAATCTATTTCAGACTTAAAATAATGTACAGCTTTATGCCCAGCTTTATGCACCGCCCATTTCCAGTTAAACAGATCCCACTTCCGGTGTATAGTCCGCCCACTGCGATAGAATACAGATAATTTAGATGGGTGAACAGATGCAGATGCAGATGCAGAAAGTGGTGTACTTGCTCCTCCCTAATCTAGAAGTATTAAATCCCCCAAAATCAAATTAAACTTTTTACTTTTGTATGCTACTATATTTATCTATATTATATAGGCTTGGTTAACACCGTTTTTCTGTTTCAGACCTAAACCCCACAAATGCATGTATTCAAATAAACATCTGTCCTCGTCCCTACTGAACATTCCTTGTCATCGATAAAAGGTTGTGGACACCATGTCCTGTCAAAGCTGCCACTAAAACCCTTCCAGAATATGATATAGTCTGCATTAAGAGCTTGGGCTACAAACACTAATGTTAACTGTCAGCTGCCGTAATGAGAATGAGCTGTCAAAGGCATGCATGTAATGGCTCCCTTGCTTGCTGCCCAGTTCAAGCCCAGTGGGACAGAGCACTGACACACAATTTCATTCACACTAGCTCTGCTCATGCACTCCCTTCACGCTCCATACATCCTCTTCTCTCATCTCCACTTACTTCTTTCCTCTGTTCTTAAACTGACTTTTACATTTTTCTGTTGGCATTGTACATGCTAGCATGATAGTGCTTTAAATCATCAAAAAACAGCAAGATATTTCAACTATTACATGTTATCATTAGTGTACATGGTGATGCATGACCACAGCATGTATATCAAACAATGCAACGTTATTGGAAAGTTTATTTTTAGAGGGCTTCATAGTCGAAATAGGTTTGTTCCAATGACGTGCATTGTTAGCTAACTCATATTAACTTGGTTTCTTGTGTTATAATGCACAAAAAAAGGAAAGAAATATATGTTTGTGTGCAATGGGGAACATTTTAAAAAAGTGCAGTTCCCCTTTAAAGCTATAAAACACAACAGGGTGAAAATATACTCATCGAGTTCGAGTTGCGCACACACTACCATACAACACAAGCTAACCCCTGCTAGCTTCCATTCACGCTCTGTAAGATGAGATTCAGACAACTTTCGCTGGCGTTTATCGCCATTTCAACTATGGTCCGGAGGGGATTATTCAGTGTTTATAATGATTTTGTGCCACGATTGAGCGGGTCTGCCGAGTAAATACTTCCACACACTAATGTTCCTTCAACTCGTCATGACAGCATTTCATTCATCTTATACTGTCATCAACTCGGCTTGTTTACGTTTATCATTTACATTTCATCTTCTATTCATTGGAAGAATCTACACAGGTATACCGGGATATAAAATATATCGCCCTACCCTAATTTTCATGGTATGTTTTATTGACAATGGTGATATTAAGAGATGGCCTGGTTGGAGTTGGTTAAGTCCCCACTGAAGGCTTGGATACACAATGGAACAATAAATTTGAGGAACATAAAGAACGGGGGAAGTTTTAAAAGTGTCACACTGAAGTGTCACACAGAAAATCATCATTTTTTTAAATGAAATGTCATGTTTGACGTATTCAGATTAATTGGTACCTTCTTTCCACTTGGCAGTTATTTCCAATTATAATTAATGTATCACTATGGCAATCAAGGTGATCCACTGCATCTAGCCGGCACTTCATAACCCGATGTGAAGGTCAACACCATATGATAATCTCACTCTCAAGTCAGCCTGAGGATGCCCCTGAAGATCCTCCTTCGGCTAGGATGATTTTACACTGGTTTGGATCCCAGTAAAAAAAACAAAATGAGGCTCAGTCATTGACTACATTTTCAGTTTTCCTCTTTTTAAGACTGTTGTTACTGCAGCACTTGAAAGAAGCATTTTGTTGGAGAGATGAAGATGCGTCATCAGAATTACTCTTGATTTACTGGAAGGAGAGTTGAGTGAATGCTTTTATCTGTAGAGATATTGGCATACAGTATATGCATTTTGTCATCTGCCCTGCTGAAAGAAACAGTGCTGGTCTATGCTGCTTTACCTATGATGGTTTATGCTGATGGACCAGCATAGACCAGCTTAGTTTCCATGCTGCTGGACCAGCTTCCAGATTTTGGAAGATCTAGAAAACTTTCTGTGTGAGTTATTGTGTGCAGCTGCTCCATAGGAGTCCACAACTCAATACAAAGGGCCGAAAATGAGCATAACAGATTCCCTTTAATATAAGACAAAATCACCTACAGTATTTTTTCCAGTGAGACATTAAGAACTTTTCTAAAATAATAAGAGCTTGAAAATTGTGTTAAGTCAAAGGGACTTGAAAATATCTTGCTTTGAGTCATATGTTATATGAAAAAACTTCATTTAATATCTTGCTGCTGTTATTTATAAAGGATGACTCATCTTGTTTTAAGAAATATACTCAACTCAAATTAAGACAGTGAATCTGAATTCTGCTTTATTCAAAACATCAGTTTTCTTACATTTCTATCAAACCACGTCCGCGTGGACAGAAATCTATTTGGTGCCAAATGTAACAAGCGTCAACTAACTCTAAGCCTCTACACTACAACATCATCTGGAACAGTTTTGAATCAGTATTTTCTTAATAACATGACAAAACATAAAATAGGTACATATGTATTATTGATTATTGAGAGACAAAATCCATACATTCATTCCAGACTATTTTGATCTGATCAGAAGACAGAAAAAAATGCTCATGTTATTGCAGACCTTTGAGGAAATTTGATTGATTACAGAAACAGCCTCATTGCTAATATCGTTTAATAGTAGGTTAGTACTACTGATTCTGAAGGCCCTGGGCAGATTACATCAACATGGCAGTCCAACCAGACCAAAAAATCTAACATACACATACTTGTACAGCCGACTGACAAATATGGTTGAAGGTTTTGCTTCAAACGTCCATTTTAAATTTGACCAACAAACATTAAGATACATTTGTTTGTCTTAGATGAAAAACACACTCAGATATTAACCAAAGCATAGCAGAAGGGCCCACTGATATTACCTCTTTCTGAGCCGCATAATAATGAGCCCCACATGCATATTAATGCCAGCACTCTGCATAATGCCTACATGTTCTGTCTTGAAACTCACAGACACCTCCCTCATATTGCTTAACCCTTCCATGTCTCACTGGCCAGATATCATTTGCATCCACATTCCGGCATACAGCAAGGGATCTCCCCTCGCCCTGGTTCCACCCACGTCATCTCACTCCAACTGGCGTTTTCCCAGACTGAAATTTACATGCCAACACCCCTCGTGAAACACTCGATAGAGGTGTGTGATCTCCAACGAGATACTCGTTACCTCCCACCCACTCGATTGGTACAGTAGATGCTTTTGGAAGAACTACAGCGACATCTGCATGTGCCATGGTTACAAAGCGCCACACTCATACCCACCCATTTCTCTGGTCTTCCCCTGCTTGCCCGCCGCCGTCTGTACCGCTCCTCCTTCCCTTCCTTACCCTGCGGCGCTCATTCCTCAAATTACTAAACATGGTTAATTGCGTGAGCGTGAAGCTCACTTCATTTGAATATTCTGGCTTTAGGGGGATTTCCTTTGCATAAGGGGAGAATTAAGAAAGGATGTCTGGAAAAGGGAGGATCCGCAATTAGACACACAAGACTTTGTGGAATAAATTGCACTATTGAATTGTTCTCCACGCTCTTAATACTGTAATATAATTATTTTTAATAAGAACAGTAATCTGGCACATTGGATATGCTTTTCAAAAATTATTTCTGTACCATTTAAAGGACACATGTCTAAATCCTTATGTCAAAACGTGTTTGAAGATAATTAATACTTGAGTACCAATTATCATTAACCAACAGTCAAGATCCTTTGTTATTCGTCAGAGTGTAACATATTTTCTTCATACAGTACTGTTCATTTTGTAGCTGTGGTCATTTTGATGTAAATCCACCAAATGTTCATTATTTTAGTCCACATGTAGTCTTCATTTAGTATGGTTCAGATGGGATACTTGCATTGTATCCTTGCTTGTAGTGAATGTTAAACAGGACATTGTAATTTCACCAGCTTTTATACAATGCCTTGCTGGCATTAAATAGGCATCGAGTAAGTAAAGTAAATTACTACCTTAATTAGTAGAAAGTCATACAAAACATACACCTGTTTAACATGAGCAGCGTGTTTTTCAGATTTTCCTCATACAGCTTATATGACTGACAATTAATCCAAACCATAAACCTTCCAAACATGTTTTTAATAAAAAAAAAAAAGAACAGGCACAGGTTAAGCGTTTAAGATTGTCACTGCCTAATGACTCACATTTTTTTCTATAAATATTTGACCCTTTTCTGTATCCACTCCCTCGCTCCCCACTGCCATTTGCCAGTATGCCTTAGCGATTTAATGATATGCAAATGAAATATGCATAAAACGACTGCAGTGGGATGATTAAGCACAGAGGACATTAGCCAGTGCCCGCCACCGTCTGTGTTCTCCGCATTACGCTTCGCCCAGGCGCCAACATCATGCGACAATTAAAGTCTATATTTCTCAAGCATTCAATTTAATAACAAACACAAAATCCAGTTGGATAGGAATGTAGAATCCAGGTAAGTTTCTTCTTGCTCCAGGTTTGTAAGATCCAGACCCATAAAGTCAGCTGTCTTCGTATGTGACAGTTGGCACACTGGAGATCAGGCAGAAAGAAAAGGTTTTCCAAAGGGAGCTCTTCATGGCATGGCATGGTGGTGCAGCTTCTCTCTGCTTGGATTTTGTCAATAAGGTTGCATTAAATGATGACTGGAATACAACCAAGAAAGGAAACATATCCTCGTTTTCGCCTTTCTTTTCTCCCTCTCTCTCTCGTTTTGCTCAAACTCATATGCACACACTCCACCTCCCCTTCCATTCTGCTTTGCTCGTGCAAGCCCCCCTTTTTGTAATCCATTTTGTGTAATGAAGAGCCTGTGTAATTAGCATCCCCCGTGGAATAAAATAAAGAGATGATTATCCAAAGTTCTTTAGCGTCGAAAATTAGAATTTCCACACCTTTGTCCATGCAGATGACGAGGGAAAATGCTGTAATTAAAAATCAAATTAATTGTATTTGTCGCGATCGCGATTATTGCTTTAGAGAAAACTGGAATTACTCCATAATTGATGACTTCTTTGTTGATACATCCAAAATTCGTGCATCTTGGTAGAGAAGCAAACACAAAGATGTAATAATCCCTGCCTTTGGATGACTTCCTTAATTATTCATTTTTCTCAAATCTGCTTCTTATTTAATCCAGGGGTAAAAAGCGTTAATGTGAGATGCAGACGAGTATCCTTGCGTTGCTGATTAATGTTTTGATTCCGCCATCCAACTATAGAAAACGAACTTAAAATCCTCCATTGTGTGTCTTCTTGCCCATCCTTGGCTCAGTGCCTGATGCCAGTAGACCCGTTCCTTCGGACCCATAGCATACCCCCGAAATGCAAGTCGTCCCTGCTAAGACAGCATTGCATCTGCTTATGATAGTTTAGCACAGAGGGTAAAATCCTGAAAGGGTGGAGTTTGTTCATTTCTTTTGGTGGTTGGCAAGAAGGGGACAAAAAAAAAAGTGGTGGTGATGTGAGTCTGAGCGCTGTAATGAGTTCCCACGGCCTCACTAGCCACACTTTGGGTACAGACAGGCCAGCACCTCCCCCTCAGTGCCTCTTGAACTCAGACACCTTGTGCCTTGTGCACCCATTCATCTGCTAGTGTGCCGCCCCTGTCTGCCAGATGATGTACTGTAGGGATCCAGTTCCTTGATGATATCTGCAAATATGAACAAATGCAAAAAATGCATGCTTTCTCTCCTAGCATGGTGCTGAAGTAAAATCCAACTTTCTGTGCACGACTCCCATTATTGCCGATGGAATGATGGTATTAACTTTCCGAAAAAGTGTATCCTTGTTCTGTTGATGATAATTTGCTTGCCAGTCCATTAGTATGCATCATCTCGTTTGCATTTTTTGCCTCAACAGCTGCTATTGAGCTTAGGTCCATTCTTTTCCGGGCTCCTCCTCCTCTTTAACTCAGACTGGCAGCATATGTTGAAGCAGTGCCTATGGTATATGCGGCTGCCAGCCAATGCAGCATCTTATGGAGGTTTACATGGGTTTTGGCACCAAAAGAAGCGCCCACTCATGTCATCTCATTAAGAATTTCCATTCATGATTATTTTTTTTAAGCCATTGCCTTGATCAGAAGTGTCATCCTGATTAACGAAGCAAATGTTGTACTAATTAGCGATATCAGGCGCTGTCGCGCCTCTGAAGGTTCTTTTCTCTTTGGATTTTGGGAAGCGACGCACAATCCAACAGTCCAACAGATCCAAAAGTTGACTGGATTACAAGATGTAGTACACAACCCTCCCTGGTTTTTCCTTCATCAGTTTTCTTGCCAGATGTTGTAGAACTCCTGTTGGTACACAGGTTCAGATTTGCCAAGGCCAAATTATCACTCCTTGGGCATCCTTATAAACGACTAAGTCCATCAATGCCAACTATGTGTGCGGAATGCCGTTTGTGATTGCCAACATCCATGTCCCCAATTGCTGACAGATTGGCATGGTGTGTCTTGCCCAGATGGTCGACTGGCTGCTTGGCACACAGCACTGAGCCTCAGATGGCTAGAGAGAGAGCTAGTCTGAAAGAGTAGGAGGAGTTTCCTTCTGTGTCCCGCCGCCACACCCCCGGTTTTGTTAAAACAACAAAACAATGCCATTGTTTGTGTTTCTGAATATCAGAGTAATGAATCCAAAGGGGGCACCATTGATATTCCTCTTATTTGTAACGGGTACCTTTCACTGGAGGTTCACTTCCTGTTTTGGCTTGTCTGCGATGTGTTGTTATGTTGTATTTCGTCCGGCATCCATGATTCCATGACGTTGCACGACACAACTTCTAATCCATCTGATCAATCAGCGCATTAAAAAAAAAAAATCCTCTGGTGAAGAGTAGTTCTTCAAAATGTCCATCAGCAGATGTTTACCAGTCCACAACGGCGAGCCTTGATGAGACATATGTTTCCTTTGTGGAGATCCAAGTTCTAAAAAGAGCCCAAAGTGTCTCTCGCTTGAGACACCAGAATGATGGTGGCGCCCTTCTGACTTCCCAGCTCCATCTAAGCATCTTGGATCACAAACGCAGATCTGGCTTGGTGCTGCCACTGAATGGATGGCACTGTGCCAACTTCTCTCTGCCATCAAGCACATTCGCTCTTTTTTTTTTCCTCTTATTTGCCCATCCCCTTTCTCAGTCCCTCTCACACACCCTCTCTTCCTTGCTTTCCTTTCACGTGCCCAGTACACCCACCTACCACTGCCCTCTTTTGTTCTACAGATATGACATTAATTAACATGCGGGTTAATTGATTCTTAAAGCTCACCCAGTTCCTCCAGCTATCCTGCGCTCCCTTCTGAAACCTGGCATTACCTGCGTTTGTGAGTTCTCTCTTCATTAGCTCTGCATGGAGAAAGAGAGTGTCTGTGCCCACTGTGGGTATGCTACAATGCGACAATAGGACTGTGGATACGCCACAGTTCGTAGTAAAGGATTTCAAGCTGCTTTTCACACTGTAGTTGATTAGTTGATGCTTTGTCTGTTCATGTGGTGAAACAATGCGGTCCTGTCGTTGTATTTCTAATGGCTTTTATTACGTCCACATGATTATAGGGCATCGCGACAAGGTTGGAAACAAATGAGTGTATTTTTCTCGGCTTTGACAAAGATACATAAGCGTTTCTTTTCTCTGTTTTTGATTAGCGATTTCGTCATTGCCGCATAATTATCTCTGCCACATCAGCTTGTCTTTGTCACAGCTCTTAATTCTGCTCGTTTAGTACGGCGCTGATTAAAAAGCGGAGACGTTGTTTAATTATTTAATACCCTCCTCCCGCATTGAAGAGGGGGATGTTCGCTGTTATTAGCCATGCTGCCACTTGCTTTAATTGTCAAGGTGCAATCGACTCATTCGGGGAATTGTATCAATATTCGCAAATCCATACATTAGATACATTACATTACACTTGCGTGAGTATGTGTTCAAAACTCTCAATCCAGCGCAACGCTACACTTTTTTGTATGTGAAAAAACAGCAGCAATACAAGCAATCCCCACAATTATGCAAATGATATGGTATTTGCATAATGCCTTATGTTGAGAATATGCAAATGATCCACATAAATTATGAGCGACGGTGCCTGTGTCGTAGTGTTCCCATAACTTACAAAGAGGTGTTTCCCTCCTTCTCTCTCCCTTTATACAAGCTGGCATGACGTGCACCACACTCATGACCAGACAGATCTACACCAGCATACTCACTCAGACTGTGCTATGATTGGGTGGGAAAAACTTATCTAGCAGACTGATGGGGGGCTGAAGGGGTTGGCAAGGGGAGTGGAGGGTGATGGTGGTAAATTTGGAGAGAAGGTATCCATAAAGGCTTTGTAGCATTTGCTAATTGTCTTGAATGACAGAGAAATCAAATTAACAGGAGACGAAAGCAAAAGCGGAGGATTTACCTGGGTGGAGTACGTAAGATTTTTTACTTATAAACATTTGCTTTGCACTTTCTCCTTTTCTTTTTGCTGGCTTCTTGTTTGAATGGAATACACTGGCCAGGGAAATACGTACAGAGGGACAGAGAGTCAGAGTCTTAAGGTACGCATGTGTGGGCTCCAGCCAGTCTCCCCCAGTACCCAGGGATGCCACTTCCAGATTATCCCGGCACAAAGGCTGTATGGAAGCATTGGAATCGGAGAACTCGATCAGAGTGATGTGCTACAATGGACGCCAATTGTTCTGATCTGATTATTTATAAGGATTACGTTTGCTGCAATTATCCCGTCCTGTTTGTGATGTATAGTGGATGAGATGCTAATAGGAAGAGAAAACGCGGGAACAGAATCAAAGGCATTCAAGTTTATTTTGGACTCAGTACTGGAAAAAGTTATCTTTTCCAAACCATCATCATCATCTTTTTTGCGTTACTTCAAGTTGAACAATGCCTGATTCCTCACTCTTGGACGACTATGTGCCAAGACAAGATCACTTGCACGTGCACGGCTTGTGTGCCCACCTCCGATTTAAGAGCATCTCTTACCTTCTTCTTGTGTGACTGTACAGCAGTGACAAGTGTGTGGAGAATGTTACAAAAAGGGGGCTCAAAGGGGAAGGTGTGCTTGTGACAAACACACAAAAAATGTGCACGTGTGACGTCAATGCTAAGACGGAAAACAAAACTGCATTTTTTTCCCATGTGTGCTCATGTGTTTCAGGTGGTTAATTCTCTTTCTGTTATCATTAGAATATAATTATTCCATATCTTCATATCTGCTGGATATCTGCTATTTCTAATTACCTACTGTTGTGTTTCCAAGGGCTGATTTGAATATAATTCTGAATCTGTGTCATATATTGTGTGTAATCATATTGATATAACTGTTTTCTGTTGTGTATGTTTTGTCATTACAATAATTGACCCGCATTTTGCATTAACTTTACTATATTTTTATGTAATATCAATGTTCTTGCAAATGCTTTTCATTTTGATATCACAGACAACCCCCAAAATTGATTGCCAATGACAAATAAATAACAAACCAAAGTTGATATTGTCAGTGGTCTGCCGAGACTTATTTGAATTCTTCTTGAAAAACTCAAAAAGCGGTGACTTCTGTCTTGTCGAATAAAACACCCCAAATTAAATAAGGCACAAGGTTATATACAGGTAAGACAATTGCCATAGATGACCCACAAATTGTATTCCGATGGCACAATGCTATTAGCATTTAATGTATTAAATTAAACTACACCCACACCACATCCGGTTTATGCCCGGCCCACTGTGATAATTTAGAAGGGTGATCAGATCCACACACAGATAGTGGTGTACTCGATCATCCCTAAAGACCAGGATAGCCTGCTGGAAGCTTTCTAACTGAGCGGACTGTTGCTAACCACAGACATTTAAAGTGGTTGCCTGGCTTAAACACAGCTGTTGATGGTGCTTCACCTTCTGATTGTCCATAAACCAGCAGTTCAGAAATATTTCCTTGGAATATCTATCACTACCCAAAGTTTTTGTTGCACAGCAGATAAGCTCGCAGTTCTGCTACCACAATTGTATTATTCCTGTGGGGGTACTATATGTGCATGTCTAAATCTGTGTGTGTTTTGGTAATGGTAATGGTTTTATTTCATTTGAACATGCATCAGATTACAATTGAGTGCATCACATAATCAGTTCACAGTTCCACATGTCCAAAAGGAGTAGGAAGAAGCAAAGCTTATTCAATCCTACCCCTCCATCTGGCACTGGTACTTTTGGTATGTCTAATGCTTCACTGAGCAACACTCTTTCAAACTGCTTGCAACCGTTCTGTTCTCTCGTGCTTGATGAACCATAGACAAGTGTCAGAGGGTAAACACGTGCACGGCCACATGTCTCTGTCCTGAATGGCTGCATTTAGTATGCAACAAATGCCACAGTCAGTAGCATTAAACACATCCATGCAAGCAAACAGGTCTAATGTTGAAATACACACCTCTCGGAGAGAACACGGCTGTGTGAAGCAATTATGTTAACTACTGCATGCGATGTGCACTAACATGGCAATAAAAGCAGTATACTGCATTATTCAGACTGGGTGAGTGAAGTAATTAAAAGTCTTGTCTCTATTCATAATTCACTGGCGTTAAAGTCCCAGTAGTTTTGTTGGGATAAACGGAGCTGGCACATGATGTGTTGTAAGACAAAGCCACATGACACTTATGCATATAATGTGCAGTGCAGGGGTTAGGAACCTTTTTGAGTTGGAGAGTCATGAAAAACAATTTTTTTTATGTATTTCTGTGAGAGCCATATAATATTTTTTTGACACTGAATACAAACAAATGCATGCATTTTTTATGCAAGACCAAGGAAATTGTAAGTCTCTGCATTTATCATTTTTAATAATGTCATTGTACTGAAGCTAATCAATAATTAAAATACGTATTACCATGAACATAACTTCTGATGCTGCATGGTTTTGCTGATGGCTTTGTAGTCTGGTTGATACGTTGTGAATTTAAACATCATGTGGAGGCTTCACATGACTTTCCATCATGATGGTATGATCGTGAACAGTTCTTGCTGACAGCGGCATGTCTTTTATTTTTCTCTTCACCTTGTCTTTATCCAAAAGGTTGTCAAAAAGTTCATTTACCACATCAAGCACGAATGTTTTATGCAAATTCTCCATCTGTGAATGGCCAGTACCAGCAAAGCTAGCTGAGGTCAATCGAGCTTGTCAGCACTTTGCACGGACTTGCTGATGGAAGGTATCGCTTGGCATGCCTTCTTCTTCTGACTGCTCCATGCTGGATATTTCGATGCAAATGTAGCATGGCGTGTGTCAAAATACCGTATTATATTTGACCGTTTCATCAAACATACCGGCCGATACCAATCAGTGTAAAGCCAGTATCGATATCTGTCGAGCACTTGGCAGGATGTGGTGAGTTTGAGGCTCACGATGTGATCATCCGTCAACAAGCTGTACTTGCAAGTGTGGACAGAATTTGGGGATGAGTACTGCCCCAGTATGGACTTGGGCGCATGCAGACACTATGTAGCACTTTTCGTGCAGGAGGAACTTTTGTTGTGTGCGGGGCTGCGTCAGGCTACGGGTGACGTATGACACGCGTACCCCCTGCCACCACTTCTGACTCTGTAGCGGGTGCACATCAGTTTCAGCACGTCCCAGCTCGGCTGTCCAATGTGCACAGCTCGCGTGGACTGTGACGAGTGAGCGTTTGTGCGGCATTTGAAATGTTCATTGTACAGTGGTGGCAAGGTGACGGGCGAGTGCCGGCATTTTGTCACCTTTCCGAACACAGAAGAGGAAGTCAGCTGCATCTGCAGTTGCATTTTGCTAATGTTTTGGTAAAACAAGGATTATATAAGGATTATGGATGATGGGCAAAATACCCCCCGCCCCAAAAAAGTGCAGTTTTCCTTCAAGCATTCAAACCACTAATGATTTTAAGCCACCAGTTAGAGAGCACTACTAAAAAACACACAATAAAAAATGCTTGACATTTGTGTATAAGATAATTAATGTGTTGATTCACCACTAGCTGCGCCCTTCCTACCTTCCCCCACTGACTGTTAACCTACCCCTTCTGTCTGCAGTCTTGTGTGCAGCGTGTTCTGGTGGCTAAAGGCGCTCGTTAAAGTCCATAACTTACCTCATGTTTGAAGCTAATGGGAAGAATACTGGCTGTAGTGAAAAATAAATTACATTTTTCGCCCCTCGCTCTTACTGCCCTCCTAACCTGCAGTGTAATATGGCAGCGGTTGAGAGTATGCATTACACTTTATACACATTAGAATTTATCTGTGTTGCACAACGCTGACTGATGCATTTGGAAATAATGTAGTGAGGCTGGGTAATACAGGAACCTCTGCAACTAATGGACAGCTCTTGCTGGCTGCCGATGTATATCATTCAGCTGGACTACCTCATCAAGTCCAAAGCTGGCGTCCAAGCAGGGCTAGCCATTCGGGCTTGACATTAAGACTGTTGCAGTAAAAGCCAATCCCTTTCCTAAGTCAAAATCACTTTTATTCATTCAACACCTAGTACTGTTTGTCCTTCACTGACATGTAAACTAGAATTTGTCACTAATACTCAGTGGAGTGCATGTATTCCTGTATACAGGAAGAAGAAGCAGAAATGATATGTATTGCATCATGACGGTGTCCGTGCGTTGCTGTTTTGATTGGGATAGCCGGATTGTTTACAATAAGGCATGTAAACAGGTTATCCCAAATGTTTTAGAAACCAGATTATTTACCTTAATCATATATTGAAAAATGTAAACGTACTGACAGCATGTAAACGAAAAAAATTTGCCACACCACATTTATAGGGATTTTCTTTCTTGGCATATGATGTGCTTTGCAAAATTTGTTGACAAAAATAAACAAAAAGATCATAAGAGGTAAAGGAATGTAAACTTACAATACTTTTGATTGGCAGACACATGAACATATACTCATTAGACACCCATCCATCCATTATTGACGGACTTTAGGTATCTTTTCAAATGTCAAATTCAAGTACGTTTTCATTGGATTTGAAGTTAAATTTTCAAGTTTTTCAACTGTGATCAGTTACAGTATGCTGCTACAGAAGCAGCAATGCTAAAAAAGCTTTACTGTACTTTTCCAAAGTAAGGTCAAGAACAATGGATAGAATCCCAGCAACACTGAGGTGAAGGAGGACAGAGAATGAATAGCATGTGCATGTGGCTTCTCCAACAGAGACACACTAATAGGAGCATAACAGAGGAGGAGAAGGTGGTCCCCGGGAACCAGCATAAAGCGCCTTCCAACATACTTGCAAAATTGGCCTGGATCATATAATGATGTCTTCTTTGAAATGCATCTGTAATCAGAGCAGGAATGTATGCTTTGATATGAAGAATGACTAAAATTCCTCAGCTGTCCAGAACAATGTGGTTTGGACTGTAAGTACTATAGGGAGCAAGGGCAAGGGCAAGGGATGAGCCGGATATTTGTTATAAACAAGTGACCGTTACATATAATGCATTTTTGCCAGATATGAGTATGAGTACATTTCGTCATTATCTGTATTCATGTTTAAAGAAAATGCTCATTATGTATTCACTCTTCACGCTCTGTGATTGGCCAGTGGCACACACACCTCTCCCGAAACGGGATGAGGTGTGAAAGGCTGACAGATTATTGTTATGTTTATTGCCACGTTTGCATAAATCACCAACTTTACACAGCATGTATTAAATAATTATAATATATATAAATAATTAAAGAAGAAAATCTCAGTGATCACACAAACACATACGTATACCTGAATAATAAACTATACATATAGCAACTTCTGATCAATCTGAATCCATTTCAGACTTAAAATAATGTACATTATTAAGACCAGCTTTAAGCTCTGCAGATTTCCACACCCACTTCCGGTTCATGCCCCGCCCAGTATGGGAGCCTCCAGGCTTCTTCTCCATCCCTCCTCTGTCCTGCACATATATCAACGATATTGATATATATCGATATTCTTAAAATATCGATATATATCGCCAAGCCCTACTATCTACTGACATACCCAATCACATTTCACTGCATATTTCATTATTTCATTGTGTCTCAAAGTTAAAAAAAAACACTTTATTTATCCCCGAGGGGCCATTTAAAGGACACAGAGAGCAGCATATGGAATAAAAATGTAAGAAGCAGACAAGGACAAGTGAAAGAGCAGACACTACTGAACACATACATACCTAAAAGAATAAATAGTAATTAAATATTTTTTAAAAAAGTATAACAAGCTAAATGGAGCTTGTGTGAAATCTGGATAGGGAGGGGTCCATGTTCAGAAGCTGGACTGCTGTAGAGACAAAGGTAGCCCTCCTCCTTTGTGAAATCTATGCTCATCTATGGTCGCTACAATGAAAAAACTGTAAGCAAGTCAGATTACCTTGAGAAGGTGCAGTCAAATATCTATGGACAGCTCCCTACACAAAGGTTTGGTGGAAACTCAAACTGGAGGTAAACAGATAGCAATAACCCAAAATTCTGTCATTAGATGATTGACTGCTATGGCCAGAATAGCTGTGCTCCATAGCAAGTCCAATTTCATGTAATTGGTGCGAGCTGATTGTTTACTGAAGTGCACATTTCCAGTGCATGGCTACCATGGCACTGCAACATGTTTTATTTCATTATTTCCTTTATGTCATTTCAGAGGTGCTATCATTTCTAATTTACCAGACTACATCATCCCATCTGCACAGGCTTGCCTTCAACTGGGCTCATCAGACCCACAGAAGCACTTCTTTTCCTTTTGGGAATGGTCACCAATAATGCCTTCCAATTTTAGAGCAGTGAATTAAACCAGCCGTGGATTGACAATTTCTGACTGTATTTATTTTGGTGTAATAGTCCTGCTTGCCTGATAGATGTCCTCACACCATTGGCCTCTGCTTTGATGTGGATTATCATTAAACCCCATATGCTTGCCCCCAGTCACCCTGTCAGCACCTTTTGATGTTTCCTATGTGCCCTTCCAGATAGAATTACTAATAAGGAGTTATTATAATTGTGTTTCTTGGTGAATGAAAAAGGTGGACCCTCTGGCATAAATCCTAAAGTGTCTGGTTGGAAAAAGAATTGGTGCTGATGACTTGCAGGTGCCAGCTTTAATGAGTTTACGGGCATCTATGCTCATTTAATGGCAAAGATGCATACATTACATACAATGGAAGGGTCATTAAAGGTTAACAATAATTTGTGACTATCACTGCAATGATTGCCTCTAAAGCATTTGACAGTAGGATTCTTTCTGGCTTCCTGGAGATAACAAATAAATAGGGATGCTCTAATGTGGGTTTTACAGACATGGACAAAATTGTTGGTACCCTTTGGTTAATGAAAAAAACTAAAAATGGTCACAGAAAAAACTTGAATCTGACCAAAGTAATAATAAATAAAAAATGAAATTTAAGCAATAAAAGTCAGACATTGTGTTGTTTGTATCTAAAGTTACTTGGTAAACTTGGAAACAATGCTCAATACATCACACAATGTACTGTGGCACACTGGAGGGCACATATTTCCCCTTTCTCTGTCGCTGTCCGTCCCAGCCGCCCTGCTGCAGCCGGACTTGTACGTAATGTCACTTGAAGGAGCGTCTGTCATATCACCATGGTTACTGCTAAGTGACGAGGGACGACTGTACTCAATTTAAGTGAGGCACAGTGATCAAAACTAAAATGATTTCTCATCCAAATATGATAACATAAGTTCATAGATATATTTACTATAACACTGTCATATAATTCACTGTATTGAAAGTCTGCGCTGATGGGCACCACTGGAGTCTGGACAAATACCGGACAGTTCTCCCAAGTCTTTAGTTATTTAGGATTTACAGAAAGCATCATTTCCTTCATGTAGTATTGTTTCTCTCACACACACTTCTCAGACTTTGTCCATCTTCTAGCCATCCACACCTCATTCAGTATGGTGGTAATGCATTGGAAGGGAGAAGCAAAGTCACACTACATTAGTTTGGTGGTGGCTGTTGCTGTAGAGAGCTATTACTCTTCGGTGACAGTATCAAAGAGAGCGGTAGAGTTGGGCTATGCACAGCATCCTACTCTCTCTCTCGGTCGCCATGCACCACTCACAGGAAATTGCCTCATACTTCAGCAGGCAAGGGGTGAAACAGCAGTGACACCAATGCATGTGTCACTTTCCGGGCCTAGGGCTTGGGTGCAAGTGGACTGTGGTGTCACACACAAATGCCGCCTTGGGACTAGTAGAGCACTGCCTTGAGGAGGCGAGGCTGGGCAGGGCTGCTGAAGCTGACTTCTGATTGAATTCACTGACGAAAAAAAATAAAAGACTGTGAGATATTAGTATTTTTATAGTGTCATGGTTGTATGTGGTAAACACAATAAAGTGATTTATTCTTTGTACAGGCCACACAGCTACACTGTGTTTGCATGTTTTCCCCGTGCATGTGTGGGTTTTCTCTCGGTACTTCGGCTTGCTCCCAAATTCCAAAAACATGCATGTTAGGCTAATTGGCGACTCCAAACTGTATGCCTTTCTCTTTTCTGTGTGTTGTAAACATACAAAGATTCTATAGATATAAATTTAATGCACCTAAAATGCACCTAATTGGAAACACATATTCCGCCCATAAAGCCTTCTGAAAAAAAACAATGCTCCATTTACATGTAATGTGACATGCATTTAAATTGAGCAATTAATGTTAGCTATTATTGAATGTATGGCTTATTCCAACAACATGAATGTAAATTGTTGGTCACCTCTGTGAGATTGTTTTTGTGTGCATTCGAGCCACACATTGAATACCAACAGCTGTGGGTGACCAGGATGCCAGTTTTTTTATTTGGTCCAAACAAACATTTACACAGTTTAATTCGTAATTGTGAATAAAAGAAATTTCTTGGCATCGGTTCTTTTAAACCACTATCGGTAACATATGCTGGCATATGCGAATACACCACTATCTGAATCTGTTCACCCATCAAGATTATCTGTATCTTTACTCGGGTGGGACATAAATCGGAAGTAGGTGTAGTTTAATCAGAAATGAGTAGAGGTTAAATCTGTAAATTATTTCTATAGGAATAAATAATATATTACATGTGAAATTGACATGGATTGATCAGAAGTTGCTGTATGTATTGTTTATTATTCAGCTGTAAAGTGTATGTGTGTGAGACTTTATTCTTTAATTATTTTTAATGAGTTCTGTGAAGTTGGTGATTCACGCAAACATAGCAAACAAGAAAATAATCTGTCAGCCTTGTTGACTATTTTTCTCAAAAGCACTGTGTTCCGTACTACAAGTTTTCCAACTGCCAAACCAGCCAAAGCAAGCATATGAATAATAAAAGAAAAGGAGCCCTGACATTCACTGTTTTCAACTTTTAACTTTCTATGCCTGTGGTCTGGTAGGAGGCTCTGAAGCCTATATCCTCTTCTCCTACCCTCGCTCATCCAATGTTTCCACTTCATTCCGAGCATATTCTGGACAATTTGTGCATTTGGACATGACCTCCTCACCTGTGGGGTTTTGTGGACTAAATGAGTGGTTAGTATGTAGGCCACACAGTTAGGAGATCGGAAAGACCTGGGTTAGAATCTCCTCTTGTGGAGTTTGCATGTTCTCTTTGTGCATGCGAGGATTTTCTCCGGGTACTCCGGTTTCCTCCCACATTCCAAAAACATGCTAGGTTAATTGGTGACTCCAAATTGTCCATAGGTATGAATGTGAGTGTGAATGGTTGTTTGTCTATATGTGCCCTGTGATTGGTTGGCGACCAGTCTAGGGTGTACCCCGCCTCTCGCCCAAAATCACTGGGATAGGCTCCAGCATACCCCCCGGGGACCCTAGTGGCATAGAAAATGGATGCATGGAATATTGAATCTTACTTTGTATTCATATTATATATATATTCATATTATATATTTGAGGGCGGCACTAGTGGTTAGCGCGCAGACCTCACAGCTAACAGACCAGGGTTCAATTCCACCCTAGGCCATCTCTGTGTGGAGTTTGCATGTTCTCCCCGTGCATGCGTGGGTTTTGTCCGGGTTCTCCGGTTTCCTCCCACATTCCAAAAACATGCTCGGTTAATTGGCCAATCCAAATTGTATAAATGTGAGTGTGAATGGTTGTTTGTCTATATGTGCCCTGTGATGGGCTGGTGAGCAGTCCAGGTTGTACCCCTGAAGACAGCTGGGATAGGCTCCAGCACGCCCGCGACCCTCGTGAGGAAAAAGTGGTAGAAAATGAATGAATGATATATTTGATATTTTTGATATATTCATATATCACAGTCAGATCTGGAACCAATGAACCGTGATAAATGAGGGATGACTGTACTAGATTAATCATGTCATTGTCAAGCTAGAATAACATGCGGTGGTTTAATCGAATGCAAATTATTTTTAAGCAATACAGCAGATCCCAATTAAAAGCAATGTTTATACAAGTACCTATATGAGACAACAATATCATTTGCTAATTCACATGAGTAAAAATCCTGGTCAGCATCTTATTTAAATAATATATTTTTGAGCATATGTCATTATGACATTTTAAAATAAAATGGAAATGATGTTTGAAGATTAAACATATGAATCATATTCCACTGAATGAGCGGTGTGAAAATGCGTTGATGCATTCAAGCCCCCCTTTAGCATCTTGCCACACCACACCCATATTTCTGTGCACATGTCTCAAGAGGACAAATGTTTATTGTCATTATAAAGCAGGCTTTGTTGTGATCGCTCGTGCTGTCTGTCCTTCTCTCCTTGTTTCGCAGCTTCTTTCATTTTGTGCTGCACGGGCTGGGGTTGGGGGCGGCGGGGGGATTGATGCAGCCCGTCGCCTCTGCAGCCCTGTGATTAGAAAAGGAGGGAGGGAGAGTGCTTCTCAGCAGGGCTCTGTTTTATATTCATCAAAAGAGCTGCCTTTGATTTGCTCCTTCTTTGACGTGTGACAGCATGGACTGCAGCACCACACTGCTGCTAACGAAATTGCACATTTTGCACTCACCCACCCTCACCCCTTCGTTCCACTCTTTCCTTTCTCCCTTCTTGCCCCCTCCACCCAAATATTGCCACTGTCCCCCACCGCTACCTTTCAACCTTGTAGCATATGCCTCAGGCCAATTCAACAGCATATTCATTTCTTCATTATTATCAATATTACCACTCTATATAAATCATCCATTTTTTCCAAGGTCATTCCATGCCCCCACCTTTTCCTTGCACCTCCCATCTTGAAAAAAAAAACACTCTAGCTTTTAAGAGATGCAAAAGGAAAACACATAAGATGCCGAAAATGAATGACTTGGTTTCTCAATTGTTTGTCTTGCACTGATAGTGTGCATTGTTTATTGTCTTAGTCTAGGCATGGTCATACTGTAGCTTTACTTTCCCCCCCATCTTTGGCACACTCAAATGACTTTCAGTGCACACTGTTTGACAAAACCTGTGGATCTCACCATGTTGACAAAGGAGGCCGTCCGATAACCACCCTCAACTATCATATCAGTCAATTTGGCTCAGTCTGTGATAACCCATGCTGTGATCACATACACATTCTACATACACATTCACCTTGCTGTTCAAACACTGTCCCCAATTTCATTGTGCTTTACACACGCCCACTTGGACACACAGCAGCGTTTGCTCAGGACCGCTCTGTACCACAGAGACTCAGCTGGTTATTAACAGCATGAATAATTTAAGAATTATTCAACTCTGCAAACACTGCCAGAAAGACTATAGAAAACACGAGTGGGAAAGATTGTGTGTGCAAGCATACAGTATGTGCATCGGTTGGTGTGTGGTTAGTTTGTGTGTGTGTTATTTCTGACTTCCTTATTTTTTATCTTTGCAGTTCAAGCTAACAAGGTTAACCAATGGTAGATGTAAGACACTTGCAGAGCTGCAAGTGGCTATTCGGCCAGGTTGATGTGGCTCCTTTTGGAATGCTCAAATATTTTTTTAACACACGAGTGGGGAAAAATGTGCATTTTTCAAAAAATTTAAAAATATCTGACTTTCTGTCAGACCAGGTTTGGAAGTGAGTCCTGAAAGAAGTTTGGGATGGAACACTCGGGTTCAGAGGGCGTTGCAAAACTGTTCCTTTGTGATGTCACAGAGGGGCGGGCTTCTTTATGGGCGTGGTTGTAGGCCAGATACACTCTATACCAGGGGTCTCAAACATGCGGCCCGCAGGCCAAATGTGGCCGCAGGACACTAGTTTGTGGCCCCCGCCTTGATATGAAAGTTTAATGTTAGTGCGGCCCGCGCAAGTTTGATATGGATGCGGTATGGTATCATGTACCCAGAAAAAATTATTACGTTTGATTAATGTTCATGTTAAAGGTTAAATAACTGTTAATAGTTATCCTCCCTATCCGTGTGGAAGTGGTAAGTTTTTGGCTATTTAAGTTTAAAGGAAATAACTTGAAGGCTACTGTTTAGGTTGCTAGCTCTCTAGTTTGCCAGTTAGCATGTGTCTCAAGACCCTGCAGTTGCTCAATATGTTGTGAAATCAAGTATAAATGTGACTATAGTCGTGTTTTGTCATGTCTACAGGGCTCTAATAATGCTTTGTTAATTTTAACCTGAAAAAAATAATTTGTCTACCCACCAACTATATGTGGTTTCTTAAGTTTTTATTTTTTGCCGTTTTATTATTATTATATTTATTTATTACTGATTGATTGATTTTCTTTATTCTTGATTTGTTTATTTATTTTTCCTCTTATTTTGTGTAGAAAAATAAAAATTAAGATATTTGAGAACAGTGGAATGTTTTATCAGAGCTTTTCTTGTAGAAAATCGTAACCAAAGCAAAGTTTATTCATTTTTCTGTTTTTAATAAATGTGTTTTTTTTTTTTTTTGAAAACCTGATGCGGCCCAGTCTCACCCAGACCCTAGCTCCAGTGGCCCCCAGGTAAATTGAGTTTGAGACCCCCGCTCTATACCTTCTCCCAAGCTCTGCTTCTGTGTTTACATTGCACATTTTTTGTTAAACCACGCCCACTTCTGGTTTATGCCACACCCACTCCAAGTACAGATATAGATAGAGATCATTTAGATGAGTGAACAGATAGAGATACAGATAGTGGTGCACTCTCATCCCTAGTAGATATTCCTTTCAGCTGGCTTCTATTCCACAGCAATGCCTCCTTGATTTTTTTTTTTGTTCATGAACTGTATGATGACAACGGTGGTGATGTTCTTTCTGCTAGACATCGGAATGGATGTATTGATTTTGACCTCCACATTCACACCTTTTCATTGCAGAAAGTTGGCCACCTGTTGTTCTGTTGAAGCAGCATCATCTTGTTCTCCGCTGCCCTGGAATAAGACCTGCGTGTTATGTGAAGCCCAGTCACAATCACATCATTCATGTTTGTAATGCCCCAAACTTTACACATCATTTGCAATACAATGTGATCAATATTATAATTATCTAGGAAGTGATGCGGTATCATTCTTCACTTCTTGAATGTGTTTTGTCAAGTACTTTGTTACTGCCCTGTGTATCTTTTCATTCAATGGTTCAACATCTCTCTTATGTCGTTCAAGATCATTTTTACTTCTCAGAGACTTGGATAGATCCTTTAGGGAGCTGCAATAATGGAATGAAAGACAGGCTAGGGAAGTCCTCCTCCTCTGCATTCGCTGTGACAGAAGCCTTTTTTCTGCCGATTTTATTTGTGGTCCGTAACTTTGAATTTTGGACATTAGCAACTGCTCGCTTGTCTTGATAGTTCTTCACGCCAGACGGTATTCAAGCCAGTGGTGTCAACAAAGAGATCTATAATTATCGAGATCTTGAGTTTGTCGAGAACTGTGTTCAGGGAACGTGCCAAAATAGTAACGAAACTTTTGAATCAGTGCTGAGCTTAAACAAAGCAATCCTCAGATTTCTTGTCCTTCATCCACTCACCAGTTCTCTTTTTCTCTACTTACTGGACTACTTAGTCTGTTTCCCCTAAACCCATACTTCATTCCCTCATCAGCTATTCACTCGTCAAACCACTATACAGTTATCTCAATTGTTCCTTGCCAGAATTTTTACGATGGATGTCATTACTCACTGTCAGTCGTCTACAATCTGTACTTCATTATTCCTGAGATCTGGTATCTGCCTTTTTTTTACTTCTGGGATCTGTTACTTGATCTGTTTTTTTTTTCTACATCTGTTTTTTTTTATTTGACTACATTTTCAGCAGATCCTTTTTGCCTCTCATACTGGTTTGGACCCATGACACAATTCCCTTAGTTTAGCTCAGTGTACTTATAACGTACTGTGCTATATTCATTTTTATAATAATAATAATGGATTGGATTAATATAGCAGCATCCTTTGTGTGTGCTCCGGGAGTACGGGATTGGTGGTGTGCTACTACGTGCCATTTGGTCCTTGTACAACCAGAGCAGGAGTTTGCCAGCAGTAAGTCGAGCCTGTTCCCAGTGAACCTTGGCCTCCGCCAAGGCTGCCCAATTCTGTCCATGAAAACAGAATCGGTCATTTTATGGACAGAATTTCTAGGCGCAGCCAAGGCGTCGAGGGAGTCTAACTGGGGGGCCTCTGGATCTCATCATGCTATTTGTCGACGATGTGGTCCTGATGGCCTCTTCGAACATACACCTTCGGCGTATACTGGGACGGTTTGCATCTGAATGTGAAGCTTCTGGGATGAGCAGCAACTCCAAATCAGAGGCCGTGGTTCTCAGTTGGAAAAGGGTGGAGGTCTCCCTATGGGTTGGGAATAAGGTCCTACCCCAGGTGGAGGAGTTAAAGTATCTTGGTGTGTTGTTCATGATTGAGCAGAGGTGGGAGTGTGAAGTCGATAAGCGGAACACGCTGTGCATTGCTGTGCAGACCTGCATTGAAAAGGCCACAACATTAGGTACAGGGTGAAATCAAGCATTTATGGCTGGCATAAAATATTACTCCTCTCTCAATACATTGCAGTATGCACCTTTCAATCTTAGACTTGTTTCATAAAATACACGGTGTCTTTAACAGGACAGCGGGCACAATCATGCATCAGTCACTGACATTGTTTTTTTTTTTTTACTTGTTTCGGGAGGTGTCTAGAGATGAAAAATGAGCACTCATAACATGACAAGACGCGCAGCATGTTGTATGCTACCCTGCTAATGTATGCATACTGAAATTTTGATGTAAATGTTCAACTTAAACCGAAAAACACGGGACGAAACAAGGTTCAACTGTATATTGTATTGTGTGACACTACACATTGCATTGTGTAATTCTATTTACTATGCAGACTCTCCCTTTATAATGTGTCCTGGTGTTAACTCTAACTATAATTAGATACGTATAGTTTCAGTTGACCCCTTTAGTTGACCTCCTGGCAGCCAGACTGTCATTACAGTACATCTCTAATAGTAGTAGCAAAGATTTGGCAGTGAAACTACTACACTCTTATTACATCACAAAAATGCTGGACAACATATCTCCAAATTGAGTTGACGTTTCTTCACTATCTGACATATCCACTTATCGCCGTGGCTACTGCTATGTAAATTATATTGAGAGGAAGAGGCAAAGGGTTGTTTTTTTTTAACGTTTTCAAAGGAATACTGTATATTGTTTTATTTATGGCAGGTCTGCACTATACAGTCAGTTTTGTGCATTGCTACCATGTTAGTGGTTCATCTTTAGCCTTGTTCTTCTTCCTGCTGCTGACCTCAAGAGTATTTGATAGGTTTTTCAACATAGCTGAGCCTCGGAAACTCACCTCCTTTGTTCTCTCAGGAATGCATGCCAAATTCAATGGAAGGTAGTAAATAGAAAGGCTTTAAAGTCAGTACTTCTTACCCGATAAAGCAACACACATATTTGTGCACTTGGCAGACACAATTCAGTTTCCCAGAGGAGATAAAAAAATAAACATTCAATAATAAAAGTGGATCACAAATACTACACTATACCAGAACTCATCTAACTGATATCTCCTTACTTGAATCCTTTAGTTTATCCCAAACAACAAATAATGTAAGTCTTCGTGTGGCATAATGCATGATGCCAGTTGGAAATCAGAAGCTTGTGTGTTTGGTTGTGAAACTTCAGAGGTTCGCTAACAACTCAAGTCAAGATTCAGATCTGAAATTGAGTATTTCTTTTTCATCACTTGAAAAATGAAAGTTAATGCAACTGTAAGTTGGTATTGTTGTTTGAGTATTACTTATTGATTTGTGCAGCAGTTTGTAAAAAACAAAAGGGCGAGACAAGCAGCATTTGCGGCATTGTGAATGTGTGAGCATACAAAATGAGTATATCTGAGCGGGCCTGTGTGAATCTCTTCTGTGTTTTGATTAGCTCTCAGTGGAGTGTTAAGTTCAGGTCTTCTTACAGATCTAACATTCCCATCGTTATCCCAATTGGACAGCTGATGGGATGGCAGATGGAACGTCGTGCACATACTGTATGAATGGCCAGCAATACGCATCCATAATTTTAAGGCAAAGAATTACACTGCTAACTTGAGAGTTTTGGCAAGTTGTTTTTCAAGCCATATTGTTCCTATTCTAAGTGTACTTTTCTGATTTCTTTTTCTCAACAAGTGTCAGTTGTCAATCTTGCTTTCTGTGTTACTTCAATAAATCCAAGTACTTATATTGCACACCTAACATGCTTTGTTTGTTTGAATGTTCCTCTGAGGTTGAAAAAGTCACAAATGAGATCTGTTTATTTGTCAGGATCGCCATTAGCACTGCTCGTTAAAAAAAAGTTGACAAAATCTAATGAATCACATTTCACTATTAATTTTAGTGCTTGTAGACTTTTTGTACAAAATGCACTACGTTCTTGAGAGAACATGTTTTTTTTTCAGGTGTGAACACAATACTAAATGTGACTAAAATAATATTACCATATACTGTTGCTGTGTCTCAATTCTCACCGTTTCCAAAGCACATTCAAAGGATACCAACATAATACACAACACAGTCAGTGAAGTCAGAATATTAACTGGGACATCTTTCTATATTCAGCATTTGAAAATATGTCAGATATTGATTTAAATGCTGTCCTTCATATTCTGACTGGAAAATGTATTTTACGTTCTTTCCAAGCTTGTCACAAATGCAATTTCCGCTCTTTGTATAACGTTACCTTTATCATACCTTACAAGTCAAGATGGAGAAGATGAAACTAAGCAGTGTAGCTTTTTTGCTATCAGCAGCACATATGTATGTTGCTTCATGATGAAAATCTTTATTTGTAAGAAAGAAGTAGGTTGCTTTGCTGTTGACTGAGAAATACTAATTAAAATCTCCGGAGACCTGGAACGTTCGTAGCTGAACTTCCCATTGCTCCGTAAATGTCTTTCCATTTTTCCAATTTCACACTTGGTAAAATATGTCTGTCTTTTTGGAAGCATTTACTATAAATTAAAATGAAGCAATTACAGAGCTGAGTTGGGTTTGTCTTCTATACTGTAATATATATAATTCTTATTCTTATTATTTACTTATTCACCTAGCTCCTTCCTAACCTAAAGATTGTGCAACATAAGTGGGTTACAGTTGGATCAGTGTTGCGTTTTTTTTTCTCAATTGATAAGACACTAAATTCCATGCACTGCACAGAGCCACCAACTCACTGTGCATACCTCTCAAAAACAGGACTCTTGTGTCAAAACCCTGGAAACTACTCATGGCTTGCACTCAGTTTCCAAAACTCTTGCACTCTTTCTGCACCTGGTCCAGGACCATGACCCAGATAAAGACTAAGACCCACACAAAGAAATCGAATTCCAGATGAAATGCATGCCAAAGTCACTGATAATGTGCTGATTCATGGAATGACTATGAAAAAAACAGTAACTGTAACACCCAACCAGAGCAGATACACAGTGGGATCAATTGTTTGAAGATTTAAAGAGGATAACCGATATGAGCAACTCCATTATACACGCACTTTACAGTATAGGTTTTGTGTACTTTTACCTTTTATAGAGTTGTAAGATTGCGTGTCATGGCAGGAAGACTGCCTTTGTTTAACCAACATCGAGAGGTCTTGATATTGAAAAACAGGATCAGCATGAAGCAAGTCTGCAACGTTGCCTTGAACTATCTCAGAGTGAAAGAACAGCCATTTGAATATGTGCAAGTGAGTATATGTAAACAATGTGTTTGCTTGTGCAAATGTATGCCGAGGTACTTTTAATCGTCCAACACTGTTCTCCTTCATTTTAGGAGGTTAGGAATTTTATTTTGTTCCCTCCTCTCTCTTAGTGGTGTTCCCCTTTTTACCCCTCCTTCATTGCCCGATCATCCTGTCTTGTCCACCCCTTGTCTCACTGCATAGTATGTTGTATATTTATGGACGGATGATTGCACAATTTTACTTGTACTTTTGTATACGTGGCCATATCATTCAATACCAGCAGTAAGAAATGTTCTTAGAATATTGCAATAAATGTCATCTATAATCCTGGTTCACGAGTGCTAGTACAGAAAATGTACATGAGTGACTTTTTCTGTTTATTGTGCCTTCGTTACAGTTTTTCAATGGGATTCTGATGATGGGCCACATGAATAGATCTGTAGTTGCGGCTGGTTTCATCCTGGCCAGGAAGAGAAGAAGGAAAAATATCAATATCATAGGACAGCAGCCTATAATCAACGTCACATGTCAGTGTAGGGGCAGTGTAACTGTGTGTGCTACAGTAAGCGATCCTTGAGTAATTTACTGTCATGCAGTTTTGTGCGCATACAACACCCAAGCATTTGTTGACTTTCCTAGATGGACCTACTACTGGGTGAAACAGGACGTTTGGCAAGAAGACACAGTTTTTGTTGTCTGGGATGATGTTTTTTTTATTTATTTTCGTAGAGGACTGGTTCAATATTAACCCTCGCTTTAGTGTGTTTTTCAGCAACCATATTCTCCCTGAATCCTATAGAAGAATTCTTCTCGACATGGAGGTGGAATGTTTATGAGCAGCAGCTCTCTATTCAGGAAAATCTCTCTCTTGATGGTGTTGGCATGTGATGTTTCTGTTGATTCATGTCAGTGCTGGGTCTTTCTTTCCACCTTACCTGACCAGAGAAAACATAGCTTGTGATGTTGATGACGTCCTGTGGTCTGACCAGGCTGAAAGAATCGATGTAGTAAACATTTGCATACTGTACTATGCATGTCAAAAAAAAAAAAGATTTTGTATTTAACAGTGTAATGTCCTACTTTTGCTGTGTGTGGCAATTTTGGGCACCTGTTTAGCTAAAACTGGGCATTATTTGATAGAACAGATACAGAACTCATTAAAATGTGCAAGTGTACCTAATATTGTGTCTGATCAGAGGACCCTCAATTTCATTGATTTATAAGGCTTTGTGAAATTCTTAGCTTTTGAATTGGGATGTTTGTTGTTTGGAGATGGTTGCATAATCTTCTGAATCTACAAAGCTAAAACCAGTAGAAAATGATGTCATTTAGAGGGCTTTCCTTGAAAATATCCCCTTTAGATGTTAAAAGGTCACAAAAACAACCTTTTCTAGGTGTTGAGCTTGAAGCTGTAAATGCCGTTCTATCGTATCTCTCTTATTCACTCTTCTGTTATCATCATTCCTCTCGCCTCCTTTACTGCAGGTCTCTCCAGCATTTATTAATGCTAATTTATGCAGCCTGGCTAGCACAAAACTAGCAGGGAGGTGTCCTTTTCCTTGATTACCAGCAGCGAGGGTAGGGCTATGGGAAGCTGGGGTGAGGGTGACCTGGACAGACAACTCATTTAATTTAATACATTGGAGCATGCAGAAGTCGGGGAGTTGAGGCGAGGGAGGGAGATAATCAAGCGGCTGGGCCCTTATAAATGTGCTCTGAGATGACAGAAGAGATTGGATTTGGAAACGAAGAGCAAAGCCATGCGGAACACAGTTGATTGATTTCATTCAAGTGATCGTACCCACTGATGGGGAATGAGTTATTTTATTTATTTTTTTCCACAGGAGCAGGATCTGATTAGTTTTTTTTCCCTGTGCTTTTCTTTTTGTAATTCATCAGAAGCATTTTTCATTACCTATTCCTTATTCAGCAAACTTACCCCTGAAGGGCTTAGAGATAAATTATCAGTATATGTTTCTTTTTGGCAGCAAAATAGAAACATGGCTGCCTTGTTATTGTTTATAAGTTTAAAGTGGGAATAATACATAAAATGTAGATGCAAATGCAGGATGTTCAGAGTTATCATTATGATAACTCTGATTCCATCTCTTTGCGAACCACATTACAGTTATCACCACCTATTGCATTGAGCAGACCTAAACGGAATCTATGTTTCCACTGAGCGGTCCAACTGAGGCTTTAAACACCACACATCCATCAGTGCAATCCACACTGTGACGAATGTCAGGAAATGTGACGGTGACATTGGCAGACAAATTATGGCAACCTCTGTGGCTTCTTGGTTGAAATACAGTATGTAAGCAAACAACCTAAGCATGATCACATTATTCCGGAGGACATACAGACGTTGTTCCCTATTGTCATTTTGCTTAAAGGTGACCTATTGTGCTGCAGCTTTTTTTCCACTTTTCTGACCTGTAAATGTAGTTTGTTGTATTCTTGTGTTAAACGATGCCAAAGTTTCAGATAATGAGGTTTGTGCATTTGGAAGTGAGCCCTGAAAGAAGTTTGGGATGGCTCAAAAAGGCCTCGTAAAACTGCCTGATTCCCTACCAGCAAAAGAAAAGGATTTTAATCTGTCAGCATTTCATACTGGACTGTTTGGGGAACATGGGTCAGTATGCAGCTGGACTAGCCAACAAATTTGCAGAACCCCGACTCCTTTCCAACGTTACTTGGTTGTGTAGAATAGTCAGAAGAGCAAGTAGTAAGTAACAATTTATCAGTGTCTTGTGTTTATTTTGTGTACGTCATGGAGCAAAAGCGCTTGCATACAGGGAGTGGGGTTGCTAATAGTTTCCCAACACTATTAGTGGCCACATTTGGTTACCCATGCTGTAGAAAACCTAACGCTAAAATGCTAAAGCAACTTACCATTGAGAGAGAGAGTCTTGAAGTAACATCTTTTCTTGAGAAACTTCAGACCTTTACTACTTATCGGCTTCAGGATCCAACACATATGGTAAGTTTATTATCAACTCCTATACCGTGTGTATCTAGAGGCGGGCCTATGGGAATACATTAAAATTGACCACAAAATCCAAATAAATACAGCTGAATATGTGCAGATTCTGGAAGAACTATAAAGCTTTGTGCGCCGGTTATCATGTGTAGCTGCTCTATAGGAGTACACAACGAAAAATAGGTCCCCTTTAATGAAATGCTTCTTGAAATCAACACAGTTTTCACGAATTACATTTAGCATTGCCCAGGAAATGCAGACCGCTTTCATTTGCCGTCAAAGTCAAAGCAGAGTCGCAAAGCAAACATTATTCTCCCTTAGCAAAGTTCACAGGAAGTGTTTGAGATTCTGGTGGTGCATTATATACTTTATGATTGCAGGTTGAACCAGATGGATGACAGATGAAAAATACATGAAGAGAAAAGACAAGAATTATATACTCTGTTCAACAGGACATACAATGAAAACTGAAATGTATTTTGTCAAATGTGGTAGCTGTGTCTACAAAAGGAAGTGGTGTGCTTTGACTTATGGAGGGCTAACGTGTGTGCATGTGTAATTGGCAGCGTTTGCTGCATTGTTGCTGGAAATAATCCTGTCAGCATAATCCTCCTGTGCGAGGTTCATTAATTGCATTTAAGAATGGATGCAATCTAGCTGAATGAAAACTTGCTTTCCTCAGCTTTCACGGTACAAAAGCCCAGTCGCCTCAAAGACCACTGGAGGCTTTTTCATTGCTTTTTCAAATTTCACTCCCTGTCATACCTTTCAAAGTTGGGATGAGTGTATAATAAATTCAGCAACTTGCAATTTCCAGTCATTCTTTTTTTTAAATAACAAGCTTAATGAAAATTGTTGTGATACATGATGAATTGCTATTGCTATTGCTATTGCTATTGCTATTGCTATTGCTATTGCTATTGCTATTGCTATTGCTATTGCTATTGCTAGTTCCATTACCATTACCATTACCATTACCATTACCATTACTATTACTATACTATGAATTACTATGTTCTATACAACAATTGCAAAGATAGTGTGGGTCACTTGCATAAACGTTACTTTGTAGATGTCAAATGACATCAGTTGTGTAAAGTGGTGAACAATACGGATAATATACGGATATACTAACTCAGTGGTAAGATGCCTATATCTATAATAAACCCTATCTGTTCATTTGTAGGACCTAGTAATGAAGACAAAAGTGAATTGTTGGATGACTTTGAGTGAAGTCCTGAACTATACTATGGAAATGTGTTTTCTACACTTCCACCTGTTAAACTATTATTCCATAATGAACTCATTCAGTACAAAAGATGTATTTATAAAGTTTTTCTTTTTACGCCCATTCCAATTTTTGTGACAGACAAAAAGAGGTGATGACACAACTGCACATTTAAAGAGATCATGTTTAGTGCCGTTTTGAGCCCTGAAAACGGCCACAAGGTGGCAGAAATGCTATTTTATAAGAGCTTGGCATGCATCTTTTGTGTTATAAGTGCTCCACAGCAAGCAGGAAGTTGAAAAAAATCAAAGCGTGTAGCATGCACAAGGTTATGTGAATGCTAATGCATGCACACACTCAGTTCAGTTCCAAATGTGAAAATTGTAAATAGTTCATTGCAATAGTTCATGTTGTGGCATAGTTGTTGTGGCAAAAAACATGCTAAGTTAATTGGTGACTCCAAGTTGTCCATAGGTATGACTGTGAGTGTGAATGGTTGTTTGTCTATATGTGCCCTGTGATTGGCTGGCGACCAGTCCAGGGTGTACTCCGCCTCTCACCCAAAGACAGCTGGGATAGGATAAGCTCCAGCACCCTCGTGAGGAAAAAGCGGTAGAAAATGAATGAATGAATGAATCTTTTCACAAAAAGCTGTTCTTTTCCCTTTTTTGTTGAAAACTGAAATTTTGCTGAAACTTACTTATGTTCTACTGCTGATTACTAAAGTTGGGTGATGGTCAAATATTTCTTATATTTGCTGTATTTGTTCTCAATAAATAATAAGGTGCTTAAATGAAATACAGAGCTCTGGCAAGCATTTTTGTCTTTGAAAGCATAACCATTTGTATCTTCCAAAATGAAAGTCAGGAAATCTATTTAGGATGGCCTCTACAGTTCTGGCTGTCAGAAAAACAAATGTTTAAAGCTAGAGGGCACTTCCACACTTGTTTAATAGCTACTCAGTGTACCTTAGTGAGTGTGTTTTTGCCCTGACTGCCAATAAATACTCAAGGACCAGGGAAGGTTTACCATTCTCATTTTAAAAAGATAGTTTCTTTTTTTGAGTAATATAATACAGGAAAAGTTCGTCTGTAGAGCCTTGAATATCAGCTGTGGATAGTCTGTTTTGGTAGAAGGCAACACAGTCTATAGAGCGCAATTCATACACATAATGCAATTCAATTTATTTGATCAAAACGTAGCTTATGTATGATCAATGCCATAATGCCAATCCACTATTGATATCTTCTAAAAGCATTTTCACTACAAGGACTGACATTTTTCATAAATACCCACATCTGGTAATGGTGCTTTTTATCAATTTTTTTCTTGCCTGCAATGTCGTATGTTTTTGGTTTTAGTCTTTCATTTACTGTAACTACTGGGTGAATGGCACACATACAGTCATGTATGATTTTCTTTATTGTATGCCATTGTCTTCTCTGACAGCACTTAATGCAGGTCTTTCAGGCATACCTGTCTCTTTCTTAATGTTTTTTTTTCTCCCATCCCCTTTTTTTCCCCTGCCTGATGACGGGAGGGAACTTACCATGCAATTCACGTTGATCCTCGAATGCAGCTGTTGCTATGGTGGTTGCTAAGGATTTAGCCGAGAGTGACGTGACAGGTCCAAATGTTGAATGTGTCCTTCTATCAGAAGGCAACGGTGGAGGAATGAGCAATCACCTCAGAGTGATTCACATTTATCTTTTGAAAGATTGGAAATGATTTTCAAAAGATACAAGCGAAGTCATTCCATACATCCATCTGTTTTCTATGCCGCTTATCCCGACTAGGGTCAGTAATTAAAAGACGTAAACCTTTCAGAAATATGAGAAATGAGCATTATATTTAGGGTTGGGGGATATTTTTTATATACCGGTATAGATTCTTCCAATGATAAGAAAATGATTTATACCGCCATAAATGATAACTGTAAATAAGCCGAGTTGCATGCCGCTGCGAACTTTGATACATAAGATGAATGAAATGCTGTCATTGTGAGGAAAAGGAACGTTTGTGTGGGGAAGTGTTTACTAAACCGCTTCCTACAGAACTATTCATTCATTCATTTTCTACCGCATTTCCTCATGAGGGTGACAGGGGTGCTGGAGCCTATCCCAGCTGTTTTCGGGCATGAGGTGGGGTACACCCTGGACTGGTCGCCAGCCAATCACAGGGCACATATAGACAAACAACCATTCACACTCACATTCATACCTATGGACAATTTGGAGTCGCCAATTAACCTAGCATGTTTTTTGGAATGTGGGAGGAAACTGCAGTACCCGAAGAGAACATGCAAACTCCACACAGAGATGGCCGAGGGTGGAATTGAACTCTGGTCTGCGAGGTCTGCGCGCTAACCACTAGTCCGCCGTGCCGCCCCACTACAGAACTAAACAGGTTGAAATTGTGATAAAAACAGGCAAAGTTTGGGGGTGGAGAGTGAATGGAAGCCCGCAGCGTTAGCTTGGTTTAGCATGCTAGCTTGGTATGCTATGCTTTCCCCCAATGTGTGTGAGGTATCCTGTGGCTTCTCCTATGATTGACTGGCGACCAGTGCAGGGTGTGTACCATTCCCTCTCATGTGAAGTCCACTGGGATAAGCTCCAGCTTACTGGTGAGGTTACTGCGGTAAGGTTCATGGCTGGTGAGGCACTGACTCCTTTGGTCTTTATTTTTATGTTAATACAGGTTGCTCATTAGGAGGATAGCCAAAATTGTTTCAATTGTTTCTTTCAAATTGTTTTCAGACACTTAGTCTCATGTATTTATGTTTTTATTAACTGAAAAAAATGTGTTCTTACCTTTTATCTGTGTATGAAGTACATGCACCCTCCTACTCCAGGAGAAGTCTTTTGGTGAGTTTGGGTAAATAATCCTCCATCATAGCAGTCAAATTCATGTGTTGATTCAACAGAGCATACAAATATCCTGCCTTTAATTTGTTTGTATATCTAGCTCTAGCCGGCCCTGCTGATGGCTGACATACACCTTGCAGCTCACGCACGCCCCCACCCCTTCAGGATGCATCGGTACGGCAAGTGCTTCCCGTATGACATTTCTGTTTATTTTATTGCCCGATTAGCAAGAATAATGATGTCACACTTACATTAGAGACATTACACAGGCTGTAGAAAGTCATGGCGTATAATAAATGTTTCTACAACATTATATTATTGGTGACATGCTGACAAACACCAACTGGCAGGCACAGTGAGCCCACTCAGTGTGCAATCGGATGGTAGGCGGCGCTTGGGCACTCGAAACTGAGAAGCCATGCTCACGGTGACATCACTATAATGTGCAAATTCAGCAATTTTTAATTTAACAAAATTTAAAAACAACTGTAATCATATAGAAAATACATTTACAATGTACAATGGATAAATATTATTTTTATTCATGCAAATCTGCTATGCCATGTGCATATTCAAGATGAATTCAACCATTACCATTGTTATTATTTGTTTGTTTTGGGTTTTTTTTTTATCATGACAAGTGAGGCTGTACCTCACCTACTTCCTGTGACCACACATCACTGTCCGTGATCTTAATGAAGACTAGTGTCGTAGAAATTGAATAGATGCCTTCAGAGGGTTTACACAACTGAATTTGTCTATTTTGAAAACTGAATGAAGACAGCTGGGATAGACTCCACCGTGCCTGCAACCCCGTGAGGATCAGCGGTATAGAAAATGATTGGCTAGATGGAATATTAGTGTTACACTGTGACATCCATCTCTCTGACATTAATTTGCCTACTATATGTTTGTATTCTTGTTCCATGTAACATTTTAGCATTAAAGTTGATTAAGTCATCTGCAAGCAGTGCCAGCCTAAATGTCCACTCAAGGCCTGCCCTTCCTCCCCCAACCTCTCCTACCCCCTTTCTCTATCTTGCAGCCCACAGCTGTAGCAACCATCACACAACCTCAGGCAGCCCTTTTAGCCCTGAGAAAAAAAAAGCCTGAATCCCGGATCAATAACCTAAGTCTTGTCTTCCTAATTGCTCATTGGTCGACATTGGCGCCAGACCATGTGTAAGTGAATGTTCCCCAGCGTGATCTTCCCCTTTGCCTCCATTTCGAACCACTTTTGACCAAGTGTTGGGCTTGTGCTCTCGCTTCTCGCTCTGTCTCATCCTTGACTCCATTCGTCCATGTTTGCAATGGAGGAAACCTGACTGGAGGAGCATCTGCTCAGTTATCTCAATCGGATGAGACTCCAATGAAATACGTCTTTCTGGCACAGGCCCGTGACTTCCCAGCTCCTCAGGTAAATATCCGGGTTTAATGACGAGTGGGAAGATTAGCTAGTTGCATTTGCTGGCAATTTCGCTGAGCCCCAAGAAATTAGCTGGTCTCGTCTGGGTTTTTCTGAACGGCTTATTATATGATCTAATGCAGACACACTTTATGAGTGTGGAGCGGAGTATGGCGAGAGCAGTATTGATTGTGCTCATTGTGAATTATGTGAATAGATAAAAGTGTGAGCGTGCATATATATTAGCCAATTATGAGCCCAGGTACTAATGTAAAAATTCTGCTGAATAAATATGAAATATGCTTCTATCAGCATCCGACTTGTGTCTCCCCGACACCAGTCATTTGAGATGATAATTGGGATGGCGTGTTTGCCTTTTTTCTTTTTTTTTTTTTGATGAGACGAGATATTGTGGTCTCCACAGCTTGGATTTAAATGCGTATTGATCAGTGTTCGGCTCAGGAGCTCAAATCAAAACAATGCAGCAGTGCAGCCTTCCCACACATGCATTTAGTAGTGCCTTGTTTTTTCACATCATATTTCCTTGAAATACCATACCCTCTGCTTTAGAACACCCATTGTTGTGTCACTTATATAACGCATTACTTTTTATTTCTTTTCGCCTCCTTTGGCCATTATTAGTGTGCTAATGTCAGGATTTAAATGAAGTATTGATCAGTTGGGGAGAATAGAGAGAGAGGGAGCGATTGTGAGGCAAAGACAGCAAGACCAGGGTTATCGTGTGGATCGCACACAGAAAGAGCGCGCTAACAGATGAGACGTGTTTTAAGCGAACCTGCAAAATAGGTTTTTGCATAATCTTTAGTCATAATTGGGGAATAACAACAAGATCTTTTGTTTGACTTGGAGACGACACCAATGCTTTGAACAGGAAATAAATGAAAAGAGTTTTTGTCCATGATTTTAAACATTTTTATTCCATGGAATACATGCCAAGGCTGTTTGCAGATGCTTCAGAAAAATGGCTCTTGTTGCTTCCCATCTGGATGTCCATTTTGTCTGGCCATCATCCTGTTTCCAAAGACGATGGCCAATGCTGCAAAGGGTCCAAGTGAAGACAATGCTAGGTCTGTTTGCCTTCCTCTTGCTACCATCCTTTCCTTTTTCCCTCCCTTCTCGTCCTCTCTCTCTCACATATCATGTTTGGCTCGCTCTCCCCCCCCTTCCACCCCATTCTCTCATGTGATCCAGCAGAGCATCATTATATTAATTAGTGGCCTGTTTATTTGTGTTATTACTGGAGCAGCCACGTCATCTGTATGACGTGTGTTTCGTCATCGGCACCATGGTGATGTGAATGAATGCAGTATGTTTCCTTAAATTGCTTGAAATATTTTCCATTTACAGTATAATGTACTTTATTTTTTGTGAAAAGTTCCATATCATTGTGTAAATTTAATTTAGCAGAAGCTAGACGCTGATGTTATGCAAAAATTCAACACCTTCTAGTCATTCTTCCTTATGCAAAACAAGCAGCTCAGTATCTAATTATTGATTAGACTTTTCTTTATTTCTTATAATCTACATTTTAGGATAGGCTGGCGACTTCTCCAGTGAATCTTGCCTGCGTATAGAGGATAGGTTCAGTGGATTGATTTCCCTCCTCCTCTCACTGCCCTGCCTCCTTTTGTGGTTCAATAGTTGGTCTTCCAGGAGCAAGGATGTCTCAGTCGCATTTTGAACTGTGGGAAAACTGAAAGCCTTCTGACGAACATAGCAGCAGTTACCAAAGGTAACACAGAGCCAGGCCATCAGGTCCAAGACATCCATTGTCAGGTATGGTCATCACTGTAAGGCCTAGGTTTTTACGATAGGCCTCAACCCATCATACATCATTTTCAGTGGGTTTTGAGCTGAATTGTATATGAAATGTATGCTCGGTAAACATAGTTTCAATGGGCTTTTGCATGTCTTTCTCTCGTCTGTGCATTCTAAATATTAATAATGCTAATAATGCAATGTCATGGGATCCATCTATTCTCCCTAAAATGCTCTCTATTAAAACAGCTCTAAAAACTCTCAAAATTTTCAATGCTGACTAACATCTAGACGACTTTTCGTAGCAATGTCGCCAAGCCAGTAGCCACTGCGTCAGTCTGTCCGGATGTTTAATTTGAGTATGGAATCTCAAAGTTGAACCACTTTTCAGCTCATTGGATTAACTAGCATTAACTTTTCCAAACTCACAGACAATGCAACAGCTTCAGTAGATCACGTTACCTTTCGGTAGTGACCTGAGGCGTTGTGAGTGAGGCGGACTGAGCGAGATGCTGTGTCAGTACGCCAGAAAAGTAGTTCTTCTGTGTTTGCTCGTAGAAGAACAATGTCGCTGGATGTAATTTTGCCGGATACGAGTATGAAACGAGTACATTTTGTATTACTGTTTAAAGAAAATGCTCAACGCTCTCATCATGTGATGGAAGTGGAGGTGGCTTGAGCCTTGCAGGAAGCACGTTTTCTCCAAGCCTCTGTCGTCCGTTGTGATCTTGCATTGCCAGGCTGGGAAACTGACTCCCAAGTGTTGAGGTTGATATCCATAGCTTTGAAGGACACTTTGAGGCAGTCCTTGAAGCATTTCTTCTGTCTGAATAATTTCTTCTACTGAATACTTGCCTTGAGACAGCTCTCAGCTGTTTGGGCAGTCGGCTGTCAGCCATTCCAGTGACATATCCAATCAATCTTGCTTGAGCTTTCTGTCGGAGGGTTTAGATGCTGGGGGTGCCGGCCTGCTCCAGAGTCTCCGTGTCCGGGATCCAGTCCTGCCACCTGATGCAGAGTAGATGGCAGAGGTAGCTCAGGTGGAAGTGGTTGAGCTGCTTGCAGTATCTACTGTAGGCTCCCCACGTCTCACTGGCGTATAGGAGGGTGGTTAGCACCACTGCATGGTAAACCTTCCGCTGAGTCCTCTCTGCTCACTGACGTACTCACCTACCTTCCTATGTAGAAGTAGTGACCGATGAGATATAAGTGATATAAGTGCATAATATCGTGCCACAGGGTACTGTAACAGTCACAGTGTTGTTACTTTTAAAATAGATCACTTGTAAAACATTATCAATGTTCGTTCTAACCGTTGTTTTTAAACAATCACAAAAGTGTGTGTTACCTTTGCAAAGACAGTTTGATAGATAGAGCCATGATCCTTTCCAACTTTGGTTCAGATCACACTGTATCTATTCCTCCAGAAGGTGTGGATTCCTCCTCTGTGTGATGTGTCCTCCCAGAGGCCTCGGAGCTGCACAGAGAAGTCAACAGTGCTTCTGGGCACAGTTAACATAAAAGCTTCCTTTTGGCGCAGTAACGTTTTTACTGACGTTTCTGGGTGTCACAACATATTGCTGTGCTAAAAAAAAGGTTGGGCAGAGATCATGTGGTCAGCATTAACATCATGTTGCTTCTTGATGAAGTGCTATTCAAGAGACACTTGTTTTCAAGCTTGAACTCCAACCATTTTGGAATGACTTTTACCAGGGAAAATATATTTTTTAATGCTGTTGGCATTCAAACATTATTGTTTGCACTACATATTGTGTACAATGCAATGCATTACATCCATCCCCAGCCTTTTATGATTTGGGCTGACAAAGAGCAAAACTTCTGCAAGTTTGTGGTGCTTCCCCAGCTGTCTACCACGTGTCTTGTGTCTAAGTACATGATGTGCTTGTCTCTTTATATACTCCAGGTGTAGCAGTTGTGCATAATATCTCTACACAAAGTGCAGCACCGGGCTGAATTACACCAGGAGGCACCAAGATGGTTATGACAACCCGCAAGCTCAGCTGGCAAAGCCATACGAATGACACGCAGACCGCAGATATAATGTAAAACCGTGTTTGTCTATCTGACACATTGCTGCAACTGTTTTTCTTCATCATTATATTTAATAAGTTGCACAGTGGATAACTGGTTTGCATGTAGGCCACACAGTCAGGAGACCGCAAAGATCTGAGTTCAATTTTCCACTTGGGCATCTCTGTGTGGAGTTTGCATGTATGCAATGGTTTCCTCCCACATTTGAAAAAGATGCATGTTAGGTAAATTGGCGAAATTGTCCATAGGTATGAATGTGAGTGTGAATGGTTGTTTGTCTATATGTGCCCTGTGATTGGCTGGCCTCTCGCCCGAAGACAGCTGGGATTTGGGATAATTTGCCTTAACTAAAAATAATTTTGATTGACAGTGTTGGAGGGGTTTAATTTAAAAACTACAAGATATTTCAAAACCTTGAAATTTGAATGGGATTGTCTTGGTAAGGTGTTGTATCCTTGCAGGTCACAATCTTATCACAAACTCAACCTTGGGATCGATGTGCCTACTGGATCAGTAATGTCGACGTTGGGATCCTTCCACCCACCTGTTTTTGTGGTTTGATGTTGCTCTAACGTGCGTGGCAGTTATCGGTGAGTATTGTATTCCTTACGAATTACTCTATCTAAGTCATTTTATGGACAAAGACAACATTATCAACAACATTATCGTAACACCCTGGATGAGAAATCTGTTTGTTTAATTGACTGAAGAATACTGTACTATAAAAATACGCAGGAAAGTTTTGATAATCCCTGTTTATGCAGTCATTGAATGGTTGTTTGTCTATATGTGCCCTGCGATTGGCTGGCGACCAGTCCAGGATGTACCCCGCCTCTCGCCCGAAGACAGCTGGGATAGGCTCCAGCATACCTGTGACCCTAGTGAGGATAAGCGGCATAGGAAATACGTAGATGGATGGATGGCGGATCCTAATAAACTGGGCTCAAGGCAAAGATGCATTTGATGCTAGAAGCTTTATTATTGTATTGGTATTGCTATAGTATGATATTGGTCAAAGTTTTCAAAATAATTATTTCCATTTCAGCATTTTTGTCTGCCGGGTGGCCCTAGTGGACCAAAGGCTGAACTTTGCCCCCACGTCAAGGCAGAAGGTAGAGTGTAAGTAAAAACTAAAAACCACAAGATGACAGCCATTGCTGACAAATAACAGAAACTGCCAATGTACCTAAAATTAAGCTTCTTTTCATTAATGACTTCACCACAGTTAGACAAAAAAATAAATCTCCAATGATCTCCTATGATCTACATCTCAAATGATGTAACATTTGCAGGGGTTCTTTGCACAGTTTGTCCAGCATTTGTTGCAGCACAGTAAGATATGATAATGATAAGACAGAAAGAATAAATGAGGAATAGTAAGATGGACTACTGTGCTTTGTTCGCAGGCCCATAGTTACTTCATTACAATGACATGCTGTGAAGTTCATCTCTGGTGAGGAGCTGACTGCTTTTTCATGTTAATACTGGTAGCTCATTAAAAGGATAACAAGAAAAAGAAAATAATAATTCACATTTGTTAAAAACTTTGTTTTCATAGTTATTTTTTGTAAACTGAAAAATATTTCTGGTCTATTTGCTGGGATAGGCTCCAGCATACTCGCGAGGAGTTTGTGAAGGTGTGCAACAAAATATTGATCATTAATAATTGTAAAACAATTTATTGAGAGCTGTTTTTAAAATATTTTTTGCAGGGTTTTTTATCAATCCGAATCTATATCAATCCATCCGTTCTCTATTACCTATTATTATTTACCTTGTGTGAATATTTAGTATTATTGTTGTTACTTTATTTGCAACTCCAGGTAATAAGATTTATACCTGCATCAGTCAGTCAGTGTTCCAGCATTAGCAGCATTTGCCAGTATGAAGGCATGAGGTGATCACATGGGGTGGCCTAATGTTTATTTCTTCTCTGTCACCTTTTGTTGACTTTGTCGCTCAACTTGTGCACAGCTTGTGCTCTCCGCTTTAATGATGCATATACAGTATCTTACCTGCAGTCATTGCTTAATCCTAAAACTGCCAGCTCAGGAGCAGATTACTTCTTCTAGACAGAGTACAAGGCAGCAAAGCCAGATTGCAGTTGGAGGTTAGAAAGGAATGCCTTTAGAATGCAATATTCCAGCCAATGTCGGAGGCCAGTATATCCATAACGTATACAGTCATCCTTCGAACATCACACACTTTAAAAAATATACACGGTATATATCCTGGTCACGAGCTATCAGTGGGGTCAGCCATGACAAGCCCCCTGCTGCTCAGTGATTAACAGAAGTCCCTTTTAAGTCCCTAAATACCAAAAACTATTTCCTAGGCAAATAGTAAAACAATTGTAGTATATTATTTGTAATGTAGTATTGTTGTATTGTTGTATTTTCCATTATTGAGACATGACATTGGATTACCGTCACACACTACATGGAGTCAGCCACTGCATGTCCAAAAAGAAGTTCTCCTCCCATTAAGTGTGGAAGTGGTACATTTGTTTTGCTTGTTTGTTCATATTAAACCCTTCATTGAATTTAGAAATAAGTAAATAAATGGGAGGCAAACTTGTTAGCTCAGTGGCTTGCGAATGTTTAGTGATCCCGTAGCCTGCACATCACAGTTGAGCAATGTCGTGGTAAAGGTGAATATGGGCATGTTATTTCATGTCTACAGTGCTCTAATAATGGTAAAGATTGTATTTGGAAAAGTCACAAACAGCTTTTCTACGCTCTAACCACAAAAATATTCAATTTTTTAATACTGAATTCTACTTTGCAGAAATTCACGATCACGGTCTGGAACCAATTATCTGTGATAACTGAAGGATGACTGTATTGTGATGGCGGCTTTTAATGACTTTACACTTGTGTTATCCAATATACTAGATCCACAGAGAGTAAATAAGATATTTAAAATGTAAATAAAACTCCTGCTCATGTGTGTCACAGTAAATGTGTTCCCTGGGGGACCTAAGTGGCAGGCAGACAGTGTGGACAGGACAGGAAGTGACGTTGGCAGTTCATAGCTGGGTTTTTGCTTGTCTTGGCTTATGGCCCCAACAGTATCCCATGTTATTATAATGGTTATATTCTATTATGTCTGTTAGGCTCACGAGAATATGCTCCTGACTGCTAGCATCTCACAGCTGCCTAAAGTCAAATGAGTGTCATGGTAAGGATTTTTGTATATACTATATAATTAGTATTTCTTGTCAAGTGTGACTTTCCTGAGTGAAACATTTTATTTAATCTATACTGCGTAGAAAAGCAGTATATATGTAAGGATTACTCTTCTAAACATGTTCTTCTGAGCTTGATGCGGTGCCTCTTTTGCTTTAGGTGTGAATAAATAGAAATGGTACGTGCTAGCTAAGTCCAGCAAGTGCTGTCATCATGCAGGTGACCTGCTGGAAAGCCTGACTTTTAGGACTGAATGATTGCTAATAAAACATGTGATTGAGAGGAGAAGAGAGTGAGAACCATAAACAAGCTGGATTCTGCCCTTTAATTTCACCGTCTCCAGAGAATTGCTTTTGCTGCGCCTCAGAGTGAGACCTGCACACAAGCAGTTTAGTCGTCTGCCCAAGGACTGAAATTTAATTTAGCCGCTGTGTTGTCAGTGTGTGGGTGTGTATGTATGTGTGTGTGCTTGTATCTGTCAATCTGCCTGTCTTTGTCTGTTTGCTTGAGTCAGTTGGAGCACGAAACTTGCTTTGCATGAACCATAACTGCAGTTTTTGCTCAAATGTTTTTGTGTGCGTGCTGCATTGTGTGTTTTCTTATTCTCTTGTGGCTAAATCATTTTATTGTAGACTGGTTGTTACAATACTGTCTCACAGTGCAGTTGCACAGCAGTGTTTATTTGCTCTGTTCTTTTTAAGATTTTAGTGTTTCTTCTGCATTCCAACACTTGATGTGTTATCGCCGCGTTAACCTGTAAACTTAAAAATGCCCTTTTTTTTGCTGTTAGCATTCAAAGTTTGTTGTAGAACTTTTGGCAGTAATCTGTACTCTGTATGCTAATTGCATGTTAGAAAGTACACCAACTGAATTGTTCAGGAGTGGTTGCCTTGGTTTTTTTTTTTTACAATGGATAGTATTTTGTTGTTTTTTTTCAGTGTGTGTTTATGGTGCAGGTTTCTGATGAAAGCCTGGAGCACAGGCATATATCAGAGCTCCAGCACTAATAAAAGACCAGCAAGCTGTGCTCCTCTCCTTCTGGGAACAGCAGTGCATTTTTATGGCTTCTCTGACATCAAGATAAAGTGCCCTTCCAATTAGAAAAATATTTGGCCACATACCTACTGACAGCAATTGTATGTATTTATTTTCCATGCCATTTGATCAGGAATCCTCGCTATTTTTACAGTCTGCTTTCTCATCACCGCGTCTGGGGCATGCACATGTTAATGTGGTCCCCATCACTGCACCCCGCTGCTGTATAAAGAAATATGCCTAGTATTATTTTGGTGTCTTTCTTCTTTTTTCGTCTAAGGGTTGGGCTGCACCCGTGTTATGTTTTGGCATGAGTTCGGAAGCGAGGCTGTGTTTGTTTTCTATTTCATTCTGCATGAAGGGATTCATGCTGTTCTGTGTGTGTGTGTTGATGTCATTCCTGTTGCCCTCGTCATCCATCTATGCCTAAGAAATGTGTGCATATACTGTATACACTCAGCTGCTCATACCATATCTTCTCTCTATCTTTTTGAAAATATTGTATTGTATATATTGTTTCCCCCCTTTTTTTCCCAGAGAGTACATTAAAATTAAATTATCTCCTGTTGCTGTGAAAAGAGGCACACGTAAAAATAATTGGCTGTTGGAGAGAACAAAGGGCTGGTCCCTTTCTCCTCCCTATACACCCCAGCCAGGCATTAATACCAAGCCTGCTGCATTGTTCCGCTGTCTGCAGCCATCCCCCTAGCCAGACACTCAGCCCCGGAGAAGTCACTTTTAATGTCTGATAATCAAGGTGAATTTTCAAAAAGCTGCCATTTTCAAATGATGGTGTATATATTATGTGGAGATAGGAGTTCAGGAGAAGAGGGTGCTCCAAAGGCAGGGTCACAGCGTGCAAAGGGAAAGAGGGACACCCAATGGCCATAGAAGGGACTGCAGCTTGATCATAGCAACAGCATGCCAGTGACAAGACCACTGCTTGCCTTTAACTAATAATTAGAATTTGATTTGTGATTTTGTATATAGCTACCACATTGAATGCCCGCATATGCAACAAATCTGTGCGTGTCTCCATCTAGATGTGTTGCCCCATGCTGAAGGATGCTCTTGTGTAGCTGTATTTGGGAATCAGGCAGTCAGTGGAGCTCCATTTCTCCTGCCACAGGCCACAGACTCATCTTCTCCTTGCTCCTCCCACCGCCCGTCTTCCCCCCACCTCACGGTATGATTATTTCTCCTCTGCTCCACACACACCATTATATTCCAGCTCTGCAGTTACCCCGCTCTGTTGTCATTTTTCATTGCATGCATTTGCTTGTGTGCGGCAATGCACATTTGTTCTGAGCCTGTGCAATATGTTTAGGATGTGGAAATATGCAATGTGCAGAATATAAAGGGTATATATTTATTTTCCTTGAGGAAAAACAGGGTGATTTTCACCATGTGTCTTAACAAACATGACTGCAAGCAAGGTTTTTTACAGACTCGGGTAAACCAAATTATAAATGTGTTTCCCATGCTATGGTGGGTTTTTGTCTGTCACTGATGGGGGTATGCATTTGATAACACAGCTAGACGTCTATAAGCATGTGTGTTGGGCTATTTGCTGTCATACTGTACTGGTTGCTAATCTTTCCTCCCTATACTGTCCAAAGTGCATCACGTTTCATGCTAATAACATGCAACGGACCACAAAAATTAAGTATGCAGACAGTACACACTCTGAGATAAAATACAAGTGTTGTATGCTGAGATACTGAGAGGTATTTTGGTAACATTTAGACCAGAGTAGGATCTAAACTCTGAGGCCAGGGATATCAAACCTGTTTTCATGATAAGCCACATCAGAGAGCCGCTCGTAAATGTGAAATCATGTAAAAGTATAATCACCTCATCTTATTTTTATACAATTACCACATGCATTTGATATTATTTACAAATTTATGGAATATTGTTACATCAAAAGTGAAGCAAAACTGCAATTACGTGCGGCACAATTTTCTGTCAAAATTGAAAGAGCAAATTACATTTGTCAAAAAAATATGAAGAATTCAATTACGTTATGGCATCATGTCCACGCTTTTACAGTCCACATAAAATTATGTCGTGGGCCGACTCTGGCCCTCGGGTCTTCTGTTTCACACCTGTGTTGTAGGCTATAATGCAGATGAAATCATACTGCATCTTCTAGTGCTGGGCTGTCCAAAACTTTAATACTAAGGGCAACATACAGAAAAATGAAAGGATGCATGGGCCACTATTTTGTGAGTGTGAATGCTTGTTTGTCTATATGTGCCCTGACCAGTCCAGGGTGTACCCCACCTCTCGCCCAAAGACAGCCGGGATAGGCTCCAGCACGCCCACGACCCTCATGGTGATAAGTGGTATAGAAAATAGATGGATGTTTGTTTCTCATAATATTTAAATATTTAAAATACAACTTAAAAAAGAACATATTTTTAAATTTCAACTTTGCGCTACTAAAATAAAGTTATTTTTCTTCATAATATTCATTCATTCATTCATTTTCTACCGCTTTTTCCACACGAGGGTCGCGGGGGTGCTGGAGCCTATCCAAGGTGTCTTTGGGCGAGAGGCGGGGTACACCCTGGACACCCAGCCAATCACAGGGCACATATAGACAAACAACCATTCACACTCACATTCATACCTATGGACAATTTGGAGTCGCCAATTAACCAAACATGTTTTTGGAATGTGGGAAGAAATCGGAGGAGTACCCGGAGGAAACCCACGCATGCACGGGAAGAACATGCAAACTCCACAGAGATGGCCGAGGGTGGAATTGAACTCTGGTCTCCTAGCTGTGAGGTCTGCGCGCTAACCACTAGATCGCCGTGCAGCCCGCTTTTGAAATTGTAACATTCTTTTTTGTGGATGGATCAGCTTGGTTTGTCATAATATTTAGACTTAAACATGTTTTTCTTTAATATTTAAATTTATGCTACTAAGATGAAAATGTTTCCACATAACATAACATTACATCATTTTCAGTAGATTGCAACTTTTTTTTCCTTAATATTTTGACTTTATTCTAGTAAAAGGGCTGGTTATGTTTCCATTTTTGCTGTTGTTCTAATTTTGGCTTTTGGCAAGTTTATTTTTAATTGCTGCGGACCAATAAAAAAACAAAAAACAATGGCCCCCAGACCGCACTTTGGACATCCCTGTTTTAGTGTGTATGCGCCACTGCCAGGCTTGCAGTTTACTACTGCATCTTTGCAAATATTTCCAAACAACTAAATTGCCATCCTTTTGTGTTGATTCATAAAAAATGTGCAAAACAGAATTCATCTCACAGCGTGGGCTCACACTCCAGCACTTGCACCTGCTGCACCTGGTATGATCCCTTGATGTGAAATTGTTTACGAATAACTTGCCTTCAGTGCGATTGCATAATAATCGAGCAAATCAAATGTTGTATTTGTTCCCCAATAGCAGTGATTGTGTTATTTTTCCCTGAGTGGTTGGAGGGCATACTTTCAAAGTGTTGATCCTAGCTGTGGTGCAGAATAAAGACAGAGGAAAGAGCCACAGGCGGTCTGATGTAAGGATGTAACAAGCGAGAGAGGCTGATACTGATGTGGCTCGGTGCCAGTCTGGGCACTGTGCCCACGAGGAGGCAGCACTGACTGTGGCAAAGAGACACACAGACACTAACAGGCCCATCCCGAACATGTCAGGAGGAGGGGGGTGAGGTTGATTGGCAGGAGTGCTTTGGTCTGCATTTGCATGTCAAGTGTCAGGTTATGACACAGCCAATGTGCATTGGGGACACCAGTGGAGAATGAGCCGATGTTATGTCACCAAGTCACTGCTGCTTATACAACTTGAAATGTGTCCTGTTCTCATGACAATTCAGTTATTTAATCAACTATATGTGTTTCATTATGTTGTGTGTTTCTTTGTGCACTGCTTCAGTAAATACGTTCTCAACACGATACAAATAGTATCTTTTCTGCTTTGTATGCATTTACATAATGTTTGCCTTTCTATATACTGTATTATCTCTCTCACTCTCTTTTGTCTGTGTTCTTCAAATATTCCACTCACCCCTCAGCAGTTCCACATGGTAGAGAAGCCTAATATAATCTCTGTGTCTGACTTATAATTTATACTGTCAGGATAAAATAAATAGTCTGCAGTTAATTATGGCAATCCAGCTCTGGCTTTGCCCCGGTGATTTATGAAGCCTGTGTAGGCATTCTGCAATGCATTTTTCTTAATTTATTTTTAATCTGTCCTTCAATTATTTTCAGCACCAATGTCTTAATGGTGGTAGGGAGGAGGCTGTTAATGAGGCTACCAAGATGAACCTAAAAGGCAGTACAAGGTGTTCTTTCTACCAGGGCTGGTCTCAACAATTTCTTGGGGGTTACACCCTGGACTAGTTGCTAGTCGACCGCAGAACCTAAAATACTGTCAATTAAATGTTATCATTCTTAACTGATAATATAGATAAGAATGTTGTTGAAAGAAGTTAACAAATGTATAGTAAAAGATTAAAACAACAAATTGTGTTTTCGTTATGAACACAAATGAACAAAGGGAGGATGCCTGTGTGTGCCTGGGAGGTGATTGTCTTCACATTCAAACTAAACAGTTGAGCTACTGGTATTGTTCTCTTTGTTTATGACTTATTGTATTGTACTGTAGTGAGCTATGATGCAGTCAATTAATTTTTCTTTGCTTGTCATCACACTATTCCTCTTTGGCATCACTAATATAATTTTGTCGTAGCATTGCAATAAAGCCAAAGAAAAAGTGCACACTCGAAAATTATGCCAGTAGATGCTGACTGAGCTGAAGTCTTCCAAGATTTGCTGAAGTTTCAAAAAACATGCTGACATCATATGATGGTTGAGTGGTTAGCGAGCATGCTCCACACAGATAGGAGACCCAGGTTCGATTCCCCGCTCCGGCATCTCTGTGTGGAGTTTGCATGTTCTCCCTGTGCGTGAGTGGGTTTTCCTCCCACATTATTATTCCAGTCTATAGGTATGAATGTGAGTGTGAATGTTTGTCTATATGTTCCGTGTGATCGCCTGGCGACCAGTCCAGGGTGTGCTCGGCCTCTAGCCCGAAGACAGCTGGGATAGGTTCCAGCATACCCGTTAATTTTGAGGTTCTACTGTACTTATGGTGGCAGTTTCACATACAGTACTGTAGATCCCCACTTTTCGCTGGGGTTACGCTGCAGAACACCAACTAATGGAAAAAATGCTCGAGTTATTGAAATGTCCATAAAAATCACCCCCCTAAACCCTACTGTTAACTAGACATTCCAATATTTGATCAACATTTGCAATAAGAGTGACTTTTGTAACGATTAGATTAGATTCAGCTACAGAAACCTCCCCACCTCACAATGGTGTGTTCAAGGACCACCAAACAAAGTAAAAAAATGATTTTCTAACATTGCAATGATGTACACAAATTTACAGGGATCCACTGTATGTATTTGATTATTCCAAGTTGTATTGACTTTTTTGGTGCAGTCTGCATTACTAAAACAATACAGTGCCAGTAAGTGGCACCTTCACACCTACCATAGAGTTCATTTAACCTGGTTCACAATTTTTTTTACAGAGGAAGTGTCATTTTGGTATGGTTGATGACAACCCACAAATTAAAACTGTAACTCAAATTCACAATCATTGAGGGATTGAATTTGCTATTTTTTGTCTTATATTTATCATTTCAGTTGTGTTGCAATAAACACCGCAACCCTACTTGCATCCTTTTCACCATTATATTCCTTACTGGAAATTGGGTACTCAGTTACAGACAGAAGTACAGTACAAAATTGACTTATAGGGACTTCATCAAAATTACAGCTATTACTAATGATAACATAAAGTAAAATGTGGATGTGCAAGTTAAAGATAAAGTGCAGTGGAGGTTTGTTGCTCCCCAGAGGCAGAGGAAGGCCCCTGGCTCACAGACTTGAAAATGCCTGCTATGATTAGAAGCATTTCATCTATTGTTTCACCCCCTTTCAAATTAGACCTATAACTCTTCAGTTTGTTATGCACCACCGTTTTCTGCCAATTAGCATGAAGTGTGGTTATTTCAGTGCTGCGAGGGTCTGGTGTGGACTATAGGGAGCAAGGCTGTGCGTAAGCGCGGTGGTCAGCTACCAGACAGCTCACATCAGCCTTACCCCATTAGGGACATCCGTTCACAGCTCTCTGCATCAGGATGCTCTCATTTACCGCCTCCACATACAGCCATTTATCTCCCCTTTCTCCTTTCACTATGTCGCTGCACACTTTTTAATTTTCCTCTCAAAAACAGATCCTGCATTAAGCAGCCAAGCATGGCTAGCTGGAATATGTCTCTCCTGAAAGAGCAAAGCAATGATTTAATTTCTGCGTCTTTTCTGTCTCTGTGGTCTCGTCTCCTTGCTCATGCACACATCATTACACACCGAGGTCTCATTTTCATCTCCGTGTGAGGGCGCATACAGGCTTTTAAGTCGTCGCCCACACCACGGCCATTGCTGACAATCAATACCTGTGGTCAGGACGGACTACGCAAGGCTTCCTAAATAGGCCCTGAAGGTCCAGCCATAAAATACCTTTGAGGCCTGACATGTGATCCCATAAGTCACCTTTTTGTTTTCATTGGAGGAATGGAAGAATGAACCATTGGTGGATAGGTTACCCATTGTACCATGTCACTACGTAACCAAACCGTGCATTCAATTGACCAGCATTCAGGCAATGTGCTGCCATGTGGATGGCTTTTTGAATTAGAGTTGCCGCAAAAAGCCAAAGAAAAAGCTAAATCATATCTAAGGAGTCAATCCTCTGACACTTGCCCAGTTGAAGTTCATAATATCGGGGACATTAAGCTACTTTAGTGGGCACTTTTTCCCCAGAAAAATATTATACATTCCAAAACGTAACAACCATTTGATCTCAGGTTCCTGTGTCATTCTTTTTTTGAAGTCAAGAATGTTCTTCCATTTGTGTGTTTCAGTTGGTTATAGATTTTGCAATGCAACAATTTTCTTTTTCCATATAAAGGAGGTCTACATAAAATGTATTGAAATTATTCTAAGGTGTCTTTCAGTAAACTTTGAGTATCTCAATGCCAGGCTAAGTGTCACGGTTATCAAAATATGGTACATTGTGCAGTTATTAACAGATCCTCACAAGGAACATTCAAGAAGCTACAAACATTACTTGAGAATTCCAACTTCTTCTAAGGGGTGACGGAAAACATTAGACATAACATGTTGCGGTGGGTTCATGAAACATGCAAGTGGTACAAAAATTATGCGTGCCAGAAAAACATTTAAAAATAAATTGTACACTGGCACGCAGCTCTGCATAGTGTATTCATACTTCATACCGACACCATTCCTTTCATCCATCCGTTTTCTATGCCACTTTTCCACACAAGGGTCGCAGGTATGCTGGAGTCTATCCCAGCTGACTTTGGACAAGAGACGGGGTACACCCTGGACTGGTCGCCAGCCAATCACAGGGCACATATAAACAAACAACCATTCATACTCACATTCATACCTATGGACAATTTTGAGTCGTCAATAATGTAATATGCATGTTTTTGGAATGTGGCAGGAATCCGGAGTACCTGGAGAAAAAACCCATGCAGGCACGGGGAAAACATGCAAATTACACACAGAGATGCCCAACGGAGATTTGAACCCTGATCTTCCCGATCTCCTAACTGTGTGTGTGGGGGTAGGGACAAAATGCATGCAGAAAACTTACACAGATACACTGTAATTGATTACTACCTGGAATTGAGAAATGATAATAGGATCCAAATCATTTGGAATACAAATGAAAGTGAGATAGGCTCAGTGGAATAGTCAGATTAAGTTTTTCCATGCGGGTAGTTCCCTATTTAGTTCTGAATTGAAGACTGAAATAGATGATGTATGGGCCAGCGCAGGGCTAGCTTTGGGCATGTTGACAGAGACTGAACAACGAGAGTGTTTCTCATCTTGCTTTGCCTCCAGCCCTGATGCCTACATTAACCAAAACGATAGCAAGCAACTTTAATTACCTTTTCATCCAGGCGCTCTTTCCATCCACCATTTCCCACTTTGCTTGTGCAAATGGGGGAGGAGAGGAAAGCACGATGGAAGGTACAGAAGCATAATTACTTATTTTACTGGAGTGCAGCAGAATGCTTGTTGCCAAATGACTCTAATTCCAAATGGTTAACAAGATTTTTCTTTTTAATAGAGCCGAGTTCCACTGGACAGTGAATTGCTTTCCTATTCGAAGCCTTAATGGCTTTTCATACTTTGCATTTCCAATAAGCAGTAAACTCGGAAATTAATATTGCACACTGTGTTATGATGCAAACAGCGGTGAGATAGCAGCCCTATAATATACCTTCGTGCACAAATCTCTGATTAGATCCATAATTGATCTGGTGAAATGATTTTTCACATTGGCATTTAAGCGAGCGTTACATCGTGGCATACGCTTTAACCACACGCATGGGCTCCGTAATTTTGGGGGAAATTGTTGGCCGTGGCCAGCACATAGAGGAAGTAGGGCAGTCAGAGGGGTTGCAAGTGCGTCGTACTTGTGGAACAAGTGATTCGTGACACCCACGTGCCTGCCACTCACCAAATTGCTAGCTTTTAGATCATGAGTGCGGCGTGCGACTCATGCGTGTTAGGTATGCTTCATGAACGTACATGTTTGGGCATCATATGAGGCTCGTGTAACCCACTCACTTGGATTGCAAGATGGGCGTACTGGCTTCCTTCGGGAACCAGACTGTCCAGCAGGATTATTACGAATAATGCATTTTTGCCAGATACTAGTATGAAACGACTAATTTTCATCATTATCCGCATTCGTGTTTAAAGAAAATGCTCATTATGTATTTACTCTTCACGCTCTGTGATTGGCCAGTCACACACAGCGACCGCCTGTCCCTAGACGACGGCCGCATTCATGTCACCTGTGACCCTAATGAGTACACTCTAAACAATGTGAATTTAAGTTTTCCATTTTAGGTTAAGTGTCCACAATGCTTGGTGACATCCCAACCACAAGCATTCAACCAGACTCTGCGTTTACGTCACCCACCACCACCACCATTTCAACTGTCATTCTGGTAATTGGCTCTGATTCTGTCTGAATATCTGTAGCAAAAAAAAGTGATGATGATCATTATAAGACACAATATTTATGAGCCAAACACTGGCAGCCAAGTGCAGAGAAATTGGAGGCGGGGGGTGTATTCATTAAGGTGGAATATTAATGCAGTGACTATGAGGCTTTTTAGGTACTGATGAAGCTTGTTCGCCTTGTGTTCCTGCTCATTGTCTGCAGAAGCCACTTTGTGGTGCAAGCCTACGTTTCCATTTGGTTTTAATTGGGTCACCGTCTCCTCTCCACTTTTGTGCAGCATTTCTGTTGAACTTGGCTTAATTAGACTTGTGACACTACTAGGCATGTTTTATCTTTCTCTATTTCTCTTGATTCCTCTCTTTTTAGAAGTATTGATAAAATGCAATATAAGGATACAGGATCTGACAATTGATACATTAGTAAAACAACAATCATATGACATGGTGTCATTACCTACTGGTTCTGTTGAAGTTATTTTCATTTAAACTAATAAATCATGCACTTTTGTGGATGATTACAGCCTATTGGTAAGAAAAAATGCATATTTAAGCATATATTTAAGCATATTTTAAGCATTTTAAATCATCCCTGTAAACAAGGCAAAATAAAAATAAATTGTGATATGTACTACTTGGTCACTGGGTGTCAGTAATGTTACCATAATGAGCATACAACTGCCACAACAACAGGCTTTTATTGTAGTTTTGAATTACTGAAATTTCTGTTCTATAGAGTGCACCGGCATAGAAGCCACACCCACAAAATTTAAAGAGGTGTACAAATGTGTACAAATATAGGCTGCACCGGCCTAGCCGCAGGTGCACATGTTGTAACATTGGATATTTAGTACGCAGAAAGATCTTACACAGAAAGATTTTCTGCTTTCTTCCCAACAAGGCCTAACAGTGCATGTACGTAATACGAATGGTTAAAGTGGACCGATTATACTTTTTCCACTTTTCTGACTTATAAATGTAGTTAGAATGTTGTATTCTCGTGTTAAACGATGCCAAAGTTTCTGATAATGAGGTTTGTGCATTTAGAAGTGAGCCCTGAAAGAAGCTTGGGATGGCTCAAAATGCTCGGTTTGCAAAAACTGTGCCTTTGTGATGTCACAGAGGAGCGAGCTTCCTTATGGGGGAAATGCTCAGTCTGTGACCAATTACAGCAGAGTGGGCGTGCTTGGAGGCGGGTTGTGGGTGGAATGAATTAACACAAAATGTTTTGGAAATGCAAGGAAACAGCTGGAATAGGTGCAGATTTTGGAAGATCTAGAAAGTTTTATGTGCTGGTTGTTGTGTGTAGCTGCTTTATAGGAGTCCACAACTCAATACAAAGGGTCGAAAACCCCGAAAGTCGTCCTCTTCAAGTGTCAGAACCAAAAGAGCCCCCCAATTCCCTCAGCACACATGCTCTCTCCTTCTTTCGTGATTACTACCAGCGATAACCTGGTCCAGCCTGTGCTGTCCCCCACCTTGCAGCAGTCCATCCCCCACAAAACCCACCAGTGACAGCGGACCTCCCGACACCGTTAGCAAGAGCTAGAGCGAGGCTGATAAATGTCTCCATTTCCATCCATTTTATATGCTGCTTATCCTCATGAAGGTCGCAGGAGTATGCTGGAGCCTATCCCAGCTGACATCCTGGACTGGTCGCCAGCCAATCACAAGGCATATATACGTAGATAAACAATCATTCACACTCACATTCATCCCTATGGACAATTTAGAGTTGCCAGTGCATGTTTTTGGGAATGTGGGATGAAAAATAAAAGAAAATAGTAAATAAAAAATAGTGAAAACTGAATCATTTTACCCAACTGATTCAGTATAGATTTTTGTCCTATATATCAGAAGAACACCCTGACCCCTCAGAATGCATCATTACAGAAAAAACCTCGGATGGATTTTATAAGACTCCACTCACTATCAAGGTCCAACATGGACTGATAGTTTATGGATATATTCTTCAGACTCCTCATCTTCTTTATTTTCCCTCCCAGATTACCTTCCGTCTCATATGTATACACACACACATACACACACAACAACTGCTCGTCGCCCCCTGGAGGGTTCCTGTGTTTTCAAAGTAAAGACCACTTAGAGAATAGCCTCAGGCATCTGAATACCAAAGTGCTCTGTGTTACACATTAGAGGCCTCCATACAAACCAGGAACATAAACACTCTCAATAGCTCACATCTCCCCCTAAGAATACCCCAAATACCTCAAAACATTGGGGAGGGTGAGGGGATATGGAACAGATAGTCTACGGGGACTTGACCACATTAAGGAGCACTCATTGAGATGTGTACTTCATCAGAGAGTACGAGAGTATGAGAGTAGAGGCCTTTTGAATATTTTATCTTTGCACACTGACAATGAAAGAAAATATCTTTACGACATGCTGCATTAACAAATGAAGATTTTACAGGATAGTTGTAGGGTTATTTCTATGATTAAATCTAATACAAAGTAAACTAACGTAAAAAATATACACTGCTGGGATAGGCTCCAGCATACCGGTGACCTTAGTGAGGATAAGCGAAAATGGATGAATGGATGGAAGCCATTGAAGACATATCTCTCTTGTTATCATCTGTGTTGCAATAAATGTATGTTTGATGGACTGGAAGTGACATCAGGGGTTCAGAGTTAAAGTATTTTTATTTTTTTTTAAATTTTACCTTTATAAACCCAATTTAAGAACAAATTCTTATTTACAAATGTAGCCTGACCAAAGAGCAAAATAACTTTGACAGGAGAGGGGAGGGCTGAAAATAAGAACCACGTTATATAAAATTACAAATATCAATACAGTAAATATGTAATACAAAAGCATCAAACAACAACATTAAAGCAATGGGATATGGCAATAGGCCTAGTCAGCAAGTGCATGAGTCAGATGTAATTAGTTGCAAGTTTTCTTTAAAGACAGAGAGTCTTTGAAACACAATGTGGCGAGGGATGACTGTATACTAGAGAGAGCTAGTACAAGGCTGATAAAAGCCTCCATTTCCATTCATTTTCTATACCGCTTATCCTCACAAGGGTCGCCGGGGTATGCTGGAGCCTATCCCAGCTGTCTTTGGGCAAGAGGCAGGGTACACCCTGGACTGGTCGCCAGCCAATCACAGGGCACATATAGACAAACAACCATTCACACTCACATTCATGGATTATGGACAATTTGGAGTCGCCAATGCATGTTTTTGGAATGTGGGAGGAAACCCACGCAAACACATGCAAACAGAGATGCCCAAGCAGAGAATCGAACCCAGGTCTTCCCGATCTCGATAAAAGCCTGTTACGCAATACTGGGCAAGACAAGGGGTATCAGGGTTTGTTCTTTATATTTTTGCTTTACATTTTTTAAGAGGGTTAATTTGAGTTCATTGAGACAACATGGAAATCAGCTGCTAAAAATGAGCTCTGCTAACAAATGAAATGTGTAGGTAGCAAATAGCCAGCCTTCCTTCTTTTGGCAGACATGTTGTTAATCATCACAAGCTTCATTCAGTCAAGAAAATAAGGTTTGATCAGACGCCCAAGTAGGCAGCTCTCAAAGCAACTCTCACCATCTGTCACCAGCAGCATGTTGATATTGAAAGAAAAACAATGCTATTAACAAACAGAGGAAGACAAGAGTTTTCCAGTGAGGCAGGGAAGCTGTATTGTGAAATTTTAATGACCGCTCCTGTGTGACAACTTTATCTTGGAGAAGGCAGCAAGTCGGGCCGTCACTCTTACGTCAGGCAACCCACCTTTTTTATTTATAGCTAAGGCTTCTGTAAATAGCTCCTGGAGACATTTCAACATGTTGGTAGCCATTGCTGCAACATCTGCTCATAATGTATGCAAATGTAGTTGAGAGGAATAGACTCGTGCTGTTCTGATTAATATCTACTTTATAGTATGGACAAATTATTGTTGGGTATTGTTAAGGTCATAACCAAATTGTTGGTTATGTTACATTTTTGGGTGTCTGGAAAGGATTCATTGGACTTACATACAAAATGTATTTTGTTTTCATATGCTTTAGTTATAGTTTGACGTTTTTGATGAGATTAATTACGAGGATACACTGCATACCGATACATATTATGCAATCATGCTTGGATGACTTCGTATGATTTTATACAACCGTAAACACTTTTGGGAGGAACTAAAAACTAGATGTTGAGCAAGCAGGCCTTGTGATTGCATACACACATACTGTAGTAAAAACAACCAGTCTCTTCTATTTACAGTAAATACTGTACAAAAAAACCCTTTTGTTTCACTGACTTTTAGTCATGACCTTTCTGCCATGAAAGGTAATGGAAAAGTGCACTTTTGTTTTAAATAAAAAGCCAATATTTATCTCCCATTTCTGTTGCTCCCATCCATCCAACAGTCATCCTTTCCCTTCACATGTGACACAAACTCACATACAAACGCCACTGAGTTACAGTGATGACCAATGCAGCGTTTCTTTGAATTCTTTGTAATGAATTTGACCACACAGGTTCCACTTTGGTTGACCAATACATTTTGTGAAAGCAAGACCTGCTGGTGTTTTTCTTTAATAAGTCCAGAGGTGAGGCAAAGCAAGCATGTGATCAGTCATCCTGTCAGGATCTTAGCCTCTGATTATCAGTCAACATATTGGTGGAGGCTTTAATCTGCCACAGACGCCTACGTCACGGCCCAGTGGACAAGTTTGGAGAAAAGGTCACATTTCACGCTTGTTCAAAATGTGTATCAGACAGAAAATGTGATTAGATTTTTAAACGCAAGTTTCAAGCGACACTGAAACTTTTTTAGTTAGGACATCCGGGACAGCACAGTGGACCAGTGGTTAGCATGTCTGCTTCATGGTTCAGAGATCCAGATTTGAATATCCATCTCTGTGTAGAGTTTGCACGTTCTCCATGTATTTTTAATTCAATGTGGGTGCTCCAGCTTCTTCCCACTGAGGAAAAGACAGGAAGCAAAACTGGAGGTAGCAGAGATGAAGATGCTGAGGTTCTCATTGGGAGTGACCAGGATGGATAGGCTCAAGAACGAGTACATTACATGTTATAGGCCTTGGAGATAAAGTCAGAGAGGCCAGACTGAGATGGTCCAGAGGAGAGATAGTGAATATATTGATAGAAGGATGCTGTGTTTAGTGGTGTCGAGTAGGAGGCGTACAGGAAGACCAAAGAGGAGGTTTATGGATATAGTGAAGGAGGACATGAGGGTAGTTGGTGTGAGAGAGACAGATGCAGAAGACAGGGTTGGATGGAGGAGATTGATTTGCTGTGGCGACCCCTGAAGGGAAAAGCCCAAAGAGAAAGAAGAAGAAGAGCTCCAACTTCCTCCTACATAGACTACACCTAAAATGTTTCTGTATTACCCAACCAGGACACTTAGCTAAGTCCAAATAGTCACACTCTCGCCAATGGGCCTCAGTTACACACTTCAGAATGGATCTTTATTTACAACACACAACTCGGAAACAGCTGATCAATCAATTTAGCCTAAGGCCGCTGATTTGTCCGTATTTACTACAACAGGCAAAGAAAAGCCAGGGTCTTTTTTTCCTCTCTCTTTCCTATTGATCCGGTGCTTAGAAAATCTGCCCTGCTGTCTAAACTCTATTGATCTCCGCCTCTGAACAACCGACTCGAGCACCAGTGCAGAAAAGGGACTAGATGAATTGAAACTTAATTTCCAACAAGTTGTTCTTGTCATTTTTCCCCCACTTTTCCCCCACTTGACTGTAGGGGCTGGTCACCATTCCCGGAGATCCAATTACCATCTGTGGGATGGATAAAAGTGCAGATCATTTACAGCTTCATCATTCATCAAAGTGGACTATGAAAGTGAAATTATAGGATCATTGACATATCCACCAGGAGAACCATTGCTCTTTCAGCACTGTGCCATGTTCTCATTTGGTGCATTTATCTTATCAACAAGATTTCCATAAAAAGGGAAGTTCTATTTTAATTAACATGACTGTCATAATAGTTGTGAAACCAGCAATCACCAGAGCATATTTTAATACATTAGCACTGCCGCCATTGCAGCTCTGATTGCGATAACGATGATTATATTTATGAGGGAATTATGGTTGTGTTCCCCGAAGGCACATATTTGGCTCAGTGGCGGGCTCAACAACATTGTGAGTCAACATTCATAAAGACAAACACCCCCAGTGTGTCTGTTGTTGTGCCTGTAAAACGCTACATCTGAATTGCATATCTGCCTCGCCTGCATCCAGCCTGTCATAAGCTGTATTAAGAAAAATGGTCACACGGTTTGACACAAATTGGAAAATGACATTTGGAAAATGGCTGTGGCTGTGGAAATTAGAGATATTAAAATTATAAATCAGCGTCTGCAGTGCAAGGTAGAAGAGCGTGTATGGAGGACTTACTTCACTCTTTTCTCAATTTGTATTTTTTTGTTCTTTAGGGCTATTTCTCTTTTTCTTAATCTCACACTGTCTTTCTCCAGAGGCGATGTTACATATCAGAGGAGGGAGTCAGTCCAGGGAAAGTGTTTTTTAAATGCAGCAAAACACGGTATCTGTAGCACTGTATCTGTTTGGGCTTTTTGGCAATAACCTGCTAATGGGTTATCTCAGAGGTGTGATATGTCCAGTAATATGCAAAAGTGAGGTGTTCTTACACCTTTAAATAAAAAGACTGCTTCCATACTTGACACATGCCGCCGCTGCGTCTTTTCCTTGTTGAGCTGGAGGAGGTAAAACGACACTTGATCTACAAGCGCATGCAGGCCAGATTCATATTAAATCCATACATTTTATTCTGCTTATCCCTGTCCGGGTCTCTCAGTAAATTTGTTTAATATATAATAATTTACTGTAGCTCATTAATAGTGAATTTTATTTATGGAATAAGCCACAAGCCAATCAAAAACAACCTGCAGGTCGAAAATGGCCGCACTTTGAACACCCCTGGTTTACATGTTATAAGTGCAACAGTAACAGCAGTGAATTATCCATCCATTTTCTATACTGCTTATCCTCACGAGGGCCGCGGGTATGCTGGAGCCTATCCCAGCTGTCTTTGGGATAGAGACACCTTGGACTGGTCGCCAGCCAATCACAGGGCACATATAGACAAACAACCATTCACACTCACATTCATACCTATGGACAATTTGGAGTCACCAATTAACCTAGCATGTTTTTGGAATGTGGGAGGAAACCAGAGTACCCGGAGAAAACCCACGCACGGAGAGAACATGCAAACTCCACACAGAGATGCCCGAGCCGGGAATCGAACACCATCCTCCTTTTTCTCCTTCCACAGTGTGAATTATTTATTTATTTAGTAAATTAAAGTTCCTTATTGTCTAAAGTGTATTATTAATAGTTCCAGCCTGTACAACCCTTGTCCATCTCTACTGAACATAGCAGACACACTGCTTTCATCTTATCCACTTGTATTTGTCCAATATGAAGTAGATTTGTATGATATGAAGGAGATTTTAATGATAGAAGAGGCTCCCAAGCTTTGGATTTTCCTTGCCACCATCGCTATAGGCATGAGTCCCGCTAGCTAAAGGCTGTTTTCATCTGCCTAAACCTCCACTTCTACGCCTCGCTGAATGTGTCGCATGGTTGACAGCTTTAAGGCTCACTATGTTGTGGAGGTGCATTGCAATGCTGAATATACACTTCCTATTCCTCACTTGAAATGTATGCCGTGTGGGAAATAGTTACACAGCTGTACCAATCCAAGGGATCCATATGGAAAAACCTGAATACGATATATGTACTGTTACATCCTTAGCATTATACTATATGTAGAAGCTCTCAAGGTTCAATAATCCTTTCAAATTGGACACTGAAGATGGTCCACGAGAGGGAGGTGAAGCAGAGCCTAAAAAATAAGGTTCATGTACTTTATGTACAGACTAAATGTTTTTCAGTTCATAAAAAACAAATAAATGAGACTGAAGTAATCAAAAACATTTTTTGGAACCAAATTGAGTTATTCACTTCTTTTTCTTGTCTTCCTCTTAATGGACAAGATGTATTAACATAAACACCAAAAGTCAGTGCCTCACCAGCCATGAACCTCACCGAGGTTGAGGTCAAAAACACTTTCCAGGATGAATGTACAGGAAGAAAACATTATTTCACTGTGGCCTTGAATAATGAATATTCTATTTGCATACAGTATGTTGGTCAAACAGAGAAGTGGCCACAATAATCCTTCATGGCCGTAAAATGCGGGAGGTCATCCATTTTAAGAGCAATGCTTTTCTTGGGCTTGCATCACATTCATTCCAGCTTGAAATTTAATTTCCCTTGCAATAGCAAATTACGTTTTCCAGCGCCCATTCAAGCCCGCAGTATAATTTCTTAACACAGCGGCTCTCTAAATGTCAGCGAATGAGAAATAATCATTCCACTCAAGTCTGCTGTAGAGTTTGGAAATGTAGCTGGTACAGTACTGATATTAAATTATGACCTTTGATCCTATCTACTTTGAGCGTCTTTGATTGATATCATTGAAAAAGCAGACGTGTTTTGTGCTATGATACAGTATGTGACTGATTGATACAACGTTTACTGTGCTGTCTTCTCCCTTTTCTGTTGGATAGCATCACATGTCTCGATGTGTTTGAGAAACAGAAGCAATCTCTGAAAGTTCCAGTCGATTGTCGAAATTAAAAATTACTGAGAAAAGTACTTTGGACTTTACACATGAATAAATCAATGACTTCCTTGTTTTGACAGTGAAATAACAGAGTATTTGATAACTGGGCTGCATGGTGAACAAGTGTTTTGCGTGAAGGCCACACAGCAAGGAGACCCGGGTTCGATTCCCCACTCTGGCTTCTCTGTGTGGAGTTTGCATGTTCTCCCTGTGCATGCGTGAATTTTCTCCGGGAACTCCGGTTTCCTCCCACATTCCAAAAACATGCTAGGTTAATTGGCGACTCCAAATTGTCCATAGGTATGAATGTGAGTGTGAATGGTTGTTTGTCTATATGTGCCCTGTGATTGGCTGGCGACCAGTCCAGGGTGTACCTCGCCTTTCACCCAAGGTCATAGGTCATTCTGATAAACAGATCAGAAGTTGTGATTTGTGTCAGATTTTGAACACATTTGCGTCGCATTTGCTTCCCAGTTGCACTTGTACATGTTTACGACTGAGCCTTTTGTCGAGCTTGAAAAGAAGGGTGTTAAACAGACATCATTTTGATGTGCAGTACATGTGATTGCCGAACGAAGGCCAATGACGGTCATTTGGCCCGTTTGTGCAAAGCAGAGCCTGGAGTATTTGACTTGAGGTGTTTTTACAGCGCACGCTTGCCGCACTCTGGGATGACGATAAACCAACGGCCTTCAAAGCACAGCCAAGCGCCACTTACTGCTGAGTGCCTCTCTGGTGGTCGGCCGAGATTACTCTCAAAACAAAGTGCGGACAGGTTGATTAATTGAAGGGTCCACAGAGGTGCACACCGCAGTATATTATCCCACTGGCGAACACTCGTTCATTTCATCCGCAGTGGACTTTTATGGGCTGATCCTGCCACTGTGTGAGTTTGTCACTTCATAAAAGTGATCCTGCTTTCTCTTTAAGCGTTGTTTTAGCAAAAACATATCAGTGCTACTGCGGAAAATCTGCTTTGATGATCATGGAGCTTTCTGGCAGCACAAAATACAGATGATGTAAAGTTGTAGCAGAGGTTAGGAATGTAGTAATGCCTGGTTCATCGCACTTAATTGGTTCCAGACCTGACGTGATAAGGGAATTTCAGTGAAGTATGATTCCTTATTTATAAAAGATAATTTTGTGACTCAGGGCAGCACGGCGGTCTGGTGGTTAGCGCGCAGACCTCACAGCTAGGAGACCAGGGTTCCCCTCGGCCATCTCTGTGTGGAGTTTGCATGTTCTCCCCGTGCATATGTGGGTTTTCTCCGGGTACTCCGGTTTCCTCCCACATTCCAAAAACATGCTACGTTAATTGGTGAGTGTGTGAGTTGTTTGTCTATATGTGCCCTGTGATTGGCTGGCCACCAGTCCGGGGTGTACCCTGCCTCGTGCCCCTAGACAGCTGGGATAGGCTCCAGCACCGCCCGCGACCCTTGTGAGGAAAAGCGGTAGAAAATGAATGAATGAATGAATGAATGAATGAATGAATTTTGTGACTCCAAATTGTCCATAGGTATGAATGTGAGTGTGAATGGTTGTTTGTCTATATGTGCCCTGTGATTGGCTGGTGACCAGTCCAGAGTGTACCCCGAAAACAGCTGGGATAGGCTCCAGCATGCCCGCGACCCTTGTGAGGGTAAGCGGTAGAAAATGGATGGATGGAATTTAACCCTGCAATAAAAGCGTGTTGCTCCAGCAATCACTCCCACCATTCAGATTGCAAAATTGGTGAGGCTCTACTCAACACTAAAAGACTTGTTCTGTCTTGCCAGTTACAGTAGGTGGAACAAGGTGAACAGCACAACCCTAATCTAGTTCACGTCTGTGAAAATGATCATTCATCCAGGTCATTGTGTTCTCAAGGCATTGAACCAATCAGATTGTCTCCGTTTTCTAAGGCAACCTGAACAGCCTTGAGAAACTTATCTGACTTGTTTTCCCACCATGCCAAAGGATGTTCCCAACTTGAACTATAAATATAATAAAAACATAAGTATTTTATAGTAAATATAAATATAGTAAAAAGCAGACCAAGCCTCTAAATAAGGATTCAAAGTATTCAGTAGCAATGATGAGCAGGCCCGGGGTGATTACATTTGTAGTGAGGAGGGAGGGGAGGTAGTGGCAACGTGCCATGCGGTCACCCCCTCATCACATCACATGAAAGGGTTCTAATTAACTTCAGCACCGCATCAAACCGCAATCAGCAGAACCACAGAGGAAATTAGATTTTTTTTTGTCCGTGGCATTCAAAAGCATTAAAATGCATACACGCCTTGTGTTTTTAATTAACATTTTGTGCTTAGGAAGCATGTTAACAGTATCCCATAATGAGCTTTGTGTAAAAAAAAGCCCAACAGAGGACAAAGGTCAATTTCTTCCTCTGTTTGTTGATGTGCTCTTCTTTATTCTAATATCATCCCGTTGGTAATCACTGTTTCACTCTTCATTCAATACGGGCACCACCTCCACCACCTCCTTTTGGGAGTTGCACATTATACAAGCAGGCCTTTCTTCATTATCATGAGTTTAAATGGATGGTAAATGGATGATTTGATGAGGCGATATTATCTTCATATTAGTGTGAAATTGTTTTCAATACATTTGTTGTCATATCAATGCCACATGTACCTGTAACCAACTCTTAATGGTGTTTGGGGAAGTACTCAATCATTCGGCATACACAACAACTGTAATAAATGCAGCACTGTAACATTTATAAAATAGAATGTATCAAATACACTCGCTAGGGTCGCGGGTATGCTGGAGCCTATCCCAGCTGACTTCGGGCAAGAGGCGGGGTACACCCTGGACTGGTCCTCAGCCAATCACAGGGCACATATAGACAAACAACCATTCACACTCACATTCATACCTATGGACAATTTGGAGTCACCAATCGTAATCACTGAATGTAAACAAAGCCAAACATGATACTAAATGATGTGTTCATTTAACCACATGGGGAACAGCAGCAGGTGTCAAATGCTACATTTCCTTCCACATCCATATTTCGACATTACACTTCTTGTCCGGCCAAAAATCTCGACATATTCTCCAGTCACGTAACAGTAACAGACACATAAGCTAATGAACTAACATCAACACAACAAATATAACTTTACTTTAATTAAGTTTGCACAGGTAAGTCGATTTACGTGGAAAGCTTTAGGCTTATTATGAAATGTATCAAAATCCAAACTGCCTTGGAAAGAATATGTTTGATGAGCCTTCAGCTGCTGCTTCAGATTTGCAGCCATGTTTACCACTGTTTCTCTGCACAATGGATTCCGTTTTTTTTTTTTCTTTGGGATGGTATATCCACAAATCAGTGCGTTGTTTCCCACCAGAAGTGCTCCTGTTGCCAACATCAAGGGCCACCGGCGTGTTGAGCAAGAAGTACACTGCATACTTTATATTTTGTTATCGTCATTGTTGACGGAAACAGCACTACTTCCATTTGACAGGCTCGTCATTTGTTTTCCACAGTGTCCTTGTGTGTCATAAATTTGACCAACATCATGACTGAGAATTTCGGAGTTCTGAGAGAGATTTGTGTTTTAATAAAGTAAATTTATTTTAAAGCACCGAGGTGAATAATGTATCTCAAAGTGCTACATGTACTGTTTTTATCATTAATATGCAGCTCCGATATTTACAGAGGTACCAGTGAAAATGTTTGTGATGTTATTTATTTATGTTGCTTCTTTCAATTATTTATGTGTTTATTTATTCATGGCAGAAGTAACTGAAATCTGAAACTGCAAGATTCATGTTTGCTGAAGGCTACTCGGCCCCACTCTATCCCTTTACAAAAGCAATAGTGCAGCCAGGGTGGTGCATATAGGCTTCTTTGTAATTGCTTAACCTAGTGTTTACTTAAACTCACCAGGTGATGATGGCTCAGTGAGGAAGAAAAGAGTTGAAGAGAAACAAGAGACGTGAATACTGTAGGCGAGTGGAGAGGCTATATGTTCATGGTGGAGATTTATGCTACTCTGTGTGTTCTCTCTAGGCTCCCAAATGTGCTGAAAAGCCTGGAAAATGACTGACCAATTTAGAAGTAGGTACCTCTGACAAAGTGTGTCCGACAATGAGTGCTCCTCCTCGGGCAGATGAAATGGACACAGCGCCCTCACGTGCCAATTCTCCTGAGCTCCACAACACCAGCGGTACTTCTGACAAAGTGTGTCTGACAATGAGTGCTCCTCCTCAGGCAGGTGAGCTTGGAGCAGCACCAGCGGTGCCTGCTTTTGGAGTTCATACACATTATGTCAGGGGTCTCCAGTCAGTAGCTCATGTAGCTCCTAAACACTTTATTTATTTATTTATTTATTATTTATTTATTATTTATTTATTGTCAACATATTCCTGCTAAATTAGAAAGTAGTAGTAGTACAGTGCATCCGGAAAGTATTCACAGCGCTTCACTTTTTCTACATTTTGTCATGTTACAGCCTCATTCCAAACTGTATTAAATTAATCTCTTACCTCAAAATTCTACACAAAATACTCCATTATGACAATGTGAAAAAGTTTTTTTTTTACTTTTTTTGAATTTATTAAAAATAGAAAACAAAAAAATCACAAAATCAATCACAAAATCACGAAAGCCATCAGACCAGAGAATTTTGTTTCTCATGGTCTGAGAGTCATTCAGGTGCTTTTTGGCAAATTCCAGACGGGCTGCCATGTTCCTTTTACTAAGGAGTGGCTTTCGTCTGGCCACTCTCTCCACAGAGGAACGCTGGAGCTCTGACAGAGTGACCATTGGGGCCTTGGTCACCTCCCTGACTAAGGCCCTTCTTCCCCGATCGCTCAGTTTAAAAGGCCGGCCAGCTCTAGGAAGAGTCCTGGTGGTTCCAAACGTCTTCCATCTACGAATAATGGAGGCCACTGTGCTCATTGGGACCTTCAAAGCAGCAGACATTTTTCTGTATCCTTCCCCAGATTTGTGCCTCAAGACAATCCTGTCTCGCAGGTCTACAGACAGTTCTTTTGACTTCATGCTTGGTGTTTGTGCTCTGACATGCACAGTCAACTGTGGGACCTTATATAGACAGTTATTATATTTCCAAATCATGTCCAATCAACTGAATTTACTGCAGGTGGACTCCAATTAAGCTGTAGAAAGATCTCAAGGATGATCAGTGGAAAAAAAGATGCACCTGAGCTCAATTTTGAGCTTCATGGCAAAGGCTGTGAATACTTATGTAAATGTGATTTTTTTGTTTTCTATTTTTAATAAATTCAAAAAAAGTAAAAAAAAACGTTTTCACATTGTCATAATGGAGTATTTTGTGTAGAATTTTGAGGTAAGAGATTAATTTAATACAATTTGGAATGAGGCTGTAACATGACAAAATGTAGAAAAAGTGAAGCGCTGTGAATACTTTCCGGATGCACTGTAGTTTGGGAGTGTGACCAATCACCTGTGGAGTGGGCGTGCCTGGAGGAGACGGGAAGCAAGGAAATCCAAGGAAATACAGCTGGAATAGGTGCAGATTCTGGAAGATCTCGAAGGTTTTCTGTGCTGGTTATTGTGTGTAGCTTCTCTGTAGGAGTCCACAATTCAATACAAAAACTACATTAAAACTACATTACACATTTTAAAACTACATCAAGGTAGAAGGCAGAAAAACAAGTTTGTTGGCGGCATTTACAAAAAAGTGAAGTGGCGTTACCCAAGTGGTGTGGAGGTGTCAGTGAAGGCGTCAACCTATGACACAGTCACAACAAACGTAGACGCAGGGCAATAGCAGTAGCGGGTATTGTGATATTGTGCTTAAAGTTAAAAGCGATATTTAAAAAATATTGATATATCACCTAGCCCTACTTTTTCCATTGACTTAACATTGCCATTCTATATAGGAGAGTCCAAATATTATTCTCAATTGTCCTCTCAATACGATACCAAGCTTCCTACACTACTACAAACTTCAACAGCAGTAGCAGCATATTGTTAAAGTAATGAATCATTAGGTGTAGCAAATGCTGTTGCCAGCTGACTACGCTGCTCCTAAAAATCTTTGCAGCCAGAATTTTTTTGCTGAAGCTACACTTTCATGCATATAAAAGAGATAAATATATTAGCAAAAAAAGACATTACAACAAAAATAAGATTAAAAGCTGAATAATGATTAGTGTATTACCAGCATTGTACACCACAATATACATTTTTTAATACATTTTTGTAACATTATCATTACATGAGGCCCACCAATGGGCCAAAAGTTGTATTTCAAACAGTTTTGCCAAGAGCATTAATGTTTTACATCCTCAATATGTAGCACTACTACGCTACCACGTTTCATGCACTTGTGCATTGGAAGTCTACGATTCTAACTGGTCACAGTGTAATGAATAGCGCTGTTGTTGCATGTCTAAGTGTATCTCATGAGAGCTAGTCAAGGGTGTCAGGCTCTCCTCTTCCAAGTTGTCAATAAACAGAGCATAGCCATGGAATGACAATTTGTATCATTTAATTACAGCTTGTTCCTCTTGGCACAGTGCATTTATTCTAATCTTCTTTAAGCACCTTGATCATGTTACAGTATAGTTCTTTTTAATTAGCTTAGATTGATTACATTCATTGATTTTGCAGCCTTATTTACATTCGCTCACCCTCCCTTATGCTCTTCGTCCTTATTTTTCACAATTAATTGCAGAGCGTGGCAGTTTGGAGGAGGAGGCAGCAGTGAGAGGGTTGCTCAATTTGCAATCAAAGCAGCAGTTCAAAATTATTTATGGAGGAACGGTGACAAGTTTTTTATGAGTTTGTTGCATTATTGTGCTGCGTGTGGTGATAGATGTGCATACTTGACAGTGTTGCTGCTGACTTAAAGTGCCACAAGATGAGAGATTAAGCTGAGCTTTTTGTTTAGTTCAATCCAAGCCAGCGGTTACCCCTCGATCCCCCCCCCCCCCCCACATGTACCACCACTGACCTTGGCTCTATGTGTGTATGTAAGCAGGCATGCATGACTGCATCACTCCCAACCTAGTGGTCTTATTAATTTTGATTGATGACTCCATTTATCTTTGGAATAACAATTCTCTAATACCCCTCACCGCCTTGTCTACAGCCATCACACCCTTGTATGAAAATCATATTAGAAACAAAATGAGATTTGAAATTTGGTGTTTGATGAAATGGCTTCATAGTTGGTCTGGATCCATGGAAATGTTATGCTAATAACATCACAAGCCAAGCAGTTAAGTTGGAAATTAATCAGGAGGATAACATGGTGGATAGAATAGGTGACATTTAACCGTTATCCCTCACAAGGGTAAAGGGGGTATGCTGGAGCCTATCCCAGCTGACTTTGGACAAGAGGTGGGGTACACCCAAGACTGGTCTCCAGCCAATCACAGGGCACATATAGACAAACAACCATTCACACTCACATTCATACCTATGGACAATTTGGAGTCCCCAATTAACCTAGCATGTTTTTGGAATGTGGGAGGAAGCCGGAGTTCCCGGAGAAAACCCACGCATGCACGGGGAGAACATGCAAACTCCACACAGAGATAGGCAAGGGTGGAATAGAACTCGGATTTCCTAGCTGTGTGGCCTGCGAGCTAACCACTGGTCCGCCGTGCAGCCCTACATCAAACATAACTTGTTAAAAACTAGTGTTAAAACAGTAAAACATTCAATTTTAACCTTATTGACAAAGATAAAAACAAGTGTAAACATGAGGGATCTGGTCAAAAGTATTGGGACACAATTGTGAGTCCATTTCCATGACATAACCTGTAGACATAACCAGAATGCTTTAAAATCCTTCTTTTTTAACCAATTTAAAATTGCTTATTAAGTCATTTAACAGTTATATACAAATCATATTTGAAGGAAGTAAAGAGGAGTGGAGGTTTCTTCCTCCTCCCTTCACTCGTCATCCTCATTCATCCTCCCCAGCTCTGAAGCGCATCAGAAATAGCCAAGGGCTGCAGTGTGTGTGTGTGATGGGCTAAGGAGAGAAATAGCCTGTTAGGAAACGACACTACAGCTTAGCACTGATTTATGCAGTAATGTATGCTGCCATCCAGCAAGACACCATATTATGGATCACGCTACTCCTCACACATTTGAAAGTCACACATGAAATCATATCTACTGTATTTAACTGTCTGCTATTTTGTTAATAATGATCCTGTTCAGGCCTCACAGCTAGGAGACCCCTGCGACCCTCGTGAGGATAAGCGGTAGAAAATGAATGAATGAAGAATGTCCATCCCTTATGGATTGACAGTCATCGCTTCTCAATAGGGGAAAAATGCCCACCAGTAAAAGAGGTAAAGACCAGAATACCAGACATTAGGGAATCCTTTAGATAGATTCAATCATTCAGGAGATTTAGTGTTACAAAGTGGGTCAAATGTGGATCTAAGAAAAAGGGAATTTATGTTTTACTAAGTGGCAGGTTACTGTTTATTGTTTATGTGATGGTTGGTGTGCATGTGCATTTGGAAAAGCATATCTTTGAAAATCTGTGGATTTATTTTTCAGTGGCACCGATGTACTAACATAAGGCTAAAGTAAAAGTGTGTCTGCGTTGTGATGGCAAACAACAGAGAAGGAAGCTTAAGTCTATCTATAATTGAAGTGTGGATTTGCAGCTTCTGCTCAGCCATCAGCCCGGCTGGACAAATAAGTCCTCACATCTCATCTTCCAACCTTTGCTCTTCTTTTGTACTTCCAAAGCCATACCACCATTAACCATACAAAACCTCATCCTGTGTGAAGTATAACCTGTGCTCTGTGTTGTTTTGTGTTTATTCACATTCTCCAAGTCCTACTATTGTGAAGGTCCCTCTTTGCTATCTGAACTGTGGTCTCCTCTTTATGGAGAGCATAAGTACTCTGTCAGGAGCCTATTATGGGGGGGATCATAAAAGTTGTTTTCACTGCAGTGGTACATGAATAGACAAACTTTGATGTTTTTTCAGCAAAGGTACAAATGAGGGAAGAAAGTGACTGGTACCAATAGTCAATTCCCCATTAACCCCACAGCAGAGGTTAGAAACAGACCTGGGCAATTTACATAAGGAAAGTGTAAACGTAAAAATATCCAATGAGATGCCAGATAGTTCATTGCCTTTGCAGGAAGACCGTGTTCCAGTGAAACCTGAATTGGTCTTGATCAATGTCATCAAGCGGAAGTACTGGTTCCACCAAAGGTGAGAAGGTCCATTCAGAGTGTTGCTGACAACACCAACAGCGATAAAGATTGCTGAGCGACCATCTTGGATTCACTTGTCACTTTTCAAGAGACAGGTTTCAGACCTGACTCTGGGGTGGAACCAAGATAAAGAGCAAGAACGAAGACCTGAACACAGATACACACAAGGACAAGTACAGGAAAAGAACACTGTTAGAGTTCCCATAGAGTGGTGAAGTGCTAGTAACCTCTCCCACTCCCAAGATAGAAAGATGAAAACCATCAACCTGAAACAAACCCCAAACTGTTTGCCAAGCATGGTACTGTCTATACCTGTCGGCACTGATCTTGATCATTTGGTCACATATGACTGAACTGATTGAAACAACTGAAAATGCATTTGATGATTATTGTTTTGAAAATCTTTATGAAGTATGATGATATGGTGTTTGGTGTATTTTTATTTAATGAACAGGAGGGGAAATGTTATCACATGAAAACACATTTATTCTCTAGCTATTGTATAATTACAAAAACAAGTGGAATAATACTAGCAGACTTCAGCTCCTCACACATATGGCCTTGAAATATACAACTAGACACTAACTCACAACACACACACACACACAGCAACTAATAAGACAACTCTTCATATGGCTTGCTGGAATGTGAAACCAAGTTAATAAAAATAATTATTGCATGACTAAATGACTAGTGGTGTCATTGGCTTAAGTTTTTATTGTGTTACCTTTGTTATTTGTTTAGAAATAATTGTCTCTTTTTATTGTATCTTTAATGATTGCTAAAGTCGATGCTAACTAGTAGTAGAACTTAGAAGTGCTGTGTATAACGGATGCGATGACGACAGACTGTAAACATGGTTGATGCTGTCTTTACACAGCAACCTTTATACCGTCTTTTTCGCTGTTCACTTCCAAAGAGGTGGTCAAAGCTAAGAGCTGCCCCCGAGTGTAAACAATGGAACAAGCGGCAAGCTACAAACATAACACGATGAACATCCATCGCTGCACAGAAAATACACTCGGGCGGGGCCATCTTGAAACATGAGACCTCCACATTAATACGATATTCTTGTTTTTGATATTGTGCTTCAAAGATGTATTGATATTTTAAAAATAGCGATATATCGCCAACATGCATGTCATGCATATCGGTAATGTTGCTCAGGGTGACTCCCCATTACCCAGTAAAGTCCACACCCCTAACCACGACTAATTGTTTGTTATGTCAGTGCCTGTTGTACCCGTTTGTCTTAATGGAGTGTAGTGTGGCGATCCATCAGGCGGCGTGTCACTTCAAGTGGTTGTGTGTCAGTGAGGTGAGCGTGCCGTGCACATGTGATTTACCGGCCTGCCCATTGTGGCGTGTTGTTCTTCGCCTCTTAGCCACGCCGTGCACCTCTGCTCTACTTTCCTCGGTTCCGTCTACCTCACCAGACCAGATTGATTACCGGCGCCACTGGCTTGCGACACTTGCCATCTTCTGGCAACCTTTAGTGCCATTTTATAGATGTTTAGCGCACCTCATTTGGCTATTTATACATCTGTAAGTGGCCATGAAATATAGATTTGTCTTGATGGGTGTCAGCACCGGGGCTGCTGTAGCGGAGCTCTTGCTGGCACGTCATTATTTTAATGGTGTGAGATGAAGAGGCCGTATGTCGGGAGTCATTTTAAAACATGCATAAATGGTAATGTTTTTATTTTCATGTAATGCCCATGCTCATATTTCATTGAGTGCAATAATGCAGCTTCTGTTCATGAAGTGTTTATTGCTACTGGGAGAAATGGAGACAGGAGGCACATCCACACACAGTTATATATTCTACAGTATGTAGATGTTAAAGTTATCCTCACTAATACAGTAACGTGCTGTGAAAGCTGTCATCCATACACAGTCTATTCACAGGCAAGGTCTCACAGGTAATTAGGTGCTGGCACACACTCAGTGTGATGTGCCGCTTAATTGAATCCTTAACACACAGAAGGTGTGCACACATTGAAGGTGACGTCTGTCACCAAGCTGTTCTCCTCCAGGCCCTTGACATTTCCTCACTCTGGCCATTTGGTGCAATACAGTATGTCAACTTCAGTGCAAAACAAAACCAAATTAAGTGCAGGATAGCTGGGTGACTGGTGTGCAGCTGGTGAGGCAATAGCTTGAGGCTGCAGAAAGGCAGGTGCCCACTCTGTCCTTCAGTGAAGCTCCAGGATCATCACTTCCCCTCTGTGCTCGGTGCCATTTTTACAAGGTGATGTGAGGAACTGATAGTTGTGTGTGCACTTGTCTGTGGGTGTGTGTGATGGTGGGTATCCCCTTGTCCACCATACTCTGGATGTAACCTTTAAACATAAAGGTACATGTCTTGACTGGACGCTTGCACCCTAACGGGAAAGTTAAGGTTGCACCTTAAAGGAAAGTATCGCAGGATTTGTAAGATTGAGACAGCAGATCGACTTGGCCCACAGCTGTTCGTCATGAAGGATACGATAGAGCAGGGGTCTCAAACTCACATCGCTAGTTTGAGGCCCCCGCCTTGATATGAAAGTTTAATGTTAGTGCGGCCCGCGCAAGTTTGATATGGATGCTGTATGGTATCATGTACCCAGAAAAAATTATTAAGTTTGATTAATGTTCATGTTAAAGGTTAAATAACTGTTAATAGTTATCCTCTCTATCCTTGTGGAAGTGGTAAGTTTTTGGCTTTTTAAGTTTAAAGGAAATAACTTGGAGGCTACCATTTAGGTCGCTAGCTCTCTAGTTTGCGAGTTAGCATGTGTCTCAAGACCCTGCAGTTGCGCAATATGTTGTAAATAAAAAGAGTATAAATGTGACTATAGTCGTGTTTTGTCATGTCTACAGGGCTCTAATAATGCTTTGTTCCTTTTAATCTGAAAAAAATAATTTGTCTACCCACCAACTATATGTGGTTTCTTAATTTTTAATTATTTTCCGTTTTATTATTATTATATTTATTTATTACTGATTGATTGATTTTCTTTATTCTTGATCTTATTTTGTGTAGAAAAATAAAAATTAAGATATTTGAGAACAGTGGAATGTTTTATCAGAGCTTTTCTTGTAGAAAATCGGAACCAAAGCAAAGTTTATTCATTTTTCTGTTTTTAATAAATGCGTTTTGGGGTTTTTTTTGAAAACTTGGGTTCATGTTGTGTAAACAATGTGTTTACTTGTGCAAATGTATGCCAAGGTTTTTTTAATCATCCTGTCCAATCCTTGTCTCACTGTATAGTATGTTGTATATGTATTGACGGATCATTGCACAATTTACAAGATAAATTCATTCCTAAAAGAGTGTTACACTCTGTTGGGACACTATTGCGCCTCTGTGTGCCGTCACAACAGCGGGGTGGCTTGACATGGTGACCATGCGTAAATTATGCAAAAAAATGGGTTACCGCCGTTGACACGTCCTAAATGTTGATAAAAAATAATTTTTAAAAATCCTGATAAAAAAATATCAGGAGAATGTCAACTTGGATTCATGTCAGTTGAAATATTTGGATATTATGTTGGCTTTTCAGCAGCAGAACACAACTGGTCACTGGTCAATGGCGGCGGACATCTTTGCGTGTTCCCACAGCAGCAACAACAACAACAACAGTTTTAAAAAAAAAATAGTTTCAGGCTACAGAGTACGTTTTTACTGTCTGAAGGAAAGGCTGAAACAATAACATTTTTAACGGTTTTGACCTGTGCCCTGTGATTGGCTGGTAAGTGCAGCTCACCTGTGACCCTATTAGGACAAGTGGTATTGTACCCCGAAGAGCTGCAGTGTTTTACGCAGAGCTGCCATTAATAACACCCAACAAGAACGTGACCACAGCCACCTCTCACCTCAGCAGCTGCAAAAGAAAAAGTAAGTGAGACAACCATCTGGACAAGTCAACTCGCGTGTCACAAACTCTTTGTTCTGCACATGCTGTCCTTCTACGTCAGATGGCGCCTGGATGATAAAATGTCTTTGCTGAGTTGATGAAGATTGCAGCAGCAACAAATAAAAAAAATAATATATAGATGCATGATTGAGACAGACAGTCTTCATCCAGTTCTGATTTCAATGATTAATGAATGCTCAGTGGTTGTGATGCGGTGGATGCGGCCGTCAGTGCAAACCTCCATCTGATGACATATCATGAACTCAATCAAAAATCACTTGAAAATCTTTGAAACAATTCCATCATGCACATCAAAAATAATTTCAACACACATTCATGGACAGAAAAGAAAGTGAAAGTGAATTTAGCAGGTTAAATTCAATATCATGTGTCAAAGTAAAAGTGGTTCGCTGGAGTGTCCCTGAATGTATCTCACTTTTTGTAATGAGAAGCAAACAGGCACACATACGTACATGTACATGTACGTATACGTACATCAATTTATCAAGGACGTCATAATTGTCAACCTGTTTATATAATTTGATAAGCCTGTGTATCCATTATCATGATAGGCCTAGACTCATGGTATTATTTTAGATAAAATGCTAAAATCATCACACAGCAACTTAACATTCAAAATGTATACCTAAGAAATATACAAGACAAGTGGCAATATGACTTAAAAAAAAAACATTTTAACTTCATCCCATAATGCATTTCGTTGCAGCAGAGCAGCTCATTGGCCAATGGCCATGCTGAGATCATGAGCTGAGGGAGTGAACAACCAATTTCTGATCAGAATATGTTCAATTTTTTTCAGTGCTGTCTCATCATATTGTGTGTAATGCATTAGACAAAAGCCGTATGTCTTTTCTTCCACTCCTCCCAGTCCAGTGGCTTGTGTGTGGGCCAGCTGATCATTAGGCCCATCCTTTCACACGTGCAATCTGAAGTTTAACTTACCAGTTGAAGTGAGATGGCAGCATCTTAACCAAAACATTGGCAATGGTATACGTATGTCCATTCAGCCGCTGGGGCCTGCAGGCGACCCCCTGCCATCTGCCAATAGACATTAAGGAGGATTTAGTAATTAAGTGATAGGCGGAGGACTAAATTGGGTGTTTGTCGGCCAGCGAGCCACCTCAAGGTCCTTCCAGCCATGCAGATAGGGGATTCTAATTGCCAGGAATATTGATCAGACTGGTGAGAGGTGTGCAAGCTGAATTTATATTGATTAGCTGTTACTTCTCCTCACTTGTTAGTGGAGGAATATCCCATGTCTGTGGCCCTTTCAGCTTCATTAATGGCATTATTAAACAGATATATTCATACTGTGTATTAACATGTACTGCATGTACAGTCATGGAAAAGTAAATACATCCTATGGAAACTGACTATTTGGACATTTACTCGACATAGAACCATGTTTCATTGTCTAAAGTTGCTCTTTGGATTTAGAAATAAATATAATCACCATGAAAGGTGACCAATCCAGAGTGAGATCTTCCTTTTACCTCATATCTGCTGGGATAGGCTCCAACATCCCAGTGATCATGAACTGTATATAAGCACTAGAAAATAGACAGACACATTCCATCAGAGACATATGAGCCATCCCTGCAGCCAACTTGTGTTGTGCTTAAAGGGATTTCAGAGCAGTGTGAAGGTTTTCCACACAGTAGTCTCTAACCCGAGTCATTTAGACCCTATTACAAAGCGTCAATATATTGATTGAAGCCAGTGTCTCAGTGTACTGCTCTGTAAACACACAAGTGCTGCTTTTATCTGCTTGAATCTTATCAGGATTCAAATCTTTTCCTGTTCAATTCACTACTTTATGGTGCAATAGATGCGGAGATGAATATTTTAATAACTCCACCTTAATTCACGGGGGTATTCTTAGTGGGGAATAAGTAATTTGGATAGACTTTGACTTAAATGTTGACCCGGTCATGTAAAACTGAAGGTAAAAAACAACACTTTGTTTATACAATAATCAAACTTGTTCATAGAATATGTTGGCACGTGTTATTATATGTATATAAATGTATATGTAATATATTTCATATATAGCTATATGAATTATTTTGTTTGTTTGTTTGTTTTGGCTTTTTCCCTGATTACGGGGTCGCCACAGTGGATCTTTTTATTTTATTTTATATTCCGGATGCCCTTCCTGATGAATGAACAGTTAATGTTTTTGAGATTTAACATGACTTTTTCTAAGATACATAGTCATAATACAGTTATGGCCCAAAGTTCATCATGGGAGTGAATGTCATATCAATTAATTTGAATTTTCTTTTTTCATCCATCCATATATATATACATATACACACACACACACACACACACACACACATATATATATATATGGTAATAAATATTTTGCTCCACACCATGTTTTGTTAATAATATAAGTCCCCTTATAGTCACCTTAGTGACCTATATTACTGCCAGTAACTTAAGTTAGTAAGTTAGTGACTAATTTCCAGAGGTGTTTGCCGGTACTTAGAAAGTTGCCGCTCAGCTAAATGTTACAAGAGCAACTAAACAGCATGATTAAGGGGTTCAGACAACTCCAAACATCTACATCTGGAGCAGTTCACAATCAGTATTTATTTAATAACATGTCAAAAATATAAAACATTTTAAGTAAAATACATCTACTCACTACTAACGTACCAAAACACCAAGTTCACGCAACAGATGTTCCCATTTTACATTTATTTTCTGTTGTTGTTTATCACGGTGTCCTCTAAGATAAGCCTGTGAGTGTGTGATCTTTATGATTGCCAAGGTCATTTCCTCATCTCTAAAAGAGGCTGTTTCCATGCACTTGTCTTATGATTGAAGCAAATTTGCACCATTTATACACCGCTAAGTGTCACCCTCCGGTCATTCTCACAAATTGAATTAGTTTCCGTGTGAATTTATGCTTCCAAACTAGTAATTATATTTTAACCCCAGAGGAAACGTGAGAAATATCTTCAAAAGTGGAGAAATGTGTCCATCTATAATTATATGGCAACCAAAGAGACACCGCCATTCATCTGTTTGCATACCAAATCACACCGCACTTCACGCCTTCTAGAAAGTTGGATCAAACTGATGAGAAAAGTTTCTCTTTCAATTACCATCTGAGATTAATCTCCTTAATCCCAATTTGATCTCTTTCCTGCGTATTAGGGGGTATCTTTCATCTGCCTACCTATGTGTTTTAAATCTCTGTCACAGTTGGAAGTGACTGTTGAATTTGGTCCAGCATGTGGGGTAAGATTGGGGATCTGATTAGTGCTGATTAGTAGCTGTGCTGAGGACAGAATCTAAATAGTCTAATGCATTTACAACAATGATAATGCAGTCTGATTGGAACTGTCTGAGAAGTATTAATTGAACATTTAAGTTTATTGTTGTAGTTTGCGGGGTAGTACATCATGTTGACGGAGGTTTGAATACTTTGAAATCCGCCTACTGGCCAGCTGTGATGTGAGTGTGCTAAAATAAAAATAAGAAAAGTAGTCTGAACTCCTTTGAACAGCAAACATGAGTTTAAGAAGTCCATGAGATGGGAAGGGGACACCTTCACCTTGTAGTCTGGTCATTAGTGTGGACTGTACAGCATCTCTCAAATGGGGTGGTAACCTCCAGAGGTCACGCTGTTCGCAAAATATACAGATTGATATAGATTGTAAGCCTGTTGTGTTGAATGAACCAAAAAAAGAAAGGGCATATTGGAATTTGTGCAGCGATCACGTTGTTAACACATAGAGTACCTGCATCGGATCCACACACTATGATGACTCAAATGCGGCCACAAAGGTGCCACTGTACTGTGGTTCTTATGAAGTCCAGAGCAATAACTCTATCAGAAGTAGTGTGCAATATCCAGCGATTCCCCAGGTGATCCAACGTAAAATTTAAACTTTGAACACCAAAGTTGATAGAGAAAAAAAGCCCAAGACAGCACACAACAATTTTGCTCCAAGGAAATGAATTCCCCTCTTTCGATCTTAGCCAATCGACAAGCCCCATTTTCTTCTTCCTTTTTTTCTTATTTGTTGGTGGTTGCAAATGTGGTAATGCCGCCTCCAAATTAACACGTGTAACTAGTCCTGTCACAATAACAATTTTTTTCTGATTTGATCATTTTGACTTCAATAAAACAAGATTATCATTCAAAGATCATTGTGTCATGTCACATTCAAGCCACTAGATGGTGGTGTAGTGTACGTGTGTGTACCATATTTGCGGAGCGTCACCACGTCACACACAATTCTTATTCCTGGTGTCAAAAGAACTAGACACACACACAGAAACACAATAAGTGGATGAAAACAGACAATACACTACCAACGTATAATGCGGAATATTAACCAACTACTATGTGAGCTCTAACCATGTGATTTCCAGCCTTTTTTTTTCCTGTCCAAATGTCACACCAATCTGAAGCTTTTTAAAGTGCCACCCCAGTGAGACATTTTTGTAGGGAGCAAAATGTATACCACTCTCACAAAGACAGGAAGCCCCACATCTCATCCAGGGGATTGGCGTATTAAAGCAAGTATCCGCCGATGACAATATCGTCCTTTTTGACCGATCTGTGGCCAATCAATTGAAGCACCCCTTCTGTTTCAGCGCAAAAGAGTCAACGTTTATTCACATTGATACATATTGTATCCATATCTGTGCATGTGTTTACTACATGACACTACACTGTGTCCTTAAGTGATGTCAATGTCATACACGACAACCTCTCAACTGGACCTGAAAAGCCATCCTTTTCAATTTGGACTCTCTATTCTGCAAAACAGAGAAAATGTAGACCACACGCCTTTGCCACATCCTCATCTTTAGGAACATGTCTTACATATTTGCAAGTTTCGCTTTTTGAGGTAATTGCTGTTGGTTGTGCAACTACATCAGAGGAGCGGCATTAATGATACTCACAGGCTGTAAGGAAGCACGCTGCTGCAAAGGACAGAGGGGAGCCAATCATTTTCTTAAACTAAATGTGTTTGTGTGTCTTCCTGAATGTCTATGCTCATTTATTTTTAATACATTCCCTACTCAATTGCTGTATATTGCATTTTAAAAAGAATTGTGTGCTGATATCCCTCCATCAATAGCTTCAGTCTGTGAGCCTGAATGTTTTCGCACATTTTAGTATTTTTCTCACTTACTCTACTTATGCAGTACATTTGCAGTGCAGTGTTGATGTGTGTGTTTCTATAAAATGGCTTCTGTGTGTGTGTATGTGTATGTGTGTGTGTGCCTGGATGCATTTGCTCATTTATTTTTAATAGTTTTCCTCACTTAATTGTGCCAGACATTGCAGCTCAAAATAATTGTGTGTGATTATTCTTGTCTCCCTAAATGGCTCCCCTGTGTGTGTGCACAAGAAGTGCGTACGGACGTCTGTCCTTTTGCGCGGATTAAGGCGGTGAATGCTGCAAGAGGATGATCAGACTGGGAGCACACCAGGGTTGCACTGCGATCACAGAGGGATTATGGGGGATATGGTGCTGTAGTGCATTGCAGGGCCGCCTCCAGTTAGGCTCATCTCAGCCACGCTTCCCTCACACACACCACTTTAATTGCCTTTGCTTCTTTCATTACTTTTATTGCCTCTCCTCTGCATTGCGTGCTCCCCGGGCTTGTGGAAAGGTCATTGTGATGGTGGCGGTGCAAGCACACACACACACACACACACACACTTACTCTGTCCCTGACAAGCAGAAATTGGCTGAGGCGTTAAAGCCAGGGAACACAGTGACAAAACCGGGTGGCGGCAAACGCACTGAGCAGATTTTAATCACATCTATAATTCATTACTTCATACCAAGGCAGTAAAGAGACTGTGAATGCAGTCTAAAGAAGGGATTCCAGTTGTTTCTTGATTCTGCTTTAGTAGTGCAGATAAAGATCGCCGCTCCTCTATAGGGATGGTAAAATAAACAAATACTGGAAAATGGCATCACCACCAAGGAGGAGTTGTGTTGACAACATTAAGTTGGTTGTAGGGATGGCCAACATGTTTGCTCAGCAAAGTACTCAGATTATTAAACTTGTTGCACCCACAAGTAATGGTTTAGTTCTGGGGCGATAAAACCTGCAAAACACTAAAGTAAAATTCACATTAGATGCGTAATGCAGTGCCGGCGTAGCCGCAATTCACACCGGCTGACACACCAGGCGTCTAATGTGCGTCTAACGCACGTCGTGTAATTATGCAATGCAAAAGAGGGCGAGAGGCGGGGTACACCCTGGACTGGTCGCCAGCCAATCACAGGGCACATATAGACAAACAACCATTCACACTCACATTCATACCTATGGACAATTTGGAGTCGCCAATTAACCTAGCATGTTTTTGGAATGTGGGAGGAAACCGGAGTACCCGGAGAAAACCCACGCATGCACGGGGAGAACATGCAAACTCCACACAGAGATGGCTGAAGGTGGAATTGAACCCTGGTCTCCTAGCTGTGAGGTCTGCGTGCTAACCGTTTATATCATGACAGCGTTATATCAGATCCCTAAACCTAATCTGCTTATTCATATATTTTGATAGCACTGTGACCTTTTTACAGCTCCAGTCTGAGTCATATTAATTAAAACCTCACGTTTATGTGGATGTAGAACTTTAAAGTTGGCTTTTCCCCCACTCCAATCACTGCCCCAATGACCTCTCCTTGGTCGGATAAATGGAGGACCACACATGATCCTTACAAATACATATGCCACTCAAGCTTGACGTACTTTAAACATGGCTCCAAACATACTAAATAAATTATTTGGAGAGGTTTATGTGTTGATGGAAGGCTGTCTCATAGTTGAAGCCATCTCAACAGGACGCCTTCACCTCTAAGTATAAGCCAGCTTTCTCCTACCTGCATTACCCTTCTATCTGATATTCTCTAAAATGGAAAAGAAGGGAAATATGGGTTGACTGTGGGGATACTTCTATTGTGGAAGACAGACAGAATTCAGAGTGCGGTTTGGGGGGATGTGAACCCAATCTTCCATGTGTTGACTGTACTGATGAGGGGCTTGAGCTAAGACCAGCCTCTCGATCCCATCATTCCTTATGTTTACTTTGAGACGGACTATCCACACCAGCGACCTCCCCGCACTTCTCCATTCAGCCTAAGCTGTAGAACCTGCATCGTGAGAGTCATATGCCTTTTGGATGCTGCAGTTTTCAGTAAGCTCAATAATGGAAAAAGGGTTAGATATGTTTAGGGTGGTAAGTAGGTGGAATTATAGTTAGGGAAATTGAAGGTAAATTTTCCTGCTGACTATTTTGTGCTGGGATTCCCGGTCAAGATGCTGAGTGGTGGTGAGCCCGTCTGAGCCAACTCCCATACCTCCATTACATGTCATTAGGGGTACTTTCAGAGAAGCTGACCAGACCGAGACCTCCCTCCTGCCCTCCTCAGATAGTTAGCCATGCATATGGATGGATTTCTGATCCCTCTTATCCACCTCGGAAAAGTGGGAATTAGGCCAGAGAGGAGAAGAAATGGAGAACCCATATCTGACCTTAATGGCGAAGATGAAGCTATTATTGTAGCTAACTAAGGGGTTGTGTTCATGCTTGGATTGTTGTGGTCTGTTGTGGTGTCACACAGGTGATCGACAATGTGAGAGGGTCACATGTTATGACCTTTCTGGGTCGTGTGCACCAACATCCGTGCGTGAAAATAGATTAGACGCTCCCCTGAAGAGCTGCGTTTTAAATCCACACAGTAATAGAATGATGCCATTTCTAAACGTGCATTTCTCGCTAGGCAGTTTTCATTAGCAGTTTATTCTTCCACATCAATTACCTCGACTATGCCCCCTGATTGATGGGGGGGTTGTTTATTTGTATATGAGAGAATGCAATATTCATGTTGCATGCTTTTCTGAGCAGACGTTTGCTAGATTCAGTGAAATAGCATTTGGGATTTGATTTTCACAGCAGATTGCTGTTATTAAAGGCGGAAAAAAACCTCCTTTGAGCAGCCATCTTTCAGGGCAGACAATCTTCCTCACAGCCAGAGTGCTGGACCATGGCTCTCAATGCACTGAAGCAAAAGAACGATGGTCCGCAACCTTTCACACCTTCATTTCTCCTTTTTGTGATTGAATAGATAATGACTTTGAGTTGCCTCTAAAAGCCTGCTCCTCTTCTTTTTGTCTATTTGGTCACTGCACCTGTCCAATGCATGTCTGGCTTCATGGGCTCTTGGACCACATGCCAAGTCAACTCCTCTTACTTCCACCTTTATTATCAAACTTTTGTGTCTTCGCATTCAGTTTCCGAGGACACCGAGAGTGCTGCTGCTGTTTTGTTTCCAATCTATAGCTTTATTGATAATGTGTTTCTGACAGAGTGTGCAGGGCTTCAGGCTGTGACTAAAAAGTTGCATTTTGCGAATTTTTAATTTTTTATCTACTCACATATGTGATCACATATTTATGATTCTGATTATGGATAGACTAACTCAATGGTAAGATGCCTATATAAAACAAAAGTTATCTGTTCATTTGTAGCAGCTAGTTACGTAAAAAAAAAAAGGTTTGATCGATTTGCTTTGCGTCCTGAACTCCACTTTAGGAATGTGTTTTTACACTTTTACCTTTTGTAAATTCATTCATTCATTCATTCATTCATTTTCTACCGCTTATCGTCACAAGGGTCGCAGGGGTGCTGGAGCCTATCCCCGCTGTCTTCGGGCGAGAGGCGGGGTACACCCTGGACTGGTCACCAGCCAATCACAGGGCACATATAGACAAACAACCATTCACACTCACATTCATACCTATGGACAATTTGGAGTCACCAATTAACCTAGCATGTTTTTGGAATGTGGGAGGAAACCGGAGTACCCGGAGAAAACCCACGCATGCACGGGGAGAACATGCAAACTCCACACACAGATGGCCGAGGGTGGAATCGAACTCAGGAATCCTAGCTGTGAGGTCTAACCACTCGATCGCCGTGCAGCCCACAAATGAAAATACACAATGTGAAGTCAAATTGATACCAGTGTGTTATTGCTCATGTTTCAGTCTCATTGCAGTTTGAGTTTTCTGCCATCTTTATTTACACATTTTACCTGGCTTTCACTCTGGCGGCAGCTAGCTTGCTAGCTTGCTAGCTACCTAGCTAGTTAGAGTTATCCACATTTTGTCTTTCTAACAAACAATGTGATTAGTTCAGAGGTCGTTTTTGTCTACAAGACGCTATCACGCTCATGAGGTACTTTTTTTAAAGTGTTACTTAACTTACTTAACTTTGGTAACTAACCCCAAATCAGAATCAGAATCAGAAAAAGGTTTATTGCCAGGTATGATCAAACACATACTAGGAATTTGTTTTGGTATAGTAGGTGCAGACACATCTATTAAAAAAGAAAGAAAAATACAAAATATACAGAATAACAGTATAAATATATGTACACAGTCTGTTTTTTCACACCAGATGCATCTGAGGTGTCTGTGTATGTGTACAAAATATGATCTTATCTATGCCCACAATCTTACTTAATATTTCCACAACCTAGAAGAGGACATAATCTAATCATCCATTTTGTATGGGTTATTCACTAGAGTCGAGGGGGGTATGCTGGAGCCTATCCCCTATCCTATCCGCAAAAGTAGTTTTCAACATCAAAAAGGGGAACCCTTCTAAAAGATCTGATGAGAAGCATATGAAAGACCATTTGCCACCATTAGACCAAAGGCCAAAACACAGTGGAAGTCTGTGTTCATTTGACCATCAAAGCCTCAAAATAAACATCCTAATGTTTCGGATGAGAGAATGTTTTTAATTTTTGTATATCGTCTTGAGGCTGCATTCAACACACACACACACACACACACACATACACACACGAGCACAGCAGGGCAGCTCATTAGCCCATCCTACACTCACAGCTCTAGCAGAATGTGACCCTGCCTAATTGTGTACCATGCTCATTTGTTCTCCCTGCATGACGTGACGATTGCTTATTTATTCTCCTCGGGGCTCCCATCTCGCACTAAAATGATGGGCTCATTTCATTCACTGCACATTTTTCCAGCTTTATTTGATAAGCGCATTTTCCCCCTCGGCGTTCAAATCCCTCCATTTCCCGTGCTTCGGAAAGTTTTAATTTTACCCTGGCACATTATTGCTGATTGTTTCGTGCGCTAGTTATCTGCGATAGAGAATAACTTTTTACACGTGTGATCCTGTTTATTCTAGTTGAATAGAGCAGCACAAAAGGGGGCCGACATTAATGATGCTGTGTGAATATTTGAGGAGGCAATTGTGTACATAAAGCTGGCAGACGTGCTCAACAAGAAGCTTAAGAGGGATTTGGACACCGCTGAGGCTCGGGACGAATTAGCAGACCAAATTTGCATTCTTTTCTGATTTGACATCTAGTTAGAGGCCTGTTTCACAAATAAAGCCATTAAGCTTTTGTTCTAGTCGCATAATAAGGGAGTGCTGTGGAACAGAAAAGCTATACAACAAACCATGGCTGATTGGGAATTTGGTTAATAGTGTTATATGACTCTTTTTCCAGCTGACACTCTTCTTTTCTTCTTTCAGCGACACTATATGAAGGAGGCCAAGTAACATCATTATCATTTTATGGTGAGTAGCTTTACAATGAGTGCACCATCTTAGGTCATTTTATTCACTCCTTAGTAATAATCAGTTTTTGAGTTAGCTAGCTAGCTCGCTAGCAAATGGTCAAAAACGACCACAACAATTACCACCAACAAGTGCAGTTGGTGAAGCAGGTGGTACATTTTGGACAATAAAAGTGCAAAATTAAGGGACGTTCATTGGGGTTCATTTCCAGAGGTTCAATATATTTGAGCATACCTCATTAATCAAGGCTTCCCCTAATTCTTTCATTCATTCATTTTCTACCGCTTATCCTCACGAGAGTCGCGGGGGTGCTGGAGCCTATCCCAGCTGTCTTCGGCCGATAGGTGGGGTACACCCTGGTCTGGTCGCCAGCCAATCACAGTCCCCTAAATTTCTTAATTTCTTCAATTCTTCAAGGGAGAGTGAGACAAAAAAAGAAAACATTTGGAACTTAAATAAAACTAAAAAAAAATAATTAAAAAAGGTTTAAGACCATGGGCTGTAAAAGCCCAAAATTAAAATTTTCTGTCAGGCATTCACACAGTCATTCGCTCCTGATGGCTAAATCGAAGAAGCTCTCTCTTCTTGAACGTGGTTGGATGGTGGAGCTGCATAAGCAAAGCCATTGCTGCCATTAATGCTGATGTTAGATGCAGTAAGACAGTCATTCACCATTTTTGGAAAGATCCTGAGCATTACGGCACAAAAAAGTGAAGTGGTAGACACTATAAATGACACCTGTGTTAAGCTAAGAGGATCCGATTGGCTGAAACATTTAACAGTTGAATATGTGCATTCAAAAGCTTAGAGAAGGTCACATTAAGTTCACCTGTAAAGGTTTTAATGAATTTTAGGCTCGTCCTGAAATTGCAACCAAAAGCCGAATATCCCTAACTTTTTGTTAGTAGTTATGTTTATTTTTCAGCAATTACTGTGGTCGTTTGTAATTTAATGTGGTAACTTTTTTTTGTAACCATCCTGGGCTGACTTGACTCGACTCGACAAAACTGCCATTCATTGCAATTGCACGCAGCTAGACGAGGGAAGGTTGGAGGGGGGTTATGCGGCGGCTGCTCTCTCGACTTGGTGATGACGATGCGTGTATTGGGAAAAAAGGAGACGGTGCAGGAAGCTGAGGGGTAGGGTTCAGTGATGGGAGGAGGGAAGAGATGGCACTGTCTCTTGATACAAGTACGTTTACTGCTCTCGGACAGTGAAAGTAGCGAAGCTTCACAAGAGGTGAAGAGTCCGGGTGCCAAACACAAACACGGCATGTGCAATTTCATTCAGGACTAAGACAAAAAGTCAATTAATTTGTCCTCAGTTGGATTTAACAATACAATCTTTCCTTGTTTATCACAGGGGATAGGTTCCCAAAATAGGCCGCAATAAGTGAAATCGCAAAGTAGCCAAGTCTTTGTGTACAATTATTATATGTTTCAAGACTGTAAAACCCCTCATCATACACCTTATACACTCTTTTCAGACTGGCATGACGTGTCCTCACAGTTCAAAGCTTCACATGAATTTTCTCCTGCAACCATGCCGTTTCATGCTGGTGCCGTTCCGCTGTACTGAAGCGTTTTTGTATCTTTGTTAAAACATATGCTGCAGTCCTCCTTTGAATTGAAGATACAATATTCCAAAATGGTTTGGTCAGGCAGTGTTAATTCTACATTCCTTCAGCACGTCAGGAAATCCAACCTTTTGTGCTATGGTTAGCATCGCTCTCGTTTCGTCGACATTGTGGGTTTTGTCAGGGAGAAAACTGCAAATATACAAAGACAGCAAGCTAGCGAGGCACTGCAGTCATGCAATTCTTCTTAAAGGGCCGGGCTTGGCCTCTAACAGGTTCAGAGGCTGTAAAAAAAAAAAAAAAAGCAAGAACAAATCGGTGAAAGAGTTTGTTTTCCTACATTGAACAATAACCAGTGTTTCAGTGACTACTGAAAACCATATGTTTTCTGTCCTCAATTACCTCAGTGGTTCGATTCCTTTATTTTGTTGTGGGAACACATAATAAAACAACAATAATGTATTTTTCATCATCAAGTTAGCCTTTGTTGAGTTCTACCAAACAGTTGATAAAACTCCTGGAGCCACATACACTGACAAGACAATGCAAACAAACTCTTAATGAACATGAGGAATCACAGCCAAATAAAAGAATAATAAAGGCGTCAAAAGCTTAACAAGTTTGCCTTTGTTCTTCTTCCACTCCACCCACTGAGTGAATAGCAGGCAGCTCTCAGGGCAGCGTGGAGAGTTCCATGCCCATCGGCCCTCCATCACATGGGATGTCTGAGTTTGACAGTATAAAGTATTTCTTCTGAAACAAAATAAGAGCCCTAAGCAATGGTGGATGAGCTGTTAGTAACCATGCAGTCCACAGGGAGGGAGACTAAGCATGATAGTTCACTGTACACAAAGTGTTGGTTAGGGATAAGACAATGGACCAGGAAAACAACACATCATAGAATGCTGCAATACTCTTCACTTTCTTGCGCTACTGCTGTTTCTGGTATTCTAACAACCTGATGCAAACGTCATGAGAGTGAAGAAGAGATGACTAAACTTAATTCCAGCCTTGTAAGAAGAGGACACCATCGGCTAAATCAATAAGCAGCATTAATACCAGCATGGCTGTCAATATGCTCTACTTAAGGTGCGAGGTTAACTGAAAACTGAAAATAATGATATCAAATGAACAGGCCGTTACCACGGCAGCGTGTCACAGCATGAACTCCTCCAGCTGTGGGTGGTGTTTAACAAACGCATGACTGACACTTCTGTCAATATTTCAACTTAAGTTAATATTTAAACCTCATGTATTCCTTTGAGTAACGAGCTGAGAGTATGCGTCTCATGGGCGCCCCAGTAGATGACGATGGTCTTATTTATGAAACAATGTTCAGTGAGCTACTCCGCTTATTATAATAGACTTGACAGTATGTCTATACTGTAAATACACAGAATAAAGCAACATCGTCGTTGAGGATAACCTATTTGGATGAATTTACCTTAAGGGCAGAAGATGTTGTAATATTTAATATCTTATTAATGAGCATGCTAGTATTCGGCCAGCACATAATTAGATAGGGATGTGTATTATAACTTTGTAACATGTACAACTGCCGTTGTACCGTTTGATATTCTCAAGGTGTTTTTTTTTTTTAACTTTTACACCCATATAATTACCACTATACTCCTATTCTAACGGGCCAACTCTGCTATATTCCAAACAGTTTGGATGTATGATATGTGATCATGTGTCAAACTCCGGGGGCCAAATGCTGCAATTTCATTTGGCCCCCGGAGTTTGACACATGACCACTGCCAAGCTCTTTTCAAATGCACTTCTGCCACCTTGTGGCCATTTTTATGGCTTAAAATTGTTATGAAGTGAAATCCATTAGTGGAGAGTTGCCTCATTTTTGCTAATGACATTGTCATGGTTCATGATAAATAGCTATTTGAATGGATAAATGATTGGTTCGATTGAAAATGAAATTCTTTTTCATTCTTTTTTCTTAAAATGAAAACTAAAAAAAAACACAAAAAGTAAAAAATAAAAATAGTAAGCAAAAATGTATAATCCAATGAGAGAAAAATTCAAATTTCTAATAACATAACATCATGAAGAACAATATCATCAATTAGCAGCATAGAGTTGAAATATTAAAGATTAAAAAAATGTTATATGAGAAACGAACAAAAAAAGTACTTGGAAATCTTTGGAAAATTTGTTTTGCGAAAAAGTAATTAAGTCAAAATATAATAATATGAGGAACACATTTACTAAGATTGTTTCAGGAAATTAAAAAACAGCAAAAATGGAGCAAAGATGAAGTTCATATACAAAATATTCTATATCACAAAGCTGAGATGCTGTTTTCTTCTTGAAATAAACATGTATGTAACTTCTTAGCATACTATCTACATATGTTGGTTTACAAAATATCAAAGTGGCCCCCGCATCCCTTGGGGAGGTGAATAATGATGCTGTATGTGGTCCACATTCTGTATGATCCACGCCCTTGGTGTAAACCTATACCCTCCTGTTACACGTTGTGTAAACAAAATCAGTGCAGCGTGCCTTGCTTTCCTCATAGACCACATGTGGGCTTCAACACTGGTGACAGCAACAGAGTGGGGGGGGGGGTGTAAAAGGTGCATGTAACATTCAAAATTCAATCAAGTGAAGGCCGCCTCCTGCAGGGTTACGGGGAGGAGAGGACACAGGGGTGTTGAGATGAGCTGAAGTTTCCATTGGGCCTGCTGTGCTCCTAATGCAGCCTTGGATGTAATTGCTTCCCAGAAGGCTCTTCATTTACGGGAATAGGGAGGCAAGGCAACAAAACACATTGGAGAGCAAAGAGAAAAGAAAATGTCTCATTCTCCTGCAGCATATGGGACGGGAGTTAATTAAAAGAACGCTTGATGCCTCTGTTGTCGCTCATCAATCTCATTGGTGCTTTTGCTTCTGCCTGAGAGGACAGGGAGTGTGCTTGTGGTGGGCAAAACATTCCCATCATCATAATCCCTCCATCAAATCTCAGGGTGTTCACGTTGTGCTTGCTCTTTATTTCGGGGTGCAGAAGATGAGCCAATCTAAGAGGCGTGGCCTTTCACCCTAATCCTCAGACTGCCCCCACAGGCCATTTTAATTCCCTCCATCATTACAGGGACTCCTCGTGGAGAGCTTTGGGAAAAGGTGACTGCTGACGATGTCATTCAAACAGACTATTTCCAAATGTCAGCCTGTAAGCTCACATTTGTCTCATTAAAGATGGTGCACTCCATTTTATACATGTGCACCCCCCCATCCACCCATTTCAATCAAAACCACGAAGAGAATGGGAGGGAGGACTGACTCATAATCATGCTTATTTGCATGAGTGGGAGAGAGACAGTCAATCAATGGACAACAAGAAAGTAACAGCAAAGAAGAAATCACCAGCCCCCCCCAATCCAAATGGATGCATGCTAGTTAACAGAAACATCAAGGAATGTCATCTTGCCTTTTTGTTCAACAGTCTTGTGACCTGAAGATTTCCACAGAGCTTGAATAAAGGCCCACATGAGCCACCCACACGGAGGCGAGCCCTTCATCTAAAGCACATCAACGTCTTCTGCAGCTGAGGGGCTTCAAAGCCTCGCATCACTCATGTAGATGTGTGACATCTTTTGGGGGTAGCGAGGGATGGATGCAGAGATAGACCATACTTTTACTTTTGTCTCATCTGATCCACTCGTGTCGACTGCCATCAAAACAGGAACAACACTACTGTTAGATTGTCGTTATTGTGCATATACACTGCAGTTGGACCCACTCAATCTCAACTCTTCATATGACACATGGCTGATCCATCCATACATTTTCTATGCCACTTATCATCTGCTGGAGCCTATCCCAGCTGTCTTCGGGCAAGAGGCGGGGTACACCCTGGACTGGTCGCCAGCCAATCACAGGGCACATATAGACAAACAACCATTCACACTCACATTCATACCTATGGACAATTTGGAGTCCCCAATTAACCTAGCATGTTTTTGGAATGTGGGAGGAAACCGGAGTACCCGGAGAAAACCCACGCATGCACGGGGAGAACATGCAAACTCCACACAAAGATGGCCGAGGGTGGAATTGAACCCTGGTCTCCTAGCTGTGAGGTCTAACCACACGACCGCCGTGCTGCCCCCATTTCTAACCAACTGAGGCAAAATGGGAGCGCACTACATGGCTGTTGATTCAGTCTCCACTTGTTTGTGGTCTAAATAACATGTTGCACTAGTATGTTATCTGCTACAGGACTGAACGTGTGTGCTCTGTGGAATTATCCAGTTTTACTTAATTGGTCCGAATGTTATTTACTACAAATGTACTTTTGCTCATCCAGCTATACCAGCAACGTACCATGGCAGGCAGGCCAATGAAGAGGGCACACAATCAATTTGCGTATCAACCTGTTACTATTTATACAACATTTTGTTTGGTGGTGTGCTGTGAGATTTTTCTTGGTTCAAAAAAAAAGTTGGCAGAGATTGAGCTACAGTATGTGTGTCACGTAGATTTTGATGTTTAAAATAACTTTTGAAAATCATTATAAAAATATTGGCATGCCAAATATGCCATTGTTTTTGCCATCACTGTAAAATGATACAAATAAATGATTATTATTACCATAATTAAATCACATTTAAAATAAGCTTTCTAAAATTTGTATTATTTTTGTTGAGAGATGATTGTTTAAAAATAATTAATGAAGAGGAAAATATGTCAAAAAGGAGTTCTTGCCTAATTTTATCAACACATCATCATTATATCAGATGTTTTTAAATAACAAAGCACAATAAACTTGGCTTGGCTTATTAAAAAACATTTGACATTTATTTTTCCATTTTACAAAAATGGTTGAGGGAACATTCAGTCAATATTACCTTTACAAGTCAGAAAAAAGCAAATATGACCTTTTGTCACAGAGCTGATGGGCAGTATATTGTGTAATATTCATCTAGAAAGGCATATAAACACAAAAAATGTTGACCATGACAGTAAAACTGCTGTTTAATGTCACATGGTGATGCTGCAAAGCTGAGCTAATTCACATTGCACACAATGGGTAGGCAAAAGTTATTGTGTGTGTGTGTGTGTGTGTGTGTGTGTGTGTCTGAAGTAGAGGTGTAAAGTGTGACCACACTGTACAAGATGAATAGTGCGCCAGTTTGTGCCATCGATGATGGCTGCGCTGACAATAGAAGATGTTAGAGCTGGATATAAGGACTCCCAAAGATGACCAATGTGAAAACTGGATCAGATCTTCTGACAGGCATTTAAATTGATCTGCCTCACTCCCAAAACGCTTTAAAAAGCCCGCAGTGATGACTTCACACCATTTTTAATGTACAGAGCCATTACTGTTTATCCATGCACCGAGGAAGCTGATAGCCTTGTCTTATACAAGTTCTCTCCCTAGTGGCCTGATCATGAACTGCATGTGATTAACCACACGTGTGCTTGTATCTGTGATGGTGAGTTGGGAAGAAGACCTGTGGTAGCTGCTTTTACAGTCCAAAGCGGGAAGGGGTGCGTCGAGGTGTCATGGGGGCCTCTTCTCGTCTTCCTGGGGTGCAGATTCTCACAGACCTGAAACAGAGAAAAGTTTTGTATCTAAGCTTTGTAAGCTTTCGATCCTTGTTTTTAAATAGAGCCATGAGGAAGAGGAGATGTGAGTAGAATGAGAAGAATGTTAGAACATCACTGGAGGACTGGGTAGAGAAAGATACACGCCAGCCTGATGGCATCAGGGAGTGATGAGAGTGAAAGAATGAGAGGATGAAGCCTACTGAGAGGATCATTCATCATCTTTAACCACAGCAGCTGAACAGCTGCACGTATAACACATATGTGCAGGTCCTCAGGAGAATCTAGTTGGCTTCCACACAAAAGTAATTCAGTATAGATATGTCTTCTTTATCTAGAAATACTGTTGTAAGGTTGCAAAGGACATATTTATAGGGGTGCAGGGCATAGAATAGGTTGAAGAATAGAATAGAATAGTCCTTAAGCAGGACTTAAAAGAAAACTGCACTTTTTAAAAATGTTGCCCATCACCCACAATCGTTATGTGAGACTCTTTTCTGTGTGTTCTGAAGATATAAAAACAAATAAAAGGAGACCGCTAAGAAGCTACTTTGGAGCTGCTGCAGTTTGGAAAAGTTAACGGTAGGTGTATCATTTGTTTCTATGTTTGCCACAATAATGGTAACGAACCTTGTGAAAGATATAAGAACATCTCCAAACATTTGTAGATGCATTGTCACCACCTCGAGGACTGATGTAAAATAACTCTGACTCTTTGGTTCTTTTTCTTTTGTTATATAATAGAGTTCCTGATATTACTGTAGAAATTAGAGAACATAACATAACTTTATATAATTTCCAAGTAAATTCTTTCATAACCATTCACTATAAACATACACCTATAAGGATGCTATGTCCCCTTTTAGTTACTATAACCAGTCAAGCACAAACAGTTTTAACTATTTGTGCTTGACTTAAAACTGTTAAAACTGTATTTTTGTTACTTATCAGAAATTGCTCTGAAGTGGCAACAAAATTGAGATGTGAGCATGAAAGGGGTTGATGATGATTGCTTGCACTTTAATGTGCCCCATCTCATAATAAGGAACAGACCTTCCCCTCCACTTGACACACAAAACAATAAAGGAGTAGTTCGGACTACTTCATATCACTGATGTGATCTGAGTTGAGCAGCAGCTGATAGGTGAGGAGCCGCCGGGTTATGAAGGCGTACAAAGTATTAGACGGTGGTCACACTGAATGTGGGCTGGCGAGACCCAAGAGATCCAAAAGTCATTATCACACATCCTACCTCCTGCCTAAATCTAATTCTTAATCCCTTTCCTCCAGTGTGATTATTTTTCCACAGAAATCTCACTGATGTGGTTACACCAATGCAGATAAACTACCTTGTTAATTAACAATAAAGTTCTTTTAAATCTCTCCTTAAAACCTTTTCTCTCTGTGTGTAAAACCCAGGAAAGGGTGTGAAATTAATTTTTTGGTCTAATTTGAAAATGAAGGTTCCCCCGCTTTCTGTGCTTTGCTGTGGCCCAATATAAATTGCTGCAGTAATGGGGGTCAGCCAGGAGTCAATATTATTTCTTTTTGTCTCGTCTGCAGGGACTAGAGGTGAGAAAAGCTCATCATGAAGAGTGAGAGAGTTAGAGGAGGAGGGAGGGTGCATACGGACTGGAGGGCGAGGTGGCTAAATGAAACGGTTCCATCTATCGCAACGGTGCACAAAGAATGGAGGGGGGGGTGTTATACGTAACTATTGTTGGGGAAGTGTCAATGTAATCGTCGGTGACGTACTTCACATTGCCGCAGTTCTTCCTCTCCTGCTCATCTCGACGGCTTCGTAGCTGCTCCTGAGCCAACGCCATCTCTTCCTCCATGTTGGTTATCTCCTCCTTGGCGCGTCGACGGTTTTCCTGGAGGTGATGCGCACATGCAGAAGAGATAACGGAATAATAGGCAACACAATTACAGCAATCCAAAGGGACTCATCATAATTTTGAAACTACACAATTTTAGAAATGCAGGAATTTAAAAAAATGTTGTGTCAGAGAAGGCCTGCTGGCAAACAATCTATGTATGTTGTAGTTCATCATACAAGGTTTTTGATGGTGTTGAGGTCAGTGCACTCTAGTTGTTCTGCACTCATCCAAGTATGCCTCTGTGGACAGCCCTTTCTGCACCGGGAACAGAAAAGGGACTTCCCCAAACTGTTCCCTCAGAGTTGTATAGGTGTTAGCTGCTCTTACTTGTCTGCTTCTCCCAGCATGTTTGATGCTATAGAACATAGGTCCAAGCTCTGCGAGCCACTCTCCATCCACTGCAGTCACACACTGCATGTATTCCTACAAGACAAAACACAACAGTTGGAAAACCACTGTAAGAATTTGAAGTACTTCTGTATACTGTATGTTTGTGGAGTTCTGTGTGAGACGAAAGATGTTTCACCTTGGTGGTCATCACAAGCTCGTGATAAATGATGTAGTCGGGCGTGTAGCCCATACCAAAGAGGGAGCTGGTTGGATGTAGGTGACATGGCATGCCTGTCCTCACATTAACATATTCACCAATGCCCTAGGAGAAAACACATTCCATAGATTAATTTGTCAAATAAAGAAACTAGGAACAGTAGTTTTTGATGTGTATACACAGGTCTAAATACAATTTCCTGTTTAATCAAAGGTAAAGTGCTCTTCCGAATGTTTTTGTATTTCCATTAATTATATATTAATTTAAATAATATGTAAAGGCCTGGCTATGAGTCACATTTTATCAGCAATATGCAATTAGGGTTGCTATAAATGCTGCAGCTATAGAGAGCACCTGAAGACAAAGAACAGAAGTACCTTGAGCTTGGCAGCCTGGTGGAAGTAAGCAGCACAGATGCACTTCCTGATGATGTCCCAGTCTGAACCACAGGATATTAGGTTCATCCTCTGCTGCACCATGATGTCTTTTAACTGGGAGCGCACTTCACGTACCTGTCACACAATACCATACAGTCATTATGCAGAACTACAGTACAATCACCCATCATTTATCACTGTTAATTAGTTCCAGAACCGGCCACAATAGGTCTAGCATAGGAAACCTGTGTATTACCTTCTACAAATGGTTTTTAACATTGTAAAATTTACTCTTTGTTAAAGTCACATTGTGAAAACTTTAAGGGACTCAATTTTCAACCTTGCCTTTTGTATGTAGTTAGTTGTGAAGCTGAGTTTGTGTGTGCGAGATCAGTTTGCATCCATTTTCATCACCATGAGTGATAGTCTAACCTTGCGCATGGCCTTTGTGTGAATGAAGTGATCGTTGCACCAGATGCTGGAATAATTGTTGTTTTTCCACTGCATGTAGACATTGAGGTATGTCAGGTGGTCACTCTCTGGCACAGAGAACTTCTCCCTAACCTGGTCGCTCTCTTCTTCACGACCCTGCAGACAGGTAGACAGACAGACACACATGAGACACACACATCCACCCAGTATAAATATGTTGGTAAGCAGTATTAGCATAGGTTTACATATTTTAAAAATAGTTATTTTTGAAAATATCCACAGCAGACTTAAAAAAAATTCTGCTGTAATGTTGTAATGCTTTCAACAAAAATCCTTTTTAAAAACATGGCAGTGTCGAACCTTTGGTCTGTAGAAGATGGCTGGCACAGACAGCATGGAAACGATGATGAGGATGTCTGCGCTGCAGCCCATGTCGCAAGATACAATCAGCATCTTGGACAGCGCCGGGTCAAGGGGGAATTCCACCATCATTCGGCCAGTTGGTGTTAAGGAACCTAAGTCCACAGTGACGAAGTCACGCATTCAGAATTATTAAGTAAATGACATGTGAACATGTACAGGTCGAATTATAACCTTATTTTCCAGCAAATGCCTGCATTAGCCAGTATACACACTGGGGGTGAACTACTAACAATGCAGAATACTCTTAACTAAAAAGAAAAGTGAGATCCAAAAAATTGTGCCTGTTCTGATTTGAATGATTAGACGACAGTGTCTTAAGAAGCTTACACAGAGGAGAAGCAGGGAAGCAGAGCAGCCGGTTTGGGGCAGGTAAAGCTTAATCAGTGATAATCTGCTGTTAACACACCATACAGGGAATCATCAAAAGTCCCTCCTTATCCTCAAATCCTTAAATCCCTTGGAATCTGGCTAAGGATGAGACAGAAATGAGGCCAGACCAGTCGAAGCTAACACGGGATCAGTTACCAGGCAATTACTCCACTGGCTAAACCTTCAACTAGCTCTTCCAGGCCTGTTTGCAGACCCTGCGTTTATACCACAGAATCATCAGTGACAAGAAGTAGGAGCTCAAAGCAGCGCTGAGGGAGAAATAATAAAAGACCTGAAGGCACAAAACACTCACAGTTTCATGTTCATCTTGATATGAGGCTGATGTATGTTGGTAAATAAGTGAGGTCAGGTAAAAAAAAACAACTCACAGGGGAGTTAAGCATTTACTGCCCTAACTCATGCAGTTTCTTGGTTAAGAAATTATCTAATCGGGTAGATGAATGTTTCACCATCAACATTTTTGAAGGTGTTAAAGGGGGTTCCACAAAGGTCAGTTTGAGGCCCAATTTTATTTTCTATTAATATAAACGATCTTTGCCTGATGGTCTTTGGCATTTTTATGCAGACGACAATAATTTATTGTTTTGCTTTGTCTGTTGTGCAAGCTTTCATTAATTTACAATCAGCTTTTGATGTTGGTCAGGCCCGTCTGCAAAGCTTGAAGCTGGTTTTGAACACAGAGATAACAACAGGTATGCTGTTCTCCAGGGCTACTATGCAGTCCAAAAGTCTCACCGTCTTAAAAAGTCAAGGTATAGCCATTGAGCTGGTCTCATCTTACAAGTACCTGGGTTTCCATGTTGATGAACGCCTAACTTTTAAGTACCATATTTCAAGCTTAATCTTTAAACCTGGGGTAAAATCGGGCTTTTACTTTAGGAATGGATCTTGCTTTTCTTTTGGCACCAGGAAACACCTTGTGTCAGCAACCTTTCTACGTTCTCTGGACATTGTGTACCATTGTGCTCTGAGGTTTCACAGGATGTTAAAGTTTGACTGAACATTGAACTTTACATAAAAAAAAAAAGTTGAATGGACATCCCTGTCTGATAGGAGATCCAGTCATTGGCTGACTTTTATTTACAAAGCTTTACTGTATCTTTACCCCATCTTGGGATCCCACCTTATTAGGAATCATGGACATTATGTCCCTCATGTTTTAACAGAACTGGGGAAAAGGCTTTTCGTTTCGCTACACCCTCTTCATGGAACTCTTATTTTGGTAAAATTCTTTAAACTAAGGAACTCAAAAACATTGAACACCGTAATTGTTTTTAACATCAGATGTTACAACTCTTTTCACATATCACTGATACTTTTATATTACTGTTTTTTTTTTATTTATATTACTATTTTCTATGCTTTGCTCTATCTATATTTCTATAACTATGAAAACGTTCCATTTATTAATACTGGACGTCAAGGAAATTTACTTATGGCAGTCGGGTCTTATTGAACCACTGGCAGATGTACTGTGCATCTGCGCAATTTAATAATACAAATGCAACTACACTATCACACTAAATGTGAATCATTTAGAAATGAAACACTACCGCAAAGCATTTCACCCACCAGTGTTATCAAGAGCTCCCAGGATCCAGAGCTGATACATGGAGTTAAGCATGTTGTCTTCAGGTGGCGGGTCCATGAAGTGGAAGAGAAGCAAATCCTGAACGCCCAGTGACTTCAACAGCAGGACTACGTTGGCCAAGTTGGTCCTCTGTATCTCTGGTATGGTGGTGGTCAGCATCTCATTCTTATAGGCGCTCTGAGTGTAGAGCCTGATTAAGGAGACAGGGTTGAATATATTATTGATAACCCTTAATTATAGCTCTTGACTGGGGAAGAGCATATGCTGGATAGTTTGTAATGAAGCACATTAGTACTGGGTATGATTTTCTCTTAATTTTCAAACAAATAGAGCTTCTAGTTTTAGTTCACACAGCAGCAGTCAAGTCTAGAAATGACTCCAAGAAAGTGGAGCCAACAAGCTCCCAAGTGCACGCAGCTCTTCCAACATCTTCACTGTGGCAATAGCTGCCACAATGAATGCAATGCAATGCATTGTATGCAATGCAATGCAATATATTTGGTGTGGCGCTTCATCACCTGAGTATTACATTTATCAAGACATAAGTATGTGGGTGTTCATTAGTAGCCTGGGTCGTTAATGTAAAATGTACTGCAATGCGTGTTTGTCAGTGAGAAAATGGTCAAGTATAATCTATTGGCCTTGCCATTTATGTTTCCTTGCTGTCAACACATTTAACAAATAAAAACGCATGCATATAAAAATCCAATACCTGTAACACTGCCCTGGTCCTGTACGACCTGCTCTGCCAGCACGCTGGTTTGCATTCGCTTGACTAATGGGATATACTTGTAGTGCATCCATTCCAATGCGAGGATTGAACACCTGTTTAAATGTGCATAAAACAAAAGAGCTCACCACTTTGGTGATGAACAGACATTTAAAGACTTGTCTTTGCAAGGCTCGGAATACCTTAAGTTTGCAGTATCCCGCATCCACAACGAACATAATCCCATCTACAGTGAGGGAAGTCTCAGCTATGTTGGTTGCAACAATACATTTCCGAACACCATCTGGGGCCTAAAGAGGGTGAAAAACAGTGGTGGTGAACATGTCTAATTGTCTAAAAACATGTCTAAAAAGTGACTAATTGTCACTGCACAACAAGCTACAATAAAAGGGAAACTCATTCAGCGAACACAAAACATGCATTAAGATTGAAAATGATTACAAGAAACCTTCTGGAAGATTTTGGCCTGGAGGTCAGACGGTAGCTGGGAGTAAATGGGCAGTACAGCCAGAGCAGGAGCATTCTCCAAATCCTCCAATCGCTCCACAATCTGATCTGATGTCACCTACAGGAACAAGAATACAGCTTCATAAAAAAACAACAAACAAAAAAAACAGAATTTCCCAGTATCACAATTGTAACTAACATGCTGCCTAAAGATAATAAAGCTCAGTTCTAATCCAGCAACAATTTTATTACTGGGGTTTTTACAACAAATATCTTTATGATAATTGTGAAGTCAGTTTTTTAAAGTGTTTCTATTGCATTTAATTCAATTATTTGGGCGATACTACCAGCCCTACCATCCCTTACCTCAATATCTTCCTGACCAGGCATAAAGATGAGGATGTCGCCTATCAACCCACTGAGGTGGATCTGCAGGGCCTGTTTCACTGCTGCCTCCACATAGTCCTCCTGAGGAGTCTTAACAGCACAAAACACCAGAAAAAATGACCAATAATGGCAATGAAAGGTAATGAAAAGGTATGTAACAGTTATGAAAGTAAATAACAAAAGCAGAATGGCACATACCTTGCTAAATAATATGTCAACAGGGAATGTTCTTCCTGGAATGTGGAATATAGGTACATTGCCAAAAAATGCTGCAAATTTGTCAGAGTCCATTGTGGCGGAAGTAACAATGAGTTTCAAATCGGTGCGTCGTGATACAACCTAATAGAAAAGACAAGTCAATGAATCAGTATGTCCATTAATCCATCATGTATTTAAAGTATAAAAGCTTTTAGAAATATGAACAGACCTCACGGAGCAGACCAAATAGTACATCAGTATTCAGGGAGCGCTCATGAGCTTCATCCATGATAACGGCACTGTAATGGTCCAGGTCAGATTCCCTCAGTGACTCTCTCAGTAGAATACCATCTGTCATGTACTTTATCATTGTTTTCTCACACGTGCAGTCCTCAAAACGAATTGCATAGCCCACCTGCGCAATACATCAGATTAAAATTCCAATATGCTAATATGGTTATTGGACTTAGAATAATCAATTTAAATAATTCAATAAAAATTATTTATATGAACTTTTCTGTTGCAATCCATGCCATCATTTGCTAAAAGCCCTTCAATTGGTATGCATGTTTTCTTTTGTCCACCAGTGGGCAGTGTTACATTGCATATCATCCAGATGTATGTATATATATCAGATGTTTGCAGCTTTCAAATTTCATTTCACTTGATGTTTGGAAATATACCAGAGACAATATTGTGGAAAAATCGATCAAACAAACAAAATGAAAAAATGTAAATGATCCACACATGATAGCCAAGTGTGGTCTGTCGCACCTCCTCTCCCAAGTTGGTGCCGATCTCCTCACTGACTCTCTTTGCCACACTCATGGCGGCCACTCTGCGAGGCTGTGTACAGCCCACCATGCCGTAGCTGGTGTAGCCATCCTCATGGAGGTACTGGGTCAGCTGAGTGGTTTTCCCACTGCCCGTTTCACCAACAACAATTACTATACTGTTGTCCCTGCAAAAAGAAAGCCATTGTTGACAATCATTTCAGAGAATATTGTGGAATAAATGTTATCTGTTGAGTGACATGAAGTGTCGATTGTACCTTATGATGTTAAGAAGCTGCTGCCTGACAGCAAAAATAGGCAAGTACTGCCTCTGCTCCACAATGCTTTTCTTCTTAGCAAACTCACTGCTGGCCTCACTCTTCTCTTTCATGTGATCTGCAAACTTCTGCTCTGCTCTATAAAGTAAAGAGAGAGAAAAAAATGAATACAAAAGGCCAAGATTTATATGGGAGTAAAATGGTACTTTAGACCAGCAAAAAGAGCCAGACTGACTTGTAATCTACTTTGCCATCCTCGCCAACCTCTTGACCTCCACCATCATCCTCCGTCTTCTTGATACCCATGATGTCACCCAACTTGGTGCCAGCCAGTTCCCAGTGTTTGTGTTGTGCCTAAAACATATTCAATCATGTCATCTAGACTGAACATTCTTTGTTGCATGCCTTCAATTTTAATGGCATAGTTTTCTGATAAAATGACAAGGTGGGAGGACCATATTCAAATTATTTACTCAAGTGATGAAGTGATGCAAGTACTGGTAATATTAGTCAGCGGCATCAGCTCACAAACGTAGCATTTTTCAACAACGGGATATGAAAATGATTTTTCAGTATTTCAGCATTCGACCAGCCTACCTTTTTACGTTCTTTCTGTTCACGATGTTTACGAACAAGCTGACTACCCTTGCGGGAGATGATGGCCATGTCAGAGGTAGCATCTTTCACAGGGATGACCGGCTCTGGCTGCAGTGACAAGACACATGCACAAAGGCAAAAAAACGTATATAGTATACACTTGTATAGACATATACATTACACAACATTGTTTTATTCCTATTACCGCAACTTTGCTATACCTGTTTAGTGAACACTATTCTCCCATCTAAGAAAGGAGGGACCAAGTTGTGAACCAGCAGGTGAACCTTTGCTGCATTGTCCTCCTCAAAGTCTTCATCCACCTCCAACCTCTGCACTACTCCACTTGTCAACATACGATTGGTCTCCCATCGCTCATTGTCCTATTAACAGAGAAACATACAGTAGCTTGATAAGACATGGTACACGTAACAATAACATACACACCACATGGTCAAAAACCATATAGTTACCTCGTTGATTTGACGCTTCTGGGCAGATATACGTTTCTGAGTCTGTTTCTGAAGGATCTGCTCTCTCTTCTTGATATACTCATCAGATGTAGAAGTAAAGGGGTTGTGGAACTCATCATAACCTTCATCCATCATGTACCAGTCTCTGTCAGCTTGCTGCAAAGTGTGGGTCAACAAGTGACCATGAGGACTTTAAGAGAACATATTTGACTGACCATGACACCTACCTTTTGATCTTCTTCCCATTGTTCTTTCTCACCCTCATTTTCAAATGATATTCCACCCTCACCGTCTTTTTTACCTAAAGACAACAAAAGGAAAGAGCATTAGCACAGGTCTTTCTAGGATTTTTCCTACAGCATAATTGAGGTTAACTTTTGAGTGGTATTTTACGTTGCTTTGACCTCACTCTTCCACCAGAAGATATCCATATATCCATATGTTTTTTTCACAGAAGCACCTAAGCACTGAATCTGTTCCGGCAGAGTTTGCAGGAAAGCTTCAATGCTTCATGAGGCTACACCCGCCCATTATTAAGAGACGTGTCTTAATTCTGACTGTGGTTTATTTAAATTTCAAATTTATATTATGACATTTTGTAAAATGTTACTGTAGTAGCTCTACAGTGCAGTCAGCTATGCATGTATGAACGAGCGCATGTGCATGTGATTATGCCCTCCTGCCATCCCAGAAGTGTCAACCTCTGAGAACACTGTGATGGTACCTTTCCCTTGAGATAAACGGGGGGTGGAGCCTAAATGCTTCCTGTCATTGGCCCACTCGTTGTACTTGTAAGACGGAGTGGGCAGGGGTGTGTCGTCAGGATAACGGCCTCTCACTGACCTAAATTGGAGCAACAAATGCAATACCACATCAGCTTTAGGGAATATGCGGAAATGACACTTATGTGACTGTGAAGTAATATGAAGTAATAGACTTTGGTCAATTATTCCAACATGACAAAATGCCTCATTATGAAAAGCATCATCATGATCAAAAAACAAAATACAAATTAAACACTGAAATTATGTAAAATGTTGAATAAAATACATAATTCAAAATAATATATTTACCGGTCTCTTCTTTCACTCTCTCGGCGACTCCGCTCTGAGCGGTCGGAATCTCTTGCAGAAGGAGCAGGAGAAGGCGACTCCCATTGGGAATGTCGTGAACTGGCATAACCACTGTCATCCTCTTCCCAGTTTGAGCGGGAAGGTGTGGAACCATCTAAGAAAAAACAGTGGCAATTGGAACAGTGGTTGTTGGAAACAACAAAATTGGTGACAAATTCACCAATTAGGTGAAAAAATTACCTCTAGGGCGTTGTTGTGGTGTCTGGGGTTCATCCCTCCTGCTCCCCCGGCTGATGCGGTCTGACCAGCCATCTCGCTGTGAGCGCTCACTCCTCTCGCTGCGGTGTGAGCGGCTACTAGAGTTTCCTTCTCGTGTATCTAACAAGAAAAGGGCCATTACCCTACAACTTTGACAACCAAGTATCAGAATATGACCGCTACAAAGTAATACATCTCCATCATTTTCAGAATTACCTCTTTCACTGCGCCGATCTCTGCCCTTATCCCTGTCTTTGTCTCTGTTCCTGTCTTCTTTGGAGGAGACAAAGACGCCATGCTCACGTCTGTCTTTCTCTCTCTGCTGGTGCCGGCGACGGAACTCATCACTGACTCCTCCAGGACTGGAAGGTGTCTCTGAGCCACTCATACGGTACTTCCTACTGATATGTAGAAAGGTATAAATAGCACCGATACTGTCAAGTAGTATAGATACACTCTGTACTGATGTGTGTGTATTTACTCTTACCTCTCTTTTTTATCCTGTCTGTTCTTTTCATCATCTTCATCATCATCTGACCCAGAATCACTTTTACCTTCCTCCCAGTCTTTGTAGGAAGACACTTTTGATTTTTTTCTGTCTCTGTCCTCACCATCATTCTGTTCTTTAATCTCTCGTTCTTTCCTTTTCTGAGCTGCCAGCAGATCCAAACCCAGTAGAGAGGTTCGCGGGGTAGGTGCCCGAAAAACATGGTTTTCTACAGCAGCGGTCTTCTTCTTGACAATTAGTCCGCCAAACTGAGCAGTGGGATCACTCCCTTCCAGTCGGTGCATAGACTCATCGTCACTCATTATCTGTGGACATTAAAAATAATGCTGTTAAAGTTAGTAACGCGTTAACAGAAATGAGAAAATACTGTAAGAATGGGATCCATTTCTTCATTTTACAGTGTAAGATTAATGTCTACATCAACACACGTAACCATTGAATTGTATTGAATCATATTATTTGTACACTGTATACTGTACAGGCCGTGGATGGAATAAATTAAAACATACGTTTTGGCAGGAAGCACAAATCCAAGGAAATACAACTGGAATATGTACATATTCTGTAAAATCTAAAAAGTTTTCTGTGCGGGTTATTGTGTGTAGCTGCTCTATCTATTTAAATGGGTCCCCTTTAAATGGACGCCACACATTTATCTACTGTATAATGCTGAAGAAATGTGTGAGTTCTTTCAAGCCAAATAATAAAGAAAGATAATGCTAATAAATGTATTATTGGTTTGTGTTCAGGGTCACTCAGAGGTGGAGCCTATCCTAGCTGACCTTACATTTCGAGACAACCATTCACTCATATGCACACAGTCACTGAACAGGGCTCTATACTACAATATCTTTTAAATAACTGTTAAACCGTATTTATTCGAGTACAACAATAGTAGTGACAGATTAACTCTGACGGATTCTCTTTTGATTCAAATCCTTAAGTTATAAGGCACATAATCATTTATTTGTGATGATCTACGCGCAAATGATTAAGTATATAATTGTTTGGAGGTAATACCAGAGTTTACACATACAGTAGTTGAAATGCTGTGGTCTAGTTTCGGTGGGTGAGACAGGTATCGCGTGGCTATAGAAAATAACAGTTTTACAGTTACAAAGTTACAACAGCGACCTAACATGAAACTTACCTCAAAGAATGGCGTTTGTTAGCAGGTTAGCTCACGATCCTGACAGGGCAACGCGGCAAGCAGCTCTACGTGATTTCGGAATTCTAAAAAAAAACACTCACTTTAAAAGAGCTAAGATCATCTTACGGCAAGTAAATACGTAAGAATATTCAAACGCACGTGGTTATTACCAATAAACACATTTGTTTTACTGTATATTCGTAAACCGAACGCAACTATTTACAGCCGAGGGGGTCGCCATTGCTATCCCAGAATGCATTGGTGGGAAAGAGGGCGGAAGCCTAAACTTTATTTACAGATCATTGACGGCATGAAAAGGATGTACTATTAGTATTTATACCTAAAATACAAATAATTACTAAAAAAAAATCACAACAACGGCATCTGAAAAAATATTTGAACTGCAAATGGCCGGAAAGACATAATTTCTGGGTAGAATCGTTGTGATGTACCGAGACTTAAAGCTCCATAGGTACAAATGGCACGATTGCCCAATAAAATAATGGCAGTGAAAACAGTTCTGCGTCCCAGTTTAAGTTATTTGGTATGCGCAATGACGTTGCAAGGTTGATGATTTAAAGTCATGTGATCATCAAGTGGTTGATTTTGATTGGCTTCCACTTCATATGCCACAATTAGATTGGCTAGCTGTGGAGGTTGCGCATGATGGTCAAATAGCACAGATGCCATTGGTCTTTTCCCTTATCTGCTGATGTACATTACGGAGGTGTTATCCGGGTGTTTTTAGCTTTTTTTGCAAATATTTCATCACTTTATATAGCTGCCGCTCAATTGACTTCTTGATATTGCACATCTTGAACGTAACCCGTGGCTTTTATCAACAACTGGGCAAAATAAGCTTACTTTGACTCGCTACAGCCGTGACAGCTGCTCTTTATCATATTAAAATGGGTGAGGAAATTAACAGTAACCCAGTTAACGCCGACGAAAACTCCGCGAATAACACCGGTGGTGAAGAAAAATTAAAATCGCTTGAAGGTGATGTAAAGTATTACACATTAGAAGATATTAGAGTTCATAACATGAGCACTGACACCTGGCTCATCCTCCACGATAAAGTTTACGACATCACGAGTTTCATCGAAGAGGTAAGGCCCAGTGTTTCAATTGAATTTAAGTACTATTGTGACAACTACGTTATTACATAAGTTTTTTTTTGTTTCATAATGTCGGCTAAGGCTACTTCCTGGAATTAGCCGAGAGGGTCGTCGCGTCATACAGTGACGCGGAGTGGCCAATGGCTGGTGGAGTTTAAACTGCGCACGCGCGCATATCACACATTTTGGATTAATAGAAAGTCAGATTTTGTTGCTTGCGTCTCCTTAGAATAAGATCAACAATTTCTTACAGTTCAGTACAGATCTATATCAGTAAGGCAGACAAAATGCAGACAATCTTGGCACAACAATCTTAGGACTACTTAAAAAAAACCTCTGTAGACCATTGCCTGTTGGTGGAAAAAGACTATTAGCAATTCCAGACATAGGTGAGCTTGTAATTTTCAGCCCGTCCCCTGCATGTACACTCAGCAACTCGAACCACTTCTGTCTGATACCTGACTTACCTGTCCCTCAAACCTGAACAAAGTCCTGTCCTCCTTGCTAACACTGTGAAATCGAAAATCGATAGATGGAGTTTAGCTTTTGATAAATGGGAGCAAAAACAAATTATGTTGTGTTATAAATGACTTGAGCAGCAGTACTTCACATTGAATATGAAGCACACCATCCATTTTAACGTTTGTTGACCTGAGGTCCAATTCTTTGATTCCAGCATCCAGGCGGTGAAGAGGTTTTGTTGGAGCAGGCAGGTTCAGATGCAACAGAGAGCTTTGAGGATGTAGGTCACTCTTCAGATGCCAGAGAGATGCTGCAGCAGTTCTACATTGGGGAGCTTCACATGGTAGGATCCAACTTCTGCTATCTCTGAAATTCGGACTCGGAAGTGTGGAGTGAGTCGCTGTTGACGGGCTTCACTGCTTATGGGGGTGTCATACAACTTCATGTCAAAAAATCCGAACTACCCCTTTAAGTTGTTTGATAATGTATGATGATGATAATGATAATAATATCAGAAATAACAGCCCCTCTCCAATTATTGCCTGTTTCCAATTAACGCCCCCATACTCCTAGCTATAATTACAGCATTTACAATTGCTACTTTACATGTGAGTTTGTCAGCCACCAGTGATATGAATGTATTATTCATCTTTGCAGGATGATAGAAGAAATGAACTTGCAACGGTAAGATTCTGAATCTCAATGATATACCTTTTGAGTTCTAAACACTCAGTTACGCACCAACGTCTTTACTTTCTTCTCTTCTGCTTGCTGCTGCAGGACATCCATGTTAAAGATTCACCAGAGTCAAGGTCAGTTATCATAATGCGTGTCAAATGTCAATCATCAAACAATTGTTTACAAAAAATACAAAATGAACTGCACCGCTACCATTTAATTACATTTTTAGTCATTACTGTTGAATATTAATTTAATGTGTTTTTTTGTTTTTTTGCTTCCCAGCAGCTCCTGGGCCACATGGTTGATACCCGCCATTGCTGCAACCGTTATCGGTGTCTTGTATCGCTTCTACGTTTCATCTTGAGTCCTGACATTCCAATTTCACTTCATCCTTTTTCTTTTCATCCGGAGGCCTTGAAAGGTTTGACCAAAACCACCTCCCACAGTTTACCCGTCGAGCCGTCTGTTTCCTTGGCTACAAGGCAGTTTGATTAAATGTTTGCATCCTTGTCAGTCGCCATCCATCGAGTTCACCACACAGGCAGTCGGATAGAAACTTTATAACATTGGCTGCCTCCAGCTTTTTTATTTCATTGCCTTTTGTCGGTACAAGTAAATTGTCTTAACTATGCATCTTTTTGTCAGTTCTTTATCCACCCCAATTGGAAATGCCACACTGGATAAAAAAAACAAAAACATTAAGCTTGTTGTTTGGATTGAATTCTTGTCATTCGACTGAAGATGCAGTTTTTCTCAGCTGTTATGTTACTGCTACATCAACAAAATGCAAAGCTATGGTGTCAGACAGCACTTGATTGCATTTATCACTCTTTGTTTATGCAGAGCCTGCAGTCATTGGCATTACATATCATTTTAATTCTGCAGAAAATATTGGTAAATTATATTGCAAATCAAGGTAGAATAGAATGTTAGATGCGTCTATTGTTCTCTTATTGGCATTGTATGTATAACATTGTATGTATAACAATAAAACAATCTTTTACTATTTCAATATTGAGCTGTAAAGGATGTTGTGTTGTGTTGTTAATGAAGCCATATTTTATAAACATGTCATTTTTGGTGATTGGTAAACCGGTAACTACTAAGTTAAATAAAAGTGCGATATGCCAGCTGGGGACCTAAAAGCATTTCTAGACATCATCAGTTCTGCATAGTGGGATCACCCATTATATTACATTTTCGTGATGCATGTGGCTATCATTTTATTTAATGCTATACTACTTTATATAGCATTGTCTGCTATGCTGCAATTGAAAATCCATTATCTGCCATCACAACAAATTAACAACCATTAATTTGCTGCTTTATTGACATGCTTGTGAACATAATGCTTCAGGTGTCCACATTTATTGTCCTGACAGCTGCCACCCCATGTTGTTAAAAGCCTGATTGAAATAAATATTTCGAAAACCTAAATTGCTTCTCTATTTTTGTGAGTAAAATAAAATTGGGTTGTCAGGGCTATGTACGAAACATGAGGCTACAGGGCATTTGCGTCTAGTTAATGTGTGTGTTATTGCCAAGGGAACACATTCAATTCCAGTGAAAGCAATGAACTTGGAGGAGATGCATCCATTTTCAAGGGCACTTATGTTCAGTTGGGTCATAGGGATATGCTGGAACCTATCCCAGCTTCAGAGGAGAGGCTGATCTCCAGCCAATCACAGGGCACATATAGACAAACAACCATTCACACTCACATTCATACCTATGTTAACTTAATATGCATGTTTTTGGAATGTGCGAAAACCCACGTATGCACAAGGAGAACATGCAAACTCCACACAGAGATGCCCAAGCAGAGATTTTAACCCAGTTGTTCCCGATCTCCTGACTGTGTGGCTAACATGTTAACCACTCATCCACCCAGCGGCCTCCTTGCAGGAAATATTAACTTTTATTATCTGACAGGATCACCATGGAAGTTTACCCTTCAATCACCTCTTCAGGGTTTTATTTTAAATCCACTGTGGTGATGTGTAAAGGCAAATTCATAAAAACTCACTGTCCGTACCTGTACTTTAACTGAAAGTCCATAGTTGTACACTGACCTTTAAAGTTAAGAATTAAAAAGTATGCTTGCCAGGGCAGAGTTGAACATATTTGCTTCGGGACACAAAAAATGAACAGATACAATCATGTGACACCAGCAGGCTCTTTGGGCCAAAATCTTGACCTCAATTATGGAAGAAAGGATTTAGGCAGACATCAAGGCAAAGTACAGGGCACAGTAACTGGCTCTCTTTTTCCATTTTGCTCCACACATAATTGTTGTGTTTATTATACAACAGTGGTCTCATGTGTCCTCATTGTTTGTTAATTGTTCGTTCTTCGGCTTTGTAGTCAGATGTGTATTTATGCATGCAATTTTTTTTAATGTAAGTAAATTACTGACATTAATAATAATTATGTCACTTTTACAATAACTTTAGAATGGTTAACACACTAAAAATGACTTCTTTATTACTTAAAATGATACACATAGAGACACACACCTCTTCTCAAGTGTCCAAAATTTTACACACATTTTGAAATTTAAAATGGAACGTTTTAATTGCACTAAACACGGTTTTCTGGATAAAATACCACAATCTGACATAAAGGCCTGTGTTTTCCATTTAAAAAGACTGCCATTCATAATGGTAATACATGAGCTAATTAGCCACCGGGTCAAACACTTCATTGCTTAGGGGCCGTATGGTGGGTAAGTGGTTCACAAGACCTGGGTTCCATTCTTTGCTCGGTAGGTTTGCATGTTATCCCCATGCATGGGTTTTTCCGGGTACTCCGGTTTCCTCCCACATTCCAAAAACATGCTAGGTTAATTGGGGACTCCAAATTGTCCATAGGTATGAATGTGAGTGTGAATGGTTGTTTGTCTATATGTGCCCTGTGATTGGCTGGCGACCAGTCCAGGGTGTACCCTGCCTCTCACCCGAAGACAGCTGGGATAGGCTCCAGCATACCCCCGCAACATAAGAGGATAAGGTGGCATAAAAATGGATGGATGGAAAAGACCACAGGTGAGTTATTATGGTCATGACGGTGGAAGGTATACAACCGGCAGCTCTTTGTACGCATGTGTGTTGTTCAGGAAGATGTGATGAGATTGATATGGGTGCCATTCAGGTATGGATAAGGCAGTTACCACCATGTCTGGTGTGAGTGGACGAAGTCTTGTGGTCAAATCTAGCTATCTGCGTGGCAAGATGCTGCCCTTTTTTGTACCTTTTTTATCTTAATAGAGTATATTTTTTGTAATTTTCTTTTTCAGTTTCCTGATTTTTGTGAGCATGCATATTTTAGTCCACACCAATCATATACTGTCCATGTTTTATTTTTATTTTTGTTTAATTTTACAGTGTGTCACAGGCTAATAAAAACAAGTTGCAGGCCGCATGTCTCGGTTTAGTATCACACACCCGCTTACTTAAATTTGCATTGTATTATTATTACTCCCCTATTCTCCTAATATTTTGATGTTATTCTCATAAAATTACTGCTCTGTTCTTCCATATTTATTTTAAAAAATTTAGTTTTACTGTTTAATTTTATTTTATAATGTGCCTGGGGCCACAAAAAAAAACCCTGCAGGCTGCAAATGGACCCCGGGACTCACTTTGGACACCGCTGATATACAATAGTGTATATACAAACCAGCTCTCTTTCACACTGAGGTTGGATTACACTGCCTTTTGTAAACACTAGATGGCACTATTACATCAATAATATGTTAATCTGCTCACATTGTTTTCTTTAAAAATAAATTAAAAAATGGCCAGTGTATCCATGCAAATGTAGACAAGTGGGCACAGTAAATTTAAATACAGCGAGAAAGATGGTACATATTGACAAAAAAGCAGCAATTGGCAGATTTTGTGACTGTGTGTAGTCAGGTGGGCAACCTATATGAAGAAATACAACCACAGTGATATGAGACTTTACTTTAAATGCTGTCTCTTATATGGTATTTAGGTAGTGCTCATGACCCTGGAGAAGGATGCAGCACCTGTGGGAGACTGAAGTGCTCAGATAAACATCACTGTCAATTATTTCAACAACAGTCAAGGCTGCTGGTGCTAATGCACATCAGTCCTGGGAGACTGGTTGCAGCAAAGATCGCAAATGCCTGGAAAAACACTTACGTATGCCTGGAAAAAAAAAAAAACATGATCTTTGAAAGGTCAACTATTCGAGCTTGGATACATGTGTACCATCATTAGTTTGTACTTGGTCCAGTGTTAAGATGATATTTCACATTTGGCCTAAGTAACTCATGTGGTTCATGACACACGCCCACATCAAGAGGAGCTTGACAGATTTTATGTCTGCAAAGAAAACTCTCAAGAGTATTAGAAAAGCTCTGACAAGTGCCTAAAAGCTTCACTAAAAGACGGCACTTCTCCCACAAAGATCATTTGGGAAATTGTTCTCATTGACCAAGTGTTTTTCCTGCTGAGTCACCTTCTGTGTCACTTATACTGGAACGTGGCATTCCACAACAATATGAATACCTTCACTTAGATGGGTTTTCTCCGGGCACTCCAGCTTCCTCCTTCATCCCAAACACATGCATGTTAATTGGAGACATAGTGTAAATGATTGTTGTGATTGGCTGGTGACCCATCCAGGGGTGTACCCCAACTCTTGCCCTAAATCAGCTGGGATACACTCCGGTTTAGCCGTGACGCCAGTAAGGACAATTGGGATAGAAAATGAATGGATGTAAACTATGTGGTCAATGTGATTTTCCCATTCAATACACAACAGCACAGAACAGGAGACTTTCCAATATTCCTCCACCTTCAGCACTCAATGAAAACATCATTTATTTTGAGATGAATGTAGCCTCGATGGGGTAAATATTCCCTCAATGGGGTAAAAGCCAGTGTCTTGTTGTGCCAGTCCCAAGCCAAATCAAAAACATAGGACGCAGAACTGGAGGTAGCAGAGATGAGGATACTGAGGTTCTCATTGGGAGTGACTAGGATGGATAGGGTCAGGAACGAGTACATCAGAGGAATACTACATGTTAGAGACCTTGAAGATAAAGTCAGAGAGGCCAGACTGAGATGGTTGGGACATGTCCAGAGGAGAGATAGTGAATATATTGGTAAAAGGATGCTGCGTTTAGAGCTGCCAGGTAGGAGGCGTAAAGGAAGACCATTGAGTAGGTTTATGGATGTAGTGAAGGAGGACATGAGGGTAGTTGGTGTGAGAGAGACAGATGCTGAAGACAGGGTTGGATGGAGATTGATTTGCCGTGGCGACCCCTGAAGGTAAAAGCCCAAAGAGTGTCACTCTGACAGGAAACTTTCAATGTATACAATAAGTTGCCACTCACAGAACTTTGTAGAACAATAGTTACAAATTCCCGAGTTCATCTTTGAGCACCGGATAAGAGGAGAAATGCTCCTGTTTGCAGGAAAGATATGCTTTCCATTTCTGGCAATAAAAACACACTATTAATAATAAGAGCACTCAGACAGCACATAACTCTGGCAAGGCCAAACTGTTAACCAAAGTGAAATAATGTTTATCAGTTTGTTTGTGTGCAGAATATAGTCCAAACTACTTTGCTGATTTCCATGAAATGAGGAGTAATAAGCTTTGCATGTTCTCATCGTGCATGCATGGGTACTCCGGTTTCCTCCCACATTCCAAAAACATTAATTGGCGACTCCAAATTATCCATAGGTATGAATGTGAGTGTGAATGGTTGTTTGTCTATATGTGCCTTGTGATTGGCTGGCAACCAGTCCAGGGTGTACCCTGCCTCTCGCCTGAAGACAGCTGGGATAGGCTCCAGCACGCCCATGACCCTCATGAGGATAAGTGGAAGAAAATGGACAGATGGATGGAGTAAAAGGAAAATGGTTATGGAACAATTGGACGGTGCAAAGTGGAATTTTTAATTTTAGTTTGGACTTTTCAGTAACAAGTGATGTTTTTTTCTTATATGTTGCAGCTTAGCCATGCATATAACCTGCAGATGCAAATCATCTGAGCATTTTTCCACACGAAGCGAGTCTACACAGTTCAAAAGGCATAATGCTTTATTTCTTTGATCATTCATAAACCCATGTGCTCAAAAAATAACTCTTTAACAAACACAAATAACTTAATCTTCAGTGTTCAACTCACACAATGACATTTATAGGATGCGGATACAACTTTGTGGGAATGGGTAACTGAATTTCTCCATCATGGCACACAGCCATGGCTAAAATATGTTGCATAAAATAGTTTTAAATGTACGTTTTGTCGTTTAATCCACTCCGACGATGATGATCCCTCTCTGTCACACATGAGAACAGATGAGTGTCACAGCAAACAAACAACCTCAGAAGTCACCCAAGTTATCTTCTAGCAGCAGACCGGTGTTGACCTTTCAATATGATGTCATTGCTTAATTACTTTTCTCATTACATATGCTCAAATGCCGTGACTTAAAGGTTAACTTCTCCCAGCTGTTACACGCCAAGGTTTTTCCATGCACTCTCAGTTTTAAAAACGAGGAACAGGTGGATGGCAAAGATCCTTCAATGTGCTTGCAATCACATATGGTTCACAGAAAAAAAAATGGTTTAACTGGTTGAAGTCAAATGAATTGACGCTAATAAACATTCAAGAATGTGATATTATTAAAAACAGTTTACAGCGGTGTGTAAAATAAAGTTTGCATATGTGGGGTACAGGCTAGGCTGGGACATTACTCTAAAACTACTAAAAGGTGGTTTAAGAGATGTTCACTGACAGTGCACTTAATCTTTGCAACACAGTGTGCTGGGGGTAAAACAAAAAAAAAAAAAAAAACAAGTTCATAAAAAAGAAATCAAAGGAAGATGCAATCATAATTATATATTATACAGTTTCTGCAATTATTTCATGCACTTGTCATCCTAGCCTAGTCTGGGCGTCAAACCATTTGCAAAGCAACTTGATGACCCATAGCGCATGTCCCCTTTCTATGCATTAACCAGTCAAGTGGCTTCAGTCATATAAAAGCACTCTCCTATGCATGTGGTGCTTTTCAGTTGAAGAGCTGCTAGGCCAATGTCATCAGTGTGCAGGTGGAAGAAACACTGGATGACCTTTCATGGACGCTGTTGTTGTTATTCAGCATCCTTGACACAAATGGAGTCTTTGAAGGGATGCAGCAACCCAGAGTGTTGACCAGTTCTGGGCAGAGACCTTGAGCCAGTCTTTCCATTACGAGGTAGAATTTCCGACGGAAGCTTTTGTTGATCCAGAAGTAGAAGATGCAGTTCAGGAAACCATTGGATGTTGGCAGCCATACCACCACAAATTCTATCCACTCTGGCACAGTGCTTCCAGAGAGTGCTGGGGTAGAAGAAAACAATATAAATAAGCATATAAAAAAAAAGATGATATGACTGTTGACAGGAGCGATTACACACAGGGTCACACACTCTGCTCACATTCAGCCAAATGATACTAAACACACAGGATAGTCTGGGGAAATTCAAATGACTCAGTTGAGTGATGAGCAAAACAAGGTGGCACATAAATCAGCAGCGCCTCTGCTGGTTACAGACAAGTTGTATGCTCCATTACGCCATTTTGCTTCAAGATAAAAAGAAAAAAAAAACGATTATGTTCATTCATAGTAAGTACTGTGACCTACTGCAAACAGTTGTTTGCTGAAAAACATTAGCCCTGTGTTAGCCCTGTGTGACATCAGTGCTAACACAACTAAATGTGCACCCAACATTCATTCATTTTGAGCGTAGCGGGGTACACCGTGGACTGATCGCCAGCCAATCACAGGGTATATATAGACAAACAACCATTCACACTCACATTCATACCCATGGACCTATGGAATCACCAATTAACCTAGCATGCACAGGGAGAACATGCATACTCCACACAGAGATGGCCGAGGATGGAATTGAACTCAGGTCTCTAAGTTGTGAGGCCTGCTCACCAACCACTCGGTCGCCGTGCAGCCTGCACCCATTATTTAAAACACAAGTGGGTCTAAACCACCACAATATAATAATCAGTCAATCAAAACTGACACTGTCTTTCTAAAGCAAGCAATTTGATACAGCTCTTGTACTCATTAAATTCTTACAATCAGTGTGCCTAATATTGAGGAGCCCTGACAAGACACTTATTTAGCTATATGATATATCAACATTCCCGCGACCCTCGTGAGGATAAGCAGTAGAAAATGAATGAATGCATGAATTTTGAACATTTAAAAACACACACTTCACAGAACTTACCATTGTAGATCATGGCTGCCATGCATGGTGTCCAGCAAATGAAGTAAGCAGCCATGACAGGAACCAACACCCTAGAGGCCACATTGTGTCTCTTGCGGCAAACACGCTCAAACTGCCGCATTTTGCGTCTCTGTGTCCTGGCGGCGTACCACACCCTCATGTTGGCGTATGTCATGACAATGGAGCACGGGAAGAAGATGACACAGGTCAGGCTTAGAGAGTAGGCCACATTGGTGGAGTAGGACGGATTGCAGACCAGCGATGCGGTGGAAAAGTGGACCTGGATTATGCCATCTGGGAAGGATATTGGCACGAGGAGGCATGGTGGGAAGCACCAAGAGAAGGCAATAAGTAGCAGTGTCCTTTTTCTGGTCATTAAGGAGGAGTACTTGAGGGGGTAGAGCACAGCAATGTACCTCTCCAGGCTAATGGCGGCCAGTGTGTACATGCAGGTAGAGTACACTGTAGCATTGCAGAAGGCCACCATGTGACACAGCCAGTCAGGCCCGTCTGTGTAGTCCTTGATCAGACTCACCCACAAGTTCAAGGGCATGACCAGTAACCCGAAGGCGGAGTCTGCAGCTGTGAGGGAAAGCAGGAAGTACCGAGAGCTCCTTGACCAGCCGGCTACAGAGGACGTGATAACCAGGAGGACGGCAATGTTCCCCAAAGTGATCATCACCCCCAAAACAATGATGATGCTCACCTTGACTGAGCGGTGGTGAAGTTGCATGATTCTTTGTGAGTCAGCGCCACCAGACATGCTGGAGTCAATGTCCAAGGTGGAGAGGTTTAGTGACGCGTTCATGTTTCCTCACACATACATTGTTTTGTTTTACCACAAAATGCCAAAAAGAAGAAGAGTAGGTGGTGCGTCAAAGTGAGCGAACATGTGGGACATTAGCAGGGAGGCAGCCCTGCACCTCCTTGCAGCCATTTGCAGAACAAGCTGCACACCTGAAGCAATTAGTGCAGGACCGGCACAAGCTGCCACCTCAAATCAGGGGCAGCACATTTCAGCTCCAGTCTTTGCTATGCTCCAAGATAGTACATACAATGGTGGTAAAACCATTAAATGTGAAAAAATGGGAAAAAATATGAATTCATGCAATATTGTACTGCAATAGTTCCCAAACTTTTTACAGTTGCGTACCCTTTCAGACATTTGACCAGAAGCCATGTACCCCCTATTCTTGCACACTTAAAAAATACACCTTTTTAAGTAAATTACTTCAAACACATTGGAAGAGTGGTTATCGCACAGGCCACACAGCTAGGAGACCCAGGTTTGACTCCCCGCTTGGGTATCTCTGTGTGGAGTTTCATGTGCTAATGGTTGTTTGTCTGTATGTGCCCTGTGATTGGCTGGTGACCCTGCTTCTCACCCAAAAACAGCTGGGAACACAATGCCCTCGACCCTCGTGAGGTGAAGCGGTATTGAAAACGGATGACTGAATACTTCAAATATTGAACATAATTAATTGTCTAATTAATTTAATACTTATTCTCGGTCAAAACATTTTATTTTGCATGGTCACATTTTGATTCATACATGTTACACACGAGCACTGATAAATGAATAAGTAATCCATTCATTTTGTACACATCTTATCCTCCCGAGGGTCGCTGTCATGCTGGAGCCTATCCCAGCTGTCTTCGGGAGAGAGGCGGGGTACACCCTGGACTGGTCGTCAGCCAATCACAGGGCACATACACACTCACATTCATACCTATGGACAATTTGGAGTCGCCAATTAACCTAGCATGTTTTTGGAATGTGGGAGGAAACCGGAGTACCCAGAGAAAACCCATGCACGGGGAGAACATGCAAACTCCACACAGAGATGGCCGAGGGTGGAATTGAACCCTGCTTCCCGGTAACCGTAATGAGGAAGAGTGGTATAAAAAGGGATGGATATTCTACGATGGGCTAATGCAAAAAAACAAACAAAATGCAGGCCCTTGGGACAGGCTGGTTTTGATCAGAATTGATGTTGCAAGATGAGACGTTTCCAAGTTGCAGTGTACTGTAAATGCTTATTTCCCCTTCATATATAAAATGTATTGAGAACATAGTATATAGGTCATGCTTGATTCAATTCTTAACCAAGCACTTGATTGAGCTCCAGGTTTTGTAGTTCAGCACACCATGACAGATTCATCACAACGATCCATGCATCCAACAATAAAGAATGCCAGTCAACAATAAATTAGAATCGAAAAAGGGCCCACAGGAGACGTATGCTGTGCTACGTCCAAACACTCTGACATTTCACAAGCAATCACGTCAAATTTCCACCATCACACACTATCACTCATGCTTGTGTCAACGCTTTGGCGTTTGGGGTCTGCACTGCAAAATGGGCTCCACCAGCTGCTCCCCTCCAATAATATGCAGGCACAACACAAGAAAGGAGAAGGAAAGATGATTTTTACCAACCATTTTTCACAGCTATTCTTTTTTTCGTGACAGTTTAAGTGATTGAATATATCCATGTTTTTTCTGGTATAATGCTGGTATAATTTTCTCTGGGTTGTTTATATTAATTTATATTATGTGTTATGTCTTAAATTGTTCATTTTCTGTCTTTTATGTCTGCTATATTGAGTAATACAAGCTTAAATGAGACTATAGGGTCATGGCTAGAGGGCTCTTATCATGTTAAAAACTGTATTTAGATGGTTGTAAACAGGTTTTCTATGCTCTTAACTTACGCACATATCATGATCTGGTTCCAGACCAGATCATGAGCATAGAAGAGCATAGAAAAAAAACTCTAAAGTTGTGCAGCATACACCGCAATGCACTGTGAGTATACTTATAAATTCCCTTTAGGAGACTTGACAGCACTCTACTATTTGATATATGACTTTTTCACTGTTCTAATGAGTGGGATTTGCTTGGCGTTCAAAGTGAGGTATAGACAAGGTGGTTGTAGTTAGGGTCGGGCTGCTGGACTGGGCTGCTAGATTAATATTCTCATCGCACGCCGCTTACCTGATTCTGTCTCTTTTTTTACTTCATGAAAGGCTGCAGAAGAAATCAATGATTCACCACTATATTCCTTGCTACTCAAAATACCATGTTCTCGCACATGAAAATGTTACATGCAGTCACTAAACCAACAGATGATACATTGGTACACTACAATATAATCTATTATATCTATTTAGGGCTGCATGACGTCTGAGTGGTTAGCTCGCAGTCCTCACAGCTAGGAGGCCCGAGTTCAATTCCACACTCTGCCGACTCTCTGCGGAGTTTGCATGTTCTCCCCGTGCATGCGTGGGTTTTCTCCGGGTTTCCTCCCACATTCCAAAAACATGCTAGGTTAATTAGTGACTCCAAATTGTCCATAGGTATGAATGTGAGTGTGAATGATTGTTTGTCTATATGTGCCCTGTGATTGGCTGGCGACCAGTCCAGGGCGCAACCCCGCAACCCTTGTGAGAAAATGAATGAATGAATATCTCATTGGGATAAGATGTACCAAATGTTGCGGCTGGTGAGCTTTGAGACTTTGAGTTCATTTTCTGATACTCCCAATTCATTCATAAATCCACCCATTTACTTGCTGCTTGAAATCCTGAGGTGCTTTTATGCGACAGAGAAGGATGGCTTATTATGCGTGTGTGTTTTTGTTTCGGAACCACACGTGTGGGTGTGCACACACAAACAGGACTTGCATGTGTAAATATAGCTGATCCCATGTGACCACAAATGTGATCGAGGCAGATGATGTATTTGTACATGCTTGCAATTGAATATCCTGTGAGTGGGTAGACTCCTCCACTGGCCACCCACTGCGTGCAGTACTTCCCGATGTGGAGGAAGGCAGCCATTGATTTGATTTGTCTGTGTGCGTGCACTTGCGAATGTTTGTGTGGGTAGCAAGAGTATCTAATTCAAACAGTGCACCTTGATGGATGATGTTTGGAGAGATTGTGAGATGGCAAGTTTTGATGGAGGATTGTGTGAAAGGCTGACAGCTATCTAACTGATAACAGGCTCCTCTGCCAGCTCAGACATAACCACCCTGACAAGTTCAATGTTACTAAAGTCCATTCTGTGTGTTTTACACCCATCTGTACTCACCTTGGAACTGTTAAAGACCATCCGGTGGTGTTTTTATATTGCAATATACAACACACAGAATACATACAGTGGTACCTTGATTAGTGCCATTAATCTTTTCTAAAAGGTCTGACTAATCAAAATGGACATTAACCAAATACATTTTCCTCATAAGAATTACTGTAAATCCAATTAATCCATTACAGAAAGCCAAAGGTTTTATAGTTTTGCCATTATTTTTTTACATGCATGCAATAATTAAAGATGCATGTAAATACATGGAAATTATAGATGAAAGGGATATGTGAACATTTAAGGTTACTTTTACTTGCAATGAATACATGATTCTTGACATGACTGTTCCCAAAGACACAATGTAGCAGCGAGACACCCACTTGACGTTTTTCTAGAATTCAATAGTGTTTCTCATCTCAATAACCTAAAGTGGAACCAATGAAAGTTAGAAGTGCCAGCATTTGATAAAGAAGGTGAGAAACACTATTGAATTCAATAAATAACTCATGACAAAAAAGGAAGATGCTGTAAGTGTCGCTCTCGCTGCCACATTATGTCTTTGAGAACAGCCACAGTGTTTTTGGTCCTGTCCAGCCATTAGAGCATAGACATAGACATATACTTTCTTTATTGTCATTGCACAATAACACAGCAGTGAAATTGCCAATGAAATGTTGTTGCCTGGCTCCCGTGTAATAATAAATAATAAATAATAAATAATAAATAATAAATAATAAATAATAAATAATAAATAATAAATAATAAATAATAAATAATAAATAATAAATAATAAATAATAAATAATAATAAATAATAAATAATAAATAAATAATAAATTCATTCATTCATTCATTTTCTACCGCTTTTCCTCACGAGGGTCGCGGGGGGTGCTGGAGCCTATCCCAGCTGTCTTTGGGCGAGAGGCGGGGTACACCCTGGACTGGTCGCCAGCCAATCACAGGGCACATATAGACAAACAACCATTCACACTCACATTCATACCTATGGACAATTTGGAGTCACCAATTAACCTAGCATGTTTTTGGAATGTGGGAGGAAACCGGAGTACCCGGAGAAAACCCACGCATGCACGGGGAGAACATGCAAACTCCACACAGAGATTAAATAATAAATAATAAATAATAATGTGGAGAATAAATAGATGACATCAAATATGAACAATAGTATTGTTGATCTTTGTCATTGAAAATACATTACCAACATAGTTGGACCTATGCTGTGTATTAACAACATGACAAGACACGTACCATATTGTACGTTAACGGGAAAATGTATGGAAAATCAAGACAAAGACTACACACTACAGGTGCAACAAGAATAACACAATTGCTTTGATTCTTTTCCTGGTTAAGAACTTAGTGATGTCTCTTGTGGCAGAATTTATGGCTCACAATGTTTGCAACATAGGTGATTCAATTAAAAAAAAAATAACTCAATCAAACCAGTATTGACAATCTACTTCTTCACCAACAACCCACCGAACCCACCAGAGTAAAACATTTTATCTGAGTAATTAAAATTTTCTGAACACCGGTAAAGCTGTCTTAAGGTTCCTCTTGGTGTTAAAGACTCAGATATGATATCTCCGAAGTGCGACAGAAGCAACACAACTGTAGGTGTTTATTGATTTCAGTTCAATCAATTTCCAAAGCTCTGTCTGTGGGATTTTGCTCAGGAACACATTGCATTCCTAAATGTTACGTGGGCCCAAAGAAAGCCATCTGCTGCTTTAAATTGTGGACGGAAAAAACCCCACAAATGATAATTTAAGCATCCAGTATTGACACTGTTACACAAGATATGCATGCCATAATACCTCAGCTCCTCTTTTGGAGTCCATACAAATGAATAAAAAGTGTCGAATTTCAGTCCTCCATAAGATCTCCTCCCAGCACAATAAGTAAAAGAAAATATCACACATTAGTTATGTTGAGAATTGTAGGTGTTAGCTCACTATTCGGTCACAATGGAAAAGACAACAAAAGTATTTAAAACAGTTTAAAACCTACGTGATTGATCTTAATTGGATGACTTAATGGCCTATGTCAAAGTGTTGTATGTCACAGGCAGTGAATTCAGTGTTTTACATGACAACTAATTTTGGTCCATCCATTACAAGCTTTCCGTTCATCCCTGGTGTTCCTATCGCGACATCATCCATTTTCAGAATTTATAATGATCAGGTGAGCACAAGCCTTTTGCTTATGTTCAGTATCACGTCAGCGATCAATATAAACTGCATATGGTTTGTTAAAAAGATATGTTTATGTTCAAAAGGGAGGAGAAAAAAATATCGACAGTGCTACTTCAATAGGAATTGGTAATGGTTTTGCAATAAACTAGAAGATCATGAAAGGGATAACGCCAGCAATTCAGCCCACAAAGCCAATGACAAGGCTAGCAACCTTTAGTAAAAAAAAAAAATCTCCTTTGTGTATGCTCCTCTTTCATAGCCGTAGCAGCAAGAAATGTTTATCTGTTGACGTCATGCTGACGTGCGTCAAACGATGCTGAGTAACATGCAGTGAATAAAAATCAGTTAGTGTGTGAAAATTGGCTAGAAAGGCCGTCTGTTCAGAAAAAAAGAGTCTCCCCTGCAGCCTTGCTGTCCTTTTGAAAGCAAAGTTTATCAGCAGGCTAATAGGCGTCCTTGTTAGAGCGGATTAGTACAGTCCCATTACCAACAGAGGGACAAAACAAATTACTGGTTCAGATATTTGTTTTGTACACAACAGTTTGTTATACTGTATTAGTATTGATCAGAAGTTGCTATATGTATTGGTTATTATTCAGCTATATGTGTACTGTGTTATGTGTGTAAGTGACCCTTGAGACTTTATTCTAAGTACGTACTTTGAGGTTGGTGATTCATGCAAACATGGCAATAATCATAATAATAATAATAATAATAATCTGTCAGCCTTGTTGGCTCTGTGTTTCTCAAATCATCGCGTTTGGTACTAAAAGCAGTTTTCCAACTGACTTTATATCACTTGCCAAAACACCATCAGTAGACTAAAAAAAACACCATGCACGATCATGCCCGCTCTCTTCAAAAAAATATGTACGTTTTGAAACAAGTTTAAGATTGCAAGGTGCATATGGCAATTTATTGAGAGGGGTGTAATATTTTACCACGCTAAAATAGCCATACATGCAAGATGCATGATGCTGTTCAAGTGTACCTAATGTTGTGGCCAGTTAATGCAGGTTACCGTTGCCACTCTCCGTATACAGCTAACTGAAAATTAACCAAAGTCGTATATTGTAGGTAGCACGCCTGTTTTATGATGACTTCATGGAATAAGACAAAAACACATTCCAAGGGAAAAAAGCGCTCACGCTAGCCCAATTGAATTGTTGAGTGTCCGCACAGCGCTGTGCACGCTACGGAACGAGTTTACCTCGTAACTTTAGATACAAACCAAAATAATGGCGAGTTGAAGAAAACCTGATATTTGTCTGTCTGTCTGTTCCTTCCACCAATCCAGTCAACCCTCCATCCATACATGTGTTCTTCCATGTGTTTTCCATCCAACAATACCCCAATACTCCTTCCACCCACCCCTTTTTTTCATCCCAAGCTTTCTATCAACACATGCATCCAACAATCCATCCATCTATCATAAGACCAGTTTTGCATGATCATTTAAGACACATACTAACGAATAAAGATGACTTCCCATCATTTCACCCCCATATCATAACCATCATTTCTGTGGTGGTGGTAAACAGGCAGCTTTGCACATGTGGGACACACAATAAAAATCCTGTATCCAGTGGATATCTGCTAATTTATGACCACTGCCATAATAATCAGCATCCATTATCCCATTTGTCTATGGACTATCATTGCATTTACCGGCTCTATAATTGCCACAGATGTAATCACTCTGATGATGAGGGCGACTGCATTGGATCAGAAGAATGATTGGTCTTGTCTGGTCTACTCTGTGGAAAAGACATTTTGAGTCATGTGAAGAATAGAACGTGTCTAAGTACCTACAACTGTTAGATATTGCATCATTTATCGGACATCAAATCGTACATCCACAATTCTTTCCAGCTGGTACCATCACATAGAAATACACTATGAACAGCAGTATATTGTTCTTTAAGTTTAATAACTATTTCTGCTTTCGATTAGCAAATTCTTCATAATGAACCACACTTAATATCAGGTAGAAAATTGTGGAAGTTCAAATTCCGTATGCATGTATCAGACTAATCAAATGCAGAATGCATCCAGTCAGGACTTAATTAGTGGGGCAAACATTGAAATGCATGGGCATTCTCCTCAGGCGAACAGACAGTGAGGTGCATGCGGGTCCAGAGAGAGGCCACAAAGGTCTCGGTGCAGAATAATTGGTGATGCTGAAAGCAGAGAGGAGGCGGTCGCATCAAACTTACCTCATTCACAGCTCACTGCACACCCGGGAGAACTTGTGTTCAAGGCAACATATCCCAGAGAAATGTTATAGTATACAGTCATCACTCGTTCCTTGTTTTCTGGCGTTATAATGCACGTTAAAGGGTAAGGGTTTTTCAATAATGAGCAAAATTTTATAAAAGGGGCATAAAACGGAAATGGGTGTGGTTTAACCGGAAATGTGTGGGGCTTACATCTTGACAAGGATTAAACAGAACTTGCTATATTTATTATTATCCCGTTATATGTGTGCTGTACCCCTGGGTAAGCATAGAACAGGAATTTGCTGCAGGGCAGCCATCAAATATATATATACTGTATGTACTCATCAGACATTGGAGCATTAAGGAAATGCACAAAAATGCTTTTCTTAAAAATACTATTTCGGTTTGGTATTCAGTGTGTAAACATATTAGATGCATATCAACAATTTCACAATTTACTCCTATATGAGGGAAATGAAAATGCCCCCCTTGGGAAAAAGGATGGAGGATTTAGATTGTGGAACAAGAAGGAGATACAGATGGTGATCTGCTCTCATTCGACTCCTCGTGCCAGAAATACCAAATTACTAGAAAACATTTTTCAAATATACTGTATACAGATAAAAAGCTATATACTATCAAAAAACAACTTATTTGCCACCATTGTCCAAACTGGACAAAATAACTATGACATAGGTGGTACATATAGGTACTGAAACAACCACAGATAAATTAAACATTAGGAAGGCAGAACTACAGGAAGACACTGGAGAGCAAGACCGGATGGAAGCCTGTCTAAAGGCACAGAAACAGATTATTAACATAAGGTTTAGAGTACTACAATATACGTAATTGGCTGCCGAGGACATACGAATATTACTCCGGTAATGCTTAACCGTATGGGTTTTTAGGTGTTATTACTTATTAGTTGTCTAATGGGTCACTTTCTCTGTTTCCACAAAGTCCACACTACATGTTGGCTCATTTGCATACTAACAGTGATTGGATGTTGGGATTGGATGAGAGGAGGGAGAGGCGTGCATGCACACTACGTCGCCTCCTGTTCTGGATCCAGTGATTGTTTACTGAAGAGTCTCCCAGGATTTCAACTTCATCTGAGCCTTTTGTACCATTCCTATTGGTGCCCTGTTCACTTACTGTATGTATATGCGTGTAGATGCGCCCTCAGTCTGTCAGCCAGAAGTAGCAAAATATGGATTTGGGGTGTCCAACAAAACACTATTTCTATTTATCAGTAACAACAGGCCCTAGTCCATTGTGGAGTTGTATAGGATTTTTGCACAATTTATATTACATGGAGTTATCATTCTATTTTTGAATGTCTATTACAATTTTGTAATACATTATTTCCATTGTCTGACTTGTTGCTTCCATAATGTTTTCATTTGGCTGTTACGACCATTCCAACATTCTTCCATTAAAGTATCTTTTATTATTCATATTTTATGCATGACAAGCACTTTGTGACCTGTTGCAAGAACACACTGTTCTCGTATGTGAGTCATAGGATGGAAGATTCCTTGACTGCACATCACCCCCAAGGAACACTGGTAAAGAAAAGACATGTGGATCTCAATTTGCAGACTTTTAGTCATCTTGATTCCAATTTTATGTCGCAAAAATTCAGGAAGATCATCATTATCTTATTATATATTATCCTGCTTTAAAAGAAAAACATACCTTGAGTGTTTCAGAGGTATTAGTATGAGAATTTGGTGTAACAGATCACACTATAATTTTATTATATAATAATTCAATCAATACTATCCAAATACGATATTCTTTTAGTGCTCCCAAAGACATGGAAAACCTTTACTTAGAGATTGGCATTTTACTTGTGTGTGTTTGATCTTGAATGACTGTAGCACAGGGTCGACATTAAACATGGTAAAAATATTAAGTAAATAAATAAATAATAAGTAAATAAATCTGAGCATGTTTAATGTAAATGCTATAGTATAGTAAACAATGCCTTGCTGCCCTAAAATGGAAAATTTGTATTTTCTGTCATGAAATACACATACTGTATATGAAGCCAAGGTCATTCAATATAAATATAAGTTGGATACAGTGGAGAAAATATCACACGTAAATCAAATACACAACAAATACAAAACAATACACTCAAATAACTAGGTTTTGCTAGATTGTTATTATAGCCAAACCAATGTGAACTAAATATTTCTCAACTTGTTCCATTTTAAGTATTATTCTTTGCGAAAAAGAGCACGTCAGAAGAAACCATAGAAAGTCTGAAACCCCAACAGGCGAGTGACTCATTAGAAGAGAAATATTGTTGCTGGCAAACTGATAATGAATATGGATGCTGGCTCTGTCGCTTTAGTCAAATTGCTTCAGTATGGACATTGAGGCACACAGTGTACATTGGACGTTTTGGCTACTACCTCTATACTTTTCATAACTGGCATGTACTGTATACACTCGCTTTGCATTTGCTCCGGAGCTACCCTCACAAACTTGGGTTTCATGACATGCCTACCTGTGTAAAATGATGTATAAATGATGACACCAGCACTGGTCCTTAATTTTCTGGTCCCATCCATATCCTTATCTAGTATATCCTCTTGGTGGTTGTAGGTACCATGCAGTAGCAACAGCCAGAACATGCCTCAACTTCACACAGGAATTTTCAATCGGAACGTTCTTGCTGTAAAACAGATGTTCCAACAGCATAGTTCAATAACACAATACGTATAACAGCTTTGATTAATAGTGACATTTTCCACATCTCTGTGTCCTGGGCAAAGGTTAAAAATTGTCATAATCTTGACACCATCGCTTCACACAAAATGTGCGTCAAACATTTGAAAATGTCAGACATCAGGCGAGGCGTAGGCAGATGTCTATTTGTGCCAGGGGGGTAGTCACATAGAAGTTAAGAGAACTGCTAGAAGCACATCAGTCGGCCTCAGCCCAGACAGTGGAAGGACAAAAAGCAGAAGGAAGGAGAATTATGACCCACTGATTTCTGTTACTACTGTATACAATATATCAACAAACCTCATCTCAGTTGGTCAGTAATACAATTCCGCTGTTCAATTCCTGTGTTCATTCTATGTTTTGTCACTGGTTAGATTAAAATGTTGCCCATTTGTCCTCAAACTGGGCCTCCTGTGTCAGTCTTTCCATCATATAAGTACGTTTACTCCAACATCACAGCCCACTGTTCCTGTGTAAGGACATTTTCCAGACCCCATCTCTTCGTCATGGCCTTTTTGCCCGCTACCAAGAGAATCTTCACCAAATATCTAGATTCCCCAAATATACAGTTGTGCAGGCCAAAGGGATTGGATATCCAAGTCTTCTTCTTTCTCTGTCGACTTTTCCCTTCAGGGGTCACCACAAAAAAATCAATCTCCTCCATCCAACCCTGCCGTCTGCATCCGTCTCTCTCACACCAACTACCCTCATGTCCTCCTTCACTACATCTATAAACCTCCTCTTTGGTCTTCCTCTACACCTCCTACCTGGCAGCTCTAAACGCAGCATCCTTCTACCAATAGATTCACTATCTCTCCTCTGGTCACGGCCCAACCATCTCAGTCTGGCCTCTCTGACTTTATCTCCAAGTCCTCTAACATGTAATGTCCCTCTGATGTACTCGTACCTGATCCTATCTATCCTGGTCACTCCCAATGATAACCTCAGCATCCTCATCTTTGCTACCTCCAGTTCTGCTTCCTGTCTTTTCCTCAGTGAAACTGTCTCTAGACCAAACAACATGACTGGACAACAAATTGTCCATAGGTATGAATGTGAGTGTGAATGGTTGTTTGTCTATATGTGCCCTGTGATTGGCTGGCGACCAGCCCGTGACCCTCATGAGGATAAGCGGTATAGAAAAGGGATGGATGGATAGATCATATTGATCTGAACTGATTGTCAATTCTCAGATCTCTGATAATATCAGCATCATTTCATTGCATAAGTCATCATATGCACAATAGTCTGCTCAATCAAAATAATCAATAATAGTAAAGAAAATGGACCATGGATATCGGATGTAGACATCTCTCCAAATGTAGTGAGTATGTCTGATACTCTCAAGAAAACCTGTAGCTTTTATTATTCATAACAGGTTTGCCTGTGTTTATGCTGCTGCCCTTAGTGACCTTGAGCCCCCCTTCCCACGACTGGTTTCTGTTTTGTCACTCCTCAGACTAGCTACTTGTCAAGAAATAAAAAAGTAAATACAGCAAAGCACATCCTCGGCTGAATACCAATTAGAAGAAGTGATAACTAATTGATAAGACACAGGTCATGATTTCTGTTATGCTCTAATTAAATTAACTCTTGTATATGTTGTGTTTTCATTTATAGTTCCAAAGAAAACAAGATAGATAATGGGGAAAAGTTTAATATGGCACAAAAGAAATCCAGTGGATAAAAATCACATGTATTTGACAATTTAGCAGTTTTTCCCAGAGTTATATACAAATACAGTAAGCAGATAATATGAAACGAGATGAGATATATGACCAGTCTATACACTGAGATCTTGAGTTAAAGTGAGTTTAAAGTTAATATGAGGCAGTATGGAAATACTTCACATAGAACTTAGTATATTGCATTTAGAGCCCTTAATATTGCACTGCAATGGGAAAGTCCAAGGAACAAAGTGAGGATCTAAGAGGGAATTACACAAGTTTGGAAGGTCCATTCTAAACAACTGCATGTTCTACTAGCTTTGAACTAGAAATGCAAGATTGCAGACAATCAGCATGTATTTTTATGGGCATACCCCAGTTTTTTGCACAGTTTTTCTACTAATCTTGCCCCTTGGGGAAGAGCATCAGTAGATACAGTCAGAGGTGTTAAGTTTCACACCCCCTGTCCAAGAGAGAGAGAAAAAAAAAAGCTGACAAGGAAATGTATGGTAAGATGCCAACTGATCAACACATAAAACCCTTCCTAACACTTTGTCCATTTCCAGTGATGAAACTTGTGTTTATCCCTCTGCTAATTGATTAGAGCTTGTTTTTCATTCTAGCTAGTTGTCAGTCTTCCAAAAGCGACACCTTATCTGGTAAGGGGTCAGGAAACCTGGAGAATTGTTATTGTTGAAACAGACAGGCTGAGGTGTATTGAGCCGCTACGTCTAAACCCCGTCACACACTGAGGGGAATCAATGGCATTGATTTAAGCATTGTTGTACACATTATCAGGTAAATGGCTAAATCAACAACTGCAGAATTAAACTGAGGTCCGTTCTTACAAAGCAAACTAACAAAAACACATTTTATTTATTAGCAGGATCGTCATGCAGTCGGTCAAGATGGAAGTACCGTAACACAAAGGATTAAGGATTGCAGAAAGCTTGTGTCTACCATACAAAATTCTCTAGTTATCATCTCCAAGCTTATAGCTGCTTTACCGGTCCTGATTGATTGTTCATGAAGATATGATCTTTGTTGTCCCCAGTGATAGTGACTGAATAAATGTTCATGCTAAAAGGCCTAAGGCGTCAAATGAAATGAAAACCATTTGTGGAGACCAGCATATAACAACATATTTCTGCCAGTAAGCGGGCTTCATCCATGCAGTAAAAGTGACCATCACATACACCATACACTATTTTCAATAGTATTAAATACATCTCAGAAATCCCACAATGGTGTATTTCAAGTGTTGCCCTAAATCTAACCTTGATGTTGGAATTTAGACAGTTTGGGAGCACGCAGTTTTGTGTGTATGTAGCCGCAATGCTAATGAGATGTGTCTGCGTGTGTGGCTCCCAGAAGTACTTTATCCACATTTTACATGTACACTGTGACTCTGCACTTGCACAGTGTAATACATTCAATCAGAGTTGTGCAAGGTATAGTTCTCATGAACTAGTTCAAAGTTCAGTTCACACACTATAAATATGAATATGGGTTCATAGCTCACAATTTCAATTTTGAACTAGTTCAAACTTTAGTTCTTCTTTTTAGGTCAAAAGTGAGAATGAAAAACTGTTGACAATTACATACTGTCTTAGTGGAATTATAAAACACTATTGAATATGGTGGTTTTCTTTATTTATGCTTTTTGGCCGATGCATGGCAAACAAAAGCCTCAACAAATTGCAATGTTGTTTCATACAGTGAAATCAAAAAATAAACACAGAGCTGACCAATCACAGTGGAGTGGGCGTGCCTAAAGGAGGGCCAGGGGTGGAGTAAATTAAACAGTCCTTTGGGTCAGAAGCAGAAAGTCCATGGAAATTCACCAGGAAGAGGTGCAGAATCTGGAAGATCTAGAAAGCTTTCTATGCATGTTATTGTGTGTAGCTGCTCTATAGGAGTCCACAACTAGATAAAAAGTGCCAAAAATTAGCATAATAGGTCCCTTTTAAGAATTGCTGGATTGTTACACTAGCAATGCTTTGTGGGTAATGCAGTGTTTATTTTATAAAAAATCTCCCATAACTGGACCTAAATAGTAGCGCTGATTCTCACATAATCGGAATGGGTCTCAGCCCATGGGTCTAAGCTTTCCCCATCTTTTTTTTTCTTCTAGCCAATTACGTACATGATTCTAGCCTTACCATATTGTGCTTCTACTGTTTAATTAATTGTGAGTTTTCCAAGTACGTGTGAGACATAAACTGCACAGTGTGATGATCATGGTTAAGCACCAATCAGCTATTGACAGCTGCTGAAAAACTGATATGGAGCGATTATGCTCACTTTCCATCTAGAACTGTGAATGTGTTTTTGCGTGTACTACAACAGTAAGGCTTGGACATTAATGTTATTATCAGTTTTATTGTGCAGTGGAAGCGGCAATTGCAATTCTCATTTGCGGAATGCACTGCTCCATGGTTAAAAATTGTGTTTGTTGACTTAGAGCATATCCTATTCAACCTCAAGCCCTGAAATGAATATTTAATTAAAATGGCTACTCCGACCTCTTTACTCCCATTGGGCCACTATGTACTTGCAAACCATTGAAGCAGTTCCAGCATGAACGTGGCAATGTCTGTTAATATGGGATTAATATGGCATCAAATGCATTTATTCCCATCGGAACTATTAACTGCTTCTTGCATGTACACATTTAGTGTGGTCTAAATGCATGATGAAGATCCTAATGGGGTCTTCTTGTGTTAATAACTACTCCTCCTCAGGTAATTTAGGCCTATTAGCTTCTGTTTGTTTACAACAAATGAAGAAGGGTTAGGTCTGACTTAGAAAAATGATCCAGCCTGATAGCAAACCTTTTGTATGCGGGTTAATTAAGCAAGCATCAACCTGTAGTACCAGGTTTTAACCTCTTTAAGGCATATTTTTCATCTCCATTCATTAAAAATGAGATTAATGAAGGCATAAAGACATCACAACCATTGCTGAACCGCTTCTTTTATTTTCTCAAATTAACAGTACAAAAGTGCATTATTTGACCTTAAACGTTGCACACATTTGCAGTAAACAAAGGCAGAAATCAATGTAGCCATATTCTGGATTTTGCCTCAAGTGAAGATCGAAAGAACACAAGCTATAGAGCAATATTGCCTCTCTAGTTTCAGTCATTTACATTTAATGAGACAATACTGCAAAGCTTAGAGAATGGGCAGACAAAGCACCGATGTCATTGGAATTGGAGTCATTGAATGCTGTCCACCTGGACATGACTGAGGCCCAAAAGACTGCGGGCAAGCTCAGTTGGTGTCAATAGGGACAGGCATTTGCTCAGGAAGACAGAAAAGACAGGAAGCAGAACTGGAGGTAGCAGAGCATGAGTATGCTTAGGTTCTCATTGGGAGTGACCAGGATGGATAGGATCAGGAACGAGTACATCAGAGTAGCCATGTGGTTGGCATGTTGGCCACACAGTCAGAAGATTGTCAAGATCTGGGTTCAATTTCGTGTTACTGCATCTCTGTGTGGAGTTTGCATGTTCTCCCCATACGTGTGGGTTTTCTCCGGGTACTCCGGTTTCCTCCCACATTCCAAAAACATGCTAGGTTAATTGGCGATTCCAAATTGTCCATAGGTATGAATGTGAGTGTGAATGGTTGTTTATTTATATGTGCCCTGTGATTGGCTGGCGACCAGACCAGACCAGTACCCTGCCTCTCACCCAAAGTCAGATGGGATAGGCTCCAGCGGCAGAGGAAATTGATGAATGTATAGTACTTTGTATTTTTATAGTGTATACAGTATTTTCCTCTCCTTTTTTGATCTTGCTGTTACAGATCAGCTTTTTGCATGTAAATGTCTCCGAGATAAATCTCCTTCACATCCTGGTTGGCAAGAGAGGGATAAAGCTTAATCATAGCCAGTTAAAAATGACAGTAAAAGAGAAAGCAGTTTTCATTTGAATGAGAAAAGGTCAGTTGGACAAAGAAGTAAGCTCATATTAATCTTCAATTCCATTTTGAATATTAAGACCAGGATCGTGGCCTCTATTTCATAGACTTTTCTTTTATATACCCTGGACAGATAGTTAATTACTTTATCGTCAGGACTTTTTTTTCTTAGTTTAGTGTATCGATGTAATTGATCAAAGAACTTTGAATAGCCCTTGATTGTATCATAAAAAAGTATGCACATTCCCTATATCTGTCATACTGACACTCCCTAATGCTCTACCTTAATGTTTCATTTCATTTTGTATAAAAAGTAAGAAACTGAATTATTTAAAGGACAACTTAAAATGTCGATAGCAACACCATCTTAAGCTTTTGATGGAAAACTGACCACTCCACAGTACTCCTATTTCCACTTCTTCTCCTCAATATTTTCAAGACAGCCAGCAATCTGCGGATCAATAAAGGATTCTCCAACATGTATTTCACCTTGCTACTAAAGGGATTGTGAATAAACACTGTATTCATTAGGTGAGCGAACAATCGTGCTAATGTTGATTGTAGACAATACAATTAATACATTGTTTTGTTACTAGCCTACTTTGGCCAGTCAAAGCTGAAGCACCAAACAAAATTAAGACCATCCATCTTAGACAGTGGCCGCCAGTTAGTGGAGGTTGTAAACAAGTCCATCCTTTATTCACATCTCACTGAGAACTAAAAGCCAAAACGACAATGTCACATGATTATCTATCTCTGATTCTCATTAATAAAAGTCAGCGACAAAGAAGCAGCCAACATCTTTTCTCGCCATGCCATCGCCAAAGACAAGCATGGATGGATTAAGGGAACTGAGGTGGCGGGAGGCGGGGTACACCCTGGAGTGGTTGCCAGCCAATCACAGGGCACATATAGACAAACAACCATTCACACTCACATTCATACCTATGGACAATTTGGAGTCACCAATTAACCTAGCATGTTTTTGGAATGTGGGAGGAAACCGGAGTACCCGGAGAAAACCCACGCACACACAGAGAGAACATGCAAACTCCACACAGGTGGTGATCAGTTGACAACTGCACCCCTGTCTTCACCAGAGTCCATTACATATGGCCGCAAGTCAAGACACGACGACAAAGTCAATCATGGAACTGTAACCCAGGGTGTCCTGGTGCCAAGTGAACATATGGACACCCTTATGCTTGAACATGGTGTTTGTTATCGACAATCCATGACGGGCACAGAAGTCGAACAACAAAACATCGGTCGGGTTCAGATCACTCACTATCACTGCCGAGGGGAGCGTTGAAGTCCCTCAGGACTGAACTGCTGTTTGGCACACAAGCACAAACAACAGTCAGAACCCCCCCCCCCCCCCCGAAGACGAAGGGAAACTACCCTCTTGTTCACTGGGTTAAATGTGGTTAAAGTGGATGGAATAATGTCCAGCCCCTCTCAAGAGAACTGGTTCCAGAGCCCTTGCTGCGCGTTGAGGTGAGTCCAACCATATCTACACCACTTTGTGCATTTTTGACCCTGTGTGACACCTTTGGTAGTTTTGATTTTAAAATAAATCCACTGCCTTCGCCTCTTCTCCATGCTACTGGGGTAAATCCACGCCAACATGTTTGCTTGCTTTGCGCCTGTCTTTCTGGAAACTAACATGGAACAGTCCATTGCATGAGAAGGGAGGATCACTTATGAAAGATTATACATTTTGATGTTGTTTTCAGCATGTGAATTAAGACTAAAACAGTAGTACTATGTACAGTAGTATGAATCAATAAACTAACAATGTTGTATAACCACTGTCTCTAAGAAAAGCTTCACACATCTGTGTTGTAACTTCTGGCAACAACTTGACAACTCCTCTGCATTTCTTGGTTTTGCCTCAGAAACAGCATTAGTGACGTCACCTCACAAATCTTTTATCAGATTAAGTTCCAGGCATTGTGATGGCCACTCCAAAACTTTCATTTTGTTGGTCTCGAACCAAGATGCTCGTTTACTGGTGTGTTCGGGGTTGTTGTATTGTTCATACACCCATTTCAAGGGTATTTCCTCTTCAGCATAATGCAACATGACCTCTTCATGATCCCTGGTATGAGATGAATAGTAAGAGAAACATGCCATGCACCATGCATTACTGTCTTCAGAGTCTACAGTTGCTTGAATTCAGTACCAGGGGGTCATCTGACAAACTGTCTGCAGACCTTGGACCCCCCCCAAAAAAACAATCTTTTCTTTTTCTTTCATCAGTCCACAAAATGTTTCTCTATTTCTCCTCCGGCCAGTTGATGTGTTATTTGGCAAATTGTAGCACATTTTTTTCAGCACATTTTTTAAGAGTACTTTGCACAGTCTTCTAATAGTCCCATTACTCACAGGTAACATCAGACTGTCTTTGATCACACTGCAGCTGGTCATCGGCTGATCCTTTGCCATTCTGGCTATGCTTCCTTCAATTCCAATGATAGTCTTCCGGTATCTTCTATGTCTCTCTGGTTTTGCTTTCCATTTTAAAGCACCGGCAATTATTTTAGCCCAGCAGCCTTTGCTTTTCTGCACTTCTTTTATTCTGTCCCTTCATTGATCAATGTTTTCATCAAAGTACGCTTTTCTCGAGAACAATGTCAGGAACAACCGATTTTTCTCAGCTTTTCTGAGAGAAATGCATGTACAACATGTACTGGCTTCATCCTTAAATAAGGACCACCTGATTGACACCTGTTTTTTGCACAGAAGAAAGTACAAAACAGTGATTGTTCTGCTATTATTTTGAACACAACTATAGCTCCGCCTCTGTGATCAACCTTGCAACTCTCACATCTGATAGTGATGGTCTGCTCAGAGGAGAATTTTCCTTCAAGACAATGAAAACCTGGAACTTGAAAAGTGAACATCCCTCAGAAGTGGAGCAAACAAGTGATGCAGGTTTTTCTCACGTTTGGGACTCATAAACAGCCTAGGAAGACATTCTACTGTTATAAATCATTAAAATGTGCATTCAACATCATTAATGCTACATAGCAACTGCATCAAATGCCTTCACTTCAGTTAAAAGGCAAAGCATTTTTGTTTTGATGTGTGGTTGTTTTGTAGAAAAACACTGTTGACGAACGCAGCCTTTTATCTTTGTGCATCCCATAATAGCATTTGACTTAGTCCAAAAAAGATGTCATTTTCTGATAAGACAGCCCACACACAGTCATGATTGAAAATGATTGAAAAAGGTGACATATGCAAGTGTTTTATGACCTTTCACCTGTTTACTTTCGGCTTCTAATTTGCTTTGGCTTAACACGCACGTTTGGTTTTATGGACCAATCAGGGTGAGACTACTGATGGGGAGAGTGTCACGTTGCCACAGAAACCTGAATTAGGAAGATCAATGAACTAAGACCGCTCGGTAAATGATTCAATATACTTAAAGGGGACCTGTTATGCTTTTTCCACTTTTCTGACCTATAAATGTAGTTAGAATGTTGTATTCTCATGTTAAATTCTGCCAAAGTTTCAGATAATGAGGTTTGCCTATTTGGAAGTGAGCCCTGAAAGAAATTTGGCTCAAAACAATCAACAACAATTTCAAAAGGCATGGTAAAACTGACCATTTGTGATGTCACAGAGGGGCAGACTTTGTTATATGGTTCACGGTTCCGAAGTACTTTGGCCATGTGACCAATCACAGTGGAGTGGGCATGCACAAATTAAAGGAAACACAGCAGATTCTGGAAGATCTAGAAAGCTTTCTGTGCGGGTTATTGTGTGTAGCTGCTCTATCGGTCCCCTTTAACAGTTTGAACTGATTTGAAGTACTTTCAGCCAAGCTGGGAGATCATTTCATTTTATCCAGTGAAACAAATGCTATGATCCAGTGTGCTCTACTAATGAAACATAACCACTTGAGCTTAGTGAGCCATTGAATACACAATGTGCACATGCAGGCTGATGTCTGTGATCAGCACATGCACACAACCCCATTGGAACTGCTTAACACATAATTTCCTAATCGGTATTATCCAGCAGTCTCTGAAGACTTGTATGAGCTGCGTCCCCCCCAATGCAGGGAGTGTATCACAAGCACCACTGCTATTTTATTCATGGTGTGTATGAAAGGCCTTTTTGCACAGTGTTGTGTAATTTGACAATAACTGACAATTTGAGTAGTGATTCCCAAACTTTTTTTGGTGATGATATTACTTTCAGCAACAGCACTCCCCCCCACCCCCCTCGCACCACACACACACACACACACAGTTTTCAATAAATACACACCACAAACATAACTCCAATAATCACTGCACTTTTACAGTTGAAAAATTACCCTGGTAAGTTTCATGGAGGCTGCATGGCGGTTGAGTGGTCAGCGCGTAGACCTCACAGCTAGGAGACTCGAGTTCAATTCCACCCTCGGCCATCTCTGTGGAGTTTGCATGTTCTCCCCGTGCATGTGTGGGTTTTCTCCGGGTACTCCGGTTTCCTCCCACATTCCAAAAACATGCTAGGTTAATTGACGTGGGAATGGTTGTTTGTCTATATGTGCCCTGTGCTTGGCTAGCGACCAGTCCAGGGTGTACCCTGCCTCTCGACCAAAGACAGCGAGGCTCCAGCACCCCCCACGTGCATCAGCGGTAAAAAATGAATGAATGAATGAAAGTTTCCAAGGCACCAAGAATAAATAAAAACCTACATTTCTTTCTGCTGCACACTATGACAGTCCACAAAGAAGCGCATTTTTGGAGCTTCACCATGTTGTGGGTCGAAGGAATGTACATCCCAGAGGATTCACCATGTATGTTGCATGTAGTACAGGTGATCAAAACACTGCTGTGATGGGGGGAGGGGTAGTGGGAATGTAAAAAAACAACTACAGTTGCGGTGGTAGAATGTTCTGAAAGAAATACACTTCTCATAGCAAAGAAAGCAGTGGTGGTGTTCAGTATCATATGTAAATGATGATGATGATGCCCGTGTTTGCATGAGAGATGAGGAAGAATATGAAAAGTGGATCGATCATTTTGATGAGCTTGTAGAGACAGGGCGCTGACCATTTCTCAGCCTGGTGACATCATAATGCAAATTAGATGAGTGAATTTACTCCCATCACAAACTTTGGGTCATACTGATGATTTTTCTTATTTACAGTAGGCATTTATCTATTACCATTTTCAAGCTTCAACCCTTAGGAGGCGTGCCCACCAGTTTGAAAACCATTGGCCTACACCAAGGATCACCAACACAATGCCTACGTGCAACAGCTAGCCCTCCAAGACCACATGGGGTTACCTGGACCCTGCTTTTCATTCAGATATTCAGTTAATAACGTTATATTTAGTTAATTAACACTAGAAATAAGTAATACAAAATATAAAATGCGGATACAAAAATTTTGTTAATTCATTCATTCATTCATTTTCTACCGCTTTTTCCTCACGAGGGCCGCGGGGGTGCTGGAGCCTATCCCAGCTGTCTTCGGGCGAGAGGGTCGCTAGACTGGTCGCCAGCAGGGCACAAATAGACAAACAACCATTCACAAGCACATTCATACTTATGGATAATTTGGAGTCGCCAATTAACCTAGCATGTTTTTGGAATGTGGGAGGAAACAGGAGTACCCGGAGAAAACCCACGCATGCACGGGGAGAACATGCAAACTCCATACAGAGATGGCCGAGGGTGGACTTGGACCCTGGTCTCCTAGCTGTGAGGTCTGCGCGCTAAACAAACATTTTGTAAATATTTATTATAATTAATTTAATGTTTATATAACTTTAGCTACAAACCAAAATAGTGGCGAGCTGAAGAAAATGCTTCAAGCCGCTTCAAACTTCCCAATTGCACCATGTGAAGCAACCCTGAACTCCTGTGGCTGCTGTGGCTGCAGCGCGTCTCGTATCGCTGTGTGTGACTGGCCAATCACAGAGCATGATGAGTGAATACATAATCAGCATTTTCATAATTAATTTGCTGCAGTGACACTATTTGTTTAATGCCATCAAGCAGCTTGTCTAAGGTGGGGAGGTATTTTAAAGTAGATGACAAAAACCTTGCAATTGCAAAGTGTGAAATATGCAAACTTGCATTTCAAGAGGTGGGAAGGAAAAGGCTGCATTTCACACGACAAACCTGATATGACACCTCAAAAACAAACACCCGCCATAATACAGCGAGTTTATCCAGGCAACCCAGCAGGACATTTTGAAGAGGAGAGAAAAAATGCCCAGCGACAAGGCAAAGGAGCAGAGTGACCTGCCATTCGCCTTTGTAGAAAATCCTGGATTTCTCTGGCTTATGGCGCACTTAGAACCCCGATATGACATGCCCTAGAAAGCGCCGCCAGCGCTTCATAAGAAAATACTGAGTTACTTTTATTCTTTTTTGCTTACATGCATTGTATTTTAAGTTGAGGTGCCATTTGTTTCCACATTACACTTTAATTTTATATTCACTGTTGCACTTCTAGTGGTTAGCGCACAGACCTCACAGCTAGGAGACCAGGGTTCAATTCCACCCTCGACCATCTCTGTGTGGAGTTTGCATGTTCTCCTCGTGCATGCGTGGGTTTTCTCCGGGTACTCCGGTTTCCTCCCACATTCCAAAAACATGCTAGGTTAATTGGCGACTCCAAATTGTCCATACGTAGGTATGAATGTGAGTGTGAATGGTTGTTTGTCTATATGTGCCCGGTGATTGGCTAGCGACCAGTCCAGGGTGTACCCCGCCTCTCGACCGAAGACAGCTGCGACCCTCGTGAGGAAAAAGCAGTAGAAAATGAATGAATGAATGAATGTTGCACTTAAGTCCAAAGAATTTATTTGATTTCTTACTTCTTTGTTAAAGCTATCTCACAATACTGCGTTAAAGTGTTAAATGTTATAATAAGGTGAATACAATTACAAATAATGGACATCTAGTTTTTTTTTTTACGTATTATAGAAGTATTGAATCGGGCCTCGTATCAGCCGATACTCAAAATCAAATGACTCGGATTCAGGTGCAAAAATACCTGATCAGGACATCCCTAGCATGAAATGAAACATTTAAGCTTTGGACTAAGCGTCTTCTGCTTCTGAGGCCCAGTGGATGTCCTTACAGTCTGAAAAAAAGTTGGACACAATATCCTGTGAATGCAATTTTCACAGTGCAGAGAGCACTTGCGATACAAGGACGTGCACCTAAATGGGATTTTGACCCATAACTGATTTTTATGTCAGTGGCCATAGAGGAAATGGTCGTGACTGACACACATCTCAACAGTTTTTACCCCACCAACTCTTCTAAGTTAGCCTCTACAGTTTATTCTGCTCTTTCACTGGTTAACACCAGCACTGGTAATCAATACGTCACCACAGACAGGCTATGTACCACAATCAGTCAAAGTGGCTGTAATCAAACCGCTTCCAAAGAACCCTAACCTTGATCCACACGTCTTTGTGGACAAACCAATATCCAACCTTCCATTTGTCCGAGATCGTAGAGAAAACATTTTCCAAACACTTACAAGATTCCCTTCGAAAAACAATCATCTATTTCAGGACTTTCAATCAGGATTTAGGATGTGCCAAACTTACGACCTCAATTGACCACCACATACAGAGATAAGAACATGCCCTCAGTATTAAAGGGTATTTAAGTCGTATTTGTCAGATTTTACTGAAGTTTCTGTCGATTGGTAAAAAAAAAAAGACTCTATACACATGAAGGTCAGTCATGGAATCCTACAGGGCTCCATGCTCCGACCTTCAATGTTATGCAGATGACACACAACTCTATTATCAATGAAATCTCATGAAACTCGTCACCAGTCCAAACTCCAGTGTCTTAAAGACATTATGAGCTGTATGGCCTTTTTTACTATTAAATTCAGATAAAACTGAAATCATAGTCTTTGGTTCCCAGCACCTCAGAGACTGAGGTAAAATTGCTGTCGCCCCCAACAGTACAGTGAGGACCCTTGGCGTCATCTTTGATCAGGATCTGTCGAGAACAGCATTTTTTCATCTATGAAACCTTAAAAAAATAGCAAATTTTCTGCACTTCCAGGTGCCAAAAAACTTGTCCATATTTTTATAACTTCCACCTTGGAATATTGTAATATTATAACTTTAACTAACAGTTAATAGGTTGCCATAAGAAATCTTCAATGACACTTCAACTGGTCAAAAAGACTGCCGTACCAGCTTTAACCAGAACCAGAAGAAGAGACCTTATTTCACCCTAAACTAATCTCACTGTACTGGGTTTATGAAAAACCATTGTTGTGATATAAACAGCTCCATAGACTGTTATCTGCTTATTAATATTGGACAAGAAGAATGCTTGTGTTATGAGCACATACAAAGCAGATATATTAATTTCTTTTTTCATAATAGGGTTTGATGGTTTTACTTATTTCATTTTAATATTTTCATTTCCCTATCTATTGGACTTTTTTACTATGTACAATTGTGATTGCCTGTGGTTTTATTGTCTTGCATGTTATTGTGTCTTATTCACTATTTTTATTTTATTTCTTTCAAGAGAACCTCAATCAGTTGAAGCTCCTCAAATGTACTATATACATATATATATACATACACTCACGTCACCTTTTCCTGCATGTGTGTCATGTAGGGTGTGGCCTGCATGTTCTGGAGCAGGAAGAAGGTGGGATATAATACTTTAGAACGCTAACACCCCATTGCAATACCCAGCCATGACAGACATCACCTTTAACGCTTATTTTTACTTCAGACATTAGAAGTATATAAGTACATTAATTAATGGATTGAGCTTGTGTTATTGGTTTAATTAATTCAAACTTGACAGAAAATCAATGACCTCAGTCGACTTGACCTGAAGTCATGACTGAGTAACTATCGATGAGGAACTGCAAAACTTTAAATTATTTTTTAATAAATAAAGTCTTTTCGGACATGCAGCAAAGGGTGATTTTTAAAATGTACTAGCTGGTCATCTCTCGTCTTATTAAAATCTCACTGCAACTCATTTAAATTCAATAGAGTTCCTGTTTTGACAGTGTGAAAACGATTTTCTCTGCAGACAAAAAAAAAACATTGACCAATGTGACTTCAACTTCCTAACAGATGTTCAGCTCGATATGTTTAAAATCAATAGAGTTCCTGCTTTGACATGGAACAATAATCCTCTGAGTTGACCTTTTCAACACAGTTACCTCGGCCATCTTTTGTCATTGAAAATCTATGGACTCCTTGTAATAATTCCTCGCAGTTTATAAGAGAGATAACATGAACTGACTGAGTTGAGCTTTTTAATCTCAGACATAATGGTCATTTTGTGATTTTTTATATACACTCCCGATCAAAATTTTATGATCAGTTGAAAAATTTCAAGAATTTACAGGGGCACTATTATGCTTTTTCCACTTTTCTGACATACAGTGCATCCGGAAAGTATTCACAGCGCTTCACTTTTTCCACATTTTGTCATGTTACAGCCTCATTCCAAACTGTATTAATTTAATCTCTTACCTCAAAATTCTACACAAAATACTCCATTATGACAATGTGAAAAAGTTTTTTTTTTGACTTTTTTTTAATTTATTAAAAATAGAAAACTAAGAAATCACATTTACATAAGTATTCACAGCCTTTGCCATGAAGCTCAAAATTGAGCTCAGGTGCATCTTTTTTCCACTGATCATCCTTGAGATCTTTCTACAGCTTAATTAGAGTCCACCTGCAGTAAATTCAGTTGATTGGACATGATTTGGAAATATAATAACTGTCTATATAAGGTCCCACAGTTGACTGTGCATGTCAGAGCACAAACACCAAGCATGAAGTCAAAAGAACTGTCTGTAGACCTGCGAGACAGGATTGTCTTGAGGCACAAATCTGGGGAAGGATACAGAAAAATGTCTGCTGCTTTGAAGGTCCCAATGAGCACAGTGGCCTCCATTATTCGTAAATGGAAGACGTTTGGAACCACCAGGACTCTTCCTAGAGCTGGCCGGCCTTCTAAACTGAGCGATCGGGGAAGAAGGGCCTTAGTCAGGGAGGTGACCAAGGCCCCGATGGTCACTCTGTCAGAGCTCCAGCGTTCCTCTGTGGAGAGAGAAGAGCCTTCCAGAAGGACAACCATCTCTGCAGCAATCCACCAATCAGGCCTGTATGGTAGAGTGGCCAGACGAAAGCCACTCCTTAGTAAAAGGAACATGGCAGCCCGTCTGGAATTTGCCAAAAAGCACCTGAATGACTCTCAGACCATGAGAAACAAAATTCTCTGGTCTGATGAGACAAAGATTGAACTCTTTGGTGTGAATGCCAGGCGCCATGTTTGGAGGAAACCAGGCACTGCTCATCACCAGGCCAATACCATCCCTACAGTGAAGCATGGTGGTGGCAGCATCATGCTGTGGGGATGTTTTTCAGCAGCAGGAACTGGCAGACTAGTCAGGATAGAAGGAAAATGAATGCAGCAATATATAGAGATATCCTGGATGAAAACCTGCTCCAGAGCGCTCTTGACCTCAGGCTGGGGCGAAGGTTCATTTTTCAGCAGGACAACGACCCGAAGCACTGTGAATACTTTCCAGATGCACTGTATAACTGTAGTTAGAATGTTGTATTCTCAAGTTAAATAATGCCAAAGTTTCGGATAATGAGGTTTGCACATTTGGAAGTGAGCCCTGAAAGAACTATGGGATGGCTCAAAACGCTGTGTTTCAGAGGGCGATTTCTGATGTCACAGATTGGCTGGCTTCCTTATATGGGTTTGTGCAGTAGGCCAGATAGACTCCATGCCCTCCCACAAGCTTCAGTTCCCGATTCCCTACCATCAGGACTGCCAAGGTTACATTTTTTTGTCATTAGAGAATAAAACGTTCTTGCACCTTTCAATGTCCCATATTTGGAAAAACAAATTGTTGACTCAAAGAAAATATACAAACCTTGGGAAAGTGAATCAAGAAAGAGGTTTTTTTTGGAGGACCCAATGTAACTTAAATGTGCTTCTCCTCAGTGAAAATTGTCAGGTATAAATGCAAAAAACTAAGTATCACTTGTATGAGCTACAGGCTTGACTGTGAGGTTTAATGCAGCTGTTTAATATTCTTAATATACACTACAACGGTGACACAGTACTATCATCCATAGTAATCTCACCTCATAGTGTGTTTGTGGGTAGTTGTAGTGCAGTGGGGAGCATTCACAAAGAGTTGAGGATAGGGAGCATGTGAAAGACATCAGAGGAGCTTAGCTGGAAGTTTTTTCAAAGGTGTGTTGTGCTCCCTCGGGAGAAGGAGGAGACAGCTAATTACAGATGAGATATTCCACTCTCCGCCTTCTATAAGTCATTTCCTCATTACACAGAGGCAAGCATCGACTTAGGAGCACATTTCTCATTTACATACACCTCCTGTTTTTGTTTGGATTTATGAGAAATCAGCATGCAAGATGTAAAAAAATTATGAACTCAGTAAGTTAACGGCGACAAGTGTGGTTTTGTTCCCTTTGAAAAGCATCAACTGGGAATTTGACTGCAGTCGTGGAGGTGGCAGTAATGAGCATTACAAAGTGGTTGACTGTTAATGCTAGGAGTCCACTGGGTCGGCGCCAGTTGGTGCCAGTTCGCGCCAATGCAATTTGCTGTGGCACCTAGTGTCGCCAATAAGGTGCCTAGTGACATGCAGTGGCTCAAATTGCCTCCCAACTGGCTCATGGTGGCCCGTAACGGCGGCAAAAATTTAGTTTGGCGGCAAGAAAATTTCAAAATGTTTAAAATCCTCAATCGGCGAGAAGTGTCCACCAAGTAGAACCAAATGTGGCCTATTGGAATCCACTGGAATGTAATGGTGTGAGCCAAGTTCCACCAATGATGCCAGGAGTCCACTGGGCTGGCACCAGTTGGTGCCAGTTCGTACCAAAGATTATGTGATTGGCACGTAGTGGCTCACTGTGGTGCCGAATAACGGCAACATGGCAACATGCTGAGCGAACATTAATTCGGCACCACAGCGAGCCACCACGCGCCAATCACATAATCTTTGGTGCGAACTGGCACTGGACTCTTGGCATCATTGGTGCAACTTGGCTCGCGCCATTACATTCCAGTGGATTCCAATAGGCGACATTTGGTTCCACTTGGTGGACACTTCTCGCCGATTGAGGATTTTAAACATTTTTGCCGCCGTTACGGGCCACCATGAGCCAGTTGGGAAGCAATTTGAGCCACTGCATAAACAACACAAAAGAGATGCTCAGAGCATGCAAGCCACACCCCCACATACCTGTAAGTAACACTCACATACATAAGAAAAGGTGAGATTGCATGTTTATGTACGTCGGAGCGCATGTTTGATCATACATGGCAATAAACTTTTTCTGATTCTGATTCTGATTCTGATTCTGATGTTGGCCATTTTCCTGTGTAGTAGCCGTGAGTAAGAGAGCACACCTACGTATGTTGGGTTTTACTGCACGTAACAATCCCTAAGCCGTGCTTAATTGTGTCCATTAATCAGTCCAAGCAGACACAAACAGCACAATAACAGACAGGCTGAGGGTGAGGGGGTTCAAATTGATCCAGGCGCTCACCTGTGTCACGTAGCCTTGCGGAAAATCAGTGGCCTCGCAAACCTCTGAAGCCATCACATTTAAAACCTACATTTTCAGTTCCCCTGTGCTCCACACCGCATCCCATATTTGTGTCCCTGAATCTGACAAAATGACAGCCTCTCCACAAGTAGGTGTCACCATGGAAACAACCATTTTTCAGTGCCCTCAACAATAGTTGTTAAATGAAAGGAGCTGTCTGAAGGAATTAAAGACGAGGCTCAGTCCTTCATGCCATCCACTAAGTGTTCACATCATCATCACCAGAACAAAGCAAAAACGGCCATTGTTCACCTGAGAGCAGAAACTTCACATCATCTTTGTTCACATCTCATCAGTGTACCACATCAGTAGCATCTGAATCTTAAAAAAAAGGAAATACCTAGCATATACTGTATGTATACATTCACTCTTAGGTATGGACTTAGGTATGTGCACTCAGGGCCAGTAAGGTCGTTCACAAACACTGACCTACATTTACAGCTTAAATTCTAGTATTTGTTCCATGACAATCTATTATCTTCATTTAGTTGTTTGTCTTCGTACATTCATGTGTATGTTCCATGTTTTCATCCAATCAGAATTCAGCTTCTATGCGTTGCCATGCCAATCTAATCTACCCAGTGCCTTCAGAAACTGCAGTGCTGGCCCATGTCACATACCCACTACTAGCAATGGCTCTTTTTTTTGTTTTTTGTTTAACCAGGTTTTAATCGGGTCAGTATTTTCGTTCAGCTGATCTTTGGAGCCTATTCCCTAACACTCAAAGTCACCAGTGTGTGAAGTTAAATGAAGTTACTGTGTGTCAGACTGTTATATGGAGTAATAACCTCCTGCGATTTCTAGTTTCTAAAGCTACTTACCATTGAGAGATGTCTTAACGTAACCTCTTTTCTTGAGAATCTTCAGACTGTCCAATCTCGACTTCCATATCAATTTTGGGATCCAACACATATGGCTGTATGTTAAAAGTAAAAATTTTAAAAAGAAAAATCGCTGTTTGTTGTCAACTCCTATACCGTTTATCAATGCCTATAAAGTTATAGGCATTATAAAGTTAAAGAATAAATTAAAACAGACCATTTTCACAGGATCACAAAATCCAAAGAAATACACGAGGAATAGGTGCAAATTCTGGAAGATCTCTAAAGCTTTCCTTGCTGGTTATCATGTGTAGCTGCTCTCTAGAAGTCCACAATTCAATACAAAGGGTGGAAAAACTAGTAGGTCCCCTATAAGTCCGAATGAAGGCCCTGGTACAAAATGAGCCACCCACCACTGGATATGAATTAGTAGTCCATATGATGAGTCGCAGTTCTTTCCAAAGTGTCAAGTTTATTTACATAACTGCAAGATAAAGGAACTACAATAACATCATTTGTGTAAATGTAGGCTTTGCCAATCACACACACATTTCATCTTGTCAAAAGAAGAGACAACAGAGCACAGGTCAACAAACCAAGCAAGCATGCACTAAGTCCCTTTTTTACCATTTTTCTTAAGAAAAGATGTTTTCACTAATAACACATGAGTCCCTTCTTAGCCACATGGAATGTAGCATATTACTGCAATGGGCTGTAAACCTTGTTCTGGGTAATAGTAGGTGGGGGTGGAGGAGAATGAAAGGTCATAATGAGAAATGCTTCCAAATGGTTAAGAACCTATGACTTGCTCATTTACTCTAACACGTATGGAGGGCTAGATAAGAGCAACTAAGCAGCTCATCGGAATCACTCCAGCTTTCTTTTAATCCACAGTTGTGCAATGTCGTTTTATTGCCTCTGTCTCTGTTTCACCTTACCCTTCTTTGCTCTACTGTGGCACAAAATGACACACAACTTCATAGTTTGTGGCTTTAAATTGCCATTTTTGATAATAAGTAAGCCAGAGAATGCATCCAGAAATCTAAAATTAGGACCATTCTGGTGAGGCAATAAAGTCCAGAGCATCTTGTGTAGCACAAATATAAATATAAGTTATATTTCATACAATACCCACAGTGCAGGTTTTTGTATTGATGTTTGAAATGACAAAATTGTATTCAAATACAATTCTGACGAATATAATGTGCTGTAATATTTTGCAGTTCACTGTAACTCACAAGAGCAGTTCAGCAAGCATCAAAGAAGTACCTCTGTGCTTTTGGATTTTTCTTTGGGTTTTTTGTGTGTATTCAGAGAAGGAGCCACATCAAAGGGGTGTTTAGAAATGAAGAACTCAGTACAGAAGACCAGACTTCCTGGTCCCCGGTCATCTCCGGTCATCTCCAGCTTCACCGGGAGGACACCAAGACATTCCCAGGCCAGCTGTGAGACATAATCCCAGAACACCTCACCAGGGTGGCGTCCGGGAGGTATCCGGACTAGATGGCCAAGCCACCTCAACTGGCTCCTCTACTCTGAACCCCTTCTGAATGAGTTGAGTCCAGCTACCCTACAGAGGAACCTAATTTCAGCCGCTTTGATCCGTGATCTCGTTCTTTTGGTCATGACCCACAGCTCATGACCAAAGGTGAGGGTCGCAACATACGTAGATCGACCGATAAATTGAGCGCTTTGCCTTCTGGCTTAGCTCTCTTTTCACCACGACAGTCCAGTCCAGCGACCACATTACTGCAGGCGTCGCGTCAATCCGTCTGTCAACCTCACCCACCTTCCTTCAGTCGTGAACAAGACCCAGAGATACTTAAACTCCTCCACCTGGGGCAGGATCTCATTCAAAACCCGAAGGGACCACTCCACCCTTTTCCGACTGAGAACCATGCCCTCGGATTTGGAGGTGCTGAGTCTCATCCCAGAAGCTTCACACTCAGATGCAAACCACTCTAGTAAACGCTGAAGGTCACAGCCCGAAGAGGCCATCAGGACCACATTGTCCGCAAATAGCAGAGATGAGATCCTAAGGCCCCTGAACCAGAGTCCCTCGAAGGCTTTGGCTGCACCTACAAATTCTGTCCATGATAATTGTGAACAGAATTGGTGACAAACGGCTTGACTTACTGCTGGCCATGTGAACCAAGCTCCTGCCCCGTTTGTACAAGAACCGAATGGCACATAGTAACTCGAGACCAATCCCGTACTCCTGGAGCACCCCCCAAAGATTGCCATGAGGGACACGGTTGAATGCCTTTTCCAAGTCCACAAAGCACATGTACGTAGACCGATTGGGCAAACTCCCATGCACCCTCCTACACCCTCGCAAGGTTATAGAGCTGGTCCAGTGTTGCGGGACGAAAACCACATTGAACCTCTTGGAGCATAGGTTCGACCAATGGTTGTACACTTCTCTCCAGCACCCTGGAAAAGACTTTCCCAGGGAGGTCAAGGAGTGTGATCACCCTGTAGTTGGAACACACCCTTCTTAAAAAGGGGGACCTGCCAATCCAAAAGTTCTGTTTCCGACTTCCGCGCAATGTTGAAGAGACGTGTCAGCCAAGACAGTCCCTCAACATCCAGAGCCTTGAGAAATTCAGGGCAAAACTCGTCCACCCCTGGAGCTTTGCCACTGAGGAGCATTTTGATGAAACTGTGTGACTCAATTTTATAGTCATTGAAAATTGCATATTTTCAATCTAAAGGTGAAACTTGGAAATAATTCCAGACTGCAGACATACTGAGCTTGTTGCTCTGTAGCGTACCGTGCATTTACCGTGCAGATATCGTTATCTGCATAAAACATTGATCATCCCATTATTGATTATTCACATTATCTGACATTTTTATTATTCATCATTTCCCACTGACAAAAAATGTTTCCAAGTCTGACCAAATCAGAGGTTGAACAGTATCCTGGTTGAACAGGATTGTCTTTGATTTCACTGTACTCCACCGATTTAGCCACAAAAGATACAGAATATTTGTGAATGTTTGCAATTCTTCACCATTGAGTCGACTCTATGTGTTTATGGGAAAGCACAAGCTGCTTTTTGAGATAAAATGCTTTAAAATAGTCTTCATCTCTCTGCGATTATAGCTATCATTTGGAAGTGACACACTGTGGAAATGAATGACAGTTTTTGCACAAGGGCAGCTGACATGCTGAGATGATTATTCATGATGCACACAAGACAAGCTCTTTCCCTAAATTGTGATTGCTGTGTACTCCAGCTGTGCTGTTTTCTTTCCATTTTTTTTTTGCATCCCGTTGCAGTTACATGAAGGTGTTTTTTTTTTGTGTTACAAGGTCCAAACTCCCTCCAGGATCATTTACATTGGTACAAGTCCATATCTTGGTCCACTGGATCAATAGTCCTCGCTGTGTGATCCACAGTGACAGTCCTTTCCTCTACCACTTTGCTTGTTCAAAGCAGTTCAGACATTCCAACCATGCTGCATGGTTGTGTGTGTGTGTGTGTGTGTGTGACGAGCATCCATCAGTCAATAGTGGGAGAGCTGGGGGAGCTAGCCAGAGGACAAATCAAAGTCGCGGTAATATTTGTGCCTCCAAGATGTGTGTGTTTGAGAGCAATTGCTGTAAATACAGTGGTAGCTTGGTTTCCGGCCAAGTTGACTTTTTAAGCAAACATGCACCGTATAAACAAAAGAAAAAGTGCAAGCACCCAGCAGGTATGGAAAGCAATTACCAGAACACTTTGTGAATAAAATAAATATAAGCTATCCAGCCAGACCACACAACGTTAGGCTTCATTTGTTTGTGTGTTTGTGTGTGTGTGTGTGTGTGCAGCCACCGCTGGCAACCTGTTTCTTCAGAATATATTGGGAAATCATACCAAAAATTAAGTATTATCTTACTTCGGAACTGAGCTATTTTCCACCAAAACGTGTTGTGCTTCAACAACCCAAGACCAATATATTGTACATTTCCAAAGTTTACTTTAAAATACATATTAATACTATTAATATTGTTATTAATTAATAAAAATATTTATTATCGATGATACATAAACAATACATTATGATTATTTATAATTAAGTTATGTGTATGTGGAACATACTGTATTATATACACAATGCCCACTACAAATACGCATATCCGTTGCATGACAAATGGCTGCCAAAAAATCTCCACCCACAAATAAGTCAGTTTTATACAAATATGTGCTTTGCTTTTTCGATGAAATATTATATCTTCATGACAGTATGTTGTTAGACTTCAATTTAAAACCAGAATGCTCAATAGTGGAATGGCAAAAAATAGTATTAATAGCGTATTTCACTGCAAACAGAATTTCAATTTGGATGGAAAATTAGTTCATTTCACAAGATCAGTCTTAATGACACTGAAAAAGTTTGGATGATTCAAGTACATTTGAATTTTTGTGCGTCACACTTGAAGAGGTATACATGTCATATTGTAATCAGAGTTTCTGGTTCAATCCCAGAGGTGCTGCTTGGTAGCATATGCTGTCAAGGTCTGAGTGAATGTCGTGCAAAATACTAAGATATAATATTTGACAAAGTACTCCAATTTTTTGTTGTCTTTCTTACAGTATAAGATTGTCATTTGAATAATACATTACAACAAATTAAGATGGAAGCTCCAATTGTGTTTGTGCTGCAGCACAGCTGTGTGCTGTCAATTAATCTAATCTGTGAAACATTATAGAAAGTTGCTGAAAAATAAAGACATTAATGGTAGCTGTTACGGAGGAACAATTTTGGAGAGTTCCGAAGGATTAACTTAAAGGGATAGTTTTTATTTTTTTGACATGAAGTTGTATGACATCCCCATCAGCAGTGTAGTCCATCAACGGTTACTTACCCCGTTGGATTTTGGTGAAGAGAAACGAGTAACTTAAGTAAAAAGTTTCAAAAAATTATGTTTGAAAGAGTAATACATTTAACTGACAAAAACAAAATCAGACCTCATACAAATCACTCGGCTTTATTTTTGCTGATGTCATATTAATTCATGCTATCGGCTGTCCATTGTAGTGTATGTGATGAAAATAGCTGTGACCCACACATCTTCATCCGCAATGGAACACATACATATGTAAACAAGATGGCTGCGAAAGTAAAACCAAGCGATTTGAGAAGTCTGATTTTTTTGAAGAGGCAAATGTATTACCCTTTCTAAAATATATTGTTTTAAAAAGCCAAACTCTTTACAGGAACTACATTTCTCATCACCAAAATTTTAACAGAACTGGGTTCACAAGACCAAGTATGAGGTAAGTAACTATTGATGGACTACACTGCTGATGGGGATGTCATACAACTTCATGTCAAAAAATCCAAACTATCCCTTTAACATGAAGTAATATCACATCTTATCGGAGATGCTTGAAAAACATCATAAACTGGATGCTATCATTGTTTTTCCGACTCTAAAAATGGTTTGTGTTTTATCACCTAAAAACACAATTTAAAGGTGATGGATTTAATTTTTTCACAGGTTTCTTAATGACATATCTGTGACATGTTTCACTTAAATCTCCCTATAAACTGCCTTGACTTCCGTCCATGACTAGGCACCAAGTTGTGATGGAGTGGTACAGGGAACAGCTTGGTGTATGTCATATGATGAAATAAAGATCTCACCCATAAAACCACACAAGACAGTAAGGAAAGGGAATAAATGCATTATCCCTGAAGGCAAGACATTACAAACCCCACTCGGCCTTGGAGCGGCAGAGGAAGCTAGCGCCCCTGCACTCCCGATCAAGGTCTGGAGACCCATAAGAATGGTGAATAATGGTTAATAATAAGAATCGATTTTGTTCTTATGTCTTCTGTGGCTTGGAAGTGACGTCATGATATGTGACAAGCTGTGCATCCAACAACAGCGCTCTGCCTTGCTTATGGTGATGATATTGATAGTGGTTCTATGTTAGGAAAGGCAAGGAAGGCAGCACTTTCAATTGGCCTCAATGTCTTGTTGAAAGATACTTTTTCCCACATCTCAAGTCAAATAAAATGACTTGATGTTTAGGCAGTCACTCCATTGACATGTTTATGATATGTCGCCTCTAAAGTGGCGTGTATCAGCCATCAAACCAGTCAAGCTTCCCAAAATATCGAATTCATCTGTCACTATTTACTTCTTAATGTCTGTTGACTAAGGAAAATCATTCAATCAAGAATTTAATTCATTCATTCATTCATTAATTTTCTACTGTTTTTCCTCACGAGGGTCACGGGGGTGCTGGAGCCTATCCCAGCTGTTTTCGGGCGAGAGGCGGGGTACACCCTGGACTGGTCGCCAGCCAATCACAGGGCACATATAGACAAACAACCATTCACACTCACATTCATACCTATGGACAATTTGGAGTCACCAATTAACCTAGCATGTTTTTGGAATGTGGGAGGAAACCGGAGTACCCGGAGAAAACCCACGCATGCACGGGGAGAACATGCAAACTCTGAGATGGCCGAGGGTGGAATTGAACCCTGGTCTGCACGCTAACCACTCGACCGCCGTGCCGCCTCAATCAAGAATATCTAGCGTAAACAGTTTGTTAATGTCTGATGGTGGTGCAAATCCCTTGCATTGCCAATACTATGAAATACATTTCTTCGTAAATGTGATCCTCCGCTCATACAAACATTTATCTCTGGTGCTCAGTTATGGATCATAGCTAATAATCCATGTGTAAACAGTAACAACAAACAAAGTGTCTAATCATCCTGTTTTCCAGATGCCATGAAGCAGAGCAACCGTAAAACCGCACCCCATGTCATCTTGATTTGAGCAATACAACGTATCCTTAAACGGGTCTAACCCTGCACACCAACCATGTGATAACAATTCAATGCAGCACACCCCAAATTGAAAATGTATCACCTTTCATTTAGACCCATGTGATGAATTTATCAGGGACCGGTTGCCTGTGTTACTCTTTGCAATACATCGTTAAACAGACACTTGCAGGAATGAAAACAAATGAGACAAAATAAGAGTCTGAATTTTCCAGTCAGTGAAGGAATATCAGTCCTCTCCGTCTGTGATTAATGGGCGACAGATTGGCTGGCATGCACACAGTCAAGGCAAAGATATATAATCCTTCAGATGCTGATGCAGCTGGGATGGTTCATTTGTAAAGCCAGGGAGATGTGCTGAATCCACACTGAACAGAGCACTTCCTGATGAATTTTCCAGAATCTTTTTTTGTAGAATTGGAATAGACGGCTAAGAAGATGTTTAGGACTTTTCTCTCAACTCATCCTCCAAGCTGGATGTCAGTTTGTAGAACAGAAGCCGCGGTTACAGCTGGGTCCCCGGGAATGGGTTTAGTGACGTTACTCTGTTGGGCTGGTGGCAACCGGGCTGAGGATGGGTGTGGACAAGTCCCTCACTGGACACATGGGTGGGATGGCCTTATGACTGTAGTACTCCACCACCTGCTTGGGCACCTCTGCCAGGACACATTTGGCTAAGGCTGCCGGTGAAGCCTGCAACACAGGTATTGAATAATCGTGAGACATCTGTTCATTTATTCTACTGCTGAGCAGTAGGGATAAATATCAGGACTCATTGCCAATGTAAACGCTGGTAACCACACCAAAACACAAATGAGATATCAGTGCCTCATTTTCATGCTGAAGTAGTCATTATTATTACTTTAGTGGAAATAAAACATGGCAAAAATGGGGTATAGTAACTACTGCTGATACCAAAGTCAACTGTTGGGAAGGTTTTATCCTTGGGGTTAGTTTTTCACTTGCACAGATGACGGCCATCTTGCTATAAAGCTCAGACAAACACACTATCAATCTCACATCAACATATTATTAATCTTCACTATTTGCTGTATGTTTGGCATGGATGGATTTCAGTATGTGGAAAAAACATGGACACCCCTGAGCTAAAAGATACCCAAACCTAATGAGCAGTGTCCCAATAACCTAGAACAGAGGTGCTCATTACGTCGATCGCAAGCTCCCCTCCTGATTTCCTGGTGCTCCCTCACAGCCAAGAATAGACGTCTCAAGCTCCACAGATGCGACTTTCATATTTATGATTCTGATTATGGATAGACTAACTCAATGGTAAGATGCCTATATATAACAAAAGTTATCTGTTCATTTGTAGCAGCTAGTTATGTAAAAAAAAAACGGTTTGATGGATTTGCTTTTGCGTCCTGGAGAAATGTGTTTTTACACTTTTACCTTTTGTAAATTAATTCACTCATTTTCTACCGCTTTTTCCTCACGAGGGTCACAGGGGTGCTGGAGCCTATTCCCAGCTGTCTTTGGGCCAGCCAATCACAGGGCACATATAGACAAACAACCATTCACACTCACATTCATACCTATGGACAATTTGGAGTCGCCAATTAACCTAGCATGTTTTTGGAATGTGGGAGGAAACCGGAGTACCCGGAGAAAACCCACGCATGCACGGGGAGAACATGCAAACTCCACACACAGATGGCCGAATTGAACCCTGGTCTCCTAGCTGTGAGGTCTGCACGCTAACCACTAGACCACCGTGCCGCCCCCCCTTTTGTAGATTGATTTTGTAAATATGTTATATAGAAATAGGTCATGTCGACTTGTAACTTGCATGCTGAAAACTTACTGTGCATGTAGAACGTCCATAATATTTATAAATATAGTAAATATATTACACTTTATAAATATATTTTCAGTGTTTATAGTAGGAGGGAGATCTTTGGGACTTTTCATTTTAAAAGTACCCACCCTGTAGCTTGCAGGCTGAAAATGTGTAAACTGACCTGGAGAGTTTTCCAGGTTTAGACCATGATGAGATAAGCTGTCAGACTCTCCCATGGTGGAGAGAAGGAAAATAGTGTAGAATAGCTCATATATTCATGAATAGATAAATCCACGTCCAAGAAAACATTAAGTCCTTGGCTGAGTTAACTAACCGTCTTGAAGTCCCTGAAGGGCACAAACTGCACAATATCCCTCAGGACCGGCTCGCCCTTCGGTGAGCGTAGGACACCGTCATCACCGTCCAAGATCTGCATGTCTGTAAAATCTGCGTTGCCTACGCCGACAATAATTATGGAGAGAGGCTGATAGGAGGCTCGCACGATGGCTTCTCGTGTGTCCGCCATATCCGTCACCACGCCATCCGTGAGGATAAGCAGGATGTGGTAGCGCTGTGAGAAGATGGAGAGTGTTTCTATTAGCGTTGCCATCAGCCTCATTACACAGCAGCATGTGGTTATGCACGGTTACGAGGTGAAGGGTCCTCTTAACTAAGTGGTATCTGAAATAGACTGAAAAGAGCAGACTACAAACAGAGAGAATTCCACAGAGATTGAAACATCTATGGAGATTAGACTAAAAAGTATTCATTTTCATTGTTGGACTTGCAAAATACACCTTAAATACAGTAGTTTGCGCAGCAAAAAAATTATAGCATTATTGTATATGAGTAATTTCCTGCTTTAAAAAAATAAAATGTTTCTTCTTAGGCGTCATTAACGAAACGGTGAGTTAAACCAGAGGCTGTATACTTGAGGGACTCAGTGGGAGGCAAAAACAACAAAGGCTGAATAATATCCATCCATATGTACAGAGAGAGAGAGAGAAACTCACAGAGGCGTCTTTAATGTTGCCATCACCGGCTGACAGCTTGGCTATCCTGTTAATGATGGGGGAAACATTGGTGGGGCCATACAGCTGGATTTTAGGTAGGCAGTTCTGGTATGCCTCAACGACTCCTTGGATCTCTGATCAAACACAGCGACACGTGCAATGCTTAGACAAAACATCCACACACTTTCCCGCAACTGTCACTGCCAACAAGAAGGTGAAAAGTGGGGGTTGTCGCGTGACGTATTCACTGTATTGTCACAAGGTTTCAAAGGGAACACAGTGTTTTTCAATCATACAAGGGCAAAACCCACAAGAGACGCAAACCCGCATACAATAATGACATTTAATGAAAGAAGTTAAACGTAATGGTGACTTACCCGTTGCAGTAGAGGGAGAACACATGCAAACACAATATCTTCACCGCTTGTTGTATACTCACTCATATAAGTCAAAATTCGAGAGATAATCCAGTATTATTTGGCTAAATAGACACTACCATGAAAATAGGAGTTTAGTACACCATTCAATTAAAAAAATAATAATTGAGTAATTGATGTGATTGAACAACCTCAGCCACAGCTTTTCATTTTTCAAACATTCATTCATTTTCTACCGCTTTTTCCTCACGAGGGTCGCGGGGTGCTGGGGCCTATCCCAGCTGTCTTTGGGCAAGAGGCGGGGTACACCCTGGACTGGTCGCCAGCCAATCACAGGGCACATGTAGACAAACAACCATTCACACTCACATTCATACCTATGGACAATTTGGAGTGGCCAATTAACCTAGCATGTTTTTGGAATGTGGGAGGAAACCGGAGTACCCGGAGAAAACCCACGCATGCACGGGGAGAACATGCAAACTCCACACAGAGATGGCCGAGGGTGGAATTGAACCCTGGTCCTTTCAAACAGTAGCGGAAAATTATTTACATAACAATTTATTCGTACCTTCGCATTCATCATCTTCTGGATTGAAATTGATGGCAAAGTCATGAGACACCTGTGGAGAAATAATAATATTTATATAAATGGAGTAATTCCATATGTCTTTAACAAGATTACAATGTTGCCAGTTTTACTTCAATTCAAGCAAACGTTTGGCTTAATGAATTCTTTTAGGCTGCTTACAAGAGCAATTTGCAGTTTAATGAGGAAATAATACTACCGGTCCTCATGAGAATCTAGTTAGAAACGTAAAAACTCTATTGGGATTATGACTGAACAATTTGCTGGTAAAATGTGAATCATAGTGTTCCATCCAAAAAATACTCCACAAAGGCGTTGCAAGTGACAAACATCCTGCAGTGCTTCTGAAATAGTGGAGTGGACCCCCTTCCTGGGGGGGTTGCGGTGAACTATTAAGGGGTGCGTGGAAGGCATGGAAGACTTTCAATAATAGTGGTGACCTGGCAACTTGTATAAATCTGTCATACTCAGCATGCAGGTTGACTCATGAATACGCTTGTGTGCGTGACTGCTCCGTAGTTGGTTGTATTTCTATCTCCCAGTGGGGACAGGAAATAATTGAGAACCTGAGCCAATTACGAGCTATCAGTGCACACACAACGAGCTTGTCATCCCACTGGAAATTGCAAGTCAGTATATAATGCTAAAACTGGCAAATATACAAATATTTACCAATACCAGTTTAATACTTTTGAAAAATGTTGAAGGAAATACGCTTCTAATAGCGTAAAAAGTAGCAGGGGTGTTTAGTATCTCACTGTAAATGATGATGATGATGTCCGTGCAGTATGAAAAGTGGATAATTTTGATGAGCTTGTTAGGTATTGTGAAGACAGGGCGTTGACAATTTAATAAATGCCAATTTTTTCCCCATTTACAGTATGCATTTATATATTACCATTTCAAGCTACAACCTTTTGAAATAGTAATGAGAAACTGCCCCCCCATGTCAACACAGAACACTAACTCCTCTCCTCTCTTGCCTTAACTGATGAAAACGATGAATGTAAGATGTATACACAGATAGTAGAGGAAACTATTATAATAAATCCTGCATAGCTTCATTTAGTATCTGCAGTCCTTTTTTCAAGCGGTGCACAGATGTGACTAATAGCATCAGTAGTGCAGAAGTGTGACAAATGACATCAGTAATGGTCGCTTGTTCAGGTGTTCCACAGCGCTGCATTATTGCACACTACCTCAATCTGACCGACTCTCAGCATCATTAAAGTAATTAGTCTCACTGGAGCTTTTCTTGCAATGCTGAGGTAATCATTTGGGAGTGTAATCTCATAATCCTGTTTTTAGTCATTGGAATATACAAAAAAGAGATGATATACTGGTAATAATATTAAAAAGTAGAATTTAAGCTGAGGGAAAATAATGCAAGGAGAAAACCATTGTCCTTTGGAAGGAAAGTGACTTAATTGTCTTAATTACACGTACAAGCACAGTGAATGTGTATTAGCTTAAATGATTTCTGACATGAGATCATTTACATAACTGACTTGTGTATTAACCAAGCTATAGCAATATAGTTATTGTAGCAGCTAACATGAACACACCTCGCTAAGCACTTGTCTCAGCATCATTCATAGACAATAATAATAATTTCGCTACAAAGACCCAACAAAATGCTGGTTTGTCATCAGCATTTTTTACCTGAGGACTGGAGCACACGTCTTGTGCTGGAAGACACAGCCATCCCAATGAGAGCAGACATACTAAGTGTTGTCACTATATCGATGCCGCTGTTGTTGATGGAACTAGCATAAGTATGTGTATCAATGCGAGCTAGGAAAGAAGTTTCGGTAGTGTTTTAAATAATCAAAATATGACAAGATACTGCAACTATTACATGTTATCATTAGTGTATGTCTTAATGCATGATCACTGCATGTATATCAAATGATGCAGCATTGTTAGAGGGTGTTTGAGGGCTTTATAGTCGAAATAGGTGTGTCCCAATGACGTGCATTGTGAGCTAGCTCATTTTAACTTGTTTTACGGCGTATTGTTAGTTAAAAAAATATGCATTTTGAAGCAAATTTTTTTACATAAATCAAGCATTGTCAAGCATAAGAATAAATATAGAAAACTTTATTTTTATTTGTAAAATAAATAATACAGAAAGCTGAGTGTAATAAATCAAAAAACTCATTCAAAGACTCTATGAATATGTAGTTTTCTACACTAGTCACTAAGTTTCCATCCGTTTCCATCAATTTTCTATGCTGCTTATCGGTCACAGGTTTATGATGGAGCCTATCACAGCTGACTTTAGGCAAGAAGTGGTGAACACGTTGGTCCTCACACAAAATAAAAAGATCTGGCCTACAGTTGTCAAAGTGCACTTTAAGAGTTCTGGAATGTAATGAATGTAAATTGAGCATCACCGCTCAGGTCTATTATTTGAGCTGAATACATTACTTTCTCGGGATTGGTTGTTTTTTCAAGGTAAGGGTCTAATGAATGAAAATCAACAACACACTTATTTTTAAGTGTGGGCTTATGAAGGTTTTTTTAAATGGAAATCAACATGTGCACTTCTTGGATACTTGAAAATGCAGAAGAATACAAAGCTTGCATAATGCTGTGTGAAGCCAAGGTCAAAGAAATACAGAAGAAGAAAAGCGGTATAAGAAGACAACTCACCTCATAATTTGGAGGGATTCTGGCACCAAACCCCAAAGCTGAAAACCGTTTATCACTGTAAACAATATAAAAAAAAATTGTCATCAATCAGTCACATACAGTATCATATAGTGAGTACACTGTACAATATTTGGACAGTAATGTCAACTATTCAATTCAAATATTCACTATCCATCTGTTCACATTTTCAAGGTCAAACCTCCTGCTTGTTTGCATTTCATAAATGTTAAACGCCTGAATTACAATTTGAAATTTCTCCCACAGTCCCCCCAGGCTGCAGCTGCACCTTCTTTTCTGAGACCAGCTTTTAAGTCTTTATCCTCTACTCTTTTCCTTGTGTGTACGCTTTAGATGTTGTGCTATTCATGGAAAATGGGTATCCTGTAATCAGTCAAGGAGGTATATAATATATGTCATATTTAGGTATATTGACCAATTCATCTTTCAAAGTCCCTAAAATCTATAAAGAAATAGGTCGCATTTGGTTGGAATAATCTTCCTTTCGCTTTAAAGCCTAGTACCTCTTTTTAGATCTTTAGATTAAATTTATTTCCCCACTTATGTGGATGTTCCTGCTTTTTATATTGTTTTATTTTGTTATCTGACTTCAAATTGCTGTTGTAGCTTTGTCTCCTGATGCTGTGTTGTACTGAAATGGATAATGTGTTTGTGTCTGAGCTGGTAATGGATGGGTGGAGTGGAGGGGCTGTGGAAGCAGTAGAGCAATGTCTTTCCGTGTTTATTGTGTCTATTATGTATGCTAATGTTTATATTATGTATGCATGTATGTTCTGTATCTGTGTGGGTACCACAATCAAAGAGCAAAATGCTGCATCTCAAGGGGTTATCCTAAATAAATGGAAGAAATTTTCATACCTCGGTATTTCACACCTAGCAACACACTTAAATTAATAACTCATGGGGAGGTGTCGGGTAGCGTGAGAGGCAAGGGAGTAAAACAAAAAAGTGGCTGTTCCCTATATCATAACTCGTATTATATCGGCTGCTAATAGCAACAACATGAATGAGCATCACTGATAAGGACGCGATGTTTTCTATAATGACTGTGTTAATCTAAGATAAGGGATTCTCACCAGTCTTCCGATTCACTATATCACATATCTCTACTAACAATGTTCCAAACAGATCTAATGATCTAACATGTTCTACAGATGTCTATGTACTCCATCTACTGTATACTGTATGTGTGTGTGACCACTTCTGACAAATCATTTCCATTATACAGTATAGGGGCTTTTGCTGTGATGTGCACGCCAGTCTTTTTTATCCCACTTTGTCAGCACGTGGAGCATAATAGCACTCTCAGCGAGGTAAAGGAGCATTTGCCCACACAGACAAAAGCTTGTCATGTTAGCTCCATCATGCACTCCTCTGTAAGGACTCGAAAAACCCACATCACCTCTATTCACTAAAGGCTAAAAGGTTTGCTTGCCCACGTTTTGTACCTGACTAACAATTTCAATTTTGCAAGGAAGGGCTGCCTACACTCTTCACAGCGTGTACGATGCCCGTGTTTCCATGTAAACACACTAAGTTGAAGCTAAATGGGGAAAGTAGTCACTGTCTCCAGTCTTATCTCTGGCTTGCTATAATTAGCCAGACAGTCCTACCCTGATATTCAATAGGAGGATCTGCATAAATCACAAGATGATGTTAATCCTCAGCTGGCTTAGTTTCAACAGATGAGGAGGTCTTCTTCTAAAACAGGTCATGTGATGAATTATTTCCCTTTAAATGACAAGCTGCTGATAGCTGATATTTGTTTATATTTCAATCATTATTTGCAACATGCAGTTCAAAATCTTATTTGAAGCTAAAACAGAAGTTCACAGTTTACAGATTCCACTTCCTGTTGTGTTACATTTCAGCATGTGTTGTGTGTGTGTGTTATGCAGGGTAATGAGTCTAGTATCCAAGCAAAGCTGAGAAAGCATTGCAGCAACAGATGCTGGGAAACAAACCTTATAGATACACGAGGAAACACATGGAGTCACATCTGTGCAGTTCATGAAAAACAGTAACGCATACATAGCACACCACACTGATGGGAACGTACTACGTACGTATATACTGTATACTGGACACATTGTCACAACAACTCATAGTTTGCATTCACACAGCTTTCAGAGACCAGGTAACAACCCAAAAACAATGTATTTACAGATTTACTCACTCACGGCTTAAGACGTCCAGATAAAGACTAAACAAGGCTGCATCATAAACCCATGACCCTCATGGATGGATGGATGGGTGTGAATTGGTGACTCCAAATTGTCCATAAAATGTGAGTGTGAATGGTTGTTTGTCTATATGTGCCCTGTGATTGGCTAATGACCAGTCCAGGGTGTATCTTCAACACCTCACTGGCCCAAGCTGTAGTCCCCCCGTGTTTCAAGACCGCCACAATAATTCCAGTGCCCAAGAAACCATCTATTACATGTCTGAACGACTTTCGGCCCGTTGCACTCACATCAACCATTATGAAATGTTTCGAGAGGGTGGTTAAGGACCATATCACCTCCATACTCCCCCCATACCAGCCAAACCGCTCCACTGAAGACGCCATCTCCACTGCTCTCCACCTGAGCCTGGAGATGAAAAACACCCATGTACGGATGCTGTTCCTAGACTTCAGCTCAGCATTCAACACGATCATCCCCCAGGACCTGGTACGCAAGTTGGAGCCACTGGGCCTCAAGACCTCCCTGTGCAACTGGCTGCTTGACTCCCTCACAGATAGAACCCAGTATGTCAGAGTGGGCAACAACACATCCAGTGTCATCTCCCTGAACACCGGCTCACCCCAGGGATGTGTTTTGAGCCCCCGGTTGTTTACCCTAATGACCCATGACTGTCGCCCCAAGTACAGCAGCAACCATATTCTGAAGTACGCGGACGACACGACAGTTGTGGGCCTCATTCAGGACAACAAACTGGCTTACAGGGAGGAAGTGCGACACCTTGTGGATTGGTGCAAGGCGAACAACCTGATCCTGAATGTTGACAAAACAAAGGAGATCATCGTCGACTTCAGGAGATCCAGACCCAGCCACACTCCACTCAGCATCAACGGCACAGCCGTAGAAGCTGTGAACACAACCAAGTACTTGGGGGTGCATATCACAGACAACCTCGGCTGGTCCAGGTTCAGAGACAGCTACTTCCCCCTGGCCATCAGACTGCTGAATGCCAAATAAGCCCCTCTACCTTTACTTACATTATTATTATTTATTTAAATTATTTAAATTATTTGGGCAATTTAGTGTTCACGCTGCACTTTACATTATGTTGTTCATATTTGGTGTCTATTCTATCTATTTATTCTCCACATTATTATTATTATTATTATTATTTATTATTACTTATCTTCTTTTGTGTCTGTTATTATATGGGAGCCAGGCAACGACATTTCGTTGGCAATTTCACTACTGTGTTTTTGTGCAATGACAATAAAGGGAGTCTATGTCTATGTCTACCCCACCTCTCTCCCACAGTAGAAAATACAAAATAAGTAGAGCTGTGAAATGATTAAAAATTTTAATCGGATTAATCACTGTTTTCACCATAATTAATCACGATTAATCACAATTTGCAACTATATCTGAAATGCACATTTTACTGTATTTTATTGAAAGAAATATAAGACAGGGCTGCACGGTGAATGAGTGGTTAGCACACAGCTAGGAAACCTGGGTTTGATTCTCCGCTCGGGTATCTCCCTGTGTGTGCGTGGGTTTCCTCCCACATTCCAAAAACATGCTAGGTTAATTGGTGACTCCAAATTGTCCATAGGTATGAATGTGAGTGTGAATGGTTGTTTGTCTATATGTGCCCTGTGATTGGCTGGCGACCAGTCCAGGGTTTACCCCGCCTCTCGCCCAAAGTAGAAAATACAAAATAAGTAGAGCTGTGAATGGATTAAAATGTTTAATCAGATTAATCACTATTGTCATTGTAATTAATCACGATTAATCACATTTTGCAACTATATCTGAAATGCACATTTTACTGTATTTTATTGAAAGAAATATAAGACAGGGCTGCATGGTGAACGAGTGGTTAGCACAAAGCTAGAAAACCTGGGTTTGATTCTCCGCTCGGGTATCTCCCCGTGTGTGCGTGGGTTTCCTCCCACATTCCAAAAACATGCTAGGTTAATTGGCGACTCCAAATTATCCATAGGTATGAATGTGAGTGTGAATGGTTGTTTGTCTATATGTGCCCTGTGATTGGCTGGCGATCAGTCCAGGGTGTACCCCGCCTCTCGCCAGACAGACAGCTGGGATAGGCTCCAGCATACCCATACAATCCTAGTGAGGATAAGCTGTATAGAAAATAGATGAAATATAAGACAGGACAGAACTATAAATATTTGTATGTATTGATGGCTCCAAATGAACTGAAAGTAAATCAAAAAAATAGCACACTATTTACCCAACACTAGTAGCACAACATTTGCATCACACTTTAACCGGGCCATTATGAGTCTGATGCATTCAAAGACACCACGTACTGTATCCTCCCATATTACCAATTTATTGTAAGTGACACTGACATACAGTTTTGGTTGCTGTATTATAAAGAGTCACTCTGCACTAGTGAAAGTAGTCCATTTTCATTTGGTTTAAAGTGTTATTCCTTTCAGCTGTCAAGGACACTGAAGTGAAACATTCAGTGTTCAATGGCTCCAAATATAATAAATGCATTTATTTGTACTGAACATTGGCTACACTGCTCAGCCACATTTTACTATATGGTAACCGTCCACCCGTTTGATATATTTAATAATCACACAGGTTGTTGATCTGCCATATGCCCCCACTCCCTCCCAGCATAATGTCTTTTGTGGACCAATAAAAATCTGACAAGAAGTGAGCTCACATTACAGAAAAAATTGCACTTGTTTCCAATATAGTATAATAGTTATGCTACAATGAACCACTAAATGTCAGAGAAATCATTTCAAAGCAGGTACCAATAAAACTGGATTTAAATGCCAGTGGCTGATCTAAAGGTCAAAATGTCTTCTTTCTCACATCGTTTCTCAAAATGGAATGACCAAAATCCAAATGGAATCACGAAAGAAGCATGTCCAGAATATTTATATCAGCAGTCTTGACTTCAGCTGCCCAGATCTCCAATTATACTAGCGGTACCGTACTAACAATAAGAGTAACATTCAAAGGGACACCACAACAAAAACTACAAAATACCTCATATATCCTGCAAAATAAAGCGCTGTATCCAAAACTACATCCATCCTAATCCAAATCAAACAGCAAACACTTCCATCCATATTACCAGATCTCTGTCTAACCAACGACATGCTGTTGGGCATTATAAAAAGCACTCTTATCTTTAGCATGCTTTGCCATAATACTAAAATAGTTCACATTTTAGAACATTTTTCACATTGTTCACATGCATAAACATTTTTGCAGAGCCACGCACATTTAGAAACATATTACACATATAATATTTCACCAAACAAATCAGTGCAACATATACACGGCAGATATATTTACATTGGAGTGAAATTCTAAAAAGCAATAAACTCAAATAGAAGGTGACCTATTATGCTAATTTTCCAGATTCTGCACCTCTGTAAGCAGCATTTCCATGGATTTCCTGCTTCTGACCCAAACGGTCTGTTTAATTTAGTCCACTTACAGCCTTTTTTCAGGCATGGCCACTCCCCCCGGTTACATTCCCAAGCACTCCTGAGGACTTCCGGATATTAAGGTCCACATTTACTGAGTGCTGGAAATCTGCAGCCCATATAAGGAAGTGTGCATCACATTGACATGACAAAACTCTGTGAAATGCGGATGTATAGTATACCTTTTACAACCATGCCCTGATAGATGGATGGATGTGTGTAAAGAAGAAAATGTGTGTGGAATTTTGGAGACCCCAGAAAAGGATTTGCCGAAAAGGAATTGTGCTAAGCAAGTCATTATAGTGTTAGAAATTAGAAAAACTGGTGAGCACAAATTTAACAATAAGGAGTTCTTGTTGCTGTGTACTTAAACTGCACTGTCCTTTTTGACACAACTATTTGCTTTAGTGTTGCACAGGGAACCAAAATAAAGAGTCTAGACTTGGTTGACAGTTCCACATATCTGAGTGAGGGAAGGTTGGAATATGAGATTGACAGGCAAATTGGTGCGACCTCTGCAGCGATGAGGGAGCTCAGGCAAAAGGCAAACTCTCCATTTACCAGGCGATATGTTCCTATCCTCACCTATGGTCATGAACTTTGCAAAGTGACAGAAAGGACAAGATCGTAGATACAAGTGGCCAAAATTAGTTTTCTCCATATGGTGGCTGGATTCTCATTTAGAGGAAACATGAGAAGCACTGTCACCCGGGAGAATTCAGAGTAGAACTGCTGCTCCTCCACATTGAGAGGAGTCAGATGAAGTGGCTTGGGCATCTGTTCAGGATGTTCACCCAGGTAGGGGGTAGGAGGCCTCGGAGAAGACCCGGAACAAATTGGAAGGAGACTATGTCTCATAACTGGCCTGGGAACACCTCGGCATCTAAAATAAATATTTATTAAGATTGAGCAGGATACTCAGTTATAAATGAGTATCCGTTACGGATAATGCATTTAACAAACGATGTATTCACTCCATGATTGGCCAGTCAACCGCCTCTCTTGAGACCAACTCTACATTGGACCTCAGCGGTGTCTCATTCACGTGCAAGTTGCAATTGGGAAGTTTAAAACGGCATAGCATTCGTCACAATGCCTCCACTTTATTAAGTTTTCTTTCAGCTGGCCTCTATTTTGGTTTATATCTAAAATTACTGGGTAAACTTGCTCCGTAACACGCTGTGCAGACCTGCATTGAATTGCCACAACAGTGCATCTGGCTGGCGTAAATGGGCTCAAATATTACTCCCCTCTCAATATGTTGCAGTAAGCACCTTGCAATTTTATTTTCATCAAATACATGGTGTTTTTAACAAGACAGCAGGAACGATCGTGCATCAGTCACTGATGGTGGGGTTTTTTCGTCTGCTTGTTTGCTGGTTATAAAGTCAGTTGGAAAACTGCTTGTAGTACTGAATGCTTTTGAGAAAAATGCTGTCAATAAAATGATTTGACTTTTTGCATGAATCAACAACTTCACACAGCTCACACACACACACACACTACACATATATCTGAATAACAAACAATACACGTAGCAACTTCTAATCAATCCATGTTAATTTCCGATTAAAAATAATGTACACATTTAAGCCCAGGCCTACCCCCGGTTTATGCCCCACCCATTCAGTGTACAGATACGGATGGTGAGCAGATACAGATACAGATACAGATACAGATAGTGGTGTACTCACTCATCCCTAGTAAACACTACAATTTGAGAAAAAAATAGCCTATTATGTATTTATCAACTTCGCATAGAAGATGACAAAGCAAATACATTATTTTTAGAATATTCCACTGGCAAAACAAAATGTCACTGAGCCACAAATGTCCCTCAGTCCAGACTTTGGAGACACTTGACAGAATCCACTGGTATTGTCTTTTGGAAGTAATCTACCCACACCGCCCGGCTTTAATGTCCCGAGCCAAAATGGCACACAAACCCTGCACCAAAGCATCTTTGCTGTGACACGAAAAAGAGTTAGAAACCTGTCATAGTCTTGGCAGATCTCCCCCACAGCTATCAGAGCCTTCAGGTACTCGTTGGGCTGGTAGGGGTTGATGTAATGCAAAGAACAGCTGTTCCTGGGGTCTCCATTAGAAGCTGTGAAGTCGATGGCGACCTGTAAAAGAGGGTCCCATTTAAAAAAAACATACAAGTCAAACACAATTATTCTTCTTTAACGAACGTGTCAGTTAGTGTCAGTGATCCAGAAATATACCGAATAAATTATGTGTTCAGCGCCAAGAAGTTGCTCTTTATACGCCCCCGCAGATTGAGAACAAGTGCCCGCGCCGTTCTGATTCTGATAAATTTTATCTTCTGCAGCGGTGGTCAGCATTAATATTCATAGCTTCAGCAGTCCAACTGGTGATTGAAAAGGCAAACTAGAGAGGACACGAGTTGAAGGAGGCTCAACTCAATCCGTGTTGCTGCCTACAGTAAGAACTAGCAAGGGAAAAAAACACATCTGAGTGAGTGTGCATAATGTCAAAGTTGAACTATTAGATAGCAGAGATTATTACATGATGCCGGCTCTTACACATCGCAGTTTATCTATGATCAGTTTTAAAAGAAGAACCTTCTGTGTGCTGTACGCATGCTTCGGTAGGTATACGGCAGTGTTTTTCAACCTTTTTTGAGCCACGGCACGTTTTTTACGTTGGAAAAATTTTGCGGCACACCAATAACCAACATTATTTGCTTCTTTCAGTTTTTTCCCGATTACGGACTCGCCACAGCAGATCTTTTTGATCCGCATACTAATTTAACCAACAATGTTACAACATGTCACCACTACCTCTCACGTGCATCTAAGTCTATTAGAGGAACGAGGCAATCAGCTACGTGTTGCCACATGGACGAATATGTCTTTACACCAATGACACGCGACAATGACATAATATTTGCAGAAAATTATTAATACATGTTAATTTAAAAAAAAGTGATATTGAATAATTCCTCACGGCACACCTGACGATTTCTCATGACACACTTGTGTGCCACGGCACAGTTGTTGAAAATCACTGGTATACGGTATACACAACAGAAGCCAATTAAAAAACAGACATGCAAGAAAACATCTTTATTTACCGTAAAGTGAATCTGGCATCCTCCCATGATGTAATCCAAGAAGGAGTAAACTCTGTGGAGCTGTGAGGGGAAGAATATTAATTTCTGAAAAACAAATCACCGGGTGGGAGTATGTGCTCACCATCTGGTTATAAGGAAACGTTAACGCACACATACATATTAGTACTATACATTATTTCATTGCAGTAAAAAGTGCATTTTAAATCATGATACCATATATAAGAAATACTATGATGTGGCACTGTTTTCCTCAATAACAAATACTGTGTTGGGATAATATTTTTTTCTCAATGGCCTCCACTGTAATAGGTGCCCTGCATGTGTTGGGCTTCTAGTACTTTGTTGGTGGTGGTGAAAAAGTAATGGTCAGCCGCAAGAGAAGTGAAGTAGACATTGACTGACTGTCATTGTGTTTGTGCTTGTTTAGCAAGTTCAGCCCACTACATTAATGCAAAGCACTCCATAATGAGTGCAGCCACAACTAACGTTTGTAGCAAAGGCATTAGCAATTTAGCGAGTCAGAGCAAAGCTCTGAACCAAACTAAACTCAAAGAGAACACTCCGCGTATGAGCAAGTCTGCGACCAACAGATAAGTGTTCTTGCCGAGTGGATAGGGATGAACCGCAGGCCAAGCAACATTAACAAAGTGACTCTTCATACAAGCCACCTTGCAGAACTACCATGATGACGAAAAATCAGCAATATGTAGGATGGTGAGTAGAAAAAGTAGAGAAAAAAACTGGAGGAAGGAGTGACAAACTCCAGAGAATATTTTATAAAAGACAAATTTTTGATATCACTCCAGGATCTGTCTTGGAGCTGAATAGATGGTGTACCTAATGATTAGGCAAGGGAGTCAAGCATGCATCCTACCTTGAGGTCACTTAGGATGACTACTCCTGAGTTTTTATAATTCCTTTTTTTCTGTTTGTACTTGGGATTCACACAATCCCACGTCACCTGAAACAAAAGAAATATAGCGAGGTGACATAAGAACACTTGGTATAGACCAGGGGTCTCAAACTCAATTTACGTGGGGGCCACTGGAGCTAGGGTCTGGGTGAGACTGGGCCGCATCAGGTTTTCCAAAAAAAAAAAAAAAAATGCATTTATTAAAAACAAAAAAATGACTACAAGAAAAGCTCTGATAAAACATTCCACTGTTCTCAATAGCTTCAAATATCAATCAATTAGTAATAAATAAATATAATAATAATAATAATAAAACGGCAAATAATAAAAACTTAAGAAACCACATATAGTTGGTGGGTAGACAAATTAATTTTTTCAGATTAATATTTACAGTATCAACAGTTATTTAACCTTTAACATGAACATTAATCAAACTTAACAATTTTTTCTGGGTACATGATACCATACAGCATCCATATCAAACTTGCGCGAGCCGCACTAACATTAAACTTTCATATCAAGGCGGGGGCCTCAAACTAGCGTCCTGCGGGCCACATTCGGCCCACGAGCCGCATGTTTGAGACCCCTGGTATAGACACTCATAATGGATATGAATGTCATATCAATTGTAGACATATCAATTGCATGCTAGGTTAATTGGCAACTCCAAATTGTCCATAGGTATGAATGTGAGTGTGAATGGTTGTTTGTCTACGTATATGTGAATGAATGAATTTTGATCCTGTATAAATACATAGAGTATATCAACCCAATCATGAAGTCGTGATGAGTATACAGTATGTCAGCATCTAACACAACTACACATATGGATGAATGTCTCTTGTTGGGGCACTTGCTTTTTTCAGTCAGATGCAAATGTATAAAGATGTGACATAACTGTCTGTTCTCCGCCTCTGCTAGACTGACCTTATTTCCACTGGAGATTTTCTGCATTTCCCTGAAAGTAGCGTAGAACTCGCCAATGAAGTCGTGCTTCCCTCTGGAGTCATAATCCCACACGAGGCACTGTAGAGCACACATTGGAATTCTTTATTATGTACACAATCAAAAGGTGATATATGAATGATATATTTATATAGTACTAGATTAATTGGTGACTCCAAATTATCCATAGGTATGAATGTGAGTGTGAATGGTTGTTTGTCTATATTTGCCCTGTGATTGGCTGGCGACCAGTCCAGGGTGTACCTCTCGCCCAAAGACAGTTGGGATAGGCTCCAGCACCCCCCGCAACCCACGTGAGGATAAGCGGTAGAAAATGAATGAATGAATATTTATATAGTATTTGTACACTGACAGGTTACATTTGCATTAGCCATGTGTGTTGGTAAAATTGCCCAGTTGTCCAATCAATTCACATACATAAGATGAGGACTTGTGGGAGAAGATTAATTTAAAAAATACGGTGACTGTATTGTTAAATAGTAGAATAAAGTTAAACTTTTTTGCTTCCGTTGCCTTTCTTTTTTTTTGTAGACTGTGTAGTGCTAGGGGTTGCTACATACAATAATTCACCATTATTACTATTAAAGTTGAAGGTGTTGCCACACAAACAGTTCAGGTAGTAGGAAGAACCATTTTGTTGTCGTTTTTGGCCTTCCTTACGCTTTTCAATAAAAATAAAAATGCCCATTCCTGACACTCACGTCACCTTCCCCTTGTTGACATTCTCCTCCGATTACGGCAATATGACCTTTAGCCGTTCTACACCACAGTAAAGTACAACCATAATAGTAAGCATATGGTGTCTAAGTGTCAATCATATCTTAACTTTATTATGCTTCATCACCCAGTTTTGTTCATACAGCCGTTTTACTGGATGTCATTCGATTGTCATGTGTTTGTCATGTTCGATTGTCATGTTGTCTCCTGTGTGTGTGTTTGTGTTCAAATCCAAGAGTGGTTGCTGTTGTTTATTGCGTTGAAAAACCTGCCTGTGAGGTTTTGGTGATGTAGTATGTGCACTGTGCGCCTGCCAGCCAATTTACCGCTGCGCAGGGTGCGCTTCGCCTCCAACAAGAAGGATCTTTCAGGGCACATTTGGCTCGATGTTTTGTCACAAAATTTTCACTGAAAATATAGACACCTCCCTTTGGTGCACCGCCACAGCCATCTTGGCGCAGCCCAGTGTACCAAAATGACCAAATTGGCTGCGCACAGTGGTGCGCTGGACCAAATTACCACAGCGTGGGGTGCGGCACGACCCTGCATCACATTTCCGATTTGCCATGAAATTAGAGCCCATTGTTGATTTTTGTTTTTTATTCCTTTACCTTCAGCTTCCGTTCCTCATCACAGCTGCACAGGGATATGAGAGACACCTTGAATGGCTCCCAAACAGGATTCAGGTTGTTCTTAATCACCTGATTGATTAGGAACATATCACATGAAGCAAAGTGATCGTTGAGGATGAACCATGAAGGTAATGGATTTACCTCCGTTCTGTGAACAAGCTGCTCGGTTTCATCATCATTGATACGATATATTTCCAAGAAGGGGTCTGACTTGCTGAAGAGGTCCTGCAGAAGGAGAAAAAAAAATGAAGATGACTCGCCTTCTGTTCTGAAGGAGAACATGAAGCTCGACAGACAAGATGACAAAATGTAACACTTGTTCATTCCTCTAATATTGCCCATTCATCATTCTTCTCTGAACTAAAACATTATTTCCAATACTCCTCACACGGTTGAAATGATGATGGCTTATTACAGAACTCATCCCCACCAAATTTCATAAGAAGACTTGTTGAGGCTGATTTATGGTCGCTGATTGCGGCGACAGATGTAATTGTGTCTGTGATTAAAGGTCAGAGGGAAAAAAAAAAAGCGGAAACATTGGCTGTGCCGCAAGGTGCCTCCTTATTTGGAGAAGTGATGCTAAATGATGGCGGCTATCATTGTTTAATACAGCAGCAAATAACACACAATGCCTAACACGTCACTGAATTGCTCGCCTACATTTGCATTTTCAATACGGGAAGCTTCCAAAGTGAATTTATTTTTAAAACAGCCTGAAAAGACAGTTATTAATGTGTGCTGCCTTCACTGACAGAAGCAGTGTGAGTAAATGATACATGAGTATAATGAAGGCTTTTTTTTTTTTTGGTCATGCTCTATATCATGTGGGTGTGGGTGCGTGTGATCTTGTCCTCTGAATGAGACAGTTAAGGCTGCATTTCCCGCCACATTAGCCCGATACATCTCCTGAGGGACGAGAGCACACAATCAGCCGCAGCATCCTCTCTATGCTGTCATGGCAACGGCCAGGCAGTGGCACCGGCAGCACGGAACCATCAGACAAGTCAAAATTTAATCTCCAGCTAATTACAAGAGCAGAATGAATGATCAGCGGACAGAAGCCATTATGTGTAAAATAGAATATTTCATAATGAACTCTTCTGTGTAGCAACAACAGGTTGAGGTGATAATGATGACTCACACCTAATTAGCAATATCATCAGTCATTCTTTGGTGCCAAAAAACTATATTATTCTTCGCAGAAGTCAATTCAGATTCAGGTGATAAAACTTTACTTGTTTCTTTCCATTCATTCATTTTCTACCGCTTTTTCCTCACAAGGATCGCGGGGGTGCTGGAGCCTATCCCAGCTGTCTTCGGGCGAGAGAGGTGGGGTACACCCTGGACTGGTCACCAGCCAATCACAGGGCACATATAGACAAACAACCATTCACACTCACATTCATACCTATGGACAATTTGGAGTCGCCAATTAACCTAGCATGTTTTTGGAATGTGGGAGGAAACCGGAGTACCCGGAGAAAACCTACGCATGCACGGGGAGAACATGCAAACTCCACACAGAGATGGCAGAGGGTGGAACTGAACCCTGGTCTCCTAGCTGTGAGGTCTGCGCGCTAACCACTCAACCGCCGTGCCGCCTCTTTCTTTTCAATCAGCTAAAAATATCATCTTATTGACTTGTTTTTTATTGATACCTGTGATAAGAGCTATTCAGTCAAACATTCTTCTAGTCGCCTGTATTGATAGGAACCGCGTGGCATTGTCATGCAAACTATGTCGGAAGGTAGCATTTACATCTCATTTGCAGCACTGAAATTGCCAGTTAAGAGAACATAATGTGTCTGCCTAATTTATCTACTCTTTGCAATTATAACTGGATGCATTTGGGTTTTCTGTAAAAAGCTAATCTTTCTGCCAAGGTTTAAAAGCTGCTTAGTTGCTTGGATCTGCATCACATGTGTCCATGTGTGTTGTATGCCAGTCAGTTGCCGAATCCCTGTTGCTACTTGTATTGGTAGAGTTTAAAATACGCTTTACTTGCCCTTGGTCTTCATATCTGCATATCGGGGTCAACGCCTGAATTACCATCATACCACGTCGTGACACAGGGCTCACATTCAAATGGGCAAACTACATTATCCGGCATATGGGCATTGTTTAACATGAGAATACAACATTGTAACAACATTTATAGGTCAGATAAGAGGAAAACATATAATAGGTTACATTTAATGTGAGTAGCTTTTTTGTCCCACTTTGTTTGATGGTCCTTGAACATACATTCTAACTTTGTCCCAGATAGATAACTATCCTGTATTTTTCCCATGTTTTTTTCCTCCTAATTTTTGGTCCCAAATGCGATACTATGGGTAAGACTGGATGAGCTTCGCGAGTGCTAATCTGTTGGTACACAACCTCTCTGAAAAAGTCCAGGCTCGTACTGGTGGATGGTGGGTTTGTATTCATTAACACGTAAATAATCTAAAGTTCACATTGTGCGTAAATCAACTCATTTGCATATAGTCTTCTTCGATTCACTTCAAGTCACATCGGAGTATGCTGTTTACATTTAACAGGTTGTACCATTTTGTTAGAGTTTGGTAAATATACACACCCCTCCATGGTTTTGGATGAAGAAAAATGCATTTGGTGCAGGATGAGGTTTTATTTAATCATCTTTGCGACAATCCAAAAACCTTAAACTGTATTATGGAAAGCAGGAAGTGAACAAACCTAACAGTTACTGATTGTAAAAGTACCAGATGGAGGGGTAGAATTTAATAAGCTTTGCTTCTTCCTACTCCTTTTGGACATGTGGAACTATGAACTGATTATTTGATGCACTCAATTGTAATCTCATGCATGTTCAAATGAAATAAAACCATTACCAAATTTTGCATGTCACAAAATGGTGAAATTGACGTCAGATGGGTGTTTTATGCACAACAGACACAAAGAACAAAAGACACAAAGAACACAAAGAACGTGGCTACTACGTTCAAATGACTGCAGTCTATGTGCCACGCCCTTCAAAGTGACGGCACCCTTCGCTAGTACCCCTTTCAGGAGAATCACCCACATGCAATCCAACAGATGGGGCCAAACGACTTCTTCCCAAGTGAGTCACAGCTTTTCTTCCTATCTCACACGCACACCAGTGACCTGGAGACATGCAGCTGTTATCCAGAAACTTGATGGTCTCAAATGTTGGGCAAGTTAGCAAACAACAGAGGAAGAGTTATGATGCAAATTTTCAGATAAAGAGAAATTATCTGTAATTCCTGGTCTATCGCCAACCTCCCATTTCTGTCAGAATTACTGATGCACAGTTGCACAATTAATAAATAGCTCGACTCAATAACAACAACCTCTCCGATCTATTTCAGTCCAGTTCCTGTTCCCACCCCAGCACCCAAACATCCCTCATTAAAGTCACAAATGACCTCCAACTCCAGCCACCTACTGCAAATACCGGATGTCAACACAGCTTTTAAAAGTAGATCCCTCCATCCTTTTCTTCTCCCTCGAAAACTCCCTCAAGATCACTGGCACTGCATTCCCCTGGATCAAATCACTATCCATCAATAACATCTATTGACTTTGTATCTTCATCCTTCATCTGCATCCAGTTTAAAACCCGTCTCATCACCCACAAGCTCTCCACAATCCTGCCCCCTCCTACCACTCTGACCTCCCCACCCCTCACACTCTTGTCAGACACAATGAGTGGCTGTACCATCATCACAGAAGCCAACAGCAAACCTGGGGGGACCGAGCCTTTCTGCCCCGTCCCTCTGTAATCATCTTCCCCCTTTCATCCACACATGTCAGAACACTACAACCTTCAAAAGAATGCTAAAAACCCTACTTTTTAAAACTGCTTTTAATACTGTTAATACTTTTAATACTAATTCTTAATTCTGTATGATCTTTTTCCATTTTGTCTATTTTCATTTGAATACACACTGACTGTAAATTGCTCATTTGTTTTTGTCTAATTTTGTTGAGTATGTTTTAGAAGTGCTATAGAAATAACATTACTTATGATGATAATTAGGGATGATTACGGATAATGCATTTTTGCCAGATACGAGTATGAGTATGAAATGAGTACATTTCGCCATTATCCGCATTCATGTTTAAAGAAAATGCTCATGCAATAAGTTGGACGAGTAAGATTAACCCCTGAAAAACGGAGCCGCAGACTACAGGCTGGGGAGTACTTGGATTGTTCCAGTCCCAATCATTTTCAACAAGACTGTCCTAAGTACCGTAAACCTTCACACCCATGTGAAGGTGGGAGCACTGACGAAGGAATCGAGCTCAAAGAAGGTTCCCATTAAATGCCTGACATTGGTTTCCCAACTCCTTGTTTGGTAATCATGGATGCTGATCTAGCAGCTGATCTTAAAGTGCCACTCAAATCGCTAGGAACTACCGTTGTGTCGAAGGCTCTGGATGGTTGCCATCTGCGACCATTTGCCATCGAGAAGATTGTCAATTCCTCAGCGGTGTGCATCAACTCTACGGGAACACTCAGTATTTCATGTCTTCTAGATCGATCCTGTTTCCACCAGACCTCTGTCGAAACCCCCTCCTGTCCACATCATTGATGACCGTCCGGACTTCACCGTCCAATGTATCCTGAATGTTCATCAGAGAGGGAGGGGCTACCAGTACCTGGATTGGGAGAGTTACGACCCGGAATAGGGTTGTTGCATACCCTGCTCTGGTCCGTGACTTCCTATCCGGAGAAGCCCGGTGGGTCGCCCAGAAGCGCAGGAGGGGGTGCTGTCAGTATCCCCCCCGGACCCATCCTTCCCCTCGTCCCCTTCCCTACCTTTCATTCCTTTATGGCAGCACCCCGTGGTACACATCATCCTATCATCCTTGATGGTGTGGAATCATCATCGCATCATCCCTTGAAAGCCCACCGAGAGGAAAAGACTTCACCGGGTTGTTAACAACCTTCGAGTGGCAAAGCTGCTTCACTTCTATGTTCATGTAAGACAGACTCTCCTGTTTTTGATCATCTGTTTTTTGTGCAACTTTCCAGTGGGATACATCTACCGTCCAAGTCAAGCCTTCAGAGGATTTTCCCCTCCTTCTTATCTTTGTTGTCAGAGCTTTAATAAACCTTCTTCTTAACCCATACAACGTGTATGCAATTCGGAGTTCAACCCACAACCCCCGACTGAAAGATCTCAACAACTCACAGCTTTTGAAAGCTCATTGTTTTTCAAAGAAGTTAAGCAAGTGGATTCTTTCAAATTCCAGCAGAATTAGTTTTAGTAGCAAAAGGATATATGGAGCAAATATCACATGCGGTAAGGATGCTCTCTTGGACGATTGCTTATCGAGGAGCTCAATCATTGCCCTCGTATACGTGTCAGCTTCCATTTCACTCTCAGACTGGTTGTAAATTGCAAAAGTGTAATTTAAAAAAAAAAATTAAATATGTAGGATTATTTCCCTCCTTCCTGTACTCCTGGGATGCTCAGAGCCGGGCGCACTGACACTCCTCCTGAGAACACAAAGCACTTTCACAGCATCACAGTTAAATTGGCTATATGCTCCTGCTACCTTCTTGAATGGAATATGCCTTCGGCAAAAAATAAAAAATTATAATGAGGAACCGCAATAGCCATCCTTCTTGTGAATCTACCTGTATGTTGATACAAAATGCTGATATGATCTGTATTAACACTTTATGTGTCACATGTATCAGTCAGTATACCAATAACATGCAGTTGAGGTTCATGGCCGGTGAGGCTGGTGAGACTCCTTTGGAGGTTCTTACATGTTAATACAGATTGCTCATTATGAGAATAATTCGCTTTTGTTAAAAATTTAGTTTTCAAATATTTCTTCACAGGGATGTGGCGATCATGGTTTTATGCTGCCGATTCCAATGTCGATCATCCATGGGTGAGATTGAACGATACTGATTTCTCATTCGGCTAGTGCAGGGGTCGGCAACCTTTACTATGAAAAGAGCCATTTTACCCAATGCCCACTGAAGAAAAATAGCCTGGAGCCGCAAAACATATAGTATGTTTAAAACAACATTGGAGGGAATTTGGGGGTATCAAAGTAGTTCAGATAAGAAAAGACGAGTTGGAGTACTCTTGCTAGTTTTGGAGATAAACTTACATAAATGTATGTGTAAACTACTGTAAACGTAAAAACAAGTTCCCATGCCGCTGTTTTTAAATTATCTCGAATTTATTTTTTAGATTTGTAGGTAAGTATTACTTGTTTTTCTTCATGTACTGAACTGCATAGCAGTCAGAACTCACTCAGGATGCATTCATGGTCTCAGACAAAGTTGGATTTTTTAAAACTCATTACAAAAGACGTGCATTTTCCCCACTCGGGTGTTAAAAATATTCAAGCATCGCAAAGGGAGCCACAATAAAGAGGCTGAAGAGCCACATGCGGCTCTGGAGCCGCAGGTTGCTGACCCCTGGGCTAGTGGAATTAACACCAAAAAGTTCTATTTTGTTCTTATCTTATCAGTAGTCCTTAAGTCCTCGGGTGCGCTTTTTGGGAGTATGCATGCCCAGAAGTGGACCGTTTTGGAAATCCAAATACATCTGGAATAGGTGCAGATTCTGGAAGATCTAGAAAGCATTCTGTGTTATTGTGTGTAGCATTCTGTGTGAGTTATTGTGTGTAGCTGCTCTGTAGAACTCAATACAAAGGGCCAAAAAATGAGCATAATAGCGGTCCATTAAGGAGCCTTTAGATGTGAGCACATTATCTGATGCAGCTCTTCATACCAGGACTTTCAGGTAGCCCGTAGGCGCTTCAAGTGAGACAGCAGTCAACGGAACCCGGTCCCTTTCACCGCTGAGAAAGGTTGGTCATCTAGTCCAATGAATCCAATTATTTTGGGGATTATTTACTTAGCCTTTTGACTGTCACGCACACACTGATGAGTGTTGCAGAGTGTTTTCGCTGCGTTATCTGCCATTTGACTCGCCTCGAAAACTCACCATACTCAGCGTTTGTTCTCCAAATGCCATATTAAATCAAAGCTTTTTGATGTGCTACCCTGCCAAGATATTTTTCATGGCATGTGTTTCATGATGCAAACTTTACGTCAATCTCACAAATGGTATGTATGTTTCACACTGCAGATATGTTGGGTGTGTCGCCTTCTGTTGAGCTTTGACAAATTCATTCATTCAGGAGAGTATAAAATATCTTTACTGTGTTTGACTTGTTGCTAAATCTCCATCGAGCTGACGGTGCTGTTTATGTATTTCAATAAAGTTTTCTTTTTTTTTTAAGGCTGACTTCAGGCACCTTGCAGCTCATGTACGCCCCCACCCTTCATGGTGAGGTGGAGTTTTGCAGCACCTCTAGATATGACGCTTCTCGGTCTGATTAGCAAAAATAATGTCACACTAAACAAAATATTATTATTAAATAATAAATAAATTATTTTAATTTATAATAATAATAATAATCACCATCCAATTCTGCTCATATTTCTGTCCTGTATTTAAACAGGAAATGTGCAAATTCAGTGTTATTATTATTATTATTATTAAATAAATAAATAATAATAATTAATTAAATGAATAAATTATTTTAATTTATAATAATAATAATAATAATAATCACCATCCAACTCAGTAGGCAGTAGGCTCTGATAGTAGTCTGATTAGCAAAAATAATGTCACACTAAACAAAATATTATTATTATTCAATAAATAAATACATAATAAATTAAGAAATACATTATTATAATTTATCATAATAATAATAATAATCACCACCCAACTCAGTAGGCAGTAGACTCAACTTGAGACTCAGCACAACCTCTTCTCATATTTCTGTCCTGTATTTAAACAGGAAATGTGCAAATTCAGTGTTTTTTTACTCAATAAAATGTTCAAATTTGTATAATACAGAAAATACATTTATTATCCAAAATGTTAAGGTTTTCTTTTCATGATGACAGGCTCTGCCTCATGTGCCTTCCCTTCCCACACGTCACTGTATGTGACTGTATGTATGTATGTTATCTATGAAGGTACCTGGATTGGATCACATTATGTAGTGTGGGTTTTTTGTCATCAAAAATGTGTGCTCCACTCACCTTATCATCAAGTTTCTTGGCACAGAATGCAAGCTCTACGTAGCCATTGTTGCCAGAAATTTCCTCTGCGTGCACCTGACAGGAGATAGGGTTTTTTCAATAGAATTTGGTACTCATGACCTTCAGCCATTCATGAAAAGAAATTTATCTCAGCTTATAAAAGTGTAAACAGACACGTGATGTATAAATAATGTTTAGTGTGGAAGATAAGAACCTAGAAAATTAAACTGGCCACGTTTTTGTGTGGAGTTTGCATGTTCTCCCCGTGCATGCGTGGGTTTTCTCCGGGTACTCCGGTTTCCTCCCACATTCCGAAAACATGCTAGGTTAATTGGTGACTCCAAATTGTCCATAGGTATGAATGTGAGTGTGAATGGTTGTTTGTCTATATGTGCCCTGTGATTGGCTGGTGACCAGTCCAGGATGTACCCCGCCTTTCGCCCTAAGACAGCTGGAATAGGCTCCAGCATGGCCAAGACCGTCGTGAGGATAAGCGGCATAGAAAATGAATGAATATATATGTGAATCCAATACATGATTTAAATGTTTTAAAAGTGCTAATCTAAAGGTTGTCCTTTGGTCGACTGCTGATACGGAGTCCTTTAATTAAACTTTAAAATTAAAACAGCTGCTACTGTACATTTAAAACAAGACGTGAAAGAGCACCGGAGGGCTCAATTTATAAATGTAATGTTTTTTAAAAGGATAGACAACTTACCATACACACACACACACACACATTCTGCTGATCCTAAGGGAATATTTCACAAGGTTGCTTGTTTATTCGGTGTATACAATGGCAAAATATGACTTGACAAACTTATTTATTGAACTGCATGACAAAAGAATGCAGGTGCGTTTGAAAATGTATCGTCCTGCATATAGACGCTAAATTCAACATATTTTTGTGACCAAATCAATACGCCTAATAAACAACAGCCTTTCAAAGTTCTGGATCGGAGCTTCAGGACAAGATAAAAGCTATGAAGGATATAAATTCACATTAATGTCTATCTGCAGATGTAATTTGAAATATTAAAATCTTACCCCGGAATTACTGTGTACATGCAATTTGTAGTGTGGCATGTGTAGTGAGGCGTACATGAAATGTAGGATTTTTTGATGAATCAAAACAATGTAAATGGATACTCCCTGCAGTGATGCTGTAGCCTGCATATTTGTGTTGTGGTGTAAACATAAAATATTGCATGTCTACATGGCTCTAATAATGATAAAACCTGTATTTAAAATGTTAAGCAGGCGTTCTATGCTCTAACTATGAAAATATTATAAGGGAACCTAAGGGAACCTATTACGTTTCTCCATTTTTCTGACCTATGAATGCTCTTAATATTGTATTCTCATGTTAAACGATGCAAAGGCACCAGATAAGTATGTTGTACTGCTGTCAATTTCTGCACTCAGTAGACCTACGAATCCGGAAGTCCTTGGGAGGGCTTGAGAATGTGACCAATCACAGCGGAGTGCCCGTGCCTGGGTGTGGGCCGTGGATTGGAGTAAATTACAGACCGTTTTCCGAAGTCCACTAAAAAAGTGCAGAAAGAGGTGCACAATCTGGAAGATCTAGAAAGCTTCCTGTGCGGCTTATCATGTGTCGCTGCTCGATAGGAGTCCACAACTCAATACAAAGGGCAGAAAATGATAATGATAGGTCCCCTTTAATATTGAATACTACTTTGTGGTAATTCACTTATGGAGGTCGAATCTGAAACCAATTAATCAAAATAATTAATTTGTATTACAGTAAATTGTATTTTTTCCTACTATGTTAGACCAATTTGCTTATCATCAGTCAGGGATAAGTGTGGTACAGTGGGCATCCTCTGAGGGAATATACGTAACACAGTTAAGGCCTCCCCTGCGCCCTGAAAAACTGATATTCTGGTGCATATTTTATGGAAATGTCTGCTCAGTTCAGTCTTTCACTGTAGGAACTAAAGGTCAATTTATTTTGCCTTAAACATAACCTAATTTAGCTTCAGGATATCTTACCTGGCTTCTTTCTTAACTTAGTTATTGGTAGCAGCTAAAACATGACTCTAAAACATATCTCTAATGTATTATTCCAGGTAAAGTGTCCCATGTGAGCAGTAAAAAAAAAGTAAAACCTACCGTGATAGTGGACTTGCCCGCATACTTTCCATACTTGAGAAGTAAAGGCTTCACCATCTTCTTTTGGGCCACAATCTGTATGAAGCACAGGAAGAAAAATTAGTGATGTCTGTCAAAACACCACTCATACCGAAATATCAAAGGATTCGGGGGCCATTTTGATATTATAATATTTTACCCTGACCAAACCAAGCCATGCAGATATGCTCAAAGGTTATAAATATTTAAAGGAATAACTGTCACGTCTTGGCATTGTGGTTTTGTGGCGACAACCCCAGAATGCAGAAACGAGATCAGATGCAGGTAGGGTTTGGATTTATTCTTGGAAGCAAAGCAGAAAAAAGGAAGCTTGAATGAAACCGACAGCAAGCAGAAAACCAAACAATATTTAAAGAATGATGAACGAAAAAAATGAAACTAAATTAGCGGCAGGTGTGTGTAATCAGGGGAGTAAACGCAGCACAAATGACTGGGCAACACAGGAAACACTACAAAATAATATTATAAAAAAAAAAGGTTCAATGTTTTCCCTTTTGACATTATACATTTTTCTGTTTTGGCAGGTTTTGATATATGTTTTTATCTTCTTTATTAATTTTATTCTTAGAATGTGCTGAGGGCCAATAAAAATCAAGCTGCGGGCCGCTACCCTAACCTTTGGTAGCAGGAAGATTTATGAGTAAATGTTACCAGACACAATAAATACACCTACATCATTTTTATTACCCTTTTCAGCTATGCCACTGCAGACTACAATAATAAATATCATGTTGTAACGCTGCACGGTGTTGGAGTGATTAGTGCGCAGGCCACACAGCTAAGCCAGGTTTGATTCCCCGCTTGGGCATCTCTGTGTGCATGTTCTCCCCGTGCATGTGTGGGTTTTCTCCGGGTACTCCAGTTCCTCCCACATTCCAAAAACATGCTAGGTTAATTGACTACTCCAAATTGAATGTGAGTGTGAATGGTCGTTTGTCTGTATGTGCATTCCAAGGTGTACCCCAACTTCGATGAATGAATGGATGGATGGAGGTAATAACGTGTACACGTACCTGGCCAAGCGTACACTCCACACCACCCAGAAAGTCATCATCACGCGTCCCGATGCTATGAGTACCGTGGATGTCGTACACTTCAAAACGCAGCTTCTGTACTTCTTCAAAGTAGTAGTCCAATGAGAAAACCTTGGCGAAGACCGGGTGCAAGTTGCTCTTGATCACTTCTGTCCTGTCCAACTGAGAGGAAATACATTCATTTTATTTTCATGAATCACCACAATCTGAACGCTTTTGGTTTGGAAAAGAACAATATATTGTCACAAAAGATTAGATGAGTGATTAGATGAGCACAAGGATGAGCAGACAGGATGCTATTCAGTTCTCTCTCACACAGGTAAACATGGAGGAAAAAAAGTCATACTTTCCCAGAGCTATTTGACTATTTGTCTAAAAAATAAAAATGAGATCATTTTAAAAACAGCGGCATGGGAACTTGTTTGCACCAGAATAAACAAATCAGGTACATTTACAGTAATTTACACATATCTTCAATATTAGCAAGAGTACTCCATCAACTCATCTTTTCTTATCTGAACTACTTTGATACCCCAAAATTCCCTCCAAATCTGATGGCCAAAACCGTGGGAGACTCAGCTTGGTCAGCTAAAAGAAAAAGGCTGCCAATTAATTTCTTTAGGCATCAGGTAGTGAGTTTTAACCAAGATGATACCATGATACTACTAGTGATACCTACTAATTGGCATCCCTTACACATGCACACTCACTACACTTCTATTTGTTGTATTCTCTTGTCAGACTTTAAAAGACCTTGTTGTAAACGTATGTTTTGCGGCTCCAGGCTTTTCGTCTTTAGTGGGTAAGGCGGTTAAGGGGGGTAAAATGGCTCTTTGCATAGTAAAGGTTGCCGACCCCTGCTTTAGAGCATATGGCCATGTATTATTGTCTGCATCCTGACTGGCTAAGGGACTGTAGAACAATCTTTCCGTGGCTTCTTGCACAGTACCAATTTATGTAAATGTTTGAATGCTTGCAAGTTTTATCCTGGACAAAACCCACAATGTCGACAAAACTGTCTGTACCACAGTAAAGGCACCTGCGGTCGCACCCAAAAATGAAAAGAAGAAGTTGTGGCTGTAAGGCAACATTGAGGAAGGAGGAGGGAAATACATTTAGGGAAAATACTACGACAGGAGAAATTTGATTTATCAAGGATACAAAAATGCTACAGCACAATAGAATGTGCCAGTATGACAAAGAGGCACGGTTAGGGGAGTGAAATACGCAAGTCACTTCATCATTTCTTTGCAGTGTTCACTTATTGTGGGCTATTTTGGGTACCTATCCCCTATAAAATCCCCTGCTAAACGAGGGAACACAGTAGTCCTAATTTTAAACTAAGACTAGGTCATATCCTGCCACAGAACGGCATGAATTTTGAAAAACCTGTGGTAGAATTCAAACCGCAAGGTGGCAAAGAACGACTATTTACAAATATGGACAATTATGAGTCTCCATCTAATGTCCAATTTGAAATTTGAACCCAGAACCAATCAGCAGGCAGACATCCTAAACACTATGCTGCTCATCATAATATAAATAATTGTCAAATGCAACCTGTGGATCTCCCTATCATTTCTTTTCAATAAACTGACAAAGCAAAAAAAAAAAAAACAGCAAAGCCTTGGCATCCTCTTCCTTAATCATCCAATTCGTGTCATTTCTATTTCTTTATCATTTCTTTCCTCCCCCTCTCTTTGTGCCATCTGGATGGACAGATTTGGGATGAGTGTGATGCGTCTGTTTGTTGATGAGACTTAATCTAGGCAACAGAGGATAGTTTGTTGTGCCAGAGACTTGGATGCTGCTGTTGTTGTAGGTGTGAAACCTCAAATACAGACACATCTCTGCTGTGGCAAACTAAAGCTGCTTTTATTCAGTTCAGCTAGGAATATTATCTATAAACATAGATAGATAAATAGAGTGCCAAACTGAACTCAGGTCAGGTCAGAACTCAAATTACAACCAGGAAAATCCATAACTCCTCAAGGCTTCCTATCAAGTGTTTGTTTTTTTTTATCATCACTACCAAAAATAGTATATCAACATCCCACATTCATATAGAGAGAGGTAAAGTTACGGTTATTATGTTTCATTTCCCTTCAAAAGGATGTTTGACTTTTTAAATGACAAGTTACAGGAAAAAATACATTCTAACTGAATGAATCTCCTCATTGTTTTTTGGCTCTTGCCCATGACTTAACAAGCAAATGACAGACTTGCCTCCCACACTCCAAATCAGCCTGGGAGCAGTCCAAGAAAATAAACGTTTTATGCTGGTGCACAACTCAATCACACTTGCACGACAGCAACACCTTTTATTCAAAACTAACATGGGCGGACAAGAATTTAGCAGGAAATGAATAGCTAAATATTACATAAGAACATGATATTCAGGGAACAACATCATCTATTTTCTGTATTATATTTTGCAGTAGTGATTTAGTATTTGTAATAGAATTGCACAATTCGGCAAAAAATGTGAATCACGATTTTCTTTTTCTTTCTTGAGATTGCAAAGGAAGGAGGAAAAGGCCAAAGAGCTTGAGAAAAATCCTTAGATTGTTGTTTTTGTAGTACAGTGGAACCTTGGTTAGCATCATAAATTTGTTCCAGAAGGTTTGACTCTCATCGAAACAAACTCTAACCCAGGGGTTAGCAACCCATGGCTCCAGAGCAGTATGTGGCTCTTCAGCCTCTTGTTGTAGCTCCCTTCCCAATGCTTAAGTATTTAACACCCGAACTTGTTGGCGCCAGAGTAAACATACCAGGTAAGTTTACATTTAATTTACACAGATATTTATGTACATTTATCTTATATATTAGCAAGATCCGATACTAGAAAGAGTACTCGATCATCTCCACTTTTTCCTCATCTGAACTACTTTGATACCTCAAAATTTCCTCTAAATCTGGCAGTCAACGAAGATCATGGGGGACTCGCAATTCAATCTTCAGGCGTCAGGTATTGAGGTTTAGCTAAGATGATACTGTCGTTACCCTAAAGTTGGCATCCATTACATATTCACACTGCACTTCTATTTGTTGGATTCTGCTGTTAAAACTGGTAAAATGAAGAAAGATTCAAACTTATGAAAGTTTAAAAGATATTGTTTTTGAATTACTATGTCTATTTTCCTTTAGTGAGCGTGGGGGTAAAATGGCTCTTTTGATAGGAAAGGTTGCAGACCCCTGCTCTAACCCCTAAGAAATTATGTAAATCAAATTAATCTGTTCCAGAAAACCAAATGTCTTAACACAAAATATGTTTTTATAGTTTTAGAATGACAGTTTTTGTCACAGTCCGGCTTGTGAGTTTTACGGTTTGACCCCTGGATGCAGCGATAAGGACCCCAAATGCAGGTAAAAGTATATTTATTTATGCTATGCAGCAGAGCAACGCACTAGCATGACTCACTCAAAACATGGCAATGAACCGACAAAAGGAAGACGCACCGGCTGAACTAAATACAATCAACAAATTACAAACAGGTGCACGTCGAGGAGAAAGTAAAAGTGACGGAACACAGGACAGACCAACACAGGAAATAATACAAAATAAGGGTATGAACTAGGAACAGAGGCAAAAAAGGAACTCAACGAGCTGTCACGAGGGGGTGAAGCCCGATTCTGACAGCTTTACATACATAAAACAGTTTTAAATGACCATAAAGGAAAGAGACAATAAATGAAACAGACACAAAAGACTACATTTACCTTAATTGAAAGTGTAATTGTTGTCAAAACAAGATCAACACAGACACCACCTTGGTGTTTTGACATTAGTTATTTCTTCAATTCAGCAGTGTTTCTCACCTCAAGTAATTGCTTGTCTTTTGATCACGGCTACAAAAAGAACCTAAGTACCAGCATTTGATATAAACGGTGAGAAACACTATTGAATTTAAGAAATAACTCATGGCAAAACACAAAGGTGGTGTCCGTGCCACATTCTGTCTTTGCCAACAGCTGGAGCTTATCCCAGATTACTTATGGTGAGAGGCAGACCACACCCTGGATTGTTCTTCTGACTTAAACCTTGAAATGACTTTTTAAACTGCTGCTAAAATCACATTATTATAGTCGTACGGTGAAAAGCCCCGACATGAATGAATCATTCATTGATGGGAAAAAAAGAAGTCCCTCACCTCCGTCCACTGTCCGTTGGTCTGTACCATGAGGATCACACAAGGGTCGGACTTATTGAGAGTGTCTCGGTCCAGTAGAGCTTTACAAGACACTCGCAGCTCTACTTTGGAGACACAGGTTGCCGGACCGCCAAGGCTGGTGGCAGGAGAGGTGGCCTCCTGAATGTCATTCATCCTGGCTCACGGATAAGCGGATCAGCCAAGCAGCAAACAAGAAGTAGAAGAGATGGTGTAGTCTGTAACTGTGAGGGATGGCAACAGGAAGTGGTTAGGGAAAGAATCTCAGTAAAGATGCTGACAGGAGACGGCCAAGCAGAGACTCCCCATATCGTCCCAAGGGAAGGAAGCAAGGCATGTATTCTCTTGAAGGGGATACTATTTCACTTCTTATGAGGGATGGCTTGAGGTGGGCTTTTGCAGACTCTAGATTGGATCCTCTGGATGGACAGACGACAGTTATATATAGTGTCAAAATAGGTATAGGCTACCAGCTAAACACTACTGTATTTTGCTGCTAGATGAGCAATTTATCTCACAGGCAGCAGTGACAGATATGCATCTTTATAAAGCCTCCATCCATCAATCCATTTTCTATACTGCATCCATGTTTTGTGGATGTGAAAAGACAAAATTTACATTTGGAAACTGCCAACAAAAGATACTGTACAGGATAAGATATATGTGTAAATTAATAATAACCAAACTTTTATTTAATGCAACAAATATAAACAGTGTGTGCCTGCTTGATAAGCAATAAAATAAAACCCTTGTGTGATTTTCCTGAGTCACAAAAACAGCAGCCCAATAAAAACTGAACCATAATCATTCAGGGTCTCGAAGGACACATACAATTGTGCAGCCACATGTTACTCTGCACAATTTGTCTAAACTCTTAATTGTTCATTGGAACATAGATACAAAGGGCCACACTGTAGCACATGGCAGATCATATATCATAATATAAATAACATACAATATAACTGTCTGTCTGAATATAACATATTTATATATAAATATATTGTTGCACCCCATATATATATATATATATATATATATATATATATTCAGTACGCATGTGTATCGAACAACATATAACAAGGTGGCACACTTATATACATACATACATACATACATACATTCATCCAAACATACATACACAGCCCATTTCAGTTAAATAGTTGTCTGCAATAAAATACATTCCTCAAAAATGTTTTTTTTTACTCCAAAGATCCAACAGTTCAAAATGTAAATTCTCGCAATATTTCATATTTTTATGGACATTTTTTGATTGATAATTTCATCCTGGATATGGGGAGGAAGGGAAAAAAAGGACACAAAAACCTGACGTGAAAAACACGGACACAATTTCTGCTGTACAGATAACACTGATGAAGCCAATATTTGGAAATCCAATAACAACATTTATCTTTTGTATTCTGCTGCCGTCACATGCATTGATTCGCGTGGGAAGCACCTTGAACGCCTTCTGTGCTCAGCAATAATCTAGGCTATAGTTATGGGGCCAAATTACTCCACCCAATATTTTTTGGGATGTATCACTATTTGATGATATGAAAAAAAAATTCAGCATTTAAATTATATAATATAAATGTGGTTATATAATATATATACACAATTTGTATTCAGTCTTGTATAAAAAGCTACAAACCTTAAGCCATATAATTAACACACATAACTCAAACTATAAAACACATTGTTAAGATGCAAAAAAAAGCAGGTTTTGAGTGCACCTCATATTTAAATTTTGATTCCCTTATCAGGTTTTAGTCCGCGGGTAAGGAGAATGTGTCACGTATGTCTTTATATAATTTTATTATTATTTTAACCATCTCTGCTGTTCCTGAGTACCACTTAATGTAGCCTGCGGATGGTACTTGAACAACAGTTTGGGAATCAATTGGTCTATACAGTACCCCTTCAGGCTGATTTATAGTGGGGAGGCGTGGTAAACCATAGAAACACTCATATTTACACCAGTGGAGTGCTGAGATTCTCCAATATACCTATAATATTTATTTTTAGTTTTTTTTCCGTGTATTAAATATGAAATTCACATTTAAATAAATTTTAAAAATACCTATCTTTCAACCACAGTGACATAGGCTGCATGTGATGGACTGGTCACTAATTAAAAAAAAACATCATTTTCACATGAAACTGCATGTACCAGGTAGAGGTATGAAAGAGGCATGCTTGACATTTGAGCTGCTCTGATTTCAGCACCACAGACAGCACCAACAAAGAAAATGTGACCCACAAACTCATAAGAGAGCTTAATAAAACACAGATTCAAACATGCAACACAGTAACCAAAGTGACACACACTAAAAGTTGGACATTTACAACAATGAACTCTGCTTCAAATATTTAAGTAGCCAATACTTACTTGTACAGGAGCTCAAAGACGTAGGCTCCTCCTCATTCCTTCAGTGAGATGCATTCAAGTCACTCCTTGCCCTTGATTCACTCTTTTGTAGCGCAACACTTTTGGATGTTCTCCCGCAAGGCAGCAGCTTCATTTGCCTCCCTCATTGGTCGCCTCGGTGTGTGGACACATGGAGAGAGACAGAGAGAGAGAGACGGAGAGAGAGAGGCTGGGCTTGTTCTCCTCCAGTCATTGAGTTTGAAAGCAAGCCGAATAGATCACCATATGCTTGTTAAAATGCATCATCAAGCAACATAGCGATGCTAACTTGCTGAAGGTGAAGTATATTTTAAAAAAGGGGCTATTCATATTGACAAAAACTGGCAAAGACTGTGTAGGGTTAATAGTTTTAAAGTCATATGTCAATCAAGAGGCGGCACGGTGGATGAGTGGTTAGCGCGCAGACCTCACAGCTAGGAGACCAGGGTTCAATTCCACCCTCGGCCATCTCTGTGTGGAGTTTGCATGTTCTCCCCGTGCATGCGTGGGTTTTCTCCAGGTACTCCGGTTTCCTCCCACATTCCAAAAACATGCTAGGTTAATTGGTGACTCCAAATTGTCCATAGGTATGAATGTGAGTGTGAATGGTTGTTTGTCTATATGTGCCCTGTGATTGGCTGGCGACCAGTCCAGGGTGTACCCTGCCTCTCGCCCGGAGACAGCTGGGATAGGCTCCAGCACCCCCCCCCCCCCCCCGCGAGATTCATGCCCTTATATGATTATAATATAATAACAGCTCTTGCATTGGTTTGCATTAAGTTGTGTGAGTCTTTATTCAATTTCCCACACACAGAGAAGCACCAAATACAACTGACTTCCACAGTATACATATCTGCAGTGGTGGATTATTACATTATCACTCCTGTGTGTTTTGATTGACACTTGCAGATAGATAATGTGCTTGTTATTGTAGTTGTGCAACTGCATCAAATTAACAGTAATATTGCAGTTCTGGCTTTTTCAAGCAAACTATATGCACTTCCCATCAGAAGCTGTACATTTTGAGGACCGGTGGCATCACTTTTTTTGTATCCAATTCACACATTCACACGATATATGAGACACATTACCGCGTTTATGACATGAGCCACAGTGTGTGCTGTTCCATCATTCAACAGCTACATACGTTATGCAACACATTGTTTCCACGCAGCCGGCGTTGATGTATGCTCTGCAATCCACCCACAAATGTATTCTTTTCATGAATGTAGCTGCACACCGTTGCGTAACAATTTTTTTAGACAGCACCGACAAAGCAGCAGTTTTTCAGAGCTGCTGCGAGGCAGGGGGGCGGAAGGTCACCCAAAACAAACTAGAGCAGCTGCAAAATTGAGACAAACCACAATTTGGAAGAGTGTCAGTCACGGCGTATGGTGCTGACGAGAGAGTGGGGGCTTAATTGAAAACACTTTCTGCTGTTTGGGATGAAAGAAAAAAAGATTTTCAGTGGCCTTGTGTGAACAAATATGTTTGTTTTCTTTGATTTCTCCATTCAGCATTCAGCTTGAGTGCTGCAGACAGGGGGGTTGTATGCAGCAATTAGTCAAATAAAGCATTTAGTTTATGAATCCATCAAGCCATGCTGATATCATTAAGAGAGTGATGATTTCACTGCAGTGAGTTAAAAATGGACACAAACAGATACCATCCCTCCCATCGTAGTCAAGTAAGTATCTGCTTTGAGGCGCACACCTGAGCCCAGCAAGGCCACGGCTGCAGAATTCGGGCCATCTGAGGCCCCTCACAGGAGTTCTCTTCCCTTACACGTGGATTATCAATGCACATTCTGCCCTCCATTCACATTACACAGCATGATGCTGGCAGCCTCACATCCTTGTTGTCTGTTTAGCAACCCCGAGTGCCTAATGGCGCATTTTAGTGACAGCACCCACCAGTGGCCCCCACGGGTATGAGAGTATTTATGAACATGAGGGTTTTTTAAGTAATTAAATGACTCTATTGGCACCACTGTGTGCCCCCAGTGTCAAGAAGATGTAATTAATGCTAATCAATCACTAGGCTTGTGTTTCACCAGACTCATAGGGAGGTAACATTATCTCTCTCATTTTTTTTTCCCCTGAAGTCATCATCACATGGCCTACTGACTTTACTGACACTGGTTTTGGGCTCCCAGTATGAGACACACAAGAAGGGATCGACCTGAACACAACACCGCATTGATTCCACATTATGTGACAAGAGCAAAGAGAAGGTGCATGGCTCTACGTTCTAACAAATCAAATGAGGTTATACAGTAGCTCACACAAGACACTTCTTTAGGTATACATGCACAATTTCATGAGATCCAACACAAGAACTTAACCTATATTTTGATTGGCATTGGTACTTTGCAGTGGTTGTACACATGCCATGAATTGTTGAATTTAATTTCAGCCATCACTGATGTCAAGGCAAAAAATTACAACATTAAAGCTTCCATTAATTAAATTGTCTTGTACATTTTGTTACTTTCATTGGTTTAAGGCATATATGTCAACAGAGGGACAAAACACTTCAGGTTATCTTTCCAACCAGTTTCACCAGCAGGTGATTTAATTGACGAGCTCCTTCCCTCAAACCAAATGAGGGTTAATCACTGAAATCACCTGTCTTGCAAAATCACCTGCAATGTCTCGGCCCTCCAAGGCATGAGTTTGTTTGACACCCCTGGTTTAAGGGAGCTGACATATTCCGTTCAGTGGCATAAAGGAGCACTGTGGCTCTTGCACCACCTACTGCCATAAAATAAATGCTACAATGATTAGACTTCTGCAGGTGTAGTCTCAAACCACAGTGGTGTACATGTGAATAATTGTGGAACTTCCAAAGATCCAATGCAATGGACCACAGTAGACTGGTTGTTGATGCTGTGAAAGCGTGCATCACAGGGATATCCAAACTTTATAAACGGTTAATGAAAAGATGCAGAGGACCAATTGGGTGTATTTTTGTTTGTTAATAATGCTAAATGGCATGTAGAGATTTTAACCAATATCTGATATATAGTACCAATATTCTCAGGCACTTTATTGCCAATACCAACCCATTCTGATACTGGAAGCAAACCTTCCCTCAAAGGTCAGGTCAGATCTTGAGTATGAATGAACATATTATGCTTCTTCTGAATGCATTTCACAAAATAAGTGCAAAGACAAATATATTTGCAATAGGCCAGTGCTTCTCAAACAGTGGGACGGGCCCTCTTGGGGGCACATTGTGAACTGGCAGGGGGGACTGTCAATATTAGTGCAGACAAGCCAGCATGTGTGAATGTCATTCACAGCAGGCAATTTGACTTTTGAATGTGTTATATTTATCATTTATCTGGTTTCAGTTTCGAGCTTAGTCTGTATAGTACAGAAAAATAATCAGTTTAATATTTCAAATCAGGAGGGTGCAAAAAATGTTCCATCCCCCAGCTGGGGCATGACAGAAAATAACCACTTCAATAGGCCTATGTAATACAAAACGGAAATATTTAATATTAATTTAATATAAATAGTACTTAATATTGTGTCTTTGTAAAAATCACAAAATCCTGCCCAATTAAATGGAAGACACCTTTCATTGCGAATGGAAACTATTCTTCCAAGACTGTTATTTTGTTCGATGCGGTGTGATGTTACTGATCAGGGTTTTATGCGGCAGATACTGATCCCAATCATCCATTAGTGAAATCTGGTGGGGGGGCGGGCACATGCACAACATCCATACTGATATTTACAGTAAATGGCTAACTTTTGTTTGCTTGATTCTTTTCCCACTGCCATGTGGGCACCACGGGGTGGGAGGTGGGTTGGGTGTCACTTGTGGTCAGGTCTGAAGCCAATTAATCACAATAAATGAACGGCCATTTCAATTAAATTTACAATATGCAGAGGGCCAGTAAAAATGAGCTGTGGGCAAAAAATGGCTCAGAGACGGCACTTTGGACACCCATGATGTAGCAGGAGTGAGTTTAGATTTTAATTACTCTTCTTGTGTTGCGTTTGTCACAGACTAACCCATGAAAGACACCATCTGTTATCTGAAAGGACCTCAATCATGACAGTCTCCGTGTAATCTTTTAAACACTTTATTTTGCAGAGTTTTAAAGAAATTACTTTTTCTTTTCAACATCCTGCTCAGCAGCCTCTTTAGCTCTCTTGGCACGGATTCCAAAGAGGCGAGCATTGGCCCTGGCCATACGCAAGCTGGCGAAAGCCTTGAATTTCTTCTCGTCCTCAGAGATAACCCTGGGCTTTTCCTTCTTGTACACCTGGGAGGACGACAACAAAACAGTTATTTCATCTAACACCTGCAAAGGCTGGTTACCAATGATGGTGAAGCTAAAGCTTGAGTTGTACGCGGCTGTCATCAGACAAGGGGTTCAGAAGTTTCATCAATGCAATACAGAGATTCCGGAGAAATTGTCATCATCTGACTGAAGTCCAGACAGGCCATAATACTCAACTGCTGGTTTGGTTATGGTCTGGAGGGTGGCTGTAATAGAAATGCAACTTACAGTTTTGATGGGCATGACAGGTCCTGTGAGCTGAGTGGCCATCTTCACTTCCTCCTCCTGAAAAGATTAAACACACCACTCACCAAGTGTTGCCATGTTTGGAGAAAAACATTTGCAAATATGTGCAACTATTAAACATTTTGACCTCAATGTTTGACCTCAGTCATTTAGCATAAAACTTACAGTGCTGTCTCCCTTCCTAGGAGCAGAAGCCTTCCTGGGGAACAGGATGAGCTTTGATCGGTACTCCTTCAGGCGCTGCACATTGGCCTGAAGAGATTCTGTCGACCTGTTACGGCGGCGAGGGTCCACGGAGATTCCGATGGTGCGGGCCGTCTTTTTGTGGATGCCGGCGGCCTGCAGGGAACAGCAAGGTGCATTAAGATTTATTTTTGCTACAGTTGAAAAATGTTTACAGAAAAGGTGCGTTTAATTTAGAAAACAGTCATCAGAGAGAAGGGTTCAATGCATTCATCAACATAAATACAGCAATTGCAGAGATCATCATCATTTGACTGTTGAAATACAAAGACATTCAATGCAATCCTTTAACATGTGTGCAGTTATACAGTCTGGATAGAATTCATATTAATTAGGCCTTCTTTCCCAGATGTAAAACAAGAGTGTTAATGACCAATTCCTGCTTAGACAAGATTTTATGAAAGACATTGTATTAGTTTCTTCTGTCTCCATTTTTTTTTATTGTACTTTCTCTTTAGATTTCAGCTTCTGTGTGTTGCCATGTTAATCTAATCTGCTCAGGGCCTTGACAATATGGAGCGCTGCTCCATGTCACACTATTAGCAATGGGGCAGTTTCTTTAACATTTCAGATTCATCTCAGTACCAGCTTGCTGGCACACTAATGTCTGCATTGTTCCGTCCTATGATCGGCTGATCAGAGCCACATCGCTCAACAGACATGTTACATACACAATGGCTATCTGAGGAGAAATTGACTTCCCTGGTGATTAGATCCATTGTACTTAACCATGTTGTATAAATTACTTGCAAACTGCTCCATATGGTGTTTTGGTGTGGATGTTTGAAGTTGTCCGAACCTTAAATCGACAATCTGTTCTATTTCTCTTGGTTACATTTGAGTGAGCACCAACTGTACAAGCACCCATGTATCACCAATCACAGGGAAATCAGTCAAATAATAAAATATGGTAATCTAAAACGGTTGGGTGATGTGGACCTTGGCATACATCACAATATTTTAGGGCGTATCATGATATAAATTGTAAATTGAACAAATTGTATAAAAGCTACACACCATAAGCCATAAAATGAAATACACTTTTAAAGCACATTTATTGGTAACAAACTGGCTAACTTTTCTAATGGGATGTGAGCCTTAGCACACATTGCTACTAAATAAGCAAACTAATTCCTGTCTGTGCATGTGAATAAATTATTGGATACTTAATTGAATAAAATGTCCTACTCCTACAATATTGGTTGTAGGCGTAAAGAAACATACATAATTTGAAAGATTTACCTTCAGTTCCTCCAGGGTGAAACCACGTCCAGCACGGACCTTGGTGTGGTATCTGATTGTGGGACACCTGACCTGCGGCCTCAGTGGTCCGGCGACAGGACGTGGAGCGATGCGGCGTGCCTTGGCCTGGCGAGCCTTTCGTCTGAGGAAAGAAACCACTGTATCAACCTGCAGTAAACCAAATAGTCTAGTACGAACAGGCAACAGAAATGCATTTCTGTTGTCCTAAACCTTGTTGACATTTGCCACAAACACGATCAACATTCAACTTTTCAATAAAGATACTGCGTCACTAATCACATTAAATCACTGTATTCACACATTCAGGCAAACCACCAAAAGGATTTATATGCCATCCATTTAACGATTTTATTTTAGGTTTCAACAGATTCTCGTCATTGCTGACCGTTAATTATACTACACGTAAACGTACATGCACATGTAGCCTACCTTTGATAAATTACAGCAATTTTGTAAACCCATATAGAACGTATTGTGATACATGCAGAATATCATGACAACTAAACGTGGCATCTACACTAACCTGCGGAGCTTCCTGGCTGGCTGGTTGAACCAGGTGCGTACTCTTTTCTGCCAGTCTTTGTGGAAGTGGGGGTTCAAGATCATTCCATTCCGGCTGGGGGCCATGGTTGCCTACTTCCCTGGAACACACGATTCACCGACATGAGCTAGCTTCCATGCCGGCATCATCATGCACCTTCGCTGAGCAATGGCTGACAGTTAGCCTCGCAAGCAGCGATTCAACCAGACATTTGTCAACAACTTCATGACACCATTAGAGTAAGTAATCGTGGGAAGCCTTCTCGGCTTCAAATTCTTATGGTAGTTACGGTAAGGTAACCCTTTTGCTTTGATAAATGTTTGCAGGAATGCTACCAGGCACGCTACTGCTAGCAGACATCACTTTCAAAACAGAGGTTTTAAGGGACTTTAACATGAAAATTCAAGTCAATGTTCACCTAAATTCATAATTGACAAAATGTACTACTAAATCCCACTAACGAGACGCATAAACGGTACATCTAGGGTAAGGATTGCGATAGATTATCCTGAAACCAGTAGAAGACAACATTCGTACCTACAAGGGAGGAAAATGGCCGAAAGGAAAAAGGAAGGAGAGAAGCGGTGGATTGTGGGATATGTGTGTCCATGTGGGCGTCAACTAGCCAATCAGCGACAGCGACCAAAGAGCGTATATAACGTCCAAATAATACCCGGCTGCGACTGTTTGGATTTTCGATTATAAAGTGTTGAAACGTCAAAAACGACAAAAATATCAAATTTTGACAAATTCACGATTGTGTTTTTAACACTAATAAATGATTGAACCGAAATGGAACAGTCAAACATGGGGCATTTTGGCAAAAAACGGAAGTTAATTTCTTTTTCATGTATGTGCATGGTAGTTACAGGAAAACGATTCTGAACACATTTTACCTTTATTCCATATAAACCAAAGATAGCTACAGGCTTATCTCCAAAATGACAGCTGTGTTAAAGTATATCCAGCAATTCTAATCCATTAAATAAATAAAAAACACCCTTGTGCAACATGTAAATACGTATAAACAAAGCAGCACCAGCAGAAAGATCAGATCAACAGTCCCATACATTTACACAGCAACTACACCAGATGATCCTTTAACACATAACAGTGTTGTAAATTGCTATGAATTACTATTATTGTTACTTACCGGCACCTTAAATATACATTGCTTGTTTTTCCTCCCTTTAGCCACTAGATGGGGACCTTCTACACTTTATATGACTACAAGTTCACAAAGCTGGTGATGCAGCTGGACTGAAGAAAATGCTGGTACCCATGTGGACTGATCTCCATTCAGGGTCACTCAATGCAGATAATAAAGGAGGGATTACCGCACCAGACTAGCAGGCGCAGGAACAGTGCCCTGCAATGTATTAAAACAGCCGTTTTCCATCTCATTTACTGTAGGTACAAAATGTGATATTTACAGAACGTACTCATGGTAGTCATTACAAAATCCCATGTAGATTATAAAATCATAGATTATTTTCTTAAAATAGGGCACATCAGCATTAAAGATTATATATTATTAGAATTTCTATAACACCATATTTAAAGTCAGTGTTTGGTTAGACAAAAGTTGTATCTCCTATTAAATAAGAAGAGGTGTGAGAGCACACGTTTGTCTTTATTCAGTGATTTGAAAAGCACAGCTTCATCAATCATTGATGACCTGGCCTCGACACTGCGTTCCTATCTGCACCTGAGGGCAAAGGTCAAGGAGTGCGGACTATAAGCAACAAGTGGCAGCTCGGTCAGGTGCACGGATGAAGACCATCATCAGTGCACAGGCCCTCTTTTTTTTTTTTTTCTTGTAGTGACGTGTTAGACATGTTGAAGTATGGCATGCTAAAAAAAATGAATAAAACTCAGACTTGTTATATCAAACATAAGGATTTTTTTAATTTTATCAAGGTGACAATTACCGTCTAGTCTTCCATCACATTTGTGCACATTTAAAATGGAGCGGAGCACCAAGAGCAAGACCCAACATTACTAGGAGACCTTGTAAGGTTTTAGTAGCTACCAGAAGCTATGACCAGATTCCAACTAATCCCATGGCACCGTTTCAGTATGAAAATAAATATCAGAGATGATGAGGGCTGTTAGTATCCCTGCCTAATGATCTTTGACGTGACAGTACAAAAAAGCATAGCAACTTTTTTTTAATCTTCAAGCGATTTGACAAATTTATCATATGCAGCTTGGTCCATGAGGCCTTCCAGCTCGTCTGGTTGTTGGATCGTCATCTTGATGAGCCACCCTGAATAGGTAAAAGGTCATATTACAGCACACAGTACATGCATTAATGGTGCATATACTATACTGTTGATACTTACCATCTGAATAACAGGCTTTATTCACCAGTCCAGGATTGTCTGCCAGCTTTGTGTTAATTTCCTTCACTTCCCCCGTCAGTGGTGAGTACAACTCACTGGCGGCCTTCACACTTTCCAGGGCACCAAACTCGTCTGCAACGCAAACATGGAAGCAACGTGACACGCCTTATCTCAGTGCACAGCTTTGCGGAACTGCACAGTGAGAGTCATACCCATTTGAGCAAAGGATTGGCCAACTTCAGGAAGCCCACAGTACACAACGTCGCCCAAAGCTTCCTAAAAAAAGACATATCTTTTAGAATTCTTTACTACTGTTTACTACTCTACTGTTTCTAGTACTGACAGTAAAAGTCTTTATTTGCATATGACCTATCAATTTTAATGTGACGGTTTGTTTCACAGTACAGTAAGAGAACATTCAAAACATAAAACTGCTGACATGTCATGTCTTTAAGCTCCGCCCATTTCCGGTTAAACCCAACTCACTGCCAGTTTATACCCCGCCCACTCCGAGTACAGATACGAATACAGAATTTAGATGGGGGAACAGATCCCTAATAGCATGATTTTGCATTATATTGTTAGCCAATATCATAAATAAATGTAAAAATGTATAATTTATTTATTTATTGGGCATGTCAGTCCTGGATGATTGGTATCGGAATCGCAGCATAAAATCCTGATCGGAGCCTCCCTACATGAAACATCTAAATACACAGAGAAAATAACCTGTGTGAACATACAGTCAGTTTACAGGAGCTCCATTGCAGCTAGGTTGCCGCCATGCTCAAAGAACATAGTGTCAAGTTTGAGTGTGAACTGACAGGTTTTACTGCAGTCTATAAATCAGTGTTCACTGAAACAAAGAGCAGCAATGTGCAAGCTGCCAAAGATGACAAGCTTGAAAATTTGCTAAAATCAAGCCTGAAAATGAACACAGTACATCAAATGCACCACGTGAATTGTATGTACTAATGTGACGATTTGGCGGACATTACTTAAAAGTACCTTAAAAAGGTGTCATACTCATCAGTAACACTTCAATGTATAATAGGGTGCACTTCTACACCACTGCAAAGTACAATGATACACACCAATGGAGGTTATGTTTGTGCCTGAATTTGTAAGTGTTTAGTTTGTCGAAGGGTATGGTGTGGTTGAAGTATGAAACCATCCCACATTGTCATTATGAAAACTGCTAAACGAGACAAAGCCAATGATCCACATCGTTTGGAAGTTGACTACGAATGTGCCGTGTACATTACCACCCCCTGCAGGAAAGGAGTGGGAAATTATGTACTGCAACCTTAAATATGTGCCTCTAAGTCACATATTGTAATGCAGTGCCTAATTGAGTGTCCAATGAGTGCATGTTATCGTTCAAGATTATCTTTGTAATATTTTCCTGCAATATCAAAATCAAATCAACTTTATTTGTAGAGCACTTTTCCTGCAAGGACATGCAACAGAATTAAAAACAATTACCACAATTAAAAAGAAAACAATTACAAAGAAAGCCCCTCCCTCCATACTAGACACACACACACCCACCCACAATCACACACAGTAGGGAGACATGGCATGGCACTGAGGCAATAGCCGTAAAAAAAACACAAAAAAAATGTTTCTGCAGGTGAGGACAAAGTGCAGAGTATCTGAAGTAGACTGTGCAGATTATCTGAACCCAGCACCCCAATCCTCGCCAAAGCGGTGGACCAAATGTGTCATAAATCATCATAAATGAATGATTAGTGAGAAGACAAAGACAAGGGCCTACCTGAGCGTAGTTGCTGATACCAACTGTGCCAATGTCACCTTCTACTCGCACCCACTCATGCTTATCTGTGAACTTCAAAGCTGCACGGACAACAAAGAAAGAAGATTAGCAGATGAATGTGTGACTTGTATAAAAAAATAAAATAAACATGGCCCACATCGGAACATAAGGAGTTATAGAGACACACTAAAAAGAAAAAAATGACTGTATTTAACACAAATCTGACATGTTTATTTAAATTAATTGAACTGCTTAGCGTATCTTGACTGACATCAGATTGCCTTTAGAATGTTTAATAAATAAAGTACATATTAAAGTGACCCCCACATTCTTACAATGTTATGTGCACTCTGTGGGGGAAAAAAAGTTTATCGACTAAATCCAAACAAATTGGAAGTTGACCAGCATCTTAGAATTTATGTTGGAAAAAAAGTGTGACTATTTATACTTTAAGTAGGTTTTTGGATGTCACAGTGAACTTCACCTTTGACCGCTCCCTTAAAACTGATATTAGAGCTAATTTTAAAGAGGTTCAGGTTTATTTCAGGGCTAGTGTTAACAAGGAGATAACTATGATCACTTAGGTTGAACAAATATAAAACACATGAGCAAACAAATGAAAATATGGCATGAACAGTTTGTCAACATTATAAAATGTTGACGTATGACTAGGAGAGCACAATCAGGGCTGAAAGTCCCCCTGTGTGAAGGCCTGGATAACTGCAATTAAAAACTATATTTAACACCATCGACATTTATCTGTTTTTGCTAACATGAAATACAGGTTTAGCTGTTGGCACAGCATCACATGACATTTGTTTAATACATTGCGACATGCAGCAAAACACGAGATTAGCTGTTGCTAATTAAGCCTCAAGTTCTGAGTTAATGTCTCGACTAAATTATAAAAAAAAAGGCTAGAATTATGAATAAATGAAGCTTTGTTGTGAATGGAGCTAACACGCTGCTGCTAATCTTCACGTTCAAACTTTGTTCCACAAATATGAGGTGCACTTGGAATTATAAAGTTTGTACCTGTGGACCGGGCCGCAGTGGTGGCCAGCAACCGCAGACAGCTCTTCGACCATAGCAGACGTGTGACCGGATGAGCTGCTGTCGGTGAAAGCTGACAGAGTCCGGAGGGCAAGTTCACAGACAAGCACCGTAACGCTGCTCTCATCGCCATCTTCACTTCAGTGTGCGGTTCCTCTTTCGCACTGCGCGCATACACTTGACCGCGGGAACGCGCATCATCTACCTCCCCGCCGGTTTGGGGGGCGTGGCATCGTCAGAAAGGGGCAGGGTCTAAATGAATGAAAGAAAAATTAATTAGCAAAAGCGCATGTTTTATGTTTTGCTAATATATGGCGAAATAAACCTGACCGGAATTTGTACCTAGAACTTGCTGAAAATTAAAGGGATAGGTGCTTAGTGACATCTAGCGGCAAACCTTTACATTACAGCGAACCCTTAACTCTTCATGTCTTCGCCACACACACAAAAAAGGCTTTGGTCTGTATTTTAAACAATTGTGACAGTACAAGTAAAATTACAGTCAAGTTATACTTACTATACTTGAGTAAAAGTTGGTAGTAACTTTTTGGCTCCACTGTACACTGCTAGAATTTCCCCTTGGGCCACAGAATAATAGTTTTAAAAAACTTAATGGCATAACTAACAGTTTGTAAGAAAGTGCATCACCTTTAGAATTAAGAAGTACTGTACAAAAAATAGTTGGTAAAATGTACCAAAGTATATTCAATGTTCCTACAGATTTTACATTTCAAAACTCTATTCCATACTTTTTCTAGACCTGTATCATTAGACCGACACTATTGTTTTTATTGTAAAAATGTAAATATAAATACCCTCTGATCTCAGCCTCTCAAATGTGAATTTTTTTTGTCATCTATGAAAGCAGAGTGATCATATTTGTATCAGACTGGGGCTGCCCACCTACTCATGGAGTAGGAGGCGACAACCTCAACAGTCAAGTTGCGATTAATTCAATGCCCTGGGAATACAACCTGGATGAATGACATTACTCACAGGTATATTTTCTTTGTGTTTTATGCAAAACAAGAAATTCACAGTTTGGGAAACAGTGGTTAACATTTTTGCCTCTTTCTGCTTTGTTGCAGACAAAACCACTATCTGTGCTTGACTCATGTTGATTTGGTCTGTCAAGGCCACACGGGCTGGTTTCCACCAAATTAAAACCCACCACACAGTCTGTGTCCAGGGTGCGAGGGGTGCGAAGGTCAGCTCTACTTATTTTTCCTGTAGATTTGATGATCATTTGTAGTCTGTTCCTGTCCTCTTTGGTTGCAGAGCCAAACCAGACAGTGACCTGTAGGCTGAATGATTGCAGTATAAAACTGGGTCTGCATCTCCTGGGGTTGATTGAACTTCCTGAGTTGTTATAGGAATTACAAGCTCTGCAGAGACTTTTGTTGTACAATGTCTATCTGGGAGTAACAGGTACTGTAAGTGCTGTTACAGAAATGCACTAAGCATAATTATTAAATCAGTTCATGAATTTAGTTAATTAACAATTTATTTCATTGAAGCTTAAAACGGGTTAAAATATTGTACATTATTGTCATGAAATGACAATTATGTTAATGAATTTATTGTGTGTTTTCGTTGTTCCCATGGCGGAACTAAATATTCTTGTTTGTGCTGCTAAGTGGCAGCATTAAGTGAAGGACAAAAAAGGAAGTTATAAACGCACAGCACGTATTTTGCACGTACTGTCTAAGTGGGAAGCTAACAGTCATCCGGATTTCCAAGACTTTAAGGACCTCTTTTCACGACCAGCAGCCAACGAGGTATATTTTAAGTTGTTAATCAGTTTTATGATATTAAGTTTCATTTGAATATGTTTGATATGACGAGATCATTTTTGTGACATGTACCGTTTGTATCTGGTTGAATGCATTTCTCACGGCGTGAAGGCAAGGATGTATGAGAAACAAGCTCATATATTAAACGCCCGTTTCAAAGAACCGACCTGTGTCTGTTGTCGTGGAGAGAGCTACAGTGAGAACTCGCCTGCTCATCGCGGGTAGGAGAGACCGGAGCATACAGCGGATGACGACGCAACGAACATCCACCATGTCAGATGACCAAGCCCACGGCGCATTATCGGCATAGCGACTCCAAGTAACGGTGATCATAGACTGCGTTAAAGCTGCAATCCAACGGGACGAGGCCAGAAGTGCTCTACCAAAGTCTTAAAGTTGAAGTGGTGTGAGAAGGGCTTAAACCCGGAAGTTGCAGCCAAGAACTCAGGTCTACTTACTGATTATTTACTGGGCTAAGCATATACGTTTGGGATTCATTTTGTATGCAGATGTTCGTAGCTACATGTCATAAGGTCTAAACGGTAATTTAACCATAAGCAAACTAATAAGTTAAGGTTTAAAGGTGAAAGAAACGTTTTAGGTTGAAACTAAGATTTGTGATTTTAAGGTTAATGGTAAAAGGAAGGTATTTTTTTATTTAAAGGGTAACACCAGTGAAATTTAGAGTCACTAAAAACATTTATTTCATCAAGATAAGGTGATTTAACACATTTCTTAGCACATTTGGTCAGCAGTTAAGGTTGATGTTTGCATATTTGTGCTAAAGCAAGTTTCTCATTTGCTTAAAGGGACTGAGGTAATTTAAGTTTAGAGCAGTTTATACACTATAAATTGAGGTTCACACGTAAACAGTCTCGACACAGCCTCCACATAGTTAATAACAACTCATTGAAGAAATATTGTAACTACCATTACACATAGTGATTCAATTCACTTAAAATGTCTGACACAAACACAAAGACCCACCACGAAAACACGGAAGGAACAGCTCAACCCCATGCCGCTGACATTCAAGCTGCTGAAGAAAGGGAAGAGTTGCGAAGAAGTGAAAGAGCTCGAACCCTGACTAAAAAGGGAAAGGAATTTCAAGAGGAAAGGTTGAAGGATGTCTCTGAAGATGGCCTCTGAAGATGAATTAATGGAGATGATTGAAAATATGCAACGTACTTGCTCGAGTGTAAGAGCTGCATATGAAGATTTACGTCGCATACAAACTCCAGAGCCAGACTTGCGACGCAGAGTTGATGCTTGCATAGCACTTTCAGAGTTCATGGTTCAAAGAGCAGAAAGGCAACTCAGAGGGCACACAGCAGGTGAAGAAGAAGAACCTTGGCCCGACGTTGGATCAATTATGGACTCAACAGGTTCATTATCAATGCTACCATCACATCGATCAAAATGCGGCTCTGCTCTCTCAAGCATCCACTCATTCAAGAAAACTGAGGCCGTGGCTGAAGCTGCCGCAGCTCAGGAAGCGTTAGCAGTGTTGGAAGAACAGGAAAAGGAGGCAACAGAACTACAACGGTTGGAAGCTGAGAACCTAGCCAGACAAGTAATGCAAGGTAAGCGTAGAAAGCTTGAACGTCTTGAAGAACTTAAGAAGTTGAATGCTGCAAGAGCTCGAGCAAAGGTCTATCACCAAGCTGAAGAAAATTCAGATACAATTGACCTGCTGCATGACGTTATACAAACTAAAGAACCTCACAGCCTCCATTCCTCAAGTCCACCACTCATTCCCCAGCCTCTGCCAGCCACAGCGCAAGATCTCGACCCCTCAAGTCCACCATTCATTCCCCAGTCTCAATCAGTCACAAACCAAGTTCCTATTTCCCAAGGCTTTCAGTTTGTGCCTCAAGCTTCACCAGCTCTATCATCCATGTGTCAAGGGCAGAACAACTCTGATTTGGTTAATGTGCTAGCAGAAGCTATAAGTGCTAATCGCCTTCCGATACCAGAGCCTGCAACATTTGATGGAGATCCTTTGAAGTTCAAAGACTGGCGACTGTCTTTCAAGACATTAATAGACAGAAAAAACATTCCGAAGAACGAAAAACTGTATTACCTGAGAAAGTACCTAGGTGGTGCTGCAAGGAAAGCTGTAGAAGGATTTTTCCTAGTAGGCACTGAAGCAGCATACGACTCTGCTTGGCAGCTGCTAGAAAAACGCTTCGGAGACCCATTCATTATCGGGTGCACGGATGGCCGAAAATAAGCTCTCGGGATGGATGTGAGCTAAGAGAACTCGCAGACTTCCTCCAGAGCTGTGAAGCTGCAATGCCTCACATTAAGACACTTGAAGTTCTCAACGACTGCAATGAGAGTCAAAAAATTCTGATGAAATTACCCGAGTGGCTAGTGTCAAGGTGGAATCGTACAGTCATGAAAGTCAGACAAGCCAATGCTGTTTACCCACCATTCAAAGAGTTCGTAAACTTCCTATCAAAGGAAGCAGAGCTGGCTTGTGATCCTATATCCTCCATATATGCACTTAAGAGCGTACAGGGTGAGAAACCAAAATACACCAAAGGTCGAGCCATTCAAGCAAAGACATTGTCTACAAACATGACACAGAACGACAGTCCATTATGTGTCTTCTGCAAAAGAACAGGTCATGCCCTTGCTAAGTGCAGAAAGTTTAGTGTAAGGACTGTCCAAGACCGCGTCAAGTTTGTGCAAGCAGAAAAGCTTTGCTTTGGATGTTTAAAGACAGGTCACCACTCAAGAAAGTGTGACAAGGACAAATGCGAAAAGTGTCAGAAGAGACACCCAACGTGTTTGCACGATGACAACTTCAATGGAAGACAAAGGTCGACACCTAAGGGAAACGACAACTCAAAGGATGAAACAGACCCCAAAGAAATAGATGCAACAGCGACCACTAATAGAGTCATACAAAGGGCCAGAAGCACGCAAACATCCTCCATAGTTCCAGTCTGGGTTTCATCAACAAAGGAACCAGATCATGAAGTCCTGGTCTATGCGCTCTTGGACACTCAGAGTGACACGACTTTCATCCTAGATGAAGTGGCCCAGGATCTAAACACAAACAAGGAAAATGTCAGTTTGCGGCTATCTACAATGTCAACGAGGTCAACAGTTATCCCCTGTCAGAAACTGACAAACCTACAAGTAAGAGGATACAACTTACAGAAAAGGATTTCATTGCCACCGCTCTTTACTCGAGAATTCATTCCTGCCGATGGAACGCACATACCCACATCAGAGACAGCTCAAAAATGGCCTCACCTGCATGAACTGGCAGACAAGATACCACCACCACTGGACTGTGAAGTAGGCCTCTTGATCGGCTATAACTGCCAGCAAGCCCTTCTTCCAAGAGAGGTCCTATCCAGCAAAGAAAACTATCCATATGCTCAGCGAACAGATCTCGGCTGGAGCATTGTGGGTTGCTCAAATTCAGCGAGTGATTATAGTGATGCAATAGGAACCAGTCACAGAATCATAATACGATTCTTTGATTCTTTTCCCACTGCCATGTGGGCTGGAGGTGGGTTGGGTGTCACTTGTGGTCAGGTCTGAAGCCAATTAATCACAATAAATGAACGGCCATTTCAATTAAATTTACAATACACAGAGGGCCAGTAAAAATGAGCTGTGGGGAAAAAATGGCTCAGAGACGGCACTTTGGACACCCATGATGTAGCAGGAGTGAGTTTAGATTTTAATTACTCTTCTTGTGTTGCGTTTGTCACAGACCAACCCATGAAAGACACCATCTGTTATCTGAAAGGACCTCAATCATGACAGTCTCCGTGTAATCTTTTAAACACTTTATTTTGCAAAGTTCCAAAGAAATTACTTTTTCTTTTCAACATCCTGCTCAGCAGCCTCTTTAGCTCTCTTGGCACGGATTCCAAAGAGGCGAGCATTGGCCCTGGCCATACGCAAGCTGGCGAAAGCCTTGAATTTCTTCTCGTCCTCAGAGATAACCCTGGGCTTTTCCTTCTTGTACACCTGGGAGGACGACAACAAAACAGTTATTTCATCTAACACCTGCAAAGGCTGGTTACTAATGATGGTGAAGCTAAAGCTTGAGTTGTACGCGGCTGTCATCAGACAAGGGGTTCAGAAGTTTCATCAATGCAATACAGAGATTCCGGAGAAATTGTCATCATCTGACTGAAGTCCAGGATGGGTACTTGGATCGGTACTCCTTGAGGCGCTGCACATTGGCCTGAAGACATTCTGTAGACCTGTTACGGCGGCGAGGGTCCACGGAGATTCCGATGGTGCGGGCCGTCTTTTTGTGGATGCCGGCGGCCTGCAGGGAACAGCAAGGTACATTAAGATTTATTTTTGCTACAGTTGAAAAATGTTTACAGAAAAGGTGTGTTTAATTTAGAAAACAGTCAGAGAGAAGGGTTCAATGCATTCATCAACATAAATACAGCAATTGCAGAGATCATCATCATTTGACTGTTGAAATACAAAGACATTCAATGCAATCCTTTAACATGTGTGCAGTTATACAGTCTGGATAGAATTCATATTAATTAGGCCTTCTTTCCCAGATGTAAAACAAGAGTGTTAATGACCAATTCCTGCTTAGACAAGATTTTATGAAAGACATTGTATTAGTTTCTTCTGTCTCCATTTTTTTATTGTACTTTCTCTTGAATTTAGATTTCAGCTTCTGTGTGTTGCCATGTTAATCTAATCTGCTCAGGGCCTTGACAATATGGAGCGCTGCCCCATGTCACACTATTAGCAATGGGGCAGTTTCTTTAACATTTCAGATTCATCTCAGTACCAGCTTGCTGGCACACTAATGTCAGCATTGTTCCGTCCTATGATCGGCTGATCAGAGCCACATCGCTCAACAGACATGTTACATACACAATGGCTATCTGAGGAGAAATTGACTTCCCTGGTGATTAGATCCATTGTACTTAACCATGTTGTATAAATTACTTGCCAACTGCTCCATATGGTGTTTTGGTGTGGATGTTTGAAGTTGTCTGAACCTTAAATCGACAATCTGTTCTATTTCTCTTGGTTACATTTGAGTGAGCACCAACTGTACAAGCACCCATGTATCACCAATCACAGGGAAATCAGTCAAATAATAAAATATGGTAATCTAAAAGGGTTGGGTGATGTGGACCTTGGCATAAATCACAATATTTTAGGGCGTATCATGATATAAATTGTAAATTGAACAAATTGTATAAAGGCTACACACCATAAGCCATAAAATGAAATACACTTTTAAAGCACATTTATTGGTAACAAACTGGCTAACTTTTCTAATGGGATGTGAGCCTTAGCACACATTGCTACTAAATAAGCAAACTGTAATTCCTGTCTGTGCATGTGAATAAATTATTGGATACTTAATTGGATAAAATGTCCTACTCCTACAATATTGGTTGTAGGAGTAAATATACATAATTTGAAAGATTTACCTTCAGTTCCTCCAGGGTGAAACCACGTCCAGCACGGACCTTGGTGTGGTATCTGATGGTGGGACACCTGACCTGCGGCCTCAGTGGTCCGGCGACAGGACGTGGAGCGATGCGGCGAGCCTTGGCCTGGTGAGCCTTTCGTCTGAGGAAAGAAACCACTGTATCAACCTGCAGTAAACCAAATAGTCTAGTACTGTTGGCAAATAATGCAACACGAACCATCTCTGCAGTTGTAGGAAAAGGGGGGTCCCTTGTTTATTCAACACAGCGCTTATATAGACCTCATGAACACCAGCAATGACGTGGATTTCCAGAATTCAGTCCTTATCTGGTCATGTTTCTTGACTGGACCTAAGTGTTTTGGCAAAACATCTTGGACTCCCCACCCATCCGAAAACATCGTGTATAACAATCAGGTCACGTTGGCCTCCCCAAGTCACGTAGCCCTCTTAAGTTCAACTAGAGTTTACCAGAAAGACAAGTCATGTGCAATGCGCCAGAAAGTACTCATTTTACAATATATTCCCCCCTTTTGGGGGTACTAAACCCCCAAAACAACAACCAATGTCGCTTGGTCCAGTCTTGGCCCCTTGGCACAGTACCCTTTTCCGAAAAGAATTCACATATGGCGTTCAAGGGGATCTCGCTGCCTTCTTGTCCTGGAACATGGGGAAGGGGAAGTGTTGTGGGCTGGGATTCGGGGCCCAGGGCAGAATTGGTTAAGAGCAATGTTTCTGCTCCCATTATCATCGCCCAGAGGATTATTGTGCCTCTGTACAAACGGTGTTAGCCATCTTCAGTCCCTTTCTTCGACCACCCGCCGATGGTCAGCACGATGTGATCTGGAGGGACCCTTTGGCTTCTTTCGTCGAGATGAGGTGGTGACTTGGCACGTCACATTTAGGAGGAGGGCGCTCATCTCACCCCTTCCTCAATGCCAGCCTCCTGGATGGATGTCCTTCTGCTCGGTCTGGCTCTTTCCTCGACTGTGGCCCTCAGGAATGGCTTGTCCCGGTTGATGCGGTCCTCCGGAATGGCTCGTCTCAGTTGGCGGGTTCCCTTGGTTGCCGCCACCTCCACTGGAACATTCCCTTCCTAACTCTAACCCTATGCTTGTTATTTGAGTGTCTGATGACTATTGCAATTCATGAGTTACCTAACTAACATATCCACTACACCCTTCAATATATAAATGTAATCTAACCGCTGTAATGTAGTGAGTATTGACATCGTTGACTACCTGTAGTCTATGGTAACTGTGTAAAATCCTTAATGCTCTAAAGTACTGTGTAGATACCTCGTTGAGCAACTGCGTACGTGTACATTCACTCAAACTATAACGCTATAAGGCAACTAGAATGGTGAGCGACTGATATACTCCTAATATAGTAAGTGTACCTAGTACATGTGTTACTACTGACTGACTGGTATTATCAACACTGATTTAACTGTAAGTGAGTGCATTGTTGTTCAGTTTTGTCAAGTCCCTTGCCCTTCTATATCAGTCCTGTCCATGGGATGGCGGTTTCCCAACCAATATTTGCACAGTTCGTGGAGAGGACTTGGTGCATAGTGACATACAGATGGTGGTGTTCAGCTCACAATCCGGCTCCCGTCCCAATTGTGTCAACAATCATACCTCATGGCTCATTGAGTCCTCTGAGTCACTGCCATCATCCTCACGATCGTCCGGATTGGGAAATCAGGCTGCTCAACCACCTTATAGGGTCCCTCTCGTCTTGGCTCATGCCACTTTCGCCTGTACACTTTGATGTACACCTGGTCGCCTGGCACACCAAACCGTCTGTGACCTTTGTCGACCAGGAACCATGTTTTTCTCCTGCACATAGATAGCGCCATGTATTGCAGTTAACATATTTTATATACTTTTCAATTCATTTTGCAACTGCTCAAGTGGGGGCCCTTTATAAGGCCCTCTCAAATGCGGTGCTGGCATGGGTCGACCCGTAAGCATCTCACGCAGTGTTAGATGTGTAATTCTGTTAGTTTGCATGCGAAAGCTCATTAATGCAAGTGGTAGTGCATCCACCCAATTTAACTTTGTGCTAGCACAGATTTTATTGAACTTGGCTTTGAGTGTCCCATTTACTCTTTCTACCATTCCCTGGGACTGGGGATGATAGACACACCCTAACCTTTGTTTTATTCGCAGTTGTTGTAGAATTCCTTTGGCTACCCAATTCACGAACGCCAGACCATTGTCTGACCTTATTTCTGATGGTATTCCAAACCTCGGATTACTTCACTTAACAAGAATTTAACAACAGTTTCCGAACTTTGATATTTTGATGGCGTCGCTTCACCCCAACGACTAAATTGGTCAATCACTACTAACCTGTACCGCTTTCCATGCACCGATCTAATCATATCTACATAACCTAGCACAGGATATTTGAATGGTCCTTCTGGAACTGGCATGTGTCCAATGGGTGTGGTTATATACCCTTTCTGACATTGTTCTGTTTCACGTTGTCCCAAGACTTCATCAACCATTGACTGTAAATATTGTGACCAATATCCTTGTTGTTTTATCTTCCTTACAACTTCCCCCTTTGCACAGTTATCTGAACTGTGCACATCTGATACAAGCAATGTAAGTAACGAGACTGGTGCAACAAGCAATCCTTCATGTGATCTCCACAAACCTTTTTCATCTTTCTCACAAGCCCTTCAATCGTTTGATTTATACCTTTGTCTGCCTCTAATTTCAGAGGGTTCTGATCGCATCTCGAAATTTTCACGTTGGGTTCGAGCTCTATTCTAACCGGGTTGGCAGATTTCACTAACCCTATGTCTGTTTCGTGTTTTGACCACAAATTTTCTGGGACATGTTTCAGCATGTCTTGTTTTAAGTCACTCTCACCTTCACTGATTTGTGACGTCTGTGGAACATCAAATGGAGTAATGATCACTTCTTTTGGTGTTGCTACATGATGGATCATAGTAGACTGTGCAGTGGTACTCAGACTGTGGTTTTGTTGCTTTTGGAATTTGTGCAAGGATGTACTTTTCCCACTTTTGGAAAGCCAGGAGCACTGGTTTTGATATATCTCCTAACCAGTACACTTTTGCTCGTGCTGTCTGAGCAGTCATTTGGAAATTTTCCTAAGCTCTATCTAATTTCACTTCCTCAGACATACATGAAATATTTACATTCAGTTTACATAAGGCATCTCTTCCTAGCAAATATAGGTTAGCTGAACTGGAGCTGTCATTGGTATTGTTTGACGCTTTCTGAAAATCCTACTGTTTTGACAAATTTGTACTACTGGTTCTTTTTAGTTATTAGTGTTACTATTGGCAGCTGACCTTTCCTTGCAAGATTCTCTGGGCCCCCTAATAACCATAATTTGGACCTCGCCATAGGTCAACTGGACCTGAAAATTGCCGTTGTGAATTTGGTCCTTGGCCTTGAGGTTGTCGATCCCCATAGCCTCCTTCGACCCAATTGGGTGCCTGCCATGGGTTGGTCTTTTGTGGCGTTCGATTTGCTCTTGGTTAAGCATATACATTGATGACAGGTGACGCTTGGACTGATGGTACTGGAGGTGGGGCTGCAGCTGGTATTACGGGTGCCTCCACACTTGGCCTTGCATCCCAGCTGAGGCTTGAGCTTTCTTTTTGTTTGACAGTTCCCCAAGTTGCAATTGGGCAACCTTTCTTTGAACTTGTCTGTCTTGCTCTTGCACCCTTTGTTCATCTCGTCGGTGCTTCTCAATAGCATGTACCACATGCTCACAGAATTCTCTGTGTGACTTTGATGCCAGTCCCACAACATCTTCCAGTCTACTTCTTACTGGAATTGGCATGGCTTCAACTACTGCCGTTCTGAATAGCGTGGTCATCAGGGGACTGTTGTCAACTTCCTCCTCAGTCTCTTGCTTCCACCTCTTCAGCTGGCGGCTGATATATTCAGCAGGGTTCTCTGTTTCAGTGAGTGGCTGTCCCTTCAGGGCCTTGGGATCAATCTTGATTGGATACTCCCTTCGCAGTGTCCCCCATAAGTCTCTGCGATAGGGATTGAACTCAATTCCATCCGCTTCTGGAGTTCGCATCCACTGATGGCCACTTAGATATAGCATGTTTTCCATTGTTGGTATCCCCAACACTCGTGCCCACACAGCCTTGATATCTCCAAGTGCCAGTATTTTGCCCACCGTTTCTTCTTCAAACGCTCTTATCCATTTGCTGGCCCCCTCATGGATACCAGGCAGCCTAGCGATCAACCCCTCAAGATCAAGTGTCTGCCAAGGAATGTACTGTCCCTGTGTTCCTTTTATTAATATTGGTAATTGATTAGCTGGGTCAGTATACCTCTCTGGAGGGTGTATGCCAGGCCTGTATCTTGAGATCATACTTTCCATTGTCTTTACCAGTTGCAGCAAAGGTAAGACTTCCCCCTAACACTTCTCTTTCTTCTGCCGCGCGTATTTTCACTGGATAACTTGCCCTTCTTTTTCCTGATAGAGCACTACGTAATCCTCCTCCTACTCCTCCTCTATTCCTCTCTTCTTGTTTTTCTTTTGCAACATTACTTTGAACATATTTTTCATTAACCTCATCTATCTCATCAAGTTCTTGAATCATAGTTCTTTCCTTTTCTCTATCCGAGTCCAAGTGCTCCAGGTTTAACCAATATGAGTGTCCATCCTTTCTTGTCATCTCTTTAAGAGCATGATCTTTGTCAGCATAACAATCCAAAACTTTTGGCTTCTTTGGTTTTGCACCCTTTCTTTCCGTGCTGCAGTATTGGGGTGGATTTTTCAACCTTTCAACTGGTGAGATAACTTCTTGCTTGTTGTCATCAATGTCAATCTCTCCTGCAAGTTGGACATTTCCTGAGATAAAAGGATAAATGCCAGATGAAGCCACTGCAAAGAACTGAGTATTAGCCTTCATGTTTTTGTTTTTTGTTTTAAATCCATCATGCCTCGACGACAACAAAACAGTTATTTCATCTAACACCTGCAAAGGCTGGTTACCAATGATGGTGAAGCTAAAGCTTGAGTTGTACGCGGCTGTCATCAGACAAGGGGTTCAGAAGTTTCATCAATGCAATACAGAGATTCCGGAGAAATTGTCATCATCTGACTGAAGTCCAGACAGGCCATAATACTCAACTGCTGGTTTGGTTATGGTCTGGAGGGTGGATGTAATAGAAATGCAACTTACAGTTTTGATGGGCATGACAGGTCCTGTGAGCTGAGTGGCCATCTTCACTTCCTCCTCCTGAAAAGATTAAACACACCACTCACCAAGTGTTGCCATGTTTGGAGAAAAACATTTGCAAATATGTGCAACTATTAAACATTTTGACCTCAATGTTTGACCTCAGTCATTTAGCATAAAACTTACAGTGCTGTCTCCCTTCCTAGGAGCAGAAGCCTTCCTGGGGAACAGGATGAGCTTGGATCGGTACTCCTTCAGTCGCTGCACATTGGCCTGAAGAGATTCTGTAGACCTGTTACGGCGGCGAGGGTCCACGGAGATTCCGATGGTGCGGGCCGTCTTTTTGTGGATGCCGGCGGCCTGCAGGGAACAGCAAGGTACATTAAGATTTATTTTTGCTACAGTTGAAAAATGTTTACAGAAAAGGTGTGTTTAATTTAGAAAACGGTCAGAGAGAAGGGTTCAATGCATTCATCAACATAAATACAGCAATTGCAGAGATCATCATTTGACTGTTGAAATACAAAGACATTCAATGCAATCCTTTAACATGTGTGCAGTTATACAGTCTGGATAGAATTCATATTAATTAGGCCTTCTTTCCCAGATGTAAAACAAGAGTGTTAATGACCAATTCCTGCTTAGACGAGATTTTATGAAAGACATTGTATTAGTTTCTTCTGTCTCCATTTTTTTATTGTACTTTCTCTTGAATTTAGATTTCAGCTTCTGTGTGTTGCCATGTTAATCTAATCTGCTCAGGGCCTTGACAATATGGAGCGCTGCCCCATGTCACACTATTAGCAATGGGGCAGTTTCTTTAACATTTCAGATTCATCTCAGTACCAGCTTGCTGGCACACTAATGTCAGCATTGTTCCGTCCTATGATCGGCTGATCAGAGCCACATCGCTCAACAGACATGTTACATACACAATGGCTATCTGAGGAGAAATTGACTTCCCTGGTGATTAGATCCATTGTACTTAACCATGTTGTATAAATTACTTGCCAACTGCTCCATATGGTGTTTTGGTGTGGATGTTTGAAGTTGTCTGAACCTTAAATCGACAATCTGTTCTATTTCTCTTGGTTACATTTGAGTGAGCACCAACTGTACAAGCACCCATGTATCACCAATCACAGGGAAATCAGTCAAATAATAAAATATGGTAATCTAAAAGGGTTGGGTGATGTGGACCTTGGCATAAATCACAATATTTTAGGGCGTATCATGATATAAATTGTAAATTGAACAAATTGTATAAAGGCTACACACCATAAGCCATAAAATGAAATACACTTTTAAAGCACATTTATTGGTAACAAACTGGCTAACTTTTCTAATGGGATGTGAGCCTTAGCACACATTGCTACTAAATAAGCAAACTGTAATTCCTGTCTGTGCATGTGAATAAATTATTGGATACTTAATTGGATAAAATGTCCTACTCCTACAATATTGGTTGTAGGAGTAAATATACATAATTTGAAAGATTTACCTTCAGTTCCTCCAGGGTGAAACGACGTCCAGCACGGACCTTGGTGTGGTATCTTATGGTGGGACACCTGACCTGCGGCCTCAGTGGTCCGGCGACAGGACGTGGAGCGATGCGGCGTGCCTTGGCCTGGCGAGCCTTTCGTCTGAGGAAAGAAACCACTGTATCAACCTGCAGTAAACCAAATAGTCTAGTACTGTTGGCAAATAATGCAACACGAACCATCTCTGCAGTTGTAGGAAAAGGGGGGGTCCCTTGTTTATTCAACACAGCGCTTATATAGACCTCATGAACACCAGCAATGACGTGGATTTCCAGAATTCAGTCCTTATCTGGTCATGTTTCTTGACTGGACCTAAGTGTTTTGGCAAAACATCTTGGACTCCCCACCCATCCGAAAACATCTTGTATAACAATCAGGTCACGTTGGCCTCCCCAAGTCACGTAGCCCTCTTAAGTTCAACTAGAGTTTACCAGAAAGACAAGTCATGTGCAATGCGCAAGAAAGTACTCATTTTACAATATATTCCCCCCTTTTGGGGGTACTAAACCCCCAAAACAACAACCAATGTCGCTTGGTCCAGTCTTGGCCCGTTGGCACAGTACCCTTTTCCGAAAAGAATTCACATATGGCGTTCAAGGGGATCTCGCTGCCTTCTTGTCCTGGAACATGGGGAAGGGGAAGTGTTGTGGGCTGGGATTCGGGGCCCAGGGCAGAATTGGTTAAGAGCAATGTTTCGGCTCCCATTATCATCGCCCAGAGGATTATTGTGCCTCTGTACAAACGGTGTTAGCCATCTTCAGTCCCTTTCTTCGACCACCCGCCGATGGTCAGCACGATGTGATCTGGAGGGACCCTTTGGCTTCTTTCGTCGAGATGAGGTGGTGACTTGGCACGTCACATTTAGGAGGAGGGCGCTCATCTCACCCCTTCCTCAATGCCAGCCTCCTGGATGGATGTCCTTCTGCTCGGTCTGGCACTTTCCTCGACTGTGGCCCTCAGGAATGGCTTGTCCCGGTTGATGCGGTCCTCCGGAATGGCTCGTCTCAGTTGGCGGGTTCCCTTGGTTGGCGCCACCTCCACTGGAACATTCCCTTCCTAACTCTAACCCTAGCAAAAATAGGTTAGCTGAACTGGAGCTGTCATTGGTATTGTTTGACGCTTTCTGAAAATCCTACTGTTTTGACAAATTTGTACTACTGGTTCTTTTTAGTTATTAGTGTTACTATTGGCAGCTGACCTTTCCTTGCAAGATTCTCTGGGCCCCCTAATAACCATAATTTGGACCTCGCCATAGGTCAACTGGACCTGAAAATTGCCGTTGTGAATTTGGTCCTTGGCCTTGAGGTTGTCGATCCCCATAGCCTCCTTCGACCCAATTGGGTGCCGGCCATGGGTTGGTCTTTTGTGGCGTTCGATTTGCTCTTGGTTAAGCATATACATTGATGACAGGTGACGCTTGGACTGATGGTACTGGAGGTGGGGCTGCAGCTGGTATTACGGGTGCCTCCACACTTGGCCTTGCATCCCAGCTGAGGCTTGAGCTTTCTTTTTGTTTGACAGTTCCCCAAGTTGCAATTGGGCAACCTTTCTTTGAACTTGTCTGTCTTGCTCTTGCACCCTTTGTTCATCTCGTCGGTGCTTCTCAATAGCATGTACCACATGCTCACAGAATTCTCTGTGTGACTTTGATGCCAGTCCCACAACATCTTCCAGTCTACTTCTTACTGGAATTGGCATGGCTTCAACTACTGCCGTTCTGAATAGCGTGGTCATCAGGGGACTGTTGTCAACTTCCTCCTCAGTCTCTTGCTTCCACCTCTTCAGCTGGCGGCTGATATATTCAGCAGGGTTCTCTGTTTCAGTGAGTGGCTGTCCCTTCAGGGCCTTGGGATCAATCTTGATTGGATACTCCCTTCGCAGTGTCCCCCATAAGTCTCTGCGATAGGGATTGAACTCAATTCCATCCGCTTCTGGAGTTCGCATCCACTGATGGCCACTTAGATATAGCATGTTTTCCATTGTTGGTATCCCCAACACTCGTGCCCACACAGCCTTGATATCTCAAAGTGCCAGTATTTTGCCCACCGTTTCTTCTTCAAACGCTCTTATCCATTTGCTGCCCCCCTCATGGATACCAGGCAGCCTAGCGATCAACCCCTCAAGATCAAGTGTCTGCCAAGGAATGTACTGTCCCTGTGTTCCTTTTATTAATATTGGTAATTGATTAGCTGGGTCAGTATACCTCTCTGGAGGGTGTATGCCAGGCCTGTATCTGAGATCATACTTTCCATTGTCTTTACCAGTTGCAGCAAAGGTAAGACTTCCCCCTAACACTTCTCTTTCTTCTGCCGCGCGTATTTTCACTGGATAACTTGCCCTTCTTTTTCCTGCTAGAGCACTACGTAATCCTCCTCCTACTCCTCTATTCCTCTCGTTTTTCTTTTGCAACATTACTTTGAACATATTTTTCCATTAACCTCATCTATCTCATCAAGTTCTTGAATCATAGTTCTTTCCTTTTCTCTATCCGAGTCCAAGTGCTCCAGGTTTAACCAATATGAGTGTCCATCCTTTCTTGTCATCTCTTTAAGAGCATGATCTTTGTCAGCATAACAATCAAACTTTTGGCTTCTTTGGTTTTGCACCCTTTCTTTCCGTGCTGCAGTATTGGGGTGGATTTTTCAACCTTTCAACTGGTGAGATAACTTCTTGCTTGTTGTCATCAATGTCAATCTCTCCTGCAAGTTGGACATTTCCTGAGATAAAAGGATGCCAGATGAAGCCACTGCAGAGAACTGAGTATTAGCCTCCATGTTTTTGTTTTTTGTTTTAAATCCATCATCGCCTTTAGCTTTCAGCATTTCGCGATTCTTTTTAATTGTTTTCCTGAACAATTCACCTTCCTTTTTAAACAATTGTATGATTTCCAACTCCTTTTCCCTTTTCTGCTGCCTCTTCTTACTTTTGTCTTTAGCTTTATAGTCTTTAATTCTGACTTCCATGTCATTACACAAACTCACATCGAATGTTCCACCTTTGGGCCAACTTGGATTTAAGCTTTTAGTACGTTTTGTCCACTTTTTGGAGATCTTCTCTATGTCATCCTTCCTTTTTTGGGTATTTTAGCCCTAAAATCATTGTTGACAGAATAGCCATTTTTAATGTTTTTCGTTCAGAAAAAATAACTGTTACTATTTGTTTATAACAAAATGAAATATTTTTACAAAAATACCTTGAACTTGGACTGTAACTATACTTTAATTTAATGACAATTGTGTTTATCCAGGTCCAAAATTAAGTATTTTCCAAATGATGTACACTAACGTGACGCATTAGAATATTCTAGACACACTAACTCTGAACACAAAAACCACTGTAAAATAAAAAGTCTTGCACTGGCGCACTTCCACTTCAACACTCTGAGGGAGGGTTGTAGCCACTCCCCTTGTAACACCTCGCTCAACACCTCCTCCAATGAATCAGTTCACATCCGGTCAATGGCACAACCACACAGCTTGACTAAATTTAAAACACTTTTAAAATAATGTGCAACAGAGTTTAATCACTATGCGGAAGAGACACGTTCTATTGTCCATTCAACTGTAACAATCATGTCCTTTCAACAAGCCTACCACCTTTACCACACTATGACGCACTTCAAATTTCTCCTTCACAACACATGAGGCTGACTAACACAGTTAAACACAGTGTCCTAACTTAGCAACTCCTGCGACAAACACAGAGATGACACACAAACTGCTTGCACTTAAGCTATGTTTCGAGTTGACCTTTTTGTTGTTCCAGAAGAGATCATTCAAACACAGTTTAATATAGGAACTATGGTGACAATACACTTAACCACACTTCTCACTTGGTTGTTTGGCACTATTTAGCTATTTATACTGGCTTATGTTGCTGTACTGTGATTAGCGTGAATACGTTTACAGCTATTCTCTTGGCCGGTCACAATGCCAAGCCACACTTTTACCCTCAGCTGACCCTCATTCATATAAACACACACACACACACACTCAAGACACTGAATAGAAAACAGCTGGAAGATTTACAGTATAAGACGAGACAGTCAGCCAAACACACACTAGAAGTCTGGAATAAGCCAATCGAACTCTGGAGTTTTATTTACATGCACGAAAACAATCACATAATTTGAGCAATTCGATTGATTGCTTCACGCCTTACTTTCCTCCAGTTTTCTAGATTAGGTATACATTAATATACTCATAAATTATTCGGTCCACCTCATAGGACTGCAAAACTGTATTCGAGTTACATCACAAAGTACACAAGAAGTCTTGCTTTATTGCAAATCTACCATGTGTAGTTTGAGTATGCTTCTCTTCTCACTAGACGTGAAATGATTCACGTGTATTTTATTAGGCGCAACCTTTTTGCTCTATAGTTCGTCACCTCCTTTGCGCGTTTGGAGGTCGTAACTACCCAGACTTGGCGCGCAACTCACGAACTCTGCGTTAATGAAGGTATCCCTCTGTACCATTTGCAGTCGGCTTCATCTTTAGCCTGACAGTTCCTCTTGAACACACTCCGGGACTCAGAGCTGCTGCAGCATAAGTCTTAAAACACACAGCCGGCAAGAGCCTCTTGCTCTTTTTCTTACACTTAACACTTCTACAACAAGCCAATCATGCTGTAATACAGCCGGACTCGAGTCATTTTTAGTTAAAACACACAAAGGTTTTTCCCACTCTCAAGTGAGGGCTACACTGTGTGAGTGTACCCCACCAACAATCTGCATTTGTATTACTCATGCAATAATAACAGGCTCTTTTATTTGGAGAAATTTAAACATTATTGCTCATTAAGTACCTCCACAACTGCATCACACTGTCAAGCCAAATGGTAGGAAATCTTACCTATTTTTACGGCCGTTGGCTTGCAGTGCTGTGCAGTTCCGGAGCCACAGGCATCAACGTCTTTCGTTCCAATCCTGTTCGTGACGCCAAATGTTGGCAAATAATGCAACACGAACCATCTCTGCAGTTGTAGGAAAAGGGGGGTCCCTTGTGTTTGAAGTTGTCTGAACCTTAAATCGACAATCTGTTCTATTTCTCTTGGTTACATTTGAGTGAGCACCAACTGTACAAGCACCCATGTATCACCAATCACAGGGAAATCAGTCAAATAATAAAATATGGTAATCTAAAAGGGTTGGGTGATGTGGACCTTGGCATAATTCACAATATTTTAGGGCGTATCATGATATAAATTGAACAAATTGTATAAAAGCTACACACCATAAGCCATAAAATGAAATACACTTTTAAAGCACATTTATTGGTAACAAACTGGCTAACTTTTCTAATGGGATGTGAGCCTTAGCACACATTGCTACTAAATAAGCAAACTAATTCCTGTCTGTGCATGTGGATAAATTATTGGATACTTAATTGGATAAAATGTCCTACTCCTACAATATTTGTTGTAGGAGTAAATATACATAATTTGAAAGATTTACCTTCAGTTCCTCCATGGTGAAACCACGTCCAGCACGGACCTTGGTGTGGTATCTGATGGTGGGACACCTGACCTGCGGCCTCAGTGGTCCGGCGACAGGACGTGGAGCGATGCGGCGTGCCTTGGCCTGGTGAGCCTTTCGTCTGAGGAAAGAAACCACTGTATCAACCTGCAGTAAACCAAATAGTCTAGTACTGTTGGCAAATAATGCAACACGAACCATCTCTGCAGTTGTAGGAAAAGGGGGGTCCCTTGTTTATTCAACACAGCGCTTATATAGACCTCATGAACACCAGCAATGACGTGGATTTCCAGAATTCAGTCCTTACCTGGTCATGTTTCTTGACTGGACCTAAGTGTTTTGGCAAAACATCTTGTATAACAATCAGGTCACGTTGGCCTCCCCAAGTCACGTAGCCCTCTTAAGTTCAACTAGAGTTTACCAGAAAGAAAAGTCATGTGCAATGCGCAAGAAAGTACTCATTTTACAATAATACTAACAGGCAACAGAAATGCATTGGTGTTGTCCTAAACCTTGCTGACATTTGCCACAAACACGATCAACATTCAACTTTTCAATAAAGATACTGCGTCACTAATCACATTAAATCACTGTATTCACACATTCAGGCAAACCACCAAAAGGATTTATATGCCATCCATTTAACGATTTTATTTTAGGTTTCAACAGATTCTCGTCATTGCTGACCGTTAATTATACTACACGTAAACGTACATGCACATGTAGCCTACCTTTGATAAATTACAGCAATTTTGTAAACCCATATAGAACGTATTGTGATACATGCAGAATATCATGACAACTAAACGTGGCATCTACACTAACCTGCGGAGCTTCCTGGCTGGCTGGTTGAACCAGGTGCGTACTCTTTTCTGCCAGTCTTTGTGGAAGTGGGGGTTCAAGATCATTCCATTCCGGCTGGGGGCCATGGTTGCCTACTTCCCTGGAACACACGATTCACCGACATGAGCTAGCTTCCATGCCGGCATCATCATGCATCTTCGCTGAGCAATGGCTGGCAGTTAGCCTCGCAAGCAGCGATTCAACCAGACATTTGTCAACAACTTCATGACACCATTAGAGTAAGTAATCGTGGGAAGCCTTCTCGGCTTCAAATTCTTATGGTAGTTACGGTATGGTAACCCTTTTGATTTGATAAATGTTTGCAGGAATGCTAGCAGGCACGCTACTGCTAGCAGACATCACTTTCAAAACAGAGGTTTTAAGGGACTTTAACATGAAAATTCAAGTCAATGTTCACCTAAATTCATAATTGACCAAATGTACTACTAAATCCCACTAACTAGACGCATACACGGTACATCTAGGGTAAGGATTGCGATAGAGTATCCTGAAATCAGTAGAAGACAACATTCGTACCTACAAGGGAGGAAAATGGCCGAAAGGAAAAAGGAAGGAGAGAAGCGGTGGATTGTGGGATATGTGTGTCCATGTGGGCGTCAACTAGCCAATCAGCGACAGCTATGTAACCAAAGAGTGTATATCACGTCCAAATAATACCTGGCTGCGACTGTTTGGATTTTCGATTATAAAGTGTTGAAACGTCCAAAACGACCAAAATATAAAAGTTTGACAAATTCACGATTGTGTTTTAGTGTTCAAAACACTAATAGATGATTGAACAGAAATGGAACAGTCAAACATGGGACATTTTGGCAAAAAACGGAAGTTAATTTCTTTTTCATGTATGTGCATGGTAGTTACAGGAAAACAATTCTGAACACATTTTAACTTTATTCCATAAAAACCAAAGATAGCTACAAGCTTATATCCTGATAGTTGTCCCTGAGTAAGGGCAAAATGACGGCTGTGTTAAAATATATCCAGCAATTCTAATCCATTAAATCAATCAAAAACACCCTTGTACAACATGTTAATACATGTAAACAAAGCACCAGCAGAAAGATCAGATCAACAGTCCGATACATTCACACAGCAACTACACCAGATGATCCTTTAACCATATTTAACATAACGGGTGTTGTAAATTGCTATGAATTACTATTGTTACTTACCAGCACCTTGTTTTTCTCCCTTTAGCCACTAGATGGGGACCTTCTACACTTTATATGACTACAAGTTCACAAAGCTGGTGATGCAGCTGGACTGAAGAAAATGCTGGTACCCATGTGGACTGATCTCCATTCAGGGTCACTCAATGCAGATAATAAAGGAGGGATTACCGCACCAGACTAGCAGGCGCAGGAACAGTGCCCTGCAATGTATTAAAACAGCCGTTTTCCATCTCATTTACTGTAGGTACAAAATGTGATATTTACAGAACGTACTCATGGTAGTCATTACAAAATCCCATGTAGATTAAAAAATCATAGATTATCCAGATTATTTTCTTAAAATAGGGCACACCAGCATTAAAGATTATATATTATTAGCATTTCTATAACACCATATTTAAAGTCAGTGTTTGGTTAGACAAAAGTTGTATCTCCTATTAAATAAGAAGAGGTGTGAGAGCACACGTTTGTCTTTATTCAGTGATTTGAAAAGCACAGCTTCATCCATCATTGATGACCTGGCCTCGACACTGCGTTCCTATCTGCACCTGAGGGCAAAGGTCAAGGAGTGCGGACTATAAGCAACAAGTGGCAGCTCGGTCAGGTGCACGGATGAAGACCATCATCAGCGAAAACAATGCACAGGCCCTCTTTTTTTTTTTTTTTACCTGTAGTGACGTGTTGAAGTATGGCATGCTAAAAGAAAATGAATAAAACTCAGACTTGTTATATCAAACATAAGGATTTTTTAATTTTCTCAAGGTGACAATTACCGTCTAGTCTTCCATCACATTTGTGCACATTTAAAATGGAGCGGAGCACCAAGAGCAAGACCCAAAATTTCTAATTTATCCATGTGATTGGGCATGTCAGTTCTGGATGATTGGTATCGGAATCGCAGAATAAAATCCTGATTGGAGCCTCCCTACATGAAACGTTTAAATATGCAGAGAAAATAACTTGTGTGAACATACACTCAGTTTACAGGACCTCCATTGCAGCAAGGTTGCTGCCATGCTCAAAGAACATAGTGTCAAGTTTGAGTGTGAACTGACAGGTTTTACTGCAGTCTATAAATCAGTGTTCTCTGAAACAAAGAGCAGCAATGTGCAAGCTGCCAAAGACGACAAGCTTGAAAATTTGCTCAAATGAAGCCTGAAAATGAACACAGTACATCAAATTCACCACGTGAATTGTATGTACTAATGTGACGATTTGGCGGACATTACTTAAAAGTACCTTAAAAGGGTGTCATACTCATCAGTAACACTTCTCTGTATAATAGGGTGCACTTCTAAATAATATGTGCCTCTAAGGCACATATTGTAATGTAGTGCCTAATTGAGTGTCCAATGAGTGCATGTTATTGTGCAAGATTATCTTTGTAATATTTTCCTGCAATATCAAAATCAAATCAACTTTATTCGTAGAGCACTTTTCCTGCAAGGACATGCAACACAAAGTGCTTTACAGAATTAAAAACAATTACCACAATTAAAAAGAAAACAATTACAAAGAAAGCCCCTCCCTCCCACCCTCCATACTAGACACACACACACACACCCATAATCACACACAGTAGGGAGACATGGCATGGCACTGAGGCAAGAGCCGTAAAAAAACGTTTCTGCAGGTGAGGACAAAGTGCAGAGTATCTGAAGTAGACTGTGCAGATTATCTGAACCAGCACCCCAATCCTCGCCAAAGCGGTGGACCAAATGTGTCATAAATCATCATAAATGAATGATTAGTGAGAAGACAAAGACAAGGGCCTACCTGAGCGTAGTTGCTGATACCAACGGTGCCAATGTCACCTTCTACTCGCACCCACTCATGCTTATCTGTGAACTTCAAAGCTGCACGGACAACAAAGAAAGAAGATTAGCAGATGAATGTGTGACTTGTATAAAAAAATAAAATGGCCCACATCCGAACGTAAGGAGTTATAGAGACACACTAAAAAGAAAAAAATGACTGTACAATATCATATTTAACATAAATCTGACATGTTTATTTAAATTAATTGAACTGCTTAGCATATCTTGACTGACATCAGATTGCCTTTAGGATGTTTAATAAATAAAGTACATATTAAAGTGACCCCCACATTCTTATAATTTTATGTGCACTCTGTGGGGAAAAAAGGTTTATCGACTAAATCCAAACAAATTGGAAGTTGACCAGCATCTTAGAACTTATGTTGGGAAAAAAAAAGTGTGACTATTTATACTTTAAGTAGGTTTTTGGATGTCACAGTGAACTTCACCTTTGACCACTCCCTTAAAACCTGATATTAAAGCTAATTTTAAAGAGGTGCAGGTTTATTTCAGGGCTAATGTTAACAAGGAGAGGAGTCTAATCACTTAGGTTGAGCAAATATAAAAACACATGAGCAAACAAATGAAAATATGGCTTGAAGTTTGTCAACACGCATGACGAGGAGAGCACAATCAGGGCTGAAAGTCCCCCCGTGTGAAGGCCTGGATAATTGCATTTAAAAACTATATTTAACACCATCGACATTTATCTGTTTTTGCTAACATGAAATACAGGTTTAGCTGTTGGCACAGCATCACATGACATTTGTTTAATACATTGCGACATGCAGCAAAACACGAGATTAGCTGTTGCTAATTAAGCCTCAAGTTCTGAGTTAATGTCTCGACTAAATTATAAAAAAAAAGGCTAGAATTATGAATAAATGAAGCTTTGTTGTGAATGGAGCTAACACGCTGCTGCTAATCTTCACGTTCAAACTTTGTTCCACAAATATGAGGTGCACTTGGAATTATAAAGTTTGTACCTGTGGACCGGGCCGCAGTGGTGGCCAGCAACCGCAGACAGCTCTTCGACCATAGCAGACGTGTGACCGGATGAGCTGCTGTCGGTGAAAGCTGACAGAGTCCGGAGGGCAAGTTCACAGACAAGCATCGTAAGACAGCTGCTCTCATCGCCATCTTCACTTCAGTGTGCGGTTCCTCTTTCGCACTGCGCGCATACACTTGACCGCGGGAACGCGCATCATCTACCTCCCCGCCGGTTTGGGGGGCGTGGCATCGTCAGAAAGGGGCAGGGTCGAAAGGAATGAAAGAAAAATTAATTAGCAAAAGCGCATGTTTTATGTTTTGCTAATATATGGCGAAATAAACCTGACCTGAATTTGTACCTAGAACTTGCTGAAAATTAAAGTGACATCTAGCGGCAAACCTTTACATTACAGCGAACCCTTAACTCTACATACTCCACACACACACACACACACACACACACACACACACACACACAGGCTTTGGTCTGTATTTTAAACAATTGTGACAGTACAAGTAAAATTACAGTCAAGTTATACTTACTATACTTGAGTAAAAGTTGGTAGTAACTTTTTGGGTCCACTGTACACTGCTAGAATTTCCCCTTGGGCCACAGAACAATAGTTTAAAAAAATTAACAATGCCATAACTTTTAAACAGTTTGTAAGAAAGTGCATCACCTTTAGAACTAAAGTACTGTATAACAATTGTTGGTAAAATGTACCAAAGTATATTCACGGTTCCTACAGATTTTACATTTCAAAACTCCATTCCATACTTTTTCTAGACCAGTATCATTAGACCGACACTATTGTTTTTATTGTAAAAATGTAAATATAAACACCCTCTGATCTCAGCCTCTCAAATGTGAATCTTTCTTTTGTCATCTATGAAAGCAGAGTGATCTTATTTGTATCAGACAGGGGCTGCCCACCTACTCATGGAGTAGGAAGCGACAACCTGAACAGTCAAGTTGCGATTAATTCAATGCCCTGGGAATACAACCTGGATGAATGACATTACTCACAGGTATATTTTCTTTGTGTTTTATGCAAAACAAGAAATTCACAGTTTGGGAAACAGTGGTTAACATTTTTGCCTCTTTCTGCTTTGTTGCAGACAAAACCACTATCTGTGCTTGACTCATGTTGATTTGGTCTGTCAAGGCCACACGGGCTGGTTTCCACCAAATTAAAACCCACCACACAGTTCTGTGTCCAGGGTGCGAAGGTCAGCTCTACTTATTTTTCCTGTAGATTTGATGATCATTTGTAGTCCGTTCCTGTCCGCCAGCTTTGTGTTAATTTCCTTCACTTCCCCCGTCAGTGGTGAGTACAACTCACTGGCGGCCTTCACACTTTCCAGGGCACCAAACTCGTCTGCAACGCAAACATGGAAGCAACGTGACACGCCTTATCTCAGTGCACAGCTTTGCTCTCTACTCTACTGTTTCTAGTACTGACAGCAAAAGTCTTTATTTGCATATGACAAATCGATTTTAATGTGACGGTTTGTTTCACAGCACAGTAAGAGAACATTCAAAACAAAACTGCTGACATGTCATGTCTTTAAGCTCCGCCCATTTCCGGTTAAACCCAACTCACTTCCAGTTTATACCCCGCCCACTCCGAGTACAGATACGAATACAGAATTTAGATGGGGGAACAGATACAGATAGTGGTGTACTCGCTCATCCCTAATAGCATGATTAGCATTATATTGTTAGCCAATATCATAAATAAATGTAAAAATTTCTAATTTATCCATGTGATTGGGCATGTCAGTTCTGGATGATTGGTATCGGAATCGCAGAATAAAATCCTGATTGGAGCCTCCCTACATGAAACGTTTAAATATGCAGAGAAAACAACTTGTGTGAACATACACTCAGTTTACAGGACCTCCATTGCAGCAAGGTTGCTGCCATGCTCAAAGAACATAGTGTCAAGTTTGAGTGTGAACTGACAGGTTTTACTGCAGTCTATAAATCAGTGTTCTCTGAATCACATCAGTCATCATCTGACTGAAGTCCAGACAGGCCATAATACTCAACTGCTGGTTTGGTTATGGTCTGGAGGGTGGATGTAATAGAAATGCAACTTACAGTTTTGATGGGCATGACAGGTCCTGTGAGCTGAGTGGCCATCTTCACTTCCTCCTCCTGAAAAGATTAAACACACCACTCACCAAGTGTTGCCATGTTTGGAGAAAAACATTTGCAAATATGTGCAACTATTAAACATTTTGACCTCAATGTTTGACCTCAGTCATTTAGCATAAAACTTACAGTGCTGTCTCCCTTCCTAGGAGCAGAAGCCTTCCTGGGGAACAGGATGAGCGTGGACCGGTACTCCTTCAGGCGCTGCACATTGGCCTGAAGAGATTCTTTAGACCTGTTACGGCGGCAAGGGTCCACAGAGATTCCGATGGTGCGGGCCGTCTTTTTGTGGATACCGGCGGCCTGCAGGGAAGAGCAAGGTGCATTAAGATTTATTTTTGCTACAGTTGAAAAATGTTTACGGAAAAGGTGTGTTTAATTTAGAAAACAGTCATCAGAGAGAAGGGTTCAATGCATTCATCAACATAAATACAGCAATTGCAGAGATCATCATCATTTGACTGTTGAAATACAAAGACATTCAATGCAATCCTTTAACATGTGTGCAGTTATACAGTCTGGATAGAATTCATATTAATTAGGCCTTCTTTCCCAGATGTAAAACAAGAGTGTTAATGACCAATTCCTGCTTAGACAAGATTTTATGAAAGACATTGTATTAGATTCTTCTGTCCATTTTTTTTTATTGTACTTTCTCTTGAATTTAGATTTCAGCTTCTGTGTGTTGCCATGTTAATCTAATCTGCTCAGGGCCTTGACAATATGGAGCGCTGCCCCATGTCACACTATTAGCAATGGGGCAGTTTCTTTAACATTTCAGATTCATCTCAGTACCAGCTTGCTGGCACACTAATGTCTGCATTGTTCCGTCCTATGATCGGCTGATCAGAGCCACATCGCTCAACAGACATGTTACATACACAATGGCTATCTGAGGAGAAATTGACTTCCCTGGTGATTAGATCCATTGTACTTAACCATGTTGTATAAATTACTTGCCAACTGCTCCATATGGTGTTTTGGCGTGGATGTTTGAAGTTGTCTGAACCTTAAATCGACAATCTGTTCTATTTCTCTTGGCTACATTTGAGTGAGCACCAACTGTACAAGCACCCATGTATCACCAATCACAGGGAAATCAGTCAAATAATAAAATATGGTAATCTAAAAGGGTTGGGTGATGTGGACCTTGGCATAAATCACAATATTTTAGGGCGTATCATGATATAAATTGTAAATTGAACAAATTGTATAAAAGCTACACACCATAAGCCATAAAATGAAATACACTTTTAAAGCACATTTATTGGTAACAAACTGGCTAACTTTTCTAATGGGATGTGAGCCTTAGCACACATTGCTACTAAATAAGCAAACTGTAATTCCTGTCTGTGCATGTGAATAAATTATTGGATACTTAATTGGATAAAATGTCCTACTCCTACAATATTGGTTGTAGGAGTAAATATACATAATTTGAAAGATTTACCTTCAGTTCCTCCAGGGTGAAACCACGTCCAGCACGGACCTTGGTGTGGTACCTTATGGTGGGACACCTGACCTGCGGCCTCAGTGGTCCGGCGACAGGACGTGGAGCGATGCGGCGTGCCTTGGCCTGGCGAGCCTTTCGTCTGAGGAAAGAAACCACTGTATCAACCTGCAGTAAACCAAATAGTCTAGTACTAACAGGCAACAGAAATGCATTTGTGTTGTCCTAAACCTTGCTGACATTTGCCACAAACACGATCAACATTCAACTTTTCAATAAAGATACTGCGTCACTAATCACATTAAATCACTGTATTCACACATTCAGGCAAACCACCAAAAGGATTTATATGCCATCCATTTAACGATTTTATTTTAGGTTTCAACAGATTCTCGTCATTGCTGACCGTTAATTATACTACACGTAAACGTACATGCACATGTAGCCTACCTTTGATAAATTACAGCAATTTTGTAAACCCATATAGAACGTATTGTGATACATGCAGAATATCATGACAACTAAACGTGGCATCTACACTAACCTGCGGAGCTTCCTGGCTGGCTGGTTGAACCAGGTGCGTACTCTTTTCTGCCAGTCTTTGTGGAAGTGGGGGTTCAAGATCATTCCATTCCGGCTGGGGGCCATGGTTGCCTACTTCCCTGGAACACACGATTCACCGACATGAGCTAGCTTCCATGCCGGCATCATCATGCATCTTCGCTGAGCAATGGCTGACAGTTAGCCTCGCAAGCAGCGATTCAACCAGACATTTGTCAACTTCATGACACCATTAGAGTAAGTAATCGTGGGAAGCCTTCTCGGCTTCAAATTCTTATGGTAGTTACGGTATGGTAACCCTTTTGCTTTGATAAATGTTTGCAGGAATGCTACCAGGCACGCTACTGCTAGCAGACATCACTTTCAAAACAGAGGTTTTAAGGGACTTTAACATGAAAATTCAAGTCAATGTTCACCTAAATTCATAATTGACCAAATGTACTACTAAATCCCACTAACTAGACGCATAAACGGTACATCTAGGGTAAGGATTGCGATAGATTATCCTGAAATCAGTAGAAGACAACATTCGTACCTACAAGGGAGGAAAATGGCCGAAAGGAAAAAGGAAGGAGAGAAGCGGTGGATTGTGGGATATGTGTGTCCATGTGGGCGTCAACTAGCCAATCAGCGACAGCTATGTAACCAAAGAGTGTATATCACGTCCAAATAATACCTGGCTGCGACTGTTTGGATTTTCGATTATAAAGTGTTGAAACGTCCAAAACGACCAAAATATAAAAGTTTGACAAATTCACGATTGTGTTTTAGTGTTCAAAACACTAATAGATGATTGAACAGAAATGGAACAGTCAAACATGGGACATTTTGGCAAAAAACGGAAGTTAATTTCTTTTTCATGTATGTGCATGGTAGTTACAGGAAAACAATTCTGAACACATTTTAACTTTATTCCATAAAAACCAAAGATAGCTACAAGCTTATATCCTGATAGTTGTCCCTGAGTAAGGGCAAAATGACGGCTGTGTTAAAATATATCCAGCAATTCTAATCCATTAAATCAATCAACACCCTTGTACAACATGTTAATACATGTAAACAAAGCACCAGCAGAAAGATCAGATCAACAGTCCGATACATTCACACAGCAACTACACCAGATGATCCTTTAACCATATTTAACTTAACGGTGTTGTAAATTGCTATGAATTACTATTATTGTTACTTACCAGCACCTTGTTTTTCTCCCTTTAGCCACTAGATGGGGACCTTCTACACTTTATATGACTACAAGTTCACAAAGCTGGTGATGCAGCTGGACTGAAGAAAATGCTGGTACCCATGTGGACTGATCTCCATTCAGGGTCACTCAATGCAGATAATAAAGGAGGGATTACCGCACCAGACTAGCAGGCGCAGGAACAGTGCCCTGCAATGTATTAAAACAGCCGTTTTCCATCTCATTTACTGTAGGTACAAAATGTGATATTTACAGAACGTACTCATGGTAGTCATTACAAAATCCCATGTAGATTAAAAAATCATAGATTATCCAGATTATTTTCTTAAAATAGGGCACACCAGCATTAAAGATTATATATTATTAGCATTTCTATAACACCATATTTAAAGTCAGTGTTTGGTTAGACAAAAGTTGTATCTCCTATTAAATAAGAAGAGGTGTGAGAGCACACGTTTGTCTTTATTCAGTGATTTGAAAAGCACAGCTTCATCCATCATTGATGACCTGGCCTCGACACTGCGTTCCTATCTGCACCTGAGGGCAAAGGTCAAGGAGTGCGGACTATAAGCAACAAGTGGCAGCTCGGTCAGGTGCACGGATGAAGACCATCATCAGCGAAAACAATGCACAGGCCCTCTTTTTTTTTTTTTTTACCTGTAGTGACGTGTTGAAGTATGGCATGCTAAAAGAAAATGAATAAAACTCAGACTTGTTATATCAAACATAAGGATTTTTTAATTTTCTCAAGGTGACAATTACCGTCTAGTCTTCCATCACATTTGTGCACATTTAAAATGGAGCGGAGCACCAAGAGCAAGACCCAAAATTTCTAATTTATCCATGTGATTGGGCATGTCAGTTCTGGATGATTGGTATCGGAATCGCAGAATAAAATCCTGATTGGAGCCTCCCTACATGAAACGTTTAAATATGCAGAGAAAATAACTTGTGTGAACATACACTCAGTTTACAGGACCTCCATTGCAGCAAGGTTGCTGCCATGCTCAAAGAACATAGTGTCAAGTTTGAGTGTGAACTGACAGGTTTTACTGCAGTCTATAAATCAGTGTTCTCTGAAACAAAGAGCAGCAATGTGCAAGCTGCCAAAGACGACAAGCTTGAAAATTTGCTCAAATGAAGCCTGAAAATGAACACAGTACATCAAATTCACCACGTGAATTGTATGTACTAATGTGACGATTTGGCGGACATTACTTAAAAGTACCTTAAAAGGGTGTCATACTCATCAGTAACACTTCTCTGTATAATAGGGTGCACTTCTAAATAATATGTGCCTCTAAGGCACATATTGTAATGTAGTGCCTAATTGAGTGTCCAATGAGTGCATGTTATTGTGCAAGATTATCTTTGTAATATTTTCCTGCAATATCAAAATCAAATCAACTTTATTCGTAGAGCACTTTTCCTGCAAGGACATGCAACACAAAGTGCTTTACAGAATTAAAAACAATTACCACAATTAAAAAGAAAACAATTACAAAGAAAGCCCCTCCCTCCCACCCTCCATACTAGACACACACACACACACCCATAATCACACACAGTAGGGAGACATGGCATGGCACTGAGGCAAGAGCCGTAAAAAAACGTTTCTGCAGGTGAGGACAAAGTGCAGAGTATCTGAAGTAGACTGTGCAGATTATCTGAACCAGCACCCCAATCCTCGCCAAAGCGGTGGACCAAATGTGTCATAAATCATCATAAATGAATGATTAGTGAGAAGACAAAGACAAGGGCCTACCTGAGCGTAGTTGCTGATACCAACGGTGCCAATGTCACCTTCTACTCGCACCCACTCATGCTTATCTGTGAACTTCAAAGCTGCACGGACAACAAAGAAAGAAGATTAGCAGATGAATGTGTGACTTGTATAAAAAAATAAAATGGCCCACATCCGAACGTAAGGAGTTATAGAGACACACTAAAAAGAAAAAAATGACTGTACAATATCATATTTAACATAAATCTGACATGTTTATTTAAATTAATTGAACTGCTTAGCATATCTTGACTGACATCAGATTGCCTTTAGGATGTTTAATAAATAAAGTACATATTAAAGTGACCCCCACATTCTTATAATTTTATGTGCACTCTGTGGGGAAAAAAGGTTTATCGACTAAATCCAAACAAATTGGAAGTTGACCAGCATCTTAGAACTTATGTTGGGAAAAAAAAAGTGTGACTATTTATACTTTAAGTAGGTTTTTGGATGTCACAGTGAACTTCACCTTTGACCACTCCCTTAAAACCTGATATTAAAGCTAATTTTAAAGAGGTGCAGGTTTATTTCAGGGCTAATGTTAACAAGGAGAGGAGTCTAATCACTTAGGTTGAGCAAATATAAAAACACATGAGCAAACAAATGAAAATATGGCTTGAAGTTTGTCAACACGCATGACGAGGAGAGCACAATCAGGGCTGAAAGTCCCCCCGTGTGAAGGCCTGGATAATTGCATTTAAAAACTATATTTAACACCATCGACATTTATCTGTTTTTGCTAACATGAAATACAGGTTTAGCTGTTGGCACAGCATCACATGACATTTGTTTAATACATTGCGACATGCAGCAAAACACGAGATTAGCTGTTGCTAATTAAGCCTCAAGTTCTGAGTTAATGTCTCGACTAAATTATAAAAAAAAAGGCTAGAATTATGAATAAATGAAGCTTTGTTGTGAATGGAGCTAACACGCTGCTGCTAATCTTCACGTTCAAACTTTGTTCCACAAATATGAGGTGCACTTGGAATTATAAAGTTTGTACCTGTGGACCGGGCCGCAGTGGTGGCCAGCAACCGCAGACAGCTCTTCGACCATAGCAGACGTGTGACCGGATGAGCTGCTGTCGGTGAAAGCTGACAGAGTCCGGAGGGCAAGTTCACAGACAAGCATCGTAAGACAGCTGCTCTCATCGCCATCTTCACTTCAGTGTGCGGTTCCTCTTTCGCACTGCGCGCATACACTTGACCGCGGGAACGCGCATCATCTACCTCCCCGCCGGTTTGGGGGGCGTGGCATCGTCAGAAAGGGGCAGGGTCGAAAGGAATGAAAGAAAAATTAATTAGCAAAAGCGCATGTTTTATGTTTTGCTAATATATGGCGAAATAAACCTGACCTGAATTTGTACCTAGAACTTGCTGAAAATTAAAGTGACATCTAGCGGCAAACCTTTACATTACAGCGAACCCTTAACTCTACATACTCCACACACACACACACACACACACACACACACACACACACACACACAGGCTTTGGTCTGTATTTTAAACAATTGTGACAGTACAAGTAAAATTACAGTCAAGTTATACTTACTATACTTGAGTAAAAGTTGGTAGTAACTTTTTGGGTCCACTGTACACTGCTAGAATTTCCCCTTGGGCCACAGAACAATAGTTTAAAAAAATTAACAATGCCATAACTTTTAAACAGTTTGTAAGAAAGTGCATCACCTTTAGAACTAAAGTACTGTATAACAATTGTTGGTAAAATGTACCAAAGTATATTCACGGTTCCTACAGATTTTACATTTCAAAACTCCATTCCATACTTTTTCTAGACCAGTATCATTAGACCGACACTATTGTTTTTATTGTAAAAATGTAAATATAAACACCCTCTGATCTCAGCCTCTCAAATGTGAATCTTTCTTTTGTCATCTATGAAAGCAGAGTGATCTTATTTGTATCAGACAGGGGCTGCCCACCTACTCATGGAGTAGGAAGCGACAACCTGAACAGTCAAGTTGCGATTAATTCAATGCCCTGGGAATACAACCTGGATGAATGACATTACTCACAGGTATATTTTCTTTGTGTTTTATGCAAAACAAGAAATTCACAGTTTGGGAAACAGTGGTTAACATTTTTGCCTCTTTCTGCTTTGTTGCAGACAAAACCACTATCTGTGCTTGACTCATGTTGATTTGGTCTGTCAAGGCCACACGGGCTGGTTTCCACCAAATTAAAACCCACCACACAGTTCTGTGTCCAGGGTGCGAAGGTCAGCTCTACTTATTTTTCCTGTAGATTTGATGATCATTTGTAGTCCGTTCCTGTCCGCCAGCTTTGTGTTAATTTCCTTCACTTCCCCCGTCAGTGGTGAGTACAACTCACTGGCGGCCTTCACACTTTCCAGGGCACCAAACTCGTCTGCAACGCAAACATGGAAGCAACGTGACACGCCTTATCTCAGTGCACAGCTTTGCTCTCTACTCTACTGTTTCTAGTACTGACAGCAAAAGTCTTTATTTGCATATGACAAATCGATTTTAATGTGACGGTTTGTTTCACAGCACAGTAAGAGAACATTCAAAACAAAACTGCTGACATGTCATGTCTTTAAGCTCCGCCCATTTCCGGTTAAACCCAACTCACTTCCAGTTTATACCCCGCCCACTCCGAGTACAGATACGAATACAGAATTTAGATGGGGGAACAGATACAGATAGTGGTGTACTCGCTCATCCCTAATAGCATGATTAGCATTATATTGTTAGCCAATATCATAAATAAATGTAAAAATTTCTAATTTATCCATGTGATTGGGCATGTCAGTTCTGGATGATTGGTATCGGAATCGCAGAATAAAATCCTGATTGGAGCCTCCCTACATGAAACGTTTAAATATGCAGAGAAAACAACTTGTGTGAACATACACTCAGTTTACAGGACCTCCATTGCAGCAAGGTTGCTGCCATGCTCAAAGAACATAGTGTCAAGTTTGAGTGTGAACTGACAGGTTTTACTGCAGTCTATAAATCAGTGTTCTCTGAATCACATCAGTCATCATCTGACTGAAGTCCAGACAGGCCATAATACTCAACTGCTGGTTTGGTTATGGTCTGGAGGGTGGATGTAATAGAAATGCAACTTACAGTTTTGATGGGCATGACAGGTCCTGTGAGCTGAGTGGCCATCTTCACTTCCTCCTCCTGAAAAGATTAAACACACCACTCACCAAGTGTTGCCATGTTTGGAGAAAAACATTTGCAAATATGTGCAACTATTAAACATTTTGACCTCAATGTTTGACCTCAGTCATTTAGCATAAAACTTACAGTGCTGTCTCCCTTCCTAGGAGCAGAAGCCTTCCTGGGGAACAGGATGAGCGTGGACCGGTACTCCTTCAGGCGCTGCACATTGGCCTGAAGAGATTCTTTAGACCTGTTACGGCGGCAAGGGTCCACAGAGATTCCGATGGTGCGGGCCGTCTTTTTGTGGATACCGGCGGCCTGCAGGGAAGAGCAAGGTGCATTAAGATTTATTTTTGCTACAGTTGAAAAATGTTTACGGAAAAGGTGTGTTTAATTTAGAAAACAGTCATCAGAGAGAAGGGTTCAATGCATTCATCAACATAAATACAGCAATTGCAGAGATCATCATCATTTGACTGTTGAAATACAAAGACATTCAATGCAATCCTTTAACATGTGTGCAGTTATACAGTCTGGATAGAATTCATATTAATTAGGCCTTCTTTCCCAGATGTAAAACAAGAGTGTTAATGACCAATTCCTGCTTAGACAAGATTTTATGAAAGACATTGTATTAGATTCTTCTGTCCATTTTTTTTTATTGTACTTTCTCTTGAATTTAGATTTCAGCTTCTGTGTGTTGCCATGTTAATCTAATCTGCTCAGGGCCTTGACAATATGGAGCGCTGCCCCATGTCACACTATTAGCAATGGGGCAGTTTCTTTAACATTTCAGATTCATCTCAGTACCAGCTTGCTGGCACACTAATGTCTGCATTGTTCCGTCCTATGATCGGCTGATCAGAGCCACATCGCTCAACAGACATGTTACATACACAATGGCTATCTGAGGAGAAATTGACTTCCCTGGTGATTAGATCCATTGTACTTAACCATGTTGTATAAATTACTTGCCAACTGCTCCATATGGTGTTTTGGCGTGGATGTTTGAAGTTGTCTGAACCTTAAATCGACAATCTGTTCTATTTCTCTTGGCTACATTTGAGTGAGCACCAACTGTACAAGCACCCATGTATCACCAATCACAGGGAAATCAGTCAAATAATAAAATATGGTAATCTAAAAGGGTTGGGTGATGTGGACCTTGGCATAAATCACAATATTTTAGGGCGTATCATGATATAAATTGTAAATTGAACAAATTGTATAAAAGCTACACACCATAAGCCATAAAATGAAATACACTTTTAAAGCACATTTATTGGTAACAAACTGGCTAACTTTTCTAATGGGATGTGAGCCTTAGCACACATTGCTACTAAATAAGCAAACTGTAATTCCTGTCTGTGCATGTGAATAAATTATTGGATACTTAATTGGATAAAATGTCCTACTCCTACAATATTGGTTGTAGGAGTAAATATACATAATTTGAAAGATTTACCTTCAGTTCCTCCAGGGTGAAACCACGTCCAGCACGGACCTTGGTGTGGTACCTTATGGTGGGACACCTGACCTGCGGCCTCAGTGGTCCGGCGACAGGACGTGGAGCGATGCGGCGTGCCTTGGCCTGGCGAGCCTTTCGTCTGAGGAAAGAAACCACTGTATCAACCTGCAGTAAACCAAATAGTCTAGTACTAACAGGCAACAGAAATGCATTTGTGTTGTCCTAAACCTTGCTGACATTTGCCACAAACACGATCAACATTCAACTTTTCAATAAAGATACTGCGTCACTAATCACATTAAATCACTGTATTCACACATTCAGGCAAACCACCAAAAGGATTTATATGCCATCCATTTAACGATTTTATTTTAGGTTTCAACAGATTCTCGTCATTGCTGACCGTTAATTATACTACACGTAAACGTACATGCACATGTAGCCTACCTTTGATAAATTACAGCAATTTTGTAAACCCATATAGAACGTATTGTGATACATGCAGAATATCATGACAACTAAACGTGGCATCTACACTAACCTGCGGAGCTTCCTGGCTGGCTGGTTGAACCAGGTGCGTACTCTTTTCTGCCAGTCTTTGTGGAAGTGGGGGTTCAAGATCATTCCATTCCGGCTGGGGGCCATGGTTGCCTACTTCCCTGGAACACACGATTCACCGACATGAGCTAGCTTCCATGCCGGCATCATCATGCATCTTCGCTGAGCAATGGCTGACAGTTAGCCTCGCAAGCAGCGATTCAACCAGACATTTGTCAACTTCATGACACCATTAGAGTAAGTAATCGTGGGAAGCCTTCTCGGCTTCAAATTCTTATGGTAGTTACGGTATGGTAACCCTTTTGCTTTGATAAATGTTTGCAGGAATGCTACCAGGCACGCTACTGCTAGCAGACATCACTTTCAAAACAGAGGTTTTAAGGGACTTTAACATGAAAATTCAAGTCAATGTTCACCTAAATTCATAATTGACCAAATGTACTACTAAATCCCACTAACTAGACGCATAAACGGTACATCTAGGGTAAGGATTGCGATAGATTATCCTGAAATCAGTAGAAGACAACATTCGTACCTACAAGGGAGGAAAATGGCCGAAAGGAAAAAGGAAGGAGAGAAGCGGTGGATTGTGGGATATGTGTGTCCATGTGGGCGTCAACTAGCCAATCAGCGACAGCTATGTAACCAAAGAGTGTATATCACGTCCAAATAATACCTGGCTGCGACTGTTTGGATTTTCGATTATAAAGTGTTGAAACGTCCAAAACGACCAAAATATAAAAGTTTGACAAATTCACGATTGTGTTTTAGTGTTCAAAACACTAATAGATGATTGAACAGAAATGGAACAGTCAAACATGGGACATTTTGGCAAAAAACGGAAGTTAATTTCTTTTTCATGTATGTGCATGGTAGTTACAGGAAAACAATTCTGAACACATTTTAACTTTATTCCATAAAAACCAAAGATAGCTACAAGCTTATATCCTGATAGTTGTCCCTGAGTAAGGGCAAAATGACGGCTGTGTTAAAATATATCCAGCAATTCTAATCCATTAAATCAATCAACACAATCAACACCCTTGTACAACATGTTAATACATGTAAACAAAGCACCAGCAGAAAGATCAGATCAACAGTCCGATACATTCACACAGCAACTACACCAGATGATCCTTTAACCATATTTAACTTAACGGTGTTGTAAATTGCTATGAATTACTATTATTGTTACTTACCAGCACCTTGTTTTTCTCCCTTTAGCCACTAGATGGGGACCTTCTACACTTTATATGACTACAAGTTCACAAAGCTGGTGATGCAGCTGGACTGAAGAAAATGCTGGTACCCATGTGGACTGATCTCCATTCAGGGTCACTCAATGCAGATAATAAAGGAGGGATTACCGCACCAGACTAGCAGGCGCAGGAACAGTGCCCTGCAATGTATTAAAACAGCCGTTTTCCATCTCATTTACTGTAGGTACAAAATGTGATATTTACAGAACGTACTCATGGTAGTCATTACAAAATCCCATGTAGATTAAAAAATCATAGATTATCCAGATTATTTTCTTAAAATAGGGCACACCAGCATTAAAGATTATATATTATTAGCATTTCTATAACACCATATTTAAAGTCAGTGTTTGGTTAGACAAAAGTTGTATCTCCTATTAAATAAGAAGAGGTGTGAGAGCACACGTTTGTCTTTATTCAGTGATTTGAAAAGCACAGCTTCATCCATCATTGATGACCTGGCCTCGACACTGCGTTCCTATCTGCACCTGAGGGCAAAGGTCAAGGAGTGCGGACTATAAGCAACAAGTGGCAGCTCGGTCAGGTGCACGGATGAAGACCATCATCAGCGAAAACAATGCACAGGCCCTCTTTTTTTTTTTTTTTACCTGTAGTGACGTGTTGAAGTATGGCATGCTAAAAGAAAATGGATAAAACTCAGACTTGTTATATCAAACATAAGGATTTTTTAATTTTCTCAAGGTGACAATTACCGTCTAGTCTTCCATCACATTTGTGCACATTTAAAATGGAGCGGAGCACCAAGAGCAAGACCCAAAATTTCTAATTTATCCATGTGATTGGGCATGTCAGTTCTGGATGATTGGTATCGGAATCGCAGAATAAAATCCTGATTGGAGCCTCCCTACATGAAACGTTTAAATATGCAGAGAAAATAACTTGTGTGAACATACACTCAGTTTACAGGACCTCCATTGCAGCAAGGTTGCTGCCATGCTCAAAGAACATAGTGTCAAGTTTGAGTGTGAACTGACAGGTTTTACTGCAGTCTATAAATCAGTGTTCTCTGAAACAAAGAGCAGCAATGTGCAAGCTGCCAAAGACGACAAGCTTGAAAATTTGCTCAAATGAAGCCTGAAAATGAACACAGTACATCAAATTCACCACGTGAATTGTATGTACTAATGTGACGATTTGGCGGACATTACTTAAAAGTACCTTAAAAGGGTGTCATACTCATCAGTAACACTTCTCTGTATAATAGGGTGCACTTCTAAATAATATGTGCCTCTAAGGCACATATTGTAATGTAGTGCCTAATTGAGTGTCCAATGAGTGCATGTTATTGTGCAAGATTATCTTTGTAATATTTTCCTGCAATATCAAAATCAAATCAACTTTATTCGTAGAGCACTTTTCCTGCAAGGACATGCAACACAAAGTGCTTTACAGAATTAAAAACAATTACCACAATTAAAAAGAAAACAATTACAAAGAAAGCCCCTCCCTCCCACCCTCCATACTAGACACACACACACACACACCCATAATCACACACAGTAGGGAGACATTAGGGTGGCCCTCTGTAAGGGGGTGAAATTTCAAACGAATAATGTCTATGCTCCAAACCCGGATTCTTGTTCCTTTTGACCCAGAAACGTGCTGTGCAAAGTTTCGTTGAAATCGGAATATATTTAACCGGTGCTCAACGACTCTGAAATTTTACTCAGCGAACACTAGTCACAAGCACTCCGGGTCCCCCTCCCACGTTGCTCTCGTGGGAGTATTAGCCGCTTTCCTCTCCTGGCGGGGGTTATGTGGCTGCTAGCCACTCATTGTCGCCCGGTCCGTGCAAGCGTTCCCTTCCTGGTGTCCGGGAACTGGCGCCGATGGTCCGCGACGACCTGGACGAGGAACTGCAGTTGTTCTTCGTCCTTCGTCAGGAGCCGGTTATATTCCTGAATCAGGGCGACGCCTCGTTCCGCATGGTCATTGGTGACCGACAGCTTCCCCAGCGCTTTGCACGCCTTGCCGTACGCCTCATCCTTCTTCCAGTCTGCCGGTTCCAACGCCAGGAATCCCTTGTCGATGGACATCTTGTCGAAGAACGAGGACGTATTGGAGGTCACGAAGTCCTCAAGGCTGCAGCCGCTGATCGCTGAAGCGGGAATGGTCACTTGCTTCTGGGCTGTGTCGTTGCCATCCTTCTCCTCAATCGCCGCTACCATCTTCTTCTTTGTTTCTGATGAAACCCGGTCGTCGAAGAACGCCAGGGCTACCAGCTCTTCCGAGAGGTACCAGAGGTGGCCGAGGAGCTTGTTTGTCGCGGCCTTGGAGACCTCCGCGTCCTCGTACCCGTCCAGTGCCTGAAGCAGCTGAAGATCGTTGAGCGGAGCCGCGACAGCAAGTGGGGCTTGCGTCCAGGCTTTGCTGTAGAGGCGGGCGGAGAACATGGCCACCCTCAACAGTCCGCGCTCCTCCTTCGGCGTCAGTTTGAACTGTCCCCTGAACAGCCACACCTTGAGCGAGTACAGCACCTTGCTCATCCACCGAGCGTGGTGCATGGGGCCAGGGGCACGGAAGCGGATTCCACGGGGAGGTACGCCGCCGAGAAAGATGACGGTTAGTTCCAGAAGTTCCCGGTAGTCGTCCCGAAGGTCTGTCCGCTCTTTCAGGGCCTGAAGGAACCACTCGATGTCGACCTCTCCTGCTCCATCCTCGATCGGCTGGAACTCGCCTTGGTTGATGAAGGGCCACCTCTCCTGGAAACGCTTGAACAGCAGGACAGCAGGCCCTGTAGTTGGCCCCATCACCGACGTGAAGACCGCCTCGATCACGAGCTCGAGAATGTGATGCCGGCAGGCGAGGTAGAGGAGGTCGCTCTTCAGCTGCCGCTCAATCAGGGTACACGCCCCGGTGTGGCGACCCGTGTTGGATCAGAACGCACTCCAGAAACATGCAAACACGTTGAAAAAGTACTGCCAAGCACTAGACAAATCCTAGACAGAGGAAAAGGAGCACTAGACGAGAGTTGCCACACACAGTCCTTGGTCCATAGTCCACCAACGAGAGCACCTGAGAACAGAGCCGCGGCATTTGTCACCGACAAAGCCCCTGTATCGTTGAACGTGAAAATGATCTTATATAGTAAAACTTTAAGGTCGTTGAGCACCGGGTAAATATTATTCGATTTAAAAAAAAAAATTACTCGCGTGGTTTTCTCATGGAGTGGAACAAGAATCTGGGTTTGGAGACTGAATTTTCAAACTTTCGAAAATAAGGGCCACCCTAGGAGACATGGCATGGCATTGAGGCAATAGCCGTAAAAAAACACAAAAAAAACGTTTCTGCAGGTGAGGACAAAGTGCAGAGTATCTGAAGTAGACTGTGCAGATTATCTGAACCAGCACCCCAATCCTCGCCAAAGCGGTGGACCAAATGTGTCATAAATCATCATAAATGAATGATTAGTGAGAAGACAAAGACAAGGGCCTACCTGAGCGTAGTTGCTGATACCAACGGTGCCAATGTCACCTTCTACTCGCACCCACTCATGCTTATCTGTGAACTTCAAAGCTGCACGGACAACAAAGAAAGAAGATTAGCAGATGAATGTGTGACTTGTATAAAAAAATAAAATGGCCCACATCCGAACGTAAGGAGTTATAGAGACACACTAAAAAGAAAAAAAATGACTGTACAATATCATATTTAACATAAATCTGACATGTTTATTTAAATTAATTGAACTGCTTAGCATATCTTGACTGACATCAGATTGCCTTTAGGATGTTTAATAAATAAAGTACATATTAAAGTGACCCCCACATTCTTATAATTTTATGTGCACTCTGTGGGGAAAAAAGGTTTATCGACTAAATCCAAACAAATTGGAAGTTGACCAGCATCTTAGAACTTATGTTGGAAAAAAAAAGTGTGACTATTTATACTTAATTTAAGTAGGTTTTTGGATGTCACAGTGAACTTCACCTTTGACCACTCCCTTAAAACTGATATTAAAGCTAATTTTAAAGAGGTGCAGGTTTATTTCAGGGCTAATGTTAACAAGGAGAGGAGTCTAATCACTTAGGTTGAGCAAATATAAAAACACATGAGCAAACAAATGAAAATATGGCTTGAACAGTTTGTCAACACGCATGACGAGGAGAGCACAATCAGGGCTGAAAGTCCCCCTGTGTGAAGGCCTGGATAACTGCATTTAAAAACTATATTTAACACCATCGACATTTTTCTGTTTTTGCTAACATGAAATACAGGTTTAGCTGTTGGCACAGCATCACATGACATTTGTTTAATACATTGCGACATGCAGCAAAACACGAGATTAGCTGTTGCTAATTAAGCCTCAAGTTCTGAGTTAATGTCTCGACTAAATTATAAAAAAAAAGGCTAGAATTATGAATAAATGAAGCTTTGTTGTGAATGGAGCTAACACGCTGCTGCTAATCTTCACGTTCAAACTTTGTTCCACAAATATGAGGTCCACTTGGAATTATAAAGTTTGTACCTGTGGACCGGGCCGCAGTGGTGGCCAGCAACCGCAGACAGCTCTTCGACCATAGCAGACGTGTGACCGGATGAGCTGCTGTCGGTGAAAGCTGACAGAGTCCGGAGGGCAAGTTCACAGACAAGCATCGTAAGACAGCTGCTCTCATCGCCATCTTCACTTCAGTGTGCGGTTCCTCTTTCGCACTGCGCGCATACACTTGACCGCGGGAACGCGCATCATCTACCTCCCCGCCGGTTTGGGGGGCGTGGCATCGTCAGAAAGGGGCAGGGTCTAAATGAATGAAAGAAAAATTAATTAGCAAAAGCGCATGTTTTATGTTTTGCTAATATATGGCGAAATAAACCTGACCGGAATTTGTACCTAGAACTTGCTGAAAATTAAAGGGATAGGTGCTTAGTGACATCTAGCGGCAAACCTTTACATTACAGCGAACCCTTAACTCTTCATGTCTTCGCCACACACACACAAAAAAGGCTTTGGTCTGTATTTTAAACAATTGTGACAGTACAAGTAAAATTACAGTCAAGTTATACTTACTATACTTGAGTAAAAGTTGGTAGTAACTTTTTGGCTCCACTGTACACCGCTAGAATTTCCCCTTGGGCCACAGAATAATAGTTTTAAAAACCTTAATGGCATAACTAACAGTTTGTAAGAAAGTGCATCACCTTTAGAATTAAGAAGTACTGTACAAAAAATAGTTGGTAAAATGCACCAAAGTATATTCAATGTTCCAACAGATTATACATTTCAAAACTCCATTCCATACTTTTTCTAGACCTGTATCATTAGACCGACACTATTGTTTTTATTGTAAAAATGTAAATATAAATACCCTCTGATCTCAGCCTCTCAAATGTGAATTTTTTTTGTCATCTATGAAAGCAGAGTGATCATATTTGTATCAGACAGGGGCTGCCCACCTACTCATGGAGTAGGAGGCGACAACCTCAACAGTCAAGTTGCGATTAATTCAATGCCCTGGGAATACAACCTGGATGAATGACATTACTCACAGGTATATTTTCTTTGTGTTTTATGCAAAACAAGAAATTCACAGTTTGGGAAACAGTGGTTAACATTTTTGCCTCTTTCTGCTTTGTTGCAGACAAAACCACTATCTGTGCTTAACTCATGTTGATTTGGTCTGTCAAGGCCACACGGGCTGGTTTCCACCAAATTAAAACCCACCGCACAGTCTGTGTCCAGGGTGCGAGGGGTGCGAAGGTCAGCTCTACTTATTTTTCCTGTAGATTTGATGATCATTTGTAGTCTGTTCCTGTCCTGTTTGGTTGCAGAGCCAAACCAGACAGTGACCTGTAGACTGAATGGTTGCAGAACAAAACTGGGTTTGCATCTCTTGGGGTAGATTGAACTTCCTGAGTTGTTATAGGAATTCCACGCTCTGCTGAGACTTTTGTTGTACAATGGCTATCTGGGAGTAACAGGTACCGTAAAATAGTTGACCGGCATTATGGTTTCTCGACAAGTTGTTTCATACAAAACACTGCGCTTGCACCACAGGCAAGGGGCAATGTTTTGTATGAAACAACTGGTCAATTAAGGTCAAGACCTGAAGTACAGTAATATCCAAACTGCACAAGCTAAGGCAGTGTGTGTGTGTGTGTTTCATATATCAACATAAGAAATTCAAACAATATACAAGAAAAGATTAAATAATGCAGATGTATGACATTTATTTAGACGTACAGGACAGAATCTTTTGGAGTCCATAAATGACTGAATTGAAGTAAATATCATTTGAGTGGCAGTACTGTGAAGATTGACATTACAGGTGCTTAAGTTTTATACTCAACCAACTCCAGATCTTTGTCAACAAGCTAATTTGTAGTATTTTTGAGGTTAAAGCATTTCAGAATAATGGACAGAATAACTGACAATGGGTGGGCTCATAGTGGATGAGTACATTTCGTGTCTGCTGGACAATGATGATTTAAATGTCGACTTACTGTCAAACAAGCAGGGCCCTAATATGTATGATCACAAACCTTGTAGAAAATACAAACAGTAATTGTCATGATTTAAAAATTTAGCCTTACAATAAAGGATGGTCTCCTTCAGTAATTGAGCAACCGAGCTTTTGACAGATAAAAAAAAACCAAACCCATTCCACCAATGACCACAAAGATTCCTTCCCCAAACATGGGAAAGGTCAGAGGTCACTACATTACACAGAGGTACCCTCAGCGGGAACTGTTGACTTGTTGTCATCAGGCTTCATGGCTGGGAAGAGCAACACCTCCTGAGAAAGAACACACACACAGTTACGGAAACTTACATCAAAATGACCAGATCAGTTTTTAAAGCATCCATGTTCAGCTGAAAAACATCAATGTGACAGTGGTGATGTCACTCTGCATTTATAAAGACTTTACCTTGATATTATTGGAATTGGTGAGAAACATGGCGAGACGGTCAATGCCCATTCCCCAGCCAGCTGTTGGTGGAAGACCATATTCCAGCGCTGTGCAGAAGGTCTCATCAATAAACATGGCCTCGTCATCACCCTCGGCCTTGGCCTGAAAAACATTATATTGCGGACATGTTGTTAGGGATTGATTATGGGATGTCTCATATCTTAAAATCAAATCAAACTTCATTTATGAAGCACTTTTCATACATTAAAAATGCAACTCATTGTTAAAAACAATGCTGATAACCCCCTCCTCTATCACCTCTTGCATTAATTAACTGGATTCTTATTCGTGTATTAATTACCTGCCTTATTTAGTGCAATAACTAAATGAAATGCCTAGAACAAAATTGTATCCTATTTGACAGAAACCTAAATTTTATTTGATGCTTGTTTAAAGTAATACAAATACACAGGAAATTAATTGTTATATAAATGTGTCCTCTATAAACAGCATAAATGGTTATGATGGTTACTACCAGGCTTATAATAGCACAAGTGTATCCAAGTTGCAGCCCTATTAAAACTACTTTGACAGAAAGAAGAGGTTTTATGTGATTGCTAACGTTTAAATTACACTTTTATTTACAAAAAACATCTCCACTCACTGTGTTCATTTGTCATTAAATGCAGGTGTCGTGTTTGAATAAAACACTTGTAAAAATTGTAAGATGAAGCAAACATTCTTTGGTGAACGACTCAACATCAACTGGTGAGCTACTTCGAGCATACGAGCTACCTGTTGGAGACCCCTGTGATAGTGTCTCCATCCAGTCAATTGTAATTGTAACTGTACCATGTGCAATGTGATCATGTTAGCATTTATCAAATTTTAACACACCTTGGCTTGCTGCTCAAAAAGCTCCCTTTGTCTGATGGGGTCATTCAACTCCGTGTAGGCATTGCAGATTTCCTTCTTCATCACAAAGAGCTCAAAGCGCTCCGTTAGGCCTTTCTGTGATCGATGCCTATAACAAGTTGGCATTTAAATTGTCACATTGGAACAGCTCAAAATGGATCACTGACAAGACTTGAGACGAGATCAGATGTTAATCACCATTTTGCTAAGGGGCTCATGATTTGGGGGTGATCACAGATGAATGTAGGGTTGACACAGGTGACCTCCAGGAAATCTCCAACAAGCTGAGAGAAAAAACAGATTGGTTTAAGTGAGATGTAAGTGTGGCTAGCACTGTACAAAACAATGTATAAATAAAGCACCTTGTCCAGGAGGCGGGCAGTGGTTCTGGGAGGAGGACATTCAACTCCCTTCTGGGCACACAGGTCATCAAAGAATTTACGCGTCTCTGAAGGCAAATTTGGAAAGAGGACATTTGCCTTACCTTTATAGCCCTTTGTCAAAAAACTATGACTGTCAGTATTGTGCTAACTTTTTCTTCAACTTACCCTCACTGTCGTAGCTGTCAGTGGGAGGAAATTTGACTCCCATTAACTTCTCAAGGTCGTGTGTCATGCTCACTCTTCGAAACGGCGGTGTGAAGTCGATCTCATAGGCTTGTCCTTCTGGACCCTCAGGGTGATAAGTCACCTTGTACCCTCCTGTGATGTGCTTCACCATGCCTGTGAGTAAACCACAACAAGTCTTTTATAAATGTATTCATGTTATAACATGGAACAGTTTTAGGTTAAAATTACATTTCCTTAATTCCTGCTGTAATGTGTTTTCTATTTGTCTCCAGTATGTACTAATACAAGTGTATATGTTGGGTGAATACTGCCCCTAAAAGAAAGCAACAATATATTATTCTACAATACTGTATGCAGTATGAGACCTGACCAGAAAGTGAGAGTCTAAAAACAATCACATTTGTATGACTGTGTACTGCATAGACCAAGGCTGCATAAAAATATAAGCATTTTGCAAGTCACCTTTTCGCCACAAATTATGATTATTACATGTTAAAATGTGCTATATATTTTATATGTATAAAATCCAATTGCCAATTCTGGCAATACGATGCGATAAGATTCACCCTCTTCATAGTGCGATATGATGCAATAATCATTTAATTGAAATCAATGCGATCCGATACAATGTGGTGCAATTTCTTGCGATATGATGCAATTCAACATGATGCAAATATGCAAAGGAAAAAAATGGAATTCAGTATGGTCCTCCAAAAAGGATTTGACTTTATTCCTTATAGGCACTTGGCAGTGTCAGGATCCCCCTCCCCCACCTTTCATTTCTTCATCCTTGATGCCTTGGAAGCTTTGATAGTTAACAACCTCTGTTCATGACAGAGACTCCTGTTTTTGATCATATGTTTTTTGTGCATCTTCGCAGTGGGATGCATCTTTGGCCTGCTGCTATGCTCGCTACCCTGCCGTCCTAGTCAAGCCTCTGAGGATTTTCCCTTCTTCTCCTTCAATAAACTTTCTTATTTAACCATATGAGACGTCTGCAATTTGGAGTTCACCCACAACGGCGACAGAAAGACCTGACAGGCAGTAAATTCAACAAAAGCGCTGTTTGTCTTTTTTACTATGCGCCACTTCTTGCCATCTTAAAACAGCAATGACTTTTCAAAAACAACTTTCCTCACACTTTGACATGCGGCTATGCAATATAAATAAAACAATTAAACAACAATTACTGCTGTACAAAATACAGTATGCAGCAACAGCAAAATTAAAGTGACACTTTCAACAGTGCAATCAATGTTTGTTTATATTCCTGTCTGCAAAACACACTACTTTGAATGCACTAGCAGGTAGGCTAATACAGTAGTGAGGAGCAGAAAGTGTAAAACAACTTATACCCTTTCAAAATTGTGTCAAAATTCAGGAAGAAGCCAACTGCGCTCTGCTGTCATGTCACCTGCTGTGCTGAACACTCGTTTGGAGGGGACACTTGTTGCAGGACGGACAAATAGCTCCTGGCCAATTTTGAAAATGGGCAGGCGGGGGAGGCGGCGGTAGACTTGTCGGTGATGTGGTGTACCCTTTTTAAAAGGGGGTCTGCATGTTTGTCATGCTGCTGTTGTACGGCTTCTTAACGCGGCATTGTTTGCAAATGACGGATGTTTTGTCGAGCTTTTACATTGTTCTTTGCGAATCCATAGTGTTTCCAAACATACGATTTAAATGTTGTAGGTATGTTAAATATAGAAACTTCCTCACTGCTGTTTGCGCGTGAGCGTCCATGCTGTTTTACTAGTAGTCGTATGTGCCTCGCGGCTTCCGTCGGTATTCAATACAAAACGCGAAATAATAATGGTGCATCCATTGCACCTGGGGAACACCATATGGTGTGAAGTTTAACATTAATAAAACGGTGCTTGCATCAGATTTTACAGATACCCACAAACACATCGAGATGAATCTATATTTCACCTGTCAATTGCATCCACACCTAGTGAATGAGCTGATGCACTCGCATCGATTAATATCAATTCTTTTCCACACCCCTAGTACATACATGGCATACAGTACTACGACAGTGAATCAATTTGTTCCCACATACCAGACAGAAGTTTCTCGGTGATCTCCATTAAGTCGTGGTAGTCTGCATATGCCATGTAGAATTCACAGGTGGTGAACTCTGGGTTGTGAGTGAGATCAATGCCCTCATTCCTGAACTGACGGCCGATCTCATACACCCGATCCATCCCACCAACTACAAGCATCTATTGGGGGGGGGGGGCACAGTGAATAGTGTCAGCATTAAAGAATGTGTAAAGCTATAAGAGTAAGTACATCCAAGAGAAAATAAAGATGATGTATTCAATTGAAAAGGCTGCAAAGTATATGACCTTGTGGTAGAGCTCAGGAGCAATCCTCATGTACAGGCTCATATCCAGCTCATTGTGGTAAGTTACAAATGGACGGGCCACTGCTCCCCCAGGAATTAGGTTCATCATTGGTGTCTCAATCTGATCACACAATTGAAAAATTAAAATTCATCACAGTATATTTTATACATTTGTGAAGGTATAGGAAAGCTTGTGTAGTCCTTACCTCTAAAAATCCTAGTTGGTCCAGGAAGCTGCGTAAATATGTGATGATTTTGGCTCGAGTTACGAACTTCTGCCTCACATAGTCATTGAGGATGAGATCCAAGTAGCGCTGACGGAATCTGGTTTCCTTTGAGACAAACATGACAGTGGCACAAAAAACAGCTTTAGTGTGGTTCGTTATTGTTACATTGTCACTCAAGAAGCAATAATTTGCGTATTAATGCGCCTTGAAAAGACGTTTCAGTACTGTTAAATTTAAATCATCAAAATACGGCAAGATGCTGCAACTATTACATGTTATCAGTGTACGTGTCAATGCATGATCACAGCATGTATATCAAACCATGCAATGTTGGTTTTTTTAGAGGGCTTCAAAATACAAATTTTCCCCCCAGAATTACTACACAATGAAAGAGCTACTGAATTATCTTCAATATATTAAGTAAATAATGAGTTTTTTTAAGTGTGAAGGAAAAGGTGGTACATGGCTTCAGGTCAAATGTCTGAAGGGGAACGTGACTGTAAAAAGTCTGGGAACCAGTGCCCAATTTAATCATTACTGTTTAATCCAAACAGGGATTAAGGTCAGGAAATGTGCCAATCTTGTTGAAGAATGCAGTACTCAATGCAGTCGACCATGGCAGGTCCCTTTTTCCACAAACTTGCATTTCCAGGTCATGTGATTTTTTTATTTAGCAACTGAGATGTTAAGTGTTTGTTGCTTATTGTTCACTGGAGAGTAAACAGTTTATATCACTTATCCTCCACTCCTGTCTCCTTCACATTTGGTGTTCCTCAACATGAGTAACATGTCGACCGACAACAGCACAGCAACTACAGCATGGCTGTACCGGTGCAGCTAAATGCTAACAAGGTAGGTAACCACACCTGTGCTATCCTTGTCTGATGCATTGCAACACAGCACACGCTTGTGGTAGAAATAGTATATACAAAACATTTTTGTGGTTTTGAAAATGTGACTTTTTCATACTGTGGTATTCCTTGAAAGCGATATCCAGCCATTGCCTACTTGGATCCTTGTGACACTAAAACAGAATGCGTTAATATCTCAGTGTGATCGTTGTTGGCTTTACCTTGTCTTTGAGCCCAAAATGGAGGTGAGGTAGCATGTGTAGACAAGGCGACAGCAGCGTCATCTCCAGGGGAATGATGGACAGCTCCCCTTTTTTAGTCTTTCCTGGGTTTCCACGAACGCCGATGATGTCGCCACGCCTGAGTTTGTTGTTGATGGCCACAAACTCTTCCTCAGACTTGTAGCTCCTGAGAGAAAAAAATACATGTTAATTGTAAATATTACTGCCTTTGCTTCAGGATGTAAAACAAGCATCTTTTTGACAGGGGTTTGTTTCATTTGATCACTATGGTTGAATCCCAATTCTACCCCTTGGCCCTTGTCTTACCCCTAAGTTTTGCACGTTCACAAAAAATCAAGTGGTGTCCCAATTCTCCTTAAATCGAGAAGTAAGGGGCAAGTGCTAAGGGCTATAGACCCCTTGATACCAAGTGAGCTCAAGAACCACACTTGAAACGAAGGGGAAGGTGGAGAAACATAAAAATGTAAGTAATTACGCACAATTATTGAATGTCACAGTGACATCATTCATGTTTCATTATATATTCAATAAGTTGCTACTCCACGTAAATATTCTCCATGTATTGAATTGTTGCATCTAGCGATATAATTCACTGCAATGTTCCACATTTCATAAATGATTAAACAATGACTAGAAGGAGATACTGACCACATTAGCGTTTTAATTGTGACTTTAAAATCGCTCACTAACGAAGTAAATCTACATTACTAAACTGGCCATGGAGGGTTGCTATCACAGCTGTGTGCTATAGTTGGACTATAGAACATTGAAATAATGTAGAAATGTATGCACCTTACTTTATGGAAGGAAACATTTATTATGAACAATTTCATTATATCTCATCGCCAGCAAGCAGTGAGGGGTGATGATGTAATGATAATCAAGTGGTTTCTCATTTCTTAGTGGCTTCTTCCCCTTGGCCCTAGGTTTTAAGGGGTAAGGGAAGGGGTAAAACAAAGGAGTAGGGCTCAGGGATTCAGTCTATGTGCAGCCTTGCTTAAATAATAAAATGCACTACAGCAGTGCTAAATGTACCTTCATGTGCCAAACCTAAATGCACAAATATTTTTTGGGGTACCTTGAGTTTGCCATAACTTGCAATTTGGTGCCCTCGCCTCTCAGGTCATAGAACAGCAGCTTGGCACCAGAAGCTCTCTTGGCATGGATGCGACCTACCAATGACAAGACATACAAAATCACAACTTATTCACACAGTTTGACTCGTCATCCAATAATGAATTGGAATTAAAGTACCTGACAAATTGAGAACAACATCTGTTAGCTGGTCTCCTGCTTGTAGATGGTTGTACCGCTCAATGAACTCTGTGAGTGACAAATCAACATGGTACTTGTGGGGATATGGGTCCTCAGCGGTCCCCTTGAGCTCCTGGATGGCCTGGGAGCGGATCTTGAAGTATTGCTACAATCAAATGAAACCAGTGTAAACAGCCTTAAACATGTGAACGACAAAGTGCCACTTCAGCAGAAGAATCTCACGTTTGGGTCGAGTGTCTCCTCGTCCAAAGCAGCAGTGTCCGATGGTCCACAGTTATTAGATTCCCTCTTTTGCTCGAGCTGCTCCTTGGCTTTGGCTTCTTTCTCAATAGCTTTCTTCTCTGCTTTTAATCTTCTCTTCAGCTCACTAGGACATGATAATCACATTGATATAAGTGGTTAAGTGACAATACTTAATGAAATGCTGTATGTGAAAAGTTACTTTTGATACAGCTCCTCATGCCATTCATCATGTCTAAGATGCGCTTGAAGGGTTTATAACACAAAATGCTACTGACCGCTTTAAACAATAAAACCGAACCTACATTTATGGTGGTGACAAAAGGTTGGTTGTTTTTCTCTCGAAAGGAAAAGCCACCAACCTTTTGTCACCTCTCCAACGGTTCCCGTAAATATGGGCTGGGACGGCAGCTGTGCACGGAAGTGCATGTTTATACCACTGCCCCCTGACCCCACGGGCCTGGCACAGCTGCTGCCTGGCTGCCCTGACAAGGCACAGCATGCTGAGCCACCACAATCAGCAGGGTAATCTGCAGGAAAGAAATATACATAGGAAATGCAAATAATACGTAAAACAAACAAATAGAACAAGAGCTTGTTGGGTTAAGCCGACTGGGCACATGCTAAACATGTGTTGTAGACAAACTAGTCAAGTCTTTTGAACTTCTTTTTTAGGTGAAGGATAACCAATTTGCAGTTGTGAGCCTTTCATGTGTCACCTTCTGTGTGCCTGTCTGACTGTCATGTGCAGCTACTGTATACATGTGTAGGTAACTAAAAGGGAGGCAATGTTAGTAACCCAAGTTGACTAAAGACTTTTTTTGCCGCTCTATCAGGGAGGAGGTGATAAAGTAGAGGGCGCTGCCCATGTCCAACTGACTGGACTACAGCCAGAATTACCTCTGTATCATGGCGGACGATATATTAGGTACTGAACTACTAAATATAGCCTCTATAGTTAACTCTCTTCAACACAGCCCTCGGTGATATGGACAATATGGACCAAAACTCATATCCCGATGTATTTAGATTGAATATCGAAATACAATATATATTCCGATATTTTGACAACAAAGCGAGTTTAGACAAAAGTCAAAGCCTTATATGCGTGTAAAGTTTTATTAAAATGTAAACAATCTTGCTATGTAAAAACAGCCGCTGAAATACAATAGTATTGTCTGAATTCAGTTTATATGTGTTTTGTAATATTGCTAAATATCCCTTGAAAGAGCTATAAAACCCATCGGGAAAACACGCTCCTAACGTCTAACATGAGTCCCAGCCACTAGCGTCCACGTACATAAGAACGATGTGCCCCACATCTGAAAGAGAACTACAGGACAAATCTATTCCAAATAAAAAAAGTACAAATTAATAAAAACTGTGTAACTGTCAAACAGCATTTTGATTTTACACCGCAAGCACGTGCAGGAGCCTATATTAGCATTCAAGAGGAAGGTCAGAAAAGAATAGTAAAACCCCTAATGGAAGTAATACTTCCATACTTTTTTGTCTCTGACCACTAAAAATGCTATTTATATAGCGTATACATTTATAAATTCTATATACAATGTTTTAACACAGCAGTGTCACAATTTTACAAAGTCGGAGTGTGGACAAGCTTCCTTTGACCACGCTTTATGGGGCTTGTAGTTCTACCATATCCAGATATTAACCATGACTATGTGCCACTCATGATCCTAAAAACTACATTCCCCCATGAGCCCCTCTGTTGGGCTTATAGGAAGTGCAGGCTAGTAGCATGCCTTGGTGTAGGAATTTTCGCTATCGTCCGTAGCACTGACATATCGGCTATCGTTACGTTGCGACTATATTTAATCGTTTGACTACAAATAAATGGACCGAGTTTAAAAGATGATAGAAGTACAAGGAAGAGATGTATAACTCACTTTTTGCTGAGTTTATCGCCGTCCACCGCTGTTACGTCAGCCATGATGGTGCTGTTGCTGCACTCCAACAGATCTGCGACTGCTCAGTGCTCACTAGTGATGGGTCTTTCGCGAACGATCCGTGTCGTAGCATATAGTAACGTCAGTTTTCACTCCCCCTTTTCTGTGAAAGTCCCATGGAATTGGTCCCATGGGATATCAACACTCAGAGCAAGGGGGAAGAAGGCTTACACACACTTCAGCAGTGAGCACACAAAGAGGAGGAGAGGGAGAATGATGCTATATAATCAGAGACTAAATGCTGAAAACGTGATTTTTACATTTGAAATATTTTGGTAACACAAACACACAAAAAATATATCTCAGTTGCCATTTGGGAACCGATTGTTCTTAGAGAACCGTGCCAAACCGTCGACTCCCGTAAAAGAGCCGAAATACCCATCAATAACCCACCAACAACCCAATACCCATCACAACATGAAGAAATGCAATAATTAGGTGATGCATTCAGAGTCTGTCGGGAATTTTTGAAAACAATGTTTGCTACTAAACGAAGGACGGCAGCTGGCAGATACAGTATAACACTTCTAGTCTTTAAATTTGACAGATTTCAGTATAATTCAGTTAATTAAACGTACTGTCAATAGTAATGCATAACACACTAAAGAAAAAAAATACTGTAAAAACATTCTTCATTGCTAATTCACACTTACGTGAAACTTACCTGCAATATACTGAATCATATGCAATTACAACTATAAAAAGAATAGAAAGACTACATTTTTATTCTACTGTACTTTTGCTGCTGTAAACCTGGAATTTCCCCTTGTCATAACAGGCATTGCCTGAGACAGCTACGAAACTCAACCAATGCAATACACAAAAAACATTATAAAATGAAGGCCAAGAAACAATATAATAAAAGTATATATGTTTAATATAGATTAGATAAATTTACAGTAAAAATGATCCCAACAAAAGCTGAACAATTTTTAAGCCGTCATTTAATAGTTGTTCACATAGTTTGAAAACAAAATCAATTTCCTTAAAACACGTTGGTGAACTGGGGGGGCAGGAGTGCTTACATTGTGTTGGGAGACTTTCAATTTGTCAAAGATATGTGAAGAAAAAGACTTTGTTAATTACCAAACAACATATCCTGCTTTGCCCGCTAAGAATTAAAAATGAAATGCGATTGAATCCAGTGTGCACTGATTTATTTTCCTGGTCCCATTACCTAAAGCCCTGAGAGGAATCAAAAGAGATCAAACACCACTAGTCTGGTAAACACAGAGCCTAGATAGAATGCAAACATGCACATAAAAACATACACGCAAGAAGAGAATAGAAATGTGTTGGAAATTTCCCAGTTCAGACATCAAGCATAAATAATGGAATGAAAAACTTTGGTTACCTTGTAATATTAAAAGCGGCTATATAGAAAAATACATCGTCAAAAACTAACGAATCTACATTTACAGTATATGTAGCTGCATAGCAGTTTCAGAAAATATGTGCATCCATGAGGTTTGACATAAATGCACCGTATACATGAGTACAAATAGGTTAGATTCAGGATGAAAATTGCACAACACAATGACCATATTTATCTGATCTTTGCGGTAGAACATTATTAGCACATTAAACATCACTTGGCTTGCAACTTAGTTATTGAGAACTCATTTTTACTAGCAGAGAAAGTTCGCTGTTAGACAAAACAAAGAGAAATCTGTCCATTCCTATTAAACACCTTGTTCTATTGAAAGAAACCAATCACATTGAATACTCTTGCTACACTGACCCCATCTGTGTAAAAGTTATAATACTGAAAGTTCCTCTTTGAAAAGACATCACAGTGCCAGCAAGTCCAGTTATAATTGATTGAAAAAGTTTTACATTAAATTACCGACTTAAATCACCAGAATTTACTTGGATGCAGCAATGTACAGTATGTGTTAATATTTGGAAGAAAAGGCACTTTTCTCTGTCATATTGCATCACTAATACACACCAAAGGGACCGGTCACAAATACAAACACAACTACAGAGAGTATTGAGAGTGACACAAATAAATTATATACTGTATGCTTCAGAAGACTCAGACTTTCTGGAGAAACAAAAACAAACACAATCATAAATATTCAACACTGGCAACCTTAGTTCTTCACATTCACAAGAGCCAATGACATACTGTACATACTGTAGCTGTCAGGTGTTCCACTGAACACTCAACTCTGCCCAAATGAATATAACACACCATGAGTCACAGTAGTCAAAGTTACACATATACATCACACAAAGTGAGTACTTGTAACCCACGCTTGGCTGCATTTCTTACAAACAGTGCACACAAAAACAAGAAATTTGAGATACTGTACTGCCATAAGTATTTTGTCAGAGACCAGCCCCTTCATTGTTCACAAAATATGAAAAAAAAACATTGGAGCAGGAATAAAAAGAGAGAAGGACCTTGGTATTTGATGGGAGATATTTTTTATATGTATTAAATGGCACGATAGAAAAAAAGAAAGCCATAAAACTGGCCCATCATCAGGATTTACACAAAACAAGCCAACACTAGTCGATTCTCCAAGAATGAATGAAGTAGACTGTTTAGTGTTAACATTGGCTAGTTACAGTACATTAATAAAGGATTAATAAACAGACCTCTGACCAATTGGAAATATGAAAGGGAGCCTATACTGTATGTGAGCACCTGAACATGCATAGATCCAGCTCTATTCCTGTGGTGTGAAGGAGCCATGATTGAGTCCTAAAGTAATAAAGTAAAATAAATTGGCTGGCACAAGGACAGCTTTATATACTTTAGTATATCTGGCCGGAAAACAGGCCACCCATCGTTGGTTAAGTGGGTCTCATCTCAGGCACAAGCTTGTGCGATTCCAATGCAAATTGCAAAGATATCTCGGAATACAAAAAGCTGCACCCACAGTCAAAATTCTTAAAAGCATACATTCTCAAAATCTTGTGAGCAGAAACAGCACGGAAAACATTCCTTCCTGGAATAGGCAAGTTTCTGAACCATAGGAATACTACAATTCTAGGTTATGCGTACCTGACGCTGAGTGATTCTATCACTATTACAGTTTGACACGATATTAATGTACTTGACGTTCTATTATTTGTAGTATATGCAATCTCATAAAAATGTTACTACTTTGAAACACATTCGTTTAAAATATTCCTCAGTTAGTTGAACTCATGACGCTACATTTTGGGATAGTTTGGCTAGCAAATGAATGAGACAAAACCAAGTGGGGAAAGTTAAATTATAGTTTGTTATAGTATATCACAAATCTGTGCCAAAATAACACATTTTAAAAACGCATTTTTGTCTCAAGTCATGCTCTGAACTCACCATTCTATCTATATAGAATCTATATCATGTATTCTTTGCTCTTCTCCTTCTCTTGGTAAACTTTCTGTGCTATTTTCAAACCATACTACCAACACGTTCGTCATTCTCCAGTCTTTTACTGCCATACACTCCCATAACTCCTGGAAACAAAGAGAGGAGTATAGGATGATTTTAGGGTCACATCTACACACCTTCAAGGACACAATTAGTTCATTAAGCAATAGGGGTGTCACAAGATCTCACGATATTAAAACATGACAAGATTTCACGTTCAGAAAAAAAATGTCTTGTTGGCACTAGGCCTGGTATGATAATAAATAAGTGAATTCATCACAGGATAAATGAAAATGAACATACTGTACATTGCCATGCGCATGTGTGTGTTTTCCTAATCCGCCCCCAAACAGGCAGGAAAAGAGTTCATTCTGGTTTCAGCACCTTTGGCGTGTTTGTTCCATCGAACAACAGCAAGAACGGAGTATGCTCTTTGTCAGTCATACAGTCTATGTGCAGAAGAGTGTAACGGAGTAGAAATATTAGTAGATTGTGATTTATTTTTTTTTATGTTTTCATTGTACTTTTCTTAAAAGTAAACTTTTCTTACAAGTAAATGTTGTATCGTCTTGTAGACCTAATCATGGGTATCATCTTGTCATGTGAACCGGGTGTCTCGTGACACCCCTTTTAAGCAATACTTCCATTACAAAATCCAACTCAGAACACTCAGATGTAGTTCACCTTAAGGTGCTAACAAGGAGACGTTTCTGTTGGGCAAATAATGCTTTAAAGTCAGTGTTTCTTCAAAAACCAAATCCAATGTTAATTGGTCAGAAGACCATTCCATTGCTCAGACAAAAAAAGCTTCCAATAAATCTTTATATATAAAAACAATTTGACTCTTCATTTACATTTGATAATATAATAATAATGAAATATATAATTAGTATGAACGAGTTAAGCTGCTGCCCGGCTCTTGCAAGCAGCTGACCAGCAGGTCATCAATCTTCTCCATGTTCTGGGAGGTGTTCATGCTGCTCTGCCCCGTCACCGACTGTGACAACGACTGGCTGAGGAGCGACTGAAGCCGGGCCTCGCTCTCTCTTTGGTTCTGGCCAGACTGGCTGATGGCTATGATCTGATCCGACAACGTGTTTCCTGATGCATTCATCAGATGACCACATTCTGAAAAGTGAAGAAGAGATGAGGATGGTCAGACTTGCTTTCAGACTTAACACACAAGACTATCTATATACTATGTTTTGGAATTGATATAAAAAGTCACAGTAACCAATCTATATATGTTTGAATATTTTCAAAGGCTAACAATTTGCTAAAAATCTATGTCGGATGCCTACTACAGGTCTGACTGGCACGGTTTTCCTTGCATTCCCGACCATGGGCAGGCCTTGAGGCAGACACACTGAAATGAGATTTGAGAAACTAGAGCGCCTGCATCAACAGTGACCACTTTGGCAGCACCAACCAAGCTTTAGTAACTTAATTAGTTCATTTTCATTCAGATTATATCACGGTTATCACAACAGCTTGAACAGCAAAATAACTCACCGTTTGGAATCCCAAAAAGGAAGAGTTCAGGTTGTGTAGGTTGGCTGGGCTGGTTGATGGTCCCACTGACTGTAGACTGAAACAGCGTCCCTGGCTGCTGGACAGGTGAAGAGGTGGTCGTCTGGAGGTTTGCCACACCATTCTGCGAGCCATACATTCCTGACTGTGTGAGCTCCTGAACAACCAGTCCGCCCTGCAGGGAAGCCATGTTTGGCTGAGCCATGAAGAGTCCCACAGATTGCTCTTGCCTATTGCTGATGGTTGGTCCAAGCTGCATTGGTTGCTGATCCTGAAACAGCACTTGCTGGCGTGTATCATTAGGGTTACTTAAGGCCATGGGCTCAGAGCGGTTCTGCTGATTTCCTGTCACCATGCCGGCTTGAGAGAAAAGCAGGGAAGTGTTCTGGGGCTCTGGGGAAACTACACTGCTGCTAGTCAATGGAGGAATCTGCCCCTGACTGCTGAACAGGATACTGGATGCCTGGTCTGTAGTGGACAGCGGGTTGCAGAATAGTAGACCAGCCTGGGGTTGTTGCTGCGGACCTGCAGACAGTGTGTTTGCAGCTGGATGCTGAGAGATGTTCTGAAACAAAGATTGCTGCTGAGTTGTTTGGGAGAGGGGTTGCGTCCGGGAAGGCTGCTGTTGGTCCATTGGCACACCTTGCTGAATGGGAGAGAGCTGGCTTGGAGCCTGAAATACTGTTTGTTGCTCGGGTGCAGGCGTCTGCAAAGCGTTGAGGAAGGCCAGTTGCTGCTGCTGCTGCTGCTGCTGCTGCTGGCTGCCACTATTTGTAAGCTGAGATGAAAGAGATGACTGGGGAAGGAAAAGACTTGGGGGTGAAGGCTGCTGGTCTGGGGACTGTAGCACTGTCATGTTGTTTTGGAAAAGTGCAGCCTGCACCTGCTCTTGGGTGTGAGAGGTTTTCTGGCTGTGAAACAGACCCCCCTGTGAATCTTGGGTTTTAGCCAAAGGATTGGGATTGTGGAACGCTGGAGGTGAGGGCTGTGAGGGTGTCTGCTGGAGGAAGTTAGTCTGAATAGGAAGTAGTTCATTGGTCTGCTGAAAGAGAGTTGCATGTTGTTGTTGCTGCTGCTGCTGCTGCTGCTGCTGTGTCTGCTGGAAAAGAGATCCTTGGTTTGGCACAACACCTGGCGAGGAGCTCTGCTGTTCCACACTCATTTGCTGGATCTGAATTATCTGCTGTTGTAGAGTCTCCAGAGCCTGCTGCTGCTGCTGAATATGCTGTTGTTGATGCTGAATTTGCTGCCGTTGCTGTTGAATTTGCTGGTTTTGTATCTGTTGATGCTGAATGTGTTGTTGTTGGTTGGTCATTGAGTTGTTCTTCTGAAGTGGCAAATTACAAAATCCTTGAGGCTTAAGCTGCCTAACCGCTTCCCCTAACTGCGCCACTCTATCTGAAGGGAACATAGACATTTGCTGCTGTTGAGGCGCTGGATCACCACATAGCCCCCCCACAGACCCTGAACTGCTGACTTGGCTCTCCGGCCCAAGACCTACTATTGGCTCTATGAGGAACTGCGGGGATCCTTGCAGGAGTATCGAGTCTGCAGGCACAGAGAAAGAGCTGGTGGCCTGCTCCTGCTTCTGGATTGCATTTAAGGGCTCTGTATTGGAAAAAACAGGGGCCTGGCTTTTGTCAGAATCGCCTGCAGGCTGGATCATTGTGTTGGTAAATTCTCTGTTCTTATTCTGATGGCCGGGAGGCCTATCTGGGTTCTGCTGCACTGGACACAGGTCTAGAGTCTGCCGCTGGAACAATTAAGAAAAACAAAAGCATTTCAAGTCAAATAGCTTTTCTTTGTTATGCAATATTTTTGCGGCTCCGGTCCAGATCTAGTCCGGCTTGCCGCAAAGAGCCACCCACACTGACTCCGGAAAACGCAATGGTGAGCTCCGCTCCGGCTGCAGAAACCCACAGCTTGACCAGAAAATTAGACCCCAAACGGATTCTTTCCGCCGAAGACGGAGCTGCACCACACGGAGCTAGTGTGAGCCTAAAACAGGGATTTCGGGTTATAATTCTTCACCTTGAACACCCCAGAGGATTGCAGGTTGTTGGTGACCTCCATTGGAGTCACATCTTCTTTCTTTACTTGAGGCAACAGCGGAGGCATCAAGGTAGTATTTAGAACTGCAACATGTAAAATAGAAATATTATGACGACAATAAAAACATATTGTAACACAGAGGTAATATAACAACAAAAGCAGTATGCAGACTTCATTGGCTGTTCAGTATAAGATGTGACATCCTATAGGCTCAAAATTATTTGGTTAATTGTCTTTTTATTAACTGAAAACCATTTGTGTTCTTACCTTTTGTTAACTGTATATGAAGTACATTTTTATCTGTATATGAAGCACTTTATTCTTCTTGATGAAAAAGTTTGATACTTTGTTGTAAAAGTCTCATCACCTCTTGGTGAGCTTGGGAAAATAGTATAATCCTCCATCTTGGCAGTCAAATTCATTCATTCATTCATGAGAGCATAACGATATATAGTAGCTCATAAATATATCTTAACTGCCATTTTGTTTATCTGAATAAAATGTTTAAAAAAACACACACAAAAAACACAGCCCAAGCTCTAATCATAAATATAGAACATTTGAGAAAGAAGATACAAAAACATTACCTTGGTCATCAAAGGAACACTTCACTGGAGAGGGAATCTCTTTCTTCACAAAAATTTCAGGATTTGCTGCAACAGAAGAATATCACAGCTCAGCTAAAATCTCAACAAAACCAAATAACAAATAGTACGCAGCAGAAATTTATTGTCAATATTCAATGAACAGTTTTCCAATTTTCAAACTCATGGCTATGCTGTCCAGGGACGTGGAAGTGGGGGGAATAAATCAGCTTAACCCTTTAGGAGGCTTATGTATGGGGGCCCAGAATTTGTTGCTACACTCCTGGTGCTGTCAGACAGGGTCAGAGATGCGTTTCCTCTGCATAGTTCCCCAAAATTCAAATTGAATGCAAAATGCAGTTACGGTAGTACTGAGCCGCTTAAACATTCTATTGGCAAGAAATAACACTCTGCTTAGCAAGCAGAGCAACATCAGAGCTCACAATAAGCTTCATTGAAATTGCGGGCGGGTTAATATTCCACATATTCAAACCGGCAGACAGAACGCAAAGCCTGTGACAAGAAAACTAATTATTTTCTGCATGCACAGAGAAAAACCTTGCGAGTTTGCACAGGTAAAGTAGGAAAGGAGCTAGTGTGTTGGAAGTTTAAAAGTACATTGTGTACATTGGCTGTACACGCCACAGCGGGCGAACGCACTCCTTGAACTGTTGACTGTGGTTCTCCCCACCTCGGTGTAGTAATAATTCACATTACGTCAGCTGTAGAGCAAAAAGTAGTGCCTTGAACAGAAAATGAATTAAATCTTTCCCAAAATAACATCAATAAACACACAAGAATCCCAAATGTATTCTTATATAAAATATGTAATATATAAAATTTCTTCTCAGAGATTAATGGAGTAGCCAACAAAACAACGGTACTAATTTAAACAACAATAAAGTGTTTTTATTTTTACTTCCTACTGTATTAATAATGTAGTGCAATTGGAGGCGAAGTAATTGGTCCCTGTTTGTGTCTGCACCATCAGTGATAGATGCACATGCCTGGACAGCATAGCAAAGCAGACAAGGTCAAGCAATCTGGAAAGTAACAACATGCAAAATCACATTTTGTTTGCTGTATGTTTGCTGTAAGAAAATAAAGTTCGGTTTTGGTTACATTATTAACCTGAGAGAGGGGGTGAAATCCTGGCAAAAGTGAAGTGTAATGAACTTGAGTGCTGAATGTAGACTACAATATACAATATAGAGTAAAGACACAAAAAAAAATGTTGCACGTTAATGTTGGTTAAATGAAACAGACAGGAACAAACCTGAATCTGGGTTGTACGTAAATGGCTGAACATCATGGGATCTTCCAGCATTGGTGACCACGTATATACCCACGCACACCGCAGATGTGATGGCTTGGTTTTGGTATGGTGGAACCTTCACTATCAAATGATTCTTGTGATGTTGCATGGAATTCAGACAAGACAAACAAATAACATTATACAGAGTAGTCGATGAGTGAAACATTTTTGAACAGAATGCATTTTACTCCTTTATGTCAAGAACAGTACTTCTCAAACTGTGGGGGGCGTGAGATTTAGGGAGGACATTAATTATTAGTGCAGACGTGCCAACATGTATGAATGTATCGTACTCAGCATGCAATTTGATAGGGCTGCAAAGGTTATTCGAATAATTCAAGTACTTTTTATTATTTACTATTTTTTACTACTTTACTAACAAATTATACCCAGCAACTTAAATAAAAGCTGTGTTTTTCTGTTTATTTTTTGACTGGCAATTTAATTGCTACCCACCTACCCCTTTTCCAAAAGATGTATAATATACCATTTCATTTGAATTTAATCTTTGTTTGCCGGATTCATTCACACCAGTTAGACTCCCTCTAGTGTTTTTTGTGCATGCAGTCAAATTGAATATAGTATATATAGCTCTAAAAATGTTTTATTTTTACTTGTGAATACATTATTTCTCTCTAACCAATAATTTTTTTTTTACTCGATTAATCACCACAAATGACAGTACAATACTCGATTACTAAATTATTCGATATCTGCAGCCCTACTCTTGAATATAAAATTTTGTTGCATTTCACCGGTTTCAGTTTTGAGTTCAGTCTGTACAGTACAGATAAATAAATAGGTATTATCAGTTTCTCAATAGTATTTCAAATCAGGTGGTCATGAAAACATTTTTGGCATGACAGAAAATAATTGAGAAGTACTGTTCTAGAGAGAGCTTTCAAATTGTAAAAAAAAAAAATATTTTTAGCAAAGAACTACACATATTTATTACTCTCAGGAGTATAGTACAACAAACTCTGAACACAACACAGTATTGAGTCACACTAGGCAGCACATGGTGAAATCTGCACAATACCCTCAGACAAAATAAGTTTCCTGTCCGGGAACAAAGATTTTAACTTAAGGACCGGGAAATCATTTTAAGGTCAGTCACCAACTCTGAGGATATCCTTGCCATTCATGCCACTCAGGAGCTCTTATTCATCACTTGTCACAGGCACCTTAAAAAAATAATAATATAGACTGATTTATTTTAAAATTGTGACTTTGAATTTGTCCTTTAATTCAATGTTTGTTGACTTTCAAACCATGTGCTGATCTTAGAGGGAATACCTATTTAAACGAAAGCTGTACATAGCCTTCATATCATTTTGTTTACAAAAGCAAAGGTCAAAACTGTTAACACATAATGAACACACCTCCGAGGTGGAATATTTAGGTCAGAATACAAAATGACGACTGAAACCTTTGAACTAGCAGCCATTTAAGATGATTACTTCTCAATCACCGATTTGTGTGGTGATTGAGATAATAAAAAACAACAATCAGTTCAAACCTGGTGAAACAACTCCATGTCAATTTCGGCCTCTTCCTTCCAGGATTTTTCATCTAAAAGAGAAGATTGTGTCACAGGTGTCCTGGACTGGAAAATATCACATTATAAAAGGTATTTCTTACCAGAGATATTTTCTTGAAATATGACTTTGGCATCTTTGAGAAAGTTTTTGCCAATGATGAAGACCTCCTCTCCACCCCTCACTGAACAGCTGTGCAGTGACTTCTTCAGAATCTCAGGGACGCCTGCTGGCTGGGCTGTTAACAAGAGCAAAGTTTGGGCACCCCTGGTAATCACTGGTTGTTTGGATCAGCAATTTCAGTTAAATATGTGTGTGTGTTTGTATTTCATAAACCATTTTTATGACCAAAATACACCACTCAAACACACAAGCTTGTGGAAACATACAACTGAATTGCATGTTCTCTCAGTATTAACAATAGATAGCCTCTACTGTTTTGTAATTTCCTTATTGCTCCTCAATCAACTCGCACAGAAACATTATGGCTGGAAGCCTCTTTCCTGTTTATAAAACTCACCACACCCTCCCACTGTTTGTATTATCACATATCACATGAATATAAGGAAATTTAAACACAATACCTCCAAATACTAATAAGTCTTCTGACCCAAGGCTATATTAAACTTTCCTTTCCAGAAGAAAATCGGTTAACTGCTCACCTTCAGTATTTTGTATAACATATACAGTGGGGCAAAAAAGTATTTAGTCAGCCACCAATTGTGCAAGTTCTCCCACTTAAAAAGATGAGAGAGGCCTGTAATTTTCATCATAGGTACGCTTCAACTATGAGAGACAAAATGAGAAAAAAAAATCCAGATAATCATATTGTTTGATTTTTAAAGAATTTATTTGCAAATCATGGTGGAAAATAAGTATTTGGTCACCTACAAACAAGCAAGATTTGTGGCTCTCACAGACCTGTAAGTTCTTCTTTAAGAAGCTCCTCTGTCCTCCACTCGTTACCTGTATTGATGGCACCTGTTTGAACTGGTTATCAGTATAAAAGACACCTGTCCACAACCTCAGACAGTCACACTCCAAACTCCACTATGGCCAAGACCAAAGAGCTGTCAAAGGACATCAGAAACAAAATTGTAGACCTGCACCAGGCTGGGAAGACTGAATCTGCAATAGTTAAGCAGCTTGGTGTGAAGAAATCAACTGTGGGAGCAATTGTGAGAAAATGGAAGACCTACAAGACCACCGATAATCTCCCTCGATCTGGGGCTCCACGCAAGATCTCACCCCGTGGGGTCAAAATGATAACAAGAACGGTGAGCAAAAATCCCAGAACCACACGGGGGGACCTAGTGAAAGACCTGCAGAGAGCTGGGACCATATTAACGAAGGCTACCATAAGTAACACACTCCGCCGCCAGGGACTCAAATCCTGCAGTGCCAGACGTGTCCCCCTGCTGAAGCCAGTACATGTCCAAGCCCGTCTGAAGTTTGCTAGAGAGCATTTGGATGATCCAGAAGAGGATTGGGAGAATGTAATATGGTCAGATGAAACCAAAATAGAACTTTTTGGTATCAACTCAACTCGTCGTGTTTGGAGGAGAAAGAATGCTGAGTTGCATCCAAACAACACCACACCTACTGTGAAGCATGGGGGTGGAAACATCATGCTCTGGGGCTGTTTTTCTGCAAAGGGACCAGGACAACTGATCCGTGTAAATGGGAGAATGAATGGGGCCATGTATCGTGAGATTCTGAATGAAAACCTTCTTCCATCAGCAAGGGCACTGAAGATGAAACGTGGCTGGGTCTTTCAGCATGACAACGATCCCAAACACACCGCCCGGGCAACGAAGGAGTGGCTTCATAAGAAGCATTTCAAGGTCCTGGAGTGGCCTAGCCAGTCTCCAGATCTCAACCCCATAGAAAATCTTTGGAGGGAGTTGAAAATCCGTGTTGCCCAGCGACAGCCCCTAAACATCACTGCTCTAGAGGCGATCTGCATGGAGGAATGGGCCAAAATACCTACAACAGTGTGTGAAAATCTTGTGAAGAGTTACAGAAAACGTTTGATCTCTGTCATTGCCAACAAAGGGTATATCACAAAGTATTGAGATGAACTTTTGTTTTTGACCAAATACTTATTTTCCACCATGATTTGCAAATAAATTCTTTAAAAATCAAACAATATGATTATCTGGATTTTTTTTTCTCATTTTGTCTCTCATAGTTGAAGCGTACCTATGATGAAAATTACAGGCCTCTCTCATCTTTTTAAGTGGGAGAACTTGCACAATTGGTGGCTGACTAAATACTTTTTTGCCCCACTGTATATATTCGTGTCTCACCTTATATCCACTGTCTTTGGCTCCATGAATAAATATTACAAAACAAAAAGTTTCACTTACTGCAAAGGATTGAAGACGATGGTGTTTGAAGTGTGAGCACTGAGCCGTCTTGACGTGGGATGTTGACCCGAAACACTAGCCTCGCACGTGTACTTTTCTTTTTAGACCCAGCCACCCCAATGCGAGCCTCCACATCAGCATTTCTGAGCTTCAAGATTCCAACACAATCCACACTGCACAAAAAATGTACAAATATACAATTTTGTCAACATAAAAATGTTAATAAATTGTTGATCACTTGTTTGCCTGCATAGTACTATCAATATATCAAACTATCAAATTACACTTTTAAAGTTGTGCTTTAACTGATACAAGGAATAAAAAGGTAAAACTAGGTTTTAAACTTAAGAGACAGCAAATCATTACACTTTCTGCATTCAATTTTCATCCAATACAATGTTTTTATGTTCTGAAGTTATGTAAGTTAACTACTAGCAGAGAGAAACGCATGTAAAGTTAACACGCCAAAAAACATGTGGTCTCCGTTTGTCGTTTAACATTAAAACCCTTTGAAGCCATAAAGTGTGCACACAAATACGCATCCAAACAACAAAGTACATACGCTAAGGTCATGTTGGTACTTGGATCCAAGGGGACTTCAATGACAGTCGTTCCCCCAATATCCACCTCCTTGCAGGCTGTGGTGTTGCGGCCAGTCACGCGGCAAGCTTGGTAAAATCCATGAGGTTTCACACGTCCAGCATCATTTCCCACAAACACTTGCAAAACCACATGGTCATTCACACCCTCCAGCTGTAAAACAATAACAAATGCTGTACGCTTTTCAACTTGCTTCCTCGGTAAGTAAATGTTACATGAAGATAATAAGAGACTTCTGCAAGTGCTGGCATAATTTCATCAAGGAAAGAACTTGTAATGTTTGAAATGAAATATTTAAACCTGGATCAAACAGTATCTGGCATCTATTCCTTTGTAAAACCTGAATTTTAGCTGAACTACATTAAGTTGGTTGATCATCTGTTTCACACCTAGTTTCCAAGAGAGACACATTAACGTTTCTTGCTGTCCATACATCATGTCTACCTCTGAATGTAGTTTCTCACCAGGCTGTCTGTCTGTCCATCATACCTTTATGGTAGGGAAGCCCTGCTGCGTGCGGTCCTTCACAGACCCTCTACTGCCTTCAGTCAGATAGCGAGCCCGGTGCTGAGACTCAGGCTGAATGAGGATCTTCAGCTCCTTCCCTTCACTCTTGGGTGGGTACTGCATTGACAGAACTCCTGCTTTCTGACGAGGTGTCTGAAGAGCTTCTTGTGAACTGAAGAGCAGACAGAGAAAAGTCACAACAAAGACCTTCTTGCATATTTTATTGTCTGTGGCTGCCTCTTGTTTGAATGACCTTATTATTAAAATATGAGAACACCACCCATGTCTACCACGTTACCAATAGTGGTTTAAGAGAACATATTTGATAAATAAAACTCTTATTTGTCACAATTAGAAATCAAACAGTTAAGGCCGAATAAGATGATTGGTGTTCAGGATGTCTTGCGCGAATGTCCATGAGAATGAAAACAGTGCATTCTCGAACAAATTTAAACAGATGCATTTAAACAGTTGGATTTAAATTGCAAAAAAAATATTCCAGCACCCCCACGACCCTCGTGAGGATGAGCGGTAGAAAATGAATAAATGAATGAATGAATATTCCTGTTGAACCAGTGAGTGAAATGATATGCTTTTCCAAGCACTGCTTCTGTGCCTCAACTAATCCCTTGTTGCGTACATGCGCATAGCTTACTGGTTACTGATTACAGCAGGAAGTTTGTTGCAGCGCAAGCGCTCTCTAAACAGCTCGCAAGATTAAAATGTGATATCTCCTTCAGAAAAAAAAATGTATTGGGGGCACTAGCCCTGGGATGATAATAAGTTAACAGTCACAATGACACAATAAAGTAAAATGAACTTGATCATTTTGCCGGCCTCAATATATCGCCATGTGCGTGCATGTCTGTTTTCCTCATCTCTTTCTTCCAAACAGGCAGGAGGAGAGTTCACTCTGTGCATTGGTTTCAGCACCTTGGCGCCTTTGTTCCATTGAACAACAACACAAACGGAGTGAGCCCTTTTGTCAGTCATAAAGTGTCTTTGTCTCTGTTGGTGGAGGCGGGGCCAGTAGCATACACAGTGCAGAAAAGCGTAACATATTAAAACTTATATTAGTCGATTGCAAAATATTGTTGTTTATATTTTAAGATTGATTTCATTGTACTATTCTTAGAAGTAAAGATATTGTATGTGTGATCTTGTAATGTGTTTAGAACAAGTTGTGCAAACCGACTGTCAATGCCATTTTTCACAAATCTATATATTTATACACATATATTATTTGTACAGCTTTACAAACCTTCCTTTTTGTCCAGACTTGTTGTCAGTGCCTAGCTGGGAAAGAACGAAGTGTGGGCCTTTGGCGCTGTCAGCATCAAAAATATCCATGCTAGCTTCGCTGGCAGGTATAGACTTGGGCCCCGGCCTTTGTCTTGGGGTACGTTTACGTGACTTTCGTGGCACTTCTGTGTTGTCATTGTAAGAGGTTGTGCTCATGATACTGAAGTTGGAGAGAGAGTCATCCATCCAGATGTTGTTGCTGTGCTCGGGGTCCAATGTTGATTCTGCTTGACAGGACATGCGACTATCACTAAGTAGGTCTTGCGGAGGCGGAGAGATGTTCAATTCAGTGCGACGCTTCGGTGGCATCATATGCAGATATGGCTGGTCCTCCTGGGTTGCCGCTCCTCTCTCTCCTCCAGCCTCATTCGTGGCCAAGCAATGACCACCGCCGTTGCTGTTACTACTCCCGCCTTCGGCACCAAGAACCTCTGATATTGTCCTGCATCTCCTGCTGTCCTCTGTGTCAGCATTGCCACTGTGAACTGGGTCCTGATCAGGGGTTGAAGAACTGCAATGCTTGGTAGAGCTAGAAGAGGTGGAAAAAGCACTGCGGGGGCCATCCATGGTCATAGAGGAGGACATGCCATCTACAGTGCAAATAATTGAAAAGTCAATATCTCAAATTGTGAAATTCAAATCCTACAGATGTTAATACTTGTGGAGTCGTAAACTTTTGTTTGTATCTTTTGTTCAACACCTTGAAATGTTTCCCATTTTCATGGCTCTTGTGCTATGTGCATGGCGAATGCTTCATCAACTGGATGACGTCATTAATTTTAAGAACGACTTGCACTTGTGTTTGGGGCGATAACTGAACTGAGTACTGAGTTGTTCTCAAATCACAAGCCCAACTCTACAGTGTCATGAATGATTAGAGAAGCATGTCCACCTGCAGTACCCATAAGAAGTGCCTGCATAAAATAACTATTTTCTCTCTGTTCATGTAGAAGTCTTGTTATTGTAGTGATTTGGTTTAGGAGATTTTAGATAAAAATAGTAAATGGAGCATAATATGTTCTATTTTCTAAAATTGTAATTGCATTCCAAGTTTAAAAATCTTTCTACTTTGCTAGAGTACTACAACTGAGCATGATAGTATGCAATTACGCTTGCATCCCCTCCAACTCTGCCACCCCAGTGACAGTATCACCATCCGGGTTTTTGTGAAGTGAAGGGCATGAAAATTGCAAACCATCATACAACGCAGTATCAGCAGTGCTGATGATATTTAGGTGTGTACAAAAAATTAAAGCATTGGGTTTTGTTTTGTTTTTTTACTAAAAAAGGGTGAAAAAGTAACATAGAATAAAATCTCTAAAAGTTGACAGCGTAAAATAAATGCAGTCAAAATGTGCACAGTGGTGCATGCCAAGTTATGGGAGCTTATATTTTGGTTAATTTTTGTGTTTTGCTGTTAAGGTCAAAAACTGGTTGGGATTGGAGCCACAGAGACAAAATAAACAAGCTTCTGACCTATGAAGCAGAGAACTGCAGACCATTTTATATGCAGACACTCCCTGCTTCAGAGGGAACTTCCTGGAATAAAAATGAGACAGCGAATGAGCAATAGGGGCTGAACAGTAAAATTGTTGTCAGATTTTTTTATGGAAAAATAAAACAATGGTTTTGTTTATACAAAAAAAATGTTGCTCCAGCATGCCGGCACACTGTAATTTAGAAAGCACAATGAGATGTATGCATAGTGGGGAAGAGTGGGGTTAACTTGCAGACTATAAACAAAGTCAAATTGGACCTGGCATTATGGGCTGTTTTGGGATTCATTACTTTGCAAACGTAGCAAACTGTTAATGGAGAGACAAAGTCAGAGACAGGCACAGTAAAAAAAAAAACATCACAGCCAAAAATGTCAACAAAGACATTAGAAATGTCAACAAAGCATCACTTAAACTAGAAAATAGGGACAAGTGTCAAACAGCAACAACTGTCAGATGGGTTAAAACGCAACCATCCACTTTTTAGCATTCATCCCGTTCATGAGCACAAGAAAGAATGTACTAAACTCATCAAATACATCCATTCAGTCAAATACTGTTGTTTTAATGTGGCAATCATATTCACTGGAGTATCAGGCTAGACTAAGGAATGTTGTCTATTGTTCTTGCTTTTCCTTTTATTAGTCTTTCTTGGCAACTCTACCTATAAAAAATTCCATTTCAAAGTCATCTTTTCAATGGTGGCACAGGGACTGAATCTTTGCAAGTTGAGAGTCATCTATTTTCTTGTAGTTGTCCTCATATTTGTTTGTGTACTGTATCTTTCTGTGTAAGTGGTTTTGGTGGTCCAGGTAGCTGCTTTGTTCTTTGAAAGGAAGCACATACACTTATTATTGTTACCTGGCCATGACCATTTACTTGCATGGAATAGTCTTGGAAATAGTGTTAAGTGGACTAATAGGTTTAAAAGACTTTTAAACAACTTATTGTTTTCACAAAATACAGTATATACACTCACCCATCACAGGGATGGTCAGCTTCACGGCACTGTGCTCACAAATGTTATCAAACAAACCATCAGCCTTTTTAACACAATGCAAACTCAATGTGCATTTGTGCAACAGTGATCCGCCCTTCACATTAAAATCAAAGCTATATTTTTAATTATTATTTGAAAATCAAATTAAAGTGCAGCCACAGTGAGTAAACAACTAGCACACATCCATTAGGTAAAACATGGTAGATAAAGAGTAAAAGCTGTAATATGGGTTTTTTTTGTGCATATTTTCTCCAGCAAAACCCTAACCTGTTGTGTAATTACTTCTGACGACATGTGACATGTTTTTGTGGAACCCATATATGCATGAGTGGAAGAATAAAGACAAGAATGTGGGGAGTGAAGCACAATTTTTTCATTCTCCAACCACTATTGTTGTTCCGCAGCCATAGATGTTTTCCCTTGTGAAACTATCACGCTGGAATGCAACAGTGATTATTAGATATAACTAGATACAAGAATTAAAAATTTCAAATCTGACAAGTCACACACTAATGATGAGTGAATCTGATGATAACCATAAAACATCTGACTAATGGAACAACTGTTTAATCACGAGTTCAACATAACTTTTCACCCAAGTCCACCAGACCAGAGGTAAGTCACTTCATCCACAGGAAACAAACTTAAGAAACAAACCGTAAACAAACAAAATGAAACATTGCCGTCAGAGTGATATTATCCACCTGCCTATTATTTAGAACTACTCTCGTTACTTTGACAGATATCTCCTAAAATCATCACTAGAATGGTATGCAAATGTATTTTTTTTCATAATGCAGAAGGAAGTTGTAGATAGCAGGCCTACAAAGTGGGATCACTTACATATATATTCGCAGGCAATATTTTTTTCTTCCCATGTGCAGATATTCCATAGAAGAAATATGTTGTTTTGTGTTGGGGAATGAACAAAATCGATCTGAATCAAAAGGGGAGAAATTAGGATCTTACCAGAATCTAAAGCAGCTGAAGGAAGTCCAGCCTCTCCACCACTGGTTTGGCTCATCGTTTTTAGGTTCTGCTGGATAGTTGAAGGAAACTCCAGCTCTCTGGGCAGAAGGTCATATACTGATTCTGGGGGAGAAGAGAAAAAATAAACCTATAACGACGGGAGGCGAAGTCACTGAAGGAGATGCAATTGTAGCCAACAAATAATGGTGACATGAGATGGAGAACCACCTCATTGAGTGTGTATGTAATACATCCTTCAAATGTTACCAGATAAAATTTCTGATCTATAAAGGAACAAAACTTTTGTTAGAAAGCTAAGATAACAATATCTTTAGAGATGTCCTCTGGGGTCCAGTCTAACAAGATCAAACTCAAATCAAAATAGCATAGCAACTGAAGCGTGTGAACAAAAACAGATCTTATTACAAACAGCCAGCAGGGTTGCACAACGCTTTTCCCTGTCCTCTCCATGCCTCTCACATGGAGAAGAGAAAGCCTTGGGTCAACAGCATGACAGACGGTTTACTAGCAGCCTGATTCATCATCCAAATATTATGGTACGGCGCTAGAGCAGCCATTACAGTTGCCCGACTCTCCCCCTTACCAACTGCCAGCTTTAATTACTTGCAGCTGAGCCCTAGGGGTTTGGTGTGTATATCAGACACTTAAACCCTCCCATTGTTACCTCTCACTGCGTCCAAAACTCAAACCTGGGATATACTGAAAGCAGCCAATGTCTCATGATTCCCAAAGCTCTGTAGTCTCTTACAGCTCAAAGCAGATGAGCAGGGAATGCTGGTTCCCAGAAAGGAGGCTTAATTCTTTACTTAGCAATGAACTCAGGAGTCGAGGTTTGAGTGCGGCTATGCTGCCCATTTCCCAAATTCTCATACATGTCAACCACCACCTGTACAAAAAACACTCCCTATATCTCCATCTCCACTTAAAGAGACAGTTTTTGGGGGGGCTCATTCGTAGAGAGCACATGCAGAAACATGTGCTCCAAGTGGGCAGCCTTTCCTGTAAACACATTGCCAACCGCACTGGCAGAAAATATGTACACTTCCCTCCACTCAGTGGTCTCGCATCACTGGCTGGACTGTTCAAAGTGTTTCCACAAGCCGTGGATGTTTTGAAATAGTAAAAACTTGGTTTGTTTCTTTGTAAGCAGACAGAGTGCAATTCTTCATTCCCACGTGACAAACCTCTCTCCTTTTCCCACCAAGTATATAAACAACAAACCACATCTTCTAATGTTTGGCATGGCACCTTAGCATGGACGCACTGACGCACACAGGCTCATATATCATAAGGGATTGCAGTCTAACTTAAAAGATACACACTCGGGTATGTTGCTCACGTGGGTATTTTTTTTACTCTTTCCCTTTGCTTTAAAGCTGGGGTACTCATACTCATTTTGGTTTAGGGACCACATACAGCCAAATTAGATGTCAAGTGGGCTGGCGCAATACAGTCATGATATAATTACCCATACATAACCAATTTTCCCCTCTGTATACATGCAAAAAAGCATAAATACATTAGAAAAATGTCATATTTAATGAAATATCCTTTCACAAAACATCATTAATAGTGTCAGATTTCTCACGACAATGTGCACAAGTACAAAAAAACTTCAACTGGAACTGAAAAATACTTTAAAATTACATGTTTAAAAACTTGAACAATAAAATTCTTTCCATTGAATTGCACATTTTGTTACTATTTCGACAACAACAATTAATTTTCACAGAACTGCATTCTTTGAGTGCAATCTGTATGTAGACTGTTTTTTTGAACCATCTTTTGGTCTGAAGGAGGAGACAAATACATATAGCCAGTTGAGCAATATCTGTCATGTCAGTGAGCTCATCAATTGCAACAGAAAATGCAAGAAATTACTTAACTCTGTATTTCCACTACCTGTTTAAATCTGTTCATACAGTAGTTCAGTATATCCTCTCTGCAATAGTATTCTTCATCTGACAAATGTTGTCAAATGTTTGTCACTTCTTAGAACACACATGTTCTGCAGCCTTCATCATGCATGATGTCATCATGCATGATGTAACAAAGTCACTGTCAGAATACGACTTTCATGCTTTGATACTTCGCTGATCTCTTGGCTCCAAGTGAAAAATTAGCTTCTCTCTCCTCAGTTGTCCTTGTAAAATATTGTATTTTTCACCATCTCATAGTGGCACCAACTACTGTATTATATTCAGGTTTCTCGTTTATTTCTGTGAATGAACAGTCCTTTGTGCCTCTTCATCTGTTCTGATTAAAACAATACACCCCTCTGCTCTGGCTAATACAGTGCTGCCCCAAGTGCATGTTTTAAGATTTTTTTTTTTTTTTCTTTCAAAATTGAATTGAATTGTGTTTGACACTTCTGCTTTACTGAGCACTATTACTGCTTTACATGAGCACTATGCATTCATTATTAATTTCATCATCACATCCTTGATATGTTGTGTTCTGGTAAGTGGTGCAGGATTGATGTAAAAAAAAACACACAAAAACAAGAGAGAGGCACTCACCAAATGAATGGCAGGACTTATACTGCCATTCATTTCGCTCACATTCCTGCTGCTTGCTCTTACTAGTCCCGACACCTGGGGCGTGGCACGTTTTTTGGATGAGTGACTGATTAAACCCCTTCTCCAGTCCACAAACTTCCCACTCTTACTGTCTTGTTTTGCAGTATCATAGACATATATATGTATTTTAACTTGTAGAGCAGGTTTGTGTTATCCAATGTGTGGAATTTAGAATGACCCATTATGCATTTTTAAATGAGCTAAAAGAAAGTACCTCAAACCTAGCATAATATGGATCACTACGTCATAATACCTGAGGATAGTAAGACTTCTGCAGCAAACCTTGTACAACAACCCTAAAATGTTTACAGCCAAGCCTACACAAAGACTGCCAAGGGCTCTATAGCAACACAGCTCAACACACAAGTCAGCTTGATTTTCGTGAGCAAACAAAAGCGAATAATCCAATTTAACTAAAAAACATAAGATGCGGTATCTTCTTTGTAAAATTTCACTATAGATTATCTTTTAGGGATAGTACCACAGGGTGAAAACAATGGCCACAGCATCGATACGATGTTCAAGGTTAACTTGTGTATGGGTCAGGTTTTCATTCAAGTTTAGGCCTGTAATGATAATGGATAAATTAACTTAAACTATAAAAAAAACCAAACAGATGGATGATTATGACATCCTTGTTAAATTGATATGCTTGAACAGTGTGTATGCCTGTTTGCGTGTCAGTTCACTCTGTGACACAGGCTGAATGAAAAGAGGGTTCACTCTGTCTGTGAGTATTGGTTCTATACGTCGAATGAACGGCCAGAGTGGACTCTCATCTCATTCAGACTACACAAAATATTCCCCAGTGTAAGTTCATGTTTTCTGTTGAAAATGTTTGCATTGAAAGTGAATGGGTATTATTTGGCGACACCTACTACTACCTCCATTCTGGTGATTGCACACGTGTGACATGGCTCAGGCGGAAGAGTGCCTGGTTCCCATTGCAGAGGTTGCCAGTTAAGTTCCTGTGTCAAGCTCAACTTCCACACTAGTCTTACAGTCGTAAGAAAGTAAGAGTCTTACTTTTCAGCATATTTCCACAGTATTTCAGTCTAGCTTCAGCTCTTCAGGTTCCAAACAACTCCTACAATCATTCTCCATTTCAACTTTTATACTTTTTAAAAGCATTTCACTTTTGCTTCAGCTTTTCAGAATTCACACACAATGTCTAGTGACATCATCTAGTTGGTATTAAAATGATTAATGTTATTACACATTTTGGTCAAACAAAGTATAGATTACGAAACATTCCTTTTTCTTCCATGTTGATTTTCTCGAAACTGGAATCTACCCCTCATTTTTGGAGTAGAGATCTTTTATAATTACATTCCATAAAATTGGACAGTGAAAAGCCAGATGTAGCAGATGGGGCTGCAGTGAAAAAGGTTTGCTGTGTGACTGTTTTTATACTGAGTGATGTGCTGGAGGAATTACAAATTGTACATTAGATTAGCAGAAACAAAAATCAAAAGCCGATATAACAGTTAATTTATTCACATTCGTAGTTACTGAATATATGTTACTTAAAACATTACCTATAAAAAAACGCAATTATAGCTAACGTCAGAACTCATTTGAATGCTGGCGCCTTCTGGAAGAAGGAGGGACGAAATATCAAGCCCAACATGAATGCTGGACTGTGGAATTAAATTCTATTCAAACACAAACGCACACAAATGCACGCATACGTGCGTGTCTTGTGTCAGATGAGCCATTTCTGTCTGATTCAGAGGACGGTGGTGCTGAAGCAACAGGAAAAGCCTTTAGCAACAAAGACACATTCACCAACAGCATGACATCATCAAGTGACTATGCAAACTGTTTAATTGAGTCAACACCGACGTGGATTTGTTACAAAACGTTGTGTGCAAAAGTGACCTAAATGAAAAAAAAAGATTGTAAAGGTGGTAAGTGAATGTGTGAAAGTTTAGCTCACAGAGGTATGATCATATTCAGTCCTAGAGCACTCGGGAAGTCATAAGAGAACAGCGAGAATGCCAGTCAACATCTCAAAACAATCACAGCTTTAAAAACAAACAACACAGCGGTATCAAACCACTTTAAAGAGAAAGGACACAAAAATTTAAAATCACCAAATCTTGTGCTGAAAGATACAGCCATCTCATCAGTCGGCATCACAGTTTGGGCAGACAATGTACGTGACTTCTATGTTCTCATTTTATCAATGAAACCTTTAGCATCAGTGCTACATTATAATGCTACAAAACTGTCATCGTATTTCACTCTAGCCGGATCTGCGTAGCACACAGCAACATTATTCTCTTACTCAGAGGAGTAAAAGTAAAATGTAGTTGGTGGTGTCAGCTGTCACCAAGTCTGTCATGATTAGTGGTATCAAACCTCTCTCTGTGCTGTTGTTCTGGACGGAAGCAGCAATCATTGCTATGAGCTTTCCCCAGGAAAGAAGTTCCGGTAATGCTAAGGTTTATTTTCCTATTTATTTGTTAATAATCAGGTTGATTCTGAGAAATGCCTTTAAAGTTAGTATAGCTACTGTATTTTTTTGTGCACATAAAATGGGTCAATGCCCCCATAAACACCCCCATCCCTTTCAAAACAGAAACAGGATTGTCTTGATGATGGTTATCACCTTACAAGTCGACAATAACACACTCAACAGCTCTCTACTTTTAACTGCTATGATTTTACTACCGGGCTACTGTGGCGCCTTCAAGGTCGCACAGATCACACATTAAAACACCTTTGTCCTTCTGCCAAGGTTTTTCAAGCTGACACAGAAAAAAAGAAAGACAAAGACAGAAGATAATGAAAGATTTTTGCATCCCAGATTTTTGTCCAAAATGACTTGGCTCACAAGAGACATCTCAAATGAACATCGAGTTGCTGAAATGGTGTTCAACATGAAGGAATATGCCTACGGGCAGATAGCGGGCTGCATATGCATGACTGAGATTTTTCAAGACTGTGTTGGTTAATGTTGTACAACTTGCATTTCTAGTAATAAAAACAGAGGAATCTCTTGGCCAACAGTAACTTTATTGTGTAACTTGTTTTGTTTTGTTTTTTAAAGAAATTTGATGCTCAAAGTCGGTGTAGCTCATTTATCACACTCACACTGATAAGTACTACAGTACACCGACAAAACACACCACTGTGACCAAGGTCTCTGCTGTTCACCCAAAGCAGATAAAAACACCACAAGCAACTCACACCTTATTTTGCGCTGATAGTGTACCACAGTTTTCTACCAAAATTAAGAAGTTAAAACAATGTTAGTTGTGTGTTTGGAAATGTTGACATGACAGTCTTTTCATGACAATATGGTGGTGACTTTTATTCATTTTTGTATTTAATTCTAAATCTTCAAAATCTTAAGATAAACAAAAAAAATGTGTTAAACAAAGCAAGCGTCAAAGGATTAATTCTACTTTTTCTTTGTTTTGCCACTTATTACAAAAGAAGCAGTCCCAACAGAGGGTGTTAAAGGGAAAAATGTGACTCAAATTGTCAAAAAGTCCAGCAAAAACATGCACATTTTAAAGTAAAAGATGCTGTCCCTCTTTACTTCCAAATTATGCTTTTTCAACTGGAAAATAAATTAACACCTCCACAGGGTAGCTGACAACTGAAATCTCTGGCCTAGCTTTTGTATCCTCCCCACGATGATGTCGAACAAGCTGTGCTCTCAGGTAACTTGACAATTGTTTTGAGGCTACCATGATGCTACTCTTCAGAGAAGATAGAAAGAGGAGAACAACTTGCAATTGCCTTAAATACCCTTTCTACTGATTGGCTTCACTTGTGTATGTAGGGTCAATGAGCTTACCAAACAATTTTTTTTGCTCCAATAATTAGTGCTAAATGTATTCCTATCAATAGAACAAGGGTGCCCAGATTTGGGCACCTGCCTACTTTTGTTTAATTATTGCATACTTTCTGTAAATCCTATAAACTTCATTTCACTTCTCACCTATCACTGTTTTGGTTTGCTATTTGATATATTTAACTAAAATTGCTGAGCCCAACAACCAGTGATTTATAAAAGGAAAATATTGAAAATTATCAGGGGTGCCAAAATATTTTCATACCACTGCATATGACACATCAATTTGAGCAAACGTGCTGTGGGTGTTGGGGTATTTCTATTGATTTTACATTATAAAATGTAACAGATATCATATATATACGTGAGGAGCAATCATATGCCAGTTATTCTGTGACTTGGCTATGCCGCACGCATGCTCTTGTTTTTTTGTTTTTTTTTTCCTGTTGTCAAAATGTTGCAGCCTTATCCTCACGGTGACCAGACCTTCCCAAAGCTGTACACCTCAGGGACACACTGATTTCCGATCGGAAAAACAATTTATAAATGTAACTGAGAGGATCTGTTGTAGTGTTGTCTTTGTAAACCAATATCAATGTGACAGTGACGATTAAAACAGAGTACGGGTTTTTGCAAGCGCGAGAAGGAGTCAAAGCTAACCTACCACCAATTGGTATCATCGATGGCGGAGATATGGAGGGTGACTTTTGGCCATCCTACTGCCCCATGACCTTCTTCGACAAGTCTATGGCAATGAGGGGAGACAATTGATTGAAGGAACAAGACAGAACTAACATGCAAGAAACAGATGAGTGTCAGTCAATTTCAAAGCAGCAATCACCATAACTATTCGCTCACCAAGGTAAAGCAGGTGATGGACACCATCTGCAGGAAGTGTGGCCTCAATGATGAGACAGTGGACCAAGACGTGTATGACTGCCATCGTATTCCAAAACTATACAGAAGTCCCGATTTTGATGATTGGATAATATCGGTTCCTGCCACAAGATCGGGCCGATCCGGTTTTATGGTAGGTTCGTTAATAGGCTTCAAAGCTTGTTGCCAATGGACACCCGCCACCATGGTGTACTGTGGTAAAGTTAGTTTCACTTTGGACGTTGGATATTAGGGTCCTAGCTACAGTGGTAGTTCCTCCTCACTGTGCCCGAGCTGTTACGTCATGGCGCGGTGAGCTCACACGGGAAGTGCCGCTCTATCCGCTGGTTGTTAATAGTAGGGACCGTCAATAAATTACTGTTGCGTTGAAGAGAGTGTAACCAAGCAGGTGAGGATTCACACTAATGTTATGGGAGTGCAGAATAAACAAAAGGACAGGGACAAAACTGCAGGAGGCACGTTTATCCAAGCTTGTTTATCTCTCCACTGACTCCCGTCATTCTAAATCACAAATGTCAAATGATTAGTCATACCCTAAAACAATTTCACACACCCATTTTATCTTTTATTGGATGGACTTCTTATTGAATTAGGGACCTGACTTGCAAAGATTTGTGCAAAAGCCAAACAATATTGCTTGTCATGCTGTGTAATACAAAAGTAAATTCAGAAATACTTACGCACATTATTTTCAATGCTTTGAAGAGCTATTTTCATGACCATATTCAATTCCACAAATTTATGTTTGTAACAAAAACTTAATATAAAAAAAGGATTGGTACAAAATGGAATCAGATCCGAAGACTAAGAAAAAAATCAGGTTGGAAGCCAAAAATGTGGATAGAGACATCCCTAATCAAAACCCAACTCTCTTGACGTCTCCCAGCTGGGATCACCAACCAATGACAAAATAACCCTCTGAGAATTGTTGGTCAACATCAACAACAATAACACAAACAGCACCCCTAAGGCAAGGGTTTCTTTCAAAAATGGACAATTGCATTGGATTGCAGCAGGGACATGAGTTGACACCTTCACTGCAGCTTCTCATCTGCCAATGGAAAGGGCCAAGAATCCGCTCATTTAATATTTAATATCGTCAGATGCATCTTGCTGTGGAAGGAAACGTGAAGGTGTGATGTTCAACCTCACAGGTCCTCTGGGTTTTTCACAAATAATTGACAATTCCACTGCCATATGACAGGAAGCTGATTCCGAATTGGACAAGAACCTTGTGTACAAAATGTCTATGTTAAGATTTACGTACATAAAACACAACTTGTACCACTCAAGGCAATGATACGAAAATAAATAATTACACATAAAAAATAGATGCTCAGAAAAGTTATTTTGCTCCCAACACTTTCCAAAAAAGTAATTATTTCAAAGGCAAATACGATTATGTGGTGATTTGAGAAATTCAAACAGTGCAAACATCAGCCACATGTGGCTAATTAAAAACAGACAGGGAGACAATAGTCTGTTTCTTTTTTCACAAACAGATGCATCTGGTAGGCTGCAGAAAATAAACAACACTACTAATAATGCACAATGCAAGATCCTCTCATGAACCCAAGATGTTGTCTTTGTCATTATAGACTTCGGGCAAGTGCAGACTCATCATTATATCATTACAAAAGACCAGGAGACCAAAAAGTCATAAAATGTTGAAACTAACCAAGATATGCAAGTCAAATTACATGGCTGAAAGGTCACGCAAAAACCTGATTGCTAGCAATGATGTACCGATGAAATACTTGATGTGGTTTCATGTATTAGCATTGAACACAATTTAAATTAAGGGAAGATTTAATGAGAGTTCTGTTAAAATGTTATGTAAAACATTGTCTGCACAGGTCATAAAAGGTCTGTGATGCCACCACGTAATCCAAACAAATTTGAATTGATTGTTTTTGGCCTTTAAGGTTCCGACATAGAGATCAGATTTCCACAACAGGTTAAACCACTCCAAACCATATATTGAATTTTGCGGCTGAAACAAAGTCACAAGTGTGCAGTAAATACCAGAGGAGGTGATATTTTGACCTGAACAGATTTGTCTTTTAACTGGGGTTTGTTTAAAGTTAATGGTTAATCAATTAGATTGAAAAGAAGGTAGCGATGGCAGACAATCCACACCACTTTCTTTGCATCACGTCAGCATAAAATAATGTTTGTACAACTACAAGAACTTCACTTAAAAGGCAAATCTTTGTCAGATTAGTTGAACAAATGTGTGTACGGATTTGTTAGTGTAAATGAGTGAGTGACAGGAGGAGAAAGTACAAAAATAGAGCAAGTTTAGGCACATTCACGTGGTTGATTCAGGAAGTGAACTTTAGAGAAAGTCATGTTAATAGAGCAAAGGACAACACAGCGATGGAAATAATGTTCCCTTACCAACTACATTTAGAAGCCGGCTTTTCATATTTTCTGTTTAGCTACCAACGAGTTCATGGCAGAAAATACAGGATCATTGTACTACTAAATCCCCATAAGGCCTAATCTGATGTTTTCCCTCCGCTTTGTTTTTTCTTTTTAACATCAGATATCAACAACATTTCTAGGCAATCAAGTATTTTGAAGCGCATGCCACCAAGTTTGCTTAACACAGCAGAGTCAATATTAATACAGCGATTTAAGCCAAGGTTTACACACCAGGCAGCCAGCCCTTTAATGATTGACCAGGCTTAGGTTGGGTGTCAATAGGAGAAAACTATTTAGAGATGTCCGCTTTTGCAATTGTGAAAGAAAACTTCACAGAACACATGGAAAGCCATTACATGCATTACCTTTATTGTATAAAAAAAAATTTCATATGGACAAAGTCTGCACAAATGGTTGCATAATTGACACACCTTTCTTGGCTACCAGGAGCATATAAATTATTCTGGAGCTAAAAATAACTGACTAAATACATGAAAACAAAAATTTGCATTCATGGAGTATCCCAATATTAACCTGCACACATTAAGTTTAAATGTATCTGTTAGATTAGATCTGGTCTGACTTCTGCACCTCACTACTGGATGTTTGCATGTATATATGCATGTAAACATGAAACTGGACACTGACTTCATGAATACAAACTGTTAGACAGGGGTTCTTACTAGCACCTACTGCTAACCCTCACCTGAGGGCTTGTTTAGGCCCCCATGCCGAACACTCACTTTATGTTTATTGGCCAACTAGCGCCCCTCTTCAAGAAAGTGTGATGCCCCGAAGGGAGACCGAAGCACAAACTACCCACAGAAAGTACGGCACTGCTTTCCAATAACATAAACCAAACTGGTCTGACCGGTGTGAGCTAGCAGATAGGGGCTTTTTTAGGGGTGGGGGGAGGTCGTTTTGACCATACAGGTGCCATAGCCCAAGTAAATTCAACATTAAGCGTCAAAATGAGACTTTTGTTACCTGTGAAGTGCAAGGAACCGGGAAAAGTCACGTCGAGCTCCCCGCTGAAGAGTGCGACAAAGTCAGAGGGCATCGCAATCCCTCACGACAGCGGAAACCGGACAATGTCTGGTAAAAACACAAGCGTGACGTCAAAGTTCCGTCTGTCCCCTTTGCGTTGGTATCTCAAACAGGAAAGAAATGTCCAAACTTGCGTCCACTCGCCGTGACCGTGTAGTTTTTGCTCGCTAACTGTATCTGCTGTCACCTCGCTACTCACCCACACAAAAACACACCCTCGCCTCCGCCCCTTGGTCTGCCTAGGAAGCCGCGGACGCGTCGGTTAGTGTGACACTTTAAGAAGCCACGCCCACACAGGTGACGCAATACGTCACATCACCAACAGACACTTCATTAGGTACACTTGTGCAATCGTGCAATAGTTTAGTTTATTTTGAACATAATTAATAATAAAAAAACTGCACAATTCAGCACGCCTGAAAATAAATAGAGTAAAGCAGATTAATCCTATTACTTATCCATGTCTGATGATTTTAATTGTTAGATTTTCTAACACAGAAAGAAAATAATAAATAACTTGTAACATAATATATATTATTTCATCCATCCGTCCATCTATTTTCTATGTCGCTTATCCTCACTAGGGTTGCCGGAATGGCCAACATTAAAAAAAGTCAACTTTAGGGTGCAAAACCAACTTTTGTGTTCATGTGATCTTGTGTTTACATTTCTCTTGCTTCTGTCTTGAGGGCAGCAATTGAGGAAATGTATGAGCTCATAAACACATACAGTAAAGCAACTATAAAAACTATGTACAAATGTAAATGAATAAATATTGTGCCGATATGACTGCTCTCATGGTTTTTATATACTGTATTAATTGCAAAGACTGAGGAAAAGGGAGGATATTCTGCTATTACTGTATTTCAATGCAGTAAATGATTTGTAAAGCAGAATTAAATATGAAGTTCATCAAAGTCATATTTACAGTGTGACATATAGTTATTGAAAACAGGTGTAACATCATCATAGACATAAATGAAAATACAGCAATTATATATATCATGAAATATATCTGTAAGTGTGCATGGTGTTGCCGTATGTGTTCCATCAACAAAGATGACTTGTGTCTGTCACTAGGACATCATGTGGACTGGTGCATGTCTCCACTGTCCTCATCATCATCCATCCACTGGGTGTGCATGGATGATCTCCACTGCCATGTCACGAACACTTTTCAAAGAAAATACTTGATTTTGTCGACACAAAAGACCTCCATAAACTTTGGACAGAATACTAACTAATACTAGCTAAATGTATACATGCATAGTTACAATTATGAATAATTATTTGCATGAATGTGGTATGGTTATTGTTTTACATTAAAAAAATGCATATTAATAATGCATATTAACACATACATTAACTGATTCAACTTGTTTTACAATATAGACATTTCTGAAAACAGAACAGTTGATTAACAATGCACATAATTACAGTATACAGGCCTTCATGCAATCTAGAGCAAAGTGAAAGAATGAAGCAAGCAAGCAACAATTATTCTAATAATTATTATAATAATCTTGACTAAAGCGGAACATACAAATCCTTGTCTACGCGCTCTGGAGAGATTATTGAGATTCCATTATTTGAAGTAGATGAAATTCCACTCTTGTTGGTCAGGATGTCACCACCATGCTTCTTACATTTGATTCCAAATAAACTGCAGACTTTCATCAACATCAGGTCCACTATCTCCTCCTCCTCTGATGGCTGCAATGAATCATATTCAATATTTTGTTATTCGAATAAATGATTGACAATGACTGAAATCAACTGTGTGAATGAGTTACTTTGTGATGTATCTGCTCTTGACTGAAGGCCACAAGGATGACAGAGATGAAGAGGTTGAGCACCACAAATGTCATAAACACAATACAGGAGCCGATGAGGAAGGCACCCAGGACTGGGTTGTAATTCAGAACCTGTGATATACAATGGAGGAAATACATGAATCAGCAGCTATATATCAGGTGTCATAATCTATGGTGGTAAAGCTTTTACCTCATCATAGTTAAAAATGCCCAGCTGCAGGCTGACCATGGTCTGAGCCGCATCAAATAGGGTGCGATAAGAGTACAGCTTCCAACCATACATGAGATTAGACTGGACAAACCAGAATCAAGTCTATTAGTCATTGTGTGAAAGGCTGCTGAAAGATGTTAAGTCATGTTATATAATTATTTTAATAGCACTGCCATTTTCAATTAGCTGACTTAAATGTTGTATTTTTCTGCTACAATGTGAGAGTGAAATAATGGGGAAAAAATGCAAAGATGAGTCAACAATGCCATAACATTGCCAAAAGATCACAGCACAGACTGATTTTGTATGATCATTGTAATCATGAACGCATTCATTTTAGCTTGCATGGCTACAATGTGTTGCAACATTTTCAAATATTTTCCACATTGTAATGTCAACAAACTGGAAAGAAAAACATCATCTTTAACTCTCTCTGTTGCTGACTGTGGGAAAGTACTCACAGCAATTGAGTAGGCCAGAAACATGATGGTCATGACCACCAGGAAGCCGGAGATATCCGTCCAGGCTCGCTGGAGCGTCGCTGTGATCATGTGCAGCTTAGGGTTGAGTCTCAGCAGGTGCCACAGTTTGACTGTAGCCAGGAGCACCAGGAAGGCAATCAGATAGCCCAGCACTGCATCAGCCTTGGCTGTCTCATGAAAACTGGCGTATCTGGAGGGAGCATTATTTTTCCATCAACATGATTGTATTTTCACTGTAAAATTGCTGTAGTTTTTACATCCTGTTAAGGAGACCTAAGATCTATTACAGTAAAAATGATGCTCAGTTGCGTTCTTAACTTCCATCCATCCATCAATTTTCTATACCGCTTATCCTCACTAGGGTGGCGGGGGTATGCTGGAGCCTATCCCAGTTGTCTTTGGGCGAGAGGTCTGACTTAAACTAAGTTAATATAATTTATTATTAAACTGCAGAAAAGCTTAGGTTTCTGTAGTTTTGCCAGAAAGCTTCGGTTTCTATAGTTTTCTGTACTAGATGCACATTTGAACAACATTTGAAAAGTTCTTAGTGCAAGTTTGAGGCACAATAATAATAACATAATAATAATAATAATAATAATAATAATAACAATAATAATAATAATAATAATAATAATAATAATAATAATAATAATAATAATAATAATAATAATAATAATAATAATAATAATAATAATAATAATAACACAGACTAATGTTGCAGCTATAACCAAGTTAAGACTCAACTCTGAACAACCAATGCGACTTCCTGTCCACAATTACGGAACACATTTATTGCAACACGTTTATGTCTTAAATGGCTTATTTTTTTTTATTATATCTACTATATTTAGTAATGTGTGTGTAAAGGTGACTATATGGCTCTTATTTCATATCTAGGGGGATCCAATAATGTCAACACATGTATTTAGGAGGTCATATATGGGGTTTCTATGCTGTGAATACAAAAATATTCAATTTATAAAGAAGGAATCCTACTTCAATTCATTTGAAGCCAATTAACCGCGATAAACAAGGGAATTTTGTTCAGGAGTGTAACACCAGTCACTAAAAGCTGCATCAAACAACTCAAGTCCACTAACTGAATAGTGTTAATATGACATAACATGTTTCAACGTCTTTGTTAAATCTTCTGCAAAACATAATGCTATTCAAGTAACAATTTTGAGAATGTCACAGTAGTTGCAAAACTTTACAATCATTCAATGGCAATAACCTACTGGTCTTTGTGGCTCTGGTAGTACTCCATGTCACGCTTCCCCAGCAGAGTCCTTTTGATAAAGACACACAGTGCGCTCCAGCTGAGAATGATGATCGCCAGCTCAAGCAGGTTCCATTTGCTCTTGAAATAGGTCCATCTCTGCTGCTTCATTAGCTTTGCCTGTTGGGATATTTTAATTATACTAATGTAGGAATTTCTGATAATGGGTGAAAATTCAAATGCAATTTCAATACATATACCTGAACAAACATGTAATATAGGATGAAGAGGAAGTAGATGGCTTCAGAGGCCATGACAAAAATGTGAAGTCCACCAGTTGATTGGTAGAGACGAACATTTTGGAGCTCACTACGAAACTGGAAAGCCCCTATGAAGCAGCCATTAGAGACATTTTTGAGGTTTCTGTAAAGGTAGCATATCCTGTCATGCCCTCTTTACCTATGGCTGTGGTTTCCAGCATGAGTGTGACGATGCAGAAGAGGTTGACATTGGCGTTGTACACAGTGAACTCAACAAAGATGGCTTGAGTGTACGCATCAAACCAACGTTTTTCATAAAGATATTGAAGGCATCTAGAAGACGGAAGTACATGGGTGAATTACACAAGGGTTCAGACCATACACAGGTATAAATATAAGTCACCTGCTAGAGTTATGTAAATCTGGTCCCAGTTCCACCATAAAGCCGCCTCCTCTGTAGAGCGTCATGCTTCCCCAGATGGGATATGCCCTCAGTTTACCCTGGGATCGGTACTTCCAGGGGCTATGGAGGTTCACTGTTGTATTATCAGCCTCAGAGTAGTTCCAACCTGGACCATAGGATCCCATGTCTTCCATCTCCCATGAGTACAGGGCATGGCACTTTGGCACTGCATGTTGCATGCCACGAGCTACATGACAGGAATTTTTCTGTACCCTCACTTGGCGAAGACGGGCATTACCCACCAGCTTTGAGTTTCCATCTGTGATGAAGCCTATGATGGGTAACAAGTGACAAGACCTTGACTGCAAATAGCTTTAACACCCATCTATCAGAGGTGATGTTACAGTTTTATATGACAAATGATACCAACAACAACATTTTATACAAGCCCAGTGTTTGCCATTGAAATAGAAAAGCATATTGATACCTGGGTGATCTCCAAACAAGCTGCTCAGCAGGGTTGTGTTTGCCCAGTTGAACACATCTTGAATACTCATCGTGTCGGCAATGCCTTTGCTGAAACTCTGGCGAATGTGCTGGGTCAGGAAGTAAGCATTGGGATCCCTCTGGCCATATGCCACCAGGAGCAACATCCACATAAACCCCATATAGGCTGCATGACAAGAATATCTCATTAGTAGGGGTGCAACGATAAACAAAATTCACGGCTCAGTTCGATACGTTTGTGTTACGGGTCGCTGCTTTTTCAAAACTAAAAAATTACCTTGTTTTTTTTCATTTGAATTTTATTGAAATTGTCAACATTTTTCCTCACCTTAAAAGTATAAATAGTAAAGTTGCACAGACCTAGCATCATATAAGACAAAAAAAGAACCATGTAATAGGAATATAAAACAAATATGTCTGATGGAGATCCATGTGGTGCATTCTTAGCAACAGAGTAAATATTGCATATAAATAAATATTGCAAAGACGTTTTGTTAGTGATGATGATGAATGAATGAACGCCTCTCATTGGCTTAAAATGCGCAAGGCCCACTGGACTGCACATCAGAGGCCACAATGCGCATCACCATGTAGACCACCTCCGTTCGTTATAGTCACATTAAACACAGCACCAGGCTAATCCAGGCATCGTGCTTTGTGATCCACCTGCATTCATGATCTGTCGTTGCCAAGTAGGAGAACCTTTGATGGTATATTCTCGAGAACGAGTGATGAGATGAGTGCTTTTTCTGGCGGAATTTTCACTTCTTAAATGTTGATTTGGGGGACAAGCCATTTATTTAAGTGTAGGCTCAGCCCAGGTTGGCATCCTACTTTCAGCTTCTGTCAGGTTGAGTTTGCATTAGCCAATCATCAGATGTGATGGGAGAATGAATACAAAAATGTACAAGTTGGTTCAGACGGTTATATTAAATAGTGGTTGCTGTCATTGAAAAACCTGCCTGTGAGGTTATTTTGGTCATGTGTGTGCAATGTACGCCTGTCAGCCAACTACGCTGTGTTCTTCTTACCAAGAATCTCCCGAATGAGGGCAAAGACTTTCTGCTCTTTAATCATGTTGTTCCTCATCTTCTCGATGTCAGTTGGAGGCGGTGGTTGGTAGAAACTGCATGTGCTGTCTCTTCGTGCTGTTCTCACTGCATCGGGATCATCTGAGCATGAAAAATAACATTGTAGGCTTTTATGTTCTCACACAAAACCATGCAACATGAATGCAAAGAATCAGTAACAAACCAGGATTTTTGAAGCTCTCGTCAATCTGAGGGTCTCCATATTCTTCCTGGTCAACCTTCTTTAGAACGAGAGCGAAGAAAGCAGCAAAGCCAAGAACCTGTAGCAGACGATGGTCCTAATTACAATTCTAGTTATGGTAGTTTGAATCACATATCATAATGGCAGCGATGCATTTAATAATAACGCTTGATCAAACTGGATAATTTTTAATTTTGCATTATACTGTCCTTACCTTAAGAGGTTGCGTGATGAACAAGCTCTCAAAAAAGGACACCGACATGGAGATCAGCCAGCTGATAGAGCGATCTTTCCCATAAGTCAGCCCATACATCATTGTGAAGTATCCTGACACACCACTGGTTGCGATGACCAATATCCATCCTACAAAAACAAACCACCACGGCAACCCTCCTGCACAGCATTTTTTAGCACCAGCCCCGTTCTCTCCTATCTCCTCTGGACTGGGGCTGCGATCAGACTGTTCTCCATCCAAGCATGGTGATGGGAGGTGGAACTCAAGAAAGCTCTTCATCCCCTGAACTTGCTGCATGGCTTTGTTGTAGCTGTCTGGGTTTGGGAATCGAGAAGATCCAAGGACACCTAGCTTCTTCTCAACATGACGCAGTTGCCTGTACAGATACCTGCTGTTGTTGCTCTTCTTCTGAACCCCTGAATCTGAGGTCTTCTCCGGACTGCCCCATACACTCTTTTCTGCACATTTGGAAAGTTGGTATTATCATGCATTCGTCTTTACCAAGCATGATTGCATTGAAATGCAAAAGACACCAAAAACATGATCACAGCTTAGATTACCTTGAAGGTCCACTGCACCTAGACTGAGGATGGAGCGTTCCCTTTTGGCAGTATCAGTGTAGAAGTCAGAGGAGGGTCGATTTTGATGCTTGATGATGTCTTCCACCAGAGACAGCAAGGTGTTGATATCAGTCTGTTGGCCAGGTCGAAGTTCCATATGAGGCAGAGGACTCTTCATGGCCTTTGACAGCGACTGAGCAATTCTCTTTATGTCCTGATGGAGAAACCATGTCTGACGTTTTAAAACGTGTAGGAGAGGTTTTTCTTCCATATCATAGAAAGCAATCAACAGGTTCAGAAGTTAATTTATAATAAAGTTCACCTTCCCTTTATTTTATAGGCAATAGCAAATAGAGTTGTAGCAAGCCAAGTAAGTACCATGCTTATTAATGTTCTTGAAAGTTCTCTTTAAAGGTCAACATTTTGCTCACCTTCATCACAGTATCTGGTGTGATGTCCTTCTGTTCTTTCTGAGGGGACGAGGCCTGCGATGGGGACACTCGAACTGTCTTCCCCTGCTTTGACTTGTCTGATTTGGCAACCTTTTCCCGAGGACGAGTGTTTCTGAAGATGCTCACAATAAGGAGATTAACGGGAAACATGATGATGGAACTTTGAATGCCAATCATAACTTGCTGCCAGGTGAACTCAATGTGACCTGCAAAGCACAGAAACCTGTGTTAGCAAAAAAAACTCTTGTCTTGTTGAATCAGAGACACATGATAGTCTTTAATAATTATACACCAAAAGTAGGGAATAATCAGACAATACCCAGGTCCATGGTCTGCTCGGAGGGATCTGTAGGAATGCCCCAAAACATGATACTGGTCAGCATGGTGCACAGCAGCAGGGAAAAGCAGCAGGACACTCGTTGCACACGAGTGAAAGTGCTACACGGAGGTCGATTTATTACAGAGAACCAGAGATGTCCATCACGGAAATCCTTAGCTGTCTTCATGAAAAACAGATTGCTACAAGGACAAAAATGGAGATCCAATCCGAGGTAATAAGATAAGAGTGGCGTGTGTATTGTGTGGTGAATGAGACTGTACCTAAATCTCTTCAGATCCTCTTCTGTGGCCACTGGGAAGACCTTGTCAAGGGTGCACTCTCCCACATCAACAGCAAGCCAGGAGTTACACAGAAAGTGCCACTTCTGGCCGCTATCCAGGTCTTGCACTGTTACTTTGTTGACATACCTGCATGTCGGATTCAAATGAGTGTGTTCATCATTTTAACAGTACAGACTCAAACAATCATCTACTCTCCATGCTGTACCATGCAGGGTGTGAGCCGGAGTTATCATGCCACAGCCTAATGCTCTGCAGCTCCCCAAGAGAAAAGTGAGTGGTCAAGAGAAATATGTCCTCTGCGCCCCTCTCAAACAGAGGTTTCGCAAGATCAGTCAGATGGTGGGGCTCGCTTTCTCCTTCCGTTCCCAGCAAGGTTAGTGTCACCTGCAAACGGATGCGTTGCTCAAAAGGCACAGAGATTCCCATCTTAAATGTTCAGTGATATGACTTACGGTACCTGTGAGGAGGTGGCTGCACCGTGGCGATGCCCTGTGCTGACTGTCAGCATGTAGCAGTACTCTGCCAATGGGTCATTATCTTCGAGCACTGTAATCTTGACCTGTAAATACACACATACAATGAATACACATTAAAAGGAAAGTGCATAGTATGGCTATCAAAATACCGTTCAATGGCTTGTCACTGAGTAGCTCTGCAAAATCAACAATTTGCTTGTTTTATATCTCAAGGGACATAAAATGATTATTGTAACCGATGTGTGCTAAACCAACATACAGGTACTGTACTGTAAATGGAGCTAATAGGAAATGTAGCATACACTATACTTATAAGGGTTATATATGAAGTTGTTTTTTTACCTTAGCTGTGTCCTGGATGTCTTTTCTGCGAGCCCATACAACAACCAGTAGATAGGCAAAGAAGATGGCCCCGACAAAACACACCACCACTGGATTGTTAGAAAATGTGGCGAAAAGCTCTGCAGTGCGTGACACGTCCACTAGGTTTGGCATGACAAAGAAAGAGCTGCCAAAGAAAGTTAAATGGTTACACAGACACTGCGTGACCAAGGGCGTGGTGAGTGGGCCAACCTGTGGAAAGCATAAATGGGGAAAAAAACATGAATAATGCTTTTCATCATTTATTTCTCATAGAGGGAACAGATGGTTTAACACTTACCCTGCAGCCATCTTCACTCCAAGAAGACTCTATTTCATCCCAGTACTTGCACTGGGCCGCGATGGTTATAATACTGACAGTGGTGTTGACAGATTTGACGCCTGGCTCTACTTTTGGCTTCATGACAAGGAAGTGCATCCCAACATCACCTGTCCTATCTTTAGGACTGAGAACCCAGGTATATTTTTCCTCTGATGTAAATGACATCATGATACACAACATCAAAAATAGATAGTTATTAGTTATCCCATATGAATGGATTTGATGCACATGCTGGCTGCTATGGAGAGCTAATTTAGTGGCAAAAATATCGACAGCATATTTTTTAACATACCTTCTTTTGCATTCTCAAGTGGCATCTCAGTTTTCGCTACATAGTCCTCACTAGTTGGATATTTTTTGTACCCAAGGAGTAACACAAAGGAGATGTCTTCAGAGGGCTCCGTTTTCAGCACCAGTGTCACATCAGAGGAAGGAACGTCAATTAGTAACGTGCTAAAGTTGGCCAGGTCCAAAACTGTACTGTTCTCTTGCCCAACATCCGGCCTGGGAAGGAGAATCTGAAAACCCAACCACACAAAGACCCATTAGGATGTTACATTTTGTCCAACATAAAGCTGTTGCTAACTATTGTGTAAAATTGACTTTGTAACGCTGTAACTATAATTTGTGCCCATATAGCGTGTTTAGGACCATGACAAAACATGTCATGAACATCCAACATCTTTGTTACTTGTTTGCTCCAGTTTTAACGGTTCCTGTTAAAGTTTTGGGTTTTCAAGATATCGGGAAGGAAACACCTCCTTCCTCATGAACATGATCCCGCCACTGACCTGCAACTAGCTAGATGTGCTACCCATGCTATAGCTTTGTAAAAAAAACAAAAAAAACAGGCTTCACTACACATCTTAAAATAAAGCCTGGAGCTTTGCCAACTATCAGTCAGTCAGATACAGATGTGGGAGCGGTAAGCAAATATCAGCAAATAGGCTAACCTAGCATGCTGTTAACATGTCACAATATTAGCATTGTAGCTAACATAGCCATGCTAGTGTTGCTAACTAATGTTTATGTTATGTGGGCTTTGTAAAGGCATAAATTTGGCTTCAAGGCAAAATTTTGGGCAATACACTTTCAATACACTATGGTGTGATCTCTGACTAATTTATTAGTCTAGATTGAAAAATCTAGATTGAAAAATAGAATTGAAATTGAAAGATATGAAACATTTATTATAGTTTATTTATATTACCTCAATCTCCTCAGGCAAATTCTTAACAGGGATGACAGTGCCGTTCATTCTTGTGAGAGAGACGGATCCCACGGTTCCTGAAATGTTTCCCCCTTTCCACGAATACGGGTTCTTTTCAAAACTCATCATCTGTGACATATTATACACAGTATGTATGTACATTAGTGAATTAGGTCTAACCTAAAGTCATCATGTAAAAATGCTCAGTTTTGATTGACACTGTTACTGTTTTGGAATGTATCATCTGTCGCCAATAGTCTGATTCTGTCAATAAACAATGTCAATCAAAAGTCTTGCAGACACACTGAATTTTTTATATCATATTACAATATTGGCTGCACGAGTGGTTAGCGCTCAGGCTTCACAGCTAGGAGACCCGAGTTCGATTCCACCCTCAACTATCTCTGTGTGGAGTTTGCATGTTCTCTTTTAATTGGTGACCCCAAATTGTCCATAGGTATGAATGTGAGTGTGAATGCTTGTTTGTCTATATGTGCCCTGTGATTGGCTGGCGACCAGTCCAGTGTGTTCCCCGCCTCTCGCCTGAAGACAGCTGGATAGGCTCCAGCACGCCCGTGAACCTCGTGAGGATAAGCGATTGAAAATGAATGAATGAAGATTACAATATTTAAATAAAATGTTAAGTGCACACACTCACTCTAACATCCACTGGTTCATCTGGGGAGACGACATCAGCTGGTAGAGAAGGGAAAGAAAATCTAGAAGCACTGCTCCTCTGGATGTTTATATCTTGCGACTGCATGGTTTCTGGGGATACTCTGCAGAAAGTATTGCAGTTTCAATTAGTGGATCCGCACCTTGATAAATATTATCTTGTGTATTAACTCGTAATGCTGTGGCCTGTGGGTGTAATGTATATGTTAAAGACATCTTACCTATTGACATACACACTGATCTGATTAGAGTCAATGATGATGGGATCTCCATTCAACGTCTTATGATTCAACAAGGCATTCTGGACATTGTTTATCCCAGTAAGAAGAAAATTGGAAACCTTTTCCTAAATAGAACACATACAGAACAGACTTTATAAAGTGATAAAGAAACCAACATTGGCGGATTTGCTCTTACATTTGATGAAGCATTCAGAATATTACTGGCCGCTTCAACTATTGGTGCAGCTCCTTCCACAACTTCTCCATCGTCATCACCCTCCTGATGAACACTGATAGTGTTGAGGGAGGAGCTGAGGTCAACCAACAATGAACTTGCTTCTTCCTATGGTGGAAAAAATTATCCAAGAACATTATCCTCGGAAAAAGAAAAATGTTTTTTGGCATGATAATGAAAAAAACTGGAAGTGCACCATCGTCATGTGGGACATTTGTTGGGTCTCTTTAATGTAGAATGTTTTAATATAATTCAATTCATAGTATGCTTTACTAAACAGAATTATTTAGCTTTTTTTAAACCTTCCACAGTCCAGTCCTCTGGTTTTGAAGCAGAGCATTCAGGTTTGAATGGAATCCTCCTGTGTTAATCTGTTCATATCTTGTCCTTACTCTGTTTGTATTAAGTTCCCCTGTTAAGTCTTTGTCAAGTTGTCATGGTTGCTAAATGTCATTCCCATGATTCCTGTGGTGATGGCTTCCGATTTTGTGCATTTAGGTTCACATTCCTTGAGAAATTGACATAATAAGCTGATATATTTAATGCAGAGTACCTGGGCAGAGGTACTGAGTTCATCTGAACGCTGCGTGAGTCCAACCACAGCCCTGGCTGTGACTTGCACCTCCTGACTGGTGTTGGTGGGGGAATCCAGCAGCACCGTGGTCATTTTGGTCAGCATTTGCTCTCGAAGCTATAAAAGACAAAGAATGGTGGCTTTATATCACAGGGTTCACGGTTATAGGGAAAGGGGGACCTACCTTCTTCCTTGCATCCTTCTGATCCTCATCAGTCTCTGTGTTGAGGACGTCAGCAACTGAGCTGACTATTTGTCCAAGGGCCTCACCAGAGAGAAGACCCTGCTCCTCCAAGTGGGAGACTGTATCATCTAGCACCGACTGAAGTGCATCCACTGAAACACTGGAGTTGCTTTTCGTTACCTTAAAGAAAAATGTAGAAGCAATTTAAGCCACTCTGCTTCTACCTTATTCTACCTTTTTGGACTAAGAGGATGATCCTTATTTTTTGTTAAGAATGCTTCAAATATGACCATATCTGAGCAAGTGGATGACAAACCTGAACGTAGACAGTCGTGGTAACTTCCTTGTTTTCATTTTTCACAGTCACCACAAGGGACAGATTATAATTATTATTCTCGTCCCCAATGGGCAATAAGAGAGATTTCACAACTTCACTATTACTGCATCGCAGATGTTTGCCTTCAAGACAAATTAGATAGTTCAGAAGTTAGTGTTGACTTGCATACTTTTTTATGTATTCTAGTAGGAATCCAGAAAATAACACACCTAGTCAAATTCTTACTTAATTTGCCATTACGTAAAACAAAATTATACTCCTCTTTCCTCTACTTTGTAAAGTCACATTTTCAAGGTGATAGTTGAATGTGAATGACAGGAAAGGTATACAAAACTGGTGAGACCAGCCATGTTGGTCGAGAAACAGTGCCACTGAGGAAAAGACAGGAAGCAGAACTGGAGGTAAGAGAGATGAGGATGCTGAGGTTCTCATTGGGAGTGACCAGGATGGATAGGATCAGGAACAAGTACATCAGAGGGACATTACATGTTAGAGGCCTTGGAGAAAAAGTCAGAGAGGCCAGACTGAGATGGTTGGGACATGTCCAGAGGAGAGATAGTGAATATATTGGTAGAAGGATGTTGCGTTTAGAGCTGCCGAAGAGGAGGTTTATGGATGCAGTGAAGGAGGACATGAGGGTAGTTGGTGTGAGAGAGACAGATGCAGAAGACAGGGTTGGATGGAGGAGATTTATTCGCTGTGGCGACCCCTGAAGGGAAAAGCCCAAAGAGAAAGAAGTTGAATGCGAATGTGATAAGGCGTTGCATGTTCTCACCCGTGTCTGTCTTGAAGCAATAAACACAACCTGATGAACAGAAGGAACCTGACTGGCAGGTGATATCAAACGCATCAAGGACAGTGCCTGATGGTGGAGAGATGTTGCATGTTGGGGGTACAGGGTCCGCAGGGGCTTGAGTTGTTGGCTCTTGATCTGGTATGGGCAGTGAGTACCTGGCATAACCTAACTCCGATTTTCCTGGTTGAACAAAGACACAAAAAAGTCTCACATCCAAACTTCTTCCACCTGAAACTGGTGGTCACTCATTGTGTGTAAATGATATTTAATCCACTCTAAAACAATTGTCCACAGATATGCATTAAAAACACACCTTTAGCAATGACAGTGATGTTCAGCAAATTGTCCCTTGAATATGTCAGCTGTTGGCTGTTCACAAAAAATTCCTTGTTGCCTTCCTGATTCTTCACTAGTGGCCTTCTTCCTTCATGTGAGTAGCAGGTTTCACGTTTATCCTGAGAAAATGAGAAAATAACTTTATTTCAGCATTCATTCAACAGAGTAACCTTCTACATTCAGAAATGTCTATGACCTGCAGTGGCTTTGGATCCTCAAGGTACCAGTCAACATCCGGGCATGTCGTCTGACAATTCAGTCTCAGCTTTACCCCATGGCTCACATTAATTGAAGTGCAATCATCACAACTGTGATCAAAGGAAAGTAGCCAAATAGCAAAACATTAAGGTTAACAGGATTTATAGTCAATGGTAGAAATTTCAAAAAATGACTCTGCATCTAAGTTTGATTGCATCTTGAAGAAATATGAGACAAAATAGTCTGCAATACTTGGCTGGTTGGTTCAACATTGGTTAAACATAAATCAGTCAATAATCAATAATTCAATAATTTTAGCTACTTAGCAACCCTCTGGGCAGCATTGTTCTGCACAATAAACAAGAGTTCAGAATGTTCACACATATTTAACTGATGAATTTGGAAATGTAGCCTACGTTACCCCTTTTTTACCTGATGGTGACATTTTTGAATTCCTCTGGAACAACAGAGAGGCACCTTGAAGCAGAGGCCACTTGGACCCATTTCCTAAACCAGGCCGTTTTTTTCACAGTCACAGTATACACAGCCATCTCAAATGGATTCGGAAGGCATTGTTTGTCAATCACATGAGTTTCATCATGGGTTTGGTTGCTGCATTTGCAATCCCCTGCTGCAGGAATGGAAAGAGAAATGAGGAAAAGGTGAATGGTAGCATACACAATGTCAGGAAGTCCCAACTTTTAAGCGTGATTTTTATTGCCAAGAATAAGACATGAAAATGTAGACATAATTTACGTATACAGTAGCTTCATGACCATCTCTGTAGAGACTTGAAATACAATGACACTGAAGTTAATCTGTTACTAAACTCAACCAGAATGATGAAGCAATAGCACTTACTACATTTCCACATATATTGGAGTCCTTTGATGGGCAATGACGCATTTCCATGAACCGTGAGCGTGACATTGTTAGTGTAGTCAAGCACAAAGGCAGGAGTGGCATTGACTTTGAAGTTGTAAGAGTCATCAACACTCTGGCAATGAAAAGTAAGTGTTGTAAAAGCAGGTGATTAAGGAAGCCTTTATATGCAGGGTTTATAGTCAATTTCTATGTCGCTTATGTCCTCAGCAAAGTCGTGGAGGGTATACGGGAGCCTATCCCAGCTGACTTTGGGCAAGAGGGGCGGGGTACACTCTGGACTGGTTGCCAACCAATCACAAAGCACATATAGACAAACAACCATTCACACACATTCATACCAATGGATCGATTCCATGTTCTCCCAAAAACATGCTAGGTTAATTTACAACTCCAAATTGTCCATAGGTATGAATGTGAGCGTGAATGGTTGTTTGTCTATATGTGCCCTGTGATTGGCTGGCAACCAGTCCAGGGTGTACCCGCTGGGATAGGCTCCAGCATACCCACAACCCTAATGAGGATAAGCGACATAGAAAATTAATGGTTAGTCAAAATACTGTATTCTATACATCTCGTCTACAAATATCTTTAAGAGTAAATACAAAACATAGCAATGTTGCGTAGACCATACCGTGTTTCTAAAGTCAGAGTAGTTCCCACAAGCCAGGAATATGCTCTCCAGACTCACATTAAAATCAGAGGCTGAGAAGGCATTTGCGGCTTGCACGTTCACTTTAAATAATCCTGTAACCAAAAGGAGTTTTGTGAATGTACATTATGCACTTAAATTAATGCAATAAACTTGGGAATACCTTCCACTGGACTGCCGAAGGTATAGGTTTGTAGGCTTCCATTGAGCATCTCTCTGGTATCAGTGTGACTGACATTGTCTGCAGTCAGTGTGAACAGAAGCCTCACAGGAGCTCCCCGCACTAGCGAGACACTAATATTGAGGTCACTAGAGTCGGGACACTGGCCATGCTCTGCTATCACCGAGGCCTGCAGCCCTTCGATCGGCTCAAGCAGACACAGCTGAAATTCAGTAGAAACCGTCTGGATTGTGACCTTGTTGGAGGCGGTTAAAGTCAGGTTCTTACAGCCAAGGCCCACTTGCTCCACTGTACTTGCAGTCAGTGTAATGTTGTGGGGTGTGATCCCTTGGTCGACCGATGAGTTTGCAAGTAAAAGGTCCTTATACTGAAGTATGTAAGTTACATTTGTACCTATTTAGAAAAAAAAACAGAACAACTTGATCTCAGTGTGTTATATAATGAGATATGATGTAATAGCCAATTTAAACCTTCTGACTCACCTGCCCCCACTGTGACCTGAACTTCAACAGGCCCACCGCCATACAACAGGGTGCAGTTACTGCCATCTTCTGACGTGTTGGTGCAATAGCACTTGATGTCACCAAACTGACCCACGGGTTCTTGAACGGTGATGGCTTTTTGAGCTGTCACGTGCCAGTCACTGGTGGAACACTCCACTGTGACCACAAAACGTCCAGGTGTTTTGAACTTGTGTATTACTGTGCTCTCCGTCCTATCAAAAAGTGTAAAGACAACAGTCTTTACTTCTATACACCCTCTACAAGACAATTATTGACAATTTTGTTTTTACAAAAATAATAATATTACTACTAAATAATAAGAAATACGTATCATGATTTTTGTCCATAGTTTTGCAGATAATTATATATATATAATATATACTGTAGGTATGTTATGTTATGTGAGAGCAGCCATGTTGTTTGGTCTAGAGACAGTGGCACTGAGGAAAAGACAGAAAGCAGAACTGGAGGTAGCAGAGATGAGGATGCTGAGGCTCTCATTGGGAGTGACCAGGATGGATAGGATCAGGAACGAGTACATCAGAAGGACATTACATGTTAGAGGCCTTGGAGATAAAGTTTATGGATGTAGTGAAGCAGGACATGAAGGTAGTTGGTGTGAGAGAGACAGATAAAGAAGACAGGGTTGGATGGAGGAGATTGATTTGCTATGGCGACCCATGAAGGGAAAATCCAAAAGAGAAAGAGGAAGAAAAGACTGTTGGGGCGTGCCATGTGAAATCTCGCCTAGGGAGCCACTCTACGGTATATGTAACGTATATCTAATAATACAAATTGTTGCTTACTCTTCCGGGCCATAGGGATCAATAGTGTGGCCATCTCCAGTATTCAGAGCACATGTAAGGTTTCCCTCATAAGGATGGAGCAGCCACTTGACAGTAATTGTGACATTATCAAACACTGCCGCCATTTTACTTATGCGCAGATGGAGTCCTGGAATGAAATTACATTATCGAATATAAATAAATACCCAAATGAATTACCACACTCTGGCATTAGACAATGTTCTAGTGTGTTTTGTATTGACAGGATTTCATCACTAACATCCAGTAGTCATTAGATGAGACATGAAACAAGAGGTACGTTGTTAAATTAGGCATGAAGTATATAGCATCTGTTGCATATGCCATCAAGGGAAAAAATTATGTGGAAAATGTGTGTCTGACCATCTTTGCAGTGGTATTCCACGGACAAGTAACTTCCCAACAGAGGACAGGGTTCACCGTAAGACTTCACATCTGTTGGTGCTTGGCATGCCTGAAGACCATGGCAACTGGCTGGAATTAGACAAACGTTGTGGAAATGGTGATTTACTAATTTCTGCATTATTTTCAACAATATACAAGAAAATACTAAGGAACCGCTTGGAACAAATCCTGGAAACTGATGTACTATCCACTATGTCACAAAGGGAAAGTATTGTTGCAAAACAGTAATTTCTTGCTGTTGTTTTGACAATAAGAGGTAACTATGGGTATCTTAAATACATTTAAGTCTAAATAAATACCTGTCACTGAGTCCACAACATCAATCCAGCTGCACTCCTCCTGAGAAGTTAAGGCTGGGGTAGTGGGTTTGGGCCGACAGTAGTGAATTGTTTTTCGACCGTAGAAGCTGTCGTCAATTTCTATGACTTGACCAGAGCCACACTGCAATGTGGCATTTTGGCCACCACAGGCAATAGATCTCCCAGTATCTGCAAAACAAATGAAACAAGATTGAGAAATGGATACAACACAATTAGTTGGAGTGGTGTTTATATACCAAATTGGCAGATGAAGTTAAGTTCTTGGCTACAGTTCTCTGAAGCTTCCCACTGGAAGCTTGACTGTTTCAGGATATGTCCACATCTTGCTTGTGCATCGGGTGCTTTTGCCCAGTTATCGTAGCTGACATCTGAGCCATCCAGCCATGCCAGAGAAACTAGGATTGATGAAAGGGGAAAAAAACACATTCATCATCTTAATTGAAATGATCAGTGTTTCATCTCTAAAATGTGATCATCTCTCATTGTAAACCCATTAAAAAGACAGTGTAAATGAGAAACATCTGTCATTTTGCTTAATCCTTCACAGAATTCTGAGGCAGCTAACCAGCTGAACCAGTGATAACAACAAGAAAAGGTGTTAATCCTTTGAATTTTACAGTCGCATTGTTAGATAATTCCTTTTTTCAGCTCATTGTGGAAATTTGTTTTTAATGTCATTGTTAATATTTGAAAAGTATTGTAGTGTATGTACAGTAACAACACTTAGAAAATATTCCTCATTAAAAAAATCATAACAATACAAATAGTGCCATGTGTCATCGATTTCAACTATATATATTTTAACGTCACCTATTCCTCTTTCTTCTTCTTTCTCTTTCAGCATTTCCCTTCAGGGGTCACCACAGCAAATCAATCTCCTCCATCCAACCCTGTCTTCTACATCTGTCTCTCTCACACCAACTATCCTCATGCCCTCCTTCACTACTTCCATAAACCTCCTCTTTGGTCTTCCTCTACACCTCCTACCAATATACCTGATGAACTCGTTCCTGATCCTATCCATCCTGGTCACTCCCAATGAGGATGCTCCTCATTTCTGCTACCTCCAGTTCTGCTTCCTGTCTTTTCCTCAGTGGCACTGTCTCTAGACCAAACAACATGGCTGGTCTCACCACAGAACACCTGTTCCTCTTTGTAATTTTGTAACTGACTTGACTATTTGCTTTACTGTATATTAACTGCTGGCTACTGCTCTATTATTTCACTTTATTGACAGTTCTAGTGTCCTTACTATGTTCTTAACAACACTAAACAAGTAAAATATGGTATAAAAATGTATACAATTAATGTTCAGGTTAATTTGACATGCCCTCTCACCGTCTGTGGTGTCCAGAGTGAGGTTTGGTGCGGCAGGTGCCAATCCTAGCCACCAGTCCTTCTCTGAATCTAGGTGTTTCTGAAGGAACTGCTGCGTCTCGTCGTTCAGGATGAAAGCTATGTGTCCTCCTCCCCTTTCGCACCATTTCTGGGCACTAAGGAAGGAACGCTGCAGACCCACAAACTCATAGCAGGAGCCGTCAAAATGTTCCTGGCGATTTGGGCAGGACAGAGCATCTGGTTCCTCCACAGCAAAACAAGAAGAGCTGAGGAGGAGAACAGTTAAAGTCAAGACGAGGTGGTCCATCACTGTCGCTGTACACCTCCACACTGCCTGCACTCAATGTGGTAACAACATGACTTTAAAGGAGAATGACGTCAGTGGCTGGCACAAAAGGCCAGCTCTTTAGGGTCATGTCTGACTTAAGGACAGTTTACTTGATGGCTGCCTAGCTTTGTATTGTGCATATAACTCTTGTGGACAAACAAAAGCCGAGGGCTGCCCTGAAAGGAGACAAAAGCCAACTGTCAACAGTCACTAATGGATCCAACAACCTGCAGAGAGAGATACGCTTGTCAGTCTTGAGCTGTTTCACCTACTATGACACATTCGAGACACACAGGGTCATTCATCTGTCTTTTGTTGTTGAGCCTGATAGGGTTTAATGGTAAAATTAAATTTGACTTGACTTTAATGGATAATATGATTCAAGTATTTTAATCGCGTCAAGCTCAGAAGATTTTTCATGGCAATATTTTGTAAGTAAAGCAACAATTGGACAACAAACTGCAGTGCTCAACAACATAAACAAATAATAGAAATGTAATACATCAAATATACAATGCATGTTGACCTTTTCTTCTCATGTTATTAAAAGTGAAAACGTAAATACAAACATTGCAATTACTACAAATATTATAATTTGGAAGGTAATGGTTTGAATAATTTTTAAAAAGAGCTATTTAGGTTGTCTTCCCATATGTCAGACAAGCCAAATTTGTTTGACCCATTGAAGTTTTACGAATGTATAAATTATGTATTTAAAAAAAGTAACAAAGAACAGGTAAAACTTCTTTAGTAATTTTTGATTCATCAAACCAAGTCAGAGGAGTTGTTTACGTTTACAGTGCGCGCAGTCGTTTAAAAAAATAAGTACCCGGATGTTGACGTCATATTCAAGGGACGACGTTGTATAAGAAGTTAGCAGTATACATAAACATTTCGTTCTAGTCTTATGAATGCATACATAACACGTTGATGATGTTGGCTGGTAAGGGCGCCGGCAATGTCATATCTTCACTTCGGTTTCTGTTCAGGAATCAGGTAAATCGGAAGAAGCTTGGGTGTTTTAAACGCAGTATACAACCTGACGAATGCTAACTGATAGCAGTTGTCTAATTTCTCCTCTGTGCTCATAGACTTTAGTCCTTGGGCCGTCGTGGAGGTGTTTTTCCACGCAAACTGATGGAGAAGTTCGCATCACAAAGGTCCTTAAGGAGAAATTCCCCCAAGCGTCGTCGCTCAAAGTTGTGGATATATCAGGTACATGGAAATCACTCGTAATGAAGCGTTTGGCTGCCGCATCTGATCTCAGCCAGACGCGTAACAAGCTAGCCCAATAAAAAAAACAATGACATAAAAATAACATTCAGATTGTTTTAGTTTTGCATTTTGCAAGTATTACTTTTCAGTCCTGCATTAGTGCTTTTACAGGTGCTCAGCAATTAAATCATATTTTGTGTATATATTTTCCTATGTCCTCCTACAGGCGGCTGTGGGGCCATGTATGAGGTCTACATAGAGTCCAGTGAATTCAAAGGCAAGAGAACGATTCAACAACACCAGCTTGTTAATCAGGTAGCTGTAATTAAATACTGTACTTTACATCCAGACATCTAAAACTGCAGCTGTATCAGCTTTTAACACACTATTATGTTGATTATGCTAAGTGTTCCCATTAGTTTATTGTTGTGGTGTTGAACTGCACTGCATCATTCTGTGTTTCTGTTTTATTTTGTTGTTGATGTATCGAAATAAGACAACCAATATGTTATGAACAGTTCTCAGTGTAATGCACTGTAGTTCTACACGACTGCAGACTGCAATAATAATGATATTGTTAATATAATTCCTCTTCGGGGTGTCAATCAAAACTGAACATTAGTAGTTCTCCACTGAACTTTTTCACTAATACTACTTACTATATTTTAGAGATGACTTCTACAGGTTTTTGAAATGCATATGTATTTTTGTTCTCTACAGGCACTGAAGGAAGAGATTCAAGGAATGCATGGACTGAGAATATTCACAGATGTTCCAAAACAGTAATACACAAATCCCCCTACTGTGACAAGAATAATTCTAATGTTCATCATATATACCATAAATCTACAATGTGTAAGTAGATATTATGTAGCTAAGCAAATAAATGTGAAATGAATACAATATTGCCAAACAATGTGTGCACACATACAAGTACACAGAAAATGATACATGGTCCTGCAGTGTATCATTGCCTGAGGCAATGAGCCAAATGTATCCCGTAATGTCCCAACATTTGCACATGAATCAGTCAGCACACTGCACATAGACATAGTGGCTTTATGCAATACCAGCACTATGTGATAACCATGTAATCACGTATAAGCCACTTTTACTGACTCGCTGATTAATAAAACATGTTATAGTTTTTCAAATAATATGCACTATGTAAACCACAAACAAGATGAAAATTTGTATGACAGCTTATTGTGGTGTAGATATACAGTAGCATATAATTACAGTGTCCTATTATCCTATTATTCATTACTGGTGAGGTGATATACATTTTAGACTTGAAGTGCAACTGCAACTCAGTATCATCCTCTGATTTGAGTGTGAATTAATAACAATATTCAACTGACATTTTTTTTAATTTTATGAACAGCTGTAATTGGGATTTTTTATTAGCTTGAAGCGAAAATCATATAGAATACAATAATCTGAGTTTCACTTTTTGAATTTAACATAACATAAATTAACTTTTTATAAGATATTCTTTTTTTATAGACACGCACCTGTATATATTAAGGGGTGTGAATGTGATTGTACGTGTCGCTGTCAGTGATGATGAAAGATGAGGGTCGCGTTCCTCATTTCCACGTGTCCCTGAAGGCACCACACTTGTTGAATGGCTCAATCTGCACTGGTGATGAATGAGTTTCATTAAAGTCTAATGCAAATGTATGCATTTCACCAGCAGATGGCGCACTTCCCACTCAATCCTATATAGATATTGTGAACACATGCAGCAATTACGACAAGTTCATAGAAATGGAAAATGTTCAAGGAGCTGAAATGACAATAATGATGTGATTATTTGGGGTTTGCGTGGATGCCGACATCAGACGGTGAGCTAAGACTGCGGTTCAGCATACAGCGCCACTGTTGCAAGCTGCAGCGCACATCAGTGAGCCTCGAAGAGGCGCGGACACGCAAAAAACCACCCAACACCCAAGAACCAGCCGGGTTCCGACATGGCACAAGAAGGAGCAGATATGACGGAGGAAACCGAGTGCATGATAGACAGAGACGTTGCGAAGAAGCTGGGAGGCGTAGAATCTTCCGGGAATGTTAAAGAGATGCGGGCGGTTGTGTTGTCAGGCTTTGGGGGGCTCAACAAACTCCGTGTGACAAAGAAGCCAATGCCGGAGCCACAACGCGGTGAAGTCAAGATCCGCGTTAAAGCATGGTAAATATGAACATTTCATGTCATTTCATTATGTTGCTCATAGAACCGTTTAGACGGCTGCAGTTGACACACATCACATGGACATAGGGAGAAATACAGCCTGGAAGCCACAGGTCTTTTTTTTTCTCTCTCTCCAATGAGGAGGTGGGCTTCCTTACATTGTAAATAATGAGCAACCTGTTTTTGATGCAGTTTTAAGCACATTCTGCCCTTTTGTTTCATTTAAACTGGCATCTTTTTATACTGATTGGTGTTGAAAGTTTATGAAAATACATTTGTTTTATTTTATGTTTGTATGCAGAGAGACTTGACTGTTGAATGTGGCCTTGCATTCAGAGCCTGTGACTCATTGCACATAAAAATTGCATAAACATGGTCAAGGTAAAGAAATATACTGTATATAGCTCCAGGATGACTTACACTTTCCCTCACAAGATGAATATAGGCGGTATTGGTCACAACATTGTCCATCTGCAATATCTAATGAGATCCAATGCAGCTAATGTAACTAATGGTCTAGATCTAGTGTGCATCATACTGAATTTATCCTCTATAATGCATCTAAATGGAAATATGTCTCTAACAGTGACAGTGATATTTGAAAAAAAATCACTTTATAGTCCCATTTTTTGTCTTGCAGTGGTTTAAATTTCCTGGATTTGATGGTACGTCAGGGAACTATTGACTGTCCTCCTAAACCCCCTCTTATTCCTGGCTTTGAATGCTGTGGAATTGTGGAGTCCGTGGGTGAAACGACAAAGAAATTTGAGGTTGGTCAAATGAAAGCATCCACCCGCTTTAATATGTAAAAACTAAGCCCCGCTTGTTTGTTATCCATATTTCAGATTGGTGATAGAGTCATGGCATTTGTCAACTACAATGCCTGGGCAGAAGTTGTCTGCACACCAGAGGAGTTTGTGTACAAATTGCCAGATGAAATGACTTTTGCAGAGGCTGCAGCGTTCGCTCTGAACTTTGTCGCTGCCTACATGATGCTCTTTGAGGTGGCCAACCTCCGTGAGGGAATGTCAGTGCTTGTGCATTCGGCTGGAGGTGCTGTTGTAAGTCTTTTATTTTTTATTTTCTATTTTAAAGCTCCGCGACATAACATTGTTTTGTTCTCTTTTGGTACACAACTCTGCACTTGTCTGTAATAATGCTATATGTCACATGCAGTGGAACCTTGGTTAGCATCATTGCTGAACTGAAATGGCTGCTAACCAAATCATGAAAAGCTAAAAATGTTAACACAAATGTTATAGTTTTGCATAATCATTTTACACGCAGAAAATAATTCAAAATGCATTTAAAAACATAAAAATGATGAACGTTTAAGGTTAAGATGTAATTCTTGACTTGACTGTTGCCATAGAAACGATGTGGCAGTGAGATAAACCACCACCACCTTCCTGTTTTGACATGTTATTTCTAAAAATTCAATAGTGTTTCTCATCTCAATTTCTAATTGTTTTATGCATGTAAAACTATAAAAACTTGTTTTGTGTTAACATTTTTGAGAATCAACCATTGATGACATCATCAGGGCAACACAGCGACCTTCCAGTTTCTGTTTCGACAAGACGCATGCTGTATTGTAAGCTAACTGGGAAGCGTATGCAAACCGAGGTAAAATTATGGTGTACATTTTTATTAAATCTCAGCAAATTTAAATGCACCAGCCCGTCGAGTTTGAGAACAGTTTTGTGTTGACATCCTGTTTTGTTTAACAAATAGAAGTTTCACGTCATCAGAAATGATATTTATATAATATTTAGACAACTGCTGATTAACAGTTACATTTGTCATTGTCACCTTCAGGGCCAAGCTGTGACTCAGCTGTGCTCCACTCTACCTAACGTCACTGTCTTTGGGGTCGCTTCAAGTTTCAAACACGCCGCCATCAGGAACTCGGTGACTCATCTTTTTGACAGAAACGCTGATTACATACAAGAAGTCAAAAAGTAAGTTTCATCATTGCTGTTGTGCATTTTTATGTCTTTTTTTATGTATTTTTGGAATGAGATTCCATTGTCAGGAAGTGACAGGCTGTGGTGACTTTACTGAGCCAGGTTCACCTGTTGAGTCGTTTGTCGTGATGATCTCCATGGCAACGCAGGTCTAATCTCAGCAGCACAGTGACGGTCAGCAATTGAGCCAATTTTGGGGCTGAGTAGTGTTACTACAATCTTCACATTTCAGTGACCTACTGCTTACATATCAAGAGTGGTAGTGGATTAATATGCCTTTCATGCCTCTACACCACACATTCCACTCGGGATCAAGACTGAAGTACAATCAAATGAGATTTTTTTTTGCAAAAGGGAATCACAAGACCACCAGAGAAAAAAGCTTGGGAATTGAGGTCCCTGAAATGCATGTCTGCTCTTAATCATTCTAATTATGGATTCTGTATCACTTGTGGCAGTGATAGTCATGGAATTAATATTTGTAATGCAGTATGCAGTGTGGGTTGTGTACTAGCTAGGTTGGAGTAATTCATAGTTAAAAAAACTCTTTGTTAGATTATTTCCCTGTTATAACAATGAGTCTTAATGAGAAATATACTGTGAGAAACAGTCTCTTATTTTCCATTTGAACATGAAATTGTGGAATTTGCAGCACAGTTGATTGTGTATCTTTGTTGTGCCAATTTACATTGGTTTTGAAATTTTATGCAGCATATTGAAGAACCATATACTGTCACAACAGCCTGGTCACACACTGCTGTGGGATGGCATTCCATATGGGTATGATGGGTATGTGATTTCATTTATCCCCTTAATGGACTTGTACTTTGTTTTAGGATATCTCCAGAGGGAGTAGACATAGTGTTGGACTGTCTGTGTGGGGAAAACACAGGGAAAGGTCTCAGTCTGCTGAAGCCTTTGGGAACGTACATCCTCTATGGTAGGAAGTATACAATATTTGTGTATAAGTTGGATGATACTTAGAACATGTCATTATTCTGTGAACTACACAAGTTCATATAGCCTGTTACACATGGTGTGACTTAGATAACATTAATTCATTCATTTTCTACCGCTTATTCTCATGAGGGTCGCGGCGGGTGCTGGAGCCTATCCCAGCTGTCTCCGGGCAAGAGAGAGGCGGGGTACACCCTGGACTGGTCGCCAGCCAATCACAGGGCACATATAGACAAACAACCATTCACACTCACATTCATACCTATTTGAACATACAATTTGGAGTCGCCGTTTAACCTAGCATGTTTTTGAAATGTGGGAGGAAACCGGAGTAACCGGAGAAACCCACGCATGCAACGGGGGAACATGCAAACTCCACACAGAGATAGCCGAGGGTGGAATTGAACCCGGGTCTCCTAGCTACTTAGATAACAGTAATAAAAATATATCCTTAATAACATAAGATATATTCTCCATCACAGCTTAGCCTCACTGACATCCGTGTCGACCCTCATGATTCAAGCAACACAATTACAGGCCAATTAATGATTAGTGCTAGTTATATGTGCAGAAGCATGCTTGTATGGATGATGAGGTCGAAAGGTGCCAATTTATTCTTGTCCACTCACCACTGTCCAGCCTTGTTGCGTAGCACACAGCAATCCTTTTATTCCTGTTTTTTCAGGCGCGTCAAACATGGTAACTGGGGAGACAAAGAGTTTCTTCAGCTTTGCAAAATCTGTGAGTTAGCGGCGCCGTGTGTCATCCTCATTTGCCTGTTATTCTACGTCATCGACATTTTATGCAAATGAAAAATTACTCTCCCTGAAACATGATGTTTGCCATTTCTTCCAAGTGGTGGCAGGTGGAGAAGGTGAACCCTATTAAACTGTACGAGGAAAACAAAGTCATGGCAGGATTCTCGCTCCTCAACCTCCTCTTCAAGCAGGGAAGACCATCTCTGGTGAAATCAGTGATGGACAAACTTTTGTGTCTCTACAACCAAAAAAAGATAAAGCCAGTGGTGGACTCTTTGTGGGCTTTGGAGGAGGTAAGAATCATAATTAGTAGTGTCATGAGATCTCACACGATCAAAGCGTGGCAATATGTTTAATAAATGACATCATGCAATGAATGAAAATGAACTCGATAATTTTTGCCAGCCTCATATTGCCATGTACGTGTGGGTCTGTTTTCCACGTCTCTTGCCCCCAAAGAGGCAAGAAGAGAGTTCACTCTGTGCATTGCTTCAGCACTTAGACCAGTGGTCTCAAACTCAATTTACCTGGGGGCCACTGGAGCTAGGGTCTGGGTGAGGCTGGGCCGCATCTGGTTTTCGCAAAAAATAAATAAACAAATCAAGAATAAAGAAAATCAATCAATCAGTAATAAATAAATATAATAATAATAAAACGGCAAACAATTAAAAAAAAACTTAAGAAACCACATATAGTTGGTGGGTAGACAAATTATTTTTTTCAGATTAAAATGAACAAAGCATTATTAGAGCCCTGTAGACATGACAAAACACGACTATAGTCACATTTATACTCTTTTTATTTACAACATATTGCGCAACTGCAGGGTCTTGAGACACATGCTAACTCGCAAACTAGAGAGCTAGCGACCTAAACGATAGCCTCCAAGTTATTTCCTTTAAACTTAAAAAGCCCAAAACTTACCACTTCCACACAGATAGGGAGGATAACTATTAACAGTTATTTAACCTTTAACATGAACATTAATCAAACATAATATTTTTTTCTGGGTACATGATACCATACAGCATCCATATCAAACTTGCATGGGCCGCACTAACATTAAACTTTCATATCAAGGCGGGGGCCTCAAACTAGTGTCCTGCGGGCCGCGTGTTTGACACCCCTGACTTAGACACTTCATATCACAACAGTGAACAGAATGACACCTCTTGTAACTCATACAGTAGTAATAATAATTCCACATTGCAGACATATGTTTGATCACATCATCACCCGCCAACCAATAACATTGTCAGCAGAAAACACAATATTGACCGATAAATTATTTATTGGTATCATTCATTCATTTTCTACCGCTTTTTCCTCACGAGGGTCGCGGGGGGTTGCTGGAGCCAATCCTAGCTGTCTGGACCCTGGACTGGTCGCCAGCCAATCACAGGGCACATATAGACAAACAACCATTCACACTCACATTCATACCTATGGACAATTTGGAGTCGCCAATTAACCTAGCATGTTTTTGGAATGTGGGAGGAAACCGGAGTACCCGGAGAAAACCCACGCATGCACGGGGAGAACATGCAAACTCCACACAGAGATGGCGGAGGGTGGTATTGGTATAATAATAAATAATAATATTGGTTGGCTGATGATCAGACATTCAAATGTGACATTCATACTATGTATGCATCTTTCTTCTGTACCACATACCCTGTTCAGGGTTCTGAGACTGGTCACTAGTGGCAATTGATCCCCTACCAGCTGCACAAAAGTCAGCTACTGTACATCCAAACACAAAAAACAAAAAAACAATATCTACACAAAACAATATTTTATAAAAGTAATATACTTGTCTTCGATAGCAAATAATCAGATGCAATTCCTTATTTGTGTTGGAAGCTGTCATCTGTGGACATTCTCCCACAGATGGTGGGTAGGTTGTGTGTCTTTCTGCTGCACGATTAGCTCACTCCTACACAAAAGCCAATGGACCACACATCAGTCACGTCACTGCAAGTTGATTGACAGCGGCGTAGACTACTCCTCATTCCAAGTCACTTTAGGAGCAAGTTCATTTCGATTCAACATGTCCGAAAAGACAGTTTGTTCAGAACAGGCATTGATGCATCTTGTCTTTATGAAATAATGGGCATGAATGCATGGCACCCGAAGCCAAGTAACTTATATACTTTAGTTTAGGTGCTCTCTTATGTGTTTATCACTGAGAAGTTTACAATTTTGAAAATTTGAATGTAACATCTATTAAGGCCCAAGCACCTAGCAATCGCCGTGTGAAGGCCCTTTTGACACTATGTTTATTATTTTTCCACGGCTTTAATGTGCATGAAAATTCACCAAAGTTTGCATTTGATCTGGCAAAAAAAATAATATTTCATGGGTATCGAACACTCCCAAAATTTGTCATGACAAGACGTGCAAAAAAGTCTCAAGAATCCATGTTCCAAAACAAACATGAAAACGGCCATTTTGGTTACCGGCAGTGATTTTTGGGGAGAAACCAGGAATTGTATTTTGATGAACTATAGTTCTAGGCAGCCTCACCGCAGCCGAGTGGTTAGCATGTTGACTTGGGTTCGAATCTCTGCTCGGCCATCTCTGTGTGGAGTTTGCATGTTCTCCCTGTGTATGTGTGAGTTTTCCCCGGCACTCTGGTTTCCTCCTACATTCCAAAAACATGCTAGGTTAATTGGCGACTCCAAATTATATGTTCAAATAGGTATGAATGTGAGTGTGAATGGTTGTTTGTCTATATGTGCCCTGTGATTGGCTGGCGACCAGTCCAGGGTGTACCCCGCCTCTCGCCCGAAGACAGCTGGGATAGGCTCCAGCACCCGCCGCGACCCTCGTGAGAATAAGCGGTAGAAAATGAATGAATGAATGTTATCTAAGTCACAACATGTGACCTCTTGTCCAAAGAGAGCTGGCATAGGCTCCAGCATACCCCCAACCGTCGTGAGGATAAGTGGCATAGAAAACGGATAGAGGGATGGATAGTTAAAGACACTCTGACCAAATAAAAATCAATAGTCATAACTCTTTTGCACATATTTAGACCTTTTTATGGTGGATGAGGTCACCCTCTAGTCTATGATTGTGTGTAAATATCGACACAGATGACGCCCCCTACTGGATAAATATTATGCCTGTCAAAATACTGCCAGAGATTTCCCAATTTCTTTCCAACTCAGGATACTGGCGTCGACTCCTGTCTCTGCGTGCCTGCCAACTTGCATGAACTCCCAAGTAGCGCGAGCGAGGGTGTGAGGGCCCGTTCAACGCTGCTCGCCGTTTTAATTAGTGTTTCTTTTCTGTAAATGTTCAATTATGCAGCAAAGCATGAGACAACGTTTCTGACCTATTTTCACTTCTGGCCTGTGTTATGTTCAACCAATGATTGTGTGTGACACAATGGCTTCCAGACAAAGAGGGACATTCAGTAATGTTTCTCTAATGAGATAAAAGACTTATTTTGCATGACCTTATTTCCTCTTTGAAGTCACCAACAAACATTATTTAACATCATAAGCAACAGTTGTCATAATTTTACCTCCGCAATTTCAAAATTATTGTAATCATACATAGTCTTGGGTTATTGTCGTTGCCATGGCAATCAGGATCACCTACTTTAGTGGTGCATCACAATTGGTGATTTGCTCTAGGTGGTGAAGATGGCTTCCTGCAGAGCATCCACTTTGGATTTCGATCAGGGGAACACACAGGATATGCGTAATGACCAAAAGAGTGACGTTATTATAACATAGTATAACACAGACACGTTTTGTTACCCATCAGCACTTACCATACAGATTGTTTGTTTTCCCGAGCTTTTGAACAAATGCAATTTCCACACTACAACACAGTCCATGCCTATAACTAAAGTCAATAGCATTTTTTGCCACACAGTTTATCTTTAAAAAAAGGAGTTAATTGTTTTTTTATGTTGTTGTTGTTGTTGTTATTGTCAGGTTAAAGAGGCCATGCAGCGAATTCATGACAGAGGAAATATTGGAAAACTCATTCTGGATATGGAGAAGTCGCCTACTCCCTTGGTAACAACATTTGCTATAATTGAAAAAATACCTGTACACATAAGTACAGCACAATGCAACATTAAATATTACTATAAACACTGATAAATATAATGTATGTAATATTTTACATATGTATATTATGAGTGATCTTCATTTGTGAGGTCCTCCTGAAATCATTTCAAATTGATGTGTTGTTCTAAACTTGATTTATTGTAGAGTAGGTCTGCTCATTACAAAGCTAATGGACTATTGATTTGAACAATATATGTTTTTTTATGTTTTAAGGCGTGTGTGTGTTTTCCCCCGCCACATTTCAGAAATACGCATATAAGGCTAATTGTAGTCTTTAAGTTGTCCGTAAGTGTGAATGGTTGTTTGTTAATATATGCCCCCTAATTGTCTGGCGACCAGTTCCGGTCACCCAAAGTCAATTTAAAGACATCATACTGTATGTAGTGTTCTACACTGGTCTTTAATGTTACTGTGGCAATGGGTGTATTGTGTAGTTCCGAGCTGCTGATGTTCTACATGCTGTGTTTGTGCTAGCTTTTAGGAAATAAGTCTGTAGAATGGGAAGTGTTCATGCTGTGTCTTGAGCATCTGCCGGTCAGGCATAGTCCCCTGTGTCTAGTTCAAATAAAAAGGTTGTGGTGCCATTCAGCAACCATTACATTACTTTGATGAGACAATAGCCACCGCATGAAGTACGCTGTCCACAAAAAAACAACAAAGAACATTCCAAATACTAACATGTGAGTCTACGTTATGTCTTATTTATTTCTAATAGTATGTCTTACCTTTGGGCGCACGGTGGCCACACAGCTAGGAGACCCGGATTTGATTCCCCGCTCTCTGAGAGGAGTTTCTCCGGATACTCCGGTTTCCTCCCACATTCCAAAAACATGCTAGGTTAATTGGTGACTCCAAATTGTCCATATGTATGAATGTGAGTGTGAATGGTTGTTTGTCTATATGTGCCCTGTGAAAGTCTCAAAAATCCATATTCCAAAACAAACATGAAATCGGCCATTTTGGTTTCCGGCAGTGATTTTTGGGGAGAAGCCAGGAATTGTATTTTGATGGACTATAGTTCTAGGCAGCCTCACCGCAGCCGAGTGGTTAGCATGTTGACTTGGGTTCGAATCTCTGCTCGGCCATCTCTGTGTGGAGTTTGCATGTTCTCCCCGTGCATGCGTGGGTTTTCTCCGGGTACTCCGGTTTCCTCCCACATTCCAAAAACATGCTAGGTTAATTGGTGACTCCAAATTGTCCATAGGTATGAATGTGAGTGTGAATGGTTGTTTGTCTATATGAGCCCTGTGATTGGCTGGCGATCAGTCCAGGGTGTACCCTGCCTCTCGCTCAAAGACAGCTGGGATAGGCTCCAGCATACCCGCGACCCTTGTGAGGATAAGCTGTATAGAAAATGAATCTTCTGTTATCCACTATGTTGGGTAATATGATTGGAAAGGTGACTATAGGGGTGTTATTTAATGTTTAGAGGACTCTAACAGTATTAAAAACTGTATTTAGAAGGTCGTAAACAGGTTTTCTATGTTTTAATTACCAAAATATCCCATTTATAGATAAGGAGTCCTACTTCATTGAAATTTTATCACAGTTGGGTCTGCAACCAATTAACCGTGATAAACAAATAGATATTTCTTGCAGTGTGTGTATTGTGTTCATTTTAGGTCGAGATTGTGTATCTGTTCCAGATCACATTGTGGTTCACTGTATTGTTGAGTTGAGTGAGTACTTCGGCATTTCAATGGAGAGTCACTGAAGGACCAGTAATCCCTTTTTCCATCAGATGGCCAGTGACAGTACTGAGACCAGTGAAGCGGGGGAGGAGGAAGAGGAGCCTGAGGGAGACAATGACAGCAAAGAGCGCATGCCTTTTATCCATTAGGCCAAACCTGGCAAGCTGCGAGGTTCACCTTGTAGCATCATGGTGACAGAGTAGTGCAGTCTGTGTGCATGTCATGTACTTTTGTATGTATTCATGTTGTTTGTTGTTACTTGCACATTTTGGATTTTATGCATAAAAATGCGGCGTCAACTATGAGAACTGTATTGTTACATATCAAGTTTTTGTTTCACAATCATTTGAAACTGAGCTACATCAATTATTACCTCAATTCATAGTGACTTCATATTTAATTAGGCCCACTAGGCTGCTCTAATCATAAAAGCTCAATTTCATAACAAAAATGTTAAATTCTCCCTGTCCTTAATGATGACTGATGAGATATGACACATTCCCTGTCTCAGTAAATGCATAATGCTTGTAAATTGGAAGCAACCTTAGCTGCCAATCCTGGTATATTACGCGACACCTTGTGCCTTTAAGTGCTTGATACTTGAACGTTTTCCCGGTGAACTGTCAGGGCGGCCATGAGAGGCAAAGGGGACTTTATAATATGAGTGCAGACCTGCATATGAGGGCATTTGACTTGTGAATACACTGGTAGGCTTCACTGCTCTCCATTTTGTTACACTTTGCTGCTTTCAGATTAAAGGTCAAATCTGTCCAATACAGATAAATAAATAGATTTTTAATCAGTTTTCTGTGATTGGCTGGCAACCAGTCCAGGGTGTACCCCGCCTCTCACCCAAAGTCAACTGGGATAGGCTCCCGCATACCTCCGCAACCCTGATGAGGTCAAGCAGAATAGAAAATGGATAGATTATCAGTTTATTAATGGGTGGTGGAACAATGAACAAAGCAAAAAAAAGAGATATTTATTCATCAAATATGAAGAAAATAAATTAAAATAAACATGTTATACGTATGTACAGTATACAAATACATCAATGTTTCTTTGTCACGATGGCATGAGCACAGGGGTCGTTTGCAGAAAATTTACAAGAAAGTTGAAATCGTTGGAAAACAAAAAAAACCCAACAACAGCAAAAATGGAAAAAAACAGCTGTATTTTTATGGGAATAAAGTCATATTCTAAAGAGGAAAGAAGAACATTTTACAAGAATAAATTTGTAATATTCTGCATTTTTGTAGCACTGAGTTTAAGTATTAAACTCTTAAAGAAACAAACTTATTAAAGAAACAAACAAGAGAAAAAGGTTTAATTTTGCAATATTAAGTTGGGGATAAAGTTAGAATATTTTGGGAATAAATTCACTATATATACACACAGTATGTATGTATGTATGTATGTATGTGTGTATATATATATATATATATATACATATGTACGTATATATATATTAATCCACGATTTAATCCCAATTAAAAATTGACCGAGATTACAGCAGGGGGGGAAACAGCAAGAGAAGGAAATTCAGATGCGTTTTCACCTATAGGTTATCACAAAGCTGAAATGCAGTTTTTTCTTAAAATATATATACATTCTTAGCATATCTGCATGTGCTGGCTTACAAAATATCAAAGTGACCTTTCCATCTTTTCATTTTTTAATATGTGGCGTTCAGTGAAAAAGGTTTGGAAGCCCTGCACAAGCACAACTTAATTAGAATTTGAAACGGTAATCTATTTCAACACAAACACGAGAAATGTGAACAAATCAGAATGTGTCGAGAAGAGTAGGATGATTTCATCAGTCAGACTGCCAATTGGGAAGACTTTTTATGACCTGTCTGAAGTGTCTCTATTTACTTGATGGTGCCTGAAAACAAGCGTGACCTTAGAGATTGACTATTTTCACAATGAACATCCGTGCACTTAGATGTCAAAAAGAAATGCTGGACTGTCTATATATTACACCCTGGTGTCTTATTCAGATCAGGTATGTCATTGTTGTAATTTGACATAACTATCATAAGACATATTTTCTGTCATTAAAATCAGCTAACATGGAAAGTAATATTGATTATTATCGAGATTGAACAATATATTAGGTAGACACTTCAAATGCATCTCAGTATTGAATAGAAATACTTTATGTATGTTTGTCAGAATAGGAAAAAGTGCATGTTTATGTGTGTGTACTAGGGATGCTCCGATTAGGGTTTTATGATGCTGATTCTTATCAATACCGATCACACGGATTGATGATACATTTTTCTATTTATTTATGATGAGTGCTGTTGGCCAGGGGAGCCATATAAAGTGGGGAAATCTGGACATAAAATAAGTAATTACGAATAAAATTTGTAATTTATGAATGGAGGCTGATGGATTGGAGCATCCCTATTTTGTGCTGATGTGTTACTCATATTGTGTTGAAAAAGAGGATAACAAAATTCATTTGTTTTGTTTGTATTTTGGATACATCCGTGGCCACTATTTTTGCCTCTCATTGTCCACTTTGCTTACATGAATAAATCGATCAGCAAAGCAATGAGGGATTTGTCATTTTTATTATAAAATATTGTGAATGAATACAAGTCAGCAGTACACTTTAACCAATGCAAACTACACACACAATAATAAACATATTGTTAAATGGAAACTTTCAAGTCAAACTTTGCCAGTCAAAAGTGCAATAAATACAGCAACAGGCAAACATATTTTAACCTGCATGAGAACACTTTTTGACAAACATGTATACTGTAATATTTTAGGCACATCCATGTTGCTGAGGGGACTCTAACAGTCAATGAACTTGTGGTTTTTGAAAGGACACACTGCTCAGTGCACCGTAGCCCAAGTCAATATTTCTCAAAAAATCCAGACACAAGGAAGGCATTATTTGTCACTCCACCCTAATATCTTCGTATGAAAAAAAAAAAAACATTTTGTGGACCAATGCAGTGGCAGCGTACAGAAGGCTAGTATATATTGGGCCGTCCTCAAGACTTTTGGACTCCTTTCACGACAGTACAAAGTGTACCACTGTGTGCACTGCTCTCCAGCATGGCACGTCTGGGCCTCCCCGTCTTCTTCGTCCTGTGCTTCTTCTCTCTGCTGCAGTCCAGCACTGCACGGCCACCTCGCATCAGGAAGGCAACTGGTAAGCTTCCACATTCATAAGACGGTCTTCATTGCATTCAGTATGTTGACTCACCTAATATTATCTTGTGTGTTGACTTGCAGAGGATGATGACGTGAAGGGCCAGCTTGAGAAATTGTGGCGGGAGGTGAATTCACTGAAAGAGATGCAAGCCTTGCAGACAGGTAGGTACTATTCTCTTTCCACGTGATCTGGATTAAAAGTAAGTATTAAACGTATTAAATCTGTTCTTAGTGTGCCTCCGTGGCATCAAAGTTCACAGGAAGTGTTATCTTACAATTGAGGAACCCAAACACTACCATGAGGCAAATGAAGACTGCATTGCCCAGGGAGGTACCCTTGCAACGCCACGAGATATTATGGAGAATAATGAACTGCGAGACTATGCCAAGAGGAGTTCTCCAGGCTCCAAGGACTTCTGGATCGGTGTGGCCGACATAGTGAAAGAAGGCCAGTATGTTGACGTCAACAGCCAGCCCGTCGGCTACCTCAACTGGGATCGCTCCAAGAAGCAGCCCACAGGAACCAAGAGGGAGAGCTGTGTAGCTCTTTCAGTGGTTGCACAGGGCAAGTGGTACGACGAGGTGTGTCGCAGCTTGAAAAAGTACATTTGTGAATATATTATTCCCTAAAGGGCTTGTTGAGCACCTGTGTAGGTCCATGGATGAAAGGAAAAGCATCTTGTGACAAAAATGTGATGGAAAAGGCAGATTCTAGTACTTGTGATGTTAGTAATGCCCAGCAAACACACACAGTTTAGTACATTTATCTTAATATATTCACTTCAAGATAACAAAACTTCGTTTTGAAAGGGCTCAAAATGAGAATATAAGTGACATTTTTTGATATTGTTAACATTATTTTTCTAATTATGACAGTCCTCCATTCAGCCTAGTTGTGTTTCTAAACTTTATCAATGTATGCAGAATACTGACTTTACCTCACAACAGCTGATGCTGCATTATGCAATGCTAACGCTCATCGCCAACAATTTGCAGTACATTTTATCAACCAACTGGTCTGTAAATGTCTAATAAATATGTATTGCATGGACAATAAATATGCATACAAATTCACCTGTAGTATCTGTGAATCAATCGCCATTGCACAAAAATGTCCTAACCTACCTTCCGTAGTTTACAACATCCAACTTCCGGGTTTGAAGTCCCTTTTTTTTAGCTTCCGGGTTTGAAGTCGTGTTTCATTTGAGATCAACTACTTTTGGTTGCCTTCAGCCAAAGAAACCCACAAATAACTTCAACGGGGAATAAATATAAACCAATACCACATATATTTGAGTTTATCGGCCTTTCACACGTGCAATTAATTAATTTGTTTAAACTTAAGCCTTTAGCTTAATTTGTGGCGTCGTTTATAAACTGTTATTACATCATGTACCCAGCAGAGGGCTCCCTATTATACATTGCACTATTGTTCAGGAGGTAGTAGCACAGTACTGGTAGTAATTCAAAACATTCATTCATTCATTTTCTACCGCTTATCCTCACGAGGGTCGCGGACGTGCTGGAGCCTATCCCAGCTGTCTTCGGGCAGGCGAGAAAGAGGCGAGGAACACCCCGGAGTGGTCGCCAGCCAATCACAGGGCACATATAGACAAACAACCATTCACACTCACATTCATACCTATGGACAATTTGGAGTCGCCAATTAACCTAGCATGTTTTTGGAATGTGGCCCACTCACCCACGGATAGTGGAATCAAACACAGGTTTCCTAGCTGTGTGGCCTGTACGCAAACCCCTTATTCACTGTAATTTGACTTCATAGTAATTGGAAAACAACTCAGATAACAGTAATACAGTATTGATGTTTACAGTTATACACTGTTTTGTATTACAGTGAAGAAAATTGAACAGGAAAATTACAGTAACATACATATATTGAGTTTACAGTATAGTTTGAATTGTCACAGTATGTTTACTGTGGTTTAATTTACAGTACTTTTTTATTACTGTAAATTACATCACAGGAAAAATACTGTGAAATATATTACAGTATTTTACTGGCATCGTGCTGCCAGTAAAATACTGTAAATTTAATTTACAGTCCTAGTTTTTGTACTGTAAAATAAAACACAGTAAACATACTGTGAAATATATTAGAGTAATTTACTGGCATTGTGCTGCCAGTAAATTACTGTAAATGTAATTTACAGTACTATTTTTATTACTGGCGGCACGGCGGGTGAAGTGGTTAGCGCGCAGACCTCACAACTAAGGCCCCCAGGTTCAGTTCCACCCTCGGCCATCTCTGTGTGGAGTTTGCATGTGTGGGTTTTCTCCGGGTACTCCGGTTTCCTCCCACATTCCAAAAACATGCTAGGTTAATTGGCGACTCCAAATTGTCCGTACGATTGAGTGTGAATGGTTGTTTGTCTATATGTGCCCTGTGATTGGCTGGCGTCCAGTCCAGGGTGTACCCCGCCTCTAGCCCAAAGACAGCTGGGATAGGCTCCAGCACCCCCGCGACCCTCGTGAGGAAAAAGCGGTAGAAAATGAATGAATGAATTTTTATTACTGTAAAATAAATACAGTAAATATTACAGTAATTTACTGGCATTGTGCTGCCAGTAAATTTACAGGAAATAATTTTACAGTGTGTGATAAACAGGGAACACTCCTTAACACTAAAGAGGGGCAAGTCAAAGGAGGACAAACCACTTTAAAGAGTTGCTTAACAGCGACCCAACACCAGGCAAAGTGCTCAATGACATTACCTTACAGAGACTGCAAAATGAACTGAACGATGAACTCAGAGAAAATCCTACTCAGTTCCATGCTGAAGATCTTAAACTCCAATGTTATGTTTGTATGCATCACAAAGCTGGAGGACCAGTGAAGTTAGATTGGTCACACCCACAGAAAAAAAAAAACAGCAATAAGCAAACAGGCATTAACCTGGAATCCACAGGGCAAACAATTCAGAAAGGGGCCTAAACACCTGGAGAAGGAGCACAGGACAAGAATGCAAAAGGTCAGACTGGCATGGATCCAAATGGAAAAGATGGTACAAGACATATGAGGGTAGAAACATTTCCTCAATGGCCTATGTTCCAAAAGTAATTATTTTTTTAACCACTTGGAGGAGATTATTCAAACATAAAAATACATCCCAAATAAAACTATGTCCAAAATAAATGTCACTGTCGTACACTTCAATGTACAGGCACTAACCTATTCATCGTACCCGCGCCACACTACGTACGCACGCGTGACGTCAGAGGTGGCCGAATGAAGTCTCACGCAGGAACACACCGGCCATTTTTCTTTACAGCACAGCTTCTTTGGAGTGTCAACGAGCGTGTTGAGATCACTTTGATAAGCCTACAAGTTTGGACAAGTGTCATTCAGATTATCCACGCACCCAAAGTCTAAACAACAGGTCCAAAATCATGCTGGTGTTGTCGTCTGCAAAGTTTTTTCGCTGACATCCTTGTCCGGGTAGAGGCTTGTCTAAAGTGTCGCACAAATGGAAATGGTGCCTAGCGAGGAGAACCAGTTCGTATCCAAAGAGGTGAGCTGAACTGGGGACTTGACCTCTCGGGCGTTAGCTGTCATCTTCACTTGGCGTATTGGGAGCTGAAATGGTGTATATGGTTTGAGAACTTTGCCACACGGACTCCGTGTTGTTTAGAAGCTAGCTCTCGGCTGCTAGCAGTTAGCTAAACATGACTTGGACGGCCTATCATGACATAGCTAACTTAACATTGGCGTTGTAGCTAACATTAGTTAGCGCTTACTGTCAATACAAAGTGGGCTCCTGTAGCAAAATTGGAGCGTCAGTGTAATTGTCAATAAACTGTTCAAACTGCAAATTCGACAGTTTGACAACCACAATTTGTATATGATATTTTGCTATCCTGTAATGCTGTTTGGTCAACATACAAGTAGCAGCAGCTAGCACAGTTTGGCTACCTAACGTCGTCTGATTTTTAAGTTCAAACGTCGGCAACAACTCTAGCTTGATCATCTACTATATTACTATAACAAGAGCATACATCAGCCGTCCAGGATGTTGTTGTATATATTTGATGGGCCTTTATTTTAACATATTTATTGTCGTTTTCAAGTTTGTTTTGAAATGAAGTTTTAGTTCGTCACCACACACGACAGCGAAGGTGTGTCAAAGCCTCATTTAGGCAAATATGTCATAGCAGTTTTAAGAACAATGTAACTGAAGCTTTTACGCAGTCGTTTTCAAGCGTTTTGTTTTTCTAAAGCGTTTGCCGTCGACGTTCTAGCACGCTTTATCGACTTGGTAATCAGCTGTCATTTATCCTTGTTTATTGTGCTCCATTTGATTCGATATTTTCTATTGATAGTGTTTACAATGGAAATTACAACATCTTGTAAACTAAGCTCGTTCTTCGTATTTAATGAAAAACTTAAATGTAGCTACTGAAGCTCACATGCTGTTTAATCTCATTTTTTATCATTAGCATCACCATTTTGACTCATTTACCTACATGTTACACGTAAATGTCTAGATGACTGTCACAAATAGCTGGGTTACACATCTTTGTAAAAGTATGAGGTATTTAATAGTTTTGTGGAGGGGTTCTGTTTCTTTTGACATCAACATTGCTGACACTGAAACAACAACTCCACTTCTAAAGTCAGATGTCTACCAAGAACATGCACAAAGGTTTTGGCATTATGTCGCCAAAGGAACCGGACCAGCTGGCTTGAAACTTTGCTCCCAAGTTCACACATTTTCACTTTCACATTTAAACATTTTGTTGGACAAATTTGAGTGTGAAATAAAGCTGCTCTTCTCTTACTTTAATCCAATATTCCAGCAAAATAATTATAAACTGTATGCGGTAAAACACCAGCTTTCATTGTATGCTTTGGTGGCTTTTAATTTAGTCACTTTTAGTTCATTTTGGATTTTAATTGAATGTTATCAGAAGGTGTTTATTGGTACGTCTGGCCTTTGGTAATATGTTATCTTTACTGCCTTTGGAATCAGGTTGAGTTATACAAATATTAAGGCCTGTGCAGAGTCGCTGTACGTGTGGCTTCATGTCGGCACGCTGTGATTATATCCATGGTAAAAATAACCTTTAATCTCATAATACACTTGTGTGTTGTCAGCTGCAACTTCTTTATAGAACATGTCACTCTTACTTTGCCAAGATTACAAACATCACAAATGTTGCAAAATCATAAAAAAAGAAAAAACTCATGATGTTGCTGCCCAGCTGATTGAACAAGGCAACGTCTTTACAAGCATCCTAAATATATAACCAAGGGTTTAGCATGCTTTGTATAGTGATTCATGTCTGTATCCGTTATTATTAGGGTATGTTTTGGAGTTGCAGACAGAGTCTTTTTGATGAGATGAAGAGGATTTCTCAGGTAGCCATGCCTCATGTTTGTGTGTGCTGTGTGAATGAGCTCTCATCCAAGCATCTTGGTAGCTAGCTGCATGTAGTCGCATGAGTACTGTACAATCAGAACCTTCTTCATTTGGAGGAAAGATGACTGGATGAAAATATACTGTATATATCTCATAAGAGAGGACCAACTCCAAATTTACTTACATTTTCATTTTCTTCATGGACAGTTTTGTACAGATTAGGCTTTTTTAAAAAAATTATTAATTAAATATGATCTGTTGGTGGATGGCCTTTAAGAAGTTTAATGAACTGTGTTGTTGGGTGACGTGATAAAAGGACTCTCTTCTCTGGCTTTTGATCTTCTGAGTCACAATTAAACAAGTTGTTGTTAAGCCGTGTTACTGCAGTGTGAGCTAATCTTCCAAGACATTGTTTGAGAAGGTTTTGCAGACAGAAAATTATATAATGAAGTTTTTTTCAAGGTTTTAGATAATTTCCTAACTACATTCCCTAAAAGTGTGCAATCCTTGTCTTACTGGAGAGTAACCCGACATTATGTTGACAAATTCCTCACGTTCTCTGTACATCATGATGAGGAAGAAGCCGGTGAGCACCAGCGAAGAAGAAGTGGCTAAAACTAGCTTGCCGAAGTGCAAGCTAGTTACGGCAGCTCTGTGTCTTCTGCTGCGTTTTTAGTCTTTAATAGTGCTTACTTATGACTTCCTCATTGTTTTTTGTGCCATACCGACACCTTAAGCAAGTGTGCAGCTGTGGATGTTCATCTTGTTACATTTGTGGCTTGCCTCTTGCTCCATTGTTTACACCTACACCACTACAGTGAACGTCCAGAGATCCCTGCAGCAATGCCGAGGAGAGGCTGTCTAGTGGACAGGAGTGAACAGAGAAAAGACAGTATAAAGGTTGCCGTATAAAGACTGTATCAACCATGTTTACCCAGTCTGTCGTCATGAAGAATGTGAGATGGAATCACTATCAGTGCTAACCCGGCTGCAGAGAGACTACTGTTAGTGCAGCATGATTGCACTGAAACATTATATTTAACTTTTTCTATATTCATTTAAATATAATATACTATTTTATTTCAGTTCGGTGGTGTTGTTATATTTCCTGTGGAAAATAGTGTCATTTGGAGCTGAACAAAGACAGCATTTAATCTTTGTAAAATGTCTACATGTGTAAACAGGATGGAAGTTTGAGCGTTTAATTTCATTTTCATCTGTCGCTGGCCGTGCCAAAGACTCATTTGAATCTGGTTGGATAACCTGCTGCATGTGTTTTAGAAATGTCACTCGACTTGTATTATGTAGGTCCGATCAGTGAAAACGGCATGGCAAGGGGTGTGTACTGGCTTGTTGTGTTACATTGCAAAATTAAAGAAAAAGGTTTCTTACCGACTAATACAGGTGCTTAATCAACACATGTCATACTGTCCTGTATTTCAGATCCAAAAGGCGGCAGAGGAGCCTAGAGTGCTGTGTATAATCCAGGACATCACCAGTGCAAAGACGGTCAATGAGAGGTTAACCTTCAACCTGCCTGCATCCACGGCTCTCTCCAAACTTTATGAAGATGTTGCCCTCAAAGCAGGATATGTGAACGGTTCCTTTGACCTTGCCTGGGGAAACACACCAGAGATGGTTTGGAAATTTACTGAACTACACAATTTGAATATGACCAAAAGTGTCCCAATTGTGATACAAGTCAAATGTTTTTGAAGTCGTTTACAGTCTTTTAAAGTCGTTCCCATGAGGCTGTACTGAATCTGAACTCTCCTCGTTCACACCTATCTTTTCTTTTATTCAATAATGGATTTGGACATACAATTGTTCACTTGTACAAAGTAAACAGTGTGAAAGAGTGTTGTTGCCAAAGATGATTGCTCATATTTGCTAGTGCTCAAATAATATAGAAGAAAGGTAATCCCACTGTGTGCAGGTACAGTACATGCTGTTTTGTGTTCATACTGGTCCCCTTAGACGAGCCCAAGCTAATCCTGCTGCTGACCCAGGCCAAAGCCTAGGTGCTGTGCCTGTTATCTCACTGAGTAGGTCAGTGGATTAAGCTACTGTATGTTTCCACTGCAGCTCTCTGCTTGCTCATCCTCAGCATGCGCAGCAGGAAGAAAGTGTGTGGCTGCATCCGGTGCAGTTACTTTCCTTGTCCACATGAATACTGTGAATATTCTAAAATAATTGGTCTAACCATTTAGCAGAAAGTAGCAAGTTAGTAAAAAGGTTAATGCCTGAGGCTTACTCCTGTTTCTGCACATTTAGGCACCTCTGGACCACAGCGGGGAAATGTCGCTCTTGGATTGTGGCTTTGAGCCTGGTGGAAAGAGGAATTTTCTCCAGCTTACAGACAAAGATGGAGAGCAACCTCAGGTAGCATCGGTGAGTGATACACAATTTTATATATTAAAAAAAAAAAAAGTTGTGTATCCCTTCAGACTTGGCCTGAAGCTACAGTATGTACCTCCCACTTCTGCACAAAACACAAACCTTTTTATCTTAATTAACTTTAAATGTAATTAATTGGCTAACTAATGTTATTGCAAATCTAATTGAATTGATTTCACATACATATGCTAGTTCGTCAACAACACCAGCATAGATACAGTGACAACACTTACAATGTCCGCCCTCATTGGGATGGCTGTGTGTTCCATCACAATGTATGTGCTCCAGTCCTCAGGTTAAAAAATGCTGACTGCAAGGTACCCACTCTTCCATCTGTGAATGACATTGGGATGAGTGGCTAGCAAGGCGTCGTGTTAGTCTACCAGATAAATCTAGTTTTTCATGTCAATGAAACTTGGTTGATATACAAGTCAGTTATGTATATGTAAATGGTACACTGTTTTTTGTGGGGTTTTTTCCTGTTTTTCAAAATAGGTACTTCCCATGACATCCGTTGTTAGCAACCTCATATTAACTTGTTTTCTTGTGAATGATGGGCAAAATTTAAAAAAACTGCAGTTCCCCTTTAACAATCATGATAAAGCAGTATCTGATGTAGAAAAATACATACAACCAACGATAAAGCATAATTTTTTGGCGGAATCCCCACTCTCAGTGATTTTCACCACTGTGATGTGCCGGGTTTTGAACACTAATATGAATGAAACCTTCTAGATTAAACACAATTAACAAACAAAATAATCATCAAACATACTTTTTTTTTTTTAAGCCAGTTATACAAAACTGGGGGAAGTAAAATTTCTTTGAGGCTGGCAGGTCTGTTATCTTAGTAATATCTTAATAGTTACCAATGATGACTTAAATGTTATATTAGATCTTAAATGCATTGCAACCCCAGAGGCCACAGTTGTGTTTAATATGATTAAATAGGAGACTAGGAAACAAAACTTGAGGGGTGGTGATTGAACAGCTGTGTCGTCTTAGGAAAGTCTAAAGGGGAGTATCAAGTGAACATTGCTGCAGTGACAACGCACAACTCAAAAGGATGCATTTTTACCCACAGCATCTTTTATTACTGTGTGTGTCCATGTATTTAGGAGGATGCAGCAACTGTAGATAGCAGTGGACTGGATGACAGCTCCCAAGAGCGCTTCATCGGACCCCTGACCAGAGATGGCACCGTGGGCTGCAGTGGTGACTGCAGCGGCCCCTCTTATTCTTACACATCCATCCTTAACAAATCTGAGACAGGTATGGCTTGGTTACCGCTAAAATGTACAATGATGTTCTTTTTGTACAACCACATCTGGCTTACTAGCTTCATCTGTCCTTAACTCTAGGTTATGTGGGTTTGGTTAACCAAGCAATGACCTGTTATTTGAACAGTCTGTTGCAAACTCTGTTCATGACCCCAGAGTTCAGAAATGCACTGTACAAGTAAGTATCTCTTTGAAGCCGTAGTGTGAAGTTTGCGTTTTGGTAACTCGTGAAGACATTGACAAACGCTAACCTTTTTCAGCTGGGAGTTTGAGGAGTCGGAAGAGGACCCGATCACAAGCATTCCCTACCAGCTGCAAAGACTGTTTGTTCTACTTCAGACCAGTAAGAAACGTGCCATTGAGACCACTGATGTGACGCGGAGCTTTGGCTGGGACAGCAGTGAGGGTGAGTCGTCTCACACTTCTGTTAATGTTTGAGGGGAAGAATCAGACCTCTGCATTTAATGTTCTTTGTTTTCATCTCAGCTTGGCAACAACATGATGTGCAAGAACTTTGCAGGGTCATGTTTGATGCACTGGAGCAAAAGTGGAAGCAGACAGAACAGGTAAAAAAAAAAACAAGGAAAGAAAATGTGCCCTCCACCACAAACAAAACAGGCTTTTGTGAGAAAGGGGAAATGTGCCAGTTTTACTCATAGAAAGGTTTGCCACTTTTTTTTAGCTTGCGGGACCAACAGGATTGCAAACACTTAGGCCTGTGTCTGTGCAGCCATGTGGTCTACATGGGACTAAATGAGCTTGTGATTACATCTCTCACATTAAATATAGCAAATGTGCAGTACATTTGACCTAATATTGAAGGGAACGATCATGGTTTCATCCCTATTCAAAAGAAAAAAATAGTTTTCAAACAAAACATTAAAAGGAACCTATTTTGAGGTTTGTGCATTCGAAAGTGAGCCCTGAATGAAGTTTGGGATTGCTCCGAACGCTCTGTTTTAGTGAGGCTCACTTTGACTTCACTGTGACCTAGCAACCTAGTAATGCCTTCTGATAACAATCAGGCTTATTTATCGAAATCTGTGGTCACAAGTTTCATTACCTTGAAAGCAAACATGGTGTGTTGCAACTGAAACTAGAGGTATCTCATAGACTGAAAAGGAAGCGCACTGCTTTCTTCGGAATGTTGCCATTATTGGCCAGGTAATCATAATCACTATAGGCCAGTGTCTCAATGATTAGTTAATAATGATAGTTTACCATTGATTGTACTCTTGGACTCTTATAATCTTTCAGCCCAAAATATAACCGTCTGTGAGGCCGTGGCTCTTGTGCATTCTTCTCCTCAGGCTGACCTGATCAACCAGCTGTACCAGGGTAAACTCAAGGACTATGTCCGTTGTCTGGAGTGTGGCTACGAGAGTTGGCGAATTGATACCTACTTGGACATCCCTCTTGTAATAAGACCCTTTGGGGCCAGCCAAGCCTATGGAAGTGTGGTGTGTTTCTCTCTTACGTTGAATTACTGTTGATGTTTCACATTTGGTTATCACAAGTATGTTGATTTGAATATCATTTTATAAGTACATTTAATTTGCCATTTCCAGGAGGAGGCTTTGCAGGCATTTATACAACCAGAAACTCTAGATGGGCCCAATCAGTACTTCTGCGAACGCTGCAAAAAGAAATGTGATGCCCGGAAGGTGAGCTCACTCTGAATGAGTTTGCACAATCTGTGTGCAAGATACAAGAGAGCCCTAAAGAGAATGCATAGCTACTGTATTCCTGAAATTCATTTCCCTTCTAAATATTTCTCTGCAGGGTTTGAGGTTTTTGCATTTCCCTTACCTGCTGACGCTGCAGCTGAAGCGATTTGATTTTGACTACACCACTATGCATCGCATCAAGCTCAATGATCGCATGACTTTCCCCGAGGAACTTGACATGAGTCCATTCATTGATGTGGAAGATGAGGTGAGAGGAAGCGTGGAAATGACATATACTGCTGATTTACAGGTCCTGGCAAGCATTGAAATATTGAAAACTGAAATATATCAAGCAGTCCACTTCCATGCAGCTTCTCGCTCTTTTGCCCTGCCTATTATTATGAATTAAGCGTTTTTATTGTGCTCTGTCTGAATGCCATCCGCAGAAGTCCCCTCAGACAGAAAGCTGCACTGACAGTGGAGCAGAGAATGAAGGCAGTTGCCACAGCGACCAGATGAGCAATGATTTCTCCACTGATGACTGTGTTGATGAGGGCATTTGCCTGGACAGCACTGTCAGTGCAGAGAGGGTCCTTAAGCCAAAGGTATTTAATCACTTGATAAATGCAAATGAGTATGTAAGAAAACCAAATGCAGTTGGGTACAAATCGTTACTATATAATTACATGTGAAAAGCAACTTTGGAAGAAAGTCTTATCTTTGCTTTGAGTTATTGTTGCTCATTGCCATTTTTTCTCTTTTTGGGCAGAGTTTGCCGACCTTTGAGCTGTTTTCGGTCATGGTCCATTCAGGAAGTGCAGCAGGTGGCCACTACTATGCCTGTATCAAATCCTTCACCGATGGCCAGTGGTACAGTTTCAATGACCAGCATGTTAGCAAGGTTAGCCATTCAAACAGTGGGAGTCAGTTCTTGTCAATGTACACTTATCCCCTGCAATAAAATGTTAAATTACATTTTTATGTACTTTTCAATGCATTATAAAATCAGTGCTGTAGCATTTATATCTGCAAACCAAGATACAATTGTGTATTTTGACACTGTGGTACGGCAATTTAAAAATCGTATAATAGTGTACCCATTAAAATATTTGATTAATGTTTATGTCCATCAAGACTAGTCACCACCATTTTGAAACACCATGCACCGTGTCAGTTTTCTGTGCTGCTTATTCCCAGCACTTAGATCTTATTTGTTGACATCATATGCATTTTTATGGACAGATAACCCAGGAGGACATCAGAAAGACCTATGGCGGGTCCTCAGGGAGCAGGGGATATTATTCCAGTGCCTTTGCAAGGTTATTTACCTCCTTTTTGATATTGTTTCAGATTTTTTTCTAGTTTTACATACTTCATATGTGTACAGGAAACTGACTGTACACGTATGAACATGATATAAGGAACTTGTTTATGGTATTCCAGTGTTGAGGATCCGATGAACAGGATATTGTTGCTTATTTACCTGCATATTTTCTCTCCAACAGCTCTACAAATGCTTATATGCTGATTTATAGACTTAAAGATCCCTCAAGGAATGCAAGTAAGAAATCTATTCATTTGTAAAAATGCATAATTAGAAATACCAGTACAGCACTCTGATGTTCCCTTTATAGTTATTTATAATTCTGCTTCTCACAGTTTTATTGATTTAGTATTGTCGACTTGCAAAAGCAAATGTATCATTGATGTTTGAGGATTTTTCCAAGTCCATGGAAGATATAAGAGGGTGTTGTTAGTTTAACATTTGTTAATGAGGCTGTAACCAAAAAGAAATGTCAAGCATCACATTAAATTAGAAATGATGGGCAAGTAATGTTTCAGCTGTCCTTTTTATTTCTAGTTGAATACCTTTGCAATCTGAGTGAGTGGAGTGGACTTAGTACCTGTAGTTCTTATCAGAAGTGCATTCGATGTATTTATTGCTATAATGTGTATTTCCATCATGGTATTTTAATTAATACCGTGAATGTGTGTCTCCTGTCTAAAGAGTATTTAGCGGTGGAGGACTTTCCAGAGCATATAAAGAGTTTGGTCCAGAAGGAGAAGGAGTCTGAAGAACAGGAGAAGAGACAGAGAGAGATCGAGCGCAACACTTGCAAGGTGAAAAGTGATTTGATCTCAGTTAATTATCTGCTTTTCTGTATGTAAATGCAGTGATTAGATAGGTCTGATAATATTAGCCAATATCGGCATAATTTTCCAATTATATTGTTTCTGTTGCAGGACGACATGTTACAATAGTTGGCTATATTGGTCTTGATTTATTCAAATGGCTAGTTTGTCAAAGTCTTGAAAATAAATCTGGCACTTTTACCATAACTTGTGTTATAGTTTACAAGGTTTACATTGCAGCATGTGTTTGATTCTGCACAGTATTTATTTGCACCTGGTGGGATCACTGTCAAAGGAGCTTAATGTGTTCATTACATGCCTTTAGTTTGAGGAGATAGCTGCTGCCAAAGTTGGTATCTGTTGATATCAGTAATGAAGTGCTGGCCAATATCTGTATACAGTTAGATCTACAGAGATATCCGTAAGGCCGATATCACGCACCTCTACCTGTGATACATAGCTTCTGATGTTGTTTTACAGCTTGCTTTTTTCCCCTCCATCAGATCAAGCTGTTCTGCTTGCATCCTTCAAAGATGATGATGGAGAGCAAGCTGGAAGTGCATAAAGACAAAACTCTTACGGAAGCAACCGAAATGGCTTACAAGGTTTGTTGGCAATAAAATTTTTATTACGCTCTTTACTAACCACTGTGCAGCAAAAAAATATTGATTAATGATGATGAGGCCATGCTCCGTATTTCAGCTGATGGAGCTGGAGGGGACGGTCCCCCTGGACTGCTGTCGTTTGGTGAAGTATGATGAGTTTCATGAGTACCTGGAGCGCTCCTATGAGGGCGAGGAGGACACACCTATGGGTCTTCTGCTGGGAGGTGTCAAGTCCTCTTACATGTTTGACTTGCTGCTGGAGACGCGGAGACCAGAGCAAGCGTTCCTGCCTTACAAACCTGGAGGTGAGGAGCTGATATTTCGCGCATCTCCACCACTTTTAACTTAACTTGTGAATGTGAAACATGAGATGTCAAGATGAGACTCCATTGTAACCCTGTGTGCGTGTTTTGTGCATGTTTTGAAATGAATGAAAACAATTACCACAATCTTAAATATGTCTCTGTGGGTGTGGTATTTTCCCACAGAGGTCATGGTGAAGGTTCATGTTGTGGACCTGAGAACTGAAACCATTGCCCCTCCAATCAGTGTTCGAGCCTACTTGAACCAGACCATCACTGAATTCAAACAGCTTATTGCACAGGTTTTAGACTGCACAGTTGTATCCCTTTCTTTTCCCTAATCAAATGCTATAATCATAATTAAACCTGTGATTAATGACCTTAAATTAGCAGTACAAGTTAACACTTATGTGCTTTCACCTAGGCAACAGGACTATCTGCAGAAACCATGCGTGTGGTCCTAGAACGCTGCTATAATGACCTGCGGCTTCTGTATGTTCCAAACAAAACACTGAAAACAGAAGGGTTCTTCAGGAGTAACAAGGTTTGTATGTTATTTACCAGATGTTGCTTACCAGATCAAATCTATCAGAATTGTAATACTAAGCAGTCTGAACATCTATTATATTTGTGTTAGATTTTTGTGGAGAGCTCAGAGTCAACTGATCATCAAGTTGCCTTTACTGACTCGCTACTGTGGAAGTTGTTGGATCGCCACGGGAATACTATCCGACTTCTGGTCCTGCTGCCTGAGCAGGCTCCTGGTACTTTGGCCAGCAGAACTATTTGCCAGAAAGTTGGCAGTGACTCTGATGTGCCCTTTGAAGCATCAAAGGGCAACAGGAAATCTGTGGAAGCTATCCTTGAGGAGAGCACAGAAAAGTTAAAGAACCTGTCACTGCAGCAGCAGGGCTCCAGCACCAGCGACAGCCAGAAAAGTTCTGACGCCAGTGATTTTGAACACATCGAATCCCTGAACCAAGAAGCAGACTCAAACTCAACATGCATGGCCGCAGACAACAGAGAACTAGAGAATCGGATCGGGGGCGCAGCTGCATGCAGGAGCACTAGTGCCTCATCCGACCCTGAGAACCATTTTCCCTGCGAGGAACGTTCAGACTCTGAGGTAAACAATGACCGCAGCACCAGCTCAGTGGACAGTGACATCCTGAGCTCCAGTCACAGTAGTGACACACTGTGCAATGCAGACAGCGGCCCCATTCAGCTGGCCAATGGCTTGGACTCGCATAGCATCACCAGTAGCAGGCGCTCTAAAGCCCATGAGGGAAAGAAAGAGACCTGGGACACTGCTGAGGAAGACTCTGGGACGGACAGCGAATATGACGACAATGGGAAGAACAAAGCAGAATCCCAGTACTTCTACTTCAGAGCAGAACCTTGTTCCCAGGATGACTCTGCCTCCACCGCACAAAAATGTATGACCCCTCTATTCTTGATGGAATTTAAAGAATTATATAATTTTTCATGTTCAAATTAGTTACTTTGACGTTTGCTATATGTAATATATGTAATATGTAAAAAAAACAAACAAACCAAAAAAAACACTGACAGTGACCTAACAATAATAGTAACAGCATTTTTGTTTTCAGAGTACCTATATTTGCTTCTTCGTGATGAAAATTAATTTAAGCTTATAACATTCATTCATATCAAATCTAGTAATCTATTTTGACAAGCTTAACTGTTTCAGCTTAACCATGGAAACAATCCATTTTGTGATTGCCTTCTGTTTTGTTGATGCCCAATTCTATCAGTCCATGCATGCTGTGGAGATACATCTAGCCAAGCCATGGTATATTTGCAACTTTAGAAAATGTTAGTCAGGAGTTTGAATTTAGTAGCTCACACTTTATTTTATTGTAGGTTTTTGCTGCAAAGTTACGTTTCTTTGCTGACTTTCTTATTCACACTGCTTGATATGGACTGGTGATGGTGGTTCAGACTCTCAGGTTAAGCACTACTAATCTCAGGAAGGCCTTTCCACAATTAACAACTACAGTGGAAATTTCAAAGAGAGGCTATCAACACAACGCTGTGCATCAAACACTCCATATGCTGATTGTATATATTTCTGAGCAGATACAGTATAACTTCTTCACATGGATATTCATACATTGTGCAAAGAGAAATGTAATGCCTGCAGAAAATATTCAGTTTTAGTCTTCTCAAGGTTCCCAGTGCTGAAACTGTTTCCTGTTATCTTCAGTTTTAGTGGTTCATGTGGACAAGAGGATAACATTGGCAGCATTCAAACAGAACCTGGAACCCTACGTGGGCGTCACCTCGACCCAGTTCAAAGTGTTTAGAGTGTACGCTAACAACCAGGAGTTTGAGAGTGTGAGGCTCAATGAAACACTGTCATCGTTCTCTGACGATAACAAGGTTTGGCTCTATTATCAAAATTGATTTCACTTGGTTACATTTCAGTGGCGCAACGTTACACAATTTTAATCGCACCCCACAGATAACCATTCGCCTTGGAAGAGCACTAAAAAAGGGTGAATACCGAGTGAAAGTGTATCAACTGCTAGTAAACGAACAGGAGGTGAGAGGCAAAGTAAAAAAAACTGTTGGTGCAAGTGATGAAAGAGCTGAATGAAATGTTGTCTTTTCTTGTTTTGCACAGCCCTGCAAGTTCCTTGTTGACACGGTGTTTGCCAAAGGCATGACTGTCAGACAGTCTAAAGAGGAGCTGCTTCCTCTCTTGAAAGAGCAGTGCAAGCTTGACCTCAGCATTGACCGGTATCCCTACACATGAACACAAGTTGACAAATACAAGTTCGAACCTCGTAACTAAACCGATGTGGTTTTTGGCTTCAGAGTACGCCTCAGGAAAAAGACATGGAAGAATCCAGGCACGGTATTCCTGGATTACCATGTTTATGAGGAAGATATCAGCATCTCCTCCAACTGGGAAGTTTTCCTGGAAGTCCTTAATGGTACCTCTGAGAGATATAAAGTACTGTACTGAAATTGCACCTAAAGGTCTGTTATAAAGTGTCCTCTGAATGCTCTTGCAGAACCTGAGAAGATGAAGTCAATGTCTCAGCTGGCAGTTCTGACGCGGAGGTGGAGCCCTGCCACAATGAAGCTTGGTTTCTTCCAGGAAGTTATTCTGGAAAGCAGCAATGTTGAGGAACTCAAGGAGAAGGTATTCAGTTGACGCTCTCCCTGAGCTCTTCTCGATAGTGAGCTTCTACTTTGTTGTGATTGCAGCTCAGTGAAATCAGCGAAATTCCTCTCGAAAAGCTAGAGTTTGCCAAGGTATGTGATTTCTTCCCATAATTATTTTACCCAAGTTGCTACCTTGACCTTTCTGTTTTGTTTTTAACTTGCGTGTTGATCTCCGCAGGGTCGAGGAACATTTCCCTGTGATATTTCTGTACTGGAGATCCATCAGGATTTAGACTGGAACCCCAAGGTGTCGACGTTAAATATGTGGCCTCTGTACATCTGTGATGATGGTGCTGTTGTCTTCTACAGGTAAGCTACTTTTCACCTAAATGCTATTCAAGATGTTTCTCATGCTGTATGTGGCCTGAGAACATTGTTACTGTTATGTGTAGGGACAGCACAGAGGAGCATATGGAGCTATCAGAGGATGAGCGCAATGAACTAATGAAGAAGGAGAGTAGCCGCCTGCTGAAGACCGGACACCGTGTCAGCTACTCACCACGAAAAGAGAAGGCCCTTAAGATCTACTTGGACGGGGGCCCCATCAAGGACACAGGACAAGACTGAGTCCCAACAGCGTCTCTGGCTCCCTGATTTTGTGGCTGCTGTAGCACAGTGGCAGACCTACTCAAGGGGACTCATGGTGTGGGTGAGCTGCCCGAAAAACAGACTTGAACTCAAGCAGCGTTGTGAGGTTGGAATGTCCTCGGCCTCCACTCTGAGCTCTGAAACCTTATTGTGCACTGTTGGTTGTATAGTACTGTAAAGTTTAAAGGGAATTTGAGAAGGTATTCCTGGAAGAAAATGATACTGTTTTAATCGGTTGGACCCCAACATATTCATCCTCTCTCACCAGTTTGTCTCTTCTTGGTTGGCTCAAATCCTCATTTCTCACATTTAATCGGAATTTTTCAGTCTTAGGATATGATGCATCAAGCAAGCTGCGCTATTGCTTCAGTGGTGTGTGGTCTTTCCTTGATCACTGCTTAACTTGTCAACATGACCTCCACTAGGTTTAGTCAGAACAATCTCTTCTAATTCCCACTTGAGAACACCAAGTAAAGGACGTCTGATGATTTTGCGCCTTTTTCTTTGGGGGGGATAAATTATAATACCTCCAAACAGTCATCCTTTTCAGGCTACTCACAATCACCTGTCGTCCGTATGAATATTTTGTGGATTACTGCATCTATCAGTGATATGATCTCCATTGTGTACAACATACTTAGGGGAGCTTCCTCTTTTGGGGTTTTTGCTTGGAGCGTGAGGTGGAGTTGGTACTTCTACCCACTGCTGCTTGATAAGATGGACACCAGATGGTGCAGAAAGGCCGCCACACCACCTGTGTCTCGGTCTGCTGGGCTTCTGATGGATGCTGCCACCAGCTGTTCACTGTAGAAATGCCAATTTCTGAGGAAATTCTGTTTTCTGTTGTTGATTTCTTTTGAGATTCAAATCCTGTGTGAAAATAGTTTAAGATGATTTTAGAAATTAATTAAAATGCTTTATTTCATAACTTCAGTTTTTGTTTTTTCTTTCCGATTTGGATGACTTTTTTAAAATGTAATTACAATACAACCCCCCTGAGATGGTTTAAATTAACTTTCAATGTATATGTATAGCAGTACCTCAGTATGTTGAAGTATTTTTCATTTGTAATTGTTTTTAATGCGGCTCTTGTGTTGGATCTCATTCAATTATGCAGGTGTAGATCTATACATGGTAAGTATGTAGAGTGACCATATTTTGATTAACGAAAACCAGGACACTCACTCGAATGATACATAAAGTTTACTCAAAATATGCTTTAAAATTTCCAATTCAGATGCTATTAATTTTACCAGATGTCATCTCAGCAAGAGTCAGAAGATAAACTTTTTGCACATTTTTCTTTGTCTTTTTGGCAAAACACCTGCATGTCAGCCCCAGGGATTACAGTGGTATGAAAAAGTATCTGAACCTTTTGGAATTTCTCACATTTCTGCATAAAATCACCATCAAATGTGATCTGATCTTTGTAAAAATCACACAGATGAAAAAACAGTGTCTGCTTTAACTAAAACCACCCAAACATTTATAGGTTTTCATATTTTAATGAGGATAGCATGTAAACAATGACAGAAGGGGGAGGAATAAGTAACTGAACAGTTTGTAAAGAAGAATGGGCCATGATTTGTCCTGATCAATGTGCCAGACTGATCAGGAAGCGTCTGGTTGAAGTTATTGCTGCCAGGGGGGGCACAAAATATTAAATGTGATGGTTCAGTTACTTATTCCTCCCCCTTCTGTCATTGTTTTCATGCTATCCTCATTAAAATATGAAAACCTATAAATGACAAAGATCAGATCACATTTGATGGGGATTTTATGCAGAAATGTGAGAAATTCCAAAAGGTTCAGATACTTTTTCATACCACTGTACATCCTATACTGCAGAGTTCTCTCATGCCGGATGGGGAAATGTCCTATGAAACCAAGACATTTGGTCACTGGATAGAACTAGATAAAGACAGAAAATAACAGCCAACAGTCATTGAAATTGTACAACTTTTACTTGTGCAATACATATTCATTGCTCCTACAGTGCATAAAGCTGAGTGCATAGTCGTAGTGGGGTTACATGCCCCCGATGGACCTGACTGAGTGTACAATGAACCTCCCCAGGCCAGTCATCAACTTCCTGTGGGCAATCACAAACCTCTAAACCTCAGGTAAGCATGTACAACTTGTTAGTAGTGTTCTTGTCTACATGTCATGCTATGTTTTTTCAGGGATATATTTGCAAACAGGAAATGAGAATAATGCAATATGAATTTAGCATTTAAAGGATATAGTCTATGGATGAGTAAAGGCTGTCTGTCAGGTCCTCTTCAACTGAGTCGACTTCTTTAAGACACATGGACCCTCGCCTGTCGGGACAGAGTTTTTAATCATTCCAAACAAGCATGGAAAAATCTTTTTGACAATTTTTATTTTTGAGACAGCTTTGAAAAAGAGGGACTATTTGTCTTGGGCATGTGGAAGGAAGGCAATGTTCCATATGCATATGTGTATATACCGCAAATTAGATTTAATTACTATATTGCTCATATTGTACTGAGCAGCCAGACCCTTTCTAACAATAATTTGGAGTTAGGGTTCTATAGTTATCCTTACACTTTCCATCTTCCCATTACTGAGAGCATTCTGTGTCGGAATCACAGGAAAAAATCAGCACCCTGCATGATGATGGCTTTAACTCCCAACATGCGGGGGTGTTTGAACAGTACAAATGGATGGGTACTCACCCCAGATGCTGACAGTGGAGATCCCCTGCACAGGGGCAGTGTTTCCTGGGTGCTTTATCGTCTATCAGTTTTTTGTAGGCAGGAACACAACGCTCCCGTTCAATCGGCATAGCAGAGCAGACCGGGAAGAGCAGGGCTAAATATACAACATGCACTGTTATACTTGTAATAATACACTGCTATGCTGCACTAGGATTGATGAAGACCTTGACTGACTGAACATCACCTGTGTGAAAGGCACAGCAGAGGTCCTGGCTGCAGTCGCCCTGATGCTGGCACGTACTGCCTGCTTGTCCTTTGGTTGCATTTGGACTACACTGACCCCAAACACACAACTCAGTGTTGCAGCACTCCTCATCTTTAGTGCAAGGCTGCAGTAATCAATACATTTTACTTGTGTTAGTCATTAATACTTCAGCTAATTATTACAGTGCACATTCCTGACACATCATTATGGTATCCTTATACAGTGGTCTTGTCCTTGTGTCATATATAGAGTATGAGGACTGTTTGGCATATTGTCTGCACCTTTACTGTCCAGCTCATTTCAACACAACCTGAAGTAAAAGCACAAATAGACTGACAAACTTTTAAATTGATAAATACATTTGGAGACGCATAAGTCACTGCTTTGTGTCAAATACTATTATATAATATATATATATATGTGAGAAAAGGAAACTCACCACATCAATGCCTTTGCAAGCCTGACACCTGGAGTTGTCTTTCTCCAAAAGACAGTACCTCCCCTTCCCACAATCCTCAGTGGTGACACAGCCCTATAATACGGGAACATTTACCTTCAATTTGGACAGTCTCTACAGTTTAGGGCTCTAAAATCTGACTTGTTGTGTCGTCACATTTAAAAGATCACATTATAACAACCAGCTACTCATTATTGAGTCCTTTTTCGATGTTATTTCTATTTTAGGTTGGTTTTTGATTTTTTTCTTTAGCTTTAACTTCTTAGTCTTTAACTTTTGATCAGCTGATCAACAGCCTATTTCAGTACCCAGTCCCCTACTATTTCAATACTGTTTGTATTGAGTTGGGGACTCCTATAGAGCAGCTACACACAATAACCCGCACAGAAAACTTTCTAGATCTTCCAGAATCTCACCAGGGTTCACTACCAAATACGCAAACTATTATCTAAATTATCTGAAACTTTGGCATCGTTTAACACGAGAATACAACATTCTAACTACATTTATAGGTCAGAAAAGTGGAAAAAGCATAAGAGGTACCCTTTAATAAGATGACCTGCCTTTTTCAAGACTTTTCCGAAAAATATTTTATATATAAACAAATATTTTCAAGTCATATTTTCTATAAATGTGATTATTATCTCATTATTTATTCAATTATTAATTTAACTAGTGTGTGAGAGTGACAGAAAAAAAACCATGCCTTGCATGGTGAGAAGTAGTTGAGGTATGAGGACACGGAGACAAAAAGAAATGGGTCAAAAAAAAAAGGATGAATGTTTGCAAGATAATACAAAATTTTTGCGAGAGAATGCAAAACTTTTGTGACAAAACGAATAGCATTATGATGTACTATACATATCACTATATTGACAGTTACTGTGGTACCCATTATGTCATTGTATGGTCATATCACCTCATACTTTAGTACATAATTAAAAAAAAAAACTTAAACTATATTAGGAAAGCAGGAAGTGAACAAATGTAACAGTTACTGATTGTAAAAGTACCAGATGGAGGGGTAGGATTTAATAAGCTTTGCTTCTTCCTACTCCTTTTGGATATGTGGAACTGTGAACTGATTATGTGATGCATTCAATTGTAATCTGATGCATGTTCAAATGAAATAAAACCATTACCATTATTCTTTCACTCGATTTTTGCTATGAGAAGGCAAGCAATGACCGAAAGTGCATCCTGTAGCTTCACAAAGTTTTGCGAGACAACGAAAACTTTTGTGTTCACGCATTCCTTGTTTTTTAACCATTTTATCATTTTTCACCTTGTGTCCACTTGGGGGCACTATGTGTGAATCTCTCCATCCTAAGTATAAGACGACCTGTCTTTTCTATGGAGTCTTATATTTGGGTTAACAAAGCATATGAGAAGTAGTATATTTGTACACCACTGCAAAAAACAAACACTATAATAAACATGTTCTCAAATGATTACCTTGCTGACCGTATTATGTATTCTTTTAGTGGGTCTATTTACAGTATATATTGTACAGGTGTAGCTAAAGTTGTAGCAGTGAACATGAAGTACTCACAGTGTTAATATGATTGTCCAGCTCGGTGAATTGTACAGCCGTCGTAGCAATGGTTGTCTCCTGAATGAAAGTAGCGCATCATCATAAGACATCCAAAAACTATATTATTTATATATACAGTATCATAACATCTGCTGTGTCATGTTCCTACCTGCTGCCCAAGCATGAGCTGCTCATCCTGGTCCTGTTTCTCCACCTGCATCAATATGGGATCTTCTGGGATGGAATTATCCAGGATGTGGCTAATTCCTGAGTCCACTATATCAGGGAGGATGCCATTGGAAGGGGTTAGGAGGGTTAAAAGTAGCAGCGTGGGGACGGTTGCAGTCAGCATCTTCTTCATCATCATCATCATCATCATCGCGCTGCTGCTGCACTGGCGAGGTAGGCGGGGCTCTGCGTCAAATGACACCATCATGGCGCATGGTGACACTTCCTGTTAAAATGAATGGGAAACTTAATATAGTGAATTTTGTTAACTTTTTTTCACCAACATAGTCACATTTTTAATAGAAAAAACGTCGTTTTTAATTTTAATTTTAATTATTTTATTTTAATAAAAACACAAAACATCGTAGGATACCCTAAATGCAGTTCGTCCTGAACAATACAATTTTGTGAACGGTGATGTTTTTTTCTCATATTTCACTTGCTGCTCAATTATGTTAACTTTTCTACCTATAACAGCAGACAATAATCGGATATTGGATCAAATATAATGTTCACCAGACACTTCATTAGGTACACCTGCACAATCAGATCCAATGCAAGATCTCTAATAAGACGTATTTTTCGAGGCTTTTTGATCTCATTGATCTCATTTAATGGCTATTTACGTCAGTACGACTCATAATTGATTCATTCGTAATGTAAATGTGACGATAATAGTCGAAACCTTACATTCTTTTATGATGTTATCGTCACGAAAATGTTTCATAGTTGTACTATCATCATGTGGCCACAAGAGGGTACAACGAAAGTGACGAGACAGGGCTGTAGTTCTCCAACCTGACCACTAGGCGGTGGGTAAATTAGCCGAGGCTGCAGTTTTAAAATTGGATCACTAGATAGAAGCTATTTGCTTTTTTGTGTGTTTTTACTGCTACTGAAATGTTGGGAATATGTTACGTATTGTTTAAAAGGTGTTCATAAAAGACACCTGGCGCCATGTGCGAAATGAAAGTAAGACTACTTTAAATCTGAATCACAGTGGCTTCCTTTATGTATTTATGCTAGCATGATGATGCATTCAAAGACATTCAGGTGAGGATGAAATTGTAATTTAAAAGAAAGTCATCTGCACTCCGAATGAAGGCGTGGTGGTGGTGGTGGTGAGAGAAAAAAAAAGAAAACAAGCTGGAGATATCCGTGTCTCCTCCTGCGGATTGACAGCAGCCGGGGCAGAGGCAGCAGCTGTGGGATGTGTCCACGTCCGAGCACCGCCCTCCCACACCGGCTGACGTCCAGCAGTCAGTCACCCACCAGGCAGAACCTGTGACGGAAGTGTATTTTAGTGCTGGACATGTGAGTGACTTATTTCATTTGATAGTATCTAACGTGTTGTTAAAGTTGTGGAAAAGTCATGGAATGAAAACACCTCCACTGCATTTGGCTTTGAAGTAAGTAGGAAGTAGTTTTATGGTATTTTTTTTGAAGGTAAAGCATCTCTGCTGGCTCCCTGATAAGAGCAAATGTTACCTGCACTTATACAACCTGTGTTTTTATCTCTTGATGCCACCTTTAAGTAGCTTTTTTTCAACTTTGGAATGTTTTTTGCTTGAAATCCCACAGCACCTGTCTACAAAATGTCATGATTTCTACCTTTTCCATACATCTGCCCAGTAGCAGCTCTGGGCCAGCCAGTCTTTTGGTGGTGGTGTTGGCACAAAGAAAGGTGTGGTGTTGAAAGGCGGCTGTGTCAGCTCACTCACTGTACATTGAGTGACTGCTTGTTAATGTTTTCTCTGAGAGGAAATACAGGTCAAATTTCAGCAACTGAGCCTTTTACAGTGTGTTGGGGCTGTTTTGTAACTTCCACAAAAGTATGTGGAAGTTAAAAATCTAAGGGCATCTTGCCAAAACAGTTATATTTGTCATATTTGTTGCTGTCATATATAAAATGAGTTGAACTTTGAGCTAATGCATGCATTTTTCCCCAAGGGCCACATGTACAAAAACATGGTATTTTTCATCCGTTGTTTATTCAATGGGCCTTATCCTACAGTTGTGACTTTCTATCTTTATGTATGTATATGTTTTGGTTCAACATGATATGGAAGTGCCCTATCATTAGGTTGGCGTGATTTTAATTCACCACTGGATTCATTTTTATGCCAATCCAAAATCTTGTGAACGGTAAAGTATACAAGAATTTTCCATGAGATCTTGTGGATTTTTCATATCACAGCTTTCGGAAATCCATGTTCACTCCTCAGTAGTTTGTCGTTTAAAAAAAAATGGCAAGACTTCATCCTTGTATTTAGCAAACATCAACTGCTTGTATTGTTTCTTGAATTGGCTCATCGTTGTGCATTGTTTGAGTTCCTTACTCAATCCATTCCATAGTTTGATTCCACATACTGAAATGCTATGGCTTTTTAACGTAGTCCTAGCATATACATAAGTGTTTCAAATTTAGTTATAAACTTATTTAGTTATAAACAAATAATCTTGTGTATTGAGCAGTGTGAAACTTGACTTAAAGTCAATCCAATTTATGGGGCCAAACGATGGAGTTTAATAATAGCGCCACAATGTGGTGTAAATAATAGCACAAGCAACACAATAAGGGTGGATGTTTAGAAACATTTTCATCCTTACGTGTTTTGAAATTGAAATTATCTTCTTCCTCCTAATAAAGTTACTGTTTGCATGGAAAGTAGAATTTGATGCCGGATGCAACTCTCAGCAGGAAAGCACATTGAGCCGCCTTGTGCCAATGATATGTTGGCTCGCAGTCCAAGAAATACAATCCGACGTACCGTAAAACGGGGTTATAAGGGAGGCGGGTAATTTTTGGGGTAACAAGGGACAATTTTTGGGGAAAATGTTTTAAATGAAATTCTGCATTCTTGAACAAATTGTCAAAAATGTCAAAAAACATTTTCCCACTGTCCTTTATTACCCCGCTGTCCCTTATAACGCCGTTTTACGGTACGTGGTCCGGAAGGGAAAATCTATGACAAATCTATGTGTGTAATCTTGTGTATCTGAACAGGAATAATGCAGCAATTGGAGGATGTTTCATTTTCTGTGGAGCTAAAGACCTACCTCATGGTCACTGCTCTTCTACCTCTGCTACTTCACAAACAGTTGCTTTGTGGACAGAGCACTGTTGGACACCAGATTGTCCAATATTCATTCAGCTGACCTTTGACCCATAATAAATCACAACAGAACTTGCATGGTCAGGAAAAATGCTGAAGAATTGAGGGTTTTGGGCCCTATTTTTTTTAACCAATCTTGCTCTGATTTTACAGACGTGTGCTTATCAGTCGCTTAAAAGTGTGTACCAAATTTTGTGGTGATTTACCTAAGCATCTTAAAGTTACAGGGTGATGTGTTGAGTATATTAAACCTCAGATGTTAACTTACAAAAATACCTACAGTACAATCAAAGGAAATCCTTATCTGCATATTGTAAAGCATTTTTAACCAAGTAAAGTAGAAGAATGTCCCATTACCCCACCCCTGCTTAAATGTTTGAGATGCTTTTTTTACCATGATAAGATATGGTATGACTTCACAGTGTGAGCGCATTTACTGTCAGGAATGACTCACATGTTATGCAGGACGATACGCAATGTGTTGAACAACGTATTGCTTTCTCAAACTTCTTACTTTCTGTTCACTGCCAAGCTTCTATCGTCTGTTAAATTCATTCCACAACACAAGTGTTGGAATCCAAACGTTGTGTGGCGGCCCTTATGATTTACTCCTGGAGATGATCAACTTCTGTGTCCATAACCGCTCAGCTGCTACCGCAATATTTATGGAATTTCCCTTTGAGTTCATTCAGAAGAGTTTCTCTAAAGTTAGGGCCCATTAAATGTTATTATATCAGACCTCTGCTATTATTTAACCGAATATTTCTGCCAAATGGCTTCAGGGCGTATGTTCTGAACATCCACGGTGATTACTGCCGATACTCTGATTTACATTCTCCCTCTTTTTCACACTTTGCCTGGAGCGCTATTAATGTATGTGACATTCACAAGACCACAAAGAACTTGTAGAACTGGAAACTGCTCTAACAACACTAATCATTTGACATTTACATGTATGCCAACATTTACATTTACAAAGTCAAGTGAAACTTTCGACTCGGAACCACTTGCCCTGTTATGTCATGTCATTTTTACTAGCATCAATCAGGATTAAGTAAATTAATCATAAAATGTGATTATTAAATACACACGTCATGCGGTTGCAAATTAAGCACGTGTTTTATGCAGTCCAATAAAGTGACAGTGAGGGAGTTGCTGCCAGGGAGGTGTTGGCAACCTTCTCCTTCCTTCCTCGCTGTAGGTCACAGAAATTGACTTGTGTACAACATAATGGGCCAGACGGAATTAGACAGTCGTCTGAGTCCACATCGCCTCTAGATGTTTTTTTTCTCGTGTTTTACAGTCACTAAGATGGAATTTTAAAGAGGTGTCTCCCCTCCTTAGTTGTGACCGGGACAGGAAACATTTTCAGTGGGAAGACTTAGGATGAGAGGTGTCTGAGGAATACAACTACAGGAGCAGGAGGCGATAGAAAAGAAGAAAAAAGAAAACAGGGGGGAGTACAGGAACAATACAAAAAGAGAGACAGGAACAGCAACAATTACAATGACAATAACAGAACAACATAAACAAACCCTTTTAGGGTGTGTGGGTATGCTGGGGCCTATCCCATCTGACTTTGGGTGAGAGGCGATCACATGTCACATATAGACAAACCACCATTCACCCAAATGTAATATTTTATTGAGGGGAATTAGTGTTTTTGTGGCCACAAGTTATACTTTGTCCACTGTTTGTGTCATGTGTCCAGGCTCTCTTGTTGATATCTTTTACAGGTCAAGAGTTGCAACATAAGACCAATCTATTCTCAGCCTGCCTCAACTCATTGTTGAGTGACAATAAACGGTCTATATTTGGCTGCCTGTAAGGTAGTTTAGATTATTACTGGCACTTTGACTTATGACCATATTGTCATTATACTACAGCAGGGGTCTCAAACTCAATTTACCTGGGGGCCACTGGAGCTAGGGTCTGGGCAAGGCTGGGCCGCATCAGGTTTTTCCAAAAAAAAACAAAAAAAAAACGCATTTATTAAAAACAGAAAAGTATACAAACTTTTTCAGTGCTTTGGTTCCGATTTTCTACAATAAAAGCTCTGATAAAACATTCCACTGTTATTAAATATTTTAATTTTTATTTTTCTGCACAAAATAAGATGAAAAATAAATAAACAAATCAAGAATAAAGAAAATCAATCAGTAATAAATAAATATAATAATAATAAAACGGCAAATAATAAAAACTTAAGAAACCACATATAGTTGGTGGGTAGACAGATTATTTTTTCAGATTAAAATTAACAAAGCATTATTAGAGCCCTGTAGACATGACAAAACACGACTATAGTCACATTTATACTCTTTTTATTTACAACATATTGCGCAACTGCAGGGTCTTGAGACACATGCTAACTCGCAAACTAGAGAGCTAGCGACCTAAACGGTAGCCTTCAAGTTATTTCCTTTAAACTTAAATAGCCAAAAACTTACCACTTCCACACGGATAGGGAGGATAACTATTAACAGTTATTTAACCTTTAACATGAACATTAATCAAACGTAATAATTTTTTCTGGGTACATGATACCATACAGCATCCATATCAAACTTGCACGGGCCGCACTAACATTAAACTTTAATATCAAGGCGGGGGCCTCAAACTAGTGTCCTGCGGGCCACATTTGGCCCACGGGCCGCGTGCTAACGTTAGTCTGTAGCTCGAAATCCACTTTAAACTTCCAGGGATTATTGTTTAGAATGTCTGACCAAGCTAAAGTCAAAGGTCAGACATGTTCAAACAAGCTTCTTGAAGCTTTCAGAGACTGAAATGAAAGATCAAAATGGCCTGAAGTAGATGAGGTCAAAAGTTAGGTTAGTACATGTTGACTGCATGTTCTTTCAGGGATTATTGCTCAGAGTAAGATGACTTTTGTGGACCTCCAATGCTGCTAAGGTGAAAGGTCAGACTTGTTAGTGCTCTACCGGCCAAAGCTTTTGTCAGCGAGTCAAATGCTGTGTGTTGCTAAACTTTGCCCCTTCTGTTTTTCACTGGATTCTTAAACTGCAAAAATCCTCAGCAAACACTCAGCGGAACCTCGGTTTTAGTACATCTACATTTCATAATTTTACATTTTATAGAATTCAATGAAAATTATTGCTAAAAATATGTCCAACAAACTAGTTGGTGGAATCAAGTGCCAAAACAAAGCTTCCACATGTTGGTTAAGAATTTATAGTGTTTTTTTACAGTTGGGACACTATAGACAGATTCTGGCTATGGAATACGTTCATCATCTTTACTATGTTTGTGTGTATGTGGGTTATTTCCGTGTTCACAGAAGATAACAGAATAATGAATAACTTCTATTTGTCTCCTTTCTTTCATCTCGATAAAATGTATTTTATGTTAATATTTTTGGATGTCTGGTACAGTTTACTTGCATTTATGTTAGTTTTATGGGAACTTTTTCTTCAGTTTCTGTAAGTTTTGGTTTTTGTGTGACGGAATAATCATGAAAAGCGACTCCACTGAAGTCATTATTATTATTATTATTATAGTAGTAATCTTATTTATACAAATCCACCCATAATAATTATTGTAAAAAACAGCACATTTGACAACTGCCAAATAAGAAAAAAGCCAGTGAGTCATTGTCAGTTTATGGATTAATTTGAGGTGACCTGGTTATTGCCTTTGGTTTGTTGAACGTTTGCATTTCTAGTTTGTACTGACGGAAAAGGTGACGAGTTTCAGCTATCATTTACTTTTGTTCCAGCACGACAGTATTGTGGATGATATGATATCCAAGATGCTTGAGTATCAGAGGGCTCAAAAGTCAACTGAGTTTGTGTAATTTTTGTCAGTGCTGTACCAGCTGCACCTTGTTTGAGATGTTCTTCTCTGCCCATTAGTGTTTGTCATGTCATTTCTGTAACACGTTCATCCTGTTGAGAGTTATGAGGTGAGAACTTCCACAGTGATGGGCAGTGCACGCCAGGCCTAAAATTCGCAAGAGGCGGGCTTATCAGAGCAAACGGATGGTTCCTTCCTGGTTTTCTTTGGCCTCCTCTGTAACTATGTTTGGTGGCTGGCTGGCTGGCTGGCTGCACTGTGCGTGTGTTTGTGTGCATGTGTTTCCCAGCACTCCCAATGTTTTCCTTTGTGCTGTCAGCTTCCTATTGTACTCCCAGGATCATTGCGTCACTGTTTTTTCACTTGATTATCAGGTCTGTGTCGTCTCCTTTGGTTTCCAGCACTCAAAGTTTGTGTTGATTATATTTACATATGCGAGGGGTGCTCTGCTAGTCAAAATCTGCTCAACTCCATAACCACTAAGTCAGATTGTTGGGTAATTATGTATACTCTTTTACCCTGGTTTTGTACTTTCTCATTCTAAAAAATCAAAAAAATAGCATGCCACCTGTTAAAGTACTATAGACATTGGTATTGATAGCAGCAGAAACCCCAGGAAGCAGATATTGTTGATGAAATTGAATTTTGGCAAGTCATATTTTTCATGTGTTGTTAAGGCATTATGTAAGATTTTAGTAAGCATACATATTTTTTTAAGATAAGCACACTTTACTGAACATTGAAAGTGTGTGTACGGGGTGTAGGGGGTGCGGGGATACTTACTTATTTTTTTTTTTTTAAGTTCAAAAGTTATTTCAAATAAAAAGCTCTTCATTTGGGGGGGGCACGGCGGTCGAGTGGTTAGCGCACAGACCTCACAGCTAGGAGACCAGGGTTAAATTCCACCCTCGGGCATCTCTGTGTGGAGTTTGCATGTTCTCCCCGTGCATGCGTGGGTTTTCTCCCGGTACTCCAGTTTCCTCCCACATTCCCAAAAAAAGGTATGAATGTGAGTGTGAATGGTTGTTTGTTTATATGTGCCCTGTGATTGGCTGGCGACCAGTCCAGGGTGTACCCCGCCTCTCGCCCAAAGACAGCTGGGATAGGCTCCCGGTAGAAAATGAATGAATTTGACTTTTAAAGAGTGCCTATTCTGCTCATTTTCTGACTCCTATAGAGCAGCTACACACAATAACCTTTCGAGATCTTCCAGATTCTGCACCTCTTTGTGCAGTGTTTCCATTGATTTCCTGTTTCCGACCCAAATGGTCTGTTTAATTCATTATTAATCAATTTTATTATTAAATTTATTATTTTGTTTGCCTTGGGAGACCCCACCAGGGACATATAGTAGCTCCAGACAACATCCTAAGATCACTCAGGAAGTCAAACTCCCTCCACCACGATAAGGTGGTGATTCACCGAGGAGCACATGTTTCGTCTATATTCCTTCCTTATAGCAGTACAGGTGTAACAGGTACATTCTTGACATTCCATTGGAAGCAGCTGGCTCTGTTATGTGCCATGTTTTTGCATTTCTGCAGGCGCATTGTGTACTCAACTATACACTCTCTAACCACAATGATATAACCTTATTTAGAATATATTACGTAATAATAATCATACCACAGTATGTTTACTGTGACAATCCCATTGCAATAAAGTTAATTCTTGAGTCTTACTATTCACTTTCTAACTGATCTGAGGTCAGACACGCAAGGGTGTCATTAAAATCTACTTTGTAGAACATTTGCCGTTGCTGTGAAGCATTTCACGCTCAATCTGTGATGTATGGTTTGTATGTCTACGTGTGTATTCTCTCCCCTTCGTCTGTCATTAAGTCGTATTTTTACAGCCGTGCTGCGGCCTCGCTGTGTCTGCCCGCAAGTGACTTTTCCATGCTGTCAGCATACGGTGGAGATGGTGGAAGTTCACGCTGTTTGAGACAGTCTAGCGTGAGCAAGTGCTTTGACTGGGCTGTGGCGATACTAAAATGGTAGATTTTCATTGTTTCACTCATTTGTGTCCTTTTTTTTTTGCTTCTGTGAGTTTTTGAGTTTTTGTGAATTGAGAACTAAATTTACAGTTTATTTACAAGTATAAAAGTGAGCAGAGTTGAAAAGATTACACATGAGTGATATTGTGGGGACAGTAGGGGGTCACACTCCTGCTGATGGAGCAGATCAAAGCCGGTTGAGGCACGTGGTCGAGGAATGTGGTCTCGCTGTGTCTGAATGTATGCTGTGAGAGGTGAAAGGTCTTGTTTGGGGCTGGAGAGGTCCAGTAGGACAATAGTATAATTCTATGAGGTAGGCTTTGTCGTTGAATGTAGCTGCTAAGGTTTCGCTGTGCCGTGCGTGTCGGGGCGTGGCTTGAAAGTGCTCTATAAACAGTTTCATTTCACTGCCACCTGAAGCCTAGGGCGAGGCGTGGCAGTAATAGCGGATTACTTTGGGAAGGAAGTGGGGGGTGTCGGTGTCCCGCACAGCCAGCCTGGCCTCCCTGCGGACCCGCCCATGTCCCTCCATAGTAGATTGAAATATCAAAGGATTCAAACATCACAGAAGTGGTTCTGTTCCTTCACCTTTTGGGAATGCACACATTGGACACTTTTAACGTTGTGGAGGTCTGGCGCCGATTTACTGGCATAATGTTCAAAACACTTGATGGTTGATTGCTGGGAGCACACAACTACATTCTAACATTTTAAAACCTTGCTAATGTGTTGGGGGTGGGGGGGAATTCACTTTTATATGCATGGTTTCTCCACACTGGATCAGAACAAGTGTCAACACCATTTACTTTAGGTAACTGATGCCTATTACATAAGACTCCAGAAGCAAAGGAGGCGTTTAAAGGAAAACTTTTGCCCATAATACACAATCCTTATGTGAGACGTGAACACATTATCTCTTGTCTGTGCATTCTAAAGATATAAAAACAGATAAAAAGACAGGGCCAATACTATTGAGAAAAATTAAATTGATTCATTCATTCATTTTCTACCGCTTTTCCTCATGAGGCTCGCGGGGGGTGCCGGAGCCTATCCCAGCTGTCTTCGGGCGAGAGGCGGGGTACACCCTGGACTGGCCGCCAGCCAATCACAGGGCACATATAGACAAACAACCATTCACACTAACATTCATACCTATGGACAATTTGGAGTCGCCAATTAACCTAGCATGTTTTTGGAATGTGGGAGGAAACCGGAGTACCCGGAGAAAACCCAAGCATGCAAGGGAGAACATGCAAACTCCACACAGAGATGGCCCAAGGGTGGAATTGAATCCTGGTCTCCTAGCTGTGAGGTCTGCGCGCTAACCACTCGACCGCTGTGCCGCCCAGAAAAATTAAATATCTATTTAATTATCTGTAATGTACAGTGGACTCCATCAGATTCGTAGGCTCCACCATCTAGTGTGGTAAAAAAAACATGGTGACAAAAGCTGAGTCTGATTCCGATTTTGACACCTTGCCACACCACACTGGCTAGCAACTACCTTCACCACACACACTCAACCGCAGCACGTCATAACGCCTCAGGCGACTACTAAAGCGTAACACTACATACATATCGGAGCTGGAAGTTCTGGCAATGTTTAAAAGGAGCAAAATATATAACAAAATACTCTTAAATATTCTATGTTATCATGAATGTACCTAGAAAATCATAAAACCTTGTTGGAAGTTTTTGGAGGCGCCCCATGTTGTCACAGTGTCTGTTTTTATTATTGCTTCATCCTTCATTGCAGCACCATCCATTTTCTGTAGCGCTTATCCTCATTAGGGTCGCGTGTATGCTGGAGCCTACCCCAGCTGACTTTGGTGAGAGGTGGGGTACACCCTGGATTGGTTGCCAGTCAATGGCAGGGCACATATACACAAACAATCATTAACACACCTATTGACAATTTGGACAATTAACCTAACATGCATGATTTTGGGCAGTACGCACAGGGAGAACGTGCAAACTCCCCGATCTCCTGACTGTGTGGCCTACATGCCAACCACTCACCACCGTGCGGCCAGCACCATCCCAATGTGTAATGTTATCAAAGGCTTGCTGACTGATCATGTAACAAACATTGGATGAACAGGGGAAACAACAACTAGGGTTAAGTACTCTCTGTAAGTGAAACCCAAGCCATTTAAATACGGTAATCCCTTGTTTATCAATGACAATTGGTTTCAGGCCTAACTGTGATATGTGAATTTCCATATAAAAGGAGTCCTTATTTATAAATTTGATAAAAAATACTAATATTTTCAGAGTCACAGCCTAGACAACCTGTTTATGACGTTTTTAAATATGAGTTTTAACATTATTAGAGCCCCGTAGACATGAACTAACACCCCTATAATCACCTTTACACTCGTACTACCCAATTTAGTACGCATAATCAGAGTAAATAAGCCATTTATGACATAAAACCCATGCCTTTTAAAATAAAAAAAAAACCAAATATGGTCACCCTCAGTGAAGTAATGTAATGAAGGCGTCTCTGTATCCTTCACCACAAGATGACATCAGTCTGTGTCTTGCCTCCTCAGACCAGGCATGATGTTGCGGGCCGAGCAGAGGGTGTAGCCACATCTGGCAGAGCGCTTGCAAGAAGCACGAGCCTCGGCACACCCCAGCATCTGCCGCAGTCTTGGAGAGATGGGAGAGACGGAGGAGGAGAGGGACAACAACGCGGGGAAGCTCTTTGAGGACTTCATCCAGGCATCCACCTGTAAGGGAACGCTACAGGCCTTCAACGTCCTGTGCGGACAGCTGGACTTGGACCCCGCCGATCACAGCACCTTCTACTGCAGTCTGAAGGCCAATGTTACCTCCTGGAAGGCGAAGGCACTATGGAGCAAGCTGGACAAGAGGATGTCCCACAAGGAGTACAACAAAGGTCAAGCATGTGCTGGCACCAAGGTAGGAGGAAGTAGGTTAGGGAAGTGTCTTTGTGAGGTCATATGATTGATTTTTCTTCCTGTCCTTTGATCGAAAAGAGTAGTCTTAACCTATAAACCTCACAAACTTCTTTTCTATCATCTCAGCCCCCTATAAAGTGTCAGCATTACGTTTTATTAGCTGTGTCTGTGATGTCACGTCTGTAATGTGTTCATTTAAATCGGCATGTTTGAGCAGGATTATAGTGGTTCACCGCTAGTGTTCATCAGTGGACTACATACTGTAGGTTACAGTATGTGGGTGGGGTTTCTTCCATGGCAGTGAGGTCACAACTGGCACAGGAAGTGTGGATGCGCTGACTCAGCTGATGTGCAGGAAAATATCTCAGCCAGTGGAAACAGATTGTTTATATTGCTTTGATTTGCTCACAGAGGTATAAAGTCACCCTAATATAAACTATCAGTCATTGTGGGTTCTAAGAAGTCTTTGTCCTGGCAGCAGCAGGTCTTTTGACTTGTAAGAATGCATCATGCTGACTGAAACACTGCTCATCACCTCCATCCTGCAGTCATCACTGCTGCCAAGGAGATAATTACCATCCACGCATATTTTCCAGACCCTGGCACCTGGTTTTTAGTTTGAAGGTTCAGTATTTTATCTATATCTTAAGTTTGATGTCAGTTAAAGGACCTATTAGATGTAGCATGTGGATTTGTGGAAAATGTACCTCATGATTCCTCAAACTTCCATCATCATAGCTGACTCTCTTTGCATGTAGGTTAACCTCAACTCATATTAGGTACAGTAACTGCAACATTGAAGCACAAGTAGTCATTTCTTTAACATTGAATGCCTGCAGTATATAATAGGTCTCCTGGAATAATTCAGCAATTTGGGTACAGGTTTGTCAGCATCATAAAAATATTCAATAATAATAATAAAATAAAATCTTCAATTTAACTTGTAGGATTGCCAGCTTCTGTAAAAATAAAGAAGGGACACCTTGTTCACAGGGCCAACTAACCCCGTTTTGGATTTTTTTTCAAGTACTTTAATTTGATGCCTGTTTTAGAGTAATAATAATACATGGTATATGCTTAATTCAGTAGAAATTGAGTGTATCCCTCCCAACTTCCAGTACTTCCAGCACTATTAAAGCTACTCTGACAAAACGAAAGGAGAGATGAGCTACTTGTGTTGTTGTTTTTTTTTCAATACTTTATTTTTATTTATTGTTATATTTTTTTAAACAAAACGTCAACAGTAATACAAACACACTCAAAACAAAAAAGGGGCACTGGACATACACATCACACAATTTGGCTATCCCTCATTCCCTGTCATGGTGCAATTTGAGTCATTTCCTTGATTTTTGTCCATTTGTGTCCATTTCACCCATTTTTCTCCACAAATGTCTTCTTCAGTCCTCAATCTATGTGTCAATAGTTCCATATCATATATTGTGTTCATCACACAAAGCCACTCCTCCAGTACCGGGGGTGTTGGATGAAGCCATTTTTTGGTAATGCCTTTTTGACCTGTTACCAACATGATTTTATGAGCTATTTGTGTTTTATGTACCTGCCAACATTTAAATTGTACTTTATTTACAAAGCACATTGAGATAATTATATATTTTTCTCACGTTCTGTGCTGAAACAGGCTCGAGGTATACATATTACTGCAATAACATTATTATAACAAGTCATTTTGCACCATAGGGATCTCTTCTGTGCTCTGTTTCGCTGTCTACTTTGGAGTCATTGGACTTATTACATGTGATTAGCCTCCATTTCAATGTAAATGTTTACTGTAGCTCCTGCTAATGCTATGTGACACAAATTAGTCTCTGGATTCCACCACTAATGTATAAAAAGTCATGAAATATCATGTGTTTTTAGCTAGGGATTCTATTGTCATATTTTCGTCTATAGGCCTTAATCGAAATAACTATACTTGATAAAAGTTCTTCTGGGTGAATGGACATATTCCCACAGACATTTCAGAAGAATGGTTAGCTCCATAGTGGGACCAACATTCATTTTATTCAGTATGGAATTTCAAAAGCAGAAAAAAACAGCAATACAGTTAAACCACATGTAGTTTTTCCTCATGTTTAAACGTTTAGAGGGAAAGAAAAAAAAAAAGATTTCCAGAGTGCAGCACACTTGCATCACTTCTTTCATCTATCATCCAAAAGCTGATGTCATTCTTTGGGCAGCGTTCTTTCAAAGCAAGACAAGGCATGCTGTAACTTCAATCAAGGTGACTTCATGTGCTTTGCCGCCAAGGCTGACATATGAACACCTCTGATAATGACAGGCTGTAATCACGGTCCACGGTGATGATGGAGGAATTTGGTTCATCAGTTTTTTTTCCATCAAGGTGGCCTGATGATGTCATCGTAAGACTTGTGAGTCTGGTGTATGTGATGATCATCTCTACATGTGATCTTTTTAGGAAATAAACATAACACCATCCCATATGTGATGCCTACTCATAAACAATTTGTCCTCCTAGTGCCTCATCATCGGAGGAGGTCCGTGCGGTTTGCGTACAGCCATCGAGCTAGCCATGATGGGCGCCAAGGTGATGGTGATTGAGAAGAGGGACTCCTTCTCCAGGAACAATGTGCTGCATCTTTGGCCCTTCACCATTCATGACTTGAGGGGTCTTGGGGCCAAAAAGTTTTACGGCAAATTCTGTGCCGGCGCCATAGATCACATCAGTGAGTACTTTTGTGAATGATAGATGCCTCTCTGTGCCGCAAAGAGCCTTTTCACCATGATGGCATTGAAAAAAAAGTGGTCTAAATGGCTGCTTTTCAGTCCCAATTTGTAGTATTCATGAGGCCTGTTTTTGCAAATTACTTCGTACAGTATCAATTTTAGTTGAAGACTGAAGTGTATTGTACTGTGTCTTAACAGGTATTAGGCAGCTGCAGCTGATCCTGTTGAAGGTGGCCCTCATGGTTGGAGTGGAGTTTCACATCAATGTGGAGTTTGTCAAGCTGCTGGAGCCTCCCGAGGACCAAGAAAATGAAAGTAGGCCTTCTATCTGAACAATAACAAAGCTACAGGAGAAGATAGAGAAGCGGTCACCTTAATAATAAGCTCCTACGTGTGATGGCAGCAGGAGAAATAACTTGACCCGCCCCTCCCTCTTTGACTTTGCAGCTGTAATATCAATACGCTGATAACAAACCCCTCCAACTAAATTTAGACATACTTCTTTCCCCTCTTTGCTGAGGCTTAGTTGTTGATCTTAATTTGTTGGAATGACTTTTCCACATACTGTATGTGTATTACACAACAAAATGCCTAGAGTGGGCCACAGTCAGCTATTTGAAGCTGTATATTCCAGTTTTAATTGGGATCATACTGGGAAGAAGTATGAGCGGAACATATCAATGGTACCCAATGATTTAAGTCTTCATCAGTTTCTCACGCTATGTGGCCTTTTCTGTCTCCACTAAAGGAATAAGGCACAAAGAGAATATTTATATAATGTGTTTTCCCTCCCTCCCTCCCTCCTCCTCCTCGCGCCCCTGTTTTTTCTGTGGTCGTCTTTCTCTCAGGGATAGGGTGGAGAGCTGCAATCCGACCTGCTGATCACCCCGTGGCTGACTTTGAGTTTGACGTTGTAGTGGGGGCGGACGGGCGCAGGAACACGCTGGAAGGTGAGAAGTGGCCAAAGAAAAGGGATTAAAAGTGTTGACGCCCAGGGGATGTACTTTACTTGAAAGGAACATAAGGACAATGCCTTTTATTAAGTTACCACATAAGGTCAAGAAAATAACAACCTAATATAGCAACATATTACACATATGAGCCCGAAGAAGTCACGTCAAAGCACCAAGGGATCACAATATATAAATAGAATACACCACAGTTGAGCAGCTGATGCATGCTGGAGCCTCTCCATGTTTTTGCATTCATTGTTTCCAAGTTCTCTCTGCTTACTGTGGTCAACACAACAACCAATACACTCCAGAGGTCTATTCCTAAAAAGGTCAATTTTGTGCACAACAAGATTTTTGCCTCATTCTTTCATCATGAAGCACCCTTGGGGTAATGAGTCAGTCTGCAGCAGGTCTGCTTTTTGTGGGCTAAATGTAGCAAAGCCGCTTTATTTTTAGTTGGGGACGAATATTTTTCTTCTCTGCCATCTCAACTTCGGCAGTGTTTATCAAAAGAGAACCTTATGCATGCATGACGAAAAAGGTGGCACGTGCAAAATAGGACCTAGAAATGTACCTCATTAGGTTATTGTAAAGTAATGACCTTGGGATATTGTTACTTGTTACAAAAAAGTTATGTTTAATTACTGTTTTTGTTAGTTACAGTGGTTACACACCCTTGTTAAAATACAATAATCCACGCTTGGGCAGGTTTACTCCAAACACAAAACCATGCATGTTTGGTGAAGTGGATACTTTAAATTGTCCATAGGTGTGAATGTGTGAATAATGTCATTGACCAGTCCATGGTGTACCCCGACTCTCGCCTGAAGTCAGCTTGAAGGAGGTACAGTATAAAATAAAAATGATAATAATAATAAAAAATCAAGGCATATTTCTTTTTCAAATGAATTAGCCAGGTTTAGGTTAAAATATAACATGTTATTTTAAAATTCATTCATTCATTTTCTACCGCTTATCCTCACAAGGGTCACAGGGGGTGCTGGAGCCTATCCCAGCTTATCTTAAAATAATTGTTAGGAATCATTATTATTTTTAAGCAATTAATATAATGATTATTACACATTTAATTTGGTTTGTGTTTTTTCCATCTGAAAAAATGGTACTGTATGGATGGGATATGTAGTACACAGAAAGTATACAGATTTTTTTTTCAACTTATGATTAAATAAATGCTTTTTTTTCCCCAAACAGCGCCAAACAAAGTGTGTAACAGAGCTAGTTAGAAAAGTCATTCATGGCTGTTTTCATCTTCCTCCTGGGAACTGAAACCACTTAAGTCGTCTTCTTCAGCATCGTAATTCTTATATCGCACACGCTGAAGTCTCCCCTTTTCGTTGTCGTTTTCTTCTTGAGTCAATTCAGCCCTTTAGCTTGAACCGTCCGCTTAATCACGCAGTAGTCCAGCCTTTTGAAACTTGTGGATTTTATGACGTACTATAAACCTTGCAATCCAAGCTCCACTCGATGTTCCCAGCATCACTCGTTAGCTCAGATGATGAGACGTCTGCAGCGGTCCTAGCAATCCAAACAGAAGCAGTAGTAATTTTACACTCAATCTTTTTACAATCTGACAAACATTTGTCAGATGTAAACACAATTGTTTAGACTTTCTAAACATGATATCCAATTCACTACCTGTAGCAGGGCTCAATTATTGTACTCATATACAAATGTTGTTAACTGCATGATTTTTTTGTATTTTCTTCAATTTTTTTTCAAAATGATAGCAAAAAAACATTTGTATCTGTTGTTGTCATTGTTCTTAGTTATTGTTCTTGTCCATATAAGCTGTGTAAGCAGCCTATGATCCAGAAATAACTGCTTGTTTTTTTAAGAGTACTTTAATAGCCATTAATACCTTTTTATTCTTTCTCTATGTGTTTTTTTTCCTGTAGGTTTCAAAAGAAAGGAATTTCGGGGGAAGCTTGCAATCGCCATCACCGCCAACTTCATCAACAGGAACACCACGGCGGAGGCCAAGGTGGAGGAGATCAGCGGCGTGGCCTTCATCTTTAACCAGAAGTTCTTTCTTGACCTCAAAGATGAAACAGGTGGGAGACACAACTACAACTTCAATGATGCCTTCAGGGACGCGATCCAAGATGTGTTTCCTACAAGCATCTGACAATTTTGACAGCTCCTCTAATGCTGCAGGTATCGACCTGGAGAACATTGTGTACTACAAGGACAACACACACTACTTTGTCATGACGGCAAAGAAACAGAGTCTGCTGGATAAAGGAGTTGTAATCAATGTGAGTTCAGAAATGAATGTCTCTTTATGTATACCTATGTATGTATATATTGCTTTGCCTGCAAGCATACCAGCGGACATGTGTGAATGCTCACCTCACGCTGGTGTCATCCTGCTGTTGTTTGACAGGATTACATGGAAACACACAGGCTGCTCAGCCGTGATAACGTCAACCAGGAAGCTCTTCTGTGCTACGCCCGAGAGGCTGCTGACTTCGGCACCAACTACCAGCTTCCCACGCTGGACTTCGCCATGAACCACTGTGGGCAACCCGACGTGGCCATGTTTGACTTCACCAGCATGCACGCCTCTGAGAATGCCGCTTTAGTCAGGGAGAGATTTGGACATCGGTTGCTGGTTGCTCTCGTGGGCGACAGTCTGTTGGAAGTAAGAGATCAAGATGAGTCGTGATTTATTTGACCAATCGCATTACAATACGTTTGCTCACACAATGCATTGTATATATTTGCTGTGTATGGTTACAGCCCTTCTGGCCCATGGGGACAGGTTGTGCCAGAGGCTTCCTGGCTGCCTTTGACACGGCCTGGATGGTAAAGAGCTCGGCTCAAGGTCGAACAGCTCTTGAGCTGCTGGCAGAAAGGTATGAGATACGGTACACTCACAAGCAACAACAATAGAGACACCTGCACCGATGAGATCCAATATAAGAGCCAAAGGAATAAAAGGAGCGCCTTTATAAACAGAAAAATGCGCCATAGTATTGATTATCAGTACTTTTAGTGTGCAGTGGTGTAGAACTACAATAGACCATATCTCCAAGTGTTTTGTTATATCTTCTCAAGGGACAATACTGTAGAAATGAAACATGGATATGCTTTAGATTAATCTATGTATAGCAGTACGATGGAACCTTCGTTTTCATAATTAATTTGTTCCAAAAAATGAAAAGTACAAACAAAAAGAAATATTTTTAGAGAACAAATTTAGCATTCTGAAATTAACACACCTTTTCCGGCTTCTGGCTCCAGCAACAGTTTGACGGATATTTCATGTTCATGTTCCCAAAAAACAGTCCCGTGTAAAATGACAGATGAAATCAAATACAATAATTTCTGCCTGAGATTTTTTGTAGCAGAGCTTGCGGGACGGCAGAGAGCTTATCTGGCATACAGCCATGCCCATACAAGGCGTTCCATCCTTTGTGACATCACAAAGGGGCAGTTTTACCACACCCTCTGAAACCGAGCGTTTTGAGTCATTCCAAACTTCTTTCAGGGCTCACAAACATCATTATCTGAAACTTTGGCATTGTTTAACATAAGAGTACTACATTTTAACTACATTTATTGATCAGAAAAGTGGAATAAGGATAATAGGTCTCCTTTAATAATGTGAGATACAAAATCCGAGTTGTGGATACCAGCATGCTGTTAATGTCTTCGTAAAACAACCATATTCGGCTTGTTTGGATTGATATAAGCTGTTGATATAAGCTGTTGCAAAAATAAGTACTTCTTGACCATTTATATTTTGTAGTACAAGTAGCTCTCACAAGAAAAAAACATTGGAGACCACTGATCTATGCATCTGTGTATATTTAGGGAAAGCATTTACAGATTGCTGCCACAGACCACACCAGAAAACATTGCCAAAAACCTGGAACAGTACACTATCGACCCAGCAACACGATACCCCAACCTCATATCCTCATGTGTCAGGCCTCTTCAGGTACAAAATGTTTTTTTATGTTGCTTACACCGAAAATAACTATATAATAATGTTTTTTCTTTAAAACATTTTTTAACCTCTTCAGGTGCGTCACTTGTACTTAAGCGGAGAGCTGAATTCCTGCTCCTTGGAGCGCGCTGCCACCATCCGTCGACCTGTTAATATCTACAGACGAGGTAGAGCAGCAGTGTTGGCTCTATCATCTGTCTCTTACTTTGAAAGTATGGTTTTGAGTTTTTCTTCGAGAGGAAGTCATACTGTGGTTTGTTTTTACATGTGGGTTCACAGAAGAGGAAGCTATGAAATGGGAGCAGGCGTGTTTTTTGTAGAGCCAAGTTCAGAGATACTTTTTCCTTCCTCTTTTAAACTCAAATTTAAGAAAACAGTCAGTTTAAAATGCTTCTGTCCCGATGGAACGTAACCTCTGCTTATTCAGTTTCAACCTCCTGCATCATTCACTTTTTTTTTCATGTAAACCGACTTGCCGATGTCTCCTCCGCAGATTCTGAAAGCAGACCGGCGAGGCTTCTCACGTGGTGCCAAAAACAGACTGAGGGCTACCAAAATGTTGAGATCACTGACCTCACATCCTCTTGGAGAAGTGGCCTTGCCCTGTGTGGCCTGATCCATAGGTTCAAACCACAATTGATGTATGTAACCACTCACAAAACTATACATTACAAACAAGCTAATAACTCAAATTATCACATACTGCAGTATTAATTGGACCTTGTACCCTAGAACCGCCCATGAATGATACGGGAAAAGGCCGAAATGATACTGTGTCAAAGCCCAGGGCAGTGATACTGATAAAATATAGAGTTTAACCATGTCCAGTATCAGCCCCCGTAGCTGTCCACTCAGAGCGCGTTGCTCTGATATCGTGCCTGTGAAACAACCAATCAGAGAACAGCGCACAAGCGTGAACACACAGTTTACACTGTTTAGATATAATACATGTAATAAACTGAAAATTTTCTGGAAACAAAATGGTCTTTTGATTAAATAGAACGTGATAATAAGCTCATGATTAAATAGCATGTGATAATAAGATCATCACATGGTTTGTCTGGTAAAAGGCCAGGTATCATGCCCCCAAGTGTCAGTATCAGCCTGAGACCGAAGGTCATGTGATAACCTATAATACCAACTCAGATATCAAATACTCTGTGCTTTATGTGTGTGCCTATTTTGCATGAATATTATGGCTTTAGATTAATCCATTTGCAGAACAAATGATATCCCCTTCTGCTTAAATTATAGCCTTTCCACCATCCCACATGCCACTGCAATTTCATATGGTCGTGCACGTTTTCAGGAAGACACTGGCATTCCGCCCTCTGCCCTCCTCCTAATGTACGCTTGTCGGCACAGTGGAATTCTACAAATTGAATAGGTTTGCAGAAGCAAAGGGGGGAAAAAGGGAAAAGGGGCCTAAGTACTGTGTTGTTGCTAGGCTAGCACTCTCATTGACATTATTTTCGGCTGGTGTCTGCACACTGTCAGTGTTGGCTTAGACGCCAGAGCTGTTTCTAGTCATCCGTTCATCAAGTCATTTGCAGACTTTTTTCCCCAGCAAAAGAAAAAGTTGGAAAGAATGTTTATAAGCAAAGCAAATGCATTATCGTGATGTTAAATGTTTTTACATCCCAGTGCGCTTTTTTTCCATGCAGCTTTCTTCCAGTCCCCTGATATCAGCAGTAAATACATTTGTCACTTTCCTGTCTAGCTATGCAGGCTTTATAGTCAATAACTCCCAACTGATAAGGAGGACGAAAGCAAAATGGCTGAAAGTATTCACAAATCAACTGTAGCAAGGAGACAGATGTGTGGTTAAACTCCTCTCTCTGTACAGTACATACTCTGCCTTCCACTCAAGACCCTATCATCTTTATCCCACAGAGACTTTGAGTCACTAAATGAGGAAAACCAGGCCACCAACCTCCAGCTGGCTTTTGATATTTTAGAGCGGGAATTTGGGATCAGACCCTTCGCATCTGTAAAAGAGCTGAGCGGCTCCCTGGAGCTGGAGAAGACCAAAATGATAAGTTACCTTTCCAAGATCTATGAACTCTTCAGAGGCACCCCTTTACCTGATGCAGGTACTCCGCTCATGCTTTGAATAACGCTTCTATACACAACGCAAAACTATACCGCTTGTCTCAAGTCACTCCTCTTATACAATACTACATGGTTATGCTATGCTTTAATATACAGAACTATGCTGTGCTATACAGCATTCAACTCAACCCTATTGAGTAAATTCAACTGCACTCAATATTATTCAATTCTACTGTGTTATTTTGAATCTGCATCTGTCTTTCACTGTAATGTAATTTAAGTAAGGTATTTATTTAAGGTGGCCCTATTATGCTTTTTCCACTTTTTTGACCTATAAATATTGCTATAATGTTGTATTCTCATGTTAAATGATGCCAAAGCATCAGTTTAGACATTTGGAAGTGAGCCCTGAAAGAAGTTTGGGATGGCTCAAAACGCTTGGTTTCAGAGGGCGTGGTAAAACTGCCCCTTTGTGATGTCACAGAGGATGGACTTCCTTATATAGATGTGGCTCTCTGCCCTCCCCGAAGCTCTCCTTTACGAAACAAGCTGAGGCAGAGGTTATTGTACAGTTCTACTGACTTCAATACAATTCTGACTTCCTTATTTGGGCTTTGGATTACCTGCAGTCAATAATCACAGACCTCCGTAAGTTCTTGAGAGTGTGACCAATCACAGTGTAGTGGGTGTACCTAGAGGAGGGCTGGGGGTGGAGCAATTTAAACAGACCGTTTGGGTCGGAAGCAGGAAGTCAATGGAAACACTGCAGAAAGAGCGGCAGATTCTGTGTGGGTTATTGTGTGTAGCTGTTCTATAGGAGTCCACAAGTTGATCCAAAAAACGCAAAAATGAGCATAATAGTTCCTCTTTAGAGGGACTGTTGAAACTTTTGCAGCTTTTGAATCAGCTGCAGTTATGTTAGTTATGTTTGTTGTCAGATAATAACAGCGGTACGGCAAAGCTTAGCTACTAATGTTGGCTGTTATTGAACATGTAACCGATTGTAACAATACAATGATTGTAAATTGTGAGACTGCTTTAGTGTGACAGCCGTGAGTGAAAGCCATGACCGGCAGTTATTTTTATTTGGCCCAAATATTGATTTTTTTATGCAATTGAATTTGTAACTGTGAAAAATACAGACTTATTTTTGTTCAACCTGGTCTTATAAACCACTGTTGTTTTAGCATACACTAGCCAGTGGTGGTGGTCTTCTGTTTTTTTTGTCTGAAAACCTGAACCAGTTGCAAATAGTCCCACTTGACTTTTAGTGTTTCTTCTTGTCCATGTCATTCTTTTTTTATTGTATCAGTAAGTTGCAGAGAAAAAGAGCTGTTATTCCAGACAGAGAAGCTATTGCCTTTCAGTTGATTTCCTGTGCCTAACTGTGTGTGTTGTGCATTCCTCCCAGTCAAATATGCTGGGATGTGTGGAATGTGTATTTGTAACAGCGCTGTGAACCGCTGTAGACCGACGCTCTCTGACGCCACAGACAAACAGACCACTTAACATTATTTCACTTTTTATATAACCGTTTACCTTCCTCTGACATATAGCTGATTATTTAAAGTGGAAAGTTTTCCCAGCATCAATTCACTAAGTCCCGTTTTATACTCTGTTATGGGTTTTATACACTGATATTATTTGACGTCTATGGCTATGTGATGTGGAAAGTCTGAGCTTTAATTCAGTCACATGTTGTACCACAGGCTCCAGACGAGGGGATGAAAACAGTGAAGATTATCCATCTAAGGAAGGTCGAAGTAATAATAATGTTCGTAATCTTGCTCTGCCAAGGAAACGTGTTCCGAAGGTAACATTGCACTATTCACTGATGGAAACTACCATTCTTACATTTAAGTTGTAAAGTTAGTGTGACTGCTACTGTAAATCCTTATTACTGACTTTCTGTTTTGTCCCCCCCTGCTGGACCTCTAGGATGAGACAAAGTCAGACGGTACAGATCCAATTTACAAAAGGAAGAGAAAATTTTGCACATACTTGGATGAGGTTTGTAGAAATTACACATTTTTGAAAATCAACTACAGTACTACTGTAATAGCAATTTAATCAGGTGACCGCATTGTAAATTTGAAACTAGATCCTTATTGCAGGTGGTGGCAGCCATGGAGAACACCAATGAGGCCAGTGCATTTTAAATATACAATAATCCCCCCTTTATCACAGTTAATTGGTTCCCACTGTGAATTTACGTAAAATTTAGCATTTATTTATTTATGAAAGGAATATTTTTTTTACTTTGAGCATAGAAAACTTGTATACAACCTTCTAAATACAAGTTTAACATTATTAGAGCCCTCTAGACATGAAATAACATCCCTATAGTCAATTTATTAGACAATATAATAGACAAAATAAACAATTTCAGACATAAATATGACTCACACTCGTGGGTGAGCTATAAATATGTTTTTTTCCCAAGCGGAGCAGCTTGAGGGGCAGAAAGGAAATTATGAGTTTCAGCTTGCCGTAGGTTACGGCCACAACAGTGGCCTGTGTCTTAATTAGGGTTTAATTACGCCTGTTAGTATAGTATAGATAAGTGAATATTTCTCACCCAGCAAACCGGCATTGGCCATGTACAGATGACAGATTCAAATTAAAAGTGTATACTGTATGTGTAGTATTCATTTGTAATTCCTTCCTTTTATAGGCCACCAATGTATCCACTAAAAGCTCCTCATTGCTAGACGGACGGGACCCCAAAGAGAACAAAGTGCGCTCCATGGCGACACAGTTACAAGCCAAGTTTGACAGCACGACAAGCTACACCCAACGCAAACAGGTGAGAACTAAATCAACAATATAATTGATTTGGCAGTGTAGTTCCAGGATGTCGTACAGTTTGCCGTATCTGTCATGGGACTATCTTCCTTTCGCTGCTGTTAAATATCTTTTCTTGTCTCTTATACCCAGCTCAGTTTTGTTTCGTTTTTTTTTCATTAACTGCCATTCTTTCTGCTAAATCTCAGTTAGACTGTGAGAGGTCCTTCCCTCTTCATAGTCTCGGCCCTGCTGATTGTGCGCACGTAAAACTATCGCCTCCTGTTCCGCCCAAACCTCCACCTGAAATGCAGGTTAGACACCTGGGGTGAAGCTGGAAACACAACCAGTACATCGTGAATTAAGCTATAATAGACACATTTTCCTAGTGTGTACTGTTCATACTGGTGATTTTTTACATTCTTTAGCCCTTACTCAGTTCGCTTATTAGCATACATCAAATTCCTTCACGTGACATTGAGACGTCGCCATTCCGATCCAGATGTGTCATCTTCATTACGTAATTAGCATCTATAAATCGTAATTACACAGATGGAAGCATACCGATCCCATAAAGTAATAGATGATTAGAAGTGAGGAGGAAAAAAAAATGGCAACTGGCTCAGAACTGACAAAGGCTGAACTGACAATGAACGGACATGACCTTTGAACTTGCAAGACCCTGCCACTCAACAGGGTGGTCATGGCAAGAGTTGTGCCCTGCTTCAGAGAGGTGGAAGTGGACTCATCTGTGAGGTGAACTTGGTTTTTGTACTACGTTGTAATTCTATTTGATATAATAATAATCGGGCTGCACGGTAGATGAGTGGTTAGTGCGCAGGCCTCAGAGCTAGGAAACCGGAGTTTAATTCCACCCAAATGTAGAGCCCAGTCACAATCACACCAGTCATGTGTGTGCTTTGCTACAACTCAACCACTCTGCACATCAGTTGCCGTATGATCTTATCTTTAATGTATTCTCTTTTTCTCCCAGCCCAGCAATTTGTTTTTCCAAATTCCTTAACATGACTTTTGGCAGATTATTTACTTCCTTGTAAGAGTTGTCAAACTCATTAAATTCTGATGTCTTATTTTGTTGATCTGCAACTTTCTCTTCGTCCTCGTCCTGATGGACATTTGAGGCATCAAAAGCCTTTTTCCTATCGGGTCATTGCGTCTGGAGGCTAAGTTTGAACAAGATCTGTTGAACATCAGCAGCATTTTGAGTCACAAGTTTGAATTTTCAAATGTTTACACATGGAGTTTACTCATCTCACATCAGGCATCAAGTTCTTGAACCCACAAACCACACAGTTCAGCTGATGACATCATTTTATCCTTAAATAAAGATGGTCGGTTGTAGACTCAGTTTCAAGCTAAGTAGAAGGACTAAGGACATTCATGCAGCTGCTGTGGCCTCGTTTACCTTCACCCTGTGATTGACTGTTGAACAGTCCAGGCTCAAGGCGGACAATAAACGGGCTGAAGCATGTAAAACCACCAGTATGCTTGCCTAAGTCAACCCTAACCTCTTGAGTCCTTGACTGTGTATATCATCACTTTCAGTTTCAAGTCCGTATCAGACATGCGGCACAAAACTTAGTCCGTGTGCCAGCTGAGGTACGCCGCAAAGACCAGCAGCTCCCACCTCAGCCTCAGTGCTCCTTCTCTATCGTGAACCTCAGACATGCGGCTCAGACGCATGAACATGCCAAGACCCCGCATGAACCAGAGAGCGCTGTGTGCGCTACACCTTCCATCCACTCAGCAGTCGCGGTCATGTCGAGGGTCCTGCAGCGCCTTAGGGAGGTGGATGAACTCATTAGTGAGGTGAACGGTCCTCCTCCTTTCACTGCTTCTTTTCCAGCTAGTTGCATGTTGTGATGGCCCATGAAGAAATGTTGATTACATATGGCGCCTTTTGTAATGTGCACTTAGTAGTGAAGTCAGTGATTATTCCTGCAGCTGGAACATTGCAGGCCAACAAACCTGGCAAAGGTTGTGGCGGATTACTGGCTCTTCTGAGTTTGTTTGCTTGGCCCTGAATAAGTCACTGACGAAGGTTTAAATCTGGCCGGTATAATCGTTCAAATATCGAGCTAAAACAATATCTTGAACTTTGAATTGGTTTGAGTCAAGCTGCATCTGTTAATTATTTAGTTAACATATCCATTTAGATTTTGTTTTAAACCCAAACATTATGTAGTGATGTAGTTTGCTATCCAAAGGTGTATTAAACAGTGGTAGAATTATGTGAATAATAATTGTGAAAGTAATTTGTGCATCTACTCCATTCATTTTCAATGGGACCCGTGCGATAGGGCGACTTTCACGTGTCACTATCCAGCCAAGCGACACGCAAAATTAATGCATGTGAAAGTTTTTGTTTGTGTGTGTCATCGTGCACACCCTGGCAGGAGTATTGCTCGAATAGTGAGTAAACAGGATGCTAATCAGTACACTAAAGTTGCTGTGTCAGATTCCCCAGAGCTGTTTGGCATTCCTAAAAAAAAAAAAAAAAGAACAAAAAGAGATATAACAAAAAAAAGCGGCATGGGAACTCATTGGTGCCAGAGTAAACGTAGTAGGTAAGTTTACATTCATTTACACTGACATTTATGTAAATTTATTTTATATTTTAATGGTAATTTATCAATATATATTTATCTCCAATTGCAGTCGGTGAAATATTTCTGAATATTTTTTTTTGTAGATTGAGCATATCCTATTTATGACCTTCTAAATGTTATTTTAATAATATTAGAGCCCTCCAGGCATGAACTAACACCCCTACAGTCACTTTTACACTCCTTCCTATTACCTGATATAATGGGCATAATAACAGAAATAAAACATAATCTAAACCAGGGGTCTCAAACTCAATTTACTTGGGGGCCACTGGAGCTAGGGACTGGGCGAGACTGGGCCGCATCAGATTTTCCAAAAAAAACAAAACGCATTTATTAAAAACAGAAAAATGAATAAACTTTCAAATAAATAAACAATCAAATACTAACTATAACTTTATTTATGTTTTTTTTTGTCTCTACTGGTTACTAACAAAACTAAGTTGATGTCAGGGAGTAATCTTGCAAAATCAACCGGGAATCAAATAGTGTATCAAATATTAAAAGTGATTGTCAAAATGACATGGGGTGGAAATGGCAAAATTGATGTTTTGTTTCTGTTATTTTAGAAAAAAACTCAGTCACAGCAAACTAGAGAGTTTCAGTCAAAGAGCATAAAGGAAAAAGCAGCTCACCTCAGCGGTTTGATCTCCGCAGACAGCAATGTTGTTATCAAGGTGACTATATCGTATGCTTTACCTTTGACCCCCTTCCCTGGCCTGTGTTTGCTTGCACGTTTGGACACGGAGTGGATTTTGAGTTCTCTAATGCTTAGACGAAGGTTACAATGAAACTTACACACTGCATGGACAAAAGTTTTGGGACACGTGGCAGTTGTTATGGCCGTGTGTCTCAACACACAGGATATGTAAAGTCAATCAAATATTGCTCAATATTACCACTTGAGAGTACTGTATCTGGGATGGCTTTCTAGAAGATGTTGCTGTTTTTGTTCATTTGTGAGGTCAGAGGTCATTGATTTTGGACCTCCTGACTTGACTTGCCATCTCCGTTGTAGTTCATCCCAAAAATGTTTGAGGTCAGGGCACTCGGTTTCTTTTACAACAGCATTTATGGAGCCTTCTCCAGACCTATCCCACAAAGTTGGAAGCATAGAGTGGTCCTGAATGTCTTGGTAAGATGAGGAATTTACATACAGTATGATTTCTTATAGTGGACTCAAACAAGCTGACTACATCGTACTGGCGTCACACAGAGTCCACTTCACACATACATACCGTATTTATGGCATGTGTCATTGACTAATAAATGTTCCAGCATTTTATTTCACTTTTCTCTGTCTGCTTTGTATGCATGTGTGCTTTCAATCAGTAGCAGCCCTCATAGCGGAGATGTATGAGTATGTGCTTGGCGGTTCTTTGTGGGTTCTCCTACCCCACCCATTCCAAGCAGGCCGCTCCAATGTAACATCACCTATATTTTTTTTTAAGCTTCCAATGGTTATGGTGCATCATTATTTGCATGTGTCTCCCCCTTCTGCTTGTGCAGAGCATGCATAATGTACAAGGGTTTGAAAAGGTTGAACATTTGGAAGGATTGAAACTGTTTGAATTTGGAATGAAGTGCTGAAACTGTCATATGTCAATTTCTTTCCCAACTGAACAAAATGACTGAATACAGTGGAACCTCAACAACTTCAACAGAGATTGTCAAAGGAAGCTGAGCTTAACACAATGGGACATTTTAACAAGTAATACAAGTATGTATGACTTGTGCTGATATCGGAGCAATATCGGTATCGGCTGATAATCAAGGCTGTATTATATTGTATTGTATCAGAACTGGAAAGATATACATGTCACTTTTCACAACTATTAAAAAAAGGTCACTCCCATTGACGCTGTAGCATATTCTGAATGATTAGTCAATCATAAAACCTTTATTAAAGTAACATTAACACTTTCAACTGTCATACAAAAGTAAACCAAAGTTAGCTATTCTGATTTTAATACGTTAGATACTTTTTAATACTTAGATACTACTAACAAATCACAATATCTAAGGCATATTTTTCCTTGTTCCATTGAGGTTCCATTGTATTTTTTTTTTTTGCATTGAGAAATAATGCAGAAATTGCATTCTTGTGAATGCATAAACAGTATTTGTGTACCTATGCAATGGACAGCAGCTATGATGCATATTGTTGTGATGTGTTATTATGATAAAAAATATTTACTCTAGGCTGGTTTTGAAACTGGCTGCACAGCGGCCGAGTGGTTAGCACGCAGGCTGAGACCCGACTTCGATTCCACCCTCGGCCATCTCTGTGTGGAATTTGCATGTTCTTCCCATGCATGCCTGAGTTTTCTCGGGGTACTCCGGTTTCCTCCCACATTCCAAAAACATGCTAGGTTAATTGGCGACTCCAAATTGTCCATAGGTATGAATGTGAGTGTGAATGGTTGTTTGTCTATATGTGCCCTGTGATTGGCTGGCGACCAGTCCAGGGTGTACCCCGCCTCTCGCCCGCAACCCTCAAGAGGATAAGTGGTAGAAAATGAATGAATTGTTTTGAAACTTGTGATTCTTCTATAATATGTATGCATATGAGCATGCATTTACTATGACTGTTAATATATATTAATAAGATACAGAGTTCACGTTAAAAGTTAGATTAATGTTGAAATGAAGTCTTCAGTCATAAATTCTTGGTATTTCTTTGTGTTCTTCAGGGCAGCTCAGTCCAAAGGGCGTTCCCTCAGTCGAGTGAAAAGTGTCACTCATGTGATCGACGTGTTTACTTGGTGGAGAGGATTTGTGCGGATGGATTGTACTTCCACAGAGAGTGTTTCCGATGCACCACCTGCAGCAGTACCCTGCGCCAGGGATCGCATGCCTTTGATTCTCAGCATGGTACGTTTGTGGGCAATGGTATATTTGTATATGTAAGTTCTTATGCAGCTCTTGTACTGAATGCCTCAGATTAGATTGAGCATACGTATGTATTTATGTATGCTAGGGTTGTGGCCAATGAGTGCGTATTAACACTAACATTCATTGATGTGCTCTGACAGGAAAATTATACTGCAAGCTTCACTTCGACCAACTTAATAATGGTTTGCATCGGAATCTGTCTACACGCTTAGTGAGTACCTTCCAGCCCAAATACCAGTGTTATTGTGTAATAAATATGTTCTATAAAATATGCAATACTTCTATTCTAGAAGCATTATGGAAATAGAGTTCGGGACCGATGTGCAGCAAATGAAGACAACACCACCTCCAACCAGGCGACAGATCTGCAGAGCCGACCTGCAGCAGGTACCTTCAGCTCTTTTGTGAAGAGGCAGCTGAGCTGGCCGCTGAGTGTGGCGCACACGGTGTGTAGTGCCCCGCGGCGTGTGTCCCGCCGTGTACGCAGCGCAGCACAGGCCCTGACCGGACACATAAGGGACAATGCCCAGGACTATGCTTTCATGTATGAGCTGCTGAGCATGAGCTTGCCTCTGCTGCTCGTTTTACTCGATGTTTTGCTGCAGATCCGAATGGAGGCCTTGCCTAGCGGGCAGAGCTCAATGCTGCTGTGGCGGTAGGAGCATGTCTGGTGAAGTTTAGGCTTATCCGGACAGCCAAATCTAACAAACAGCAAACACTAAGGTGCTCATTAATTCAAATGCAGCTCTGCACACCTTTACAGGAAACATGTTGAATTTCAGGTTGCATCAAATAGGCAGAACAAGTCAAGCAATTACACTCAGATAGGTCTGAACCATTTGTACTGGGAACTAAGTTTTATATTTTATTCTTTTAATCACTTTAAAGAACAAAGACTGGGTTTGAATTGACCAAAAGTCTCCCTAATAATAAGTTCTCACCAATTATTAGTACTAGAACAATCCTTTTTGTAGGTAAATGAGGTGCATTCGAGATCAGACGGCTAAACACTGACACCTGCTGGAGGTTTTTTGTAATGATCCTTAATAATGGATCTTACAGCACAGTTCGAATTGCTTTACTCAGGTCATGGTGACTGACTGCCTTCATGCACTTTATTATTAGATAACTGCCTTAATAATTTAGTAAAAGAAGCACCAAAGAACGGAGACAAGTTTGGTGTGATCGTACCCATGGTGCAATTTGCTCATTTTTTATTATTTTCATTATTAGGTGACGTTTCTTCATACTGTGGATTCCTCTGTGTTTAGTTTGTACTTTGCTGCCATCTACTGTTTACTCAGCGAAATTAACGTGAAGACTCCACCCTGTCCACCCGTTATCTGAGAGTTAAATCATTGACTAATACTTTCTATTTACTGTAGACAATAGAGGTTGGTGAGCTCGCCACTCTTGCTGTTGTAAAGTGTTACTTGGAGGCCTTCCTGTTGCTTCCTTCGACATCTATAGATGCTTATGAAGGCACTTTGGAGATCTTGTCTTTTGAATATTGAAGTGTTTACAACAATGCTGTGTTTGGTTGCTCTCAGACACTTTTATTTTCCATGCCATATGACTGAAAAGTTTGAAACCGAGCTGATTATTTCTTCGGTCTGTGCAAATACATTAAACGCATTTCCAAGTTGGCGTTAGCACAACACTTCCATGACCATGCAATTCACCAATGACAGTGTATTTTATGTGTTCTAAATGTATTTTATAAACACATTCTGATTACATTAGTTTGTTTTTGTGTGAATGTCCTTTGTGTTTTAGACAGTTGTCTTTTTTCCTCTCATCAGCTGAAGCCTCGTATGAACCAGCTGGATGGTTACAGGTGTCATGTTCAAGGTGATCACGTGCATGATCACAACATATGAAACACAGTAATAACTTTAAGTGTTTATCTGCTGTAATAATTACATTGACGATTGTGAAAGGATTAAAGTTGTCATAACTCACCACAACTCACAAAAAGCTGCTGTGTGGCCTTTTGTTTTCATAATACAGATGATGATACTAACATTCAGACCGCCGGCAAGTAAGTATTGAACTAGGTATCTTGACTTTTGGTGTTATTTTTTAACTACAGAAATCTTATGCCGTGAATGTGAGAAGCAAGTGATGACTTCTCAGATCTATGTGCTTTTATTTTTGATTGACATCCCATGTCACCTTCAGGTACTAGCTACAATAAGAACTACACATATTCCAGCCAAACAAGTTTATTTATGTAAAAGGGACCTATTATGCTTGTTATTTTGGCCCCTTGTATTGAGTTGTGGACTCCACACAAGGTTTTCGGGTTCTTCCAGAATCTGCACCTATTCAGCTGTATTTCTTAGGATATTGTGGTTCCCTCGTAAACGGTCTGTTTTTATGTATTTCACTCCGCTGTGGTTGCTCACACTCTGAAGTGCTTAAAATGACTTCTGGTTGTGTGCCGCTAGCTGCAAACGGTGTAAGAGTTGATAATAAACGGTAACAAAAACGGTAAAATGTTTTTTAACATACAGCCATATGTGTTGGATCCCGAATCCGATCCAGAAGTAGAGACTGGACAGTCTCAAGAAAAAGTGGTTACTTCAAGATGTAGCTTTAGCATTTTAGTGCTAGGTTTTCTACAGCATCGGTAACGTCTAATGTGGCCACTAATTGTGGTGGGAAACGGCTATTAGCAACCCCACTCCATGACTTACACAAAAAAATACAAGACACTGACAAATTGTTACTTACTGCTTGCTCTTCTGACTCTTCCACATGGCCAAGTAACGTTAGAAAGGCGTCGGGCTTCAGTAAGTTTGTTGGCTAGTCCAGCTGCATACTTGCCCATTTCCACAAAACAGTCCAGTGTGAAATGCCGTTGACAGATTAAAATAAATTTCTTTTGCTGGTAGGGAATCAGGAACTCCAACCACTTGTGCCAGACGGTGGTGTCTTTAGGAATTGTAAACAAATGTGGCGTCCCCGTACGAGCCATTGCTAGCAACGTAAACAGAGTAGCAGAGCTTGGGGGAGGTCAGAGAGCTTATCTGGCATACAGCCACGCCCATATTAGGAAGTCTGCCCTCTGTGACATCACAAAAGGGGCAGTTTTACCACGCCTTTTGAAACCAAGCGTTTTGAGCCATCCCAAATTTCTTTTAGACCTCACTTCCAAATGTGCAAACCTCATTATTTGAAACTTTGGCATCGTTTAACATGATATTATCACATACTACAGTATTAATTGGCCCTGTATCCTAGAAACCGCCCATGAATGATACGGGAAAAGGCCGAAATGATACTGTGTCAAAGCCCAGGGCAGTGATACTGATAAAATTTAGAGTTTAACCATGTCTAGTATCAGCCCCCGTAGCTGTCCACAAACAACCAATCAGAGAACAGCGCACTAGCTTGAACACACAGCGTTTGTTTTGCTGCCCTCTGTAGATATAATACATGTAATAAACAGAAAATTTTCTGGAAACAAAATGGTCTTTTGATTAAATAGTATGTGATAATAAGCTCATGATTAAATAGTACCATGTGATAACCTATAAATACAACATTCTAACTACATTATAGGTCAGGAAAGTGGAAAAAGCATAATAGGTCCCCTTTTAATGTCAAAACAATTGGAAAATGCCGTATTCACAATTTTTAAAGGCAGATTAGTTTATTAAAATGTGTGTACTCCCAAAGTCTATCGCACAAAAAATGTTATTCTGTTTGTGGCTGGTTAAAAAATTATCAAATGAGCAAGGTAGTTTTTAGACAAACAACCATCCAGGGTCACAGAGTAGAAATATCAACTCCTGTTTCAACATGAACAGAATAATCCTGCCCAAAGGAGGACCAGAACTTCAGAATAGCTGATTACTTCCCATAGCTGACATGTTGTTTCCTTCTGACCACTAAATCAACAGCACCTCTGCTAGTTGTAGCCAAGTAGTGCATTCCCCCTTTTCCTCAATACTGTAGATCTGCATGGAATTCCACTCACTGATGTATGCTTTGAAAACAGCTGCTGGAAATTACTGACCAACTTGTGAACTAGTAGTTTAGATGAATTGAACGGAAACCTCACTACACCAGTTGGTGCTTTCAAGATGTTTGAATTGTTTGTGTGTATTTCCTCTTTAGAGACAACTAGACAAGTGGAATATCACTCCATACTCCGGGACAGTCGTATCTCTGAATATTGGAAGGCTTGTGTGATATAATTCGCTATTTCATTAGGAGAACTAGGAGAACTTTGTCAAGTTTTTCTGCATTGGTCTGTACCTGTTTTTGTATTGTTTGATTTTCTTAGAGCAAATGCACTGTTATTAAATAATATTATATAAGTACTCAATACTGGTATTTTTAAGATCATAACTGAAGTCAATTAAGGGTGGTCATGTTTTGCTAGAAAGCAACCTAAAAATACTCAACATGATGTCAACCATGCAGACCTATGACCCAAACGTTATGAGTTTTTTTTAAGGATAAAAGTAGTTATCAATGAATATTTTGATGTGTGTGTGTGAATATTATTTATTTGGGATAAAATTGCTGAATTAAAACAATTTTCTTTGACTGATGTTGTCTGATTGCAGTATTACAGTCATGGCCAAAATATTTGGGAGTAACTTCACTTCACTTTCAATGACTTTACTGTTTCATTTTTCTGATTCCTGCAAAAAATGTCTTTTTTTTTTAAACTATAGTTAAAGCAGAGTTATTGAAACACGAAGTTCAAGTCACTCCCAACACTTGGCCACAACGGTAGAATGGACTGTTGGACTGTTATTTTTTTCTGTTGAACAACTGAGGCGAGGTTCTCATGATTTGTGTTGAGCTATTTATAAAAAAATATATTTATTTCCTTTCTGGTATTTTGTATAATTTTTTTTACTGTTCATATATATATGTTTCCTCATGTAACTGAGGAAAAGACAGGAAGCAGAACTGGAGGTAGCAGAAATGAGGATGCTGACGTTCTCATTGGGAGTGACCAGGATAGATAGGATCAGAATGAGTACATCAGAGGGACACTAAAGTCAGAGCGAAAGAAGAGACATACATTTACATCCCTCGTTACACAACGATCCCAAGACATGGCATGTATCAAGAGACAAAAATAAGTTTCAGACAAACAATCACCGGTCTACATTCTAGTTTCATTGTTGCCCTTACGCTAACCCTCATAAGCAAGGCAATCATTTCTTCCCACAGATGGACCCAAAAATGCACTGATTTCCTTTGTCCTTGCTTTGTACACCCATTTAATCCAAATTCTCCAGGTACAATACATGTCATACAGTTTTTATGGTACCTGTTATTGTGATACCGTAAATGTGATGTTTTTCCTTGAGTGTTAAACTAAGACACAATTTACACAGTGACAATGATTAGCATTTGACTTGCAGAGTAATCAGAGCCTGAAATTGGACTAAGATTACAAAACGTTGTAAAAGTTGATGAAAACACACAAAGTGCCTCGGAGAAGATTCATCTGAAAAAATGATGTCATTATTATAGCGCTTTGACACAAATCATCCTTTTACTAGATTCACAACAGGCGGCAGGAATAAATTGTTTTTTTTTTGTCTATTTACATGTCCACCAAGGACGGAAAAAATATACTCCAGCACCATCTCCAACACCTTGTAGTGAAAGAAAAGAAGGCTGGTGATTCCATCCAGTTTCCAGTATCCAGTCTACGTATATTAACCAAACCTTTTGTGGTCGCAATAAAAATTGTTTATATTCAACAACATTTCATAGCAACATAGCAACACCCTCCTGCTTCCTGGGGTACCCAGAGGTATTCCAAAGCCAGAAGAAGAAGAAACACCTTTAATTGTCCCCCTAAGGCAGTGCTTCTCAATTATTTTCTGTCATGCTCCCAACCTCTAGGGGACAAATGTTTTCCCGATTTGATAAGAAATACTATTGAGAAACTGATCATATCTATCTTATGTATTTATTTATCTGTACTGTGAAGACTAATGCAACAAAATGAGCATACAAGCGTATTCAATTGTCAAAATCCATGTTGTGTACAAGAGTTCACCGTGAACCATATTGTCATACATGAAAAACCAAATGAACCCCACATGAGCAATCGCTTTCTACATGAACTGACTACACAATCTACAGCAGGGGTCTCAAACTCAATTTACCTCGGGGCCACTGGAGATAGGGTCTGGGCGAGGCTGGGCCGCATGAGGTTTTCCAAAAAAACAAACTGCATTTATTAAAAACAGAAAAATGAATAAACTTTGCTTTGGTTCCGATTTTCTACAAGAAAAGCTCTGATAAAACATTCCACTGTTCTCAAATATCTTCCTTTTTATTTTTCTACACAAAATAAAATCAAGAATAAAGAAAATCAATCAATCAGTAATAAATAAATATAATAATAATAAAACGGCAAATAATTAAAAATTAAGAAACCACATATAGTTGGTGGGTAGACAAATTATTTTTTTCAGATTAAAATGAACAAAGCATTATTAGAGCCCTGTAGACATGACAAAACACGACTATAGTCACATTTATACTCTTTTTATTTACAACGTATTGCGCAACTGCAGGGTCTTGAGGCACATGCTAACTCGCAAACGAGAGAGCTAGCAACCTAAAACGGTAGCCTCCAAGTTATTTCCTTTAAACTTAAAAAGCCAAAAACTTACCACTTCCACACGGATAGGGAGGATAACTATTAACAGTTATTTAACCTTTAACATGAACATTAATCAACCGTAATAATTTTTCTGGGTACATGATACCATACAGCATCCATATCAAACTTGCGTGGGCCGCACTAACATTAAACTTTCATATCAAGGCGGGGGGCCTCAAACTAGTGTCCTGCGGGCCACATATGGCCTGCGGGTCGCGTGTTTGAGACCCCTGATCTACAGTAATGCACCAATACTGCTAATTATTGGACTCCGAGGTAACCACTGTACCTTTTCTGGGAGTCAGTATTTTGCATTGTATGTTGACATGAATGAACAGTAATGTAGTTCTTTTGTCTGGGATTGTACAATCACGGGCCTGACAAGATACAGCTCTTGTGGCAAGGTATCACTGAGAGAGCTATCGCTTCAGATTCTGAGGTGGTGACCCTCCTCTGGGGAACACTTTCTAATGAGGCTAACATCATTTGTAGGCGGCTAAAAGGCCATCCTGAGGCTTCCTGTTGCTGTTTTCTCCACCACTTTGACAAATGGCTGGAGCTTCCTTTCAGTTCAACATTAGATAAAACACACCAGGCGTGCTCCCACACCACTAAACAACAAGGAAGGAAGGAAGTTCTGGCCAAGACAGCCTAACAATATCATTAACAACACAACACAGCTCTTACTATCTTAGCAATCTGGGCTATGGAGAAGTCAAGAAGCTTCTAAATGTTACTTCTATGAATCTTCTGGGGCAGAAACTCCCATACTGAAAATTGTCCTCCATACTGCTCAAAGATTCTAACAACAAAATCAGGCTGCAGAAAAAAAAAATCACACAATCTAATTTCTAAATGATTAAAAAAATAACAAAAAGTATCACAAACAAACACAATTTTAATCACTGCACTGTTGTTGGCATGCTGGCTGACATTTCCTTCTTGCTCTCCCCGTCGCCCAGCAAGACCACACTGGCCAATTGGCTCTGCTGCTCTGCTTTCTACCCACTGACAACCAAAGCCACCGGCAAGGCTGACTGACATTCATTCATCACCTCTCGAGAGGAGGAATCGCGTTAATTAACCTTTCTTTACTACATGCATGAATGTATCGTGGAGTGGCTGATAGAGTGAGTAAAAATGTATTCAACCCTGTGCTAGATTTACAAAGATATAGAGGCAGATGCTAAGTGCAAAAAAATATATCTGTAATAGCAAAACATATCCAAAAGATAAGGGTGAGGAAGAATCGACCTGGGTTCGATTCTGTGTGTGGAGTTTGCATGTTCTCCACATGTTTTCACCGCTTCCAAAAACATGCTAGGTTAATTAGAGACCCCAAATTGTCCATAGGTATGAATGTGAGTGTGAATGGTTGTTTGTCTATATGTGCCCTGTGATTGGCTGGCTACTTGGCACGAGAGTTTTAGCAAACATCACAAATACATATTTTTACTACACCGTAGGAAGCTCAGCTGGAAAGATAAGCATGGATGCTACACAAGAGCACATGAAATGCGGATACTGTGGCCCTTGAGCCAAGACAAGCACATAATCCTGCGCCTTCCTGCCGTGACCGTCGCACTTAAATGACGTCACTAATTGGTAGTTGACCACAAATGTGGATCATCGCCCTACATCAAACCAGGAGAGAGAAACAGAAAACTAAAACTAGAGTGGAAACCAAGAAAATGCCTTTTTGGATGATAAACAAACCTGATATTTGAGGTTCTATAGTATCCTGAAGGAATGTTGGTAAAAAGTCTTGAACCAATCTTGAAAAACTGACCCTGACTTTGCTACTGATAGCTTGAAATTATTTACAACTTTGTTTTTTGCTAAACCAATGCAACAATATCCATCCATATATCCATTTCGATACTTTTGAGCTTGGGTGAGCTGGAGCCTATCCCAGCTGACTTCGGGCAAGAGGCAGGGTACACCCCAGACTAGTTGCCAGCCAATCACAGGGCACATATAGACAAACAACCATTCACACTCACATTCATACGGAAAATTCAGAGTTTAAAATTAACCTCCCATACATGTTTTGGGGATATACCCAGAGAAAACCATCCCACGCACAGGGAGAACATGCAAACACTTAATCTGACATGATTAAGTGACAAGTTAATCTGTGACAAGTTAAGTTAATCTGACATGATACATCTGACTATGAAGCCAACATTCTAACCACTAGTCCACCATGCAGCCACTGCAACATTCATTCATTCATTCATTCATTTTCTACTGCTTATCCTCACAAGGGTCGCGGGGGTGCTGGAGCCTATCCCAGCTGTCTTCGGGCGAGAGGCTGGTCGCCAGCCAATCACAGGGCACATATAGACAAACAACCATTCACACTCACATTCATACCTATGGACAATTTGGAGTGGCCAATTAACCTAGCATGTTTTTGGAATGTGGGAGGAAACAGGAGAAAACCCACGCATGCACGAGGAGAACATGCAAACTCCACACAGAGATGGCAGAGGGTGGAATTGAACCCTGGTCTCCTAGCTGTGAGGTCTCCGCGCTAACCACTTGTCCGCCGTGCAGCCCCCACTGCAACATTATATTTATGTTGATTATATTATGCATTTTTAAACTAGTGAACTTCTTGTGAACTTGTGATGATTTGTGTCATTTTGGCAGTAGTTGCAAAATGAGCTCAAGACCATTCAAAGTTTAACAAGGTGGAGTTTTTCCACTAAATATTCATCCCATGAAGTCTTACTGTTGGCTTAGCATCTATTTTTTTGGATCCACGTTCATCTGTAACATCCAGCACGTGAGCTGTGCCTTCTCATCAAAAAGAAAAACATAACCTAATATCAGGCAAACTACATAAAGATGCCTTGAACAGGAGCATCTCCAGCCATTAGGAGTCATTACATTGTTGCCTTCATATACCTTCCACTGCAATCATATCAAATAAGCCTATTCTACCATGCTAAGAATTATGGGTTATTTATACTCATTGTATAGCAATAGGCTGCACAGTGGACGTGTGGTTAGAATGTAGGGAAGAACTGGGTTCGATTCTCTGTGTGGCGTTTGCATGTTCTCCCTGCGCGTGTGTGGGTTTGCTCCGGGTACTCCGGTTTCCTCTCACATTCCAAAAACATGCATGTTAAGCTGTCTATATGTGCCCTTCCATTGCCCAGGGTGTACCCACATAAGCAGTATAGAAAATGGATGTATGGATCTATGACAATAGTTGCTTTTACTATGCATCAGTTAAGAAAAATACAGGAAGGTGTGAGTAGGAAAAGTGTGACAGTGAGGATGACTTTTCATAGTGTGTTGGACATAATCGTGTATTATTGGATGCACTCGAAATGGAGACTCCACCCAGTGTTATTTTTCTGTCACTCACTTTTGGTTTCAGATTCTTTGACGTGTGTTTTTACATTTATAGTAAGGTAGATTCAACGTTGTGCCTTGCTTTTGTTAGAAGCATAAAGTCGTGTCTGTAACAACTAGGTCAGCAGTATACACTGTAACTCTTTCTGGGGTCTATTTTTGTGTCACCCAGCGTTAGCCAAACTATATTACTGCCAGATGGCAGAATTTCTCTTGCTCTGATTCTTTTTGATAACTGCACGTAAAGCTGGTTGTTCTAAAAACAATATGCATCTGTGTGATATCACAAAATCCTTTGCCTCTGCAAAAATCTCTGTGCACATCTGGACATAATCATAATTAAACATTGTTATGCAATAATCTGACTTTAATGTCTGTATCCTTGTGGCAGTATCTTTGTTGCACAGGCAACATTGCTGCTGCAGAGATAAAGAGATTAACCTGCAAGTGCACAAACTGTTTAAAAGAGTGTCACATGGTGTGACAGTCAAATGGATGAAAAAAACACTTGGGGGTTCAAGTGGAGGTTGGTCTTCATCACTTTAATTTAGATACTTTTAACAGAAGTATTTGATTCTTTTATAAGGAATACATTATATATCTAATATATAATCTATTAATATACATTTTTGATGTTGATGTAATTTACTTAACTTAGTCATTTACAGTCGTTTACTGTTTTATGACCCTTGTTTTGATCTATTTTTCATATTGTCAATGAATAAAATTATTGAATGCATTTTTTGTTTGAGAAAAACTGACATATTTTAAATGTAGGACATACAGTGTTTGCCCACTTCCTGATTTATTTATTTTTTACATATTTGTCACACTTAAATGTTTCAGATCAGAGATTAAATGAGATATATCAGTCTGAAAAAGGTTATAAAGCCAATTCTAAAGCTTTAGGACTCCAGCAAACCACAGTGAGAGCCATTATCCATGCACAAATGGCAAAAACATGGAACAGTGATGAACTTTTCCAGGAGTGGCGACTCATCCAAGAGATCACAAAAAACTCTTTGACTAATATTGACATTTGTTTGAAGTTATGAACATTTACATTTGTTTGGTGATCTGAAACATTGAAGTGTGGCAAATAGGTATGAATGTGAGTGTGAATGGTTGTCTATATGTGCCCTGTGATTGCTGGCGACCAGTCCAGGGTGTACCCCGCCTCTCGCCCAAACTCAGCTGGGATAGGCTCCAGCACGCCCCCAACCCTCGTGAGGATAAGTGGTAGAAAATGAATGAAACATAAAAACTCAGGAACGCAACACTGAACTTGCCAGTATGTAAATTTCTGTTCTGCACCACAACAACATTATCAAATCTAAATTTATCAGTACTGTTTTTGGACAGTGCAGCTGTACCAATGCTGTGTCTTAGCATTCACAGGTAGCCGATGACACAATCATCATATCATGGTAAGCATGCTCCATGCTCAAAAAAGTGATGAATTCGTGTGTGACGGTTCAATGAAATGAAAAAATATATATTGACAGACAAGAATGATGGGTATTTCAACCCCCTACCTTCCACTCTTTGGGCCAAACATGCACAGACAGGCGTTAAAAGGTGTCGATGGATGTCTTCAGAAGGCCAGTCGTTCATCTTCCTAGATGTGTCAAAACACAGGCTCTCTCTAATGGATGACTTGTTGAGACAGGACCACAGTTTTGTGTGCTTGTTTGGACTTATCCATGTGAATCTATGAAATGTATCAGCTTTATTTCACAGCTGAAAACAAGCCATATCAAAATTGAGAGCGCTCATGAAACTTGTTTTCCTCTTTCCTCTAAATATTACTGATCAATTTACAGTATGAGTAGTCAGCCACTCAAAAAACAGCTACACAAAAAAAATATTACTGACTTTTGTCTTGAGAATACCAAAAACACTTTAGCCAAAAAGCATAGCTAATGTAAAGCAGTTTAATGCCAAGTGAGAGAGGAAAGAACCATACCCTCATAATCAAATGGTGTTGCTCAATGAAAGATATGCGTATATCCCGTCTTGAATGTGCTTTAAAGATTCATATCTCCATGTCATAAAGAAGTAAAAAGTAAATATACACTTATGTATCACAACAGAAGTTGTCTGAGCTAAACATTAAACCGTCTGTGAGTGTTAATGGGGTGCATTACATGACACTGGGATATTTTGTTGATTTCAGATGCAATCCATAGCATAGTTCTGCAACTAACGTTGAGTCAATTCCACAAATAATGCTGAACCAGATTAAAAAAACTGTATATTGAAGTCTAATGTAGAACAACGCAAGACGTGTTAAATATGGCGTTGTGTGGGAGTGTTTCATGTTTTGTATTAATTTGACCATGGCCGCCATGAAGCTCTGAAATCGAACTTTCCGTGTGTCCCTGAAGGCCACAGTTCCCGGGATGTCAGCGCTCCCTCCCTTGTCCCCACGCGGCGGAGGGAGGCTGCAGGGTTCCGGATGACGCCACCTCTCGCTCCGCCCCAGCTCAAACTCGCTCTTTGCGTTCATTTCATTCCTCTTCTCATTCCGAGCATTCTTCGCATCTCTGTCAGTGAGCGAAGCGATTCATCTACATCTTCCTTGCCGACCCAGAAACACAAGAATAACTTGACATTGTATTGTGAATCCCCAGTAACAGCACATTAGCTAAAGGGGATGTTTTATATGAGATATCAATAACGAGGTAAGTTTCATTGCTAGTTGCAGGCATTCAAACTGGCTGTAGACTTTTGCTGGGTTTAGTTTACACCTTCGCAAATAGCGGAGAGTTTATAAAAACGCTGGCCTTTTAATGAAATGTTCTTTATTTCTCACACGGTGTGTAATAACGGGTGGTGGCGGAGGTTATATGGCCGGCTCTGGTCGCTGCTGCAACAGGCACTTTGGACGCTCTCTCTCGTCGGCCGAGCGGCGAAAATCTTTAACATTTTTGACATTTTTTGAAAAGAAGGCTGCTCATACGCCCCTTTTTAAAAGCGCCACATGTCGCCTTCTCCGTGTCAGATCCCCTGAAACACATAGAGGGGTTTTTAAAAGCCTTAACGCAAATAAATGTCCATCTTGAAAACATTTTTTTGGACAAGATGACGATTGTAAGCGTTGCTCTTCTCTCTCTAGTTAGCTCAGCCTGCAGTTGTTGGGGGATTTCACTGGAGCCTTTTTGGACCACCTCGACAAAAATCACCGGAGAGACTTGTTGCTTCACCTCTTCGGACTTTGTTTCTTTACATCGCCATCGAAGTTTTGTGTGAGTATATATTTTATTATCCCTGCTTTCTCTGTCTCCCCGTGTTTGCCTAACTCTTACTGGACAGGCGAGGAAAAGATTGAAAAAACTCATTTCATGCTTCGCCTCTGCTAATGAACTAGCAAACAATCAAGTATTAGTAAACATTTCTTTGAATGTTAAACACCAGTAGATTTAAGGTGTAGTTGTTAACCCCCAGTCTGTCCTGTCGGAGGAATATTATCATAAATTGACGTTTCACTCTTGGAAAAAGTAGTACTCCGCTTTGGAACTAACTCGCATGAAATAAATAAAAAAAATGCATGTTAATATGTTTTTTTTTGTTGCTACTAGCCGCCTTTTTTCCATTTTCTTTTTTGGGAAGTGCCTTCTCAGTGTATATAGACCTGATCAAAATCTTAAGACCAGTTGAAAAATAGCTAGAATTTACATTTTGTACATTTAAATCTTAATGAGGATTTAAGTAGAGCTACAATATGCAAAAGCAGGAAGGGTGATTGTGACGGAAAGCACTTTGAAAAAGTCACTTATTGAAAACAACAATTAAAGTGAAATAGGCTGTTTATCAGCTGTTCAAAAGTTTAAGACCATTGCTCAAAAAATAACAAAAAACTCTCCAAACCTGAAGAAAAAAAATGTCTCAGTAGGACGCAGTAATGAGTATCGCCACCGTTCTTGTTAATGACTTCAAAAATTGGTTTGGCCATGCTTGATGTGAGTGTTTCCAGGAGGCTATTGGGAACATTGTTCCAAGTGGTGAAGATGGCTTGATGAAGGGCATCAACTGTCTGGAACTGATGGCCATTTTTATAATCTTCCCTTGCTATCCATCCCCAAATGTTCTCTATGGGATTTAAATCAGGGGAACATGCAGGATGGTCCAAAAGAGTGATGTTATTCTCCCTGAAGAAGCGTTGTCCTGCTGAAAAACTCAGCTGTTACCACACGGACGAGGGCCCTTAGTCATGAAGGATGCCTGCTGCAACATCTGCAAATAACCATTGACCGTTTGACGACCCTGCACCATCTGAAGATCTAGTGTTCCACTGAATGATCATGATGGACCCACCTCCACTGTGCCGTGTAGAAAACATCTCAGGTGGGATCTCCATGTCCCATGTTTAAACGGGCAGTTTTGTGGCGTTGAAGGAGACGAGGTTTTTGAAACCCTTTTCCTGCAAATGCCGTTTGATGGTTATTGTGCTGCAGTCGGCACCAGTAAGGGCTTTCTTTTGGGTCGAGAACCGCCCTGTATCTTGACAGACATCCAGTCAGAATTTTTTAGGGTCTAGCATTTGACTTTTTTGTTCCGCAATGCTCAGGATCTTACCAAAAATTTACGACTGTCTTACTGCGTCCAACCTCAGCAGCAACGGCAAACTGCGAGAGGCCTTATGCAGCTCCACCATGCGACCACATTCAAGAAGAGAAAGCTTCTTAGCTTTAGCCATCGTGTGAATGCCTGACAGAAAATTTGAATTTTGAGCAGATTTCGGCTTTTGTAGCCTGTGGTCTTAAACTTTTGATCTCTTTTTATTTCTGTGCTGCTGGCCATACATGAATCCTGGACCGAACTTTGGGCACAACAATCACAATGTCAATCAGTGTCAATCAGTCCAGATATGTTGCTCTGGTTCAATCAAAGTGTTTCTTTTCTTTCAGTACTTATTCTCAATGAAATGCCTACGTTAACATTACAACACATTTGTATTGCTAAAGTTGAATAAGCTCAGGAGAAGGATGTTAACTTGTGGAAACAAAACCTACTCTTTGTTACCTGTTTTGACTACATCCAAAAAAACGGTGTTTTAATGGAAACTAAATAGGTTACGTCAATTTGTAATTTTCCCTGCTCTGAACGCTGTCTAATTCTTAATTCAGAAGAGGATCAAATAAAAATAAAAGACCCAACATATCCAAGTATTGGCAGAAAACAGCTATTATTTCCAGGAAACGTTTTGAACTTGGCATAACCCCAAACATGTCACATTATAAATCTGCTCACTGGCAGGAGAAAAAAAATGCTAGGGGATAGAAATGGATGCTTTGTTTTTAGTTTATGCAATCGGGCAACATGTTGGACCAAAGCCTGCATAACATTTGTGCAAGAATAGGATGTTGTAATTACCCCTAAACTTCTTCTACTTAATGTGTAGTTTAAGGTAGAACAATGCATTAGTTCAAACTCAATTAAAATCATGAATACAGCTGCTCCTCCGGTCATGGTGTTCCATGTTACGGCCCCCCAATGGTTACAAAAGCGCTCCCATGAATTAATTAAAAACACAATTTTAGTCTGTAAACACCAGACTCACTCAAGAAATCGTTACCACACGTGTGGCAGATGAACACATGCTAAGCAGTGTCATATGCAGTGTGTGTCCCTCATTTGCAGCTATGTACACACAGTAATGATAACATTGCTTATTTGTTTACTTTTTGCACTCTGTATGTCACCCAAGCGTAAGCCAAGCTCTTCTGGGGGCAGCACGTAAAAAGGAAAAAGGAAGTGAAATTAGACATTGTAAATTGTTCGGCGCAGATATCAACATTGGCTGCATGCCCATTCCAAGCTGCTCAAACGTTGCAGCCATGTGAAAGGATAAAGATGGTGTTTTTTTTAACATGTGAAAGGATCTTCTCCGATGAAATTGACAGTGATAATTCATTGTAGTGGTCTCATTATTGAGACTTCCTTGTCCCAATAGGCTTGTCTCTCCTTGACACCCCACACCTCCCCCCGTATGCAAGCCAAACACAGGGATAAAAGGAGGAGTTCTGTTTTTTCCTGTATTTGATATATCCTTGATGTGTTGTGTGTAAAGTGTGAGTGACTTGAATTTTGGTAACATTTAGGTGTACGTTACGACTAATAATGTATGAATAGAACTCATTCGTAACCCCACTACTGTTTTGTTTAGCTTCCTACTTTTAGACATTTTGTGTTTAAACCTGCATTAAATGCACTTTGTCTGTCTTTGTCTGTTGTCCGTATGTATGCGGCTTGTTAGTATGATTACTTTATTGACAGTTTATTTGTGTCAACAAAGTACATCAGACGTTGAGTTGCAACTTTTAATTTAAGACTATGAAATTTTGTGTTTTGACTTTTTACTGTTTACTATTTTACTGCTGTATCATAGTTACTAATGAAAAGATGTAAATTCATTATAGCATTTACAGTTGATGACATATTTGCTATTAAGCTTCAGACAGTATTTTTTATTTTTATTTTTTTGGTACCTTATCACCTAAGCTGTTATGAAATCTGTCTACCAAGCTCAAGACTACAGTAAGCATCGGCCAGTATGAGATTCTGATGGTAGGATAACCTTGGACAAAAATATCACTGTTTCACACTATTATAATTTCAGCTCTAAAATGTGTTATTTTGAAATATTTTTATTGAAAAGAGAAAAAAAAGTCAAGTCAAAAAAGTAATCACGTTTCTGGGTCATGTGATTGTTCACAATCACACTTTTCCTCACGTCGGCTTCTGAATCACATCTCCATATTTTGTGACCTTCAATGTGAGTAATATGTCAACCGACAACAGCGACGACAGCATAGTGGCGGCACTCAATGCAAACAAGGCAGATAACGGGGGTGCTATGTATCTATGCCCAACTTTCGACAACACAGCACACGCCTCTGGTTACAACGTATCGACTTTTCTCATATCGCGGGAACGGGATGACGGATAATTTTACTGGTTTTGAAAACCGTGACTTTTTCATACCCTGATATACCTTGAAAAGAACCCACCCATACTCATAACTGTATATAACTCAAGCACTAACCACAGTGCAAAGAAAGTCGTTCATTTTTTAAATTGTTGATACTACATATAAAAAAAATATTGTGATTTATATCGTATCGATATTCAACCTAAATATATCGGGATATGAGTTTTGGTCCATATTATGTAACATAATTCAGTCGTTTTTATTGTTATAAAAATGATCAGGTGAGAGAAAACTACAAGTGCATCTGGACACAGAGTCTCTAATTGTGTGCCAAAGATGTGATATGTATTAGGCTACTAGGATCATATTGGTGCTCTCTGTGGTCAAAACATATTTTAGAAAGAGGACACTCCCGCAGGCTCCCATACTGTTTGTGCCCTGAGGTAAACCCTGGTCTAGAAAGGGAATTTTAGAGTGTGTGTGCTGCTGCTCAGCAGTTTGAGCAGGGCCCACTGAGGCCAGCCATGAGTGCCACCAAAAAGGAAAAGCTGGCTCAAAGCCACTGACGTCATCTAAGAAAATCTCCTTCAAGCTGCAGCCATAAATGGTATGCCAGCTACCGGAGGCACTTTGGTTCTGTTAGACCCTCTTAGTTAATGCAACACAGTTTTTTTTTTGTTTTTGTTTTTTTAATCGTCATGCATGTTGTGAATCAGAACGCCTTAGCATCATCCTTATGTGTAAATCAAATCTAATTTGTCTTACCTGAAATCCAGTCTTAAATGTATACTTACATATAGTTGCTGAAAAGTTCCTCATCAGACAGTAATAAAAAGAAGTACTGTATATGTTCTGTGACTCATCGACTGACTCACTTTCAGACAGTATAAACAATTGGAGTTGTTAACGGCAATGAAAGCAGGAAGTCTTTACCTCAACAATTTTTTTCCCCTTTATTCAGGCAATAATAATGATCATAGTGTTCAGCCCACCAAAAAAAATGTACAGTAACGTCATTAACTGAATGTGTGTAATTATTGATTTCTGTCATCTCCCATTGTTGTTTACAAATTTCTACTTCATCAATGGTTGCTGTAATGTAATCAGAACTGACAGAGATAAGGCTGTCTGGTCCAAAGGTGCCCTGGATTCAGAGGCGGCACAGGAGTATAATAGAGTGAAGCGGCATATCTTTTAACCATAATGTAGCGAAGGTTTTTTTTTTTTTTTGCATTTCTGTTATGAGAACTTATAAGGGTACTAACATTTCTGATCCATACTGTACCACTTAAGCTCATTTTCTGTATCATACACAATTTCAGCACAATTTACTTTTGAACAGACTTATATTTATATAGTACTCCATTCTTCACAGTGTGGTATGGTATGTTTGTATAGCATGGCACAATGGATGTATGGATGTCAATGGATTTATCACTAATGTATCTGTGTTGACATTTGTCTTTAGTTGAATGGCAAGATAACAAAAAGCTCCATCTTGAAAGATCCTGTATTGTAGATAAAGAGAGGAATTTTCACCATTTGTGTTGTTTGTGAAAAGATACTGACAACATGCTGCGTGGCTTTGTTTGGTGTCGTATGTCTATTTTATTGCGAGTTGAGTAAATATGATCAACTCTACAACATAGACTTCAGAAAATCAGTTTTTCGGGGAGAAGGGATACCCCATGAGGGAGACTCGCTTTGAAAATGATTTGAATTTGATGAAGTAGTTATCCTGAGTATCCTTTTGTACGAAAAGTAGCTATAATTAGTATAAAATGTACATATTTTGGCAGTTTCTTGAACAGCCTCATTAAACACTGTGAAAGAAATATTTAACAAAGAAAAACATCGCAGTGCAATATGTCTGGCCTATTTGTAGACGGTACAAAGCAACTCCAAACTATGCTCCTATGGGGGAGTACAGTGTGGGACTGGAAAAAAAAAAACCTTGGCAACATAGGCACAATAGGCACAAATAAGCACACTTTACAGAAGCCTAGCAGGGAAGATAAGGGAGAGGAGAAAAAAAAGATGCAACAACCTTCATTGAGAGCCAGCAGAAGAATATGTAAAATAAAGTAAAGTGGGATATCTCATAGTTGGCCATGGAAAAAAATCAAGGGAAACATGTCTGGGCACCATAATGGCTGTCGACAAGGAAATGCAAATGGTCGCCTTCACACTCATCACAGTGATTTGTTTTTTCATGCCCGTACGCACACGTCCTGAATGAGCCTGCGGCCAGCGCCTGGCCTGCTCTGCTCTCATAACTGTCACGAGATCCTCTATCTGATGGACCTTTATTTACAGCTTTAATTTCCTGAGCTTTATGTGTTCCGCTCGTGCTCCACACCACCGTGGTCTCAGCACACGCTGTCTGGAATGCACCACATATTTTTGATAGGCAAATATCCTCCAAGCTCCAGTTATATTTGATATTTTAGAGGTATATTTATTTTTATATGTGGTTTGTTATTCCAAGAAGGAGAGGGTGTTTTTAGGTCTTAAAATTGCAGTCAAATGTCCCCTCGTGCGGTGGTGGAGCGCCTATTTAACAATGTCTCTTTTCTGGACTGCTGGAGTTGTAAGGCCCGTGTTGTTGCTACGTGGTTCTCATTCTGAGGCGGATAGCGCAAGGGCTGCTTTGACACAAACTGTAAATCAACCCTATTCCCTGGCAAACAAAGATTGATCCCATTGCAGCCTGATGGGGAGGTGGTGCGGTCCAGGCCTTGGTTTTGAGTTGGATGACATGAGACACATACACCCCACAGAGGCATACAACAAACACACACTTGAGTAGGTACTGTAGACTCTTTAGTGGACCTTCCTAATCTGTTTTGTCAAGTATGTACTGTAGAATTACTCAAAGGTATTAATTTTGTAAGTTCTTCAAGTCAGTTCCACATTTGTAGTTCACACATTGTAATTGTAATTATTGTAAACATTAACATTGTTTGTACCCTTATGCAAATGAAGGAAAAACCCACCAGAATCACTGAAATAATCATAAACTCACTCATTGTTAGTACAGAAAAATATACTGAAAATAAACAAATGGAAGCATTGCTTTTGAATTGTAGTTCAGTAGAACTTTAAACAAACTAATGAAATATAACTGGACAAAAAATGATAGTACCCTTGACCTATTATTTTGTTGCACATGCTGTTGAAGCTGCAATCGCTACTACAATCAAGCGTTTTCTATAACTCTCAATGAGACTCCTGCACCTGTTGACAGGTAGTTTGGCCCACTCCTCATGAGCAAGCTGCTCCAGGTTTGATGGGTGCCTTCTCCAGACTGCACGTCTCAGCTCTTTTCCACAGCTCTTTCAATTGGCTGTTTCAATTGGATTTAAATCAGGCCACTTCTAAATAGTCCGATGTTTATCATTTTCAGTATTCTGGGTCTTTGTGCTGAGAGACCTGCAACTCAGACCAAACCTTCTGACACTGTGCCACACAGTTGGCTCCACCATGCCTTGATGAAATGTCATTGTACCGTGCAAAAGACAAAATGCGCCGGATGCAGCAAAGCAGTTTTAGAACTGAGTCTCCTCCGTGTTTCACAGTTGGCATGGTGCACTTTTCTCTGTATGTTTCATTTTTATGTCTGTAAAAATAGAGATGATCTGACTTGACAAAAAGATGCAGATTTGTCTGTGGAGCTTGTCAATATGCATTTTGGCAAGTATTTTTTTTAAGGGGACCTATGATGTTTTTCCACTTTTTTTTTGGAAATCTAAGGAAATACAGCTGGAATAGGAGCAGATTCTGGAAGACCTAGAGTGCTTTCTGTGCAGGTTATCATGTGTAGTTGCCGTATAAAAGTCCACAACTTAATACAAAGGGCCGAAAATGCGCATAATAGATGATGATTACTTCTGAGTTATTTCCGTCACCATTAGTCTGTGTGACTGATTTCATTCACAATTTTTCATCCATTTTTTTCCTCTCTTGAATTATATAGTAGTAGTTTGTGGAGGGGTCACGAGAGCTCATGAGATTAAAACATGATTTTTTTTCGTTTATATACATTTATATGCTTATATAAAATATACTCATCAAGCCCAAGTCGCACACACACAACTGCAAACCCCGCTAGCTTTCATTCACGCTTCGCAAGAGGAGGTTCCGGCAACTTTTGCCAATGTATATCGCCTTTTTAACATTGGGGAGGAGGCCGTTTAGTGTTTTTAAATGATTCCGCCATAGTTGGGGGGTGCCCTGAGTGAATATATCCCCACACAAACATTCCTTCTCACCACGTTGACAGCATTTAATTCACATTATGTCAGTTTAACATGTTTAACAGTAAATTCTCTTTTTATTGGATAATTCCGCAATTCATTTAATGGGGAAATCATTGGGACTTACATGCTGTGGTACATGTGAGGCGCCAATGCGTCAATGCAGTGCACTATGGCGCACAGTCGCAGGAAAACACGTAATTTATTGATACCACTATAAAGTAATTTCTTATCATTGGAAGAATTTATACTGGTATACCGGTATATAAAAAGTATTGGCCAACATTAATATATACTAATCCAAAATAATTTTTTTTGTGACACAATTAAATAACATTTATCCAGTCAAATTTTTTCATGCACTTTTCTTAAACCTTGTCTCGTCTTGTTCTCATGCATCGTATCGTTGGGTGTCTCGGGACACCCCGAGTAATTTGTTTTTACGCAACTTGCAAGCTTGAGGTCAACAGGTCGCCTTTTGACTTTGATAGAGTTCTTTGTATTCAAATATAATGCTGGCCTGCGGAAAATATGTGTAAATAAGGTAAATTCAAAAGGTAATTGCAAAAATATGTACCTACATTTATCTTGTATTCATTCTCAGCATAACTGTATCTCAAGGTCCTCAGGGATCCTCTTTCAAAGACCCTTTTACCACAACTTTTTAATTTGCTATACCTGTGATTCAGAATGCTCATGGTTGTTTGCACATTGCTCAAAATGAAATACTTTTGACATTGCTGTTATAATCATGTCTTTACAACATCCAGAAAATGTTAAGTTTTGAAATTGCATGGCAATTATGGTTTTACACATTGCGGCCTTAACTACCGTGAGCCATTATGGAGTTCAAAAAAGTCATTCATGGAATCATTATCGCACCTTCTGAGATAACAGCACAAAAGAACTCCACATGAAAAATTACATTCGAGACCTCTCATCTGCTATTTCATTACCTTGCTCAGTCTGATGGTTGAAATGGGTTCTCTTAATTTCAGGAGTTGGATTCCGGCTCGGTGAGTGGTTTAAGTAATCTCGCCGTAAGTGTAATTTCCCATAATGCCATGTCACAGCTACTACGCTGCTTGGCTACCACTGTCACTTATTGCATTGCTGGCCACCCTGCCCCCCAACCCCCAACTCACAACCAAGACTATTTCTATGGTGTGCACTCTGAAAAGAGGAAAATATGCAATTATCTGTAAGCCACAAGTGTTTCAATAGGTGACATTCATACCTTCCTCTGGCAAACACAATTAGTCCCCAGATTCTATGGTACTCATTAAGAGACCCCTTCACTGACAACTCACAAATAGCTTGTAACAGAAGCATCCCATTTATAGGTGCAAAGCAACTAATCTATTGAAGGTGGATGTCTTACATTTAAAAGTATTTCTTTGTGCAAGATCCCAAGTCAACTAAACAAAAATAATAAGACATGGCCGATTTATGAGCTTAACACTTCAGTTTAACTTTAGTTACATGTTATTATTATTAGTTAGGTTATTTGTCAAAAAGATGTGTGTTTGGTCACATGTATGTTTGTTTGAAGCAGGATAATGCAACAACTGCTTAGCCAAAACCCATATAACTATATGGAGGCATGGGCTACAAAAGAGCCCTTTAAAATTTTGATGTGGCTCTGGATAATTGCACAGATCCACCTTTTTTTAATTTGGGCCTGAGCAAATGTGTGTCAATCCTACATATAATTTCACATTCTTATAAGTTCTCGTCCTTATCATGTGTGTCATGAGATCTTGTAAGATTAAAATGTGACAAGATTTGACCGAGACAAAATTGTCTTGTGGACACTAGGCCTGGGAAGATAATAAATGAATTAATATATTGGCATGTGCATGTGTGTCTGTTTTCCTCATCTCCCGCCCCGCCTCCAAACAGGCAGGAAAAGGGTTCACTCTGTGCATTGGTTTCAGCACCTTGGGACGTTTGTTCCATACAACAACGGCATGCAGGGGGTGAACCCTTTTGTCAGTCATACAGCCGGAGGGTGGAGGCGGGGCCGCAAGCATACACACAGATTACAGAAGAGTGTAACGTAATAGAAATTAAATTAGTTAGTGGCGGCCCACCACTACAAAAAAAGCCAACACAGCTTAAAAATGTATATTAAAAAAAAACACTAGTTGTGTGTTGAAGTTGTACAACAGACACATTGATGGTGCCTGTTGTAAACAGGGGTTTCCAATAGGTAGCTCAGCAGCTGACATTGAGTTCACCAAAGCGTATTTGCTTCTTATCTTAATATTTTATAAGTGTTGTATTCAAACGTGACGTTTGTGTTCAACGACAATTGAGTACACTGAGTGGATCTTGGCTCATGACCTGCTAGTTCTTGAAAAAAGTGAAATAAATAAATACATGATTTTTTGAAAATTGTTCATTTTAAAAAATTGCAGTCTGCTTATGATAAGAACAGAAAGCACCTGTGAAAGACAAATGAAAGAAAGCACCAAGTAGTTTGATTAGTTGGTGTGATTACCAGAGTCTCAAGGCTTACGAAGAAGACCTGGTTCTTCTTCAATGTCCAAATCAATAGCTCCTTATATGCCAAGTCTCAGGCCAGCAATGTTGCTCTGTTGTTGTGCCTCGCTGCTCTATAGAAACTGCACAGAGACGGGAAGAAGTAGCACAGAATGTTGGGCTGCTACTGTATATGTATTATCTGTGTAAACAAGTAAGAAGAATGCCAGTTTGCTCTTGAGTAGAAGAAGCTCATGTACGTATGACCACTGACGTGAAGTGAGATTCATGGCTGATGAGTCTCTGGCTCTTTGGTTATTTATTTTTTTTTGACAGCCTTATTTTTTGTATGACCTAAAAAATATTTGCGTTTTCACCTTTTGCTTGTATGTGAAGTACATGCAGCTTTTATTCCTCCAGGAAAAGTTTGACTTTGTTGTGAATGTCTGAGTTTGGCTACATCCTCCATCCTCCAGAATCTAAAAATATATTGAATGCATTTGATAATAACGTTGGCTTTTCCTCTGGAAAAGCGTCAGTTATAAGCACCTTCATGACACAACACCCAACCCTGCAAGTACTGCAAGTTTCTCATATATGACATTTCTATGTATTTTATTGTTGTATTAGCAAGAATAATGACATCACATTTACATTAGAGACATTACACAGGCTGTAGAAAGTCATGGTGTATAATAAACGTTTCTGCAACATTATGTTATTGGCGATGGAGCTATCCACACGGAAACGTTTTCAGGTCAAAACAGTATTTATCATTTTTGTATTTTATTGTTTTAGCCTTTTATTGACATGTAAACGGTGTTCTGGGTTCCCAGTAGGAGTATGACAATATCTCCATATGGCGATATATCACAATATTTTATTTCCCAATCGATTATCGATATGTGCCTGCCGAGTATTGTTACTGTTGATTTAAGTATGGGAGCGGCGGGAAAGTCGGCAGGTGAAGAAGACTTACAACGGGTGCAAACATGGTGGACATGCCTGAAAAACAGAAGTCGAACGATCCATTGGCGAAAAAGTCGGCCAAAAACTTGGAAACTCTTGTAACCCAGCATGAGCTTGCAAACAGCAATAGCCAGTGAAAGCTAGCTGTATTAGCTTTGATTAGCTGAGCATGCTAATGCGACTGTGCATTGCTACTCAAAATGTTGTGCTTCAGTGCTTGTTGGTGTAACCCAGCAGATAGCTAGCTCAGACCACTCATTCATAGCGGCATATATTTGTAAGCAGCTATTGTTTTGTTGTTGATAATGGTCTGACCTGACGTGGACTGGTCTTATTCATTCTTCATTGAAAAGTACTACGTTATATGCAGTAATTCAGTCGCGTGGTACTTATGCAGTGTCAGCAGTTTGCAAACAGAATTCAGTAATCACGCTCTCCAGTCAAAGTGAGTTTTTTCTCCCCAAACAGCTTGTACCCTTAACCTCTTCATGAACTGACATGCTGAAAGAAACATTGTACTATTCCCACTTAAAGGGTGATTAAGTACAACAAATCAAATCTGTTCAAGAGTTGTTGGATGTCTAACATTGTGGAATGAATCAGAGCATTAGCACTTGGACTGTTGACAAAAACATTGCTTAATATTTAATACAGCCTGTTTTATTTTAATCTAGACTGTACAAGTCATAAGTAAGTGCAGAGACACCTTTTCATAGTAGTTTCTAAGCTTGTGTGGACAGGTCGGTCAGCTCCCCATCACAAATTAAAGCAATACATCAGAAATTCAGCCACAACACAGACGACTGAGACGGGTGCGTTTGCTGCCACGGCATCAAGATAAACCTTCTTTTACGGCTTTGGATTTTCATTTTACTGGTGTCACTAAGCTATAACGGTACAGTATTTGTGTTGTGATAGGCAAGTTACAGAATTCCTTGTTGCATACATGAGAAACAATGTCTGCAATGTCATGTATTATTACAGCTGTCATTGTAGGCGAGATGATGTTCAGGTGGTGGTTGCAGTTGAAAAACAAATCATGTGGATGATAAACAGCTTTTGTTTTTGGAAGAATCAATTTGTTGCCCAGACATAGCCTGTTGTTCTGTTTCATAATTTGTTTGTGCACAGTGTATTTTAACTCAATTGTTTACTGACTGTCCCCTCATTTAAGTCAGTTAAGTCCATAAGCGATTCCAAACACAGCCATTGCACTATACATTACACTGTATGTGGGTGTGTATAGTCTTTTATTTCATTTGTATGCCTCAATATAATCTGCTCTGAATGGTTTGATTTATTTATTGTTATTATACTGATTTATTTTCCAGGTCTCTCCCTAGTCTGCTCCAGGCATCCGCTTGGAGAGCACAACTGCCAAAATTGATCCCAGCAGCTGGAGCGGCAGCGAGAGCCCTGCCGAGGACATGGAGAGAATGAGCGACTCGGCAGACAAGCCTGTGGACAATGATGCAGAAGGGGTGTGGAGTCCAGACATCGAGCAGAGCTTTCAGGAGGCCTTGGCCATCTACCCTCCCTGTGGACGTCGGAAGATCATCCTGTCAGATGAGGGGAAGATGTATGGTGAGTACAAATCTGACATACGTACGTTCTGTTTTTCTTATGAATTGTTTTGGTATTATCCAGAAGAATTAAAAGGAAACATGTTGCTCATTTTGCAAACACGATCAGATTAATTAGATGGTGGGTGAATTGAAGGTCTTTCTGCTTTTTTGTCATCACCATGACTGATGACAATTGATCAAGCTCATTCAAAAAAATCCACGATCGTCACCAAGCCCTGACCATACTATTGTACCTGTTCAACAATCAGACAATAAACGCATACACAGTACTGCCATAGTATATCATTTTGAGCTGCAACAATGACTCGATAATCAATTGTCCAACTAATCAACAATTATTTTGGTCATTGATTGTTTCTTTTAAAAATGATTTCAGCCCCTCGAATGTGACTATTTTTTAATTTCCCAAGTCATCCATGACAGCAGACCTATATCTTTGTGTTTCAGGCAAAACACACACGTCAGCTTTGACTTTGAAAAAGCAAACCAGTGCAGAGATGTGTGCGTAGAGTGTGTGTAAGAACATTCCCACACAAAGTATTGGATGTATCCACTTGTACTTGTGCACAGGAAAATGCTTACTTTAATGCACAACTCTTACCATGCATACACACAAAACCTAGTGGTGGAACAGTGAAACTGTAAATAGCTATGGCTGTGCCTGTCCAACGCAGGCCATATCCTCTTGCTTCGTGCTTCACAACTTGACCATCAAATAAAGCACCACCCCTCCCCCCAGAACAGACGAACAGCTTGCCCCTAAAGTTTCTTTATTTTATTATTTCTTATTTATTTATTTATTTATTAGTCATGCACATGTAGGATTGTGTGCCAGTGATTTGTTGATTTGCATTAGAGTGTTTGTGATATTTGTCAGTTGATTATTTATTTTTTGTCTACTTCAATTTCAATGACGGAGTTTCTTTATTTTCTCTTCCTTGCTCTCTTTGCTGTGATTTTTTTTCAAGGGGAAAAATTCCATTCATGTATTCTTAAAGGAATTGCTGCTAAAAGATTATTAAAAATGTAAAATGTGTTTTAAAAACAAATAATCGACCGATTAATCGATTATTAAAGTCATTGTTAGTAATTTCATTATCTGCCTTCGCTCTCAACAATGAAACGAATCAAATCCTCAATGATAAAAAATCTTGTGATATGGAATTCATAGCGGATGTTCGCATTTATAGAAATGCATTTAAAATGAGAAAAAAAAATTGTCAATCAGCTAAAGTAACATCGCTATCAGTGGTCCTACATGACACTCAATCTCAAAATACCATGTTGCAGCCGTGCAGATGTTAAAGCGCAAGTTTTTAAGTAAAGCAGTCTCAACTATTAGTGAGTGGCAGATGGTTCTGTGACTGTCACCAGCTGTGCCCCCTCTCCTCCCACCTCTACCCAATCCCTGGTTGGGTGATGTCATGGAAAGAAGGAATATTTTCTTTCGGAGGATTCTCGCAGCCTGTCGGTGTCAAGTGAAGGCAGAAAGCTCCACAAAGCGTTCATCTGCAGCTGCCATGTGACCCCTCCAGCCAAACAAAATGCAAATTTTAGGAGTTGCAATGAAGCCCCTTGACTGCCACTTTGGGCTCAGACAGGAGCTACTCTACTGTCCCCTACTAACACACGATAATCAGCACAGAAAGCTTTTTAGTTCTTCCAGAATCTGCACCTATTCAGCTGGATTTCTTTGGGGTTCCCACACTTCTTTTCGGGCTCACTTCCACATGTGCAAACATCATTATCTGAAACTTTGTCATTGTTTTAACATGTTAATACAACATTGTAACTACATTAATAGGTCAGAAAAGCACAATATCAAAACCAAGCATATTGTTGATATCAATATAGACTGAACTTGCACTGTATCTCCCTCATGCCTGTTTGCTGGAGGGAGGAGGAGCAGAGCAGAAGCACAGAGGTTTGAGTTGAAGCTAACAGGCTAGCGTGTCTGTGGTGGAAGAAGTCGGCAAAAAATAAGCAGTAACTCAGCAATATGGAGGTACTTGGAATCCAGAGCGTTCAAAAAATAATTTTCACTTGGCACAAACTCCCAATATGAGGAATATATGCTATGTCTGCCACACTCCTGTTGTGACCATATCACATTGCTAATATATGGTTCCCGATACAACAGTGGGAAAAAAAACAGCTTTTAAAAACCTGCTGAAAACGATGGATTCGCCATGTTCAGCGAGGTTTTGAAGTCAGTTATTTACACGACAAGCTCTACCACAGCTGTACAAGGAAGGTAGACAACTGCTAAGCCTGATGCAGTTGACACGTTGGTATTCCTGTCACAAAATAAGGACATGTTTCTGTCTTCTATAAATGTTTTTTTTCTATTTTGTATTAAGTATTTTTGAGTTGCTGACATTTTGAAATGTCCTCTTACCCCTTGCTCACACTGGATCCATCGCGACTCCGTTGTGGCCGCTGGAAGCATTCCATAAGATTGAATGCCTGTTGTAGGCTCTCACAAGCTCTGTGCGTCGCAGCTCTGTCTGCGTCGGCCGTACGGCAAGACGGAAAGAATCTGTTCCGGTTCTAACTTTTAATGATAATAAACATGAAAAAAGATACATTTTTGGACTTGCTCATTGTATGAAGTCAACATTGTGTCAGTTTTTTATGTCTCCTGACTATACAAACTGGACGTTTGAGCATTACCCTTGCTCAGTCTTTAATTCAATCACCATGCACAAATACAGCCATATGCGTGAACGCTGAACTCCGGTCCGTCACTTTTTAGACGTCCCAAACAACAATAACAATTCCTACTGTGTAAGTTGTGTGCTTCCTGTTGGTGTAAAGTTTTTTTTTGTAATACAGTATAATCTATTTCCCAATATAGATCTGAAACAAAACATAGTACCATCATCTGCAAGGTGCTCCTTGTTAATACAAGGTAAATGGCATGGATTTGTTTAGAATGCCATTAGTTAGTAACCACAGAAATATTTGTGCCACTAAAGATGATGTTGTTTCTTTTGGGGAAAAATCTCTGTGAACCATACTGTGTCTGAGATGGTGCTTTAATCTAGGTTTAAAGGGTTTAGAGGGAGTCACACAACCTCTCATGGCATCTGAGATGAAAGTTGCCTATAAGAAGACTGGTATTTTGTATTTGAGACTCTAGGGATAGCAGCATGTTTCAAACGCAGAGCTCATCTCAAGAGGAGTCACCCTGAGTGCCCTTAAGCCCTTTGTCATCCAGGGCTAGAGCGCAGTTAATTAGCAACAGTCTCTATAGCAACTCTGTTGCAGTACACACAATTTCTAATTTTTGCTTCTTAGCTTATTGTGGTGTTTACCTGAAGTGATTCGCATATACCGGGATTTGTGTTGACTGGCAAAGTGCCCATTCTTTGGGGCTGATTGTAACTGGGGCGGCAGATCTGCATCTACAGATCTACATCTGCAGCAAGTACTGATTCACCTCGCGTTTGCCGTGGCAAGACTTATTTAGAAGAATATTTGTAAAAAAGCAAGAGAAATAAGGGCACTGGCCCAAGCCAAAGAACTTGCACAGTTCACCTGCTGTGCTAGACCGCATTCATTTATTCCAGAAATAGAGTTGATAAATGAAACAACACGCTTCACACAAATTGTATGTTTATTCATCAAGTTATATATTTGTATTTGCCTTGCTAGCTCATTGGCATGGCTGCCTTTGTGTTACTGTTGTATCATTTCTGTTCCTTCAATATGCAAATGAATATCACATACTGTATACTGTACAACCATATAGTGTCTTTCCTGGCTATCCATAAACATCAGTATGTGACAGTTGATCTTGTTATATTATTATACAGTTGAACGTATTTTCCGATACATCTATATTTTATGTATCAGTGACAATGTACAATGTTCTAGAATTTGTATGTACTTGAATGTGCCTATTGTTCAGGCTGCCAGATTGGTGCTTCTGTGCTTGCTTGTCTTTTATTGTTCAGCTTTTCCTATCACAACTTTTTTTCCCCCTGCCATCTGGTCAGTGATCCGACCCAGACCCCTCCTGTGGGAACTAAGTGGCACTTGCTTTGCAGAGATGCTAAGAATGAGTTGCATATAATGAGTAGACCTGGCTTGGCCCTGATGGCCCAGCTCTATGCTCCTGTGGGGCTTGTATCACCAGGCCGAGAATGCTCTGAGACAGAGCGTGCAGACCTGATCCTCCCTGCTGGGAAGATAATTGGGAATTCTGGGATCAGCTCAGGCTCCTCGAGTCACCTGCATTCACTCAAAATGGTGTGTGAGAAACTTCATTGTCGGAAACACACCTCTTGAATAATACCTCATTGGTTCCTCCACCATCGGTGTAAGACTATCTTGTTTTCACTCACGTGTGTATGTCTTTGTCAAAGGTGGGGCATCACGTTGCTTTTCAGCCTCACAGGAATGTCTTTCTACATATCTGGTTAAAAAGACAGTAAGCATAAAATTAGCGACGCGGAACACCTCTGTGACAAAACAACCAAATGCATTTTTTCTAGCAGTGCATGATGATTATCAGACCGATATTATGGTTGGTAAATCCGATATGTTAAAAATAGCTCAGATAACTGATACTTAAAAAATAAACACTCCAGTGTGGTGAGATGACCCTTACTGTTGAGTGGTGTGGCATGGTTTTCAAACATGCTGAGACCTTGATGCCTATTGAGACATATTACATGAAACATTTTTGTAAACGTCATATTTACAATGATAGCGTTTATTAATTTGCAGAAAATTGCATATTTTTCTGTGTGCACTCTGTTTCTATTTTTAAAACGGCTCCATCAATTTTTTCTTTATGATTATATTTCTATTAATAACAAATTTTACATCATCTGAGTTTAGTTCACAGTTTTTACAGTCTTTACAGTGTTCCAGTTTGCTACATGGGCATGTAAAACATTAACTGTATTTGAGTCTGCACTGTGGAAAAAGCATAACAAACTAAAGGGTGCTTTATTTTGGTCAGGAATGTACTGTATAGGAAATCAATTATCCACACTTATGTAGTTAATGCTTGTTTTATACAAATGAGTCACCAGGTGAGGGACATTGCTTAAGCAATGTTTGTTCTGATCTTGGTTCTGAGGGAAATTAAATGCAGCCTTTGTTTTCCATGCTGTGACAAAAAAGAAACAAACCAATAGAACTATTCATATCATATATAATTTAGATCTTATTTTTTTCACTGTCCTTGCTTTGCTAAATTGACATCCTTCCGATCCATTAACTGCTCATTAACTACAGTATGTGCCCTCAGAATAGGCAAGTAATTAAACTTGGCAGTAAAATGGATCTCTAGTTAAGGACCTGCATGATTTATTTTATAATGCCTCAATAAGTATTAAATAGTAGTTTGTTTAGGGGGCAGATCTGTGCTTCCAATTGTGATATCAGATCATAAAGGCTATTTTTCATAGCCCAGTAGTCATTATGTTAAAAAGGCAGTAAAATACATAAGTACAATAAGACACACCACTAATATAACCACAACGTGCAATCTGAATAGGTCATATAGCTGAATAGCTCATATAGTACATTACATTTTTGATTGAGCGAAAATTAGAATTAGAATTAGAATTTCTTTTTTTTTTTACACAATTTGTTGACATTTTTCAATGAAAAGTTTGAATCTATCACTCATCAGAGATACTTATATTGATTTACAATCTGTAGTTTTTCACCGGCAAGGATCATTAGAACCTTTGTTGGTTGTACTAAAAAACATACCGTCTGTTTTCATATAATTTAATTGCAAGCAGCACTCCTGCAACCATGTTGTAACCGGACTCATTTGAGTGAGTTTAATGAAATGTTTGTTTTATCCAAATTCATGTTCATTTTGGTTCTCTTTGAGAGATCTTCTGGACGTTGAATATGTTTGGCACATTTTTTCAAGATTCATATTTGTTTTAACCCGTTTTTAGATGAGTGAGATGAGTCAGTCTGGTTGAAGGTTGTTTGCTCTGGGTGTTGGATATCAAGCCGCTGCCTGTCTGAATCAGTACATGGGGTGTGTCCCAGCTGTGAGGTCTGTGTGTGAGGCCCTTGGAGCCAGGCTTCTGGTTTCAGGTTGCATGTTCCCAGTTGACTGCTTTTGTTTGACTAAAACACAGCGAGTCCTCTTAAAGACGCAGTGTCACTTTCATGCGCTGCTCAAGAAATCACAAGTCTCTTGCTGATTACATCATATTCCATTGATGAAACACTTTTATTCTGATGAGATCATCTCATACTGTAGGGACCATTTTGTGTAATCAGCATATGAATGGAATCTGAATGCTAGTGTTATTCTCTCGGCGCGAGCACAGAGACTACACACCGCTCACAGAGTCTGCCATCTATTTCTTATGCTGTTTGATGACAAGTAACAAGTGTCTCTCGACACTGCACAGAATCGCTGTCAACAAAGGAACCATAGACACCAAATAATCATATGCCACGCCACTTGAATGCTTTAACATGTTATCTTATTTTAAGCCCCAATACTGAAAGCTATATCTATTATTTGTCTCTATCCTAACTTTACACTTTACAACTCCCTCATTCTGGTCTTACATTGTAATTACAAGAAAAGTTGAGATTTATTATCATGGCCTCAAAGTTTGAGTTTATGTTTATACATAGTAGTTGCAGTCAGCATGTCTTCCTTTGTGCTCGGATACACAATTGATCCTGAGAGATTGCAGCTATTGATTTGACTTGGTGTCTTGCTTTGTTGTGGAAAATGGGGCAGTGCAACTTCCTGACTGTTAGTACCGTGTTCACACATCGGACTTGCTGCACAGCCAATTCCTCGGGAGACTCATAATTACAGCCGTCTTTTCAGATTAGTCCAGCAGCCTGTCCAACTGTGGCTTCTTTCCCTGGTCATTTATTTCATCGCTCTCTCTCCTCTCTTGAGAGACACAGCTCAACACAATGACCCGGTTAGTCTCTACAATAATGTATGTGATGATAAACACAGTGGCTCCTAATTGATAGAGTGATTCAGACAAGGGCTGGCCGTGAAAATTGGTCCCCTGTGAGTATATCGTGAGTGGAGCCTCACGGGTTTCAGCTCTTAGCCTTGTTTGAGGCGGGCAGTAGAAACAGAATGGATTGGACCAGTCTGGGTGATAAAGATGCTGTCTTTGCCTCCCCAACCCTGTCTGAATGCAGGCAGAGTTCAGCAGACGTTGCTGTTGTAATCCTCTCAGTGTCTCCAGGAAAGCTCAGGTTACTGCCCCGCTGCTTTGTGATGTCTTGTAAGATTTTGAGAGAACACCTCACCTTTAATCCCCCACTGTTCAACTAACACATTAGCTCAAATGTGGCTGGCCCAGCCCCTGCAATAAAGCCTTTTAGCCAGCTCAATAAGGTCGTTTCAGAGTTAAGTATTGATTTCTTTTGGTGTCCAGAGGGGGGAAAAATGGATTTTTAAAGAGCTGTTAATTACAGTTGAACACATATTAAAGAGAAGTTGATGTTTGCTATGACAGGTCAGTAAATGGTCAGTGAAATTCACAGTGAAATTTGTCCAGAAGCCACAATGTTAGTTCACATAGCCTTATTCAGGAGAGGTTTTCAATATTATCATTGCTTGCATATAATTGTCAGCTCCTTCAGCAGCAAATACTAGACTTGCAGATACAGCAAGTTTGCGACTTTTAAAATCTTGTAACTTTTATGTTCATGCTTATACTGCTTATGCATGGGTGTTCTCATTTCAGTTCATTTTATTTACATGGTGTCAGTTTCAATCAATATGTAGTGTGAACCAGCAATTTGCAGTGAGGTTCATAACTGTTGAGGCTCTGTATTTTTACTTGTACATTCAAGTTTTGTGCCCTAATTAATGTTGCACATTAAGAGAATATAAAAAAATAACAAAGCAAGTCACTTTAGGCAAAAATGTTTTTAAAGACTTCTGAATCCCCTCCTTTGTTTTTAAAAAAATAATATGTACCTTTATAATTTACACCTTTTATTTGCATACAAAGCCTCTCCTTCACCAGGAAAAGCTCTGTTACTATATACTAAAAATAAGGGGGCTGAAGCGCCACATGCAGCTCTGGAGCCGCGGGTTGCCGAGCACTGCAATGGAAGGACAGCAGCGACAAGCACCTGCCAGCTCATCTATGTCTTTTCACAGTGATCCAGAGCACTGTGCACCTCATCGTAGGACGGTTCACTGCAATTTATTGTACATGTGCCATCCAATCCAGCCTCATCTCTGACCACACGTCACTGGTATGAGTGGACCAAAGAAAAGAGAAAAATGTATGTATTAATCTAACACCATAGTGCAGTCTTCTCCACACGCAGTTCTACCAACACTGCATGGAGCCAGATGTCATGATAAGTTGATCTAACTTCCACCTGGAGTGGCCTGCGGCCTAAATTATCCTGACCTGTTATTATGTTGGGTAATAAAACAACCACCACTCCACAGGAAACACCTGTTGGAATTACCTTTCATATTTAGTTTAGCTGTGATTATTTTCTCCTGAATAACCTACAAATTTACTTGCCCTTAGAAGTTGTTTCTCTCAAAGAAACATAATATATAGGTCAGCAAAGCATTTGGCCATAGTCCCAGCCAAGCCTATAATAATTATATTATAATATCCTCTGCTGGAGAGACCATGCCCAATTTTTGTGGTCTTTAGGTCAGATGTTCACTTCCACTTGGCAAACAGTGGTATTCTATGGATAACTAGGGATGTCCGATAATATTATCGGCTGATACTGACATAAAATGAGTTATTGACTCATATCAGTATAGTTTTTTCTGCCGATGATTTTGGCGTATGGGTGATTATTCACATCAACAACGTTGTTCACTCAGTATGTCTCCAGTCTTGAATTATTCCCAAGTCTTGCCTTCAGATTCCAAATATGCAATTTGCAATGACTCTGATGTGCTGCAAGGAGAGAATAAGGCATCTCATAATAAGCGCCAGGAGGCGTGTTGGATGAGCTCAGTTTATAATTTCAATGACTATATCAAACAAAAAATAAAGTAAAACAGAATGGCTAAGGAGCAGGAAGGTGTTTGTTTTTTATTTCTGGAATTACTCAGTGTTATGTAGTGTCTGATAGATTTACTTGTGTTAGAATCTGCTTGGCAAGATTAATATGTGTATGTAATTGATATATTATTGCTCAGAAGTCAGACGAATCAGCCATTGATTGCAGTGATATGTGAGAAAAGTAGGTTTGAAGAGGCTTCATTTTGACAGTTTCAGTGATTTGTTTGTAGCTCTCGTTTCTTTTTAAAGATTTAAAAAAGAGGGCTCTTGATAGGTTTGTGCCTACAGGCCAGTCACTGTGGCATATGAGTTCTACGATGTCTGTCTGTTGAGCAGAGCGCTGGAAGCCCTGCACCAACAGACCACTTGCAGACTATCTGCAGGCTGATTCCCAGCCAGGCCCTGTGCTTTCTCATGGAGGAGCGCGAGCCCAGATGTGACTGTGGTCGTGCCTGCATTAGGAAAAAAAAGTGCTATTACAGGAAATGGATGCTTTTAAAATAGGGGGAAAGAAAAAAACTGCCGCAGTGCTGTAAAGCATTGTTCTTGCTGCTCAGAGGACCCAGCCAAGACAGTTAATTTGTGTGCCTTGGCCAAAAATAGCCAGGCTATGTTACACAATGAATTTCAAGACAGCAAAACAGCAGGGGCACAACAATCTCTATTATAATCTATCACCATATAAAGTCGGGGACATTTGGATGGATTAAACAAAGACTTGAATGAAACTCTTATAAAATGTACATTTAAAAACCTGTGACCTTGTTTGGGGGGGTTATGGGAAGTTGGGTGTGGCATTGCAAAATGTGACAATGCCCCTCATTGTTATTCACAACAGAGGGAGTCTGTCACAGCTTCCTTGGAGAAAGGATGCTGGTAGCCAAATTGGATTCCTGACTGAATGAGGAATCAGCTACTTGAGGACAGACTAGTGAAAGTTGAGCCACCATCCTTTTGAGGAGATGCTAGTGGAGACCCATTCATATTTCCTAGATCATCCAGGGGCATTGATATTTATTCAAGGTAATTCATTCCGGCTGCCATCTCCAGCAGCTGAACAGCACAAATCCTGGGGATCAGACAATAAATATTTAATCCTTTTCCTGCTGCTTTAAGTGCAAGAACACCCCTTTAAAGAGTTAATTTTCTCAGGCCTCTTCAAGACTTGGTCCCACTGCAAGACTTCACTTAACCCTGGGAATTCACCCACTATGCATAGAAAGGTTTATTGGATAAAAAAGCTTAAACTTAAGGCAGCAAGCACATTGGACTATGTTCATAACAACTTGTTTATATTCTAGGTTCTTTTCTTCAATTATGCATTTTTTATCCTGTCAAAATCCAATCTGTTGTTTTCGTGGTTTACCACAATTATATTCAGTATGAATTATTAGATATTATATCAGTGATTGTTTGTCATCCGATCCGATCCCCGAGATGTAAGCCAAGAAAGTACCGGACCAGTAGCACCAATATGCGTTTGAAGGCGTTCCAGTAGGATAGACTGATCGACGGTATCAAAGGCAGCACTGTAATCTAGTAATAATAATATTGAGGTGGTGTCACAATCCATAGATAAAAGAAGATCTTTTTCACTTTTGCAAGTGCCGACTCAGTAGAGTGGTTCACCCTAAAACCAGACTGAAGAGGTTCAAATAAATTACTAGAGGCCATGTGGTCATTGAGCTGTTGAGCTATAATTTCTTCAAGGATTTTGGAAATAAATGGGAGGTTAGACACAGGCCTGTAATTAGAAATACTCTCAGGGTCGGGGTTTGTTTTTTTTTTGAGTAAAGGTCGAATCACCGCAGGCTTGACAGCTGCAGGCACAGTGCCAGAGGAAAGCAATAGATTTATAATATTTAAGATTGGAGGAGCTAAAATTGGGAACAGCTCTTTAACAAATTTCCCAGGAAGCGGAAGCAGGCATATTGTCTGTTTTGCTGCACTAACAAGTTTTGTAAGCCCGTCAAGGAATATTCACTCAAAATAGGAAAAGCGTGTGGGATGAAGAATAGAGGTAATGCCAACAGTAGTCTTGGCCGCTGACAAGTTTAACCAATCTGGAGGCAGGGTGTCCTTAATTTCGTTCCTGTTTGTATTTCATCAGACCATCCCCCCCATGCCTGGCGGAGGTAGCCACAGGTTCCCAACCCTTGCTTTAAACTTTCTTCCACAACAAAGTAATGTTACTGCTCCATAACCGTGTAACGCTTTTGTATTTTCTTATGAGAAATATGTTTCTACTACATTGTTATTATTATTTGTGGATCAGTTTTCTACCTCATAGAGTTCAGGTGGGAAAAACAGACCTATACCTCGGACAATTTTAAGGCATTGTTATTTTGCTGTACAAATATAGAACCCAGTGAGCTTTCCCCTCAGTCTAGTGAAAAGAATGAATTATTCAATAGCAAACAAGCTTTCAGTTGGCCATTTGTGTGCTTTGATCTCAGAATCAGTTGCTTGAATGCCTGTATTGTCATGTTACGTTTCCACAGTGTCTGAATTATTGAAATCTTTATCCATCTGCTAAAGTTTACTGCACAGGAAGCCTGGCGCTGCAAATCCCCAGATGTTGTTTATTTGCTAGGAGAGTCACATGGCTGAATGCACTACGCCTGGCCTAACCACAAAATTAAATATACACTGTCATTCACTTAAATGTTTGAATTCATTGCTGTCCTACACAAGGTATGTATATGTGTTTTTTTATTTCTTTTTACAGAAATCACAAAGACAATTGTTTGGTCTGTGTCTGGCACAACCAAATAATATTTTGCATTTCCAAACTGGAATATTTCAATTAAAATTTTATAGATTTTGTTGTGTCACGAGACGAGACGATACATGAGATTGAGTCTACGATTGTTTTCATTGTTTAATTTTATTTTTTATTGTAATCTGCTAATATAATTTCTACTGCGTTACGCTGTGCCCTGCCTCCACCCACTGAGACATGGCTGACTTTATGACTGACAAAAGGGCTCACTCCGCTCATGCTGTTGCTCTATGGAAGTAACGGGTGCTGAAACCAACCAGTTACTGCCTGTTTGGAGGCGGGAAATGAGGAAACCAGACAAACATGCACAAGCCAGTGTATTGAGGCTGCCACAATTATCAAGTTCCTTTTGATTTATTGTGTGATTAATTAATGTATTTATCTCATCCTCAGGCCAAGTACTCCCGAGACATTTTTTTTTTTCTAAACAAGAAATCTTGTGATGTTTTAATCTCACAAGATCTTGTGACACCCCTGTTTTACATATTGTATTAGCATTCATTTGGTATATTGGCGTGTCCTATTGGGTTCTGGTAAAAGCAAGACATTTGATAATGAAGGGAAGGAACAAAAATCCTCTAGTGATTTTGACAGTGGAGGGGTGGGGGGTGTTGAACATTTCATAGAATAGTAGATTAGAACCATGGCATTGCTTGGCTACAGCTGGACACATAATTAAAGCCTCCCTACCTATAATTTGACTAATAGTTTTGTTTGGCGGCATGTTATTAACATATGAAAGGGCTAAGCAGGGGTCACGTGCATTGCAACAACAATTAGAGCAGACCTGAGGACACAAGAATGTTTAGAGCCATTGTTAATTGGAAATCTGTACAATGCTGTGCATTAATTAGAATTTAGTTAGAGCTGTTTTAAACCCAATGTATCCAGTTCCTTCTCTGTAATATTATGAACAGCTATGTCTGTTTCCTTTCAACGTGTTGGGCTTTGAAGAGAATGAGATTGAATTAGATTAATTTGAGAGGCTGTGCTGTGCTGGATCTGTTTTTTTCATGCTAATACTGCATGGTGTTTCCATGTCAGTGCATTCGGTTTGTGAAAAATACATAGACATCCCTTTGGTATTCTGTTTTGGTTTAAGCGGAACCGGTTTCGTTAAGGCTGTATTAAGGTATTGCAGTGTTATATGTATTACTATTACTGGACAATGTTAAAATCAAAGCCTATCAAAGCCCTTTTTTAGGAATAACAATACTTAAATGGTGAAAAGAAGTAATGTAAAACCACGTGCAGCCACAGTCAACACACTGTAGTACTACGTACTTAGCTCTTTCCATTCCATGCTCCTGTTCCTGCAGGTCGCAATGAGCTGATAGCCAGATACATCAAGCTACGGACCGGAAAGACGAGGACACGCAAGCAGGTAAGACGAGGGATGGGGTTGACTAATCCTCTGTCACAGCCATGTTGCATGAACAGATGCCCCTGGATTTAAATATCTCTGGAATTGTCACTCTTAGTTCCGCTTTCAAATACACACATGAGAGGTTTAGTTCGAGTCATATCAATCGGTTTCCCCTTTTACAAATTATAAATTACCTCCCTCAAATAGCTTTGAACTCATGACCACCCTTTGCTCCAAATGTAGCCTTTAATTTCATACAATAAATCAGTTGTACATGATACATTTATGGGCATCAATGAGATGTCATGTAAAAAGAAACTAACCACTGTTACTCAAAATATTCCTTGTCCTTGTGAAGTAAATCACAGTGTTCATGCACTTGGCTGTGGTAGAAGTCTCTATTAATGGGGCGGAAGTCTAGGCCTTATTACATTGGTACAGTCTCTAACCAAAGAGACTATTTTACTGTTGTCTATGTTGGGGAGTGCATCCTGTCTTCTTCAGGCTGCACATATAACGTTGACCACATACATGAGCTCATATTTCTGAATCAAAGTGATGAATTACAGGCTGCATCTGTTCTGCAAATGACCCAGTTCATCATTACAAAATAAACACCACAAATTCAGAATTTAGTACTATAGTTGTGAGTATATAAATAAAATTACATTTTAAATGACACAATGGACTAATTGTTAACAGCCAGATAATTAGTAAAGATGGTGATAAGGATCTCATCGTTCTTTCAAGTAGGGAATATGCTGGTGTCTAAAGTGACCTTCGATCACTGTGTGCGTGTATCGATTTGCCAGACTCACAAAGGATGTCTGCTTTTTCTCAGTAACTCCGCTCCTCAACTCAAGGAAGGCGTACACAGAGGATTGTTTGTTCCCAATGGCATTTTTAAAAAATGCATTGAAACAATGACTTTCAAAACAATTGTTGTTTACATGAATGTTCTTGTTCTTGTCAAGAATATGCTATCAAAAAAGGTTAACCAGTCAGAAGCATGCTCAAAGAACGTTTGGAAATGTCACAATAACAACAGTGATGAACGAAGATGGGAATCATACGTTTTTAAATGGAGTACAGTGGAACCTTGGTTTTTGTTATTAATTCTTCTAAAACTTCTTCAACAGAAAAAAATGTTTTTATAGGAAACAATGGTAATCAAATTAATCCTTTCCAAAAAATAACATAAAACACATTTTATAGAAACCTACGCGACCCTAACCCTCTACTCACGTACTGTAGTTGTTTTAGATAACAAATAACTTCACACTCTATTGGTGATGACATCATAGAGAGGCGTCAGAGCTGGTAAAGAATGACTTCAGATGTATTGAGAGCATGTTTTGTAAAAAGACATCTTACAAACACTGTTAGACACATGACAAGAACCGGTGATGTCACTTCCTGTCACACATCACACATCTGTCCACCCTCCACGTAATTATACAAAAACTGAAGACCGATGTTCCACTGTATATTGAATGTAATTGTCAAATTGTCAAAGCAATGCCTGCATTTTTGTTGGCATGGCAAAAAAGAAAATGAGAGTGTTATACTATTTAATGCCAAGAAATATTTCTGGTGTTTCATATAATTAATAATAAATAATTGTGGTGTTCCAAATTTTAGTTTAGTTCATTCAGCCACTTCACTGAATTTGCTGTGAGGATCATTACAAGTATGGCCGGGATCATATAAATCACTGTTGCTATCAATGGACACCCAAATGGTTTCAAACTGGATCTTTAATCCAAATCCAATTAGCTTTCTAAGAAAAATACTAATTATTCTTTACCAGAAGTACACAGCCTGGCCAGGGTCACCACCAGGATTTAACCAAGCAAATAGTGTTTGGGTTGCTGCAGTAGGTCAGGTCTAAGTTCGGTAATGTTATGTGCCCAAAGAATGTTGGTCAGATGACTCGGTGAATATACTGAATGGCCAAGTTATTCCATCAATGTTTCCCCCTGATGGTGCAAACATATTCCAAGGTGACAATGCCAGGATTCATGGTCCTCAAATTGTGTAAGAGTGGTTCAGGAAGCAGGATACATAATTTCCACACATTGCTGCCAAAGAGTCCAGACCTGAAAACCATGGGATGTGCTGGGATGATCCGGAGAAGACTTTGCAGTGTTGGCTCAATACAATACTAGTCATCAATAGAACATCTTGGCGGAAAATGTATGTATAAACAGGTGGAAATGCTGCCACAGCAAATTCAAAACAAAATATTATGTGTGATCTTTCTTTGGCTAGGCAGTGTAGGTTTTTCATCACTTAAGCTTTACCATCCCCATTTGCTAGTTTTACATCCACCAATTGTGTTCATTCAGAATTAATCACAAATGGTATTTCATCATTATTCCTGTCAGACTTCCTGTTAGGTAAACATGAGCAGGTAATAATTTCCACTGATAAAAAAATAAACAAAAATCATTTGATTTGTACCTGCCAAAATATTCACCATGACAATCTCACCACATGAGAAGTAAACTGGCCGGTGAAATGCCTTGTCCAACTCCCATAAGAATACGAGACAAACCAATTGACATTCAGTACACAGCGGATCACATCTGTGTGCTCTTAATGTGCGCTAAAGGGGCCTGCATCCTCCTTAATTAGCTCACTTAAGTGACAACGACACACGGCATAATGCTTTATTGGGTGTTAGCATGGTGTGCTGTGTGGAGATGTCTCTCACCTGGACCTTGTCTCCCCTAATGAAAATTCAAACAAAGACATGTTTGTTCTCGTTTTTGTTTATTTTCCCCTTTTCTCTTTTGAATGGAGGTGTCTAGTCACATACAGGTCTTAGCAAGAAAGAAAGTTCGAGAAATCCAAGCTGCCATTAAGGTACGTCTGGCTTTGCCCAGTTGCAGGGGGCTTTTCATTGCCATGGTTACAGGCTATTCCTTTGTTTTCCTCCCCTCCCCTACCCCGCAGGTGTCTAGTCACATTCAGGTTCTTGCCAGAAGGAAATCTCGTGAGTTTCATTCCAAGCTAAAGGTATGCGCTTTTCTGCTTTTGGGCTTGTTGTTGCTCCGTGTCCCTTAACGTCGTCCTGTTCCTTTGGGGGAATGTCTTCCCTCCATGACTGTTTAACTTCTGTTGACATGGTCCTTCTTGTTTCCTAACACCCTCCACTGTGTCAGCCCAGTTCTCCTTCATACTAACAGTGTCTAATTGTTTTCACTTCCATTTGTTCATTTATTCATATGAGAGCAGCTTTAGAGGCCATTAGATTATTATTGTTTTAAAATGCCATAATAAAATCAGTTAGATTGTTAGCTAGATTGTTACTGTCATACATTCAGAGCAGTTCATTATACTTGAGCCCATTTGCCATACTATATTAAGATGTTAAAGGGATAGTTTGGATTTTTGGACACTGTGAAACCGGTGAAGCAAATGTGCGCAACATTGGAAAAATAACGACGACCAATTTTTTTTTCTTCTAGGCATTTTTGCAATGCAAATGAATTACACTTTTGAACGCATATTGTTTTGAGAAGCCAAACTCTTTACTTAACTGTCCCCAGCAACTAGCTGGAACTACTTTCCTCAGCACCGAAATCCGACCAGAACTCGGCTCAGGACAGAAAGTAGGGAGTGAGTCTCTGTTGACGGACTTCACTTCCTATGAGGGTGTCATACAACTTAATGTAAAAAAGAAACTATCCCTTTAAGATAAATGTTAAGATTCATAGTGGCATATTTCTATATTTTTTTAGATTAATATGCATAAAATAAAATATATTTGCAAGTTTTTCAACTAATTTTTTCAACTAATTGAATGACTATATTAACATGATCATACAGGTAACATATTTTTAAGTCAATCACATAGTCTTACAGTAGTTCATGCTTGTTATTATTGTTATTATTATATAATAAATGTACTTGGAAACAAATAAAGGCAGCATTAATGGATTTACAAAATTCCACACTAAATCTTTCCAATGTCCAGCACCAAATATATGGACACTAATACAGATGTGGCTGATATTTTCTTACCAAATCAAATCAAATAGTATTAAAAAATATATTAAATATATATAAAAATATATATTGAAAAAAATATTCATGCTGATAAAATGCATCAATGCGGGGTAGCATGCTGGCAATGGCTGTTTGGTGATTGGCTGAGAGCTACAGGGCTGAAGTTGGACTCTGAAAGGGCATGGCAGAGCAGGGTATCAGTTGTGTAAATTTAAATAAATTAAATTATACCAATCTCTCATTTGACAGTGTAACCTAACTTCCTTTTTAGTTCAACTTGGCTGTGAGGCTGGTCGCACAATGCTTTCTTTTGATAGCGCTTAATCAACAGTATTCTCATCATACTGTGGCTCGCAGTTGCTTTCCTTCCTTTTCTTCTTCCCAGGATGGTCGCCACAGATTTTTGGTCATTTATAGTGACATTTGTGAGAAAAAATACTCAAAGCCGCTAATGATGTAGGTGATATAAAATGGAAAAGTCATTATGAAAGAAAAATTTAAGTCAATGAAAGTAAACACTCATTATGTTTTTTCCCCTTTGGGTGTACAAATATACGTTTTGACTTTCACACTTTGTTTCACTCCCAGTATTCCATATCCAGTAATGACTCCTCATTAATCTATGATGTGTTTGTCACTTTGTCTATGTGGCGAGTGAGACAGCCACATGAATGCCTGCTCTTTCAGACGCACAGGCAGCTCTGTGAGGAAAAACAGACGGCTTTTGTATGAGTCCCTGTCTTTTCTCATTTAAAGCAAATTAGACTCCTGTGGCAAAGAGATGTACAAGTGTGCCCTTCCTTTTTTGTGGCAAAGGGAATGGGGGCGCTCATCAATGGAAACCTGCTGTTTCTTGTTCTTGTTTCATGTCTATGTTATTTCAGTAAAAAGTCAGTATTGTATTGTATTTGTTGTATTTTGTTGTATTGTTACTAGAATGGTAGACCTCCACCAAGGGTTAAATGTCTGGCAACTAAGTATGTAGGAACTCAATAACTACAAGGAGATTAATGTTTTATCGAGATTCTGCATTTTACCTGGATCCAACACAAGCATCAAAAATTACAATCTGCTCTAACAAGATGTGGCAGAGATAAATGCTCAGTAATCTTTAAAATTCTAATTTGATAATATGGATGCTTAGATTGATCGGCTACTGATCAGAATCAGCTGATTTCTGTGGAAAAGCAAGTTAGAGGCATATGACAATAAATGCCTTTCAACAAAAAAAACGATCACCTGTGGCTCATACTATTACTACAGGCTGAAACCGTAGAAATCCCCGTGTGCAGTGTAGTGTGTTGTTCTAATGTGGGTAGTGTCCCCCTCCCCATTTCCTTCACACTGCGCAGGCGTCCGGTTTTAAACCAAAACAAGCATGTCTGCCATGTGGAACTTACATGCCATTTGTGAGAATTATGTAAAAATTTGCATGCAGCAGCAAATGCCACAAAAAAAGTTAAATGTTAAAAAGCTTTAATTCAATGTTCCATTTGAAGAACAAATACTTGATAGAGTATGGTGAGTTTTCTTGACTCACAGTACAGCGTCAAACGCCAGCTTGGTGACCTGCGTTTCTCAGCGGTGGAGGACACACTCACTTGGAGGCCAGCTACTTGCTCCACCAGACAATGTACTACTAATACTTTTGGGGCCCCTTGGCAGTCAGGGAACCATTTAGTTATCAAACTTTTCCTCCCTTTACGGCGCCCATGGCACAATAACCCATCATAAATATATTGAAAAATTTACAGTTAATCCATGTGATCGGCATCGGCAGATTTCACTCAGGATGATCGGTATCGGAATCATCAGCATGAAACCCTGATCAGAGCATCCCTGCTTAAGATACAACCAAATTCTCTATTCATTAATTTCCCTAATGGAATTAATAGATAATCTGTAAATTTGTGTTGTAATCTGAATGAAATTTTACATGACAGCATATTGACACACAGAGACTGGATAACTGACAGGAGGGTTCACTCACCGCTATAGAACCAACAGGCCCATGTGTTGAGACAGAGTGAACCCTCTTGTCACCCAGCCTGTTTGGTAGAGAGAGAGAGGAGGAAAATAAACATGCATGTACATGTCAGCGTATCAAGGCCGGAAAATGTTGTTATTATTTATTGTACAATTAATTATTGATTATTGTGACAGGCCTACACAGAGGGCTGAAAACTGCAAAGGAGTATTATTGTCACACTGAAAAGACAGACGAAATAACACTAGGATAATAAAGTCACTGAAGGATGTCGTAATATTAACAAAATATAGTGTTAACATATGCCCGTTGGGTTAAATATTTGTGAAATCACCTTTTTTGTTGGTTTTATTAAATCATATGAAATATTTAATGCTGTAGCCTGATTCATCTCTATAGTAAATTTCTAAAGAAATGGTGTGAAATGGTTTTTTTGTTTTTTTTTTTTCTTATTATATTATGTTGACGTTTTTTTACAGTATAAATTTGTTCTTTGTATTTTTTCATATTTCACTGTGGAGAAAACCTCCCCCTTGGTGGAAGTAACCATTTTATTGGGAGCCATAATACTGAGGGTCTTTTATATTTGAAAAAAAATCTCTTCACTGCCTATTGTACAAAATGTACAATGTAACCTTGTTTGTTTGCGTTTAGGTTACAAGTATGGTAAGTATTGACTTTCTATTTGTGTTTCTGCTTTTCATCCGGCCTTGCTCCGCCATTGCTAGCTTTGCACTTGTGCTTTTGCAATACTGTAGTGACACAATAGCCGTTACAAAAAAGATTGTTCGATGTAGTGGTCTTTGTGTGTGTCGTCCTGCTGCTGTCATACTGTATCTGGACTCTGCTGCTCCACCAGCATCTTTTGCCAGCATGCTAAACCTTTAGTTTCAGTCATCAATGTTTGTGCACAGTCCTGTTAAGTTTACTCAGACTTAATATGCAGAATTTACAACTTGATGGTTTAACATGAAATAACTTTCTGAATGCACATTACTTTTTGAGCAGTTCTTGGCAGATTCTCCCTGACCAGAAATATGTACAGTGTAGGAAATGGCTTTTTCACAATGTACCTCTGTAAATGTGGACCGAATGGGACACCGGACACGATTTTACTATTTACCATTACATCCATAGTCCACACAATGTCACCTACACCAACATGTAGCATTGTAAACAAAGACACAGACACAACCATGTGACACACTACAACTATAGAAGAAAGAACACATGCACATACGTCAGTCGTCTTCCGCTTGTAATGTGCATCTCCCTCTACCTCACGTGTAGTCCTTAGACGGTGGTGAGGTTTTGTGCAGCACAAACAGAGCTCTGTAGTCCACCATTGCTGTTGTTTTTTGTGCAGGCCTCCTGCTTGTTCTTCTGGTCATGTGATGGTGACGGGGCAATGACGTCACTTTTCAGAAAGTAGCAGTGTGCTTGTTTGCATGGCAACGACTAGATGCCGTTATCAGATTTTAAAACTCTCAAAACTGTTTTCAGGGCACCCAGAACAAAACACTGCTGTTTTGAGCTGAAAACGTTCCTGTGTGGACAGACTTAGTCAACCACTAAACTATTGTTTTAGTGTATACCACCACTGTGGACAGGAATGTGCCAAACTGACACCTTTACTGACAGTCTTACATCATCTTTTAACCTGCTTGCTGTTGTCACAGTGGTGCTTTCAATGTGTTTATTGGATTCTGTTGCTACCTATGCACCACCCTCCCACCACCACCACCACACACACACACACACCAACAATCCCCCGCCATTGAGTGCAAGCGCTAAGCCTTTTGTGACTGCTGTTAAAGGACCAAGCCGTGAAGGACAAAGCCCTCCAGAGCATGGCCTCCATGTCGTCAGCTCAGATCGTCTCTGCCACGGGTATTCACAACAAGTTGGGCCTGCCAGGCATCCCTCATCCCGCCTTCCCTGGAGCAGGGGTAAGGGCCTTGCACCATGGCACCCTGCTATTGATCAATCCTGTTCAGCTTCACACAGGGCGATCATGGGGCCCCCACCAGGGCCAAATCACATTACACACTAGGCTTTGCTCAACTGCCCCCATCAGATAAGCACATGATCAGAAAGAGTGGTATAGTGGAGATAACTGCTTTCCCAGAATACAAAGCCATTTTCATTGGGGCAACAAAAGTGGCTCACAATTCGTTGGTCTTGTTGTTTGTTGTCTAGTCATATTTTATTCATGATTATATATAATTCTTTAGATATGGCAGGGGATGATATCAACGAGTCAGCCTGGATCTTCACACGAGTAAGTGCTAATTTCTTCAAATGTTGGGTTAAAAGAAAGTTTATAATAAACCACGAAATACATTCTAAGGTATTTATTGTTTTATTATGAACATGTTCTCATAGGTTTGGTATTCTCTCTTGCAGCATCAAACCTTTCACCGGGCAAGCTTATCCAATCCCGCCTGCAGTCACAACCACTATTTCAAGTGAGGATAGCTAACAGAACACACTTCAATAAATAGATAAATAGACACTACATCAAGCCCAGCCAATCTCTCTTTATGTTTTTCTCCCAACTATATGGCCATATAAATAAGTGATTTTACATTTTCTGCCTTTAAGCAACTAGTATTAACTCAGCAACTGAGATATTTTATGTAAAGTCTGTCTGCCCAACACAATTCTGTTTGGAATTTAATTTTTTACTTGAAAGGGAAAAAGCATGTGTCCTTCAATTTTGATACATTTAGAACTTTTAATTGAATAAACGCAACCACTTTACTATTTACCACACTACAATGCTTTCATCCAAATTGCGATGCATTATGAATAAGTCAAGTGTTTTTATTTTCCAAAACATGCTTGTAGAGAAAAAAAATCCCATTTTCCTGGGATTCGGTTTTTGATTAAAAGTATTATAATTTTATTACAGTTATTACAGGTCTTAAAAAATATATATACATTGTTTAGAACCAAAAAAACCCAAACAAAAATGTCTATTCTTTCATTGCATGTCAATCAAATATCATTTGCAAGTGTTAAATAAATGCTTATTCTCCTGGAGTGAATTGGAATTTATATAAATAATTTTTTTTTTTTTTTTATTAATTTTTTTTATTTTTATTGTACCTCAGCTTTTTAAAATGGTCAAATCCGTAGAAATCCAAGGAGACAAATCTCATTATTCTGCTGTCCTTGCAGGCTATCAGCCCACAGACACTCCAGCTCCGACGGCACCGGCATGGCAGGGTCGCTCCATCGGTACAACCAAACTGCGACTGGTGGAGTTTTCTGCCTTCTTGGAGCAACAGAGAGACCCAGATTCAGTAAGATTAGTGTTGACTACATACAAAGCATGAAGTATCTGATTTTCGTGATGCTCACTCTCATCCGTTATCATATTGTCCCTTTTTTTCTAAACATACTGGGAATTTTTCCCAGGAAGTCAGCTGAGGTGAGAGGAATAGGGAGACATTGCGTGATAATAATGCACGCTTTTAGATTTATCATCTGCATGCAAAAACATTTTTGATGCGCATATCTCACACACACTTTGAAATAGATGTTTTCTTCAAATGAAAAAGATTTTTGCACAGCTTATTTGTGGTGTGCAGTTTTATTCTGCCTTTTATATCATATGCAATGTTACTGAAAAACTGCAAAATATTCCCATCATCTACACACTTCATGTGACATGGACACATATCACTTTTCCTTGCATCTTAAATATTGAAAAAAAACGATTAGTACAAGGTAGCTTAAAATGCACGTACTGGGGATTCATCTATTCTGCCTGTAAAACATGCTATTAAATCTCTAAAAACAATGTTTTATTATATACTGTATATGCTGTGACCATGACGTAACAGGCACATTCATGATAACACTTGATACTTATAGTATTTTGACATATTTTGGTCATTTTAAGCGTTACCAGAACATTTTTTTTTGTACTCGGAAATCCCAGAAAATACATTTAAAATGTGAAAATGAAAATTACGTGGTATTTGAATGCAACCTTTCATTGCTCATAATAACATGGTTAAAGTGTGATTTAAAGAGACTAGCATGAGATTAATACATCTTCATACACGTGTTGTCTCATAGCTTGACTTAAATGTTCAGTTCATTTTAAGCGTTTTAAGTCATTTTAGTGTTGGCGTGTGAAATCTGAAAGTTGACCACTATACACGTGCGAGGCATAATTTATAGCATAGCTCAAAGGCGAGTTGCAACAGCTTCAGTAGCTAACGTTACCTCTCAGTAGTGGCCTGTGATGCTGTGAGCAAGAAAAATAGTTCTTTGGTGTTAGCCCTTACAATAACAATGGCAATCTAGATTGGTTAAGGTGCAGGTCACATGTAAATGGGACCTGCATGATGTAAATGGGACACTGTTGTTTTTAGAGAGGTTAACAGGGGGAAATAGGTAAATCCATATACAGTATGTGCATTGTTAGGTGCTTTGTGCTAGATGTTTTACTTTGTTTTAAACATACAGAAAAGTGAAACGTGTATCACACCAACTTAAAAAGAAGTGAAAGAAGTGTAAAACCACCAAAAGACTGCCTTGACGTTGATAAAAATGGTCAGCAAGAATGGTGCATTGAGTCTTACTGGTTACTTTATGTAACTATCAGTGTATATTGTTCTTTCAATGATGAGGCTGCCCCTTCTGTTGGACTATGTTTGCCAAAAACCCAAACAAAAAGCAAAACACGCACAGACTTCATCTTTTCAGCTGTTGTCCACAATTGTATACTCCTTTCCTCATACTGATAGCCTCACTCTTTAAACTTTAAAGTGACTGTGATTTATGACAGTAATATACACTATATTGTTATGTTGTGTTTTTCTTGCAGTACAACAAGCACCTCTTTGTGCATATTGGGCAGACAAATCACTCTTACAGTGATGCCTTGCTGGAATCGGTGGACATTCGTCAGATTTGTGACAAATTCCCAGAAAAGAAGGGCGGACTGAAGGAGCTGTACGGGAAAGGCCCCCAAAATTCTTTCTTCCTTATAAAGTTCTGGGTGAGTGATGTTTTTCAACATCTTCTTAAATCAAAGTATTAATTTGACAGTGTAGTTATTGTGAGTCTCCTTTGCAGTGGTGTATTACTGCATGTTCTCAGTTCCACACTTGCACAAACAGACATTCTTTCAAAGCTGCTCTACCTCACTAAGTATTATTATCTTTGGAAAGGAATAATTTATTCATCTCCTGTATAAGATCTTATTATATTGTGCAGGTGTTCTTAATGTGTTCATTGGGTGTAATTGGACTACATAGAGGCGTTTTCACTCTTAATGTTTACAGAATGCACTGGTCTATATTTGGACAGACATAGCAGGGGAGCTTTTGATCAAAGCACTCACTAATTCAGTCTAATATCTCCAAACAATGCCGTGACCTGGTTGCGCCGCATAATGGCTCTTTAAACATTGCACGTATTTCCTCCCCGATGCAAAATGCTAACTAGCGGCAGCCACAAAGTAGAGACCGTGTACTTGGACCAAGTCCTCTCAAATTCCTTTTGAAGTGGCTGGCCAATCTAAATTTCAAATGAAAGGCAGGATCTGCACAATAATGAATGTATAACTGCTCTGCTTAATGAAGGAGCAGAATGTAGGAGGAGGACATCTCCGCTTTTTGTGGCATTAATTAACAGGATGTGTGGGGCAGAGATAGGCGGCCCTCTGGGTACATGGATGGTCAAGCTTATAAATCATTTAATGTTGCTTGGATGTGTTGTTCACATTAGCGATGGACTTAGGGATGTTCCGATCAGGATTTTATGCTGCTGATACCGATAATCCATGAGTGAAATCAGCCAATGCCGATACGAATACCGATCACATACATGCAGTGTAAATGTTTAAATGTACTACTGGCTATATTAGGGGTCATCAAGGTTTGTGTGCTTTCTTGTGAAAGCTACTTTTACAAAATGAAAATGACTACTCAAGAGCTACTCATTTTTTGTAACATTTATTTTCATAGCTTATTTCAAGACAAATAAAGCCAAAGCCTTGTTTTATCAGAACATTAACATAATGCTGGTATCCACAACTCAGCTATTGTATTTATTTCTAGTCTTCTCACATTATTAATTGTGCCCGGGAAGGAGATACAATGTCAGTGTGATATTAGTGTACACAACGCCCGTTTCAAGCATGCCGCAAATATATACAAATTGTTATACATGTATATTTAGCCAAAATGTCTTAACAACGATGCCACAACATAAACAATACAAAAATGGTTGTTTTTCATGAAACTAACCCATCCATCCATTTTCTATGCTTCACATCCTCACCAGCTGTTTTTGGGTGAGACAGGGGTACACCCTGCACTGGTCGGCAGCCAATCACAGGGCACATATAGACAAACAACCATTCACACTTACATTCATACCTATGGACAATTAACCTAACATGTTTTTGGAATGGGGAGGAAACCGGAGTACCCGGAGAAAACCCCCCCACACACACAGGGAGAACGTGCAAACTATGTGGCCTACATGCTAACCACTCCACTACCGTGCGACCATGAAAATACCCATTTTTTATACATATAACACCATGAACTATATAAAAATAACAATTGCAACTGAACCGTGTGTATGCGCATGTGTTAAAATTTCCCTTCAATGCATGACCGGCTTTGTGCAACACGGAGACATGTCTTTTCACTTCCTGGTGACAGTGAAAAAAATAAGTTGTGTCCGGTCCAACCGGCAACACTAGGGGAAACATCGGAATTAAATTCTGTATCCTGTAGGTGGTAAAGTCAAGCGTTCAAAATAAAAGCACAGCAATGAAATAACAATTACAACACAGTAAACAGCCGGGTCTTTTCACCAGCTTCTTTTATACATTTGGAAATTCCATAAAGGCTACATTGGTCCCCTGTTGCCTGAAATGCAGTGTGACCTCTACCAGTTTTCTGTATTGACCTTGCGTGTGTACAAATGATACTTGTGCTTTTCCAGGCCGATCTAAACTGCAATATTCAGGATGAGAGTGGTTCCTTCTACGGCGTGACAAGTCAGTACGAAAGCTCGGAGAACATGACCATCACATGCTCCACCAAAGTGTGCTCCTTTGGCAAGCAGGTGGTGGAGAAAGTGGAGGTAAGAAGCATCTTTAGTCTATCGGTGACTTGAAAGTGTGAAACGTGTACTCTCTCACACGCTCTCCACTTTGAATCCATTCCTCCCCTCTTTTTTTTCAGACTGAATACGCACGATTTGAGAATGGACGCTTTGTGTATAGAATAAGCAGATCTCCCATGTGTGAATACATGATCAACTTCATCCATAAGCTAAAACACCTGCCTGAGAAGTACATGATGAACAGCGTGCTGGAGAACTTCACAATCTTATTGGTAAGAGATGACACTCACCGTGTGTGGCTGAGTCAGGCCACGTACATTAGAAAGAAAAAAGGGCTGATTGTGGTCATTGTGATGACGTCCTGTGGCTCGTTTTACATTCTTTTCATTCCACGGGGGATGAAACAGTATGAGGAGCCTCTTTATCTGCAGGAGGCCCTAATATCAAACCACCATATGAGGCCTGAGAGTGTCTCTGGCTGCCAATGACAGAGTGTGTTCTCGCACAGATGTCCTTGAAAACTTAATGTGGATCATCCAAAAGGTTAATACAATGTCTAACTGTGAAATACATAAATACAAATACAGGAGACCCTTGTTCTCATACTTTGTTTTGCCTCAGCTTTGTTCATTGCAGTGCTACTTGTCAGGTCTCCACTCAGGATGCTGTTACGTAATACAGCAATCCCTCATTTATTGTCATTAATTTGTTCTAATGAATTTCCACAAAGTGGGGTTCATTATTCATTAACCAATTCATTAAACAATTTGACTCCAAATTGTCCATAGGTATGAATGTGAGTGTGAATGGTTGTTTGTCTATATGTGCCTTGTGATTGGCTGGTGACCAGTCCAGGGTGTACCCGTCTCTCACCCGAAGACATCTGGGATAGGCTCCAGCATGCCCTAGTGAGGACAAGCTGAATAGAAAATGAATGAATGAATAAACTAAAATATTTTATAACTATTATTAGACCGTCTACACATGAATAAACACCCCTGGTAGGGCTGGGCGATATGGACCAAAACTCATATCCCAATATATTTAGGTTGAATATGGATATACGATATACGTATATATACCAATATTTTTCCATAAACTGAATTTAAACAAAAGTCAAAGTCAAATATGTGTGTAAAGTTTTATTAAAATGTAAACAATCTGCTGGTGTTGGAGCCTATCCCAGCTGTCTTGGGGCGAGAGGCGGGGTACAGCCTGGACTGGTCGCCAACCAATCACAGGGCACATATAGACAAACAACCATTCACACTCACATTCATACCTATGGACAATTTGGAGTCGCCAATTAACCTAGCATGTTTTTGGAATGTGGGAGGAAACCGGAGTACCCGGAGAAAACCCACGCATGCACGGGGAGAACATGCAAACTCCACACGGAGATGGCCGAGGGTGGAATTGAGCCCTGGTTTCCTAGCTGTGAGGTCTGCGCGCTAACCTCCCTCAGTGTCCTCTTGAATAAATGTATCCTTACTGACGTATCAATACAGAAGACGCTCATTCTCCCCCATTGTTGTTGTTTGTTACTGATGCATTCAATGGAGTATATTTTTTGTCGTGCAAAAGCATCAATAGAGACAGTCAATGTCCTCAAGTGTATGTGTTTATGTGTGTGTGTGTTTGCAGGTGGTGACAAACAGGGACACTCAGGAGACGCTGCTTTGTATGGCGTGTGTGTTTGAAGTGTCCAACAGTGAGCACGGCGCCCAGCATCATATCTACAGACTGGTAAAAGAATGAATCAGTCTTCTCTCCTTCTCACAGACTCTCTGACCTCCAGACCAGTGGCTGTGCCTCTTGCTGAACGTCACACCGACAACGCTTTTTGTTGGTCATTACGTGAAGTCTCTTTTTATCACTGTGTTGTTTTGTGTTGTTTGACTGGAGCTGTGCTGAGTTGTGCTACAGTTTTTCTTTTTTTCCCCCCGCTTCACAGCAGAAATTCTCCTTGAGAGATTAGGTGTAACTGTGGCGTCTACGTACAAAAAATTTAATGGACCTGTGTGTTTTGTATGTTATTTTTGCTAAGACAAAAAATATATAAATGGGCTATTGGCCTTTTTGTGCTAGTTGCCTAATGAGGTGGGTGTAATATGTTTGGGTGTGTTTAGAATACATGTTCCATACATAGAGCTCCAAAGAAGCTGACATGACGCTAAATATTACACTAAATGATTTTTTTTTTGTATTAAATCTGCAGTAGTAAAGTAGTAAATGATTTCCTCATCGAAGCACTCCAGCACCGTCACAGCAGTTTGAATGCTGTCTAAAAAGACAAGCTACAGTCACTTTGCTGGGTTATCTAATGAATTCAGGAAACATTCCAACCTGCTTAAACATTCCCATTTCCCTCAGATAAAAGATTTTTTTTTATTCCTGGAAAAGTAAAAACACTACACAAATGTACTTTCATGTTGTCTAAAAGCACTTTGCTCTTGAACTTTTTGATGAATCACAACACATGAAATCATATTTAGACATGTTTTTTTTCCTCCTAAATGAGTTGCACTGCCTGTGTGATCCAATGCGGAGCTTCTACGTTCCCATTACCGTGGCCTATGCCGCCCCCAAGCCTTAAACACGCTAAAACTGTGATCACACTCTGTGGAAAATCACCTGAGACTTTTCTGATACATTCTGCCAAAGTGTAAAAGTACTACAGTGCCTTAGCGTAGATAGTCCGACTCTAACATGTCATTGGTACACTCCTGAAAGCCCATTTGAGATTCACTCCATTCAAATGCCTCAGCTCAAATAAAACATTTTTTTGCTCTACAAAAGTCATATATATGCTCAATCTCAGCCTTTTTTTTTCGAAAATCTTTCCTGTGGTAAAACACCAAAACACACACACAAAACAGTTGTCTTTTTGTGCTGTGCATGGTAGCAAAAAGTGCCTTTGGTTTCCCAATCAAACTGACAGAGAAATCAAACATTTCTAGACCAAAAATGAGATGATCCCAAGCACCACATTGCCTTTTTTTGCTAAAAGGATTGTAACACTAACAAGGGAAGCAGTTCCGTGCCATAGGACAAGGCAAGCCTTGCCTTCCTATAGACTTCAGCAGCTTCAGAAAAATTAAGAAAAACATTTTTTTTTCAATCCGGCTAATCTAACTTCTGTTATGTCAGAGACAAAATGTATTGCTTCGAGTTTAAACAAAGTCCCTTAATGTATTATAGATATTCTCTGAATGAAGGCTAACTGTGCCACACTTTGAACACCCCAAGCATAGAATATGCTCATGTTTTGCTTTTCACTTATGATATTGTAAGGATGAAGTACACTTGCTTAAAGCACTGCAACACGCTTGCAGGCTGAAGAGGGAAAAGAAAATTCATTTTTCACTCTTTCCATCAACGGCAGCTGTTGATGAGGCACAAGTAGACCGGCTCGCATCATTTGTATTCTAAACTGAAACTTCACACTATGAACAAAATTAGTGGGGCATCTGGGATTCATACTTTTACAGGAAGTAAAAATGGATGAAAATGTGCAGCTTAAACAGCCTCCACTCTACTGGGAAGACTTTGTGCAAGATATTGGAGTGTGTGGAGTGGAATGTTTGTCCATTGTTGCACCAGAGAGAGGGTCTTTTTGCTCATCATTTCTGTTTTTGTTCATATCAAAGTGGTATGATGGGGTTTAGGTCAGGGCTCTAAGGTTCATGCCTTTATGGGGCCTTGCTTTGAGAACTTCTCTAAGGAACAAAAAGGCCTCGTCCAACCTGTGATTTATAAAATTTGAAGATATGTCCCAATACATTCGTACATTTAGTTCAGGGGTGTCCAAACTTTTTCCATTGAGGGTCACATTGATATTTTGTAGATCGTGTAGATATACAAAGAAGTTCTAGAGTAGATTTCAAGAAAAAATATCTCAGATTTTTTATATGGGAGAAAAAAAAACTTTATTAGTATCAACTTGGGTCTTTGCTTTTTCCCCAATTTTTGCTTCCTTTTTTTAAATGTTCTATTTTTTTATATAACTTTTGGAATTTACATCCAGCCCTGTCTTCTGCATCTGTCTCTCTTAGACCAACTACCCTCATGTCCTCCTTCACTACATCCATAAACCTACTTTTTGGTCTTCCTCTACGCCTCCTACCTGGCAGCTCTAAACGCAGCATCCTTCTACCGATATATTCACTATCTCTCCTCTGGACATGTCCCAACCATCTCAGTCTGGTCTCTCTGACTTTATCTCCAAGGCCTCTAACATGTAATGTCCCTCTGATGTACTTGTTCCTGATCCTATCCATCCTGGTCACTGCCAATGAGAGCATCCTCATCACTGCTACCCCCAGTTCTGCTTCCTGTCTTTTCTTCAGTGGCACTCTGTATACCCATCAGAGAAAAAAATCCATCCTGCAGGTCACTTCACCTCCTTAAAAAATATATATATTTAATTTAATATTTAATCATTGAGCTACTAAAATAATGTTATTTTTCCTCATAATGTCACAAGTTTATTCTTGGAAAATTACATTTCCTTGTCAGATTACAACCTTTTTCTCTTAAGATTTTTGCACTATTTTTCTGTTTTTCCCCCCTGAGTTTTTTCACATCTTGCACTTTGGACACCCCTGTTAGCTAAAAGTATGTTTAAGGTTGCTGTTTCATGAATAATTCAAGCAGGGGGCCGGCCCATTGATGTTTGTCACATGATTGATACAAAATGGATGCATATAGGTGAATCAGTGTCTTAAAGACACTGTGCTTTCTTCTTCTTAGGCTTTTCTTATGTTTACCCCCCCTGTATCTCGCCACATTTATTGATGTACTTGTATCCGGTTGTACTTGTGTTGACAGCGTCTGTATATTGTGTTACTGCTGCTGGTACATGTTGACATGTAGTTTCAGCACTACATCACGACTATGAGGACTTGAGTGGCATGAATGTCTGCACTATTTTTTGTCATACAAAAAAAATAGACAAAACGCTACACTTTGAAACGGGCTGCAAGAGTATCAGCAGTTTTGTTATGTGTCTTTTTGTCAAGGAAAGAGGTACTGGTACCGTTCTGTTTTCAGATTATTTTCCGGTGGTAACTATCAAGTGATTTTAATTGACATTGCCCATGTTTTATGTTTTGTGTGCAGACTTCGTCTAAGAAGGTGCTTTGTATTAAAAAATGATATCTTAGCTTTTTTTCTTGGTACAGATGTGTGATATATTTCTCTTATCTATGACAGTAATGTGTTAGAGCAAGCAAGAGAAAACAAGCTCTGCTATGTTTGTATTTGTATTTTTTTTGCTTAATTATTATTATTATTATTATTAAGGTCTCGTTTTTTTTTCTTCGTAACATTATGATGCCTTCTTGATAATACTAGATATTTTGTAGCTTTCTATATCATTTATATGTATGCAATACTGCAGTTAAATAAATTGGAAATGTACAGCTTTTTATTTTTGTGTCTTTGACGTCTTACCGAAGCCTACCAATAGATGGCGCCACTTAACCGTCAAGCCCTGTTTCCACAAATATACGGTATTAGTGAAGTAATATAATCCAACACTAGAGGCCGCTATTTCTCAATTAAATGCACTTTGTTTATGACTCAATTATATCCTTTATCTAGTGTACTACGTACAGTATCTTTTTTTATTTAATAAAGTGTCTCATCGTTTAAAATAAATACATCAAATAACTTATTTAATTGGGTTTATTTTTAAGAAATGTTATTTTTTATTATTTTTTTTAATTTATTTATTTTTATTTATTTTTTATGATATATATATATAATATATTATTATATTATTTATTAATATTATTTATTATTTATTTTAAGAATTTTAAGAAAAAGAACCATTATCTCCTGGTATGTATAACGTAATAGTCATACTATAGTGTTGCAAATAGAACACAATAATTAATAACAAGAGACGTTCCTAATGTTGTGGCCCGTGAGTGCAAATAAAGAAGTTTTTTAGTGTTTTAAAGTCCAACTTTTCCTATGTAAACGCCCCATGGCTGTGACGTCATCCCGTCTGTCCCACATTGTTAATTGGTCTAGTGGCGGTCACGTGATCCCACTCAAGTTGTGAGTGGACTTGCTCAACAAACAAGTTCCTAAAGACGTGGACACATTTAATGGCTGCACGTCTCTCCAAAGTGAGTGGGAGCTGAAGATGGATTCAGAGGAGGGGAGGATATCGGTGTGGGTGTGCAGACAGGAGAAGATCATCCTGGGTTTATCCAAACGCACAACCTGCTCCGACGTGGTCAAGGTTCTCCTGGAGGATCCAAGCAGTCGGAAGCATCTTCAAGCTGCCAGTACGCATGACTGCTACTGCATCGTGGAGAAATGGAGGAGCTTCCAGAGGATTCTCCCCAACAAAACCAGGATATGGCGCCTCTGGGTGGCGTGGGGGGAGCACCGCGACCAGGTGAAGTTCGTGCTGATGGACAGCGAGGTGTTCGTGGACAAGTGCGCAGCCAGGAGCGCAGAAGCACGGGTGGTGGTGCTCAGCAAGCCGAACCCTTTTGTATCCAAATGGAACACGACCTCTCCGCTAGTGGTGGATGTTCCCCCTGATAAACAGTGTCGCATTGTCAGGAAAGCTTTCAGAAAGTTGGAGAAGATGCAGCAGAAGAAGCGTAGGGACTTCTCTTCTTCATCTTCTACGGAGAAAATGCAGAATTTGGCTCATCTTGTGGTCTCCCAGGATAACACCATCCGTCTGCAAGCTCTCAGGATTCAGGAACTGGATGCTGAGATTGAAAGCCGTGAGACCCAAGTCCATGTGGACAGAACCAGAAGCCATGGCATCAATTATGTGCAGGACGCTTATTTATTAGTGGAGGACGATGCAGGAGCTTCCAGCCAGCAGATGTGCTCTTTGGAGGTCTTCCTCCACTTGTGTGAGGAGCTCATGAGGCTCCAGGAGAAGCTGTGGGAGCAGGAGGCGCTTGCCGACATGCTGACCATGCAGATGGAGGAGGAGCTCAACCACCACTGGATGCAGAGGAGGCTCCAGGAGATGCACAGGAGCACACGTGAAAGCCAAGAGGATCCGGTGTTGTTTTTGGAGGAGGAGAGGCTGAGAAGTCAGCTGGACGTGAGCTTGTACATCGGCCTGCGCCTCCGCTCGGATTTGGAGGCTATTAGGGGCGATTTGGAGCTCAGCCGGCAGATTTGCAGCACCCGGGAGGAGGAGATGAGGGATTTGTTGGAGAAAATCAACTCTTTGGGTCTCGAGGACGGGGCCAACACAGAGGGGGAGACAGATGAGGACGGCGGGATGAGGATGAGGATGATGAGCGTTCTGGAGAGGAAGAGTGAGTGGGTCGAGCAGGCCAGGGGTCTGTCCAAATGTCACAGGGGGAACGACGACGACTCAGACACTGGTTTAAGCTCCATGCACAGCCAGGAGTCTGACAGCCTGACTGTGTGCGAGTCTTTGGTCTAGACCTGAGAACTGGACCAGGGACATGGTCACAACCTAAAGTACACATCCATAATGGGAGCCAATAGAAGGTCAGCATCGATGGACTTGGTAACTTGGTGCACATCTGCATTGATTGACCTTCCATCCCCTTCAAATGGTTCCTTCTGGTGGTCATGATGTGATTGATTCATAGCGCATAACCGCATTTACGCACAACTGCATTGATAACAACATCATCATTAAAGTTTATTTTTATGATAATACATCATCGCCTCAGCTGCTTTCTTAGTGTTTAACGTCCCATGTTAGATTTGTTTTGTAAGAAGCCATTTTGTTCATACTTTACATCACATACATTAAGGAGTGGCACAGGAGGACACAAATATTAGCATCACAACATTTCAGTCATTTTTTAACAGCTTTATTTTAAGATATATAGCGAAGCCTGTTTTTTACAAATCTGTCCTCCATGAACTGAGGTCGTATGTCCAAAAGCAAGGAGTCTTTCATTATAATCATGAAAACACAGAATTACGACCACTTAGGGCCATATTGGAAAAAAAAAAGATAATAATAAACAGTAATAAACAGTATATGAATAAAAACATATAAATAATATAATAATTTGAGATTTTGTGAGTAAAGTTGTAAATGTATGAGAAAAAAACGTTAATTTGTGAGAAAAAAAATTTAAAATGCTTTGACGGTAAAGTCATACATTTACAAGAAAAAAATCATTACGAGAAAAATTTTGTGAATTTCCCGAGAAAAAGCCATACATTTACAAGAGAAAATTTTGTAAATGTACAACAAAAAGTTGTAAATTTATGAGAAAAAAAAGACAGAATACTGTGACAATAAAGTCGTAAGTTTACGAGAAAAAACTAATGACGAGAAAAATGCCATTGATTTACAAGAAAAAATGTTGGAAGTGTCAGAGAAAAAAGCCCTACATTTATGAGACAAAAAAGTCAAAATACTTTGACACTAAAGTGATACATTTACGAAAAAGTCATACATTTACGAGAAAAAACTAATCCGTAAATTTACAAAAATAAAGACTTATATTTACAAGAAAAAATGTTGAAAATGTACAAGACAAAAGTCATAAATTTATGAGAAAAAAAGTCCTAATACTTTGACACTAAAGTGATACATTTACGAGAAAAATGTTGTAAATTTAAGGAAATAAAACCATACATTTACAAAAAACAAATTTTAAATATGCGAGAAAAAAATTGTAAATTCATGAGGAAAAACAATACTTTGATACTAAAGTAATACATTTACAAGAAAGTCATAAATTTATGAGAAAAAGCTAATTACAAGATTTTTTTTTGTAAATTTACAAGAATACAGACCTATATTTACAAGAAAAAATGTTGTAAATGTACAAGAAAAAAGTCATAAATTTATGAAAAAAATAATTGCAAGGAAAATGTTGTAAATTTAAGAGAATAAAGCCATACATTTACAAGAATTTTTTTGTAAACGTACCAGAAAAAAAAATTAATTCATGAGAAAAAAATACTTTTATACTACAGTCATAAATTTACAAGAAAAAACTCATTACAAAAAAAGTTTCGTTAATTGACAAGAATAAAGCCGTACATTTACAAGAAAAAATGTTGTAAATGTACAAGAAAAAAGTAGCAATTTTATGAAAAAAATAGGTTGACACTAAAGTCATAAATTTATGAGAAAAAATCACTGCGAGAAAAATGTCGGAAATTTAGGAGAAAAAATCATGTAACTATGTTACATAAATTGTCTGAGACAGCTGTGTGGAGGGGGCAGGGTAAGGAAAGCGAAAGTGAGACGGGCTAGACATGCTAGACATGCTAATCTAAATGCGAGATGCTCAACTCCTCTGTTTTGCTGTCACGTTATAAATAAAAGCTTGCTTGAAGTAAGAGTAAGCTTCCGTCGTTCCTATGCTCTATTTTCTCTCTGACACGCATTACACATATTATGACTTTCTTCTCATAAATGTACAACCATATTCTTGTAAATGTAGTACTTTTTTCTCGGAAATAATAATCTTCAATTTTTTTTCCCCCAATGTGGTCCAGACTCTCGGTTGTACAGAACGACTGAACAAACAAATGAAGAAGGAGAGATTTTTCTCCCATTTAGTTCTCAAAAAGAGGCGTGAGGGACACATGTTACTGATGTAATATCTTTTTAAAACACCATTTTGCACAATAGTGTAACTATTAGATGTGACTTTCCCACATTTTGTCTTCTATGTGAACCATAGACGCATTGAGGTGCAGACAATCATCCTTGACTGTGACCCAGACACACTAAGATAATAAGTAGTCAAAACAGAGTCATCCTTGGTAGACTCATCTTCCCACGCTGGGGTATTTACATTAACACGCAACTATGACAGACAAGGACTCATCAATGAGGACGTGAACAAGAATGTGTTGATTTTCTTCGTCAAGCGTGATTCCACCACATGAGGACTTGGTTGTCTTTGTTGTACTTCACAGAGTACAAAAAGTGTAAACAGCACAACAAGAGGAACCTTGGTTAGCATCATTCATTCATTCCAGAAAGTCTGACTTGATGCTAACTGAATCAGTTATTTTCCATAACAAAAAATTAAAATCCATTTAATTGGTTCCAGAAAGCCAAACATTTTTTTGCAAGTTTTACATGCAATTTTTTTTTATTGAGTTGTGGATTCCTATAGAGCAGTTACACACAATAACAAGCACAGAAAGCTTTCTAGACCTTCCAGAATCTGCACCTATTCCAGCTTTATTTCTTTGTATTTCATGCTTACTGCAAAAACGGTCTATTTTAATTTATTCCACCCTATTCTGCTGAAGAAGAAGAAGAAGAAGAAGTGGTGTATTCCACATTTGAAATTTTGAAGTTGCAAAAAAGGAAAAATACAAAAACGCAATCAAGGTTGTGTGAGTGAAAAGAAAATGAGAACATTCCAGGTTTTTGGAGTGTGTGAGTCATCTTGGGCTGTTTCCCACACGACTGAATGGAATTGCACCAATTTCACGTTGTGGTTAAATGAAGTGAGTCCCAAGAAGTCTGGAATCACTTCAAGTGAACTTAGGAATCTGGAGTGTTCCTCTTGAAAGCTTTTGTCTAAGTGAGCCTATCACTGGGACACAAAGGAATAAGAAAGGTTTTTCACAAGATGGAATGTTGGTCTCAACCAACCTCATTGCCTTGTTTTCTTCTCTTAGTACCTTCCATATCGATGCTCTCCTTCATCATCATGGTGATGGTGTGCAACAGAACATCAGTCAAATTATCTATGACATAACACAACGATGTGTTCATCATGTCGCAAATAATGTCAAAATAGAACCTCAAACCGCACACCAGGAAGTAATATTCATTCATTCATTCATTTTCTACCGCTTTTTCCTCACGAGGGTCGCGGGGGATGCTCGAGCCTATCCCAGCTGTCTTCGGGCGAGAGGCAGGGTTCACCCTGGACTGGTCGCCAGCCAATCACAGGGCACATATAGACAAACAACCATTCACACTCACATTCATACCTATGGACAATTTGGAGTCACCAATTAACCTAGCATGTTTTTGGAATGTGGGAGGAAACCGCAGTACCCGGAGAAAACCCACGCATGCACGGGGAGAACATGCAAACTGGTGGAATCGAACCCTGGTCCTCCTAGCTGTGATGTCTAGGCGCTACCCACTCAACCGCTGTGCCGCCCGCCTAGAATGTTTTTCTTCTCAATTTAAAATAGGGTTTCAAACGGAGTGAGTGAAATTGACAAAGCAAGAAGCTAAAAACTTACCACTTCCACATGGAATGGGAGTAGAAACCCAGCAAAAGTGCAAAAAGGGGTAGTGTACTGTAACTACAAAACACTAACATGTTGATATTACTAATAAAAACACAAATATTTGCCTTTAAGGTCATTTTACCTTTTAAGGGACACAAAAATACAGTACTTAATGAAAACCAAATGAGGAACTAATGAGTACTAGTTAGGCTTAGGGTTATGTAGTAGGTTCAGTCATTATTAACTACTGTAACTTTGTGTATCTTATTGTAAAGTTACTGTTTGAATGTATATGTATGTAAAAAAAAGTATGTTTATGTTGTCTTTTTATTATCTGATGTAAATAGACAAAGACAGGTTGTTATTATTATTTATTTATTACATATTTTTGCAGGTCTGCGACTGTCGCAAATTTTTTTGAGCTGCTGAAACAACACTTTGTTGGTCCAGGAGGTGGGCCAAAACCACTACACATTCATAGGGGGACACAAAGGTGCCCACTTTTCAATTTTCGTCCGTTTTTTTCCAGAAAGCTGAAACACTTTGCCAATACTTTTCTCTATTCGGGATGTGGGCCAAATTTACCTTGTTACATTCATCGGGGGTCCCAGAAGTATGAGTAAATTCCTCACACATCAACTTTTAATGGTGGCATCAGCTGGAGCTTCCTAATCCCAGGAATGTGTCACTTTGTGCTCACGGGGGTCTTTGTGCGGCCCCTGAGAGCGATGGTCCGTGAAGTCATTAATGAAGGTGTTGACTCCAGATCAAAGATTAGATCGTTAGAGAGCATTGTGCTCTTGGCAGGTGTGTTAATCCGGTAAGGCTGCGTGCTGACCTCTAGACCTGGACCACGGGGGTACTGGACTGCCTCTCAAAGACCATTATATCCACTTGGGTCTGTCAGCATCATGGTCATTACGTTCTAAAAGAGATGCTTTGTTCCTCTGTAGGTCAGTCCATATGTCTTTACCTCAAGAGGGGCAAGTACTTTATAAGTTTACATAGAATAATACGTACATTGGATATTTTGTTTTACAGCTTCTGTTGGGTGCCCCACAGATGAATTCACCAAATTATATTCTCTTTTCCGGGCGGTACGGTAAAGAGTGGTTAGCGCGCAGACCTCACAGCTAGGAAACCAGGGTTCAATTCCACCCATGGCCATCTCTGTGTGGAGTTTGCATGTTTTCCCTGTGCATTAACATGCTAGGTTAATCGGTGACTCCAAATTGTCCATAGGTATGAATGTGAGTGTGAATGGTTGTTTGTCTATATGTTCCCCGTGATTGGCTGGCGACCAGTCCAGGATGTACCCCGCCTCACGCCCAAAGACAGTTGGGATAGGTTCCAGCACCCCCGCGACCCTCGTGAGGAAAAGCGGTAGAAAATGAATGAATATTCTCCTTTCCATAAAAAGAAAAAAAGTGAATGCCCTATGCTTCAGGGGGGGATGTGAGTCAACGCCCCTCATTTGTCTCCTAGCAGGGAGGGACGTCTTCATGTATCATGGCCATTTTGTTGTGCGGATTGTGTTGCAGCACCACAGTGGGTCACGCCATATCTCCTTTTCAAGCACTACAACGGAGACGTGAACAGATTATGTTGCATCGTCAGGATTATAAAGTGAAAGGAAACACAGGTTGCTACTTTTGTTTCCTTGTGTGTACACAGTGACTACATTTGAAGTTTATTAGTCTTTTTTAACCCACCTTTCACCCAAAGACAGCTGGGATAGGCTCCAGCATATCCCTAGCGAATATAAGTGGCATATAAAATGGATGAATAATCTTCTTTAAAATACCACTAAAACATACATGATGTTCTGAGTACTACCTCCTGATTAAGATACAGCCATAGGAAAGAATGTATTGATCACATGTCAACAAATAAGCAGACCTCAATGGCTATATAGAACTCCTTAGTGTACTCACCCTAATATCATCAACACGTTTGTGTATTTAAAGCAATAATGTGTAACAACAGTCATTGCTCTGCTCCAAAGATCATGCTTTAAAGCATTTTTCTCATAGCGGTGGAGCAGCCAGGACATATTTCATCTATTCAATAAGCCCATCCAAGTTTACTAATCTGAACCACAGCACCTCCTAGTGGTCACTTAGTGGGGGTTTCTTCGTTACAGTGTAGAAATGGAATGCTTTGTATGGAAAAATACTTTGCATTGCCATATCTGTTGTTTAAAAAAATAAATGTAGTAATCATGATAAAAGTTGAACTAGAGCAGCTTAAAAAGTACTTCATAAAATGATGTGGTTTCTTACAGCAAACAAGAGGCTCCAGCACTATGTGACATTTTTATTGAATGACTTTTAAAACAACATTTTTTCAAGCGTTGCACAAAAAGATTGAGAGCGCACAACAGCCTGTGCTCTGCTTTAATATTTTGTCTGCGGTAGGAGCGTAACATCACATATCACATCCAGCCAATGACATAAGAGAACACATGGAGGTCCTGACACTAAAGAGGTGAGACGTGATGATTTTCTCCATGAGCAGTCTTCCACCCCACCCTCCTTTTTCCTTAAGCCACCCAGGAAAGTCTAAAAATAGATGATTGGTGAAAGAAAACATTGATACCACAAGAGTGCTCAGCCAAACCTGACAAATTAGGGTGCGACATTGTAAATAATAATAATAATAATAATAATAATACCATAAATGTGTTTGCTGTCTATATTCCAAAATAAAAATAAATTGCTTTGGTCAAGTAAAAAAAAAAAAAAAGAAATAAAAGTGAACCCTTCCTTTGAGCAGTCTTACGTCTTCCAGTCCACCACGTTGTTGGCTCTCTAAGGCTGCAAAGGAGGTGTCAAGGCAATATGGTTATGGTGCCCCTTAGCACTCCATGCTGCAGCATGCTGGGAGTCGGACGAGAGGGACAGTCATGGGGCAGGGAGGCGTCCTTGTCGACGAACCCTACCCTCAGACAGCGGGGGGAGGTACGTCGGGGTCAGGCTCGTTACTGTAGTTGTTGCTGTAATGATTCCCACTGGGTGGGAGGTTGGGCAGGATGTCCAGCTCGTCCACTTGGGGGCCCGGGTGCATGACAACCAGCTGGTCCTGGGGTATGTCCGCCGCTGCTGCTGCCAGGTTTGTAATGGATTTCGATTTGACGCACTGGAAGTCCACATGGCGGCTCTTGCCCTCCTCTTTTTCCCATGACATGCGGATGAAGGGCCTCTGGACATAGTTGTAAATGACCTCTGGGCGACCTCCTGGACGTTTCTTCACCTTCTCTTTATATGTGGGGTAACCTGGAATATGGATAAACACATTTATACATATGCTCTGTATTCCTACATTATCCAATGACATCCGAGTTGAGACATATTCCATTAATCCATTTTCTGTACCGCATGTCCACATTCGGGTCGTGGATGGCCAGAGCCTATCCCAGCTGACTGTTTATTTAATACTGTGGTTTAGTTTGCAGAATGTTTCCTCATTCCAGGAGCTGTTTCTAATAAGTTGTACTTCTCAATAAGGTAACTAAAATATACACAAATTCTGAATGACGTACCAGAAAACAGTGTATACATGGAAAGGAATATTCCAATCTCCTGTCTACATGCACCGCTATAATCAAACGGAATAGTCAACGGGGCATGTGCAAACGTAAACAACATCACATGATTCATCGAAGATGGCGGACGAGAGTGTGATTACCACGGTTGTTGGGACAGTTGCTACGTTTTTTTTTAAAGCAGCAACTTGAGCGTTCCGTTATTTTAAAGTTTGTATCAAAAACGAACTTTCCGCTGTAGTCCAGTGATGACTCCTCGCCTCCATTTTCAAAACCTGAGAGACGTCTGCGTGTTACGGCACAGCTGAGCATGCGCTGAAAGAACGCACCATGACAACTTTCCGATTGAGCGGGTATACAAGATACCTCAATCGGATTGGGGAAAGGAATATCCGATTATATATTCATTCGGATTGGCACTTTTCTTTCGGAATGAAGTGTATATGAAAGGTTAGATTCTTTCCGTTTGAGCAAATAACCTGAATGGAATTGGAATATTTGGGTCCATGTAAACATAGCTAATGGCAGGGGGAAACAGGCTGCCTTTAGGGCAGGTAAGAAATGATACTCGCTAAGATAAACATCACATGATGTTATTATAATACAGAAGGACCACATGACTTCTTTCAGCAAAGAAATGTTAAGTAAAAATGAAGACATATTATACTTGTATATAATTATTATGCATATAAAGATGTCCTGTAATGCACAACAGGCGTTGTATATGAGTTGCATATTATTTTCATTCATATCACACACTGCTTGATGAAATATGCTCTTATACTATTGACATATGACAAAGTTTCACTTCACATCCTACATCATAATTTGACTTCTAAATGGGATGTCATACTTTGCTCACATAAACCATCTAAAAGTGAGTATGTGAATGTACCTTCAATGCCAAGCCTTATTTTCTTTAATCCTCTCTCCTTTAAAACCGATTTGGCCACGTCTCGATTCTCAATGTACTTGAAGAATCTGTACAGCTTTGTACTGTAGATGACTGCAATGACAGGAAGCAACAGGATAGTCGCATAGACGTTACACAGCCATAAAGCATTGGAGCTGTATATGATGTGTACTCACTTTGAGAGTACTCCTCTCCCATCTGTGGTGGGTATTCTTCATCCCAGTCGACCACATCATCGTCGGTAAGGACGACGATGTGACACTCTCTCTCGCCGCTCTGGGCGCTCGCCACCATCAGAGGTAGAACCATTTCTTCAAGGTAGAATTCAAACTGCCGTCGAGCACCATCGTTGGACAGTTCGTGCATGAGGGCACCTGAGGACAAGAGGTCACTACGGTCATGTCTTGTTGGATGAAGTTGCAGACAGTAAATTCAATGTGTTATTTATCTTCTTAGTACTGTGCTTAAATGGAACTACAGCTACATCTCTCCCTTCGGATGCACACCCATGTAACCTGTGTGTGTGTAAGAATAAACCTTGATATTGAAAACACTCACTGAGGTCTCTGCATTTGATGGTACTGTAGTCAAAAGAGATGCATAGATAGTCACACGCCTCACGCAACTCGGGGATGGAGATTCCGTCAGGACAACGAATTATGCCCGATTTGTAGTAATCCTGTCCATTAGACACAAACCACAAAGTCATTGTGTTAGTGTGAAAATCAACACATGCATGGACAAGGCTTCAAGTACATTGCAATTTTTGGTTAAGAATCCCCCCACATGGCCCATACATTTGTCAGCTTAGTGTCTTTTCCAAAACTGGAAGAAAAGAAAAGAAATATGAATCTTGCTAAGCCGGAACAAACAGATTAAACCACATGAAAGTTATAAACACACCCCGGGTTAGTCAGCCTTTAATTAATAGCTATTTACTTCCTGGTTTATATTTGGCAAAGCAAAACATTCCTCCCTCCCTCTCAGTTCAATTACTTGTTTTCATGATTGTTTGCAAGTCATTGTGAATCATAATCCAACCATTTGCTAAATTCACACTATGAACAACATGACCACAATACACCCGGGACGCAAGCGCACAAACAAGTGGTTCAGCTTGTAACATTTTCCAAACAAATACTGCTTTGCGGCAACGTCTGTTCTGATGTGTGAGTGGGTGCTCAGGAGTCTGAGCCAGGAGTGATGAGACATTGACATGAACCGCTTCACTGACAGATTTTTTTTAAAATAACTGACAAATTTTTTTTGCCTACATCTGCCTTCCTTTCCCCAACTCTCGCATAGCAAAACATGGCTTTCAAAAACATATTAGGTTGGATGTCTGTGACCTTAACGTTCACACTGCAGCAGTATTGGATACATATCAAGTTTATATAAACATACAAAAGAGGCCTGGGTCGCACTTGGAAAAAAAAAAATCGGAATTGTACCGTTTATGCAGACATAAAAACGGTCACATATGTGCAAAAAAAATAGAAACTGACCTGCAGTATGAATGCAGCCCAAGTTACACAAATGAGGTTTTTATTTTCAACCGTTCACATTGGACCCAAAATACACGTCGGCAGCACATAATTGAAACATTTGTTTATCAAAATATAAGTGGAACAAAAAAAGGTACTGACCAGAATTGCTCGGAAAACTGTTGAACTAATTCCTTCGGCCACCTCAAACTCTCCCTTCTCATTCGGCCGTGTGAAATTATGCTCTCGTCCTGATCCAAACATTCTGAAACAAAGTAGCTGTGGTTTATTTCCAAGCATTTATAGAATATACACATACATACAAACAATGGACTTTTTGACATTTATTTGTGGGTATCGTACCTGCCCAACATTGTATTGGGTTGTGCAGTGAAGATGGACGGGTCGACCACAAAGCGCGTGTTGTCAACGATGAGCGTAACTCTCTCTGACGTCCGAATGTTTCGGTTGCAGACAGTGGCACCGGCTCCGGCCTCCTTTGGGTTCTCGTACACAAAAACCATCTCTCCGACTGCCAAACTTTTGAACGTTCCTTCAGTGCTGGACAGGCTGCTGTTGCGGCTGCTCACCACCCCGCTGCTGCTGGAGCCGCTGGGAGACACTCTCTGAGGTCGAGGACTACTGGGCCTTGACGGTGGCCCGCCATCACGGTCCCGGTCTACATGCACAGGGACAGAAAAATAACTCATTTTTCATTCAGACTACACAACACATTGCTTACTCTATGAATGTGAAACCTAACAGTGTTTATTGGTACCTGTTTTGAATTTAAATTGTGCAGTTGTCTTGCAACTCATAGCATTTCACTGTAATATCTGGGTGCTATCTACCAACTACGACTGAAAGTTAGCACCACATGCAACTCCTTACATTAGACGGACAAACAAGAGAAATTGCAACGCCCCTACTAATTGTGTGTGAATGCAGAAAACCTGGCAAGCCAAAATGACTAAGGAGGAAATGAACGAGGACTATAGGGCTGGTTCTTTATGACAAGAAGGTAAAAAATGAGGTCATTAAAAGGAAAGCAATGACGTCATGGCATAGCCTCCATACACTAAATAAGTGTCCAACCACATTGCTCTCCTGTCTTCCCGAGCCAACGCACACCTTTTATAGGTCATAATTTAGCATTTGGGGGGCCTCTGGGGATTCCTACCATGTACTTTATCTACCATATATGTATGTATGACAATGACAGTCAATTGTGCTGCACTTTACCAACTACATTGGTCCTATTTACACAGCAGCAGAAAAGCAGAGACTGATCTACCCAAGGTATGTGCTTCCAAGCTGCAAATACAGTATTTTGGAAAGGTAGCCTCGCCTCATTTGTGTAACTGTTGATCGAATAAGTGGTAATGCTATTTGACAACAAACATGAAATATCAGAGCTAAGTTTATTAATTAAGAATTATGATTACCGTACACTTTTCACAAGCGTTACAGTGCCTGTTTTAGTTGCCTGCCACAATAACAAACACACTTTTTTCCTTTAGGTTTTGCTTTGTTTGGAGTGATTTATGGAATTGTGCTTAATGATTTTAGAATGATTCTATGTTTTTATGGAATGATTTTATGAAGTGGTTGTACCCTTCTTTTCTGTAAAGCATTATGTGTATGAATGGTGCTCAAAAAATAAACTTGCCTTGCCCAATACTATTTTCAGCCCATAAAATAAGTGAATGAAGTTGCTTCTTGCTGCCAGTTTGTGGTATCTTTTAAATCATCAGTTACTTACACTGTGGAATAAGTGGAATTACTTTTCCCAGTTATTAGCTCACATTGCTAATACATGGTCCCTGTTGCAACACTAGAAAAAAAAGGCTTGCCAAACCCGCTGAAAATGATGTAATGATGTAAAGCAAGGTTTTACATCTTATTTACAAGTCACAATTATTTAGCATAACAAGCTTGAGCACAAATGTTCTGGGAAGTCAGACAGACAGCTGCTAAGCCTGATGCAGTTGACACGTTGGTATTCATGGCACAAAATAAGGACATGCTTTGAGTATTCTAAAAATGTTGACCTAAAAATACTACTATTTAAAGTATTTTTGAGTTTCCTCTTAAACCAGACACACCTTCGTATTTTGTTGTTAGCTGAGGATTTGAGCAAAATCAAAGGTTTGTTTGGAAAAAGATTGTATTTGACTTTTTCTGTATTTATTTTAAAAAAAGAGAGCGACCCACAGCTATTTGTATAAAATGTTTTTCAATGTGCATCTTGCATGAAGTTTGAAAAAAACACCCTCATGTTAAGTATTTATTTAAAAAAAATAACAATAACTTGACACAAATATTTGGCTTTGATTTTGTCTAAACTCACTTTGCAGGAATTTTTTAAAATTGTATATCGTATATCGATATTCAACCTAAATATATCGGAATGTGGGTTTTTGGTCCATATCGCTCAGCTCTACTTGTTAAAGATCACTTCTGGTCACTTGGTGGTGACAAGGTGAAGGTGCTTTGGTGATGTCATCGATCTTGTATTGTCTACCTGGCAACGGCAAGCCAGCCTTTTCAGATTTTCCCACTCTGGAAGCCATTTTCAAAAAATACAGTTTCAGGTCACACAGAGTACCGTTCCTGTGTGGATGGGAGGCTGAAACAAAATAGTTTGCTGTTTTGACTTGAACATTTTTTTGTGTGGATAGCCCCCTAAGCGTTTTATGCATACTATTAACCTTGCAATCCAACCTACCTCGGTATCATCTCGGCTCCTTCTCATAAACCCAATATTGTGTATTGTCTCGTCTCCGGAGCTGTATACATTCCTAGTAATTATCATATAAATCATTACCTTAAAATAAAAATAAAAAAAATTGCAACATTTTGACCCTGAAACTCCTGGAGTAAAATGTTTAAAATCTGAACTGGAGGTTTGAAGAGCTTCTAAGTATGGATTGTGTTTGACCTTTAAGGTTCCACTGTAGGTATGCAAATAGAAATAGATTAAAAGATGACAAGCTCTGGATAATAAGCAATAACAATAGGGATGTAACCCCATGTGAGCAGGTCCTCCCCCCCTCCCAGAAACCCCTTCTGTTGTCTGTCTGTGCGTGAATACTCACCTATGTTGTGTTGCCGAGTTGGTGAGGTGAGGTTACGAATGCAAGGGGTGAGCTGCCCCTCTCTCTCATGCGAGGAATCCCTGGAGCGATCGCTGGAGCGGCGTCGGTCACGTGAACGGTCGCAGCCCCCACTGGCACCATGCAGGCTCATGTTCCCCTGTTGTGCCTCCACTCGAGATGCACGGGCTTGGCTGCTGCATTTCAACACAAAAAGCTTACTCAACATCTGTCTAATAACAGAACAGTTACTTCATTGCCAGAGAGAAGCTACAAGCGCATGCACGGGAGCTTGAGCTTAGCCTGGCTGTCAGTTGTATTTATCTAGTTTGTATCTAAAGAGAATGGAGTAACCTGGACTATGTCAATGTCTTTATATGAAGGTTTAATTCAAGCATGACTGATGCACAAAGAATGCAGTCTAGCTGCATTCACAACTAGGGAGAAGCAAAGCCAAAATGCAGCCAACTAGAGACATCTCTAAATAAACACATTTGATCTAATACAGTTCATTCAGGATTATGACTCTTTAAAGATAATGCTTATGTTTTTTAAAGCAGGACCAATTGAACAATATGTTTATATTGTGGCTGTAGTTTGCAGTGATGAGCTGCCTCTCTTGAGTAGTTGTATATTTTGTCTTTCCACTTTTTCTTGTCAGGTGATATCACAGCGAGTCTATCACATACTTAATTTGTCTTTTTGTTTATGCCAGACCGCAGCTCTGTATTTTTTTTTCTTCTTTTTGACACCGAAGTGGAGGAAATGTGCATTCTCAAACAGTTTGAAATATCTGACTCACTCTGACTGAATGCTCCAAATTCAACTACAGTTGTGACATGAGATCACAAGGAGGCCATTCGCAATCGGTGAATATATGAAATAATCACAAAACATCAAGGAAACCATTTCAGCATTTAAAAATAAACAGGAAATTATTCAGGAAATGCCTCTATGCAAAGTCAGACAAGGACAGGACCGACAGAATGGCAACAAACATCACCAGTAAGCAAATTGATGACATTAACTCGGCACAGGCATTTTGAATTGCCTGTGATGAGTCAAATGATGTAAACAATATTGAGCACAAAGCACAATATACAGCTATGTAATCTCTGATAGGCTTTCTTATGTTAAAATTGGCTGTGTTTTCTTTAAATTTTACACACATACAGGAAGGAGTCAAAAAAGCCTATATAGATTAGATTATTCCAAAGTTGGCCCACACGTGTATGCTGCACTGTTGCGGACTTCTGCTCTACCTGGTACATTTTAATATAGATTAAAACGTGTAAATGTTTATAAGCTGTGTAATATTTTGCGGCTCCAGACTATTTTTCTTTACGGGGAGGAGGCTAAGTTCCTCTATTGTAAGTACAGTAAATGTTACCCAACCTTGACTTAGTGGTTTGCATGGTGGCTGCACAGCCAGGAATTCAAAATTTTAATCTCCATTTGGGCATGTTCTCCCCATGCATGGGTTTTCTATAACTATAACCCGATGATTTTATTACACAATTTCTCATGCATTGATAATATTTGAGAAGCTAAGTGAGAATGTCAAGGTGAGATGCAGACATTCTACTATTTATTTTTTAATATCAAAACATGCTTGGAATATCTTGCTGCATGATCAGATAATATAAACGTTTTGAAGAACTGCACACAAAATGAAAGAACAAATACATGATGAAAAAGAATGAATGAAAAAGGTGAAGTGCATTATTGACGAGACACACATTATCCCCAGACTTTCGCTGGCCACATAAAATGATGTGGCGGGCCACATCACGCCCCCGGTCTTGAATTTGAATGTGGGTGTGAATGGCTGGTTGCCTATATGTGCCTGGCGACCAGTCCATGCTGTCCCCCGCCTCTTGCCTGAAGTCAGCTGGGATAAGCTCCAGCTCTTGTCCCTACTGAGGACAAGCACTATAGAAAATGGATACATGGAATATCATATTGTACAAACATTTCAGTATGGCACAGCACAGCTGTATGCCACCGCAAACTACAGCCACAATAAAAACAATGTGCCAAAATGATAGATGCAATCATCGATGGTGTAACTTTATGGCTCAAACCAGAATGCTTCGTAAAATCACCAGTATGAAAAGCCAGTCATCGAATTTCCCATTTACTGGATGGTAAATTTTAAAAGGTTCTCTCTGATATTTAACGATAAAGAGCAACCTAAAATCATATCATGACTTGCACAGAAAAAAAATGCCTGACACATATATTGCTGGAATTGCAATACATTTAATAACCAACAATCTGGTATATCGACGCTTTTAGATATTCCCCACTGGTGTAAAATCATGAAATTATGCTGTGTTTTCCATAGGAGGTCTTGGGCTAGCTCACCTCGAATGTTTGCACAGTTTGCGAGGTCGGTTTGTTGCTTTCCGCTCCCAGTTTTCGGTGTCACTGGAGTTACTGTCATATGACTGCAAACTTGCTGCCATCACCCGTACAGGGGGTAGTCCGCTCCGGATGCGTCACCGTTCATAATCGGGAAGTCAACTGGATCCGTTGATTAGGAACTCCTTACAAAAATCACCGCTAGCTGTTCACAGTTAACGAACATCGTCAGAGTTCACCAGTGACGTCGACTTAAACAAAACAACTTCTTACTGACCGTCTCAAGTGTGACATATCATCTTAATAACTAGTCTATTGTTGTCAGACGAGATAAAAACCCAACTCATGGTTACCGTTAGCTTAGCGAGTTGCTAGCACACCTACCTAGCTAACACTAGCTTCCGTTGCTAGCATAAATGTACAGTACAGTAACTATACATTTGGAGATAATCTACTGGGTAATTGACCGTTCCAGCACAGAAATGGTATACAGACATGGCGTGTAACATTAATGTGCCGAAAATATACAAGCATAGCTACCAAATTTGCTTCTTTCTTCGCTGAAGAGTAATCCCGACGGCTATCTTGCTAGCCAGCCACCTTCTTTCAAAACACTAATCAAACTGACGTACAACGTGACGCTTAACGCGGTGACGCGCATACACACATTTATAGCCACTGAATATTTTCTTATAATGGTCTAAAGATAATTCAGACAAGGGAAAATATATGTGATTGTTGAAGAAATTGGTTTAATACGAAGGGTTTCTTTCTTTATATTTTGTTAAAAGTTGCTCTTTAGCAAGTCTCGCGATATGTTGTGGCAACGTGATGTGGTACGATCCTTTTTTCAAATACAGTTTTGCGACAATAAATACTGTCGTCATATTGTCTTAGACAATGCAATTGTAACACATTTTTGAAGGTTTCAGAATAAATATTTGTTCATGTTGAGCATCCAAAATGCACATCAAGAATTGGATTACGGCAGTGCAATTGCAAACACATTAAATAATGCTACTAAAGCACAAGTGAATCTCTAAATATTTTTAAGAAGAGCTTTTGAATTGGTCCATAATTCCACATTTAAATACATAATTCAGTTTGGAGCAACAAAACAGGTATTGACAACAGGAAATCTCACATCATGTTTTTTTTTTCAAAAAGAATACAAACAAAATTAATAATCAACACATTATTAATGCATAATAATTAGGAAACAAGTAAAAAAAACAGTGGTTGCTTGTGCAACTGAATACAATAAATAAACAGCTTAATGCAATACATACATTAATAAATTAAAAGTAAAAAATATTATTTGCAGCAGACAATGAAAATATATTAAATTCAAATTTTCTTTTTTGACCCAATAATGTCATTTGGGAAGATATTTTTCATATTGATTGATGACAGTCCATGTTGAGGTTTGACACTGGTGACCATAATGTCCTTTAACTTTTCTTGGAGCCATTCCTGTCTCTCTCCCACTTGTTTGTGTTCCCGAACATTGTGCATTAACTGTACCTCGCTGATGGTTCTCTTTCTGTACACAAAAATATCACAGTGTCACTGTGAGAAAAAGATGAATAATAAGCAATGAGTGACTTTTTTACTTTTCAAAAGTGGGTGAAATTGAAGATATTACACACGGTTCAAGTTAAAAATGAAGTCCAGCATTTACCTGAGCGGTTTAGCATCTGTGTTCAAACTTGAAAAGATGAGTATTAGAATGGCTGTATCCAAACAACGTAGCACAAACATGCTGATGATCTGAAATGAAATGAAATTTTTAGGTTATTGTTTTGCCTTTTCATATAAAAAAAAAATCTGAAAAGTTGGGATACTATTTATACTACAAACAACACACTATATTAATGTCTTACCAGATTTTTTTGTCCTTCTATCCAGGAAATGATGTTTATTTTTGATGGAACTGGACAACATAGACAAGACAGAGGCCCCAAACTTGCTGATCAGTCTTTTGGGAGGGGTGGGCTTCTGCCCTTTATATATCCACACACAGCCTAGCCCTCCCCTGGTCATCGATGAGCAATTTCACTGTTGATTCTGATGTCACTTTACCAATGCATTGATGGGAATGGCCATCTATCCTCTTGACACCACCACCACTACTCACTACTAACTCAGCTTTCAACACCTCTGCCCCGCACTGCCCCGTGTCCTCGCTCTGCTTTTGGTCTCGGTCTAGTTTCACCCTTCATTTGAAATAATGCCTCTCATTAGCGCATCAAATACTCAGTGAAATACTTTCAGGGGGTCTGTGGTTGGCTATGTGTCACACAGTGGGGACTGAAGTGTAAAAGTATACCCTTTGAAATGGTAGTGACTGTCACTTAAATTTATTAGCAACGCAATTCATTTTATGGCTCACGCTGCATACTGTATGCATGAAAAGGTCATGAAGAGGTGCAAGGGAACAGGCCAATGAGGCAAGGCACTGATGACTAATGCACAAGCAACTCAGTCCGCTTAACCCTTCATATACTCTCGTCAAAATACTTGCAATTTCCATACTTCACCCCATTTTTTCTACTGTTTTAGACCCTAATGATACCATCACAAAATGTTTTCTCGTAGAAAATAATATACTGTAAATGTCATTCCAGGCTCAATATATCGTCATCATAAAACTTTTATGAACTGTGCAGACAATGTATTAAGTAACATTTCAACGTTCCTGTCATGCAAGTATAAATAGATGTTAACCACTGTACAATAACACTAAAACAACTTCTACCTACTCACCATTTGAATATTTCTGATAAGAACATAATAGGGAGAACATATTTGCAAAGACAGACTGCACTAAATCTTGCACTAAATGCAACTTTTATGGTTATAATTACACTTTTCATTTTTGCTATCACTTGTATTCTTCCATAGTGGCATCATAAAAAAGAAAAACAACTTTGTGGAGTTAATTCCCTAGATGCTCACTGAGAGTATAATGATAGTTTGATAGATCACGATAGATCATGATAAGCTCCACTTCACATTGCTGATGACTGAATGAGTGCCTCTGCTAGTTGCAGCCAAGTAGTTCACTCTATCTACATACTGCTGGTTTAAAATTTGAATTTTGGGGACAGAGCCATACTGGAGTGTCAATTGTTTATTTTTAAAAGATGCTAATTTGATGGTCCATCTACAAATATGAGGAAACAATTGTACTTTAATTATGTTTTATGTTAATTTTATGTTAACACGGTTCCTTAAACACACAAGTCTTCTGCAATGGTTGAATATGACCTTGTCACAGTGTCCAGTGGTGCATTAGGTAACCACCAATGACATTTTCTAAATGTGGCAAAGGAATGGAACCGCCATTAGTGATGAAAAAGACAGCACATTGCCTTTAACGCTGCATCACATTATAAAGCATCTTATAAGTTGTGTTTTATTTGTTGCCTATTCTGCAATATTGACCTCATTTATGGATTTTGTAGCAATTTTACTGCCCTGTGTCTATCTCGAGTGGACTACATATTTTCAAACAAGTGTAGTCTACCCCACTGAGCCGCTTTGGTTAGCTCATGTGTTCACAATGTGAGCCATGTCAGTTATGGTATGCTGCTGGTGTGCAAGAGGACATGACAGGGAAGGATGTAAAGAATTGCATGCAAATCATTAGCTTGGGTCACCCGCCAGGTCACAAAGAAAGTAAAGCACATAACACACCTGCTAATCAATATCTTTCCCAAATAAACAAAATAGAAAAAAATATAATACAATATGTTTTAATAAACTCCATGTAATTTACATTTAATTGTATGTGCTTTTTAAAATGTATATTTTTCCACTTGTTTTGGCAAGGCATTGTGTGTTGAATGTGTAACGATATGGATGCTTTCCTTTGAAGTCTATATATAGTGTTACTTTTTTCAGAAAAATGAGGTCACCACCAAAATATCATGTGATGAAATGGTGTAAATTTAGACATGACATCATCCCACCTTTGCCTGTGAGACCAAACAAACACACAGCATCATCTAAGTCATACCTTTTGGATCACAAATGATTGTTTTTTATAGGCAGTTCCAATCCAGAGCACTCATAAATCATTTCAATGGTGATGCAGCCTCATCTTTGCAGCGTGCCCACTGTTTCATCGTCAAAATCTAGGCTTTATCCCAAATCTTGTAAAGATATGCAAGTCTTGTCAGAGTGGTTTTATGTGAATACTCGCACATCAATCCGTCACATGCTCTTGATATGAACATCTGACTACCCAGCACAGGTGGTGCTGGTGTCAAGTTAGTAGTTAGAATCTCATCACTGTGCTGCACATCTCTGAGTCCCACCAGATAGATGGCACCGCACTGAACATTCCGTATTTTGGTGTTCTTCAAATGGGGCACTACAATGATTTGACTGTATTCATTCAAACCAATGTTATGTATGGAAAGTACAGTTCTCCATCTTCATCTGTTATTAAGACTCAAATCTACAATGTTTAAAATTTTTTGGATCACACTCTCATAGACAAAGACATAAGAGGTTTCAAACACGACCAGTCCTTTTTCGCCCAAAGTCAGGTGGGATAGGCTCCAGCATACCCCCACAACCCTAGTGAAGACAAGCGACATAGAAAACGGATGGATGGATGTTTCAAATATTCAGCCATAGTTGATGAACAGGTTTGTATCAGATTTTGTATTGATTAAAGGACAATTTTATGGCACTAAAACACCAAAAACAAAAGTGTAACATAACGTGTGAGAAGTTTCAAGCCATTTGGACATAAATGGTGAGTGGTTTGGCTTATCAAATTGTGTGACTTTCCTATCTTGACTGTAGATCTTGAAATGAAATGAAATGAAATGATATGAAATGAAATGATATGCCTTTATTCGTCCCATATGCCTTTATTCTTCCAGCTGATGATGTCTATCCTGTGCTAGAAATTAGCATTTTTTTTTCTTGAATAGCTGCAACCTTAATCCTGGAGTTCAAACTCAAACAGCAAGAACATTTGCCCATGATGTCATGACATTGCCCTGAAAGCAAGGGCTTGCAAATGAATGCTGTGATGTAATAACAACTGTCGTCCCTGGGAAAAAAATGTTTAAAACATCCATCCGCCATTAAAAACCCTTTTCAAATTATAGAACATATTGAGTAGGGATTGGTTAGTATTCAACCACAGGGGGGCGCTGTTATCCAACGGTTTAGTTAAAGCAGGGCCAACCTCAACTAAAAAAATAATCCCCTACATCAGTGGTTCCCAATCTTTTTACAGTCATCAGACCTAAAGCCATGTGCTCCCCACTCCCACACACTAAAAAAAAACATAAACCTTATTATGTTAATTAATTGAAATATTGAAGACAATTCATTGGTTCATTTATTTTATAGTAATTCCGGTCCAAAATGTGTATTTTGAATTCCCAATAATCCTACATAACATTTATTCCACTATGGTGTTGGCATCCTTCCATTTTAACCAATTTAATTAGACTCAAAGGGGAGCTATTATGCTTTTTCCACTTTTCGGACCTATAAAAGTAGTTAGAATGTTGTATTATCATGTTAAATGATGCTAAAGTTTCAGATAATGAGGTTTTCACATTTGGAAGTGACCCCTGAAAGAAGTTTGGGATGGATCAAAACGCTCGGTTTCAAAAGGCGCTGTAAAACTGATCATTTGTGATGTCACAGAGGGGCGGACGTCCATATATGGCCGTGTCTTTAAGCCAGATAAGCGCTCTGCCCTCCCCCAAGCTCTGCTCCTCTGTTTACTTGCTAGCAAAGCCACATTTGTTTACAATTCCTAAAGGCGCCACCCTCAGGCACAAGTGGTTTGAATTCCCGATTCCCTACCAGCAAAAGAAATAATCTGGCAACAGTGTTTCACACTGGATTATTTTGTGTAGCTACGTTACTTGGTCGTGTGGACTGAGCAAGTAGTAAGTAACAATTTATCAGTGTCCGAACTATTTAAGTCATGGAGCAAAAGAACGGGAGCAGGGTTGCTAATAGCCGTTTCCCACCACAGTTAGTGGCCACAATCGGTTACAGATGCAGTAGAAAACGCTAAAATGCTAAAGCTACTTATGATTGAGAGATGTCCCAAAGTAACCTCTTTTCCTGAGAAACTTCGGACTGTCCAGTCTCCATCACATATGACGGTATGTTAAAAGGCGACATTTTAAAAAGATAAAATGCCATTTATTATCAACTCTTATAACATTTATCAACTCCTATAAAGTTAGTGGCACAAACCGGAAGTGTTTCTATGTACGCAGGAGTGTGACCAACCACAGCGGAGTGGGCGTACCTGGAGACGGGCTGTGAGTGGAATAAATTAAAACAGACCGTTTTTGCGGGAACCACAAAATGAATTGGCGCACATTCTGGAAGATCTCGAAAGCGGGTTATTGTGTGTACCTACTCTACAGGAGTCCACAAGTCAATACAAAGGGCATATGCATGTGTGGCTGTGTTTGATGTGATTGACAAGTGCCCCTGAGTGCAGTGGCAACTTGTGTCCCAGGAGTTACGTGACGCACCTGAATGCACCATTTTTAGAAAAAGCTCGAGTAGCACTGACAGCAGTTTGCTAGTTTGGATCCTGCTTGTTGAGTATGAAGAGTCCATTATCTGAAACGTCAATATAAATGAAATCTTCAAGATGAAACACTCTTAATGCACAAAGTAATCATTCAGACTTACTTATTTGTTATTTATGATGCACATAGAGAAGGAACACCTTGACGCTGTCTCCTTCCTGCTGCAGTGTCTTCGCACTCTGAGGTGTTCAGCCGCACTCACAATTTTGAGTGTTAGGTGCTAATGTTTTTCATTTCTATTCACGTACCTCCTATTGCAATTGACGTACCCCTGGGGGTATGCCTACCCACCTTGGGAACCACTTGCCTACATTATAAATACAGTTTCAGTACACCGGTGCGCCATAAAGGGAATGGGTAAGGGCTTGAGTGAGGACGATTGCAAGGGCCCCCGCTCGTAAATAAGTCAGATAATGTTGCTATATAGTTGTAATTTTTTTTTATATAAACAGAGAATGATTAAAACAAGCTCTTGAATTTGGTAGTAACAGCTAAGGGCCCAGAATTCCTGGTGACGCCCCTGGCAGTACACAATCAAGTTTATTGCAATAGCCATGAACAGGCAATTTGCAAATATCAGGTAAATGTGCAATTTTCTCTTAGAGTTTGAATGTATTTTTTCCAACTAAAAAGCATGGAAATATAATTATGCTAAGATATGTTAAGCAAAGCAATATCTTCTACAGTCACAGCATTTTATAGTACTATAAACATACATGTTTACTATGAACATACATACAGAAAAAAGGTCTAGGATACATCTCCAAATCATATCTAAAAATAACCAACTGACAAAATGTGTGTAGAAAGAGTCAATAGCAGAATAGGCAACAGCTGAATAATTTTTTTTGTCTTACCGTATTACCGTGTGAGTAAAGAACATTCAGCACAAATGCAGGTTTTTGGACTGATGCATATTGGATTGTGCATTCCATGTGATTTACCACATTTTCCATACGATTTGCACGCATTACATTTACATCGGAATCAGCCAGCACTCTCAACAGCAAACCAGCAATACTCATGAAATTCCTCACCATATGTGTCAAGTACTTAACATTTGTACAGATACTGCATGCAATTGATTGGCTTCTGGTTTGACATTAATGAAAAGCAACCAGAAGAGCAAATAGCAATCACTGTTGAATTATTTATAATGGCCTGTTACTTTAGTGTATAACTGTCAACATTTGCATTTGAAAATAAAGGAAATATCAGGAAAATAAAAGAAGCAAAAAATAAGGGAAAAATAAGAATAAGGGAAGCAAGGAATGAAAATACCCGACTGCCCTTGTCAATGTGCTGCACTGTTGTCCTTGCAGACTGCTGTTGCTTTTTTTTAATGAAAGATCAAATTTACACGAATCTATTTAAAAAGGAGGGTGGTGAAAAAAAGAGGGTTAACAGGTATGAGCGGTGTTGCAAGTCTGATATAGAATCAATTCCAGATGGTAGCCTTTTCTGATGCCATTTCTCTGCAATGACTTATTTTGAATGTATTTATTGTGTGTTACTTTGGTAATTATGGTGGACACAGCACTGTGAGATCCAATCAGCATCTCTTCAACACACTGTGTAGGTATAGTTATCTTAGTTACTCCTTATTGATTAAGAGAAGATAATTCATGTGTGATATGATGAATAATCTAAGGACTTGGCCTTGGACAGGATGTGAGATCTCTGATTTACATCTCTAAAAGCTGTCAGACACCACATAACATATATACAACCACAATATTTGTAGTGACTATATTCCATCATTCATTCATTTTCTACCTCACGAGGGTCGCGGGGGTGCTGGAGCCTATCCCAGCTGTCTTCGGGCGAGAGGCCCTGGACCGGTCGCCAGTCCAATCACAGGGCACATATAGACAAACAACCATTCACACTCACATTCATACCTATGGACAATTTGGAGTCGCCAATTAACCTAGAATGTTTTTGGAATGTGGGAGGAAACCGGAGTACCTGGAGAAAACCCACGCATGCACGGGGAGAACATGCAAACTCCACACAGAGATGGCCGATGGTGGAATTGAACCCTGGTCTCCTAGCTGTGAGGTCTGCGCGCTAACCACTCGAGCGCCGTGCCGCCCTATATTCCATCATATATTATATTATTGGGTGCTATGAAGGCTACACTATATGGACAAAGCTTGTGGGACGCCTGTCTACTACACCAAGAAGTTAAAATCGTTGCTATAAACATTCTTCTAAGACGAGAGCAACGTGTTAGATTGGGTCTGCGAGTTTTTGTTGTCCATTTGTGAGGTCACTCTGTGCCAATTCAGCCCAAAGGTGATGAGTTTCCTCCTCACCAAAGTCACGTAGGTATGCATGCTTAATGCACGCTCCGTGTATTCACCGCTTCACCGAAAAGTTTTGGTAAACTGAATTAAGAAAAGTGCCTCAACAATGTTGATCATACATTCTGCATTGTACATGACATATTTGCATAATGAACAGATGAAATATGAGACGGATCTTTTTAGGAAGAATGGAAAGCTAATGTAAAGAAAAAGTACTTTATCAACTAGCAATCATATCCGTCATATAAGAGACTGACTGGATGTCAATTGCATTGGGAGACCTTCTGTTGCTTCTCTCAAAGAATGTGAATCCTAAAAAAGGAGCATAACAAAGCTAGGTGAAGAAGAGACAAGAGGCTGAGAGAAGACCATTTACATATGGTGCTTTGGTAGAAGATCATTCTATCTTTGCACTTTCTAATTGGTCTTCAACTATCACTTCCAACTTCCTTCTACCACTCACATGTGTTGTTTAATCAAAAGCATGCATATCTCATTTCAAAACATTTGAGTGGGTGGCGTAAAAGAACATAGCAACACAATAATTCCGATGGCAGCCACAGCAGCATGGTCACAATTATTGTTTCAACTACTGCAGAGTTTGCTAGAAGTTGCTTCTTTGACTTGTCTTAAAGGAGGTTGCAGTGCGTAAGGAATGAGATGCATGGATGGATGACCTTCTCAACATCTAAAAGAAGGAAGGAAAGAAAGACAGAAGCTGGCCAAAGCTTTCTGCTGTGCACTGGACCATTTCCTGGCTGCTTGTCACATGCTGCTGCGCTGCACTTAAGTGGATGTGTGTGTTTCCAAGTTTTCACTCGGTTTTCACTCCTGAATTATTAACTCACAAGGCTAAACGCTGTTTACTTGTTTTTGCTACAAAAACGAATTTGTTACATCGACTGCACCGTGCACTTAGAGTGCAATTTTGATTCAAAATAATAAACATCAGCTTAATTGTCACACAATATTACTTTGGTGTTATTTTAAGCAACAATATCGTCATATTTGAATTAACCTGTGATTTTTATATAAAAAACGTAACTTGGGTATTTTTAATGATGCATTCTTTGCAACATCTTAGTGTACGCACACAACAAATTGCGGATTAATCCATTATCCATTTAATCGACAACTATTTTAGACATAAAATAATCGTTTAATTTAAAAATGTACTGTAACTATTCGGATTTCCTTCATCAGACCTATTTTATTTGTGTTTCAGGCAAAACAAGATCGTCAAAAACATCAACTTTCACTCTGGAAATGAGCAATTGACATTTTTGCCTCTATCTTTCTGATATATTGCAATGCAAACCACTGCAAAGATGTGTGCACAGAGCATGTGTAAGAACATTTTCACACAAAATATGATATTTATCCAAGATGCATCCATTTATGCACAACTCTTACCATGCGTACACACAAAACCCAGTGGTAGGACAATGAAGCCACAAATAGCTATGGCTGCGCCTGTCCTTCGCAGGCCATCATCTTGTTATGTGCTTCACAACTTGACGAGCCGATGCCAAATGCAAAGCCAGCCCCTGTAAGTTGACTTATTTGTTTAAATTTATTATTAGCTTGAAACATTTTTTATTTTAATGCATAACATCTTCATTAAATGTACTTATGTGTTCATCTGACATGCACAGAACAATGAACAATTTCATGTTGTCACCTTTCTTGCTGCTATGGTTGTTGTTTCTATTCTGTGGTATGTGAATTTAAGTAACAAAATAGTTTGTGTCCAATGTTCTGGTGTGTATAGTTCTGATGACTTTGCACCCTTGACTACGTCAAGTCTTCAGAATGAATATTGACTAAGCTTCTTAACCTTTCTCAAGGTTTGTACGCTCCAAATCAATTTTCAGGTGAGTATCATAGTTCTGCCACATTCTCCCCAAAATCCTACCAGCATACTGAAAACAAGGCTTCTTTCTGGCATTGACATCAGGGAGCTTTGTGGATTCCCTAAAGACGTTCCCAGTGTAAACAAACAAAGCTAGCACCTGGAGTGGGAATACAAGCAAATGTCACATCTGAGAACAATTGAGCCAAAAGATTCAGTGACTGGTTGATTACAACATGTTCAGACTTTAATAATGACAACAAATGACAGAATTGCTATTGTTCTAAAGCTCAAGACATAAATCTTGAGCATAATAGCACATAAAAATGTTTGTTCAAAAATGTATGAGTCACTTTTTGCAAATACTCGAATGAAGACATTCCCACTTGGACGACTGTAAAAGAACATGAGGAGGACTTCAGCATGTTTTGTTTTCATCAAAGGGTGTTGAATGTTGAATGTGTTGGTGTGAATCATTTCCGCCAAATGCTGTCTTTTTCTGTCGCACAAACTGAATTTTGAAGTGGTGCGCTGAATTTAATGTTTTTATGCTGGAATGTGAAAGCCACGACAAGAATTCAACAAAAACAAAAAAACTCTTTGTGGTGTTTGTATGAGTAAGAGGAGACATAATAACCTCTACTTAAAACAATAGCAAAAGTAAAAAGACAACATTGTCCACCAAGATTGTTTTGTTATGCTTACAAAATGGTACATTAAGGAACCAGGAATCATGTTTACACAATTCAACACGTCCATAAAAGAGTAGGAAGAAGCAGCGGTTATTAATTCCAACTACTCAGCAATTACTGATTTGAATTACTGTTATGTGTCTGCAACTTTTAATAGGGAGAAGCAATAACAGATAATGTGCTACAATAGAGAAAAAGAAAGAGAAAAAAATCACATAGTGTTGAAATTAAAAACCAATCCATAGGTAATAAATATACAAAATAAGTAATACACTAAAACAAAATCCATCCATTCTTCCATTTTCTATACTGCTTATCCCACGAGGGTCACGGGGGTGCTGGAGCCTATCCCAGCTGTCTTCGGGTGAGAGGCAGGGTACACCCTGGACTGGTCGCCAGCCAATCACAGGGCACATATAGACAAACAACCATTCACACTCACATTCATACCTATGGACAATTTGGAATCGGCAATTAACCTAGCATGTTTTTGGAATGTGGGAATATGAAAGATAAATCAATAACTAAATAAGCAATAACTAAATACTGTTCGGCTTACATTTGATTTTGCTGGTGTATTACTGATGTCTGAACACTGAAGCAAAGTTTCTGAGTGAAGTTAATGGGTGCAAAAAAAGCACACTTAAAGTGCTGAGAACCTTGTTAATGCTTCTTCTCAAAACATTTGGTGGAAATAAGATTGGTGGACTCTTTCGTTTGTCCTGCCTCACTTGGTAACAGCAAGCGCTCAATGCCACTGAAAAGGGAAATAAAAGCTGGTAAATTACAGTACACAGTCATTTGGAAAGAGAGAAGTGGTAAACAGAGCTCCCAGCACTCCAAAAAGGCACCTTTTATAAAGGTAGAACATCAATTTGCTGTCAGTTACAAAGATATCCTTGCAAGCAAACACGAGCATGTCTCTAAATAGTAAGAGTAGGAAACATATATTCACAAATGTGGGTGTTCACAACATTTTGGTCATTGTTTATGGCTCTGAAATAGCCTTGATCCTCTGTGGCATCATTGTGTGGAAACATAGTTTTACTTTGCTACTGTATGGTTTCTATTCCACTGTCCAAAAATAACAAATCAAGATATTCTACCAATGCCTACCTATGAGTCTGCCATGTCTTTTTTAAGTCTAATGTCTTATTTTCTGTTATGAATACTATATGAGTACAAAGGTGACTATAGGGGTTTATTTCATATCCAATCATACTTACTAATTGAATCGAGCCAGGGCCCCTGGCATGTTGTTTGTTTTTATGGGTGGGGGAAAATGTTACGGTAATACATAAGTATGTGGACTGTTATGGGTGACTGTTCGTTTAAGGTTTAGCCGTCAAGTGTAACTGTTAATGAAAAGTGTAGAGGTGAAGTAAAAAGGCATTGGGTATTGGGAAAACAGGATGTTTGGTCATCATCGTAATACAAAGTGTCCACTAATTAATTTTAGCCACTTCTAGTGGAGTAGCTCTAACTCTCTGGTTCCATAAGCTCCATCAAACTTATGCTCATTGGCCACCAGTAGAGAAAAAGTAACATGCGATGTTAATAATAGACCAGAGCTGCAGGCAAAAGTGCATCTGCACTTGCCAGAAACACACATTTATGCAAATATTTTATCATCATGGTGTGGAAATATGCACTTAAATATTTTCACATATCCTACAGCTTAAAGAGTGGACACACAATCAAAGTTGATGACTTAAATGAGACAACCAACGAAGTACAAATTTAAGCATAATGTAGAATAGGCTTCAGACTGAACAGTTGGTTCATGTTCAACTCCTGTGATGAGCACTTTGCCAGAGGACAGCGATATAAACAATAAGTGAAGGAGGGAGATAACGAGCAGATGAACATTGTTATGCAGGGAGGCAAAACACAAAAGTGACGCCTGCAGGTGGAGGAGATGCCTGTGAAAAGGGATGAGATGGAGATGGCGAATATAGATGTGAATCATGCACTGAGACAGTAGCACTCTGAGAAAAAAATAACAGCACTGAATAGGCTCAGTTTGCTGAATCCTCTCTCCTGCCTGACACATAATGCCTGTGATGGAAAGTTCGGCCTGTCACGATATCAAATTTTGCTGGTCAATAACTCATTCATTCATTCATTCATTTTCTACCGCTTATCCTCACGAGGGTACGGGCGGTGCTGGAGCCTATCCCAGCTGTCTTCGGGTGAGAGGCGGGGTACACCCTGGACTGGTCGCCAGCCAATCACAGGGCACATATAGACAAACAACCATTCACACTCACATTCATACCTATGGACAATTTGGAGTCGCCAATTAACCTAGCATGTTTTTGGAATGTGGGAGGAAACCGGAGTACCCGGAGAAAACCCACGCATGCACGGAGAGAACATGCAAACTCCACACAGAGATGGCTGAGGGTGGAATTGAACCCTGGTCTCCTAGCTGTGAGGTCTGCGCGCTAACCACTCGCTGGTCAATAACTGTGCTACAAAATATCATCGATATTCAATATTATCGCAACATAATTTTTTTCAGCCATTTTAGTCATGATATGTGTCATTCAATCGCTTCTGTGTTGTCATTGATGTTAGCGGTAGTGGTGTGTCGGTCACGAACGAACGGGTCAAAAAAAATAGTTCTTTTTTGTGAACAGAATGAATGAGGACACCGCCCCTAAAATACCCGTTCAGTCCGTTCAGTTGCAAATGCTTTTTTTTTTATTAGCTGGAGAGTCAGTTCACCGTTCCTTTTGCCTCGCTCTGTGGTTGGGTGGGGTTAGCTGCCTGAAAGGCCGAGACCGAGCGATTGACCAACACTGCTGATGACCTCGTTCATACCGTTCACAAAAAAGAACTAGTTCTTTTGACCCATTCGTTCATGACCGACACACCACTAGTCATCACGTGTTGTTGTGTAGTTGAGTCGGAACGAACGGGAACATGAGTGAACGGACTGACTCGACTGGGTCTATGCACAGTGGGAGATCACAGGCTAACAACTAATTGACCGAAGTGACCAAAATGAATGGATCTTTTTACTGAATGAACCGGAATGATCCAGTTCACTGAAATGAATGTTTTTGCCCACCACTAGTTAGCGGGCCTATGCTGAATCCGTGAGCTCATGGAGCTTGCTAACTGCAGCGAGGGTAGTAGCTACCATAGCTAGTAGTTTGTGGCCCCGCCTCCAAAACGAGGCTGAATGAAATGAGAGCCCACTCTGACTGTTCACTTGACTAATAGAATCAATGCACGTTCAATAAGTCGATAAGATGAATCCATCATCGTGGCAGGCCAGTGGAAGGTCATTACTGTGATCTGGGAATTAATCAACCAATAATAATGAAGAAACCACACTTTGCCTATTCAGTTATAAAGTCTCAACTCTAAATATATTTTTGACTTTTGGACTTTTGATGTAAAGTCGCTAACTCTAAAACAGATGCCGTTTTACCGACTGAGAGACCCCATAATGATCCCACAGTGCAAAGTGCCACTGCATGATTTCACACTGGCATAAAGGCGCGCTTTGCATGGGCCTGAACAAAATAGTTCATAACTCAAATGCTGCAATATCATTTTTACATGCATTACTAAAATGCCAAAGGACATCCGTGCAGTGCATCAGGGCTTTAGAAGGCAAACTTCAATCAGGAAAGTGTAAATGCCATAGATTAATGGCGTCAAGTGAGTTACAGTGCATGCGCCCTATCCAGGTTCAAAAGGCCTAATCATTCACTTTTAGTGTGAAGGGCATTCTCTCTTTCATCACTTTCACAGTCATTTCTCTGGCCAGCATTACTGGACTGCAGGGGCTATGTGAGCAGATAATACACACACTCACATATAAAGTAATGATTTTCAAGCAAGTCGTTAAAACTGGGAAGCCATTTTGAGCTTGTCTTCTCCTTACGCAAAAGTAGCACCCAGTTGCAGCACAATGGACGGCAGGAGAGCGCATTGCTGTGGCGTGCACCAGCTCTGTTCTCCATAGTGAAACTGAAAGACCGGAGCTCCTCCAGTCATCGTGCCACTTGGCCCTCTGGCTCCTTGAATTACATCAGCCACTGTAGTGCAGTGTGGTCTGTCTAGATCAGGGGTCTCAAACACGTGGCCCGTGGGCCAAATGTGGCCCACAGGACACTAGTTTGAGGCCCCCGCCTTGATATGAAAGTTTAATGTTAGTGCGGCCCACGCAAGTTTGATATGGATGCTGTATGGTATCATGTACCCAGAAAAAATTATTACGTTTGATTAATGTTCATGTTAAAGGTTAAATAACTGTTAATAGTTATCCTCCCTATCCGTGTGGAAGTGGTAAGTTTTTGGCCTTTTAAGTTTAAAGGAAATAACTTGAAGGCTACCGTTTAGGTTGCTAGCTCTCTAGTTTGCGAGTTAGCATGTGTCTCAAGACCCTGCAGTTGCGCAACATGTTGGAAATGAAAAAGTATAAATGTGACTATAGTCGTGTTTTGTCATGTCTACAGGGCTCTAATAATGCTTTGTTCATTTTAATCTGAAAACAATAATAATACCCACCAACTATATGTGTATAATGTATAAGTTTTTATTATTTGGTGTTTGATTATTATCATTATATTTATTTATTACTGATTGATTGATTTTCTTTATTCTTGATTTGTTTATTTATTTTTCATCTTATTTTGTGTAGAAAAATAAAAATGAAGATATTTGAGAACAGTGGAATGTTTTATCAGAGCTTTTCTTGTAGAAAATCGGAACAAAAGCAAAGTTTATTCATTTTTCCGTTTTTAATAAATGCGTTTTTTTTTTTTTGGAAAACCTGATGCGGCCCAGCCTCGCCCAGACCCTAACTACAGTGGCCGACAAGTAAATTGAGTTTGAGACCCCTGGTCTAGATGATGACTGGTGCACCACACACGTGGTACCTTAAGTGTCTTGTTGCCACGACCGTAGCCAGGAGTCCTCATGACACAATAGTGTTCACGCCTCCTCAAGACACGGCCACCCTCGCTTCATCTGGCCCTCTCTGCGACAGCCCGACATTGCGGGCACCTGTGTCCCGTATAAAGGGGAGAGAAGGGTCAGGTGGGGTGAAGACTGGGGATTCGGACAGAGCTCTCCTGAGGGTGTCAAATGCTTGGCATTCCACAGACCAGATAGAGTCACAGTTTTTTCCACAATAGCTTGAAGAGGGATGCTGTGATGGAAGAAAATCCCCCTCACAAACCTCCTGTAATAGGAACCCAAGCCCAGGAAACTTTTGAGCTGAGTCTGGTCTGGAGTGGGGTGGGTCAGCTTTTAATGGAATCATCTGATCCGTCAGATCAGTCTGAATTTGTGACCCAAAAAAACTCCCCCTCCTTCCTCATCAAGTGGCATTTGTCCGGGTGCAATTTCAGACCTGCAGCTGTGATCCTCTCCAACACCTCCCGCAGGGAGTCCAGGCTTGTCTCAAATGAGCTTCAACAGGTCGTTAAGGTACACCAAGCACCTCTGACATGGGACACCAGCAAGCACATTCATCTCTAAAAGGTTGCATGGGCGTTTAGGCCAAGCTCATAACTTTGAACTCCCACCTTCAGATGTGAAAAAATAAGTCTTTGGCTTGGATTCCTGTGTCAGCAGGACTTGCCAGTACTGACTTCGAATGTCTAGGGTGGAGAACCATGAGGACCCAGCCACCAAGTCCAGGGACTCATCAAATTTGGGTAGGGGGTAGAAGTCCTTTCTGGTGACATTGTTCAACAGTCTGTAATCCGTGAGGTGTTCTTCTTGGGCAAGAGTCCCAAGAGCTTAAAGTATCTCTTTAAATATCTCGTCCAGCCTCCTCTCAACAAGCTTGTGGCACTTTAATGGGCTGAGCATCACTGGTGTCAATGGTGTGCTCCACCAGGTGAGTTATGCTCTGTGTGCAGAGGCAACATATTGTCATACGCTCCCTTGCAAAGACACTTTATATCGTGAGCCAGGACATGCAAGGACTCTCCAGGCCTTCTGTGTCTGTTGTGAAACTCTGAGCGCAGCAACACAAGCTGGTTATTCTGTCCGTACTGCCTCTGTAGCGCCCCGGCTAGAGATGTGTGGTCCCTCCTGTCCTTGTGACTTAAGAGGAGGCATTCAGCAGGCATTCAGCAGCTTCAACCGACAGGCAAAGAGCTAACTGTAAACATGTCTAAACGAAAACGTGCCTTAGCTGGATTGGGGAGCTGCTAAGGACCTTACTCTCTGCGCTCACTCTGTGTGACTTTTTGTTGTTGGTGTATGTTAATGACAAAGTTTACAGTATGTTCCACCACTTACAGCAAATATTGATCACATGTTGATCACAGAAACTAGTAGTTAGCGCGCAGACCTCACAGCTAGGAGACCAGGGTTCAATTCCACCCTCGGCCATCTCTGTGTGGAGTTTGCATGTTCTCCCCGTGCATGCGTGGGTATTTTCTGGGTACTCCGGTTTCCTACCACATTCCAAAAACATGCTAGGTTAATTGGTGACTCCAAATTGTCCATAGGTATGAATGTGAGTGTGAATGGTTGTTTGTCTATATGTGCCCTGTGATTGGCTGGCGACCAGTCCAGGGTGTACCCCGCCTCACGCCCAAAGACAGCTGGGATAGGCTCCAGCACCCCGGCGACCTTCATGAGGAAAAGCGGTAGAAAATGAATGAATGAATGATCACAGAAAATGGAATATTGACCATAACCTGAATATTGACTGCATATAAACATAGCGACTGTGAGGTGGAAGGTAAGTGAGGGCCAACTGTTAATGCTGCAGGAGTTTAAAAGTGACAGTAACGCACACATGCCCACAAGCCAGCCTGGAAAGGAGCGTTATGTAAGTGCTGACAGTAGGAAGCAGTAATGAGGCACTCCATATAAATGAATGCTGTGAGCAGACCAGGGTAAGAAGGAAACAATTTGGGTAGAAGTTTTTTTTTTTTTTTACTTGTTATTTTTTTGGATTTGATGAATTACACGTAAAAATGGATAAATATGAAAACAAACACAGGTGAAATACATGAATAATTATCTAAAACATAACATTTGCAGAGAGTTGTATTGATAACCGGTCACTAAAGGAAGCATGAGTGTGGTCTTTCAGATCTGTGCTGAAGCATGGTACACTTCCTCAGCATGGCTAAAAGAGTTGGACATGAACATGATATGCTTGCTCATGCACGGGCACACAATGTAGACGTGAAGCATAATCGATTTGATCATTCCTAGCTGCATTTATTAATTTATTAGTCATTTGATAACTGCAACATTACACAATATAAATAAATTATATTATTTTAAATAAGGCACAAATTCCAAGTCCGTGCTGCGCACAAACATGACGTAGATACCTTATCTAATTAATGTGACCGCTCCTCCAGCAAATTATTAATAATAATTTAATTAGTTTGAAAGCCGTGATGTGAGGTAGTACTGTTCCATTCCTTTAGAGCAGTCATTTCCAACCAGGGGCATGCGTACCCCTAGTGGTACGCAAACAAATTGCAGGGGGTATGTGGAAACATTTCCAAGATGATACAGTCAATATTCATAGTTATTTCATAATAAGCCAAACAATAAAATAGAACATGTGCGCTAAAAGTTTCTTCAGGAAGACAATAACCTGTGGCATAGTGGCGGAAAAATTATAACAGTTGAGTTACATTCTACTTAGAATTATCAACACATATGAGTGAGGGGGTACTCATAGTATGACACTAAGGCTCTGGGGATACACAAGACAAAAAAGTTCGGGAAACACTTCTTTACAGCAACCCTTTGTATTGAGTTGGGGTCTACTATTTTTTTTAGATTTTCCAGAATCTGCACCTATTCCAGCTTTATTTCCTTTGATTTGTGCTTCCTGCCAAAACGGTCTGTTTTAATTTATCCCACCGACAGCCCGCCTGTGATTGGTCACATGCCCAAAGTGCTTCCTAACTTTGAACCATATAAGGAAGTCCCCTCCTCTGTGACATCACAAAGGGGCAGTTATACCACACCTTTTGAAACTGAGCATTTTGAGCCATCCCAATTTTCTTTCAGGGCTCACTTCCAAATATGCAAACCTAATTATCTGAAACTTTGGCATTGTTTAACACGAGAAAACTACATTCTAACTACATTTATAGGTCAGAATAGTGGAAAAAGCACAATAGGTCCTCTTTAAAAGAAAAAGCTCCATCTTCCAGATATTGTGATTCACTGCTTTGCTGAGCAAATGGGTTCTAATAGTAAGTAGTGAATATAATCCCTCAATCCACTACTTTGTTGGGATCGGGAATCTGTATATCTGGAACCAGTGTGACCCTTCTCCAGAGTTTCATGGACATTTTACAAACTAAAAAACAAGCAATTACAAAAATACTTCTTAACTTTTTGGTAGCAGTAAAAAGAATGTGGGAAAAACTGAGCCATTTTACAAGTTGAACTAAATCTATGATACTTGGCAGTTCAAAACTGTTTAGGAGGCAGTAAAAGTGGGTCACAAGGGAGACAAGAGAATTGCTGCACAGAGATGTGTATAATAAAATTATAACCATGAATAAATATGAGCAACAGACAATTGCAACAGAGGTTTTTTACCAAGTCCCAAAAAGCTGGCCGGAAGGGGAGTGCAAGCATGTGTAAGTAAATAAGCTTATCATTTCCAGATAATTAAATCCCTTTTTTTTTCATCAATGAAGTCTGGTGTCTGGATTTTTTTGTAAGTTTGTTTTGCTTAAAGTCTCCAAAGACTGTGATGAATGAGTCCAATCCCTCTTGAGAATCCAGTGGAGACTTTTCCAAACGTTAACTATGCAACAGTAAATATCCCCGCAAACAAACACAGTAACTGGGAATGTTTTGCTTTGTTTTGTAGTCCTTGTCATCCTTGTGCCTCTACAGGAGGTTAGTAATACCGACGCCCACATTTTCCAAAGTTGTCATGAGATTGACATTCAGTATACTTTGATCCCTAAAGCAGGAACAGGTTTACTTCCTACTGAGTCATTGTTGTGAGGGGGGAAAAAAGCAATGACTAAGCCTGTCTTAAGCCTGCAAAACCTTTTAAGCTTTCTTTGTGGCAAGGGCACAAGACACATAATTTTGATGTCACATCTAATCCTGCAAACCTCCATCTTCCAGCCTTCTTTTAAGTAAGCTTTCCATGTGTATGAATGTGTATGAGTAAAAAAAAAACATTTACTATTTCCATCCTTTGTCTCTTTTTACTCCGGCAGCGGTCTGAACAGTTTCTTACAAGTTGTGAAACATTTGTTTACTCATCCACCTATTATTATGATAGTATGGAATCAATAACACCCCAGTGAGTTTCTACACCACTTGAGATAAAACAGAATAGAAAATAGAATAAAACCTGGAGAAAAACCCACACAAGGATGGGAGAACATGCAAACTCCATACAGAAATGTTACAGAGATTTAAATACTGAAATTCTAACTTTTACTGCAGACATGCCAATCATTCATTCATTCATTTTCTACCGCTTTTTCCTCACGAGGGTCGTGAGGGGTGCTGGAGCCTATCCCAGCTGTCTTCGGGCAAGAGGCGGGGTACACCCTGGACTGGTCGCCAGCCAATCACAGGGCACATATAGACAAACAACCATTCACACTCACATTCATACCTATGGACAATTTGGAGTCGCCAATTAACCTAGCATGTTTTTGGAATGTGGGAGGAAACCGGAGTACCCGGAGAAAACCCACGCATGCACGGGGAGAACATGCAAACTCCACATACATGCCAATCATTATAATAATAATAATAATAATAATAATGAATTTTATTTGTATAGCGCTTTTCAAAATACTCAAAGACACAGAAGAATGGACTTGAATAAAAGCAAGTAAACAGAGCAAAATATACATTAAAATACAACATTCATTCGTTAATACACAGTTAAAACATGAGAAAAGCTGGGCGGGGCACAGCAGTCAGGTATAAAAAGTTTAGACATTAAAAACAGATCTAAAGAGGTGTTTTTTTTGTTGTTTTTTGAAACAGGGAAGGTCAGGGCAAGCACGAAGTGAATGGGGTAAAGAGTTCCAGAGGGTGGGGGGCAGCGATGGCGAAGGTCACCCCAGGTACTATAGCACACTCTTGCCAACATGAAGCATTCTTATTCAATTATAAAGCAGAATGTGTAATATAGGGTTGCACGGTGCTCAAGTGGTTAGCGTGCAGGCCACACAGTTAGGTGACCGAAGTTCAATTCCACCCTCGGCCATCTCTGTGTGGAGTTTGCATGTTCTCCCAGTGCATGCGTGGGTTTACGGTTTCCTCCCACTTTCCAAAAACATGCTAGGTTAATTGGCGACTCCAAATTGTCCATAGAGTGTGAATGGTTGTTTGTCTTTATGTGCCTTGTGATTGGCTGGCGAAGACATCTTGACGGAAGACAGCTGGGATAGGCTGGGATAGAGAGCACCCTCTCCGACCCTCGTGAGGATAAGCAGTAGAAAATGAATGAATGAATGAATGAAAGATTTCCCACTTTAAATGAAGAAAAAAAAAACCTCTGCAGCTGTCACGATTCTCCATATCAAACCAGACATCTGCCCTCAGACTCAAGTTTCTCTACTGTGCACACAAAGTTGATACTTTTTCTTTATCTGATCACACAGACCTTTCCCACCAATCAACATATATTAAATTACCCCGAGGCGTGTAAGAGCCACCTGGTTTGTTCTAATCTCCGTGCAGGTGTAGAAACATGATTCTGATCAAGTGTTAAGAGCTTTCTGTCCAATCTCACGTTGCTACAGTGGGTCAGCGTTCAAAGGATACTATATGTGCAGTTTTAATTATTTAAAATGATTTGTAGCTGGTTAATGTAATATGGTGGTTATAGTTTTCACTTGTATAATACTTCACTTGTTAATAAAGATGCACTTTGGCGCCTCAGTAGCCTTCACCCACGCTTAATCACATAGAGCTACTGCTTAGCTTTTTGTATTACTTTCATCAAAGTCCTGCGTTCATCTGTTATGGTTGAAGAGTCATGTCTTTTGGTGTGATCAAGGTCGTACTAGACAGAGGAACGGGAAGAACGCGTGAGACAAACCTTCTGTAAGCTTGCATTGATTTCTCAAATTCACAGCCACAGAGGAAGACAGAAGTGTTGAAAATGTACAAACGTCACGTTATCTATCTGTTAATTTGATACACTTAATGCAATTGTGTTTTTGTGTGTGTGTGTGTTGCTGGTGGCATTTGCTGTTTACTATTCCAGTGTTACCTCAGTCAGGATGTGTGCTCACCGCTCCTGTGCTGTTATCTCCCCCCTGAGCCCAGGATAAGACAGGACAGGCTTTCCTTTCCTTTGTCAGTCCTCACCAGGCTGCTCCGGCTCCTGGTGTTTGTGTTCTATGTTGACCTGGGAAGAGAAGAGCGAACGTGAGGGCTCAGTGGATATGACAAAGCTGATCTTTAATATCACTTTGCTGTCAATCTGCTCTCTCCGAACAATCACAGGGCCATCTTGCCTCCTTCAGAGTGGGAAACTTAAGCCTGTGTGCCACATGCTGGTCTGTGGAATCAAGTAAGGACACGGCATGTATGAAGATTTCCTTTTTGTAAACTATTTTTTTAACCTTTCAATAATTGTTTGACAATAAAATTTAGCGGTGTCACCAAAGCTTGTGAGATACATGGTCTACCAGAATCAATGATAACTTTAAGAAAAGTCCAATGAAAAAATATTTAAAAACAATATATGGTCTCCGTGTGGAGTTTGCATGTTCTCCCCATGCATGCGTGGGTTCCTCCCGCATTCCAAAAACATTCCAAATATATTGATATTGTACTATGAAAGCAATTGAAATTATAATTCTGTTTTCTATTATTTTCTACAGCTTCATTTTTTTATAATAATGTTAAAAATGAAGAAATAATCTAGGCTAAAGCTATCCTATCTAGTGTGACTGGTGTATGTCCCACCGAATCATTGAGCATGAACTGATGAAGCCTGCTCGGATGAGAGGCAAAATGTCTACTAAGACAACCTGAACACTTCAGTTGTGTTCAGTGACCTGAGAATACAATGACCTGGATAATTGAGAGGTATGAATGTGAGTGTGAATGGTTATTTGTCTATATGTGCCCTGTGATTGGCTGGCGACCAGTCTAGGCTGTATCCCGCCTCTCACCAGCTGGGATAGGCTCCAACACCCCAGCGACCCTGGTGAGGAAAAGCGGTAGAAAATGAATATTTCACATTTTCCTATTCATTAATCAAGATAATTTCTCTGGCCTTTGCGAATAAGATATCCACATTTCCGAGGTGACAGAGGATTATTAACACATGATAATAGAGACATACATGAATTCCGACCTGCCTGTCAGATGAACGCCTATTGCACTGTAAGTAGGCTACCAACTGGAAACTTAATCACGATCAGCTCATCACTAAGAGTCTGAATTACAGCGGCAATGTAATATAATACGTCTGGATACAGCTTCCACCCAGCCGAACAGAAATGACATACTGTATTCAGTAATTACCTTAGGCCAGATAGCGCCGATCTGTCTGCACTGACATTCTATCTACCAGATAATGATGACCTGCTGAAATATGAAAATGATAAACACTTTGAGGAACAAGCTGGTGAGCAGTTCTTCCAATTCCCTAAAAGAATATTACTTTTTTTTGGACAGCTACATGTAGTAATGGATTTCTTCATGGAGCTAGATGATCATTTAACAGTAGTTGTAATGCATTTCACTTTGGTAGCTTTGGTAGGACAGAGTATGGTTCACACTGTACATTTACTGTACAGTCCAATATTAAATGACTGTAAGCCTTGGTGGCACGGCGGTCTAGTGGTTAGCGCGCAGACCTCACAGCTAGGAGACCAGGGTTCAATTCCACCCTCTGCCATCTCTGTGTGGAGTTTGCATGTTCTCCCCGTGCATGCGTGGGTTTTCTCCGGGTACTCCGGTTTCCTCCCACATTCCAAAAACATGCTAAGTTAATTGGCCACTCCATATTGTCCATAGGTATGAATGTGAGTGTGAATGGTTGTTTGTCTATATGTGCCCTGTGATTGGCTGGCAACCAGTCCAGGGTGTACCCCCGCCTCTTGCCCGGAGACAGCTCCAGCACCCCCGCGACCCTCGTGAGGAAAAAGCGGTAGAAAATGAATGAATGAATGAATGTAAGCCTTGGGTCCTTGACTTTACCTAGTATTACATTGAACTGTTTGCAGCCTCTATTTTCCCGTTTAGTTGTTTTAGCTGTTCTTCACTTTATGCCCTTGTCACAGTGTTATCTCTGTGGAGGTCACAACACGGGGAAAAAAAGTATGGCACTAAAACTGAGATGTTGGTTATAAATAATGAATGATGTTTGTGGCTATTTTGTCTGTGATGTGCACTCGCAGTCTGCAGTGCAACAGTGGGTTAAAACATATATATATATATATATATATATATATATTTGTGGGTGTGTATGTGTGTTGATGTATTAGGTGTTCAATGATACAATAAAAACAATTGTACAATTTAAACAATACAATTCATGGTTAGGTGTGGTTCTATATGTTTTTGTTATAGTTAAGTTTAACTTAAGATTGAGTTTGACTTAAGATTGAGTTCATATTTTGGGAAACGGGTACGGGTAAATGAAAAAAAAACAAGAGAACAAACACTCAAGAAACTGCAACGTTGTGAGTGGACAGTAAAAATTTGCATATTTCATGCATATTTACAAATGGTTATTAATCATGATTAATTAGTTTGAAAATCGGGATTTATTTGATGAAATTAATTTGACAGCCTGTCAAATGCTAACATGTATGAGTTTATATTATGTCTTATTTTACGTTATGATGTCTACTATATTTTGTAATATGCCCCTAAATGTGACTATAGGGGTGTTATTTCTTACCTAGATGGCTCTAATAGTGTTAAAAACATATTAAGAAGATCATAAACAGCTTTCTAAGCTCTAACTATGAAAATGTCTATCCATCCGTTTTCTATGCCGCTTATCCTCACTAGAGCCGAAGGGGTTTCACTATGAAAATATTCCATATATAAATTAGGAATCCTACTTTGAAATTCTCTTATCACTGCCAATTGACTGCAATAAACGAGGGCTTGTGGTATGATTCTATCTTTGCCAAAACATAATCTCTATTAGGACAGTTATGTAAGAAAATAATAATTATTAAAGGTCATCTTTAAATAGTTTCAACAAAGACACTTTTAAGCCAGCATGCAAAGACAGGAGTTATAGAATATAACACCATGAAAAGGTGTCTCATTAGACCCAAGCTTAATTAAAGATTATTATAGAGGTTGGCAGAAGAAAAGGGAGACCTGAGGCTGAATTCACAACCTCTGCCTCCCGCTGCATTGGCCCTGTTTAATTGTCTCATGTTCTTTAATCACAATACAAACACATTAGCACTTTTCTCTTCATTTCACATGAATAGAGAACCTGTAGTATTGTTGGGTACAAAACTCTTTTTGGTGGGGGATTATGTTGACCTTTTATGTCGCCTACAACTCCCACACACTCACAAAATCTAACAGCCAGCGACGTTGCCATAAAATGAAACGAAGCACATTAATACTCTGCAATGTGGAGGCACCATTCATTTCCTCCAGCCAGACATGCAACATTAGCACATTTGCAGTCTCTGTCAGTGGGCATTACCCATTTGAATTGCATGAAGCTGTCCCTCCTCAAGCGCCAATCTCTGAGAAAAGAAAAAAAATGAACGTCTATAGCTGTGTGGGACTTTAAAATGAACAATGACCCTTGCGTCCTTGCAGGATATTTCTCCCCCGTCTTTATTGCACTGGTCCTTTCCCCTCTGTGTTCTAATATATGAAAGAGCAGACCTCCAGGTTCTGTGTAGTGTGGGCATGTTTGCTTGAAAAACGTCCCATGAGTGTCTGTCTTACATTGTTTTACACAATAAATTAAACCTGAGAACTAAAAAAAAAAAACATGCTTTAGTGTAATGTAATGTGCAATAAATGTGGGGGCTGTTGAGCAGCGTGCAGTGACTCACTATAGTGACCCTGTGACTCACTATACTGGAGTGCTGAATGGCTTCATCCACAGTGAGAAAGTGAACGTCAACCCACATTAAAACTGCAGCAGGTCAAAGCAGGTGGAATTGGTTTTATCGGTCTTTTGGCTTTTGTCATGAACACTTCACAGTCATGTACTCACTGCTGAAGTCCTTCATTGGTCATAGATATCATAAATAAGGATAAGAAATGCAGCTCAATACTATATTTTGATTTATTCATGTGGTATCCGTTACTGTTCAGACCAGACATAGCTGTCCATCTTTATTTTGTAAAAATAATGGAATTACTAAATATATTACAGCTTATTTATAAGTTTATTTACGTTTTCTCACACGCCTGCCAGCTGCTGCCAATGAAATAGACGCTCTTTCAACTATAACTTCATTCATTCATTCATTCATTTTATACCGCTTTTTCCTTACAAGGGTCGCAGGGGTGCTGGAGCCTATCCCAGCTGTCACAGGGCACATATAGGCAAACAACCATTCACACTCAGATTTATACATATGGACAATTTGGAGTCGCCAATTAACCTAGCATGTTTTTGGAATGTGGGAGGAAACCGGAGAACCCGGAGAAAACCCACACATGCACGGGGAGAACATGCAAACTCCACACAGAGATGGCCGAGGGTGGAATTGAACCCTGGTCTCCTAGCTGTGAGGTCTGTGCGCTAACCACTCGACCGCCAACTATTACTTACCTTTTCTAATATTTTGTAATGTTCAGGATGTTATGTATAGTCCATTCATTTTCTGTACCGCTATTCTTCTCGAGGGTTGCGGGCATGCTGGAGCCTATCCCAACTGCCTTCAGACGAGAGGCGGGGGCCAGCCAATCACAGAGCACATATAGACAAACAACCATTCACACTCACATTCATACCTATGGACAATTTGGAGTCGCCAATTAACCTAGCATGAATGTGGGAGTACCCTGAGAAAACGGGGAGAACATGCAAACTCCACACAGAGATGCCCGAGTGTGGAATTGAACGCAAGTCTCCTAGCTGTGTGGCCCACATGCTAACCACTTCTGCATGGCATTCCATATATAGTGACGTTACATTAAATGTCTAAATGTGATTCCAGTCACATTTGAATTAGACCTCAAGCTGAGCCCATTATAACACATTATGCATAAGTCAAATTATTTTTCCCACATGCCTGCAAATAGTGCTCATTTGTGCACTTAAAAAAAAACCCTCTCACTTGCTTACTCAAATTAATTAGCCTGAGGTAAATTGCCTCAGTCACCATGTGGTGGGGCTTCGGAAGAAAAAAAGCGCACAGATAAAAACAGAACAATGGATTTCCTGAATGCAATTAGCAAAAAAAAGAAAAAGTCTCGCCGGCAAAGAGCAAATGTCCTGCCTCCGTTGAGCATTTAGTTCATGCAGGGAAAAGAACTGGACTGATAACGTTTCTCCCCTCACGCTCCCAGTTTATAAGAATTCAGGATAATGTCAGACTTAATTTTCATTCTGCAGCTGTGAACACAGCAGGCATGGTATTCAGAACGCTTCACTCATGATTGCTGTAAAATTGTAATCTTCACATCTTTTCTACCAAAATGGCTGACAGTAGGAATACATGCCATCTGCAGATCTTCACAATGATTTGAAACAAAAGGATGCAAATCTTTCATTCATTCATTTTCTATCGCTTATCCTCACGAGGGTCGCGGGGGTGCTGGAGCCTATCCCAGCTGTCTTCGGGCGAGAGGCAGGGTACACCCTGGACTGGTCGCCAGCCAATCACAGGGCACATATAGACAAACAACCATTCACACTCACATTCATACCTATGGACAATTTGGAGTCACCAATTAACCTAGCATGTTTTTGGAATGTGGGAGGAAACCGGAGTACCCGGAGAAAACCCACGCATGCACGGGGAGAACATGCAAACTCCACACAGAGATGGCCGAGGGTGGAATTGAACCCTAGTCTCCTAGCTGTGAGGTCTGCGCGCTAACCACTCGACCGCCGTACCGCCGAGGATGCAAATCACTTTTTGTATTTATTCAATCCATCCATCTTTTCTATGCCTCTTATTCTCACTCATGGGTGTATGCTGGAGCCTATCCCGGCTGACTTCGGGCAAAAGACAGGCAAAATACACCCTGAACTGGTTGCCAGTTAATCGCAGGGTATATATTGAAAAATGTTCAATATATTTCTTACTTATGGACAATTTAATGTCACTAATTAACTTAACATGTATGCTTTTGGAAACCAGAACCAGAATACCCAGAAAAAAAAACACACACAAGGGGAGAACATGCAAACTCCACACAGAGATGTTCAACGGAGATTCAAACTCAGATCTTGCAGATCTCCTGACTGTGTGGCCACCGTGCTGTTTATTCAACCATTTCTGGAAATTACAGACTATTATGGAAACATCAGCTTTACACAGCTGCCTTGCTGGAATATGGCTCATAGTGATGTTGAGATACTCCATACCTCTCCATTGTCATTGGAAGGTCGTGCAGTGAAAAAATATTATCACCACCAGACTGTGACTAACACAGCAGCACGGCATGGGCAATACTTAGGAGTTTCAAACAGCTGCGTATAGCGCAATTAACAAACTACAAAATATTCCATTCACTGATCATCATGGAGCCAGTAGTATACCTGTAGTATTTCTTCAAATAATGCCCATTTATTCACCCAACATTTATTGGAGGTAGGGTTTTTTTTTTTAGTGCAAATGCATTTTAGAATAACATTTTATTCAGATAACTTCTACCAAGGGCTGCATGGTGGACGAGTGGTTAGCGCGCAGACCTCACAGCGAGGAGACCAGGGTTCCATTCCATGTTTGCATGTTCTCCCCGTGTATGCATGGGTTTTCTCCGGGTACTCCGGTTTCCTCCCACATTCCAAAAACATGCTAGGTTAATTGGTGACTCCAAATTGTCCATAGGTATGAATGTGAGTGTGAATGGTTGTTTGTCTATATGTGCCCTGTGATTGGCTGGCGATCAGTCCAGGGTGTACCCCGCTTCTCGCCCGAAGACAGCTGGCATAGGCTCCAGCATCCCCCGCGACCCTCGTGAGGAAAAGCGGTAGAAAATGAATGAATGAATGAACTTCTACCAAGGGCTGCACAGTGGTCGAGTGGTTAGCACACAGACCTCACAGCCAGGAGACCAGGGTTCAATTCCATGTTTGCATGTTCTCCCCGTGCATGTGTGGGTTTTCTCCGGGTACTCCGGTTTCTTCCCACATTCCAAAAACATGCTAGGTGAATTGACGACTCCAAACTATCCATAGGTTTGAATGTGAGTGTGAATGGTTGTTTGTCGATATGTGCCCTGTGATTGGCTGGCGACCAGTCCAGGGTGTGCCCCGCCTCTCGCCCAAAGACAGCTGGGATAGGCTCCAGCATCCCCCGTGACCCTCGTGAGGATAAGCGGTAGAAAATTAATAAATGAACTTCTACCAATGGTATATTTTGCTGGTTTAATTTCCCGATTGATCCCCTAACACCCAGTCAGTGGGGCTCTGCAGTGCCGGTCCCAAGCACAGATACATTGGTTATGTCATAATCCCAAAAGGGAATCCCAAAACCAAGCCCAACAAATCATGTGAGTGACTTGTGTCAACCCCTGGTGGGAGACGCATAAATACAACTACTGTATACTTATCAATATTTAAGTGTGTATGTCTTCCACCAAAAGGCAGAGTTCTCAGACAATTATAATCTTGCACTTGGAGTGCAGAAAAATGACACTCTCACAGCAGTGTGTGATCAACACTCCCATCAAGACTCCTAGAGTTGCTTTGTGAATTTCTGAAGAGCAGCATCATCATTCATCTTATTTCATTACTCACGTAGCATACTACACATTTCAAATGGGGGAGCAGATGTACGAGCTGATTGATGGGATTTGTACAACAGAAGCCTGTCGTGCATTTCACGTTTGATGATACAGTTTTGCACCATTAGTAAGAAGATGCAAGACAGATGTCAGGAAACGAGGATGACTTGACTTCTAAATTACTTTCTTCTCGCTTCGCCTTCTGCTTTAATTCAGACATACTGTTGTTTTAATTTGCCAAGTTTCATTCTGAGCTACGGACATGATAAAAGACCCGAGGAAATACAGTTGCCTGCAAATTATAGACATTATAATATAGCAACACTTTAGGCGACATCCATTCTCATGAGACAAATGCATATCTCCGCAATATGGTTCAATTCAGTAAACCTTCAAGTTTATTTTGTTAGGATTTCAAAAGTAAGCATCGACATGGGAGCAACAACACAATCCTCAATTGCCTAATAACTGTGTATTATGTACTATATTTGCAGTCGGATAAATGTACACTGCTGGAAAAGTGTTATCAGCACAAACAATCTTCAGGACCACCATTCTTGTTTTGGTTATATCGTATTCTACATATGACAGAAAAGACAACAGCAGTAGATGAAACTGGCAAAGAGAAGTCATTTTGGAGACAAATAGACACACGATGGTGTGTACAGTATATAAAACACATGTTACGTTAAATGTGCACAAAGCTGATCTGATACGCTTCCGTCAAATGAGCGTGTGTCTTATTCCATGAAGTCATCATAAAACATGTATGCTATGTACAATATAACAATTTTGTTCATTTTAAATTAGCAGTACACACACAGTGGTGACAATAACCTGCATTCACTGGCCACAACATTAGCTACACTTGCACAGTACCACAAGAGGGGCATCAATTATTACACCCCTCTCAATATGTTGAAGTATGCACCTTGCAATCTTCTTTCATAATTTACACGATGCATTTCAGAAGACAGTGAGCACGATCGTGCATCAGTCACTGACAGTGTTTGGGGTTTTTTCTGTCTGCTTGCTTCGGCTGGTTTAGTTGGTATTATAAAGTCAGTTGGTAAACTGCTTATTGTACTGAACGTGGTACTTTTGAAAAAAATAGGGTCAACAAAGCTGACAGATTTACCATGTTGGCATGAATCACAAACTTCACATAGCTCATTAAAACATAATTAAAGAATAACGTCTGAAAGATCACTTATACACAGTGCACATATAAATTAATAATAACACATACAGCGTATAGCAAACTGATTTTACTAATATTTGAGGAGGCACATTTTAAATGTATAAAATTTGAGGTATCATTTGAGGCACCCTTTGGGGTGTCCTGATCTGTATTTGTTTGTGTAAGCTCTTTTACTCATGAACTGTACTCATAAATGGTAAATATTTGGTGAAAGATGAAAGACGTTTGCCTATCCTACTTTCCTGACAAATACACCAAATCAGTGTTCACTACAATATTTGGTACACATCTTTGGGGGACTGGGATTTGAGCAGGATTGGTTAAAAAGCATGGTCGCCATCAAGCACAACATCTTTGCAGGGGTAAGGGTGAGACTTCGCAAATAATTGCCGATAAGTAATTGACCATTTTTCTATGATTATCAAACTTTATGGATATTTCTATTAAATGAATGCTCGCATATCTTCTAAAACACTATGACTACAATCCATAAGGGGGCGCCACAAATGTCAGTCCATCCATTTTCTTATCCTGACGAGGGTCGTGGGCGTGCTGGAGCAGGCTTAAAGATTTTTGTGCATCAGTGTATTTGAGAAGAATTTGAATGACAAAAATCTGCCTTCAGCAAGTTAACAAGTTAAAAGTTATCTTAATGTACAGACAGCAAAGTAGGGCATAGGAAATAATTCAGTGTTATCCCCAAACTCAGAAAACACAAGTGAAGTCAGGCCTCCGAGTTTAAGTAGGTCACACAGAGAACATGATCTATACACCAGATTTTTTTTTTTCCAGCTTTTTGTGCTTTATAGCAGTGATAGAAGAAAGCTGTTTTGACACGACTGGCGTTATATCTGCACAACACAGCTGAGAGTCAAGGGAGCTCACAGGTTGAGGCAGGCAACACTTTCACATCTCGCTGTAAACACCTTTTTGAAGCTCGCTGCAAGCACTCTGTGGCAGGTTGTGACAAAATAGAAATAACCTGAAGAACCATGCATGTAAATTCAAATAACACCTTCTTCGTCACTACAGAAAGAGATTTTTTTTTTTGTTTGTTTGTTTAGGCACTACCAGGCACAGAGGTATTGATAGCAGGTAGCACAACTACAATCGCAAATACACATCTGACCTAATTTCTGTCAATGATGACTGAATTGAATTGTAACTTTGAAAAAATATACCATTTATATATATACCGTATTTTCTGGACTATAAGTTGCTCTGGAGTATAAGTCGCACAAGGCCAAAAATGCATAATTAGGTAGAAAAAAAAATATATAAGTCGCTCTGGAGTATAAGTCGCATTTTTTGCAGATAATTAATTTTACAAACAACTTACTACAAAAAAAAAATCCTCCAAATTAGCCGATACCCAAAGGTACGGCTTTTGAACAATGGCTGGGATTGAACAAATTCAAAACATGCATATGGAGTGAACATACTAAATACGATACAATTAGCGCCACACACCTCAAAGCGATCAAAATCTCATTTTCTAACAGCCGGCATGTATGATCCACATGTACTGTGTAATCCACATATTGTATAAATTGCATGATGCCTGCTAGTGGAAGTTATATTTAGTGCTCTAAGCAGCATGTGCTCTTTCAGCTTGTGCTGGTGTTTTCTATTTACAAAGCATGCAGCTCCGTCGAATCAAGGAAGCAGTGTGTTTTTGTTTTACAGCCTGAGCACTGATACAGCCCTTACGAAAAGAAAATATATTTATTAATATATTACTTTAAATATATTGTATTATATTATAATATATTATTTTTCCATTATATTTTCCAATACATTATATATTATAAATACATGGAATAATATATTTTTGTACATATATTATACAATATATTATATATTCATGTAATATATGGCAATATATTGCAGAATATACAAATGATTACCGCTTTCAATATATTGAAATATATTAAATCCAAATATATAATATATGAGTTTATATATCCCAAATTATATGCAATTTTATATATGTAAAAATATAGTCCTTTTTTGGTCTTGATTTTTTATATGTATCAATATATACACATATATGATCTATGCATATATTGCAATATATTGGAAAGTATAAACATAAGATCCCATATATGGAAATATATTTCCTAATACATTGCATTATATTTGCCAATATACCGGAATATATTTTTTTTCCATAAGGGAGGTTAGCGGCATTGAGCAAAATTGTGGTGAGAGAGAGCAATCGAGAAAGCAGAGTGGGCAGCCGAGATGGAGTCGCTAATCAACCTTGACCTGAAACTCTGCCAAATCCACGACACTTCAACCTGCAGTGACCGCAGGAGGAGAAAGAGTTGCTCTTTTTATTGACTTTACCTTTGCGTTGGCCTGCTTAATGAAAATAAAACGAAGGCGTGAACGTCTCAGTCTTGCTGACCCTTCCACTAGCTCATTATGCTTCAAAATTAGTTGTGTGAATGCATAAGCATTCACACTTATAATTATGTATTAGCATGCTAAATACACACCCTCTTGGTAGCGCACATATGCACTTCATAATATGAATATATTGATGCTCACAAGTCTTTCTCTTTTCTGTGTATTCTAAAGATATAAAAACAGATAGAAACAGCTCATTACTGCACATAATGCCAAACACTGAGTGCCTATAAAGCCTTTTGAAAAAAACAAAAAGTGCCAAAAATGCGGCGTTTATATACATATAGTATAATGTGTTGCATTATGAACCAAGCTACACTAATATTTTTATCATCATTATTAACTCCTTTAATCCCAGCCATTTTTCAAAAGCCATCCCTGTCAGTGCCGGGCATTTTTGACAATGTGATTGATATACACTGTACGGCCATTGGTCGATTTACCACTGCGCAGGGTACGCTTCGCCTGGTGCGCTGTTTTGTCACGAAATTGTCACTTCGCCAAGTTTAAAATGTGGACACCGGCCCTGGTGCGCCGCCATGCCCCTTTTCGGCGCAGTCCAGTCTACCAAATTGGCTGCGCTGGACCAAATTACCACTGTGTGAGCTGCGCCTCCCTGCGCCACATTGCACTGCTCCACAAAATTAGAGCCAATTGACTATAATAATAAGGGATTACTAAGGTATACTGCTTATGGAGGACAACATGAAGATAAACGTCATATTGAATGGTCAAAAAATCTCCGTAAAATATTTGGACAATTGATAGCCATGTTATCTATATTTGATACTTGTGTATCAATACGTTAGTGGAAGAGAAAATTCTTCAATACATCACATTACCGATATTACAGTGGGGCAAAAAAGTATTTAGTCAGCCACCAATTGTGCAAGTTCTCCCACTTAAAAAGATGAGAGAGGCCTGTAATTTTCATCATAGGTACGCTTCAACTATGAGAGACAAAATGAGAAAAAAAAATCCAGATAATCACATTGTTTGATTTTTAAAGAATTTATTTGCAAATCATGGTGGAAAATAAGTATTTGGTCACCTACAAACAAGCAAGATTTGTGGCTCTCACAGACCTGTAAGTTCTTCTTTAAGAAGCTCCTCTGTCCTCCACTCGTTACCTGTATTGATGGCACCTGTTTGAACTGGTTATCAGTATAAAAGACACCTGTCCACAACCTCAGACAGTCACACTCCAAACTCCACTATGGCCAAGACCAAAGAGCTGTCAAAGGACATCAGAAACAAAATTGTAGACCTGCACCAGGCTGGGAAGACTGAATCTGCAATAGTTAAGCAGCTTGGTGTGAAGAAATCAACTGTGGGAGCAATTGTGAGAAAATGGAAGACCTACAAGACCACCGATAATCTCCCTCGATCTGGGGCTCCACGCAAGATCTCACCCCGTGGGGTCAAAATGATAACAAGAACGGTGAGCAAAAATCCCAGAACCACACGGGGGGACCTAGTGAAAGACCTGCAGAGAGCTGGGACCATATTAACGAAGGCTACCATAAGTAACACACTCCGCCGCCAGGGACTCAAATCCTGCAGTGCCAGACGTGTCCCCCTGCTGAAGCCAGTACATGTCCAAGCCCGTCTGAAGTTTGCTAGAGAGCATTTGGATGATCCAGAAGAGGATTGGGAGAATGTAATATGGTCAGATGAAACCAAAATAGAACTTTTTGGTATCAACTCAACTCGTCGTGTTTGGAGGAGAAAGAATGCTGAGTTGCATCCAAACAACACCACACCTACTGTGAAGCATGGGGGTGGAAACATCATGCTCTGGGGCTGTTTTTCTGCAAAGGGACCAGGACAACTGATCCGTGTAAATGGGAGAATGAATGGGGCCATGTATCGTGAGATTCTGAATGAAAACCTTCTTCCATCAGCAAGGGCACTGAAGATGAAACGTGGCTGGGTCTTTCAGCATGACAACGATCCCAAACACACCGCCCGGGCAACGAAGGAGTGGCTTCATAAGAAGCATTTCAAGGTCCTGGAGTGGCCTAGCCAGTCTCCAGATCTCAACCCCATAGAAAATCTTTGGAGGGAGTTGAAAATCCGTGTTGCCCAGCGACAGCCCCTAAACATCACTGCTCTAGAGGCGATCTGCATGGAGGAATGGGCCAAAATACCTACAACAGTGTGTGAAAATCTTGTGAAGAGTTACAGAAAACGTTTGATCTCTGTCATTGCCAACAAAGGGTATATCACAAAGTATTGAGATGAACTTTTGTTTTTGACCAAATACTTATTTTCCACCATGATTTGCAAATAAATTATTTAAAAATCAAACAATATGATTATCTGGATTTTTTTTTCTCATTTTGTCTCTCATAGTTGAAGCGTACCTATGATGAAAATTACAGGCCTCTCTCATCTTTTTAAGTGGGAGAACTTGCACAATTGGTGGCTGACTAAATACTTTTTTGCCCCACTGTAGGTGTGTTTCATATTTAATACTACATATAAAAATATCACAGGTCAGCAGCCTGTTTTCAGACACATATTGTAAATTGTGACTTTAGTGCGATTATACATTATTCACAAGCTGTCTATTGCCTGAAATTGCCAACTGTAAAAAAAAAATACCTCAAGTTTATAGATGCCTGATATTTGCGCATTAAATATTCATGCAGGTCATTACATCTGGGATAGATTTTTGTCCCCAGCAGCTCTGGGGTGCTTCACCATTGGTGATTTTATGAAGGAAGTGGATTTATTTTAAAGTCGTATAGCTACAGATACACGCTTTTTGTGCATGCCTCCATTAAGTATTCCCAGCTCACCTGTCTGACATGTTAAAGACCTCATAATTTGGTGCCAAGGACCTTCATTGATCCTTTATGTATGTCTGTATATCCAAATGAGCTTATACGGTCACCAATACATTAATTTTCCACATTATTTTAGTCACAAGAATTTTTTTTTATTTTATTTGGGCAAATATATGAAACATTACAGTGCATTTCTTACATCAATTAAAATATAACTTTCCATTATTTACATTTGTATTCAACTATCTGATCACAAGCCCAAAAGGAGTAGGCTGAAGCAAAAGCTTATAAATGCAAGATATAATCATGTTCATGCCACAGTCTTGTTTTCCCCTGTTATTATTATCATTGTAATATTATTGTTATTATCATTATTATCATTATTGTTCTAATCTTTGTCACTATTACCATTATTATTGTTATTATTATCACCATTATTATAATCATCATTAATATTACCATTTTCATCATTATAGTTGTAACAATTATGGATTTTTTAAATTGTTTTAATTATTTAATTTTCCAGACTTCATTGCTTCTTGTAGAGTGCTGTATCATTCCATCTGTTGTTTTCTGAAATCCGCAGTATTTGTGCTTTTATTGTCAATTTATTATCCCACTTTTCCCCCCTAAGTGTAACATTTGCATGTGTCTAATCTTGTGCATTAAAAAACAAGAACTCGAGATCGTGTCTGAACAGGTGACCAACTCATTATTTGCGAACCTAATTGAAATGTCAGACCCTTGTAAGACATCTCCCTCTTGAAGCCAATGAGTCAGAGGCATTTCTAAAGTTCAGGATGAGGTTGGTTTATTTCAACACGGATGAGGTGACTTTGAGTTAAAACAATGTGAGGCATATTTAGTGAGGCGTGTGGCTGTAGCGGTATCCTATTTGTCAGCTAATCACTGACAACAATGGCCTGCTGTCATGTCAGTGTCCTTGTTTCTGGATCGACTTAGTCCTTTTCTGTCTCTTGTTTCCCTTTATCTTCGCAGGAGCAAGTTCAACTCGAGTGTGGACTGTAATCTCATACCTTGACATTTTCTTCCAGCTTTCATAGACAAATGCTCAAGCTTGCAAGCTTTTTTTTTACCTCCCAGTCACCTAGTAACACGTATTATTCTCCAAGGCCATTTGTTCTATATATACAATAACAATATAATAATAGTAATATTATTAGAAATGCCGTGGCTGTTTGTGGTTCGCTGAAAAATGTGAACTCATTTGTAGGCATCATACATTCAGCTGCCATCAGTTCCCATTATGCGTAACGTCTTTGATCTGACATCAGATGTGATGGCATAATTTACACAAAAATCTACATGCTGGTTCACACGGTTACATTAAATAGTGGTTGCTGTCATTGGAAAAAACCTGCCTGTGAGGTTTTGGTGACGTGTGTGCATTGTGCGCCTGTCAGCCAATTTACCGCTGCGCAGGGTGCGCTTTGCCTGCACCGAGAATAGAATAGACCAGGTCAGAGCTGTCAATCTTTCAGGACTGTGTCAAGCTGAAAATGTGGACACCTCCCCGTGGTGCGCCGCCACGCCCATCTCAGTGCAGCCCAGTCTACCAAATTGGCTGTGCAGAGTGTGCGCTGGACTAAATTACCACTTGTGGTGTGTGATTGGCAATAGGCTTGGTAAGGGTGTGATGAAATACACCGACATTGATTGGCAAGCTCAATACCAGACGTATCATTTTGTCAGCAACCCTTTGTGACAAAGCAGACACGTAGGGTTTTGCCAACCTACGGTGATCGGCTTTGAAATGGCTGTTAACGGCACGTATCATATGTTTTTTTATGGAAACAACCAAGATTGACCCAGGGGCCGATCAATTGAATCCCGAAATGTTATCACCAATTATTTACTGTTATATTATAATTGTATTATTTACTGCTATCAACTAACCCTTGCAACCATTCTAGTCACTACATGAATTCATTCATTCATTTTCTACCGCTTTACCTCACGGGGGTGATGGAGCCTATCCCAGCTGTCTTTGGGCGAGAGGCGGGGTACACCCTGGACTGGTCGCCAGCCAATCACAGGGCACATATAGACAAACAACCATTCACACTCACATTCATACCTATGGACAATTTGGAGTCGCCAATTAACCTAGCATGTTTTTGGAATGTGGGAGGAAACCGGAGTACCCGGAGAAAACCCACGCATGCACGGGGAGAACATGCAAACTCCACACAGGGATGGCCAAGGGTGGATTTGAACCCTGGTCTCCTAGCTGTGAGGTCTGCGCGCTAACCACTCGACCGCCGTGCCGCCCACTACATGAATTGACCTCTCTAAATATTATATAAAACATATCATATGTAGAGATTTCGAATGACATCCAATCCAAGATAGCCGAAGTACAAAACTCTGCAACATCTTTGTCTACCACTTGCTGCGTTGCTTTTTAACAGTACTCATATAGACACAGAAAATCAATGAATAATATTATGACAAATGCAGCAAAAAAATGTATATAGTGGTGATACATGAGTCATAGAAGTACATTATATTGAGAATCCGGATACAGGAATGTATTTTCAGTGGAACTATCCAACCCAGCAGAATCACAATGGCACGAAGAACCAGGAAATAGCTCTTTAGCTGGCAAGCAGATGAATCACCAAACACAAATGCATTACTCCATACACCCCCCCCCCCCCCCCCCCCCCCCCCCCACACACACACTTTTGTAAACAGTTCAGCCTTGCCGGAGGTCTGCGGTCTACTGGGGGACATTGTGGTTGTACAGTACATGGCTATTATAGCATTGTCAAATTGAAAATCTAATGGTGTAAGGTGGGTTCAATTCCACCCTCGGCCATCTCTGTGTGGAGTTTGCATGTCTCCCCGTGCATGCGTGGGTTTTCTCCGGGTACTCCGGTTTCCTCCCACATTCCAAAAACATGCTAGGTTAATTGGCGACTCCAAATTGTCCATAGGTATGAATGTGAGTGTGAATGGTTGTTTGTCTATATGTGCCCTGTGATTGGCTGGCGACCAGTCCAGGGTGTACCCCGCCTCTCTCCCAAAGACAGCTGGGATAGGCTCCAGCACCCCCCGCGACCCCCGTGAGGAAAAAGCGGTAGAAAATGAATGAATGAATGAATGGTGTAAGGTTGAAAGTCTTTATGGTACACACACACAAACATATATATTATATATATATACAGTATCTAACTAGAAAAATATGCATATAGTGTATATACAGAAGGAACTACTTGTCATCTGCAATGGTAAGCTAATTTCTGCTGATTTTATTTGCGATGTTGAGTCATTGCATTACATTACATTTGGAGGACATCACATCATTAGCACTCAGGTCACTGACTTCCAAATACACTAATGGTGGAAGTGATTCTTAATGCTATATGTCAAATGAGTTTTGTTGATGCAAACATAACAAGCCCATAATGAGAGTTGGGAGATTGTCTCATCAGTTTCAATGGAGCTGGAAACAAGGACTAAAGCACAGAAAGAGCAAAGAGAGAAAGATGATGTCATGAATCAGCTCTAATGTCACCAAAGGTAAGGTCTTAACTAAAAAGAGTCAGCTTCTCTTTCACACAAGAATTGTGTTGTCAACATGTTTCACAAAGGTCAGATTTATTGCAGCACCAATAAATTGGATTGCTGTAGATTTTGAAGTAGGAGCGGAGGTGAAGATTCTCAACATCCTTATTACCACCTTGAATTCCCCTAGTTTCATCCTGTACGATATTAAAAGCTTTTCATTTTGTCTGGTGATTGATTATGATTAAAAGAGACCCAAATATGTCCCTACCTTGATCCTGTTAAAGCTGTGGATGGGTTCTGATGAAGGGCATTATAAATAAACAAGTTGAAGCTCAGTATGGTTCTCATCCGACACTGTCCATATTAGAGTTAATTATTTAACTTAATAACGAGGCTGGTTTAGTAGAACAAAAGATTGAATGCAGAGTGGCAATATTACAGTATTATTAGTGTATTAAAATAAGTATAGTTCTGGTAATTAGATTGAAATCGAATTGAATATTCTTCGGGAAACAGTGTTTCACAGTGTTTACTTAACTGCATGCATGCAAATTATAAGTTAATTGATGTCTTGGGTTGCTTTATTCTTTTTCACCGCAATCTGTGTGTCTAACCCGAGTTTCTTTCCACTACCAATGTTGTGCCAAAACAGGGGTCTCCTAACCACTTTTCAAGTAGCTCTCCACAGGGTTTATTCATTTATTATCTACTCCTATACCGATAAAATTAGAAAGTAGGGTTTGGCAGACTTTGTGAACGCCTGGGAGTGTGACCAATCACAGCAAAATGGGCATGCCTGGAGGCAGGCCGTGGGTGGGTGGAATAAATTGAAACAGAATTAGATTTTAGAAATCCAAGGAAATACAGCTAGAATAGGTGCAGATTCTGGAAGGTCTGGAAACCTTTCCGTGCAGGTTATTGTGTGTAGCTGCTCTACAGGTGACCACAATTCAACACAAAGGTTGGAAAATGAGAATAATAGGTCTCCTTTAAAACATATTGAGACATACTGTCTTAGTATTTTACTCCTTCCCGTCGTCCGCCATTAACTCAAATTCATTTACAGAAGTCAAAGTTTTCCTGTGATGGCTGGATTTTTCTGCCTTTTGCATGCAGAAGGTTTTGTCATCATTGTGGGTTTTGTCGGGGAGAAAACGTGCAAATATACAGAGTTCAGAGTCACACCACTGCGGTATGATAACTAGCAAACACAGAGGGAACAGTGTATTACAAAACGCCAAGTTCAATACTATTAGAAGACAGAAGACTATTAGAAGACAGAAGATTCGAGAGAGATTCGCCATAGATGATCATTGAATTGCACAGGGTTACTGCAGTTTTTGCAGAAAATACATTTACAGTAATTCTATTATATGCAAACAATGTGAAAATGAACATCATAAGAGGATTTTACTGGGGAAAACGAGCCTTTTTTCAATTTAAATTCACTGACCCGCTCACACTGTTGAGCATGAATTAAATGAAAATGATCTCTTGTCTCAAGGGGAATTTCCTTTTTCTTTTCAGCACCCCACCCACCAAGAGTTTGGAATAAGGCATCAGTTTCAGGAGAAGGAGCTGTGGGAGAATGATGTCAATCAAAATTGCATTAATAACTTCTGGCCTGTAATTTGAATTTGTCCTGAATCTAAAACATTTGTCAGTGTTGTTAATATTGACTATACTGTTGTCGTGTGTGCTTTGCTGATTAATGGTAGCTGTCCGCCAAGCTTGAGAACCTTCAATGGCCATGTCTTCATCTCTCAGACCTTGCAGCGGTGATTACAGGATAACCTTTCTCGCACAGTAATTAATCAGACTAAACTTGGCAGTGGCTTCAATGACAACAGACCTAGGAGAATCATAAGTAAGCTACATCAAAAGCTTTGCAACACATATATAAAAGGCAGCGAGCACCTATACTAGGGTCATAAACAAAAGCACAAGCACTAAATTAAAGGGATAGTTAAGATTTTTCGCCGTGAAGTTGTATGACATCCCAATCAGCAGTGTAGTGCATCGACTGTGACTTACCCTCCACTTGGTGCTGTGAGCCTAATTTTGATCGGATTTTGGTGAAGAGGAACGTAGTTCCAAGTAGTTCCTTAAAAAAAATCAGACCTCACAAATCGCTCAGTGCTACTTTCTCCCCTTTTGTGTCAATGTGCGGTATTGCCCACGACAGGAAATATTATCATTATCTCTTTTTTTTTTTAACAACACTGGCCCTCACAGTGTCTCATTTAATTCAGGCTAGTTTATCTCCCAGTGAAGGTCCAGGTACCAAATGCACCACCCACAACTAGTTTTTGACAAGACAACAAAAAAACACAAACACAATGGTTCTGTATCCACAGTAAAGAGAAATTCTCATTACACTGTTTGAAATGGTGAAAAATGATGAAAGCATTTTGTATATCATTTTTATACCATAATTTTTTGTTGCAGGGCTGCACGGCGACAAGTGGTTAGCACACAGGCCTCACAGCTAGGAGACCCAAGTTCAATTCCACACTCGGCCATCTCTGTGTGGAGTTTGCATGTTCTCCCCGTGCATGCGTGGGTTTTCTCCGGGTACTCCGGTTTCCTCCCACATTCCAAAAACATGCTAGGTTAATTGGCGACTCCAAATTGTCCATAGGTATGAATGTGAATGGCTGTTTGTCTATATGTGCCCTGTGATTGGCTGGCGACCAGTCATGAGGATAAGCGGTACAAAATGAATGAATTAATGATTTTTTTGTTGTTTCCCTTTGGCTTGTTTGTTTGCCGAGAGCAATAAAGACACTTCTACTGCAACCCCCCCCCCCCCCCGTGCATTTTTTGTGGTCCAACCTATCCTGAGGCATGACAGTATATTGTGCAAATAAATGTCATTAAGATATGGGATTGAGGATAAACTGCATCAAAGCATGATGGATGAATTTACATTGAATACATTACAAAGAGATGCTATTGCAACAAAATAAACATCACTATAATATTATATTTATCACAGCTTTAGCATGACAGCATTTCAAATTCAAATTCCTTTAAATCAAGTGTCATCGTTGCATGTATAGTTATAAAGAGAACGTCAGTGCATGTTTTTTTTATTCTAGCTGTCTTGTGTTGAATTCATTGCTGCAAGCAAATGTATTATTCATATACAGTTGCCACATACAGTGCTGCGTATCCCAGTCACCTCATGTTGTCGATACATCCTGTATGCTGTATATGTAACCTATGTAAGAATATTCCTATTTTTGTGTGCTGCTACTCTACTCTAAAATTTGGCCATTTAATTTAAAATTTGATTCTTTACTTGACTGCTCCATTTATCTACTGAAACTATAATGATACTATTTTGCGTTTTAACTGTTTTAACTATAAATCGCCTCCCCAAATGTGTGCTGTGTTTCAGACATTGATAAACTATAACTTGTCCTTTATCAAACGTGGAACAGACTACAACTACATTACAGTGCTGATTAACGCAACACAATAAAAACAAATTCACTCTCTGAAAGCACAAAAGTGGAGTGTGTTAATTTCCTCTTGTGCAAAGGTAAAATAACTGGCTATTCAAAGGGTCACTGACATGAGTTATCAATTTAAATATGTTCTTCTTTGTTTGCAATTATGTTTGTTTTTTAAGCAAAAGGTAAATTTGCATTTATAATTCGGCTGCACGGTGGACGAGTGGTTAGCGCACAGGCCTCACAGCTAGGAGACCCGAGTTCTAACAAAGAGTTTGGTTTCCTCCCACATTCCAAAAACATGCTAGGTTAATTGGCGACTCCAAATTGTCCATATGTATGAATGTGAGTGTGAATGGTTGTTTGTCTATATGTGCCCTGTGATTGGCTGGCGACCAGTCCTCTCGCCTGAAGACAGCTGGACAGGATGGACAACGGACAACGCAAGTACAGAGAACGATAGACGAATGGACGCCCACCTTGCAGTGAACAATTCACACCTTTACATTATGCATGAAAGTATGTTATAAACATTTAGAAAAAGATGCTAATCTTGATGCTGTACAAAGGCTTGAAAAAAGACATGAAGGTTGACCTCAAAGTCGCTACAGAACAGATTAAGAACAGAACAGAGTGTTCATGTTTACATATTGTATTCTGAACACTATTCCACCATAGCAAGAAGCCTGTAAAGCGTTCATTCATTCATTCATTCATTTTCTACCGCTTATCCTCACGAGGGGTGCTGGAGCCTATCCCAGCTGTCTTCGGGCAAGAGGCGGGGTACACCCTGGACTGGTCACCAGCCAATCACAGGGCACATATAGACAAACAACCATTCACACTCATTCACATTCACGTTTATACCTATGGACAATTTGGAGTGCACGAGGAGAACATGCAAACTCCACACAGAGATGGCCAAGGGTGGAATTGGAGCTGTGAGGTCTGCGCACTAACCACTCGACCGCCGTGCCGCCCCTGTAAAGCATTACCTATGTTATATAAACATCTTTTCACAGTGAAATGTTGATGGTGGAGGGTGGTGGCTGGTGGCTGGGGTGGCCGTTGACAAAATACACAATAAAAAAAGGCTTAAGAAGGATAATAATTGAAGGATTAGCAACTGTAGAGTAATTTACACTGACCACTTTTGAAGGCGACCAGTCTTCATGTCCATGTTATAAGGCTTAAAGGAAAACTGCACTTTTTCCCCATCATTCACAATCCTTACGTGAGCACATAATTCTTCCCCTTTTTGTGCCTTGTAAAGACAAAAGACTAGTTACAATGAGCTAGCAAACAATGCAGGTCATTGAGACTCATTTCAGCTATAAAACCCTGTTTTATGGTTTGTTATACATGCTGTGATCATGCATTAACAAGTACATTAATAACATGTAATACTTAGTAGTATCTTGCTATATTTTGATGATTTAAAACATTACTTAAGCTTCTTTCCTGTGTGCATTGATTTCACAGAGTCCATTGATCGGAACTAACGCTATTTCCGTCAACAAAGTAAGACACCCCCTCTCCCCAGGCAGATAATAATGTTGCAGTGTGCTTGGCAGATCAGGCTGTAGTGAAACACACACAAACAATATCCTTTACAATGGGATGCGGACTTATGGAATAGTTGTATCTTCAGCACAAGACGTGTGCTTTCTGTTTTGAAATGGTAAGTTCAAAATAGTCTTCAGGTAAAAAAAAACAAAAACAAAAACGCTCAGAACAAATAAGCATCTTGCTGAGACTATAGCGATGTCGTCGGGTCTAAGTTGACAGCTGGTATCCATTGCTTCAGTCTTGTCCATTGTTTTGTTGCAAGCTAGTGGAATCTCATAGTTGACCAACTTTTCAGCTTATTGCCATAACCTTCAACAACGCATTAGTGAAAATAAACGTAGATGAGAACTGAAAAATATTAATTACATCATGCTAGTATCGACTAAGTACTGATCAATAATGATATTTTACTACTTGACAGTGAAGTAAGTTAAATTTAAAGGTACTTTATGGTTTTCTTTTTCTTTTTTTTTAACCTAACCTAAACTGCAGAAATTTCAAATTAACGAGTTTGTCATTGTGGGGGGCCATGAACTATACATGTCATTGTCATTGCTAATTTGCCCTTTGCTTTCAAGAAATAAACAATGTAGAATGTCATTACAAACAATATATAACACATAACAAGCAAAATTGATAAATCATATCAGTGAATCTTTACATTTTTGTCACTATACTAATATGAAAATAAAGATGTACAATTTGAGAGCCACAGTGAGGCTGGAAAAATAATGCAAAAAAAAAAAAAAAAACAGTTATGTGTCTTGGCTTTTTTTCCCCCACAAATATGAGATTTTTTACTTGCCAGGAGAATAGTCAAGAGATGCCAAAATGTCAAGAGAATAGCCAATTATTTTTGTGTAATCCATCTGATCGGTTAATCATCACATTATTACTGGGCTGTCAGACCTCCATTGTTGTTAATGACTTCCGTCCAAGTCAGCATCTCAGGCCTAATGGCCCACCAGAGCATCATTTGTACCGCAGGGGTGCGGAAATCCTACAATTTATTGACTTTCAGCACAACCTCAAGGGTTACGAGAAGTCATTAGACCAGCAAGAAAATCAAATAACTGACTTTCATCGCATTTTACTGGCAAATAGAAGAAACTTCCATTCTCATACTGTTTACTGAGTAGCTGAATGTTCAGCATGTTTCTCTATTGAAAGCCAGAAAGAGATGATGCTGAGCAGGCAGCACAAAGGTTATTACACCTACATTATGGAGGAAAGTATCAATCTGGGAAGACTGCTGCTCTGTGGCTGGAAATACACATCATCAGCAATTAAAGGCACATTTTTTGTAGTTTTAGTAGTAATACTGCTATGAATTTGAATCCAAATCATATTTTTATGGAATTCTTTTTACAGATTTTCTTTCTTCTGAAATGCTCTTCACAACATTTACATTTAATATCATCAGACGTACAATTTTTTTTCTTTCAGCACGAATACAGATTATGACGAAATGTACTTGTATCAAAAATATAAAATATATTAATATATATATATATATATATATATATATATATATATATATTAAATATAAAAATGCATAAACAAGCTCATCCCTAGTTTCCTACCTGTGCCATTCACTTGCTACAATAAAAGAAAGACTTCTAGTTGAAAAGATTTGGGTTGGTGATTGTGGGCCCTACAGCCAAACCAGTTGCGCACTACAGGTATAGGGATCATTGAGTTGTGGACTCCTATAGAGCAACACACAATAACCCGCACAGAAAACTTTCCGTATCTTCCAGAAACTGCACACATTCTACCTGTATTTCCTTGGCTTTCCAAAATGGTCTGTTTTAATTTTATTTAGTTTTATTTAATTCTTGTACAGGGTTCTTTGTAGGGCTACATTTGTAGGTTAAATAAAAGGCAAATAAAGTAAAGAAACAAAAAAAAGTGTTTTTATTTTCTAAACGTACATATAATGCCATTCTGTTTCATTCATTCATTTTCTACCGCTTTTCCTTACGAGGGTCGCGGGAGGTGCTGGAGCCTATCCCAGCTGTCTTTGGGCGAGAGGCGGGGTACACTCTGGACCGGTTGCCAGCCAATCACAGGGCCATTCTGTTTCATTATGTTTTAAAAAGTTAAATCAGGTCGGCTGCTTGATTTTCGTTTTAATGCAGACCCAGTAGCTCTAAAGTTGGTAACCCATAACAAGATGGTGTTGTTGAGCTGGTACGGGATCATGTCCACCAAAATTGAAGTGCAAACAGAACGTTTGTTGTGTTGCAGTTACAGATTTGTTTGTTTTGATAAACAATACTCAGCAATCCAATTCATGGCAGCAACTGAAAAAGAAATGAAAATCAATGGCATTATAAAGAAACAAAGCACAATGGCATTATATGAAAAAAATGCATTATATGTACGTTTCAGGGCTGCACGGCAGTCGAGTGGTTAACCATTTATTCACCCAACATTTATTGGAGGTAGGTTTTTTTTTTTTTTTAGTACAAATGCATTTTAGAATAACATTTTATTCAGATAACTTCTACCAGGGGCTGCACGGTGGACGGTGAATGAATGTACTTTTCGAAAATAAAAACATTTTGTTTCTTTACTTTATTTGCCTTTTATTTAACATACAAATGTGTCAGATCATTTTGCCTGACCCTGTACTTACTTTTTTTTGTAACTGTATGAGTTCTGTGTACAGCGTGAACATCATTGGAACTAACTCGTTTAAATTGGTAAAAAAAAAAAAACAACAACAACAACATTGCCATCATCCATTAATCCTAATTTACCACTGCCGCCACCTACAGGATTGGGGTGATACAGCATCCCCTTGTACGTCATTCTTTATCAAAGCGATCAAAGCGATATAAAACATGGTGGTGGACATGGAGTATGTTTAGGAATGAGTGTATCCTATGGCTTTCCAGTCGACCTTGTTACCAATACTGTGAGCGAGGCTGCACGTAGAATAGTTCCTAATGGAGTTCCAAATACCGAGAGGGGCCAGCTCGTGTGTATCCGACAGAGGAGGTGTGCTGCACGAAGCCTGCCCGTCCTCTCCCTGCCTCTGATTGGCTGCAGCGACATGCTGTCCGCCTCTCTCCTTCTTTCTCTCCCTCTTTGTCAAATGTTCCCGGACCTGGCGGAGCTTTGAGATGGGCCAAGAGAGGTAGCGTTCACCTGTAGGAACCTACTTTACACATTTTAACAGAAGATTCGGATTATAATCACCGGGAGACTTAAACACTTTGTTGCGTCGTATTATTTATTCTCTTTTTTTTAAAGAAAGGATTCTGCAACCTGCATGGAGGGATGTGGGCATGGCTTGCACCAGGAGAACCAAAACTTTGGTGTCTACATGCGTGATTCTGAGCGGCATGACCAATATCGTGTGTCTGCTGTATGTCGGCTGGGTCACCAATTACATTGCAAATATTTACATTAAAGTCCCTATGCCGTTCCCGGAGAGAAAGTTAGAGGTGGGGGACCAAAGAGGAGACACTCTTCGGATCATGGAGAGACTTGATCGCTTGGAAAATGTGGTCAATCAACACATACAAGGTAAATTCATTTTAATAATTAAACACTACTTCATCTGCAGTGGAAACTTTGGAGGTTTTCACAATAGTGGACTCCTAAAATGAAGTGTGTGTGTGTATATTCAACATCAATATCTAGAATATATATATACAGGTAGTATTAAAAATGATACCTTGCTGCACTTGCTGTACTGCACTGATAATATTTTGTTATACTGAAGTAAACAAAATCATGTCATAATGATGCATCAAATTAATATGCTCATTAAGTAATACCACTCTGACTCAAAAGTCATTCAGAATTATTTTTTTTAATCTTGCCCTTGCAGAAAATGGAATATGTAATTTTTTCCACTAATTGCTCATTATGACTGAGAAACAGCATAAAAATCAATCATGCTCATGTTAAAGTAGGAAATGTATTTTTTAAGTAAGTATTTTTTGTTGGCAGTTCACTGATTATGTGATGGATTGTCAAATAGGCTTCACTTATCACAGCCTGAGTCGATGATTTTTTTTTCAGTGTTTGCACCTCTCAGGTTAATTTGCATGTTACCTAAGCTCAAAGCAGAAGGCTATTCTTAGAGAAATAGGCAGTGTGAAGCTCATCATATCTTAAACTACTGGCAGGAGAAAATACTGTACGCAACCTTGTATCTATTTTTTTTTAGTTGTGCCACACGTCAATCCACCTACATCTTGAGAGATTTTTGAGAGATTTTTGAGAGATTTTTAAGAGATTTTTGAGAGATTTTTGAGAGATTTTTGAAAGATTTTTGAGAGATTTTTGAGAGATTTTTGAGAGATTTTTGAGAGATTTTTGAGAGATTTTTTGAGAGATTTTTGAGAGATTTTTGAGAGATTTTTGAGAGATTTTTGAGAGATTAATTTTAAGAGACATAGTAATGCCTGGAATTTGTTTTAAACTTCCTGTCAGTCACCTTTGATGCACAGTCACTTTGTGTTTGATTTCACATAATTAGTTTCTCTCTGCTCTGGCTCTTTAAATATACTATTCTGGTCATCTTGTGTTTTAGGTAGCGATTGGGGGCGTGGTGTTTTGGGCAGGTTCCCACTTTGAAATAGCACGGTACTGGCTGGTGCCAAAGAGAGATGCAGACAGAAATCTATTCATGGTGTACGCAGCGCTACGGCTCTAAGCTAAGCATGGCTAAACATTCCTGCTGGAGCCACGCGTCTCTATTTCTGTTTGGCACCCAAAGACTCCTTTGAGCAGGTTGTCTGAACGCTAAAGTGTGGGTTGTATTGGATTCTTAAATAGTTAAAGTTGGATTTATTTTAGAAATATGCATGGTCCATATTGACTTGATGATAAATGTGTAAATGCTCTCACAGGACTGTAATCTATTTATGGCAGTAAGCTAGGTGGCTTGATTGCGTAATCCTGGCGTTTGCATAATTGTTATTATTATGTTATTATATATTATATTATATCCTCATGAGGGTCACGGGGGTGCTGGAGCCTATCCCAGCTGTCTTCAGGTTAGAGGCGGGGTACACCCTGGACTGGTCGCCAGCCAATCACAGGGCACATATAGACAAACAACCATTCACACTCACATTCATACCTATGGACAATTTGGAGTCACCAATTAACCTAGCATGTTTTTGGAATGTGGGAGTAAAACGGAGTACCTGGAGAAAACCCACGCACGGGGAGAACATGCAAACTCCACAAAGCAGAGATTCGAACGCAGGTCTTCCAGATTTCCTGACTGTGTGGCCAACATGCTATATAAACACTTCTGTGCCATAACCCTTCATTCCTCCGCCTTTAACAGCATCCAAATCATTTCTAAACATATTCAAGTTTTACCAAAAACCAATTGCGCATCTCCAGGTTGGGTGATTTGACTCATACTGTTGTGATACTTTGGCTCAGGGAGGATGAAATGCAAGAATGATGACTCCAATCAAACGTACAGTATGTGATGCCATTCACAATACTGCTCATAGTCACTAGGGGGCATATTTGCACGGTATCTGAGGATTGCTGACTTCGGAGGTGGGGTACACTGTGGACTGGTCACCAGTCAATCACATATATGACATGTTCTCTGTGTGTCTCTGATAACAGCCGTGATGATTTGGACACCACATTAGTTTTTGATATCATATAATGTAATATGTAATATGGCCTCATAACTGTAATAACTGTACCCTAGCTAGAAGCAAAATAGAAGGCGTTCAAAGCGCTTCCTAAGCTAATTAACAAGCATGATGGCAGCAGACACTTAAGCGATGATTGTTATTGGACTTTCAACATTTCTGTACTTTGTAAATTTCTGTTCAGCAGAAATTGTGTGTATATTTTATACACAGACAATCAAAAATTACTTCCACTGCAAATCAATTTACAGGATGCAGTTCCAATTAGTAGCAGAGCCACTCAAGAAAACCGTGATATTCATGCCAGGCTTGTACAGTATCTTTTCTCTACCAAAATCTGAATTAAATCATCAATCAAGAAAAGACAAAGCGTTATCCGATATGAATTTTATCATCACTATACCTCAATAATGTAATAAATAAATACAGTACAATTTCGACTCTCCATTGAGCCTAACATGCATGTTTTTGGGATGTGGGAGACAAATGCATTACCTGGAGAAAACCTACACAAGCACGAGCAGAACTTGCCAGAATTTGAACCCAGAGTTTTGAACCCAGAGTTACATGGCCATGATGCAGATACGCTTGTTGTTATTTATTCAAGACAGTGTATGATATGCTGCTTGCTTGCTATGCCTGGCTGAACTCAGGAAAACATAAACAGAAGACGTAGTCCATTTGCATAAATCTACGACAAATAGATGGTGTCATGTGATTAAACTCACTTTGCTGGAGTTGCATGATTGACAGGCTTATTTTTTTGCCTATTAAATTTTTGATTTTCAATTAACTGCATTAACGGGCATTAAACAAATAACTAAAATAAGAGCGTTACTCATATGTTGCGTCTCTGCATATCCTCTCATACATATGCATTGCATTGCAGAAATGACATTTCCTAATATCAAAGTACTTGTTTGTTCGTCTTTGTAACAAATATTAGCAACGTTTTAATTACACTTGCTTCAATTTAACATTTTATTTAGCTACCATTTTTTTTTCGTGTGTGTTTATTTTTTTATTTTTTGCAAAAGCACCTGCAGTGTTTGGCAGCTCACTGGAGCTCCGTTGTGTTTTTGTCTTTTTATGGCACTTTTAAAACTAGGACAGGCATCCTGTAATTAGTTTAGTAGGGTCCTTTCTGCATATCAAACACTTTCACGTTTTCCACACATTGTGCTCAGCAGCACATACGTATCTGTGGCTTCATTATGGCTGCTGTGGATGTTTGCATTTATTGTATTTAATAAATTAATGCCTAACAAAGTGCTGGGGCAGGACATGCCCACAATATATTAGCTCCTTTTATTTTCAGCCTTCAGTTTGTTTGTTGGCATAAACCATGAGTGGGCTAATATTACAGCTTTCTCATATATTTGCAATAATACACGCAATCATTGCATTATTACATGTCACTTTGAGGACAAACGACACTGACTGGATCAACCTTATAATTGCCCTGAGAGCATGCATTGCAAATATAATATAATGCCATAATCCAAGCAGCTAGCGACATAAACAGTCAGTGACATGCAGAGACATATTCATTAGTGCACATTCATCAGTCTCCCGTAAAATACAGTTTCTATATCCTGTGTTATATTGTAGGATAGGTGTAGGAGTCATCTGGTCTCATCTCATATATTACGACCTTGGCATTTTGCAATAGCTGTGCCTTCCACATTGACGTACTAATAACAAAGCCACAAATGCCAGCACATGCACTTAGATTTAGTGCACGGATATTAAAGAGCATGTAAAGAACATTTATTGCAACCGGCCTGCTAAGAGAAAAAAGGTTTGTAGTGTCATCTGCACGGTGTGGGAGGAGGCACACAAAGTGACATTGCAAAGTAGCCTGTTGCCACGACAAAGCAACATGGCAACAGCACATAATCTGTCTGAACGCCATCTTTTATCATGTTGTTGGCCGCCCCCGGGGGGAATTTATTGGCTACTTAGACAGTGTGCAGGTTCACACACGCCCACCATGAGGGCTGTGCCACTGGGCTCACTGCCTTGTACTGTACCGCAAACCAGAAGTCATGGAAAAATGTAGCACGACTGTGTGTCTCTGCTTGGCTGACACTCCAGAGAACACTGTGTCCTTTGTAGTGGTCAATGTTCTTGGCTTTAATATGAAAAATAGCTTTTAGTGGTCAGTTTGCTTGAAGATCAAAATGAATACTTTAGTCAATGTAATATAGTGTATGAGTGGTTAGAGCTGTTGACCAAAACATGCATGTTTGTATCCAACTTCCCACAAACCCTGAATAGGTTAAGCTGTATAGAAAAAAAGGTCATTTTTATGCTCTTTGGGGCAATTTGTGTGATTTTCTATTATTTACATTATCTGGACCGCACAGATGCTATAGTTATGTGGGTTTATGTCTCGACTTGTTACAGCTTGACCTGAATACAATATGCAGTACCAGGCGTATGTATTATACACTATCTCACAAAATTCAGTACACTCCTCACATTTCAGCTACCATTTTATCATATACTGTATTGGAAGATGATATACTCTATACAAAATGAAACTTTGCATGTCAGCGGACATCTTGAAAAGTGTTGATTTGCTGTTCGCTGAAAGTAAATGTAGCTGGCAACACAAGTGAAAAACTGCCCTTTTTCGGGGGGAATTTTGTCCATTATTCACAATCGTTATGTAGAACATGAACACATGCCCATCGTCTGTGTTCCACCAAGAGAAAACAAGTTAGTATGAGCTAGCTAACAATGCACGTCATTGGGGGTACCATTTTGACTTTAGCCTAACAAAAGCCCTAACAAAAAAAATAAACATAACTGACTTGTATCTTAACCAAGCTACTGCAATATTGTGGTTGTAGCAGCTAAAACAAAAAATATATTTATTTAGCAGAGACGCCTTGCTAACCGCTAGTCTCGGCGCCAATCACCAGCGCAACCGAAGGAGGAGTAGATACCTAGCTCTCAATTTCACTACAAAGACTCAACAAGATGCTCTTTGCTATCAGCATTTTTTAACCTGAGAACTGGAGCACACATCTTGTGCTGGAAGACACAGCCATCACCTTTAGGGCACATTGCAAATGTTGAAATGTTGTCGCCATTTTTGTGCTGCTGTTGTTGATGGAAGTAACATAAGATCTATGCTAAATCAATGGAAATAAGTTTCTGTAATGTTTTAAATGATCAAAATATGGCAAGATACTGTAAGTATTACGTGTTATCATCAATGTTAACGCAAAAAGAAAGAATTTTAAAAAATATTGTTATGAGGTGGGTGCAATATTAAACATGCCTCTCGCCTTATTTCACAATAATGACATTAATGGCTGTGTGCTGACTATAATGCATCAATACCACTATACAAGCTGTACACTGACTACTCCAAAGTATATCCAAATTTCACTTCTGAAGTATGTCCCTTGAAAAATATATACTGCTATAATATGGTTATTGTAATGTAAGGGTTGAACTCACTTTTGTAAGATTCAGTACTTGCATTCGGTATTGTATGTTTTTGTATATCGATGCCCTAGATGATTTAGACATCCTTTCATCATGGTTGACCCAGTAAAGCATGTCTTCACTTCATTTTTATCCCGACTGTCAGCACTGTTGCATCACAGCAGATCAGCTGATCCTGTGGACTCGAGGCAAGCAATATCCCCTGTTGAGGAGCTAATTGGTTTCAGAAAAACAAATCTTGAATGACCTAACCCTCTTTCCATACAGCACTGTGTTCCTCTCTGTGTTATTCCTGTTTAAAAAAGCCACTACATTTGTAATATCTGACAACATTAAGATTACAGTATATAGGGTGTGTGGCAATTACACCAACTTGTATAGCTGAGCCCTCTTTGCAGGTTTAAAAGCCATAGCACCTTTTACAGGCTGTGTAAGGGAGTGGTTTCGTCCATTCTTTCTGAAAAACATGTGATTTCAGTGGTCACCCATGTTGGACCAGAGAGAAGGACTTGCAGCTAACCTTGTCTGTTCTTGTTCATCCCAAAGGTGTTTAATATGCTTGATATCAACCAATGATGCCTCATGGACCTTGGTTTGTGGACTGTGGAAATTGAATTGTTCTCACAAAGTTGGAAGCATTTAAAATGCTTTAGCAAGAAAAATAATTAAAATACAGGTATAATTTTAGGTTTAGTCCAATCCTGATTGATTAAGGTGTGTCCATATTGGGGATGTGCTGAGCCTCATTTTTTGGCTTCAGATCCAGTCCGATTTTCTTTAATAGTCTTGCCGATCCAGTATTGATCCTAAATAGAAAGAAAGCTTTCGTTAGAAACATGAATTTGTGGAATTGAATGTGGTCATAGAAAATAACGTTGGATGTCAGCCTCAACACATTCATTCATTTTCTACCGCTTTTCCTCACAAGGGTCGCGGGGGTGCTGGAACCTATCCCAGCTGTCTTCGGGCAAGAGGCGGGGTACACACTGGACTGGTCGCCAGCCAATCACAGGGCACATATAGACAAACAACCATTCACACTCACATTCATACAATTTGGTATCACCAATTAACCTAGCATGTTTTTGGAATGTGGGAGGAAACTGGAGTACCCGGAGAAAACCCACGCATGCACAGGGAGAACATGCAAACTCCACACAGAGATGGCTGAGGGTGGAATTGAACCCTGGTCTCCTAGCTGTGAGGTCTGCGCGCTAACCACTAGATCGCCGTGCCGCCGCCTCAGCACATATTGCTACAAAATCAAAAATACCAGGGTAATTACTGCACATACCATGTTGCAGTGTGGCTCAGTTACTAAAATGATACGGCAACCGTTATTGGCCCGATCTTGTGGCGGAAGCTGATGTTACCTAATCTTCAAAATACAGCGTATCGGAAGCCGATCCCGATCCTGAAGACATCCCTAGTCCATATACATACTGTCAGTTACGGGGGTAATGTTGCAGATGAGTCTCATAGACATGGCTGGTTAGACCACTGGTACAATGACCATACTGAAACCACAGCTGCGTTTTGTCATTTTACTTTTTTACCCAAGATTGTTAAAAGACTTTCCATATCTGTCTCTTCTCCGTTCTCCAATGCACTAATAATGATTTTGATGGGAGTTATAGGAAGTGTGTGTGACATCTTTTCCGCAAAAATTTGCATGATTGGGAGGTTCATTAAAAGGCAGTTTGTTTGAAGGCTTCCTTCGACCACTGAGGGAGTCGTGTCTTCCATTGTGTGTCCTGATTGAATGGCCAGGAGGCCCGCGAGAGCTTGTGATTAACACAACGATGATTTATCCCCAAATGATAGTGACACTTCCAAAGATGGCTTCCAGCAAATCCACCCATCACATCAGCGGAGAAGCTTAGTTAATCAGCATTTCCACTCACGCTCGGAGGACTGTTATATTTGGGCATTTATCTAACGCCGTTTTTGAGAATGACAATGGATAAAGCAGCAGATTAAATGAGAGTAATCATAGCAGTGAGCAGAGTAGCTGTGTTTCATTTGTCTCTATGGAAGTGTGCACATATATTATTCAGTACGTGTACATGCTTGTGCATGCAGTTGTGCAGCGTTTGATATGCAATTCAGTAAAGTACACGTTTTTCACATGTTTTTCACATATAACCTGATGGTGTTGCAGTACAAGGTACACTTAAAAGCTTATAAGCAGGGGTCTCAAACTCAATTTACTTGGGGGCCACTGGAGCTAGGGTCTGGGTGAGACTGGGCCACATCAGGTTTTCAAAAAAAAAAAACAAAAACGCATTTATTAAAAACAGAAAAATATACAAACTTTTTCAGTGCTTTGGTTTCGATTTTCTACAATAAAAGCTCTGATAAAACATTCCACTGTCCTCAAATATCTTAATTTTTATTTTTCTGCACAAAATAAGATGAAAAATAAATAGACAAATCAAGAATAAAGAAAATCAATCAATCAGTAATAAATAAACATAATAATAATAATAAAACAGCAAATAATAAAAACTTAAGAAACCACATATAGTTAAAATATAAATTGTTTTTTTCAGATTAAAATGAACAAAGCATTATTAGAGCCCTGCAGACATGACAAAACACGACTATAGTCACATTTATACTCTTTTTATTTACAACATATTGTGCAACTGCAGGGTCTTGAAACACATGCTAACTTGCAAACTAAAGAGCTAGCGACCTAAACGGTAGCCTTCAAGTTATTTCCTTTAAACTTAAAAAAGCCAAAAACTTACCACTTCCACACGGATAGGGAGGATAGCTATTAACAGTTATTTAACCTTTAACATGAACATTAATCAAACGTAATAATTTTTTCTGGGTACATGATACCATACAGCATCCATATCAAACTTGCGTGGGCTGCACTAACATTAAACTTTCATATCAAGGCGGGGGCCTCAAACTAGTGTCCTGCGGGCCACATTTGGCCCGCGTGTTTGAGACCACTGTTTATAAGCAAAACAATTGTTTGACCGTTTCTTATACTGTAGGCCTGTCAATAATAACAATAATCAATCCAATTAACCGCACGATAACTAATAATTTTACCGGCCTCTATATATTGACATGTGCATGGGTGTTTTAATTTCATCCTGTTTCTATGAAAAACCAGTCATCATGATGAGAGGGAATGCTTGTTTTAGGATGTATTTCCCTAGTGAACCACTCAATCGTGGTGGAATGTTGTCACAAACACTAACTAAACTAAACATGCTGATGCGGCAGTCTGAAATACTGGCGAAAAGTTCCTATTACAGCGTGTGAATGGAAGCTAACTGTGTTAGTTTAGTTTAGCAATGCGTGCTAGTGTAGCTGCGTGTGTGCGATATATATTTACAACAATCAAGAGCCAATCAGTGTGTGTGGCTATCTTGCATGTTATCCTGATCTAAATCCAAATGAGAACATTTGGTAATGGATGGGAAAGGGAGTTCGCAGAAATGGACATCACTTCCAGACAGTGGATCTTCTTCTTTCTCTTTGGGCTTTTCCCTTCAACCCTGTCTATCCATAAACCAGCTCTTTGGCCTTCCTCTACGCCTCCTACCTGGCACCTCTAAATGCAGCATCCTTCTACCAATATATTCACTATCTCTCTGGAACCATCTCAGTCTGGCCTATCTGGCTTTATCTCCAAGGCCTCTAACATGTAATGTCCCTCTGATGTACTCGTTCTGATCCTATCCATCCTGGTCACTCCCAATGAGAACCTCAGCATCCTCATCTCTGCTACCTCCAGTTCCTATTACAGCGTTTGAATGGAAGCTACCTGTGTTAGTTTAGTTTAGCAATGCGTGCTAGTGTGACTTCTTGTTTGTACTCTCTCTCTGGTTTTCTGTAAGTCATTCACTGGAGATTGGTCAAATAAAAATAAGCGTTGCTGCAGTAACAGCCATGATGAAGGGGAAAATAGCGGAGCAATTTGCCACCGGTTTTCTGGATACTAGCCAGGACAGATCATCCTCAATAAAGCATCCATGGGGACATGGTGTAAAAATTGCTTTGCAATGTTTTAAATCATGACCTGTTGGTGTTACGAATATTCTGACATTTTAGTCACTGCTGGGAAATAGTATCGGCACGCTTGCTGAGATTGATTGGATATGGCACTCGCTACCTAGAGATTTTCTTGCACCCTTCACAGAGTTTGAGATTCATTTGAGCGTGGTTGCTACAAAGATTGTTCTCTGGATTTATTAAAAGTCTGAATCATCTGCCAGCACAGCGGCTCGTAGGCAGTAATGCAGACGGTGTGACGGAAAGTGTCTTGGGTGATGAGTGCAAAACAGGGTCGAAATTCTGTTCCAACGGGACTACAGGGTTATGGATCCACTGGAGGATGTTTCTGTAATGAAAACAATTAATTGCACTGAATCCAGAGGAGAAAATCATGAAGAAGAGTGCAAATCAGGCATGAAATGGCAATTTAGCACTCGTCCCTTGGCAAATTCTACTAAATAGATGAAGTTCCCTTGTGCAAATAGTCTCAATTTGCTCTCTTAATATAGACAACAATGATGATGTATCTGCTGTATTGATTTAAGACACTGACTGAAATAATATACAAGTGGTCCTTGAGTTATAAATGAGTTCTCTTCCTGGACTATGATGTAAGTCCAGTTTTAGTGTAAGTTGGAACTTACACCAAGTTTATAACAAAATCAACTCCCACGTCACTCATACTATACACACAGCACATGAAGGACAAAAGAAAGACAGTAATAGAAAAATAAATACAAGAATTCAATGAAATAAACTTCTTACTCTTGTCCCAGTGGTTGTCATGCAGGCTTTAAAACGTATTTTTAAAATATTGTCCCAGGCTCGTCAGTTAGGATAACCTCTTCTCCCCCCAGATATTCTTGTAAAAGCGCACAGATTACATGTACCCTCTAGCATTCTTTAGCATTCAATCCAACTCAATCCAAAGGTTTGGGACTCCAATAGAACAGTTACACACAATAACCAGCACAGAAACCGTTCTAGTTCTTCCAGAATGTGAACCTATTCATTTGTTTGGATTTTGTGCTTCCCACAAAAACGGTCTGTTTTAATGTATGTATTTTAATCCACCCACAACCCGCCTCCAGGCACGCCCACTCTGCTGTAGTTGGTCACACTGCCGAGTGCATAGAAAGAGTTCTGGTTTGTGCCGCTAACTGTATAGGAGTTGATAATAAACGTCGATTTTGCCGATTGCTGAGTGCATGTAAAGACTTCCGGTTTGTGCCACCAACTTTATAGTACTTGATAATAAACAGCAATTTATCTGTCCGCTTTTCAGCCATATGTGTTGGATCCCGAATCCGATACGGAAGTTTCTCAAAAAAAGAAGTCAGGGATCTCCAACAAGTGGCTCAAGAGCTACCAGTAGCTCCTAACCACTTTTCAAGTAGCTCTTGAAAGGGTTTATTCATATACTATCAACTCCTATACCAACTAAATTAGAACGTGGGGTTTGGCAGTAGTCCAGAAGTCCTCGGGAGCACTTGGGAGTGCGACCAACCACAGCGGAGTGGGCGGGCTGGGGATGGAATAAATTAAAACAGACAGCAAATCGAAGGAAATACAGCTGGAATAGGTGCAGATTCTGGAAGATCTAGAAAACTTTCTGCAAATGTCACTTCAGCACGTTGTCGTGCATGAAGTCGTAAAAGTAACATTTTACTTCCCTTAAGTTAAATTGTTTCAAATTACTCATTTTTTTTATATTTTTCCACACACTTATAATTACAGTAGCGTGATCGAGTTGGTCTGTTCCAGTTTCACACTGTATGGTGCTGAAAACCTGTCACTGTGTGTGCATGTCTGTTTATAGTAGTACTGGGAATTCTTAATCACATATAATATAATCATATAATATAATCATAATAACACATATATATAATCACATAAAATAGATAGATTAGAGATGTAATATCTGGAAATTTTGGAATAGCCCTAGATCATGTGTTTGTTTTTTTTCATTTCAAGCTGTATGATCCCCAAATGCGACAATGGTATTGACCCAAACATACCAGGCGCTATAAAGAGTACCTCATAGTATCGGCTTTTGTCACTGAAAAAGTATCACTAGCATACAGAGCCATCAATATGCATTTTTTTAATGGAGTAGAAAGTCATCTTTCTATGGTGCATTTTAGTGTATCAAAATAAAAAAAGGCTAATATAGCTGTATGCACCTTGTACAATAGCAGGTCACATCCACACTGTTAGCCCCAGCGACGGCAATTGTGTCTATAACAGAGTGTCACAAACCTCAAGGTTGTTATGCAAGAAATTTTATCATCATAAAACGCTGAACCCTGTACTGTCGGTTTTACGTCGGGCCTCGGTGAATCAGTTACTTTGAAAAATGAAAAATGTCAGCTTGGAAGTTTTCTATGTGGAGATGTTGCAGAGGGCAGCCCTCATGACTAAAGGTCCTCGTCTGTGTGGTCAAGACTGGGTTTTTCAACAGAACAGTGCTGCAGTTTTCGCAATGCCTGACTGGACTTCTTCCAGAGGAACAGCATCACTCTTTTGGGCCATCTTGCAAGTTATCCTGATCTAAATCCAAATGAGAACATTTGGGGATGGATAGGAAGGGGAGTTCGCAGAAATGGACATCACTTCCAAACAGTGGATCTTCTTCTTTCTCTTTGGGCTATTCCCTTCAACCGCTTCCATCCAACCCTATCTATTCATAAACCAGCTCTTTGGTGTTCATCTACGCCTCCTACCTGGCAGCTGTAAATGTAGCATCCTTCTACCAATATATTCACTATCTCTCCTCTGGACATGTCCCAACCATCTCAAACTGGCCTCTCTGACTTTATCGCCAAGGCCTATAACATGTAATGTCCCTCTGATGTACTCGTTCCTGATCCTATCCATCCTGGTCACTCCCAATGAGAACCTCAGCATCCTCATCTCTGCTACCTCCAGTTCTGCTTCCTGTCTTTTCCTCAGTGGCACTGTCTCTAGACCAAACAAAGTGGCTAGACTGACCACAATTTTTTATACCTTTCCTTTCATTTTAGCTGAAACTCTTTTAGTTCCAGAAAGTGGATGGCCTCTGTAAAGCCAAAAGCATCACCTTGTCATTTTTTTACATTATTGTATTTCTTTTTTGGGGGGATTTCTGTTTTTATGAGTTATGAACTTAAAATTAGATTTTTAGCCTTGGCAGTTTTGCAATAAATTGCTGAATCTAATGTTTTTCGTCTCAATCCCATTTCTTCTCCCATTTTGTAGCTCTAACTCCGTATATCCAACAGTGCAAAATGGAAAGTTTTCAGCTCCTCTTAAAATTGTGATCAGGAGTGTATGCGAACCTGTCTTTTACAGATTATTGTCCAGGAAAAATCCTACATTTAGGTCAATACGGTATTTTCTATTAAGCACCTTAGCTCAGTTACCAAGCTGCTGGTGGAATGATAACAAAAAAAAAAACTGACAATCCAGGATGTTTTCAAATCTGAAATATTATCTATGAGCAAAATTCATCAAAAGAGAGTTTTAACATTCAATTTATAATAAATTAGTTAAAGAGGTGGGATGGGATTGCGGGTGACAAGCACTCCAGAAATATTTTCAGTATTAAGGGGTGCTGGCATAAAGTGGAAAATTCAATATTTTCTGAAAATATTAACAGGTATGCATTGAGGATGATTTTTTTCATAACATTTTCTGAATTTATCAGCAAAGATTTTATGTCACACTTCTCAGCCCGCATGTTTTCATAATTAATGGCGCAAGGCGTGCTCCGGCACCAACGCCCCCGTGCAATTATGTTCAATCTTTTCATCTTCTGCATGAACAAGTGTACACTGTCATTTCCTTATTGCGCACACAGCACTCAAGACGTCTCTTTGAATTTAGACCTGAATGTCTGATTCAATTCGTCACACACTCTGTCAGACCATAAAATACACCACTAGCAAAGGTTAATTTTTTTTTTTCCAGATCTGCACACTTCAAAGGCTGAATGATGCAAAATGATGACATGAATAACGGAAAAATTAAAAATGGAATTGCTTAAAACAAATAGATCTAATGTGGTCACCTGCTCACTAACATCTCAGCCTTTTTTATATTTAAGGAATACAAAGAAAAAGTCCATCTTCACTCCACATAACCTTCTACCTACAGCTTAAGTCAGTGGGCTTTAGCTGTCATTTCAATATATCTTTAGCTTTTATTGAGTCAGCGCTTATACTGCTGGGAGGTTATGACGGAGGGAGGTGGATTAAAGGGTTAGCCCAGACAAGACCGAAATGATTTACTGTGGCCGAGGAACAATATTCATCATAGCTACCTATAATTGAGATTTTTTTCCAAGCGTATGCCTCCATTCTTCGACTCATTATAAATTCATCAGTGACAGCGATAAAACTGAAAGTGCAGTCAAGCACTGATGAGCTGCGGCCTTGAAAATCCAGACGCAAACATTGATATGGATGCTACGGAAATCTAAATCTCTGCTCCTGTGAATGCTCTGTCTTTATAGACAGTCTGAGACAATGGCATGTGGCTTTCAAAAGAACATACTAAAGACTACTTGGGTGATATTTTGTTCCTCTTTCTGAAAAAATATAATATTACAAGCACTGAAGAGTGATTATAAGTTCATGTAGAGTTCACTGATGTGTGATCTCAAGCCACCCCCACTAATAATTATGGTCCTCATGGCCTACTTTTTTTCTTCCCACAGCACCAACAGCCATGAAACGCTCTTTTCTTGTGGAAATCCCAGATAACCTGTATCTGGAGACACAAACATATGAATTACACTTTTAAGTTATGGCTGTTGAAATGTCATACAGAAACAGGCCTTAGAAAAGGAGAACTGATTTAGAAGAAATTGTGTTTTTTTCCCAGGCATATCAGGCATTTTTTTCATATTTTGATGAAGAGAAGAAAAAGTTTGTTCAGTAAAATCACTTAAAATTCCACTTTTTTGCACTTACTCAACACAGTTAAAAAGACAGTTAAGTTATTCTAAAGGAGATTGGAACTAACACATACGTTTGTCTGTTAATCATATTTTTGTCAAAACATTTAGTGCAAATGTTCTCAAGGGTGTGATTGTACCATGGATTTTGAGATTGGGGAATTTTTATTGATTTTTTTTAATCAAATATAGCTTGGAATGATCGTGTTACCAGTTGGCTATGCTGCACGCTTGTTTGTGTCTGTCACATTTTGGTCAAGTGAACTCAGTTTGGAATTTGTGGAGTGCTGGAACCGAATCAAGAAGCAGAGTATGGGGCCTTGAGCTCCTGCAGAGATACAACAAAGGCTTTGAGCTCATCAAGACAAGAATAAACCAGGAACGGATGCAGCAGGGGCCTCTCCCAGGTCCAACATCAGTGACCTCAAACCTTCTAAATATTCTTTTAGATGAATGCACAGCAATTCCCATAGACACACTTAAACACCATAGTGCAGTGCTTCTCAAATAGTGCGGCGGGCTTGGGGGATTGTCAGGGGAGGCACGAGATGCTTTCATTTCAATGCAGACCTACCAACATGTACACATTTATAGTACTCAACATGAAATTTGACTCTTGAATATGCTTGTATGCTCTCCATTTTGTTGCATTTGTTTATCTGGTACAGATCTGTGTAATACTTGCTTTTATAGTCAGTACAGTTACTCCAGACCCCATTCACTGTGCAATATCTGATCAACCCCCATGTGCAATATTAAGGGCTCTAAAGGCAATATATTAAGTTCTATGTGAAGTATTTCCATAATGCCTCATATTAACTCACTAGCAAGATCTCAGTGTATAGACTGGTCATATATCTCATCTCATTTCATCTTATCTACATACTGTATTGTATATAACTCTGGGAAAAACTGTTGATTCTGTTAATACTTGGGTTGTTTATATTGTTTATTTTTCTATATTGTGTATTTTGTACTGCTTAACTGATTCTGTACTCTTGCTGCTGTGCAATGCAAATTTCCCCACTGAGGGACGAATAAAGGCATATCTTATCTTATCTTATAAATGAATAAATAGCAGGAGGATGACAGAAAATAATTGAGACGCAAGAAGCTTACTGGAATCTGTTATGGCTGCAAAGCCTCTGTATTTTATTCAATTTTCACTTCCTAGGTGTAATAATAGCAAGGTGTAAGTTGTCATGTCCCCAGTTGCAAACCAGTGTTAACAACAATCGTTAAGTGTTGTCGCTGTATCTGTGCTGTTGTTGTTGTTGACGGAACAAGCATAAGTATGAGTAATAATGAGCAGAGAAAATAAGTTTTGTTAGTGTTTTAAGTAATCAAAATATGACAAGATACTGCAACTATTACATGTTATCATCAGTGTACATGTTAATGCACGATCACAGCATGTATATCAAACGATGCAACATTGTTAGAGGGTTTTTTTTCATTGTCAAAGTAGATGTGTCCCAATTATGTCTGTTGTCTACTAAGTAATATTAATTTGTTTTCTGGAGTTATAATGCACAGAAAAGGGAAAGAAATATGTGTTCATGTTTCATATAAGGATTGTGAATAATGGGGAAAATTCCCCAAAAAGTGCAGTTCCCCTTTAATTTCACTGTTAACGCGCCCTACTTGAAAGTATTTTGCCCTAATTAGCCTCCACCTGGTCGAGTGGTTAGAGCGCAGACCTCACAGCTAGGAAACCAGGGTTCAATTCCACCCTCGGCCATCTCTGTGTGGAGTTTGCATGTTCTCCCCGTGCATGCGTGGGTTTTCTCCGGGTACTCCGGTTTCCTCCCACATTCCAAAAACATGCTAGGTTAATTGGTGACTCCAAATTGTCCATAGGTATGGATGTGAGTGTGAATGGTTGTTTGTCTATATGTGCCCTGTGATTGGCTGGCCACCAGTCCAGGGTGTACAAAAAGAGCTGGGATAGGCTCCAGCACCCCCGCGACCCTCGTGAGGAAAAGCGGTAGAAAATGAATGAATGAATGAATGAATGAGCCTCCACCTAATTTTAACAATCAGGCCTTACCATCAAACATATGCTCAATTTGAATTAACTCTAATATTTGTCTTGTTCCTCAGCCCCCCAACGACTTAAACTTAACTATGCAATGAGCACACAGATTCTGGTGGCACATTAAAGAGCACTGGATGCCTGGAGCAGTGTGCCAGCATCCTCAAGCTGTCTGTGCTGCTTCCTGGCAAGACAGACGGAGCTATCAAATATTCACAAATACCTCCGGAATGCAAATTCTTAGCATAAAAATAGTTTCCATCCATTTCAAGAAGGCGATACAGTGCTGAAGTGAAGTCATTACAAAATCTCCCTGAAGATAACACTCTCAACTCAGCTGGTATTTGTTCAGAGACGTCTCTGTTGGATTGGAGAGAGAGAGAGCGAGAGCGAGAAGACAACAGCTCCAGAGTGATTTCTGTGTGACACGCTCAGTTAGCGCCTGAATGCTTGGTTTGTGCATTATTTATAGCTTTGTTTTTCAAGAAACTCTTAAGTATATCGTGTAGAGATGGGCATTCCAAGAAATCCCTTCCCATTGGTAATTGGAAACTTTGCAATCAATTATTCAGCTCCCCTGAAAAAACATTATGAAGAATGATTGAGTGATGGCTGTTCCAGTCCAGTTCTATAGGTGGCAGTAATGAGCGTTACAAAGAGGTTGACATAGGCCACAGCTGATCATTTTTCTGGCTAAAAAGTGCTGTCTAAATGGTCTGCTGTGATTAAGACTTATTTTTAATAGATGTGTAGACTTAGCATTAAGCCTTAGCCTTTGATGCAGCCTATTTAGGCAGCAAACTAGTTGGGCCAGCCCCAATGTCGATCAGTATGTTGGCATCACAGTCAGGAGATTAAGGTTTTGATTCTTCCTTTGGGCATCTCAGAGTGAACTTTTGCATTTGCGTGGGTTTTCTGTGGGTATTCCAGCTTCCTCCAACATCCCAAAAACATGCATGTTAGGTTAATTGGATACTTTAAATTGTCCACAGGTGTGAATGTGAGTGTGAAAGGTTGTTTGTCTATGGGGGGGGGGGTCTCAAACACGCGGCCCGCAGGACACTAGTTTGAGGCCCCCGCCTTGATATGAAAGTTTAATGTTAGTGCGGCCCGCGCAAGTTTGATATGGATGCTGTATGGTATCATGTACCCAGAAAAAATTATTACGTTTGATTAATGTTCATGTTAAAGGTTAAATAACTGTTAATAGTTATCCTCCCTATCCGTGTGGAAGTGGTAAGTTTTTGGCTTTTTAAGTTTAAAGGAAATAACTTGAAGGCTACCGTTTAGGTCGCTAGCTCTCTAGTTTGCGAGTTAGCATGTGTCTCAAGACCCTGCAGTTGCGCAATATGTTGTAAATAAAAAGAGTATAAATGTGACTATAGTCGTGTTTTGTCATGTCTACAGGGCTCTAATAATGCTTTGTTAATTTTAATCTGAAAAAAATAATTTGTCTACGCACCAACTATATGTGGTTTTTTAAGTTTTTATTATTTGCCTTTTTATTATTATTATTCTTGATTTGTTTCTTTATTTTTCATCTTATTTTGTGTAGAAAAATAAAAAGTAAGATATTTGAGAACAGTGGAATGTTTTATCAGCGCTTTTATTGTAGAAAATAAAATAAAAGCACTGAAAAAGCTACAAAATCTAGCGGTTCCATTTCTCTGTGTATTTTTCTCACCTTTGCTCCACAAATTATTGTTTGACCATTGAGCTTTTTTTTCTGGATTAAAAACACTACACTAGTACACAAATGTGTCTATTCAATAATGTTTTATTGTGGTGCACAACTTATAAATATCACTGCTTACTACGACTACGATGTGTAAGGTAGTATGGCATGCCCTGTTAACATACACTACCGTTCAAAAGTTTGGGGTCACTTAGAAATTTCCTTATTTTTTTAAGAAAAGCACTGTTTTTTTCAACGAAGATAACTTTAAACTAATCAGAAATACACTCTATACATTGTTAATGTGGTAAATGACTATTCTAGCTGCAAATGTCTGGTTTTTAGTGTAATATCTACATAGGTGTATAGAGGCCTATTTCCAGCAACTATCACTCCAGTGTTCTAATGGTACAATGTGTTTGCTCATTGCGTCAAAAGGCTAATGGATGATTAGAAAACCCTTGTGCAATCATGTTGGCACAGCTGAAAACAGTTTAGCTGGTTAGAGACTCTATGAAACTGACCTTCCTTTGAGCAAGTTGAGTATCTGGAGCATCACGTTTGTGGGGTCGATTAAACGCTCAAAATGACCAGAAAAAGAGAACTTTCATGTGAAACTCGACAGTCTATTCTTGTTCTTAGAAATGAAGGCTATTCCATGCAAGAAATTGCCAAGAAACTGAAGATTTCCTACAACGGTGTGTACTACTCCCTTCAGAGAACAGCACAAACAGGCTCTAACCAGAGTAGAAAGAGAAGTGGGAGGCCCCGCTGCACATCTAAGCAAGAAGATAAGTACAATAGAGTCTCTAGTTTGAGAAATAGACGCCTCACAGGTCCTCAACTGGCAGCTTCATTAAATAGTACCCGCAAAACGCCAGTGTCAACATCTACAGTGAAGAGGCGACTCCGGGATGCTGGCCTTCAGGGCAGAGTGGCAAAGAAAAAAACATATCTGAGACTGGCCAATAAAAGAAAAAGATTAATATGGGCAAAAGAACACAGACATTGGACAGAGGAAGATTGGAAAAAAGTGTTATGGACGGACGAATCAAAGTTTGAGGTGTTTGGATCACACAGAAGAACATTTGTGAGACGCAGAACAACTGAAAAGATGCTGGAAGAGTGCCTGACACCATCTGTCAAGCAAGGTGGGGGTAACGTGATGGTCTGGGGTTGCTTTGGTGCTGGTAAGGTGGGAGATTTGTTCAAGGTAAAAGGGATTTTGAATAAGGAAGGCTATCACTCCATTTTGCAACGCCATGCCATACCCTGTGGACAGCGCTTGATTGGAGCCAATTTCATCCTACAACAGGACAATGACCCAAAGCACACCTCCAAATTGTGCAAGAACTATTTAGAGAAGAAGCAGGCAGCTGGTATTCTATCTGTAATGGAGTGGCCAGCGCAGTCACCAGATCTAAACCCCATTGAGCTGTTGTGGGAGCAGCTTGACCGTATGGTACGCAAGAAGTGCCCATCCAGCCAATCCAACTTGTGGGAGGTGCTTCTAGAAGTGTGGGGTGAAATTTCTCCAGATTACCTCAACAAATTAACAGCTAGAATGCCAAAGGTCTGCAATGCCGTCATTGCTGCAAATGGAGGATTCTTTGACGAAAGCAAAGTTTGAAGGAAAAAATTATTATTTCAAATACAAATCATTATTTCTAACCTTATCAATGTCTTGACTATATTTTCTATTCATTTTAAAACTCATGTGGTAAATAAAAGTGTGACTTTTCATGGAAAACACAAAATTGTCTGGGTGACCCCAAACTTTTGAACGGTAGTGTACATCTCCACAATTTGATCTATTTAATCATGATATAGTATGTAGGAAAACAACCACAATAAATGATAATCATTTAATCTTTTTTTGAGATTCTCATGTGATGCCACAAAAATGAGATGATATCATTATGGCAGTCTTTTCATTTTACATGGGGCAATGATGAATGAACAAGACCTTACGACTACACAACAAAAGTATAGAATGATCACATTTCAATTGTGCCCATCTCTCGTCTCTGCTACTGGAAATGTGTTGTCTGAAGCAAAATGCCCTAAATAATCAAATATCCTAGTACCCCACGGCAGCGTGTATTCTGTTTTCCTAACCCTGCACTCTGCAAGCATTTTGAGCTTTCTGACAAAACATGATGAGTCTAGCTGTGAGGCAGCATTTTTTTGGAAATGTTCTACAAAGGGCAGCGGCTGCCATCAGCCACTAGCCAGAAGCTCTTCAGTGAGCCTGGCCGGACCTTCAAAACAGACAGAGTGTACAACTCTACTGTCATGTGCTACTGTCTGCCGTGCAATGATAAGCACCGTGCTGGTTCACATGTTTAGGACGCGGAGGTTTTGGAGCTAATTATGCATCTCATTGTGGCTCCATCAGAAAGTGAGATGATGTGTTTGGAAGCAGGAGGCCGTATTCAAAGGATTCTGAGCAGCGTAGAAGAAGAAAGACAGCAACCTGAAAGCACGTTTGCTATATTCTGAAATCAGAAGTGTAAGAAAGAGTAACTGAGCTGTAATTTATCTGCTCTTAGAATATCTCAAATGTTGTAGTGGTTTACTGTGTGCATCAGGTACAGTAAGTGTGGGCTTTTGAAGTTATGACAGATATTTGGATGCTAAACTTGTAAGTGACATATTTTAGTCAGCAGTGGTGCCTTTGTTGTCCTCAATTACATGTCATTACGCTTCACCAATTTCAAGATTTTCTCTCCAGCCAATCACTGCACCATTGACCGTATCGATCCACACACTTTAAATCACAAGGAGACGTTGACGGACAACTGGTTGCTGTGCAAAAGGTTGTCCTTCAGCAACTAAACTTTTACAGTCAGTATAACTTGTCCTCACATCTAAGGCCTCTTTCACAGATATTCTACAAAACCGGAGCATCAAAGAAACACAGTAACACATCCAACTGAGATTTATTCACCTGTGTCGTTCACATTCGCTAAACTGGACATTCTCACACAACAACAAATTACAGTAAAGTCTCGTTATATCGATATTCTCGGGAGTCTGAAAAAATACCGATATAACCGGACTATCCATATATCCGATCCTGCGCCGAACTGCATTAAAAGTGGGCGGATCTTTGATATGGCATGTAATTTTCTCCTTGAGTTCATGGATTGCGTATCTAGCATGCTTTTGTACTACAATAAATTTTGTACTACAGTAAAAAAAATAAACTTACGCTGTAGTGATTACCGGTTACCGGGACATAATTCACCCCGGAACTATCGATAGGGAAGGTGTTGCCACCCGGAGGGGTAGGCACGAGGGACGGGTGTTTTCCGCTGTGTGTGCTGCACTCTGGTGGTGGAAGTGTGAAAAATTAAGTTGACTGGAAGCAGCCGTTCGCCGTGTTCTTTTTTGGTATTGAAATCCTTAAGCAAAGATTGATTTAAGCTGCTTTTGTATTGATATAAGCAGACCAAATTGGCTGGCGGGAGAAAAGGGCATCCTAGTAACCGGATTATCATAATAACCGTGTATCGTACTAACAGAGCTAATTATATCATAAAAGACTAGAAAATTGCCGGGAAATGAAAATAGTATTGTAATAAGTAGTAATTAGTTTTAGCCGATATCGATATAACGAGACTTTACTGTAGATGAAGGACTGCAGCAATTGAATACTTTAGTAATGGAAATTACTGAAAATTCCTTGGATTAATTGAGTTCAGTCATTTTTCGCTCTAAACGCGGTTCAAACATTACTCCCTCACGCTCACATTTGTTCAAAAATTAAATAGTTACTAAAAGATTTCTGTTTTTTAGTTGCCTACAGACTATTATTCGTCCAAAAATCAATCAATATTTATGCAAATGTTATGTATTCTTGGTCCATTCATTCATTCATTCATTTTCTACCGCTTATCCTCTCGAGGGTTGCGGGTGTGCTGGAGCCTATCCCAGCTGTACACCCTGGACTGGTCGCCAACCAATCACAGGACACATATAGACAAACAACCATTCACACTCACATTCATACCTATGGACAATTTGGAGTCACCAATTAACTAGCGGGGAGGAAGCCGGAGTACCCGGTGAAAACCCACGCATGCACAGGGAGAACATGCAAACTCCACACAGACACATTCCGAGGGTGGTATCGAACTCGGGTCTCCTAGCTGTGTGGCTTGCGCGCTAACCACTCGGTCACCGTGGTCTAAATTGAGCATTTTCAAGTATACATTTTTTTACATGAACTAAAATGCAAATACAATTTATAGCAATACAAGATATTAATGAACTGTGGTCTTCACTGGCCGCTAGGTGTCTCTAGTAGCACGCACAAGACCTCATCGCCAATAACAGGCTTTTATTCATTCATTCATTCATTTTCTACTGTAGCAACATTATAATAATAGTCATCATCACCAAGACAAGCTACTGTTGTGGCCGAATGCCTGCTAAAATCCCACTCTGAATCCCCAATGTCACGTCCTGTCCTCATGACTCGAAGACATTTATTGAAAAATACACTTAGTTATGTCTTAAATTGCTTATGTTCTCTGATTATATGAACTAAATTGGGAAAATATGAGTGTAAAGGTTTTATTTCATGTCTAAAGGGCTCTAATAATGGTAAACATCATATTTAGAAAGTCATAAACGGTTTTTCTAGGACCCTTTCATTGCAGAATTGGCCAATGAAAACGGAATCTACTGTTAAATGCTGAATCTCGCTGAATTTTACATATTGTGAATGAAATGCTGTGAGAAGGAACGTTTGTGTGGACCGGTCATTCATGGTGCCATGTCCTCACAAACACTAACTGACCGAGGCGGCAAAGTGAAATATCCCCAAGGTTGCTGAAAACACCCTTACTTGTTGTGCTTTAGCTAATGTGATGAGTGTTTTAGGACGCCTGCTGACTTTAGGCATGAAATAAGGACGACACGGCTGCAAGAGGCACCCAGCTTGCTGTCTGGCTTAAACAAAGTCATTGTTGTCTCGCCTTTTTCTCCATCCCGCTCCTTCAACCAAACATCTCTTTCTGCGTGGGTGTTGTAAGCTACCACCACCATTTCTATGTTCTCATGTTTTTCACACAGACCCAAATAAAAGGCTTTACTAGGCAGTATGATGGTAGCTACCTTCTTCATTTGTTTTTTGTTAAGTAAGACAAAATTCCTCCTCTGTTTTGATACGTAAAAGTGAAAAGATGCTGCATTAAAGTCAAAGTGAACATGGTAAAACAGACAAAAACCTCAAAGGACTCATTAAAAATCTCCTCAATGAAATCAAGGGCAAACAACAAATAAGGACATCCTGAAAGAACTGAAAGCCCAGTGTGGCAGATGTGTTTAGCCTCCATAAGCTCTGGCAAGTAAAATGCATGTAAAGCAAATGAAAGCTGCATTTTAGAATGTGTAATGCATCCGTCATCAAGACAAGCTGTGTTCCAAAACGAGCATAAAATGACTGTTGGCTGTTTCAATGTTCATATTATTAAAATTATAAGTAAAATCACTGATCCCTTGTAGCTCTGCTGGATCCATATATTATATTATGTATTGATATTTGGGCTGTCAAAGTTAATGACGCATTAACTCTGTAGCCGGCGGCACGGCGGTCGAGTGGTTAGCGCGCAGACCTCACAGCTAGGTTCAATTCCACCCTCGGACATCTCTGTGTGGAGTTTGCATGTTTTCCCCGTGCATGTGTGGGTTTTCTCCGGGTACTCCGGTTTCCTCCCATATTCCAAAAACATGCTCGGTTAATTGGCCACTCAAATTGTCCATAGGTATGAATGTGAGTGTGAATGGTTGTTTGTCTATATGTGCCCTGTGATTGGCTGGCGACCTGTCCAGGTTGTACCCCGCCTCTCACCCAAAGACAGCTGGGATAGGCTACAGCATCCCGGACCCTTGTGAGGAAAAAGCGGTAAAAAATGAATGAATGAACGAATGAACTCTGTAGCCACAAGCTGGAACAAATATTGAGCAGAAATGGAGAAAGAAAAGAGTATTTTGATTGGTAAAGTTAGCTTCAAAGCCCTGATAGATGGCTCTTGTAGCAAGACCAAAGTTATTTGTATCTATTGTTGTTGTGTTCGGTATTGTTTTCATTGTCATATTCAGTGGTACCTTGGCATAAGAGTGTTTTTTTACATGCAAGCCGTGTCTCTCCTGATTTTTGCATTGAACCGTAAGCTAAAATTTGAGTTACAACTGCTATTGACTGAAGTCGAGTGCTGTGCTAGCATTAGCATCACACTAGCTAGGGAAAGAGATTCAACACATTTACTTCATTCATATCTATGTATTTTAATGTTTAATGGGTTAAAAGATACATTGAGTTTGCAATTTTGACTAAATGTTTGATGGTAATGGTTTTATTTCATTTGAACATGCATCAGATTACAATTGAATGCATCACATAATCAGTTCACACATTACATGTTACATTTGTGACCATCATCCTGCTCAATGATAAAATGTGTTTATGGGATTTTTATTTGTACATTTAATTAAAGAAAAGTGCAATGTGGCAAATATTTCACAATAACCTTTCTGAATGTTCCTCAATAGGCTTTTCTACACATAAACATTTTGAATTTAAAACCAGTATCTGCGATAAAATGTGAATAATTCTGAGTTAATTATGGACGAAATGCAATTAAACGCAATCAAATATTTTAATCGATTGACAGCTCTAATTATTATCAATATTTTTTTCTTTGATCACACAACACATTAAAGATTCAGCTTAAGTGTTTTAATATTCTGTTCCATTTCTTGAGAGAGTGTCAGAAACTTGATGACACAACATGATGAATGGAAGTGCCCTTCACAGATAACATTTTTAGTACCAGTCACTTACTTACCATTGCCAGATATAAATGGCGGGTAGCAAAATATTGAGTGAAAGAAATGATGACTATTGAGAATGATATTTCACTGTAGTAGCGCCAAAGTATTGGCTCAAGATGAGCGAATGGCACTATTCGCATTGCGGTTTTATAGGCGACATCATTTTATCTCTGTGCTCAGGGCAGCGCTCAGAAATATATTTCTGATTTATATCCAACACTGATGCTTGAACTCACACTCTACTTTATGAAGACCCATGCTCGCGCCCGATATGCTTTTTGTGAGATTCTGCACTTATCTCTGAAAGAGTCCCAGTGCCTTTGGCTCTGGAAAGGCTCTCTAACTTAAAAGTAATGAAATTTTATCAAAAGTGTTTTTTTCTCCATCTATTTTCTATGCTGCTGATCCTCACTGGGTTAGTGGGGGTATGCTGGAGCCTATCCCAGCTGACTTTGGGCGAGAGGCAGGGCACTCTGGACTGGTGGCTAGCCAACCGTGGGGCACATACACACAAACAACCATTCACACTCACACCGGACTACTCACGCATTGGGGAGAACATGCAAACTCCAAACAGAGATGCCCAAACAGGGATTCGAATCGAGATCTCGCCAATATCCTGATTGCGTGGCCATAATGCTAACCGCTAGGAAAATTGGTCATTGTGCTCTATCCTCCTGCCTGGTTTGTGTTACAAAGAATTTATTCCAGACAACAAATACTGTGCATATTCAGTATAAAACTTTACAACTGTCAGCTAGCCAACATATTGGTAACATGGTCAATTATTTTGAGGCTAGAAAGAATTCATTAGGCCCAATCAAAACATCCTTACTGTGTGTCTAACATAGCTAGTTAAACAATAGCCTACCAAAATATTCATTCATTGCCATACTCCTCGTGGGAACTAAAACCACTTCCTCTTCTGTCAGAATTGAACAGCGTCATAATTCCTTCATCACACATGTTGTCGGCCTCTCGCTCTTTTTTGTTGCCCATTGAAACTCATTGATGATCGTGGATTTTTTGACACTGCTCCACGCCGTATGGCGTGCAAATGTTGCTCGTCGTATGCAGACAGTTTTGTTAAAGGATTTCTATCAGTCATCCACGTCTCCCACTCAACTCTGATGTCGATTGGCTGCTGATGTCAAAAACTCTTTTGTGTCGCCAGGAATCACAGCTGAAATGGAGTCTGTCCTCTTGATGGGTACTTTCACTTCTGCCTGGAAGTGTTTATTTTTGTATTGCCATCCACTTAAAAATGAGCATTGGTGAAAGCTTTTGTGCAGATGCTATTTATTCTCTTGTGTCCAGTTGTTTTCAGATTGACGTACGAGTCACTTTTCTTGTTAGCAGTTCTAGTGAGAAGCCAGCCAAACATCAAAGATGCCACATCCATTTTTATGATGTCATCTGGTCCCATGGAATTAATTCTTGGCTATCTTTGAGTCCAAAACCGGATGTTTTTAACTGTTTTCATGTAGTTGGGAGTTGCTGATACAAAGTCTTGCATGCCGTCATGGACAGTCCTTCTTGTGTCATAAATCTGAGACACCGCAATGGTCTACCTATAAAATCTTCTATGTTCTTTTCAGTGCCGGTTGTTTTGGCTTTTAGTAGGATCTGCACAGCGGAAACACCTCGTCTTTCTGCTCTCTGTGTATTCAACGAGTCTTTGAGCACGTTTTTGTAGTTCAGGCCATCTGTTTTTCTTACACTGAAAGCTTTGATAGTCTTTTTGCATTGCGTCAGCTTTTCATGTTACCGTCTCCAACGTCTCACCATACATTCATTGATGTTAAGCTTCTGTGAAGCACAATAGTTTGCTTCTTTGACAGCTAAATCGATGGCTCCATCATATGCATTTCTTCCTGTGTTTTCCATGATGCAAACATTTAGCCACATTTTTGTAAGTTTTTTAGAGACTAGTACATGCAATTAGAGCATAGTTTGAGCAATCAAATGCCATGTCAAGAAAGAGAATTCAAATTTCAACAAGCTTTCGCACTGTAAATGACGTAAATGATGTCACATCAGCCTAAATATGTAAAATCGAGAAATGTCATGCAGGCTGTGTAAGAGTTTTTAAAGTCGAGGCACATATCTCAAATCACACATGTCCTTCGAAAGAGGTAAAGCGTAGTGGCTCGTCGCTGACAATTTCCTGGTGTTAATGACAAAGAATTGTAGGAGGAAAGATGCACAAAGAGAACCTTTATCCCCTTCTGAAGGGCACAAGTGATTTCAAGCTTTAATGAGGAGAGTTGCACAAAAGGTGTAGAGATGACAAAGGATGCGGCAAGTAAACATGACCCTCCTACTAAATTCTGCCTCTGCATACCCCCTCTTGGGAATAAACAAAGCGAGAGACAAAGCCATACACAACCTTTCCTCTTTCAAATGGAAAATGTCAGTGTGATGTGCCAGCTTCTGATGCATCCTAATGAGAAAACGTGTCCCCCCCCCACGTCCCCTCTCCAAAACCACAGTGGACCTACAGTGATGGACCAAGCCTGGTATCACTTGCTTGGTAGCTGGCAAGAGAACATTTGGAAATAATTTCCATGTAAGCAATGGAAAAGAGACATCTGTGAAAACAAAGGACATGCTCATGCGTGATGAGTGCTCAGTCTGGCCACGCACAAGCATGTCAAACCACAATAGCGATGATGCACATTTATTTACACAGTGACACACACATTCTGGCCTGGCGTGCTCTATGTGCAAACTTTCTTGTGTACCTCCATCCATCAGTCAGATTTTGAAACAACGGTGACCATGGGAAATGCTTGCAAATCAAAATAATCTGGTCCAGGTCCTGGTCTTTATTGTACCATTTTTAACTGTGATATAAGTAAGACAATAGCTCGCCCAATATTTAAAACAATAAAACATTCATTCATTCATTTTCTACCACTTTTCCTCACGAGAGTCGCGGGGGTGCTGGAGCCTATCCCAGCTGTCTTCGGGCCAGAGGCGGGGTACACCCTGGACTGGTGGCCAGCCAATCACAGGGCACATATAGACAAACAACCATTCACACTCACATTCATACCTATGGACAATTTGGAGTCGCCAATTAGCCTAGCATGTTTTTGGAATGTGGGAGGAAACCGGAGTACCCGGAGAAAACCCACGCATGCACAGGGAGAACATGCAAACTCAATTCCACGAGGGTGGAATTGAACCCTGGTCTCCTAGCTGTGAGGTCTGCGTGCTAACCACTCGACCGCCGTGCTGCCCAACAATAAAACACAAACATTCATTAATTCATTTTCTGCCGCTTTTCCTCACGAGGGTCGCGGGGGTGCTGGAGCCTATCCCAGCTGTCTTCGGGCCAGAGGTGGGGTACACCCTGGACTGGTGGCCAGCCAATCACAGGGCACATATAGACAAACAACCATTCACACTCACATTCATACCTATGGACAATTTGGAGTCGCCAATTAACCTCGCATGTTTTTGGAATGTGGGAGGAAACCGGAGTACCCGGAGAAAACCCACGCATGCACGGGGAGAACATGCAAACTCCACACAGAGATGGCCGAGGGTGGAATTGAACCCTGGTCTCCTAGCACGCTAACCACTCGACCGCCGTGCTGCTCAACAATAAAACACTAACAATAAATTTAAAATTCTGAAGAGATGCCATGCATGACGGACAGCTGCCAGTCCAGTGCGACCTGAGCCTCCCCCAGTCACTCTTTACTAGTCTTTCTTGCACGCTGTCTAAAATTGTAAAGTGAATGAGAAATGTAACGGTTATTGATGTTACACAGCAAGGCATTCAAAAAGCTTTAAAATAGTTCTCGGTCCAAGAAATGAAAAAACAGTCACAATGAGCAGCCTTTGATTCCTTTGCAGGAGAGGCGTTTGGGGAAAGTATTACTGACAGCATGTGGATGATTTTCTGCATGAAAACGGCTGATTTCTAAAATACTTGATCCTTTTTGTATGGCAGGAAGAAATAAATATATATTTACTATGATGTTCAGAGGAATGATGATCAGACTGTAGTCTACCTCAAGGTCTTGTCCTCTTGACTGCACCCAAGTGTTTGATGTCAATACTTTAGATGCAGAATGACACAGACTGAGAATGAATTGTAAGTGTCTGCTTTTATTGAGGCCGCATAGTAAGATCAGGCTTGTTTTAAACATATGTCTGATGTCAAGCTGATACAGCCATCTTTTTATCTCTTGACATCCGTTTAGCTTTGTTGTTAGCATGCTGCAACAGTATTGTAAGAACAGGTATATTCAATGCCCTTTTCCAGGAAATGGCTACATTGTGGCATGTTTTCATTAATATAGTTCTTTTGGATTTTGATTTCATCACTATAGGCCATGTTTGGAACTCAGCCAGAGTGACCATTTAAGAATTCTTATGTTTTTGTAACGGGGCGGCATGGCGGTCGAGTGGTTGGCGTGCAGACCTCACAGCTAGGAGACCAGGGTTCAATTCCACCCTCGGCCATCTCTGTGTGGAGTTTGCATGTTCTCCCCGTGCATGCGTGGGTTTTCTCCGGGTACTCCGGTTTCCTCCCACATTCCAAAAACATGCTAGGTTAATTGGTGACTCCAAATTGTCCATAGGTTTGAATGTGAGTGTGAATGGTTGTTTGTCTATATGTGCCCTGTGATTGGCTGGCGACCAGTCCAGGGTGTACCCCGCCTCTCTCCCAAAGACAGCTGGGATAGGCTCCAGCACCCCAGCGACCCTCGTAAGGATAAGCGGTAGAAAATGAATGAATGAATGACTATCCAACGTAAAAAAAAATAGTTGGTTTTGCTTTGTGTTTCACTTGTGTTGTGATGCTTTTGTGATGATAACCATAGATCAGTGGATTGGGATTTGCTTAGAACAGTATAGTACAACTTTTCTATTTCTCTGTCAATGCATTATACGTCCGGCATGCATGCTTTTTCAAAGTTTTTCAAAATTCAAAGTTTCACTGTATAGCATTAACACTTTTTCACCTCATCATATGCTAAACAGTATTGACTTACAGCTTTATATAGTCTGATTTTCACACAAAATGTGCCATTATATACACTTCTGATCAAAGACCGACTGATAAATTGTAAATAGGGGGGTCTATGTAGAGCTTCAAAACGCAACAAGAAATGGGAGTGAGAAAACAAAAAACTGAGTAAGCAATTTATTGTAAACAACCAACTGAAATGGGCTGTTTATAAGATGATCAAAAGTTTAAGGCGATGGCTCATAAAAACCTAAAACACTAAAATGAAAACGATATTTTGAAAAAAAGCACTCATTAGTGAGTAGCTCATAAATAAAAAAATAAGTTTGGGCATGTTGATACCAGTGTTGATACCAGGCTATTGGGAATGTTGGTAAAGATGGCTTCACAGAGGTCATCCACTGTCTGGAACTGATGTGTTTCCTTTACCATTCATCCTCAAATGTTTTCAATTGGATTTGGATTAGGGGGACATGCAAGATGGTCCAAAAGAATGACGTTATTCGTCTGGAAGAAGTCAGGCCAGCATTATGAATTGCAGCTTTGTCCTGTTGAAAAACCTAGTCATTACCACACAGACAAGGACCTTCAGTCAACCTGAATATTTTCCAAATACATTTCCAGTGTGAGCTACATTTTGATCATTTTCAATATTACAACCTCTACAAGTCTGAAAGGTTCTGTTTCAAGTCTATTACAACAACTGCTGTCTCAGGCTTGCAAGGTTGCACCACTGTTGCAAGTTCCTAACATGCCATGACCACTGGTGCTGTAGTTACTGAGGGGTTTTGCTGTCTTGTTTAATAAACCAGCTGGAGTGGTGGAGCAGCCCATTTAAAATGTAGGTGGCAGCTGATGGTGATGGCGTTGAACACATCTGTGCTACAGTTTTTCTCACGAAAGGCACAGGTGTCATCATACAACTACATAAATACTAAATGGTATTAATATCTGTGCCATTTTCCAGCAAAGGAGTATGTGCATGTTCCCTAAGCTGCAGAGACACTAAAAATGGCAAGTCCTAAAATAAACGACATCTGCAGCATATGCTATTTGGAAAATGCAATATTTTGCAATGAAAGTAGTGTATTTTGCAGTTGTTTTAGAGCTATTAATGAGGTAAAGGCATATTATTTTCCATGCTTTTTTATTTCAGAGGGTTTTATTGCACATTATGATGTTATTGAATGTATTTATTTTATTATTCTCTAATCTCTATTGTATTCAAATCCTCAAATCTATTCTCTTCTTATCCTCATTAGGCGTGTGGGGGTATGCTGGAGCCTATCTCAGCTCACTTCGGGCGAGAGGTGGGGTACACCCTGGACTGGTCGCCAGCCAATCACAGGGCACATATAGACAAACAACCATTCACACTCACATTCATACCTATGGACAATTTGGAGTCGCTAATTAACCTAGCATGTTTTTGGAATGTGGGAGGAAACCGGAGTACCCGGAGAAAACCCACGCATGCACGGGGAGAACATGCAAACTCCACACAGAGATGGCCGAGGGTGGAATTGAACCCTGGTCTCCTAGCTGTGAGGTCTGCGCACTAACCACTCGCCCACCGTGCCCAGATCCTATTTTTACTTTTTATTATTTATTCACTACATTGATTTGTTAAAGAGTTTTGTTGCTCTTTATCATTCATCATAATACATAAAAAGTGCATGCAAAGGATAAATACTAATCCCAAGATGAAATGCCAAATAAAGAAATGAATACAGGACAGTAATACAGGTTAATACATCACAGCATATCACTGCAATCCCCAGATACCATGCAAATATACCACCCCCTCAGGGCTCTTAGTATCCGGGGTGTTGGATCATTACTTCAAATGTTTCTGTATGAGACAAGACAAGACAAACCCAGTAAAAAAAAAAAAACATTTTTAGTCAGATTCCATTCAGCATGAACTTGTACTAGCAGAAAGTGTTTGATGAAAGAGTGTTATCTCCAAGGTGTATGACATGATAATAATAGTTGGCCTTTGAAATGCAAAACAGTTGCATTTCTACAGACAGAGGGGAATGAATAAATATTGTTTGTGGAAATCTTATTTTGTAGGTTAAAATGTATTCAGCTAGAAACTTTTATGGATCAAGCAGGTTCTGTTGTGCTTTTCTAATTGTTGACTGTGATGGTTTTCTTGTTGCTTTTGGGTGTATAATTGCTTGTGCATGCAGTGGAAGCACACTGACTGCTATTACAAACAGGCATGCACACACATAGTACATACACTAATTTCCGCTCCAGGTGTTGCCGGTGTCAAATCGAGTTAAGATTTAGGACGTCGCATGGAGCGGCGGGCCGATGGTCTTTGGAGTTTAGGCCTTTCAAGCAAGTAAAAGAGAATGAGTATAAACATGTCTGACAACATGTAATTGTCAAAGCAGTGGATCTTAACTGGAGGGTCGGACACATTATTTGACCGTAGGTCTATCATTGTAGCAAATACTGTTGACTTTCAGAGACAACATTGCAAAGCCTAATAGCAATATAGTATAATAGCATCCGTATCTAATTTTGTGGTCACTTTTTTGTCATTTTATACCTCGGTTCTTAATAATATGCCTAGAAATGTAGTGTATTTGTGAAATGTGAGTCCCAGGGTGAGACTTGTTCTCCATCCAACCCTGTCTTCTGCATCTGTCTCTCTCACACCAACTCCCCTCATGTCCTCCTTCACTACATCCATGAACCTACTCTTTGGTCTTCCTGTACGCCGCAGCATCCTTCTACCAATATATTCACTCAATCTCTCCCCTGGACATGTCCCAACCATCTCAGTCTGGCCTCTCTGACTTTATCTCCAAGGCCTCTAACATACGTAATGTAAACATAAACATAATGTCCCTTTGATGTACTCATTCCTGATCCTATCCATCCTGGTCACTCCCAATGCTTGCACCCCATTGAGATATATACATATAATAATGAGTGCAAAGAAGTGAAGCATGATAAAAAATACTGTAGTAATGAGCAATGTAATCCTTAACCTTTTAATGCCACTACTCTTAGTGTGGATCAATGAGGCTCACGCGTCCCTGGAGGCCTCCACTTGTACCTCCTGTATTATAAATGATTCATTTTGTAAGCCCCGAAAACTAATTCTGAATGTATTCATGCAAAAGACTTTATTTGAACAATTACAGTTTTTATACAGTTTTGCACTATGACCCATTGATCATTGCACTAAAATTAATATATCTGCAATATGTCTGCTCCTGCATATGCTCCTGTGCAATACTATGTGTATATTTTGGATATCTTGTATATATCTTGTTAAATTGTCTTTTTTTTACTCTACTTTTATATACTTTTTTTTAACTTGACTACTGCACTGAAAGGAGAAGCTCTCCAATCTCGTTGTACATCTTGTATAATGACAATAAAGGCCATTCCATTCCAGTTTTAAGGGCTACTGCTCATTCTTAAGTGTTTATCCACAATGCTTTACATTAATTACGAATGAAAAACATACATTGAAGAAACACTACATCATGTGATCAATTTGGAAAAGGCATAGTATGTTTTTACAAAGTCTAGTGTAGAGTACAAGCCGATGCACACCGGGCCTCTTCCACTGCCTTTGTAGCAGTCTCAAAAGGATTCAAGTATCCTCAGTGCAGGTACCGCAAAGTGGGTAAAGTAAAAGCATAGTTTGACCAGTAAAACCATTATCCCCAAAGCTTGCTATTTTCCAGTCTGCTGAATACACACAAACAAGACACGCAGACAACTTGTATAACTTTGTTGTGTTTTCCATCTCACATGTGGCCTAAAAACCTCTTAAGTTATAATTTGCAACTTTTATGTACCTATTATGATACTTATGTATTTTTTCCTGTACTTTCATAATGTATTCATGAACTCTGTAGTGCTTTGTAAGCCACTGTCAAACACAACGTGTGGGTAATGTTAACACGGCTCTCAGTTTTAAGACGATTACAATAATACATATCGTAAAAAGATGATAAATGCAGGGAGAAGCCACATCCACCTGCCGTTAAAAGATGTTTATTACTTCTGTCAGGTGGTGACTTATTCTCCCAGCATAACCTCAATCTGTCAGCAGTATTGTGGACCGTTAAAGCTTTGTCATAAAATTGCTCCTTTATACACTCAATAAGCCACGGGGATTAACAGATGATTCCAGGGACTTTTCTTTTTTATTTCAATTCCTTTCTTATCTGAACATTTAAATGAACAATATAACATTATGCCATTATCTCCGACGAGGAGCTCAGCTTCTCTCCTTTTGCTTTTTGCCACAGAAAATGATAGGCAGTTAGTCGTTTTTTGAATTAATGACTCACAAGATTGTCGCCATTTCCAACTTGAATACAATTGATTTCTGGTGTAAATTATCAACCTGTGGGATTCACGATAGTTTATATTATAGGTGTGAAATTTTGCCTCTGTTTTATTGGTATTCCCAAACCATTTGCCTTGAGGTTAGCCTCCTGACTGTTAAACATCTCTGAGGTGCATTTAAATCTTTAAATCTCGGAAGTGGTATAGTATCGTGAGCAGATGCCTCCAATGTTTAATGGAGATGCTGTGTATTAGTATGGGCTTACACATGCACATTTGGTAAACATTTGTCTGCTATATAAATAAATACAGCAGAATCTTTAAGGACATGAGCCAATATTTTCAGGATGTTTTTGCATTACTGTTAAAAAGCTATTCAACCATTGAATAGCGGTCAAAACATAACCTTGCTTGGTTATTGAAAAAATTGCAATACAGCAGTTATTCCTTATAAAAGAGTTCAGTTTATGTGTGACTGAACAGCCAAATTGCTTTTCCAAAAAAAAAAAAAGAAAAAAAATCCATAAATTTCTTTTCAACTTGTTGGATGCAACCTAAAGGAACACAGGCCCAGCGCAGCGACGCTGTGCTCATTTGCAAGCCTTCACTTTCCAACTCTAGAAGCACCAGAGCAAGGCGGTTTTCAAACTGAAGTTGACGCGCACATAAAACGATCAGGCGTACGTGCTGGGGGTTTTTCATTTTCTTTCCTCTGGAGGTCAAAGTGTCAGACCAGCCGCAGAAGCAACCACTGGCTGCTTGTAGAGATTGAATCTTTTGTTCAAGGGCACTTAGGCTTGCCGTCAAGAGTATGAACTCCCGGTCTGCTTTAAGATGAGTCTGTCCATGTTTCATCTGATTACAGGAAAAAAAAAAACATTTATCACAGCGGATGTATTAGTCCCATCACTGTGTTTTATTCCATATGTATTCACCATGTGAACAGATTGGTGATCTAGACAAACATTCATGCTATTTGTCTTCTTGTGTCTCAGAGGCTCCAGGGCGAGGGGAAGATGAGCAAGCAGACACATCCTTCTCTGACTCGTCTCTCTTTGCTCACTGGGGTCAGGAGCTCAGTGCTGACAATCGACGGGTGGCGCTCAAGATGTTCCAGTACTATGGCTACAACAGCTACCTCAGTGACCGTCTCCCATTAGACCGGCCAATACCAGATCTCAGGCCTACTGGGTAAGAAGCAATTTCAATAAATTGTTTAGTACACACTCAAAGGGGATTTTATTGTGCTTTTTCCACTTTTCCGACCCATAAATGTTGTTACAATGTTGTATTCATGTGTCAGATAATGAGGTTTGTAGATAAAGAAGCTTTGGATGGCTCTGCATGCTCGTTTTGTTCCAATGCAATGCAATCTGGACTTCCTTATATGGGCTGCAGTTCTCGCAGCCATCACATAAGTGGTAGCGGTACCCAGTGTTTGCCATACATTCATGTATTTGTATCTGGTGGCCAGCTACTAATACATTCAAGGTGCCGCAAATGGATATGGTGCCAAGTTGTAGGTGGCGGTATGCATCGTAACTCCACTCCCGAATTTCCACACAGTACGCATTAAAAGTGAAAGAGAGGAAGGATTTCTGACACTGTAATCAAATGCAAGCGGTCATGAAAGGCAAAGCAGGAGCAGTCATCTAGACTGAAAAGAGTACCTCCACAAGCCTGCAGTCCAGCTTTTGACTAACAGAAGACAACGACTTTTACAAAGAGCGCTAAACTCATCACACAGCAACTCAACACTCAAAAGGTAGCTAGGAAATAGACATAACATGTACCAATATAAGATTAAAATCTAAAACAGTAGTGTCTTTAAATACGTCACTGTACTTGGTACCACCTTGTTTCAGATGAGCAGTACGTTTTTGGTCACATAAATTTAGTATTGTGGAGCAAGACAGACCTTTCTCAAGGAAGCATTAAAAGTGAAAGAAAGGAAGGGTTTCTTGTGTCATGCACTGACACTGTAATCAAATGCAAGCGGTCATAAAAGGCAAAGTGTTAATCGCAGGAGCAGTCATCTAGACTGAAAAGGGTACCTCCACAAGCCTGCAGTCCAGCTTTTGACAAACAGAAGACAAAGACTGTAGACAAGGAGTAGTAAGGAGGAGGTCAATACTCAATAAAATAGTCTGACTCAATGTGTCATTTTACAAAGAGCATTAAACTCATCACACAGTAACTCAACACTCACAAAGGTAGCTAGGAAATAGACATTGCATGTACCAATATGAGATTAAAATCTAAAACAGTAGTGTCTTTAAATACGTCACTGTACTTGGTACCACCTCGTTTCAACTGATGAGTACGTTTTTGGTCACATAAATTTAGTATTGTGGAGCAAAACAGACCTTTCTCAAGGAAAAACAAATACTAAATGTCCTCCATTATTTCCCTTGGCCTTTTTTGTTGACCTGACCGTGTGTCACACTACTATGATGTCATATTTCTTATCTCGTTATATACTCTTATCGTTATATTTTGAATTTGAAAAAAAAAATTGAGCAAAATTTAAGTTCCTGGTTCAGTCAAAACCTTTCTTGTAAGTCAAGGAGACAAAAATAACCTCAAATTGCCATCTTTGTTAGCAATTACGGACACTGCTGAGCTTGACTTTCATGGTAACATGACCAAGGTTACAGGAGGCTACGAGGGGCTGCCCTGGCGCTAAAATTGACACAGTTTAAAGGTCCTAGGGATGTTTTTTTACACTTCACATCATTACACTCCTCCAGACCACCCACTGCCAGCAACACACATTCTGTCCGTTCATACAAAATAGTTTCGGGGGATACATTAATCACACGTTTGGCCTTCACATTGTCCTAACATATCTTCAAAGATGTACCCAGGCAATGACATTACGTAAACACAACAGGCTGTTTGCTTGGATGAACAATGTGATGTGATTGTGTCTAATACAATAGCGACATGTGATGAAAATAGCTTCTTTGCTGGAAGAGGGACACAACAACCTTAATAACTTATATCATCTTATTTTCATCACGATTTTAAAGGCTCTTAGAATTGCAGCATGTATTCCAATGCAATTAATGTGCTGGAAAAAAATGCAAAGTATCTGCATTTTATTTGTCCTCCGCAGGTGTGGCAACCTCACTTATCCTTTAAACCTCCCACAAGTGAGCATCGTGTTCATTTTTGTGAACGAAGCTTTGTCTGTCATCCTGAGGTCCATTCACTCTGCCATCAGCAAGACACCCTCCCACCTTCTCAAAGAGATCATTCTGGTGGACGACAACAGCAATAACGGTAATCAGCAAGCCTTTTAGCATCCGACACTTTATTTTTTCCTACATTTGAATATTCTCCACACATTGCTAAGCAACTGTGAAAACACAAATGTGCTTTGCCTTTCTAGCTTTTGACAGTCCTAAATACTACCTCCATGTTTTGTAATGTAAATGCCGGTAGATGACTCATGTGTGGGTACCTGTATGTTCTCAATTTTTTTCCTTATATGTTGCCATATTCTTCTGAAACACATTTTTTTTCAATTTCAGGTCATATTGAATAATGTCATGTCAAGTTTATTTATCTAGCTCTTCATCACAAAAAGAGTCTCAAAGGGCTTTAATGGAAGAATGTTGTTTTTGTAACGTTAATGTCTGTTCTTGTATATTTAAAAAGTGTGAAATCATGCTTCTTGGAGACAAACACAGCTCATTAACATTAAAGCTGCAGACACACAAAATGTCTTGTTCCAAATAGGGCTTACTAAAAGCTGGGGCTAGGACTATTTTCATAGTTGAATATGGTTTGTTCGATATTGCCAACACTATTGGAGAACCATCTATCCATTTTCTATACTGCTCATCTTCATTAAGGTCACAGGAGTATGCTGGAGCCTATCCCAGCTGACTTCAGGCAGGAGGCAGGGTACACCCTGGACTGTTCGCCAGTCCACACAGAGATGCCTAAGAGGCGATTCGAACTCAGGTCTTCCAGATCTCCTTACTGTGTGGCCAACATGCTAACCATTCGGCCACCATGCGGCTAGTAGAAGGTGGCAGATGATCACTCTAATAGCTTTTGCCTGGCAATCAGAAACCCATTTTGACTCAACACCCTAAGTTTGTCAAACCATACAATGTACTCAATGTTATGTGCAGTTCAGTACTTCAAAACAAAAAACAGCTCATTCATTTTCTACCACATTTCCTCACGAGAGTCGCGGGGGTGCTGGAGCCTATCCCAGCTGTCTTCGGGCGAGAGGCGGGGTACACCCTGGACTGGTCGCCAGCCAATCAGAGAAAACGTATAAACAAACAACCATTCACACTCACATTCATACCTATGGACAATTTGGAGTTGCCAATTAACCTAGCATGTTTTTGGAATGTGGGAGGAAACCGGAGTACCGGGAGAAAACCCACACATGCACGGGGAGAACATGCAAACTCCACACAGAGATGGCCGAGGGTGGAATTGAACCCTGGTCTCCTCGCTTTGAGGTCTGCGCACTAACCACTCGACCGCCGTGCCGCCCGAAAAAACAGCTCTTTTGTGAAAAAGTTATTTATTTATAGGAAAAACAGTTTAAAAAGTATTTGTATGTAATACAAGTGAGACAGCTTTTAGATATTATCAAGATGGTGACTAGTGGCCCTAAGAGGAGGATGTTTACCCAAGTCAATAATGCAAAACGTGCAGGCTGGCCTGCTGGAGAAGAATGCTAATCAGTGTGATGCTATGGTAAAGGGGACGTATTTCTGGCCCTTTTTATTGAGTTGTGGACTCCTATAGAGCAGCTACACACGATAACCAGCACAGAAAGCTTTCTAGAAGCCAGCTGTATTTTTTTTTATTATTTCCTGCTTCCTGTGAAAACGGTCTGTTTTAATGTATTCCAACACACATAATGGCCACATAAACGGTATAGGAGTTGATCATAAACAGTGATTTATCTTTTAAAAATGTCCGCTTTTCGAGTGGTTAGTGCGCAGACATACAAACATACAACTATATGTGTTGGATCCTGAATCCAGTTTCTTAAAAAAAGAAGTTACTTCAAGACGTCTGTCTATGGTAAGTAGCTTTAGCATTTTAGGTTTTCTACTACATAAGTAACATGTAATGTGATCATTACCACTCTCTATAACGCTACACAGACAAACCACTTTTGTTCCATTACGTACACAAAATAAACACTGTTAAACATGGATAAATACGGCAATCTGTGACATAATAAATCGCCAGTGTTAGAACACCCTTTGAAACCAAGCGTTGAGCCATCCCAAACAGAGAAACCTAATTTTCTGAAACATTGGTATTGTTTAACACGAGAATACACCATTCTAACTACATTTATAGGTAGGAAAAGTGGAAAAAGCACAACAGGTCCTCTTTAAGATGCTAGAATGACAATGATCACAGGTCTCCACTACCCGTAAGCATTATCACATTGCATCCCAAGAACATGCATTTTGGATCTTTTAATTGGCAGCCGGGGCGGCACGGCGGACAAGTGGTTAGCACGCAAACCTCACAGCTAGGAGGACCAGGGTTCGATTCCACCCTCTCTGTGTGGAGTTTGCATGTTCTCCTCGTGCATGCGTGGGTTTTCTCCGGGTACTCCGGTTTCCTCCCACATTCCAAAAACATGCTAGGTTAATTGGCGACTCCAAATTGTCCATAGGTATGAATGTGAGTGTGAATGGTTGTTTGTCTATATGTGCCCTGTGATTGGCTGGCGACCAGTCCAGGGTGTACCCCACCTCTCGCCCGAAGACAGCTGGGATAGGCTCCAGCCCCACCCCCCGCGACCCTTGTGAGGAAAAGCGGTAGAAAATGAATGAATGAATGAATAATTGGCAGCCAGGGAGCTGCCTCCTTCAGCCCTTCCACAAAGCCAAGTCACAATTTGACATTTTGCTGATGGCATTTCACTTTGTTTACTGCCCATGTTGTTCTTGTTGTGGATCATATCTCCCCAAAATGCCATTAGCCCACTGACCCACGATGTAGCCGACATTGTCGAAAGGAGGTCATCATTCACGGCTCACCTATCATTCATCTGCTGCTTCACATTAGTCAACCACCAGTGTCACATCTCACCTCTTAGAGACATTAGCATGCAGGAGAACATGTAGCCACCACAGGGAAAGGGGAAGGCCAAATAGACCTAGCTCATTTCTCCTTAATTAGATAACCTCCCAAGCTGTGGCCTGAAAAGTCTAATCTGTGTGAAACTTTTATCCTATCATATGAGGTATGATTCCACAAGTCACCATCTCTATTCATTCCAATGTGTCAATGTGAGTGTGAAATGAAAGTGTTATCTCTTCAATGTGGTGCCTCATCCCCTATTGGTGCTGCACTCATGTTCACTGATGATGACAACACTCACACTGGATCATCCTCGTCTTAACATGTTTGTTGGGGTTCGAGTCTGGCTCCTTCGACGCGTACACCACACACGTCAAAGCACGTTTACAGACATTGCTTTGTACACAAGGAACAGAACATGTCCTTCACTAAGCTGTTTGCAGAGTTAGAAGCACTGAATTGTCCAGAATGAGGCAACCACTGATTGATTACTGTAATTAAAGGACGTCTATTCATGTTCCCGTCTCTTCAACGTGTCAGTCATTGTTAACAGAGTTAGAATCATAAATGAAAGCTGCTACCAGTCATTATGTTCAGAATCACATTTGTATATTGTGTAAATAACTGATCCTCTCAACTCAAAGGTGAATTAAAAGGTTTCTTATGTGTAGAGGTTAATGTCAGGGATGGGCATAAGAACCTATTTTTTTAATAATTAACTCTGTCGATATCTCTGTGTGGAATTTGCATGTTCTCCCTGTGCATGCGTGGGTTTTCTCCAGGTGTTCCGTTTTCCTCCCACATTCCAAAATTCGACTCCAAATTGTCCATAGATATGAATGTGAGTGTGAATGGTTGTTTGTCTATATGTGCCCTGTGATTGGCTGGCGACCAGTCCAGGATGTACCCTGCCTCTCACCCAAACACAGCTGGGATAGGCTCCAGCTCCCCCCGCGACCCTCGTGAGGATAAGCAGTAGAAAATGAATGAATGAATGAATTCTGTCGATTGTACAGGTTGGTTGATTGAACTGAGATGTTTTATATACTGTATATGTCTTAATTATTGATAGGCATTATATAGAATTGCATACGTATTGTACAGTGGATCCTCCGTGGCACAAATCAGTAAAAATTAACAAATATTTGATAATAGAGTCAGATGGGGGAGGCTGCACCATACCCTGCGATCCTACTGAGGATAAGTGGCATAGAAAACGGATGCTAATCGCAGGACACATATAAACAATCATTCACAGTCACATTCATACCAATTTGTATACCAATTAACCTAGCATGTTTCTGGAATGTGAGAGGAAACCAGAGTACCCGGACAAAAACCCACGCACGCACGGCGAGAACATGCAAACTCCACACAGAGATCCCCAAGCGGAGAATCGAGCCCAGGTCTTTCCAATCTCCTGACTGTGTGGCCTACATGCTAACCTACTCAGCTACCCTGCGGCCTGGTTGTCAAATCAATGATGTCAATGATTTGGGTGAATATTAAGGATCACATCACCATGACAACAAGGAAATGGAGGATATAACTCACTAACAAAGAACTGTGCAGTTTAAAGGATTACATTCAATAGCATTTGACATCGCTACCACATAGCAAGAGCCTGCTCAACATGAAGTACCGGAATTAGAACCCATGTATCTAAAATCAGTGACACTCACAGTACAACACAAAAGCTGGAAGGGTAGGAAAACAAATGTATTAGCGATTGATGGGTAACAGAGAGGGGGTAAAATTAAATAATCTTAGCTGCTTCTTAATCCTTTTCAGACATTTGGAATTGTGAATTGTAACATGAAGTGGTTCAATGTAATACTTGTAAACAATGTAAACTGTAACCATAACCAAAGAAGAAGATCCACGATGCCGCAACTCCTTAGTGTAAACCAGGGGTCTCAAACTTAATTTACTTGGGGGCCACTGGAGCTAGGGTCTGGGCGAGACTGGGCCGCATCAAAACAAACAAACAAAAAAAAATTATTAAAAACCGAAAAATGAATAAACTTTGCTTTGGTTTCGATTTTCTACAAGAAAAGCTCTGATAAAACATTCCATTGTTCTCAAATATCTTAATTTTTATTTTTCTGCACAAAATAAGATGAAAAATAAATAAACAAATTAAGAATAAAGAAAATCAACCAATCAGTAATAAATAAATAAATATAATAATAATAATAAAACAGCAAATAATAAAAACTTAAGAAACCACATATAGTTGGTGGGTAGACAAATTATTTTTTTCAGATTAAAATTAACAAAGCATTATTAGAGCCCTGTAGACATGACAAAACACGACTATAGTCACATTTATACTCTTTTTATTTACAACATATTGCGCAACTGCAGGGTCTTGAGACACATGCTAACTCGCAAACTAGAGAGCTAGCGACCTAAACGGTAGCCTTCAAGTTATTTCCTTTAAACTTCAATAGCCCAAAACTTACCACTTCCACACGGATAGGGAGGTTAACTATTAATAGTTATTTAACCTTTAACATGAACATTAATCAAACGTAATAATTTTTTCTGGGTACATGATACCATACAGCATCCATATCAAACGTGTTTGCAACCCCTGGTGTAAACTATGTATTTGTGTCCAAGGTCTTTGCTTGGATATCAATAGATAAAAATGTCTTTTCCCTGCACCTACGTGTTACGTATACATATATAGAAAAAGCGGCGAGCCAGTTCAACCAATGTTATTTTGTTTGTCACTCACTGATGTAAAAGGTGTGATTGGATTTCCCTCATGAATACAGGTGCCTGTTGCTCAGCTCAATCCCACAGCCCAATGCCTTCCGTCACCGCGTCCGCAGTTTATCATTAGTAAAAGATTGACGACTGTTGGCCAGCAGCTATTCCTGTTTTAATCAACTGTGCTTCATTATGATTTGTTGTGAGACATTGCGTAGCCATCCTTCTTATTTTCTTACAGATTGTCTTCATTACTGGCAGATGGGAAATGATTATAGTTACAGAAATCTGTTGGCGGCTTTGGTGCAAATGAATGACTACAGTAGCTTTCTTATAAGTTGAATATAATAAACATAAAAGGCTATCAAAGCTGTTTTCTGACAGCCTTGCATTATTTACACTTTGTCTTACTTTGTCTGCCAACCTGACTGCGGAGGAGTATTGATCACTATTTCTTGGTTAGTTAGTTAGCAGGATGATGTGAAAACAGTTATAATCTATTTCCATGAAACTTTATTCAAGGGTGACACATTAATGATGGGGGGTGTTTTGGTGAGGATCTGGGTAATTGGGTTACAGTAGACTTTATTCAATCATTTATTTGTCCTATATTGGTCCTGACCAAAATGTTTCCAATGGGGGCTGCATACTGAAAAATTTAATGATGCAGGGGGAGCTACTTTGGTATTTTTATTTTGTAAAAAGGCAAAAAATAAAAATGGAATTAGAATATCCTTTGTTTGTTGTGGTTAATTGATTCCAGACCCGACTGAATTTCCATGAAGTAGGATTCCTTATTGACAAAACAAATATTTTTGTAGCCTAGAAAGCCTGTTATATACATTTCATATCATTATTAGAGCCACCCTAGTCATGAAATAACAGCCCTATAGTCACCTTTACACTCGTATTACCCAATATGGTAGGCATAATAAAAGTAAATAAGACATAAGTAAGATTTGTACTCGTGTGTATTGCTAAATATGTGTTCCCTCGGGGAGTCGAGGGGCAGGCGGGCAGGAAGTTGAGCTGCAACAGTAGCTAGTGATTATTGTGCCTGTTTATATTATTATTATTATTGTGTCCCTAATTGAAAACCGGCAATAAAAATATGTTGTTTTGGCAATCAAGTCTGGTGTGCGTCTCTCTCTCACATAACATTACAGTAACTGCTGAAACCAGTGTAGAATACTACATATCACTCACAGTGTCATTGAATGCATCTTTTGTATTTGTGTTTTAGTTAATTTAGTCATGTTTACTCTTGAAAATGCTAAATTTAGTCTCAAAACCATATATAAACCTATATATACAAACATACACAAAATAAAATTTAGTTTAAAAACAAACACTTTGTGTTAGTAGGGTTATTACTATCAACATTTCAGTGTTTTCAGCTTTTTCTTTCTACAATATGCCCTTTTGCTTTTTTTATCTTCACTTTTATTTCTAAGATGTGCCACACTTTGGACACGCTCGCTTTATGCAAACCATTTTAGCTCCCATTTTTTCGTCATAGCCTTCGTGCCTACTTGCTAATGACCAGAAGCTTGTATTAGTATTAGTGCACTTCATGGGCATGCAGTGCTGGTTAGCATCTGTTTGAGTTGATGAGCAATGTGGCACTAAAGTATGAAATAATGTTCCAAAACGTAATCAAAATTCTCTGAAACCCAAACAGTTTGATCACGCCATTTACATTAATCTGTTTACTAATAAAACACATACAAATGACACATATGACAGTATAAAACGTGCCTCAAATGAAACCCCCCTTAATGCTGCACATGATGGAGATGAAGTGTTGTGCACTGTTTTCATGTGACAGAATTTTTTTTACAATACATCAAGAATTTAATTATAGTAGAACCTTCTTGCTCATGAGCAGTCTTTAAAATGATGATGACTGGACTAGGTTGGCTTTATTTGTCTTTTCATTATGCACAGAGGGATTCTTTATTTCACTAATTGGAATTTACTGGTTTATTAAGAAAACTAAAAGCCATATTGCAAGAATTTCTCTACTTAAGCAGTGCAGGTCATGACTCATCATCTAGTGTATAGTGTTTAGCCTCAAGAAAAATTAAGCGTTGCAGACAGTCTTCAGTCCTGCAATGGAGTAATCTGAGATGTTGGATTTCTTCCAATAAAGTGATGCCCACTGGAGGAGAACGTAGCAACATCATGTGGTTGGAGGTTTATCCACTAACAGTTTTCGCCTGACTTCATACGCAATCGTCAAAAACGTTGTGAGATACTGAAATGTGTGTATGTGTGTGTTTTGCAGAAGAGTTGAAGGAGAAGCTGGATGATTTTGTGTCAGAGACTAACAGCCAACGTCCGGGATTCATCAAGATGGTGCGGCATTCCAAGCAGGAAGGCTTGATCCGGTCCAGAGTGAGCGGGTGGCGAGCTGCCACTGCACCAGTTGTTGCTCTTTTCGACGCCCATGTGGAGTTCAATGTTGGCTGGTGAGCCACACATGGTTAAAAGTGTCTAAGAGTCCATGTGGATTTATATTATATTTCTATTTTAACAACGTTAATGTCTTCTACTTAATGTGCTTGTGAACAAATACAGCACAAGAACAATTAAAACCGAAAGTGTAAATGCACTTCAGTGTGTTTTCCAATCGATGTTATTTAGCATTTTCATCTTTCCACACATTGTTAAAGAATATTTCCCATCAGATGTTGCAGGAAACAAATCCATCTCTGTGCTCTCATATCAGCACAAGCATGATAATGAGGGTGACAAGAGGAAGCCGGCAAACACGCCAATTAAATGTGTGCTCTCTCTGTCTCATTTAAAGGGCTGAACCCATTCTTCAGAGAATTCAGGAGGACAGAACCCGCATAATCTCCCCTTCATTTGATAACATCAAGTATGACACATTTGAGATTGAAGAGTATGCGCTGTCTGCCCAGGGCTTTGACTGGGAACTGTGGTGTCGCTACCTCAACCCCCCCAAGTCCTGGTGGCACAAAGGCAGCAAAAGTGCTCCCATACAGTAAGTGACTCAAATCAAATCAATTATGACTGTCAATGTTTTTTTTTATTATTATTTGTTATTTTATTATTTATATATAGTCGTCCCTCGCCACTTCACACTTTAAATTAGATTAATAAATCATTCATTCATTTTCTACCGCTTTTTCCTCACAAGGGTCGGGGGTGCTGGAGCCTATCCCAGCTGTCTTCAGGCGAGAGGCGGGGTTCACCCTGGACTGGTCGCCAGCCAATCACGGGGCAAGATTAATAAATAATAATAATATACAAGCAGTAGAAAATGAATGAATGAAATAAACAATGCTGTTTTGCAGTTAAATATGCCCTATTATTATCCAAAACATATGCATATTTAGGCAAATGTTATGTAAATGAAGCACTTTCTAGCATACAAAATGGCTAGACGCACTAAAATATGAATAAGCATTCAAAAGATTCATTCATGTACTGTAGTATTCTGTAGATCAGTAGTTATTGTAATGTTTGTTGAGACCTACTGTACAATCACGAGAGTCAGTCGCTGGAACAATGGGCTTTTATTGCAGGTTTGAATTATTTATATAAATATATATTATATAATATATTATAAAATATATATAATATATTATATAAAAGGCACAATAATCCTTAGAAATCTAGAATAAAAACACTGGCTGCTATTGTGGCCGTAAGCCATGCCGAGCTTAAACTCACCTCTGTACTCCCAACGTCATTTCCTGTCCACATTTATAGCAACAGACATGAGCACAAGTCTATTTTATGTCTTAAATGTCTTATTTTCTGTTATACAGTATCCACTATATTGGATAATATGAGTGTAAAGTTTACCAATTACCTTGCTAAACTTTCTGTTATACAGTATCTACTATATTGGATAATATGAGTGTAAAGTTTACCAATTACCTCACTAATAATCAAGGCAATAGTGTATAATATGTCAAAAAGCATGTCTTCCATTGGTATCATTGGCAAAGTATTGTCATTTCATATGTGATTCTGTTTATTATTTCCATCCAAAATCACACATTTTTAAGGTGTAAACATTCAAGATTGCATGATACTGTACTGAGACAACATTATCATATCTTCTACATTAGGAGCCCCGCCCTGATTGGCTGCTTTGTGGTGGACAGGCTGTACTTTGAGGAGATCGGTCTCCTGGATGAGGGGATGGAGGTGTACGGTGGAGAAAATGTGGAGCTGGGCATCAGGGTTAGTAATATTCATTGTTTAAACGTGTAATGTGTGCAATAGGGATGTCCTGATGCGATCTGCAGGATCGGCTACCGATCAGCTGTGCCATCAGCGGTCCCACCCGGTTGCCGTATAACGTTAGTAACTCTCGGCCACACTCCAACATGGTAGGTGCGGTAATGCACCTCACACTAGGATTCACTTTTCACTTTCAGTGCCTACAGTCTCTTAAGAAATATTGATCCGCTGAATGTTGTGTAGTCATTGAAGGAGCAGTGGAGCCAGTGAGGTTAAGCATTGTGGTGAGTGGTTTCAGAATGTTAGAGTCCCATTATAAGGACATAAGGACGGTGTGATCGCAACATTGTGCATCACCTTAATGTCACATTGTAACCGAATCAAGCATGCGTCACACATAATTAAGAATCATTTTGAGATGTATTTTGCGCGGCGGTCTAGTGGTTAGCGCGCAGACCTCACAGCTAGGAGACCAGGGTTCAAGCGGTAGAAAATGAATGAATGGTTTCTCAAAAGCATACACTCATCATACTGACAGCAGCCATGAAAGGGGTAAATACACCAGTGTACACACAGTACACCATTGGTGTACACACAGTACACACAGTACACCATTCATATAGCATAAATCTGATTTGTAACACTGTAAAATCAAGTCATAGGGAATTACATCAATATCATATTTTGGCTTCATACAATATATTGACTAAATTATTGGGACATTTTATCATTCCAGCTGTATAGACATATTGGCCCGGAGATGGCAAGACATATGGAAGCAAATATGAAGTTAGTACCCCACCCTGCGACTATAACAGTGTTATAGTCGCAGTCGAGTGTTTTTGTGGGAAGTTGTCATCCAGAAGAACATTTGTGAGGTCACTTGTGATGGATGTGAGAGAAGGTCTGCTGGCTCACCATCTCTGTTCTAGTTCATCCCAAAGGTGTTTGATGAGGCTCTCAGTTTCTTGCTTTGTGGACCGGAAACAGAAAAGAGCCATCCCCAAATTATTTCCACAGAGTTGGAAGCAGACGATTGTCCAAAATAAGATGGGGAATTGAGATTCAAGTTTAAGTAATGGGTTTCGGTCATTTGAATGATTTAAAAGGTACCTCAAAATGTCCAAATATGGTATGAATATTCAGTGTATTGGATTATAGGCAGAGCTGGTACTGTTCCAATCTCCATGATAGAGACTTACTGTATGTGCCCACATACATTATTGTATTGATTAACAGTATAGCTGCATTAGTTTATTGGGGCTCTAAAGTGGTCTGATGCTTGGTTTTTCGGGTTGGTTGGTATAATAGACTACAGAAAGTGTGCAGCTGCAGTATTTATGAATTTGAGAAAATCATTCAATGCAATGAATCTCAATATCTTAATTACAAAACTAGAACCGTATGAAGTCAGAGCAAATAGGAAACAATATGTGAAGTTTTTAGATTTTTTATTTACTCATGTGGAACTCTATCATTGTTTTTTTTTACTGGAGGCAACAATTGACTTGTACATGTACAGTTGCACACGATAAAGCCGGGCCAACAGTCCACGCAATGAATTGTTCAATAGCTGAATAGCACCCATTCACTGTACAGTGAGAAAAAGAGAAAAGAAACATATGGATTGTATAATGGTGGTTGCTATGTTCTACCATAGTACTGTATTTTCAGGACTGTAAGTCGTTCCAGAGTATATGTCAAATCAGTCAAAAGCATCAGACAGAGGACATAAACGTATATTCAACCTGGTCAGTTGCAAAATAACTACAATTTAACTTTTGCACATTTGGATCTTATGCTAAAAGTCCACTGGGCCGACACCAGTTGGTGCCAGTTTGTGCCAAAATTATGTGATTGGGGTGTAGTGGCCCGCTGTGACGCCAAATTAAGTTTGCTCGGCATGTTGCCATGTTGTCGTTATTCGGCACCGCACCAACTGGCACCAACTGGCACCAACTGGCACCAACTGGCACCAACTGGCACCAACTGGCACCGGCCCAGTGGACTCCTAGCATCATTGCCGCAACTTGGCTTGCGCCATTACATTCCAGTGGATTCCAATAGGCGGATTGCTTGCGACATTAAATTCCAGTGGATTCCAATAGGAGGATTGTTTTGCAACATTTGGTTCCACTTAGTAGACACTTGCGTCAAGCAATCAGCGCAACAAAGATTTTAAACATTTTGACATTTTCTTGCCACCAAACTCAATTTTTTGCCGCTGTTACGGGCCACCCCGAGCCAGTTTGGGCCACTGCACGCCACTAGGCACCTTATTGGTATACAACTGGTGTCATACTTTCTTGCTGTTGGAAGTCGCTAGATGGTAATAATCAGATACGGTTCAAATGATGCAGAAGTGTAGCTGAGCTGTGCCTCCGTTAAGTTGATCCAACACGCCAATCGTAACCATTTCCACCGGGGCCTTGTTATGTCTGATCATTGTCATGCTGTTTTATGGAAGGTTAAAGTCTAGTTTCACCCCCAAAGATACAGAATTTATCAACATTTTTACTTGTGACAAAGATGCAATGGCAAGAAAAGAGGCAAGGTTAGTGCTGAGAGTCATGTTCTTCCAAGAATGACATGCTTCCTCAGACTCAAACTGGATGTTGTTTACTTCGCAATGTTTGCTCCGGCCCTCACTTGCCTCCAGGCTGACAGTTCAGTGATGGTTTTGAAATCCAAAGCCGATGGAGGCTGGCATGCCTGCTGTGTGCCGGTCATGCCTTCACACCAGCCGCTAGCATGACTGGCAGCTGAAGCATTCTCAGAGACAAACTAGGCCGACAGCTACAGGCTTTGGCGGAGGCTTTAAAGCGGTATCCTACTATTGCTGTCTGTCGTCAATCAGTCACTGCACTCTAATTAAGTACGCTGACACAAATGTTTATTTTATGTGTCTATCTCGTGAGATAAGTACTATGGTTGCCCTAAATCAGAAGCATCAGAACTGTGACCATTAGGAATTATAATTGTACAAGGATATCCTTCCCAAAATGTTAATTAGGAAATAAGCATGTGTTTTCATTTAGGAACACTAGTCCAGTGTTTTTCAAAGTTTTTTGAGCCGCGGCACGTTTTTTACGTTGGAAAAATTTTGCGGCACACCAATAACCAACATTATTTGCTTCTTTCAGCTTTTTCCCGATTACGGACTCGCCACAGCAGATCCTTTTGATCCGCATACTAATTTAACCAACAATGTTACAACATGTCACCACTACCTCTCACGTGCATCACTAAGTCTATTAGAGGAACGAGGCAATCAGCTCCGTGTTGCCACACGGACAAATATTACATTGCTCTGCCAGTCTTTACACCAATGACACGCGACAATGACATAATATTTGCAGAAAATTATTAATACATGTTAATTAAAGGAAGTGATATTGAATAATTCCTCCCGGCACACCTGACGATTTCTCGTGGCACAGTTGTCACTGCACTAGTCCACCCTCACTTTGTTGCAGTTTTTAAAAAATAATTAATGAATAAATGATCGCTGTTTATGATCACTGAATATTGCCTCTCAGTATTTTTAAAAAATACAAGCAAATTGCACATATTCTCAAATTAAGCATTTTCATTTTCGTTCAAATGAATGACAAACAAATACCAGGCATTGAGAAGACTTGATATGTAGCGTAGTAGATGCGACTTGTTGTGTGTGCCTATGCTTAACTGAGTGAGCAGTACGGAAAGTATGTGAGTGTTGTGGCCGACAGCAGATCCAGTGTGATTGTTCACTGCGTGTGTGTTTTCCACGTCTCAATAAAGTAATCGTGATGCTCTCCTTTGCCACAAACAGCAGCATTCCAGTTGTACACTCAATCTACAATCAATAGGTGTCAATAGGTGTCAGTAATGTTACATTGACCGCCACAGTATGTTTCGTGTGAGTCTATGTTAAGTATTATTTAAGTCTAAGATGTCTTATTTTATATATATATATATATATACATATATATATATATATTTTATAGTATATCTGCTATATTAGGTAATACAAGTGTAAATTTGACTATAGGGGTGTTATTTAATATCTAGAGGGCTCTAATAATGTTAAAAAAAACATTTAGAAGGTTGTAAAATGATTTTTATGCTTTCATTAATGAAGGTAATAATGATGGAGTCATACTTCATGATACTGCAACCAGTTAAACATGATAAAAGAGGGATTTCTGTAACAATAATTGTAATTTGCAGTGTTATACAACTGCACTGGCTCTGAGTGAGGAGTGTATGTAATATTTTGGGTCTCTTAAACAAGATCCTTCCTTTTTATCCCCACATGTCATCGTATTATGAAATTATGGATCTTGCCACACTTTATGGCACCAGGTTACCCTTGACACCGCTTTTAAACTACTAGCAGTATCTCAGACTTGGCTTGGGGATAATAGGGATTTTAGGCTTAAGAGACCCCTTCCTTCCTTGAACAAGGGACAGGAATCCCAATCTGTCCCAATGCATGTAACTAAATAAAAATCAACTCTTAAATAGTCACTGGCTATGTATTGCAAACAGGAAATCCAAATGTTTTGATTGCCTGTAAAAGAGACCTCGCTACACCACACACACAGCTAATTGGAGCCTGACAGCATTGCAATGGAAATAATTGCCAAAACACTCCTGAGTACTCGCTATCATGCCAGTGAGGCCCGGCTGGAACGTTGCATTGTAAGAGAGCCCTAAGCAAACTTCATCCCTCTCAATCATTCCCCCGGAAACCTGTACAAAACAAATGAGGCTTATTGAGAGCAATAGAAAGTGTGAATTTGGCCTTTTTTCAGTGGAAGTGCAATGAAGAAACACTATTGTTGGCTTGAAAATTACAAATAGAAATTGAACCACGGGTAGCTTGTCGTTAAATAACTAAATCTCCACAACACTTATACAGATGCCTTCAAGTCCAACAGCCTGAAGCAACCACTCTCAGTATGATGCAGTGCAGTTGTACACCACTGCAAAGCAGAACCACAATAATGATCAAGCATTAAGGTAAACATTTGATACAGTTCTTGTATATGACCTCATTAGGTGGTGCAGTTGCACTTAATGTTGTGGATGTTGAGTGTAGAAGTTGAAAAAGGCATTGTGGCTGAAGCAGTGTGCATCAGTTGAAGCCGCGCCCGCTGAGGGGGTTGAGTAACACAGAGAGAATACCAAAGCTTGATCACAGTGGACGAGCAGGCATAGAAACTATAGACAACAAAGCTGCAGTGTCTGCTTTGCAACAATTCCTTTCCAACGGTGTCTTCTGTCCAGTATGTACTCAGCAATCTTCATGCAGTGATATCACCTTAAAATACTGCTCAGGTTGTCATATGTAAACATAAAAGTATTGTTTTGATGTGTTTATGCAAAGATAATTAATATTTTAGCATTCACCGCCTGAAGGTATATTATACAGCTGCTAAAGTGAACTTGATATGAAGACTGTTGTGGAAATGGTCTAGATAGGATGTGATGGAAAGGTGGGACATAAATAATTCAATCCCGTGAAATTTCATAGGTCTGTATAGATTATTGCAGCTATTACAGTCATATGTATTAGGCGTGTCACGATACACTACATTGAGTGTGAATGGTTGTTTGTCTATATGTGCCCGGTGATTGGCTGGCGACCAATCCAGGGTGTACCCCACCTCCAGCATGCCCGCGACCCTCATGAGGTTGAAAATGAATGAATGAAACCTGTTTTGCCCCCTCAGAGTGCAGACAAGTCCAATCAGCTACGCGTTTTGATCTGAAAAATCTCAAGTACATTTTGATCAAATGTAGAATTAGTACAGCTTCTGCTTGGACATTAACACATTTGCAGCTGTTCAACTCCATGGAAAAAAAAAACAACCACGTCACTCGCTACAGCACTTAATGCGAGGTTCCACTCCTGCCTCACGCACTGCCACTTCCATATTAGTATCATTCACAATAGCAATGCCAGAGTTAACAGTCTCTTTGGCCTCTGGCTGTCCTGTTCTTGTGGGACAGTTTTTCTCTATACGGGAAATATTGTCATGTTTAAGAGATCTCATAGCATCCCTAATATGAATGTTCAAGGACAAGTTAGACTATACTGCCACCATACTGTACATACTGTAAAGCCTTACATTGTCATAGAAAATTATTTTACTGTAGTTCTCAGACAGATTTCAGCTGAAGATGTTTTTTTAATTAGATTTTATTTTCATCGTACACTCATTCTCCCAGCTGTCTTTGCCATTAAAGTCAAAATATGGGCACACTCCAAATTTCACGGACGGCTGGTTTGATTACACAGATGTGCACGATGGCTTGCTTGACCTGATGTGACATTGTCCTGGACACTATGTTTAGAAATCATCAGCTGTGCACCTCAAGGCGTTTTCTTTTTAAAAGTCAGTCAAAGCCAAGGTTAATAAGAGCTATTCTTGTTTAAGCCTATAATACTCATTGGTGTTTTTATATGGTGGAAACTACATTTCCCTTCCAGTGTCGGTCTACTAAACTTGACACACAAAAAATTGTGTACATATAAAAATGCTGCTTTTTCACTGCAAGATAATGGCTTGTCTAAGGTCGCCTCTGTCTGTGGCTTTATCACCACATATGATGATCACATGCACCACACATGCAGTTGTTAACCACAATCAGAAGATACATTATTCAAAAGGAGACCGAGTCCAGCAAGGAAACGGACCATTGTAGCCAAGTGGAGACTGTGGAGAATAATACTGTCACACCTAGAGTCATATGAGTCTAGAGTCCAAGGTGTACCCCGCATCACGCCCGAAGTCAGCTGGGATAGGCTCCAGCACACCCCCTAATGAGGATAAGTGGCATATAAAATGGATGGGTGGATGGAAATGCATCAATATCAAGCACAGCTGTAGCAAGGGAAGAGTCGGATACTCGAAAATGAGTACCGAGTACAAGTACCCGTTACATATAATGTATTTTTAACGAGTACGAACATGAAACAAGTACATCTCATCATTATCCATAATCATGTATTCACTCTTCATGCTCTGTGATTGGCCAGTCACACACAGTGACCGTCCCCTCCCAAGACTGACTCTACAGGCTGCAGGCGGCAGCCAGAGAGGAGCTGCCACACCCACAGACAAGGATACAGATCATTTAGATTGGTGAACAGATAGTGGTGTACTCGCTCATCCAGAGTAGATACTACACAATGGAAAAAGAATAGCCAACAGGGGCAGCAACAAACAAATCTCTGTATACCCCCACGACTCTAGTGAGGATAAGCTGCATAGAAAATTATGGATGGATACAGAAATGGATGGACACAAGAAGCACAATCACAGGGTATACTGCTAGATATGGTAAAGCACGGACCCACTGGTCCCTAATGCAAACAACATTGAACAAGATGTACTGTACAACCTTTTTGTGTCATTATAAACTCCTTAGAGAGCTAATTTCCAACATCAGTGAATAGCATCTCACTTTCCCGGTGCTCATATGTTCCACAGAATTTTTTCTTTCATTTATGTTCTAAAAAGTCCGAGTGGGACCGACGTGATACAGTACCACAATGGTATATATGTAGGTGTGTGTCCACTTTAACATTATTGTTGAGCATCCACATGTTTTAATTATCTCGACTGTAACTTCTTCTCATAATTTAATAGCATTCATGTAAATTAAAATACTTCAATGATGGTTACATAAAACACTTGTCTGAAAAATAGCTACATATTAAAAATGTGAAAGGGTTATGTAATGCAATGCTGTTACGTCCCAAAGGTGCCTAGGGCAAAAATGGGGTGTGTAGAAAGAAAATAACAGGCAAGGGAAAGGTAGTATACTTGCAGGTCAATGTAAATAAAGTATTTTATTCTAGGAGCCCACATATTAGAGCCCATTCAGTTCATTTGGAGCTTTAATACATATTTCGGATATAATTTTTCATGTTAATTAGTTTAAAGCTGTGATTAATCTGGTTAAATATTTTATATCATTTAATATATATATGTTAATGTACATTATATTTTATGTCATCATTGTGCTTTGTAAATAAACCTCTCATCATTCCAAAATTGAATATTATGAGTTTTGAAAAAGACGATTTGGATATGAGATTATGCATGTGTACCTAATCAATTCTCCAGGGAGCATGTACAATCTTTTTTGTTATTATTAGAAACAGAGTTGAAGGATAGCCTGTGGTGGTAAATGTACTGATAGTAGACAGTGTGAGGTGATGCATACAAGTGGAAACTTCATGCCAATTATCTGTACTGCTCTGGGCAGCAGAGCAGGAGGGGCAGTGTTACCTTGCATGTGCTTTGATGTGAAGACCTATCATAGCATATGGTGAGGAAATGTGGAATAAAATGATTGCAGCAGGAAACATTTGGGTGTTTTTTTTACAACCAGTCTCAGTGCGCTGAAGGATGGGAGATTGGGTGCAGGGAGATGAAAGCAGAAAGCCTTAAACAGATACACAAGTATGAAATGAAAAATGAAATGTTGAAAAAAATGTTGTTAAGCATATGACTGCGTTGAAAAGTTATGTTGATGTCTTTTTGTAGGAGGTAATTTTTTTATTTAGATTTAGCTAAAAACTAGACATTACTACCTCCTATAGTATTGGGGAAGAATATCTGTCTCACAGTTGTGGCCATTCAGTCACTGATTTTACAGGTGACATGTTTTAAAGTCTTGGCTGAGGTCCATAGCAATTTCTGACAACAAAAAGCTCCCATTGAAATATCTTTTTTTAAGGAAATAGAAATAATCCATTCCAGGGTCAAATTGCATAATATAAAATCTTTCATTAGAACCTGTTGTGAACTGTCATACAAGTTTAACAAGAAGATAACCACTGTTTATATTAGAACTTAAAAACAGAGTACTCTATTTTATTAAAAGGGAACCTATAAATGTAGTTAGAATGTTGTATTCTCATGTTAAACGATGCCAAAGTTTCAGATAAAGAGGTTTGCGCATTTGAAGGTGCGAAGAAGTTTGGGATGGCTCAAAATGCTCGGTTTCAAAAGGCATGGTGAAACTGCCCCTTTGTGACATCACACAGGGGCGGATTTCCTTATTTAAATAAACTCTCTGCCCTCCCCCAAGCGCTGTTCCCAACGCCCTACACCAAGTGCTGCTCCGCTGATAGCAAAGCCTTGTACGGGAAGGCCACATTTGTTTACAATTCCTAAAGATGCCACCATCAGTCATGGAGCAAAAGCGCTTGTCTGTGTAGCATTACAGCATAGAGGAAGCGGGGTTGCTAATAGCTAATTTGTCACACAAGTGTAAAAATAAGTATTGTAACCAAGGCTGTCAAATTATTAAAAAATTTAATCAGATTAATCAGTTTTAAAATGTATTAATTAATCATCATTAATCACAACTTCCAACTTTTACTGTACTTAATTAATAGACCAGAACAGGATGATAAATATTTGTATGTATTAACAACAACATATGAACGGAATATGTCAGTCAAACTAAAATATACAACACAAGTCAAAAATCGTTAAATCGTTAGTATTTTTCACATCCAAAAAAGCCATGGATAAAAACAATGTAACTGATTGACTCATTAAACTGAGCTCTTATGAGATGTGCTGAGGTCTTGAATGAAATCACAGCAGATGTGGTTCAAGGTTTGAGCAACTTTAGAGGCATATTTTTTCTTTAAAGTTTTTTCAATGTATGAATTGTATGACTTTAGGGTCATTCCACTGTACATGTAATCAGAGTGCTCTTGTTCCATTTGAGGTGCATGTTGGTTTGAGCTGAAAGGAACTTTAAAAGTAAGCTTTCAAAGTAAAAAAAAAAAAAAAAAAAAAGATGGATGCACTTTCATGAAACAATATGCCAGGTTTTATCCAAATACATGATGTTCATCAGGAAAATGCAGCATACCTCACCACTTTGCTTTCTACCTCAGGCTTGCAGTGATGATTCATGGCATGACTGATGGATGAACCCATGCTTCTCCAGATTTCTGGGTGAATGAGGCAACAGCATAACAGCACTTTTGGCTTGTGAAGATGGAAAAGTCGATTTCAGATTGCAGCCCATTTATATATGATGAGCTCAAACTAGAAAAGTGTGGCAGTTGACAGTGTGTAGTTCCATCACTGATTAGCAAGGGGGAAGGCTGGAACAGAAATACCACTGACAGCAAGAAAAAAAAATTCAGACTTTCAAGCCCAACTGTCTCAATCTATTTGGACAAAATATCATCAGTTGAGCTCTTGCTTAAATAAGTTTACAGAATGTTACAAATTTGCAATAACATAAATTATGCTTGTTTTTTTTTGGCCCTTTTTATTGAGTTGTGAACTCCTCTATAGAGCAGCTACACACGATAACCAGCACACAAAGCTTTCTAGTTCTTCCAGAATCTGAACCTATTCAGCTGTATTACTTTGGAATATGTAGTTCCTGCAAAAATGGTCTGTTTTAATGTATTCTACCTATGGCCCGCCTCCAGACACGCCCAGTCTACTGTGGTTGGTCATCCTCGCTAGTGCTTCCGGTTTGTGCCGCTAGCTAGCTGGTATCAGAGTTAATCGTAAATGGCTATGTATCTTTTTAAAATGTCGGCTTTTAACATACAGCCATATGCGTTCGATTCCAAATCTGATCCAGAAGTAGAGACTGGACAGTCCGAAGTTTCTCAAGGACAGAGGTTACTTTGAGACGTCTCTCAATGGTAAGTAGCTTTAGTATTTTAGCGGTTTTCTAATGCTAATGCTAATATGGCCACTAATTTTGATGGCAAACGACTATTAGCAACCCAGCTCCCTGTATGCTGTAATTTGGCTTTTTTGAGTACGTTTCATCCTTCTGATTGCCATAATGCTTGCCGACAGAAGTACCTCTGAGCGGCTCTTTATGACTCAAGATTGCAGTATTAATGTGAGATACACTCGGAAAACATCCATAGTTCAAGATGCAGGACCACAAAATTATTATTATTTTGTGTTTGTGGATAACAATATTTTATTGATGTTCTGACAAGCTTCTTCAGTTTGACATAAGCTAGGAAAATTGAAAAAAATGAGTAGCTCGCAGACATTTTCATTTCGTAAAAGTATCTTTCAGAACAAAAAAGGTTGAAGACCTTTGCGCTCGTTGAACCTAATTAATATTATTGATATTCTTTTGTGTTTATTTTTTATTGCAGCAAATATTTAATGGGAAGTTTCTTGCAAAAATACAACATATAAACAAAAATGAAGTACCAAATGTCAGTACCACAGAAACAGTCTGCTCTGCTGAGGTGATTAATCAAATTGCAAAGCAGCAAGGTTTGGGAACGACAAATCAGACAATAAGCAGACACGCATATGACTCTCTCTCAGACATGTAATGATCAAGAAAAGGCCTAGACATCTAATAACACAAAGCAGAACTCAAAGACGGTTCAAAAGATGATCTCTTTGTGCCTTCACCACTCTTCCCTGCATGTCTTCTGAACAGAATTGCTATTATTAAACTGTCCTGCTCCTGAGACAGTCATCAATTTGTAGTTGTGCTCTTCTTTCTGACGAGCAATGCATTCAATAGCTAAATTAAATGCGTCTATTTTGAACCAAATTGCACAGCACTCCTTCCACAATGCTGAAGGAGCCTGTCTTCCATCTTGAATGTAATGAACCATTTCTTGTCATGAAGCTGCAGAATACTGCTGAAGTGTTGTTGTAAACAACAGGCAAATCAAATCAAACAATACCAATTAAGTCTAAATAGAATAGTTTTCTCATGTGTCTTAAGTAGCCTAACTGCAAGTGTAGCCTAACTGCTCACACCATTACGCTTGACCAATACAATTTGCAGCTGCAGGAAAGAATAACACCTCCCCTGCAAATACTAATGATTCATATGTTAACAATACAATTGTATGCTTTTACTAGGGATAGCCGATATTGGCTTTTTTGCAGATAACTGATATTGTCCAACTCTAAACCATTCCAATATCATACCGATATATGTAACATCACACATATTTTTCTCAAGTAAAACTGTTGCAAAGTAACAATACTCTTAAATGAGTACAGTTGTTCGGTTGGCTCCTCCACCCATTTCTAGATAATAGTAGATAGTAGTAGTAATATTAGATAGAACATAATTAATATAACATTTTATATAAGAATATGTCTGTGTTTCTTGAATCTTGATTTGTTATTTTTGTAAAGATTTAATTTATTTTTAAAGGCACAATTGTGTGCTCTATAGCTGATGTAATTTGAATTATTACTATTGTGTGGGACCAATAAAGATTCTTATGTTAACCATCTGAGAAGATAATATACATTGTTTTGGGTGCCTGTTTCCCCGAGTATGTTAGTGTGTATGTGAATATATAAACGAGAGGCATTAACTTAAAGCAGGAGTTACATTCACATACACGGGCTCCACAATTTTGTGGAAATGTGTTAGCCATGGCCAGCACGTAGCGGAAATAGGGTAGTAAGAGTTATTCACGTTAGGTGTGCTTCATGTAAAGCTGTGGTATGTTTCACTCAGCGCATTTATTCATGTATTAAAAATTGCCACTGTAAATGCAATCTAAATTTAGTGGGTTGACAATTGCAATTAGTGATGATTACACTGTGAAATAAGAGCAGTCAGCACCTGCAGAGCTCATTAGAACGAAGTACCTACAAAACAGGAATGCTTTAAATGGTACTGCTACATGCAGGGCATACACACATTTAAAAGCATTTATGTCATCAACCTGACCACATAATGTAGTACATACACTGAACACTTGCACCTATTGTCCCACTGATTTTAAATGTTTACTAAAATGTCAAAACTTGAAACACAATGGAATTCAGTGGAGCATAGACCTCCAAGGCAGAACACACCTAAATACTGGATGCCTGCCTGATCAGCGACACAGCATTGGCTGTGCGAGATAGGTCTATGTCAAATATTCATCACCCTAACTTCCATTAAATGAATGCTTTTTAGCCTGTCGGACCCTTTTGCAATCATCACTTTTGCTAGTAATGTGCATTGGTGGATGGCAATTGGACTACGTCGTATATATGTGGAGTCATTTTTGTACTTGCAGAGTCTAGTGGGTAGTCATCTCAATGTGCAGTCATTTAATTTTTTGGAAGAATTATGTGGTAAAAGAACGCTGAAGCTGTAGGCAATAGACAGAGTATCTTAAAACATGTTGGGGAGAAGTTAGCAAGGGAAGCAACTGTCAGGAAACGACATGAGCCGGTGTTGGATCCCAAATGCCGAGGAGATGTGTAATAAAAATGTTTTTAATACAAAAGCAGTCCTCATGAAAATAACAAAAACAGGATAATAATAAGTAAGTCCAAAAGTAACAGGGCTATGCCACTGAAAAAGACAAAAACAAAACACTGATAGGGAGTGTGTGTTTGTGTGTGTATATATATATATATATATATATATATATATATATATATATATATATATATATATATATATATATATATATATGTGTGCCCTGTGATTGGCTGGCGACCAGTCCAGGGTGTACCCTGCCTCTCACCCAAAGACAGCTGGGATAGGCTCCAGCACCCCCCGTGACCCTCGTAAGGAAAAAGCGGTAGAAAATGAATGAATGAATGTATATATATATATATATATATATATATATATTTGCTACCGTCTGTGTACTTCCAACTGAAAATTAACAAAATTCTTATGCTGTAAGTAGCATATATGTGTGTGTATATATATATATATTGTGTGTACACATATTGTATTTATATATATATGGCAGATACCAACACAGATCACATGGATTAACTGTACATTTTTCAATTGATTTATGATGAGTGCTCTGGCCAGGGCTGCCGTTAGACAATTTCAAGGGCCCCCTAGCAGATAGGTAATTATTAAAAAATAAACTTGACAGCTACATCTGGAGCAGTGACCAAACAGAGTGCTTGTAAACAGTGGCCCACTTCACTAACTCCACTATGAAGAGGCTCCTCAGCTGCTCTCCCACTTGAAAAGTCGGCAAAGCACCAGCAAATTGGAGCATAATGAATTAGCTTTCCTCTTCAGCCGAGGCAAAATAGCCCTTTTCATTACAATAATAAAATGATGCTGTTGCCGAATTGTTATATGTGACTGGTGCATTTTAAAAGTTTAAAAATGTTCTTCTGTAAAAGTTCTTTAAAAGTTTTCATGCATTAAGCCAGTCAGTGAGTCACGGCAACATCTGTGCAGCCTTTAAATCTTTAAATATGCATAGTGACTTTTAGCTAGCTAGCTCTTCCAAATAATTTCCTTAGCAAATATTGTTTGCAGATCATTTTGAAGCTAGTTATTGCTTTACGGCTTATTAAAAATTATACTGCTTTTATTTGAGGGTTTTAATATGCACATTAGTAGCAGTAATCTGTCCAAAGGGAAGCATGACTTGCATGATGTGTTTCTTGTTTAGAATATTGCATTGGCCGAAAAGAGTAAGGTAACCTTGTCTGCTGTCTCTACTCAAATAGACACCCTCCATTGGTCACCATGTGCATCAAAATCATCCAAAATTTAAGAGATCCATTTTCTATACCGCTTGTCCTTGTTAGGGTCACAAGTAAGATGGAGCCTATTCCAGCTGGCTTCGGGCAAGAGGCGGGGTACACCCTGGAAACACCATTCACATTCACACCACTGGACAAATCAGAATGGGGGGAGAAAGCCGGAGAAAATGCACACGCCTCCACTTTCTTACTAGGTTTTCTTCAGCTCATCTCTATTTTGGTTTATATCTAAAGTTACTTGGTAAACTTGTTCCTTAGCACGCTATGCGGCGCTGTACAGCTCACAAGGGCGGCATCAAGCATTCTGCATTTATGGCTGGAATCAAATATTACTCCCCTTTCAATGTGTTGCAGTATGCACCTTGTAATCCTAAACTTGTTTCGTAAAATACACCGTGTTTTGACAGGACAGCAGGCACGATCGTGCATCAGTCAGTGTCAGTGTTTTTTTTTAGCAATTAGCAATGTGGTGTGTAGTATAAAGGGGTGTTATTTCATGTCTAATGGGAAAAATTGTTTAGAGAGTCAAACAGGTTTTCTATGCTCTAACTCTGAAAATATTACTTTTATTAAGGTTAAATCCTACCTGGCGGAAATTTACTCATTACGATAATCACGATGACGGATGACTGTAGTATGACTTCACTTCATACAGAACACAAATGTTCAATGAAGGCATTTCATTCTGTGTAAAAAATATGTATTTGTGTCTTGTCAATTTGTAATGTTCACAACTAGGTGTGGCAGTGTGGTGGCAGCGTGGAGGTCTTGCCTTGTGCCCGTATTGCCCACATCGAGCGTGCTCATAAACCCTACACAGAGGACCTGACATCTCATGTACGACGCAACGCCCTCCGAGTGGCAGAGGTCTGGATGGATGAGTTTAAGAGCCACGTCTACATGGCCTGGAACGTTCCTCAGGAGGTGAGTGAATGTCCACTCAAGTGCCCATTGGAGAGCCGTGTTCCAGTAAGGCAATAAAATGTGTTTTTATATTGCCTTATATAGTTATGTTTTTATACTAATCCCAGTGGAATTTCATATGGAAAAAGGAAGGCAAAGATAGGCACTTATCTTATAATGTGTCATGTTTTTTTTATTATTATTACAATTTTCATTCCTATGACAATCCTATCATATCTTTCTATCTGTTAATCAGTAATAAACATTACTTGAATAGTCATCTAGCGCACATGTGCCATGGAGGGCCGAGACACTGCAGGTTTTCTCTCCAACCAATTTTTTAATTGATGATCTCCTTCCTCAAATTGAAGGAGGTGTCGATCATTAAAATTACCTGCTTTAGTGACCGGCCGGAAAGAAAACCCGCAGTGTCTCGGCCCTCCATGGCAAGTAAGTAACAAGTAACAATTTATAAGTAACCTAACTGTGTTTATTTTGTGTATGTAAACGGTCGTCTGTGTAGCCTTATAAATTACACGCTACATGCTAATAGCCTTTTTTTCACCACAAGTCAGCGGACTACCGGAGTTGTTTTTAGACACGGGTAGTCCCACAAAAAAACTACCACTAGCTCCGAGCCACTTTTCAAGTAGCTCTCCATTTATTATCAACTCCTATACCGCCAAATTAAAAGTGGGACTTGGCGGTAATCCTGAGGTCTTCAAGAACGCTTGGAAGTGTGACCAATCACAGCATTCCTAGAGGCGGGCTGTGGGGTAGAATAAATTAAACTGTTTTGGAAATCCACAGAAATACGGCTGGAATAGGTGTACATTTTGGACATTTTGGCACCTTCTGTGCGGGTTATTGTGTGTAGCTGCTCTATAGGAGCCCACAACTCAATACAAAGTGCAGAATAATTTGCATAATAGGTCCCTTTAAAGTTGAGCAGTGCTTGCCATGTGACATCTGTGTGCTGCCATCTCTGACAAACAATAATAGATCAAATAAAAAGTTAATGTAACCGAGTAAAAGTTGTGTTTCTTCAATAAAATTACAAGTTGAGTTTATTTTTAAAAAAATAGTAGTGGTTAGCGTTGTGGACTTTGGAGCAGACACCCCAGGTTCAAATCTCCACTAGTAAGAATCATCAGTATTCGTCAGGAAGGGCATCCGGAATTTAAAAGGACTCGAGCCAAAACTCAGTATGCGGATCAAAAAAGAATATCCGCTGTGGTGACTCCGTGATCAGGAAAAAGCCAAAAGAAACTAACAAGTAAATGAAACAAAGTAAATTTAGCGCTCCTGCCTGTGATTAACTACTGATCAGACCACAATGTAGTGTGTCTTTCATCCAACGTCTGCTGGGATAGGCTCCAGCTCACCCACGAGCCAAATGAGGACAACTGCTATAGAAAGCTGGATGAATGGAAGCCACAAAAACTGTGTCATATTGAGTTTCTCACACAAAAGTATTGTATTTATGTCTTGGGAATGGGAATAAAAAGGAATTGTACATGTTTGACTTGTCTTGAACTGAATTTGATGAATAAATATATTGCTCTTCTTATGATAATTGTAGTATCCCTTTGAGCCTTGTGGGTATTCTCTTGAGTAGATGAACATCTGCAGGCAATTTATTCGGTCAATAATGAGGCATTTAACTTGGGGTGTACTCACTAAGCATGAAATTTAGCCCCGGCCGAAAGAATTAAGCACGCGGCACAACTGCCACTGTTGGTTTACCTCACAGAGGAGTGAAAACCAGCAGTATGAGTAACTTCTAGATGTTGTCTGGCCACCAGAGCCAGAACCTCCATGACATTGTGGTTTTGAATGAACACAAAGACAAGCATCGCTGATGATGAGATGAGGTAGACTGGGTAGATAATAAGGTTAGAGTTTGAAAACGTCAATAGTCTATAGAAGCTGTTCACTAACAGATGGCTGCACACCGTTGAATTGCTTTGCCGTAAATGGCACCTAATCAATGTTTTCTTTTGTATGCATGTGTTTATCTAATATGTGTGTGTGTGGTTCCAGGACTCTGGGATTGATATTGGTGACATCTCAGAAAGGAAAGCTCTGAGAAAGAGGCTGCAGTGTAAAACTTTCAGATGGTACCTGGTCAACATCTACCCTGAGATGAGGATGTACACTGAAACCATCGCATATGGCATAGTAAGTCCCCTTTCCAAACAAAACTTAGAGTTTGCATTGTTTTGATCTCTGTTGATGCTTAGTTGGTCTTGAAAAAGTAGGATTCGGCTCTTGAAAAGGGGCAAAAAAGAGGCGTTATGACATTTGTGTGATTGCTTCAGTACATCTGTCCAATCATCTCTAGCGGTTTTTGCTCATTTTCTCAGCTCATCCCTGCAGGTGTCACAAACATTTTCACCTCACAAAACTAGTTAGGTTTAGATTTTAGCTCTTAGATGAGACAGCATGCTGCCTGTGGCTTTACTGATGAGGACATAAAGTAGATGTCTCCAGAGCCAGTGGGGAGTGGAATCATCCCTGGCTGTGTTCTACAATTCAAACATCTCAATGGTGTGCATTCACAAGCATCATTCGTGGAGATCCTCGCAGTGCAGTTTGCATCTTCCAATCAGTGCAGACCATGCACAAATAGCTATCTGTGACAAGAGCATTGATAATGCTGCAGAATTTGCATTTTTATGAAGTAGAAATAAAATGTAGATTCCAGCTTATGACTCAATCTTCCCAGATCATCTTGTGTTTTGCATAAATACACGCTTATTAATATTTATTTCTTATGTAATGTTGCCCATTACTGCAGTCTATGATTATGAGTAGTTTTTGTTTGTACTTTGTACTTACTTTTAATGCTGGTAATGCACTGGCCATAGTGACAAAACACTCTAGTTTCTACTCATCCAGTTTCTATTACCAGTTTTATTGTAAGAAATATCAAATATGAAATCAATATCACATTTTAAAATTGTCACCCAAATATAAAACCAGTTATTTCTCAACCATCATATCAGTACCTCGTAAAGTTCATCTTATCAACTTGAGGCTATTCAATATTTAGTGCTATATTTAGTAAAACTAATTATATGGACTATTTCTGTTTGTGTGTATTCTTCATTACTGTCTCTCAGCTGAAAAACTCCCTGAAGAATGATCTGTGTCTAGATCAGGGACCTGACAATGACAACATTCCCATCTTGTACCTTTGTCACGGAATGACACCGCAGGTAAGAGTCGTGTTTCTGATTTCACAGCCACGGCTGCTCTACACATTAACATGGACATTTAAGACATGAGAAAAGCAAACACTGCATCAGACACAAGCTTTTTTTGTTATTGTGGGGTAAAAAAAAAAAAGACACAGTTGCACATTATCCCCTTATCCCCTCGCTCGATTTTGTGTAAAAGTGGGATTTTGTGTTGTGGCTGTGATGCTGTAATTTTGCACGATGTCTGTGTGAAGACACAGAAGCTCTTTCCTCACAAGTGTGAAGCCTAATGGGACTGTTTGTTAAAGATAGGTCAGCCTAAATAACAGGGACTCTAAATGTTAGCACAGCTTTGTTCTCCTGGTATGTTTGCCAGCGTCATCAAGCTGATATTGATCTCTACATCCTTCTCTGTCTGAGCAGATTGTTTTCACCTTGCTGTGACATTTGTAAACTTGTGTGCCTACTCTGTTTTCTTACTATTTGTTACTACACTAATACACTAACACTAATTGTCTTTCACCACTTTGCGATTCAAACGTTGCAAATTATTGCTTACCACGTCTACTGTATTAGGTAATATGTGGGTGCAGGGTTCAAATAATGACCAGAAGTTACTTAGAAGGTCGAATGACAAAAAATTTGTGGAAATTCACCTATCATGGTTGGACGAAGTGATGAAATACGGTGCTCTGGCAGCAAGTATAGTTTCAGAAAGCTACAAGCTCCCATATGTAGTAAACGCTAAGATTTTTCTCCACTAAAGTCTCTGATGATCAGTATCCCTCAGCTAAATGTAAGCAAGCGGATTACCTTGGGAAAAAAAGCTGTTAGGATTAAATATTCATGCTTACTCCTGAATGTTTGTGTTCTCTGCTGTGTATTCATATTTCCCCCCACTCAGCACACTTTGTGAATGTCTCAAGTAGATACAGTGTGTATAGCTAAACATACAGATAGACAGATACATAGATAGCTGTGTTCTGTGGTTTTTAGGACCCAGTTTGGTTCACATTTGCTCCAGTGAGAGAACATAATGCAATGCATAAAACTGCTTAGCTTTTGTGAAACAGCTTTACTGAGCTTTAAAATTAAACAAATCAGCATGTTATTTTCTAATGAATAAAATCCTCAAATAAAAAAAAAACATTCAGACGTAACCGAGAGAAATTCAAATATGCAGAGGGCTAATTTGAGACATTTTGTGCATTAAAGATGAGGTCAATATACGGTATTATAAGCTATATAAGCTTTGTGTTGGAGGTTGTAAAACAAATTAGTCTAATATCTAATAATATGTCACAATAATAGGTTTATTGCTTTCATCTTATCCACTTGTATTTGTTTCAAATGCCTTACCTTTTCATCCGCTTTTAGGCTCACTACCTGGGCTTGTGGAAGTGCAACCCAAATTTCAAATGTACACTTCCTGTCCCTCACTTTTAAAGTGTGGGAAAGCGGTACGCCTCTGTCGCAAACCAAAATATGCAGATACCAATTCATGTACAGTACATTGATGGGTTGATAGATGGCTAAATTAGAGGCTTGTCTGATTACACAGTCCAGTTTGCAGCCGTTTCTGTTGTTCTTACAGAATGTGTACTATACTAGTACTCAGCAGCTCCTGGTGGGCCTCCTCAGTCCCACTGTTGATGACGATGACAACAAGTGCCTGGTGGATGTGAACAGTAGACCGCGCCTCATCGAGTGCGGCTACGCCACAGCCAAACGCATGAAATTAAACTGGCTCTTCACTCAGGTGACCACAAATGTTCAGCAGGAGCTTTAGGTTAAACATAATGCCAAACTAGCACTCACACACACGCACAATTCTAATCAACATGCTTTCGTTGTTTTAGGGAGGATCCATCCAGAACAAGAAATCAAAGAGATGCCTGGAGTTGGTAGTGAGCAGTGACACCGAGTTCGGCTATCAACTGGCTCTGCAGAAGTGCACCGGACAGAAATGGTTCATTACAAACGTGTTGTACAGCAATTCACTATGAGAACACATGACTTACTCTTTGTGTGTGTGCGTGTGTGTGTCTGCAAGTGTGATGCTGCATTCCAGACAGTTGGGAAGTAGGACGTATCCCACTTGGAAACATCTGAACGAAAACAAAAAACATAGTTGACGACCACAATGAGTATTTAGCGTTAAATGTAGAATTATTTCCCATTAATAATAATCATTTAAATCATGCAGCATATATTTTTATATTCTACATTAGTTATTCTCATGGCATTGAATCACTCACAACTGGACTGTTCAGGTTGTCTTAGAAAAGGTTCTATGTTCCAAGACGACCTGAACAGTCCAGTTGCGGCCTTTATTATATTTTAGTTGTATTTACTGAAAGTTGCTAACTAATATAGAGTGCCTGTGAACATTGTAAATACAACTCAAATAAAATAAAGTAAAACTACTGCCCCTTGCAAAACACCTTGGAACAGGAATGTGTTTGCGGAGCAATACTGTCACCCAGAGGTATTCTTTAGGTAATTCATCCTTTATTTAACCAGATAAACCTCATTGAGATTAAAAATAACTTTAACAAGACTGACCGACGAGACGTGCTGTGACCAAATAACACCATGCAGTGTGGCTGTATAGCCAGTTCACACCGCTTTCCATGTAAACTTGTTTCAATAAATGCTGATAGCTATCTGTTCGTTCAGTTTCTATACTGTTCATGGTCACGGCTGAGCTGTGGCCAATTCCAGCTGACTTTGGGGGAAAAGCAAACTCCAACCTGGACTGGATAAATGCAAATATGAGCAAGAATTGCTCCAGCAAAGTTCCAATGCACTTTTTCTTGACCAAGGTGGAAAATGTCTTCCCTGTTTTCTGGAATGCAGCAGAAGAACAAACAGAAGTGGATGAGGATGAACTTTTAAATTTGTATTTTAAGCGCATTTGATGATTAAGTAACATCACTTGGCGATTGTAAAAACTTGTAATGGATCACTGATAGATATTTTTTATGACAAGCTGGTGTACTGGGTCCATTTTATGGTAAAAGCAGTACAGTCAGTCAGTTCCTTGACTCTAAAATATGTACTGTGTTAAACATGTTTTGTTCATAACTGCTACTGTGTAGCAATCTCTTTCTGCTGTAATTGCTTTCTTTTAAGGTCTCAGGTTTATTATGTGATTTAGCTGTACAGTCGAAGGGGCAATGTGGGACAAATAAAAAAAAAATGTTTAGATTATTTTCTGATTGTTAATGACCCAAATATTTGTAATATATAACAGTAAAGTCACTGCTTTAAACCATTAAGTGTGTGTGCATTTTTTGTGCAGTTAGAACAAGAATAAAGGTCACTGACTTTCAAACAATAAAACATGAAGAAACAAAAGTATGAAACAACTTTGAAGATTTAGAAAACACAAACAACTCTATATGTGCTGCATAGCGACACAAAAACTAGAGGTAGTAGATTTACAGAAATATAAAAGAAAGGGGAACTGTTTCTTTGAACATTGTGAAAGACATTTCAGATAACAAGGTGCACTCAAAGAAAAAAATAAATATATGTTCCTGGTCACATGCACTCCCGGTCGCAAGCATCTGAAAAGTACACAGTGTGGCAAGTGTCAGTGTGTCATGACAAAGGATGAAAAATAGGTCTGCTCCTGCTCCAACTGTTTTGCACACCTGAGGAGGCGACTGGTGGCGTAGCCTGTTTTCAAAATGTCAGTCCTCATTAGAAACTGCATTCAAGCAAAGCTCAGCAGACCACTGCATTAAATATACATGGAAACCCACTTTCATCAAAACGACCTCCCTTAGTTACACTTCTTAATATATGCAACACGGGCCTCTCTGCAGGCTCAAACAGACTGCACAGAAAAATACAAAAGAAAGACTACTGACCACATAACAGATGGGTCTCCGTCCTCTTGCAAGTGAACTCTAGTGCAGTTCAGTTCACTTGAGCTCAAATGCGAACTCTCCACAGAGCAAAGGCATGGGCCTGAGATAAGTACAGCAGAAGGCATGCGGAAATTACAAACGTATAAAAGACAAAATGTGTTGGAAATTATGTCTCTCTGTTCTGCTCCTTCCCTCAGGGTGTGTGCTCTTTAAAAGTATATTTTGCAAACTTTTGTCTTTCTTTCACAATATTTTTACCTGACATTATGTCTAAACACGTGAGTGTGAATGGTTGTTTGTCTATAAGTGGCCTGTGATTGGCTGGCGACCAGTCCAGGGTGTACCCCGCCTCTCGCCCGAAGACAGCTGGGATAGGCTCCAGCACCCCCGTGACCCTTTCCCATTATTTATAACAGTCTAATATATTAATTCCGTGCCATGTCCCTTGTCTACACTGCTTCCAGTATGTTTTGTCAGACTTCAGTTTATATGTTTTGCCATGTCAATCTAATCTGCCCAGAGCTTTCAAAATTAGGACTGCTAGCCCATGTAACTTGAACTCTTTTAGAAATGGGGGCTGTTTCTTTAACCAGCCAGATTTCTCATCACCTTGCTGGCCCACAATAACAATAACCTTTTTTCCATCCTCGGATAGGTTGATCAGAGCAAAACAAAGTCAAATAGTCTGTAGCAATTTGCGCACAATATTGTCCATGCTTAAACATCAATTTTCAATGTGAACTTCTCCAGAAAGAGACATCGTAAGAAGGCTGCTAGCTGATCTTAGGCCAGGAATATGAATGGTAAAAGTTACTTGGTTAGTCCATGGCTAGTATGACAAATATTGCAGCAGAGTCAATACTTATGATGTACAGTATGTAAATATCTGTATCTGAACCCAAACATTCTCAGCTAATATTCTCAGTGACTCTGAAACTGGTGCTGAGTGGTGGAAGAAGGGCTCCACCTTGTGGCAAACAGGAACATCAAAGATTTTTTGTAAATAATACCACTGTATTATTATATACAGTAAGCTAACTCTTGGTGGCAAACAGAGGCAGCAAAAACTGCTAATCCTACACCTAGTGGTCAGATGCTGAATGGGGGCGGGTTGTGTGACACCTTACCTCTTGTTGGGGCAGCTGTGGCTTGGGTATCTGTGGGGCTGTGAAACACCGGTGCCTTTCTCTGCTGGGGAGGGCAGGTTGCTGACTGGACTGGCCTACCAGCCCTTTGCCCACTCCCGACGGGTGGAGCTGCGTGCTGCGACCTTTGCCGTCTCCCATCGAGGCAGTGGGGGGGAGAGGTGGGGCGCTTGTCAGGCGCTGAGTGGATTCCCTGCTGAGGTGTCCGCAGGCGTCAACCAGGTCTGGGGGCCTGCTGTGTGCTGCTCCCTCCCAAAAAATGAATACTATTTTTTGTTGTTTTCTTTCATTTCTACAATATGATGGTTAACATCCGCCCCAGTTAGCGTGTTTTTCGATAAACAACCAAACATTTGTTAAAATTTTGTCTTGGCTTGAGTTTACCCAATTGTTTAGCGTTCAAAATACCGTCCAGGTTGTTACCGCCGCCATGTTGGATCACACGCACAAGACAAATAATCTTGGGATACTTGCACGTGATTGTACACACATAACGCTACACATAACCCTACGTTGTTGTTGTTTCTGGTAATAAATACATTTAACCTGTAAAATAACTAAAGTTAATTATAATATGCTTCCTTCTATTGTTGAGAAAAGACGAGGTTCTGAAAGTTATCAAAGCCAGAAAAACAACAAAAGGCCGGCCAGCAGAGTACTTGGATGTTCCGGAAATAGGGTCAATTGCGAAACGTTTTCAGTACGTGACGTCATCGGAGGAGGGCGATAACGTCTCAAACAGCCCCCACTCGAAAAGCTACTCCCTCGTGACGCACACATCTAGTCAGCAGTATTTCTTCACAGTCGCCAGGAGCCACAACTGCTAGGCCGTCGTCTTTTATACCGCTTTTCTGTGGAAAATCGAGTCTTCTGGTCTCAAGTACACCAGTGTCTAATCTAGTTCCTTATTCGTATCATAGTTTTCTTTACATCTGTCGAAACGACACCAGAGCTGACGTCCTTTTTGTAAAAGGTAAGTGTTTTCGGTGTTTCACAGCTTGGCTAGCTAGCATTAGCTCGTTGACCTAGTTGTGGTTTAGTTTGGATTGGTTTGTTTTATAGTTATCTGACAGAACAAAGAAATTGTGTAATGGTGGATTTTTAACTTCAGGCGGAAGTCGGATTTTAGCTCGTTTAAACTATAGAGAGAATATCGAGCAATATGTCGCCGCGGTGTAACATCCGGTTTCTTAACAAAGACCTTAGAAAAACGAGTCCTGTGCTCATTTTCACTCCCTAGTCGAATCCCTTATCAATATAAGTAGACGACATAAGGGACGTTATAACAAAAGCCATATTGTGAATTTATATTCAAACATCTTTTCTGAGTGGTTTTAACCTTGTATAGATTTAGCTTCAAACCTGTTTGTCTGATTTCGATACCGACTTAATCAGACCACTTATTCCTAGTACATAAATTCATTATTAAATTGCGACGACTACTAAAAAACAATCGGGGTGTTTTAGCCAGTATCTTAATTGTTCCGCCATCGTGGCTCTAGGTGATATCGAGATATACGTTACAGTGTATCACCGGTCATTGTTAATACCGTCATTGGGATGTAAAAGTGAGAAAATGGATCGCCGGTGTTTGCTAGGCTAACACCGCGTGCCAACAGGCCCGTGTGTAGTCTGTCTTTCTGGCACATGGAGCTCTACTCCGTGTGCTCCACTCTCTTAAATTGACATCATACAATTTGAATGTGTCTGGACTGGTTTGCGTTTATGAGTGATATGTTATTATCCTTCTACTTCCAGGTTGTTTCTCCCTGTTCCATTCCCAGAACACAATTCTTTTCAAATATTTTTAGCCAAGCCGCCAAAGTGGAGAGTGTTGTTGCACCAGGGGGTCCTTCTCATTTCAGGTATTGATCGTTTGTCGTTATCTATATTATTTAGTCATTCATCTAAGTAGCCCATATTTGCACATGCTATATATTCATTTATACCCATGAGCCTTTTCTGTTTGCATCACAGAGTAAGGGGAGGAGGTGGGGGTGCACCTCAGCACTTTCCCAAGGCTGAAAGCAAAAGGTAATTGTTTTTTCTTATTGAGTAATTTGCATGGCACAATTACTTCACAAGTGCTGGCCTAAATATGTTCACTGTGAAGATTGTATCTTTTTAATATTTGCCAAGAGATTATGTTATCTGGGAAAACTCATACAATAAACATGTATGATTTCACAGTAGATTCTAGAAGGCCCAACTCAAAACGGGAAAGTACTGTAACCGAATCAGTTTTCCCCCATGAGAAATAATTCACAGCCAATTAATCTGTTCCGGACACTCAGAAATAACACAAAGCACTCATACAGTTTTACCATTACAGTTTCATATTAAAGAAACAATTATTAATGGCTGTAAATGATAAATAGATATATTAACACACACTACTTTTACCTTTATTGAAGACTTGCTTGTTGACAAAGACTGGTAGGAAGGCAGAGCAATTCAGTAGTGTTCCTCACCTTTATCAAAATGCTGGTGCTTGCAACTTTATTTGGCCCCATTGTGGGTTATTTTTCAGCTGTGATCAAAAAGAAAAGCAGACTTTTGGTGTAACCATGTTAACTAGCAAAGAACTACATAATCAACCGCTGATGACATCATACACATGTGACAAAGCTAAAAGCCAGTGACTTATGCTTCCCATGGTAACATGTTTTGTGATTAAAAATAAATTATGAACACTGTTGGACTCTGGCAGTGTATCTATAAGATGTTGGCATCATATTGTACACTAACCTGGAAAAGTACAGACATTTTGTAGATTTTTGCCGAACACTAAAAATATGCTAACCGGGGTATATACTAATCGGGGTACCACTGTATTTACTTTCAATGAGACTGTTAAACATTTACTATAACAGCAGCTTTGTTTTTCCATAACAGCGAGTTCCTGGGGAAACCCCCAGGTTCTGTCGCTCAGAGATGGATACCTTCACGAAGCACTAGAGAAACCAGTTTCTCCGGTGAGAAAGGGCAACACGATGCAATCTTCAGAAAAGTGAGAGGGTGAGTTATGGTCAAGACAACCTATGGTGGCGCTGATTGAATCATTGCATCTTTTTGATTGGGCGATTTGATGACTAACTGTTTTGCTGGCACTCCTCCAATTTCTAGCATACTTAACAAGCTGACACCTGAGAAGTTTGACAAACTGTGCCTGGAGCTTCTCAATGTGGGTGTAGATTCAAAGCTTGTTCTGAAAGGAATCATTTTGTTGGTAGGTGTGCTCTCATTTGACTGGCTTCTATAGATTTGTGTGGCACACACTCAGTTGTATTTGTATGCCTTAGATTGTCGACAAAGCCCTTGAAGAACCCAAGTACAGCCAGTTATACGCTCAGCTATGTCTACGCCTGGCCGAAGATGCACCAAACTTTGAAGATCCAGCAAATGAAACTCCTGCAACAAAAAAGCAGAATACAGTAAGTTAAGAACTGTACAAAAAAGTATTACCTGGTATTTTTTCCCCCTCGTGTATTCTCACGTTCTTTCTTGCAGACCTTCAGGAGACTTCTAATTTCCAAGCTTCAAGATGAGTTTGAAAATCGTGCCAGAAATGTTGAAGGTCTGTTGCTTGTATACATTTGCAAGATTAAAGATGAAATGTAATTTTGTAAAATTAAGTATTCTTTTCCCTCTGCAGTCTTTGACAAACACGATTGCCCTCTTACTTCTGAGGAGGAGGAACAGCGTGCTATTGCGAAGATTAAAATGCTCGGCAACATCAAATTCATTGGGGAACTTGGGAAACTCCACCTCATCCATGAATCCATCCTCCATAAATGCATCAAGACAGTAGGTTCTATTGTTGCAAAGTCTTATATAACGAATTGTTTTTTTTAACATGTTATTTTTTTTAAAGCTTCTGGAAAAAAAGAAGAGAGTTCAACTTAAGGATATGGGGGAAGACCTTGAATGCCTCTGTCAGATAATGAAGACTGTTGGCCCTAAACTTGATCATGAAAAGGCTAGGGTATGTTTGTAAGATGCTCAGTAATGATTTATTAAACACTACGGTATGATTTAAACATTATTTTTAAATCATGCTTTCACTCTCTTCTTATTCCAGTCCTTGATGAATCAGTACTTCGGCCGCATGCAGGCTTTGACAAGCAACAAAGAATTACCTGCCAGGATTCGCTTCCTGCTGCAGAACACAGTGGAGCTACGTGAAAACAACTGGGTGCCACGTAAAGCCTATGTTGACAATGGGCCAAAGACGATCAATCAAGTTCGTCAGGATGCAGTAAAAGTAACTATCAAATACTTGAAGGTGCCCTTATCAATGGTTTACCTGTATCACCTTATTCTGACTTGAAACGTCTGTCATTTGAAGGACCTGGGTGTCTTTATTCCACCTTCATCTGATGGCTCGAGGAATGACTTCTTTATGGATAATTCATTCCTGGAGAACCCTTTCCTTCAGGGCAGGCTAAGGTTTGACAAGGAGACACTTGGTGGGCTGGCTGATATGTTTGGACAAATGCCTGGTATGCAGCAATTTTGATGATCAACAATGTAATGCGTCATATGATTGCTATAATTGTCATTACTTCTGCAGGAATCGGCATTGGCACAGGTCCAGGAGTTATTCAGGACCACTACTCCCCTACAATGGGGCGCCACCGCACAAACCCATTTAACGGCCACATTGCGATGAGCAATGGCTCACATCAGCCTCAGTTTGATGCAGGAAGCAAGCCTTATGTCAAGCCAATGCAGGTGATCAACATTACTATGAAATTTTCACAGCCATTTTTAACCAGTATATAAATATTAAACCTTTTCATTTTTAATATGAATGTTATGAAGTGTCTTTCAATAGGAGTACACACTCAAAATGTTTACTTTTGAAAATATAATGTAAAAAATATTTCCATACGTTCATGTTGGTGAGTGTGTGTGATGTGACGCACAATCAAATAACGTGTAGAAATATTTGTGTATGAAAAGTACACAGGCTAATGTTATCACTTAGCACTACTATACTTTGTTCACCGATCCTATTACTAACCTACTCTACAAATGTCTTCACAGGGGCAAAATTCACCAGTTTTCAGCCATAAGCAAAATGGCTCGGTACAGATGCAGTCAAAGGACATGGGTCCACGTTTTTCCAAGAAAGGAAAGCTTAATGCTGATGAGGTAGTACAGCTGTCATTAATTTTGAGTAATATTGAATAAGTATGTTTAAAGAAAACATGCTTTTTTCAGAAGTGTATTGATGTAAATATTTGGTGGTTTAAAGTCTGTCTTCACCCTTCTAGATCAGTCTGAGGCCAGCTCAGTCATTCATGTTAAACAAAAAAGTGCCGAAGCTGCAGCCACAGATGACTATGATGCCTCCAAGTGCCCAAGGCTCTTTAATGGGACAGGTAATTGTCTAGATACAACATCAAACATTATGTCAGCAATTTATTTCAATTATTCATTCTACTTTTTTTCCTTTAGTCACCACAGCTTGGCCTAAAAACCAACCCGCCACCAATCCAGGAAAAACCTGCAAAGCCCAACAAAAAACTGCCTCCGACTAAAGAAGAGCTGCATAAAATGACGGTAATGTTGTTTCTGGTTCACTCAACCACACTAATACTCGCATGTAGTCTCACAACTGTGACAATGCTGCGCTTTTAGGAGACTCTGGTTGCAGACTATATGAACAGCAAGAATGTCAGCGAGGCACTAGCTGCTGTCAAGGAGATGAGGGCCCCTAAACATTTTATGTCTGAGATGCTGAACAAGATTGTGGTGGATTCGCTCAGTCGCTCGGATGACGATAAGGAACTTGCAAGCACTCTAATTCATGAACTCTGCACAGAGGGCCTTGTCACCAGCGAGAACCTACTGCAGGTACAGTGAAGTACAATTGATATGTGATGCATCAGGAACGCATTGGCGCTGAAAAAAGTCAACCCTTCTTTTTGTACAGGCATTTCTTAATGTTCTGGACCAGAGCCCCCAGATTGAAGAAGAAATCCCGCTGGTTAAGTCCTACCTGGCTCAATTTGCAGCTCGGGCCGTCGTCATTGACTTGATCAGCATTACAGATTTGGCCCACCGCCTGGAGAACGGTGCCTGTTTCCCGCTGTTCCTGCTCTGTCTGCAGCAGATGGCTAAACTCAAGGACCGTGAGTGGCTGACAGATCTGTTTCAGAAGAGCAAGATCAACATGCAGAAGATGCTACCTGGTATGTTTGCTTTTCCTAATAGGAAACGTTCTACATGCTTGACAAATGTCTTTAGAGGCATAACATGGATCTATCATGTTTCTCTGATGGCATCTATTCTTACCTTTTTCAGAAATAGACCAGAGCAAGGACAGAATGCTGGAGATCCTCGAGGGCAAAGGCCTTGGCTTTCTGTTTCCACTGATGAAGCTTGAGAAGGAGCTTCTGAAACAGATTAAAGTGGATCCATCTCCACAGTCGATCTACAAATGGATCAAAGATAACATCTCTGCCAAACTCCACATCGACAAAGGCTTTGTTAACATCCTCACAACCAGGTAAGATCGTTGCTTCTGTTTTTGTTCACTCCCTCTTATTTCATACTCATTGGGTTCTTCTGTGTTAGTTTCTTGCAGTACATCACCTACGAGATAAACCCCGATGATGATGAAGAGCAGCTGGCAGCGCCCAGCAAGGAGCAGCTGGATGAGGAGAAGCAACTGCTGCTGTCTTTCAAACCAGTCATGCAAAAGTTCCTGCACGAACACATTGAGCTGCAAGTCAGTGCGCTCTATGCGCTGCAGGTCCACTGTAATGCTAAACACTTCCCCAAAGGTGACCACTCATTCACACGTCACGTCTCCATACACACTTCTCTCAAATGTAACCACCATCTTTTCTTCCAGGCATGCTCCTGCGCTTCTTTGCCTATTTTTATGACATGGAAATCATCGAAGAAGAAGCCTTCCTGACATGGAAAGAAGATGTCACTCAAGAGTATCCCGGAAAAGGGAAAGCCTTGTTTCATGTAAGTGTTTCCTGCCATGTGAACACATTTTCTAGTTAGAAGTGTGTTTTTGTTTTTGCTGATGTCGTTCTTGATTGGCAGGTGAATCAGTGGCTCACCTGGCTGGAGACTGCAGAAGAAGAGGAATCCGAGGAGGAAGATTACTAATTCGCTGGTTAAGATGATCCACGTGTTGGAATGTGATTTATTCTTACTACTCGGGAGTCCTTTCCTCAGTCAGCAACACCACCACTGTTACAAATCTTTTATTAACCAGCGTCAATATGTTATTTTTATTTAAAGATGTGATTTTTTTTTTTTTAATCAACTTGTAACAGTGTTGTAGGTGATATTTTGGTGGATGTTGCAGTACACTCGGACCACCTGTTTCACATCTGGTTGCAGTCATCAAGTGCTGCTATCACTTCACTTTCAAGCTGTTTACAAATTGAGAACATGCATTGTAAAGAGACTCTCTTTTTAAATGCACTTTGTTGCACATTGTGAGTGGTTGCAATAGTATCATACACCTTTTTAATTTTGATATAAAGAACAATCCTGATTTGCAGTTGTTAGCTGCTATGATTTTTTTTTGTGCTTGACGGCTGATTTGGAAGCTCTACTTTTCTGATTGTGACAACAGGCGGCCATTTTAATGTGGCCTTTGCGTCACAATGAGTTCTTGTATGCAGGACAAGTTATCAAAAGAGGAGCACTAGACAGCTGTTTTTATTTTTAATAAATCTACATAATGCATTGGTTTGCTCTTTAAATATCTGTATGGGACGTTTATCTTATTTGATGACCTGTTTTTTGACCGGTATTTCCGTGTTTGACTTAAATCAAGAGTATGAACTTGTATGTGCTGTAAAGGACTATGTGTTGCCTTTTTTTTTAATTTCACTTTTTATGAATATACCTCTTGTATCTGACTATACTTGAAGTGTTTTATTATATTGAGACAGCCAAAGCTTAGTTTCCAGTTTGCCATATCATCAGGTTTTTAAAGTGGTCTTTTTAATCTTCGTGCATGTGACCGCCTGCGCTTTCTTTAGGGTGTCGCTGTAATGTCAACGGTTGAACGTGCATCAACCTTTAATAAAGTTCATTTCATGGTCACTCTTGGTTGTCTGAAGCTTTAATTTATATTTAAACTTGTTTTAATATGCATAGCAAGAGGACCTTGAAGAGTACTGTACTTGAACCTTCAACTACAAAAATAATCGTGAAAATCAATTTAACCAGGGCAAATACTGAAAGGTAAGATACTTTTGTGAAACACTGCAGTATCAAGTTACTATTGGTGTAGCACTCTCCACGACAACAGACACAGGTTAGGTTCTTTGAAACGGGCGTTTAATATATGAGCTTGTTTCTCATACATCCTTGCCTTCACGCCGTGAGAAATGCATTCAACCAGATACAAACGGTACATGTCACAAAATGATCCCGTCATATAAAACTTAATATTATGAAACTAATTAACAACTTAAAAATATACCTCGTTGACTGCTGGTCGTGAAAAGAGGTCCTTAAAGTCTTGGAAATCCATATGAATGTTAGCTTCCCCCACTTGGACAGTACGTGCAAATGACGTGCTGTGAGTTTATAACTTCCTCCTATGTCCTTCACTTAATGCTGTCACTTAGCAGCACAAACAAGAATCTTTAGTTCCGCCATGGGAACAACAAAAACATACACAATAAATTCATTAACTTGTCATTTTATTATAATAATGTACAACCTTTTAACCTGTTTTAAGCTTCAATGAAATAAATTAACTAAATTCATGAACTGATTTAAGAATTATGCTTAGTGCATTTCTGTAACAGCACTTACAATTGGGTCACTTCTTTTACAGTGAAGAAAATAAGTATTTGAACACCCTGCTATTTTGCTATTTCTCCCACTTAGAAATCATGGAGGGGTCTGAAATTTTCATCGTAGGTGCATGTCCACTGTGAGAGAGATAAACTAAAAAGAAAAATCCAGAAATCACAATGCATGATTTTTTAACAATTTATTTGTGTGATACAGCTGCAAATAAGTATTTGAACACCTGTGTATCATCTAGAATTCTGACCCTGAAAGACCTGTTAGTCTGCCCATTAGAAGTCCACCTGCACTCCATGTATCATCCTGAATCAGATGCACCTGTTTGAGGTCGTTAGCTGCATAAAGACACCTGTCCACCCCATACAATCAGTAAGACTTTAACTTGTAACATGGCGAAGACCAAAGAGCTGTCCAAAGACACCAGAGACAAAATTGTACACCTCCACAAGGCTGGAAAGGGCTACGGAGCAATTACCAAGCAGCTTGGTGAAAAAAGGTCCACTGTTGGAGCTATCATTAGAAAATGGAAGAAGCTAAACATGACGGTCAATCTCAATCGGAGTGGAGCCCCATGCAAGATATCACCTCGTGGGGTCTCAATGATTCTAAGAAAGGTGAGGAATCAGCCCAGAACTACACGACAGGACTTGGTCAATGACCTGAAAAGAGCTGGGACCACCGTTTCCAAGGTTACTGTAGGTAATACACTAAGACGTCATGATGTGAAATCATGCATGGCACGAAAGGTTCCCCTGCTTAAACCAGCACATGTCAAGGCCCGTCTTAAGTTTGCATATGACCATTTGGATGATACAGAGGAGTCATGGGAGAAAGTTTTATGGTCAGATGAGACCAAAATAGAACTTTTTGGTCATAATTCCAATAAGCGTGTTTGGAGGAAGAAGAATGAAGAGTACAATCCGAAGAACACCATCCCTACTGTGAAGCATGGGGGTGGTAGCATCATGCTTTGGGGGTGTTTTTCTGCACATGGGACAGGACGAGTGCACTGCATTAAAGAGAGGATGACTGGGGCCGTGTATTGTGAGATTTTGGGGAACAACCTCCTTCCCTCTGTCAGAGCATTGAAGATGGGTCGTGGCTGGGTCTTCCAACACGACAACGACCCGAAGCACACAGCCAGGAAAACCAAGGAGTGGCTCCGTAAGAAGCATATCAAGGTTCTAGCATGGCCCAGCCAGTCTCCAGACCTGAACCCAATCGAAAATCTTTGGAGGGAGCTCAAACTCCGTGTTTCTCAGCGACAGCCCAGAAACCCGACTGATCTAGAGAAGATCTGTGTGGAGGAGTGGGCCAAGATCCCTCCTGCAGTGTGTGCAAACCTGGTGAAAAACTACAGGAAACGTTTGACCTCTGTAATAGCAAACAAAGGCTACTGTACCAAATATTAACATTCATTTTCTCAGGTGTTCAAATACTTATTTGCAGCTGTATCACACAAATAAATTGTTAAAAAATCATGCATTGTGATTTCTGGATTTTTCTTTTTAGTTTATCTCTCTCACAGTGGACATGCACCTACGATGAAAATTTCAGACCCCTCCATGATTTCTAAGTGGGAGAAATAGCAAAATAGCAGGGTGTTCAAATACTTATTTTCTTCACTGTATACACTAGCTGTACACTTGCCCTAGTTGAAAAGGGTATTACATCCTTTTCCAAGATTTTGAATATGGGTGTTTCTGAATGCCATAAGTTTAGCCACACAAGGGACTCAAAATATTAGAAACCGCTAAGCATGGACGAGTGGTAGTAGCACGCAGGCCACACAGCTAGGAGTTTGATTCCGTGCCTTTGTGAAGTTTGCATGTACTCCAGTTTCCTCTCACATTCCAAAAACATGCATGGTAGGTTAATTGGCGACCCCAAATTGTCCATAGGTATTATGAAGGTTGTCTATATGTGCCCTGCGATTAACTGGCTGGACTCTGCCTCTCGACTGAAGACAGCTGGGATAGGCTCCTGCATGCCCGTGAACCTAGTGAGGATAAGCTGTATAGAAAATGGATGGATGGAAAAACTGAGCATTATGAATATAGCAATCGCATGAACTACAAGTGTATCATACATCGTGGCCACTCTTTATTGTAACATAACAGTTAAATAAGTTCAGCTATTAATGAGAATAGAACATAACATCTGAAATTTGAAAAACTCCTCTCACAGGATAAAAGTATGCAGGTGAAATTTCGAAGCCTTTATGTTGTTCAGTGAATTGTCACATTTAAAAGAAATTGGAAAAGAATACCAACAATGTACACACAAGCCCAATAAACAACATTCATTACAAAGTGAATAATATTCTTAATAAATTGTGGTTTTAATGTGAGCTTCTCACTTGACAAGAAGAATGTGACAAAACATGTTTGAAAAAGACAATTTATGAAAATTCAAGGATAACACATGATAATGCTGTGCTAAAAAGGCTTATTTTGAGATAAAGTGTTGCCATAAATCAGACAATTCTGTGGGATTTAATCACTATCATCGTCATTGTTGGATGCCTCAGGTTCTGATCCATTGTCAGAGCGACGAGGAGAACCCTCATTGTCTGACCCCGGCTCCGATTCCCGCTCTGATGCCGCAACAGGTGATCCAGGCCGGGACTCATCTGATGCGGACCGCTTGCTCTCGTTGTCGGACTGCTCCGAGTCGGACTGCCGCTGCACCCTCCTTTTCTTCACTGCACGGTCACTGCCAGACTCGTCATCGCCAGATCCCACCGAGCGTTGAGGGCTGGCCGCTTCACTGGCGGAACGGTTCCTCCCATCGTCTGAATCGCTATCGGATGCGATGCGTTTCCTGTGGTTGCCACCATCATCGTCATCAGATCCAGAGCCGCTGTCTCTTTGGTTCCTGAGGAGGAGTAATATGGATTTGTGAGACTTAAAAAGGAGCTTTTGTGGATTTTTTTCCCATCATCCTCAATCCTTATGGAAGACATGAACATACATGTCCCCTTTATGTGCTAAAGAATGAAAAACAACAACACCTCTTACCTGTCTTCGGCTATTTTCAGGCCATCCTCATCTGAGGAGGACTCTGAGGACGAGATGATCGCCTTTGATTTGATCTTCCCTTTGAGAGAAGGTGGAGGACGCTCAGGCTGAGGCTGAAGATGACCAAGATGGAAGAGATGTTCATTAAATAGAGAATTTGATCAGCATTTCAACAGCATTCATTCATTCATTTTCTCCCGCTTTTTCCTCACAAGGGTCGCGGGAGTGCTGGAGCCTATCCCAGCTGTCTTAGGGTGAGAGGCGCGGTACACCCTGGACTGGTCGCCAGCCAATCACAGGGCACATATAGACAAACAACCATTCACACTCACATTCATACCTATGGACAATTTGGAGTCACTAATTAACCTAGCATGTTTTTGGAATGTGGGAGGAAACCGGAGTACCCGGAGAAAACCCACGTATGCACGGGGAGAACATGCAAACTCCACACAGAGATGGCCGAGGGTGGAATTGAACTTAGGTCTCCTAGCTGCGAGGCCTGCGCACTAACCACTCGTCGGCTGTGCAGCCTTATTTGAGACAATGTTAAGTTTTGTATTGTAGCCTTTGTAGATATTATCACAAACTGCGCGCTAACCACTCGACCACCGTGCCGCCCCATTTCAACAGCAGAGAATTGCAATTGTGGGACCTCAGAGACTTAAAAATTAAATAAAAGCATGCAAAAAAAAAAACCTTTTCAATCTTCTTTCGCTCTTTGATTTTACGCTGCTTCTTGGGTTGAGCTCCTCCTTCCTCGTCATCGCTATCCCTGTCGTCTCTAGGAGCTCTGCGACACAGTAACCACACACTCAGCACTTCTGGTCTTCACTGGCACGTAGGAGAAGCTGACCAGCGCACTCACCTCTTCTTCTTCTTCCGAGACTTCTTCTCTCGGTCCTCGTTCTCGTCTTGCTCACTCCCACTGGCGGCCTTCCTCTTCTTCTTCTTGACGGGCAGTTCTTCGTCTGAGTCGTCATTGACAAACTCGTCCATGTCACCTCCTTTCTTACGCTGAGAGGAGATGACATTAGTCACGCTGCGTTGACGCTAGTGTGTGTGTGTGTGTGCATCTGTGTGCTCTGACACTCACGCGTCCACCACCGCTTCCTCCTCCTTTCTTCTTCTCCTTGGACAACTCCTTGGAGCCCTCAGCGAAGGTGAGTAGGTTCTTGGTCTTCTCAACAAACAGAGCTCTTTGTTCCAGCAGCTTCTTCTGTTCCTCAGCCTCCCGGCTCCTCTTCTCCTCCTGAGCAGTTTTAGAAGAGCGCCAAGGTCAACAAGGTAGCAGGACACCTGACATCAGGGCCACTAATCAATCTAATACCTGCTCTTTCAACATCTGTTGGCGCAGCAGGTCTCGTTCTTGTTCTTGTTTAGCACGAAGTTCCTTCTCCTCCTCGTCCTGCTTTCTGGCCCGTGCCACATGGTACTGAGCCTGACTCAGCAGATCTGAGCATTGTCTGACAAGTCACAACACGCACAGTCATGATGGAACCTGCCCTACTAAAATTGCTGACATGTTACCAGACAATGGCAATGTGTGCCAAACGCAACAGATAAAACAATAAAATACAACAATGAAGAATGATGGGCAATAAATCCAATGCCATGTTACAGTACAATGCTATATGTAATGATATACAGTATGTGCGGTACAATACTATATGTACTAGCTCACTGAAGACAGAAATTGTGGCAGAAGATCAGACTGTATTTCATAACTATAACTTATTCTTTGCTTTATTTTATCACCACCAACACAATCTAGTGACATGTATTAAAGGGGACCTATTATGCTAATTGTGTGGCCCCTTGTATTGAGTTGTGGACTCCTATAGAGCAGCTACACACAATAACCAGCACAGAAATCTTTCTAGATCTACCAGAATCTGCACCTATTCCAGTTGTATTTCTTTGGATTACGTGTTTGTTCATTTACTGTGTTTAAATGTTTTAATTTGTAAGAGAGAGAGAAAACACTAGAGTATGTGTAAAAAAACAGACCTGGCTTCAGAAGCAGCATGCGCAAGGTCGAATCTCATCTTGTCTCCAGCTTTGCTCAAGTAACTAAAATACCTAAGAGGGGACAACAGAGTGATAGAGTTAGCATCCTGGTTAGAGGCTTCATACACACCACTGTCGCATGTTAAACGATAACTTGTTACAAGTTCTTGTGTCACAAAATACTGGGAGATTAAACGACAGAAAAATCTTCATGGACACTAGGCCTTGGTTAATAATAAATATATTAAATAATAGCACAATAAATGAAATTGAATTTGATCATTTTGCCAGCTTCAATAAATTGCATGAGTAAACTCTTGTCAGTCATACAATCCATTTGTCTAGGGCAGGGGGCGGCAACCTTTACTATGAAAAGAGCCATTTTACCCAATGCCCACTGAAGAAAAATAGCCTGGAGCCGCAAAACATATAGTATGTTTAAAACAACATTGGAGGGAATTTGGGGGTATCAAAGTAGTTCAGATAAGAAAAGACGAGTTGGAGTACTCTTGCTAGTTTTGGAGATAAACTTACATAAATGTATGTGTAAACTACTGTAAACGTAAAAACAAGTTCCCATGCCGCTGTTTTTAAATTATCTCGAATTTATTTTTTAGATTTGTAGGTAAGTATTACTTGTTTTTCTTCATGTACTGAACTGGATAGCAGTCAGAACTCACTCAGGATGCATTCATGGTCTCAGACAAAGTTGGATTTTTTAAAACTCATTACAAAAGACGTGCATTTTCCCCACTCGGGTGTTAAAAATATTCAAGCATCGCAAAGGGAGCCACAATAAAGAGGCTGAAGAGCCACATGCGGCTCTGGAGCCGCAGGTTGCTGACCCCTGGTCTAGGGGGTGGAGGTGGGCCCCTAACATACACACAGAGTGCGGAAGAGTGTAACATAGTAGTAGAGTTTTAATTTAGTCATACATTTGATATTTTTTGTACTTTTCCTAGAATGTTAAAATCTTGTCCTCGTAACCCAATCTTGTGTATTGTCTCATCTCTTGAGTGTCCCGTTACACACCTAATGGCCACATTAGTTAGTTTAGTTAGTTTGGATTGTTGATGAGTATAACGACATGTTGGCAAAAGACATGTTGAGAGATTTTACTTTCACAAATGCTCCACCCACTGATTCAAAGAGACTGTATGACAAAATAAAAGGGCTAACCAATGCACAGAGTGAAGGGAGGACTTTCAATATTAGTGCAGACCTTTCAACATGAATGAATAGAATTTGACTCAGAGAGATAGTGAATATATTGGTAGGAGGATGCTGCGTTTAGAGCTGCCAGGGAGGAGGCGTAGAGGAACACCAAAGAGGAGGTTTATGGATGTAGTGAAGGAGGACATGAGGGTAGTTGGTGTGAGAGAGACAGATGCAGAGGACAGGGTTGGATGGAGGAGATTGATTTGCTGTGGCGACCCCTGAACGGAAAAGCCGAAAGAGAAAGAAGAAGAAGCAGCACTGCTCTCAGTTGTGTTGCATTTCACTGGTTTCTCTCTTTACGGTACAGATAAAGACATTGATATCATAACAACTATGAAGTCTTCAAATAAAGCAGAATTGATACAAAAAGCACAGAACAGTGACTTTTGAACAAAAATGACCAGTTGCTACCTGTGAGCCAATTCCAGCTCTTTGACAGCGCTGAGCACAGCCTTCAGGTTGCTTTTCTCATCTTTCAGCACCAGAGTGGCGAGCCGCTGAAGCACCAGGGCCACGTTGAACATCAGCACAGTGTCGCTAGGCGCCACGTGGCATGCCTGATTGCAAGCACGTCAAAAGGAAAAAAATACATTTTAATCCTTTGAGTGAAGAAGCTCAAAATAAAATGATTTCACCTTGAGTAGCATCTGCTTGCATTCCTGTAGTTTCCCACATTTGAAGAGTGCTCGTGCCAAGTAGAGCAGGACCTCTGTGTTCTGGTGTTTGTAAAACTTCTTCAAACAGTTCTCATACTGCACAGGAGAAAGGTACTCCAGATAAATGTACACACGCAATGGTTGTTTATTACGAGGAGTGCCTCTTACCATCTGCACAGCACTGATGTACTGCTTCTGCTCCACGTAGATGTGAGCCAGGTTTAGCCACACATCGCTAATGTCTGCTGTGGCCTCCCTCACCTGGGCAAACACATCCCGGGCTTCTCTGAAGTAGCCCTTATGGGCCAGCACAGCTCCTGGGCACAGAGTGTTTCTCTTTGGTCTCACTTCCACAACTATGACGTTTTAATGTCAGAAAATAAGCCTCACCGATGCCATTGGCTGCGTAAAGGTTCTTTGCGTCATTACGAAGGACTTGTTTGTATATGGCCAAGGCGCGATCCTGGTGTCTCTTTTCCTGTTAAGAAGAAAAAAGGCCAGATATGCTTAAATATATGCAACAATAGAGTGTTTTGGTGTGCGCACCTTCTCTCTGTCTCTGGTCGGCTGGTGGAGGGTCTGTAGCCACACATTGCCCAAAGCCAACATGGAGTAGGTGTCGTTCTGTGTGGACGGCTGTTTCAGAATACGTTCAAACTTCTTTTGACCCGGACCCCACTCCTGTTTGGCCAAGTGAAGGTTCCCTATGAGGGACCATGCATCTGGGTGATCCTGCACCAAACAACAGAGAGTGTTGAAGTGAACAGAGTCTGGAATGACAACAATAAGTTACGCGTTCCAAAAAAAAAAAAAACCTGATTAATCTGCAGGGCCTCTTTGAACCAGTCAGAAGCTTCGTAGAAATTGCCTTTGTCGCGTGCCATTGCGCCCAGACGCAAATAGCCTGTGAAGCCAAGAACAATTCATGGTACGCAAACCATTTTCAGCTGCATGATGGGCAATGTACTGTTTGGCATGCTTACAGTCCACATAGTTAGGATGCTCTCTCAGGATGTTCTTGTAGAGCTTCTCTGCCTCGTGGAATTCACACATGGCCTCATACAGACGAGCCAGATTGTAGGAGGTGGTGACAGAAATAGCGTTGTAGTAGTGCTCATCGTGTTCACCCTCAGCTTTGGCCCGGTCCAGCGATGCAAGGAAGTATTTCTAGCAAAAAAATTAAAAAAAGACGACCAGCCCATGAAACACGTTCATATTTCATACCTACAACCGAAAGAATGTTTACGCTACAACGCTACAAGAACTATAGTTCCCATGATGCTTAGTGTGCGGAAACAGAAAGTAGAGTATTTCTACTTATAGTTTCATAGCTGCTTTGATCGTCTTATGCAGCAATTGTATTTTAATCTGACAAATTTTAAATAACTTTGATCAAATGTGGAATCACTGTAGCCTCTAATTGGATATTAATCACTTGCACAAATAATTTCTTCACCTCACATAAATGCCTCTTTTTTCCCCCACTAGATGGCTGCATTACGACATCAGATGCTAGATGTCATTATATAAGTTACACAGCTATTACATCCTGACTGATTTAATATGAAACATTAGTACAATCACAATTAATTGCAATTGCAATTTTTAGAGGTGTCACAAGGTCTCCAACTGAGCATCCGTATTATTTCAGTAGAGCATCAGCCCATCATATGATCAACGTGGTATATTTGTTGCCATCTTTGTACCTTGGCTTCTTCCAGGTTACCCAATCTGAAGTGAAGAGCACCCAGGTTGTTGAGGATCTCGGGTGGTACATCAGCCTGCACTTTCTCCTGCAGGATGCGGGTGGCTGTGCCGTATGCAGATAGCGCTCCTTGGATGTCAGTCTGCTCCAGGATCTGAGCCAGCTCGATCCAGGCTTCCACATCATCAGGATACTGCTCTGTTACCTTCTTCAAATGACCCTACGAAGCAAAGATGAGGATTCTTTATTGTAAAGGGCCTTGCATTCAAAAGAGTAAGGAGCCAAGTGGCACCATATACATAGTCACTTGTTATCAATGGTAAAATTGTGTTGTTTTTGCATCTAAATGTCAACAGCAGTTCATTATTTTTACATCTGTATGACTTTTAAATGTTTTAACAACAGATGGCCTAAGAAATATATTATCTCAGAGGTTCCACTGTACAATGAAATGGATAAGAGAATACAAGAGGTTATGGGACACATACTTTGGCAATGTCTCGCTTTTCCTGATCCTCGGATGTTGCATATAGGGAGCCCAAAATTTTGATCGTCTCATAGTTGTTGGGGTAGGCCTTTAACACCTTTTCAAAGCACTGTGCTGCATTCTCTTTGTCTCTTCGATAAACATACATCTGTCCCAGGCCAAAGAAGGGCAACACGAATGTGGATGAGGCAAACTGAGTAGCCTGGTAGTAATACTGAAAGGCTTGGTCATAGTCCTCCTGGGGGAAGAGAAGGGACAATGAAATGATAAATAAATAAGGGAGAGGCTAGTTTAGGATAACTTTGGGTGTTACCTGCACATGAAAAGAGCGAGCCAACTGATAGCAGCTCTCGGCCTGCATGGCCTCTACCTCTGTGTTGTGGAAAGCATGCAGTGCCAAATGCTGAACTTTACTGTAGTCCTGAAAGCGCACGACAAAACATTGTGAGGAACGGTTAAAATACAAACCAGGGAGAGCTTCCAATGACAGTAGTCACCTTTTTGAAGAAGAAGTGATTAGCGAGGTGGTTGAGCACCATGGGGTTGCTTGGGTCAATGGTGTAGGCGCGTGACAAGAGCTGGACTCCATTTTTTATGGAATCGGCTTCCTTGTTGTTGAGCTCCAGCACGGCCAAGCCGACGAGGGCTCCCACACATTTGGGATTGAGCTCAAGGGCGCGTCCAAAAGCCAAGCGAGCTTTCTCCAGTTTGTTGAGTTTAACAAAGCAGTGGCCCATACCGAGCCTTACTTCAGCTAATAAGAGATGACACAGGATATAATTACTTTTTATGCTAGATTGTGTGATGGTATTAAAAATATTTTTTAAAGTTTACCTGGACAGCCAGGGTTTGTACGTAGAGCCTTTTTGTAGTATGCCAGTGCACCTCTGTAATCTTTTTTATTGAAAGAAATACAAGCCTTACCTGGAAAAGAACACAAGACGTTAATTCAGTGAAACAATGCTCGTTATTTCATCTAAAGTGAGACTTTTCAGTGACAGTCTCTTTTTCCTTTTTTATATTTCATATTATATACCCTATTGGCTGCAATATTCAGTCAATTCGGTAGTACTACAAGGTGTGCGCTTTGTTTTCTCATCCCACTACCCTTTCTTAAGCCAACTGGTTGGTTGCACAAAAATAACAAATCACATTTGCGAGCATGTTCTTTGTTTACTACTTGCCAAGTAGAGCAGGGATATTATTGGTGGACTGGTTGAGGACAAAGTGGAACTGAGCGTCAGCCTGGTCCATCTTGTCTCCTTCCAGAAGACAGAAACAAGCTCTTCCCAGCAAATGGTTCTGATCGAGACAAGAGAAATTAAATTCAGGCTGTTTTCTCCTCTTTTGAATCTTGAATAATCTGCTCTGTGCTCTTGTTCTCACCTGATCGTACATGATGATCTTGTCCGCCATGGTGTACAACAGCGTGGCCTGCGTGATGAGCTCTTTCTTGGCATCTTTGTTTTTCTCTTTGCGTGCCTGCTGCACGTAATAAGCTGCCAGTGTATCCAGACATGTCATCTGGTCCTTCTCGTGGTCTCTGTAGTCCAGGTTTCCGTCGATACGAGCGGCCTCTAAAAGTTTGACAAAGTCCTCTGTTTTGCCCTGTTTGTAGTACTCCAGCTGGAAAACCAAGACAGGGTAGTGTTATTGCCTAATTATTTCACAATCACAACTATATGTAATACATCTCACATTAGGATTTGTTTGTTTCATTGGAGTAAACATGAAAAAGTATACTACTTTCTGACAAACCTTTCAACCATACATTGTTTGCGGCACTCAACTACATTGCAATGCTTCATTTCGTGAATCTTACAGTACAGAATAGAACAGATTTACCGCCAAAGCAATCCATATGTGCAGCTGCGTGTGTTCTTGCTTCAGGATACTGATGACTTCATCACCTTCAGGCAGCTGGTCGAAGTCAAGCTCAATAACCTGCAGGATAAAAGTTACTAAATTAATAAATGTTATCAACAAGTTTGTGCACATAAACTGTTAGTATTAACCTAAAGATTTCACCATTCACTACACACTTTTCTCTAGTTAACACAGGCTAAAAACAGTTTGAACTAAATCAAGACATCCATGATGGCAATGATGTGCAAAGATGCAGGAGTACTGTTAAAGGTGAGTTTGTGAACGGTTTACTAATATACACATTCACTTGACCCTCATTTTAGATACCTTTCATAAATTACGCAAATGCAATAGAATAACCGCATAGAGTACTTCTGCATTTAGAAAGATAATAACGCTATCGGGGAAGTACTATCTTAACAATTTTCGTAGTTGTAGTTTGCATTGCTGTGGAAATCTACGTACTGAATACTGTGAAGTCTTTCCATAATTTACTTGACTTTTCTTTAGATATTAAGAGAGCAAAGACATAACCTTGAGTAAACTTGGATGAAATCTGACGTTAAATTCGTTATTTTCTGTGCTACAATGTGTCAATGTGCGCTCAGTTATAACAGTACTTGGACATGTTGACAATGTTACCAATTTGTGCGACGAAGCACTTGTTCTGGTGTTAGCACTAACTAGCACACATGGCTAGCAACATAGCAACGTCCTTTAGCGAAGAGTCATTCAAATTAACGGCTTTTACCTCATCTGTGTCCCGCAGAGGGATCTCGATGGACCCCCGAGACATTCTGGCGGAGGAAAACACCAAAATGTAGTTAAGTATAATGGACAATTAATCCAGTGTAGTCCAAATGCTCAACAGCTAGCTGTTGTTTTAAACCGGAAGTCTGAGCGCGGATTGTGCAGCCAAATTTGTGCCCGGGCGGAAAACCTACTTAAAATAAAAATTCCAAACGTGTTATTATTTTTGTCAGTGAAGTCGAGATGCTTGGCAGACTGATTGTCCAACCAAAGTTATCTATGTATGTATATATATATTTTACATTTTATTAAAAGGAATATTTAACCAATACTGGTTTAGCATATGCTAAACGGTGGTAGTGGTAACCAGGGGTTGACAAATTGTAACCTTGAGCCAGCTGTAACACCCATGTCAGCCAACCATCAGTATCAGTATCGCCCTGATTCACTTGGTATCCATACCAAAATGTGTAGTGCTGCCCACTTCCTGTGTACTGAATACTTTACTTATAATCATTATTAATTACTTATACCAGTTATACCAATATACCAGTTCCACATCTTTTAATGTAAATTCAAAGAAATTGAGTGTATCATTGCCTCAGGCAATCATTTTTTCAGGAGTAGCTTGAGGCAAGGGGGGTTTCTGGGGAGTCAGCTGGTTTTGATGTGAAGTGCAAACAAGAGCAAGAGCATCCTGAAGGCTTCATGCGTGCATCAGAGGACATGCTCAAATAACTATGAAAATAATATATTAACACAATATGACATCTCGTTCCAGAGGAACTGCAATGGATTGAGAAGTAAGAATTATTACTGAATTATCTTTTAAATGTATGAGATTATTATTCATCATAAGCAGGTAGGCATGTAGGAAGCATTGTTATTACATAATCAGCACACATTGTGCGACAGAAGCTCTACAATACTTAACCTGTATTGTATTTACTTATATGTTTACTTATATTTTTGTAAATATATATGTTTGTAAATATGCTAATTATGTTTATCTTAGATTATTTCAATTAGATTGCATTTTTATTGTATAACATACAATATATTATATTCATTATTATATTGTTACATTATTTATTCCTATTATATTGCATTTGGTACATTTTTCTAGTTTTTCTTTTTCTTCTGCAAGTGAGCCACTGCAATCAAGCTATTTCCCTTGTGGATCAATAAAGTGTGTCTAAATGTAAGTCCAAGATTACATAACTGTTCTTGTGTATTGCTTTTTATGAACTATATTTGCATTGCATATACATACTACCACAATGTAAATTATGCTGATCCTAGGAATATCACGTTTTCTGGCTTGAATAATGGCTTAAATATTGGTACTTGATTTCAGAGACAGAAATGTGACCCTCCATCAAGCCCATTGCTGACAGGGAATCCAGCACATAGGCACAATGTCAGACAGCAATGAAGGTAAGAGATGATGAATAGTTTGCCAAATCTGCTCCAATGTATGCAAACATATACTGAAATACACAAAAACATCTCTGTTAATGTCTAGTGTGGGAGTCTACTGACTGTGGGAACCCGCGAGGACTGAGGGACTCACATGACACGAGTGGGTTCTCCGAACATGAACTCATTGACATCATGTATAATGCATGCAACAACTCCAACACAGGTAGGTCCACTTGGCAAAGATGAGTGAAGTAATCCAGAATACAACATTTGGTCTTTCACAAGCAGGAGAGGTGTTGGCATCATCCATCTTACAGTACCTGCAAAAGGTGACCTCTCAGAGTCCAGAGCAGGGTGGTCTGACATCCCTGCGGCAATTGCTGGACCCTGAATGTCAAGACCCCATTGTGAGCAGAGAGAACTTCCACCTGACTATGAAGGAATGGATCGCTCAGTGCAGCCAGGACAGGTAATGTCAGCAATTAGAGGATAATTGCAAAACAAACATATACGTACATGTAAAAATAATAAGATAAACATGATGAATAATTACGAACATGTACATGTTTTTTGTGAGAATATTGTGAGCCTGACTGGAAACACTAAAACACACTGCATTTTTGTACAGGACATGGGGTGTATTCTTCTTTGCTCTGTAATTAGTTCAAGCAAACTTCATCTTTACGGATCAAAATAAAGTTTTGGGAGCGTGTTGAGAACCATAAACATTGTCAACTGGGGCCCATTTGTAAAGGATTTTCTACTTTTAATTGGTTCTAATGTAATTTTCTTCCATAATAATTTGGTATAATGTTTGCACTGTTCATACTGCCATAGTGGGGCATGTTATAAATGAGCTTGTCAACCCATTGGAAATTGCAGTGGTTCAGTGCCCACTATAACAGTCTGACTCACAATGTCATCTTAGAAAGAATGCTGAACTCATCACACAGCAACTGAACAATTGAACAAGTACCAACACAAGTGTAAGGTGAAAAAAAAACTATTTATAACAACTACCATTTTCCCATAAGCATTTTGTCTGAGCAAAGCATTTCATTGGAGGACAAGCAACATAGAAAATGGATGGATGAATGGCACTGCAATGCTGCCTCTGTCCAATAGAGGGACCCCAGAAGGAGGCAGACATCATTGCAGCTCCCTGGTAGGCACCAATATTTATTGGTGCCTGTCAATGCTTGGATGTAATGCATTATGGAAAAATGTTAAAATAGTTATTTATTTTAAACTCGTATTGGTACATGTATTTATATGTATTGTATTCATATTTCTTGGGCAAGCCGTTTGGGTGTTAAGTTGTTGTGTGATGATTTTAGTGGTCTTTGTAAGATGACACAGTGAGTCAGACTGTTATATTGAGTAATCATCTCCTGCAAAAAAAGTAAAAAAGTAAAGGAGATGTAACAAAATTAAAACTTAGCCATAAATTAGCCGCATCACTGTATAAGTCACAAGAAAAAAGTAGCGGCTTATACACCAGAAATGACAGGAAATTACTACACCATGTAAGTGTTCCTTAGTGTCCCCAAGTGTGTTAGTTTTTGGATAGACAAGAACTCTGACTTCTCCTGCTGTTCAGTGCTGATGTGGACAGTGTTGGAGATGCATCTTATCCAAACGCTTCAGTAGTAGCTGTGAATGGTAAGCCATCACTTTTCTCTTTTACTAGATCGTTATTAGACAAATGCCAATCACCTAATCCTCTTTCAGGACTGGAATTCCCATGCTCTAAAACCAAGACTGCCTCCACCAATAGCCAACAGTGTGCCTGGTGAGTGGATTCTCTTCATTCTGTCCAATTTCAGCACTAACTCTTATTCTGGCCTTACTCAGCGATGGAAAAGACCTATCATCGGCAGTGTCAGAGCTGAAGCTAGCACACCGCAAGCTCAACGAGCAAAACAGCAGCCTGCTGAGGACGGTGGCTCAGTGTGAAGATGTCAACCTGCAGCTCACTCTGGAGATCACTGAGCTGCGAGCAAAGCTGGCCAGGTGAAAGGTCAAGTCATCATCTTCCCTAGTTGCACAGTGGGAAGTGTTTCAATCGGAAAATAATGGAAACATAAAACATTTATTAACGGGATAGGTAAAGGTTTTAGAAGCATAGCATAACATTAACTGTTATACAAGCGTAAGAATCATTTCACCCATGGTTAATATGAATATGTAAATGAAAAAAACATGCATTTTTAATGACAATAGCATAATGTGAAGGTGATTGGTGCTACAAATGTGCCTCACATATAATTATCAGTTCACTAGTTTAGCATACAAGTGTGGTTTGAAATTTTTTTTTGTGACTTCAAGGCATATGGGTAAAAATAACATTTTAAAAAGCACATATTTTAATTGTAGGTAGACTTCAGAGGTTCAACTGTACTGCAGTATATTTTCTACTGAGACATATTGATAGATCATATTTTACTTGGGAATGTGTAGTTCCCAGCGGTCAGCCGTTCGAGCCCGATCCATAACAGAGGAACTGGAGGAGACCCGTCGGGCATTTAAAGAGGCCCAGGAGAAAGCCAGCCGTGCTCAGGCCAGCTGCACCAAACTGGTATTTCACACATTTAAGGCACATACTCTATTAAGTGACTAATTTCAAGACGACAATTTTGGTCCACTTTTTTGTCCCTTACAGAGCAATGAGGTTGAATGCCTGAAGGTTCACATAAGCAGACTTGAGGACAAGGTAATATAGTCAGTTTCAATTAGTCTTTAGATCCAAACCATCCTCATATTTTACTTTTTCTTCTATTAAGCTTCTTTATTTAATATTTGCTTCTTGCTACTGCTTGAGTTGAATTGTGTAAATAGTAATATAGTCACGTAATGTTCCTTAATGTATCTAGAATAAAACCAGGACCAATCTTATCCAATCCAATCCACTTTATTTATATAGCACATTTTATAAACAGAGTTTCCAAAGTGCTGCACAGACTAGTAAAATAAAAAGTAAAAATAAAATACAATAAATAAAGGTACATATTGAAGCCAAGAGTATGTGATTCCAGGACCTTACGACATCAACACATTTGTTAAAGTTGCTGTATGTCACAGATGGTCCGGTGTCGAGAGGGTGTTAACTTTAAACGTAAACTGCGCCTCATGTAACACACCCACACATTTGTTACTGTATGTGATGTTATCAGCCAAAGATAGCGATTTGGCAAAGTTTAGCTGATAAAAGTAACAACAGCATGACTGCAAATTGTTAATTGTTTTGCTGAGACTGCTTATGGGTGCGAGTACTATCGGCAGTGGTGATTGACCAATCATCTTATTCAAGCTGAAGGAAACTTTTGGACAATTTTCATGTAGTTTAATTATGAATTTTAAACAAGTGGCATAACATCTGAAATAAAAGAGGAAATTATGTAGAAAAGGTGACCCCCCCCACAAAAAAATCACCTTGCATGTAAAATGCTAGAACAGCACTCTACAAGAAGCAATGAAGTCTTTAAAATGAAATAATAAAAAAAAACAAATAAAATCATAAATTGTTACAACTATAATGATGAAAATGGTAATATTAATGATGATTATAATAATAACAATAATAATGGTAATAATTATAACAATAATGATAATAATGATAATAACAATAATAATATTACAATGATAATATAACGGGGGATAAACATGAACATGAACATGATTATATCTTTCAAAAAGGGGTAGGCATTTATAAGCTTTTGCTTCAGCCTACTCCTTTTGGGCTTGTGATCAGATAGTTGAATACAAATGTAAATAATGGAAAGTTATATTTTGATTGATGTAAGAAATGCACTGTAATGTTGTATATATTTGCCCAAATAAAATAAAAAAAAAAAACATTTTTTACATAAGTTTGTTTGTATCTTGAGTCATGCCTTCATTCATGGCTGCCTTTAGGCCCGACTTCTCATATTCTTTCCACCAATAAGACACCTAAGTGTTGCCTTTACAAAAACATTTGCATCTCCGCAGAATGAAAAACTGTCCTTTGAAAAGACATGCGCCGAAGATGGCATCAATAAACTCCGAAAGGTCAACGCTGATTTGAGGGTAGGAACAGACAATATCAATTAAACACTCTTACAGTTAATGTTCATGTTAAAGATTCAAATATTCACAGGCTGAACTTCAAGAAACTCTTGTCATGCTGACTCTGAAAGACAGAGAACTCACTAAGGTTGGTTGATGTGGAAATTTAGCACTAAAACCTGTTGACTGTCATTACTCATCTTAGATTATGTTCCTGTGTAGAAAGACATTCTCATGGATAAAATGAAGAGCTCCCACTTGGATAATCACAACATTATTGAGGTTTGTTGCACTGTTTTACTTCTTCCACTGGTTCTGCAAATGAATATGAATACATATTTTTGGATTTATTTTACATGTTATGTTACAGGGTGTGCAGGCGGAGCTGATGAGGTTACATGAACATTCCCATCAAGTTCTGTTGAGGTATTTTGCATTGTAATGTACATTTCCTAGAAACTGTATGGTCAAATTGAGACTTTTCAGACATTTTGTGCGTTTGTAACTGATTGGGAACTAGAATACTGGTACACATGCAGCATATTAAAACTGTCCCCAAAGATTGGAGAAGAAGTTGAAGAAGTTAAGATCATAATAATGCCATAATGCCTCATATTAACTCACTAGCAAGATCTCAGTGTATAGACTGGTCATATATCTCATCTCGTTTCATATTATCTACATACTGTATTGTATATAACTCTGGGAAAAACTGTTGATTTTGTTAATACTTGGGTTGTTTATATTGTTTATTTTTCTATATTGTGTATTTTGTACTGCTTTACTGATTCTGTACTCTTGCTGCTGTGCAATGCAAATTTCCCCACTGAGGGACGAATAAAGGCATATCTTATCTTATCTTAAATATAATATAAATATGTGAGTGATATGACACTATTAGGCCCTACCATGATGACTTGCTTTTCTCTACTTGAATTTGCTTTTGCAAATATTGAATATAATACAGTATAGAGCAAGTGTTTGGACATTTGGTTTGATCAATGCTTGCTAAGACAAGACAGCTAATATAGATTAATAAATGTGATATCCCCTCACAGGTATGACAGACTCTGCATCAGTCCTCAGACTCTCTATGGTCGAGATCCTCCCAACCTACGCTCCCTGCAGAGTGAGATGCAAGACAAGCAGCAGGTACTGTCATGATTAGCACGGGGTTGTCTTTTGCAATGACTTTGTACTGTAGTACTGTTTACAAATTTACCCACTGAGGGACGAATAAAGGCATATCTTAATGTTTTGCAGCAGAACCACCACCTTCATACGGATGGCGAGGACATTCAGAGCATCATCCATAGGATCAAATCTGCAGAAATTGCTCACCTTTTGCGTAATAAGCATTCAGAGAAGGTGAGTTCAAATTCCACAAGAGACACAAGTCGATGTTGTTTCATTGCTTCGTCACCACAGGAATCTTCTCCTGTGGAGATCCAGGAGAACCCTTTTCCTCAGCACCAGCAGCAACAGGCAAGCATCAAGCAGCAGCTTGTTAATGTGTATGTGAGTTTTTGCTTTCCTTTTCTCCTCTTATGGTAACAGAGTGGATTTAGTTGATGTTACTTTCTGCTCTGAGCAGCTCCCTTCTGCTAATAAAATGTCTGCTTTTGACAGAATATTTATGGGCATCACCCTTACGCAACACACAGGCTTTACCATCCTCAGTATGTAAGACAGTATTGAGGCTAAGTGCAGTTTTAGTGCCCCTTGGTAACTACAGACATAACAGTGTGTGAAGGAGATGTTTATAAAGCTGTGCTGCTGGTTTCAGACTGCACGAGCTAGAGCTGCAGAAGTGCGTATGGGAGGATAAAGGGGAGAAGGTGGACGAGCGGTTGAAAGCCTGGGAGAAGGAGCAAAAGCCAAGCCAGACTGGGAACCAGACTCAGATACCGCAGTCCAAGAAGGTGGCCATTGTGAAGTGGTGGAAAGCCCTCAGTGTGGAGGGAGCTAAAGCCCGGACTGGTGAAAGCAAGCCCATTCAGCAGCTGGCAGAGAGAGCTCGACTCCATGAAGCTGAGCAGACCATCTCTGATATGAGGGAGCAGGTCTGTCACCTGCAAGATTCTCTTAAATCTGCACAGAATTATGCGGCTGAGCAAAAAAGCAGAAGCAGAGCTTTTCTAGTTCACAAGGAAACCAACACTGACACAGAAGATGAGAACACAGCTGGTGGAACGTGTGTGAGGGAGCAGAGGGATGCAGCAGTGGCCACAGATTTTGTTCACATCCCAAGAGGAGATGCCAAACTTGGAATAACTGCAGACAGACTGCTGGTGGCCCTCAAAAGAATGGAGGCCGTGGTCAACAATGCCCTGGAGTCGGCCAAACTGGTAAAAGAGAACGAGCAGAGAGTGAGCCAGGTGAGGGTGAGGATGGAGAGCATCACTCAGAGGGTGGAGGCCGCTTTGGGACAGGCGGCCATTACCGACATGCAACTGAACATACTTGAGACTCGGATCATGGAAACAACGACGAATCAGGTTTGTCTGTGGGTCTGTGTATTCGAACATCACAGTAGCAGCACAACAAGGCACAATGCGATGATTACAAGATAAAAAACACATTTTGAAAGGAAAATACTTAACGTGTTAAATACATGAATGAATAGGCTCTGGTACTTCCTACTCCTTTTCAGAAACAAATGACATTGAATTTATGCAATTATAATCAAGTGATGTTGTTAATGTAGCCCAATTATTCATTCATTCATTCATTTTTGCGGGGAGTGCTGGAGCCTATCCCAGCTGTCTTCGGGTGAGAGGCGGGGTACACCCTGGACTGATCGCCAGCCAATCACAGGCCACATATAGACAAACAACCATTCACACTCACATTCATACCTATGGACAATTTGGAGTCACCAATTAACCTAGCATGTTTTTGGAATGTGGGAGGAAACCGGAGTACCCGGAGAAAACCCACGCATGCACGGGGAGAACATGCAAACTCCACACAGAGATGGCAGAGGATGGAATTGAACCCTGGTCTCCTGTGAGCGCTATCCACTACACCGCCGTGCCGCCCTAGTCCGATTATGTCAATAAAAATTAATAATTATTTTGGGAAGTGTTGAAATGCATGCACCAAAAGTGGCATGGAATAAAAGTGAAATAGGTCTGTATAGATTTGAGGTCCATCCATTTTATGGTATTCTTTCTCTTTCGGCTTTTCCAGCAGCAAATCAATCTCCTCCATCCTACCCTGTCTTCTGCATCTGTCTCTCTCACACCAACTCCCCTCATGTCTCCTTCACTACATCCATAAACCTCCTCTTTTGGTCTTCCTCTACACCTCCTACACTCAAAAAATAAATGTTTAGCCTCAACAAAAAAAATCAACGCAACAGTTTCCATTCGTCTTTCTTAGTTATGACAACTTAATTTGAAATTGCTTTGAACCAACAAACAATATTGCATTGCACGAATTAGCTTTTCCTCTTTACTCAAAGCTTATTTTAAGTAATGCTTACTGAATAATTGTTGTCATAGGGACAAGTTTTTTAAGTTTGTAACTCAAAAAAATATGTTAAGTCAACTGACTTAATCATTTTATTCAAAGTAGTTTCATTTGTTGTCTACTTAATTATAATAACAGTGCACACAGATTTTTAAGTAGCAGTAACTTAAGTTCATGTAAAAGCCAACATTATTATTTGAACATAACTTAAAAAATTAATTTAGCAACTTAGAAAGTTTATCTAAAGTTGTGTTTGATTACATTTTTTACATTGCATGTGTTATGCATATATGTATATATATATGTATTAAATCAAGTGGTGTCAACAGATACTCTCAATTACTTTTTAGAGTGTACCTGGCAGCTCTAAACGCAGCATCTTTCTACCGATATATTCACTATCTCTCCTCTGGACATGTCCCAACCATCTCAGTCTGGCCTCTCTGACTTTATCTCCATGGCCTCTAACATGTAATGTCCGTCTGATGTACTCCTTCCTGATCCTATCCATCCTGGTCACTCCCAATGAGAACCTCAGCATCCTCATCTCTGCTATTTACAAATTTAATTAAGGAGGAGCGGTTAATTCCTAGTCCTACTTCAAGGCCTCTAACATTTAATGTCCCTCTGATGTACTTGATCCTATCCATCCTGGTCACTGCCAATGAGAACCTCAGCATCCTCATCTCTGCTATTTTCAAATATAATTAAAGAGGAGCGGTTAATTCCTAATTCCCGATCCTTCAATTATTGTCCTGAACATCTTATATGAACTGTGATTGGATGGCGAACAGTCCAGGGTGTACCCCGCCTCTCGCCCAAAGACAGCTGGGATAGGCTCCAGCACCCCCGCGACCCTCGTGAGGAAAAAGCGGTAGAAACTGAATGAATGAATGAATCTTATATGAAGCAAGGTCATGTGGATTACTAAATATCATCTTCCCTGTCCACTTTTCCGAGGCAGGTGTGTTCCGGGGTTTTGGTAAGTCCAGACCATTCAACTGAGTGTTTGGCACAGGATAAAGATCAAATAGAGAGTCCTTCACCTCCACCTTCACCTCCACCTCCTATAATTCTACAAGTCAGTGAGCCTCCACAGCTTCCAGTGAAAGGTATGACAGTTGCATTCCTGTAATACATGTTCAGACACAAATGAATAAAACTTACTTCCTCTTTTATTGGTGATGAAAATAGACACAATGGGCAGTTATTCAAATTGTGCACAACAGCTGTCACTTTTAAACAGACAGTGAGAATAATCTCTGAGGGAGTGTATGTCACTGGTATCTATCAAAGTGTCTATTTTTTTTTTCCAAAATGTCAACATACGGCCCCTGGGAAGGGTAAAGTATATTTAGCCATGCTGAACCTTGTAGATTGTTGGATTTTGTACAAATGTAAGGCACTGTAAGTGGAAAAATTTGACCTTTTAGGGTTACACAAATTGATGAATTCAATTAAAACCACAATTGCACGGTCAGGTCTGAATTTACTCATGCATTTAATTTTATCATTTTAATAGAATTGCATGGGACTGACTATTTTTCTGTTAAACTCTCATAAACAGACTTGATCTTTTTTATGAATGATTTGTGGTACAAGAATACAAAGACAGTAGATGCTGAGGAAGTTAAGATGTGCACGAATATCCAAGCTTTTCAGGGACTTTTTTTAATCTTATGACATATTTTATGACAGCAGGGGCGTATTTAGACATCTGGGGGCCCAAGGGAAACCAAGTCATTGAGGCCCTCCACGTCGATGTACTTTAGGCCACTTTTTTCCCCTGCTTTTGAAATTTGTTCCAGTTATCTGTCAGTTGAAGCTACTAGTTCAAATGCCATGTTTATTTATCCTCTCCTCCATAAAACATTTTCACTTCTTAATGTTTTAAGAGGAACTGCACTTTTTGGGGGAATTTTGCCCATCATTCACAATCCTTATGTGAAACATGAACACACATTTCTTTCCCTTTTCTGTGCATTATAACACCAGAAAACAAGTTAATATGAGCAAGCTAACAATGGACGTCATTGGGACGCTTCAGCCCTGATAAAGAACTTTCAAAAAAAGGCTAACAGTGGGAAGGGGAAATAAATATGTATTCATGTTTCACATAAGGATTGTAAATGATGGGCAGTTCCCCTTTAAAATTATCCTATTTCCTGAGCTAAGTTGATAAATTCCTTAAAATCCTCCTGGGGGATTAAGTGAATCATCTCAACGCTTTTACTGTAATTGTAAAGTAATCATTACATGAGAAGGGAGGGGGAGCGGATCATCAAGATCATGATAGATTACATATTACATGTTAATTAAGACAAAAACAGTAATGTTAGTGGTAAGTTCTCCTTGGAATATCCTAAAAAGTTATAACTAAACGCCTCAAGGAAATATATTTGCACATTATTTTTTTTCAGATTAAAATGAACAAAGCATTATTAGAGCCCTGTAGACATGACAAAACAAAACTAGAGAGCTAGCGACCTAAACGGTAGCCTTCAAGTTATTTCCTTTAAACTTAAATAGCCACAAACTTACCACTTCCACACAGATGGGGAGGATAACTATTAACAGTTATTTAACATTTTAACATGAACATTAATCAAACGTAATAATTTTTTCTGGGTACATGATACCATACAGCATCCATATCAAACTTGCACGGGCCGCACTAACATTAAACTTTCATATCAAGGCGGGGGCCTCAAACTAGTGTCCTGCGGGCCACATTTGGCCCGCGGGCCGCGTGTTTGAGACACCTGATCTAACCCAAGTAGATGAATCAGTCCTGTTTCTGGGGTTGTTGTTGCCGGAGTGATGAAGCCGATGAGGCAGGGTGACTGAACGTCCTGAAACAGGAGTCACAGCAGATCAGCTTCACTCTGCCCACACCTGCCGTGACAGTCCATTTCTTTTTTGTCCGTTCCCTATTTCATCAAACAGTCTTCCGCTCTGTTGTCCCGTAGCATTTGCATTGCATCTGATTTTCTGTTGAATGCAAATGAACTGTTTTCTTTTTCTGTTTAGCTCCAGCAGACACAGAGTGTGACACAGAGCAAGACAGCTGCAACAAGGTAAGACATCCTTTTCTTCTGTTGGCAACTTGGCATCCTAGCATTGAGGCAGAGTTACATGTTTATTTTCCATTTTTTTTCCAGATTTTTTAAGTCAATTTTATTATAAAAAAAATACCATGAACAGAATGGCAATAATTTGGCATTGCCCGAAGATCATATAGTGCTTACCGAGTACTGATGTCACTCAATGACATTTTAACATGTGGTTTAAAATCCGATGTGTTCAATGGGACTGCTGTAGTGGCCGCTAAAAGAGTTTCGGTTTATGTCCTTGCTTTTATTTAAAGTCCCTTGAAAACTTTTAAAAGTTTTTCTTGAGTTTTAAAACAGCTTTTTGCTGGATTCCATCAGGTTAGAGGAGGATGTTGTTTCCTCTTAGCTGATAGACGACTAACTCACTAACTAGTCACACATACACACACACACACACACACACACTGAAGCAGCTCAAAGAGGCATGCAGCCCTTCTCCTTAAATGGTCAAAGCTCCTAGGAGTCAAAGAGAGGCTGCTGCTGCTGAAAAAAGACAGGGAACAGAGGGGATGGGAGAAGGAAGCGGCGACTAAGAGACTGGAGACATGTTCTGAGAAAAGGCAGAGTGTGGTGACAGTCAATGGGAAGTCGGCCTGAGAGGACAGTGGGAACTGGAGCTGGACCCAGGTAATGAATGCTCCATGTTGGTTGCACAGGTCCATGTGGATGTGAGAGGCAGGTTAAGTTGTGTTTGATGTTTCTGCATCAGAATCAAACATGATTATTTTGGACAGTCTCCTACGTGGCATGTAATGGATGCGGTGTCTTTTTTTAACCAGTATTTTAATGAAAGTTTTCAAGTGTGGTAATCTACTGATGCAGCTGAAAGTCAGCAGATTTACTAACTGTACATTTCTTTGTTCGCTCGTTCTCACCAGCTTTCCTCGTTATCTCACAGTGTGGTTCACGAACAGAGAACGCTACTTCCTCTGTGGGCCCCATGCTTGACTCAAGCACATTTTAAATAAATGTGGCAGAAGGGAGTCGTGTCTTATGTAACATGAGGGGAGCAAGGGTCCCCGTGTCTCCCTTCATTGCTTGTCAAAAGTACTTCGTATTGTAAAAGAGCAAGACTATCTTGGCTGTGTATGCACACAGAAATGCTGTATATGTCCTGTCTGCTTCTTCCACAGGAAATAATCTCGGTAATTAAGCGCTCAACAAATATTTATCTCAGTCTCACGGTCACATCTGCAGTGTGGGGTCTTCTGCAGAGGTGGCTCATCTCTATGATGCATTTGCTCTTGCCTGATTTGCACAAAATGGCATAGCATCTAAAATCTTGCCTTGTAAATTGAGTAAAGATACAAGTAAACATAGGAAGTACTATTCAAAATAAGCTGCAGCGATTAACACATTTCAGCTTGCATTAGTGATTCACAAACAATACGAGTCGATTCTATGGTTAATGCTTGTTGATGTAGATAATCTTACATTATAAAATAAAGATGTCGGTTACGTATATGGAAGTGGCAGTCTTACTTCTTCTTTCTCCTTTGGCTTTTCCCTTCAGGGGTCTCCACAGCAAATCAATACCCTCCATCCAACCCTGTCTCAACTGGCAACTGTCTCTTTCACACCAACTACCCTCATGTCCTCCTTCACTACATCCATAAACCTCCTCTTCGGTCTTCCTCTACGCCTCCTACCTGGCAGCTGTAAACGTAGCATCCTTCTATCAATATATTCACTATCTCTCCTGTCCGAACCATCTCAGTCTGGCCTCTCTGACTTTATCTCCAAGGACTCTAACATGTAATGTCCGTCTGATGTACTCCTTCCTGATCCTATCCATCCTGGTCACTGCCAATGAGAACCTCAGCATCCTCATCTCTGCTATTTGCAAATTTAATTAAGGAGGAACGGTTAATTCCTAGTCCTACTTCAAGGCCTCAAACATGTAATGTCCCTCTGATGTACTTGATCCTATCCATCCTGGTCACTCCCAATGAGAACCTTAGCATCCTCATCTCTGCTACCTCCATTTCTGCTTCCTGTCTTTTCCTCAGTGGCACTGTCTCTAGACAAAACAACATGGCTGGTCTCACCACAGTTTTGTATACCTTTCCTTTCATTTTAGCTGAAACTCAAACCGGATATCCGCCTGCATCAGTTTATCGTTCACATCCCTAGTATGCAGGGTCGTGGAAAAGAATTACACTGTTACGGCATGGTCGCAATCGAGGAAGTTGCTCAGACTGATAGAATTAGGTCAAGTAGTGTCCAGCACATCAACATTATTAAAACCTTGTGGACAAAGGACAAAGAGAAGAAATATGGTGAGAAAATAAAAATAAAAATATACTGAATAATGAGTAGGGGGTATTTCAATCACTATGTTTACATGCAGTCAAATAATTCAATCACTATGTTTACATGCAGTCAAATAACCCTGTCATAACCGGAATATTAGCAATAACTCAGTTGTGCGCGGCCATGGAAACAACAAGAATATGCTCATATTCCATTTTTTAAAAACCTGAATATTACCCCTCGGTGACTCCATTTCTAATCTGAATAGTGGCTCATGTGTACGCCTATCGGGATATCCCTATTGAAAGGAATATTGATTTGTGTTCTGTGCATGTTCCATTTGAAAGGAATCTTGGGTCTTTGACAGAGAGTATTGGATTTTAAAACATGTCGGCATGCAAAACTGCACATTTTTTGAGCAAGGAGGAAACGAATCATTTCAAGAAAAATGTTTATGTCCTTTACAGATGGTTGATAGACGCCTTGCTGGTGTTGATTTTGTATACAGGAAGAAGAAGCGGAAATGACGTCATTGCCTCATGATGTTGTCCGTTTGTCGCCGTTTTGATCAGGATATCCCGATTGTTTAGTTAATTAATTTATTAATTAATGAAAATATACAAACATTTCCACACATACAATAATAGAGAATATGTTTAGTATTAAGATTTGACCTATGGAGTCATTTATGAGTGTCCTTTTCTCATTTGATTCATGAGACCAGTTACTAAAACCTTCCTTGTGGAGTTTTGAAGCCGACTGAACATTTATCAAGAGTGTCTGAAACAACCCTGATTTTATTCCATCTTACATCTCCGAGTAAAATAGGACATGCATGTCATGGCAGATAGCACCAAATGCAAATGTAGAGCTACATACAGTACAGTAGCAATCACTTGTACTGTGCTGATTTGCATACATTTGCTTTAAAAAAGGGAAGCAAGTTCAAAGGAATATTTCAATAGATGGAAGACATGACTTACTTTGATGTTTCAGTTGCCATTTTACATATAGATGCCATTTTCCCTGGAATATCATCTTAAATATACGATATCTAATGGAACAATGGCTCGTACTAAGGACAATGACATCTTGCATTATTTAACTTTTAGTGGTTTTACACAATTGTGGACCAGCACAATGTGATTATCATGCATGTTTATTTTAAGTCATGTTATAAGGCGACTTAACAAACAAACCATACTTGGAAACTGTGGTGGAAGCCCTAGAGCAAACAAAACCCCAAAATGCATTAGTGTGACTTTAATAGGAATAGTGATAAAAATGAACAGTGATCATGGGTGTCCTTTATTGCACTTACATGGTCCCTGAACTGAACCCAAACTGTAACCGTATGTCTGATTCCCACACAGGATGTACTTATGATATTTTGTATATCTAAAGTCCCCTGTGTTTATTTTACACACTCCCTGTGGAGTTTAGTCAGCACAGACTTCAGAAGCATGAAATAATTCTTTGGGCATCTTTTGACACTCAGTTGAAGGAAGTGAACATCCTAGGTGTTAGTGTTAGGCTCACTGACACTTTTGAAGAATGAAATGTTAGATTTCTCAGCATTTAGCATAGTCCTCGGTGTTAAGTGCAACTTTAGAGGCATTCATTTTGGTTTGGTTTTTGCATCTTGTCAATTAGCAACAGCTTGTTGCACACAGTGCTTATGGTGTTACATTTGGATTTATTTATAAAGTGTTGTAATTTGATTAAGCAATGCGGAGACATGGCGGCTGGAAGGTTCAATAAAGTCTTTCATGAACTAATGATTAGCTCTCACAGCCTGAAACATCAAAGTAGCAAAGTAAGGCTAAATGAGGCACAGTTAGGGCTAACAAGAAAAGATGCAACAGAATGCATCCAACACATGGGTGACAAGAAATGGAGGAAAAGTAAAGCAAAAGGTCCACACCCATAATCGAGTACAAGCAAACGTCAAGGTGAAGAATAATTAACTCCCATCTGAACTCAATAGCCGTCTAATTAGAAATTAGAAAAAGGTGCGCTCCCAGCTTTTACTAACAAAAGTAAAGGCACTGCATAGGTTGCCAGATAGGAACAATATCCCAAAATGAAACACCAAAAAACAAATCAAACCAGGCCAAGCATCCAACCTGTCATGTGGCGTGTGGGAGTGGCAATATTCTAACCTGTTTAGATTCTAAATGTTTTATTATAATTTCCATGCAACTATTATGCGTGTTTGTGCAGGTCCAAAAAGAGGCGACACACCAGGAACTGCCAGGAACTATTTTTCACCAAAACACCAAAGAATCCAGCGACACAGCCTGCACAGCTGAGGACAAGTTTGTTTACCCCCTCACCCGCTCTCGACCCTGTCTGCTCCCTACCATGCCCACACTGCCTGAGGAAGAGGAAGACTCCCCCGAAGAGCTGGACAGTTCTTCTAGCTCTCCCAGTACAGTGAGTACGCAACACAGTGTCCTTTTCTGAAGTACACATACTGTATTAGGCCAAAACATGTGAGTCTATAAACGGCCACCGCTGAGTAATTGAGTTGGCCATGGTCAGGAAACTCTAAGTGTTACTATTCAAGGTTTCTGCCTCCAAAAAAGGTGACTGTTTTTTGGCCTTTTGCCTCATTACTTCCAAAGAGCAAATGAGGTAATAACATAGCATGTGATAAAAGAGTTTTTACAGTTATTAGAGAATAGTTTTAACACTCCTTCGAGGTTAGCTTTTATGAAACTGACAATCATTTCTCCCATTTCAAAGTGTTATGACATCCTGCATATTTTTCTTATCCAGACAATAATTTTTGTGGATTCATAAATATCCATCCATCCATTTTTTTTATGTCGCTTATCCTCACGAGGGTCGTAGGGGTATGCTGGAGCCTATCCCAGCTGTCTTCGGGCGAGAGGCGGGTTCCACCCTGGACTGGTCACCAGCCAATCACAGGGCACATATAGACAAACAACCATTCACACTCACATTCATACCTATGGACAATTTGGACTTAACCAATTAACCTAGCGGGCTGCACGGTGAGAGAGTGGTTAGCATGCAGACCTCACAGCTAGGAGACCAAGGTTCAATTCCACCCTCGGCCATCTCTGTGTGGAGTTTGCATGTTCTCCCTGTGCATGCGTGGGTTTTCTCCGGGTACTCCGGTTTCCTCCCACATTCCAAAAACATGCTAGGTTAATTGGTGACTCCAAATTGTCCATAGGTATGAATGTGAGTGTGAATGGTTGTTTGTCTATATGTGCCCTGTGATTGGCTGGCGACCAGTCCAGGGTGTACCCCGCCTCTCGCCCGAAGACAGCTGGGATAGGCTCCAACACCCCCCGCGACCCTCGTGAGGAAAAGCGGTAGAAAATGAATGAATGAATGAATTAACCTAGCATGTTTTCGGAATGTGGGAGGAAACCCATGAACGCACAGGGAAGAACATGCAAACTCCACACAGAGATGCCCAAGCGGCGAATCAAAGCTCGGTCTTTCCTATCTCCTGACTGTGGCCAACATACACTCGCCCAACGTGCGGCCCGATTATTTACATATGAGTTCTACTAAATGGGTGATAAACAACAACTAGATAGATAGATAGACTCCCTTTATTGTCATTGCACAAAAACACAGTAGTGAAACACTAAACAAAAGACATAACTTAAAGCTTTTATTTCCAAATGCCCGCAATGCATGTTGGGTAGTCCAGCTGCAACAACAATACGAACTATGAACAAGAAATGTTTACACCTCCTTGTTTACTTCGCTGACATCCTCACCATATTTTGCAATGAAGCAAAAATGACAAACACAGCAAAATGTTGAGGAGAAAGAGCACCAGCATACCCAGCATACCTTGTGGCTGGAATATATGGGTGTTTTTTTCAGTCTAGCTACAGTACTAGCTACAGATTGCACCTGACTATTTTGACAACTTAAGCGTGCAACAATAACACTGAAAGTTGAACTCTTGTTACATGGAAGTGTTTGTGTGGGGTGTTGATTTTTGTTTTTTTGCACAGTGTGCACCTGGTGAGAGTGGAGCTGTTGTCATGACTGGCCCCAAAATCATCTACCCACAGCAGGCCTCCATTGTCCAACAGGATGGGCGCCCTATAGAACAGGCCAGGTGAGTGCAATCTTCAATTCGGTAGGACACAAGATCTCTGACGGCGACCTTATCTATAGTAGATCCCTGCTATATTGTAAGACTACCTGCAAATGCTAAACAAAGTAAGAAATTGTCTATTTCTGACACACCTCACCCCCCAAATTCTCCTACTAGCTTGCTGTTGACTTTCTCCTCGGATTTTGCATATAAAAATGACTGTTGTAATTATTAGATTACATTCAGCTCCAGAACCTCCTGCCCACTCTCTTTAACTGCCACTCAATCCAGGTTGAAGTCTAAAATATGCCCCACACACTCATCAATAATGAATGATAATGTAAGATGGAAGCGTTGGAACGTGAGTCAACATCGTGGACTAACTTGTGTTCACATCGTCGCATGTTTTGAGGTCGGACTCACTGTCGATGCTTGTGTTTGTGCAAACGAATGTTTGCAGCACATAGCACACGGCTATGGTGCATTCAAGGACCACTTGACAAAAAAAAAGTATGGGTGAATCATAAAGACAAATCATGCGCTTTCTAACAGTGGAACACATATGTTGTACATTTTACCTTTATTTTACCTTTATTAAAACATATTTATACATTATTATTGACGGTGAATGAGATGTGTTTCTGAGGGGGAAAAAAAAGAAATTAATTTTGAACAATATGCAAATTTGGATGCACGGAGATCGAGTGGTTAGTGCACAGGCCACACAGCTAGGAGACCCAAGTTCGATTCCATCCTCGTGCATCTCTGTGTGGAGTTTGCATGTTTGCACTACTGTATTTTGGAGAAAATACATGTACATACTGTATGTACAGTATCTCCGACTCACACACGTCTCTTGTTTGTTCATCCTGGGAACTACACTGAATGTGAGATGCATTCAGGGACACTCTGAACATCACAAAAACTGTGTGTGTCTGTGTGTGTGTAAAGAAAAAGGAAGATAAAGAAAAACATGAAGTTGCTATTGGCGGCATGGCGGCCAAGTGGTTGGCGCGCAGGTCACTGATAGGAGACCAGAGTTCGATTCCACCTTCAGCCATCTATGTGTGGAGTTTGCATGTTCTCCCCATGCATGCATGTGTTTTCTCCGGTTTCCTCCCACATTCCAAAAACATGCTAGGTTAATTGGCGACTCCAAATTGTCCATAGGTATGAATGTGAGTGTGAATGGTTGTTTGTCTATATGTGCCCTGTGATTGGCTGGCAAGCAGTCCAGGGTGTACCCCTCCTCTCGCCAGAAGACAACTGGGATAGGCTCCAGCATACCCACAACCCTTGTTTAGGATAAGTGGAAGAAAAGGAATGAATGAATATGCAAATTTACTGGTTTGAATGTATATCATACTGAATATATTTAACTGTAATTGTGCTTTATGATTTAGGCCCCACAGTCCCAGATCTCGTCTGGCCAGAAACTCCACTGGAGGACCCATCACCACAGTTGGTAGGTAAAACACATGTAAACAACTACTTTCCTTTACTCTCTCTAAAACACCTCATTGGTATTACGGCCTGACTTAGACAGCACAGGTCATGTCATTGATCTGGTGAAGGACAAGCTACCGGAGATGCAGCTCTCTGAAGAGGATCGCCAGAAGAATCTGGAGTTGCTGGAACAAGCTAAAAAGGTCAGCGATCGCTTTCTGATGCGCCGGGGCCGTCGTTCTACCAGCAGCCTTTCCGACTCTCTAACAGGTGACTCATCAAAATACAGTAGAACACAAAGGACAACATTTATACTATTATTAGTATAAGCACTTTGGGTTCACATGTGCAAAAAAACAATAATGAAGGAATCTTAATGACAAAACTTAGGCACATGTTGGGGGTGAATATCCACAAAGTACAAAATGCCATTTGTGTTATTGATTGCCGTTGTTTGTCGTCTCTTGTTCGAGTTGTAGGATTCCCTGACGTGGCCAGCAGCTCACAGTCTGTCAGTCAGGTAAAGCTTTAAGTTTAATACAAATTGTGATATGTTTTTTCTTCTCTCACATTAAAACGGGGGCGGCACGGCGGGCGAGTGGTTAGCGCGCAGACCTCACAGCTAGGAGACCAGGGTTCAATTCCACCCTCGGCCATCTCTGTGTGGAGTTTGCATGTTCTCCCCGTGCATCCGTGGGTTTTCTCCGGGTACTCCGGTTTCCTCCCACATTCCTAAAACATGCTAGGTTAATTAGCGACTCCAAATTGTCCATAGGTATGAATGTGAGTGTGAATGGTTGTTTGTCTATATGTGCCCTGTGATTGGCTGGCGACCAGTCTAGGGTGTACCCCGCCTCTCGCCCAAAGAAAGCTGGGATAGGCTCCAGCACACCCCGCGACCCTCGTGAGGAAAAGCGGTAGAATGAATGAATGAACATTAAAACGTGATAAAAAAAAAAAACGTGTTAAAAGGCCGGCCAGCACAAAGGTCATCACTGGGATTGCACACAATTCAGGAGGGATTGAGGTCCATTCTTTATAGCTATTACCCAAATCCTGATGATTTTGAGGCTGTCACTTGGAGACTTGAAAGTACTCAAAACAAATTAAAATACAAACCGTGATTTAACGTTTTTTTCTGCATTTTTTTGTTGATACTTTCTTTCTGTTACTATGAACGTCCCAAAACATCTCCATTATTCATGTCTTTTTAAGGGGTCAAATAATTATTTTTCTGACTATACTGGACTCTGTTTGAACCTCCACTGTCTGTCGCCCTCTCCTGTAGCATCTGGATGTTGCCTCAGTGAGAGGGCAAACGGATGTGACCACTCAGGATCAGGAGGTCAGATAACACATTCCCTCACTTCATTTCCTTTAAACAGAGCTTTCTCTCTCTCCAAATATTACATAAGTCATGTAAAAAGGGTAATAACGTACGAAGAAAAGCAATTTCAGCATGAATGAAGTGTAATGTTGTGACCACCCTCAGGGCAGCAGACTGTTGGTTGACTGGAAGCTCACAGAGAAGAGAAAAGTGTCTTCCGGGACGCTAACACCACGGTTTGCCATCCCTAAGGAAAACTGTGAACCCAAAAGTCCCCCAGGAGTCAACAAAAGTGATGAGGGAGGCGGGTCGGGACGAAATTCCAACCAGGCCCCAGCTACAGGGGTTGCCAAGCCAGTTCCCCGGCCCCCAACGCAACAAGCCCCCTGCACAGCCGAGATAAAGACCATTGGAGCCTTTCCACCACTCATGAGGGCTGTTTCCTGGGATGCTGTTGGAGGCGTTAACTCCAGAAATGGAGCGGAGGACTCAAATTCTGACAAGGCCAGGGATGGCGTCTTTAAAGCCTCAGGTCTCAAGGAGCTCACAACACCAAAACTTTCCAAATTCAGAGAGGTAAAACATTGGAGCCATTGCTTTAATGTTAGCACTGCATCATTTGCCAGTAACATTAACTGCCATGTTTGCGTGTGTTTGTGTGTGTGCTCATAGGAGCACAAGCTGATGCGGAACCAAAGCATAGTCGGATCCAAGTTACCGGACTTGAGTGAAGCTGCTGAACAGGAAAAAGGTGACTTTTCTTGTTTGCCCTTTTGCTCATGTAAGAACCCCAAAGTGCTATTGGAACAGAATGTGTCTGAGGGTGTGCACTTCCTGGAACTCTGGGGAAAATCTGGTGATAATTATGGGTTTTTTTTCCCTTCGTGACACCAATTTACAGTCAACTCATAGCAATCATCTTTTCATAGGACAATAAATAAATTAATTCTTTTTCTACCGCTTATCCTCATGAGGGTCGCAGGGGGTGCTGGAGCCTATCCCAGCTGTCTTAGGGCGAGAGGCGGGGTACACCCAGGACTGGTTGCCAGCCAGTCACAGGGCACAATAAATAAATATTATAATTATAGATATCTATTATAAAATTATATTATATTTTAAATTATATATTATAAAATATAATTTGTTTCTGTCCATCATGGTCCAATCGAGACTAATTTACCCCATAGGGCTAATTATTATTTCATTCATTAATTTTCTACAGCTTATCCTCACAAGGGTCGCAGGGGTTGCTGGAGCCTATCCCAGCTGTCTTCGGGCGAGAGGTGGGGTACACCCTGGACTGGTCGCCAACCAGTCACAGGGCACAATAAATAAATATCATAATTATAGATATCTATTATAAAATTATATTAAATAAATAAATGATATTCATTCATTTTCTACCGCTTTTCCTCACGAGGGTCGCAGGGGGTGCTGGAGCCTATCCCAGCTGTCTTCAGGTGAGCGGTGGGGTACACCCTGGACTGGTCGCCAGCCAATCACAGGGCACATATAGACAAACAACCATTCACACTCACATTCATACCTATGGACAATTTGGAGTCACCAATTAACCTAGCATGTTTTTGGAATGTGGGAGGAAACCAGAGAAAACCCACACATGCATGGGAAGAACATACAAACTCTTGAATTAATATTTAATATTTGTTATTCTGTGTGGGTTTTTTTTTCCAACATCATGAATCAAGTGAGACGCTACTACATCTGCCTACCCTGACCACACGTCAGTGGGCATGGGTACAACATCAATATATTTGATCATGAGTAGTTAGTAATCCTAAGTATACAATGATGTAGACGTGCTTCCATCATCAGACTTAATGTGTGTCTGTAGGACCTGCTTCTTCAACCAGCAGTGATGAGACCAAGTCTGACGCCATGCCAAACATCTCAGACGTCATGCTAAGAAAACTCAAACTTCACCGTGGCCTCTCTGGCTGGTGTGTATTAATCAACCAATCAAAAACAGTATATATATATATTTTTTTTTTTATATAACACTGTATTCTTAGCTGACCTCTCATTTCATTCCAGTCCACCTCCCCTCACGGAAAAGGAAGTTGAGGTTGGTATCTCATCTATTTCACTTTTGATTGCACTTTATTTTTACTACATGGTTACTACATTGTCATTATTTCTGTTATGCGCAATATTTTACTCACCATTAAGCTACCATATGATGTAATTTTGGACCAGTACTAAAAATATTCAAAAAGTACATATCAGACAATAGCTTCATATTCTCCACTAGATTGGCCAAATGTGCTGTTGCTATCTGCTATTATTATTATTATTACGTCAACTCTTTTGTACATTTACCAGGTGTATCCCAAAGAGTCCCGAACTCTGTTTTGTTACCAACGTAGTTAATTACACGTCGTAAACACTGCTGCCTGGATGTGGTGGCATTTTGTCAACAGGAAAGTGGTTTTCTGGTCGTGATCAGCCCAATGAGACTTTGGATTTCCTGTGGATAAAATGCAAACATGAGTGACGTTGTCTGGCTCAGGCTGTAGCTCCGCTGGCTGCTCCCATGGGGGGTCAGAGGTCGTATGTTTCCTCCCAGCCAGGACTTTTTGCGTGTTTGGAAAATGTGCAGCATGGCTTTGATGCCCAAGGTGAAAAAAGTCAGTATCGCAGCTTTTCCTTCAGGTTGCTTCACATTCAGTGAATACTGATGCACTTAACCGTGGGAGAGTTTGTCGGTTCTCCGCCTCATCAGTGCTTTATGTGCTGTTTAATGTGTCGTTCTGATGTCATTACCTCCCTGTAGAATGCATTTGTTCAACTATCACTGGCCTTTCGTAATGACAACTACACTCTGGAGACTCGCCTCAAACAGGCAGAGAGGGAGAGGAACCTGACTGAGGAAGATACACAGAAAGAACTCGAAGAATTCAAAGGCTCACTGAAGGTTAGTGCTTCCAAATAAAAGTATAACATTTCCTGAATGGGTCCCGCAGTAAACAATACAGTTCATTGGGTCTTGAGTATACACTCCTTGTGTTTTGTCACTTTTCAGATGACTGCTCCACAGTGGCAGAACTTGGAACAGCGTGAGGCCTATCAGCGACTTATAGAGACGGTCGCAGTGCTGCACCGGCTGGCCACTCGCCTTTCCAGCAGATCAGAGATAGTTGGAGCGGTTCGACAGGTACGCTAACATGGACATTTGTATACTATAAAAAAAAAAAGTACCACAATAATAAACATACGTAAATATCAAATTTGTTTATCCAGCTCTTGTATTGGCTTTAAACACATCCAGGTGTACTGTATCTGACAGTTTGTATGCAAACATCTGTATGCTTTTGGATGTTTGTGTTTTAATGGTGAATAATTGCAGCTGATGCAGTCAAAAAACGGTTTACAGTGAAGAAAATAAGTATTTGAACACCCTGCTATTTTGCTATTTCTCCCACTTAGAAATCATGGAGGGGTCTGAAATTTTCATCGTAGGTGCATGTCCACTGTGAGAGAGATAAACTAAAAAGAAAAATCCAGAAATCACAATGCATGATTTTTTAACAATTTATTTGTGTGATACAGCTGCAAATAAGTATTTGAACACCTGAGAAAATGAATGTTAATATTTGGTACAGTAGCCTTTGTTTGCTATTACAGAGGTCAAACGTTTCCTGTAGTTTTTCACCAGGTTTGCACACACTGCAGGAGGGATCTTGGCCCACTCCTCCACACAGATCTTCTCTAGATCAGTCAGGTTTCTGGGCTGTCGCTGAGAAACACGGAGTTTGAGCTCCCTCCAAAGATTTTCGATTGGGTTCAGGTCTGGAGACTGGCTGGGCCATGCTAGAACCTTGATATGCTTCTTACGGAGCCACTCCTTGGTTTTCCTGGCTGTGTGCTTCGGGTCGTTGTCGTGTTGGAAGACCCAGCCACGACCCATCTTCAATGCTCTGACAGAGGGAAGGAGGTTGTTCCCCAAAATCTCACAATACACGGCCCCAGTCATCCTCTCTTTAATGCAGTGCACTCGTCCTGTCCCATGTGCAGAAAAACACCCCCAAAGCATGATGCTACCACCCCCATGCTTCACAGTAGGGATGGTGTTCTTCGGATTGTACTCTTCATTCTTCTTCCTCCAAACACGCTTATTGGAATTATGACCAAAAAGTTCTATTTTGGTCTCATCTGACCATAAAACTTTCTCCCATGACTCCTCTGTATCATCCAAATGGTCATATGCAAACTTAAGACGGGCCTTGACATGTGCTGGTTTAAGCAGGGGAACCTTTCGTGCCATGCATGATTTCACATCATGACGTCTTAGTGTATTACCTACAGTAACCTTGGAAACGGTGGTCCCAGCTCTTTTCAGGTCATTGACCAAGTCCTGTCGTGTAGTTCTGGGCTGATTCCTCACCTTTCTTAGAATCATTGAGACCCCACGAGGTGATATCTTGCATGGGGCTCCACTCCGATTGAGATTGACCGTCATGTTTAGCTTCTTCCATTTTCTAATGATAGCTCCAACAGTGGACCTTTTTTCACCAAGCTGCTTGGTAATTGCTCCGTAGCCCTTTCCAGCCTTGTGGAGGTGTACAATTTTGTCTCTGGTGTCTTTGGACAGCTCTTTGGTCTTCGCCATGTTACAAGTTAAAGTCTTACTGATTGTATGGGGTGGACAGGTGTCTTTATGCAGCTAACGACCTCAAACAGGTGCATCTGATTCAGGATGATACATGGAGTGCAGGTGGACTTCTAATGGGCAGACTAACAGGTCTTTCAGGGTCAGAATTCTAGATGATACACAGGTGTTCAAATACTTATTTGCAGCTGTATCACACAAATAAATTGTTAAAAAATCATGCATTGTGATTTCTGGATTTTTCTTTTTAGTTTATCTCTCTCACAGTGGACATGCACCTACGATGAAAATTTCAGACCCCTCCATGATTTCTAAGTGGGAGAAATAGCAAAATAGCAGGGTGTTCAAATACTTATTTTCTTCACTGTATATCTAATAGAGATTTATAAACATTCAACTGGATCCATACAACTTCTCCACAAGCAAGTCCAATCCAATCCACTTTATTTATATAGCACATTTTATAAACAGAGTTTCCAAAGTGCTGCACAGACTAGTAAAAATAAAAAGTAATAATCCAAAACTAAAAGATCATTTAAGAAATAAAATAGTAAAATATATATTAAAAACAAGAAACAAAGCAATAAAAGTATAAAAACGAAGAACTAAAAGACACAGGACCATACGACTCACTCCGAGTTAAAAGCCAGAGAATAAAAGTGAGTTTTAAGACGAGACTTAAAGCTTTTGATGTTGGGGGGCCTTTTTTTACTTGGGAGGGGAGAGAGTTCCATAGTTTGGGGCCAACCACAGAAAAGTCTCGTCTTAGGCACCACAAGTTGGAGCTGGCCCTCGGACCTCAGTGACCGCGCTGGAGAGTAGATTTGGATGAGGTCCGAGATGTATTTGGGGGCCAGCCCATTCAACGCCCATTCAAGTCGGAGCTTTTCTTCTTGTCATTCACATTTTTGGAGCAGGTCTTGAAAAAGTGTTGTCTTATTTTCAGGTTTTTCTAATATTTGGGTCAATATTGTGTTTTTGGGAGCACATAGAGTAAATTGGACGGTGTCCCAGATTATTTTGACTTGTTATACTTTTTTTGCAACAGGAGAAACGCATGAGCAAGGCTACCGAGGTCATGATGCAATATGTGGAAAATCTCAAGAGGACGTACGAGAAAGACCACGCTGAGCTGATGGAGTTTAAGAAGCTGGCCAACCAGAACTCCAATCGCTGTTATGGAGGGTCTGTAGAAACTGGAGGTAAACCCAAGGAACTCATTACAATGAAGTTATATCTGAGTTTGGGTCAAATGTATTTATTGCATTATGAATTGGTGCATGCTGATGAAGCACTGCAGTCAAGTTGGGTTTTATCCCCATGAACCAAATAGGAGACAAATATAGTGATATGAAAAAGTTTGGGCACCCCTGGTAATTTAAGATTTTCCTTTTTATAAATCACTGGTTGTTGGGATCAGCCATTTCAATTAAATATAGCAGACAAACACACAGATGAGAAGTGGAATGTAGTTTATAGGATTTACAGAAAATGTGCCATAATTATTTAAACAAAAGTGGTCATGTGCCTAAATTTTGGCACCCTTGTTATTTTATTGATTGGAATCCCTTTAAACTAATTATTGGAACACAATAATTTGTAAGGTCATTGACTCTTGGCGAAAGAACACAGCATTCCAGTACAAGTAGTTCCTACCCACAGTAACATTTGGTGGTGGTTCCATCATGCTGTGGGGCCAGTGCAGGTACTGGAAATCTTGTTCAAGTTGAAGGTCGCATGGATTCTAGTCAGTATCAGCAGATTCTTGCCAACAATGCTCAAGAATCAGGGATGGAGACTTCGAACAACACAATGACCCTAAACACTGCTTAAATTCTACTAAGGCATTCATTCAAAGGAACAATGTACAACTTAGAGCTAAATATTATTGAAAATCTATAGTGTGACTTAAAGCGGGCTGTTCATGCTCGGAAACCATCAAACCTGACTAAACTGGAGATGTTTTACAAAGAACAATATTCATAAATACCTTCAACCAGAATCTAGAACCTCATTGGAAGCTATCGGAAGCATTTATTTCTGCAAAAGGAGGATCTACTAAATATCGAGGTCATTTTTTGTTGGGGTGCCCAAATTTAGGCACCTACGTACTTTGGTTTAAATAATTATTGCCTACTTTCTGTAAATCCTATAAACTTCATTCCACTTCTCATGAATCACAGTGTTGGTCTGCTATATGATATATTTAACTGGAATGGCTGATCCCAACAACCAGTGATTTATCTAGGAAAATCTTGGAAATTATCAGGGGTGCCCAAACTTTTTCATACCACTGTATATTGTGAACATTTCAAGAACATTAGTTAACAATTCTGATGACTACAGACACAGCCAAATTAGATTAGATTGCTTCTAAAATGGTATATACTATGTTTCTTCATAAAGATGATGGAGTTCCACGGCCATCGAGATCCATGTCACTCACTCTTGGAAAGGTAAAGATCTTTCTGGATCTAAGAATTCCTGTGTAGCAAAGCCAATTACCAGTATCCACCTTTATGTCACGCTAACATGGCACGTTTTGTTACCTGTAGGCGCTACCCAGACGCAGAGTCAGTGTCGCTGTGGTACCAAAGTTTAACCTCCTGAACATCCCTGGTCAGACGCCACCCACAAGCGGACCCAACTTGCCATCGGCCTCCACTCCTGGCGCTGCTCTTCCTGCCTTGGTAAGTCTTCCATTTTCTCACCGCAACTAAACAGGATAACATTGTTTGTCGTAAATTTTCCATATACCGTCATCCCTCATAAAATCGTCATCATGCTGCTTTGTTGTTGAAATTAGTATTCTATTAGTAATGGGATATGCATATTGAAGCATGTTGTTTTGCCTAACTTAAGTATTTACGTATTCTTGTTGATGGGTTCACCTTGCTCAGTATTAATATTCCCAAACGTGGGCTGTGGGATTTGACATTTTTCCTCCTCACTTCTACTACGTTATCTTCCATTGCTCCTCACCACGCCCTGCTTTTTTGCTGTGTGTGTGTATGCTAGCAGCCCCGCCTCTACCCACCATGGCTCTACAAAGAATGACTTCTGCATTCAAATTTCATTCTTGAATTTGAATTTCGGTTTCAACCAGGAGGCAGATTTGCAATTCAAATCTGAATTCCATGAAATTACTCACGCATAAATGAGGTGTATGCAAGAATGAAGCATTATAGCAGGGGTCTCAAACTCAATTTACCTGGGGGCCACTGGAGCTAGGGTATAATAAAACGGCAAATAATAAAAACTTATAGTTGGTGGGTAGACAAATTATTTTTTTCAGATTAAAATGAACAAAGCATTATTAGAGCCCTGTGGACATGACAAAACACGACTACAGTCACATTTATACTTTTTTTATTTACAACATATTGCGCAACTGCAGGGTCTTGAGACACATGCTAACTCGCAAACTAGAGAGCTAGCGACCTAAACGGTAGCCTTCAAGTTATTTCCTTTAAACTTAAATAGCCAAAAACTTACCACTTCCACGCGGGTAGGGAGGATAACTATTAACAGTTATTTAACCTTTAACATGAACATTAATCAAACGTAATAATTTTTTCTGGGTACATGATACCATACCGCATCCATATCAAACTTGCGTGGGCCGCACTAACATTAAACTTTCATATCAAGGCGGGGGCCTCAAACTAGTGTCGCGTGTAGTATATAGCTAAGACATGAATTGTATTTAAAACATATTATCATTTCCACTGTCCATGTATATTGTCTATTTGTTTATTTTAGGAAAGTAATCTAGGAAAGTGAAATTCTTTGTTTTATTGAGAGTACTCCTGTCTTTGCAGAGTGAAGCGAATGATGTGAAAGGCAACTCATCACCCGAGTCCACACATCAGACAACCACTGAGTGGTAGGTTATGAGCGCATACACGCACATACGCAAACCCACACAAAGTAGATTATGTGCACACAAGACCACCTGACGCCAAGTCACCAATTCATATTTCCAACAATGGATCACGTAAGCCTGAAAAAGCATTTTGTATCACAGAGGGAACTTTGTCTGTGTGACCTCGAGGATGTGTTAGGGGAGTGGCAAAGCTTATGAAAGATGAAAATGAAAGAAAAACATCAAACCTTGCAGTTGCTACCCTGGCTCCTAGTCTAAACACAAAGATTTGATCAAATCCAGAGTCAGTGGTCCGGTCACATCCTGGTTACAAAGGGACTGCATGTAGAAGATCCATAACAAACTTTGTATTCTGTCTGCCAATCAGCCATTGCTGCAGTTCATCAAGTCCATGTTGTGATGGACATGCTTTCACAATGTTTTGCCACGATACTGTCAATGTGCAAGGCCTAACTGTACTTTTCCTATCTGAAACAATGCAGTGGAAAGAGCGTGTCGGAGCAGGAAGGCGAACCGGCCAAGCCTGCAGTCAACTTAGAAGAGATCAGAGCTGAGATCAGGGCAGAGATCAAGGCAAAGATTGAGGAAGAGGCGTACAATAAAGGGTGAGGCCTTCTCTCCTGGACATGCACCTCCCTTGTTAAGCAAACACAGGACATCCATTATAGATATCTCTATCTTGGAGATAGAAAGTGATGACATCATTTTAAAAAAAAAAAACATGACAGAATCTGTCTATGGAGTTCCAACTCTACAATAACAATTATCAATTCTTCAGAGAGGGCGGCACAGCGTACGAGTGGTTAGCGCGCAGACCTCACAGCTAGGAGACCAGGGTTCAATTCCACCCTCGGCCATCTCTGTGTGGAGTTTGCATGTTCTCCCCGTGCATGCGTGGGTTTTCTCCGGGTACTCGTGTTTCCTCCCACATTCCAAAAACATGCTAGATTAATTGGCGACTCCAAATTGTCCATAGGTATGAATGTGAGTGTGAATGGTTGTTTGTCTATATGTGCCCTGTGATTGGCTGGTCACCGGTCCAGGGTGTACCCCGCCTCTCGCCCGAAGACAGCATTCAATTCTCTGACATGATACATGGGTCAACGGACTTACTAGTTAGGCGCTTGTTTGGCCACATGATAACCAAATATATATGAATATATACTGCAGTATATGAAGACATATTTTAGTCAGAAACAAAATTCTACGAAAACCAGGGACCGTGTTAATCAAGGCTCCACTGTATTTGGAAAAAATACAACTGAAAATGAAAACAACCATAAACATAGAAAATGTTCAATAAGTTGTGTGCACGTCTTAAAATACTACAATACTTTGCCGAAACACCTTTTACAACATTCATTCAAAAGTGCTCAAATGTGTCAAATAATGTCTTCCCTCTGCAGGCCACCTCATAATTTTAAGTGGATTTATGCTTCACTGTGGCTATCATATTGTTATGGAGATGTTTGCCAAAAGTAAGTCAGTCTATAAGAAAAGGCGAGCATTTTTGTTCCTCCAAACGGGTGTATTTTATTTTCAACTAAATTGTATTATTGTATTATTTTTATGAGATTGATTGAACAATGGGGTTGCATTTTGGTAGGTTTCTATATCTAGTGGATATGTTGGATGCTGTTTGAATTTCTAGTAAATGTGACCATCTTCAATGTAGCTACCAAGAAGGACTGAAGCAAAACAAATCGATCCAGGAAGAAAAGAAAGACGACGAGCAAGCTGCGGAGAAGTTGCTGGAATCCAAAATCAGGGATGAAGAAAGCGGAAAGAAGATGGAAACAAACAGGTGAGCAAACACCGACAATACAAGAGTGATGTAAAAATATATAATAACAGAATAAATATTAACATTTGTCAATATTACATGTTCTTGTGTAAAAATCAGTAAATTTCAAAATGTCTAATTAAATATAAAATGAGGCTCTTGACTTGGTAGCGCACAACACCGGCATACCAGTTTCTTTGTGAGCATGTCACCAATAATAATAGCATTTTTACAGAATCCTTTACTATACAGCCCAGACATTTTCCATTGGGGTTGCCAAGGTGAGACCATTGCTCACATAGGGGTGGCAATAAGTTGGTACCAGAGTTAGAAAGGCTTAAAGTTGGACTTCAAAGCCATTATATGAGTCTCTAAACCGATTAGAATTGGTTTTACCATATAAACCAGCAGTTTTATAGTTAATGTGATTGATCAATACTCACCTATATGATTGTCCAATGAATGTTTGCTTTTGCAGCCTGTTTACAGACAGTAAACATTATTTCTTATCAAGTGTTTGCTACTGTTGTGATCTTACAATCAAAGTGTGACTGGTAGAACCAGAGAAGCCCAAATGAATGACAGAGACAAGGAAAAACCTCCTCTATGGAGACTGTATGTGGGGCAGCTCTCTGCCTCAACCAGTTGGGTGATATGGGTTGACATGTTTTTAACATAACTCTTTATGGTATTGTGACTGCTACAAAGCCTGAAAGTGAATATTTGTTTCTCTTAACAGGAGGATGGAGGAAGTCCTGGTTCTCCTTCGCCGTGTATGTCCCAGAATTTTGTGGAGTAAGAGACTTCTCTGGCTGGCCCTGATGTTTTTTCTGGTTATGTGTTTGGTTATCATCATTTTCACCTTTTTCACTGACTACCACAACAGGGGTGAAGACACATAAGAGAAAAAGCACTTTTGTCAAGTTAGAACACAATGTTTGAACCAAAGAATCATTGTTTCTGCCAATGTATTCATCTTTGACGTTCCTGTGATGTTAGCTTTGACAAGGTTTAGAATGGAAATCAACACAACTGTTTTTTCTGTAGGGACCAAATACAATTCTGGTACTTGTGAATATGATGAATATGGCACCTTCAATAGTCATATAGACACATGAAAATCCCCTGACCGATTTAAAGGTATGTTTTTATTATTTATATTTTATGTATTTAAAGATTTCAAACTACAAATTAGTTTTCTAGAGTGCAATATTGTCTTGCAATCAGGCTCTCCTTTTGTGCCATTTTTGGATTGCATCTTCGCAGCACTGGGAGATGTTGCTCTCTGTTTATTTCTAACTACTTTCTCACACGTATGTCTGTTTGTGCGGTCAACTCTGCAGAGATTTGCTCTGACACGTCACCTTGAAATAAAGGTTTGTGATAACATTACATTGACTTATTCTTGGAAAAAAATGAATTGACTGTATTGACTTCACTGATGTCCATCAAAAGCGAGCATTCTTACGTTTTAAGGAGTCTTTGATACAGCTATCCTCACCCTTGGAGCTCCCAAATGTGTCTTGTTAGTGGAATAAGCAGACAAGCATGCTGAGGCTGCAGACTGTTGTTGTACTTGGCCGTGAAATAATCTGGCAGATAACGTTCTCAGCAAGGTCAAGGTCACTTGATGGATTCATTCACAAACAATACAAAACTACGACATCGGAGGTGCAGGGGACTCTAGGAAGGGATGGGAGTGACAGGTGACAGATCTTGGAGGTCATTTTTTATTTTGTATACGAAGAGAAAATCCTGGAGTACATTTGGGTCACATAGAGTAGGCTAAGTTGACTTGGAAAAACAAAACTGTTCTTAATCATTACAAATGCTCTTAAACTAAAAAAGATTCTTCCCTTGACATGAATAGAAAATGTTATTTTCTTTTTGTACTTAACGATTCCGTGGCACACCAATGGCACACAAACAAACCATTTGCGTCATTTTCCGTGCTGTCGTGATATGCGGAGAGATGTTTTTGTGGAAGCGGGATCATGAGAGGATCCTGGCCATGTTCATGACTCTGCAAGTTCTCATGGGAGGAAATCATTTGGAGCGTGTGTGTGCAATGTCAAGTGTCACCGACACAAAATGTGTTATTGTGTGACAACGGGTGTAAGATCACACCTTGATTCACTTTAAAAAAAAATTCCATGAGGTATCGTTGCACCTGTGTACTTGTATTTTTAATACATTATTGTTAGGTTGTGATGCAGGGGTGGCAGTCATGTAGAACTTACAAAAATATTTTTATTTATTTATTATTGCCCCTTTTCTCCGGGTACTCCGGTTTCCTCCCACATTCCAAAAACATGCTAGGTTAATTGGCGACTCCAAATTGTCCATAGGTATGAATGTGAGTGTGAATGGTTGTTTGTCTATATGTGCCCTGTGATTGGCTGGCGACCAGTTCAGGGTGTACCCCGCCTCTCGCCCGAAGACAGCTGGGATAGGCTCCAGCACCCCCCGCGACCCTCGTGAGGAAAAAGCGGTAGAAAATGAATGAATGAATTATTGCCCCTGCTGGTTAGTTGGTTCCATAAGGGTTCAATATTAATAAATTGAATATTTTTTATAGTTTGAACATAGAAACTCTCTTTAGAGCCCATAAACATGAAATAACACCCCTATAGTCACCATCACATTCCTATTATTCTTTGTTTACACTACATTGCCCAGGCTATGGGATCCCTGCAGGGACATATAACCACTTCCACAAGGAATGAGAACCTTTTTTTTTTCAAGTCGGATATACCATGGCTGACTACATGTAGTGTGAAGGTAATGTAAGCTAGCATCATGTCTCATCAATGTAACATTACTAAGTAACCAGAATGCTATATAGTAAGGGAAGGAGGAAGCTGTATAATTTTTTTTTAATTTAGTTAACTTTACCGCACATTACTGATACATGTAAAATACACTCAACAATTTTTTATCATATTTTCATGATCTGAACTCTACTATGTACACATATTGACGTATGTACCCAAATCTGTCGAAATCTGTTAGTGAACATAATTGATTATTCATAATTCACCCCTGCCCTGTGATTGGCTGGCGACCAGTCCAGGGTGTAATCCACCTCTCGCCCAAAGACAACTGGGATAGGTTCCAGCCTGCCTATGACCCTCGTGAGAATAAGCGGTAGAAAATGAATGAATGAATGAATTCACCCTTACCCACAGTTAAGGTGCAGTTTTATATACAATAAAAAAACAAATATTTTTGTCCAATATTGTATTTATTTGCTTTTGTACAAGTATGCCAGTCCAGGGTGTACCCAGCCTCTCACCCGAAGTCAGCTAGGATAGGTTCCATCATACTCCTGTGAGGATAAGCAGCAATGAAAACAGATGGATGGATGGACGAGTATGATAAATAATTCATACAAATGTAAGCTTTTTCAAAACAGCTGTTGCCTACTGTTGAACTTGGTGTCCTGTCCACATCTTTTATCCCTGTGTTTAATGGCCCTTGCCCCCGGAGCATCTTGATTCGACCTTTGATCCAACGTCCCTCTTCCCTTTCCCTTTCCTTAGTTTTTGGCAGAGCAGAGCACACTCAGTGGGCCCAGTGAAAAGGAGTCACGGCTATTTAACCCTGTCTTTTGGCTGTAACACACGCAGCACTCAACACTGTCTCGAAACATTGGCTGTCATGAAGACCATTTGGTTTTGGATTGCTTTCGCACTGTCGATCTCTGATGTCTTCGCTGAAATCAAGGAAATCAAACTCAGAGGTAAATGTTCTATATTATTATTATGTGTTTTATATTTTTAAATGCTTGTGAATGATTTGTTCTATGCTGTTTCCAGTCTTCCCAGCAAACACCATTGCTGGGGTGTTCCAGGTTAGTTATCTGAATGAGCTCAACCAGCCTGAGTATGCCTTTAATACCACGGACGCCCGTGACCTCTGCTTATTTCTCGGAGTCAACATCGCCACTAAAGACCAAGTCATGGCTGCCCTCAATAGGGGTTTGGAAACATGCAGGTAAGACCTAAAGCACTGTAATTCTCTAAATAAAAGAAAAGGAAACGCTGATTAAATCAATGTTCGTTGTGCTTAAGGTTCGGATGGATCGATGAGCATTTTGTAGTCATCCCCCGTGTCAAGGCACTTTCTAATTGTGGACAAAACCAGACTGGCTTGGTCAAATGGAGAGCTGCTGTTACCCGAAAATTTGATGTGTTTTGTTTTAATGAATCAGGTATATTTGCATGAAAATATACTAATATGATGGCAAACTAATCATTGTGATTGTGTTGAGACAAAAGACAGTAATCACAATGGGCAGTAATCTATTTATTCTCCACATTATTTATTTATTATTTATTATTTATTATTTATTATTTATTATTTATTATTTATTATTTATTATTTATTATTTATTATTTATTATTTATTATTTATTATTTATTATTTATTATTTATTATTTATTATTTATTTTTTATTTTTTATTTTTTATTTTTTATTTTTTATTTTTTTATTATTTGTTACTTATTATTTATTATTTCATTCATTCATTTTTTATTATTATACGGGAGCCAGGCAACGACATTTCGTTGGCAATTTCACAGCTGTGTTATTGTGCAATGACAATAAAGAAAGTCTGTCTATGTAATATGTATTTTATATTTAATAACGGTTATTCATTCATTTGTAGTGCCAAGCTGAATTATTATGTCAAAAGGTTCTCTGAATTTTAATTTTGTTAGATTAATATAAATATGATCCAAAATTAACCCTTTTTTGCATTGAACTAATAAAATGTGTTTTAGTATTTTAATAATGAAAATGCTCAATCAGCCCAATGCTATTGTATTTATTTCAGACTAACTATTGTGTTAATATAGCATAAAATTCATGTCTTGTTGACAAGAAAATATTGTCCCAAGTCAATGAAACCATATTTCTAATAATAATTTGGTAGTATCACCTGATAATTTTAATAGTAACAGCTAAATGTTATTCATAAACTTCATCACATCTCATCTTTCATTGTTTTTTTTAACAGCATCACAACCAGAGGAAGAAACTTGGATTTTGGAGTCCGCTAAAAACCCCACACTCCCCCCCTTCCTCAATATTTTCAACTTTTCCTTGCCCTCTGACCTTTCACTGCTGGACAGCTTAGATGGGGTCGAGCTTGCCCGTGTAGTCGGAGGTGAACAAAGCTCTGGGAAAGGTATGCCACTCGCTTGTATTAATTACAGTATATGGTATCATTGTTTTTCCACTCTGTATTCATAACTTTGTTATCATAACTCTGACCTGTCATATTTAACACTTACAGGCAAAGTGGTGCTCATCACGTCAGCGTGCGCCATCCTGCTTCTTGCAATTGCCGTCTTTGCGTACTTCAAAATGTAAGTTGACTGAATTCAAATTGATCAGGCATTCCAAATCATTCGCCAAAAATATTGGTATCTTTAGAAAAAAAAAATTTTTGTATGTTTGGCATGCCAATATTGTGGCCATGACTTTTTGTACAAAAACATTTGTTCAAATCAGTCACATTTTACACCTTACTCTCTGCAGCTGAGTGACTGTTAAAGGGGACCTATTATGCTTTTTCCACTTTTCTGACCTATAAATGTAGTTAGAATGTAGTCTTCTCGTGTTAAACGATGCCAAAGTTGATGCCCTGAAAGAAGTTTAGGATGGCCCAAAACGCTCGTTATCAAAAGGCGTGGTAAAACTGCCCCTTTGTGATGTCACAGAGGGGCGGACTTCCTTATATATTGTTCATAGTTAGGAAGCACTTTGGCAGTGTGACCAATCACAGCGTAGTGGGAATGCCCGGAGGCAAAACAGACTGTTTTGTCAGGAAGCACAAATCATAGGAAATACAACTGGAATAGGTGCAGATTCTAGAAAATCTAGAAAGCTTTCTGTGCGGGTTATTGTGTGTAGCTGCTCTATATAGGAGTCCACAACTCAATACAAAGGGTCATAAAATGAGCCTAATAGGTCCACTTTAATATCTCTGACACAGTGTCAATCAAAACTGACCTTTCTTGTGTTTGTAAAGGTAAACAAATATAAATCTCGGATTGGATCTTATTAGATTGTGAATGTGATCATGTATAATACGGCGTGTCTTTGTTTGTCACGATTGTCAGCAGAAAGAGGAACGTTCATAGAGCTGATGTGAATCAGAAGAGGGACTACATGGAGGCCAAAGAGTGGACAAGTGTGAAGATAGCAGAAAAAGACGATAAGAGATAAGTTGGTGACATTGCAAGTTGAACGGATAAAGTAACAATATCTGGACTGCAACATAATGTGATTTTGACCCATGCATATTTGTTTTTCTTAATTCATCCTGTCTATTGAATTCATGTGAAATGATTCTCTGATTGTATTGCTTAGATACTTCAAGTACATACAAGAAGTGACAGTTTAAGGACAAACTAGACGTTGTGTATTTGTGTAATCCCATTTGTCTAAATCTTGCTCAGCAAGTTCCTTTTTGTGCCTTGTGCAAACAGTAAAGGACAAATCTCTTGTTTGAAATCAAGTGCAAATGTTTATAGAGTCACAATGACTTTGTGTGAAGATGGATTGTGTGCACTTCACACACACACACACACACATCTGACCAGTCATACTGCTTGTTTAAACCTGTAAGCCAGGAGATTTATCATCTAAGAGATTTAAATTAATTTTATTTTTCTCAAGCTGCTGCATCTCCTTTGAAGTCTTCTGACATCTCTCAGAAAACTATTATTATTTTTCTTCTTGTCAACTTGACATCAGTGAAGTATGATTGCATATTTCTTTGATTGCATTTGGACTACAGGCACTTAATAAAAGATGCACATGAGTTCTTGGACATATTCATACAACAGAATTCATTGGTTCAGACTTAACAGCATCCACAATAAAGCTGAGTTCATTGCACAGAGTCTCATGTCTGTAGGCCATGCGGATCTGGGCCACGTTGGTGCGGCGAATGTCATTACCCTCAGGACCGTCTTGAAGATAGTTCACTCCTATGAAGTGCTTCTTGTCCTGTAAATGACATTATCATTATTATATACAAATGACCCATCTTCTATTAAATGGCAATTCTAGAAAAGCAGCAAACTGACACTGTACCTGTTCAGGAAGTCCACTTTGCAGTACGCTGTTTCGAGCTATTTCACACACGTCACATGTGCTGAGCTTCCACAGCTGAGCTGCAATAGCATACTCCTCCATCAAAGGTTCCTACCATGAAGAAAAACAGTACGGTATTAGCAATAATGTTGTCATATGAAAACAAAAAGGTCCAATGCACACCCTGTGATTGGCTGGCGACCAGTCCAGGGTGTACCCCGCCTCTCGCCTGAAGACAGCTGGGATAGGCTCCAGCACCCCCTCGTGAGGAAAAGCGATAGAAAATGAATGAATGAATGCACACCTCCACCAAGGTTGACTTAATAAAAGTGGAAAGGGTAGCGTTTCTGCAATCAGCAGCATGCAAATGTCCTTTATCTACTACTACTATTCTACTACTACTATCTCCTCGTAGAGTATCGAAAACAACACAAATCACATCATGTGATATATCCAGGATGAAATTAAATTACCTGACTGGGCATAAACTCCATGCTTGATAATGGAGGAAAAAATAAGAATGAATAAGAATCTCTATCTGTATGTTCAGAGCTCCTGTTTCCATGTCAATATTTATTTGGCACAATGATGTTGTGTCTTAGCATGAATATAGCTCAATATAGCTCAATATAGCTCATGAATATAGCTCAACATCCTTCTGAACACAAATCTTGCATCACATTGTAAGGAATTGTTACACGATATGAATTGGGCTATACTTTATTTGCATGATCTTGCTAAATATTAAAAACAGCTTGTTATTTAATTGTATTATTCTTTCAAATCGCATAAATTAAAAAAAAATCATTATCAATGGCAGAATTCATAGGGATCAATCAAAACGACCATTGAAAAAATTTGTCACATCCACTAGGCCAAAACACGTTAGAATGAAAGGAATGCCGCCCGAAGGCAGTCATTATATACAAAAACCACAGAAAAATAAGAAAAATACCTTAAAAATTGCTATGCTAACTTCGGTTATTCATTCATTCATTTTCTACCGCTTTTCCTCACGAGGGTCGCGTGGGTGCTGGAGCCTATCCCAGCTGTCTTCAGGCAAGAGGCGGGGTACACCCTGGACTGGTCTCCAGCCAACCACAGGGCACATATAGACAAACAACCATTCACACTCACATTCATACCTATGGATAATTTGGAGTCGCCAATTAACCTAGCATGTTTTTGGAATGTGGGAGGAAACCGGAATACCCGGAGAAAACCCACGCATGCACGGGGAGAACATGCAAACTCCACACAGAGATGGCGGAGGGTGGAATTGAACTCTGGTCTAACTTTGGTTATGTAAAATGCAAATGAATAGTTTTTTACTTCTAATTAGCAGTACTACAACAACAAAACAGTAATGACTGACTGAAAGTGTTGAAATATTACTTTGGTGTAGTGGAACTGCATGGGGTCATCTGTAGACAAGGACACACAGAGGCCCTTCTGCAGGAACTCTCGTAGAGGGTTTTTGGAGTATTCCAGGAACAGGCTGTTGTTGCTCAATGGAGACATGGCAATGGGGACTTGGGCCAAGTAGTACAGATACTGAAGCACAGGGCTCTAAGTGGATCACAACATAAATACTAATAAATGTTCTATACCTGAACAACAATGTGGTATGGTACACGTTGAGCAGTGTTTACCTTCTTCAGGTTGAGTCCATGTGAGATGTTGTCTGATGTGAGGAAAGCCGACACCAAATGAGTGATTGAACCAGCCTCCCCACAATGAGGGCGAAACTGGAAGGTGCTAAGGCCACGCTCTCTACAGACCAATACAAGGTGAGAAACTCCAGGTTTGCAAAATATGAAGAACGCTTTACAATTCACAGAAAAAAAGAATGAGCTCATACTTTCTGAGATTGTTGAGCACCATGATGTTTGCATACATATGGAAGAGGTAGTAGCTGTATGGGGGGTTGTCATCTCCAGTCCACTGTTCAGGTTTTGGGCTCCTGAATGAGAACATATGATCGCTGTGCTTGGACTCGTCGTCTACGCTGTCAAAGCCTGACACCTGTAGGAAGAAAAGAAGCTTTTTACAAGCAAAAATATCAATATGTATTGCTAATTTCTTGACTTGTTTGGGAGTTACAAATCTAAATGTAACTCTATAGTAACAGGATGGTCCACCAAGATGTCCTTAAAAATTTTCCAACAAATCTAAAATGCTGCTGCCTGAGTATGGACTAGAACAGGGGTGGGCAAACTACGGCCCGGGGGCCACATCCGGCCCGCCAAGTGTTTGAATACGGCCCGCCCAATCTTTCCAAAGTATTTAATTTAAACTCAACATACAACCTGGCATCATGGCCTGAGCCAACCTTTTGATGGTTTTATCAATTTCGTTTTTTGACATGGTCTGTTGTTTACAAAGTGCCCCTGAAAAAAGGGACACAAGCACATAATAATAATAATAATAATAATAATAATAATAATAATAATAATAATAATAATAATAATAATAATAATAATAATAATAATAATAATAATAATAATTATTATTATTATTATTATTATTATTATTATTATTATTATTATTATTATTATTATTATTATTATTATAAGATTATTTATTACTATTAGATTATTATAATAATTATTAGAACTATTATGATTATTATAATTTTATATTAATGCTAATTATTATATTAATTATATATAATATTATTGTTATATTTGCATATTTTACATAATAATAATATAATAATTATTATTTTAATTTTATTGTAATTATTATAATATTTTATTATTTTAAAAATATTTAAATATAAATATAAAATAATAAATAATAATAGCAGATTGCATGACAATTTTACAGATACAATAATACCAGGTGGACTGTTACGTGTAAAATATATAGCCCCCCCACCCCCGTAAATTTTGTCATATCAATGCGGCCCGCGAGTCAAAAAGTTTGCCCACCCCTGGACTAGAACCAGAATTGGAGAATCATATTAAAATCCACAAATTTCAACTAGTATTTTTCAGGCATTCATGGATGGGATGTGAAACTAGTGTTAAGTGTTATGGTGAAAAATATTGTTCTGATGTATTTTTTTGTTTTGTTGTGTTTGTAGGTTAAAATTATTTTGCTCAATTATCAATTTTCAACAACAGTCAAACAAATAATCTTTACAAGCAATTATTTTTTTTCTTTGTGTCTTTTGAGTCTCATCTCCTCCATCCCAGAATCAGAAATAGTATGGTGCCACCATCAGTGTCATCATCTTAATACCTGGATTCAATGTCAACACAATTTTCTGTATAACAGCATACTGTACCCATTGATGAATTATAATTGGTATCATAAATTTAAAAAAAATACGTACGTATTTTAGGAACACATGAAGCTCTTTGTGATTTTGCGGGTGAAGAGTTGCATCAAACAGCGGAAGGAATATGTTCTCTAACATCTTAGCAAAATTGGGCACCAACTTCTTTGACTTGAATATGTCGCTGAAACACAAAACACAAAAATGATCAATTTTTTTAAAGAATGAAGAGTAATAAAAATGGGTAGACTCACTATATTCTAGGTACTTGAATGATCCATCTCATGTTGGGCGAGTATACTTTGTGCATAATAAACCACTTAGCCAGGCTGTGCCACTCTTCTGGTGAGCGCCCATAGATGGACAAGCGTGGCTCTGCATGTTGGTATTTACTCTCTTCCAAGTCATGGGACACTTCCTGTAAAGTTCAAAGTTAGAATGCAACATGGCCAAAAAAAAAAAAAAAAATTCTGTCTGGATTTACAATATACTAACATTTATTTACCTTAATAATGCGAGCAAAATACTCGCCGTTGAGGAGGTTGTCAGTTTTCAGGAAGATTTCCCGGAGTTCACTGGCTCCAACTGGATTATACTTGGAATTGAATTTGTCAAAGCGGTGGAATGTTTGCCTCCCCTGTAAAAATGAATATAGGAAACAGCAGGGGTCTCAAACTCAATTTACTTGGGGGTCACTGGAGCTAGGGTCTGGGTCGCATCAGGTTTTCAAAAAAAAAAAATCGCATTTATTAAAAACTAAAAATGTTTTAAAAATTTTGGTTCCAATTTTCTACAAGAAAAGCTCTGATAAAACATTCTGCTGTTCTCAAATATCTTACTTTTTATTTTTTGACACAAAATAAGATGAAAAATAAATAAACAAATCAAGAATAAAGAAAATCAATCAATCAGTAATAAATAAATATAATAATAATAATAATAAAACGACAAATAATAAAAACTTAAGAAACCACATATAGTTGGTGGGTAGACAAATTATTTTTTTCAGATTAAAATTAACAAAGCATTATTAGAGCCCTGTAGACATGACAAAACACGACTATAGTCACATTTATACTTTTTTTATTTACAACATATTGCGCAACTGCAGGGTCTTGAGACACATGCTAACTCGCAAACTAGAGAGCTAGCGACCTAAACGGTAGCCTTCAAGTTATTTCCTTTAAACTTAAATAGCCAAAAACTTACCACTTCCACACGGATAGGGAGGATAACTATTAACAGTTATTTAACCTTTTTAACATGAACATTAATCAAACGTAATAATTTTTTCTGGGTGCATGATACCATACAGCATCCATATCAAACTTGCGCGGGCCGCACTAACATTAAACTTTCATATCAAGGCGGGGGCCTCAAACTAGTGTCCTGCGGGCCACATTTGGCCCGCGGGCCGCGTGTTTGAGACCTCTGGGATATAGGATATACATACATCGGGCACACTTACAACTGGTTGTCATGGAGTTGTAGGGTGATTATGAATGAATAATTGACTGGAAATTAAGGACACTAGCATAAATAAAAAGTAAAGCAGATGATGAACATAAAGGCTGATAGTGGCACCCTTTTTCTTACAGCATGTACATCCAAGGAGTCCACAGTAAGGTCGTATGGGTCCATGTTGAGACTGTGGAACACCTGTTGGAGAGTCATCTTCTGACCATCCTTTTCCATAACCACACGGTCTGAATCTGTATTGTATGTTTTCTGTATGAAGGTCAACAAGTGCTTCTGGGACATGCATGCAGCTGCATGAATGTGTGTATCCACCTGGGTGGCAAATGCAGTGTCAGTCCACCGATTATGAAATGAACACAGGTTGCTTAATGCCTCGTAAGAAGCATACCAACCTTTCTCACGTTGTAGAAGTCTCTGTGCGGAACGCCTTTTAGTTCCTTGAGCTCAGCCATCTCATTGAGCATTTCGTGAAGGTAGAACTTGGAACTCAAGAAGTTGAGTCGTCTGTGGCAGTATGTTTTGCTAAAAGTAAGAATGGTTGTTTTTTAGTTTATTGGTTAATTTATTTCAATCTCAATTCGTATACAGACTGTATCACAATAATGATGTATAAATATTAATTTGTCACAATAGCAGTTAGTTACTCTCAGGTGGAAATGAATTCATATTTCTACTTGTGGGACAGTTGTAATTATATTTTGTGGATTTATTGTTGACTTAGTGTTCGGGTAGTTCAGGTAATGACGAGTTCTTATGTTGTCACGGTTCATTGCACATGGGTTGGACCAAATACACATTGTGCAATACTGCATAATTTGACGATTGGTTTTGGAGGCCCATATAAAGGCACCAAAAAGGCCAGCAGTGTTAATCCAGTGAACGGCATCATGCCACGTTCATCACGTGAACAACGTTACTGTGTATGGTGGAGGCCGGTTTGAGCAACAGTGATATAGCCAAGCATATGGGCCTTTCCCAACCCACAATCAGTCATCAGTATTGGCAATAGTAATGGTAATGGTAATGGTAATGCTAATGCTAATGCTAATGCTAATGCTAATGCTAATGCTAATGCTAATGCTAATGCTAATGCTAATGCTAATGCTAATGCTAATGCTAATTGTAATGCTAATGCTAATGCTAATGCTAATGCTAATGCTAATGCTAATGCTAATGCTAATGCTAATGCTAATGCTAATGCTAATGGTAATGGTAATGGTAATGCTAATGCTAATGCTAATGCTAATGCTAATGCTAATGCTAATGCTAATGCTAATGCTAATGCTAATGCTAATGCTAATGCTAATGCTAATGCTAATAGTAATGCTAATGGTAATGCTAATGGTAATGGTTTTATTTCATTTGAACATGCACTAGATTACAATTGAATGCATCACATAATCAGTTCGCAGTTCCACATGTTCAAAAGGAGTAGGAAGAAGCAAAGCTTATTAAATCCTACCCCTCCATCTGGTACTTTTACAATCAGTAACTGTTACATTTGTTCACTTCCTGCTTTCCGTAATACAGTTTAAGGTTTTTTTTTGTTTTTTTAATTTTGTAATTTTTTTTTGTCCCGTATCGAAGTACGAGGTGATATGACCATACAATGACATTATGTGTACCATAGTAACTGTCAATATAGTGATATATATAGCACATCATGACTGGTTCAAGACTCTTCATCCTTGTATTTAGCAAACATCAACTGCTTGTATTGTTTCTTGAATTCGCTCATCGTTATGCATTGTTTGCGTCTTAGTGCTTATCTGGCAACATGTATGAATTTGACATACTCGGCATGCAATTTGACTCTTGAATATGATAGATATTATCTGTTTCTCAATAGAATTTTAAATTGGGATGGGGTGCGAAAATGTTTCCATCCCACGGTTAGGGCATGAAAGAAAATAATTGAAAACAACCGAATTAGCCTATCATGTACATTAGATCATTTTGTGCTAACAGTGATGAAATTAAAGTTAGGAATTTGTTAGTGTAGTGTATGGGAACCAGTTCTCTGTTTTCTACCAGCATAACTTTGATGTTTGTTTTGGCAACTTACGTGGGTCCATCTGCAATCATTGCTAGCACGTGGCTGAGATCTATAGCAAACGTCTCCAGATCCGGGTAAGGAAGGTCATGTGGACAATTTGCTCTTAGAGCGTCAGTACTGTCGTACACATACATTATTCCATCCTTCATCTGCAGTTCATAGGTCAGGTTCTCTGGGATGTTATCCATACTGTAAGGATCCTCGCCATCTGTAGGACATGGGCACATATCTAGAGAACCACAGCAAGATTAATATGTTATGCAAAAGACACCATCGGTCATGTTAAGGTCTGCTCAAACCTGGTTGAACATCGTCCTCTTCACACCAACTCAGATTTTCAGCCCGGCGAAGGAACTGGGCTGTAGTTCTACAGAATCTGTGATAGGCTAACCGTGAATATTTCTCACGGATGAGCAGTGCCTTGAGAAGACTTTTGGCCGCCTGTTCATAGTCTTCCACTGTGATCTGAATGAAGCACAAAGTCAACACATTAGTGTATCTCAGGGGTCTCAAACATGCGGCCCGCGAGCCAAATATGGCCCGCAGGATATGAAAGTTTAATGGTAGTGCGGCCCACGCAAGTTTGATATGGATGCGGTATGGTATCATGTACCCAGAAAAAATTATTACGTTTGATTAATGTTCATGTTAAAGGTTAAATAACTGTTAATAGTTATCCTCCCTATAAGTGTGGAAGTGGTAAGTTTTTGGCTATTTAAGTTTAAAGGAAATAACTTGAAGGCTACCGTTTAGGTCGCTAGCTCTCTAGTTTGCGAGTTAGCATGTGTCTCAAGACCCTGCAGTTGCTCAATATGTTGTGAAATCAAGTATAAATGTGACTATAGTCGTGTTTAGTCATGTCTACAGGGCTCTAATAATGCTTTGTTCATTTTAATCTGAAAAAAATAATTTGTCTACCCACCAACTATATGTGGTTTCTTAAGTTTTTATTATTTGCTGTTTTATTATTATTATATTTATTTATTACTGATTGATTGATTTTCTTTATTCTTGATTTGTTTATTTTTCATCTTATTTTGTGCAGAAAAATAAAAATTAAGATGTTTGAGAACAGTGGAATGTTTTATCAGCGCTTTTATTGTAGAAAATCGGAACCAAAGCACTGAAAAAGTTTGTATATTTTTCTGTTTTTAATAAATGCGTTTTTTTTGTTTTTTTTTGGAAAACTCAATGTGGCCCAGTCTCACCCAAACCCTCGCCCCCAAGTAACTTGAGTTTGAGACCCCTGGTGTATCTAGTGTCTTGTGAATATTTGGATATGGGCGAGGAAGCACATTTACAAGTACAGTACTGTATTATTATTATTATTATTATTATGATAAACAAGCCACTAATCCTCTTTTTTACTGCACTCACTCCTGCACAGTAATCACCACTAATGGTGACCCTCTGGTAGTCAGGGCAGTATTCTTGTAATGATGAGCCCAGTGAGCTGGAGCTGGGTGATTGGAATGGCGCAAGAGCTCCTGACCATGTCCAGTCTGGATTGATTGGCACCTGCAAGGACATGGACTGGGAACGAATCATCTTTAGGCTTTTCCTTCTGCAAAGTAAGGAACATATTTGGTTAACTTGAATTCTTGTAAGTCCAAATTTGACCTAAGGAATCTCTAAAATCACAGTTCAGTATTCTATAGAATTTGGCACGATTCCGTTCAGTTTGAATAAATCAACGTCCCAGATTGTGTTTCCGCTCTTTAAACATGGCCTACCTCTTGCTGCTCTCCTCTGACTGCTGCTCAGCCAGCTCCTTAAGCAATTCATGCTCTTTGGCTTGTTGGAGGCCGATGGGGCAGTCCTCGGGCACCATGAACATAGACAATGCATCTTTATTGTCCTCTTCTTTCAGAGCCGACGCATACACCTTCTCTGCCAGGAGTTGGGTCTCCTCCACAGCCTCACTCAGCGTTACCTTGGGGAATTGGCGAGGCATGTCTGCAAGTTGGCAGAAGCCAGGGCAAAGTCAGTGATGACAGCAAAGTACTGTTTATAATACATAGTGAACTCGCCCATCTTGTTAGGACAGTCTGCTTTGTAAACAAAGAACTCCTGGTTAGGGCATTTTTCTGTGAGAAGCGTAAGGGCAAGCTGATGCACAACATCCCCACCCAGGGGGCTTACTCTGAACTTTTCAGGGTATATCACAGCTTTGATTTTTTAACCTTGATCAGGGACATTATTAGTGTGTGTGTCTGCAATATTGATTGCATTTTTGACAACTGTCAGCCATAAATGGTGATTGTACTTTGAGTCCAGATAAGAGACCTGCTTTTAGCCACAGAGACGAGGCATTGAGGGGTTTTATTTAAACCAGTGGTCTGGTGAGTGCTTCCAGAAAGCGGTGTACCATTATGGTAGAAAGTAAAACTGCTGCAATGATTCATAATTAATGACCTTTTCAAGTATTCAGTTAATCAAACAATATCTTATTTATTTTCACAGTTTCTTTCTCTTCCTAAATCCTGCTGATAAATAATACATGCATGACAACTCATCATCTTGCTGTCTAATTAGGTTTGATTGGATTATTTTAGCGTGCAGACCTCACAGCTAGGAAACCCGGGTTCAATTCCACCCTCTGCCATCTCTGTGTGGAATTTGCATGTTATCCCGGTGCATGGTACTCCGGTTTCCTCCCACATTCCAAAAACATGCTAGGTTAATTGGTGACTCCAAATTGTCCATAGGTATGAATGTGAGTGTGAATGGTTGTTTGTCTATATGTGCCCTGTGATTGGCTGGCCACCAGTCCAGGGTGTACCCTGCCTCACGCCCGAAGACACCTGGGATAGGCTCTAACACCCCCGTGACCCTTGTGAGGATAAGCAGTAGATGATGATTTTTTCAATTAATCCTTCACTTTACAAATTACCACTATTGTTTGAATAAATTGTAGCACAAGGGGGGGGGTTAAGAAATAGAAACCTCTGTAGTTATGTTTTTTCATACAGTACCAATACATTTCTACTTTCAGTGCTGATCATAGCCATTTTTCCGATGGTGATGTTGTCTCCTCTTCAATGTAACATCATCAACACTGTAATTACGTATCTGGGTCAGACCTTTTAATGATACTATGTCCACTACTGCTTGTTTTGACGTGTGTATGTGGCAAAGAGATCTACAGACAGATTAACAACCTCATACAACCTGGGTGCTTTTATCAGAGTACAGATAGTAATAGTGGGGGTGATGCACCAACAGCAGATACGCTCAAAACACAGCTATTCATAGCAAGTGACCATGGAAAGATTGTTTTTTTATTGGCCCACAGCATATTCCAAGAATGAGCATACAGCCCACATTAGAACATTGCGTAGGAGGATTAAGGCCTCATATAAACACAACACAAATAGCACAAGTCAGGACTACGGAGACTGTTGATATTTTTTAAAAAAAGATTAAAGACACACCTTTTTAATCAGGCTTTTAACCAATATTTTTAAACTTTTCTTATGTTTTTTAGTCCTATTTTATGCTCTTAGTCTTCAGCTTTTAACTCCAGTGTTTCCTCACACTGGGGGCTGTGTCGGGTCTGCTGAGGGGGTGCCATCCTTGGGTCCCTTCGACCCGGCCGGCTGGGGGTTCCTCCTTTTAATGTGGGGGTCCGCCCGTCTGTCGGAGTCGGGGGACCCGGGTGCTGCACGGCCTGCAGCTCCTCCCAGTGTGGACGGCCCTAAAGGTGGCGTTTCCTTGATCCTCAGTGCCATGCCATGTCTCCCTACTGTGTGTGATTGTGTGATTGTGTGATTATCACTGCTTTGCAGTTTTAATTTTGTGATTGAAATGCTTCCAGGAAACATCTTTTATTCAGTATTGCAACAGCTTGTCTTTAGGAAACAGATTAAAACATTTATAGTGCAGCCTTTTAGAAAGCATAAATAGAAACAACAACAAGGGGAGCAAGCTAATGGTGCTCTCTCTGTCTCTCTCTATGTGGCTAATGTGAACAATGTGTGCTCTCTCTTTGCATCCACTGTAAGTGTGTTATCTCATTATTTCCCACTGCATGTTTTAATCCCATGGGGGGCATATTTGGTCCATTACTGGGCTGCATCATTAGAGAAACAGTACATGGAGAGCATCTCAAAAGCCATCAAGATCAATGCAAATACAATAAAGCCATTCAGCACTCAAGTCATGAATGCCTTTCCAAAGATAATGACACTTCTGAGGGTTTTTTCTTATGGCTCTGATTTTTTTTTGTGAAATGCATTCTGTCATTGAGTCAAGAGGTGGCAGCACGACACTATAGCATACACATTACATAACACTCAGTGGTGTGCTGTCAGGGCCAGCAAAGCCTTCTCTACTAGCCTGAACACAGAAACACTGACCTACATTTACAACTTAAATACTAGTGTTTGTTCCCTGATGTTGTATTAGTGGTATTCATTTAACGATATCCTTCAACGATGTAAAACTGCACTGTCCCATGAGAGGTTGCAGTATATTTTAACTGTAACTTCCTCTACACGGCGGTCTAGTGGTTAGTGCGCAGACCTCACAGCTAGGAGAGCAGGGTTCAATTCCACCCTCAGCCCTCTCTGTGAGGTTCACATGTTCTCACCGGGTACTCCGGTTTCCTCCCACATTCCAAAAACATGCTAGGTTAATTGGCAACTCCATAGGTATGAATGTGAGTGTGAATGGTTGTTTGTCTATATGTGCCCTGTGATTGGCTGGCGACCAGTCCAGGGTGTACCCCGCCTCTCGCCTGAAGATGGCTGGGATAGGCTCCAGCACCCCCGCGACACTCGTGAGGAAAAGGGGTAGAGAATGAATGATTTGAAGTCTGGTTGATTTATTCAAGATTTTATTGCGATTGTAAAAAAAAAAAAGACATCTAAATAAACCAAATGAAATCTAAATGAAACACTTTGTTTGTAGTTGGACTTGTATGTGTTTTTGGTTGGTATGTACGGTATCTTTCAAGGTAAACTGAGCCTATATTTTTTTGCACCATACCAACAAAAAGAGGTCAAAAAGACACAGATCCATATTTCCTTCTGTTTGTGTTTCTGAAAAGTAACAAAGATAGATCATGTGTCACGGTTGACACAAGGCAAGGTGGACCCCAATGCAGAGAAGCAAGGAGAGGCAACATTAGTATGTAGTCGTATGATCTAAAAATATAAAATCAAAGTCTGCAATGTCCAAAACTAAGGACATGTACATAACTAGCTATGAAAGTGCAGCTAGCACAAGGCAGACACTACAAGACAACAGGAAACTGGAAACTAAATACAGACTATTTAGTGGTTGCCAACACAGCACACCTGGACTAGACACCAGAAGGAGGAGAGAGCTGATTGGAGGAGTCAGGGTAAGACACAGGTGCAAACCATGACATAATGAGCACAAGGAAGACAAACGCAGCAAAAAGCACAACATAAATAACAGACTGGGACATGATGACGCTTACTATTATGTATTCAATCATATTCTACACCATATGATACAGTATTATTATGCAAAATCATTCAACTTTAGCAGATCATTATTAGTCATGCTGATAACTGATTTTAGCAGGACATTGCTTACGTATTTTCAAATTCCAGTCCACTCACCCTTTCAGGTTCTGAAGTGTTTCTAAATAGTAGACGCTGTGCTCAAGCATTTGATACCTCATGTACCACGATGTGGTGCACATCATTCCATCTTTAACTCCTTCATTGCCACACCTTGCTCCACTGTGTTGACGGGTACTCCCTGTCTCTTTCAATCAAATTAACTCAGATGGTTGAGTTGATGCCATAGCAATAGCCAGCATTAACATACTATATCTTTTTGGAAGGTGAAAAACAATGCAAACTCAGGGAGAGCATGCAACTCCACAATGACAACCACAATTGAACCCAGAACTCTAGGCTGTGAAAATCACAACAAATTGTAAAAATATTCATTCATTAATTTTTTAATGCTTATCCTCATGAGGGTCGCGGAGTTATGCTGGAGCCTATCCCAGCTGTCTTCGGACGAGAGGCGGGGTACATTCTGGACTGGTTGCCAGCCAATCACAGGGCACATATAGACAAACAACCATTCACACTCACATTCATACCTATGGACAATTATGGACAAAAACCCGCGCATGCACGGGGAGAACATGCAAACTCCACACATAGTAGATGGATGAGGGTGGAATTGAACTCCGGTCTCCTAGCTGTGTGGCCTGCGCGCTAACCACTCGAGTTCGATTCCACCCTGGAGCATCTCTGTTTGAGGTTCACATGTTCTCCTTGTGCATGGTGGTGGTTTTCTCCGGGGACTGCGGTTTCCTCCTACATTCCAAAAACATGAATGACTGTGAATGTTTTTAACAGACGTGCTTGTCGCTCCCCAAAACGAGTGTACCAAATTAGGGGATGATTTGGCAAAACATCCTAAAGTTATTGTTACAGTTTTTTTGCAGAGCACAGTGGAAAAATGTCAGGCTTATAGGGTTCTATTTAAACCTTAGGTGTTAAAAATAGTGCTACAATTTTAACAAATAACACACAGTAGAGGTGTAATGCATGTTTATGTATTGCTATGAGTAATAGGAGTAGTAGTAGAGTTGAAAAATGAAAGGTTGGTGGTGACTTTGCACAGGATATTTTGTTATTTGTTGTTGGTGCAAAAGCAAGTGTTTGCAAAATTTGAGGACACAATCGATCTCATGAAGCATCTGACTTGGCTCAGACTGCCTGCCGGGGCCGTAAGCAAGGAGAGCGCCTGCATTCCCTGATTTAGCCAGGCAGTGTTTAGATTATGAGGCTAATCCTCTCGGCCCAGGTTATCAGTATACTTTTAGAGTTGGCTTTAAAAGGACCGACGTTGAGCCCTAGCCCCGTATCGCCTTAATGGACAGTTGTTGGGAGTTGGCAACTTTATTATACGCTTGTTCTATCCTCTCGTCCTCTTTGTAGTGCACAACCATTTCAACATCGGTTATGGTTAGTATCTAAACAAGAAATAAAAGAAGATGAAGCTCAAGTCCTGCCTCATCCGTTTCTCAATGCTGTGACTAGTGGCGTCATCAGTTCATTGGCTTACTAAAGCAGTGACTCCCTCACATAATTAGAGTACAGTGACTAGGCCACATCCAGGGGAATTTGATCTAATTATAGTGTAACTTCACATACACAACGCACTTGAAAGTCCTGTTATGTCACATTTAAGGTGCAGAATTTATTTTTTTTTTCTGTTGATCATGTTTTCTTCTAAAAATCTGTGTGCATGTGCAAACTGAGTCTTTGCACAGTTTTGACACTGCCAGGAAGTACCTCATTCATTCATTTTCTACCGCTTTTCCTCACGAGGGTCGCAGGGGGTGCTGGAGCCTATCCCAGCTGTCTTCGGGCGTGAGGTGGGGTACACCATGGACTGGTCGCCAGCCAATCACAGGGCACATATAGACAAGCAACCATTCACACTCACATTCATACCTATGGACAATTTGGAGCCGCTAATTAACCTAGCATGTTTTTGGAATGTGGAAGGAAACCGGAATAGCCGGGAAAAAACCCACGCATGCACGGGGAGAACATGCAAACTCCACACAAAGATGGCCGAGGGTGATCAGGAAGTACCTATTTCAAGAATATTATTAGCAGATCTGTACTACTTCATACTGAGAGTCAATATTTTATATTGCTTAATAAGGTCAAATTTCACATATGTCTACAAAAACCATGGTTACATTAATGCTGATTTGAGACAGCTGGGATAGGCTCCAGCATACCCCCGTGATCATATAGTGAGGATAAGCGGCATAGAAAATAAATAGATGGATGTGTCATATTTATTTCTCCCTTCCTGTGTGAAATAACCCATACTAAAATATGATGAATACTGCATGACAATTTCAAAGTTGTTCTTATTTTTACACACTAGATGGCAATAGAGAATGTATAATTGAAGTTGTAAATAGGTCATACATTTTTTTGTACCCCAAATTTCTGACGGCCCCCCTAGTTCTGGGTTTGAATCTCAGCTAGGGCCTTTCTGCACATAGCGTGTACATTGTTACTTTAGCTTCCTCCAAAAGTTCAATAGCATATTAGTATGGCTAATTGGCTGGCTAATTGAAGACTCTAATTGGCTAATTGGCTACAGGACAGGAATGTGTCAACCTGTGATTGACAGGTGATCAGCCTAATTCAGTCAACTGGGACACTGAAATGTGGTATTAAAATGGATGGATGGAGTGTTGCATTTAACAATGCTTTGGTTTGAGATACTTCTGACCTTCTATATGACCTCAGAGGATTTTGTCAGAAAATAACCATGCTGTTGTTTAGCTGATGTTGCTAACTCGCACATATATGAAATCGCTCATAATAAAATGAGGTCTGAATATGAATTTGAATATGAAGTAATGTTTGGTTGACGGTTACATGCATCCATGTTTTACAAATGAATACAGTTGAACTTAAAGCCCCAGTGACCCGGAGTAGCTCTGAGATGGGCTTAGTCGACAAATATGAGTTGAATCAAGCAGGAATGTGCCTGGCACCCTGTCTGCCCTTTCTTAAAGAAGAGATAGAGGGGGGTCATAACTGGGGGAATGTAGCGAGAGGAGGGGAAACTCTAATGAGACCCTGTAACCACTTAACAGAGTCCAGGTGCTGTGTGTCTTACTATATCCAAGACAATAGACTATGCCGCTTGTGCTGGAATTTATGACGGCCAGGAGCAAAGAAACGCCTTTTGTTTGCAAAATGTTTATTAAATGACAATATTATTGCTTCAACACAAATAGAATAAAGAGCATTTGCAAATATATAATATACCCATAAGACATATATCCTATTACCACAGTAATAGAATGACAAATACAATGCCCATATACTTTCTTTCTGTACAAAAATAGTTCTATCTGCATAAGTACTTAAATGTAACTAATATAATATTAAATAAATGAATTCATATATACATATATCTGCAATAAAAAAAAACAAATATAGATTGCACATGTTTTTGTACAAATAACAAGTTCAAGTATATTTCAATCCATTGTGGACCGGCACATATCTCACAGAATTTAAGGCATTAAGTTTCCTTTATACAGTGCCCAAAACATGATATAGGCTGAAAGCTTCACAACTTTAAAGTATATCCCCTTATTTGGCATTGTGACGCACATTATATTCTCCTTATCATTCTCTTGAGTCCAAATGGAAAAGTGCTCACAGTTTTTTTTTTATCCTTGCAGGATAGCACTTATTAAGTTGGAAGAGGAATTGTGTCCAAGAAGTCCAAGAATGTTGGGAGAAAGTTACCTCTTTTACACAAGAGGATGAGTCCACTCACTTTGGTAGGAATCAGCACTTCTTTGGGTCCCCCCACCCCCACCCCCGCCAAGCAGAGTGCAGCACCATGTGTAGTTGTGCCACGCCGTGCCATCCAGTGTTTGCAGTTGTTTGCTCGCTCCACATCACTGAGCAGTAAAACTCAGCTCTATGAGAAACTCAGTGCAGCGAGTCTAGCTCCGACTCGGTCCCCAAGCCTGGAAAAATGTGCTGGAGAGTACTGAGACTCCCCTCACTTTTGTTCCCAGCTCTTCTTTTCTTGCAAAGTCTCATTCATGTCTGCCTGAACAGAGCCTCAAGCTTGTGGACTTGTGAATGGGTTGTGCTCCACACGGGCCTGAGCCTGCCCTGCTCCAGCCTCAGTGTCACTCTGCCTTCTGGTAGGGAGCGACGCCTCCGGCCATATCCCTGTGGGCTGATCTTGTCCGCGGGAGCGCTGCCAATTTTCAGTTTATTATTGAGTTGGTGCAAGCGGTGTGCCAGGTCGTGCACTGTGCAGGTCCCCAGTGAACAGCCCTGTCTTCTTGACTGGCTGGCGGAATTTTTGGACCTCTTGGTTCGGATGTTGATTTCAGTGCTGCAGAAGAAAGAACAATTTAAGATGCTTATTTATATATGCATTTAAATTTAAATGTGGTTCTGAGTTGATTATACATACCTGGAATGTGGCAGCATGGTGTCCCTGATGTCCTCTTGCCTGACAAATTGCTCAGAGTCGACAGTCTTACTGTCCAGATCCCGTCTGAGTCTGTTCCCGAGCCATATGCTGAGTCTAGGTGAGGGAGAGGAAAAATCCATTAGTCTTAAGGTAGGTAATTCAGTGTACACGGACAACTGTCGTCTCCCCAAGGTATTATGAGCACATGGAATAGATAACTGAATGAACAACTCACCTCTTTTTTAACTTGGGACTGACTTCAAGTTCCACACAGTGTGCTACTGTGGCCACCAGGCAGCAATAAAGGAAAGACCGGAAGATTAGTTTCATTTTTTCTGGTAACGCCTGTGGAAGCAAACAAACATTTAGTTGGTTATTCATAATATGTATTAAAATGTATTTTTTTGAATCCCCTACTCATGTGCCACTATGTGTGTTAGCTAGTACAGTATGCCTGCAGAGTGTTGTTGCTTACACAAGAGTCCAAAAGCCAAGTTATTTGCACTTATCATTCATTTATTTGAGAAGTTAAGCTAGGGTCACATTTTGCTCAGTAAAGTAAACCTACAACCATGCTTTGGGCCCTGAGCCAATTATGTGAAGGACAGTCAGCGGAACCTACCAAAATAGACTTGGCTCAATAGCTAACTAAAATGTAATTAAACTTGCCATTTTTTATTCCCTGTAAGTAATTGCAACCACTAAGTGCCTTTCTTAGATGTAGTGCACCTCTACCAGACACATACACATATTAAGAGCTGAACTGCTTATATAACCATCCAGATAACCTGTCCTTGTCTATGCACTTGTGCCCTGACCTCAAAAAAGCAAGGATAAAGCCATCAGCTGAGTGAGCACAGTCAATCACAGTAACATCCTCGTGGAAAATAAAGCATAACATACCTTGGACTGTCTGATTCACTTGGATGCTAAAGCTCTTGCTGTCAGTTCAGCTTCCCAGAAGAATACTCCACAAGTTCTGGCAATATTGCCAGTAGTTCTGTAAGGCAGCTGTGTCACTCTGCTAATAGCTCCTACACACCAGACTGGGAGCATTTATACAGGAGGTAGGAGGGGCTCATTGACTGACTCTCATCCTTCACCACCTCCAACCCCCCCTCCATTCTATTCAGCACTACAGCCATGCAAAAAAAATCCTTCATGAAGCATTTACTTACTTAAAAAATTAACTGAATATACAGTTATTGTACTGTATATTCAAGTATTTTCACTTTATAATAATAATAAATTTTATTTGTATAGCGCTTTTCAAAATACTCAAAGACACTTTACAGAAGAATGGAGTTGAGTAAAGCAAGTAAACAGAATAGAAGACACACCAAAATACAACATTCATTGGTTAATACACAGTTAAAACATGAGTATAACCCCAGATAACTATTGTAGCAAATTATATGACTGTTTCACTTTGATGACTTTAATGATATATATGAATATATTACATAAGTTATACCTAAATTATTCAATTTTCTATTGTTAGTACACCTTTCTTTGCTTATTGTATAAGAGAACTCATATTGCCTCATAGGTGCATCTGGTATTCAAATAGAATAATTTTACACCACAAAGGGATACAGGTATATTTTGTCATATGACAACAGATTAATTTTGTTTAAAATTTAAGGAATGTTGTCCACACTTTGTTCTGTATCAGCCACTCCCTGACACAGTGAAGTTCCATGTCAGTGTGCAAGTCCACCGCATGATGAATACGAGAGAAGCATTGGGTAAGTCATTAAATATAGTAAACACACCTGACTGTAAATCCAATATACTCAAGGTATTTGTTTGTACAAGGTAAATAAGTTCTGCTCGCTTTACGCCTTGATTTATTTTACCATGTGGACTAGTGTGTGAGGTGGAATTTTACAATTATCTAAGAATAAATCCGAGGTCAGAAAATCAAGTAGACCAATATTGGACCAGACATGTTTGGAATAATTTGGCTGATTTGTTGATTTTGTAGGGACTCGTATCACTTAGTTTTTCTTTGCCCAGGAGAATAGATTAATTGAGATTTATTGTACAGAAACGGAGCAGTACTTTGGAATTTCATTCATGATGTACACATTATGGAATTACTGTAGTAAAATTATATTTACAACAGGCAGTTTGTGATGATATACTATGGAATGTATAAAATGTATAAATCGTCTTTTCCACATGGGGAATATTATAATTTTAACAGTGCGGAGATTCCAATTGAGAATTGTCCAAATTCTGGGTTAAATTACTTTCATAGAGTGCATCAGAATGGATGCTTTCAGTTTTGATTTTCCTTTCAGTTTAGATTAGAAAAGAGGAAAGAGGAAAACATGTTGTGACATGTTTTCTCAATTTATTTCAAACCTAACACTCGACATTCCATCAGCATCCCATAATTCTCATCCTATTTATTTTAGTATCTGACAAAAGAAACCCCTGTGAGTATATTAATAGTTATTTGGAGCTTTATATTTATAACAGGATTTTCAAAGTCAAGAAAGCATATAAATACCAAACATCTGTTGTAAAACCAGCAAGCGCTTTGTAATGACACTTGCCTCAAGTGATCCTTTTACAGGAAGACAACAATGGGAGTTGTGAAATCATGACAGGAAAGTGGTAGCTTTGTTTTGGGTCCTTATATAGATATCTTTTGGCAGTTGTGGGATGAGTGACATAGTTTGTCACACCTTTTACGGCCAGGTATGTGCGTAACAAAACCCGTGTATGTCAGGAACAAGGTTTTTCCAAGAGCACACATTTCACTGCTGGTACACGTTCATAATTAATTGGCAAATGTGAGTTATTTGATGGGGATGAGGAAAAGTACAGAAGTAATAAGTCGCAGAAAGCAAGGAGGAAGATGGAGAGTGAGGAAAAGTATGTTTTCATAGACATTTTATGTCACCTACTAATTAGAAAACTATGTACACTCCACTTAACACTCATATGTTCTGTCTGGGTCAATGCCATCTGTGTAATACCCACCTGTGGAAAGTACCAAAATTATTAACAAAAATACATTTACTCATGCTGCCGTAATTAAGTATGTGTGTATTTATATTTGTAATGTTGTTTTAAAACTATGTACCTGCACTTATACTTTTACTACGTCATTGTCACAAATTACATTGCATCCTTTATGAGAATAACAAAAGTGTCTTATTTTTGCACCTTAATTCATAAAGGTGTTGAGACTTATCAGTTACATTTTTACTTTGGAGAAGATGTTTAAACCTTGTACTTTTGTTATTTAGATAAATAAATATTCTTTGTATGTCATTTTAGTAGTCTTCCCATCTATGCGGCCACCTGTTGTAATTATTGTGGATAATATGCTAAATAGTGATTTATTTTAAGGGAACCCTAATGAGGGCAAGCGGTATGGTCATGAATGGACCACACTGTTGTGTTTGTGTTTGTATTTTCTAAGGGGGGCACGCCCATGTATGGCTTCAGTTTTGCACGCATGCGCATTGACGGCCCTTCTGTCAAAAATGGCTGTGCTTTGGAAGAAGGAAAAATGCTGAATTGTGTTGGTACAGATCGGGAAAAGCGGCAGACATGGCTAGATTGGCAGACTACTTTATTGTCGTGGGATATGATCAGGAAAAAGCCGGTAAGTGTGTAACAGGAGCTTTGTGGCTTGGCCGCCACTTAGTGTGAGATGATGTTGATGCTACATAGCTTGGCGACTAGCTTAGTGTTAGCCGCAAGCTAACAGGCGAGAGTGGGGACACTTTCCATTTTGTCATTAACCCAATGAATGTCGAGTATTATCAGTGTTTTACGCAATACTCCTACCAACTATTGTAGTTATTTAGTCAATTAAAACTTCACGTTTTCAAAATGAGTCACATCCTGTCTGCGTTGTGGTTGTTAGGTGACAAGTCTAAAGAAGGCAGACGCATTCACTACATTACAGAACAGCTGTGGTTGGATAAAAGCAATAGTTTGTCATAAAAGCATTGTGACATGACTCAAGCTTACATTCTATAATGGTCAGGATGTGCATGGGTATTTTACTAAGTATTGGCTGGTTCTTGTTTTAGTCATGCCCACTCTGCTGTGGTCTATTTATAATGTGCTGCAAATGCACTTGTCTATGATTTGTTGTCGTGTGTGTGTGTGTGTGTGTGTGTGTGTGTGTGTGTGTGTTTTGGCGGAAGAGTTGAACTTGTTTTTTACAATAGAGGCAGCGTGCAGCTGTGAGGAAAGGCAGTCCTCTTCCCTCTTATTACCCTCTGCACCTTTTATATGTGCTTGGACAGGAAGTTGCCCCTGCTTCCACTTGCTGTGCCTCAAGCTCAGTTCCAGCAGTTCATCGGAATGGCAAGGGGTTAACACCATTGCCTTAAAAAGTTGAAAATCTGCAGTGTTAACTACATTAGTCTTCAGACATTCACACTGTCATAATGTCCTGACGGCAAAGGCAATAATGCTTTCAATCTTTGAACATGGCAAGATTGTTGAACTGCACAAGCAAGTTGCCTGTTGTCATTTTGACAGTCCTAGCACAGACTGGGGACCTCAATAGGGGTGCCCATTGCAACATGTCCAAATTAGCAAGCAACCACTTGTTGTCACTGCAAATCCAGAAGCTCAATTTAGAACCCCATTGCTCCTAGATGCTCTATTATGGTTACTGAGCTGCAGACAGCAGGCCTTAATTTGGGCTGACTCTAGCTTAGCACCGGTTATTTTTTTTTGTAGGTCTACCACTTTGACTTTTTTTGTCCCTAATATGTTTTACAAAATTAAAAATCACAGTCTTACTGTGCCCAACCTCAGCCCCAATGACTCATTCAGGAGGCTTTACTTGTTCAGATGAACAATTAAGCCATGTTTAAAAGACAAAGCCTTTTTACTTTTGTCATCAGAATATCATGACCGTTTCAATGTCTGGCAGAAAATGACAAAGGATTTTAGAGCAGATTTTGATTTTTTTTAAGGTGATGGTTTAATTTTTACATAATGTGAGGTATTTTACGAACAAATACATTGTGTTTATAAAAGCTTATTCACAAAAACATCTTACCAATATCAACTAGTCATATTACTAGCTAACTATTGAAAAGCTCTAGCTGCAGCTCAACAGAAACAAAAACAAATGCTGAAGCAAGCATTAAAAAGTGGGGAAAAAAGTTGATTACAAACAAAAATGGATATCTTTATCTCACAGAGATACAAATGACACAATGTTAAAACTGTTCTCCTTGACAGGCCATGACAGCATGGTACTTATTATTATTTTATATATAGTATTATTTTCCAAAGCTGCCGCTTACCATGGTGTAAAACAATTTAGTTTTGCTGTTCCTTTGCTGCAGCCGAGTGAGGGAGGCAGGAAGAGCGGCACATGTCAGCCTGTATGTGTGGGGGCCAGGTACTCGGGCAGGGAGCAGCGCAGTGAGGTACACAGGAACGGAACAACATAATCTCCGCGCAGCAAAAAAGTGCATTCCTGACCTGCTGATAAATTGGTCAGGCTCCAGTTTTAAGATTTTGTTCAGGAATGTATTTTTACTATGACTGATTGACTGATGGTTTGTTAGGCTGCACGGCGGGAGAGTGGTTAGCACGCAGGCCTCACACCTAGGAGACTGGAGTTCAGTTGCACCTTCGGCCATTTCTGTGTGGAGTTTGCATGTTCTCCCCGTGCATGCATGGCTTTTCTCCGGGTACTCCGGTTTCCTCCCACATTCCAAAAACATGCTAGGTTAATTGGTGAGTCCTAATTGTCCATAGGTATGAATGTGAGTGAGAATGGTTGTCTATATGTGCCCTGTGATTGGCTGGCGACCAGTCCATGGTGTACCCCGCCTCTCGCCCAAAGACAGCTGGGATAGGCTCCAGCACCCCCGCAGCCCTCCTGAGGATAAGCGGGAGAAAATGAATGAATGATGGTTTGTTAGTGAAGATAGTAGTACAAGACTATTCGTTCCATAAATGAGGATTCAACAAGATTTGTCGCTCAGTGAAATAGGCCAGAGAGACTCACTAAGGCAGGGGTGGGCAAACTACGGCCCGGGGGCCACATGCGGCCCACCAAGCGTTTGAATCCGGCCCGCCAGTTGCTTTCTAAGTATTTCAACTTTTAACATACAAACTGGCAACATGACTTGCAAGTCTTATTTAGTAAAAAAAAAACAACAAAACTGTCAAATTAAATGACGTAGTTAGATGTGGTGTGATGTTTAAAATGCTCCTGAAAAAAAGGGACATGAAAACATACAGCTGATAGTATATAACACTTACAGATAAAATTAGACAAAAAAAAATTCAAGGAAAATTATAAGTATTAAATAGTGTGTGAGTTAAATATATATATATATATATATATATATATATATATATATATATATATATATATATATATATATATATATATATATGTTCTGGCCCCCCCGGACAATTTTGTTTCCTCAATGCGGCCCACGAGTGAAAGTATTTGCCCACCCCTGCACTAAGGGAATAAAATAAATGTATTTGCCCCATTCAGTGGTGTCCATCCAGAGCCTTGTATGTCAAAGCCAGGCTAGAGCAGCTGAATCCTCTGAGCCCCCTAGCTTGCTTGCTATGCACATTAGATAAACACTGGCTTTCATCATCTGTGTTCATCCTCACTCTAGCGACAAATTCTAGTATATACTTTTTGATTGCCAGGGACAAAATGTTCCTGGCATCATCAGAGGAGCCTAAATAGGGTCACATTTAGACAGTCTGAAAAAGATGGCTCATTTAATCTATTTTTATCTACCTGACTGTTGATCCATGTGATGTTAAGCAGAGGCAGTTGTTTCCAAGCAGGTATGCTACAGTGTAGCCACAAAAACCCAGTCATTCATTATGGCATGCTAAAATACGCTTGGTTAACATAATTATTGCTGCGGTTCTGTAACCTAAAGTGCGTGAAATTGGCATGCTTTACCTGTGCTTAAACGAGTACTCTATGACAGTGGTTCCCAAACTTTTCACAGTCACGTACCCCTTCAGACATTTGACTGAAGGTTGTGTACCGCTACACCTGTACACCTAAAAAATATACATATATACAATGAGACATCTTTAATTTATCATTACCAGTACATATATTATATATGATGGCATATTAAAAAACCAAGTGTCTTGTTTTTCAACTACACACACAGGCAACTAATTTAAATGGACAGTGTTGTGGCTACTAATTTAAAACAGAGAGGCTTGTAGAGGTGTAAGATGTCTCTTGGTAGGTTTGTTTTCAGTTTGTTGAAGTTATTTATAACAAGTGGTGTCAAGATGTGAACTGATCTTTATGCTCGTTTGCTGTGCTTTGGTTTGCAACAACATGTAAATAATAAGTACAATTCAACTAATTATGAAAACAAGGGCACAATATACAGGAATCATTGAGGCAATTGATCTTCTGATTTGCTTTCTACTGGTGAGAATTTGCGGATTGTCTTATGTAACATGCTGCAATCATGGAAAATGAGGAGGAAAAAAAGTGTCGCCCACAAGCAAATCAGCCACATTTCTGCTGACCATGTGATCTACAGCGGAGATTGAAATTGTGAAGTTAATGCCTCGCATGATTCCCAAAACGTTGTTGCAAATTGAGTTCATGCTGCCAGGTTTTATCATATGAAAGAGATATCAATTGAATCTCTTGTTACAATGTATCAAAGAGGGTTTGTTTTGGGCTGCTGGCTCACTAGGCACACCCACAAACGTATTATTCAACGTTATTAGAATGCGGTGTGGGCATCTCAGAGGTTCATACATTCTTGTTAGAAAATGATGGTCTTGGGTTGGAACCTGGGCTTATGCTTTTCTCTGTGTGATTCTCCCACATTCCAAAAGTACATACATTAAACATCCTTTTGTATGCACACAAAACACATTTGTAATGTTTGTTTTTTGTCAGCTGATCATGACGATTTGGCAAAGTTTAGCAGCTATTGTTTGCTATTATTGAATTCCGTGATGATGGAAATATTTCACGATGTTAGAAAAAAACACTGGGCATCAACACATCTAGACCTGTCACGATAATGGATATATCGAATTATCGAATGATAAAAAAGCAGGTCGGTAATTATGAGCCCTCGATAAATTGGCAATGAAATGAGTGAGCTTCTTCTCAGCTATTAAGCCACCATCTGCCAGTAGCTGGGCTCCACTACTACAAGCAAAAATATGTTTTTTTCAGATTACTCGATTAATTGAAAATATTTTCAGTAGAATACTAAAATATTCAATAACTGCAGCTGTGTGAAGAGTAATTAGGGTTTATTATGAATGAAAGAAAATCAATATGCAGCGAGCAATGGCCATGTGTGTCAGGCTACTGCAAATTATTCAGTTTATGGGAATCTCTAATTAGGCGTGGTCAACACATTATGTTCAAGAGTCACATTTATTCTGATGAACATTTAAAATTGACTATGTTTGTTTTCTTTTCACATTTCTTTATGTATGCCAAGTTTCAGTTCTTTAATTTCTAATCAAAGTCTTACTTAGTGGTGCATTTTTGTTTTTTCCTTTAGATTGTTTTTATTCTAATTTCACATTTGCCAAATTGTGGCAGCTTCTGGTCAGAACGAGACATGGGGAGTGAGCAGTATCCTGACCGCAGTGGAGGAGTTCCTTCCTCTGAATTGTGAAGTTTATAACTGTTATTGAGGGGAAACTCCACTGGTTACTGTTGTAAATGTGCACTACCTTCAGCCTGTTGATAAGGTTGAAAACAATTTGCCTTTTCTCTGACTATTTGACTATGCAAATTAAGCTAAAGTTCATAGCAGGAAACAATTTATGTACAACATTTCAAGTCAATTTGACATTCAGTAGGTTGATGATAAAGTAAGACAAAAGGTCAGCTCAGGTTGAAGCATTATTTGAGACACTCATTCATTCATTTTCCAACGCTTTTCCTCACGAGGGTTGCAGGGGGTGCTGGAGCCTATCCCAGCTGTCTTCGGGCGAGAGGCGGGGTACACCCTGGACTGGTCGCCAGCCAATCACAGGACACATATCAACAAACAACCATTCACACTCACTTTCATACCTATGCACAATTTTGAGTCACCAATTAACCTAGCATGTTTTGGAATGTGGGAGGAAACCAGTGCACCCTGAGACAATGGTAAAGGGCTGGTCATCCACTAAAGTCATATCGACGATTGCCACCCATCGTATTTTAAGCCGCTATGTTGTGTCGGTTGTGTGGAAAAGTTACTTGTTTGTTTGCGCTGTTTGTGCCATAAACTATGCCATTGCGAAAATGTATTTTTCTTTTTAACTTGTTAATTTCTTGTCTTACTTTGATTTTGGCTGGGGTTTTAATGGGGTTAATAATTGCGACCTTTGTGAGGGTAAGCGGCATAGAAAGTGGATGGATGAATTGTCTCTGTTTACTGTATCCTTGTTGTATCTTTAATTGTTGCAAACCCCTGAACTAAATGAATAGACATTTATCAACGAATTCTCAACCTCAACCATCAAAGTTTTGCTTCCTTTTAAAAACAGCAACCTGAGTAAAGGCAGTGGTTTTCTGTTTATTAAATCGTGTTTTTTTTTTACTGGCTGTTTGTTATATTATATTTTGTTCCACTTACCCCTTTTCCCAAAACATTTTAAATTTACTATTTAATTTAAACGTAATATTTGCCTGCTTCATTCACACCGGTTAGACTCCCTATTATTTGAGAGGACGCCCGATTGTAACTACGAGATTTGATTTGTTTAGATAAATCCTGCTGTGAATAAATATAAATAGCCTTCTTTTTACACTTCATCTTGTGGGTGGATGTTAAAAATAGCACATTTCTTTTCAGGCCTGGCTTCTATTATTCTTTTTATATTAGGGAGGTAGCATTGGGAAACACAGCTTGTTTTAATGCAAGCGAGGAATGTGTGGAATTCTGTCATTTATTTTCATCCTAGGTTGGAAATTTGAACTTGCAGCATTCGATTTCAATTAGAGGTGCTGTAAAAACTCAAAGACACTTAACGCTCATGCAGACTGCTGTTCTACTGCTATACTTCTCCAAGCCCATCCATAGATATAGCCATTCAGCAGCATGCTGCAAGCACATGTGTTTTAACTAACATACTGTACTCAACCTAGCAATGAACCAATGCGGACCACATACTGTAAAGGTCTAGGTCTCAGTCAGCTGTTGACGGTCAACCTGAGGCTCTAATAGCCACAGCAGCCAATGTTATGTCATTTTGATGGTGTGTACTGGTGTGCTTCATTGATGGTATTTTAGAGCTTGATGTCTGACCTCTCACCAAACATGAGGGCATCGCTGAGCAGATTGCAGAGTTTGTAGAGTCACTTCTCTTGCCTGCACTGAAAGGGCATTCTTGTCAGAATACACACTCTTGAATTATGATATTTTGATGCATGCAGCACTTTATGATACATTTAAAAATATATATGTGGTAATACTAATAATTAATATAATAATAATAATGATTGATTGGATTTATATGGTACTTTTCAAGACATTCAAACCAAGATACTATTATTGATTTACTCTACTTTCACACACTAGTGGTGGTAAGCTACATCTGTGGAGGTAGACTAGAAACATTGACATTTTTGTCAATAGCCTGCATGATCCTACCTCTTTGGCTGGGGCTCAGTGCTTGCATGCTCTGGCGTTCAGCATATATGAATATAATATCTTCAGATTTATCATTTATTTTATTTTACAAATGTTTACCCTTTACATTATGTCCTGTTGCTGTCACCTGTTATGGAAACTGTTCATGTATATTTGGAAGTGAGTAAACATACAAAATCAGCAGGGGGTCAAATTCCTGTTTTTTCCCACTTTAACTTACATTTGGAAACGTTAATTGGGAAATGAGTTAAAATCTGCATGTTTTGTAACAAACAAAACATATCTGTGTCGGATGTGTTCGTTTGTTGTTGCATGTTGTTATGACACATTCACAAGCAACTTGTGATTTATTAATGATGCCCTTTTTATGGAGGCAATAACAAAGCAATGTTGGGGCCTCCGATTGATTGAAGTTAAGCGGCAGTTTGTTGTAATTAATTAAATGTGTGTAGTTCTGTAGTTCTGTGTGTAGTAAATAAATTCCACTGCTGGTCTAGATCAGCCATTAAAGTTCCAAATTGTTGCCTATAAATAGTGTCACTCCTTAATTGTAGCGAATTGCTAACAGTTCATATTCAAGTTTCATCTGGCGCAGATTACCTGCAGCAAAGACAGGGACAATTACTTTTTGTTGGGCTGTTTGACTTATGTGAGTGATTATCATGCAACTTTGTAACAACATGTAACATGAGCCCAAGAGGGAGACTCTGAGGGTTGGGCAGTGGCATCTAATCTGGCAAAAAATACCAATCTGAATGTTGGTGAAAGTTGGGCAACCTCGCCTGCCTGAAATTAATGCATGTATTTCCCAAATGCGCGTTGCTTCTTGCTCCAGCAACAGTTTGGCGGATATTTCGACCAAAGGGGCAGTTTTACCACCACGCCTTCTGAAACCGAATGTTTTGAGCCATCCCAAACTTCTTTTAGGGCTCACTTCCAAATGCGCAAACCTCATTATCTGAAACTTTGGCATCGTTTAACACAAGAATACTACATTTTAACAAGTTCGGTTCTTTAACAGACATCACATTTCTGTCTGCAGGTTCAGGAGAGGGATGTGGGAAGATCATTCAGCGATTCCCCAAGAAGGACTGGGAGGGAACAGCCTTCCCTCAAGGGGTGGAGATGGTGAGTACTAAATTTAATGAAAAATTGTAATTGATTTATATATGTATATGTATTTATATTTAGATAACTGCTACTGCCTAATATTTGAGTACATTTTCATTTACTGTACAGTGTTACTTATCCTGGGTTTGCAGTTTTTGGGGGTGGGGTCAGGCGGTGAGCGAACTCTACGAGTCTCCCGCGGTTTATATTGGCTGCCAGATGTAGAGGGAATTTTAGGATATCAAACCTGCACTTTGCACCCAAAGATGAGCGTCATTATGCAAATCCCTCAGCAAATGAATGTGGTATTTGATTGGACTGAAATATTTACTAAACACAGATCGTAGTAATATAAATGGATGCATCAATGTTGTGAATTAGTTGTTACACCCCCCCTCCCCCTCCCCCTTCTTTGGTGGTGGGGGCGTTTTTCGTTCGCTTTTAGGGTTCTGTTGTGGTGTTTCCGGTGACTGGTGGGGTTTTGTTGTGTTGAAGGTTGATGTCTCTAGCGAGCAGGGGTCTTAGGCAGTGGAAAGGACCCACACTATTGACTTTGTTTACCACATGTGTTTTTACACCACATTACATGTAAACAAGGAGAGCTCATTTGCTCACGCTAAGCCACTTACGGCGCACTGCGGGTCATCTCTCCTCATTGGAGTGTTTTTTTAATTGGTTCATTATTGGTTCATTGAAGCAATTTTCTTGTGTTGTTTGATTTGTAGATATTGCTGTATTTAGTAATTATACAATCCCAGAGATGCACAGACATTGAAATTGCAAAAAAAAAAAAAAATATCAGCTCTGTTCTATCGTTTTAAGTACAAACAAGGCATGTCAGGATTTGCATTGGCACAGTTTTTGTTTTTTTTTGCCATTTTAAATTTGTCCAACTCAAGTGAATTCCATGGGATGGACAGTGGCATTTCCTGCTATTTATCATGAAATGTTTACTTAAAAGCTCTTCCTGTGCTCACTAATTGGGGAAGTTTTCTCATATTTGCATTATATTCACCCTTTCTGTCTTGGCCTTTGTGATATTAAGCTTTTCTTAGTTGCTTCTTCCCTTACTAGAAGGCCACTGGGGGTCTGTGACAAGGGATCTGTTACCCGTATCAGGACCAAATATTTGCTTATCAGAGTGGACAAAAACCTCTTAATTTTCAGGGCCACAAGAGCATGTAAAGTGTATCTTGCTGCAAAGAATATCAGTGTCTGTATTATATCAATGTTGTTCATTTGTCTTGGCTGCAGCACACAAGTAAGCTCAGTGGTCTTGGCAGCGAATGAGTGAAAACCACACGATGAGAAACCGGCACAACTCCTGAAAGTGCTAATCGCGATGTACTGCTGCAGTATTTTATTATTGGGAATCATATTACAGTGTGGTTATGCTAAATTTACTGTTGTCACACTGGATGTCATTTAAACACTGTACCCTTAAATGCTTATAGTTAAGGGAAGAATAGGGTAACAGGTTTTAAGCCTGTAAACGTTGACGTCAGGACTGGTAGTATGTTTAGATGAGTGAATTGACTGTTTAAAAGCCTGCCTGTGTTTAGGGCTTCAGAGACGACTCTTAACTTGTTTTTGCAACCCTGTCAGCATCTGGGTTGTAGACGGTGGTCTTTTATTAGTCCAGCGGTGTTCTTTATTTTTAATTATTTCTCACCATGCTCATGCTAATCACTGAAAACTGAGGTTTGATTACAATGCTGGTATTCAAAATAAGCCTACATTCAATTGAATTTGGGTACGTTTTCCACAGCATCCAACAATAAGTATTTATTCATTCATTTTCTGCCGCTTGTCCTCATCTCAGTTGTCTTTGGCCAAGAGGCGGGGTACACCCACATTCATTATGGACAATTTGGAGTCGCCAATTAATCTAACATGCATGTTTTTGGAATGTGGGAGGAAACCGCAGTCCCCGGAGAAAACCCACGCATGCACAGGGAGAACATGCAAACTCCACACAGAGATGGCTGAGGGTGGAATTGAACTCTGGTCTCCCATCTCTGAGGCCTGCATGCTACTATTTAAAGAAACTGCAAACATCATGATAAAATTGTTGTTTAATTGTAAAATATTAAGATGCACATTTCCACCTTCAGGTACAGGTCATTAAATCCTGGAGAATTTAACACACTCTTTTTGTAGTTCCCAGAAATGAGACATTAGGCATCTGTTTACCCTGGCACTTGACTCTTCCCAGTACTATAACAAATTTGTCCGGAGCGTTATGTTTAAAATATTTTTGTCATGAAAATCTTTTTGTGCAAGATACAGGCCGCTGGCTTTTTTTTTTGTTTTGTCACATCTCCCCCTCCTTCTCTGTCTCATAAGCGGAGTGTTTTGAGTTTGAGGAATGTCACGTAGGGGTCAGGGATCACAACCTGAGGTATTAACTTCATGAGCTAAGTGATATAGTGAAGAACAGCAGGTGTGCAGGCCAACAAGTTGCATAATATGGGTCATCTATGTATGCCAAGAGTGTAAACCATCAGGCATTCTTTAGAATCTCACTTTATAAGGCTAATTGTATTTATGCATGTGTTTTGACAGAATAAAACCTTCAAACACTGATCAAAGATTATTTACAATTACTGCAGCTGCCATAATTCTTGTTTATGGAGCGAGACTTAATACAATTGAGGTCAAGTGAGGTTGTTTTTCTACATTTCATTTTTATGATTTTTTTTAGTTTTTTGTTACATTTATTTTTAATGTATTTATAAGCCCTTGACATTTTAATTACAATGGTAAATTCTCTTTAGAAGTTAGTGTATTTGATACAACTTTGATACAACTTTTGATAGAATGTACACATTAGTTTACAAATACTGTCATAGTGACAAGCCAAGTACTTCCCAAATTTGTCTGAAAGATGGGGAACTTGTTGGGACTTCAAAATAGAAGGTTTGTAATGAAATTGAATGCATTTCTTTTGTCAAAGTTCAAACTTTTAGTGCGTCTGGGTGATAAAACAAGTTGGCTGCCCTGTCTGAGCTTGGTCTCTCATCCTCTATCAGGGTCCTGTGGGGTTTCATCACGTGTAAATATAGAAACACGACCACATGTTTAGCTAAATCTATTAGTTTAGTGTTTCCAGATGGCACTGAGGACCTGCACATTGTTTTTGTATCCTTGTGAGTGTGTTACATTTTTTTCGTTCTTCATCTTGGGGGGTGGGGGGTGGGGGGCACATTCCACAGTGCTTCTTCATTATACAGTATGTCATCCTCCACTGAAATTGAGAAGTACTAAAATCTATAATGCTCAGAGAGTTTGTTGCTCTTTGCTATGTATTCATTGGTAAGTCATTTTGTTTCTAAAATGTTGAAGTTTTGGAAATTGATTACCCAAATAATTTAAGTACTTCGATTACAATTTTTTTTTCTACTTGAGGAAACGTTTATGTCACCAAAGCACTTATGCCACCCGAAGGAAGCTGAGGTTTCAAGGCACAGGAGAATGCTCCAAGGCAACGAAAGATATGGAAAACAACATTTTGGAAAGGCTGAAAATGTGGCGAAATAGTAAGGTGAACACCATGAGGTGTATCCGTTGTAATGTAGCACTTCCATACCACAATGGGTGCCCAGTATGGGTGCCCAACAGGGGCCCAGTAGCCATCTGCCGACCATGGCATGGCTTAATTCTGGTAAACCTGTAGTTGCATTGAGTTGTATAAATGCACAGCCATCATAATGTAATATGTCATTTAGTCGTACTATAGTAAGAATTATTTATCTCCCTTTGCACTAAATAGTTTGTCTTGGATGACTTCTTCCTATGCAAAATCTAAATTTACGAAATAAAACGGTTGAGTATCTAAAAAAAATCAAACAATTGGTTGTTTATTATTAAGTCAAGTTCCAAAACTTGATTGATCGATACTTGATTACTAAAATATCCCATAGCTGCCGCCATAAAATTCGAAAAGAAGAAAGAAATGCCCATTTCTAAAATAAAATGACATCTACAAGAGTAGTAATAATATAGTTGGCTAACGGGCCTCAAGTGGTTTCATCATTATTTCCCAGTCTGAGGATCAAGGACAGGAAACATGGTTTCTTTCAGAAAATCTACCCTTCTACTATTTGGTCATGACAATGTTTGGTCAAGCGCCAAATGACAGGAATTCCATCTTTGAAGCTTTATCTAGATACACCATAGTGCTTAACAGGCCCACTCAGCAATTTGCATTTTGGCTTTGTTCTACGCTGGTATGTAGCCCATTATTGGCTGCAGATTTTCTCTGCTCCATGAACAAGAAAATGAGTCATTTACAAACAAGGAACACATCTGGTGAAAACAGTGCATGGAGTTGAGCACGAAAAGCATTTTGTGGTCACAACCGCCCCCCAGCAAACTAAATAACCACAGATGAGGAATGCACCAAGAAAAAGCGTTTACAACTTGTGTGTGCAAAAAATGTGTTTCTAATCTTTTCAGGCAAGTGATGGTGATAGGAACCAGCTCAAATCCTCATCTGTTATGGATGAGCCAGGTCTTTAGATGGAGGTCAGTATATTTCCATCACATTGTCTGATATAAAGACACAAATCCTATTGTGTTCTGGATTATGGATGGTGATATTGGAGACACCTGATGAAAAACCCATGCAAATCAAAAACCAGAAGAAAAGAATTTTTGGTCTTTTTTTTTTTTTAACACAAAATTATTAATTTGTTTTGCATAAAAAAAAATCAGAGGAGATGATTAAATAAGGTAATATATAATATGGCACATAAGAGGTAACTGAAATGGATAGCTTTTTCTGTTTATAATTGGTCTATCCTTCAGACGGTGTGTTTGTGTGTGTTTATGTTGAGTGTTGTCCTGGAAACAACACCTGCAAGGTCAGAGTGCCACAGAGTTCAGTGTTAAACTTGAGGACTTTTACATGTAGCCTGCAGACATTGTTCTAGTAACACACTCATTCCTGCTGTCTCTTCTCAGGTCATGATTCCCTGCAGTTAAACAATAAAACACACATTTTGAACAAAAAAACTGAACCAGACTGTAAACATTTGTTTCATTTCTGTTGTCTAAAACTGTGGCTCTGCCCCCCCATGAATCTATTCTGTCGTGACGAATGTAGCTTGCATTTACGGGAAGGATTCTGAAGTTGAAATTTCTAACTGTTGGTGTCATCCAGAAAATGGAAAATGAAACACAAACTTTTCACATTTGGTCAGGCTTATGCACGTTAAGTAAATGATAGTTCATAATTTGGCTTCCCCGTGACCTGCGGCTTTTGGCTAAGGTCAGCAATCAGCAATGCTGCTGATTGAAGAAAGAAATGTAGCATCATTTTATCTCTTGATGCATTGAGTCAAGTCACTGTAGTTTGACATGTCGCACTGCACGTCTGTCTCATGATGTTTGTAAAACATTCAGAGAAAATGTAAACAGTGCATTCCACATAGCAGGATGCTGTCCTGGCCAGTGGGGGAACGGGATCATGTGTTTGTCAGGAAGACCAAGACATGAGTAATCAATGCTTCGTGTGCCCCACTGAAGCTAAACACACCAGGAAACAAAGCTGGAGCTGTTGAGCAAGCAAGACTTTCCATGCCGAAAAGCGCTGTGAGGTCACCCGGAAAAGGGACAAGTTAAATTGAAGCCACAGGACACTGAAGAGCACACAAAGAGGATACTGGTACAAGTTTATTGCTGTCAGAGAAAACATAACACAACACATTTATTAAGTGGATTGATAGTGCCGTCGATCAACAATTTTTAAGGACAGGCTGAGTTATAACATAATGATCAATTCTGTGTGCGCTATTTGTCTGCAACCAGTCGAGGCACTGTTGATTCACCATTAACTAGGAACTTTCTCTGGGCACCATTAGGAGTTATTATGCACATTTTTTCGACCCTTTGTATTGAGTTGTGGACCTCTATAGAGCAGCTACACATAACCCGCACAGAAAGCTTTCCAGATCTTCCAGAATCTGTACCTACCTAACAGCTGTATGTCCTTGGATGTCCAAAGCAGTCTGTTTTAATTTATTCCACCAACAGCCCGCCTCCTGGCACGCCCACTCCTCTGTGATTGGTCACACTCTCAAGCGCTCCCAAAGACTTCAGGGCTACTGCCGAACCCCATTGTCTAATTTTGTCGGTATAGGAGTACATAATAAATGTTATTTGGAGAGCTACTTAAAAAGTGGTTAGGAGCTACTGGTAACTCGTGAACTACTGGCTGGAGACCCCTGACTTATCGTGTATGAGTGGTAACATGCGTAGGTCTGCGTTTACTGCGTGCAGTCGGGGATGTTAAAGTGACGAAATTTCTCATTTGGAGAAAAGCTGTAAGCAGACTGTAAATTATGACCTGGCTATGAATGATAATACTGTGATATGGAAGTGGCAGTGCACAAGGCATTATTGGAAGGGCATGTTAAGATCTTTAGGCACACATTCCAATCCAACCTACCTTGGTGTTCACACTGTGAGCCAGTGTCAGCGAGTGATGTATGACTGTTTTTCCAGTTGTTTGCTACTTGTCGATGTCCAAGCAGAAGCTGTAGTAACTCAACTTTTGATCAAATTGTACTTAACATTTGTCAAAACAATCCATGTAGATGTTAGGACTTGTCTACACACTCAATCACAGAACGGTTCTCCTGACGCTCATTGCATTTGGCTCAGTGCCAACTTTCAAGTACTTCAAGTACTGGTGGTCATCTGCTTCAAAACACACCTCATACATAGAAGAGATCTGTTGACAATTTAGTGACATGGTCAATATATTTTGCAATAAGGGTGTGCATTGGAGTGGGCAAAGTATTTCATTTAAATTTTAACATACAAGCTGGCAACGTGACTTGGAGTCAATCGTCAAGAGTACATTATCTTTTAAATAAATATAGAAAAAAAATGTAATCACTTCACTAAGCTCTGCCTTTACGGATTTCACACAAGTTTTGTACATGTCAGGAATAGCGACTTGGGAGAAATATGTTTGTGATGGCACTTGATATCTCTGGTCAAACTCCTTTTACCAGTTCCGAAAAAGCCCTCTTTACACCCAGCATTAACAGAGAGTGTGCATTTTGCGATATATTGCATAGTGGCTGCAGTTAAAGCTTTGTGTCGCCTCAAAGTTTTCTCATAAGGAGTGACAGAAGCGAAATTTTCATTAATGCACGTTTGAGAATTTGCCTTTACATTTACCTGAGTAGGCTGTGCAGTTTTAGATCGCAAATACATAGCATAAAGGTCCTGGTTGTTGTGTTGTAGGTGACTGTTTGTTGTGTTTCCCCTCAATGGAGCCACTGTTTTGCAGCATGACTTGCAAAGAACTTGTGTTTGTGATTCGTCCTGTGTTGTAAAACCAAAGTAGTCCCAAATCCTAGCGGCGTAGTGTCGTGAAGAAGCTGACCTTTGGTCTCCATCTGTCAGTCCGTTACCTGCCCAAAAATGTTGCCACAATCTACTGTATATAAGACTACGTACATTTCACAAACATCTTTGTCACTTTTAGGCTTGTTCAAGGAGATACGATTTTGACATCCTTGCTGGTATTGATTGTTGAAGCGTGGCCCTAACTATTTGTTCCATATAGAGTAGGAAGAGGTGTTTATTTACTTGGGTGAAAGATTCAGAATCTTTTTTGAAAAATGTCCTTTTGGACTAGCTTTAGCATCTGACAGTATAACATCATTTAGCAGTGTATTACATTCATGTCTGACATTTTTAGCTCTCCTTGTGAGGTTCTAAAGATGGCAGGGTTATGTGCCTGTTAAACAATTCAGGAACAGCAAAGCCAATCAAGCCTGTTTCAGTATCTTTCAGATTCAAACTTATGTTTGGATCTGTAGTAAAATGTGTTTTTATATTTGCCTTGTGCTGCCATTGTGCTGATTAGTCCCCTTCTGAATGTTTGAATAAAAAGCATTCCCACCATTCAACCACCTGTATCATTGAAAGAGATCATAGCATGAAATCACATCTGGCACGTTCAGGGATCCTTGGCATATGGGGACATGGCTTTGGTCTCACTTCCATTGAAAACATTTAGGTGTTTATTTTGGAGTGAGAAGCTATAAACACAATCAAATGAACTATAGAACATGTGCCACAGTGCATGACTTAAACCTTCCCCAAGCAGGGAGATTGTTTTCCAGTTGTTAAGTTGCTTTTAGACAGATTCTAATAAACAAACACCATGACCTGTGACAGTTTTTATTTTTATTTCTGCAACAAATATTACCGTGCTGTACAAAAAACAGTTTCGGCCTATATACACGTCACAATACTGATGTTTGCATTGCATTTATCCTGTATCTTAAGCCATTAATATGTGTTAAGCCTTTGCCCTTTTTTGGAATTCACACTTAATGTGTTTACTCTGGAGATGGAAGCTGAGATTGGACATCATGTGTTTGGTACATCAATAGTGATATCCTTTATTATTGTTTTAGAACAACATTACATACGCTCCGGTGACCATGTGACAAGAAGGTGTTAGTGTGCACATTGTATTTCCTTTCCTCACAAAGGACTGGCTGCAACACAAGCATACGCATCGTGGGCGGGTTTTAGACTTCTTCCATAGCTTCATAGGTGTTTGCTAAGATGATTAGCAGCAGAAGCGTTGTTGTAGCCTACGGTGTATAAATTATCAGAGGCCTCTCTAGGCGGTAGAGGAAGCACCTGTTCCGTAGCAGGGTCATTATCAGCCATTATCTTAGTGCATTCTAAAGTCTGGGGCTCAGCACTCTGACGCAGTGTTTCATTGTGCTGATCTGCAAGCTCAGGATAAAGCTGTTTACACCACTCGTTTCATTCATCACTCTTTGAGTCCAGCATGTTTTTTTGTTTTTGATAACATAACATACGTACATACATAACTGGATATCTTAAAGGGCAACTGCACTTTTTTTTTTAATATTGCCCGTCATTCGCAATCCTTAAGTCAAACGTGAACACATATTTATATCCTTTTTCTGTGCATTATAACGTTACTGTGTTACTAGCACAGCTTTGCTTTACAACAGATGAGTCGGGCATATTCTGTCTGTTCCGGTCTGTTCCGTCAGTTGCATTGCAACTGTATGTCTAAATTCAAAGAGGAAAGCGAGAAAAGACAGTATTTAGTTATACCATTGACTGAAATTGGAATCTGAGTGGGGGATATTGGGGGAAGGATTAGGGGAAGAGAACCAAAATGATGAGCGCACCCACTTAATCAGCTGGAAGTGCTGGATGAGCCAAATAGTCATCGGATTCAGAGATAGCTCATTGGCTATAGCGATTGTGATTGCAACACTAATCAATAGGTGTGTCATGAGACACCTAACTCACGGTGCGAGACAATACATGAGATGGGGCCAACGAAAAGAGTGTTTAACATTGATTTTAAGAATAGTACATTAAAAAATATGGCTGTACAAGCGGACGTTATTATTCATAAAACAATGCCGCTGACATTACACCGGAGTAGTGTCACACACTGTACAGCCTCAAACAAATCATATTCCCATATTCCCATATTCCCGGCAACCACCCAACATGTTTGACATTGTCATAACATGTTGATTTGTCTGAGCAAACGATTGCATTGCAGCAGTGGGATAATTTAGTTAATTATGTTTTGTTATCAGTGTTGCCTAAAGACAGGTTACTGTAACTGTCCCAGGACAATCCACAAACTTTACTTTGTTTCTGAGAAGGAACTTTGGTGCTGCTGACTATGTTTCAAATACGTACTTAAACTATGATTCAACTCTATGATTCATAGTTCAGGTGAACCCCTATGAGGTTAAGCAAGCAAATGTTCAGTTCTAAGTTTTTGGAAAATATTGTGTTTGTCAAACTCTTTTAGACACACACTAAGGCAAAATAAAGTTAGGTTTATGTTTAGGAAATCCATGCCAAAAGAAGAGGCTTTTGGGTTTGAGTTCAAGAATTTCCTTCCACATCAATAAAGTATTTATTTCAATATTTTTTCACTTTTCAGACCTATAAATGTTAGAATACTTGTGTTAAACCATGCCAAAGTTTCAGATAATGAGGTTTGACTGACCCCTGAGAGAAGGTTTCCTTCAGGTTTGAAGGAAGGCGAACTTGCCTCAAGACGCGTGCATCAGGCAGAAATGGTTGAAGTTGCAGATTCCTGACCAGCAAGCGAAAAATATGGGACTGTTTTGGGACCATGTGCGAAGCTGGACTAGCCACTAAACTGTTGCTGAAGCCTTTCCAACGTTAATACAACGTCAATACAAAGGGCAGAAAATGAGCACAATAGGTCCCCTTTACTATAACCTAAGATGGGATACATTCTTCTGACAGGAACCTGTCTGTATAGAATGGAAAAAAATGAAAGTTCTATATCACATATTGAGCCTGTTTCTGGGCATTGCTTGGCTACAGCAGCTTGACATTGACAATACAATACAAGGTATTTTTTCTGACATTGCATTTCCTACCCATATGGCATTTATAAAGCCAAAATTGCACGCAGAAGAATTCAATTTTCTTTGACTCTTCCTGTTCTGACGACTAAACTTTTTTTCTTATTTGTGCGGTTCAGACCATCATGGCCATCTAAAAATATCTACCCCTAAAATGAACCATGTGTGCACAACATTGCATAACACATTTTCGAAGTGGAACCAGAGTTTTTTGAAGTTAAGAAGAGAAAAGTGCATCAGTTTTGGGCAGCGACGTAACAATTTACAAACATTGTTGCAGGATGGTGACTTTGTTTGCAATAGCAATGGGTAAAGAGGGTGGGGGATGGGAGTTTCGTCAAGCCATTTGGCCGAATCGCTCTGTGGTTGTTTTGACCACGACTCATCCTGCAGACCTCATAATATGGCACTTCTGGGCAGGCAGCACGCCACTAACCTTTTCACCCCATCTCTGGCCCCTGACCCCTCACACTCTACTTTCCGTCATTGTGTTTGTCTTCCTGCTATGCAGCTCTTTCAAATGAATGAGGAAAGTTGAAGGAAGAGGATGATGGAAATAAATGGGAGAGCACATTTTCCTGAGCATATTGTCTAGGGTACTTCTCATTCAATCAGGCTGCTTGTGCATGTCAACCAGTGCTGTTTTGACATGATCTTATGAGATCTCTCACCTTGGAAAACACCACTTCCCAACTTCCCATGCATGACACCATCGAGTTATGTGTTGTCTGAAGATGATTGAGTTATATTACAGCTTGTGATGAGCTTCTTGCATGATTGGATGAAAATAAGATGACAGTTATTATTACAGTTACCAGTGGAAGCAATAATACCAATCCATTCCTAATTTCAAATGTAACGTGATCATTTGCTATGCGATATACAGAGGAAAATGCATCTTGTTCAAGCTTTGTCACTACAGAGGAAGACAAAGCCTTGTGATACTGTCCTCTCTTTCAACGGTCCTGAGTCATCCTCACCCCAGTTATATTTGGAGTTGGTAGGTCTTACCAGATAGAAGCCTCGTCACAGTACGAGAATGTAAATGGCATTTTTATTTTAAATCAGTGATGCCCCTTGTGTGCCCAACTGTGGCGATGCTTAGCGGGTCAAATTGCAGATCTTGTATCACAGGCAAAGGTGGTGAATACAGCAAGCGGGTGGGAGTCAGTCATGCCTGGCTACAGCACATGATGTGACGCAGCAAGTTTAGCCAGAGGGCACTAGTTTTCTCGACTCTGACATCAATACAGCAAGCGTGTCCTGGAGTTCCAGTGTCACTTGACTGCAGTCTAATTTCAGAGCAGGAGATGCCCTGTCTCGTGGTGGGGAGTAGTGGGTGAGGGTTGTTCTATGCTTGCCGTACAAAGGCTACGTTCTCCATGGTGACCTTTGCACCTGCTTCACTGAGCTCACATACAGTACAGCTTGTGCATGATATTATGTGTCATTCCTTCACTTGTAGTTTTCCCAATTTCCGAGTCTTCAGTTTTGAAAAAAATAGCACTGACAATATACATAGGTGTTGACCTCGAGATATGAACGGTAGCTGTGACCTTAAAGCGGAACTGCACTTTTTGGGGAATTTTGACCATCATTTACAATCCTTATGTGAAACATGAACACATATTTATTTCTGAAAGTTTTCTCGTGTTCATTCATTCATTCATTTTCTACTGCTTATCCTCACGAGGTTCGCGGGGTGCTGGAGCCTATCCCAGCTGTCTTCGGGCGAGAGGCAGGGTACACCCTGGACTGGTCGCCAGCCAATGACAGGTTTTCTCGTGTTATAATGTACAAAAAAGGGAAAGAAATATGTGTTCATGTTTCACATAAGGTTTGTGAATGATTGGCAAAATTCCAAAAAAAGTGCAGTTCCCCTTTAAGGTGAGATAAGCTAGCTTGTGATCAGGCATTCAATACTCAGGCTTGGAGGATAACACTGTATTGAGCTGTAATTGAGCTTGCCCCTCTCTCAGTGGCTCTTCAGATGTACCCCTGAGCAAAGCCCTTAAGCTCCTCTTCTCTGAATGGTCAGCCGAGCAGACTGGTGCTTAGACTGGTCAGGTTCCAGGTGTGAGTTTGTTTTACTGCATTGGGATCGTAGCAACTGGGTTTACTTTAGCTGGCATATGCCTAGTTATAGCTTGTAGCATTGTAAGTCACAAAAAATGTGTTTTAGTGGTATAACTATTGTGTGACAGAAGATTTAGAAATGTGAATGCAAATGTGTAATTTGGGTTGTTAGCACAAATTATTATTGTCTTGTGAATGGATGGGATGGATGGTCAAGTGTAGGCCTGCAATTATGGAATTTTAGTAATCGAGTATTCTACGGAATTTTTTTTTGCTTAATCGAGTAATCAGAAAAAACATTTTTACTTGTTCAAGAAGCAATAATTAATTAAATAATTAAAAGAAAAATGTTTCCCTAAACCAGTCAGTGTGCACAGGTGTGCCATGAGGAATTATCCAATATCAGTTTTCTTTTTAAATTAACATTTATTAATCATTTTCTGCAAATATATGCCATTGTCGAGTGTCCGTGGTGTAAAGACTGGCAGAGCAATGTAATATGCATCTGTGTGGCAACACGTAGCTGATTGGTTAGTGGTGTGCCGCAAGATTTTTCCAATGTAAAAAAACGTGCTGTGGCTCACAAAAGGTTGAAAAGCACTGCCCTAAACAATGAAAGACCAATTTGTTTAATTTTTTGGGTTAATCAAGGTTTTATTTTTTCAGTAACTTTTTCACCCAACCTACATGACATAGCAGCTTAAAATAAGCTCAAAGACCCGCTTCCTTCTTCGTCCTTTATGTGGGTGACATATGAACGTTGGTGACGTAAGCGATTCTTCCAAGCAGAAAATGTTTTTAAATATTTTTGTAATCAAGGTACTCAAATTATTTGACTAAATGTTGCAGCACTAATCATGTGTGAACACTATACTACAAACTTTGGTGCACAATAGACAGGCAAACTGACACCAGTTGAAGACTCGGTCTGCTTTTTTGTACACAAACTCAAATTAGTTCACTTAATCATCAACCATGAGTGGTAATCGGAGGAAAGGTTTTCCCTCTCATTTTAGAAAGTCGTTTTTGCAGGCTTGAGCTCTTTTGCAATAGCCAAATATGCCTCCAATTCTGAACCCAATTGAGCTCCTGGAGGACATCCTCACGGGAGATGGGGGAGAGAGATGGGACACCTTGTCTAACATCCACTACTTCAGCATGTCATCATAGAGTGGAAGAGGATTCCAGTCACAACCAGTGCAGCTCTGGTGGATTCCATGGCCAAGAAGGTTAAGGCAGTACTAGATAACAATGGTGCTTACACTAAGACGCTTTGGACACTGTTTGTACATATTCACAGTGAGGTGTACTCACTTGTGTTGTTGTGTTCACAGCTGGTTGTGTGTTGAGTCATTTTCAATAGATAGTAAACCTGTACAGTGACAACTCAAACTTTTATCCATGTAGTATTGTCCAATGAAGAATTTATTTTTAATGTTCTGTTAGTTGATGGATAGTTCAAGCACATTTCAGATTGGTGTCGAATTGAGGAAGAATGCTGTAAGTCAAATTATTTGTGTTTCTGCGTGTCCACATTTCTGTTTCGCTGTGTCATTCATACCTCATTCAAATCGCTGTTTGCAATCATTAAGCTGACAATGATGAGCCTAAAATTTGTGTCTGTGTGTGTGTTTACATTCACAGTGTTGTGTTTGACTGACTGGAAATGTTTCAAGTTCACTGTTTAAATAGAAGGCATAAGGCATTTCTCTGTTTATACTGAATTGATGATAAACACTATTTGTGGAATACACTGTAGCTTCTCTCTTTTTATAGAAGTCTACAAAAGCCGAATCTGAATTGAAGATGCTTGATGCAATCTAAATACTTTATCGTTTGTGCTTTGATATCAGCACCTTTTATGTATAATTACAAACTGCAATTTTGAATGAGAGCCAGAGAAATAAACATAATTACAATGTAGTCAATGATTTACAGTATCCCTTCCACATGCATTAATCAAGCTGCCCAATTGTAGCCCTTTTATAGGTTCCATCATCTACATTCATGTTGAATAATTCTTTGTTTTAGTTTGGCAGCTTTAAGTGGATCGTTAAATTATGTGTTGAAGTTATCGCATCACCAAATTTTATTAAAAGTGTTTCAACACGCTCCAAATCTCATGTCTGCATCCCCACTGACCCATAGGCCAGATAACGACTGACAGGAAATATTTGAATATCAGGGAACCATCGCCTCCCCCATATGGCTGTGCGTGTCGTTCTCGCATGTTCATACTCACCCCGCACATAAACAGCCACACACACAGGATGCCATATCGACTGTGATCTTCTGAGTTATGTGTTATCAGCAGTGTTAGGCTCTCCTTTTTGACAACAATGAATGGCATAGTTGGAATAGCTTCAGACAGGTGTGTGTGTGTGTGTGTACATGCTCCACTCAAAGAACCACAATGCATGTTTAACAGATTTCCTGTAAACTATTGTATCTGCTCGAATATGATGGCATCCTGGTTGAAACCTTCAGGTTGAACAAGCTCCTTTCCCCCCCAGCCATTTCCACTCTTAATCTCTATTCCTTCCTTTTTCTATACTCTGCTTCACTTCAGCGCTGTCCCTCTTTGTCTCTTAGGCCATAGGTTTCTCGATCGTAATGATGTCACTTATCAGTATGCACGATCTGGACAAGGCCATTGTGACATCAGGCCCTTACCCCAAAAGAATATATAATCGGTCCCCTTTTTGCACCAGGAGTGTAATGAAATATGGATACATATATCAAACGATTGCAACATTTAACCCTGAAATGTATTATTGATGCACTCTTTTCATGTATCCCTTTTTTTAGGATTAAAATAGATACGATCAACTTCTTTCACTGTCATCCAGGAGGAGTTGCTCCTGAGAGTGGCAGAAAATTGTACGGAAGTTAAAGAAGAAGAACGAACAAACGAACTTGGGCAGTGACGCTTAATAGAAAGATACAACAATCCTCACTCGAGTCATTCTCTGTCTCTTTCTGGTGATTACGTCACTCCACTATATTATACTTAAGTGTTTATTTTTGTTATGTTTCTACGTATAGACATGAGATGTTGTGTTTTCTGTTTAAAATAGTTAAAACAGCCGCACAGTGGTTGAGTGGTTAGCATGTAGGCCACACAGTCAGGAGATGTGTAAGATTTTGTGAATCTCTGGTGTTTGCATGTTCGGCCCATGCATGCATGGGTTCTCTCTGGGTGCTCTGGCTTCCTCCCACATTCCATAAACATGCATGCTTGGTTAATTGGAGACTCTAAATTGCCCATATGTGTGAATGTGAGTGTGAATGCTTGCTTGTCTATGTACATATATGTGTCCTAAGATAAGCTGGCGACCAGTCCAGGGTGTACCCTGCCTCTTACCTTAAAACTGCTGGGATAGACTCCAGAATACCAGCAGCCCTAGTGAAGACAAGCGATACAGAAATATTACACAACAGCTTAAACTACCAACAAAGTGCTTTGAGTTTAGTTTTCTTTAGGACACAAATGCAGCAGCTTTGCATCTACTGCATGTTTAATTAGAAAGTGTGACTGAAGGTTGTTGTGCATATTGCGTATCTAATGCATCAGTAATCATGATAAAAAACTTGTGATTTCTGTGTTTGGAAATACAAGCATCTATTTGAGAAGTATTTTGGAAGAGCTTGATTCCCTAAGTCCTCACACCAAAGAGCTTAATCATAATCAATATCATCATATGTTGAGTTCAAACGTAGTTTAAATTAAAACACGAACCCCAACCATTGTACCGTAGACATTGTCAGGACAGGAAACTATTTATCTATTTTTCCTAACTCATCATCAGATAACTATTTAAACAACTGCAAGAACTGCATTTTAAGTGTTGGTTTCACAAATTGTCATTGGAATTCAACCATTTATGTGGCTTTTTTTAATGATGCTGATTTCCTTCATGCCAAGACACCTAATTAGCGAAGGCATTTTTTGTGGTTTTCAGTGACAATAAATGTGACCACGCCACTTCCAGCTCTGATGAGTAAATATTGTAGTACAGAAACAGGAAATCCTATTTGCAAGAACTGGTAAATATGCCCAGATTAATAAAGAATTCAGGAGCCCCACTTAAAACTGAAGAGTGACTTTTACACGATTGAAGCAACAGATACAACGACATAGGTGTCTTGCTGTAGTGTACAACATTCTAATAGTATTTTCTAATATTTGCAGTTCTGCCAGCCAGGAGGTTGGAAGCTGTCCAGGGAGAGGAAAGCCCCTACCTTCTTCACTGTTGTGTTAACAGATATTGAATCAGACCGACACTACTGCTCCTGCCTCACATTCTATGAGGCTGAGGTCAATCTGCAGGTAGGCTTGCATACATGCAACTACATACACACACACACACACACACACACACACTCTTCTGGAGTTAGTACATCAGTCATGTGATGAACAATTAAGAAGATTCTGTGTAACTGAAAATTCACCCTGCCTTACCCCTGAACCGCTGCACGAGCCGCATTAATCCTGATTTAATGAAATTTCAAGTCCACATTATAGATGGTCCTGATAGTGAAATTAATTTTGTGAACACTTATGATGAATGTTAGGTGCATCTACTGTGGTGTGTCTCCTTTGTGACTCTTAACAGCCATCAGGGATATTTTTGGTTGAGCAATATGTATCTCATTTCTGTTTTCCATTTATGGATTATCATTTTGTTTTTAATGTTCTTTGGCACTTTGTTTTTATTTGAAGGAATGCACATGTGTGACATCTTCCAGAATTAGTAGAAAACAAAGTCCTGGATGGATCCAGCAGGCTAATAAAAGGCATACTGGATGCTGATAGAAAAGATCCAATGAACCTGTGGTCACCCTCAGCTTTATGATTCACTCGTGCATACAAGTTGACATCCCCATCTATCATTAATCACAACAAATTCAATTGGACTTGATTGTGGATGACCTTGTTAAAGTCTCTCGCAACCAAAAGCCCCCAGAATACCAAACTAATAGTTTCATTGTGTATGGCGTTGTGAGAGTCCTTAAATGTCTCCTGTCACTCTGCCCATTGTGATTTCACATCCTTTCACATGTGCAAGGCAGTCGTCAATCACATTCCAGTTAGTTCAACAAATAATTTGTTTTGTTGAGTTAGAAATTGAACCTTGTACAATAAGTATGTATCACCTAACAAAGACCGAACAAGTCACTGCAGAAGAATCTTTAGAATCAACAATTGTTAGCGTTGTTTCCTTCTTATTTAACAGTTAGATCTTGTTTTGTGAATCAGACCACAATTATTGACATGCCTCCTATTGTACAACCAAGCGCAAATTCCCCTACTGATTTCAATGCAACAGAAATGAAGGAATAGCCCTGTTGTGTGCCGTGGTGGGGTATTTTTGGGGAGGGAGACAAATTACATCCAGCTATGTTTGTTACTTGGTGTTAAGGTCCTTAGGTGATGAACTTTACTCAGTCTGTTGTCTCTCACCCTAACACTTATGTACAGCAGGTATTTGTAATTTTATTTAAGGTTCCAGGATGTTTTTGTAATTTTGATGCGTTTATTCCATATTTTTGATTAATTGTTACTTTCAATTTTTGATGAAACAGTAAGATGAAACTCGAAATAGTTTGAACTCCATTGGCAGAGCTTTCATTCATTCATTCATTCATTCATTCATTTTCTACCGCTTTTTCCTCACGAGGGTCGCAGGGGATGCTGGAGCCTATCCCAGCTGTCTTCGGGCGAGAGGTGGGGTACACCCTGGACTGGTCGCCAGCCAATCACAAGGCACATATAGACAAACAACCATTCACACTCACGTTCATACCTATGGACAATTTGGTATCACCAATTAACCTAGCATGTTTTTGGAATGTGGGAGGAAACCGGAGTACCCAGAGAAAACCCACGCATGCACGGGGAGAACATGCAAACTCAGAGATGGCCAAAGGTGGGATTGAACCCTGGTCTCCTAGCTGTGAGGTCTACGCGCAATCTTGTTGAAACCACTATTGATACTAGCCACATTTGGCTAAAAAAAAGTGTGTTTTAAGCTAAAGGGAAGCATCTCAATTTGATGATAGCTAAACTGTCAACAACATAAGCTGGGGGTTTCTTACAATAAACATTGTAGGTTGTTTTAATTTACATCCCCATGTTGTTGTTTCAAGTACATTTTTGTCAACTCCTTGAATCATTCTCTTATCCTGACAGTTTATACTTTACAATCATTCTTTTATAACTAATGTAAAACAGATTATAACAAATTCGAAATACGGGACCGTGTTAAGCATAATACCACCTTTTTGTTTAGTAAAACACAGCCCGATAAGGAGCTGGGGCTATATTTGGCCTTGTCCTGACATCATTCCCCGGAAAAACAAACACACATTCCTCAATTCTACATAAGGCACCAAAGAGCCTCTAGAAACGTGATATTGTTTGAACATTCTAATCCTTATATGCCCAATTAAATTCCAGAGGGAGTCCAGACAGGTGGTGGGGGGGAATGTTTTGGGTGTAATAATTGAGCCAAATCCTAAGAATAATGCTGGAATATGACCCCCATCTGAATGGGATACCTGATCCAATACTGTATAGACCTGAGCTACTTCTGGCATGTTTTCTCTGTCTGAAGAAATATACCAGATTGTGATATGGGCTTTAGTCAGGAATGAACATTGAGAAGTTGGTGCATGACTGTCCTGATTGAGGATCCAAAAAGATTAGAACAAGACCATTCTTTACTTGTACAATGAGCTTATATCAGTTTTGAGTACAAATGGTTTAATCGCAGTATTAATTACTTTTACTTTTTTGATTTGTACAGAATTGTTTCAACATAGTGCGACTGTTCTGGCCTCCGTCTTGTCATCTCTGTATTAGCACTGATGTTTTACATTTTTCTATGATGGCGTGGGGCTCAACATTAATCTGATGGATTATTCTTCATGTGTTAGGTGTTCCATATGGAAAGACTGAGACGAAAGATTATGAACAGCATTATCTTTAATGAATCAAATATAGAAAATAATTCTCTTAACCAGCCAAAAACTTACCTTGTCTAATGCGAGTTTTATTACTTCTGACAGGGATGGTATGTTTATTCTGTCTCATTTGAGTCATCTCTAAAATTAACTACATTGCTTAACGTTCAACACATTCATGGCATTATCAGTGACTGGAATCTTTATATCACTGTGATTAACCAACTTAATGCAAAGGTTGATCACTAGGATATGTTTTTTGTTGTGTACAATTATACATTTGTGGTATTTCTCTAAACACAATGCAATGGATGTAAAATGTTAAAGGCGCACCCTGACTTTATGATTTACATTGGTAACACAAATGTGCCAGTGTATTTATACACTGTGCTTATAGTTTTAAGTCCACGGCACGTGCTTGAACTGTTTCATTAAAATTGCCTCTTTTTTTATATCCTAGGGATCAAAAAGTATTGAGGTTGATGGGGATGAAGATGAAGAGGTGGAAGAGGATGGCCTGATCCAACCAGCCCAAGTGTTTGCTCCAAAAAGTCTCATTCTTGTCTCGAGATTGGATTATCCAGAAATATTCAGGGTAATAAGTCACTATTTGATTACATCTTGATTTATGAATTATTTGTCTGTTGTAGAAGCAGTGTTGTCTTTGGCAACCATTTTATTTTTAGTCTTTTGGACAGAAATGCTTCTTGTTTTGGTCACGTTTTAGTCTGTTCTGTATCTGATAGCTACAAAAAAGGATCTCTCACTTTTTTAATATAGGTTCCACTTGTCAATAAATGCAGTTAACAATTAGTTGAAACTGTATTTACTGTATGTCCAGACTGCTGCTAGTAATATTCTGTTATGAGCCCATAAATAGTATCTCACAAAAATGAGTACACTTCTCACATTTCACCGACCATTTTATATCTTCTCAAGGGACAATACTATAGAAATAAAACCTCAATGACTTTGAATATTATGTGTACACCTTATATAGCAGTATAGCCTTTATTCATCACTGAAAGTAGTCGTCAAAGTGTCAGTATTTTGTTTGAGCACCTTTTTTGTCTGGGACTGTCTTCATCCTCTTGGGCATGGAATTCACCAGAGCTGTACAAGTTGTTACAGGAATCCTCTTCACTCCTCCATGATGACATCACAGAGATGATGAATGTTAAGACACCTTGCACTCCTCCACCTTCTGCTTGAAGATTCTTCAAAGGTGCTCGGTTGGGTCTGGATGAAACATATTTGCCCACACCATCACCTCCACATCTCTAAGCAAATCTTGGAGATGTGTTTGCGGTCATGTTAGAAAACTGCCACATGACCCAGTTTCCCAAGGGAGAGACTCATGTTTCATTTCATCATATTTGACATTTTGACAGACATGACACTACCACCATCATGCTTGAATGTAGACGAGACACAATTATTTAGATAGATTTTCAGCAGATAAATCTATACTGCTATAAAAGCTGGAACTCTAAAGTATATTAAAGTTTCCTTTGTAATAGTCCCTTGTTGATCTACCGTAATTAAAATGCTTTTTGAAATGTGGGGGGTGTACTTAGCATAGTACGATACTGTATGTCATCATGACAACTCATTTAACATGTTGAATTAACTGTATGTCTCCTGTTGTTCTTCCAGGGTTGTTTGGGACTGATCTACACTGTATACACTGATAGTTTGAGTTTTCCTTTGGAGGGTTTGGTGGCCAATCTCTTTATATTCCAGGTTCCTGTGGCTGGAGGATCGCAGGTATGTTTCACTTCAAGGAACTTTTAAATGTGATTTTTGTCTGGTACATTTGTGGTGACTTTCGGGCGGAGGTGGGAGCAAGTCAGTGTTTTACAAGTCTTAAGTAAAGTCATGCATGTCCAAGTCAAGTTTCAAGGCAAGACAGGTCGAGCGAATTCACAAATAATAGGCTTGAAATTTTTGAGTCCTTACAAGTCATAACCAAATAAAATTATATTTAACTGTGTATATATGTATTCAATTTGATAAATACAGTGAATTTATTTTGAATTTTCTTCTTCAAGACCAGTGTGACAAGAGTTAATCACTGAAAAGAGTGCTGACAGAGCATGCTGAAATTACTCATTTGTTGTTTGGTACTAAAACCAACAGATGCATTGAATGTGGCAGAGTCAAATGGAAAATATGTTTTCTTGCTGGAAATTACTTAAGAGTTCCCCTTGTGGGACTAATAAAGGCATATGTTATTTTAACGATCATCATTGAGGTCCTTACATTTAGCTGTTAGTGTTCTACAACCACTTTCTGACTTTTTTCACTTAAGCTCACTTGATACTTACCATGTCATCACGAGTAGACAACATTCATTATGACATCAACTTGTGCATTCCATCTTTGAATAATTAAATGCCCACTCGCCACTAATGATGATTATTGGAAAAATACAAATTCTTGTAAGTTGTGACTTCAGCATCTGTTCAAACAGTTGTTTATATGCTGTAAGAGAAAGAATTTGGTATGTCCCCAGCATGACACCACTTTAATTTGCAGCTCCTTAAGTGTGCCTTTAGGCAGGGGAACAGACACATTAGTCAACCTCGCACATGGTAAAACTTACAGCTACTGGATGTAAGGAATTGGATGAATCAAGAGCTCTGCAAACTTTGTTGATGCGTCTTTCAAGGCAATACCCACCATTCTCCTGCGAACTACGATTACTATCCCATCAGTAATTTTATCTGTCAAGTCATCAATCTTGCACACTAATAGAATACAGTTATGTAAAGAATTGAAATATGTTGTTTATGCAGCCTCTCTCATTGTATAGGCATTGATGTTTTGTTAAAAAGGATCTATTGTGCTTTTTTCCACTTTTCTGACCTATAAAAGTAGTTAGAATGTTGGATTATCAACTTAAACGATGTCAAAGTTTCAGATAATGTGGTTTGCGCATTTGAAAGTGAGCCCTGAAAGAAGTTTGGGATGGCTCAAAACGCTCGTTTCCAGAGGGCGTTGCAAAACTGTTCCTTTTTGATGTCACAGAGGAGCAGGCTTCCCTATGGCCGTCCAACACATATGGCTCTATGTTAAAAGCGGACATTTTAAAAAGATAAATCGCTCCTAGAAAGTTGGGCTTGCAGCTATCGGCACAACGAGTCATTTCAAGCACTCGAGGGTGTGACCAACCACAGCGGAGTGGACGTGCCTGGAGGTGGGCTGTGCGTGGAATAAATTAAAACAGACCATTTTCGCGGGAAGCATGAAATCCAAAGAAATACAGCTGAATAGGTGCAGATTCCAGAAGAACTAGAAAGCTTTTTGTGCTGGTTATTGTGTGTAGCTGCTCTATTAGAGTCCATAACTCAATACAATGGGCAGAGAAATTAGCACAATAGGTCCAGTTTAAGCATGTAGTATTTCTGCCGATGAGGCACAATATTATTACACTGGTGTCAAATCCAAGTCCAACAAAGCGATATGTTCTTGCACCGTTTTTTGACCTTTTTTGCATTTTTTTGTACAGAAATTGTTTAGCCTGGGAGCAGGTGACCGGCAGCTTATCCAGACTCCTCTGAATGACACGTTACCCGTCACATGCAAGAGTGTTGCTCTGCTCTTCCAGCAGCTAGGTGGGTCCTGACACTTGAAGTACCATTAAGTAATTATTTGATAGGAAGACTCCATAATGTTTTTCTTCCGTGTCACTTTCCCAGTCTGCTTATGGCAGTGTATAATTGTTAATCTGATGTAGCATTTATTGCAAATATCTAAACTGTTCATTAAGTTGCGAAGATTTTTTTAGGTTTTGTAGTGCTTAACCTCTTAAAATAATATCTTTAAATCATATTGCTGAAATCCTCATTGGGGTTTATTTAATTTGGCATCTTAATAGCTGTGACATGATGTGGTGTAGGTTAATTCTGTCTTGAACCTTATCAGATTTTCCAAGCCCCAATTATTTTGACTAAATCACAATTACAGATTTTAAGACTCTGGAGACTTTTGGATTAATTCTATTGTAAACTTGTCTGAGGCAAGATTATATGCTTTTTGTCCCCTCAGTGATTCTGTAATTTGGTCTAAGAAGGAACAAGCACATGATGAAGATTTGATGCAGTTTGTTGGGCTCACGTTGCTCAGTTTGCACAATATGTTAATCTTTTATACCTTAAACTATTTCTGTGACCAGTACAGTATGTGCCTGCTATGCTGTGATTCCTGCTTACAACCATTTATTAATTAAGATATACTGTGGATGTGTGTATTTGACTTTAACATTACTTTTGAAGCATTCACACTTGAATATGTGGTCATGAGTTAAATTATGAAATCTGATTTACAATGGAAAATTGGCACTCGTCTAGCTTCATTTAGGGGGAAGAATGTGCTTCAAAGCAAAGTAGATTTTATTTCTTGTGTGCACATGGCGGGTACATACACGATCCACTTGGATCGCACATGGACCACATCATCTTTGTGTTGTTTTGGTAAAGAGAGATTTTTTTTGTGGTTAAATTCAGGTCATCTCCGGTAAGAATTAGGGATGCGACTTCAAGTGTATTGTGTGCCACAGGGTGATTAAACCGTCGTCCCCCTGTCCCCCGCTTATTTACTTACTTACCCATCTGCATTTGAGCACGTTACACATGTGCTATTACTTTGTAATACACCACAGCTTTGTTTTATTTGACTCGTTCTCATTTATCAATGACAAAACAGGATTTGTTTTGTGCAAGTGGTGGTTATCATTGATTAATTTTTTTGATTGCCATTAAACAGTACCATGTATTGCCAGTAATAAAATGCCACTACCTACTTGGTTAAACAAATACACTGAAAGTGTTACAAGGGCAAAGTTTGATTAGAGACATAGTAGTCTGGTCGCAGTAGTCAGGAAGTAGTTTGAAAGTGTGACCAATCACAGGGGATTGGGCGTGCCCGGAGGCGGGCCGCGGATGGAATAAATTAAAACGGACCGTTTAGGTAGGAAGCACAAATCTGAGGAAATACAGCTGGAATAGGTGCAGATTCTGGAAGATATAGAAAGTTTTCTGTGTGTAGCAGCTTTATGGCTGCAACTCAATGCAAAGGGTCGGAAAATGACCATAATAAGTCAATCCTTTTATTCACACAAGGTGATATAGTTTGGTTTTGTTTCTCCCTTAATAATAAATGGTTTCATCTAAAAACTCAATTTTGTGTTCAGTTGTGTTTTCATTGACAAATATTTAAATTAGTTAATACTTTTTCACACCACTGTATACAGTATATGTCCATGCAGTACATGGGCGTAGCATTTACACTAATTTAGCCACCTTCCTCCCCATATAAGGATTGCGGAAAAGACATACAGAATGGCGTTTCGGCACATCTTTTTGTGTGCACAGGTCACTGGAGTAATCGGAGAGGAATGTGTGTTAAACATGTCACACTGCACAGGAAGTCCATCCCCTCCGGGAATGAGATAACAACCAGCCAACAAGAGTGTTGCTGTTTGTTTGTTTGTTGCCTTTGTCTGCTGTTATCGGGGGCTGCTCCTGTCTCTTTTATTTAAAGCTCGGAAATGTGTCGCTGTTTTTATAAGATGAGTAAACACCTGGTCATGATATTAAGCTGGGGCCTCATCAGTGTATTGGGAAATCTTTGCAGCACATTATTGTGTGCTTTATGTAAGTTTTATCAGACTAGTAATATATCAGTTCGGTCATCTTCTACATTATTAACATTTTCTCCATTTCCTGTTTATCAGCTTAGTGCTGCACTCAGGGAGCCAAACAGCCAGACTCTGAGCACCCAGTGGTGCAAACATGTCTGCAAGTGTTCCTCTCTCTTTTGTCAACCCAGTCTGTGATGAATTGATCTGTCAGCTGCTTGATAAGAAACAATAACAGGAACTGGAAAGTTAGAATCCATTCTGATTGTCACACTGGCACAGTAATTCAAATATTTTGAATTCAAGAGGGTTTTTTTATGTTGGTTAATGTTTACACTAATGTCCTCGTCAGTGTTGGAGAGAGCTGGGAGTAGTTGGATACCACTTAAAGTGTGGTATCTTTTACGATTCCGGGAGTTTCATTAAGAACATTTACAGTGGTGCTGATGTTACCTCAAATTGCTGAGGTTTAACCAAGTGGCTCTTTTGGAACGGAATAGCAGGGCAATTGCTCTTTGAATTACAAATACAGTAGAACTACAATTTAGACATAATCCTAGTTCTGTGCTTACTGCTCAATTTTATAATTGACCCAGCTCACCTTAAATGAATTATACAAACCCTTAATTGAGTGACCCATGCAGTATTTTGCACTGATCTGACCCACTGTCCAATTAGTGCACAGGTAATCCAGTTAACATTGCCAATCGGTGACATGTCCATTTACTCCATAATTGTGTGAGCAGTTTTACAGCATAAATAGCCATACATCTTTGATGACTGATTTGGAACAATGTGGTTGTTGCCTTCAACATTCTTTCCAACAAACATCTTTTTAATTGTGCTTTGTTTTCTTTTACTGTTTCCTTGTTCCAGGTATTCAAAATGTTCTAAGCTTGTTTTGTGCGGTTCTGACGGAGCACAAGGTTTTGTTCCACTCCACCAGTTATCAGAGGCTTGGGGAGGCAAGCCGCGCCTTGGAAGCCCTCATGTTTCCCCTCAAATACAGGTAAAAGTGGGTGATTGATGCTTGATTTGTTGTGTTTATTCAGTTCCACTACCCAATCGAAAAGATCTATTTGTATAGGGATTAATTTCTTTTTCAAACAAATCTGCAGTACCATGGGTACTGTAAAATCATTTTTTGTGGAACTTATCTGCAAGACAATTCACGAGATTGAGTCAACAAGATTATATTTTAACCTTACTTTTAAGAAAAGAGCAATGAGAACATCCCAAAAAAATACAAGACAATATATTGCAATCTACTAATTTAATTTGTACTACTTTACACTCTTTGTGTGCATGCTGCTGGCCCTGCCTCCTCCCACCTAGACAAAGAGACTGTAAAAAAGACTCACTATTATGGAACAAATGTGCCAAGATGCTGAAACCAATGTATAGTGAACCTTCTTCCTGCCTGTTTGGAGACGGGAGATGAGGAAAACAGACACGCATGCACATGGTCATGTACTGAGGCCAGCAAAATTACCAAGCTCATTTTCATTTATTGTGTAATTAATTTATTACCGCCCTAGGCTTTTTCTGAACGAGAAATCCTTAATCTTGGAACATCTTATAACACGAGATCTTGTCACACCCATACAGTATACGCATTTGTTTGAAGGATGACTTCATTACTCAGTAAACATACATTACTGTACCTATGTAGTACATGCAGCTGTTCCAACATGTGTTTACATGACAGAATACACATCTTAAACGTCTGACTTGATGATAAAGCGGGCAACGTTTTACTAAATTTAAGTAAAAACACACTTTTAGCCAACGCCTGGAATATATCAGGTTATTAAACAGTCCAAAAAGTATCCTGTATATAAAATTGTGCAAAATTTTTGCTCATCAGTTCCCAATCAATGATGATGCTCCAGAACTGTAAGGATGTTATTGCAAAGTATTTCAACATTGTGTACTACACGTATCACAGATTATGAGTGTACTCATTTGGATTTCTGGTGAACTAGTTTTAAATAAACACATTTTTCCGAATATCCTGTTCATTTTCTGCGTATTCTTGGTTTTACTGGATGTGTGATGTGTATTTTTTTTCTTTATCTGTGTGTCTTTATCTGTAGTTATCCCTACATCCCAATCCTGCCTTCACGCCTGCTGGAGGTGCTGAGCTCCCCCACACCTTTTATCATCGGAGTGCACTCCATGTTTCAGAGTGAAATCCAGGATCTGGTGGGTACATATTTGAAATATCTTTTTTTTAAAACAAAGATGATGCATGATGATTAGGTTGGTCTGCACCTAATGTAATCTGCCCTTTTATGGTTGATGTGGCCGCTAACGTGGAAGCCTTGTTAGGAATTCATGTTTATCCCTGCAGTCATCCCTCTAGCTGTAATAAAACCACCTGACATGTCAGCATTTCATGTATCACCAGTTGGATGTCATCATTGCGGACCTGGATGGAGGAACAATAAAAATCCCAGAGTGCATTCACTTGTCTCTGCTCCCTGAACCTCTCCTAAACCAGACACAGTCCGCCCTGTCACTGGTGAGCACGTGCTTGCTTACTTCATTCATTCATTCATTTTTTTTACCCATAACCATACCATTCAGACCCCAACAAAATACATAGCCCAAGCCCCTTTGTAAAGTCAAACATAAATGTGACCATTAGTGTTTGCTTACAATGTGTCCCTTGTCTCACAACTGTCCAACTGTTACTCTACTTAGAATAAGGTTGTTAAACATCTGCCAATAGCAGCGGTACCAGTAAACACACATCCTTATTAAGCAATGACTGGAGCTTGGAAAAAAAACATGTTTAGTTGATGGAATTTCAATTCAGTTCTTAACTCCATTGTTAAATTGTTCATAATATCATGTGCCATCATGTGCTAGTAATGTTCAGTTCTGTTGAGTGATCATTTTATTTTTCAACACAAAATCCAATGCTTTCTGATCACAAGTGGTTCAACTCTTAAAGGTTTTGCATCCTGATTTGGAGATTGCAGACAATGCTTTCCCACCACCTCGCACTGCACCCTCCAACCTTAAGTTGTTGGTAAGTCAGCATCGCTATCAAATGCTCTTTGCCCATAGGTATGAATTCTCATCCTTCACGAGGAGGACACTGCTGCTTTCAACAATTAGCCTGAAATCCCAAAAAGGTTGGACTAGGCAATTCATCAACTGAATTTAACCTTAAGACAAATAACCTTGATGATTAAGTAAATAATTGCTTGCTGTTGCAAAATGGCTTTTTGATTAGGTGTGTGTGTGTGTGTGTGTGTGTGTGTGTGTGTCAGGACAAGGAGGTGAGGGCCGTCTTTCTCAGGCTGTTTGCACAACTCTTCCAGGGCTACAGGTCATGCCTGCAGCTAATTCGCATCCATTGCGAACCTGTTATTCACTTTCACAAGGTAAGATCACAAATATAATTTCTGGATGAAAATGTTGCAAAACTTAGTTTTCCTGCTGATGATGACCACTTGATTAAAAATGTTAAGCCAGTGTTTCTCAGAAAAAAAAGCACTGTCCTTGTAGTCTGCCAGGAATATTGAGACAAGCCGTGACTGGAATTCCATGTAAACAGATAACCCAAGTGTGCTAGCATGTCCCTCAGTTGTGACCGCTTCACGATGCTGCTATTATTTTTTTTGCAAGCCGTCAATACGGGCCTCTAACCTTGGGCAATTTGAGATGTTTTACAGCTTGCATGTTTTTGTTAGGTATTTTGTTTGTTCATGATAGTGGTGTTTCCATGGTATCCCCGTGAGCACATAATCCTCAAAGTACCCCACATGGATTCTATTATAAACATGCTCAGTTTATTTGCCTGGAATTGCTAAGTGGGGAAGGCTTGAGTAAACCCATGAAATATTGATATCTCAACACTGCAGTGACACCGAGACATATCCTTTACCGTAATCAAAGGATACTTCCAAACATTTCTTGTTTATGGCCATGTTAGTAGTTTAACCCCAGGCTCACAATTGATCCGTTACGGGTACAGTCCTGATCCAATGCAGTGCCACTCACACTGACTCCGGTAGGTACTGTGGCTCGCAAGAGCAGATACAGGAACTTCTGGTAAACAATAGCCATATTTGCCTGTACAGCCTCAGCGTCTCTGTTTTTTTGATGCCTTTTGACTCCATACAGTATGTACAAAAACGTATCTAGCCAGAGCTTTGCCACATGGAGCTGGTGTGAGCCACGACGGATCCAAGACGGATCCAGTGTGAGCCCGGGGTAACGGTGTTCATATGTGTGCAGTATTGTAACTCTTCTAATTCTGACATTACACAGACTGCCTTTCTAGGCCAACGAGGCCTCATTGAGAACGATTTTCTCACCAAGGTCTTGGATGGTATGGCCTTTGCTGGCTTTGTCTCAGAGCGCGGTCCGCCTTACAGAGCATGCGATCTCTTTGATGAGGTAAGGAAGGCATTGAAAACATTCAACGATGAACCAATCATTTCATATTTGTCATGTTATTGTATTCTCTTTTTGTAGCTGGTGGCCTTAGACATTGAGCGTTTTCGTGAGGAAGAACTCAACCCTGCAAAGCTGCTCAAACGAATCCAGGACCTCTCCGAGCAGCTATACAGAAATGTGAGACATACTTTAACATTTCCCAAATTTGTCATTTACTTATCTGGCAATTATGTAAATACAGTACTCAATAATTCAAAATTATTTTTAGCAAATTAAGAGTAGACAGTTTGTGTTTCAAATGTTCAGTAACCAGAAAGACTGTTCTTGCAGGCCAAGCAAAATGTTACCCGACAAGTCAACCACTTTTAAATCAACTGTGTGAATGATATGACTTTGTATACATACGTCAGTTTTGTCGGTTCATCATAAAACATATTCTATGTGTATGTGTTTTGTAGGAAAACCCGAACCCCCACATGGCATTCCAGAAAGTGCCTAGGCCATCAGAGGGATCTCACTTGCGGGTGCACCAGGTACCCTTCCCTGTGTTGTGTGACGACAAAGTGGAGAAAATGCTGCAAGAAGGAGTGGCCAAACACATCAACATCCATCCATCGACAAGACCGGAGAAGAAATGCGTTGTACCTGCTGGTCCTCCTGTCGGTATGACCACCTTTTGATATTCAAAATATCAAACATACCCTCAATGTACTGATTTCCAAGTGTGTTTAAATGTATTTCTTATCTAGCCATGTCTGTTTTTCAGTGTCCATTTTAGGAAAGACTTGCTCTGTGTTTAACAGCGCTCGCAGGCTTGAGGTAGTTAAAAGCTGCATTTCCTTCATCTTTGAAAACAAGACCCTGGAGACAGAAAAGGTGATGTCCAGTGCCATGTGTACACTCATTCATATAGCTTTAATGTGTTTGCGTTCACACAGCAGTAACAGATAATTAGACTTGTCTGGTGTAATATTTTTCAATACTTGTTAGTAGGGGTGTCGCAAGATCACAATTCATTGTATTAATAAGCAGTGTGAAAGGGGATTTTTTACATTTAAATGCTAGATGGGTTGACTCACACTTTGAAATAAGAATGCGTATTGTTTATCCTTTGAACCACTAAATGAGCCTGTAAAACCCGTTTGGACAAATGATCAGAATAAATGTGCAAAGCATTATACTTATGCAGTAGATTAATAATTATGTTGTAATTCTGTTTTCTCTCTCTGTTGCTCTCATTAAAACAAACTGACAGTCTTTAAAAAATAAATTCATTCATTCATTCAATTTCTACCGCTTATCCTTACAAGGGTCACAGGGGTGCTGGAGCTTATCCCAGCTGTCTTTGAGCAAGAGGCGGGGTACACCCTGGACTGGTCGCCAGCCAATCACAGGGCACATATAGACAAACAACCATTCACACTCACATTCATAGCTATGGACAATTTGGAGTCGCCAATTAACCTAGCATGTTTTTGGAATGTGAGAGGAAGCTGGAGTACCCAGAGAAAACCCACACATGCACGAGGAGAACATGCAAACTCCACACAGAGATGGCCAAGGGTGGAATTGAACTTGGGTTTCCCAGCTGTGTGGCCTGCACGCTAACCACTCGCACGCCGTGCAGCCCCTTAAAAAAATACAGTAGTTGTTAAAAAGTAATTCCATCACAAGTTACTGTTGATGATTGCACTCAGAAAAACTTGTCACATTTACATTAGCCAGTGTCATTAATTCTTCTGACAATTAACATTTACCTCTCTTTGCCTCCTAACAGACGCTTCCTGCTGCACTTCGTGCCCTCAAAGGCAAAGCAGCTCGACAGTGTCTGACTGATGAGCTTAGTCTTCATGTCCAGCAAAATCGGGCCATACTCGACCACCATCAATTTGACTACATCATTCGAATGATGAATTGTGCCCTCCAGGTAATCACAAAACGACTTCTGTACATTCTGTTGTTTGTTTGTATTTTCTATTGAAAATACTAGAAATTGGGATCACTTTCACTTTCTTTTAGCGTTAAACACACTTGGTCAGTTAATATAAAACAAAATAGTTAAACCATTATGGAAAAATAACGACTGACAGACGACTGAATGATTATCAGCGTATTCCTCTATGTCTACTTTTTGAGAGAAAACTGCAACTACCCCACATTTCTTTCCAAATTCTTACATAAAACTGATTTGGGGTAAAAATAACCACGATTTATGGGAGCAGATGTGTCCAGAACGGAAATCACAACAGGAACATACTAACAATGTCCCGAACTTTTAGAGAAGCTCAATTGTACAGAAGACCTACTGACTACAGTTAGCCTTCATCCTTGTTTTCTTTTTCTTGTATTCTCCGGTTTTGGCTGTGTTTACAACATTTTGTAACAGTGAGTCTCAGCAAAGCTGCTCATTGTTTATCAGACAGCTTGTTTGTCTCCTCCTGGTGCCCTCATGCTTGGAATACGTGCCAAAGTTGTGCTGCCTCGAAAGAGTCAGTAAGGCTTCAGGCACCCCGAGCAGCTGGGATTTTATTAAAAATAAGTCATATTTTATTTTTTACTGCTTTGAATCAGTCCTTTTTTTGGGTTGTAATCTGTGTAAGATGTCCCTTGTGTACGGCTTTTGTGAATTGACTTTGAATTCCTGCCATTTTTCATGGGTCAGTTTGTCCATAATTAATTATGAAATAGCTTCAAAGTAAAGCCAGCTGCAGAATAGTACAGTCAATGTAAAAAAAAAAAATAAGATTTGCAATTGGCGGACTGGACAGGACATACTTTCTTTTTTTCTTACTTGTGTTCATGTTTTGTAACTTTACATATTATATAGTAAAATGCCAATTTTAAGCATCTGTAAGAGTCTTTAGAGAAATCTTAGTCCTTGTGTGCTGTCAAAGAAGTGACCCAACTGGATTTTATGGGTTTTTTTTTTTTCATTGTTTTCCGAACAAGCATAGGGTTTGGCTTTTATTTGTTAATCGTGTACCATTTTAGGGATTTCTTTGAGATGCGCCAAGAAAATAATATAAATAGCAAAGAGGTCATGTTCTAACATACATGCTTTGTTGCAACACCCAGCCACATACGAGACCCACATGGACATTTTAGTGTTGAGTGAGACAGCGAGTAAGGAATCAGAGTGACCTATCGTGTAAAAAATGTTCTTTGTGCAATGAAAGCATGATGTCTCATTAGGATTTCTGGCACCCACTATGATGTGACACATAGATTCCCAATGATATCATCATTAGACGGTCATTCATGACATTCATCATTAAATTGTCACCCTAAGGCTAAAAGCAGTTTTGTTTTATGATTTTAATCAGTGTTTTAAAGGTTTTTTTTATGACTGTATATTAGAACAGTGTTTCGTTTTATACACGCATGTGTGTGTGCGCATTATAACGTGCACGGGAAATTACAAACAACATTCATGATAGTTTCTGTGGTCCATGTAAGCACGTGCTGATTTTCAAGGTAATATACACATACTTGTACGAGTAATATATCACATCAGCTGTTTTCAGACTTTTCATTAGCGAAAATGCGATGGTTTTGAAAAACAATTAGCGCCTACCATTCATAATTACAAGTGTGCCTTAACGCTTCACAGTGCAAGGAAAACAGAGCAGAAAGGAGACAGAACATGAAGTTGTTCATTGCTTTGTGTGCATTATATGAACAAATCGCAAGTTTGATGATTATTTTTGTGCATTGAGAGTCTTCTTGAAGCTGTCATTTATATTGGTGTTCAAATCCATGCACAATGAAGCAGTGCAAACCTGTCACTGTGTGTGGGGATTGCCCCGTAAATGATGCTTTATCATTGGTTGTATGTATTTTTGTACTTGGATACTGCTTTATCATTATTGTTAACCTTTCCTCTTCAATATGATCTTAAATTAATATGCACACTTAGAATAGCCACCGTGAGTGGACAAACAAAGTGAAGCTCAAATTCAAATGGATGGATGCCAACAACAGATTGGAATAAAAGATATTTAGGATGATTACTTTTTTATTAATCTCAGTGCTTATGTGAAATTTTAAGAAAATGTGGCCATGCAAAAGACACATTTTTTAACCTGGAATTACTATAAAATTAAATAAAATTGATTAGATTAAAAGGTGTGCAGGAATAGGGGGTACGTGACTTTAGGTCGAATTTAATATCTTTAAGCAAAGTTGATGAATCATGTCAGGGACCCTTTGAAAGCCTGGAATGTAGGGGAAATGAATGCATTATCAGAAATATGTGGACCAGAAATAGTTTACAATGTTTTTTTCCCCCATCTTAAACATGTGTTATTATCCTTATCTTTTTTTTGCCGTGAATCACACAATGTAATGAGCCCCTTTGACGTATTTAAACTAATTGCACATTTAGTTGTGTGTGCATGAACACCAGTCAGTACTCCAGCTCCCAGTGAACAAGCCATGTGGGGGAATGAGGCCTGCTGTGGATGTATCCTGGCATTCCAACCATTTCCTGTCTGATAGGATTATTAGTCCTCTGTGCTCTGCTCTCACATGGCCGAAGGCCTCATCTTGGTTAAAAAAAAAAAACACATTCTGAATGGCAGTTTACAGGGAGAGGATTATGCTTGGAAGTTTATATGGTCATCATGCTGCCAAGTACACCCCACATGATGTTGAATTTGATGTTGCACATATTCCACACAGATGTTAAGAGAAAATCTTTAATCTTTGAGCTCATGTACTGTATCACCTAGATGGTAGCTTATGCCTCTGCCTCGTTTATTGCGGGGATAGATCGCATGGCATTAAAAAAAAGATGTTAAAATCGAAATACACGTGCTGACTGTGCAAAAATGGTCAAAATCGCAAAAGGTCTTCAAACCCGCAGACAGCACACAGTTATTATTTTCTGTGTGCATGCAGGAAAACCTTGCACACAGCCATGTCACAATGGCGAGTGTATGAGTGTGTGACCCTTGCATGTGTTGCAAGTTTAAAAGTACATTTGACCTCCGTGGGCACATGTCAGCTGCTCACATAATGTATCCGATATTAATGCACCTTACCCAGCCAAGGCAGGCGGCTCTTCCCTCCCTACACTTTGGTTCTCTGGGTCACAATAGCTGAGGATAATGAAATGAATGACAGTCCTACATGAAGCGCAGTTGGATGCACACTGGAAAAGCGTGTGATCTACAGGGTGCCTGAAGGATCACTTACAACAATCTATGACTTCATTGATTTTGACATTATTCAAGCCATTAATTAGTCTTTAGCTGGGAGAACGTGGCTCCTGTCTGTCTCTGTAGCCTTGATAGACTGGCTGATGTAATAGTGGTTGCTGAGAATAGAAACTCAGTGGTGTTCCCATGTTTACTCATTCCTTTGATTGTCCAGTATGGACAGGTCAACATCTGTTGCAGTCAGGTTTCTGACACCACAGAGGTCAACTATTTGGCCTGCTCTTCCCCTTTAGTAAACCATGATGCATGAGCTGAAAATTATTTATAATTCAGTGTACGTGTGTAACTACAAAGAAAAGTGCTCTAAACGTGAGCATTCCTCGTCCGACGTCACTTCATTTTACAGCTTTCCTGGATAGTGCTAATGTCTGAGAAACACTCAGGAAGTTTCCTTGTGTTCACTTCCTGCATCATTTCTGTCACATGTTCAAGCTCCCTGTTGTTGTCCGTCGTATACGTGTCTGAGGACAAATAGCTGTGTTTGTCATCATAGCTCTTAGAGCTCCCGCTGCGTCAAGGGGAAGGGAGACTAGTGAGTAATACATTCAATAATAAGGGGAAAAGAAGACAGCGGGATGTTGCTACAGACTAAAACAGGGGTCTCAAACTCAATTTACCTGGGGGGCCAATGGAGCTAGGGTCTGGGCAAGGCTGGGCCAAAAAAAAAAAAAAAACGCATTTATTAAAAACAGAAAAAAACTTTTTCAGTGCTTTGGTTCCGATTTTCTACAAGAAAAGCTCTGATAAAACATTCCACTGTTCTCAAATATCTTAATTTTTATTTTTCTGCACAAAATAAGATGAAAAATAAACAAATCAAGAACAAAGAAAATCAATCAATCAGTAATAAATAAAAATAATAATGAGGATAAAACGGCAAATAATAAAAACTTAAGAAACCACATATAGTTGGTGGGTAGACAAATTATTTTTTTCAGATTAAAATTAACAAATCATTATTAGAGCCCTGTAGACATGACAAAACACGACTATAGTCACATTCATACTTTTTTTTATTTACAACATATTGCAACTGCAGGGTCTTGAAACACATGCTAACTCGCAAACTAGAGAGCTAGCGACCTAAACGGTAGCCTTCAAGTTATTTTCTTTAAACTTAAATAGCCAAAAACTTACCACTTCCACACAGATAGGGAGGATAACTATTAACAGTTATTTAACCTTTAACATGAACATTAATCAAACATAATAATTTTTTCTGGGTACATGGTACCATACAGCATCCATATCAAACTTGCGCAGGCCGCACTAACATTAAACTTTCATATCAAGGCGGGGGCCTCAAACTAGTGTCCTGCGGGCCACGTGTTTGAGACCCCTGGACTAAAATGTGAGGCTACACAACTAGCTTGTAATCTGTAACGTGTACCCCGATTTTATCTTCAAATATTTTGAGGTGTCATTAAAACAACAATTACGACGTCCTGTTGGGTTTGTCATTACTGTTATTGAGCTGTGATGTTTTCTTCACCTGAAAAATAACTAAAAATAGTATGTATCTAAGCCACAGAATGTATTACACGCATCACTGATTTAAAGCAATAACCACCCAAAAAAGTGTTAAATATTCACAGTGCATTTCCTCCTGCAGCTCTTAAACTCCAGTGACCCCCTGCATTGTTAGGGATGCTGGTAAACAATGCTCTGGTGCCTCTCCAAGGTGGAACATTTTATCACACTGCAAATGGCAGAAAAGACTAACACAAGTGACAAGCAAAATAAGACAGAAACTGTCCACGCGAGGGGCTATGTTTCATGTGTAGCTGGTGAGCTTGTGTTTTGCATTTTCGCTCCTCTGTGCATTCTTGCCTTTTTGTCTGCTTTTCTTGAGCAACGGCGGCATCGGGGGGCCCCATTAGAGACCATTATCAGAGAATGTTGCATTTTTCACCCTATGTCCTGAAGGTCACATTTCTCTATGCATGATTTACACAATACATCTTTGAAAAGAAGCGTGTTAAGAAAGAAACACTTTTAGACTTTCTTTGGATCAATTCCAGTTATGGTTATAAGGTGTGCCACCAGGTCATAAACCAGACTGATGTTCGTGTATGGTCTTTACTTTTGTTTCCTCTGGCTACTCTCCTTGAGTCCAACAAGTAAATCCCAACAAGGCTTAGGACCGATAAGTACCAATTTCCTGTAAATGAAGTACTTTTGCAGTCCAACTCGCATCATTTTCTCCTGTTCTCATCAGTTTTGTTTGAACCCCTAAGGTCCTTTCTTGATTTCCTTCTATTGTAAAGATCCTGGTAATTTCTTGCATAATCCAAAGCAGTGGTCTTCAACTGTTTTGGATGCAGGACCCACCCTCCCACCTCAATGACAAGAGGTGACTTAAATTGTGGAACATTCATTCATTCATTCATTTTCTACCGCTTTTCCTCACGGGGGTTGCTGGAGCCTATCCCAGCTGTATTTCGGGCAAGAGGCGGGGTACACCCTGAACTGGTCGCCAGCCAATCACAGGGCACATATAAACAAACAACCATTCACACTCACATTCATACCTATGGACAATTTGGAGTCGCCAATTAACCTAGCATGTTTTTGGAATGTGGGAGGAAACCGGAGTACCCGGAGAAAACCCATGCATGCACGAGGAGAACATGCAAACTCCACACAGAGATGGCCGAGGGTGGAATTGAACCCTGGTCTCCTAGCTGTGAGGTCTGCACTCTAAGCACTCGTCCGCCGTGCAGCCCATTGTGGAACATTTTCCAACTAAAAGTTTTTTGATGTTCTATATTTAAAAGGACCTCTTTGCAAGAATTATGCAGCTGCATAGATGGCTAACGTTATTTTCTAATGTTTTACGAGTATTACATCCTGCCTGCTTCCCGCTCAGGAACAATACATTTTTATTCACAAATTCAAGCTATTTAAATTCAAAATTATTTGAACATAAAGTGTGTAAAGGTTTGCAGTACATCTTGTTTCGCTGCACTTTTGGGGTAATATTGGTTGGCTGGAGTCCCAAAACTTTATCGGCATGATGTCTACCTTCTTAGGGTCTTTCGGTCTACTTCACTTTGTCAGGCTGGTCCTATTTAAGGGATTTTTTGATTTGGAACAGGCATTGCAGTAATCGGGCCTGGGTTTGGCTAGAGAAATTGATCAGGTGTGATAAACCACAGTTAATTTATGTTTTAACGTGGGGGCAATAATTCTTTCACACAGGACCGTGTAGGTTTGGATTTTTTTCTCTCCATTGATAATAGAAGGATTAATTGAAAAACTGCATTTGGAGTTCTGTTGTGGTGTCATTTATGTTGTCACTAATGTTTACATTTGTTTAATATGAAACATTTAAGTGTGACAAACAAAAAATCATGAAGGGAAAACATTTTTTCACATTGTATATAGATACAGTATAAGATATCGACAAAATGTACAACACAGTGATTATGAGGTGCAGCATACTTTGAGGTATTCCACATAGGATAAGGGAAAACAGAATATTGTATAATATTTGGTATTGGCATGTACATCAGAATATAAATTCGGATTTCACTACATTATAACTTTATAATATTCCATGATTTAGAATCAGTAAAACAGAAAGGATTGCTTCTGTGGCTTGCCATGGCTCCCCCCAAACATTTATGCAACATGTTGCGGATGTCTGGCATTTAGAAACAATCTTACAAATAAATTCAAGCCGACTTTGCTTTAGCAAGTGTGTCAGGACAAAGATTATATAAGGTTATTGAAAGCATATGCCCTTTTCTACTATGGAACACAGTGAAGTGAGTGGTTTTGGCAGATCATGTTTTTGGGGCCTGGCACTGACATTTAACAGGGCAAGAGTGTCTTTTATGTAAGAGGAAAGTTGCCCCTCAGTGTTCATTGCATTTATCATTTTCTTGTGCTACATGCTTTTCATGTCCTCTGATACATCCATCATACATCTTTATGGCACTTTACACATGAAGGTGACACATGAAAACCAACTGAAACCCCACAGCAACCTTTTGGTGACAGAGGCAAGGAAAAACTCCCTCTGGGGATGAAACCTTGGACAGAACCTGTAAGTTTTACAGGTAACCAGTGCAGTGAGGCAAATAGGTATAAGATATGAGCTTTTCTTGTGGGTCCGGTTCAGACTCGTACGGCAGTGTTTTGGACTAACGGAAGAGTCTTTAAAGATTTGTTAGAGCACCCTACTAACAGAGCTGATGCCTCTATGGCCACCGTGTTGTAGGGATCTAAAAGCGATAAAACTAACACTGCCTCACTTGTAATTTATTTATTTTTCTTCAGGGCCCTGCTGATGTGTGTTGAGTGGCTTAAGGTGTGCAATGTTTCCAGAGCTACGTAACCTGTGACCTGTTGTGTATTACCTTGCTCTCACTTGTCCCCTGTTGTTTGACCCACAGGACTGTTCCAGCTCAGAGGAGTACACCGTGGCTGCTGCCCTGCTTCCGCTGTCAACTGCTTTTTACAGAGTAAGGATGTTCATTAAACACAGATGTATGTGTGTTCCATGTAAGGCGTCTGTTTCTCTCATTTTACAGCTAATGCATACAAAGTGTTGGGGTGGCATGCCTTGCTGCTTAAACCACTTCCACTCTCATATACTGTTAGACTTGCCACAATATTCCCTTCCAAACAGTAAATATGCTTACTTAAATAATTCACAACAATAATTCAATAATTTTGTGACATTGGTTGTGTATTGGCAACCAATTGGCGAAGACCAATAATTGTAATATACTGCCAAATGTTTGCACTTTGCACTGCTTGTTGAAGAGCAAATGCATAACAAAAGAAACACATCCTTGCTTTCTTTTCTAATGTGCGCCATACGGGAATTCAGAATGGACTTACGATGCATACAAACAAAAAAAGTGTTTTAGCTAGGGATGTTCTGATCAGGGTGGAACACATACAGTACATGAACACATACATGCAGTGTAAATATTTGAATGCACTACTGGCTATATTATTATTAGGGGCTGCACAAGCTCGCCGTGCAAGCTAGCTTATATGGCTGAGACGTCATCGAGCGTCAATGCAAGATGACTGTTGTTGAAGACTTGATTTATATAGATTTATATACAGATGTGCAAAAATGTTACTCTGGTTTTATTTGTATGGACGGAACTGAGAACAAAAGCGGTTAAAAAATGTTCTTACATGAATGCTTTGTTTTCCCACTCATACAGTCTAATTTCTAGGTGCATATTTGAGTTACTATACTCGCAATGTACAGCCCATGATGGGGCCTCTCAATGCTTCACATGACAGTAATGACGGAACTGCAAAATAAGATGTGGGTATTTGGATGTCAATAAAACAAAAGTAAACTCAATGTGCTGTTTTTAAGTGTCTGTAGGGGACAATAGCAGCATAGTGAGGTCGAAATACAGTGCATCCGGAAAGTATTCACAGCGCTTCACTTTTTTTACACTTTGTCATTTTACAGCCTCATTCCAAATTGTATTGAATTAATCTCTTACCTCAAAATTCTACACAAAATACTCCATTATGACAATGTGAAAAATTTTTTTTTTGACTTTTTTTTAATTTATTAAAAATAGAAAACAAAAAAATCACATTTACATAAGTATTCACAGCCTTTGCCATGAAGCTCAAAATTGAGCTCAGGTGCATCTTTTTTCCACTGATCATCCTTGAGATCTTTCTACAGCTTAATTGGAGTCCACCTGCAGTAAATTCAGTTGATTGGACATGATTTGGAAATATAATAACTGTCTATATAAGGTCCCACAGTTGACTGTGCATGTCAGAGCATAAACACCAAGCATGAAGTCAAAAGAACTGTCTGTAGACCTGCGAGACAGGATTGTCTTGAGGCACAAATCTGGGGAAGGATACAGAAAAATGTCTGCTGCTTTGAAGGTCCCAATGAGCACAGTGCCCTTTATTATTTGTAAATGGAAGACGTTTGGAACCACCAGGACTCTTCCTAGAGCTGGCCGGCCTTCTAAACTGAGCGATCGGGGAAGAAGGAAGCCACTCCTTAGTAAAAGGAACATGGCAGCCCGTCTGGAATTTGCCAAAAAGCACCTGAATGACTCTCAGACCATGAGAAACAAAATTCTCTGGTCTGATGGCTTTCGTCTGGCCACTCTACCATACAGGCCTGATTGGTGGATTGCTGCAGAGATGGTTGTCCTTCTGGAAGGCTCTCCTCTCTCCACAGAGGAACGCTGGAGCTCTGACAGAGTGACCATCGGTGCCTTGGTCACCTCCCTGACTAAGGCCCGTCTTCCCCGATCGCTCAGTTTAAAAGGCCGGCCAGCTCTAGGAAGAGTCCTGGTGGTTCCAAACGTCTTCCATTTACGAATAATGGAGGCCACTGTGCTCATTGGGACCTTCAAAGCAGCAGACATTTTTCTGTATCCTTCCCCAGATTTGTGCCTCAAGACAATCCTGTCTCGCAGGTCTACAGACAGTTCTTTTGACTTCATGCTTGGTGTTTGTGCTCTGACATGCACAGTCAACTGTGGGACCTTATATAGACAGTTATTATATTTCCAAATCATGTCCAATCAACTGAATTTACTGCAGGTGGACTCCAATTAAGCTGTAGAAAGATCTCAAGGATGATCAGTGGAAAAAAGATGCACCTGAGCTCAATTTTGAGCTTCATGGCAAAGGCTGTGAATACTTATGTAAATGTGATTTTTTTGTTTTCTATTTTTAATAAATTCAAAACATGTCAAAAAAAAACTTTTTCACATTGTCATAATGGAGTATTTTGTGTAGAATTTTGAGGTAAGAGATTAATTTAATACAATTTGGAATGAGGCTGTAACATGACAAAATGTAGAAAAAGTGAAGCGCTGTGAATACTTTCCGGATGCACTGTAACATCAAAATAAAAACATTTCTGTCCCCCAGTGTTGATATGACAGAAAATAATTGAGAACCATCCTTACAGGAACTGACACACTGTTCACATTCATAAGGATAGCTATTATCCAACATTTGCAACAGTGGAACAATGTCTTGCTATTTAAGGTTGTAAAACACCAATGAATAATTACCAATGAAGGCCTATAAAAACAAAATATAATGGTATATAGCCATGTATTTGTTACATATGTTAAATTTGAAACAAACAGTGCATTGTCTGACTTTTTTTCTCCAGTGGGTAAAAAGTTAAAGTGAAGTCAGGTGGGAATTTGCCAAAAAGACTCTGTAATGACTGGTGCAGTGGTACAAGGGTCACTCAGTGGAACCACAACAAAAACACAGATTGGTAATGGGGCATCACAGTAGTTGTGGCCTGATATATATTGCATGACTGTTTGACATACTAGAACACACATGCGTTATTTTTATGTCTGTTATTCTCTGTTAAGGTCCACAGGCAGCATTTTAATTGAGTTAAGGTATGACCTTTGGCTGGATCATTGTAACAATTTGCTTATTTTTTATAAAGATATTGTGTTGCACAGTGTTTATTGTTGAAGACAATTGTCCTGTTGCATGACCGAGTTTATTGCAAGCTTACCTGCTGGAGAAATGCCATTTGATTTTGGTATACCCAGACATACCGTAAAAACCGTATGAGGACCAAGTCTTGTGGCTACAAAATATGCCTAGCTTGTGTTTAGACTTTCCCATATGCTGTGCATTATAGCTAAACATCTCCACTTTAGTCTTGTCACGTTATGTAGCATCTGCGATGTGTCCCTTGGGGTTTATTCCGATTTTTGTTGAGCATTGTACGTTCTGACCTTGTTATTGACAATACTATATACAGTATCTTGGTGAGTGTGTCAAATGTTTCCCAATGTTTTGGAATAATAATAATAAGCTTTCAAGTCAAGAACTTGACTTTCTCAGATAGGTATTAGATACAGTACAGTACAGTAGCTCATCTAATGAATTTGTTGACTTTGCATTGTGGTAAAACATACACACCTGAGACCCACAAGGTGATAAAACCTCAACATTTAGCTCGGAAATCAAACTTCCTGATCATGAATTAATCAAATGCATTTAATTGGCACTGCATATCTGCAACTTCTCTATCCATTCATATTAAAACAGTAAGGCTATAATATATTAATACACACAGTCTGCATGTTGACATAGGTTTTGCGAATCACAAGTTGTTCATCAGAGGTTGTGCGCATTTAATTTTTAGGACTCTGTGAAAGGTCATGATAAATCATGGCTTTGAAATTGGGTGTGTACTTTCTGATCATCATGACACTTTCTGCACTTGAAATTAATCATATGAGTCAGTACTTTTCTTTTGATTCCATACATATTTATTATGTTTTGCAATACTATTTTAATGTTTATACATTTTTTGTTATATTTCAGTCATTTGTTCTATCAGTGCACCTTCTGCACATCTACTGAACTTTGCTGAAAATATACCACGTGAAAGTATACAATGTATAGACTCTTAACTATTTGATTGTCAAATAGTTTGATGTATAGATTTTTACAAAAGCTATTTGTTAACAATTGTTCATTTTAAATAACTGGCAAATGACGATGCACATTACCAGACATTTACATTTAATGTGTTCAGTATTATGCTGTGAATCTGTGTCTCTAGGACCAATGTCATTCTCCGAGTCCATGTTTGGAAAGGTCCCCTTGTTTTTTTTTTGTCAGTGGCACTGTCCCCTTGTCCCTAGATTATCTAGGGCAGGGAACATGGGAACCCCATGCTCCCTCAACCCTTGCTACCAGAGCCAGAGTGTGTTTAGTTTGTTTCCATATGTTGAGGCTGACAAGTTGATGTTTTTGACCCACATTCTCTGTTCATTCCTTAAACGCCTCAACTTTTTCTGGTCCCCTGAGAGAATGCATGTTGAAAATGTATTCATGACAGAGGGAAGGTGAGACTGATTTGCAAAATATTCTGTATATATGTATTTTGCATGGATGTTATCAATTGTCTGTTAGTGCCAAAGTGTATCTTGGTTTCATGCAACCTTTTCTACAGTGGCCCTTTGTTGGATGTGGTGGATGATATTTGGTCCAATTGCTAAGGAGCTGTTTTTCTGACCTTTATTATTTAAAAATGGGTGCCTTTATCAAGAGATGCGTAGGTGTCATTGATATCTCAGTAAGTTTTTATTTTGCATAAAATTGAATGATCTATATGTTAACGTGCCACTACAGTAATTGTTTTTGCTGGACCTACTGGTTAAGAGAAAAAAGGAAAAGCCCCCAAACAAATTAGAGGACCTACACGACTGGAACACTGTGCTGTAAGCATCCCTTCTGGTTGGTTTATGTGTGTGGGGGGGGGGTCTAATTCAGCCAGTGTCCCCTATCACCTCATGCATAAAGTGAAGCATTTGTATCACTCAGAATGTCCAGCTTGTGGTTTACCTAATCTATGTTTACCTTCTTTTGGAACATTTGCATGACTTGTATGTATACAGTTATGTCCTACAAGAACAGAATTGTTTATTCTTCAACTTTCAACATCATATTTCCATTACTAAATACTTCAATTACAATACAAAAAGAGATGGATTTTGTGTAGGTCAGTTATCTATGCCCTGTTGTGCACCCTCTTTGGTGACAACCTGCACCATTTCTCAGTTTTTGCGAGTCCCAGTTTATGTTTGATGGAAGAAACCTTGATCAACCTCAGAATCATGACCCCTAAAGTTCTATGCAAGATCTCACATCCAGATAGCCCTTCTGTGTTTGACCTATACAGAACAGTTTCTTCCTTTTTGCTCCCATTGTGCTCATTTTATTTTTTTGGCTTGTTTTTTTTTTTATCCCCCCTCTTTCATTCCTACCTTCCACCCCTCCATGAGACAAGTTACTCAGCCATAATGGTCTGTAAACTCCCCCTTTCCCCTTCAACTTTACTTCCTCGTTTCCCTCCTCTCCCCTCTCCATTATTCTCCTATTCCCTGTCTGATTGCTTACCATCTATCTTGTGAGTGTCGTGTCCCACTGTATTACAAGAAGTGATGACCTGGGTCAAAATGACCCCTGCACATATCTCAAGAGTCAGAAAAACACACACAGGCTGAGTATAGGCAGCAAAGACGCATCACAAACATCCCCCCCCCCCCCCCCCCCACACACACACACGCAGTCACATCTGTGTTTTTAGACACGTAGCATGTAGTAAGTACAGAGAGGTGAGAAGGATCATCCTGCTCTTACATTTTGGATGCGTCACATGAGTGAGGCATTTACCTTGGGGGAATTTACACTTGGGTTTATGTAGAGTTGTACATTATGTGAAATGTTTTTCATCTTTCTGTCTTGTTCGCAGAAAATAATGCATCTGTTGTTATGCAACAGAAGAAACACACAAGACTTTGATTGTTGCAGTGGTTTTACTGAGAATGAAGTTGTTTTGTTTCTGCTTGTTATGATTACAGCGACCGCCTCTACTTCTAATACTATACTTGAGAATAATCCATGAAGTGAACATGAAAACCATTACGTAGGGTCGTATTCTAAAAGGTTCATCTCCCCTGACTTCATGTTGATAGGCAATCTTTTTTCAGACAGTTGTATTTTTCAAGGATTCCTTAACATCGTGTTGTACTCCACCCTGTCAACCAGATTTAATGCCTGAAGCCGAGCATCACACATTCCCTACCTGGTTTATTTGTGCAAGCAGCAGGTGCTTCAGTCTTTAGACCACACTAGTGAAAGACATTAGCACTGTTTCGAAATACCCCAGAGATCCAAAGAACACTTAAACATCCTTATATTGCCACAGGTTACAACTCAGTGATTGATTTCAGTCATGACTAAGTCATGGCTGATTTAATTTGTGTTTTTCCACAAAGGAACGTTCTTGGCATATTTTTTTGGCCGGTTTATCATATAGTTGCATCCAGACGAGAATGCATCATGGAGTGAAAACAATGTAATTCCTGTCTAGATCCTCATTGATGTTTTTGTTTGAAGCACTTCTCTCCCATTAAAAAAAAAATGTTTTCAGTTCTGGTCACTGGTGTCGTTAATTTACAGTATGTATTTGTGTTTTACAGAAACTGGTTGCTGGAGTGAACCAATTTGCCTACACCTGCATCCAAGACCACCCCATCTGGACCAATCAGCAGTTTTGGGAGGCCACTTTCTATAGCGAGGTGCAGAGCCAGATCCGAGCCCTATACCTCAATACCCCCGAAGAAAAGTGGAGCATCGCTGCCAGGCTGAAGGTAATTTGCAAGATGCAGGACAGCCCCCTCAATCAACAAAACTACGAAATAATTTACACAAACAGTTGCATTTCCAGCAATCTAAGTTAATTTCACCATTGGCAATGACAAACAAGTAAATTACATTGATTGTCGTTGGCTAGGAGAACCGAGTTCGATTCCACCCTCGGGCATCTCTGTGTGGAGTTTGCACGTTAGGTTTACTCTGGGTACTCTCTCCAACCATTTTTTCCAATATCCCTTTCGAGGAGGTGGGCACAGTGCCTGGGGTGGGCAGAGGAGAGGATCAGACAGCTATGGACCTGGCTGCTGAGCAGCTGCGCTTGTGGCCGAGCCTCAGCAAAGAGAAGCAGCAGGAGCTGGTGAAGAACGAGGAGAGCACCGTGTTCAGCCAGGCCATCCACTATGCCAGCCTCATGGTCTATCTGCTTGTTCCTTTGGACACCAGCAAGAACAAACTACTTCGCAATACACCAGCCACTGACTGGGAGAGCGGCAGCAACAGCATCGTTACCAACAGGTCAGCATGCAAAGGTGTCACTAGGTCAATATATTTAGCATTGCTGTTACTTTAGTTGAACTGAAAATTTGCTTGTTGTATTTCTCATCACATGGAAGGTACAGCAATCACTCTTATCTGGAGGAGACCTTAACAGTAAGGTTTCATGGTTTGGGAATATGTGTTCCTGTGTTAAGGTGGTGATGGAAGTCAGTCACCCATTCCTTCCAATGTAGCCAAACGGAACTCATTGTGTTTTTTGTGTCCAGTCCGCATTCAGTCTGAGCTGCTCCCGAGACATTGCTACTGCACAAAATAGCGAAACCTGAAAACCCTTTGGGTGTCATCAATAAGCCTGTTCTGTACTCGACCCAAACCAAACAGAATACCTCTGATTTCCCCTGTTGTGCACTGGGAAATTAATCTTTTTTTGGAGTGGCTCACTTGTTGCCAAAAACACCAAGAACACAATGTCCGCATTTTAAGTTTGTGGTATATAATTCCCCCCCTAAATGTTGGTATTTTATTGTCACAACTGCCTCAAGATGTTTAAACTTTTGATGAGAGAACAGCTGAGAATTTGTTCATGTCGACATTTTCATCATTTGTTCTTTTCACTGTAGCGCCAGACATGTTTTTTGAGCTCTGCCATTTGACTAGTGAGGATTCCAGAAGGCAGTTAACTTCATGTGAAACTTTTCTTATGGCTAATAGATTGATCACAGCATCAACACATTGCATGTGCCAGGCTCATAGCTCACCTCTGTCAACACGCAGCTCTCGCATCTCCCAATGGACAAAGTGGTTTCACCCTTTACGTAGTCATGCTTTTCATCACATTGTTTATCGTTTATAGCATCGCCGGCAGCGTTGCCGAGAGCTTTGACACCGAAAGTGGGTTTGAGGACTCTGAGAACAGCGACGTGGCCAACTCGGTGGTCCGATTTGTGGCTCGCTTTATTGACAAAGTGTGCACAGAGAGTGGTGTAACCCAGGAACACATCAAGAACCTCCACAGCATGATCCCAGGTACGTCACGCACACTGTTCATTCACGCAGCTGCTGTCCTAATTCCCTCAGCTTTGTACAGAGTAACTCCTGCTAGTGTGTATTCTCAGTAACACCGGCCTCTGAGCTGATTAACTCCTGACATGTTAAATGGCCTTAAAACCTCTAAATACACGCTGGTTGTGTCAGTGTGTTTAAGTACCGTACATGTGTTTCTTTGTACCCCGTCAATGAGTGCACTGATGTGTGGACACCAGGTAATTGACCTCATCCTCTGACCCACAGGCGTAGTTGCCATGCAGATAGAGGCTCTTGAGGCAGTTCACAGGGAGAGCAGGAGGTTACCGCCCATTCAGAAGGTGAGCGATGACTTTGCCCAACATTTCCTAGATAGTTTTACTAGTGTAAAATATAATTAAATTAAACCCGATGACTGCGCACAACACAGTGAAATACTAATAAAAATAGTGGTGCTCCGATCCATCGTCCACAGATCGGTATCGGACGATATCAGTGAAAAAGGACGGTATCAAGATCGGCAGATACTTGCCTTAAAATGCCAATCAGCTTTGCCCCCGCTGCAGCATTCTGAACAAGCATGTCTTCCGTCTGTGGGACTTTCTATCTTTGTGAGAGTGACTAGGTTTTGCTGTCTCACACTTGGCGGGGTGTGGTGAGTTTCTGGCTCGCAATCATCTGTCAGGCAGTGGCTAGAAAGCCACGGTCCCAACCCGCTGTACTTGCAAATGTGGGCAAAATTTGGGAATGAGTACCACCTCAGTACAGTTTTGGGAGCATACAGACACTTTGGCTATAGGTTCAAACTGCAGGGTTTCATGTACAGTTCAGATTGTTTATATACAATTTTTTGTGTGGTCGTTCTCATTACCAAAGAAATGCAACATGTTAATATGTATGCAAAGTGAAGTGCATGTGCAAAAGCATGCCATCACTCACATTTCCGTGTGTTTACAGAAGTGTGAGTGCTAGTGATGTGCGATACCATTGATTTAATTTCCAATCCGATACTGGGTGAAAAGTTAGGCTGGTGTCGATGATACCGATCTGATTCTATGTGCTAATTCACCTAATGTGTTTGGTGATTTTTAAAAAGTCGTGTAGAGTATTTCAAATCAAGCATCAAGAATACAAAACATCATAGTTATTTACTGATGCATTTTAAACCCTTGAATATATTGAGGTCCTGGGGTGATTTGCAATATAGCCAAGCTTAGAAAAAAAACAAAGATGCAATTATATAGCTGACATATAAAAAGTATCACTATTTTTATTTCAGACTCAACTTTAGTTCACTTATTACGGTTTGGTCTGTAAGCAATTAATCGTCAATAAACCAGGGACAATTGTAATGGCAACTGAACATGAATAATAACACACTGTTGTGAATGGAATTCACCAGCCATTTGGTTTTTATTCTGTTTCCTGCGAGTGTGCAGCAAGCTGAAGACTGCCAGTGTTGTCAAGTGCACTTTTAAATATTTGACTTGGTATTTTGAACCCTGCTGTGCTTTTACAGTGCCTGCCAACGCTTGGTAATCCTTGTTAAAAGCACTTGTACACAGACAAACAGCATCCCAGTACTGCCTTGGGACCAACCCGGAAACTGTGGTGAGCTGTCTGCTGAACTTTGTGGCTCTTTCCAAGCTGGATTGCTAGCTGCAAGAAGCATGCCAAATACTAAAAAGTGTCCATACAACAATGGCACCGGCCTCATGACGAGTCAGAGTATTTGCAATAGCAGCACTGATCACTGGAAAGAAAATGCGAGGAATGCATTTAAAGTGCAGGCTGATATCTCTTTAAGATCACTGACCGGGGTCAAACAGCTTTATTAGAACACTGTTGATTTCTTACAAGTTAAACCTGAGTAAGTCAGCAAGAAGCAATCTTTGGGTTCCAGTTAACTGATTGGCATTGCTTAACACATTTAATTGCCACCTGATTATACAGGATCAGACTATACAGAATCAGAGCAAGATGCACAACATCGTAAGATGGTACAGTTCTCTCCCTGGACACCAAGTGCAGGGATAACAACATCATAAACAGTTCATGTGACGCAATCTCTGGCCTGAAGATACAGTTATGAGACTGGTTCCACGGCTGCTATGATCCCAACACAAGTTGGTTCATGTGTCCATGTGACAAGCTTGCATGCTATAATGTTTACCCATCATTGTGAATGGTTGTTTGTCTATATGAGCCCTGTGATTGGCTGGCGACCAGTCCAGGGTGTACCCCGCCTCTCGCCTGAAGACAGCTGGGATAGGCTCCAGCATGCCGGCGACCCTCGTGAGAATAAGTGGTACAGAAAATGCATGGCTGGATTTGCCCTATTTCATTCCAATGGTGGTGCTTGAGTGAGCTTTTACTCTTTTCTGTGGTTGCCGAAGTGCTGAATATGTTATTTGCAGGATATAAAATTAAATCTAAACTAATCATGTTGTCTCTTCCCAGTCAAGTAAGTGAGTGTGGAAGATCCATAAGAATCTGTTGTTTTTGTTTTTTCTACATTCAATTTATTAAGTAATATGATACAATTATTTTGTGCTGGAAATTTTTGTGTGCCTATTCTCAAGTTTGTTTTTTTTCAAATGCTATCTAAAGCATTGTATGCTTGCTTGTTTTTGAAGGTGACTTGCATGTGAAGCTCAAATACATCAAACAGTATCATGGGGCTCTGTGATTTGCCATTATGACAGGCAATTGCCATACTGAAGTTTTCAGCTGATGCTTGTACATTTTACGGTATAGACAAAAGTATTTGGAAGCGAGTGACGAAAATATAGACCTCTGTCAGCTATAATCACTTCCACTGATCTGGCAGACTTTCTTCAAGATGTGAATTTTTGTCCATTTTGTAGGTCAGAGGTCCTTCTAGGCTCACAATCTCTGTTTTAGCTCATGTCAAAGGTGTTTAATGGGGTTGACATCATGCCTCACATGTTCTGCATTGGGGCTGAGTCATGGTAGAACCTTGCCCAAACTGCTAGAACTATACATAATATAGTAGTATAAACAATATAAATAAAAGTAATATAATATAAATACAATTCAGAAGTATACAATTGTCAAAAAGGTCTTGGTAAGGTTAACACTTTATATCCAGTGTGTCTGGATCCTTTTGTCTATATAGTGTACGCTATTATAGTCAGGACATAACACTTCGTGTTGCTTCTGGGTTTGATTTTTTTTCCCCAATATGCTGTCCTATCAGCCTAAAATTTTACGTCCAGCGCTGCTTCCTGGAGAAGAGTTTGTGATGGAGGGGCTGAGGGTGCTTCTGGATCCTGATGGCAGGGAAGAAGCTACTGGGGGCCTATTAGGGGGCCCACACATCCTACCAGCAGAGGGAGCACTTTTCCTCACCACATACCGCATCATCTTCAAAGGCATTCCCCATGACCCGCTCGGTAAGTTTACTCTGCAAAGTATTTCTGACTTTCGGTTAGGTTGTGCACAATACAGTAATGTGATGGTGCGCTGTTTATTCATAATTACTTGAGTTACCTGACCTTTGGCTATGTGTTTAGTGGGGGAGCAGGCAGTTGTCAGAGCATTTCCAGTTGCCACCTTGACCAAAGAGAAGAAAATAAGCATCCAGAACCAGCTGCAGCAAAATATGCAGGAGGGCCTCCAGCTGCGCTCTGCATCCTCTCAGGTGAATACGATGCAGGGTTTCTCCTTATTTTTACCACAAGTTTAATACACAGCATAATAGCCCTTCCGATATGGGTTTTTTTGGGGCCAATACCGATATAGAGTGCTGAAAGAAAGCCGATGAACAATACGTTGGGCTGAAAATGATAATACATTGGCTACATGATGTGTATATAAAAGTCGTAGAAGATGGAATGGATGGATAATCATATAAACATCTTGACAATATCAGTCATATTTACTAGATAGTCAAAAATGTCCATTTGCAGCCACTGAGTAGTTGCAAACAGCTGCTGACAACAAATGCAGTAGCAAGCTTAATACAAAGGGAATGAAACAACATAAAACTAATTATACATATTATGTTACAATATAGCTGCTTTCAAAACATGTAATATATCAAATGACAAATACATGACTTGGAACATTTTCAAAAGGATTTTAATAAAGACATGAGCTTGTGAATGTACTGTATGAGCCCCTGGATGTCCTGCATGGAAGTATGAAGTAGTAGACTGTGTATAGCTGCATATATCTTCACTTCACTTTACTTTGCTTTAAAATGTTTGTTTAAAATGTGTCGTACTAGTTGATAAAAGTGGCTTTCGACGAAGAGGTGAAATCTGAAGTGGTAGAGATGTTCAGGAAGCACCTGCAGAGGATCCGCTACCCGCAATCCATCTTCAGCTCCTTTGCATTTGCTGCAGGGCAAACCCAGCCTCAGCTTATCCTTCCAAAGCAAAAAGAGAGGAACACTGGATTTAGGTTTGTGCTTTAACTCTGCGGACTGTCTAGTGTTGTGGAAATCTGGTCCTGTGTGGACCAAAAAAATGTAAATGTAATGTCTGTTCTGTCATCCATGCAGAACGCTATCCAAAACTATTGTCAAGGGGGCCAAGAGAGCCAGCAAGATTACAATGGGCCGTGGAAGCCAGACCACACTGAAGAGGAGTGACAGAGGAAGCAGAATGACCTGGCATGAAGATGATGATGTTTCAAGTGAGAGTCGTCATGTACAATAAGCATGGGTTTCTGACTCAGTTAGCTTGATTGACAGTGGGACAACTTAATCATGTGATGTTGATCTTATTTTTTTCTTTTATTATATTTAATGGGATTGGAGAATGTACTACATACCTGTTCTTTTAATGTCATTTTATGCTTGAGACTAGAAATCTCAACTGCATCGACCTATGGGGGTTGCAGCCAAGTCATGCACTCCATTTTGTAGGGATTGATAATCAACCAATTTTAATAGATTTTGACAGAATTCTTAATGATCAATTAATGGACTATTATGTCGATTCATGTAAATCAAATGGAAATCCAACTCAAATCCAATCTTCACTTTCAGTATCAGATGATGGAGAGCCACCGCCCAGCAGCACTTTGAGAGCGTCTGAGAAGTCCACCATGGAGCAGCTGGTCGAGCAGTCGTGTTTCCGTGACTACCAGCGACTGGGCCTTGGCACTATTACGGCCAGCTCATCACGCTCCAAGTCGGGCGAGCACTTCAGGATCACAGCTGTCAATAGGCTTTATTCTCTGTGTCGCAGGTACGCAACCACTAAGAAAGGTCCAATGGCAAGTCCCCCTTAAAGTGTCAGACAAGTGTTTGGCTTGTTAAATGAACTGACTTCCAACGGAAGTTGTTGCACATATGCTGTACTAAATTATTTTCCTAAGTTGCATTTGTTTTTACCTCAGTTACCCAGGGCTACTGGTGGTTCCCCAGGCCATACAAGACAGCAGTTTACACAAAGTGGCGCGTTGCTACAGACACAACCGCCTGCCAGTTGTGTGTTGGAAACATCCTCGCACTAAAGCTGTGCTCCTCCGCTCAGGAGGCTTCCATGGCAAGAGTGTTGTGGGCTTGTTTAAGTCACAGAACCCATCTTCAACAGGTAAGACTGGGTGTCATTATATGCAATGGATGGAAATGTATTTTATATTGTCATTTTGTTCTGCAATGGTCTGTGTTCTGATTCAGCGCCTGCATCGTCTTCTGATTCGTCCAGTAGCCTTGAACAAGAGAAGTACCTGCAAGCCATCCTCAACTCCATCCCTATTTACTTCAAGATGAACGGCCATAACACACTGTCGAATCGCTCCATCATAGGCCTTTCACCAGGTACATGCTTATGGGTTATGTTCACATTCTGCCTTCTTTGATGCCCACTATGTCAGGGCTTCTCAAACATGCGGACGGACACCCCTGAGGGGATTTGAGGTGAGAGGCAGAGGGGACTAGTCATAATTTCTTCAAGGTTGGCAGGTCTGTTAGTGTATTTATTCATGCTGGTACCAGCAACTCATACAGTTGTTTGAACAGATAAAGAAATATTATCACATTCTTAATTGTACGCCAAAATGAGGGGGCATGAAAACATTTTTGTCCCATGGGGGGTGAGGGGCTTAACAGAAAATAGAGAACCACTGGTTAATTTTCTTCTGTTATCAGTTAAAGAAATACTTTTATACTTTACTTTACAAATTAAAATTTTTAATGTTGATAAGTGATACTAAATTAAAAGTATAAGCACAACCTAAAGAATAAATTGCAGGACAAAAACTGTTAAATGAAACATTATACAGTGGATCCCGGATATTAGCTGAGGTTATATTCCGAGACCTGCAAATTGTGAAAAATGTGAGTAATTTGATTTTTAGTAATTTTTTGACACTCTAATGGAGCCTAGATTATGCTGCTGCCCCTCCAAACCCTCCTGTGAGCTTTAGATTGACTTGTCCTTAAATTATGGATCACTATTTTCAATAAAAGTGACTGTTGTAATGATGCTCCCCATCTCTTTGATTGTCATTGTTCACTTATGACAAATGACGCTCACAAAATACTTTCATACCTTTAAAGCAAGCTTTATCCCTATAATATGCTTATTAAAGCATTTTAAATTGTAAAATTGTAGGTACACACCACTAATGAATGATGAAATTTGCTGTGCAGTATTACGAAGATGAAAATGTGTATGGCACAGCGCGATCTGATGCTGGAATCTTTAAAAATTCAACAAAAAAAAAAAACAACTTAAAAAAATACCTTTTTTTTATTTTAAAGGGGACCTATTATGCTCATTATTTTCCCTTTTGTGTTTTGAACGGTCAATGCTTATTTTATTTTTAATTTGTGTGTGTGTGTGTGTGTTCATGACAATGAGGTAGTTTAACAGTAAAGCTGATATTCAGTAGAATATGGAAGGAAACCTGTACAATAAAAGGTTATGTAAGGTCACCATCCGCCCCATCCATCTCCACAGACATCAGTGCATCCTAAATGGTTGCACTGTTTTTTTTAGTTTGTTGAGACATTTAAGCCATATCCGACTTGGTTTAAAGTACTCATGATAATTTAAAAAAAGGTAACAAAATGAAAGTACTCACTTTTTAAATGAATTGGAGTGAATTCAAATGGTGATTGTGACATGCCCTCCATCGAGTTTCCTTAACTGGCTATGTTCCGGGAACCAGATTCAAACACATGCAACAATGAACTCACACCAAAGCCAAGAAAGTGACATATTCACAACAATAACACAATAACAACACTCACTATTGTGTTGTGATAACTATAACATAACACACACAAGAAAATGGCCACAGGTATGTAAGCCTGGAATGAAACCCCATAGCATTATTAAAATTATGTATTTACTTACTGAAACTGACAGATTGACTGCAAGGTCAGTTACAAAGATGAGTGACTGCAATAAATTCAGGTCATCAACACTTACGAGTGACACCGGCAACAGATGCTAACAGTTAACAGTAATATCATTCACTAATGGATATTGTGTTGTGAGGTGTGTATGTTTTACTGGCAGTAGTAGCTACAACAATGGTATATTTCATGGTGGAAATAACAACATGTGTTTTGATGCCATAAATGCAGCATATCAAACATGCATTGTAGTACTGTATTTGTATTTTATTTTCAGTTGTTTATGAAAATGAGTACACATCCTGTATTGTGTCTTGTACTTAATGGAAAATAACTATTGGCACCTTCTTGCATCATGTATGAATGTTGTGTCCCCCCCTTAGGCAGCGAAAGGAGAACATCCAGAATGCCAAAGATGGCCCCTGTCCATTTAGACATTCCATTTTCAAACAGCTTCACCAGAGGAGGTGAGTGTCACAGAATGTTCTAAATTAAACAGCTTTATTATTAGTTACCTTGCATCATAATTTTGCAATTTTGAAGAGTGCTTATACAATTAGAAGGAGTACTTCATTACTGAATGCCTGTGAATATTCTCATTCATCCAGGTCATTGTATTGTGCTGTATAAGTACTGAATGTTTTGTCTTGGCTTAATGGCTTTGTGCTTGGTGTCGGTGCATATCTGAGGAATTAGTCACTGTTTCAGAACAAGGTCGAAGGTGAAAACACGTTCCAACTAATTCCTAAGTACAGTGAAGTTTACTAATTCTTTTTTGTGCTGACTCTACCTTCAAGCGTGCCAGACATGCCAAGAAAATGACAAAAATTAATTGGTTCCATTTATTTGACATTTACAAACTTATGAAATAGGTCATTATGTTGCTTAATTTACCCAGTACGTTATTTGTCAAATCCAAACTGACTGTTCCAAAGGTGGCGGTAGCTTTAATCACTGCAGTGGGATACAGTACACAATTCACTTTCCAATTAATAGCCACATTCCTACATTAGTTCCTTGTAAATTGCCAGGTTGACCTTTTAAAATATGTAGCCACATTCCACAGCATTTTTTTTCTTTTCAAACCTGACATAGTAATTCTTGAATAAATGAAGCAAGGATGGGCGTAATAGATTACTCTGTAAAAAGCATGGAATAGTGTTTTTGGTGTGTTTAACATTTGTTTTTGGTTATGTGGAAGAATGGTTTGAAACAAATAAACCGAGCACCCACCATGTATGTAGGTTATGTTGCAGCATTAAGTATGTTCTAAACTCTGATTGGGGCATCCCTACTGTAACGTTTAGTTCATTTGACATTAAACAGTGAACCTTGTCCTCCAAAAACCTGCATATCAGGCATATCCTTGCCAATTCTGTCTATAGAACTAACATCTGCAACATAAGCTCATTACAATGGATAATCATATGCATACTTTTAAGTGACCTTCAGCTGCTCCTCTCCATTTAATCATGCATGACCATGTTGGGGTGTTATGAGCTCAAATGTTTGTATGACATTGACATTATTTTCCATGTTCATCATGACCTCCTCTACACAACCGCCATCCAGTGCTTGAGTACAGAGATAAACTATTCACTCACTCAAACCAAAAATCTACCAGTAAGCAGCGAATCCACAACCAAGGTAGAGTGCAACTGCCTCGCCTCCCCTTTCCTTTTTCAGCGCTCCATCTCATTCTGACACCTCATCATCTTTTCTCTCACAAGCTAACAAGAAACTGGGCATACCGCCATTCTCAAAACTCCCTCTGAGCCACTAATGACTAATCATCACTAGAGTAAAAGAGTGCAATTCTGGAAGCTGCGGTTTTTCAGAAACCAAAGTGGCCGCTGTCATCTGGCCCTTTCCATGGCTGATATGTTGGCTCAGCAAGGCCGTCTGTGGTCAGTTGGAAGCCAAGTGCAGACTGCGGAGGAAAGGAAGCAGTTTATCCTGGCAGACTGTCATGAATCAAATGAAATGAGGCACCTCTGACCGTGCACGTAGTTCAGTGAAGACAGCTTGGATAAAGTGTAAATGTAACTGCAAAGGAATAACTCACCCTTAGTTTCAGCAATGCAACAAGACAATAAATGCCAATTGATGGTTGGATTTATCCATCACTCTTCCTGTCCTGAATGATGATATATATGTGATGTTACACATATCGGTTGATATCTGAATCAGAAATTGAAAATTGGACAATATCGGCGTCTCATTCCACATCACTGAATGTATTGAATTCTTCATACTCAATGTCAAGCTAAGAGCGATATTTTGTTCGTGTGACTGGAAACAGTAATGTTCACTCATTGGTTCATGGCAATGATAGTCTGTATGAATTAACATTTAAAAACTATGAAAAATGTGTCACTTATTGTCTGGTAGAGAGAGAGAGAGAGTGACAGAGAGCCAATTTAATACTTTTGGTCTGTATGTATTGAATCAAATGAAGGCTGCTATCATGATCACACAGTAAACATTTTATTACTGCGAAATGTCCTTCCTTTCAGTGTGATATTTGGAACATCTTGCATGTTGTTTTTCAGAGAAACTGTTTCTAGATTTGTTGACATGCTGAAAAACAATCCATCACCCTTTGCTTCTAATCTATCACTGCCTGTTTCATGTCACAAAGTGCTTAAAGAATGAAGGTGTTTACATAATTGCTTATGCTGCTGTGCATGTAAACGTCATCTGCGCATGTGCTGTTCATCACTCAGTCTTAGTTTGTTTGACAGCATGTGTACATCAGAGGCATTGGAACGGGACAGCGTGTGTGTGTTATATGTGGTCTGAGTTTTGTTTGCGTCTGTGTGTTTGCAGGCATGTGGGCCAGCCTGCGCTCCAGCAGCAGGCTCAGCCAGCACACATCCACAGCGGATGTGGGTGCCAGACTAGCAGGGAAGGATTTGGCGCCCCCTGCAGGGAGTAACAGTCTACAGGCTCAACTGCTCAAACAGCAAGCTGCTCTCTACATCTTTGGTGAAAAGTCGCATTTGAGGGTAAGAGACAGAATTTGCTGTGTCTGAACTTCTTTTCACCTGAGCATTTGGTGATGAAATGTGCGTAGGGCCTCAGAGTAGACTCTTCTCTCAACTGTGAGCTGGTGCCAGTGGACTTTGCAGACACGAGGCAAGTGAAAAGCTCCTTCAAGAAGCTGCTGAGGGCCTGTGCTCCCAGTGTCACCTCTTCTGACTCTGAGGACTCTTTCCTCAAAGTTTTGGAGGACTCTGAATGGATCCCGCAGGTGACAAAGCACACATACAAACCAGTGCAGTCTTTTATCAGGGTGTACAATATGTTGCTTTGTGTCATTCTACATTGGTCAAGGATTTATCATGATAGCAGATTTTATTTGAGCTTGATTTTACTATGCGTCTAATAAGGACACATACATTCTTGTTGGTCAAAGAGTGAGGGAACCCTATTTAAAGTAACAAAGCAAAGTTCCCAAGTGATTTACTGCTAAGATAAATTGCTCATATGGCTTTTTTGTCACAGCTTCACAAGATTCTGCAGCTGGCTCTCATTCTGGTGGAGCTTCTGGACAGCGGCTCATCTGTGCTGCTCAGTTTGGAGGATGGCTGGGACATCACCACGCAAGTGAGAACACTGCACAAATACTTTTTTTTTTCCCCACTTAAATAAGCCGACAAGACACCCAGATTCAGAGGGAGAGCGTTTCCATGACATGTTCCTGAAGTTGGAAAATTGGCATGTTAAGAAACGAAAACAGACATCGTGCCATTCCTCTACTCCAACAGTGAACATCTCACATGTTTGCCCTTTCAATGCCAAGTGTGCTACTTTCCTTAACACCACCGTTCAGGATTAATTGCACAGTGGAAATTCTGAAGATCAAATACAATTTGTCGACCCAATCAACCTCCATTTTCTTTGTGAGATCAAAAGAACTCTTAAGCCACCACCGTAAAACACCATAAAACTTTCAACTTTTTCACATAAGTAATAACTTAATCCCAATTTATACAAGATGTGATATTTTGACATTACTATTTCAAAAGGTTGTAGCTTGAAAAAGTTTGTGATGAGAGTAAATTTATGACGTTACCAGGATCAGAATTTGTCAGATCCCTGTCTCCATCATACCGTCTCATCAAAAGACTTATGAAAGTGTCTAATCCACTTGAGGTATTCTTTCTCATCTCTCAAGCAAACCAGACATCATCATTTACAGAGGGATCTGGAATGCCACTGCAGCATGCATCTGCATTATTACTGCTATTTTTACATAGATATAAAGTATCTGTTATATATGAGGCACTATATTTGCAGAAATGGCTTGTTAAATGTTGTTTGTCACAAGACGTCTCTCAATGTTAAGTAGCTTTAGCATTTTAGCGTTTTCTACAGCATCGGTAACATCTAATGTGGCCACTAATTGTGGGGGGAAACGGCTTTTAGCAACCTCTCTGCCTATATGGAAGTGCTTTTGCTCCACGACTTAGACAAAATAAGCATGGTTCGGACACTGATAAATTGTTACTTACTGCTTGCTCTTCTGACTCTTCCACACAACCAAGTAACATTGGAAAGTCGGCTAGTTTGGGCCAGCTGCATACTGGCCCAACAAAGCACAAAGCAGTTCACAAAGCAGTCCAGTGTGAAATGCCATTGGGGACAGAGAGCTTCGGTGGCTTACAGCCACACCCATATAAGGAAGTCTGCCCTTCTGTGACATCACAAAGGGGCAGTTTTACCACTCCTTTTGAAACTGAGCGTTTTAAGCCATCCCAAATGTCTTTTAGGGCTTGCTTCCAAATGTGAAAACCTCATTATCTGAAACTTTGGCATCATTTAACACGACAATACAACTTTGTAACTACATTTGTAGGTCAGAAAAGTGGAAAAAGCATAATAGGTCCCCTTTAAAATAGACCTGGTATAAATTATAAATGTATAATGTGTGTTCTCTGCTCATCTTCTAGTTGATTGTGTCATTTCTGAATTAATCAGTGAAGGATTATGAGAAGGCTTGAGGAGTTCCAAGGCATGTAAACAGTCAGGGTCCTGTCAGTGTCTTCATTATGTTCATTAGCCATGTTTTTCATGTTCTTCACATATTTGTGTTGTGAGACTGTGTCCATCAATGTGTTTATAAGGTGTCTAAAGTCCTGGGCTGCCGTTTAAAACAATTTGTGGGTGCCTTCTGCCAGGCACGTGTTGGGCCCGAGGCTCTCTGTCCACAGACGAATGGCTTTTTTCTCGCCAGGTCATGATCAAGCTTGCACAGGCAAATGGCATCCATATGCTCTGGCTGCTGTCCACAGGACACCCAGCAGACAGGAAACAAAACTTTCTTTTTTTTTGTGTCTGTTGTCTAACCCTCTGCCTCCTTTCTCTTTCCCTGCTTTTTCTCTCAAACATCTTCTCCATGTCTTGTAGTCTGTAATCTAAGTGATCTGTGCCGGGGCGCCATCGCCTTTCTCCACCACTCAGGGTTGGATATTCTATAAAGCCTACAGGCAAGACATGAACTCTTTTCTTCCCCACTCATTCCATCCATGTCAGGGCTCATTAGTAGTGTTGGGGGTGACGGGCAGGAAGGCCCGCCAAGCATATTGCATGTGTGGGCAAGTGGAGTGAGCCTGCATTTAACTAGGCTGTTATATAAGTGTCATTGATAGCAGATGATTCGTTTGACATTAGGGTCAGCTTCAAAGGTTGATGTATGTGTGTCACATATGACAGAAATATGTTGTTGCTGCTTTGTGTGTTCTGTAGCCAGGGACGCCTATTTCTGTGGTACTCGGGTCCGAATGGAATAGGGAAAGTCGGAACTTAAGAAGTAATTATAATAAATAACTGAAATTCTAAGTCACCCGCACTACACAGAACACAATAAGGAAATGTAAAAAGTTTAAATACACTAATTACAATAATGAAACCGTAATAAATCAATATTTAACAGCCCATGCATGTCTGTTCTTCTCATCTCTCGCCTCCAAGCAGGCAGGAAGAGCATTCACTCTGTACATTGCTTCAGCACCTTTAGGCTCCATACATATATTTCATGGCAAACAGAATGAGACCTCTTGTCAGTCATAGACTTGCTTTGTCTCTGGGGGACGAGGCGGGGCCGCTAGCGTAGACACACAGTAAAAGAGTGGAGCTTCTTTTGCAGAAAAGCAGATGAGGGGGGAAATGGACACAGTTTTTACATCTAAGCAAGACCTGGAGAAAACCAGGCATGCGCGAAACTTCAGAATGAGAATCAAAACCGGGTCTTCCCGATCTCTTGACTGTGTGACCAACATGCTAACTAACCACTCATCCACCATTGTACTTTTCATAAAATTAAAGTCTCATCTCATTTTGTTCTTTTGGACTCTTTATCCTTGATGATGGTCGCAACAGTCAAGCAATGCCTCATCTCTGGGAGCATTTTTTATGGGTTTTTTTTCCACTTCCATGGTGATGGTTTTCCTTGTGCGCACTGCCGCCTGAGATATATAATTTGTCCAAAAAGTTGACTAATAAGTCTGTTCTGTATCTTTCCGTCCAGTGCAAGGCACAAACTGCATTCATATGCTGCAAATGGCGCGTATTCTCTAGCTGGTGTGCACTGTAACTAGTTTTTGAGAGAGTTTTTAATTAGTTTATGGGAGCATGTTCGGAACCATGAAATGTTGCAACATGATGTTGTAAACCAGGGGTCTCAAACACGCGGCCCGTGAGCCAAATGTGGCCCGCAGGACACTAATTTGAGGCCCCCGCCTTGATATGAAAGTTTAATGTTAGTGCGGCCCGTGCAAGTTTGATATGGATGCTGTATGGTATCAAGTACCCAGAAAAAAATATTACATTTGATTAATGTTCATGTTAAAGGTTAAATAACTGTTAATAGTTATCCTCCCTATCCGTGTGGAAGTGGTAATTTTTTGGCTATTTAAGTTTAAAGGAAATAACTTGAAGGCTACCGTTTAGGTCGCTAGCTCTCTAGTTTGCGAGTTAGCATGTGTCTCAAGACCCTGCAGTTGCGCAATATGTTGTAAATAAAAAGAGTATAAATGTGACTATAGTCGTGTTTTGTCATGTCTACAGGGCTCTAATAATGCTTTGTTAATTTTAATCTGAAAAAAATAATTTGTCTACTCACCAACTATATGTTGTTTCTTAGGTTTTTATTATTTGCCGTTTTATTATTATTATATTTATTTATTTATTACTGATTGATTGATTTTCTTTATTCTTGATTTGTTTATTTATTTTTCATCTTATTTTGTGTAGAAAAATAAAAAGTAAGATATTTGAGAAGAGTGGAATGTTTTATCAGAGCTTTTCTTGTAGAAAATTGGAACCAAAGCGATGTTTTTAATAAATGCGTTTTTTTTTTTTTAAACCTGATGCGGCCCAGTCTCACCCAGATTCGAGCTCCAGTGGCCCCCAAGTAAATTGAGTTTGAGACCCCTGTTGTAAACATTGGACCTCATGTATTTGCATTTTTAAAAACCTTAATTACAATGGATAACATGCCTGTAACACTGACATAGCTTGGTGTAGACACGCTGCCTGAAAATAAGAGAAATGTCATAGAAATATAATAAGAATATTATTGTATTGAAACTCATTCAATCTTTTCCGTCTTCTGTGCAGGTTGTGTCTTTGGTGCAACTGCTGAGCGATCCCTTCTACCGCACTCTGGAGGGCTTTCAGGTGCTGCTAGAGAAGGAGTGGCTCTCCTTCGGCCACAAGTTCAGCCAAAGGAGCAACCTGAGTCCCAGCAGTCAGGGCAGCGGTTTTACGCCCATCTTTCTGCAGTTCCTGGACTGCGTGCACCAGGTGAGGCAACAACATCTCATTCCCAAATCCCACAGGCTCGCACATCTCCGCTCTTCGCTTTTACTTTTCTTTTCATGCACTTCCTCAATTCATTGTTCATATCTTGTACATGAGCTCATGACATTCCGGAGGACCGAATAGGCGTGAGGGTGAAGAAGGCGAAAAGCGCAACATTGTACATTTGCTTTAGTTTTACACTTTGAATTCCCAAGGTTGAAAGTGTGATGTCAACATCGTATTGCACCAGCGAGGCTGCAGCCCAGATGGTGCTTGAACCCAGTGATCGGCATAGAACTGTCTGTGCTTGCGTGTTTTAGCATCCCTTCACATTTGGAGCAACACGTGAAAAATGCCGTTTGGGGGATTGAGAGGAAGGCTTGTGTGGGGTTTTTTTGGAGGGGGGGGGTTAACAGTGAAGTGCAAACACATGAGGTTCACACAAAAATTTACTTTAGACAATATTGTGTATTTCTGTGCACTGTGCACACCCATTCCTGTGTACTTACATCAACACATAGTTTCTTCATTTGGCTTCTAAAAGTGTAGTTTTGGCAGTTGATAGCAGGGTGGGGGCCCCTGGGGGTGTCTCTGTAGCGTTCTGAAGAACAGGCCTTCAGAAAAGAGCTGAAAATAGAAGTGCCTCATCTCCAAAACAGCTGTTGTTTTGCTAGTGGACCCAAGTGACCTCAAATATCCGATGGCCACTTAACACCGCTGGGATGCCCTCTGCTAGCTTTGAATCGTGCAGTGGCCATGATAAAGGCCCAGTTTGCTCCCACGAGAACTCCACACCACCACCACCATTTGGACTTTCCTGTTTCTGTTTCAATTGCTCATTAAAACCTTAGCATAACGTCACTGAACCGCTGACTAACTGCCTTTGTCCATTCTTGTGTGTGTTTTTAGATTTTGTTGCAGCATCCCTTAGAGTTTGAGTTTAATCAGTACTACCTGAAGTTCCTGGCGTATCACCACATCTCCAACCGATTCAAGAACTTTCTTTTGGACTCCGACTACGAGCGCCTGGAACATGGTTGGTGCTCTTACTCAGAACAGCAGAGATTTAAAAAAAAATCCTGTTTAGTTTTAAATGAACACTGACTGGCTGGACTTTTGTCCCATTTCTACATTCATCTCAAGTTGTGTGCACACATCGTTCTCATTCACACTCCCTAGTCAGATAATAAATCCCTCTGAAATTCCATCTTTTAAACACAACTAAAGCAATCTGCAGAAGCAATAATTCTTTTTGCTTAAAAGTGTCTTCTGTTATTATTTGGCAGGCTTGTTGTTTGACGATAAGGGTGACAAGCAGGCGAAGAGAGGCATCTGTATCTGGGAGTGCATCAACAGGATGCACCGAAGGAGTCCAATCTTCTTCAACTATCTGTACAGCGCATCAGAGAGCCAAGTGAGTGTCTTTCTCCTTGCAAACAAGTGTTTGACAACTCATGTCCCACAACTTTAAAATTAGATTGTTCCGAAAATGCATGTGCTAGGGAAGTCACTTCCATTTACATTGCACTACCACAGTCAATTTGTCAAGACGTGCATGTTGATTTTAGGGTTAGATACATGTCCAGGTCAGGAAAAGTATGGGAAATAGAAACTCAAGTAGTGAAAACATTCATGTTTTTCCAAGACTACAACCACTGTTCTGTTTTCTAAGGGATAAACAATGAATAACAAAAAAAAAATGGATGGATGTGTTTTTCAAAGGTGATTGTAGGGCAGCTAAGATGTTTGTGTGAGAGCATACAGTGAAAGACAAGTCTAAAACATTTGGGAAGATTAACTAGTTCAACGAGCGTTCCCCTGCTAACCTCCTCGAACCCTTTGTATCAGCTCCATGGCCAAGCTATGATCTCCTGTTTATGATGACATAATGGCATACATATTCTGAATAATGTAAACATCCATGCATTTTCTATACTGCTTATACTCACAAGGGTCACGGGTAAGCTGGAGCCTATCCCAGCTGTCTTCGGGCAAGAGTCGGGGTACACCCTGGATTGGTTGCCAGCCAATCACAGGGCACATATAGACAAACAACCATTCACACTCACATTCATACCTATGGACAATTTGGAGTCACCAATTAACTTAGCATGTTTTTGGAATGAACAAGCGGGGAATCTAAATAATGCAAGGGCTGCAATTAACGTTTTGTTAGTCGATCACTCTGAAACTTTTTGTTCCGATGAATTACTTACAGACCATCCTGAAGCCCTCAGTTGGCATCCCCAGTCTAACTAAGTGGGACTTCTTCATGGACGAGACACTGTCAACGGGGCCATGTTATGACTGGAGGTTGATGGCGGTTAGGGCGGACTACTCGGAGGAACCTCAGACCATCTCGAGCAGCAAGAGGAGGATTGTGTGGCCTTGTTACAGCAGCGTGACCCGAGCTCAGCCTGACGCCATCACCAAACTGCTCTCTGTAAAACCTCATTGCATGAAACATCAAACTCTTGTCTCCATCTGCCATATTTCTAATCATCATGGCTTGTTTTTAACGTCCACAGGACATGGAGAGGCTGGAAGGAGAGGTGAACCAGACCTCTGAGACATGGCAGACCACTCTGGACCGAGTGTGTGTCAGCATCCAGGAAGACATCAAACAAGAAGGAATTGTATGTAGCAGTGACCTGAAACATTTTTTTCATTTGAGAAATGGGACACATTTCCAGTAAAACTGTAGCAGCTAAGCCACATCACATGTTTACACTTGTTGCCAAGGAGATTTCATTGGACGTAATCATTTCAAGATTGGCATAACCCTGTGTCAAAGTTGTTTCCTTGGCAACATGTGACACAGAGCTCCATTGACCCACATAGCAGAGAAAGGACAAGGGGACTCAGCAGGAACACAGTCAGATCTGTACTAAGACACATTTTCCCTTCAAATGCTTTTTTTTTGTACCGTTTTGTATCAGCAGCTTGGCAAGCAGTCGCTATCCATTTCCGGCCTGATTCCCACGTCCAGCCTGCAGGCACTCCACCGACGCTCGATGCTGCACCTGCCAGACAGCGGACTGGCTGAAGACCGAAGCACAGCCACCTCCAACGGAATCAACCGCCGCGCTGCTACACTTTACAACCAGTTCACCCCCAAGAGTGAGGAGAACAGGTGGGTCGTGAACACCCCCTCCCCCTCCTCAGTCTGAGCTTCACAGTTGATTTACTCACAGACGGTGCAGGGAAGCTGTCCGTCTCTTAAGTCAGCGCTGAGGAATGCTGCGAGTTATGATGGCGGCCATCGGCTGTAAAAATGTGCAGTCTCTTGGCACTGAAATGGAGATATTTCACTCCCAATCACAAGAACCCTGACGTATTGCAAATTGTACTTTTTGTCTTCCAAAAAAACTTCCACAGATCAAATGCTAATATGCCGCTTGAGGCGTTGTATTTTATTGTGTTTGCATGATGCATTGTTCATAAATCATAGAATCCTCTTTTGTGTCAAATCCACTCCAATCCAATTGTGTGTGAATGCTTCACACCTATCCTCAGTGAGGTCAAGTCTCTTTGTTAGAACGTTGGATGTATGTAGGATTCAGACATCCAAGATCAATGATTGAGTAGCCTTCACCCAACCTACAACAAGAGTGTCCATGCTTAATTAGTTTCACAAAGACCTAGCCAGGATGAGCAGACAAGGATTAATCAAGCCAGGTGAAACTAGTTCTGTGCGCCCACTTAAATAAGCCCCGTCTATTGATCACCAAGTCACCGATTCATCATGGCATACTTAGCGGAAATCATCATGGAGGCTTATAAGGAGGTGAAAGAGCAAGTATACAAATATAAAGGCAACATCGCTACTGTCATAGAACAAAAAGAGAAAGCATGGCAAAGTGTTTATAATGATCATATTATACTTTTTCCACTTTTCTGACCTATAAATGTAGTTAGAATGTTGTATTCTCATGTTACACGATGCCAAAGTTCCAGAAAATAAGGTTTGTGCATTTGGAAGTGAGGCCTGATAGAAGTTTGGGATGGCTTTGAACACTCCGTGTCAGAGAATGTGAAGTCACAGTGAGCTGGACTTCCTTATACGGGCATGCCTGTGTACAAGATGAGTGTGACCAATCACAGTGGAGTGGGCCGTGGGTGGAATACATTACAACAGACCAATTTGGAAATCCAAAGAAATACAGCTGGAGTAGGTGCAGATTCTGGAAGATCTAGAAAGCTTTCTGTGCGGGTTATTTGTGTGTAGCTGCTCTATAGAAGTACACAATGATGTTTTGTTTGTTTTTTCGGCTTTTTTCCTGATCACGAGTGATAGTGATAGGAGAAACAGATGCGTTCCCTCTGTCTCATGTTGACAAATCAGCTTTGATCGTTTTCGCTCCTAGACACAAGCCTAGAGCGCCCTCGTGTGGCTGTCAGTGTAGGGAAAAAACAACCAAATATAAGTCGCTCCGAAGTTAAAGTCGCAGGACTAGCCAAACCATGAAAAATTAAGACAGTATGTCATAACATATCACACTTTTGTGAAACTGGATCACAGATAAGTTGAATATAAGATAATTCCTTATCCAGCTGGGTGTATGTTAGATGTCATCTATTTATTCTCCACATTATTATTTATTATTTATTATTACACAACGACATTTCGTTGGCAATTTCACTGCTATGTTTTTGTGCAATGACAATAAAGAAAGTCTATGTTAGCATACAATGCTACATGCTAAGACTCTGCATCCACTTTCAGGTCGTACGAGGGCATCCTGTACAAACGTGGAGCGCTGCTGAAAAGTTGGAAGCCTCGCTGGTTTGTGTTGGATGTCACCAAGCACCAGGTAAGAGATCCAGCCAATCGGGGGCGTCAGTGAGTGGTGTCGGCGGGGAAGTTAGGACCTGGTTGTTATGGTGACAGATGAGGTACTATGAAACTGGCGAGGACACCAACTGTCGAGGTCACATCGAGCTGGCAGAGGTGGAGTCTGTGATCCCGGGGGCACCGACAATTGGGGCGCCCAAACACATCAGTGAAAAGGCTTTCTTTGATGTAAGTCATGACATCTTGAATAATATAATACATAATATGGTCAATATAAATATATATATTATTGTTTTAGCTGAAGACCAGCAAAAGGGTATACAACTTCTGCGCGGCAGACGCGGCCAGTGCACAGCTGTGGATGGACAAGATCCAGAGCTGCATCTCTGACGCCTGAGAGCCGCGTCTCCACAAGGTCAGGCAAGGTTATCGATATCATACAAGGAACAACAAAGGCGGCATCGGAGACTTGACAGTGTTTTAACTCTGCTTCTCTTCTTTGGGACTAGCAAGGACTCAGAAAGTGGCTGCTAGCAGGGAAAAACACTCTCAAGTCTGCACTGCACTTCTCTTGGGCGAGGGAGGGGGGCAGTGGGGGGGTTCTTCTTAACATTCATAAGCAATAAGACACTGGGAAGTTCTATTTTACTACCAGGTGATTTTACTGCTGAATCAGCAAATCAGCTCAGAGATGTTTAATACTAATAGTTTGCACTTGGAGCTCCCAACGGAAGGCATTGTTACTATTAGCTTCTTTGTGACCTTTCCTACTGCCGGGTCACGTGTTCAATTCCAAAAAAAAAAAAGACACAATTTGCACAGCCAGTTGAAAAGTTATATTAGGTTATTATTCTATTTAATGTTTTCTCGATTTTCTATGTTGAATGTCCATCAAGGCTTAACGAGTATGTCTCGTGTTTTGTAAATTATTTTTTTATCATGACTTTGTGTAAATATTGTTTGTTTTGTGACCTTTTCTAACCTTCCTGAAGTGACTAATAAGTGTTTTTAAAAGTGAACTGATACCCGAGTGGCCTGTTCCTGTTTGTTGACATCTTGTTTTTAAGGGCTTTTACTCAAGAAACAAAACAAATATGTAAGTAATGCAGCTTTTACACACAAAAAGAAAATGAAGCTATACAAAGATATCTTTTTTTGTTTTGTTTTGTTGTTGTTGCTGAATCTTTGTGCCAATGTTTTTTGTGCCGACACTAATTTTTATGGAAATAAATCAGACATACTTGAAAGTCACAACTTTTGTTTGTGTAGCTGACACTCGTAAAAGTTGTCACAAATAACCTCTAACAATAAAATACCACTTTTATAATGAGGGTTGGAACTTTATTTTGGTGACATTATTTAGCTACGTTAGCGAGTCTGTATCGGTTATAATGTTCTACACATCTGCAAACGTCAAATTCATACTTTTCTCATCAAAACTAAGCATTGTTATTTTTGTAAAGGTTTTATTGGAGTTAGCTTTTTAAAATAGTAAAAAAAATAGTCAAAATTTTTATCATCAATAACTTCCAAGAGAGGTTCAAGAAAGTCCAGCAAGCATCAGGACCATCTCCAAAAGTTGATTTAACTGTGATATCGGGGGCACCAACAGTGCAGCGCTTGCTCAGGAATGACAGCAGGCCAAAGGCAGCAAAAAAGGAAGCTTTTAAGGGCAATTGACTTAAAATATAAACTTTGAACAATTGTACTTTTAAGTAGATTCCACTATGTTTTTCTATTATTAACATCTTAAATCATCTAAGTAGCAATAACTATAAAACTAACATTCAACAAAGTGTACCTTTTTGTTTAGACTGTACTTAAAAAAACAATAACTTAAACCACACTTGGTGTAATCTTTTAAGTACAATCAACTTATGAATGTGAGTGTGAATGGTTGTTTGTCTATATGTGCCCTGTGATTGGCTGGCGACCAGTCCAGGATGTACCCCGCCTCTCGCCTGAAGTCAGCTGGGGTAGGTTCCAACTCCTGCAACATTAATGAGGATAAGCAGCATAGAAAATGGTTAATATTGGTAAAAAGGGACTTGGACTGGACTCCTCAAGGCTTTTTTTCTGATGAATCCCAATTCCTTTTTTTTTGGGCATGTGCAAAAAAAAAAAAAAAAAACTTGTCCGCAGAAGAGAAGGTATCTTGCATCCTGAAATCATGTGTGGATTTGCCTCTCATCCAAGGGAGTGGGCTCACGAGAACACAGCCATGAATGAACTTGTTCCCAACCATCCAAGAACTCCGGTGACGACATTCTTCTAACATGATGGATCTTTTTTTTAATACAACATTCATTCCTATTCAACTCATTCAAATGAAGTATTTATTCTAAAATGTTTCATTTAAACTTGCAGCAATATTGTGGAACCTTCCATCTTGCTCGGAAAGCCAGCAGGTGCAGAGCAAACATCCAACATATGGAAGCCCTCTCCGGATTTGGCCTCTTCCACGAATCATCTGTGACCATGAAACGACAATGTTTCCCCCACAGATTTTGGTAATGAAGTTAGACAAGCACGCATTCATTCTCTTATGTAACCACAATGTGATGAAGGAGGCAAATATGTAAGCAACAATCAAGGCAAGTCTGCGTTCAGGACCCCTAAAAGTAGGCACGGGGGCCACAGGACCGTCTATGACCTCCAAAATGGTTTCAGCTTCTTAATGTCTTTCTGTTGTTGCTGCTGCTGTGAAGCTTTGGCCTGTGAGGTCACCATCCAAAGACACATCTGTCAGATATTTGTACAATCCTGAAGAATGTTCGAGTGAGGAGATGTTGCACGAGGGTTCCAAATGAATTCGTTCTGGACTGGACGTGGATTTTTTTTTCTTTTTTTCAGAAACAGGCGATGATCTTCACTTTGGAATGCAGAGATGTTGTGAAACCTGGCGATGGAGAAAAAAGGAAGCGGCACCATATTTGTTTCATTTTGAAAATGTGAGGCGAGCCTTTCCTGGGGTGTACCACAGGCGGAAGACGTTGGAAATGTTGCGCTGAGTAGAATACGAAAAATTTATCTGGGCATGCTTGATGGGAGTTTTTCCCAGGAGGCTTTTGGGAACATTGCTCCAAGTGGTGAAGATGACTTGATGGCCTTTTTTATAAACTTCCCTTGCCATCCATCTCCAAATGGGATCCTCTATGGGATTTAAATCAGAGAGACATGCAGGATGGTCCAAAAGAGTGATGTTATTAACTACATCTCTCCTTTCAACCCCTAAGACATGTAGTTTAAGACTTAAAGAGGTGTGTCCCAAGACTTTTGTCCCGGTCGTGCACTTTAATCGGTCATGCCTGAGCAAGATGTACTTATGTCGCCACCTAGTGGATATTTTGCGTCATTACAAGCAGAGGCAGTGGCGACAAATAAACGTTAAAATTGCAAATGTCTTTATTTGTGGGATACGTCACGTCAAATAAAGATATTAAATATAAAGATATATTATCAAAGTGTTTGCCCCTCAATAAAGTAAAGTATTTTTGTGGAATATAGTTTTATGTGAATTTCGGTTTTCGACGAAAATGATGACCTAGCAAAGCATCCACAAGTTGGTGGCTCTGAGTTAGTCTACAGACTGATTCCAGCCGTGGAATTATAATTATACTTGGTCTCTGCAAGTTTCAACAAGTCTAACTGGAGACCTTTTAAGACAATATAATACCCATTTCATATCCATGCTGGCAAAAAAAAAAACCATCAGACAAATTGGAGGCTTGTAAATGACTGCAATTTATTCCCAGTTTTTTCACATTGGAATGCAAAATACTGAACCTAACTAAAAACAGCTTCAGCTTTGTCATATAGGTGAAAAAGCATATTATTAGAATTTTCTTCTTGTGATATTATAACTTTGTTCTTCTTATAGTCATAGATCCAGCATAACTCTCCAAAAATTACAACTATTTAGTTTCTCATATTTTTTTGTAATTATTTAAACACTTTCCTGCTAAAATGACATAACTTTGCCTCATTACCATTTTATTCTATTAAAATTGTGACTCTTTTTGTCTTAATGTTTTGACTTGTAAAATTACAGATGTTTTTTTTAGTTTTACTTGTATTTAAATTAACAATTATTTTCTACTTCACCTACTTCAGCTTTCTTCTAATGAAACAATGACTTTAATCCCATAATATTTTGCCTTTATTCTCTAAACACTTTAACTTTTTACAAAACACAAGTTTTTTCAACTGAAATATGTTATTTTTCCTTATGATATTATGACATTCTCTTGATGACTTTTTTATGTTACAACTTTTTTATTTTAATATTTTGACTTTATTCGTGTAAAATGACTTGCTGTTTATGTTATATTTTTAGAATGTGTAAGGGGCCAATACAAAACCTGCTGTGGGCCACAAATGGCCGCCGGACCGCTGCATTAATGCATCACTGCATGATTCTAGGAGTCCACTGGGCTGGCGCCACAGTGAGCCACTACGCGCCAATTACATAATCTTTGGCGCAAACTGGCACCAACTGGCACCGGCCCAGTGGACTCCCAGCATCATTGCCGCAACTTGGCTCGCGCCACTACATTCCAGTGGATCCCAAAAGGTGGATTGTTTTCAACATTTGGTTCCACTTGGTGGACACTTGTTTAAAATTTTGAAATTTTCTTGCCGCCAAGCAAAATTTTTGCTGGTGTTACGGGCCACCACGAGCCAGTTGGGAGGCAGTTTGAGCCACTGCACACCACTAGGCACCTTATTGGCGACACAAGGTGCCACAGCAAATTGCATTGGCGCGAACTGGCACCAACTGGCGTCGGCCCAGTGGACTCTTTGTTCATTCTGCAGCTAGTTTTTTTTTTAATTCTTTTAAATGATCCAAAAAAAAACAGTGAAGAAGAAGATTGTGTTGTTTCTCCAAGGCAACAAATCACACAAAGAGCACCATGAGTCTGTAGAGGAGAGCACGCTAAGAAGAAGACTGAGCCTATCTTTAGACTAGAGAAAGCAAAGGTGAGTAGTCTCAGCCCCCCAAACGATCCCCGAAATCATCTGGGTCAATTTAATACCAAATTATATATCAATAGAAAAAAAAGCTGACGCATATACCAGCCTTCACTGAAATATTATCTACACTTAAATGTGTTTTGTGTTCATATTTTTGGGTGTCTGGGAAAAATTGTCTGATCTTTTGGAACAGATAAAAATGCAAACTAAGGTTCCTCTACTGTGTTTAGCACTGATAACGCAAAGTGAGAGTAAAGCCGACTGCTGTACTCCTAGAGAGGACGCTGGTCAAAGGCGAGTACTATGATGGCTTCACTGGGCTTGAGCTTGCGTGTTTTTCCTCTCCTGCCATGACTTCTTTCTCATCTCCAGCTCCACGTCTGTGACTGAAGCGGGTCCCCAGTTGGTGACCCTCTCAGGACCTTTGCCACCTAAAAAGAGCACAGATAGCGAGGACTCTAATCAAGACAAAACCAAACTGTTCATCACTGACGCCAAAAAGGACAGGAATCATATCTTGGATATGATTGGCTGTACTGTAGTGGTGGTGCTGATAAAAGATGGCGGCTACCTGGATGGATGAGACGCAACAGTCCTTCATGTTTGGCTACTTTGTCTTTCCATTTCTTGGTCTGGTAAGCAGCTCGCTCCAGAGTTCTTGACACTTCCTGTATGACAACCACAGAGAAGGACATGGCGGGTGAGCAGGAGCCTATCCCAGCCTGGGCTGCACACCAACCAATCACAGGACACTTGGTGCAATCCTGTTTCCATATAATCATGCAAGAGTACTCATTGTCGGACACACTTTGTCAGATACACAGATGGTGCCGTGGGAAACGCTTTTACGAACTGCACAGAATCTTGGCAGAACATCAGTAGTAGAAATGCGGTCATTACAGAGTGTATTGCCTACAGCCAAGAGTCGCCCATTTGTGACATCACAAAGGAACAGCAACACCCCCCTGTTTAGAGCAGGGGTCTCAAACTTTGAGGCCCCCACCTTGATACCAAAGTTTATTGTTGAAATGACTGCTTAAAGCTGTTTGCACACCGGACACAATTAACATGATTTTGCCCCGCCCATACTGTTACCCTACCCTGTTACCCCGCCCCTGTTTTGCTTTGGATTAGCAATGAAGCTAAAGGCTTATGACGCTGGGTACAAATAAATGCAGGAAATGATTTGGAATAAAAGGGAAAATACACGTCAAGATAAAGCATCTCATCAAACATGTTGTTAAAGTTACCACGCTGCTCCCAGATGGAACTGAGTACGATGCTAACTTGCTAATTGGGTAACATTATTAAGTTTCATTAATGTTCATGTTAAAGGTTAAATAACTGTTAATACTGTACATTTGAATCTGAAAAAAATCATTTCTCTACCAACTGTATGTGGTTTCTTACGTTTTTCTTATTTGCTGTTTTATTATTATTTTACTTATTTATTACTGATTGATTGATTTATTGTCTTTATTCTTAATTTATGTATTTTTCTGTCTTATTTTGTGAATAGAAAAATAAAAATGAAGATATTTGAGAACAGTTCCGGTTTTATCAGATATTTTGGTGTGGAAAACCGGAACCAAAGTACTGAAAAAGTGTAGGGTATAGCAGAAGCAAAAGCATTGAAAATAGTTTTTTTTAATTGATTTTTTTTCCAGTTTTTAATAAATGCGTTTTGTTTTGTTTTTTTGAAAACCTGATGCGGCCCGGCTTCACCCAGAACCTAGCTCCGGTGGCCCCCCAGGTAAATTGAGTTTGAGACCCCTGGTTTAGAGCCATCCCAAACTTCTTTCAAATGCGTAAACCTCATTATAGGAAACTTTGGCATCGTTTAACCCAAGAATACTACATTCTAACTACATTTATAGGTCAAAAAAGTGGAAATGCATAAACCTTACTCAGTTTTAACTGAGGTCCCCTGTTCTAGGCACTTCCTGTGATGATGCTTGGACTTCCTCCGTGTATAAATCATAGCACAATGCTTCCAGCGTGCAATAGTCTGCCTGTGTCCTGACCTCATATTTCTGCAGAGCTCCATGTCGCTGCCTCTCCACTCTCTCCAGCTGCTGCATGGCGGCCTGCAGGTCTCCCTCCTGGGCCAGCGGTTCTGCCACCAGCTCCTGCTTCTCGGCCCGCATCTGACACAACGCCCTCTTCTGCTGAAGGTGAAGACGCTCCAACTCTGCCCTCCTGGTGGTCTCCTCTTCCAGCAGCCTATATGGTATGCGCGTAACAAAGATTGTTCCTTTGTAGCTAGCAACACAAATGAGTACCCACAGCAAAGCATCATTGGCTGGGACTGCATGAGTGCTTGTTGAGAACCTTGTTGAGGAAGCAATTGAGACCATATGGGGCATTCTGAAGCTTAAGAAAGGTGGAAGTGAACAAAATGACGAACATCCACCAGCTCTGTGATGATTCCAGTGCAGCTCTGGTGACCTCCATGCCCAAGAGGATTAAGGCAACACTAAATAACAATGGCACTCACACTAAATATTGACACATCGGACAAAATGCGTAGTCAATTGTGTTGCCAGCTATTTAAACAATGCTAGCTGTGTAAAGTTATAATGCTTTACAAGCTGTACACTGACTACTCTAGTGTACTGACTTGTGTGAAATAGCTATGGGCAATGTGAGCGTGCATGTGTGAGACCTGGCCTGCAGCTTGCGCATAGCCTCTTCATCCTGTTTGGCCCGCCTCTCGTTCTTCAAGGCTTCCTCCAGTTGATGGTGCATGTCCTCCATCTCCCGTACACGCTGCAGGTACTGCTCCAGTTGGCTGGACTTTTGGGCCACCTGCTCCTCCATGTGCTGACGCACCTACATACATACGCACGACAGTCATGTATTATTCTCCTCACACAAAACACACTGACTCTTTGTGTCCAGCTGCTGATAAATAGCAGATGATGAACACGCACACGAGTCAACATGTTTATTTTTAGCTGCTGCTTCCTGGAAAACCACACATAAACTGACTTCTGGTTTGTTTGTTCACCATTTTCTCTCTTTCCAGGTCCAGCCTGAGGCGATCCTGGAGATCTGACTGAGACTTCTTCCTTCTGTCTTCTTCTGTTGCCACTTCGGCTGCAACCGTCTTCATTTTCTGCCAGTAAAGAATCACATCAGGACCACTTTAGGATACCTAAACATGGCTCTCTATTAAAATGAAATGTGTGAGGTGAAAAGGGCAGTCATAATGTCAAAGATGCAGGTGTCTATGATATACACTAATGTTTGCATACAAGCTTTCACTTCCTTTTTAGTGTACATGCTCTGCTGCACCGTGTGTATTTCTATGTATAATTAGCATCATGGATTCTAACAGTAATGATGCGGCTTGACAATGGCTCGAGTGAAGCGAATGAGAATGCTAGTTGAGCATCTAGCAGTATTTTGGACAGAAGGAAATGTACTACAACAGGTACATTTAAGGTACAATCGTTCATTCATTTTTTACCGCTTTTTACACCCTGGACTGGTCGCCAGCCAATCACAGGGCACATATAGACAAACAACCATTCACACTCACATTCATACCTATGGACAATTTGGAGTCGCCAATTAACCTAGCATGTTTTTTTTGGAATGTGAGAGGAAACCGGAGTACCCGGAGAAAACCGGCAAACTCCACACAGATGGCCGAGTGTGGAATTGAACCCTGGTCTCCTTGCTGTGAGGTCTGCGCGCTAACCACTAGTCCGCCGTGCCACCCTTAAGTAATGATGATAAATGAAATAATTGTGTCAAGCGTCTTACTAACATACGTATGTCTTAGTGTGTCATAGGAGCAGCACCTTCAACATGGCCTCCAGCTGCAACTGGTTGCTTTCGTTGGCCGCCTGGAGCATCTTCATCCTTTCCACCAGGTCTTCTTCCTTCGCCATCTGCTTCTGCCGGAGCTCCCTGCGCCTCAGCCTGGCCTCACGGTGAGGGGACGCCAGCCCCAACCTCAGCAGCTGGATGCAAGTTTGAATCGCTGGGATAAGTGAGAGAAACTGTTCAGGAACAGTTCAACCAGCAAAGGCTGAGCAATGGGACATGAACATCCACCACCTTGAATCCAATCGTGTTTCTTCTTTTTATCCGATGCGCTGATCTCAAAGCTTTTATCAGGACACTTGATGATGAAGAGACATTTCTTTGCTTCTTTGTCTGGGAGAGACTTCAGAAAAAGAAGATGCATGTCGGCCATTTCTCCAGTAAAACAGACACAGATGGACTACAATATACAGTACATGTTACACTGTTGTACCTCCACACAACAGCTTTGGTCCAGAGTGATATGTCCTTTCATATCCACTAGATCTTCACAAACATAGTAGGACAGTGAAGTGGGTCGCAGTACAAACCAGCGCTCTGTCCAGTTCTTCCTCTTATGGCCCTTCTTCATCATGTAGCCCTGTTCATGCACACAGGCAACACATTATATGGATCTCACAGGGTTTATGTTCATGTCATTAGTACAAACCTGCTTTAGCACGTCCAGTATGAGCTCCTGGAAGACTTCGTTGATGCCCATGGACAAACTCTGCCGGTCCATGCCCTTGCTGAAGGTCCCTGTTCCCACCAGTTGGATCATCTCCCATGCGGTCAAGCAGCTTCTCCTGTTCAGCTGGAGATTGGCATCTGAGAACTTCTCCTCGCTCCATTTGTTCCCCATGGCCTCGGTTAACTTTTGCAGGAAGTACTCAACCTGAGGAGGCAGACAGATATTGAAACAAAGAAAAGACAAACCCAAGCTTTTTTCCTCACCTCCTCGGGTACAATAACAAGTGGGTACTTGTCTTCAGACAGGAAGTTGAAGATGCACCAGATTTTAAAAGCATCAGAGTTTGAGATGAGTAGATTATTGGTGGTGATATTTTTCTTGTGACACAGTGTCCAGCACATCCGGTTGAACTCCAACACATCAAAATCCTCTCGGACCTGCAATTGACGAGCAGAATGAAGCACTTTCATTTCAGTATCCATACTATAGGTATGTATAATTATTAGTCATTGCTGATTTACACACACTAAACTATTACCACATTGTCAAATAATATATTTCTCTATTATGTTTGGGAAAAGCAAGTTTTTCAGCTGTCATTTCTGTTTGTGCAGATGCACCTAATTAAGTCACCAATGAATGTTTGTTTCTTTTCAGAAACCATGAGCGTGCACGGTGTTGAGCAACTTGCTCGGCCTCATTTTAATTCAAGTCAGAGCTGAGCAGAGAGAAGCAAGAAAACAGCTTGTGAGTACAAACAGAGAAAGTCACTCATTTGCCTTCAAATGTGCCAATAATGAATTCTGTCAAGAAAACTTGTTGCCCGTCTAATCTAAACATTGTAGCATTCGCCATCTAAATATCTGTCTATGCTGTTGTGAATTACAAAAGAAGCACAATAAATATGCTAAATTACATTAGATTAGATTAGATTAGATGAGATTCAACTTTATTGTTATTGCTAATGTCACTTTTACAGGGCAACAAAATGCAGTTAGCATCCAGCCAGAAGTGCAATTTTATAAGTACCTTAGTAGTAAGTAAATGTAGAAATAGAATAGAGCTGTAAATGGACAGATATATGTACAAACTATAACAGGCTGTTACTATAATACAGTGAGGATATATTTATAGGTTATCACATGGTTTTTCTGGTATCAGGCCAGGTATCATGCCCCAAGTGTTCGGTCTCGGGCTGATACTGGCACGCGGGGGCATGATACTGGGCCGGATACCAGACAAACCATGTGATGATCTTATTATCACATACTATTTAATCATGAGCTTATTATCACATTCTATTTAATCAAAAGATAATTTTGTTTCCAGAAAAATTTCAGTTTATTACATGTATTATATCTAAACAGTGTAAACACAATAATTGCAAAAATATTTCAATAATATTTTATCAACAGTCTTATCTTATCAATGTCTGACAATTAAAGTTCCATTAATCAAGTTTGGGTTTTTTGGTGACTGGAGAAGCACTAGGAATATTTATATAGTGTGTGTTCTCGCTCGTGCGCTGTTCTCTGATTGGTTGTTTCACGGGCACGATACCAGAGCAGCGCGCTCTGAGTGTACAGCTACGGGGGCTGATATTGGACATGGTTAAACTCTATATTTTATCAGTATCACTGCCCTGGGCTTTGACACAGTATCATTTTGGCCTTTTCCCGTATCATTCATGGGCGGTTTCTAGGGTACAGGGCCAATTAATACTGTAGTATGTGATAAACAGGGATATAAATGACTATAAAAATGACTATAATATGGCTATTACAGATTATAAACAGTATGCACTGTATGGATGTGACAATATATAATAACAGTAATATGTACAGTATTGCAATGAAGTGACTATGATACAGTGTGACAGATATTAGTATTTTTTCTAAACTATTAGTATTAAAGGTATTAAAATGACAGTATACTAACTATATGTGTCCATAAAGTTGCACAAAACTATTAGAAAAGACATTTTTAAAGTATGGCGAGTAGAGTCCCCCTCCTTCTATGTGCTCACCTTGTCAATAATAAACGTGTTGAGGTAGGGCATATATCCCTGTTTGGACAGAGGCCCTTTATCATCATCTTTGAAATGCTCTTCAAGAGCTACAGGGTCATGAGGGATCTTCATGATGGTGCACAGGTTGTGGGACAGCACCTCAAGAAACATGACAACTCAAGTGTCAAGAACACAAACCACCATATGCAAAACAAAAATGACACTTTTACAAGCATGACTGACCAAGTGAAAGAAAAAACTTTGCATTCACATATTTAGCATATTTATACTTCACATAAACAGTTACTGTGGTGTGGGGAAAAAGGGGGTTTTGTTATTTAAATATTAGTCAATAACAAAACAAAATGCAGTTTTTAAATGAAACGTATTATTGAGGGAGAAAACCAATCCAAACTTACATGGCCCTGTGTGAAAAGATGATTGCCCCCCAAACCTAATCACTGTTGGGCCCCTTAGCAGCAACAACTGCAATCAAGTGTTTGCAATAACCTGCAATGAGTCTCCTACAGAGCTGTGGAGGAAGTTTGGTCCATTAGTTTTTGCAGAATTGTTGTAATTCAGCCAAATTGGAATGCCACAGCATCTTAATACGATTCAGGTTAGGACTAAGCCACTCCAGGGTCTTGATTTAGTTTTTCTTCAGCCATTCAGAGGTGGTCTTGCTGGTGTGTTTTGGATCATTGTCATGCTTCAGAACCCAAGTTGGTTTCAGCTAGAGGTCACAAACAGATGGCCGGACATTCTCATTCTGGATTTTTCGGTAGACTTCATGGTTCAGAACAAGTCTTCCAGGTCCTGAATCAGCAAAACAGCCCCAGGCCATCACACTACCACCATCATATTTTACTGTTGGTATGATGTTCTTTTTCTCAAACGTGGCATTAATTTTACACCAGATGTAAAGGGACACAGACCTTCCAAAAAGTTCAACTTTAGTCTCATGAGACCAAATAGTATTTTCCCAAAGTTCTTCAAGATGTTTTCTGGCAAAATTGAAATTAACCTTAATGTTATTTTTGTTCTGCAGTGTTTTTTGTCTTGGAACTCTACCATGCAGTCCATTTTGGTGGAGTCATGAACAGTGACCTTAACTGAGGCAAGTGAGGCCCCTAGTTGTTTGGATGTTGTTGTGGGGTCTTTTGTGACCTCTTGGATGAGTCGTTGCTGCTCTCTCAGGGTAATTTTTCGTTGGCTGGCCATTCCTGAGAAGGTTCTCCACTGGCTCTCATTGTGGTTTGCTGGAGTCCAAAAACTTGAGAAATGCCTTTATAGCATTTCCCAGCCTGATAGATCTCTATTGCTGTCTTTCTGTGGGGTGTGAATGGAGGGGGCACTTTTCCCACACAGAGCCATGTGGTGTTTGGACCCCCCCCCCGCCCCCCCTTAATAATAATCTAGGGATCCGAAGCGGTGTGAAACTTAAAAATAAGTCATATTTACATTTAGTATTTTTTATTAGAACTCGAGTTGAAAATGTAACTGCTCTAGGGAGACGAAGCGGTGTGAAACTTAAGAAAAATAAGACATATTTACGTTTAGTATTTTTAATAGCACTCTATTTGAAAAAAAACTGTTTTTTTTACGGTAGTTTTTTCGAGTGTTTTACCTGGGTGTCTGACTGTAGGAATAATTTTTAGAATTTTAATTTGAGGATTTTTCATGAAAACAACCTATCTTAGGACAAACTACGTCATATGGAGCAACACAAGCAAAGTTATGAATAAATGTCACTACGTAGATGCCATCTTAGCTTGTAGCATCAAAGTGGCATCTATCCCACACAAAACAAGCCTAAATTGTTCGTAGCTAGGCTATACTTGTGATGTCATTAAATGAAATGCTCACCTTCAACTGAGACTTGGACACTTTACCACGTTGGTCCACGTCCAAGGCTGTAAAAACGTGCCATATAGACTTTAAAATGTCTTCGCGGAGCCACATTTTGTGTCTGGTTGTGTCTGTATATAAAGTGTTATGTCTACTTGTGGGGTCCTTCCTGTCTCAGACTGCCTATTTCTAGTTGTGTTATAGCGCCACCCTCCGTTCACACACCAAAAAACCCTGGAGGGTATATTCATTTGTAGTCTAAACAAAGCATCATCACATTTGCAAATGCATGCCTGTATAATAAAACTCGCTGGGTCATACATTCACTTAGCTTTTTTTTTTTTAATATGTCGTTATATAGATGGTTCATCCATACACCAACCAAATGCTTGAGACCTTCACGATAAGTCCAATTGTACATGCTTCAATAATGTGATCAATTGTACTATCAGTGCTCATTAACACATCCTGTAGCCATACTGAACACCAAGAACATTCTCCTCTTGCACAAATCTCTTAATGTTTTAAGTAGCCCCCTGATCTTCTCTATATGCAGACGAGCAGCCATGGCTGAAGTCGCTCGCAAAGTAACAAAGTTACAGCTGAGTTCATTTTAAATAGTCTTCAATTTAAAAAAAAAAAATTGCAGTCTGATACAGAAGGCTAGGAGACCTGAACAATATGAAAGTGCTAGTCATTAATTTACAGAGATCAGGCATCACATAGCGCTATGACGTATCCAATATGCTACATATGAATACAGTTGTTGACACCTTAGAAATGCCTCCGGTCGCCTTTCAAGGCTACTTGACAAAAAATCAATAACCTTGGCTTGTATGTACATAAACTGAATTGTTTATGCAGAAAAAATGGATATCACCACTACCAGAGGTATAAGCTTACTACAGCCATGTGGCCACGACAGTGATAATGTAATATTTAGTCCCATTATCAATTTCTTAAAGGTTAATCCCTCAATTTTGTTTAAGTGGGAATGAAACAGGAGCGTTGGCGTCGTGACAGCAGCTCCTCCTGGACTCCAGAAGACAGTGTTGCTCAGAGCATTTCCTCTTGCATCGTGCTCAAGTTCTTGGTTTGTTTTCCCCAGCCATTGGTTGCATTTTGGTTGCTCTCCCGCATCTTCTATTTTCCCCTCAGTTGATAAGATTGAAGAATGACTGAGAAGAACCAGTTCTGGAACCACTACTTAAGGGAACAACACAAGCTTTTTTTTCTCACTTCACTACAATCAGTCACAGAGTAATAAAAAGTAGAGCGGGTGACTCAATTCATTCCTGGAGCAGTGCCTCCAAAGTCAAAACTAGGTGGCACCACTGGCGCTGTGAACCTGTACCCGCCATGTTTCTCGATCATCTTGGATTCTGGAAGATGAAAATATGAATCAGTGCCAAGACATCCGAGTCACCATCAAGTATGCTAAATATTCTCATCAAAACGATGTACAAATTGTGAACCAAGCACAAATGCTCTCACCATGTGCTGCCTGTCGCTGGTCTGCAAGTGTGCCAATGTCATGAAGCTGTTTGCCTTGCTCTTCATCAAGGGCTTGAGTTAGTGCCTGGTACCAGGCTGGGTCACGTGACTGAATATCTGCACATGGGGTGATAATGAATCATCAGTGAATCATTGAAAGAATAACTACGCATTTAGTCATATGGATTTACGAGTAGAGCTGGACCAATTGTCTTACTCTGTAGTATGGCTTTAAAAATCTGATACTCGTCTACAAAGTTGTCTTCGTCATCGACTGCTGTAGTGTAACCCTCTAGTGCCGTCTCCTCGGCATCATCTTCCTCCCAGTCGTCGTCGTCTCCATCCTCTCCTGCCTGCTTGGCAAGCATCTCTAGATATTCCTGACCTTCCTCATCAATGTCGTCCTCATCACTGCCGAGCTCCGCTACATTGAGAAGTGACGTGATTAGCATTGCAGAAATACCCCCTCAAAAGCAATACGCCAGTGAAAACCCTAAAAAAATCTACCATTATCATCGTCGTCGTCCCCGTCTTCATCGTCGTCATCATCGTCCTCATTCTCGTGCTCTGCTCGGCAAGCGTATGCCCTCTTCAGGCCGCTGAAGAGCAGGATAGCTGCTGGAAGAAGCTGTGCGGCCACCTGGTTGATAGCCTGAGGCCTGTGCTCCAGGTCAATGAGGGCACATAATCCCAGGATACACATCTTCCTGTCATGGAGGCTGTTTGGGAAATACATAAAAAAAAAAAGATGAATTAAACATACAAATATTGCCAATTAAACTTTAGAAAAAAACACACAATTTTGAGCTCCTGAGTCTGAACGAGACACTAGGCAATCTTATTGTATTAGTATTTGAGTAACAAATAGAAAGTGGTATGATGGCACTATCTGCAGGCGGGTTTTTTTTTTATTTGGGGGTGCTGCAGCTAGCCCTGCAATTAGCTGGCAACCAAACCAGGGTGTACCCTGCCTCTTGCCCAAAGTCAGCTGGGATCGGCTCCAGCACACCCCCGTGATCATAATGAGGATAAGCGGCATAGAAAATAGATGGGTGGGAGCAGCAGCTACAAATCCAGTAGAGGGTGCTGGCTCAAGTCTATTAATCCAATTGAAATTCCCATCCCCCAAAATTCCCACAAGATGTTCGGGTGTTGTAGGTATAAAACGAGCAATTACACAACACGGTAACTGTAAACATATTTACACTTTGCTCAAAAGTTTCCTTTCAGTCACATGGGTTAAAGAAGGTCTCTACACAGACCGCCCACCCAGTCCGTTTTCATCAACATCAGAGACAACATTGTGAGACTTTATATATTTATGCTAAAAATGATCTTACCCAAGAAAGCAATCAACATCCTTGAGCCACTGGCTGATGAAGTGGTTTGTGATTGGCTCAGTGTTGTTGGGGAACCGTAGATTCTCCAAAGTGTTGAGGAGAAGAGGGGGACTGTAGTAAAGTGCAGCAATGGCCACCTGCAAGCACATCGTCCTCAGTTCGCTGGTCTTCACCTCCCGTGTCAAACGCTCCAGTGCAGCAGCCACAAATAAGGGCACAACCTAAAAGGACACAAACAGTATCGTATCCATGTTGTGTGCATAATCCTGGAATTATAATACTCAAACCTTGACATGTACAGACCTGATCAATACCACGACCTTTGCATTGCAGTATGATTACTTCCAGTAGCTTGGCTGCATGGCACTCAGGGTCTTCGCCCGGATCCCCTGTCAGGACCTTTGTAAGATCACGGGACAAAAAGGTCAACCACCTAATCGTAGAAGTTCAGTAGCATTTATTACTACATGGTGACATCATACCTTCTTGCACATGTCATACATAATTTCCAGGTATTTGGTGTCAGAGAGGAGGGTGTCTGTATCAACTGTTACATAGTTGTGAAGGAGAGGCATCATATCTGAAATGGAGACAATTGTTCACACAGCTGAATTTCCAAGACAGTGCTTGTGGTTAAAACCTGATACAAAATGGTAATTTGGCATGGATCCGGATTATCAGCAAGCATAAACGATAGCCATGTATTGTGTTTGTTTGTTCCTGCGTATCAACCTGTGAAGTAGTCAAATCCATCCTGCTGGAAGACATCATACACTAATGGAAGGAGCTGCCACATTTGTTGTGACACCTGCTGGCAAGTCAGGCTATGAGCCAAGGACAGGATTTCCTCGTAAAATTCTGAAAGAGGAAAAAATAGAAGGTCAACAGAGAGTATAAAGCAAGTATATTTGGACCAACAGATTCTATAAGTTTATGTTTTGAGCACAGATTGGGACAAAGGATTTCTTGACATTAAAACAGTGCCTTAAAAAAGTGTGCATTGGGAGCAAGGTGCAGATAGAATGTGATTGAGCAGGAAGAACTGGATGCCTGCTTACCCATTACGTGTTGTTGCAGTACGGTGCCTATCACCTGCAGACAGATACCTTCCAGTTGCTGTGTGATCTGAATAGGGTTAAAGATGATTAGGGTCAAATCAGAGAAGAGACATAAGATGCATTAAAACGGCTGTACCCAAAGTAAATGAGACAGCTCACATTTGATCCTAATTACATGTTGTGTGCATGCAAATAGCTGCTCTATATGAGACAGTTACTTAAAAGACTTTAGACTTGATAAAAATGTATTGTTTAGAAAACCGGGTTTCTTATTCCTTTTTGCAAATCAAGGCAGCTTATTCATATCTAATGGCATTTGGCTGTGTTTGCCTGTGCTTCAGAAGACAGTGGCAGCAGGCCCGGCCACTATTTCTAGCTCCTGCCCAAGTCTGAGTGCTTCAGAACATGCGAGAACAGAGCATGTTCCAAGGAGCTGTGGGTGGCTGAAGTGTGCTAGAGAGGCGACAGCAGACCAGAGGAAGTGGTACAGACATAATCCAGCAGAGTGTGTGCGCTTTGTGTGTGGGTAGCCTGCAACAGTGGCTTTGCTGATCACCTCTTTGTGGTCCTCCACCACACTCAACAACGTGTCGATGGTGTTGAGAATGCCCATAGCAGTCACAGCCTTGTCATCTCCTCCTTCCTCATCAGGCCCCGTCTGAATCACCTGGTTGAACGTCATAGCCTGCCAGAGAGCAAAGAGAGGGGCTTGTGATTGTGGAGGATCTATATCTTCTTTCATCATTAGGTACTTTGTGATATTGAAAGAGCAAAATCCTTACAGATAGAAAAAAATGCCTCATAAATGTTCTTGTCCTTTTTTCAATCCCAGCGGTTTAAAGCGGATGCATCACATGAAATGACACCACCGCAAATTGCATAAAGATTGCACTTACCAAGTGCTGCGTCATCTCAACCGCGATGGGAGTGACCTCCTCACTGTATTCACAGATCATCTTCTGTATGACGTTGGTAAGATCATCATTTTCGGTCTCCCTGACAATATGCAGCAAAGCCTGCATCACCGGCCGAATGAAGGGGGTGATGTATTCTTTGGCTGAGGTAAACAAAAATACACACACGGGCATTCAGAGGGACTGAAATGAATTATACACAGGTGTCACACAACCAGCAAATGAACAGTATTCTTTGATCACCTTTCTCCTGGTTGCTGATGAGAACCTGCAGGGCAATGGCAGCCTCCACCTTCACTGGCATCTCATTGTCATTGATTAGACAGTTGCGGGTGAGCTCCAGAGCATTTTGCAGGTTGTGGTCACTCTTGAACCTCACCTCACAGAAATACTGAAGCACCCAGCAGGCCTAAAACGAGGTTTAGCATATACTTGGAACACAATGAAAATTGACCTAGAACGTAATATCCAATTATTAATTCAATATAGCGTAATTGAACACTGTTAATGCACAATACTCGTTACTGTTCACATTTTCACTTACCCTGGCTCTCATGTAGCCCAGTTCACTGTGGAACAGGGGGAAGACGTGATGCTGCAGCATGAACTCCATCTGGTCCTTGTAAATCTTTTTCTATGTGAAGAAACAAATTGCGTTCCTTAAAGCTACACCCTTTACAAGTTATTCCTGTTCAATTAGGATGTGCTATTTACAAGACACTTTGGACTTTATCATTGCTTCACCACTACAACTAAAAAAGAAGCAGTGCTACATTAAAAATTCCTGGTGAAGATCTTTTCAGTGTAATTAATCTTTAGATATAGGTTGGGAAGGCGCTTACCTTGAGCAGGATCTCAGCCAGAGACCCTATCATGTGGAGGCCACCATCTTTTTTCCTGGGGTCAGTGGTGGGATCAGTGAGAATCTGGTAGCAGAAGCCCATTGTCTTTTGCAGCACCTAAACAAAAGAGATACTATGGCATCACTTAAACTAACCCTTAAATTGTCAGTAAAAGGAAAATACACTGACCTCCTTTCTTTTATTGCAGGCAGTAAAGAGGAGTGTCTGGGCAGCTGTCGTGGGAGAAATGAAGTCCTCGAATACATCTGAAGTGGACCAAAGGTACAAATGTTTATCAATGACGCGCTAAATTCATTCAGAATGGGACTTTTAACAGAATCCATTTCGTACCAAACTTCATGCGAATGTACTCATAGGGGTCCTCTTGCCAGCGCTCCTCATCACTGTCTGTGTAACACATGAGTGGAAAAACCACATCCTGAATGATGCCCTGAGGGACAAAGACAAAAAGACAACAGAAATCAGTATGATAGTAGATAAATGTAAACATGTTTAAAAGGTATCCATTAAATATGACTTAAGGCTTCGGATGATAATCAAATAGAATTACATTTATGTAACATTGCAATAATGTTAATGTAATGGACGGCAAATTTATTATATTTACATGACAACCAGTTTGCAACAAAAGTTATTACATCAATATCTCAAGGTTTTTAATATAGCAACTTATATTTAAACCCACGTCTGTGTGAGTGATTGTGTACCTGAATGTGTGGTTTGAGGTTTTTCCATGTGAGAGCATGAGCAATCCCCTGGTTGACATAATTGAGTGTTTGCTGGAGCACTCTAGGAGCCACATATTGCTTTTTGTTGTACTGATACAAGACTTTAAGCAGCACCTAAAAGCAGACAATTATGTTACATTGGCAGAATGACGTTTGACTGGAGAACCACTGTTTACATCACAGCTCCTGATCCATACCTGCTGCGCTGGTACTGCATATTCCTTGAGGAAAAGTTCAGCAAATTCTGTGTACTCTTTGGTTGTGTTGCCTGGGCTTCCATATCTGCAGGAAGGGTATAACAAAAGTGACACCAATACCATGTCATAGGACCTTCATGACAGGATAATCTGAATTAGAGCGGTACCTCTCAAATAGCCTAGCCAAGATGTGAAGGGCCCACTTCTTACACTTCCACCAGGGCAGCTCGGGCCTCTCCTCTTCATCAATTTGCATTGTCTCCTGAACCAAAAACAATGGCCCAGTCGGTGCATAATACAAAAATGCAACAATGTGCAAGAAATCATTGTCCATCTTGGTGGAAGATAATAGGATCAAATTCTCACCGGGGGGACATCTCTGTCCACTACCGTCTTGAGAATCTCCATCCATTCTGTTAAGTTCTGTCTGTTGATGAGTTCCAAGGGGAGGTTATACTGTGCACACAAGAGAGCAAAGTCAATTAAACAAGTCCAGACTTTACTTGTACCCGTTTGACATAATCACGTAGAACTTTATACCCAAATAGCACTATAGTAGCAAAGGAGTTTCGCTTTCTTATTATTGGAAGAATGAACAATAGCCTGTGAAATGTCACTTGACGACAGCTTGTCACATGCTATGCCTCATTCGGTACAACGATCATCATTATCACATGTGACGTACTTGAACTTAATCTTGCTCTATCAACACTAGTTGTGTGTCAAAGTTGTGCACCTCAAACACGTAGTGTGTACAGCTTTAGTATTTTTTAAGTGTTCTATTCAAACATGACACCTGTATTTCGCGACAAAGGAGCAGAGTGGAGACTAAAGTACAATTTAAATGTGGCCATTCACATAGAATTAATAAATTGATCACCTCTACTTTTTTTTTTTAAGTAGTTTTAATTATTTTGAAGTATATTATTGAACAATGCATTTCCCATGTATTCGTATTACTCAAACAGGCATTGAATCAAATTTGGGTTCGTGTCAAACAGTATATTTTTGTACTAATAGTCACATAGTACTATTGGACTAAACAGGTCAGGCAACGAAAGGAGGTTTGACATTTTAGACTAAATTTGCTTTAAAAGAACAGTTCTCTGTTTGTCCTGATAGTTGTGGGTAAACATTAAGTTAAACAAATAAGTCATAAAAATGCCATTTGTAATTTTTTAAAAAGCAGACTAAATAGCGACGTGACACATCAGCGGCAGTCCGCCCTCCCATGCAGCCCACCACCACAGTTTAAAAAAAATACTAGGGGAAACCCTGCAATTGCAGCAAACCCTGGAAGCACATCAACATTCAAGCATTTTTACGAAGTACCCCAGAGAAAGTGGGTCCTGTCGTATTACCTGGAAAAGGGCGTACAGAATTTTGAAGATCTGTTTCTGTATGAGTACAGAATCAGTGGAGTGGTCTAGGAGAAGCCGAATAAAACGGTCTTTCAACATGGGCATGAAGATGTGCATGGCGGCCACCAAAGGCTGACGCTCATCTGGCTTCTTGTATCTGTTACATACAGAGGACAATTCAGCCATGAGCTTGATAGTGGCTTACTGTTAGGAGACATTTCACATGAAATGATTTACTCATAGTTTTTGACGAGCTGGTAAAGGCAGAGTAGGATGCCCAGCCATCCTGCAATGTTGTCAGACTGCAGGTAGAAGCCGATCTTGTCCACGATGGTCGTCCACTTGGTGGGGTAGTCGTGCTTGATCATGTGGTGGATACACGTTGTCAACTGGACCCTGTCGGATAGAAACAGGATAGGTTTTATGCTGCAAGCCAGAAAAATGGGAAGTGTTCAGAGGCTGACAAAAACTGATTAGGTTTGTTTTCAGGATAACAGTCAAAGAAATATTTTCTCAACAAAACAAATACTTGGCCACTGCAATCATCACGCAAATGTTTATTTTGGGGACTTTGACATAGGACCTCGTAAGTGGGATAATTTCTGTTTTGTGCATAAAGTGTGAATGGTTACCTGATGCGCTCAGGTGAGTGGATGATAGCCTCCACTATAGAATCTCGAATGAACTGCCGGTCTTCCTCTGGGATCTTATTGACGGCGGTCTCAGTGGAAGAACCATCTCCATCGCACCAGTGCTGGGTTACCATGTTCTTAAGGTAAATCACACCTTCATTGAAAGCGGGGAGAGGTTATGTTAGGAGGTAGGACAGCTCTTGACAATAGTCAAACCATAACATATTAACATGTGAATTGTGAAACGTGCACGACTTTCCATATTGCCACTTTCCAGACAAAAGTAAATATCAACCTGCAACACTGTTCCACAATAATAGCATCTTAGAAATAATGTTGCTTATTTCTAGTCAGTATGTCTAGGTTTATGGTTTATAAATGTGTAATTATGTAATTTAGACTATGTAATTATAATGTCGAAAGAGATCAGTCGAATACCCAATTACTAAAATATTTGATAGCTGCAGCTTGAGTGTACGCTTCAGAGTTCAATCAAAATTTTCTGAATGACAAACCTGAAGAGGTAACATAAACTTGGGGAGGTCAAATCAGCATCATGCATGCCACATAAGACGTCAGCATATCATGCTAGACTTCAGCAAATCCTGTGAGACTTCAGCTCAGTGAACACAGGATTCAAAGAAATGTTTCTATGCCAGAAATGATTAGTGCCATACCATATGTCTTACTAACCAAACAATACAATTGGGTCACTGTCAACCATTTAACCTATTTATACTCATATGGCAGTTAAGACTGTTGAGTGATGGCCAAAAATTTATAGACTTTTTATTTTTTTACTTTATAGGTTTCAATATTAGATTGTTTCCCCTAAAACACACAAAAAACAACCCTGTCTGCAATGTTTGTTATAGATTTGAAATAGTACAGACATACTACATACATATTAAGTCCCGGTTGACACTCACCTGCTTGTCTGACAGGCAAATCCAGCTGATCAGTCATGGTGACACGCAACAGAGTGGACAAAAAGTTTACCTGGGTGTGACCCTATAAGTCAGAAATGGAAACAACTTTAGGCAAAGTATAAAACACAAGCACAAAAAAACTGCACGGAAAAGCATTTTTTTCAAATAAAATAATAAAAATATTAAATGTTGGCATGGCAAGGGGGGGTTACTGGCCTGAGTTACTGGACTAATTTGGCCTAACAAGTGACACTTGTACATTTTAAATTTTAGAAGTGTGGGCTGTGTTTAATGTCTTCAACAATTCTGCTCAATATGAACAGTGGTGTTCTACATTTCTACCATATACTGTATATTACAGTACTTGTTCAGTCACTACCTGGCCATCTTCCACAACCAACAAAAAAAAAAACAGCCCATGACTAAGCATAGGTCTGTATTTAGAAACTGTGCACTTGAGCAGAAGCACACCATCCTCCCCCAGACAACATGCTTTTCACTCTCTGTACAACTTGATGACAAGTATAGGATTTCTACCAGCACAATGACAAATTTGACATTGCTTCAAGTTGCTGTATGAACACAATCACAGCTATGCAACAATAATGAATCATACAAAATCATCATCCATAATGCCATAGAAAGTAGCTGATGTCACCAGTAAGAAAGTCGTGTATATAAAGTTTAGAAAACAATACAAAAAAAATAACGGCTTCAAAAATCAGAATACGCCTGACAACTTAAAGGGGGTCATTTAAAAATCGTATTCGCCCTCTTTCGTTATGCAACCCCACAAACATTTAAGCATTTGCCACTTGTTTAAAGCGCCAACAGTAGTCATTGTAGGCTGAAATAATGTGATGTAAAAACACATACAAGAAGGGACAACGCAACTATAGTGCATTGTACTGAACCAGCACATTGTTGCTAACTTGACACACTTCGGTCAAACAACGACGAGAATCAACTGGAATTTATGGCATCATAAATACTATAGTAGTGAAAGTAAATGTGGTCGTTAACGTTTATTAAAAATGTATTTGTCGATGTTGAAACGACATGTCATTGCTTCCGAGCTTGTCAGTGACACGTGAGCAGCAGCTATGGACCAGAGCATATCCAACAAGTAACCTCTTGCTAACTTAGCTATTTGTTAGCTATGGCTAAAGGGGTATTTGTTTGGCTTTAATAAGCACATTTGCTCAGTTCACACAATATCCACATTTCACCTTCTGTTTAGACAGTTTCCACTTCCGTTATAGGCGTGTAGTTGAGTAGCGTAATCTCCTTTTGCTGGAGAAAACGACGAGGTAGCCACTTTAGCGTTAGCCACACAGCTGGCACACTGAGTTAGCTCTAGCTGTGGAGTCCAGGTGTCTGGATTATTAAAATTGAATTCAAGGGTAGTTTCCATTTGCGGTGTGAGAAGCAGTCTGTCATTACGGGAGGAGAATTTCGCACTTGATCCGTCAATGTACCAAGCCCGCACGGTGGCACCATCTTGATGTTGTGAGCGACCGAGGCCCGATGCGAGACCGCGCCGCTTACTGCCATCACCCATTTAAGAGCTCAACATGAAGCCTAACTTTGAGCCTCACCTCGTTAAGTTTTCTTTCCGCTGCCTCTCGCAGATTGGGGTCCATTGTGCCCCGCAGGGCCTCGACCAAAACCTCTGGATCCATCGCAAAAACTCTTGCTTGCGGCTCGGATTTAGGCAATTTCAGATGTCTTATCAGTTCCCAGGCACTGCGCACATGGACGCACAGCTCTCCGGTTACCCGGCGCGAAAGGAAGAAGCGAATGAAGTACCCGGATAGATCAGCGCCGAATTTGTGCAAACGAATATCCGGCTGCGCTTGCACACCAATGGGACTTGTAGTTTTTACTAGTATATTAACATTAACGCTTGTTCACGTCTACATTACATGTTCTTTCGCCATACGAAAACAACAAATCATTCACTAATATATATTTTCACTTAAACAATTGTTCACTTGTTTTTTTGGCAAGATAAAAATATTTTTCTGTGTTTATTAGTTGCCCATAATCCAAAATGTAGTCATTTTTCCCAGATCATCACGTTGAGTTTAAAGACTTATGTTGAAAATGCGCAGTAATATGAAAAGGGGATGACAACTAGTAAATTTCAAAGCAAATTGATGTAATCACCTTTATGACGCCATCGTAAAGTGACTTATGCAAACAGAAGATTGACACCTTGACGCAAAGTACAGTGGGAAATGTCAGAGGGAAATAATCGTATTTATAAATCAGAATGGAAACTGAAAACGTGACAGATTTTACAAAACCAAGTTAACAAAACTGAAAATAAAATATTAAAAACATTGTTGTTGCTCATTTTTGACAAAAACACAGCTGTGGCATATTGTTTTCATCCAATACAATTATTTAATGCAAAAAAATGGCAACTTGTATTCCTCGTCTCAGGAGGCTTCATGGCAAAACATGTCAATGTGTGTAATATGATGTATTCCATTTGGGGGCGCTGTTCTCAGTCGTACGAGTTAATCCAATCGACGTGAAGGTTAAGGGTCGCCTGCGTAACGTGTCAGCAGACTGATACCATACCGGTGTCTTCTATTCCTCTGCTGACTCTTACACAAATTGACACCTATTTTTGGACTCGTACTTTATCCCATAAAATGGCCACAAAGCGCGGGGATAAACGAAACAGTGACGGCTTGGTTTTGTCAAAAGAGGAAGTGGGCGCTAATGCTAAAGACTCCATAGCATCGACAGGTAGGGGGTATGCTTGTAAATGCTAACTGTCACACAATATGTGTTTAAATTGTGAAATATTAAACCACCTGGAAGCAGGGTTTACCCCATTTTCTTTGGGAATTAAGATGTCATGTGGCCCTCTCTGTTGGAACACAAAAAGCTAGTTGAATGTAGCTAACGAACACTTGAAAACTAGGTTAGGTTAGCTTAGCGTAAGAACAAAAACATAGACATATGCTGTCATGTTGCAGTGTAGCGAGCGTAGATGTCACGTGATTAGCATAACTGAAGAGCATTGCGAAATCTTGTTTTTAGCACATGTGAAATAAACAAAATACTTTAAGACGATTTATACCGTTCAAATGTTTAGCCTAAGCTGGATATCATATTGTCGTTCATTTGTGAGGTTGCTGTCACTTTATCATATAAGTTTGTTACGCATTCACAAACTTCAATCAACTTCCCCTTGGGTATAACTTAATTTATCTTAGCAACAGATTTGAAAAGTATCTTTTTCTCAAGCTGCTATTCCTCCTTTAAGTTTTCTGTTGCCTCACTCTTTGAAAACCCACTGCTCTCTAACCAGTATCATTACAGTGCTCATGACACACAGAAACCCCTTTAATCATTAAACCTAAACATTAACTTGAAACTGAAACACTGCACACAAAAGTGATGCAATTTTGGCAAAACATATACCCAACTCTGTTGTCTGTACTGTTTCCGTATTTGACGTCACATGATGGTGCTGTTATTTGAACCTCAAAGTTTTGAGCCAGTATGTTGAATTGACTTGAAATTTCTCACAGCACAATATGTGTCTTCCAAAGCATTTCAATCACAACTCACAAACCCATGCTCTCTATTTGTTATTATCGTTACCCATGCAATCCAAAGGTTTATTATTTGTATAAAAACAGGAGTTATCTCAAGACACTTGATCCGTTGAGCAAGTATACAACCACTCTCTTCATACATTAAAGAACCAACTGAATCTCCTTTAATTAAAGATGATGTGCAGCTGAAAAGTACAGTACATTTTCCCTTGAACATGGTATTCTGTTACCATGGAATAAACTTGATTAACAATGTAATAATAATGTATAATAATACTTCTGAACTTGGCCATAGTGATGCAAATGTTTCTGTTCCTTGTTCACAGATGGTCATCATGCTGCAGACAGTTCAGCACGCATGTCTCTCCTCATTCTGCTGGCTATCTTCACCTGTTCAGCCTCAGTCATGTATCTGGTATACAGGAACTTCCCAGAACTTTCAGAGTAAGTAGTTTCACGTTGTTTTGGTCACCTGTACAGTTATACACTACAGCGAATTTGTGGTGAGATGTTGTGATTCTGTATTCACCAAGGCGACATACATGTCCTACATACGTTGTTTTGTGCAGTTTCCTGAGACGCAGGTAGCACGAATGAGGCCAGTCACATTGCAGCACATCAAAACAAGTGGACTGTAGTGTACTCACAAAAAGCTTTGTCATACTACTCACAAGAAGTTAGGGATGTATCATACATTTCAGGATGAACCTCAAATGTACTACTGTATAAACTTTAAACGTGAACTAAATTTGAGCTGCTCTAAGTTTGAATACACATGTCAGAGGGCCTGGTTTTCTTTACTATAAACATAGAGGACCTGTAGAACACAGTAAGTTAATCAAGAGTCGGTTGTGTGGAATCTGTTTAATGGCTGGTCTAGTGGTTAGCGCGCAGACCTCACAGCAAGGAGACCAGGGTTCAATTCCACCCTCGGCCATCTCTGTGTGGCGTTTGCATGTTCTTCCCATGCATGTGTGGGTTTTCTCCGGGTACTCCGGTTTCCTCCCACATTCCAAAAACATGCTAAATTAATTGGTGACTCCAAATTGTCCATAGGTATGAATGTGAGTGTGAATGGTTGTTTGTCTATATGTGCCCTGTGATTGGCTGGCGGCCAGTCCAGGGTTACCCCGCCTCTCGCCCGAAGACAGCTGGGATAGGCTCCAGCACCCCCGCAACCCTCGTGAGGAAAAAGCGGTAGAAAATGAATGAATGAATGAATGTTTAATGGCTGTCACCGGTGTCGTAATGAAATCAGTCATCATTTGATAATCTGTTGCTCTGGAATCCAGAAGTTGGCTATGTTCACACTACCGGTCAATTACGTTTTCTTTGCTCATTTAGGCTTCATTCATATGTGGATATACTAAATCAGATATGTATGCAATGCGACTTTTACGTCATTGAGCATAACATGTTGCATTTGTATGGTAATGTGGACGACCACAAAATAAAATTGAATTTAAACAAAAAAATAATAATTGTGCATCAAAACCTGTAGTGTGAACATAGCCCTTGTTTGCAGTTGACTGATGTTGTCAAATGTTTTTTTTTAGTGATGAAATGGAGAAAATCAAGATCCCCAAAGACATGGATGATGCCAAAGCTTTGGGAACGGTGTTATCCAAGTACAAAGACACTTATTACAGCCAGGTTTTGGTGGCCTACTTTGCAACATATGTGTTGTATCCTTAAGAAAAAAAGAAAAAAAGCACACTCGTTGCAACCAATTTTAACCCTTTTGTATTATTGTATTGTCTGTAATGTTTAAGACAATGAATGTTGAATCTGTGCAAGCCTGTATGATGGTTAATGTCTTGAAAAAAACAACAACAATTTACCTTGACACATCCATTAGCCTACAGACATTTGCAATCCCTGGATCCATTTTCCTCAGCATCCTGTCTGGATATCTTTACCCATTCCCCTTGGCTCTCTTCTTAGTCTGCTTGGTGAGTAAGAAATCTTGTAAGAAGACTCTGAGATTGATAATGCATTATTTTTAATAACATATTGCTGGGATGTACTGTACTGTGCTTACCTTAACCATGAAACACTTTATTTGATTTAATGCAGCCGTCATTATGTCTCTGTGTCATGGCAGTGTTCAGGTTTGGGGGCTTCCTTTTGCTACATGCTTTCCTACTTGGTAGGCCGACCCATGGTCTACAAATATCTCACAGAAAAGGCCCAAAAGTGGTCTCAGCAGGTAAGGGCAACCGTGATTGAATGGGAATTGAAGGCAAATTTTAAAGTGGAAGTGATGCATTTGGATATATTTCTTAGAAAGCCATTGATTGACATCTCCCTTGACTTGTTTACTTGCTTTTCACTGGCAGGTTGACAAACATCGAGATCATCTAATCAATTATATTATTTTCTTGAGGATAACTCCCTTCCTTCCCAACTGGTTCATCAATATCACCTCACCAGTCATTAATGTGCCTTTAGGGGTTTTCTTCATTGGAACCTTTTTAGGTAGGTATTTGGAATTTGTATTTTATTTTAGCTGGAATCATTTTATCAGAGTCACCTGTGTTGTTCACAGGTGTGGCGCCGCCATCTTTTGTGGCCATCAACGCTGGTACAACACTGTACAAACTGACGACAGCCGGTGAGGCCGTGTCCTGGAACTCTCTGGCCGTGCTCGGCGTCCTGGCTGTGCTCTCCATATTGCCTGTCTGCTTCCAGAAAAAGCTGCAGCAGAAACTAGAGTAGATGACTAAAGACCTCAGCACCCGATCTGCAGGCTGATTCCACTCCCAGTAACACACCCCGCCCCCCTTCCTATTTACTCCAAATCCTTTGCCTCAGGAACGTGCGTCAAGTTGCTCTGCCTTGGTCACAATTACTTGACGTCCCGGTGGGAGGTTCTCATGGGACAAACATGCCTCGATGGTCCACACAGTGGCGGCTTCTTCCTGATGTTTATACTGGCCACCATGGGCACATGTTTTATTTTTTGTGAATTACTTTTCTGATTGTGGCACACCCTATATATTAGAGAATGTTTTTTTAAGGCACTGCAATTAATGGCACTACTTTGTAGGATGTTGAATAGAATCAATCATAATATTCAGCATTGTTTTAGCCTCCTTTTTAATTGGTTATAGTGTTACTGCTTGCTAAAAACAACCTCACGTCACAGTAAAGTCCACCACTGTGGAATTCCCCCCAGTAAATGACATCAACATCCTATTTGCACCTAAACATTCACTCCCTGTCATGTTTTAGGGTTATTTTCTGTTTTGTCTGTCTCTTATGGCTAAAAAGAAGAAGAAGCAATAACTGCCACGGTGTCACTGTTGTGTTAAACGTGAAGTTTAGTTTTTAAATATATCTGGTGCTTGTAAAGTGCAGAGGAGGAAATGAAGATGTACAGTAAAGTGAAAATGAAACTTGACCGTGACATAGTAAACAGCTTTTGTTTATTTGGTTGAGTTCTTCAGTTCTACCTCATAAACATGCCTGGATCCGCTGCCACGTAGTACAGTAGTTTGTTTTTTGAAATAACCAAAAGTGGTGGAATTTCAAAACTACACATCTGAACAATAGATTAACACCCCCTTAATTGGAATTATCTGGAATGAAATTTGTTTTATGTTGAGTTTTGCTAATAGGGATGATGATGCACAACTGTAAATCCACTACAGTCATCCAGTACATATATTTGTGCCAACCAACTATTTTGGAAGGTTTAAACCTTGTCCCATTGTGTTGATTATAGTTTTTGATTCTGTTTTTGCTGTACTGTACCAACTAATGCAGTAAATGTACACACAGGCAAGGTGTTTTATATAACAGATTGCTTTAATTTTTAAAATCTACTTATTTATAGTGTTGTCAGGTTTTGTTTGTATTTTATTCATTTAGTCATTCAAATGTCTTAATGTTGAACCATTTTCTATAAGGGACTGTAAGATTAAAAAAAAAAAACGCATTACTACAAACAGAAGTGTGTAAAGCACCAGATGTGTAGAAATAATGCTAATGTAAGAAAAATTGCTCTCAAAGTTTCCTTTTCGTTCACGAATGAAAGAAAAATTTCCTCGACAGAGCTTTGTAATTTGTTTAATGTTTCTCACAGGACTGACTTAGAGGGAAGCAGTGTTTTGTAGGGTCCTTTAATTGGTAAACTGATAAAACTGGAAAATAATGTCTTAATAAATAAACAATAACATTCTGCATCAAATTGGTAAGCATGGCATTTTTTTCTTATCAAGGTCAGACTTTTTTGTATTTAATGCCAGCTCTAATGAGTGACATTCACTAACTGTAAGTTAGGCGGCACAGCTATTTTTACAATGTACGTGTGTATGTGTGTGAGAATACCTACTGAATGGTATTGCACTGTACTGCCCATCATGTGATATACCAAGAACATGTCGCTAGATGGCGACACAAACGGCGACGATGGCATGTGGCTAGCTTGGCAGTTAGTAATAGCATACAAATGTGAACATTGTCAATAGGGGAAAGGGCATCGTGGCCGATTTTGATTACACTAATTGCAATAAAGTACCTCGGTCATTCTCAACAAAAGAATATTGTAGATTAAGGGGGGGATGATCGCAAATGAATAATTCTGTGGTGTTTATTCGAACATTTTGCTATCAAAAGACTGAGTGGGATAATGACTGCTACAAATCGGTTCAGAACTGCAATGATTCAACTGTGAAGCCAGAGGCAGTTACACCTTAACGTGGAAGTTTACTGCATTTGATCAAAATAAGATGTTAGTGGGTGGGTGAGGGGGTATGTTTTGTTTTTTTAACACAAAAGAATGCAAATTTAAACGTGATCGTCTCAAAATATATTGTCTATGAAGCACCCAGAGTGATGTTACATTTTCATTAAATGGGCTGACGTTTGGGTGGGGTATTTTATTTCGAAGAGCAATAACCGGAAGTCTGTTTGTGTTTTTGAGCAGTTGAGTAAAAGACTAGCTACTGGGCTGGTCGGTTGGGTTGAGATTTTGTGGTTCCAAAGAAGAGCAGTAGGTATCATCCGTGATGGCAGATATAAAACACTTCTCTTCCACCTAATATGCTCCCTGTTGCGGGGAAAAGGGAGCCACCGGACCAGTCTCAAAATGACCACCGGAATCAGCCCCGTCTCCTGTCGGTTCGCAGATTATTTTGTGGTCTGCGGGCTCGACACCGAAAGCGGGCTGGAACCAGACGAACTCTCCGGTAAGCATATTAGCCAACCATCGAGGACATTTTGGGCCGATCAGGTCGAGCAAAGGAAAGGACTAGAATATTTGTTTCGCGTTTTGGAGCAACTTTACTTGTATATTCTTAACGACCGCAATTATTTCCGCAACATATATGGTGCAAATGTTGATGCTATAGGCCTGACTCGGTTCCTTCCCACTGCCTTGTTTGTTTGTAATGCTCGGCACAGGGATTACTGACTTGTTGTGTGTGCAAATCCCCACGTTCATTTCTATATATACTGCTCCCACATCCCGTGGCTTGCAATACACCTAATGTATCATATTTTATAACAACATTTTAATTAAACATACATTTTGTTTATGTTTGGATGTTAATGGTGTGCTATGTTAGATGAATATGTACTAAGTGTTGCTCTGTCAATGGGTGAACAATTCGTTATAAAATAATAGTTATAGTAATAATAATAGTTATATGTATGTATATGTATATATATGTGTATATATGTATTTATATATATATATATATATACATACATATGTACGTATGTATATGTGTGTGTGTGTATATATATTATATATATATATACAGTATATATATCCATATACAATATATATGTATTTATACATGTATATGTGTGTGTGTGTATGTATATATATATATATATATATATCCCATCTGATTTTGGGTGAGAGGCAAGGTTATATATGTATATACATATATGCATATACTGTGTGTACGTATATATATATATATATATATATATATATATACACGTCAAGAGACATTACAGTAATAGTGTGTGTGTGTGTGTGTGTGTGTGTGAGACGCAACTTTGATGTCATCTTTTAACTGAATTAAATTGGAGCCTGGCTTCAGTGATGGTAACTAATGTGGCCTCTTTGGATGTGTAGAGTGAAGCTCGAAGATATACGTTTAATAAGTTAATAAGCCTTTGTGTTATGGGTCCTTTACTATCAATTTGTATCAGATGCAAAACAGTGGGTTAAACAGTCATTTCGTCTGTTTGATTGGGACGTGAATTTTTGCACCTTCTTCTCATAAAGTAGCAATATCCAATGTGCTCTAAATACATAAGTCCTACCCTGCCACTAGGTACTTCTATCAGGGAAACGGTGGGCTTGTATGACTATTTTTTTTTCTTGTGAATGGCTGTGGAAGCTTTTTTTTAAATCTCAGGTAAATGAGAAAAGTTTATGCAGTGGAAATGAGTATGTTGTTATGTGTAATGAAATCATGACATTTATTTGTATTATGCTTACTTGAAAGTGGAACCAACCCACACGCTTTCACTGTTTTTGGTCTTCCCCTATTAAAGGTAAAACAGTGCAATATACTAATAATCAGGGAATTGTGTGGTTTGGCAGTTTACAAAGCAGCTGAGGTGTAAATATACTGACATCATCACCACCCATTAATTCCACAAAAAGGAACAAGACACTGTACTGTGCTTCCCTTAACCAAGAACTACTTTATTTGATATAACGTATCTCTCGTAAATGCAGGGATTTGTGTTTGGTTCATGTTTTGTCACAAAACGAAGATAGTACAGTGTCTAGCGACACTGTTTTTTGTAGGAAAATGCCAAAATGGGGACTATGCCAATGTGTTGTTTTGGTACTCGTTATAACCTTTGACAGGTAAATCATGTGAAAGTGTGCACTGTGCTCTACAGAAGTGTGCTGTCGTTAATGGTGGAAATAGTGCTAGTTTTGTCACAAAACATGTTTGTGAAAGGATTAAATGATTCCCTGGTTTTGCAGAATATGAATGCACCTTATAATTATCAGGAGTCACACCCCGTTTTGTCTTAAACAATTCCTGTTAGTTTGCTGCTGCATGTTTATTTCCTGCAAAATAACCATGTAGGAATTTTGTCAAAGGGTGCATAAACCTTCTAATGTGACATTTGTTGTAAGTGATGTTTACCATCCACTTTCTATGATGTGCTTTCCCAATACAGGGTTTATATTTTAACAGTAATAATTTTGACATACAGTGGAGAAATGTTACAATGTGTTTATCTCTTTGCGTGTCCAGCAGTGTGGTGAGTCAGTGTGGAAAGCGGTCAAAGTCGAGGTGAAAGTGTTGCTCCTAAAGCAATATCGTTTAACCCCAAACAATTTACTTTTCAAAGAATCTGATCCCCGTCACTCCTCCCCACACACACTTCCTATTTTCACTTCGACAATGAGGTTCCTCTTTGAATTCGTGCAAATCAAAGGATGTTGACTATATTTGCAGCCACTGTTGCATTTGAATGTAAAACTCATCGCAGTATAGTCCACATTGAGCCTGCACGACCCGGGACCGGCCATTGTGTATTTGCTAGGTCTTTTGAATGCAGAGTGGGTGCATTTAAAAGCGCTAACCTTGCATTAGTGGACTGTGAAAATGCTGGCATGTGATTGTCACTTGTGCTTTCATGAGCTGTGCCTAGAGGCAAAAAATATGAAGCTGGATTCTTATTTGGGGTGACAGGAAAGTTGATTTGAGAAAATAATGTCACTTGTTTTCAGTATGCTGCTTACTAAATTTAAATAATAATTTTGTTTCTCCAGCATGTTGGCTGCTTATATGACTCTTAGCTAAGGGTGGACTGATTACAATTTTGTGGCCAATCACCGATCTTTAAAAATCCTGTCCTGCCTATTATGATTTTGGTTGATACCGATTTTAAGCTTTTAATTTAATAACTGACAGCATACACCTTCAGTGTAAATAGATATTATAGTTTACCAATTATAGTATTTCAAGCAGGGGAATGATAATAATTGAGAGCCACTGCATCAGGTATGTGTCCCTTGATGGAAAACTTTAGACAACTCTGACGTAAACGGAAGTAACATTTATTTTTATAGCTCCTTACGGAAGTCAATAAAACAAAAGCAGCAAGCTGGCATTGTTCAGCTCTAAGGTGGAATTACTAATGCTGCCAATAAGGAACTTTCATTAACTAAAAATATTCATCCACTGTTGTAATTACCTGCATGGTTTTGCTTTCACTTAAAGAAACATACGCTGCACTTTAGGGGTGCAACAATGCAATACTAGCTTGTAATGCACAAGAAGCGGTGATTCCGTCCTATAGTTTAACAATACACTACATAACTGTGTGTGTAGGTTTTATTTGTGTTTTTTTTTTTTTTGCTTAACAGAGACGATCTATGTCCTGTAGCGTCACATGGAGTACTTCCTGTTTCCCAGAGCGCTTTGCTGTACAGTTTTTGTAAAAAAAGGCTGGAAAGCACATGGCTAAATGGCAACAGTAGTTGGTTAATATTCTGCATTGTACGTTGGTAGTGTATTGTCTGTTTTAGCCACCCAATATGATATGCCTCACACAGGTACACTACACTTCAGTACCATCTAGTGGCTCAAACATTGTTTACAGGAGTATTTTATATTTTCTCAACCAAATCATTCCATGTAGGCGATTAAGCAGAAGGAAACATTTTGGCTATGACAGCTTGTAGACAACAACCAAGGTGCGTGTTCGTGGCAGGAGTGGCAAGACATGACGAGAGCTGATTTGCTAACACCTTTTAAAAATACATTGAAGATAAGAAGAACTTTTGCCTACATTGGTGAGTACCTTTATCCAAGTTTTGCACGATAAACTACATCTTTCCATTACTGTCTACATTCTTGAGTACCTTTAAGGTCACGGGAAGTACGGCATTACACGCCTCTCGGTGACGTACAGGTCAGATATATGCGACCTGACCGTTCTTACTGCAGTTGTATCGCATACATATAGTGTGAACATACAGTGATGAAAGTTGGAAACACCTACACTAGAAAGAGTACATACTGAAATACAAAATACAGATACAAAATACGTTCTTTGTTGTTGTTTTCATGCGTACATGTAAGGTAGCTTGTGGTTATGAACATTTTGTTGATCTTCTGGCTAAACAAGCTTATTCGGTTTGTTTGTGTTGAAATAAGCTATAAAAATAAATGTTACAAAAAGGCCATTTTCATTTTATCAAAGTACGTAGCTCGCAGAAGAAAAAAGGCCGAAGACCCCCCGACTTAGACAAATTCTGGCTGCATGTTTGCTTTCAAACTAGCCCAGAGCCAAACTTCTACAGTACTCCAAATGTTTCAAGGAAAGCTTTACATTTACTTTGATTTCAACTTTTTAATAACATTTAACCAAAAAAAAAAGTCCTGGAATTAGAAGGGGCTACATGAATCTGACTATGTCATGCATGCATGCAATGCAAAAAGAAAAATCCTTTCCGCTGTGCAAACACAAGAGTAAGATCTGGGGCTCTGATCACACACACGTCCTACTTACAGCACATGATTGCTGTTGACGTGGGTTAGAATAAAAAGGGCTTACTCATGTCGGTTGTTTTCAGTTTAAGTCAAAGGGAGGAAATGGTGTGGAAATTCCTGTTAGCTGTTCTGCTATCTGACCAGAAAAAATCTCCCAGGTGTTCCAGTCGCACTGCAGTGGCACCTGTAGTACCGTAATAATGTTTGCAAGTATGGATACACAATTCTGGCCTGATGAAACATGTGATTCATGATGATTTTTAATGTAGTTGGGTGTTGTTAGTAGTACATTGGCAACTGATGTGTACTCACATGTCACATTTCCAGCCTTTGAGATGTAGCGATATGTCATCTACATTCGTCAAATCCTGTGGTGAATTAAAGCCAAGTACTCTTTTTTTTTTTTTTCCCCACCATGACAATACATTTATCAAATTACGTATTTATGAAGTAGGAATGTCCAACCGATAGTATCGTCAAATATTGGAATAAAAATGACATCAGTTCATATTGTTTTTTTCTGCCAATAATAATACTGGCACTCAAATATCACTCATATTTATTATTTTGATTGTATTGATATTGATTGTATTTATTGTTCTAAATTACTTGCGCTGGTACTGCAGATGGTAAGTAACTGTAGCTTGTTTTTTGTAGCAGAAAACAAATTGAAATGCATATAAATTAGGGATGTTCGGTATTGGCTCTATGCCGATATTGTCCAACTCTCGATTTCTGATTCCGATATCAACCGATTCTGATGTGTAACATCACATACTGTATATTTTTTTGAGTAAAATTGTTGTAAAGCAGTGTTTCAGAAATAACCATATTGGTCTTTTGCCACATAATGACCTCGGTTAGCATATGTATGACCCTGAAGCCTCATTGGCGACACTGCAAAATAGGCCAGTCAGTGACATAAGTACATTCACAGGCAGGCTCTGGTTATTCAGATGCAAAATAACCTTTAGAATTTCACAGACAAAACACTCTCCCTTTCAGCTTTCCTCAGCAAACCAATGAGGATGACTGGCTCAACAAATGAAAGCTAACACAGGATTACATATTTCTGTGTGTCTGCAATTGTTTGGATGCAGTTTGAAAATGTTTTATTGACTTCTCAAAATTCCCAGAAGGCTTTGCATCATGAAATGGATTTGTCAGATGGTTTGTTTTATACAAGAGTTTGTTTCGCCAACCCATCTGGTTAATGGTGATATCAACTGTTTGGTATCTTCTTCGGATCAGTACGTGTAGCATATAGTGTGCGTGTGAGGGAAAAAAATAAATTCCAAGAATGGGAATTGTGATTTTCATTTTTTTTTTCCAGAATCATGCAGGCCTAGTGACGAAAATGCAGGACATAGCAAGATCTTTTGCTAAGTTGATAAGGTAAAATAAGGTTTTAGCTTGTTAAACTGTGGCTGGATTTGATTCAGTTATTAAATACAAATACAAATACAACAAGACAAAGTTGATCCCCACTAGAGAAAACTGAAACAAGGGTTTTAAGTGGTTTTAAATGGTTGTTTACATGCTTGTGCATTCTGTGTCTGCACTTTGATGACTGTTGGTCAACAATGTATATATTTTTTTTGTCACAGTGAAGGCACACATTCTTTTCCATTGGGTCAAAGCACTTTAACCTGCACATTCATGTCTACAAGACCATTAGTTAGCCTACTATATTTAAGTGGGCTAACTGCACGTCTGCAACCAGATGTACGGTTAGCTTGACTTGACTCAGGCAGTCTTTTATCGTCACATTCAGTGGCTTCCTTCCACGCTGTCTCTGTGGTTTTGACTGTTGTATTAAATGAGCTGCAAACATTCACTTGGTTGTTAGTTACAAGCAAACACAGTTTCCTAAAAGGAACATTTTTTATCTCTAAGACACAAAATTCTATGATGTTAAGGGGTTTACCAATAAACTGGAATGCCATAGCCTTTCATTTTTGGTAATAAGGACAAAATTTTATAACCAGAACACTCGATGTGAAAGATTATATTATTTTTAAACATGGATCAATATTGAATGAATATGGCCTTGTTGTCACCAATGTTGTGAAATGCCAGTGTATGAGAAGACGAGTGGGTGGTCCTTGGATTAAAGATGGTGTGAAACTGAGAGCTTGGTAATGCTTTCCTTCCACTACTACCGGTGCATGCACTTATAGTGTATTTGCTGTTTCGAGTTTCGGAATCACCTACAGCCAGTCAACTGTAAATCACAAATGTGGCGCTCCCTATGTGTTGTGCATAATATACATGAGATAATAATTACATATATACACAAGATTATAGTTAAATTGAGAAATGGCCAATGACTTGTGGTAATTGGTAGCGAAGTCCTGCCCATGCCCTGGCAAAGACGTTTTGCTAGATGGCAGCCATGTTTTTCAACTGGTCATGCTCAAATTTTAGTGAAGAATGGGTGCATTGTGTTGTCCTATTTTTGTAGATTAAATCATATATACAACATAAGGTCAGTTTTCATGCCTAAAAGCTCACATAAAAGATGTAAATGTTTAGGATTATTATGACACTATCACATGAAAAACATGTGCACTGAATCACAGATGCGCACATGCCAAATTATTCAAATCTAACCTTGTGGTCGTTCTTTGAGTGTGGAAACAACTTGAAGCATATCAAAGTAATCTGAAGCTGAGAGTGTCAGACAGGTGACACCTGTCTAGCCTTTTATGAATAAATGAAAACACAGGCTCAGGTCTTCTACTGTGTGTCTTGTTTCAACATGATGCAACTGATTACTGGGGCATTCACTGCATGCTAAGATGTGGGGCAGAAACATTGTTAATATTTGTCACCGCTACATTTGAAACGTTAGGAAAAATGTGCTATAGAGGACATGCTTACTTACTTAAAGGGGACCTATTATGCTTTTTCCACTTTTCTGACCTATAAATGTACAATGTTGCACCAAAGCATCAGATAATGACTTTTGTCATTTGAAAGTAAGCCCCGAAAGCCTGTATGCTTGGTTATACAGAGTTTTTTTCCCCCAACACAAAGTTCTACTGACATCAATGCAATCCGGGCTTGCTTAATATGGGCTGGAGATTGTCTGCACTTGATAAACACAGACCTACTTACTGTAACCGGAAGTCCTCAGGAGCGCTTCCAAGGAGGGCGAGGTAAATTAAACAGGCTATTTGGATAGGAAGCAGGAAATCCATGGACACACTGCAGAAAGATGAGCAGAATCTGGAAGATCTCGAAAGCTTTCTGTGCGGGTTATCGTGTGTAACTGAATCCACAACTCAATAAAAAACACTGAAAATGAGCATAATAGGTCCCCTTTAAGAACTTCATTGATCCAGTTAATTAGGTTAATTGGCAACTCCAAATTGTTCAGGTATGAATGTGAGTGTGAATGGTTGTTTGTCTATATGTGCCCTGTGATTGGCTGGCGGCCAATCCAGGGTGTACCCCGCCTCTCACCCGAAGACAGCTGGGATAGGCTCCAGCACCCCCTCGACCCTCGTGAGGAAAAAGTGGTAGAAAATGAATGAATGAATGAATTTATGTATATTTATTTCTCAGTGTCATCAACTTTGCATAAGCCAAGAGGACTTGATGTTTTCCCTCTGCTTCTAATAGTCAGTCTGTCTGACATGCTTCTCTTATATGTTAAGATTTAGTTGTGGCTGAGATTGGTCCATGTGGGATGTGGAAGAAAACAACAGATTAATTTTCTTAATCCTGAAGATTTACGTGTTTATTTGTGTAAGACTTTAATGAACCTGTTGCTTGTATCACTCGTGTATTCCTGTCTCTGCTCAGAATATTTTGGGTTGCAATGTTGAGGAACGATTAGACTAGTTGTGAACACATCAGTGGTAGTCTCTGTCATCTGATGGGCCTAATAATCGCAACCCTTTCCACCCATTTAGGATTAGCTTAGAGAGAATAAATCCATGAGTGATGACTCCAGAGATTGGTCATCCCCTCGTGGCTTTGTGTCATCACTGATTGTAATGTTAGCGGGTTATCAGCAACCCTAACTCGAGGGTCAAACTGTTACCCAGGGCTGGACGATATGGACCAAAACCAAAATATTTAGCTTGTATATACTGTTTATCATGCTATTTTTTCCACAAAGTGAGTTTAGACAAAAGTCAAAGACAAATAAGTGTGCTATGTTTTATTGAAATGTAAACAATCTTACAGGACAATAGCTGCTGAAATAAAATCAATTATATTTATAGTAGTCATTATGTTAGCAAAACACATGTAGATTTAATCCTGAAGTAATGTATGATGTCCTTTAGACGCGAGTGCTACAAAAAAGAAAAACACATGATACAGAAATAAGAATTGTACCATGTTATGTAATTTTTGTTGCTGTTATCACCATAATTGTGTAAGTTAATGAAGACAGAAATGCACAAGCCACAGCCTCTGATACTTGTTGTTAGAATAGGCAACTGAGTGGAAAACTAAATGCATTACTGTTTGTTTCACAGCACCAAAATAATAATATGGATTTTGAATTTTCTTTTGCAGATGTTCTGAAAATGAGAATAACACTACCAGTGGGACAGATCTTTCTGTTTTTCATGTTGAATATTAGAACAAATGCTGTGCATGGACAGCAGAAAGCTTTCCTAGGTCCGGAGAAGCTATTTTGTTGTGTTTAGATAACCTCACTAAGCACCAGCGCTGCAGGGTCAGTTACACAAGAACAACCTTTTACGCAAGTCAAAGCCGTGGCAGTCCACTGATGCACATGTTAGGGGCAGTTTGTTATACCTTGACATGTTTTAGCTTGAGGTTACAAAAGCTTTACATGTTACATAATAGCTTAAAAAAACAACACGTGTATGTTCCATTCAACTGACCACATTTATCAGAGGAGTCCAGACAAATTTAATGATCAGGAAAAAAAACTCTAAATCTCTATATATGTCAGTCTCGACCACATTACAACATTGCTATCATGTCTCCGGTCTTTGTCTCTTCGGAGGTAGATTCCATTAATTTATTCATTCACATCAGAAGATATGCCATAATACACTTTATGGCCACAATATTGTTTTCAAAGCACACTCTTCTGAAAGTGAATGATTGACAGAATTATTTCATTCAAATCACCAAAGCTGTCATGTTAACCTGGCAACTTTTTTGTTTGACAGTTGGGTCAGGCAAAGGTACATGACCCACAGCCATGTATATCTTGAAATCATCTTTACTTACAGCTACATTATAAAAGATTCAATATCTGAAATCAAGGTTGAACAAGTTATTTGGACTATTTCATATGTATCCTGTAATATGACATCTTTTTATACTTAAAATGGCCACAACAGAGTAAAATGTAAGGATACGAAAGTTGGGCATAGAAATGTCTTATCAGTCATAAATAAGCAGTTTTTACCTTTTTATTTAGATTTTGTCAGTTTAGTTTTGCAACATTTTTGGGGTGCAAGCCAAATAAGATAAGATAAGATAAGATATGCCTTTATTCGTCCCTCAGAGGGGAAATTTGCATTGCACAGCAGCAAGAGTACAGAATCAGTTAAGCAGTACAAAATACACAATATAGAAAAATAAACAATATAAACAACCCAAGTATTAACAGAATCAACAGTTTTTCCCAGAGTTATATACAATACAGTATGTAGATAAGATGAAACGAGATGAGATATATGACCAGTCTATACACTGAGATCTTGCTAGTGAGTTAATATGAGGCATTATGGAAATACTTCACATAGAACTTAGTATATTGCATTTGGAGCCCTTAATATTGCACATGGAGGTTGATCAGATATTGCACAGTGAATGGGGTCTGGAGTAACTGTACTGACTATAAAAGCAAGTATTACACAGATGTACATAGTGGTGTAGAAGTCTATTGGGAGCAGAGAAAAAAAGACAATTTCTTCACATTTTCACAGTGAATATTCTCATTGATTCAGGTCATTATACCCTCAGGGCACTGAATCGATTACTATTGGACTACCTAACCGGTCCAGGTGCAATTGATGCCCTGAGATCATTTTGCTTTTAGCCTTTTTTGAGATTGCAACATGGGTATTTCCTACTTCAACCTTGATGAATTTGTGACATTTTGTTAAAAGGTTGATCAAATACAGTGAGATGTACAAACATTCATTTCTGGGTGTTTTTTTCTTTCACGTTGTTGGTTTTTATTATTAAAGAGCTTGTAATGAGAATGTAATTCATATTAGATAAGTTTGTGTGATGTACAGAAGAAGATGAAACCCACCAGATAAACGCCACCAGCTTGCATCGAGTGGCATCACAAAACAAAAAAGTGACCTGAAAATATCCTGTGTCTGCGCGCAGCAAGGCGTCAGGGTCTGAGAAGTGATGTGCTCCCCTTCCACAAGCAGGCTTGTAATGATATTTTTTGTTTTATTTGCTGTATAGCTTTATGCCAGTATATAGAAGCTACTAAATTCAGAGATGGGGCCAGAGGAAAACTGGCGGGGGCAAATGAAGGTAACCCTCAACCTACACACTCTCCCCCTGTTCTCTTTTTTTTTTCACCTGTGCTTAGCTCTAAACCCCCAACCCCTTTTTAACCTGGCACACGTTCTGAAAACTTTTCAATAGCCCCCCCCTTTTTTTTTAAATTTTGCATCGTACTCCTAGTTTCTTGTTATTTTCTGTGACAGTGTGACGACTTGCCCTTTCTCTTTTGCACACTCTTAATTTAAATTTTCCTGGCTTCTCCCCCTTCCCTCTCCCTCACATCCCCAAGCAGCGGCTGAACAATAAGCTTATGTTTGACAATCACTGCTTCTGTTTCCTGTGCGGGCGCATACACACATACTGCCCACACTGCACTTACACACTGGTGAACCCAGTGCTGCCTGTGCAGGTATTGCCTGGTCAATGTTTACTCTTCCCCTACACTCTGAATGAACTTTTCAGTACTGCCTTGGTGTGTGCATCACTTCTGCTTCAACTTGGGTTCAAATCAGCTCAGTTTGGGCGTTTTCTTGATGGATGGTTTTGTGTGTTTCTGTGTATTGTCATTAAAGCTGTCACAAAGCATCATGAACTGTAAAGCTTGAACATGAATGCCATCTTATTCTTTTATTACTGATTGTGAACACCAGTAGCCCATTCATATTTGATCTGTCTTCTTTTGTTTTTGTTTTTTTTTTAGCTGGGAATGCAGATGGCAGCTTTAAATGATACAATACAGTCTTACTCTCTAGACCAGTATATGCTGACTTGCTCTCTCATCTGGAGATGTGCCTGCTACTGATCTACTACTCAACCACTTCCTGTGTATCTCTGCCTACTTTTGGATTCTATTATGTGCTCTTTTTAGTTTTCACTTACCCTCCTTCCTCTTTGCTTTTTCAGGTGAGAATTTTGAGCAGAGTCCCCTACGGAGAACCTTTAAATCCAAAGTTCTTGCACATTACCCCGATAATGTCGAGTGGAATCCATTTGACCAGGATGCTGTTGGCATGGTAAGATCAAGTCTTGATGCTACCTCATTATTTTCTCCAGACATTTTGAAAATATAGGAAAGAGGGAAACATTTTTAAATACAGTTGTCAATTGCTACCTCGCGGCTCAAACATCGCACCCTCACTCTGTGTTTTTTAAATTAATGAATAAATGATCGCTGTTTCCCGGTTGACATTGGCCCATTATTAGTAAAAAATATATATTGAACTACAACTTATTATGGCCAGTTGGAATCCGTAATGGCACAAAACATTGATGAGACATGACATTTACATCACATTACTGTCACACTGCATATAGTCAGCCACGGCATGTCTAATATAAGTGGAAGTGGAAGTGAAGTCCATGTGGTAGTGGAAAGTTTTTGACTTCCTATGCTGTCTTTCCCTTTCTTAAGTTTAGAATAAATACATCGTAGACGTAGACCAACTGATAAACACAATTCTTCTCATCAAGAGAGGAGAAATATGAAAAAATGTAACATAAAACACTTGCGACAAACAACACAAACAACGCTAAAAACCTTGAGCATATTAGTATGTTGAACCAAATTATGGACGGGATTGAGTAAAGAACTTAACAATGCACTAAAATGGGGCATTTCAATAAACAGTACAAACAAGTTTATTCTTAAGCCAGAAAAGAAAGAAGAGTCGACCCCATACTGTATGACAACTGCCCTTTATGACCTAAATTTGATTATATCCAATTACTCATCTGACAACAAAACAACTGATATTCGGAATTTTAAAACATAAAACTGTTCTACATAACATAAAACAAAAATCGTATCAATTTAACTGTGCACAATAAATACACTTCTGATCTCAGATGTTCCTCCTCCTCTGTCCTCCTGCAGCTCTGCATGCCAAAGGGTCTGGCTTTTAGAACACAAGTGGACTCTCGAGACCCACAGTTCCACTCCTTTATCATCACCCGAGAGGATGGCTCCCGGACCTACGGGTTTGCTCTCACCTTCTTTGAAGAGGTGACCAGTAAGCAGATCTGCAGCGCCATGCAAACTCTTTACCACATGCACAACGCAGAGCAGTACGACATCTTACATACAGCCACCTCCCCTCGTGGACCAGAGGAGCTGCCGCGACTCCACCACTCCCAGCATCGGCCTGTCCTCCACGCTGCACCCGCCATTTCCCGTCTGCAACGTTTCAATTCGTATGACATCAGCCGAGACACACTGTATGTGTCAAAGTGCATCTGCTTGATAACACCCATGGCCTTTGCCCAGGCCTGCAGGAAGGTGCTGCAACAGCTTCACCATGCAGTTACCTCTCCCCATCCCCCACCCCTCCCACTGGAGAGTTACGTCTACAACATCCTCTATGAGGTGCCCCTGCCACCCTCCGGACGATCCCTAAAGTTCTCAGGTGTCTATGGGCCTGTGGTGTGCCAGAGGCCGAGCACGTCAGAACTGCCACTTTTTGACTTTGCTATTAGTGAAGTCATCAACCTGCTGGGGGTGGAGAACGTTCTTCAGCTCTTCACCTGCGCACTGCTGGAGATGCAGATACTGCTCTACTCACAGCGTAAGTTACACTTTTGCTACACTCACACTCATTCAAGCTCTCTTTCAGTGTTCATTTTATTTTCCCATCACCACTAAACATGGTCTTCAATCACTGTACAACAGGGGTCTCAAACTCAATTTACTTGGGGGCCACTGGAGCTAGGGTCTGGGCGAGGCTGGGCCGCATCAGGTTTTCAAAAAAAAAAAGAAAAACGCATTTATTAAAAACAGAAAAATTAATAAACTTTGCTTTTGTTCCGATTTTCTAAAAGAAAAGCTCTGATAAAACATTCCACTGTTCTCAGATATCTTAATTTTTATTTTTCTACACAAAATAAGATGAAAAATAAATAAACAAATCAAGAATAAAGAAAATCATTCAATCAGTAATAAATAAATATAATAATAATAATAAAACACCAAAATATAAAAACTTATTAAGTTTTTTATATTTTCTTAAAGAAACCACATATAGTTGGTGGATAGACAAATTATTTTTTTCAGATTAAAATTAACAAAGCATTATTAGAGCCCTGTAGACATGACCAAACACGACTATAGTCACATTTATTCTCTTTTTATTTACAACATATTGCGCAACTGCAGGGTCTTGAGACACATGCTAACTCGCAAACTAGAGAGCTAGCGGTAGCCTTCAAGTTATTTCCTTTTAACTTAAATAGCCAAAAACTTACCACTTCCACACGGATAGGGAGTATAACTATTAACAGTTATTTAACCTTTAACATGAACATTAATCAAACGTAATAATTTTTTCTGGGTACATGATACCATACAGCATCCATATCAAACTTGCGCGGGCCGCACTCACATTAAGCTTTCATTTCAAGGCGGGGGCCTCAAACTAGTGTCCTGCGGGCCACATTTGGCCCGCGGGCCGCATGTTTGAGATCCCTGCTGTACAACCTTAGTAATAATATGTTTATTGTAAAGTTTTGTCTTTACAACTGCTCGGTTGCGATTGACAAGGTCACAGACCTATTTCTTATGGAGGTTGCAGTTTTCATTTGGAGTCTTACTGTGAATGAAAGCGACTCGAGGCGCTGGCAAAACTCTAATATGCATGTTGGAACCATTTGTCTAAGAAGTTACATAACTTATTAAGTGTCCATTACTGTAATGTTGTTGAAGTAGCAGCTTGCGTCACACTACGATCCTTGCACAGGTTAGTTAGAGCTTTTAGGTAAAATTTATAGACATCCCCTGTCGTAGTAGTAGTTTCTCATGCGGGGGTAAATTATTTACTGAGCAAAGAAAGCCTTTAGAGAAAGAGAGCAAGAAAGAGTGTGTGCTAGATGCGGATTGGTGTTTGGATCCATTACAATGGTATGAAAGGGCAAATGGTTTATAAAACACCGGGACGCACACTGAGTGAGAGGCTCTTAAGAGGAAAAGCCATGGTGTTGCTAGGCAACCTCGAGACGGGGAGGATAGCCATGATACAGGATGATTATCATTGGTTGGAGGTGACATCATGCCCTCTCCCCTTGGGAGACTTGCAGAACGTGTGAAGGGTGTCGACTGGCAGTATTCCACTGGGAAGAACTGAGGGATTGTTTGGAGGAAAAACGGGGCATGTAAACACACACACAGACACACACTGAGGAAATTGATGCTTTACAAGGAGACGACTGTGTGGCCTTTAAAGGGGACCTGTTATGCTTTTTCTACTTTTCTGACCTATAAATGTAGTTAGAATGTAGTATTTTTGTGTTACATGATGACAAAGTTTCAGTTAATGAGGTTTGCGCATTTGGAAGTGAGCCCTGAAAGAAGTTTGGGATGGCTCAAAACACTCAGTTTCAAAAGGCGTGGTAATAGTGCCTCTTTGTGATGTCACAGAGGGACGGACTTCCTTATATATAAACTCTCTGCCCTCCCCCCATATAAACTAGCGGCGCAAACCGGAACTCTTTCTATGCACTCGGGAATGTTACCAACCACAGCAGAGGGGGTGTGTCTGGAGGCGGGCCATGGGTGGAATAAATTAAAACAGACCATTTTCGCAGGAACCACAGAAGTAATACAGCTGAATAGGTGCAGATTCTGGAAGAACTAGAATGTTTTCTGTGCTGGTTATCGTGTGTAGCTGCTCTATAGTAGTCCACAACTCAATACAAAGGTCCGTAAAATGAGCATAATCAGTCCCCTTTAAATAAAACAGATTCACAAACAGCCACATATCATCTCTCCTGTGATCTAGGAATGACTTGCTCCGAGACAGTGTTTATTGTCTAAGGGGGAACTTTTGTCTCGTGTAAGTCATGGGTCAGCCATTGTGACATGCAATTAAAGTCACATTTTCTTATTGGCCATTTCTGCTTTTTAACTTTGTAGTAAATGAATCAACTGTAGGAGAGACATTCAAATATTTGAAGTTGCACAATCTATGTACCAAATAGCTCCTCAGTCTAAAATTCCTGCATAGTCTTATTTTAGTTCATATGGTTGTTGGCATCACTTGACAAAAAGGTTATGGCAATGTGGACTTGCAAAAATGAAAAGGGTATTAATTAGAGTGTGAAATGGAGGGCAAATAAAAGTTTGCTTAGTTTGTTTATTTATTTACTTATATTATATACTCACTCACTGTCCTCTTCTTTACGTACGCCTGCACTGTCTATTATGATCTCATACAAGACCTAAATCAAATAGTATGCCTAAAGATAAAAGCACGGACCTCCACAGACCACAAACCATTGGTCATCTGCAAAATAATTTTACTTTGAATCAACACAGTACATCAAATTTCAGTCTGATCTAATGTCAGATTTTTTATGTTTATGGGTTCTCCCCCAAAGTGTTCTCTGAACATTCCTGCAAAGGTTACCTACTCATCATAACATTTCTAGGGTGACACATCAGAAGATGATGACAATACAGATAAATAAAACAGATTTTATAAGTATTTCAATCGTATTTCAAATTGGAGGTGGTAGGGTGGGCCTGAATATATTGCCATGTACCTGTGTCTCCTCCAAACGGGCAGGACGAGGGTTCCCTCTGTGCATTGGTTTCAGCACCTTGACATATTTGTTCTATAGCATGAACAACAACAACAGCATGAACAGAAGAATGAACCCCTTTGTTAGTCTTACAGTCTCTTTGTCTTGGTGGGTAGAGGCAGGGCCACTAGCATACACACAGTGCAGAAGAGTATATAACGTAGTACAAATTAAATTAGTAGATTGCAATATATTGTCATTTTTTTTGTATATTTTATGATTGTACTGTTCTTCAAAGTAAAGTTAAAATCTTGTCTCAGTCTTGTAGACCCAATCTTATGACACCCCTTCTTCATTTGGTTGTGGTCTCCCTCCTAAGAGAAGAGTCTGGTTTAGAGCAAGCAGGCTTGTCTTGTAGACCAGCACATGGCCAAATGAAGGAATGGTATGTATTTTTATCACCATAAGAGGGAAGGCAGAGCTGCTCCTGCTGCTGTAGAACTTACCGTAGCTGTCAACAGGATGGTGTAGGAATGTGAATGAGGAGGACCAGACATATTTCTATGTGGACCACTTGACTGGAGTGTGAAAGCATGAATATACGTTGTGCTGATGTGTGAAGTCATGAAAAGGGAATTTTAATTTGTCATGAGCTAGACGTCAGCTGGTTCAGATACAAAGATCTCAAGGATAAAATCCTGGAGGTGTTCTTGACGCAATAAGTCTTTCTGTACTGATTACGTCTCCAAGAAAGCTTTTATCACAGTTTGTTTGTTGTCTGAGTTGCACAAAAAAACTGTGCTAAAGGTCACCATTTGTTTTGTTTTATTTCTAAGCAGTGCTATGATGACCATATTCTAACCAGAATGTGACTCAGTACATTGAAAACCTCTACCAAGGTCAAACACAAAAAGTGATAAACATAGTGGAGTGCATCAGTATGGTGATATATATGGTAATTGTATGGTTATTTGAACATGCATACAACTTACATTGGAATAATTGACAGTTCCACAAAAGGAGTAGGAAGAAGCAAAGCTTATTTAGTCCTACCCCCATCCGTTTTATAGAAATTGCAATACATTTGTTCACTTCCTGTATTCCAAATACACTCATTGAATACATCCAAATTCGATTAGATAATGTATAATGTGATAAATAGTAGAACAAATAGTCAAGTTTAAAATTTTGTCAAATTTCTTATGACTTGATTTGACAATCCTAATAAATAATATGAAATAGACATAACAAACATTGTTTGATAATAGATGAGTAATGACAATTAACTCAAAGAAATGTGGTAGTGATGGTACTGTCAAGCAGCCATGAAATATGATACTTTTCATAATCTTATAGATATTTAGTTATTGTACTGGTTATTTACAATTACAGCACTAGTGGTCTCTTTCAATACTGCACTTCCCTAGCTCAAGACAACCAAAAAATGTGCTGTAATGTCAGCACATAAAGTACTATACTCACTTGGGTGCCGTTCTAGTCACATAAATGGTCAGGAAATAATGGTCCAGTCTCTCACTCTTCATTTGTATGTTCCATACAGATTACCAAAGGCTGATGACTGTGGCAGAGAGCATCACAGCCTTAATGTTCCCCTTCCAGTGGCAGCATGTGTATGTTCCTATTCTACCCGCCTCTCTCCTCCACTTCCTGGATGCGCCTGTGCCATACCTCATGGGCCTGCACTCCAATGGACAGGATGACCGCACCAAGCTAGAGTTGCCACAGGAGGTAAACAGTCACTTCTACAGCCACAACTACACCGGTGTTCCTTCAATTGTACACCAAGCCAGGATCAGCCTAGCACAATGTGTAATGTCTGTTACGTTCACCCATTTCATATTGTCCTGTATGCGCATACTTTAATTTGGTTCTATGAATAACTTCCCCTATGCTTGATAATCATTTTGTCCCAAACATGTTGCTGCCATAAACTAGACAACGAATAATATGCCTTATATACAGGTTTTGTTTTCTTGATTTCATTCTCCTCTGATGTTGTCATAGGCATGGACAAAGTTCAAACTCTGCCATAGATTGAGGGCAGAACCTTTGCACTGCTAGTAAAACAATGCATCAGAAATAGATCCTAGACACCCTATTGTCCCTCTATCACTCTATTAATACCAATGGTGTTAGCCCCCAAAGAAAACCTACATTACACACTGACTCCTCTTAGGTAGAACCTTGGGAAAAAGTGCAAAAATCATAATAAGGCCCCTTTTGATAGTTTTATGATCAGCATTTCCGCTTTATCAGTGAGTCTGTGTTAAAGCATTAAAGCCACCAAATTATAGAATGTTTTTTTATACTCTAAGGTTCTGTCCTGTGTCTCTCCAGGCCAACTTGTGTTTTGTGGACATCGACAACCACTTCATAGAAATTCCAGAAGAATTGCCACAATTTCCCAACAAACTAGAGTTCATACAAGAGATCTCCGAGGTGCTCATGTCCTTTGGTGTCACGCCAGAAGGTAACCTCGATTGTGACTCTGACGCTGACACCCAAGTCAAGCAGAGTGGCTTGAGATCGGTCGATGTGGCCTCTGACAAACGCAACGGAAACCTGGCCTCACCCCTCAACTCCTACCTGCTGAGGGAGAATGAAACCATCGCCAGGCTGCAAGCTCTGGTGAAGAGGACAGGCGTCAGTCTGGAGAAGGTGAGATTTTATTACAAGGCTGGTTTGATTTTTTTTTTTTTAAGAATTACAAATTACAAAAAACAAGATTGTTAATTGAAGGCCAATAATAACATTGTGTGCCATAATTAATTATTTGTTAGATCATATTTTCTGTCATATTCAATTCATTCTCACATTTAATTAATGGACAAGTTATGGGTAAAAAAAAAACAATGTGGCAGTAACCAACAATAAACACAAGAGGGAGCCCTTCCCCACCTCTACAACACGCATCACTTCAGCTAAGCCTTAAGACTGAGCTGAAGTCCAGGTGCATGAACCGGTTGATGAGTATTCATATACTGTATATAGATATTCATGGATCTATTTTTAGGTTTTGTTCATCTGTTAACAATTTTGGGAAGCGTATTTGTTGTGATCATACAGCAGAATTAGGTAACAGTTGTGCTATACACCAAGACAGTAATAACGCAGTAGAGAAGAGTATATAGGCATTGATATTAAGCTGCAAACTAAAGAATGTCTCTGCATTTGCAGCTTCATCAGCTCCTGCTCCTGCTGCTGCTGCTGCGTATTAACATTACATGAATGAATTAGCTTATCGTCTGTGATTTGATTTTTCATTATGAGGTCAGGCCTCAGTCTCATTAGGCAGCAAAGCGTTCTTTAACACCCCATTTTTCTGACATCTGTACAAAGGAGCTACAGTTATCAATGCTGCTGTGTGTTTGCATTTTACTCATCAGCTGGAGGTGAGAGAGGACTCCGGCGGCAATAAGGATTCACGTTTTCATTGTGATGAAGAGGAGCTGAAAATGCACCAGCTCAACATCCATGTGCGCGAGGTGTTTGCCAACCGCTTCACCCAGATGTTTGCCAACTACGAGGTGTTTGTGATCCAGCCGAGTCAAGACAAGGAGTCCTGGTTCACCAATCGAGACCAGATGCAAAACTTTGATAAGGTGAGATGTTTCAGATCATTATCAGTAATGTATAGCTGAAGATATTCCCCTTTATATTAAATTGTCTTTATTGTGATGTTTGTGTAGGCCTCCTTCCTGTCCGATCAGCCAGAGCCCTACCTGCCTTTTCTGTCTCGCTTCCTAGAGACACAGATGTTTGCCTCCTTCATCGACAGTAAGATCCTCTGCCATGATGATGAGGACAAGGAGCACACGCTGAGGGTGTTTGACACTCGTGTCGATAAAGTTAGGATGCTGAATGTCCGCACACCCACTCTGCGCACCTCTATGTACCAGAAATGTACAAACATCGAAGAGTCTGGTAAGTAAGATGGACCAAAGGAATCTCGACAGTAGAAACACAAAATACTAATAGATAACAGAATACACAAAAACAATAATTGTACTTGTTGTACAGTATATGTGCCCCATGTATAGTCACTTACTATAATACAAGGTACACCTGCACAATTGAAATACGATTCAGTTTAAGAGCAGTATTATGAAATTGTAATAACGTATGTTTTCTTACCAGTATTCACAGTAACTGCGTGAAAAATCAGTGCAGGAACAAAATATATTAAATGAATCCCTCTCAAAATGGAGCATTATGTTTGTAAAGTCAAATTTTTGTTTTATTAAATTCAGCTTTGAGCCTTGTCGAGTGTGTGTGTTATGTTTACAGCTAACTGACTATTATGGAGTCAATGTAGCAATGCCTTATTTCTGTTCACAGAGAAAGCCATTGAGATGAGACTGATGAAGATCGACCACACAGCCCTGCACCCACACCTTCTGGACATGAAGATTGGCCAAGGACGTTATGAGCAGGGCTTCTTCCCACGACTGCAGTCTGATGTGCTCTCCTCTGGGCCCACTAGCAACAAGTGACTACTTTACATGACCTGCATATTTAACTGATATATCATTGCGCTTTGGTTAACTGTTTATGTAATGTTCTGTCATGTTCCAGGTGGACTAAGAGGAGTGCTCCTGCCCAGTGGAGGAGGCGGGATCGCCAGAAGCAGCACGCAGAGCACCTTTATTTAGATAATGACCAGAGAGAGGTGAGAACTCAATTCGTGATGCGCAATGACACCTTGAGTGCCGCTCTTTCTGTTTATTCTGCATGATCTTTATTTTCTTTTTTCATTTTTCATCCTTTTCACCATTTCTTTGGTCGCTCTGTCTTCTCTTTTTTTGTTTGCACTCATGCGCGCACACACTCTCAGCATGTAGAGTGTTTGTTTCCGGAGCTGCAGCTCCTGCTGTTTCTTGACTACTACTGGCATTTGCAGTCCTTCAAGCCCTGTCTAAAGTCGGTGACTGTGGACGTGGTATGTGCTGGTGATATGTGACTTTCATGCTGAGACCACATGAGCTGCCCATGTGGCCTTTCCCGCTTCCTCCTCCCTCCACCATCATACCAGTCTGGGATTGTATTATACAAGGCTGCATCATTACATTAAACACATGCATGTCAAATAATGTAAACAAAGTTGATTGAAAGTGATGACAATTTATTTGAATGTTATACTTATGTTCTTTAATTGGCACCACTAAAATCCTTGTATAAAAAGCAATGCAGTCTTGTCACTTTTGCATTTGTTTGGTGAAAGTTAACATAATGACTAGGTTGTCAGATCTCACTGGCCACCTCCTTATGTATACCTGCAAATACAAAAGTTTCATGGGGGAAAAATATATGTTCGCAAAGATAATAATACTTAGTCTAGTAATACTCAGTGTTGAGAAGTATATGTTGAATACACAGTGGTGTGAAAAAGTGTTCCCTTCCTGATTTATTAATTTTTTTTTAATGTTTGTCTACACAACTAAACACAACATGCAGTTCTTAAAGGAAACTTTTACTAAGAAAGGAAAAAAAATCGAAACCCCTTAGCAGCAGCAAGTACAATCAAGCAGGGGTCCGACACTGATATACAGTAGGTATATATACTGAATACAGGACGTGAATAAATGTAATAGTAATTGATTTTAAATGTAAAAGATGTGGCTGGGGTTAGTATTTACTAATCTTTGCTTCTTCCTACTGCACTGCATCATGAACAGAAATTAATGAGTACCTAATGTTGTGGCCAGTGAGGGTATTGGCACAAAAATGGTCAAAATCATGAAGTAGCCATTCAGGCATATTTTATCGCTTGTTAAATTAAGTCAGCTCACATGTTGTAGGCAGTGTGAAGTCTTAGCAGTGTTTCTGATACTTTGTGATACATCTGTGCGATGTGTTTCAAAGGATGTCATGACTTTAAGGCTTCTCTGGCACTATTTGACAGAGTTGTTGAATTAAGTATCTGTTTAAACAGAAATACATCCAAGAAGCACGGAACTTGGGCACAACCATCAGACAGCCCAAACTGTCCAACCTGTCCCCATCCGTCATCGCTCAAACAAACTGGAAGTTTGTTGAGGGGTTGCTAAAAGAGTGCAAGAACAAGGTTTGTGCATGACATCACTCTTTTTCTCTGATTGGCACCAAATGCAAGTGTCAACATGCATTTTTTCGTACAGACCAAACGCATGCTTGTCGAGAAGATGGGTCGGGAAGCGGTGGAGTTGGGTCATGTGGAGGTCAGCATCACTGGTGTGGAGGAGAACACTTTGATTGCCAGTCTGTGTGATTTGTTGGAAAGGATCTGGAGCCATGGACTACAGGTTAAACAGGTCAGGAAAACAACAACAGCAGCAGCACTGCATAGATTTCCCATGTTCCTCAGTACTTTTTGGGGAATTTTGCCCATCATTTACGGTCTGTATGTGAAACATAAAATATTCTTTAAATATTCAAATATTTCTTTCACTTTTATGCTCATTATAATGCCAGCGTTAATATGAGCAAGCTAACAATGTATTGGGACACACCTATTTAGACTACGAAGCCCTCTAATAAAGCCCTCTAACAACATTTTATCATTTCACATACATACATACATACATATACATACATTACATTACATTGGTGATAACATGTAATACTTACAGTATTTTGCCTTTTTTGATATTTACAACATTACCGTAATGCCTTTCCAACAGAGATGTTGCTTTGTGCTCGGTAGATCAGGCTATAGTGAAATATTCATTCATTTTCTACCGCTTACCGTCACGAGGGTCGCGGGGAGTGCTGGAGCCTAGCCAGCCAATCACAGGGCACATATAGACAAACAAACACATTCATACCTATGGACAATTTGGAGTTGCCAATCAACCTAACATGTTTTTGGAATGTGGGAGGAAGCCGGAGTCCCCAGAGAAAACCCACGCCTCTTGCCCAAAGACAGCTGGGATAGGCTCCAGCACACCCCCACAACCCTAGTAAGGATAAGCTCTATAGAAAATTGATGGATGGACTTAAGCGTCAAAGTAGCTGTGTCTGTCCCTGTGACGTTCATTTTAGCAAGCTCGTATTAACTCATTTTCTCACATTATAATGCACAGAAAGTGAAGGAAATATGTGTTCATGTTTCACATAAGGATTGTGAATGATGGGATGATGGGATATTTTCACATGTTTTTTGTTTCTGTTTTCAGGGTAAATCTGCGCTGTGGTCCCACTTGCTTCATTACCAGGAAAGCAAAGAGAAGAAGAGTGCAACGCCAGCTGGTTTAGGACCTCCAGGTACAGGAAATCCAGACAGGCATGTCTAACAACCTGGAAGCAAAACCTAGAACTGTTTTTTTTTTTTTTTTTTTTTCCATCGCAGGTTTTATCCATGACCCTGAAAGACGCAAATCTGATGGCGGCGGGTCTGCAATGCCACCTCTTAAAGTGTCCTTGATCCAGGACATGAGGTGAGGAAGACTGGCTTTTATTTAATTGAAGGGAGGATCAATGAAACAATCTTTATATGTCAGTGTTGTGAGTTTGATTCTATATTTTAATTCTAGTGAAAGTACAGCCAGGTCAAATATTACAGATACTGTATACACCAGATATTTTGACAGCTCGACACCAGGCATTTTCAAATGTTCTGTGAAATCATTCCACAAACTAACATTGTTAGATACCGAGGGGTGTGTCTCAATCATCTGCATCTTCTATCATCTATTTCATTCTATTGGGCTTGTGAATTCTTATTGCACACTTGCCCTCTCTGTCTGTACGTATAACCAAGAGTAGTCTCTGTTTATGTTGTATGAAGAAGTCTATGTGCTTGCGTGTGTGTGTGTGTGTGTGTGTGTGTGTGTGTGTGTGTGTGTGTGTGTGTGTGTGTGTGTGTGTGTGCAGTGCACATTACTTCCAACCTAATTACCACACACACCCTCCGGGTCAAGTCAGGTCACACACAGCACTGTGATTCTAGCAAGACACCAAATGTTGATGCCAAGAGCGATCGTATACTCTGAGTCATAATGCAAAAACAATTGCCTTGCATCCCTTATTGAATTAATAATTCATCCCTTTGTCATAACATGGTCTAGATGTTTGTCTAAAAAGTCATGATGATGTCTAAATAAAAGTGTTAATGGTGCAATCTCATAACCAGGCGAGAGGTCACAGTAATATTTGGCCATTATATAAATATTTTCCTCTGTTACCATGGAGATACCGTGCAGAGGAAAGTGGGTTAGTCTGAGTGCATGTAAATGTTGGAGACAGTGGAGGTGGATGGTGGGAGGCGGAGGAGGGGAGATGAGGGTGTCCCCCCTCCCGTTAAGTCCCCTCCTCCGCCTTCGAACCCAGCAGACGAGCTTATGGCACAGGTGGAGTGGAAAGGAATGTGTCTGGACATTAGAGACATGATAGTGGCTCGCAGCAATGACAGGCAACCACGCACACAGGAAGTCACAGACAGAGACCTCCTTTCAGCCACAACCGGTTGTGATGCCTCCAACTTGAATTTACATATCTCTTAGCTGCACAATAAATACATTGAAGGTACGCTAAGGTAGAGTATTGTCATACCACATTACTGCAAATAAATACTTTGTCATACTTTTTCATACCATATTGTTTTCTTGAAATAATGGCCTCATGATGACATTGGGTTTCAAAATCGAATTTCCTTGACTACGAATAATTCACCTCCTCTGACCTTTTACCTTGTGGTTTTACTTCCAGGCACATTCAAAACATAAGTGAGATCAAGACTGACGTGGGCAAGGCCAGAGCTTGGGTTCGGCTCTCCATGGAGAAGAAGTTGCTCTCCAGACACCTGAAGCAGCTGTTGTCTGACCTTGAGCTTACAAAGTGAGCAAAAAAATACACCACCAGGATTTGTATTGGTCCTTTTGTCACAGACATCACATCAAATCAACTTTATTTGTAGAGCACTTTTCCTGCAAAGACATGCAACACAAAGTGCTTTACAGAATTACAAACAATTACCACAATTAAAAGGAAAACAATTACTAAGAAAGCCCCTCCCTCCCACCCTCCATACTAGACACACACATACACACACAATCACACACAGTAGGGAGACATGGCATGGCACTGAGGATCAAGGAAACGCCACCTTTGGGGCCATCCACACTGGGAGGAGCCACGGGCCGTGCCATTGGGGGACCAGCACCCGGGCTCCCCGACTCCGACGGACGGGTGGACCCCCACATTAAAGGGAGGAACCCCCAGCCGGCCGGGTCGAAGGGACCCAAGGAAGGCACCCCCTCAGCAGACCCGATACAGCCCCCAGTGTGGAGGACCCCCCACCCCTGAGGAAACACTGGAGTTAAAAGCACAAAATAGGACTAAAAAGATAAAAACATAAGAAAAGTTTAAAAATATTAGTTAAAACATTAAATGTTGGGTACTTGCCTTGTGTAGCATGTGATATGTTATAACTGCTAGCTGCCACCTTGCACAATAAAAATAAATATAACAACTCTAATTAATCCAGAAAGGAAATTTGTAATAATACAACTGTGTGCAGGTGATGGCGCATAATTCATGTTTGTAAAGGAATTTCTGACTCCAAATAATTCGGATCCTCATTTATAATAAATGAACTTTCTGAACGGCATCACATTGTAGTATGCCATTATATAAATAATTTGCACGTTCACAACCACTTCATAATTGATATGGTGGGCGGTGAACTGGGGCAGGAGGCTTTCTGTCTGCCTTTCTGACCTTAAATTGTCATTTCTCAACTTTCAGTCTCAGTGATTACACACTTTTCCCATCCATTCACTCAAAATAAAAACAAAAATATGTCTATTTTTTGGTGTTTGATTTTTTTAGCTGAATCTGTAAATGTGTTGCTCTCTAAATAATTATGTTTTTTTTAATCCACTTTAGGAAACTGTACAAGCGATATGCTTTCCTGCGTTGTGATGATGAGAAGGAGCAGTTTCTCTACCATCTCTTGTCCTTCAATGCTGTAGACTACTTTTGTTTCACCAATGTCTTCACCACCATCAGTCAGTTCTGCTAATGCACTTCTCATTTTGGTGTTGATTCTGCTTGAACTGACCAGCACGTGTCTCCTCTGTCCCCCAGTGATCCCATATCATGTGGTCGTGGTCCCCAGTAGGAAGCTGGGTGGCTCCATGTTTACAGCCAATCCTTGGGTGTGTGTGTCAGGTGAACTGGCAGAGACAGGCGTTCTACAGGTGCCGAGGAACACTCAGGAGATCACTTTTGAGGTCTGTCTTGTGTTTGGGTTTTGTTTTCCCTTTTTAGATGTTTAAAATTCTGAAATGTGGCAGTTTTCAGTATTTTAAAATGATTGAAATTTGGATAAGGTGCTGTTAAAACATACTGTATGTCTTTTCCTATATTATTGTCTTCTTTAATGAAACTAAATAACAATTTAGAGTGTGTACGATACGTAATTGTATAAATATGGCATTTACCATAGCTGTGTATGGCAAGGTAATTTTAAAAATGTATCTTAAAAGGATACATTTACATGTAGTGGGGGAGTTTTACACACACGCTTCCTTAATCAGCAAAGATTTTATCAATGTGTTTACATAATGTTTTGAAATAAAATTTCCTGTTTATAGTGGCTCACAGTTATTGTATTTGCGCCTTCTCTTCCAGTGCCAGAACCTGGGTAAACTGACCACAGTTCAGATGGGTCACGACAACACAGGTCTCTACGCTAAGTGGTTGGTGGAGTGTGTTATGGTCCGCAACGAAATCACAGGGCACACATACAAGTAAGTGTACCTTTTCCAGAAAAAAAATTTGCTTTGACTTGAAGTGGAAAACTAACAAACCATACATTCTTTTGTTGGGTAGATTTCCATGTGGCCGATGGCTGGGGAAGGGTGTGGATGATGGCAGCCTGGAGAGAATCCTGGTAGGAGAGCTGATGACGCCCAGCACAGAGAACGATGAAAAGATGTGTCGCACACCGCCAATGCAGCAGTCACCAGGGATGATGAGGAGATTTGTTACCATCTCACCAAACAGCAAGCCAAGTAAGAAACAGAACTGCATACAGATAAATGAACACACAAACTTTGGACAGTTTTATCTGTTGTCTTTGACTGGGAAACAAAGCAGTTTTACTGAGTTCTGGATGTTTTTGGAGCGTATTTTCATTGAATTTTTTTGGTTGAATTCCAAATTGTTGAATTCCGCTATTAGAACTTGTTATATATCATTGATTGATGAGGGGGCGGCACGGCGGTCGAGTGGTTAGCACGCAGACCTCACAGCTAGGAGACCAGGGTTCAATTCCACCCTCAGCCATCTCTGTGTGGAGTTTGCATGTTCTCCCCATGTTCTCCCCCGTTTCCTCCCACATTCCAAAAACATGCTAGGTTAATTGGCGACTCCAAATTGTCCATAGGTATGAATGTGAGTGTGAATGGTTGTTTGTCTATAGTATGTGCCCTGTGATTGGCTGACGACCAGTCCAGGGTGTACCCCGCCTCTCGCCCAAAGACGGCTGGGATAGGCTCCAGCACCCCCTGCGACCCTCGTGAGGAAAAGCGGTAGAAAATGAATAAATGAATGAATGATTGATTGATGAGGAAACTAATTGATCAAATGTGAAAGGAGATGTTTTTTTTCTCTTTCCTGTGACTTTTTGTCTGACAGCCAGTCATCCGCCCTTTCTTTTCTCTCCTCATGCAGAGTTAAACACAGGTCAGATCCAGGAGGGAGTGGGAGAGGCCATCAATGGGATCGTGAAGCACTTCCACAAACCGGAGAAGGAGGTGGGAGACGGTAGTCTAGACAAGCCCCTTTATGTCATTCTATTATTCATCAGATTTCAAAAAAACACATTAAACTTTAAATGTTAGTTTTTTTAATCCCATATGGTGATCTGAGAATGATGCCAAATACGCTTTATCATACTGTGTAAACACTCGGTCTTGCCTAATTTTTGCCTAACAGCAAATCAAGTTGTTATGTGAGTTATGGCTGTGGTAGATTTAGTTTCTTTTAGAATAAGAATGTTCTTGTCATATCTGTTGTTTCTCTTCATAGAGAGGCAGTTTGACTCTTCTCCTTTGTGGGGAATTTGGCCTCGTCTGGGCTCTGGAGCAGGTGTTCCAGCACGGTTTCAAATCACCTCGGCTCTTTAAAAATGTCTTCATCTGGGATTTTTTGGGTATGAGCCTCCATCCCTTTTTTAAAATGACATTTGAGTTATTTACTATGAAGCATCAACTCATTAACTTTCATTTATGTTATGGCACAGAAAAGTCACAAGTGTACTTTGAAAGCGCCGAGCAACAGGAGGTGAATCCAGATGAAAACTGGCAAAGCAGAGTGCGCCACTTCTGCCGCTTCATGCGCGCCATAAACAACACATCGCGAAACATCGGCAAGGACGGAAAATTCCAGATGCTCGTTTGTCTGGGTGCAAGGTAGGCAGGAAACATCTGTTTGTAGTTGGAATGGAAAAAATGTTTACATCATGACTAAATACCATAGTAGGTGTCATACTGAGATAGCACCCCCTATACTTTCCCTTTTTTAATTAAATTATGCTCATTTTTTCTGGCCTTTGTATTGAGTTGTGGACTCCTATAGAGGAGCTCCACACGATAACTAGCACAGAAAGCTTTCTAGGTCCTCCAGAATCTGCATCTATTTTTTTGAATTTCATGCTTCCTGTGAAAATGGTCTGTTTTAATTTATTCCACCCACAGCCCGCCTCCAGGCACACCCACTCCACTGTGGTTGGTCACACTCAGGTGCTTAGGAGGACTTCTGGCAAATCCAAAAACCCATGTTAACAATATTGTCCAGTGTGAAATGCCGTTGACTGATTAAAGTATTTTTCTTTTGCTGGTAGGGAATCAGGAACCACTTGTACCTGACGCGCCATTAGGAATTGTAAACAAATATAGGTTTCCCTTACACGTGAAGAAACACTTCCTGTGAGCCATTGCTAGCCTATGTGTGACATTACACACCTCCAGTTTTACAAGGGCCTTTGAAACCGAGCGTTTTGAGCCATCCCAAACTTCTTTCAGGGCTCACTTCCAAATATGCAACCCTCATTATCGCAAACATATACACAAACACATTTAATAGGTCCTTTAATGTCATCGTAGTGTTTTATCCAAATGATATTTCAATGATAAACACATCCAGTGGTGCTAAGCCCCCTACTTCTGTTGTTTCTCTTAGGGATCACTTGCTGCATCACTGGATTGCGCTGCTGGCAGATTGTCCAATCACTGCTCAGATGTATGAGGAAGCTGCACTGATCAAAGATCGTTCACTGGTCAACTCTCTGATTCGAGTGCTTCAGACTCTGCAGGAGTTCAACATCACCCTGGAGGCATCGCTCATCAAAGGTGTCGGCATCTAAACCAGACCATGTCCATGGAAGCACAGCCGTAAAAATTAAGTAAACTTTTTATATGCAGGAACAGACTCTTAAAAGACAACATATTTTGGCTTATGTTCAAGATGCTATTTACATTTGCCATATACTGTTAAGTGCAATGAGCCTTTTCAAATCTGTTGTTTTTATCCTCAATGATGTGGCCATGTTTCAAACATGTTTTCTATTCTGAACCATGTTTTTTCCACATTATTGACAATGACCTTGTGCTATAATGTTTTATCAAAAGCTTAATATTTTGATTGTTAGCGTGAACTGCTGACTATGGCTATATTTAAGGGGATGAGGGGGTTCAGAACTGTTAATATATTTTATCAGAGAAAAACAGTGTTATTTTGTAAAATCCGTCAAGTTGCTTGCTCTGTTGTCAACTCAGATTCCAAAGTCATAATGCAGAGCTTAAAGCAAATGTAGAGGTATGCTTTATAAGTATGTTTATGACTGGGTGGGAGATTTGAACTATGGAATCTACAAAGGAATTCAAAGGCTGTTTACATTACAGGCTTTTATTAGGAAACGTATGCAGATATTTTATGTGAAATACCTTTGTACCTTCAGTGCAGAAAAGGGTCCTTCTTGCATGATGTTGACACTGTATCCCAGGATGGAAAATATCTTAGATGGGATACAAAATTACCCCCTTGTGAATTATTGGTATGTGCTGCAATTCCTCGAGAGATGTGTGATCAAGCTTTCTGTGCAAAGAAGTTCAAAACAACAGCCTTGATGTAAATACCTCCAGCCAGCCCTTCCTCAACCGTCAACCAAGCCTTTTTGCCACTCGTCAGTGTGGGACATTACTTCTCATGATAAAGGATGCTTGTCTGCTGTTAACCATCCAAAATGACTGATTTTATTGGTCCCCGCCTCATTTTGTTGTCACTGTTTTTTGCTATGCAATTTCCTCAGCAGAAATTGTTCCCAACCCCCGCCCTGCAAAGCCTTCATCAAGGTCACTTGAGGCCATATCTCTCACAATGAACTTGACCGCACGGAGGAAGAGATTTGATAATTGAAGGACTGTGTTATCTGTGCCAACAGTGTCTGGAATGAACTCCTGTGTATGAGCATCTTGCAAGATATATATTTTTGTTTTCCAAAACAGTTGTACATTTATTGAAATAGCTGTGTAATGTAGTGTTTACTAAGTAAGAGAGACCTTGTACAGTGTAAAAATATATCAAGAATAAAACATCTGTAATGCGTTTTCCTTGGAAGTTGTTGCAACGTAATACTTGTAATAAACATGTAACACTACCATAAAAGTAATATTCCTGCAAAATGCATATATAAATATCAGGTTAAAACTATTGTTTTCCATTTTTTAAATTAATTTTTGCAATGATATGTTTTCTTTGTGTGTAATCTTAATGCGCACTTTATACTGACCGGAAGGTCTAAACATGGCTCAAGCCAACTTTTCGACGAATTCTTTTGTTTCAGCGTAGACTACGTGAGCGAGAACATGTAAACAAACTCGTTCGCGCCATGTCAAATGGCTGTTTATCTTCAAAGGCGAACGCCACGTGCATTATGGGTATTTTAGTTTCAAACCTCCCCGACTAGGACAACGAAGAGCTTTTTTATTGCTCGTTCACTGCAATTCCCAGCATTCAGCACTTCTCTGCGAATACCTGATTGGTCCAGCCCGTTTCAAAGTTTACGCCCGCACGCCTTATATGGTCAAAGTGCGCGCGCGCTTTTCATTCCAGCTTTTTATGCAAATCGTATTTTAATGTCCAGCTGTATGCACTAGTAGTAAGAGCATGCGCAGTGCGAGACAAGAAAACGGCCAAGATTCAAAGTTTGTGTTCGGTAAATATCCGTTTATTTATCCTATCTTCTATTTGTGTTGTTGTGCTAATTTATTTTGTTTGAAACGAGCACATTGCGTGGATGCTTATGGTTGACTTGTAGTTGTCAGTTGGATGCACAAAGAGCAGCCGACAATGGTGGTGAACGGGCAGCATGGCGTGGTAAAGGTAGCGGAGCGGGCTAGCTAGCATGCTAACGGCTAACAACAATGAGCCATATTTGGCGCTCGAGCGGGCAAAAGTTTGAATTTAAAGGGAAGGCTGCTTCTAAGGCGACGTTTCGGGTTTTAACAAACACCGAAAACTCGAGCGGGTAATTCAAAGTTAAACAAACGTTCACCACATTATAACGCGTGTTTGATGAATTTCAACGAATAGCCCGGTAGCTTTTTGTTTCTCGGTTTCAGAAACCTGAGTTGCTTTATGGACAGCGAATCTCTCGTCGGAGTCTATCATCGATTAATACGTGCTAATTTATTGATTTGTGTTTACACTTTCTAACACCGTGAATAGTGTTGCGTTTTTTTTTTTTTTACTGTTTGTTCAAGTAACATTTTGTCAGTTGTTTCATATTTACTTAAGCCATCTTTGAATGTTAGTTGTGTCGTCTTGAACATTTGAGCACTAAATGTATTGTCACAAATTATACACTTGTTACTTACTGTATTGTGATTTTTTAAAATTTTATTTTAAAGGTGACAATTCTGTATGGTGTGCTGCGTATGGGGACCGCCCCCCTTCACAATGGTAGAAAGCGCCACAGTGTGCAGATACTCAGACACTCTGCTGCTTGTTTCTCTGTCACTTGCCCAGGTGATTTGACCTCTGCATTGAGCTGCCAGGAAGACTATGTTTGGCTTTCACAAGTCAAAGATCTACCGGAGTAACGACGGCTGTTGCATCTGCAAGACCAAGTCCTCCAGCTCGCGTTTTACAGACAGCAGTCGATATGAAGAAACGTTCAGGCTCTGTTTTGGGTAAATGTCCCATTTCTGCAAATTGGGTGTTTACCTTTTTGCATATTTTAACATGTACATGTTACATAGGCTCTCGGAAGACCGCGTTGGAGACATCTGCAATGCTTGTGTGTTGTTGGTAAAGAGATGGAAGAAACTCCCCAATGGCTCCAAGAAGAACTGGAACCATGTAAGTGATGCCTGTTCCCCTCTCGCCTGTTTTTCTATATGCACCTTTCTCAAATGTTTTTTTTTCCTTGACTTGACACAGGTGGTGGATGCCAGAGCTGGACCAGGCTTCAAAATGACAAAACCCAAGAAGATGAAGAACAGTGATGGCAAGAAGAAAAGCAAGCTGAAGAGGCTTCACAAGTTAAAGAGGCAAAGTGAGTCTATCTTGTTTGTTGACTTCCATTTTTGAGGAAAAGTTAGTGACATTTTAATGGTTTACTTTTTTTCAATGTAGCACCTCATGGCTATTGCTATTTAGACCAATTTTGGTCACTTTCTACACAGTTTTGTTTGTTCTTTGATTTCTTTAAATGAATCAGATTAGAGGAAGTTAAGGTGAAGTTAAGGAGTGTTTGAATAAGCAGCACTAGAGCTGCAACGATTGATGCATAATCCAATTAATCGGTAACTATTTTGGTAATCAATTACTCATTTTATTTAAAAATGTACTGTAAATATCCTGTGATTATTTTTTTAAAACTTCCATAGTTATCCATGAAAGCAGAGCTATTTTCTTTGCGTTTCAGGCAAAACAAGGTAGTCGCATCAGCTTTGACTTTGAAAAAAAAAACCAATCAACAGTTTTGCCTCTTTCTGATATCTTGCGATGCAAGCAAATGCAGAGATGTGTGCATAGAGCGTGCGTAAGAACATTCCCAGGCAAAGTTTGGAACTTAGACACTTGTACTTGTATGCAGGAAAATGCATACATTTATGCACAACTTTACCATGCACACACACACGACCTAGTGGTAGAACAGTGAAACTACAAATAGCTATGGCTATTGGCAACTTGACCATCAACACGGCACCACCCCTCCCCCCACAACAGAGGAGCCCATGCCAAACATAAATTAAATTATATAGTTTTAAAAATCAAACAATCGACCGATTATTCGGTTAATGAAACAATTGTTAGTTGCAGCACTGCGGAGAATAACAGAACATGTATTTACTATGGTACCACTCAAAACTTTGACACATCTTCTCACACAATGGTATGAGCAAGTGTCTTGAAATGGGGTACCGTATGTTTCCAAAATATGTCTGCATTGTGTATGTACAGGCAGTTTGACAGTATAGTCTAGTATTCTACCGTCACAGTTGTACAATTTTTAAATGAATATGGTCATGGCCAAAAATCTGGAGAATTACTTTAATTTTGCACTCCAATAACTTTGATGCGTAATTTCATTTTTGTGACTCTCGTCTTTGTGAAAATAGGTGTCTTTTTTATTACATTTTATTTCATGAACCGTGGAAGGGTGTTAAGTACATAGAGAATGTGTAAAACATTTCCATCCCTGTTGTTGCTCACCTACTCGCACGTCTCCAGCATCAGTGCCAGCCTTTTTGATAAGTGCATTAATCTTGCTCGTGTACGTGACAATACTTATCAAGTGTTATTTTTTGCTCTGCAAGCAGACTCTGACGCTCACAGCACCACCTCCAGCGTGTCTCCCGCCCACTCGCCCAGTTATAGCAACCAGTCAGATGACGGCTCAGACATTGAGTCCAAACAGAGGCGCTCTTCCCCTTCCATCTTCTCATTCTTGGACCGATCATACTGGAAAAGGTAAGAAAATGGCTGTTTAAAGCCCATCCATCCGTTACAAGCCAGTAACGTAGCCATTTAAAATAGGGTATCAAGCTTACCAATGCAAACTGCTTCACTTCAAATACGACACTAAGCCATCTTATCTAAATGGAGTCAACAGTAATGTCGCTTCTTGTCCTCCGTAGGCAAAAGGTGTGCTGCGGGATTGTCTACAAAGGCCGCTTTGGTGAGGTGATAATCGATCCTCGTCTTTTCAAGCCCTGCTGCAGTTCAAAAAAACAGAAGACTCTGGTGTCCACACAAGTTCCCTCACACCTTCCAGAAACGCATCCACCACAACTTCCAGAGGAAATGAAAGAAACCTGGTGATGGCGCTTGTTTAATCCTTTGCAGGGTTATCCATGGCACTCACCTGGATTTGTCTCCAGTGGCAGACTTCCCTTTTCCTTTGTTAGATCGTTTTTGTTGTATTGTTACATTTGCTATTACCTTTTTCATATGGTTATTTTAACATTTTTATAGTGTTTTTTTTATATACATAATTACAAATCTTAAGGGCATTAGTTTTATTTATAGGTTAAGGTGAAACATTCGGTTAAAGCTCAGTTTATTTTGGTTACCTAAGTGATTCATGTTCTGTAAATATATTGTCACTTTGATACTGATACATACTGTATCACGACTCTTCTATTTTTCCATGATTTTTTTTTAAGAAGGAAAGAAAAAAAAAAACACCAGCTATTTCCGATGACCAGCTTTTTTTTCCCTCCACATATTGCTGCAAACTTTTATCCTGTTCTTTGTTTCACATGTGACTTGGTAGGATTTTAGTACACAAAAGGATAGTTGGCAACAGCAGGGATCATTAGGCCAACTGCCCTAAATGAATTTAGATTTTATCATATTTTTGTAGAGGAAAACAATTGTGATGTTTTGACGGGTGACGCACGACTTTGAAACACTCCATTTGAATTTGAGCGTAGAGCACATTGATCTGAATAGATTAGAATGTGATTAGAAGATGCATGCAGTATGTTTCTCTGCCTTTTTGGAGGGGGAAACAGAAATGATGTATTTATTTTTTTGTACAGTCACCAATGAAATGACATGTATGTTGTAAGCATATTTCCCATCCAAACTTTTCCGTTTACAGGAATGGCAAACCACTACTTCTGTACCGAGTACGTTTTACTCTAACCCGGTTTTACTTTATTTTGATTTTTTTTCTCTTTCAAAAATGGCTTATGTGATTTCAATGCTCACCAATAATTGATTTTGAAAAATGAGAAAAAAATGAATAGCAAGGAAATGCCAGCGTAAAACTCATGTTCCAAATGTCATGCGTAGGTGAAGAGGTGTGGTTATAACTTTTTGTTTTCATCTCTTTGCGTTCAGATGCAATTGTCAAAGGTTCAAACTATGCAGACGTTTTGAATGTGTGGCTTCCTTGTCACTGTTGCTGTTTCCAGTGTTAAAGTGATGGACCCTGATTCAACCAAACTTGTATAAAGCATCCATTACTTAATTATTGTCCCAAATATGTTTCATGTATGCCATTTTAATGATGCTCAGGTTGCACCATGGTAATCATAGTGCATGCATGCCGTCTCTACTCTGAACCATCTCACTGTATGAATTTTGCAGTTAATGTTCAGGAATAATGCTTGTTGCAGGGTCAGTTTAAACCCAACAAGGTTCTCATTAAAAGGAGAATGGCTGCCTCCTTTTGAACTGCTTAATAAGCTTATTTTTTTGCCATATTTTGCAAGGTGCATTTTAGAAAATGAAATGTGCCTTAATGAATTACCTGACATTGTCTTAATGCTTCTCATGTAATTTATATTTATTTATTACAATGTTTTTTTTACTGAGGTAGCTGGTGTAGAGCCTTCCCGAAAGTTTTTGCGCACTTCCCTTGAACTTGCAAGCTCACCATGTTTTCTAATGTTTTTTTTTTTTTTGTATACTGTACTATCAAGTAGAGCTGTACTGTAAAAAGCTACAATAAACTTTGTCATTGACATGTGTGCATCGCTAGAGGGCGCCAAAGAGCTATACAGGCAAGCTAGGTATAAAATGACCTTGTGGGTCAACCATCCGTTTTCTATGCCGCTTATACTCACTAGGTTAGAGGGTATGCTGGAGCCTATCCCAACTGTCTTTGGACAAGAGGCGGGATACACCCTGGACTCGTCGTGGGGTAGTTAATTGCGTGTTTAATTACTTTTTAGATCCATATATCACCTTTTAACATTTGAGTCCACTTACTGTTGTGCTAGCAGCAAGTACTATGTTCAATTATTCTAATATTATGAAAATAAACTTGTTAAAATAGGCAAATGCAGACTATTTAGTCAACGCTCACGTCCTGTTTTGTTTTATAGGCTTAACTATAGTATGTATGGCTTGTGATTAAAATCGCTGTGGGTTATTTGTTTTCATTGCATGAAACCGAGAGTAACTGTGTTGCTAAGCAACCACGTTGTTAGGCCAGCCGTATTTGTTACATTTTCAGCTAAATTAGCAAACAGCTACTAGCAGGAATACCCAACATCAGCTGAAATAAATGTTAGCATTGTGTGTGTACTTGTAGTTTATTATTGCTGATTCACTAAGAGCAGCCAACCTTTACGGAGATTGTCAAGTGAAAGAAGTGTGAAGTTAAACTAGCTTTTTAAAGAACAGCAGACGAAAAAGTTTCAAAACAAAACTTCGCAGGCTTCACATATTTATCGTGTCTTTTATGTCATGTACCCTTACTTCCGGTATTTTGCTTGCTACCACTTTAACTTGACGCTGCTCGGCTTCAAAAGCGATTCCCCCCTCTCCTCTCTCCTGTGTACGCGCGCACGCGCACGCCCTCATTCTCGCTCCCTCGGGCACATACACACACACACACACACAGAGGCAGACACACACATTCACTATTACTCACTCCTTTCTCTTTTCAAAAGGCCCTTGTGAGGCAGATTGACAGGCTAGAATGAAAATGAGGCGGACGCTCGGTCACGACTTCAGTGCGTACGCGTCCTTTTGAGCAGACCTCTAAACTTGGATCGTATCACCATGGGAGCTATTTGGGCTACAAGGGACTTTTGTTTGTTTTTGCTCTTGTTAAATAGTCGCCAAAGCGCTGCGCTTCCAGAGATTCGAGGTGGGACTATAGTGTGTTGCGTGTGTGTGTGTATGTGTGTGTGTGCGCGCGCGCGCGTGTGTGTGTTTGAGACGGCTACTTTACGCACGCTTTCAGGAGTGCGCTCTATGTGCCCATTTTACACGTTGACTTCACGGATGTGGAGATAGAGATGCGTGTTTCACGGGTTGTGTGAGCGATCATGGTGTATTGTTTGTTTTGCCCTGTGTTACCCGCGTACTTTTAGTCTTGCCAATGATTTTTCTGGTGTTAACTCAATTGACTTACACAGCCTTGTAACCGAGTGTGTGTGCTCTCCGAGCAGACCCATGTGCAGAGGAGAGTGATGGCTGTCACATCGATGCTATTTGTCAGTCGACCCTGCAGGGCTCATACAAGTGCACATGTAAAGCAGGCTTCAAAGGAGATGGCAAGCACTGTGAAGGTAATGCAGCATTAAACATGCACACTGGCAAGCCTTTAAAATTACTGCAAAAATTACTGTACTCCTCTTGCTTGTCCCGGTGTGATTTATGTGTTTACTTTTCAGACACTGATGAATGTGACCTGGAGTACAATGGTGGCTGTGTACATGAATGCAACAATATACCGGGGAATTATCGCTGCACTTGCTATGATGGCTTCAATTTGGCCCACGACGGTCATAACTGTTTGGGTAAGATCACAAAAGTAAACAAAAGTAGACTTCACATTTGTGTTGGCTCCTTGAGAAGTTTCTCACACTGACCCCCGGGAACTGGCTAGCCGTATTTGTTACATTTTAAGCTAAATTAGCAAACAGCAACTAGCAAGAATACCCAACATTAGCTGAAATAAATGTTTGCATTGTGTGTGTACTTGTAGTTTATTATTGCTGATTTCACTAAGAGCAGCCAACCTTTACGGAGATTGTCAAGTGAAAGAAGAAGTGTGAAGTGAAACTAGCTTTTTAAAGAACAGCAGACGAAGAAGTTTCAAAACAAAACTTCGCAGGCTACTTATATCAATAGGGTAGTTCATCCGTTTTCTATGCCGCTTATCCCCACTAGGGTTGAGGGTATGCTGGAGCCTATCCCAACTGTCTTTGGACAAGAGGCGGGGTACACCCTGGACTGGTGGGGTAGTTAATTGTGTGTTTAATTACTTTTTAAATCCATATATCACCTTTTAAGATTTGAGTCCACTTACTGTTGTGCTAGCAGCAAGTACTATGCTCAATTATTCTAATATTATGAAAATAAACTTGTGAAAATAGGCAAATGCAGACTATCTAGTCAACGTTCACGTCCTGTTTTGTTTTATAGGCCTGACTATAGTATGTATGGCTTGTGATTAAAATCGCTGTGGGTTATTTGTTTTCATTGCATGAAACCGAGAGTAACTGTGTTGCTAAGCAACCACGTTGTTAGGCCAGCCGTATTTGTTACATTTTCAGCTAAATTAGCAAACAGCTACTAGCTAGAATACCCAACATCAGCTGAAATAAATGTTACATTGTGTGTGTACTTGTAGTTTATTATTGCCGATTCACTAAGAGCAGCCAACCTTTACGGAGATTGTCAAGTGAAAGAAGAAGTGTGAAGTGAAGCTATTTTTTTTTTTTAAAGAACAGCAGACGAGTAAGTTTCAAAACAATGACACCGCGTTTAATGGCAGACTTCACATTTGTGTTGGCTCCTTGAGAAGTTTCTCACACTGACCCCGGGACTTCTTTCTTGCTTCGCTGACACAGAGAGAAAATGTAACCTAATACAAATAGTTTGGTTTTGTCTCAAAAGACGGATAAATATTTATGTCTGAAATGAGACGAGGAAGAGAGAAGAAGGCTTTGTTTATGTTTGAGGCAAAGAGCAAAAACATGATGTGATTGATTTACATATGCTGAATGGATTCAACAAATACATGTAAACACTCATTCGATGGCCTCGCTTGTCAATGTAGATGTGGACGAATGTAAGTTCAACAACGGCGGATGCCAGCACACTTGTGTCAACACCATGGGCAGCTATGAGTGCCGCTGCAAGGACGGATTCTTCCTCAGCGACAATCAGCACACATGCATCCACCGTTCTATTGGTGAGTACACCACACACACACACACTGTGAACTGTGAAGCTCAGTCAGATATGCTTTTTTGTGTAACAATTTCTCCTACAAATTCAAGACATTGAGCCCTGACAGCTTCAAGCTGGCTTCCATCGCCCTGCTTTTAATCTGCAGTGGCAACATGCTGTGGGAAAAAAAAGGATCTGAGGGACAAAATAAGTTAATAAGTGCAACACTCGCCCCTATGCGGGCTGTGTCGCACATCACACTGAAGCGCCTTTGTGCTCTCCACTTCATCGGGTCCTGACAGGCCTTTTAAATCCTGTGGACCGGGCCACTCAGCTGTGACCCATCTTTACAAATGCTGCTCCATATCTCATTTTCCAGATGGGAGCACAAAATGTTTCAATGCTTCAACTCTTGTCTTTCTTGTGGAAAAGTCTTTGCCCCTTCCTGATTTGTTGTTGTTTTTTTGTTTTTTTTTGCATGTTTGTCACACTTAAATGTTTCAGATCATCAAACAAAATTAGTCCATTTAAAACAGGGGTCTCAAACTCAATTTACCTGGGGGCCACTGGAGCTAGGGTCTGGGCGAGGCTGGGCCGCATCAGGTTTTCCAAAAAAAAAAAAAAACGCATTTATTAAAAACAGAAAAATGAATAAACTTTGCTTTGGTTCCGATTTTCTACAAGAAAAGCTCTGATAAAACATTCCACTGTTCTCAAATATCTTCATTTTAATTTTTCTACACAAAATAAGATCAAGAATAAAGAAAATCAATCAATCAGTAATAAATAAATATAATAATAATAAAACGGCAAATAATTAAAAATTAACAAACCACATATAGTTGGTGGGTAGACAAATTATTTTTTTCAGATTACATGCTAACTCGCAAACTAGAGAGCTGGCGACCTAAACGGTAGCTTCCAAGTTATTTCCTTTAAACTTAAAAAGCCAAAAACTTACCACTTCCACACGGGTAGGGAGGATAACTATTAACAGTTATTTAACCTTTAACATGAACATTAGTCAAACGTAATATTTTTTTTCTGGGTACATGATACCATACAGCATTCATATCAAACTTGCACGGGCCACACTAACATTAAACTTTCATATCAAGGCGGGGGCCTCAAACTAGTGGCCGCGTGTTTGAGACCCCTGATTTAAAATGAACATTTTTATTATTAAGAGAAAAAAACTACACGGCCCTGTGTGAAAAAGGGATTGCCCCCTAAACCTAATAACTGGTTACATCACCCTTAGCAGCAACAACTGCAATCAAGCATTTGCGCTAACTTGCAATGAGTCTCTTACAGAGCTGTGGAGGAATTTTGTCCCACTCATCTTTGCAGAATTGTTGTAATTTAGCCACATTGGAGCGTTGAGAGGGAGGCATCTCAATAGGATTTAGGTCAGGACTTGAACTACGTAGCCATCTTGTATTTCTTCAGCCATTCAGAGATGGGCTTGCAGGTGTGTTGTGGATCATTGTCCGACTGTAGAATCCAAGTCGGTTTCAGCTTGAGGTCATGAACAGATAGGACATTGTTCTTCTGGATTTTTTAATTTGACTGCAGAATTCATGGTTCTATTTATCACAGCAAGACTTCCAAGTACTTAAGCAGCAAAACAGCCCCAGACCATCACACTACCACCACTATACTTTACTGTCAGTATGATGTTCTTTTTCTGGAATGTGCCGTTACTTTTACATCAGGGACGCGCGGGCCAAATGCGCCCCGTGGGCCGCGAGTTTGAGACCCCTGCTTTACATAATAATGTCTTTTTATGTCAGAGATGTTAAAAATAAGACGCTGGCTAATGTTTTTGGATTGTTCCAAAGCATGAGAACAATCAGTCCCACCTTAATCTCTCAGTATGAGTGCCTTTTGTTTCGAGCCGCTTGCTCACTGTAGGAGAGCTTCATTGTGTTCCTCTCTGCATCCCAGAGGGCCTCAACTGTATGAATAAGGAGCACGGCTGCGCCCACATCTGTAAAGAGACACCCAAGGGGGGCGTGGCCTGTGAGTGTCGACCGGGGTTCGAGCTGGCCCGCAACCAGAGAGGCTGCATCTGTATGTGTGAAACTACTCTACATTGCACCCCCCCCACCCCCACGCACACATATGGCTGTAGATGGCATACGTTTACGTTGGCTATGTGGCTCATAGTTACATGTTGTTGATTCCCATAGTGACGTGTAACCATGGCAATGGGGGGTGCCAGCACACCTGTGAGGACACAGAGAGCGGCCCCATTTGCAAGTGTCACATCAGGTACGCCCTGCAACCTGACAGGAGGTCGTGTATCGGTAAGCTATTTTAGCCTTTATACACATACATTCACACTTTAATATGTCAGTGTTGCATTTGATGATACTTAAAAAGATGGCCTCATTCACAGTCATGGAATATGGAATGGAATGGAATGGCTTCTCCTTTCAGTGCAGTAGTCAAGTTAAAAAAAAAATATATATAATATTATAAAAGTAGAGTAAAAGAGACAATTTAACAAGATATATACAAGATATATACAAGATATCCAAAATATACACATAGTATTGCACAGTATGCATACAGTGGAACATCTAAGATCCTACACAATCCATTCTGGAGCACTCATGAAATAACAGCAAATAATCCATTTCAGGGTCGATTATTATTATTATTATAGTATTATGAAACCTGTATGCACTATACAGGCAAATCATACATGGTGATGTATGTTCCTCTTCTCTTCTCTCTAAGCCCCTGAATGTTGCATTATATTATTATGGCCTGTTTTCTTGCTACTCTCACTCTTGAATAAAATGTCCTCTTACTATGGTCAAAATTGTTTGTTAGGTTGACGAGTTCAATCTACCTGATGCATTCAATGCAGCTTGTTTACTGCGGTACCACTTTAAAGATAGCTCAAACTTAGGCAAAGATAGTACTGGAAAAATGTTGCAAAAAAACCCCAAAACAAGCCAAATGAATAATGAAAAACGTATATAGCTGACTGAATTGAGCTCTCACGAAATTTGCTGACATCATGCCAGAGACAACATGTAGGATGGCAGTTTTGGGTGAAAATGAGGGTTGAATTCTAAATGGTGCAGTCTCAAGGCTGTTTGATTTGAGAGTTTCCACTGTATTTGGTAACGTCGGAATTAGGGGTGTAACGAATGCATGTATTTCTGCACTGAGATCCCACTCAGTGCATATTTCAAGTGAGGGACAGGAAGTGTACATTGAGTGTTGTGATGCACTACCACAAGCCCAGGTAGTGTGACTAAAAGTGGACTACATTTTGGACTATATTTTTAGTTTTTATTTGACAATCTTATTTACTGGATAATTACCTGCCAGTAGATTGCAACTGCTTTGTCACTCTTTATTTAAAAAAAACATTTATAATAATTTTATATGAAAAATGAACTGAGCCGGGGTGGCACGGTGGTAGAGTGGTTAGCGCGCAGACCTCACAGCTAGGAGACCAGGGATCAATTCCACCATCGGCCATCTCTGTGTGGAGTTTGCATGTTCTCCCATGCGTGGGTTTTCTCCGGGTACTCTGGTTTCCTCCCACATTCCAAAAACATGCTAGGTTAATTGGCCACTTTAAATTGTCCATAGGTATGAATGTGAGTGTGAATGGTTGTTTGTCTATATGTGCCCTGTGATTGGCTGGCAACCAGTCCGGGGTGTACCCCGCCTCACGCCTGAAGACAGCTGGGATAGGCTCCAGCACCCCCCGCGACTCTAGAAAATGAATGAATGAATGAACTGAGCCGTGGTCTTAATACAGAGGTACACATCGAACCATGAGAATGCTGGATCGCTTCAGCCCTAGTCAGAATAGATCCCACATTCACAGCAAAAATACACGTCAAAATATGTTTTTTTGAGAAACTAGACATTTTTACTTATTAGGCACTTTGTATGTTACAACAATTTGCAAGACTTATTTCAAGTGTGTTGGTAACTCAAATTGACTTGTTATGTTGGCAGTTTATTTTGCTTATATGCCAGTATTTCCATTTACAGCTCTGTTCTATTTCTACATTTACTTACTACTAAGGTACTTAATTGCACTTTTGGTTGGATGCTAACTGCATTTTGTTGCCCTGTGCAAGTGACATGAGCAATAACAATAAAGTTGAATCTAATCTAATCTATTTAGTACACATGACTAGATTTAACTTTTTTCAACACAACTTGTTTATCAGAATGGCAAATATGATGCTAATTAATCATTGAAAAAGCTCAAAAATGTACTACAGTAACTTTCCGGGGTTAAAGTTTTGACTTATACATATTTAAATGCATGCTAAAGAACTGGGAATCGAACCAGCAACCTTGTAATTGCTACTAAGGAGGAGCTTAACCTATAAAACCCACGCAGACACCCTTGTAGGTCACACATTATAAATTCATGCTATGCAGACTTGACTCAAATGTGCAGAGGTTCATTGGATATATTACATACTTTTCTAAAGATACCAAATATGTCAAGACTCATTTTGGTTGAATGTGTATGAAGTTATGCAAAAGGCATCCAGAATATTTCCATTTGGTGGAATGGCGCAGCTATAAAAACAGATATTGCGAGTGGGTCTAAGGATCTTTTCCAACCTCAAACCTTACACAGGGGAGAAAGAACTGGTTGTTAAAATAGTTTTTGAGTGTGTTTTGTCATAGTTCTTGTCAAAATAGAAAAAAAAAAAACAACCGCAAGTCGAGGAGGGCACAGGCTGAGGCCAGCTTACTTTCAAACTTTGTTTCTTTAGTCAAGCAGAGCTTATTTTGATGAATGAATGAAAACACAGTAGCGAGTGGGTTATGAAGGATAGGGATCAGGCTGCAGATATCAGGTGATGTCTTTGCTCCGATGTGTGTGTGTGTGTGTGAGGTCCAAGCATATCAGTGCAGCCTGGTCTCTAAGATTGCTTCTCCTGATGTTCTGCCATATCTAATCACACATTAAGCCAAGCACAAGTGTAAACATGCTGGATGACAAGCATCACAAAAAGCCACACAGGGACATCAGTCTTATTCTGCTTTGTGTCGCAGAACGGGATGAAGCCACCACAGACTCGTCGGACCACAATGCCACGTCCTTTGCTGAGGTGGACAAACGAGTCAAGAGGAGACTTCTAATGGGTAATGAAAGACAATCTATGAGCTGTGATGGCATGCGGAGCTGCCAGGAAGTGCAGGGCGTTGAAGAGGCGAAATGTCTAGTAAACCAGAGCATTCCTCAACCTTTTGAGCAAACTGTGAAATGACTGCACACTCACCGTCTCGCCCACTGCTTCTCCCCTGAAAAATATGCATTTGTGACAGAGTGGTACATTTCACATTTTCCTTCCATTTTGGAAAGGCTGGAGTGTGAAGACTTTTCAGATTTTTAGATCGCTGTGTACATGTAAGCCCGTTAATACTTGCTACATGTATGGCTACCATATGAGCTCTTTTAGTCTGGCTTCTTTCAACTTTATAAGCGTCCATAAATCAACACTTAATTACACCCCTCCTATGGGAACCATACTGTACGATAATAATTAACCCATCACAAGTTTATGCTGACAATAGAAAACCTTTCATACTGTATTCGATGAATACATGCTTCAGTGTATGTTGTAGTATTTAATGTAGCTTTTTAGTGGTTAGGATTTGTAGTCACTAGACACTTCATCAAGAAAAGTTCTATAGTTGTGCAAGGATCAGAATTGTTTTTTTTGCAGACAAAATGTAGTGTGATATACTGTATATATTTGCAAGAATTTGCACTATTGGATCTTATGCAAGTAAGCAATCTATTTCAAGTATTAACATTTTTTTTTAATTTTAAATAAACAAATTTTAAGACCAAAGCCAAAATCTTTGCAAAAATGTGGATTAAGTACTGTTTTATGTCGGGTATTCACATTCATCATCTCTTGATGGCAAAGGCAAAACTGCTTTCTTTCAAAATGTCAAGTGGTCGACACAAGAAAAGGATCCTACTGGCTGTCCATTAAGACATGGGACGATCCTCGGCTCAAATTGAAGTTGTTACTGGTGCCAAGTGTAGTAACCATTAGACAGGGTTTTAAGGACAAAAAATGTCTTAAAAGGCCTTGTCTCTTTCAATGCAGCAAAATTGCCTGTTTGGAATTGGCAGGTGAGCACCAAACATGGGACATTGAAGGGTGGAAGACAGCCTTATTCCCGGATGAGAAAAAACTTAAGCTTAACATTCCTGATGGTTTTACATACAGCACAGTTATGATCTGGGGTGCTTTTTCCTTAACCTTGAGGTTGTGCAGGGGCGTCAAACAGCTGCAGCCTATGTGGAGATGTTGCAGGCGGCATTGCTCATGACTGAAGGCCCTTGTCTGTGTGGTAATGACTGTTGTTTTTGAGAGAACAATGCTGCAGCCCACCTGACAAAGGGCTTCCTCCAGAAGAATAACTTCACTCTTTTGGAGCATCATGCATGTTCCTCTGATCTAGGTACAGCTGAGAACATTTAGGGATGGATTGCAAGGGAAGATTAGCATCCATCCTTTTTCTATGCTGCTTATCCTCACTAGGGTCGCGGGTATGCTGGACCCTATCCCAGCTGTTTTGGGGCGAGAGGCGGGGTACACCCTGGACTGGTTGCCAGCCAATCACAGGGCACATATAGACAAACAACCATTCACACTCACATTCATACCTATGGACAATTTTTTATACATTTTATTTCTATTGTATGAGTTTTAGCTATGTTCTTCAACTTTTGATCAGCTTATTTCAGTTTAGTGGGGTTTTTTTGCAATAAATTGTTTACTCAAAACATTTTTTGCCTTACTCTCATGGTTACTGTTGCGGCCGTAACCCACGGCAAGATGAAACTCAACTCTCAACCTCTGATGTCACTTCCTGTCCGCCACTCACTCTGCTCCCCAGGGAACACATTAATAGCTACAAACATGAGCACAGGTTGTATTTATGGCTTGAACGGTCTACTATATTGGGTGTTACGAGTGTAAAGTTAACTATAGGGGTGTTAGTTCATGTCTAGTCATGTCTAATGATGCTAAAGGGCATATTTAGAAGGTTGTAAATGGTTTTAAAACGTTTTTTAAAATACTCTCTTTATAAATAAGGAATCCTACTTAGCAGAAATTATTTGTTTTGTTGAAATTTAGTGTGTCTGTGAGATCTTAATTTATGACATTTTTCCTCACAAATTAAATTGTGTTGTTATTATTAAATCCTAGTAGTTTTGTTGAATACATTTTATGATTAAAAAATACATGGGCTACATTGTGACAGTCTACAGCCACACCTTTCTAACTATTTGAAAAGGCCATACCGTTATTGTGTTTGATGATATTAGAATGTGCAGGTGTACCTAGTAAATGTGTGTGCATGTTCTTTATATTTCCTCTAAAGTGGATTATATTACTTGTATTATTTGAATCTCCTTTTACTTTTCATTGAACCTGTTTTGTATATTTTTAAATGGGTCTTTCATCTTTTATAGAATATACATTTGCCTTATGGGCTGTCATTGCAGAGACCTGTGCAGTCAACAATGGGGGGTGTGACTGCACATGTAAAGACACATCTACGGGCGTGCGCTGCAGCTGCCCCGTTGGCTTCACGCTGCAGCCAGATGCAAAAACATGCAAAGGTCAGATTGCCATCCACAGCCTCCACAGTGAGAACATCACAACCAATTATGAATACTTCCTGCATCTGTACTCCATGCTGTCTAGTATGTCATGTTGAGAACCTGTGATCTTCTCTACAGACATAGACGAGTGTGAGCTTCAAAACGGCGGCTGCGATCACTTCTGCAGGAACACCATCGGCAGCTTCGAGTGCAACTGCAGGAAAGGCTTCAAGCTGCTGACTGATGAGCGGTCATGTCAAGGTACCCTACGATCTGCACCACACTGCTTTCCTCCATAGACATTGTTATTCAGACACGGGAAAATTATTGGGAAAAAATGCATGTTATAAATGTGTTTTATGTATGATTCAAAATATAAAAAAAAAAATTTAATGTAAAAATGCCTGAATTTGCAAGTACATGGCAGAACCCTAAAATGAGGTCGCCATGAGCGTGACGTCACAAGCCTCGCCTACCCTTTGAGTGCACACTGAGCTGGATCATGGCGCCTGACATTATTTTTCAACAAAAATGTCATACTTGCAGTTCCGATGCATCTTAAAGGGGTGGCGGTGAGCCTGGGCTGGAAGGTGCTCGTCATATAAAAAAAATACACTAAAATACACAAACAGCAGTGGTGGCTAGAGCTACATTTAAAAACAAGTTAACCACTCTTAATGTGACAACATTAACAGCATACTTGTGATGTTACACATAAACACAGAAAGATTTGTGCACCTTCAGAGGCATATTATATGATGTATTTATTATATTCTATACATTTTTGTATGCAACAAGTTAGGGAAAGCGTCTCATTTTTTGTAGGCAACGTCATGATACACATATTGTAATTAAATCTCATCTTTAATTTGGACAGGACTGATAAAAATAAATGAAAATGAAATACATTTATGTTCATTTATATGCTTATGTCACTGGGGCCGCACAGTCAGGAAGATCTGGGTTTGAATCTCCGTTTCGGGAATCTCTGTATGGAGTTTGCATGTTCTTCCCTGTGCGTATGTCGGTTTTCTCCGGGTTCTCCGGTTTCCTTCCACATTCCAAAACCATGCTGGGTTAATTGGTGACTCCAAATTGTCCATAGGTATGAATGTGAGTGTGAATGGTCGTTTGTCTATATGTGCCCTGTGATTGGCTGGTGACCAGTCCACGTTTTACCCTACCTTTCACCCAAAGTCAGCCAGGATAGGCTCCAACTCCTGTGACCCTTAACAATATTGGAAATTGTATTCATTGTTGTATTAGGGGCGCCACGGCGGTCTAGTGGTTAGCGCGCAGACCTCACAGCTAGGAGACCAGGGTTCAATTCCACCCTCGGCCATCTCTGTGTGGAGTTGGCATGTTCTCCCTGTGCATGCGTGGTACTCCGGTTTCCTCCCACATTCCAAAAATATGCTTAATTGGCGACTCCAAATTGTCCATAGGTATGAATGTGAGTGTGAATGGTTGTTTGTCTATATGTGCCCTGTGATTGGCTGGCGACCGGTCCAGGGTGTACCCCGCCTCTCCCCCAAAGATAGCTAGGATAGGCTCCAGCACCCCCTGCAACCCTCATGAGGAAAAAGCGGTAGAAAATGAATGAATGAATGTCGTATTAGGATGCAGACCTTATGGAACCATATAAATCTCAGCAGTATATCATGTGTATTATGTTGTGTGTAATGACTGAACTTAAATTTACAGCTTCTCCGAGAAACTTCACTACTTTCTACTCATCTATAATTACTGTCAAACATTACAGGCCAACACTGCCTTCCCTCCGATGCAGCACACACTGCATGTCACGCCGCTTTGCGGGCGGCATCGGGATCAAATGCACCTGTGTGTGTATGTTTTGGGTGGGAAATCCCTCCCGATTCCCTGCTATTATCTCACGTGCTTGATTTTGATTACAGATATAGACGAGTGCTTCTTTGAGCGGACATGTGATCACACGTGCGTGAACTCCCCCGGTAGCTTTCAGTGTCTGTGCAACAAAGGGTACACCATGTACGGACTGGCCCACTGTGGAGGTGAGAGCGGGCCGGGTTTAGGAGGCTGCACATACACACACACACACACATATACTCACACAGCTTATGTATGTACACCTGTGCACTGTAATGACATCCATTAAAAGCTATAGCATAAAGATATTTATGCTTTGAGGACACTGTCATGTATGTTTAATACTGTGGTTATAACTGAGAGCTGTGTCGAATACAAGACTTTCTCTCTTCTTTGTCAGATATAAATGAATGTAGCATGAACAATGGCGGTTGTGAGCAGGGTTGTGAGAACACCCAGGGTGGATTTGAATGCTTCTGCAACCCCGGCCACAAGCTCCACTGGAACAAAAAGGACTGTATTGGTAAGTCAATGCCTCTTCTGCATGATAAGTTGCCCTGTTTTTGTTGTTTTTTTTTTCAACTGTGAAGGATATATAACATTTTGGAGTGGGTGTGGGATAAAAACAGGAGATACTTTGAATTCTGTTCTCTTTTCTCATGCTCACTCACTCGGTTTCTTGTGTGCACTTGTTAAATAATCAGAGCATCGCACTTCTGGCTCATCAAATATAATGTTCCTCTTCCTCCTTTGCTCCTGCCCAACGTGTTCCTCTTTTTACCTTGGAGTTTTATTGTGGTTTCTATCTAGAGGCAGAGGGTTTACCGGCTTCGAAACCCACGTCTAAGCCTACATTGAACTGTAGCAAGCAGGAGGGAGGCGACCGCTGCTTCCTGACGTGCCAGTCCCAAGTTCACATCAGCAGCGGTGAGTTGGATCAAGTGAATCTTCCCATACAATGGAATCTCTCTGACCTATCCTGCTACGATAAGGATGGACATTACTCCCCAAACATTGTCCACAATACCGTGGAACCTCGGTTAGCGTAATATACGTGACTTGTCGTGTTATTAATACACTGCACGAGTCCAACCGTCACCTATGACAACATCAGCAGTTGACTGTGTAGTTTTTTGCTAACTAAAACAGTTAGTTATTCATTTGTTCTTTCCATTCATCATTTATATGTATTTGTATGCATTTGGTGTTGCTTTCTACGCTTTGTGTTAACATGTTTTGGTGTCAGATTAATGGAATTTGCATTATTTTTTAGAGGAAAAAAATGTCTCGGTTAGAGCATGTTTCAGTTATAGTTGGACCTTCTGGAATACATTAATAATGCTAACCAAGACTCCGCTGTAGTGTATTCTAATTTTCCTTCTTCTGACATTAGGGATTTGCGTTGTTTCTTAGAGGAAAAAAATGTCTTGGTTAGAGCATGTTTCAGTTAGAGTCGGACCTTCTGGAATACATTAATGATGCTAACCAAGACGCCGCTGTATTGTATTCTACTTTTCTGTGTTCTGACAGTAGGGATTTTGCGTTGTTTCTTAGAGGAAAAAATGTCTTGGTTAGAGCATGTTTCAGTTAGAGTCCGACCTTCTGGAATACATTAATTATGCAAACCAAGACTTTGCTGTATTGTATTCTACTTTTCTGTGTTCTGACATCAGGGATTTGCATTGTTTCTTAGAGGAAAAAATATCTCGGTTAGAGCATGTTTCAGTTAGAGTCCGACCTTCTGGAATAGATTAATGACACTAACCAAAATTCCGCTGTATTGTATTCTACTTTTCTGTGTTCTGACATTTCTCCTACTGTTTTTACTGAGCTGTGACTAACTTGTCAGACGCTTCCTGCATGTTTTTAACATTGACAACCATTCAAAAGGATTCATCATTTACAACATCCACACATTAAATCTGTCTCTGCTGACATATTAACTAATTTAACTCACTAATTTAACTCACTCTAACATAATATTCAACACTATATTGACAAAAGCATTGCTACAAGTGGTGATTACACCAATAGCAATTGGAAATGAAAGAAATAAGGAGTTGCTCCATCCTTTTTCCAGTTATAAGAGCTTCAACTCTTCTGGGGAGACTTCATGCACGATGTTGGAGTGTCTTTTTTGTCCATTCAAGTAGAAGAACATTTGTTTTTGCTTTGTATACTGGAAATAAAATAAGACTTTCCACAAACCATTCATACAACATCGTCCAAAAGATGAATAATTAAAATGTAGGGGGAACAATGATGTGCTGTTTCACTGATTAATTGATGAAGAGCTGTATCCTAATTATTAGTGTTCATAGTTTTTCAATTGCAGCTATTGTGGTGACTGTCCTTGGAAATCATTGTAAACACCATTAGTCTGCTACATTATAATGACATAATGTGACGTTAAGATGCAGTGTACTTACAAAACAGCCTGCCCAGTCTTGAACATGATTAAAATATACAAACAGCAACACAATTAGTCAGTACGCTGTTGTTCAAATAGTCTTCACAGAGAGATGTGTCGTGTTCCTACATGCTGCTTGTTTGCTTTTGTGGCCCTAACTTTTTTTGTGTGGCGGTCGGCGTGTCGCGGCCTCTTGTGTGTGTTTTTTAGGTACGGAGGATTCCTACACCGTGACCTGTGGAATGCCTCTACCTTGCTTGGCTGACACACAAAAGAACAACAGTGGCTCACATTGCTTGGGCAAGTACAAAACAATCTCTGATTCAAATGGCGATTCTCGTCACCAATGTTTTCACTGGATGTTTATGTGGATCAAAATGACAGCATCTTGTTTACTGCGCAGGTTCAGAGATGTCCAGTGTTCCTCGTATTAAGACCACAGCGACGTTCAAGTCGGGGACGACAAAGTGTAACTTAAAAAGAAGTCAGGAGCGACTCAAAGAGGGCTTGAACTCGGCACGCTCAGGTATACAGCTTGCAACAACCCAACAACCGCACAAATTGTTTTTTTTTATAATCTTTATTTAACTAGATATTCATATTAAAAATCTAAGTGGGTTATCAGTTTCATAATAAGGAATGAAAAGGCTAAACATGTGTATAACTGATGTGAATAGAATTTATTTAGATATCTTATTGGTGACTCCAAATTGTCCATAGGTATGAATGTGAGTGTGAATGGTTGTTTGTCTATATGTGCCCTGTGATTGGCTGGCGACCAGTCCAGGGTGTACCCCGCCTCTCGCCCGAAGATGGCTGGGATAGGCTCCAGCAACAAAGAATAAGTGAATAAATGGAATGGAGCCTATATAGTAATATAGGCTGACTGAAACAGTGTATAGTAATAATACTAAGATTAAGATTAAGATTAAGATATGCCTTTATTCGTCCCTCAGTGGGGAAATTTGTAATAACACTAATAATGATGATTATTATATTTGACAGTACTTTTCAATATTATTTTGACATTTAAAAATTTTATTGTGTTAATTGTTTTTTTTGTATTTGTTACGTTGCCTAACACTTTTGCACAGAATAACATATTGCATAATGAAAATGATTATGGTGAATGATATTTTAAAGATACAAAAAGTACTTCAATCATTTCAAAACCTCCAAGGCATGAAACAATGCTTCATATACTGTAAGTAGGTTACACCAAGAAGCGGTTCTATTTTGTAAGCCATCATCTCCAGAAGATCAAGCAGACATGATAGCTGCTTCAAAACAAACCCCCAAGCCAGATGCAAATGTGAAAGAAATGTGTGGGCCAAGTCATGTGGTTTGTTTGGATTGTCTCCGTGCATCACTTTGTCTGCCAGTGACAGACAGGAATGGAATTAGCAAAGGAATTCTTTACGGTCCACTCGGAGCTCAGCCGTAAATCAAATTAAGTATGAATATTTTGTATCTTGTAGAGGGCTTCTGTGCGGTACTAAATCTATCATAGTTTTACGACATAATGGCAGCAATGACATCCTATTCTATCTCTATTTCCATCCCATTGAGTGATGGTTTCGCAATTGATGTTCCAAATGTTCACAGACAGCAGGTTCCTCTTCACGGAAAACGTCCAGTTCAGCTACGTGAGCTTGCGTTGCACCTCGTCGGCGCAGCGAGGACGCAGCCGCCATGGCAGGAAAGCAGCCGACGAAGACGGCTCGTCCATCACCGCCGAGTTTGAGCTGGATGTGAACCTAGAGGAGGTAACAGGTTGGTCTCTGCCTGCCTGCCTGCCTGCCTGCAGCCTTTGCTTCTTCATCTCCTCCTTTTTGCTGCTGTCTGTCACAACCCCAAACTGTTAAAGTATCTCCTGTTTTGACTGTGCTGTGATGGTGGTGGGCTGTCATTTTGGTGTTTGTCCACACGCATGTCCATATTTGCATGAGACACCAGTGCACATGTATCACACACAAAGGTGGTACCTTTCTTCCCCTTCCTGGAGACAGTTGTGGTATCTAGTTCTTCTCTCAGCAGAGAGCTGTGACCTCAACTGTGTGCGACGGCGCTCTGAGAAGAGGCTGAGGAAGACCATCCGCACGCTGAGGAAGTCCATCAACCGGGAACAGTTCCACCTTCATTTTGCAGGCTCGGACTACGAGCTGGCAAAGAATTTAGCTCAACCTGCTGCTGAAACGCCTGGACACTGTGCCGCAGGACAGGTGCTGGTGGGCAGGAGGTGTGGTGAGTTTGCTTTTTTTTATTTATCAGAACTGCAATCTCTCCGGTTTCCAGACATCTGTAGTCACTAAAGAGTTAGTGTTTAGGAGTTTCAAATAGGCAGATATTCATTAACTTGTCTTTCACTTATTCTTCTTGAATGGGTTCTGAATGGAAACATTTGGCAGTCAAATCTCACTCTGAAAAATCAGTCCACAAATCAATGGATTACTTCACTTGATGAAAATCAGTAATGTACGTATATATAGTATATATCCCCCATACACCTCACATTTGACACATTCCTACCTCAACCTGAAACAACCTTCACATATAATATCACCAGAGCACCTGAATTAATGAAACCCTACAAAATATGTCTGTTGCTTCTTTGACTCAAATATCTCCAGCGTACTTTTCTGTTTATATTCATCCTCTCAGGTTTTGTCCACTTCTCAACATATTTAGGAACATATTTATTAGATGCGATTTGATACTTCTTGTACTTCTTGTGTATAGGGAGAGGTGACATACAATTTCATGAGTAATGTAATTTGTTGTGTTGTTACGGAACTTGACAATGGTCAAAATTATTAGGTGGTCGAGTGGTTAGCGCGCAGACCTCACAGCTAGGAGACCAGGGTTAAATTCCACCCTCGGCCATGTCTGTGTGGAGTTTACATGTTCTCCCCGCGCATGCGTGGGTTTTCTCCGAGTACTCCGGTTTCCTCCCACATTCCAAAAAAAAACATGCTTGGTTAATTGGCGACTCCAAATTGTCCATAGGTATGAATGTGAGTGTGAATGGTTGTTTGTCTATATGTGCCCTGTGATTGGCTGGTGACCAGTCCAGTCCCGAAGACAGCTGGGATAGGCTCCAGCACACCCCGCAACCCTCATGAGGAAAAGCGGTAGAAAATGAATGAATGAATGAATGCATCAGATTACAATTGAATGCATCACATAATCAGTTCCCAGTTCCACATGTCCAAAAGGAGTAGGAAGAAGCAAGGCTTGTTAAATCCTACCCCTCCATCTGGTACTTTTACAATCAGTAACTGTTACATTTGTTCACTTCCTGCTTTCTTAATATAGTTTAAGTTTTTTTTGTTTTGTTTTTTTGTCACATGCCGAAGTACGAGGTGATACGACCATCCAATGACATAATGGGTACCATAGTAAGTGTCAATATAGTGATATATATAGCACATCATGACTGGTTCAAGACTCTTCATCCTTGTATTTAGCAAACATCAACTGCTTGTATTGTTTCTTGAATTGGCTCATCATTGTGCATTGTTTGAGATCCTTACTCAATCCATTCCATAGTTTGATTCCACATACTGAAATGCTGTTTTTTAACGTAGTCCTAGCATATAAGTGTTTTAAATTTAGTTCTATATATTATATTTGTTCTAGTGTACATGATATAAAGCCTGATGATTTCTTAAGCTTCCAGTGAGTTCCATAATTATGTTTGTATATCAACATGAAGAAGTCCAGGGATGTAGACATGTCATTTGGGAGAAAAGAGGTGGTAGTGGTGGATAGTAGATGGCGGTGGGGTGACTCAAAGGCATTCTTAACCTCCAGCTTTTTAAAGCAGCTATATTTTTCCCTCCTCCACCCCCCACCTCCCCAGCTCTGGCTTAGCTCTGCAGTGTGGTCCTTTTCAGTTTGCCCACTCCATTGAAAAGCCCATTTGGGGCTGAGAGGAGCTCCACAACGCAGCCTCCAGTGCATTTGGAGAAACGTGCTTTTCACTTCCTTTCCGCTGGCTCTGCGGTGCACTCGCCTTCATTTGTATTCATGGGCTGGTTCTCTCTCTTTAGTCTGCTTTAGTCATTCTCACTTTTCATTAGAATGACTGGCATGTAAAAAAAAAAGGTCCGCTATTAAATACAAAATAGGTGCAGTTCTTCCATGTTTGTTTTAAAACGTTTAGGAAGTACTGTTGATTCAAGCTGGCAGTTTGAGTGTTTTGTGTCGCCCCCTCCTTGCACCCCGCTTTCTGCATCCAAAGTGCCCCCCAGCTGGGGCCACTTTGCATGACCCCCAGCCACTAAACTGCTAAAGAGAATTGACTTCAGCCACACCATGGGAATCAATTAGCATCAGCTGTTTGGGCCCGGGCTTGATGGGCGCGAGCAGCGATTGGGCCAAGCAGAATGGGGGGATTCAGAAAGCTGACCCCTTTTATTGGGTTCAGCTCCTTACCACTGTGATACCCGAGTGTTTTCCTATGTCATCAAGTAGGCAAAGACTGAGGGCTTGAATAGAGGTGAAAGGTCTTTTAAACCTCTTTGGGGCCATCAATTGGAGGACTCTATAGAAGCGGTCTTTGCATTTGAAAAGCTTCAAGGTTTTTTTTCCTTTCTTTCCTTCTCACTCTGTCTCTTCTCTCACTGCTTCCCTCTGTCAAATAAAAGCTGTTAGCGGACAATGCTATGATGGCTCCTCATGCTCTTTCAGAGTAAACAATGGGCCTCCCAAAAATTAAACCGCTCTTCAGAGAATTATATTTTCTTTTCTTTCGCCACAGAATTGAACAATTTGCTGAGTCGCACATAATGAATTCCTTCCACTTTTAGCGTCCGAAACCTATTTGAGCCCTAACAGCGGACTTTCATTAATTTCTTTTCTCAAGTCAAGTTCTTAAGACTATTAGACAGTCATTCCTAAATGAATTACAGGCAGGGTTCTGAATGGGAGGAACCCAGCGTCCCTTTAATTAAGCTTTAAGAGATAAGAGAGAAACACTCTCTTTGATATGCTTGTGTTTGCTTTCTTTCTTTTTTCTTTTTAAGACGGCATTAATAGTAGTTAGGTGACGCACAGCAGCCGTTCTCCATCAAGTGGTAGGAGGTGTCAGAGGCAGCTGTGGAGAGAGGCTCGTCGCTCTTTTGTCTGGCTGGTTTCTAAACCAATGCATGAGGCAGTAGGTTTGCACAGGCTTTTAACGGCCGGGCCCAGCACATTTATACACTTTTATGTGGTCTCGACAGTTGTTTACTGGATGTGTTGAGGTTTCTTGCGTCACTTGTTGTTACCTAATGTGAAGGAGAGCATGCATATACCTTGACGTGGTGTGTTCATGTGTAAGATCACGCAGGATGTATGTTGAGCTTAGTCGGTTTTGCTCTAGTAGATTAGAGGTGGCAATTAGATCAGCAATGTGTATGAAACAGCTTTAGCATATTGTTATGGCAACCGATTGCACATGATTGTATTTTTACACATTTCTTTAAAAGCAAAAACATGACTACACCTCTTACTGTTTCAAATAATACAAAAAAATTGTGATTTATTTTGTTATTCTGTTATTTACTGGGCGGCACGGCGGTCTAGTGGTTAGGGCGCAGACCTCACAGCTACGAGTCCAGGGTTCAATTCCACCCTCGGCCATCTCTGTGTGGAGTTTGCATGTTCTCCCTGTGTATGCGTGGGTTTTCTCCTGGTACTCCGGTTTCCTCCCACATTCCAAAAAAAACATGCTAGGTTAATTGGTGACTCCAAATTGTCCATAGGTATGAATGTGAGTGTGAATGGTTGTTTGTCTATATGTGCCCTGTGATTGGCTGGCGACTAGTCCAGGGTGTATCATAGACAGCTGGGATAGGCTCCAGCATCCCCCGCAACCCTCGTGAGGAAAAAGCGGTAGAAAATGAATGAATGAATATTATTTACTGGACTCATAATTAGACCATAATTAATTCAAGACATCATTCCAATTAGGTTTTACTATAACAGAAGTAATGCTGACTGAATGTTTGAGACAGTACAAATAGTGTACTGAAGAAATAATACTAAATTGTGTAAGATATGAAATTTATTTGAGTGAATGAGGCAGGCATGACAATTGCAAGTAGTTTTGTGACTCAGAACGGGAATAATTCAATTCCCTGCTTGTTGTTGTGGTTTTATTTGTGTCTTGTTTAGTGGTGTGTCAAATAATACTCAAAGAAATAAACCAAAGTATGTTAGAAATAGTTTTCCACTATTGCATTGTTGATGATACTGCTTTGTATTACTTAGATTTGTGCAGGTGTACCTTATGTTGTGGATTCTGACTGTAAATGTATTGTATGCATACTGTACAAATGGGTAGTAGTTATCCATGCAGTTTTATCTGTAGGACACTCCTTAGGATAAGATTATTTAAAAAGTGGTTTCCTCTTTCTCTCATGGTGCAAAAGTCTACCTAGTTTCATAAAGGTTTGGTCATTAAATACTTATTATGACTTTCTCTTAAATAATCTGCAATTATCATACTGTACTTTTGTGAAATCTTCCGAGATTCCCAGCATGATTCAAAGACATCTTTGTTGAGTGCCAGGTCCTGTTTGACTCCCGCTGATGAAGTCTGGCTTGCTTTAATTTTATGTTCTTGTTACACACTTGAAGTGCTGTGTTTATGGTGTAAATCTGCAGTGTTGTCAGGCCCCGTTTGATTTGCGTGGCCGCAGGGCAACCGGGGTTTATTTGTTGTCTGGCTCCCCCTCTCATGGGTCTTGTGGCGGGGCGCCCTAATGACACGCCACTCATTGATCTGTGTCTTTAAATGGCCGTTAATTACAAGTGCAGACAACATTAAGCTTTGGGTCTCCTAATTCTTTGTTTTGGTTTTGTGAGGAAACAACTCTCATACACCAGCTTTGGTACATACTGTAATCACAGAGATGCCACATTACAGGGCTATTTTTATCTAGGGAGTGTGCATGTTTTGTCCTCAATAGACAAAACACTCACCTTCCACAGACTTGTGGAATAAACACAAGCATGGCAATGCCTTGCAGGAACAATGTAACCTTTATTTATTGAGTGCTTCTGCAGGTTTTTCACCGGTGTGATAAATGCCAATGCCCCCCCCCCATCCCCCCACCTGTCCAATAGTAAGCTGCAATGTTGGCACATACTACGATGGCGACCAGGGGAGGTGTGTGCTGTGTCCACCTGGTTCCTATCAGGATGAAGAGGGACAGATGTCCTGTGAGGTCTGCCCTGGACCTGAAGGAAGAGAGGTCGCCAAAGTGTCCGGGGCTCGGAACATTTCAGAATGTGGAGGTAATTATAAATAAAAGAAGTGGCTGTCTCAAATGGATTGTTTAAAATGTAGGTACATTGACATTACATTTACAGTATGTGACATTTGCTGAAGAAGAGCAGAAGTAACCTATTTTGATGGTTATTATGGTTACCATTATGTCATTATATGCTTACATCACCTTATACTTGTGTATACTTGTGTATGTGTAAAAAAAAAACACAAAAAATCATACCAGGAAGGCAGGAAGTGAACAAATGTAACAGTTCCAGATTAAAAGTAATAGATGGAGGGGTAGGATTTAATAAGCTTTGCTTCTTCCTACTCCTTTTGGACATGTGGAACTGTGAATTGATTATGTGATGCATTCCATTGTAACCTGATGCACATTGTAATGAAATGAAACCATTACCAAAATCAAGTAAAATAAAAAAGTGCAGTCTAAGCTATATTTAAGTATAGTATCATAAAGTTCAATGTAAAGTACAATATAGTGAAGTATAATTATTAAATGAAGTACATTAGTAGTTCATTGAAAGGTCAAGCCTCATTTATTCATTTTATTTATATGTAGAGCTGCAACAATCAATCAATTAATCAATAGTTAATTATCACCCAATTAATCACTTAATTGTTTTTATTTAAATGTAAATGTCCCTTAATTTCAGTTTCTCAAATGTGAATATTTAAAAATTTAATTCACACATATCAGCTTTGACTTTGGAAAACAAGGATTTTGCTTTTCTTCTGATATGTTGTAGACCCAAGCACTAACTGTGACCTAACACATTACTCCCTAAAGATTAGTCAACTAAGAAAATGATTATGATTGTATTTTGTGTTTTGACAAAGATTTCTTATTATAGAACATTTTAATTGAATATACAAGTGGCAACCTGGTGTTTGTGCACTTAGTTTAGTTCAAATCTTCCATTTCCAAGGCAGAAATCAATATGTGTTTTTAAAACTAATCAATAATTGAAATAATCAATCAATTATTAAAATAATAGTTAATTTCAGGCCTAATCTTAATTGTCCTCTTGGGGTAAATGTATTTTTTGTAATTAAAAGTTTGCAGGTATAAGTTTGAAATAAGTTTGTGGTATAAACAATGGATGGAAGGAGGGAAGCTCGCAGCAAACAAACATAAGTCATAACAATAAAAAAATTAATATATTTAGTCTTTTTTCCATTTGTGCTACATTAAAATAACAAAAAAATAGTTAGACAATTTGTGCAGTTAATACTTCCTCTGCAAAGACATTTTGCAGCAGTATACGGTATTTAAGTTTACATTAAAAAACAGGCACCACACAATAGGCTGCTTGTAACTAACTTGTTCACGATAAGGAACCACACAAGATGCGATGGTGCCTTGATAACTCTGCTTTATCTAAGACCAAAAAAGCCAAGCTTACTGTAGATGTGAACTTGTCTTGGCTTTCAGAAGCGAATCAAAGCCACCATGTTTTGGTCTCCTCACCTGTCGTTATCGCACCAAGCATGTGGTATGATGCCATAGCTTAAATCCACATCTCCGCCTGACAGACTAAACAAGAAGATTTATCTGCACACTCCCAGTGGCGCCTACTTTGTATTAGTCACCCAGCAGATAAAGGTGTGATGGGATTGGACAATAAAACATGATGTTGCAACAGCTCACTCACAACAGAAACAATTCTAAGTCATGTCTTGTGTGTGTGTGTGTGTGCGCTTAGGGCAGTGCCCCCCGGGTCAGTACTCCCATGATGGCTTCACCCCATGCCTGCCGTGTCCGCTGGGCTCATACCAGCCAGAAGTGGGGCGCACCACCTGCTTCCCTTGTGGGGGTAACTTGGTCACCAAGCGCAGTGGAGCTGTCACGTTTCAAGACTGTGAGACCAAAGGTGTGTAAGCCTTACTTTTTTCTTATTGGGTTGGATATAGGTGGTACGTCGGAAATAATCCCATAGGAAATAATGAAACTGTTACTGTTGGCCATCATTAAACCTTTATTAACTATACAGGCATTTTAAAGATTTTTAATGCCATACAAGTAGTAACGCTAAAATGACATATTATAACTTTAATGATGAATCATATCATTTCATTCTACAAGAACTGCCTTAAAACCTGAAAGCAGTGACAACATTCCCCATTATAGTCACTTCTGATATTCTCGTGTTCTATTCTTAAGAACACTTGTTGAGGCAGCACCTTCTTAGGAATAAGTGAAGCAAAATTAACACAAAAGTCAAAGAAAAAGCAAAACACACTGTGTTTTTTGAAGTAACACCGGGTGCGTTCTGCTTTTTATTTTTATGCATGACAGTGAATTGAGCACAACTTTAAATAAATAATAGGTTCAATTTGGAATTGTACCTCTTCAGATTCAACATTTCTTTGGGGTCCACTTCCTGTTTATGGTTATATCAAGCTGTATTATTCTCTCCTTTATTTAACTTTATTTAAACATACGATATTTGTATTATAAAATAGCAATGAAATATATTATTATACAAATTCTGCACAAATCATACTGCATCATGTGTAAATTGTTACGCTCAATTAGGGATGCTCTAATCTAAATATTTTGACTTGTGGGCCGCATTGAGTTAACAAAATTATTTGGGGAGCCAAAACATATATTTAACACACACACACACTATTTTATGCTTATAATTTTCCTTGAATTATTTGTCTAATTTTATCTGTACTTTAAACACTTTAAGCACTTTAAACATCAGACCACATCAAAACTATGTAATTTAATTTTACAGTTTTGTTATTGTTTTTTTTTTTTACTAAATAGGACATCTGACTTGCGAGTCATGTTGCCACTTTGTATGTTAAAAGTTGAAATACTTACAAAGCAACTGGCGGGCCGAATTCGAAACGCTTGGTGGGCCGCATGTGGTCTCCGGGCTGTAGTTTGCCCACCCCTGCTCTAATCAATTGTTCACTGCTCAATATCGACCAATTACAAAACCCGATGAGCGTATTGACACACCCATATTGAGCCTACAATTAGACGCACTTTGTCTCGTGTTGCCATGAGAATCAAAACTCGTCTGGAAAACCTAATGGATTCAGTTTGCCAGCGTGTTTGATCACTCCCTTATCGCCCCCTTGTCGCCGTTCGACTTTGTTTACACACTTTGCCTGGCTGTCAGTGCCGACATCTCGCTAGCTCACTAACTAGAGTTATCCGCCGAGCTTCTAGTGTTTGGACTCACTCAAACAAGAGGACATTTAGATGTCTTCAGTGACTTAACATTTGTTTTTGTCCTTGCAGTTCAGTGCTCTCCAGGCCATTACTACAACACAACAACACACCGCTGCATCCGCTGCCCCATGGGCACGTTTCAGGTGGAGTTTGGTCAGAACTACTGTGTCGCCTGCCCTGGAAACACCACCACCGATTTTGACGGCTCCACAAACATCATGCAGTGCAAAAGTATGTTTGGACGCCATTTGTCATTGGTCATTAGTCATTAGGCAAAGCTGTGTTTATAGTTGTGTTGTTTCACAGACCGACAGTGTGGAGGGGAGCTTGGCGATTTCACCGGCTACATTGAGTCCCCCAACTATCCTGGGAATTATCCGGCCAACGTGGAGTGCACCTGGACCATCAACCCGCCGCCCAAGCGCAGGATTCTTATTGTGGTGCCTGAGATCTTCCTGCCAATCGAGGATGAGTGTGGAGATTACTTAGTCATGAGGAAAAGCTGTGAGTGTCAGTCAGCAATATGTTCATCATGCTCAACTTTTGAGAGTATTATAGTCTATAGATTGCAACCTCAATACTCATCAATTAATATTATCGTATATTTTCCGCTTTCATTTTACAGCTCTTTCCAACTCTGTGACCACCTACGAAACATGTCAGACTTACGAGCGTCCCATCGCCTTCACCTCCCGCTCCAAGAGGTTGTGGATCCAATTCCGATCCAATGAAGGGAACAGTGGGAAAGGCTTCCAGGTTCCTTATGTTACATATGATGGTAAGCAGACACACATACAAAAAATGTGATTTCTTGTCCCATTAATTTTATGTAGTCTATATGTATGCTAATTTTTCTTGTTACACTCAGATGCTCTTAATGGACTTTTATTTCAGAGGACTATCAGGAGTTGATAGAGGACATAGTGAGAGACGGGAGGTTATACGCTTCAGAGAATCACCAAGAGATTCTAAAGGTATGACTTCATACTTTCTGAAAGAACATCAATAGTGTTTTTTTTTTGCCTGAAAATACCACTAATCACTGGGAAATTTGTTCATAACACCAATGAAAAGGATAGCAAAGTGGTGCAAATGTTGCCTTATATAAAAATAATATTTAGTTTTTTTATGTTTGAATAAGTGTGTACTGCCCTCTTTTGGAAGCGAGCAGAATTACAGGCACCAGCTGATAACTGCATTGTTTGTGATAATAGATGCTTGCCACTAATGTTTTAGTGTTGCACCTTTTAAAACCAGTTCCTATCACTACGCAATAACCTACCATAAGGAACATACTGGGGTAAAATTATATTCATATGTAAGTAGAATAAAGAATGAATGTTTTGCTTTCTTTTACTTTAGTGCATATTTCATTCTTCATGACTATGTTGGTCTACATTGTTGGTCGCACTGGGTGACATAGATTCCTGTTAGTTATTATTCAAGTTTAGCTTTTGGCAATCTTGAGTGTTATTCACATGAGGATGAAAACATTCATGCATATCTGCCTCCCTGCAAACCACAAGAACAAGTATGTTTTACTTTGGTCCAGCACCAAACCTCTGCCTTCTCCTGAGGCCGACCACAAATTCATGATGAAGTAGTCTGTACTTCTTCCATGAAACCAATATTTTAGTTTTACACTGTTACCCAACCACAACATTGAAGGCACACATACTCAATCCATCCATTTTCTATGCTGCTTATGCTCACTACGGTTGCGAGAGTATGCAGGAGCCTATCCCAGCTGACTTTGGTGGAGAGGCGGGGTACATCTTGGACTGGTTGCCTACTCAAACTAATGACATCCAATCCAAAAGCTGCATCAAAAATGGGCATTTTATTGGAACCATCATTCAATTTATCATTATATTTACCATTTATTCATTCATTCCTCACGAGGGTCGCAGGGGTGCTGGAGCCTATCCCAGCTGTCTTCGGGCGTGAGGCAGGGTACACCCTGGACTGGTCGCCAGCCAATCACAGGGCACATATAGACAAACAACCATTCACACTCACATTCATACCTATGGACAATTTGGAGTCGCCAATTAACCTATATGTTTTTGGAATGTGGGAGGAAACCGGAGAACCCTGGTCTCCTAGCTATGAGGTCTGCGCGCTAACCACTCATCCGCCGTGCCACCTATATTTACCATATCATACTTTTTTTTTAACAATTTCAAATAAGTCCCAAAGGATAGTATATCAGCCTTGCTGCTGTACTTTAGACTGCTTTTAGTTAGTCGTACTGGCAACATGTCTGTAGCTTTAATGCTAATGAGACGACAGATGGTATGGCTCCAAGAAATGCTACTCCCCACCTTATCCACTTTTTATATATACAGCAGAGCCCTGCTTAGTCGGTTTGGCGTTTGCGACCCCACATCTTTAAGATTGACTTTTCCCTGCTTTAAATTGTAAACAATTGTTTTGTAACTGGAATAGAAAGTGGTTTGATGTCGCAATTTACCGGGGAAACAGAGTGCTGCAGCTGTGAACCCAGCAGAGGGCAGTCACACAAGTCAGTTATCTCACAATTTTCCAGCAAGTAGATGCTTTGACAAGATGTGGTGTTGTGTAACTGCACATTTTGTAAGTACAATACAGTTGACTGCATGCCTATAATTGTTTGTTCATCTGTAAAACTGAATTTGAAATACATTTATTTACTGTGAAAAGCATATTATAGGGCAGGGGCCCTTATTTATATTTCTCCAAGAACCAGAATCAGTCTCGGCAGACACTGAGGGCTAGGTGGTATTGTCAAAATTAAAAAATTGTGTGACCACAGTTGGTCTCATATACTGTATATGCCGATCCAGACCATCTCAATAAAACTCAATGGGTGACATGCTGGGCATGCAAGAAATGTGATGTTTTCACCTTCCAGGAATTGTGTACTTGATACTCATATGGTGACGGATGGCATGAGAATGGGCCTCAGGATTTCCTCATGGAATTGCTGTGTATTCAAAATACCATCAATAAAATGCACCTCAGTGAACTTATGCCTGCCCATTCCATAACCCCACCGCCACCATGGGTCACTCCATCAATGTTGTTGACATCCCCAAACCACTCACCCTCAAGTCACTTAAAACAACAAGAAACGGCAGTCAAGTTGAAACCCCACCATTGAGAATAAGCTTTCCAAAGATGGATTCTGTCAGTTGGTGGAGACATTATTTGGTTATGCAAAGTGATTGTTGCTGCAATCTTGGAGGCAAAGATGCTAGCTGTGGAGGTCCTGGGCTGGTGTGGGTACACGTGGTCTGCGGTTGTGAGGCCGCTTGGGTGTACTGCCAAATTCTCTGAAATCCCTTTGGGGACAGTTTGTGTTAGAGAAATGAATATTCAATTCACGGGCAACAGCGCGAGTGGACATTCCTGCAGTCAGCATGACGATTGCCTCAACATTTGAGACATCTGGGCTACATTTGGAGTGGCTATTAATTTATAGTTAATTAGCCAAATAGGCCGGGATAGGCTCCAGCATACCCCTGTGACCCTAGTGAGGATAAGCGGATGGATGAATGTTCAGTGTGAAGGGGATTTTTGTTTATTGTGAAAATGTTGTCAAAGTGGGGGCGGCACAGCTAGGAGACCAGGGTTCAATTCCACCCTCGGCCATCTCTGTGTGGAGTTTGCATGTTCTCCCCGTGCATGTGTGGGTTTTCTCCGGGTACTCCGGTTTCCTCCCACATTCCAAAAACGTGCTAGGTTAATTGGCCACTCCAAATTGTCCATAGGTATGAATGTGAGTGTGAATGGTTGTTTGTCTATATGTGCCCTGTGATTGGCTGGCGACCAGTCCAGGGTGTACCCCGCCACTCACCCGAAGATAGCTGGGATAGGCTCCAGCGACCCTTTGAGGAAAAGCGGTAGAAAATGAATGAATGTTGTCAAAGTGACTGACACATGAATGCATCTGCTCTGCTTTTTATTGTTTTTTTTCATTTTCTCATTTAGGACAAGAAGCTGATGAAGGCCTTATTTGACGTTCTGGCTCACCCACAAAACTTCTTCAACTACACAGCGCAAGAATCCAGAGAAATGTTCCCCAAATCTTTCATCCGCTTCCTGCGTTCCAAAGTCCTGAGATTCCTCCGTCCTTAAGGAAGTGCTGAATGATGCTTTGAGTTAAAATAGCTAAATACAAGCCACACTTTCAATGTTTTTTTTTGTAGTTATATGCTTAAAATGAGGATAAATGAAAGAAAGGAGAATGGACTTTATCCTGGACTTCAACATTCCAGCCTCAGAAAAGCATCAGGATCACTTCTGCCACAGTGAAAATGAAGCAACTACATTAACTTTATAACCTCTTTAGATGTAAAGGTCTCATTATGATTTTTAAAGAGGTATTTACATCTTAACTGTATTCATCTATTTGAGTATCGCTAAAACTGCTCATTGCGGCATGATGAGACTTTTGCTAACAGCATGCTGAAAAGAAGCAAGTAGCAAAGTAAACCTATACTGAAAGTCAGTGCTATTGTATATAGAGTGTGTACTGTATGTAGTTTTAACATCGTAGAGGAGTGACAGCGATGCTTACAAGGGAAAGAAACAATGATAGCACACATGTTGTTCTTGGGAACTTTAGCACTACAAATCAAAGTAGTGAAACCACAAAAGCAATTATCCCGGTGAGTTTTTTTTGTATATGATGTAAAAAGTTTTAGGTGAAATGCTAACGTATGCTAGCAATGATGATGTTTTGACAGTATAGTACTGCATCTCTTATTTCAGAGTTCAAATATTTTTAAAAAATCTCTCCAAATTCTGACAAGAGGAAATAAATTGTGTCTAATTATAAAATTGGGGCACTTCCCCTCATCCATCAAAATGACACAAAATGCTTGTTTTTTATTTTTTATTTTTATTGAACCAACCAAAGACAGCTGTTGACTCTTTTTGACAATTCAGAGTAACAGTAATATGAGGTAAATGAAAAGTCTTGTAAAGTAAAAGTGAGCTACTCACCTGTCTTAGACGATTTGTGTGTGTGTATATTTTTATGGTTTTGTACATCTACTATGCTGTAAATAAAGATAGAAACCTTACAGTATGTTTTTCAATTGTGTTTTTTAAAATATTGTCACTTTCATGCGCTCAGTCCCACTGGATCATACAGAAATAAACAAACATACAAATTATATGAACAATGGAATGCGCTTAGTAAGTCAATAAACAATTATACAACGTTCACGTGGGTTTCTGCGGGCCATCCGGGTTACTAATGTATTCACTGGGTTTGTTCGTTACTGTACCCAACCATCCAACAAGAGCGGAGGCAACCTGTTCTTATAATAATAATAAAATACATTTTAACTTAAACGCGGTTCATACAAGTTTATTGTATTGTTGAATTATACTTCTCATGTTTGCATTGAATATGTTCTAAACGGCCATTATTTACACAGGTAAGTATGCTTTACCGCCCGCCGGAGGAGTTCCGTGTAAATAATTAAGCGCGGTGTTCAGAAAGTCGTCGCCATTTTCCGGAAGCAGTGACGGGCTGGGAGCTGTTTATTTATGTCATTGATATCGCCATGGCTGATGTGGTCATACGATAAAAAAGACAGTTTCTGATGTATTTTTGTCCACTGTTGTTCTGTTTAAGATGAAGGCTGCGTTTTTACTTCAAAGTTCTTTCTTTATGTTGTGTTTGCTAAAGAGTCAGGTGACTGCGAAGGTAAGGCTAATGCTAGCTTGGCTGTCAGCGGATAGCAGTGGTGTGTATGACGATGTAGACGGAATTCATAAATGTCCATAAACGCTGTGTTAAACTTTGCCACACTTAAGTTAATATGAAACCAGTAATTTGTTGTATGTTGCAGAATTAGCTAGATTAAAGTTGCAAACCAAAGTAGGTCATCATCGTTTGTTCGCTTGCAGAATTCCGAAGACATCCGTTGTAAATGCATCTGTCCACCATACAGAGACATTGAAGGACAGATCTACAAGCAGAATGTGTCTCTCAAAGACTGGTAGGCCCAATGTTTGGCCAATGTTCGGATGAAGGCACTTAATTGCATGAATGTCTTGATATTTTCCTTTCCAGTAACTGTCTCCATGTTGTGGAGCCAATGCCAGTTGATGGAAAAGATGTGGAGGCCTACTGTTTACGTTGTGAGTGTAAATATGAAGAGAGAAGCTCAGGCACTATTAAGGTATGTTGCGTATTATTGGATGTGAATTGTAAGGATACATTATTGGTTTGGATTAATTTAATGTAAAAAATCCTGACACAAATGCACATTAATGTATGCCTAATGCACGTTTGAATCAATATACTACAGAATACCGTATTACATAATAAAAAAAATCAGATCTATCAATCAATCAAAATGTGGTAAAAAAAAAAATCTTGTTTGTATATTTATCCTGCTGTTTTTTTGTCATTCAAAGATCTATATGAATTTCAACCAATTTTTAAACTAAATTAATCAGTCTTGAAAATTGTTTGCGTGCAAAAAAATATATATTTGTATATGACAATATTTAAGAAATACCCCATATTTTAGTGGTTAATTAATTGCCATTAATGTTCAGTTCTCACAATTCCTTAACTATACAGCCCATGGAAACTTTCCAGGGATACTCCTGTTCATCTGTACCTTGCTTCCCTACTTTAGGTCACCATCATAATTTACTTGTCCATTTTGGGCCTGCTGCTCCTCTATATGGTCTACCTGACTCTCTTGGAACCCATGTTGAAAAGACGACTGTTTGGACACTCGCAGCTCATCCAAAGCGATGATGATGTTGGGGTATGTGACACTATCTATTTTTATTTTATTTATATATATATATATATGTGTGTGTGTGTGTGTGTGTGTATATATATATATGTATATGTATATGTATATATATATATATGTATGTATACTTATTTTCAGGAAGAAAAGTGAAATACCTCTGTTGATTGTTGAATAGTAATATTGAAATAGTGAAAACATTTCCATGTTTAATGCTAACATCATGCCCCGTTCATTAAAAACGTAGATTCAGTTTAACAGGTTTACTGATCTAAAACACTCTGTTTTGCTTGAAGTCTCTAATTATGCACTCCAAAAGAAGCAAGACATGTATTATTTGTCTCCCTGGGTGCATTAGAGATAATGTGTGGGAGAGCTCACTGTCGGGGCCTTTTTGAGAGCACATAAATATGCACATTTTACTGAGTGCAGGCTGCTGTAGTCATTTTTTCCTTGTACACATTATTTATTTAGTGGAAGCTGGTCAATGCATGGGCTGCACGGTGGATGGGGTTAGGAGACCTGGGTTCGATTCTCCACTCTCTGGAGTTTGCATGTTCTCCCGGGTTTCTCCGGGTACTCCGGTTTCCTCCCACATTCCAAAAACATGCTAGGTTAATTGGCGACTCCAAATTATCCATAGGTATGAATGTAAGTGTGAATGGTTGTCTATATGTGTCCTGCCATTGACTGGTGACTAGTCCAGGGTGTACCCCACCTCTCGCCCAAAGACAGCTGGGATAGGCTCTAGCATACCCAATAATCGGTATAGAAAATGAATGAATGGTCAATGCATGGTACGTGTCACTGAGGCAGCAGTCTCAGTAGGGAAGCCCAGACTGGTCCCGTGCCAGCTCCATCGGGAAGACACCAAGGTGTTCCCAGGCCAGCTGTGAGACATAATCTTCCCCGGGGCCTTCTCCCGGCTGGGCATGGCCGGAACACTTCACTTCCGGGAGGCATCCAGAATGGATGCCTGAGCCTCCTCTCGATGTGAAGGAGGAGTGACTATGCTCCTCACCCTATCTCTTAGAGTGAGTCTAGCTACCCTACTTTTGCAAACTCATTTAAGCCATTTGTATTAGGTGAGGGTGGGAACATAGTTCGACCATTAAATTGAGAGCTTTGCCTTTTGGTTCAGCTTTCTTTTCACCATGAAGGTCCGGTACAGCCACCGCATTACTGCAGAGACTGTGCCAATATGACTATCCCAAGAACCAGATTTGGTCGCCCAGGCGTCCGTCCTAGACCGCCACCCAAAATGCAATGCGCTGGACCCCTATGCTTGCCCCTGCAGGGGTGGGGATCCTGTCAGGATCAAAAACCTGACAGGAACGTGATAGTTTTGGGCGGCTCTGATATTAACAGTAATTGCATCATCTTAAGTTGATGTGGAAGTCATTGTTGAGGTGCTATTTACAAAACACACAATTTCTGCTACATAGATAATAATGATGAAGTACAGGAACTTTTGGAAATCAATAACAATTGTTAACTTTCATGTCTGTCGCCATCACACTTGTTAGTAATTTCAGGAAGCACCTTTTGTTTTGCTTCTAACACACACCAGCTGCAAAGCAAGAAGCTCCCATGGCACTTAAAAGTGTGATTGAATAAACAAATCTCAACTTGGACAAGTCCATATGTGTATAGAATATATTACTTCTAAGATTATACTAGGAGAACAAACAGCTGCTTGAACGTCAGCCACTCGTGGTGACAGGCTTAATTGTGCAGTTCTCTTATTAAATTTTTTAATACCATTACAGTGATTGAGCACCACAAAAAATAAGAAAGTTTTGAGTGTGCCTCAATTTAAGATTTTGATGCTTGGCCGCCAGTTAGCTGAGTTTCTGCAAATATTTAATCACCCTTTGCGTCTTTTCATCAAGTACCCAATACATGCTATTGCTATCTTATTTTGTTGTATATGACTAAAGAGTAAAATACAGCAGTATTCCAAAAATGAGCAAATGAGCGACCGACACTTCCAATGTGAATTTAACTTTTGAAATCTACATGCCAAAAAGCTACATGGGCGTGACGTAAACTACACGTGTCTGATTTCGGGGTTATTCTTCCTTTTCTTTGCTTCGCTAAAATGAACCACCTTATTCTTCCTTCTGTGTTTTCAGGACCAGCAGCCTTTTGCAAACGCTCACAATGTCCTGTCTCGTTCACACTCGCGACCAAACATGCTGAACAAAGTGGAACACGCCCAGCAGCGCTGGAGAAGGCAGGTCCAAGAACAGAGAAAGTCAGTGTTTGATCGCCATGTTGTTCTCAGTTAAAGGTGGAGAGGACCAAAAAAAAAAAAAAAACAAAACACACACTGTGACGTGTATCTCTTCTCTTCATCTCATTTGTGGTTTATATCTCCTTAAGTGTAGAGCAGAAGCAGATCAAAACTGACAGCACAAGAGATTACATTGATTTTTTAAAAAATATTATTATAGCACTGTGTTCAATCAGTCCTTGTCAAAAGCAGAATGAAAAGTCATGCACAGATGTGCCAATTCTCCAGGGACTACATCATGAAAATGTGATGTTATAGACTAATAAATGCCAGATAAAAACCCTACAAGACAATGTTTTCATCTATACTGCTGCTCCAGCAACAGTATGGATCAAAACTGGGTTGCACCCATCTAATTTACACACTAAACTGATGCTCGTTTAAAATCCTTGTTTTTCCGTGTGATGGCTACTGAGCAAAGTGTAACAATTTACATAACTGACAATTTCACTGAACTCAGTGCAGGGATAGGTGCAATTTTTGGTAATCTCACATCATACAACAGTATATGCTATACATCTTTTGGTGACTTTTTAAACGTTTTTATTGTACTCCTCTTTCATCCACTTGAGCATGAGAACGAAAGTTCATCAGTAACAACTTAACGAGAGAGATAAGGTATCGATGTAACAAAGGATAATTCATTTAACTTCCATTATCAATGTCCCAAGTAACATTTATTGTCGAATAGTACTCCATCCTGGTGCAGTACACTGAAGTTATTGTAATGACTGAGTTCGAGAGGCCTATGGAAGTGTTCTCAATTAGCATTGTATTTGTGCTACCTTTTAACTTTGGAATAAAGTGATGTAATTTTTGTGATTTCTTGCACCATTGCCGTTTATTAATGCTTTGCAGTGCCTTCGGACCTGAACCATAAGAAACCCTCCCTCGAGGTGCGGTGTGTACATCTGAAAGTCATCTCTAACAGACTATTTTCAGAATTTTCCTCTGCACCATCACACTAGATTGGAGATGAAATCATGATTTAATGTCATGCCTTTATTTTCACATGTTGGAAAGTAACTACTCTACCTTATAAATCACATTACATTTATACGCATAAAGTTTTTCCTCACTGAAGTCGAACCCGGCCAAATGTTAGCAAATGCTGCGTTGCTTCCTTTTGGGTGCTTTGCTAGGACTTGACTGCAATTTTGTGGGACTTGAAGCATGCTCATTTAGGTTGAGGTCAGGTGACTTGCTTGGCCAAGAATATTCAATTTGTTTGCCTTGAAAAGCCCAAGGTTTGCTTTGGCTGTGTGTTTTGGGTCATCATGCTTCCTGCGCTATGAAACACTGTTTTATCCCCATGGCCTGTTTTTTTTCCTCTCTATTTGGCTCCAATCTGCATGCATTAAAGCAGGTCATGCACCTTGTATTAGTAGACACCTCATCATTATATACTGTACATACAGTATGCGAATGTGCGCTATTTATGCATGTGATGATTTGCTTTCATAGTCTGGTTTTGCTCAAAAGACTTTTGCATGTGTCAGGGGGTTTTTGGTGCAACTCTGCAATCATTTGTCATCACCCTAATGAGAGAATGTTCTTCCACTGGGAAGGATTTAGTGCAGGATTTGGATGAATAATGACACTGTTCACGCAACACATTTGGCTTGGACTCCCAGGAAACCACTCTTGAATTTGCGACAGTTCTGTGGCCACGTGTATATTTACTTATGCATCTGCACAAAAATATAATCTGAATGTCGTTTACTTACACTTTAAAGCTCAGTAAACTGCAGACGTAACTGTTCATTGGTTTGCTCCATAACCTGTGTGACATTATTTTATCTTAAGCTGTAAAAGTGATGCATAGCTACCAAGTGAAAAGTGAATATTTGCAAATTAAAATAAGACCGCTTCATCCTGCAGAACTCAAGCATGGCCGCCAATTAGGTGAGTTTCTGCAAATATTTAATCACCCTTTCGCATCTTTTCATCCAGAGAAGTGATCCACACAGCACTGCGTCACCGTTTCCTGTCCATTTCACTTTTTTCTAAGTCTTCTTTGCAGTTCCACGGTGGAGACTATTTTTTTCCACAGGAAAAAAAAAAAAGTCTGTTCAGACTGCACGCACGAAGAGAGCGACAGTGTGCTGGAGAATGGATCACTGAGTAAACACTTTTGCAACCTACACAAACAGGTAGGCTTTACTTTTGCTTGACTTGATGCTGTAAATGTTGATAAAGTTTGCAGTTTATACACATTCTTCCATCCATGACTGCGTGTCGGAGAGACAAGAAAGGGAATACCCTCATCTATTAATCACTGTTTCTTACAGTCATGACTAACACGACTAAAGTTATAGTTATTAATACATCCCGACGCCATATATGTCTGTTCCCAACATTAGAATCTTACGTTTAACACACACAACTTTGAACTTCCAATCGAGAGCTGCAGTTACAATTTATCACCTACAGGTGGCACTCTAGTCTACGGAATTTCTGTTCCCAAACACCCGTCCACGCATTCCTGCTGCATTGTTGTACCAACCCATCACACGACATTACACTCCCTTTTGTTTGTCTCAACATGCTACTTTTATATTGGTGACCTGGATTACTGTGCTGACACGCAATCCCTATATCTTGCCTTGTATTATAATCAATGAATACTGTATACATCTGACTGTCACTATCAACTGAGCGTTTTTAGTTATTGTATTGGGGCTCAGTTGCTTCTGAATGCGTAGCTTTTATACAGCAAGTTCGGTGATTTTAGTGTATAATATACATATATAGTCTACATATATATAACAATGGAATGCATTGTTGACTCACTGTCTGTGACTGCTAAATAACCCGCCATGGGGCAAAAAAGTTGCAAGCGACAGCAATTTGATTTGAAGTTTAGAAACACGATTGAATTTGACCCAAGTCCGTACCAACCATAAGTTCCATTTATTCATTCATTCATTTTCTACCGCTTTTTCCTCACAAGGGTCATGGGGGGTGCTGGAGTCTATCCCAGCTGTCTTTGGGTGCGAGGCGGGGTACACCCTGGACTGGTCGCCAGCCAATCACAGGGCACATATAGACAAACAACCATTCACACTCACATTCATAACTATGGACAATTTGGAGTCACCAATTAACCTAGCATGTTTTTGGAATGTGGGAGGAAACCGGAGTAAACCCACGCATGCACGGGGAGAACATGCAAACTCCACACAGAGATGGCCGAGGGTGGAATTGAACCCTGGTCTCCTATCTGTGAGGTCTGAACGCTAACCACTAGCCCGCCGTGCCGCCCCGTTCCATTTATTCGTTACTTATAATTTTTTTGCATTGTTTTCTGCATGCAAAGCTAAAATTATTCTCTTAAATGTATTTTTTGATCATATGCTTGGGTGTCTGGAATTGATTAATTGGCTTTGGTATTCATCTCTCCAATGAATACACATTGGAGAGAGAGAGAATTTTTTTGCATTAATTCCTGTCCAAAGGTTTCAATATTTCCACATTTTAGCAGTCTTGGAAGAGAGAATCCTTGGTGAATTTTTAGAGTGTAGGTGGCAAAAGCCCCACAGCTGTGTGGAATAATCCCTTTTAGATGCTTCAGGAGTCGGGCTTTGTGCAGAATCCTAAACAAACACTAGTAGAGCTTGGTGGTTTTATTTGAGATAATAAATGTGATGGCGGCTTTAGCAGGTGTTCAAGCAAGGAGTGTTAACTAGACTCGCTTTTGAAATAAAGCGTGTTACGTCTTTAGTAGTAGTATGAAGAGCTTAGATGTACGTGGATTTGCACTGTTGGACGATGATTGTGTCACGTCCATAAAGCAGAGTTTAAGTTGAGATGAGTTGTGTCTTAGAGCAGCCAGTATCTCTGTCTTTTTAGATTCCGAGGTTTCAAGGAAGGACGGTCGTTACAAGACTTACAAGTCACAAGGCTTCCTGTTGACTTCATGTTATTCACTGCCATGATGGATGTCTACATCTTTGTGACTTCCTGCGTTCCCAAGTTTGTCAGATGATTTTAAAACTCTCTTAGAGCTATTTTTTTGTGCTGCAACATTTGGTGTGAAGATGCTGCATCAGTCAGACACCCAGATCAGCAAACACAACAGTCACGTGCATTGTGAACAACGCCTTTTTTTTGACTGTGATGTGCTTCATAGTCATGCTTCAACTTGCTAGATGAAAAAACTCCTTTGTGGAGGTGTGAGGCATGAGGAAAGACCTAATGTCGTAACGCTGTTTAAAATCACAAACAAAACAATGTTTTTTTTTCTTCTGCTGACGCTTTTTAAGCGGGTGGGAACAAGTCAGTGTTTTGCAAGCCAAGTCTCAAGTAAAGAGGTCATTTTCGGTAATTTTAATTGGCCAAAAGTGCTCATTATAGAGTAAAGTGGTGCCTTATTCCCTTATATAACGTATAATTGTTGAGAAAAATCAAGTTAATGGTTATTAATAACTAAACAAAAGCAAAAACTACTATTGATTCTTACAAGTCATAAGCACTGTTTTGTGTCTCCCAAATAAAATGCTATTTTAACAATGCAACAATGTTATTCAGTTTGACAAATACAATTAATGTATTCATATAATTAATGCACAGAAAGGTAAATGTTTGTTCTTTAACCTGATTGGACATTAGTACTTAGTAGATGCATTCAATGAGGCAGATTCAAAAGGAAAATATGCTGTCTTGCTGGAAATTACATAATAATCATCACATTAGTTGAATACTTTGAACAATGGAGACACATTTTACTCAATGAATTCACTGAGAATCTCAAATATTTTCAAGTCCTAAAACTAAAGTCCGAGTCAAATCCGTAGTCACTGATGGCAAAGGCCAAGTCAATGTCGAGTCGATTCTAAAGTCATCAAAATTGTGAGTCAAGTGTGACTCCAATCCAAGTCGCCTGACTCGAGTCCACCCCTCTGCATATTATCTAATTATTATCCCATGCATGTGGCAACAAAGAATCTTAAAAGGTCATTTTGGCTTTGTACCAAACACAAGCAGTTGGTTCACATGTGTGTTACCAAGTCACACCGCCACCTACAGGCTTGGCATGCACATACAATGTTTTCAGTTGTTCTGCAATTCTTTTTTCAGTCAATTAGTTCATGTGGGATGGAGATAATTGAGTAGTGTTCAGAAATTCTGATATACTGTAACATAATATATATTTAAATTATTAATCTCTTTTAGGAAAACACCCTCAAAAGGTTGCTGCTCTGATTTTTCATGATTTCATACAATGAATAACATGGAATTTAAAAAACTGAATATTTCTGTTGCAAGGCTGCACGGTGGTGGGGTGGTTAGCGCACAGGTCACACAGCTAGGACCAGTTCAATTCCACCCTCGGCCATCTCTGTGTGGAGTTTGCATGTTCTCCCCGTGCATGTGTGGGTTTTCTCTAGGTACTCCGGTTTCCTCCCACATTCCAAAAACATGCTAGGTTAATTGGCCACTCCAAATTGTCCATAGGTATGAATGTGAGTGTGAATGGTTGTTTGTCTATATGTGCCCTGTGATTGGCTGGCAACCAGTCCAGGGTGTACCCCACCTCTCGCCCGAAGACAGCTGGGATAGGCTCCAGCATACCCTTGTGAGGATAAGCGGTAGAAAATGAATGAATGAATGAATGAACATTTCTGTAGTTTTAATTGTTTTAATTTAAAAGTGGTCATGATAGAGTAAAGTTATTCCCTTTTATAGCATACAATTGTTTGAGAAAAACAAAGTTAATAGTTAATAATAACTAAACAAAAGCAAAAACTACTATTGGCTTCAAGCCATTAAAAGCCCTCCTGTTTCCAATAACTTGTTCCTAATTTTCACATTTGTGAAAATAGAGAACTGAAAATGATCAATCTCATCAGGCTAGAATATTAATGTCCAACTGATGTTTGGATCAGTCCCCCAGAACATGTAGATGCATAACGTAAAATACCGTTTATGGAAAGCAATCTTTGTGAGTGGACGTGGGGACATTTGACGGTCCCCTCCACTTTGTGAATATTCATCCACAGTCCAACATTCATGAACTGCAGTGACAATAAACAAAGCAAGAATGAGCTATGAATGCCTCGAGGAAGAAGAGGAGGAGGAAGAGGAGCAGGAGGAGGAGGGGGAGGGGGAAGGCGAGGGAGCAAAATCCCGACAAAAAGTGGGGCCAAACAAGCCGTTACCAAGGTAACAAGTCCAGCCTTCCCAAAAAGGCTTTGAGAGCGTCATTCCTTTTTTTTGGGGTCGGTTTTGCTTGGAAATACATGACTTGGACATTATTGCGGAGGGCAGGTATCCTTCGAACCGGGGCCAGACTTTTTCACCGAGTAGAAGAAGCAGACTTTAAAGGACGAGAACATCTCAATATGTCAGCAGCCATGCTCAAGAGGAACTCGGAGGTAACAAAAAACACAATAACTTCTTTAAAGCTCAACAACGACTCAGAAGAGGGTAGGGGGTGTGGACCAATAACGTATTTTTGGTAGAGCATGTACCAAAGTTATATTAGAAATGTTAAACGTGTCATGGTGCGTTTTGAAAGTGGCCTCCACGTGACCATATTTGGTCATAGTCACGTTTAACGTTGAAGTGAAACAAGATGGCTAAACACCATAACTGGCTGCTACGTTATCATAAAGGGAATATGCAATACAAGCGGCGGTATGAGTTAAACATCCCCATTGCACCGATGTGATTTAGGGCATTTTCGGGGAGTTTGGACGCCTGGGAATGTTTGTTTTTGTCTCAGGGGCTTAACCCTTCCTGCAAGATGAAGTGGATTAAGTGCACACTGTTTTGTCTCCACTCAACATAGTTAGATTGTGAGAACTCACGTTTTAAGCTGCTGTCTTCTAAAGGAAACAAAAAGTCTAATGCTGTAGTTTTCCACATATTACTACACACTCACTGGCCTCAACAATATATACATTATTCCCTATGAATCAGCTCCATGAATACATACAAGTTTTTGCTTTGTCACCTGTCACACAGAAGCTAAGCTGTCAGTGTTTTCTTCAAATAGGCTAGCATATCCTGACCTACATTGGACTGTTTTTTTTTTAACATTCAAAAGTTATTGGCGCTCTCACCACAACATCTGCACTATTGGATTGATGATAAAATGGCCCTTGTGAGTATATATTTAGTCTCTTGACATTTTAAGTAGTGTAAAGCTGTAACAACAACTTTGATTATTCATTTGCTATTATATTTATGGAAGTGTAGATTAGACACAGTTGTGTGTCCTTACATTGGTCTATATATAACAACACAAGCTATTGGGGAGATTCTTTGGCTTTCAAGAGGACTCTGTGAGGGTTTTGGTGTGACTGGCTGAGTATACCAATCTGTTAATGTAAGTAATCATGGATTTTAACAGACAATTGTGTGTGTGTGTGTGCGTGTGTGTTTGGGGGGATTAATCCCAATGGTATCTTAGTACTAGGTGAAAATGATATAATACTTGAGGCACACACCCAGACAAAGCCATGTGGCACACTAAAACAATACGAGAAGAAAGAACGCACACAAGGTCTGTCATCGTCCTCTTGTCTAGACTAAGGACGAAGTGGAATTACTGCTGCGAGTCACTCTGGAGTACAGTCGTCCCTCATTTTTTACAGTTAATTAAATGGTTCCAAAGCTCACCGCAATAAGTACATTTGTGCAAATAGGATTCAATATCAATAAATACAATATATTTGTAGTTAGAGCCTATAAAACATTTTATGACCTTTAGTAATTTTTAAAACAATTATTAGAGCCTTGTAGACATAAAATAACACCCCTATTGTCAACTTTACACTTGTTTTAGCCAATATAGTAGACATACATTTTAACTGATTTCTAAAGGCACACAGAATATTGCGTTCTTGGACTATATAAACATGGTATATACCAAAAGAAAGATTAGACTATCATCTTTCATCAGAAAAAAGTTTGTTTCTACTTTTTTTTTGTTTTTTAGTAATCAGCAGTAGAACATAGCTAAGTTTCAGCAAAATATCAGTTCTCAACAAAAAAAGGTATAAGTATAAGACGCAGGGTTTAATCAAAGAGGAGCGACTTATACACGGGAATTTATGCTAAAGATAACAAAATATCAAATAGAAATCTGTCTCGCTCATTAAAAGAGAATACATTTAGTGTCCAGGTTGCAGGGGTCTCAACTTTCATCAGTATTAGAGCTGTCAACAAACTGTGTTTGATTTGTGACTGCCAACACAATATCAATATTCTTTGACCTTTTGTGGCTCTTCTAAATTAGCCTGTGATATGGGAGGACCCCCCCCCCCCCCCCCCATAGTGCGGCCATCATTATATTCATTAAACAACCACACATAAATAGTGTTTTGAGGACAAGATGCATGAGAGAGTCAAGTGAACAACGAAAGTAAGTACGTGGCCCATGAACGTGATATCCACTTGTGGATCGCTAGTAAATGTAAATGCATTGTTGTTGTGCTTGGAAGGTGCAGATGCACTGACACTGGCTGGAGGGAAATTTTGCTTTGCTGTGTTTGTTCTTTTCCCAGCTGCAGTTAGCTAGCTTGCTGCTGCCAGTGCAAAGTAACAGCCAGTGACAGCTAGGCACATAGCGTGTAAACAAAGATGCAAGAATAATCGAAACAACAAAATGACATGAGAAAACTAATCTTGAGCAAGAATGCCTTGAGTTGTTTAAAGCGTCAAATGTTTTCTGGAAATGTTTTATGTCTCTTTCAACACCAAAAAAACATCATTTTTGTAGAGTTACACAAATAAACTTTTTTCTGGCTGTTTTCCAGTCTGTTCATTGGTTGAACCAAACATAAACTTGTCAACAGCGAGGAGCAGCTGAAAATGAAAATGTTGTGCTGGCAATTATGGTCACCATAGGATGATGAATCTTCTGAATTTTCCTCCGACACTGGTTGACATTGGTGGCTTTTGAGGGGAATGTTTGGAAGGATTGCCATGACCTTTGGCTCTGTCTTATTGTACGTGCTCACAGGCATTGCAAGTAATAACCAGTTACACATTCCATTATGCAGTTCCATCTTTGTGCAGCTTTTGCAAATCAGCAAGGACCCAATGTAAGAATCTAACACTACAATTTTGCAAAAAAAAAAGTTGTCATGCATGACTTTGCCTTAAATTCCTGAAGTGCCATGTTTTTGCTGCCTAACCAAGCCAGAAGTTTGTTACTTGAATTCCTTGTTATAGCATTTGCACCGTGTATGAAGGAACCTCAATCAGTCGCCCAAACCACCTCGTCTGGAAGAATAACAGTAGTAGCTTAGCTCCCTCCAGATGTCTCGATGTCTCTCGCCCAATCCGCAAGCCCACCCACCTTACAGAGGAAACTCCTGTCAGCTGCTTGGATCCACAGTCTCATTCTTTCGGTCACTTCCCAAAGGTCTTCACCACCGGTGAGGTTAACAGCATATAATGACTGGTAAAATGAGAGCTTCCACGTCCAACTTGGCTTTCCTTTTTGGCAGAAAAAAAAATATTCTGTAGCTGCCACCTTAGCATAGCCAGAAAATATACACCAATGCTTCACTGCCTCATGTTGCAATAAATGTCACACTATGCAGTATAGGTGTAATACCAGTTTCAAAATATTGGTCCTTTTTTAAGCCAATGATCAATAATAGACATTGTCTCAAAATGCTCACAAATCGACCCCTTGGGAGCATTTTAGAATGAGATAAGTTGTCCTACATAATTGTAACCTATGGTACAAGTTGGCTGTAGTTCTAGTTTCAGTTCACACGGTTCAAAGTCCTATTTTTAAAATAATTCAACTTGTATAATTACAGGCAGTCAGTAACCTCCTTAGCTTAACATATAGTATACACTTCAATGATTTCAAGAGATGTAACCATTCATTCATTCATTTTCTACCTCTTATCCTCACGAGGGTTGCGGGGGTGCTGGAGCCTATCCCAGCTGTCTTTGGGCGAGAGGCGGGGTACACCCTGGACTGGTCGCCAGCCAATCACAGGGCATATATAGACAAACAACCATTCACACTCACATTCATACCTATGGACAATTTGGAGTCGCTAATTAACCTAGCATGTTTTTGGAATGTGGGAAGAAACCGGAGTCCCTGGAGAAAACCCACGCATGCACGGGGAGCACGAGATGTAACCATAATTAATGTAAAATAATATAGCTATTATGATTGTTATTCTCATGTACACTGCAAGTATTTCAACTCTGCATTTAACCCATCACAGAAAAATACACTTAGAAAAACCTTTCCAGTTTTTTGAGCTTTTCTTAAATGTTGCTCTTCATTCTTTATGTGTGAAATCTCAGCCATTCTTTTGAATGGACCAGCTAAACTCAGATGTACAGACACCAACAAGATTTCATCTTATCCACTTAACGTCCTTGGATAAGTCAGACTGTGTTTCCGAGGTCAGATGACACACAGTCTTTGACCCCCCCTGCAGCACAGATGGATAAAAGCCTGTTTTCCACATGCCTGCCTCTGCAGCTGTGCATGCTCATATCTAGGTTACTCGCAGGGTTTTTCCCTCTGCCGCAACTACAAAAATACTCTACACTGTTAAAGCTAAAATGGAGATAAAAAGGCAAAACGTATGTTCAATGTGGGTACTTGTGGAAGTGTGATTATATGCAACAGGCAGTAACAGTTTCTGTTGGGTGGGTTTCTCTTTGAGCTCTCTGGAGATACATGGTTATGAACTGAATAAGACTTTTGTTTCAATCACTCATAAGTTTATCACTTGTGAGTTTTCCACTGCATGGTGCCCTATTTCCTCTGTCAAAAACAGTTGTTCCCGAGTTCCTGTGTAGCTTTGTAATTGCGGTATTGTTATTATTCACACAACAAACGTTAGCGTTGCTCCGATCAATCGGTCACTAGTCCTTGGAAAAGCATGTAATCAGCATATGCTAACTTTACCTATGCTAATGTAAGTACGCATTCTGCAACACATGCCATAAAAATATCTTGTGGGTGTAGCACAGTAACTAATTCACTATAAATGTTTTGGGCTTTTTTTTTGCGGGAGCTACAGATCAAAGTCTTGTGGATCTTGTGTGTGAATTTACTTGTACTTGTAGGCACAGTAACAGTTCTATTTTCCTCCAATCGGCAGCAACTGCTTGGATGTGAAGAAGACAAAAGTTGGTGTATTGCGCACTGAGAGAGTAAAATGGCGATGTATATGAGGAAATCCCGCAGAGACAAAAGTACAGGCAGCTTTACTAGAGCGGAATATGTATGATTGTGGATATGTAGCAATAGCAAAGGATAGGGGAAGACATAGTTGACGACATTTATGTTAACTTTTTCAGATTCTGGGTCCCATGGGGGAAAAAAAAATCCCACAGGGCCCCACCCCCTTTTTTATTTGTTAAAATTAACTATTTTTTGGGCAACTTGGGATTCAGGGGACCTTAAAATTGTCCTAACCTTTCCATCAGTAGGCCAATAGCACTCATCATGAACAAATTGAAAAAATTACAATTATTGCATGTGATCGGTATCAGTATCAGCGGATTTCACAATTCCAGCGACCCTGGTGAGGATAAGCGGTACAGATGATGGATTGGATGGGTGGAGAATCTGTATTAGAATTAGCAGCATAAAAATTAGCAGCATAAAACCCTGATGACAAATTCTTAGCAGTTGCTGTGCCTTAGCTCTGGACAGTGTTACGCTCCACAGTCTCCACTTTGCTGCAATAGTCCCTGTTGTTGCCCTCAATCTTCTTTCACATAAAAACCAGGCCAATAGAACATGTAGAAGAAGACTTTTGTTCTTCTCCATTGCTTTTGTTTGTTGGCGTGTCGAGTTGCCAACGATGCTTTTGTCAAGACTACTGATGCAGTACCGTTTTGAAGTCAAGTCGAGCAATGGACATACATGCACTAAGTGCAGTGAAGTGATCAGTTCATTATGATGTCACGCCCCCATTGCCTACATAATAAAATACTAAACACAAAAACCCACATAACCAAGTCTTTAACATAAAGATACATTTTAATTCCATTAATTATATCTTCTATGTGTGACGTCATCCCTAACCTAGACTGTCCCTGTGTATCACAAAGAAACAAAGCTATCACTGTCTATAGTGGACAATTCTTGTTTGTCTGCGAGATACTGAAACCCGGGTGTGGATCAGACGAAGGTCTGATGGTCTTGCTGGTTAATGTGTGGTTAGGCCTGGAAAAAGTTGAGCGGTCTTATTCTTCCTTTGCTTTTTCTACTGATTTTTGGCTTCAGTTATACAGCTCTGTGGTTGGTTCTGAAAAAATCTTGAAGTCAGGTTGCTGAGCTGCAGAAACCGAGGAATGAATTAGCCTGAAAGCTGAGTAGTTGAAGACAAGTGAGGGGAATTAAGGTGTTTTTACAATGTCTTTGTGAGCACCTGATCATACTATTTGCCTTTCAGATTGAAGAAGGTATCTGGAATTAAATGTTTCCTATCATAATGAAATTGTAGAAAAGTCACACTGCAATGTAGTATATGTATATGTACAGTATATGTAGTGGCTGGTATGTAGTTTGTATATGTGTACCCACCCTCTTCTCATTTGTTTTTTCGATCCTATGAAACCAGTCTTTGATTTGCACCAATGTTACGGCAGCAGCCTGTTGGACAAATATTAGTACATTCCTGCATGTTGGGCGGCGGTAAACTGCAGATCAGATGATCTGTCAAACATGACAGGGTCAAGGACACTTTGACCCTCTTTTAAATGACATTTAACTTAATTAAATCTGTGTCTTACACACACATACTAAGCTGATAAGAATTTTTTTTTACCACATCACCCTCTTAAAGAGACGTGCATTGAACACAAAGAGCCCCTCTATGTAATTTGTGATTGTCTCATAAAGACACCATTGTACGCCAAAGAATTCTGAATAAGCTTGTCACTGAGGAAAAACGTATTAGCCTTGTGCTTGTAGACATGAGCATGACACGACCAGGAAAACCCCTGATGGCTATGCTGGGTTTATTTTGGTGATGAGGTGGGGAATTTCGGTCTTTTGTAATCGAGGTTCTCTTGTTAAAAAATGTTTATTCTTTTTTCATTTTGACATTCAAGCAACTTCAATACCAAAGAGCTAACTGATGACAATGTTTTATGATAGTCAAGCAAGCTGGAAAGAAGATAACATTGTCTGGATAAGTGATGAAGTAAGAGTTATGCTGAGTGACATATAGTTCAACAATGGTCTCATGCAGTATCTTTGTAGCCATCCAAGATTATTTGACTTTAAACATAATACTTCATACTAGTTTAAAGATTTGATGATTGAATGCTGAGGAGTCAACCAAAGTGGTTAAAAAAGCTTTTTCTTAGTGAGCAGCCAACTTCCTTGTTTCTTTGACTTTGCCTTTATCGATGATGGATGGTGCCATGTATTTTTTCTCTGTTTCCTCTACTATCAGGGTATGGAGGAGCAGTCAAGTCTTAATTCATCCATTTTGTATGCATATTTATGTTCTTGTTGTTTAGCTGCCCCCCTCAAAAATGATTGTTGTAGAACCAGTTTCAAGTTGACCATGTACTGTTAAACCTACCTTTTTCCACTCTCATTGCATGTGAAAAAGTTACTGATTAAAGGGGACCTATTATGCTTTTTCCACTTTTTTGACCTATAAATGTAGTTACAATGTTGTATTCTCGTGTTAAATGATGCCAAAGTTGCAGATAATGAGGTTTGCGCATTTGGAAGTGAACCCTGAAAGAAGTTTGACATGGCTCAAAAAGCTCGGGTTTCAAAAGGTGTGGTATAAACCACCCCTTTGTGATGTCACAGAGGGGCGGTTTTCCTTATATGGTTCAAAGTTAGGAAGCACTTTGGGCGTGTGACAGACCGTTTTGGCAGGAAGCATAGATCAAAGGAAATACAGCGGGAATAGGTGCAGACTCTGCAAAAACTATAAAGTTCTCTGTGCTTATGGGGTTATTGGGTTATTGTGTGTAGCTGCTCTATAGGAGTCCACAACTCAATACAAAGGGTTGAAAAATGAGCATAATGGGTCCCTTTTAATGTTTTTTTTAACACAAAAGGAGTGCCACAAGTGTTTTTTTCACATGACTGTTGGATGACAATGTCATCATCCATTAGGGCATTCATTAATGAGAAATAAATGCTAACTCATTGTTGCTTGTATTTTTTATGTTTTCAAACCAGTGTGACTCACCATCAGTATAATTTCAGTCGTCCATTTTGGTCTGCATTGTTAGTTAAGAACCTCTGATTGATTTGGATTCTTTACGTTGACTGATTTAAAAGCGTAATTTGTGATTTAGTTAAGTTACACAAATGGCAATGCTAGTAGGCAGCTTATTGGCAAGGTACTGCAATAGTATTTCCGGGGTTGCTGTTTACTGAGTGGGATTTTTCGAGGGGAGATACTATCAGAGTCCAGGAAGTTATCTGGCTAACGCCTTGTTGTTTACACAGAAAAGTCCATCCGGGGCCTCTGTGACACACTGATTGTAGCTTTTTGAAAATAACAAAGTCATTTAAACATTGTTCTAAGCTTTAAATAACATCTGTGTGAGAGCTGGGATAATTGGAAATGTCTGTAACTTGCTTTCTGGAGATCTTAGTATATTTGTTAAAATGAGCCAAGATAGATTTTTTTCTTCAGCAGAGATTAATTAGGGATTAATCAGAAATGACTATTCACATCTGCACCTTTGATTGGATCTTGAAAAAATACTTGCATACTTTACTAAGCCAGAATATGTTTTTCTTTTTGCAATGAAATCATTCAGTATATTTTCTTTTTTGACCTCTAAAATTGTCTGTGATTGACTGGTGATCGGCCCCGGGTGTAGTCTGCCATTCACCCCAAGTCAGGTGGGATAGATTGGTATAAACGAAGGCCCGTCCATCCATTTTCAATATCGCTTTTCCTCACTAGGGTCGCGGGCATGCTGGAGCCTATCCCAGCTGTCTTTGTGTGATATTTTGATGTTATTTTTTTAAATTATTGCTGATTTTTACATTTTTGCTGTTATTTTCTTGTTAAACTCTATTTTTAGAATATGCCGCTGGCTGCAAATGGCCCCCTGGTTGCACTTTGGACACTCCTGGTATAGACATGGATGTGAACACTTTTTTTATAGCCTTCCTGTACCATCATGTATTAAACCTTTTCATCTGTGTTTCTCAAATATAAAAATGATGAATTCGCCATCCCCTTAGCCGAGTCCACAGTCACAGGAAATAGCTGACAGCAGGAATGCTCCCTCGCTCTCCTCATTCGTCTCTATAGGACTGGTTCGAACGTCTGCTTGGCTGGCTTCTTCATACAACAACTTCCTGTAAACATGCCACGCTACCAAGCGCCCTCCCATCCTCTATCTCTGATCTCTAAGGATCTCTATTTGACCTCCAGTGCAATTTCATTTTAGATTTGAGGATAGGGTCACTTGTACATTCGGAAACATGATTTTCATTGAGTGATGGCCTCTTGTCCAAGGGGGTAGGGGGGTGTTATTGTGTGGAATGCTGTTGTTGCTTCACAGATCTCACATCTGACATCTATCTCAGTGGTTCCCTAATTTTTTATAGTTGCCTACCCCTTCAGACATTTGACCTGAAACAATGTACCCCCTACTCTTGCATGCTTAAAATCGGGGGTCTCAAACATGCGGCCCGCGGGCCAAATGTGGCCCGCAGGACACTAGTTTGAGGCCCCCGCCTTGATATGAAAGTTTAATGTTAGTGCGGCCCGCGCAAGTTTGATATGGATGCTGTATGGTATCATGTACCCAGAAAAAATTATTACGTTTGATTAATGTTCATGTTAAAGGTTAAATAACTGTTAATAGTTATCCTCCCTATCCGTGTGGAAGTGGTAAGTTTTTGGCTATTTAAGTTGAAAGGAAATAACTTGAAGGCTACCGTTTAGTTCGCTAGCTTTCTAGTTTGCGAGTTAGCATGTGTCTCAAGAACCTGCAGTTGTAGAAAATCGAAACCAAAGCAAAGTTTATTCATTTTTCTGTTTTTAATAAATGCGTTTTTGTTTTTTTTTTTTGGAAAACCTGATGCGGCCCAGTCTCCCTCAGACCCTAGCTCCAGTGGCCCCCAAGTAAATTGAGTTTGAGACCCCTGCTTAAGATACATAAACAGATCAATGAGGAACTTCATTTTGTCACCTTTCTTTTGCACTGTACTACCTGTGCTGTGGTACTTCACAAGGCATTTGAATGCATTACGTAAATCTCAAAAGTTAGTGTTAATGTAGTCTGGCCATTTTTTATTTTTATTCACGTACACCCAATGGCAATCTGCGTACCCCTAGAAGTACTTGTAGCACACTTTGGGAACATAGGGGCTATAGGGGTTGTTGTTTGCCTTGACACTATATTCTTTTTGTAAAGTACTTCTGTTTGTCCTTTAGGTGAGTGGGTGGTTTGCAGGCAAGCATGACTGCCAACAAGAGTTCAAAGGCTGTGCCTCATGCAGGAGGGGGTAAAGCTCCACCAGACACCCCCGACAGGTTAGTGTGCGCTCCAGGACACTCCTTGACATCCTTTTCCACTTATGTGTCGCAATTGCCAAACTATTTTTATTGATTGCATTTTGGTTCTTGTGATGGAATGAAATATTTTATTCTCCCGTTTCAAAAGAGACTTCCAAGTACTGCATGTCCTTGGATGGTGGATAAGGGCCTCATGCAACTTGCGAGCTGCAGCTTGTGTTAGCATGCAATGAGCTGACAGCTGCCTGTTGGGCATGGGAAACAAGGTTCAGCAGTGATATGGGATATTTTGCCTAGCTTGTCCTGTCATTCTGTCATCCTTCAAACAGAAAGATAACGTTTAACTGTGACATGCAGTCTGTCAACATTCACACCAGCTTGACTATTCAGTGATTTGTTTTTTGCTAACTAAAACCTAGAGTTTACACTCAATAGGGTCTAATTTTGTAGACCAATGGGATGTGGCCAGTACACTTTGCAAATTTTGTGATCCCTCCCATTGGCGCAAGTGGCAAAGATGGAGGAGAGAAGGCGTGAGAGGGCCTTCATCAAATGAACGCCTCTCATTGCCTTTAAATGCGCCTGATTGGACTGCGCATCAGAGGCCACCATGCGCGTCATTCACCACGTACGCCACCTCGTGGGGCACGTCATCTATTCCCGACAGTTACATTAAACACAGCATCAGGCATCTTTGATGGTATATTCATGGTATCGCCTCCTCATCCTCCTTAGTTGTTGTTAATTATTTGTTGTCTAATCGGTCACTTTCTCGGTTTCCACAAAGTCTGCGCTGCGTGTCGGCTCAGTTGTGATTTGATTACTAAGGGGAAGTGCAGGAGGGGGCATCTGGCGTGCATCCAGCACGACCACAGAGATGAGCGATGAGTGGAGAATATCTTTAGCTGTAGTAGCTTTTTTTCTGGCGGAGTTTTCACTTCTAAAATGTTGATTTCGGGGGACAAGCCATTTATTTATGGGGGCGTTGCTAGTAATTGATGCTCATACTTGTGAGTTTAGTCTCCCTGCTAACACACTTATCGTGCTGGAGCCATGTGTTTGATTCCGGGCCTGTGTGTGATTACAGAGTGAGTCAGTGGTGCTTGTTGCACACGGCAATATTCATCAAAAACGTTTTACCTTGTTCTGTCCATATATACGTACTTGCATGGTAAACATGGTTCCCTTGAAGTGGCAAACCACGCTAAATAGAATTACAGTGAAGAAAATAAGTATTTGAACACCCTGCTATTTTGCTATTTCTCCCACTTAGAAATCATGGAGGGGTCTGAAATTTTCATCGTAGGTGCATGTCCACTGTGAGAGAGATAAACTAAAAAGAAAAATCCAGAAATCACAATGCATGATTTTTTAACAATTTATTTGTGTGATACAGCTGCAAATAAGTATTTGAACACCTGTGTATCATCTAGAATTCTGACCCTGAAAGACCTGTTAGTCTGCCCATTAGAAGTCCACCTGCACTCCATGTATCATCCTGAATCAGATGCACCTGTTTGAGGTCGTTAGCTGCATAAAGACACCTGTCCACCCCATACAATCAGTAAGACTTTAACTTGTAACATGGCGAAGACCAAAGAGCTGTCCAAAGACACCAGAGACAAAATTGTACACCTCCACAAGGCTGGAAAGGGCTACGGAGCAATTACCAAGCAGCTTGGTGAAAAAAGGTCCACTGTTGGAGCTATCATTAGAAAATGGAAGAAGCTAAACATGACGGTCAATCTCAATCGGAGTGGAGCCCCATGCAAGATATCACCTCGTGGGGTCTCAATGATTCTAAGAAAGGTGAGGAATCAGCCCAGAACTACACGACAGGACTTGGTCAATGACCTGAAAAGAGCTGGGACCACCGTTTCCAAGGTTACTGTAGGTAATACACTAAGACGTCATGATGTGAAATCATGCATGGCACGAAAGGTTCCCCTGCTTAAACCAGCACATGTCAAGGCCCGTCTTAAGTTTGCATATGACCATTTGGATGATACAGAGGAGTCATGGGAGAAAGTTTTATGGTCAGATGAGACCAAAATAGAACTTTTTGGTCATAATTCCAATAAGCGTGTTTGGAGGAAGAAGAATGAAGAGTACAATCCGAAGAACACCATCCCTACTGTGAAGCATGGGGGTGGTAGCATCATGCTTTGGGGGTGTTTTTCTGCACATGGGACAGGACGAGTGCACTGCATTAAAGAGAGGATGACTGGGGCCGTGTATTGTGAGATTTTGGGGAACAACCTCCTTCCCTCTGTCAGAGCATTGAAGATGGGTCGTGGCTGGGTCTTCCAACACGACAACGACCCGAAGCACACAGCCAGGAAAACCAAGGAGTGGCTCCGTAAGAAGCATATCAAGGTTCTAGCATGGCCCAGCCAGTCTCCAGACCTGAACCCAATCGAAAATCTTTGGAGGGAGCTCAAACTCCGTGTTTCTCAGCGACAGCCCAGAAACCTGACTGATCTAGAGAAGATCTGTGTGGAGGAGTGGGCCAAGATCCCTCCTGCAGTGTGTGCAAACCTGGTGAAAAACTACAGGAAACGTTTGACCTCTGTAATAGCAAACAAAGGCTACTGTACCAAATATTAACATTCATTTTCTCAGGTGTTCAAATACTTATTTGCAGCTGTATCACACAAATAAATTGTTAAAAAATCATGCATTGTGATTTCTGGATTTTTCTTTTTAGTTTATCTCTCTCACAGTGGACATGCACCTAAGATGAAAATTTCAGACCCCTCCATGATTTCTAAGTGGGAGAAATAGCAAAATAGCAGGGTGTTCAAATACTTATTTTCTTCACTGTATATGGCTGTATAGGATGTGGTTGCTAAACGTGCACACACTGCATTTAAGGTTTGCTTTAGCAACCTTCTCTTTCTGAAATGGTGAGAGCATTAGCGACAAATGTCCTGATAAAAATCTTACATTTATATTAATCAACACACTTATTCAGTTCATTTGTGTGTGAAAACAATGAAAACATGTTTTAACGAGATGAGGTTTCCACTGTGTCCCATCCATACTAGATACAGTTTATGCTGTTCAGGGTCACAGCAGAGGATTGATCTCACATTAGCTGCTCGAAAGTCAGCCATGAGAATCATGATCCTACCAATGCCGCAGAAAATATAATAAAAAATGTGTATTTAAGTGTTTTTAAGCCTTGAAGTGACGGTGGTTAATAAATAATTATATATATATAACTACTAAAATATGACTACATTAAAAAAGATTCCTAAGCAAACCTCAGCAAAACTACAATAATGCTATTTGGTCATAGCAGAAAGGACATTTATGCGAAAATACAAATTGATGGTGTGGACATTGACAAGGTGAATGGAAAATACATTTCTCGACATTATAATAGATGCCAAAATTAGCTGGAGATCTTCATCAAATTTCTTCTCTTTTTGCTACCCTTCAGCGGTGACATGATTTCACATAGGCTTTTTAATATCTGTAAATAAGGTCTTATCTACTGTTCTTCCCTTCTAAGTAAGGTAGTTTGTATACACAGCTCTAAAGTCTCTCCATTCCTTATAGTTAAAAAGAGAAAATACAACAAACCAAACAACTCAAATAGTAAACTTGTAGTTTATTGTGATTAAGTTAATGATCTACATTAGAGATGGCCTTTAGACATGAGTGACTCTTTGTGGTTACTTTACTTAAACATTCCCATTAATATTTAGCCTCAGCATTTCACTGGCTTCCTGTGGTCCATGATTTGGTCATTTTGTTTGGAAGGTTTCCAAGAATCCTGTCAAACTTGATTCAGAATACATTTTTGTATTCCCCTTCGACTCTGATGGAGGTCTTCATCAACCAAAACACAAACTTTATTGTCATCAAACTCAATTCATGGATTGACTTGGTCTGTTAAGGCAGTTTAATTTTTTCACCTTTATAGTTGTTTAAAGGCTGAAAGATGATATGCAGCCATCATTATTGCAGCTAGCGGGTTTCAATGTGTTGTAAGAGTCTCCCGCCCCGGAGTGTAAGGATCGAAACCAGGGAAGTGCAGACAGGTGTGAGGTGAGATTTGTCCCAACCTGCATTATTGGATCACAGTCCCACAGCTCCCAGTTTCCTCCTCCCACAGTGCTTGTTATTCTAACCATAGCTGTGACATCAGATCGCCTAACGCTTCACTTTTGCAGTCCTTACCCGGCTTTGAAGCTGTGACAATATTCCTGAACATTTATGAGGTCGAAGGCAACTGTCTTAGACCTGCCAGGAAATCTATAATGAGGCACGGTGAAAAGCTTTGCGACAATGGTCAAATCAGCACTGAGTTTGGGATTACCATCGAGTATCATTTAACTACAAGGATCACGCAGCTTTGGACAGGACAATATTGAAAAGAAGACTTACAGGTAAAACAGATGTCATCAATTGGACTAAATCTTTACAAAGTTTACTGTGTGAGGTCTACCAAATTTGTTTGGATCTGGCAAAATCCATGCTGCTAATAATAATGATATTTAATGACAAATAATGCAGTGGATCTTATCTTAACCTTCAGGTAATTTCACACTCAAAATGCCAAGTACAGAATAATTAGCTGTGGTTATTCTAAAAATTACATGGCGTAATGTTGAGAGGACTGATTTGGTATATAATTTGACTTCCAGCTGTCAATTATTTCATGTAAGTGTTTTGGTAAGTATGTGTTTTTGACTCCATTTCTATTGACACCACTCAAAAACAACAAAACTGATTACTGGGTGTGTGTAGCACAACAATGAATGGGGAAGCCATTGCATTTTATTATGGATCCTACTGTAGATGAATATATCTGTGGCTATGTTCCAATTCTGGGGCATCGCCTTTTGGAGGATCATGACTGCGCAGTTTACTGGACAACCTTATGCAGATATATTTCAATACTCAAACTGTTCTTTTGCATCTCTCATTTAGGTGTCAGTCTTCATCCCCGTGTCCTGCTCTATCCAGCGGCCAGTGTCAGAACCAGCCACCTCTTCTTGCCGATAAGAAACAGAGTAGATACGTGAGGACTGACGGGCGGTTCTTGGTACGCGCTGGCTGGAACAGCAAGACCAAAGGTTTTAGCAGTGGACCACCCCTCACAAGTCACACTGCCCCCGCAGCCTGTCTCACAAAGTCCAAGAGCATCAGTTGCCTGGACAACCGTCTTTCCATCTATAAGCCCCCAACTCAAGCCAAGGTGTGTCAGGGAGGTCAAGACTCCCAGGAGCTAAAAGAGAACCAAGGGGGTCTTCCTCCAGGTGAGAGACTTAATGGTAGACCTCTGAGTTGGAGTACACTTTCACTAGAATCTTTCTCAAGCCAATGCAACAAGCGGCCCCTTTCCATCACCAGGGTGGTAACGGGTGTTCCTCCCACCACAGTCCGCAAGAAAATCTCAGAATGGGAGTGCAGGAGGGTGTCTCTGCCTAGAATGAGCTTGTGTCTGGACAAAAGGCCAGGACGAGAGCGTATAGGGGGCAGTGAGGGCTGCCCAAGCTTGCTCTCATCCCCCTGCAGTGAAAAGACATTTGACTTCAAGGGGGTTCGCAGGATGAGCACAGCTTTCTCAGAATGCTCCTACACAGAAACGGAGGAAGAGGAAGGGGCTTCTGACAAAGACGGCCTCGGCCGCTTCCAGAAACGGACAAGCAAGACAGAGTCTTCAGGGACATTTGTCCGCTCCCTGTCTGCACGTAAGGAGACATCGGCAGTCCTTAACAGGATACAAAAAATAGAGCAAGCCCTGAAGGAGAATCCTAGTCCACCTCCTCCACGTTATCTGAGTAATTGCTATGCTCCAGACAAGACGAGACAAAAATCTTTTGTGATTGGTGAGGACTTTGATAGTACATGCACCAGTAAACGCAGCAGTGTTTGCTCTGTGGCCACTGAACCAGATGCTGTTTTGGTGTCTGATAAACTGACTAAACTCAGACAACGGTTCAGCGTCAATTCAGTTCGGTCAGAGAGTCCTGAACCACTCAACCAGCAGACAGGTGTTGGATTGCCAGTCAACCCCCTACCTAAACCCAAACGCACTTTTGAGTATGACGCTAAACAGGACCAGAAAGGCACATTGTCATCAAATGGACTACCTCCAGCCTGTGAATCTCCCCCGCCCCTGCCTTCGACCCCCGCACCCGGCACAACACGGATGTCAAAGTCTATGGGTAGCACTCCTATCCGAGCCCAAGACAGGTGAGATGTGGAACTTTTACATTTGTATTTCTGCTCATTTACATAAAATAAAATTGTTTTGAAGTAGTAGAACACTGTTTCATACATTGTTCTTCCCTGTTTGGCATGGGCGACCCTTGTCAGTCTGTTAACTCTTTAGTGGAACGCGCTATTATACTTACCTTTTAACTCTGTTTTTTTTGTCTGGAGTTTGCAGACTGTTAATGTACTCACTCATCCCTACTGTTAATGCAGTTGTTTCTGTACATTTTGACAAATTGCACTTATTTCTCTGTATTTGATGACACAAACATAGTAGTGCTTATCCTGAAACAACCTATGAATCTTAGAATGGGTTTTTGCATCCGAGTACTACTTTTCTACCCTTTTTAACCCAACCTCTTGTGATTGGGTGGCCTCAGTTGAGAAGGTGTGGCCTTCCAGATTGCCCCTAATGTGAAATAGGGATGAAAATTGTTCATCCCTTGGACTGTGTTTAACATTCCTGTGGTTTGAGCAATTTCAGTCTAAGCTTAAAAGCTGTGAGTTTTCAGCAGTGCCATCATGTACGTATATCCTAGCACTAATGCTCCTTAGTGTGTGTGTGTGTGTGTGTAAAAATGTGCAAGGAATACTCATAAATAGAAGTTTGTGTCCATGTTTGCTTGCCACTAATTAGGGATTTCCTCTGGCATTTACCAAGTATGTGCTGATTTGTGCAGTTTGTTTGCACTAAATATTTTCCTCTCTTCTTCTGTGACTGGACTGTACTGACTTTTTCTATATGCTGAAATCCTCTTCTTGTAATACAATTTGATCATTGTTTTTTTTCCCTTCCCTACTTCGCCCAAATTTACTGTCTTGTTTTTCAGAGAATCATATGAATCAGGGGACGCTACAAGCCTGCTGTTGTCATACACATCCTCACCCACAGAGAATGGCACACTAACCACAGAGACGCAGACTCAACCCACTTCCAAAAGCACTTTAGAGGAGAATGCATACGAGGACATAATAGGTAAGTATACAAGGGAAAGGCTCAAGCTCTCTCCCTTCAAGGATGCTATGTGTAGCTATAATTTACAGTAAAACAAATGATATAAGACACTCAGCCTAACTTGCTCGATAGTAGGAAGATGTATAGACAGTTCTACAGGTACATCCATCCGTCCACCTTCTCCAATTTATCCGAAGTCGGTTCACGGGGGCAACAGCCTAAGGCTGTACCTTTTGTACCTCGGCTAGGTACCTTTTGACTTGACAGAAATTGTACAACAAACAAGGCCACCTACCACATATGTTAACAGGAAGCACAGATTTACTGATTAAGGTAATGATTAACAGTGTCTGGTTAAACAGAATATTTGCACAAAAATGTTATGTGATGTAGATGAAAAGCACAGTACACCAAGAACACATCAGTAGTCTTGATTTGACCTTTAGCCATTAAGACAAAAGCAAAGTTGATGGATGTTGAGTAGCGCGTTGTAAACTGCACTGATTCATTACTTGTGAGATCATAATTACATGAGATGTTGGACATGTTGAAGCCAAATTCTTTTCCACTAGCAAATGCCCCTAGGCCTTCTGCCCATTCCCATTGTCAGCCCCCATGGGCATACTTAATGTGCTGGAAATGTGTGTCAGTGTGACTAAAGCCTGGCGTAGACATTCATGGGTACTGGGTCTCATGGTGAAACTTGAATGATAAATAGCTCATTGAAATCCAAATACAGGCAGAATGTTTAGATATGCATGTTTCACGTTATATTATTTCTTCATGTTGTTTTTGACTCACTGCTCAGTGTGTTGATGCTGATCTGAGGATGTGCTGTAGTGCAAGAACATGACTGATTTCCACTGAACTCTTTACAAAGGTTCCATTGTTTTTCAGCTTATGTAAAGATTGCAGCAGAGTGGCCATTTGCCAATGTCGAGAGCTATTAAAAAAAAAAAAGATGTGCATCACCACTGTGTACTGTATGTTGTTTTATACTGTAGGCCAAATAATCCATTTTGTAGGGTCCAATAATAATCAGCATCTCTGAGGACATTAGGCAACACCAAGGCTTAGCTTGCTTGGCCTGTGCTTAATCTTGATGTGAAGGTTAGAATACAAGTTACAGTAATTGTGACTTACGCTGCCGTCTTACAGTTGCATCAATGAGAAGAGGGGACCAGACAAATGTAATTTAATCGTGTGTCGATGAGGAAATAGTTCAGCGGTTGATGAATCAGACACTTTACAACACTGATACAATGAATCAGCGTCTGTGATGTTGAGTCCTGATCCGGTTCAGCGACATGGCAATGTGTTACCATCAATGACGTACTTTTTTTTGCTGATGTTCTTGGGAATAAATCTGGCACAAGGTTTGGAACATTCACAGAATTAGATTGCACTAGTTGTGTTTCCAGGCAAAATCTGTTCAGGAAGGACAAACTAAATTGTGTGTGCACTGCTGCCAAATTCACAATTAGGCTTTTGTACTGTAGTGTCTATTTCATAGGGTAAGGTGATACAGACATCATAGTTTGTTCAGTACCTCTCCCTGACCAGAGATTACAATGTGTGTATAGAGATGTAATGTCACAGAGTGGAGTTGAGGTGTGTCCACTGGCTGCATGATACTGTGTGTCAGAGAGCAGTAGATTAGTACCCTGCAGTACATTAGCTGCTTCACAGACATACTGTACTCGTATATAGTAATTTTCCCAGCAGGCTCTCATTACAGCGCTGCTTCAGTTTAATAGAGTTCCTGCACTGCCATGGCGTCATGGTGGACCTTCTCATTCTCATCTACAACTCAAATTTGCTCAGTGACACAGCATCAGTACTATACACTTTGTCTTTGTCTTTTTTACCAGTTTAAAAATTAACCTTGTAAATAACTGAACAAGTTCTGATTGTAGGTTAAACGCACTTGACGCACACTCATTGTTTGATATCCTGAGTACATAGCATTTCCCCTGGGCAAGTAACTAATACCGCTGTTTGGTAGCTGTATTATTTTCCTTTCCTTTGAGATAACATTGCTTGTCTTCCTTTTAAAGATGCTAAGTATCGAATTTAAAACAAGTTGGCGCCAGTCCATCATGTGTCATAATACCACTTTACATGTCTAGACGCAGAACTACTGTATCATAGAGGGGCAGCAATTCTACTTTGGGCTTGTGTATGTATGTTTTGACCTCATCTTGGATGGAAAAGCTAAAGCCATAGTGCTAACAAGTAGTAACCATTGTTATCTTACCTTACTGCTGATAGTTGTAATACAGTATGTAAAACCAATTACTGTAATTGTGGGTTGATCTATAACTTTGGACATTGACATACTTAATGCCTAGGCTTTAGTGTACAAAATGTGTACAAAACAGTGTATAAAACTGCCTGTGCAGCTTTTGTAATGAATGTCTATGGAATATGGCATCAATCTTGCATGAAGTCCTATCTGGTGGCTCAGCCAGTGATTGCAATACTCTATACCTGTACTGCATTTAGGACCACATGTGGAAATTGCCCAAGGCTGATCTGGAAAAGACTGGATTCCATGTGGTTTATGCTCTTCAACTGCCAGGAAAAAGTCACACTTCAGCAAAAAAAAAAAAATGACAAACCACTTTCGAAAAATCAGAGTCAATACAAATGAAATTAGGGTTGTGATTGTTGCTGCCCTGTGCTGTTGAGAATATACTGCCCCCTATTCTAGGCTCGGGTCTGTCCCAAGTGAAGTGGGGATATAGTGGCATAAAGCGAGGATATTTTGACAAAGTTGTCCTGTGGAACTTTGGAATACAGGCTCCTTATATTTTTTTAGTCCTATATATTTTAAGTCTTTCTCACAACTGTTTGTTGACCCTGCCATAAAAATTTCTTGGTGTACATATTTGAGCTGATTTGGACTCAGAGCAAATGTTTCCTTTATTTAAGTTGGCTCTCAGTTGGGTAATACTAATGAAAGCTGCATTTCTCTATCGTGTTGATATACTTTACTTTTGAACTATAATTTATTAATCAGTCCCATAGTAAGTGCAGAGCATACAATAATGTACTATAACTTCACATTTGCCAAGTTAGTTGTTAAATTTGCAATTATGCATGAAGGATACTTCAGGAAAGAAGCCTTTTGGTGTTTTGACTGACTTGGCAAACTTGTTGAACTCAATGTGTTTCTTCTGTGAGATGGCCGAATCGTCTGGTAAAAATAAATTGGTTTCACGTCTATTGTTGACCTCTAACAATACCTAAGACAAAGTCTTGGCATTTAGCCTGCTTTTTACCCATTTGGAGTGAGGAAGGCAAGTTACACTGGCTTTTTGCAGCCAAATACAACATGATGAGAGCAAACAATGAGCTGAGACAGGCAAAAGGGAATTGCACATTTCCAGCAATTCCATAAGGTTGAGACTCTGGTTAGAATGCCACTATCTTTGTTTACAGAGTTGTAATATCCTATATTTTGATGCAATACCAAGTTGAAATGAGCTAGGTGCTTATTTACATATTCAATATTCTGACTTTTGACTCTCATTGCACAAAAAAATCTGTACAGAGATGATCCTCCTTTTCCTCAGTAAAGCAGACAGTTTGCATGCCTGGACAGTGACTCATCAGATTCAGCTCGGCTCGCTGGTTCCTGTGGGCCCCAGCACCAACAGCAACTGTTTTGAAAAAGAGAAATCCAGCTGGGAATGACCTTTGACTTACCTTTCTAGACTCCTCGCCTGGCACACAAACCTGAGTGTTATCCTCAGACGCTCTGGTCACTATTTGCTGCCCTTTTTCACCGCACTGTCTTTTGGACTGCATCCGTATATTTATTCAGCTATACTGAATTTAAGCATCTCTCTACAGAGAAAGAGAATCCATATGAGGATGTTGACCTAAAGCGCAGAAGCTTGGGTCGCAAAACCTGTCATTTGGAGACTAGCAGATCTTGGACTGCCATGGACAGGAAGCACAACTCTCCTCCTCAGGTAAGCCATACCTGTTGCCAGTTCCATTAATATACTTGCTAACAGCAAGCAAAATATACCAATCATTTCATATTCTATTCTGTGTGACTAGTTACCGTCCAAACCCAGCAGCCAGTCCCTTCGGCTCACTGGTTCCAACGACAGAATGAGCCAGCGAGTGTCACAATTGTCCAAACGCCACAGCCATGATGAAACGCTGCTCCCCCCCCAGATGGGTGTATCAGCTTCCTCGTGTATTCTGCTGGATGAGAGCCTTTGTGGCACCAGTGATAACCTGGCCTCACACAGGCACTGGAAGATTCCCAAGGTACATACTGCCAGATCCAAAACAAACTTCTCCACTTAGCCCTCACAGAGCTCTGTTTGTGTTCTCTGGCATGGCGTCTCATTTTTTTTTATATAATGACTTGAAAACTATATGTACAGTATAACCCTATTTCCATAGAGCAGGACATTTTCATCTTGTATGTTAAGGTAAACAATTTTGCCTTCTTTGTGTGTACCAACTGCAGTGGTTCCACAAGTAATGAGTTTTGGTGTATTATAAAACATTTAATAATTTCTTGATCAAGGTAAATTTATTGTATGACACAGAGAAACCTCAAAAAGTTAAAAGTTTATGTACTGTATTTCAAAATTTTACCAATAGCAACTTAAACTGATGTTTTACTGGTTTTGTGCAGTGACCTTATGTTTTTCAAAAGGTGCCTGTAAATAAAATGCAATCAATTGAAAGACTCCACAGTAATCCACAAAGTCAAGACCCACAGCAGCTCACTCAAATAATATAATGGTAGGGAAAACACTGAAACATGTAATTGTTTTTTTATATATATTAATTTGGTTAGTGTTTAGTTAGTTAGATTATAATTTTGATGATGTGAATTTCTTTTGGAGATGAATAAAGTATGTATCTGTCTAGGCCACGGTTGTTTTTGAAGAGCTGTTTTCTGTTCACAGCTGGTTCAGAGGATCAACTCCATTTACTGCACTAAACGTGGAAAGAAGAGACTTAAAAAGCTGTCCATGTCCAATCTCGATACCTCCTCTTTGAGAGGTAAGGGCTAAACACATGTTTGTGAAATTGTTCTTTGACCCCTAGAAAAGCTTCTTGTCTGTATCTTGTCTGTCCACAGATGACAACAGTGAAAGTGAGAGCGACTCTGATGACAGGTTCAAAGGTGAGTATCACATCACCAGATTCCAGCGCTAAGGTGCTGGTCTTCTGTGAGGGTGGAACGGTTACCCATGTCAGTTTTATTTGTAAGGAGTGTCCTGTCTTGACCTTAACAAAATCTGACCACAACCTTTGTCAAGTGCATAAAATGTTAGCAGTTATTGAACCATATTTCTAGATGTTTTGGGTCTATTTTAACCTGTATACATGTCAGTGGGGCTACTAAAGTACCTTACGAACCATAACCTAATAATCTAAAACAAGTTTGTTTCCTTCCTCAGCTCATACCCAGCGGTTGTTGAAATTGCAATCAATCCTCCGACAGGCCCCCAGTTACCGCACACTGGAGCTGCAGCTAATTGAGTGGCAAGAAAGAGAGCTCTTTGAGTATTTTGTAGTTGTTTCTTTAAAAAAGAAACCCAGCAAGAACTCCTACTCCCCAGAGGTCACTTACCAGTTCCCCAAGGTGAGCTGATTTGCTCTTTCATACCTGGCATGTTCCAAATTGTATTATACTTGGGGAGGAAAGCCAGGGGATACTATTGATTCATAGTTGCTGCTACTGGCGTAGAGATCAATCAGTCTTTAAATGACTGTTGCATTTAAGATTAGCATCAGGTGACAGTAGTTTGCACTAGCAACTGTTTTTAAAGACTACATAAACTAAAAAAATGTATACTGTATCTTGAACACAACAGAACTTCTCTTACTGTGATCTTTGTGGCCAGAATGCTCCAACCTTCTTTGAACCTTCTTTGCTCTGGTTCTACAGCTTGAAAGGCCCACCAAGCAGATGAGGGAGGCAGAACAGAGGCTCAAAGCCATTCCTCAGTTCTGTTTCCCTGATGCAAAGGACTGGAGTCCCGTGTCAGAATTTTCCAGGTATGATCAAACATTTTAACACTGAGTAGGCGTTACAGGTGGTCTTCAGTATATTCTGTTCTGAATTTTGGCATTTTGTGGTTATGTATTTGCTCCATAAATTAGTTAAAAATGGAATTTTGGTCTATGAACATGAGGCTGGAAAACCAGTAACAGCAGGAAAATACACAATGGGCGAATCATGCTCAGCCACTGGGAACACCGGATTGTCGCAATCATCATAAAAAATAAAGATCGTATTGTCACATCTAACCGCAAGTTTTAAAGAGGACCCATCATGCTCATTTTTCAACACTTTGTATTGAGTTTTGGACTCATATAGAGCAGCTACATACTACTGTATTTTGGTCAATTATTTAATCTACAGTCTTGCTGAATACATTTTCTGATCATCTAAATACTATATACTGGAAATATTATATAGGCCAATACAGTTGCCTTTTTTGTATGAGATTCCGCTACATTTTCATGCTATATTTTTTGTTTTTGTGCTTCAGTGAGACTTTTTCCTTCATGTTGACTGGAGAGGATGGCAGTAGGAGATTTGGCTACTGCAGACGCCTGCTGGTAAGCTACCTTTCACCTCCCCACCCTCTCTCTCTCTCTGCACACCATGCTGAGTCTTGTTTGTTGTGACAGACCTTTTCATTTGCGCACGAGATATGGTTTTCCAGTGACGCCTTTAGTGTGTTGCTTGACCATTTGCTGAGCCTGCCATGGAGGAAAGCAAACAGACAGATAGTGTAAAGAAAAATGACAGTGTGTTAAAACCTGTACCTCAACACGTCTATCTCAACAAGTCACATTTAAATGTAGCATAATTCGCTTATGCCCTGACCTTCCCACCTTTAAAAAACAACTCAAGACCCACCTCTTTAAATCTGTTTTTAATGTCTAACCTTTTATATCTGACTGCTGTGCCCCGCCCCGCTTTTACTCATGTTTTAACTATACTCATGTTTTTACTCATGTATTAACCAATGAATGTTGTATTTTGGTGTGTCTTTTATACTGTTTACTTGTTTTATTCAACTTCATTCTTTTGTAAAGTGTCTTTGAGTATCTTGAAAAGCGCTATACAAATAAAATGTATTATTATTATTTATTATTATGATCGCTGTCTTATGAGTTAATGGCATTGAAAAAAATTCTGTATTCTCAATCTGTTTTTTGAGATGTACAGGAGGGAGGCTTACTGTGCCACACTCAGAAAACCCTTCATCTAACCCAAAATATCGTAGGCTAAACATCTCTACAGTACATGATTCCACGCCGTTTTTTACTCTTACCACTAAGTAGTAATCATGCTCTCGTTTACGAATGCCGCCTCATTATGATGTCCTCAAAACAAGATGAGTAGTGCAGCAGTAATTATACAAATAAAAAGTAATAAAGTCAACTGCTGAAATTAAGCTGTTTAAACCTGACACAATCTGATGGCTGACTTATTCTGGTTCTACTCAATGTTTCTACTTGCTGGAGATGAGTTTTGACTTGCTGCCATCATGTAGGTTTGCTCATGACAGATTTGCTGCGTCTATTAACTTTTATAAGCATATAAGCGGGAATGGCAAACCCAACAGAAACCATGAAAAATCTTTACTTTGTCATTTCAGGACGTTTCGCCTTCATCATGAGGCCACAGTGCTTTTTGTAGTGTTTTTATTGAGCTTTTTTATGAATCTGCCCAGTTTATAACTTGTGGGTACAGAGCATCACTATGTGGGATTCTGTGACTGCGGTGCTGATTTTCGGTTTGCTATAGTATATAGTATTTCAGAAAATGTTTACAGTGTACTACTCAGTCAGAGGTTCACTCGGAGGGTTGATGTAGTGAATTACTTTCATACACGTCTCCTGTGATAGATGAAAATTGATAGAAGAGGGTTTTAATGATGCTAGAACAAGAGGTGAGCCGCTCTCCTTCAGTAGCTTTGTTTCCCCCCGGCTGTCTGTCCGGCAAGTTGGCAGCAAGCGAGCATTCCTGAGGACTTGAATCAAGCTCCACACAGTTAATTTAATCATCCATTTGGAAAGGCGGAGAAGAAACAAGAGAAAATTGTATACCTAATATGGACAAGAGGTTTGGCGTTTCTTGAGGCCTTGTTCCCCGTGTGCGAGACTTTCTAGAGGAACATCACGGCCCATGTATGAGTGAACATTGGGAAGGTAGATAGCATCAGCAGAAGCAGATAAAGCACCTGTGTTTAGGAAGTGGATATCCACATAAAAAGAGCTCGCTTCAAACAAATATATATAAAAAAATTAGCTTTCAGGAACAATCTATAAACAAACATGTCCCTTTGGGTGTTTCCAATTTTAAAGTAATTCCACACCTTTTAAACAAGTGCTACTCGTTCTTTCTATGTTTTTTTGTGCAAAGTTTAACTAAAGTCATAAAAGCACAGCCTCCACTTTAAAGCTGATAAGTCTGTCATCAGCGGTGTTCCATTTGTTGTGTTCTCTTTCAGCCGAGTGGGAAAGGGCCTCGCCTTCCAGAAGTGTACTGTGTCATCAGCAGGCTGGGGTGTTTTGACTTGTTCTCCACCGTGAGTTCATGCATGCGTACCCAAGCGCACTCATGACCTAGATAAGCAGTGTGTGTGTGGTTTCATTTGTAGCGAAAGTGAATTTTGACATTGAGCTGACCTTCAGTTGATCGTCTGTTCGTTACCAGACCTCAGTTCAGAACAGGATTGTCAGCCCTTTTAATCCAAATTAGTTAAAAGTAGAGCCAAATAAATAACATGTACACATAACAATTCTTTATAATATAACAGCGTTTATAATGTTAATGAAAATTAAGACATTTTAAGTTGCACAATAAAGGTGAGGCAATAATAAGTAATAAATAAATAAGATTATTTTTTTAATAATAAATAAGATTGTGTTTCTATGTCGATTTTATTCTGTGAATGAAGCAGTCAGTGCCTTGTTTTGTATTATAGTGTATTAGGAAGGGGTTTCAATTGCTGTAACAGTCAACGAGAATTATGTGTTGTAGAGCCAAATAAGTGGCTCTCCAAAACCTCTTTCTGGGCAAGAAGCAGCTTGAAGATTAAGATAGCATTTTAGTGTCGGGTATCATTTACATGCACAGATCAAATATGAACCATAATATTCAGACCAGTATGATTATTTCCAGGCTTGCAGTGGTTAAAATACTCATTAAAGCCAATATGTGAAACCGCACTATTACCTCACAATGTCTAGATCCTGGATGAGGTTGAGCGACGACGAGGCGTATCAGCAGCTCTTGTCTACCCCTTCATGAGGAGCCTGATGGAGTCGCCCTTTCCTGCACCCGGAAAGCTCATCAAAGTCAAGACCTTTCTGCCTGGTGCAGGAAATGAGGTCAGAGCAGCTGATAGAACAGAACCCATTAATGTTGTTAATGTCATCTGAAGGGAAACTTCAGTGATAACCACCTCGAGGTTCTCTTGTTAATTGGATCCACAAACCTACATGGTAACTCTCTATGGTTGTTCAGGTCATGGAGCTGAGGCGGCCTACTGACTCCAGACTGGAGCATGTGGACTTTGACAGTCTGTTTGGTTGCCTTGGTGTTCGGCAGGTTATCCGGGTCTTTGCCTCGCTGCTGCTCGAGCGCAGAGTCATCTTTGTGGCTGATAAACTCAGGTGAGGTTCGTTTTCAGAAACACTTAACATTTTTAAGAAAAAGAATCTCCCTTTGGACATCTGTGTGGAGTCTGCATGTTCTACCTGTGCATGTGTTGGTTGTCCGTGTACTCCGGTTTCCTCCCACTATTTAAAATATGGGGACAATCCAACATAATATCTGAATATTTCAATGTCATGACTCACCGCATTCGACATTCTTCTGGTATTTTCTTGTGTTATACTCCCAAAATGATGTGCTTGTAATTTTGTCATCAGTCATAAGCAACTTTGCATTAAGACTAAATGAGTCTTGGAAAGCGGAAGACGACTTCTATAGTTTGGTGTGTCATGTGGTTCCGTCTTCGTGTCTGTTTACAGAACCACATGTCGTGTAGGGATACAGCTATTTACTAATCCGGGTCAATGTGGATGCAGATTTTTTTCTCCCTGCCAAAAAAACAAAAAACAAATCTCAGTTCCTTTTTGGACAGAGCCTGAATCTAAAATGTCCTGACTTAACTGTTATTTAGCATAGTGGCGTACAAACATACCTGATTTCCACATCATTTTTTACATCAGCCAGGGCAGAAACTAAAACACAGACTTTGGGGTTTTTTTCCGTGTGAATCCTTATGACATGAATGGAACATTGTCCATTTGTAACATCTAACGTCATTCTTTGTGAACCATGAAGTAGCCCACAAACTACGAAATGGACGGGTTACCAAAGATAAAACAGTATTTGATTTTCTTTCTTTCCCTAACAGTTTGACCTTGACTGAGGTCTATGCTCTGCTGAGTGACATTCTATTTGAGTCCGCAATGACGTTTTTCTCCACTCAATAATTACTTTTCTCTCGCTACCGGCTTGATCTGCCACAGTTGAGATGAGTCAGATAAAAGCTGTCAAAAGAGGTCACACCAATGAGTAATGAGGGGTCTCTAAGGACTCAGTCCCCTTGTTGCAGGCTCGAGGGGCGTTTCTTTTGTAACGTTTGGGGCAATGGTGGAGTGGGAGGAACTGTGAGTCTCCGTGCATCAGAGACCAGTTTAAACAAACATCAGCGAGGCCAGTGACTGCACAAGGGACGGAATGCACTTCCTGTGTGCTGCTTGACCATCACCATTTGTCTTATAATGACATATTCAGCCCTCATGTGTGAGTGTTGACACCAGCCAAAATTATCTATATTACACTACAGTATTACAAACTAGCTATAATCATGAACTAGTCAGCTAAATCTGCATGCCACTATGTGGTCACTGCATATAAGTAAGCGTGCTTACGTGCAGAGCTTGTGTGTTTTATTTTTTCTGACGTTACTGCTACATTAATGGTTTCCAAGATAAAAGGGTTACGCCCTCTGGGGTTCTGGTACGTTATTCAGTCCCAAAATATCTCCTCAGAGGAACGTGATGCATGTCTCCTCCTAGAAATGTATATCCAGCAAGAAAGGAACTGAGAGAGGAAAAGCCATTTTCGACAATAGTTCTTTGTGGAGCTGATTATTTGTTGCCATGCTGTCTGTGTGGTAACTATTGTACTGCGTTATTACATCACCGTTATGACATTTTTATTATACATGCCTTTGAGAGCAATTTATTTTTTAAGAGACCATTTGCTCTCTAGTGCATGTGCTCACAAGTTGGATGTTGAAATAGATGACATCATCATCAGCTAAGTCACCTTTGACTTAGTTAAATCAGTCACCCTGCTGATGCTGGAGGGTTGTATTGTTCTTATGCCTTATGTAAGGAAACACTCATTTGTTAGGTGCATTTCATGCATGTTAACCAAATTGTAATGGTAATGGAAATGGTTTAATTTCATTTGAACATGCATCAGGTTACAATTGACTGCATCACATAATCAGATCACAGTTCCCAATATTTTATATTTGTTTGGTACTACAAAAGGTAACCAAACTATTAGAAAAAATGGTGCATGTCTGAACCACAATAAAACACATTGTTAAAGTAATACCTAAATGAACTTAATGGCCTGTTTGATCCTTCTTATTGCCTTGGTTACATTTCAGATTAACTATACTAGAGCTCTGGTTTACAGTAGCAAAGAAGCTACTCTAAATATAAACCACAGATTACGTGTCCAGTAGAAGTCTGATTTTTATTGGCACTAAGTGAGTGCACAAAGAGATGCAGACAAAGAGGCAAGTAGAGGAAATATGAAGAAGGCAAGTCAGAGGAAGAGCAAAAAAGGAAGGGGGTGAAAAGGTAAACTAAACAATAGCTTTCTCATGACCGTGCTGAACTCATCAAGCCTTCCGCTACTTGAATTTCTCCAGTCCGTCATTCTTTTTCATCGAGCAAAATCCAAAGAATTGGCAGATTGTTGATCATCTTGTCTGTAATATCTTTATCACTTTGCTATCAGCGGTATATCAATATAGCTTGTTTCATTTATAGTTTTCCTTACAACCAAAACATTTAAAATGTTCTTCCTTTGGTGTTAAAAATGAGGGGGAGGAGGTGGGGGACCAGCTGATTTTCACATCAATATTTGTCATCACAGTCTAACCCCCACATTTTGAATATTTATCTGCTCCTTTAGGAACCTCCTTCATTCTTTTCATGTGTGCATATGGGAAGCTATTAGACTGTGAGGATGGTTGTAGCAGTATGAGAACCATAAGAGTTGTTGGCGGGAGAAGCTGCTAGACAGAAACGGGGGGCGTTGGAAGATAAATTATGTTATGGTTAAGATCTATTTTGAATATATTATGTGGCTCTGGAAAATTATTGTTGGACCGGTGTTCTATAATTGTCACTTAGCGTGCTTTCACACCGAGGTCCTATAGATTTTTTCTGCCTCAGAAACGTGAAACGTCTCCTCCTTTTGGTTGTATTCATACTTTTGAGTCTTTTAATCCTGTGTTTCTGGGGATATACACTATGCCAATTCAGTCTTAGACACAGTGAGCAAGCCTGGCAGTAAAACCACAACTAATATGTCAGGATTAGCTCTAAAACCTCAACATCGAGCAGCCTGGTTTTCATGGGAAATGGCGGAATGATACATTTACATAACTTTGTGTCATATGCAGTACATTACATTTGTGGGTTGTGCTCACAATGCTTTGGAAGACATGCTAGCGAAATATTCATTTTTAAATAATCACAATAATGAATGAATAATGACCAATTATGGCTCCCTAAATTTTGACTGACATATGCTTGTCAGAAGTGTCATGTCCGTGGCTGTTTTTTGAGCGTTTGAGTTGGATCCTCTGCTATAGCTGAGTGTGTTCCCTCTTGTCCCAGGAGTGTGTGGTGGTGGATGGACGAGTATTCGTTCAGTGTATTTGATCCTTTTAGCATCACGATGTGGGTGGTGATGTGGCTGCTGAGGTTCACATTGGGAGTGACCAGGATGGACAGGATCAAGAACAAGTACATAAGAGGGACATTACATGTTAGAGGCCTTGTAGATAAAGTCAGAGAGGCCAGATTAAGATGGTTCAGACATGTCCAGAGGAGCGATAGTGAATATATTGGTAGAAGGATGCTGCGTTTAGGAGGCGTAGATAAAAACCAAAGAGGAGCTTTATGGATGTAGTGAAGAAGGACATGAGGGTAGCTGGTGTGAGAGAGACAGATGCAGAAGACAGGGTTGGATGGAGGCGGTTGATTTGCTGTGGAGACCCCTGAAGGGAATAGCCCAAAGAGAAAGAAGAAGAAGCATCATGACGTGGGTATGCATGCATCTAACCTGTGGCCCTCAGAGATATGTGTCCCATTGCTCCCACAGCCCCATTGCTTGTGAAGTTGTCATTTAATATTACTCCGTCAAGATGACAGAGTTTAGTACTGGCCAAATACTGGAATAAAAAGGAACACACTATCCTTATCAGTGCAGATTAAGTTTCACTGTGTGTGTGAAGTCACATCAACTTTTGTTTATGCTGACAGCGAGCACAGAAAAACACGCCTCATTAAAATTTTATCTCAAGTGGGGCGTACTTGCATACCATGTTTGATCCCGGCTCTGCTCCTTGATCCATACTGATTTGGTGCTTTGCTTTGTGTGTGTGCGTGTGTGTGGATGATTGGGCCCACAGTTTATTTCCACTCTCTTGTGAAACACAGGCGGGACAGTATGTAACGGTCAAAGGGGGAGGTGGTGGTGGGGGATGGGGGGGGGGGGGGTCAGCCACTGTCAACAAGTGACGGATCGTGAGAAAGACAGACTGCTATTTGGGATCTGGATGTTATACCACAGCTGTCAAAGGGAAGCAGGATTGCTGCATTTTTGGGGCCTATTTACGTCAACAGGGCTCCTATTTAAACTATTGGAGCATGTCCAATGGCCATTACCCAACAATACATCAGGCGGACTTTTGTGTCGGTTTACATTGACATGGATACATAGATGAAGCAACATTGAGAGTGTCTCCCTCTAAGTGAGCAGTCACCCACACATTAAAGCTGCTCCACTTTCATTCGGCATTCAGTGTTGGCGGGATTCAGTAATCTTTTAAATTTGATTTTGGTACAGAGCTGCTTAAAAGTGTCATTTGACATATTCGCCTTCATTTGTTGGTCACTGCTCATTTCTGCCACCTAATGGACTGGAGTTGGGCAATCTGTTCCTGATTGAAGTAGTGCAGTGTTGTTGACCACATAGTTGGCCCCCCAACCAAGCCACAACAATTCATCATATTGTGAAACATTCATGTGTCCTGTCCAGCAAACCTACTGACATGTTTTATTTTTAATCGCCCCCCCCCCATCAGTACGCTATCCAACTGCATGCATGCTGTGGTGGCGCTGCTCTACCCCTTCTCCTGGCAACACACCTTCATTCCAGTGCTGCCGGCGTCCATGTTGGACATTGTCTGCTGTCCTACTCCCTTTTTGGTGGGGCTGCTGTCCACCTCCTTGCCAAAGCTCAAAGAACTGCCTGTAGAAGAAGTGAGTACTTTCTTTACTAACTTAATATTATCTTTATGTTGTCATGCTGTTTCCATTCCATTGTCTTTATGTCTCAACATGAACATCAACCAAAGCCATGCAGAGTTAGGATATTGAATAGGTTTAGGTTTTGAATCTAATTTAGGGGTGTCCAAAATGCGGCTCTGGGGCCTTTTTTGTCCCATGACACATTATAAAAATATACCGTAACAAGACAACCAAAAACAAGCTGAAAAAATGGCAAAAAAACCCCACAATTTTTGTTTTACAAGAATAAAGTCAAAATATATGAGAGAAAAAGTCTCACAATACATATTTGATATGAGGAAAAATAACATAATTTTAGTAGCATAGATATTAAATATTAAAAAAGAAATCTTATTCAATGATGATAACATGAGAAACAAAAACAAAAGTTGTAATTTATGGAATTTAAGAAGTTGAACTATTTGAAAAAAATAGAGCAAAAAAAATTTATATTTATATATATAGTACATAATAATAATGTACTAAATAATATAATATAATATAATATAATATAATATAATATAATATAATATAATATAATATAATATAATATAATATAATATAATATAATATAATATAATATATTCATCGCGGAGGGTGCTGGAGCCGATCCCAGCTGTCTTCGGCCGTGAGGCGGGGTACACCCTGGACTGGTCGCCAGCCAATCACATCATATAAGTATATAACATATCTACATGGGTTGGTTTACAAAATGTCAAAGTGGCCCTTGCATCCTTTAATTCTTCAGCATGTGGCCCTTGGTGGAAAAAGTTTAGACACCCCTGCTCTAATTCGTAGCCATGAAATGAATATATATGACAAAAGTATGGACACACTATTTTATCAAGACATTTGGGACGATTCTATGCTGCCAACTTTCAACAATCTAGGAAAGACCCTTTTTCAAAGATCCATCCATCCATGCATGGGTGAGCTTGGTGTAGAGGAACCGGGATGGTGAGCTAGCCCCCGTCTCAGTGACCTAAATGTCCTCCTGGACAAGAGCGTCGACCTCCTTGTGTGTTCAGTGACAGAGATGAAAAACCTTTTTCTGACATTCCATCCCCATTTTACCTGCATGCAGTATTTCACATGGACAAGTATTTCACATAGATTTCACAGCTGCAGTAGTTGTGTCCAGCTGGTCCTGTGCCTGCAGCACTGCAGCACCAGCCAACAAGTTCTGGGCTCTTATTCACTCAGCTTCTGGGTCACTTAAATAGCTCTGGCGGGCTGAGGTAGAACATCCATCTCATTCATCATTAAAAAAATATATACTGTATATACTTTATTTTCAAATCTCTGATACAAGTCTTGTATTGGATATAATCCTGTTCAATGAAAGTACGACATTCAAAATGGTGTTTTTCTTGTTCTTGCTATCAGGCATTAATGGTGGACTTGGGAACTGACCGTTTCATCAGACAGGTGTGTTTTTTAACTTGAACACAAGAACTGAAATCATAAATGTTGTTTATCTCCATTGATTGCTGGTTTTTTTTTGTTTGTTTATAGATGGATGACGAGGCATCACTGTTGCCACGGAAACTTCAGGCAGCTCTGGAACAAGCCTTGGAGCAAAGGAATGACATCATTAATCAGGACTCAGACAGCGAGTCAGATGAAGGTTTTATAAGTTTTTAATAATTTTTTTTTTTACTTGCATATTTTGACATTGCTGTGTGGAGTTTGCATCTTCTCCCTGTGTGTGCGTGGGACTCCAAATTGTCCATAGGTATGAATGTGAGTGTGAATGGTTGTTTGTCTATATGTGCCCTGTGATTGGCTGGCGACCAGTCTAGGGTGTACCCCGCCTCTCACCCGAAGTCAGCTGGGATAGGCTCCAGCATACCCCACGACCCTAAGGATGATAATTGGCATAGAAAATGGATGGATGGATATTATGTACAGTTAGTCCTGATCTTTGACATAGAGCTCCAACCGATTAACATTTATCATATAGAAAATAACTTATTTTGTTTATATTTTTCTAAACAAAAACAAGTGACATCATTAAATTAAATGGCCATTTACGGTTTAGCTTCAATTATGTGACTTATTAGTATTATTTTAGATGTAAACATCTCTCTCTCTATATATATAATACATTTTAAAATTACATTTTAAGTTTGTTTTTTTCCCTGAGTACCACTAGATAGAGCCTGCATATCACCAGTAAAATTTGTACCACAAATTAAATAACCAGAAGAATAAACTAGCTATGAAATGAACTTTCAAACTTCGTAATCTTCAATCTGTTTGGTCGTGTGCCTCTGTGAGTATTATGGGATACTATAATGACTTTAGACTGACAAAGATACACCGTCCATTAATTGAGGTGGGTGTTTAATTAGTTTTATGCTCAGTGAACGGAGAGTTTACAGGCTGTGTCGCTGTCAAGAGCAGCGGGGGTATTTTATGTCTCAAGAGAGCCAAACTTCTGTTTTTCCTTAAAACAGGCTGCTACTTAGAGACACTGCTCTTTCCCTTTAAAACGTGTCAGCATGCCATCTAAGATGATGACTGACTTGCCTCTTCTGTGTGTGTGCAGAATACAACTCCTTAAACAGTTTGGTGTCAGAGGCCTTCATCCGCTTCTTCCTGGAGACCATTGGCCACTACTCCCTGTTCATCACTCAGAACGAGCGTGGAGAGCGCCTTTTCCAAAGAGAAGCCTTTCGGAAATCTGTGGCATCCAAGAGTATCCGCCGTTTCCTGGGGGTCTTTATGGAGTCTCAGATGTTTGCAGGCTTCATTCAAGATCGAGAGCTGAGGAAGACTCGAGCTAAAGGTTAGACTCACCCCATGCAAAGAAGAGTTTATGTTTAAGGTTTTATACTGACCTCTAGTGGCTCTTGTGTGTCATGTTTCGGCTGACAGGTCTGTTTGAACAGAGGGTGTATCAATACCTGGAGGAGCTGCCAGACACAGAGCAAAGCGGAGTCAACAAGTTCCTCAAAGGCCTTGGTGAGTTCAGCTTGAAGGTTCTTGAATCATGGATACTGATCTGCTCTCAAATGTAATGTTTTTTTTCCTTGGCCCAAAAAGAAGAACGTAAAATAGTTACAGTGGAACCTTTGAGGTCAAACATAATCACTGTCTTGGGAGGCTTTCTTTTTCTCTCATAGAAATGATGGAAATAGATACAATTTTATCAAACTATCTATCCTAAAACCTTTACAATTGTACTCATGTTTTTTTTCACTTAGCCCTTTCATTTGTGATTTATATACATTCAGAATTATTTTATGAAATTTAAATCATAATTATAAAACTTTGAAAACATTGAAAACTGTTTTGTGTTCACATTTTTAGAGAGTCAACCGCCTATGACATAATAGATAATCAATTTTACTTATTGTTCCGGTTGCTATTTTGTTCACTAGCTAATGGGATGCTAACAAGGAAGGACGTTTTCTGATAAAACAAAATAAATATTAATAACACGACAAGATGCACACCATATTTTATGCTTACCAGAGACAACATGCACACCGAGGAAAAATTGTGGACTGAACTTTTTACATTATCCAAAAAACATGCTAACCGGGTCGACGCTATTTAGGTTCCACTTTACCTCTTTATGAGGCTGCTTGTCACAAAAAGTTACTGCTTTGATGTCTACTCACTGAACTTGACATATATTCTGACGTCTAAAGGCATAGTTTGCCAGAAATGTTGGTCAAATTGTGACCTTAGGGCACCTAGGGCCACGTCCTGAAAATGAAAGGATGCAATATATTTTAACTTATATTTCTTAAATTATCTTAGTCAATTATAGTAACATGTGACACTTGACATGGTTCCCATATTATAACTTTTTTCCCAACCAAATTTTCCAAAAATGTGTGCTCTCTGTTTGTACGTAATATTTAATATTATAATTCTGTGCTACTAAAATTACATTATTTTTCCTGTTACAAGACTATTCTCATAAAATTTGGGCTTTTTTCCTCATTAATATACCTTTTTTCGTAATATTGTGACATTTTTCTTGTAAAATTACAGCTGTTTTTTTCCATTTCTGATTAAATAATTTTTCTCTTTAAAAAAAAAAACCCATTATCAACACTTTCCACTGTGTTGTACATTTTCTTCTCTTAATCATGACATCATGCCCATAATATTTAGACTTTATTTTCTTAACGTTAGGACATTATCTGCATCACACAATGTGGTTGGTCCTGTTTTGTTATACTGACTAATTTCGATGGCATGTGTAACATGTGGAGATTTGTTGTATATCAAATGATTAAAAACTTGTGTAATATGTTACTGTGTAAAAAGCTATAACTGTAATTTAATATAATAGGAATAAATGATGTTACTTAGCATGACATGACTCTAAAGTGAGCTATTGAAATCATATTATGCGAGTGTGAACATGCACTCATCCTTTCAATAATATCTTTGGTCTCTTTCTAGGTAACAAAATGAAGTTTCTCCACAAAAAGAACTAAGCGCCACAACTACGTCCTGCATCTTTGACTTTTGTATTTTCTGTCAACTTGTACATACTTGACTGTGAGTCGGCCTTGATATTGGTGGCCAGTGTATGAACTCACCATGGCAGGTTGCTCCACAGCAGGTGGGCCGCACAGAAACCACTGGTGTTCTTGTAAAGAGTCTTATCAGATCGTGTATGTGACACGACAAGGGCATAAATGTACAGTCTCTATGCTTCCATGTGGTCGATTCTATTGTAAAGTCGACATGCGTGAGGACGGTCAACTGTAAACATATTTTGCATTTGTTCTTTCAATAAAAAAAACAGACTTAAAACAATTTAAATGTGTTAACTGTCATTCTCTCTCCTCTAACATTTTTCATTAAGGACACTCATGAGATCCCAGAAGGCCTTCTTGGTGTAGTACCAGCTACGGTAACCTAATTACGTCTGATGGCTGTCACTGCCATGCTCTTATTAGCTCTCTGTTGACTCTAGCTGACACGTTTCTTTTCCTTCTCCAGTCTGCAATTAATTCTTCATGTCAAGTAACCATCCAGCCACTATCTCCTTAGTGAGCGTGCAGTTGGAAGTGGGAAAGGAATACTGTACATGAATTCACTTATTTGCTCCTGCTTAACCTGTTCTGGGCCACAGGTGAGCTGGAGGTTATCCCAGCCCAGTTAGGCTGAGAGGTGGGGGTACATCCTCGACTAGTCACCAATCGCAGAGCATACATAGACAAATGTCATACTCATATTCAAATATATGAACAATGTATAGTAGTAATAGTCCCAGTATGTTTTAAAATATCATTTTTTAATTCATTCATTTTCTACCGCTTTTCCTCACAAGGGTCGAATATTTTAGTTAAATATTGAACCTTTCAACATTTCTTTGCCATATTTAGTAATAATCTACAGGTAATTCACAAATTTAATGTATTTCTTTTCTTAATTTTTCACAGTTTTTGTTAACATAGTATAATTAGTTTTGATTTAAGACAAAATTTGGCTCTCCATATGCTTGTATGGAATGACAAAATCAACCTTAAACTTGAATATGACATAAATGAATCTTGCTTTGGAGTGACAATATGAACTTAGTGTTATAATCGCTGAATATTCATTTCTGATGAACACTGTCAGAAATTACTATTTCTGAGTGTAACTGTTGATTACTATTACTAAAGTTGTATGTACTGAAATGTATGTGTAATATGTTGCTAATATGTAAACTACAAAGCACAATAACAAACATATTAACCGAGCGTTACTGTCTTCATAAAGGCACAATTATCGATACAACTCTCCCATTGTCTGAACAGTAAATATGGAATATGTATGGAAAATCTCGCGATGAACTGCGAGACTTAAAGCGCCCAAATTTGGCCCGGCTAAAGAGCGACATCCGATGGCGGTGACCGTCACTCTGGAAATGCTGAGAGCAAGGTAAAGCTATATAAACAATGCGGGGAGCTGACAAAGAATAAAGAAGAACGTGTAGAACATGTAAACGGATCCGCCTTTTGGACAAGCTTACACTGGACTGACACATATGGCGGGAGAAGAGCCTTTCAGCGGGACGAGGGGAGCTTCACATCGCCTGACGTACCTGGTAGGTAGGATGTTTACTTAGCGTGCACTCCTAAGGACTCTGATACTTAAAGTCTTATATGACACGATAAGACTTTGTGTTTATGGTGAGTTCTCGAGGGGTGGTTATGTAGTTTTTTTTTAGGACTGCGCCACGGTGCCATAATAGGTGCGTCATCTCATGCGCACTTTGTCAAAATCTGCTTGATGCTCAAGCTGCAGGCGCTGGATGGATGCGGGGGCGGGGCCTGTGTCTTCTTGATTGGCAGGCCTGTCGCTGTTGGTTGCGGGAGGAAAAGTGACACTTTTGTGCACAGGTGTAACATGTCACAATGACAAGACGTGAAAATTCCCACATTACCACACTTTCAACTGTGCCTCACACCGTGAACGACATGATTCACGTTTCAGATAGATGCTTATGTATTTGCAGCTCACAATGTGCATTTAAACTAAGCCTTCACTAGGTAAACAAACATGCTAGACACAGCTTTGTGTTATACACTGGTGTGAAAAAAATTATTCTTTTTTGCATGTTTGTCACACAAATGTTTCAGATCATCAAACAAATTTAAATATTAATGACAACACAACCGCCCTTAGCAGCAACAACTGCAATCTAGCGATAATTTGCAATGAGTCCCTTACGCTCTGTAAGGGACTCATGTGGAGGAATTTTGTCTCACTCGTCTTTGCAAAATTGTTGTAATTCAGCCACATTGGAGGGTTTTCAAGCATGAACCGCCCTTTTAAAGGTCATGCCACAGCATGTCAATAGAATACAAGTCGGAACTTTGACTGAGTGGACTTCCTGGTTCGTTTTTGGATCATTGTCCTGCTGCAGAACCCAAGTTGGTTTCAGTTTGAGGTCACCGACAGATGGCCAGACATTCTCCTTCAGGATTTTTGATAGAATTCATGATTCCATTTATCACCATAAGTTTTCCAGTTCCTGAAGCAGCAAAACAGCCCCAGACCATCACACTACCACCACCATATTTTACTGCTGATATGTTCTTTTTCTGAAATGTGGTTTTACTTTCACGCCAGATGTAATTAGTATTTCCCAAAGTCTTGGGAATCATCAAGATGTCTTCTGGCAAAATTGAGATGAGCCTTCATGTTTTTTTGTTCAGCAGTGGTTTCCGTTTTGTAACCAAAGCCATTTTTGTCCAGTGCCTTTCTTATAGTAGAGTCATGAACACGGACCTTAAAGGGGAACTGCATGTTTGGGGAATTTCACAATCCTTAGGTATCCTTAGCTAGGTATCCACTCTTCAATCTGTGAATGACGCTGAGACTAGCAATTAGCTACATATGTGTCATGTTAGTCTGCGAGATAAATATAGTTTTTCATGTTAGCTGCTACAATATTAATATTGCTGTAGTTTGGTTAATATACAAGTCAGTTATGTTAATGAAACACTGTTAGTGTTTTTTTTACATTTTTTGTGAAGGCTTTAGCATCAAAATAGGTATTTCCCATGACGCCCTTTGCTAGCTAGCTCCTATTAACTTGTTTTCTCGCACAAGAATACACAGAAAAGGGAAAGGGTTTCCCATAAGGATTGTGAATGATGGACAAAATTCCCCCCCAAAAAGTGTAATTCCCCTTTAACTGAGGTAAGAAAGGCCTGCAGTTATATGGATGTTGTTGTGGTGCCTTTTGTGACCTCTTGAATGAGTCGCTCTTGGGGTAATTGTTTGGCTGGCCACTCCTGGGATCGTTCACCACTGTTCCATGTTTTCGCCATGTGTGGATAATGGCCCCGCGGCGAAATGAAGGTGGAGAGACTGCATAGCGGGAATGAATTGCGATATTTTAACGGCAAAATTGAAAGGCACCACTGTTGTGCAAAAAATACAACTTTTTTTTTAGTTTTATAGCATTCTTTAATGCTATAATTAGTCGATTAGGTCGTGCCCAAAGAAAAAACACCAAATTACCTACATTGTGTTTGCAAAAAAATAAGTGTTAACATTGGCAGTCAACCAATTATTGATTATTTTCTAATGGCTATGTAGCATGTACAATGCGCTATTACATTTAACATTAGCGTTAGACACTTTAATTGTAATTTCTAGGCTAGAATCAGAAAAATCTAGATTTTGGCTCTGGGAGTGAGATGGAAAAGAGGCGAGCACACAATTTGCAGCAGTGGTGGTACCATATATTATAAAGTGAAAAAAACAGAATACAAATTCACAACACTAATTTAAAAATACATTTCAATGAGCTCAATTTACAAAACGCATTCATCTCATATACTGAGAGTCCCAAAACATACAACAGTCCAATGGCCCAGTAATAGAGTGTCCAGAGGTTCAGGAGTGGAGGAAAGGAGTGAAGTTTTCTACGAAGGCCAAAGAGGGACAAAAGGAAAAGGACGGCTGCAAAGCCTCCTACCAGCCCGGTCAGAGCAGAGCAGGTGGGTGACAGCTCATCAGTGAATCTGGGCTTCAACCTTCCAGGCGTGTTGCCTCAACGCAGGGTTCCTAGCTTGCCATCAAAACCTGGCCTATGTAAAATAGGACCAGCAGACATCAATTCATGTGCACACATTCTAATTACATATATAATACAAGTCGTATCATAACTTCAATTGTACAACATATTATCATTTATAATAAATAATTGCACTTATGTATTATTCATTATAATCAAACTAGTATTAATCTTATAATCCAATTAATCAATTGAAAGAACAGGCTGACAAACAAAGGTACTAATAAACGGTGCTAATGCCGTTTAGCAATGAAATGTCAACACTCACCAATTCCATAGGATCGAACACTGCTCTTTTTAGTTCAGCGTTGCGTCGGTGGACGGCCCTTATATTCCGACCACGTATGTAAAATGTTTAGACATTTTCCATTTGTAAACTTCAACAACGAAACCTTTTAAATACCTGCAGCGATTCTCCACATGCGTCCCTCACCGCTACCGGTGTGTAGTCCCTTCCGGACTATATATACGTCACTGATTGGCGGCGCACCGTCACGTGACTTGGTGAGACACCGTCACGTGGCCTAATGACGTTGCACCCCGAAACATTGTACGCACGGTAATTTTAATTAATATTAATATTATTTATTTTCTATCTTAAAATAATATTTATATATTATTTATTTTCTATCTGGGTTACAGCTATAATTGAATAAATCGATCGGGCCGTACTCATCACTGTCATTCTGCTCGGACATTACTGTCAAAAGTGTGATTTTGAGAGTGGGACCTCTGTGCTGATTGTGTAATTGTGCCAATCTTTGATATGCTGCTTCATGTAACTGTGCATAGATTAGAGGCTATCAGGAACAAGCATGTTTAGTTCAAGTGTGCTCTGACTAATTGTGTTTCAAAATTGGGTCTTTGGGTGCACTGCGGGGAATGGGTATGCTCTGAGCTCCCCACTGAAGCACCCAAGGATGTGAAATTCACCACATTTGTAGGTCAGGCTGCTGCAGAGGTTGTTGTCAGGCAGACTAATAACAGCTTCAGAGTGCATGGCAGTTTGGACAATGTTAGATTCAAAAGCCAGGCAGTGTTTTTCCTATTTCTACGTAAGTTAGTGTCTACATTAGGTCTTGTTGCACTCTGAGATGCTGTCATAGAGTTTTAATTGATTTCATAATTTTGGAGGGAGTTACAGGATGAGTGTAACCTGGTCCCATCTGGAGCATATCAGACCCTGACCTGGTTTTGGTGAGCCACGTTAGCTCCTCTGGGCCCTGTCCTCTGCTCATGCTGACAAAGGGATGTGGAAGAAGGCTTTAGCCACCCCAGTCTTGACAAGTCCAAACAACCTTCCCTGCTGGAAAACAAATGTTCCTTCTTGTAGGTCACTTGGTCTTACTCTCCTCCATTTTGCAAAATGGAGCTTCCGGCCATATTTTGCCCTACAAAAAAATAATTATCTCATCTCCCTAATTCCCAATTATTATGCACAGGCTTATTTAAGAAAAAGGAGAGTTTCCCAATTTGTGTGTGCGGTACAAGCTGGGGATGAATTTGAGTGAGACACTGCACTCTCCTCTCTCTCCTCTGTTGCAGTGAGGGGGTCCTGAACATCGGATGAAGTGGCGAGGGAGAATGCGCCGTGAGGCTGTCATGTAAGTCGTCTCCTCTGGGGCCAGCTCTCGGCGTACTCCGCTTTCTGCCTCAGGTAGAAGCGTTCAGTCTTCCTGCTGCCAAGGCGCCGGGCAGCACACGCTCCTCTACGAGAAGGCGACACTGGTCTGTCACGGAACAGAAATGGAGAAGGTAAGATTGTTGATCATCTATTCTGTTGTAGTGTTTGTTTGCTTTTTTGGGACACATTTGTGCAAAGTGGACTATAAAATTTGTATCTTGAATGAGTGTATGTACATCTCTACAAGGAATAACATAATGTAGGTGCCACTAATTTAACCTCAACCTGTTAAAACTTTGTTGTCTTCTGCTTGACTGAAATCCATTTGGGACTAAAAACAGTTCAGAGTGGAATTTGTTTAGCAGCACAGACCTTATTTTTCTCTTTGCATAAGAATCGGTATTATGCAAGAGTTTATGTTTGTGTTCCTTTCATAGAGTTTCTTCTTACCTCTGTGCTTGCTCAAGAGGGGTTCAGTTGGTTTTCTTTAATGTTTGAGCACTGTAAAAACTAAGGCAGCGTATCTATTATAGTAACTTGACTCATTCAATATCAAAGATGTAGTTTATAAACCCCAAATGCCCAATCCCAACAACATATTTATACGTTTTATAGTTTTTTTTTTTGCACCAAAGGCTCAAGGAGGTGTTGATGCAAGTCCTCACCAATGGATTAGGCTTGACAGCAATGTTGATGCCATAAAAACGGCCACTAGGTGGCAGAAGTGCCTCATGACAGGAAGAAGAATCCCTTGCATAAAGGCCGCTGTAGCATTACGTACCACATGGAACAAAATGATGCGTTGTAGGGAAATTTTAATGCATTCACACACACACACACAAACATACGCAGGAACATGCACACATATTATATTTGTAAATGCAATCTTATTTTTATGTAAAAAACCCAAAAAACCTGTGTTGTTTATGCTGTGGTATAGTTGTTTAGATATTTGAGCTGTCACAAAAGGGTATGTTTTGACAAAAAGCAAATTTTCTCCCTTTTCTAGTCAGCAACTGCTATTTTCCTGAAACTTAACAGAAAAAGGTAGAAAATGTGAGTCTAATCGTTCAAATCGTTTTGATAGGTTCCATGTTTATATGTATATGGGTGTTTTTTTTAATGGCTGGAATTTGAAGTTCATTGAATGAATGAAATGAATGGATGAATGAAAACATTATCATGTATTGATTTAAATTAAAGTACTATGTTGATAACTTTATCATTATGAGTTTTATTAACATTTATTCGATAACAAAAAAATCAATTACTTGGAAAAATACAATTACTTAGGTAACTTAAAGGGGACCTATTGTGCTTTTTCCACTTTTCTGACCTATAACGTAGTTAAAATGTTGTATTTCAGTTTCAGATAATGAGGTTTGCACATTTGGAACTGAGCCCTGAAATAAGTTTGGGATGGCTCAAAACGCTTGGTTTGAAAAGGTGTGGTAAAATGGTTCCTTTGTGATGTCACTGTTAGGGAGGATATTGGGCATGTGACCAATCACAGTGGAGTGAGCATGCCCATGATACCCCCATGACCCTAGTGAGGGTAAGCGGCATAGAAAACGGATGGATGGACTTGATTTTTAAACTCATGTCCATTTCAAAATAAATTGTATTAGTTAGTGTCAAATTTATTTTAAAAATCATTTTCAATAATGTAGAAAAGTAATTGGAATTTAATTTTCAAGTGCAATAAACTTAAAAAACAAGTGATTGAAATGTCCAAACATTGAGTCCATGCATTCTGTTTGATGGAACAGAAAAAGATAGCTCTGTTGATGCAAATCGTTGCATTGATTTTTGGGCAGTTTTCATTTTTAGCGACTGTTTGTGGCGCCCCCCTGGGTTGAAGCATAAAATGCTTTGGAAGACATGCTAGCATACATGCAAAGTTTTATAATCATTAGACAAATTGTCAATGTGAACGACTTATGGGCAATTAATTACTTAGTCTCACTCTTCTTCCTGCAATGAGCATTACATTTCAGGGTTAAAATGAGCCCTACCATATGGAAAATTATTGCAGAAAATTCCAATGTCAGTCTATATTGTCCCAAACATGTCATTTTATTGATTCAAGGTGTTTTCTTTTTTCATTAGAGTTGCTCCGAGTGCTCAGAGACAACACTAGCACGGAGCTTGTGCACACTTTGCAACAAGTGGTTGTGTTACCAATGCACAGATGTGCACCAGCACCCAAGGGCACCAGTGATGTCGCAGTACACAGACCTACTTGACCAGCGGCCAGAGCTGCAGCAGAGAGGCTCGGGCTCCATTCCTACAACTGGGCCAGGCAAGAATCCTTTACATATGATGTCATCTCTTTTCTTTTTTCTGCTAGGTAACTTTCCTGTTTAGGCTTCCCATTATCATGTTTTCCTTCTTGATGCCATGCTTTATGATCAAAAACCATGGCATCAGGGGCTGTTGTTCCAACAAACATTTGTGCACAGGTTCATTTTGTAACCTCAGTGCGGTCAAGGGAGGCAGCTGAGGCAAAAAACGAATAAGAACATAAAGTAAACATTAAAATGTTTCATTGAGCTGTATTAGAAATATATTTTTGTATGATTCCAATTTTTATCAAGTAAAGTAAACATGGCTGAACTTACAGATTTCCTGATCAAATAGAGGGAGGAAACCTAAGGTTAGCGTGGCTTCTCGGCTTAGTGCACAAGGGCCGTCTACTATCTATGTGCACACTGAGTTGGCTCATGGCACATGGCAGTTTCTGTTTGTCAGCATACGAAATTGGTTTGGGTGTTTCCAGGAGGCTATTGGGAACATTACTCCAAGTGGTGAAGATGGCTTGATGAAGGGCATCAACTGTCTGGAACTGATGGCCATTTTCATAATCTTCCCTTGCCATCCATCCCCAAATGTTCTCTATGGGATTTAAATCAGGGGAACATGCAGGATGGTCCAAAAGAGTGATGTTATTCTCCCTGAAGAAGTCCTTGGTCAAGAGAGCATTGTGAACTCCAACGTTGTCCTGCTGAAAAATCCAGCTGTTACCACCCGAGGGCCCTTAGTCATGAAGGATGCCTGCTGAAACATCTGCATGTAACCATCAACCATTTGACGACCCTGCACTACCTGAAGCTCCAGTGTTCCACTGAATAAAAAAGCACCCCAGATCATGATGGACCGCCCTCCACTGTACCGGGTAGAAAACATCTCAGGTGGGATCTCCAGGCGGGGATTCACTGTAAATGTGCTGAATCCCTGATGAGTGCCATGTAAATGTTGTAAACTGTTTTCAGGGCAATCCTTTATGTTGATTAGCTGATATCAGTCTTTCTACCTTACGCACCATTGAATGCTTTTCTAGCTGCCTTGCTACAGCCGCAGTTTGGTACATTCATTCATTCATTCATTCATTTTCTACCGCTTTTTCCTCACGAGGGTCGCGTGGGGTGCTGGAGCCTATCCCAGCTGTCTTCGGGCAAGAGGCGGGGTACACCCTGGACTGGTCGCCAGCCAATCACAGGGCACATATAGATAAACAACCATTCACACTCACATTCATACCTATGGACAATTTGGAGTCGCCAATTAACCTAGCATGTTTTTGGAATGTGGGAGGAAACCGGAGTACCCGGAGAAAAGGTCTGCGCGCTAACCACTCGACCGCCGTGCCGCCCCAGTTTGGTACACTACACCTTTATTTTGTTAGTTTTACCACCCTGGTTGCATAAGCAAATTGTGAATAGCGTGATGTCATAGTATCAGTACAATGTGTAAAATTACTATTCTAAAAGTAACAATTCAACACAGTAACACTCCTATTGAGTAGATAAATTCCCCATGCCACTATTTGACAAAGTATTATATGCCTTTTAGCAATACATGTAGTTATAGAGTAGATAATGGTTCCTGGATGCCTATTTTAATCACACCTTTATTTAAACACGTGTCCCAGATTTTTAAAGAGGCTATAAGGTTTCATTTACTTGCTAATTTTAGCGTGTTGCTATTTAAAGAGACTCAAGAAGAGTAGCAGCAGTTTTTGTAGACCTCTATTTTATGCTCAACAGTCCTTTATTGCAAAGCTTACTGCTGCTTTGTGTAGCGTGAGAAGAGCTGACGGACAGGATGTGGTCAGTCACATTGGCTTTATACTCACTGAACGCTACTGCGCGTGTCAGCCACATAAGTGTGATCACGCAGGCTGGAGTGGGTCGGCCGAGGTAAGGCGGCCAGTCGAGAGCAGTAAGGCTGCTTTAATCAGCCGCCATGTTAGCCGTTGTTGGCCAACAGTCTTCACACTGGCCTATTTTCAAATGTTTGAAAGATATTTTGGAGTGCAGCTGGCTGTTGCATCAAAGAAGCCATTTGACAGCGTGTAATATTGTTTGTCACTCAGATCTCTCTTAAATAGTTTTGAGTGCAAACTTAAATTGCAGCCTCATTTCATGCAATTGCATGGTCTTTGCAGCGGAGTATAGTTGCGGGTTGAGATGTTGAAAAGTGATTGTAAACACATTCCTTCACATTATTAGCTGTGGTCCCCATTTTGACAGAACATGCTTTTAAATGATCTTGGAAATTGAAAGTCTCTTTAATGGCGTGCTCCAACAGTAAAGACTTGAATGGTCAACATCACATTCCCAAGTCAAACATTTAGGTGTTTAGTCAGTTCTTCATAAAACAGCATTTGGAATCTCCTTACAAAAGCTCATTACAATGGTGACATCATCATGAAGTCGTTATTTGCTGTAAACAAAGGTCATTCAAAGGTTGTTATTTTTCTTCATATTTTAACTTAAAAATTTAAAAAAATAGCTGTCCGATCACCTGGAAATACACTCACAGGTCACTTCATCACCTAAACAATCCATCCATCCATCCATTTTCTTTACTGATTATCCTCACAAGGGTTGTGTGGGTATGCTGGAGTCTATTCCAGCTGACTTCGGTCGAGAGGCGGAGTACACCCTGGACTGGACACCCTAACCCATGGGTCTCAAACTCGCGGCCCACAGGATGCTAGTTTGAGGCCCCCGCCTTGATTTTTTAAAATTTTTATGGCGGCACGGCGGACTAGTGGTTAGCGCGCAGACCTCACAGCTAGGAGACCAGGGTTCAATTCCACCAGTGTGGAGTTTGCATGTTCTCCCCGTGAATGCGTGGGTTTTCTCCGGGTACTCCGGTTTCCTCCCACATTCCCAAAACATGCTAGGTTAATTGGCGACTCCAAATTGTCCATAGGTATGAATGTGAGTGTGAATGGTTGTTTGTCTATATGTGCCCTGTGATTGGCTGGCGACCAGTCCAGGGTGTACCCTGCCTCTTGCCCGAAGACAGTTGGGATAGGCTCCCCCCCGTGACCCTCGTGAGGAAAAAGCGGTAGAAAATGAATGAATGAATGAATGTCAGTGCATCCCACACGAGTTTGATATGGGTGCCGTATGGTATCATGTACCCAAAAATGACAGCACAAGTGACGCCATTTTGCCCCGCCCATACCATGATACACTCTGGAGGCCGGTTCCAACGCTTCTTACCGGGAGGACCTGCTCGCTCGGGTTAGCTAACTCCACGGTGGGTACAAACAAAATGCAGGAAATTATTTGGTATAAAACTGTAAATTAAAAAAAAAAATATTTATTTATTTATTTATTTGCGGCCGAACCTCACCCAGACCTTAGCTCCAGTGGCCCCCAGGTAAATTGAGTTCGAGACCCCTGCCCTAACCACTATTGTTAGTTCCTCAGTAACCTCAGTATTTTGTGTATACCTTATTATTATACCGTAAAGTGTCAATCAAAAGTAAGCATTATTATTTTGGAAAGCTACATATTTGTCTTCGATTATATAGAATCTAATTACATTGTGAAGGTGTACCTAATGAAGCAGCCATTTTTTGTGCAGCCACACATCCTGCAGATGCTTGGCCTCTCGAGCTGTGAGCGTGACTCACCTGTCGACTGGCTGCTAATTGCCACCATCCTCATTCTGCTCCCTTATTTTTTTTTTCAGGTGCAGGGTCGTATCCTTGTTCCCTCCTCATGTGCCACTCTCATAGACAGCAGCCCCTGGAGCTGTTTTGTGAGTCATGTGACCTCCTGTGCTGCAGCAGCTGTCACCTGTCCTCACACAAAACCCACAGGTCAGTCCTCGCACACATAAACATACACATAATACAAGGACACTGCAAAGAAGGGCTCGGCACAGGTTAAAAACTTCCCTGTCACTTTTATCACCAGCATCTGCATAAACACTACCTTGGCCCACCTAATATTCATTAAGTATGCATAAGCTTTTGTTTTTGGTCATGATATAGTCTAGTAGTTGGCTATAAGGTCACCTGCACCCAGGAAAAACACCATGCCTTCTGGCGTTGTTTATTAATGAACTTCCTGCTGTAAATCGTGCACCTGTCATGTGTGCAGGGTGGTGCAGATTGGGAAGGCTCTCCAGGATCAGCGGTGGTTGTTTGAAAGCCTGATGGTACAGGTAGAAGAGAGGAGGTCTGCAGTGGAAAACAACGCAAAGCAGATAGAAGACAGGTTGAAACCACCATCATTTTTAACATTTTTAACACGTGCATTCATCTTTACTCCGCAGACACTTCATGAAGTACACCTTCACAAATATAAATTCGGCTTTTAATTGCATAATAATGCCCAGTCTTGATTTATTTAACAGTATGTTAGTAATTTTGCTTCCACATGTAGCTTTAAAGGGCTTTTCCCACTGTTCTGACCTATAAATGTTGTTAGAATTTTGTATTCCTGTGTTAAACAATGCCAAAGTTTCAGATAATAAGGTTTGTGCATTTGGAAGTGAGCCCTGAAAGAAGTTTGGGATAGCTCAAAACGCTCGGTTTCAAAAGGCGTCGTAAGATCGCCCCTTTGTGATGTCACAGAGGGGCGGAAGTCCGGACTTCCAAACCGGAACTACTTTTATGTACTCTCTAGCGTGATTAACCACAGCGGAGTGGGCATGCCTGAAGGCGGGCCGGGTGGGTGGAATACATTAAAACAGAATGTTTTCGCAGGAACCACGAAATCCAAAGATATAAAGCTGAATAGGTACAGATTCTGGAGGAAAGCTTTGTTTGTTGGTTATTCTGTATTTAGATACTCTATCGGAGTCCACAACTCAATACAAAGGCCCAAAAATGAGCATAATAGATACCCTTTAAGAAGAAAAAGTAAAATGACAATTATAGAAATAATAATATTACATAATGTAATCTTTTTTTAATTTGCAGTTTAACAGCTCGGTATAGTATTACAGAATTATATAAAATTCGAGAAATATATGGAAATTATTATTTTTTAAACTGTACAAATATAGAGTCAATTAAATGTGCTTCTAAATATAATAAAAACATTAAAAATCTTTCAGTAGTATGTAGTGCAGTTTACTAGAAACGGTTCAGTACACCACTATAATAAACATTTTGTTAAATGAATATGTCCCTGGCGGCATTAATGTCTTTATAGCTTTGCTCTTGCACAAAATGTCCTTATATTCTGCAGGTCTACTTATGTTGTGGCATGTGAATTCACATTACAATTCTCTGCAAGTTTTTTTTTTTTTTGGCCTGCCAGATGAGATGTATTTTTTTCTTTCTGTCTTTTTGTAGGGTTCATGGTGTCAAGATTGCACACAGGAAGGCCGAAAACCAGATTAAAATGGCAAAGATGATCATGATGAATGAGCTTAACAAACGAGCTAACCTATTAATAGAGCAACTAGAGGTAATTACTTTTCCTCTTTCTTTCCTTTTTATCTCTCAGCCAGCCAGTGAATGTAAATGCAAAGAATCAGTAAGGTGCAATCAGTCCTGGAAGCAAGCAAATGAGAGCTCATAATGATCTGTCAAAGCAGCTTAAAGTGGGAAATACAGGAAGGGAGGAGCCAGAACCAGAGAGCGGCTCCCGGTGTGTCACATGAGACTGGATATACTGTATGTCATTGTTTCTCTGCAGAAAATCTCTGAGGACTTTCAGCAGCGTCTGGAGGACCAGCTGCAGGGGGCGATAGAGACATGTGGCCAGCTGGACCATGTGCAGAAATTCATCAATTGGGCTACAACCCACCATTGTCGGGGCCCAGTGCTCTTCAGCAGTAGAATGGTACACCAATAAAATAGTCCATATATGTTCACTTTTGGTGGGAAGTCTGCAAAACATGCACAATTAAAATAGTTTACATTAGCTTTATAGAAATGCATATTTGAAAGTAGAATATCTTTAATGATAGATGATCACGGATACGAACCACCCTCAAATTATTAATGGTTTATTTCAATTAATTCAATTAATTCATTAATTCATTTTCTACCGCTTTTCCTCACGAGGGTCGCGGGGGGTGCTGGAGCCTATCCCAGCTGTCTTTGGGCGAGAGGCGGGGTACACCCTGGACTGGTCGCCAGCCAATCACAGGGCACATATAGACAAACAACCATTCACACTCACATTCATACCTATGGACAATTTGGAGTCGCCAATTAACCTAGCATGTTTTTGGAATGTGGGAGGAAACCGGAGTACCCGGAGAAAACCCACGCATGCACACGGAGAACATGCAAACTCCACACAGGGTGGAATTGAACCCTGGTCTCCTAGCTGTGAGGTCCGCGCGCTAACCACTCAGCTAACCGTGCCGTGCCGCCCCTACCTGGAACATATCATATTTTATATACTACACTGAATATAAAGTGAGGGTGAAGTTTCCCAAATATTTTCCGATATACTGTACATGTATTACTAACCAGCTCATGGAATACGTATTTATCTTCTGATATTATTCTTTGTCTTTTAGATTTCTCTGCAAATCCAACAGCTGCTTGACTCCTCACTGCAGTCTGATACTTGGAGTCCTGTCAAAATCAAGTTCAACTGGGATGCAAGCTACTGGACAAAGCAAATGTCTTCATTAGGTAAAATAAACATTCCATATTGCACATTACTTACCAAACCAGATGAGAATGTAGTGTCTTATAACTGAATTTTGATATGGTTTGTCAAGGTCTTGGTTTTACGTTATGTTAGCCGTTCTTTCTATTTTGCAGTTTGGTTTTATGTTTACTTATTTTTGTTAACTTTAAGAATCATTGCATGTAAATTTACTGTATTGTCCACATACACGTCAACACTGAGTTTACAGTAATATGACCCCTTTATTATTCAGGTCAGAACTGTACTTTTCTAGAAATGGCCTGTTGCTTTGGTTTGCAAATCCCGGAGTAAAAAACATAAAAATTGTGTAAAAATTGTAAAAAAAAACGTATGGTCGGAATGTGGACGCTAACATTTATGTCTTACTCTTATACTGTAACTGTGCAGGCCAACTGACTGTAGAGGGTGGAAGCTGTCCCTACCCTCAGGGCCTGGCCTGCTCCACTGTTCTCAGGCCCCAGCCTATCACATGCTTGGCTCTGCCACCCGTGTGCCACAGAGGACGAGAGTCAGCCTGCGGGTACCAGATGTGCTGTGAGCCCCAAGTGTGTTGCCTGCATGGCATCACTTCTCAGTCAGATCTGGACAAGAGCCAGCTAGGACCTCCACTCTACAATTCAAGCTATGTTCCGTCTGCCGCTGTCCCTACTTCTCGGGTGCCGAGTCAGCAGTTGCAGAGGTGCTGGGACTCAAACGACTCCTCTGCTTTGCAAACATCTTCACAATGCCCTTCACCTTCACTTGTCCCCATCATGGGACCCATCCAGATTAATTGTGGTCATGCACCACAAGTAAATGCATCCCAGTCTCTGCCTGAATCTCATCTCTATCACCATCACCAGAGAGAGTCTCTTCCAGTCAGCCTTGGTCAGATGAGTGCAGACCACCAGAGGTCACGTCAGAGCCAAATGCACGACACGTGTCCTCACAAGTTGTCAAGCAGCACAACTGTGCAGGAGGCGCTCGGTGATACAGCCGTCGACCAAGACGTCACGTCTGAGGAGAGCTGGGAGGAGCGATGCAGAGTGGAGGAGAGTTGTGAACAAAGAGCCGTTGCTGAACATGAGGAGACGCAGCCCGGCAGAATCCAGCCAAGTCCTGTCCAACAACAACAACAGAACTTTCAGGATGCTCCAGAAGCAGAGAAGAGAAAAGAGCAGCAAAGGACCGGTCCTGCACAGACACTACGAGGTCAAACAAATACCCGGGTGAGAGACAGTGTTCCCAATCATGAAATAATAGAACATGTGATGTCTGCTGGGCGTTACATATCATTAACAACAGCAATCACTACATTCATTCATTCATTTTCTACCGCTTTTCCTCACGGGGCTCGCGGGGGTGCTGGAGCCTATCCCAGCTGTCTTCGGGCGAGAGGCGGGGTACACCCTGGACTGGTCGCCAGCCAATCACAGGGCACATATAGACAAACAACCGTTCACACTCACATTCATACCTATGGACAATTTGGAGTCGCCAATTAACCTAGCATGTTTTTGGAATGTGGGAGGAAACCGGAGTACCCGGAGAAAACCCACGCATGCACAGGGAGAACATGCAAACTCCACACAGAGATGGCCGAGGGTGGAATTGAACCCAGGTCTCCTAACTGTGAGGTCTAACCACTAGAACACCGTGCTGCCACAATCACTACATGAATAAGGTAAAAAAAAATTCTCAAAATTGAAATATTAATAACAGACATGCAGTACATCTACACAATACTCTGTGTTGTACTCATTCAATCCAGTTTCTTTGTCAACAGGCAAAGACAGAAGGACACAAAGAAAATGTTATTTAGGCAACAAACAAGCTAAAGCCAACCTCAATAAGAAATATTGATGCTGGCAGCCAGGCAATCTTTCATTTACTTGGCTGACATAATGTAAAAGGGAGCAAGATGATTCCATTTTAATTAAAATCTGCAAAGGCCTGGAACTAAAAACACACTCTTTAGTTTATTGCCAGAATGATTACTTCCCACAGCTGACAGCTCGCCTGAAAACAGATGGTACATCAAAAACTAGCTTCTGCTTTTATGAAGAAAGGATGACTGGAAAACAGTTTCACATTTCACTGCAAAGCATCTAAGAATCTCGGAGAGAACACAGTATCTTTTTACTGCCAGTATAACATAATTGCTCCCCCTAAAAATTTGGGTGATGCTTGATCACAAACACAGGGATTCATTGTTTCTGCATCACAGCCTCCAAATATGACATAAAACCACTTGAGCGTAATCATTTATGTATTTAACCTGCCATTAATGAGCCGCTGAGGGAATAGCGTGAGTATTATTCAGCTCTGTTAGTACCCCGAGATATATTCCTACATTCCCCATCATTTTCCAAAAGAAGGATTAGAGTCTATTCTGCAGTGCAGTCACAAGCTTTCATACGTCTCCTCAAGAAGCATGGATCAGGTGAGTGTTTAAATCGTGTGATACTCTGACAGCCTGACCTCGATATGGAAAGAAGGATGTGTAAAAAAAACAAAAAAAAACTGTGAGATGCATACAGTTGAAGAAACAGCTTCAGGTTTTAAATAATCTTGAATAAACTCATTTGCATGGTAATAAAGGAGAGAAATTCAAAGAAATTAGAGAATTCTTATGGCCAGAGAGTAAACAGAGCCTCAAATTAGGAGATGAATAACAAGTGAAAAACAAGTGAAAAAAAATCATGCTGTCAGGAAGCAGGTGTGGCCCCAACTGAGAGGGGAGACTCACTGGTCATTATTGTTGTGTTGTGTGCAATGCACAAATTTGTGGTACACACTAAAAATTATCTTGTGACGTTAAAGGGAACATTCATTCATTTTCTACCACTTATCCTCACGAGGGTCGCGGAAGGTGCTGGAGCCTATCCCGGGTGTCTTCGGGCAAGAGTCAATGGTACACCCTGGACTGGTCACCAGCCAATCACAGGGCACATATAGACAAACAACCATTCACACTCAAAACGCTCGGTTTGAAAATGTGTCGTAAAACCGTTCCTTCGTGATGTCACAGACGGGCGGACTTCCTCATATGGTTGATAGTTAGGAAGCACTTTGGGCATGTGACCAATCACAACATAGTGGGCATGCACAGAGGCGGGCCGTGGATGAAATAAATTAAAACAGACCATTTTGGCAGGAAGTACAAATCACAGAAAAATACAACTGGAATAGATACAGATTCTGGAACAAGATTTTCTGTGCTGGTTATTGTGTGTAGCTGCTCTATAGGAGACCACAACTCAATAGAAAGGGTTGAAAATTTAGCATAATAGGTCCATTTTAAGTATGTATCAACCACTTAAACACATGGGCTTTGGGTTCTGACCATGTCTTGTTGTTGATTAAAAGTAAATTACACTTCACAACAGTAGGGGGCATCCAGGAGCAAAAAGCAAAACAACCTATTTTTGCTTACATCTGCTTTAATGAGGGGAACACCCTGCACTTTGATTGGATCATCGTGAATTGGTGCTTTTATTGCATCAACAAAAGTAATATATGCATCTGTGTTTCTGACAAACCACTTCCTTTGAATTCACAATAACAGGCTCTGAGTGATGTTTTTGTTCACGATATGCACGCATCCTACCCGTCTGGGGTTCATTGCATGAACAGGTGCATCCGTGCGTGTGGCACTGTTTGAAACACTCTTCAGTTGTACACGCTTGTGTTCCGTACAGAGATCCACATCCCTGGAGGTGTCTGTGACATCCAACAATTGCGGCTCTGATGTACAGCTGTGCAGGCTCAGACCGAGTTCAGTGTGCGCTGGTGGGAAGCAGCGTTCCCAGAGCATCCCTGCAGAGCTAACATCATCACCAAGTGGTTCCTATTCTGAAAGGCCAACAGGATCTACTCACAGCTGTGAAGCTGAAGTTGCAAATACGGTAACAAAGAAGATAAAGGTGGTAGTGCCTCTCGAATGGCCAGTCCATGATTAAATTCTCTACAGGTCAAAATGTACATACTTTGTGATGGTGATTGTTTTGTCTTCAGTATGCCAGTGTAGACCCCAGGCAGAGAAGAGCTTCAGATGGTGTGCTTTGCGTTGTCAAGGAAACATCAGCTGACATCGTCATTACCAGGAGCCGTCGGTTTCCGTCACTGTCCTATAAAACAGAGCCAGGTGCTGTGCAGTGACTTCATCGTACAATCACTTCCGAATAAGATGCAAATTTGTGACTAGATGCTCATCATCTCTTTCTTAGATCCTTCTTGCGTAAATGATGAGGCTCGTTATGATGCCAAGGAAAAGTGCAGCGTTTCAAGAAACAATCACAACAGGTGACTTTGTGTGAACAGTGGTGATTTTTTGGAAAACAGGGAATCGAGTTGTATCATTTGTTGTTCCTCTGAAGCTGCAGAGATGCTGAAAGAGACTCTGGAAGAGCCAGAGTTCCAGTAGTTTGCCTTGAGCGCCTGAAAGTTCTGATCTCTCAACTTCCTCCACATGGAAGACGGCAGAGCGACCCTTTGCCTGCAAGCACGACGGAGAAGAGTGAAACTTTGCCGCATGTACCACAAAAGGTATGTTGAATACTATAGAAAATGATCATATGATCCCACAGGGGCAAATTATTTGTTTTAAAGGGGAATTACACTTTTTTTGCCCATCATTCACAATCCATGTGGAACATGAACACATACAGTCATGGAAGAACTTATTAGACCACATTGTTTCTTCAGTTTTTTGTTCATTTGAAAGCCTGGTACAACTAAAGGTACAGTTGTTTGGACAAATATAACAATGACAACAAAATAGCTCATAAGAGTACATTTTTTTTGGAAGTACAATGTTATAGTTATTTATGTAAGAATAGACGTGATTTTGGAAAAATCAAGACCATGGAAGTTGCGGAATATTATCTTGTAAATTAAACTCTTATGAGTTATTTATGTTATTATTGTTATATCTATCAAAAAATATACCTTTGGTTGTATCGGGCGTGAACAAAGTTCACAAAGTGAACAAATAAAGTGAAGAAACAAGGGTGGTCTAAGAATTTTCTGTGAATAATAACACAAGAAAACAAGTTAATTTGAGCTAGCTAACAATGTTGTCATTGGGATACACCGATTTCGACCATGAACCCAACGGCGGTGACCCGTGATGGGAGAAGCCACGGGAAAAGAACATTGCTATTTTTGTATCACCACCCTCGACCATCTCTGTGTGGAGTTTGCATGTTCTCCTCGTGCATGCGTGGGTTTTCTCCGGGTACTCCAGTTTCCTCCCACATTCCAAAAACATGCTAGGTTAATTGGCGACTCCAAATTGTCCATAGGTATGAATGTGAGTATGAATGGTTGTTTGTTTATATGTGCCCTGTGATTGGCTGGCGACCAGTCCAGGGTGTACCCACAGACAGCTGGGATAGGCTCCAGCACGCCCGTGACCCTTGTAAGGATAAGTGGTAGAAAATTAATTCATGTTTTTGTATCAACACATTGTTTTTTTCTTCTGATCCTTCTTAGATCCAAATATATGAGGTAGACCTGATTGATTGTGTTAATGTTCTGTTCCTAACAGGGGGTGTCTAGAAGCCCTGAGACCACAAAGACCCAGTCAGTTGCAGTGTCGCTGTATACACAAAAACATGACTTGCTCACAGCTGACAGCGAGTGGGATCCTTGCACACGGGCTTGCTCTCCTAAAGCATCCACGCTGACATCTGCTGACCCTCAGCGCAGTCACTCTACAGTTGATGTTGACTCTGACTCTGATCCCAGGTCAGCCTCAGAAGAAGCTGTTGTCTTTCAAATAGACTCGCAACTCGACTCGGATACATCACCAGAGTTTTCATCTGAGGCTGAAGTGGACGGTCCAGACAAGGAGGATCAAGCGCTGAAATGCCGCAAAGGAACTGGCTTTGTGGAGGAATCTGAGCCTAGTCTTGAATGTGATGTAGACCCAGAATCAGCTTTCGAAGCTGGATCAGATGATGGGCTAGGAGGACCAGATGTTGATGCAGAGTCAGGTGCTGCAGACACAGAGTCAGATGCCCAACCAGACTTTGACCCCATAGTCCAGGCAGAAACAGATTCAGATCTTATGTCTGATCAGCATCTGGACTCTCAGGGCTCTGTGGAGTCTGAACTCGACATAGAATCGGAGCACGAACAAACAACTGATGACCCACAACCTCTCCGCTCTGACTTAGAGGAAGAGTCCCCAATTGGACCTGGTCAGAGGCCACTTCTGATCGCAAACCCAAGGAGCGCAGAAGACGTTGAGGAGGACAACGTAGAAATTGAGAGCGAGGACTTCTGTGCCGTGTGTCTGATTGGCGGAGAGCTTTTATGCTGTGATCATTGTCCAAAGGTGTTCCATCTGTCGTGTCACATCCCGCCTCTTATGCGGTTTCCTGTGTAAGTGACCAGTTCTTACTATCACTGATCAACCCCTGACCCTTTAACCATGTGTTTATTTGTTGTCTTGTTAAGAGGTGACTGGCTGTGCAGCCTGTGTAGAGATGTTGTCCAGCCGGTGGTCGAGTATGACTGTGAGAGCAGAAGAACATCAGGGGAGCACACATCAGTTCATGGCTTATCTGCATGTGATCAGAGAGTAAGTGACTGATCGTGATTAATTTTCTGAAGGTTTAATTTCCAAGTCTAAGTCTTTTTTTTTTGGTCTGCTTTCTGCAGAAATGTGAGCGACTAACCCTCCTGATCCTCAGTAACATGCTGAGCGCTCCTTTCCATGAGCCCGTCAGTCCACTTGTGAGTGTTTTTCATGTTTTCTCATGAAGTAAAAGTCTGTGGACAGTTCTGTGTTGAAAAACTAAGCTGTAAAGCAGGGACCTCAACCGGCCGGTTCAGCCCCGTCCAAGGACTAGGGCTGGACTACCATACGGTGGTAGCTTGTCCAGCCAGGTGGTTTTGGTTAACATTCAAAATTTTTGCTAAAATTTTGCCTTGGCTTGCATACACCTGCTTGTTTAGTGTAAAAAATACCATCCTGTTTGTTTACGCTGCCATGTTGGATCACATGACCAAGACGAAATATTGCGATACCAAAAAAAAAAAAAACTTTTTCAAACTTTTTGAAGGAAACTCCTTTCTTGAGAAACTTGGAAGTCTATTTCTGAATTTCTGGATTTGGGATCCAACACATATGGCTGTTTCTTAAAAACGGACATTTAAAAAAGATAAATCACCATTTATTATCAACTCCGATAATGTTTGTCAACTCTTATAAAGTTCGGCAGCTATCTGGAAGTCCTCGTGAGCACTTGGGAGTGTGACCAACCACAGCGGAGTGTGCGTTCCTGGAGGCGGGCCATGGGTGGAATACATTAAAACAGACCGTTTTCATGGGAAACACGAAATCCAAGGAAATACAGCTTGAATAGGTGCAGATTCTGGAAGATCTAGAAAGCTTTCTGTGCTGGTTATCGTGTGTAGTTGCTCTATAGGAGTCCATAACTCATTACTCATTATTATAGATCCCCTTTAATTCATCTATGGGAAGGTGTATGTAACCACAAAATGCTTCCTTGTGTAGGCTCGTCATTACTATCAGATCATCAAGAAACCCATCGACCTGTCTGTGATCCGAGCCAAGCTCAACAAGAGGAGCACACAACAGTACAACTCACCTGACCAGTTTGTGGCTGACATCTATCTCATGTTCAACAACTGTGCCAAGTTCAACTATGTAAGTTGTCAGCGCTACAGACGTCTGAGTTCATTCGCTTCATGATGATTGCTGATGATCATTGTGTTGCCTCGTTGTGTTGGACCCAGCCTGATTCAGAGGTGGCGCAAGCAGGCCGCAGCCTGGAGGCCTTTTTCGCCACCAAGCTGAAAGAAGTTTTCCCAGGAAGAGTATTCCCATCACTTGAGATGGACAGTGATAGTGATGAGTATGACGAGGCGTACCGAGCAGCGGATGGTGGATTCCCCTGGCCAGAGAGGAAGGAGCAGTGCCACAGGAAGAGGAAGAGAAGACAGTCGCTTAAATCAAGAAGACATCACTTCTAACTTGTTTTTTTTTTTTTTTTTTGAGGAATGTTTGTGTTTTGGGGGCGGCAAGGGGGTCGAGTGGTTAGCGCACAGACCTCAGAGCTAGGAGACCAGGGTTCAATTCCACCCTGTGTGGAGTTTGCATGTTCTCCCCATGCATGCGTGGGTTTTCTCCGGGTACTCCGGTTTCCTCCCACATTCCAAAAACATGCTAGGTTAATTGGTGACTCCAAATTGTCCATAGGTATGAATGTGAGTGTGAATGGTTGTTTGTCTATATGTGCCTTGTGATTGGCTGGCGACCAGTCCAGGGTGTACCCCGCCTCTCGCACCAAGACAGCTGGGATAGGCTCCAGCACCCCCCGCGACCCTCGTGAGGAAAAAGTGGTAGAAAATGAATGAATGAATGTTTGTGTTTTTATTAGGCTGTGCTGCCTCAATCCCAGCGTTTGTGACGGTATCTGTGAAAGGATTGCATGTTCTCCCTGTGCTTGCATGGGTTCTCCCTGCGTACTCTGGCTTTTTCCCACAGTTGAAAAACATTTCTGTGTGGATAACTGACGCCTATAGGTGTGAATGATTTGTCTATCGCTATGTGTCATCTCTGTGATGTGACTGGTGATCAGGACGCTGTCGCTTACCGTAATGCCCCTTTTCCACTGCATGGTACCCACTCAGACCACCAAGGTTCTACTCACAATTGTAGCATTTCTACAACTTCCAGTTAATAGTAGGTACTGTTCTTAATGTTCTATATACCGTAATTTCCGGACTATAGAGCACACCTGATTATAAGCCTCACCCACTACATTTTTAGAGGAAAACCGATTTTGTACATACACAAGTCGCACCTGTATATAAGCCGCATGTGCCCACATTAAAACATGTAAACATATTTACAAAGAAAGACGGTACACATAGAGAGTTTTCAAAGTTTTAATAATATAACTTAACAATAATAATAATATAACTTTCTTCACAAACGGTGCCTGTGACGCGGCAGTAAAACGGTAGCAACATGCTAACAACACGCTAGCAACACAATAGCAACACAGTATAACAGGTCTGGTAAAACAGGTCTGGTAAAAGAACATACTGGTAAAAAATCACGGTAAGCCGTCATCTTCCCCTGAAAGCTGCGTCATATGCCTTTCTTTTTGCATTTTCCATGATGAGGGTATGTTCACGCTAATTTCATTTATACACAAGACAAGAAGTTGCAGTCTTCCTCGACGCATATATTCCACCGGTCTTCATCTTACCTTTTCTACTCGAGAGCCCCTGGCGGCCGTTAGAAGAATTACATGAATTGGACGCATCACTGAATAAGCCGCAGGGTTGAAAGTTTTGGGAAAAAAGTAGTGGCTTATAGTCCGGAATTTACGGTAGTAGGTGCTCCAGGCATGTAAGTCTAACTATATGGGTGAAGTAAACTACCGCTGGTCAATCATTGGTCAAACGGACTTGTCAACGACACATCACTTTAGGATGCATGGCTAGAAATGACATAAATACACACAGTAATATTCGCTCACCCTGTTGTTGTGCCTTAGAGTTTTGACGCTGCAGGATTATACTCCGCAGTCTCCATTTTGTTGCAGTGGCCCATCTTGCTGCCCTCAAGCCCAATTCACATCCGACGCGTAACTTTAGATATTGACATTAAGTCAATCAAGTACACATAATCATGTGTCCTTTTCTTTCGTGAGCACATGTACACAATGAATTGAAGTACAGAAACTTGTACTTATACAATATAGTTAAATACAGCTGTATTCCAAAAATGAGCAAAGAAGCGACAGAGCTGAGGGATACGTGACGCTGCACCGACGCCTCTAAAATCTACACGTGTTCAACGCTAGGCGGACTTAACGCACTTGATGTGAATTTGGGGTCAGTTTCCTCTTTGTCATATTCATATCTATGTTGTTGTTAGTCTCTTGTCTTGATGTGTCTCATGCAAATACAGTAGATACAGTAAACATAACATCAACACAAGGTTGTGGTCTGCAATAAAATCACATTACTGTCATCTGATGGCAGGCAATATAATAGCATCTAAACTGACATGGAACACTCACGAAAAAATAGACAACAAGCAGGAAATTGAGTTAGCGTTTTACGTCATGTATTATAAAGCACAATTGTAACTACTACAAATCTTATTTTGCCCCTCGATGCACTAAATCTCTTGCCTCCATCTACCTGGTGTGATACTTTGAGGTTTGCTTTTATGTACAAGAATGCTGCAGTTGTAGTATGTTTGCAAAAAATGTGTCTTCAGAGTGAACAGCTTATGTTACATTCATGACAGCACTTTGATATATCGCATTTACTGCCTGAAGAAATGCCCACCATGATATAAGTGTACTTGTAAAACCGTAGACAACATTGTCTTATTCAGATTGACAGTAATTGTTTTAATAGTTGCTAAATTAATGTAAGCAATTGTCAATAATGTTTATGGTGGTGTTTTGTATATAGACGTCGGTCTTCTGTTGACCGGAACACAGTTGATAATATGTTATGTTACATACTATACCCTGTGGTATATAAAGAGTGCACAAAATCTATACAGTATACATTACAGTATATTAACTCATATGCTGGCCTCCATTCTAATCAATGGCATAGTTATGTTATGGACCCAAATAAAAGACATGCCTGCCTATAATATGACCAATAGATGGTTATATTTGTGGTAAATCATTTTGTAATATATCATTATTTAATATTCTAAAATGTATTGTGCAAATAAACAGCCTCCACAATTAAGACTGGGTCCTCTTTGTAATTGAATTCAAAAATAATATATTCCTAGCCATTATATGAGGAAATATTAGATTGTTAAATAAAATGTATATAATTAGTATCACATAAGGATTTTATTAGTGATGCATTTAAACATTAAGTTGTTGTCTTCCGTATTAAAATGTTTTGGGTTCTTCAGTATTGCATTAAAAAATGTTTGCCCAGTGTCAAGTATCTCAGGCCTAGAATAAATTACTGATATTCTTTAATCTTGATGAGCACTAACACTAATTGTGTATGTCACTCTCATTTCCATGCATTTCCAAATTTTTCATAAGGCATTAATAATTGGCGTGCATTTATTTTTGTGTTAACTTGTTTCCTTCTGCTTATAATATATGCAGCTTTACACTATTGCACAATATTGCCAGTGTGTTCCATCATTATTAGTAGCCTACTGTATATACATCTGAAATTAACATGTTTACTCTTGTATGAAGACATAGTATAACCTATGACAATAATAATGTTTAGGCCAAGTTACCATCACCAGGATTGTATGTTTATTTTTATCTTTTTTAAAAAAAAAGTGAGCCGTAAATGCACATACCAATAAAAAAGAGAATTAATGTCAGCTGGAGCATTCTTTAAGATCACTTCATGTCTCCTATAGGCTCCACAGGAACCAGTCAGAAGCGCTTCATGAGTCCAGACGTGGTCAGCGGGAAGCTTGCTAAATTTCATTGTTGTGACCTTTCAGTCAGCAGAGTCACATTGTACAGAACAATTAAACGTTGCTTAACCTTTGGTAAATAAAGTCAGCAAAGAGAAAAATGATTCCTGAAAAGTGCAGCATTCTGTGAAATGGAGGATACGTTAGCTTTGTGGAGAAAAGGTTCCCAAAATAAGTGAAATCCGTGAAGTAGCCAACTGTATTTGTTGACATTATACATGTTATACATTATAACTAACACTGTAAACCCCCTCAACATAAACTATTCAGACAGAATTAACTTGTCCTCACATTTTTTGTTTGTTTAAATCAGGGGTCTCAAACTCAATTTACCTGGGGGCCACTGTAGTTAGGGTCTGGGCGAGGCTGGTCCGCATCAGGTTTTCCAAAAAAAAACAACAACACACATTTATTAAAAACAGAAAAATGAATAAACTTTGCTTTGGTTCCGATTTTCTACAAGAAAATCTCTGATAAAACATTCCACTGTTCTCAAATGTCTTAATTTTTATTTTTCTGCACAAAATAAGATGAAAAATAAATTAACAAATCAAGAATAAAGAAAATCAATCAGTAATAAATAAATATAATAATAATAAAACGGCAAATAATAAAAACTTAAGAAACCACATATAGTTGGTGGGTAGACAAATTATTTTTTTCAGATTAAAATGAACAAAGCATTATTAGAGCCCTGTAGACATGACAAAACACGACTATAGTCACATTTATACTCTTTTTATTTACAACATATTGCGCAACTGCAGGGTCTTGAGACACATGCTAACTCGCAAACTAGAGAGCTAGCGACCTAAACGGTAGCCTCCAAGTTATTTCCTTTAAACTTAAAAAGCCAAAAACTTACCACTTCCACACATATAGGGAGGATAACTATTAACAGTTATTTAACCTTTAACATGAACATTAATCAAACGTAATAATTTTTTCTGGGTACATGATACCATACAGCATCCATATCAAACTTGTGCGGGCTGCACTAACATTAAACTTTCATATCTAGGCGGGGGCCTCAAACTAGTGTCCTGCGGGCCACATTTGGCCCACGGGCCACGTGTTTAGACCCCTGGTTTAAATCCTCTCAAAAATCAAATTTCCTTTGAATTTCAACAATCTCGTTGGTTGGATACAGCAAATTATCCACTCACTGACCATGACACTTGGCATTTCGGCTGCAGTGTTTTTATGTCCTCGTTGAAGCATGCTGCATCTGCTGCTGTGTAATAATCCCACTTCATATTCCTTGGGTCGTGGATTCATTTGTTCCAGTCGTGTGGCTCGCCTTGCTTTGCCATGTTACACTGGCATTTTGTCAGTGTTGTGGGTTTTGTTGGAAGGAGGGCTTGTGGCCGTGCAGCATTCAGAGTCACATGATCACATTTACTGTACTGGCTAGTTAGTAGCTACTACTTAGATACCATATGGCTATCCGTGACCACAACAGCAAGACAGTCAGCCAATCAGAACGCAGAATATAATACAACTCAACTTCCCATGATGCAATTCACTATGCAGTACTGCTATAGTCCAAGGTCAGCGTGTAGCAATATTCTTGTGCTGTAAAATAGTTTTGAAAAGCACTAAAGTAGCGGTAAAAAATTCAGTGAAAGAACGTATCCACAAAAAGTGAACATTGTAACCAATCAAGACAACCGTGGACCACGTAGCAAATAAATACAACTCAGTATAGGAAACTGAGCCAAAAGGCAAAGCTCTCAATGTACCGGTTGATCTACATTCAAACTTGAGTTTCTCCATAGGGTAGTTGGGCCCTTAGAGATACGACCTTCATGAAAACTCGGAAAAACTCCAAGTTCCAAGTGGAACCACTGCTCCTCCAGATTAGTTGACTCGGGCATCTGGTCAGGAAGCCTCCTCCACGCCTTCCTGGGAAGGTGTTCAGGGCACGTCCGACCAATAAGAGTCCATGGGGAAGACTCAGGACACGTTGGTGAGACTATGTCTCTCAACTGGCTTTGGAACACCTTGGGATCTGCGGGATGATCTGAACGATCGAAGTAGTCGGGGAGAAGCAAATCTGGGCTTCGGATAAGTGAAGATAGATGGATGGATGTATGGACAGATAACTTTAAATTATGAAAATTGCTGTTTTATCAGATTACAACTTTACTTCTAGTCGGTTTACGGACATTTCATAGACTTTCCAGTGTTGAGTTTTACTATATGTAAATACCGCTGTAAATGCTGTAAACAATCAATAGGAAAATCCTAGTTGAGTCGCAGTAGTATGTACATTTGTAGTTATCTCATTGGGTCCCAGTAATAGAAGTGACTTTTGAAACGTCAGCATCAGTCATTTTTCTTTGGAGATGCCCACTGAACATCTCATCTCTTGAAACGTTTCTTACCACACTTATTTTCTTTGTCATAGTTTTCTCTCGGCCTTTCATCTGAATGTACCAACACCGCGTCCTCTACTGTGTCTTGCTCAGCAAACTGAAAATCTCCCACCTTGGAAGCCCCTCGTTCCTCCGTGGTGGTATTTTTAGCGCTGAGAATGTGATGACCACCGAGGGTCGTAAGTGACAGATCGCCCTGGAGTCTTAACTTCTCATCCAAGTCATCCCTTGACCTTTTCTTGCATCCGCCGGGCGCAGGGTCTTGTTCATCAATGTCTAAGTCAGTGCTGCCGTCAGAACTGTTTTCAAACTCGTGCCACCAGCGGAAATATCTGCTGCTGCTTCTTAATTCATCTTCCTCTTCGTCATCATCTCTCGATCTGTTCCTTGACGGTCCCGGCTGTGGTTCGTCTTCGTCCTCCATGAGGTGGCTGACTCCTAACTCAGCCTCAGCCCCGACTGAGACCTCCAGCTCATCTTGGTGGCCCCCGATAGCAACGTTATCAGGATTAATTTCAATATTGCCATCATTTGCATAGTCCGTGTTTTCATGATGTTGCAAAGGCTCTCGTGGATTCACAAAGAACCTCATGTAATGATTTACGATCAAATGCATGAGGAAAACAGATTCCACGTCTTCCTCGTCACCAACATCCTCACGGTCATCATTATCATCATCATCATCATCGTCATCATCATCATCATCGTCGTCACTATCAGATGGTGGTAGATCTCCTATTGGTATGGACATACGGTAGCCTGCAAGATAAGTCACGCCTGAATTAGGCTTCTGAACATGCAAATTCCACACCAAGATATCCAAAGGCGGGATTGTGTGGCCTGCATGCTACACACTCACCCACCGTTCAGCCGGAATATTATATAAGTGCTCATATTTGTGAACTTTCTTTTCTTGTAGCGTACATTGGAGGGGCAAAATGGAAATCATAGCTCTGTGGTCCGCATTTCCATTGACATAAAGTTCTAATTTTTTGGAGTGGGAGGAGCCAGCGCTGTGACGATGCTAAGTATAATTTAGTATGAACAAAAGAGCTGTGATTTGTTCTTTTCAAATCATTTGTTTTTTCCCCTCCCGCCAAAGTGCCAAAAAGTCCACCACACCAAAAGAAGCAGTAGAGAAAATTACATCCCAGCAAAGAAGTAAATCTAAGAAGTAAATCTTCCTCACTACATTACAAGCATCACTATTGTTATGCATATTGTTATGTATAACAACACTGGAAGCAAAATAGTTAAGTCAAAGAGTTGTGGTTGCTCACTCTCAGGAGGTTTTGATGGAGAAGCACAATTTAGTTTTAGGACTTGTACATGATTCTACCATGCATCCATCCCGCTTATTATCTATGTCACTCATCCTGTTCTTGGTCCTAAGAAGCTGGAGCCTATCCCAGCACACCAAAAAACAGCAAAACATTAGTAGTAGAAATATTATTTCAAACACTTACGATTTGGACCATTGTGGTCTCCGTCTCCTTGCCCGTCCATTTTACCTGACAAGTAAATTATAAAATTAATGAAAAAGTAAGATAAAAAAAAATAAAAATCACATTAAATTTCCCAAACATTCGGTTATTTTTTAAAATTTAAAATCATTGATCATCAGGCAGGCACACATTTTCCCAGAAAAAAGATTATTGATAATCCATTCATTCAATTTCTATAGCATTTGTCCTTATTAGGGTGAGCTGGAGCCTATCCCAGACACACACATTCACATCTATCAACAATTTATAGTCGCTTATTGATCAATGATGCAAAAAATAATAATTTATCAGTATTTCAGATTATGCTGTACCAATTAAACTGTTTTTTTTTATACACCTACCTGACGCTTAGCGAACTGGCCTATAAAACGACTGATTAAAGTTCAACTCTGCAGTCAGAGTCAGAGGTTCATTCATGAGTTATTGGTGTCTGTCATGGTAAAAACATACACTTTTAATAACCAGTCAAACACTAGGCCCTAATATGTTATATAGCAATACAGTGACATCACACAATCTTTGTACGTATGAAATGAAAATGCTTTGATTAAAACACCTTACGACTGCTCATATAACGTCATCATTATAAACATCATGAATGACATTGTTTTGCATGGGATGAGAGCCGTTTAGTACATCTTCTCAAGGGAGAAGTGCATCTTAGATTCACTTTCGAGTAGTCAGTGTACAGTTTGGATTAGATTTACTTTCAACACAAGTGAGTACAACTCACCGTGAACATTAATCTTAATCCATTTGGGCATGGACTTTACCAAAGCTTCTGTACCACCACCTTCGGCTTGAGGATGTTCAACAAGTGTTGGTTGAGGTCTGGAGGAGCCAAGTAACAGTTATGGACACTCAAAAAAATAGTTTAGGTTTAATCATGTGCACCAAGCCTTCTTGGTGGCAAAAATACAATACAAATACAAAAGAAAAATCTGTTAATATGGTGCTGTATTGTGTTATGTTTTGCAGCTTAAGCTTAAACTGTCAGAAAACAATAAAGTGTGTCCTGTTACAAAATAGAATAATTAATAATAAATGTAAAAATACAAATGTTTGTGCTGGGTGCCCTTTTTTCTGATTGGATAATCTGCTCTCCAAAATATCGTAGCAGTACTATACAATTCAAATAAAAAAATACATCAATTAAGGTTTGTATACACTGAACTGACCACTACAAAATATATTGTATAATTGTTAAGTGACAAATGACCTTACAGTAATGATTCTGTCCGCCAGATGGCGACAAATGACAGGGACAAATGCTCCATTCAGTGACGGCACGCCACCGTCTGGGTTGTTTTAACGTTCATCGCCATGTGAGGTCGCTGTAAACAACAAAGCCACTCGGAAGTGGCCTACTTGAGTTGACGTTTGTCTTTCTTCCTTTCCCGTCGTCATCCCTCTCTTTTTTAAGACTTTCAAAGATGATCTGCCCCACAAGGTAAGGTACATTTGTTGGCTTCTTTGTCGTTATTTATGTGTATGTGTTGTCTGTTCAACTTCTAAACGTCTGGAGTATTCGTTGTGTTGTCACGTCACGTTGCTATGACGACGCGTGCCTGACAACTCCCGATTAACCCCTCCAGTTGTGAAATTTGTACATGACTTCGAAGATATTCTGTTTTCTCCTTAAGGGATGTCCACAAACTTGGTGATTAACGTTACTGTACACAGCCAAATGTTTTCATTGAAGAACGTTTGAATGATTTATAAGTAAAGCTGGAGGCTGCTGCAGCAATGTGAGTTGATATGAATGTGCTGACTTCTCTGGCTTGTCATTGCAATGGAATTGGACTTGTTTCTGCCACTGCCCACATTTCTCCACACGTCTGCCCTCGTTGCGTCCCAAGGCTGAGCCCAGCGAGGGCACAGATTGGCTTTAACCGGGATTAAACCAATGAGAAAAAAATTTGAATTTGCTGGCCCTTATCTTTCAGCAACATGTGGAGGGCTCTGAGCAAATGGCACAAGTTGATCTTTTGCTTCCCTTTTGGCAAAGCGTGTTTTCATGCCAGATGACACTTATCAAACATAGACCACAAGAAACAGGGGAATCTTGAAGGGGCCAGTAAATGAATTGTTTTGGGTAGACTGTGCATATTTGGGTGCTTGCTGTGTAGCATCAGGCACAGCTGCAGCATACAATGAAATCCAATTCACAAGCTGGAACAAAACAAAAATATTCAGTAAAGATAATTATTCTCAGATATCAGAACCAAACTTTATTTCTACATGTTTGCATACACTTAAAAAAGAAACATCTAGAAGAAAATCACGAGTATCCATTCTTTTTCTATACCACTTATCCTCATTAGGTCATGGGTGAGCTGGAGCCTATCCCAGCTGATTTTGGGAATGAGGTGGGATACACCGCCCTGGACTGGCTGGTCATCAGCCAATCACAGGACACATATCGACAAACAATTCACATCTATGGATAATTCAGTATACAATGAACCTAACATGCGTGATTTGGGATGTGGGAGGAAGCTGGAGTACAGTCGTCCTTCGCCACTTTGCAATTTGAGGTTGAATCTGACCTATTATTACCCCAAAAATATGAATATTTGAGCAAATTTGACATTTTCTTAACACGTTTTTAAGCACATGTGTCACGGGGTGTCAGAGGTTGGGCCCCAGATGCAGAGGAAGGCCAACAGGAGTTGCAGTTTAAGTCCTTTAATAGGCAAAGACCAAGAAAAAACTGCCCAAAGGGCAAAACAAGGTGGTGGCGAGGAAAGACACGGTGACAAACAAAAAATCTCGCCACAGAGCACAGCTAACAGAAACTATCACATAGATCAGCGGGAGGCTGGCTGGACGGCTAGGGAGAGCTGGGTTGACTGAAGCGCCAGTAGGTTAGCAGGATACAACAACGAGGAACCAGCGACTCCCGCTTCAAGCAGCGGCCTTAAATGGGCAGTTGATTAGATGGGCTTCAGGTGTGCCAAGTCCTCCCGCCTCCAGCCCGCTCCAGGACATCTGGAAAACATGGAAAAGCAAACCAGGAGAAGGCAGGAACTAGCAAGCTGGAGGCAGGAGCAGAACTGTGACAACATGTGCACAATACAAATACAATCGTACAATGAGTCAACTTCCACAAAGTAGGATTCAATAATAATCAACCGAATATTTTTGTAGTTAGAGCATCAACAACCTGTTTGACTTTCTAAATATGATTTTTGCCATTATTAGAGCCCTTTTGATATGAAATAGCACCCCTAGAGACACTTGTTTCATACCATCTTTTTCGCTGTTCACTACCGCTATGCAGCCTCTCCTCCTCTGTATCTGCCCAGGCAGGGTTCTCCGGTTGCTCAGTGTAGCGAAGGGGTGCTCAAAGCTAACAGCTCCTCCCGAATGTAAACAATGGAGCAAGCGAAAGCACAAATAAAGCACTATTAAAAGCTGAAAACGCAGTGGAGAATCCAGAGCTGCTGTAACTAGCTTGCACTCGGGCAGCGCCATCTTGAAACATGAGACTTCCCCCATCAAATCCAGTCTATATCAATATGAACGATATTTCATTTTTTTTTATATCAGGCTTAAAAGAAATACTGATATTTGAAAAATATGGATACATTGCCCAGCCCTAGTACAACATGCAAACTATACACACAGGAGCTCCAACAGAGAGTCAACCTGTTACCACAAATAGATTGTAGTCCTTTGGGTTTCTATTCCAGTGTAACAGCAGCCCCCCAATAAACTGTAGCTAAAAATGTAGCCTATTGTAGCTCAATGGAAAGCATGCTGGTTATGATGAATTACGTATAAGGCATTATATTGGATCCAATTAGATTGTAGTCGTGTACCTAATGAAGTGTCTGCTACATTTCCCTCAGTGATGGTTCCAGTGTTATGTCCACGCTGTATCAGATTTAGACGGCAAGCTTTGATAATCTGCCCGCCTGATATTAGGTTTCACCTCATCACTCGGTGACGAAGATGAGTGCTATATTTGCATTCTAAACATGCAATTTCTTGCCTCATCAGGTAATGTAATTCCATGCTTCATTAGGACTGTGAAGTTTATCATTTGTCATCAAAGCCAAGCTGTCAATAAATGATTAAGTTCCACATGTGGAAAATGTAACTTCTGGACTCCAGCAAAATGGATTGAGCTTACATGTTAATTGCAGTTAGGAAAAGAGACTTTGTTTGATGTTTCTGCTATATTTTAGTCACAGCCAAAGTGCTGCTATGCATTGAGCTATTAAGGAAAACAAACCTCTTGAGAGTCTGCACAATAATTAAAGTGTTAGCTCAATAATGTGACTGAGATTGAAAAGCAGTGACTGGTAAAAGATTGCATCAGTTCCATATTCCAATTGGGATTATGTCAGCACTGACATTTGGTATGCTTAGGTTGTTCAAGTTACCGGAGGCTCTAAATTGTCTATTGTTGTGAATGTGAGTGTGAATGGTGTTTGTCTATATTTGTCCTGTGGCACCAGTGATCCCGCCTCTCGCCCAATGTCAGCCTCCCACGTCTCTGAAAGGGATAAGCAGTACAAAATGAATGAATGCGCTAAAATTGCAAGTGCATTATCCCGAGTTAGTGGTGAAGAAAGGTCATCACGACCAAGGCTAACCGTTTTAGCTTAGTATTTGTTCCTAAGTGACACTGTGTGCTTTGACAATATCGCCCAACTCGTGAGTGCAAATAAACAGAAATTGCTGTGTGACAGGATGATGGAGCGAGTACGGACTTGACTTGTGATGAAGCATCCCCTCTAATTACTTCCTGCTGAAACTGGAGATGACACAGAGCCCACTTTTGAATCCGCTTGGCGCTGCACTCATGTTTGCTCCTCGCTTCTGTGTTTCTTTCTGCACAGGAACAAACACTATTAGGGTCTGAAATCTGTGCTCGTACTCTTTGCTGCTTTTGTGTTCGTGATGGCACGTACAACTGCATTTGTGTTATGTAGAATAAATAAAATCACATACACAAAATAACTGTTGTGTTGTTATCAAGCATGTTATTACCATTCTTCAACAAATGTCCCATTTTTTGCTAAGGAAGAACAATGTTCATTAATAATATTTATACATTATTAAATACCATACATAATTAATTAGATTCATATTTTTAAACGCTAATTTATTTCGGTAGTTGAATTAAGTAAAAGCTCTTATAGTATATAGATTCACTACACATGTATGCCATGTTCCCTCTACTCCTGCACATGTAAAAACCATAAACCTTTTTTTTTTTTAATATTAACTGGTTAATTAATTTTATAGTAATTCCACGTTAAACAGTCACAGTGACAGGTTTTCACCGTTCAAAATGACACCCTTAATATACAAAATGAACATCAAACTTACTTATTTCTTCATTAAACACACACAACTTAATGCAAGTCTATTTTCTGCTCCGTTCTCCTTGGACTGCGAGGCGTTCAGGTGCACTCCTAATTGTAAGAGTTAGGCGATACTTTTCATTTTTATTTACGTGCCCCCAATTACAATTGGCGTATCCCCTTGTACCCCACTTTGGGAACTTAAGTTATATGTCGACAGAGTAAATCTGCAACATGAAAAAAATATTATATATTAAAAATTATATAATAAAAATTGTATTTTTTTTAAAGTACATATTTGATGCAGCTCTGGTATCATTATTGTGTGGATCCTAATGCTGTGCCTGGTGCATTATTTAGTTTTTTGGTTACACTTTCTTACCTAGTTAGTGGCAGCTGGTACGTTTTCATCTTCGTTACCGCACTGTATCGCCGTTAGCTCTCTTATGAAAATAAACAACATTCCGCTAACTTGACGTACGTGAAGGGTACGTCACCACTCTCTGTCGTTTGTTCTTTTTGATCGCATCCCCTCCACTCGTCACAGCACACAGAGGTACATACTGTAGCCTCTCATGTTGCTAGACCATGTTTTGGGACCATATCGACAAGACTCAAGCTTTCCTTGCTTTGTGCTAATGTCCAAGCTGCAGTCTTCATTCATAAAGAGTAAAACATGCCATCATTCCGGCGTTCCCATAGAGGGGTTGTAGTTTTAGAGGAAAGCAGGCAAAACCAACACCGGTAGGTGGATGCTTCCTCTAAACACATCAGCTTGTCGCTATTTACCTGCAACCTGACACTTCCGGTGCTGTGTAAATAGTTTTGTTTCTCTTAAATGCTTTGGGAAAGACGCCGCCACCAGAACTTGAAGGCACCGTTAGAAATAGATACACGACGGCTCATTCGTCAAGAATTCTGTCTGTCAAACGCATTAGCCAATTATATCAAATAACTCGAAAGACGTAATGGCTGAACAGTATTGGCGCTCCTGCCCCAAATTGTAAATTAGCAGGGCAACTTCAAAGATGCCGTCAAGACGTACTCTAATGGAGGTAAGTTGACCTGCTACATCACATTTGCATTTTACCTGGGTGAACATTATATATGTAGTCGTTATTGAATGACTGTGTAATAGAAAAGGACAGAACAGAAAGAGCATGTTGTCTCACAATGTGTCAATTCGGGAATCTAATCATAAATGTGACAATTTAGAAACGTTATTAAAGCAAATTGCATTTAATATAATGTACATTACAATTATAATAATTTGTTACAAGCATTTTATTAACTACTTCAGACCTGAGCTGATAACTTAACCTACAATGTAGTTATTGTTACATTTCTAACAATGATTTAGCAGTATAATATGCATTTATTTCACAATATTAACCGTTATCATTACCTTCTTAATCATATAATGACAATTTTTAACTGCAGTGGTTTCCAAAATTTGGCTCGGGAACCATTTTGTCTGCTGACTTTTATTATTGGACTGCGGCAGATTGTAAAAATAGAATTTAACACACAAAAAAAGGGAAAACTAGCGCAAAAAGTAGCAATGTAAAGACAAAATTAGAAATTAAATAAGAACGTTTTTATTATTAAAATAAATAAAAATATCAACTTGACCCCCAGCGTCCTTGAATTTTCTGTAAATTGCTACACCCCCATTTTTCTGCCTTATTAGTGTGGCCTCCAATTTCATGAAAGTTACCAAATATGGATTGTTGATGAATGAAAGGCTGAAAATAATGATACAAGTATTATGGTATGAATTTGGAAATACAGTGGCCCTCTACAAATTAGCGATTTGGCATTGAAGGTCCCGCATATTTGATGATTTTTGGTCAATTTTTTTTTTTCTGTGGAAAATACATCTCAATCACCAGAAATAATAATTTATAAATACATGATAATACATGTTCAACATAGCACTGTTAAAAATCCTTATGTGTCACTGATAATGTTTTTTATCAAGCTTTGAGATTTCACACTTTGTTTGGCTGGCCTTGAATGCACCACAGTGCACACCATCTGTGTGTGATCACTCACTCACGGTTTTTCACACTGATGGTGGTAACCCGTGCGAAAAGCAGGGAACCACTTGAAACTATCTATAGCCTATTTATTTTTAACATTTTCAAGCTCTCAACAGATAAATAAATACCTTTATTATATTAGATACAGGGCGGCACGGCGGTCTAGTGGTTAGCGCGCAGACCTCACAGCTAGGAGACCACATTTCCTCCCACAAATTGTCCATAGGTATGAATGTGTGTGTGAATGGTTGTTTGTCTATATGTGCCCTGTGATTGGCTGGCGACCAGTCCGGGGTGTACCCCGCCTCTCTTTTTCTCTTTTTTTCCTCCTTTTTCCTCCTTTCCTCCTTTCCTCCTTTCCTCCTTTCCTCCTCGTGAGGAAAAAGCGGTAGAAAATGAATGAATGAATTAATCTTTTTATTTTGCTGGTTCGTTTATAGTAGAACTAGTAGAACTGATAATTTTTGTACAACATTAGGGATGTCTTGATCAGATATCCAGGATCGGGATCGGGTTCCGATGTGCTGTTTTTTTGAAGATTTTATAGTATCGGACTACACACTAACTCCGCTAGATGCGGTATGCGCTTCAAAGCTGGTTGCCACTCGACAGAAGAAAACTGTTATTAGTCTCTGTAGCTACATCGGTAGTTCCCCGTCAAGTGTGCCCGGGGACTGCTGTGTCATGGGAAGTTCCACTCTAACCGCTGGCTTTTAATACTAAGGACCATCAACCATTGATGAGAGAAAACCAAACAATTTTGTTGATTTTACTGTATAATAAAAAAGTAAATACTAAAAAAAAGTAAATAATAGTCTAAAGAGAAGTTGCCCTCATCCTTAGTGAGAGCGGAAGTACATCGAACTCCTCTAAGCCCATCCCTCCTGATCCATTCTCTGCTGATACACTCATCACATGCACCTACCTTCCACAAATGAGATATGATTGTGGTGATTGAAATTTCCAGAGGCTGTCACAATCATTTTGATTTGAAAATAGACAGGAGATAATGGGAGAGACAGGCCTGTTATTGGAGCCCTGTCAGGGCTAAAATGATGCGCCAAAGTGAAGAGGTTAAAGACACAGCTTCCTTGTTAATAATTAATTGCTGTGCGTGTGGTGGATCCACTTCATTGCTCCCAGTCATCACTTGATAATTGCTTTACATTTAATTTGGCTACAGAGACTGTTTTTCAAGGTGGTTAAATTGCACTTCAAGTTAATATGGTCGCAGACAGAGACAGCAGTTTGGTCATAGACCAGTGATTAAAAAATGACAAGGTAGACTAAAGGTATTAAGTCAGTGATTGAGTTACAGTTGCTCATTTAATTAACACAACTAACCTAACGTAGAAATGTCACGTGTGCTGATAAAAAGAAATGAATAGTAGTAAAACTCAATATTCTGGTCTGCAAAGTATTTGATCCTTTCAGCCTTTCATCCACATGGAAACTGTATTTTGTCAAGAGTGGGGTGACCAATAGTGACAAGTCGATACTCCCATTCTCCTGACATTTTCTTTGTCTTATATTCTGAAATGACTCGCAGAAGTAATTCAACTTCTTCACCAGCATGAACAAGCTGAAGACAACAGACTTATGTGCATGTGTTCTTTCTTTTTTTATAGTTTGGTTCATCTGTTTACAGCGCCACATGTTGGTGTGTCTTGTGTAGTACATCATTTTCACCCAGTGATCTCTATACCCCTCTGGATGGGACTAAGCACAGTACTACGCACACTACGCACAGACAGTTCTATCACCATGGCTGAGGTATCTGGGGTGGTAAAAATGCTCCTCAGTGGCAAAGCTCCGGGGGTGGATGAGTTTTGCCCTGAATTCCTCAAGGCTCTGGATGTTGAGGGTCTTCCTTGGTTGACACGTCTCTCCAACTTAGTGTGGAAGTCAGTACCTTTGGATTGGTAGACCGGAGTGGTGGCCCCCCTTTTTAAAAAGGGTGACCGGAGGGTGTGTTCCAATTCTCTATCACACTCCTCAGTCATCCTGGGAAAGTGACAAGGGTACAACCGTTGGTTGAACCTTTGCTACAAGAGTTTTAATGCGGTTTTCATCGCAGTCATGGAAAACTGGACCAGCGCTACACCCTTTGCGTATTTGTAAAAGGCATTCAACCGTATCCCTTGCGGCATCCTTTGGGGGGTGCTCCAGGAGTACGGGACCGGTGGCGCTCTACTATGACATGCCATTCGGTTCTTGTACTACCAGAGCAGGAGCTTGATGAGACTGATAAGACTCAGTACCTGGATGCACCAGCGGCCATGGTTCTCAGTCGGAAAAGGGTGGAGTGCCCCCTCGGAGTTGGGAATGAGATCCTGCCCCAGATGGAAGAGTTCTAAGTATCTTGGGGTCTTTTTCACAAGTGAGGGAAGGTGGGAGCGTGAGGTTGATAGGTGGATTGGTGCAGCTTCTGCAGTAATACCGGACCTTTGTGGTGAAAAGAGAGCTGAGCCACAAGGCAAATCTCTCAATTTACTGGTCAATCTATGTTCCCATCCTCACCTATGGTCATGAACTTTGGGTTGTGACCGAAAGAAGGAGATCACGGCTGAAATGAGTTTCCTTCATAGAGTTGCTGGACTTACCCTAAGAGATAGGGTGAGGAGCTCAGTCATCCGGGAGGGGATAAGAGTAGAACCAGTTGAGGTGGCTGGGGCATCTAGTCTAGTCGGCCTTCCTGGTGAGGCGTTCTGGGCATGCCCAGCCAGGAGAGGGCCCCGGGGCAGACCTTGGACACGCTGGAGGGATTGTGTCTCACAACTGGCCTATCTCACAAATGGAATGGAACGAATATTACTACAGTATCTTGGCAAACAAAAATCACAATACACCATAATCCCCCATTAATTTGATGTGAGAGCACCAACAACAGACAATGTAGAGTCTACCATAACACTATACTATTTTCAGTAACTTGACAAAAAACCCTTTTGCTTCTTCTCTAGATGGCCGAGGCAGCGTTTAGTGGGTTAGGGAAAAACACAACATCCAGGGGCATCGCGGAGAGAGACGTGCCTCACATCCGTCTGGTTGGTGATGCCGATGTGGAGGTAAAGACAGCTTGTTTACATAAATCTGTCACACTCTCAATGTTTTTACATCTGCAATCTGCACTATTTGTATTAAAAGATGATCAAAGTTAATTTTGCTGCTGTAGAGCTCACGACAGTATACTAATAAATTTAACTTCTCGCTTATTCAACACACACAAAGCACACAATTGGTTAGCCTTGCATGCATACAGATAATGAGTAAGTTAATTAGACCTGAGATTGAAACCAACTGCAGCAGCAAACTCATCATTTGTAACTTGAATTAATATGACTAGATTATGTAGCCCCAGAGAAAAAAAAACAGTCAGGGTATGTTTTTATGTTTAATAAGTAAGTAAAGCAGGGCAATGATCCTCAATTTAAACTCAGTAAAAAAAACGTCTGATGTCTTTGACATGCAAGTGTTATGAATTATACAATATATTTTGTCACCTCATAGGATATATACGCATTTGGAAAAAAGTTGGGCCATGGTAGTTATGGGGTGGTGTATGAAGCCACGCACATTAAGACACAGACCCAATGGGCCATCAAGACTGTTTGCAAGGCAGAGGTAAGTGGTTCTTGATGGCATTACATTTAAATAGCAGGAACAGCCACTGTGATTTAACAGCGTATCCTTTCAGCCAGGAAGTACAAAAATCAAGATGCTGGAGCAGGAAATCAAAATACTCAAACAAGTGGACCACCCTCACATATTACGTCTGGAAGAGATCTATGAAACCGCTCAGGTAAGTAAACCTTGCTACCATCTACAACATCACATGCATTTACAGATTAGTTGCTGAGATGCATCTCTACTTTTTCAAGATGACATATTTGGTTACTGAGCTGTGTGTTGGAGGGGAATTGAAGCAGGTGTTACATCAGAAAAAGTTCTTTCCAGAGGAGGAAGCAAGACACATCATCGGCTGCTTAGCTGACGCCATCACCTACCTTCACAAAAAGAGTAACACAATTTCTTCTATTCATTCTAAAATACTTCATTTGTAACAGTTGAAATCAAGTGAAAAACAAGTGAAATTAGCCCATGGTCTATTTCTTTTATTTTTTTTCAATTCCATATTTGCTCAGTTCCAAAAACGGCGTTGGAAAACATTAAAATTACTGGTACGCCTGTTTTATTGAGAAGTGCTGCATCCTCAGGTACCATTAAAGTCAGTTCATAATGAATATAAAATTTTAATAAAGTGGCATTTCATGTATGTGACAATATGGGGACCAATACTTACTAATAGGTGTATTTTTTCCTGAACAAAAAATCCCAATGTCCTGTACTAATGATGTAGCAAGGGACTGCTTTTCAGTTGTGATTAGTCCCACGGGGTTCTTTGACAGCCTCAATAGTCATCTGCTCTTGTTAGTTACTAGTTGTTCTCAGCCTTTGATTTAGCATTCATTGTTACTGCAGTTTCAAACGGTATGTTGCATGGTCATTTGGCAACAATAAACAGTAATTTTACCTCAGAAATCATTTTGATGGCACACTGGCTTGTCATATGGAGAATGGCATCTCTCTTTGCCAAGGCGACCGCCTGCATCACCCACTTTAGAGGTCGATAATATTTGTACCTCACTTGGTAACATTGCTATCAAGACAGCAATGATTCTCACCTATTGACTGATCTGTTATGCATTATATAGTAAATATGGCACTATGCTAGGATACAGTGGCTTGTTTATGTGGAAAGAGCATGTCACTTGCTTGTCGATGATAAAGAAACAGTGTCGAAACTCATTATGAATGTATGTGTAATAAAATGCTTCATTAACTACAGACATAATGCACCGGGATTTGAAACTTGAGAACATTCTTGTGAAAAATTCTCTTGATGACTACAGTGGCAAGCTTGATATCAAGGTAAGGTCACATTTATGCTCAAACTTTCCAACCTCTTCTTTGTTTTTACGCTATTACAAATCTTGGGTTGGAAAATGTTTCACCCACAATCTTCTTTCTATTTAGCGCTTTAACTATACCTCATTAGTACAACCTCCCTCTGGTTTTGACCACCTGCACAAAGTAAGGCAGCGGTACCTTTAAAACAAATAACCAGCTGAGCCCAGCATGTACAGAGTTGATCACAAGCCAGCCAATGCAGCATGTGGCATGCAGGCAAAAAAGGGGGCTTGGCTATGCTACATTTCCAATCATAAATATCATTATTAAGAAATACGCACACAGTAATTTTAAAATCTGGAGAATACAATCTATGGATCACCTACTTTTACGTGGGCGATGTAATGTTAGTGTTCAGAGTTGTTTGTTTTTTATGTGGTTTTCTCTAACCAGGTGGCAGATTTTGGATTATCAGTGAAAACCTTTGGTGTTGGAAGTGAAAACATTCTGTCAGAAGTTTGCGGGACTCCAATCTATATGGGTATGACTACTGAATCATCTAATGATGATAAGAATGATTTTTCATAGAATGAAATATTATGTAAAATGATTCAATGTCTCTAATCGCAGCTCCTGAAATGATGAGCCAACGTGGTTACACACACTGGATTGATATGTGGAGTGTTGGAGTCATTATGTTTATTTTGTAAGTAGACACACACATATGTCTTGCCCACATAAACTATTAATATATCAGTCTGACCCGTATCCTCTTGCAGGCTTTGTGGGGAGCCTCCGTTTGTGTCCAAAACAAAAGAAACCCGCCTTAAGGAGATTAGAACAATAGGAGTCAGATTTTCTTCACCTATCTGGGACACAATCAGCGATGCAGGTGGCGCTTTGTCTCCTATTTCATTTGTAAATAGCTGCAAACTAAATGTAAATTGTGATTTAAAAAGTAAACGTATAGACTTTATAAAGCCCAGAATGACCTGACTGAGTGTGTCAACAGCAAAAAGAGTACTGACGTGCCTCCTGAAGGAAAACCCTGCGTACCGCATGTCAGCTAATCAGCTGCGAGACAACCCGTGGATTACAGTAAGACAACCTACTCTTCTTACTGCATTTTTAAGGGTGCCCACTTGAATGGCACGAGGTGAACTCACAAGGCGTTTTGTTCAACAGGGTGACACTAACACGCCCGCCGTACCCCTCAATGCACTCGAGATGATGCACAACTTCCACGAGCAGGAGAAGAGTAAGACCATTTAACTTTCAAATTGAAATTACCATAATACAAATCTTCCTGATCAGCACTGAATATAATTTACGATATAGTTTACGATAGTTTTTTCATCATGATTGGTTTCCTTTTGAACTTGATATGATTGTCTTGGTCTGTATATTTGACACCTCACAACACTCAGAGCAGAGACAGAGCACATGAGACCTAGACATGCAAGACATGCCAAATAAAGCCACATTTGGAATTATAATACCAACTGTAGACATACTGTACATTCATGGACCATAACATTAAGTCCACTTCTACAATATCATGAAATCCAACAATTGAGCTGCATTAAAAATATAGTACTATAGAAATGCACTGACTCACACTGATAGCTGTTTCTAATATGCCCAAAATAGTAGGAAATACATGAGAGAATAAAAAGGCACAAAGAGCAGATCAAGCTGTAATTAAAGATCATATGTGCAGATATACCTAATGTTCTGGCCATATAAATGATGATGAGGCATTGGCGATTTAAAGAGACTGGATGCTACATTCTCCAAACAAGTGTGATGCCTTACAAAGCACGAAGAGTTGTGATATAATACTATTCGTACGTTAAAAATGTTGGCACCCTCTAGGCCGCTGGAGTAATATTGCATGTAAACAAAGCATGGAGTTTGTAAGTCATGTACTGTAATGCTACTGTTCACAACAGCTACACAGGAGCCAGAAGAAAACCAAGACTTGAATTATGCTGCCAGAACTGCTTCACCATCTTCATCACAGGCTGAACGCAATGGCATGAGCCACTCACATCTAAATGATGCTCCCTGCACACCCTCAACATCCACTAAGCTGGTAATTTATCACTTTCTCAACAGTGACAAGTACATCAACAGATAAAACTGAAATTTCATTTTAAAATGGACATCTACTCTCAACATTAGATGCATCTATCCCACTAAAATAGGTTTAGTTTGCATTCAGGATTGAAGTGCATATTTTTGGTTATTTTGTGGCAGTTTGACTTTGACAACAACAATAGACTTTAACTATTTTAATTTAAAAAATGTTTGGTGACATTCAATCAAAACTGAGCACTTCTCTCTGTATAAAAGCTACATTTTTGTTGCAGTGAATGCTTGATTAATGTCTGTACTTGTATGTTTGTGTAAAGACCAAAGAGGGCAGTGGTCATCATCAACAAGACAAGCGTAAAAGCACACCCGCGGACCTGAATCAACCCACCACCCAACAGGTTTGTTGTTGGTGGTTTTCTGATTTGTTGCTCAGAGGCTTGCATATTTAGTTACACCACTAGATGGTGCCAAATTCACCTCACACAGAAGGAGCAATAGTGACAACACCATGTTGCTGTGTTTACATAAACATGATTGACAATTGTGTTATGTCATCTGAATATGAATCTTAATTCCTGCAGACTGGCGGGAGACCCTGCAAACAGTCCAGTTTAAAGTCTCGCAAGTGTCAACGTAAGACCAACGTCAACACGGTACAGAAAGCAGCCACCCATCAAAATAGCCACAGATCTCCACCACCTCCTGTGAAAGTATGACTGGTTTACAGAGACAGCTAGACTGACAAAGACTAAACATGCCTCACATGACAAGGAAGGACCTCAGAAAGTAGATTGTGTTTCATAAAGAAATGATTTGATGATTATTAGTATTGTTTTATATATGTTTTGCATATTTAACTATATGGTTTAGTAGGGAATTGAATGAGTAGTGCAATCTTGACTCATCTTGATGAGTAGCGATACACGGGTGATGGCAGGGCCAAATAAATGTATGTACACCTCTGTGCATTCTAATAAGATTCAATGCTAGAGCGATATCTTTATGAAGATAATAAAGCTCATTATAATCTATATTGTTGAGCTATTCATTTAATAATACATTCATTATGGTGGTTTGTAGTGATGTACATAGGGTACTGCATTTTACATTGTTATCAGGTATTATTGGCCGAGTGGTTAGCATGTAGGCCACTCAGTTAGGAGATCAGGAAGACCTGGGTTTGAAACTCCTCTTGTGGAGTCTGCATGTTCTCCCCATGCGTGTGTGGGTTTTCTCCGGGTACTACGGTTTCCACCCAGATTACAAAAACATGCTTGGTTAATTGGCAACTCCAAATTGTCTATAGGTATGAATGTGAGTGTGAATGGTTGTTTGTCTATATGTGCCCTGTGATTGGCTGATGACCAGTCCAGAGTGTACCCCGCCTCGCCCAAAGACTGGATGGATTATTTCACAACCAAAATAATTATGTGTACCTAATGTTGCCGCCAGTATAGAATATATGTACTGTATGAAAGCAGTACAATCTAGAAATCACCAGCACGTACTGTCCTATTTGTGCCAAAGGCGCTCGCTCTGACGGACATTTGTGCAGATCTAATGTACAAATGTTTACTTTTAAACCTATTGCTGTTGCCAGACTGCCCAAACAATACATGGCTTTGTGGAGCATTCTTCTGGCTATTCAAACACATAGAAAGATCAACAAAGGTGACATCTCTGTTTTCTCTTTTAAAGGAGCAAATTAATCAGATGACGGGAAAAGGGAGCCACACAGCAAAGCTCTGTCCTTAACCTTTTATATTGTTAAATGTGGATAGCTTTTCTGAATGGATCTGCAAGCATTGAGATACTGTCCTTTGAATAAAAAAACATTTCATTTTGAATGACACCTGACAAGAGATGGCTGAGTGGCAGAGATCAAAGGTCAAATCAGTACAAGGTACATCTTTTAAACCTTACAGATATGAAAGATCTGGAAAATGTACGTTTTATACTTTTTCTTTACTTACAATAATATGTGCACCTAGTGTACTTCACTTTATGGCTCCAATCTTTAGAGAAGTGGTCAGTTTTCAAGATCCGTGTTTTCATCACTTCATAAAGAAAAACACTTTTTTCGTCATGGAAATACCACTCCTAGCTAGATGAGCCCATCCTGTGTATGCACCCAGCACTTCACAGAGGACAGCTTTGTATAAAAGCAGGCTTTGCTACACTTTGCCAAATAAAGACCAACATACTCTGCAAACTGGTCAGTCACCTACAAACATTGGAGCTCTAAGGCTCTGTCCACATGGGAGAATTCCTGAGAATTTTCTTTTTGGTGGGTTGGAAAAAAGTTACAAGGTACACCAATGTGTGACGTGCAAAACATGCAGGATGAACCACGTGACACACCAAACCATAGAAGAATAAATACACTGAAAAAAGTGGAGTGACTTTTACTTCAAAGAAATCACAGTAACTTTTTCCACATAATCTGAGTAAATATTACAAGGATCATTGTCAAGTAAACTATACATCATTCTCAAGATCTACTTGCTTTTTAAGAATGTTTTAAAAAAAAAAACATCTTAAGTAACATTATTAGCATTTTGCTTTAAGTCCATTATCTGACTTCTACGAGTCATTATGGAGTATGACAACAAAATATGAGGAGACTGTCAACTATGTCCATCGAAATATTAAAGATATTATGTTGGGTTATCGTCACAGCATACTTTGACGGCAACGTGTTCGCGGTGGGTCGGTGAGCTCATCATGAGGTCATCACCATTGTATTGCAATGACAAGCCGGCTTTTTCAGATTATATAAAATATAATAAATATATAAAATATTTCAGGTCATCCAGAACACCGTCCCAGGCTAAAACCATTAAAATATTTTGCTGTTTTGACCTGAAAACATTTTTGTTTTTCCTCTGTGAATAGGCTAACCTAGCAGCGTATATGTAAATAGTGCTTCTGGTAGAGACAAGTGTACTGGTGATGTGCAGGTTTATACTGAAATATTGATACCTCCCATACCAGCTCTTTATGCTCTACAATCGATTATCAATGATTCAAAATATCGATACTTTGACACTTGAGTCATTTGACGTAATGTATATTATTAACAGGAAGACATTGTGATCTTGTCTAGAGGTGGCCTCCGGAATCCTCTTCCACCTCTACTTGACAGCATGTTTTGGAGTTTTGTTTGGGGTTATTATGTTGGACAACTGCCCCCTGGTTCAGGGCATTATGCTTCATGTTTATGAACGGTTCTCCCCCGTGCTGACAGCACTCATACAGCCATGACACTTGCGCCACCGTGCATGTCTATAGATAAGACACACTTGTCTTTGTACTCATCACCTGGTTGCCGCCACGCGCACTTAACACTATCTGAACCAATTATCTTGGGTTTCAACAGACCACTGGACACGGTTGCAGTAATCCATGTCCTAAATCTGATTGTCTTCAGCAAACTATTTTGGCATCATCTTTAGAAAGGGCTTCTTTCTAAGATGACAGCCATACAGGCCAATTTGATGGAGCTTGCGGTATGGTGTTATCATTGATGGGCTGACCCTTCACCCCTTCAACCTCTTAGCAATACTGGCAGTGAATATGACGCGGAGGAACTTCTTTGATTGACCATGGTGAGGGCTACTCTGAATGGAACCTGTCCTATTAAAGCGGCGTTTGGTCTTGGCCACTATGCCTCAGCTCTGTGTCCATGCGTTGGCAATCTTCTTAAACCTAGAAACCCTTTATGTAAATCAACCATTTTTTTTCACATTCTCAGAGTTCTTTACCATGAAGTGCTGTGGTGAACTTCCAGTGACCAGCGTGAGAGAGTGTAAGCACGATAACACCAAATATAACACATCTGCTCCCCATTCACACCTAACACCTTGTAACACTAACGAGTCACATGACCACGGAGAGAAAAAATGGCAAATTCAGCATACGTGGTACAGTTTAACATACGTGTGCACTCACTTTTGTTGCTAGAGTTTCATACAACGGTTATGTGTTTAATTATTTTGAGGGCAAATGTACAAGGTTATACAAGTACATTGACTACTTTGTATTGTATCAGCTTGTTAATTCTTTAGCGTTAAGATAGCAAAAATATATAATTAAATATTTGCATAAATGTGAGGCATATACTCACCTACTCACCTTTTTTAAAGTGCAATTTTACATAATTTTTTTCAACAGCATATGAATGTGCATTGTGTTCCACATCCTTGTGGTGTATTAATAGAGTGATCAATCGGTGCTCTGTTGTATATGTGTTATTGTATTTACTATTGCTACCAGTAAAGGGTGATGTATACTCATGTGAGAGTTGAAAACGTGTCCAGACATGTCCAGTTTGTCCCGGTATGTGTAACCAGCCACAACAGTCCTAATTAGCTAGTGAAGAAGCACCTATTGTGTTCGGTGTTCTGATTGGTTTGTAGACCATTGTTAATAATCTCATGCCGTGTTTCCTCTTTGCTAACAATCATAGTTTGGCAACATAATGGAAAATACTGTAAATGACCCTTTGGCTCATGGAGTAAAACACTACAACGGGAGCAATATGTTTTAACAAGGATACAAAAATGCTACAGCTGGCGCTAAACATTTTTGTTTTATCAGAAATACATTTCTCAATGAAAACGTGATTCCCCAAACACTTTGGCGAGCAATGGGGGATTTTCCTTTTGATGTGACCTCTCAATTCCAAACGCCCTACAAAGCAGTGACTGCTCCCACTCAGTGTCAAAACAGAAAAAAACTGTCACACAGCCTGGTTCCGCTCTGTGTGAATGCAGAGGATTGGGACTGAGGGCACCACGGCTCTAATCTTGTTTGGAGGCCATTGAAAGCAACCGGAGCTACTTTGAAGGCGCTTCCATTCAAGCACAGGTTTTTTCCGCTGTAGAGAGAATAATCCCTCGCATAGATACAACATTAAAGTAGCCAAGCATAACACACAGGGGCTGAATTTCAAATCCACCCATTTGCATCTTGGAAGTGCCAACAATGGGGCCCTGCCTGCCTGTGTTCACACGCTTGTTGTTTTACTGCATGTGTAAATGTACAGCCAATTTTGTCCACCTACACGCAAGGAACGCTTAAGAAATTTACATTTCCTACTCAACTGATTCTTATGAGCAGTTTTCAGAAAGCAAAGCATAAAATAGTCTTTGTTCAAGAATCTATAGTCAACAAAAAGGATGCAATCTTGAGTTCATATTGTAAAGCTGTGGTTTTCTCACACTGATGCATTGCCCGTGCTTTCTCACTTAATAAAATCATTAGTATATGCCGAACGTTGGTTGTGAACTTATTGTTGAAATCTGCAATTATTCATCATCTCTTGGAGTTCATTGACATTTACCTTTTTTACCTCTTCAGTTTATAATTGTGACTGTCCAATGAAAAACATGTGCTACTCGAATCTCCATAGCGTGATTAAGTAGAAAAAAATTGTCATTGTAATTTTTTCCTACCCCTAAGAGGCACCAAAATCGGTGAAGCAGCTTGAAAAAAATAAAGCACATATTTTTCAAAACTTTTCAAACCTGCTAAGCTAACTTCAGTTATGTGTAAAGGCAAAATTAATATTTACCAACAAATATGGAAATATGGAAAGCTGCACGGCACTTAGCACGCAGTCCTCACAGCTAGAGATCCGGGTTTAATTCCACCCTCGGCCATCTCTGTGTGGAGATTGCGTGTTCTCCCCGTGCATGCGTGGGTTTTCACATTCCAAAAACATGCTAGGTTAATTGGCGACTCCAAATTGTCCATAGGTATGAATGTGAGTGTGAATGGTTGTTTGTCTATATGTGCCCTGTGATTGGCTGGCGACCAGTCCAGGGTGTACCCCGCCTACCGCCCAAAGACAGCTGGGATAGGCTCCAGCACCCCCGCGACCCTTGTGAGGATAAGTGGTAGAAAATGAATGAATGAATGAATGCTCTAGAAAGGGAGGCTGATTGTACCACAGATATGTAAGAATTACTAAAATATATTCACATAAAACTTAATGAAAAGACAAAAACTTATATACAAGCATAAATACAAAACATAAATACAAGCTTCAGCAAATAAAAAGGCACTTCTACTCAAAACTTGACCGGGATGTGAATCATTTTGGGAGGTGGAAGGAGAAGGTTATGGTGGACTAGCACAGCAACTGATGCTACGGTGGATAGTTTAGGGGTGGGAATTTTGTCTTAAGCGATGAGGCAAAGGAAATTACAAAATCCGTCCGTATGGAACAAGAGATGCACCACCAGTAAGTATCCCCTCCCCCAAACCTTACCGCCACCCTGACAGATGGAAGTGTGGGCGGTTGAGTTGATGGGCTACTGGGATTAAAACACTGTGGGCCCCATTTTAGACCCTGAAGACTGTCACTCTTCACAAGGTGGGGTGCATATGTGGCAGCAGTCACTGTGTGAGTGAGTGTGTGTGTGTTGTGAGTGCAGCCGGGTTAATGTCAAAACAAGCAAGGAAGCTTCCCGTCCCTTGAACCCCCCTCTGCTCCAGCCACCTTTATCCAATGAGCAAAGCAAGAGGTGGGGAGGGGATCATCTCAGTAACCTTAATTGAGCTCCTTTTAATTAATCAGCTCATCTAGAGAGGCCTGGTACCTGCAGTGGAACCCCCCTCTATAACGCCTTTATTTTAGCCCCCTGCCTCCAAACTCCCCATTCACCCTCTCCGACGCCCCCCCAACCCCAAACACAACATCCCCACACTGCTGCTCTGACATTGCGGTAATGAGGTAACACAGCTCCAATGTCATGCAAGTGTTGTGGCGACGTTATCTGTGGGAGCTCATCACACATGATGATCCTGATCCCTTTCCATGTTTGTGTTGATGAGTGTGCTCATAAGCTGCTCTACCTCTTCTGCAAATAACAACAGGATGCAACTCATAATGATGGAAAGAAAGGCTAAGTGGTTGTGAAATTTAGGACATTTCCAAAAGTGGTATTCAGTATTATGCCCTTTTTAAAGGGTACTAACTAATTGCTTTGCCACAAATGTTGGCTGTATTTGCAACTTAAAACATTGTCTGAGCTCTATTATTGACACAATTAAAAAGAATAGATAGGTACACACCAAAATCAGTACCTGAGTAATTAGAGTTGCCTCAAAAGTCAAACAACCCATCATCATGTTGAGATGTTAGCACATCTCATGACTTTTTTTGTATTTTGTGTTTCTCTGATGCACAACAGGTAAAGAATGAAAGCAAATAGAAAAAGTGTAATGATAACCACAGAACTGCAAAAGGAACTCACAGCAAAGGGACAGAAAGTGTCAAACTGATCCGTACAATTAATACAGATGACTGTAAACACTTTCTCAATCCTGCTCCATGATGATGTGTCAACTGTCTTCTATTTGTAGTTTTTGGGCCCCACGGCATCCTTAAAGTTAGCCACCATGACCACGTCTGCCACCATTTATAAATGGATTGTGGATGCTTGGGCATCATTGCTGAACAGCCACCTCATAAGGAGACTGACTCTGACAATGATGACAGGGAACCCGACATGTTTGATGGGGAAATTGACCAGCTGTTCAATTCAGATACAGAAGATGAGGACTGTGATGGATTTGTGTGAGAAGATGAATTCAAAATACAGTGAGTGTATTGTTAAATTGTAGAATAAAGTTCAACTCACACCAAGGATGAACAGAGAGACAGTGTGCGATTTGGAGAGTTGATGCGTTCAGGGTAGAATAAAAGAGCATTCATTTTCATTCATTCATTCATTCATTCATTCATTTTCTACCGCTTATCGTCACGAGGGTCGCGGGGGGTGCTACCCTGGACTGTTCGCCAGCCAATCACAGTGCACATATAGACAAACAACCATTCACACTCACATTCATACCTATGGACAATTTGGAGTCGCCAATTAACCTAGCATGTTTTTGGAATGTGGGAGGAGAAAACCCATGCATGCACGGGGAGAACATGCAACGCCACAAAAAGATGGCCGAGGGTGGGATTGAACTCGGGTCCCCAAGCTGTGAGGTCTGAGCGCCAACCACTCACCCGCCATGCAGCCGCCATCATAACAAAAATTTTTTTTTACAATTTAATTACAGCTATTAACCCCATCCATCCATGTTTTATGCTGCTTATCCTCACCAGGATCGTAGGTATGCTGGAGCCTATCCCAGCTGTCTTCGAGCGAGAGGCGAGGTACACTGGACCGGTCGTAAAGCTTACAGCACCTGGTATTCCCATGCGGCCTCCGGTCCAAGAACTAACCAGGCCTGACTCTACTTAGCTTCCGGGGTCAGACGAGACGGGGCACACACAGAGCAGTGTTATTAACATGGTAATTAATTATAAAAATACAAACCATAGGTTATGTTGCACAATTTGCAAGACACTACAACTTGAAAAAGTGCACTTATTGCAAGTATAATGCATGCTGTCAGCTGCATTTGAATATGAAATCAATTACTGAAACTAATGTTGTAAATAGCCCTTGTTAGCAGGGAAAAGGTCTTGAATACGGTTGGATAGTGTGCTAATTTGCAGTGAAATCTAATCCCAGGTTACTTCACATAAAAGGCATTATACATATTTTAATGGCGAGGTGGTTGTTTTCCAAGCAATTTTCTGCCAGAGTACATTTTTAATTTATTCATATTTAATTTATTGGTCTCTGCATAGCCACTCAGTAAAAGCAATCAACAACAGCATGTATGGGCCTCATGAAGACACAGCTCTCCTTGCCAAAGCAGCCTCTGCATGAGGATAAGCTCCCCTCTCCTGTGTGCATTCAGTCAGGAGGATATCTCCTCCAAAGAGACTGTTCACTTCTCATAAACAGCCTTTTAATCATGGAGAAAAACGGCAGGAAATGAAAAATGTGCCCAGCCTTGAATGGTACAAAACATTTCAATTTCTGTGGACTTGTGACTACCGTTACTGCTACCACAATATTCAGGGTTGGGGGCAGTGCCCTCACCTCGGCACCCCCCGCTCCGCTTCTCTCTCTCTCTCAGGTACTTCCTGCCCTCAAACGCTTCTGCACTTGAATTGGTTTTGTAAAGCGCTGGCACTAATTTAGTGTTGTGCGACTGCAGTTCTTATCACCTGCCTCCCCGTACACACACACAAATGCACACATATACACACTCCAAATATCTATCGACCCACTGACACACCTTGAGGAGAGATCCACACAACCTTACACATGGAAATGATTTCAATTAATTACCGCTCCCCTTTGACAAGGCAGAGAGGATGAGGGAAACAAAGGAGAGCCGACAACAGAAGCATTTCTCTGGTGTAATGTGCACCATGTGTAATGAGCAGCGGAAAGGTCATTTGACACATTTCTGCCAGAATGAATTCATTTATTCCGAGCACTTAATTCTGCAGTCACCTCATTGGTGCACGGCTTGGCAGCGCACCGAGTGGGTGCATTACCACAAGTGGAGGCTTACTTTCCTCCAATCTGAAAGTGCTGACCACAGGTCTGTGGGAATGCCAGAAGAGCAGAGAGATAGTGAAATGGAGTGTGGGAGATCCAATCACCCTTTCTCTCATATCCAAATCACCTCCATCACCTTCAGCATAATTGGAGCGTTCATTACAGTTCAGTAAAAATGCAGCTTGCCATTAGGTGGGTAATTTAAAAGTAGACTTGTGGAGAATGAGAGACTCAAGGGGTCACGATACGGGGTCACAGTCAAGTAAATAATGGGAATTGGTCCCACAGGGTTTGCAAAACCACAGAGGCTGTATAGCAGTGGAGCCAAATTCAACTTTCCGCAGAAGAAGGGCAGAAATTCAATCATCAAAGAGAAAATAAAATGGCCCCTGTGCCCTCTCAACATTGCAATAATTACAAGGGGGCTGCAATTTACTTCATGCTGATGAATTGAGAAACACTTGTGTGGTGACTGGAAACATTCTTGTTTTTTTTTTAACAGCGCTTGGCCTCATTTTGGGTGACGGGTGAGCTGTGGAGCCTATCCCAGCTGACTTTAGACGCAGGGTGTACCCTAGACCTGACAATTAACCTAACACATATGTTTTTAGGATGTGGGAGGAAGCTGGCTGGACTAACCGCAGAAATACCCTGCAAGCACGGGGGAGAACATGCAAACTCCACACATAGATGTTCAAAACCTCAATCTCCTGGCTATCCCAGCTGTCTTCCATCGAGAGAGAGGCGGGGTACACCCTGGACTGGTCGCCAGCCAATCACAGGCCACATATAGACAAAGAACCATTTGTCACATTCATAACTATGGACAATTTGGAGTCGCCAATTAACCTAGCATTTTTTGGAATTTGGGAGGAAACCGGAGTACCTGGAGAAAACCCACACATGCACGGGGAGAACATGCAAACTCCACATGGCCGAGGGTGGTGATACAAAAATAGCAATGTTCTTTTCCTGTGGCTTCTCCCATCTCTCCATCCATCTATTTTCTATACCGCTTATCCTCACTAGTGTCACAGGCATGCTGGAGCCTATCCCAGCTGTCTTCGGGCAAGAGGCAGGGTACACCCTGGACTAGTCGCTAGCCAATGCTCCAATTAACACCTCCATTCAGTTTGTGATTTATAAAAGCAAATAACCGCAGAGTTCTCTAAATAAGCTGGTTTAAAGAACATTTACAAGAAGCACTGTGGCTGTAGGCAACCTCTAAATGTATTATTTATGAACACCACATGATGGCAGTAGCTGCATTTGAATTATCATGTGTTCAGCACCTGGCATGCACTTCAAAATCCATCCATTTTCTATGCCACTTATCCTTACTAGTGGTGCTGGGGTATGCTGGAGCCTATCCCAGCTGTCGCCAGCCAAGCACAGGGCACATATAGACAAACAACCATTCACACTCACATTCATACCTATGGACAATTTGGAGTCACCAATTAACCTAGCATGTTTTTTGGAATGTGGGAGGAAACCGGAGTACCCGGAGAAAACCCACGCATGCACGGGGAGAACATGCAAACTAGCTGTGAGGTCTGCGCACTAACCACTCAACCGCCGTGCAGCCTGCTAAAAATATATACATAATATAAAAATAGCTGTACTAAGAACTAATCAGCTATCTAAATCTTTACTGACAATGTAGTCATAGTTTTGGTGCCTCATCACGATGAGATACCGTAAGACAGGGGTGTCAAGCTTCTTTTCATTGAGGGCCACATCACAGTCACGGCTGCTGATTTTGTTACACAATTGCACATGCATTTGATTATTATATTTGTAAAAACATACAGTCCACCCACTGATTGCATAAACAGTGCCAAATATCTTCCGGCCAATGACCACAATCAAACCACATTCCAGTGAAAGATGAAAAATGTGCAGCCTAATGTGATGCCCTGCTCAACTTCTGGACTATTTTTGCATTTTTTTAGTGGAATCATTTGACTAAAGTTAAAGCAGAAACATTTCATGGCTCAAAGGAAGCATATTTACCATGTTTAGGTTTAAAAACAGAGTTGTTACTCATGCTCTTAGGGTTATTTTATAAACTTCACAAAGACTAGAGAACAATGTCTCCGCAGTGGCGCCTGCAGTCACTGCTGATAACGTGATTTTAGATTCTCTTTGAGAGACTTAAACGCTATTGCTACAAATCTTTGTGTTTATACCCTTGCAAAGCTCCAGCTAATGACCATGTTTTTTTCTTGGTGAAAATGCATCTACATTAAATATGAATAAACACATCATGATGAAATAATTACCCAATGGTCTTGAGTGTAGCTGCTCTACAGAGGCCTAAGACTGTAGTAATAACAAAAACAAAGCACGATAATGCGTTTCCACACTGCAGCAAAGGCTAATAATGAGTTTTGGATGAGGAAAGGCCACACACATCTTAAGGAGAGTCCTAAGAATTGATAGCAAAAAAAGAGGACAATGAAAAGTATGCTTCCTTGTTGGAAAGGATGTCCAGAGGAACATGTTAGGATGACATACGGCATGCTCTCACAGAGCAGAGGGGTGTACTTTCTCTCAACCCTTTTACCACTCAGGAGGCAGATTGGACTTCTCACTCTCAGCAATACTCGGCATTATTGTCCATTATCACACCGTGGTCCATGTGTAAGGTGACAGTGGTGCTCTGATGGAGAGGCGACGGGGGGGACCTGGACTGCAATAACATATTATTAGCTTTTTTTCAAGGCTCCACTGGGCTGGATTTACACTGGATATCCACAGCCCTTCGAGGGCAGCCTACTGTCACCGTTGTGTTCACCAGCAGAGCAATAGCCACTGATAGCCAGATGTGTGTGCACGCTCAATAGTCAAGGTCCCCTGCAAGGCACACATCAGGGATGTGACTCGACCCTCGCTGGCCACTTCATTAGGCACACCTGCTTTGATAACATCCAATAAAAGAGATGTATCAACAATTCTGCCTTTAAGGGGTTCTTGCGTTTGCTTTCACCCCTCAATTTTACAGTTATGGTTTATTAGTTTCGGACATGTTTAACTAGTTTCATCACATAATTACGGGTGGCACGGCGGACAAGTGGTTAGTGCGCAGACCTCACAGCTAGGAGACCAGGGTTCAATTCCACCCTCAGCCATCTCTGTGTGGAGTTTGCATGTTCTCCCTGTGCATGCGTGGGTTTTCTCCGGGTACTCTGGTTTCCTCCCACATTCCAAAAACATGCTAGGTTAATTGGTGACTCCAAATTGTCCATAGGTATGAATGTGAGTGTGGAAAAAAGCGGTAGAAAATGAATGAATGAATGAATGAATCACATAATTACATTTACACAATTCATTCAGGCTCACGCAGTAGGAAGAACCAACAGTTGGGGTTTTTGGGGTCTCCTTTCGTTCATGTTTGCTTCTGCATTCGACACTCCGCCTCAGACTCTCATTCTGCAGCGTTTCAATCATATGTTTTAGCATGCGGCTTATAATCCGATGAAAATATGGTATGTTAGGGAGGTTAGTGTGCAGGCCACACAGCCAGGAGACCCAGGTTCGGTTCCCCGCATCTCTATGTGGAGTTTGCCTGTTTTCCCCGTACATGCGTGGGTTTTCTCGGGTGCACTCAGGTTTCCTCCCACATTCCAAAAACATGCTAGATTAATTGGTGACTCCAAATTGTCCATAGGTATGAATGTGAGTGTGAATGGTTGTTTGTCTATATGTGCCCTGTGATTGGCTGGCGACCAGTCCAGGGTGTACCCCGCCTCTCGCCCGAAGACAGCTGGGATAGGCTCCAGCATGCCTGTGACACTAGTGAGGATAAGCGGTATAGATTGATGGATAGAATTAAGTGCCCCTTACACTACACTACAACGTAATTGCTCCTTACTGTTGTTGTCAGGAGAGAATACAAAGACAATAGTCCAAAAGTCAAACCCACTACTTTCACGTGCATGAAGATGTGTCATCTAACTATTGTGATTTCTCCTCTTGTAAGTAATAAATGACAGCACAATAGAAATAATCTGAACGTCTTGACTGGAAATAATCCACAAAGTCAAGGATATTGCAAGAATACAGCTGAATAAAAGTAAGGGGACAAGCAAACCGGCTGTAGCACAAATTCACAGTGTGAGTGCAGGCCAAAGTGGACTAGGGGAGGGAGGTAGAATCATGGCCAAGTGCCGCTGTGAATACACCCTAACACGCAAACTGGCCGTATCACGTATGTATATAGTATATAGTTTTGTGCTGTGTGAGCTCACTGACTTTGGAATAATATTTACAGTGTTGGTATCATTGTGTGCATCTGCTCACACACGTAAGCGTTGCAAGGCCTTTTGACAGTGTGAAGCACATGTTCACCTTCCTGCTTAATTCCACATGTTCCTGTCCTTGGTAATGTTAACAACCTCCCTGGTGACTGATGTCTCTGGTCCCAGCCCTGTTTATAAAACAATCAGAACTTCGTTAAGGGACAATAACATCAGCTAGGCTCAATTATGGTGACATTTTGCTGACATGCAAAATGCCTCGCCTTCCGATCGTTTTTTTTTTAAATGTAAAATACTGATGTGCCTGTATTGAGCGTTGTGGATGAACTTTGGGACAATCGATGGTATTGATGAATCATAGATCATACAAGTCAACAAGACTGACACCAGAGGAGAGAATTCCTTTCACGCAGAAAGTCAGCGTTGAAATGTAATCATAATCAGACAAAGTGAGTTATGTATAATCAATAGCACAATTAGGATAGTAAGTGGAACGTGTTCTTTCAATACAGACAATGAATGCATTCATTGGGGTTGCAATATTCTTATTAAATTCATGTGTAAACCTGTATAATATTCTACCCTGACATTTGCCTCAATTACATTCATATATGCCTGATAAATATACAAGTCCATCCATCCATTTTCTATGCCGCTTATCCACACCTGGGACACAGGGGTATGCTGGGGCCTATCACAGCTGACTTTTGGGTGAGAGGCAGGCCCTGACTGGTCAATCGCAGGGCACATATAGACAACCAACCACTTAACCTCACATTCAAACCTATGGACAATTTAGAGCCATGCACTCATGGGGAGAACATGCAAACTCCACACAGAGATGCCCCGAAGGAGACTCGACCCCAGATCTTTCCGATCACCTTACTGTGTGGCCAACATGCTAACCACTCACCAAGAAAAATATGACGTAAAATATGATAAGAAACATACTGTGGAAATATGAAAGCCATCTTCATTCCAAACAACACTTAAAGCGTGTTAAAGAGTTAAAGCTCTTCTGAATGCCTCGTATTTGTATTTAAGCAATTTTATACTTGAAAATGCTTCATTTAGGCAAAAAATACTTACAGACTAACAATACTAACATATTAGACCACAGAACAACATGATTTATTAATGAATATATTTTGGGAAAAACTGTGATAAAATGAATTCTCAAAATTTAAACCGCGATGTGGCACGGGGCAACTGTACCATAATTCCCCCATATTGTGATTTATACCATAGTCCTACATTTATTTAATCCTTGAACATGACAACATACAATCGAAAATGTTAAATGACTTGATTAATGCTAACATGCTAACATTATCCTGCTAAAACCGATCATAATAATGAGTTTGTATCAGTGTCTACGTCTGAAAATGCTAAAAATGTTAGCATATTAGAATGATAACATGGTGATATTAGCATGCTAACACCTAGCATGATAACGCTAAGTGTCTGCTGCACTTTTTGGGGAATTTTTCTCATCATACACAATCCTTATGTGAAACAGGAACACATATACGTATCTTTCCGTTTTATGTGCACTCTAGTGTGAAAAAACAAGTTAATATGAGCTAGCTAACAACAGACATCATGGGAAATACCCATTTTGATGCAATTGCCCTAACAAAAAAAACAAAACAAAAGAAAAATGGGTATTGACAAACAAGGGTTATTATAAACATGGTTGTCTTATATTGGAGGGGGTGTCAATAAGGAAGTGATACTCATTACATATTTTCAAGAAGGAATATTTGTTGTGTGCAACAATACGCATTACATATGACTCACATGATGTGGGGCCTTTTTCTGATGAATTCTCTGCAGAGTGACACAACCTGTGCCTTCATCTTCATTAGGACATGACAACTGTATCTGTAAAAACTTTCAATCTGTCGCAATCATTTCCGACCATTCAAAACAGAACCACAAGGTCTAATCACTTCTGACACCTCATTGTTGAAAACTCATCATCTCCTCTTATATCCTCCTCATTATTTCCCTGACAGTTTAGTCCGGTACAGTAATTGTTACTTTTCCTGCCTGTTCATTTTGTACAATTAGAAGACGTTAAAAGGTGGGTAGGTTTTTAGACCTTTTCTCCATCAGACATCCTGTTGCCCTGCATTCTTCCATTCACTGGCTTTTGTCGATTAACCACAATGTGGCGACTTACTATAGCGTCAAATCCTGCCCCTTTCTTTTATAAACTGCTTCAAATATAAAGAGTCTTGCCAGGCAGTCAACATAGGGGGTCAGATGGAGGGGCATTCTTGTGTCTGGCAGTTGACACTTTCAAATGTTAATGGATGGGAGTGCCGAACAAAGTTGAAGTGGGTCTGAAAATGCTAATTGTCTCTAATTCATGCAAATAGGTTTCATAATGGAAGAGTTAAGCATTCTAAATATGCAATTTGAGGCAATCAGTCCTTTCATTTGGGGGGGCGGCACAGGTGTAGTGGATTGGAATTCATCTTTCACACACAGTGACTCATTTGTCATTTTGACCACTGAAAGAAAGGCCCTCCTCCTTTCATACAGTATGAACTGATGTCGGGTTTGGGGGCGTGGACGACAAAAAACATGTAATTGTGCTATAGAAGCAAAATGTGACACTATCTGACTGGTTTAAGAAACAGCTATATTGTCAATAGTGTATATGCAACATGGGCCAGCACTCCTGATTCTGAAGGCCCGGGGCAGATTACATTGCTAACACACAGAATCTGTTGGGCAATAAAAAAATCTAACACAGTTACATGTACTGTAAGCAGTGCAGCCGAGAGACACACTACAAAATGAAGACTGTTATGGAGTAAATGAATACAACTTCATGAAACACATACTAGAATTTAAGTGGCCAATCGATCAGCCACCGATCGGGTGATATAAGTGAAAAAGGACGTGATCAAGATCAGCTGATACTTGCTCAAAAACACCGATCCCCTCTGCCGATCAGCTCTGGCTCTGCTGCAGCATCCAGAACAAGCATGTCTGCCGTGTGTGGCACTTCCTGTCTTTGTGAGAGTGACATAAGTTTTGCACCCTGCAAAATGTGCCTGAAAAATATCTCACCAGGGTGGCGCTTTGAAAAGCTTTAGATTGCTGCAGCATTTGGGGCACCTTGTCAGTGTGTGGTGGGTTTAAGGCTCACAATGTGATCATGTCATGCAGCAGTTGTAAAGACCCAGTCCCAACCCGTTGTACTTGCAAGTGTGGGCAAAATGTTGGTGTGAGTACCGCCTCAGTAAGGATTTGGGAGCATGCAGACACTATGTAGCACTTTTAGTGCAGGACGAACCTTTGTTGTCTGCAGGGATGTGTCGGACTCCGGATGATGTGTGACATGTGACAAGTGAGCATTTGAAATGGCCGTTGTGCACACTCTTCGGGCACAGAACAGGGAGTCAGCTGCATCTGCACTTCAGAAGGCAGCGGATGCGGCTAGAGGGACCCAGCAGAGGTGGATAAACTGGCTATTCATTCAGCTTTTCACTTAATAATGTGATTTGTGGATACCAGCATTATGTTAATGGTCTGGTAAAATAAGCATATTGTCTTTGTTTGTCTTGAAATAAGCTATGAAAATAAATGTTACAAAAATGAATAGCGCTTGGCCAGCATTTTGTAAAAGTATCTCTCACAAGAAAAAACACTGATGACCCCTAATATATCCAGTAGTACATTTAAACATTTACACTGCATGTATGTGATTGGTATTTGTGTCGGTATGGGATGATTTCACTTATGGATTATTGGGATCGGTATCAGGAGCATAAAATCTTGATTGGAATATCCCTATAGAAAACCATTAGTTGATAATTTCATTTTCCATTTATTCTGTTAATTATATATACTTTAATTTCTTATGTGACCTTTCACTTTCTGTTTTCCAGCAGCCTGTTCTGATAATGAATGTGACTTTTGGACTATATAGATGTGAAATTGATGCCATATTTGTTATGTATATGTTTACTTTTGTTAATTTTTTTTTCTTTAAATCTCAACACTCCTGGTCCCTTTGGCAACACTTCCTGTATCCAGTATGTCCGACCATAAAAGTATGGCAGTAAAAGATGCATGGTTACGCTACACATTCAGCCCACTTGTTTCACCTGTTGTTTTTCTGCTCACGCACAGCCAGTCCATTTAAAACAACAGTTTTTTTTTCCACCTTATCTTAGCGTGTGGTTGTCAATTATTTTCTGTCATGTCCCCCACTGGGAGTGTTTTTGCACCACCCCAATTTGAAATACTAAAGAGAAAACGGATATCTATTTATTTATCTGTACAGTACAGACTGAACTGCAAAGTGAAACCAGCATAATGCAACAAAAGGGCAGTGAAGCATAAAAGTGTATTCACGAGTCAAATTGCATGCTGAGTACAATAAATTCATACATGTTGGCAGGTCTGCACTAATACTGAAAGTCCTCCCTGCCACTCACACACCCGATAGTTCACTGTGTTACCCCGGGGGTGTTACCCCACTATTTGGGGTGTGGCACTGCTCATTTGTTTCGGCATTTAGTACAGTGTTAGCAATCGGCATTTAGCTATCTTAATTATCTGTACCTCAGCCTTCAAAACAGTGGCATGCAATACATAACATGTTAATGAGTTGATTGGTTGCTTAAGTAAATACGTACCAACAGGATCTTATCATTGGCTTGACAGTGTTTGTCATTGTGTTGCTATTATTGTTGCCTGTGTTTATTTCTTTTACCGTTCAGATTGAATTTTAAGATGTAAGATGCATGGATTTGGTTTGTTTATCAGGATAGACATAAACACAAACAAAAACATTACATCCGTGACTGAGGTAATCACATTTTTAAACAAATCCAAGTCCAAAACATCTTATCTTTTTGCCGTTACAGTCCACTTTCATTGGGACCAAGCGGGGGAAATGCCCAACCAGATCCAACAGAGGGAGCTGCATGTATAGGACTTGAATGGATGTAACCTTGTACATCTTGATATTTCAATTGAATAAGTCAGATTGACAGATTTCAGATTGTTCAACATTGGTGGAGGCCCACACTCTCCTGCGTGTCCCCTTGCAAAGGCAGAAGGTTGTGGCCAGTGCTTGTATTTTACTCTAACGATGGCAGTGTAGTATCATGTTTTGGTTCATTAAAAAGAGAAGAGGAGTCTTACCTTCCTGAGTGTGACATGAGGAGCAGCCAAGCAGACATTTCGGACCACTATTATTGTGATCATTTCAAGCAGACAATAATGCAGGAGGTCATGTTTGAGCTTGTAATAACATGGTGTAGCAGCATCACCGCAGACCGGGGATTGTGTGCCTTTGAGGTGTAAATAGCCGTCGCTGTGCAGAAAAGAGGAGGTAGCCCTGCTTAATGAACCAGACAAGAAAAAACCTTGTTTAAAAGGACAAATCAGATCAGAAGATTTCAAACCCATTAGTTGCTACTCACAGGGAATGATAATAATGATAAAGGATGGTCAGGCCTTTTGATTCAGGAGTAGCAAAGTGTGTTGTCTTGGGAAAAAATCTTTTCCTGGAGGAGAATCAAAGAGCAGTTCATTTTCACGCTGACCTTCAGGGCTCAAGGCGGCCAGACAAGGGCACAAACAGATTGAGAATTAATTGGTGCAATTAACATTTTGTGATTATAAGGACTTGAGATCAATATCCTATGCAAATGGCAGTATTGATGTGCAGCAGAAACCTTGTTAATTGTGTTTGGCGAACAAACAGGCCCCTGCGACACTATTCCATTATGGAACAGCGTGCACACAGAGCTCCAAGCCGCTGCCCACTTTAGATGCATGAGGACAAGCGGCCATCCTAAACTCAAGACTCTTAAAGAAAGTTGCACAGTTTGATTATCGCTGTCTTTGGCCCCTTTATTGGCTCTTTGAAGAAGCCTTTAGAGGGTGGATGAAGATTCCTCAGTGTTGCTGTGATCACAACGCTCATGTCAGGCCGCAGAAGATTACACAAGTGGTCCTCTGCTTCTTTTCTCTGACCGTTTGTAACAGTGAGCATGTGAGGAAGAATCAAAACGCTCTCTGCTGACAGCCATTGAAATGAATTAGTTTCAGCTTTATTGCTGCGGACTGGATTTTCCACTCTCGTTATTAAACTGCGTTAAAAATGCACTTTCATTTCAGATAAGTACCAGTAATCCTGTTTGCAAAGCGCAGCAGATGAAGTTAAATATAATTTAAGCAGAAACGGAAACGACTGGAACAATGTCATCACTGAAAGTGAGATTGAAGTGATGCTATTCTTAATCATTATTATTATTTCCATTCCGGCTGGTGCAAAATGATGCGACTGATGGTGGCAGCAGCACTTAGCAGAAGGTGGGGAAAGTAGAGAATAACGCTGCATATATTAATGATCCAGCCAACAAATCCATGCTCACTAGTCACCGTCTCACATTTTCTTTCTGTGACAATTGGCTGCCAGATTCTTGCACCGCTTACGTCCTATGGCCTTGGAAAAAAAAAATACAACACACAGAGCTGGCAACATACTAAAAGCTCAGAGCTAGTGTTAATTAGCTCATTTTGTGGGCCAAAAGAACAGTTAGCACTAGTCTTTTATTTGCTGCAATGCCTGCTGTGGTGGTGGTGTTCATGTAATGATGGAAACTGTATCGGTCTTACCTGTGTTTACCTGCCGTGGAATCAAGTCATAGATGCTGAAGAATGCCACGCCACCAAACAGCATTTATAACCGAGGTTCTCAAGAGTAAGATTACATGTTGTCTAATGAAATGTTACAATTGAAATCACATTAGCCATTTGGTTGCATGCTAATTACACTAATTCCTTTCAATTTGGGGCTGTGTTTCTTTCAGCATTAGCCTTTATTCCCCTGGTAATGAAGTAGGCATATTAACTAGGGAACACCAGAGGGAGGAATATGTAGAAATGGAATTATGTTAGCATTGCTGGAACTGCACTACATCATACTGTTTTTAATGAGTAGCCCCTTTGATGTGGATAAATATGAGAAAATTTTAGGCACTTTTCGGTATGATGCAGTGTAGTTTTACTTTACTGAAAAAAATAACCCAAAAAGTAAACATATTATTGAATTACTACCTGTCTGTCTCTTTGTCAGCAGATGTAAACATACATATTTTTGATTCTATTGTAAGAGATTTGCGCTCTGTCATTGGCTGGCGACCGGTCCAGGGTATACCCTGACTCCCAAAAAAGGAAGATAATTAAACTTAATAAGTTGATATATTATGTAAATAAAGTTGTAGTATTATGGAAAAATAAGAATAAAATCAATATATGACAAGAATAAATTTGGAAAATAATCACTTTTATGAAAATAAAGGCAAAATATCATAAGAATAAAATTATTATGAGAGAAAAAAAATGGCTTTTATGAGAATTAGAGTCAATAAGTTACAAGAAAGAGTTATAGTGAAGGCTACTGACTGAAAAATAAAAAAAATATATTATATATTGTAAAGCAACAATTATATTGTAATGGTGGCTGAATAACTACACATCAGGGGTACACCCTGGATTGATCAGCCAATCACAGGCCACATATAGACAAACAACCATTCACACTCACATTCATACGTATGGACAATTTGGAGTCACCAATTAACCTAGCATGTTTTTGGAATGTGGGAGGGAACCGGAGTACCCGGAGAAAACCCACACATGCACGGGGTGAAATATGCAAACTCTACACAGAGATGGCCGAGGGTGGGATTGAACTCGGGTCTCCTAGCTGTGAGGTCTGTGCACTAACCACTCGAACTCTGTGCAGCCCATGTATATTTTTATTTTATTTTATTAATTATTATTTTTCCAGTTGGGGGCATTTAAACATTTACTTACAAATACAAATTCAGATACTTTTCAGACCTCCACAAATACACAAAATACTGTATACACAAAATACAGGCTGCGTTGCACATCCCTACTTTACAGTGATGCCAAATCCCACTCACAAACTCATGTATTATTAGCATTCTGATGAACTTCCACTGTATGTGAGATTTATCAATATCATCAAAACAGAGGCAAGACAGAAGAAAATTGTAAACAAACAGATGGAAATAAACTCTCCAAAGGTGCCTCATGAAGCTGAACCCAACTCTAAGGAGGATCTGATATGTCATGGTATGGGAATCTATCCCTGCCATAGAAGAACATTGCGCATGTCGAGATACAAAAACAGAGTCAAAATAAGGGATATGGTTAATCATAAACCTGGCAGCCGAAGTGCCTATATCGGTTGTGGAGAGCAGGTGAAAAATACACAATAGGGTAGCAGTTTTAGGCGTGGTTTAAAAAGACCTTGTCAAGATTGATGTCTCTCCTGTAGCTATGGTTAATAGTGAGGGAACTCTGCTGAAATTAGAATCCACTTTTTCTAAATGTGCCACCTGTGAATCGAGGACGTCAGAGGGGGGGAAAAAGGAAAGGTTTGTGTCATTTCTATAGGTGGCCAACCCACCCCAGGAAAGGAGAACAGCCAATCTGCGAGGTATAATAGATATGTCAAGAATTGCTAAATCATAGGTGTCCCACACAGACAGACAACAAAGGCCAGCATAATGTCATTCTGGAGGGTGCAAAGAGGCAAATCAAGAAAAAAAAACAGCACAGATGGAAAAACATTACATTTAGTGACCCAAAAACGGATGTTTTTATTTACTTTCCTTTGAACTATTCTTTCTTTATTATTACCTTTTTTGGCATCTCTGTCCGGCTGCATTATGGAAATGAAGTAATACTCCTTTGCTTAACAATAACACACTGACTTTGAATCCGCTTACTTAAGGTTTGATTGCTTCTTGACGCTGGTTTTAAATGAATTGTGTTGAGGAGTGATAAAGAGCTTATTGCCAGGAATAAAAGCCCAGAGCAATGAAGAAAAGCTACACATGGAGTGGCTAGGCGATACAGGCTATTACGGTGAGGGAATGGTGTCCTTGACTGCCAGGACGGCTTAGAATTTTATTTCATCTTGTTTTGCTGGCTGGCTGACAATGATGCGTGACTCTGGCACCGGAGGAAGAGGGCAAGAACGGGCACCATTTGAGATCACATGCACACTATGTGTGTGGAACTGTGGGAAAGTAACTGAATTCATGGGTTGGGTGACGAGAACGACTGTATGTCGTTATAGTTGTCTCAAAAAGACAACTATAATGACTGCAGGTGTCTTTTTGAGATGGTTATTTTGTATTACAGTCTTCTTTTTGTTGTTATCCACTCTGAAGGTGACCTTATTTTGAATACCATAAACCATGACACTCAATCCAACAATGGGATAGTCAGAGTTTATTCAAAGATGCCACATAATTCCAATGCATTTAACATATTCTGTATGAATATGAAATTGGTATTGTAAAATCCTATTACAAATTCAAAACGAAGAGCTTTGAATGGCACAAAAATTATTCCAAAAACAGAATGACACAGAAAGCTAAGGTCAAATGCTAATGTTATGTTTTGGAATGTAACAAATATTTTGGGGAAAAATATGCTCTTGCGAGAACTTGGGAATTTGAGGTGACAATGTGCATGATGTTCCTAATTTTCAACTCGACTTCAGCGTCAGAGGATTTAGGAGTGTGCATATGTTTTGCTTTTTCTTTGGCTTTTAGGCAACACTGACCCAAAAAGTTGCCCACACGAAAGCCTCGCAGGGATTAAGTGATATCTAGGCCTACTGTGCTCAATTTGATCCAATGAAAAACAGTGAAAACCAGGAAATTTTCATCACTTTCTAAAACAGATCCAGGGTGCCCAAGACAGGATGTGAAAACAAACAGGATGTTTGGTCACCTTATCCAGTGTGCTCTACACAATGGATTGCGCGTGAGTTACCAGTTGCTTATAATCCAAATCAAATTTCAATAGTTACTCGGACAACAAACTTCCATGTACAGTATCCGGGTCTGGGTTGCATCGGCATCAGTTTCAGTAGGGAGTCCCAGACTTCCTGGTCTCCAGCCATCTGTTCTAGCTCCACAGGGAAGACACTAAGGTGTTTCCATGCCAGCTATAAGAAATAATCCCTCCAAAGTGATAAGTGAATTTCTGCAAAGTAGGATAAATTATTTATAAATGGAATATCTTTTTACTTAAATCGTAGAAATATTGATATTTCTAATTTTCTAAATACGATAGTTAACATTATTAAAGCCCCCTCGACATGAACTAACAACCCCATAGTCACCTTTGCACTAGTATTATCCAATAATTACCCAATATTATACACCATAGTCTCACAACTTTTGCTACAGTGTGCTGCCATCGTGACCAGTGCTGTGAGATAAATGCAGGAGATCACTGCTCTGCTCCATTATTGTTGTTTGTTAGCATGTCTCATTCTGTGTTCGCTGCACTTTGATTTAATGCCTATTAACAAATAAACTTTCGCTTAGGGCATAGATAGCGAGGCTATCTAAGTATTTTCATTCCAGCTGCACTACAGGTTACAGTCAGCTAATGTAAGCCCTGGTTGGAACCTTGGAAGAACTTACGATGGCTATCATTCTGGGAGTTGCGTGTGTTTTGAGTACACATTCTGACCTCTGGCATTTCATGAGCTGAAGCCTTGAAACCTCATGCAAAGTGGGAATTGTTGTTTATCAGTGCAGTGGAGAGAATTGTTGAAGTGTAATGGCTCTCTAGTGGGTTCAATATGCAAACTTCTGTACGCGCAGCACTTTAAGGCCTCTCCTTTGAGCTCTGTGTTATTTGCTTGGCTGCATCATTCGGGAGCGGCCAGCCCTTTTGGAAGTTGTCAGTACTTTGTCAAGGTGAGTCTGTGGTTAAATGAAGCGGCAAGATTTCTCCAAGTTCATCAGTGTTGTTTTGTTTCTGTTGGACAAACATGGGCAACTGTATTTATTTATAGAACTTGGATTTAGGGAGTACCCTGCCTCTCGTCCCAAGTCAGCTAGGATAGGCTCCAGCATACCACAGCAACTTTAATGAGTATGGATGGATTTACATGTCATTTGCTATGATGCAGACATGCTACGCCAGTGATGCTGAGCTAAATGGTAGTAATCAGTAGATATTGGTGATAAATTAATAGCTAGTATGGCTGTGTGTTGTTTACATATTATCCACTACTGATGAAGAATATAAATTCATAAATATGAAAAAAAATCACAATTATCACAGGAAAACCAGTAGCAATACAGATACATGGAGAATGTGCGATAAAAGCTTGTCTTGATGTTCAGAATTCCGCTGATGCTGTTGAGTGATGCTATTGTGGACAGCAGCGGAGAAACGTGTGTGTGTAAGAATTGAGCACTGCTGCTGGGGTGCTAAGGTCGGCAATAAAGTTTAAACAGAGCACCAGACTCTGCGTATCTGTCAGGATGTCGCATTGCTTATGAGATGTTAATTATGCAATATCACCTTTAAACACATGTTGCAAGTGGCCGAGTCTGCATTAATTTAGCACTGAAATGAGGCATCAATACCAACTTTTTTCCATTATAGTTACTACCGTTTACATCAGCATCAGTGGCATTACAATACAGAGTTATCTTAAAGTTACTATTAGTTATTTACTTCCACTGAAATTAGATAAAAAGTAGTTACTGCTGAACATTGGTTCAGGACCCCAGAGTATTTACTGTCAATTTATCATATATCAAGGCGATACAGAGCACCAAAATTATTTATTTTTTCACAGTATTTTTCTCCACAGTGTAATTCGATTGAAAAAGTATAAATAGTGAGTATGAAAATGTAAAAGAAGGTCTACATACAGAATTGACAAGAATAAACCAGGTGAAAGTGTACAGTGTGGTTCAAAGGTGAATGTAACAGTTAATTAAGTTAATTTAGAATCCGAACATTTTTTTATTTCTTCTATATTAGCACTTGTTGTGCTTTGATAATTATGACATCTGTGGTTGATTTTGTTTTATATTGATGAATGTATTACTTAGATGTCATTTTATGCATATTATTGAAGTATTAACATTGTTTTTCTGGTCAACTTGCATGTCACAAGATTTAATGAAAGAACGTTTGTATATTCTCCTATTTATAAGTACCAATTCACCCTGTAGTTAGCTGGGGACCAGTCCAGGATGGGTCAGTCATCTGGGATAGGCTCCTGCTGACCCATCCCCCTAATCAGAACAAGCAATATAGAAAATGGATGGATAGACGGAAGTACTGGTTCATTTCAAAAGTACCGATTTCAACATCCAAAAGATACCCAACCCTAACTGTACAGTAAGTGGCTTTACAGTTAAAAATCTACTTGAAAAAAATACTAGCCTAGATTGGAATAGGGTGCATTAAAAAGGAATGGCATTCTATCAGAGCTCTATAACTTCAGGTTGAAAGCAGGCTAACCATCAAACACAGTAGGATGACCTTAAAATGAGTGATATACGCTATAGACTGTATCGCTTGAGCTGACATTTCAGCAACATGGTGTACGGTATTTCTCACAACTTAAAAAGGAAGCAAGGAGCATGACAACCCCATTTTACATCAATAGATCCTCCACGTTTTTGTGCAACCTTTAGAGCACATCTTTTTTGAAAAGTTTGGAAGTGCACCCTTAAACTTCCTTTGTATTTGCAAAATTCTGGAGTTATTCTTTTGTCTTTCTAATACTGTATGTTACGTGTTGATATTTAATACAGATTGCAGTCATTCTGTTGTAAATTTAGACTATACACTGTAAATGAACATGTCCTCAAAGTCCTTCAAATTCTTGTATTCCAGATTTTGGAGTGATATATCCAGTAATATCTGATGTCCTATTCCTGCTGGCTCTCTGTCCCGTCATACTGTGATGCATAACGTGCCATCAACGTGTAATTCCACATTCGAAGGTAGTCCTAAAAATGTACGGTGCAGCTGGGAACCATGGGAAGGCCATTCATTTTGCAGGGATTTGGTCATAAACCTAAGTCTGACAAATTAACATTTTGAATGATGGCGGTGCTGAAGGAAAATTGAATAGATACCAAAGTTATAGCACTATACCCCAATGAGGATATAAGTGCCAGGAACAAATTTCATAGTTATTTGTCAAGACTTTCCACCAACTACCACAAAAGTTAAACATACGCAGGTATTAAAAACATTAAGATGTATCCTCATGATACTAACAGTCTGACCAACAACCTTGAGGGTTTATGGTGAAGCCAAATCCTCAATTATTAAATCCTTCCAAATATGCTGGCATAACTAAAAGGGCTGAATTCTTTGGCTTCTGAGATATTCATGCCAAAGTTATTTTTTAATAGGATCATGGGATACTGCTCTTTTTCAGGCATACAGACAGGAAACTAATGATGGCAAAAATCACAAGGGTGACACCTATCACTATGATAGGTGTAGGCCTTTCATCCTCAGCTTATCCTCCACTAATTCTAATACTGTAAATGCTCCAATTAACACCTCCATTCAGTTTATGATTTATAAAAGCAAATAACTGCAGAGTTCTCTAAATAAGCTGGTTCAAAGAACATTTACAAGAAGCACTGTGGCTGTAGGCAACCTCTAAATGTATTATTTATGAACACCACATGATGGCAGTAGCTGCATTTGAATTATCATGTGTTCAGAACCTGGCATGCACTTCAAAATCCATCCATTTTCTATGCCACTTATCCTTACTAGGGGTGCTGGGGTATGCTGGAGCCTATCCCAGCTGTCGCCAGCCAATCACAGGGCACATATAGACAAACAAGCATTCACACTCTTATTTATACCTATGGACAATTTGGAGTCACCAATTAACCTAACATGCATGTTTTCGGTATGTGGGCGAAAACCCTTGCATGCACGGGGAATCAAACCAGGGTCTTCCCGATCTCGTAACTGTGTGGCCTGCATGCTAACCACACGGCCTTACTTTATAATGTTGGATGCGGTATTCATCTGTATCCATTACCAGTCTTACAATATTGGTTCTTTTGCTGCTGTGTTGTGCAATATACTAGTTAATAAATCACCATGTGGTTGCAAATAATTACTCAAAGTTTAAAAATGAAGTTATGTATTATGAGTTTTAAAGCTCTCAAATAAGAGAATATCGACACTTACCAGGCGCTTCCAATTAATGCCTGGCCTTGTGGTTTAGATGAAAAGAAATACAGCGGGAATAAATGCAAAATATGTGGTAAGTATGTGGAATATATGGGAAGTTAAGAAAAAAGGGTAATGATAAAATTACCCCTCAGTCAATATAGTCTGCCCTCTGTCGGTACCATACTTTGTGGTTGGTACCTAAATGAAGGGTGCTGAAAAGTTTATGTACTGTATGTGTATCCCCCAAAAAATACAACACAAAAATTGTGTCTTTTTCTTAACTACTTGGTTTAAACTGTAGCCTTGTTCCTAATTTTTGGACCTCCTCCCCTCAACCCCTCCCAGAACAGAATTCAAGGAGAGGCCGTTTGTATTGGCCATTCAGGGTCTCACTGAGGGCCGGCAGCAACAGAGGAGGTGTTTTCATGAAAACTGGCAAACAAATGGGGGTTTAACTCACCAGAGGCTCTGATGGCCTATTAATTCTATTTTGGCTGACATCCAGAATGAGACCAGCCTCCCTATTAATTCATGGCTAATTTCTATCAGAGGTATCGGGAGACTTTTTTTCTTTAGCACAGGATGCATCCACATAACTTTAATGGATTCATGCAAGGGCTCTGGCACGCAGACATTGATTAGATTGCCTTAGAGGCCTCGGTGCCGGTCGCTTGACATAGGTAGCAAATGAAATGTGACCTCTGGTAAAAAGGCCTGAACCAGCCAGCCCCAGTCTAATCCATTAGCTCAGAACCTTCCCCAATCCCATTTAATTAATGAAGTGATTTGAAAAAGAGGTGAGTGTTTATCAATCCCTGGAACTGGAAAATGGTGACCATGGAAACTAACAGAACTAACACCGCTGTCCAGGGAGGCAACAACCTCAGTCAAAAGCATTAAATGGTACTACCGGAGTTGCTGAGAAATTGCTCACAAACATGTGGAGTATTATTGCAGTTCTCAGATACTTCAACCAAAAACAATGTTAATGGTAACAATTGTAATGATATTTATTTCAAACATGCTGAACAAGGTTCAACATGGCTGAAAAGGAGTTGGAAGAAGCACAGCTCATTTAATCTTACCCCTTCTCTGTGTCTCTAAGGAATAAATGTGAGTAGTGAAGAAGAAAAACTGCCTTTCTTTGAGAAGCTCTACAATGTGCAACACAATCCTGTTCATCCTAAATTTCTAACATGTTTGATTGGAAAATAATGTTGTGCAAGGGGATACTGTTCAATACCAATCCATTATAGTCTCTCTAGTGAATCTGGGATGCTAGTACAATTCATCCAGGTAAAAGTGGAATGTAAAACATCTTAGGAGGTTAAACAGCCATCCATGCATATTCTTCCGCTTATCCGAGGTTAGGTTGTGGGGACAAGACAAGAAGCCCAGACTTGCCTCTTCCCAGCTGCTGATGTCCTCCAGCTCCGGTGGAGGATCGTGGATCCTAAGCTGTTACAAGGCCAGCTGAGAGACATAGTCTCTCCAACCGTGTCCTGGTGTCCAACCTTGCCTGACACCTCCTACCGGTTGGTGTACCCCGAACACCTCCCAAGGGAGGCATCTGGGAGACATCATAACCAGATGGCCGAGCCACCTGATATGGCTCCTCTCAATGCTGAGGAGCCGTGACTGCTTTGGAGACTTAGTGAAAGCCATGTTTTTTTGGTAGACTAAGAGAAAGGATGTATTGTTCTCTTGTTGGTTGCTGAGAGGTCCACCCCACCTCATCGTCATCTCTCGTGGTACACTATCTGCCTCTCCCGAAGTCACTATCACAGTTATTAGCACGTCATGGGCTCCAAACACATAGTGAAAATGCTCTTCTCGTCACAAAACATATTGCTAAGCTCTTAATTTCATTGTTTGATTTGACTGTGCAGTAACTTGCTTCAGACTCAATGAATCACCTATTTTCTCGCCAGTGAAACTGAAGGCATACACTAGCTTACCTACTTGAGGTGAGTGGGATATTTCACATTGTTTTTGAAAATCCCTCCTTCTGTGTTAAAAAAGAAGTCGCAACAATGTGTCTGAAGCGCTCTGGAGGGAGTCGCAACAAGGAGTATGAAGCGCTCTGAAGACGCGGGTTCCCGACCCCTGACCTATACTGCAGCATCCTGATAGACACACATAGTCGGACACTCAAGTTTTATTGCCAAATTATTGACAAATAATATTCACAGGGAGGCGCTCATGAATACCAGAATTCAGAACATCAACATTAGAACACCAACCGGTCGTTAAAATACGTTTTATGTTAGTCACCATCGTTTACTACTACACCAGAAGCTAGCTTCTTAAAGAGAAAAGAAAGCTGTGGTTGCTTCAAACCAACCCGGATCTGCTTCCTTATATTGCTTGAGTCCCGGCTGAAGAGCACCCCCAATGTCAAAAGAAAGACAAGTACGACATCCCTGTCGGCGCATATGTTGCATTACTTATTTTGTATAATTGGATTCATTTATTTATCTTCAATTAATAATGTATGATGCAACACTCAGTGGTATGCAAATGGACAATTTAAATTTAATGAGTTTTTAATGACCAAACAAATAATTAGAGGAACCCGGTGTGCATGTAATTTGAGGAGGAATGAATCTGAGAGCTCTGTTCAGTGTTTGAACAAGGACAGGCTAATTTACTTATAGACTAGCTTTGGCTGCTGAAGAATGGCGAACAACATATGAAACGACTGGAAAGTCACTACCTCAAGGTCATTATGAAGTCAGACAAAGATCAGCAGTGCATGTGTTTGGCTGAAGAAATAATGTGAGCTGTTATATTCCACACAATCAGCGCCAATAGCTAAATTGAATCTGAATACATTTCACATGCTGACAAAGGAAAAATCTGTCCTGGTTATCCTAAATATTTGAACTATACCCGCTGGGTGTGGGAGAGAACGACTGAGAGCAAGATGCCACTGACGCCAAATGGCATTTGGTAATGGCTTTTTTTTCAGGAAACCCAAAAGACATTGTTAAGATTTACATTTTCAAATATATGCTGACCTTTTTTCCCTCCTCTCTTCTGTTCGCTTGTCATCAGCAATGTAATTGAATCAATATATTTCCTGATCAGCCCGCAGATTGAATAAGGTCACAGCAAGCCATGTGTGGACATTAAAAATCATTATTCTTCTCAAATTGAGCAGCGATGGCGTAGAACATTCAGGGTTCAAAATGAAATTATATTAGAGCCTATTACACTTTTACAATTATAGAGACGTTCCAATATTACAGCGGGAAATGAAGTCATAATAAAAAAGCCCAGGGGTGTATTATATAGAAATGACCTGACAATTTTTTTCACTTTTGCAGTGTTATTGAATTGATGAAGAGAACTTGGTGACATTACATTCACCGATAAGTGACCTTATTCGTGAAAAATAGAGGAGCATTTTCTACATATTTGCTGTAAAAGATATTTTGCAGGACAAATGGTATTCATGTATTACATCCAAAATATCAGCAGACAGTTTTCCTTCTTCCTGCGGCAATTTGGTCAGTGAGCATCTGCCCCAGTTTTTGCGTGTATTTCCGATAACTTCAAAAATGTACGCCACAATTTTGCCTCTGTTTGTGTGCGTTATCCAGTAAGTATGGCTGTAGGCGGGATACAATCTCTGCCCTCCCTCAAGCTCTGTCTCTCTGTTTACATTGCTAGCAATGGCTCGTAAGGAAAAGCTGCATTTATTTACAATTCCTAAAGACGCCACCATCAGGCACAAGTGGTTGGAGTTCTTCACTCCCTACCAGCAAAAGACCAGTATGCATATACCAGTATACCAGTATAGGTCGTGTTGAAGAGTCAAAAGAGCATGCTGTAACAATTATTCAGTGTCCTAACTGTTTATTTTGTGTAGGTAATGGAGCAAAAGCGCTTTTCTGTGTAACATTATAGAGCGTGCATACAGGGTTGCTAGTAAACATTTCAAACCACAATTAGTAGCTCTACCTGTATTTTTTCAAAACATGTAATGACAACATTAGACATTACTGATGCTGAAAACCGCTAAAATGCTAAAGCTACTTACCATTGAGATACATCTTGAAGAAATGGCTTGCGGATTCAACACATATGACTGTTTGTTAAAAGGGGACATTTTAAAATGATAAATCACAGTTTATTATCAACTCCTATAATGTTTATCAACTCCTATAAAGTTGGTTTCGCAGTTAGCGGCCCATCAAGTTCTTCTAAGCACTCGGGAGTATGACCAACCACAGTGGAGTGGGCGTGCCTGGAGGCGGGCCATGGGTGGAATACAAAACAAACCGTTTTCGTGGGAAACACAAAATCCAAAAAAATACAGCTAAATAGGTGCAGATTCTGGAAGAACTCGAAAGCTTTCTGTGCTGGTTATCGTGTGTAGCTGCTCTATAGGTCCATAATCATCCACAATTCAATTCAAAGGGTCGAAAAGGAAGACAACAATTGAAGCTATAAAGATGCATTAAAACACCATTATACATAGCCAAGACATTGTGGAATATGGAGTGTGCCAAAAGATTTGTTGTATCTTCAAAAGCTATGGAGCTAGATCCAGAAAAAAAACACCATTCAGGAAAATGCGATTTTTGTGAATAACTGAAATAATATTGATATAATTACAAATTCAATTGCTAATGGTTTGTTTTCATGGTCAACGAATCTAAATATTTACATAAAATAATGTAGGAAAAATATTTATGGTGAAAAATCACAATATGGGAGGAACAACGGCGCTTGGTATTGCTTTTCTAGTATTTCATATTATCATTATTCATTTTTCAATAATACCTCTCCAGACTGCAAATCACTGTTCGCCATGTGTCTGACAAAACTACTCCTGTTCAGACATGTTTATAGAACAAATGTAAGCACAAGTCATCTACTTGTGTACTTCAATGTCACTTTTTTTTCTCGTTTAGCATTAGTGCATATTTTTGAGCATGAACGCATAAACCGGGTAATGTTAAATGTGTGTGCACACATAGGTATGTAGGTTAGGGATGTAAGTGGCATGTGTAGATGGGACAGGCAGGGCCGGGCAGAGCAAAGTGACCTGTGATTTGCCTGCACTGTCACATACATCTGCTCGTAGAGAGAAACAGCTTCATTTCTTTACTTGTCTCTGAAGGCACAGCGCCTTTGCTCAATTAGGCCCAATGGTCACCGTGTCTGCAGAGATTAAACAGTGTGCTCGTCAAATGGCGGCGAACTGGGAAACCCGGTCGCCTGGAAACCTTGCTGCCCCCACAGTCATACTCATCATCATTGTCATCACCATGGCTGGACGTAAATAGCCTTTCATCTCAGGTGGAACAAAGCTGTTGAGTGAGCACATCTACAGCACTTGAAACTCCTACAAAGGGGTGACCGGTAATGAAAGAACAATTTACACATCCACCTCCTCAGACTTTATGAATATAAAACCTCATAGTGGAACGTCTATGAAACACTTAATGACAATCTAAATCAGTGGGCGGCTTCAATCTACAAGGATTAATGGGCTTGATGTAGTACACATGAAGGAATACATGTCGCCTTATTACCGTAAGAGCTTCTCAAGTTCTCTTTCAAGGAGAGAGGAGGGGAGGGGGGGGACCCTCAGCTATGCCACAAATTAGGTGCCATGTTATCTATTCAATATGTACAAAAAAAGAGAGTTTGAGATATGAGCCTTGTCACAGTTTTCAGGTAGAGGAAACTAACTCTTTGGTGGAGTTGTACTTTAATGATCATTACAGCTTCAGCTCCGCAGACAAGAAGTGGGGTGTGTGTTCATTTTCGTGTGGGAAAGTATGTGTGTGATTATTTGAAACTTATCATTAGAGGTCTGCATTTCAACTTTTTTTTTTTTTATAAATGTCATTATATTATTTTCTCAAACGCAATTCAAAGGCATCACAAGGGAAAAGTAATAACCTCAGTAGAAAGTAAAAAAAGTAAACAGTACAGTATAAAACTTGTTAATATGAAAGTAAAAACCAAAATAAATATTAATTAAAATTCTTACATTGCCCCCTCCTTATTAATAAGAGTCACATGTCCTGCCACAGATTTCCAGATTCAACAAAAAAATAAATTTAATAGACTGGTATAGGTTTGACATTATTTTAAGATATGTGCGCACGTGGGAGGTGGCAATAACATAAGATGGTCCTTTATTAGTCCCACAGTGGGGAAGTTCACAAGTTAAAGCAGCAAAGGAAAGAGCAAATTATGAGCCCAGGGTTCAAACTAAAAGAAAAGATGAGACAAACTACACTTTCAAATCACATTTTAGATTGCAAGAAAGTAGTAGAGAAGTAATGGAAAAGTTTGCACAGAAACTGATCTCATTGTTACTGTGCAACTTATAATTTCATCTGAAATGATAAATAAACAATGCCCTTTCAACAATAATATACAGTTGTCTCGTGCAACTTTGCAGTTGGAATTTGTGGCTTCACTCGTGTGATTTTACAAAATAAATAAATGATCAGGTTTTTTTGTGGTTGACTACAGCTTTGTCTAAAATATGCATATTTAAGCAAAATTTTCATATTATTGGCCTACGTGACACAATTTTAAGCACACAAGTGGCTACATGAACAAAAATAATAAAATATAAAAAACATAAGGCTTCACAAGACGCATTCAAAAACAATATGTAGTATTCTACATTGGTCACTACGTGTCAGTAATCTTACACTGATGAGACGAGAGCTACCACAGGACATAGGCTGTCCAGAAAAAAACAAGAAACTCCCCCAATGCTATCGTGTGAGTCTAATATGTCTCATTAGTAGCCACACAGCTAGGTGACCAAGGTTCAATTCCTCGCTCGGGCATATCTGTGTGGAGTTTGCATGTTCTCCCAGTGCGCACGTTTTCTCCAGACACTCCGGTTCATTGCTAGGTTAAGAGCTAGGAGCTAATTGTCCATAGGTATGAATGTGAGTGTGAATGGTTGTTTGTCTATATGTGCCCTGTGATTGGCTGGCGACCAGTCCAGGGTGTACCCCACTCCAGGATAGGCTCCAGCATGCCCCTCATATAGAAATTGAATGAATGTCTTATGTGGAAGAAAGCTGAAGTAAACCCAATGAAGGGAGAAACACCAGAAACCCATGACTGTAAAGCATACATGCTACTATGTACTAGTACTATGAAGTACTGGTTGTAGTACCTGGTCAGCTTGTCTTTCAAGTGCACTCAGACTATACCATAAATACAGTAGATTACATAAACCTCTGCTGGTTGCTGAGCAGATTGGTTTGAAGATGCAGAGCTTGAAATAACAACAAATGAACACACATGCTAACGTTAGCTTACCCTGTTGTTGGGCCTTAGCGCCGGATGCTGTAGTATTATATTCTCTACTTTGCTGCTGGAGTTGGGTTCCCTGCTGTCCTCAGTCTCCTCTTGAATAACTCTGGTCTCATTACCGTGGCCAACAGCAACATGCCCAATTGTAGGAGACCCTCATTCTCCTCCATTTCTGTTGAATCTGCTCCTACTGATGCATTCAGTCTGTCTTGGTTTGTCTTTCATTTGAAGAAAACGACTGCCCCCAACTGAGGAGTAGAGCAGAACTGAACGGGGTCAGTACTGTCCAGTGGAAAAGACAGCATAATCTGTTATATATAATTGAGAAATGATAAAAATGCTTAATGGTAAGATTCAGGGTCTATATGTGCTATTCCCTGCATGCAGTCTGAAAAGGTGCTTCAACCAACATTCACTCTGATCGCTGCCCTCTTCAAGCAAACTGGCTGTCTCGCTCTGTCACCCTCTGGTTGGTTGGAGGCCCAATGGTGATGGATGTTTTTTTTCCCCTCCTTTTTGTGGAGTCCCTGTACTGCTGCGGCATGCCGTGCAGAATGAAAAGCAGATTAAAGAGGCAGGAAACCGACACAGAGAGGATGTTTGGCTGTTGGCTATTGAGTTATCAGACCTTTTCACACCTAATGAAACAACTTTCAGCAGTGCAGCTTATTAAACATCCTCCAGTCACTGGGCAGAGCTGCCAGGCCCTGCGAAAGCTACATTAGATTTTAATTAAAAACAAACAAGTCCCCCACAGCTTCAAACTGTGAAATGATGACAGGTACACACTTTACAAAAACTTGTATATATATATTCATGTGGAAAGCTGACTTTAATTTTGATATTTATACACATTTACAACATTTATAAAATAATGTTGATGATTAAATAGCAACAAAATAATATCCATTGATATTAAACCTTTCTAACCACATATTTAAATTAAAATTAAAGTATCTAAAATAGATAAAACCACTGAAAATAAATGTACTTGCTAGCTGCTATACTATTGGTACATGTAATGATTAAAGGCACTGCCTACTATGAAGTTATAATTAACCTGCCAATCAGGACATAAATAGCAAGTGACACATCAGCCAACGCTGGCTTTTCCAGTAGGGTTCCAGCAAAAAAAAAGCCGAAATAGTGATAGTGTTATGAAAAAGGTGTCGGACTAAATAAGCTTGGTTTCTTCCTACTCCTTTTCGAATGGTGAATTGCGGAATTGTTGTATGTAGCTTTGTATGTATGTTCGAAATAAACAGAAACTGAGCTGAACAAGTATTTTGTGCAATGCAGCAGCACCAGAACCAATGTTTTAATAGCAGTAACATGCAAACAATTCTGATGAGTTTATAACAACAATATGGCAAGTGTAGCAGGCATGAATTTCACACCAAGAGTACAACATTTTAAAGCGCACCCAGAGGTAGATAATGTGAGGATTGGCAATCACTATTGATACTTTGAATACAGTTACTGTCATCTTCTAGAGGTAATAAAATCTACATCAGGATGTTGCGTACAGCCACAGCAGTTACAGTAATTCCAATGTTTTCTGAGAGACTAATCACTTTAATTGAATAGCGATGATAATTAGAGCGACCGGTCCAGGGTGTACCCTGCCTCTCGCCCGAAGACAGCTGGGATAGGCTCCAGCACCCCCTGCGACCCTCGTGAGGATAAGCGGTAGAAAATGAATGAATGAATAAATGAATGGAATGGTAATTAGAGCATTTGCAGTGTATAAATATGTGTGACCTTCTCACATCAGCTAGCAAAAATAAGATGAAGTCAACCTCCACAAGTGAAGAACAGTCAACCCAACTGATGTGGAGTCTTCTTCCTTGTGCTTTGACTCTCTGTGCCACCCCATTTCCCCCCAATGAGTTCCTGTTGTCATCGCAATAGCACACATTATTCGTCTTGTTTGTGTTTGACCTCTTTATCTTACATGCGAGAGTGTTCCATTTACAACTCTATGGCTCTTCCAAGGCCTCTCTCTCTCTTTCTCTCTCTCCCTCAGAGACATTCCCTATAAATCGGAGAAATGTAAGTAAAGGAATGTCTCCCAATGTGCTTTTCCCTGTGGTGAGGGTCACCCCAACTTTAGAAAGAAAAGAATGAAATGTAAAAGCAGCATTTATGGACAAGCATAGCACAACCGGTTCCTTCTGTTGGACAGACATGTATATTAATACTCAGCACTTTCTCCGTTATGAATATTCATCCTCATTCATATTTCAAGGCGTCCATTCCTGTGGGGGCCTTGCTCGGTTTTGACCAATTTCCATCCCCATTACAGAAATGACAGCTCTCACTCCTGGGCCCTGACAGAGGTCCACCCCACGCACAGGAGGTCCGGCGGGGAGGGATCCTCGGTCCATTCCCAGCTGTCCACAAACACTCATTAACAGAGGAAAATATCCAACGGAATCTCTGTAAGAATTTTTAATCACACAAAGACCCTGCTAATTAGGCAGCTGATGGGGCATGGAGAGCACAAGGACGAATTCTTTATACAAAGGACTGGAAACTTTAGGAGCCTTAATTACTCGGGCAAAGAGTTCATTCCAGAATGGCAGAGCACATCATTCCACTAATGAGACCAAGTGGCAGCACATATTAGTGAGAAATAATGTGGAAAGTTCAATTATATTGTGCTTTTGGAGCCTTTTTCTCTCTTTCCCGCCTTGCTACTTATGCACATGCATAAAATGAAGTCTGGGCCGGCGCCGGAAGGAGGCAGGGGCGAAGGACACACAAGCACTGGCACCCGCACTCCTTTCTGCACGTGTATCTTGGCAGGCTTGATCATCTTAATTGCCCATTAGAATGTTCTCCTGTTTGAAAATGAATCTCATTATGGTGTCTGCCCGAGAAAGATTTGCTTCAATTTCACCATTCGATACAGCATGTCTTGAATTGCAAACACTCAATTGACGAGCAATTTACGGAAAGCAAACTGAAAATTTTCCTGACTTAAAAGGCCACAGTTGCAGTCAATTACAGAGGAAGCTTTAATTTTTTTTCTTGTATGTTTACTTTCAGTAATGTATGTCTTTCTGTGACGTTAAGTGGTATTGCTAGAAGTATTTTTAACAGTACACTGACTTTTAACAAGAATAATACATCGGCCACTTGGAACTTTGTTTACATTAGCACAGTTTAGTTTGGTTTGCCACGTTAAAGTTTGGAATGGTAGACCCTGATTTTGTTATGTGGTTGTGGTAGTGAACATTTGATAGTGTAAATAAATGGATATGATATCATTGTGGTAGGGAGTGATTGTTCACAGATAGCTCACAGGTTTTAAAACTTTTCCACATACTGAATCAAAGGATTAGTGAGCCATTTTGATTTCTATTTTCAAGATTTGCTAAGAAGTTACATATGTTTAAAAAAATAAAAACTGTTTAAAAAAAACTTCCTGTGTCTCAGATTTGTGTTATAGGTCACAAAGCGTATTATTATTATTATTCATTTACTCATTCATTTGCTATATCGCTTATCCTCACAAGGATTGCGGGCATGCTGGAGCCTATCCCAGCTGTCTTCTATTAATATTATTATTATTTTTGAAACTATTGCAGAGGTCACTAATGCACTGCCCGAGAGTGCTTGACACTACTTTATTGTCAACATTTATTTTTTTCCCCTTTACATTATGCCTTTTTCATTTTTTTTTTATTTTTATGATCATTATTATTATTATTTACTCATGAAATTCTGTTGTGATATTAAGCTGGGTATGTGATATAACTGGTTCAGCTCGAATCAAGGTCCTTCAGCATGAGAGTTGAGAGCGCTAGGCGCCAAGATAAAAGCCCTGGCTCTCAACTGAACGCCCAGCGCAGCTCTGGAGTGAGGTTTACCAGTGCACACTTGCACAGCCACACCGGCTGAATCTGTTACACTCACCCCCCAAACCTCACTCTCATCTAGGTCACCGTACCAATGTAACCCCTCTGGTTCAGACAACCCTGTGCACTGCCGTGGGCTTGAACCAAGTCCTTTGGAATGATATTAAAGAGCGCTAGGCATTGAGATAAAAGCCTGGACCGTCAACTTGACGCCCAGTGTATTTTTTTTAAGGAAAAGTTTTTATCCACAATCCTGATATGAGACATGAACATGTACATGAACATGTCTCTCTTTTCCGTGTGTTCTAAAGATATAAAAAGAGCTAAAAAAGACTTTGCTAAGACTGAACTCAATGACAAACACTAATTCCGCCTATAAAAAAAATCCAAAAATATTAACATTTACATATACGTAGTGTGACGTGCATATTAACCAAGTTACAGCGACACTGTTATTATTATTATTAACATTGTTACGCAGATCAAACTACGTTGATGGTGTATTGACATCCTACCACACCACACCGGCTCGCGACTTCACCACACACTTGCCTGCAACAAGTCAGCGCAATGCTCTCAATGCCTTAATACGTAAGATTAAATATTAGAGCTGCTGCAAAAGCTGCTTCTAGCATCTGACCTGATGCTAAAAGTCTGCAGTGATCTCTAAACTTCATTGTCACCTGAAAGTTTGTGGAAACGGAGTGGATTTAGCATTAGTCACAATCTTTAGTATTGTTTCACCAAGTGTCCTGATGAATAATTGTATTGAAGAGTCACATAATGGGATACTGCGAAGTGCTACTAAAAGTGTAATATATGCACATTCTCACCTGCATAAAACATTGTATCAAAATTCCTAATGTCCACATCAAGAGGTGCCTACATACCTATTACAGCAAGCAGGAAGCAAATTTCCCGTGAAATAAAAGAGCTAATGGGAAATGGAGGGGGGAAGGCAGCATTCTTTTTTGCCCACTAAGCTGGAACAATGACAGAAAGTGGGCAGACCCACAAAACTTCCATGACTTACTGAACCTACATTCATCATGGCCCATCAGAAATTGGGCACTTAATTCTTCCTTTGAACTTTGTAATTTGGATCCATATGCTTCTAAAGTATGGAACATTACATTTGGTTGGATTCTTCCCACAGTCCAAAAACATGTCTTTATAGCTTAATTAAGTTAATTGGAAACTCTAAATTGTGCTTCTTTATTTATTTGTGCCTGAGTCAAGGGAGCCTAGGGATAGACTCCAGCCAACACATGATCATGAACAAAATAATTGGGATGAGCCGGATACTTTTTGCCAGATATGAGTATGAAACGAGTGTATTTCGTGTTTAAAGAAAATACTCATTATGTATTCACTCTTCACGCTCTGTGATTGGCCAGTTGCACACAGCAACTCTCCCTAGACCGCAAGCGGCAGCCACAAGAGAAGAATTCAGCAGTGCCTCGTTCAAGGTGCAATTGGGAAGTTGGAAGCAGCTCAGCGTTCGTCACAATGACTCCACTTTATTAGGTTTTCTTCAGCTCATCTCTATTTTGGTTTCTATCTAAAACTACTTAGTAAACATGTACACAACATTAGGTAAACTCGATTCCGCACAAGGGCGACATCAAGCATTCTGCATGTATGGCTAAAATATTACACCCCTCTCAATACTTTGCAGTATGCACCTTCCAATCTTAATCATAGTGCATTTCTTCAGCGTGCAGGATCGTGCATCAGTCACTAGAGTTTTACTTGCTGGTGATACAAAGTCAGTTGGAAAACTGCTTGTGGTGCTTTTGAGAAAATTACAGTCAGCAAGCCTGACACATTATTGTTATGTGTGTTGCCATGTTTGCATGAATCACCAACTTCACAATAATTATAATATAATTAGCGCTATAATACGTATACTTTTGTTATTAGGTTACATACTGTGTTTAGTTTTTTCCTTGGGATTTCTGCTGCTTTCTTGTGATACATTACATATCAGCAAGTTTTAAGAGGAGATCATAAGCATAGGAAAATAAGAATATAAGTGGAAGTAAGTGGACACAAAGCCATAATACTGACACTCTATTTCTGAGGTCACGGTTAGGTTAACTGCACTGAGCTAAACTGCAAGGTGTCCCATCAGAAATATTATCTAAATCAAGAGTTTGTTGACTGTTTGTTCTTGTCCTCACTCCATGTACTGTAGGAAAACCCAGAGAGAATTGTCTGACCAGAGAAGACCCACCAGTGAAGGAAATCTATTGATTTTCTTTGTTTCCCCATGCTCACTCTGTTAAGTTGTTTGTTGCCTTTTTGTCCATTGCCTCTGTTTTATTTACAGGCAGCAAGATCAATAGAGGCTCTTCCTCACTTGCGTGTTTACAGCTTCATGAAAACTTTCAACCTCTTCATTTTCTCCAGTGGTTCAAACTATTTGACTTCTATTGACTGACAAGTGTAGTAGGCCATGAAGGATGTTGGGAAGAATACGATAAAATGACAGATGTTTGTGTGGTTACACAATTATTTGAGCTTTGAAACGAAATTGAACAATGAAGAATTAATAGAGAATAAATGTAGACGCAAGACAAATCAAAGATGTACAAAGACATTTCAGACTATTTACAGTCAGAGACAAAGTAGATAAGGGCCTGATTCGCTGAGGAAGCGAGGAAGGGAGGAAGATGGGGCTGACAATGTCACAGTTACTGGACAGGTATACAATCGTATAGTACACCTGTAGTACACCATAACACTTTCTGGTATTCTCTTCCTGCAAGAGTAATTTTTTCTCACATTAAGTCTTGCAACTACATTAGTCTTTCATTTCTGTATTTGATAGACTGACACTTCAATACTAGTGTACTCCGAGTAGGCGGGTGATAAATGGCAAGTGGGCATGGTTTAACCGGAAATGTGTGGGGTGAAAATTTGTGCAATATTTTAAGTCTGAAATTGACATGGACTGATCAGAAGTTGCTATGTTTATTATTATCCTTCTATATGTGTACTGTGTATGTGTGTACGTGACCTGTAAGACTTATTATTTCATTATTTTTAATGATCTTTGTCTTGGGGATTTATCCAAACCTTTAATGATGATTTCTTTTCAAAAAACACAGCGTTCAGTACTTGAAGCAAAGTGACTTTGTCTCACCAGTCAAATTATATGAGAGCAGATGAAAAAAAAAAACATTATACAGACCTCTTGTGAAATGTGTGGTGTACGAATTAAGTTTAAGATTAGAATGTACATACTGCAGCATATTGAGATGGGTATAATATATAATACTGTATAATAATACAGTATACTGTATTAAATATAATATACTATTATGTATTAAATATAATATTAAATATACTGTATAATAATACAGGCGTGTGTTCAATGCAGTCAACGTTACCACAGTCTGTGTACTGCCAACTGAAAATTAACAAAATTCTTATATTGTAAGTACTTTTGATACAAACCAAAATAGAGGAAAGCTGAAGAAAACCTAATAAAATGGAGACAGTGTGACCAACGCAACGTGAATATGAATAATGACGAAATGTACTCTTTCATATTCGTATCTGGCAAAAATGCATTTATAACAAGTATCCGGCTCATCCCTATTAGATAGATATATGAAAAGAAAAAGGCGATTCTAGAGTCTGTTGGGGCCCTCATCAAAAATTCACAGGGGGCCTCTTTGCATAGCAGCACCAATGTAGAAGTTCAACGTTTGTCAGCCCTCAAAAACCCCCACCTGGGTTGGGGCCCCAAGCAGTTCCCTGCGTGGCTTTGTGTATATATTGTTTACGAGAAGTTAGTTGCTTCCAAGTTCAACACTAATCAAAACAACAAGAGTTTTCTCTGTGCAACCCTACTGTACCTCCTGTGGACGAGCAGCCTGTTCCTGCCCTGCTACAAAATGCTCACACACTCATTTTGGTGCAGAGGGCGCCACACATTGAATTAAACAGGTTCTGATTGATAAGGTAGTTGAAGGCAAATCTGCTCCGGCTAATTGTCTTTCAAATGCCCTCATTAATCAAAGCGGAGGCGGCCCCGTGACGGGCGGCCCTGTCAGCCGCTCTGCTCACGGCTCTCCTCCGGCCACTCACCTCCCAGCGTGACGCCTGCTTCCCCTCTGTCAAACGCCGCTGTCCAAGGACCACAGGAGCACAGGCCTTCCGTCCGTCCACCGCACACCTGCCTACTGCCAGACAGGATTTGACTGCCCCCTGCCACTGGGACGGCCCCAGAGACCAATTTAGCAGCCACTTAATGATTCATGGCTTCAAGTGGTGGAAATGAGGGCAGCATATGATAACACGAATAAACACATTTAATTAGCTCCTCATATGCATTATTTATTTATTTACCTGCACTGATTAATTTATATACTTCATTGTTTTTTTGCAGGGATTTTTGGTATTCACAACATCTGTCAGAGAGTCTTTCTTGTGTGACAAGAGTGCAGGTTCTCTCACACTTATTCGTTAGGGAGGTGGTTCGCGGTGTTATTCTTTCGTGTTTGGGGTGTTTTGCAAGGGTGCGGTTGGGTATCTGTAGGGATTTGGTGAGAACCCCCAACCCTCCACCCCTGCAATGAAATGAAAGAAGTATTAGACTTTAAAATATACAGTTCCCTGTGCTCCAAGTAGCCTTGTTTGTGAATTCCCTGACAGGTAGTTACTCCCCCAGTTTTCTTTGAGCACAGGGCATACATTTTCATGGAGGCGCTAATCAAAGCTGCACTGTGGCAAACAGCTCAGCCGCAGTAGGTCCAATCACAGCTCCATATCTGGCTCTTATCCATAATGTTGATGACATCTCTTAACCTGGCATCTGCCATCGCATCCGTGTATGAGTGACGTCCTTCACTCACATTAACACTGTACAATGAGCTCTCACTTTACTCTAGGGTTATAGGAACCGAATAAACAGTTTGATGTGTGGGATGTTCAAACTTTATAGAAAGGTAAGCTTAGCGGTTAAAACAGGAGTGTCCAAAGAGTATCTTATTTAACAGAAAAATATAAGGGTGATTTCTGTGGGTTGTATTTAATTTTACTTTCATAATATGGCAATACGGCGGTTGAGTGGTTAGCGCGCACGCCTCACAGCTAGGAGACCAGGGTTCAATTCCACCCTTGGCCATCTCTGTGTGGAGTTTGCATGTTCTCCCTGTGTATGCGTGGGTTTTCTCTGGGTACTCCGGTTTCCTCCCACATTTCGAAAACATGCTAGGTTAATTGGTGACTCCAAATTGTCCATAGGTATGAATGTGAGTGTGAATGGTTGTTTGTCTATATGTGCCCTGTGATTGGCTGGCGACCAGTCCAGGGTGTACCCCGCCTCTCGCCCAAAGACAGCTGGGATAGGCTCCGGATATTCGTTATAAACAAGTATCCATTACAGATAATGCATTTTGGCTCAATACAAGTATGAAACGAGTACATTTCATCATTATTCGTATTCGTGTTCAAAGGAAATGTTCATTATGTATTCACTCTTTACACTCTGATTGATCAGCGGTAGTTTTTGTCTTGGAACTCTGCCATGCAGGTCGTTTTTGGTCATGAACACTGACCTAAATTGAGGCAAGTGAGGCCTACAGTTCTTTGGATGTTGTTGTGGGGTCTTTTGTGACCTTTTGGATGAGTTGTCACTGTGCTCTTGGGGTAATTTTTGTTGGCTGGCCATTCCTGGGAAGGTTTCTGCCATTTGTGGATAATGGCTGTCATTGTGGCTCGCTGGAATCCCAAAGCTGTAGAAAGGCTTTATAACCCTTTCCAACAGATCGATCTTAATTAATCTCAGGTAAATTATGTTTTCATTGGGGGCAATCACTTTTTCAAACCGGGCCATGTAGGTTTGGATGTTTTTTCCCCCTTAGTAATAAAAAATTAAAAAAATTTCCTTCATAAAACACATTCTGTATTGAGTTGTGTGGTCATTGACTAAAACGTGCACAAAAAAATCAGGACATAGGAAGGGGCAAAACACTTTTTGAAACCACTGTATATCTGTCTGATGTGTATAACAATCACAGATACACTGTAGCAATGGCCTCAAGTATTGTCTTGTCAACGAGAAGTCTTTGACACTTATGTGGCGTTAAATCAGTGAGGGCAGTACAGAGAATGACAATGACAACCAGTCAAGAAGGTGAGAAAGCCCCATGTCCAAAGTACTGGATGCAAATCATCCCACTATCGGTTCTCTCTGCTCTTCTGTGTTCGGCCCCCCTCTCTTCTCCTCTAATCCCTGGCCATTGAAGACCTCTAGACGCCCTCCTCCCATAATGACACGACTATCAAGCCCAATTGCTGTGGCTCAGAACCAAGGCAGTGCATTAAAGCCCTCAGAGCCTGATTGCTTCTCCAGAGTCAAGTGCTTGTGTCCTCCCCGTCATTCTCGGGCCACCGTTGCTGCTGAGATGAGGGCCCTCACGCAGGCCCTTTCACCCATTCACATTGACCATATATATGCAATGCAGAGAGCAACATATACAGTCATATCAACTTTAGGACACCACATTTAATAGACATTGGCAAAGTTTTATATCATTAGACAAATGTAGTAGTGTGATTCCATAATACATTTGATACATGTAATACATTTAAAGTGAATCTGGGGTCAAACTTTGGAGTTTAATAGTAGCACCACCACTAAGCAACACAGTTTATTGGTGTAGTAACATACAGGGGGTGTATATTTTGCCAAATTTTCACCAGTACAGAGGACAGTTTGTGTTTGCCTTCAGTAATCTAGCAGGACAGACAATAACAGTAGTAATTCTTAAATTACTACACTTTACTACTTTGTTTGAACTTTACTGCAATATTTCTGAAGTCAATCTGAGTGGTTATTTTTCTATATTCGTTCTACAACTGGCTGGTGATTCCAGGGTGTTCCCTTCCTCTCGCCCATGTCAGCTGACATAGGCTCCAGTTTACCAATAACCCCAATGAGTACAAACTGTTAAGAAAATGGATGGTTGGATGGATTTCTAACATCATGACTCATTGGTCAACAAGCCTCACCATGGCGGATTTGTTGTTATCTTGATGTCTGAGAGTCATGACCATAACAGAATCATGCACAGAAAAACAAAACGAAGAGTTTGTTGGCAATAATACCAGTTGACATAAATTAATCACATGGCCGGGAGGATAGCTCCTATAGTGCAAATACAAAAAATACACTAGTGTTGCCTAGGAGTGAACTGAAGGTAAAAATAATGGGAATGAAAGCACAAATATCTGTTTATTTGTCAGTATGGCCGCTCCACGGGTGTGTGCACGTGTGCATGTACACTGTGTGTGTGTGTCTCCATGGTGGGGTGTAAGATGGAGTATGGTGTCGGAGTTTGGGCAGAAGGTGAATAACTACAGTGCTTACAGTGTAATCATGGTTCCTGTCAGCAATGCAGCCAGAGAGGTGGGGGCGCCCAGCAGACTGGTGCTCCTTGGTGATGAAGTACAGGCACAGAGGAGCGCTCTACACCTGGATATTTATTAACACAGGCATGACAGTAATGAGGCCTGAACAGGTGGGCTGGGACACACACATCAGAGTGAGGAGCATCCGCCAGGATGTGGGGGGGGGGGGGGGGGGGCGATGAAGTTCACCCTGCAGGAATGCGGCCCTAAAGAGAGGCTGCACACCCACTCGTATTCATACACATTGCAACAAGAAACACCACATGAGTGTTTGCTTCTCTTGCATTCTCCTCTTAGATGGACATCCTTGGAAATGTATGAATCACAGAGAAACTGATTTCATTGGTTTATAAGACTAGCCAGTTAGCAATCACAAAAACATCTAAATTGCTTATTTTTGTGGTACTTATTTTTTTGGTTGCAGATTAAAATAATTGTCAACAAACTTCTTGAATGAATATAAATACAGGGAGAGGCATCATTTGCAAGCTTGTTATTGCACACTCACTGAATATGTAGAGCAATGTTGTGCCGCCTTTAATTTGACAGGAATATACCTATTGCTCTTATTTATTGAAAACACCACAATTTCCTCATAGAATAATGAAAGCATTTATAAATTGTTTGCACTTTAGGTGAAATTTCTGTATTTATTCTCAAATATCACATACATTATTCTACCTTATGTGGTACAATGATACCAGAGTGCTTCTGCACCCTTGACTCTTGACTCTTGACTCTGAATGTGATTTGGTCATTGAACAGACAATAGTGTCTTGTCTTTGCACATCAAATGATTCAGACAATGGGCATGTTTACAATTAGTATGCCTAGACAGAGGTCTGCACTCTTGGCTTTTCTCGGCTGGATGTAAAGTATAAGGTTAATGACACAAGTCCATATGAGTCATGGAAATGTCACGGGGACAAATGCACGGAACTTGATATCCACAGATTGGAATCGGGTCTCCTACAAAATGTGGCTACAAACTGGATATCTTCCAATGCAATGATTGTATAAATGATCAGATTGGACATACCGTGTCAGTTTAAGCCTGACGCCATCAGTCAATACTAGGGATGAGTGAGTACACCGAGATCTGTATCTGTATCAGTTCACCCGTCTAAATTATCCGTATATAGTGTTGATCCATATATGTATACTGTGTAAGTGATCTGTAAGACTTATAAATATTCATTCATTCATTCATTTTCTACCGCTATGTCCTCACAAGGGTTAGGGGGAGGGGGGGTGGGGGGGGGTGCTGTCTTTGGGCATTCCAAAAACATGCTAGGTTAATTGGTGACTCCAAATTGTCCATAGGTATGAATGTGAGTGTGAATGGTTGTTTGTCTATATGTGCCCTGTGATTGGCTGGCATCCAGGGTGTACCCCGCCTTTAGCCCAGAGAGAGCTGGGTTAGGCTCCAGCATGCCCACGACACTAGTGAGGATAAGCGGTATAAAATGAATGAATGAATGTCAAACTTGGGCTCTTAGCTCTGTAGTGTGACTGTAGTGTACATAACTGCAAAAAAACATCCCAACAGTCTCTGAATTCACTTTTCTAAAAGGGAACAAAATCCAGAGCACAAAATTGAGGATGCATTACAAATAGAATAAAAACAATGACACTGTTTATATTCTTGGTTCATACAAAGGGGCCTGGCAAAGATACAAGGGACAAGCGCTGGTTCTTCTCTCCATAAATCACCAAAAGTAAGCAACATATTCCAGACCTCATTTAGGCTAATGACAATACCCTTAACCCACAATGTGGACAAGTCGTGGTCAAGGCAGTACTGGGCTGTGTATGAAGTCATTACAAGCGGTTGTTTGTGTCTGTCCTATGTTGCCTTTCCCTTCTCCTGTTGTCTTATTAAGAGCCCGGGTGAGGCTAATCAGTGTTGTCATGTGACGCTGAACAGATGCATGGAACAAAGAAGAGGAGGAGACCACTATGGGCCCAAGGTGCATCTGCGGGGGAGGAGAGATCCGCACTGCCTGAGCTGATGGCGCATCCTGTCAAGGACCCCTCTCGCACAACTAATAGGTGGAGAAAAGGTAGAGGGTGACTACGGCCAACATTTCATGTCAAATCTACCTTAATAATTCGTCACTTCCTGACGCCATGTGACTGACACAAACCGTGGGTGAGTCGGCTTCCCCTCACCCACCCAAAATGGCACATGGAAAAATTCACTTAACTAACGTAGTCAACTCTGGATCCAGTCCGCGCCAGTGGGTAATTTGAATTCCTGGCGTGTGAATAAAGAGTGAAACCTTTGCTTGAAAGCAAGGACATGAATTTGAAACTGATTAGGGGGAAAGGGATGGATGGCTGTGCCACATGAACTACTTATTCTGATGTTAAACCTCTGTTACTAAAAATTCTGTCTCTGCCGTGGATGAGGAACCCAACTAGAGCTACAGAGAGAATTTAAAACTCAAAGCAGAGACTATTAACTCATCTTGCTGAGTCTACAGGGAACACTCATTTCCTATGCAGACACTTCTGCCTCTTAAAAGATGACCTTGGTCTTATCAGGACAGGTCAAGATCTCAACAAAACCAGTGTGAAACAATGCTCTTATTCCGTAGATTAAACCTATCATTGTTCATCTGTCATTGTGCTCCAAATGAAACCACATAAACCCTTCAGTATATCGATAATGAGGTGTCAGATACTTGCCATCTAATCAGCTGCGACAATACGTTTAGATAAGTGTAATTTCGAAATGTAGCGCTACTCAGATGGGTATCTGCCTCTGAAGGACCCTAAGAGTTCAGTGTGGAGGAAAGTTTAGCACGAGAGTAATTGGAAAGGCATGCAACCAATATGGATTTAAGTGGATAGCGCACAGCCTACTTTACATATCATTAAAAAAGGGTTTGCATTGTGTAACCTCTTCTATTTTTATCCAAACTAGTCACATACGCATACAATTAGGGTTTGTTAGTCCAATGCTTTGCAAGGAGGACAGATCTCCAATCTGTGGAGAACAAGCAGCTCCCTTTTAAGATCCTGTGTAGAGGGCTAATCTGGTAAACTCCCATTTACAGTTTGCTCCTCAACACCAAAGATGGAGGGAATTAGCTCCCCCAGACAGTGCTTAAAGGATGTAAGATTGCTGTATACCTCTGAGATTAATTAGCTCCCAACTTTAGATATTATTACGAAATCTTTCCTATAGAAATGACCAGACGTCAACTCCATTAGATGTTTTTTTTTTTTTTTGTACCGCAGAGCAGGCAGGGAGCCAGGCGCTTAGTGAGGCACCATCTTCCATAATACATGTTGGCCCCTTCCCTACTCTGACAGCACTTAAGAAACCTACAGCCATTTGAGGAACAAAGATCTCATCTATTTTTCAGTTTTGACGCTCACTGTCTGACAGAGGAAATGCTATGTGGCTCGGTGTTTGCGGACAGGTGTCTGCACGAGAGACTTTGCAGGGGCAATTAGAAACATGTTGTCGGGCAACTCACAAATGATCTCAAGTTGACGCATTTTGAGCGCCTCCGTGTGCGAGTCCTACTTTTAACGAGTTGTTTTCATGCAGTCCTGCAAAGCCCCGCTCACTGCCGCTGCAGATTCACCAAGAGGCTTGTACGTTCATGTGTATGCAGAAAGCCTCCATTTGAAGAAACAACTTTTCAGAGGAACAAAATACAAAAAAAAACTCGTATAATATGCGGTTTATAATCTTTTTCTCTCCATATTGCGTTACATATGAGAATAATTGAGTATCTTTCTTCATTGTGTGTTTTCTTTGTAGTTAATGTTACACTACATGGGCAGTAGGAATGAGCGAGTACATCACAATCTGTATCTGTACCCGGAGTGGGTGGGGGCAAAACCGGAAGTGGGTGTGGTTTAACCGAAATGGGCGGGGATTAAACCTTGGCTTAAAGCTGTACACTATTTTGTTTATATTATAAGTCTGAAATTGGTTTGATCAGAAATTTTAGTATTTTATTATTATTCAGCTGTATGTGTATGTGTGTAAGTGGAACTCTTTAACTATTGATGTAATATATTATAATTATTTCATATGTATGAGTTGTGTGAAATTGGTGATTTATGCAAACATGGCAATAAACATAACAACAATCTGTCAGCCTTAGTTTAATTGTTTGCAATAAATTGCTTATGCAATTACATTTTTGCCTCCCTCCCATTTCTTCTACCTAGAACCTCCTTAAGATCCAACAAGATCTAGATCTAAAAATAATAATTTTACATACGTGTATATAATACGGGTGCTCAGATCAATCGGCCAGCGATCGGTATCGGTCAATGTCAGTGAAAAAGCACGGTATCGGTATCACCCGATCCCCTCCACCAATCAGCTCCGCCCCCACTGAAGCATCCAGAACAACCATGTGTGCCGTGTGTGTGACTTCCTGTCTTTGTGTCAATTACATAAGTGCGCTTTAAAAAGCTCTAGATTGGCACTTGGGGGGGTGAGCACTTGGCGGAATGTGGTGATGTAGCGATGAGTACCGCCTCAGTATGGATTTGGGAGCATGGAGACACTCCTCTTCGGGATGCCGAGGGCACAGAAGAGTTGTTCGGGAGCATCTGCGGTTCAGAAGGCGGCATTTTGGTAAAACAATCATGTTAGCTTTGTTTGTATTGAAATGAGATATGAAAATGAATTTGTAAAAGAAAAACCTAATATAGCCAGTAGTACATTTAAACATAACACTGTGATCGGTATCGGTAGCCTAAAACCCTGATCGAAACAAGCTGAAGTCTATTAAATTGTGTTGCATGGTGTTTATCTAATAATATTGATGATCTGAGTGATTAATTTCACGCTAACATCTGTAAGGCGCGAAAGTGGTGTCAAGACCAAACTTTCAAGCATCTCCAGGCAAGCTAACTCCGTGTTTGGCAACATCTGAGGTGAGCAGATCCTTATTGCACATTAAGTGCTTTTAGACACAAGAGGAGGCAGCGCATGAAGTGAGGGATGCATTAGGAGACGATATGTGCTCTCTCTTGGATGCCTCCTCTATTGATTTCTATGGACCTTTTAATTTAAGGCACTCTCACTTAAGGCTGAGTGGAATGTGAGAAAAGACTGGCTGCATATCCAGCTGTTAATGCTACAACCATGTTCAATTAAAAATTCATGAAGCCACAGATTGAAATCACCATGAAAGTAATAGGATTGTTACAAAATACAAGCACAGTCTTTGCAAATGTTTCTCCCCGGTCCCATTTGAGGGAGAGAAGACTTATGGATTACTGCCAAAGACCATGAGTGAAGCAAAATGAGGACAATTAATCCCTTGAATGCTGACAAACTTGGTGGACGCAGCTAATTGGCGAGAGTACGACCTTTGCTGAACACTGACCACTCTGCTACTTGATAACTTTCCCTAGACTGCACGGTCTGAATGAAATTGCTGTTTTCAGCCATGGTGACGATAGGAGGGGTGCAAGCAGAAAGAGAATGAGGGGTGCAAGGTAGCACTGTGTGAAGGTACTCCAAGTCAAGCTCATTAACCTCAGCAAGAGAAATGTTACAATGAACCAGAAGATATGCGTGGCATCGGGTCACATAGTGAAGAGCAGCTCCTTGTCAGTGCTGAACTCTCAGATACTGACACAGCACCATTTACATTTCATATATTAAAGTCGTTTTTCTCTTGGTTGGCTTTTCAGAGGGAAATGCTGAATTAACGTACGGTGGTACCTCGGACCGAATGTGGAGACTCTGAACCAGTCCAGAAAATACGGTAAAACGATGATTTGATAATAATAGATTGTTCTTTGTAGAAATAGTAGAAAATACACGTACAAACAAATACAAATAGACTGGGTTGATATTGAAAAGGTGAAGGAAAATACATTTCTAAGGATCATAATAGATGAAAAAAATTATCTGGAAGCCACATATTAAAAAATACACAACATCAGGCGGTGAGATGTTAGCAATATGTTAGCTAGGAGCGAGGAGAACACACATCTATACTAAAATACTACTTGCGGAGTACCCCAGGGTTCAATACTGGGACCAAAACTGTTCATCAAGGACATCTGCAAAGTTACAAAAGACTTAAAAATATTATTTGCGGATGATACTACTGCCTTTTGTTGTGTATGAAGCACAGAAAAAAAGTCATTAAAAAGGTCAGAGGTTAAATGGTCATATTACCTTATTTTCCGGATTATAAGTCACACTTTTTTTCATAGGTCGGCTGTTCCTGCGACCTATACTTCAGAGCGACTTATAAATGAAAAAACTGTTTGTTACATAAACACGGGACACCTTTTCTGTTCATGTTAATTTTTTATGTAACTGAATAACCATTATGTTAGCATATCTTACACCTATCCGGCCTGTTCTCGATTATTTTATTGTTAGAACCTGCCGTCCAAACGGACGTAATGTCTGTTTTGATGAAGTAGTTTGTAAAATAAATTACCCGCAAAAAATACGACTTATACTCCAGTGCGACTTATGTATGGTTTTTTTTCTACCTAATTATGCATTTTTGGCCTTGTGCGACTTATACTCCGGAGCGACTTATAGTCCAGAAAATACGGTAAAACGATGGTTTGATAATAATAGATTGTCCTTGTAGAAATAGTAGAAAATACACGTACGAACAAATACAAATAGACTGGGTTGATATTGAAAAGGTGAAGGAAAATACATTTCTGGGGATCATAATAGATGAAAAAAATGATCTGGAAGCCACATATTAAAAAATACACAACATCAGGTGGTGAGAAATATTTCAATCTTGAACAAAGCAAAATTTGTTCTTGATGAAAAATCACTCCACACTTTTTTATTGCTATCTGGTTCTACCATATCTAACTTATTGTGTGGAGATTTGGGGTAGTAACTATAAAAGCAATCTTCACTCGCTAAATGTACTGCATACAAAACATGGAACTAATGTAAACCAAAATAACACTATAATAATTGTAGGGTAGTTTTATTTATACCTATTGATTTCCCAAAGCTGTAAATTAAATTTAAAATGCATATTAGAAAGAAAAATGCATGATATTATGAGTCGTCGTCGCTATGACATCATTGACATGCCTTCCTGCATATCTTAATTTCCAAAGCTTCTCATACAGTAATCTATAAACTTGTTCAAATAAAGGCTTTGCAGTAGTCAGGTGCAATCAGAGTGATGAGTAAACACATACGTTATGTATATCTTACCTATTAATCTGAGCACCCAGCTGTGAGGAAAGCTTAGCTGCCATATCTCCGCCAGTCCACACAGCGGCCCGTCAGTGTTGCCTTCTCTGTTTGGATTTCATCGAGAGCCCGGGATCGTTTTTCGCAGAGAAAGCACAGATCAGAGCACACCACTGAAAGAATGGTGAAATGTTTTGTGGAATATTTTGGAAGCTGACAGCTTTTCTTGTAGACTTGGAGTCATGCATCTGCATCTTAACCTTTAAGCCCGTGAGAGATGATGGAGAGACAGACGGAAACGTAGATGAAATGATGCAGAGACAGCTTGCCATCATTCCTGCTCTGACACTAAGCACATTAGATAGAAAGTCGGTTTATGTGCTTTTATTTTTTCCCTCGCCAATTGGCATGCAAAAGAAATGTCTTTTCAGTTTTCAGGTTTTGAAAAAAAGGCAATTCCCATATTTCACTGAGTGTTAATTGTAGGCTACATGTGTGATAAGGTTTTGAGCCCAAAAATAAATTTTAAAAAGCCACATAGAGATGGTCAATGTTCATGATCAAGCTCCAAAAAGATATCCAGACAGTAAAGTATATTTGATTCTCATATGCGTTTTTTTGTTCATGACTTGCAAAATAATAAACTAATTTAAAAACTTTATTTTTCAGGTTTTATTGCATTCATTCTTTTTAAATTTCTTAATAGTCCAAATATAGGACTGGACTTTTTCATTTAAAGGGTCTTTATTATACTCATTGTTTTGCATATATTCCGGCTGTATTTCCTTAATTTTCCAAAAAGGTCTGCTTTCATTTATTCCACCCACGGCCCGCCTCCGAGCACGCTCACTCTGCTGTGTTTGGTCACACTCCCAAGTACTTCCTGACTACTGCCAAACCCCACTTTCTAATTTTGTCAGTGTAGGAGTTGATAATACACGAATAAAGCCTTTGGAGAGCTAATTGAAAAGTGGTTAAGAGCTACTGGCTGGAGACCCCTGACTTATCGTGTATGAACTCTAAGAGCGGTAACGTACGTAGGTCCGTGTTTACTGAGTGAAAGCATAGTGCGTCTGATATTAATGCACATTTCCTGGCAAGAGCAGGCAGCTTCTCTCAGCCTATGCTGTGGTTCTCCCCACCTCCATGGACGCACAGCAACATAGTGTGACTGACATAAATGGACTTTTTGTGGTGAGAGCGCGCTGCTTCTGCCTTCAGCAACATAGCTACTTAGCTGACAGGAAGCAATATGTTAGCTAGGAGCTAGGAGAACATACATCTGCAAGTTAAAATATTACTTGCGGAGTACCCCAGGGTTCAATTCTGGGACCAAAACTGTTCAAACTGTTTATCAAGGACATCTGCAAAATTAGATGAAAGTTAGATGAAGACTTAAAGATATTATTTGCGGATGATACCACTGCCTTTTGTTCTGTATGAAGCACAGAAAAAATCATTAAAAAGGTCAGAGATTAAATGGTCATATTACCTTATTTTCCGGACTATAAGTCACACTTTTTTTCATAGGTCGGCTGTTGCTGCGACTTATAAATGAGAAAACTGTTTGTTACATAAACACTGGACATCTTTTCTGTTCATGTTAATTTTTTATGTAGCTGAATAACCATTATGTTAGCATATCTTACACCTATCCGGCCTGTTCTCGATTATTTTATTGTTAGAACCTGCCTTCCAAGAGGACGTAATGTCTGTTTTGATTAAGTAGTTTGTAAAATAAATTACCCACAAAAAATACGACTTATACTCCAGTGCGACTTATGTATGTTTTTTTTCTACATAATTATGCATTTTGGCCTTGTGCGACTTATACTCTGGAGCGACTTATAGTCCAGAAAATAAGGTAAAACAATAGACTGAGTTTATATTGAAAAGGTGAAGGAAAATACATTTCTGGGGATCATAATAGATGAAAAAAATGATCTGGAAGCCACATATTAAAAAATACACAACAAAAATATTTCAATCTTGAACAAAGCAAAATTTGTTCTCGATGAAAAATCACACCACACTTTTTATTGCTATCTGGTTCTACCATATCTAACTTATTGTGTGGAGATTTGGGGTAGTAACTATAAAAGCAAGTAAAACATATTTAATGGTAGATGCAATGCAGCAGAACGACAACATGCATGAACACAAAACAACTATGATCCAACGACGGAAAGAGGACACACCTGAACTAAATAGACTGTGTGAAAATTAGAAGCAGGTGTGGGAGATACGAAAAGCAGAAAAACAGAAACAAGGCAAGACAGGAAGTGGATACCAAAATAAGAGCATAAAAGGAAAACTCAATGAACTGTCACAGGGGCTAACTCCCGCATCGTGACAGAATGGATTGAGTAAGGAACTTCATCAATGCACAAGAATGAGCCAATACAAGTGGAACTGTGAATTGATGTATGTGATGTATTCAATTGTAACCGAATGCATGCTCAAATAACATTAAGCTATCTTACTGATATTATTTTAACAATTCTATTTTTCCAATTCTTAACATTAAAAATGAACTGCCAAATCCCTCAATTAATTTGTCATTCAATAGGTGTCATCACGGGGTCCAATTTTTTTTGCTCTCCACCCTTCACAGGATATTGCAGGTGAAAAACCTTTGGCCGATACCAGCATGCAGGAACATGACTCAATCATCAAAATAAAGGGCATTCATGTTGCTGTAGAGCGGTCTGCAATTGCTGAATGACATTTTATCTCCTGTGTGGTATCCTGTATGTGGGACGACAGGTATGGGTTGGTGGTTGGTTGAAGCATGAAATTGATTTCAAGGGTGATTTAAAGGGTTCTTACATTCCCAAAAAAGAGAAAGACTATAAAGCTATAGTGGTGATAATTGATTCAAGGATTTAAAACACTTAAAAAAAAAAAAAGATGTGTTAATTCAGAGAATCTAGAGGGATGTTACTGGAATATGAGGAGCATTGAACTCCTCTGTGTGGACTGCGAATATTGCAAGGAGGCCTGATATGTGAGACCTATTAATGAAATGATGATTAGCATTTGTTAAAACTCCTACATGCTAAAGGTCAAACTTTTTTTCTGACACGCAGGGATGAAACACTCTACTTTTGGGGGGGGAATGTCATGATTTGAATTAAGATTGTCAGATTGATTATCACAGTACAGGCGTCTTGTATGACCTTTTCAAGGAATTGTCATTTTCCACCCCTGTGATGCCACCATGGATGAGTGGGGGAGTGGGCCCTCCTCTTTCGTCTTGTAATTTGTCCTGGCTGTTATCATTCACACTGCGCTACTCCCAGCCACTGGCCCAAATGCCTATGTAACTACGGACCAGCAGACTGCGACTACACAAAATGAGAATGTAGCTCTTCAGGCTCCACTCTGTGCTTTGTGTGAAGCTGGAAATGCCTCGACTTTGCTCTGTTGTTGGCCTGAGCATCACACACTCATAACCTGACATACTCTAGAGGGGAAAGCACCCGTTTAAACCCAAATGGATCACACATTGCCATATTACTTTTATAACAGCTTTCATGGACAAGCCCTGCAAAATGTTTGACTCACATTAAAAGAATACACTGTATCGACTGTAAGAGGTAGAAGTAAAATATTTTTATTTTACGTTTAGCATTCACACTTGTATTTTTGTCATATGACCAAATGTTGTGCATATTTTGGGCAGGATCTGTGACATACAGAAATAGTCCAAACGAAAAACTGTACTCTCAGCTCACGACTCTAATGAGAACAAACGGTATAGAAAATATCTGCCCCCCCCTTCGCGCCCAAAGTCAGGTGAGCTCCAGCATATCTGCGACCCTAGTGAGGATAAGCGGCATAGAAAATGTATGGATCTGCATTGCAATGGTTAATGCAGTTTAGACCATTACTAGTATTAACCAGTAAATAGTACAGGTCAGAATACAGAGCCCTGTGGAACACCATACGTAGTAAGTGGGTTTGCCATAAAAATTCAGTGACAAACGGAAATTTTGCAACACATAAGTGGGGTCTTACAATAAAAAGAGTTGCAAAGTTATTGACCCAAATATACAATAAAAAATATTTTCAAGTTCTTGTTGTCGTTTTAAAAGTCTGCTGTGTGTTATTGTCTTTGCAATATTCTGAAACCTTGAAAAGAATGCGCTGGAATTAAGTTACTTGTTGAAAATAACATTCACATTGACTTGTGAACATGGTGGGAATTATTCAAAGACAAATTCATTGTAACTGCTGAAGTGTAGCGTCTAAGGCATTGTCCTTGGCACTTGTATAACAAAACGTTTGAGTGCGGGCCGTCTCCTTCCACTGGCTGGATAATGCAGCCTAATCCACATTAGCAATCACTCCAGTCCCCGTTGTGTGGTGGCAGTCCTTCCTAATTGCTTGGCATTACTGGGTGCTTTACTTGTAAATTTGAAGAGGAAGAACATCATTCTGCTGCATCCAAGCAGCAAATTATCCAATTAGCTTAATTTCCAAGAAACACTACCAGCCCTTTTTACTGTTACTGCTCCCCCTATTGTTTATCAAGTGAAATAATAGAGAAATTACCAAGGAGGAGATCGCAGAAATTTTACGATTATTTGAAAACAATCTTAGAAATCCTCAAATGCCACAGACCAAAACATAAAGACAGAGTCATCAAATTATTTCTTTTCAAACAAATCCAGCCTTGTCGATAGATTCATATTCCCTCTCATTTGTCTGTGTCCAAAACTCCCAAAGCATTAAATCCCCTAAAAGTTTCAGTTGCACTTTACTAATGTCAGTTTCACTTCTGAAGAAATCGACTCAAAGCTGTTGAGTGTTCACTCTTTATTTCTCTATCGTCACCATCCCTGGTACCTGTCAGTCACCCAGCGTCCCTGTTGGATAGTCTACATGTCCCAAGGCAAACCACGACACACCAAAGAATGCAGATGTGACAGCCTGATGACACTTGCGTTTGTGTATCATATAATTTTAACGATCATCTGCATTTCATTTATGTGAGATCGGTTTCTTCTATTCACAGTGTCAGGCCCGTTGGCCTACTTACAGTAGGTTGAAAGTGGAGTTCAAAATCTGATGAAACCATCCCATCCAAGCCTGGTTGACAACAACCAGCTCTAAAAATGAAAGTGGAAAGGTTGCCTTATTATGATTTGTTCTGTACATGGAATGGGAAAGCTAATATGACAGGAGGTCCTTTGTTGTTGTTTTTGTCAAGAATGTTTGTTCGTTTTGTTTCTGTATTTCCTCTCTCTTCTTTTATTTATTGTTGTTTTACCTTAACAGTGTAGTAAGCAGGATATTCGTCACACTGAGAGGTTCTTCTCTGTCATTTATGAACCTCGATGAACTCTTTCTTTAACAAAATGGCAATGCAATGGAAGTGGAACCCTGATGTGCCTTCTTATTTTCTGCAGACACTGCTGTGCATGCATGTTATGAGATTTAAAGGTTCTTTGTCTTCTATTTTGAGAAGCGATATAGTTCCTGTTCAAGCAAACGACTGTAAGGATGGTGGCCATGTTGTGATAGCTGTTGTTTGGCGGTCAACAATTAGTTTGTAATTATGGAAGGATGTCGGCAAGCAGGGGAATGTTTATTGCACGGGATCTGATCCATTTATGGTCAGAGGTCAGTGACAGTTTTACAGTGTTTCGTGATTACGAACATTCATTCATTCATTCATTTTCTACCGCTTTTCCTCACAAGGGGCGCGGGGGTGCTGGAGCCTATCCCAGCTGTCTTCGGGCGAGAGGCGGGGTACACCCTGGACTGGTGGCCAGCCAACATATAGACAAACAACCATTCACACTCACATTCATACCTTCTGGACAATTTGGAGTCGGCAATTAACCTAGCATGTTTTTGGAATGTGGGAGGAAACCGGAGTACCCGGAGAAAACCCACGCATGCACGGGGAGAACATGCAAACTCCACACAGAGATGGCCGAGGGTGGAATTGAACCCTGGTCTCCTAGCTGTGAGGTCTGCACGCTAACGGTCTTGACCGCCGTGCCGCCGTGATTACGAACAAACATCCAGAAATTGTTAATACTGTACAAAAACAAAAAGAGAACTAGTTATGTTTGCAGTTACAGTTTCCTCCCTGAGGAGGCGGGACTTACCCTAAGAGTTGATGAGCTCAGTAATCTGGGAGGAGCTCAGAGTAGAGCCGCTCTTCTTTTACATCAAGAGGAGCCAGTTGCGTTGGCTCGGGCATCTAATCTGGATGCCTCTTGGACACCTCCTTCTGGGCATGCCCAGCCTTGAGGAGGCCCTAAGGCTGACCTAGCCCAGGCTGGAGGGATTATGTCTTGCAGCTGGCTTGGGAACTCTGTGCAGGGGTGCTCACACTTTTTCAGCCTGCAAGCTACTTTTAAAATGACCACATCCCAAAGAGCTACATGCTACAATAAACAATGATGTACAGTCAAGGGGAGGCAGGTGAGGCATGATGAAAAATACAAAAAGGAATAAAAACATAGAATAAATATTATTTGCGCATTGAACTGCATTATGTAGTAAATGTATTTTCTGTATGATTCCAATTGTTTGTAAGATTTTTTTCAGGAAAAATTGATCAATTTGCAGATTTCCCAATCAAACAAAGGACAGAAACCGAAGATAAGGCCACCGTGAGCGTAGCTCAGATTAGTGTGCAACCCCCCCGCTTACCGTCTCACACTGAGTTGTGCATACGATTTGGCTCATGGCGCCTGCTTGTTTCTGTTTGTCAGCATGTCGCAATAATATACATTTATTATTATTATTATTACATTTTTGCAGCCTGTGCGATGTCTTTAATGTAAGTATGCCATCATTATTCTCGACAATCAGACAATAAAATACATGGAAATGTCATACAGGAGGCACTTGCAGTACCCTTGCATCCCCATTAGGGTGGGGACATGCATGAGCTGGAAGGTGTTTGTCAGTTACATCCTTCCACAGAGGAAAAGCCAGTATGTCTTTTTGTTGTTCTTACAGCAGCGAGTTCTAGCAGCCGGAAAGAAAAATGCATTCAATACCCTTATATGTGCAGCTGAATGAATAAATTAATATGCCACCCCTGTAACTAAAAGGGGTGGCCGAAGATTTGGAAGTCTGGACTTCCATACTTTCCTATCGTTTTTACTCAGTCACCCGGACCTAAATAAATGGAAGAAAATGGATGGATATAATGTTTACTTTTTTCTACTTAATTTATTTGCAGAAATGTGTAAGAGTCAATGTTTTAATTATGTTTTAATTACACTAAAAATATTAAAAAGTATTATTATGTCACTCATTTTAGCATTTAGAATTTAACACATCTTGACCTAAAAAAAAGTATGCAAACCCCACAAAGACGGACATGATTTAAATATCAAGAGTATTCATTCAATACAGACCAATTACCCTGTTCTGGATCATGAATGAGCTGGAGCCTATCCCAGCTGGGCAAGAGGTGGGGTTCACCTTAAACTGGTCACCAGTCAGTCACAATACACACTGTTTATAGACACACACAGTCACGCCTATGAAATATTTTTAGTCTCTGATTAACCTTATAAATAAATATAAATATTTGTAAATATATAAATATTTTTTGTATATCTTTGGCCAAGCATCCGCGGCAATAAATGTTGACTTTGTTTCCTGTTAACTGGCAAAAACTCCTTCACACGGTTTTGTGCAATATTTACCATCAGCCCGCCTGTATTGATTCCTTTTGTGTGCTTCATCAATAAGATAATGGCATTGTGGAGCCGACGCTGAATAAAATTAGTGAGCAGATATGTCCTTCAGATTAGAACAAAGACTTTCTGGATCCTTTTAAATTAGTTGACCAAGTTATATGGTTTAGTATCACCAAATTGACTTAACATATTGTATTTTTTGGGCTACACTTCTCAGGTATTGTGTCTTTTATGCAGTTTTGTCAGCTGTTAACACAAACACTGCTCTGTGCTTGTATTTAAGAAGAGCACAGATTAGCAATGAGGCCATCCTCCACTCTTTGTTGGTACTGCTTGCCAGTTTCCCTCGCACACATTTCAAAAGCTTTTCATGCAAAAAACCGTGGGAGAACTTGCTATGAAAAAAAGAGTCTGGATGCTGAAATGAATAAATAAAAACAAACAAATTTGGGTACTTCTCCTTTTGCAGTTTGGATGCAGTTTTATCAAATGTTACTGAAAAAGCAAGAGAGTTGGGGAAGGTTGAGATGTTTGTTGTTAATTGACGCCATAATGAATGCTTACGGAGTCGGGCCTTGGCTTCCAAAGGGGGCTCGGTGCCAGGATGCTTTTTAAGAGCAGCAGCCCTGGGCGTTTGGCACAGCCACTTCCTCACAATCTCACACAAAAGTGTACAGCAAGGACCTTGAGATAACCACCCATGAAATCTCTCATCATCTCATCACATGTGTTTGATGACTTGTCCACTGGTTACTATTTTTTTTAACTCTATTTTTATTTTTATGACGATTCCACCCAATTTTGGAGTTGTCTATCTACATTTGGTTAAAATTAAATAAGCATCACACATATCTGTCAACATTTGCATTCTAAAATAAAGGGAATTTCCACTAGTTCTCTGTCTACTGCCTACTCTGGTGCAACCGTGCTATTTTACTGGTGTGCTTCTTATTTTGAAGGCCTGACTTTACCCACTACAGGCTGTGTAACACCAATGTTGCCTGATTGTTGCCCAACACACCAGGAGCTGTGCTGTTCTGGAAGAACAGATTTATTTCCCCATGAAAGGTTAAATACAGGAAAAATATGGGAAACTCTAAAAATAGAATGACTCCTGGAAAAAAAAAGCAAAATATGGTAGTTAGTCCTTTCGAAGCTGATCAAAAGTCTGCAAATATTACAGTTGTAACATTAAGCATTTAAGGGATTTATACTTAAACTGCTCTTATATTTACTTAATGAAACTAATGTTGAGCAAACTTAGCTTTGCTTTAGATCAGGGGTCTCAAACACGTGGACCGCGAGCCAAATGTGGCCCGCAGGACAGAAGTTTGAGGCCCCCGCCTTGATATGAAAGTTTAATGTTAGTGCGGCACACGCAAGTTTGATATGGATGCTGTATGGTATCATGTACCCAGAAAAAAATATTACGTTTGATTAATGTTCACGTTAAAGGTTAAATAACTGTTAATAGTTAACCTCCCTATCCGTGTGGAAGTGGTAAGTTTTTGGCTATTTAGGTTTAAAGCAAATAACTTGAAGGCTACCGTTTAGGTCGCAAGCTCTCTATTTTGCGAGTTAGCATGTGTCTCAAGATCCTGCAGTTGCGCAATATGTTGTAAATAAAAAGAGTATAAATGTGACTATAGTCGTGTTTTGTCATGTCTACAGGGCTCTAATAATGCTTTGTTCATTTTAATCTGAAAAAAATAATTTGTCTACCCACCAACTATATGTGGTTTCTTAAGTTTTTATTATTTGCCGTTTTATTATTATTATTATTATATTTATTTATTACTGATTGATTGATTTTCTTTATTCTTGATTTGTTTATTTATTTTTCATCTTATTTTGTGCAGAAAAATAAAAAGTAAGATATTTGAGAACAGTGGAATGTTTTATCAGAGCTTTTCTTGTAGAAAATCGAAACCAAAGCAAAGTTTATTCATTTTTTTTAATAAATGCGTTTTTTTTTTTTTGTTTTTTTGGAAAACCTGATGCGGCCCAGTCTCACCCAGACCCTAGCTCCAGTGGCCCCCAAGTAAATTGAGTTTGAGACCCCTGCTTTAGATGTATGTAATATAAGATACAAAAAATGAAATTCCAGATTGGTCATTAAGAGGATTGAAGCACATTTCCAAAGAGAAGCAACACTATATAAATGCTGCATGCATATTATGTGTTTCTTTGGTGTAAGGTGTTTGTATAGTCTATGCATGAATGTGCGCTTGTGCGTGTGTGTGCCCGCCGGGGGTGAAGACTGAAACGCTTTATTAAAATGATGAGAGCAAGTTCAATTTGAATCATGCAGTGCCTGTCAGTGGCTTCTCGAATTGCAGAGCTGATGAAATTGCTCTTGCGGTTATTTAAAAGCAGTTGTAATCCATCTGAAAATGCTGTGATATAACCCATTTAATTTCTTATTCCTTGCAGCAATAACACTGAGTAACAAAAATCTATCAAAGCTATGCAGCCCAGTGATTTAGTAATTATCTGTATTTTACATTACTGCAATTCAGCCTGGATTAATTGGAGGCTTATCTGAACAGAGTGGCAGGTCACTTACCTCAATCCAGCACAATGTGTTTTCATCTTAATCATCCACCTCCACAAGCTCACTTGTGACCCGCTGTGCCAAGAATGATTATTTTTTTGGTGCACATAATCAGCAGTAAACACGGATATACATACTGAAACCACCAGCTGTTTAAGCAGTTCTACAAAATTAAAGTTTAAAGGCTCTGCATATGAGATGTACAACATGCAGCGGCATGTTTTGCATTTGAAGATCTGATCTGAGGCAGCAGACAGTGAAATGGTGCTGACCTCTGTGTGATTACATGAATGTAGTAGTTAAGTAGTAGTGTTTATAGTACTATTTATGATGAATACTATAAGCAGAACTTGAGGTAGCAGAGATGAGTATGCTGAGGTTCTCATTGGGAGTGACCAGGATGGATAGGATCAGGAACGAGTACATCAGAGGGCCATTACATGTTAGAGGCCTTGGAGATAAAGTCAGAGAGGCCAGACTGAGATGGTTGGGACATGTCCAGAGGAGAAGGACGCTGCGTTTAGAGCTGCCAGGTAGGAGGCGTAGATGAAGACCAAAGAAGAGGTTCATGGATGTTGGTGTGAGAGAGACAGATGAAGAAGACAGGGTTGGATGGAGGAGATTGATTTGCTCTGGCGACCCCTGAAGGGAAAAGCCGAAAGATAAAGAAGAAGAAAACACTATAATGCTATTTTGCCAGGCCATGTGAATGGGGTTACTTGGGTATTTACAGCTTTTTATACCACAACACTGAAGAGATTGTATTTGGAAGTAGAAGTATATATTTACTACCCTCTGAAAATATTGTTGCACAACCATTATTGTCTAAACACTGTAGCTGGTACACCTCACATCGTACATGTCCAAATTGTGGCCAAAGTGGCAATAATTAGCGTGAGCACCATTGTTATTAAACACTGCCTTAATCCTCTTGGGCTTGGAAAGCACCAGACAGGTTCATACTGAATCCTCTTCCTCTCCTCCATGATGACATCACAGAGCTGTTGGATGTGAAACACCTTTCACTGCTCCAGCTTGCTTCCACTTGACCCACAGGTGCTTAATCAGGTTCAGGTGTGGAAACATACTCGACCGCGCCATCACCTTCACCTTTTTCAGCAAGGAATTTGTCATCTTGGGGGTGTGTTTGGTCTCCTTAAAACCATGCCATGCATCCCAGGGGGGTCATGCTCTGCTCGAGAATGTGACAATACATGTTGGAATTCTTGTGTCCCCTCAATTAACCAAAGCTCCCCAGCACTCATGCAGCCCCAGACAATGACGTTCCCACTACCATGCTTGGCTGTTGTAGCCAGGATGCTGTACAGTTATCTTGGCACTCACTTTTGTTGACAGCTAACATAATAATGGTTGTGTGTTTGAATAATTTGTAGTTATGACATTTTTACAATCTTCTAAATAGGTTATTTTGTTTCTTTCTTTCGGGTTTGTTTCCTGGTTACGGAGTCGTGAATTGAACAACAAAACAACATTCATTCATTTTCTATACCGCTTATCCTCACAAGGGTCGCGAGGGTGCTGGAGCCTATCCCAGCTGTCTTTGGGTGTCTGGTCGCCAGCCAATCACAGGGCACATATAGACAAACAACCATTCACACTCACATTCATACCTATGGACAATTTGGGGTCGCCAATTAACCTAATGGGGAGAACATGCAAGCTCCACACTGACATGCCCGAGGGTGGAATTGAACTCCGGTCTCCTAGTCTCCCACTCTTCTGCCATTCAGCCACGAAACAACATGATTTATTAATTTATATATGTTTGAATAACCATGGTAGAGTGAAGCCAAGTGCGATGGTTGTCAAGAGACAACATGTATTTCTATACCAGCTGTACACTGACTAAAGTATATCCTGGTTTCCTTTTATATTACAGTATTGTCTCTTGAGAAGATCTACTGTAATAAAAATGTTTATCCTGTAGGTTAATTTTCCATAAGATAATAATGCTATGCCACTGCAGTGGTGAATATCATACTCGAAAAGCAGTGGAAAACAGCAACAATTCCACAACCTTACATGCAACAGTGGCTTTATCAGACAAGGTCGATGGTGTGGACAAGGTGTGTGAGAGGAACAGCAGTGCAAGTCACATGGTTAGTGTCATGTTGTGATTCCTATTTGGCAGAACACACCAATATATCCTGTATTGATCATCTGTTTAAATTGAGTTAATGTATGAGCGATGCTCAGGCTAATTCCTAATGACGAAGATGCCTTTAGGCAGTGCAGCGGTAATAAGACTCTTTCTCACTCTTGTTTTCCCCCCACCTGCGCTATTTGACATGTGATACTAGTGGAAGGAATAACTAGTTACCAATATACGTAGTGTATATTGTGGGATACATAGTAATATTAGGAGTAGGTATAGCAGAGTAAAGGACTTTGAACTTTACCTCCTTACACTTTTGACTTAGAATTTAATGGCCAGCATGTTCATAGAGTGTTATGACCTTATTCTTGGAGTATGTCACTCCAGGGTGCACATGCTCGTTGCAAGAAAATAGGACCTTATTTATTGAGGTTAATTTGTTCTACCATGATAAGTGAATTTGTGAAGTAGGATTCCATCTTTATTGAATTAAATTGAATAGTTTTTTATTTAGAACATCGAAAACCTGTTTATGATCTTTTAAATACAGGTTTTAACATTATGTGAGCCCTAGACATGAAATAATATGTCTATTGTCACATGTACACTACATTAAGCCAATATGGTAGACATAATCAAAGAAAACAAGCCATTTAAAAGATAAATATGACTCATGCTCATGTGTTCCGGACATGTGCCGGACAGGAAGTAACGACAGGGGGTTTCAGAGTTGAGTGGATAATGGCCGCAACAGTATCCTGTGTTGAAATTAGGATTATTATTATTAAGATTATTATCTTCTTGTTACTGTGCCTGTTGTAAGGTAATTTAAACCTGCAATAAAAGCCTGTTGTTCTGGTAATCATGTCTAATGCTTGTGTGCCTTTATAGTAACATTACTAACACTTAGTGACCAGTGTAGAATACTATATATTACAATTTGAACGCAGCTTCTTCATGACTTATATTTGAATTTCAGTTTATTTAGCCATTTTTATGCTTGAAATTAGCAATAAATATGGAACATTTGCTTGAATGTGCATATTTTTGAGTAATATGCTGATGCTGATGATAAAAGTGAAGCCCCCAAATTTTAACCACCATGTGGTGAGGGACAACTGTATGTAATACTGTAATATAATATGAATGTAAATATAATATAATATTTTTTTCAAATTTTGGAGCCGATAGTATCATGGGTCAAGCATTCATATTTCTAAGATATTATGTTAAGAGCCTTGGTTGAAACAACATTTAAGTGATCACAAAAAGTTGACGTTGTGTGTAGTGTAGACTACACACAATGCAAACAATACTTTGCAATCACATCTAGCTTCTCTCCAACAACAAATGTCTCAAGTCTTTTGCATCTTTCTCTTTGTTTTTGCTCTAAAATGAGAAAGTAACAGCAACAAAATCCCCAGGAGATAAACCTTTCACGGCATGCTGTAACCATAATTGTGTGTCTCTGTCCATCTGAGATGTTCTTCCCATTAGCACATTGGCAAGGGTTAAAGTGTCTGGTCTATTGCTGCAGTATCACAATATGATAACAACACAGGCTGATTTACATAATGTAGGGACTCCTGACAGAGACCAGCGTCACCCACCTAAACGTTATGGCTTTAGGAAATGATGAGCAATTAAGCACCCGCAATTTATAGCAAAGGCTGTAACATGAAAATAGGTATGGTCGTTTGCTACTGCTGATGTGTGTGTGTGTGTGTTTGAGAGTGTGTGTTCTCAGTGGAGTTAAGGACATCAGACCTGCTTCCTGCCTGCTGGTTGCTGGTGGATAAAACACATAAAGGACTGTCCTCACTAAGATTAATTGATTCCTTCACATTTGGATTCAGTTCAGAGAACCAGAGAAATTGGTTGTTTTGACTGAGGCATGGTGTCACCGGTGGCTTAGAACACACAATAATTGCCAAATTTGCTGTGTACACAGACAGATTTAAAAAGTCCCTACATCGTCACAGTGTTGGTATGATTGCATTTGCACCTTAAAGCATCATGTTTTCTCAAAGCCATGAATCCCATGATAGCTTCAGTGCGCCTGTCAGAAATCCACTCAACACCCACAACCCGCACAGAAACACCTACACGGAGATCACTGTAAGAACTCTGAAACTCTGCCATTAAAAGCTAATAATGATGGAAATTGTAGCTCTTTTAGGTAGCTGATTCTTTACACTTGGCTGGCAAAAAAAAGGTTTCTCCAAATCCATCCATACATTTTCTATGCCGCTTATCCTCACTAGGGTCACGGGTATGCTGGAGCCTCAGCTTCTTTTTCCTGCTGTTCATTTTCCTCACCTTTCCAGCTTGTAGTCTCAAAGGCCGTAGTAACGTTCTTTCATTCTTTCTCAACTCTCTCCCTGGACTGGTCGCCAGCCAATCACAGGGCACATATAGACAAACAACCATTCACACTCACGTTCATACCTATGGACAATTTGGAGTCACCAATTAACCTAGCATGTTTTTGGAATGTGGGAGGAAACCGGAGTACCCGGAGAAAACCCACGCATGCACGGGGAGAACATGCAAATTCCACACAGAGATGGCCGAGGGTGGAATCGAACTTGGGTCTCCTAGCTGTGTGGCCTGTGCGCTAATCACTTATTCACGTGTTTCTAATGTATTGGTTAAAAATATATAAGTCCAGGGTGTAGGCCCCCTAGTTATTTGGTATAGGCTCCTGCAGGTAGTGTAGAAGAATAACAGCAGTACATAATAAATGTACTACTGTAAACTACAACCACAATAAAAACAAACACAACAATTTTTTTAATTCAACTGTACAAATTAAGTGCATTATTATCTTTATAAAGACATAATTTTTGATACAGCTTATGTAGAATGTGCAGGACTACCTAACGAAGTGGCTATTTGTGTACATTACAGACAACAGGTAGATAGAAAATCATTATTCCTGATGAGAACATACATCCCTGTATTTTTCTTATGGGTATTGCTTATGTGTATTGATGTCATCCAATAGAGACAACATGTAAACCGTGGCTTGGTAGTGGAGGGGCTTGATGGCATTTTCATGTACCATATTTTGATTTCTTCTCTCCCCAATAGCCTTCTGCATACTCTGCGGCAAAAGTACTCACGTCTAATACCCTCAGAGGATGTTTTGGTGCATCTCCATGAGTCTAATTTAAGGATATCTGCATGAATTGGGAGTGCCCGAGGCCATGTCTACCGTCTTCTTAAGGGAGGGGGTTGCATTTGCGCCCCTTTCGGGACGAGAGACGCATTTCAGATAAGATCGGCAGAGCAAAGTGGTGAACCGAGTCGTTTGTTCTCATTGGCCATCTCTCATGTTGCACCACTGATTGGGGGGGAAGCTAAAATTGCTTTCACCGGGGCTCACTCCAGCAGTAAGCAATGATAACTAACAATGCCCCGGGGACCTAGTTAAAGCTGCATCACACGCACTAGAAAACCACTTTAATGTGGCAGCATTAGGAAGTTGTCAGTTGGCTTGGTGGAGAAAACAGATTCCAAGTCATCGAAAATTTCAAAACATTTGTCAACCCCCCCGCCCCCAAAAAAATGCATATAATCAGGGAGGCATTTTAAATTTAATTTCACACAGCTCTACCATGAGGAAAAAAAGGTTTAAAGATCGTGAAAGTGAGGGGAGAGAACAGAAAATTAGCGTGCACCATCTGCTCTTCACTGCAAGCCTCAGATGCTTCGCTCAGTCGTGAGGATCATGGAGCTCATGTCATGCAGTAGGTTGTTATTTTATCATGTTTACTCCGGCACTGTACTGTACTGCTGACAGTACATAGTTCTGTATTATATTAGAGACAAGTGTGGGTTAAATTTGAAAAAAAAAAAAAAAACACCTCACAAAGGCTTTCTTTATAATATGATAAAGAAAGCAAGCAATAAAGCAATAGAAAAAGTAAAAAGGGAGAACTGTTTCTATAAGATATTTTTAAAAGGTCTTGTTAATGTTGGAATTAAAACCAATAAAGCAGTCTAAATCTAAAATTATTATATTATTAATTATACAATTAACTAAAAATTATTTTTTAAAAAAACCTCTCCAAACTTGAACAAAATAAATGTCTCAGTAAGACTCAGTAACGAGTAGCTTGATGTGAGTGCTTCCAGGAGGCTTTTTGGGAACATTACTCCAAGTGGTAAAGATGGCTTGATGAAGGGCATCAACTGTCTGGAACTGATGGCCATTTTCATAATCTTCCCTTGCCATCCATCCCCAAATGTTCTCTATGGGATTTAAATCAGGGGAACATGCAGGATGGTCCAAAAGAGTGATGTTATTCTCCCTGAAGAAGTCCTTGGTCAAGACAGCATTGTGAACTGCAGCGTTGTCCTGCTGAAAAACTCAGCTGTTACGACACAGATGAGGGCCCTTAGTCATGAAGGATGCCTGCTGCCACCACTGCAAATAACCATCCACCGTTTGACAACCCTGCACCATCTGAAGATCCAGTGTTCCACTGAATGACAAAACACCCCAGATCATGATGGACCGCCCTCCACTGTGCCTGATAGAAAACATCTCAGGTGGGAGCTCCTTGTTATGTCAGTAACGTTGGAAGCCATCATCGGAGAATACAACTTTTGTCCACCTTTCAATGTCCCATGTTTGATGCTCCCTGGCAAAGTCTAAATGGGCAGTTCAAGGAGATGAGGTTTTTGAATTTGTTTTTTCTTTTTGAAACCCTTTGGTAGAAACCCGCAGATGCCACCTGATGGTTATTGTGCTGCAGTCGGCACCAGTAAGGGCTTTTATTTGGGTCAAGGACCGCCCTGTGTCTTGACGGACAGCCAATTGGATCCTCCGGCTCAGTGCAGGTGTCATTTTTTGGGGTCTACCACTTGACTTTTATGGTTCGGGATGGTCAGGATCTTTTAAAATATGTAGAATGACGGTCTTAAGATCAGCAGCAAGAGGCCTCGCTTATGCACTCAATGATTCAACCATGTTCAAGAAGAGAAAGATTAGCTTTAGCCATCAGGAGCACATGACTGTTGATTGCCTGATTTTTTTGCAGATTTTGGATTTTATAGCCTGTGGTCAGTTGAAAAACAACATATTTCAGTGCACTATTATTGTTTTTTTTTTTGTTTTTTTTTCAGATTTCCAATTTTTTTTTCTCACTCCCCCTTCTTGCTTTTGCATATTTTAAACAAACAATCTTAAATTACTGCCCCTAGTGGTCTGACGTGTTTATGAAGCAAAACATACAGCATTCAAATTGAAATGCGCCCTGCAGTTGGCTGCCAACCAGTCCAAGGTGTACCCTGCTTCTTGCTCGTAGTCAGTTGGGATAGGCTCCAGCATACCCCTACAACTCTAGCAATATAGAAAATGAATGGATGGACTACACGACAAATGTAAACTATAAATAATAGTTCATCATGTCATCATGTTCTTCTATTTCTGTAGTCTTTCCTATAACTAAAATGTCTTTTTTCAGAGGATTCATACATAACTCAATATGTTTGTTAATACGGTGTTGATTATATAATTTCTGATACACCGATGCAACATGACCAGAGTCATTTCCCTCACAGGATTAATGTTTCATTTGCTTATAATAGAGTAGAAAGAAAACGGCAAGAGTACCAAACAGGAGACATCCAAACGTGCATTGCATGATTCAGATGTTTAAGTCACTGGTGCAGCCAAGGAGCACCTGTAAAGGCCAAAACACCTGGATTATAATACTGAATAAAAGAGTATACTCTTTCTTGGTTGAAAGAAAGTGTCAACATGAAGGTGTCGCATGGAAGAAAATAAATCCTTAATGTCTTCTCCTCCAGATGGCAATACTCTTTGAGTGTCCAATAGGTGTTCTTATCCATTTAATATATGCTCACAGTGTATCCTGTCAAATATAGATTTGAATCAATAGCACTCTAGAGTGGCTCGTTAAACTTAAATCAGCTTGGAAGTGGTGCATGCCTGCCTCACAGCTGCTGTCATTAACCACCGCCTTGCAGATTATTGGAGAAACGTCCTTGTGTGAGCAGATTCACCAGTTTACCCAAGGACTGCCGGGCACAAAGCGATCTGGCATGAAGGAACAAGCAGCCAATAGTTTTACTCCTCATTTTAACAAAACTTCCAAACGTGGTCCACTCGAGAGTTGGAACATGGATTTAAATTGTTTCAATTCAGGCAAATATTTATGGACTGTTTTTTAATTTTACCTCAAGAATCTATTATTTTTTACCATCCACATCCATCTGTTTGAAAACAGCAACAACTACACGATGCAATTTCACAATGCGAGTATAAAGTTGGATTTGAGTAGGTGTGTTTGTGATGTAAATGTAAGAGACATTCATCCATCCATTTTCTACTGCTTATCCTTACGAGGATCGCGGGCGTGCTGGAGCCTATTCCTGCTGTCTTCAGACCAGAGGCGGGGTACACCCTGGACTGGTCGCCAGCCAATCACAGGGCACATATAGACAAACAACCATTCACACTCAAGTTCATACCTATGGAGTCGCCAATTAACCTAACATGCATGTTTAGCCTGCATGCTAACCACTCGTCCACCGTGCAGCCTGTATTGGACATTTGAACACATATTGTTTTGAGAGGTGTTCCAGCGACGACCTGGAACTACGTTCTTCATTAATTCATTCATTAATGGACTACACTACTGATGGTGACTCCGTACAACTCCATGTAAAAAAAACTGATGAATCTCTTTAACAATAGAAAAAAATGGGCCATTTCAAAGGAAACAAGTTCCAAAGCAAATTTTACCATACTTGTCTCTTGCGTTGTTTAAATGCTGAATCCACTGCGGCTTGACGAGAAGTGCCACTCACATTGACTCCGGCAGACTTAGTGGCGAGCTCCGCTCCAGCTGAGGAAAGTTAGACCCAAACCTGATTCTTTCTGAGGGTTCCTGGGCCACCTCCACGAATAGCACCAAAAGTGCACTATTCAGTGTACTCACACTTGCCAACATACCGTGCTTTATATGTTATAAGTGGGCCCAGGCATGGTACGATCTCATCTGAGTACACTCCTAGATAAATATGTCCAATCCTGGCAAAAATAATTTGTATTTGTTGGCGTGCGTGAATGAAATCATCATCAAGTTATTATTCCAAGAGTCTGGCTCCCTGCAGAGCCACACCTCGCAGGAAAGGGTTAACTGCGACAGCAACAATAATGTGAGCGCAGTGAGACGTGTGAAGTAATTAGTCAGCCTGCTGTCCAATATTTATCCAGTTAATTATTTGTGAGTATTACTCTTTTCTTCCCTTGGCTGCCTGTGTTGTATTTTCCACACCATTTGTCACTGTCCACCGATGGTGAATCTTAAGTCTTGCTTTTGGGTTTTTTTTTCCTCTGTTTTTCCCTATTTTCTCCACATCCATGTTTTATTTTAGCCAGTGGAGGTGTTACAACACTGTCTCCGCTTGTGCGAGGTCACCCGTGATTATTTATTCATTTGTCTGTTTGAGTGTCCGTGGAACGATGTGTAACTGCTCGCTAACTTAGCACCATGGAGAGGTCACAATGGTGTCAGACTTGAAACTAGAATGACTTTTACTGCACAGTAGCACTAAAAATTAAGAATAATTATCATTTGAAATGCACTTACTGTAATTTTAAAGGACTAAATGATTTTCTGCTTTCATTGTCTGCCTGTCAGAAATAGCAACTAAATGGATAAAGACAGAATGGTTCTATTATCATTGCGGTGTTTAATTAGTGTTTCATACATGTTTATCTCTGGCCATTGTATTTGGAGAAGTGGGGGTTGTTTTAAAAGCGAAGCAAACAGTAATTATTTCATTATAGCATAACGGCAATAATATTATAGTAGTGCGGTGTGCAGTGAGCCTATCTTTGGAACAAATGAGCTGTCCCCCAGGAGCAGACTTCAGCACGGGGGCCTAAGGTATAGGTGACTTTCTTCCCCCTTTCTTCACTACATTTTTAATATTTTCATTCAGAGCACATGCAATTATTTTGAAAATGAATGTAGCACAGAAAAAAAAATTGGGCCTCTTGGGTGACGCAAATGACTTCCTTGTTTTTATTAGAAGACAAGGTGTTTATTAGGGGCCTTGTTGGCTTATTGCAGGAGGTTTCTGAGTTTGAGTAATTGTCCAATTAGGTGTAATTCCAGGATTGGTGCTAACCCAGGCGATTGTGCTGTAAGAGGAAGACTACCGCCGGGACACACATTAATGAATCCCACTGAGACCTGTCTACCTTTAAGAAAGAGAGACCGAGTCTGCTTCTGTTTCGCCTTCCCAAATCTTTTTAACGAGGCATTATAACTGGGATTTACAATTGAGACAAGACACTACTTCACCCTCCCCCACTTCATTGTTCCCGATTCTTCTTATTCTTTTCATTGCTTTGCAGAAATAATTTATCATTCATGTTGTTTCACTTCTCTGAGCAATGGCCTCTTATTTAAACAGAAAGGTTACCTTAATTGTTATGTAGCTCAGCTATTTATGCCCCGGCATAAAAATGCATGTTCGCGGCTTCGCGGAAAGGTCAGCCGTTACAACCCAACTAACTTTTTTTTTCCTTTTGTCGGTGTGGGCTGCTCAAAGTGTTGCTGGCTACTTCATACTGGGAGGCGGAACAAAGTTTGAGCAGAGGACTCCTGAGGATTCCAATTGTTGCCTCCTCTCTGATGAGATGGACTCATTCTCTCTCACTATCTCGGCCTATTTTCTCTTCATATGGATGTTGCCACCATGCCTGACTTTTATATAGCCCGTGTTTTTTTCCGTTAGTAGCAAAGTTTTGCATATTCTTAGAACCCCTTTTTTCGTTAACCTTAACAAAACACCATTACTGGTTCAAATAAAAAAGCCTGGTGATAAAAAGCCTAGATGTTCTTTTTTTTGCTAGGTTAACTGGCGACTCCAAATTGTCCATAGGTATGAATGTGAGTGTGAATGGTTGTTTGTCTATATGTGCCCTGTGATTGGCTGTCCAGGGTGTACCCCGCCTCTCACACGAAGAGAGCTGGGATAGGCTCCAGCATGCCTGCGACCCTTGTGAGGATAAGTGGCATAGAAAATGGATGGATGGATATTATCTATTACCTCAGTGCCCATGTTTTCTTCTGTGCATGGTCTCTAAATACAACATGCCTTTATTGGTTGGCATAGTACCGCAATTTCCATCAATAGCCAGTCTATTTGTCAATCACTCCTGATACTTTTAGAACAGGTTTACCTCTTTACAGAAGCACACATCACCTGAAGAAGGTTTTTTTGCAGTTTCATTTGAAAGCCAATCATTGCATAGAAGGAATTAATTAACATTACACAATCAAAACCTGTCTACATTATAAAACCATGACTTGTAATAAACTTTGTCAGATCATTTCTGCATACAGCAGAGTTAACACCCACACACAAGACACCAATACATTCCAAGTGCGAGGGAGGCCTCCCCTAAGTGGTGCCAGAAGACTCCAGGAGAAGTAGCATCAGAAGCATCATAAGAAACAAAGAAAAACATCATTTTCAGACCGGCTAAGCCAACTTCTGTTACTCTAGAGTAAAAATGAATTGCTTTTTAGTTCCTACAGTCAGAAAATAAACAGATTCTGGGGTGAGCACAAAATTCCACAATGACAATGACAAATACTGTCCAGCCATGAGAATCCTGTTGGTACGGACAGCATTTACTTACACAGTCAATCATTTCATTCATGATTTTACAGTTTAACGTATATCTACTGTTGCAGGAGAGTTAAAGGGGACCTATTTTGCTCATTTTTGGTCCCTTTGTATTGAATTACGTACTCCTATAGAGCAGCGACACACAATAACCTGCACAGAAAGCTTCAAAATCTTTCAGATTTTCCTATTTTCCTGTGAAAATGGTCTGTTTTAATGTATTCCACCCATGGCCCGCCTCCAGGAACGCCCACTCCGCTGTGGTTGGTCGCACTCCCAAGCGCTGAGAATGACTTCTGGTTTGTGCTGCTAACTGCAAATCCAACTTTATAGGAATTGATCAAAGGTAAGGACATATGTGTTGGAACCCGAATCCGATCCGGAAGTAGAGACTGGACAGTCTGAACTTTCCAAGAAAAGAGGTTTCTTCAAGACATCTCTCAATAGTAGGTAGCTTAGCATTTAGCATTGTTAATTGTATGAGTCATTTCCTAACTTACAATATCGTTTACAGCAATCTTTACCCAAAGTAGTCTGGAGCTGTGGTGCTAGCCACCTCGCCATCTTTACTTCATGTTCTCGCGCTAACTCTGTTATGTGCTCTCACAGGATTCCGCCACTCCTCTTCTTCTTTTTGGTTTTTAATGGAGGTTGGCAAGCAACTTTTGGGGTAAACCGGTTTTCCTTGTGAACGTCTGTATTTCCCAAAACCGTACTTCCTTGGATTCAAGCCACAGAATATCCTCAAATCTAAAACTATGTATTAATGTACACACAGACCTGTGGTCTGCAAATTGGTGACTCTAACTTGTCCATAGGTATGAATGTGAGTGTGAATGGTTGTTTGTCTAAATGTGCCCTGTGATTGGCTGGCGACCAGTCCAGGGTGTACCCCGCCTCTCGGCCAAAGTCAGCTGGAATTGGCACCAGCATAGCCCCGCGACCCTCATGAGGATAAGCGGTAGAAAATGAATGAATGAATACATCCAAAATACAACAGAATCAAAGTTGGAGTATGCACATCTGAAGGGGCTCACAGCAGGCAATGCTAAGGCCTTTGTTTGTATTCTGAAACTCTGATACAAAATTAGCAGGAACATTGGTTTGCAGGATTGTCATTGTTTGCACTTTTACCATTTGATTGTAGTTCATCCCCACTCGGAACTTGGTACAGTATTGTATTTATGCTACTTTGAGCCCACAGTAAACCATTACGTCACAGTACTTATTGGAGTGTCCCTGCATAGGCCACAAACTGTGCACAGAGTTGACAGCAACACACATCTTTTCTCTATATTTTCCATTTGCATCTTGTCCTCACTCGGGTCATGGGCTTGCTGGAGCCTATCCCAGCTTTCTTCAGGCAAGAGGCGGGGAACACACTGGACTGGTTGTCAGCCAAACACAAGGATGTCAACATGTTTTCTATTTGTGGTACCTAACCCCCCCTTGAGACTTGAATGCTTTCATACAGTATATATCATGCAATGTAAACGAAATGATTTATTTAAAACTGTTCTTTGCCAGATTGATATGATGGAGGTCTTCATTCTTACACACTGTCTTTCTAGTTGGTGATTGTTTTTGGTGTAAATGTGAACGGAAAATCATAACAGGAGGATTTTTGCTTTTGACAAAATGCAGTTTGCAAGACAGTAGAGTAGGTGACGGAGCAGGCAAGAATGAGACAAAATCAAACAGCATGTGGCTGCCAACTGTGTGAGTCTGTAATAGACAAACACAAACTGAAAAATTAATAAAGGTGAACGCGGTGATGTTTAAACTCTCGGACAACATCCCCCTGCCTGCTTGTGTTTATGGTGGACAAATACAAGACGTTGGGGCTACTCTAAAAAATTGAACACACTGCATAATGTACAAAGGTTTGTCATGGTAGCTTGAGTTGACTCTCACAAATTCGCCTAGCGTTCCTAATACTTGCTCCCTGTTCTTGGGATAGATTTAGCACTCCAGCAGGACACGAATGGTGGAAATGAAAGATGGGAATCAAAATGCGAGAGATCTCACCTTTGGACCCACATAGCCCCAGAGTGGACATCAAGAAGGCCCTCTTGTTTCTAGACAGTAGCTGAGCTGCTCGTGTGAACGCCAACAGCATCATAGAGCAATGTGTCCTATCTATTTTGGGTTCAAATGAAGGTTGCGGTGCACCAACACCACCTTCCACTTTCTCCTCTTCATCCTTTCTCACATTAGAGCCTCTCACAATCTCACCAGTGACACCATCACATCCTCCATGGCAGCTCCCCGCTGCTCATCTTCGCACTAAACCTTGTCCCTCTTTCAGGCTTACGTCGCAACATTCCCTCAGAAATAAGCTATTTCAAAAAGATTCATGAGCAGCTGGAGCCGTGGCGGCGTATGAGCGAGCGTCACCAGCCTGACGTCTCAAAAGGCTCTGGGTTTCAAAACAAAATCAGGTTCCCTGATCCAGCGACAAACTGAGCCATTGGGAAGGCGCTTTAGCTAAGACTCTTTGTGACAAGATGATTCAGAGACACTGACTCAAATTCCCTATGAATATGGATGCAACTGTTTATGCTTGCAGGTTGGGAAAAAAAATCAAGCATACACTTGACTGGTAAATATTTGTAAAAAAAAAAAAGCTCTTGGCAAGGCTATATATATGTTTTGTAGGGAAAGATAATTTCTTCTGTATGTGTGTGTGTGAACCTGGACTGTCAGTTCATACTATCTTAAAAGGATTATCTGATGCACCTAGCTTTGATTTCAATTTGAATAGGTGTCAATTTATTTTGCAGTGCTCAATATCACATACAAATAAGTCTCCTATAATCCAATTCCAACCCCACCACACACCAAAAAAGGATTAAATAAGAATGTCATTATACCCTTTGCTTTACGCCGCCTTGTTCCAAATTCAATATCACTTACATTTACCTGAAGCTCTTCAATGGACACAAATATGAGGGAACGAGGGTTGATACTGTATTATTCTAATTTTATGAGAAAATCATCTCAAGGCATTAATTCATTTTGAACCCTGCAGCCTATGACTTATTTACCGGCCCTGCCACACTGACTTCAGAGTGATTGAATGTGGCGGAATGAAATTAGATTGCATTGTGTGTCTCTAATAACTCCACATGGAATAGCTCCTCACTCTGCTTGACACCATGCACCAGCATAGAAAATATGGCGGCATAGAGGGAAAGTTAAGGTTGCTCAGGTTCATCCCTAGGCCTGAAAAACACAATGAATCAAACTTTACGAAAGCTTGAGAGGGATGAGGAGCTGTGTAATTTGCTCTGAGAAGTGTCCTCCGAGGAGGCGCGCGGTGCTCCAGGAGGAGGCTCTCCCCTCTTCTGTGACTACGGTGTGAGGTGATGATAAGATGAGGTGTCCTCTTTAAGGACTTGATTAATGGCGGCGGACGAGAGAGCCTCTCAGCACAGATACTGTTTGCCTTTACTGAAGCACACTTGTGTGCTCAGGCAGAGGAGGAGCTCCTGGGGTGCTCCACTTCATCCTCACCCAAATTACCAACACCGCTGCTTTCACCACCGCTCATCTTTACTTAAGGCATAGAGGCAAAGATCACGATCAATGTTCGCAAGTTCATTGAAGCGGTGTCCTTCATTATGTTTGAAAACCATTCACGCTGATTGATCCGCGATGAGTGCATGGTATTGATAAATAATTAAAAAGCTCTCTGTTTAATTTGGGGGTAAGTAGAGGATGGAGAGTGTGGGGGGTTCTTTCTGGCCAGTGGGCTCTTAGTTGGTGTAATGAAGCCTGGCCCCCCATTGTGGCGTGCTCGCTCGCTGCTCCGTGTCGGCCTCACCACTTTGTCCCGGTGGACGCACAACCAGCTGGATTCGTCTGCCATATCCCAAGCGATCAATGCAATCTGGCTTGAAAGAAAATCAATATGATGTGTCCACTTATGCCTCAGAGTGCAGGAGAGGATCCTTTGCAGGGGCTAAACCAACACGTAAGATTTCATAAAATGCTCTCTGAAGTATCCCTCAGGAACGTCACCGTTAAACTTTTTTAGGACCTTGAAACTCACTTACTGTGCATAATGTCAAGAAAGAAGCATTTTCTTTGATGCTGAACATCACAGTTATGTCACAAGCAGTAATGGCGTTAAAAAGAAACAGTGTTACATTACATTACCAACTGTGAAATGTGACATATTTTTAGCATATTGTAACGCCGCGATCAGAGGTACGCAGAGAACATCAGAATTACATCTGAACAAAACAGTTGATGATTATTCTTCATTCATTGGCTCCATTTGCTTTTGGAAACGGTAAAACAGGAAGTTGTGTATATTACTCTGACCTACCAGGTGCCTTGATTTTATAAAACAAGGCACCTTCGACTATCATGTCTGATGCGCCTTAGAGGGGACCTATTATGCTTTTTTTTTACTTTTCTGGCCTATAAATGCAATTAGAATGTTGTATTCTCGTATTAAACGATGCCAACGTTTCCGATAAATGAGGTTTGCGCATTTGAAAGTGAGGCCTGAAAGAAGTTTGGGATGGCTCAAATGCTCGGTTTCAGAGTGCATTGTAAAACTGTACTTTTGTGATGTCATAGAAGGGCGGGTTTTCTTATGGGTGTGGCTGTAGGCGAGATACGCCCTCTACCCTCCCCTAGGCGCTGATTTCACCCTCCCCCACCAAGCTCTGCTTCTCTGTGTATTAGACAAGCTCAGGCAGAAATTAGAGTAGAGTTCTGGTTTCTGTGCTGGTAATTGTGTGTAGCTGCTCTATAGGAATCTACAACTAAATACAAAGGGCCGAGAAATTAGCATAATAGGTACCCTTTAACATTTCAATAGCTATGAATACATTTCTTACAATAAAATACCATCCCACTTTGGAAATTAAATTTTTAAATACATCTAAAGCATGCCTACACTGTGTGGATAGAAAACTATCAATAACCAAAGACACAAATTCCAAAGAAAGAAATGATTTCAGCACAGTAGAAGATTAATATGTTGTCTTTTTCTTTGGCTTTCTGTGTCTTTTTGGCAGCACTAATTCAATAATTAAAAAAGCTGCCCACACGACAGCCTCTCAGGAACATTCATTAATTTTTCTACCGCTTATCCTCACAAGGGTCGTAGGAGGAGCTGGAGCCTATCCCAGCTGTCTTCGAGCGAGAGGCGGGGTACACCCTGGACTGGTTGCCAGCCAATCACAGGGCACATATAGACAAACAACCATTCACACTCCAATTCATTTGCCATCAATTAACCTAGCATGTTTTTGGAATGTGGGAGGAAACTGGAGTCCTCGGAGAAAACCCACGCATGCACGGGGAGAACATGCAAACTCCACACAGAGATGGCCGAGGGTGGAATTGAACTAGCAGCTCCTAGCTGTGAGGCCTGCACACGAACCACTCGCCCACCGTGCAGCCCCTCTCAGGAACATTCATTCATTCATTTTCTACCGATTTTTCCTCACGAGGGTCGTGGGGGGTGCTGGAGCCTATCCCAGCTGTCTTTGGGCGAGAGGCGGGGTACACCCTGGACTGGTGGCCAGCCAATCACAGGGCACATATAGACAAACAACCATTCACACTCACATTCATACCTATGGACAATTTGGAGTCACCAATTAACCTAGCATGTTTTTGGAATGTGGGAGGAAACCGGTGTCCTCGGAGAAAACCCACGCATGCACAGGGAAAACATCTAAACTCCACACAGAGATGGCCGAGGGTGGAATTGAACTAGCGGCTCCTAGCTGTGAGGCCTGCACGCGAACCACTCGACCACCGTGCAGCCCCTCTCAGAAACATACCCAGTGAAAAACAATTTTAAAAAGGAAATTTTCTGCACTGTCTAAAAAACTAACAAACAAAAAAACAGGACAGGATGGGAATCCTAGGAAAAGAGGACATTGGTCACTCTACTTAGGGTATCTTACCAGTTGGTTTAAGTGTTACATTTGTACATGACAGTATATATTTGGCTTTTTGGACTACAATGAATGTGTGATAGCCCAGTCAGGAGGTGTTGTCCCAGACTCTGGGGTTCATCAGCTCACAGGAGGTAGGTTTAATGCACACGAGCCCCCCTCCTATTGCCACCAGGCTAAACCAGTTAACACTGCAGACTGGAGGTCATGGCCCAGTGGTGCTGGTGCAGACAGCACCGAGAGGTGTGATATGAGCCCCATGCACCGTAACCTCGCACACCTCGGAATATCACCACACTTCAGTCATGGACTCACACCTCAATGAAGAGAATGATGGCTGTAAATCTGAAACAAAGCAAGGTCAATCGGCACATGGACACAAACACACGCACACACACACACACGCACACTAAAGTAACCAAACACACCCTTGGAGTTGTTGCTTCCGTGTAAACAAAAAGAAGAAAGAATATTATGCTGCGTCACACATTTTTTCGTGCTGATATCCGTCTAATTGATGACTTGGTGCCACACCATCCATTATGCATAATTTAACATGGATCAAGTCCTACATTAGCATAATCACCCATTGGATATTCTGCATAGTGTGACACGCCACTGGGAAGCAGAATCCCAGCCTGAGAAGGAGTGACAGGGGAGATGCGCCCTGCCTGAGTTGACAAACACACACACACACACACACAAACACACACACACACACACACTCCGTATGGGTTAGAATGAGGCTGATGTTAAGATGTCAGATCCTTATTCCCTTTAAGCAAATAGTGGGAGTTCCGTCTGAGCATTTAGTGTTTATGCTGAGCCATATTTGAATAAACAGCCACACACTCTCACACACACAGACACAGCAAACAGCTTGGAGAGTGTGCGCTGCAGCCGCCCGCTTAGACGCTGCCGTTTGCAATCGCTAAGCAGCTTTAGTGTCTCCTACCACAGTCCTGATTTAAAATTCATAAATGCTAATCCTTCATAATTTACAGTTTAAAAAGCAGTCCTGCTCACAGGCCCTGTGGCCACAGCTCTGTCAGAGTAATTATACCAAGGGGTTGGGATTGGACTACTAGCAGACACTTTCAAAAGTCAAGGAATTCTCCCTCACTGGCACCTCACCCAATTATTCCAATAACTAAATACATTAACCAGCCATTTTTCGATTTATTTATTCGGGTGGGTAAATAACGCTAAAGTTGGGATATGCCTGTTTCTTATTAAGTGGAGGCCATGCCGAGTAATTTTATTAGTCACTTCATTTAATTTGTGGCCTTGCCAATTGTCTTTTACAAGGTTATGAGTCTCTCTCGCTTTGGCTGGTGTCACGGGGTGATTTGCTGGCCTCTCACTGCACACTGACGTAGCAATCAGAGTGTGTAAGTCTGTGTGTTTGCATGTGTGCATGTGTGTGCATGAGTGCCGCTAATGAAGGCAAGCTTATGTTTGCGGAAGTGCCAGTTGTCTAAAGATAAAGTAAGATATGCCTTTATTAGTCCTACAAGGGTAAATTTCAGAAACAAATTCCATGTCCTTGCAAGGACGCCATACATTAGTTCAGATGTAAATTACTAGGGATTCTAATAGAAAGCTTTCATCAAAACCTTATGGATCGTGCAATGGTGCCACGAGAAAGTGTTTCTTTCGTCTTGCATTTATTGTGTAATCGGCAAACGCTCACGGGCAGCTTGCCGCTGGAGGGCACCTCCTCAGACTGGTGTGTACGCACCACTGTGGAAGCCTTCATCCAGCCTTTGCTTACTGCGGGGGTCATTAGATGATACTGCTACAAAAACACAGCACTTAATAGTAATAAATACTAACAACTACATATTACATCTTACAAATTGTTTACACAGTACACATACACAGTACACTATGGCGGAATAATAAACAATAAATATAGAAACTTCTGATCAATCCATGCCAATTTCTGATTTAAAATAATGTGCAGATTTAAGCCCAACTCATTCCCGGTTAAATCACTTCTGGTTTATGCCCCGCCCATTGCGAATACAGATAATTTAGCTCATCCCTAGTTAATAGTCATCAATCCAACCGCTAAATCTGATCCCAGCTGTCTTGAGTGGTGTGCATGGTCACAATCATAGGGTATACTGTATTGGAATTACTTTGAATTTTAGTTTTTATTTAAAATGTACCTTCATATATTTATTTCATGCCACTCAAGTTTGAAATCAAATCATTAATTTTCCCCAAAACTAAAAGTGTCAGAAATATCTGACAGCTTGGATTTCAGTGGAAAGGCTCAAAGAGAACAAAGCGAGTCGTTATACATGACAGTTTTTTTTTCACGCTCTCTCTCTCTCGGTGCTGTATGAGATGGCCACGACCCCCAGATGATGTCTGAGCCCTACATCACTGTGACTTTCATCTCTAAGTGAAAGAAATCATGATTCCATTAGAGCAGATTAGGACCAATGCGCTGGACATCATGTCACAAATCCTAAGCTTTAAAGTTTCTCTGTCTTCTCTCTGTCACCATCAGTCATGAGGAACCAATCACCTAACACCTTTCTTCTCTTTCTGCTTAAAAACAAATCTGCAAGGATACACTGCTGTTGTGTCCTGAATGGGGGACAAGTTTGACGACCAAAATACACCAGTCACCAAAAAACTTCCCCATTGATTTTCTATTATTTAAGAAAAAAAGCTTCTAGCAATTAATTATTCCCTTGAACAAGATTTAGACTTCACACCATAAGTCCAGTACATTTGGCTAGTGTTAGCGCTCTGTTCGACACTCAAGTTGAGCACACTTCCCCTGCATTGGCAAGATTGGAAGACGTGGACCATGGAATGATTGCATACACAAGGTGGCAAAACCATTTAATGCATGTAATGCAATTGCTCCTTGCTAGTTCTTAATGACAATCCCCATATTTCATAATAGGAATGAAAGGAATAAGACTCAAAATAATGCAAAAGTCAAAGTCACGGCAAACTTGCGACTACAATTTTGTGCATGATAGTCATGTGCTAGTCAGTCCTCCCGCAAGTAGTTAATGACAACCACCACCTTCCACAATCAAAATTAGGAGTGCGTCAATTGATTGCCCACCAATCGGTATCGGACGATATCAGTGAAAAAAGCATGGTATCGATAACACCAATCCCATCGACCCATCAGCTCCGCCCCCACTTGGCAGGGTGTGGTGAGTTTGAGGCTTGCCATGTGATGATTTGTCAGGCGATGGCGAAAGCCCCTGTCCAAACCCGCTGTACTTGACTACCGCCTCAGTACGGATTTGGGAGCAAACACTACATAACACTTTTAGTGTAGTAGGAACATTTGTTGTACATATTTATAATAAACAGGTATCAATTGGGGTTAATTTTGAAGTAGGATTCAACATTAATAAGGGGAATGTTTTAGAAGTTTTCTACTTTCGAAATACTTTTTTTGTACCATTATTAGAGCCCTGTAGACATGAAATAACACATTTACACTTCTATTATTTTATGTTTACACCACATTGCATAACAGGCTGCAGGATCACTACTGATTGGTTTACTGTCATCCTGTCGTAAAGTAGAGTCACTGCTGTATCATTTCAATTGATTATTAAAAACAGTTTCATGACTATTATTGGAAGGCTGAACTAGAGTGGAAAGATAGGTAGCTAAATAGTTATGTGCTATATAAAGCAGAATAAAGAAATGTTAATAATAACAATAATAATACATTGTATTGGTCTAGCGCTTTTCAATATACTCAAAGACGCTTTACAGTGAAGAAAAATATAGTTGAGTAAAAAACAGAGTAAAAGATGCATTAAAGTACAACATTCATACATTCATTCAGAGCTCAAAACAAGGCTAAAAGTGGGACACAGCTTTTGTTGCTTTAAGTTAGGGAATAATTTTGTTTTCTTATTAATGGATTTTGTATGAAAACTTTAACCCACTAACACTACCTGCTTTGTTATTATGTGTAATTACAGCGTGTCACAGCGATAGCATTTGACATCTACATTGCTGGAAAAGTCAAAATAGACTGCTTTGTTGCATTTTTAATTCCGTTTTAATGAAAGTTATTTCCTTCAATGTTTACATTCTGCTGTTGCGTTTTAATTTCATCCAGGGATGAAAGTTTCTACCCCTGCACTGTACCTATGCATGATGTTCCATTCAGTTAACAGTCAGGATAATTACAGCTTCTGTCTTAAACTCACAGTTGAACTCACTTCATGAAACTATGCTGAAGGTTATGCCTATCGGTGTTCAAAGAAGCCGTCTCGGAATAACACATTTGCACATGTAGTCTATCTCCCCCGAAACACATTGTGGCTTGTAATGTGTTCGGTTTGCGGTTCAGCCATTTCCAACAAGCAAATAGCTTGCACGGATGATAAGAGTTTCATTATTTTCAGAACAAATCAAAAGCATCAAGCAGCATCATTCATAAAACAGATTTCAATATTCCACCTGTTCGTAATGAGCTGTTCAACAAAGCGACGGAGAGATGGAAGACAGAGCAAGAAATAATGGAGGAGGTGTGTACACTGTGCACGCTCAAAGGAAGTAGCAGCCCAAAGGATATTGCTTTTAGTTATTCTAGCTGTGCACCTGTAGTCTGCAAGCAGGTGTGGTGCAATTAAAACAAAATCTAATGAAAACAACACAGAGAATATAACAATGAACTTCAGCTGAAAAACAAAAATAATCAGCCAAGTTTTTTTTTAGCTTTGAAATCAACCACGGTGTCTTTCAGAGAGGAGAAGAAGTAATGGGCTTGTTTCATTTTGCTGCAAAAAAATATGTTTTTAAAGTCACCTGTCACAATCTGATTGGCTTTGATTAACAAAAAGTCAACACACCATAAAATGGATACAAAAGATATACCTGTATGATTTTTTTTTCAATTATGATGTGAATAGCTTTGCAGAAGATTCAAGGTCATATTGTGCATGCACCATATTTCACTTTCCTTACTGTTACAATGGCACCTTACAATTGGGACTTTATTATGTCCCATATTTCATGTTTTTGACCCTGCTGAGCACTTTACACAAAAAGGTAGAAAAGCATGCTTGAAACACGGCGCATAGTGTTAACATTTTAGTGTGTCTTAAAAGCGCTCACCTTGTAAGGTTTTCCGTGCATGTTTGCTTTGTTGCTGTTCCACTTAAATCCCCTAGGTGTCTGTGGTGCGTGTTTCAAACTGTTATCGATTGTGAACATAATTGGGATTCACCTATAAAGCCCTAAAAGAAGCCTCCAAAACCACCAAAGCTTTAGCAACATTGTTATTGTAAGAGCTAACACAGTGGGACTACTTTTCTGCCACAGTGAAATGGCTAAATGGACTATGTATATATTAGTAGTTCCATGTGTCATAATCAATATCATAGTGATTTCGTTGATGGACATTTTCATTCATTCATTCATTTTCTACCACTTATCCTCACGAGAGCTGCAGGGGAGCTGAAGCCTATCCCAGCTGTATTCGGGCGAGAGGCGGGGTACACCCTGGACTGGGCACATACAGACAAACAACCATTCACACTCACAATCATACCTATGGACAATTTGGAGTCGCCAATTAACCTAGCATGTTTTTGGAATGTGGGAGGAAACCGGAGTACCCGGAGAAAACACAGGGAGAACATGCAAACTCTACACAAAGATGCCCGAAGGTGGAATCAAACTCAAGTCTCCTAGCTGTGTGGCCTGCACGCTAACCACTCAGTCACCGTGCAGCCTGCCCGGGGCATCTTTTGAAGTTCATTTTGGGTAGGTGGTAAAACATGTCTACCAATGCAGGGTTTGTTACCGCTAACAATTCTTCATTGTAATACAGTCCCTTGGGGCAGTGTCCTCCTATTCCATCGAACACTGCTCGTCAGTGCAGCAGAAATACTCAATTTCTGTCAAGGTCTATTCCAAGTCATGCCGGTCTGGACTCTCTCGGCCCCCATCTGCTCTCTGACGTTTCTTCTTGTCCACTCAGCTTCTAAAACCCATGACACATCTGTGTATATTCAGGATCAAAAGATAAGGTTCTGGATCCTGATTGGTGCTAAAGTACTCATCATTGTCAGCTCACACAAAGTCTGGAATAGCAAACACAGACGGCGCTTTCTACGTAGGCTGTTGTTGTTGACGGAAGTCGTGTTTGTTTCTACGTGCTCTGGGAAATCATATGTGTTCAGGAGAGCAGTACATGCACTGCTCGTTACATGTTACCATGAATGTGCCTGTTACTATATGGTTACAGCATGCATATAAAATGTTGTTGGAGGATTTTTTTTTTTTGGAGGAGGAATAGGTGAATGCCTTTTGCGCCGATTCATAGTGTAAAATGTGCACAAAAGGGGAAAGACATGTGTGTCCTTCTCTGTGAATGTCCTTGAGTGTGAATTCCAAAAAAAGAGAAGACATTTGAACTGGCTTTTAGTTTGATAACAAAGGTGTATTTGTTAAAGTCATAGCATTGTGGCATTGGTTTTATTTTAGATCACAAGGCTTACAGTATTAATATAACCACATTTTCCATTTGCTAACTGACAAATGGTCTTTTTCCTCCTACAATATACACACCGAAAGGCAAGACTTAATTGAACACTAATAGAATTGTAACTTTGTCATTGTACAACTGGTGTATTGTGTCTTTTTCTGTGCCCTCACTGATAGTCAAGGTTAAAACAAATTCTTATATGTGGTCTAAATTTGAGGAAATAATGGCATTTTATTATTTGTTCAGTGTGTAGTGTACAGATGTATGTTGTTCGTATATATGTGACTTCTATTCTTGATATGTCCTTTAAGGTTACGAGGGACTATTTCTTCCCCAAGGAAATGATTCAGCTGTCATCCACTTTAGTTGCCTGTGAAAAGCATCTCAAGACTTGAAGACCCTGGATATTGAGATATTCTGTATATTCATTCATTTTTCTATACCGCTTATCCTCACGAGGGTCGCGGGCGTGCAGGAGCCTATCCCACTGGTTGCCAGCCATTATGATAAGTGTAATTCCTGAACGGTAAATGGTATTTGTGCAACTTCTTAAATTAGAGGTGAAGTCTGCATTTCAATCACATCTTGATTGCTGTATTTAAAAACTTTGTCCAAACTGAACCTAGGTAGGTTAGATAGGTGGTTTTAAAATCACAGACAATCTTTTAAGTAGGTGCATTGTGATGTCCCTCTGGTTAAAAACTGAAATGTGTTCATTATAATGGTTCCTTCTGGATTCTATGTTGTCAAATGATACTCATTGAAACAATGACATCATCTTAAAAAAGGAACAATAACAGCAGTTGCTCAAGGCAGTGCAGATGCAGTCTGTACAGATCTTGTTAGCTTCCTATGCATCTTTAATAGACCCGTCTCTGTTAGGAAATTGTAACACATTTCAGCAAAAGTAATTGGTGCTCATGCAGACAAAAAACCGCCACATATTTGCCGTCACTATGTATACAGATGCCAATGTAATTACCTTGACTGTGAAGCGCCTCACCCTCTCCCCTTCAGCTGCCTTCTCCTATGATTACGTTTTTTGTTGCTTGTGTTATCTGTGAGAGAAGCGCTCGCCTGTGCTGATTAACAAATAAGTCAACGATGAGCCATAACAATGTCCAGTTAGGTGTAAGACTGCACCATATTCGGACAAAGATCCGAGGCCTTTTAGAAAAAGAGACGACGCTAATAATGCCATTTTTGAGATGATGAGATTCCATTATTGCATGCTATATTTTATGTCTTGTGAGTTATTCATTCGCATTATTTCAATGTCAGGATCAACCATCACTGCTGGATGTGGGGTGGGCAATCCAGAAGTGCACAGTGTGACTCTTAAAATGTAATTAGTTCATCTCTCTAGGAGGGGGGTTGTCGAGCTTTACTTATACGCCTTAGTAAAGTGCAGTCACTTTGATGATAAAAGGGATAAAAAGGCAATGATAAGGTGGAATGTTGAGTGGCGCGAGGCTTGCTAGTGGAGGTCTAATTGGATGAAGGAACCCTGTTGCATGAAGCGTTCATCCCTTATGGTGCAAAGACACAGTAGAAAACCGCCCACGCTGTTTTCACTTGATTCCATGACCTTATTTTTCGGTTAATCTGATGTAAATATGATCACATTCGCCAACTAATGTCGGAGAGAATGAGCAATGTTTATCAATCATTCGGAATACACTAAGTGGACACTTCATTTGGTACACCAGCATGGATGGACATGGGCACAGACATGGACCACTGGGAAAACTTAAGACCGCCCACAAACTCATTGATATTTTATCATTTATTTATATATATTTATATCACTGCTATTTTTTGGACTTGCACACCGTTTTTTTTTTTTTTTTACTAGCCAGGACTAGACATAGACATAGACTTTCTTTATTGTCATTGCACAATAACACAGCAGTGAAATTGACAACGAAATGTCGTTGCCTGGCTCCCATGTAATAATAAATAATAAATAATAAATAATAAATAATAAATAATAAATAATAAATAATAAATAATAAATAATAAATAATAAATAATAAATAATAAATAATAAATAATAAATAATAAATAATAAATAATAAATAATAATGTGGAGAATAAATAGATTACATCAAATATGAACAATGTACAGCGTAAACAGTAATTTGTACAAATAATTTAAATAATTTAGAATAAATAATAATAATGTGAAGTTTTACGTGTGTGTGAAACTTTATATTAGCGATTAGCGATTAGGATCAATTCCACCCTCGGGCATCTCTGTGTGGAGTTTGCATGTTCTCCCCATGCATGCGTGGGTTTTCTCCAAGTATTCCGGTTTCCTCCCACATTTCAAAAACATGCTAGGTTAATTGGCGACTCCAAATTATCCATAGGAATGAATTTGAGTGTGAATGGTTGTTTGTTTGTCTATATGTGCCCTGTGATTGGCTGGCGACCAGTCCAGGGTGTACCCTGCCTCTCGCCCGGAGACAGCTGGGATAGGCTCCAGCACCGCCCGTGACCCTCGTGAGGATAAGCGGTAGAAAATGAATGAATGAATGAACTAGCCAGGACATTAAATTGTTAACATATTGGACACTTGTTCTTCCTGGGTCACATCAGAATGTATGTTTTACCCAACCTAATCTTGAATTCTACTCAGTGGTGCATCTGAATGGTCTTTGTAAAGACACAATTTGTCATTCACCCAGTGAATTGGATTTCATGGTTAAGCTTGTGTGCCTAAAATTTTGACCAGTGTGTGTCACTGCGCATTCCCCATTGCCTGATCCCAAATGAATGAGAGGAAATCAGCCTCCGTCTAAGCCTAGCCGGTGGCTGAATGATCTCATTCAGTGAAATAACTTTCCCTTTCCATGTTTGGTGCTATAGCTTTTGTTTTGACTTGGCTGCTTGCAAGCCTTAACTGGTGGCCAAGCTGAGGAAAAACATTGGTCTAAGCAATAAAAGATGTGGGGGGGTGAATAAAGTGTCAGGTGCTCTGAATGAATTAAAGTGAGGGCTATGGAAATACCTCTGTGTGAGGCCCTAATCAGCTGCAAACAAGGACGAGAGGGAAAAAAAAGCTTTCATTCCTGTAACTAATAATTTGCGGTTTCCCAATGCAGCCAGCCAGCCAGCGCCAAAGGCAGAGACTAATAAACTTGGAGGCTGTGTAGATTTATAAATGATTAATTAAGGAACCTCTCATGGGAGCTCTAGCAGCCATAAGCAAAAATAATTAGCTGGGATGAAGCTTAAACTAACAGGAAAACATTTTGATAATGTTTGAAAGCACATGGTGGGGGCAGCTTGTTTGACATTGGGCTGACAAAGAGGGCCCTCGTTGCTCTACCACTTTGGGTTAGAGTTCCGTGTTGATGATGGCAGATAATGAAGAGTTACATAGAGTGTAGAGAGACATACACAGGGGTTTAGCATTGAGTTGTAAGGAGAGATGACTGAGAGGGGTTAGGATTGGGTCTGAAATGAGTTCTCGACTGCCTCAAGTAGGTCTGCATCCCCCCCCCCCCACCCCCCCTTCACACAGCTACATTATCATCTCTGGTTGCGTGCCCTTCAGGGAGGTCTCCAAAGGCTCACGCCTCTCGTTCTTCTCATGAATGTCAAGATGCTGAGTTTAAAGTCCTGCAGATTTAAAGGGAAGTGTCAAGTTTATTCTGTCCCTAATGAGAGAACTACCTAATTTCATGCGGAGGATTTGAATGTCACAATACTTTCCGACTTCCTGAGTATTATGTCTTTTGTGATAGAGGCAACACATACTACCTGGCGTGAGACTGGGTGACCATAACAGCTAATTAGAGGGCGTAGAGCTCAAGAATTCCCTGGGATAGGTAATAAAAAGTCAATGTGTAATGCAACCTGTACAAAATCTAGAAATACTTGAAAAAGTATTGATGATCCCTAAATAGATCATTGGTCGCATAGTGGCTCAGATAGCTGACTTTTGTGCAGCTGGCATAGAATAGTATCTCAGTCGGTAAGGACTTGGAGGTTGCCATAGTTGTAGTCCCACTACAAGACACCAAACACCCCTGCCTCATCACTCTGACATTGTTCCTAAAGTCACCCCCATCACGCGTGATGTGCTGAATGAGCCATGTTCATCATTTCACTAATTGTATTCTAATTGTCCAGAATTTCATACTTACCACTTGACTACATTCTTATGCAGTTGTTTCTTTCATTAAACAGGGTCAGGCAAAATGATCTGACACATTTGTAGGTTAAATAAAACGCAAATAAAGTAAAGAAACATAAAAGTTTTTATTTTCGAAAAGTACATATAATGCTATATTGCTTTGTTTCTTTTCCAGTTGCTGCCATGAATTGGACTGGTGAGCATCGTGCTTTCATTGTCGAAACGTTTATCAAAACAAACGAATCTGTAACTGCAACACAACGAGTGTTCCGTTTGCACTTCAATCTTGATAGACCTGATCCCGTACCAGCTCGAAACACCATCTTGTTATGGGTTACCAACTTCAGAGATACTGAATCGGCATTGAAACCAAAATCAACTGGCCGACCTCGCACCGCCAGAACTGATTTAATTTTTAAAACATAATGAAACAGAGTGGTACTTTTCAAAAATAAAAACACTTTGTGTTTCTTTACTTTATTTGCGTTTTATTTAACCTACAAATGTGTCAGATCATTTTGCCTGACCCTGTACAAGCAAATTCACAAATAAGAATCAAATTAAATAATGCTGGTAAATATGGATGCGCAATAATTATCTGCCAATAAAAATGAGTGATCGAATCACATTGGTATCGTTTTTTTTTCCTGCTAATGGATTAGAAGTACTAGAGGAAGACGCCTTACTCCCACCTTGCATAACCAGCACTTTCATTACGAAACGGTACAGATTCAGAATCAGATTTTTTATGCCAATATCAGCTAATTATATTGGTCGGCACGTGTTATTGGACATCACTAGTCTAGACGGTTTTTGTCATAGAATATGATTAAAAGTGTCTGAAAAGAAAAGTCAGACATGTCTTTAAGCAATCGTAATTGACTCACTGGAGGGCTGGGCTCTAGTGACACCAAGGTCCTTCAGAAGTCAATGTTCCCTCAATCTGCAGTCAAGGGTGAATACATGTTTTTAGATTCCATAAATAAATATTTTATTCAACTGTCAATGGCATGAATGTTGTGGAAGACAGTCCTTTCATGTGACTCTGGCTGGGTGGGAAAATAGAGGCGACTAAAGGCTACCAGCAGGAGAGCGAGAGAACGTTCTTTTCAAATGATGGCTTAAAAGTAGGACTGTTTTTTCCTCATTTGATCGCTGTGAGTGTGTCCAGTTTGGAGTGACATTTGACAACAATTAGTGAGCCATCTTTGAGCTATGTCAGGCATGTCTGTATGACACAAGGCAGATTCTGGCCCCCAACCTGACAGATCAAATGTGCACACACCAACTCTGTTAAACTGCCAGACAAGAGAAGAAGAAGAAGAGTCACAAAAAAGTTAAGTATTGAACAACACAGACAATAAGTCCTCCAAACTCAACTAGAAAGGCGCTCAGTAGGACACAGACTTGTTCAAAGGTGGAAAGACTGGGGTTCGCATAGCAACACAGAAAAACCTTGAACTTTAGGGATATTATGAACATCTCTCTGAAAGTCATCAACATTATGGATCATTTAAAGCAGGGGTCTCAAACACGCGGCCCGCGGGCCAATTGTGGCCCGCAGGACACTAGTTTGAGGCCCCCGCCTTGATATGAAAGTTTAATGTTAGTGCGGCCCGCGCAAGTTTGATATGGATGCTGTATGGTATCATGTACCCAGAAAAAATTATTACGTTTGATTAATGTTCATGTTAAAGGTTAAATAACTGTTAATAGTTATCCTCCCTATCCGTGTGGAAGTGGTAAGTTTTTGGCTTTTTAAGTTTAAAGGAAATAACTTGGAGGCTACTGTTTAGGTTGCTAGCTCTCTTGTTTGCGAGTTAGCATGTGTCTCAAGACCCTGCAGTTGCGCAATATGTTGTAAATAAAAAGAGTATAAATGTGACTATAGTCGTGTTTTGTCATGTCTACAGGGCTCTAATAATGCTTTGTTCATTTTAATCTGAAAAAAATTATTTGTCTACCCACCAACTATATGTGGTTTCTTAATTTTTAATTATTTGCAGTTTTATTATTATTATATTTATTTATTACTGATTGATTTATTTTCTTTATTCTTGATCTTATTTTGTGTCGAAAAATAAAAAGTAAGATATTTGAGAACAGTGGAATGTTTTATCAGAGCTTTTCTTGTAGAAAATCAGAACCAAAGCAAAGTTTATTCATTTTTCTGTTTTTAATAAATGCGTTTTTTTGTTTTTTTTCTGGAAAACCTGATGCGGCCCAGCCTCGCCCAGACCCTAGCTCCAGTGGCCCCCAGGTAAATTGAGTTTGAGACCCCTGATTTAAAGAATATTCATAACAATAGAGGGGGAGCACAAAGTAAAAATTAGGTTCTTAGATCAGATACAAATAGAGAGAGAGGTACCAGTAAAACAAAACAAGCAACCCATGAGCAATTGAAAACACTTTTCCCACAACGTACATTCGACACCACACACCTTGTCAGATGCTGTTATCAGGCAGGATGCAATTTAATCAAACTGGTTTCTATCAGCAGTAGTTGGAGTGACTCGTATTTATTTCCTGTTACAAGTTCAAAAGGTGGCAACATTCTTTCTGCATTTAAGAGAAAACAAAAGATGCATGCAAATAATGTGTGTAAAATGTAAATGTTCATCGCAATGACTTCAGGAGCTAAAAGACATTTGGGCAATAATTGAAATGCCGCATAAAATTGCCCTTGCAAATCACCATGAGCCATTTCATGAATACATTCTCCCTGCTTTTTCTAAGAGCCAAATCAAACACAAACCAACACACACATATGAAAAAAAAAGTGGAGGGGATCTTACAATAGCACATTTATCCGCAAAATTAAAAATGGTGATTGATCCATGGAATTAACAGTCAACAATGTTTTTCATTAAGTTGTGAAGGGGAGCAATGGGAGGTGCTCAAAGAGAAGACAGAGCGCGGGGTGGGGACACAAGCAACATGTACCGGCGAAAAACACCAAAGAGAAATGTAGACTGCAATAACACGACAGCAGACTAATCATATTTACAAACTATATTACATTTTCCCATTGTGTTTGCCTTGCTCAGGATTGGCTACCATGTAATTGTCATTGTAACCAGTGTTGGCTTATGGGGAAATTTAACTGCAGTGATATACAGTAAGGCGACTGCTAGGATTATTATTACTTTATTATGAGCCAGTATATGTTTATTAAAACAATTTGTCATGCAGAACAGTAGTGGAGAATGGAAACATTAAATTGTGCTCCACTGTGGCCGCAGAAATGAGTTACAATAAAATTAATGGCAAGGAGGCCTGGGCTGACACCAGACTGCTTCGTAATAACCCGCGGCTTCGTTTCATTTGCCGATCATTTCCTGTTGGGCCCTCTCCATTAAACATACATGCAGGGGATTATTGAAATAGCCCTGTGACAGCCATTGTATTGTGTGTGTGTAAGAGAGAGAGAGAGTTAGTTTCTCTAGGAGGTTTGCACATAGGCATTGGTGTATTGTGATAACAGTGCGTTTGTGTTATTGTGCACGGAGCGCATGGGACGCGAGGACAGAGGGTTACATCTCAAGTCTGAGGAACAAACGTCATTTCACTGAGTGCCTGGGAGGAGCAACATTACTTTGTTGGCTCTGTCTAATTGACTTTGAAGCAAAAGCTACAAGGACACAGCGGAAGTTAGGTCAAGGAGTTAAGTGCATTTATTTTGAACAATATCCTTCATTCCTTATGCAGGTCGATATTTGGGATAATGGGAAGACTGGTTACATGACATGGTGTGTGTTGTTATGTTATTCTTTTATGGCTGTCAAAAGATCAAGGTCTCTGCGACCTCATATTCGTCCTTAAAACACGTGTGGGGAATTTCATTATTCTTGAACTCCACAATGACGTGACTTTAAAGGCTATCCATACGGAAAAGTTTTCAAGTCAAAACTTGAGTATTTTATCCTTTCAGCCTCTCATCCACATGAAAAAAAAAAAGTTGAGGTCAGTAACCCGTTGCTACCACATGACCGGAAGTGATATCTGGATATTTTGAGTCATAACAATGGCATTTTCCTGACGCATATGCAATTTCACTTTGTCATTTGTCTAGACGACCCTAAGAACACAAAGGACGACACTTATGCACATGCGTTCCTTCTTCTTCTATAGTTTGGTGTATCATGTGGTTCAAACTGTGTGTCTGTTCACAGCAGCACACGTTGGTGTGCCATGTATATTAAATCGTTTTCACTCAGTGAACTGTTCCGATGCAATTTTTTTTCTATGCATCCAAAAAAAATCTCAGGAGTGTCTTTGTGTGGACAGCGCCTGAAATTATTTACAGGTCACCAAGAAGACGTTTGGAAATACACTTTCAAGAGTAGTGTTGCCCCTAAAATACATTTATAATACTTATAGGGCTGCACGGTGAACTAGTGGTTAGCGTGCACACCTCACAGTTAGGAGGCCTAAGTTCAATCCCACCCTCGGCCATCTCTGTGTGGAGTTTGCATGTTCTCCCCGTGCATGCGTTGGTTTTCTCCGGGTACTCCGATTTACTCCCACATTCCAAAAACATGCTAGGTTAATTGGCAACTCCAAATTGTCCATAGGTATGAATGTGAGTGTGAATGGTTGTTTGTCTATATGTGCCCTGTGATTGGCTGGCCCCCGGTACCCTTGTGAGAATGAGTGGTAGAAAATGGATGAATGAATAAATACGATATCAAAAATATATGTAAGAATACATATTGGCTCAAATTGGGACTGTTACCGTTTGCCTATTGAATTAAATTGTTTTCATTCAGTAGTATACGGGTCCTATTGACAATCTTACAAACTATTTTGACAAGGTTTTATGTACTACTCTCAATACCTTTACGATAACGTATACTCGTTATCCCTACTTTTAACCCAGTTCAAAACCGACCCTCTTACACCGTATCATTCTAGTTTGTTAATTAAGATATGTGATTCTCTCTTACTCCAAACCTGTTGCTGAATAGCTTTTAATTATTCTTTTTTTTATTGTAGCAATTAAAAAACTGGTGGGTGGTTTATAAATGTATGTTTGGCTCCAGTTTTAACAATTAGTAATACTTGCTTTTTTCCATTCTGTTCCATTTTCAACCCATTTGATGTCAACAGTTCTGTCATCTCATCAATGATCTTTTTAGTTCTATTACAACGAGTTGATGTTTTTGCTTTACATTTGTTGACAATATGAGTTGTTTCCTCTGTTATCATGCCAGTGACAAACATTTCCTGTTGTGTTCAGCCTTGGTTAAGGTCTGAACTCTACTGTGTGCTACTCTTTTGTATCAATGTTTGTCTATGACCAGCACAACTCAATTTAATTTAGCATGCATCTTCAATATGACTAAATTAAACAATGATATTACATTTTTGATCACAATCCAGATGCAGAATTTTTCAATTTGTATGTGTCAAAAAAGCAATGAGTGTACATCTGAGAGATGAATGTCTTTCATATAATGTCTTCATAATCCATCTCATATGAAATTTCTCTACAGCGTTGCAGTTTTCATGTGACCCACGGGCTTTGGAACAATACCTAACATTCAGGTTGAGCATATACAAAATGTTATATTATATTGGTCATATTGAGAAAACTCCAATGGGTTGTGAGCATAATCTGAAAGCCAAAATTACACTGTTATTTTGGACCATGGCAATTTTGACTAAATTGCTATCAAAAAAAAGTCTCTGTGATCAAATGGACAATTGGTTCTGAAGTGCTTATTCCTCAGCTTGGCTGCCCACCCCTCACCAGTTCACTGCACCCCCACCCCCATAGAAAGCCTCTTATAACTACATTAATGCAACTAATTACCATGTCAATCACAAGTAATGCTTATTAATTGCCCCCTAGAAAAAAGGGGCCATTTCAAACAGTCAGTAGCGCCGTTAAAAGCACACTGAAAGGCTGACTGTAGGGATGGTGATGGAGAGAGAGGCATGTTTCAGGCCCACCGCTGGCATTAGTCCGTCTGCTGTCCAGATGTCTCCCACAGGTGACAGCTGCAATAGCCTAACAAGCAAATTAATCACGGAGCTTTTGTGGCGCTTCATTTTGGGCAAACTCATTTCGTTTCATAAAAGACTTCATCTCGTGTGAAAAATGACAAATTGCGGCCGTAGAGCGATGTGGATGGCCGAGCGGCCAGCTCTCATTTCTGCACCGTGCCTGCAAGGTATTGAAGAACAGAGGCAGGAAGATAGAGCAAAGGGAGTACTGGGCTCGAACCCGCACGTCAGTAATGAAGCCTAGCATTGCCCCCGCGGGCCCAAGTTCTGAGGAGCCTCACAGGTGGCATGGTCTGATTAAAACCCAGCTTGGTTGTAAAAACGAGGCTTTGAATCTCCAGTCTGTTATTCATTGTCTCGAAATTGCAATATGATGGACATTTTGTGAAGCTAGCCTGACATGGGTTTGGTGGCAGAGAATTTATTTGGGTTTAAATCCAAGTCCAGTTCTTTTCCTTGTTTAAATGCACAGTTGAGCCTTGGTTAGCATACCTGTTTGTGTATTTTACGGTTAACATTGAAATTGTACACAAAGATGCCTTGGTTTGCATACAATGTGTACAATATGCAGTGATGGGAATAATGGCATTCATTCATTCATTTTCTACAGCTTTTCCTCACAAGGGTCGCGGGGGGTGCTGGAGCCTATCCCAGCTGTCTTCGGGCAAGAGGCGGGGTACACCCTGGACTGGTCACCAGCCAATCACAGGGCACATAATGGCATTTAAATAAACTTAACACCACAATGTTAACCACTGTTCCAATGTGCTGCCCACGGTTTCCCACCAAAAGACAAACTGTTCCCATTCTTTATTTAGTGTGACTGACAACATCTGTTAAGACATTGAAGTAACATCGAGGTTAAAGGTTTTGTGTTTTAGAGCAACAATGTCCATTGAATACGTCTTCTATGGATGGATGAGTCATAAAGTTGTCAGGCTTTGACACACAATCCCGTTAGTGGACTTGTTCCTTGGTGCTGTTGTGCCTTAAATGTATCACCCATTGGAAGATGGAAAAGTATTGAATGATATGTATTGACAACCTATCGAGAATGTGGAATTCAATGACAAACTATGGTAATGGTAATGGTTTTATTTCATTTGAATATGCATCAGATTACAATTGTGTACATGAGAATCGGATGATATTGTGAAATATAAATAGATAAATAAATAAAACAAAAACAAAAGGGCTGCACAGCTAGGAGACCTGGGTTCGATTCCCCCCTTGGGCATCTCTGTGTGGAATTTGCATGTTCTCCGTGGGTTTTCTCCGGGTACTCTGGTTTTCTCCCACATTTCTCCCAAAAACATGCTAGGTTAATTGGCGACTCCAAATTGTCCATAGGTATGAATGTGAGTGTGAATGGTTGTTTGTCTATATGTGCCCTGTGATTGGCTGGCGACCAGTCCAGGGTGTACCCTGCCTCTTGCCCGAAGACAGCTGAGCTAGGCTCCAACACCCCCGCGACCCTCATGAGGATAAGTGGCACAGAAAATTAGTGAATGAATGTTCAATGCAAGATGTGTTCAAATTCTAAGTGAATGTTGTAGTCAAATACGGAACAGCGATCATTAATGAATGAATGAATGAATACATTTTTGGAGTTTGATTCCAACCTCGGGCATCTCTGTGTGGAGTTTGCATGTTCTCTCCGTGCATGCGTGGGTTTTCTCCGGGTACTCCGGTTTCCTCCCACATTCCAAAAACATGCTAGGTTAATTGGCGACTCCAAATTGTCCATAGGTATGAATGTGGGTGTGAATGGTTGTTTGTCTATATGTGCCCTGTGATTGGCTGGCGACCAGTCCAGGGTGTACCCCGCCTCTCGCCCGAAGACAGCTGGAATAGACTCCAACACGCCCGCGACCCTCGTGAGGATAAGCGGTAGAAAATGAATGAATGAATGAACAAAAACAAAGGATTTCACTGGAGATATGTGGACCAATGCAAGACTCTGGTCTTTAGTTTTTTCCAACAGTCTAATTTTCAGTGTCCACTTTTCTTGTTGTAGAGTGCATAGTGTCCTATTTGTATAAATACGTCGTCTTCTACACATATGCTTGCTGTTGCTCCTGCAGAGTGGAGTAAGTACAACTGAAGCAAGCACTTCTTTCGTGAGACTGAATGGTTTTATTATTTGGAGGATGATTGATGGGCCAAATAAAAAGCGCTTGAGCCGCCTATTGAGGACCACTGCTGCAACCAAACCGTTTCCAACTGTGTGAAATAGTTTTATAACGTAATATCACAAAAGTATATTTCAAATAAAAATATGGAAAACTCACAATGGCCACACTGAACCCACAAATTAAAGTTTGGGGATTTAAGTGCTTCAGAAAGCCATTAATATAAAACGGAGATAAATCCTTGAAAGCTTTCCAACAAAAACTGTAATTATCATTGTCAAGAGAAAAGAAAGGAGCATGGCGAGGCGAGAGGATTACACTCCTTCACAACAGAGGAATGTTCTCTGTTTGTTTCGCCTCATTTGTTGAAAGGAATTCTGGAGTGACAGATGTCAGCAACACTTTATATTTTAGCATAATTATCTACTTCATTCTATTTTCTGGCACATATTGTATTCCACCTGCTATTCTTCAAATTCGTACTTGACTCGCTCTGATTGTGCAGACGTTCATTGTTCCCGGCTGGTGAATGTTTGGCCATAGAGAAACAATTTTACTTAATGGATTAACAAAAACATTTTCTGACATTAAAGTCATGGACAAAAAGTTTTCAGTTCGTTGAGCTATCGTGAAGTCTTACAAACTTTCTTAATGACTAATATGCTTGCTATTCAGTGCCTATCGTTGACATTTTGAACTGACTCTTATGAATAGATGGTTATAGCTGTAAAGGCGGAGGTTGTTTTTACTCACTCTACATTCTGGTAAAAGGACCACATCGCAGTACTGGCCTATTTTCTTCAGGTTAGCCTTGAGGTGGTACTTCATAACATTCAATAATAACTTAAGAAGATACATTCTAAAAAAAAAACACATCCGATACCAGTGCCAAATTGGTGCTTTTGAAACCGTACCGGTGCTTAAACAGAGCCCAAACTCGAATTAAATATAATAAAGTAAATACATTTTGTCCAAAAACAATGCTTTTTTTATTTTTATGAGAACAACAGACAGTGGTTCTTTTAGAGTTAGGACATGATAAACAAAGAATCCTTTTATGTGTGTATTGGTGTTTGTTATTTGTTCAAAGAGCACACACAGAGCGATGCACAACTCTGTGGCCTCTTATTTCGTAGACCAGGCGCTACGCAGAGCAGGTGCACTGCGCCAACGCCACGCCAACGCCACGCCAACGGAATGTGGCCATCAGAGGCCACAATGCGTGTCATGCACCACGTGGGACACATCTTGGGACATGTTATCTGTTCCTGACAGTTACATTAAACACAGCATCAGGCTAATCCAGGCATCTTGCTTGTTTTCCACCAGCAATCCTGCTGGAGAACCTTTGATGGTATATTCGATGGTTATCTCCTCCTTATCCTCCTTGAGAAAAAATTAACAGTAGAAAAATATATCCTACAACCAGACTTTAACAATCAACTTTATATTAATGATTGTTTTTAGTTGTTAATTATTAGTTGTCTAATGGATCACAAGGTCCGTGCTGCGTGTTGGCTCATTTGTGATTAGATGGTTATGAAGGGGACGGGAGGGAGGGGTGATCTGGCGTGCATCCAGCACAGCCACAGAGAAGAGCCATGAGTGGTGGAGCTGTCTTATGCTTTTTTCTAGCACGGTTTTCATTTCCAAAATGTTGATTTCGGGGGACAAGCCATTTATTTAGGGGGGTTGTTGTTCCTCCTATGCCCCAGTATAGAGTTGGCATCATATGTTCAGCTGTCGTCAGGTTGAGTTCCCATTACGTGTGATGTCTCACATGTGATGGGACAATTAATATAAAAATGTACATGCTGCTTTAAAGACTTACATTAAATGGTGGATGCAGTTTTTTTCTACTGAAATGTGCCACACACTCTGCCTGTGAGGTTTTGGTGACGTGTCGGCACTGAGCGCCTGTCAGTCAATTTACCATTACGCAGCCCGCGCTTCGCCCGCGCTTCGCCCGCGCTTCGCCCGCGCTTCGCCCGCGCTTCGCCCGCGCTTCGCCCGCGCTTCGCCCGCGCTTCGCCCGCGCTTCGCCCGCGCTACGCCCGCGCTACGCCCGCGCTACGCCCGCGCTACGCCCGCGCTACGCCCGCGCTACGCCCGCGCTACGCCCGCGCTACGCCCGCGCTACGCCCGCTCTCCATTACATTGTTTCTCTGTTACGTATTTATTTATTTATTTTTATTTATTTATTTGAATACAATTATTTACCTTCTAGCTATCTGTTGCTACACATTTCTTTAAAAAAACTCAAAAGATTTAAACAAGGGAAGTGAACAATCACTCTGCTTCTTCTTACTTTTTGTGTGGAAGTGTGCAAGTGTACATGTGATGTTCCGGAATGCAATTTGTTCAGCATGTCTAAAACAAATAAAACCATGACCATGACCAATACATTGAATAAAATAATTTCCCAACTTTAACAAAAAAAAAGTATTCTACACAGTTAAGATTTCAAGGAACCTGGGAAATAAAGAAATGTTGTCTAAGGCAGTAATCATCTTTGAAGAGATTGTCATGGTTGTAAGTCAGAATGTGTATCACCTTTGAGACCCTTGATGTCCTGTAGATGCAGTGCCTGCCCACTGGTTGAGATAGGACCAACCTCTGGGCCTTGAGCTTGCTCCCACTGGCAGATATGCTCTTATCGAGGCAGACAACCCCAAAACAGATAGTGGCCTTACAATGTGTCAAAGTTGAATTATTGTCAAACTTGCTGTTAATGACCGAATGACATAAAGCATTGGCCAGTGCTTATAAGGCATTTACAGTATCTGCTTTAATTAATTTACTCTAAAAACTAATGATTTAATCTAATGTAATCAATTAATTTTTCCTAATGAATGAGTCTGCAACAGCTGTCAATTGATAGGTGCAACACACTTCCTTTTAAGTTACATGTGAGAAATTTAAGAAAAAAGAATGGAAACTTTTCTTGTTACTGTTGTCATCTTGAGACATACAGCACGTCTTATAAAGCGCCTGTCATTGCATTGAAAAGTTAAATACCTCTGTGGTTTTTGCTTTGGGCTAACTAGTCATGACACTTTTTTTGGTGTGCGCGCATGTGTGTGTGTGTGTGTGTGTGTGACAAAGAATGAGACTGCTGGACTGCTGCTGACTTGAAGATATAGGAATTTACAATACACACACACACACACACTCGGACCGCCCCTTCCCTGGAGGGTCTAGAAGCTAATTAGCTGCTAAAGCATTTATTTATCACAGATAAACTGTCAAACAATCTCACTGGCATGTCCCCGATGGAAATAGGAAGTACTCATTAGTTTGTTCAATTAAGCTTTCTTTTCCCTACTCCCCACACCGCCACAGGAGAACCCGCATTTTGGTAAAGTGTGAAAAGTTCAAGTGACTTTATGCCCTTGTCATCTACGTCTGATGGCATATTGTCTGTGTTAGATTTTGACAAACATAGCAAGCATAAAGTAAAAAAAATATTCAACCGGAATAATATATGATTTTTAATTCCATACACTTAAATTGGAAAAGTTGATATTGAATGATTGTGCTTAAGTGAATGGCATGGCGAAGGCATCAGTTCTTTACATGTTGTTCAACAGCTGAACTCAGCAACCTCTGAGGCTGAAAACTTATTATTTTGGAACACTTGGACTTTTTTTAGATTTCAAAATAGTTTTTTGCCATGTTAAATAATGAAAATCAAAAATAAAAGTCTTGTTTGTTCAGTCATATTTTTTTCATTTTTTTCATAGGGTTGAAAAATGTGCGAATGGTGGAAGTTTGAAAAAATGGCCCATTCATTCTGTGCAAATTGGGGAATTTTTTTTTGAAAATCTAGGAACTTTTTGAAAAACATGAAATGTTACCGTGGGTGTGGCGCACGAGCTGAACAATTTGATACTTGAATAGTCTTAATTGGATGAAAAATTAAGGAGTAGCAAAAATTGGCGGGATAAGAATTAGAAATATATTTTTTTAAAGACAATAAATAAACATTTTAGTGGAGAAACGTATACGCGTGAATGCCCTCAAGGGCAAAAACGACCCGCCTGCAGACATGCCCACTCTGCTGTGGTTGGTCACCACTGCCACTACCTGTGATCGGTAGAGGAGTTGATAATTAACGTTGATGTATCTTTTTAAAATGTTGGCTTTTAACACACATATGTGTAGGATTTCTGATCTGAAAGTAGAGAATGGACGGTCCGACGTTTCTCAAGAAAAGAGGTTACTACAAGACGTCTCTCAATTGTAAGTAGCTTTAGCATTTTAGTATTGCTGCATGAATTTGACAACGTTGTGGTTTTTGTTGTGAACATTCTCAAAACCTGCATTTACATTTTGGGTGGAATATTATTTTCATTCCGGGGGCTGTTGCAAGGGGGACTCTTTGTAGCGACGCACACAGCGTGTCATCTGCCATAATGTGGACCTTTGTGCAGCTGAGCTCATGGAATGCTGCTGTGTTTGTGAGCTAATAGTGTACCCTCCTTGCCATTGTTCCACACAAATGAATTTGCAGATCCTGAGTTGGTAAGTCTGTAACAAATACCAATTTTGGTTTTGTTTTGTATGGTACGCAATGTAACTGCTGCCCTTGTGCAAGGGCTTCCTTTTCCTGTCACACATATTAGCCGTTTTTATGATGGCATTAAAATTGCTCTCAAGCCTAATCCATTGCTGCGGAGTTGCATCATTACCTCATTTAGCCTCTCACACAAAAGAAGGTAAAAGAAATATAAAAATAGTACGTTGGAGCGGACGCCTCGGGTCCGAATGTCCACAAGTGAGCACCATTGGTATTCGTCAGGAAGGGCATCCGGCTCAAGCAAACAATCAGTGATCCGCTGTGGCGACTCCGTAATCAAGAAAAAGCTGAAAGAAACAAACAAAAACATTTTTGGGATCAGGCACAAAAACATATAACTACATCATAGGATCAAAAGATTTCCAAATATTTAATGATGCAATGTATTTTTTCGTACTCATTAAAAGCAAATTACACGCAGACAGTCCTGGTATTTGAATGTCAGCAGCATAATAGAGTTGTTGGGGTAACATTCAAGTTGTTAAAATCCTCCACTTGAGGTCAAACCCTCATCACTTGCAAAGGTTACAGAATTTTGCAGCTATTCCACTTTTTCATTATACAGTAAAAAGTATGCAACTTTCATCATCAACGTTGCAGGAGAACCAAACTTCTCTGGTCTGTCTATCAATGTTCTGGACTTAGAATGTGTGTGTGTGTGGGGGGGGCGGGGTTCCTGTTTCTCATGTGTGAACATCTGTCCCCTTATGACATTACATGACACAAGGAAGGCAACATTTTGCCAAGTCCATCCCACTAATTCCCTCCCTGCACATCCATATTTCATACAGCCTCGGCTCTAATGAAAGTCGTGGCAACTTCTCCACCATGGGAACCTCTAAGTGCACACACTGAAGTGAGGGAAATCGTAAATAAGGAGAGCGGCCTTCATACAACACCGCATGAGAAGGAATGAGGCCTAAAAAGAGGGTATGGGGAAAAGGTGGTGGGGGTGTGGGGGGGGGGGGTATTCCGATGTGTTAGAGCTGGCAAGGCCATCTGCCTGGAAGAGCTTGGCTATCTCCCATCCCCACTTTCCCTCCTCCCTCTTCTGCCTGTTTATCCCAGTGCCCTTCAGAAGACATTAGCACAGGTCTCATCCTGTTATCTTCCGCTGGCCTGAATATACTCAGATTTTAAGTAGCGTTTGCTGTGTTGAGTTTGGCATCCGTATCCCTGTGAAGCAAACATGACATCCCCACTAAAAGGCTGCTGGGGCGCTGGGATGGGAGATACCTGCATATGGATTGCGTTTACACAGCACTCCCTCAGCACCACCACCTCCTCCTCCTCCTCCTCCTGGACAACAATGCTGCATTAGGGGGAAAAGCACTGAAGCCTGCTCAAATTATGGAATGCCAGAGTACCTCAATTTTGCAATTTGTCTTGAGTGTCTTGTCTGTCCTACAGGATTTGAAGCTCAGTAACAATGTTTAGACTCTCTCATGTCAACTTAGAATGAAAAGATATACAATTTCATCAATAACAAAACTGCATCGACCTTTAATATTCATTACATATAAGGACAAATCTTTTTAGAATGATCTCAGATAGGATTAATATGATTGAACTCTGTGATTCTGCAAATTAAAGCCATATTTGGCAGTCTCATTAGGGCTTTCTAGTTGGGTAAATGCTGAGAAACGAGCATTCTGTCTAAAAGAATAGAACTTTTATTTATTTTAATGTTGGTGTTTCTAGCAGTCCCATTGGTGAACAGATGGTGCGATCAAAGAAGAAAATGTGCTGCTTGTTTGGGTTGGGTTTGCTATTGTATTGTAAATCCAAACACTTCTGCTTTGAATATTTTCTGCAAGATTATCAAAAAAATGCTCCTTATATACAGTCTGGGTACTGTGTACCCACCGTGTGCGTATTCACTGAGTCAGAAGTGGTTGCAGATGGCACACGCGTCACACGTCACACGTCATACGTAGCCCAAAGCAGCCCCAAAGAAAATTGTTCATGTTAAAAGTACTACATAGTGTCTGCATGATTTCAAATACGTACTGAGGCGGTACTCATTCCCATATTTGGCCCACACTTCCAAGTACAGCGGGTTGGGACTAGGGGCTTTAGCTACTTCCTGTTGGATGATCACATCATGAGCCTCGAAAACTCACCAATCTAAAGGTGAGATATTTTTTGCAGAACTAATATCACTCTCACAAAGACAGGAAGTCCCACAATGGGCGGACATGCTTGTTCTGGATGCTGCAGTGGCGGCGGATTCGATCGTCGGCTTGGATCGGCAAGTATGGGCCGATGCCTATCGGTAGCCGATCGATCACCATACACCTACTTTCTATTTATATTTCTCTGTTGTGATGTATTAACAAGCATTTCATTTCTCTGTGAATTCATTTCAGCTGGCCAGCAGCGCATTTTTAGCATTCACATGCAATTTCTGAGTTAATTTGTAGTCAGAATAATGATTTGGGAGGCTTTTTTCCAACATAATTAGAGGCAAGTAAAATAAGAAACATGACTGTTATTCAGAGCGAGTGGATGGTGTCCAGATCACACCGTCTAACCTCCACTCTCCTGCAGGATACAGTAAAGTAGCTCACTCATTAGACATGCACCATCCCCACTGTGGGGCTTAACTGATTAACGTAGCCAGTCACCAGATTAATGGAAGCTGTAAATTATGCTGCCATTACTCAACTCATTATTCCTAAATAATTTGGTCAAATGCACAAGATGACACAAACACAGCTGCTGTCTCCTTGATTTTAATTGGATGGATGGATGGATACATGGATGCATGGATGGATGGGATAGATGCATGGATGGATGGATGGATGGGATGCATGGATGGATGGGATGGATGCATGGATGGATGGGATGGATAGATGCTCCATAAATACTCCATAAATACTCCAATCATCAAACTTTCTGCACATGTAGACGGGGTCTCAAGGTTTTAAAACGTTTTTGTTTTCTATCCACCAATCTGCTGAACATTGTCACGTAAGTAACTGGAGGAGTTGAATAGAATGTACTGTGGAGTGCAGAATGAAGTCACAACATAAACATAGATGGCTAGTGACAATAGGAGGGGGTGTTCACTTAGTAGATAAAGGCATTATTCTGACTCATAATGAATATACAGCAATGCATCATTTTTGCCAGATAGCAAGAGAAAAATTAGCTGAAATTATTTTTAAGTTTTTCTTAATTACTTTCGGAGCCTGAAGCAGTTCACTGCAGCATCACAGGCCTCAGAAGAAAGTTTACAGCCACTCGGTCAAATTAGCTAACTTCTAATTTAAGTGCTTATCACCCAATTCTAAAGCAGTGCTTTATGAAGCATCCCAGGTCTTATCTGTATGTACACCTCCAATGTGATCACATGGCTAAATTATATTTCCGTTCGCTCATTTTCCAAATTAAAAAAAGCTGTGGGTGTGCAATTTTGTGACCATAATCTCATTCTTCTGATCACAACGGGGCATTTATGGAGGGTTTTATGACCTTAATTATCTTTGCTGATTACAGTATATCAACTTTTAGTGGTTCATTGTATTTCCATTGTGCATCAGCTGAGCTGGACAAATGCCTTTATGACGGATAACAATGGTCTCAAATTACAGCAATGTTCGATGTACTCTCCTGAATTGCATTGGCTTCAGTATGGGCGTGCATATCACTCGTACTATATGTACAAGCCCACTGGGTTTGACATCACAAATACGTATATCTCGGCTGTATACAGTTGTCCCTTGCCACTTTAGGGTTCCAACATTGCTCAATTTATTAATTCATAATTGATTGATCTTTTGTGGTGACTATGGCCTATTATTGTCACTAAGCATAACATTACATTCATGAGACATTTGCTTACATGACATTACCTTAAGTTGCAATACTTTTCTATGGAAAGTGGAACAAAAAAATCCTCCCATTCAGTGTGGAAGTGGTACATTTTATGTTAAGTTAAATAAGTAAAGTGGAGGCTAATTAGTTAGCTCAGTAGCTTGCTATGCCTAAATCCCTGCAGCGATCCATAACTTGTGAATCAGAGTGTATTAGAGTTGGTGTAAACAAAGATAACGGTAATGCGTATGTGTATGCCAGATGCATGGCACACTGGGTGTCCTGTATATCAATCAAGTGACAAACATCATAGAGAGTATGGATGATGATGATAATGTTTTTTAATGCCATGACATTGACCCACATAACGTTCAAGATACTACTACAATAACAAGGAACTTTCCCAGTGCTAACATATAAGCATGTTTTATTCCTTATCATATCAACTATATTAGGTAAGTTCCTAGTGAAAATGAAAGAAGTTTTGGATGGCTCTCCACACACTTACAAAGTTTTTTCTAACACCGAGTTTTACTGACATCAACGCAATCTGACCTCCTTATATGGGCATGCCCAGATATGCAGTAGGGCCTGCTAGCTGGCACTATGAGCTGAATCTGAAATCTGATTGGTTAAAGAACCCCATTGTTAATAGTTTAAGTGATGTGGGATAGCACTCCTCATTCTGAAGGCCCTGTGCAGATTACGTTGACATGACACCACATACTGTAGAAGCTGGAATATGATTGGACAAAAACATCAAAACATACACTACACTGTGTTTCTGCAAGCAATGTGCACACACTGCAATGCAGGTGCTAATGCTAGCACAACATGAGAGGTGTCCTGGCTGGTCCAGTAGCTTTGCAGGTTTAGCGGTTGAGGGACTGTCTTTCTTAGAGTATAATTAGAAATGAGCAACAAAAGATATTTAAGCTGGGATAGGCTCCAGCACCCCCGCGACCCTTGTGAGTATAAGTGGTAGAAAATGAAGGAATGAATGAATGAATGAATAAACTGATATAATTAGGAGTTTAAGACATTCAGCACTGCCGGGTGAGTGTCCCGTGAATCAAGAAGCCAACACCACAGCAGTCGACGGCCCAGCCTCTGACAAAGCTGTTAATGTTCTGAAAAGAATGTGCAAATTGCAGAAACCAGTCCAAGTGTGGGCAGAAAACACTTCTGGTACTTAGAACCAGTGATGGAACAAATTTGGTCAAATTGGTAAAGTGCCCAAAGGGAGGAGGGAGATGTTCCACAGAAAACCAATTCCAAGCATGGGTGAGCTCAGGATTGTTTGGAAACTCTCCAACCTGGGAGCCTACATAGGATTGTGTGTCAGGCACAGACTGTTAAATAAGATTAGAATAAAGACCAAGGGAGCAGCACAGGTAATGTCAAACAGCACTCTGCCAGCCGAAGATCAGCAGGAACAGTGTTTGGAAAACTGGTGCATGAGGTGATATGTAAACTCACTGGGCAGTCACGGGAAACAAGACCCGTTTTTAGTGCATCATAAGCTCTGTTTGCTGCTTTGATTTATTCGTCATAGCACCAATTAGGCCTGGCCCACTCCTGGAGGACCTGAGAAGCCTACAATGATATGTCATGGGATACATGATGAGAGCAGAAGGCCAACGAGATCCAGAGAGAAAGGAATTTCATTCAGTGCCATGTTTATTAGGCCTCCACGGTCCTTGTAATAAAGCTTGTAAATTTAGTTCAAACTACAATGACATGCGGTGGATCACGGACCTTTAACAAGGCCTAACAATGCTAATTTGGATCCTAAACAGTGCATCTTCATAGATAACCACCTCCTGCACTTTTGTTCCCCAACAAGGTCCAGGCATTATTTGCTGACAAATTTATGAAAAGTCTTCTTCATCCAAAAAATGGGTTTGGGTTTTTTTAAAAAAAAACAGGAGTACAGTCATCTCTTGCTACATCATAGTTGGAATATTGCTCCTTCGCTATATCATGTTTTTCGGAAATTAAGGAATTAAAAAATGTTTTGTAGTTGACTATGGACCATTATTGGTCAAAATACCGTATATTGAAAGACAAGTTATACATAGTATTCTGTTGGTAATGTTTCACTGATAAGACATAACATTATACGAGATGCATGGTGTCAGACATTGCATGTCTAACGTGACATACTATGTAGTTCTCCTCCCACTTCTTGTGGAAGTGGTGAGGTTTTGGCTCTTTATTTTGTCCTACTTCCCCACTCTGTTTGAAACATTTTAAGTTTAGAATAATTAAAGTAGAGGTGCTAACTAGTCAGAATCCATTACTTTTGTTTGCTATTTTTTCCTTGCAAGTCCATTTGTTGTTTAATTGGATAAAAAGATGAAATATTGCCAGCTATTACCATAGCAAGTACAAGAGAAGAAATCACCACCAAGTTTTCTATGGAATGTGAGCTATTCACCTTCAGCTTTTTACAATAGGGATCATAACAGTGAGTTATTTTTCTTTATCACATTATTTCGGAACCGATTTGTTTATTCTTTTATCCAGCATCTTAAGATCTCCAATGGCTAGGTGCCTGGACATTGCCTGGGAGTTATAGTACACATGGAAGACTGTAACACTACCAGTGCCTCCTGAACTCCTACACTATTATGAAAAAAGAAATCCTAAATGAAGACCTTTACCTCAAAAGTTTTTTATGGAAAGAAGTCAGGTAGGACACACACATTCAAAAATAGCACCTCCTTGGTGGAGGTAATTAAAAAGACACCTTAAAGACGTCTTTCAATCAGCCCTATATGGGGTATGTCATACATCTTGAATTATGTGTTTGGTGGGTTTCATCTTGCACATGAATCACAATGTGAGGGTCATACTTCATACTGTTATTGTCAGTGTTCTACTTTGAATGGTTTGCTGATAGTATTCAGGGACATAATGGATGTCAAGGACTTGATCTATTCATATTTGATGACCCAAAATGGCTAAAATTTACTATACAGTACACCTCTTCTCATTTTTCATATCCTGCACACACATTAATTCAAGAGCATGGCACAAGTGGTAAAGCCAACTTTGGCTTTAACGCTGCAGCCTGAGCTTCATGTTGCCCATATATAGTGTACACTGTTATCAGGAGCAAATATCACTCTATACTCACCAATGGTACACATGATTTTGTGTTAATGCTTTGCTTGAGCTTATTTCCAGTAGGTTCTACTAACGGGGTATTTCTTCTTTAATATTGTTTATATGATGAATAATTAATATGGTTGTGCATTGATGTAATAATGTAGTTGTACAACAGCTTTATTGGCTCCATATTCATTTAATATTTACACTCCCCTCCCACTTCACATTAACTATTTCAGTTCAGTTCACACTATATATGTAAATATGAATAGTTCACGTTCATGGTTCACCATTCCTATTTTGAACTTCAAAGTTCAGTTTATTAAAATTTTCTTAGGTGAAAAGTGAGAATTAAATAATTGGGTTCACAGTCCTTCTCAACTACAGCTGAGTGGGCGTGCCTGGAAGCCGGCGTGGGTGGAATACATTAAAACAGACCGTTTTTTGCAGGAAGCATGAAATCCAAAGAAATACAGCTGAATAGGTGCTGATTCTGGAAGAACTCGAAAGCTTTCTGTGCTGGTTATCATGTGTAGCCGCTCTATAGGAGTCCACAACACAATGCAAATTGGCTGGAAACGGGCCGGAAAATGAGAATAATAGGTCTCCTTTAAGTTTAGATAAACAGAAATGTTAGTAACTGTGACTTTTTTGAATGGTGTGGTTACATTTTTAAATTCTGGTGACACTAATATTGTTATACATGCTGTCCACAGAGGTCAATTTAAAAATGCAGTTTTGGTCCCGTGTATTTTTTACTGTCCCTTGAGACCACCCCCATGCTCGTCCCTATTACTTACTGCTTGCTCTTCTGACTCTTCAACATGACCAAGTAAAGTTGGAAAGTCCAGCTGCATACTGGACCATGTTCTCAAAACAATTCAGAGTGAAATGCTGTTGACAGATTAAAATACTTTGCTTTTGCTGGTAAGGAATGAGGAACTCCAACCACTTGTGCCTGATGTTTGTCAACAAAGTGGCAGTAAAACTACTTGTGATTATTGTTTGAGCTTTTGGAGAAATACAAGAAGGCCTTACTCCTTACTTCTTACAGTAGTTAATGGGATGATCAATGAGAAACTATAGTTTTGATTCTGCAGAAGAAAGGTTATTCATAAATAGGATCCAGAATTAACAGGCCTGCTTTTTGCGCTTCATCATGAACTTAGTGCTGTTTGACCGAGACAGATGGGGAAGGTAAATCAAGGCTTCTGAGTGGAGAGCACTGCTGACAGCACATTAGAGCCTCTCTCAATGAACTGTCACAAGTGCATAGTGAAAGGAAAGTTTGATCATTCCGAGCTGCTGTCCTGTCAGACATCCTTAAAAGCAAATGGGGCCTAAGTGCTGCGGCGCTGTGAGATGACAGTTGTTGCTGGTGCAAAGAGACGGCATCGACACTCTCGCCACCACCCCGTTATAGGACAATGAGGTGCGGAGGGCTCTGGCAGCGTTTCTTACCCTGCAATCTCATCCTTACGGTAAGAGCATGTGACAAAATGTCAGTCTTCCACATCATCATTTGCATCATTAAGTAGCACGGGGTGACTTTTATGCTGCCTGTGCAGAAGGTCATCAAATTGGGCAGAAAGGAAAATTCAGGAACCGCACCCTCAACCATCCCCAACCTTTTTGGACCCACAGACTGGCTTTTGGGTCGATCTAATGTATCTTATGATACACTGTATAAAACTAAGACAAGATCAACATCAAATTAAATGCACAAAATGAATACAGACCCACCATCAACCAGTATAAGCATGGAGTTTTTTTTTCAGAGAGAAGAATGTAACGTCACTTTTTGATATGTGTATTGAAGGAAGTGAACTAAAAATTAGGTGAAAGAAAAATGGGATAAATACAATATACAGTGGTGTGGGAGAAAGTAGTCACAGAAAGTACATGCACAAAACTGTGGTGTGTTCAAGGACCAGTGGCTTCTGTCCAAAACAACATAATAGTGCTTTATTTTTTTAATAAAATAATGGCCAATATTTCCGAAATTCATATGTGTTTACATACAATTTGATGTGGTTATTGACATTTATTTTCGTTTAAGTGTAAATGACTCAATAACTACATCATTTTATTTATTCATTTATACAGCATAGTTTGATTTTAAGCGATACCGCTTCCAATTCTGATATCTAGTTTTGATTCCGGTTCCTAATGGTTCTTGATTTCAATACTTTTATAGAAATACGATCATTAAAGGCTGCATGGTTTAAATGAGGGTACTAACCAGAGTTCTTGGATGAAATGTCTGAACTTCTCTATGAATTTTAGAATATGAACTTTTTCTAAATGTAGCTATGAATTTCTCACAGGGCTATTTTCAACCAATATCAAACTATTTGTCTATTTACACTGAGTTGCCACGACATCAGTGAGCATCCTGAAACCCTCGGTTACATTGGCATTAGAGAAACGTCCTTTATTGATTGACTTCCCTGATTCTGGGTGCTTGGGGGAAGTCCAACATTGCGTATCAAAGACGGGGCACTCTGTTATTTCAACACCAGGAATCTACAGGTGTTTAATCTTGACTCTTGAATGAATCTAGAGGTGTTTAATCTTGTTGGTCTTGCACCCTACTTTGTGGGATATCATTGTGTTGCGAATGTTGCACTGAGCCGACAGCTCTTTTTTTTATGAAGTTAAGCCAAGCTTTTAAGCTGCTTCTTCGTCAGTACTCGCTGGATTCTTCTTTGTTGGTAGCTGTGGCTATTCCGTTCGGCAAAGTGGGTATCAATAAAAACTTGAGACTCGATGCCCAACCATATATATATGCATAAAAATATGTATGTGCATATGTATGTACTGTATATACTATGTGTGAGTGTGTGTATATACATATGTACCATAATTTCCAATGTATAAGACGCACTGGTGTTAAAGCTGCAACCACTAAATTTAAAGAGGACCAGGCCACTCTTTATTTGACAGGAGGCAATCATGAGCAATGAGAAAGTGGTACCAATAGGAGTTTAAAAAAAAAACAAACAACAGATATTTTAATTTCATGCCATTTTGTCCTAGCAGAGAGTTTCATTGGTTACTGTTGCCAGGGCACTGCAATGATGTCAGCCTCCCTCTGGGTTCCTCTGATGAACAGAGGCAGCAATAACCAATTAAATACCTACCTACATACTGACCTTGTGTATTTCTTTAAGTTTTAAGTTACTGTGTGATGATTTTAGCGTTATTTGTAAAAAGACTCAGTGAGTCAGAGTGTTATACTGAGTAATTACCTACTGTGATTTCCAATATGTTGACAAGCTCATTGTGAGTTCTCATGAAAGTTCTCGAAAGACCTACTTATTCAAACCATTATCGCTATTTCTGAAGTAAAGGAGATATCACGAGATTAGAGCATAGCCATAAATTAGCTGCACCACTGTATAAGTGTCCGAAATTCAAGAAAAAAGTATAATTTTATACACCGGAATTACAGTATTTATTGTCCTTTTTATTGTACTGTCAGATGTGGTTATTATCGTGATTTTAATCAGGAATTTGTTGGCCGTTCTAACATGTTTCACGTTGAATCAAAATAAGGGAACATTAAGTACATTGAACGCATTTTTTTTTACAGCTCATTGTGAATGGTGATATAATAAAACCAGCAATCCCGTTACATCATTTTCAGGTCCAATGACAAACCTGCCCCCTCTTCAGTGGTTTTACGCAACACTCAATATGAGGTTAATTATACACATGTGGTCAGCAATGTGTTAAAATGTAAACAGAATACAATTTAGAGGATGCCTTGAACAACTGATGCCTGAGATTTAATCCATTCTATCTGCACTCAAGCGGTCAGGCCTGACGTGCCACTCTCCACGTGCTTTAAGCCGCCCGCTCGGTTGACCTTTCAACTCTCACACGCACTTGTATTAAATTATCTTTTTCGATGTCAGTATGATAGAATAATACTGTCATGGCTACATATATACAGTATATGCACACACACACATATCTATACACATCTATCTATTTATCTATTGCCTTTTTAAGATTGATATAAAATGAATGTACATATGCATATACAGTACAGGCCAAAAAGTTTGGACATCCAATATTTTGGATTCCACAAAGTAGAAGTAGTAGTTTGCTTTTTTGATAGCACTGTCAACAATTCGATACAGTGTAGCAATGATACCATCTGATTCAACAGTCCCATTTGTTGATGTAGACATTAATCTTCCATTTTAAAACAAAGCTGCTAATTCTATAAAAGAGCACACTGTAGCATGCTGTAAGGCAGGGATCCCCCACCACCGGGCCGTGGGTAATGTTCAGGCGCAAAAAAACCCCCACTTAAAAATACGTTGTAAATAATTACATCAGATTTTATGTAGAGGGATATCAATTTTGGAAATATAGACCATTATGTTATGAATAAATAATGTAAAATCAGCGCAAAAATGTGATATTGTCTGATAACGGTATCTGATTTTTTTTCCCTGATAATGAAAACCGATATTTTAAAAAAATACTGTACACAACACATATGTGTTCATCCCACCACAGGAGATATGTCATGTTACACATATCAGTATCGTTTGATATCGAGAAATGAGAGTTGCACAATATCTGCATATCGATTTTGAGCAAAAAAGCCAATATCCAACATCCCTAAAGAAAAACAATACAATTAAAAATCCCACATGTGTGAGCGCCGACTTGTCCCACTTGGTTTGAAGGTCCTTGAACGCCCCATCTAACTTTCACGCACACTGTACAGCTAGACTACTATACTGTATTTTCCACCTTTCTCTTTCACCTCATATTATTGAGTGCTCATGTGCATATATAAACGGCGTACCTCAACTCCAGGTTGATACTGGTGGATAGGGAGTCCTTATTCATTTACTGCTTTTAATTTGGACCCGCAGGTTTTGATGTAGTTCCTTAATCTACGTATGTTTTGCTGATAACCAGCGAGTGCGCTGCTAATGCTAGCCCTGCTAATGCTAGAGCTGTTAATGCTGTGTGTGTGAGTGTGTGAACATATGTATATTGATGCGAATATATATATATATATATATATATATACATACATATTGATGTAAGTATATATACATGTTTGTGTGTGTATATACTGAGGTGTTTATTGAACAGTCAGATCACTCTCTTTGCTGAAATGTTAAGTGATTTTTTGAGGCTTTTGTTTCTGGCTGTTTTTCTAGTCAATATTAGATTAAATACACCAAAACCTGAATGTGCAATCATCAAATTGATGCTTGCTGATGAAAATGTCCTTGTACTGACCATGTAATGGCCCTGGGCAGAAGATGTGAGATCAATTGTAATCACACTTATTCTTATTATAAGCGCTCTTTACTGCATTTAATGTCCCTTGCATCAATTTGGCCTGCTGTCAAAAATGTAGTAAGTGTAAATTGTATTGTATGGTGGATATCATGTTGGTTTCCAGGAATTAAAGCAGATTTTTTTTAAACAGTCCCGTTTATTACATCAGAGATGCTATGTATATTCATTGGTGGAGACGTTTTTTTCATATGAAACAGTGAATGAAAATCAGGCCAACAGTACAACCAGACAAGATGTAAAAACAGGACATGATTTGTGCCTGCCTTTATATAGACATACTAATGAACATGGGCTGGAAATAATTGTCATTATGTCATAACATATCAGACATTTTATGAATTATTTGGCACTCGGATATACATAATTCCAAGAGATGTTCACAATAGTAACTTGGAGTTTAACCAAGACTTCAATTGTCTGACTGGTAACCCCAAGAAATGAAATGGCTTCTTTGGGAATAGGTGGAAGGCTTTTGCAATCATATCTTTAATGAATAACTTACAGGCCCTTGGACCAGTGGTGGGTAGAGACTTGTTTACCTTGGTGCAAAACCTGTGCAACACCGTATGCTACTTTGCTCTTCCATTACGGTGTGTGTCAAGGCCCATGCCCACTGTTTAGCCTGGCGCAGAGGTACTCCTATTTGTAAGAACTTTGTCTCCCACATTAGTGTAAAACCCACTTTAACTGACTTCCCAGTGGACCCGCAGGTTTTTATCTCTGATGCAAAAGAACACTTTCATAAGTGCCCTGCTGGAGAGGGAAAAGACACAAACAAAGAAATATCTCGACATAGATTGAACTTTGTTGTTCTCCACCAGTTTGTTTGGTAGGTGGTAGTGGGTAAATGGGCTGTTTCCTCAAATGTAATGTTTTACACACGTGAAAAATTCACAAGATGGTTGAGAAAACATGTATATTGAACGTGGGATCATCATTATGGCATTAAAAATGTACACATTCCAAGAGGTCTTTGTGAGTCCCCAAGTGAATGCATTTTCTTCTCCACTGATGCTTTCCATGTTGACCATTTAATGTTAAAGTCATATTTGACCCCCAGGGAGTTTTTTCCTCTCACAAAGAGGATAAGCTGGTTCAAAAACATTGAACAAGGGACAATTGCAGAGCAGATATGGCCTGTTAGTCCATCTCATTCTGGCTCAATGCTTTTAATGTCAATGGTCCTCAGAAAGATATCACCTTGCCAGTAAAAGTGGGAGTGAAGCAGGAGAAACAGCCATTAAGAGCAATTCGACTGCATGAAAGTAGTATCTGACAGGTCCACTCTCAGTGACAGATGTCATTTTAACCCGTAAAATGTTGTACTGGCACTTTAAGGTTAGATCATTTTACCCTTCAGCTCCTGCTTCCTTGCTGCACAATGGGGAGGGCACGCTCCTTTACTTTGGGCTCCACTGCCGATATGCACAACACCCATTACTTTTAGATTGTAGATGCTAAAAAGATCCACCTTGAAGTGAAATATTCAGTAAAAATGACTCGTGTATTTGTACATATTTCCTTTCATTTCCTTTACAAAGCAATTCATGCATTGTTCAATTTTTAGTGCTGAAGCCACACGGACCCCAAAAAATAAATGTTGCCACTGTTCAGATGACAATTATGACAGCGCAGGTTTAATCATAGAATCGGGTAGTTCATTTTCTCAGTGTCAACATGAAACCTTGTCAAAAAATGAATTCTGTCTTTCTCTCGGGAGATAAGCAGGCTCCAGTGCACCGGGCTCATTCACAGGAAAAAAAAAAAAAACTTGCAGGTCACAAGGCAGCGACTTGCATGTTTTCTTATTTTTTCTTCACCCTCTTGCTCTAGCCTCCCCCTCTCCTTTTTTTCTGAAAACCACCCAAGAAGAGATTAATCATGAAGGGAAAACTCAACTTCACCCTCTAGCTGCAGGTCACAGTTCTTATTTCGTGTGGAATTGGCTTTCGGAAAGCAGAAGGCCTGCCCGGGGGGGCAGGGACCTGATATGAGAGGAATTTGAGAATGAAGCAGAGGGGATTGATTAGCCCACTTCATATCCCACACTCGGTAAGCACAGTCCAGCTGCAATCTAACACACCGCTGAGCTGAATAGACAAGAGAAATTGGATTCCTTCCTAATATTTAACCTTCAAGTCAGCTTTAACAGCTGTTGATGGGTTGCTCTCCCAGGTAGTTACAAGAGGACGTTTTACATGTTACAAAAAAAGTGGGAATGTGATGACTTTTCTGTAGGTTATTCAATTACAATGGTGAAAAGAGCAGCCGGGGCCACTGAAGCACATCATCTGCATGTATCTCCACTGAGGGATTTAATTTTACATCTCTACTTGTCCGAACAGGCTCTGTGTGTGAGTGTGTGGGCACGCGCAAATTCACCACTGACACACACACACACACACACACACACACAAGCACAAAGTGCAATTAAGTTGAGTGTGCAGCTAATGGATGGATCATATGCACCCATACTGACTTACTTTGATGTGGCTTGTCAAATTGGAGCTATTTTAGAGCAAAAGAGGCTTGAAAATATATCCTGTAATGCTTCCACTCTTTTTATCTCTATACCGCCGTACCTCAAGACGAGGAGGGGTGTCATCACTCTCCTCGTTTCTTAGATCTCAAGAGACTGCCAATCAGACCTCGGCCTAATCAGTCTTTGGTCTTTCCTTGGATTCAGATCGCTGAAGTTGACCCACAAATGCTTTTTTGTACTAAAACCATAAGCACAATGCTTAATTTATATACAAGCTTTATTATAGTCACTTGCAATTATGTAGATGTGTTCATTTGAGTAGTTTTACAATATTTCTCAAATTATTCAGCACACTTACATTTACCCGAGTCCAATGCAAGACTTAATAATGCTCAGTTTTTGATTGATCATGAGTGACTGACCAGAGTTAAAATTGTAACAAAATGTAATCAAGATTGTACCATTTTTACTACATGGGGGGTTCCCATGGTTGCTGCTGACTATGCTTTTTTGTACTAAAACCATAAGCACAATGCTTAATTTATATACAAGGTTTATTATAGTCACTTGCAATTATCTAGAGGTGTTAATTTGAGTAGTTTTAGGATATTTCTCAAATTATTCGGTACACTTACATTTACCCGAGTCCAATGCAAGACTTAATAATTAAGATTAAGATATGCCTTTATTCATCCCTCAGTGGGGAAATTTGTATACATAATAATGCTCAGTTTTGATTGATCATGAGTGATTGACCAGAGTTAAAATTGTAACAAAATGTAATGAAGATTGCACCATTTTTACTACATGGGGGTTCCCATGGTTGCTGCTGACTATGCTTTTTTGTACTAAAACCATAAGCACAATGTTTAATTTATATACAAGGTTTATTATAGTCACTTGTAATTATCTAGAGGTGTTCATTTGAGTAGTTTTAGGATATTTCTCAAATTATTCGGTACACTTACATTTACCCGAGTCCAATGCAAGACTTAATAATGCTCAGTTTTGATTGACCATGAGTGATTGACCAGAGTTAAAATTGTAACAAAATGTAATCAAGACTTACTTTACTACATGGGGGGGGAGGTCCTATGGCTGCTGCTGCCTACACATTTTTACAAAACATTTGTTTATTGTTATAAATATCCTATCTTTTTAAACTAATTTGTGTTAATAAATAATTGAAAATGAAGTGTGTTTAACAGAAGACTGAGGCCACCCGCTTCAGAGGAGGTGAGGTGAGTGCTAGCTTTGAATGCTAGGAAGACTGTGAACACCGACTGACATATTGACCCATCATGGCTACAAAAAATCATCCAAAGTGTGGTAGTATTTTGAAAAGGTTAAAGAAGACTCCACAAAGTAAAATGCAACTTGTGTCCGTGGCAACCAACAGCATATCATTTAAAACAGGTAAGGTTGTTACTCCGACTTTATTTTAGATCCCGACAGTGAATTTTGATGCAGTTTTTTCAAGCCTTGTTGTTCTTATTCTATGTCCATATGCACTTTTCTGATGTGTGCCGACAGCGACTGTGTTTCGGTTTCATTTGTCTTTTTTTCTTTGTCACTTGAAAGAATGTATTGCTGTTGCAAACCCACGATGCTTATTTGTATATATGGATGTTTTAGCCTGTTTCTTTGAGGTGGAAAAAGTCGCAAATGAGATCTGTTTATTTGTTGACCCATTAGCTCTGCATTAAAAAAAACAAAACAAAAAACAACAGTCCACCATGGACTAACAGATCAGATTAGACTATGGAAGTCCTTCGGCAAAGACAGTCGTAGTTCTGTATGTGTCTTTGTCTTTTTCACTTCCTATCTGATTCCGATGTTGCAGCCTTGAATATCAGCCAATATCAATACGACTTGTTTAGTAGCATGGAATGTTACAAAAGGCTTGATCAAGTCTACTGTACTTTACCGTACTCTGCTGCTGTAGACTTGAAATTTCCCTTTGTGGGACTAATAAAGGCTTATCTTATCACTCATACTCCTTGCTAAACACGCCAGCAAAATAAGACAAATAATTAGAGTTGGATTGTTCCAATCATAGGTGTACTACTATGGTAGTGATCCCAGCAAAAGATGATACATGCAGTGACTGTGGGAGAAATGGATACTTTGAAACCCCACAACCACAGTGAGTAAGATACAACTACTCGGTGTTCAAATATCTACAATAAGAAGTTGCTATGCGGTACAATGTACCTCATCAACGATACAAAGATGTTACGGCAAGGGGGAGCCAGGCCAACTGGTCAATATGGGGGTGGTTTCATCTTCACCCCAAAACATTTATCCTTTTCATTCATCATTTTCTACAAGTAAAACTTGTATTGTAAAACTATAAAAAGCTGTTTTGCGTTAACATTTCTGTTAAGGATTCATTACATTTACATTACGTCTTATGAGAAAAATTGATTTGGTTACCAGTTTTGTAGCAATGCCTGCAAACTAGTGCATGTTGTACATCACATTGTAGAAATAAGAAGCTGAAATGTAATGTAAACTGATTTTTATGTTCCCCGTGAGAATTTAGGTCAATTTCCAAAGCATATTTCAGGCATGAGAAAGCAATCCAATAATGTAGTCTGGTACAAATCTATAGATAAATGATGCTTCACATTTAATTAAAGTGAGGATTTTATCTTTGCCTGCCAATGATTTTCTCAATTAGTCAACAAAGTTTTTCCTCAACTCATCAAGGGCTCGGGCCCATGGAGCATTATCCATTAAAGGTTTCATCTGGTGAAATACTAGCATTCTGATGAAGACATTTTTTGCTATGTGAGAATAATCCCCACCGTTTGGACTGGGTTCATATCAGCAAACAAAACAAAGCCAATAAACATTCTTTTTCTCAGAGTATGTCACAATGAAATCCCAGCAAATACAAACCACAGAAACCGATCCTGTGGGAATTCTATGCAGGGACAGTACCCACACACCACAAATTAATTCAGGAAAAACAGCTAATTCAGACATTCCCCCAAGAAAATCTTTCATTTTGTAAATAGGGGCTGAAAACCGGTGTATTATTGTTTAAGTCACATACCACTGTAGATGATAGGATGCATTTGGATCAGCCCCTGGAGCGCTGCATGACAAAGAACACTTGTTTAGCAGGTCCCAACACGGGCCTGCAGTTGAGCTTGGTCTCACCTAGAAAGCTGCTCCATTTGCATTCCACTCCTCTAGACACCACAAGACGCAATCTAAAGGGGAGGCAGAGTCCCAGAGATGGTACTGGAGGCTCACACATAAATTAGTCTTTATTCCCACATCTCTCCTACATTCTTCCCGTTGTTTGTCCCAGGGCTTCATCGCAACACAGTTCATGCAGAGGAGAGAAGGAAATTAGAAGTAAGAAAAGTGGACCTGTGTTTACGGGTATGACTTTTGTTTTCGTTGTTTTTGGAGCAACAAAACCACCCACAAAATATGTAAATGATTCATAAATCTAGGCTAATTGCAGAAAATGTGTAGTATATTGTATCTTTTTTGCTGATCAATAACTGCTTATTTAAATGACTTTGTAAAATTAAAAACTTGAGATACTTGACTCTAATTGTGCACCCCCACCCCCCCAAAAAAACAAGTTTTATTCATTTTTAAATTTAAAAATCAATTGCATCCAGTGGTTACTCAGTCACTGGTCTTGTATTTTAATTTGAAGACTCTGTGGCCATAAAAATAATAGTTTTATTGAAATGTACTTTTATTTAATGCATTTGTTGTTATTATAAAGTTTGTCATTTTTTTATGTAGAATTTATTTGTCTTTGTTTTTTAAAGGTCAGTCAAGGTATTAAAAAAAGTCATACTGAGCGAACTAAGCGGTTTCCAACATGAACATCTCTTAAAAACACTGTTGACTCTATCAAACCTCCCCACAGACCATCTATAACAATATGGACAATCACACTCTTATAGATGGCATATTATTCGCTATTGCCACAAATGTGGTCATTAATTTACCCTTCACCAAGCAAATCTCCATACATCCCATGACACTTTTTTCTTTGTCTAATTAATAATAATAATTATGAAGCTCTTTAAATCCAGCTTCATCCAACTGCATAATCTAATTTTTCATTTGCTTTTGTACATGATATAAGACATCAAGTCGTTTTTTATTAAATTACTTTTCCTATTCATTTTCTTCTATCTATAATTGATCTCTTCAGCTGAAATTCTGTTGTTCCTCTTGCTCAGCCTGTCTAAGGAGGAGCCATGTGACATTACTGTGAGCAGGGCTTCTATTCACCCGCACACACAACATTCACACACATCCATTCTTTAAAACTGAACATGACCCCAACTCCAACCATCCTCGTCTCCAGCCAAACAATGACCACACTTTGAAGATTCCTTCCATTCATAAATCACTTTTAATACTTATGTTACTCAATAGTCATCCAAGACACAGCTGTGGACAATATATCACGCCTGGCCTGTTTAAAAAAGGATAATCATTAGGGATGAGCGAGTACACCACTATCTGTATCTGTATCTATATCTATTCACCCATCTAACTTATCTGTATCCGTAGCTGTACTCGGGATGGGTGGGGTATAAACAGGAAGTGAGTGTGGTTTGACCGGGAATGGGCCGGGCTTAACGCTGTGCATTGTTTAAATTCTGAAATTGATTTGAATTGACCAGAAGTTGCTATATCTATTGTTTATTATTCAGCTATGTGTGTAAATAATCCTGAGACTTTATTCTTTCATTATTCATTCATTCACTCATTCATTTTCTACCGCTTTTCCTCACGAGGGTCGCGGGGGGTGCTGGAGCCTATCTCAGCTGTTTTCGGGCGAGAGGCGGGGTACACCCTGGACTGGTCGCCAGCCAATCACAGGGCACATATAGACAAACAACCATTCACACTCACATTCATACGTATGGCCAATTTGGAGTGGCCAATTAACCTAGCATGTTTTTGGAATGTGGGAGGAAACCGGAGTACCCGGAGAAAACCCACGCATGCACGGGGAGAACATGCAAACTCCACACAGAGATGGCCAAGGGTGGAAGTGAACCCTGGTCTCCTAGCTGTGAGGTCTGTGCGCTAACCACTTCTCCGCCGTGCCACCCTTCATTATTCATATATATTATAATAATGTGGAGTAATGTGTGGAGTTGGTAATTCATGCAAACATGGCAATAAACAGGACAATAATGCCAGCCTCGCTGACTGTATTTTTATCAAAAGCACCACGTTCAATGATACAATTTTCCAAATTACTTTTTATCACCAGGCAGCACATGAAACAAGCAGGCAAAAAAAACAGTCAGTGACTGATGCACATCGTCACTGCATCGTGCCTGCTGTTTAAAATTAAAAAAGCATTGTGTTGTTATGAAAGAAGTTTAAGATTGCAAGGTGCATACTGCAACATATTGAGAGGGGAGTAATATTTTATGTATGGCTCATGTGAGCCGTCTCGGAGAGGTGGCGCTGGCCAATCACAAAGCGTGAAGAGTGAATACATAATGAGCATTTTCTATCGACGCGAATATGGATAATGACGAAATGTATACTGGTATCCGGCAAAAATGCATTATCCGTAACGGATACTGGCTCATCCCTAATAATCATACAGTATGTTTGAAATGTTTATAACAATGAATGTGCACACTGTCAAAACTTGGGACAAAACAACCAGTGTTTCTTCAGTCTATGTGCTTCCATATACTAATGACAATGCATCCTAATATAGTCTAACAGAGAAGACTGAAAAATAGTGTCAAGAAAACAGAAGTTAAAGTTATGTTAAGTAAAAAAAATATTCTTTGTCATAACATTGACATTGATACAAAAATGCAACACAGCGCTTAAACAAATGTCAAAAGCAAACATTTGAAATATCTAACTTGCAGAAACAATTGTATCAATGCATAAAGTCCACAGAGAGCTAGAGACATGCAGACATCTCTGTCTCTACTGGCTGTAATCTGACTTCAATAAATATTTGCCATGCAGTCTGAACATCACACAAAAGCCACTATGATGCTCTTGTGACGCTTGATGGGATTGCGCTACTGCTCTACACAGATGGATTTAACCTTAAAATGACTCACGTTCAAAATGACCCTTTATGTGTAATCTTTTTGACATGAAAAAGTTCGACTTCAGGACAAAAACAACAGGGAGAGGACTTTTCCTTTTTAATGGTCTTTTAGAAAACAGCAAGGCAACAAATAAGAGGGCTGAGTACAGGCACTGTCATAAAGGATATTGCTTTGTCTTTGAGTAGCTTCAGTAAAGCAGCTCTCTAAATGTCGGCTAATCCTTGAGCAGCCCAGCCCGTGCAGCTTGTGTTATACCATCACACACATCCATCACTGAGTCAAGAATCATATCAATACTTGCCCATTTCCCCATTTGGACAGAGCTGAGTGGATCAATTCATTTAAAAGGAACCACCACCAGACATCCGTTTCAGAGATTAGAACATATATTGGCTAGTCATCCAAAGGAGGGTTGAAGGTTCATTAAGTCAATGGGATCCTTAATCAATAGGCAAACTTTCCACTGCCTATTGTGTTACAAGACTAAGGCACTTAACAGCCTTATTTAAGAGATATACTATATTATATGATATTACTGTTTGTATTTTGTACATGCTGTAACAGTAATTGGTGGCACACTATTTTTTTTTAGTTAACAAAAGTCGAGTGACAATAACACTCACACTGGATCCAACGCGACTCCGCTGGAAGCATTCCATGAGATTGAAATGCCTGTTGTAGGCTCACACAAGCTCCATCTGCGTCGGACGTACAGCAAGAAGGAAAGAATCCGTTCAGGTTCTAACTTTTTTTTCATGCTACGGAACATGTTTACCAAAGTAACTTTAGATACTGTTTAGCCGTTTTCAACTTCCCAATGGCACTGTATGAAGTATCACTGAGCCACTGCCGCCATCTCAGTGTGACTGGCCAATCACAGATACGAATAATAAATAATCATTACGAATAATGACGAAATGTACTCGTTTCATACTCGTATCCGGCAAAAATGCATTATCCGTAAGTATCCGGCTCATCCATGATTAGTACCAACCCATGCAAGGATATGGAGAATAAGCAAAGTCAACAAAAAGGGTATCATGGTAGATAGAAACATGAGGTGCTCATGTTTCTAAAAATAAATAAATAGTCCAGCTACAGTAGTAAAGTGCTTTACTGTAAATCCATTTTCTTGGTTCAATTTGGAATCACTGGAAACTCACCAGACAACAAAGACAAAGAATTTACCCAAGTTCTTGTCGAGAGTTCTACACATTGTCGAGCTGCCAAATAGTGGGTCACACTCTGCTAGTGATTTTTAAGTGTCACTTGTGTCCACCTGAATTTTTGTTTGTGTGTAATGCAGAGGAAGAAGTGGCGTGCAATGAGAAGTGGTTGTGCCCCCTGATTGATTGTTAAGTGTTGTCCAGGAGCCCATTGCCAGACTCCACTTAACGGCCTGCACGGCAGAAAGCAATCAGCGGCTGTTACTAAGGGTCTCGTGGGGACGGGCCTGGTCATGATTGATCTTCAGTGGATCTCTGTGAACAAGGTTTCACCGGAGTCCTGTTCAAGTCACGGGAATGACCTCGACCTTATCCTATCACCCCAAGAGAAATGTTTGCTTGACTTTAAACAGAAACACTAACATGTTGTACTGGTTTTCATTCACATTTTTGTCTATATATATTCTATGATATAGATATATTCTTGAATTCTTTGGATTATTTTTTTTGGTTGTGGAGTGTGTCACAACACAAGTTTGACATGCACAAAGCTTGCATTAGCGTTGGTGCCCACTGGTCACACGCCCCAAAATGTTTCATAACTACGAACCATATAAGGAAGTCCGCCCCTCTGTGGCAGTTTTACCACGCCTTTTGAAACGTAGCGCTTTGAGCCATCCTAAACTTCTTTCAGTGCTCACTTCCAAATGCGCAAACCTCTTTATCTGAAACTTTGGCATCGTTTAAAACGAGAATACAACATTCTAACTACATTTATAGGTCAGAAAAGTGGAAAAAGCATAATAGATCCTGTTTAAAAATTAAAAAATGTACCACTTCCAGGGTCAAGGTAATGAAATGTAAGAACATGTCTTTTGTTTTGTGGCAATATTGCTGCCTTGTGATCAGAATACTACATATCACTTGTATTAGATTATGTTTTGCCTAATAATACACCATAGTTAACCATGAAACAGCGATCAATTATTAATTATTTAATTTCCGAGCTCCTGAGGCAACTTTAATCAAACCATGATATTGTGAAGGACGAATGTATTGCCAGGTGTTGTTTTCCTCTTCTGCCGCCTCCAAACAGGCAAGAAATGGGTAAATTTAGTGCCTGTTTTCACTCCCTGGGTAAGTTTACTCCATGAAGCAAAGGCTTGAATGAGGTGAGCCCCCTTGTCAGCCGTACGGTCTCTTGTCTCTGTGAGAGGAGGCGGTGCCACAAGCACAGCAGAGAAGAGTGAGGTGAGCCAGTATGCCAAATTTGTCTGAAAGTGGTGGCAACAAAAAGGCAACACAACAAACTTCTCCAATAAAAACACAATCACTGACCCATGGGGGTGAAACCACACATGTAGATGCAGAGCGTTTGTCCCGACAGTCAAATAGACATTTGGTCAACAAAAAAAAATACAAACAGTACAGTACAAAATGTTTTGGGCTCAAAGAAAATGTACTTTGCTACATCAGAAGAAAAAGCTGCTCTTTTAATATCGTCGAAAAGCCACTATTTTCTTTCAATACATGCATGACTGTGTCATTCAGGTGGCAAGACTTTGCTTCACGCAGAATGGCATACAGTATGTACACATGCACACTTCCAAATAATTTTCCATTTTGTTTGTTTATATTATTTAACATTATGTACATCGCACATAATGCAGTGTCGACTAGCCTAACAATTGTTGTCGTACTGTCTAGTTTGAATGAGCACAACAAAATATGTTATTGCTTGGTTATTATGCTTTTTAGGGTTAGGGTTAGGGTTAGAATTAGGGGGACAGCTCCTTTTCATCTGAATCAGCTGATCGATGACTGTAGACGTGGTATATTTAGCACTATAGTCCATCCTTTCTGGCCTATTTGTAGCATTATTAGGTCACTGTGCATAGCAAACCTCCATTCTGACATAGCTCACAAATATGGCCGCCGCTGGATGTGGATTTTAATGTGCCTTTTGTAAAAACAACAACAAAAAAATATATGTCATCACTTTATTGTAGCTTTGTAGCCTCACTTCTTGATATGCTTTGACGAGTGCTGCCTTCTCCCTCCTGTCGCCACGCACATCTTGTCTTCAAAGATAGCCTTCAATTGTACTTACAACACACACTCATGCACACACCCCTTTCTCCAGCAGCAGGCAGTAAGAGCTGCTGGCTCACCAATGGCATGTCAGTGTGTTCAGTGACCACGCCGACTCATTACAGAGCGATCAAACAGACAAGAGGTGCACAACAGCAGGGCCTCTTTTCAGCTCCCCGAGAGGCACCGCCCCCTCTAATCTCAAAGGGCACATTTAGTCATTCAAATATAAAACAGCATCACATTACACACATGGCTTGCAGCAGACCAAACCACATTCAAGTAGACACAAACCTTAGATGTGATGACAGTTTATCCTCCAGCAACAATTAGTCAGCACTGTTATGAACAGTATAAGGATGATTTAGTGAAGTTTTAGGTTTGAAATATTCATAATATTAGGAGAAGTATACACACATAAAAACAAACTTTTTTATTAAATGCAAAGACATCCTTTATGGAGGATGAATTTTGATATATTCAGTACTTTTCAAATCAGTCTCCACCATCTAAGGTTGAGCCAGAGCGAGAACTATAGTGGAACTATGGTATCTTAGCCTTGGTTTAAGTAAATCTCAAACACCCCAAAAAATTGTACAACAGACCTAATTTCAAACAGATTTGACAAGTAAGCCCCACAATACATATTTTCTTATATACAGTGTTGTGAAAAAGTTTGGGCACCCCTGATAATTTTCAGGATCTTCCTTTATAAATCACTGGTTGTTGGGATCAGAAATTCCAGTTAAATATATCATATAGCAGACCAACACAGTGATTGATGAGAAGTGAAATGAAGTTTATGGGATTTACAGAAAGTGTGCAATAATTATTTCAACAAAAGTAAGCAGGTGCCTACATTTGGGCACCCTTGTTGTTTTATTGATTTCAATACCTTTAGCACAAATTATTGGAACACAAAATTTGTTTGGTAAGCTCATTGACCCTTGAAGTTGAAGTTGCACCGGGGCTGGATACTTCCAACAAGACAATGACCCAGACAATGCTCAAATTCTACGAATGTAGTGATCCAGAGGAACGAGTACAACGTTCCGGAATGGCCATCTCAGTCCCCAGAGCTAAATATTATTGAAAATCTGTGGTGTGACTTAAAGCAGGCTGTCCATGCTCGGAAACCATCAAACCTGACTCAACTGGAGATGGAAAGCGGAATGGTCATAAATACCTTAAACCAGAATCTAGAACCTCATTGCAAGCTATAGGAAGCATTTATTTATGCAAAAGTTGAGCTACTAAATATTGGTGACATTTTTCAGTTAGGGTGCCCAAATTTAGGCACCTGCTTACTTTTGTTTAAATAATTATTGCATACTTTCTGTAAATTCGATAAACTTCATTCCACTTCTCATCTATTACCGTGTTTGTCTGCTATATGATATATTTAACTGGAATAGCTGATCCCAACAACCAGTGATTTATCAAGGAAAATCTTGAAAATAATCAGGGGTGCCCGAACATTTTCATTCAATTCTATAAGGACCTGCTTTCAACAAGCTTCTCAGAGTCCTCTCAGGAGGCTCCTAACTTAGTCTAAAGATTCCTAGCAAAGAATCCTAGACTAAGAGTGATTAAGGAAGTCCGTGAGAGCAACTCTGAGTAAGGAGGTGACAGAAACTTTTATCTTAGTAAGGTGTGCTTGACCCCGTTTCTAGGCATGATGCAGTCTGTCAGCCATTCCTGTGATTGCTAACAATAAGAGGCTGTGAAAGCGTCTTAATGGTCTGGCTGGTCACGCTGCTGACGGAGGGTTGTGACAGACCTAAGTCATTACCGCTGCATCGTAGTATTTTTCTTTTGACCAGGTATCGCCATGTTGTGATGCCTTTCATTTCAGGCGTGATAGCGTTACTACGCTGGTTGGGACTAGTAAGATCATCCCTGATGAGATCCACCACAAACATTTGATTGAGCCTTTAGTTATTAAATCGCTGACTTTAGCATATAGCGAATATCTCTTTGTCTTTCCGCCATCTTGTTTGTTTACACCTCTCTTCCGCTTTACGCTTCTTAAAAGTCTTCTTACCACTCCTCCTCAACACTCTCAGCCTTAGTACTTCTTTTAAGGTATAAGACGCTTTGTGAATAATTTTAATAATTTTCAAATTCTAAATTTTTTCCAAGAGTTCAGTTACCAAGAGCTTTTTGGCCTTAGGGTGCTTTGTGAATATGTGCTCAGGTTTTTGTGAGAATCCCAAGGGAAGTGATATTACAATACAACACTCAACAAAAATATAAACAGTTGTTTTTTGCTCACATTTTTCATGAACTGAATTCAAAAATCTAAAACCTTTCTGCCGTATTTGTCAAAATCTTTCTTTGTGAGGACTTCATCTTTGTTGAGGTAATCCATGCACCTCACAGGTGTGGTATATGAAGCTGATTAGGCAGCATGACTATTGCACAGGTGTGCCTTAGGCCGGTCACGTATACATGGACCCATATATTCCAATTGCGTTCGTTTTTTTTTTCTCAAACGGAAGGAATTTAATGTTTGTATACACCTCATTCTGAAAGAAAAGTGTCAATCTGAATGAAAATATAATCTGATTCACAGAAGTGGAATATTCATTTCTCCAATCCGATTACGGTATCATGTACCCGCTCAAATGGAAAGTTGTCAGGGTGCGTTCTTTGTCGTCTTCTTCTTCTGTTGTTTATTGGTGGTTGGCAAGCAGCTTACGGTGTGCTTTACTGCCATCCATGGAACAGAATCTAAACTCTTCCATACTTTATTCACAAGTCATATCAAGGGCCGGTGTTATGATCATGTATACCATTGTTTTCGGAAAGGTCATTCGGAAAGATTCCATTGAAAAAGAGGAAAAACTCCTCATTTAAACATGGCTAATGAAAGACCACTGCAATATAACCACCAGGGCTGGTACCCATTAATTAAGTGTTTATTTCCCTACAACAGTGGTTCTCAACTGACCCACTATCATCCCTCAAAGACAAGTATGATAGCAAGCCAATGTGTGGTAAAGCTAGTTACTGGATACAGTGCATCCGGAAAGTATTCACAGCGCTTCACTTTTTCTAAATTTTGTCATGTTACAGCCTCATTCCAAACTGTATTAAATTAATCTCTTACCTCAAAATTCTACACAAAATACTCCATTATGACAATGTGAAAAAAGGTTTTTTTGACATGTTTTGAATTTATTAAAAATAGAAAACAAAAAAATCACATTTATTCACAGCCTTTGCTTAATACTTTGTTGATCCACCTTTGGCAGCAATTACAGCCTCAAGTCTTTTTGAATATGATCCCACAAGTTTAGCACACCTATCTTTAGGCAGTTTTGCCCATTCTTCTTTGCAATAAGTCTCAAGCTCCATCAGGTTGGATGGGAGACGTCGGTGCACAGCCATTTTCAGATCTCTCCAGAGATGTTCGATCGGACTCAAGGTCTCACTGGTTTCCTCCAAACATGGCGCCTGGCATTCACACCAAAGAGTTCAATCTTTGTCTCATCAGACCAGAGAATTTTGTTTCTCATGGTCTGAGAGTCATTCAGGTGCTTTTTGGCAAATTCCAGACGGGCTGCCATGTTCCTTTTACTAAGGAGTGGCTTTCGTCTGGCCACTCTACCATACAGGCCTGATTGGTGGATTGCTGCAGAGATGGTTGTCCTTCTGGATGGCTCTCCTCTCTCCACAGAGGAACGCTGGAGCTCTGACAGAGTGACCATCGGGGCCTTGGTCACCTCCCTGACTAAGGCCCTTCTTCCCCGATCGCTCAGTTTAGAAGGCCGGCCAGCTCTAGGAAGAGTCCTGGTGGTTCCAAACGTCTTCCATTTACGAATAATGGAGGCCACTGTGCTCATTGGGACCTTCAAAGCAGCAGAAATGTTTCTGTATCCTTCCCCAGATTTGTGCCTCAAGACAATCCTGTCTCGCAGGTCTACAGACAGTTCTTTTGACTTCATGCTTGGTGTTTGTGCTCTGACATGCACAGTCAACTGTGGGACCTTATATAGACAGTTATTATATTTCCAAATCATGTCCAATCAACTGAATTTACTGCAGGTGGACTCCAATTAAGCTGTAGAAAGATCTCAAGGATGATCAGTGGAAAAAAGATGCACCTGAGCTCAATTTTGAGCTTCATGGCAAAGGCTGTGAATACTTATGTAAATGTGATTTTTTTGTTTTCTATTTTTAATAAATTCAAAACATGTCAAAAAAACCTTTTTTCACAATGTCATAATGGAGTATTTTGTGTAGAATTTTGAGGTAAGAGATTAATTTAATTCAGTTTGAAATGAGGCTGTAACATGACAAAATGTAGAAAAAGTGAAGCGCTGTGAATACTTTCCGGATGCACTGTAGCTAGCTGTGGTGTTGCGACGTGGCACTACACTACAAGTAACACAATTCACAAGTGTAATAATGTTAATAACATAATTGCTTAATATCCAGGTCACATTTTTTAAATTGATGGCTTTTGTAGTTTTATTCACAAGGTTTTGTGGGCAGAATATGTTCGTCCAATTCTTAGCTGTCTCTTTTTATATGTTTTATATCTTCAGAATGTACAGAAAAGAGAAAGATGTGTAGTCATGTCTCACATAAGGATTGTGGCTGAAAAATTCAAAGAAAGGTTCAAAGTTCAGTTTGCCTTTAACTCCATACTCAATGTTTTTCCCATTCAAGCTGCACCAAACACAGCATGCACCTCGTGGTGACATAACAAGCGAATAGCACAGTTGCGTTCACAGACACTGGGTCATTACACAAGTGGATCGCGACCCACCAGTTGGTGACTTGCTCAACAATAAAACTCAAAGGCGTTTCAGATCATTTGAAAGTACATCCAACTAGCTTCACAACCACAAACCACGTGGAACCCCACCAGCCCAGGACCTCCACATCCAGCATCTTCACCTCCAAGACACCTGCTACAACATTTAGTCTGCATAGCGCAATAATTTCTTCACAAACTGTCAGAAACCGTCTCCAGGAAGTTTGTTTACATGCTTGTCATTCTCATCAGGGTCTCGACCTGACTGTAGTTTGCCATCGTAACCGACTTGGGTGGGCAAATGCTCATATTCGATAGAGTCTGGCACTTTGAAGAGATGTGTTCTCTTCACAGATGAATCTCGGTTTTCACTGTACAGCGCAGATGGCATATTGCATGTGAAAGTACCCATGGTGGAGGTGGTTTTATGGTATGGACAACAAACACCGGTGCTTCTCATTGATTGAATTTTGAAGAACCATAGTTGTGCCATTCACCCATGACCGTCACCTCACGTTGCAGCAAGTTGCGAGGACCTGTAAACAACTCCTGGAAGATGAAACCATCCCTGTGTTTGCATGGCCAGCATACTCACTAGACTCCTGTTGAGTATGTTTCGGATGCTCTGAATTGGCGCATGCGACAAGTGTGCTCCAGCTCCAGGAACTTTGCACAGCCATTGAAGAGGAGAGGACCGCCATTCCACAGGCCAAAATCAACAACCTGATTATCTATCAGCAAATGAGATGTTGCACTGGTGGTCAAACCAGATGCTCACTGTTTTTTTTACTACCAGTTGTAGTAAAACTGCACATCTTGGAGTGACCTTTTATTGTAGCCAGCCTTAGGCACACTTGTGCAATAATAACATTGTCAACCAGCATCTTGACATAAAACAGCTGTGAGGTGGATGGATTATCTCAGAAAAAGAGAAGATTTAGACTTTTGCGAACAATATTGAGATTAATGGGCCTTTTATGTACATATAAAAACTTTTTTACGTTTTGTAGATTAGCTTGTGAAAGATGGAGCAATAACCATTGTTTATGTTGAGTGTTAAATGAATTGTGAATTCAGTGGTGTTTTCTTGCTAATATAGGGTAGTCGCTTTCCTAGGTTAAGAAAAAAGAAGCATTTGATAAACTTGTGAAATAATAAAGCAACTTCTCAAGGCACACGTGCACGTTAATGCAGCCGTACTGTAAAAAAATCAGTTGAGGCCGTTTATTAGACTTTCTAATATAGTCTCAATATTTCTTTTTTTCACAGACGGTATGTCAAAGCACTTGCAAGTGTGCTGCAGACTACAGCTGCAGTCATTGAGTCAAACACAGCCGTAAAATAAACCCCATAATGTTCACAATTAAAATCACTCCAGTGATTTGAGTCACCTAATTTTCGTTTTCATTCTTTAAATGACACAGCGAGTGGACAATGATGGTGGCAGCTAATAACACTGCAGCGCCAACAGCAGTTCCTCGGGATCTGAGCAGCTGTTCTGCAGTCTATATTGGCCTGTTCTTCAAGTGAAGAAAAAAAGGAGCAAACGAGATGAGAATTTTGTGCTTCAGTGGCTATTGAAAGATGAGGCAATAAACTGTTAAACTTGAGTAATCGCACACTCCCCGAGGAATTTCTCAAATGGGGATGGTCAAAAACCTTGAAATTTGAGCTCTTCACTCGCCGCCTTGGCTTTAACATTTGATGAGATTCATTATTGTTGGGAGCTGAATACAAGTGTCGTCTGATTACAGGAGCCACCATTAAAAGTTCCCACCGGTGGGCATTTTCATGCAAAGACGTCAATGGGATTAAAATCTCAATTCACTCAGTCAATTCTCTGGTAACAAGATTTCATTAAAAGCAGGCAGGGAGGAAAATGGACTCGAAAGCACTGAAACAGCTGGACTATAAATTATACAAATGTGCTTTCTGCTAACTGAACACACCTTCAGCTTGCAGATGCATTATTATTTAATGTTCAGAGGAGATGGTTTTATGTAAATTGGAGTCTCCTATTCTCCTCTCATTGCCAGGTACTTCCAAACCAAGCAAAGGGAGAGATTATGCAAAGCAATTAACATATGAAAATAACGTATTAATATACTGTCTCTGAACTGTATCCAATCAGTTCCTTTTCACTGGCGTGTGTACAAAACAATTAAAATTGAATTTATACAGCTCTCCCTTAACATATTCCGCAGCAAATGCTGACAAAAGTTTTTACAGGCTTGTGTTCCTCCTTAAAGGCACGCTGACTTTAAGAATGTTTATCAGGAGCCATGCTAGTAAATTACAGCCTTTGTTTCACCCTAATGATGTGCGCATCTGAAACAAAGCAATGAAATCCATAACGGTAGCCAGGTGCTAATGAATGACTTACATTATACTGCCCGCTAATTACTAGTGCACCATAAATAAAACACAAGGCAATCAATTAGTGCTCAATGTGTGTTTGTGTGTGTTAGGTCACCGGCAGTGGCTTCAAGTCAGCGCCACTGTGGGATGTAATTTTAAAATGGACAAGGTGCGGATTCGCATCACATTTTCAACGCCGACATCTCTTCAGGCGAACAATTTCTGCCCGTATAGATCGCGGGTAGGTTAATATCTAGTCATTTTCAACAGGGAGTTCAGCCAAATGTTAAAACGCACATGGCACAAGATGCCCTTTCCACTAGATGAGACAAAAGACATGCAAAAGGCCGCTATTACCTCACTGGCTTTAATGGAGCTTTGCAAAAAGCCTTTCTCTTGCACTTACGCCGGCTGCCTGACGTAGAACACTTGATTGGAACCAGAGCAGGGGAAATCATAGTCCATTAACACTGCATGTACAAGGCCCTAACTGAATGATCCTGACATTATGTGGTCTCTGGTGTGGCCTATCTGTGTGGTTTGATGCATCATTTGTGCATTAATGTCATTTACATTTTAACACAGTTCGAAACGTAAACTGATTAGTTGATCGCTATCTAATAATGTGCCAACAGAAGGTGCATGTTATATGTGGTATGGTTGGTTTGTTGCAGGAAAAAAAAAAGACAACACAGGTTGTAAGGTAAATTGTTAGCTGGAGTACATTTTCAGTTTACAGTGTAGAACAATGTATGGCAGCTCTTCGTAGCAACATTAACAACAAATGCTTGTGGAAACTTTCAGGTGCAGATGGTCAACACTTAAATTCATTTAGAATTCAAATTAAAGCTAGTTCTGGGACATCAAATGCTTTTATCTGTCTTCCGGGCACAATTCGTGGGACAAATTAGTGTTCTCATTGATGACAGAAGCGCTTAAAAAAGGAAAAAAAAAAAAAAAAAGTCCAACAGAGTCCCATGATGCAACGCTCCCAGTGGTTACATCTGCTCTATTCTTTCATCTCCCTCCATTGTTCAGTAGGAGCTGTCACATTAGGAGGAGAATCGTGGCTCCTACCCGCCCCCGAGTACCCCCCTTTTTCCCATTCCAGCAGTTGGCAGGGTGGCAGGCCCATACAAAGGAGCATGCACCGGGAGCGCAGAGGGGAGCACCGTTAGAGGAAAAACAGTTTGGGAATTAAGGTCATTAATTTTCCACTTTCAAGGGCTGCCACACAGACGGAGATAAAGTCAGCATAAATATTCCGCCGAAGTTTCTCCTGTTTTTCTTCTCTCCCCATTTCCATCGGCAGCCCATTTATCTCCATGCTGTCAATTAGAGGCAAAAGCAAAGAACTAATTAGGAACTGTGCAATTTTAATTAGCTGTTTTGATAATTAAACTAATTGGTTCCCTTGTGTTTCTGCAATGTGTGCTGAGAACTTTTTTGATATCTGGGCAGCAGATTTCCCATCCGCTGCTTAATTAGTCACTTTTGCATTAAAAAGGAGCCTTCCTTAATAGCCTTAATTTGCAAGTTGAAAAAAAAAAATCTACCATCAATAATTTGTGTAATTGCTAACCGTTTGATTGTAATTTAGAGGCACGGCCGGACAGCTCTGCATGTCTAATTCCTAATGACTGGGATTAAAGTTGGATTAACTGTTTGGGAAAAGGGATTCACTCTTCCCCTCTTCCCTGCCCACCAAATGACACCTTGTCTCCATTTGATTGGACATGAAATTCAAATTGACTAGAATGACTTGAACAGCGGGGGCTTATAGAGTCTGGATTACTTCCTATATGGCTAGCCTGTCAGGTTACATCAGAGAGATTTCACTTACTCTTTTTGCCACCCACCACCTCACTACAAGGAGTGGAATAAAAAGTGGTTACAATTTATTATGGGGTGTGCTAAACCTCTGCTGTCAAGCCCATCTGTGGTGAAACATTGCACAGATCAGCCACTAGGAGGAGCTGAACCTTGACTTGAGAGTAAATAAAGGCTCTGACATCCAGTGCACCTTTTATTTAGGAGGCTATTTCTCCTCTCTTAGTGGAAAATTGTATCCTGATTACACTTCAAAACAAAAACCAAAGAAGCCTTGGTTCTTTTAAAAACTTTTATTCCAATGTTGCAACATCGCAACATAATGCATTAGAAAATGGGCACTAAAAGCATATTATTCAACATCTTCACTATCAGACACCATCTCTATACTTTTACAGCATGCAGGCCCATCAGTGGTCTGATTAAAAAGCACCATTCATCCCACTTAGCCAGAATACAATTAAGGGACACGGCTTTAAAAGCCCAGCCCCAAGCCTCTCCCCATCCTACATAAAAGGGGCACTCTCCTCCGAGGTTTGCCTGTAAATATCATGTTTGATATGAGGTTTTAATCTGCTTAGCCATTCTGAACTATAGAATGGGCTCATCCTTTCTCTGAAACCCCCTGTCCAATGGCCATGTGCCGGAGGACGAACAGGAACACAACACTGGTGCGCTATCTGATTATGTGGGGTTAATTACAGAGCACTGTTTTGTAGTGGCTGCATTTGAGAGCCTCCCATAAATAGACGGGCATGGCTAATGCATGCTCAGAAATGAATTTTAATTAACTGTGTATCAGAGAAGCACACTCAGGGGCCTGTTTCTAGTATGCACTGACCCTACTATTGGATGTAGAGTGGAAAAGGGTTTGCACCCAAGACAAGCAGGGACGCAGCCTACATGTGCCATGCATCATAGTGAATGTTATGTCTTTGCGCAAAGGTAACCTGGTCAATTTATTATAATGACAAGTGCCTTGATTGAGAGCCGCGATGCAACCTGCCCATGTCTCCATATCATGAAATGTGCTAAAAACAGGATCTGTATCAAGATACATGGTGTGAGCAGCTAGCGCCATCACTCCAAATGTCACTTCACTCAAATGTCACTGAGACTCAAATATACATTAAACATCTTCTGTGACATAATTTATAGTCTCCGATGATATTGACTCCAACATTTGCCGCACTTGTCAGGTAATTGTAGTCAATTCACCATTCACTCCTGTGTTGTAACCCATCATTTCACACACGTGCCGTTTTCATTCCCCTTTATGAATCGCCTTAATAGTGTGGCTTTTTCACATCCGCTTTTCTGATGGCTATTTGAAGTTGATCCCCGTTCCTTTCCATTTTTCTGCGTGATTGGATTAATTGTGTGTCACTCACTTTGCTAGAGGTCAGCAAACATACACTCCTGGTCATAAGTCATCAATCTATGTGACCGTGGAGATGAAAAGTCAAGCATGTCAGCCAGGAAGCCGGGCAGACGGGGATCAGACCATTGATTTCAGGGCCAACCCAATCTCACCACGACCCGAGAACTCAAATGCTCTCTATATGGGCTGACCACTGTAAGAATTAAATCTCATATTTCTGCATGAGTGGAGTAGCTGCGAATAAAACAGGCTAGTAACGATTATTATGTTAAATGCAGTTTTGTGTATGTTTATATTAATACACATACACAACAATGGACAGCGTGTTCTAATATGATATCAGAGAAAGTAAAGCAGAGCGATATGTTAGGTCTGATTTTCCAGAAAAAAGCATTTTTGTCATTCAAATGCATTACTCTTTTGAACGCATATTGTTTTTAGAAGCCAATGTCCTACAACGTCATGTCGTAAAAATCCTAACTATCCCTTTCTGTTGAACTTACCAAGCAAGCCAAGACAGACACTTTATAAGGCAGTCATTGGACTTAATAATTTTACATTGTACACAGTTACTGTAGATCATTACAAGATGTGTATTTAACTTTTTGATATCTATCGATTTCAAAATATTTTCTCACCAGAAAATAATAAAAAGTGGATTCATCTGATTCAGTATCAAACTCTTCATATAGTGTAGATCCCCACTTTTCACAGAGGTTATGAAGCGAATGTAGTAAGTGAAAAAATGGGTTACTTTACGCTCCTAATTTAACCTCGCAAAACCTTCCTGCTCACATAACGCTGATGTTTTACTCCAGGATTTGTAATAAAAGTGACTGTTGGATTAGACTGAGCCTCCGTGGCCAAACAAACTTTTGGGTCTCACACAGCACACAGCTATGGTGCGTTCAAGGACTGCCACAGCAAAGTGAAAAATGGCAACGATTGAAGAACAAACTTTATCCGTGAAGTATAAAGACTCTATAACAAATGTAGCTTTCCAAGGCTCCATATTTGATGGACCGCACTGTGACAGAATGGTTAGCATGTTGGCCACACGGTCAGGAGATTGGAAAGATCAGGGTTGGAATCTCTGCTTGGGAATGTCAATGCGTAGTATGCATGTTCTGTGTGAGTTTTCTCCAGGGACTCCGGTTTCCTCCCACATTCCAAAAACATGCTAGGTTAATTGGCGACTCGAAATTGTCCATAGGTATGAATGTGAGTGTGAATGGTTGTTTGTCTATATGTGGCCTGTGATTGGCTAGCGACCAGTCCAGGGTGTACCCCGCCTCTTGTCCGAAGACAGCTGGGATAGCTTCTAGCACGCCCGCGACCCTCGTGAGGATAAGCCCTATAGAAAGTCCATCTATCCATTTTCTATGCCGCTTATCCTCATTAGGGTCACGGGTATGCTATCCCAGCTGTCTTTGGGCGACAGGCAGGGCACCCCCCTGATGGACTCCAAGAAGGCCAGGTACGAGGGAGAGATCCCGTGTGGCTTTTTCGGGCTGGGCCCGACTACCAGGCGCTCTCCTACGAGTACTTGGCATAAAAATAATAGCACAGACAACACAGTAGCAGGAATTTACTGAGAGTGGAGTCCAAACTTTTTGACTCGCGGGTGGCATTGTGTTAAAATAATAGATTATTAAACCGTATGTGAATGTCCCTCCTTTTTAATTTCCCAGTCAATGCAGTGGTGACGTTAAGCTGCATGTGTTGACTTGTGTTGCCTTCTTGTCCTTTTAACCAGCATAACCGGTGAATGTAGCACACTCATATGCATCATGAGTGCACACACACAGATGCTCGTTTGAAGTTGCGAACATGACAGGACATGACCCAATAATGCAGGCTGAAAAAATTGTAGTTAGAATGATTAGATTTTGACAAAATGTCTCACTGTCACTGATGAATAGATGAGTGAACAGCCTACACACCTTTTATCCCGGTTCCCCTTGCATGCAATGCCAAGTTTACGATATACGATATAATGCACCCTTCTGGTTGCAATTTCAGTTTGGGCCAAAATCGATCAACCACCTTTTGATTATTTTCCATTATTAGTAGTAGTATCCTCGAAAAAGATCTGCGAGATGTGAAACCCAGAGGAGTTTAAAGAGTTACATTATTTTTTTGGGCTGTCTTATGCCTCCTTAAGGTGTTACTTTGTACAGACAAGGTGTAAAAGTTTAAGTGCTGTCGTTTTTAATAGTGTACAGTTAAATTATTTTGACTTTTGGTCTGAGTCTGGCACTCCTATTAAGAATGGTTGTGAATTCAAGGTTTCCCCTCGGAAACTGTAACTGTAATAACTGAATTGTGTAAATATGTAATTCAGATCACGCTAGTACCGAAATCATCCATCATAAAGACACAAAAAAGTACAGCAAACAACCAAAAAATGCCACAAAGCCACCATTCTCTGCATTTGCTAACTCTGTCGCTACCATAGCAAACAATTCAATGAGCAACATCAATCACAGTTCATACTATAACCAAATGTAAAACATTGACGGACTTGGAATAAACATCATAAATACACTGCCAATATTGCAAAGTTGGTTATGATTAATGAAAACAAAAAGGAAATGTAACATCTAAAATCGCAGACATACTTGGACCCAGGTGCCACTGTAACGTGGTGCTTATGGATCCACAGATAAATCCACCAGAAATAATGTTTAATATCCAGCAATTTTACAAGTGACCTTACGTAAACTTTACACACGGTAATGTACGTAGTGCCACCAGATTTAATGGCGGGTTGCAACCATGGCAACACGATCATAAGAGCCATATCCACTGATGTAAATCAAGACATACAGTTACATTAAATATACATTTAAAATATCAAACAATATAAAACAAAGTATAAAATGTTGTGTTGTTTTATGATGAATAAAGTGTCATCAGTGGATGCACAGCGACATACAATGTCCGACATTAATGCACCTTTCTCGGTGAGAGCAGGCGGCTTCTCCCGGCCAACACTGTGGTTCTCCTCATCTCCGTGGACGCAGAGAGGCATAGGGTATCCAAAATTAATTAGGACGCCACTATCCTTCGTACTGCCCACATACTATAAGTCCCGGGTGAGTGAAACATATGACAGCCTTACTGTGGTGGTAACACTGAGTGTATCAGCCGATCAGGTTTTATTCTGCTGATACTCATCCCGATAATCCATGAGTGAAGTCGGACGACACTGATACCAATACCAATCACATACATTTTGTGTATCGTATTTTCCACACTATAAGGCGCACTTTCATTTTCTCAAAATGTGTGTTTTTGTATCCTCATTATAACATATTGCTCCTGTCGTGGTATTTTCCCATATACAGTATGTCTATGTATTACACCTTCCCTCCTCCTTCGGTAATGGCGCCTTACAGCTGCAAGTTCTTCTCCCTCCATCTCCTTTTGGGTGCAACCACACATGCCTTTGAGGGAACATTTTGTTGACATTGTGGGTGATGTCGGGGATAAAACTTGCAAACAGTGCTAGAGAGCAAACATTTATGCATTTTGTACTGCACAGGAAGGCACGGAGGACACTATTTGACAATAATCTACAGTCCCTTAACCAATCAGGATGCAGAACAAAATACAATGTTCAGAGGCCAAGAAAAATGAGCCGCTATCAAGCCAGGGAACACTGTATATACAATATTGTAATTTAGAGTAGTAGTTTCTACCAATGGAATCACTTAATTATGCAGATCACTGTAAGGACTTTGTTTGAGAAGGTCCGCTAGGTGGGCCAACTTAATGTTCCGTGGGCCAGATGGAATTGCAGTGTGGGCCAGATTTGGCCCCTGGGCCTGAGTTTGACACAACATAGTTTGTTATCCATTTGCGGTGGTTAGGGAGTGGATGAGTTAGCTCACAATGTCCTAATTTGTTAACATGACTGTGTTGCTGTGTTGTAGCCTACAGTGAGTCATGAAGGGTCACTTACTTAAGTTCCCAAATATGGTCCCCTGCCTTGTAAATGGCAGCAAGGCTTTCAGCAGTGCCCCAAAAACAAACAGAAAAAGTTTGCAGTGCTTTTTTTTTGGAAAGGATGGCTTCTTTGTGTGCATAGTGTAGATCTTGATAGTGTGTGTATAGCTTAAAATATGTGGTGCAAAATGTAACAGAAGGCATGGACAGACTGAGCAAGCTCACACCATAGACGGCCTGCTGGCTGCTGACAAACTAACATTCTTGTCGCTCTATTCCTCCCCGCTCTCCTAAATGGCTAATCTTTCTTGGATCTCACCATTAATTGGTTAACAGTCTCTGCAGGGCAAGTGAAAGTGCTGCTATTTAAGGCCTCACCATGCAACAGCAACACTTTCATCTTGGCAAATAACAGGCAACAATTATATTACCAGATTTGAAAGCGAACCTCCTATCTAGGCACTAATCAAAAAGGCAGCCCATCTGTTGTGTGTATCTGTGCAGCATGTATGATAGAACTGTCCGGACGCTAATTAACTGCTAAGTAGACCACACAATTAGACACTTTATTTCTATCAACTTCCGCAAGAAAAGTAAAGAGTTGAGCACAATGAAAAGCATCTCATTGTGTACAATGGAGCAGCATCTCTCTCTCTCTCTCTCCCCCGTTCTCGCTCTCCTTGACGTGCACGCGCTCGCGCACACACACGCATCAATACAACCTTACGTGCGTGTGCATGCTCTCTATCACGCACACACACACGCGCGCGCACTTTCTCTTTCCCTTAGCTGTGCTTTTGTGTTTTGTCAGAATTAATGAGAAAAGTTCCCTTGCCCTAGGGGTAATTAGTGTCCTTGGAGTTAAATAAGCTAATACTTAGACACCTCTGGCACAAGCAATTATGTTTGTGTATTGAATAATTGATTCAAAGAGGGGGGAAGGGCTGCTAATCAGATCTGAGCATAATGAATTGATTTAATTAACAGGGGAATCCTTGGGTCGCTGCAAAGAAGCGTGCGCGGCGCATTTATTGCGCAGAGCGAAGCAGGACGCGCACAGACGCGGGCAGAGAGGCGGCGGGAGTGGGCAAAGCTCGGCACTTTGTCACATTTGCAATTGGATTTGTTTGAATGTAGTTGTCGTCTCGGAGCAAATGAGAGCGAGAGGGGACGAGCATTAACATCCAGGAGAAGAGAAAGAGCTCAGCCCGGCTCGGTGTGCGCGCCTTATCCGCCTCCAGTGCGCACCTCACGGCACATTTTAGTCGAGATTTACGCCGTCTTTTCTTTTCTTTATTCGCATGGAAGTCATTCAAAGCGGTTTGGGGTTTATTTATTCCGTGTGCAGCTCAAGTGTGGAAACGCGAATCCGGCCACGTCAGTCAGGGTAGTCAACGTAGCAACAATTATTGGCATTATTACAGAAAGGTGACTCATTTAAGCGTGAAGATTTCGCCGTATCCCGCACGTTGTAGTACAGGAAAGACGTTTCCAGTGAGAAGCTCCGAGCGGACCGAGCCGCGCAGCCTCCTGGAGCCAAGGACGGATCGGCCGGGGAAGGACTCCTCGTTCCTCAGGACGATGGTGCTGGACAAGGAAGAGGGTGAGTAACGTCTCCGTCTCTTGGATGTCACATCGTGGACACTTCCACCGCTCCCCTGTAACATTACATTTACATCTTTTATAGCATCCCTGAGCCTAAAACAACAGCAAGTCAACCCAGATTTGTTGTTTTTACTCCAAACGGATGTTGTGCTTTATGTATTGTATCCCCCACCTGCACCCCGAAGTTGAGGTGCACCCACGCCAAGCTGCACTCACAAATGCACAAAGAGAATGGACTGTTTATTTACACTTGATGTGCAGAGCTCCAAGTCTCCTCCTAAGTGCTTTTTGCCTGGGTGAAGTTGTTAAGAGGCAGGCAGCCTCTGACATCCTCTCCGGGATGGCACATGACAGCAGAGTGCTTTTAACTTGATTGCAAATTATGGATAACGCCGCACAGCCTTGACTCACTTTTCCCATTCCAAATAGGCCCACTTGCATTACTTATCTATTCCAATGTATTTGGGTTAATGGGCGAGGCAATCTAATTAATTTAAATTTAAATCAAACTCGCCTCTCTAATGACGTTCCATTTTGGATTGAAGCTGACGTGGAGACGTGCAGTGCATTTATCACACGCTGGTCCACAGGTCTAAATGATGCTCAGTGTAGTGTGAATGCATTAAAATCCATTAATATGGCATGCTTTTAATATTCTAGCAGACACCATATATGCATGGGGAAGAGCACTTTGGCATCTCCAATGAAGTTTTTCTTGCTCCTGACACTTTTTAAAAGTCTCCTTTTGCTGACCACCTGCTGTGATGACTCCATAGATAACTATAATTTGTGTTATTTCACCAAGTACTGCATATCAAGGCTTTTGCGCATTTTAGGGCTTATCCTCTCCCAGTAATGGATGCATTTGGAGCCCATTACTTATGTTTGAAAATGGATATTTCCTATCTTTTAGCAGTGCATCCTTTCACTTACGCATAAAGAACCCAATAGATTTTGTGGCAAAGACATAAATTGGCCTCTCTGGCTGCATCCATGTTGTGCTGCTAATGTACCCAAATTAACTGAACTGTAAATTGTCTGCTTTGAATGTCTGGCTAAAAGTTCCTTATATGATTCATGAGTCGGATTGCTTTTAACAGTTATTGGCTAAGCAATATGGTAAATGTACAAGGTGATGCAAATGGCATTAGTGGGAAAGGATGCACAAGAGCATGTAATGCAGTCAATACTACATTAACTACTGATGCCCAATTACAGAACCAGGGAGAGTGGCTTTTAGGAGCATTAGGACTTGCAGAAAAGCTGAGATCACCTGCTGCTCATTGCCTAAAAGCTTCACCCTTTATTTGCTGGACCCGACCAGCGCCTTCCGCCGTTTGGCCCGGCTTGGCAACAGAACTGCTACGATCTGGTCTCACTCATTATTGTGCCTCTTAATGTTTATTGGCTGTAAAGTTATAGGCTTGTCAATTCAACCTTCTCGCCTAATGTATCCGCTCAGGGCTTGCACGAGTAAGTGTGCACATGGAAGGAGGGGATTTTTTGGGGTGGCCGCAGGATGACTTGTCATAAATAGTTCCTCAATTACTCATACGTGTTTTTGTGCATTTATCTTCAGTGTTTATATTCGGGTCCTAATGTCGCCTACACAATTCCAAGTGGATACTGGCACCACAGCAATGCATGCTTCTTTGGCAGGCGTCAGGTTCTCTTAGAAAAGTCCTGCCTAATGACTGTCAACATTTGTTATAACATTGGATCAAATAGAAACTAATTAATTCTAGCATTAGTAGCTGTTTATATTTCCTCTCCTGTTAAGCAATGAGTGTATTCTCAGAGTCAGCGTGAGGACAACCATGGAGGAGTGTGACCTGTCACTGCAAAGCCCCATACTCTATTCCCCTCAACCCACAGCTGTGGCGCTTTTAAGCAAGGCACTAAACTTGTGCAAATGTGTCCCCTGCAGCTAAATACAAAGGTCAAATTCCGTGCAGCACATGTAAAAATGACAGGGCCCTAATCCTTTCTAAAACTGCCTAATATGCAGGTAAACATCCCCAACGAATGTGCATGTGTACGTAAATATACAGCCACTCTGTCAGCGCTGCATATTAACTGTACGCTGACCTTAAGCAGAAGCCAAATCCTCCAGCAACTGATAAGTTTCTGGTTCCCTCGCGCTAGTTAATTTACGGCTCCCTTATCACACTGTCCAGGAAAATGTGTACACTCATAAAGCGTGTGATTGAAAAGCAATCCTTCAGATGAACACAGACCGGTGATCTGTCAGCTGCCGTAATAAACCTTGGGCTCCGGGCTCACATTTTTATTTTGAAATAATAAGAATTGCTTCATTCTTTACCGATGTTACCATGGTAATACTGTCTTGTAGCGATGTTATATTGATTCAGAAAGTGGACAGTAATATTTCTTTTCTGTTATTTGGTTTCTCTGGGTTGATTTCTAATTTCCAGTTGGAGATTACTTTTATATGTTCCTTAAGTCTTTTCACTTTTCCACTGGAATGTAATTTGCTTTCTGGTGTTTGCTATTTTCTCAGCTTATTGGTTTGCTCTTACTTCAAAATTAAACTTGCCCATTTCAAATATTGAAATTACATCAGGTTTGTGAGCTCTTGGGCCTGAACAATATTACAAACAAGTCACCAACAGTTTTTAATATTTTTTCCCCCTCTGCAACTTGCATCACATTCTGCATTAACTCTTTCGCGTTCTGGCTGTGAAGAAAAAAGACAATTTATTTAACAAAATAATGACTCTGATGCACAGCTTTTCTGTACTGGCTTTACAGGTCCATGCTCAGTGTTGTGACACTCTTATTCTAAAACTGTCAGCTGGGTAGGCAACGACACATGCACCCTCTTTTGAGCAGTATGCGTTTAATTCCGCTCAGTTCTCACCAGGGATAATTTCCTCTGTCACCATTAAACCTCTTCATCCCCATCACATCTGATGTTTCACATCCTGAAGTATGCAAGATGTGTATCATTTCCCACAATCTTAGATGAATTCAAAGAGACTCAAATGAGACACGTGTTAGTGAGTGCGTCCGTCCGCCTTAACGCCCGCCCGTCTTCAATGCATACGGCTGCCCTCATCAGGGAGATGCTAAAACTCAATTATGCACTCTTGAGCTGTAAGAGCATCCAGCTTATTATTGCCTCAGGTTCCATGTTAGGCCTGGTGTCATCAATGTGTAGCAGATCTTTGGGAGAGGCCTTCAGCGGCCATTGTTCGACCTCCACTTTTGGCTGACGACTGCAATTCATGTTGTCACTGTCCACTTTTTATTACACCGGCGCTTTGATTGAGAGCGGTGACGGTTTCTGTGGTTTGACAAACACAGGATTAAACAAGGGCACTCTGTAGACCTCCATACTGTCCACAAGTGAAACCATAGAGTATGCAGAAGGGTCAATTCTATACTTGTTCTGCAGTTATTAAACTTAAATGATAGAAGGCACATCTGTGGATTGGTTTTCACACCAATAAGACAAACTCCCAAATGTACAGTAATGTTGTTTTCTTGGCTCATGTACAGTAACATCCCTCCTCAAAGTTCCATGGTAGTTTTTTTTTTTTGCTTAATCTTACCAGTCATAGTGTGCAGCTGGCGGAAGTAACAAACTGCCTTTGTTGACATGGGAAGATGAATGATGACTTACTTTAAAGTGCAATTATACCGTGTTGTAGGAGGCAGGTGTATAACAGCATGATCTGAAGCAAACACAGACATGCTCAGGAGAAATGTCGATGTTGCACAAAATCCTCCACTGAAAAGGTATGAGCTAGCCATTGTTAGTTACAAAAAAAAAAGAGTGTTACTTATCGATATCAGGTAGAGCCGCAGTATGGATTATTTCCTATACAGTGCCTGTCAGCTGCTGTTTTGCTCTTTGTATAGGAAATAATTATTGCACTGATGCATCCACAGACACACGAACATATCTGAAAGCACCTTGCTTGTTTGCCTGTTGCACATTAGCTGCAATGACTCTTTAGCACAGCATACATGTATACACTGTCTGGAAAAAGTATCCCCTCCTTCTTTCTGGTGCCTTGAAAAAGCTCAAGTGACAAAATACACACCAGTGGAGTCTAATAAAAAGAAAATAGCTTACACCAGATAAACTCATATAGAACACTTTCAGTGAAAACTTTCAAAACTTAATTTTAGCTTGGAATTTCCAGGTGTAGACTGGTTTAGCTGATGGAAATAATGGATTTTCAAGAAATAACTTAAGAGTCATGTAAGATTTTAAGTTTGAAAAAATGGCCTCTTACTAGCCCGGTATAGCCATAGTCTGTGAAATGCACACCAGACCATGGGCTTGAGAGCTCTTTCAGTTTCTTTTACCAGACCGTGCAACAGCATTTCCCCCAGTACACACAAGAGGCCTCCCCACCAACCATTCACCCAGCCCCTTTTACCCGTGAAGGGCCAACCAAAATTCCCCAATGAGAGGGTGAGGCAATATGTCTAAAAGGTACCATATTTACATTTATAACACCCTTTAATGTTACAAAAACCTTTCAATAGTACCACACTGAAATTTCACTTTCTATATACTACATTTAAAACACTAGATTACATTTATCAACTTAGATTACCCAACAACTAGCCAGTTAACCCCCCCTCCTCCAGGTGACACTTGGGAGAGTCCAATCAAGGTGATCAGCTTCTGGCCTGCACTCACATGCTTGTGCCCCGACCAATCACCTCAAAGAAAGGAGAAACTGATGAGACATTAGGAACAAAACCAATTACTTCTAAATGAAAAAAACTAAACTAAAGCAATTAACAACTTAAATAGCAAACAAATATAATTAAAGTACTAACCAGAATATATGCATAAATAACAAAAGCATGCTATATACACAAATAGAAACATGACAGTGTGTAGGTGGGGCATACACCTGATCAGTGAGGGAGGATTGGCAGCTCCCTCACAAGTCAACTCGGGTTTCCTCCCACATTCCAAATTGTCCATAGGTATGAATGTGAGTGTGAATGGTTGTTTGTCTATATGTGCCCTGTGATTGGCTGGCGACCAGTCCAGGGTGTACCCCGCCTCTCGCCCGAAGACAGCTGGGATAGGCTCCAGCATGCCCACGACCCTCGTGAGGATAAGCGGTAGAAAATGAATGAATGAATGAATGAACGAACCTAAGAGTCTTGATGCGTAATCACAATGCATTACTGCCATAGAAGCAGGAGTTCAGACCATTCAGATAGCTTCTAGATGCTGAAAGTAGGGTTGTTGGAATTCACTCCTCAACTCTGTCACATAGCTTATATGAGGCATTTTTAGTATGATATTTTCAGTATGCAGACTATATAGACAAAGGTATTTGTCCATGTGATTAAGAAGCGTGTCAGTATACGTCTGTCTGTATATTATGTGTGAAGACTTACTAATTTGGCGTACCAGACAGCAGCATGTTTTTTTCCTCTCCTTAGTAACTGAGTTTTCATGAGATAATTTGCGGCCATGAACCTATCACTGAGTTAAAGTAAACACAACATGCTGACCTTTACATGTCATTACATTTTGACAAACAAAATGGCGTATGAATTCATTCAAATCAAGACTGACACATAGTGGAGTCACTTACTCTAAACTGTAGATGATTTCTAATGAGAATTAAAGTGATGAAAACTCTGGGATGCTACTTTTATTAAATTATACAGCCATCTTCTTGGTAAATACAAAACCCCGGGGTGCTGTCGCTCAAATAAAAGCAAACATGCTGAGAACTAATCTCATAGGATGACCTTCACTAAATCAAATCTCAAACATCTAATTAAAAATTGTGATTAAGATGGTAGTTCTGACTATGTTAAAGCTCGTCTACTAGGGTTTGGATATTGAAGTTGCTGATTTAATCAGCGCTAAACACATCATATTTGCAACAGCAAATCTGTATGCAAATGATCACAAAGCACACATATTCCCATTGGAATTTTTTCTAAAACAAGAATGTAGACCCCTTCTACTCCATTCAAACTCTCTATTTGGTTTTGATTGGATTCATTTGCGACTGGACACAATATTAAGTACACTTTAAGGAGATCCATGACAGAATATAACTCAGAAATTCTGCCTGTAGGAGAATTTTGTCATTCTGTTTTTTCCTCATGAATTTGGCAAGTGAATGACAAGTACACTGTAGTTGCTCAACCTAGTGGGACAAGTGGTAATTGAAGTAGTCTTATTAACCCATTGACCAACTGGAGTAGATACAGTGGTATGAAAAAGTTTAGGCACCCCAGATTTTCCTTTATAAATCAGTGGTTGTTCAGATCAGCAGTTTCAGTTAGCAGTCAAACACAGTGATATTTGAGAAGTGAAATGAAGTTGAATACCTTTATCAATAATTATTGAAACACAAAATTTGTTTGGTACGCTCATTGACCCCTGATCTATATCCAATAACGAGCCAATCATGAGAAATGGTATTTAAGGTGGCCAAGTTGTTCTCCTCTTTGCATCTCTGAAGAACGGCAACATGGTAGCCTCAAAACAAATGACCTGGCAGAAAAGATTGTTCAACATCATGGTTTAGGGGAAGGATACAAAAAGCCAGCGCAGACATTTCAGATGTCAGGTTCCACTGTGAGGAACATGGTGAGAAAATGGAAGACCATGGACACGTCAGCTAAACAGACGTGAAAGATGGTGAGAACAGTCAAACTCAACCCACAGACCAGCTCCAAGACCTCCAAGACAACAAATACCAATAGCATGGTGCTTACCTGTGTCCCAATTATCTTGAGTTGTCAATATTTTTTTTTGACTTTTTGCGGCAAGTGATTATAAGAGTCCAACTATGTTCACACTGCAGTCAAATGTAGTGAGACAATGCCAAAGTTTTAGATAATGAGGTTTGGACATTTGGAAGTGAGCCTGAAAGAAGTTTGGGATTGGCTCAAAACGCTCTGCTGCAGAGGGTGTTGCAAAACCGTTCTTTTGTGATGTCACAGAGGAGCAGGCCTCCTTATGTGGGCGTGACTGTAGGCACAATACGCTCCCTGTCCCAAACTCTGTTTCCCCCGCACATCCTCAAGTTCTGCTTTGCTTTACGAAACAAGCTCTGGTAGAAATTATTATAGTTGGTGATTCTCAGCAACAGAAAAATATTTTCATCTGTCAACGCCATTTCACATGGGACTGTTTTTGTGAACACAAACGTGAAATATCCGCCAAATTGTTGTTGAACCTAAAAGCAGCGTGCTCTCGCCAGGAAAGGTGCATTAATATTGGACCACGAAGGTGGAGAGAACTGTCTGGACTGTCTAGTCCCGCAAAAAAATGTGTAATGACCACATTTCCACTACCGATATTGAGCCAAGATATTCTGCAGTTAGTAAAGGCAGCACCCTCACGTCCGGCTTCTGAGCTCCACGGCACCAGCGGTGCCTCTGACAAAGTGTGTCCGACAATGAATGCTCCTCCTCTGGCAGCTGAGGTGGACACATCCCCCTTGCGTCCCGGTTCTCCTGAGCTCCTGTGCGACAATGAGTGCTCCTTCTCGGGCAGGTGAGGTTGGGGCAGTACCAGCGGTGCCTACTCTTTGAGTTTATACACGCTAAGTCAGGGGTCTCCAGTTAGCTCATAAGCTCCCCAAAGATTTTATTCATTTATCAACTCCTATACCCACTGAATTAGCAAGTGTTGTTCACAGTAGTCAGGAAGTAGTTTGGGAGTGTGACCAATCACAGTGGAGTGGACGTGCCCAGATGTGGGCCATGGGTGGAATATATTAAAACATAATTTAGGCAGCAAACACAAATGTAAGGAATTACAGCTGGAATCGGTGCAGATTCTGGAAGCTCTAGAAAGTTTTCTGTGCAGGTGTAGCTGTGTAGCTGCTTGAGTCCACAACTCAATACAAAGGCTTGGGAAATTAGCATAATAGGTCCCCTTTAAGATGATATTGACACACATTGCACAAAATAATTGAAATGGCCGGTTCTTGAGACACATGCTAACTCGCAAACTAGAGAGCTAGCCACCTAAACGGTAGCCTTCAAGTTATTTCCTTTAAACTTAAATAGCCAAAAACCTACCACTTCCACACGGATAGGGAGGATAACTATTAACAGTTATTTAACCTTTAACATGAACATTAATCAAACGTAATATTTTTTTCTGGGTACATGATACCATACAGCATCCATATCAAACTTGCGCGGGCCGCACTAACATTAAACTTTCATATCAAGGCGGGGGCCTCAAACTAGTGTACTGCGGGCCACATCTGGCTCGTGGGCCGCATGTTTGAGACCCCTGCTTTAGAGGAAACACGGGATATTCTGTCTAATATGATGTCACCCCGAGTCTTCGTGAAGATCTTCTTGAATGTTCACCCAAGGAAGCTCTCTCTCATTATTTACCCCATCAGGTGTGCGAGTACGTGTTTGAGTGACATTAGAAGTCCGTGCAGTTAAATAACTGCCCCCTGTGGGGAATCTGCATTATTCAGGATTAAAGTGCTTCCCTCAGTGTACCACAGTGGAGTCCCCCCCACCCCCCGAAACCCATTTTTGACACATTGAGGACCCTGAATGACACACCTGTCTCCTAGCATTTCCTGGGGAATAATAAGTGTGCGGTAATTGCTGGGAAGTGGAGAGGATTTTGAACACTACTTCCTGACCTCATGAGTGACACAAACTTTAGAAAGCTACATTTAATTTCTCCCCAAATGCATTTTTAATGACGAAAAATTGTTTGTACTTCTCCAGAAAGGTGGAAGTAACAGTAAATGTGCTCGTAACTTTTAAAATATTTTTTTTTTGTCAAAGATTAGCAAATATGTTTTCAATGTATTGGTCATACAAAAATGACTGAATGAAGACTAATCCAACATTTCATTTTTAAGATGCAGTGCTTTATGATTATCTTTCAAAAGTTCTCAAGTCATTTATCTGTCTGGATGTGCATAAATGTTTTGCCTCCTTTCTTGGGCTCATCATTCATCTTCTTCCCTCATTCTCAGCTTCATGTGCCATCTCTCATCTAATTCCTGACAGCTCACCTTGCTTGCCATAATCTCCCCCTTCTACTGAACAACCAAGTGTTGGAACAAGTCGCCTTCTGTAATAATTTGGAAAATGCCAGTTTCATGTCTTTTAAAAAGGGGAAAAAATTCAGCAATGGATTTAATTAGAAAACTGTTGCATATCTCTGTGATACATTTCTTTTAATTAACCCCATGTGAATAAATTAAAAATAAGAGGGGGCTGAAAAGTGTGGAAAAAAAACACCCTAATGAAGTTCTCCCGTTAATTGGGATGGAGTTTGCAGCCAAACCTCAGTTAGTCGTGGGCACCAGGAGCTAACAATGCCGCCTGTAAGCCTCAGAAAAAGGGCCCAGGGCCTCCGTGCTGACTTCAAGTGTAAGAAATGCACCTCTGACGTGATGGAAATGACCGTGAGCTGGGAGAAAAGGCAGTCCTGTTCCAGGCTGCTCTGCTGAGACTCCCCATGCCGCGCTTGAAGCTGGGCCAGTGTTATTGCAGCCCTAATGCGGCTGACTCATTTGGAGCGGATCAGGAGTAATTATGGTAGGAAAAGTGGCTGCAGACAGTGGGGGTCAGGACACTTGTAACATGTGAAAAGAGCAATTATTCCAGGAGACAAAACCTTCCCTTATCCCAGGCAGTGCCAGGGTCAATGCGAGGGACGGCTGGGCTCCGTTTCACCGGGGCTTATTAGCCACAGCAAGCTGCAAAGTTTGAGAGAGTGCATCTTGTTAATGAACAGTCCCCTCCTCATCCGCACAAGCCCTGTCTGCTCGCTCCCACTTACTGTGGGTGTTAATTATGTTGTAATCATAGCATGCATACAGTCCCAGAAATCACCTCACAGACCCCAGCATTCATGCAGTACCATCTGGAAATGTAACTCGCCGTACAGTAACATAGAGGGCTCTCACAGGGTAGCATTAGAAAAAACACACTAAGTATGAAATGTAATATTGACTCGGGCCCTGTAAAAAAAAAAAAAAAAAGCTGCCTAATTTAATAGTGTGTGATTGCCTCCGTGTGTTCACGCATTTCTGTTCTTTGACTCCATCCAAGGATAGGAACATGAATCATGTGGTGAATCAGTGCGCTTTATTTGACTTATCATTGCAAACGCACTCATCAGGCTGCTTTCAACTGCCATGTGTTTTGCAGCCGATATTATTAACAGATGTCTTGTGTTTTTGTCTTGGCAGTAGAGAAACGTGTCCATGGGCTCAATTACAGCAATGACAGAAGCTGAATGAAAGGGGCTGATTCATGCACACAATGGCAAGACATCTGCATGAGCTCCCCATTAAGGCTGGTATTGCAGTCACTTGGGCCCATGGATGAATTTTGTTTTGCAGACATATCTTTGACTCCAAGGACAAAAAGCTACAAAAAATATAGCCCCTGTTCTAAATTGTCACTATGATTTTGCAATGTGTTAACGATTTATTCTAAAACGGGTTGGTGGTTGAGTAATATCAAGCAGCAGTTGGCCATCAATGTGTGGTTGACATCTTATTTAGGAGTACGTTGAGGTGAGAGATGTTCAAGATAATGATGACAAATGCACTTTGTTTCGGCTGCATGCACCCACTTTGTAACCTATAGCATCTAATTTCCTTCAGCATCTCCATGCGTGTGGCTCATATTTGCTGCAGCTGCGGTGAGGAATTATCGGGGGCCCCTGGGAGAAAGCCCACCCGGGGGCCGGCTTCCACCTCCTCCTTGAAAGACCACCTCCCTCCCCATGTGTCAGGAAGGCTGAGTGATTCTCATCAAGATCCTTTAACTCCCTGTGAACTGGCACAGGGCGCATCACATCGTGGCTTTTAATTGATCAAAAAGGGCCTTTAACAAAACATACAATCAGAAGCAACTGTCCCCTCTGCCATTAAGGGTGAGTGACGTAAAGAGCAGATGTTCTACTGGGATCAAGTGTAGGAGGATATTGAGTCTCTGCATCCATTTCCTTTCAATTGTACTGTGTGCACAATGAGGCGTGCAAAAAAAAAAAGACAGCCACAAATGATTCATTAGTTCATCACTAAAAAAAGCCAATTAACAGTAAATTATTCAGCAATTACTGTGCCAATTTACTTATCAGGTTGGTTGTCATTAAGATGCTAGATATTTGCATATTTCAGCATATCTAATGTTGCTTTGTCTCATTGTAGTAGAGTATTCTACAACAAAAGTAAGGCAATACAATTAGTAAAAAAACATCCCTATTATGCAAAATTGACTGTTTAATGACATTAATATGTGTCGCTAAAGCAGTGGTGAGCAAACTATGGTCTGGGGCCCACATCCGGCCGTCCGAGTGTTTGAATCCGGCCCGCCAGTTGATTCCAAAGTAATTTCAACGTCTAACATGACTTACAAGTAGTCAGAGTCAATTTGATGGTCACTAAGTCACTTTTCACATGAAGCAATCCAGACAACTACCTAACAAGTCTAACAAACACAAATCAACAAATGACGCACAACTTAAAGGGATAAGACGTCATGAAGGAAACACTGTCATGATACTTCCTGTAACCCGCCTTTTTGAAAAAAAACAAAGAAGAAAAGGTTTTGCCGCATATCTTAAAATTAAGCCTTGAGCTCTAGCAACTTTTTGTCATTAGTAGCGGGTCTGTTTGATCATTGTGTTGTTCTTCAGTAAATAGCTGAATGCATGATGTTGCTATAGTGTAATGTTAGCATTATAGCTCATATAGCTGCAGTATTGTTTTCTCCCACTTATATATAAAATAAGCACACTATGTAGAAATAAAATAAAACGATACCAAGAAGATGTAAATATGTAAACAATCTGAAAAATGTTAAGTTTGTACTACAGCTTCTGCCTGGACATTAACTTCATGGCAGCTGATGGACTCTGATGAACAGTCTCACCCACTCAAGAAACCCAATTATAGTTTGGATTGCAAGGTTTATAGTGAAGGCAAATCACTTAAAGTGATTCCAACCCTGCATCGTACACTGGCATTTCCATATAACGTATGTTATTATTCATTACTATTCACAGTAGTGATGACATTCGTCATAGTCGCTAGAGATCTTGAGAGATCTCTGAAAGAACTTTTAAATTCCAGCATGAAGACTAGATTTTGGCCATCATACTATCAATGCACTATCATGGGACCTCTCACACTTTTTCAGAAATTGTTGAAAAAAAAGTATCAAAAGTGATGTTTTAATGAAAATAATTTGCTGTCAGCATATCTTACGGAGTGTGCCGTGACAGGACTTGCTATCTAATTTTGAAAAAAACATGTGAGATTATTGTAAGAAACATACGTCTTTTGCACCTATGTGATGCCTCAAGCACCTCTGGGTTAATGCAGGTCTCACCATGCCTGTGTGATCATTTTATATCTGCACTTTATAACTTTTGCATGAGTGCGTCCATGAAGCGTATTTTCCTTTAAATCCTTTAATATATCAAAAAAATGTACTGTGATTTGGTGATAGCTGTAATGTCTAAAAAGGGTAACAGAAAATCGGATGCTATCACTGTAATGGAAAAATACATGCTCTGACAGACTGCTTGGGCAAAGAAAAAGTTACAGTACATATTGTTAAAAGATATCATCTTAAAGGAAGTGGATGGATACGGGAAGAGAGCGATGACAGGCCTTTTGCACACACTACTAATAGCATTTTAATTCCTTCTCAGTACGGATAAGTTCTCTCTTACTCTACTCGGATGGGTAAACTGTATCTCTTGTTTGAGAATGAAAAGCAATGGATTCCTTTTTTGACACTAAATGACAATGAAAGGTCATTGATACCAGTGGATTTGGCAACTGGTTGCTTGTCTATTATTCAAACATGGAAGGAGCCATTGTTTTTTTTTGTTTTTTTTAGTGTATCGATGCAAGCTTGCGTGCATATGCATCTCATCATACTCATGTTGCTGAAAAATAACTCCAGTGTACTATAGCCTTTAACATTTTGTCAGATTCCTTACAAAATTCTCTGTTCACGATGGCTCAGTTGAGACATCTAAAGAACTGTGGCAGTTTCAAGACAAAATGAATGTGCGACCGAGTGCAAAAACTAAAGTCACAGTTAGTGTTTTCCTTTGATGAGCTGAGCAGGGCTTTAAAAAGGAGGCAGCATCCAGGCATTCCGAGATAGGTTAATCTTTGGAAGGATTGGTCTTTTCAAGCAGGATGTAAAACAGCACATGTGCTATGTTTCAGGAGTGTGAGGTGGTCTCAACCAATTAGGAGTAGTTCTCCAGAGGTGGAAGAACGACCTTTTTGTATAATTAGTTATCTTATTTAAAGCAAAGATTTTGAATGAAATTCCTAATTAGGTGTCATGAAAGGCAAATTAAAGAGTTTTGTGATCCCCAAGGGATAAATGTTTTCTTTTTCAAAAGACTCTGAGGCACGTGCGTGTACACACACACACACACACACACATTTTCTCTCTCCTCATTATGACTGCTCTGTAGTTCTGTGGAAGCCTGTCAGGCGAGAACAGTTGGCATACCTGCAGAGAGCTCCCCTAACAAGCCATGAAATGCAGGTAGAAGACACTGCCCTTAGCCACTGTGCCTTGAATTCGAAGCTTTTTAGCTTCATTTACACCAAACATTGGTATTTATAGCAGGTTTTTCTGATCCTAATATGGCAACTTCAAGGGGTCCATTTCGGGTAGGGTGTGATGGAGAAAAGGCCGGACTCTAATCAATGGTTCCCACTGCAGAACTACACCAATTAGTCTTTATTTTTCACATCTAATAAAGGAAGATGTCTCAACACCAACCACACCACATACTGACATGTAAAGCCTTGAAGCTAATAGCTTTATTCTATTTATTCCACCTCCACTACAGATCCATCCATTTTGTACACCGTTTGTCCCTATTAGGGTCATGGGTAACCATTGTCACTCACGTTTACACGTACTATAAGGGCAATTTAGAGTCTAATTAACCTCAAATTAATGTTTTTGGAATGTGGGAAAAAGCTGGAGTACAGTACTTGAAGAAAAACTCCTGGTAGATGTGCTAACCCCGATTCCATGCAGATTGTATTGGTTACAATCCTGTAGAAAATATGACTGTTTAAGGAGGAGCCCATTTGTGTATATGTAATGTTAGCTCTGAATCTGATCAGTTATAAGATATATTGAGCTAGCGTTCATGTGGGTGAGGTTTTATTGCGTGTTGGAACAATGAAGGCATATTGGATATCGTTACTTGCCATCAAACAGCAAAGGCGGCAATTAATTGAGGCCCAAATAGTTTTCAGCTAAACAACAATGAAGATGTACTGTAGCTACAAAACACACCATGGAAAATAGAGTGAGTTAGCATGTCTCTATGCCTGCATACGCTCATCTGCTTCATTTTTTGTTTTGCAATACTTTGTTTATTCATTGGAAAGTGAGGAGGATTAATTAATTAATTAATCGCACAATAAAATTAAAATGAACGTGATCATTTTGCCAGCCTCTGCAGAATTGCCACGTGCATGCGTGTCTGTTTTCCCGCCTTCAAATAAACAGGGAGAGAGTTCATTATGATTTGTACTGTAGAACAACGGCATGAAAGGAGTGAGCCCTTTTATCAGTTATATAGTCTTGTTGTCTCTGTTTGTGGAGAGAGGGCCGGTAGAAATTATATTAGTAGAATGGAATATATTGTAATATATTTGTAAAATATTTTTCACTCTACTTTTCTTACAAGTCAAGTTAAAATCTGGTCTTGTTTGCAGAGATCCAACCATTTGGATCGTCTCGTGACACCCCTAAATAGCATAATACAGTTCAGTTATTCTCATCGTGTACACATGCTTATTTGCTGTCTGGGTTTAGGACCGTTACTACGAACAATGTACAGTGGAACCTTGGTTAGCGTCCGCCCCAGTTATGATTAATACACATGGTGCGAGTCCAACTATGTTCTTAATTTATTTTTATTACAAATTGTCCTTAGTTTCTAACAAAGAAGCTAAGACTAATTTTAGCTTGAGTTATTTCCTGAATATAATTCAATTCAATTTTCACCTTCTTTATCAACATTCTTTGGCTTCATTTTGGGTTATTGACGTGAGAAATACTACTGACTTCCAGAAATAACCAAGTACCTCCATATTACAGAGTTACTGCTTATTCCTTGCCGACTTCTTCCATTGCATAGACGGTAGCCTGTTAACTTCAACTGAGCCTCTGGGCTTCTCCTCCGCCCCTCCTCTCTCCTTCATGCAGGCATGATGGATACAGCAAAAATTCAGTCTATTTTGATATCCAAAATATGGTTGGTTTTGATATTGTCATTGATATCGATATTGTAAAAATATCAATATATCACCCAACCCTAATTTATTTGATTTTCAAATTGTTTTCTGCATGTAAAGCTAGAATTGTAAAACTATAATAACTTGCTCTGTGTTAACATTTTTGGCTTTCCGGAAAGGATTCATTGGATTGACATTATTTCTGATGGGAACAGTTGATTCAGTTAGCATCCGTTTTGGTTAGAGTCGGACCTTCTTGAATGAAGTAATGACACTAGTGATTTGGAGTACAGAGATAAAGAATATAAAGAAGAGTTGGTAATTATATTGTTGAATGGACACATTGAAGCTGACTGGCTACATACCAGTTGAACAGTAGACACATGGTCTTCTGTTAAGCATAAAAACAGTGACATTTCACACAGAACTTGATGTAACACGTCTCGACCTTTATAGGTGGATACGTGCACACACCAAATGTTACCCCCCTTCTGGGATGCAGCGTGTCCAGTTTTTTGGGCAGTAGTGGGGTGGGTTGAGAATGTGTTTTGAATGAGAGTGGCAAGTGGCGTCCACTGTGTGTTCTTTTAGACAGATCAATAGCTCAGTGTGTGAGAGAGTGTCTTAAGAGCTGTTGTGTGGTGCTCTCAGCTGTGGCAGACCTGTTAGTGCTGCAGAGGGGAGCTGCACGCCCCTGCCTTGGTACCAGCAGTGGCCTGAGGGGGGCTTTTAGTACGAACACAAATGTCAACCACACATAGACTATTAGTGTTTAGTGCAGTTATTAAATGGACTTTATTTGTCCTTTAGGAGGCTAAAAGGCTTACTTAAAGGGGACCTGCGTGACACCAGGGCAATTTGTGAGTTTGGTAACTTTGGAGCCGCTCATTGCAGACACATGAGCGCAGATACGTGTAAAGGATGTAGTGCTGCGAGTGTGCGTTTGTGGTCTGTGTGTGTGTGTGTATGAAGTAGAGTGAGTGTATGCTAAAAGGCACTTAGGCCATAACATATCTCACTAGGGTCTGGTAGCAGCGTGTTTTGCGGTCAGAGGCTTTTTAAAAGGTTAATGTTAATCTATACCAAACAAAGCCCAAGAGGAGCTTTTACAGCTCTGGACAGTTGAGTGAAATGAGCTTGATGAAATGGTAACTAATGCACTACCCGGCATGCTGTAAGTACCACAATAAGCAAAATACATCCCATATTGGATGTATAATGTATTGTGCTTTTTCACTGCCGCAAATCATCATGTAACTTTGTTGTTACAGCATGTTCTCAAGCAAGGGCTTTGCAGTCCAATGTGACCTGTGTGTTTATCTACATGGAAGACTGTTTTCTTTAATGCATATGAAGCAGGTCGGCACGGTGTGCTGTGGCTGCACGCGAGTCCATGCTTAGACGCCCGCAGAAGCAGCCACCTTATCGAAAAGAGAACATGAAAAGTCACCCGGGTTCCCGTGGCCGTAAATCACGCATGGTTGTTTGTCTCCTTATCACTCCAGGTGTGCCGATGCTCTCCGTCCAGCCCAAAGGGAAACAGAAGGGGTGCGCTGGCTGCAATCGCAAGATTAAAGACCGCTACCTGCTCAAGGCCCTGGACAAATACTGGCATGAGGACTGTCTCAAATGTGCCTGCTGTGACTGCCGCCTTGGGGAGGTGGGCTCCACCCTTTATACGAAAGCCAACCTCATCCTGTGTCGCAGGGACTACCTGAGGCAAGAAAAACACACAATCACTTCACCGCAGTCGCCACAAACACAAAAAGACACATGGAACATGAATTATTTGACTTTTGCTACAATCTTTGCTTTGTTTTCCTTTGCAGTGATGTGTATTTTACCACTTGCTCCACTCGTGGTAACATTCCAAAGGAAATAACTAACATTTTAAGATATTTTGGCATCTATCGCTTTGCCAAGAACAACACTCAACACCGCTGTTTAAATGCACTTAGGAAGGAGTGGTTTACTTGCTACATTTTTAATACTTGAGGTAACTTTTGAACAGCTTTGAAAATGGTGTTCAATTCCCCTGTTACCTCTTTGGGACAAGCCAAGAAGCATTGCTCAAAAACACAAAATTCTGACACTCCGCCTGCCTTTTCTGAAGCAATCAGTACCACAAGAAGTTCAATGCTAAACAAAAGTCTCAGCAAATCAATGTCACATTTGCACCACCACAGCCTGGCATGTACTGTATGTCTCATGTTTTAGTCTGCAGTGTAAGATGTTGTTTTCTTGTCCATCTCACAGGCAGTTTTACACAACTTTATTTTTAACTGAAAGAAAACATACAAACTGTTTTTTCACCGACAAATCTGTTCAGACAGTGAAAAGTTTCTGAAAATAACACTTCCTTGACGTGCACACAAGTATGTCACAAGCAAAACAACAACGGGAGGACCACAGTTCTTGCTTACAGTGGGACCCTTATCACACCACTGTATTATACCACTATTCAAGGTTTTTCCTTGCACTGCTACATCATATTAGACATGATGGTTCCAAAAGGTAGAACAAGAACTCAAATGTACAAAAAAATGAAAAAAAAAAACTTCCTGTAAGAAGTAATGTAACTGAATTAATTTGTTTCAGACGTGCAAAAATATGATCATAAAACACATTTTACAAAGAATAAATATAATTATGCATGCAGATAACAAAGCAAAATTCATATAAATGACAAATGAAATGGGTGAATTAACATTTCACCTGACTCTGTTTCATTCTAGCCCGTTACAGACGTAACTTTAATTAGTGAATGGTTAAAACTGTATGCTTACTGACTGGAACTTTATTGTAAACTTCAGCAGTAGATATAGTAGATAGATAGCAGTAGATATATATTATCATTACACACTCTGACCTGGCTCATTTTTTGTAACATGTCTCCCTTTAATCTGTTAACTAGGACCCTTTACATCACAATCCTATTGAGACAGACACTGTCGTTGTACTTTGGCTACGACTTCTTGAATTCAATGCTTTTTATTGTCTTCATTAAAGTTCTGGGAACTGCAACTTTTTTAGCAGTCGTGTTCAAATTAATCATCGATATCGGCAGATACTTGCTTTAAAACGCCAATCAGCTCCGCCCCTTGCTGCAGCATTCAGAACAAGCATTTCTGCCTTTTGTGGGACTTCCTGTCTTTCTGAGAGTGACATTTTGCACCCTGCAAAACGTGCCTCAAAAATGTCTCACTGGGGTGGCGTTTTGAAAAGCTTTAGATTGGTGTGGCATTTGGGGCCAAACACTTGGCAGGGTATGGTGAGGTTGAGGCTTGCGATGTGATCATCCGTCAGGCAGCAGTCCCAAGCAGCTGTACTTGCAAGTGTGGGCAGAATTTGGGGATGAGTACCGCCTGAGTAAATATTCGGGAGCATGCAAACACTATGCAGCACTTTTAGTGCAGGATGTACTTTGGTTGTGTGCGGGGCTGCGTCGGACTCCAGATGATGTGTGATGCGTAACGAGTCAGTGAGTTGTATTTCCTCTCTGGGCACAGAAGAGGGAGTCGGCTGTATCTGTGCTTCAGAAGGCAGCAGATGCGGCTGGAGGGACCCAGCAGAGGTGGCTAAACTGGCTTTTCATTCAGCTTTTCACTTAATAATGTAAGAAGACTAGAAATAAATACATTGTGAAATACAAACTGTGAGTTGTGGATACCAGCATTTTGTTCATGTTCTGGCTTGAAATAAGCTATGAAAATAAGTGTTTCAAAAATCTGTTACAGAAATCACAAGAAAAAATCGGTATTGTTATCGGCCAATTTTTAGTCATGGATTATCGGGATAGGTGTCAGTAGCATAAAATCCTGATCGGAACATCCCTAATGTCCACGTAAAAACACATTCCGCAGCGGTCATGCGGAGTTGTCCCAACCTGAAAAGGCAAACACAGGGCTGCATTATATTGTATGTTCAAATAGCAACACTGTGCGTGCGAGGAAACTACTATTTTTTCATCCTGGATTATAGGGGCATGTCCTGTCATGTTCGTAACCACATCTGTGTGTGTACTGATGATGCATAGTGTTGAAAATTTCACGATACTGTAAATAAAAAATAAAAAAAAACGGATCCACTGTAATTAAATTCTAGAGCCACAGTCAATGGTTTGGATACACCTTACCATTTAAAGCATGAGCAAGTCATTTCAAACTTTTGATATGTACTGTACACTGATAAGGAGTACAAAAGAGACTACAGTGTAGTGTGTTTGTATGTGTCATCGCCAACTACTGGTTCGGCATGCACATTGCAATTGCAGTTATTTTTGCAAGGCCAATCAAACTATACTTTGTACCAAACACGTATAAAACAAGAATTGTTTTGGTTGTGTGAACAGGGAGCATTAAGACAATGTATGTATATGCAAAGGAATAAATTGTTGCCATGTGTGGTCATAAAATGTAATCTACTTTTAGGCCACTGTGGACACTTGTCAGCATACCGAAACAATTACCCAATCAGGGCAACACTAACAAAACTCAGGTTGATAGCATCAGTGGTTTTAAAGTTGTTATTGCAAGGTGAAGTGAATTGACATTGCTACTGTAATTTTTGCCAAGCAAAATTACAAATAGGAATTGCCATGAAGTGCTCCTTTTGCTTGAGATGACATGAATGCCGAATCAAGATGATTACCCATTATAATGTTTTCATTGTTCTTTTTTGTTCTTGTCGTTTCTGTGTACATGAACACATGAGACGTATGTCATGTCAAGAGTTGGAGTAGAGCTGTGAGAAATGTCAAGGCAGCCTTGTTGCTTCACCAGTGTCTTTGTCTCCCTCCATGCTCACATGCACACACACACACACACACACACACACATGCACATCTTCAGATGCCCCTAACCATCTGCTAGTTAAATTAAACATGACCATTTCCTGAGCGTTAAGTCACATTCCCAATGAGATCGGACCACTTATCCGAGAGGGAATCCCCCAGAGGCTGACTTAGAGATGCCGGTGCCCTTGCTCCCCTCTCCCCCCTCTTAAAGACCCTCCCTGGCACTGTCCTCCCCCATTCACCAATTCCCCTTCTGCTCACAATCCCTCATTGATATCCACAGCCTACCTACTGGGTTTTAATTGGTTCATTATTCTGATTTAGAGCAACCTGTTCCAGCAGCTTTCATCATTTCACTAAGATTAAAAGTTTAGAGAACCTTCATCAACTTAGTATCCTCCTATACACCTAGCTCACTCAGGGATCCCTGTGACATTTCGCTTACATCTCATCTTTTCTCGTGACCCAGAAGCAGCCCTCTCTTAGTGGTGTTACGTTGATATAGACCATTACCATCCATCAGGTTCCAGCGTCAGTTAATGCTTTTAAAATGCAGTAAGAGCGCCACTAAAGACCCCTTTTTGCCCCCACAAGGGGCAGATGGTGCATATGAGGTAATAAAAAATGGGCAAATAACCAAGCGACGGCAAAAGTGATGAAGTGTAGAGTTGCACATGTAAAAATCTATCTGCCGAAATGACAGCACCCCTAACCCGGAAGCCATGAGAGGAAAAAAAGAAAGGCTTTCACATCCACACAGTAGAGAGGTGGCAAGTTGAGGCCAGAGAGTTGTAAAAACTGAGAACAACATGTGAATTCAAGCATAATTAGGGATTATGAAACAAAGACTTTTTCATGATGCTCTATTGGCCAGGATTGCCTGCTCTTCAGAATGAAACAATACTTAAAGACCAAAGATGCTTCACTAAATGCTATTAAAAGCTCGCCTTGCCTATACAGTCCACTGACTGTTTGAAAGAAAGCAATGCAGGCTTCATCCCTTCCATCTTTTTGCTTCCTCTTCTTGTGTGAAGATGAAGGCATCCCTCACATACAGTAATGACGCTAAATCTGTGCACTGAATTAGCCTCCTGCTCTACATTAAAAACAAGCAGGTGGATCAAACACACTTTGGTTATTTCCTAGACTTTGGAACCCTGCCATGCTCCCATTAATTATTATAGGAGCCCCATCTGTGATTGTCCTTCAGTGGCATTAGCAGCTTATTGAATGCACTCACGCATTCAGGAATCTTCACCACACACACACACACCTCTGCCACTTTCCCCTTCCACCCTCCAAATGGTTGCTCTACAAAACGTTCAGATGTATAAACCGTTTTTTTCCATCCACACTATTATCACAAAGGATAATAACATATTAATTAGGTGTTTCATTCATGTCAAGGGCTGCGTATCATATGACTCCACCAGAGGCTTGACAATCTAGACGTGATGTGATCATCTCCACTGCATTCATTTAATCTCCTATTTCATTTATAAGAGAGGACATAATAGTCATCCACTTATCAAAATGGCAGCATAATTAACTGTAAGAGGAAAATGTTTTCAGATAATGAACATTTTAATTTATCCACAAACTGATGATGACGATAGCTCCATCTGCTTCTGATTCACTTCTCTTCGAAAATATGTCGTGTCTTGATAGTTTGGAAGGTAAATCTCCATTGGAAGTCAACACGAGAGATTCTTTTTCCATAAACACAGTACAGATGAGTACACAACGAGCAGTTAAGGTATACACATTGCAGGTATACTACTTTGTACATCATTCTTGACAATTTTACCGCCCAAAATGCACAACTGCCGGGGGGGGGTAAAAGGCTTTCATGTCAATGCAGACCTACCAACTCAACGGGCAATTTGACTCTTGAATATGCTTGTATGCTCTCCATTATTTTTCATTTTCCTGGTATCGTTTTTAAGTCATTTTTCAGTCTATACAGTGCAGAATAAATCGTATTTCAAATCGGTGGGGGGGGGGGGGGGGGTAGCATGAAAAAAATGTTGTCCCTTAGGGGGTGCCTGACAGACAATAATTGAGAAGCACTGCTTTAATGCAAACCGTCGCAAATAAATATAATTCAAAAATGAAGTTTATAATGAAGTTGCATAATTTGGAGTGCAGTTATACCTCATTGCAGTAACTTGATTTTGTGTTGGCAATGTCATTCAATGCAGTACAACTAATTGAGATCAGCAAAAAAAATTTCCACCCTGAACTGTCAGCTAATAATACCTCAAAAGCTCAAACAAAAATGACAAAATTATACGTAACATTAATTTGAATTTTTATGAAATAAATTAATAAAAACTCCTAGAGCAGCAGCTTTTTCCTCACATGATATGTTATGCTTTCAAGACTGTTAGCGGAAGTTACAACAAGCACACATTAACAGCTTTTTTTTTTAACCTGACAAAACCTGAGGTCTCTGAGAGAACAGGTTAGAAGACATCAAGCGTTACAGTCCAATCTTAGAGCGAGGCAATGGGGCCTTGTGGGAGCTGAAAGTGTTTGACGTTCGCAAAACAGCACATTGAAAGACGGCCTTTTTTCACTAACAACTCCTTGAAGTTTGACAAAAACATAGAAAGGAGAGCAGAGTTTCTCAGGTTCCTTGCTGCAACATCGGCACACAAGTTAAAGCCTTCTGTGGTAACACAAAACGGGGAAATATAGCAGGTTGGTAGACAATTATTGCACGTTTCTAACAAAATAGGTTTGAATTACATAAGGGTATCCTAGTTAGGCCATGTGGGAAACAAATCATGAAGTAAACCATGCATGAGAAGGTTATTTGTTAATGGAAACTTGGATGCCATATTTTTTTAATTTAATAAAGCCTTAAACTGGATCTAATATTTCAAAAATAATTACAAAACAAAAAACAGTCAATAGTCAACAGTCAATACCGGGTCAACACACAGTGAGGCTGCTGATTTGGGTGTTATTCTTGCCAGATATTTCCCCGTGCTCCACGATAAAGTCAAAGTCTCAAGGAGCACTGACACACATGCACAGTACACACAAAGCTGAATAATAAACAATACATATAGCAACTTCTCATCAATCCAAGTCAATTTCAGACTTGAAATAATGCAGCATATACCCCGCCCAGTGTGAGTACAGATACAGATAATTTAGATGGGTAAATCCGCTTAAAATATACATTCATTAGCATTTGTTCCATATGCTGCAAATCTAATTAAACACAGTAAAAAAACACTTTAATTAACACAATAATTAGTCAAGTCAATAAAGTAAAAATAACTGATGTAGTGACTCATACGACGTATATGACTATAGAAAGTAAATATTCACCCTGATGTAAAGACTGTGAGGTCAGCAGTCATGTATATTGCGTATCCTGCATGTCATCCTGACAACATCTATTCCCATTAGGCGCACTTAATCAAAAGAACGGTCTCAAAAATTGTGCCTTGTATAAAGGAAAAATAATTTCTTTGGCTGATGTCTGCAGCAAAAATGTATACTATCTGAAAGGATTTGTAATTATTAATTATTGTCAAGTTGTATCTAATGTTGTGTCCGAGTCCAAAATAGGCCAAAGGTTGTCTCATGCAATCTAATTAAAATGATTCCAGAAATGTCGACTTTTAATGATTTTTGTAATGCTACAAATTACCACAATACTTTGACTGATTGAAAATTCTGATGGGTCCAATTTCATATGAAAGCAATTAAATGTTCATGCACTCTTTCTTTAGGTCAGTGGTTCTCAATTAGTTTTTGTCATGGCCCCCAGGGGACAGAAATGTTTTCACGGCCCTCCAATTTAAAATACTGTTGAGAAACTCTATGATATCTATCTATTTATCTGTCCTGTACAGACTGAACTCGAAACTAAAACCAGGAAAATGCAAAAAAATGAAGAGCTGTGAAGCATGCAAGCATATTCAATAGTCAAATTGCATGCTGAGTACGACAAATTCATATATGTTCTGCACAAAGTACTCCCTATCTGTGGTTTACCTCTCACGCCCCCCTGACAGTTGACTGCATCACCCCAAAGGGGACCAAGTCCAATACCATGTTTCGTACCAGTTTTGGCACACTTCTTGTTATTGATTGAAACTATTGGCTGTATGTGTGCCTTTGTTCATATATGTACAGTGTTCTTTTATTAGTTCATTGTGGGTAATAGGTTCCTAAAGTAGCCTGCAATAAGTAGCCACCTCTTGTTTTGTTTACAATTATTATTTACGTTTCAATTTTGCAAAACCCCTCACAATGCACTTTATACGCAGATAACAGATTTCTCTCTTGTTTCAACACTCAAAAAGGTTAAAACCTTCATTTTAATTTCAATGATCAACCAACAAGGTTGGACACAAAAAAATATTGCCTCAAGTGATTCAGACTGTACTGTAGCGTTTTTGTATCCATGTTAAATCCTATTGCTGCAGTACTTCTCCTGTTGCAGTCCTTCTCCAAACGAAGATTAATTTATTCCTTCAGCCACGTAACTTCTACACTCCTTCGGCATGTCTGCAAGAGCAACTTTTGGTGCAATGTTTAGCATCTGCCTCTGTCTTTTGGGCACAGAAGGTTATGTCAACATTGTGGGTTTTGTCTGGGAGAAACTTGCAAACATACAAAGACGACAAAGACGACAATCTAGCAATCTAATGTGCGGTTCCACCAATGCTGTCTCGTTCACAGCCACTTCCATATTAATGTATTATATCATTCATAGTAGCGATGTCATAGTTCACAGTCTCATTGGCTTCTGACTGCGTGTTCTCGCAAGACAGCTTTTCTCCTAATGAGAAATCTTGTCATGTTTTAATCTCATGACACCCCTAATAACCAATATTTTAGCGACGGGAAGAAAAGGTTGGGTTTGCCTGTTGGTTTCTATGTGTAGATCCTGTATATAATCTTTCTTTTTCAGCCTGTTTTCCATTAAGAAAATTAGGTTCAGGTTACCATGAATAAGTGTCTGAATTGTCATGACAACAAGTAAAATCAAGAATCTTGACAAGCCAAGTCATTATTTGTTCTAATTTCAACCACAACATTATCTCTTTTTCACTGAATTCAAATAGTACTGCTGCATTTATGCACCACTTATGTGCATTTAGGTTACTCATCATTCAGCCGGATATCATACTCGGGGCTTTGAGCTTGAAGGATGTTCAGCAAGCCATGTGTAACCTCTTCAAAAGTTATTTTCAGAGTACTCTAAGCCAAAAGCGAATGTACACAACTGTTGAATTGTACACTTAGTGGTGACTGAAATTAAGAGACTGATTACTGAGATAAATGAAAAATTAAGTACCTTTTTGCATCTCCACCAAACATCTTTGCTTGTGAATCCAAAAGTATTGTAACAGGAAGTGAAAAAAAAACCCTGCTTGAGCCTCCTCTGTTTGACAGACATACACTGTGTAGCAAACATGTAGTATTTTACTGTAACATCAAGCCGGTGTGGCAGTATTCCTGTTTTACACCCTATGAATCCCTCTGTGAGAATATAACAACCTTGTTTCTTTCCTGTAACTCCTCTGGGCCAGTGGCCTCTAATTAGAAGTAGGGCTGCAGGATAGATGTTTTTCTTTAACAAGGTGAAAGCAACATAGACAAGGAAGAACATTAACACTCTGACTCCTCAATCTGGGCCTTACAAGTTTACAGAAATGGTTTAACATGCAGTGGAGTAATGCTTCTTGAGACAATATGAAGCAGTCCCCTTTTTCTGCAGATTATAGAAATCTTCCAATGCTTATAAAACTCCACATGAAACACATGAATAGACGCAAATATGTGAAAACTTTGTGCCATTGTATTGAGGACAAAAGAAAGCTACACCTTGCTTTGTATGGGACTAATTAATCCAGGAAAGACGAACAAGTGCAGTCTTCTTTGTTCACTCAGCAATGTGTGGTGTATGGTTGAGGGAAGTGGACTCCGATGGAACTAACGCTGAGCTCCAAATGGGTAGGAATTAAAGGGAAAATCTTTCCTTTCAAAGAGGCACAAAAAGAAAACCTCAAGCAGGTAAAAACAAAATAAGTAGTGACAGCAGTACAAAGAAGAGCAATAATGAAAAGCTAACATGACTGACCAGAAAAACACAGGATGGGTAGAAAGCAAGAGAATGCTGGCAGATAATTGACTGACAGCAGAAGCAAGGGTGGGGCTAATGGCACCAAACCATACTGATGAAGAAATAGAAGAAGAAATATAAAAAAAAAAGATGAAGACTAGTCAGGGGTGGGGTTTGTTTGATCATTTTGATTTAATTAAGTTTAAAAAAAATTGTTAACAGAAGTACAAATATGCACATTCTACAAGAAAAGGAGCAACTATGGCACCACAAGCTAGCTTCAAGCTAGCATGGCTACTATTTTGTATGTTATTTGTGTTGTTTTCAGAAAGGGGTATCCGAAGACCCGTGAAACAGGGTCTGAAAGCTAGATTTGGAAACTTTGTACTTATAAAATTGAACAGCCTGCGTTAGAAATATTGTGAAGAAGCGATATAAAAAATATCACACTACAGTGAACCTTGGTTAGCGTCTGCCCTGTTGAAAATTTACACTAAAGTTTTGCCTCGGTTTGCATACATTTTCTGCATATTTTTAGCATAAAATATGACACAATATTTCTTGTTGTTTGATTAATACACTGCATTAAAACCAAATGTGTTTTAATGTATTTTTATCATAGCTAATTGCATAACAAACTACGGCGCCAGTGTATGATGTCATCAGCGGTTGACTCAAAACTGTTAACACATTTTATAGGCAATTACAATTACAGTTTTCATGCATAAAACAATTCTAAATACGTATAAATAATGAATGAAATGGTGGATGAAAGGGATGAATTAACATTTAAGGTTACCTTTACCTTCATTGAAGACGTGACTGTTCCCTAAGACACAATCTGGCAGCGAGACACCACACGTACACCATCTGTCTGTTTTCTCATGAGTTATTTCTTAAGGTGAGAAACACTATTAAATTGAAGAAATAACTTATGGCAAAACAGGAAAGTGGTATCCGTGTGGTGTCTCACGTCCACATCGTGTCTTTGGGAACAGTCACGTCAACAATCACGTTAATTAATCCCTTTCATGTATCATTTATGTGTATTTATATGCATTTCAAATTGTTTTCTGTATGCAAAACTATAATTGTAAGTCATAGATGAGTTATTGCTGTCCATGTAAAACAGAACATGTGTAAAGATAAGATGTAAAAAATGAAAAGGGAAGAAGCGGGAGGACATAAATCTTCTGAACTTGCGGCTTCATTATAGTTCACAGCCTTCTTTTGTACTAAACCCAGCTGGTGTTGCTCACAGACACATTAGTTATTTTTGATTTAGAAGAAGAAAAACAATTTGCCCAAATGGTTGAGCTCAGACTTGTTTTTGTTGTTTTTGCATTGTACAAGGGATATATTCTTTGAAGACGATTAAAACCATGTGATCGTTTTAATTAGATCATTAGACGAGAATTAAGATCTATGTTTGTTTCTCTCATTAACGTAACACCGAGCGGGCGCCAGGAAAGATTTGTGGATTACATACACATTGCCATTCTGTCCCATTTTCCCCATTCAGGTTACAGAATTTTCCCTTCTTTGTGCTCACTGTCGTTATATTTCCATCTGTTCTTATATTGCATGGAGGTAAAGGGAAGGTACCTTAATCTGTGTCTTCTCTCTGTTCTCCAGGCTCTTTGGTACTACGGGAAACTGTGCAGCCTGCAGTAAACTGATCCCAGCCTTTGAGATGGTGATGAGAGCCAGAGATAATGTTTACCATTTGGACTGTTTTGCCTGTCAGCTTTGTAACCAGAGGTAAGATTGCACCAGATCACCAGCAACATCCCTTCAAAAATGGAACTCATCAGAATAGCTAAGAGAGATGCCACACAAGCATGTTGAAAAAATAAAGTTTAGGTCTGCTAATTATTTTTCTTGATTTATAAATCTACCATATCTTACTTATTGTGTGGAAATATGGGGTAATAACTATAAATACATAGCAATATAAAGCAATCCTCACTCGCTAAATGTACTGCAAAAAAGGTCAGTAAGGATAATTCATAATGCCGCCTACAGAGAACATACTAGCTCCTTATTTCTAAAATCACAAATACTTAAACTTGCTGATATAGTTAATTTTCAAACAGCTAAAATAATGCATAAGGCTAAAAACAACCAATTACTTAAAAATGTCATCCAATACTTCTCTATAAGAGAGGAGAAATATGATCTCAGGGAAGAACTAAATTTGAAACACTTATATGCTAGGACTATGTTAAAAAGCCATAGCTTTGGAATAACTATGGAATAATAACTATGGAATGGATTAAGTAAGGATCTCAAACAATGCACAGCGATGAGCCCATTCAAGAAACAATACAAGCAGTTGATGTTTGCTAAATACAAGGATGAAGAGTCTTGAACCAGTCATAATGTGCTATATATATCACTGTATTGACAGTTACTATGGTACCCATTATGTCATTGTATGGTCATATCACCTTGTACTTCAGTACGAGGTGCATTATTAAAATAAATAAATTAATATATAAATAATAGATAAAAAAAAGTTAAACTGTATTATGAAAGCGGGAAGTGAACAAATGTAACAGTTACTGATTGTAAAAGTACCAGATGGAGGGGTAGGATTTAATAAGCTTTGCTTCTTCCTACTCCTTTTGGACATGTGGAACTGTGAACTGATTATGTGATGCACTCTATTGTCATCTGATGCATGTTCAAATGAAATAAAACCATTACTATAAATGTGAGTGTAATGCAAAATTAGCTCTTTACAGGTGGCAGTGTTGCTGCCCGGACACAGGTGTGAAGGGGCCTTTTCTTAGTCATGGCAACAAGTATGATATTGCAGTGAACACAAAGGCCATAAAAATAATATGACATATCCAAATATTGCTTTTTCCCCATTAGAATACTGTTGGTAATGGCAGCGGTCTGGGAGCAGAATGTCTCTCGCATGCTTGTCAGGGGTGCTGTGACCCTGTTCTTCAGCACAGCACAAGCCCATTAACCTTGTGCGGGCCACATTCAGTTACCATAGTGAACACCTGCTGTAGGGGAATTACGATCACGGTTTCTCTTCGTCTCACTTGGCAGACACCGTGTCACCTGGCACAGTAATGACTGTTTCAACAGCATGGCACGTAACGAACGCCAACCTATGTTCTGCTATGTCTTCGCTCCCCTTTACATCAATGAGCTGTCGCTACTGTGTCAAAGAAACAAATATTAGCATAGAGAGGTACAGTGGACAAGGCTGTGAGAATGACAGAATTACTTTAATTTCTTTACATTTTTTTAGGGTTATTAATCAATGCGCATTATGGCTTAATCTCATATTTTTTCACTGAAAATCTGTACATGGTCATCAGGCACTGTGAAACCTTCCTTACGTTAGAGCTGTAAAACACAAAATGGTAAAAATACACTAATAGATCCCGAGTCGCGCACACTCAAGCACACAAGCTAACCCCTGCTAGCTTCCGTTAACGCTCCATAAGAGGAGATTCAGCCATCACCATTTCAACCTGATTAGGTCGGTAGGGGATTGTTCAGTGTTTCTAACGATTTTGTGCCACAATGAAGTGGTTTGTTTACGTATTTCATCTATATTGGCATAAGTCATTTTCTTATCAATGGAAGAATCTTTGCTTATTGCTTAAGCTTTGCTTCATCCTACTCCTTTTGGACATGTGGAACTGTGAACTGATTATGTGATGCATTCAATTGTAACCTGATGTATGTTCAAATAAAATTAAACCATTACCAATCTTTACTGGTATACCAGTACATAAAAAATATTGCCAAACCCAACTATAAACAGTATAATGAAAGCAGGAAAGTAAGAAACATAATCTTTTGGCTTTTCCATTCGGGGGTCACCACAGCAAATCAAAATCAATCTCCTCCATTCAACCCTGTCTTCTTCATCTGTCTCTCTCACACCAACTACCCTCATGTCCTCCTTCACTACATCCATGAACCTCTTCTTTGGTCTTCCTCTACAGCTCCTACCTGGCAGCTCTAAACGCAGCACCCTTCTACCAATATATTCACCATCTCTCCTCTGGACATGTCCCAACCATCTCAGTTCCTGATCTTATCCATCCTGGTCACTCCCACTGAGAACCTCAGCACCCCCATATCTCTGCTACCTCCAATTATGCTTCCTGTCTTTTCCTCAGTGGCACTGTCACTAGACCAAACAACATGGCTAGTCTCTGTATACTTTTAATTTAATTTAATTCTTTAATTTAAATACTTTTAGCTGAAACTCTATCTATATCTCTATATACATCTATAACTCTCTTCTATTAGACATCACGCCTGACACATTTCTCCACATGTTCCATCTTGCATGCACAGGTTTCTTCACCTCCTTTTTACAATTTCTATTGTACAACAAACGTAATTTGATAAATGTCTTAAGATATGTGTTTATTATTATTTGAGGGCCCTAACATTACGTAATGAAAGAAAGAACCTAATAAAACAACAATAACATTTCCTAGCCAGCAGCTGTCTGGAGTCCCTGCAGCATAAGAGTTGCACAATGTGATGTAAACAATGGATAATAGGAGTGTAGGCCAGTTACCAAAATGTTATTTGAAAGTAGCATTTGTACACGTTTTACAGTTGGCAACACACACACACACACACATATCACTTTGTCACAGCGTGGGCACTAATTATCTTTTGCTTGTTTATCTCTTTCAACAGGTTTTGCGTGGGCGACAAGTTTTTCCTTAAAAACAACATGATTTTGTGTCAAATGGACTATGAGGAGGGTCAGCTGAACGGGAGCTTCGAGACCCAAGTCCAATAGTGAGAAGCTTGTGTCGTGGCAGCAACAATCAGCGCCACACGTTACAAACACACACGATGGATGTTCTGCTGCACTTGGAAAAAAGACAAGCGTCTGTCTGCTTGCCTGCAATACTTTTTAAGACCCCTTTATTTGTTCCTAAGGACTCTATTGTAAATGTTCAACTTTTTGCCCCTCCCTCATCCCAACACTGAGCAGTTACAAATGTTGATGTACAGTTGTGCCTGCTTAGCTGAGCACTATATTGCTTGTATGTTTTGTGACATTGGTTTCAGGTTTGTTTGTTTTTTTCTTTAAGAAATGGTTCATTGGAGGGTATGTACAGTCTGTTTTCTCTGTATATATAAACTGGAACATTTATTTTATGAAATGTAATGCAATTTTATTACTAGTGTGAATTAAAGATTCTTAAATGTTCATAGTGAGTTTTTCTCTCTCTTGTACCAAAACCAAAGTTGTTGAAGAGGGAGCCCATCATTTGATCCAAATGTAATCATGTCTCCAAAACGGCAAAGCTGTCCAAGGCCTTGCGAGAGAAAATATATTTGAAGTACTTCTTGAAATCATGATGCAACAAAACATGTTTTGTTACATTTTACAAAGCTCTGACGGAATTAGATAAACTGTTGAAAATGAACTCATATTTTATTTGGAATAAAAGAATACTTCTCCAAACTGTGTTGTTGTCAAATTGCAGGTTGTTGTGAAAAGGAACTTGGGCTAGCTCAGATAGTCTCAATGACTCAAGTGGCACTAATCGTCATCTGATAATGAAGGTGAATCATTCTGGAATAAAAAGAGGAAGGGAAGACAAAATGTTCAGCTCAGTTCAACTGTTTGCCTGTTATGAAGTGCAAAAGAGTATTACAAGAGTATTACAAAAAAAAAAATTATTCCATCAATCCGTTTTCTGTACCGCGTATCCTCACGAGTGTTGCAGGTATGCATTACATTACATTTTATCAGCTATAGAGCACAAAATAGTACCTTTAAAGGGGACCTATTATGCTTTTTTCCACTTTTCTGACCTATAAATGTAGTATTCTCGTGTAAATGCTAAAGTTTCAGATAAGTAGGTTTGCACATTTGGAAGTGAGCCGTGAAAGAAGTTTGGGATGACTCTAAACGCTTGGTTGAAAAAGGTGTGGTAAAACTGCCCCTTTGTGATGGCACAGAGGGGCGAACTCTTTGCATTCTCACAAGCTCTGATACTCTGTTTATGAAACAAGCTCAGGCAGGATTTATTGTATTGGGTGATTCCCAGCAAGAGAAAATATTTTAATATTTTGTATTTGTGAACATGAGTGTGAAATATCCACCAAACTGCTGCTGGAACCAGATGCGGCGCATTCTTGCTGGGAAAGGTGCATTAATTTCGGACATTTGGCTTCCGAGCTCCACCACAAAAACAGCGCCTCTGACAAAGTTTGTCCCAAAATGAGCACTCTCTCTCAGGCAGGCGAGGTTACCACACTTCCAGCTTCTCTTGAGCTCCACCGCACCAGCGGCGCTACCTTACCACTCTTGAGTTCATACAAGGTAAGTCCTGGTGGTCCTGAACCGCCAGTAGCACCTAAACACTTTTCAGTTACCTGTCCAAAGACTTTATTCATTTATTATAACTCCTACTATACCCACCAAAGTGATGTTTGTTCATAGTTAGGAAGCACTTTGGGCAGGTGACCAATCACAGCGGAGTGAGCGTGTCCGGAGGCGGGCCGTGGGAATAAATTAAAACAGACCGTTTTGCTAGGAAGCACAAATCCAACGAAATACAGCTGGAATAGGTACAGATTCTGGAAGAACTATAAATCTTTCTGTGCTGGTTATTGAGTGTAGCTGCCCTACAGGAGTCTACAACTCAATTCAAAGGGTCGAAAAATTTGCATGATAGTTCCCCTTTAACTAAAAATAAATTACATCTCTCTAAAAACAACATAAAGGCACAAGAAACAAAAAAATTATATTTATATAAAATATGTAATACATTAATTACCAATCAGAGAAGGATGGAATAGTCAACAAAACAACTGTACTCTTAACTTTACAACAGTTTTACTAAAAAAAAAAAAATGTATCGGTTGATATCAGAATCTGAAATTGAGAGTTGTATAATATCAGCAAAAAAGCCAATATCGGACATCGCAAGTTGTAGTATATATCACAGTGGTGTGAAGAGACACGTACATTAGTGGATAGGTAGAGTACACCTAAAATATGCTAATTATTTTTATAATTTAATGATAAATCAAGCGTTCTGTTTTTCAACGGCAACGTCACATTTCAACCGAGGTGCGACTTTTCTGCTCGCACCACGCAAAGCAGCAATATAATTTGCTCCCACATAAATCAACGGTGTAAAGAGCATTAATTAGAAATGCATTAAAAATTCAGACTCACCAGCAGGTGTTCAAATAAAGGATTAGGAAGACATCCATTATACTACATAAGAGAACATTTTAATTGCAATTCCTGGTTTGATTTACAGGGCGAAAACAATCAGGCGCCATGCACATTGCACATTTGATTGCACATTTTCAGAAAAAATAATAATAATGAGGAAACACCGTTCCAGCAATAAATTCACGCACTCCTACATAAAGATTCAGAGCGGGTGTCGTTATAAAAGCACATTTACAAGCCCGTTCTCATGAGAACTGTGTACAAAGATTCATGCGATTAGAATAGTGTTTATTAATTCATTTCCTGAAAATAATATTCCCTATCCCTTGCTGGTTTGACATTATGACAAAATACAGCATTTCTGTGGCATTTTCATCACAGTATGACTCCCATTTTTGGTGTGCATCGCTGCTGGGGTTTGTGTATGCGGACAAAGCTTGTGCAAGCAAAGTGATGTTTATGTTACTCCTGAGTTAGGTGTGTACTCACACATAGTGACATGAAACACACACACACACACAAGCATCTTCTTGTATTGGTTTTTAAGCACAAAATGTTACGAGTCAATTTTGTGAATTCTTTTACGTCCTCTAGGTTTCCTGATTACAGCATTATGGCAGCAGCTTAATTAGCTAGGCCTGTGTCATATGTTGCACACGGCAGGTGGGGGTGTTAAAAAAAAAGACCATCTCGCTTGCTCATTATCGGCCTGGATCCATGTGATGTTTAATCTCTCTTGATAGACATTCCTGGTGACATAGGGACAGCTGTCAGCAGAACACTCTCATAAAGTGTGCACCTAGAATAAAAAGTAGGCTTTCCCTGTCAAGGATCAAATTCCATTGTTTGTATACATGATCATTCTGTTTTTAAGTTGCTTTTCAGCTTTTTCAATTGACAATCAGCAACCAAAATCAATTTTAGTTAAAAGTGTAGGAAAACCTGATGTTTATGTTCAGTCTATATATTCATTTTCTACCGTGTATGTTAACGAGGGTCGCTATCCCAGCTGTCTTCGGGCGAGAGGCGGGGTACACCCTGGACTGGTCGCCAGCCAATCACAGGGCACATATAGACAAACAACCATTCACACTCATATTCAAACCTATGGACAATTTGGAGTTGCCAATTAACCTAGCATGTTTTTGGAATGTAAGAGGAAACCGGAGTACCCGGAGAAAACCCACACATACATGCGGAGAACAAATTCCACACTGAGATGGCCGAGGGTGGAATTGAACTCGGGTCTCCTAGCTGTGAGGCCTGCATGCTAACCACTCGGTCGCCGTGCAGCTTGCTCGTATTTATTTATTCATTTATTTATCTTTAATAAGAAGTGCATGGGGACTCCACTGTGGGCGCTCATATCTCTTGGGCTGAGGTTGCCGAGGTGGTTAAAAAGCTCCTTGGTGGAAGACCATCAGTATTCCTCGAGGAATTCTGTGGGGACCACAAATGCGGGACCAGGCCACCTAATTCAGGCTGTTTGTTTCTTGGTGGTGTCAGAGTTTGGTCCCTATGTAGGCAATACATCTGACTTGTTTCCAGTGAGGGTTTGTACCTTTTGTCACCAATTCTGTTCATTACTTTCATGGACAGAATGTCTATGCCCACCCGGGGCCTAGAGGGCATCCCGATTGGTGGCCCTCTGGCTGCCCCAAGTTAGAGTCGTCACCGGTTGCCATCATACATTCTGTCGTCAGGTTGAGTTCCCATTATGCGTGACGGGACAATAAATACGGAAATGTAGATGCTGGTTGAGACGGTTATATTAAATAGTGGTTACTGTCATTGTTTTTCCACTGAAATGTGCGGGACACAAATCTGCCTGTGAGGTTTTGGTGACGTGTGTGCGCCTGTCAGCCAATTTACCATTGAGCAGGCTGCGCTTCGCCTGTGCCAAGGATAGACCAGGCGAGCTTCTAGGGCACCTTTGGCGTGCTGTTTTGTCACTGCACCAAACTGAAAATGTGGACAACTCCCCTGGTGCGCCACCACGCCCATCTCGGCGCAGCCCAGTCTACAAAATTATCAAATTGGGTGCTCACAGTGGTGCGCTGGACGAAATTACCACTCTGTGGGGTGCGCCACACTCCGCCACCTTGCTCAGAACATAGTGCTAACCACTGTTCAATTGACAACCAGTATAGTTCCATGAACTGTTTTCTTTCTAATGATTTTAGTTTTATTTGAGTTGAGTTTTATTTCCATGACTTAACCTAGGCAGAGAAAAGATGTTGGTACTGGAAAAACAATAAAGAAATATCATGATGATGGCTAGTTTCAGCAGAGAGTTCCAACTTTTTCATTCATGCTTCACAGTAATATTGTATGTTCTCATTTGTGTAGCAAATCTTGCACTCACTCAATAACCACACAATAACCCCGCTGAAACACTCATGTCATTTCTATTTGCTAAGTGCACATCCTCATGCACCGTGTTGTGATGTATTTTGGAATTGTCCGCTTAACTGAGAATTAATGTCCATGTAAGTGTGTTTCCTTAAAGAAGGATTACTTCAGCAGCAGAACGTGTTGTCAAAAAAACGAAGAAATGCTGATTCCTTGACAGAAATGAGTCATGTATTCTGATGTAATACCTCACCAGTATAGTCAGAGTTGTATTTTTTGGGAATGTTAGTTCATCTAAGGTAGTCACAGAACCAAACTAAAGTTAGACAATAGTGGTGTAGTAGCGAGTATTAGAGCTAAAACAGTAAACACCTCTCTGTCCTGGCTGCTTCCTACAATATGACTTTAAACAACAAATAATCATTCTGGAAAACGACAATTGGGATGTGGTAGGATTGCAGCCTCGCAGGGATCCGGGTTCAACATCTGTTGTGTATCCTTATAAAATTATTTTACTACGGTTTGTGAACTGAAGAAATAACAGCACAAATAATAAATGAACAGTGTGAGGAAGTTTATTTGTGCTGTTGAATGTAACCACGGTGAAACGATCCTTAAATAAAATGTTATTGATCGGACTCACCGCTCCCTTTCTTCACTGCTCCACCACAGATAATGCAACAGCATCCTGTAACTTGGAGCAGATCTGACCCCCCCCACCCGCTACATCCGGAGCATTTTCACGTAACAGTTAAGCAAAATGAGGTAGTAGTATTCCCGCACTGAATTGACTCTATCTGACAGCAAAGTTGAGTGCAATGAGAAGTGACAGCAACCAGCAGCTGAGGCTAATGGTAGCTGTTCCTTGCCGCGCCCACACCCTCAGACTGACTTTTCATGAAACTAGAGACGTCTGATTAAAAGCATCGTATTTCATCCAACATTTGGGCTGAACTAACCGTCCTTTGAAAAAAAACTTACAAAGCATTTGGTTGCCATCTTTTAGATTTATTTCCCTCTCCTTTTTCTCACTTCTCTTCTGGAAGTCTGATTTTTTGTTTTTTGTGGATGACATGATGCTGCATCACTCAGAGCAATGGGGGCGGTGTCCAAAGTGTGGCCCGGGGACCATTAGTGACCGCTATCCCTCAGCACATTCTGAAATTATAATAGCTGAATGGCAAAAAGTGCAGGGATTCTACCAGAGTAAAGATAAAATATGAAGAGAGTAAAGTCCTAATATTCATCCATCCATTCATTTTCTCTACTGCTTATCCTCATTAGATTCGCGGGGGTATGCAGGAGCCTGTCCTAGCTGACCTCGATCGAGAGGCGGGGTACACCCTGAACTGGTCGCCACCCAATCACAGGGCACATATAAACAAACAACCATTCACACTCGCATTCATACCTATGGACAATTTGGAGTCACCAATTAACCTAGCATGTTTTTGGAATGTGGGAGGAAACCGGATTCAGGAACTTCAACCATTTGTGCCTGCATCTTTATGAATTGTAAACAAATGTGGCGTTCCCCTTCGAGGTATTGCTAGAGCTTGGGGGAGTGCAGAGAGTTTATATACAGTATAAGGAAGTCTTCCCCTCTGTGATGTCACAAAGGCGCAGTTTTACCACGCCTTTTCAAACAGAGCGTTTTGAACAAACTTCTTTCAGGGCTCACTTCCAAACGTCATTATCTGAAACATTCTTTAACACGAGAATACAACATTCTAACTACATTTATAGATCAGGTAAGTAGAAAACGCATAATAATAGGTCCCCTTTAAAGTTGAGAACACTGCGGGAACTGGTTTTAAATACGAACACATCAGAGGTTGACAAGCATCCCAAAACTAAGGAACAGTATTGCAAAGTCCACCAAGTCACATGAGTAACATAACAACGAAATCTGTCATTGTGTTCATGGTTTTGTTTGCAAAGTTATCTTATTGATAATCTTTTACTGTAAAAATGATTAAATGTCTTTGCTGGGATAAAAGCAAAACTGTTTTTTGATGTTTTCCTCCCACATAAAAATATGGGCAACACAAGATACTTTGTGACAGCTAAGTGAGACAAAATGAGCACACATCTAACCATGGCAACAATGTGCATGTTTTTATGCCACATTTGAAAGGATAACACATCCTCACTGGCCACAACATTGGGTACACTTGCATTATCTAATGAGAATACTGTACAAGAGCTGCAGAAAAACGGTTGCTCTATTTTGACTGTGTTTTATAGTGTTTACATTTGTAGCCTTGCATTACAGTGATTGAAAGAGGCAGTTTTCATATTTTCCCCGCAGATGTAATATGCATATATATAATACATATAATATGTTATAATACATGTTTTGCTTTTTCTTTGGCACCCCTCAGAGACCTGCCTAGGCAAAGAAAAAATGCTTGCATGCCCCCCCGAGAGTTAACCGACATTGTGTTTTTTCCACTTTCCTGACCTATAAATGGAGTTAGAATGTTGTATTCTCGTGTTAAATAATGCCAAAGTTTCAGATAATGAGGTATGCGAATTTCAAAATGAGCCCTGAAAGAAGTTTGGGATGGCTCAAAACGCTCGGTTTCAGAGGGCGTGGTAAAACTGTACGTTTGTGATGTCACAAAAGGCTGGGCTTCCTTATAAATGAGCATGCCCTCCCCCAAGCTCTGCTTCTGTGTTTAAGTTGTTAGCAAGGAAAATATACATTTGTTTAAAATTCCTAACGGCGCCACCATCAGGCACAAGTGGTTGGAGTTCCTGATTCCCTAGGGTAGCTGGCCTGGAAACACCTTGGTGTCCTCCCAGTGGAGGAGCTGGAGGAGGTGGCCATGGACAGGGAAGTCTGGGCTTCCCTACTGAGACTGCTGCTACCCAGACCCGGATGAGCAGAGGAGAATGGAATGGAAATTATAAGGCATCTTTGAGTAAACCTTGACTCGTTTTTGGTATCCAAATTATGGTCACCCTACACCAGTAAGAATTAATACTTTTTTGCATTGTGTTCAAGTAACTATACTTCCTGTTTAGAGCAAATTCATTTCTACACCTCCTCTAAAAGTCCAACAGATGTTCCACTGATGCCTAATGGGCCTGCTTGAGCAATGTGCAAGGAAGTGTGGAGGGCAATTAGTTGCATGTGGCTCTGATTAGCACTGATTTCACTACAAAACTGAATGCAATATCAAGAGCAACACGCTTGATGACTGCCGAGGCTCTTTTTTTTTCCTCAATAGACCGCAAAACGGTTGAATGTTGCAGACTTCCAGGTCATCACAGGTAAATTATTAATTTGTAACAAGGATGTCCCTGGTCAGGCCGTATGCAAAAAGCCAGCATAGGGCAATGCATATGAAGCTAAAATAAGCGGCTACACATGCATGAACTTGCCCTGAAAGAGGCTTGCTTACTCTGTGATCTCATTCTTAAATGAAACCAATTTGCCTAGAAATTGGTTCTAAGGCCTAATGCTGAACTCTGTACACCACAGCTCCACACACACACACACACACGCATCCGCTTTTGCAAACACACTTTCACAGTCACACTGCTTCCAACCCTTCAAATCATGTTTGACTTTGAAGTGCTAATTTTGGAAGTTTAGCCAATTTTTATTTGCTGCTTTGAAATGTATCCCCTAAGCTGCTGCACCAGCAATGAAATATACAGACCTTTACAATGAGGGATAAGTGACCAAAATGAGAAGCGTCTGGTTTTCTTCTCTCACATTATATAACTGTGAAAATTCCCCACATAGCAGTTTCCCCTGTGCCATCAGTGCCTCAATTCATATTCCAAAATGCTATACAGACTTTTTAACTCGCTCATCCCTCAACGCCTCCCTTGTTGGACCTAATTTAGGATCTGAACAATACAAACTACGCCTGTCTTTCATCAGTTTGGCATTACCATGTCATGCTTAAAAGTGTTTTAGAGGACATTGTTACATCCAATATTGTCGCCCATAGGCCTCAATTTATTCCAGTGCATCAGGTCAGTTTAGTCATTAAACTGTGTGTGACGGCCACTTGAGCTGGATTGTACCAAAAAAAACAGACAGAAAAGGGTTTTAGAGTAGTAATTTACATTGCAAGTGTTTACCTGCGTGAAGGACTCCGAAATGACCTCTATCCATCATTTATGTCCTTTTGCAGGATGCGTGATGTTATAATGTAAGTAAATAAATACAAAGTCAAATAATAACAATAAGCTGTGAAAGTGGGGGATTTTTCCAGGTCTGAATTGAATTGTATTCTGAAATAAGTATAAATGATGTTCAGAAGAAGAGTTGTTATTGTGTGGAAGGAATGAATGAATTTAATTTAAAGTGCTTTGTGGATTGTTTAGCTAGAGTAGGTAGATACAGTGCATACAGTAAACTCACCAACATTTAAATGTTCAGCTTTCAACTCTATTTTTCCAACAGGGAGTAACAGAAATCCAAATGATTCAGCAATTAGGCAATATGTCAACCACAAAAAAGTAATTATTATAGTAATAATTATTAATAATTCTTTGAAAAAACACAGTTAGAGCGTTACGGAGCGATGTTTAAACCGTGATGTAGCGAGGGACTCTGTACTCCAAATATAAATCTTAAATGTTTGAAGTTTATGTTGAGATAAATGTGGGCTTTACATTGGATTTGAATGTTTTACAATTCGGAGTTTTGGGTAGGCTTTGCTTTTTTTCGGCAAATTTTCAAAAATTTATTTCCACTGGCCGATTTGACTTATATCATCGAACACAACCAAAATGGCTTTAAAATGAACTGAATGGATTTTCGTAGGCTCACCTGCCCTGCACAGGGTGTGGCCAGCGCCCTTTTTTTCATGAGCGCTGCAGTCCGGCGCAGCACAGCGCACCCACACCTCCATCCATCCCACCGGCACAAGTGGCAAAGAGGTAGAGGAGAAGGGATGAGAGGGTTTAACACAGACGAGTGTAATCTTAGCAAAATGAACGCCTCTCATTGCCTTAAAATGCACAGGGCCCACTGGACTGCGCATCAGAGCCATGTGAACCACCTCTGTTCCTGACATTAAACACAGAAGCAAGCTAATCCAGGCATCGTGCTTGTGATCCTCCTGCAGCCCTTCTCTGTCGTCGCCTTTGATGGTATATTCTCGGGATCTCCTCCTCATGCTCCTTGCATGTACTCCATCTTTTCACATTGTCACAATAAATTGTGACAAATATTCACATCTATGTATTTGTTAATCTGTTCTTTTAAACCACTATTGGTTACATACTGTACACTATCCAATGGTGTTCTTATATTTTTTGGTTGAAAAAAAGACAGATCACATCTTTAAGACATAAAAACAATAACACATTCTTCACTTTAATGACAAGGGAGAAATGCAAAGATGGGAAGCTATTCATTCATTGTCTACCGCTTATTCTCACAAGGGTCGCAGACGAGCTGGAGCCTATCCCAGTTGAGAGGCGAGAGCCAGCCAATCACAGGACACATATAGACAAACAACCATTCACACTCACATTCATACCTATGGACAATTTGGAGTCGCCAATTAACCTAGCATGTTTTTGGAATGTGGGAGGAATCCGAACTCCAACCATTTGTGCCTGCGTCTTTATGAATCGTAAACAAATGTGGTGTTCCCCTTTGAGGTATGGCTAGAGCTTGGGTGAGTGCAGAGTGTTTATATGCAGTATAGGGAAGTCCTTCTCGCTGTGATGTCACAAAGGAACAGTTTTACCACGCCTTTTCAAACAGAGCATTTTCAGCCATCCCAAACTTATTTCAGGGCTCACTTCCAAACCTCATTATCTGAAACGTTGGCATCGTTTAACACGAGAATACGACATTATAACTACTAGTCCACCGTGCAGCCAAGATGGTAAGCTAACCACAGTTAATTTATTTTGGAAACAATAAAACCACTTTAACTTTAATAACAAATGGTGTCTTACTGCTACTTCCGGACTGTATTCTTATTTTCTTTTCACACTCTTTTCTTCATGAAGTGGTTCCTTCCTTTGGAATAAAAAATGAGCAATCGGTAAGGAAAAACTCACGAGCGGTAGAAACTTGATCAGATAGTTGCTCTATGTGAGTGTGCGGTTATCTGCTTAGACCGCTTGGATGTATTAAGAGAAAATGAGAATAACGAGTGGGATGTATTTGCTTGGGAGGTTATTATTATCACCATAATGGTTGATATTGTTAGAGGGGCTACATTCACACAATTAAATAGATCCGATTGGCCCCTGAGCGAGCAGCCCAGCTAATAACGCAGTAGGAGAAAAGCTCTGGGGAGAGAAGATTTGGAATGTGGGCCCCTGCACTTCTAGCACTGTTATGCTTTAGCACAGTCCTGCTGGACTTGGCAATAAATTGCTTTGGTAATCAGCTTTTTTTTCAAAAGCTTATTTACTGCTTGTTGTGTGCTCATTGTAGTCTTCAATGAAATATAAAATTGGAATTTATTAATGTACGATTTCATAGTTTGGAACAATATATATATAGAGAGAGAGAAAGGGTGACAGCGTCAGGGTTTTGTGGGGTTCAGTTCTTTTCCAAAGAGTTGCTGTTGGCCTTTTCCCTGATGGATAAGTGAAATAAACCGATGTGGCATTAATGATTGATGGATTCACTGCTAATATTAAAAAGTGGTTGAAACAAAGTACATGACAGTCCACACAGCCAGCACAAATTAGATCTCAGTTGCACTGACATACTTTCTGCTTGCAGGTAAAGGATGCCTCATATATGATGAATTAATTGCAACAGCCTGCCATCTGTGTTTTAACACATTAAGTAGCTCACAAAGTGGGATGCTGTTTGATGTGCACCTTTGTCTTGATATTTCTTCCTTGATTAAGCACCATAACAACAGCACATCCTCCATTTCTCTTTTAATTTGGGACCAAAGCATACTAAGACATTGAGCTTGACTTCAAATGTTGACCATTCCCATTAGTCAAGGGGATGTCTTTCTTTTTTATTTTTTTGAGCTATCTTTTTCTTTCTCTATCACACACACACACACACACACACACACACACAAGACCAGGCCAGTAAGCAAGCATCAAGCGTTCAGATAAAAATTGATTCCAGTAATTTCTCACCTGAGATCCATCACAGTGAAAGGCTTTAAAAGGTCACACATGTAATAAGTTCCTATGGTCTCAGTCCTTCAAATAATAGGCCTTTAGTCTGCCAAGGAAGGCTGGTATATAGAAATAATTGAGTAGTCTGCGGACCATTTATTTCATCCATGTGACTCGGTGACAGTGCAAGGCCTGCTGGGCTCAGGGAGGTTGTTCTGGATTCTTTTCTGCAGACGGGAAATAGTTTGTTTCTCAAAAGCGTGCGCCTCCAACTTTGCAGCGGCACAGTGGACCACTGACACCCCAACACCCTCCATCGCATCGCTTCAAATTGGAAAAATGAAAAGAACATGACATGACAGAAATGGATGCCTGGAAGCAGTTATTAAATTAAAAGCCTTCTTGGTATTTTTGATTAACTTGTAACCCTGACTTGGAGGCCATCAGGGCTTTTTATCTATCAGGAAGGAGGCGGTAGAAGGTAACTGGTTTAGTTGCGGCTCTTCAATTTTACCACTATAATGCAGCCCATCTTCAGCGGTTGATCTGCAAACATTTGTGTGAATATAGTCAAGATGACTTCAACTGAAGATTTGTGGGGGTCGGCCTCTGCAATTTATTCATGTCCTACTAAAAAAAAAAAAACCCTGACAGTTGTGTAATTAAAAACTAAAAGGTCTTACATTCAGCCCGAACAAACGATGAAACAAAGTAATTAACTATGAAGAAATGTCACATCCTTCAGTCCATTTTGATACAGTAGGCTATTTGAATAATAATCTCCTCTGTGATGCCTCTTATAGAGCACCCCACCCTTTTCACTCTCTTTCTCTCTCCAGCTATCTACACATCAACGTATCCTTCACCATTTGAAAGGAAACGGGAGCAAGCTTCCATCCAAATGCATGTCACTGAGATGAACAGCTCCATATAATCGCTCTATCTGTGATGAATCCAGGAAGATGGAATGATCTGTCCTGCAGTTTAAGTCAAATACGCCTACTGAAAGGAGGAAGACCCTGTTATGAACACTGGATGGACATTTTGGTTTTTTGATTGCAAAAAACAACATGTTTCCCTGTTGTGGATCCTTTGTCAGAGCTTGGAGATCTTTGGTTGAAAGTGAATGAGCGCGGGAAGGAAGGGAAAGCCGGTGTGTGGCTGCCTTCCTTTGCACTTCTGCTTGTTGTATTCTGTTGTTGTAACATCAAATGAAGAAAGATTAAAACTTTTACAAGTTTGTAAACTGTGTTATGCTGTGTTAGTGCCGGAATATTGTAGTCAAAGACCCAATTGCAAGTAAAAATGTATATTTATTGCTTTTTACAGCATTACAGCATAGCAACAGCAGTAACATATGCAATGCTCACACTATGAGCATGCCCACAAAAGGTGCACCTGAACTAAATAGAAGTGTAACGAAGATTGGAAACAGGTGCGGGTGATAAGCGCAAAGCAGGAGAACACAGAACAGGGCAAAGCAGGAAGTATTACAAAATAAGAGCATGAAAACAGGAACTAAGGCATAAAAAGTGGAACACACAAATTGTGACAGTACACCCCCTTCAAGGACGGATCCCAGATGTCCTAGAAGTCCAAAGTCAAAGAAGGATGGTGGCCTTCGAGGGGCGGCCTGGACAGTGAGTCAGGGGTAGGAGACAGGACCCCTGTGGGGTGTGGCCTAGAGAAGTGGAGTCTGAGCTGCACCATGACAGGAACTCCAGACAAAGATGGCTGACGTTTGTGGATATGCCAGGACAAGAGTTGGAGGCCACTTGTAGTTTGGGGTGGCGTAGAGGCAGGAAGTGTGGAATCAGGAACAACTAGCAAGTAAGCTACTAACATTAATCCATCTCACGAGGGTCGCGGGCCAATCACAGGGCACATATAGACAAACAACAATTCACACTCACATTCATACCTATGGATAATTTGGAGTCGCCAATTAACCTAGCATGTTTGCTAGGTTAAACCGGAGTACCCGGAGAATTCACACTCCCATTCATCTATGTTATGTTATGCTTATGTCATCATCTGTGAACCAGGAACATACAGACTGAAACACAAACAGAGTCCTTTTTAAATCGTATTAATACGTAGTTCAGCCTCTCCTGAGCACCATGCTAGTTTTATTGTGACATTAGCTGCAGACAGATGTGTGACCTTGCAGCTTGCTAGCAAGTGTAGACTTGACTTGACCGGGCGATATTTCCACGCACTTACATGTCATAATAAGACTCCAGTGTTTCCGCCCTTCAAAGAAGCTTTTTACACACAACATGACAGGTTTAGAAATATGACTTAAAGCAGAACAGATGGCTCTTAAAAGTAAAATACAGTAATTCAATCTGGCTAATGGGAGGAAAGCCACAAACGGCCCCATTCTCATTTCTTTGACTGAGAAACTCAGAATTGCTTCTCGGGCTTTGATGCTCAACCTCTCCATGGTAGTGTGTTTGTGTGTCGGCCATGCATATTATAAGACATTTAAAAGGAAAACAGTGTATGTTTACTTGGCATGTTTGGCCATGTGCACAGACAGGAGCTATTAGTGCCAAGACAGAGTGGGGAATATATTGTAATTGATTGTTGCAGGAGCCATCTCCAGAGTTGCATTCGGCACCTTGAAGCTGGGTGAAATGACGGCTTTCTCAGCATCACAAACCCACTGTGACGTGTATTTTTGCTAAACTGTTACCTTACACCGTTTGAGCTCGGTTCCTGCATTTGTTCTTCATAGTGGGGAGTACAATCCATTTTCTGACCATCTGGGGCCCTTTGTTTCAATTAAGGGGTGTCAGTTACAGGAAAATGGTTTGAAATTCATATTCCCCGCATGTCTACAAATCAGTAATAAGATGTTAATTTTACCCTATTAAAATCTGTGTTTTCCTGCAAAGGTAATTTGGTTTGATTAGTTTAGAAAAATACAGCAATTTTGGTACAGGAAGGGATTTATCCAACTGCTTTTTCCAATCGTCATTGCACGATGAAGACAAAACACTGCACTGTCTGGAACTGATTTGATTTCACTCCTTTTTTGTATATTTATGTTACCATCTCCAGTTACTGCTGTTTTTTTTTCTTGTAAGCTTTGCCTAATTGCTCAGTGGATCAAGATGTGGAGTTACATTTCATAAAAAGTTGGAACTGTCTGTTCTACATTACAGAAAAGACTACCAAAATAGCTTACGTTTACACAAAGGCATCAGTGCTGATTACACGTAAGTCCAATACCCATTCTCTAGCTGTAGGATATTGAATTTGCAGAAAATTGCTTTTATTGCTTGGACACTTGTATGTCAGTCTTTGGAATGAGATATATGAACCTTGATTGTTGACAGGTTTTATTAGCTTAATACACTTTGTGATGTATAGCATAATAACCCAGCCGATGACTGTAGGGTCTTACTCTTAATATTGCCTGGCAAGTGGATCAGGCAAAATTATTGTAATGAACCCAAATTTCCATACAACAGCGAAATGAGTTCATTACTCTTAAGTTAAGCTGGTGAGGTAAGCACAAGATAATTGATGATTTTAAGATTGGTTTTATGCAGAAAAAGAGTTGAAGGCGTTGGTGCTTTGTCCGATTCATCACTTGCAGACCGACGTTATGTTCCTCTTAGGCAGAGAAGCTATTGGATTTTTGTGGGGCTCCACCTACAAATGAAAGCAGCCATTTTGGCACTGCTACCAGACAGACTGTCAAAGAAGTGATGGCATGCTAGACAAAAACTTCTACATAACTTGTCTGTATTATCCATCCATTTTATATGGGTTTATATGGGTCACAGGGCACATATAGACAAACAACCATTCACACTCACATTCATACCGATGGACAATTTGGAGTCACCAATTAACCTAGCATGTTTGTTAGGTTAAACCGGAGTATCCGGAGAAAATGCACACATGCAGAGGGAGAACATGCAAACTCTACACAGAGATACCCAAGCAGAGATTTGAACACAGGTCTTGCTGACTGATCCACCAATATTATGTAAGATTATTATATAAGACAAATAAAAGTGCACTAAAGTAGATTGGGATGGGTTACCATACCTTCAAAATTATTAAGGTTTATTTTATGGTAAGATAACCTGCTGGCCAGCACGGCGCAAAGTGGTTAGCGCGCAGACCTTGCAGCTCGGATACTCGAGTTCGATTCCACCCTTGCCCTTCTCTGTGTGGAGTTTGCATGTTCTCCCCGTGCATGCGTCGTTTTTTTCCGGGTACTCCGGTTTCCTCCCACATTCCAAAAACATGCTAGGTTAATTGGCGACTCCAAATTGTCCATAGGTATGAATGTGAGTGTGAATGGTTGTTTGTCTATATGTGCCCTGTGATTGGCTGGCGACCAGTCCAGGGTGTACCCCGCCTCTCGCCCGCAGTCAACTGGGATAGGCTCCAGCACCCCCGCGACCCTCATGAGGAAAAAGCGGTAGAAAATGAATGAATGAACCTTTAAAGCTGGCCGCACGGCACCAAGTGGTTAGCGCGCAGGCCTTGCAGCTCGGATACTCGATTTCGATTCCACCCTCGCCCTTCTCTGTGTGGAGTTTGCATGTTCTCCCCGTGCATGCGTGGGTTTTCTCCGGGTACTCCGGTTTCCTCCCACATTCCTAAAACATGCTAGGTTAATTGGCGACTCCAAATTGTCCATAGTTATGAATGTGAGTGTGAATGGTTGTTTGTCTATATGTGCCCTGTGATTGGCTGGCGACCAGTCCAGGGTGTACCCCGCCTCTCGCCCTAAGACAGCTGGGATAGGCTCCAGCACCCCCCACGACTCTCTTGAGGAAAAAGCGGTAGAAAATGAATGAATGATGAATATTTATATTTTCCGACAAAGGAGACCAGGGTTCAATTCCACCCTCGGCCATCTGTGTGTGGAGTTTGCATCTCCTCCCTGTGCATTAGTGGGTTTTCTCCGGGTACTCTGGTTTCCTCCCACATTCCCAAAACATGTTAGGTTAATTGTCCATAGGTATGAATGTGAGTGTGAATGGTTGTTTGTCTATATGTGCCCTGTGATTGGCTGGCGACCAGTCCAGGGTGACAGCCCGAAGACAGCTAGGACAGGCTCCAGCACCCCCGCGACCCTTGTGAGGATAAGCGGTAGAAAATGAACGAATGAACTTCATCCCAGTATTCACACACTGTCCTGGATCACGTACGCCTAAATGTTAAACATGACAAACAACTCATTTTGTGGAATCAAGCATCCCAACAAGCATCCCTCGCCATGGTGACACCCAATAAAAAAAGGACGATGGTGACAATAGCACATCAGAAAGTCATCTTCTTCCAGTGTTAAAGCTATAGGGTGTATTCTTTAAACAACGTATCACTCCAAGGTTAGCGGTGGCTGTCTGGTCTTGCCAGCTGTCCACTGAGGACTGCTTCAGTGCATCCTTTAAATCAACTGATTATGCTATCTATCAAGCCCAGCTGTCAGCAGCATTTAAACCTTTGTCAAACCCACCATACATTGTGCTCTGCAGTAACCCAAGTAATTGCACTTTTGTAATCCAACACCTCAGCATTATTTATTTGCCTTGTATTTCCCTTATAATGGCAAGCAATGCCATTCATTTTGTCCTAATATTTTAGGAGCTGTACTGCGTTGGTTGAGGGGTCTTTCCGAGACTCAAAACAACAGTATGGGAAAATAATATTCATGTCACACTTACATTAAGCTAAAAAAGACAAATTTAGAGATGCCAAATGTTTTTTTTTCTCGTCGCTAAGACACAAACAGGATGCTGGCAGCTACAAAGATTCAATTATAAAAAGTACAGAAAATAATTAGAAAAAATAATAGCACTTGAAAAAAAATGCCCCTCCAGGATTTGTGCACAACAATAAATCCGTTAATTAGCTCATTAATATTCAATTGGGGTCAGTGGACTTAATGGAACCTTTTTCATGGGCCAAGGAAATGTTTAACACTCAGTTTCTCCTTTGCCTGGTCTCATTATCAAGTATGCGCAGGCAGGCCTTATCAGCCCACCAGATGGTGAGGAACAATGCAGCACCATTATCGTCTTACAGCAGCGTGTGTGCCTTGTAGCCGCTGTGTGCCTGGGACAGTGAAGTATAGATACTGAGGCATTTAGTGTAATTGATATGTGGTATATATTGTATTGTTTAGCCCTGTTTGTTTGCTCTGCTGCTATTCAAGGCGAGAGGAGAGGCGAAGATTGATTTTCACCGCAGCTATTTCTGCTCTCACCACAGGTCACAGATAACTTGTCAACGCAGGTTTTGGGGGACGGTGTTAAATGCATCAAGGCTAAACTCTCCCGGGCGTCGCAAGGGGGAAGAGGGAGTTTCATCTCTGCAAACGAACCTCTTGTTGCTCTTAGCTTGTGCTCGGAGACAGATGTTTTATTCAACAAGTATTGAAAGACGCAGGGATGTCCGAGCAAAGCCTTTTTGAGTCTCTGCTGTGTTGGCTTTTTTTTTTTCCTTTGCTACAGTCATACAAAACATCCTGGAGAAGGATAACCTTCAAAATTAGAGCAAGTCATCAATGCTTAATGACAACATCATGATGGCTTGTGAATGATGCCAGACATGAGCAGCATATATATTATCCACACTCACGTCATTAGGTCAAATACATAAAAAATACAATAAAGTGCTTGTAAGGGATGCTGCAGCTTTTTTATGCCATATTCTGAAAATTTGTGGTCAATTTCCGAATTGGTTAACTATTGAGGAATTTTGGCGATTCCAATGTACTGCAATTTTGACTGACACTTAATTTAACATTGTGTTTATTATTGTGGTTTTGGTGGTGCCCTGCATCACACCAAACATCACCACTCGGAATTTTTGAAATTTTTTGAAATACCAAATGTTCAATTTTCCATTCAAGCAACACTATAGTCCACGCAATATGATATCGCATGAGCATGGATTGATAATGACTAAATACATCTTCAGCATTTCTGTCATATTCATTTTAAGAAAGGATAATTATTTCTTTTCATCAGAGCACATTATTGGCACACAATCCAGTTGTTCCTCTCTTCATTAGGATCCTTTCAGATAAGCTACCAAAGATGATCAATGTCCAACCCTCGCCTGATATCATAGAACAGTCCAAGCTGCTTTCAAAACTGCTCCCTGTGAAAGATCCACTCGATTTTGATTTAATTGACTTCCTGCATCAGCCTATCATCAGTGTGCAGGGCCAACTATAATTATTCATGCATGCCCAATTGTGCAGGAAATGACATCGTCAAAGTTTGAACGAAGAGCCAGGTTTGATTCATAAGGGTGGGATGATCCCTAAAGCCTTCGTTGGGATCTTTCACAGACGTTAAGAACTCCACACTACGTATGCTATAAAGCAGGGCAAATGTGGCCCGCAGGACACTAGTTTGAGGCCCCCGCCTTGATATGAAAGTTTAATGTTAGTGCGGCCCGTGCAAGTTTGATATGGATGCTGTATGGTATCATGTACCCAGAAAAAAATATTACGTTTGATTAATGTTCATGTTAAAGGTTAAATAACTGTTAATAGTTATCCTCCCTATCCGTGTGGAAGTGGTAAGTTTTTGGCTATTTAAGTTTAAAGGAAATAACTTGAAGGCTACCGTTTAGGTGGCTAGCTCTCTAGTTTGCGAGTTAGCATGTGTCTCAAGACCCTGCAGTTGCGCAATATGTTGTAAATAAAAAGAATATAAATGTGACTATAGTCGTGTTTTGTCATGTCTACAGGGCTCTAATAATGCTTTGTTCATTTTAATCTGAAAAAAATAATTTGTCTACCCACCAACTATATGTGGTTTCTTAAGTTTTTATTATTTGGTGTTTTATTATTATTATTATTATATTATTATTATTATTTATTTTATATTTATTTATTACTGATTGATTGATTTTCTTTATTCTTGATTTGTTTATTTATTTTTCATCTTATTTTGTGTAGAAAAATAAAAATTAAGATATTTGAGAACAGTGGAATGTTTTATCAGAGCTTTTCTTGTAGAAAATCGGAACAAAAGCAAAGTTTATTCATTTTTCTGTTTTTAGTAAATGCGTTTTTTTTTTTTTTTTTTGGAAAACCTGATGCGGCCCAGCCGCGCCCAGACCCTAGCTCCAGTGGCCCCCAAGTAAATTGAGTTTGAGACCCCTGCTATAAAGTCTGTGATTTTAGGTAAATAAACCAATCTGTTAAAAAAAATCTGCATTCCTTGACATGCAAATTGATGCCACTTGTTCCAAAATATTCAGCACATTTTTATCAGCATATTTCCATAACACTGGATTAATGCACCTCAGTTTGGAAGATAAACCGTGACATCATTATTCCCCAACAACATGCTCCAACTCTGCTATCGATCATTAGATCTACAATAAATAATTGCCAACCTTTTGTACGCCAACATGTTCAGTCTCATCCAGGCTTTCTTTCTTTCTGAGGCAACATGGAGGCTGTTTGTCTGTTTGAAGCATCCGATTGGAAAGAGATAAGAGGAGCTGCATTTGTTCTTGGCTTATTTATTTTATTGACACCCCTCTACCTGCAAAAGGAGATTATTTGATATTATATGTTATCACCGGAAAGGAAGAACATTTTTCAACTCATTGGTGCAGAAAAACACATAGGCTGGACTCAATGACTGAGAGGAGATTTATTTCCCACGTCTCCTTGACAACTAAGTGAAAGTTAAGATGGAACAAAACAGAATTGAATTCACCTGGCTGGAACAATGTAAGCATACGGATTTAACAATGACAGCCCTTCTAAACAAATAACCGAGGGATGATTTTGCGAGCTGAGAGCAACCAGAGCAGAATGCCTGGAATTGAATGTGCTGAATGTGCCATCCTGCAAATAGAGGTGATCCCAAATCATGTGCTTAAAGGTTGCTGCTTGAGAGCCCAGGTGTCATGGATAATTCCCGCTCAGATAGCTGGAGCGCTCACTATCTCACCCCATTCGCTCTCTGCTAGCTTAGCTTTACCTCTGTCTAACCGGCCAGTTGCTATCCTATTGATCCCCCTCCCGTTCCTCAAAGCTACAAACAGCCGACCCCCTTCCCTTAGCCGAAGCATCGAGCTGTGGGCAATTGGAGCAGAGCATACTCCCCACTGAGGGCCAACTGGGATTTGACAAAGTTAAACACCTCTCCAGCACAAAATTCCAGCCTGGGCAGCAGAGAGTGGATTCTGTCCTCATCCCAATCCTCAATCTCACCTGATCAGAGGGTCAGCCCCAACGTCATCATCAGAGTCGTCTTTCTTGCACATCTTGCACTCTTTGATGCTTTCCAATAGCTCCTGATGAGCTCAAACACTGCAGTCAACAGATTTCACTGCTCAACTTGACTTTAACAATGTACGTTGTCGGGACTTACCTATTTTGACTATGAAGCCCTATAAAAAAAACTCGAACGTTTTATTGTTTGATATACATGCTGTGACCACGCATTAACAAGTACACTGATGATAACATGTAATACTTACAGTAAATTAGACATAAACATAGACTTTCTTTGTTGTCATTGCACAATAACACAGCAATGAAATTGCCAACGAAATGTCAACCCATGTAATAATAAATAATAATGTGAAGAATAAATAGATGACATCAAATATAAACAATGTACAGCGTAAACAGTAATTTGTACAAATAATTTAAATAATTTAGAATAAATAACAATAATTTAAGTTTTGCATGTGCGTGTGGGCAGGTAGAGGGGCTTATTTGGCACTGAGCAGTCTGATGGCCATGGGGAAGTAGCTGTCTCTAAACCTGGTTGTTCTAAAGCGGATGCTGCGGAGCCTTCTCCCTGACGCCAGGCCAAGAAAACAGTCCATGCTGGGGGTGTGTGGGGTCAGAGTAGATCCGACGGGCTCTTGATACACAGCGGGTGTTTGCTATGTCCTTAATGGGGGGGAGCGGGGTGCCAATGATCTTCTCCGCTGTCCCCAATTGTGGTATTTTGTTGAATTAAAACATTACCCAAACCTCTTTCCTGATTTCACATCCCCCATATAGCTTACGCTACTTGCATCAACAACAGCAGAATAAATACAGCAACAACACAACAATGTCCGCCCTCATCGGGATTGCTGTATGTTCCAGCACAAGACCTGTACTCCAGTCCTTGGGTAAAAAATGCTGACAGCAAAGGAGCATCTTGTTTAGTCCTCATAGCAAAATTGAGAGCTCGGTAGCCACTCTTTTAACTATTGTTAGCTAGCTCATAATAAAGGGGACCTATTACACCATTTTCCGTCCCTTTGTATTGAGTTGTAGACTCCTATAGAGCAGCTCCATGTGATAACCAGCACAGAAAACGTTCTAGATCTTCCAGAATCTGCACCTATTCCACGTAGTCTTTGGATTTTGTGCTTCCCATGAAAACTGTCTAATTTATTCCACCAACGGCCCACCTCCAGGCACACACACTCCGCTGTGGTTGGTCAAACTTCCAAGTGTTTAGGAGGACTTCCGGTGTTGTGCCGCTAGCTGCTTCGCTAGCTTTAGCATTTTAGCGTTAGGTTTTCTCCAGCATCGGTAACCCGGGGAGACCCACTGATTGTGGTGGGAAATGGCTATTAAAAACCATGCTTCTTGTAGGCACACTCTATAATGCTACATAGACCACCAGTTTTGGTCCATTACTTAAAAATAAAATGCAGTCAGGACACTGATGAATTATGACTTATTACTTGTACTTCTGACTATTCGACATGTCAGGCTTCAGCAACAGTTTGTCGGCTAGTCCAGCATACTGCATACTGGTCCATATTCACGAAACAGTCCAACACTACCTTCACACTGCATGTCTTCTTACTTTCCCCTTCTTTCCACACAAAGAGGCTAACGAGTTAGCACGGTAGCTTCCCATGCTTGCGGCAGCCATCTATTATGCCCCTGCACTAATCCCAAACCCTGAGCAATGTGGTGTAAAAGAATAACAGGAGTGTAAAGGTGATTATAGGGGTGTTATTTCATGTCTACAGTGCTCTAATAATGGTAAAAATCATATTTACAAAGTCATGACCAAATTTTCTATGCTCTAACTACAAAAATATTCTATTCAGTATTGAACCCTACTCTCACGGTCAGGGCTGGAATCAGTTACAGTAACTGCGATTAACGAGATACGGTTGTAACTGTGTCAGTGAACTGTAACCACTACCACATAATATAATTGTACTAGCAATATTACTTAATGACCTTCAGAAAAAAAGGTTTAAAAATGCAGAATGTGAAATAAACAATGAAAGCCTTGCCATGTTATGATCTGTGGTGATCCATAAATTCATCTAACATATAGATAAGAGATTAATTAGCACCTAGTTTCATGAATCAGGGTATTTCCTGAATCCCAAATGGAAGCAGCTAATAAAGCCCATCCCTGACCTTTGCCCTTTATCTGTTCGTAGCGGCAACACAACCAGGAGCTGGGCTATTTAAGGTCATATCAGCGTAACAAAAAGAGGCGCATGTTTACAAGCACAAGACAAGCACATTACGCTCAAACAATGCAACACAGCCTCCAATCATGTGCTGCCTTTTACTCGCTACATCCCACCCCCTCAGGGTTAGCAGACCTTCCTTCATGTTCAAAGATTATCTGTTAATCCAAAATGTGCAGGAGCATGAGACGACATCGAAGGGACGCCACTCTGGGGGAGGGAGAGATGCATGGCTTTATTTGTTTGTTGGCTTTCCTATTAATCCATTGCAACGCAGAGCATTTCCCCTCCTTTCTGGCCATGTGTAAATGTTTTAGAGCCATTAAATGAGAGATGAAATTTTCAATGGATAGCATGTAAAAGTATTAATTGTAAAGACCATTATTTGGTGTCCATGAGGCTGAATCAGCTTAGGCACTCCATTCCTCCATTTGCATACAAAATGCTTTATTTTGGCAATCAATGAAAGTGCTCCACTGTATGTGCGGCTTATCACATGCTTGCAGGAAATGGATTCCTTAGCCATCTCGTTAAATTCTGTTGATGCAGAACAATTTGAAACATGGCACAGGCGGCAATGACATTTAAAGATGCCTCGGCTTAATTATATTTTGCAAACATTTGGGGATGTTTGTCCTCTGGGATAAAGTGCCTCCACTACAAAGTTAACTTGTTAATAATTCAAAACCAATCTCTCTTTTTTGTGTTGAGCACCATCATTATCTTCCGTTAGTGCTGGTTAAGGACATTCAAGGTGCCACAAACACACTGGGGAGACATGCTGCTGTTTAAAATGGAGCACAGTGACTTCAGCTAAAGCAGCAAATGAATTCAGATCTTTTGTCTTTTATCATGTTTTGGTCAATTTAGAGGGATCAAACAGCACTCCCTTATTAACGCTCAATGAGAACAGTGATCTAAAGCTACAGCCCAAATTCTGCCTTTATCGCTTTTCAATTACATTTCAACTGGTGGCCCGCGAGCCAAAACTTGGAAGCGAATAACATTTACTGGACTAATAATTAGTACAGAAATCTCATCTCATAACAGCATCTCCGGCATAAGTCACCTTTCGCAAAGGGAATGTTCGAATGTTTTGACATGAATTTGTATGACATCCCAAGATCAGCACTTGGTCTAGATTTCGTTCTTCCAGATAGGTGCTGGGGTTACACAAGTAATGTTTGTTTTCTCAAAACAATATGCATTCAAAAGTGCAAACACATTTCCATCACAAAAATACTTCCTCTAAAAAAAATTGGACCTAACAAATTGCTCGGCATTATATTTGCCTCCCACCGTATCCTTGCGTCTGTCCATTGTTGTGTATGTGACGAAGATGCTTGCATCTTCATCGGCTGTGGAACACACACATAAACAAGATGGCAGCAGCGGCTCCATCGAAGATGCAAGCCGGCCATGATGCTGGGCATCTGATGGCCAGGCCTACACCCGCTGGGCTGACAACTAAATGTGACAAAACAAGCATGCAATCAAGGATCTTTGACCACCTTTTGCAGTACGTCCTTAAAAAAACAATCAAATGCTCCTTTCACAAAGATAGTCTTTAACTAGTGTTCGCGCAGTAGGTCCTTAAAAACAGCAGGGCGCTCCTGTCGGTCATTTTTACAAGACTTCCTTAAAACAAAAAAGTGCCCCTGTCACATAAAGAATCTGTGAGAAGTTGATTGATTGCAACTAGGTGGCTGGGCTCTCCTTTATGGGCGCCACACACAGGATGTGACAAACAACTGCAACTGGCAAAACTTATCGCCAACGCATAGCAAGCAAACACATAGGAGACAATGAATGGCTGTGACCAGCGGCGCACCAGGGGTAGGTGTCCATATTTTCAGCTTGGCGCACCCCAGAGGTGCCCTGAAAGATCCAATTTCAATGTAACCAGCATGTAGATTTTTGTATTAATTGTCCCATCAGATCAAAGATGGCAGCTGACAGTATGATGCCAACTAATGGGTTCAAATTTTTCAGCCAACCACAAACAGCAACATCATGTGATACGAAGTATGTATTCTTAGCGCAGTGACAATTTCGTGACAAAACAAGCTCGCCAACTTCGACTTGGTCTATTCTTGGCGCAGGCAAAGCGCACCCAACACAGTGGTAAATTGGCTGACAGGCACACAGTGCAGACACGTCACTGAGGCGTGGGTGCGCAGCACTGCGCCAGACTGCGTTGCTCACGAAATTTACAAAGTGCGCTGGCCACACCTCGTTGGTGGGGCATAGGCAGGTGCATACATCCACTCTGGTTCACGGTTCAAGGGTGCACACTCGGTGTCTCTGCCTGTCTCATCCCACATCCATAACCATTTCTCCTTCCAAAAAACATAAGCATTAAAATTTACGATAGAATGTTGGCGGTATTCAGAGTCATACACAGCACATATCAACAGACACCTCATAAGGCATTATTTCATTATTACTTCCACGATGTAATTGCCGGCAGCAGTTGTTTTTTTTTTTTTTTTAATGGTGTATATTAAACAACAAGTTAGATGGTGATTGTTTCTGGAACTGTGGTATTTTGTTTGATATGGATTTCTGTAACATACTTTACTGAACATATTTTTTGTGCCATTAGTGCATTAAAACAAAATTAAACTAGTTTAAATAAAAGCTAACATAATCTGATCTCCTTCCCTTTTTTGCAAAACTCTGTAACCGTGATTTTAATGTTCAGTTGTCTATTCATTTTTATTTTTGTATTATTTTCTGCATGTAAAACTATATTTATAGTCTCTAAAAAAAATTTGTGTTCAAATCTGTGGGTGTCTGGAGCAGATTATATGGATTTACATTATTTTCTATGGGAAAACATGCCTTGGTTAGAGTGCACCACTTTATTTTAACGCTGAGTTTTGATTGACACTGTGAAAATGTTTATTATTGTAGTTTTGTAGAATTGTGCATTTGTAAATTGTATTAATTACACTGACACTGTTCTTGTACTGGATGTCATTAGATTAGGTTCAGTTTTAGTTGAGTTAATTTCTGAAAAGCTTAACAAATGTATATTAATAACATCACATGATTCCATATGCTCAATTCAACATGTCTGTAAAGGAAGGAGGAAGCAGAGCTTATGTAAAAATGTATCTAAGGTAGTGGCCAGGACGTAAATACAATATAGTACCGGTGGTTTTCCTTCCTTGACTTCTTGAACTCCCATTTAAGTTCTCCACAAAAAACATACATGCTATGACTTTGGTTTATGAGTTTTTATTCCTGATTGTCCACAAAGGCAAGACAAATTTAAATGGCATTCCTTGGTGACAGGGTCTGTCCTGCTGATGCTCATAAATTACAGAGAGAGTGCAGAGTGCTGACAGGCAACCATACAAGTAAAAAAAAAAAACTGTCAAGGTCTGGATACCATAAAGCATTTTTTTAGCCCATTAATCCATCTCATTCACTTTTTGCAACCATATTTTTCCCATCAGCGCACAAGGTTCATATTTTGTGACAGTGTGTCCTTCATAGCATCAAAAAGAGGAACAAATTAAAGCCTCTCAAAATATCTACTATAGGAGTATATTGATTTAATATAGTTCCATAAGCCCTTGCACCTACACGCGACATGCAATTTGGAAATAAATTGGCTGATTTAGATAGAGGCATGGAGAGGAGTGGGGGGGGGGGGTAAAAAATGATGTAAACCTGATGTGCTACTGTTGAGTAAGGTGACATTGCACAACAAATCACCTGCATGAAGAGGGAAAGAAAACGATTTCTATTTCTAAAAAGTAATTTTGTTTGGGGAAGGTGCGCTGATTGCCACATATGTGAATCCATTCCTCTCTCGACTGGAGGTGCTTGAGCGCTTTATAAAAGTCAATGCTATATTTTGCTGTTAGCATAATAATCAGAGAGGTCAGACTTTGATCCAATGAATAACACAATCTCATTTATTCCAAGTACACAATAGAAGGCAGGCTGCAATTGACTGTCTCTCTTGTGTTATGCAGTTGCAGCAATAGTTGATTTTTGAAGCCGCGCCGTCTAATGTGTTTTAATCGAGTCCAATGAAGAATAATTAAGTCATTAAAGGCTTGATAGGAGAGAAGCTGGGTAAATAGCTAAAGGGCGAGAGCTGGTATTAACAATATGGAACGCAACGTGTAGAGTGCATTCAGCGTACCTGAGTGGCATCAACAATGAACGTTTTCGTCACTCAGACATCAGCAGTGCGGTATTAACCCCAATTTTTTTCAATATCAGCTGATTTATCATATTTCTTTGTTATTTAATGACAGCAGGTCTCTGTGTTGCAGCTGTATCTCTCCAGGTTACTGCTGTGTGTGTGTGTGTATGTGAGAGTGACAGGAAGAAAAGCTCTGACTTAACTTAGAGAGATGTTGTTTTGCATGTACATATAAACCTCCACTAGGTAGTAGAAATACAGTCATCTTTTGGCACTTTGAATTTCAAACTGGACAGGCTGGAGACAATTATTACCACACACACACGACCACAAGTCTTATTTATGTCTTAAAATGTCTTATTTTTTCAGATTATACACAATATCCATCCGTTCATTTTCCTCCACTAATCCTGCCTCAAAATATTGCGTGTTATTTCATGTCTACGGGATTCTAACAATGTTAAAACTGTTTTTAGTCATAAACAGGTTTTCTATGCTTGAACTACAAACACGTTCCATTTATTAACTCATTGACTGCCAGTCATGTTCAGTGAAGACAGCTCCATACTGCCAGAGTTTTGGGGCATCCATCACTTGCTGCCCGTTTGTTGTCTTGCTGCCTTCACTTGTATCCCCATTAAGTGAAAAGTATTCTCTATTGGATACTCATTATGATTACATAAACTACATTAGTCAAATTCCCCAAATCAATCGGCCTCTTCCATTTTTACTCATGTACGTATGTCAAGTCCCTGTTTACATGCACTAGTTCTAATTCCATCAATGGAACTGGAACCCTCGCCTCTTTGCACTTCAAATTTCTCAGCTTCGCTTGTTTTTTCCAAATATATTAATAAATCAGTGCTGTTTTGCGGTTGACGATGGCCTTCTATTAGTCAAAAAACTTGCATATTTAAACAGAGTTTATGTATTTCTGGCCAAACTGAATCATTTTAGTATAAAAATTAGTAAATGATGAAAATGTGATTATAAGGCATTCAAAAGAGACATTCAAATACATGCTGTTGATTTGGTAATCTATACTAATCACTCGGTGTCAGTAATGTTACAATGATGAGACATTTTTTGAGATTTTTTTTGTCTCAAATTGCTTATTTTCTGTCTTTTATGTTTACCACAGCATATTAAGCAATATAAGTGTAAAGGTGAATGGATGTGATTTCATGTCTAGAAGGTTCGAATACATTTTTTATATCTGTATTTAGAAGGTCATAAACTTGGTTTCTATGCTCTAACTACAAACATATTCAATTTATGAAGACGGAATACTGCTTTGCAAAAATTCACTTATCACGGTTAGGTGTGGAACCAATCAACCGTGGTAAATGAGGGATGACGTTAGGGTATATCACATGGAAACAAAGCATCTTGGTGGCTGGTTATAAATTGGTAACAATGTATGCTGACATGAAGTAATTAACAGCTCTGTCTCTGCATCTCAGAGGAAGTAAGGACCATTGAATCAAGTGCAAAATCATAAACTTGATGAAAAACAACATAAACATGTAAACAATTGTATAAACATTTAAATATAATGGGCTTTCTAACCATTGACATACACTGTATATATTATAGGTTATATACTATAAATACAGTATATCCTATGTCTGGTTTTATCCCCAGAATGCTCCGATAGCAGAGGGAACTGATTCCCAATTGCATGTGTTCATCTGATCCTTAATGACTGAGTTGGCCAGTCAGTCACAGAATATTCTATATATATATATATATATATATATATATATATATATATGCATTCAAAATGTGCTATTAAACTCCTAAAAACTGCAAAATGTACAGAAAATGACTGCAATTCCTAAAGGGTAAATTACAGTACATATTTTTGTGAAAGCTTTTAAATGAAAGCTTAGAATTGAAATCCTGTGATGGTGTATAAAAATCCCTTCTGCATCAAACACTGCAGCGTGACCAACTTACTTTCAACTTGTTCTTGTCGCCAATTTTTTTTTCTTCCCCAAAACAGAGGTATCTGCTTTATTCCACATACTGCAATAATCTTTGTTGGCATCATATGCTGCCTGGCAGTGATAATCTATAATCCATTCATCCAGCGAGGGCACACAAATGCATATTTGTTTCCTGGGATTAAAAGCTTATAGTGGCAGTATGGCATGGCCAATAACGTTCATCCATGGCAGCTACCACTGAAATTTCATCACTATTGCTGAACTTTATATCACATGCATTTTAAAGCAACATTATGTTGTGTTTCTATTGGTGTTTGTGATTGACTGGCAATCAAATGAGTCAGCTGTGATAGGCTCCAGCTCGCAAGTTATCAGATGGATACTGCATCGATGCAGGAAAGATGACTATTCTCTGTGATGTAAATGTCATCAATTCATACACGAAAATATGTATTTTTTGTTTCTCATGTGAGTCTCTTGTGTGCATAAAAAAAATATCGAGGAAGTGATTCTTTCGCGGCCGCACCGTGGTTGAGTGGTTAGCACGCAGCGAGGAGACCAGGGTTCAATTCCACCCTCGGCCATCTCTGTGTGGAGTTTGCATGTGTGGGTTTTCTCCGGGTACTCCGGTTTCCTCCCACATTCCAAAAACATGCTAGGTTAATTGGTGACTCCAAATTGTCCATAGGTATGAATGTGAGTGTGAATGGTTGTTTGTCTATATGTGCCCTGTGATTGGCTGGCAACCAGTCCAGGGTGTACCCCGCTTCTTGCCCGAAGACAGCTGGGATAGGCTCCAGCACCCCCCCCCCCCGACCCTTGTGAGGAAAAGCGGTAGAAAATGAATGAACAAACTCACTCATTTGTTAACACTCCCCCTGTCTGTGAAATATATAAACCAGGGATGCTCAAAGTGGACCTCATTTTTAATGGCCCCGTGGACGGTACATTGTAGGAACAAAATATAAAATAAAAATGGAAAAATTAAACAAAAAAACAGTTGTAATAACCGGCAGCAACAAAAAAACGGACATACAAACCCGGAGCAAAAATAACACTTGCACAAAATTCACGACAAGACTTAAAAATAATCCTTTTATTATTCAGCTGAGTTTAAATGAAGAGTTTTGAACCAGTGTTTAGAACTCTGGCCTGGCCCCTCTGCCTTGTGGTCAGCAAATGAAGCTGTCACATGAAGGTCAGCAGTTCACGGTCCAAGATTAAAATGGTCAGCAAAGCTTTGCTTGAGCGAAATGAAATCTCCCTTCACCGCAGAAATAACACAGCAATAGAGTTGAGCGTCTTTCTTGTAATATTATTATTATTACTAGAATAGTGCGTCTATGTCACAGCCAGCCCTATAATCTACTGGCTCATACAATATTGATCTTGATATGCAATTCATTGCTATGGAGAGTGACTGGACCAGTTATTATTAGTTTAGCCTCCTCACTAGAGATGCTCGATATTGCTTTTTTTTTAAAACAATATTAGATATCGCCCAGCACTTCATTATCGATACTGATATCTATCAGTGCTGATATAGGCAGGAGTGAATTTCAGTCCAAAGGAGAAACTTGGAAAGACCACGACCACGGACACTCACGTGTCATCAAAAAAAATTCAGAAAATACTGTTATACTAATATAAGCCAATAATATATGTCAGTCAACAATAATCTTACTTCAGGCTTAGTGGCAAATAACACGGATTTTATGATATAATTTAATCACACAGTAAAATGCCTTGATGCCTCTGTATTATTTTAATAACAGCAACTTTTCCCCACCACAGTCACTTAGATCTTCATATTTCTTACCATTTTCAAGCAATGCTAAGGTAAGCGAGCTAACGTAACACCACTGGTCACTTCAGTTTTTCTACAATGGAATATTAGGGCCACATTGGAAAAAAATCCATAATCTGAGAGTTTGAGAATAAATCGTAAATTTTGAGACAAAAAGTGATACATTTAAATGTACGTGTTTTTCTCTCTGACATGTATGACAAATGGCACGTAATATTACGAAGTTATTCTCATGAAATTATTACATATTTTCTCAATACGTAAATTATAAATAAAGTCGTTTCAAGAATGAATAGACTTTATTATCAAAAATTTCTTATTTTTGTTTTCTTACATTTCTTAAATCGTAAATTTCAAATGTAACAAAATGGAACTGAGCAGTGAATGCATCACAGCCTAGCGTAAAATTGTAGAATTAGCTTGATACTTTGAAATCATCAATAGTCAGATTTTAGATTTTAGTCATTTTTAGATCATGATGCCGTAACAAAAGCAGCCCATAGCTTTGTTAGACGACACTTTAAGACGTTTGAAACAATGCTTACATATTAGCACACTAACGTAATCACACTTAAAATATCAGGATATAAAAACATAATCAACGCAGCAACCAGCATTTTATTTTGGAATGTTTAGGTCTCGTCACATCATAAGTCACAAATGTAATTCTTTACTTAATACATACATTATTAACTGCATAATAACCTTTGGTCTTTTTATTTTGGTTCACAAGTAAGCAAACAATAATGGACGAGTTATGATACTAATTTAAAGAATCATTAAAGCAGTCTTCAGAAACATACTGTAATTTACAGAAAAATATGATGAATTTTGAAATAATTTTCCCATAAATAGGTCATGAAAAATCAAGTTTATATTATATTTGTGTGAATACAGTAATATTATTTTACCAAATCATGCAATTCTATAGGTTTTCACTTTTAATCGGTATTCCAAACACCTTCAGGTATTCTTTGAAATATACATGTGGGAGTTATTATCCCTGCCCTGGTTATTGCTAATAAGTCCCTAAGGTCCCCATCTACTTGACCTTTGTGCACTTAGGCTTAAATTAAAGGACAAGGCAGGGGTGCTGTATCCTTAAAAATGTCCAAAGACTATTGGAGCAATGCCAAGAATGGTTGAAAATGTAAGGCTGAAAGGCTGAAAGGCTGAAAGGCTATTGCAATTGTTAGGGTTTCTATGCGTTTAGCCTTTATACTATTCACAAAAAGTTCAGTATATGCACAATTGTTAATGGTGTGAAAAAGTGGTTGCCCCGATCCTGATTTCTTATTTTTCTGCATGTTTGTCACACTTCAATGATTCAGATCATCAAACAAAATTAAATATAAGTCAATGACAACACAACTGAACACAAACTGCATTTTTTTAAATGAAACTTTTTATTATTAAAGAAGAAAAGGTCTACTCTCAGCATCATTCACAGACGGAAGAGTGAATACCTAGCTCTCAATTTCTCTACAAAGACTCAACAAGATGCTCGTTTGTAGTCAGCATTTTTTACCTGAGAACTGGAGTACACATCTTGTGCTGGAAGACACAGCCATCCCAATCAGAGTGGACAACGTAGATGTTGTTACTGTATCTATGATGCCGTTATTGAGCAAACTAGCATAAGCATGTGTATCAATGCGCCAAGAAAAGAAGTTTTGGTCGTGTTTTAAATTATCAAAATACGGCAAAATACCACAACTATTACATATTAGAGGCCTTCATAGTCAAAATAGGTGTATCCCAATGACAGCATTGTAAGCTATCTGATATTAACTCTGCACAGAAAAGGGAAATAATTATGTGTTCATGTTTCACATTAGGATTGTGAATGACGGGAAAAATAAAAAAAACTGCAGGTCCCCTTTCAGGCTTGTCTCAATTTAGCCAGAAAACATCTTGATGATTCCCAAGTATTTGGTCTGCTGAGACAAAAGCTCAGAAGGTGTGTGTCCCAGTAGAAGTAACGACGCCTTTCAGAAAAGAACATCAACAGTAACAGTAAAATATGGTGGTGGTAGTTTGATAGGGCAGTTTTGTTGTTTCAGGACCTGGAAGACTTGCTGTGTGTCCGGCCATTTGTTGGTGACCTCACACTGAAAGGAACTTGGGTTCTGCAGCAGGACAATGATCCAAACCACTCCAGCCAGTCCACCTTTGAATGTTTGAAGAAAAACAAAGGACGGCTTTGTAGTGGCCTAGTCAAAGTCCTTACTTTGCTGATAATAAATGAATAAACCCTTTGGGGAACTACTGGAGACCCCTGACTTACCATTTATGAACTCAAAGAGTGGTAACGTAGGTCCTCGTTTATTGAATGTAGGCAATCTTGGCACATTGGTAGCAGAAATGTGGTCGTTACACGTTTTTTGTGAGACTACCCGAGTTAAAAAAAAAGTCATATAGACCCACTGATTGTGGTAGAAAAGGCTATTAGCAACTCCAGTAATTTGAATGCATGGACGCTCCCTGTACGCACACTCTATAATGCTACACAAACAACCGCTTACTTACACAACATAAACACTGATAAATTGTTACAAAAACCTTGCAATTCTGACTCTTCAACATGAACAAGTTATGTAGGAAAGGCATTGGACTTCAGTTTGGCGGATTGTCCAGCTTCAGCCATGTTCACAAAACCCATGTCCCATATTTTTCTCTTGCTGGTTGGGAATCTGAAACTCCAACCACTTCTGCCTGATGTTTGCCTCTTTAGACCAGTTCAAATATTTCCCAGAAGCCATCACTCCATGCTAACAGGGTGAAATCTTCAACAAACAGCAGCGCAGGGAGAGGCCAAGCCTACAATTTGTACTCGGACATGCCCATATAAGGAAATCCGGCTCACTGTGACATCACAGGGAGTCGGTGTTACAAAAAACTCTCTGAAACTAGGGCTCACTTCCAAATTGCGAACCTCATTAGCTGAAACTTTGGCATAGTTTAACACGCTAACACAAGATTTATAGGTCAGAAAAGTGGAAAAAGTATAATAGATTGCCTTTAACTTTGTTGGATGCTCTGTAACAAAAAAAAGAAATCAGGAAGGAAGCAAACAGTTTTTCATACCACTGTATATTTGTCACTACTAGGAATACTTCACTTAACTGAACAAAACAACAATCATTTACACACAATGAGGAGTAAATGAGTTATGGGATTTGGCACTTGCGTCAGCTGTGACTTCCAAAGCGTGTTCATATTTGTGTTTAACTTTTAATTTAAAATGTAGCCTTCTGTTAGCTTTGAATATACATATATAAACCTACTAAAAGTGACAGCAGCAACAATAGCGACGCTGAATGACTTTGGTTTGTATCTGAGCCTGCACTGCCATCTGCTGGTGGAGTGTGAGAAGCACTAGTTCCCGTGCTGCATTCACTGGTTAAAGGATATTCTCGTGCTTGTACTGAAAATCACAATCAATCTCATATGTAGTGAAAAAAAAAACATTTAATATCAACACAACAGCCATTTATTTAATATATTTGAAGATAAATAAAAGTGGTAACTTAAATGCTGTCATACAATTTATAAAAGCCATTTTCCATTTTAATGAAAAGATCATTTTGTCAGATTTTATATCAAAAATCCCAGGCTGTATGTGAGCAGCATCCCTTTCAAGATTGACAGCAGCGTCCCTCTTTGGGGATTAGTCAATAATATGCCAAACAGCCTTTGAAGGCCGCTCATATAATCTCTTCTAATCTGAGCAGGACGTCACCGGATGAGAGATGACAGCTGCGTACATTGGCTATACTGTTCAAGTGAAATCAATGCATGGCGGTCCAGCGAGGCAACATGTCCATCACTACCTGTCAGAAGGTTACTTTGATATCATGTTCCGTCCTCTGCGTGTCTCTCTTCTTGCCCAGGATGTTTTTACCCAGAGCCAAACAGGAAATGGGGCAACCGCACGGTAAGGACATTTTATCACAACATTCTCCATCCACCTTCAGTGTTGTTATTAGTGCTGCTGCCAGCTGTTACATGACACAGTTGAATGAGTTAGGTCATCATAATGAGCAACATGATGTTACATAAAACTCAATAGGTTCTGTAATATTTTTTTATGGGCATGAAAGCCCATATGTTTTCAGTTTTAAATATTAATTCTACAAATAACATATTCTACAATAACTATAACAAGTACTGTATTTATACACAATGAGTTATCATCATTATTATTGTTATATACTGCATACATATGATGCAAACCATCATTATTGTTCATAATAATAGCATTATACATAACTAGTTATCAGTTAAGAGAGGCCATTTATTTGGAATATATTTGGAATATTTTTTGAATATGTGCAGTACTCTAATTTCAACCATTCTTTGTCTTTGGTAGTTGGCCCTGGGTTCTACCCCCCAGGGATGCATCAGGTATTGTCAGATGACCCAGAGCAGTGGGCTGTGGACCCTTTACACGCCCTGACATACAGCATGGAGGCCAGTGCCAGAATCAAAGGCACTGGGCGTGGCAAAAAGTACAACCTGATGGCCCAAGTCATACCCATATATGGATTTGGGATTCTTCTTTATATCCTCTATATAATTTACAAGGTAATTATACCAACTTTATCCCAAAAAGGTAATTCCCGATTGATGAGATGGGTGTTTAATTCTAATTGTTTTTATGTTGGCAGTTGACTTGCAAGGGCAAGAGTGCGAAATCAGGAAAGTACAGTATGACCACTGTGGGGAGGAATATCAGTAAGTACTGAAGTGAAAGTTTCTAAAGTTAGATTACATGTCAATATTGTTTTCTCATGTAACAAACATTAAAGCACACCATGAAGAGTTTGCCAGACTGCAGGAAAGATTACGTCAGACAGAAAGGATGATGGAGAGGATAGTTGCAGGAAACAGTCATGCGTCCGGGAGGTGAGTTGTAAGGTGGCCGATACGGGCAAACGAACAGCAACGACAAATACAGAAATGATTTATACACCATAAAACAAATGTCACGGGGAAATGCTGCAATCACTCAATCAGGGACATAGAAAAATGTATGTTTTCATTCCATCTTTAAAGATGGAGCCCTCCGTTTTGTCCTATAAGCATGCAGCATTTCTCCTATGCAGTTGTTTTTGAGGTTGTAATATGGAAAATGAGAATATATATCTTTAATTGTAATTAATTACTGCAAGTATTAAACCCAGTGGCATGCATTCAGTGATGGCTCTGTTTTGCACCTCTGCTGCCCTCCTGTGGCAGACGAAGGAAAAGTAAAGCAACGCCAACAAAGAAAGAAGAGAAGCTCCTCAGGCAGCTGAGAGAGATCACACAGCTCATGCAAGAAGGTCGGCTGGAGGGCGCCTCCCCAGAGATGGAGGCTGAGGAAGTCCCTTACGGTGCTGATTGGGAAGGTACAGTCCTCTGCCTCTCGCTCTCTCTCTCTCTCTCTCTCTCTCTCTCACACACACACACACACACACACACACAAACACACACAGCCGGATTGTGTGAAGCAGATGGCCACCTCTCTTAACCTCGTTTCATGTTTGTTAGTTTGTCACTTACTTTACACTCTTTCACATTCACAGATCAGCACTAAAATGTGACAGTTGGGTTGAGATTTGCACATGCACTCATAAAAGTTAGGTTCAAGGTCTCGATGACAGCTATGACAACCCTGAACAGTTCTGCAGTTCTCATCCAAAGTCATATAGAGCCACAAATGTACCTTAATCTAAAGGAGATCTCTGTTCTGTAGGCCAATGTTCACCAGTAACCACATGTAATTAACAAACTACAGACTTTCATGATAATTTACTATATTATCAAACCGTGCAATAATGATGATGACCAAAAAAAAAACTTCAAATTGTCACAAATCAAGATGGCAACAGTGAAGTCAATCTAAGACTTTGATGATTTTTTTTGATGATTTTTTTTTAAGCAGCGATCCAGACAACATGGCACCAAACAAAAACATGTCAACAAATATTTGACATGCAAATTAACCACAAAAAAAGAAGGGTTGTTCACACACTCTTTAGTAGTCAGTTTTTTTTTATATAATAGTTTGTACTGTATATCACACATCCTTTATTTGTGTACATTCCTGATGTTTTGATTAGCAATCATGTATCCCTTCAGATATTTGACCTGAAGCCATGTTTGTTGAGTATGAAGTGTCCAAAGTGTTTCAAATAACTTCTACCTCCTTCTTAATAGTATCTGAAATAAAATAAAAAAAATACATACTGTATAATAGACTCTTTGGTGATACCTGTTCTATTTTGGTTCTTTCAAGTTGACATGTATGCAAATGTGACTCAGGATTACTACGCTGGTCGGGCACCTGAATGTGTCACAGTAGCTTAGAAAGTTGTTGTATCCACACAGACTTCAAGTTGATGCTATAAATAGCTTTGTGCATCTATAATCGTGAGTAACTTTCTTATGGTCACTTGTTTTTAATGTTAGATGCCGTTTGGTCCATATTATGGTGTTGTATCTTGTCGTGTGTTTTAAACATCCAACCACCAAGATGGTTGCTAACTACCTGGCTAGTTAGCCTTGTTAGCATCGCTACTAGATGTGTTGCTGTACAATTGTACACATGTTGCTAACTAATGTGTATTATAAAAAGTGCGATATTTATTTTAAACATTTTGTCATAACAAAATAATCATTACAAAAATTATTAACAGGAGTGAAATAATCCTTACTCTCAAAAAGTAAGACCAGTTACTGTGAATAAATTCCTAAATAAAAATCCAATGAAATTATGTTGTATTAAAGGAGACATACTTACAAAAATACAATTTTCATTCATTCATTTTCTACCGCTTATCCTCACAACGGTCGCGGGGGTGCTGGAGCCTATCCCAGCTGTCTCCTGGCGAGAGGCGGGTGCACCCTGGACTGGTCACCAGCCAATCACAGGGCACATATAGACAAACAACCATTCACACTCACATTCATACCTATGGACAATTTGGAATCACCAATTAACCTAGCATGTTTTTGGAAAGTGGGAGGAAACCGGAGTACCCGTAGAAAACCCACACATGCACGGGGAGAACATGCAAACTCCACACAGAGATGGCCGAGGGTGGAATTGAACTCCTAGCTGTGAGGTCTGCGTGCTAACCACTCATCCGCCGTGCAGCCGAAATACCTAATTTTATTTTACAATTTTTTAGCCTTTTAAGACTGCTGACATTACTATTTGTTTTTTTGTTCCACTCCCTTCCAGGCTACCCAGAGGAGACATACCCCGAGTACCATGTACCCGATTATAAATATGAAATGAACAGTGTAGCCACGGAGGAGCGAACCAACCAGCCCACAGCGGAGGCCCTGGCAGAGAGGATGGAGCAGGAGGAGGAAGAGATTGTAGCAAGGAAGCTCTCCATAGTACATGAGGAAGATGAGGAGGACGAAGATGAAGATCTTGAAGATGTGGAGGATGATACAGAGAAAGAAGAAGAGGAAGAGGAAGAGGAGGAGGAGGAAGCCGAGGCTGAGAAAAGACTTTTGTTGAGTCCGCATGTATGCCAGCCTGATTCAGACCCAAAGCAGGAGCGATTAGGTCTTGAAGTCAGCAACCAGCTCCAATACCTCGATGCGGGCAAGAAGCACATTAGCTTTAACGACCACAAAGATGTTTTTCACTACCCTAAGGAGGACACCTATGAAGAGGAGGAGGAACTAGAGAAGGAGGAGGATGTGGATGAAGAAGATGAAGGAACAGAGGTGGAAGAAGAGGAGGAGGAGGAGGACGAGGAGGATCCAGTGACGGAGGCGGAGAGTCTTCAGTTTAGCAGTGCAGGATGCACCGACCCTGAGGAAGAAGCGGAGGAGGAACTAGCAGAGGGTTTGTTCACGTTAGTGTCTGTGGGGAGTCAAATGAACGTCCACATTGATAGTCTCAAAGAAGTCAGTGGGTTGAGGATGCGGAACAGGAGAGAGACGTAAAGGACATACAGTAAAGTCTCGTTATATCGATATTGTCGGGAGTCTGAAAAAATATCGATATAACCGGACTGTCAATATATCCGATCCTGCGTCGAACTGCATTAAAAGTGGGCAATAATGGACTCGACATTGTTCTATAGTATAGAACAATGTCGAGCAGCTTAAATCAATCTTTGCTTAAGGATTTCAATACCAAAAAAAAACACGGCGAACGGCTGCTTCCAGTCAACTTTATTTTTCACACTTCCACCACCAGAGCACAGCACACACACCGATTCCCGCACTTCCTGGTTCACAGGTCATGCTCAACCCGCCCCACATAGCTGGCCAAACACATGCCTGCAACAGAAGAACCAACTGCGTTCGTGGTTTCTCTCGTCTGTATAGAATCTATACACACAAGAGAAACCACGAACGCCAGCATGTACATATGAAAAACAGTGATTATTGCAAGCGATAAAAAGATATCTGAATACCACACAATTAAATACATGTATTTGTACGCTTGTGTCTTCGTTGGAATAGGTGTGTATGCTATGTCAGTTGGTTCTTCTGTTGCAGGCATGTGTTTGGCCAGCTATGTGGGGCGGGTTGAGCATGACCTGTGAACCAGGAAGTGCGGGAATCGGTGTGTGTGCTGCGCTCTGGTGGTGGAAGTGTGAAAAATAAAGTTGACTGGAAGCAGCCGTTCGCCGTGTTCTTTTTTGGTATTGAAATCCTTAAGCAAAGATTGATTTAAGCTGCTTTTGTATCGATATAAGCAGACCAAATTGGCTGGCGGGAGATGAAAAGGACATCGTAGTAACCGGATTGTCATAATAACCGGGTATCGTACTAACGGAACTAATTATATCATAAAAAACTAGAAATTTGCCGGGAAATGAAAATAGTATCGTAATAAGCAGTACTTCGATATAACCGATATCGATATAACGAGACTTTACTGTATTTGAAATATTTATTGAGGTATTGACAATAAATACCTCAATAAATATCAACAAAGTATGTCCATATTTATACATACTATCACCAAGACTCACTTCTCATTGACACCCGGATGTACAGTTTCTCCGAAAAGTGGACCCCCTCACATTTTAGCAACCATTTTTATGACAGTAAATCCTATCAAGGAACAATACTATAGAAAGGAAACTATACTATACTAGTAGTCGGTGTACAAGTTGTATTTATAGGTTATCACATGGTTTGTCTGGTATCAGGCCCAGTATCATTCCCCCGCGTATCATGTGATGATCTTATTATCACATACTATTTAATCATGAGCTTATTATCACGTACTATTTAATCAAAAGACCATTTTATTTTCCAGAAAATGTTCAGTTTATTACATGTATTATATCTAAACAGTGTAAACACAATAAGTGCAAAAATATTTCAATAATATTTTATCAACAGTCTTATCTTATCAATGTCTGACAATTAAAGTTCCATTAATCAAGTTTGGGTTTTTTGGTGACTGGAGAAGCACTAGGAATATTTATATAGTGTGTGTTCTCGCTCGTGCGCTGTTCTCTGATTGGTTGTTTCACGGACACGATACCAGAGCAGCGCGCTCTGAGTGGACAGCTACGGGGGCTGATATTGGACATGGTTAAACTCTATATTTTATCAGTATCACTGCCCTGGGCTTTGACACTGTATCATTTTGGCCTTTTCCCGTATCATTCATGGGCGGTTTCTAGGGTACAGGGCCAATTAATACTGTAGTATGTGATAAAGCAGTGTAGATGTATGTCTGTCTAAATAGCTGTCAACAGTACCAAGATAAGTGTGTCTCACCTATACAGTCAAACATTATGATGGTGGCGTCATAATCTGGGGCTGCATGTGTGCTACCAGTAATGGGGAGCTGTGGTTCACTCAGAAGCAGAACAGAATTGGTTCCTATGGTGTACTCACTTTTTGGATGTAAATATTTATTTTATAACTGTATATATTTCTGTGGGATTTTTTTTTTGACATAGTGACCAGGTTGGGCTATGTTCAATATGTTGGTTGGAAAGCTTGCATGTATATCTTCAATAAAATATTGGCCTCATCACGCTTTTTTTTTTGCATTGTGTAGTCTAATTTGATTTAATTTGCCTCATATTAACTCTCTAACAAGATCTCAGTGTATAGACTGGTCATATATCTCATCTCGTTTCATCTTATCTACATACTGTATTGTATATAACGCTGGGAAAAACTGCTGATTTTGTTAATACTTGGGTTTATATTGTTTATTTTTCTATATTGTGTATTTTTGTACTGCTTAATTGATTCTGTACTCTTGCTGCTGTGCAATACAAATTTCCCCACTGAGGGATGAATAAAGGCATATCTTAATCTTAATTTAGTTTTTTAAACAATTGTCTTTTATGTAGGGTAGATGAGTATCAAGTTAAACTGTGACCAGTGCTAGTTAAGGGTCAGTTAACAGATGGTCAGGGCACAACATCCTGCGTTGTGTTTCTTATTATTATCTTTGCAGAGCTCATTAGGGGGGGGGACCTAAAGGCCAGGAAGGTCTTAGGTATTTACGGTTATTTACCCAGGAGGCAATGAAGATAATGGGGTGAAGAAGGAAGTATCTGGTCCAGGGAACGGGATCCTGGTCCATCCCCCACACATACCCCCAACTCCACTCCATCTAAGAAGATTTACAAAAAGCTCTGGGATGCAAGAATCAGAGCTGACTTTCCTTCTTATCGTCGGGAGGCTGCAGGTGGACATTGGAAGACAAACTCAGCCCAGGATCCTGTATTTTTGTGATTTTATTCTGTCTGACCAATTTTACAATACATGATGTTAACTTTTTAGCGCGCAGACCTCACAGCTAGGAGACCCGGGTTCAATTCCACCCTCGGCCATCTCTGTGTGGAGTTTGCATGTTCTCCCTGTGCATGTGTGGGTTTTCTCCGGGTACTCCGGTTTCCTCCCACATTCCAAAAACATGCTAGGTTAATTGGCCACTCCAAATTGTCTATAGGTATGAATGTGAGTGTGAATGGTTGTTTGTCTATATGTGCCCTGTGATTGGCTGGCAACCAGCACCCCCCGCGACCCTCGTGAGGAAAAGCGGTAGAAAATGAATGAATGAATGTTAACTTTTACTAGTGAATGAGTTTTATTCCTTCTCATAAGTGGAGATTAACGAATACGCTTGGGGAGATGAAATTGACTTAAACAAGTGGTCTTGGAGGCCTCAATTAGGTTGCGGAGAATTCTTCTCCAACAATTGTAATATGGTCCCTATGTTGTGTAGACTCAGTCATTAGGTTGCCTGTCTTACTAACTTATTGTAGTCCACAGACTTCACATTGAATTGAAACCACAATGGTACCACATGTAAATGCAACACGTTGTTGCAGCATTGACTCCAGATTAGAGTCACTTGCTTCAAGAAATCCCCTTGAAACTGTTTTGTTTTGTCCGAACCCATGGAAAAAGCTGCCCTTATTAAAAGCTGCTGTGAGGAACATGTCATTCCCCACTCCTGGAGGAGCCCCCGGCTGCTGATAATCTTGTCAACACTGGCACTAATGGTCTTTGACTGAAACAGCTCTGAGGAGAAACAAGTGATGATGAAGGGCTGTTAGAAAAGTCAGGACCTTTAAAGGTGGCGGTATAAACAATGTCCGTCCGAGGTAACAGTGGCTTTGGCTGAAATAAAACTAGTAAATTGTTTTAAGACAAGGTCAAACAATCCCCTGAATTAACACGAATACCTGAGGCGTGGTGGTCTCTAAACTGTGGTGATGTGTGATGCCTTGGAGGTTGGGGGTATGTTACAAGCTTCATTGATGTTTTGATGATCGGCCTATGACACCTCCATAGGGGCTCATCGAACAGGTGTGCCCCCGTCTGCCCTTTCGGGCCCGGGAGATGTCTCGCTTCATCACCAAGAGCTACTAGCTTCTTCTGCTGCATTTGAGAGAGCTTCCTAAATCATTAAGGAGCCTGATGGTCAGACTTGCCCACGAAGCATCTGCAGCCAACTTCTACAAGGCAAACCATGACTGTCCATCCATGTTCTTCTATTATGCTCATTTTTTGACCCTTTGTATTGAGTTGTGCACTCCTATAGAGCAGATATACACAATAACCCACACAGAAAACGTTTTAGATCTTCCAGAATCTGCACTTATTCCAGTTGTATTTTCTTTGATTTGTGTTTCCTACCGAAACGGTCTGTTTTAATTTCCGCTTATGGGCATGCCCACTACACTGTGATTGGTCGCATTCCCAAAGTGCTTCCCAATTATAAAACATATCAGGAAGTCTGCCCCTCTGTGACATCACAATTTGGATGCGTTTTGAGCCATCCCAAAATTCTTTCAGGGCTCACTTCCAAAATGTGCAAACCTCATTATATGAAATTTTGGCATTGTTTAACATAAGAATCATTCTAAAAGAATAATAGGTCTTCTTTAATGTTCTTGTGATAAAAGGCCTTCTCCACAGCATCCGCTCAGGGGACTTTGAGCTCTGTGATATAAAAAGTGTCAGGTGTGGAGAACCAGAGAGAAGGGTTTGTTCTGAGGTTTGTTGTGGCAATCTCTGTGGATTTGGTTCAGATCGGCCATCGACTTCCAGTCACTTGCCACTCCAATCTGGCCCATGTCTGATTTTGTATGGACTTCTTCTGGTTTTATACATTGTAAACTCTTGCAGATGTTGGATGGTGTTGGAGGAAGCAGCACACTGATCTTTGTCTTTCTGGTCTCCAGAGTAGCAAGGGATGCATTTGGGGTTGTGGGGTGAACTCCAAAATGGAGACACCTTAGTGTTTCCTTTAATCCACATCCCCCTTACTTAGACAGATGTGACCACAAACGTAAACTTACTAAACTTTTTTTATTGATGTCATAATCAAAAAAGTGTCTATATCATCACATAACACCATTTAGTGTACATCACAACGGCAGCACTAAAAACAAAAAAGTGAAAGAAGCATGGGATCTTCAACACATAACAAAAAAAGCAGACTTCACAGCAAAGAGTATCAACAGTTTTCAAATAGAAATCCAAAATAGTTAATTGAACACAGTTAAGTACAAGAATAGCACATCTGATAAAGATTTCCTCATGATCCACAACAATTGCGGTATCAGAGATTGTTCTTTGCCGTCAGTCAGCATTTTTTTGATGGTCATGAAGTACGGTACAAAATGTTGTCATATACTGAATTGGAGAAAGGATGTCACTAAGTTAAAAGTGTGTGTGTGTGTGTGTGATGGGGGGTTCATATCTGCAGTAAATCTCTCTTCAGAAGAGTAATTTACCAAACACATGAGAGTATAAAAATAGTTCAAAGATGCAAATAGATGAAATATGCAATTCACATTTCCAAATAAGAAACATCAGCAGTTAGATGTTACAGCAGAATGTAATGCAATGTGTTCTCATCGCTTAGCAAAAAAAAAATAATACCGTATTCATGTGGATATGATGCTTATTTTTGTATTTATTCGACATAAGCTCCTGTCTTATCTGATTATTGACAGAGAAATACCCAATAGCAACAGGCTCAGCTCTTTTTTACAGCCAAAGCGTAACACTGCAATTAGTGTTGAAAAGGCACAAGAAACCATGTACAGCTATATGTCATCCACTACTGGCTTGAAATTAAAGTGCACCAATATTTCTTTACATTCACATATGTGACCCAGTGACACAATATTGTACGGTACACAGCAGAGTGTAACATGCCTTCGCCCTGCTTGTGTCCAGTAGTGTAGTGTGGATACTTTGACCTTGATGTGCTTGCAGCTCGGCAGAGCCAATACTGTCCAAAGAACAAAAGTCAACATGTAATAAATACATAAATAACAAAATAAATAGCCTTTCACATGCATGTTATTTTGAACTTAGGACGTGTGTAAGAAGTATTCATGCTTCAGGAAGTGTTTTTTTTTACCTTGGGTTATTGTGGTGACATAAAATGGAGCCATAAAACATACAAATATACTATTATTAGGTACAGAAAAAAAAAAGTTAAACACCTTTTGCTAGCACATACATAAATGAACAGTGGTTCTTTGGAGTTCCAGTACACTCCAAAATGTTTTTTCATGTATTTAATTTTAAAAGATGACAACTCTTTGTGCTTGATGTGTTTCACAGAGTATCCATCCTGCACCTTCACACACACACACGCGCGCACACACACAGAACTTGGAGCCCACAAAGCATTTTGGGATATGCAGGATTTCCAAAGTGTTAAGGAGATCTCAGAACAGCCCTGGGGATACGTGAACAGCCCTTGATGAGACAGCACACGGAGCATTTGGCCACTGAAGCTCACTGAAGGCTGCTGTCTTATTCACAGGCTAACTTGCTGTCAAAGCTGGAGAGGGCTATGGCGAAGGCTTGAAGGGCACACATTGGGTAGTTATAGTCCATGGTAAAGACGTCCTCTGCCACACGGCCAAACTGCATCACAATGTAGTCAGCTGCATGAAAGTGTCATAGAAATAATCATATGAATGAAGGTAATATGGTAATGGTAATGGTTTAATTTCATTTGACCATGCATCAGATTACAATTGAATGCATCACATAATCAGTTCACAGTTCCACATGTCCAAAAGGAGTAGGAAGAAGCAAAGCTTATTAAATCCTACCCCTCCATCTGGTACTTTTACAATCAGTAACTGATTACATTTGTTCACTTCCTGCCTTTCTGATCTAATTTTTAGGTTATTTTTATTTAATTATTTATTTGACACATACCGAAGTACATAATCAATAATATATGTATAATATAATCAATAATTATATGACACAGTAAGTTAGATATGGTAGAACCAGAGTGCAATAAAGAGTGTGGAGTGATTTCTGATTTGAAGTTTTTCTTTGTTCAATATTGAAATGTTTCTTGCCACCTTATGTTTATATACAGTGAAGAAAATAAGTATTTGAACACCCTGCTATTTTGCTATTTCTCCCACTTAGAAATCATGGAGGGGTCTGAAATTTTCATCGTAGGTGCATGTCCACTGTGAGAGAGATAAACTAAAAAGAAAAATCCAGAAATCACAATGCATGATTTTTTAACAATTTATTTGTGTGATACAGCTGCAAATAAGTATTTGAACACCTGTGTATCATCTAGAATTCTGACCCTGAAAGACCTGTTAGTCTGCCCATTAGAAGTCCACCTGCACTCCATGTATCATCCTGAATCAGATGCACCTGTTTGAGGTCGTTAGCTGCATAAAGACACCTGTCCACCCCATACAATCAGTAAGACTTTAACTTGTAACATGGCGAAGACCAAAGAGCTGTCCAAAGACACCAGAGACAAAATTGTACACCTCCACAAGGCTGGAAAGGGCTACGGAGCAATTACCAAGCAGCTTGGTGAAAAAAGGTCCACTGTTGGAGCTATCATTAGAAAATGGAAGAAGCTAAACATGACGGTCAATCTCAATCGGAGTGGAGCCCCATGCAAGATATCACCTCATGGGGTCTCAATGATTCTAAGAAAGGTGAGGAATCAGCCCAGAACTACACGACAGGACTTGGTCAATGACCTGAAAAGAGCTGGGACCACCGTTTCCAAGGTTACTGTAGGTAATACACTAAGACGTCATGATGTGAAATCATGCATGGCACGAAAGGTTCCCCTGCTTAAACCAGCACATGTCAAGGCCCGTCTTAAGTTTGCATATGACCATTTGGATGATACAGAGGAGTCATGGGAGAAAGTTTTATGGTCAGATGAGACCAAAATAGAACTTTTTGGTCATAATTCCAATAAGCGTGTTTGGAGGAAGAAGAATGAAGAGTACAATCCGAAGAACACCATCCCTACTGTGAAGCATGGGGGTGGTAGCATCATGCTTTGGGGGTGTTTTTCTGCACATGGGACAGGACGAGTGCACTGCATTAAAGAGAGGATGACTGGGGCCGTGTATTGTGAGATTTTGGGGAACAACCTCCTTCCCTCTGTCAGAGCATTGAAGATGGGTCGTGGCTGGGTCTTCCAACACGACAACGACCCGAAGCACACAGCCAGGAAAACCAAGGAGTGGCTCCGTAAGAAGCATATCAAGGTTCTAGCATGGCCCAGCCAGTCTCCAGACCTGAACCCAATCGAAAATCTTTGGAGGGAGCTCAAACTCCGTGTTTCTCAGCGACAGCCCAGAAACCTGACTGATCTAGAGAAGATCTGTGTGGAGGAGTGGGCCAAGATCCCTCCTGCAGTGTGTGCAAACCTGGTGAAAAACTACAGGAAACGTTTGACCTCTGTAATAGCAAACAAAGGCTACTGTACCAAATATTAACATTCATTTTCTCAGGTGTTCAAATACTTATTTGCAGCTGTATCACACAAATAAATTGTTAAAAAATCATGCATTGTGATTTCTGGATTTTTCTTTTTAGTTTATCTCTCTCACAGTGGACATGCACCTACGATGAAAATTTCAGACCCCTCCATGATTTCTAAGTGGGAGAAATAGCAAAATAGCAGGGTGTTCAAATACTTATTTTCTTCACTGTATTTGTAATATGAGGTATCCACCTCATATTTTCATCTATTGTGATCCCCAGAAATGTATTTTCCTTCACCCTTTCAATGTCTACACCGTATTTGTATTTGCTGGTACGTGTCCTTTCTGCTGCTACCAACCAGCATGATTTTAGTTTTACTTAAGTTCAAGGACAATCTATTATTGTCAAATCATCTTTTTAATATGACCATTTCTTCTTTGACCTTTCTGATGAAATCTTCTGTGCTACCTCCGGAACAAAAAGCAGTGGTATCATCCGCAAATAATACCAGCTTTAAGTTTTTCGTGACTTTGGAGATGTCATTGATGTACATGTTGAACAGTTTTGGTCCCAGTATTGACCCCTGGGGTACTCCGCACGGAATATATAAGTTTGCAGATGTGTGTTCTCCTAGCTTTACGTATTGCTTCCTGTTATCTAAGTAGCTTTTGACCCAGTTCAGAATTAATCATCTTATTCCGTACCTTAATAATTTAGTAGAACGTGAGAACATGCATTGTTTATCATTTCCAGTGAGGATAGCAGTCTTTGAGAGTTATCACTCTCAACAATGCAATTGCATTCAGCCCAAGTAGCCACCCATTATGAAAGATATACAATATAAAAAAGTATAGGCCCTTACAGTGTCTATCAAAAGAATTCTGGCCCAGATACTTAATATGAAACTCACGGTCATTGTCGTGAATGATTTGGAAATTCTTGACAGACGCCTGAGTGACTCGGCCATGGAAGTTGAGCACATATGATTGTGTATCGTCATTCCACACTGGAGTTTTGTTATGAAGTTCAATCACACTCTCTGTGTTCTTGTTCTGCCACCTTGCCAACAATGACTCATGGTCCTAGAATACAATGAAAACATAGAAGAACGGTATCACTTAAATGCTCAGATCAAAAGTAATGCTAATGACTGTTTTATACGGATATCAAAGAACATACGTTTCGTGGCCGAATTGACACTCTCTCGTGGTCCATATTCATTCCAGGGATGATGACACTCATTTTACGTGGTCCCTTAAATCCCAAGACATTGGTTTCCTAGATTTAAAACAGAAAAAACTATAAAAATTGAATCATTTATATTCCTAAAATACAGAGTTGGGCATAATTATCTTACACATTTGTAGGTTAAATAAAAGGCAAATAAAGTAAAGAAGCAAAAAAGTATTTTTATTTTCAAAAAGTACATATAATGCATTTTTTTCATATAATGCCATTGTGCTTTGTTTCTTTATAATGCCATTGTTTTTAGTTTCTTTTTCAGTTGCTGCCATGAATTGGACTGGTGAGCATCGCGCTTTCATTGTGGAAACGTTTTTCAAAACAAACGGATCTGTAACTGCAACGGAGTGTTCCGTTTGCACAATCTTGGTAGACATGATCCCGTACCAGCTCGAAACACCATCTTGTTATGGGTTACCAACTTCAGAGCTACTAGATCTGCATTGAAACAAAAATCAACTGGCTGACCTCGCACCGCCAGAACTGATTTAATTTTTAAAACATAATGAAACAGAATGGCATTATATGTACTTTTCGAAAATAAAATCCCTATTTTGTTTCTTGACTTTATTTGCCATTCATTTAAGCTACAAATGTGTCAGATCATTTTGCCTGACCCTGTATAAAATATCAGTATGAAGTAAGAGTATTTTAAATTGTCGTATTCAAATTGTTTAAATATTTAAACAGTGCAGCACAGCGAGATGCAGAGAGCAGGACCAAAATCTTTAGTAATAATTTGCTTGGCAGCAGCAGGATAGCAACAACAGGTCAAATCAAACAAATGATAGACAATGAACCAACAACGGGAGAAGCGCACACCTGAATTAAATAGGGAACAGAAAATTAGAAGCAGGTGCGTGAAACAAGTAAGGGTGGGAACAAACAGAAAGGAGGAACACAGGAAGTAGCTTCAAAATAAGGGCATGGAAACAGTAACAAAGGCATAAACAAGCTGTCACGGAGGCTACATTGTGACAACAATGTTCTTTCTGTTTTTTACAATTTCAGCCTTCGTGGAGGTGTATGCTTTACTGAACACCATTGAAATTCTTTACATTTGTCAATTGGCTAATTTGAATTCATAAAGTCACTATAGTACTAGATCCATGATGATGAAAGAACTCACATAGCAAATGGCTGCAAGCTCTTGGCGCATATTGCTGTCTTCAAGGCTGGCGGTGGTCTTCATAGGGTTCAGACCACTGTCATATACGGTAAACTTGGTCCCCATGAGGTTTGACCTACAATGAAGAAGAAAAGTAATATAATATATTCTAGGTGACTATGATGAAAACATTTATGCTTGGTTTTATTCAGTGGCAGTGTGCAGTTGGGGACCAGCAAGGCCATCTCTGTTGACCTAAACACAATCAGAAACGCTGACCTATATTTACAACTTAAAGACTATTGTCTAATTTGCATGTGCATGTCTTTTAGCTGAAGTGCTGCCATTTTCTACCGCTTATCCTCACGAGGGTCACGGGGGTGCTGGAGCCTATCCCAGCTGTTTTCGGGGGCGAGGCGGGGTACACCCTGGACTGGTCGCCAGCCAATCACAGGGCACATATAGACAAACAACCATTCACACTCACATTCATACCTATGGACAATTTGGAGTCACCAATTAACCTAGCATGTTTTTGGAATGTGGGAGGAAACCGGAGTACCCGGAGAAAACCCACGCATGCACGGGGAGAACATGCAAACTCCACACAGAGATGGCCGAGGGTGAAATTGAACTTAGGTCTTCTAGCTCTGAGGCCTGCATGCTCACCACTCGTTCACCGTGCAGCCATGAGTACGTGTATGTTAGATATTTTTGTTCAGTGTAATGCCCAGGGCCTTCAGATTCAAAAGTGCTGGCCCACTTTCAGATTTCAGATTCACCTCACAAGGCCCACAAGGATATCAGAATTTCTCCGTACTCAGATTGGTCGATGTCTGATGTCTGTTTCTTAACACCCAGTGCGCTTAAATGCATAATCACATGAACTTATGAAAGCCTGACATTCCGCCGCATTCAATGCTCACAAGCTGATAAATGTTCACATTCCATGTACAGTATATGCCACAGCAAGTATGTCTGACTGTAATATATTCATCATCATGATGACATTGAACATGATGCCATGAAGTGCTTAATTCAAAGCATTTAGATTTAATGGTTACAAAGAGCATTGTATTACCGCACAGACTGCTGGGGTGCAGTGTTTGTTACCATGACTGATGCTTTGAAGTTAAGAATTGTGAAACTCAAAAATAGACCTCTACTCTAAACCTAACCAACGTGGATCAGCATGGTTCTAACAAGAATAATGCGAAACTTACAAAAGTACCTCAAATTGTCTGCAGAATATCCAATGGCTTTGTAAACAGTACATCACTTCCTGGTAAGTCCACAAAATGACTCGACACCACAAAAGAGCATACACTGGTGCAAGGCAGTCCTTTGACAATGAGCATCATCATCAAATGAAATGTCATAATAATTAGCCAATCTGTCATCACATCACTTTTGGGGGCGGGGCCAACCTCTTTGTCATCACTGCATTTACAAAACATTCCCATTTGTTGTTTGCTTTTGTTGGTTAATTTTCCACAACAATATGGGCTTTTTACATTTTGATTTAAACATTGGTATTGATGCATATTCTTGAGATGTGACCTATTATTAGTGATATGGTCACAGCTTTCAGAGGATTGATTACTAAGTCAATTATTTATCATCTGACTATTTCTAGCTAAATGGATGGACAAGGAGACGGAGACCACAATGGTCCAAATCGTAAGTATCTCATAGCGGACTTTGTTGTTGAGGTGTGGATCAGTAACAGTTTTCAAATTGTCCTGTAGGTCATCATATTTACATTCCAACTGAAGAACACCCACCAAATGGAGACAATAACGACATAGAATTTATCTTACTCTTGCATTTTATCATAAATCATCACATGAGAGTCTTCAGACAAAATCAAATTGGTTTCATCAATGAAAATGTAAATGTCAACATTGTGAACCACGCCGACATGAACAGTATTCCTGAAAATCATGATGAACAGGACAGCGATGTTGAAGCTGATGTCGACATGGAAGTTGATGAGGTGATGGAGGGCGAGGAGGGGGAAGAAGGTGAGCCTCAGCCTGGACCATCAAGTAGAACAAGAGATGGTCATACTGAACAAGAGGAAGAACAAACAAGAAACAGGAAATGTTCCAGGTGGTGGCATGAGTTTGACAACACTTCCGACAGTAGCGTGGACCTGGATAATGAAGAAGAACCTCTACTTGGTAGATCTGAGGAATGGTCAAGAGCTGATTCAGAAGATACTTCGCCACAATGTGGTCATGAACTTGCTGAAAACAATAGTGATCAGGCTGAGGACGGAGCCACAAGAAACTGTCTACCTGAACCTTCAGGGACGAGCTCAGCTGATACAGGTGCACATCAATGTGAGTCAAGAGAAAACAAGTCTTTCCACTGGTGGCATGGAGTTGAGGGTAACAGCTCTGACAGTGGCACTGACTTAGATGTTGTTGAAGAGAAGCCGAAAATTAAGTCAAGCAATGACGTTGACTCAGGAGAGGAAAAAGGACAGAAAGAGTCCAAATGGCAGGACGACAGACCAGCAATGTGTAATTGTGTGCCCACACAGAGCACTGAAGACACTGTTGTTGCTGAGGAGGGACAAGCTTCTACGGAGGGTGAAGGTTGCAGTGCACAAGAAGCAGAAGAACATCCAGCACCAGGGCCATCCAGGATGAGGTGAGGCCAAACATCAATGTGACAGAAGGGTTGGATGAGTTCCGAGTCACGGACTAAAGATACTTGGTGCGTCTTAGAAAAGGTCAAGGGATTCAGAAGATGAAAAATAGAAATGACTTTTTTTAAGAGGTCATCTTGCTCCAAACTCTAGCAAGATTGGCCTGGTCAGAGGAGCTTCCAGGGAGGATGAAGGTTTAGATGTGCAGCAGGCAACCAAGACATTGACAGAAAATAATGACTAAGGAGGACAGACAGACAGAAGAAGGTTTCACAACCAATGGAAGGTACACATGGCCCTAACTGCTGCAACTTTATTCCAAAAGATTAGACCTGATGGAACTCAGCTACAGGCCTTTCATTACATACCACAAGATGGCACTGTTCAGTCTGGGAGTCTTGCTTCCACATTTGCAAGGTCAGAGCTTGTGGAGCTCTGTTAAGACTTTTTATTCTAAGTGAAGTTAGGTGTTCAGTGTTCAGAGATACAGTCATGTGGATTCACACTGCAATACACAGCTGCAGTTATCTACTCAATACAGTATGGTTTTGTGATCTCATGATCTGTAATCTAAGCCAGTGGTTTTAGCCACTGCTCCCATAGCATCAGAGGACTTGAGGACAGTTTGAAAAAAAATTGTATTTTAAACCTTCTAACTACAGCTACGTGTTACAGGCAAACCTAATCTGTGGTTTTTACAATGAAAGAGGAGACTGTATGACGAGAGCACACAATTCAATCATATTGGTGTCAGTACTCACTGTGGTATGTTCAATAATTCACTGACTTCAAACTTCACAATTGCCTTGTTTTTGAGCTTTTTGAGTTTAAAACAGTTTTGTACGTTTTAATAGGAAAAATGTCTCAAATACAATCAAATGATGTACAAATAATATGTAATGATATTATGATGATCATTTTTTTTCCATCAAAATGGAAAAAGTCCCAAGTTGTTTAGGGTTGAAATTAGAATGCTGGTGAATCTTGGTTACCGTCCAACCCCAGGTTAGTGTTTTTTGGTTCACACAAAAAAATTCAGCTATAACTTTGCTTCGTTTTGCATCCATTTTCTGGTTAGCGTACTATATATGGTGTGACTTGTCGTGTTATTAATACATTACGTGAGTCCAACTGTGTTCTTAGTGTATTTTTAATGGCAAAACATATTTGTTAGCATCCTTTTAGCTTACCACTACATGGAAGTCAGTTGCATCAGTTGTGTCTGATATGGAGTTAGAATTGTTTTATGCATGTAAAAACTACAATTGCAGTCATTACACAGTCAGAGAGCCCAGGTTAACTTGCAGCTAGCTACCTCCACAATACATCCAGAGATTTATTATTACAAAATAATGCATGGCCACTTTTGATTTGTGATTTATACAAATAATTTTGTATACTTTTTCTCTATAAAGAATTACCTCACAGCTAGGAGGCCAGGGTTTAATTCCACCCTCGGCCATCTCTGTGTGGAGTTTGCATGTTCTCCCCGTGCATGTGTGGGTTTTCTCCGGGTACTCCGTTTTCCCACATTCCAAAAACATGCTAGGTTAATTGGTGACTCCAAATTGTCCATAGGTATGAATGTGGGTGTGAATGGTTGTTTGTCTATATGTGCCCTGTGATTGGCTGGCGACCAGTCCAGGGTGTACCCCGCCTCTCGCCCGAAGACAGCTGGGATAGGCTTCAACACCCCTGCGACCCTCGTGAGTATAAGCGGTAGAAAATGAATGAATGAATGAATTACTACTATCACAACAATGACAATTAAAGCCACAATGATGATTGACAACTTGATTTGCCATTGGAAAAGCAATGACAGATAGAAATAGTATGTAAATGTTCCAATTTTATGTCAACTGAAGGCTGAAGACTAATGATGTATTGATTTAAAATGTTTGGCTATTGAAGGACTTTCTCAATCCAAAAAAACCCAAAAGAGTTTATTTTAAACTGAATACATATCCTTGTAGAGTACATGGTTACAATACATATACATGTATACTTTATTACATCATAGCGCTTCCACTGACATCATAGAGTCTATGTATACCAAGTTGAACATCAGCAAAGCACAATATCATAATGTGTACTTGGTTGAACTCCGGAGTCAATCAGTCCGGGGTTATTTTGGGCTTTGTAGACTAGGATATAACTTACCTCAATTTACCGATGAAGCTCTCCCCACCTCTGGACAAATCAGTGGGGTCAATGGAGATGAGGTAATTTGAAGTTTTACTCTTTTTTCGCTTCCGGCCTGCTAACAGGAACACCTGTAGAAAAACAAACAAAAAAACTTTAATCCACTGATGTTTCAAACAGTCAGGACTCAGGTCAGAATTTGGACTTGACAATATCAAAGACTTGCAGCTCAACTTGGATTTTGACATCAATGACTCAGGGACTTGGCTTGGACTTTACTTTGAGACTTAGAAATACTTGAGATTTTCAGTGAATGTGTTTAGTAAAATGTTTCCCCATTTAAAACATTCAACTAACCTTTCCCTTTGAATCTGCCTCATTGGATGCATCTATGTATCAACGTACAGGTCTAAGAACAATGTGTTGATTGCATTTCTATTCACTGACTAAATCCTAAATACGTCAGCACTCGGCATTACTCCAAGCACTGCTTATGTTGGTGAAGGTGGGAGCCACTGTAACATCTGTTGTGTGAAAACTAATTCACCCCTGAATAGATGGTGTGTTAGGTCTAAGAGGACACTCTTCGATTATTATCACATGTTATTATCACGTGTTCGAAACCCTTCCTCACCTTCTTGCCGTCCTCTCTTTCCAGGTGAAGATAGTAGGTAGGATACATGCCTCTGTCCATGCCTTTCTTGTCCCTTGTGATCCTGCACTTCACTCTTACACCCTGTGGTGCAGGTCGCAGTGAAAATTCTTCAAGGTCGTCCACATCAATGGCTGGTTCAGTGACTGGTGGAGTTGGCGCTGACGCAACCTCCTGTCGCAGAACAGAAGAAAAAGAAGAAAAGAACATATTCATTTTATGATGTTGGACTTTGAGTGATGCATTACAGTTGTTTTTAACTCATCTGGGATTAAGAGTTAAATAGACCATATAATCCACAGGGATAGAGTATATTTGGGTCTAAAATAGGAATATGCTTAATATGTAATTACTTAATATGTAATTGTAATTATATGTAATTGTAAATATGTAATTATGTAATTACTTCAGAATCTGATTAACTTTAAAATCAAGCATTTGCAACGACTGGAATATACGAAGAAGGGTTTTACTTTCTAATCTCAGAATAACAAATTTTACCTTGCATGACTTTTTGCTGGTGGCAGAGCCCGGTCTCGTGTTGTTGTTGAGCTGTGAGGAAGTGGAACTAATTTCATCTTCATCATCTTCGTCAAAATTCATACTGCTGGATATGCCTGTACAGACAGATAGATGATAAGGAGGTGTTAAATAATTACACATACATCATTCATTTTCTACCACTTGTCCTCAAGAGGGTCACGGGCGCGCTGGAGCCTATCCCAGCTGTCTTTGGGTGACAGGCGGGGTACAACCTGGACTGGTCGCCAGCCAATCACAGGACACATATAGACAAACAACCATTCACACTCACATTCATACCTATGGACAATTTGGAGTCACCAATTAACCTAGCATGTTTTTGGAATGTGGGAGGAAACCGGAGTACCCGAAGAAAACCCACACATGCACAGGGAGAACATGCACAGAACTCCGCACAGAGATGCCCGAGGGAGGAATGGAACTCAGGTCTCCTGCCTATGTGGCCTGCACACTAACCACTCGGTGCCGTTCAGCCAATTACACATACATTCCTGATCAAAATTTGAAGGCCAGGGAGTGAGACCAAAAAAAATTTGAGTAAGAAATTTATTGATAAACAACCATTAAACTGAAGGGGAGGTTGAGTGTTTTTTTTTAGCTGTGGTCTTAAAGTCATCAGCTGATGAACAATTTCAGTTGAATGGAATTTTGTTTTGTCTCATTCCCATTTTTTCTTTCTGCATTTTGAAGCTCTATTGGTCTGGAGTGACCCTATAAAGTTCAGTTAAACCTTATAAGGTAAAGGCAGAACAAAATATGTATTTTTGTATTCAAGTTTAGGCACATAGTAAAGTATGCATGTTTGTCGGCAATACACCAAAGCAAGGCAGTCAATTTACACCTGCTGGAGATATGAACGTATAGAATTTAGGGTGTACTTTAATTAAGGCTGGCAAAAATTCTGTGTTAATGGCAGTAAATAAATTACACTCTATACTCACTACATCGCTGCTTCATTCTTTCATGGTTTTTAAAAATATATTGATAACTTGTGCTTTCTCGGCCAATCATTAAAAAGAAGTATGCGTATTTAAGCAAATGTTACATTATCAAGCATAAAAATTGCTAAATTAACTGCACTACAAATATACGCCATTAAGAAGACACAATGAAATAGTGATATCGCTACAGCTGTCAGTAGGGGAAACAGGAAAAAAAACAGGAATGCCACAAAAATACACTAAAAATGTGAAACTACATGTCATTGAACGCAACCACTCATTGTTCATAACAACACGGTTAATGTGTGATTCAAATGTTCTGCTACTATTGAGACTAATGCTAGGCAAATATATATTCAGACGTGTGGTATATTTTTGTGTGATTTTAAATTTCTGTTCATTTGGAGGTATTAATACGTCGGAATATATACAATACTGTTCAGTGACCTTAGACGAATACAGTCTATAATACTTTTCAGGGTGTTGAAGCGCTCAGAATTTCACCAAAGTGTTTTATATTTTCTTGTTGGTATCGTTAAATCAAAGGAAAAACATTGTACAGAATAATGATGACTGGATGCAAATTTTTAATGAATCCACATTGAACAGCACCTTTTTTGAGCATCGTCACTCTCAGATCCTGTTTGCTCTGTGACTGAGTGCAGCTCATGACAGGCTCGCCTTCGCCCTCTTCTGATGAAGGGTGGCCTACTGTTAAGATTTGGATGTGACCGTCCTCCGACTGGCAGGCCAGGCTGTCCATCCCTGCTGAGCCATAAATAACAAAAAAATACATCTCAACATGGCTGTGCTATTGTGCTTAACACAGTATGGTATGCTAAAGCCTTACAGTGCATATTATTGCATAGTACACAATACATATTTAACTATGACGTTTACTGTAAGTGTGTTTAGACTGATGTCAATACTGCATTATAATGGCAATGGAAGATGTTACATTAGCAGGTTTTCTTTCTGTGTCACTGTATCCCATGTCTTTTAATAATGTAGTGTTGTTAAAGCAGAATTATTTGTAACTGCATAATTATTGTACATTTAATAAATGTTATGGGACAGAGGAACATTGCTTTGGCAAAGTTGTTGTATATCGTATTGTCATTTGCTCTTGCTGCATGGCAGTAAGAGCATGTTTCTTTTCTCACCATACATTATCTTTGTTGAATTTGATAGACAGCTACTATCCTGTTGTTATGGCATTATCGTGATATTATCATATAGCTATCAATGTACTGGTTATATAACCACGGTGGAAAAACACACCAGCACACAATCGCTATACCAGTTGTGGAAACATTGTGAATTTTCCTCAAGATAAAAAAAATGAGGCATCTATTTGAGGTGAGGATACAATTGTTGAAGTGCACAAAGCACCTGGTTTTTACACAAGAGTGAGAGTTTTGGTCACATACGTGCTTTTTATGTCAATATTCAAAAAGCTTGCAATTGTCATATCAGACTGGACTTTGGACCTTGAGTTGCTACCATTCATTATTTATCACTTTTTCTGTTTTGTTAGATTCGTTGCTACAATCCTGGTATCTTGTGGGTCGTTACTTTTAAATTGTGTTTATGTCTCACACTGTTTGGCTGACCTTTGTGCTTCCCCTTCCTCTCCTTCTTGTCACTGCCTGTTTGGGGAGTGGAGCTGGCAGATGCTCTGCCCTTTTTCGCAGAGCGAGGGGGCTGTGGGTCTGCTTTCACCTTCACCTCTTCCTGCTTGGTTTCTTGCACTAAACAGGGACAGAAATAGTCAATAACACAACTGTAAGACAAGATGCATGTGAAATGTGTATGTAAGTAATGTATCACTTAAGTTGTACTTGCAGCGTCTATACAAGATACAAAATGGGAATCAATGGAAACTGTACCAACAATTCTGTCTTTACACACATAGGAGCACACTGCTTAATGAAGTGACTGATGATGTCACACTGGTCTCTAGGTTTCAGTAATGTTAACTATAATATTACCCAGACAATCACCAGACATGATCACCAAAACAACAGACTTTTATTGCATCTCACAACAGGCACAGTAATCCCTAAAAAAATTCCAAAATCTGACCAGAACTAGGCTCAGGACAGGAAGTGGGGACTGAGTGGTGACGGACTTCACTACTCATGGGGGTGTCATACAACTTAATGTCAAAAAATCTGAACTATCCCTTTAAAATGAAGAACATCCATATAAAGCAACACCGTAACAAAAGTTAATGGATGTTAGAAAATTAATCTGACTTTTTCTGGAAGTAGATAATGTTATTTCCTTTTCCCCCTGAATATTAACTTGCTGTGTGACATTTTGCTAGTGAATTTTCTCCTTCCTTGGCTGAGAGAGTGACAGCTCATGAACCACAGCTCAGAGGCCCTCAGCGGTAAAGATTAGAGTTGTCCTGTGATTTCTGTGTCAACACACAGTTTCTGCACAGAAGCTAAAACGTTTGCAGCACAGTGGTGGCACTCAAATGTGTGCCATAAACTCCTGATGCATGTAAGTGCATACTTTTTTTTAAAGGGGACCTATTATGCTTTTTCCACTTTTCTGACCTATAAATGAGTTAAACGACAGTTGTTGTTGGGTAGATGGAAGTATGCAGACTGAGTAATGTTATTGATGTCGGAATGGAATGACAGCAAATAATGCAGTCTGTTCTCTGCACCTTCATCCCAGTTTGGTTTGGCTGCACTACCAAACTGGACAAGAGCAGAGTGTAAACAACAATCATGGCTGCAGAGAAAATTTGGGACCAGCCTGCCCCCCATATTGGACATGTACCGGTCCAGAGCAGGCAACATCTCTGCGGACCGCTCACACCCAGCCCAAAAACAGTTCCAATTTCTTCCCTCCAGTAGGCTGCAGTAGGGGGAATGACCCCAATATTGCTCTGTTAGACAATTAAGGTAATCTTGATTATGATCTTGACAACCAGACACAAAAACAGTTTCTTCCCTCAAGCTGCCAAACTATTGTACAAAAATGTACTGTTTAGCCCAGTGTACATTATTGTAGATTGTACCTTGATAGACTCCTCCTCTGTCCAGTTATTTCCCACAGTGGGAGGGAATAAGGTCCTATACTAACCATGGTAGATGGTACTGCTGTTACTGCTGAGGTAGGATTCCACCAGTGGAGCCTGCTCCTCACTCTGTTTGGTACGGCGGGTGCGAGATCGTCCATCCACATTGGACTGGACCATGAGAGGTTCCTGACGCTTCTTCTTCTGCTTCTGCTCAAGGAGCACTCGCTGTGCAAAGTTGACACATTCAGAAATGTATAGATTAAGGCTGCATTTGAATGCCACGTTTTCAAATATAGCTTGGTTTATCCTGCAAAGAACACATTGCTAAAACCACATTCACAAAAGGTTGGTCATTCATCTGGACTGTCACTTGTATGTGTGTCTTCCATCCAGAGTTCATCAAAAATTGAAAGTGTCTATTAATGGAGATTTCAGTGTGCAGAGCATAAGAGTGCTCCACGCGTGTCGTCTTCGTCAGGTTAGCTACATGAACATGCTAAACATACAATGGACCATTATTCCCATATTGGATCATCTATAATCACTGGGTTGATCAACCCATGTCAGTTGCACGTCATGCTTTATTTAAAATGTAAGGTCCCTAAAATGTATTTGAATAGAATTATAGGAGAGTAGAACATTGCTCAGGTATTATTCAGTTATATTGTTATTATTGGTATGTTGTTCTTATTGTTGCAAATTCACTTGGGAGCGATTGAAGCGATCAACGCTCATAAAGCGCTTTTATTTGTCAGTGGAACGCCACAGAGACCAGGTGACCTTTTGTGGCCCCCAAGCCGGCACTGCAGGAGGTGGTGTCAGGATTAAAGAGTCCAGTCTCTAGCTGATGGTGTCAGTAATGTGTTCCTCAATTGTCATGTGATTTACCTGTCGATCAAGCTTCTGCTGTCGCAGGTTGGTGCCGTCGTCATCTAAAGTGCTGTAAAGAGAAGGAATGTTAAAAGGCTGGGACAAAAGTTTAGAAGGAATGCATGGAAATGTAATATGTTCTTGTTGATGATTTAGCCCACAGAAACAAAAGTGTTATCAGCCAGCGTTATTAGCAAGTACAGTAAATCCAGAGTTTTGCCAACTTGGGGACCCCTTCACTATACTGTATCTGATGACATTCCAAAAGCGACTACATACAAATCTAGTTAAACTTTTTCTGGCATTGTTGGACAGGTTTTTTTTTTGTATTTGGAGACTTAAAAGTGAAAGCACATATGGTCCTGCAGTTTTTGTTGTCACTGAGGATCAGTGGGTGCAGCACAGTGGAGCTCCATGCATCCATAAATCACGTATGCGCAAGGCATGATGCCGCCGTGGTGGATCTTGCCCTGTTTTACAGAGCCGGATCTAAAACATTAGTGTTTCATAATCTTCATTAAATTACTATTCATTACACACAAGCCTTTTTTGGACTCACTCACTTACCTGTCACTTTGTCAGAACGTATGATGGAAGAACATTGTGTGATAAATTAAACAGTTCTAACTGCAACATAAAACAGAGGCCGAATCAACTTTTTTTGCAGTACTCAATGTAATTAAGGAGTTTTTACTCACTTTTTTGTCCTTCCTTACTGTCTTTCCTACAGCATATTTTATGCCATATGCAAATATATGCAAATTTGCCAATTATGTCATATAGCAACTGAAGCCATTTCGAGGTCAGCCAATAGCTACTTGTCTTACTGAGGAGTTGGCAACATTATAAATATATATGTACCAACAGGATCTCATCCTGGACAGTGTTCATCATTGTGTTGTTACAGCTTGTTGGCACCTGTCACTCACAGAGGTGCATTGCAAAATGGTACAGAATAAATAATGTGTTTATTTTATTTACAGTTCAAGTTCGACTTTATTTAGCTCCGCTGCAAGGATTGGCTGTGCGCAACACAAGATTTGAGCAAAATTGCCCACTTGTGGAGCTTCAAGGGAACTTGGTCACATGTGGAGCATACGGATGTTTGCAAGATAGGCTAGCCCTTTGGACACTGCACCTATAAGCCATCGTTTTGCATCTTCTACAGATGTTGCTGGATGAACAGACACACGATGTAAAAAGGTGTAAAAAGGGGTGAGAAGTTTGACACATGAGACTTCCCATTAAGTATTGTATATCTCAAACCAGATGTTGGCTCAGATGTCGTCAAGCATAGTATGTTGTGTAGCAGATGGTTATACTCTTAGCATGTTCATTTCCATCTGTTTGAAACATACTGTAGACACAAATGTGCTTGCTTGTGTGTATCTGCAGGGGTGGGTCGTCACAGCAACAGTGTTGTTGTGCTTTTTATTTGAATCCATATGACAATATTGAAGTAACTGTAGGGAACATATGGACATCGTCTGTCACAAGAGGTTCCATTTGCCATATGGTCCATATGAACATTGTCATTCCCATTGAGTCATATTGACTCACGTCTCACTGATATTGCGACTCTCTGCTGTTCCTGCGACTTGTAAAAAGTATGATCACCAATCATGGGGGAACTCACTGCATCAATGATGAGCTTAACACTCGTGTGGCTGCACAATGTATATCTGATTTCCTGTTGTTAAATGCATTTTGTGAATTGCTTCGCGGAGCAGACTGTTCTTCCAAACACAACTGGGTAATATACCAGTCTCCACAAACACCACTATTGACTTAAATCTTATCTGATTTGATGGCACTCTGTACACTGACATAATGTCATTGGTCCAAGCAAATGTTTAAAGGTCAGTGCAGCACAAGCAATGAGGATAAAATGAGATTCTGAATGATTTCAGCACAATAATGTTTACATTTGAAGTACAAACTGAATAACTACCACAAAATGGAATAGGTGATTAAATAAATGTAAGAATTAAGTGTATATTGAGTGTATCAAATCAGGAAATACTGCGTTTGGTTGAAGACCAGTCCAGGGTGTACCCTGCCTCTTGCCCGAAGTCAGTTGGGATAGGCTCCAGCATACCCCCACACCAACAAAGCTTGTGTGCAACAACTTTGTTATTATTCAAACAAGACAGACATAGAATTTATCTGTGCACTACTGTATGCTAAACTAAACATACGACTTATTTTAGTATTATTCGTATCTTCTTGTATTGTAATCACAACTGTGGCAAAGCTATTTTAAATCCCCTCACTGCTTTATATAGCGATAATGCGGACAGGTGGTTTGTCAAGAGTGATAAACATTTATATTCCAATCATACACATGGCAGGCTGAGATGTTAAAAGTGACAGTGGATTGTGACAGTGGATAGTCCTGACGATTGGGACCCACACAGATGCAATAAAAAAAGTATTTGCCTCCCACTCTGTGTGAAACATACAGATAAACAAAGCACTCCAAGTCGGCAATCAGAGTTATGGAGTGTGTGAATAGGCATCAAACAGGAAGGTAATGACTCAAACAGAGCTGTTCCCATGGAGGTCCGACAGCTTATTATGCTGGAGTGGCTTGTCCTGCAACCCACAGTGCAGGGGCCTTTGTAATCTGTGAAAGTACCCTTGTTATTCTAATAACAACTTGCTGTAACCCAGTGCAAGAGTACCATTTACCATGAGGTATAAATATTTTCTGTAACAAGGTTAAAAATGAAAAATCAGCAAATTGTACTTGATAACCTGAGGGTCATTTTTTTTAGATTTCTCATCCATGTTTAGTAACAAAGATAAGGCGATAAATGCTGCGGCTATAATTAGAGCATTTACTGTATTTAGCAGATACAGTGATGACACTGAAAATGTTGTCATTCAAAGTCATTCCACAAATTTGCAACTTGTTTCCAGCAAAAATATCACAAATTCCCATTAACGAAAAGTAAGTCAAACAGTAAGTAAAACAGCAAAAGTAGGCTGTTTGAGTGACAAACTAAGGGCTGACCACTCTGTGCCTCAGGAACAGGAAGTCAGATACTAAAGACATTACTTATGATCTTGACACAGGTTTAGTTTCATCATTGAACTAATGCTCTGTATCAAACATAAAATACTGATTGAAAATAAAGAAACATATCATAATCTTTCTTAGATTGGGAATCCTTAAAACCTCAAGAGACTAAAACTTCATGTCTATTTCAAATCCCTTCTCTGATGGCTCCTGCTGTCCTACTTAAGTTCCCTTGGTAGAAAGAAAATGGAAAAAAAGGGAATCTAGAGAGTCACTGAAGTTGTCGACCACTGAGGCGTATGAGTGTGTGTTTGTAGGATAGGTTTCCCTGGTCTTTTCTTCAATTACATATCTTACATATCCTAATGAGATGAGGGATGCGGCTCTCTCAGCAGCCCATGTATTTTTCATTGGAGCCTCACAAGATGAGACAAAAGTCTTTACTGTGAAACCACCGACCTCTCTGGCATTTTGCCTGCAAGTTAAATATTAGATGCTGAAAATGGCTAACATGTTGTTCAGCAACAATATGAAGAACTAAAATAAGAGCACTTTGAAATCATTGTCATGGTTTCATGGCTGGTAAATGGGGTAATAGCATCTCTGTCATTGCCATAGCGACCCTAACCACCGACTTGAGTGGTCTATAATATTCATGCACAAAAGACATGTTCATATAACATGGACCACAGACATCCATTGATCCGGGTTCTATGTTAAACAATGTCAACGTTTGTAATAGGTAATAATGTACCAAAATTATTTGACATTGTCAAGAGCAGAATTGGCATAAATATACAAGATTACGTTTAATATAGCATAATAGTGAAAATACAGGTAGTTGCTATGCAAGAAATGACCATTATCATAATTTAGGAATATAACTTTCTGCACGTGAACTACATTGTATACTATAATATACCCTAGCCACAACATTAACAAGCACAATTTAATGAGATCCAATGCAAGAGCTATATCAAAATGTTAAAAACAAGAGACAGCAATTACAATAATAAACATATTGTCCAATGAATACCTCACTTATATCAAAAGTGACCATTATAATATTTGCAGAGCGAGTACTTTGCATTGGATGTCACTGTATTTGTGCCTACATGTGTCACTGTGATGAAAACAGTGATAAAAACAAGATCATTACACCCATTTCAGCATTATTTGCATTTTGATTGCTATGCAAAATTACTACAAGTCTTCCCTCCACACAAGTTAACACAAATACACAGCTGCCCACCGGCCAAAAGATGACGCATGACGCTTGGCGTGTACAGAGCGTGATACAGTACCTGTAAGGAATCCAATCGGAGGTGTGCTTGGAGCTCATTCTGTGTCAGTCACTGTGACTGCCGCTGCCTACCTGCAAGGCTGGCGGCCTGCAACAGCACCACAGCAAAGTGGCTAAGTGGTCTGAGGACAGGAATCAAACAGCAAGAGCACACATAGCCCGATCATCACTCCACACAGCTCCTCGAATCCCCAGCCTTTGCTCAAATGTCCTCTAGCTGCAGGATGTCAAATGCCTATCAATCCACGTCAGCAGCCTCTCCCGTTAAGTCGTATACGCCGTGCACATGAAATTAGCCTTTTTCTTCTTCTTCTCTGTGTGCTTGCAGTCAATGCCCCTCTTCTGTGCTCACATCCACTGTCTGTGCTCCTGCTCGACGCTGGCTCTCTTGACTGGATCTAAATCTCCCTCTGTTTCTTGCCCTTTAAATCCCCCCTCCCTTCCTTCTCCCACTCTCCCCAATCCATCTCTCTCGTGCACCATCACCAACAGCAGCATCCAAGTCTCTGGCTTAGAGGGGAAAAAAAGCATACGAGAGAATCCCCCTCTTTTCTAGCCTCTTTCATACTCATCCTATTTCTGCAATCAGCAAACATTCTGTTTGTATCTTTCCTGCCCACTGTTTTGTACTTGGAATACAAATCAGGAGCTCAGATGCGTTCTGTGGACCATCGTTTATTTATTCTCCCAGAGTAAGAGACATTAGCATATGACTGCGGTGACTCGTGTTAGTAGGCTTTAATTCAACGCTGCTGCGAGACAAAGGCACCCTGTGATCGTGGCCTCAGCTCTGAAGCGCTCTAACGCACATCTGCTTCCGGCCTTCGTCTGACGCTCCTCACTGTCACACATCACTCACTGTGTTCCCCGGCCAACTGCAGAGTCCATCTATAGACAGTTAAACCCAACAGCTTCCTTGGAAGCACAACTGCTCCACAAGGAGTCAATTCAAAGCTGCCTCATCAACAAGCACATATCTCACTTGGACGTGCGAGGTCTCCCTCTGCTCAAAGTTGCAATGATCTGCAATCATTACTGCAATAATTTGGGGGGGAAAGAGTAAAAAAAACTGCAACTGATGTAGATCAAAGAATTTTTCTGCCTACGACTGCACATGAGACATCCTTAGGTAGTATCTTTTATTAAGCAAAGTTAACCATCAGGCCAAAATTAAGTGACTAAAGTGTGACTATATTAGGCATATTCAGTACATCAACACATTATGCAATGCTGAATGCAGTAGTTTGTACAGTGTAAAAGACAGTACACGTCAGACATTAGCCAAGTTAGTGACACTATGTTAAATATAAGCTAAATCATAGCAAGCATATTCAAGCAACGGATTGGTGGTTCCTTCTATCAACACATTTTTAGTCTTTTGATGTTTTAGTGGGGAAATAACATGGAAAAAGTGGAGCAGTGGATGAAATTAAATTATTAAATGATGTTTCTGTTTGTTGCACCTAAGCGTGCCACGATAATCAATGAATTAATTCGTCAGATGATGAAAAAATAAAACGAGTTTATGACTACGTCAGCCTCAATACATGGACATATGCATGCCTGCCTGTGTGTTTTATATCATTGTCTCTCTGTTTCACACAGGATGGATGACAAGACAGTTCACTCTGCACCAGTCTGTAAAGATTGGTTCTAAAGTGGAATAAACCCTCCTCTCATTTGCCTCTTTTTTTGCCAGCATATTGGTTGGGCTGGGCATCGAGGATCGATGGAAACCAGTTTTGAAATTCCGATTCACCTGAAATTGTTCATTTTTTAAAACGTCCGGTGTTTGCGCTCAGTGATTGGCCAAAACTTTTGGCGTAGCAGCCACCAAGAAGAAGCAGCAGGATATGTGCATGTTCATCCATTTTAACTTGTCCTGCCCTCAGCCTGTTAATTTGGCTACACCGGACTTCAAAACAATAAATGATTTCAATCTTACGCCAACACTGAAGAGTCAAAAAATTTTTACTTTATCCTGTGAATACGAAGGCCAACTCAAATATCCAACAAACGTAATGCTGTGTACTTTACCTGACATTAACGCCAGCTTTAGCCAGGTTGACCAGACCCTACGTTAAGTGGTACTCCATTCACCTTACTCATTTATCGTGGTGAAGTTCATTTCGCGTTTCACATTGGATATTCGTCTTCGTCGCTGTTCAGTTGGCGCTGGCAGTTGGGTATGCAGCTCCGTAGCAACAGTGGCACCGCTGTTGCTATGTAGTTCCCTCTCATCATTGTTAGAGTCAGTCTTGTTGTCAGCTGGCTGTTCAGCATTGATTCCGGTTTTTGCGAAAGCTCGGACGACAGACACCTCGGCCCTGGCATCCACGATTCATTCACATATGTAGTACATACTATATGTTTTACGTCATGCTTTCTGATTGGTTGATCACTGCCAGCGTACATCCTGCACGTATTACATCATGTTCTCTGATTGGTTCATCGCTGCCATTGTACGTATTACGTCACTGCGTCAGCGGGACATGGTCCAACAATCAATCAAGCGGATTGCCTGTAGCACAACACCATTTTTAGAGATTTTGGAACTCGGTACACCAGATTATAAGGCCCATTGTGAGATTTTGAGAAAATTAAAGGCTATAGTGTGCCTTATAGTGCGTAATGTACGGTAGTTTACTACGTTGTCTGTTTAATTTATTGTATCTAAAAGCTTCCAATGTTAAATACAGCTCTACGATTGGCTGCTGACCAGTCCAGAGTGTACCCCGCCTCACGGCCAAAGTCAGCTGTGATAGGCTCCAGCATACCTCTGTGACCCTAATGAGGATAATAAACAGCATAGAAAATAGACTGATGTATGTTAAATACTAAAGTTTATTGCTTTTGATAGGATGAACTCACATGCAATATATAACATAATTAATTAAATATGGTTTTTTTTAATGTTTTCAATAATTTTGATTATCGACAATAATTGTAGTACAATTACCGACCAGCAAACTTTAGCATCCGGACAGGCCTAATTGCACCTCAATATTGGAATACCAGGAAGTTTGTAAATCAGTTCAGTGAGCACCACAAACCTGAATAAATCTGTGCGGTTGGGGATTTTGCTTTTTCTTTAGCTCATGGGGCCTTTTTGGCAACACTTCTTGCATGGGACAGACCTGCCTCAAAACGGGGGACGTTAACATTTTAATTGTCGGAGAGAAGCCAAAGACCTACCGTCCTAGACCTCCCACTCTTGTTAAAAAATGAAAAGAAAACCAAAATAAGAGCACAAAACATGAAACGATGCGAAAGCTAAAGAAAACAAGACTAACCTGTCATTCAGAACGTAACATAAAGTGGTAGTTATGCAAGGAGGGAGTAAAATCATCTTCTTGACACTTCAAGAAAACTCACTTGGAGTCACATGCAACACTTTGGCATTTTTTTCCATAACTTGTATTGCATATTGTATTTTTTTCTTATTTTGTACAAATGGTGTTTATTTGCCTAATGCATCCATTAGAAGAAGCATCATGTTTTCATTACATAATATTAGTTCAGGGAAGAGCTTCTGTCAGTTAAGAAGTGCTGAATAATATTGGATATCACTTAGAAAGCCAATATTGAGCATCTCTAGTAAAAGCAATTATGTAACAACATTCTGCTGAATTTAAAGCTGCTCTGTTATTGTGACTCATTTCAACTAAGAGCCATCTACCGACAGCACCAAACAAACAAAATGAAAAACTAAACATCACAGTAATGTATAAGAAGTTACACATTAAATATTTTTTTTGGAAGGGGGTGGGGGGGCGGTCAGAGCAGGCACAGAGTGGATGAGGCTATGAATTCAAGAGGGTGGGGGCAGCGATGGAGAAGGCTCTGCCTCCCCAGGTTCGGAGCTTGGTCTTACAGAGAAGTGTCAGGAGGTTGGAGTCTGAGGCGCAAAGGGGACGTTAGGGATTGTGTGGATGGAGCAGGTCTGTGAGGTATGGGGGGGTCAGATTGTGGAGAGCTTTGAAAGTAAGGAAGGACTTCGAAATGGATGCGTTGAGGGACGGGGAGCCAGTGAAAGTTTTAAAGGACGGGGTAATGTGTTCAAGAGAGCGGGTGGGGGTGAGAGGGCGGGCAGCAGAGTTCTGAATATACATATTGTAGTCTGTTGAGGATTTTGGATGGTGTACCATAGAGAATACTATTGCAATAGTCCATTCTGGATGTGACAAATGTGTGGATGAGGATTTCAGAGTCAGACTATGTTCTTAAGATAAAAAAATGCAGTTCGGGTTATTTGTTTCACATGGGGTTCAAATGAGAGAGTAGGGATGAGGAGGATGCCAAAGTTGCAGATGAGTGGGAATGAAATGAGGGTGGCATTGTCAAGATTGATGTCAGCTAGTTGGTGAGGATGGGGTGGATATTCGAGTGGATGGAGTTGGTGGAGATACATATATGGTTGTATGTTGTCAGCGGATTGACGTTACCAAGTGAGAGGATGTAGAGGATGAAGATGAGAGGACCAAGCACCGGACCTTGGGGAACACCTTGTGATAAAGAGGTGTCAAAAGCTGTGGTGAGGTCCAGGAGGATAGGAATACTATGATGAACGAAGTCAAAGGAGAGAAGAAGACGATTAGTGATTGGACAGAAAGGTGAGGTTGGAAATGGGCCAGAAATTTGAGAGGTTGTCGAGAATCAGGACCAGACTTTTTGAGTGGGGGTGTGATTGCTGATTATGTGGAGACAGAGTTTGATGAATGAGGAAAGAATAGGATCCAGGGAGTGGGAGTCTTCATGCCAGTTAGTCGTTCAGTGACTTGCATGGTTGAGATGGAGATGGAAAGGTTATTTCACATTTTGTTTTTGGGACAACAAGTGTATATAGGTAAAATGTGACGGCTGGGTGGTCTGGTATAGATGTGTAGGTTGTGGCTGGTGCGGTTGTGGAGTAGACTAGATCCAGGATCTCGATCCACACCTGTGGTGTGGCTGTCGAAATTGACTTGCTGAGTGATTGAGAAGCAGCTAAGAAGGTCCGGGAATTCTGTGGCGGGTTTGGAGTTAATGTTGTCGACGTGAAAGTTTAAATCACCAGCAGAAGGATAGATGATGAGATGGCATTTAATTGGGTGAGGAAGTCTGGGGAAATCTGGGGTTTGGCTTAGGAGGGCGATAAATGACAGCAGTAACAAGGAGGGAGGGATAGGGATCGGGATATTAAAGAGAGAAATTGGAGTGACTTTGATGTCTTTTTTTATAGACTGCTGTACCACAACCCTGTCCAGTTGGCATTAGAGCCTATGCCTTCAGATTCCTACATACTACATACTACATACTACATATAACACTTGGCTCCAGACACCCATGATGATTGTTGTGACGACAACTGTAAATTTCCGTCCCTTAGAACCAAAAGAGATTCTGAATGTAAAAGAATGTTATCGCCTTTTAGCCATTAATATCTCCTTCCCAGACATGCAGTCCAATAAGTCATCTCAAGGACAGATTATTCTTTTAATTGGCTGTCTACTCCATCTTAGGATGGCATTTTAATTAGGCTGAAAAGACAAGCTAACACTCATCTACACAACAAACAATATGAAAGCCAACTGCCACTGTCATCCTGACAACACCATGAAACATTTATGGAACGTTCAAATGGCCTGTCAAAAGCATCACATCGCAGAGCTCCATGGGGCAGCCATAATAGATTAAAAATACTCAGCTATCAATCCAATTTGCAAAGTCAACTCGTAATGTTCCAAAGAAAATGACAGGGTTTGGAAAAAAAAAGTAGAAATAGTTTTCAAACTGTAGCTACTCGTAAAATAAATTTTCACAGGATATTTAGATGTGGTACTAAAAATCACTTGGACTTGAGGATGAGCAGATTGTAATTTGAGGTTTTAAGATCAAGTTCATAGAAGTCTGAAGATTCTCCCAACCTTGTGAACACGAAGAAGTTGAGCGGCTTGAGTACAAGGATTTTAGGATAATCTTCACAGTGACATAATGTTTGCAGTCTGGCCATAAATCCACATACTGTAAATCTACATGCACGCTCTGGCAACTTTAATTCACAACCACACAAACACAACTACAATGAAACTAAATGCAAGAGCTGTATCATGAATTCTGCCTTTACAACGATAATAATGCTGTCAGACAGTAGAAAGGTTTGTTTTGTTTTGTTTTACAATTATTGAGGTAATACACCTTAAAAGAGAGTGCTTCTGATTTTTAGTTTGGGCAAAACATTTGGTCTTGAAATACACATTGTTATTATTCTCCTGGATCCTTTTGGAAGGCGTAGGTTGTGTTGTACAATAACACAGGTTTATTACAGTTATAAATATAGGCAGTTCACCCTTAGTTCATCACAAGAATTAAAACATTCCTTTTTACAACACCAGTCAATATATCCTGAAAAGTCTGCAATATCTAAGTGCGCATCATCCTTCTCATATAGTGTCCTCACATACCAATATCCAACACAAATTACTTGAACTGATTGTTTCTGTGGTTTATGATGTGCACGTGTACAGTATGAATTGCTTGGAAGAAATTTGAGCTAAATAGAACAAGCCACTCATGCAGCTCAGGAATGCTCCTGAGCAAAACACCCTGCTGAATATTTGATGCTGAAGAGAAGACTTTGAAGTATGACTTTGAAAGATGATTTTGGTCATGAGGGACTTGAATATAAAAGTATGATCTTTTTCAAAGTACTAGTCCCGCTGGTTTTACAGTAAAAGGCAGCACCACGCAGACTATGACAAGATCTGTTATGATTTAGTGTTTCTTGCTGAAGGCACAGTATTGTTGGTAACAGCAGGCCACGAATATCAGTAATTTGAATAATGGACTGTGCACAGAAGGCACACAGGATGTGAAAATGGCTCTCTGACTGTTGTCTGCTTGTCTCAATGAAACTAAAATATAAAAAAAACTGCAGAGAATATAAGCACAGTTGATCAGGATGTGACCAGGATTTTTTAAGATGTTTAAAATTACTCTGACTACGTCCAACCTCAGCAACGCAGTAAGAGGCCGTGCTAATGCAGCTCAACAATCTAACCACGTTCAAGGAGAAAAAGCGCTTGTGCCTTTGCCATCAAGAGATCTGGAGATTGTGAATACCTGACAGAAAATAACATTGAATCCACACATTTGCCAAGATTTTGACTTTCAAAAGCCATTGATCTTAAACGTTTGCTAATGATTTCAGCTGACGAACAGCAATAATCTTTTTTGTCTGACTGCCATTTCTTCTTCTTACAGTTTGAATCTCTATTGAGAACCTCCTTATGATCCAACAGTGCAATGTAAATTGTTGTAAATGTAAATAATTTTTTTTATTAAACGGGAGTATATTGTACATTGTTGTCCTCAAAATGAACCATGCCACTGGGCAGAAGTGCTGCAATTTTCACATGTGTTATGATCTGTCCTGTATCAACTTTAAAGGGGACGTATTATGCTGTTTTTCAATTTTGTAACCTATAAATGTAGTTAGAATGATGTATTCTCGTGTTAAACGATGCCAAAATTTCAGATAAAGAGGTTTGCGCATTCGGAAGTGAGCCCTGAAAGAAGTTTAAGATGGCTCTAAGCACTCCATTTCAAATGGTGTGGTAAAACTGACTTTGTGACATCACAGAGGGGCGGACTTCCTTATATGGGAGATGGTTGGGAAGCACTTTGGGTGTGTGACCAATCACAGTGGAGCGGGCATGCCTGGAGGTGGGCCATGAGCGGAATAAATTAAAACAGATTGTGTGTAGCTGCTCAATAGGAGATCACAACTCAATACAAAGAGTCGAAAAATGAGCATAATGGGTCCCGTTTAATTGTTTCTCCATTGTTGTTAGGCACACCTGTGCAAATGACTGTATCATAAATGCTGTAATTATATCTGGTGCTTTTATTTACCTTAACTGCAAGACATTTGTTGTGTATTTCCTCCTTAATACAGAACATTGCTGTATTTGAGCCACAAAATGTATGTGAATAAAACAGGGGTCACCCGCACAGTCCGGCCCAGCACACACCAAGGCTCTAACCTGGGTCCACAGGTTCCCACTGAATGAGAGATACTGTAAGTCAAGCAGTGCGAGCCAACAAGCTAAAAGCCCCGGGGTCTTATCTATGAAAGTGTGCTTGGAATTCTGACTAAAAGTCTCCGTACGCCACAAACCAAAATGTGCGTATGGCCAAAAATATTCAGACATATCAAAAGTGGTACACGCACCCACACCTTCAGGCAATTTGTGTTATCCCTCACCTCAAGTGGAAGTGTGTGTATGCAACCCAGTGGCGGTTCTAGCTATGGGCCATATGGGCAATTGCCCAGGGCAGCATTCTCCAGGGGGCGCCTCAGAGGGGGAAAGAAAAAATATATCTATTTACCAATGCTCAGCTCTCACCAAATCCTCATCACAAGGCCGATGTGGATCTGATCGTTGAACCTCAGCCTTCAAGTTAATTACAAGGTAAAAAAAAAAAAATTATTGTTCATATTATATCATATTATATTGCAGACCAAGGACCTCAAGGATGCTATTTCAATTCAAAAATGTAAAATAAAAAGGAGGGAATGAGTCGATATGAGTTGTTGATATGAGGTTTAGTCTTGGCTGCTGTTTGTTGTGACGTTAGGAGATGATGATGATGATAGCATCACTTTATGTACACCACATAATGGAATGGAAAATGATCAAATAAGCTAACATTACTTGGTGGCTAAAGATTAACTGCTGTATATTTATTTTCTTGAATGAGAGTTTTAATTGTGTAAATGTGGATTTACAGTAAGTCAAATGCAATTTAAGGGGAGCTTGAGCTTGTTAATAAGCGCCTTTCAGTAGTTGTAAAAAGTTGAAGTTTGTTGAGGTGGGGAGAAGGGATGGTGGGAAGTGTTCACTTGAAGGATTTGTGCACTGCAAAAATAAATTGCGAAAATAGCAGTCGGAATGTTGGAGGCCCAAAAAAGATTATTATGTCAATGGGCAATGAAACAAGGTGCACTGTTACAAAACTTTAAAAAATGATTCATTTAATGGATGCCACATTTTTTGCCAAAAACTGGCTGTTTGTGACGTCACAGGGAGCTGGGCTTCCTTATATGGGCATGTGCTGTTGGTCAAACACGCTCCAGGACTACCCACCCCACAGTTCTGCTTCGCTCTGTTTATGGTTGTTAGCTATGGATCCCATGAAATATTTTGAACAGGCAAGCTCAGGCAGAAGTGGTTGGAGTTGGTGATTCGCAGTAAGAGAAAAATATTTTCATCTGTCAATGGCATTTCACACAGGGCTGTTTTTGTGAAACACCCACTCCGCTGTGATTGGTCACACTCGAAAAGTGCTCCCGAGGACGTGCAAACTACTGCCAAACCCCATTTTCTAATTTGGTCGGTTTAGGAGTTCATAATAAATCAATAAACCCTTTGGAGAGCTGCTTGAAAAGTTGTTAGGTGCTACTGGGAAGAACGGGAAAGGCAAAAGGGGAGAACCTTACTTACTCTTACTCTTCATCTTACCCCGAATTCCAGTATGGATTTAATTAAATTTGTCATTAAACATTATTGTTTACTGCTAATGTGGGCAGTACAGTATACACCTTGCTGTTACCAACACATTGTGAAAATATGTACAGTAGTGAGACACTTTCAAGGACTGATTTTGCAAAAGCATCACATCAACCTTTGTAGAGGTTACGTATAGATTTGAGATGAGTAGAAGAGTGCACACACACTTGCCTTGTATCAACATACAGTAAGTCCTCATATTGGCTCAGTGAGGGCATACATAAAACATGATTTGGATTACAAAATGTCACTCTGGATGAAATAGTGTTCCAATGTCCCAGTCTCCCACTGAAGGAGCCGGATTGACTCCTTCAATACATCAACGTACTGTTGTGTCCTTCATATCAAACACCAAGCAATGCACTTAAAGATGTGGATTTACTGATTTTTCTACCAAACGTCTACCAAACATCAGCTGGCCCTGTGATTTCCAGTGAGGTTCATGACTGGTGAGGCACTGACTACTTTGGAGTTTTTTTTTTTATAACAAGAAAAAGAGGAGAAGAAAACCCACGCACGAGGGAACATGTGCGTGTGTGGGTTTTCCCCGGGTACTCCGGTTTCCTCCCACATTCTAAAAACATGCCTGTGAATGGTTGTTTGTCTATATGTGCCCAGTGATTGGATGGCGACCAGTCTAGTGTGTACCCTGCCTCTCCACTGAAGACAGTTGGGATAGGCTCCAGCATACCCGCGACCCTAGTGAGGAGAAGCATCATAGAAAATGGATGGATGGGACTTTCTTCTTTCCTGCAGGCTTTTCTAGGTAAAAGTGAGTTGTCTGAAACAGTACTCCGAATGGTATAATCAAGGCTGAACTAATGTTGGTCTAAGATTAGCTGCTCTGAAATTTTTTGAAGCATTAATCAATCTGGTTTTAGCCTTGCAAAACACATAAAACAGGAAATGGGATTGTAGATGTGGTTCAAATGTTACAAAAAAAGAAGAAACAAAAAAATGTCCCTGTTAACCAAATGTTTATCAGAGATAGTCAAGTGTTCCTTTAGGTATTAGGCATAAATAACATCAAAGGCAACACAATGATCGTAGATGGTCAAAATAAATCTCCCTACGTTTCCATTTGGACACCACTTGTATCCAAGGGCAACAGGAGCTCAGTATAAGTGTAATATTTGGTCGTCTGTTGATGACTCACATTTACAGTATTCTCCACACCAACATGAGTGGTCTTAATATAAAGTAAAAACATTCTCACTCATCATCCCCTCTTACACAATGAGTATTTGATGTGGTGAAGGATTGGGTGTAAAGAAACATTTTAAGGGTAGCTATGTATACACACTGTACCTCACACTCTGCTTAGCAGCAGTGAGACAAAGATGTTAACCCAGAGTGTCATTTGTCAGGTGTTGTCCAATCTATCACAGGATTGAAGACACAGAGTGACTCACACTTTCTAGGCTGCTTTCCTCAGGTTGTCTTGTCAAATTCTTATCTATAGTCACCCAATAGTTACTTTTAATAAAGCGACAACATAATCAAATGTATATACTGTAGCTTTAAATGGGGACTTGAGCACGAGTCATTCAGATTGTTGTCAAGTTGTTAAAATATGCCCCCACCCCTGAAAATGCTGTCAACTCCAAACTCAGCATAAGGATGCGTGCACAGATATGGAGGCACCATTGTGGTGTAAATGACTACATCACTTGCATCCCAACTCAGCTCCCTTGCGAGGAGGTGGCAGCTTCCTCCAGAAGAAACACTGGCTCTCGTAACCATGGAAACAGCAGAGCCATTACTGGGGGAAAAGAAGCTCTGTGGCAGGCTATTCTACCATTGCTTGCTTGACTGTGTAAGGCATATTTAACTAGCCTCCATTTGCTGTCACTTCCCATTGCTGTGATTATTACATGTAAAACAGCTTTTCTATTAATGTACCTCAACGTCATCATGTGTCTGTACTGTAGTTGGCAAAGCAACTTATTCTTTTGTTGGCCAACAGGGGGAGTCCTCGACCAATAAGATGTATATGTAGTGACATTTTATGAACACACAGCGGCGCTGTTAAACAATTTAAGAGCCATAGCACAAGCGTAGATTCAATAAAAAGAGGGAATCCAAAACTTGATGCTAAATGAGCAAATAAGCACATTGAACACATCTATATCACAACAAATGCATTAATCATTTATTAATCTACTATGTCCGATTATATGAATAAACCGAAAAGGCATAAAGTGATGAATAGTATCACATAACAGCGGCAGCATCTGTTGTAGGTACTGTATTTTTGGATTATTCAGGTTTCATTTGTTCATACATAATCTCTTATACTGGGGGTGTCGGGCAGGGGTGTCATTTACCTGTGGACCACTGGAGGTAGAGTGGGGGAGACTGGGCCGCATCAAGTATTGGGAGTATGGCTTGGAATCTCCAGGTACCTCACCATACGATACACAGCACACGATAACAACAATATCTTGATACAGTGACAGCATGAATAAATGAATTTGATTTCAAATTGCGTTGGGACTACAGAACTAACAGAAGGCAAATGTGACATTTGCCTTCACCTACACAAAGTCTGTTGGTACCATTTGTAAAAATGTGCCTTTGTGCTCTCGGCATCAATAAGGACACCCACACTGACTTTTCGAAAAAACATAATTGAATATTCATGCTCTGTTTGGGCATCTCTGTGTGGTGTTTACATGTTCTCCATGTGTGTACGTGGATTTTCCTCCCACATTCCAAAAACATGCATGTTAGGTTAATTGGCCACTCCAAATTGTCCATAGGAATAAATGTGAGTGTGAATGGTTGTTTGTCTATATGTGCCCTGTGATTGGCTGGCGACCAGTCCAGGGTGTACCCCGCCTCTCGCCCGAAGACAGCTGGGATAGGCTCCAGCATACCGCCGCGACCCTCGTGAGGATAATAGAAAATGGATGCATGGATGAATATTCATGATGTGGCTAATTAGTTGAAATGATATTAGTGAGGACTGGTCGCCAACCAATCAGAGGGTACATATAGACAAACAACCATTCACACTCACTGTGGACAATTTGGAAGCGCCATTTCGCCTAACATGCGTGTTTTTGGAATGTGGGAGGAAACCGGAGTACCCGGGAAAAATCAGGTACTCCTAGGTTTCCCAATCCCCTGACTGTGTGGCCAACATGCTAACCACTGGGTCACCCTGCGGCTTGCAGAATGATATTTCTCCAAAACACATAGTGCCACCTCCCCAGTTTTACGCCATGGCCTTTCACCATAGCAACCAGCTGCAGAGGCATATCTCACATTCAGCACTGGAGCAGAGCTCTGAAGGAGAGCTGAATTAAAGAATAGCATGAGTGAATCCCATTAACATATACATTTAGGATAAATAGAAACAAAAATTTGACAAAATCCTCCCAAAAGATTATAAATTCATTGTATTGATTACGAGCATTGTGCAATACCTACTGACAGAAAGCCAATGACTGGTGAAAACACTGGTAATGCATATTGTTTTTAAAAGACAAATACATGTTGGAGAATACATTTCCTTGGGAAATAATAGCACAAAATGTGAGAATAGATGTAGTCATAAACAACTATTATGGAGGACAAGTGAGATGAAGAAATTAATTAGTCACACATAGAAAAGAAAAGGAGGAAGCTTGTGCTATAATTATTTTTCATCACCTTGCTTGTTGCCAAATGTCCACTGAGACCCCAGTGTGTTAATTGGCTTTACAGTAGTATTGTCGTTTAACATGGGGTGTTTTCTGTGTGGCTGTGGACAACTGTGGACTATAACTATCATTTTTTTTTTAAAGAACAATTGCCTTCCTTATGAATAAGTCCAGCTGCATAGCCATTTTTCAAGCTATGGTTTTGTGGATGTTGGAGGCATATTATTCCCCAAAGATTTTGATTGAATTCAGAATTGTACAACTTCCTGGGTATCCGTCTTTTGACTTTTGATTCTAAATCTGTGGCATTAAATTCATGTGTATAAACATGAAAAACATGAGATGATTTGGAAAATGGCTGAAAGGGTCATTCATCAGGACTACGCCTTGATGAAAAGGAGAACCAACAACCTCTCTTGTTTTATAACAGTGAACCAACAATAGTGGCCCCCTGAAGACATTAGACATAACTGCAGTTTTATCAGAACTAGACAAACTTTTCATTGAAAGAAGTATGAAGAACACAAAATGCATTTCCATATGATTTTTCCCCATAACTGACATCTGTGAGAAGATACTAGCTGCTTGTCAAGATATCTGTAAGGAGTTTATGCTTCTGTAACATCCATCATTCTCAACAGCCAATACAGCAATCTCAGCAGCAGTGATTACTGTCAGTGAAGGAACAAAGCTGCACAAATGTTGTATGAATGCAACCATGAATGGTTGTCTGTTTCTATGTAATTGATTGCTGATGGGTAGGTAGTTTTGGAACAGATCCGATACCAAGTAAATACAAGGCCAGTATTACCAATAACAATACATTTTACTTGAAATGTTCAGGATCATTGAATGATTCTGTGATTCCGCCTTTAATTTTTTTTACCGTGATTATAACCAGAATAAAGCACTGGACAACGATGATTGGCTCAACAAACCAATTTGTGCACAATGTATCAATATATACAAGACAATGTAACAGTATCAAATTATAAAATTCATTCAAATCACACTTATTCAAATCCTTCAGAGTTTGTCTCCAAAACCTCCTGTGTCCTGATGACTTATTAGTTTGCAAAAATATAATATATAAACACATGCAATATGTTTCATCAACACAACAAAAACACACAGATATCTGTGAAGATACGCATACAAGAGAACAGAAAAGTACTGAGCACAGCACGGTAGTATCAAGCCCATTCGCCCAAATGCCACCAAAGAAAGCTGTGTATATGTGGATGATTAGCATAGATAGTTGCTCACTATCTTTTTTTACTTCATGAATGTGCGAATTAAATCCCAGTTTTTTAAATTACATTAAATACAGCTTGCCAGGATGAAAAGAGCAGCAGTGAACTGTCCACTCATGCTGCATTCCCTACACCAGTTTGGATAAATATGTAGGAAGGGCATAACGGAGAGATAACCGACAGGGTGGAACCATGCTGACAAAGGAGATAAAGACCATGTTTTTAAGATCCTGATTTTTTTTTTCCACTCACCAAAAAATATAAAATAATATTTTAATCAAAACACAAAAATGCTGTGCTGAGCTTTCTAGAAACCGGATGGTATCTTGTTAGCCCACCTTGTGCCTCCATCTCTACGATGCAGTGTTTGCTGAGTGGGTGCGAGAACATGGTGAGATTGCACATACTGTATGTCCAAGCACTGGCAGATATGCCAGGAGTTACAATGCCTGAGACATAGAAGCCTGCAAACGTAGATACTAGATGCACCCAGTATCATCACTCGTTGCATGAGTGCCCCATTTATCATCTTCACATCATCCCAGTAATTATTTTGTCCAAACACAAAAGTTGACTTCGAATGACAGCAAACATGGCTGTCATTCTATTTGTTACAACATTTTAACATGATATTCATATACACTGCAACAAAACATTGAAAGTTTTCTAGTTTGCAGGTAAAATGGTGCCAAACGTTCAGCACAATATATATATTAGTAATATATATATTAGTAAAATACAGTGGTGTTTGCCCCCTGATTTCTTTTTTTTAATTTCTTTGCTTGTCACACTTAAATGTTTCAGATCATCAAAAAAATGTAAATATCGGTCAATGACAACACAACTGAACACAAAATTAAGTTTTTCAATGACACTTTTTAATATTCATTGAGAAAACAAATGCCAACCCCATTGGCCCTGTGTGAAAAGTGATTGCCCCCTAAAACTAAGCACCAACAACTGCAATCAAGTGTTTGAGATAACTTGCAATTAGTCTCTCACAGCGCAGTTGAGGCATTTTTGGCCCACTCATCCTGCCAAAATTATTGTAATTCAGCCACATTGGAGGCGTTTTCAGCATGAACCACCTTTTTAAGGTCATGTCACACAGTCTCAATAGGATTCAGGTCAGGACTTTGACGAGGCAACTCCAAAGTCTTCATTTTGATTTTGTCTTGCACAGAACAGACAACAGACAACAGACGACCGGACATTCTCCTTCAAGAGCAGAATTCATGGTTCCATTTATCAGAGTCTTCCTGGTTCTGAAGAGCAAAACAGCCCCAGACCATCACACTACCACCATCATATCCTACCGTTGGTATGGTTTTGTTTTTGTGAAATGTGGTGTTACTTTTACGCCATATGTAATGGGACTCAAACCTACCAAAAACTCGAGTCGTCGCTGCGCAGTTGGGGACATTTTGGTTAGCCAGCCAGTCCTGTGAAGGTTCACCACTGTTCCATGTTTTCGCCATTTGTGGATAATGGCTCTCACTGTGATTCACTGGAGTCCCAAAGCTTAGAAATAACTCTGTGACCTTTTCCAGACAGATACATCTCAATTAATTGCACTTTTGGGGGGAGAGCAATCATTTTTCACACAGGGCCATGTAGGTTTGGATTTTTTTTCTCCCTTAATAATAACAAGTTATATTTTTAAAACTGCTTTTGTGTTCAGTTGTGTTGTCATTGACTAATATTTTGAGTTGTTTGATGTCTGAAACATTTACGGGTCGCAAACATGAAAAACAAACTAATCAGGAAAAGGGCAAACACTTTTCACACCACTGTATGTTACATAATCCATTGTACAGTGTATGTATGTATGTCTTTCCAGCTCTTATACAAGACACCCTTCAATGTTTCTACAAATATTGCCAATGACAGATTACAAATTATTGTTTATATCTTCTTGTAAAAATGGGTTTACGGATTAACTCTAATGCTAATGATATAGTGTCAGGATTATACCATGCTTGAAGAAATCACCTACATGAGCTGGAGACTCCAATTTGAAAAGACGTGTGAGACAGCAGAATAGGACGATTGTTGATTTCAAATGCAGACACTGGCAAGTATCTTTCAGGCTTGGCTGGCAATGTACTGCTGAGCCAGCAATAGATAACAGCTGTCTGTGTGTTGTTACAGGGAAATAAGAGAATTGACAACAAAATTCAATGTATTTAATTAAAAAAAAAGCAAAAACAACAATACAAGACAAAAACTAAAGTCAATATTTTTGACCTATGCCATATTACTGTATAAACCATTTACATATAAAATGCTAGCTCTTGGGAGGAGAGTGATTGGACTTGAGTTAGTGTAGCAGTACATACTGTAGCTGACGCCAAGAAGCCTAAATGTCTTCATTCTTGCCACCACTGCAACAGATTTTACTATAGAAATTAAAACTGGATATAGTAGTAGCTTGGAACGCTGTCTGGTGAGAACAGAACAACCAGAAGTCTCAGACTGTGAACTATGGCATTGCTACTGTTATTATTAATACACATAATATGGCAGTGTCAGTGCATGAGGCAGTGTTGAAACCACACAGTGCTTTTCGCATAAACCTTCCAATTCTACCTGCACACAATGTTTGCAGCTTCGCTCCCTCATGACGTGTCTGTTTTTTCAGAATTCAGAATTCAACAGCTGCAGCGGTGTTGATGTCCAAGCAGAAGCTGGAGTAATTCTACATTTGATAAAACATACTTAAGATTTGTCAGATCAAAACACGATCGTCTATTTCTGTACTTACTCATAGTTCACTGTAAGCATTATAGGAGCTATAGTTCTTTTAACATAACCAAAAACTAATCTACTGCAATCTGCAATCTATTTAAATGCATCTTTACATAACTACACATCAAAATACTGTGAACTTTTGTATTTTTTTCATTTTTGTTTCAATTTATACTTTGTTTAGGTTGTTCAAGTTACAACATACCTACATTGTTTTGTGACTGTTAAATAAGTCCTGTAGTTTGTCCCATAGCAAGTCCAAAAGTTTGTTGTTGTTTTCTTAAAGGTAATATTAACATACAGTATCATCTCATCTTGTTCTTGTGAGCCCAATATTGTGTATCATCCTGTCTCGTGACCTGAGTGTATCGCTACTCCAGCTTCATAATGACCACTCTAAAGTATACCCAAGTTTCATTTGCACAGTATTTTCTGTTGAAAACTTACAAAAACAAACTGTTGTGGGTGTACGCACTTCTGTGCAATACTGTAATTTTTTTCTTTATTACCATCATTTTGAGAAAAAATATATATAATTTCTCTTTTTTCATCTACAGTCCGTGATAGAATGCTAGTGAGAGAAGCTGTAACGATAAAAGCGTGATTGAACAACAACAGCAGTTCCAATTTCCAAGACATATTTGATGCATTTGTAGAACATTGAATGTTCTTATAGTTATTGTAGGTCAGTATGGTTATTCATTTTATGAAAAGGATGTGACCAGAATGCCAGCCTGGTTGCAAAGAAGAGGTGTAAAACTGACCAAAGCATGTATTGAGATGACAAACTATAAAATATCCACACATTGTGGAAATGTGTGATTGTCCAAAGAATAGGTCACACCACACACAACTCATCTAGACAGGACAGTTACTGGAAATCATCCTTCTTAAATGCTTAGTCTTCATCAGTATACCCTAATATTTTAAATTGCATATGGCTGTAAAAAGCAAACAATACACCTTGTTTATTGGTATAGTTGGCTGTGCAGTCTATAACCAATTGTTATTCGCAATTGTAAACGGTTCACAGTCTGGTGAGAAATCTTGGGCTGCAAGAGATCAGTGGCTGAAGCAGCAGTCTCTCGGGATACCCAAGAACAGATTTGGAATACCAATGATACAGACAGAGGCAACATGTACAGTGGTGTCTGATGCTGCTGCTGCCATTAAGTGAACCAACCACCCTTGTGGAAAATGAATAGGAGAAGGAAGCGGCGACAGACTCAGCAGTGTTTTCATTGTGACTGTGTAATAGAAAATGGTGGGGATAACACAATGTATGTAACATATTAATACGGTTCTGAAAAACAAACTTGAACACGTCTGAAGCATGAACAACCATAACCATAAACAACAGGCAATTGCTCTTAGTATAGGATTCAGGCCTGCATGTACTAATGATTAAACTAAGTCAGTCATATTGATGCCTATACCTGTAGGTTCTTAGCCCACCTGTTTTGTATTATTAATTGCATTCAAACCAAAATATAATGTTTGTATATTCCTGCTGACCAGATAGACAGATAGATAAACAGATAGATAAGGGGGAGGGTCCTCCAAGTCTAGTATCATCGGCCTTCCATGACAACACAAACGCAATAGAACGAGGTGGACTGACAGCATCAAAGCAGTAATGAACGGAAGGAGCTCTTACCTGTCGTAGCTCCATCTACTGTACGACATGCTCCTGTTGCTGCCGACCCCCTCCATGTCTCCGAGTGGTGGCGGTGTGCAAGAAGCGGTCAAAGGCACCTCTCTCCTTCACTTCTCAGCGCCGGCGGCGCCGACCCACAGGAATCAGCGTGAGGGGAGCGAGCAGCCGCGGTACTGCCAGGATGACTACTGAGAGCTGGCGAGAGAGCGCGCGAACTGTCAGCGCTGCGCGCACGCGCAATGTCATCAACACCACTGGGATCAATGTTGAGCTAGATGCGCGCGCGTGGTCGAAGCTTCCTGTTGATTAAAAAGGAGGGGCTGTATCAGGCCAGGAAGCTGCTCAATCACTTGCAATTTTGACCACTACTATATGTAGTATGAGAATTTAACATATAGTAATACTATGATAAAGTCAAATGATAAAGGCACCAATCATTTGAATGAGTTCTAAAACATTTTGACAGAACAAACAAGCAGTGTTCACCATGTCCTCGTTGTAGGACATAGGAACACTGAAGCTGCCAAAGATAAACCAGGCCCTTCCAACGACAATCAAGAACATTCCTCCTGAAAATGAAGGATTTTGCCTGATCCAGGAAAATCTTTGCTCTTACGATCTGCTTTGATTATCAAGAAAAATGTGAGCCGGTGTTTGGAACCCAAGATGCAGAGATGACACAGATGGTAGTGAACAAAAGGTTTAATCTAAAAAGTTCCTACACAGCAATAAAAAGGCATTAAAAAATAATAAAAAAAAAAATAGTCCGGAACAGAAAAATATCAGGGTAGGCCACAAAAAGGAAAAAATGCTACAAAAAGTAAAAGCAGGAACAATTGTAGGGCGCTTCTGGGAACCTAGCAGGTAAGTATACCTTAGCAAGAGAGGCTACAATAACCACAGTGAGAGGCTCACTGTAACAGGTAGGTAAAAGACCAGAAAGCTAACAAACAACAAAAAATAAACATGTGGAGAACAAGGAACAATCTGGCAACAAGGGAATTCCACAGCCATGCTTAAGAAGGCAGGTGAGTAATTTGCAGCAGGTGTGCCGGTAGCTCCACCTCTGCTGGGCCAGCATTCCACTGTAAAAGATGGCGGAGCAACACATTACATGGAACTGATCTACAACTGATGGTTCAGAAGACTTTATACTCTCTGATCTCTTGGTCAGTATGGAGACTGGTGGCTGTCATTGCTTTGCTGGGTTATTTTGGCGCCAACTTGTGTATATACTAACGGCCAAGCAAATGAACAATATTGGCTTGTAATAAGAGCACTGATGAGTTTGTAATGCCAACCTGTATTTCACTTCTTTTAGTGACATGAGGGACATAAACTTATTTCTTCCACCAGATGTCGCTAATGCTACTTTTCACTGAAGCATCAAAGCTCTGAATCTGTTCCAGTACAATTTGAAGGAAAGCCTCAAGGCTTCATGAAGCTTCACCCACCCATCTCTAAGTGCACTGACACAGGAGAAGACTTTTTAAATCTTGTACTTTGTACAGTGACAATAAAGGTATTCTATTATATTGTTTGTATTGATCCGAAGAAATCAAAAACTAGGATTCAGAAATTCAGGAGAAATTACTAAGCTGAGGTCGCATGGTGGATGAGTGGTTAGCATGTGGGTTTTCTCCGGGTACTCCGGTTTCCTCCCACATTCCAAAAACATGCTAGGTTAATTGGTGACTCCAAATTGTCCATAGGTATGAATGTGAGTGTGAATGGTTGTTTGTCTATATGTGCCCTGTGATTGGCTGGCGACCAGTCCAGTATGTACAGTATGTATGTCTCGCCTGAAGACAGCTGGGATAGGCTCCAGCATACGACCCTAATGAGGATAAACGGTATAGAAAATGGAAAATCAATCAATAGAAAATCAATCACCATGGCAACGAGAGCGGCATATTCCCCGCCCCCAACAGAAGCCGAAATCCACCAGGAGGCAAAAGAGCAAGTAAAAAGGAAAAGGCAATACAACCACAGTTATAAAACAAAGAGAGAAAGCGTGGCAAAGTATTACAGACGATCTACAATACTTTGTGTCTAAGTACTGGAGTGCACAAATACACACTTGCTAATAGTTAGTTAGCTAGTTATGTTCGTTGCTTGTTTAACAAATGAAGAATGTTATGACATTAGCATATCACCATTACTCGCTCGGCGCTTCAACAGCCTGTAAACTTCCGCTTTCCCCTCGAGCGCTAGGGTTCTGGGTAATGTAGTACCGCAACCAACACACCACATCTGTGATTATGAATCCGTTGAAATTGTAGCTGGAATTGACTGCAAATATGCGTAAAATTGTGTAAATATAACTCCATTACTTTTACTACAACTCCCTCATCTTGTAGCTGTGTTTTGTATTTATATGGGATGTGTATTTTATATATAGTACCTGTATATGTAAATTATCTAATAAATTATCTGATTGTGACATCATCTAAATCCTTTTATGTACAATGATTGTAAAGAATGATGAAAAATGTTGAAATAATGATAGTGGGTGTAGTTGAATGTGATAAAAAAATATGTAATGGGCAGTGGATTATTTATTGGTTTCCATTTATGGTGACTACTGATTGAAATAAGGGACAGCATGAAATAAATCCTGGACCTCGGCCTGGTCTGGAGTAGGCTAACACCACAGAATAAATTTTCTTGGAGCATATTCCACTTTCCACTATCCCACTTTTATGCAACTGGATCAGGGATAAATTGAGCTAGGATTACTAAAATATCCCCGCTTGATACCTTATACTATTTGTGAAATAGGCCCCCGATATATTATATTCATGATATTCATGATATAGACCCTTGTTGTTATTTTTTTCCAGTTTGCCGCACCCCTATCTCTCCACCAATCAGGTGCCTCCCTCTCATTGACCTTCTTTAAATAATCTGTATTTGCTCTGGTACTCTTCAGTTCTATTGCAAGTTGCCTTCATGTTATATTGTTATGCTTATTTATGCCTTTAAAATAAAGACTTTTATCTTTTAACCACCCAGATTTTACCATTGTTTTCTTATCACACCAAAATATAGACATAATCATATGGATATTCTTTATAGGTTGTTTATTGTTTATGCTGCATTCCTGCTCAATACTTTCGGAGCATTTGTCCAGACCTAGTGATAAAGCGTGTATGACTATGCACATTATGCTAATTGTATGCTGTTGCCATGACTATGTTATGTAAGACATCCATTTTCAACACTGGGCCTTTTTTTTGGTACCTTCAGCATTGTAGATTGTAACCTCAATTGCCCCGAAGTGGAATTTATACGTGTTGACCGCACCATATTGTGTTTCAAGTTGTCACGAAAATACTAACAGAGGAATCAATACTATTTATGTATGTTGCCTGGTTTAATGCATAACCTGAATACTGATGGGATTCCTATGATACTTCAGCTATACATTAAATTGACAGAATGTTTGATGTTTATGTACCCTATTTTAATAACGAAGGATAAACCCATCTGGCTCAATGACAGATTTTATTTCAGCACCAAAAAAAAGCTCAACACAGGCCAAAAGACATTGCTATGGAAGAAGAAAAGAAAAATCAATATGATAGTGATGTACATTAGCATTAAGATACTGGGAATGGGTATAGAATTGTCAATTTTGTAGATTATTAAAACTCCAATGTGTGTCAATGCTAAAAACCCCTTCCGACCTGACTTGACATTTCACCCTCTGAGATGAGGATGAATACAATCTCCATTCTAAGCCACAAAAGCATCACATCATTGAGAATCCAATTTTGCTCAGACTGGGGCAAAATTATCTTAAAACAACCAAGATAATTAAATAGTCCTCTTTACATATATTCACTTATAAACATATAAAAAAATACTTGCCAGCTAGTTTGATAAGAAAATAACGTATAAAAGTAGAGTAGAAACATTTAATCAAGACCGTTTACTACCATCGAGTGATTTTCTTGTTCTTTAAATGACAGGATGATATGAAAGACAGATTACAGTAGCGAGAATGCAGAGAGCAATTTGTTGTGTATGTGTTACTGATCATGACGACTGAGGTGGCAGGTCCATTGTGTGCATGAGCCCCTTCTAAAATCACCCCCATTATGTAATACAGTGGGCATTCTACTACTTAAAAATCAAAATGAAAATGTTATTTAAGGATACACAATACATGAACTTCCATTGATTTGGTTACTGGAGTGACTCAAACTAAACGGATCAGTTTTTCTTTTCAGTTTGATACCAGGTTAATTAGCGCAGACTTTAAAAACAATACATGATTCTGACTGGACCGCCGACATCAAAGAAGAAATATCAACGGTAATACTGTATATGAATCTGACAATCTATAAGACAGCACACTGCAGACATTCTGTATTTGGCAATTAAGATGGAAGCAGAAGCCACAAAAAAAAACAAAACATAAAGAATCTAAAGGTTCTATCATTGTAGCTTTAAGGGCTTGTCTAAGCATTATTTATATACATCATTATATGTATATCACTTTCATATATGCAAAACCAACCTCAATAGTCAACCTTAATAGTCATTAGAAATACACTTTAAAAATCACAACAAAATGTCACATATGTACAGTAGCAGATTAGCACATGGGAGAAAAGATGGCACAACATACACAAAGCTTCATAAGATAAATCTCTCCGTTGCACTTGGTAACATTCGGGACACTTTTTTGTGTGTTTGTTTCATTCAATCTCGGCAGCAAGTACAAATCACTACAAGGCAAGAGAAGTCCTCCAGAGTACAAAACATGAATTGGTCAGGCTGATTTAAAAGGCAATGTTACGTGTTGGGACTTTCTCGTGTGAAAAGGACTATGGCTGAAGGTAGAGTGGTGTTCAAATTTTGGCATTGTCAGTTATCCATAGTGATGTCCTGGGAACAGCCACCCCTGGTCCGAGTACCCCAGGGGTGGAGCTGTCTGGAGTCATGCACGTGGAGAAGGCAGCGGTCAGTCATCCACATCGGGATGCGATGTCAGGCAGAGTGGGCGGGGCAACAGACAGAGAGCAGCTGCATGAGTTACAGTGATAAGGCCGACTCAGACGATCACGCAATGGCAGCCGCTCTTGTCCTTCTCTTTTCTTGTCGGCTCTGGCGACGGTGGACATTCCTGCTCTTGGAACTTTCTGGGTGTTTGGAGAGAGGAAAGTAAAAGGAGACTGAATTCTCTGAAATTAAGACTCAACCAAACAGCTCTGAGGTTGAACTAAAGCGTCCACTGGGCCGGCGCCAGTTGGTGCCAGTTCGCGCCAATGCAATTTGCTGTGGCGCCAAGTGTCTCCAATAAGGTGCCTAGTGCCATGCAGTGGTTCAAACTGCCTTCCAACTGGCTCGTAGTGGCCCGTAATGGCAGCAAAAATTTATTTGGCGGCAAGAAAATTTCAAAATGTTTAAAATCGTCGTCGCGCCACTTGCATCAAACAATCGGCGCAAGGTGTCCACCAAGTGGAATCAAATGGCGCAAACAATCCGCCTATTGGGATCCATTGGAATGTAATGGCACGTGCCAAGTTGCGCCAATGATGCTAGGAGTCCACTGGGCTGGTGCCAGTTGGTGCCAGTTTGCGCCAAAGATTATGTGATTAGCGCATAGTGGCACGTAGTGGCGCGTAGTGGCGCATAGTGGCCTCGAATTAATGGAGAGCCACTATGTGCCAATCACCATCTTTGGCGCGAACTGGCGCCGGCCCAGTGGACTCCTCGCATAAAAGTCCCACAAAAGTCTGGTCTTTGAACTGGTTTACTGTATGGCATCACACAAAGCACAAGATCGCCTTATTTGTCTCCCTCAATTTGTTTTTTTAATTAATTTTTTGCCACGATTCTTGTGACAAACCTAGTCATATAGACAAAACATATTCATATTGAAACAAATATGACTTCTGTTTTTAAGGCATGCATACAACGCATTCAAAGACATTGATGATATACTATATTATTCTACAGTAGTCACTAGGTGCCAGTAATTATTACTGTAATGTTCGGTGAGAAACACAAATGTCAGACTTGACCGTCTGATCAACATGCTTTTTTTTTTTTGCAGATTTGAATGATGAAACTATGATAATAAGCCACCTACCTGATTACTCTAACTAGTTCATGAAAAGCCTGGTCGACGTTCATACGGATTTTGGCTGAAGCCTCCATGTATGTAACCTTCAATTGTCTGGCCAGCTGCTGGCCCTCCTCTTGGGTTACCTGAGGGGACAGGCAGTGGTTAACGCACACACACACACACACACACATCTACTAACTGGATTTGTTTTCAGTATTATTAAACAGACCATGGATTGATGATACTGCTGTCTTTCACAATGTTTGTACTGTAGAATAGGGTCATAAAGTTAGACAGAACTGAGTTCTGTATAACTCACAACATGAAGTTCCTGACTAACACTTGAAGAAGAACTCAGCACTATTTATCATTTTATTAAATATATTTATTGCTAGTTATTATCATCTTTTTTCGGTGGTTGTATATAGATATCATTACATTACAAAAAAATATGTACCTATTTCAAGCAAAAGGTTAAACACATTTTGCCCTGGTGTTTGTAAATGATAAATATGAATATTTTCAATGTATTTCTATTACATTTTGAACAAATATACCTTTGCTTATAAATTGCGCTACAACAGAGGTGTCCAAACTGCCGCCTGAGGCCATTTGTGCCCCGCGACTGTTTTTGATTGGCCCATGGCAAATTCAGAAAATGGAATTTCACAAGTCATTTTACAAGAAAAACCTGAACATATTATGAGTAAAGAGTTGTTATCAAGGGGAAAAATAACACAGTTTTAGTGATGTGAAGTGGAACTATTATAAAACCATGTTATGAAATGTTAAAAATCGTAACATTAAGAAAAACAAAACAGCTGTGATTTTTTAAAAAACATTTTTTTAGAAGAATTCAGTCAAAATATAATGGAAATAAAGTCAGAATTGGCTGCACGGTGGTCCGAGTGGTTAGAGCGCAGGGCCACACAGCTGGGAGACCTGGATTGGATTCCCCGCTCTGGCATCTGTGTGGAGTTTGCATGTTCTCCCCGTGCATGCGTGGGTTTTCTCCGGGTACTCCGGTTTCCTCCCACATTCCAAAAACATGCTAGGTTAATTGGTGACTCCAAATTGTCCATAGGTATGAATGTGAGTGTGAATGGTTGTTTGTCTATATGTGCCCTGTGATTGGCTGGTGACCAGTCCAGGGTGTATCCCGCCTCTTGCCGAAGATAGCTGGGAAAGGCTCCAGCATGCCCACGACCCTCGTGATGATAAGCGGAAGAAAAAATGGATGGATGGATGTTTAAAAAGAAAGGTGAAATATTTGGGAAATTAAATAATTAAAAAAAAGAGCAAAAACTGAAGTTCAAAACAATAATTTGCTGTTTTTCCTTATATAACTTTACAACATATTTACAAAATATTTACAAAATATCAGCGGTCCTTCCATCACTTCTTTAGACACCCAGGCTTTACAACCTGAAACTCCACATTATTGCAGCACAGAGGCCTACTAAAAAGTCAGCTGTCTGTTGGCCATGAGGGGGCGCTGTGGGTTCACATGGCAGCTGTATACCAGCACCCAGAAAATTCATGATTTCAGCACACTTTTCTCTTCATCCATCCTCTTCTCCTGACATCACCATTTTTACAGCTGCTCTTTTATGCTCACATCCTGTACTTGAGCAGCGAGCTGCAGTCCTGACACTGGCTTGCACCTTGAATGAATGCTGCTAATTGGTTCACATTATCTCATCAGATGATCACACAGTACACATGTTCTGCTGGACTTACTTGTCTCTGTAGTTCCAGATCTGCTTTGTTTCCTACAAGAATCATGGGGAATTCATCTCTGTCTTTGACTCGCAGGATTTGCCTTTGGAATTTGTAGATTTCTTCAAAGCTGTGGAATGCACAACATGGTGTTACGAGACATACAGATCACATCATTCTTTTGGAATGACACGCACAGATGCATTAAAATATGCACATATGCACATGCTTGGAAAAACCGCTAAGGAAATCCACCCACACAGCCATCAGCCAGGAGCTGGGGGCACCAAGGCCGCGAGTCTGACTGCGGAGCTTGAAAATGTCAGCTAACAAGGAAAGATTTCAACACAATATTACAAATACATTACATGTGCCCATCTGTTGCTCTGTTTTAAAGTCCGACTCGACCCATTTGAACTTACTGTAAATGCCATTGTTGAATAGTAAATAATAATGTCAGCCTGAATTTTAAAAAGAATGTGGCCACAAAACCCAAGATGGCATTCCAGACACAAGACCACAGACAAGTTGGAGAGCACCTAGTAAATCTGGAAAGACTTGACTAGTATAAATGGAGTAAATAAAGAAAGAGTGTTTACAACATCAACATTTAGGAAGAGAGCTGTGGGTGAGGGTTGAGGAATTCAGCTTAGTGCACTGCACAGCTGGGTAGGCACACAAAGACAAGGAGGAAGTGGAGACAAGACAAGAATACTACACCTGTGTGGCTTTATGAAATAGGTGATTGAAACTGTCAACATCTTCATAATATTATTGCCTACATCCAAAGGGTGGCTCATATAGATAGAGTTACCCTAAATGCTCCAAATAACATCTCCTATAGCAACCGCCACACGATTGCAGTAGCTGCATATAGAAAATGTGTCATGAGTGGTCAGTGTCCAGCAGCTTTATCTACCTCTACATGCGCTTTCAAATGTTTACGAAAATGATTACAAAATTCATGTGCGTTACACTTGTCAAACGGTTGTTTACAATGAACTGATGACCTGTATTAGTATTCCTGGCTGTACAGTACCAACAGTAGCTCTGTTGCTGCTGTGTTGTGTTGATGGAAATTTACCCATGCCACTTTCTCACATGTTCCAAATCAGCATCAAAGTTACAAAATTCAATTGTCATATATTCAAATTTCAGAAACAACTCTCCAATTATTTGCTTGCTGTCAAATCAATGCCCCATCCTCATTGCATTCATTCATTCATAAATTTTCTGCCGCTTATCCTCGCGGTCGCGGGGGTGCTGGAGCCTATCCCAGCTGTCTTCGGGCGAGAGGTGGGGTACACCCTGGACTGGTCACCAGTCAATCACAGGTCACATATAGACAAGGGAAAACCGGAGTACCTGGAGAAAATCCACGCATACACAGGGAGAACATGCAAACTTCCGGGGGGAAATTTAACTCGGGCCTCCGAGCTGTGAGGCCTGCGTGCTAACCACTCGGCTCACCGTGCAGCCCCTAGGTCAGGTGTTAATGAAGCATTATGAAGCTATTGAGCTAGCCTCCAATTTAGTTATTCTAAACTTATGAAAGGTTTCAAATTGTGTGGAAGAGAGACAATATACGTAAGAAGCCAAAAATGTACCACTTCCTCATGGAATGGGAGGAGAACTTAGAACCCGAGTCTAACCATTCGGTCACCATGCAGCCTACTCGCATACAGTGCTATGCAAAAGACAAGGTCAAAATAATATTTGTTTTAGCAGCATGACGACCTGACGCATCTCATCACATTGTACAAGTGTACCTCACACAGTTTCTGCGACTACATTTTTTGCTCGCTTATGTTAACGCCTCATTGTCGCGAGGACTACATTTGATTTATTCACATGGCAAACATGGCACATGTTCTTACCAGCCACACTAACAGCTTGAATGTAGTTGTCAATATATTTAACTCAAAACTAAAGAAAAAGCACACAATAGTTGGAGGCTCCAAAAACAAGATTTACGGTTTGGTTAGAGTGCAAGGCAAAGAGCGCTAGTAAGAGGCTGTAACTGTGAAGAGTAAACAGAGATGTGTGTGTGCACAGAGAAAACAAGAAGAAAATCAGAGGTTGGCACATAGTCATCTGTCCATGATGAGAACTGTCACTCACCTTCCTCTGTCAGTGACTGAAAAGACGAGCAGGAAGCCCTCCCCTGTCCTCATGTATTGTTCTCTCATGGCTCCGAACTCTTCCTGCCCAGCCGTGTCTAGAACTACACAACGTGCACACACACACACATCAACACCATAACTTGAAGCCTAATAGAGTCAACTCTAAGCAAATAACTGCTACAGATGTGCATTAAATGTGTTTATTTTAAAACATGCACTTACTGTCCAGCCTGGCTGCCCTTTCGTCAATCACACACTGCTTGGTGTAGGAGTCCTCGATCGTGGGGTCATAGTCGGTGACAAAGTAGGACTGTTGGTCAATGAACAAAAATTTGCCATTTTAGAGATCCTGTGTGTATACATCAAGTATATAACACATAAACATTCACTTCGTACTTCCTGTTTATACTTCAAACACAGCTGTGACCTCTACCATTACCTCTACCTTAGTATATTGCAGGTAAACAAAGCATTCTATTACCCAGACACCATTGTCACCCTCGTACTTTACTTTAGGGCCCATCCAGTCCCCTCATGACCCAAAACTGGAAGGGTGGGGCCAGAGGGCAGGGAGTTAGTAGGAGGAGGAGTAGTCGCACATTTTTGAGATTTTTGTCATGTTTGGTAGTTCTCACTCTCCTCAGGGGCTTGTTAAGTGGTGACAGCTGAAGGAGGGCTCAGCGAATGTCAAAACAACTACTGAATGATCTCAAAAACATCAAGACTCCATTCGTGTTCTGGTGTGAAACAAAATTGAAGATTTACAGGCAATGTTTTGTCCCATATGGCCCACATTCACTGTACTGTTTTGATGCAAAATTTGGCAGTGTAGAATCAAGATGTTCTTAACACCCTGTTGACCAAACAAGTCACCTTGAAGGTGTTGCCTGCCTTGGTTGGGTACCGCATGGAGAATGGTAACTTTCTTCAGGTTCTGATATTGTAACACACACACACGTCCATTAGTTAGTTATTAGTTTGTTGTCAGTTAATGATAGCGGTTTGGCAAAGTTTAGCTGCCAACCTTAGCTTTCATTGGATATAGTAAAGATTGGATTTTAACAAAAAACTAATTTGGGCATCATACCGTGCAGTGTGAATGTGGTGAATGAGTCCAAATTGTCAAACGCTTCTCTGAGACTGTTGTGTCACTGCAAGTGCAACGAACAAGTATGCAGATACTGTATGAGACAGCAATGAATGAAAGCCATGAACGGCAATCCTTTTATTCACACCGAACGCAAACTTCAAATTAGGGGTGCAACGATTATTCAAATAATTTCAGTACTTTGATTACAAAATATTAGATTTTTTTAAAAATAGAAATAGAATTTAAATTGAATTAAAAAGAATCGCTTATGTCAACAACGTAACCAAAGTTACTTGTTTGTTAGTTTTTCTTGTAAATGTATTATTCCTCGTTAACCAAGCAAAAATATGTTTTTTCTCGATTAATCAACAAACATTTCACTGGAATACTCGATTACTGAAATATTTGATAGCCGCAGCCCTACTTCAAATTGTGACTGTTTTTTTAAATGCTATTTTATTTGTTTTTATATGCTAGTCGGTGATGTTCTTACATACATTTTTGGTTTAAAAAGTGTTATTTGGAGCCAAAGACGGTCAGCACCTTTAACTTTTGATAAGAAAAATACCAATGAGTTAATCCATTTGCAAACAATTTGTAGAGCCACTGATAATAATTTCAATATATTATATACCAGGTGGTTTAATAGTTTGTATTTGTAATGTAATTTCTAATGTGTAAAATTTCATTGTGAAAATGATGAAAAATAGTCGTAATTTCCTCGCCATTGCTTTTGTTAAACAATAAAATGATTTTCAAATTGAATACACTAACATAACCCTTTATAAAAGGTGCACCCGTCTACGAGATTCAGTACAACCGCCTAATAATTTTTCATCACAACAAACTGGGAAATAATATGACATATGTGTCTCAAAGTCTCTCAGATCTTTAAAATATATTTGAATATCGTGTTCTGGGGAGGTCAAACCGCATAGTAATTTACTCATGTTTGTAAGTTGAGGAAAACAACAGTTTTGTTCTATGATTAGCTATGGGTACTCTAGTTTGATATTGTCGCACTGCATAGGCAAAATATACACATTCACCGAAGAAAAAAATGGTCTCGCTCGTTCGCTCTCTCACTTTTCTAAATAGTGTTTTCCTCCTGCATACAAACTCCTTGCTCCTTGCCTGCAGTTGTATTGTTGCAGGAGAAGCAGGTAATCTCTCCCCCTCACTCTCCTGTCATCATGCAGCATGCATGTACAGAGGCCTAAGTCGAATCCACTCACCAACCCTTCAATAATTCATCGGTATTACTGTGTGTCTAACACCACACTCCCCGTGTGGCTTCAGACGACCAGACAGCAACTGAATGTGAGACAGCAAGACAGAAAGACCAAAGAAAAAGGACACTGGTGTTTTTTACTCCCTTTCCATCAACCATCTAATTCCTTATTTTTTTATTCAGCAATATGGAGCACAGCTTTCCTCTAGCCTAAACTGTTGAAAAGTTTGGACATTGAGTAGATGCAACATGACTCAGGAGAGCTACCAAACATTGCTGAGTAATGGAGGGCTGAGTCATGTCCAGTAATACGTATCACCTATGATACCTTCAAAGATGACCTCATCAGGAGCATCCAACTGGTACCGAACATGAGTCATGTTGGGTCACCCCTTCCCATCGTGGCCTCTGCAACAACGACAATAATGACTTGACTTTGTCAGTGTTTTGTGTGGTGTCTTACTTTGCTAACTTACATATCCAGTCACTGTCTATATCACTGATCCTGATGCTGGGTCATGTGAAAGCTGGAGTCTAACCCAGCTACACCCCTGGATTGAGCAGATGTCAACTGTTAAAACGCAACAATGCCATATGGTCTAAATGCCAATTATTAAGTGCCTATGAAAATAAAACCTCTTAGAAGTGTGCTCAATATCCTCCACTATTAATAATGGCACAAGGAGGATGACACATTCCAAGAATTCAAAATTCCATGGAAACAATACACAGCTCTCATTGGGACAAATCACAATCACATAATAGCTCATTTCTCCCCTTCAAACTAAATGACAAAAGAGCTTTGTAACGGTCTGAAGAGAGGAGGTTACATGCTGTTGCATATTGTATGTTGTGAAAAACGGTATCAAGTACCTTGAATTGATAACTATGAAAAATTCAATTAAGGATTCATTTATCCATCTTCTACCTGTTATCCAATGCTACATAATTGTTTTGGGCCTATTACAGCTGACATCATAACTGTGGTGGACCACACCAGTTCATCCTTTGTAGAGATGGGAACAACCAACATGGTTTAAATGTCTTAAAGTTTACGCATGCCGAGTAGGGATGTAAAGGTATGAGATTCTGTCACATCCAGAATGGATGCATTCTACTGCAATAGCATTCTCAATGGTACACCATCCAAAACCCTCAACAGACTACAATATATTCAGAACTCCGCAGCCTGCCTCCTCACATCCACCCACCTGATCCCGTGAACACACCCTGTTCTTCAAAACCTTCACTGGGTTTCCGTCCCCCAACATATTTTAAAGTCCTTTGCATTACCTTCAAAGCTCTACACAATTTGACCCCTACATACCTCACAGACCTCCTAAGCACTTTGGGAGTGTGACCAACCACAGTGGAGTGGGCGTGCCTGTAGGCGGGCTAAAGAAATCCAAAGAAATACAGCTGAATAGGTGCAGATTTTGGAAGATCTTGAAAGCTTTCTGTGCTGGTTATTGTTGCTCTATAGGAGTATGCAACTCAATGCAAAAGGCCGAAAAATGAACATAATAGGTCCCCTTTAATAGTTATGGAGGTTGGATAGCCCTGCAGTATCACAAACCTGTACTCTGCATTTATGCCATTTTTAAAAAATGACAGATTTCTATAGGAAAGATTCATTCACGAGGGTCGTGAGGGTGCTGGAGCCTATCCCAGCTGTCTTCGGGCGAGAGGCGGGGTACACCCTGGACTGGCCGCCAGCCAATCACAGGGCACATATAGACAAACAACCATTCACACTCACATTCATACCTATGGACAATTTGGAGTCACTAATTAACTTAACATGTTTTTGGAATGTGGGAGAAAAACGGAGTACCCGGAGAAAACCCACTCATGCACGGGGAGAACATGCAAACTCCACACAGAGATGGCCGAGGGTGGAATCGAACTCTGGTCTTCTAGCTGTGTGGCCTGCACGCTAACCACTTGTGCAGCCTAAAGGAAAAATATTAAAATAATTATTTTATTCTGTTCATTTTATCATTTTTAACAAAAAATATATAACTATATATCACTTAAATTCCCTTGTATAGATATTACTGTAAACATGCATTGAATGAAATTCATAAATTGATACTGTGGGGAAACCTTCCCCTCAATGTCTAACTGGAGCAGAATGAACATTTACTCCAAAATACTTTCACTACTACACCACTTATACTTTGGAATGAAGTTTCCCTTAAGCAAGTCATTAGAGCAGTCTGACATGATCATAGGCATGTGCCCTCATGTCTACCAGGTTCATTCAAACAGAAGGTAATAATAATAATAATCTGTGATCAGCAGTGATGTTGAATTTAGATGACTTATTAAATAAAAACAAATGGAGTAAAGGTTCTTATGCAGCACAGTTTCGATATAGCTTGCAAGGTGGCAGCTTTTGCAGGAAGGAAACTCCACCTCTGTTGCAGGCCAAGTGGCGGTGATGTCACAGACAACATTTTCTGGGACCCCGCCTACCTTCCACAGTCCAAACCCGTCACTCAGTTCCCCTTTAGCATTCCAGCGCTCCACCCACCCACACCCACATACGCACGCACACACAAACAAATGTTCGCTCAATACTAGGAGAACATTATAGGCCTCTTTTCACCATGAAAACAGGATTGATTTGTTGATGAAACAACAACAATAGTATTAGGTTAATTGATTGATTCATCTGAAGAACAACACAATAACAGACTCATGGTTGTCAATTTCGATGTCCTCAGATCACCAAATTCACGATCCAAACAGCTGCTCCTTGAAAACTGAACTGATGAATGGCTTAACAATCAATCAAAATGGAATTAAATCAATTTTAAAAAAATACCAAGACCCCGAAAAATGACTTCACGTCACCTTTATTATGCAAAGCTTTTGAGCCAAATGTTTACCATGACAATAACCGGAAAAACAACTTTGCCAGTGTGACATTTAATAAATGAAGTCCATCGAATCTGCCAGCTCTGTTCGCTGGTCAGGTTTGTTTTTCCAGACTGCCACAGTCAAAACATGAAGCCATAAATCGTGTCTGTTAGAAGAGTTGGTTGCCAGCCTCAGGGAAAGCTAGACAGGGTGATATGTGTAGGCGTGTAATCAACATCATGCTTGCACTATGTACCCACTTCCTCTCCAGAAAAACAGCTTTACAGACACTAAATATAGATCCTTTTCCATCTCTGTCACTTATCCCGATTCCTGCTCGTCTGGTTTGTGTCGCTGGGTTGACTGAATCAATCTAGAACCACTAACTCAATCCTCTGATTCAGCTACAATACAGATAAACCGCAGTTGTCATTTGCCATTAAAAAATAATGAAACAACACATTGACCTGTGAAGTCAACCTGCAACTGCATGTTGTCATAATATGAAATGATGCGGAGCAAAAACAAATAGCCATAAAAAAATGATTAGTGTTAATTACTTGCTACAAATGTATTCATGTTCAATGTGAACCCACTGAGCCTGAACTGAAAATGACCACTTGCCAAGGATAAATGTCGCCTAGGAGGTCTTAAATTAGGTTCAGTTTATAAATGCACACTTACCCCCACCTCGTCATACCCCAAGACATATCACACTTCCCCCTTCCTAAAGTGGAACGTGCCAAGACATACTGCAACTGTGGGTCAGTAGTCAGCACTTAAAGATTTTATCTGATCTTGTCACCCTCCTAAGGTCACAAGTCACTCAACTCCTATTCCTGTGAGTCCTTTATGGCACTTGTTTTTGTGTCTTGTGTGAACAAGCATGAAAGCAAAAAGACACACATAAACATCTATATCGAGCTGTAGGTGTGAAAATGAGCTCAGAGTGGTTGTGCATTTTGCAAAAAATATTTGGTGAAAATATTTGGTGCTCCAAGTTTCGGAAAGAAAAGTCACTGTTATTTTCAAGCAGATACATTTTTCTTATGAATGCTTTGAATATGGGTGTGTGTGAATTTCTAAATCATCTTGAATTTGATTGATTGATGGTTATAACTGTATTATTGTTAGTATGTGTTCAGTACTAAGTAATATTAAAACAAAATAAATAAAAACGCAAGTTATTAATAATAACACATCACACAATACAAATAAACACAGCAACTCAAAATTAGCCACAAAATCTGGAAAACTACAGTTATGCAACATGTTATAATGAAGATTATGGTTGGGCATCGTTTACATCAGGGGTCTCAAACACGCGGCCTGTGGGCCAAATGTGGCCCACAGGACACTAGTTTGAGGCCCCCGCCTTGATATGAAAGTTTAATGTTAGTGCGGCCCGCGCAAGTTTGATATCGATGCTGTATGGTATCATGTACCCAGAAAAAATTATTACGTTTGATTAATGTTCATGTTAAAGGATAAATAACTGTTAATAGTTATCCTCCCTATCCGTGTGGAAGTGGTAAGTTTTTGGCTATTTAAGTTTAAAGGAAATAACTTGAAGGCTACCGTTTAGGTCGCTAGCTCTCTAGTTTGCGAGTTAGCATGTGTCTCAAGACCCTGCAGTTGCGCAATATGTTGTAAATAAAAAGAGTATAAATGTGACTATAGTCGTGTTTTGTCATGTCTACAGGGCTCTAATAATGCTTTGTTAATTTTAATCTGAAACAAATAATTTGTCTACCCACCAACTATATGTGGTTTCTTAAGTTTTTATTATTTGCCGTTTTATTATTATTATAATATTTATTTATTTATTACTGATTGATTTTCTTTATTCTTGATTTGTTTATTTATTTTTCATCTTATTTTGTGTAGAAAAATAAAAAGTAAGATATTTGAGAACAGTGGAATGTTTTATCAGAGCTTTTCTTGTCGAAAATCGGAACCAAAGCAAAGTTTATTCATTTTTCTGTTTTTAATAAATGCGTTTTTTTGAAAACCTGATGCGGCCCAGTCTCACCCAGACCCTAACTCCAGTGGCCCCCAAGTAAATTGAGTTTGAGACCCCTGGTTTACATATAATCTGATACATTTGAAATCTTTTGTTGCAAACATTGATTTGAAATCAGAGGAGAAGTCTAAAACTTTTAGTTTTCGGTTTAAATAGTAGCATACTATAGTAGCATACTATAGTAGCATACTATAGTAGCGTAGAGTGGTGCCTAGAGTGGTGTTGGAGTGTAACCCCCGCGGATAGCGAGGATCTAATCTACAGTATACTATGTCTGGTATAGTCTGGTCCTCTGGTTCTTAGCATGTGGCCATTGTAAAAAAAATTTGTGGAATAGCCCTGTGTTGCAGTGTTGTGTAATGAAATGTCTTGTTTTTTTTAATGCACAAGACGAGACACACACAAACTAAAAGCACGTCCAAAAAATTCAAGGTAGGGCTTACCAAGAAGAAACTGATGTTTGGGTTGGTCACCTGTCCAGACACAGTCTCAAGTTCTTGTTTTTTAATGCACAAGATTAGACACATGCAATCCAGAAAATGATATGTAAATGTTACAAAAAAGTGGGCTAATAAATTGACAATAAAAGCACAAATACTGCGGATTTCAGAAAACAACAGATGGAATGATACAGCACTCTACAAGAAGCAATGAAGTCTGTAAAATTAAATAATTATTAAAAAAAATCTAAAAATTGTTACAACTATAATAACGAAAATGGTAACATTAATGATTATAATAATGGTGATAATAATAATAATGATGGTAATAATGATAAAGATTATAACAATAATGATAATAACAATAATAATATTACAATGATAATAATAACAGGGGAAAACAAGACAGTGGCATGAACATGATTATATCTTGCAAAAAGGGGTAGGCATTTATAAGCTTTTGCAAAATGTAAATGTAAATAATGGAAATATTTTGATTGATGTAAGAAATGCACTGTAATGTTTCATATATTTGCCCAAATAAAATTAAATATAAAAAATAATAGCACACATAAACATTGAAGTAATCACTGAAGGTTCTGAACGCCTGTTTCCATGCCAGTGTCACATTAAGCAAATTAATTCTGCCTGGACGAGTTCCATGGATGACGTCCACTTGAATGTCATGTTGTTCTTTTCAAGCCACAAACTAGTTGACATTGAAATGACTGCACCGCTCTTCTGGTTGCAACCAATTACCGTAGTGCACGACTTCGAGACACAATAAGCCCATCAATTAATCAGTTGGTTACCACCTACAGTCAGAGCATCAAACACCTGTTGGAAATATAATACTACCTATAATGTTAAATACTAAACAATAGGCGGTTCTGATTCTTTCCTTTATATCTCCACATCTTACAGCGTCTAAAGCTTCACACAATTTAATCGGGAATGTGTGTGAGCGGTATTGTTTTGCTGAGAGTGCTTGAAGTGGGAAGTTGCGGAAAAGAGGCGGAATGAAGGGTCTGAGGAGGATGGCGTCTCCACGCTACAAAGAAAGGGAGAGCAAGAGAAAAAGAAGGGGAGGGGATAGGCTTTAACTTCCGCTGGAAAGACCCACTTTTCCCATGAGCTCATACAAATTAGAAAGGTCACTTATTCAATGCACATGGAGAGAAAAGGGGGCACACAATATGTCTGCTGGCTCAAAGAGCCACTGGGGACCATTTTGTGAAAGGGAGAGAGAATTAATAGTCCACACTGCTGGACTAAATGACGCTTTGATTGATCCTGTCATTTTGTGTTCAGATCAATGATCATAAGGCATGTTTTGTATGCTACGATTTACTGCTTTCAGTGAATGTTTACAGTCGGACTGGAGTGAAGCAATGTCTTGATGCAGAACTCAATGAACCCCAGCATGTAACATTGACAAGCACTCTTCCGTCTAATGTGCAGATCAATAATTGCTCGCTATATTGTCTTCCTTGTCCTTAGATGACAGCAAGCCAATGTTTGGCTCCACCAGACTAAAGCAAGGCCCGGTGCAGACATAGCATTACTATTCTCGCAAGTAACAATTGCGAAGAACATTAGTTTGTAACTAAATAAACAACATAAACAACTGTGCCGTAATTAGGTTATTGTGGGCAAATCAACCGCTCCTTTTCTGTGACGTGCTACTAATAACCTGTCATAACTTCCCCTCGCAGAAAAACTTCCAGAATCTGCACCTATTCCAGCTGTATATGCTTTGATTTGTGCTTTCAGCCAAAACTGTCTGTCTGTTTTAATTTATTCCACCCACTCTGCTGTGATTGGTCGCACGCCCCACAGTATTTCCTAACTATGAACCATATAAGGAAGTCCCGCCTCTGTGACATCACAAAGGGACAGTTTTACCACAGCATTTGAAACCAAGCATTTTGAGCCATCTGAATGTCTTTTAAGGCTCACTTCCAAATGCGCACACCTCATTTTCTCAAACTTTGGCATCTTCTAACACAACGATACTACATTTATAGGTCAGAAAAGTGGAAAAAGGATAACAAATGTAAATTATTTTCAATATATTTTTAGGTGATTTATACAGTATCTGCATGGCACTATGTTGGACATAGTGGCATAATGTATTATCCAGGCCATGTAAAAGGAAAAGCACTCACAGGGAGAATAAAGAAGAGTATAAATGTCCCACCAAGCGAGCCAACCAGTGGTACAGCCAACCTCCTGGTCTTGCCTGACCCCTGGCATTAAGACTTCAATCGTGCAGCTAAATATCAGTGTGAGCTGGAATCTGAAGACTTTTGAACCCCCTCAAATACATTGAATCAAAGAAGTGACATTTAAAGGCCCTTTTCCTACTGGATCGCTAGTCTCAAAGCAGCCCTTTATATTAGTTACCACAAATAATGTCCTTATTTTTACAGAATTACAATTGAAGACCTATGTTAATACTTCAAAGGGTTACAGCAGACTGATTAAAAAATGACACAAACATCCAGATCTACTATTTGATCAAGCCTTATTTTTCTTATTAAACACGTTAAATCACCTCACAAACCTTGCATTAGCCTTTTATCAATATTTCCTCTTAACATTTTACTTGGGTTGACCTGATTGCAATTCATTTCTTGTTAACCTTGTACATGTGAAACTAGTACAGCAAGGAAGGTACTTACAACACATGCAGAGACAGACCTTGGCTGTAGTCGCTCTTCTCTTTAGAAGCATAACTACCAAGTAGGTAGTGCTGTCATCATGAATTGTGCTGCACTTTAAATATTATCAGGATTATTATTATCGCGATTTAGGGTATGTGGCATGCTACCTCCAGCAGACAATCACTGGTCACCACATTAGATACACCTGCACAATTCAGTGAGATCCAATAATAGTGTATATGCACCCCTTATCCTCACGAGGGTCGCCTATCCCAGCTGTCTTCAGGCGAGAGGCGGGGTACACCCTGGACTGGTCGCCAGCAAATCACAGGGCACATATAGACAAACAACCATTCACACTCACATTCATACCTGGTTATTGCGAATAGCTGCTCTATAGGAGTATGCAACTCAATGCAAAAGGCCGAAAAATGAACATAATAGGTCCCCTTTAATAGTTATGGAGGTTGGATAGCCCTGCAGTATCGTAAACCTGTACTCTGCATTTATACAATTTTTAAAAAATAACAGATTTCTATAGGAAAGATTCATTCATTCATTTTTTTTCCACTTATCCTCACAAGGGTCGTGAGGGTGCTGGAGCCTATCCCAGCTGTCTTCGGTCAAAAGGCGGGATACACCCTGGACTGGTCTTCAGCCAATCACAGGGCACATATAGACAAACAACCATTCACACTCATATTCATACCTATGGACAATTTGGAGTCGCCAATTAACCTAACCTGTTTTTGGAATGTGGGAGGAAACCGGAGTACCTGGAGAAAACCCACGCATGCACAGGGAGAACATGCAAACTCCACACAGAGATGATCAAGCGGAGAATCAAACCCAGGTCTTCCCGATCTCCTGACTGTGTGGCCAACACAATATCATATTATGTCAACCTTAACTGCAATTTGAGGGAAAATTGGAGTTCAGGAAATACATAATCCAGATAATCCAGAAGAACACCAGAGTGATGTCAACAGCACACAGAAGAGAATGAAGTCCATTGTACCTGACTAGTGCTGGCATGTTCCTGGCTAGTGTGATACCTTGCTAGTAAGCCAGCTGAGGTCTGCATTCCAGACAACTGAGAAGTCGGAAATGTAAGAACTCCAACTAACAAATGTGCAATAGACTGACATCCAAAATTAGAATTGCTACTACTGAAGTCTGCAAAAACGATGTTCTCCAACTTCACCAAAATGCAGTAGCCTGGATATACTAATAGAGACGTAAAGTCAATGCATGTCATAGTCATTCTAGTTCAGTGTGAAAATCAACCATAAATATTAAATTAGGAAAATAGGCGCAATCGGTCTTCTGATTGACCGGTGCATGCTGTATTGTATATATTGTTGGAATTATACTTTTTTTTAAATTTTACAATAAGAATGCATGTTAGGCTCGACCATTAACTCCCCAACTCCATTTGCTGCCAAAGATGTATTTATCAGTTTTTTTCAACCTGACCACTTGCTCCCAAAGACGCATTTTAGTTTTTTAGGGTTTTTTTGGGCGTGAGAGACAAAAAGGAGTTAAAATACACCTGCACAATAGAAGACATCATGTTTCGTGCACTTTTAAAAATGGCCACAAGGTGGCAGAAATGCATTTTATAAAAGCTCGGCATGCATCTTTGCCTTGTAAAAGAAGCTCTGCAGAAACCAGGAAGTGAAAAGGCTTGGAGCCATGTAACATTCAAGAGATTAAGCATTAAAGGGAAATTGAATACATGCACCCGCTAGTAAACGTGTGCATATGCTCAAAGTTCATTTCCAAATGTGAAAATTGTAAATAGTCCATGGTATGTCTATACAGCCTAAGAACACAATATTCCGTGTGCCTTGAAAAATCAGTCAAAATAATCAAAAACGTCTGGGTTTGAATGAGTTAAGTGTACTAATGTGATGGCCACCCAAATTGAGATGGTTTGGGATAAATATTTTGGGATCCCTTGGAATCCATCCATTGGAAATCCATTGGAAATGCTCAAAAATGCATACTATCCCAAATACTAGTACCACTTGGTGGCAAAAGAACTAAAAATTGTCTTTGCTACCTCAATTGTGAGCTATGCTTTTAAAGTTTGCCTTGAATACTCTGTGTTTGGACTTCTTAAAGCTCCAAGTTGACTGTTTCCTACTTCCAAAAAAGTCTCCCTCCATCTTTTTAAGGCAGAGGTGGGGAGACGTTTACGCCAACGTGGGGTGTTTCTGAAAAGTCAAACTAGCCTGAAATTGAGATGTCTAACATTTAATGCCACCATCAACGTGTCAGCATGATGGTTGTGTGTTGTGCATGCAAAGCAAGCCAGCTTCAGCCAGCATCATGAGCTGCCGGGCAAGAGGACAGAACTGTTCTGGTTATATATACCAGATAATATGCTAAACAGTTGTTTAGTTAACATGCACTGCCAATTGAAAGCATTACCTTGTGTTTGCCGGCACCAGCTGTTACTGAAGACACACAAATGTATACAGTTGCACCTTTTAGATCAGAACAACAGTCACGCGACAGCTGTTTAAGTGACTCAGGAAAACTCAAATATTTATGTTTGCAGGAGTTCGTTTAAGTGATGCTAACTCTGTTTATCTATCAGATGACAAAAGCTACAATGGAGAATTGACTAAAACATTTGTCTCTGTGTGATCTAAATGTGAATCAGTTGGGGAGCAAAAGTGCATGTCGTCTTTGTCATCAGCACTTTTGGACAGTGAGTCATGCCGTACTGTCACCTGTTGAAAGGTTGGCTGCTTCCATGCCACACCTTCTCCCGCTGATGGACAGCAGGTGTCCCACAGTCCACATGGACACTTTCTACATGAGACACGCCAAATGTCCACCAGCTGTCTGGCAGCTAGCCCAGCACCAGGCGTTGCGACAAGCACAGATGCATTTTAAAAATGAACCATTCATGAGGAACTGATATAGTCACTGTTTCAATAGAATAAGAGCAGGCCTCAAGACCTCCTCAGATGTGACCCATACTAAAACCATGACATACAAAAAACAGACAAATTTGCTATAATCAGGAAGTATAATTCTGTATAACATAGCACTGAAAAGCTACAAAGCAAATACATCCCCTAAAGGCAGACTGCTATATAGAACAAGCTGGGATGCTTAGTAAGTGCTATCTTCTGGTAAAGGGATGACATCAACCAGAACATCATTGCTTTTCTGTCAATGAAGTCATCTTTGATCTTCTTGCATGAAAAAAGCAATTTCAGACATGATGGACTCAAAAGTAACAGTTGAAATATCCTGATTCTCTTACCTTGCTGTTAAAAAAAAGAGGCTGTCCATTCAGAACAAGAAAAATCATGCCTGCTCCACTTTTCAGAGAAAAGGAGCTCAAACGGTCAAGTTTTTACGATCTCAAGAACAAAACGTTTCCTTAATGACATGATAAAAACTGGTAAAACAAGCATATTGGCTTTCATTGGCTTGAAATAAGCTATGAAAATAAATGAGTAGCTCTTGGCCATTTTCATTTTGTAAAAGCAAGTCTCACAAGAAAAAACATTTGTGACCCCTAATATATAGTAGCCTATAGTAGTACATTTCAACATTTACACCGCATGTACGTGATCGGTATAATCGGTGCAGGCCGATTTCACTCATGGAGCATAAAATCCTGATGGGAATATCCCTAGTTCAAACCAATTATGGAACCATGACATTGGAAAACCAAAGCTCTGAGAACCAGCTCCGAATAAGGCACAGCGGAAAAGGGATAACAGAGATGTGGGCGGGTCTGTGTGCACTGAGAGGTGTGGTTCATTTGCATACCTCTGAAAGATAAATTTCAAGATTTAACATTTAAATGTAGCATTTATACATTCATTCATTTTCTACCGCTTTTTCCTCACAAGGGTCGCGGGGGTGCTGGAGCCTATCCCAGCTGTCTTGGGGCGAGAGGCGGGGTACACCCTGGACTGGTCGCCAGCCAATCACAGGGCACATATAGACAAACAACCATTCACACTCACATTCATACCTAAGGACAATGTGGAGTCACCAATTAACGTAGCATGTTTTTGGAATGTGGGAGGAAACCGGAGTACCCGGAGAAAACCCACACATGCAAACTCCACACAGAGATGGCCGAAGGTGGAATTGAACCCTTGTCTCCTAGCTGTGAGGTCTGCACGCTAACCACTCGATCGCCGTGCCGCCTGCATTTATACATAACATTTATATTTAAATTGAAGGTTTATTCTAACCATGTATATTTAGATTTAAGATTTATTCAAAAAAATTAGATTTAAGATTTACATTTATATTTATTAAACTTAAATTCAGCATTTTCTTTTAGCATTTTGTTACATTTTTAAAACCTTTAAAATGAACATAAAAAAAACACAATTTAATTTATACATCAAATGTGAGGGAAATTTGTTAAATGTGAGAAATATTCAAAATGTATCGCTAAAAAAATTGTATTGAATATTTACATTTGGCCCCACATACCCAGTAGAACTTACCTGTCAGCATTTTTGCTCCAAGCCATTATTTGGGCTGTTTCACTCACTAAACAATACACCAGGTCTTCCTGTTTACAAGTACACACAGCAACCATTAAGAAAACGTACAATACTTATCAATTATGCAGTCGGCATGCTGTATGAGAAACTGTGAATACACTACACAAGTGAATGCACTTCGGCGGTGAGGGTGAGAGGCCAACATAAGCATGTCGTTTTCCCATCGTCAGAGTTGTTGTTGAACTAACCGACTATGAGATGTGAGATCCGACACTGTGGCTGAAACAGACTGATGTGTGAACACAGAACAATTGCCAAAACAACACCCGTCGCCTCATCTGTCTGCAGGACTATCCGAGAGGCTCGCTGACCGGAAAACAGAGGGGAGCAGGTGAATTGGAGCACATTATGGAGTAGTAACAGTTTCAAATGTGCAAACACGTTGGTTGTTGACTGATAATGCTGTCATTAAGTGTTGATTCATATACAGAGGAACGCCGGTTAGCGTCCACCTCACTTTTTTCAGCTAATGTAAATAATTTACACCATTTTGGCTCAGTCAGTGTACAATATTGCTCAGGACTTGTCATGTTGTTCACATTGAATGCGAGTCCAACAATTTTATCACAAATATCCTTCATAGCGTCCTAACCTTGCTAGCAAAATAGCAACTGGGACCAGAAGTCTGCTCGTCGCCCGTCTATGATGTCATCAACAATTGCCTCTCACTTTTTTATAGTTTTATAATTACGGATGTCCCGATCTAATCTTCAGGATCAGGAGTGGGATTGGCAGCTGATCTGCTGTATTAATGTTCATAACAAAGCTTATTGTTATTGAAAAAAAAACGGATCATACCAGATCGGATCGGGACATCCTGTTTCTAATTATAGTTTTACATGCCTAAAACTATTGTAAATGCACGTAAATGACAAATGAAAGAGATCAATTCACATTTAATGTTATTTTAAAGCCATACACACAATTAAAAAAACATGAAATACAAACCAAATCGCTCGCTACAGGGGCACACAATTCGTGCTAACAATTCGTTGTACGATGATTTCGGTTAGTCAGACCCCAATCAGGACTTGTTTACGTCACTGTTTCAGTTTCTTTGTTACGCATTAACTAGTTCAACAATTTTTATGAAACTTTGCTGAGGGGCCAATGGAAATTTTGACTGACATCGTGAGAGCCGCATTACCTGGCTGTGCAGGTGTATCTAATGTTGTGGCCAAAAACTACAAGCGTTTCTCCTGCTATGATAGCTTGTATTGTAGCATGTGCAGACTCCCTGGATACTCATTAGTTCCTCATTATCTTTCAGTAAGAGGAGCGGTCAGCTAGTCTCCTGAGATTTACCAGATGGGTGGGAGCGTCTTTACAGGTCCTCAACTCCCTTTAACATGTGCATTCCATTGGTATGCTGTGTGGCATTTAGCCAGGTTACCTCAGTAACAGGAATGTTTCCATCCATGTCATGAAGGACTCACATCCGCAAAATTTGCAAGCAGGCCCCTCAAATTTTCATCTATGTTTACAACTTGTGGTAGAATTCATCATAGCTGGCACTCGAGGAAATGCAGTGGAGTGATTAAAAGCAAAGTGATGAATGTGCTCAGCACTTTTCTATCAAGGCTGGCCATTAGACTGTAAGATGTAAGCATCCCGATACTTAATACCCAACTGGCAGCAACACACACTTACTCACACTTGATCCATGGCAACAGGCAGAAGCCACTTTGATCCTCGCTATTATAGTAGTCAACTGATGCTGATACCACCGTATGGGATTAAGCCGTTATAATTGCGGTCATTGATTGCAGTTGTTTAACCAATGAAAGGCTTTTGAATGCTTTTTAATAATTAAACGAACCTATCATGTCGTGTAGGTACTAGGTTTGCTGTCTTATATAGTATTACATCCTGTTTTTGGTTTGGTTTGTTCAGGTTATTCATTCATTCATTTTCTACTGCTTTTTCCTCATGAGGGTTGCGGGGGTGCTGGAGCCTATCCCAGCTGTCTTTGGGCGAAAGGCGGGGTACACCCTGGACTGGTGGCCAGGCAATCACAGGGCACATATAGACAAACAACCATTCACACTCACATTCATACCTATGGACAATTTAGAGTCGCCAATTAACCTAGCATGTTTTTGGAATGTGGGAGGAAGTCCTGTACTCCTGTACCTGGAGAAAACCCATGCATGCACAGGGAGAACATGCAAACTCCACACAGAGATGGCCGAGGGTGGAATTGAACCCTTGTCTCCTAGCTTTGAGGTCTGCGCGCTAACCACTCGACCGCTGTGCCGCTTGTTCAGGTTATATATAATTTATTTCTATTCATATTTTTAAATGTGCATTATATAGGAACTAGGGATGTCCTGATCCACATTTTTTGGTCCGATCCAATCCGATACTAATTTTTTTTTGTCAATAATAATTAGAATAATAATTATAATAATAAGAGTTCAATTGTATGCTATCTGTATTTACTAAAGTTGCCAGCTGAAAAAGCATTTGAAAAATTTCTAGCACTGACATTAATAGCAACAATGATGTCATTGTTGACTTGCAATAGCCAACTACAGCGGGCCTTCTATAACAATTGTATTGCATTGAAGGAAGGAGGACTATGGCTGAAATTAACCTGTCATAGAGACACGGATGAAAGAAAATAAAGTGTAATGAATATTGATACTTGAAGTCCCACGAGTGGACCACTCTTCATTTTTATTTCCACAGGAATCACGATAAGTTTGATACACTTATTCCTCTATGTGAAATCAACAGTTGCCCTTCCATCACAGTTAACACTTCATCAAGCCGCAGGAAGTCGGGGCTAGCCACACTCTAAGCCCACAAGGTCTTATCACAGTTCAGTGTGCTCTAACAAAGAAAAGTCATTGGCTTCCAGAAAATGAAGAAATTGTGCTCAGAGTGTATAAAGGGCCTTTCTTGCACTCAGCAGTGTGGCATGTGACGTGAAGACCTACAAAGCCTTGTTTGCCAGTATAGTTTCACATAAAATCTCTCAGTCATTCCTTCAATGTGTCTCTACGTAAGTACAACAATATCTAAGTAAACATGCAGAAATGTGTGGGATATATGCAAAGTAAAAAGAGATCCACAACAACATCAAGTGAAGTGTCTGAATATCACAATAATAGAATGTTTCTATTACATTTTTGTCTCATTCTAGAAGCATCCAATTAGCTTCTTTGGGGACAAATATGACTGGTCATATTTCTTCAAACAACCAAGTGACACTGACACACAAAGATTACCCCACATGCCGTCTCTAACGTGAGTCATGTTTTCCCGTCCTTAGACGCTTCTTCCCTCACAAGCGTCACATTAAACAACACTCTTGTGTTCCAAAACGTTTGTCAGATGACTCAATGTTATGTCATCCCAGTGCTATCTCAGCTTGAGTCAACTGCTTGGCATCGACGCAGGGGGGGGTGGCCGACAGGACCGGCCACTCTGTTGCCACCAGGCGAGCGACATCATCATTTCCTCAAAAATCTCTGCCTCAGCACATGATTTTTTTTATCCGCACTTTGCCTCTGACTGGGGTGGGGCATAAAAGCTCTCTAAAGCAGTGGTTCTCAACTGGTGGGTCGGGACTTAAAAGCGGATCACAGAGCCAAAAAATACATGAAATGTATTGGGCAACTTTGTCAATCTTGTATGGGAGAGGAAGCACAGCTGCAGATATCTGCTGGAGAAAAGCATGCTATCAAGAAACAGCATCTGTTTCTGCAGCTCACCCTGTGTTTAAAACGATCCCTTAAAATATAAAGTATGAGAAGTTTGAGTTGAAAAATTTGTCACCACTGCTGTAAAGGATTCGTCTTTACTTGTTATATCATGTTCAGATTCCTCCATATTTCATAATTTCCCCCAGCTAAATTAACTTATAGTGCACTGAGTTTGTTGTAGTAGCGCCTGTTAAACTGAACCTCAGTATGTCCCCAAGTTTGGGATGGCCATTTTTGCACTCTTGTTTATATGTGCCAACCACCATGCGGCCCATCCTTACATTCCTTCTGTTGTAATCTGATGCTAAAAAGTACATACAATTAAATATGGTAAACACTGATACCCAATTTACACCTTTTTCCAAAACTAGCATTGCAAACCACTTCTTGAAGCAACACAGTTCTTGCATTGACATCATCAATAAAGTATAAAGAATAATCTGCCTTAATATAAAGCAAATAAGTAAAAACATTACCATGACATGTACATAAGGAAATACATGTTAAGTACTCTATATTTTTGCCAAAACAATAAACCATGTGCCAAGATTCCGACACACAAACAGTTCCACTGATTCAGGAAGCAGTTCATTTTTCCATACAAAACTAGGAGGTCCTCCATGCAGCAGCAGCAGTAGAGTGACTTCCTTTGCCAAAGGGCCAAATTCCACATGGTCCATGACCATTAACATCATCCCACCCAGAGTGCATCAGACCCCTCCCACCGTCAACCAGTCCCACCCAAAACTTCCAACAGAGCTCTTGGGGAAAGCCTCGACTTCATGAACAGCTGTTAGGACTTCTCCTCTGGCAGGAGAGCTCGGAAGAGGTTGTATAGCTCTTCCTCATGCTGTCAACATCTCCTCTTCGCTCACTTAGACAGCGGCATTTATGCCAGAGGAGCACGAGGGCGGATTAACTGATCCCAAACACACACTGGGATCCAAACCTCAAGCCAGTGTGTGCCTCTCAAATTATATCATGAGAGAAATGCATCTTCGGGGGAGTACTGCCAGGCCTTGTTTTTACTGGGATGATATGATAATCTTTTGGATTTAATCATTGTAATACTGGTATTTTTCTTTGTAGAAAAACAGGAAATGAACCTTTAAAAGTAACGTTATTATTGAAAATCACACAAAACTTGAGTTCAGCAAGAATCAAAAGGTTTCAGTGAAACTTCCCAAGATCCACCATGGATATGCATGGCAACACATGATGAATGCTAAGCATACCTCATGAAATCAAAGGATTAACTCTGCCCATTATGCTTTTCAGTTTGCTTTTTACAGGATTTGTTCCATAAAAGTTAGCAGCCTTAAAGGGACATGGCGCTTTTGGGGGATTTTGCCCAAAATTTAACAATTGCAACAGTGAGAACACATCTTGTGCTGGAAGATACAGCTATTCCATCAGTCTGTATCCCAATGAGAGTGGACATTGGAAGTAACTGTTGTTGGTGTCTGTGTGTGTATGTTTCACTATACGTCCCGATGACAGCATTGTTAGCTAGCTTATATTAACTCTTTTTCTTGCGTTATAATGCACAGAAAAGGGAAAGAAATATGTGTTCCCCTTTAACTGCAGTTTTTTTAATTTGGTCCATCATTCACAATCCTTGTGTGAAAAAACAGACACATATTTCCTTCCCTTTTCCGCACATTCTAGCACGAGAAAACAAGTTAATATGAGCTAGCTCACAATGCACGCCATTGGAAAGTACCTATTTCAACTACAAAGCCCTCTAAAAAAATTAATGTAAGGTAAGACTCCTCCTCCTCCCAGGCAGAGAATAATGTTGCTGTGCGCTAGGCAGGTCAGGATATAGTGAAAGCACAGTCTAGGCTGGTTATTATACGAGTTGTCACTTGTTCCAAAGTGGGGTATGCATACCCCCAGGGGTACGTCATTTGTCATAGGGGGTACGTGAATAAAATTTTTTAAAAAACAATTAGCGCCTAACACTCACAATCACAAGTGCGCCTGAACGCCTCAAATTGCAAGGCGATCGAAGACGGAGCGTGAAGTTGTTCATTGCTCTGTGTGCATCATAGCAACAAATAATTACATTTGAATTATTATTTTGTGCATTAAGAGTGTTTCATTTATATTGGTGTTAAAATTCATCCCTGAGCGGCACAGTATTTGTTTGCCTGCTTCATTCACACCAGTTAGACTCCCTCAACAACGTTTTTTCCTGCGTAACCACCACATCGGGAAGACCTGGATTCCATTCTCTGTGTGGAGTTTGCATGTTCTCCCCGTGCATGCGTGGGTTTTCTCTGGGTACTCCAGTTTCCTTCCACATTCCTAAAACATGCTAGGTTAATTGGCGACTCCAAATTGTCCATAGGTATGAATGGGACCAGTCCAGGGTGTATCCAGCCTCTGTTCCGAAGACAGCTGGGATAGGCTCCAGCATACCTGCAACCTTAATGAGGATAAGCGGCATAGAAAACGGCTTTTCTACTCACAAAAAAACCAGTATCATAAATAAACAAATCTTATTTTGATCTGACACTGCAATAAAAAAACATGTTTGTATCTCACCCAAATTCAGTCTGAAAAAGTCAGCTCACCCACCTAAACAAGTTAAGTGAATGGATGAATGAATGATGATTAACAGTGGTTAACTTATTTTTACAATTCTGGAAGTTTTGACATCATGGGTTCCAATTCTTAAACTGTAACCTCCCGTTCACTACCATCACCACACAATGCTGCTCCAATGAGCTCATGACAAATATGACATTCTTCTTCAAATGCTCCATAGCTGAGGGTCGGCAGGGTCAGTGTGCTACAGCAAAAAAAACTGGGCCAGCGCTATCCGATCCCTTTTTACATGGTATGCAGTTAATGAGCTTTTTGAACCCTCATTAGACAAAAGGCCCACCCTCCTACACACACCACACATTCACCAAAAGCTTTTCACCCCCGCTCTGAAACGTGTGCCAGCCCACTATTGTCTCTGCCTGTGTGGAGACATGCAGCTGCCTGCAGTCTATTCTCCTGGAAGAACGAGTCAGCGTCACTTCTACTTCTACAACTAACATACACACTGCAAAGGGCAAAGTTTGTCATATATTTGCATGTGTCAGGTAGGGTCAGGTAGGTCAAAGCAAAGTGTTGGCATGCAACCAAGGAGGTGCACCTTATATACAAACCAGCCATTTCAAGCATAGTGTAAAAGTCTAAAACCTTTAGGAGAGATGGGTGGTCTCCAGTCAGAAGAAAAGGGGTTCCACAACACCAAGTTTATGGACACCTTGTGCTGTTGCTCCTGCTTACAAGTGAAACACATTTCTTCCTGTGTGCTTCAGCATATTTCTCATGTGATTGAGTTTGGACTCTTCTCTTGTCGGTTCTGCCATAATGTTCTGCTTCTGACGGATGAGAGAACTTGAATGCAACTTTTCCTCTGCTACTATCACTCATGAGGTGTGTGCACTAGTCGAATAACAATGAATTAAGTGGTTGACTTAGTTACTGTCAAATAGAACAAGCCACAAGTAAAAAACTAACTTCCCCTTTCTTCGAAATAGTGTAGTAGTCGTAGTAGTGGGGGGTGCATTGAATGCCAACATTTATCTCCCAAAATAAGCTTTACTCCCAAACAAATCGCCCTTCGCTAAGTTGCTGCAGGCCTGCAAAGTAGCGGCGAAGAAAACAAACCCCCGGCGCCAGCTTCACGGAGCCCCGTCCGGCCATCGTGCAGTGTTTTGGGCAACAGAGGGAGGGAGGGAACGTAGCCTTACTGACCTGAATAAACTGGATTGTCAAGGCCGATTTGCCGACACCGCCGCCTCCGACAACAACCAGCCGATACTTCTCCTGGACCGAGCCGTCCTTCCAGCCTGCCATCGAGGACACTTCACCGCCGCCGCCGCCGCCTTCACCACAGAGCCGCACCAAGCCCCACTTTTCTCCTCTTCCACTGCGCAATCGAGAGAAGGCCCGAAAAAGGTGCCGAAATTGGGCTCGTCGGTTGAGACGGAGGAGCAGAGAGGAGTCCAGGAGGTAGCTTACGGGCGCCGGTCCATACGCCTCACCGTGTATGAGGTTCGACAACACTACTGCGACGCTCAACAAGATGTGTGCAGCCAGAAGACATCCGCCGGAGAAGTACTATCGTCTGCCGCTAGGAGGCAGAGTCGTGCGCGCTCGCACACACATATGCTCACCCCTGCAGCCTTGTCCGGAGACTAATGTCACGCAGTCACATTTTTGTCCACAAACAGCAGCCTGCGCGCGCACACACACATACACATACATACACATAGTACATACACATAGTACATACACATACATACACATACATACACATACATACACATACACATACACACAAACATGTTTAATTCCAAACAATCACACAATACAATTTGACAAAAGTGTCATATAGCAATATCACTAATTCCAGCCCGTATTGTTTAGATACCAGGTATAGTAACATTTTAGAAAGTAACATTTTAATTTTGCTTCCCATGTAAAGGGATTTTATGGTCGAGCAGGATTTTATGGTGGCCTGTTCCAGCTGCCCTAATTCAGCTGGGATAGGCTCCAGCCTATCCACAACCCTAATAAGCAGTGTAGAAAATGGATGGATGGACTTTTGTTGGATTAAGGACCTGACTCAGAGAGGTTTGTTACAAAAGCTGGTTATGCTGTGTAATAAAAGTAAATTCAGCAGTACTTTGGTTGCATAAAAGGATATAAAGGTAGATATAAGGTATATATAAATATACTTTATACAGTGAAGAAAATAAGTATTTGAACACCCTGCTATTTTGCTATTTCTCCCACTTAGAAATCATGGAGGGGTCTGAAATTTTCATCGTAGGTGCATGTCCACTGTGAGAGAGATAAACTAAAAAGAAAAATCCAGAAATCACAATGCATGATTTTTTAACAATTTATTTGTGTGATACAGCTGCAAATAAGTATTTGAACACCTGTGTATCATCTAGAATTCTGACCCTGAAAGACCTGTTAGTCTGCCCATTAGAAGTCCACCTGCACTCCATGTATCATCCTGAATCAGATGCACCTGTTTGAGGTCGTTAGCTGCATAAAGACACCTGTCCACCCCATACAATCAGTAAGACTTTAACTTGTAACATGGCGAAGACCAAAGAGCTGTCCAAAGACACCAGAGACAAAATTGTACACCTCCACAAGGCTGGAAAGGGCTACGGAGCAATTACCAAGCAGCTTGGTGAAAAAAGGTCCACTGTTGGAGCTATCATTAGAAAATGGAAGAAGCTAAACATGACGGTCAATCTCAATCGGAGTGGAGCCCCATGCAAGATATCACCTCGTGGGGTCTCAATGATTCTAAGAAAGGTGAGGAATCAGCCCAGAACTACACGACAGGACTTGGTCAATGACCTGAAAAGAGCTGGGACCACCGTTTCCAAGGTTACTGTAGGTAATACACTAAGACGTCATGATGTGAAATCATGCATGGCACGAAAGGTTCCCCTGCTTAAACCAGCACATGTCAAGGCCCGTCTTAAGTTTGCATATGACCATTTGGATGATACAGAGGAGTCATGGGAGAAAGTTTTATGGTCAGATGAGACCAAAATAGAACTTTTTGGTCATAATTCCAATAAGCGTGTTTGGAGGAAGAAGAATGAAGAGTACAATCCGAAGAACACCATCCCTACTGTGAAGCATGGGGGTGGTAGCATCATGCTTTGGGGGTGTTTTTCTGCACATGGGACAGGACGAGTGCACTGCATTAAAGAGAGGATGACTGGGGCCGTGTATTGTGAGATTTTGGGGAACAACCTCCTTCCCTCTGTCAGAGCATTGAAGATGGGTCGTGGCTGGGTCTTCCAACACGACAACGACCCGAAGCACACAGCCAGGAAAACCAAGGAGTGGCTCCGTAAGAAGCATATCAAGGTTCTAGCATGGCCCAGCCAGTCTCCAGACCTGAACCCAATCGAAAATCTTTGGAGGGAGCTCAAACTCCGTGTTTCTCAGCGACAGCCCAGAAACCTGACTGATCTAGAGAAGATCTGTGTGGAGGAGTGGGCCAAGATCCCTCCTGCAGTGTGTGCAAACCTGGTGAAAAACTACAGGAAACGTTTGACCTCTGTAATAGCAAACAAAGGCTACTGTACCAAATATTAACATTCATTTTCTCAGGTGTTCAAATACTTATTTGCAGCTGTATCACACAAATAAATTGTTAAAAAATCATGCATTGTGATTTCTGGATTTTTCTTTTTAGTTTATCTCTCTCACAGTGGACATGCACCTACGATGAAAATTTCAGACCCCTCCATGATTTCTAAGTGGGAGAAATAGCAAAATAGCAGGGTGTTCAAATACTTATTTTCTTCACTGTATATATATATATATTACTTCATATTTATAAATACACTTTATACTCTTTATATATATACAAAGATATAAGGATATAAAAGGATCGGTACCGGGTCGGCAAGACTATTCCCTAATTGAGTGTATACAAAAGAGGAAGATTCATTCATTTTCTACAGCACTTGCCCTCATTGGGGTCATAGGTGAGCTGGAGCCTATCCCATACTTTGAGAGGCGGGGTACACCATGAGATGTCACAAAGTGGTGTAAAACTGTGTTTCAGCCATTCAGAGGTGGACTTACTGTTGTGTTGTGGATCATTGTCCTGCTGCAGAACCCACGCTGGGTTCTGATTGAGGTCAAAGACAGATGCCCGGACATTGTCCTTCAGGATTTGTTGGTAGACCGCAGAATTCATGGTTTCATTTATCACAGCAAGTCTTCCAGGTCGGAATGTTTCTAGGGCAATCACTTTTTCACACAGGGCCACGTAGGTTTGCATAAAACTGCATTCAGTTCAGTGTTCAGTTGTGTTGTCATTGACTAATTAATTTTTTTGTTGATCTGAAACATGTGAGACAAACATGCCAAACACTTTTTTACACCACTGGGCATACATGTTTTAAATAAGTAAGATCCTTTACGTGATGTATATGTCCACAAATATGTCCATCATTTAATTGTTTTAATTGTATAATCATATTACTTGTTTCTCTTACAATAAGGCTTAAAATATTACGGGTGAAATGAGAAAACACACAACATTGAAAACTAAATAATTTGTGGGTATGCATCGTTTCAACAATAATTTTAATTTATGAAATCATACACAAGACAACTGAAATGGCCCGACATACCAACATGTTAGTTTCCGGATGAAACATCTGACATTGAACTAATCACGAAGCTTGACCAATGTGGTCTTTACTGCCATCTAGCGTCAAAGAGCTACTCTTAAATGCAGTCTGTAGCCTCAGGGTGAATGCTAACCACTTACAGATTAGTTCAATTGGTTATTTGACCTAAGGAGCACCCATCATGGGTGCTTTTTTTCATTCAGTAGAATGCTGCTTCAGGTAGTGCAGGGTTGTCAAACGGCTGATGGTTATTTGCAGATGTTGCAGCAGGCATCCCTCATGACTAAGGGCCCTTGTCTGTGTGGTAACAGCTGGGTTTTAAAACAGGATAACGCTGGACAAAGGACTTCTTCAGGGAGAATAACATCACTCTTTTGGACCATCCTGCATGTTCCTCTGATTTAAACCCCATAGAGAACATTGGGGGTGTATGGCAAGGGAAGTTAATGAAAATGGCCATCAGTTCCAGACATTTGGTGCCCTCTGTTACGCAATCTTCACCAGTTGTAACGTTCCCAAAAAGCCTCCTGGAAACACTCACATCAAGCATGCCCAAACCAATATTTGAAGTCATTAACAAGAACAGTGGAGCTACTCATTAGTCCTACTGAGAGATGTTTTGTTCTGGAGAGTTTTTTGTAATTTTTTCGAGCAATGGTCTTTTGATCAGCTGATAAACAGCCTATTTCAGTTTGTTGTTTTCAATAAATGACCTTCTCAAAGTGCTTTTTGTGCACACTCCCCTTCTTGTTTTTGCATAGCTCTACTTAAAACTTAATTAAGCTCCAAATGTGAAAAAGGTCAATTCTAGCTATTTTTCAAGTGGTCTTTGAATTTTGATCAGGTCTGTGTCAAGCATTTGAGGGATTCCAATTGCAGCCTGGAGTTATCTTGCACAACTCACGTGGGAATCCTTCCACCGGTGGGAACAAACAAGTCTCTTTGACACAAGTTATTATCAGAGGGGTAGGAATTGAATCATTCAATATTTATAGTTAATCATGAGCAGAGCTTGATCTGCTGCTTTTTATTGCATCAACGTTATTTCACTATTTTTTTTTTATTACCAGGATTGAGCAACTGTGCCACACTGAAATTCAGCTGCTTTGGTTACATGTCACATGTCCTCTGAGGAACTGACATAATATTGCATATAAAATTATCAATACTATTTTGTAGAGCCACTTTGACTCGGTCATTACTTGGAAGAAAACAACAGTGACCTAGTCTTAAATAAATTATGAAGGGTGTAATACAATGCTGTATAATGATAATATACATTCATACATGTGTTATCATACATACAGTATATTGCATTATACTGTATTTGTCCAAATAAAGGGCCTCTAGAATAACTAGACACTTGGTAATTTCTGCTGTTGAACACCATTTTAAGGAAATATAGCATGTGGTATTGTTAATGAAACATGTACAAATGAAGCAAAGTTTTTGACTGATATTGATCTGAACTGTGTTTATTTAATCTTGACACATTTAAGATATATCAATTAATGAATACATCTTAAGTGGATCTTCTAATGCACATTTATTTAAAATGAAACAGGAATGAGTACATATCTGAGACTAGTGATGTAAAAAAAAAGTGTCAGAGTTCTAAATGTGCAGAGTTGCAAGGAAGCAAAAAGGGTAGTACATAAAGTGGGTGACTTTTACAAAGTCAGAAGCATAAGATTGGAGTTCTTTCAGAGATTTGCCTTCTTTTGGGAGAGGTTGATCTTGTCACCCAGGCTCAAGGCCATCCCCTGTAGGACAAACAAGTGATGAATATGAATATACCCGACACATACTGATAGTTGTGGTAATCTGCATTTTGAAGTATTTGACTATTTAATGCGTTAAATTAGATGTCCCTTCACAAGGAACTAATGGTAGAGATGAAGAAGACCCCTGCTGCAGCAGCTGTGACCCACCTGACTTTTTGCTCTAATACGTATGTGTCCGTTGACAGGAGCCTCAGGCCCCAGGTGGATGGGCTTCTCAATGCTGACATTAGCCAGGGCGTCTTCGCCAAAGATAGAACGAGCGTAAAGGTTGGCAGCCATGAAGCCACAGAAACCAGACGATGCCTGGTTGAACCAAAACAAAGATAAAAAAACATAAACAATGATTATTTAGAAGACAAAGCAGGGTAAAATGCATAAAAGGGTATGAAATGTATTGTGTGTATTTGTTGTCATTATGGTTATAGCAGACCTTCTCTGGTGTCAGGCACTTCATGTTTGTGGACTTGAGGATATGTTGGAGGTACTCGTTCAGATCAGTGATGTTTGTATTTACAGTCACCTAACAAGGAAATAAAACAGTTATAAATAGGTTTACAAAATAATAAAATGCAGCTCCTTAACAATAGAACTACCTTGTTTTCCCATTCAAACTCAGCCCACATTTGTCTGAATTCAGCATCAGTACAGGAGGCTGGCTGGATGTAGTCCATGATGTCAATGTGGATATCACTGAGGACAACACAGTTCCTGTCGCTCGCAGCTCCTGACACATCATACACTGCAGACAAAAAAAAATCAAAAACTTTATAAACAAAGTCCCAATAGATTATATACTACTTCACTAGTTCCCTTACCTATGTTGCCAAAGATGATGCCATTTTCAGTAGAAGCCACTTTGACATTGGCTTTGATGTTAGCAAAGTCATGGGGTGCCAGAGTAAGAGGGGAGGGCTTCTCAACTAGCTTGAGGTCACCTGTGGAAAAGGTCTTTCATAAGAAGAGATGCAACACTGCAACTGTTGGGATCTAACATGGAACTGAACTTACCTAAAGTAGCAAGCTCTAGCGTGCAGTTCTGAAGTGTGTCACTGGTTTGATTGACCACCAGCACATCCAGCACGATATCATACTGGTTGACATGAACGTAGGCTTCAGCATACACAGGGTCTGAAAACCCTGTAAGCTGGGTTACCTAAAAAGGGATGAACAAAAAGATTTGCTCATGTTGAATTGAGAATTACATGCAAAAATCATGGCTGTTCTTAGTTAGCTCGGATTAGTTTAAGCAAGTCCACAGGGAGAGGGTTTATAACTGTGGCATTGTGCTATGTGCTAAAACTACACATTTTGGAGTGGCCTTCTATTGTGGCCAGCCAAAGGCACACCTGTGCAATTACCATCAATAACCACCAGTGGTGTCACAAGCTCTCATGTGATTAAAATGTGAAAACATTTCTTGTTCAGAAACAAAATGTTTCACTCCGAAACAACGGAGTCAGACATTTTGTCAGTCATTCAGTCGCTTTATCTCTGTGGGGGGTAGCCGGCCGCCACACACTCACACACATGCACGCACACGCACGGTGCAGCAATGGAGACTCATGAGGAGCAATGCAGGGTAATGTACTAGAAATTTGGAGGAAACAAGATGATTATAAAGCCAAATGCAACAGCCACCATATGGGAATATTAATAATGAGCAAAGTCAGCATCAACATGAATGAGTGGCTGTAAGTCTGACGTTTGTGTGTCTCACCTAACATTTCTGACACAGAGTGATCAGTGTGGAATGCTACATATCATTCAGACCGCCTCTGACTGAATTGCAAAATTTGCTTCAATATGCATTTTTTTACAAATATGTCACATTCAACTGTGAAATAGCATGATTTATTAATATATTTTTGAAAAATAGAGTGAAGTCATGAAATTCGAACTGGTGGCAAGGGACGGCTGCAAGCTGCCTCTTGATCGGGTCTAGGATGGAGCAACACTGTGCCCAAAGAATGAGATCAGCTCACTACTTAAATATACTGAATGACCTGTGTTTGCATCAATTGATTTTTTTTCTTGAAACCCCACTGAGAATCTTTGGGATAGTCTGCTAAAAACAATACAAAAACATGGGGACAGATGGAAAGAAATAAATGTTGTGACATGGCATCCCATATCGCATGTGTGCCACAATCTAAGCTACAGGAGTTCCAACAAAATATTACTGTGTGACCATTTATTGTATAAGTTAATGCTGCTTATTATGACTGTGAAGCACAGTGTATACATTACTAAACACTTTACCTTGTTGAGTTTGGAAGCCAGGGGATCAGCAGCCTCCTTTCTCTGAGTGTTGCCCATAGCAGCCAGTAAACTGAGCTGAAACTGGTCTTCCTTAGAAGCCATCTCATTTTTGGCTGTGAGCTGCATGAAGGAGATGGGGTCGTCTGCCTGCACTGTTACGTTACGCTTCTCCGATTCTTTCTGTAGTTAGAAGGAAAACCAGAAACAATGGCATTTCTATTAACACGATCCAAAGATGAATTGTAACATTTAAACTCTCCTGTGCTGCTCTGCTCAAATGTCAAAAATTTGAAGAGGTTCTGACATTCAAGTCACGCATATTTACCTTTTGTGACAACTTCTCCTCCTCCAGTCTGACAGTCAGCATATGTGACAGGGATTTGCGACACTCCTTGTTGAAGATGTCATTCATGAGTGGCGAGCACTCTGACAGGACCCTCAAGCAAAGCCAAATGCGGTCCACGTCATCATCTGTAATTGGCTTCTTGGGCAGTGAGGACTTCCCCAGGTGCAGCACAGTAACCATGATCAGCATGGCCTCTGCAAGAAAAGACTGATAAGGGTAGCAAGGTTAGTTGGACATGGTGTATGTTGCATATTTTAATTTAATGAATGCAGAAGAGCCACATTTACATTTTGTCTCTTTTTATCTTGCACCATTGCAACATAGCGCAAAGCCACTTTGGTCAGGGTTGTAGCTAGAGAAGCAGCCACGTAAAAGTCTCCATCCATCAGGAAGCCTCTCAACGGAGGCCTGAAACGGCAGAGTGGTGATATTTGAGTCCAAATTCCTAAGCAGAATATGTGCACAACAATTTCTTACCTATCTTCATCCTTCTTGGATGGCCTAGAGGAGCTGAGGGCACTCTGTGTCACGTAAGTACCCATCTCTGTCACCAGTTTCTGAGCTGGAGCGGCACTGACTTCATCCTCTGGTTTCAACTCACCTGTCTCTTTCTTTATCTCATTTTCTACAATTGGAATCTGTGCATTTAACACGGATATAGTCAAATATTTGTGACATATTTCATGGTGTCACTGACAGTCACACAACACATTACTGACTGTACATACCTCTCCCAGTGATCTGCGTACTTCTGTCATCACACTTTGAATGTCTTCTTTTGTGCTGCAGTATTCACCTAAGATCCATAGTGCTCCTCTGTAAATTCTGTAATGTTAGACAAAAAAGTCACAAAGTGGTCTTGTTTTCATAGGCTGTGAAATATACAGCAATATATGAGACTACATTAATATGATAATCCAGGGCAAGTGAGCTGGCACCTCCGACGGGGATATGTGCCACATAGTTTGAAAACCACTGTAGTAACCAATCATCAATATTTTCAGATGCCAGAAATTGTGTGAAAATACATTGTTTCCATCATTATGTACCAATTCATGTTTGCTGTTTACAAATTTCCCCACTGAGGGACGAATAAAGGCATATCTTAATCTCTTTAATGAGATCTTGTTAGTTATAGGTTTGTTATAAAATCATTAAAAATGGGTTACAGCGTGCTTCCATATAAAACCAATGAGGGGAAACAGCCACTGATGAAAAACTTACTTGACGGTTTTGATGGCATGGAAGACTTCCAGCATCTTCTCAATGATAAGCGGTCTCAAGGTGTCAAACCTTTGAATTGCTTCACGCACAAACTCCAGAACATCAGCGGCAGCTGCTTCATTAGTATCACTTAAGAATTCCATCAGCTGTAAATTGTATCAATACATAACTATATCATGATACATCACAGTATGAATGTATTACACAAAAATGTACTTTTTGTCCGAGCTCTGGCTCATAAAAAAGTTTAAAAACGAAGCTCACCACAGGTATGACATTGGCTGCCATGTCAGGGAAGCGCACACTGCAAGAGTGAAGCGTGCGCACCAACAGCTGCCGATACTTGTCTGTATCTTCGTGTTCTGTGACATTGTTTGTCTTGATCACCTCTTTCTTCAAAACTATCACCAACTGAAAATGTAAGCAGTGTCATACTTTAGTTAATGCCACAAAAGCACGAAAGCATGAAAGCACAGTGCATACAACTAGAAACTAGACAGACCTCTTCCACATTGCGAGAGGACACAAGGTCCAGTGCCAGCTGCAAAGTCTTCTTTCTCACTTCCAAGTCAGGAGTGCCGAGAACACGCAGGATGTCCATCACTAGGTCCTGAATATAGAAAGCATTGGTTGGAATTCAATCAGAATTCTTAACTGGGATGCGCTGTATATGTGTTGCATTTGACAACCTACATGAAAGATTTTCAAATTAGTTTTTACCATAACGCTATCATTAATTTTTAAACAAATGTTCAGTGTTGAAGGTTTTCCCATTGCAGCTCCACCTGTTAGATCATTTGTAATGCAATGTCTTATAAAACACTTATCCAAATTAGAGAAAAGTATTAAGAAATCATGTACAATAAGGTTTTCTTTTTATTAGTATAGATGCTTTGTATTAGCAATAAAAAGCATTCCATTAAAGTGCTTGCTTACAAGAAAAGCTACAGACAGGAAGAATTTAAGGGACCTGGAGGACACGCTCATGAGTGGGATGCTCCTTCAGTTCAATCAGACGATCCAAGACAATAAGTTTCACGTTGTTGTCACTCTCCTTGATAATCAAATCAATGTAGCACTGGGCAGCAGCCTGGAAAAAACAACATTTTTGGAAACACCTATGAAGGAACCATTAACTGTATTCAAATATGTGACTATAGTTGGCATAAACTTTGAAAAAAAGTGTACCTTAATAGCTGTGGGTGCACTGGAGAGGGTTACGAGTGTGCCAGCTGCTTCATATTTTACAGCGGGGCTGGAGGACTGCAGTAGGTTGTAGATGCAACGGATGAATCGGGCACGCTCAGATGGGTTTGCATGACACACCTAATGAGTGGAAAAAACCAACCAGATCTTCACTGCATGATAGATCAATTTTGCTTCATCGACAGCTATAAAAAGGCAAGACTCACTTTGTAAATCAGTTCCACAATGACAAGCTGGAGAATGTCGCCAAAAGTATGAACTTGGTCAATGCATGTGCTGAGGTAGTCCAGGGCTCGATCCTGGAGGAAATTATTCCAATTAGCCGGGTCATGGGTAATGGTTGTGTTAGGTGTTAAATTACTTGCTCACAATAAGCATACAACATTTTGTCTGTCACTGACCTGATCTGCATGGATCAGCATCATGAAAGCATTCCTCTTACAGCTTGAATCTTTTTCGTTTACGAGGAAATCATGGATTAGCTCTGGAGCGTCTGGGATGAGATGTTCAAAGTTCCTGAACGAAATAAAGATCGTCAAGCAAGAGTGGGTTTCAACCAAACTACATACAATGATATTTAACTTTGTACCTGTAGATAGTGTAAATGGCCAGGACAGCATTTCTGCGGACATAACTGTGTCGATGCTCCAGACATGCACGGATCGCTGGCATGAGAGGCTCAAGCAGCTCAGACTCTTTCAACTTGCACAGGAAACGAAGAGTGGAGCCTCGGATGAACTCATTGGGATGCTGCAGGTCCTGTAATGGAAGGTACAGCTTCATATTAAGTGATTTTAAAACAGTATAAGTAGCTTTATGGACCTCTTTTGAGGTTATGCAACAACAGATCTAAGATTTGTTATCATACCTTCCTGTAGGCATCACAGACCAGGATCATCTCCTGAAGCAGCTTGCCATCTGGAGTGGTTTTGGGGACAATCTCCCAGAAAACCAGAAGCAGTTTTTTAATGGTGTGGTCTTGAAGGGGCAGCACAAAGCGGATGATGGTCATCAGCAGCCCTGGCAACTTCTCACCATTCAGAATCATAATGATAACTTTCTTCAGTGCTTCAGTCTTTGCTTTAATCTCCCCCTTTTCTGTGGACAAAATGAACAAAACAACCATTAGCATTGGTCACAGATCACAACAGCATAATTACTAGGAGCCATGACAGCAAGAAATTACAAATATTTGAATGTTTTTAAATAATATCTAATAGATTATTGTGTATGGCTAATACCTTCTGTTGATACAATAAAACGGATTTTCAGATAATCCGTACATTTAAAAAAATCAATATATAGTGATATTTAATCCGCCACCTTTTATGAATAACCTGCAAAATCAGACTGGTCTACCCATTTGACTTCATCAAATAAATCTAGAAGGCTCAATTACCCAGGTCAGTTTTTAGGCTGACTTCGGAGGGGGGCTCGGAGTCCGATGCGACATTGATCAAAGTGTAGCAAACGTTCTCTGCAGCGGTCATTTTGCTGCTGGACTTGGAATGGTCTTGAAGAAATCCAAAATAATGATAGCCTGGGTATCACCTGCAGTAAGCACATAATCAGTAGTATGAGTCAACATTGAATGACACAAGAGATTTTAAAACTGTTGAAGAAAATCTGCAATACAAGTTACTGGATGAATGAATGAAAAATATTGTTCACCACACTGAATATCTGCAAACGATATAAGATATACATGCTTTAGATTTACACAAGTAGACTTTTCAAAGTAAATATTTTTGTGAAGCACTGTTTTTATCTAACTTTTTGTAATATTTCTTATAATAATGAATAAGATAAGACACTTTGCCTCACACCTGAGCATGCCTCATCAGTTCATGGTCAAACACTAGGTGGGACCCGCACCATTCATAGTAGACAAGACAGCTCTACTCTGAGAGCTTGGTGCAAGTTCCAATCTATGTATCATCTCAAGGAGGCAAGTCCAGACAGGTGGCCACCACCCCCGGATCAGAGATGGCTTCTCATGTGGATCCGGGGGTATCATTACATCTGAATGGGATACTAACAAAGTTGATACCATCCAAATGACCATCCTTGGCTGGCAGAGGCCCTAGTCCAATGTATCTTAACAATCGCCGTTTGACATCACCGAAAAGCCAACCATTTCTGTCTGGACCTGCCTCCTCCTTTAGATTGTAACGTTAAATGTTACTTGATTCAGTCTGCCTGTCTGTGATGCCATTGCCACACGCCAGCAGATAACACAAGGACATGTGTCGATGAACAAACAATTGCAATGCAGTGTGTGGAAAACACAGACTTTTGCAAAGAGGGAGATGTTCTAAATAAGTCAACTTGCTCATTGTAGGATATGGAAAAGTCAGGTAAAACACCACAGCAACACGACAAATCTCTCCAACCACCTATTAAGGCACCATGGGTAAGTATTAGTTGCACTTCATTCAAATGAAATGTGAATGCATTTGCAATAATTTTTTGTTTACTGCTTCCACAATTAATTTATAACCGATTCCCCTTACAAAGAACAACGAGAGTCTAGGAAACTTAACCTGCACAGTCCAGTGTCCAAGCATTTATGTCACAGTCACTCTGGCTGCATTTTTGGCTAAAAGGTTCCAGAATCGTTTCGATTATATTGGTGCAAAGTAACCAATATTGTCATTGAATCGTTATGACAACCACGAATCGTGATACAAATCGAATTGTTACCAAAATGAATCGTGACACCCCTAATAATGGGTATTCAAAATTGTAACTGTAAAACCATGTCTATACTTATTTAAAATGTATAAAAATATATATATAATAGGGTGTTCAATGGAATATAAAACATCACTGTGTAGTTAGTGTTGGTATGGTCCTGTATGAGTTAATATTGCATGCAATAAAAAAAAAATACCAGCAATACCCGTACAAGGTTGAAGATGAATGTTTAAATTCACATTAAAAGCGGTGGTTTTAATACACTGCAAGCCCAAAATGACTAAGTAAATATCTAATGAATGACAAGAAACTGACACGTATAATAATCGGCAAGGACCCAAATGTAATGCTGACAACCGTGCACTTCGACAGCGACTCAATAACATAATTATACATACACGTAAACAACAATTGTTTAGTCAATCAGTTACTTTGCAAAACAACCATATTTTGCAACTATACAAGCTAAGCTAGCGACAGCTTAGCTTCTTAGGCCAATGCGATGAAATGGAGGACACTGCTGTAAAGCTAGCCAGCTGTCTTGCCACGGATGGGACAGAAAACATCAACATGGTTAACAGTATATACAAATGATAAACGCATAACTTACTTGGAATTACGAACAATGTGTTCCAAAGAGGCCTTCGCAGTGTAGTTATGTTATTTACATTTACAAAAGTCAGTAGCCCCGTTCGTTGAGCTGCCTCATCGGGTCGCCACTACTTCCTCGTGACGTGGAACGTGGACTGCTTGAGAGCCACATCACTGCTACGGTATCTCTCGAGGGTCAAACGACAAGCCCGAAAAGATATTTCAAAAACCGATATTACTTTTCATATCTATTTGTTGTTGCTGTGTTTCTCTCTTTATAGTTTGCTTATGCTATACAAAGAAGACATTTTTGTTTGTTAAAGGCAGAATTCTAAAGTTCTTAAGTTCGACTGAGTCTGGGCTTCGGAGAAAACAAAATATAATTCAGGAAATCTTTGTCTATATTTATATATGTGCTTAATTTTGAAGTCATCTGCACTATGGCACACAAAAACTACAAATATGTACTGGTGATGTGAATTGTTTTAAATGTTTTCAAGGAATGTACAATGGATGTTTGGCACAGGTTCACAGATTATTTCCGAGTGGTGTTTGCATGTGTAAAATTGTCATGTGTTTTCACTTGTGAAACCTGCCTCTCGCCCAAAGTCAACTGGGATAGGCTCCAGCATAGGCTCCCGCAACCCCAGTGAGGACAAGCAGTAAGTTTAAAAATGGATGGAGGTCACAAGTGCATTCGACTGGGCCATCACCTGGCTGTTCTGAGAGGACAGTGGACTCCTTGCCATGCAAGTTGTGTCCTGTAGGGGTCGACAGCGAGAGCGTTCGGTGTAAAAACAACATCTCACCTTCATTCTTTAGTGCCACTGCTGGAGCATGTTACTGGGAGCCACCATGGAGCGTTGTCGCCGTCATGTAGTACAGCGTTAAGGCGGCGTTAATTGTCGTCGAGTGGGGCTTTGGCGTGGGGGGTTACAGGAGTCGCCGTCGTCGAGCCATGGCCGCGCGGGAGGAAGGAGAGGCTGCGCACGGCAAAGCGAGGCACCACGACGGAGGCGCGAGTGTAAACAACTCGGAGGGCTTCAGGAACGGCTATGTGAAGAGCTGCGTCACCCCCCTCAAACAGGACCACCACAGGGGCTTTTTGTTCAATGTGTGCAGGTTTTGCAGCGAAGACTTTTTGGAGTCCAAACTTGTAAAGGTTTCTGCTATACATGTCGGCGCCGTTGTCGTTTTGGCGCTTTCTTTGCTCCTGTCCCGGAGCTCTCAAAGTGACGTGCGTTGGGATTTGCGGACTGTGGTGTCGGGGTTCTCCCAGTCCGCCAGTCCGCTCTTCAGCATCGGCTGTGCCTTCTTCTTCCTGACCTTCTACCTGCGGAGGAGAAAGAAGGAGGGCAGGCAGTGGTGGCTTCTGTCACTGCCAGCATCGTGCTACCTCGGGGACTTTGTGGTGCTGCGCTTCTTGCAATGGGGAGAGGAGCAGCACCAGATGCAAATGGTGGGCAGGTTGTTGTTCGTATTGGGATGCGTGGGTCTGCTCACGCTAGTCCCCACGCTGAAGCTCAAACACAGCGTGCTCGTACTGCTCTTTGCCAGCCTGGTGTGGCTGCTCTCCTTCACCAGTTTAGGCGGGCTACCTGAGCTTCTCAGACCGCTGATCGCCTGCGTGGCCGGGCTCTGTGGCTCATTGCTGGGGCTCTGCTTCGACCGCTGCTACCCGCTGAGGGACGCTCCGAGCGGGGGCTCAGGCTCGGAGGAGAAGGTCCCGGTGATCAGAGCCAGGAGACGGTCCAGTTGTGTTTCCCTGGGAGAAACATCGAGCAGCTATTATGGCAGCTGTAAAATGCCCCGGAGACCGTCGTTACCCTGCATATCAAGAGAGCAGGTACGTGTTATTCTAAGCACTTCCACGTTTGTTGTTAATGCAGGCCCAACAGGCCCACATGTGCAGCAGAGGAGGGAAACACGCGTGTCATGGGCGCTTGCTGGTTGGTAACAACAACAACAACAACGTTCACAAGCAAATATTGCAGCTGAAGCAGAAACTGTAGTCACTTTGAATGCTTAAAAACAAACATTTAATGAAAGCAGTGTAATTTAGTTAGTACATCATTATATATCATAACAATACCCTGTGAACTACTGTTTATGATTGGAGTGGTATAGGCATATTTGTTTCTGTTGGGTTAGAGCTTTTGTCCACTTAGGGCACGCAAACAAAAATTAAAAAAATAATCACAGCCTTAGTAAAATAGCACTTAGTGTGTCACCTTTAAATTAAATCATGTTTTGTGTGATGCTGCATTTCCTTTTAATTTGTATTTGTTTTACAGTAACACACATTTTATTATTTATTCTTCATTTGACATCAGAATCCCAAAGTGAGCAGATTATAGATATTTAATCCTAATTAGATGGTGTTTAGCATATGTCCCATGCAGCAGAGTAATGTTACATGTTATATCTTTTCCCTTATTATGGACCAGAGATGTGAGGATGTGTAGCAAAAGTGGTTGCTTTTCCTGTTACTGGCATCTGACCGTTGAAAGAACAAGTGGTTAATTTGTGTACATGTACATAAGGGATGATAGGTGTTTTCTTTTTTCTTTTTTTTTCTTTTTTTTCTAATTTTATCCCAGTTTTCAGCTTGTTTTTTCACAGTTTTTCTAAAATTAAACAGCAGCCAATGCAGATAGTAGCACATGTAGCCAGCCAAATCCATCACAACCGTGTTTTTTTTAAATAGTAGACATATAGTCAGTAAGGTTGTTAATTTAGTATTTTGAATTCTATCAAATGCCATCATCACATCAGCATTGTTTTCCAAAGCAAACCCTCCACACATAAAGTTGAGGTCTTTCATGGATGCCAAGCCATCAGCTGACGCACATTGTTTTTGTGTCCTTTGCTCTTTGTTGGAAAATGATAAGAGAACTAAAAAAAGTACATCCAGACTGTGTCACTTGTTTCCTGGAGTTGTTGTACTCATCATTGTGTTTGAGGCTATAAGCAGAAAAAGGACAAAGTAGGTTTAGAACACTCTTTTGAATTTCACTGAACACCAGTGTAGAGTGAGTGTGCAGAAATGTGGACGTTTTGGATTCGTAACTTTGAGAGAAAAGAAAAACATGTATTTTTTTCAGATGAGGTGTCTTTGAGATTTGATACATAAGTCTATATTCTGAGAGGTGTTCCTCTTTTTGTAGGTAGATAGCAATATGCAGTGTAATACAATAGCATAAGCTGCAGAAAACCATTCACTTGCAGTCTGAAGGATTGAAAAACTTAAATGCATTCAGTTTGGTTGCAACTTTGTAAGGCCATTGTGTAAAACTCCAATAGAAACTGCATTATTTAACTTATTTATTATAAATAATTCCTTGCAGGTCATTTATTTATTTAATACTATTGAAGTTGGTCACACATAACCTCAGTGGTTCATATGCACATCAAACAACACCACTCATTAACATTGCTCCTCCTGCTTGTTTAACTAACTAACAAACTGACGTTACACATGACGCACATACTGGCCTGCCTCAAAACACACATGCTTATGTCTAATGATATGTAGTTATGCTATGTAGTTAATAATCATTTGCATAATTGGCCAGGTTGCAAAACCTGATCAGAGTTGAAAACGCAGACTGTGTTTGTGTGTAGATGGGTAAAAGGGAAGTTTTTGGTTTGTGTCATGCAAAAACGTGTAACATCATATCATTGCAACATGTAAATGTAAAAAAGTCAATTGTGGTATGTGTGTATGAGATGTTCTTAGAAGCAGAGTTACAATACCATCTATTGTATGGAGTTGTGATGACAAAAATGACTATACAGACAGTCCAATATTATAATGTGTTTATGAGCAAGGGTGAAGTTTAAAAAGAAAAAAAAAAGGTAGTGCCAAATCTGAAATTAGGGGTGTCACGAGACAATACATGAGATTGGGTCTATGGGAAAAGTACAATGAATAAATCTACAGCATTTCTAATGTCTACAGCATTATACTCTTCTGTAGTTTGTGTGTTTGTTAGCAGTAGTGATGTAACCCATACTCGTGATGGTACGGTTTAACCTGCTGGTATGCTACTACAAGCGGGTGCGAGTCGGGACGGGTTCATTCCCCAACATCCAATACTGTCAGGCTTCAACGGGTGAACAGAAAAAAAACCCTCAAAATACCAAGACAAGACAAGAAAAAGATCACTCACATTTCCTCTTAACCTCACACAAGTCTGTAGGCTATGCATATGTGGTTAAACTTTGGTCTAAAACCTTTTGGTTTTTACTTTGCATTGACTGCATTGCACGGACTATGGTATTCTAGATTAAATTAATATTTGATATCCTTCTCACTCCCCTCTTCACTACATATGAACTGATCACAGCAAAGCATTCAGGACATGGCTCCACTCAAAATTTAGAGAGAATTTTACTGCACAGACCGTGGTTAGGATTCCATATGGCTTTCCTTCTCATACCCCACTTCACGTCATATACACCAATCATAGCAAAGCATTCCTGACACGTCTGACACCTCCATTTCACTGCACATCCATGGCTTTTACCATTGGACCGATCAACATTATACTTCAGACTTGCAGGGTTAAAGGGGTTGACGGGGCCCGTATATAGAAGTCCCGGGATTATGCGAGATGGTATGGGATGGGCTAGCGCTTGTGGGTTGCGGCTCCACCCACTGAGAGAAAGAAATTGTATGACTGACAAAAGGGTTCATTCCGTTCATGCCATTGTTCGACGGAACAAACACTCCTAGGTGGTGAAACTAATACAGAGTGAACTCTCTTCCTGCCTGTTTGGAGGTGGGAGATGAGGAAAACAGACGCATATAGATGGCAATATATTGAGGCGGGCAAATTATCAAATTTGTCTTCGTTTATTTTGTGACTATCATTACGATTTACGTATTTATTTATATGTGAATCTGAATGTGAATGAGTGTTTGCCTAAATGTGCCCTGCAATTGGCTGGAGAGGTGTACCCGGCCTCTTGCCCAAAGACAGCTGGGATAGACTCCAGCATACCCGCCACACTATGGTGAGGATAAGCGACAAAATGGAGGGATATGAGCTAAAATGTTTTTATTTTACATCTTCTAAACTCATTTTTTAGATGAAACAAACCCTGTATGAAGTCACGTTACCATTGTCATAAACTGGCCACACATTCGACAGTCATTGTTAAGGGAATGCTCGCCCTCCACACGATTTACGTTATGTTAGTAAGGTACATTCATGTTTATCTCACTGATTCACGCTATGTTAATTTTACCTTGTCACGGGCCTTTCACTGCATTCTGGGTGTTGTTGGAGATCATGAAACGTCAAGATACATTAGGTACTGTACATCGTGTATGTACTGAAAGTGGCGTGTTACAACAGATACATCTCATGGTGTTGAACTTGCTGTTGCCTTCTTCAATAAACAGCCACTTCATTTTCTGTGTTGGTGACGTAAGCATGGTACAAAAAAAAAATCCTTGATTATTTTGTGTAACTGACCTGAGATTGTCCCTGATTCAAAAATTAGGAGCCGACCTAGAACGAGGCTCGAATTAGTCTTAATTGATACAGGGCAAGCTTTAATGTGTCGTATCCTGACATGAATTCTGTCTGAGCAGCTATCCAAAAGAGACACGTTTGTGTTTATTCAATGAAATTAGTTAAAATATGTATTTGTTTGGTTGACACTGAGGGGGGGTTTACATCTGAGGTGCTCGTCCCAGTGCATGCTTGGATACCGGTTGTCTTCTGGAGTGGTACATCATTGCCATGAAGGCCATTATGTTGGACCTTCCTTAGGTGCTGTCACATCTTTGCCATCTATTATAGCATATGACTTGCTTTGTATTCACCTTTTAGAGTGTGTGCACGTGTGTATGAGTGAATACATCTACTGCGGTCAGAATGACCACAGAAACTGTTGCGATTACGCCAGCAGCTGTGCTCGAGCAGATTTTGACACTGAAACCACGTCACTACCGTGCAAAAATAGCAACCTCAAAACTTAGCAGGTGGAGATGCAGCTGAAAATGCAGGTCATGCTGTAAACTAGATAGTTAAAAATGGAAGAATGTACTAAGAACACCATTTACCAAAATGAGTGATAGTGTAGACATAGTGTTGTTCAAAATATATAAATGAAAATATGCCAGAAAAAATGTCTAGTTGTAAAATAATCTCTATGTATTAGTGAATGAGTTTTATGGTCTAGTTGTGGCAACTTAGAATGTGAATGGATCCAATTCTGGCATCTCCTACGTAGGGCTGGGAATCTCAGGCTGCCTTTTGATAGCTTTTTAAATCTACGCACGTAAAACGCTACTTGTGACGTATGTGATACTCGTTTGTTGTGGATTTAAGGTTAGACCACAAAGACCTTAGTTGAGACTGAACCAACAGTGTGCCCTGCCACTGGCTGGCGATCAGTCTCGGGTGTATCCCGCCTTTCGCCTGAAGTCAGCTGGGATAGGCTCCAGCATACCCCGGCAACCCTAATGAGTATAAGCGTCATAGAAAATGGATGGATGAACCAACAGCGCCACTGCTGGTTGTAGCCAAGTAATGATTGACATGGTCAGAGACATATTCATTAATCAGTCGATTCAAGACTCTGCCCCAGCACGTCCATCCAGCAGCCCATGTGATCACAGCAACAGCGTGCTGATGAAGTAGCAAGTAGAAGGAGGGATGTCAGCCAGCTGAGTGCAAAACTTGTCATACACAAGTTTTCCTTGGTGGTACAGAACCGAGGAGGTTTAATATGAATTGATCAATTAACCGCAGAATAAATAAAAATAAACTCACTAATTTCGTCTTCCTCGATATGTTGACATGTGCATGCATGGTTGAATTCCTCCTCCTTCTCTACCAAACAGGCTGAATGACAAGATAGTTCATTCTGTGCATCTATCTCAACAACTTGGCGCGTTGGTTCTACGTATAGCAGAATGAAAGGAGTGAGTCAGAGAAAGTGGATGGGTCTTCCTGCTTTTGTATGTAATGCATTTAATCTAAGCTGTCAATACAATTATTATATGTTAACTGCATTTATTCTAGGCTGCATGGTGGAGAGTGGTTACCACGCAGGCCACACAGCTAGGAGACCGGAGTTCAATTCCACCCACTGTGTGGAGTTTGCATTTTCTCCCAGTGCATGTGTGGGTCACATTCCAAAAGCATGCTAGGTTAATTGACGACTCCAAATTGTCCATAGGTATGAATGTGAGTGTGAATGGTTGTTTGTCTATATGTGCCCTGTGATTGGCTGGCGACCAGTCCAGGGTGTACCCCGCCTCTTGTCCGAAGACAGCTGGGATAGGCTCCAGCACCTTGTGAGGATTAGCGGTAGAAAATGAATGAATAAATGCATTTATTCTGAATTCTATGCTTTTTTGGTTGTTGTTTAAGGAAAATATGTAAGGAAAAAAATATATATTTATTTATTACACTATGCACTACATGTGTGTAATTTTTTTTAAAAGAAGGTTAATTGTTTTGCAAGAAGGTTAATTTTTTTTAGTTTTTTTTGAAGCACTACTTCACGACAGTGAGGATTCTCTTTGTGTGGTTTCTGGTGCAAAGGGGGCAGGCCGGGGTAGATAATGCACTTAACTAAGCCCCCTTCCCTACAATGGGGTAGAATCGAGGGGCAAGCTGTGGAAGGAAATGCTGGAAGGGCTGAGCGCTGAAAATGCAGAGCAGCTCTCAGCTGTCACGTTCGCTTGCTGTAAAGCCATGTGGAATGATATAACATTGACGTCACAGCTGGGTGACGTACCACCGGCTGATTATAAAGAAGACAAAAAAAAAATGCCAAGTTGTATTAATCATCCTGTATAACAGTGCCTGCCTGCAGCGGGGACGAGAGATGCAGGAAATGTCCATCTTGCCAACCTATTAGAATGAAAAGACATCATTCAGAAAATATCCAATTGTTTTGTTTAAAATGTTTAAAAGTTACAGTTTTATGAACACTCATTGCATTTTATGGTGACACCATTGATTGGATTGGCAAGTGTTTTGCAGTAGTTATGTAATTTTAATTTCTCTCCGACAATAATGTTGTAGTGGACCGGAAGTAATTGGTGGAAAATATCATAATGGATTGAACTTAGCTTTCTCAGACCTGTCACTCTGTGATTTGATGTCAGTCCAGCTGATACTTTTTAATGTTTATTGATTTTATCAGCTGCCCACTTGCCCCACTCTAAACGGTTGTCTCACTAAAGCATATGAAAGAAGGCCTGTGGTGCTTTTCATATGCTGTAGAACACCATTCCATATGAATATTAAAATTAATATGGGGCCTTGTGTAACAGTTGTGCGATGAAGATGTCCTAATTCGTTGCTAAAGGACTCTTAATCGACAGTGAAACATGTACCATTGCAAAATGATGTATTAACATCATGTATTAGTGAAGCCTACATCTGTATTTATGTGTAAAACATTCAAATCTTTTTCACCAAAGGTTTTTTGTCAAAAGGGTTAAGTGTCATGAGGTGCCGTGTTTGGCTGACTGTGGACTGAGACAGGATGCAGTGACTGCATTGTCAGCTTGCTGGTGTGAGTGCAAACAGATGAGGAAATGCTGGAGCGGGTACTCCAAAACTCGTGTTGCCCTGGAGATGGTGTGCGTCACGATCACCAGCAATTAGCTTGCAACTCTTTAGTTTTCATGATAGGTCTAGCAGAGGCTGGCCCTAATGACCCTGGTGTCTGACGAGGCGCTGTCAGAACAAGGTTCACGACATATCAATAGAGGTTTTAATGTTGTTACTTCATTTCACTTATAGTAATAATGAATGATAACATCTAAAATTGCAGTTTAATCCCTGCTTACATTTGTTGTGAAGTGTCCTCAGTGTAGTCCTTTGACCTCATCTATTTGCTTGGTTTTTAATGATGTAAAAAGCTCATTCTTGGCGGAGTTTGTGCATTGTTGAGACACAAATTGTTGGTCTGGAGAGAGAGGAATGCAACATTATCAGCATCCAAGTTTTTTTTTCCTCTAAGAGCCTGTTCCTGCTATTTTTAAATGAAATGACAGACAAGTCAAGACATTGTGATATTAGAGCGACACAATTATGCATTTAAGTGCTTATCTTAAATGCTTGAAAGAGGTTTCTACAGTGGGAACAGTTCCGGTCGCTCACAACCTTGCATGAGCTGAATGTTTGCTCAACCCAGTGACAGGAAAGAAGGGAAAGAGAATGTTATTGTGAAATTAAAGTGTTGTGAGACAATGAAGGAAGAATGAGGTGAATTATTTTTTAATCAGTCAGTCAGAACTACTACAAGTGTTCACTCCCTGTTAGCAGTCTCCAGATGACCTAACTGATGTAACACGACATGTGATCAAGACACATCATTTCACTTTGTATGGCATTTTAAGTGATAATTCTGTCACTTTGCTAGACAGTCTAATCCAACTCTTACACAGCAATCGTCTCACATTTGCACACACACTTTCCCCCGCTTCGACTGAGCTCTTTCTTTCCTCCCTTGTCGATCTGTTTCTCATTTTGTCTGAATTTTCTTTTCTGTCTTTCTCTGTGTGCCTCTTTTGAAAATGGTGTCAGCGCCGCTGCTTTTACACCGAAAGGCTGTTGCTAAGTGACGGTTGACGTCAGCCGCAGCTACAGAGGAGGGCTTGTGTGTGTTTAGCAGCTGAGGGCAGATCCCACTGAAAAGGGCAAAAACTGTGAAGCACTATTAGTCGGTACAAACTCCAGCCAGCAGGATTGCCATTTTCCATAACTGCAATATCTACATTGAAAACCTAAAGCTGTATTCTAGAAATGTTGGTAAAAAAAAAATGCTTGTCGCCACCACCTTTTCTTCACTTTTTCATTAGTCTGTCACTGTCTCAGCCAGGCCACCCCTCCCCCAGTGCACTGCTACACACAGAACCTCAAATGCACCCCCCTACATACACACTCATAGCCTCCCTGCACGTAATGTGAGAGAAATTTAGCTGATTAGATTTTGTGTGTGGCAAAGGAAAGCCTCAGCTTTGTTATGTATCTCTCCCATCCGGCCAAGATGGCTGTCTGGCTGCCCGCTAGTGTTCACCTGTGTTGTTACCTCCTCCCGCTACACGTAACGTCTCCTGTATCCTATGAGTGGCACTGTGTAAACTGTACCTAGTGCTTGTTTATGAGCACCAAATGTCCAAAAAGTCTCATCTCTCTGTTAGGGCTATTTTGTGTCAGTAAGTGCAGTAAATATATTGAGTAAATATTTCCCCACATGGACGTTCCTTCTCCTCTCAATGACCGCATTTGATTAATTTTATGTATCAATAAAGTCAGGGGGTGGGGGGGGGGTGCGTCTCACTGCGGAGGAGCAGTCATCGATCATCGATGCTAGATAAAACTTAAACTACGACAGAAATGTTGCACATGGTTGAATATTTATTCCTTTTAAAGTTGATAATGCCATTTAAATGTGTGTTTAAGAAAGCTTTTTAAGAATCCTTCTGTGTTCAGTGTTTACATTGAAATAATTTAAACTTGAGACCTGTAATATTTGTTATCATTGTCATTTTTTCATGTAAATTGAGGCAGCAAAGGCAGTATCGGCCACAAGTATCGGCCACAAATATCAGCCCAAGCAAAATCGGCCATCGGCTAAGGGTGATGTAAAAAAATCGGCATCGGCCCGAAAAAAAATATATATCGGTCGATCCCTATTAGTAATGTAATTGCATGATACATTCATATCATACATAGTCCCAGGGAGTAGGGCTAATGATGGCACTGTGTTTAGATGTCCATGTGCAGTAAAACCCTACCCTGCTGCAAAAACAAAGCACTTTATGGCAGCTGACGTAAAGATCGGTTGGACTCATCCGCCGATCCCCAGTCAATAAAAAAGGCATTAATCGGGGTCAGGGCGTCTTTCTTCTGTTAGTTGTTTGGCCCAATTTTAGAGAAGAGGTGCTCAAACTCTTTCATGATGTTATGACAGAATAAACCTTCCTCACAGACATGATACCACCTCTGACCTGTCCCATCTACTGTACATGCCCATCCACCAACCGTGGATGATAGCTTTGTTAAACAAACAAACAAAAAAGGCTTCGCTACACAGTTGAAAATAAAGCCTGTGGCTTTTCCAACTGCAATATTTATCAGTCAGCAACAGGCAAGTGAGCTGCAAGTTTGATTAGTTTTTCTTCAGCAAATAGGCAAACCTTGCATGCATGATGCTGTTTTGCAGTGTTGCTCATATACTGTAGTTATGCTAATGTTGGAAAAATTTTTCTTTCCCTATTTCTTATTGTTAGATTGTTGTATGTGATATATGTATTACAGTGCATGTAAAAAGTGGGTCATGTGCACAATAGCGCTCCCTTGGAGACACACACTCTGTTGGAGATATGCATGGATAGACATACGGTGGTGTGAAAAAGTGTCTGACCTGTTCCCGATTTCTTATTTTGAGCCGAAACACTTAAATGTTTTACCTCATCAAACTAATTTAAATATTAGTCATCTTGTGCTGCAACTATTATTCGAATAATTTGAGTACCTCGATTACTAAAAATATTCAATTTGTTTTTGGTCTACTTCGAGGAATCTCTTAAGTCACCAACGCGCGTGTACATCACCGTCTCAGAGGAAGAAGGACGCAGGTGTTTAAAGACGCGGGGCGATTGAAGAAGCAAGAGAAAGCGACAGGGCTGTGAAAAATACTTTTTCACACCACTGTTGCTCATTAACATTAAATGTCCAAACACTAAAACTGCATGTTGCCATTAGGGGCTAGTAAAAGCACTTTTGAAGTGTATATATTTCAGCATCAAGGCTATAGATCCAGCATTACACTTCCAGTACATCATGGGGACCTCTGAGCTTTTTTTTTTTTAATTTCAGAAAGATAGCAGACACCGCCTCTTCCCCAGAAAAACTGTAAGACATGCTGCTCCTATCTCTGCTGCAGTGTACTACAGCTGCCTCTTTTGTGACCCTCGCTTGTCCTTATCTGCAAGGATCAAGTGGATAAAGTGTGGGCTTGGTGTCACATAAAAGCAGCGAGCAACGTGACATGGCTTCACAGATACAGGGGATTTGGCGGGGGGTGCTGAGCTCCTGAACCGCAACATATTATATGCTAAAATCCTTAAATGCTAAAATACTTATATTTATTTATGCTATACAACGGACAATTTAGTCAGTAATTCACAAATGAATGTCAGCCTCTGCACACAATGCTCCAAAACCTCAACAAACTGTAATGCCTGTGCTTGTGATGAAGGAATATGTAGTCACTGATGCAATTCCAACTGCATATGTCTAATATTTTTTATTACTTTCTTTTTTAAAAGTGTGTTCTCTGTGTGTTGAGAAGAGATACTTTGTATCTATGCGTCTATAGACCCTGATGTACAGTATCTCCCAGCAACAATTTTTTATGACATATAGTATATCTTCGGAAGGGACAATACAAAAGAAAGTTTGTATATACAAAATACATACAATACAAAAGTTTGTATATCAGTATAGATTTACTCTCCTCCATACTGTACTATCCAAATAACACACGTCATTTTTGGTAGCATGAGTGCTACTGGTAACACTGGGGACCTGTGGGAAACACGAACCCCAACATGTATTGTGACATTTTCAAAAGACGCGTATAACAGGAAACATAGCAAGCAACAGCTTTAAGATGACGGGTGCCGGGTGTCATGTCTTCAGACCTGAACCCAATTGAGCACCTGTGGGGTGTCCTCAACTGGAATGGGGAGGCAGACAAGGCTTCTGAATATCCACCACTTTCATAATGTCATGATGGAGGAGTGGGAGAGCATTCCTGTAAACAACTTGGGAATTTAATGTCCAAGAGGATTAAGGCACTGCTAGATGAAAACATTCTTCACATTTAATATTGACACTTTCACCACAATTTGTGTGTCAGATATTTAGATATGCAGTACTTAATCTATGCTGCTATACTAGATGTACACTGATTACTCTGTACACTCATTAAGTATGTAAATTTTTAAAAATTTAAAAAGTTAAAATTTTTTAAACTCTCTCTCTCTCTCTTTGCACGGCTGCATCTGCTCAGAATTTGTGTTACTGTTCTAAGCATTGTTCTTGCATCAGTGTTAAAGTATATGATATTTCTGTGTTAATCCATTAAATTGTGTTGCAAAAGTCAGCTGTTTTTATTTATCCTTGTGGACACTCAGATTCCATGCAGTCTGACAGAATACATGTTTTCTTCTGTTATAGTTGTGTGGTATTAAGTAAGAAGTCTATCGTGTATAGAGTAAGGCCTTGTTTTAGTTGTTGCTGTATTTCTACTAGGGGTGTCACAAGTTCACGAGACGATACATGGGATTGGGTCTACAAGAACGAGATGAGACAAGATTTTAACATTACACCGGTACGTTTAAGAAAAAAATATATACTATATAACAATACTGTATATTGCAGTCTACTACTTTCATTTGTAATATGTTACACTGTTCTGCACTGTGTGTGCATGCTACCGGGCCCTGTCGCCACCCACTGAGACATAGAGACTGTATGACTGACAAAAGGGCTCACTCCATTCATGCTGTTGTTCTATTAAACACACCTGTACCTGCTTGTTTGGAGGCAAGAGATGAGGAAAATATTGCAATATATTGACTTTGACAAAATTATTGAGTTCATTTTCATTTGTTGTGTAAATTTCTTTATTATTGTCCCCAAGAAGTTTTTTTTATCTTATTAGAATCTCATGAGATCACTCCGACGTTCTACAAAGTTGCTCTTTCGCATTACTGTCTGCATGTCAGAACATTAACCAAAAGACCAACTTTCAAATAAGGCTTTATTATTCATAGATTTGATCAGTACTGTCCATCCCCTGCATCCACTTTAGGTTTTTGTTTGCAAATGATATTTCAGTATCATTTAGTAATGCATTTGTCAGCTTATATCTTTTATGTGTATGAACTGCAGTCATAATTACTAGATTTTGTGTGATGCTTTTTGGGAGGTGAGAAAGATCCTGACCTTTACCTTTTGTGATCGGGGCCACTGACTAATTGGGAGAGATGGAAAGGACAGCCTGAAACATGGCCTTTGTTGCCATGGAGCACATTAACACATTCACAGGGATGAGCATGTTTGCTGAAATCACTCAGGTCTCCTCTCAGGTTCAACATTGTGGTCGGAAATGACTACAACGCAATCATCAACGTTAATTATAAACATTTGTTGACACTTAATAAAATGTGAGTTGATAGACCGTGGCTGAATCATTTATATGGCGAGTCGGGGGCGAGAAGTGGAGTTACCGGAGATAAGAAGTAGACCCAAAGAGTCAAACATTTTCATCAAAATAAGATAGCGAGGTTGGTGATGTGCAGTCTCTGTGTGGCTATGCACGAGCACCACGATGTCATTTGTGTACCTCACCTTTACGACCAAGGCCGACTTAAGCTTTTGGTATCGCTAAACCGATAAAGCATGGATACCGTTATTACTTTTGTAGCATTTACACAATATGTAATTATTTTGACAACCAATACTAGAGACTTTAGTGCCAATAGAGATGATATGTTGGGATGTAGATGTTGGGAAATAAAAGCAGCTAAAAAGTAAAGCACTCTGAAAATGTTTTGACTATGATAAGGAGTGCTCATGTTTACACTTCTATTTTTTGGGTAAATAATCCTAAAAGGACCGGATTAAAACTAGCTTTAAGTTTCTTTAGCACTGTCATGTTTATAGGACATTTTGCTCTTGAAGTATATTTATTTCTCACTATGGTTTTATACTTTTACTACAGTAATTTGTTTCTTTTGTTCCAATTTACTATAATAGTTTTTGACACTAAGTCATGTCATGGACCATATAAGCAACAATGTAGTTGACTAATTGTCCAGTTGACAATTAAAATAATCATTAGTTGCAGCCCTACTTCAAATTCAACAAAGCTTCTTTGCCCACTGTCCTGTAAATGATTTACTTCAACCATCACGTTGCAGTCTCTTCACTCACACTTTTAGCAATGTCTCTATCTCTCCCTCTCTTCCACTTCCTCGTAAACTCCTCCTACTGTGGCCCGCTTCTGATAGATGGCGTTTGTGTTCACATGCTTGTTATTGGCCAGAGCTGTGGGGGCTCAGGCGTTACGCTGTGTTTATGAGAGGAGCTTGCACTGATTCCATGATAAAACCCGATGTTCCCTTACAAGGCTCTGAGTCCCTGATCTCGCACTTATGTCCATATCAGGTATAACCTTCCTGTTGCACTGTTGCCTCCCAACTATTGAGGTCTGAAAGTGTGGAAGGAGAAACATAAAAGATGTGTGAACCACCAAAAATATTAACCTTATCTTAAATTAGTTGGACATTGTTTCTGTGTGACAATGTTTATTTTACAGCTGTGCAAAGTAAATACACATTTTAATCACATTTTCTGCCTTTGTGGTTTGTGTTTTAACTCTGTGTTTATCTCTGTTTTGTATCTAAACAGTGGTGGCTCTCCATTAGGGAAAAGCGGGAAGTGGCTGTTAGTAATGCATGGTAGACTCTGGGGCCACAACTCATGATTAATCTGAAGCTTGTTGTTTCGATTAATTTTGTCATTGGTTAAACAATATACCAGTGGTTTGCAACCTGCAGCTTCAGCTACCTTGTTGCGGCTCCCAAGCCGATATTCGTCTTTTTTTTCAAAGCTAATATGTGTGAATATTTTGTTTTGCCTAACTCACAAAGATAATAGATCTGCTTTCATGGATGACGAAGGAAATAAAGAAATATTCACTTTTGAGAGGTGTAAATCAGAGAAAATTTAAATTTAAATTAAAAAAAAAAATTAACAGCTAGGAGACCTGAGTTTGATTCCACCTTTGGCCATCTCTGTGTGGGTTTTCTCCTGGTACTCCGATTTCCTCCTGCATTCCAAAAACATGTTAGGTTAATTGGTGACTCCAAATTGTCCATAGGTATGAATGTGAGTGGTTGTTTGTCTATATGTGCAGAATATATAAGATAAAAAAGCTTAGCAACTATAGACAGTTCAGGGACAGGGAATTACGTGAGCTCCTCCAAGTGCAGGCTATACAACGCAGAAGGTTGACATGAGCAGTGTCATCTTATACCTACATTTGAATGTGTGGGCTCCATTGTGAATATAATGGGCACACTTTCAAACATCACATCCAAATAAATCCTCACTTACTCAGTGTTGTCCCCGAGCTGTTTGTGAGGTTACATTCTTCCATTTTGTTACCATTTGTCCTTTTCTAGACAGCTCACAAGTGAATTAGCAGAGAAGAGAAACAGATACCAGGATGAATGCTTGCATGGGACTCTAAGGCGTCTGCTTGGTGCATTTATGTTGGGCGTAAGCCTGCAAGTGGTGTACGAGTTCTGTTTTGGCAACACTGATAGCTGCCTACAGACTTTTGATGTAGGCTACAAAAACGTCTGGGTGGTTTGAACATGAAACATACCATTGTGGTAAAAAGTTCATCATTGACGTCGAAGGCCTGACCTGAGTCAGATTGTGGTGTTTGTTTCGGCCCTGAGTGTTTGTGCTGGTTCTTCATTAAAGCTCCACTATGTCTGAATGAGTGCTGAATTGAAACACACAATCCTTGTCAAATCACAATAACACGCTATCAGGACTTAATTCATTGTCAGTAGTTTAATGATAATGATTAATATGACTTCAAATTTCATTAGTCATTTTTTGATTATTTGAAAAACTTGTCATTAGCAGCAGCACTACAAACGATCAAAGATGTTGAGAAGTTATTGTTGCTGTGGATCCCCTAACAGTGGTGATAATCGTTCATTTGTCCATTGAATCTGTCATTTATAATTATTTGACATGGTTTTCTGCATGTAAAACTACAATTGTATACTATATATATAATTTAACTACATCCTGTATCATCTGAATAGTATCTATACCCTTGCAAAAAGCTCCACAATGACCTCTTTGGTCATGCGGTCATAAAACTTGAGTTGTAATGTCTATGGGTACTTTGCTTAACTTAATATCACCTCCAAGTCCGAGTCCATTGTTCTCGCCCAGAAAAGGGTGTAGTGCCAGGGGTGAGATCCCGCCCCAAGTGGAGGAGTCTTAAGTCCCTAGGGTTCTTGTTCACAAGTCAGGGAAGGGTGGAAGGCAAGCTCGTGGAATGGAACGGCATCTGCAGTGTTGCAGACTCTGCATCGGTCTGTTGTGGTGTAGAAAGAGCTGAGCCAAAAGGCAACTCTCTCAATTTACCGGCTGATTCATGTTCCTACCCTCACCTATGGTCATGAAATTTGGGTAGTGTCTGAAAGGACGAGATCACGGGGTAGAAGCAGCCGAAATGAGTTTTCTTCGGAGGGTGTCTGGGCTCTGTCAGAGATAAGGTGGGAAGCAGATGGAGGTGGCTTGGGCATCTGGTCAGGATGCCTCCTGGACACCTCCCAGGGGAGGTGTTCAGGGCATGTCTAACTGGTAGAAGGTCTCGGGGAAGACCCAGGACACTTTGGACAGACTATGGTCCCTAATTTCATAGACCAGGCGCACCGCATGCCACTGCCAGACAGATCTACATTGTATAATATTCAAATAGAAATGCCCATTTTACACAATAATTTATTCTTTAATTGTCAAGCCATACAGGTTGGATTGATGGTCCACAGCAATTCAGAAGAGAGGTGACTGATTAAAGGAAGTTTAGTATCTAAGTGTCTAATTTTATGTCTTGCCAATGCATGATCTGGACTAAAAGCATTCGCAAAGAGTGACAGCAAAGGCAGGAAAGTTGTGCATTGTGATAAAAACCAGGCCCAAAACGAGGGGGGTGGGGGTTTCCTCTTGGCTGTTTGGTGTCTCATGTCAATATATAGTTTTAAAGGTTTGTACAAGTTAAGTTTGTCAAGTCAAGGAAAGATTGTTCAAAGGTAGAATTTCAACTGTCAACATTGCTTGGTATCATATGATGTGATTAAAAAGCAGCAGGATATGAAATCATCTCGATGCTGAAAACATCTGGTTCAAATTCCAACACTTCCAACGGCACAAAGTTGCAAAAACACAAGTATTACTTGATTTTCCTTTTGGGATCAGTGGAAGATTGCCAAGCAGCACCAGATTTCCCTATGTTTGTGCTTCCTTTTTGCTATTCCATTAGCTACAGAAAACACATGGAACTGTGACTTGCCTCTTAGGGTCTGATGTTGGGTAACATAAAACCAAGTTGAAATGCCCTGCGACAGAAAGTATGAATTGCATTGTGCACTAACTTCATCTTAGAGCAGGTTGCAACCTGTACTATCAAAAGTGGAATTTTTATTCCGCTTCCTGTCTGTTAAAATTAAAAAATAGTCAACATTGGGTGTGAACTTTCAGTACGATACTATTGTAATGTTGCAAACAGTACAAAACAATGTTACAATACAGCAGCCACACAATAGGAAAACCAGCTACAATATATCATCAGTACTATGAGACAGCCCTCCTTTTCAAGACCTGGTTTTGATCAAATAATTTAAAGGCCCTGATTGGTTGACTTGTTGTAGATTACTTTCTGTGTGTATACGATTAGTCTCTCCTTCGCGAATGGCCTCTCTGATTTTGGCTCAACTTTTGCAACAAGACTGACTGCTTTGACATTGATTAGTTCCAGCTTCAATAGCTAGTGGTTTACGCTTCACTACAAATACAATAGCACACTGTGAAAGCTTTCTGTGAGGCTTTATGGCAGGACAGAAAAGAACATTGAGAGCTAATTGAATGTTATTGTTACAGAAAATGTTGAGTGCCTGTTCTATTAACTTACAGTAGATCCCTTTTTCTGTTGCATTAGAAGGCTTACAGATTCTTGGAACTTAAGAAGAAGCGCATAGAAGGCCGGGGACTGCTAACTATATTTCCTTGACTGACGTAGGAATTTTTTGGATGTTGAGTTTATTGGGAGTGTACTGTATATTAAGCCCATTGAATCCCATTGACTGCATGGGGAGGATGAAGGGACGTAAGGAATGGAATGGAGGAATAATTAAACCCAATGCCTACATTGACTTTTACACTCTAATCTGATGCATCTGATGAACCAATGGAAGTGAAAAAGAATATCACAATGTCTAAACAGTATGCTAACATATCATCATATACAGTCATTGGGAGGCTTTTTAAGGTTAATGCGTCATGTCTAGGGCTCTATGACTGGACAAATAATATATTTCCTGTTCTTGTTTCCTGTTTGGGTGCATAATGAACATTCATTGTCGTCACACTTTCCAGCCACTTGAGTGCTTTGCATTCCAAACTAGTGATTGTTACTTAGTATATGAAGCATTTGTTTAGGGCCTTTAAGTATTTCTACCCCTTAATCGATGTTTGTTTGGGGTCATTGTAAGGCCACTCTTAGACTCACCTATTGTATCCATTTATTCACCATACTATAAATTACTTACCATACTATAATTTCCCATCTTAAATAATGAAACACCAGTCAACATTTATGTTCATAGTACCTGCATTATGTATAATAGGACTGTATGTAGCCAAAATACTCTTACAGCTTTTACTGTCATAATGTACTGTATGTAATGTTAAAACATACTTACAACATTCACTTAGAATTTGAACACATCTTGCATTGAACATTCATTCACTAATTTTATGTGCCACTTATGAGGGTCGCGGGGGTGCTGGAGCCTATCCCAGCTGTCTTCGAGAGATAGGCGGGGTACACCCTGCACTGGTCGCCAGCCAATCACAGGGCACATATAGACAAACAACCATTCACACTCACATTCATACCTATGAACAATTGTAGGAGGAAGCCGGAGTACCCGGAGAAAACCCACGCATGCAAACATGCAAACTCCACACAGAGATGGCCAAATGTGGAATTGAACTCCGGTCTCTTAGTTGTGTGGCCTACGCGCTAACCACTCGCAGCCCTTGCATTGACCATTAATTCTAAAAATGAAAATGCAATTGGTGCTGACAGAAACGTCATCCGTGAGTTCTGCTGTATATCAGGTGTGAGTTGGAGGTCAGAAGTTCATAGACAGTTTTATGTCTGCTTCCTCCTTCAGTCACCTCAGCTGCCGGACAGCCTGTTAAAGCTTTAGCACTGCGCTTTGTGATAGGACCCATTCTGGCAACATTGAGCAATGTGTAAACAACAGGACACACACACCAAGGCATTGCAGACCTCTCATCATTATCTGTGTTCAGGAGTGAGAGCCAACCATCTGTATCTGCTTTTGTTTTTCTGTCTTCCACTGCATTCTTTCCTTCTGCATGTGCATGTCAGGTAACTAAAGCTCAGTCCTCATGATCAACGTGCGTGGCTGTAGACTGACGTCAACGCGGCTACCCTACGCCATACCAAAATCCTGCCTGCCATTGATACCTTTCTCCTGACCCACCCTCCTACTCACACACTCATGCACATGCAGGCACCTTCCACTGAGCATGTTTTTTTCACTGTGAGCAGGGTCCCTCCTCTCACACCACAGTGTTACAGCTCTTGCTAATATGACATACAGGTGCAACTAACCGTTTATTGAGCCGTGTTAGGTAATATTTACGACTGCTCTTATGTTGAATACATATGTGTATGCATTATTTTTCTGTCCCTCCCTTTTTTCTTTGTGGTTATGATAATCTATACATTCAATAATGGCTTATGTAAGTTGAAAAAACTTTGCCAAATCGCTATCATTAGATGACAACAAACATCTAATGCACATGCGTGTGTGTTACATGGGGTGTTGCTTGCAGCGTCAGAGCAGGAATGGCCGGAATACAGTTTTCAAGGTATCGCCACTGTAATTCGGATGACCTGATTACTAGTGATCCACAAAACAAAAGCTGGTGCCTCCACAACCACTTGGATCACAACACTCAGTTTGTGCACGTGGTAGACACAAGGAATCTTTCAATGAACCGGAGGTACAACATGTCATAGTGGTAGACATGGTGACAGCCTACTAAGCCGTTCCCAATATGCCAACAATATTGTACATCACTTCACACATTTAGGTATACAGGGTTAGGATTAGGGTTTGACATGTTTGTATTAATAAGTCATAAACATTTTTCACTACCATTAATTGTTGTTCTTTCGGGTCAACACACAGGCAGAGACAACATCATCTCTTTCTGCAGACCTATAAAAAGCACCTTCACAAACATTCTGGCCGTTAAGCATTTGGGGCAAGTTTAAAGCGTGACGAGAGTTTGGGGAAAAGCTATGAGTGCTATAGAGTAAAATGGAAGTGGCAGTGCGGAAGGCATTATTGGAACCCCACACTGTCACTCCTATTGAAAAGCCAGCATTTCAAGAAATGCTACCAATGTTTAACAGACAGTACAAATTGCCTACGAGGTAATACATGTCACGAACATCAATTCTGCATCATTACAAAGCGAAAGAAAACATACTTTAGGAAATATTGCATTAGGTATTATTTATTTATTTATTTATTATTAGTATGTATTATGATTGCAGTGGTTTCTTTGGTCTGACAATAATATTGTTGTTTTGTGCCTCGGTTTAATAAAAAAAAATGTCTAGTGATATTTTTTCATTGTAATTTTAAAAAATTGTCATCCCGGCCTTGTGGACCCAAATGACAAAAAGTATGTTGCGTCTCTGAGGCCCTGTCCACACGGAAGCGCTCCTGTTTAGAAAAAAATCCCTTCCACACAGTGTTGGATCAGTAAATAGGCACATGGCAATGTTTTTCAGGTCGGATCACTGGGTGAAAGCGATGTAATACATAAGGCACACCGACATGTGGTGCTGTAAACAGACACACACATGGAACCATGTGACCTATAGAACCAAACCTATAGAAGAAGAAACAACACATGTGCAGAAGTCTTTCCTCTTCCACAACACACATACAAATATATATAAATATATAAAACTTGCAGTTGGCCGGACATTCCTTAAACATTCTGTGTACTGTAGCTGTTAGCTAAACACGAAGTCTTTTGTTTGTCCGGCTCTCCCAAATCACCACCAATTTCTCTTTATGGCTCCTTTTCTTCCAATCAAGTGCTCCTTTGGAGAGCCTCCTTGTAGCTCCATAAAGGGTCATCTCTCGTTATTACGTTGCCATGGTACACAGACCCTTTTTTTTTGCTGGCCTTCGTATCAGGTTGCCATGGCAGGCCTTATTTTCCATATTAAATGTTGGGCAGTCTTACAGATTCTGATCACAAACACCCAGCATTTCACTTTGATTAATTAAGCAATGAAGGGAGAAGAGATGGGACGGCCACTCATCACGCAGAATGAGATACACCATCCATGCATCCATCCATTAATTTTCTATGCCGCTTATCCTCACTTGGGTCGCGGGGGTATGCTGGAGCCTATCCCAGCTGACTTTGGTTGAGAGGCGGTGTACACATTCTGGACTGGTTGCCAACCAATCACAGTGCACATATAGACAAACAACCATTCACACTCACATTCATACCTATGGACAATTTGGAGTCGCCAATTAACCTAGCATGTTTTTGGAATGTGGGAGGAAACCGGAGTACCTGGAAAAAACCTATGCATCCATGGGGAGAACATGCAAACACCATGCAGAGATGCCCAAGCAGAGATTCAAACCCAGATGTTCCCGATCTCCTGACTGCGTGGCCAACATGCTAACCACTCGCCCACCAACTATTGTCAAATTTAGTTTTTTTGGATTATTATTAATTCGATTTATTTTTGGTTGTTTGCTGAAGAATAATGTAATTTTACAGTTTGCATTTAATGCCCTTCTCATAATTACCATGTCAGATGTAAACTTATTTTTGCCGTATTGCGTTACGCAGTAAAACAATGGCGAAAAAATGGTGTCTCTGACAGAATTGTTAGGTCTACTAAAGGACAAAAAAGGCTATACATTTAAGGTTGAAGGATCTATGTTAGGTTCAACATAGTATGGAAATTTGTAAAGTACAGAAAAACAAAACAAAAGTTTGTCATTTAGTGTGCATCTAGAACTAAGTTTTGATGGTGAGGTTAGTGCATTTGCGATGCATTGAGATTTCTCTCAACTTAGTCATACACCCGGATTGTGACAAGCGGACTGTGTCATTTGAGGTCCAGCAATGTTGTGTTGTGCAACCTACTCTAACTTTAACTGTATTCTGTGCTCCTGTTTGGTTACCAACAGATAACATGGAAATGCTGCCGATTGACGTAGTTGCCACCAGATAAGATCTCATAGCTCCATTGTAGATGCACCGCTGTGGTTTTAGTGGTTTACTTTACTTCCCCTGCTTTCAGTAAAAGACTCCAGTCTGCTTTCAGTAAGGCAGTAAGCTTTTAGCATACCTGTACTGGAAAGTGAGCAGCAAATCCTTAATGTAAACTGTTACTACACTGTGTGTTTAGATAACAAGCAGAATGGGCTAGCAGAAGGCCCTGCCTGCCTAATAACACTGACCTGCCAGTACCCTTGCTGTAAAATGAACATCGCGGTTATAGCTTGTTGTAGCTTACATAGGAAAGTACAGTATATATTGTGTACTATGAACACATACTTGTTGTAAATCCGTGTTTTTGTCTCCTTTTCAGATGATCCTGTGGGACTGGGATCTGAAACACTGGTACAAACCACAGTATCAGGTCAGTAGTACATAAACAGATAAAGCATCACAACGACAATACATTTTTTAAAAAGCTGGTTTCAAGTTCACAAATGGTGTTACTTTTTTTTCCACACAGTTTAAAAACAGGCACACAATGACCTTGACACTGTTGACTTGCCACACATTCTTTCTTCTCTAAGAAGTATTTGTTTAATCTATCAAAGAATTTCACTCCCACAGCTAAAAGTTCACATTTTGTTTCTGTTCTACTGGTACAGTACAGTAAGACATTAAAGTAACATGTGTGTGTTTTTTCTTGTATACGTACGTATATATATTTTTTACCATCATGCAGAGGTTCCCAAACTTGTTTTGCAGTGCCCCCATACACAAACACACAGACTATGACAATACACAAAGCTGGACATTTTTGGAGCTTAACTGTGTTCTGGGTCGCAGGAAGGGACATCCCTTGACGTACGTTGCATGTAGCATGATGGTCAAAACACCGCTATGCTGAGGAGAGGTATGATGAGATGTAAAAAAACAAAACAAAACACAAAAGTAGCCATAGCCATGGGTAAATGCGTTGGAGGAAATACACTTAATAGCACAGAAAGCATTTTCCCAGCCTGGTGACGTCATAATATGAAAATTAGATGAGTGAATTTACTCCTATCACAAACTTTGGGTTGATGCTACTTTTGGAATTGTGACATAAGTGTACATGATGTGAAAGAATGTTGGAAAAAAAATCAAATAAATGAAATAATCACGTACTGACCAGATAGGTAGTACTGGTTGCTTGCTGTGGTTGTGTATTTTGTTCATGAGACTGGTGGTCTGTTTGATGAGCCCCGATTTCATATGTACTGTGTATCAAGCTAGTTTTTGGCTAGCACTTGCTCCTAATAAAGAATCTATCATTTATCAGGCTTTATATATCCTCATTTACTTTTTGTGATGAACTCAACGTCTGAGTGTACTTCATTGCATGGCCTGGGCAACCTGATGATGAATTCAAGGACTGCTGCCATCTTCTGGAGGCTTGTGTATTGTTCAAGTATGAATAAATACAGACACATTATTTGAGAAAGCCCCCACCCCACATACACTATGTATTATGTCAATTAAAGTTCATAGACGGTTAAACAAGCGTTCAACCATTTACAATGCCATGTTGAATTCCCCCACTAAACATACACACATACGCACGCTTAGATGCAGATTCAAATGTTAATGTAAATAAAACCTCTGATATTAAAATCAGCACAGACTCCTGTCCAACTAATACACAGCGGCGTATCATGTCCAGTGTATTTTTGAAGATTGGATATTATCGACTTCCACCACCAGATCAGGCCAGTGATCATTAATTATTTTATGAATTAATGAATGAAAACTGTGATAGAGTGAGGGAGCAGTGTTCAAACCACCATGCAGTGGTTGTTTGTGGAACTATGTGATTTTATTTCACAAAGGTTTTTTTCCCCCACTGTAACTACTGTAACCAGATTACAAAGTCTGCTCTTAATAATGTTGGCCGTTTTTCAACAGGGATTGTGTGTATATGTCCTGCACTGTTCCGCTTTGACTTAGACCTTGACTGTCTTCCCCCTTAATATGTGGCAGGGTGCGGTGAGCGGCAATGGCGTTGACCTGTCAGTCATCAACGAGGCCAGGAACCTGCTTTCCGAGCTGCTGATGGACTCGTCTTTGTCGCCTCACACCATCTCCACTCTGAACAGCGTCTCCAGCCTCATGGGCACGTTCTCAGGCTCGTGTCGCCCCCGGGTGAACCCTTTTACGCCTTTCCCTGGATTCTACCCCTGTGATGAGGTGAATGACCCTGTGGAGAGAAACGAGCGGAAAACCTTTAAGGTGGGTCAACTCATTACTAGAGTTTGACTAGCAAAACCAGAATGGCGGTCAGCAGAGTGCAGACCCTCCTCCATGGATGAACAATCTTTTGCGCATGTCTGTTTGACTTGTGCTGGGTGATACAGTTCCACTTTAGTCCTGTAGGTGCTAATACTCAAGTGGGTGCCTCATAAAGCAGGTCCTTATGCTTGGTTCTTGTCGTGCCTGGCCTGAATGCAAGTACAGTGGACTCCACTCATTGTTTTTTCCACAAAACATATGTTCACATAAATCTCTTAATTATGGTCATTGTAGCAATGTGTGAAATGTAGTGGTAATATAACATTCCAGCTTGTCATGGCGTTTTGTGGGTGTGGTGGGTTAAAGCAGCACAAAGCACTTATAGTAAAATACACCTATTATATATATATACTATATTGGATATAGTGCTTACATTCACCCAGTAATCAATTTACTACCACTTATCCTGTGTAGGGTTGCGGGAAGCTGGAGCCTATCCCAGCTGACTCTGAACTGGTCAGTCACAGCACACATATAGTATAGATAGATATACAAAATGATTATGTAAAAGATAATGCAGCCAAAGTCAAGGCAACATATTTCAGTAATGGCCACAATTTCCATTTCATTATGACATAATAGTTTAAGAAGCAGGTGTATAGAAAATACTATTTCTTTAGAGGAGTTCATGACGTGACAGACTTTTTTTTTATACATAACTAGCTGCTACAGGTGAACAGATAACTTTTGTTACAGATATAAGCAATCTTGTCTGGAGTTATTCAACTGTATCCATACTCTCTTTGTCCAGGGTCTGAGTAGCAGAAACAGCCTCCCTACTCCTCAGCCCAGGCGGAGTTCTACCTCCTCTTCTGTGCTGTCTCCTCTTGACTCACTTTCATCACGGTGGGAACGCAACAATGGCAAGAGACCCCAACCTGACCTTAACCTGGCTAGGTATCAACATAACACAATTGATCACACGTATCGTATTGTCTGACCACACAAACAAAACGTTGGGCTATCAGGGCTGTCAAAAAACGTGTGTAAATGGCGGGAACTAATTTCTTTTTTGCGTAATTAACGCCTACGCATTATGGCAAGTCACAGGTCTCCGTTATGATGAGAGATGGCGTCACACTGTAGCTCCCCACAGTCTGGCGCTCTTTCATAATGTTATTCTAACCTGAACACATCACCAGCAGTGCAATTCCAGCACCTTATATGTATCTCCAGCTCCAAACAAACACGTCTCTAGTCCATTCGTCATTGCGATGACACTTCCACATTGTCACTAGATACAGCAAGATACAGTTATGTGTGTAGTTGTGGTCTTTATAAACAGAAATGCAAAGAAAAACAATAATAACCACTCACTTTGTCACTCTTAATGCGGAAGTACAATTTGCTGCTTTAAAGTATGCTGGGAAATCCCAGAAAATTCACTCAAAACATGTGAATTCATCGAAAATGATGTCTTTGAATGTTTTGTTTCATTCATTATTGTTTTTAAAGTCCTTAATGGCCTTGCCCCTCCCTATTTGTCAGGGTGCAGGTTCAGAACCCCACCAGGGCCTTACGGTCCTCAAACCAGCTTTTGTTTGAAATCCCCAGAGCAAGGACTAAACTCTGGAGTGATCGGGCCTTTTTGGTCGCCCAGGGCCCAGGCTATGGAATAAGCTGCCCCCTGAAATGCGCACCATCACTGATTTTGGGCTTTTTAAATCTAGGCTTAAACTTAAACTTATTTATTCATACTGGCTTTTAGTACACAGTAATGATTTTAAACACTTTTTTAATTGTATTGTATTGATATTAAATTGAATTTAAATTGTTTTGTTTTAATGTTGCTTTTAATGGAAAAGCACTTTGGTCACCTTGTGTGTTGTAAAGGGCTCGACAAATAAAAGTTGATTGATTGATTGAATGCAACTTCACATCGCTCATAATAACATAGTTATAGTGTGACTCAAATATTATGCTATTAAAGAAACCGGTGTTAGGTCAACTCAAAGTTAGGGAAACTTCTCAGTACACATGGAATCATCTGGTGTTATTTTGATGTAAATTTACTGTGTTTAAACACTTTGCGTTGGTGCATGGTTAGTGTGCATATGAAAACACTACTCAAAGCAAAAATACATTTAATGCATTATTTCCATATTGTATTGTTGCTTTTACTTAAACCTTATGTAAACATGCACTGTTTTCTCTTGCCATGTAGCAGTAAAAGAAAAAAAAAAAACACACAAGTTGTTTTTTTTAAAGACTTTGGAATCTGTCTGACGAGACATTCCTCGGCTGGGTAACACATTCATTATTGATGTAAAAATAAAAAAGTCAAGTGCCCCAAAGAGGTAGACAAATAGGCCTCAAATGTCCTGCAGTTCAAACCATCACCATAACGCATAAAAGTAACACTCTGCAAACACCATCCTGTTACCTCTACATTATGGGGGTATGTTCTTACTTTATTTTTGTTTTATTAGACATGCTTACATAAGAGGTTCAACTGTATGGATATACAGTCCTGTTTTCCTGTTCTTTAAAAACAGACTGAATTATTGTGTTTGCCTTTTCATTGTATAGGTTATAATTTGAGCAACAACAGACTTTTATTAGAATTTGAATTTATGAAGAATGGCTGACAGTAAGAAATAGGAATTTACAGGAGGGGAACCCATGGCTGCAGTGACTCTCTTCCTCCACAAGAGAGCAGTACCTATCTGTCTTAATAAATTAGTGAAACATAATTGACTGAGAATACTATGTGTTTTATTTCTGTATGTAGCTCAGGTCTGTCCAATGGGCCAAATGCAAACCTGCTCACCATTCCCAAGCAGAGGTCTTCTTCTGTCACCCTCACGTACCATGCAGGGTCCAGGAGAGCAGGTGGGACATGATTGCCGAATCTCCTGTCTTGATAAAAGAGTTAATGTTTTCCGTCAACCTCATCAGGTACATCTCCGAGTCTGAGTCCTGTCACCTCTCCCAGCCACAGTCCTCCAAGTGTAGCCACAGGTTCTTCATCATCCCTATTCACCCGATCACCTGTGGAGTTCCCTGACACAGCGGACTTCCTGACAAAGCCCAGTGTCAATCTGAACCTGCACAAGCCTTTGGGCTACTCACTCAGCTCATGCGACTTCCAGCAGGCATTCCGCAGCTCCACTTTACCTCTTTGCACCAGGTAAAAACCGTCAGGAATAGAATCATCCCTCGCCACATTGCGCTTCAAATAAATAAGGAATCCATGCACAAGAGTTGTCTTGTCTATCTACGCTAGCTGCGGGCGTCAGATGTCAAAGGGAGTTTCCAGTGGGGATTCGATAGAAATCCATCAGTCACTCCTCAGCGAGGCCCAACGCAGGCGCTCAGGTTGATATTTCATCTGATGATATACATGATTTGACTCACTAGTGTCATACGGCAACACTGTTCTGTACTGAACACCAACAATAGTGGATGTCTGTCAAGATAATCTCTTTATAGTTTTGCATGCGCTTTAATTTGACATCTTCGTATGTGAGCATCAGGTGAAGGACCAGATTTCCAAGCAGAGCCTTTAATCAGGGAAGAGAGCGTGGAGGTGGACTTGCCTGAAGAGTCCAACACCACAGGAGATCAGGGTCAGACAGAGAAGGAGGAAAACCCGAGCACAAAGCAACAGACTCAGGAATTAGGGGTAAGTTTTATCCTACAACACAGAAATAAGCCATAGTCATGGGATTGCACTGCTAATCTGCACTATTTGGTTGCTTGGTGCTTCCCCTTCAGGGTGATCAGGAATTCAGGCTAGACACAATGCTGGAAGACCATGAAGCCCTCATGGAGAGGTTGAACACCTGGAACTTCCAGATCTTTGACCTGGTGGACAAAACAGGAGGAAAGACGGGAAGAATACTCAGCTATGTTAGTACTCAGATTGCAAAGTAGCTCTCTGGTGTCCTTTTTTATGTGCTACAAGGCTGTGGTCACCATGTGTGTCCCCTCTGGATAAATCCCTTGTAGAAAAGTTGAATTCCATGTAGTTTGTTGTTTGTTCCATCAGCACATCTGTTAAGTGTAAGTTTACTCAAAACTGCAGTCATTTATTAATATCCTTTTCTTTTCGCTTTTAAAGGGGTCCTGTTATGCTTTTTTAAATTTTCTGACTCATAAATGTTGTTAGAATGTAGTATTCTCGTGTTAAATGATGACAAAGTTTCATATAATGAGTTTTGCGCATTTGGAAGTGAGCCCTGAAGGAAGTTTGGGATGGCTCTAAATGCTCGGTTTCAGAGGCTTTTGTAAAAGTAGAGGTTTGTGATATCAAACAGAGGCAGGCTTCCTTATATAGGCATGCCCTGTAGGCAAGATACGCTCTCTGCCCTCCACCAAGCTCTGCTTCGGTGGTTAGGTTGTTAGCAATGGCTCACAGGAAGTGTTTCTTCAGGTGTAAGGGTAAGCTACATTTCTTTACAATTCCTAACGACACCACCATAAGGCACAAATGGTTGGCGTTCCCGATTGCCTACAAGCAAAATAAAAAGATTTTAATCTGTCAAGGGTATTTAACGCTGGATTGTTTTGAGAACATGGGCCAGTATGCAGCTGGACTTGGTTGTGTCGAAGAGTCAGAAAAGCAAGCAGTAAGTAACAAAAGCGGTCGTCTGTGTAGCATTACAGAGTGTGCATACAGGGACCGGGGTTGCTAATAGCCTGTTCCCAAACAATCATTGGGTCTACCCAAGTTTTTAAAACACTGGTAGTCTTGCAAAACACTTGTAATGCCAACATTACACATTACCGATGCTGTAGAAAACCTTACGCTTAAATGCTAAAGCTACTTACCATTGAGAGCCCTCTTAAAGTAACTTATTTTCTTGAGAAACTTCTGGATCACCGTTTATTACAAATCCTAAACCATCAACTCCTATAAAGTTGGGTTTGGCAGCAACACCGGAAGTCCTCCTAAGTGGGTGGAGTAAATTAAAACAGATCATTTTCGCTGGAAGCACGAAATCCAAAGAAATGCAGCTGGAATAGGTGGAGATTCTGGAAGATCTAGAAAGCTTTCTGTGCTGGTTATCATGTGTAGCTGCTCTATAGAAATACAAAGGGCCTAAAAATTAGCATAATAGGTCCCCTTTAAAAACGAGGTCTGAACTTAATACATATAATGCAGTAATGTTTGTCTGATGGTAGTGCTGTGGTTATCTTGTGTTCTGATGTGTGTTTCAGTAAAGCTGGTCTGTATTTCCCCAGGTCACTTACACCCTTTTCCAGGATACGTGTCTGTTTGAAATATTCAAGATCCCTGTGAGGGAGTTCATGACATACTTCTTTGCTCTGGAAAATGGATACAGGGACATTCCCTGTGAGTCTCACACTGCGCTATAGGCCTCCCAGAAAGATTCATTTTTGTTCACTGTTTTGTTCATGTGTCATCATAATGTGTTCATGTCTATTGCTGTGGGGCAAAACATAAAGTTTAACTTGCTATATAGCCAAATACAATCAATTTACAGAGTATTGCTTTGGATACAATCACCTGCAGATCATAACCGGGTCCATGCTACTGATGTGCTCCATGCTGTCTGGTACCTGACCACTCGACCAATCCCTGGGTTCCAGCAGATTCACAATGAGCATGTGACAGGAAGTGATACAGGTAAACATAAACCTAAATCTCCACAGTAAAGAGTATTTGTGGCGGATTTGTTTAAATTTAGAATCAGTTATCCAATGGGAAACAATGGATATCAGTCATCTGTTCCAGGGCTTGGGGTTTGCAAACACCAAACATTGGTAGCTCTTCTTAACGCAATATTTGAAGCAACATTTCAACATTCTGTCTAACAACTGTCATACAAATGCAAAAAGAGCTTAACTACTGTATAATAAAATTGGATAACGCCTTAATGACATCATGGGAAGTGTAATGTTAAGGTGGATAGAGGCTGACTTTATTCATTGCACTTTCTTAACTGTTATGGAAGCGTAAAAAATAGGTTAACCACCAATAAGATGAGAGGAGTCTCTTCACATTAACACAAAGTTGACTTTGTAGTCCACACTTAATTCTTACTGATGCTTTAGTCAAATTGTATACCAAGTCAGACATAGTCAAGACATAGACACGTCAACACATGTTTTATGTCTTTTCCATCACCACTACCCCGTGTGGTTAGCATGCATGCTAAGAATGCAACCACACTTTTTGTATTAGTACTTCCATTTCATTCTCATGTGTCATTTTGTGCTTTTTTTAACCCATCAGGTTACTTTTAAAATATTAAGGCATGTAACTGTTAATCATGTGTGTTTCAGACTCAGACAGTGGGATCTCTCCTGGCAGGATATCATATGCGTCCTCCAAAAGCTCCTCAATATCAGATGACAGCTATGGCTGCCTGGCCTGGAACATCCCAGCTCTGGAGCTCATGGCTCTTTATGTAGCAGCTGCAATGCACGACTACGACCACCCTGGTCGCACTAATGCCTTTTTAGTTGCCACTAATGCACCTCAGGTAAGCTATCAATTTTGATTGACCTCAAATGTTTACAAACAGCAAAGAGTGAACCACCTAGTTTAGCGGCTAGTGCAGCTCGAATCATCCATTTTGTCTTATTTAATATATGTATAGTTTCTTATATTCAAGTTTATATATTCAGACTTGACGAAATATAAACCAAACACATACGGTAATTGTTTACGATTGTCAAAAGTAATTTTGTTAAAGCAGCAGTTTGGTCAGAAATACAAACATTCGAAGGTTAAAGATGCCATTGTTCCCCAGTACGATAGGGTGGCAATAATATGCATTACATTCATTTCTCCCACTTCAAATTTCATGCTTTAATCTATCATGATTTTAAAAAAATATATATGAACTAATAAATGCAGCGTGTTATTAATTAAAAATATGCACATTTAACTCCCTTCCAGTCTGCCCGTCACCAGAACACATTTATAGTATGACACATGAGCACGTCTTATTTCTGTCTTAAATGTCTACTATATTGGGTAATATGAGTGTAGAGGTGAGTAAAGGAGTGTTATTTTATGTTGCGAGGGCTCTAATATGACAAATATATATTTAGTATGTTGTAAACAGGTTTCCTATACTCTATACCAACGAAAATATTGAAACTTCCCATTAAAATGTGCTCTTCAGTGAAATCATAATACAACTTAACAATGGCCCCTCCTGCTTTAAATCCGTATAACGGTATTGTGCTCCAATTGTGCTCCACTTCTCTTTTCAACGGTTGTGTCCTCAGATGCTCAGTGTCCTATAGAAACCTCACAGTTAAGGTTTAACTGGGTGGTTGTTATTAACCTGACATGACTTTTCTTTTTATGTCTCATGACGCAAAGTCAAGCTGTTTTTTGGTTATGCTCCATTCATCTTGAATGTAACCTTCAATTGACTGAGAGCTGGATTGCACAGAAACCATAGTGGAGGAGGAATTGGCCATTGAAATGGTGGAAAGAGGATTCTTATTTCATTTGCCTTGGCAAAAGTCTGCACTCTCTGCTCCACTGTCAGTAAGATTACACAAAAATCCACTTGGAAGAATTAATGAAATGTGGTGCAAGGGTGAAACATGGGCCAAAGAAGCACCAGTTTCATTTTGCTCCAGTTTGTAGCACACTTATTACAAGAAAATCCCATAAATTATATTATGGATATGGAGCGAAAAGAATATTTCTTTAAGAGATGGATGACTTCACATTTCCAGCATCAGTCTCACTGTGGTGTGAAAGGTGAAAAGGTCAGTTTGTGTATGTGCCCCAGTTTAAATATCAGTCTCAGCAAAGTGGGTTAAGAGAAAAAAAGTGGGGACCCTGAACCTATTGATTGCTAATGTTGTTGACAAATATGTCTGCCTCTAGTGCTCGAAAGTGTCTCTGATTTTTTGCTTAGCTGCATTTCAGCATTCACTAATCAAATGAATAATGAGTTTCAATTCATTTCAAATTTTATTTATATCGCACTTGAGAAGCCGGACATGAGGGCACCGCGTGGACGCACAGCGTGTCCAAAATTAATGCACCCTTCCTGGCGAGAGCGCGCAGCCTCTGGCTTCAGCAACAGTTTGGCGGATATTTCACGTTCATGTTGACAAAAACAGTCCCGTGTGAAATGCCATCGACATATGAAAATATTTTTCTCTTTTTTATTTTTCTGGGAATCACCAACACCAAATACAATAACTTCTGCCTGAGCTTCTTTTGCAAACAGAGTGCCTGAGCTTGGGGGAAGGTGGGGGAAGCAGAGCTTGTGGGAGGGCAGTGAGCTTATCTGGCTTACAGCCACACCCATATAAGGAAGTCCACCCTTCTGTGACATCAGTTTTATCACGCTTTTTGAAACAGAGCGTTTTGAGCCTTTAAGGGCTCAACTTCCAAATGCACAAACCTCATTATCTGAAACTTTGGCATTGTTTCACACCAGAATACTACATTCTAACTACATTTATATGTCAGAAAAGTGGAAAAAAACATAATAGGTCCCCTTAAATATTTTTTTTTTAAATTAATTTTGATATGCGTTACATGAAATGTCTTTAAATATTTTTTTTTTAAATTAATTTTGATATGCGTTACATGAAATGTCTTTTTTCCCCCCATTCTTTCTTTCTCGGTTATAATAAATTCTGCAATTCTGTTCTGTCTTTACATGGGGGTAAATATACACCATCAGCGATCAAATATATACATATTTTCTCCACTGTACATATTTATTTTAGAGACAACTATGTACATGATACACTGAGGCCAGCTATTTTTCATACACAGTCCTATATGTTTCATTGGCTAAAGGGGTCATCTGTCCAAGGTTATTGACATATCTGTGTAATCTTTTCAGCTCTCACCTCTTGTCCCTCTTGTCCAATGTAGGCGGTGTTGTACAATGACCGCTCCGTGTTGGAGAACCACCACGCTGCATCCGCCTGGAGCCTCTACTTGTCCCGGCCGGAGTTTAACTTCCTGGTCAACCTGGATCATGTGGAGTTTAAACGTTTTCGCTTCCTTGTCATTGAGGCTATTCTAGCCACAGACCTCAAGAAGCACTTTGACTTCCTGGCTGAGTTCAATGCCAAGGTTATTATATGATCAGGACTGATCTTGTCATCATTAATCTGACTTGAAAACATCAGGAGAATACTTAATCATTGTATCTTGAGTAATTGTATGGCATAAAGAGTATATTGTCCTGTGTCTGTGACTTGTAGGTCAACGATGTGAACAGTCCAGGAATTGACTGGACAAATGAGAATGACAGACTGCTGGTGTGTCAAGTGTGTATCAAACTGGCAGACATCAATGGACCGGCCAAAGTCCACGACCTGCACCTGAAGTGGACTGAAGGAATTGTTAATGAGTTTTATGAGCAGGTAGAAGCTGCACGCCATCCACTAAACATTTGTTTAGTACACACAGTTATAAAATACAATTTTCCCAGGCCACATTGCGGTTTGAATTTCACGGCTCCGAACTATCACGATTTTTCAAAATATTAATAAATCATGCTGTTTCATGGTTGAATACGGCCTATTAGTTAAAAAGAAGTTATACATATCTAAGCAAATATTGCGTTTTTTGTCTAATGAGCAATCTATGCGCATAAAATTAAGTACATGCTTGATGTGCATTTGGCGTAAGTTTTAAAACTCATCGCTATTGTTTTTTGTTTTCATTTGCAGGGTGATGAAGAAGCGAGGCTGGGATTACCCATCAGCCCCTTCATGGACCGCTCCTCCCCGCAGTTGGCCAAGCTGCAAGAGTCTTTTATCACACACATAGTAGGACCACTCTGTAACTCCTATGATGCTGCAGGTTTACTTCCTGGCCATTGGGTCAATGGAGACGGATCAGATGAAGATGATGAGGGGCGGGTTGACTCTGACACCGATGATGATGACGAGGAAGAGGATGATGAACTGGAGGAAGATCTGCGGCCAAGTGAGTCACCCAATAAATCATCTTTGTGTTATTTTCAAAATTTACCTGGCTTTATGTTCTTGTAGAAAGGAGTAAGAACCACCGGCAGTTATTTTGCAGCATCATGCAGCACCTGACCGAGAACCACAAAGTGTGGAAGAAGATCATTGAGGAAGAGGAAAAAGGCAAAGATGACGGCAAACAGCAGCCTGACAGCCTGCCCACGTCACCGTCGGATGACATCCAGGTCATCCAGGAGGAGGAGGAAGGGGAGTAGCGTCAGTCACAGCGTGACTAAAGAAATGAACACTTGCGTGGCGAGGAAGAAGTCCTTCACCCAACAGCCTTTCGCACATCACACACACACACACACACACAGACATGACAGAGACAAATGCACATACTTCCCACACACTTTCACACATTGAACACTGTGCAGACACTTGGATGCTCAAAAAACGGCCTTACCACTGTGAGCGCTGCAACAGTGGGAGCCCAACTCCTATGCACTTTGACCCCCGTGGAGAATCCTAGAGCAGCTCCAAGAAAAAGAAGCACCAAGAGTGAGGTCCATGGTGCAGGAAAAGAGCATCGGAATGACCTCGGCTGCAATGCTGCCTTGAATGCAAAGCGCTTACACCTCCTTTAGGTACAAAACAAGTCCTATTAAAAAAGAAAAAAATAGAGGTAGAGGATGAGGAACCAAGCAAGCAATGCGATTGACCCCCTTTACCAAAGTCAACTGCTCAAAGGTGGAAAACCAATCAGAGACCCTTTCAGCCTCAGTTTAGGGTTTATATTTTATTATTTAATGAATATACATGTATATATTCCAGATCAAAGTGTTAAGACCAGACCAGTTGAAAATTTGTAAGAATATAACATTTATACTGTTGGATCTTAAAGAGGTTCTAAGTTGAGTTTCAAAGTGCAAACACAAGAAACGGGACTGAGACCAAAAAATGTTTGAGGAAGCAATTTATTGCAAACAACCACTAAACTCAAATAGGCTGATCCAAAGTTTAACACCACACCCTTTAAAAGCCCAAGTCTTGGCAAAATCATTCAGTGTCATTCTCTGTCAGGTATTCACACAGTCATGATCTTTTGATGGTAAAGGCAAAAAAAGCTTTCTCTCTTCCAACAGTACAAAATGTAAATCCTTGCCATTTTTCAACTAGTCTTAAAATTGTGGTCCGGGAGTGTATGCAGTATACATACACATACTATATCAGATGTGCCTGTCTGAACCTTTACTGAGTCCATATTGGCCCAGAGCCTTGGCTTGTGTAGTTCTCTCCTTGCTGGTGACACGAAACACTGTATCCCACTCAGTCACAGAGACATTGTTGAAATGTTGACTGAAGATTAGGATTATATCTGCATCCTTTTGGATGCTCTTACTCATGTGTGCCACCCACTTTTTGTTTGCTTGGCTTCAATTTGTTTGGAATGTGAGTGAATATGAAACTTTTCTTTTGGAAAAATATGATGGAGAGATAATAAGTCGGGAGAAAGAGAGAGAGAGAGCACATTTTAATTTTTTTAGTACTTAATTTGTGTGTATGCTCGTGTGTCCTTTCAGTAGTGTCCTCCTTTTTGTAGCAATCACAGCAGGAATGCTGAATTTTCATTTCCTGTCATTCTTTTTTAAAAGGTTACTCAGGATTCATGCAGAGCTGATTGCTTTGCAAGAATTTATGTCATTAATATTGAATAGACTTTTTTAAAAAGTGAGGAAAATCATACATGTGGGCGACTGACTGACATAGTTTGTTGTAATGTCTCCATGAACAAGTGGACTACTAATTGAAGCAATTGAAATCCTCTACAATGTGGGAGGAGCTTACTTTATCCACTCATACACTGTGCATAACGTCTTTAAACCACCTCACTGCAGAAACACTTATCTGACAGACTTTACAAATTCTCCAGCATGTTGTGAGGTAACATTTGTCATTCCATTTCGATGTGTCATCTCTTTTACTTGTCTATTTGGTGGCCAGTTTGAAGAAGGGACCCACCTGCAGTCGTATGAAAGAGTTTGGGCACCCCTGATTATTTTTAAGATTTTCCTTTATAAATCACCGGTTGTTGGGATCAGCCATTCAAGTTTAATATGTCATATAGCAGACAAACAGTGATATATGAGAAGTGAAAGGAAGTTTATAGGATTTACAGTGTGTGCAATAATTATTTAAACAAAAGTAGACAGATGCATACATTTTTGTGCACTCCAACAAAAAATATTTAGTAGATCCTCCTTTTGCAGAAATTAATTCATCTAGTTTCCAATGAGGTTCTATGTTTTTTTGACCAATCTTCTTTCCAAAACATCTCCAGTTGAGTCAGGTTTGATAGATTCCAAGCATGGGCAGCCTGCTTTAAATCACACCACAGATTTTCAATAATATTTAGAAAGGCTTCTTCCACATGACTTTCCCATACAGCATCCCCTTGTGCAAAGTGCACTGAATAGTTGAACGATGCACAGTGACACCATCTGCACCAAGATCATGTTGTAGGTCTTTGGAGCTGGTTTGTGGGTTGAGTTTGACTTTCTAACCATCCTTTGCCTCTGATTTTTCTTGGCCTTCACTAGAACTGCGCCAGTGGTCTTCCATTTCCTCACTATGTTCCTCAGAGTGGAAACTGACAGCTGAAATCTCTAAGCTAGCTTTTGTATCCTTCCCCTAAACCATGATGTTGTACAATCCTGGCTCTGTGGTCATTGAACAGTTATTTTTAGGCTACCGTGATGATACTCTTTAGAAAAGATGCAATTGGCCACCTTAAATACCCTTTCTAATGATTGGCTTCACTTGTATGCATGTCAAGGGTCAGTGAGCTTACCAAACAAATCATGGATCCCAATAATTAGTGTTAAAGGTAATCAAATCAATTAAACCACAAGAGTGCCCATTTTTAGGCACCTGCCTACTTTAGTTTAAATAATTATTGCACACTCTCTATAAATTCTATAAACTTCATTTCACTTTTTGTACATAAACTGCTGGTCCCAACAACCAGTGGTTTATAAAGGAAAGTCCTAAAAATTACCAGGGGTGCCTAAACTTTTTCATACCACTGTATGTCAGCATTTTATTTTATGAAAGGGAAGGATCATTTTTTTTCTCTCACTTTGTATATCATAATCAATATCTGGAAAAAGTCAAATTGAGCTGGTAATATTTATAAAGAGGAAAAAATACAGTTGTCCTCATTTTAATACCAGACAAGTGTTCAGCACTGTACAAAAAAAGAGTATGTGCATAATATATATTTTTGAATAATCAATTGAATGCATCCATTTTCTACACACATTGAGATTCTGTCATTGGTTTTTATCTACAGTATTTTCATTGATGTGTGGTAATGTGGCATGTTTTTCTTTTCTTTTCATTGGTTGTCAATCTACACTGCAAAACCTGAAATCTAAGCACGATTGAAAAAAGAGATTAAAAAATATATATTTTTGAAAAGGTTGATTTAAAACAAATATTTTTACAATGTTAGAGCATTTTGTTATTTTTACTATCTATATTTACTAAATCAGAAATATATTATTTAATACAGCCATCCATGGTTTATCATGGTTAATTGTGAATACACTTAAGTATACACTTAAGTGAATATCCACAAAGTAGGATTCCTTATTATATTATGTTTTGAGAGTTAGAGCATAGAAAACCTGTTTATGACCTTCCTAAATATGGTTATTGACATTGTTACAGCCCTATAGACATGAAGTAACACCCTTATAGTCACCTTAACACTCATATTACCCCGGATAGTCGAAATTGTAGTGGAAAATAAGATATAATATAGACCATGGGTGGGCAAACTACGGCCCAGGGGCTACATGTGGCCTGCCAAGCATTTGAGTCCGGTCCACCAGTTGGTTCTAAAGTATTAAATTTAAATTTTAACATACAGATATAGTAAGTGGTATTTTTGAAGGCTTAAGTCGCTTCACATGAAGCAATCCAGATGACCTCACCTATGGTCCCAATTAAACACAAGTCAACAAATATGTGACACACAATTTAATCTTCCCACTGGACTGTCTGGGATGTAAATACGTAGGGAAATTAACATACATACAACATAATAGTCAATGTTATATCCTTCCTAGTTTTCCAATTTTGCTATTTGATGTGGTATGGTGGTTAAGGTCCTGCCAAAAAAAGGGGAGATACGCACATATAGCAGATTGTATGACACTGTATGATGCTAGAAGATATAATAGGACAAATAATTTCAGGTGGACATTTAGAAAACTAGTGTACATGTATCAAATATATAGTCTGGCCCCGTGCCCCTTTTTTTGTTAACTTAATGTATGAAAAAGTTTGCCCACTGCTGATATAGACTCACGCGTGTTAGCATTGGGCGAGTTTATTGTCCTTTTTCACTTCCATTTTTTTCCCCAGTACTTCCTGCGGTAGCTATTTTCTCATCAATGTAACAATACTGACACCGAACGAACAGTGTAGAATACTACATATGAACGTGTCTTTTAATGCCCCCTCTGAATGCCTTATACATATATATATATATACTGTATGAATTTAGTTCATTTTGCCATTTTCACACTTGGAAATGCTTAATTTAGGCAAAAAATGCTGATCATTTGCTTAAGTATGCATATTATTGACGAATAAGCAGTGTTCATCCACAAAACAGTGATGATGTATTCATATATTTTTAAAAAACTGTCATAGAGCTGCAAAATTTGAAATAATCTGCCAATAGAACAAAATCATTTGACTTTGCAACATGTGGAAGTCACATTTTTTTGTTTTGCTATGCTTAAGAAAATTGCTCAAACATAGTAAGAAAATATATATTTTTGTATTGTTTTTGAATTCCGACATGTTATGTTTGGCAGCAGAGTGAATTAGTGATTAGCACAGCTGCCTCACAGTCAGGAGAGCCAGGTTTGATTCTCAGGTTCCTTGTGTGGAGTTTGCATGTTACCTGTATGGGTTTAACTCCAGCTTTATCCTGCATCTCCATAACATGCATGTTAGGTCAATTGAAGACTAAATTGTGCATAGGTGTGTGTGTGTGAATGGTTGTTTTTCTATACATGTCCTGTGATTGACAGTTGACCAGTCCAGGGTCTACCCCATCCATCGCCTACACTCAGCTGGGATAGGCTCCAGCTCACATGGGACCCTAATGAGGACAAGATGGATGGATATTTAATCTTGCTTAGATTTCATTTTTTGCAGTGTACCAGTATTGCATTCTATTTCATCGCCTCTCCTTCACTGTGTGGACCCAACTAGTGCCAAACTTGACCTACAGCACGTACAGTCTGCTGTGACATGAAGGGTCCGGTATTGTATGTCAAAGAAGCAGCAACAGTAGCGGAAGTCAGACTGGACTCAGGTTAGAGCCATATTGATTTACTACCATGGATCCATCAGAAGTTAGTATTCTGTTCAATGGTGTCTGATTCTAACTGTGTCGTCCTTCAAACCACAGTGTCCACCTTTGATGCTTGCTCAATGATGTTCTGTGGCATCAGTAAACGTGCGTTTATCCAATGTAATCATTCATCCTTATCTACACTGTGGGCCAACTGTTTTTTTTTTGGTTGTTATTTATAGCTGTCATAAAGCACCATCCTTAAAAGGAAATATTTCTCATTGATTTTTTTTGCAAGTTATACAACAAAAAATGGTTGAGAATTATCTCAGAATAATGCAAACAATACACTTCCTGATAAAGAGGGGACATTATTCTAACTAGAATATAAAACAGGCAGTGTAGATTTAATGACTGAAAATGACAACACAAAATCATTGTCTACATAGCTGCCAACACAAGCGAGGACCAAAACAATTGTGGTAGGCGCATGATTGTCTGGGGCAGGATGAGTGCTGCTGGCGCTGGGGAGCTGCGGTTCATCTTTCTAACATGTACTGTGATATGCAGAAGCAGAGCATGACCCTGTCCTTTGGGGAACAGGGCGGCATGGCAGTTTAGCAACATGATAAGGAGCACACCTCCAACATGATGAATGCCTTGCGGAGGAAACAGAAAGGTAAGAATAAATTAAGCACAGGAAGGTGGAAGACTGCAAGGTGTCTGAGTGGAAGAGGGTGCGGCTGCGGTGAATTCCATACCCAAAAGATTAAGGCAGTCTTTGTACCGGTGCTCACTCACACTTTGTACGTACCACTGTGAGGTGTACTCACTTGTGTTGCTGACTATTTAGACAATAATGGCTGTGTATTGACTTATTTTCAGAGAGTAGTAAATCTATAATCAGTGACGTGGTGGGGTGAAAGATGGGGTCTAGTCTTCTAGACTAATGATAAGAAAATACATATTAATATTTGTCCATGAAACTGCTATTGTGCCCTGTGATTGGCTGGCGACCAGTCCAGGGTCTACCCCGCCGCTCACTCGAAATCAGCTGGGATAGGCTCCAGCATACCCCTGTGACCCTAATGAGGATAAGCGGTATAGAAGATGGATGGAAACTATATTGTACATATATTTTCTGTAATTGTAATAGTTTCAAACATTTTCTTAATTAAGAATCACTGAATTTGCACATTTCCTAATCAAATACAAACGAGAATCCTAAGATGAGGCTACTACGAGCATCTCTCGGATTGGTGTGTAAGCCCAGCCTATCATCTGAGTCCACTGAGTGAGTGCACGTGCCAGTTTGTCAGCATGTCGCCAATAATATAAGGTTGCAGATACATTTATTATACATCAGGACTTTCTACAGCCTGTGCAATGTCTTTAATGTAAGTGTGACATCATTATACTTGCTAATTGTACAATAAAATACATAAGAAATGGCATACGTGGAGGCCCTTGCAGTACTTGCTTTATCCTGAAGGGATGTGGGCGTGCGTTAGTTGGAAGGTGCTTGTCACTGCCCTTCTTCCACAGAGAGAAAAAGGCAGGGTTTTTTCCTGTGTGTGTGACAACAGCACCAGCCAGAGAGCAGCAAGTCAAATGCATTCAATATATTTCTGAGTTAATTAATGAATTTGATTACCAAAAAGGAAGATTTTATATCCACACTCACAAGGATGTTATTAGACTTTTACAACAAAGTATCTGAACTTTTCCTGGAAAAGAATAGAATGAGGGCTGCACGGTGGACAAGCGGGGTTTTCTCCGGGTTCTCCGGTTTTCTCCCACATTCCAAAAACATGCTACGTTAATTGGTGACTCCAAATTGTATGAATGTGAGTGTGAATGGTTGTTTGTCTATATGTGCCCTGTGAATGCCTGGCGACCAGTCCAGGGTGTACCCCGCCTCTCGCCCGAAGACAGCTGGGATAGGCTCCAGCATGCCTGTGACAAGCGGTAGAAAATGAATGAAGAATAGAGGGAATGTATTTCATGTACAGATAAATAGATCAAATATAAACAAATTAAAAAAAATCTAAGTATGAATGTTTTTCAGTTAATAACAAATAATATACTTTTTTTTTTAAACCAAAGTCAATTATTCTCTTCTTTTTCTTCTTATCTGCTTACTGAGCAACCTGTGTTAGCATTAAAAGGACTCCAAAGAGTCAGTGCCTCACCAGCCATGAACCGCACTGCACGTCACTGTCTATACTGCAATACAATCTGCACACATTCATTTCATTTCTATAGCAGTGTCATCCCCTTGAGAACATATAAAAAAATGGTACAATTCCCAGTCATAAGCATAACACAGACGCTTGACAGCAATGACCACGTTTAATACATTTAGTATTTCAATTGACAAAAACAACAAATAATTCAAGTCATTGTATGTCAAATTTCCAAGTCCAACATAGTCATTTCTTCCTGCTTCTCACTTATCCACTAATTCTTCAAGTATTGACAATGTACAAAATTGGAAGACAGACACTTGTAAAAGTTGTGTAGTTGAACACCTAGAAATACGTACCAATAAAAAAATACTTTATAAGTATCGATAAGCACCATCAGAAAGTTAAAAAAAAAAGAGGGATTTGTAGAAATCCACCATCTGTTAAATTGGAACTTCTAAGAGAAAGTTCTTCCAAAAAGCTCTCTCCCTGGAGATGGTGTCAAAGTCGCTTCAGATGACGCAAAGCTGGCTTGTTTCCAGCTTCACTGGAACATTCTTGGAAAGTCCTGTTTCTGCCCACAGGTGCAAATCGGTGGTATCATTTGCCTGGCCTGACGCTGCCCTGAGAAGTAAGGGCTCTGAACCAGCACGTGTGTACTTAGTATCAATCATTGACTTATACACAACACATCCCTGGATCATCAAAGTTCATAGACATTTTGTATCCTGTGCTCAGAACTGCTGTATGCACGGCAGAACTCAATCGATAACACGTCTGTCTTTGCACAGCATTGTGTCTATTGTGCAAACATACATATTGCCCGGTACAAAGATTTGATGACCGGCAAAAATGCACCATTACAGTCCCAAATGATACAGTCTTATGTGGTACCTGTGTGAGTTGTACAAAAGGGGGTGTTGTTTTATTGTAACATAAAGTCTAGGGACAAATCATCGCCCTTCTTGCCTACTTGGGATAAGGAGTGTCTCCAAAGTGCTGCCTGCGGATGGCGCAGATGGAGTAAGGCTTAGGCTGCAAAGTCATTCCCAGTTTGGGAGCCACTGTGGGAACGCTACCTGGCGGAAACTGAAGGTGGAACCTCTGGAGCAAAGTCGTGAAAAAGAGAAACATCTCCATGCGGGCCAGCTGCTCGCCAACACAGTGACGCCTCCCTAGGAGACAGAAAGAAAAGGCCTCAATTTAGACTCTTCATTCTAACAAAGCCCAACAATCACAACTTTAAGTAGATGACAATTTTAAATACATTTATGTCCATTGTTTGGTCAGAGAGACATTAACTTAATTATGCGTTTTCCAATATATTAGTTACCTTGTTAAACTACAGTTGTAGTTGCCCCTTACCTTGCTGAATTTGTCCAACATATGAATTTCTACACTTTATCTAAGTTTTTTAAAAACATATGATCAAATTATACAGTTTTATGGCTGAATATGGACTATATTGTTAGTATATAAATATATATATTTAAGCAAATTATGTGTATTTTATGCCCAAGGTAAGCGTTGTCAAGCTTAAAAATGGTCAAATTAAGTCAAATAGAAATACAAGACATAAGGCACATTCAAAGATGTTGATGATGTAGTATTCTACCCTAATCACTACATGTCAGTAATATTACTGTAATGTTCGGTGAGACACACAATCACACTTAATCACCAGAACAAAAAAAGCTTTTGTTGCAGGTTTGAATTATCTCACAACAGCCACTATAATCCATAACAAAAAATCCACCTACTAGAATAGGTAATACAAGTGTAAAGGTGACTATAGGGGTGTTATTTCATGTCTAGAGGGCTCTAGTGATGTTACAAACTGTATTGGTTGGATTGGTTTTGCATGGTCTTACTATGAAAATATTGCATTTAATAAATAAAGAATACTGCTTTGCGGAAATTCAGTTATCACAAGTGTTATCAAGAGTGCTAAAATATTAGAAAACACCTCTCAGTATGATGTAGCACAGCACATGAAATTACACCACATTAAATAATTGTTATGATACAGTGTGCCCTTGAAAATGAAGACTTTTTTATCCAGCTTTTGTATGATAAGTTTGTGTTACATGTACAGTCTGACCAAACGTTGATGACCATTTCATACAAATAAAAATGACTCTTTGTCAAAAGGTCCCAGGAGACTACTAACCCAGTGAGAATGGCAAGAAGGCTTCACGTCTCACGAAGTTACCATTGCTGTCCAGAAACCTCTGTGGCGAGAAAACCCCTGGGTCCGTCCAGTATTTTTCATCAAAGTGCACCGAATACAGGTTAGTGATCACCATTGTGCCTTTGGGAATGGTGTAGCCGTTCACTTGTGCATCCTGAGAGGTGGCCCGGAAAATACCAAGGGGAACAATGTTGCAGAAGCGCAGGATCTCGTGCAGAACTGCTTCCACAAAGGGCATCTTTTGTTTGTCCTCCAAAGAGGGGGGTCGGCCATTGGTTAGCACGCTGTCGATCTCTCTGTGGACTCTCTCTGTGTTGCACACAATAAGACACGCAGACAGAGTTAGAAGTGATACACGTTGCACAAAACACAACTAAGTAGCAATTACATTTCTTGGCATCCCAATCAATGCTTGCCCTTGACTTCCAATAAGGTTATGTTGGTGCCTATTATAGAGCAAGGACCATATTTGGTAAATTACAGTACAGTTCTCTAATAGATTGTGTTCATAACTTTTATGGACAGAACGTCCAGGTACAGCCAAGGCGTTGAGGCTCTAATCACATTTCTGGGATGAGACTCAGCAAAATTTGAGTCCATGGTTCTGACCCGGGTAAGGGTGGATTGCCCCTAGCAGGTTGAGAGTGAGGTGTTTCCCCAGGTGGCTATTTTTCATGGATACTTTTCATTATTTACCCTTAAGGCGCCAGAGTTTTTTCAAGAAAATATCCAGTTTTTATACCAGTATTATACTACTACGATACTACTATTTCAAAAGGTTGTAGCTTGAAAGTGGATAAAGATAAATGTATACTGAAAATAAGAAAAATTATCAGTATGACAGTAAGTTTGTGATGTGAGTAAATTCACTGATCTAATTTGCATATCATGACGTCACTACGCTCAGCAAGACAGAGTATATGTGTATGAATGAGAGGGACCCAAGTGGAAGAGTGAGATTAGGGGGAGCAGAGATACAGAAGGTGGAGAATTCTAACTACTTGGGGTCAACCGTTCAGAAGAGAGATTGTGAAAAGGAGGGGAAGAAGCATGCACAGGCAGGATGGAACAGGTGGAGAAAAGTGTCAGGTGTGATGAGTGATAGAAGAATTTCAGCTAAAATGAAAGGAAAGGTATACAAAACTGTGGTGAGATCAGCCATGTTGTTTGGTCTGGAGACATTGCCACTGAGGAAAAGACAGGAAGCAGAACTGGAGTTCGGATTCTGAGGTTCTCATTGGGAGTGACCAGGATGGATAGGATCAGGAACAAGTACATCAGAGGGACATTACATGTTAGAGGCCTTGGAGATAATGTCAGAGAGGCCAGACTGAGAAGACCAAAGAGGAGGTTTATGGATGTAGTGAAGGAGGACATGAGGGTAGTTGGTGTGAGAGAGACAGATGCAGAAGACAGGGTTGGATGGAGGAGATTGATTTGCTGTGGCGACCCCTGAAGGGAAAAGCTGAAAGAGAAAGAAGAAGAGGCAAGCGCCACAAGACAAGCAGAAGCTTGAAAAAAACATGAAAAACATATTTTTCAAGCCTTCTAAACTCATTTTAGTCAAACACATAATGAATTAACTTTTTATTTCCTGATACAAAAGAGTAAATATAAAATCTAAAAAAAATAAATGTGATAAATGTGCAATATTACACAAAAAAAATAATCTTAAAGGTAATGGAGTATAGATGCAAGTTGGTAAGCCTTGATGAGGTCTACGGTCTACTTTGGGAGTACAAACATTGGACATCATAGCTGACCTTGAATGTTGGGGTAAAGAGCCATGTACAGCATGGCCCATCTCAGGGTGTTGGTGGTGGTCTCCGTGCCAGCAATGATGAGCTCCCCCACGGAATAGATGAGGTTATCATAGGAGAAGGAAGAATTCGGGTTTGCTGCATTCTGCTCCAACTCATCCAAGTAGGCATCAACGTAGTGCCGAGGTACATGGGGTACCCTGCCTCGGGAAAAGCCCTTAATGACCTGCAGCAGGAAGTCGTAAACCTCAGCTGCATTGCGGAAGAGCTTCTGGTGCTTCCCAAAGGGCAGGTACTCGATCCAAGGGAAGGCGTTGTAGAGGAAGGCCCAGCCGCTCACCGCCAGCTCCACGTTTTCGCTGAAGATCTCGATCATGTGCTGAAAGTTACGGTCGTCATAGCTGAAGCGTTGTCCGAAAATGATCAGGTTTGTGATGTTGGAGACGGCGTTGGTCACAAGGTGTTTGGGGTTGAAGGGCTTGCCCTTGTGCTCGTCGATGGCGTCCACGAAGAACATGCACTCCTCCGAGATCTTCCTCTCGAAGAGCCTTTGACCGCTGCCAAAGTAGCGGAACGAGTTGCAGGCCAGTTTACGGTGATCGATCCAACCTTTGCCGTATTTGCAATTAAGAAGACCTTGAGGTGAAGGTCATTGAGGTGAATGCTTCATTACTGCAGTCCATAAGAAATGTCATCTTTTGTGTGGCTCTTACCGCCCATTTTTGTCATTTTCTTGAAGAGAGGCAAAGATGGCCGATCCGCAAACACCTCACTCTGATGGTAAAGGCATTCTCTGATGCAGTCGTAGCCGTTTAACACCACAGTCAGGATTCCTCCCAGGTCCAGACTGAAAATCTGCACCAAGTACATGACAACATTAGCCTCATGCAAAATGAGTCAAGCCTGCACACAAACTATATGCATAAACTAGAATAAGTTCAAGTCATCTATATAAGAAATTACAGGACAGTGAGGTGATAAACTTTCTGCAGGAGGCTGCATGTGTTGGTTTCGTAACCGTGCATGCCTTTTTAGCGTGCACGTGCATGGCTGTGCAGTGGCACAGTGCGCGTACCTGTCCGTGAACTTCACTCTGCTTCTTGAGGAAGACGTGCGGCTCCGTGACCAGAGACAGAATATTCCCGATGACAGGGATGGGGGAAGGCCCCGGTGGGAAGCCCGGGGGTCTTCTCTGCTTGACGAGCTGCCGGAACAGCAGGGCAGCAAGGAAAAGGAAACTTACGCAGCCCATAACCAGGAGAACCTGCGCGCAGGACATGTGCGCCAGAGACGACGGCGATTTAATTGAGACCATCTTTGCCAGAAAGTGTGCTCCGTGCACAGCTCGCCTCCCTCCGCCGACCTGGACTGCTTGGCTTGAAGCTGTGGAGAACATATGTATCATCTTGCACATTTTCTATCCCCCGCCTTCTGGACGAAGATTGGCCAGAAAGACAGCTGTTACTGAACTTTGCTCCGCTCTTGATCAATAATCCCGATCATTTTGGTTTTTTTTTTATAACATTCTAAACACAGGTTATATAATGTGTACAATTATGCTCATTGCATATGCTTATATGCTTATATGCTTATATGCTTATATGCTTATAGTTTGACAGTGCATACGATTTTATACAAAAACACTAACCATTTTTTGACAGCTATAAGCCTTATAGATGCTATTTATGGTGCATTCTACAACATTACATCAAGGGAGACCACACTGTTTCCATGGAGGGCCGTATATTGAAATATCAAAACATACTGAGGATACTTTTATATATTTAGAATTTTGTATAGAGGCACCAAAAGTTATATAATAATAAGCATTTTATAATGTCAGTATTTCAGCCTTTTCTTTTCATGTTCTACATTTTGTCGTCTGTTTTCCCCATTTTGGGGGGTTTAATTTGATTTGAAACTAAAAAAAAACTATTGCAGGCCAAGGGTGTCACTAGGACTGAAAGATAGGGGAAGGGGGGGCTTAGCCCTGAGGGGTGTGCATAGGAATGTGCACACATAGGCTTCATCAATGAATTCATTATTCGAAGCACATTTATCAGGACCCGTTATCTGTCTGACTCTCTTTTCCTTCTCTTTCATGTCTGTATGATTCTTAAAACAATATCTGAACACACTAGTAAACATACAGGTATATGTATAACAATAACTGACATCAACTTCTAATTTGTGAACAATGTGATGCTCATGAAGTCCTCGTCTTCTAAATAAAACACTGCTGACTTCAGGAGCTTTATCTTTGTTTACATGTTTACATGTTGCATATTTTTATTTTGAAGACTAGACAAGAGGTATGTTGCTGTTCCTCATGTGAAGGCACATGTCACTTCTAGGTCCCTTCTGGTTTATTGAGTACCAACACATGGAACCTGGATCCCTATGGCCACAGAAACCATCAACTTGCATTGTGATACACAGCAATGCAAACTATCCATTCATTCTTTTTCTAGCGTATGCTGGAGCCTATCCCAGTTGTCAGCCAATCACAGGGCACATATAGACAAACAACCATTCACACTCACATTCATACCTATGGACAATTTGGAGTCGCCAATTAAGCTAGCATGTTTTTTGGAATTTGGGAGGAAACCGGAGTACCCGGAGAAAACCCAAGCACGCATGGGGAGAACATGCAAACTCCAATGGATGTCCAATGGAGATTTTGTAACTATGTGGCCAACATTGTAACCACTATACCACCGTGCAGCCCACAATGCAACATCTGTGTTGTGGCCAGTGAGTAGTCATATAGTGTCTATTCCACTCACAAGTAGGTTTCAATAAAGAAAATAAGACATGTACTACATCTGTTGCATAGATTATATTGACTGTCAAAGTTTGCAAATGATTAGAATGACAAATTCAGCCTCTTGTAGTTCATCACTCTAAATGCTGCACAGTTAAATTGTAATTGATAAATGCAGGATGGTTACTTGTAATTAAACTTCCTGCTTTGGGATGCTGAAGACCAAACACAATATGTTTTCAACTTTTAATAATTGAACAGTTGTAACGACACAATGTTCATATGAGCCAGTTTTGCTCTTTCAGCAAAGAAAGCTTGGCCCACTAAGTCAGCAGCTGCTGATCCTTTAAATGTAGACTGCTTCAGGTCAGGCGCTACTACATTTTGAGGTTAAAGGTGGAGGTATGCACTACATTCCAACTTCTCTTGTTGCTTGTTGTCTAAAACCCTGAACTTGTCTCCACACTTTATTTTTAAATATACAGTACGTAAAAGTAGTACATTGCAAAGACATAATGCAATTTTTTTTTTAAACAAATGAACCACAGAATTGGTAGGAAATGTTCATGTCCAATTTTTGTTCATCCATGATTAGTCACTCCTCATTATTCACAAAGCTGTTTATCCAGCTGTTTCTTCCCGCTGAGACAGCTGGCAAGATTGTTTGCCTGGCCAGACCTCTGCCAATGACTCAAGTTTGTTAGGGCTACCTAATGAGGACATTCTTGCAAATGGTGTATTTGCTTCCTGCCAGAACCCCTGACTAAAAAAAAAAAACAACAACGCTGGAAGCATCTAACATATTTGTCAAGTATAATCAAATAAGTATGTTCCTATCGTAGCATCATCTGGTCAGGCGTCTTTTGAAATATACAGGAGAACCTCCAAAGTCAAACACCCCCAAACGCTTCAACATTTTCTGGAAAATATACATCAAAAGTCAAAATAAATAAGGAGTTTAAACAAGTGTCACCAAGTCATGAAGAACTGATGGGACATTCATTACAAAAGGGTGCCTGTGATGACAAAGAAAACAAGTGTGATGATAACCATAGAACCAGCAATGGAGCATCATTGTCATGATCTATGTGCTGTCTGCTGTGTCTTGGGAGGAGCTACCTGGACACCTGGTAGCAATCATCATCTGGCCCTTCTTAAGTTGAACTGTGGACAGCACTCGTTGCCAGATTGTTCCCAGCTCTTTGCTTGCTTTTTGCTCCGCGCAGCTTTGTGTTTGTGTTTTTGCTAGTGTTAGCTACCTGTACCTGCTTGGTTTTCAGCAGTGTTTTTGTTGGGCTTTTTTCCCTGCTACATCAATCATGTATAACAAAGTTTTTTGTAAGACATAGTTTTACCCCCGTGAGGTGATTTCTGTTGTACTTTGTATTTTTGTGTTTCTTTTACTACTTGTTGAACGACATTTGTTAATATGTTTTGTTACACGGACTGACTCCTCTATGCATTGGGTATCCAGTATTTATTGGCACTGGCAAAATGTAACGTAATTAAACATCGCAAGGTTTTATGTCTGCTTATATTATATACTCTGTCTGCTATACCTCCACCAGATAACAGTAATGTTTATCACCAAACATTAACAATTCAGCATTGTGTAATTTTAATATTTTTTTCCATCCCTCCAAAAATAAGGTACCACCACATATTGTATTTACCTGTATGTTTTTTTTTCATTAAGGGTTAAGATTTTGCACTTTGTTCGGTGGTCAATGAATGCACCATAGCTGTGTGCTAAGGCACAAAAGTTTGTTTGGCAATGGAAGCACAAGCTTCAATAGTCAATGCAGCCTCAAAACCTGCAGCAAGTTAATATACAATTCCACTTCACACTTCACTATTAAGTGTGATAAATGAGGGATTACTATATTATCATAAGTCCATCCATCCATTTTCCTCCACTTATCCGGGTCCGGGTCGCGGGGGCAGCAGTGATATTTGCGAGTTAACAATGGCAACTGAAGAGCGAAAAGGAGGGATCTATTAAAATAAGATGTTTTTCTGTTTTCTGAATTAGTTCACTTTACAAATAATGGACCGTTTTTCAAACACCATGTCCCAATTAACTGCATCATACACAATTCCCTTGACTTAGTAAACACCACACCTCAAATAGTTGCCTCCATTTTTTCAGTTGTTTTTTATAACTTCTGATAGACATTCTTGCCTCGACAGACAACATCAGCGCAGACATGGCATCTGTAAAGCTGTTATTCAGTGTTGAATTTAAAAAGAAAGTGCTACTGTCTGAAAATTAGCAAGGAGGAGCTGAACAGGAAGCTTTTACTCTAGTGACGACTGAGTAGTGTCCAGCAATAAAGCAGCTGAGATCTACCCTTTGAGGTTTCTTGGGAAATTGCATTATTGTCTAATTCATTTTCCTGAATATAATGAAATTCAAAGATTGATCACAATCGACAAACCGCAGTTCCTGTTGTCCTCTATTGTGTCATGTTCCAATGAGCACATCGCCCTGCGTACTGCAGTATTACATGATTATTTAACATCTGGATGACTGGGAAGAGTGTAATTGTAGCTGTTTCCAGTAATTTGCAGCACCTGCATGCCAGCTGCAAGGGCATGCATAGTTCTTGTAACAATGTGCTGTTAAACTGTTTCCTTTACTTTCTATCATTGCCTTGGAGATCATGGGGATCAGTGAGGAGATATATTTTTTACAGACATCTGATGTTCATCCAACACTTGGGGATTGAGCTGACATCAGCTGATTTATCCATCCATTCATTTTCTATGCCGCTTATGCTCACTAGGGTCACGGAGTATGCTGGAGCCTATCCCAGCTGTCTTCGGGCGAGAGGCGGGGTACACCCTGGACTGGTCGCTAGCCAATCACAGGGCACATATAGACAAACAACCATTCACACTCACATTCATACCTATGGACAATTTGGAGTCGCCAATTAACCTAGCATGTTTTTGGAATGTGGGAGAAACCCGGAGTATTCGAAGAAAACCCACACATGCACGGGGAGAACATGCAAACTCCACACAGAGATGCTCAAGAAGGGAATCGAACGTGGGTCTCCAAGCAGTGTGTGCTAACCACTCAACCACCGCTTATAGCAAGCAAGAATAGCAAAAATATATTTTAACAGAATTTTGAAGTTATTATTTTAGAGTACAATTTCTACATATTTTTGCCTGAATGGTTAAACACGGTGGTCTAGGGGTTAGCGCGCAGACCTCACAGCTAGGAGACCAGGGTTCAATCCCACCCTCTGTGTGGAGTTTGGATGTTCTCCCCGTGCATGCGTGGGTTTTCTCCGGGTACTCCGGTTTCCTCCCACATTCCAAAAACATGCTAGGTTAATTGGTGACTCCAAATTGTCCATAGGTATGAATGTGAGTGTGAATGGTTGTTTGTCTATATGTGCCCTGTGATTGGCTGGCGACCAGTCCAGGGTGTACCCCGCCTTATGGCACTCCCCGCGACCCTCGTGAGGAAAAAGCGGTAGAAAATGAATGAATGAATTAATGGTTAAACTGAGGGCTGCACGGAGGAAAAGGGGTTAGTGTGTAGGCCTCACAGCTAGGAGACCCGAGTTCGATTCCGTCCTCGCCCATCTCTGTGTGGAGTTTGCATGTTCTCCCTGTGCATGTGTAGGTTTTCTCCGGGTACTCCGTTTTCCTCCCACATTCCAAAAACATGCTAGGTTAATTGGTGACTCCAAATTGTCCATAGGTATGAATGTGAGTGTGAATGGTTGTTTGTCTATATGTGCCCTGTGATTGGCTGGCGACCAGTCCAGGGTGTACCCCACCTCTCGCCAACAGACAGCTGGGATAGGCTCCAGCACCCCTGCGACCCTCATGAGATGGTAGAAAATGAATGAATGGTTGAACTGGGTAGATTTTGCAGCATATTCATGATCATTATGCAATGATGTCACTTGCGTCTGATTTTTTTTTTAATGCTTTACCAGGACCTGTGATTGGCTGCCAGTGGACCATGATCAAGTGCTCACAGAACCCAGGGGAACATACATAAAAGCCTGTTCTGTGGGAGCGGTCAGCACATCCTCCTTGAGCCTACACTTTTCTCCACCAATACCAGCTTATGGTAAGTAGATACTGACTCTTTATATTGGTAAAATACTTTTCACCAACCTCACGTGGATGGACTTTGGATAGAGGCTTGTATAGGGCATAGTACACTGAGTCTATACACTTTTTGGACTGTGCATGTATTGTATGTTTCCCCATCCCTTAGGGAGTCATGATCACACTGAAATTTGGGACTCTTCTTCTTGCCTGTGTGCTGACTTTCTGTCAAATGTACATCTCACAGGCAGCACCATCTAGGTAAGACATGTAGAAAGAAGACACTGCACATAAATAAATGATGTGTTGATGAATTTAGCACAGAAGCATCTAACTATACTGTATTGCAGAAGTCGTGAAGATCCCATGACAGATGGCGTCACTCTATCCAATGATGATATTCAGAAGTTACTAAGAGCTATTAAAGAATTTATGCAGCTTGCTTTAGATGATGATCACCAAACAGCTGATGGAAACAGGTAATATTGATCTTAGTATATAATGATAATAATAATAATAATAATAATGATGCATTGGATTTCATTCAATCATTCAGTCAGTACCAAACGGTGTCTATGAACTGAGCATGGTAGTGTATACCTGCAAGCATGCATGATAAACATCACCACAGAAAAAATCAAGCAAGTTTATAATGTGATTTGTTAGCATGCCCATTTCCATGCATGCCATGTTAAGCAATGTAATGCATGTAATACTATCCATACTACTATGCACCTGCATCGTGTCATTGTCACTGTGAGTTGTCTCTGCATGTCTGTGTCTCTTTAACAGCCCAGATAGATCCATATCAAAGCGCTGCACCGGCTTAAGCACTTGTGTGTTGGGTAAACTGTCCCAGGATATTCACAAACTCCAAACGTATCCCCGCACAGACGTGGGAGCAGGAACACCTGGAAAGAAGAGAGGTCTAGCTGAGCAATATGAACATTATGGAAACACGTATAATTGATATATTCAGTATGTACGCTCTCTTCCTTGGGCATCATGATGCTTTGTTATCCGTTTCTACGTATACGTGTGCACGTGGGACTGGTGATGCATGCACTTTTACCTGACTCACTTCAGAGGAATGTCCGACATTTCATTTTCTTCTCAGCTCAAGAAATACATTATACAGTATAAGCTTGAATATGGCATGAATATTATTATCAATGGTATCATACACTTTTGTCTGGCATTTGATGTTGTCACTTCATACAGTATTGTACAATAAAATACAAATTTAACACATTATTATTAGTATTATTAACAATAAAAATATATATTCCAAATGACATTATTTGCTATATGTGTAAATATATGTATATATAATATATGAATATATATAAGCATATCTGTATGTATATAAGTCAAAAATATAATATACAATTATTATTCTTATTCAACTAAATTTAGACTACTTTGCAGCATATTCATCCATTATAATATAAACACACGCCAAAGTACTGATATTTAAAGATTTCATCATAAAAATAGTTAAATATGATTCAGTGAATATGTACTGTATTTTTTAAACTCAGAACCCGGAATTGTAATTCAAGTAAAGTCAAGCCAAGTCAAGTCAAGTTTATTTATATAGCCCTTATTCACAAAAGAGTCTCAAAGGGTTTTATAAGCTGGCAACAATCAGCAACATCCCCTGAACTGAGTCTCCATGCAGGCTCCGAAAAGGATAAAAATGGCATTATATTCTTATTTTGAAGAACAATGACTTTTTTGTGGACAGTCATCAAGTCCTTTTTGATCTTGAATGTGAATTAAATGTCTTGTGTCAGCAACACAACAGCGCAGAAGAGGGCATGCAACACTGCCACCTGTGTCACCCACCGCTTGGCTGACTACTTGAGTCGATCGGGAGGTCTGGGCTACCGCAACTTTGTTCCCACTGGCGTGGGTGCCCAAGCATTTGGCAAACGGAGGCGACGCAGCCCTGAATGAACACGCAAGAATTTACAGTATATGGTACGATGACTGTCGACTCACTGCTGGTACAAATATTAGCCAAGTCATGACATCCTCACAAAAAATGTCATCTACATCTGGGGTGTCCAAACTTTTTCTACTAAGGGCCATGTCTGAAAAATGAAAGATTGCATTTCAATTTGTGAACCAACACATGTAGATATGAATAAGAAGTTATACATACTTCAAGAAAAAAATGCAGATAAACTGTAGGTGAAAAAGTGTGTACAATACGAACTTAAATGTTCCATATATTTGAAATTTCTTCTTCTCAAACGTCGTAATATTATGACCTTATTCACATAATATTTTGATTTTATTGCCATAACAGTATACCTCTTCCCCCAACCTAATTTTCAGAAAATTACCACTTTAATTTGTTGTTTCATCATATTTCAGCTTTTAAAAAGTTGTAATATGATTAATATAACATTTTCTTTAATATTTCAACTCTAACACAGAAAATACATAATTTTTTATTATTCTTGGAAATAGTATTCTTGGAATATTTTTGCTTTTTTCTTTAATATTTTGACTTTATTCTTGTAAAATTACAGCGGTTTTTTCAATGTCTGCTGTTGTTATTTCAGCTTTCTTCTTGTAATTATGACTTTATTTCCATAATATTTTAGCGTTATTGTCGCAATATTATAACATTTTCCACAATAATTACAACTTTGTTCATTGTTTTGTTCTCATAGTATTACATTAAAAAGTCTGTATTCTTTCAATTAAAATAAACTTATATAAAGTTAACTAAACTAAATAAACTCTATAAGATTCCTAAAATGACATTATTTTCCCTCATAATTAGATTACATATTTTTTTCCTCACAAGTATTACTGACTTTTCATTCTTTTCTGTTTATTTTGTTTAATTTTTTAAATAATTTTTTTACGATGTGCCATAGGCCAATAAAAAAAAAAGCTATGTGCCGCAAATGGCTCCCAGGCCACACTTTGGGCACCCCTGATATAATACATCATTAAAGAAAAATATAACCATGTTTATTTTCTCGACTCTGCTTTTCTAGGCTGGAAGAGACCAAGCTGCATCATTGTGCCTCCACTTCACACGTTATGAACTGATGTTTGATTCTCACACCACTGCTGGTGTTTCTTGTTAGTCTGTAGTTAAGCACAAAGTTGTAAATTATACTCGTGTTGGGAAGATATTGAGCTTTGCAAGCAGAGAGGATGGAAGAGCCTGTAGCTCAGCTGCCCTTTTGACCTGTGTCAGAAGTATCATGTTTCATACTAGAAGTTTGACTGTGCATCTGTAGCACTCATGAAACCTGGAACAACTGTGGCTGTCTTGTGGCTTCAAGTAAATCATGTGATCAGATTTAATCATACTGCACGTTGCAAATGCAGCGCTGAAACCTGTGTTTATGACTGTGACTATGTAATATAATCTGTGAAATAATTGTGAGCTGAAAGCAGTAATAAATTGTATTTAGCTACACGAGGTATTTTGGTCTTCTTGTGTTTTGTGTGGAGGAGCAGTAAACCACACTGCAACATGAACACATGCACGTGGCACAATAAACTGAATGGAAATCCCATTACTTGACATGCACATTCCCAGTGTAAGGGGGGACCATTTGTATTGAGTTGTGGACTCCTATAGAGCAGTTACACACAATAACCCACACAGAAATCTTTCTAGATCTTTCAGAATCTGCACCTATTCCAGCTGTATTTCTTTAGCTTTCCAACAGACTTATTTCCTTGGATTTCCACACCACTGTGATTGGTCCCACTCGGCTTGTACAGCTAACAGCTTGTACAAGGCACACCCATATAAGGAAGTCCGGCTCACTGTGGAAACTTAAGTGTTTTGAGCCATCCCAAACATATTTCAGTGCTTTTAGTTACATTTTAGTATTTTAGTACTATTCTCTGAAGTGGTCAATTAGTAGTTGTAATATAATAAATTCATATGGTGGAGGAAAGATAAAAACATAGTGCATTGTATGAACTGTATTTCACAAAAGTGAGTTGCATTACCCTACATATCAGAAACCATTTTATTACAGTATATCTTCTCAAGGGAAAATACTATAAAAATGGAACTTGGATATAAGCCGGAATCTCGGTTTTCATCATTAATCAGCTCAGATCATGCAAACGTTCGCATGGAGGAAGAGCGGTTAGCATGTTCGCCACACAGTCAGGAGTACGGGAAGATCTGGGTTCAATTCTTCGTTGGGGCATCCCTGTGTGGAGTTTGCATGTTCTCCCCGTGCATGCGTGGGTTTTCTCCGGGTACTCCGGCTTCCTCCCACATTCCAAAAAACATGCTAGGTTAATTGATGACTCCAAATTGTCCATAGGTATGAATGTGAGTTTGAATGTTTGTTTGCCTATATGTGCCCTGTGATTGGCTGGCAACCAATGCAGGGTATACCCCACCTCTCCCTAGAAGTCAGCCGGGATAGGGTTAGGGTTAGGTTGGTTAGGTTGGATCATGCAAACCCATTTAATCAATGCAGGGTGCAGGTACAGAGTTATTCATTGCTCTGTGTGCATTCTCTGAAAACACCATACATAATAAAGATGATAAAATGATTCCCTGACCGGAATCTGTATAGTTTCTCAACTCTAAAAGAACCACTATACTTTTTCTTCATAGAGTCAGTCACCAGCTGTACCATAACTATAACATTTTATATACATATTTAACAATACATCCATTAAACATTTAACAACACAGCCATTATTATAAATAATGAAATGGTTTCTGAAATGTGAGGAGTGTCTCATCTTTGTGAGATACCGTACACTGCTAAGCATCACACTGTGATTTTTTTTCAATCTGTGAATTCAGGAAAAAGTGGTATAAAAAAGCTCTGTAACCCAAGTGAAATTCTTCATTCATTCATTCATTTTCTACCGCTTTTTCCTCACGAGGGTCGCGGGGGTGCTGGAGCCTATCCCAGCTGTCTTTGGGAGAGAGGCGGGGTACACCCTGGACTGGTCGCCAGCCAACCACAGGGCACATATAGACAAACAACCATTCACACTCACATTCATACCTACCTATACCTACCTACCTAATTTGAAGTCACCAATTAACCTAGCATGTTTTTGGAATGTGGGAGGAAACCGAAAAACCCACGCGTGCACGGGGAGAACATGCAAACTCCACACAGAGATGCCCGAGGGTGGAATTGAACCCTGGTCTCCTAGCTGTGCGCACTAACCACTAGACCGCCGTGCCGCCCCCAAGTGAAATTGTTAACATAATTTATTTATATATACTTGTACACTACATATTTATTTAATACCCTTTCATTTAATTATAGGTGCATATATATATATATATATATATATAAAGTATAAATAAAATGGTTGATATACAACACCCAGCAACCAGGTGATTTAAATCATGGGGGTTGACTCATGTGATTCTGTGCGCCCAATCAGGATATCACTCCTTGATCACATGACACACACACTAACCAATAAAATAGCCAACAGGAAGACACTTGCTGAAGACACATGGGGAAAACTTGCCGCACAGGTAGGCTTTCAAATGTATTTCAAACCCAACAATATGTTTTAACACTGCTGCATCTAAATGCATGATAGGCACCAAACTACCACTGCTGCGACTGACTGGGAGTCTATGATACTATGAGTATTTCACTGGTTACAGATCATTTAAATTTTTATCAGTGATAAAAATTCACACAAAATGGCAGTCCAAAGCATTTCAGCTGTTATTAGTTACATTCCTCTGCTACGAAAGATATACTGTATGCGGAAAGCCTGAAACTATTTATTGTTGGCCTAACAGCCCCATCGGGTATTCAGGCTATATCTCTACAGAGTGAGTGTGTGTGTGTGTGTGTGTGTGTGTGTAGCAGACCCTGGTCTTCATGGCTGCTGGCTCCCTTAATTGACATGCTTGTTCTGCCAGCGTGCCTCTTCAGGGAGAGGGGATTGTCAAAACAATATGCTTCATGAATTAACATGACATCCAAAATATTTGCTCATGTGTAGCGACATTTTGTCTCACTGTTGACATTAAGCAACACGTGGTCAGCTTGGGAGAATATCTACAGTACTTTGTTTTATGTCCTGACACTCAAGTTCTCTTGAAATCATCCTAAAAAGCCTGAGGCTTGGAGTTTGAACCCCATAAATTGGAACCTTGCCATTGTGGGTTGTGTTTATGGTTTGTAGGTTTGATTCAAAAATATTTGTACAAGAATTGATTTAATAATGCAGTTCAATTGTGAACATTGTGTTCATCAGCTGATCATATACGTAGACTCAGCAGTGCATGTTTGTGCTCTGGAAGCATTTCACTTGCAAAACACTTTTTAAGAATAAAAACTGTTGGGCTGTGGAGAGGACACACTTTCTGTTGGTATGTGAGTGTGGAGCTGCGCTACATTATTTCTGTTTTTTTTAATGTTATTATCACTAAAACAATAGAAAAAGATGATGGATGAAAGACAACTGCAAAGGACATTGCATAAACAAACATTTTCAGCATATTGTTTTCACCCAACAAAATTTTTTTTACTGCAAAACAATGCACATTTATTTTCACGGGTCTCAGGAGGCTATAAAGATAAATGGTAATCTGTAATAAGGTATACTGTAGCTCCAGTAGAGACTGGACAGTTTCTCAAGAGGTTACTTCAAGGAGTCTCTCAATGGTAAGTATCTTTGGCATTTTAGCGTTAGTTTTTGTACAGCATCAGTAACGTTAAATGTGGTCATTACATGTTTTTGCAGGACTACCAGTGTTTTAAAAAAACTCTGGTAGAAGCGGGAAATTGCGATTAGCGACCACACTCCCTTTATGCACGCTCTATAATGCTACACAGACAACATATTTTGCTTCATGACATACAAAATAAACCGCTACTTACTGCTTGCTCTTCTGGCTCTTCAAATAATGTTGGAAAAGTGTCAGGTTTTAACAAATTTGTTGGCTAATCCAGTTGCATACTGGCACATGTTCACAAAACAGTCCAGTGTGAAATGCCATTAACAGATTAAAATACATACATTCCATTTGCTGGTGGGGAATCAGAAAGTCCAACCACTTGTGACTGATGGTGGCGTCTGTAGGAATTGTAAACAAATATTGTAAACAAATTACATCCAATGAAACAATTTTTACGAGCCATTGCTAGCAACCTAAACGCAGAGAGTGTATTTGGCCTACAGCCACACCCATAAGGAAGCCCGCTCCTCTGTGACATCACAAAGGAACACTTTAGCAACTCCCCTCTGAAATCGAGCATTTTTAGCCATCCCAAACTTCTTTCAGGTCTCACTTCCAAATGCGCAAACTTCAATATCTGAAACTTTGGCATCGTTTAACCCGAGAATATTACATTCTAACTGCATTTATAGGTCAGAAAAGCTTAATAGGTCCCCTTTAATATTTCTTAAAATATGGTTATACTAAAATGCCACACGGTAGACCCAAAAATATTCACATGCGTTAAGCATGCAGGAGGCTAAAGGCGGATCTTACTGATGCTGACTGCAACCAATGACCATCAGCAACAGTAGGCCTTAAGGGTGGAGCTTCAAGTTGTGTAATGGCATCAATCTAATACTGCTTACCATCCGTCTACAATCCATCAGTGCAAAATGTGACTACTTGTAATTCATCCCCAGTATAAATATTTAGTTTAGGAGTATATTTGTAACCGAATAATACAAAGAGATATTGTTTGTGGAATAAATTGTGCGAAAGTCAGAACTCAACAGTCTAAGCATACCTTTGGTGGATGAATGATGCAGAGCAAAGCTTGTTTTTAATATGCTTGTACTCTCTCTGGTCCATATCCCAGATGATTCCAGACAGAACAGAACAGGACGGACACCCTATGGATGTGAGCAGTCATGTGTAACGCAAAAGCTAATGAAGGAGATCAGAGTTATTGTTTGAGATGGTTCAAGGGTCATCTGAGCTGTTGCAGACATCGGCTCTCTGGACTGTCTGGGGACTGGCAACTGTCACTTTAGTCTAATCACCATCTGGTTGACAAAGTGGGAGCCAATTAAAGTTGTTCCCATTGTAATTGATTAGCGCAGTATCAGTTGTTTGCTTTGGGACTACAAACCTTTCTTTCAATGGATATTTAAAAGTACAACTTTGAGTTCCTAATACAAAAATCCAACTTGACAAATTGTCCCAAATGTAATGATAACCCTTGAGGGTAGGGATAAGATACATTGACACTCTATTCATAAAACAGCAGTTGTATGACATAAAACTGCAGTAACCCTTCTCTTGTAACATGATCTAGTGACCCAGTAATTTATTTAATTTTGGATAGGCCTGGAAATCTGGGAAAAGATAGTCCTCTACACTACACTGCCATCATGTGGTTAAACATGACAAGACTTGTGCTTCTCATTGAGCTGGTATAGTTAGTACATCCATCCGTTTTATTTATTTTTTTGCTTATCTAGGTCCGGGTCGTGGGGGCAGGAGTTTCAGTAGGGAGGCCCAGACTTCTTGCTCTTCTGCCACCTCTTCCAGTTCCACTGTAATAATAATAACTTTAATAACTACCTGTACCAGGTGTTGTTGGTTTTCTACTAAACTGTATACGTCACAGACTTCAAATGTCTAATCTTTGTGAAATTATTCCTTCATCTTGGTGTATAAATCATTTATTTTGGGATTGAGTCACTGTTTCTTGCCAAACACCTGTGATATACAATTGAACCACTGGGGGACGCTGTTTCCTCATGTGATGCACTCCTCCACAAGTGCTCCATGCAGTTATGCCAGGTGAATTTTCGCTACGATGAACACCAAGTTCACTGTATTTAATTCATCAAATAGCCTAATTTGAGTTGTTATGTGAAAGTGTTCGATTGCTTTTGTATTTGATCTGCTAGATAAGCTTAATTTTGATGCTTTTCCAAAGGCCATCCAGCTTAAATTGGCCTGAAACTTATATGTTTCACAGAACAATAAACCAAGTGCACAGTTTGCTGTGAATATTTAAAAAAAGCAATAATTGCTAAAGATTATATAATTAATTATAATGCACTTGTATCGGCCCCATTGGTCGATAATAAAGGGAAATGACCCAGTTGCAATTTCACTTAAGATGCTCAAGATGGCACCAAAGAACCACACAAGCTTTCTTTGCATTCATTTATTTATATGCAATCAATTATACAAGTATTTAGTCAATCAATCGGTTGATTTTCTTTTTTTTTAGTTTTAAAAACAAATACAATGAACTACCTAATTGTAAACATGTAACTATGCATGACAATTATATTATGTTTGCAGTATTATGAATTTTTATTGTTTTCCTCATTAAGCATTTATAGAAATTGGTTTATTCTAGCCAAATTATATTAAAAAAATAAAATGTCAGTATTTGGAGATATATGTTAACAAACAGGGACAATTAATCAAATAATCTTTGTGATGATTTACTTTGAAACATAACTGTATTGTCATAATATCTTTACTTTGAAACCTAACTGTATTGTCATAATATCTTTAATTGGCATTGTGAGGATGTTTGTTAGTAATGTTTGGTTTATACTTAAATACATAAATAAATACAGGATAAAATGGGCAATGTTCACATTAACTGGGGCTGATTTGGAGTGTGGCATTTAAAATCCAACAAAAACAAACTTAACCTGTGTTGTTCACTGAGATTTAGTTCCTTGTGCACACACACACACACACACCATCCCTCTTTTTCAGTTTTCTCTGAAGGCCCCTTTTGTAGGAGTAGAACTGCCCTGTGTTGACGCTGAAATGTAAAGAAGGCTTTCTTTTCAGACATGCAAGCGGCTGCTGAGCATCTGTTTAATTGTAAATGACACAAGGATTTTTAATGTATGTTTGATCAAAATCTGATATTCTCTATATTCTATAAAAGTGCATGATGGAAGCCTGGTTGTCATGGGAGTGCAGCCTCCAGGGGCCTTGCTAGTTAATGAAAAAGCTGTGATTCTCTACCATTCTTCGCCAGGTTCTTAGATCATATGTACTCTGTATATAGTCATAAAATACATCCGCACATACTAATGTACTGACCACTCGTTTGTGTTTTAATAACAGTGAGGAGGCATTAATTTTAGTAACTGAAAACAATTGGTCTATGTATTGTATGTTCTGTATAAAAAAAACACTTGGCAGTTCAAAAACCAGACAATTTAGGGTCAATAATTGTTTGAGACGGATTTCCTTATATTATCCACATCTGTACAGGAGTAGCTTGCACCAATGAAAAAACAGAAGGTAACTTGGCTTTGGGAGTGGAAGGTTCATGGTTTGAATCCTGCTCCAGACAAAAAAGACATAGTTGAAGAGATGTTTGTCTACTGTCAGAGTACCCTTGAGCAAAGTATGAGAGCCCCAGAGACTCAGTGGAGGAGCACAACACCATTTAAGTGCCCCAATGACTCTTGACAACATACATCATATACAGCCGCAACATAATTTAATTTAAATTTATATAATTAATATAAATTAAAAATCAAGTTAGGTTCCTACCTTTCATTCAACATTGTGTCTTTAAAACATAGCAAACGTAGTACTTTAGTAATTACACTATGTACAGGAAGCTGATGGTCATCACCAAGCAGTTCTTGAGTACCAAAACTATTGTATAATTTGGACATCATCAGACATCTTATATCACACAGCTCACACGGCACAGATAGAAGCTCATATCGTCTCCCAGGCACACTTTTAACTTCAAAGCGCAACGCACCCTTACGTCTCAGGAGGAATGGAGGCACCGCAGCAGTAGCCAGCCTTCACGACTTGGCCATGGTTAACTATGACTGCAGGCTGGAGCACCTCCCCGTGCCTCTTCATACCAGAGCAGAAGGGTGATGCGGTGAGGGGGGTGGGGTGGGGGGGGGGGGGGGGCAGTCGGTGTCCTGTTGCTCCACAGCACACCACCTTCCTCGCCACCATATAACGTGTCCCTTGAAACAGAAGCTCATTATGCACCCTTAACAAGGCCACACTTGTTGAGAACAGTGCCTGTGCAATCATAAGCATAAGTAACCAGTATACCAAGGGGGGGGGGGGGCTTGAACAGGTTGCTGTGTGTTTTATTTTTTTGAATGTCACATTTAATCACAAAGAAAAATATTTTTCAACATTTGGAAACGTTCAATTGCAGTGATATAGGAGGAAAAAAATTGAAGTAATATTTGAGGTATCTGTGCACATTGCAAGCATTGGTCAGGTCCTGAAAGTATCCCCGATTCCCTTTTGGAATTGGTGTTCAGCTCAAAGGAACAATATGGTGGATTTACTTTATTATGAACAAAGCCTTTGTCTGAGGTTCTCACTCACTGAACAGGGGTCCAGAGTCCAGGAGCAGCTTTGAACTTTCAGGTCAAAGACATCATAGAAGCAGCTCTGTTTCACATTCATCTTGTTACCTTACAGAAAAGGCTTGTCACATTTGTCCTTTTGATTGTCCTCTTATTTCTTTAAAGGTCTGACTGCAACCATAGGTCAGCTAAGGTGCTTTTATGTGCACAAAACAAATGTTGTCTTCTTAGCCCAGAACCAAACACAGTGACTACTAAAAAAAACATAAACACAGAAAAGGTATGCATTGATAGAAACCACTGCTATGAAATGTGCAAAGCAAGCCCACCACACAGACGAGTTCTTCTTTTCATGTTAAGTCGTTCAGCTAGCCCGTGGATGTTTTAAAACCTGTAAAACTTAGCCAAGCACTTTTTTCTCTTTACATCAGAGTAATTTGCTGCTGCAGTTCTGCTTATGATTTTTTTTTTTTTTACCCCCAATCAAAGCTCTGTCTCCTGGTTCCACAGTTTTTGAGTGGCCATCATAGCATGCCACAACTGAGCCCTGTTGACTCCATCAGATATGGCATTTGTTGCTGCTCCATTTGCTGTGATGAGTTCAATGACAGTTTGACTGCCTTTGGCAAGGTGTTCAACCCTGATTAATAATGACACAGTTTTGGACAAGCAGTGTTCCTCAATGAAAGAAGTAAATATGAAGATATGGCAGTTTACATTTCCCCCCTATTAGACGCACAGTCCTAAGTAAACAAACAGCACATATGAGATTTACAATCAATCAATCATGGAAGACACATCCTTTGGCTCCAGGCTATTATTGCTAGGATCAACCTGTGTGTGTAGGCTAGTATTGACATTCTTAGTTTGATGATCTATTCTCAGATGAGAGGAAGAAGACCAGTGCATATCAAAGTCAAAACGAAACACAAGGTTGGTACCACGCCGTCGTCCTATAGTCCATTTCAACATTTTCATCTCATTCATTTTGAATTTAAAGCAGGACTTATTCAAATCAATTTTCCTGATTGACAAATTGAATCCAACAAAGAGAAGAATTTCAAAGTTGCAAAGTTGGCAAAGCTGTATAAGATATAAAAAAATACGGGTGTATAAATATGAAAATATGACAATGTCGAGCCAGAGGATGTGGCAACAGCTGTACTCCTGAAAATGGGTGGAGTTTAAATACTAAGTCTATTTATTTAAGTCTGAAAATTGACATGGATTGATCAGAAATATTGTTTATTATTCAACTGTATGTGTTCTGTGTATCTGTGTTGGTGATCTGAAAGACTTTATTATTTATTTTTTTAATGATCTGTTTCAAGTTGGTGACTCATACAAACATCCAGTGATGGCAAACAGGGAAATATATAGGAGGTAAATATTACAAACATTAACTGCTCAAAAATGAAACATATTTAGTTATTTTTCAGTATATCAATTACATTGCAGAACACGAACAAACATGCTATTTCACTGCCAAAATGTGAAATAAAAAGAAGGGAATTTTGAGATAAATACAATTTTCAACCTTTGAGAATATTTTTAATGCCACAAAAATTCCACACAGGACTCAGAAATGTGTGAATCACAATATGGGGGGGAACAATGGCGCTTGTTGGAGGCCTGTGTTCGCCACATGCTTTTATATTTGTTAGGGATGAGCGAGTACACTACTATAAATATATCTAGTATCTATATATCTATCTAGCTATATGTGTGCTGTGTATACATGTATGTGATCTGTAGGACTTCTATAGAAATTGATGAGTCATGCAAACATGCAATAGAGAAATAGAGAGTAGTATGCAATGGAACAGAAAGTCGGCCATGTTGGTATGCAAGTTAGTACATTAGTACATTAAATCATGGGAATTGAATATTATGTGTTAGTCCCGCAGTGCGTGGGATGCTTTGTGTGTGTGTGTGTGTGTGTGTGTGTCCATTCTCCTCTGCAGAGTGGTTACACACCTGGAAGGTGCATCTCAGGTGTGCTTAATTGCCAATCAGGTGGAGCTGGCATATAAGAGGCAGCCAGCGAGTTGTGCTGCTCTCCTTTGTGTTGAGTGCACAGCCATTTTGTTTCAGCTATTTTTGTTTCACCAGTTTCTTTTGTGTCCTGGTATTGAGGATTTCTTTTTGTTTTCTGTTGCTCCTGGAATTAAATACTTGATGTACTTTGACCTGATAATGTGCTACCTTTTCCCTTGCCTGGTATTTTGTTTTTACACTTTTGTTATGCCCCATCTAGTCCTAGACACCAACATATGGAACATAAATATGGAAGTGCAAGTATTTTAAGCACAAGTCGTAATATAGTGTAGAAATGCAAACTATAATCATGTAGCATGTGACTTTATTCAGATACACAGTTGACTACATTAACTGTTCTGTTGAACCACAACTGGTCAGCGATTTTTCAATTTGTAAAATTTTGGTAAATTACTCAGTATTAACACTGTGTGTTATTTTATGTCATGATTCTTGTGGATTTTTCCTTCTCTGGTGTAAGAGTACCAACAGTTTTGATCATGTGTGCATGCAGTAAATATGCACAAAACATTTCAGGTGGCAGAACATACATATACAATATGCATATTTTACAACAATAGAATCTTCACTCCAAGGAGAAATTGTATTCGGACAACTTCTCTTTATTTCACTTTCATATTATGGAGAACCTCTACATGATATGAACTTTTTTATAAAAATAAATATAAACTGCATAATATAAATTTTGCCTTGACGCATTGGAGTAACTTCCATGACTGTATACATGCATATTATTTCTTCTGCAGCCGGTTCAGGCATGTGTGGGGTACACATATACTCTCTGCAAGCTGCTTTGTTTTGATGTTTTTTATTACTTTAAGTTGTGACTATTCAACATAACTTTGTTTCATCAATGAAATTCCATTACTGGCAAATGAATAAACTAATATTCATTAGATACATTCTTAAAACTTTCAGATGTGAATGATGCAAACTTTCAGTATGTCTTGGGGGATGCTCAGGGTTAGTATTTGGTGGACGACTATAACAAGGCCTTTGATGTAGCTAGTATTCTCTTCACCCACCGAGAGCATCAACGTTTAATGAGATATGATATCAGGTTTTTTGGGGCTGTGAACATTTCTAATAAACCAACAGATAATGAGATCACATCAGAGCACATTGTCACCTGTGTGTTCAAAGCCAAATATTTATGGTGTGTATTAGTGTCATGTGATATGTTGTTAAAATGTCCATCAAAATGGACAATCTGACTCCTTCCTAATCACACCACACACTGTATGTCATGGGAAGAAAGTGCCTGAAGGCAGAAAGTAGTGCATAATGTATATGTCTCCAGGTCAGGTATAAGATCACATGAAGATGCATTACTCTCCCAACAGTTTAATGTCTTGATGTTCTGTTCACAACAGTGCCACAACAGACAAGATGAAAACATGTACACATCTTAATTTTGGTTATTAAAGAGGACCTATTATGCTAATTATCCAGCCCTTTGTACTGAGTTGTGGATTCCTATAGAGCAGCTACACACAATAACCCGCACAGAAAGTGCCCTAGATCTTCCAGAATCTGCACCTACTCGAGTTGTATTTCCTTGGATTTCCAAAATGATTTAATTTATTCCACCCACAGCCCACCTCTGGGCACACCCACTCTGCTGTGATTGGTCACACTCTCAAGTGCTACCGAAGACTTCCGGAAGACTGCCGAACCCCACTGTTTAATTTTGTCAGTATAGGATTTGTTAATATTGAATAACCCCTTTGGGGAGGCACTTGAAAAGTGTTTAGGAGCTCATTAGTAGCTCATGAGCTACTGGCTGGAGACCCTGACTTACCAGGTATGCTATCTAAGAGTGGTAACGTAGCTCCAGGTTTATTGAGTGCAGACAATCCTGACAGAACATCAGTTGTGTATATTTGGTCATTGAACATTTTTTGCAGAAGTACCTGTGTTTAAAAAGTAGATTTCCATGCATGCAGGTAAGGCACTCCTTGTATGCACACTCTATAATGCTACGACTTACTTGCACAAAATAAACATAGTTAGGACACTGGTAAATTGTTACTTACAGCTTGCGTGTCTGACTCTTCAAAATGACCAAGTAATGTTGGAAAGGCATTATTAGACTTCAGCAACACTTTGGCAGATAGTCCAGCTTCACCCATGTTCACAAAACAGTCCCATTTTTTGCTCTTGCTTCGACCACTGATGTGTGATTGTTGCCTCTTTAAGGAAGTTCTAATCTGAACATTTCCTGGAAACCATTAGCGTTAGCTCCATGCTAACACGGTCAATCAAATCTTCAGACGTGGCAACAGCAAACGGCCATGTTAGGAAGTACGGCTCACTGTGGTCGTGTTAAAATGCTACAAAACTGAACATCAGAGCCATTCTAAACTTATTTCAGTGCTCACTTCCAAATGCGCAAACCTCCATCCATCCTTCCAGGGTATGCTGGAGCCTATCCCAGCTGACTTCAGGCGAGAGGTGGGGTACACCCTGGACTGGTCGCCAGCCAATCACAGTGTGCAAACCTCATTATCTTAAACTTTGGCATAGTTCATTCATTCATTCATTTTCTCCCGCTTTTTCCTCACGAGGGTCGCAGGGGGATCTGGAGCCGATCCCAGCTGTCTTCGGGTGAGAGGTGGGGTACACCCTGGACTGGTTGCCAGCCAATCAGAGGGCACATATAGACAAACAACCATTCACACTCACATTCATACCTATGGACAATTTGGAGTCACTTATAATACAACATTGTAACATTTTAATCTCTCAGTACATACTTTATTTACAATACAATACACAAGCATATTTTTTAGCATCTTTACAACAATGTGTGTGTTTGTGTTGTGGAGACCGAGAGCGAGAGAGCACATAAGAACACGTGTGACAGCTAACTGTGACACTGCAGGTGTTTAAACTGTGGTGATGTAATTGGTCACAAGGGGAGTAGAAACAAGAGCTTCACAGTCCTTGATTTGATCCCTTGGTTATTGATTTCTCAGTCTGCTTCTAACAGAAATAATTGCCACATGTAATGTATTATTCAATTACAAGACACTGCTCTCAAGTTTGGGTTTGATGGTCCTTTTTGAATCACTGAGACCTATAGATTATTCAACAATGTCAGCCCATTAAGTCGAGCGAATATTAAAGGTATGCGTTAATCCAGCCTATTTATTAGAAACTGTGACATTTCCAAAGTTTCTCGTTTTTAGTCTTTGTGTAGTTGAAAGAACATGACTGTCTTTGAGTCAGGTTGAGGAATATTCTGTTTTTCCGACTCTCATGCATGCGTTATTTGAGCAAGTTTCTCAGTCAAGTTATGTGCTGTCTGCCTTGGTTAGGAACTGTTTCTGCTCAAACGTGTGTAACGCAAACATGTGCATTATTTTGTCTGTTGTCAGCTACTGTAAGAGCAACTTTGCAAAGTTTAGCTATGAACATTAGCTATCACAGAATGCAATAGTTGATTGCTTCTCTGAAACTGCTTTTGTGCAAGACTTGAAGCCATGAAGGTCAATCATCTGTTCTTTTAAACCTGTACTGGTAACATATGCTAGTTTAGTCGGTAGTGTTCTTATATATTTTAGTTTACAAACAAAACTAAGTGCAATTTCTAATTGAAGAGGGACTGAATTGGGTGTTTTTGGACTCAATGTAATACCCTGATTACCCCCATAACCTAAAATAACCTAAAAATAATAAGTAAACCGGAACTGTAGGCTGCACGATTCTGTAAAAAAAAAAAAAATATCATGATTTTTGTTTTTGCAGCCGCACACACGAGTGCTGCCTTCTTACACAATGCCCCCTCTACATACTGTAATCCTAATGGTGATGTAGCCACAGAAACAGGGTGTCGCTATCTTCCATTACATGTATTCTGTACTGTATATACCGTATGTGTACATTTTATGCTTTATTATACCGTATTCATAAATTGTTATGGGTGCCTGAGATGTGTTCTCTGAAAAAAAATGACCAAAAAATTGAGCAAAAAATTTGCTGAATTGGAACTGTGCTGGGTTCTAGTATGTCATTTTTTTCCCCTGACAAATTCAACCACATTGAAATTTGAGCACTCCGGTTTCCTCCCACATTCCAAAAACATGCTAGGTTAATTGGTGACTCCAAATTGTCCATAGGTATGAATGTGAGTGTGAATGGTTGTTTGTCTATATGTGCGCTGTGATTGGCTGGCGACCAGTCCAGGGTGTACCCCGCCTCTCGCCGAAAGACAGCTGGGATAGGCTCCAGCACCCTCAGCGACCCTCGTGAGGAAAAAGCGGTAGAAAATGAATGAATGAATGAAATTTGAGCTAGATTGGTTGACAAATGTGGCCTCGCCATTAAGCGAAAGGTTTTTGCAGGAGGTTTTTGCATTAACTTAACAACCAATTTTCCATAAGACCATTTATCTAATGATGATAAAACTTTGAGTATACCTGTATTACATGTACACTACGGTGGCATGGCTTCCAAAGTAGTAAAACCTATTCGGGGAGCCACAAATGTAATTTTATCCATCCATATTCGATACTGCTTATCCTCACGAAGGTCGCGGGAATGCTGGAGCCTATCCCAGCTGTCTTCGGGCGAGAGGCGGGGTACACCCTGGACTGGTCGCCAGCCAATCACAGGGCACATATAGACAAACAACCATTCACACTCACATTCATACCTATGGACAATTTGGAGAAATGTAATTTTAGTCATGTGAAAAAAATTCAATACCACGGGGTGTCCTAATTTTATCATGTGATGTAACTACTGTAATGTCTTAGAATGTACATCAGTTCTAATAGTCAGTGATTGACATTCATTCTGCCCAATAGATCAGATCAATTCCAGTGTTTACAGTAAATCTAAACTTATCTGTTTCTGTGCAGCCCTTATGCGACACCATTTTAATGATCATTCATCCAGCACTTGTTTATAGCTCAGCTTCCCTGTCATGTTCTTTTAACACCAACTGCTGTTAATATTTATCGTCAGTTTTAATTGGTTTGATGTCACTACACTGGCACTGCTGTCGGCTTACTTGTTCAAGTGGCCTTGGTGTTGTTTCAAAAGTCTTTATTAACGTGACAGTGGAGCCCCGTTCATTAAAGTTTCACTTTTCATTTTCATCAGCATGAGACGGATTCTATAAATGCACGAGAGCTGAGGAAGAGTGGATCCCTGCGAGCTATCACAGGGGAGGTGCACAGTCTGTATAAATTATCAGCAATATGAACTGGATCGAAGATGTTAATTGCACCAATGGCTAGTTATGTGCGGAATTGCTATGCATTACATGCAGCGATAATAAAAATGAATTTTTGAACAAAGAGATCTTAAAATAATATCTGCTCTACTGAGAATACCCACATCAAAAGAATAATTCAAAGCTTTGAAATGTATCTTTGTGGTCCGAAATGTTAAGCTCTAGCCTTGTGAAAATGTACACAATTCTGGTTTTGTCAAAGAAAAAAAAAAAAAAAACACAAAACCCGAGTTAATTAACAGTTAATACTGGCCGTTTCAACTTTAATTTGACTTTCAAATATTAGCTCTTATATATAAACTTTGCTTCTGGCATCTGCAAATTAGGTTTAGTGTATCTGCACTAATTAGGCGTCATTGAGTCCATGATAGCCACACACAATAATGTGAATAATTCAGTAGAGAGATATATTTATGTAATTAATTGTTGATCACACTGTATTAAATTGATCTAGAGCACCTTCACAGTTAGGGACTTAAAACATATGTGTGTAGAATGTTTATGATTGATTTTCTTCTCAGTGTTCTGTTTTTTTTTTTTTTTTTAACAATCCTTAATCTTACATTGTCAACAGTAAGAATCCCAATTTGGTATTTCATCCATCTGACAATCCCACCTAAAATCACTCCCCTGCCTTTCTCTAACGAGGTTGAGAATTAGTAAACCTGCCTCCCAGCTCTCAAATGTTCCTTTCCTCCACCCATTTGCCCTCCTATCTCCATCCTCCTGCCATCTCTCTGTCAACAGTGGTTTTGCCTCTTACCACAGATCAAACGCACCTGCCAAGCCCTGCTAACATTCCTGGGCATGTTCACTAATTACCCACAAAGCCTTGCAGATTTATACCCCAAATAGGGGATTTGCCTCAAATCAAGGGCGGGTTTGAATTGGGATTACAATGGTTTTTATTTGCTCATTTGGGGAACACCCTCCTGGGACCATGTTATTATAGATCACTTACAGCTAATAGACCTCCTTTTTGTTCTTTTATGTATAATATTGCAAATAAGCATCCCCCATTGTATTCTCTATTTTGCATATTAAACACAAGCGCAGTAAAGAGCATTGTCCTAACTGACAATTTGTAGCGCACCTAATTAGGGAAAAGCTACACAATTCTATATTCACAATAGAGGCACAATCAGACAAGATGAAAACATGTACACATCATCTTAATGTCATTAATGTTATTAAAGAGGACTTATGATGCTAATTATTCAGCCCTTTTGTACTGAGTTGTGGAACCCCTGCAGAAAGCTTTCTAGATCTTTCAGAATCTGCACCTTTCCAAAATGGTCTGTTTTAATTTGAATTGTTGTTGTGGTTGTCGCTAGTTATAATAAGCTTGCAAACACCAATATCGAATGCAGCTCATGCAGCTATGATATAAGATAGTATTTCTATCCGTTTCGTTTTGAGTGTGACCCTCTGGAACAAATTAATAACTTTAACCAAGGCACCACTGTATACTAAAAGTGTTTTGCGTTAACATTTTTGCTTGATTGAAATTAACTAATTACATTTATTATTATAATTATTATTATTTTCAATGGATGATGGCCACTGCTGTCGATCAAGAACGAGAAGGCTCAAGTGTGGCGTTGGTGTGAGAGATATGAAGGTAGCCTCAAGCGTAAGTGGTAGAATGAATGTGAATGGCCAGTTCGTAAAGTGACATTAAATGTTTAACGACAGCTTCAGTTGTTCAGCTGATGGTATTTCCCATTTATTGCTTAGTTTTTAAAAAATGTTTTAAGCTTCTTGCTCAAGTAAGTCAAGACACAACCGGTTGTTCATCAAATGTGTGTGTGTGTGTAAAAACCTATTACATAGCCTTAATTTGAATTTTGGATGCCTTGAAAAAGTATTTAATAAAACTGTACCTTAAAATGTGCCTTAAATGTACCTTTTGGATTTGTGTGTACTTCTGGTACTTACAGCATTTTTATTTTGCATTACTTCTTAATCCTATAGCGTCCATGTGATGTAGTATTTTTAATTTGCTGCATTTTCCCATGGTGTGTGTTTTGTAGTGTAGATTTGTAGTGTAGATTGGTGTGTTTTTGGAACATTTCTGTGTTCGGAGCATTTGGACATTGCTGTGAGTTTACCCCCGTAGGCCATTGTAAATCACACATAGCCACCCCCCCCCCCCCCCCCCTGCACACGCATCCACACATCACACAATAAGAGATTTTCAAAGCAGAAGAATAAGTAATGCAGACACCACATGTCTGTAACCTGACAGAAACAATCCTCAGAGCTTCTCTTCAAAAGCAAATGAAGAGTCTTAATAAAGGCTTTCATAAAATGATCTCCTTTTAAGTGAGGCACCTTCCTTCCTTTACCATTCAACCCCCTGGTGAGCAAAACCTCACCGCATCAGTCTGACTTCCACCAATCAATAAGCTCTCTTTAAGGCGTAGTTATGCTTCCCCATTGCAGCATCACATTGTTTTTACACCAGAATGAGCACATACTTATCTAGATTTTTCTGCCTGCTGATAAATAAAGCACTAAAGTTCATGACCTGAATGTGGTTGTAGCAGGTTATTGCTTCACAGGTTTCATAGGAAGGCCTTATCTTGCATATCATTTACCGGTCAAAAAAAGACAATTTAGAGTAAGTGTTGTTGACTGGAATATAATCACTATAACTGAGACTGTGTGACTGTGTCATCGAAGACCAGATGGTGGAGCTAAAAACTCAGAAGAGAACAAGGCTTGTTTTCACATGTTCCTTCTCTTTCAGTTCTTGATTAGATTTGGAGAGCATATGTATGTGAGTACTGTGGTCTGTACTGTGTGTGTGTGTGTGTGTGTGTGTGTGTGTGTGTTTACACCCGGATAAACAACACTTACTGTAGAAATGAAACACGGCTCATTTTGTAGTTCTTGGCTATGGATGAATAATGGCTGAATTCAACTCTGCTGAAACAGGAACACATTCCACAATCTGCAGAGCTATTAAGTAGTGAAAAAAATACACATACATACATTTATAATTAAAAGAATTCAATGCTTAACTATCTGTGTTGATACATTGATGCTTTGAAGTGCTATGTAATTTCATCTCATGCTATACCGTATTGTAAATTTGCATCAAAAACACTGAGTGAAAGAGTATTGAATTTGATACAGAAAAAAGTTTTTGTTTGCAGATAAAAAGCGTCAGGCGTTGATTCGGTAAGCAAATACAGGCAGTCCAGACTTTAGCTTGCGGGAGTGCCAAGAAGATAGAGCCTGGAGACCCTCTTTTGTCGTTAAAGTCTCATGTTTGGTATCACTTGGCCTTCTCAGCGAGCTATATAAACAGACAAAGACCACTGGATAGTGTTTATTGTCCCTTGGCATATTGTAACAATAAAATGCATATATTATTAATGACATATATTATAATAATTACATTTTCCACCTATAACACAAACACATACTGTATATGTTGACTTACACTGGATTGGTTTTAGCATCTTAAATGCACAAAATGTACCAAAGGGGTTTTTTTCAGTCTTCAATTTTTCTGTATGTTATATGTGTGTTTAGAATTGAGAAATGTAGTTTTTTTATGTTTCATTTTTAAACTCATCAAAAGCTGTTTTTCAAAAGCAAACATATTTTTGTACTGTATTTTGTTCCCTGAGTGTATTATGTCAAACTTTATGTCATTGTATGGTCATATCACCTCGTAATAATAATAATAATAATAATAATAATAGTAATAATAATAATACATTTTATTTGTATAAAAAATACAAAATACTCAAAGACACTCAACAGAAGAATGGAGTTGAATAAAAGCAAGCAAACAGAGTAGAAGACACACCAAAATACAACATTAATTTGTTAATACACAGTTAAAACATGTGAAAAAGCGGGGCGGGGCACAGTAGTCAGACATAAAAAGTTGAACATTAAAAACAGATTTAAAGAGGTGGGTTTTTAGTTTTTTTTTTGAAACTGGGAAAGTCAGGGCAAGCACGGAGTGAATGGGGCAAAGAGTTCCAGAGGGTGGGGGCAGCGATGGAGAAGGCTCGTACTTCAGTACGTGACAAAAAAATAAAAAATACAAATAAAAAAATAAAAAACAACAACAAAAAAACTTAAACAATATTAGGAAAGCAGGAAGTGAACAAATGTAACAGTTACTGATTGTAAAAGTAGGGTAGGATTTAATAAGCTTTGCTTCTTCCTACTCCTTTTGGACATGTGGAACTGTGAACTGATTATGTGATGCATTCAATTGTAATCTGATGCATGTTCAAATGAAATAAAACTATTACCATGATCTTAAAATGAGATACTGTGATTATGTACTGTATTATTAGTAATTATTACTGTGCAATGTTCAGGTGTTTGGACAAAAGAAGAATTAAGCAGTAGATTAAATGATATTTCATTCCAAATGCATGCTGCTGTGTCTACGAGCTTTAATTGTTGACATTTAAAGGAATTTTTTTGTATGCATCTCCACTGTTTATGTAGATAACATTCCACTTAATTCCAAACTCTCCTTAATGTCTATCTCGGGGATATTCGGGTCAAATAAGAGGCACACAAACAATCAACTCTGTACAGAATGTTGAGACATCTGTGGATTTATTCACCCGTGTCCCACTCGGACCCTAAGGCCATCACAAACACCTGATGGCTTTACCTGGTGGCCCTTCACTCACTCACTGGATTGACATATCATGTTGTTAGATTTGGCAGGTGTTCATTCCGTGGAGCATCGGTAGCAGGCTTTCCATTTTATCAGCCCCTGGTTGGGGCACTGGCCAAAATAATTCTGCTGCAATTACCATATGTTGTGATTGTGTTTTTTGGAGCAACACTATAACATCTGTGTTATACTGGCATCCGGGGGCACACTGCAAGAAACTTCCCCACTCTACATTCTTCTTTGCATCTACTTAACATGTGTTCCCTGCAGTACTGATTTGGACACTATTTCGGAGCAAAGTTAAGTTCCTACATTTACATTCAAATCATTGGTGTTCCTTAAACACTTTTACACAGCAGCGTTGCATTAACGGAACACATTAAACAACAAACAGACACATTTACTGATGGAAGCCTCAATGAATTACATCAAATTGGCAAATGAGAGCCGCTTCCAAATGAAGACCACATTAGAGGATTCACTGGCCTACACAATTAATTATCTCCACAAACCTGTAACATCCATCAACTCCACAGCAAAGCAGGTAGGAAGTTAACATGGCATCCACCAGGGACCGGGATGAGGCAGCCAAATGGCTGGTGGTGAGCCGGTCGGTGTCAGTGAGGTCTCCGAGTGATGGTGCTGTGCTGGACTGTCATTTAACAACTCAAATTCAATGTATTTGTTATCGACATAATGCCGACCATGATTTTGGCTTAGCACCTTCACTTGTCATAATGAACCCCCCTGAATATCATAAAATAAATAATAATACTTGTCCATTTTACTGTATTTTCTTTATGATTCCAATCATTTTTAAACATTTTCTTAAGGAAAAATCACAGGATATATTACATATTATAATTTACAGTTCCATATGTTCAAAAAGGGGGCGGCATGGCGGTCTAGTGGTTAGCACGCAGACCTCACAGCTAGGAGACCAGGGTTCAATTCCACCCTCGGTCATTTCTGTGTGGAGTTTGCATGTTCTCCCTGTGCATGCGTGGGTTTTCTCCGGGTACTCCGGTTTCTTCTTAGTCATTTTTTTCACACGACTAAAATTAAATTGAATGTGAATGTGAGTGTGAATGGTTGTTTGTCTATATGTGCCCTGTGATTGGCTGGCTACCAGTCCAGGGTGTACCCCGCCTCTCGCCCAAAGACAGCTGGGATAGGCTCCAGCACCCCTGCGACCCTCATGAGGAAAAAGTGGTAGAAAATGAATGAATGAATGTCCAAAAAGGAGTAGAAAGAAGTAAAGCTTTGCTCATTCATTCATTTTCTATACTGCTTATCCTCACAAGGGTTCGGGGCATGCTGGAGCCTATCCCAGCTGTCTTCGGGCGAGAGGCGGGGTACACACTAGACTGGTTATTATACATCATGACTTTCTACAGCCTGGTAATGTCTTTAATGTAAATGTGACATCATTATTCTTTCTAATCAATCATATACACAGAAATGTCATATGGGAAACACTTGCGATACTGATGCTAAATTTGGTTGCTAGCAAGAATGGCCAGAATGTAAGGGATGTCTGCATCAATAATAAGTTCAGAATTATTTTTATTATCTTGTTTTGCATGAAATATTATTTTTATTCTTTGTTAAATGTAATTAAATGTTAATATTTGTGTGTGTCTGGAACGTATAGGTGGGATTTCCATTACTTCCTATTGGAAGAATTGCCTTGGTTTTGTTTTTTTTGTTTTTTTTTTATTAATGATGAAAACTGAGTTTCCACGGTAGTAGTTATACTCAACATTCTGTCATTTTGAATTAAATCAAAGGAGGACATTTAGGCAAAGACTTTCACATACAGTAGTTTCTGTAAACAGGAAAAAAAATATTACGTTCCTCTTGTTTAGGCTCAGTCCCGTTTACCACGTCTGGCCATGCCCTTGCAGTAAATCAAACTTTACAAGGCAAGATGGATTTCTCTCGTCTCAGATTTATTATCTTTGACATGAACACATGAGGGGGCGTTTAAGTCAATTATGCCGGCATTGCTACCTCGCTAATTCATCAGAGCCAGAGTAATTAATATTTCAATTAACTGAATTTGTAAAAAAAAATGAAGCTCTTAATAGCTTTCTGTACAGTCCATGAATGAGTCAATGACAGTACTCTCACCAATGCTTACTGAGAGGTACCAAAGGTAAAGAAATAGTAGGGCTGTCAAATGATTAAGATGTTCGGATCGGATTAATCACAGATTTGGGTTTTAACTGATTAATCATGATTAATCTCATTAGTAACTATGTCTGAAATGTGCCAATTTTTCTGTATTCTGTAGTCTCTTTAATAGTAGTATTAGTAGTCGCTTTACTAGAAGTAGTACATTTGAAAACATTTTAAATCACGTTATTATGAGCAATGAACAATGGAGGATTGTGTTCAGAGACATCACGTCATTTAAGGTAAATGTAATTTTTTTCAGTGTAATTACCAGCATACTTAAATGTAGCAAATTGTACATCTGAATGAACACTGTTTTCAAGAAAATATTCAGTTTTTATATTACTATTTCGTAGCGCGCAGACCTCATAGCTAGGAGGACCAGGGTTCGATTCCACCCTCTGCCATCACTGTGTGGAGTTTGCATGTTCTCCCCGTGCATGCATGGGTTTTCTCCGGGTACTCCGGTTTCCTCCCACATTCCAAAAACATGCTAGGTTAATTGGTGACTCCAAATTGTCCATAGGTGTGAATGTGAGTGTGAATGGTTGTTTGTCTATATGTGCCCTGTGATTGACTGGCGACTAGTCCAGGTTGTACCCCGCCTCTCGCCCGAAGACAGCTGGGATAGGCTCCAGCACCCCCGCCACCCTCATGAGGAAAAAACGGTAGAAAATGAATGAATGAATGAATGAATATTACTATTTCAAAAGATTGCATCTTGAAAATGGTTAGAGATAAAGGCATACTTTAAACGAGAAAAAAAGTTTGTGACGGAAGTAAACATGCTCATCAAAATGTCTGATCCACTTGTCATACTCTTCTTCTGTTTCCTGTCATGCAAACACAGCCATCATCATTTACAGTGGAATTTTGAACTCCCTTCTCCACTATTAGAAGAAGTGCTGCACATTCTGCCAAGACTGTTTTTTTTTAAAATCCCCCACTTCGTACCCACCACCACCACCACCATTTCCATAGTTTTGACCACCGTTGCTTCATGCACCGTATGTTGTCTTTTACATATGCTTTTCAAACTGTCTTGTTCCCAACAAATCATTGACAAATCTCTCATTTCAAGTGTATAATTAGGGAACCCAAACACATTGTTAACTTCAATTTGAATAGCACTTAACACTGGAAGAATCATGTTGGAGAAAAGAGTACATCAAAGCAAGCTAGATGAAATAAGCGACAGGCAGAAGAATATTCCGATTCCAAATATTGTGCCTTTTAATAAGGCTTTCTATAGATGACAAGGAGAGAATAGTTAAACTGTCATGGTTTGTCAAATACTTGCTTTGTGGAATACTTGCTTAATTAATGCGAATGCAGTCAGAATCCATTCGTGAATTTGTACCACTATAAGATGTTAATCATATCCAATCATGCACAGGCGTTCTCTTGAAAATATGTCTGTTTGCCTTAAATATCAGCTATTGCTGTACATGTCAGGAACACTCAGATCAAGTAAACGTAATTTCACAGATTCCTTTACAAATTGTAAACCACACTTTTATTTTTAGAGAAACATTTTCAATGCCAGGGGTGTCTATGATTAAACATTTTGTTCAAATTAATCACAGTTTTCAAATGAATTAATCATGATTGATCACCGTTTGGCATTATGTTTGATATATGCCCATTTGTGCTGTATAAAGCAAGATAAATGACAGGACATGATATATAAATGTGTATGTAATAACAGCTTCAAATGAACAGAAAGTTTAAATCAATCATCAAATTATTTGCCTAACTGACCTTTTATGCTCATTTTTCAGCACTTTATATTGATTTGTGGACTCCTATAGAGTAGGTAAACACTTGTGTAAACACAAGCTTTATAGTTCTTCCAGAATCTGCACCTATTCAGCTGTATTTTTTGGATGTTGTGGTTCCTGTAAACAACCATCTGTTTTAATTTATTTCATCTACATCGGGCCTGCAGGCACGCCCACTCCACTGTGGGTGGTCACACTCACCCACTAGCTGCAAACGGTATAGGACTTGATAATAAACAGCGATGTATCTTTTTAAAATGCCGGCTTTTAACATACAGCCGTATGTGTTGGATTCCGAATCCGGTCCGGAAGGAGAAACTGGACAGTTTGATGTTTCTCAAGAAACAAGTTTACTTCAAGACGTTTCTCAATGGTAAGTAGCTCTAGCATCTGCAACGTCTAATGTGGCAACTAATTGTGGTGGAAAACACAAAATAAACACAGGTAGGACACTGATAAATTGTTACTCACTGCTTGCTCTTCTGACTCTTTCACGCCACCAAGTAACATTGGAAAGTTTGCCGGCTAGTCCAGCTGCATACTGGCCCATGTTCACAACGCAGTCCAGTGTGAAATGCTGTTGACAAATTAAAATGCATTTCTTTAAACTATAGAGAATCAGGAACTCCTCTGCGAGCCATTGCTAGCAAGTAAACAGAGGAGCAGAGCTTGGAGAAGGGCGGGGAAACAGAGTTTGGGGAAGGCAGAGAGCTTTGCCGACTTACAGCCATGCCCATATAAGGAATCCTGCCCCTCTGTGACATCACAAAGGGGCAGTTTTACCACGCCTTTTGAAACCGAGCGTTTTGAGCCATCCCAAACTTCTTTTAGGGCTCACTTCCAAATGCTCAAACCTCATTATCTGAAACTTTGGGATCGTTTAACACGAGAATACATTCTAAGTGGAATACATTCTAACTAGATTTATAGGTCAGAAAAGTGGAAAAAGCACAATATGTCCCTTGTAAAGCAATAGTAGCAAAATCACACTTTAATCATGTTATTATGAGCTATGAAGGACTGCATTCAGGGCCACCATGTAACTTAAGTTGAATTCACATGTTTGAAGTGTCGATGTATTTTCCTGGCTTTCTGAGCATAGTACTTCGGCAATCAGAATTAAGTTAGAGGTCTGAATATCTATTTACTTCTTTTCTTTGTCTTTTGCCTACGATATCGCTTATCAACAATAATTTGTTTTACAATTATTGTCCTGCAACATTTGTTATTGTTACAGGTCTATGTTCAAGTTACAAAACAATGTCAGACAGTGTGGGGACAATAAATATGCAACATAACAGAGAAATGTGGCTTGACATGATACGCATGTGTTAATGATGGTAAAAATAAAAATAAATGACTTACCGCCGTTAACACGCTATTTTTTTTTACAGCCCTGGTTTTGATTCATTGTAATGATATGCAGTTGTAGTTTAGTTTTTTTCACTGGTAAGCAATAGTGTAATGTGATGAACTCCCTTGACAGCAACAAGAAACATAAAGATCAACTGAGCATAAACAAGCTGGAAAATGTTCCCATTCATATTCAATTTAAAAATTCCTATCTCTGTGTGTGTGTGTGTGTGTGTGTGCATGGTGATCGCATCCTACCGATTGCCTGCGCTTGAAGTACTGTAGATTGCCGCCTTTGACATTTTCCCATTGTGCATGGTGCTGCAGCAGGCAATAATTAAATATCAGGTGCATAAGCTGCTCTTTAATTTGACATGTGTGCTCGAGGCAATAAACACATGTGGTGCAGTGGGGGCTGCATAATTGCAGGGGAATAAAATATCATATCAAGAGTGAGAGGATCATTGTATCAGGTACCCGATGACAGCTCGTTTGATCATTATGCCAGGGCTAAAGAGGTTCGCTAATTAGTTGTCATTAAGACTCACCCTCTAATCAGGGCTCGCTCTTGCATAACAAATGTCCCCATCACATAAGTGAACAATAGCTTTAACCCTTTTAGGCCATGCGGATGCTGACACATTGGTGCGTTGGCATCTTCTGCTTGTTTTGTGACTTTAATTACAAATGAATTACAAACGGCTGCTTTATGCAGTGTAACAAATGCTCATTTTTAAACACTGCGGAACAGTTTTACTCCTTTCTAAATTATTTCCCTCATAATCAAATCATGTCTACAGTAATATGCAGCTTGATTTACTATGCAGAATAGATCCAACATACGGTCCGTGAGCAGAGATAAAGAAAGACTGCTTCCGTCTCACAGCAGCACAGATGCATTATATCAGCATAAGTGGGAAGGACTTCTTCAGACAACACCCTTGTGAGCGGACCCCAGATGTCTCCGAAACCTCGCTTGCCTCTCGCCATAACTTTCAAAGATGGCAGAAAGTGCTCCGGTGAGACACCCATGCATTATTAGCTGACAGTCCCATATAAATAATAAGGCACATAATGCCAAGTGTGAGTGCTTGGGGTTCTCCGCAAGGACACGCAACAGGTGCACCTCTCGTCGCCGCATCTCCATTTTGTTCAACAAAGCCTGCCTGTGCGAATAACTTCTTGTCTGAAAGCTTTGCCTGATCATTCTTTTATGTGCCACTTCGCAGAATGCACGACGTTCACAAGACCTCATGATAATAGGCTTGTCGGGATGCAGAGAAAGGAGCGAGACGCTTGTCAGAGTGCATATATCCAAGTCCCACCCGAGGGAGATGGCTCAGAGCACGACACATCAGTTACAGGACACCGAGAGACCATCTTCCTTCCTCCTGACATCTCGCAGTCTAATGGTTATCATGTTAGGGAGGGCCCGTGCTCTTGTCTGGGCCTGGCCTGTAGTCATGTGGAATCCATTAGAGGTCGCAAGCGCACAGGATGGACGGTCGATTAATAAGACAGAAGTAAGGCACTGGCAGGGGAAGAAAAGAAGTTGTTTTTTTTTTTATCTCTGTGTTGCACTGTACTCTCCATACGGGCTTGTTAAAGCAAACAGATGTAGAGAGGGAAATTGAAGAGGATGTCTAACATCATGGTTGCACTTCTGAGCCAAGTCTCTTGTGTAATCACAACAACATGCCAAATGGAAGCTCTCGTTCTGGCCACAATATTGAAGCAAATTCAAGTTGCTTGGAGTTGGCTTGAATGACCCGTTATATATTGAGATTACCACCGAAAACCACAACTGTGGTAAACAACTTTAGGCAGGTAAAATATAAACAAAACAATATAAAAAAAGCCCTTCAGGCACCTAATGTTTCACCTATTTCAAAAGGTTGTAGCTTGAAAATAGTTAGAGATAAAGACATACTGTAAATTTGAGAAATTATCAGTTTGATGCAATATTTGTGATGGGAGTGAATTAGTCAGGTCCCTGTCTACGTGATACTGTCTCATCAAAGTATCTGATCCACTTGTGATACTCTTCCTCATCTCTTGAGCATCACCATCCCTCTATCGATCCATCCATCCATTAATTGTGAATAAAAGTGCATTTATTTTTCAAGGACTATACTGCGATCCCCAATTTTTTTGTATTCCCACTATCCCCATTACCATTAGCGGTGTTTTGACAAGCCATCACATCCCCTCCTGTCACTCCAAACATGGTTTAGAAAAGCACCGGCAAAAGTATATGTAGTATAAAGTGTATTAACACCTACAGTTTGCATGGAACCACAGTCAAAAATGTACTTATTCAAAATAAGTTAATAAATGATTTCTGTCTCATGGTTAAATACAGCTTATCGTGAGTCAAAAATTTGCATATTTGAGCAAATTGCATGCATTCTTGACCTAAAGCATTTTCAAACAAATATAACATTCAGAAACTCATTCAAAGATGTGATATGTAGTAGTCTACACTGGTCACTAGGTGTCATTCATGTTCCTGTAGCAATTGGTGTTGTTTTGAGCTGCTGTTCAGAGTGTGGTCTAAAGAGGGCAGTGCTGCATGCTGGGTTAAAGCTTGCTTTTACAAAATTAGTCGTAGAAGAACAGAACAAGGAAGTGTTCATGCTGTGTTTTGAGCCTTGCCTGTAACTGTAAAAGTGACTATTATTGAATGTCTAGATGTCGCTAATAATTTTCAAAACTGGTCGTAAACATGTTTTCTATGCTCTAACATTTATAAATATGGAATCCTAATTTGTGGAATTTTGACTATGAATGTCCGATATTGGCTTTTTTGATGAAAACTGAAATGCTGATATTTGCCAACTCTCAATTTCCAATAGCGGTATGGGTAACATGACAATCATTAATCATTTTCAACTTTATTATTATTATTAAATTATATTATACTATTATATATATTATATTACTAATTATTCATTTTCTACCGCTTTTTCCTCACGAGGGCCGAGGGGGGTGCTGGAGCCTATCCCAGCTGTCTTCGGGCAAGAGGCGGGGTACACCCTGGACTGCTCGCCAGCCAATCACAGGGCACATATAGACAAACAACCATTCACACTCACATTCATACCAATGGACAATTTGGAGTCGCCAATTAACCTAGCATGTTTTTGGAATGTGGGAGGAAACCGGAGTACCCGGAGAAAACCCACACATGCACAGGGAGAACATGCAAACTCCACACAGAGATGGCTGAGGGTGGAATTGAACCCTGGTCTCCTAGCTGCGCTAACCACTCGCTCACCGTGCCGCCCTATTAAATTATTATTATTATTATTAAAATGTTCAGTAGCCTTTTTTATTGTAGCCTGTTTGATTACAAACTCAGCTTTACAGATGCCATGTATGGTCTGTAGTGTGTGCTGTGGGAATGACATCTACAATCTGTATTTTTTTTCTTTTATTCCTGGCCAAAAAAGGAGTCTGTTAATTGTGGGCATGGTGTATAGTCAAACTAGAGACAGATAACAACCATTAAAAACAATACAAATAATGGTATTGTTAAGGCGAATGCTTGTGTGACAAAAACACGCAAGACCTGCCACACAAAAATCCTAAACTGAGAGTGCTGCGATTAACTGTGCCACCCAAGCCAAGTCATTAGCCTCCTCAGCACCTGCACAGTTTCCTCCTACGTAAAGAGCTGTATAAATTAATCACACACATCCGTATGCACTTTGATGCAATTTATAATGCACATTAATGAAGGCTGACAGCTGTAACTAAAAGGCAGAATGATCACTTACAATTCAAATAAAAATCAGAGTGCAAAAACAAAAGTCATTTACACGACTTTTTTTTTCCCTGTCATGCTCTATTTTCATCATTATCCAGCTTTGATTTGTGCTGTTTTAGCGAAGGACGAGTGCATGTGAAAAGACTAAATGATCTGCAAATTGATGCGACACCGAGGCTGTGTCTCCCTCCCGGGCATGAGCTCTAATTGTGCATTGTGTGAAGGTGTAGTATGTGATGATAGAAAGAAGCTTTTTTTTTCTTCACCTCATTTTAATCTCAATGTCTGATCAGCTGCCTTTGTTGACTTACAGCTTGTTTAGAGGCTTTTGTATACTTCTACATCTTGCTTTATCTTGACTTATATATGAGAACTTATACAGTCTATTTTGTCTCCATGTTTTTGCACAAAAGGGGATTTTTTTTCGTGTCCTACGTTTCCAATGAAGAAGTAAACAGGAACTACATTAACGGCCAAAGATTATACTCACAGGAAAACATCATGAGCAAAACATTTCAGCTGACCTTCAGAGATCCTTAATTAAATTTTGGGCGTGTGGCGATGCTATAACTGATTTCATTCTTCATTATGGCCTGTAATGACATTTCTCAGCTGTCAGAAGCATTGCAGGGGGTTTGCTTGTGTGGCTGACGATGAATTAACCATTATACCGACCTCGGCAGCATCACCATAAAACAGAGATGAAGAAGAGCTTAGTGAACCCAAAAACTGCAGCACTGAATGTTTGCTAAAAAAGAATTACTTTTGAAGAGGCAAGTGGAAATTGAAACCGTATGCCTTTGTCATTTGGTAACCTACAACAACAAGGCGCATGCTGACTCCAGCACAAACCCATATGTCTTTGACCCAATTAAAGACTTTTAAAGACTTCTAAGGATGTAATTAGGATGTCAGTGTGTGTGGGTCAGCTGCAGTGTAGCATCCAGTGCAAAAGATACATTGCAAATCTACAGAAAGCCCAGCTGCAACAGTGAAGATGTGCACAGAGAGGGATGCCCTGAGCCATGATTTACACACGTGTAAAAAGTATGGCATTTTAAATACTAGTTCATATGCACCCAGTAAGCAGACCTGTAATTTGTGTTGAAACGAAAGCGCAAGGGAAACCTTTGTCACTGCTTGTCACCTGGTGATTGGGGTCTGAATAACCATAGTTTTTGAAAATTAAAAGGCTATCTAAAATCCTGTACCCTTGATTGACCCTTTAGTCAACTCTCAGGAGGTCAGGGCATGGGAAATGAAAAATAGTGAAGCATCACGGAACTCGTATCACAGATTATGTACTCTGTGTCAGAGTTTTTACTTTTTAGTACAACAAAAAGTTTATTGGTTACAGTTTATTGGTTTTTGATACAATTTATCAAAAACGTTGTCCAACATAGTAAATGTAAGGATTTTTTAGGACCGTACCCTGATATGCTGGGATTATGGTGAGCTATTCTGCTACGTTTTCTCTTTGAATGTGGTTTTTAAACTCCACAACTCCCCAAGAGACAAAATAACAGCTTAAAAAACAAATAATAAACCATGATACCAATAACAATATTTGTTTACTTTATTTTTTAAAGGGGACCTATTTTGCTTTCCTGGCTTTTCTGACCTATAAATGTAGTTAGAATGTTGTATTCTTGTGTTAAACGATGCCAAAGTTTCAGATAACGGGGTTTGCGCATTTGGAATTGAGCCCTGAAAGAAGTTTGGGATGGCTCAAAACGCTCGGTTTCAGAGCGCGTTGTAAAAATGGACGTTTGTGATGTCACACATGGTGGGCTTCCTTATATGGGCATGCGCTGTAAGTGAGATATGTTCTCTGCCCTCCCCCAATCTCTGCTTCTGTGTTTACATTGTTAGCAATGGCTCCCAGGAAGTGTTTCTGTGGGTGTAAGGAAAAGCTACATTTGTTTACAATTTCTAACAATGCAAATATCAAGCACACGTGGTTGGAATTCCGGATTCCATACCAGCAAAATAAAAATATCAGAAGAGCAAGCAGTAAGTAACAATTTACCATTGCCCTAACTGGGTTTATTTTATGTAAGTCATGAAACAAGATGTTTTCTGAGTAGCATTATAGAGTGTGCATACAGGGAGTTGGGTTCATTCATTCATTCATTTTCTACTGCTTATCCTCACGAGGGTTGCAGGGGCTGCTGGAGCCTATCCCAGCTGTGTTTGGGCAAGAGGTGGGGTGCACCCTGGACTGGTCGCCAGCCAATCACAGGGCGGGGGAGCGGGGTTGCTAATAGCAATTTCCCACAACAATCAATGGATCTCCCAGAGTTTTTTAATCACTTGTAGTCCCGTAAAAAAAATGATGATGTAGAAAACCTAATGCTAAAATTCTAAAGCTACTTACCATTACCATTTTAAAAAGATAAATCGCTGTTTATTATCAACTCCTATACCGTTATAAAGTTGGATTCAGCAGCTAGCAGCACAACACTGGAGGTCCTCCTAAGCACTTCAGAGAGTGACCAACCACAGCGGAGTGGGCGTGTCTGGAGGCGGGCCGTTGTTGGAATTCAATAAAAAAAAAAAACAACATATTTACAAGAAGCACAAAATCCAAAGAAACACAGCAAGAATAGGTTCAGATTCTGGAAGATCTAGAAATTTTTGTGTGCTAGTTATCGTGTGTTGCTGGGTCCGCTTTAAAATCATGTGCAGTGGGATTGTTGGGCTGTATAATCAAGGCCTTGAGCAGCATGCCATTGCTGCTGTGGTTGGATGCAATAAATTCAACTTCTTCAAAGATCCTATGGAGCTATGGATCCACATGCCTGGAGGATCCCATTGGCTGTCCGTCATGAAGGTTGTTACTGGAACCGAGTGCAGCCCAATAACCTTCGGACGGCATTTGCAAGAGAAGGCTTTGTAAGAACAAAAATCTGTCTTCATAGGCCACACCTCCATCAACGCCAAAAAACTGCTCATTTGGAATTTGCACTGAATTTTTCCATTTTTTTCCGCTTTGGCGTTTGATTTTGAGCTGTTTGCGAATACTCAGTGGATGCGGATGGAAAATAAAAACAAGGTTGAAAAACATCTCACATTAGCCTATGTATAATCACCTTCAGCCCAAGGCAGCCACTTGTTTTTATTTAAAAATGCTCAACTACTGTATGTTATCAAATTCTATGCTAATTACCAAATACACCTAATATATATATATTTTCTGTTCACAAGCAGAGAAGACGAGTAAGGTGTGGAGTCACAAAAAACTCAATAGACGTTAGATGCAATGCACAAGTTAGCCAGGGCTCTAGCATCAGAAAATAAGAGAACATGAAAATAAATCACAAAGAATTAAACACTAATTAAACTTTGTATTTTCATTTATATTTATGTACAATATATATCCTATATTGGTCGGGCTGTAGTTTCTGGGTCATAAGGACCTCATGTCCTCCTTCATACTCCTCCATATGAGGCCATCCAAGTGAAATACCAGTGGCTTTGTTAAATATTCATCCCCTGTCAATAATTAAATGCTCATTATTTGAACCTGAATAGTGCTGTGATTCCAAATTTAATGTGCTTCTAATGCACGGGGCGATCGGCATGTCTAATAGCGAGGGTGCATGATGAAAGGTAGATAAGTACAGTCATACCCATTCTTCTGGAGGAAAAATAATCCATGTTCCGGATGAAATATTTACAACACTTGTCCAGACTTTTTTTGAAGAACATCTGAGCTTTTGTATTCCGTGACAGTACAAGGTTTGGAGCAAATGTCAGTGAGAAGAAGCTTGTTATGTTTGCCCCTTTTTTTTTTTTAGATATATTAAATCCTTTATGAAGTGCCACAACATTATCAGCCGCCCACGAGGGACGTTATGACGTTACGCACAGGCCAATTTAGGTGATAGCATACAAGCAGGGCATGAATATACAATAAATATGCAAACAACAAGATCTGATACCCAAAGGCAGGATGCTTCATGATAATACAAGTATTGTCCTGCAGCCATCTTGCACACTAAACTCACAGTGCTATCAATTAAATATTGGAGGAAGTCATTCCATCAAGTCTTTTTTTTTTTTTTTTGCCTCTTTCGTAGGATTTGAAACACATCATTTCTTTCTTTGATGTCAGGCATTTTTCATTGTTTGTTGTTTATTATGATCTGCATACGAACAACTGAGAATTACCCAAGCTCCATTCTCGACTGTCTCACAGCTAGTGTGTACGGTGCGTGTACATGAGCTCTTGTATGGCTCAAGGACCTGTCTATGATGTAAACACAGGGAGGGTAAACACACAGGCAGTTGACTGCCTCCATTGTTATTATCCTGTTTGTATAATTAGCCTTATAAATTGCTCACATCAAAGGAGCTGTCCCCTGAAATACCTCCAATGTCTGTGTTGCTGTGAAAGACTGCACTGGGGGTGCATCTGTGGTCCTTGTCCCTTTGAGACATGTTCAACTTCTGTGGGGCATTCATTCAGTTTAAGCAGGGAATTGTAGATGTAAAAGTCTTTTGTGCTTATTTGTGAGTATTTTTCAAAGACTATCCGTATCATTTTCTACTGTGTTAGGAGAGGTTAAAACCAATAAATGAAGCCAGAGAACTTGAAAGGCAGTATTGACCCAAAATAGACCAGCACCCTTATTATTGTTACTTACTTCCAGCATGCACCTCAGTTTAGTCATTCATTCATTCATTCATTCATTTTCTACCGCTTATCCTCACAAGGGTTGCGGGGGTGCTGGAGCCTATCCCAGCTGTCATCAAGTGAGAGGCAGGGTACACCCTGGACTGGTCGCCAGCCAATCACAGGGCACATATAGACAAACAACCATTCACACTCACATTCATACCTATGGACAATTTGGAGTCGCCAATTAACCTAGCATGTTTTTGGAATGTGGGAGGAAACCGGAGTACCCAGAGAAAACCCGAGAAGAACATGCAAACTCCACACAGAGATGGCTGAGGGTGGAATCAAACTCGGGTCTCCTAGCTGTGTGGCCTGCGCACACACCACTCGATCACCGTGCAGCCCCAATTCACTCATCAATATTAATTTATTATTTACTGAGAAGGCGGCACGGCGGTCGAGTGGTTAGCGTGCAGACCTCACAGCTAGGAGACCAGGGTTCAATTCCACCCTTGGCCATCTCTGTGTGGAGTTTGCATGTTCCCCCCGTGCATGCGTGGGTTTTCTCCGGGTACTCCGGTTTCCTCCCACATTCCAAAAACATGCTAGGTTAATTGGCGACTCCAAATTGTCCATAGGTATGAATGTGAATGTGAATGGTTGTTTGTCTATATGTGCCCTGTGATTGGCTGGCGACCAGTCCAGGGTGTACCCCGCCTCTCGCCCGAAGACAGCTGGGATAGGCTCCAGCACCCCCGCAACCCTCGTGAGGAAAAAGCGGTAGAAAATGAATGAATGAATTTACTGAGAAAATGATCCAAAAATCTAAGACAGAATGCAGACCTGCCAACATGTATGCATTCTTCATACTTATGGTACGTATTTTATTGCTTTCGGTTTATGTCTGAAAGCCTATTTGCCCAACACCCATATGTAGCGCCTATGTAGTACACTTGAACGCATCATCATTGGAACACAATAGCGCGTGGACAGCATGGAGACCACATTGCTTTGGGTAATAACACAAAGAACGGGAGACCCACACCACGTGGAGTTGTGTTATGTGGTACTGTGAGTAATTAGTCTGTGCAGTATTTTTTTTTGTAACCGCATGCAATGACTATTATATATGCAGTTATTTATGTTTTATCATTTAGAAAGATCGCGTACACAGACCGTAAAACCGCAGCTTGTAAAACATTATTTCCTGTGTGGGTGTACTATTCGTTCATACAGCCCACCTCTGTGAATAAAAATGAGTGTTGTGACACATAAATTAATTCCAGTTGCAGTAACACCCCCATTTTATCTTTAATTACCACCGTTCACTGCCAACGATGGAACAACAACAAGCTAAAGGTAGCAATCAATTAATTTCTTTAAGATTGGCAGGTCTGCTGTTTGTTAATAAATGCAACCAGTATTGTACCCCGCCTTTCGCCTGTAGTCAGCTGGGATAGGCTCCAGCTCACCCGTGACCTAAATGAGGACAAGAGATGGATGCTTTTCCCAGACACACGCCCAACACTTCCACAAAATTTCAAAGAAATTGGTTATAGTGGATATTTTTTGCAAACAAATAATTCACCACTATGACGGAAATAAATATGTATTGTATATAATTTTTGGAAAAGCCGTTTGCCATCAAGACAAGTTACCAAATATCACTGAAGGAAGTAGAGCATTTACATATCTGCGTGACCTTCTGCCCGTTTCCACACAGTGCCAACACAGTGAATATTACAGTGGCTTCAGATGAATTCATTTCTTGGTAAAGAAACATTGGCGGTACATTTAATGACCGTTATGACCTGAAGTTAAGTATAAAGATGGGGAAGCGAAAGATGGGAGATGTGCTGATTCGGCTGCACTCTTGAGACGCAGGCGTGAACAATGATGGCTCGGCAGCTGGAGAGAGTGATGAGAGACAGAAAGTGTCTGAGTGGGTTTGCACAGATTTGATTGACATTACCAAAGCTGCTTCTGCCATCAATTTCATGCTGATTATTAATTAATGTATGTTACTTAAAAGCATATGCAAAATTAAGATTTAGTCACAAAAACACATTTTATATGGTATTTAAAGAATAATATGCATAATATATCACTTGTTAATATTTATGGGAAGGAATTTCAAGCATTTCTTGTCTTGGGATGGTCCGCTACTTAAAGTGTTGACTCTCATGATCTCAATTAATAACTAAGAAAGTGAAAAAAAAATGAAGGAAACTGGAAGCTTTTTACACAGAGGAGAAAAAGCTGTCAAGGGGAATTTACATCTTAGTCAAACTCACTAATGTGTAAAAAAAAATGATTAGCCTCTTTAAGAACATAACAGGATGAGTATGATGTTTTCATTGGTTATAAATCTGAACATATATATTTTTTGTCAAATGAATTTTTTGATCTGTCACTCTGATTTTCAAAAAACATTTTTATGCTTAAGCACCTTAAATGCTAAATTTGTATTGTTCATATGTAATAATAACATTAATTAATTAATTAATTCATTTTTTTATCCTCATTAGGTTCGCAGGTCTGCTGGAGCCTATCCCAGCTGTCTTTGGGTGAGAGGCGGGGTACACCCTGGACTGGTGGCCAGCCAATCACAGGACACATATAGACAAACAACCATTCACACTCACATTCATACCTATGGACAATTTGGAGTCGCCAATTAACCTAGCATGTTTTTGGAATGTGGGAGGAAACCCACCAAGGGGGAGAACATGCAATCTCCACACAGAAATGCCGATGGAAGCATCCCTAACTAATATTACATTGTACTATTTTAGTAGTACAAAATTGTGATCATTAATAACAAAGGGCGTAATTGCTTTTATATCAATATGGGGATATTGTCAGTTAATTCAATCTTGCTTTCCTCCAGCAAAAATGTTACCATTCTCGCCACCGTGGTTAAAGTTGCTTCCTTTGTAAAACAGTGCACGCCACGAGTCATCTGTCCTCATATAGCTGTACCCTGTATGTATGGAAGTCACTGGAAGGTCCTTCAAGAGTACACAAGGTTTTTGAGATAAAATAAATCTCTAAAAATCATTCTGCCAAGCCCTCAAGGGAGCGAAGCCATGAATTGACAGGCCCTGTGTAATTCTTGACAGAGGAAAACTTTGTGTACAGACATTCTCGCCAACGCGTTATTAAAAACATGAGCATGGTGGAAAATAAGTAAAGAAAGAAAAAAAAAATACTGATTAAATTTTAAGCAGCCGGCGGGCCGATAGTTTGCCTGAGGCATATTTGTCAGTTTCAAAGGGTGTTTTTATTAATTTTGTATTTTGCATTTTGTTAGTGGAAAGAGCTTAATCCACCGGGAGCGCCACAAGCTATAGCCAGCAAAGCCTATAGTGGGGAGGAAGGAGACGCATGAGCGTGCAAGCACATTTAAAGAAATCAGATCTAGATCACCAGCACAACCCACAGACCCGCCACCCACGACCTAAAACACACATTAACCACACATTGCTCACCGGAATTGTACACACAATGAACAGAAATAATATTTAACCACTTTATTTAAAAATGTATAACATTTTTCTTTGAACAGAATCAAATATTTAATTTAACTCTTTACATTAAAACCTTTTTGTCCCAATGTTATTTTTCAACTAGGCTCAATTAATTATTCAGTATGCCTGTTGTAGGGGGAGATTATACAAAATAATGAAATAACATAGTAGCACTCACAGCAGGGCCGGACCATCCTGTAAACTGTAGACCCTCCAACTATATGTACCCAAATTTAAACATTTATTCCTTATTCACTTAGGGTCCTATTCTTCCATGTGTAAGGCGGAAGAGCCTTACACATGAGTAGATTCTGTCTGCATGTGATTCTCTCCCTCTATATCAGGGGTCTCAAACACGCGGCCCGCGGGCCAAATGTGGCCCGCAGGACACTAGTTTGAGGCCCCCGCCTTGATATGAAAGTTTAATGTTAGTGCGGCCCGCACAAGTTTGATATGGATGCTGTATGGTATCATGTACCCAGAAAAATTTATTACGTTTGATTAATGTTCATGTTAAAGGTTAAATAACTGTTAATAGTTATCCTCCCTATCCGTGTGGAAGTGGTAAGTTTTTGGCTATTTAAGTTTAAAGGAAATAACTTGAAGGCTACCGTTTAGGTCGCTAGCTCTCTAGTTTGCGAGTTAGCATGTGTCTCAAGACCCTGCAGTTGCGCAATATGTTGTAAATAAAAAGAGTATAAATGTGACTATAGTCGTGTTTTGTCATGTCTACAGGGCTCTAATAATGATTTGTTAATTTTAATCTGAAAAAAATAATTTGTCTACCCACCAACTATATGTGGTTTCTTAAGTTTTTATTATTTGCCGTTTTATTGTTATTATTATATTTATTTATTTATTACTGATTGATTGATTTTCTTTATTCTTGATTTGTTTATTTATTTTTCATCTTATTTTGTGTAGAAAAATAAAAAGTAAGATATTTGAGAACAGTGGAATGTTTTATCAGAGCTTTTCTTGTAGAAAATCAAAACCAAAGCAAAGTTCATTCATTTTTCTGTTTTTAATAAATGCGTTTTTTTTTTTTTTTTGGAAAACCTAATGCGGCCCAGTCTCGCCCAGACCCTAGCTCCAGTGGCCCCAATTAAGTCGCCAATTAACCTAACATGTTTTTGGAAATGAAATGAACACACCATTTTAAATGATGATTCAGTGATGAGTCAACCTTATGATTCGATGTTTCAACAAAATAAAGAGAAGAACTTTAAGAGAAACTTGTATTTTCATACTTCCAATTCCAGACAGATAGTATTTCAAACAGCACTGAGCACGACCAACACAGGCTGCCCTCAGGCTTTTATTTGCAGAAGTTTTAGCTCCCGGCTACGACCGAACACTATTCAGTCAGAAAACAAAGCTGAGCAAGCCCTGTATGTAAGTGTGCACAATTCACATCACCGCATATGGCAATTTTCATAGAAAACTGTCAGTATTTGAGCAAGGTAAATCTTCTAATCCTTCCAACAGCTTTAATCATCTTGAAAAAGAAATGGCTATTAGCGATGTGTGTTCCATCTTCAAAATCACCTTTTATTTGAAAATACTCATAAAGCATTTGTGTCAAATCAGTCAGAGAGAGCGGTTTGAAGTATGCTACTTTGTTGTGTAAAGGTGAAGGAGTTAATTAGGTGATGGAAAGGTGACTGATGCTATGTACTGTATATACAGCACATACGACAGGGAGAGAAGCCAAGTGGGCTGCTAATCATGCCCTCCGCCCCGATACGGCAGCATTCATCTCCAAGCAAATGTTTTTGAAGTCAAGACTGTCAGTGCACTGTAACATGCACTCACATTTATTGGATTTCATCGAGACATCATGCTTTATCAAGATTGATTTTGAATAAATCTCAGATAAAGTACTAAATTACGTTTAAGTGACACGTTCAAAGATGCACACTGGGTTTTTTTTGTCTTTTTGGGCTGTGAAGGAAATTGTGGAAGTATAAAATGGCATGCATGCTAATCTAGGTCACTACCAGTACCTTAGATTTTGTCTGACTGGTATTTTATTCATTCATTCATTCATTCATTTTCTACTGCTTTTTCCTCATGAGGGTCGCGGGGGTGCTGGAGCCTATCCCAGCTGTCTTTGGGCAAGAGGCGGGGTACACCCTGGACTGGTCGCCAGCCAATCACAGGGCACATATAGACAAACAACCATTCACACTCACATTCATACCTACATTCACTCACTCACATTCACATTAACCTAGCTTGTTTTTGGAATGTGGGAGGAAACCGGAGTATCCGAAGAAAACCCACGCATGCACACGGGGAGAACATGCAAACTCCACACAGAGATACCCAAATGGAGATTGGAACCTTCTGAATGTGTGCCCACATCCTAACCACTCATTCACCGTGCAGCCAGTACACACATGAATAATAATAAATATAGCAACCTCTGATCAATCCATGTCCATTTCAGACTTAAAATAATGTACTGATGTCCCATCCATTTCTGGTTAAACCACAACCACTTTTGTTTTTTTTAATTTTATATCACAATTCCAACTGTTCAAATATGAGCAGGAAGAAGCAGACCTTATTGAATCCTACCATCTGTTTGTTTCACATCCAATAGCTAATATATGTCCATGTTATCGTGTATAGCTGATTTATAGGAGTCCACAACCTAATACAATGGGCTGAAAAATGAGCATAATAGGTCCTCTTTAACATTTCAATAAAACAACAATGACAAAATATAGGATGGACAAACTGCCTTTTTTTTATTAAACTGAGTCACAAAACATTGCAGGTATATTTTGAAATGTTTTAAAACTTTGCACACAGAGATGGTCGAGGGTGGAATTGAATCCTGGTCTCCTAGCTGTGAGGTCTGCGCGCTAACCACTCGACCGCTGTGCCGCACCTTCCTGGTATTTTTCAAATTTGACAGTTTGACTTTGGGGTATTTTATGTAGTGTACGTACATTGTGTGCTGCCAATACTAGTTGGTGCAACTTGAATCTGGTCAGGTGGTCTCAAAACTCTCATTTTTAGCAAAAACCTTCCATAACAACTCTACAAAAACAAGTTCAATCCTGAACTTTAATTCACCTTGAAACAAAGTCATCCTCTAAATCATCCTAAGAAAACTATTCAGGGTATATAATTTGTACAGATACTCCGGGAGGAGGTGCAAGGCCCTCCCAAATGGGGTTGAGGATGAAACAAGGCCAAGTTTTTCTTTCTAAACTCTGTCATCAGCATATTTACTCACCATAAATCCTCTGCACAATGATTGACGTTCTACCTCAATTGAATATTTCATTTGAAAGACCCTGCTGGTTGAAAATACTATTTTATATTCTCAAAAGCAACGTGATGACATTTAAAACATTTGATTTCTAGTTGGATGTGTTCCTGTTCCTCATTCTGTATTGAAGCATACAGGCACAGCACCTCATTGTGCTTCGAGGGACAATAATTTCTACCGACTGCTGGCAGAAATTGGTTAATTGATCACAGGCAGCTTTCCAAATCAAAGGCCTAGAGAGCAATTAGGAGCAGGCCTCAGATATGATTATGAATTCATTAAGGATGGCATTAATGAATTGTTAATGACAAAAGAAGGGCGATGCTCCCTTTTTGTACACACGTTAAAAGAAAATGACAAGTTGTCAGAACAGTTGTAAGTTATGGTCATAGTGTTCATAATGATAATTTAAAGAGGAATCGCACTTTTAGGGGAATTTTGGGATTCTATTTTGAAACAAATAGTAGTAGTTCTGATTAGAATTTAGCCATAAATTAGCTGCACTGCTGTATAAACCACAGGGGGAAATGTTGCGGCTTACACACCGGAATTTACAGTACACAAATTTTAACTACTCAACTGCAGCAACTACAATAACTAGAATATTATGGTATATGTCAAAGACTATTACAGAGAGATACAATTGCAAAATGCAATACTTCTAAGTCTTTCATTCTGGTATTTGATTTTGCTTTTAGCGCCTTCCGTGGAAAAAGAAAAGCCATTTTTGAACATGTAACAAGGAAGTTAAAAACCTTGTTTCTCTCAAAGTCCGTTTGTCAAAGTCCCCTGCCACCAGTAAAACAATCCACCCGTAAAGGATAGAGTAAGAACTGATGAAGACCCACAAAAATATATCATTGAAGTTAGAGTTTAGTAGAAAAATCTACCAAATGTCAAACCCTTTCACATCATCATGCACATTAAAATCAAAATGTGATCAGCAAAATTGCTGTCACTTGGTTGCAGAGTGGATACATTCTTCACGTAATTCCATCACCTCTGTATTGCTAGTTAAACTGTGGTACTCTGTGCCTCAGTGTTGTGGTTGGTTGTCTTTTAGGGTTTCTGCTTCAGTGCTCTTGGATAGAACATGACAGTTACATTAATGGATCCGTGTAAATTGCTGTCCACATCTAAGAAACAAGCAAAATTGAATACAAAAAAACCCATCAATGTGACATTCATTACCCATGTGACTGGATGAAATACAACTACATTCGTTGTAGGGGCCCCCAAATGGCAAGTCTTCTATAGTGAGCATCACTTTAACCAACCAAATATGCCCATACAACCCATACAATAACTATATTTTCTTAATATTTTTTCTCTGTTTTACATTTTTTGTAGGAAACATTGAACAAGCTTGTGATGGTTGTTTAGATGGTGGTTTGGCCGGTGATAAAAAGTAAGTTGGAAAACTCTGTTTGCAGTACTGAGACCAGTACAGTGAACAAGGCTGACACATTATTTCCCTGTTTGCCATCACTGCACGTTTGCATGAATCACCGATTTCATAGACCATTAAAAAATTATTAAATAGCAAAGTCTTACCGATCATGTACACACATACACAGTACACATATGGTATATCCATCCATCTTCTATGCCGCTTGTCCTCACTAGGGTCACTGGGGGCTGTAGTTGACCCCAGACGACTTCGGGTGAGAGGCGGGTAATACACCCTGGACTGGTCGCCAGCCAATCACAGGGCACATATAGACAAACAACCATTCACACTCACATTCATACCTATGGACAATTTGGAGTCGCCAATTAACCTAGCATGTTTTTGGAATGTGGGAGGAAACCGGAATACCTGGAGAAAACCCACGCACGCACGAGGGGAACATGCAAACTCCACACAGAGATACCCAAATGGAGATTGGAACCTCCTGAATGTGTGCCCACATCCTAACCACTCGTCTACTGTGCAGCCAGTACACACATGAATAATAATAAATATAGCAACCTCTGATCAATCCATGTTCATTTCATAAAATAATGTACTGATGTCCCATTCATTTCTGGTTAAACCACACCCACTTTAGTTTTATTTAATTTTATATCACAATTCCAACTGTTCAAATATGAGCAGGAAGAAGCAGACCTTATTGAATCCTACCATCTGTTTGTTTCACATCCAATAGCTAATATATGTCCACATTATCGTGTATAGCTGATTTATAGGAGTCCACAACCTAATACAATGGGCTGAAAAATGAGCATAATAGGTCCTCTTTAACATTTCAATAAAACAATGACAAAATATCACAAAACATTGCAGGTATATTTTGAAATGTTTTAAAACTTTGCATGCATGACCAAAGCATCATACCTTTCATGATACCTTCTCTCTTATGCAAAGATCATGTCTTGATCTGACAAAATCTGAAGTGACTTTGATCAAATGTGGAATTGCTACTGCTTCTGCTTGGACATTAACACTTTGTCAGCTGTTGAATTTCAGAAAAAAACCCACATGTTGTAAACAAGTGATGCTGGGATCGGCAGTGCACCGCCTGACTATCTGCGGTTTACTAATGTACCATTCATAATCATCTATCCATCCATTTTCTATGCCACTTATCCTCACAAGGGTCCTGGGTATGCTGGAGCCTATCCCAGCTATCTTCAGACAAGAGGTGGGGTACACCCTGCACTGGTCACCAGCCAATCACAGGGCATCATAATCATCTAATTATTTAATTATACTATATAGGAGACAGAAGTATTTGTTATCGATAACAATTCAAATCTTTTTTTACTGTGCAAGAAACCTTTCAATGGAATTCTCCCAATGTTTGATATTCATGAGATGAACAAGATGTAGAGGGACAAAGTAAAACAACACAGCGAGAGATCTTCTACTACAAAGACCCTGGTGAAGATCACGGGCTTGTGTGATATGAGGTACACTTGAAAGTACATCTAACACAAAAGTTGATCCGTGCTCGAGATGACCACACCATGTCCCAAAGACATGTCCAAAGATGAGTGAGTCAGTCTGCCTCTGTTGTACTACCAAATGTTCAGGCCTTACTTCACAGTCAAGGACCCGCTCTCATTTGTGTTGCACTGCACAATTTGGAAGCGAGAAACACAAGGTATTACTTGAACATTAAAATAAATACATTTCCATATGTTTGGTTCTTAGCTGCTATTTATCCACAACCCAACAGCCAAATTTGCCCTCCTAAGCTATTGACTCTAAGTCCGAAATTAAAATAAAATTAAAAAAATTGTTAAACTATTTAAGCCATGTCTCATTTTGTCCGAATAGTTTTATGTGATTAATTTTAGAATTGTTGGTGTGGTGAGGAGTGCTGACGGAGATAATTGATATTTCTATTATAATGTAATTGCTGAAGGGATCCTAGCAATATACTTTTTACCATATGCGGTTCATCATGATAACAAATGACAGTAACTTATAACTTGTCATAAATCCGATGAGCCCCATTGTGACAGAGTATTTAATTATAACATGTCTAATTGAAACACCCCTGGAACATAGTGGGATGTCTTCCTGGCTGTAGCAGGTTAAAAAAACATAATTAATTATGAGGTACCTCCCTCCCTCTTTAGTCTAAGTCACTGGTGTTCCTGCCTCAGTGAGCTGATGACATTTTCGGCCTCCCTTTCATCTTTCAGAGAAATGAATGGCGTGGCAGGAGCGTTATCAAATGAGCTGTAGAGCCTAGCCAGTGAATATGTCATTGAGTGTGACTTCTCCCTGAGTGAATTGTGATTTATCTGTATGGCTCTCTCGTCAGGTTAACTTCCTCGCATGCTGGCACCCTCACCCCCAGCTTGTATTTGACAGGCTGAGTCCATCAACTGGGGGGGGGGGCTCTACCTCTGAACAATGGCGTACCTGTGTATGACCCTCTATTCTTAATTCTTAAAATCATTTTTTTTTACAATTTTACATTGCACTGCCAACTGTCATGACTGAACATCTTCACTGATTAAGATAAAAGTGACCTAAATCCTGATAAAATGGTTGCAAAGTATCATGAGCATTGGCCCAACTCTGCAGGTTTTTCTTGGGTACACTGTTTTTGTTAATACAGTCTCAATTGCTTCCATTTAAAATTGCTAAAACAGCAATCTCTCGTTTATCATGGGTAATTGGTTCCACATAAGACTGTGATATGTGAATTTCCACAAAGTAGGATTCATGCTATATAAATTGCATAGAGGGTAGAAAAACTGTTCACAAAGTTTTAACATTACTAGAGCCCTCTGGACATGAACTAACACCCCTATAGTCACCTTTACACTTATTGTTATCCACTATTTAGTAGACATAATAAGTATGTAAACATGTAAATATGCCATTTAAGACTTATTCAATTATAAGGGTATCTGGTGTGGGAATATAAATGTTTGAATTTTAGCTTGGCGTGGGTTACGCCAACAACAGCAGCACATGTTTTAATCAGAAATGATTTGCCACATTTTTGAATGCTTCTTCTGAATGCCTTATATTTGTATTTTTGTTCATGTAGCCATATTTATGCTTGAACGCATAAAATGTCCATCATTTTATGTCAATAGGGCTGTATTGAAACACAAAACAGCATGATATATTAATGATATATTAATTAATGATTAATTAATGATATATTAATTAATATTATTTTTTGAAACCATGCTAGAATAAAGTTGGGAACTTCGAACTGTGACGAATGTACCTGTAAAGAAATTACAGTTTTGTGCAGAGATATATTTTCATTTTTTTTATTTGCTCACATGTTCTATTTAAACAAATTAACAAAAACATGTTGAGTATGTCTGCAATGGAATGCCATCCATGGCCACAATGGCTGTAAAATAACATGATGGTATCTGATATGGGTTATATGGAGTATTTCTAATTTCATTAGCATATTCTTTTCTTGCTTTAAGGCATATTTTATGATAATTTGAAACCTATTGTCAAATACTAGATATATGATGTATACTGTGTATATATGAAATCAGAATAACTTGAGATAATATGAGAAATTTACAATGTCAGAGAAATTGCGGTAACAGAGCAGAATAGTAACGACTGCACAAGCAAACGCGCCAAATCACAAATGTTCAGTATGAGCGCAGGCCAGCGAGCGCCAAAGGAAGAAGGAGGAATGGTGCCCAAGAGTGTGAGTGTACATTGGGCATTTACTGTACTCTCGATGAGTCCTTGAGTTTTAATTTCATTCTGCAGCTGATGTGAGGCCATTGACTCAAACATTTCTTTCCAAGTAAACTTTTCAGAAACTTGCAGCACATACCGCTTGAACTTGTTGACAAGATGCTATCTGATCTTCCTGCACAAAAAGAGCCACTTGAGAGTTGTTTATGCCTGAATGAAGTTTGTGTGAATAACTAATGCATTCATCAACCTACTGGAACACTGTTTGTGTTAGACAGGCTTTACTGGCTTATCAGGCAATCGATTACGGGGTGAGGGCTAATCCAAGAACATCTATCTACTCATCTATCTATTGTAGAAATGGTGATGCACCTTCCCAAATCTTCTTTAAGGCTTCATATCAGCCGACGTCACGCCCATGCCGTTCTCTGTTTGAGCTTGATTAGCAAACGGCTGAACCTGAACTACTGTGTTGAAATGCTGCCAGCAGACTCTCACCGCCAAATCAAAAGACTCACTGCAGAATCAAAAGACTTCAGTCTTTTTCTGCATAAACATGAGCGTAATGGAGGTGTGGGTGGTGGTGTGTTGTGTGGAATTCTGACAGCCCCCTCCTCATCATATATCCTTTCACCTTTGCTGTCAAATTCAAAATTTCATGCAATAAATGCATGATTTTAGAACAAGAAAACATAGATAAATTGAAATTAAATTATTCAAATGTATGGGCTTTACTAGACCGATGTATCCATTGCATCTCTTGCTATTCTTCTGGACATGATGTAGTCGAGTTGACTCAAGATTGTAATGCTTGTCCAACAAGACTTTCACTCGCCTCCCCTTCCATTAACTTGTACCCCCCCCCCCTCCTTTAAACACACTGAATGAAAGCAATACATAATAAAGACTACAAGAACATCTCATTAGAATAATGGCCATCAAGAGAATGCAGCCCCTGTGCTGCTGCTCACTGTCAAGTTCAGACTATTTGCTCTCGCGCTGCCACTGGTAAATGTCATGCAAAGAGACAGGTCATTTACATTTTTGATAAAATGATACTGCATTTTTTATTTGTCTTTGAAATTAAAGACTTCTTTAATCATTGTGGATGGAGAGGGACTTAGCCGGCGTACTCATGTGTTTCTGATTGCGTTAGAACTGATGTGGCGTGGCATGATGGATATTTAATAGTTGTGCTGTCCCTCTGTATCATGTCAGGATTCTGACACACACACACACACACACACACAAATGCTGCGATGCTCTCCAGGCCTGCACAGGATTGCTTTAATTAGTAGGCCCATCATCTCGGTTTCAAGATAAGCGGAGGAATTAGCAGTGCGATAGATGAGAAGAGATAAGAAAAATGTTTAAAACAATGCATGGTGACAAGATGCCATTCAAAAAGACTCGTGCAAAGTGATCTGCAGCATATAGAGTCCATGAGGTGCCCGTGGCAGCCTTGTAGCGCCCCAGGCGGTGCACTGATCATACCTCTCCCTCCGCCTTGTCATCCTCTACAGCTATGTGATTTGTACTTTGTGGCATAAAACTGACTTAACTTGATTTAAAACATCAAATGTTGTCATGCCAATAGTAGAAACCTCAAAGAAACGGCAACCACAGTTGCGTCACTAGTACCACGGAAACATTCATCAGCAAACTGGCAAGTCTATTCTTGATAATCTAGAGCTATAATGAAGGAACATAAAACGGCCATAGAAATTTGCCTAGAATACTTTTTATAGAAATAAAGAGGATAGATGGGAGCAGAGGCCAGAGAGCGATTATGTGGGAGAGAACAGCCACTCTTATGCTGGCACCTCCAGCGTGCGGGCCATCTGCATAGAGGGCCTGGAAATTGATGACAATGCTAATCACTGCCATGGAGGCCTTACTGGTGTGGATGAATGGCCATCACAGCCTCTAAACACATTGAGTAGTGCTCATCACACAAGGTTTTTTGTCTGGGCGTGCCAGGTCCACAAGCCTCCACTGGCCCCGCCCCTTTCCTGTACACACTCCATCCCTCTGTGGCAACATTTGTTTGGCTTCCTCTCAATTCAGGAAGTCTTGGTTCATGTCCCAGCACACATTAATTGACTAGACTAGAGGATACTCAGTCATTTCCTATTTCCCTATTGAAGCAATTGTTGTTCGTTATTCTTATTCATCATTCCCACCCACCCCCAAATTTGATCATGATGTGTTTCTTGTTTCTGTATCGGTCGTCACTTTCTTTCTTTCTCACAGTGCTTCATCCAAGAAACATGTCTGTATGGCCATTGGTCAGTGAGGTTCTGTAATGGAGACACGTGTCACACAATGAGGCAGTGATGTACTGTAGCCTGAGGTTATATCAAATAATCAAAGTTGTCTAGTGAAATTGTCTAGTGGTTAAGATCGATGTAGGTGGATAAACAGACTGTCAATTGCTTCTATTCTCAGAGAATTATAAGAATAAATTGGAAATGAATTAGATGAGCCCATAGAAGATGGTTAGAGGGCTGCTTGTGGGCCTTGGGGCCTGTCATGGTGATATTTCATCCTGATGGTTTCCAGCTGTAGCGCTCTATATTGTAATCTTGAGTGTGAAGAGGACCAGCTGCCTGGCAGTTCTAGTTTTGACTGCCCCTCCCTGGGGGGGGGGGGGTCACCTTTTCAAATGTGTGTTGTAAAGTTAAAATGAGATGCAACTTTATAAAAGAAAACAAAGTAATTACATGCCCTTTTGTAAAAGTTTGCAAGCGTACTCGTAATGTCGCTTGTATGAATGTGCTTCACTTGTTCATTCTCTTCATTTGAATGTCCTCTTGGCTTTCAAAATCCAGTCCCAAGTAAGAGATAAAAGCCCAGACAACTGCATTACTGCCCATCTTGTCAGCTTTGTTAAATTTAAACTCCATCTTTGCCTGCCAGGGTCTTAAAAGCTGAGCTGGCAGAGCGCGGGACAAGAAGTGACAAAAGCAGATGGCTGCAGCTGTGATTTGAGGAATGAAGAATCAACTCTAAATGCATTTTTACACATTTACAAGGCGTCCATTCTGTTCCCTATGAATCAATAATAGGCAACATGCGGGAGACCCAAGATACAATTATCCACTCTGAAGTTTCCTCCCTTGTTGCCACAATGAGCATTAAAGTTAGCATGCTGTCAGGTGCAATGTCATTCACGTTTCCTTTTAGCTCCAGTAAGTCCGTCTCCCGGGAATAACATATTTCTCTAGCAGTCATAAATTGGAGACTATTCACAGTGTCTTCTAATACAAAAACAAATATAAACACTGTACTGTCCCGTCAGGTTTAATATTAATTACAATCTGTGTTTTGTCACCTTTAAGTAGATGGTATCGAACCAACGCAGCTGTTTCAAAGATTGTCTGCATGCTTCATTTGGATGACTCAAGTCCCTCAGCATTGCTTTGGATATTGAGCCGTTTCATGCAATTATGAAAACCTCATTGCGCGCATAAAAGATCCATAAATTCAATTACTGTTTTCTTTTGGATTGTGTTGTGCCACATCAATGAATTGAGGCTTTTTTTCCAATTCAATGAGTTTTGAATGAATAAAGAATAGTCGACAGTAACATCTAAAGAGAAACATCCACAGGGGATGCTGAGACTGTTGTGTAAGGGCTACACTGGGAGGCATAAATAAATGCATAAATTGGCTCCAACTGTATAATTTGGATACAATGTTGTTCCCTTAACCAGCAAATTCTCTGTTGAGTTCCTGTAATCCATACTCATGGATATGGAATTGTCTTGAGCCATAGAATTGCTTCATAAAATGGAAAAAAAAAACCTTGCACAGGCATGTACTTTAACATCTTGCCTCATGTTCCCTTGTGTAGTTTCATGGTGTGAGGAACAGGGCATTTAAACATGTGAAAATATAAAATGCAGTGACCAAAACAAATATAAATATCTTCATTGTGTAACTCCAGGTGTAAATTATAAAAAAAAAAAATATGTGCACTTTTGGACATTTCCCTGTGGAGGGTGTGAGTTCGCCCCATATTTGGTTTTTACTCCTCATACATCGCCAAAACAGGCATGTTAGGTTGATTAAATCTCCAAATTGTCCATAGGTATGAATGTGAGTGTGAATGGTTGTTTGCCTGTGTACCCAGTCTATGCTGTATCTTCCCTGGGATAGGCTCCAGCATACCCAGCACCCTAATCAGGACAAGCGGTATAGCAAATGGATGAATAGTTGTATCCATTTCACTGAAATGTACCATTTACTTTTTAAATACACAAGAAGGAATGAGTCGTCTTCAAATAAATATGCTATATATCCTCTACACTGTATGAGCTATGTGAAGTTGGTGTCAATATTTAGACAAGTGGTGTCTAATTATTTTCAATCGATGGCCACATATGGGGAAATCGAAGGATGTGGAAGCCATTTTGACACTGTATTTTGTAAAAAGGCAAGTATTTTAAGACAAATGTTTGCGTTATAGTTGACAAAGCACATTACTAACACCTGTTATTTCACCTCTTTTTCCCGATTGTTGTTGTTGTTTTTTTTATTTTATTTAATTTCTAGAATGTGCCGCAGGCAAATTTAAAAAAAAATGAGATTGGGGCCGCAAATTCCCCAAGGTCGTAGTTTGGGCACACCTGATTTAGACAGAACTGTTAAACAGATCCCTGAGACATGAGAATCTCTCCTCTCTGTCTATTTACTGCAAACGGTTTTTCTACATAACATGGAGCGTGGAGCCACTCTGAAGTAACGTGAACATATTGGCTTGCATTTCTCGTCTATTTCTTTCTATTTCATTTCCAAATATTTTAACAGGTACAATTAACTGAGCACTGTTGTCACTGTGCTTTGTGAACTGTTTAGCTGATAAACTATTTCATTAAAGTCATTTAAATAAAATACAGCACTTAAAAATACATATAGTGTTCTTTTATATGGTACCTGTGTGATGTATTGGCAATTGTGTGCACACACATTGAAAATAAAAATAACCTCAGTCTAAGAAATCAGGAATAAACAGACAGTTTGACAGACCATTTGGTTAGGACAAATGCTAGGCATGAAAAATTGTTTGACGCTCTTCCATAAAAGCAAGTGGCAACAACCCATCCTTTAGCAAGTGGTAATGGCCTCTTGCTGTTAGGTTCAGTAGAAAAAGCTATTCATACTGTTATGTGATTGAAAAGAAAATTGAACCCTTTTGATATTATAAATGTGTCTATTACCGCATTTGCACACAAAATTTCTATGGAAATTACAGAGAAAGAAGTGATTCTGTGGAGGAAATATTTGGCTGTGATACACTGGGCTTTGCTCCTGTCTGAATATCAATATATTGTGTCCATTCTCGATAAGTCTAAAACATTGATTTTTCACCAGGTTGAAAGGCTACAATTACCATACTATATGAAAAGAACTTACCTATCGGATGAATATTTCAAGACGGTCATAAGAAATTTTACCTATTTGACAAGACATCTTGAAGGTGCAGCTCATATTTGAGTTAATAAAAAGCTCACTCGGGGAAGGTCAACTTGATACGGAGCACTAGAAAAAAAATCTGTGCAATCGTCCCTCGGTACATCACGGTTTGAAAATCGCTCCCTTTGCGGTTTTTCACAAATTTTTTCAATTTTTTTCACAAATGCATTAATTAATGTTTGCTGTTTTGTTTTTGCTGTTGACTATAGACGATTCACTCTTCATGCTCTGTGATTGGCGTGTGTAAAAACTAGGGATGAGCGAGTATACCACTATCTGTATCTGTTCATCCACCTAAATTATCTGTACTTGTATCCGTACTCGGGTCATAAACTGGAAGTGGGTGTGTTTTAACCAAAAATGGGCAGAGCTTAAAGTTGGTCTTAAATCTGTGCATGATTTCAAGTCTGTAATTGATTTGGATTGATCAGAAGTTGCTATATGTATATGCACAGAAGTGATCCTTGAGACTTTATTCTTTAATTTTGTATATGTATTATAATTATTTCATATGTATGAGCCAAACCTCCTGAAACAAGCAGAAAAAAACAGTCTGTGATTGATGCACGACCGTGCCCACTGTGTTGGAAAAAATGCATCATGTAGTTATGAAACAAGTTTAATATTGCAAGGTGCAATATTATGAACAAGGTGCATTCATACTCGTATCCGGCAAAAATGTATTATCCGTAACGGATACTCATCGTGAGCTCACAGTGAATTTGACCTTGATTTTTTGTCCACTGTTTTAAGTCTGCATATTCATTTCATACCAAATTGTTTTTTTTTTAAATAACTATCATTATAAAGCAGTATCTGTTCGAAAGTCTTTTTTTTTAAACATTAACGTCTGTTATACTAAGTATAACATTTTGTGGCATTGTCTTACTGTTATTATGATCAAAAAGTAGTTGGTTTTGAAAATATCACGTGATTTGGAGTTCGTGTCCATGTGTGGAAGTGTTTGCTGTGATTTCCAAGTGTCCCTGAATGCAGCCATAACTTGTGGCCAAGAAGTTAATATGTGATGCACCTGAATGCACCATTCATCGAAAAAGCTAGCACAGCACTGACAGCAGTTTGCTAGTTTGGATTATGCTTGCTGAGTATGAAGTGTCCATTATCTGTAATGTAAGAAGAAGCATGTCAGGAATAGAATATAGTACAATAATGTACAGTATTTAGCACCTTGGTACAGGTAAGGATGGCAGTGGAGGAATATTTGCCCATTAAGTTACTTTAAAAAAAAAATTCTTGTGGTAAATATTTACTAGATATTACTTTTCCAATGCGTTCACCATTTAGAGATGAAGTAAGTACCATAGTACTAGTTATTTCTTATTTCATCATCAGCATATGTAAATTAGGGAAATAGTTTAAATGTCTTTTTACCAATTAGACACTGAGATAACGATTAAGTTGGGATTTACATGAATGAGGTTGTTAATTTGTTCAGATTTAAGTCAGAGTTTAGCCATCACCGGAATCATTTTAGAGTATTTATTTTACATACGGCAAAAATACTGGCAAAAACAACAAAAAAAGAATTTGTATTGAAGGTACTACACCTAGTAATTTAACCCGTCATTGAACGCAAGCGGCTTTCTGATCGTTACACCACAACATTATTCAATTGCCTTAATGAGTGCATTTAAAGACTATTCAGCGATGCTCATATTTGATGTCTCAGGCCTGTTGTAAAACATTTTGAAGTCTCGGCAAATGGCTGTAATAGCTTCCTTTCAAAATGGTGATAATGATTATGGATGTATTCAAATGAAATTAAAACTCAAAGACTGCAATGCAAGTCAGTGTAAGTAACTTGAGAGCATCAATCATTTTCGCCAAGCTTACAGGACCACTGTCAATTCACACAGAGGTGCATTTGATGTCAGGCACAAAGGAAGAATAATTGCTTTAATTCAAAAGTACATGTTCAATGATAATCTCAATGAATGATCAAAAAGATATGTTTGCATTATGCTCAGGAGCAATCCAATTCCCAAGTTTTAGGACAGATTTTCACAGAATGTTTGGTAAATTGAAAAGCAGATGTTACTGTTTTTCCGCATTTGACACATGAAAAAGAAGTTTCTGCCTCAAGAGACATTAAAACCAACACATCATGATTGAAATTGGTATGTCGCAGAAGTTGGAATATCATTAAGAATCGTTCACATGTAAAATAAAAAGCAAAGTATGCACTAATTTTGGTCATTTGCTGAAGTGTTTCATTAAAAGTGAGACACTTTCAAGGCCAGCCTTGGAGAGAAAGTTGCTTCTTTCCCTGCACGGATCTGGAAAAATCCCCCTGGTTGTTAGGCTCCTCATTGGAAGTTGGAAAAAGTGCTGGGATTTATTTCCAATGTGATGGATGTGACCTGAGGACAACAGCAGAGGCATTTGCATGTGATTAGCAAGCCTGTGATTGAGTAGATGCACAAGTGGCATGCTGCGGTGTGCTGCTGCCATGTCATGAGGTTGTCATCCGGTGCACACGTGTGTGTGTGTGTGTGTGTGTGTATTTGAGTGTAAAACAAGCTCATTGGCTGCAGGTGTGAAAGTAGCCTAGGCTGTGAACTCCACACACTTCCTCTCTCACTCATTTAATTTCTATTTTTCTCTGATTTGGTTTTACACTGCTGCTGTGTGCTGATTTGCATCTGCTTTTGACACCCTTGTACAAGTCACTCGCAAACCTCTCCAACACGCACTTTCTCTTTTCCAAAATACACACACACACACACACAAAACGGTGACATTGATATTCCATCTTTGTACTATCATCACCGATAGATTACATCCAAGTTACATTAGAGAAAGCGGTGTCATAATTTTGTCGTCTGTTTTGTTTTTCGGTCCTTTCGTCTTACATTTGGTCCACTTTTTGACACGTGTGGGCGGCTATAGGCTGTCTGCAACATATGTTTGTGTTCATAGCAGTGTGTTTACGACAGGGATTTCAAGCATGGTTGCAGAAAGGAAGTGATAATCAAATCTGTAATCCAATTAATTTATCCAAGCAGCAGAATGAGCCAAATGCATCAAGCTGCTCTCGTCATGGACCTGTTCTACGATGGACCTTAAATCAAAAGCACAACATTAAGAAACAACATAATAATTACAATGTGAATCAAGACACCAGGCAGGGTTCATTTCTCTACGCATCATTATTCCATCAACTTACTTCCATGAACTGAAAAGGATGCATATGGCCCACACATTCGCTTTCTTTGTTTTAGTAAACATTTCAAGTGTGAATAGATACAGTCGTTATGTCCTTGTAGTTGAATAACCGGCATATCATACTATAGCATAAAACCCTCACTTTGGAGTGAAAAAATTTGTAAATGAAAGAAAACCTTAGTTTGTCCATATTTAAGGTAATTTCTGTCTGTAAAACATAAACTTGATTTATCAGAATATTTTTACTCTACAAAACTAATTCACTCAATGGATTTGGTATGTTATGTATGGAATTAAATGTTAATTGACTGCATTTTAATGGTTTGAAAAACAAGAGTTAAATCATTGAACAGCCGACCCTCATTTTTGGTACATTTTTTCATGTTAAACACAAATATCATTCGTGTAATTTCATGTTATATTGTATTTGAAATTTCACAGTCATCTATATTGTTTTTAATACATCTTTCAGTAATCGCTGCTTCCTAATACATAGTATGACACATAGTATGGGACACTGTTGAACAGTTACACCACAGGGGGGCGTTTGGGCGTTGGTTAGTTGGGAAGGCTACAGATTGCTACAGGTTACTGAAGAATAAACTGCTATGTTGGGAAGACGACTGTTTCAGGTCAGGTGCACTACTTGGCTACAACCAGCAGAGGCACTGTTGCTCTAGGATCAACTAGTTCATGATCAGCTGTAGCAGGGATAACCAAATTGTCCAAAACCTGATTGTGTTTGGCCAGTCGATCTCTGGGATTTCGCTGATCAATTGCAAAACATATTAGCAAATATACGGCACGGCTGTCTAGTGGTTAGCGTGCAGACTTCACAGCTAGGAGACCAGGGTTCAATTCCACCCTCGGCCCTCTCTGTGTGGAGTTTGCATGTTCTCCCTGTGCATGCGTGGGTTTTCTCCGGGTACTCCGGTTTCCTCCCACATTCCAAAAACATGCTAGGTTAATTGGCCATAGGTATGAATTTGAGTGTGAATGGTTGTTTGTCTATATGTGCCCTGTGATTGCCTGGCGACCAGTCCAGGGTGTACCCCGCCTCTCGCCCAAAGATAGGCTCCAGCACCCCCCGCGACCCTCGTGAGGAAAAAGCGGTAGAAAATGAATGAATGAATGAATTAGCAAATATAATGTGCACATATTCTGAACACTAAAAGTGTCTATATGACTTGCCGCTCTCAGCTTGAATCCCTGCCTCTAAGACCTGAGACCGGAGATGCCAGCGCATGCCACACCAGCTCGCCTCGCCCTGTGACGTGCACCTCAAACAAAATCTTTGCGCTGTGGGTCAATGTGCATGTAGTGGTGTTTGTGATCCCCTAAAACTGTAAACATACAGAAGACAGTGTAGTAGGCTGTTTTGTGGGCAACTTAGTTACTGTACATTTTGTCTAGCTGCAGGAGGGACACAAAAATCTATAATTGTGTTTCTATAATTTTGAAGGCTGGGCATATTTTTCATTATTAAAATTAACCTTAAACATATCTTGATTAGTTTCATTGCACTGACTTTTGTCGGACGCCCAGTGAGAACAGGCGGTTGCTTGTCTTGATGGAAATATAGAACAGAATGGAACAATGGTAAGCATGTGCAAGTCATAGGTCAGTCTAATTATGTATTCTTGCGAAAAAGAGACCTGACCCCATACAATCCGTACAATGATGCAATGATTTTCTAAAGACAACGTGTTCAATATATTTAGCCGATGGAATGGCAGGACCAGGTGGTCAATCATTGTCCCATTCTCAAAGCCCTTGATGAGCACTGAGAGAGATCACAGAAATAATGCATCATTGTTCTATCTAATTACAGCATGTCACAGACAAGAGCGTATTTGCATTTTAAACAAGTGCTTGTCCTGATTGAGGAACCATTGTTTTTTCATCAAATGTGAACACGGATGGCACGCTCCTTCTGAACGTGGATCACAGCTTTTGGAGACGCACCCTACAGAGCATGCAGTCACTCTCAGACATTTTCTATCAGTTGTTCAACATATTCTTTGATATATGCTTGTTTGTTTGTTTTCATTTCTCTTACACTTATGCATACTTCATGGATATGTTTTCTCCAACTGATGATTAATTTCATCTTGCAGCCTTCTCCAAGGTCTTTTTTTTTTCTATCTCCCGTTCCCAGTTCAAGCAGAAATGAAGAGAGGGTCTGAAGAGAAAGGGACAGGAAGACGAACTAAAAAAAAAAATAAAAAAATGCTAGACTCAAATATGATTTAAAGCTTTTTGACTGCTCTTGCACTATTTTCTTAGAGTGGATTTGAAGCAGGGCCGGGCTGCTTCCGGAATATCTTACAACCTCCTCAGTGTCTTTATCTACAATTCCACTTATTTACAGATCACTGAAGGAACATCTGTTCCAACACTTGCCCCAAATCTAAGAAGTGATGTTTTGCAATATACCATTTAATTTTTAATGCCGAAATTCAGTTCTCTTTCAAAACACAAGAACGTTCATAGATCAGCTCCTTTTGATGACAACTAAACAACATCTAATAGCCTGGAAATATAGTGGAATTCAAGGGATAAACAAAACTGCAGCAAACAAACCACAGTAATGGTAAACACTGCAAGTTGACAATAAACGCATAAGTTGGATACTACTGAACTTTCTCAGACACAAACAAGTCTTTGTACAAATAGTTAAGTAAACATTTATATTTGGCAGCATGCACACTCAATATCCTCATAGGAAATTCATAAAATAGTTTTGGAGCAGCAGTTTGGCGGTTTGAACCCTGGTTCATCCACTTTGCCTTCAGTGCTGCCCACATTGGTGTACAGTGTGAGTGGGTGGGCAGTCGTGTTTCCATCAGTCGACCACAGCACAGTTGTATAAAAATATAGATTACCATCACTATCAGTGATTACAGAGTGTGCGAATAATGTGGTTTGAGTGTAAAGTGGTATTTTGAAAGCTGCTCTGTATACCCAACCCACTATTTTTATGTTTTTTTTGCAATGTGAACAAAGAATAATGGAATGATTACAATAAAAATTGAAAACCTAAGGACCACACTGTAAATGTTCAAGGAAAGTATCAGCGACTTTGACAAACAGGCACAATTTATCATTTCAAGCTGCCGATCGTTGCCGCTGGTCGAAGATGTGACGCACCTGCATCTGTTCATCTGCACTGCAATTGAAGCTGGCCTAATGCCAACACTCCTTGCTTCGACTTCTGCCAAATGCTGCATATATTTGATTTACAATACACCATAATAAGCCATCACCTTAATTATTGCAGAGCGTTTATCATACTCGACCTTTCTTGTGCATACTTTAAGGAGCCACAAAGTATGGCTCACAATACAAACATTTGCATTTAGCCAAAAAACAATGGTCACTTTTCTCCTACTCATTTTTAACTTGTAATGTTTTTTTTTCTATCAGAACATCCTTCACATTTTAATAACATTGCTTTATCGTATATGCTACTTACCTGTGCTCATTAAGCATATTATGACAAAATTGATTTTATTGTGTGACGTGAGTGAGCAGTCTTTCCCGGACTGAGCTGAAATGTAAATAATAGTCTTACACTGACTGTTTGTATTGGATTCAGGAAATGGAACACATTTCATTACATCATGCGGTATATTCGCCTCACAGTGCAGTGTTTTCTTCCACTACTACCACAATGTAAAAGATTTGCTCATTACATAGCTTTTATGTACGGTCCAGGATATTTGCAGATAATGTTTTCACCCAGAGGGGAGTTAAAACACGGAGTAACAACCATAGAGCAAAAATAAAATCCAGTAGTGCTCATATTGTCATAAATGTAGAAATGATATTTTTTTATTGAACAATACACAATGCAAAAGTGTTTACAAGTACCCAGAAATGATAAAAAATAGAGTACATAAATACAATATAGATTATTACTTGGTTATGGCTATTGTTTAATTAATTTTGAACATGCACACAATCACAGTAAATGTCACACAACACAATTCACAATTCCCCATGTCCGAGAAGGAGTAGAAAGAAGCAAAGGTTATTCAATACTATCCATCATCCATCAATGACCATATATTTGTTCATTGTTCAACAGAGTCAATGATGGTAATACATTATTAATAACCGATTAAGTAGTTGAAGTAGTTATTATTTGACTATTAATTGACTGGCTTTTTACTGTGTCATTGTTCAAATTTGTTTAAATGCACATTTGGCATTGCCATTTTTCTTCTTTATCACTCCATGTTGTTGGTACAGGACAGAATCTTTGCATTGGTATACTCTCAACAAACATCAAAACACAACACCAAACAGCCGATAAACATATTTGCTCCAAGCCCCTCTTGGTTTTCAGCCTTTTCAGTAAATATCACAGGTTTTGCTTCCTCTCTTGCCAGGAGTGTTGTCATTGTCAGCGGCCTCACGTTGCTTTGACAGCTCGTAATCACACCTCTCGTGTCACCAGTCACTGTCCCAACAATGCTGCTTCTTCTGACTGTCAGTCACCGTCACGAGGTGGCATTTTCTCTGGGCTATGGTTGAACATCTGGACGGCAGGTCACATGTGACCTATCATTCTTGTTCAGATTGTTAATATTCCGATATGACTGTCCTATTTCCTCGTGTCAATCTAGAGGCTGCAAAGGCTGCTGACCCCATATTGAAAAACATATAAAACATAAACCTAGATTGAAAACATAATTCACACTGAAACACCACGTTCTTCTATTTCCATTTTCTTTTTCCACCATGTGGTTCAATACATTTTATGCGGTAGAAGTTGCTCCCACAAGGCCAAGAATATGAAAACTTTTGTCTTACACTGTCCGTCTTTGGCAAAAAAAAACTTCAAATGGAAGATACATCAAACACTGAAGCATAACACTTTGATCTGACTTTGAATGCAATGAAGTTATTGTCGCATTAAAATTTAAGGACTGGACTAGAAAATAGAATACTGGAGAGAAATCCTGTATTGAAATAGTATTTTTATACTGAAAATAATAAAACCTCCATATCTTTGAGATGATGAAGGTCTAACTTTGGGTTAGGGTTGGGTGATATAGACCAATATATGACGGATGATGGATAATGCATTTTTGCCGGATACGAGCATGAAACTAGTACATTTCGACATTATCCATATGCTCATTATGTATTCACTCATGCTCTGTGATTGGCCAGTCACACACAGTGACTGCCTCACCCGAGACCGACTCTGCAAGCGGCAGACAAAGTGGTCCTCAGCGGTGCCTCGTCCACGTACAAGACGCAATTGGGAAGTTGGCTCGCTGTTTGTCACAATGCCTCCACTTGATTATATTTCTTCAGCTCTATTTTGGTTTATAGCTAAAGTTACTTGTTAAAATTGTACCGTAACATGCTTTGCAGCGCTGCACAGCATTGTGCAGACCTACATTGACTGGCCACAACATTACACTTGATGCCGCACAGGGGAAGCATTAAGCATTCTGCATAAATGGCCGACAAAAGCGGGCTAAAATATCACACCCCTCTCAATATGTTGCAGTTTGCACCTTGCAATCTTAAACTGGTTTCATAAAATACACTGTGTTTTTAACAAGACAGCAGGCACGATCGTGCATCAGTCACTAATGGTGTTTTTTTTTTTTCGTCTGCTTGCTTGCTGGTGATAAAGTCAGTTGGAAAACTGCTTGTAGTACTGAACAAGGTGCTTTTGAAAAATACAGTCAACAAGGCTGACAGATTATTTCCCTTTCTGCCATGTTTGCTTGAATCACCAACTTTACACAGCTCATCAAACATAACTAAAGAATAAAGGCTCAAGGATCACATACACACACACACACAATACACATACAGAATAATAAACAATGCACATTAGCCGTTAGCGTTTCTATCTCACATTCCCCATGCTGACTGACATTAAACATGGTTGATACTGTCTTACATATATAGCAACATTTATACCGTCTTTTTGCTGTAGCCTCTCCTCCTCCGTATGTACACGGGGATCTTAGCGTAGCGACGGGGTGCTCAAAAAGTGAAAACAATGAAGCAAAGCGGCAAGGTACAAATGTAAAAAGATGAACATCCATAGCTGCACACTTGCTTAAGGGGTCGGTATGGCACAAAAAACAATAAGAGAGTAACAAATAAAGCACTATTAAATGCTACAAACACTGCAAAAGCTAGCTGCCATAACTTGAAACATGAGGCCACCGCATAAAATCCAGTCTATAGCAAAATGATGGATATGCTTGTTTTTAATATGGTGCTTAAAAGAAATATTGATATTTTTAAAACATCCCTACATTGCTCAGCCCTACATTAGGTTATGTGAAAATTCATGTTAACCATGGTTTTTGGTTTGAGTTAGTTAATCCACAAAGCAGAATACAGTTTGAGGTTTTCATGCACTTCAAAAACAAACACACAAATATCCACAGAGGCTTTTAAAGGACATGTGTTTGCCTGTGTTGTCAGCAGACCTCACTGTCTCGTGACGTATTACCATGACAGGCCGGACAGTATAATTTACCACTGATTAAACAGCAGGCTTCTTAACAGAGAGCCAAGGTTCATACGATTAACACAACTCATTTTTATGCAAGCATATATCATTACAAGAGTGGCATGCTCCAGCTGCAAACACAAGCAAACACTGCATCTTGTTCTGTCAAGGTAACGTAGCCTCGTGTTACAAGGCTCACAGCAGAGCCCAATAAAAAAAAAAAACGTAGGGACTGCATGTACGAGGTTACTAAAAAAAGACTAAATGTGTGCTTTTTTTATCAGTACATCTCGAAAGCTCATATATATTTCTGTAAAAGTAAAATACACTGGTCAGTGTAATAGGAATGTGTGTTGAGCATGCTTAACAGGTTACATTAAGGAACATCATGTTGTCACTTGCACAATTCAACATGTCTGAAAAGGAGTTAGAAGAACAAAAGTGTATTTAATCCTACACCTTACTCAGTTTGTTTACATCCTGTTGTCCCATTACCATTTACTAATAGAGAGTTAAAAAACTAAGATACAGTGAAGAAAATAAGTATTTGAACACCCTGCTATTTTGCTATTTCTCCCACTTAGAAATCATGGAGGGGTCTGAAATTTTCATCGTAGGTGCATGTCCACTGTGAGAGAGATAAACTAAAAAGAAAAATCCAGAAATCACAATGCATGATTTTTTAACAATTTATTTGTGTGATACAGCTGCAAATAAGTATTTGAACACCTGTGTATCATCTAGAATTCTGACCCTGAAAGACCTGTTAGTCTGCCCATTAGAAGTCCACCTGCACTCCATGTATCATCCTGAATCAGATGCACCTGTTTGAGGTCGTTAGCTGCATAAAGACACCTGTCCACCCCATACAATCAGTAAGACTTTAACTTGTAACATGGCGAAGACCAAAGAGCTGTCCAAAGACACCAGAGACAAAATTGTACACCTCCACAAGGCTGGAAAGGGCTACGGAGCAATTACCAAGCAGCTTGGTGAAAAAAGGTCCACTGTTGGAGCTATCATTAGAAAATGGAAGAAGCTAAACATGACGGTCAATCTCAATCGGAGTGGAGCCCCATGCAAGATATCACCTCGTGGGGTCTCAATGATTCTAAGAAAGGTGAGGAATCAGCCCAGAACTACACGACAGGACTTGGTCAATGACCTGAAAAGAGCTGGGACCACCGTTTCCAAGGTTACTGTAGGTAATACACTAAGACGTCATGATGTGAAATCATGCATGGCACGAAAGGTTCCCCTGCTTAAACCAGCACATGTCAAGGCCCGTCTTAAGTTTGCATATGACCATTTGGATGATACAGAGGAGTCATGGGAGAAAGTTTTATGGTCAGATGAGACCAAAATAGAACTTTTTGGTCATAATTCCAATAAGCGTGTTTGGAGGAAGAAGAATGAAGAGTACAATCCGAAGAACACCATCCCTACTGTGAAGCATGGGGGTGGTAGCATCATGCTTTGGGGGTGTTTTTCTGCACATGGGACAGGACGAGTGCACTGCATTAAAGAGAGGATGACTGGGGCCGTGTATTGTGAGATTTTGGGGAACAACCTCCTTCCCTCTGTCAGAGCATTGAAGATGGGTCGTGGCTGGGTCTTCCAACACGACAACGACCCGAAGCACACAGCCAGGAAAACCAAGGAGTGGCTCCGTAAGAAGCATATCAAGGTTCTAGCATGGCCCAGCCAGTCTCCAGACCTGAACCCAATCGAAAATCTTTGGAGGGAGCTCAAACTCCGTGTTTCTCAGCGACAGCCCAGAAACCTGACTGATCTAGAGAAGATCTGTGTGGAGGAGTGGGCCAAGATCCCTCCTGCAGTGTGTGCAAACCTGGTGAAAAACTACAGGAAACGTTTGACCTCTGTAATAGCAAACAAAGGCTACTGTACCAAATATTAACATTCATTTTCTCAGGTGTTCAAATACTTATTAGCAGCTGTATCACACAAATAAATTGTTAAAAAATCATGCATTGTGATTTCTGGATTTTTCTTTTTAGTTTATCTCTCTCACAGTGGACATGCACCTACGATGAAAATTTCAGACCCCTCCATGATTTCTAAGTGGGAGAAATAGCAAAATAGCAGGGTGTTCAAATACTTATTTTCTTCACTGTATATGTATAGCTTATAGAGTGATGAAAGAAAATGAAAAAAATAAAAGCAGTTCAAATACTATAAATAAATAAATAAATAATAAAAATAATAATGAAAAAAATAATAAATAAATAAATACATTTACAGAAAATTAAATAAATGAGTTTAAAAAGAAAAAAGCTTGACTTTACTCCTCCACTGACACCAACAGAATGAGACAGTTTTATGCTGGGAGATTCTACCAATCACATGAATTAACTGTACATTTTTCAATTTTTTTATTTAATTAATCAGGTGAAATCTGTCACTTCCTGCACTTTTGAAGGCAAAGAGACGACCCCCTGCAAAGAATCAATCACTGGCAGCCCAAAACTGACATTTGGTCGGGTTCTGATGTTTGTTTGAAGGACTGTCTGGCCGTAAATCGCTTACAATGTTTATTTCTTGGTCTACTGTTAGTTTCCCCGTGATTTGAATGATAATTGTCAGGTTGTGTAGTTATTATGTGCTGTAGTCAGTTGAAAGGTAGAACATGCAAGGCTAACTGAAGTTTACAGCTGTTAACATATCTGAAAATGATTAAGTTGGGTGGTCTATATTTGGGGTGGGGATCTTTTCCATTAGGGGATGATTAAATAGTGATGAAGTGGTGAATATTTACTGTGATATTACAGTGAATGCAGCATGTGACCCACTTTTCGCTTCCTCATCTTGAAAAGTCTAAACCTTTGATATTTTTTTTTGATTGCAGACCCTATTTGACAATCACTTTTATATTATCCTAAAAAATATTAAAATGTGCTTCTTCGGCACATCTTAGTTCCTTCCAGTGAATATACATTTATGTTTGTGTATGGGATGTGTGACTCGAGTTAGATGCGCCTGAGTGATGTGTCAAATAATCTCTTGGACATATCTGGAGGATGTTATTCCAGGAGAGGATATGGGGGTCGTCTCATGAAACATTTATCTGGGAAGAGTAGCACAGCGATGGCGAGAGACGGAGTGAGAGGATGGAATGAGGTACATAGAGAAAACAGCAAGTAATGTATTGGTCACATGGAAAATATCTTGACACCACAACTCAATTTACACTGAACATTACTAACGTAATGTTGGTTGGCAACCAGTCTAGGGGGTACACCGTCTCTTGCCCAAATACAACTGGAGTAGGCTCCAACACACCCCCGTGAAAACCATACTCCTGTAATCAAACGTTGCACCAATCTGTGTATGTAGTAGCCTGATACACAATAAAAAATGTAACTATTTAATTTAATATGTGTACATTTTCTATGCAATCCATGTTGTGTATGGCAAACTGCTGATACCGGCCATTGCCGGTATATATGTCACAGGTATTTTTATGCAGTGTTGAATTATTTAACCTAATAAAGGTTTAATAATTCCAAAATATTATCTAGGTTTGCTGTTGCATTATTTATTCCTTTACAAAGAATGGCTTTACTTGAACAATTGTTAGCGCTTGTGTAGACTAGTGTAGCAAGGGAATAAATGACTGCGGGTAACGGACCATGAGAAAGTTTGCTCATCTTGTGAATGTGAGGCGCCATCCTCTCTCCTCCCAGCGACTCTTGGCTGTGCTTGGCTGGCCTGCTGTGGTGCTTCAGCAGCGGAGCTTCAGATGCTGATAGATACCAGAGCCCTAGTGGGAGCCTTGGAGAGTGGCCTCTCTCAGATGGAAGAAGGCTGCTCCCACCCAGACAAGGTCATGCTGGCCTCTTGTCACTATCCTCTCAATAGACAGGGGAATAACATTCTCATCTAGGGGCCATTAGTGCCAGGCAGAGACCAATTACCACCAGCCAAAGGGCAAACAGTAAGCGGACATGAATGAAGCCAGTCAGGTTAAAGTGGTCATGCAAAGCTAAAGGTCGGTGTTGTCCTAATTTCAGTTTAAGACGTAAATAGGTCTGCACATAAATACAAGACAAAAAGGCTTAGATTAAGTGTGCTTTTTTTTGGAGTCAAGTAAATGCTGTCCATTAGGGAACATTACTGAAGGGCATTATTGTCATTATCCGAATTGTCTTGCTCTTATCGTTCAACCAGTGTCATTTGCATCAGTAATTTATCATATGCTAATGATCTGTAGATCAATAGGAGCCCTCATTGTTAAGACGAGCTTGATAATGTCCTTGGAATCATAAGTGAGCCATATGTCATTTTAAGTCAACTGAAAGGCAGAAGAGAAGTTTAATGTGCCCTTGACATGAGCCAGCATGTTATATAGTATGATACACTAGTGAGGCCAATTCTTTGTGATAGACGCTTCTAGAGATGAGCGAGTACACCACTATCTGGATCTGTTTTTCCATCTAAATTATATGTGTCCTTACCTGTTCTCAGACTGGGTGGGCCATTACACGGAAGTGGGTGCGGTTTCCATTGTTACATTATTTTAAGTCTGAAATTGACATGAATTGATCAGAAGTTGGCATATATATTTTTATTCAATTATATGTGTGTTTACTGATCTCCAAGACGTTTATTAATAATCTGTCAGCCTTGTTCACTGTATCACTGTATGTCTCACAGGCACTATTCACTACTACAAGCCAAGTTTTCCAACTGACTTTACATCACCAACCAAATTAGAAGAATACAAATGTGTTCTATTTTGTTATTGTTAGAACTGCCTTCCAAGAGGACGTAATGTCTGTTTTGGTCAAGTAGTTTGTAAAATAAATTACCTGCAAAAAAGCGACTTATGCATGTTTTTTTTTACCCAATTATTTGCCGGGCGGCATGGCGGTTGAGTGGTTAGCGTGCAGACCTCACAGCTAGGAGACAAGGGTTCAGTTCCACCCTCAGCCATCTCTGTGTGGAGTTTGCATGTTCTCCCCGTGCATGCGTGGGTTTTCTCCGGGTACTCCGGTTTCCTCCCACATTCCAAAAACATGCTAGGTTAATTGGTGACTCCAAATTGTCCATAGGTATGAATGTGAGTTTGAATGGTTGTTTGTCTATATGTGCCCTGTGATTGGCTGGCTGCCTCTCGCCCGAAGACAGCTGGGATAGGCTTCACCCCTTGTGACCCTCATGAGGAAAAAGCGGTAGAAAATGAATGAATGAATGAATAATCATTTACCATTATTTACCATTTATGGCCTTGTGCGACTTATACTCCAGAGCGACTTATAGTCCAGAAAATACGATATATATATATATATCAGTGTAAAATTACGAATGTCTAATGTCCAGAATACGACATATGACTTGTCTTTCAATATGTTTCAAATTAATAATAGTAATATATTATCAAGAAAAGAATCAAACAGTGATCACTTATTTATTAATTATTTTTTTCAGCAATACAGTGAGGGAGCGATGTTCAAACCCTAATTTAGTGAAAGATGACTGTATATTCTTGTCTAGAGCCTTCTAGACAAGAGTCTTGTAAAATTCATGCACCCTTTGGGTTGAGCATCATGGGAGCAAATACGCTGTATTTGTAAGGGCTTCTGTCTCACAGCACCTTGCTCTTAGATGTGAGGTACTACAGAGAAGTCATCCATATATTTAACTCCTGTTCTTCGCTCTCATGAAGTGATAGAAAAAACACATTCACATTCACAGGAAATACTGCCTTTAAGGTTTTTTTTTCACAACTCTGAATCTGTGAACATCTGCACGGTGTCATTGACGGGTCTTTGGGACTGCAGAATATTCCCCAGGTCTTTGTTACAGGTTGTCATAGTAGAAAACAACATGCGTCATTATGATTAACAATCTCTTTTTCATATGCGGCAGGCATCATGTCCACCTGCTGCTACTCAAAGGGATTTATTGCCGCTCTCATGGCAAGGTTTGCTCCCAATGCACACAAGGGGCCAGATTACACTTCTTATCATCAAAGCATAACCTGTCAACATATGGCAATAAACACCTTGATGCCAATTTTCATTTGCACATTTAATATTTGTGAAAAAAAATTCAGAAAGAAAATGCTACAACATATTGTCAAGTGGAAATGTTTCTTTCTGAAAAGTATATTTTATTTTTTTTTGGTTTGAAATGTTAAAAATAGAACTATCAAATTAGTGTTATTTTAAAAATCAGATGAGTCAAGTTTCAAATTAAATAATCATGATTAATAGTTATGGCCGAGTGGTTAGTGCGCAGGCCACACAGTGAGGGGACCGGAGTTCGATTCCCCCCTCGGTCATCTCTGTGTGGAGTTTGCATGTTCTCCCTGTGCACGTGTGGTTTGCTCCGGGTAATCCGGTTTCCACCCATATTCCAAAAACATGCTAGGTTGGACAATTTGGAGTCGCCAATTAACCTAGCATGTTTTTGGAATGTGGGAGGAAACCGGAGTACCGGGAGAAAATCCACGCATGCACGGGCAAAACATGCAAACTCCAAGCGGAGATTCAAACCCAGGCTTTCCTGATCTCCTGACTGTGTGGCCAACATACAGATCATTTGTCCACCGTGCGGCTAATCCCTCTTATATCACAATTAGTTGGTTCCAGATCTGACTGTGATAAGTGAATTTCCACAAAGTAGGTTTCCTTCTTTAAAAATGTAAAATGTTCGTAGTTAGAACATAGAATACCTGTATACGACCTTCTAAATGCATTTTTAAACATTATTAGAGCCCATTTGATATGAAATAACATGCATATAGTCACCCTAGTCCTTTGTAGACATAATCAGAGAAAATAAACCATTTAAGACAAAAGTCATGCTCATGTGTGTTGCAATGAATGTGTTGTTAACATGTGGACAGGAAGTGAATTAGTTCAGAGTTGAGCTGGGTAAGTTTGTCACTGGTATGTTTTACATACTGACACCTAGTGACCAGTGTGGAATAATGCATATCACAATTTAAATGTGTCCTGTGTTCTGAGGATGGAGAGATGTATTTGCAAGATACATACAATATATATATATATATATATATATATATATATATATATATATATATATACAATATAAGAAATTGCACCACTGTTGATGTGTTCTGGTCAAAATAAAGTTCTAAAAGAGTTGGTCTGTGTGCTTCCTTCTGCCATCATAACAGAAGTGTGGCTGAACATAGGTTAGTTTTGATAGGCCTAGTTAAAACACGGTTGAGTGATTGTGGAGTGATTGTTGTTTTTGGAAGCCGACAGACCAAACTCCACAAATCTAAAGCATACTGAATGTTTTAATTATTATGGTTTTCTCCTAGATGGGAACACGTCTACATATTGCCTCCCACTCCGCAGTTTCATGCAGTGTAGGGGTGATCAGCTGGAGGAAATCAAGCCCTCTCTGAATTTCCCCCAACTGATTAAGACAAACTGCTTTTCAGCCATGGCTTCCCCCTTCCTGTGCCCGACCAATCAATTAAAGTAATCAATTAAGGGCCTGCTGGCTGAGTCTTTGGTAATTGAGGGTTGAATAAACACAGACTGCTGATGCTGATGATAAAGCTGTAACAAAACCATAGGCATGTACAGCAAACAACCTATTTCCTGGGATTTGTTATCTCAGTTGAGAGTTAAAACACCAGTTTAAGTTATTTTTTTAAATTTTGTTGTTGTTTATTCTTCCTTGCTAGACAGTGTGCCCAAGGACGTTAAATATTGAATAAAATCATTAGCCAGGCTTCTCCAATTGGCCATGGCGACTATTTGAAAAAAGTGCCAGTAGAATTCAAACATGGCACTATGTTCCAGCATGTCCTCTAGTGGAAACAAATCCTCAGAGGAGGGTGAAAGAGCCTCTTTGGCCAAGCCGGGCATCTCCACTGCCTTGGCGTCAGGTCCAAGAGGTGAGGAGGCAGCCTGTACTTCAGGGATCCTCACACAAGCCACACAAGTCTCTCTCACTGAGTCACATTCATGGGAAAAAATGCATTTCTTTGCCATCCCTCGATGAAAAACACTTCAGTTATTTGGCAGTGCTTGTACATTAGATAGAGAAACTTTATTGGCCTCAAAAAGCAACACTGAAGGAAATCAAATGCATCTGTCATTTACAAGACTTTTGGGAGTATTTTTACTTTACACAGTGCAGGGGGTCCGATAACAAGCAGGATGGCTGCTTGGTTTGGGTCACTTTGTTTTTTGTTGTTAAGTGATTTGGAGTGTGTAATATATGATCTTCTTCTGCTCCCTGGCTTTGTGAGGCATTCATTTACTGTATGGAGTTTTTACTAGTGAGCAAAGACATCAGTAGACTCAGTGGGATTGCTTCTTCTTTAAGATCTGTGTGACTCTGCCTTGTTGTGGTCACCATTTATATACATGGAAAATCTTATAACAGGCTACAAGTATTATAATTGTCTTTAATTTCAGTGATTCACAGTGACGATGCTGGATTTTGTTTATTCATATAGAATATAAGCTCAACCCTGAGTAATATAAATTACTGTAACACAAATAACCTCTTTGGATTAGTGAAAAAACATTAGATCTAAACCTGATCCCCCATAGGCTTTATCAAAAGGCTCACTTTTAGTTGGTTGTGTGAGTAAATATTAGGAATATGTGGCTTACAGAGAATGTATTTTTGCTTGATATGAGTACGAAACGACTACATTTCATCGTTAACTGTATTTGTGTTTAAAAAAATGGTCATTATGTATTCACTCTCCATGCTCCTCATTACACCCCTCTCAATATGTTGCGGTATGCACTTTGCAATCTTAAACTTGTTAAATAAAATACACAATCGTGCATCAGTCACTGACGGTGTTTTGTTTTTTTTTTTTCTTTGTCTGCTTGCTTACTGGTGATATAAAGTCAGTTGACAGATTATTTCTCTTTTTGCCATGTTTGTGTGCCACCAACTTCACATAGCACACACTAAATAATAAAGTCTCAAGAATCACTTACACACACACAGTACACATGTAGCTGAATAATAAAAAAAACGTATAACTTATAGCAACTTCTGATCAATCCATGTAAATTTCAGATTTAAAATAATGTACACATTTAAGCCATGCCCATCGCCGGTTAAACCACACCCACGTCCGGTTTATACCCCGCCCACTCCGAGTAGGATATGGATACAGATAATTTAGATGGGTGAACAAATACAGATAAACGCAGCGGTGTACTCGCTCATCTATAGTAAATATGCTGCAAACTATTTTACTGATGATCATATAGGCTCATGGTATTTCATTGTAATTGTCATTTAATAAAATAATGTTGCATTTATCGTAAGTAATCATTGTAATTATAGTAAATAATCATAATTAGAAGTTTTAGCAATGACTCTGTATAACTAGAATGTCACTTAAAAGAGCACAGACCTTCACGACACCTGAGTTGTTTTAAAACATAAAAAACTACAATAACAACACCATAGATTTTGCCTTGCTCCATCGCGAGCTATGAAAGAAGTTAGGGATGGTTCTGAACGCTCGGTTTCAGAGTTTTTTCTAACACCGGCTGTTTGTGACAGTGAGCACAAGCTGTAGGCCCCGCCCCCGGTCAGTGGTCTACCGAGTTTTTTAAACATGGGTAGTCCCAGAAAAATGTGTTGCGAAACCATTTACACTTCCGATGTTGTGCCAACATTGTCTGCATTATGTAAACGCAGACCTCCATCCCCACTCTGAGTTCATACACGGTACGTCAGGGGTCTCCAGCCAGCATCTCCAATGTGTTTATTAATTTATTATCAACTCCTATACAGCTATACCGACAAAATTTGAAAATGGGTTTCGGCAGTAGTCCTGAAGTCTTGGGGAATGTTTGGGAGTGTGACTAATCCCAGTGGAGTGGGCATGACTGGAGGCGGGCCGTGGGTGCAATAAAAACAGACTGTTTTGGAAATCCAAGGAAATACAACTGGAGTATGTGCTGATTCTGGAAGATCTAGAAAGCTGTCTGTGCCATCTAGACCTTTGATCTAGAAAGGTTTTGTGTGTAGTTGCTCTATGGGTGTCCACAGCTTAATACAAAGGGTCGAAAAATGAGCATAATAGTCCCCTTTAAGTTCTCATCATAGAGCTAATACGGCGCCCCTCCCTTCCTAAAAACGTGTTTATTTTTTTGTATAATTTGTTAGCTAACCTGGGAAGCTGAGAGAACAAGCAACAGCAGGGCCACCATATGTACGGAATGTGCTGGGATCAGAGCACAGAAAAAATAGTGCTATGCATGCTCCAGTTCATTATCTAACAGCCACATAACATAATTTAACATTTCCTTTGTGTTCAGGGACACCGCGGCAATTAGCTAACAAGTGGGTCATCCATTAGCCAGGCCCGTGGCCCTGAGAGAGATATGAGCCTCCAGGGCAACACTCAACAATTCTCTGTAATAGAATGGCTAAGAGAGAGAGTCCATTAGTAAACATTTAGGAAAGCACGGAGAAGGCAGGTCTCTATGGGTAATTATATTACTGATTATTTACAACAAATACACTCTGCACTTCATTGTACTTTGTGCTTTAGTCCCATTTATCTCATTTGTGACAACCTGTCACTTGTGGTTGGTTTCCTGACGTTTACAGATACAGACTTCACACAGTCACCTCAAAGGAAAGCTGCACTTTTTTTTTAATTCTGCCTGCACTATGGTTATTTTAAACATTACCAGAACACCCTTCCTGGGCGTACTGATTTCACATAGTAATATAGAAATGAACACTATACAGAGCATTAACTTTTCCAAATTCAGACACAAAAAAGCAGCAGTGGCGGCTCCAGTACAGTATGTAGTGTTACCTTTTGGCTGTGCCCTGAGGTGTTTTGAGTGCAGTGCTGACCCACTGTGAGGGGCAGTGGGTGGTGAAGCGATTCACTGGTCGGCTAGTAGCTCGTCGGTGTGGTGTGGCAAGGTGCTACTAGGCAAAAAATGTAGTTCTTTGGTGTAATAATGTTAATAACAATAATAAATATGCAAGTCATATTATGTAAATGGATGAATTGTAAATGGATGAATTGTAAATGGACGGTTTGGGGTGGATTTTGGAGTTTTTTTCAGAAGGCTCCATTATAGGTGAATAGGTGCATCCGAGAATGCACAGAAAAATCAGGATTCCAAAAAAGTGCAGTTTTCATTTAAAGGGGTCCTATTACGCTTTTTCCACTTTTCTGACCTATAAATGCAGTTAGAATGTTGTAATCTTATGTTAAACGATGCCAAAGTTTCAAATAATGAGGATTGCACATTTAAATGTGAATCCTGAAAGTAGTTTGGGATGGCTCAAAACGCTCAGTTTCAGAGGGTGTTGCAAAACTGTTCCTTTGTGATGTCACAGAGAAGCGGGCTTCCTTATGGGTGGTGCTGTAGGCCAGATACTAGGGATGAGCCGGATACTCGTTATAAACGAGTATCTGTTACGGATAACGCATTTTTGCGTTTTGAGTATTTCGTCATTATCCGTATTTGTGTTTAAAGAAAATGCTCATTATGTATTCAACTATTCTTTCTTCACGCTACAGCGACCGCGTCTCCCTAGATGGCGTGCCTCATTCATGTACACGGAGTAATTAGCAAGTTAAAAACTGCTGGTGTTGCGTTGGTCACACTGCCGCCACTTTATAAGGTTATGTTAGGTAGGTTATTACTTTATTATGTTTCACCCTTCACGTTCTGTGATTGGCCAGTCGCACAAAGTGACTGCCTCTTCCAAGACGCGTTGCTTCAACAGTGGAGCTCAGCGGTGCTTCACATGGTGCAATTGGGAAACAGCTCGGCGTTTGTCACAATGCCGATTGTTTGCATTGGCTCGTGTTTTGTTGGGGGTAAGAGACATTACATTTGTTTACAATTCCGAAGTTCTTCATTCCCTACCAGCAAAAAAAGGTGCAGAATTTTGATTATATAAAAAGCTATCTACAGCTGGGATAGGCTCCAGCACATCCCACGACCTTCGTGAGGTAGAAGCAGTAGAAAATGAATGAATGAAAAAGCTATCTGTGCTGGTTATTGTGTGTAGCTGCTCTATAAGAGTCCACAACTCAATACAAAGAGCTGAAAAATAAGCATAATAGGTGCACTATAAGTATTAGATTAAACAGCATTTGTAGGAGGGATTTGTATATATACATGGTTTAAAAACATATAAATAATAAATAAATAAAATATAATACTGCAGTTGTATGATAATGCAGCCTGTTGAGTGAGCTCCCTTCCGATCCTCAAAGCCTGGCGGGAGCTTCCTGACATTGACATCCTCCTTAACTGTGCATAATTCCATTCTCTCAGTAGATGGAATGAAAGAATAGGCTTCACGGTGGGAGCCTGAGCTCAACAGGGATGACTTAGTATGGACACCCCTTTGAAATTGTTTACTTCAAAATAAATACTTAATACAGCATGCTTCTTTCTGATGAAATAATTCATTGAACACACTAACATTTGTAATAGCTAACCAGCCCCTTCACAACAGTGTTAGAGCAAGACTCAAGGTTGATCAATAGAGGCCTTAGGGGTTTTATTTTCTGTTCCTTGATCAAGGCTGTCAGATTAGTATAGGTAGAGTGTAAATAAGACTGCTCCTTGAGTAGACAGCAGCTCTGTAGCACAGGTTGGAGCATCGCTGCCTCATTAATACCATTAGGAAACCAGCCTTCGGGCAGTGAGGATGCAGAGCAGCCCGCACCGAGACTCAGTGGATACCTAAACAGTACGGCGGTACAATGGCTATGTGCTTTTCATGGCTTCTTGTTAACAAATGGTTGTGTAAAGAAAGAAAATTAGACATTAGACCAAATGGGAAGTTTGGGGCTTGTTGTCACATTTAAAACAGACAAAATCACATTTTTTTAAAGTTAGTTTCTATGACTGAAATTTTTTTCTTTATTTTTCTATTTTCCATAATTTTATGTAAGCAAATGAAACATTGTCAATGTACCATAAAGTGAAATATTGATAATGATATGATTGTCATCTATAATCTATAATTTGGGGGGAAAATCAGTCATTTATTTCCTAGTTTTCTCACAGGTTTAATAAACCCCAAGGGATAGCGTACCACTAATCTACCGTAATCAACTCTTAGTATAAGTGACGGGTCCTTCATTGCTTTGCAAGCAGATTTCCAACCCCTCAATCTAGTGGACAACCTGTGCTATTAAGACGTGTTTCATATTCAGCAAAACAGGTGAAAGTGAAAACTGCCCTTGCTTGCTGAAAGTCAGCTATTGACAGAAATGATAAGTGTTGATGTTATAGTAATAATCAGAGAGTGCACATGATTCAGCTTTAATTTCTCTGAGTGATATGCTGCTTCATAAAAACAAACCTCTAATTGTTTGTGCTAAGATATACATTTTAACCTCTCACAAAAAAAAGGATGTTGCTTTAAGCACGAGATAAAAACAAAATTACAACCTAGTAGTAGTTATCAAGGAAATAAATGTCTTTATTGCAACTCTAATAATATTATATATGATATGTAATACTATGCAATACACTTAATGTCATACTATTTATGTATTTTATGTTTCAATTTACAAACGTACATGTTAAGTTATTAAATTCAAATCGTACTGCTAATTGAGGCGAAAGGTAAACTGGTGAGATTGGTCTTTAGATTTTCTACTTCAATGACTTTTATGTCTGGACCTCCAGGTTTGGGATGGGGGGAGAGCTGAATGATTGAGGTTGCATGGATCCAGTACCAGAGATGGCCAGAAGATGGTACTGTACTATGGGACCAAGCACACTATGTAAAGTGTATACAATCTAGGTGAATTAAATACTGACAGAACTTGTAAAGTCCTTCCAAGTAATTAGAAAATGAGGGGCATATTTTTTTGTTTTAGAACAGATGTCCCTCTATCATGCTTTAATTTAGTGGATCAATGCAAAAAAAACCTGTGATGGTTAGGTTGTGGTTCTTTGACGGGTGATGGAAAAGTCTGACAAGTTGCAGTCACAAAACAGGCACCGATGCTTCCTGGTGCTTTTGTTTTTGAGTCTTCAAAGCCATGTGTTCTATGATAAGGTGGCGGAAACATAACAAAGTAACATGCAAAGGGGGTGGTGGGGGCACCTATGGAAAAGAATACACTTTCTGTCAATTGTGCTTACCTTATCCCCTGGCGGCATTAGGGAGTGGGAATAGGCAGCAGACGGGTCACTGCCGCTCTGAGATAGCATTCAGACCAGAGCACAAGAGTGGACCGCATTCAGCAGAGGGAACCGGGGGCCTCACATGACAGGATTGGACACAGGAATGGACAATGTACACTATCTTTGGTTTAGACACAAAGAATCTAGGGTTTTTTTTTGTAAGGTTTGGCAGGTCTTGCTTGCAGGCTCTCTTGTTTAGCCTATCTCTGTATTGACTTGCTCTATTGCTATTGCACAGAATTGCTAAATTAAAGTACTGTAGGCGATGTGCTTGTATTTTGTGATTCTTTTTGTCCATGATGGAAAAGAAATTGCGGCACTGTCACAAAAATCTTTTGTGTTTTTGCCGCTTAAGCGACTTAATGTCATTCATTGCTCTTAATTGTGTGGTTGCATGTGGTGAATTTTGCAATGCATTCAATGTTGTAGCTCATCGGAAGATGTGAGAGCTAAGCGTTTTTTTTTTTTTTTAATAAAATCACTGCTGCCACCCACAGAGACAGCATGTTACACTGGGTAAATTAGTATTATGATTTTAAGGGATAAATAGCCGTTGCACCTAATTAATCCAGCACATCACAGGAGGGGATGTGACACCATGAGCGCAATAGATCAAAGACCACACATCAAAGGCACCGCCACTGTTAGAATCCTACACAGGCAAGAAGGACATTTATTTCTTGTTTATTCCCAAGCACTGATGACCTATGAGATGAAGAATACAGCAATATAAGCTCATTTGCTTATTGGATGCTGCCTGAATGGATGGCCGATGGGTCTAATTGGTGTTGTAGGTCAATATTTGGTATGGTATGGTCTATTTTCTTTGGGCATGCTTCACAAGTTGCATTAAGGAACATCACGTGGTTCCATCTGTAGAATGGAGGATTTTAGTAGCAGTTGGCGGACAATCAACAGTTGTTTTCCTCCATCCATCACTTTCCTTCCCCAAAGTTTGGAGCTTTTGTGGTGGTGGTGGTTGTAGTATATGGTCAGATGCTATGTTGTTGTGAGGTCGCAGAAATGAATGGTCACTTTTAGTCTTTTAGTTCTGTACTTTGTGCTTTCCAGAATACAACAGTACAGACCTTTTTGGTGTGATGCCCCAAGTCTGTGGAATGGACTCCCCGATCATCTGAAGGCGCCACAGACATTAGACTGTTTTTAAAAAAGGTTTAAAAACATATCTTTTTAGAAAAGCTTTTATATAGCTTGCCTATTTTAATGCATATTTAATGTCTTTGGTTCACTGTGTGTGTTAGTTTGGCTTTGGTCATTTTCACCTCCACTGCTCTATCTATTTTAGATGTTCTTATCCTGTTATTGTGACACTTTTTATTGTAACTGTTGCACTTTGAGATCATTCATTTGATGTAAAGTGCGTTAAAATAAAATTTATTATTATTATTTATGAGGGGGTGAGAGGATGTCCCCATAACGGTAGGAGAAACACCGCATTTTAAGAGGCTAGCCACAACAAAACATTAAACAACGAAATATTTAACCACTAAAGTCTTAACAGTAAAGTTTCAGCCTCTCATCCACACAGAATCGGTGTTCTGTTGCCCAGAAAACGGAAAATCTGAAAATTTAGTTAAGACAGCCAACACAAAAACAATGACCAACTGCTACCATGTTGCTGTCACGTGACCAGAAGTGAGCTTTGACGAAAAACCAACATAATATCTAAATATTTAAACAGCTCCACCCGAGTCGACATTCTCCTCTTGCTTGATATTTTGTTGTCTTGTACCCCATAATGACTCGTAGAAGTTATTCCACTTCTTGTCTAGATGAGCCGTGGTGAGCCGTTCTCATCTGGATGCAACTATTTACTAATCTGGCTTTTTCTACAAAAAAAAATATCCTGTCTAGATCCAGTTGCTCTGCTGTCTTTCTTCATTCTGAGAGGTTCAAGACCAGAAAAAGTATAGGAGTGGATTATGTGACTCTACAAAGGAAACTAAAAAACATTGTGAGGTTGCTTTTTACATCTTGTCAGTGGTCATGTTATTCAAAGCAGTAGAACAAAGGAGTAAACTTGGGCCTTCACGCTGGCCATGCTCCAAAAATGCCAATGTTGTGCCAAGTGTACCACATATTCACTGTTTGCTGATGGCTGGTACACATGTGGTTTTTGCATATGCTTTCGTCTTCCACTTAAATCATCTGCGGTCCCTGGGCTTCCTTTTGACATCTGCATCGTTGGTGCTGCCACTGCAGCTTAAATTTTTTAAGCAAAGAAAAGGCATTTTTATGAAATAATAATGACCATTTCAGATTTTTTTTTCCTCTTACTGTCATCTTTCTTTCTCTTTATGTGTCCACCACAATATCCCCCATCCTCCCGATGTCCTTATCAAAATTTCTTGTAGTTTTTCCACATTATTCCTGTAGTTGCTTGTGTTTTAGGTATTTTATTTTCAGTAGTGTGCAGGATTACGATATCGCAAACTATTCATCCAATTTTGGGTACCTTCATTTGCTGCATCCTTTTGATGCATAATGACTCTAAAATCTACAACGGCAGCCTTAAACAAAGCTGGCTCTTGGACCCCTCTCCTGGGAGTCACTCCCTGATGTCAGGCATCCTATGTGATTGGACTTGGACTGATTTGGGGGGCTCAGTTGTATTTTTAATAATTCATACAACAGTATGAAGTGCTTCATTAATATACTATTACAAGCCCTGTTTTTTTAAAAAATGTGCTGTACAAAAACAATATATTTTTTTAGCAAAAGTTTGTTTGCTCCCAATTTCCAATGGGACACATTTCCCTGAAGCTGTGCATTTCAATGTCTTTTAAGAAGACCACTTTATTAATGACCTGCCTTTTGAGTGTTTAAAATGTATACCTATCAGTGTAAATGATGCATGGACTATCTGTGGAACACAATCATTTTCAAATAGACACTATTTGTTTTGCCTCTGCTCCTTTGTGTATCAACGCCTACAGCTTGTCTCGGCAGAGTGTGGATGTCACAAAGCATTAGGAAGTATGAGATTCACAATGTTCCATTTAATCTCCTTGACTTCCCCCTGTTAGCAGAGGAGCCAAGCAGCAGCGGAGAGAGCCCCAGCATCCTGTAGAACAAAGCTGGCTGACATGTTTGCCTGAGGGGCCTGCACTCACTCTCTCACTGGCATAGTCTGGGAGCATGTAAAACAATGAGAAAGCAGTCAGCTGACACATACACTAAGCTGCAGTCACTTTGAATGACAACAGTGCATATGAGAGCAGCAATGGGACTCAGAACAAACAGCTTTGCCAGTAGACAGAAAGAGGGAGTATTATACCTGTCAAGGAGTTTCCCACGTCAGTCAAGTGGAGAGTGAAAAAACATTATGGCTGAACAGGAACCCTGTCGTCCATCTTTGCATATACTAGGTAAGAATGATGTGGTAATGGTAAAGTCATATGATTTGTGGGGGGAAATTCTCAGAAAGAAAAAAAACGGATTTTCTTTTTCCATTTTTGATCAACTTCACACCCATAATTAGTTACTATAGAACTAATGAAGTAATGAGTAATTAATTTAGAGTAGTTACTGAGGAACTAACAGATGTGTAGTGGTTAAGGTTAGGCTTAGGTTTGTCATTAACTGTTGATTATTCATTCATTTTCTACCGCTTTTTCCTCACGAGGGTCGCGGGGGGTGCTGGAGCCTATCCCAGCTGTCTTGGGGCGAGAGGCGGGGTACACCCTGGACTGGTCGCCAGCCAATCACAGGGCACATATAGACAAACAACCATTCACACTCACATTCATACCTATGGACAATTTGGAGTCGCCAATTAACCTAGCATGTTTTTGGAATGTGGGAGGAAACCGGAGTACCCGGAGAAAACCCACGCATGCACGGGGAGAACATGCAAACTCCACACAGAGATGGCCAAGGGTGGAATTGAACCCTGGTCTCCTAGCTGTGAGGTCTGCGTGCTAACCACTCGATCGCTGTGCCACCCTAACTGTTGATTAGTCCGATAATATTTAATTCATTGATTAATTGTTGCAGCTGTATTTCAATGTAGTCTTTTTAAGTATGTTGCAAATTAATTGAAACTTTTATCATTATATTTTTCATTGAAATAAAGTCACACTAAAAAGATAATTTACATTATGTTTCCTATATCAGTGAAATAACTGGTTTTCTGACAATTACTGTATTCAAGGTCATTGCTTTGAAATTCCTTCCCTGGGTTAAAGAAAACATGCATTGACCATAGGTGACTGATACAGCTATGACAGATCCATGCAAACAGTCTGGGCCACAATTTAAACACAGCTGGCACACAGTTTCATAGGTGTGCATGCAGCAGGTAAAGTAGCCCACTCAAAAAGCTCATATGGCTCGTGGGGTACATGCTTCCACGCTTCCAGCACCTCTCTCATTAGCACATGGCAGGCTGCTAGTTGCTGTGGCTGGATCCAGAGCATGTCAGGAGCCATGTCTTGGAGCCACTTGAAAATGACAAGATGAGAATGAGGGCCAGGGCTTGGCATATGTTGCTGATTAGCAGTCGTCAGTTTTTACAGGGGGGGGGTCTCCATCCACACAACATAATCAGACCTTCTCCTTTCACACACTTCCTCTGATTGTCATTTCACACACTTTGACGATCCCTTCGGAAAAAAATAAAAACACACTGCCTTTTTATTATGCAAATCTTAGTTTGTTTAAAAAGATAAACCTTTTATTTTTCTTTTAGCTTGGGTGATCCAAATATGTTTTGATGATTTTTCATGTAAACAGGTCTTTTGGAATTAATGAAAGTGGAAAGCAAGTTCTCTGGCTTTTCCCCTCGGGGTGTTGTCAAATGTTGATGGATTTCTGTGTGCACTGACAAGTAAAAACTAATATGTTGAAAAATAAGAAATAACAAAACTGTTCTACATTTTAATGGATGAATTCAAACGGTCTGCACTTTCCTGTCCACCAGGCTGGGAACACAACTCCACTCACAAAACTTCCGGAGCCACAGTCGAAAACTGCAACATCTGGCTCCTCGTGTAGGCACTTATTAGGATCAAATTAAGTAGAAATGAATGGGATGATACATGACAGGGTGCAGATGTTCAAAGCCGGGGTGTGAAAATCTGAGGGCAGAAAACGCTTTAATGAATTCTGTGTCTTACAGCCGGGGTGAGGCTTTGGGTTCACAGGTTAGAAAAAAGAGGCTAATTAAAATCTGAACCAGACACACAAGAAAATAAATGTTGCATGTCGTTTTTTAATTCACCCGTCCCGTGCTTTGGGACAATGTTATGATTTGTCAGTTATTTGGCTGTGCTGGTTATAAGTAATCATGTTTTATTGTTGTGAATCTGTGATTTCATTTGTGAGTTCATCCTGTGCCAGATTGTTTCCAAAACATTGGAACTTGTGGTCAGATATGCCATTGTCCCATACAGTAGATGACAATACTACTGCTACTACTACTACGACTACTACTACTACTGTCAAAAAGTTGGAAGTTACAAACAAGGAAATAGTAATATGACCTAATATTTTTCTTTCCTTGGATAAATGGAAGAAGGTGGATGGTTCGATTTCTCTAAAGGCACCCCTGTGCCGAATTATGCATTGTAAAAGAGGTAATAATGTGGATGTATTGACTGCAATGCTTTACATTACATACACAAGGCGACTTTATTTATAGAGCACAATTCATACACAAGGAAATTCAAAGTGCTTTACAGAAAAAATACAAAAAAAAATGCTAAAATCATTCCATAAAATGATGTAGCACGGTGATAGCGTAAGCAATTCCAGTAAAAAAAAAAAACAAAAAAATACTCAACTATTTTTTGTAATCGAGGTATTTGAATTATCCAAATAATCGTTGCAGCCATGTATTAGTCGAATCGACAAAATTTAATAAATCAGATTTGACTATGAAAATACTTAGTCGAGTCTAAGACTTCCCTAGTCGAGATCATAACTGATTTTAAGGAGGTTAAAAATCCAAAAAGAAGAAATGAAAGTGAGACAAAAATATTTTGACTAAGCAATTTATTGTAAACAACCATTAAACTGAAGTAAAATGTTGATCAGGAATGTACTTATCCTGTACATACTTCAACAGAGTGACATGCTTTAAGATGATGAGTGAAGCGCTGGGAGTAATACTATTATTAGGCTTTCACTGATTTCACTGATTTCCTGGTGACATAATGGTAACCATAATGACCATCAAAATGATGATATATATGTAACTCGTTCAATACTATTCATCCTTGTATTTAGCAAACATCAACTACTTGGCTCATCCTTGTGCATTGTTTGAGTTCCTTACTCAAAGCGTTGTTCTCGCATATAAGTGTTTCAAATTTGGTTCTTCCCTGAGATCATATTTCTCTTCTCTTGTAGAGACTAATTGCATGACATTTATTGTTATTGTTAGCTTTATGGATTATTTTAGCTGTTTGAAAATTAACCATATCAGCAAGTAGTATTTGTGATTTTAGAAATAAGGAGTTAGTATGTTCTCTATAGGCGGCATTTTGGATTATCCTTAATAATCTTTATCAGTACATTTAGCGAGTGATGATTGCTTTTATAGTTATTACCCCATATTTCCACACAATAAGAACCCGAGAGCAATAAAGAGTATGGAGTGATTTTTGATTGATAACAAATTTTGATTATTGAGCAAATCTTCCATTGTTGTGTTGTTTAAACAACAGTTGTGTGTATGAATTTAGATGGACTCCACTGGAACATGCTTTGGTGTAGTTGTGTTTTGCTCTTGGTCCTGATGTTGGGGATTTGAGGCTTGTCATGGCTTCATTGGGGTTTCAGCCACACAGCGGGAAGAAGATAAAAAGGGAGGGCTTTGGAGCAAAAAAAAAAAAAATCGCAGCGCATTAAAAAGCAAATCTACTGCGGGGGATCCACCGACAGCTTAAGAGATCCAAGATGATTAAAGGGTCAGTGGTCATAGTCTTCAGGTTGAATGTATGTGACGCTGCTCACCTTGGTCTACAACAGATGCTGCCACATTTCACTTAAAATCAACAATATACTGAAGACATTTTGAAAGGTAAATCCAAGGTTATAGTAGATGATCACAAGGAGTTCAGCACATCTTTGGACTATTTAACATGGACAGTTGTTCCAATTCTTTAGACACCAGTTGGTCTCTATTTATTTGTTCACATTACATTTAAGTTATATGTGTGGTAGATGAATAAACTAAAACAAATCATCCTTTGATGAGGTGTGACAGCGGAATAGTCACAGTACATATGTCGGCCTGTAGCAAGAATACAAGATATTCTTACAAGAATATGATGTCAATTCACTGTATTTGAAGGCAGAGAAATGCTGAGTACAGTCATTCTTGGCAACTTTACGCTTCGAATTTCATGGTTTCACTTTATCATGGGTTTTCATAAATATATATTTCCTAAATTGTTCTGTTTTGTACTTGGTAAAAACATTTTTTTCATTATTTGCCTACATTAAACATTTTCAAGCATAATGAAACTTTAATAATAATCTAATAAGTACAAATATAAGGAATTCTTGAGACGCATTCAAAGACGCGGTGAATGATATGTCAGTAGGTGTCAGTAATGTTACCGTTAATGTTGACACACACAAGAGTTGATCAGAGTTGATCGCTGGAATAACAGGCTTTTATTTCAGGTATAACTTGTCTCACTTACAGGCCTAATAATCCCAAATAAAAATCGCTAATAAAAACAACCGCTGTTACTGTTACTACTGTCTGCAACTCTGAACCCTGACATCACTTCTTGTTCATCTTCCACTCTGTTATTATGCTTACTACATTGTGTAATACGAGTGTAAAGGTGACTATAGGGGTGTTATTTCATGTCTAGGGGGCTCTAATAATGTTTAAAAAAATATTTAGAAGGTCATCAGACTGCTCGATGCCAAATAAGCCCCCCTACCTGCCCACACGCACAACCAAAACTTTAAATTATTGTTATTTATTCTAAATAATTTAAATTATTTGTACAAATTACTGTTTACGCTGTACATTGTTGTTCATATTTGATGTAATCTATTTATTCTCCACATTATTATTTATTATTTATTATTACACGGGAGCCAGGCAACGACATTTCACTTTTCAATTAGAATTAAGCACCTCCCTTGTGAGGATAAGCGCAAGGAATAAGAAAAAGGATTGAATGAATGAGTCCTGCTTTACGGAAATTCACTTATCATGCTATCAGTATGTGGAATCAAACTGATTATCAACAGGATAATCTGCCGAAAATGGATGGTGGACGGATGGACTTTAACTAATATAATTGAACTTAATTATGCATTCATCTAGTTCTTTAAATGAGAACATACCCAGAAAAACCTTGTTGAGGACAAACTTTCCTTACTCCATCCATACAGTGAGTGTGTGCCGACTTCTGTGCCACATGTTGTGGCATCAATAACAGCCTCTTTCTCCTGTCCGGTGTCACTAGTGGAGACTAGAGTGTTTCACCAGCCAAATACCTGCTTTATCAAGCAACCAATTGAACAAGACAGTTCCTTTCATGCTTGTTGGCTCCTCCAGTGGTAATGGATTTCTTCAATGAGTGTTTCTCTTTCTCTAGGTTTCACACTTTTTTCTCGCCGTACTGCTGGGCCTTCTCCACGTCACATCTTTTTGCCACTGACTTTCATTTCTTAGGGTAAGTGATCCGTCACTCCAGCCTCAACCAGCATTGCCTGAAATCCGGCCTCACGTTTCCTCACCCCCGCCTGATATTGCACACTCTAATGCAAAGTGAAGTAGCACGCTTAAATAGCTTGTCACTCTACCCTTGCATCCCCCGGACCCCCCCAACCACACTGGTACACACCATACATACACAAATCTACCCTATGCACTTGTAAATCGCTTGGTACCTCCTTTGAGTCCCCAGCTGAGACGAGTGTACAGTGTGTCTGGGGAATGTAAAAGATACAGAGTTATTAAGCGGAATTCAAGTAATTGATTACACTAATTAAGACGGACACTTTGCTTTGGACTGAATGTGGTAGAATTTGTGATTGAATTTGGGGTCCAACTTTTTTTTCGGACGTGGCAGACACCCTGGCACTCTCACGTCATATCATCATCATATCAACACAAGAAATTGATAGTTACAAAAAATGTTTCTTACAATTATATATGATTATTATTATGTGTTTAAGGCTATAAAACCCCTCCCCATGCACTTTATACACTTTTCTTAGATAGGCATCAACATTTCATCACATTTCTTTCTTATTTAAACACTCTCAAAGCTTAAATTTAGTTTGAATTTTAATGACCAACTTTTGAGATTGGACATACATAAGTAATTAAGTGACTCAGACATTAATTCCTCAGACAATTGGCTTGTCCTGGCGCCGTTAGGCTGTAGTGTTTTTGTATCCTTGTTAAGACATGTTCCACCTCATCGTCCCCCATGCTCTGAAGATAAATTTACAGCACACCTGTGACCCTTGTGAGGATAGGCGCTAGAAAATGAATGAATTACTGATTTAGGGTCAAAAGCAAGTCATTATCCTATAGGAGTGAACATGTGTAAAGCATCCTAGGCTTATTGTCTGAGACCAAAGAATTTACTAAAGTAATCAGAGGAAAAAAGCAGGTAATAATCATAGAAATCCACAGATACAAGTCAGCTTTTCCTGTTTGATTACCATTTAACTGGTTGTAAAGAAATATCATCCTTATGATAAACGAAGGTATGAATCCGACCATACACGGCAAGACCAAAAAAAATTCTATTTATCAGTTTTTGATATGAGATTAAAAAAAAAAAGTCAACATGTCTTTGAGGTTTATGTATTAATTTACTAAAATCTATTAGGTTTAGTTTGGATTATAGTTTGGATTGTATGTCTTTGTCCTTCTTGTGGATGTTGGCTAACATTCAAATTGGCACTAATCAGAGATGAGGTTGGCAGAGATGAGGCAAGCTCCCTCGGACTGTCCTCCTGGTTAATAGCCCTCCTTTGTAAAAAAAAAAATAAATAAAATAAAAGTTTCACATCTTTATTGACTCTTAATTTGTGATAAACTTTTATTTTCCTTCTCTTGTCCAATGTTCAATATTTACTTAGTTTTAGTAAATGATAAAATAATTGATAAAATAATTATGGCATACCTAGACTAGATACATTTGGCTGTACTAGACTGTAAAGATATTTTAGTGACCAGGCATAAGGCAATAGGATTGTGTGCTATGATCTCTTTCCATGCTTATGATTTGCTGGCTACCAGGCAGTGGTATTTTAATGAGATCTATCAGAATTTCAGTAGATATTTATTGAGGAGGGCATATCAAAAGGCTTGTGCCGACTCTGGGTGGAGAATAATTCAGATAGTTATTTTCTAATTCTATGAGAATGAGAGACAAAGCCACACTAATCATGCTACTATAATAATTGATGCCACATTGAATTCTTAATTCACTGGCCACGCCATGGGCATCAGTGAAAGCCTAATAATAGTATTACTCCCAGCGCTTCATGAGTCATACAATTACTGGTGCAATGCCTGCCTCAATGTGCCAACTAATTAAATGAGAATAATAAAGATCATAGACGCAGAACTACAGTATAATTATGTGTTTGGACAGACAGTAGGTGTTCTCAGTTGGCTTCATTGTGCATTCATTATGTTCTCTCTTTCTTCTAGTCACTTTGGTTTAGTAACCCTATTACTAAATGCATAAGGGTGACAGAGTGCAAGCTGGAAGCTGTTGGAATGTGTGGGTGCAATTCTTGCTAAACATGACTTCATCGTCATCTTCAATTCTTTATTTAATCAGATAAAATCCCACAGAGTTCAAGATCCCATTTTCAAGGGTGACTTTGTGAGAGATGAGCATAATATATTGATTGATGGTTGAACAAGTAGGATTACCGTATTGACCTGGAATATAAAAAGTCAGAGGGGACATCTTATATTTGGGATGGAGAGACATACGTATACATGCAACTCAACAGGTGGTGCCTTTTCTTCCTGTGTCACACTGAAGAGATGCAGCCATGACACACGTCAATGGTTGGTCCAGTTAGCTAACAACAAGTGATTTTCCTATACTGTTGTTCCTTGTTTATAGTGGTTAATTGGTTCCAGACCTGGCCACTATAAATACATTTCCACAATTAAATATAAATAAATTAAAAGAGCATAGAATACCTGTTTATGACTTTCTACAAACAGGTTTTAACATTATTGTAGACGACTGCTAGCTAACAAGATAGCGAGCTAACCAGTTAGCTTCAAAATGATTTCCTTAAAACTTAAAGGAAGCAGTGATTTCGTAAGGGAGGCTTAGGCATTTGATTCCCCCTATAGTTATTATAGTTATTATAGTTCTAGATAATGCATTTTTGCCGGATACAAGTATGAAAATAGTACATTTCGTCATTATACTCATATTCATTCTTGAAGCTCTGTGATTGGTCAGTCGCACACAGCCATCGCCTCTCCCTAGACACGCCTCAGCGGTGCTTCGCAAGGTCAATAAGGAAGTATAAAAGGCACAACGTTTGTCGCTATGCCTCCGCTATTAAGTTTTCTTGTGAAATTATTATAATATATATAAATAATTCAAGAATAAAGTCAAGGACCAATTACACACATGCACACATAGTTTAATAATAAACAATACATATATCAACTTCTGATCAATCCATGTTAGTGTCAGATTTAAAATAACGTAAAACTTTAAGACCTGTCCATTTCCGATTAAACCACACCCACTCCGGGGTTATGCCCCACCCACTCCCACTCCGAATACGGCTACGGATCCAGATAATTCAAATGGGTGAACAGATACGGATACAGATACAGATAGTGGTGTACTCGCTCATCCCGAACTTTCTGTCTCTGGCTACCTCTGTCATTATGTTCATTCATTTTCTACCGCTTGTCCTCACGAGGGTCGCGGGTGTGCTGGAGCCTATCCCAGCTGTCTTTGGGCGAGAGGCGGGGTACACCCTGGACTGGTCGCCAGCCAATCACAGGGCACATATAGACAAACAACCATTCACACTCACATTCATACCTATGGACAATTTGGAGTCGCCAATTAACCTAGCATGTGGGAGGAAACCGGAGTACCCGGAGAAAACCCACGCATGCACGGGGAGAACATGCAAACTCCACACAGAGATGGCCGGGGGTGGATTTGAACCCTGGTCTCCTAGCTGTGAGGTCTGCGCGCTAACCACTAGACCACCGTGCCGCACCCCTAATACAGTCATAGTAAAATCTGCCATTATGTAAATTATTTCAACATGTTATTTTAATTAAAACTCACAAAGGTTCAGCTATTTGTTCATTTTTAGAGAGCATGTAAAAGACGCGATCATACCAAGTTGAATGCGGCGTATGGACATATGCCAGTGCTGCAGTCATCAGTATGAACGTCTTCCTTTGATGCCTGATTACGCAGAAAAACTCTTACAAAATGTTTGAAGTGTGTGCCTGTATAATGAACCCCAATTCACTTGAACTAATGCAACATTTGCAGGGAATATATCTTTTTAAATAAAAATAAATTGTGCCCACAGGGTCAAGGCGAGATTTAAAAGAAGATCACCCAAGACCAGCAAATGATTTAATAAGCCACCAGCTCTGATAGGGCAATGAGAGGAGCAGAATGGAGAATTTCAAAGTATATCCAATTAACATCAGTTTATTACTATGTCAATCTTTTCAGTGATGAAGTAATGGATCATGTGTGTTCGACCCATCAAATTGCAATTAAGTCAAGGTAAAAAAACAAGCTCTAAACAGAACAAATACTGTTTTTTTTTGCCACAAGCAGACAATATACGAACTCCACCCAAGCTCAGCTTTTAGCTTTGTTGGAATAATCATTAAAAATAGAAAACAACTTCCAAGGTTTTTCCCATCACCAATATCCCTCAAGGATTTTGTAAATGAATATTTAATATGACTTACATCTATATGATTGCATAGTAATTATTACTGGCCAAGTGCTTGATGGATTTGATGTAATTTGACTTGTAATATGCAAAATGTGCACAGCAGACAATGTTGAATCCCTCAGAAAGCATGGTTTAATCTTGAGCTGGATTTTTTTTTATCACCACCATCGTGTCTGCAGAGAAAATGTCCCAACAGAACAGAAAAGTCTGAAGATTTACAATTAAAAGGATTGAATAGAGGCAACACCTCTTCCGGCTGTTGTATATGTTGTAGTTCAATCAAATTTGGTCCCATTCCAGTTTAGACTGAATCACCTGGAACAAGAAGTCAAGGTCATTGAGCATAACATGGATAGTAAACGCCTGTTTAAGATCGCTGGACCAAATGAACTGTAATATGCAAGTTGGAACTTGCAACTTCCATGTCCATAGGACGTTGTTTTTATTGGTTAGCATTTTTATCTGTATCAACCTTATTGACTAGTTTAAAACATACTTTCCATGCATCGTCTCATCCTTATTATTAAAATGCTTCTCTACATTCCATAATATACGTAAATAAATTTGGTAATCATGACTATTCACCATTTGCAAATATGTCTGAAATGTATTTTTCTTCTTTCTCTTTAGGATTTTCCCTTCAGGGGTCGCCATAGCAAATCAATCTACTCCATCCAACCCTGTCTTCTGCATCTGTCTCTCTCACACCAACTACCCTCATGTCCTCCTTCACTACATCCATAAACCTCCTCTTTGGTTTTCCTCTCCTACCTTCCTCTCCTTCCGCCTCCTACCTGCCAGCTCTAAACGCAGCATCCTTCTTCCAATATAAGTCACTGTCTCTCTGTGATTTTATCTCCAAGGCCTCTAACATGTAATGTCCCTCTGATGTACTTGTTCCTGATCCTATCCATCCTGGTCACTCCCAATGAGAACCTCAGCATCCTCATCTCTGCTCCAGTTCTGCTTCCTGTCAACATGGCTGGTCTCACAACCTTTTTTTTACTGTATTTTATGACAAGAAAGACAAACAACAGAAGTATTAACAGCTCCAAATACAGAACATTTCAATCAAGCTAAAAGATAGCACACACGTCTGAACAAAAATGCCCAACTCTTGTCTCTTAACGTTGAATGACGTTTGAATTACACTTGAACTGTGTGATTGTGAGCAGTGAGGGCAACATTCAAATACATATACCACCTAATTGAAGTTGAAGTCACATGTTTTGAGTGTATAGTCTGGTATTTCCAAGCATACTTAGCAAATTGTACCTCTGCATTAAGAGTTATGTGAACAACGCTTCGCCAGCACTGAGAGTGCTAGAAAGAAGAAAGGAGAAAATTATGGATGTGTCCATGGTTTTCAGTGCATTATAGGAATGAATAAGTGAATTTAATGATGATGTTTTATATCAAGAGTGACTTTTATTTTGTGTTAGGGAGAATCATTTTCACTTCTAGTTTTTCTTTGACTTTCTGTATATTTAGACATGCATATACAGGAATAATAAGTATTTTGTTGTGATATTCAGAGTTTGGACTATTCGTGAATACAACTTTTTAACAAGATTTATTTATAGACTTATTGTAAACGAATGAGGCAATATTGTGATCCAGCAGCATTTGTATAATATTTGTGTATGCTACATGAACATTCATAAAACACTAAATACTACCACTAAAGTCTATGGAACCACTAAAGTCAAACTATGCATGAGGCACATCTGGAACGCAACTTACCTCATAAAAGCTTAGACTTTAGTGTTTTTACATCGGAAATGTTCATGTTACTTTTAGAGCATACTTGGACAGATAAAGGTTTTATGATAGTGACACTTTGACCCTGGTACGTATGTTGCCTTATATGCTATTAGAAAACATTTGCAATATTTCTACAGAGGTTGACCATTAAAATGTATTGTGTTACCATCATATCACTTTTCATGATAAACATGTATAAAAAGAGTCCAAAACAAATACCCTCAACTAATCATCATAAAGTGTACATTTACTTGTATTACTATTTGTAAATGTGCAAATATTGGTTATTGTATTCTTTTTATTCCTTTTATTCATCCTTTTTTATCTTTTACTTGTAATGGTGAGGATTATGAACTAATTATTTTTCATTTTTATTCACATACCCTCCATGACAATTGTTATATCCTTGTGGGCATTCATACCCCACTTTTGGAGCCTACCATATTTCTCACAACATATTGTGGCATATCTTGTTATTTTGTTTTTTTTTGAAGCACACAATATACAAGATCAATACAGACTTGTATGAAGTGTACATAAACATAGTTATATACTATATATAAGTTAGTTATATATATTATATATATAATATATTTTGATTAATTGCATATTACAGTTATTCATCAAGTGAATTTCTCTGTCCCAAATACAAATTTATTGAGATGCACCTGTACATAAGATTAAACATATCATGAAGACCTTTATCTGTTGCAAAAGCTGACTATAGCTATAAAAATATTGCATATTAATGTGAAATAGAATCTGCATGTCTTAAAATGAGTGTACTTTCGTGTTCAGTAGTTAAATCCATAGATTTGCTTATTAGACAGCTGTAGCAATAGTGTCATAAAAAGCGACACAAATCATATTCACTCAACTATACAAAATGATCAAAAACCTTTCAAAACACGATGATGAATCTTTTTTTTTTCAAATGTTAATTCATCAGACTACACTGTTTAAGTATTGGGCATGTGAAAAATGCATGAATTACTATTTAATGAGGCATTCTCAACATTTACATATTCATAAAGGTGTGTAATTCACAGATGCATGAGAGAGCTGAGTGATAGCTTTTGGAAGATAACCATATTCTAAGAAGCCTTTCTTTTTTTAGTTCCTCATGAAAGAAAAAAATGAGGGCGCACTGACACTTGAAAGAAAAAAAAAAACGTACGTTCATTCTTCCCTATAGGAATGCGGTCAAAGGCTTTGGGGGACAAATGCTCTGACGAGGTGCAATGATGTGAGACAGTTTGCAAAATTACATTTTCTGAAATATTGTCCCGTGTGAATTTTCAAAAGTTCATTTAGCCAGCCAGTGTCCCTAACAACTGTGCACAGAAGATCAGTTTGATAGATTTACACTGTCATCACCCTGGAGAAGGAAATATGCATTGCATCCAACACAAAATTGATTTTTAGCTTTATTCATATTTAAAAATCAATTTGGTATTGTGCTATGCCATATATTGCGGTTTTAGATTCACCACTTAATATAATGGTCATGTATAAGGGCTTTACTTTGATTTGGTAGTGGAATGCTATATGCAGTCATTCCTCGTTTATTGCGGCTAATTGGTTCCAGGCCCGATTGTGATAAGTGGATTTCATCAAAGTAGGATTCAATATTTATAAAATTAATATTTTCATACTTTCATGTTCATATTTATGAACTTCTTCTATTTATGGACTTCAATGTAATGTAGCGTTCTTACAGCATCACACAAAGTCAAATATTCTTTCAAATAAATGTAGTTGGAATGTAGTATTCTTGTGTGAAACAATGCCAAAGTTTCAGATAATGAGGTTTGCGCATTTTGAAGTGAGACCTGAAAGAAGTTTGAGATGGCTCAAAACGATCGGTTTCAAAAGGTGTGGTAAAAGTGCCCCTTTGTGATGTCACAGAGGTGCAGACATCCTTGTGTGCTTCATTGTTAGGAAGCACTGTGTGAAATAAATATTTTTAAGATATGGTGGGTTTATTTTGTAGCGCCGTCACGCCTTAATCAATTTGGTTTGGAAAAGTTAAAGCTAGGTATAGCGTTCATTTTTATGTTGCGATGTGAAATTAATGCACCCGGGAAGGAAGTTACAGTAATGCTTGTGCATGTTAGTACATGATCACAGCTACTGCTGCAATGAATATTCAAATAATTCGAGTACCTCGATTTGAAAAAAATATTCAATGTTTTTTTATCTTAGAGGAATCGCTTACATCACCAATGCGCATATGTCACCCATGCAGAGGATGGAGCAGGAAGTGGGTGTTTGAAAACTCGGGGAGATTAAAGAGGCTAGAGGAAGTGACAAGGCAATGAAAGAGAAGGAAAACAAAAAGTTAAACAACAATTTTTGAAAAGCCATGATTGAGTGACGCCATGAAATTCCAACCGTGATGTGGCGGTGAAAATAACAATTTTCAATACTCAGTCAGTCTTCCCTGCATTGTTTAAAGCAGTCAATCTCTCCAAGCTATGATGTCAGCATTGGAGCCGGTACAGTTCAAATGAAGTGTCTCCGGATGGTTTGGCTTGTCCTTCCTTTGGAGACGCCCTTGCATTGTCTCAGTCCTTTTGACAAGAGCTTTGTGAAAGCTGTCACAAATATGGGTCAAAAAAGCACAAATAACATTCAGATGGTCGCTAGGCTATCGGCAGAGCGATGCTCCAAAGAATGACAGGTTCAACAAAACCGCGTCTTGTTTTTCACCCTGACCTATTGTTTTTCCACATGAAGTCCAAACTGGGTCCTTTCAGCCTTGCCAGGATTGTGTCAGGCCTATTCGGGCTCTGTCCAGTTCTAGCAGCAGGCTTGGCCTTTTCAAAATACCACGCTGAGTCTGATTCACTCCTTTATTTCATTACATGAAGCGTCTCTTGGATGCATTGTGTTCAATGTCTATTGGCCAAGAACATAAACCATCACGTGATGGTGGCTGTTGTTGCCACCAAGTCAAAGTGCATTGTTTTTTGTCCAGTACACAAAATAAAGAAGCCAAAGCCTCACATTTTGGGCATTTACATCGAGAAAATGAAGAATGTCTCTTTCATGGATGTCTGGATGTAGTTCTTTGTCCAGATCTTCCCAAAACACAATGGATTCTTCCATGGTCCATGCTCCACTATACCAACAACATTTTGTGGAAATTGACTAATTACTTTTTGTGTAATCCTTTTCACTAACACTTGCACATGAAATTACAACCGTGGCACCGTGGTGTAGCAAGGGACAACTGTACATCGGCACCAAGTAGGAATTGGGTATTTAGTGTAAATCCGCTCCAAAAAGTCACAAGGTGGTCACGATCAAAACAACAACCAATCAAATATCAGACGAAGCTAACAGTTGTAGAAAATCTTAAAGGGTAAAATTGCGTTGGCGCATTTGAGGACGCTTAAGTTTGAGTTTAACCTTGCCGGACTTTTGGAAGGCACTTGTGAGCATCAGGCGCAGGCTTTTGGCAGCTGCACAGGGAGCCTGGTGGGTTAGCTCTTCTCAGGGAGCTGCTGCTCCGCACTAATCTATTTTAAACCATCTGTGAAATGAGCAAGATTTCTTAAGTCCTTCACCTCCAAGGATTAAAACATCACTAAGGGGCTGTGCTGTTCTTACAACCTCGTCTTGTGTCCATGTGGTGGAGAACGCTTGGGATCAACTTCTCTTCTTTCTTTTGCACACTAACTTGAAATGGAATGGCCTTTATTGTCATTATACAAGATGTACAACGAGATTGGAGAGCTTCTCCTTTCAGTGCAGTAGTCAAGTTTTTTAAAAAAGTATATAAAAGTAGAGTAAAAAAGACAAGTTAACAAGATATATACAAGATATATACAAGATATCCAAAATATACACATAGTATTGCACAGGAGCATATGCAGGAGCAGACATATTGCAGATATATTAATTTTAGTGCAATGATAAATGGGTCGTAGTGCAAATAATGACTGGTGTATACAGATGAGTAAAGTCACATATGAGTGTATTAGATGGAAAAGCAAGTGTACACATCACCCCAGTTCTGGCCTCCCTGCATTGGTTGCCTGTTCGTTTTAGGATTGATTTTAAGATTTTATTGTTTGTTTTTAAGGCGTTGAATGGGCTGCCCCCCAAATCCAGGTTTACTCTCCGGCGCGGTCGCTGAGGTCCAAGGGCCAGCTCCAACTTGTGGTGCCTAAGACGAGACTTAAGACCAGGGGGGACTGAGCCTTTTCTGTGGTTGACCCCAAATATGGAACTCTCTCCCCTCTCAAGTAAAAAAAGGCCCCCCAACATCGAAAGCTTTAAGTCTCGTCTTAAAACTCATTTTTATTCTCTGGCTTTTAACTCGGAGTGAGTCGTATGGTCCTGTGTCTTTTAGTTCTTTGTTTTTATTGTAATTGGTTTTATTTTTTATACTTTTATTGCTTTGTTTCTTGTTTTTAATATTTTAATATCTATTTTACTATTTTATTTCTTAAATGATCTTTTAGTTTTGGATTATTACTTTTTTATTTTACTAGTCTGTGCACTAGTATGTGCTATATAAATAAAGTGGCTTGGATTGGATGAATGATAAGAGTTAAATAATGTATACTGTACATAACGGTATTTTGGTTCGAACTCTCAATAGGCAGGTGTTACGCATCCTCACATGTAGTCAGCTGTTTTAAGAGGCCATGTAGTACCTCTGCCAAAGCCTGTACAATGAGGTAATGAGTCAACCCTAATGAGGAAATCTGATAAATAGCAGCTGTTCTTGAGGAAATGGGGGGCTGCCTGACAAATTCACAGGGTGCAGGCGCTGTAGCATTGAGCGTCTCCAAATGAGTAAAATATGCTTCCTCTCATTCCTCGCCTCAGTGTTTAGTTATCAGAGTTGTGAAAGTGTAATCCTGTAGCTTCACAACAACATGGCTCTATTAATAACGATGGGCTCGTTGTACAAGCAAACAGGCTTCTTTCACAAAAAAACAGTCTTACTTGCTGGAAGCTTTGGATTTATAGTCAAAGCAAACCTCGGTTTCACTTTTCATTTGAAAATCATATTTTTTCGGTTTAATTACTCTTTGACCAAATATAATGCTTGCAGTCAAACTGACCATATACAAAATGATCTGACACATTTGTAGGTTAAATAAAAGGCAAATAAAGTAAAGAAACAAAATTGTGGTTTTATTTTTGAAAAATTCTGTTTCATTCTTTCATTTTCTACCGCTTTTCCTCACGAGGGTCACGGGGGGTGCTGGAGCCTATCCCAGCTCTCTTCGGGCAAGAGGTGGGGTACACCCTGGATTGGTCACCAGCCAATCATAGCACATATAGACAAACAACCATTCACACTCACATTCATACCTATGGACAATTTGGAGTCGCCAATTAACCTAGCATGTTTTTGGAATGTGGGAGGAAACCGGAAAACCCACGGGGAGAACATGCAAACTCCACACAGAGATGGCCGAGGGTGGAATCGAACTCGGGTCTCCACTCATCCACCATGCAGCCAGATCGGAAACAGTTTTTCAATAAGTGCTCCTCCTCAACTGTCCCCAGCACCGAAGGCATCCCTCAAGGTTCGGTGCTTGGTCCTCTTTTCTTAACCTCTACCTCCTCCGCCTTGGCCAGATTATACAGTGCATCCGGAAAGTATTCACAGCGCTTCACTTTTTCTACATTTTGTCATGTTACAGCCTCATTCCAAACTGAATTAAATTAATCTCTTACCTCAAAATTCTACACAAAATACTCCATTATGACAATGTGGCAGGTTTTCATCCAGGATATCTCTATATATTGCTGCATTCATTTTCCTTCTATCCTGACTAGTCTGCCAGTTCCTGCTGCTGAAAAACATCCCCACAGCATGATGCTGCCACCACCATGCTTCACTGTAGGGATGGTATTGGCCTGGTGATGAGCAGTGCCTGGTTTCCTCCAAACATGGCGCCTGGCATTCACACCAAAGAGTTCAATCTTTGTCTCATCAGACCAGAGAATTTTGTTTCTCATGGTTTGAGAATCATTCAGGTGCTTTTTTGCAAATTCCAGACGGGCTGCCATGTTCCTTTTACTAAGGAGTGGCTTTCGTCTGGCCACTCTACCATACAGGCCTGATTGGTGGATTGCTGCAGAGATGGTTGTCCTTCTGGAAGGCTATCCTCTCTCCACAGAGGAACGCTGGAGCTCTGACAGAGTGACCATCGGGGCCTTGGTCACCTCCCTGACTAAGGCCCTTCTTCCCTGATCGCTCAGTTTAGAAGGCCGGCCAGCTCTAGGAAGAGTCCTGGTGGTTCCAAACGTCTTCCATTTACGAATAATGGAGGCCACTGTGCTCATTGGGACCTTCAAAGCAGCAGAAATGTTTCTGTATCCTTCCCCAGATTTGTGCCTCAAGACAATCCTGTCTCGCAGGTCTACAGACAGTTCTTTTGACTTCATGCTTGGTGTTTGTGCTCTGACATGCACAGTCAACTGTGGGACCTTATATAGACAGTTATTATATTTCCAAATCATGTCCAATCAACTGAATTTACTGCAGGTGGACTCCAATTAAGCTGTAGAAAGATCTCAAGGATGATCAGTGGAAAAAAGATGCACCTGAGCTCAATTTTGAGCTTCATGGCAAAGGCTGTGAATACTTATGTAAATGTGATTTTTTTGTTTTCTATTTTTAATAAATTCAAAACATGTCAAAAAAAACTTTTTTCACATTGTCATAATGGAGTATTTTGTGTAGAATTTTGAATTTTGAATTTAGAATTTTTATTCAGTTTGGAATGAGGCTGTAACATGACAAAATGTAGAAAAAGTGAAGCGCTGTGAATACTTTCCGGATGCACTGTATATCACCATGGTCTCAGGTTCCACTGTTACCCAACCAAAAAAAAAAAAAACAACAGAAATCTACGGTTGTTCAGGCAAATATGGCTTTGTTTACATTAGCTTCTTGTTATTAAGACTAGTTATCACGTGAACATCTGCTCTCACACGTGTAGTTTTCACAGCCAAAGCAAACGCTCCCCACAGTGCCTACCGGTTTCTGTTTGAGTGGTACTTTGTGGCAACACGGATTGGACCAAGATTACTGCCACGACGGAGTCAGTGTGATCACTAGGGTACGGCGATGACATCCATCCATCTCTCCTTTGACAGCTCCACCCTCTCACCTTCGGTCACCACTGTTCTTCAGAATCTCCAGTGGCTCCCTATCCCTTAACGTATCCATAAAGCACTCCACAACCAACCTTAAGGACTTGTTCCAGCTCTAGACCCATTACTGGACCCTCCACCCCTCAGACGCTAACCTAAAATCTGAAAATGACCTCCCAGATGACTTGAATCTATTCTCTTTTTGAAAACTGCATGGACCAAGAGTGTCGGTTCCATTGTTGTTGTCTATGACGTGTGTTTCATTTACTTGTACTTGCATTCAACAGTAGAAAATATCAACAATAAAAAGCAATAGATTAAGACGTATCCCATGTTTCCTATTTGAATATCTTCTGCTCAGCAGTTTTTTTTAATACACAGCTCTTACATTAATGTGAAGACAAATGCATAAACAACCAAGCCTTTTTCCTTTTGGCATTAGTTAGTTTACATGCAGGCTTGGAAAATTATGTTTAGATTTATGTTGCTGAGAACAATCTGCTGCTGAGACGTTAAACAGAGCAATGTCGGTGGTGACACACACTGACTTTCAGTACAATACTGTTAGACAAATGAAGCTGTTTGTGTAGATACACAAGCACTTGTACAACATTTATTGGCTTGAAAGGCAGATTGTCTTAGATTGGTTGGTAAAGAGCAAGAGGGAGGTGAGGGCCAGCCAGGAATGATGGACACACAATTCTCAAGTTGACCTCTGTCTTTCTCTCTCATACACACTTCCTTCTCTCAAGGTCATGTGCACAGAAATCAGCCGTTGGGTAAACACAAGTTGTTGCTCCTTTCTATTTAAAGGAATAGTTCGGATTTTTGACATGAAGTTCCTGAAGGTGCTGAAGAAAGTAGTTCCAGCATCTGCAAATAATATTAGCTTTATGTTTTTGGTAACTTTACACACGTCATTAATAATATACAGGGTGAACAGTTTTGGTCCCAGTATTGAACCCTGGGGGACACCGCATGACATATTTAATATTGCAGACTTACATATATTCGCCTAGCTAAACATATTACTTCCAGTTTGCTAAAAGTCTTCAAAACAACCCTCTGATTCGATAACTTTTTAGTTTGTTAACTGAAAATAAAATGTGGATATTGTTATTTTGATTGTATCAAAAGCCTTTTTTTAAATCCATAAATACTGCGCACTTTGCGTTTGCACTTTGGTCTATAACATTGGTAATTTCCTCTGTTATTTTAATTAGTGCTGTCTGTGGGTAATTCATTCATATTTATACATTTTTGCAACTTAAAGTATATACAGGTACCTGTCTGAAATGACAAATCACTGACTTACATCAGCGGGGTTGCAATCTCATCCTTTTTATTTTTTCCTTTATATTGAATTGGGATTCTAGTTCATTCATTCATTCATTCATTTTTTACCGCTTTTTATCCCAGCTGTCTTCGGGCGAGAGGCGGGGTACACCCTGGACTGGTCGCCAGCCAATCACAGGGCACATATAGACAAACAACCATTCACACTCACATTCATACCTATGGACAATTTGGAGTCTATCGTTTCATACGCTTCCACCTCTGACAAAAAATTTGGGATTCTTTCTTCCAGGTTTGGTTTGGTCCAATATTTACAAAGTAGTTACTGAACCGTTCAAATATCTCATTGGAGAATATGTCATAACTTTTGGCATTTCCATCTGTGAAATATTGATGCGGTCTGCTTTATTAGTACCATTCTTGATAATACTGTTTTGGATGCCCCATTTTTTCTCTAATGTTTTTATTTTGTCTAGTCATTGACTATAATATTTGGTCATACACACTTGTACAAAAAATATCCTATATAATGTGTTTTTGTAGTCCTTTTGTCATCCATCCATCATTTCTCCTTGTTTGCTTACAATTATCTGAATCAATAATAATATAAATAATATTATTTATATTATATAAATATATTTATATTATTTATATAAATAATATTACATTAGATAATAATAGTAGATGCCTGTCCAGTGGTTACCCTGAAATGTGAATATAATTGTCCCTCGCCACTTTGTGGTTTGAATTTCACTTTCCTTTCAGTTTATCACAGTATTTCCACAAATATATTATTTAATAAATCATGCTGTTTTGTAGGTGAATACAGCCAATTACAAGCCAGAAATATGCATCTTGAAACAACTTTTTGCCTAAATTAAGAATAAAATTAAGCATAAACATGTAAATTACATTTATTAGCAAAACTTTCAATATTAAAATATTTATAAAATATATAAATATTTCAAGTGTTTGTTTTTCGTACAACTTTATATATATTTGAAGTAAATGAAAGTTGAATAATTTTAATGCAACTGTATATAATAAGTATTAGTGCTGCAACACTTAATTAAATGATGATTCAATTCATTTACAACTTTTTTAGTATTCAATTAATCTTTTTTTATTTAAAAATATAAAGACTTTTCGTGTGAATATTTTACAATTTTCTTCTTTATCTTTGTGTTTTCGGCAAAACGATATATTCACACAAATCAACTTTGACTTTAGAAAACAATGATGAATTCATTCATGATTTTCTCTTCTGATATGTTGCAGATGTTATGTTTGTTTCGTATTGATTTGATTCGCCTACATCCAAACCGATAACTAAATTAATCAAACGATTAATCAGATTAATCAACCAAGAAAATAATGGTTAATTGCAGCAATATCTCTGACACACATGCACCTTATGAAATAAACCCAGGGAAGACAACAATGAGTATTTAAACAAAATGCCTTTTTAATTTGTAAGTGTCAACAGCAGTACAAAAGATGGAGTGATGTGAGAAGCTCTTTCGCTTTTACACAAAGGGAGGAGGAAATAGTTGAGGTAAATGAGTATAAACAGGCTGCTCTTCCACTAAGCCCTGTTAAGATTGTTACAATGCACTGAGACATACAGAAATGATATTACACCATATGATGCCTGAACTCATTCTTGCGGGGATAATTTATTATTTTTTTTACACAGTATGCACATTTCAATGATGCCTAGATGCACCCAAATATATCATTTATTTCTTTTTTTTTTACTAACTTGATATAGTAATACTACAAAAGCCTGGGAGATTGCACTCTACACACACACACACACACACTCTCTCTCTCTCACACACACAACCACTGTAAAATGATTCACCTTAAGTTTACCTCACATCAATACTGCACATGGAAACCTGCTGGTGTACACTAGGAAGCCAAGCCAAAAAAAAACAAAAACAAAACAAAACGGCATGTATTTTCTTTTGAGCAATATCACCTACCAAATAATCAGTCTTTTGTAATGTATAAAGAATGTGAACACGATGGCAACATGATGAAGATGAATTAAAAACTTTACATTGGACTGTACAAGATATTATGATAAACTATTTACATATTCAGACATAAAGTTCTTTTTTAAAGCAGCGACAGACACTATGTATTTTCTCTAATAACACCCGAAGAATACTTGCCATGGGGCCTAGGTACCTGCCAGGGAAACCAAAAAAAAAAAAAAAAAATTGTATTTCTATACGTAGACTGCCAACAATGTCAAAATAAGGGCTCTCATGATGGAAGAGCCTGACACAGTGTTGCTTCACAAACAACTGTAGAAAGAAAAGTACCTCCTCGACAGCAGCTAGTATATCATCAGTCCAGCATGTCAGTGAATTGTGCTGATTAAATTAACACACACACACACACACACACACAGCATTCCCATCATAGTCATCGCAAAAGAAGAAGAAAAAAAAATACAGTAAAAAGCAGTGAATCAGCATAGAAATGTTGTCCTTAGTTGTTCATTCAAAGCATTCGGGAGGGCTCCTTGTGCACATCATGTGACAAGAAAAGATTTTTGCCACTAATAAATTATATGCACATTCCCACTTTTCAAAAGCATGTTTAAAACAATCACGCTATGATGAGCATTAGTGCTGTTTGCAACATGAAAACACACTGAAGTCATAATTGGAAGTCAAGTGCTTCTTGTTTTTAGTGACCACCTTATTCTCATTGGGATTATTGGATTAGTGCTCTAATTCCAAATTCAGCATCTTCATGAGGTACAATGACTTGTCAGCTTTTTGAAATGACATAAAACAATGACAGAAAAAAAAATAGATTAGCTCACATACATAAGTTATGCTTAACATTCAAATAAAATAGATTTCCTATATATTAAGAATAAAAACCAGATGGTGAATTTTCAAACTCCAATTCAAGCATTCTAGTTGTCTCTGATTGTCCTTTTGTTGTTTTAGTGACAATTCGAAATACAAGGCAGCCCTGAAGTGTTCATCCATCACACAGCTTTGCATAAATAAACAAAATAAGTTGACAAAAAAAAAAGACTACATCAAATCTGGCAACTGTGAGTGCAAACGCACTTGAGTCCATCTGGGGAATTTTGTTAATGCATGGTGTGTTTTTTTTTTTGTTTTTTTTTTCCTCAAACAGATTCACATTAATCAGACAATTTATATCCAGTGCTTGAAACACTTCTGAAACAGCGTCTCCTTTGTGAGTTCGTGTTTTTTTATTATTATTATTTTGTCTTTTTTCTGCCACAAGTCAAGTTTCAGTTGGGTGAAGAGTCCTTTTTTTTTTTTTTCCCGTAAGTAGCCTTCACTCAGTGTGTGAGGCATGGTCATCAACATATTTACAATCACGTTACAAAGCAGTCAGCAAACAGGAGGAAAAAACATGTTGACTTGTCAGGAGAGACACTTTAAAGTGTGTGTTGTACCTCATTTTTGAGGGCTATAAAATAAATAGAAGTGATGAATGTGTACCAGTGAGTCTTAGCGGTGACCAGCAGCGAGCAGCCAGTGGGATCCTCGGTGAGCTCTTGTCTCAAATGGACGGATTCAAGGGCAAGCGAGGGGGAATAGCTGAAGTCATGCATTAATAATGGCGCATTTCACATGATAGCCAGTCGTCAGTCATTTTAATAATCCCCCACAGCTTGATGTACTTGTTCCATCTGCTCGCCAGTGCCTGGTGACTGGGCCGTGGTGGGCAGCCCTGTTGAGGCCTCACTTTCCAGCACTTTGATGGAGAACACAATGAGGGACTCACACCTCACTTTTATTGTTTCTAGGCCCTTCCTGGTGTTCCCAGATGGCGCCCCCTGGGTGGCTCTGAGGTTACTCTGGGCAGGGGTCAGATCAGGGCAGGGCATGCCGGGGAGGGAAAGGGGGGGCACTTAAACCTTGTGCCCTATAAAGAGGATCTGAGTGTTCAAATGGAGGAGCTTTATCAAGCCAAGGAGGTCACATGTCACCTTTTTTTTCCTAATGCTTGTTGGTAAGTGCACTCAACAAACAACACAATAAGAATGAGGAAAAAAGCATAAGTGCACTTGACCATGTTTGTCTTCTGTTCTACAAATGTCCTGCCGCCGATCTTAAGACGAGGACAGTAATCATCTCACTGCATCCGCCCCCAAAAGACTGTGCTCTGCTTTAAGACTTCTTAGTGTCAATTCAAGATTTACAATGTCGAAAAAGAATTAAGATTGAGGAAAAAAGAGCTAAGACTTTAAACTTGCCGTCCAAATGGGGGCTAAAGCGTTTAAGAGAAGGTTGTGGCGCTACACATTGTGCAACATCAATTTGAGATTGTAATGCCTCCAAAGCTGCCTTTCGTCGTTCTTCCAATCCTGCAGATTGGCGGCCTTTTGGCCCTTTAGCATTCTGGCCTGATTACAATCACTCAGATTAACAAGATGGTGGTAGAACTAGTGATGTTGCAGTACTGGTTCAGCCCAAGTGAACTTGAGTAACTTGGTTTGATGATGACTGCATGGGGAAGCTTGTCACCTTCTGAACCGACCGAATGAATCGAGCGTATCAATCATCTCTCTTAATACAACTTGTTTGGCACTGCTGCACTAAATCATGGAGACAAATGGAATTGTTTGGTGTGACCTTGTTGTTCTGCTAAAGTCGCCGTGATCACACACATTCACAAGCTGTTGGCTGGCACACGATACCTGAGTGAGGAACAAAATCAGCTAATTGTTCACAAACATGGTCAAATAATGTCGATTTCAAGTTCTGTCTTTTGTTTATAGGCCACAGCCATTATTTAGATGTCCATGATGACAACAAAAAAGTGTATTTAGCACAAGCACACACATGAAGAAACATTTAAGACCAGATAGCTTTTTTTTTATTGATGTTGCTGAAGCCACATGTGCATGCTGGCTTGTATCGTGTTTGTGTCCTTCTTTTGAGCGCTTTCAAACCTTGGGGGTGTCGTCTTGACAGTGTCACGTCCTCCTGTATGTCGGCTGGATGCCATTGGACCTCCGGGTTGGGGTTGGGGTCGGGGGGCCTCAGTTGGCGCTGACTGGCTCGTGTGTGTCATTTTCACTACTATAGTCTGATTTGGGCTCATCCTCGAAATCTTCGTACATGTCCATGTCGTCCTCTCCGTTGACAGCCTCGTTGTTGTTGTTGGCCATGGTGTTGGCCTCCAGCTTCATGTTGTAGGTGCTCTGGATGACGGGAATGGACGGCTCGGGACTCACCGACGCGCTCGAGCACTCTGACGTCATTTGGGGTGAGGGTGTTGTCGTCGCCATGGTGATGGCCCCTGGGTAGACCATACTGGCGCTTGTGGTGATGGGAATCTGTGGTGGCTGCCTGCATACAGAAGGAAGACATTGAGATTTGATTTTTTTTCCATTTGGAGTGGTTGAGAAATGCTTGGGTTGTTTGGAAACCCAAAAGCAATAGGCAGCTCCGCTCTGGATGATTGATGCTCAGGCCACTTAAGAGGCTGACTGACATGGGAACACCTGGAGAAGAGTTCTCCAGCACACCGCACACAGTAAATTAAAGTGGCCTGCAGGCTTGTTTAAGTCTATACTTACTTACAGCTTAAATCCTATAATAAGGTCTGCACTTCATGGCCCATTTGCAGCCTGCTATTGTCTGAAATGATTAAATCACTGCCATTGATTTAAACACACACATGAGGTGAGGTTAAGGCATAACATACTTGTGGGAGATAGTGTTAGATCGTCAAGTGCAGCTATTGTTATACAGTCGAACTTTGTTTATTGTGGGTAATTGGTTCCAGCGATGGGTGCATTCCGCAAAGTAGGATTCATTCATTCATTCATTCATTTTCTACCGCTTATCCTCACGAGGGTCGCGGGGGTGCTGGAGCCTATCCCAGCTGTCTTTGGGCGAGAGGCAGGGTACACCCTGGACTGGTGGCCAGCCAATCACAGGGCACATATAGACAAACAACCATTCACACTCACATTCATACCTATGGACAATTTGGAGTCGCCAATTAACCTAGCATGTTTTTGGAATGTGGGAGGAAACCGGAGTACCCGGAGAAAACCATGCCTGCACGGGAAGATTATTAATTATAATTCAATATTAATTATTTGATAATTTTCATAGTTAGAGCATAGAAAACCTGTTTATGACCTTTAACCCATTTGTCTGCCATAGATAGACGTAAACTCCAACAATACTGCTAGCTTTTTTAACACCACATTGCTTTTGCTGAGGCTACAGGAACACTGCAGGGATATGAGATATGTCTACCGTTCATGTAGCATATAGCGAGTTACCATGTTAACTAGTTAGCCGCCAATTTTTTTGTCAACTTAAGAAAGTGTTTCATACAGTGTGGGGACAAAGTAAGAAGTCAAAAATGTACCACTTTCACACAAAAAGGGAGAACTTTTTTTCACGGTCATGTTGGACTGCAAGCTAAGCTACTGTAATGTAAGGTGTAAATGTCTTATCAATGTAATATTACTGATGCCTAATGAATAAAATACAAATTATGACTTGTCTTTAAATATTTCTATCCATCCATTCTCTGCTTATCCGGGTCTGGGTCGCGGGGGCAGGAGTCTCAGTAGGGAAGCCCAGACTTGCAATATTTTTTTACTATAGTCAACCACGAAACAGTGATAATTTATTTTACTTTTTTTAATTGCGCTAAAGCGAGTGAGGGACTTTGAACCATAACGTAGTGAGGGACTACTATATTGCGATCTAGCTGGAGGTCATGCCTTACCCTACAGTGAAGAACTGCCTCATCTCTTGTCGCCGTGAACGCATCATCTGCTTATACTCGCCAATGCGCAGCTTTTTCCCGTCGATGATGCAGGTCCTCTTCGGCCGTGGTTTGTACTTGTAGTTGGGGTACTTCTCTAAGTGGAGCTTACTCAGACGGGCCTGCTCTTCGTAGTATGGCTGCTTGTCCTGGTTGGACATGGACTTCCACCTGGAGCCTGCATAACATATTCCATTGACTCTCATTAAAAGGTGGAGAGCGACATATTTATAATCAACAGAGAACATATTCAACAAAGAATCCAATGGAATGTGTGTGTGCGTGTGAGTGACAGGAAAAAAAGCTCAGATTTGTGTGAGTGTTATTCATTCATTCAGTCGCGGAGGGTGCTGGAGCCTATCCCAGCTGTCTTCGGGCGAGAGGCGGGGTACACCCTTGACTGGTCGCCAGCCAATCACCGGGCACATATAGACAAACAACCATTCACACTCACATTCATACCTATGGACAATTTGGAGTCGGCAATTAACCTAGCATGTTTTTGGAATGTGGGAGGAAACCGGAGTACCCGGAGAAAACCCACGCATGCACGGGGAGAACATGCAAACTCCACACAGAGATGGTCTCCTAGCTGTTAGGTCTGCGCGCTAACCACTAGGCCACCGTGTGAGTGTTAGTCAGTGTAAAAAATTGTTCATTAAAACGTCTGTAACTCAATGTCGATATTAACAGTGGTTAACTTCTTTTTACACTTGCATGACAGTTACCATACAGTATATTAAAATTGTATTGACTGTACAGTTTAAGAAAAGGTTTTATAATAGTGACAGTTTGACTCTGGAAGGGATTTCTCTTTCCAATGAAAACTACGTGTTCCACTGGCAATGTATTGTGTTCCAGCTTTTATGGTTCCACTGTAGTCTGTGTGGACGTCTGTTATTTGCCGTTGACAAGGGTTCAAAGAGTTTTCCATTCCACACTGTCTTGCAAGCGCTGAGTAGCTTTAGCACTTGAGTGAGACAAGAGACATTCTTTGGTGTCAGACAGTAAGCAAAGGAGACTTGATATGTGTGACTTTCCGGGCCTCTACTGTCATAATGTAGCACTTTTTAACAGCTCTGATGTATGGACTGGGCAACACACGTTTAGCCTCTGTCATTTTTTATGATAAACACTTATGCTAGGCACATGGCTCTAAATCATGTGTGCTCAGGTGATTTTGCCTCTACACACAGTATGATGACACTTTGGAATAGCCCATTCACAACGGAAAACACATTGTGAAGGTGAAAGGTATGTAAACGTACCTAAAATCTTGCTTATGTTGGAGTTATGCATGTCAGGGAAGGCCTGGAGGATCTTCCTCCGTTCGTCTTTGGCCCACACCATGAACGCGTTCATCGGCCTTTTAATGTGCGGCTCGTTGTTGTTCCTTCCTCTTGATTCCCTGAAGACTCTTGCCTCGGTAGATCCAGCACCTCCTGTTGAGAAACAATAACATGGTTGAGATTCACTAAGTAGTCCCATTGACCTTAATGGACCCTGGACGAGCCAAAGCAGGAACAAGAAGATACCAAGGGAGGTCACATGATGAGCTGTCTTAAAACTTTCCTTTGTTTACGATATGAAAGCTAACCCTGTGAGCATTGGCAGTCACTATTCAGTAGTACAGTCTTTAAACGACAAGGCCTTCATTCCTTCACATTCTACAAGTCCCTTGTTCATGTTTTTATCGTATCTTTTTTTTAACTTACAGATATATCACTATTTATTTTGAACGCACAGATTATGCTTTTACTTCTATTATCATAAATGCATGATTTTATGATGTTATTATTGTCATATACACCACATGTACATTGTATATTTAAAAATTCCTTAATTTCTATCATGGGACTAATAAAGTTCAGATTCTTATCATATAAGGTGTATAAATATATATGTATAAATCAATGCATATTTAATAGTATAAGTCGTACTGTCAACAGATTAAAAAACAATGCAAAGATTAATTAATTATGATCTGTAATTAATTTGTGTGATTAATCGTTTTAATCTCACCTAAAAAGTGCTGACAAAAGCTCTCACCTTGAGGTATTTTTGTGAAATTATTCAATATATCAATATATAACCAAAAAATGTATAAAGTCATTTATAAATGGTGTCGTACTGCAAATTTCTCATTTATTAGACTGACAACTCTCACATTCGCTTTCATGTCTCTTGTTTTCTTTCTGCTACTCACTGCTCCTCACCTTGCCCTCCCAACTACAGCGGCAGCGGATGCTAAACAAACCCAAACACAATGACAGCCAATCAATGTCCCCTTCATGGTGTGATTGACAATTGACGTCCACCCCCAACAACTTGAGCACAAGAAGCCCAACTCAAATACGATAATCTGTCATATGATGAAAGTTTTGAAAATAAATACAATAGGGTCGAATATTTTGGAGTGCAACCATATAAACGTGATACCCGAAAAAATTACCAAAATCCATGCACTTAACATAACTTGACATTTCATACCCCGCCCCTCCAAAAAAGAGGATAAGTGTAAACTGTAATGGACAGTTGCATGTTTTGTGTGCACATAGTCACACGTCTCTCATCAGTTGCTTACATTTCAGCTTGGCATCCATAAAATGTTCACGCTTGCCAAAACAAATAACAAACTGAGAAGTTGAGGCAGTTTGGGAAAGAAGGCGAGTTGGAAAAAAGAGTGCGTTCTTCACACATTTGTGATGAGATGGTTTCTCAATCAGGCCATTCACTATCAACATACTAGCAGAGTTTCTTGGCGTATTAAACTGTACATCAGACTGATAATGATTTCTGTTTGCATGCACATTTGCTTCCTTTTATAAGTAAGATGTGAAAGAATTAAATAAAAGCACTATGAATATTTCAACAAACAAAAACATGTTGATAAACAAGGCTGGAAAAAATAAGACAAAAAAAGCCTTCCATATGCTACGATACATCTTTAATGATCTCAAGTCTGCAAAAGAAAGCTTGGGATGACTCATGCATATTTCATCATCCACATGTGAAGCCTTCTCATTAGACCATTCCACGAGCAGCCTGGCACACATTACCTGGGGTTTGATTTCTATTATTATTTCAAATGATAAACAAAATCTAATTCTTAATGAGTACTGGTGAGCTCGGCAGAGACAATCTTTCCAAATCCAAATGGAGCTCTAATCACTGAAGACAGTTCCATTGGAATCATGACCAGCTTGAGGGTCTTTAATTCAGAAAAAGAGTTGTGCCCGTGGTTCATGAGAAAATGTTTCTGCTGTTCACTTGCAAACATGTTTCTCACAGTACAAAAGGCCCTGCTTCCATTTCCACCAGATGTTTGCTCTAACAGTCAGTAAAGAGCAACATTTATGATCCCCAGAGGCTGCAGGCAAAAAATAAATATTGTGACACTGCACAGAAGCTATAGTTTTTACTGTGTTATGGCTGCGGCCACTCACAATCACTGTCATTGAAAGCACCAAAACACGACATCAAACAATATAGAAAATCTGGCCATTTTTTGCAGCACTGTTTGGCCATAGTCATTTTCAGATTTTTATTCACATTAATGTGCATGCAGGCTTTTTCCACATCCTGATCCTACTTTGGTTGCCTATACGTGAACTAAAAGATATTTGCTTACACACATACCGTTGCAGCACATACAAAAATAGCAAGTGTTGCATTTCATCCGTCTTTAGCCTCTGGAAGGCTGCAGGCGGAAATAATACACTATCGCTGCTGTCACTGAAGCCCACAGTTCGTTAATTTCATTTAGCATGCACTCACTGTACAGGATGAATTGATTTCACTTTGTTTGCTTTTGACAAGCATGTTTATTGTGCAATGAAATGTGGAGTGGCGGAGGGCTGACAGTATCCATCAACGCAGGGCAATCTGCTGACTGCCGGGGCCAGATGAAGGTATTCATTAGCTCAGGAGCGCAGCGCTCACTCAGACAAGACAGCCAGTGTCTGCACCCTGGGATCGCTCGCTGTAATTTACGATGCCTCCCGGGCCATTACTCTATCACTGACACTGATTCAGCAATTTATATACTGGTGCGCATGCATATGGGCAGAGGTGAGCTTCTTATGGGGGGGAACAAAACAACTGCCTTCCATCAGCTTGTGCCACATCCATAGTTAACCGGGATAGCAGACATGTGACTTGCTCCACTGGAGGGAAGCCACATTAGGCATTTTTTTTTTCTCCACCTTCACACAACGTCACAGTCTGTTTATATACAACCATGACGTCTGACTCGGCAGTCTTAAATTGGAATAAGGTTTGTCATATTAACCATATCGGCCTAACTCAGATTACTGTGTTTCTGTAGTCTACCTCCAATTTGGAAATGATGAAAGTAGAACAGTAGAACCTCAGTTTTTGTTATTAATCCGTCCAAAAGATTTGACAAACCGAATTGTTTGTAAACTGAGGCAATTTTTCTCATAGGAAATGGGACAAACACAAATATGAACAAAAAATACTTTTTAACCGAGGTTCCACTGTATTTGTGGTAAATTAAATACATTAAAAATGTATTGTCATTTCATCACTATGTTGCATTTGCGATTCTATGGTCTTCATCACACTCCTCATTGTCCATAGTGGTAACTTTAGTGGTCGGAAAACACTGCTGAAATATTTGTACATGACAATACACATGATGACGTTTTTTTTTTTTTGCCCACAAAGTAAATGTTCAGGGTGTTTGCCACTGTGATATTTGTCTTGGAAATTGTATTTGAGACTTTAATGTATCTAAATTGGTTGAACACATCACAGTGAATATGTTGAAGAATGGCTATTTAAACATGAGAGCATGTATTGCTTTCTATGTAGATAAATCTGCCCTCCGCCTCCCCTCTAGTCAGGTAATATATGAGTGTATCACATTCAAGCTGCGCATTAGCCAGTCAGTCTCATCAAATCCCTTCAATCCAGAACAAGCAATTTGCTGCAATATTGTTTTCGATCTTTTCACTTGAAGGTCATGACACCGCTCTGACACTTTGCATATTGCCGTTAAAGTACATTTTGTCTCCACATGACAGGACATTTAGAAATCAGTTAGTTGGATGTGTGACTGTGTAAATAAACACAGATGTTTAGCAGTGACTCAGGCAAGCCCTCTGGTGATACTTGAGAGGTGGGGAGGGGGGGTATAACAAAGAGGGAGTGCTGCTTAATAGAATTTATTGTGATTCATGAGGCCGGTGGCTCACGTGCGACAGAGGGATATTACAGTGCCTTTTTAATTTGTCTCTCCTGTAAACCTTGCAGATGAACAGCATGAATTACAGAGGAGAAAATGGCTTTATGTTTATAGGGGGAGGAGGAGGGTAATACAAGTGGTGAGCGGAGAAAAGTGGAAAAAAAAAAAAAATCAGGCTCAGACTTGACCATGTACCCAGCCAGAGGGAAGCAGTGCTCCAGTTGTCCCCACCTCTTCACAAACTCTGCTCCTCAGGCTGCCTTTAGGCACACAAACTCTGCGTGGAAAGAGACAGCCTTTTCATTTATTTGAAAGCTGCCAGTGCACGGATGCAGCAGGGATGTGTCCTCATTCATTGAAGTCAAATTTAAGCTCATTTTGGATCATTCTGGTCATATCTCAACATTATCCGCTGATTCCGCCCATGAATTGACTCAAAATGAGTTGCAAGACTGAGAACAAGCCACTATCACACAAACCTTCATTTGTCCACCTCTGACTGGAGGCGACAATAGAGCCTCTCCCTCGGAGCAGGATCAGGTTGGATTAATGCTCATGTGCAAACAAGACATGACATTTGGGGCGCACGGTGCTCGAGCCAGAGCTCGAAGCATGCTAATTAAAGTGACACAAATTACGAGAGAGCTAAACCCCATTTAACATGTCAATCCCCCTTTTTTTCTTCTTCATTAAAAATGTCTCCCTTGCGCAGTGTGTGCGTTTGTGTGAGTGTGTGTGCTTACACCAGCACGTGCAAACTTGTGGGAACACACGGCCAACAGGCATCAACGTGTCGCTTGTCCTTTTGTCTTGACGAATGTATGTCATGTCTTTACTTTCACAACATCCGGCTTTGCACAATAAAGCATTCTCAGTCTCTGACACATGCAAACAATTAGATTAGCTGCTTGAATCCTTATTTCAGAATGGACCACTTTTCCTTGATAAACTAAGAGGGGAATTAACATTCACTTTTTTGTTAATTATTATTTATAAAAAAAACATTACTTAAAATGTATTATTTATAATCTTTTTCTAGGGAAAATAATGAGACCACCCTTTATTCAATGTCTTGTTCATGTTAACGCCTGCTACAACTAAAGGATCATATGTTTGGACAAATATAATAATGACAACAAAATGAGCTCATAAGAATTATATTTAAAAGGCCCATTTTTCTGAAATATTGTTTACAAATGTCTAAATCTTTGTTAGTGAACACTTTGCCGAGATAATACCCAAAAAATACAACTTCACATCTTGGAGTGACCTTTTATTGTGGCCAGCCTAAGTCACACCTGTGCAATAAATGTTGTCAACCGCCTGTGCAGCGGATAGTTCATGCAAGATAGGAGTGTAGTTGAACCAGTGCACTTCATTATACCTCAGTTGCGTCACTTTAACTCAATCAACAAAGGTTTGAATTATAAATTGTGGCCATCTCTACACATATTCATATTTTTGGAGTAAGTCTAAGGCCAGTCTACTGTTGTTGCAATTAATTATTACGGCCCTGCCTCACTGTCTAAGCTTCCTTCCTCTGCAGTAAAAACACAGCTTGAGTCTCACGATCCAGAAGGAAAGAAAAACAAGAAAACCCTTCAAACAATCAAGCCATATCAAAAGTAAGAAAACTAATATGGACTCTTGCCTTTCTTTCTATTCTGTGAGGACTTATAGCTAGCGATATCATCACACTTGGACGCCAAGATGCCACAAGTAAATCAACAAAAGGTGCAGAAGTATTTTTTTTTATTATAAGACCTAATACGTTTGAGGTGAGATCAGGCGTGTGGCTCGCGGCTTTGTAAAATTAAGGGTATCCTAGCCTTTTCCATTCCTCCTCCTCTTTGCTGTTGCTACACGCTTTGCAAATATTAGCTTAAGCAACTTAAAGCCTTCTGTGAACTGTTGTGATGACAGAGGTCTGCTGCGGCACACAGGGACCGCTCAGTGTGGCCGGCTGCTCGCTTTTCTGGAGATCACACTGAGGGGCTTTCACACCCTCTGCAACGACTGGGAGGTGGACTGTGTAATTTTCCCACCTCATCAAACTCCACTACTAAGGAAAAGTGTTCTAGATAAATCCAAATTCAGTCCATGACTACTCTTGCAACAAAAGCTAGAAGTCTAAAATCTGTAACCATCCTTCTCCCTCACATTTGGATGACTTTTGACCAGAAAATAACTTAATCATAGGCTTGCAAATAATTAAAGAGAGCACAAAACTGCATTTAGATAGAAGAACATTATATCAGGGAACCTTATAACAAGGAGTAAATATGTTGTGAGTTCAGTTAACACTTTGCGGTTCACATCATAAAACGCTGCTCCCCATCAATCAATGGTATGTGTTTTGCTTGTATACTGTATTCACAGTGTTGATGGTGTATTTTGAGTTATGCCTACTTTCTTGGCTCCTAGCCATCTCCCTCTGGGAACAGGACCTCTCTTCTGCTTTTGACCTCTGCCTGCTCCTATAATCCATTGGCCACTGGGAACACTGATGGGAGGCGTCCGGCGTGAGCCTTTCCCTTGGCCCCGTAAAGGAATTAAAACGACGACGCAACTACCCTGGTGTGTCCTCTTTCTGAGTTCTGACTCCAAGATAACTACAAGAGGAAGACTCTCGCCGGGGGAATGAGTGCTAGAAGATCAGTCCAAGGAGAATGGGTTCGACATACAATGAATGTGTATCTGGACATGAGTAATGTAAAACCAGCTAAAAATGACTTGATGTTAACAGGAGTCTTATTTGTGATGCTGCAAAAAGATGATGATGTGTTACATTGTCCTGAGAAATAGCTATCCTCCTGTCTTGAGACACTGCGAGGTATCAAAGATGAGTCAGAAACATTTTCCCCTTTGCCTTGGCTTTGAAGGACCATGGCAACAGCCACAAATATTGATGTCGGACAAACACTAGTGCAGCGTGGGTACTCCTCGCTTCTGTGATGAAGCCAGGGTCACAAAGAGAGATGACGCTTTGTCACGAGGGTGCTACCAAAATTTACTCTCCTCTGCCCGAGACCTCAAACAGGCACAACAGCAGCAGGGTTCCAGCTTGGAGAAAAGCCAGCTTTGTCCTAAGACACCATGGTCCTGCAGCTCACCTACCTGTGAAAACCTGCACTTGTTTGAAGCAGCATTCACCCTAACCCGCACATGTCTACCATGCATTTAGTCAGCAATTAAGCCTTTGGACTTTGGGAAAACGTCTGGAGGAAGCTCATCATATCTGAAATCCAAGTCCTGCTGTGACTTCATGCGTATGTTTTTGATTTTTGTTAGTAAATGCTAAATGCTAAACAAACTGGCCAAATGTTCTTTGGACCAGAGAACCAAATTCCAAGTGTAAACATTTGCAGTATCTGCGTGGAATCTTATGCAATAAATAAATACAATAAAGTCCTTACCATCAAGATCTTCAGGCCTGGTGAGGTCAATGACTCGATGCCCAATCTTTCCATCCTCTCCCAGCTTGCCAAGATGGTGCCCGATGCTCTCAAAATGTGCCCTTTCCTGCAAAATAAGTACACATACTATACTTTAACTGTCACAGCATTGGACTGTCAGCCCGTCATAAAACTTCAAATTGTGGTGGAAAAAAATGTGTTTTAATAGATCATCTTTTCATTAAGAAGTAGCATAGTGTGTTGTTTATCTGGTATAATAGAAAGCAGCAGGCGACAGTAAGACAGTAAGGGCCAGAGGTGCTGTAAATAGATTTCCACTTTGTGATCCTGAGCACACAATGGGGTCGTGGCCCTCTTTGCAGTGCTCAGATTTTCCTCTGTAATCTTCTCCTTACATGCTGCCTCCTCGTTTACAGCGCCCAGAGCCCATCATTTATTCAGAGTTCATGCTTTGGAGAACGCACCGTTTTCCCCTTTGCCGTGTCGCCTTTTTTTTTTTAAACCCACATTCAACTTGGCATGGTGTTGTACTTGACGCAGAGTGAAACCCCTGTCATTCAGCGCCTTGTGACAATATTAGATGTCATGTCCATGTGCATTTATGGAATAAAATAACAGCTTTTGGGAGGCCTCTAAATAGTTGATGCACATTACACTTAATGTATTATGCAAGGGGAGAGTGGTGACTGCTGCCGGCTCCATTGTTGAATGACCTACTTCCTCGGTGAATAGACAAGGTTTTAGCAAAGGGCTGTCTTCCTCTCTAAAGACTCAACTACAATATGGACACTTTGACTCCGCAAAGAGAATAGGCACATTTATTTTACTCCCAGGGTGAGCATACGGTGTCTGCCAACGATGTGCTGCCTGCACTGACCTCTGCCTCTTTTTTTCTAAACAGATACTCAGGTGGAGTCCCAACATGAGACTAAAAGCTCCCCTGCCACACCAACATAACGCACATTAATCTTTAAGGCCCTTCTTTGTAATGCATCGCCCCGTTTTGTTCCCACTCATCCAAACAAGAGGAGTTGTACCTGACATTTGTAGCCATCTAAATGATTCTGCAACTAACAACTTCTGGCTATTTGCTTACAAGAGTGTTTTTAAATGATGATATACTACGTAGCGGCGGGAAAAGAAAAAAAATGCGTCGTTCATGTGTTACAATTTATACAGCAACACATGCATGCACACACATATACACAGAGAAACATATTCATCACCCAACCATATTACTGCTCTTAATGAAAGAAGCTATCAGCCCGATGACAAAGTGACTGATGTTTGATTAGCTGGGCAGGCAATGGGCTGCCTCAAATGCTACAGGGACAGTCGGCGAGGAAAGATGCAGCGTTCACGGCTGCTATGTCTCTGTAATAAAGTCGTCATGTCATTGCGTTCGTGTGCTTCAATGGTCCCGTCCGATCAATCAAGCCCTTTTATAAACTCATGATCGTTAAGCAACATGTTGGCCTGAAAGGCGGAGAGAACAGGAACTATTCATCAATAAGTTTCATTAGTAACCAGTTCAGCCTCAGTGTTAAAAATTGTATGATTAGTTACAAAATCAGCACTGTGTTCCACATTGTGCCATGCATCATACAGAAAACATGCTTTATGGCTACTAACATTTTCATTTTCATACTTCATGTGAAGGTCTACTCAAAGTAACTTTCCTACCCTCCCTGCACTTGCTATGCTAATTATTCATCATGCGATCAGTGCAATATGGCAGCACAAATTTCCATAAAATTTTATATACTGTGCGTAATATACTTATTGGTTCTACGTGTGATAATTTATGTCCGTACCGCATCAGGGTTTTTGTTTTAAACCTTGAAAATATTCACTGAAGTAATGCTTCTTTATTGCCCACGCATCAAGTGCTGTGATAAATTAATGGCACTTTTATTATTTTATAGTGTCATTAAATTTTTACTGATCACTCTGATACAGAGGAGTAGCAAAGGACACGCAGTATCGAGGGAAGCAGTCTGTCTTGCCAGGAAAAGACTTGATGAAGAGCCCCCCCAGTATTTTATTGCTAATATAAAAACATCTTTGGAAAATGAACGGTGTAAGACTTTAGAGATAAAAATAACAACAAAAAGGTACATAAAAATGAGGTTGTTGTAGAAGAATAAATGATGAGAGGAGGGAAAGTTAAAAAAGCGGGGGAACAAAAGCTAAAAGTGAACACTTTCATTGGTCTCTCACATCGACCACGACTGCTGGCAAGCAACCAGTTTCTCCCTTAAATGACTTCAGCATGTAGCGCTCCACCCCACGCTAAATTTACAGCAATGCATCCCATGCTGCAGAGAACTGCCACCCACAATAATATCATCTCCTTGGCCCATGAGGCCCTTTGTCTTCAATTTTTTGATTGCGGACGCATTTCCACTTACACAAGGCTGCCCAGTGAAGACGTGCGTCACAGAGGAAGGAATAGACTTGTTGGGCATGGGGAAACCAAAAAGAAGCTCTTGTCAGTGCTGTAAGGAGAGCTTTAATCTGGCAGACCACAGAACATGTGCTGGAGGCCTGCTGCTCTGCCCACAGGGTGTATTCTGGGCAAAGGCGGGTGGCGGACGGCCCTGTGCATTGTGCGTACTCTTGCCCTATATTTAAGCAACACACTGCCAGTACTGACACTCTTTCAGCTTCTTTGTAAATAGCTCCAGGCTATAGGCAAAGCCATGTGGCCTAAAATTGTTCAAATACACATGGAAGTCAAACACACAGTGGGGGGAGACAATGGTGCAGATGCACGTGTGTGTTTCTGCAAGCAAGTGCACTGATTTTGGCATTTTTTTTTTATTTATCCAAACCATCCCGCTTTTCAATACCCTTTTGGAGTGGTATGCATGTGTAGGGTGGAGCTGTTGACAGAAAATTCTAACTTTTGTGTCCCTGTGGAATGTTATGAAATGAATGGGAACAGCACGTCATTTTTACAATGGAGGTCAGTTAGTCAGGCATCAAATGTCTTCCACTTAAGATATTCTATACAGGCAATGGTTACGTTCTATACGAAGGTTAATACAGTGTACATTGCATTCTACATTCTTGTAAACTCTTTTCTCTCCAATGGGGAAAATAATAATATAATAACATTCCATAATTGGGACCTTTAACAGCTGCAGAACCCAAAACAGCCACTTAAGTTTGATAATGTGCTGAACCGGCTTTGGTTATATCACACACCTGGTGTGAGGCAAGTTGAAGGCTTTGCGACCACAATATGTGGTTTTATGTATCATGTTTCAGTCGTCACTGTGGTCTGTGGCCCTCAAAATACGTCTCTGAGGATCTAAGAGCAAACCTCTCAACAGTCTGGTGAAGACAAAGGCCGCCGCTACAGCTCCTCATAGCTCAACGCTCATCTGTTTTGTATTTTTATTGTAACCGGTTGCCATGTTATTTATAAGCCTGCAGCTTTCCAGTAGTTTTTTTTTGTGAGTTTTGGGCCATTTAAATGTTAAGCGTATCCAGCCATGCGGTAAACCCGCAGTTCCTTTCATGCCGACTGTTGCTCTCTTTTTTTAAGCCGGCGCTCTGCCTTTGTTAAGGCTGTGCAGGCAGCAGCAGAATCAACAGTAGCAGCCACAAAAGGTTGGCATCTGTGTTGCTGCTGCTGCTGCCGCGCGAGTCGTCTTCAGCATCACACAGAGGAGACATATTTTGCCTCCATTTGCACTGCCAGGGCATCACCTCATTTGTTTAAAAGAGAAAGGCCAAAGGCTTTTGATTAAATTACAGGCTTAAACCGTGGAGATGGCTCACTAACCCCACTCTGGGCTTAGAGCCAATTTAGTGTTTATTGTTTGTCTTTAATAAAAAGAATATGGTATTCAGGATGACTTGTTTTTTTTATTGGAAGGAAAAGTCAAACTCACAAAATGTGTCCTTTCACAATTTATTTGAAAATACATTCATAACAACTACAACGTTTTTTTTTTTAGAATTGACTTATAAATTCAAATAAAATTAAATTCAAGTTATTATTACTACTATTATTATTACTACTACTACAGGAATTCTTCATTTATCACAGTTAATTAGTTACAGTGCTAAGTGAATTTCCACCAAGTACTGAAGGATCCGATTGGCTGCCTGTCAAGACATGCCGAATTCAGTTCAATAACCATCAGACGCATCTACAAGAGAAGGCATTTAAGAACAAAAACGTCTTCAAAGGCCTCGTCTCTTTTAACGTCACAAAATTGCCCATTTGGAATTTGCTGAAGCCCACCAAACATGGGCCACCGAATGAGAAAAAATGGAACCTTAATTGTACTGATGGCTCCAAAGGTACTGGCATTACAAGGAAATCCCACCTTAGATGTTTTTCCACACAGCACAGTGGAGGGGGCGCTACCAGGATCTGGGGTGCTTTTTCCTTCAATGGAACAATGGCGCTTCAGGTTCCACAGGAATAAGCTCACTCTTCTGTCCATGTGTTCAAGGTTATAATGGCCAGTTAAAATATAAATTATATGTAATATAAGATGGTCCACGTTTAGACGTTATTGGACACTAGAGGCATTGTGTTCTCACTGCAACAATAAGACTATAAACAATCTTTGTGGCCACACTTTTGTCATGTGTCTTTGAGTGCAACTTTTTTTTTTAACTTTCTGATTTTGAAGATGCAATAACAGTTGCACAAAATCAACCAAACCATTGCAACCATTACCAAATGACTCAACTCAACCAAGTTGCGGTCTTAAAGACAAGATGAAGCTAGAGATTTGACCTCGCAGGCACAGTTATATTCTTTGGGCAAATTGGACAAAGCATTAATGTAAGCAATTGTCACAATAACACTTGCTGGCTATAGTTATGTGGGAGCTTGGGGTAATCTAATTTGGATGGGCAAACCCTTGTACGCCAAGGATTTACACTGCAGCCAAAATGCTTTGCTTTGCAATTTCCAAGACAGCGGTCGAAAAGGAGCAGAAAATTGCTTCCAGGGCGGCAGACCAGACAAGATTATATTCAAAGTCTTTGTGATGGCTTTCCCTCAATAGAGCCCTGGCATCACGTACACATACACACACACACACACACACAGACATATGCAGGGAGGACCCGTGTAAGCATCACAACCAATAGGTTAGGAGAAGTGTAAGCTCCGTCTGAATATTTACAGGCTGAGATTTAGATAGGGGAAATGTACAATTGTAGTCATCAATACTAAGGAGAGGGGGTGCTATAGGGCAAAAAGGCCACTTCAATAGGTTAATACTGGCCTTTCACCTTTTGATTGCAGCTTGGAACATGTCAGCACAGGAATACATTTTATCTCACAAGACCTCCTGGGTCATCACAAAGGCAAATTCTAACTCAACTAATACAAGAGAAAGTATCTAAAAATCATTCACATTAAACGTTGGGTCCCCCTGCGGCAAATTCTGAGCCAAAATGTTTCTTGTGGCCAACATTGGTGAGAGTTTTCTGAAGTCCGCTCTACTGTACACGTCCTCTCAGCATAAACTTCACAAGATTAGACTTTTTAATATTGATAAATGTTTCCCACTGGGCTGCATTCAAACTGTGGTGGAGGGGTACATGACAAAGGTGCATGGAATTATTATGCATTTCCCCCAAACGACTGGGTCCCATCATGATGTGTTTATGAGGAGGGCGAATATCCAGTGTTTAGCATTAATCTCTGAAACTGATGTATGGAATTTTGGACCACAAAGGGTTTCCGGTCAGAGAACACAAAGTCATCAGATGGACTCATCTATAAATATCGACAGTAAATAAAAACTTTGAGGTAGACATGTATGCATGCATATTTGTACTTAAGGGAAGCTTGTACTTGTACCTTGTGTATTTATTGTTGACTTAGTGCTTGGGTAGTTGAGGTAATGATAAGTTGTCATGTTGCCACAGTTCATTGCACATGGGTTGATGTCAATATACACATTGCACAATACTCAGTGGTTGTCTGCATAATTTGAGGATTGGTTTTGGAGGCCTGTGTAAAGGCCCTAAAAAGGCCAGTATTGTTAGTCCAGTGAACGGCATCATGCCACGTCTATAATGTGAACAACGTCTCCAGGCACTGGGTATAGTGGGGACGGGTTTGAGCTACAGTGATATAGCCAGGCGTATGGGCCGTTCCCAAAACCCACAATCAGAAACCTGCATGAACGGCACGACACGACAGCGCTGAGGAAACTTTGGACAACCCTGTTTTAGCATATTAGCATTAGATAACTTACATTAAAATAACTCCTGCATCCAAAAGCGTCGGAAATAATAGCATTACCGACTTCGACACACAAACGGTAAGTGAAAGTTTTTAAATTAAGAGTCCTGGAGAATTCTTATCAAATCCATCTGTGGCGGTCAACATTAATTAGTGGTAGGCCACCAAAAATAAATTAATATATGGGTAATGCTGGAGGTACAATAAATCCAATGATGACAGTATGGTATTATTTTCCACACAACAAGCTTCCACTAAAGTAAGACAAATGTATAGAAGAAGTAAGGACAGTTATATTTACCCTGTATGGCACTGAGTGGAAACATACAGATGCTTGTTTTGTCATTCATCCATGCCCGAGCATGTCTGGTTATAGCTCCAGTGCATAATAGAAGGAAACAATTCGAAATGGTTACAAATGGATTCAGATCCAGTGTATTTGACTGTAGGCATACTGCTGCGTTCTTGGTAAAAGCCTCCTCTGGGTAGGAAAGAAAGAGTAAATAATGGAACAAAGTAATTGCTCTGTGCAGACAATAATACCTTTGGATTAATATTTCAAAAAGGTAAATTGTGGAAGGGTTGTAAAAGGTTTTATTGTACTGAGGGGATATAGTAAAAACAGACAAATAAAAAGACATGAAGAACAGTACCTCCCGTAGAATATGAATATTTTACATGTCCTCGGGTTAAAGGCTTGCATTTTCAACAACAGTTCTTCTAGGTCGGTGGCCAGGATGGAGATAGGGAAGAACAAGTAGTGATAAAGGTTAGGGTGGAAGGCATTGTCCTGTTCAGGCATACTTTGTAAGAAAACATGAATTGATCCATCTGTAAGCAGCACTTAGCCCACTCCTCTGCCCGGTCATTACAGTGGGATAAATCAATATTTAATATCCCCCACTAACAGCTGCACTGGATGATCTTAACCTCTCCTTAATCCCATTTATGTTACCTTTCTACAATGTTCCTCGTGTAAGCTCTCACCATGATAAACTCACAAACAAGAGACTGGGAGGGGAGCTCTTAAATACCACATCATATTTATGCCAGGTGAGGCACTTCCTTGAAATATTCATATTCTGTAACTGACCAGAGTGAAACCTTTTACCGCTCCGTGGCTGCCTGCTGGTTCTCTCTCCATCTCATTCCTCAGCTCGATTGTCGCTCTCTATGGCAGTATAATAAGGCTGACTGACGGTGATGGGCCAAATCTGTGAGCACACTTTATAAGTGGGCCTCTAATTTCACACCTTTCTAATTGGGACGCTGTCGCTAAAAATAAGCGGTGACATTATTTTTATTCTGCCACAATTTGTCTGAGCAAGACACAGCAGTCTGGTGTTAGGTGTCACTGAGAGACACGTAGGTGATGTAATGAATAGAAATAAATTACCCAAAGAGACTTTTGACTTGTGTAATTTGTTTTTGTTATTCGTTTAAAGAACAATGAGTCACTATTCTCAGAAACGTGTTTCTTACATGAGAGTCATAAACAACAACGTTTTCTTGGATATTTTGTAGGTTTTCATGGATGTTAGAATGTTGTATTATCGTATTAAATTATGTCAAAATTTCAGATAATGAGGTTTGCGCATTTGGAAATGAACCCTGAAATAAGTTTGGGATGGCTCAAAACGCTCGGTTTCAGAGAGAAGTCACCAGCTCCATTCAACTGGTGACATCCTTATATGGGCGTACCCAGGAACAAGCTGTTAGCTATACAAACTGAGTGCAACCAATCACAGCGGAGTGTGTGTACTCGTGGGTGGACCCTGGGTGGAATAAATTTTGACCATTTTGGAAATCCAAGGTAATACAGGTGGAATAGTTGCAGATTCTGGAAGCTCTAGAAAGCTTCATGTGCACGTTATCATGCTGTTGAGTCCACAACTCAATATAAAGGGCCAAAAATTAGCATAAAAGGGTCCCCTTTAACAAATTTGTGCATTTGTGCAAAGCACCTTACATATTGCTGACTCACTGTCCATGGGAGAGTCTCAAGTGCCAACAATCTGATAAAGAAGGTGAGAAACACTATTGAATTTGATTTTGCCAGGATCTATGGGATACTATAATCATGTTTATTATAATTATTTAGCATTGTTTTCTGCATGTGAAACAATTACTATTCTCAATAAAATGTATATCTGAGCGTCTGGAACTAATTCATTGGATTTGTAATATTCCCCATGAGAAAAAATTACCCTGATTTTTGTATGTTTCAGTTTTCATTTGGAGTTTTGGAATTAATAAATAAACAAAAACTGAAGTTCCTTAAGTTTGTGCAGGAAAAAAGAGGGAATAAAAGAATAGGCAAATCAGTGGGTGTTTAGATAGACAAGTCAGATTTGTCTGCTTGTTTTCGGCGGAAGACAGACTTTATCCGGCTGAGATAATCTTGATCAGCTTTTTGTGAACTGTCAATGTTGTGCACTTCAGCTTTCCAATGTAGCTGGGTTTTTTTTTCAATAATGTCAGCATTATTGAACTGCGGCATGTCAAGTCAAGGCACATTTGATGATAAGATCTCGTTATGAATTTCTATATATACCACTAAACACGTGCATCATAAAACAACTGCGAAAAAAAGGCATAAAGAAATGCAAGGGAAGTGAAAGGATGAAATCAGTAAAATGCAGGCAAGTGAAAGAAACGCTATAAAACATCAGTGCAAACTCCGCACCACTTAAATCGAAGTTGATTGCCACCTGCATAGCCGGGGCTCTCCTCCAAACACCAAATTAGAGGAAAGCAAAATAGATATTCATTGACTTTTTATTTTACATATACATTGACCTAGTTGAGGCTGTTGGTTAAAAGTGTCAGTTGGTGAAATATTAATGAGCATCGCTCCCAGTTCCTGCCTGCTCCACACAGCCAACTGGCAAGATGGCATCAAGCTAAAGAGAGAAGGACAGCTTTTTTTTTTCTCCCTCCTTGACTGACTCATTGATTGAAGATATTTTTAAAGGGAATCCCTGGGAGTGTATGCTCCCGGTACAAAGCAAGCCCTTCCTGTGTCGAGGGACACAGAGGCTTGCATGTATGCTTAAAATGGGCAAAGACTTCAGAGATATGTGAGGCCACACCGGGCACTGGCATGGCCTGTCACGGCCTTCACACCAACATCAGCAAACCCTCTCAACATGCACATGTATACACTGCCAGTACTCATCAAGTCTATCACGTTGGATGCGGATGAAGGAGTTACATACTTTTAAGATTACTGTGATATTAGAGTCACTATGCTCCATGTTTTTATTAGTTCATTCCACCACTACTTCAGTGTACTTCAGAAAAAGCTACATCAAGGTGCATGTGAATAAAAATCCGAATGCACCATCTGATGATATGAAACTGATCAGTAACACGGAGAACAACAATTAAGTGTCTGGGTTTGTAAACAGACACAAAACTTTTATTCAAACTATTTTAGTCATGTCACCGCCAGCGTAAACAGACGGCGTGGCCTTTCCAAAGCCATTAGGGAATAAATACGACATGATTCTGTTTTATGACGTGTCAAATCTGTGTTAAATGTCGGGTTTGTTTTTGGCACAAATATATTGTCTGGGCTCAGGGGCAGATCACCGTTTGCACACAAGTGACCATATATAAGTTGTAAGTGTTACGGACACCACATAAATAGCATAGACTGTGAAAGTAAAGTACAGACAGTGACAACATTGTTGATTCGAAATAGGACTGGTTGGCACACCGGGATGTTTTCTAAGTATTTAAGTATTGTAAATAAAACTGATGATTAAGATATATTAGTGGTAGTTCTTACCTTGTCAGCCCTGCAGTTGCTGAGGCCCACAGAGCTCAGAGCGGACAGTTTTGCCTCCATGCCCTGTTGGTGGTGTTGCAGCTGTTCCCTCTGGATCTGCTCCCTCATTTTACGAGCCTCCTGGATGGCCTTCATCACCGTGTCTTGGTCCCCGAACAGTGCTGTGGAGTTTAAGCTGGACAGGATGTCTGCACACACACACATATATGCACATACAGTAATGTCATTATTCTCATTTTTGCGGCTTTTATATGTGTATGAGGGGTCATTTTTTTTAGTTCTTACCTAGTGAAGAGCCACGGCCCAGGCTTCCTCCAAGTGGACTGGGGATACCACCCTTGTTGGCAAAACTGTTGGGGCTGCTTTTGCAGACAGGAAACAGGTTTTGTGTCGGAGAAGTTGGAGACTTGACCATGTCTGTTGTCTTTGGCCGAGCCGAAAGGTTGAGCGGCTGTGTTCCTTCCTCCTACAGTAGCAGAGATACAAAGTATGAGAGAGGACAGATGTTTGGACTTTTCCTCAGGTTCACACGCAGCACAGTTCTCTGTTCCTCAATGACTGTGTTGTGATTCATCCATCTCCTCTCCTCATCATCCTCCCCTTTTGCCGAGCGGTGCCACTGTGATCGTCCTCACAGTTGCTCAGAGCCTTTGTTCACACTAATTAAAACAGATCCTGTCTCTCTGTACATCTTCATCTGTTCTCGCTCTCTTCCTCTTTGGATGTGCACTCTGGTTCGTCGAATACATAATGACCAAATAACATTATGTGATCAATGACAGCTGTTCCATTCATCACATGTCGACTTGCATTATCTGCTTAATTAACCCGTTTTCTCATTTGGTGCATACTTGGTGTTACACTGTATATATTGATATATTAATGCCTAAATAATATTGCTATGAAATCAGAGGAGGAGAAATGTTTTTAGTGATGTACTTGCTGCTTATTGAGTGTGATGTAGGATAAGCCGTAGTAGTCTCTGATAAAAATAACAAACAGTTGGAGTCCATAACTGTGTTATGAAATTGTAAAAAGACATATGTTGGCATATGTTCAAGCATTATTCTAAGTCTTTAACTACGTATGTATTTATTAAAATATTGAAAAATGGCTAGAGGGCTTCTGGAAAGCATAATCAATAATCAATAAATAGAAGACTAGAATATTTACATGAAAACAATAAATACTGTATCATGTTTTGGCCATGATCTAAATGTCCCTGTGTATGTAGCAGTATTTGCACCCAGATTAAGACATGTGCTGCTGTTGACAGTCTTGTTTAAAGCCCAAGTGGCTCCTTGTCCAAACATATGGCTCAAACATAGGCTGCCCCAAGGCCTTGTTATTGCTGTGCCAATAACAGTTTGTCATGCAGTGAAGCTGAAAGCGCACAAACAAAACTAAAGGCCATCTTTTCCTTCCTGCAGATGGAGGGTTATCACAATATATATTATATCATTATCACTATATTTATATATCTGATCGTTTTTTTTGTCTTATTTTATTCTACAACATCTGTCTGATTTGAGATTGGTATGTTTTGCAGTGTATGTCATGACACAATTGCTATGTGAGTGTGCGCCAAAAATCTGACTGCTGTCCTGCTTTTTACGACGACTGATTTATAGTCTTTCTCCATTGTGATAGTATTAAGCTGGGCTGCTCCTAGTGGCCGTATGTTTCTGATTAGGGCCCAAGTGTGGTGAGTGAGGATGATGTAGGGTATACGGCCTCTCCTCTCCATGGAGGTCTTGTGGAATCATGCCATGCAGCAGCAGAAAAAAATACCCGGCCTCTGATTTGTTTGTAAGGCAAAACAAAATCAGCCATTAGTCTTTATATTTTGATTCACTTTTGTCAAATACAGTACGTCAGTACAGTGCATCATTTTAGATGTATTATTTTGATACATTTTAGATGTAGAAGTGTTTAATGGCTGGAGTGTAATTATATTATTTTCTCCACTGAGAAGATAAGAAAGACCCCAAGATTGATGAGCTGTTGGAGGCTGCTGTAACACAGCATCTATGTCACAAATGTACAGTTTCTAGTTTATAAGGACAAGAACAACTTGGGTCAAGTACGACGTACAAGTACGGCCTGGGCTAAAAAGGTTCAAGGTTGTACCTTGACTTGTGTGATAGGGCTGGAGGAGCTCTTGTCATTCTTCAGAGAGGAGGGAGAAATGGGCCCACTGGTATTGAGGGGCTGCGGAAGGGGAGGCATCTTGGCTCCGGGAGAGACCTGCATGCTGGCAAGTTGGGCGGCGTACAGTTGCTGTAGGGAGGCGGAGAAACCCGCAAGACGTTAACATTCAAATCCAGCCAACACTGAAAGTTTTATATTCTGTCTTTTCCTCTCCCTAGAATTCTCTCAGCTTCTGTGTCTGCCTTCATCTCTCTCTTTAGCGTCTTTCCTCTCTTTCCATGAGGCTGGCAGAGAATCTCCATCAAAGGTCTTAACTGTATTTCAAAGGCGGAACCCAGAGAGAGACAGCAGTCTCGAAAACCACACAGAGATGGCTCGCATTCAGAGTACTTGGAGCCCCTATTTTCCACTTATCACAGAGAAAAAGTTTGCCGAGACCTCTCATTGCTCTAAATCTATACAGCTTCCAATTTACATTTCTGGCCTGAGATTTAACTCCTAACGACCATGCGAGACAGTCCTATTAAACAACGGTAGAAACCTAAAACCTCAGTGGAATTGCTCTCACAGATTACGTTAAACACACGCATTATGAAAGCTTAGAAACCTGCATGAAAAACACTGCTGCTGTTTTCCTTGGAGTTCAGTTAGATTTCCAACTGTTACTGACATTACCACACAAGAGGGTGCTTTAAGTGACCAGGCAAGCGCTTACCAACAGTTAAGCCTGCTTTTGGACTCGGAAGCACAATTTATATATCTACCAGAGGCTTAAACTGTTGGTTATTTAAAGAGATGATGTGAAGTTTAAAATCTTTACATCAAATTTAAGGATGCACAATGGGTTTTTTTTCCGAGGCGATATCGCCGCTCCCATAATTTCTTGCTAAGACTGATACCCCTCACAATGACCGTTTGTATTCTTTTTATTATTTTTTTTTACATTTAGATTTAACTATTGTTTATGCACACATGGAGGTAAGAACAATTCAAACAAAGTTGGATTTAACAAACTATGGTAGCTAGCCATTGTGGTTTGGTGATATGTCAATGGGCCAGTAACAAAGTTCCGTCAGAGTAAAATGTTAGTAATAACAACATTGCTGTAGCTTGGTTAATATGCACGTCACATTATATGTATATGGAGCACCGTTGGCGCTTTTTGGAGTCTTTTTCGTGTCTTTTTACATGCAGTAATGTGCTGTCCCTTCTTATCTGTTTTTATATCTTTAGAATGCACAGGAAAGAGAAATACAGCATGTCTCACATAAGGATTGTAGATGATAAACAAAAAAGCCTTCTTCAGACAAGCAATGTTTGTAGATTCAATGCGGCTGTCACCGGGGAATCCAATTTCTCTTGCTCTGACCAATCAGCAACCTATGTCTCATTTCCTGATTGTGTTGGCCATGTACAAACTGCATTTGTGTGTGTAAAAAAAAATAACCTGACCCCGTTGCCTCACCTTTGGCAGCAAAGCCCAACAAAGCGCCTTATGTCCGTGCACCTATCTACAGATATAAACACATGTACGCTCCTGTAAGAAACTTTATCAGTACCACATACGGTGCAGGACAAATGGTCAATTCTTGCAGCAGATGTGGGAGAGTAAGATGGCCAGTGGAAATGACAAAGTGATTATTTTCCCACAGTGATATCACTGCTGCCCCCATCACAAAAAAGCCTTGTGTCTCCCTGTAACTTGTGTTCAGTGGTAAATGTGCTCTGTGGGTGTATTCGAGATTGACATAAAAAAAAATGGGTGATACCAGTGAGGTAGGGGCCACCATTCCTTCCCTGCCATGTTACGCAACATAAAATAAGTCAGAATAGATTCTGTTGGACATATGAGTGCTTGAATGGGAAGAACATTATTGTCCCGGAAAAAGAGCATAATAAGACAAAGTCATGATGACTGTCTTCAGCACTAATTAGCATGTCAGTGATATATGGTGAAACCATAAGAAAACAAAGAACAATAAATTGTCATTCAAGTATGAATATTATTATTGCGGGCTATGAAGGACACCCCTGTAATCTCGCTTGTAGCAGAATTTGTTAATGCTACGGCCAATGTGATACCAAAGGCTATGAAGTGACGCATCCCTGCCAAGGCTGGTCTCCCTAAGCAAAAGACATCTGCTTGCTACACTCACCCCACTTACATTTAATAGCTCCTTCTTCATATCGTCATGCCAGTTGGGGGTAAAAAAAGGTTCATGATAATGAGGGTCAAGCTCTCACTAAGGGGTATCTGAGGACAAGGTGAACATCTGAACCAAACTCCTGTCCCTTTTTTTTCCTCCTCACCTTTAGTGATTTATTTTCAGTTGGAAGGCAACCACTATAGCGGCTATTCTAGATCATCATCTACCTTATACAATTTAGCAGTATAAAAGTGTTTGTTTTACCACCTTCTGTAGTGCTTAGATTTGGCATTTCTTTGAAATCTATCACAATTTCAACATCAGCTCATACATTAAATCTAAGGTCCGCCTTCTGATCTCCTTATTCCGTCTCCCAATAGAGCGGAACTGATCTCAACAAGCATGGATTCAAAGTGAGTGCAGCATGCACAAGGTCAGCCTGTTAGCCTCTGCTAATTAAAAACAAGCCCTTTAGTAGACGCAGAGGTTAAATGGGGATGTGCACTTTTCTTTGCTGCCTGTGGCATTAAATGTAGATTACACTCTTTGCTGATGGTATTGGACAAAAGTAATGTGCACTAAATGATGTTAATTAAACATCAATCTTGTTATTTGGTCAAGTCTCAAAAATGATAAACCAGTTAATGTATACGCCACTGACTCATAACATTGCTCTATAATATATTTCTCCGTGCAAACAGTGGAACATACGCTATGAGAGAGAAAATAACCTGGTGTGGAAAAACAAATGAGTGTCTTGTTTTTCCTAAAGAAAGGCAGTGGCTTAGTGTGGCAATATTTGCTGGAAAACACAGTGGCACATATTTGTCAGACTTGTCGCTGCCAGCAATGATGGTATGTTTCAAATTTACCGCTGTGGCCTGTAACACCATGAGAATAAAAGACAAATGATTTGCCTTAAAACAATAACAACTGCTCATACCAATTAACGTCATCTGCATTTTATGGCCCTTTAGCATTATCCACTACCTGCCATCCTATCATAATTACACAGTACACCCTTGTGTGTGCATGTGTGTGTGTGTGTGTGTGTGTGAATGTCTCATTCACCTCTGCTTGGCCTGGGCGTTGAGCACTGGGCTGGATATGAGGGCATTAACTGTGCTTCAGTGCACCTCACCATTTAAAAGGCAGAACAGTGCCAGCCCTGTTTGCCACAAGGCTTGTACAGGCTCATTGCCCAGGGCAAGCAAGCAGGCTGACCCAGGCTAGGCCCAGATGTCAAGAGTGGTTGAAGGCATCTTGGTGCACTGTGCCGATGCTTTCCAGTATGGGCCAACATCTGTCTCATCTGCTGCACCCAACCTGCTCCACTCCACCCCCCATCCCTGGCTTGCTTTTACTGTTTCTATTTCTTCTTCCATTTTTGTTAGGTCCTTTTCTTTGCACTTTTCCATCTTCCACAAACACCACAGCCACAACTCCTTTATATTTATTGTGTGGACTCTCCAGGGCCAATGGCCCCAGAGCTGGTCATCCCATTCCGTGCTTCTCACAGCTCTCTACTCTATCTGTCCATCTGTCCCTCTGTTCACCGCAGCCTCCATCCAGCTGCTCATCTAGCCACCCTATTAGCCAGCCTTACATACACAGCTATTGCTGCACTTCTCGGGGTTACCTTCAAAGACTGGCCTCCTCTGCTCATAAACACAGAAACAGCTGCTCTCGACAGTATGGCAGTATACTTCTATCTGGCCTGCCCTCCACTCTCCCAGTCTTTCTTTCAAAGTCAAAAGTGCCTCACTTGTTAATGATGGAATCTGTGTCTTCACATCTGTACTACACAGGCGTTCACATCTAAACAAAAGGTGCGGTTGCTACACTCCCACGTTCCTCCTGTTTGTCCTCTCGGAGTAGAACACTGTTCCTTATCACCAGAGTCACTGAAACCAACGAGTGCTGTATCTGTCTGTGTGAGATCAGGTCTGCTAGTGGCTGAGCATGTGGGCAGCTTTTCATCTCTATAGGGAGAGCCTGTGTATTAAACTAATGTTAAGGCTTACCAGTGGCGTAGACCCAGCACTACACACAAGCAGAAGAAAAACTACAAAAGTGTGTGCAAGGAGCTAAAAGACAAATACCTGTATATAATCACGTGCTAAAGTTCAATCAAAGATAACTGAAATTCTTCTTCCTTGTTGAAGATGCTTCTCCTTTAATCCATTTCTGGTGAGAGCGTCTGCATGTTTTTGTATTATATCTTGAACTTTTTCAACAAGCAAGAAGAAAGCCTATTGCCTTTGAATCTAGTTTTGAAGATTGCCATGACCCAAATGACCAAGAATCTACACAAGAGGTACAGTGCTTACACAAGCTATATACACATTTTGTGTATATCAGCTTTGACAACACGTTTCCAATTATATATTTATTTTAATGCTGCCTGTACAATGTCTTAAAACTCTATATTCTTTTCATAATAACTGTCCTTTCACCTCCTTGCAGGGTCTGCAAAAGAATGAGGTCTGCATTTCTGTATTGGCTTTTGGAAAATAGTTTCTCACTCTGCAAATGTGCGAGCCACAAATGAATTCTTCTCACAAATAGATATGGCTTTTGTAGAATTAGAAAATGTCCTTCTTGCTTGTTCACTCAAATGAATATAGTAGATGTCAGGACAGATTGGGGCACAATCTAAGCACAATTTCCTCTGTTAGGTGAGAGGTGTCAATTGCAATCAGGGAAGGACAGGCGGAGATGCAGCCATTGTTTCCTGCTGATCCTGGGGCTACATCGCCACACAGTGTGGGCACTAATGAAGAAGGGCACGTTGCGCTGGGATAGTTTACCCACCTTCTCTCCTGTGAGTTGAGGACGAGAGCCAATCTGTCAGGAAAACATTGAGTGAAATTGCCCTGTTGTACAGACATGTGTGGTGACAAGCCACTTGCAGACCGCCAGCTAGCGGAGTGATGCTACCACCGTGTATTGACAAGCAAATTACAGGCCCCGGCACTCAAACACATCCGGCTAGATTCATTTACATCCATCAGATTTAAGCCTTTTGTTACCTTGTTGGGGTTTCTTCACTCAGAGAGAATGGGCGGGGATGAGGGCTGGATCTCAGACTGTTATGACAGAGGAAATTGTGAGAGGCCTACATATCCAACATTAAGAATGACGGAACGGCCAGCCTCCGTGACTGCATGGCTGATTGTATTGCCTCTGCAGCATTGTGGGAATTAATTCTTCCATTATGATTGCTTTTTTTTAACAGTCTAGATATTGAATCATTTAAACTGAGTTAAATGGTGAAAATAGTACATTGCTGTGCAGTTCAGAGGAATGGATAGCTTGTTTAAATTGTTTAGAGGTGAATCTAAAATGTTTTAACACATTTTAAAGTTAAAATTTCAAGTGTCTGAGCGTACACACAAGCAATCTCAGCATTCCGAACCTGGGGAGACAGAGCCTTCTCCATTGCTGCCCCCACCCTCTGGAACTCTTTGCCCCATTCACTCCGTGCTTGCCCTGACCTTCCCAGTTTCAAAAAACAACTAAAAACCCACCTCTTTAAATCTGTTTTTAATATCTAACTTGTTATATCTGACTGCTGTGCCCCGCTCCACTTTTTCTCATGTTTTAACTGTTTATTAACGAATTAATGTTGTATTTTGGTGTGTCTTCTACTCTGTTTACTTGCTTTTATTCAACTCCATTCTTCTGTAAAGTATCTTTGAGTATTTTGAAAAGCGCTATACAAATAAAATGTATTATTATTATTATTATTATTATTATTATTATTATTATTATTATTATTATTATTATTATTATTATTATTATTATTATTATTATTATTATTATTATTCCTTGGAACTCTGTGAGCACCATCAGATGTGCTCACCTAAAACCTGACAACCTAAGCTAGTGGTATTCTGTGGAATTTTGCATATGAATGGGTTCAAAAGGTCAGCAAGGAGTATATCACAATATAGCTTTCTTCTTTCTTCACTTCAGACAAAACAAGCAGTGAAACTATCTCATCCAATTCATAATCTGAATCTTGTTTATCATTAATCACAATATCATCATTATCACATTTGCTGAATGTGTTTACTTTTGCATCAATAAAAAATAAAAATATAAAAAAAACAGAACAAACAACCAAGGGCATCACTTGTGCAAACTCGGCATAACACTTCCTGTATTCGGTCATCAAGTCCAGCATCCTCGAGTACCACATCCAAGCTGAGCCATTTTTGGTTAACAAAACATAATGAACATTTTGTTGTTTTGGTTTTGCGTAACAGCTGGATGCCCTTTGGCTGCAGTGGAAAGTTTCTGTTACGGTTTTTGAACGGTGCATGCTGGTTACACGGTTGGGGTCTCAGCCTGTATCCATGTAACTTTTTCAATGGTTTCATTGGAAGTCCAATCATGGCTCTAAAGACAAGCGGCAACTCTATCATATGTGTATCACAATATGATGTTTCAATCAGAGTTGTCTCTTATGTGTTTTCCTAGAGGAAGTAATGGCAGTCACATGGTTTTTCGATCCCAGGCATGTCATAAAGGGCATGTTTGACTTGCCTTGCTGTTTTAAGGGGAGTCTCTCTGTGCAGGGTAAATAGCAGACCACACTCAGAATATGTGACAGGCGGACAGACTTCAATTAATGGAAAATGCATTTCTTTTTTGTTTACTGTGTTCCCTAAAGGTCAGCCAAGTCACGGTCTTGGTGGTGCTGCTTTTGCCCATTCCCAGGGTTAGATACAGGGTTAGATACATAATCAGAATTAATGACTTTAGACCTGTCTCCCCTCCTCACCCTAACCTTCAAATATATGTCTCATTTGACCTCATACACCACCATAAATAGACAGAGCATGCACCCATCCTTCCCAGCGTTTTAGAGGAAATTCTAAACAATACTATACATCATACGCAAGCCCATATGCTCAAAAGAAAGGAGAGCTCAGTGAACACCTTACATGCTTCTGATAGCGCTTCTCATGGGCGCATAATGACAAACAGCTCTTCAAAGCCAGCTGCAAGCACTGTTAGAACTTGCCAAGGCTCGTTAACACTGACAGTGGTTGCCTCCGAAGGACAAACTCCACACACATCAGTGTGCAAAGAGCCTCGTTTAATTTTGACATGCTTCTCTCATGCTGTTGAGCATCACATGTAACAGCTTTTCACAACTTTTACTGTTGTGGCAGAAACCGTGGCGTGGTGGCCACTTAAACAACTTCAACAAGCGCAAGTTCAGGTCAATTACTGTGTTTAAAAACGACATGATTGGAGAAGTCTAGACTGGATATTGTTAATATTTTTCTTCTCTAACTACATATCAAAGTACAGAGGAATCCTTATCACTTATTTGGTCACAAAGCTCACCAACGACAGCAACGAGCCCTGTCATATTCATCATAGAATGGGAAGGAACAAACCCAGATAATCATCTATATTAAACATTATAGCCTCAGGTTAGGCCCTGACCTGGGTTCAGCTTTTTTAAATACTGCGTGAGAAACATCCCAGAGCGGGTCTATAGTGCTTGGAGCCCATCCCAACTTTTTCTCCGGCTTTCTTTGCACACACAACCCGATATGACAGGTCACATTTTTGCTCCTATCTTCTTTTGTTTCTTGATAAAAATAAAAAAACAATAAGAAAATTATTTCCTCACACTGTCAATTGCCCTCTGATACATTTACTGACAGGCCATTAAGGGAAGCAAAGTGATTCTCATTCTCACTCATAACTATTATCTTCTTAACTCCTCTGTCAGAGAGGATAAAACCTCTATAAAACTGGATGAATTACATATGTAAGATGATGAGCGTGTGCGAGCGGGAGGGGCTCCAGGATTATTTAGTGTGTAGCTCATTACTTAGTGTACAGCTGCTTAGCCATCCTTTCTGCCCAGGGCTTGGCGGGCGTCCCTAGCATTCTTTGTCATAGCTCTGTGCATACCTGAAGCTGGAGGGGGCTGAGTCCTGACGCTGCTGCAGCTGCCATTGTGGAGGGAATGAACTGCACGGGGTAGTTATCACCTGTCAGGGAGAGACAACAATGCATACAGGTTGAGACAATGAGCTGGCCCAGCAGCAAGCAGACAAGTGCCAACATGGATCCCGGGTTCTCTAGTACATTAACACTGCCATGTGGCACATTGCAGTAAGCCCTCGGCTTCAAGCCCAAACATCTGCATTTAAAAAAAAAAAGGCTAAGTTGGTTTTACTGGAGCAGGATTACTTGGGAATGTCACACAGAATTCCCCATATTCCTAAACTTCCATAGCAGTCCAAATGTGACACCAGTTAGAATGAAGGTTCTTCTTTGGTATTCAATTAATTATTGTGGAAAAAACCCAGCATGTCTAGTCAAGCAATTTGTCCGGCTTTGGGGTTTGGCTATTGTGCACCACAATATTGTTCCTAGGAGATTGTGTTGGCATTACTTGCGTGTGAACTGGTCACAAGAGGCACAATAACAAGATTTTTTAAAGTGTGTGAGTGTCACAGTGTTCATCTGTGGGTAGCTGGTTTGAAGCATGTGGCAGAGGTGGGGGAAGAGGTGGGGGCAGGGCGAGTGGTGAGCGGGGAGTTGGCCTTTACTCAGACCCCACTTCTGCCTGTCACATCTCCTCACAAACATATGGCACCATTAGACCACAGACAAGGTAAATGCATATACCTTCTCTTTCACTTTGCCCCTCGCCTGCTTGCCTCACTTTGCAATCTTGTACAGCACACGCAGCACAATGTGATACGGGCCATGGAAATTCAATCCCCATTTAGAGGCAAATAAAATCACATGGCAGTAGTGGTTTCAAATAGTGCTGGGTTGGATGTACGGGCCTGCACTGTGGTTATTTCTACACCTCCTTTATTTTGGTATCGCTTTCTCCCTTGTCTTTCCGTTGTGCCTGTGATGTAGTTATTTGGGAATAATAAATAGCGGGATGTCTTTAGATGTCATGTGAAACCTAGAGGGGGGGGGGGGTGGGTCATGTCCTAAATGAGCCTATATTCAGCACATGGGCTGAACACAGACTTCAGCTGGATGGGTGCTGTCCCAGCTCAGTGTCATTGCTGAAACGAGTATTTTTTTTAAACTTTAATTTATGGTACAGTAATGGAACAAAATTCAAAAATGAACTGCTTAGCTTTTGCATGAAAATGCAAATTGGTAATTCTCCAATAAATACATTCATTCATTTTCTACCGCTTTTTCCTCACTAGGGTCGCGGGGGTGCTGGAGCCTATCCCAGCTGTCTTCGGGCGACTGGTCGTCAGCCAATCACAGGGCACATACTGTATAGACAAACAACCATTCACACTCACATTCATACCTATGGACAATTTGGAGTCGCCAATTAACCTAGCATGTTTTTGGAATGTGGGAGGAAACCGGAGTACCCGGAGAAAACCCACGCATGCACGGGGAGTCTCCTAGCTGTGAGGTCTGCGCGCTAACCACTCGATCATCGTGCCGCCCTCCAATAAATACAATTCTGAAATAAATAAATAAATAAAACGTAATCCAAAATGTAGTCCACTTTTAGTCACACAACCCAGGCTTGTGGAGGTGCGTCACAATTTTTCACTTGAAGTCCATTATTATTATAAAGCTGTACAATGACTTAAAATTGCATGAAGAAAAAAACTGTGAGAACTTGTTTTGGTGTTGTCTTGATGTGATGTTAACTCATGCCAGCTTTTGTGGAAAAGAAAGTGTGGCGTCACCCTGCAGGAACATGAGAGCTTCATGGGAGTGAATGCTTTGATATCTCAGTAAACAGCGTAGATGGGGTGGAAAAAGTCCTAGTTGTTTAAAAGATGATCTGCTTCTTGAAAGGCTGTGCTTGTCTCCCGCACAATGCCAGGCCATTGAGCACAGTCGGTGAATAGGGTGATGACTTACCGCCACGGTGCCTGCGTGACTGTGTTGCCATGTGAACACAACAGGGTTAGGGTAATAAGCAGTGGTCCCTGGGAGCTGTCTCATAATGATAACATCAGATTAGTGCGCTTTACTCTTAGAAGTGAATGCTTGGCCACTTCCGTCGAAGAAAAAGACCACGGCAGCATACTGCATACACTGCAGGTGGGTGTGATAACATTGTCCTCTTCGGGTATATTGTATTGGACGGTAGTGGGAAATAATAGATGTTTTGAAATACCTCTTCCGAAACAGTCATTTCCAGACTCCCTTAGCTATTTTTCTTCATGAAGTCATGCATTATGCAGCAAGCATATAGACGGCAGCCTCTGACCATGATTCCATAATAGCTTCTGTTATTTGAACTAAAACATTTTCTATGTCAATCGTATGTGCAAAAAGCACAGTGGTAAAAGACTCTCCCTCAGGCACTTTGTTTAGGCTGTCATGGCTCCGTAGTTCCAAAATAGCTGACATTTCATCCTGTGGTTTTATAGTTAATTCATTAACTGCACTTCCACACCTTTTAATGTTCGTCTGCAAACCTGCTGACTTCCTTGGGTTTCCTCTGCTGAGAGCAGTCATCTTCCATGTTCTGGTTGACTTTTTCAATACACAAGGACTTGCTTTGTTCTGGACATAACATTTTTGTCAAAACTGAGAAGACAAAACTAGCCTGTTTAAGTAAAGATACTCTATTTATAGTTTGTCACTAATTAAACACCGCCAAGATCAAGATACAGAAAGGAAGAATGAACGCATTTATTTTGCAGAGATTGATTACGTTTCTACACAGGTAAGTAAACCTGCATTCCCCTCTTTAGTTCTCAAAGCTATTCTAAAGAAAACCTGTTTCTTACATTACCCATAATGTATAGTTGTCAGACTGTTTCTTAAATAGTAGCATACAACAATAAAAAGGCTCTTGTTTTTTTTCCTCTCATTGGAAAATCCATCATGCATAGCTTCCATATCTGTTAAAACATTCCTTGAACCTAAATCTCAAGTATAGAGCAAGTTTTTGTTTGTTAGGTACGCTTAATTGCACACAATAAATGCCAATGGCAGAATGTGATACATGTGTCGGGAAAGCACAAGGGGGATGAAATGGCTTAAATTGCAAAGCATACCTGGCTTATACGACATTCCGGGAGGGAAGAGAAAGCCTTGCTGGGCGGCAGCGGCTGCTGCCAGAGTGCGTTGGTCGTGTGGAAAAATGGGGATCATGAGCGGAGGCATGTGACCCTGGACCTGCTGAACAGATAGAGAGCGGAGATCAGAGAGAGGCCTAAGCGGAGGCATGGTACACTGAAACACAGATTACACTCGGGTTGGGGGGAGTCCAGATCACAGTTCTCCCTAACGCATGCTGACAGGGGGCTCTGGGGCAATGTTGGACCCTAGTGTACTCACACACTACCTGGCAGATCTACGCCCACCCTAAGTCCAAAAAAACAGTTTGGCTTTTAGACATCAAAGGCTGCACGTATTGTTCCATCATCTGTCTTCATGACTTCTGCAGAGAAGTACTGTAAATGTTGTGTGAAGCATCCACCGGCTCCCTGACTGACACGGCAGAGATTCTTAGGCACACCTCAAATGCTGATAGAAAGTTTTAAAAAAGTCTTTGAGGCGTGTAGTAAATTTTTCTGCAACAACATGAGAAAACAGCAGGCAGCTGAAAGGTGCCTTCCACTTGATGTATTTCATTTTACTTTCTGCCTGCCTGTTGCAGGCTCATATTAACCTTCACCAGCCAGTCATTTGCTGACTTCCCTACAGGGAATATCAACACAAACTCCCCGCTTGTGTCAAGGGTGGGTGAACAGCTTATATCTCCAAAGTGCTGTGTGGGGGTTTGCACACATGCAGCAAGGTCCAATCTTACTGTCACTCTCTGCTTCCTGAATATCTTTGATGGGGAGCAGCCTGGCTACCATGGCCCTGCGAGGGTTAATCTAGCATCGGGCCAAGCCACCTCAGGGGAACCTGCCTGGAAAATGGGTTAATAAAGGTCATTCCCTAAAATAAACACTTTACAGAATGTTTCACCATTCAAGCCTCCTTAAAATCAACTTGCAATAAAAGCAGGGCTGGGTGCAATTATTGCCGCTGCATCGGGGCATGAAATCAGTGTGCTAACAGCAGCAACCTTCCCCTTTTGTTCTGATTATGGTCTGCAAAGATCTCCACTTTTTCAGCCCATACAGCCCATACAACAAACACACTGATCCATCCAGAGGTGCTGAGCGTTTCCAAAAGTTCATCCAAGTCAATTATAGAATGTCTCATGTCTCATGTATGTCTAAATGTGTGCTCTAAAATCAATGCTTCTATCACCTGAAACAACTACAGTATGCTGTGACAAATAATTGCTTTATAGAGGGATTTCCAAGGTGAAAGGTTGAGCAATGGATGTTGGCCTCACTTTTGTGAAACATATGGAAAAACACAATAATTAATGTCATAACATAACATGAGGCCAGTGACAGATTGGGATACACTGGGGAACACAGCTTTTCTCTGTCTGGCTATGTGGACACTAAAACCAGATGGGTTCTGCTGCTGAAAGTGCACCTTGTGTATTCAGAAAATGGTACTTTATATGTTTGAAGCAATTCATTTGAGAATAAAACAGCCCCTAATAACAGCATTTATTGTCAAATATTTTCCTCATTGTTGATTTTTTTTACCTCCTTGTATCGTATGGTTGGTGAAATTAAAACAGTTGATGGTATAAAAAATATTCTTGAGCAACTTAAAGTTCTTGCTTGTGCAACCCTGTCATAAAGATGTAATTATCCAATTCTGAGCAGATAAACATGGAAGTATGACATTTCACAATGAAAAGTGACGCATTTACATAATTTACATAATGTTGCAATTTAATTCATACTGCTTAACTTAGAGGATATAACTATTAATGAGGAAAACTCAACATTAAAACTCCAAACATTAAATATAATTTATTTCAGGTTATCAGCTTTTATTAGTTTTAATCATTTTTAAAATATGGTGCAAAATATACAGGATTTAACCAGACAAAACTGAGAGTTAATGTGTACTGGTGGAAAAATAAATGAATGGACGTGATTTGCAGTAATGAGCTTCAAGCATGAAAGTTTAATAAGCAGCAACTAATGTCAGAGCCAGGCAAATCAAATGCTGAGGAGCATCAAGGTGGGAACAAATAGTGGAGCTTACTGGGCCGGTCAATTATAAGTGCTTGCACATTGCAGTAGAGATGGTAGCATAACTCCGAGTTTTCAAAGTAGGGAACGTGAAAAGAAGTAGTGAGTGAGTGGATGTAGAGAGATACAGTAGATGTGCCAATGAAATGCGTAGCCAAGATGATTTGGAGGAGCTACATAATGAAGATGAGCAGATGTGTACTTGGACGGTGTCGTTCCTTTTTTTCCGTGTCAATACAACGGCATCATTGTGCTGGCGCCTCTTCTTTGTCTTAGCACTGCTAACAACTGGATAATATAATTTCACACCATCTGCCCCCCAAGCTTCATTAAAGAACCATGAGTGGGCAATCTTTGAGGAACAGGTGCTATTGTTTGTCCCTTAAGACCCAGCGCTAAGGATCTGACTCTGAATACTTGAAGAGGAGCATCTGTAGTGATCAGTCACACAGACTTGGCTGAGGTCCTCATCTCTGCCAGAACGCGCTCCAGCAGAGGTTTCCTGGGGAGCTCCCCCTTCTCTCAACATATATCATCAATTCAGATGACCCGATGAAGTCTGTAGCAGACCAGCGCACAAGCTGCTTGGCTTCGCGGGAGATGCCACTGATTGAGTAATAGAACCCACGTGTAGTTGTAAGGCAGGGAAACAGAACAAGGAGCGTATTGAAAGCTTGTGTAGTTGTTTATCAGGTTGCTTTCAAAGACAATTTATCCAGTCCATTCACAGGTTTTATTTCATGTGTTTTGTTACTTGCCTTAATGCTGGTTTGTAAAATAAAGTCAAGATATAGATAAGTACTTAAATACTGTGTGTACCAAATAATTTGCATAATTTCACAGTCTAATATAAACGGTCAATTTTTGCTCAAATGATCTCAAATTGAAGCGAAATGAGTAAAATGTAAAATGACTGGTCAATTGTACCCCTCTTCCTACAAGCCGAGAGGAAGTCTGAGAGAATCCCTGCGATCCCTGGAGAATGTTATGTAAGACATGCTACAATGTATTTGGCAGGAGCTGTACTCTGTACTTTAGCGTTGGTGATTGAGTCTCAAGCTTTGATGGAAACCAACACTAACATTGCGACTCTCCCACTTGACCCACCAGAAGAAATACACATGAACACCAACGAAGAAGTCAGCGAGCACCAATAAAGAAGAAGTTTGGTTTAACGTCATAAAAAAAGAGCGGTCGGCTGAGTGCAACATTGTTCTATTGGTACACTTTGTATATTGTGAATAAGTAAATCTTCTGTTGCAGTAGTTTGCGTATCTCTTCACACATCTAAATTATCTATACGCATATCTGTACTCAGAGTGGGTGGGGCATACACCACATGTGGGCGTTTCTTATGTCGGTGCAATATTTTCAGTCTGAAATTTACTTGGATTGATCAGAAGTTAGGGCTGCAGTTAGGGTCGAGTGGTTAGCGCGTAGGCCCCACAGCTAGGATTGCCAAGTTCGATTCCAAATTGTCCATAGGTATGAATGTGAGTGTGAATGGTTGTTTGTCTATATGTGCCCTGTGATTGGCTGGTGATCAGTCCAGGGTGTACCACCCAAAGACAGCTGGGATAGGCTCCAGCAGCCCTGCGACCCTCGTGAGGATAAGCGGTATAGAAAATGAATGAATGATCAGAAGTTTCTTTATATTTCACCATATACTAGTGTACTGTGTATATGTATAACTGATCTGTAAAACTGTAATATTTCACCATAGGCATAGGCATTAGCTACTGTACCTAATGTTGTGGCCAGTCAATGCAGCAGTCAATCAGTTACTGTTACCGCTGTCTGTCTACTGCCAACTGAAAATGAACAATATTCTTCTATTGTAGGTAGAAATACATTTAAAGGAAAAAAGCTGTATTGTCAAATGCACCATGTACGTTATGAGACAAGTTTACCAAGTAACTTTAGATATAAACCGAAATAGAAGTAAGCTGAATAAAACCTAATACAGTGGAGGCAGTGTGACCAATGCAAAACAAGCCTTATTAAACACGAATATGGATAATGATGAAATGTACTTGTTTCATACTCTTATCCGAAAAAATTATCTGTACCGGATACGAAAACCAACGAGTTTATAACGGCTCATCTCGAATAGTCAGCCACAACAGCCATGCACACGCACATCTCCCAGACGCTGAGAGCAAATAGAGATGTACAACACTGGCCTGGGCCTCCTGTCAGCACCCATGTTTCCGACTGTCTGATGAAGCTTCTTCAAAGCACACAGGGGCCTTAAGCCCCACCCTCCTCACCCCCCCCTTCAACATCCATGCACTGATCCACACTGGCTTCTGTATAGACTGCAAAGTGAATAGAACGAGGAGAGGAGTTGTTGCTTTTACTGTCAGAATCATTGAGTGTTAACAAGATAAAGAAGCTGTAAAAAAAAAACTCTCCTGCCTCTTTAACCCTCATGTTTCATGGTTATTAGCTTGAAAGGACTTTCTGTGTCTAATATCCTGATTAATTGCCACTTGACACCCGGAAACACACCTCTCACACTGATGCTTCTGTTAGATATTATCTGAATTAATTTGCTTTGAGTAGAGTTTGAGAAAGCAGAAGCATTACATGACAAAAAGGTGACTTTTTTGAGGGGCTTGCCGTCAAGATGTTGATATGTAATTTTACAAAAATGATTAAGAAAAAAAAGATCACAATCACACAAAAATAATAAAGAAAATCTCAATACATGAATTCACACGTAATTAGCTGTCATATCTCCAGCTCTCACTTTCGTTTTCACATATTCTATGGGAGGGATTTTCTGTAACTTCACCCAGCTGTTGCTGGAAGAACTGAGAGATCGCACTTCGTCCCCCCCCTCTCCGATTTCCAGTGAGTTGAACCGCAAACGCTGTGAGTGAGAAGAAATCACCTTTTTGTGAGTCCCATTTACCGTAAATTCCGGACTATAAGCCGCTACTTTTTTCCCAAACTTATTCAGTGATGCGGCCAATTCATGTAATTTTTCTAACGGCCGCCAGGGGCTCTCGAGTAGAAAAGGTAAGATGAAGACCGGTGGAATATATGCGTCGAGGAAGACTGCAACTTTTTGTCTTGTGCATAAATGAAATTAGCGTGAACATACCCTCATCATGGAAAATGCAAAAAGAAAGGCATATGACGCAGCTTTCAAGCTAAAAGCAATCGAGCTGTCCGATAAAGAAGGAAACAGAGCTGCTGCACGTAAACTTGGTATAAACGAATCGATGGTGAGACGCTACAAACAGCAGCGGGGACGATGAGGACGATGACTTCGATGGCTTCAGTTCAAAGGAGGAAGATGAAGACGGCTTACTGTGATTTTTACCAGTATGTTCTTTTACCAGACCTGTTTTACCAGACCTGTTATACTGTGTTGCTATTGTGTTGCTAGCGTGTTGTTAGCATGTTGCTACCGTTTTACTGCCGCGTCACAGGCACCATTTGTGAAGAAAGTTATATTATTATTACTGTTAAGTTATCTTATTAAAACTTTGAAAACTCTCTCTGTGTACCGTCTTTCTTTGTAAATATGTTTACATGTTTTATTGTGGGCACATGCAGCTTATATACAGGTGTGGCTTGTGTATGTACAAAATCGATTTTCCTCTAAAAATGTAGTGGGTGAGGCTTATAATCAGGTGCGCTCTATAGTCCGGAAATTACGGTAAACGTAAAGAGATTGTAGGGAAGCAGCAGCACTCGACACTAGACAACGGGATATGTTTTACACTCACCACTGTGTCCCCTGGGTGTCTTCCCAGAAGGAAGGTTTGATTCCTGTGTGTGAGAATTTGACCCTAAATGTGACAACCAACAGCTCTTTAACCATAGTTGTTGACTACAGGCCACCTCCCAGGCAGATGACTATTGATTATTCACTGATTCTTACATAGCAGTCACATTCAACAATAGTATGTACATATGTACATGTAGACATTTGATGCTGCGGATCTTTGTATCTACTAAATGAGGTAGTAGAGTCTAACCCTTTCCTACCCATATGACATTTTAAGTCATGTATCAAGAACAAATAAACAAGCTCCAGAGTCTTTCCACTGACCGATTTGGGTTCTGAGCAGATAGTCTTTGCTCAGGTTTGAGTGTGACTCTGCACATCAGTTGCGCCTGTGTGTATTATGCCAAGTGCTGCTCAGGATAAAGTGCAGCAAATCCACGCATTTTGAGAGTAGTGAGGTCAGGCCATCCAGAGGGAACAACCAATAGAGAACTTCTTGTTTTGCTAAGTCCGTACACAGTAAAACAAGCCTTCTTGGAGAACAGCCACTTCAATAAGTCTGTATTACGTCGACTGGAGCTTGAAAGCAGGGAAGACCAACCCATTGACCCGCCAAACACACACACACACACACACACACACAGCACTTGAAATCCTTGCACTCCTCCCCATCACACCACCTCACTGCATCAGAATTCTGAGTAAAAGTGATGGGTTGTGTTTGCTCAAGTACACTGAATGGCATCTCTGCACTCTGCTTTAATTTTATGCATTTTTCAGATTATGCAATTCAATGAATTTACTGTAAATAGCAAACTTTCCATCACTTGACTACAATGTATGTCATCTGTGGGTACACTGACATATATTTTCTCTATTTCATCCTTTAAAACAGATCATTTTGACATTACATTTAAAAGGATTTGCAATGGAGATTAGATTTTCTGAATGAATATACAGTTAAGATTTCGCCATGAAATAAAGGTTTCCATGGAACACGGCAGATCCATAGGGACCCCCCCTCAAACAGCATTTCTAATGACGAGAAAGAGCGAGCAGACAAACAAACCCACTAGTGTCTCTGAGACTTACATCATTATCTCACACATACGTCCACATTCTGTGGAAATGCACTGTTGTCGGGGTGCAGAAAGGTTTTAAAGTATATTTGACATGGATTATTCACATTGAGGAGGAGAAGTGAAAGTAGCCAGTATTCCAACAAAAGAGTGATGAAAAGAGTTGACTATTTTGGAAGTCATTACAAAGGGAATGCAAAAATGTACTAACCAAACAGTTATAATTTATTGATAAAGACCAACAAATTAAATTCATATCATTCTTTCCGATGGAAGACTTTGCAAGAAAAAATAACCCATTCATGGTGTCCCAATTGGGGAATGCTTGGACTCTCCTCCACCCGAAAAACAAGAAGCTCCTTTCTTACGTTGGCAATGGGCTGAATGCTTTGCTTTGCCACCCCCAGCCCTAAGAAAACACGCGGCCCCTTCACGCTACTGGCGCCCCCTGTACACAGTGGATCCTATTAATGCAAAGCTTTCTCCATGTGTGAGTGTAGCCACTGATGAATACGATGGGCATGTAAAGCCAAGGCAAAGACAAAACAGTTTGCACAACATTAGTTGAAAAAACAGGGTTTATGCATATCGGTAGGGCGAAACCACATCAGCTCCACACTGCGGGATGTGTTCTAACTCAACTGAAGGCAGCCCACTCCTGGTGTAAGAAAACAGGTGCCTCATTGTAATCCTTATGCGTTACGCCTAAGGAGAATTCTAACACTTAATTCTTTCTACATGCATGTGAAGTATGCGTTATCATTATTTAGGACCGTTTCTTTCAAAATGTACCCACCCACCAAGAATTGATGATTGGTATGACTTGCTGGTATACTAAATAAATGAACCTTTTCCATATCTGTGTTACAAACCCCTTAGGTGACTTATTTTAAGTAGACCCTCAGGTGTGATTTCACGCATTACCCACATTCATGTGGCACTTCTCAAATGGGGACTCTTAATTATGGGTGTTTAAACTGCTGAGGTGTCTGAATACACGCATATGCAACAAAGCGTGCCTTTTATTGTGTAATGCATGACAATAATGAGGGCGTGTTTACCTACACTCTTGCCTGTAGAGGCAAGAAGGTGTGGCATTTAACCAATGCCCCACCTTATATGCATATTTATTGACTTTCACATTTCACAAGGGAGAAATGTGAAGTACAACCTCTTTTTCTGGAGCTCGTCTGTTTGTATCCTTGCAACAAAAATGAGTTTTAGCACACAATTAGTGTTAAGTAGGCCGATTCGTTTGCCAACCCTCGGTGAACGTTGCAGAGACTGTTTCTGCCCCACCTTTTTTTAATGCATGATTAAGTCTTAACAGTGTGAGGATAGCTTTATTGTTCAATTTGCACACGACTATATAACATTAGCATTTCTTCTGCTTCCACACAATAAGTCACATTTCATAACTAATTAAATTGATCCCTACCCCGTCAGTAGAGTCCACTAAAGGGAATTGTTTGTATCCAAGTGTCAATATATCAAATCACAGGGGCTAATGAGTCAGGTCATGGTTTTCTTTTATCTTCCCTCTTGCATGTGCACATCTTCATCAGCTAACAGTCTCCTTAAATGGGGGCTGAACGGGCTGGACTGAGCCTCCCTGGGTGAAGGCCAAGTGTGTCTGACTAGGCTGTTAATGCCGCCACATAATCCTACTGGCAGGCTTTCTCCACACAAGAGAAAGCACATCATCAACACACAACAGGCTCTCACACATGCACACACATTCTCATTTCCTCATTCTGTTTTTCTCTTATTATGATGCTAACAGTTCCAATCTAACTGTGCTAATTAAGGCACTCGCGGATTCTCTTTTAACAATGTCTATTTTGAGTCTTTTTTTTCATTTTAGCCTTCGAGATAACAAACGCATCTGAGAACACACAAAGTATCCCTATTATCTTTGTGCAATTAACATACAGCCTGTGTTTATTTAAACTAATCTGACTGGTTTAAAATATTTACCATATCATTTTTTGAAGCCTTTGTCCTCTTAAATTGGCAACTAGGGAGAATGAAATTACTTACTTGCATTGGATTAAATGCATATTCAATTTGAACATACTGAAGAAGAAAGTAAAGGGCACTGCTTCTCCATTACTAAGGCCTTTTGTTATGAAATGAACAGTAATAGTACATCAATTGGCTGATTCAGTGTACAATATTTTTTTATATGATGAATCCAAATTGACGTTATTAGCTTCCACACTATAAAGATCCAATTTTAAGGAAGCCTTTAAAAGCTGTTGCGTTCCAGGACATCAGTGCAACGCTCCATCTCTCCCTTTCATCTTCACTGTCCTTTTTATGAATAACACACACACAGACAATCTTACTCTGGGCAGAAAGTTCAAATGGGACACTGGAAATTTTAGATTATGTTTTCTAACCATAGAGAGATGTATTTGGAGAGGAGATGAATGGGTAAAAAAAAATTAAAAAGTTGACTAAGGAAGGAAATGCTATGTGACATTTTAAAACTGCACTGTTTGTTCTATTACCATTTTCACAAAAAAATAGCAATTTTATTCATATAATTCTGATTAAAAGCTTTCCCGTTTCATCTGCTTTCTCTAGTCTGTTTGTGAAGATAAAGTTCAGCCTGACCTTTGAGCTACTATTTATTCTCTTGATGTTTGTATCTGTGTGTGGTGTCCTGTGTTGTCATCTTTGTGGATGTGGGTATGCGCATGCAACTGTGTGTTGTTGTGGAATAGAAAGCCATGCACAGGGCACTGCGGTTGAGGTCAATAGAAGGAACACAATAGGTTACTCATCATCGCTTAGCTTTTCATGCCGTCATTATCACATTTTGAGGGTTTTCACAACAACTGTTCTCTGATAATATATCTGTTTATTTGTCACATGTGTGGCATAAAGTCCTCAACGACTCTCCACTAAATCAAGTCAGAGCTAATCTTATGGTGGGATTGAATTAGTGCCAACCGCAAGGATAGACTGAGTGAAGAAAACAGGCAAGCTGAGGGAAAACACACAAAGCTGACGTTTTCAATAAGCCCTTAACATTGCAATCGAAACATCTGCTATCTTTAAAACAAGTGACATTGTAATCCCAAATTACAAAGACTAAATCTCTCTGCCTCTCTTGTAACAACAGTAAGACAGGATGAAGAGACTTGTAGCTATTCAAAGAGCAGCGGCTTGATTAAACTGCATTGTTGGCAACATCTTGAACTAAACAAAAAAAAAATACTTCTGTCAGATTCTCTTCGATCCATGTACAAGAAAAGAAGAAACCTTGAAAGCAGACGTGTAGCTTTTCAACAACAGTCTCAGGTTACAGTACCTGTGTTTCGGACAGTTTACGATTGCCACTGATTCCTCATCAATATGATGCCTCTGGCAATATGCATTATTTTAAGTTTCCTCCCCGAAGTCAAAACAGAAGGATTTTGATAGCCAGTGAGGTCTTCAATAAAGTTTAATGCTTTCCGAGCGAGCAGCAGAGTAACTGGATCCCTCAACACCACTCATCACTTTGCTAAAGGTCTCTGACATACAGGCTAGAAGCTTGTTTACACGGCTAATTAAGGCAAAGCTGTGATGTATTAAAATGGCTTTTTTAGGGCAGCTTTAATGAAAGCAGAATGGCACCAAAAAAAAAAAATACCACTGACTTGTCCTTGCCTGCCTTGGCTCTTCTGTCACCACACTGCATGTTGAGAAGGGTGTTGGATTTTAAACAATGTGGTATTGAAAGAGGTTTCTGTGGTTTTTATTATGTCATGATCGGCCGTGTCTGTTTTTTTCACGGACATGGGCAGTGGCTCAACTTTGGCTTTGCAAGATAATTATTAATATGTATGTAAGTGCTTGAAATGAACATTTAGGACTACTACCCTTATCTCACTCTCCAAACTATGCATCCAGGGGATTTTTCAGGTGTCATTAGCCTTTAAATATGTGACCAAAGTAGGGGCTGCTAAAATCGACATGCTCACTGAACACAAATGAAGGACCCTTCATGAAATCACTAATACCAGCACTCAGTAGTGTGCTTCATTGAAGAGTGTTTGCTGGATATGTTTTGAAATATGGATTTTTTTTTCAATCCATAGACCACTGTTGAAGTTGAAGGTGCTGTGGGAGCTTCTCGAGAACATCTTGATAACAGGTCTTTCATTTTCAAAAAGCCCTTAGCAGGGCATTTTTGGTGTCCCAGTAGTAGAACAAAAATATTCTAGTAAACTGTTGTAACAATATTATATTGTTTATCTGTGCAAAGATGTCCACAAAAACGATGAGGATGCCTGTTAAAAAAAATCTGGGAGGTTGGGGGGAGGGGGGTGCATGGAAAAGTGTGCGCACATATCTTGATCTGCATGCTCTGCATTAACATCATTTAACCAGGGAAGGTTGCAACCTTGAGCACATCAAGCCCTCATCTAGTCAGTACAATCAGTACTTGCAACAACGCCCTGCCTGGGTGGTCTTTCATTGCATCCGTCCATACCCTTATCAAACAGCGCAAGCAGAAAAGGAAAATGATAACTGTAAGGAAAAAAAAAATAAAGCAAGTGACGTAATGGCAGTGCATGTAAGAAACTCACAGGTTCTGCCAAAGTGTGCCACACTGGCCTTTTGAGACTGACTTATTTCAGAGGCATTTACCAGCCTCTTTCATGTCCCCCACCTCCAGGCGATGCTCCATCGACAGGACTCATTAGCTGTTGTTACATTTTTTTTTGGTTAATTAAGATGTGCTAATTATTCTCCTTCGTATTCTATAGCCCTCCCAGTCACCAACATGTTATTATCATTTCATTAGTGTAAAAAAGCCGTAGCATGACACAGAAAGATGATATGAGTAGAAATATACCAAATGGTTCGGTCCAGCAATGGTGCGCTATGTGGTGCGTTTTGTGATTCATTAATTTGAAAAAAAGAAATCCTATTTTAGTGATGGTCTTGTCTTTCACTTGAACTTATTGTACTCTGCTGCAGACATTGTGGATGGGGCCAAGAGTAACTCATGTACTGACCTGGATCTGCTGCTGGAGGAGGTTGATTTTGTGCTGCTGCTGCAGAAGCTGCTGCTGTTGTCTGGCAATCTGTTTGGAAACAAAACATGAGATGGGAAAACAGCATGAATGAGCGATAGAATGAAATCCGATTGTCTCCCCTGTTTAGTTAAGGGACAGTAGTTTTGTGGTGAGACATACGTTAATATTTTTTTTTTGTTGCCAGACATGAATGTCCATCAAAATATTTTCTTATGTATAATTGATATATGATATACTAAATGTACAATGAACTGCAAACCACATTGTCAAACTGGTGGCGAATGATCGTAAATGATTTAAAGGACAGGCAACCCAAGGTCCCACAATGTTTGAGTGACAATCATCCACATCGTAATCCTTTTCTACATCCCCGCTTGATTGAGCGTGACAACCTAGTTTTAAGTGTCATTTAATTTTCATTTTTAAATATAATTACAAAGTGTTCACTGTAAGATATTGGCCGTCTGCAAATGTGTCAAGATTAATTTGTGCTGGCTCCCTCACGAGTGTCAACAGCTAATTACTGCGTTGTATCTTGATGGCTTGATGACATTCTAGCTCTCAACAGGCTCCCTCGGCCGCCCTTTCTTTCACTCTCTTCTCCCCCGCTCGATTACTATTCCTACCATTTCAAAGAAGATTTAAAAAAAAAACTAAAACGCCTCATGTGTTCGTTAGTGCCACAATGTCCACAAAGCCTGCAGAGTTGAGGGTAGTTTGCAAATGAACATCATGGATTGAAAAAGAAATCAATAGAGTTAATCTATTATTAGTGTACTTTAAGCAAATGCATCACTTGAAGGTATATGGTCGATCTGTTCATTTACCCCAGCAAGGTCTAAGAGTGTACAGAGAAAACTCTGAGTGAACTCCTTGCTGATAATTGACTCATAGCCATTAGGCTGGCTGCTGATAATAAAAGTGTCGCCCGTGTGGATAGTTTGTGTCCTTATTTCTTCCCAGACATTAACACACTTCATGGCCTCTGCTAATTTGCTGATTTGTACAATATGGCTCATTGGTCTGATTTGTGCCGCAAATCTAATGCCAGACTCCTTCTAATAGGACTCAATTTATAAGATCTAGAGGACGTCCGTGTTTATATAACATTTAATTCTCACATCCCATTGCATTTCCTAGTACAAGTCATAATAATGTTTTTCCTGCTGCAGAGCACAGATGTGTGCGAGAGAGCATGACTGAAGTATCACGGGCTAAATAGAATGCGACTTCTTGTCATCATTATTCACAATTCCTTGTAAGAAGTCAGCTTTTATTTATAGTTCAGACCTAAAATTCAATATTGTGTTAAGTAGATGCAATGCATTTAATGTATTTTATTTATTTTTAAAAAATGGATCTGTAATAGCAATACAGGCAGCAATACAAATCATAGACAGGTGAACAGTTACTGTACCTGCTCCTGCTGCTGACGAGCTAACTCCATTTGCTGCCTCTGTTTCTCCATTTGGGAAGCAGCAAGCTTCTTCTGTTCATCATGGGCAGCCAGAAGCTGTTCTCTTAGGCTGATCAGCTGACTAATCATTGTGGAGAGCTGGTGTTCCTTTTCTGCCAGGCTCTCGGGAGTACCTAAAAACGGGACAGGGAGGCATGTGAGATGTGAAAGTGAAAGAACAAACAAGGTGGACATTCAGATGTCAGAAAAATGGTGTATGAGATCCCTTAGCTGAGGGATTTTTTTTTATTGGATAAGTGTATACTGCTGAATATAGAGGTTTCTATTCTACACACTGCAATCCTTGTGTTGCCCTATAGCATCGTACGCAATTTATAGTACAAAGAAAACCACATGCAGGGCAAGGACTTCACTTAACTGTGTAAGGTCACACAGCCTGTAGTTTTCCTGTTTAGAAAAATAAAGGCAAGCTATTGTTCCTTGCGTAGACAAAAAGCTGCAGGGCGCTATCACGCTGAGGTGACAGCTCAAGTCATGAAAAAAAGAAAATATAGAACTTGCAGAGGCTTTGGATTTTTATTCTATGGTCACTGCACTAACATACTGGACATGGAGTCCGGCCGCAAACAACCAGTGTTTGTATGCATACACTCAGCTCCTTGCGTGGTCACATGTCCACAGATTGTATGAGCTCCACTGCATTGCTCCCTCCATCCGAGTAATCAATGCTAAGTGATCCTACCATTGACTTACACAGCCAACATAATTGCCAGTGAGAGGCTAGACAGTAACTCACTCTCCTTCGACTGTACTCCTGTGTGACAAGCTGTTTGGGCAGAACACAGGAGTAAAGTGACAGAGGAAGGAAAGAGATTAGGACAAGTATAAAGCAATAGTAGTACCAAAAAACAGTGCAGCCAAATCTGGCTTCAGGCCAGCAGAAGCTGATTCTTTCCTGGGTGTCTTCCTCTCATCTCTGGTCACATCTGTCTTGAGTTTCTCCGAGAGCTCCCAGGGGCCCTCTCCACTCAAACTATTTTAATTTGACTAAACACCTGATTTATTTTATCTCTCCAATGAGAGAAGCCGTTTGTCTTAATAGCGCCTGTCAACCTCTGCAACCTATTCAAAGCAATTTACTGGCTGGCTCCTGTGAACCTGGGTTTGCCTCACTCTGCCTCTGCTGCTTGCTGCAATGGGAGAGCTGCAATAAACCAGTTATGCTCCTTACAAAAAAAAAAACACCAAAAAGCAGCTATTCATTGGGTCCGTGTGCAGATTGAATTGACTTCTTATTCATCCAACTGGACTTGTAGTAAATGGCTTAGCTGTAAAATTGATACAATCGCTGTCAATTTTGTTCACCTTTGTCAATAACTGTTCTTTTACAGGTCATCAGCAATACACATCAGTAACCGTCACAATAAATAACAGCTGTAGGGAGAGCAACAACAGGGGTAGCCAAGTGAAAGGGAGAAAGTAAACCATCACAGAGGCACGATGAGGCTGATAGACAACTAGATCTTTTGGAAATTATCACCAATGTACACTAATGTGCAGGATTTGTTTGATTTTTTCCCCGCAAACGCGCAAAGGGATCCGCTGGGTTCTTACCACTTGGTGTCCTGTCCAGACTCCAGAGAAGAGAATAGCGAACAGAGGGCCCATTGTTGATATGGTTAGCTGAAATGTGGGAAGCCCAGACTGCTATTTGTTCCTTCCTTTGCCAAGTTAGATCTTTGTTATTGCACACGTTTTTTTAAAATATTTTTTGCTACTACAAAAATTAGCGATACCCAGCTTCAAGGTAAAGTAAGCGTGCATGTGTTTTGGGAATCGGTTAGTGTACAAATCTCTTGCATTGTGGTCTAAATTATGGATCAGCCTTAAAATGCAGATAAAAGTTTCATTGAGTGGTGCAGAAGAGGAAAATTGTGGTCAGTGTCTCCTGACAAAAGAGGCCGTTTCCTGCATATTGTATGGCTTTTAACAGTGCTGGTGTTGGATTCTGCCTGTTAACATGTCTCCTCACATTGCGCCTCAGATTGTGGACAGACAGCCCAGAGACTGACACTACAAGCAGTCAGCCTGGACATGGTAACACTGTGTGACAAGCTCAGCAGGTGATTCTTTGATAAAACAGTCAAGGTGTGCTGAGACTGTCTGCTGTTCCAGACTCACGTGTTCATTTCAACAGAGGACAAGTCTCTGTCGCCCTCAACATTCACCTTTTCAGATTTCTGCCTCTTTTAAACATCACAAAGTAGGACAGAGAACATCAACGAGTGACTAAATAAATTATAAGAGGAAAACAAGCAGAGCCATGGTTGCTCAGGGAGGAATGGGGGTATTTGAGCCTTGCGGCCTTTGGATAAAAGGCACTTTGTAGGGGTGCGATTTGTTCTGTCCAATACTCACATCTCCCTCTCTCTTTGGCTCCCTCCTCTCTGCTCTAATCAAGCAGTCTCTAATTTGGGTTCCAAGTCCAGTACCGGGAAAAAGAAGGAGTCTTGTTACTTTGAAGAGTCCCGACTGAATAACACAGATAAAAGATTCAGGCACAAATAAAAGAAGAAAAGCGAGGGAGGCTGAGGGTGAAAAGGGGGAAAATCACAAGGCGCCCTATTCTCTTCCTATCCCTTGCTTAGGACAGCTGAGCCATTATGACCAGATCTGAGCTGTTTTTTTTTTTGTGCAAGAAGACTAGAATGTCTTTGTTTGTCATAAGTTATCTTTTGTGGATGTGTCCATAAGTCTACCCTAAGTACATTAACATGTGTCTAAACTCGCGATGCTCCCATCAATCAGCCACTTATTAGTATCAGCCGATTTCCGTGTAATCGTCATATGCTGATAAATGCATCTCAACACTGATCACAATAATCACCTCTGGCTCTGCGGCATGCAGCCTGTAGCGAGCATGCCCCGTTTTTGAAGTTTTTGAGGCTCACAATCTGAACGACATTCGCTCGTATGTACGTGACAGTCAGAAGTCTAAAGCAAATAACCCGAAAAATAAGTGAATTCTTCCAAGTCTATCTCGGTGGATGACACCGGGTTTACCGACTGCTCTCTCGCTTGGAACCCTGCTGCTCCAACAGAAAATGTGGTCTCACCTCCAAAGTCAAGGGTTAAAGGCCTATAGCCTAAAAGCCTGGCCAACAGCACTCATTATACACAAATGTCAAAATTTACACTTGTCCATGTGATTGGTATCGGATGATTCACTCATGGACAATGGGTATCTGAATCGGCAGCATAAAACACTGATCGGAGCATCCCTAGTCCAAACGCAAGAACTGTACACAGCTTGACTGTATAGCTATACGGTCTTGCATGCAGAACGTTCCTCAATCCGCTCCCTTCAGTCAAAAAAAAAGTATGTGCCTGTCATAAACAAATGCACACAAGTGTGAAGCCATCAGTCATCAGACCTTATTGTCGATTGTTTATCAGCAAAAAACAAAAAGCAGATTAAGAAACAGGATTAAAAAAGGATTGTCAAGCTAAAGAATCTTCCCTCTAAAAGTCTGATGGATTATCGGATCACAATGTCCTAAACCCAAGACCATACAAATAAGAGCTGTTAGTCCTGTCATGGTGGCAATCGTGTCCATCAAAAATGTACAAGCATCACTCAGCAGCATCATTCAGCATCCGCTAATAAACCTACTATCGTTGGAACTAGACCATTATTTAGCATTTTTCTATAATATTCACCTCCTGAGAAACTTGTTGAGAAAGTTCCAAATATCCATTAAGAGACTTTTCAAGGCACTTAACTATTTGTACATACTGATGTTAGTCTCCTTATATATGCTTCAACAACAAGAGCATGTGACCACATATACATCGTAATGTTTTGGTTATTTCTCAGAATTAAAATGATTTAAGTGCCCCCAGCAGATGCTCTCAAATAGCACGGAATTTGAAGTGTTTATTAATAACTGTCCACTCCATCTAGTGGTGCTCTGATGTGGATGGTGAACAGTGATGGAGACTAATATTTTGATGATAGAGGAAGCCACACTCTTCAGTATAATTATGTTAATCTAAGAAAGCTGCACCACTCCACTGCCCGTCCATGACACTGTTCAAGGTACTTCAAGAGAGACGCTCGGCCTAAACATATCACTTCACATGATTGTCAGTGACCCTGAAATTCACACACAAGGACAAAAAAAACGAAGCATTACCTGATCTTTGTGTTTCACAGCATTATTATTATTATTTAAGGTAATAATGCAATGTGATGAAGAGATTGTTGTAACAAAGAGTGGTCCATGATAAAGAAAAACCTCTGCAATTCATTTACTTATGTCTGTATTGTGATATTCCGATCCTTGTGCCCTTATATATAATATACATAAACAGTTTTCTGCCGTGAACAAAGCTCCAAAGACCATGAGGCAGTGCTCAAGGTAACAGTTTACTGTCTGCACAACCTTAAGTTCAATTAGGATTTCAATGTTACTTTTGTTACATTCATTCTAATGGTCACCACCATTAGAACTGGATATATTTGCTACACAGAGAACTTGATAATATTTTTTTCTTGAAGTATAGCAACACTTGGATGTATGTTGATGTATAAAAATGAAGCATTTACATGGATGGTATAGTATTATAATACTTTTTCAACTAAGCTTACCATATATCTTCTCAAGGAATAATACTAAAGAAATCAAACTTGGATGTGTACTTTACTCAATGTACAAATACCGTAGCTGAGTACCAAGATAATTATATATTGAAATGTGCTGCTGGCACTGGGAAGCTGTGATTCATTGAGGGAAAATCATGTCTTATTAACATTAGAGAGTATTCTGTAATGTAGATTTAAATCCTGAATATTACAAAATCTTTATACAAGGTGTGATTCAAATGGATTTGAATGGATGAATTGGATATATGGTAAAATATAAAATTGTACAAGTTATTAGAATACTTTTTTCCCAGTGTCAAAATATATATAATAATTTTTTTATACATTTTTGTATACGCAATGAACAGTATTTAAGCAAAATCAAAGAATTGGCGAATGTTCACTCCAGCTTGTTTTCCTTTTTCCAGCTTTGTAATATCCAAATGTTTTTCAAATTAGAAAAGTGATTAATACGCATATTCAGTTCAAGTACACAACTTATAAAGTCAGTATTTATACAAACTCAGAGAAAGCCACTAAAATGTAAACCTCAAACGCACATGCCAGCTAATATAAACACTTGCTTTCTTACCTGCATTTCTACAAGTTAAATTGTACAATTCATTAGAGGAGAAAAACACACAGTTGAACACTCCGCTACATTCATCTGGCGACTGTGGCCTGAGGAATAATGATTTACTGTGGGTCATATTTCAACTGAGTGCACAGGGCAAACACTTGACTGAGGTGTTGTGCACAAAATGCTAACTGAGGCATTTTTATATGGGAGCAAGTGGACAGATACTGTTTTGTGCGGTTTGTTTGTTTGTGCAAATGTAATATGTGAGGTGTTGATTTATTGTAGTCATCATTTTGGAGGCGGTCATTAGGTGTATATATATATATATATATGTATATATATATATATATATATATATATATATGGGCCTAATGAGAATAAGTGGCCTAGAAAAAGAATGACTGAATAAATGAATGTTATTTTTCATGGCAGAAATATCAACAGGAACACTACAAAATGTCCGAAAAGGAGTAGGTAAAAGCAGAGCTTATTTAATCAAACTTTCCCACGTCTATTAGTGTGTATATATATATATATATATATATATATATATGGGCCTAATGAGAATAAGTGGCCTAGAAAAAGAATGACTGAATAAATGAATGTTATTTTTCATGGCAGAAATATCAACAGGAACACTACAAAATGTCCGAAAAGGAGTAGGTAAAAGCAGAGCTTATTTAATCAAACTTTCCCACGTCTATTAGTGTGTATATATATATATATATATATATGGGCCTAATGAGAATAAGTGGCCTAGAAAAAGAATGACTGAATAAATGAATGTTATTTTTCATGGCAGAAATATCAACAGGAACACTACAAAATGTCCGAAAAGGAGTAGGTAAAAGCAGAGCTTATTTAATCAAACTTTCCCACGTCTATTAGTGTGTATATATATATATATATATATATATATATGGGCCTAATGAGAATAAGTGGCCTAGAAAAAGAATGACTGAATAAATGAATGTTATTTTTCATGGCAGAAATATCAACAGGAACACTACAAAATCCGAAAAGGAGTAGGTAAAAGCAGAGCTTATTTAATCAAACTTTCCCACGTCTATTAGTGTGTATATATATATATATATATATATATATATATGGGCCTAATGAGAATAAGTGGCCTAGAAAAAGAATGACTGAATAAATGAATGTTATTTTTCATGGCAGAAATATCAACAGGAACACTACAAAATGTCCGAAAAGGAGTAGGTAAAAGCAGAGCTTATTTAATCAAACTTTCCCACGTCTATTAGTGTGTATATATATATATATATATATATGGGCCTAATGAGAATAAGTGGCCTAGAAAAAGAATGACTGAATAAATGAATGTTATTTTTCATGGCAGAAATATCAACAGGAACACTACAAAATGTCCGAAAAGGAGTAGGTAAAAGCAGAGCTTATTTAATCAAACTTTCCCACGTCTATTAGTGTGTATATATATATATATATATATATATATATATGGGCCTAATGAGAATAAGTGGCCTAGAAAAAGAATGACTGAATAAATGAATGTTATTTTTCATGGCAGAAATATCAACAGGAACACTACAAAATGTCCGAAAAGGAGTAGGTAAAAGCAGAGCTTATTTAATCAAACTTTCCCACGTCTATTAGTGTGTATATATATATATATATATATATATATATATGGGCCTAATGAGAATAAGTGGCCTAGAAAAAGAATGACTGAATAAATGAATGTTATTTTTCATGGCAGAAATATCAACAGGAACACTACAAAATGTCCGAAAAGGAGTAGGTAAAAGCAGAGCTTATTTAATCAAACTTTCCCACGTCTATTAGTGTGTATATATATATATATATATATATGGGCCTAATGAGAATAAGTGGCCTAGAAAAAGAATGACTGAATAAATGAATGTTATTTTTCATGGCAGAAATATCAACAGGAACACTACAAAATGTCCGAAAAGGAGTAGGTAAAAGCAGAGCTTATTTAATCAAACTTTCCCACGTCTATTAGTGTGTATATATATATATATATATATATATATGGGCCTAATGAGAATAAGTGGCCTAGAAAAAGAATGACTGAATAAATGAATGTTATTTTTCATGGCAGAAATATCAACAGGAACACTACAAAATGTCCGAAAAGGAGTAGGTAAAAGCAGAGCTTATTTAATCAAACTTTCCCACGTCTATTAGTGTGTATATATATATATATATATATATATATATATGGGCCTAATGAGAATAAGTGGCCTAGAAAAAGAATGACTGAATAAATGAATGTTATTTTTCATGGCAGAAATATCAACAGGAACACTACAAAATGTCCGAAAAGGAGTAGGTAAAAGCAGAGCTTATTTAATCAAACTTTCCCACGTCTATTAGTGTGTATATATATATATATATATATATATATATATGGGCCTAATGAGAATAAGTGGCCTAGAAAAAGAATGACTGAATAAATGAATGTTATTTTTCATGGCAGAAATATCAACAGGAACACTACAAAATGTCCGAAAAGGAGTAGGTAAAAGCAGAGCTTATTTAATCAAACTTTCCCACGTCTATTAGTGTGTATATATATATATATATATATATATGGGCCTAATGAGAATAAGTGGCCTAGAAAAAGAATGACTGAATAAATGAATGTTATTTTTCATGGCAGAAATATCAACAGGAACACTACAAAATGTCCGAAAAGGAGTAGGTAAAAGCAGAGCTTATTTAATCAAACTTTCCCACGTCTATTAGTGTGTATATATATATATATATATATATATATATATATATATATATATATATATATATATATATATATATATATATGGGCCTAATGAGAATAAGTGGCCTAGAAAAAGAATGACTGAATAAATTAATGTTATTTTTCATGGCAGAAATATCAACAGGAACACTACAAAATGTCCGAAAAGGAGTAGGTAAAAGCAGAGCTTATTTAATAAAACTTTCCTATGTCTATTAGTATATATATATATATATATATATATATATATATATATATATATATATATATATATATATATATGACCAGTTGAGGCATAGAGTCTGTGGAGTACAGGTACAGCTGGGCTAGCCTCAAATCAGTCTCAGCTGCCGCTCGCCCTGCCCTGTGTTCTCCTCTTAAAGCGCTTCCACTTATCTGCTCGCCACAGGACCGCCTGTGTGCACCCGACCACTGTCATGTAGACACCATCCCCAAATTGATTGTGACAGTGTAAGAGCCACAATTTTCGTGCTTCAGATTTCAAGCTGCACATTTTAAAGCTAGTGTACAATGTTAAGCTTTTTTTTTTCCTCTTGCAAATTCCAAGAGAATGAATACAGCTTGTGTTCCAATTTAGTAACTAGATATTTTCCTACAGTTTGAATACACGCTTGAGCATCTTGCTTTTTCTTTTTTTTTTTTTTGCCCTCCCCCCAAAACTGGCATTCATCAGGGAAATGTAAACAGTTCTCTTGAGTAGCCCCTGCACATAGCGATGCATGTAGGACAGAGCAACCTTATCTGCCGTAGGACTGTGTATTACTGTATTTGTCTACAAATGTGTGCACAGTTCACTTGGTTTGGTACAGCCTACCGCAATCCCTTCGACAAACTAAATAAATTCTGGTTTTGTAACAATAATTATAAAACACTTGATTTTAATAATTCAACTTAGTAATGTAGAATGGGTATTTCTCATATTTTGGGGTTGGGAACCTTTTCGGCTCAGAGAGACATGAAAGCCAATTATTTTTAAATGTATTTCCATGAGAGGCATATAATATATTTTTTAACACTGAATATAAATAAAAATGTGTATTTTAAGGCAAAAACTACAATTTTAGAATATACTAAGCCTCTCCATTTATTATTTTGTTGTTATACTGAAGCTAATCAATAATTAAAATGCTTGGAAAGCGAGAGAAAAGTACATCTCCTTCCCTTTTTTCCTTCACTTTGTCATCACGATGGTGCAATGCTTGCTGAAACATGTCTTATTCCTTTGATTACCTCGTCTTTACCCAAAAGTCATCAAAAAGTTCATTCCTCACATCAAGCATGAATGTTTTGTTTTTCAAGTAACTATTAGCATGCCTTCTTCCGGGTGTCCCCCACTGGATACACATTGGCTTTACATTTGACTGTTTAATCGATGACATTTTATTACTGCATATTAGACACATATTATGTGCAGCAGCCAAACCTGCTCACTCCACAAAGACAAATTGCGCTGTTCGTTCCTGAAGAAATGTAAGGTACTCCTCATCTATTGTTCTTGTTTGCGCTCTAAGTCCATAATTAGGTAGACGGGAAGTTCACGTCTGTCATTAAATGGGATTTCTATAACATTTTACTTTAAAATGTCAGCAAAAAAAAAGAAATGTACAAAAATGTATAGTGTTAAAAAACGTGTGAGAGCCAGGTGCAGACATCAAAAGAGCCATAAATGGCTCGCAGGCCATGGGTTTAGAGCTCCGACGATTCTTCGAATAACCTTGATTACAAAAAGCGGGTGTTAAAAGATGCGTGTAGAGGCTAGAGTAGGCGTCAAGGCAATGAAAGAGGAAAACAAAACAGATGGAAAATTTGGCTAAACACCATGACGTGTATCCATCGGAACGCAGCACTTATGTACCGCAGTAGCAGTCCCCTCCTCATTCGCCGTCGCCATTGCTGGTGTCGCTGATGGATAAAACAACTATGTGGTAAGATGCACACATCGTTCACAATTGTCACCTATCGTTTGAAGCCACTATGTCGTGTAGGTCGTTCATGGTTTTGTTGCCAAACGCTTGCAGCGATGGACTCCAATAAATGCAGTGAAACAATAAATTGGTGTGGATTAATTACAGTCCATTACATTTTGTATAAAATCATATGACATTTTTAAAGTGAATGAACTTTAGTGTGGCAATATCACTTGCAATTGTACTTTGACAGCTAAATAAGGTATGAAAACAGCTGAAAAACTGACTGGTGAAAATAAATCCCTCACTGATGCACTTTTGTCAAACTCTGCTTTTTGCCTGCTGCTGTTGATGCTGACTACTGAACAACATAAAATCATTCATTTATTTTTGGCAGCTTATTTTGTTCAGAGTTAAGGGGAGTTCTAGGAGCTGTAGAAGCTGACTGTAGGCGAGAGGCGGGGTACAACATGGACTGGTCGCCAGCCAATCACAGGACACATATAGACAAACAACCATTCACACTCACATTCATACCTATGGACAATTTGGAGTCGTTAATTAACCTAGCATGTTTTTGGAAAGTAGGGGGTGGCTGGTGTACCTGAGGAAAACCCGCACGAGCGCTGAGAGGACATGCAAACTGCATTCAAAGAAGTCCAAGCTGGGATTGAAACTCACAACCTCCTGGCTGTGAGGTACGATGAAATACAAATTGTGTTGTAACAATTGTTAAATGACGATCCCCCCACTTGCCTCAATTATGTCAGTTGATAAGACAATAACAAAGCTGGCCAATCAGGTGTTCAGGATAACAAAACGAGTAAAAGGTGAGTGATTAGCATAGAACAAACGACAAGGACACACAACCAGTATGTACCGTATGTCAGCCTCTATTACCAAGTTTCTTTTATTCATCTCAAACCTACAGCCATGTTTTCCTTTTGTGGCTAGTTTTAACCAAACAATGAATGGCACGTCTGCTTCATCATAACACTTAAGATCTTAATCAGAAGGTGTTTTCTACGTGGCACTTTTGTTTGTATTTTAATTAGGCGGACCTTGTGAGTCTCCAACCCTGGACTCCTTTTTAATTGCCTGTATTTACCACATCAGGCAAACATCAAACGCAGAGAGGGAGAGAGAGAGACATTTGTAAGCACGAGCACAAAGCAGCCCTTTGAAATGTCTACAGTCATATGAAATGTTACGCTAATTAAAAACCTAAGGCTGCCGCTGTGATAGCAGAAGCATTTCTATTAGGAACCGAGGTGCACGGACTGTCTCTATAACTCAGGAATAGATAGTTGCTGTAATGTTTATTATCAGGCCTCCTACCTGTTTACAGAGCACCATTCATCAGCAGCGAAAATGCTCTGCCTGTAATTTAACTGAGCCGGTTTCAAAAGGCTAAATCACGCAAACTATTTTACACTGTGCATACAGCATGCGAGAGACAGGCACAATTAATCTAGTTTACCGATCATTCATTTGGAACAATAGCTTGATTTTGACATGATTCAAAAGTTATGTGAAGAGAGACGGGATGGTTTTCCTTGCAAATGAAACAAATCATCATTTGCTGAAAGGAATCGCGAAGGAGTAGATGAAGAACCGGTGACAGCCTGGTGTTATCAGCCAGCTGGTATTGTGCTTTCCTGCGCTGTATAAACACGCCAGCTCTCAGTAACAGTCGGTGCTAAGAACTAAGAAGCAGCCCTGCCCATCTGTGGTCCACCTTCACCCTATCATAAACAACCATAGTCGGGGAGTAGTGATTTGTGTTGCACTGTACTGCACTTGATATGCAACACGGGCCATTCACTGTCAGAAGGGCAACCTCTTTTAGTGACATCTCAGCACAGGGCAAGCTCAACAGTTACCAGGAGGTACCAGGAATAGCCTGCATGTGCTGCGGCGGAGCTCAGTCAAGGGATGAGACATCGAGAATGAGTGTAAATTGGCCAGAATTTAAGAGGCAGCACTTTGGAGAGAGTTGGACATTCCAACAAAAGACAAATGGGGGGGATATCAATGAGGAGTGCAGCCAAAGGCCTTTGTATTATTCAAAAGTACAAAGTTGTTTCTGAGATTATGCAGCAGCTGATAGGAATGTGGAATGTATGGTGTGATATTTGTGCTGGATGTAGGACTGTTCTTGATGAGATAATTATGCTGCGTTTACCTTTTACATCAGCCAGAAGATCACTGGTATTGAGCCTCTCCATCTTTTCTTTCCAGTCTTTAGAAAGCAGTTTCTCCATACATGATGATTCTGTAAAAAAAAATAAAAAATAAAAAATGCATCATTTTAGATAATTAAAAATCAGATGGAGATAAGTCATGGCATTTCTTTATGGGCAACTGTGAGAAAAGCTGAGGAGGAGGCAGACATTGTCGGCATCACGTAAGGGCAGCGACACCCATTAATCGGAAGGCAAGGACTGAGACTAGGTAGGCGTTCACATAGCTGGCAATGATGAAAATAATTAACATTTGTCCAGCAGACAATGAATCAGGGGAGGAATGGCTGCAATCTGCCATGCTGTCGTTGGGATAGCTGATAAAGAACACACTGGGCTAGCTGACCCAGACCTCTGCCATCCCAGCACTGCTTGTAGGTCAACTTGTTCCCATCAAACACCAGCGGCAAGAGCAAACCTCTACCTTGAGGCTCTATGTTCACTAACTCCTTTAAGCCTAAAGCACTAGAGCACAATGTCTACAAAATGGCATGCAGTTTCAAGGTGTTGAGGTGCAAGGTCCTCAGTAAACATGGTGGACAAGCTATGTGTCATGTGTGTCACATGACAGAAAACCTCTATATCTGACTATTATTTTAAATGTAGTAATACATGTAGTTAGAATGTAGTGTTCTTATGTTAAATGATGCCAACGTTTCAGATAATGAGGTTTGCACATTTGGAGTGAGCCCTGAAAGAAGTTTGGGATGGCTCAAAATGCTTAGTTTCAAAAAGCGTGGTAAAACTGCCCCTTTGTGATGTCACAGAGGGACAGACTTCCTTATATGGTTCATAATTAGGAAGCACTTTGGCCGTATGACCACAGTGGAGAGGGCATGCCATGGCTGGCGGGCCATGGGTGGAGAAAATTAAAATCAAAGGAATCAAAGGAAATACAGCTGGAATAAGTGCAGATTCTGGAAGATCTAAAAGGGTTTTCTGTGTGTGTAGGAGACCACAACTCAATACAAAGGGTCGAAAAATGAGCATAATAGTAATAATAATAATTTGTTTAAGATATTTCATTTGATGTTACCATTGTTTCAACAAATTACAATACAGTGTTACATTCCGAGAGATCAGCTTTTGACGCATCTCATCGTTCCACGTGTCCTTGACATCAGCCACAGATAGAAAGTGTTTACAAAGACAGTACACAAAAGAATCAGTCTTATTCACCTCTTAGCTCAAAACACTGATGCTCATCCTAACAACACGCAAACTTCAGAGGAACGAGGGAGTTAACGGGGTTCAGTTGTTTGTTGTTGCCTTGTTTAAGGAGGACTTTCACAGAGATCAAGCAGAGTGACCATTTTGTTTGATTGTCCACTTCCTTCAGCGTGATGGGGTCGACAGGACATCTTCAGCTCGGGGGTCATTATAACATTATTTCTGCTTTATTGACTTTCCAATTCCCAGCTCACAGTGTGTCCCCTTGACCCGACGAGGGAGGGAAAGAAAGGTTATGTGTGTTTCCAGTATGTTAACTTGCTGTGTAGCACATCAAACTAAAGGGTAATACAGGCTGGAGGAAGTTGAACTAGCATCCTAACCAGGAGTAACAAAAGCTCAAATCATTGTCCAGAAACGTCTGTGCATGACATTGATACCCTGAAAAAAAATCCTATTTCAGGGCGACAGTGACTTAGGAGGTACAGCAGGTTATCCAAAAACCTGAGAGTTGGTTCGATCCTTGCTCCCTCCGCCCACTCGTTGTTGTTGTGACCCTTTGCAAGACGCTTCACCCACCTTACCTCCAGTCCTACCCATGTATGAATGTCTGGTGGTGGTCGGAAAAGCCATAAGTGCAAAATGGAAGCCACGTTCCTGTCAGTCTACCCCAGTGTAATACGCTCACTTCACTGTGAAGTGCTTGAAAAGTGCTATATAAAATCAAATCCATTATTATTATTATTTTAAAGTGGGATTAGATAAACACACTCAACATATGTCAGCATGCACGCATATGCTCCTGTTTTTCCTTGTGCACACACACACACACTTTCATCGCAGATGCTGCTCCAGCACTTGATCATTAAGGAATGCACCAACTGCTGGAGATAATGTGGTGCCAGCTTCCATTCTACTCCAGTCCTTCCCCTCCCTTCCACCTCCCTCCCAGGAGAACAGCCACTCCCTCACTTCTCCATCCCCTCCGCTGCATGGGCCAGACCCGACCTGCCAAGTCTTCCAACAGGAGAGGCTACAGCTGGAATGCACCACTGTCCTCCCTGCCTTCCACCTGGAAGAGCTGAATAATGGCCCTGGATTAGTCAATAAAATAACCAAATGAATTCAAATAAACCTTTTCTTTTAAATTATATGCGCTTCAAGGAAACACTTAATGGAACAATTCTGAAGCATTTCTTCAAAAATGTTACTAAACAAGAATTTAAATTACCTTAATCATGCAATTTTATTTAACTCTCTGAATATATGAATGTTTGGTATGCCAGTGTATGGTATTGGCAAAATAATAATAATACCATCATAACACTCAATCATTCTATATGCGTTATAAAAAATTAAGGTATAATAAAATAATAATCCAAGTACTATTTAACTGCCAAGCAACACACTAAAAAGTTTTTGGACTACAAAAGTTTCCCATTTGTTCTCTTCACATGCACTGCAATTGATTCCAACAAAAGAAGGGTCTTGTGTGTTTATTTTATATTTCCTTTAGATGGTTCCTAACTCTCTCACACCCCCAACCCTCCCATTGCTTTTCCTCCCCCTCTCAAGATAAAATGCTCTGTAGCTCGGGAGCAGGCCATTCAGCTGGGATGAGAATGGAATGAAAACAATAGCCCTTATCAGGCTGTTATTTACATTTTCCCAGCATCGTTGCACTAGACAGCTTGGCTTGTCACCAAGCCCACATCACCCCACTGGACCCGGACCAACTTTCTCCAGCCCCAGCGATTCCAGCAGTCCCTGTGGACCCTCGCCTGGCACAGACCTCCTCCGCTCTGCAGTGAGCACAGATAGCAACATACAAGACAAAACTACAAGAGTGTGTGTCCAAGACGTGCTCCCATTGAAAAGGGGAATGTTTTTTTGGACTGCTAAGCCTGTCTGGGTCGCATTGTCTCCTCTGGGGCTGGTGCTCCATAGCTGGAAAAATGCCCTTAACCTTTTTTTTCCCTGAGACTTTTGGAGTTTCCAAGTGGCACTCTGAAACTGAAGAGTAATCAACCAAAATGCCAATGTTAATCCGCTATCAGAACTGTCATCTTTCTGCGTACATACTCTATGTTATTGATGTGGGTGAACAGGTTAAGGGATAAAGACACATAACACCTAAAAGATAAATTGGCAAGATAAACTAGTGCCTTCGTCCCATAATAACAACAATGCAACTGATCCTTATGAATCTTGACAAAAGAATTTTCAAGGTTGATATATGACATAAACAAAGTACCTGGCAGTCAGCACATCATGCCGGAATATCATGTTCTCTCTGAACCTGAGTTGTGAAGTTGTCAGGGGCTTTACTGCTGACTTTCTGTCCTTACATAAAGAAAAAACAAGGATGCCTCTCTTTGGCACATTTTTTACCCATAAAGTGCCCTCTGTTATTTTGCAAATAACTGGAAAGTTTGACTTACAAATATAAAACTGACAATGCATGTGTTATAAATATGGTATAAATAACCATGTTATTATTTAACTAATGAGTCCAGTGTATAGCCATGTTAATATATCCAGTATAAAACCATTTCCAATCTCAAAGGTTTCATTGACTACATTTGTTGATGCTTCAAAATGGTTTGTTACAACACGCAGCAGTGGGTGTTTGATTACAGTGTGTTGTCAGCAGTGAAATTGTTTCAACTGTCTGCCGCCACATTCTGAGCCTCTCCGTGTGCACCGTTCTCCTGGGAGAAAGATGATACTCACGTTTGAGTGTTTGTTGAGCTAAAAAGCCGCTGGCAGAGGAGAGAGAGGACTATCTAGAGAGAAATTAGCCACAAGTCAAGGATAACAGTCTGTGGGGAATATTTTGAAGGATTTGCAGTTTTGTGTTCCATGTTAAGCAGCATGCCTCTTCTCATTTACTATAAAGGGCTGCTTTCAGGTTTTATAAAAGTGGAACTTACTAACACTTACTGTGCATTTGGACTCAGACGGAATGTATTATACTGGTCGAAAATTATGGTGGGGGAGGGGGGATTCACATAATAGTCACTGCACCTAATTTGTCATCACGGACTCACCACAGCCACAGTAGTAGGAAAAGAAATCAGTTGCCCTTTTAGTGAATATGCACAAGGGAAAGAAATGGCAGTCGGAAGGTAAAAAAAAAAGTTTTGTGCTCTCGACTCAGAATCAAATGACTTTTTCTAGTTTTATCCATTTAACATTTGTCACCTGTAACTCCCCCCTCGTAGGAAAGTGTTCCTTCCTTCTCAGCAGTAAGAAATAAAACATAATCAAATGTAATGATTTGTGAATCATTGTAGCTGACCTGAACACATCAGCATCAGTGCAAGTCCAACACCATTTACTACATATGTACATATGTACCTCCAACTCACAAACAACTTCACACACAGCACACAACACAATAGGTGGATAAAAAAGGACAATACACTACCAATGTATAATGCAGAATATCCAACACTGTAATCATTTGACAGTCCTGCTGAATAAATGATCCATTGAGACTGATATTTAAATAATATTAGCAAAATAAAGAGGCTTTGGCAAACTCAAAAACAAGCCAAGGAACACAATAGGTGGATAAAAAAAGGACAATACACTACCAATGTATAATGCAGAATATCCAACATTGTAATCATTTGACAGTCCAGCTGAATACGTAATGATCCATTGAGACTGATATTTAAATAATATTAGCAAAAGAAAGAGGCTTTGGAAAACTCAAAAACAAGCCGAGGAACACAATAGGTGGATAAAAAAGGACAATACACTACCAATGTATAATGCAGAACATTGTATGACATTATTACATTAGGACTTACATATGTCCTTATAATGCGTCCTTCTTTCTTCTTTTCATACAAAATGACTAAGTAAAGTGAATACATTTTGGGAGCTTGGTGAATGTCTGACATTGTGTCTTGCACATGTTCACAGTAAATCAGCTGTGAAAAACATGAGGAAGGAATAATGTGGGGTTAACGGAGGAAGTACTGTATTAAGGAATATCTGGTTTGGCAACAGTTTGCCAAGTGACGTATGTAGAGGAAGCGATTTAGTCATTAAACATCTTTTAAATACACATTTTATTGATATCTTCGCTTAAACTGCATAGGTAATTCTGTGCATTTCCATGAAAATAAGATGGGATGTTGTTCATACCTTTTGAAAGCTCTTCCCCTCTCTCTATCTATCTGCATTTAGCGTTACAGACAGCTTTAATTCAGGCTCACATTTCTGTGAATGCCAGTCAGACAATGATAGGCTGACATCTACAGTAATTTGCCATCCACTCTCCACTGCATGGGAAACAAATCAAAAGTCGAGATTGATTTAAAGAAAGAAAATGACTGTGATACGCTCCAAGGAGCCCTTTGAATATCTTAATCACAGACACACTAAAAACAAGACCCCCATCATCACACCAAATAAAACATAATAATCAGAAGAGGCAGGCAGGGAAGTGAAATGCAGAGAGAAAACATGTTTTTGTCATTCAGCCGGTAGTCCCTGAGACAACAGCTGTTAGTGCCGCAAATACTCCTGAAGTCTCCATAATCATGCCGTTATTGAAGCAAAGACAAAAAGGGCACTAATTGCAAGGGAGCAATCGGAACGCAATAGGTTACACACCCGGGTGATGCCGCACAATGCAAATGCTAAAGAGGGAGCCAGGAGGGTAAAGAGAGAAAAAAAAACCATTCTGAGCACAACAGTGCGTTTGCTCATTTTCAGGCAATTACCTTTCCTCGTTTTCAACAGTTTTAATATCCTGTACCATTTCAAGAAGGCGTTTTGGGGCAGTTAAATAATTTCAGCTTTCAAATATGCAATTACTTGTTCTGGCATGCATAAATAAAAAGGTCCACCTCCTTCAGACATGGTAGACTGTTGTGGACACCTGCATCTTAACCGAGACCTACTCATTATTCTGCTTGGTGAACATGTTCATCTCCTCTCTGCTATCCTGTTGGAAAATGATGGGGTGTGCTTCATTTAAGGTTGGGATCCCATATGATTTTGTGATTATCCACGATTATTATTATAATCGAGAATAATCAACATATCTGCACCTAAAGTGGGTCCTAGTTTTATTTTTTACTGCTCTTTCCTTGGTGAAAGGCCTTGGCACACTTTGCAGGTCAAAATGATGATGCCATCCCTGAAATGGTACACAGTAGAGCAGTAAATTCCATCAAGGCTGAGTGACGCCGGTTTGGTTCGGCACCACATTATGAACCTTCGTAGACACCCGCCTCAAACATTTGCATATAATGCATTATTATTATTTGGCTAATTAACAAACAACAATAAATATATTCTTCTCAGCAAGAATAAATATGAGCAACTTGCAAGAAGTATTTAAGTAGCTCACTTGGGCTCTGTCCACATGGGAACACTCCTGAAGATGGGGGTTGAAAATATTTGCATCCACACTGTCCCAGATTAGTAAATAGTTGCATCCAGATTGGGACTGGAACGAATGACTGCACAGAGCACACCTATGTATGATGCTGCGAAGAGACACATAGATGAAACCATGTGACACACCATACTGTAGAAGAAGACACAAGTTTGTCATCTTCTGATTTCCAAGGCTGGTCTACTTATGACAAAGTTGAATTACATGTGTGTCATTTTGGGAATACAGGACAATAAAATACGTTAGGTCATGACACAGAAAATATTCAGATATTATCTTGACTTGTCATCAAAGCAAAGGGTCATTGTTTTTAAAAAGCAGCGGATTACTCATCTATATGGAAATGACAAGCTGGCATTTTCACCATTTTCTCGCCATAAAATACTGTTTCAGGGCACCCAGGATGCTGTTTCTGTGTGTACAATTCTTTGCTGTTTTGACCTGAAAACATTTCAGTGTGTGTGGATAGCCTCGTAAGCTCTTTTTTCCTGCAGGCAGTAACCTCCCCCTGAGCTTGTGCCTTTATCTGACCAAGGTGTTAATCCCATAGTGGTGACCTGGCCATTTGGAAAGGCCGTATACACAGACACAGCACCCCGACCCCTCTAAATAGAACACGTGTCTATCAAGCATATATGAATTAAGCATCCCCGGGAGGCTTCACCTCCTGAGCTGAGCAGCATGTGACTTCTCCCAATCCATTTTACTGCGGCACTTGGTGGCAATCAGGCTTGAATTATTAAAGTGAGCAGTGAGCAATGATCAATTCATTGCGGCCCTTGCTCGCAGCCTGCCCGGTCGTACCTCAGCAGAAATGACATTGAGAACACTTGAGTGTGCTTCCAGACAATGCACATAAATGTGACTTATGTCAGACCCAATATGTCAATAATCATAACGGTACAGGCTGAGGCCATGCCGGGTCTAATCCTGCAGAAATACTGTTTGATGACTGATGTGCCCCGTGCTAAGTAGTGCTGTGCATTGGTGCATATTTTCATTGTATTATTGAATACAAACAGTAATGAAAAAAAGTGTTTTGACATTTTTTGTCAGATTTGTGTCAGAGGCATATTTTAGTAGGAAATCATCTAAACCTATGTTTACGGAGGAAGTTTTTTTTTTTTTTTTACTCAAGGAGTATGGAAGTAGGAAGAGGGCAAGAGGAAAAAAGATGCAATCAAAACTTTTGCAAGGAGGCTATGAGGAGCCAAGATAAACAGTACTCAGAGCCCCAAAACTGCAATCTCCCCTTAAGCCGGAGAGTGGCAGCTGGCAGAACAGCTGGTGAATAGGATTAATGTCAGAAGAATGAAATAAAACTCAACATATGTCCGAGCCTGAGGTGTTGGGACTGTGCGTGATTGTGCCCCCGATGGATGCCATGTGTGCAGCTGGAAAGAGCTGCTGTGCTGCTCCGCTCTCTACCCCACAAGGTCACTTTTAAGAACTAGGCCTATTTAGTACTTGGAGAGCAAAAACCAACTTTTCTAGGCAACACAATCATTGAACAACAAACATGTGAACAACTGTACAAATAAATGGCGTCCAATGTTTTCTTTGACTACATTAATTTGTTTTTGTAAACCTGATAAAGCTGTATGGTTCTGTGGGTGGATTTACCTAATAGTGTTGGGCATTATTTTTAGTTATTTTGAGAGGGATGCTCACCATGGACTTGATTTAAATGTATAATTTCCATTTGATGTTAATAATTTTTGGGTCCCCACACTGCAATTAATACAATTAATGCATTGTATTGGAGCAGTATTTCTGGGTACTTTGCAATTAGGCTGTCAAATATAAACTCGCCCACTAATCAATGTTGGTATATCAAAGAAACTACCAAATTACATTACAATATGAAGCCTTATGTACATTAGAAGTACATTATTTCCAGTAAATACTTAAAATGTGTGTGAGTGGGGGGGGTATCTTCACATTTATTAGTGCATTATAATTTCACTCTAGGAAAATAACAACTTAAAGCAACAAATAAACAAAACGACAAGCGCCTTAATTTCTGCAGTTTGACATTTTCTTTTTAAAAAGTAAAGTTAATTACTGAATTTCAAGCTTATTTTTGTTTACAGATATGCCAGTGGAGGATACACACATTCTGTTTGCTGTAGTGTAAGACCAAAGGTCAAAAATTATTTAGTATTTATATGTTCAATAAGGGCTGCATTCAACAAATATTATTCCCAGGATGAATGTAGAAAGTAAATGAGTGCATTGTGCAAGCACACAATTAGTGAATAAATGAAGCCTGTAAAAATGCATGATATTTCCTTATACAGTATCAGCAAGTACAATACTTGAAATACTAAAGTAACTATATTACATATTAAAGATGAAACATTGACTTTCCTGCTGTTAAGTGTATCAATGTGCTGTTGTTCTTCTTGGTTAAGCCACAATAGAAGCTTTTCAATTGGGCCATTTCCTTTCTGCAGGGGTCTAAGCCATGCCGAGTGAGACCTACTGTGCAAAGACAGAGAACTGTGTCTCTCATGAGGGAAGGCTCTTTGGTCCCCTTCGCTAGAGGAAGCTGACAAACAACCAAAATAGCAACTAAGGAAAATGAGCACTACTTTGTTTCACAATGAAAAACATGCAGCTCGATCATTTTCTGTTTCAAATTAAGTATATTAACATAAAGGTTATCCTCCCGTTCCATGTGGAAGTGGTAAATGTGTGGCTTCTTACTTTGATCTTCTTTCCCACCCTGTTTGAAACTCTAACATAAAGCACTTTCCATTGTAGATGGACTATTTGTCAAAGTTAAGTTTACAAAAAAAGTTCATGGTTAACTGGTTAGTTTGCTGGCCGCCGTCCCTGTACCATAAGGACTTTGCAATCCAGTGTAAACAAGGAATAATAGGGGTGTAATGGTGGCTATATAGGTGTTATATCATGCCTACAGAGCTCTTTTAATGTTAAAAAAACATTTAAATATTAAATTTATTAACATTGAATCCTTTATAGCGGAAATCATTTTATCACGGTCGGGTCTGGAACCAATTAACCGCTACGGACAACTGTATATGGCAACAAGTTTTTGCTCTTTCCTGTATTATAAATTATGAAAACGATGTCCCAGCAAATGCACTTACACTTTTGTCCATCATTTTAAAGTCTACTCATCACAGGAACTGGAATGATATGCCATGGATAATGTGGCATTACAGCCTATTAAGCACTGGACTAGTGCAGACACAAACGATCACAGGTTACTTCCAAAGGGAGATGGCATTTGTCAGACCATTTTAATCATTGCCACTCAGGCTTTGCAGAGCAATAAAACACATTTCTATTCATTTCTTTTGACATGCTCATCTCATCTCCTGGCACATGTAGTGGTATCCGACAAGGAGCTGGAAAAGAAAAGCAGGAAATGGGAGGAAACATTTGTTTCATCACTGCTGATTAAAGAGTCTCTTTGTTCAGATAGCAACCTACAAAGGACTCGACATGCATGATTGCGGAGTGGCATAAAACAATGCAAATATGTTAATAAGTTGCATCTGCACTTGTTGTCATGTTTGCTTGTGTCAAGGCAGATCTCCTAGCGAGATGGCTGACGTACCTGCGACTTACAGAACAAGCTTGCTATGTGCTCTGAAATCATTAGCGAGTCACAGAGGCTGTCTGTGCCCAGGGTGTGAGTTACACTTCAACTATTTTCATCCTTGGTCAGATGACACGAGCTCTTTTGTGGGGCTGTGTGTGTGCAGAATGTTGGAGCTAGGGCGGCGATACTGAGCTGACACCATCCCCCAGTGTAACGTTCACATGCACTGCTGCAGAATAGCCACTGTTCTACCTCATTTTGACCCGCTTATTCATACAATTTGAAGTTTGATTGTTTCTTAGTTTTTTTCTATTATTTATTCAATTGAAAGGCAGGCTTCGAAGCCCACTGACAAATATAGAAGCATTAACAGCCTCTGCCTTCTTTCGTGTCAACGTTTCACCGTCGCTGCACCTCTCCAAATACTGCGGTGTCACATAAAAGCGTTCAACTGATAGTGCTGCAGTTTTTCTTTGCAAAACAAAACACATGGACATTTTCCAAGCTGCGGTATTATTAACAAGACTTGAAATGCAGTTGATGAGGTCTATCTAGCACTAGTACGTGTACGTGTGTAAAGACAAACAAGCCTCTGTGCAACCTTGGCTATGATTTGTCTCTAAGAAACACCCGTTTCCTCCTATCAAGGGGTTCCTGTGCAGCCAGAAACGCCAGGATCACAATGGGAGTTTTGTGCTTCGCGGGTGCATGGGGATACACTGAACAGCTGAAACCCAGGAAGATGGCCCCTGGAATGCTCCCCAGCAGTTGCTACTGTTGACTAATCGGAATATGAGAACTGGGGAAGGTGATCTTGAATGCAAAGAATGGCACATTGAAGAAGCAGCTGCTTGTTTTGTCATCTGAATGACGAAGACAGCAGCAGAAAGGGGTTCCCATTTTGAAACAGGCAACACAATCTATATCTTAGCTTGTGTAAAGTGAAACCTGTGCTGGCTGCCGTCATCCTACTGGGACTAGTCTGTCTGTGTTGTGTGAGGGATCTGCTTTGGAACAGATAGTAAATACATAATTCAGGAGGGGACCGGGCACTCTGCTTAGCCCATACACACTCCGTTTAGCCCTGGGCTCTGATCTCAGGCTGGCACGGGAGCAACTTTGTCACTAGAGAATGAGCCTGGGAGGGAGACAAAAATCACTGGGCGGGAAAATGGATTAAGTCAAGTTGACATCACAGTTAAAAAAGATGCAACACAAAATAAGTGGAAAGACAACATTTAAGACGATGGATGGTGAAATGAGATAAGAGAGTTGCATGATTTTTTGGGGGGGTTTTAAGTTCACATGTCAGACTGGCAGACTGCCCACACTGTGCAGCCGAAAAATCTATCTAACATCTACTTCACAGGGCGACAAGAGGGTTGATTGGCAGAGAGCAGAGAGCGGCTTTTGATCATATGTCCTAACAAGCGATTCCAGCTCATGTCTCTTCAGCCTGAACAGATCGACATTACCTATTCAAACAAAAGTGACAGACCAGAGCACCACGCCGCTGGGCTTGTGCACCATGCCACAGGCCAAGAAAGAACACACACACATACACTGACACACACACAGACATGAAACTACAGCAAGTTTTTTTTTTTTTATACCAAATAGATTACTTGCATCGGGAGAAGTCGCTGGCTGGAATCTAGGTAAAAAATGTGCAGCATATGATTAAAGGGGATGTGAAAATGCTTGACTGATATTTGGCCAGTGTGTGCCCGTGAGTCATGCCAGGAAGGTCCCGACCTCAGCAGCGGGACACTGCAGCCCGAGGAAACACAGACAGCGATGTGGCTGAAGAAGGCCTCAAAATCTGCAACCAAGGCAACTGGATTTCCTAACCCTCATTGCATATGCATGGAGTCAGAGGCTCATGCTCAGATCATTATAACAAAGATTCCTATTAATTAGGTGGGATAAAGCAGAACCAGATGACACGGCAGCTGGGATGAGATGAGAGGGGAGAAGGGAGGGAACTAGAAGAGGAGGGGAGACAGTGCATCAGTCTTTCTGGGGGGAGGGAAGGAGCATTTTATGATATGGTACCTTATACAGACTGTATTTTACAGAATATGTTTTCATGATTTTACGTTCATTTCAAAAAATGAACCTGCTGCCGCGATATTACACCTCTGAGTGCTAAGTGTCGACTCAGCAGGGGTTACGACACTGATGGAGAAAGTGTTACAACAGTGTCAAGAGTTGATCAGTGCTAATCAGACCACGGGGCTAAGAGCCCACCCTATTCTCTTCTTAAGCTTCCACACATCCTTGAATCTCATTACATGCCTCTAGTAATAGAGGATAATGATCCGGGGCTGCACACGCAATGCTGATCACTCAACCTAGTGTGCAGTCATTAGACAGTGATAATACACAACCTCACCAGGGGGATTACACTTAGTACAAATACAATGTATTGAGATGGTGTGTCTAATATGGACACATTTACAGTGCAAACAACACTCGACTGTCAAAGTGCTCCAGATGTTAAAATACTAAAGCTAGCTCTTATGAGCAGTTACACTGACAGGCGAACCACATGTCATGTTTTCACAATAGTTTCAAGGGAGTTGAGCCACACTGCATTGGTTAATGGTGGGAAACAAGTTGTATAAAACAACCAATAGGTAACCTCATTTTAAAAAGCTAATTTCAGTTCTTCTATTATTTAGTGTGATGGATAAACCTAATAAAATTTTGGACAGGAAAGCATTCAAGTAAACTAAGTCTAATTATCCGTCCTTGTCTTTGGGGCTATCGTAAAGATTCAACGCACAAAGTATTTTTGTGTATTGATTCTTACTCTAGTGCATTACATAATGTTCTTCTATTTCCATGTGCATCAAGTCAAAGTCACCTTGACTTTTTTATAATTGTAGCTATTTTGTTTTTCCCTCTCATACTTTCCACTGACACTTTTAACTACTGATGAGTACTGTATGGAGACGTATCCATAAATAATGCATTTACAATACCTAGTAAGTAAACACGAGTGAGAATCACTATCCCTGCTGGCAACTGGGTCTAATAGAGCTTTTACAGCAAAGGTGACTATTCAGCTAAATGCCGTGCTTGCTGCTTGGAGGACATTTTCATTCATTAGCACAGTCACAAGCACTTAAAGCACTTTAAAGACCCGGATAGGAGAGGAAGGGTGGAAAGATACAAAGGTTAAAAGGGTACGACTGAGGGATGTCGAAGGGATATTACAATGCTGAACATTGTGCCTATTGTTTTTAATGTTTCAAATTAACCGAGAGGCTCACAGCGTTAAAGAAACTTCATCAGGACGTCACGTCACTTTGAGGACAATGAACTTTCCTGACCAGGCAAGGGAATCCCGAGAAGAATGATAGCAGATGGTGAATAGTCTCAGAGGACCTCGGTAAACCTGATCAGACAGCAAACACCAAAGCAACAGAATTGGACACAACAGTTGTCATGCTTAGATAAGCGGTATATTTAGCTCATCTGTTGCTTGCAGGACATTAGCAGTGTCATTAAGGCAACAAATGGCTTCTCTAACCTTCTTGTGTGCTCTCAATCCTGCCCTTTTCAATCTTCAACCATATCTCTTTCCGTAAACAAAGAAGTAAGAATTGGATTTCGCTAGTTTCAGTAACGTTGTCTTGTTTTTTTCTTTGAGAGTCCTTCTCCCTCCATTTTACAGTAATCACTGATCACCACGACTGAAGCTCCCTGGAGGGTTCTCCAACACTGGGAACAACATTCTGAACTTTGTGTCTCTCTTGTCTTCTGCCATGTCTCCTTCTTAGAAAGTAATTTCCTCCAAGCGGAGAGTTTATTTTGGTGGCAGTGGTACACAGTGCATGAGGCAGACCAATTCTCTATTATTAACAGGAGATTAAAACAGCTGTATGGCACTCCAAAGCACCCTCTCTTCCCTGCGCTAACATACGGCCCTGGATTACAAGATGCACTTGACCATTTAAATTACTGCACCAACCAGGCTTCACCAGCTGGGGTTCATTACCATAACGTCACAGGAAGCACTTCCAAACTCACAGAAAATCAACCTTACAAGACGCATTGCAAATATTACGTGGCTTACAAAATATTACATGGGTTGGCACCTTCCTATTTGGTTTACCAAGTTGGAACCTATGCTCCGTGCAGAAACCTATGCTCTCAACATGCCTGTGTTTTGACAATCCCAAGAGCCAGAAAGAAGTATGCAGGCTCTCAAGCCTTCTCTATTTCTAGTGGCTCCCACACTGTGGAATGCCCTACCTGCTGATGTTAGAGCTGCTACCTCAGTAGAAATGTTTAAGTCCCGACTTAAGACTTATTTTTACACATTAGCGTTTAGTTAATAGTATTTCTCTCCTGTTTGATCTATGAAATTGACTATTATGTTGTTTTAATTTACTTTGTATATATTTATAATGTGGCATATGTTGTCCACTTGACATCCATTGCAGCCTGTTCATCCTGGGAGAGGGACCCCCCCCCCCCCCCCCGTGGTCCCTTCTCAAGATTATTTTTTTCCCCAAATGGGGTTTTGAGTTGTTCCTCGCACGGTTGGGGGTTCAAATCAGATCAGATCAGATGTCATCGATTGTTGCCAGCTTGTAAAGCCCTTTGAGACTCTTTTGTGATTTAGGGTTATATAAATAAACTTGACTTAAAATGAACATCCCTGAACTTTAAAATACAGTGAAACCTCTGTTAGGGTTATTAATCTGTTCTAACGCAAATTTAACACAAAGCAGATGAATTAAAAAGAATGAACATTTAACCTCACTTTTACCTTTTTACCCAGATAACTTTGTGTTTTGGTAAGACTTTTTATTTTTTTTTATTTTTTAGTGTTTCTGACACAAATCCTAGTGCTTGTTTGGCTACATTGTTGAATATTTTGCAGCAGTGATCAATAAGAAAAGCAGAGGCTTGTGGCGTAACTGTCAGACAGAGTCAACCACTGAGTCGACTAGTGATGATGTCATAGACGGACGAAGCTGTTGGTGGACAATGACTTCTGGTTTTGGTTGTCATTTTGAGAGTATGCTGACATGCTAAGGCTTTGTAATAAAGATACGTCACAAACAGAGTTGGACTCATGCAATGCATTAGTAACCCGACAAGATGTGCTATTTTGTATGCTATTGTGCAAGGAATGTATGCAAACCAAGGCACATTTTTTTGCATCAGTTTTCAACTTAACTACAAAACACGATCACTGTTTTGTACGCTAGCCAAGGTTCCACTGTATAGATATTGAGATCAATACAGGCAAATGCATCTCTTGTGAAACCATAAACAACGGGTCCTCTATCACCCCAAGACATAATAAGTGTCCGGTGTAATACAAAGATCATCCAAACAAACACTTAAAAAAACAAAGTGGAAAATGACTTTTAGGCCAACAGAGGTGTAATTTATTCATCTGATGAAGTGCTTAAGCTAAGAGCTCCCCCGACACTAAATAAGACACATGCGTTCCCAAGAGGGTTCAACATTTCATTGGATGTAGTTACATGACTACAGCACTAATTAAGAAGGGGGATGTGTTTTTGCTGCTCGTTCAAATATTTGTTTTTTTTTCACTCTTGATAGACTGCAGGCTGTGGGAGGGAAACATGGTGAGAGGTCTTTCAAATAAGACGTTGTGTAATTTCATGGATTTGCATTGAGGTATTGAGGTAGAGGAACAGTTTTTTTATGTGGAGTCATCATTGACAATGAAGAAAGAAAATGTTTCCTCACAAGTATCTCAAATATTCCGAAGTATATTTGTGATGTAGGAGAGAGAAAGGTTCAGATTTCATAGAAAGAATGGACATTTTGTAGCAAGCATATGAAGAGGGACAGGAGAACCCTACCGTCTTGCTCTGTCTTTGTCATCTCCTCCAGCTTCTTCTGCTTCAATGTGTCAACGACATCTGCCAGGCTTCCTTTGCGGCGCTCGGGAGTTCCGAATGCTGATGCACTCAGCAGGTCACCTCGTTCCCGGGCCCCCTCCTCAGGCTTGTGGGGAGAGGTGGAATTGTTGCGGAAGGAGTACAGGGAACATACTTTATTGCTGTCAGATTCCTGCATGTCAAGAAAAGACAACAGAACAACAAGAGTTAAGTTGTGTCTTTTTGAGCTTTTTGACGCAAAACTTCAATGCTGCAACTTGCGATTTAGCCCCATCAAAAGACTGCTGTCGTGATTTCATACAACAGTGCCTTGTGTTTTCAATAGAGCTATCTGCACTGCTAAATAGGATTTGATGTGAAAAATTGAGATGAAATGACAGGTACGCTTGCATAGGATGTATTCATAATACACGTCTGCTTGATCTGCCGAGACTACACAGAGAAATCTCCCATCTGTAATTTCTCAAATTGCTCTTGAGTGTGCATTTGTGTTCAGGTGACTGCTGTGTAATTTGTTCATTTTCTAGTGGAGACCTATTCTCAGCTGAGTGCCTGGAGACGTCGTAAATCTGCGTCCTGTCTAAAGCCGTTGTTGTTTTTCAGTCCCACCTGTGCATGGTTTAGTATTTAACTTAAGGTCTCGTCTCTTGCTAACTGGCTGGCTGAGTGCTCCCTGTGCACGAGCACATATGAAGAAGGAGTCGGGAAGAAAGGGATGGCACTTGAATGGGACCCAGACAGAAGCGGAGCAATGCGCTGCAGATGTGAGGTTAGAGTCGGCACAAGTGCCATGGCTGGGCGCTGCGTCTGACAGAAGGTAGTGTTAATTATGGTTGGTGAAGCAGAAGGTCGCTAAGCAGCAAGGAGCCGCTACCTTTAACAGGGGAACAGTTGGGACTGATTTAAATATTTGCCCTAAAAGTAAAGATGAGTAAATAGTAAACTTTCTCCAACATACACTGTTGACCTCTAATCAACAACAGTCTTGATTACAGAGTGAAATACAATGACAGAATTGTGTGAGAATCCTACATAAAAAGCCTGAAATGCCATAAAGTGGATGGCGCCAATTCCTTATCCCGGTGTGGCATGTCGAGCCCCAGGCAGAGTTGCAGTGGTGTGTAGGGTGGTCTGGTACCAAGCGCCAGGGTGGCACGACTGACTGGCCTGCTGTGCACCTCCCAACCTTGTGTTGGATGATTATGCAGCGTGCCAGAGACAGTGGAGAGTGCTTGAGGCCAGTGGAGGAGTGCTGGGTTAATCAGTTGGCGAGGGTTCAGGGCACAGCCCACACAGACGCATGGCACAGCAGTGGAGTCAGGTAATCAGCACCGCCAGGAAACATTCCCATTCCTTTTGCCTTATGCTTTTCTATTTTCTCCTCTGTATCAGCTCATACTATCATTTGTTGCTTTTTTTTCCTCAAATACAGTGCTGTAACCTTGTTTCACTTCTCTTTTCTCACTTTTAATTAATTACACTTTATAAAGCAAAACATCATCATCATTTAACAAGAAACGATGCATTCAACCTTTCATATCAGCATTATCTTTTTAACTCAAACGTTTTTTTTTTATATATATATTTCTAGTGTTACCTCAGAAACGAGCTTTGAAAGATAATGATATGGTTATATATCCTCTTGTTAAGCCAATAGGTATCATTTGATACATTTCTGATCCCCCATCATTGATAATGTTTTTCCCCATAAAGCAGGGGTCTCAAACTCAATTTACTTGGGGGCCACTGGAGCTCGGGTCTGGGTGAGACTGGGCCGCATCAGGTTTTGGTTCCAATTTTCTACAAGAAAAGCTCTGATAAAACATTCCACTGTTCTCAAATATCTTACTTTTTATTTTTCTACACAAAATAAGATGAAAAATAAATAAACAAATCAAGAATAAAGAAAATCAATCAGTAATAAATTAATAAATATAATAATAATAAAACGGCAAATAATAAAAACTTAAGAAACCACATATAGTTGGTGGGTAGACAATTTTTTTTTCAGATTAAATTAACAAAGCATTATTAGAGCCCTGTAGACATGACAAAACACGACATTTACAACATATTGCGCAACTGCAGGGTCTTGAGACACATGCTAACTCGCAAACTAGAGAGCTTGCGACCGAAACGGTAGCCTTCAAGTTATTTCCTTTAAACTTAAATATTCAAAAACTTACCACTTCCACACGGATAGGGAGGATAACTATTAACAGTTATTTAACCTTTAACATGAACATTAATCAAACGTAATAATTTTTTCTGGGTACATGATACCATACAGCATCCATGTCAAACTTGCGCGGGCCGCACTAACATTAAACTTTCATATCAAGGCGGGGGCCTCAAACTAGGGGCCCACGGGCCGCGTGTTTGAGACCCCTGCCATGAAGTCTTTCTTCAGTCTACATGTACACACACGCTTCTGGTACTGAATCTATTCCTATGTGTGCATGTGTGTCTGCTGCAATCTTGTAGTGCTGAGGATATGTGCGACCACCTCCAGAGCTCAGAGCTACTTCAGACGCCCTCTTGGGTGTCTTTACCGTACTTGCGTCTGTCAAAGACAACCACCTGCCTCCTGCATGCATATAGCTCACGAGTGCTTGTGCGGGGTCTTGACTCCGCTAACATCAAAGTGGCTATGCACTTAGAACATACAGCATCAGGAGAGTGGCTGCAGATTTATCTACAAGCTAGCTAACAACATACAGCGACCAAGGACATGACATGCTTTTAATATGGCAGCAAGAATGCAAGCTCAAGGGAAGCAGGGAAAGACAAAGTTGCACTCTTCTGGACACGATGCAGTTGGGATTTGTGTTATTGTTAATGTGGAAGAGTTCAAGGTCTTCTGCTTACTCCGAGAATAGATGATGCTTTAGTTTTTAGCTGAGCTGCTTATGAGAAGACCTCAGAGGTTTTACTATTCCATGGGGCTGAAGCTATGGATAGAATATCAGCTTCTTTGTGCAGGCCAGGGGACAATGAGTGCCTACCGAGACCAGATCTTCAATACCAAGGGGAGCATGGCAGTACTGTAGGTTACACTTGTGAGTGTAAAATTGAAGTCTGAAGAATTGAAAGTGCTCTTGAGTCCTTTCACTGTTTTTGAGATACGCTATTTTTTTACTTTTAGCATTTTAGAGCCTTTCAAGCTAATACAGACTCTATAATGTTTTTATGGTTAAAATATTAAGACTGACAAAGAGCTGACATGAGGTAGATTTACCCATCAGCAGGTATCTGGAAGTTAGCCAATCAGATGACCAGGGTTCGAGGATTAAAGACAGGAGCTTGTTTTAGACAGATGATGAACAGTACACAATCATAATATAACTTAAAACATGATATTAACATAATAACTTTGTCTTGTATTGTCTCACCATGCGTTGTTGGGCAGACATCAAGCTGTCCCAGTCACTCTCTGGAGGTACACTGCTTAGCGGCTGAATTTCATCAGGGTGGGTTTTTCCATGGAGCAGATTGTGCAGCGGCAGCTGTGGTGTGCAGTGGGCATCAACGTTCTCCTCTTTTTCCCAAGACAAGTGATCTTGGCTCATGGCATCATCTCCATCAACCACAGAGGCAAAAGGAGACGTGGCTTGCTTGGAAGACATGACTCTGCTGTGGAATGACAGAACAGAACTTGATCAATATACTGTATTATATATAGCTATATGATACTTGGCTAAGCGATGCACAAAAGAAATGTTTTTTTTTTCCCTGAAGGCTTCTGGAAGTACTATAAGCTACTGTTAGCAGTTTAGAACTATAAGAGGTGCACCTGTGCAAGAATGTTCAACCTGACAGTCATAGCTCAAGCTTGAGGGGTCTGCAGCAGGCTGTGGGGTCCCTAATCTTTTGTTTCATGCAGATGGATGGCTTGATCTCGGCCTGGAACTGTGCCTGCTTGGGGCCTGGGCCAAACCCCCAAGATACTCACTCAAGCAGTGGGTCAGCCAGACAGTAGGGCTATCAGCCAGAAAAAAAAATCACAAATAATTTAACCCCTCAAGCATAAAGAAGAATAAGGTTGCCGTTTTCTGTTGATTCTTGATTTTATGAATGCCATATTGAATGCCATATAGGTGGACTGTGCTGCAGTGGTGCATTTGGAAACATTTACACAACATAGCATAGTTATAAATAGTAATAAAGAGTCATAAAAAAATCACTACAGTACTACAGTAGTATCTGTTAATTACTGTGGCTTTCATAGTATCAACGGCCTGGCAGTTTTTTGATTTCAGTGACTCTGTGAACATGCCACATGTCCCGACAAGGGGTCTCATGATACACTCAACTCACAAGACAAGACGATACACAATATTTTGTTCACAAGAGCAAGACAAGACAAGATGTTAACATTATCGTGACAAAATATAGGAATGGACAGACTTTTTAATTTAATTGAGTCACAAAAAAACAACACAGATTGTTGATTGACTATGTCCTTGTCATCCTTACAACATTAAAACATAATCTTTATCCTTAATTATGGGGATAGTCCAGTGTAGTATGGGCGGAAACCTGTCTGTCCGTCTACCTATCATTCCCTGTGTTCTGTAATTAGGGTGTTGCCTCCTGTGCCTTTAGAGGGAATTTTAATCAGCCACTAAATTTTTACCTGTAATTATATCAAATGAAAAGTGATCTCAACATTGAGTACTGTTAATTGAAAATCAAAAAGTTTGTATGTATGACTGTATGTAACGGTAAGTGTGTATGTAACGGTAATAGAGGTATGAGTGATAGGAGTTTAAATTTGACTGTCCAACACGTTTGTGTGGGCATGCACTGTATGTGAGTGCTGTGGGACTTTTAACGTACTCTAATGTATTTTTTATTAATGCACCCAAAAAGCCTGAGCTCGGAGTATAAGAAACACCTCGTCCTCAATGGAGTGTGAGAGTGAAACAAAGCACTGCTTTTGTATTACACAGTAAATCAAGTGGCATTATTTTACCACTAAAATATTCAGTCTCTCAGGCACTTTTACTCGGAGCTCCAGCCATCAGTCAAACTGCTGAGGCGTGAGCAAGACAAGGGGATGGCGGGAGAGGAAGGGAGAGACTCCATCCTCCTGTAACATGTGTCTGCAGCAATCTTGTTCAAGAATGCAACACATCTGCGGCAGGCTCCATAACAGTATTTGTCAGCAGGGGTTAATAATTTATTAGCAGAGCGAGGAGGGCCATGCTCAGGCAGCTAAAGAGTGCGGAGAAGCGCCACTGCCCCACCCCCACCCCTGACAAGTCCCATACAATACCACCACATAGAGTAGGACTAAAAGGAAAAATAATTCTCAGAGAATATCTAAGGGTAAATATGGAATTGTACTTTTTTTTACTGGAGTCAGGATCACACAGAATGATCTAAAGGATTTTCTGAGCAGTAGATCAGCGCTGACACAATAAAAGCAATTTATGAGGTGAAAATAAGAACTCAGATTCAGTTCAGTGTGGGTGTACAAATGAATCATATTCTCTCAAAGATGTAGTCTGGAATTTTTTGTAAGATTTCCACAAAATCATCTCCAACTACGCCTTTATTAAAAAAAAAACACAGTTGAAGGCTTGAACTTCATAAATCCTTGACAGGCTGCCAATCATCATGCTTGATTTCACAGTAACAATGGACAGCTAACAACCCAAACTAATCAATACGTGAGAGAAATGTTGTCTTCCTGCCTACTTTTCCCAAGACAAGGCCCCAGTGATTTTGAAGACAGGGAGGGAGACACAAGGGGAGGGGGGTCAGCAAGCAAAGAGAAGGGCTCTATATATAGCTGACAATATTGGGCAGATTTGAAGGAGAGGACTTGTGTTCCCGGGTTGAAGGCTCATATGGCCTGGAATGCTTTGACTCGTGAATTGTTCCCTGTGATAATGTTTCATCGTCAAGGAAAACAACCTTAGCTTAATTGGAGAGTATTAGAGGGGTGTTGTGCACCACTTATCTCGGTGGTCTTCTGACTATCCCCTTTCCTCTTTGATGACTGACTTTCACCTGCTGTGTCTTCTCTGTCACACTATAGACAACGGTAATAGGTAACACGTCACAGTTAAGTTAACTCAGTCTACACTTGTACATCATACAACTAGATTTTCAAGTTGGGAAAAAACGGGAAAACAAGTGGAACTCAGTTTACATGTCTATAAAATGCAATGGTAACTTGGCCCTGATTCGAATGCCCTCTTCATGCCCTCATACCCAGTCTTTGGAGCTCTACCATAACCGAAAAAAACGAAAAGTCAGGAAAGGCATCCGGCACATAAAAACTGAAAGACAAACAATCTTGCTGTGGTGACCTCCAACAAGAGAAGTCAGAAGATTCATACATGTCTACAAAATGTTCTAAAAATGATGCCTTTCTATGTGATATGTTCTCCCTATTCCTCATTCAAACCAAGATGCCAACACAAGATCAAGATCTGGATTTGGCTTGGACTGTTGCCTCGCACTGTTAATCGGTGATAGTTTAAATGGGAAAATAAACGAGACTTTTACCAAATAAATTACCTTTACCTTGAAACAACTGTCTTACATGGGGTGTTCCTGCAAATACACACCTCTGTCCAATGGGTTGAACACACAAATTAAATTCAATTGCTTACAAAGATTATCTATTTTCATTAATGAAAATGAACATTCTGGCAATATGGGTGCTTCAAATGGCCAATTAAACCAAGGTAATATCACTGTTATGCTTAAATCTGCCATTTTAGCATACTCTTCCAGCTATTAACCTGCAAAAACGAATGTTATGATAAAGACTAATTGGTAAATTAGCCACCACAAGAGGAAAATACAAAAAGTAATTGTATAAACATTTGGAATACAGTTTGTGAATTGATTACTTTGGGGATTTGAAACGTGTTTGTGGGAAAGAAAGAGAGAATCATCTGCTCGTTTCCCTTCGGGGGTTCCTCCTGTTCTAACAGGTGTCGTGGTAGGGTTCCTCTGGGTTCTTCACCTGCCATAATGAGATATTACTACCTGACAGCTCCCAGCTGGAGGAGCACTGACACAGAATCCACCGTTTAGCACAATTAAATTATCACCCTCCATTGTGATTGTGCCATGCTGTGCAGCAGCCAGGTTTCTGGGTACATAATCAACTCATAATAAAGGCTGTAAACCGCGCACACTTACTCACACTTAGTTGCACACACACACACACACACATTTTGAGACACTGTGGAATTCCACAGGAATTTGGAACAGATGAATGTGTTTTTAGCTTACTGTGCTGTGTGTTAAAATCTCTTAAACCCTCAACTGTAATTAAAGATAATGATATTCAAATAAAGTAAATGACGGGGAAAATGCAGGTTTTCCACCAACTCCATTGCTTTGGCTGGAGAGTCGGTTGTCCAAATGAATTTGGAAAAATTGTTCCTCCATTATTGTTGACCTTCCCCTGCAAAAGTCAACTCAATTACAGCTGCACTTCATCCGCCACTTCACTCTCTCTCCTGATACCTTCTCTATTAGACACAGCCTCTGTTAGCACATTGCTAAGACCTAAACGATAGCTGCCCAGCACAAATTAGGCAAGCCACCTGAAGTGCACTTTACATATTGAGCTGAATATTGATAATTACTTGCAGGGTAAATTATTTGCAATAATATGCCGCAAGCGGAAGCGCCTTGTCGCTCAATTTAAACACTTGTGCAGCTGCCATGACAGCGGGGTTGGTGTCCTTGCTCCCTGTGTAAGGCAATGGCACACACAGGTGTGAGAGTGCTTAAGTGTTCCTGTCTGACTACTCGGGAAGGGTCGATGAGCACTCACACACTAAATCCCTCCTCGCCCTCTCCTTCACTATCTTCCTCCCCTGTGCCGATGGCCTCTTTGCTGATCCCAGGACACTATCTCTGAGCTCTGAACAGTCGCAGAAGTTCACTTGTACGAGATGATGTTAGTTACTACTGTTAACTAATCTTCCCACACCAAAGATGTAAATGTTAATGAAGTGACCAAATGAACACGTCTTAACCGATGAAACCCTTTTTGTCAAAGGACAAAATAAAGATGGAGACAACAAAAACTACTTGATGCTTTTTTTTTTCCCTTGCTATTTTTCACTGGACCTGCTGGGCGCTGGGGTTCCCAAAGGCCCTTCTGTTGCTGCTGCTGCTGCTGCTGCTGCTGCTGCTGCACTTAAGCAAACCTCACAGCAAGTCAGGCCGTCAACCAACACAAGCCTATTTGCTGAGCAACAGTGGGGCTCTGTGGCTTTTCCACAGTTGACAGTAAGTTATGAGCCCTTTGTGAGCAGGAGAAGGAAAACAGAGATCGGAATTTGGCAGGAGCATAATAATACAGAAGTCTCCTGTTCGTGGAACCTGAAATTTTCATGGCAACAATCGAGCATTGTTGAGGGAAAGAAAAGCAATGGCGACAGATGAAATATCGAGTGAGGGCCCCCTTTTTTGTAAAACTGTAAACAAAACACCATTCAAGCCATGTCCGCTCTTGTCATTTAATAACTTCTTCTATGCACTGTAAATGGCTGCACGTCAACAAATATACCATATACCATCTCATACAGTTACACAAGAGAAGAGAGATGAGGAGCAAGGTGGAGGGTGCCAAGCATCCAAAATAACAAGTTCCAAAGAGATGTACAACACGCTTTAATTATATAATTCATTGACCACACCAAAAGAGTCTGTGCTCTTTGTTTCCTTCTTTGGATCGTATATCTATTTAAGAGTTTAAAAAAGAAGGTTTTGGATATACTGGGTGGGGGTGGAACAAGAAGTTTTATGTGACAAATCAAAACAGGCTTTATTCATTTGCTCCACCAGAAAACTGAAAGGAAGAGCGGTTAGGCAAGCCGCTCCTCAAAGATTTATGATTAAGGCTTATTATTTTTTGGGAAACTGACATTGATTGCTGATTTAAGCCACTGAAACCAATTAATTTGGCCGTGCTGAATAAAAAGCATGGTCAACAGCGTGTAGCGTTCTGACAGGTTGGACAGGAAGAAGCAGCGTAAACGTGAAGGACTAAATGAACCGCTGGCACCCAGCTCTTTTTTGAGGTGGTTAAAAGTTACCTCAAGTGACTGACAGCTGATGCAAAAAATGTTTCAGGGTTGACTCACCCATCTGAGCAACTGCCCCAAAATTTGGTTCGCATAAAACTAAGATATGAATATGTGTTGTTGTTTTTTAACAGAAATTTTAAGATTCACGGGTCAGCACAGAGAAAATTTGAGCAAATGAATGTGAAACATACTCTTACTCATAATTCAACATGCTGACAGTCATGGTTGAACAAAAAAAAATGTGCTCTGCGCTCCAGGGAAGTGGGCGCTGTAGCGGGTTAGACGCTGACCAAAACACAAAATGTCTCATCAGTCTGCCACTAAGCAAGTGTCTGACTGCTTAGATTCGACTTCAGCATGGTCTTTTCTTGAGGTTTGCTAATATGTGTCTCACCTGACACTTCAGTCATGAACAAATTAAAAAATTAAGTAATTTTTTGTCTTAAAAACCCACAAGTGTGCAGTACAATTTGTATTTGTTTGGCCTCTGGTTCCTGGACATTCTCCTGTCCTGACTCTGTTGTGGTTTCCTACCACCACAATCATTATGCTCAGCTCTGCACAGCACGGTGCGGAGCTGCAGCCTGCATCACTCCATTTGGTGGAGCCACAAAGAAATAATCCAATCATCTCAAACTACTATATTCCTCTATTTCAACTGTGGCCTCATTTACACAAAGATAACTATTGTGCCTGCCTGAAAATGTCGTACCATCATTCATCTCAAGCAAGAAATCAGGCAAACATGTTTCCATTTTATTTAATTGAAAAAAAGAAATCATTATTTCATCATTTTGGATTTTAGGCTACTATGCCGGCACTGTGCTGCAGAAAAATCCATCCCGCAGTCAAGTATGCCTACAAATAAGAATGTTTTGAGCCCATGTCTTCAAACTTTAAGAGATATATTTTGATACACAAACTAAACAGATAGAAGGCAAATAGTGAAGTGAAGGCCAGACAAATATGTGATAAGGGGATAGGGACTCGACTCAAGCTGTACGACTGTTTTTGCTCTCCACCAACACACACAAGCATGAACCATGTGTCCGTCTATTTGCTTTCTACTGAAGTGTTGGTAGCAGCTGCATCTTTCACATATTATCCAGGGTGTAACAAATCCAAAAACGAAAAGGTCTCTCCCAAACTGTTGCTTTAAATTATGTTTTAATTATTATATTACCATATTATATACTATTATTATTTATTAATAATTATATATTATAATTACTCTATTATTTTTACATATTTCTAATAATAATCCATCCATCCATTTTCCTCCGCTTATCCGGGTCGCGGAAGCCCAGACTTCCTGGTCCCCGGTCCCTGGTCCCCGGCCACCTCCTCCAGCTCCACTGGGAGGACACCAAGGCGTTCCCAGGCCAGCTGTGAGACATAATCCCTCCAGCGTGTCCTAGGTCTGCCCCGGGGCCTTTTCTCGGCTGGGCATGCCCGGAACACCTCACTAGGGAGGCGTCCGGGAGGCATCCGGACTAGATGCCCGAGCCACCTCAACTGACTCCTCTCGATGTGAAGGAGAAGCGGCTCTACTCTGAGCCCCTAATAATAATTATTATTATTAAATTTATCCTAACCTTAACCAAATAATGTACATTGGTCACACTGCCACAGGGCATTGCAATAAATGTTCTCATTACAACAGATTGCCAAATCATTGTAGAATGATGCAACTCGAGTAATTAAGTGTCTATCAAGTTAGCAGCCTTAGTTACAGATTTTGTTGTTTAGTGTCATGAGTGTATTCAGTCAAAAAATTCTTGTCACTACTATTAGGAAGGCAGTCGTCCAGCATCGTATCAGCTAAAAATGGCTGCTAAATCACTCCTGCACAGTCTAAAAATACAGACCTAGTTTCCTCCAATAACACAGGACCTGAATTTTCTCAGTTTCCATGTACTGTATTGTTAATTGTGTATTGAAGCTAAGATAGGAAGCCCAACAAGAGTTGATCTATTCAAACAATTTTGACTAACACTAACAACAGCCCAGCACAGATTCTCTCTATGATGCTTTCTTGAAGCTATCAAACTTTCAGATTTCCCTGCATCCCCCCTCCTGTGTGGGTGTGCCTGCAAAGTGCTGCTCTATCCGCTCTTGATAATCTCTCAGGGATTGCATCACGGTGCTGGGTGTAAACCCATGGCAGCAACACTCTGTAACATGGAAGAAATACCTCATGTTGCACAGATTCATAAACACCTTGCACACTGACTGGCTGACTGGCTGGCTGGGCAGTCTAACCGGTACACCTGACAGCATGGGGCCGAGCATCTGAGTGACCTGAGTGACGTCCAGGAGTATGCAAAAACACAGCCACACAACTGAGTCTTAACTTTGTTTAGTGTCCTCGTTGAGCTCTTAGTGGGTCCCACTCATTATCAAATTTTACGGCAAAACCCTTGTTTCGTATAGTTACAATTGATGCAATATGAACCACACATGAAGAGTCAGCAGCAATCTACATACACAATAACTTCCGTAATTATATGAGCAATTCATCAAGGGGATGTGATTGCAGGGGAAGTGGAATAGAGTGGAATGGAGAGGAGCAGAGAGGTCTGATTCCTGGAGGACTAAAGTCTCATCACAAAACTAACATGATAATTGCAGTCTAAATTGAATGGTTTAGCCTTCGCAAAGAATTTCTTATTTTTTAAGGGTAAGTGGAAAAAGTTAGATTGACAGACATAAACAAAAAAGAGATAGCGTGTGTAATAATAACATCCTCATTAACTTTTTGTCTTGTCTTCATTGTTGAATATTGTTAATCTTTAACACAATTTGGAATTTGTGTCGGCAGTATGTTTGGGTAAATCCTTATTCTTCAACATTAAGCTAACAAATTTGCAGTTCATATATCAACTTATGAGAAATATACAGGAAATATATGCCTGCATTTCATTTGAATGTAATTCATAATTTCATCATGAATATTATGTGAAGGCGAGGAAATCAGTATGTCCTCCACTTCACCTCAGTGGCAATGCTGCCTTCACATTCACATCTCGGGTTCTGCTCATTGTCTGATTGCAGCAAAGAGAAAGTGCAGAAAAGTCCTCTGTCCCATTCTCCTTCTACGCCCCCCCTTCTTCTGCTCTCGCTGCCCGACCACAGGATTCATATTCATCCTTCAATAACGTTTAATTAGTAATGCCAAATTCATTAACCTACACTGCTGTTATGCTGGCCTCAGCCATAAATTGCCTTAATGTGAGCAGACGTTTTGCAGCTGTAATAAGGGACATAAAACTCAAAGGGAAACAGATACTGTTCCCCTGTAGTCATGGATCATTATAGCCAGGCAGTGTTTTAGAGCTAGCTGGATCATTTTAAGAGAAGCAGCCCTGCATGGCTTGATAAATCTTGGATAATTGAGAAACTTTATTGTGAAAATGCATTGCAATAATGCCTGAGAAACATATTTTTAAAGATGGAATTAAAACATGGCGTTCACCGCAGCACTGTTACTGAGTCAATAACTTAAGAATTCAAATATTACAGCGATTTATGTCGGGGGTCGTTTTTAAACACAGTTTATAGTAGTCAAAGCCTCACGAAAACTGCAGTTACACATGAAGAGTTGAATTTGGTTTTGGGTTTTTTGTGCTATGCACTTCCGAAAATAGTGACTAAAACTGAGAGGGCCTTTTTGGAGTTAGAGTTACATCTACTGAAATTACTGTGCACCAGTCGGAGGAAGGGGTGTGGAAATGAATGCCTGCAAATGAGGAGTAGCTGTGACCATGCAGTTTGTAGTTACTGCGGCCTGCATCAATGTAGCCAGTACACTTTGTAATGTGTAGTTGTTGGACTAAACTGAATGCATCACCACAAATCAGATACCAAGGAAGCTGTTTTTTTTTTCCACATGAACATTTTAGTTGTAAAATTTGTAGACCTGCTAACTCGAAAAATGAAAAGATGCCTTGTGATTTTCCAAAAAATTACATGAAATTAAATGTAATTTACATTAAACGCAAATCCAGAACAACCAGGTCTGCCATGTGTGGGACTTCCTGTCTTTGTGAGAGTGATAGAAGTTTTGCACCCTGGTGCGGCATTTGGGGGGGGTGAGCACTTGACAAGGTGTGGTGAGTTTTCGAGGCTTGCCATATGGTCATCCTTTGAGTAGCGGCTAAATTTGGGGATGAATACCGCCTCTTTTCAGATTTGGGCGCATGCAGACACTATGTAGCACTTTTAGTGCAGGAGGAACTTTTGTTGTGCGCGGGGCTGCATTGGGCTACGCCCTCTGCCACCATTTCTGACTCTGTGAACATGTTCATGGTGGGTGCACGTCACGGCACGCGTTTCTGCACTTCTCGTGTTTGGCTATCAAATGAGCATGCACAGCTCATGTAGACCGTGACGGTATCTTAGTTATTGTATTTTCCAAACTACATATTTGAACATGCTACATGCTTCTACATGTTTCCACATGCCAGAACGGTGAACGTATGCAGAATTTCTGCTTTGATATCATGTGAAACCCAGCAATTGCAGCTGGAAGTAATCAATGCCTTTCAAAATTCATTTAATTACAAATGTCGATCCAAAATGAGAGGAGGAGCATTACACGGAGGTGGGCTGTCCGTCCTCCAAACAAGTTGTATATAGACTATACCATACTATACTGTGCCCCGCCCCGCTTTAACTGTGTATTAACCAATGAATGTTGTATTTTGGTGTGTCTTCTACTCTGTTTACTTGCTTTTTCAACTCCATTCTTCTGTAAAGTGTCTTTGAGTATTTTGAAAAGCGCTATACAAATAAAATGTATTATTATTATTTTTATTATTATACTGTAAGCTGACCAATCACCTAATGGTCTACATCCCTGAAATGCAACAAAATGTATGGCTATTGTTTTTGTTATCTCTTCTGGGATGAACTTGTGAGTTTGTTCGTTGTACTCCTAAAAATCTTACACAATTGACAACGTTCTTGAATTACATGTTACATTTTCTGCTCATTTCTTCTTCATATGAACCTAGTTGGCGTAAATGCCACTTTGCTGAAGGGGAGGGGGTGTCTAAAAGTGTCACCTTTTAAGTCCTGGACATGAGCACGTTCTTACATTTAATTAGCCATGATTCTCTTGGCTCGGATGCTTTGTGATGAGCTGATCGAACTTTCAGTAAATAGAGATGTGCTGCCACAGCTACTTGTTTCTCTTGAGGCCTACCCCTGGAATAACAATAATGAGGCCATTATCAGCTATTGCTCTTTGAAAGCATGTCCTGCTAACAAAACAGAAGACATAGTTGTTGGGGTGCTTTCCATGCAATCAACAACCCATTGTTGCTCACTTGAGGACAATGAGAGTGAGGGATGAGGATCATAATGATTGGTCTATTCTGTCAAGAAGACTCTTTACAAAGTGTTCACTGAGGAAGGATGGACTTGATAGACTACAGATTGTCTTGAAACTGTCAACTGTCAGCTTCACAGAAAAAAAATGTCTGTTCTCTTTTTTTGCTTGTCTTGGCGCTCAAATGACCTCCAAGCTGCAATAAGGAAGACGCATGCATTTTGAGAAATGTCATAAGGTAGTCAAAAGGAGGGAGAATATATAGTTACACTTAAAAGAACATTTCAAGAGTTTGGCATCACGAATAGATGTGCATATCAAAATGTGTGATTCCACACATAGACTGAAACAGTCAAATTACTTTACTAATCACGAATGTCAGCTGAGTTTTATTGAATATGTCATCATGACTCCATCAGTTAATTGCGCATCTATGTTCCAACAATAACTGCATTACATATCTGGTCCAACCCCTTTGGGAATGAAGACAATGTTAAATGAAAACATATATACAGTTGTGCGCATGAATATATATATGCATGTAAACGTCCTTTGGGGTGAGAGTTGTAACAAGCAGAGCACTGCACTATTAGCTAAGCTCCATTGTGAGCCAGTGAGAGAGACAGAGCTGGAGGGCAGGAGGAATGCTAAGTGGGCCCCTTAGCCTAGTCAACCTTCAGTGGGTTTCATTTATCTTCATCTTGTTAGACTAAATTAATTAACAATCTCAATGTTACACACTTTCTCCTTTCATTACATCAAATAATGGCAGAAATGCAGGGGGAGAAGGGGGGGTCCAGCCCATTGGGAGGAGGCAGAGACTGAAGACATCTCTTTTCCTTGCTCTCTCTCTTTACTTACCTTCCTCTCTCTGTTTGTATAGCTGCCTGTCTCTCTCTCATTTTCTCAGCCTCATTATACAAACAACATTGGCTTTATACAACTATAGTATACAGAATGGTTATAAAACTAAATAATGAGGCTTCTGATAAACTAATAACAAATAGAAAGAGTTTTGAAAATCGACAGTTTTGTCATTAATCAGATTTAGTTTGTATTTTCATCAACCTTCTCTCAGCTGCATACAATTAGAGCTATTTTACAAAACTCACTCATGTTAAAGCCAAAATGACGACTTGCCACGTTTAAGAATAACAGACAAGAGATGCAAACTTTCCTTTGACCTAATTTGGTTGCTTGAGAAAAGATGCTGGGATTCTTCACTTGAGGAATTTCTTAACTGCCACATCCCTCCACTTCGAGCCTTCTCTTCCCAATCACCCACAACCCATGGCCCGCTCCGGTCCAATCCAAGAGAAAGGGCTAACCTGAAGTAAAGCCTTCCTTTAATCTTGGCCTGATTGTTGAGGCCAATCTCCATGATATATCTTTCTACAGGTGCTTGTCCTTTAATTAAAACGCATACCGACCAAAGAATGTGGACAACAGGGGTCTTTTTTTTAGTGGATCCCTGTTGAATTTGACAGATGTCCTTGCAAGATCACTGCTGTATATTACACACCAAAGTATCCAAAGTACAATTAATTACAAGGGTTTATAAACATTTCTATTCAGTTTGCAGCATCCCTTCAAAGAAGCCGAAGTGAATATCAGCAGCCTGCTCTTAAAAATGTAGTATGCCTGAATAAATCTTGTCAAATCATAGCAGATACACCACACAGAATACATCGGTACTTCCATGCCTAAAGGGAACACATTCAATGTATTTAATTATGGGAAATGTATAGAAAAGGTGTGTACATATTGGATTCCAATTCGGTTCCTGTCTTAGGTATATGTCTTTCAATATGATTCAGTAGATGAATAGGATACATGTCAGTGCATGAATGTTTTTTTTTTTCAGCTGTATTTCCTCAATGACGTTTTAGCCGGCAAGGGTAATGGTATCAAATTGTTCTTTCTTTTTAAAATACCCCCAACTGTTCATAGACGGAAAAATGCTGTTAATTTAATCAAATAAGTGACCTTTTGAAAAAGAAATCAAAGAGGATTCATTAGCTTTAGTAAAGTTTGGCTGACAGAGGCTTTGAAAGGCAGATGTTGCTGCTGTGGCTTCTAATGAGCCAACCCTAATTAGGGAGCAACACTGGAGCCTAGAGAAGGTGGTTTACTAGGAAAGGAGCCAATGGTAAATACATTCTCTTATTTACTTTCACTATGTCTAATGACAGCATACATTTTTAATTAGAATCACATGCAAAAAAAATGTAAATCTTTATGGTGAGCTAAGGACAAACAGAGAACACCGCAAGAAAGAAGTGTACATGGCAAACACGATAGGCAGGAGCTGTCCTAGCACAGCAGCCCTGGTTTAGTTGGTTAGAGGGGGAGGGCAGATAGGGATAGTGGTCGGACAAAAGCATGCGGTGTAAAGACCAGAAAGCCTGATCTGCTGATCCCTTAAGACGTGAAGGGGAAAGAAAGGGGACACCCCATCTGCATCCATGCCTTACGCTTATGTGTGCTTTCAGTCTGACTGGTGGCTATCAGGGTTGAGCATGCCTGTCTGCAACCACATGGACACACTCATCACACACAGGTTGGGTAAATATGTTAGAATCCATGTCTAACATAGTTCAAATATACAAACAAACACGGCACACACACACACAGGACAAAGTCTAAAGCTGACAATGTGTGGAGAAATTTAACCCCTGTTAGCCCACCGCCACCCTTGCCCGACCTGTGATCCTGAATGGCAACAACGGAAAAGTAACTAACCTCAGTAAAAAGCTGCTACGAAGAAAGCCTTCCATGTCAGCGTGTGGGGTTCTGGCAGGAGAAATCACAAAGAACCATTTTCACTATGGAAATGGGTAATAATCAAGAAACAGAAAAGCAGTGAAAAGTGGGGAATTCAAATGGAAGAAAGAAAAACACACAGATCATACATGTTCCTCTTATAATATGGTGTGTTTTTAATTAAATCAAAAATACAGCTACGCATCCGTACACTCATTTTTACAAACTGACATCATTAATTATACCTTGTTGCATCAAGGGAGTAGATTTGCATACAACGTCGGTTTGCACAGCGAGCCTGATGATATGTTTGCAACACGTAAACTACCGATCATGATACAGAACCTTCCCACAACTGTGTACAGATATATATACATGAACATCCAGCACTCTAACCGCAGATCCCAGTGCAGCTCGAGTTTATTCAGATCAGCCAATGGTGGTCCAGCTGCAGCACATGTGTGGCGAGGGTGCTGCGGCTTCTGGGAGCTCAGGCCACAAGGGATGCAAGATGGGCCGCGGAGCGTCACTGCAGGAGGATGTGGTCATGATGTCACCGCTTGTAAGGGTCATTCAGAATACTTATCCATAAAATACAGGACATGTCCGACAAAATGACTTCCAACATTTGGTGCGGTGAATGTCCGCTTTTATTGTGTTATGTTTCTTTAGAAAGGACTTGTATGTCAACAGATTTTGCGATAAACGTCTGTCAAGACATCCATGAGATCAACAATACAACAACAATACTCAACTTCTGGAATATATGAAGGGATTTGCACTTTGGTACGACATCCCTTCACTTGTTTTACATTTAAGGCCTATTCACTCCACAAATTATAGTTCCATCTGTTTTGAAAGTAAGCCCGATTCATGATTAACATAAGCGCAAACGACATTCCAGCCCTTTAACACTATTAAGAGTTTTAGTGATATGTGTGTAATTTGGCATTTTCTCTCCTTGCTGTCTTGGCTCAAGAGACAATGGAAAGAATGAGCCGGGCCCAAGGACACTGTGCCTTTCAGTCTGGCCAGCACTTAGCGAGGCAGTGGATCCACAAGGCCCAGAGGGCTCAGCCGAGACTTTTCTCACAATAAGGTGTCTGGGGAGGCGGGAGAGCCACAGCCAGGGGTGCTGCTGCTACGCTCTTTTTCTTCCACTCAACTGGACCGACCGCACATAATACCATCACCACACAAGCGCACACCCAGCCGGTGACAACGTGAGAAAACACCCGTCAAACAGTGCAGAACAGATCAAGCGTGTCTCTTCACTTCTTTGAGTGCAAAAAGCAAACGTTCTCCACTGATGGCACAAACAAAACATTGACTAAATCATAACTGACAGTGTTTATATATATATATACATTCACATAAGGTGTATTGAGAAACAGATACACAAAGAAAATGTGGAACAGATTAGGCTATGTTGGGGTTCTATCTATATATCATCATCCCATTATCCCTTGTTCTTTCACTCTTGCTCTCCCTGCCTGTGTTTCCTCAGCTGTGTCGGCTGTCTATGGTCCGTTGTGGTCAGGAACAACTGAACTTAGCGTATGGAAGCAAAGGTGCGGTTTGGAACTCCAGCTACCAAATTCAGGAAAATGTGAGTGAGCTCCAATATATTTGCTCCTTTGAGAGAAAAAAAGAACGCAAGAATGGCTTTAAATTAAGGCTTAACCACAATTCAAGGGCGGGGAGAATCGACATCACAAAGTTGGCCTGCGCTGGTTTGAGTAGCGGCGCGGCAGCCCTTTCGAAGAATAAGCCTCTGCCAGCTCCCTCTGCCTCAGTCTCCCAAGTCTCCCACCATCTGCAACAAATGTGCTCTATTAAAGCAGTACCATATGGACAACAAGCTAGCTATTAACACGGCTTCAGCGCATCCCCTTAACCTAGGCCAGATTTCAAACTTGCAGTCAAATTGACTGCTGATTTAATGCATCACCAGAAGCCATGTGGGTCTTGGCATGGGATAGTACTCTCAGTCTTCAGTCATTAACAGGCTCACAAAGTGTGTAGTGCACAGTGAAATGCAGATCGTGTCATTGGTATAACTCCTATCCAAGATATCGCTATCCAAAGTGAAGGATGCTGAGAACAGGACTGGTCCAAAGCAGGGTTCAAGAAAACTGAGCAGTGCAGAGTGGAAACTGTTTTCGGAGCAGATGTATACTTAAGGTGGCTGCAGGAGCTCTCTAACTGCTGCCCTGTGTCTCAGTCCTTCCACACTGATGGATAGACTATTTGCTCCATCTGCATGGATCCAAAGTGACAGTGATTAACCCTACAGGGTGTAAGTGGCGGTGCAGGGAGGGGGAGAACTTAAATCCCAAGTGGGCCCAAGCGGCCATGTTGACGCCTCTCCCCTCTCTGACTCATGGGGGGACCCACCCACCCGGGACCCACCCACCCGGGACCCACCCACACAAAGCCATGCTCTCTTTTCCTCGACCATGACGCCACGACCATGAGTCCTCTGTTCTGTGGCCCAGAGACAACAAACACGCATGCACACCAAATCAATTACAGCTCTGTGGTTTCAAGCCGACCCTGATGCTCACTCAAATTGTGTTGTTTATTTTTTCTGCTTAGATACTGTACAGTGTTAGAGTGAAAACCAATTGCTTTGTTCAGAGGCGTGCGCGTTTATAGTGTTGACTTCTATTTGTCTATTTTTTCAAAGTCAGAAATTATGCATATGCTTTTTGTGATGTCATAACATAATACTAGGGCTATTTGATTTATTTTAATCATATTAATCAGTTTTCAAATTAATTGTCATGATTAACCACAACTATATCTGAAATATGGCCATTTTTACTGTATTTTATGAACAGAAAGATAAATTACAGGATTATTTTTATTATTTATTTTATTTATTATTATTTATTTGTATCCATTAACAGCTGCAAATGAACTGAAAATTGAAATCAAGCTAAAAGATACCACACATGTCTGAAAATCTATTTGCCTAGCATTGGTTTCGTTAACAGTAGCATTACGAGCAATGAGGTGTTGCCTTCAATGCCACTTCTTCGGTCTGGTTTTAGGATAAACCACTCAACTGAATTGACACTTGCAAAAGTGACAAACGATCTTCTTTGATCTATGGATTGTGACACGTCCTCAATATTATTATTACTATATCTCAGTGGTGCGTTTGATACTGTCGATCACTCTGTCCTACTGGAACGCCTTCAAACGCATATTGGCGTTACTGGTCTGGTACTATCTTGACTTAGGTATTATCTCGGGGATTGGACGCATCATGAAAGTTATGTATGATAATTGGACCTCGGAGTACTGTGGTGTCAATTGCGGAGTTCCACAAGGATCAGTGCTTGGTCCTCTTTTGCTCAATATTTACATGCTTTCGCTCGCCGACATCATTCGCAAAGATAAAATTAGCTTTCACTGTTATGCTGACTTGGCTGGCGACCAGTCCAGGGTGTACCCCGCCTCTCGCCCGAAGACAGCTGGGATAGGCTCCAGCACCCTTGTGAGGAAAAGCGGTAGAAAACGAATGACGACATGGGACTGATCTAACCTTGAGGCGTGTCTCATTGATATTAAACAATGGATGTCCTGTAACCTTTTACTCTTACACCCTGACAAAACTGAGATGTTGATCATGGGCCCAGCTAAACAGAGTTGCCTGTTTCAGGACACCACTCTCAGTTTTGACAAAGTCATCATTACCCAAAGTGACTCAGTAAAAAAATCTTGGTGTGATATTCAATGCAATTCATTGCTTCCCACCATCTCTGCCACATCTGCCCTTATATTTAAGTGAAATGACTGACTGATGACAGTTTAATTAAATACAGACTCTTTGGGTGGAAAGGAGGCATGTGTGACAAGGTACTGTGAGCTTGTCCAAGCAATCTATAAATCCACATAGTCGTTGGCAACAAGTCACAGAAGGATACTGATAATTGGTCAAGCACACAAATCCACACACGCTTACTGTACTACAGCATATTAATTCTTCATGTACGCACACTTTCACTGTTACCCTGACTGATGTCAGTACACATCAATTGACCTCAGTCCACCAACATTGATGTACACACACACACACACACACACACTTGATGTAGACACACTTTTGCATGAAGCCACACACACCTCAGTCAGAGCTGCCAGATGAGTAGTGAATTAATTTGTTAGCCACTCCAACATTAGCAAGGTGTGTTGAAAGGTGTCTGCTCATGTTTCAAATTAAACGCGCTGCTGGTCAGCATTAGCACCTCGCCACCCGTCGGCAACTGACACTTGGGGGGGAAGGGGGGAGAATTGGAGGGAAAGAGCGGAGCCCATCCGCAGTTCACACTAGAATAATTAGAACATGTCAGGAGGAATTAATTTCCTCATTTTTCAAAAGGATACACAGAAATTACCATGTTATTATATGACAGGGTCCCAGGGAGTATTGGATTAAATTTGATTTCTTGCGCAGCCCACACAACAAATTAAAGTCATAAATAAGATGGAAAGAAACGGGGCACAGAGCATATGTTTATGGCGATGAGTGAAGCCAAGGGACCAGAAACAACTATCTTCATTTCATTTTATTTAAATCAGGCCGACACCGTGTGTCTGAATGACAGCAGTTGCTAATGGCTCCCGATTAGAGGTTCCTTGATATTAACGCAGAGATTCCTTCATTGCAGCATTCAAAAGTAAAGTGCTTGTGCTGTAACATTAACCTGTTTAGCTCAGAATCACTCAAACTATATTTTATTTCATTTATATATAAATTATAATATTGCCTTAATCAAGTATAGGATGACACACTTTGTCGTTTGTATGTAGAAGAGAACATCTATAAGTAGTTTACATTTTAATAGGCTGTTTATCCAATGTAAAAACACATAGCAGGCATCGTGTTCATCCATTCTTAGATTACTTAGCTTATTGCTACAGTTTCGTAAAGGCTCTCAAAATGGGTCAGCATTAGAGACGAGCACTCCCCTGGGCACCACAAACTTTAAATAATTTGCAAATCAATTAAGTGGCTACTCTAAACGCAACAGGGACTTCACACTCAAGGGTCACGGTGCATTATCAGTCTGAGACGATTCATGGTGTTTTGGGAGAAAAGTTCATGGTTGAACTCATTAATTCATTTTAGCAGACTTTTAGTTATGCATTAGTTTCCACAGCTGGGGTAGCAAGAAGATTAATGACATGTTCTTTGCTCCTGTTTTTCACTGTATAGTGCTCCTTAGTGAACTCTTGTCTAACACTACAAGGGATCATACCTTGAGATACAGGACAGCAGCCAAATCTATATTGGATTTTTATTCATCAAATAAATCAGGTTTATCATTCATTTAAATAATAACAATAAACCTTGAGGTTAGATCATTTTCCATGTTTAATCACCACTGCAAAGAGAAGCCAGACAACACCACATCTAATCCACTGAGAGCATATTTTACTTTAATTGCTTCATCATTTTATCGTACATCATGTAAAACACCGATCTATTTATCAGACGCATGTTTAGGACGATGTATTGAGTTCAAGTGTGGAGTTTACATTCCTGTCCCACAATAAGAGATATGTGCAACAATTTGTTCTGTAAATTTGTTCTCAGATCATTTGTGGTAATTAAGGTTGTAAAATTAAAACAATTGTTTGGTGCGCTAGTGGTTTCTGTTAAGCTACTGATCACTAATCACAGCGGGCTGTAAGTACTACAGAAGCCGTTTGATGCATAATACATGAAAAAAATGGCATTTATTTTACTGGGAAGTGCTGTTAAATTAATTTCTGACATAATTCCTCCACTCCATCGTCCCTTTCATCTACTGTATGCCAGAGGTCTAAGAATGGGGGCTGCAATTACATGCTGGATATTTGACAGATATACATGACTCAATAGCTTGAGACAAAAAATGCATTGTGGCACAGTGTTGAATGTATATTCACTTACTAGACAATGTCTGTTGATGATGAGATAAAATATATAGTACATATGCAAACAACAAAGGCCAAAGAAGACAATGCACTGAATGTACATGCTAAATACTGATAAACAAAATAAATAAAATAAGATTAAAATATCAGGCATAAAAAAAAGGGTAGGAAGATGTGTAGAAAATATGTTGCAGGAGATAATAGTGGAAAGTTTATCCATGTAAAATGTTGTAATTGTGCATACATTGTGTGTCAATCCAATCGTCCACCTCATTTGATGCAGGTGTTCAGTGTGGGTGACAAACAGCAGGAGACTAGAAGGCATGTGACAGGAACAGAAACAGCTCAAGAGGCAAATTGATACTTACAAAAACTGAAAGACTCGCTCCCCAGTTTCCAGCTACTCACTGGCAAATTGGTTTTGAATTCATGTAAATGACCTGAAAGGTAATCACAAAAAGACAAAAAGATGGCTTCTTTAATTTCTGTTTGTGCAACACAGCATTTGACAGTGCAGTCAGTATATTCAGTGACTGGTATGAAGTCATTGATGCGCATTAGGTAAAAGAATACAACAGGATCATGGTACATGGTTTAAAAACAACACGGGCCTTTGATAACAGTGTTTGCCGAGATTGGAACAAACAGAGACAGAACAAATGGAAGAGAATCAGGGCCACGTTGACTGTTGGATGAAGGTCAGTTTGTAATACAGTGCCCGTTGTTCTTTTTTACATTTGAGGGTGAATTCTTCCAATGATGCTCTTGATTTATTTAGGAGTCTTAGTCTACTAGTTTAAATGTGTCTGTTAGGAGATCCAAGTCCAAACGTTGGTAATTTCATCTTCCCACTTGCACATCGACATACAATAGTAATTTTAAAAAGTGTTATTCATGCCTGAAATAGCAACAGAAGCTTCCTCTATTCCACAAACATGAAGGACTGCCTGTTTTTAATTGCTTGTGTAAGATGTCAATATACTGTTCAATAAAGTTTTACTCTTTAAAAGAGAGAAGCCCTAGCTACACACAAACATTGACAACAGAAAAGTATTTTTTCTTAAAGCTCAGTTTTTAATCGCTGAAAACCTTTTTGTGGACAAAAGTTTTTTTTAGACACTTGTGTTCATGTAGACAGTGCCTACAGCTCCCTTGACAAGAAAGGAAAAACTGATCAGAGCAACCATGTTGGCAGATAAAATCGCCAGAAGCGATTTTCTGTTAATTTCCTCACATTATCTTGTTTTTCCACAATAAACCGCTATCTCATTACCAGCTGATTTATACAATTAGGCAGTATCAGTACTGCCAATTAAGAAGGCCAAGGGTTTTTTTTTTGTCACGCTTAACTGATCTGTCACTAATTTGCACTACAGCACCACAGCATCCAGCCAATGCTCGTCCTCAACAAGAAGACCAGATAAATGTTCTGCCAGCGTATTGTTATCTGAGTGCAGCATGGACTGTGTGGGCAGCTGAAGGATAAACACAACCAACCAGATAAAGGCAAAGATTTACAGACAGGTCTGAATGTAGTAGCCTTGAGCCTTGAGGTGACAATGGGGGAGAGGGGAGCCAGGAGTGACCTCGGCTCAATGGGAAGCTGTTGCATGAATAGCACCTCTGCCTTTCAAGCAAACACAATTTCACTATTTTGAACTGTTTTGAGCGGCAACCACCCACCTCTGGATTTGCACTCCATTAACTTATATTCAAGCTACAGATGCCCTCAAAATTACTGATATGATGACAAACCTAAACCTGCAGTTTGCAATGGACCAACAGGGAAATAAGGAAATACACACATATAACCAGTGTTACAAGCAGTGTTGGGCAAAGCAGTTATTTTCTAAAAATAATTTCCAGTGTATAAGCCACTACTTTTTCTTAAAATGTGAACCCTGCAGCGTATTTGGCCATACGGCTAATTTATGACCATATTCTAATTTAGTCACGTCTCCTATACTCGCAAGTCGGTGGTGAAATGGTAGCTCTTTATTTAGCAGCAGCCAATCAAGGGAAAGTCACGACAAACTTGTCAACCCCATACCCGCCATTGGCCAATGAACTGCCCAGGTGGGAAAAAAATGCATCATGGTAAGCAGTTGAAATAGTTGTTTTTTTAGTTCAAAGTCACACTGGTACTTGTCTTGTATATTTCCGAGCTACCTTTTGCGTGTTAAGTTGCTGTGTGATGATTTTAGCGTTTGAATAATCACCTCCTGCAATTTCCGATGGGTTGATAAGCTCATTATGAACTTTCTCATGGTTCATGATTGGCTCCTGTCAGATAAAGAGCTGCCTGGTCCTCACAGACTTGTCCATGCCACAATCTGGGGTTTTAAGATGTGGACACGCATGACTTATAAATAAATAAATGTGTTTTAAAAATTGAGACACTGTATTTAATTATATTACTTAAGGTTTATAGATTTTTATACAAGACTCCACTGAATTTAAATTTTATATTGTCATATCATGATACAGCTCAAAAATACAGTGATATATGGGTAGGACCATATTGCCCAATGGTCAAATTTTACAATGGGGGGGTTAAATGTTTTTGAGTGCAACTGTATTTATGCTGCCCGACAAACATGGTGACTTGCATGGAGGGCAATTCAGACATATAAGTGTATGCCTAATTCCTGTTTTGCTTCAGTAAACAGGAGCACTCATAATTACAGAGAGTTTACTAACCTCTGAATTCCTCATCTGATGTAATTGACAACAATAGCAGGGGAAAAAAATAAATGGGCAAATGTATTGCTTATTCATGACTTATTTAAGTCAATTATTTTGTCTGAGAGATAACAACAAAAGAATTTGTAATATCAAATAATGAGCGAGCCCAGATGATGTCATAATGAAATGCTGCAATCCCTGCAGAGTAATAAGAGTCTGTGTCAACCGGCCTATTGTAGCAGCATGCAGACGCTTTTTCCCGCTGTGAATTAGACCTACAGGCAGGAAACATTAAAGCAGTCCTAATTAGAAGGCTGGGGACTTATTAAAAACAATTGAAGTCAAGTGCAAATTATTAGTTTTTACCACATTTTTCCAAACCAATTGTCAGAACACTTTTGCTAATATAATAATACATTAATTCCTTTTTACATTAGAATAGAGGCAGTAGGAGTTGCCATATTCAAAATAGAAAAAGGGCCGCTACCTAGATTAGATTTTGCTGTTGAAATGACTTGAAACATTTTTAACAGGCTGATGGCTGTGTCATTAAAGCAGCAGCAGGGACTGACGGCACACAGCCACCTGTGGCATTTGTCTCAAAAAAGTGTCCTTTTCTCTCCTGTTCATGGGTCAAATCTTTATCTCACACATCTACACACACAAAGAGCACACATGGAAATGACCCAGAATGACTCATAAATGTAGCAACATTATCCAGACTCTACAGTCATAGTATAAGTTTCAGCACTGCTCTTGACCAGCGTTTTGCCGTGAATTTGTTACTGTACTGACACTTCAGGGGTGCCGCAAGGCTGGGAAAAGTTAGAACCATTCCAGTAAGGGGCCCCCAAAACATAGGTATACCTTAAAATATGATTTTGCTATCTGGGTTAACATTTTATATATATACTTATACAATGATCTCTTTTTAATTTGTTTTTGGCAATAAAAGTTCAATCCACATTGACAAAAAGTAAACATCAACTCATACTCAGCTTACTTTCTCACTGTCGGAAGTTCGATTAGCAGCGTTGAAAAAATGTTTTTCTTTATTTTCTTCCCCGCAGTCGACTGGCGCCTCACAGGCAGGCCAGCTGACTAGGGATCAGTGCACCCTGCCTCTCGGCCAATGCTCCAGCTCTTCTCAACTGCCTACGATAAGTGGTTTAGATAATGGATGGATATCTTGAATGAGTTTATAAAACATAGGGTAAGGGCTGTTCCTTTGTACTGGTGCCTCCCATGTTGAGAATGCTCATGCATCTTTAAAGTACACATCAAGCCTCAACAGTTTGCCTCCTGGGATTTGCTGTTTGAACTGAAGCTTCTTTTAGGGCTTTTTGAATAATAACAGTTTAATGTGCATGTTTGGTGTTCTCTCTGTACGCTTACTTTCTTTGTGCGTTTGCAGCCGGCATGTTACATTTGATTTTACCTGTGCATATGAAGTTTTACATGCTTCATGTACCTTCACAGTAATTACAAATGAGGATTTTTTAAAGTAAATATATGCCAGTGTCTTTACGTATGTATGCTTGCTTAGTTATAGTATTCTACTATTATCTATTTTTATGTTAATGTAATGAAAATAATTGTAACCCGAGCCAAGAACCACCTGAGGAATTCTGCTAGTGGTCACCTGGTAAAATAGCGTGTACATATGATACACAATGTCCATTATGTCTGTGGACTGTGTTATGACAGCATTTTGGACAGTACTATAGAAGCGTGGATATTCTTCCAAAACTCCAAACCAATCCAGCACTCCTTGAATCTAACTAAACACACGTGACTACAATAGCAGTAACCTATGCCATCAGAATGATGCACCAAACCTGTGTAATTATCTTTGCAGAAATTGCAGCCACACAGTCGGACAATTTTAATGCAATGGGTTGGACCTCTGACAGCCAACTCCAAAGGCAATTTGAGACATATGGTAAAAAAAAACATAGAATAATGTCTGTATTCAAAGCAAGACTTCACTTTTTTTGCTGTATTTCTGCCAACCAACCCCCATTTTAGTTGGAGTTATTCGGCGTCAGCGACAGGCTAGTCACATGCAAACAGTCGTTTCATTCACCAGCACAGCATTAACTGTCACTGCCTTACTCACCTCTCTTGTGTCCTTTTCATCTTTGTGCTGTGTGTCTCTGAATGAACTCATCCTGACACTGAAGCACCAAAGACCAGACACTTACAAAATGTCTTGCACCGATGTGCCAAGAATGTCTCTCAGAGTGACACTTCAGTGAAACTATCTTTGTTGAGTATACAATTGCCATTAGTCTTTTTGGCTGAATGACAAAATTAAAGCAAAGGGGAAATCAAATGTGCTCAGAAGCCGTTTACTTTGCCTGGTCAAAGCTCTCATGTGCTGCTCTGCAAATGCATATACGTATATATTTTCCCTCTGCATTAAATAAGAATAAAATAAGATTCAAGCTGTAGTGCTCCTAAGAGGAAACCATGCAACCTATCAATTCTCTTTGATTTCCACACATATTCTTCACTCAAAGCTTGTAAAGACAGAGAACAAAGGAAAAGGTGTGTCTTTCTTGCACAGCAGTGAGATCTCTTCGCTTGACTTCCAAGTTACACACTGATATTTTATTTCCCCTTTTATTTTGCCTCTGTCTCTGACTTGCAGTGTGTGGTGTGTGTATCCGTCTATGTGGATGGGGGCTGCTGGATTATAACAAGTCTTTCCCTCTCACCCAGGTAATGTGTTTATTTTCCTGAGCCCATCTTCTAGCTTACTGTGTGCCAGTGTTTCTCCCCTCTTATCACCTGGCCCTCGCGGGGCACTTTAGTCCCACAAATCCTGTTCACCACATACTGGTTTTAGAATCTGTGAAATGAATGCTCGAGAAGCGTGGCCACAATGTCTGCCTGTGTTGCCACTGGTCTAAAATGGGCTTGCTGTTGTTTTTTTTTTTTTTTTTGTCCAGGGAGATGCATAATGGAAGTTTTTAACACCTCAAAAGAGGCTGGGTCTTTGTGGAGCCACACTAGAAAAGGCTTCCAGTCTCCAGAGGAGGCAGACACACTGAGTGCCGCAGGACAAAGAGCTAGACTAGCGGGATCGGCAGGGGCATCACTCTGCACACAGCCACACACTTGAACCTACTGTACATATATACAGTAAATGCACTCACATACAAAAGAAATAAATAAACTTACATAAACATTGAATCAAGTTACACAGTACATCAGTAACATTTGAAGCGCAAAAATTACTAATTTAACTTACAACATACTGTTGCGCGCTCAAATAGTGGTCGCTGCTGAAAGTCAGTACACACTGTGTTTCAAGCCTCAGGTACATTTTCCACTCTAATTAAAGTGACTATATGCCGCAGGTTTGACCACCAACATTTGAACATAGTGCCAGTATGACATATTGCCTTTTCCTGCCTTGAGTATATAAACATATATAAACTGACGTAACACACACACACACACTATTCATGTTTTTGTCAGCTAATGATAACAATTTGGTGTAATTTAAGTTTAGCTACTAATATTAGCTGTCATTTAATGTCTAATCCATCATAACCACACAGTGACTCCAACTTGTCGGTCACTTCTCTGATATTACACTGTGTATATGCACACGGTACGGACATGCACATGTGTACCACACAGCCCTGAGTGACATTTTATTCGGCATGAAGGTAAATTTCCAACAGTGTTTTTTCAGTTTAATTCATAATTGATAAAAATATATTCATTTTTTGTACAATCTATTATTTTGGTACTCTTAGTAACATATAAACCCTGATTGGACAATGTTTTCTTCAAATAGCTTAGCAGAGCTTGAACTACATTACATTGATTTTAGCATCCTTAATGTACAAAATGTGGTCCCCTGCATTGTTAGTGGAAAAAAATTTGGAAACGCCTTCCCAAAAGTTAAGTATTTTAGAAAATCACTCCCTATGCTGCTTAGATAAACATTGAGAGGCAAATATTTCTGCCTTGTGCATGGAAGATGCAACCTCTATCAGGAGCAACATAATCAACCTGCAATTGTCTAATGGCTCCAAGTGGTTTCCAGTGACACACAGCATCTGTATTCAAATGATCCCCTATTAGAAGCACGGCTTAGCGTGAATATTTTCCAACAGCGTTGCAATGAAAATCAATCACATGGTGAATTAAACCAGAAAGGAAACAACTGATCCATAAATGATCAAGTTACAACAAGGCCGTTGTGTCTGCAAATTAAGCTGTGGTTTTATTTTTTCCAGAAGAAACGGGCACGGACAATTTAGGACTGGGCATAGTTTCCACAAACGACTTTTATTGCTGTGCAAAGTAGTCTTAGGTTGACGAATAATCATTTTCCAACTGAGGACAGAGGTGGAAAACATTTGTGGTAGAGTCGGTGACATCATTTCATTGCATGTTGATGTGCATCCTGAAGAGAACCTAAACTCAATAAGGTGATGCATTATTATTGGACAGAATGAATGACACCCAAAAAGCAAGGGTGAAGGCAATTAAAGAAAGCAGTATGTGAAAAAATGGCACACATGTGGCCGTGGTTTCAATCTGACAGTGAAGGGAGCATGCATTACTGTGGCTCCACCGACCCCAATACAGCCATTTACACAATTAACGCTATAACCTTTTTATTATCTTCTAAAGTTGGAGAGTTTATTTTTCTTTTTTTTTTTTAACCACCAATTAATAGAAGCATTTGCAAATGAAAATTAGTGCATTTAGGGATTGTTTGAGAATATTTCTGCCTTTGTAATCTTCTAAAGAGGGAAATGATTTAAAAGGAAGACACAAATCTCCAGCGACATGGCAGGAACTCTAGGGCACTTTCCTCTCTCCATTCTCCCTTTCTCGTCTCACTCACATCTCACCCGCCCTTTTCTCTCCATCTGTCTCCTAATTTAACTCTGCCTCTTGTTGCCCTCTGAGGTGGAAGGGTCAGGAGTGAGGGACAAGGGTCTGAGAGCTTGATTCTGGTTGGCTGTTCCCCTCAGAGAAAACAAATGTAGTGTTTGAGCCACTGATCACTTGTGTAATTGAGTTTAACACTCCTTTTCTGGATTAAAAAAGAGCCTTTGAAATAAAAGGTCAAATTACCTCTGGAGTCAGGCAATAAATAAGTCAAACAAGGTAAGAGGTTCCTGCCAGCATGTTGGAGGCAAATGTAATTAGAGGGAAAAACATGAGTCCCTCTTTTGGACAGTCAACCATTCTGTTCTATATTGGCGGTCTAAATCAGAGACTTAACAATTGTACAGCAAAGTAAAGAAAATGCATTCTGTGCGCAGCAGTCCAAATGCATGATGAAAAAAATTAACAAATACAATCAAAGAATTACGTACATCCTATTATTCTTCACCCACCAAGCCGTTATTTTTTCTCCCATTATGTAAGGTGTCCTCGAGGCTCATTGTCCATTGATTCCAGCATAAGGAAAGGAAATGGGCATAAGGCTTCAGTCTGGACTGGAAGCACAGAAAGAACAAGGGAAGGAGGCAGACAACCAAGCTCTACACCCAACTAGCTACAATGTGGCCTTTGTGACATAATGTGCGCCATACAGCAGATTGTGGAAAATAATCCCAAATTTACTGGTTCACGTTGTCCAGCAATAACAACTGACATCACAACTTGTGCCTCGTACGCCATATTTGAAGGTACATTTTTGGATTTAGTGTAGGATGGGGGGGGCGTAAGAAAAGCATTGCCAAGCAGTTATTATAGCCCCATCATGTCCTGTGAGCCTATTACAGCATGGGACAAGAAACTATAAAACACTACAGGCTCAGGCTGAAGGCAGTAGAGACTCTGACCAACCTCACAGCACACGTTTAATGAATTACTAGACCAAGATATAGCTCTTAAACAATCTGCGCATTTTAATTCTAACAGCAGATTAGTTAGTTTGTGTTGTCTGTCCTGTGCTGTAGCGCTCCTCAATACAAAACAATGAGAGCAGGACACAAAGGTTCTTCTAAGTGGCTGGCCCACCAACAGTAACATGAGGTTGGTGTTAACAGTGCTGAAAGCATGACAGGTGGGTCACATGAAAGATAACTCCCATTCATTTCACTTGTTCAACACATGCTTCTCATTATTCGACAAGACAAACTGACATCGCTCCCAGCAAAAGCCACGGCCTTTCATGGCCGCTATCACTCACCACAAACTAGTCTTTAAGTATCTTATATTACAAACACATACACATTGCAAAGTATGCTGGGAGTGTCCCACCCAGAAACTGGATGTAAATGTAAATACAGTACGCTGTATGCCCCAAAAAAGCATCAGTGGCCTAAGTTATAAAGGAAAAATACTAATCTTAAAGGGGACTTGTTATGCTCCTTTTTGTATTGAAATGTGGACTCCTATACAGCAGCTACACACAATAACCCGTGCGGAAAGCTCTCTAGATCTTTCAGAATCTGCACCTATTCCAGATGTATTTTCTTGGTTCTCCAAAATGGTCTGTTTTAATTTATTTCACCCATGGCCCGCCTCAGGGCACAGCCTGCTAAATAAATGACTTGTCCCCCCCAAAAAACATTTTAGAAGTAAAAACCTACAAGCACAAAAAAGCACACTCATCGCTCATCTCTGTATACAAATTAGTCAACACGCAGCACAGACTTTGTGGAAATAGAGAAAGTGACCCAAATAATAGTTAACTACAACTAAAAGCATGGATTCATATAATATTGGTTGTTAAAATCTGACTGTACGATGTTTTAATTGACTGTTAATTTTTCATCAAGGAGAATGAGGACAATCTTGGCACAGCATTAGTAGTGGAAATTTGGTCATTACAAGTTTTTTGCAGGACTATCTGTGTTCCAGACATTGGTGAGTTTGTGATTTGCACGCATGCAGGTAAGATGCTCCCTGTATGTACACTCTATAATGCTACAATAACAACTGCTTACTTACACAAAATAAACACAATCTTTCAGAGTGCAGCAGAGCAGGGGGGAGAGCAGTGTGACATCACAGGGAGCCAGTGATAGGAAAAAACTCTCTGAAACTGAGCATTCAGAGCCTGGATTCACTTCCAAATGCACAAATCTCATTATCTGAAACTTTGGTATTGTTTAACATGAGAATACAACATTCTATAGGTCATAAAAGTGGAAGAAGCAATTTTCAGTATTTCTGCCAATGTTCATAAATGAAAGCTAAAATATTCAGAATCACATGATTTGTCTTGAAAACTGCCCCCCTCCCCAAGTCTTTTCAATTCTAAATGATGTACTGTGTGAGTATTTTTCCAACCATGGATGTCAGTGTATGTGAGCATGTGTGTGTGTGTGTGCATGTCTGATCTCTCACCATCACACTTATTTTGCCAGCTGTGGCCGAATGGTAAAATGTAGAAATTGGAAAAAATATTAGCCCTCTTTTTTGAATAGACGATAGATAAGCACCTTTCAGCAATGGAGCCAGAAGAGTTTAAGCTTATTATGAATATCTTTCAGAGCGCAGAGGCTTGTACTGTAGAAATCAAAGGGAGTAATGGGCAGGTAAGCCAGTGTCATTTTAAGGAGGAAGTCAGTTGTGAAATTGTAAAATCTCAGGCACCTCCTAACAATATCCATCCCTTCACACTCTACCACAAAGGATTTCTAATGGCATGTCTATGAAGAAGGTTTAAAAGTCCATTGTAAAATGAAAGAACATCTGCTGCTAATCCTTTCATTGTTGGAGTCTAAGATCATATACCGTAATTTCAGGTGTATAAGTTGCTTGTTTTTTGTCACACTTTGAACCCTGCGGCTTATGCAGTGATGCAGCTAATGTGTGGTCATGTTCTGGTCTTGAGCTCCATGACACCAGCGGTGCCTCTTACAAAGTGAGTCCAACAGTGAGTGCTCTTCCTCGGGCAGGCGAGGTGAACACACAACCTTCGCGTTTTGGTTCTCTTGAGCTCCCCGGTACCAGCGGTGCTCCAAACAAAGTGTGTCCGACAATGAGTGCTCTTATTAAGGCAGGCGAGGTGGGACTCCACTGCACCATATTCATCCATGTTGCCACATCATCTTCAGGTCTCCTAATCGTTCCCCTCAATCACAGAGGTCTAATTGAGTCCTAATAAGCCATTTTCCCATTGTCTCTGTGCGCCTCTGTGTCACTCACAAATCAGAACATGAAATAGTGCATATTAAAGGGGCTGTCAAACTTAAAAGGACCGCTCCAGTAATATTGAAGGCAAGCCCTCTTAAGCTAATTGAAATTATCGAAAGCTTTACATGTGACGCTTAGTTCAGGCTTTGGGATGAAGTACAGCAGGCAAAAGCCGGTGCCAGCACTGAGGCTTTATTGGTTTCTCTGATGTCAGGTAATTGTTTAAACCTGATTTGGTGCAAGGCCTCATGCAGCCTATCCTGCCAAGACTGGAAAAAAAAGTCTTCTTGCTTGCACTTTTCTCTTCTGTTTCTTCTATTCTAATTCAGGCCGCTATTGGCTTCAAGCGAAGCCTCAATGATTCCATGTTCATCTTGGACAACCAGTGTTGGAGATGATGATCTCTGGCCACAAGTTGATAATGATGACTGTTTAATTAGAAGCCTTTCTTTGGCCTGACCACAACCCAAACTCCTCCACCCTGCAGATGGTAACCAATAAATTTAGCTTTTTTGAGGATGAGGAGGAACATTGTACCTCCCCGGTCTATCCTCAGCCCCACCCCTAACCATGAACATAAAGCTTTTCTCCCTGTTGACGCACAACCACAACCAGCCATATATATGTGTGCATTCAAGCATCTGCGTTGGAGGAGACCAACCATGGTTCTTATACACAATGTTTGCATACATTTGCCTGCAATTAGTTCCAAATTTTGCAGACCAACTTCGGCTGCTGTACGGCATTCAATATTATTAAATATATTATCCTTACCTCCGCCAAGGATGCTAGGACTTCCCGTGCATTTAGCCAAATAGCTTAATTTTGGAAGGATGAACTGTGGTCCAATGACATAGATAGACAAATCCCAATTATTTTTAATGATACTGTATGTATTGGAGGGAAGATCTATGAGGCATTTTTCTCTGTGTGTGTAAGTAAAACTAAACTTCTTTGCTATGTAATGTGTAGATATGATTCTGTATATGCTGCCTTTTGGACAGTGCATTGTTTTAGCACCAGAGACCACTGCGGTCTAAGGAAGTACATAATGATTATGGTTTTAAATAGTTAAACACTTGGTTAAGGTTAAGAAACACAATTTTTAGAAAGAAAAAGTTTCTTCTGATTTACTGCCAAACAATAATTTAGCAAAGAGCAAGACATTTGGCAGACATTGTAAGGCTGAGGACTGACTTGCGCCGAGCAAAGGTGAGGTTTTACAAAACTTTGTGGGTGCTGTTCATTTGTTCATGTGCTACACTGTCGCACACTGACCTTAACAAGTTTGTATGTTATCCTATTTAGCATTGCTGTTGACAGCACTCTCCCATCTAAGACCCCTCCACCAATTCCCCCCCCCCACTAACAAGCTCACCCAAAGTGTGTGTGTTCATGTGTGTTTGTGCATGTGTGTGTGTTCTCTATGTGGGCTGGTGTCGTGTGCCAGAGTGGCTATCCCCTTAGATTGTCAAAGAGGCTCATAGGAAATTTACAGCACGGGCCAAACCACAAGCTTTCTCTATCATTTCAGCAGATTTCTCTTTTTTTAGTCCCATTCAAGAAAGTGATTATAGCACGAGTTACTTTTTGGCTTTATTCTTTACAGGCGCTAAGTCGAGTCGGGCTTTCTGGGTTTTCCTCACCACATATGCTTATAAATATGCAGCAACCTAATATTCCAGTATGTAATGAGTTCATTGTTAGGCAAATAATTTTTTACACAGCTTGTTTCACTAGCTACTACCACTGATTAAATTGTTTTGGCATGCAACTGAAGTTGCGACTTTCTTGTGTGGGGGCTAAACATGCCCTTAACAACATTTCACACTACCAACCTTTTCCTGAAAAGGACTAGCACTAGATAATTTGAAAGCGTCCAAATGAACATGTAAAGTCACAGCATTACACGCTGTTGAATCAGGTGACATTCACGTATAATACGTGAGTACGTGTGTGCTGTGTAGGACAGAAGGCTTTTGTTTAGTTTCCAGCATTTTTTCTTGAAAAGCTTGGGAAAGCCATCAGACAAGATCCAATTCTCATGTTAAGTGCAGCATGATTGCATGTTTCTGACACTACTGAATCTAATGTTCATTTACCGTAGGCTACAGCGTTTACCGTTTGACTCGTGATTCACATGTTTTTTATTAGACACAAGATTGTGGAACAGGAGACCTCCTTGGTGTTATGGTTAAAAAGACAAATGTCCCTCAAAGTATGTCTCTTTCAATGAAATGTTAATATTAGAAAATTAGGGATGACCATTTTATTATCCACTGTAACAATGAAGAGTTTAAGTTATGAAGTAAAGCGCTGCATTCAGTTTAACAGTGAGGGGTATGAGGTAACATTTTATTTTTGTTCTGAGGAGACCAAAGAATGTGTCTTAGAGTTTTTTCATCGAGTCTTTCACGATGGATGCTCTTAATCATTGAATGTCAGCCAAAGACATAGTGAGATTAACCACGGTAAATGCCTTAACATATAAGAGTTAAACACAAACAAAAGACAACGACTGAGAGGTGATGCCATAGTAAACTAGCTGTGGTAAAACAAAATCCTTCCACTTTCTACCTAATAGTCAAATTGATTTATAAGCATTTTCGAGTGCAAAATATGGTTTCTAGCCCAATAAGTCTTCTATTTCCCATAACTGTTTCAAATGTCATTATAGCTTCTCCACAATAATCAGTGTTTCATCACTTTTGCCTCCAGGCGGAAAACAGTCACAGGAGTGAAGTAGGCAAAGACAAAGAGTTCAAAGTGTAATATAAGCTATACACAATATTCTTCATCTGTATGTGGAGATTCGCGTCAAGTCAAAAATAAAATGTGATAATTAAAAATGAAACTATTCTGTTGCTTCACTGCTTACAAGCACTCACAACGTTGTGCACATTGCACCTTCAATCTGATATGAAAACAGTTATGTGCCAATAAAAAGGGCTTCCAGAATCTTTACGGTTGTAATTGGGAGAGAAGAAGCCAGATTGGCTGGCCTAGTCAAAGACCGTGGAGCATATTTTAGGTCTCATGTCAGATCAAGCTGGCAGATACGCGGCCGTCTGTCAGCTTTCACCAACTAGATCATTTGTAATCGTACAGACAGGAGAGGCTTGTGTTAGGATATGTGCAATAATCCCTTCTCTTGCATCTTGGAAATATGAAACATTGGAAATCTAAATCTCTTATTGTGAGCTTGTGCAAGATGTTCAAAAAGAAATTCACTGATAAATAATATTGTGTTTTCTCATGGGAACCTAGTAAGAAGTCACACAAAAAGAACTGTAGGTTACAGCTTTATCAGCGTATCTGCACAAGATCTATACACAAGCCCCTACATTGATGCGCACCCCAAAAATGTCAGTCCTGCTGAGGTAACATAGCTTGTATAATTCAGTTATCAACGTATCAGTACACAATTAATCGTTTAAAGGGATCGTTTGGATTTATTTTTTACATTGAATTGTATGACATCCCTATCAGCAATGTACTACAGCAATGGTGACTTAACCCCCACACCCAACTTGGTCTCATGACTCCAGAGATCTGTGACAAGGAACGTAGTTCTGCTTAGTTACTGGGCCTGTTTAAATGAAGAGTTTGGCTTCTCATAACAACGAGAAACTCTTAGTTGAAACGGGCCCCTCAACTAAGCGGAACTACGTTCTTTGTCACGGATCTCTGACCAGAACTGGAACTCACAGGACCAATTGTTGGTGGGTAAGTCACTGTTGCTGTAGTACACTGCTGATGGGGATGTCATACAATTTGACGTTAAAAAATCCAATCCCTTTACGTTTACAATACAGGATCTTATTGTGGATATGTTTCTTCAAATTCAAAGAAAGAAATTGCAAATTGTCACTTTACAGAGTTGTCACCTTACAGGGATTTTTGTGCTCAATTCTGCAAAATTCATGTGAAAACAGGCTTCACTGTGCTATATCTGTGTCCCATGCAACTCAAACAAGGTGAAGGCTTTAAGGCTATCTATCGAGCTATCTATCTAGTGTAACAGCTGCCTGGGCCGGTCCAAGTGAAGGACTCGAGTGCTGAGTCCTTCAACTCTTTCTCTGAAGCAGAAGCTTGCCTACGAGAAGGCCTGATCCAAGTATAATGGGAGGGATCGCAAGGGTTGCCGTGGCACTTTTTGTGTGAGCTGCAGCGCAACAGCCTTCATTACGCTAATCTCTTTTGCCTTGTTCCCTCACGAGACACAAACGCAGGTCTGCAGAGCCTTTCCAATTCCAGCAGGACAGATACAACAGTAAACTGGCCAAAGGATAACCACTTCTTAGTGTCTGTCGTAATGTTGGTATTCTTCCACAAGGTCACCGTGCATGACTAATTTACTTTACGAGCCCTAATACATACATAGTGCATGAAGGTTAGTGTCAATAGGTAGTGAAAACATTACAATGTCAGGGAAGAAAAAATAACACAAAAGCTTTCAAATAGTAAATTGTTTTCTTTGGATTTCAAAAGAGAATGTCTGCACAATGAGCAGCGACTGACGTGACTGTTTGTTTAAAATTCAATTTCAACCACCTGCACTCTTTTCACACAACGTGACAGTTCTCAGCCTTGGTCGACATGCTGCGCGTGCGTGTGTGTGTGTGTAGCTGGTATTGTTCACATTGTGGGGACATACTGTAAGTGTTTACACGGTCATTGCGGCAACTCGCCTCCCTTCTGGGGACAAAATTACATCCTCAAAATGTCAATATTTAGCTACATTTTCAAGCCAAGGAAGTAGTTTAAGTTTAACACCAGCTTAGGGTAAGTGTCCGAGAAATTGTAGGAAACTGTGTGCGTATGCAGAGGCATGTGTGTGCGTGGGTGCGCGTGCGTGCGTGCGTGTGTGCAGGGACTCCATAATCCAGCACATTTTAATTACTGCCCGGTTGCTCTGTATTTCTCTTTGATATGGAAATAAAGGCAAGCATCCTCACAGAGCCACTGTACAAATGTTCATCTGATTCATAACAGACAATGAGCCCGACTAATTCCTGCACCTGATTACAGTCTAAGACCTGTGTCAAATATACACACCCACCAATGCCTCTCCAATTAACTCTCCATGTTAATGTGTATTTTTTTAATCACACAAATCAACAGTGGCAGCCAAGCATTGGTTGAACTACAGCATTTTGAAGTCAAAGTTAATTATGCACAACTATGCTATGGACTAAAGGAAAATGGCCAATTATTTTGAGAAAAAATATTCAGTGGGAGAGTGAATGATACAGACCAAAATGGGCCACTTAAGTTACTTGTGCAATTACAGTATACAGCTCCTGTGAAGATACACATATCTAGAATTGTTTTTCATCCTTTTCATGTCTGCTCTACTATTCACTGGCAGGCACTGTGTGGGACACAGAGGCCAGCGTAGGTGCTATTTGTCTTTGAATGCATCAGTCACTGAAAGAAAATATGTTCTATTAAATTGAGCAACCATTTTTAGCATTTAGGATGAGTACATTCACATTGACTTCGGGATGTTGCATTAATCCATTGCAAGTTCTCCCACAATGAGCGAAGGTGCAGCGTGAGAAAAGTCACTACTCCTTGCCGCAAGCACAAATCCTGTAAACCGCGGCGTGCTGACTCGTAAACCAAACAAAGTACAATGTTGTCAAGAAACAAGCCAGCAGAGACCACCACCAAATATGTCCTTGCACAGAGCGGGGTGCCTCCTTTTGCCACTGCCTCACCCTGTGGTCCCCGTGAGAGCATCATAACTTTTCAATTGTACTAACTTTTTATTGGACGGGACAGATTACATGCTCCACGGTGACCACATATTCCTGTCACTTTGGATCATTATTGAAATATTTTGCCCTGCAAATTAGTTAACACTTAGAAAGACAGATGTCACAACATGTGCCACCACATTTATTATCTGCTACCCTTCTGTTGCACTCCTCCTCTAACTTTACCAGGCCTGCTGTTGTTTACCGCTACTCATCTTGTTTATCCTCGCCTCTTATGTGCTCCCTCCAGTGCCACAAAAAGCAGGGCACCTTTTCCAAATGCACACACACACACACTCAAGTATGCTGTGTACTGTCACTTATATATCTCACATCACAATCAGCAGCTGTGTTGAAACGCACACTAATCCTACATGAAAATAAATGTAACACAAAAATATTGAAGCCAAATTATTATAGGTAGTGCCGAAATTATCTTCATGACAAGAACACACTTGCAATATAATTGTTTTTAAAAAATTCTGCATTACAGAGTGATACATTTGTTAATAACGGTGATCATAGTACTTTAATTGACTCACAAAGTATGTTACAGCTTCTTTTTACAAGGTGAAATTAAACAACTCACACAGCTTCAACTGTTTTAGCTCATGGTCTTTTTCTGCACCTTACAGGTTTGACATGTGTGTGCAATAACCAACAGCATGTTTAATAAATACAATAAAATGTGCATTTACTTTTTTTCTTTGATCCCTGAATGCTACCCAAACCTGTACATCATTAAGTAAATTCAGTTAGTGGCATGTAGACTAAACATTTTTTACCAAGACCACTCACAGCATTTTCCCCCTCATTCCTTAAATCAAATAATAATAATTTAATAGCAATATATGACGACGCAGGGGAAGGTTCCTCTTGCAAAAGAGGGATTTTGGACTTGGATATGTGCAGGATATGTTTAGACAGGTGAGCCATGTGGATTGTCCCTTCATACCAAAATTGAAGTCCTGCTTGCAAACATCTACGTGTCTTTTGCTGAGTTCAAGTTCACTGCTTGGACGCAGTACACGCAGCTTCATTCTCTTAGAAATATGCAAAAATGACTATTTGAAATAGGCGCAAATATAATACTTTGCATTTCTGATTAAGACAACTTCATATTGCCTGACTAACCGGATTTACTACAAACAAAATGCTCGTCATTTGCGACGCTGCGCATCTGCATTAATAAATAGCAATAATAACAGTGATTTGCAAAAAAAAATAAATGTGCGGAGATTTTGACGAGAGTTAAAGTGAGGTAGTGTGGCACCAAATGCACTCCTAGCTCTGCGAGAGTAACTCTCAGCGTGTGCCTGTACTGCCATCACAACAATGTGCTGAATGGGCAGTCTAATAATAAATGTGCCATTTAGACATGCATTTGGTGTCCAGGACCACCTTACCTTATGTGGAAACCTGCCGTCACGGCTCTGAACTTACACAATTGAAATCGCAATCAAGTTGGTCTTTTTTTTAAAGTTGCTCATATTAAGATCAGCTGTTGTGGTTTAGGGAGTAAAATACGGTTTTTGTTGTTTGTTTCATTAATTGTCCACAGGTGGTGTCATAAAACACACACGGTCAAAAAAAAGATAATACATGGCCACATATTGATTGAAATAGATGATCCTATTTTTTGCACAGGCCAGTGTTTTGCAATTATATTTATATCTCTTATTTATTCATATTTTACATAATTAGAAAATATTCTAATACATAATGTGCACAGGATTATTTGCAGATTTCGCAGCCCTGAACGCTGCATTCGAAAGCATAGCAATGTTTATTCTCGCATGACATGTACTGATTTATTTTTCGTTTAAATAGTCGCATAAAATGCACCAAAAAAATACCTTTTTTGAGCATTATTTACACTTTCCCACAAAGTTCACTTGCCAGCTCGCTGAGTTTCCACGCTTTGCTCTTAAATGGTCAAGAGTATATGCAAGTACATCTTCTCTAAATGGACAAGCCCTGCGATTGTTGAATTTAATTTATGACTTGTGCATTCTTTTGAGGTCAATTCCCCGACCTCTGGGAAAGTGAAGGAAGAGCGCCTTCATTCCCAGGCTAAACGGGGACACCGTTGTCTGTCATTCAAAAAATAGCTTTTGTCCCGTGCACATAATGAGACACGAGTGGAGTCGGACGTGAACGCTTTGGGCTCACAAGTCAGCCGGAGCGCACGTCACATCCTCAATGAATGGTGCAGCTTTGTGGAAACAAAACGACATTGCAAAGTTACGGGACATGTTAAAAAATATGCAGAAAAGTGTGAGACGTTTAAATAAAGTTGAAAAAATAGTGGGGACGTGTTGGCTTTGTTGTTGCTGTGAGCGCGCGCGCGTATGTTGAACAAGTTACCAAGTTTGAGTCCCAAGCCGATATTCGCATGTTAAAAGGGGCAAACAATAACAACAACAAGTTTTTAAAAAGCGTATTAGCGTTGAGTTTTATGGTGACTTTAAAGCGAACAGAGTCACTTTGAATGCAGCAGAAGCGCGCCTGTGTCATCACTTGTCAGCGCGCGCTGCCTGTCTCGTGCGCACCTCAGCTTTATGAAACCGGCTAAAGTTTGCTTGTTTTAAACTTCGTCTTAACTTCCAGCCTCAACTCTGCTTCTTAACGGACACAACGTAAAAGGAGAAAAAAAACACAAGTCAGACGTGTTGTTTACCTTGACGACGTGAGTCGAGGCGAATGTGTCCTCTCTCCGTGTTGAAAAAGACAAGCGGAGGAAGGAAAATGGTGGTCGGCCGGGCTTGTGTGTCAACTTAAAGAGTCTTGTTCAAGCGGCACCATCAGAGGAGGGTCCCGCACACGCATTCGCTCAAGTTGAGCTGTCCAAAAGTACAAGTAGCTTTTGTTACTCTCTGCTTTATCTCCCTCCCTCTTTCTCCAGCTATCTAACTCGCTCTCTCTCTCTTTCTCTCTCTCTCTCTCTCTCTCTGTCACACACAGGGGAAGACGACGGCGTGGAGCTGCTGTCAATCTCGACAATCAACGCTTGCTGCCATGTCGCAGGTATTCAAAGCATTCCCCCTTGAAGACATGAGAAAGTGAGTGTCCAGGGCATTGATCCGAAGGAGGGAGGGAGGGAGGGAGGGAGGCACGACTCACCCCTCGTCCCCCTCCTCTACTCCTCCTCACCCCTCCTCCCGGATGAGAGCGAGAGAGGGAGGCTGGCCGCAGTTTAGTCACCTTAATAGGCACACTACAACGTCCACATATGCACAACTGTGGACAAAGGATGGAGTCAACGAAGTAGAAGAAGTGATACAAAGTCTGATATCATAACAGCAGCAGGTGCTATGTAGAGAGACATCAATCATACCGTAACTTATCCCACCCAAAAGAAGGAATAAAATGACTAAAGTAAAGCTGCTGTCTCAACATTTACACATTTTACACAACTATTTTACGAGCGATGTGGGCACAGATGCGTTTTCAATTTCTGTCATTTTGCCACATTGCCTTACAAAACGCTTCAATCGGTCGATCATAAATGAAGGAGAAATGTATTATTATTGTTGCACTATTTTCAATAATCACATAAGAGGTCGACAATCAAATCAATTGTATATCAGAAACAATTCAGAGTGAATATTATAATATCTAGAAACGTGCAGGCAAATAACATCGATATTATTCACATAAATATTTGATTTCATATTATTATATCGTAAAATATTCTGATAATTATTTCCATTATTACACATCACTAAAATGACCAGCGCCAACTAAACAAAAGCCGATCTAAATAAAAATGATATTTAAGTTTGTAACTCAGAAGTAGGCCTGCAGGATGTAATTGTGAGCCAAATCATTTACATTCACTCAAACTGTCTTTTTTGATTATATATCAAATAAATTGTGTAAATGATTTTTAAGTTAGGAGTTAGGTCACCATCACCACCTCGTTATTCAACATCCTGCAGCTAGCGATGTATAATAATCAAGCAAATAAATTCAATACATTAAAGATATTTATAACTGTATAAATCATCTGCACCCCCGTCCTCACTGTTTAATGAAGCAAATAAAAATACTCACAATTAGAGGAGACAGCAGGAGAAAATGTTGATTGTTGTCTGTAGAGTCACACACAGCTAAAAGAAGGAGGAAAAGGTGGAGAGAGAAAGAAAAAAGCGAGAGAGTTGACGGAACAACTCACTCACTTCACACCACATCAGATAAGAAGTCAGCGATTTCTTAATTTCCTCTTAACGCACCACCACCTCAGATGTCCTTTTGTCATGAACGCGGCAACATCCTCACATCCAAATGTCACCACAAAAGTTAAAGAGCTGTGGAAATTAATTAAAATAGAATTAAACTTTTTTTTAAGTACTTCTGAACTCGGGACACTACCAAAATATGTCAATTTTATCAGCAGTATGATCATCGTGCATACATATGTTTGGTTTAAAATAACAGACAATCGTGTAATGACTCACATATTTAATTTTTAAATAAATGAGTTGCGATGAAGCGTTCAAGCTTTTAGAGGAGTTTCATGTACCTCATACGCCACCTTTTGGTCATTCCTGGTACCACAAGTAGTTCTCCATCCTTGCTAAATCAACGAAGGCCTTCAACCTGCAAAAATAATAATTTTGCTTATCATCCACAATCATTATATGAGACATGAGCATTAGTCTTTCTCTTTTCTGGGTGTTGAAAATATCTAAAAATAGATCAAAAGAGACATGTTGAGACCTTCAAAGACCATGTAGTCTGTGACCCTGTAGTAACATGTACATTCATCAAAACATGTAATACATGTCATATTTTAGTCCTTTTCAGCATTGTCGTATAATGTCCTTCCTGGGCGCGTTGATTTCACATAAAAAAATATTTAAAAAATGTAAAATAAAAAAATGCCTGCACTTAGTATTAACTTTTACCAAACTCTAAAAGAAAAGCCAAAACGGCAGCTCCAATATGCTTTACCTTTTGGTAGTAGCCTGAGGTATTGTGAACGCATTGCAACGCACTGCAAACAAGTGTGTGGTGAAGCTAGTCGCTAACCGACTAGCAGCTAATTATTATTATTACTATTAACAATGTTAATAGTAACAATGTTAATGGTAATAATCCAGTCCAGGGTGTACCCCGCCTCTCGCCCAAAGACAGCTGGGATAGGCTCCAGCATACCCCCACGACCCTAGTGAGGATAAGTGGCTTAGAAAATGGATGGATGTATAATAATAAATAATAACAATGGTTATTATGAACATAGCATTATATTATAATGGAGCAATGTTGGTGCTTTTTGGAGTTTTTTTTCCAGAAGACTTTACAATGTGTTTCCCATTATATGTGTATTTTTAGCTCCATCTTTTTATCTGTTCTTATATCTTTACAACGCACAGAAAAAAGACAGACGTATATGTTCAAAGGTTTGATGCCAAAATAAACATTTTCTTTAGGGTAAAATCAAGTTTTGTTCAGTGCAGGGCAAAAATAATTGCAAAGAAATATCATGTGACATGGTTCAAGTACAAGTGACAGTATCATTGTGGGACAAACTGTGATTACTTTATGTTTAGAAGCTGACATTCGAGCACATGTCGTCATGCCGAGGAACAGCAAAAGACAGTCCAGTGTGTCGGGGCGCAGGCCGTATTTGCATAAACTTATGAGCCTTTGATGCATCTTGAAATTCAAGTCTAGCCCATAAATATTTGAAGAGGAGAGTGCATGAAAATCAACATTTTTGTTACAATAAATTAACATGTGTTCATCTCCTGTTCTGCATGCTGGATGAGAGTGAGCGCGTGGAGGGGGCTGCTTTGATTCTAGTGGGTATTTCTTTATAGGTGTGTAGATGCTTCACATTCAGTGTTTCTCTGTAAGGAGTTTCAGTTATGTATATTCTCGCAAAAGTTAAGCAGCCACCACAACTACAAAAACGTACACAGATATGTCATGCGTTTTAATTGCATGTGCATCAGGGACACATGACAAAACATACTGAAACAAAATACAATAGATTCATTATTGAGAAATGATGTTATGTTGTGTCACCCAGTTTTCATTGCAAATAAAACCAACGATTCGAGGCGGTGCCTCTTTTAGTTAAATACAGACTTTTATTTCAGTGGCTATTTATCCTTTTCTCCCCTTTAGATTGCTTTTTACAGACATGTTTAATGTACAGTATATTGCTGTATTTAATCAGCAGCAGACTCATTTTACTGCTGTAGTAGTGCATGGCTGACAAGGAGAATTAAAGAGGCAGGAGGGAAAGGACATTTTTGCTGCTCTGCTCCACATTTACCACCAAGCCACTGAGCGGGATAAGTGATGCAAAAATAAAGGGATGCGTCGTCATTTGAGATTTGTAGTTTCTGAATATAAATGCAGGCTGTGGCTTAGTAACTCTTCAGTTCACAGCAGTGTCCTTGATATTTTTTATGGGGGTGAAGAGTGTAAATGTTTGTTTACCAAGACCTTACTCAGGGACAATCAAGAATGTGTGCACACATTGACCCGCTAGCAGAGGTCATGTGCACTGACATGAAGCAAAGGGCCGTCCATGACTAAAAACACCACTACAACTTTGTAACTAGCGAATGTAAAGTTATGCAATTACCCGAGACAGCATCTGCATACATGCAAATTATCCGCCTTGCAAAGTGGGACGCTCTGTTCTTATTATTTGACCCAAATCTCACTTGCAAGTCTGAAGTCCATCAAAGTTTAGTCAGAATCTAATATTTCCTTTCAAGTTAACAGAGGAGCACTGATTAATCGTGTTGAAATAAGAAGTGCAACTTGTCAGTTCTAATGATATAGTTTGGAGGGACAGCCTTACACATCTTGAGCCAGCAAATATCTACTCTGTGGCTCTCAGGAAATTAACGTGTGTGTATTTTTTTTTTCCTGTGGTCTTATATGGAATGTCTGAATTTGCCGTCATGCGTGATAGGACTTTAGCATGTATCTTACAACTGTAATATCCTAAAGACAATGCCATAAAACAAGGAATTGAGCTTTTGGGACATGGGATATTGATACATGTCTCTCTGAAGTGGCTGAGTTGTCTGTAAGAATAACAAAGGGAGGCAATGTACTGTAGTAGATTCCCAACCAGGAGCAACGGTGTACACCCTGGTCGCCAGCCAATCACAGGGCACATATAGACAAACAACCATTCACACTCACATTCATACCTATGGACAATTTGGAGTCGCCAATTAACCTAGCATGTTTTTGGAACCGGAGTCCCCGGAGAAAAAACCCACTCATGCAAACTCCACACAGTAATGGCCGAGGGTGGAATTGAACTCGGGTCTCCTAGCTGTGAGGCCTACATTCTGATAAGTAAATATTCTCAGTCATTTGATATTAAGCCAGAAAATAAACTCGTTTCCCCAAGGAGACAATAACCTGTGGCACAGCTGCTATCTGCAAGCAAATGGATAAATGCTGAAACGCTCAATTTGTCTGGGTTCAGGATAGTGTTCCGAGAAACATTTTGTATTTATTTTGAGTTCATATTTATTTATTTTCATTGTTTATTTATTTTCAAGGCATCATCCATCCATCCATTTTCTATGCTGGAGCCTATCCCAACTGTCTTTGGGCGAGAGGCGGGGTACACCCTGGACTGGTCACCAACCAATAAGACACATATAGACAAACAACCATTCACACTCACAAAAGCCGATCACCCAGGGCTAGTCCTATTGCAGCCTGCAGCCGCAGGGTTGCCAAAACCAAAACATCATGTCTGCCATGTGGATCTCTACCAACACACGCTACTAAAACTGTTTTGCGGGGGTACCACATTAAAAAGCTCTAATTGAATACAGCATTTGTCTAAATTGTGGTGATTTTATGGTTCCTTTTTTTCATGTTATATAGACAGTAACACTGAATATGAATTTACCAAATGTACATAAACCCATGCGAGCGGTATATGTATTGGTATCAACTGATTTCAGTTTTGGATTATCAGTATTGGAATCAGCAGCATAAATCTCTGATGGGATCCCTAGTTGTGGAATATTATTATGTTGGAGAATAATCAAAATGTATGAGTGAGAGGGTGCTCATGGTATGACAAAAAAAGGGGGTACACAAGACAAAACAGTTTAGGAAACACTGATGTACTGCACTTTTTCAAGACCTAATTCAAAGGGGGGAAAAAAACAAGACAAAATGGAAAGGAGCCATTTGGTGCCACCTGTTGGTTTGCAGGCATAAATCTTTTTTCCATCTTCCATCTTTTTTCAGACTGCTTTCATTGGGGAAAAATGAAAATTTTTCAGATTGATGAAAAGTAAAAGTTATAGTTACCAAACATCCTGTTTTCCCAGTTTCCATCTTTCCACGTCCTGTCCTGGTTGTCCTGTTTTTTTTTTTAAGAAAGTGATGAAAATGTCCTGGTTTTCACTGTTACTGTGTGTCATTGGGCCATTAAATCGAACAGCATGAGGGCACTCTGCACTACTTGGCATTTTTGAATTAGTGTTGCCAAAAAGCCAATGGAAAAGTAAGGTATATGCACAGAGTTAATCCTCTGACGCTTGCCAACTTGAAGTCTTGTAAAATCGAGAACCTCATAATACATTTTTCCCAAAAACATTAAATTCCAAAACTTAACAAGCGTTGGACCTCGTTTGCTTGCTGTGTTGTTCTGTTCAGTGTCTTTTGATAATATTTTGTAATATACCAGTTTTTTATCCATACAGCAGAGGTATACTTTAAATACATACATCTATTTCTGTACTGCTTATCCTCACAAGAGTCACAGGCATGCTGGAGCCTATCCTAGCTGTCTTCGGGCGAGAGGCGGGGTACACCCTGGACAAACAACCATTCACACTCACATTCATACCTATGGACAATTTGGAGTCGCCAATTAACATGTTTTTGGAAGGAAACCATAGTACCCGGAGAAAACATGCGCACGGGAACATGCAAACTCCACACAGAGATGCCCGAGCGGGGAATCGAATCCTAGCTGTGTCGCACTAACCACTCGTTCACAGTATAGCACTTTAAATACAATGAAATGATAAAGGATTGTTGAGTATGTCGTTGAGTGTCCTGATTTTCAGTCTTCAAAATATGGACATTTAGCTTCATAGTCTAATATGATGAGAGAAATCTCCCTCTGCCTTATTTTGTCAGTGTGTCAGTTTGACCTATGACCCCAGTGATTTTTGTTCATGGGAATTTGGAATTGTCAGTGGCCAGGAAGGGATCTTGTTTCATCTTCATGGTCCCAATGTATTCAGCCTTTAGTTTCATAACGAAACACGGTTCAATGATTTTACATGAGTCTTTTCCCAATATAACAGAGATTGATGCCTCGATGCTGCATTTATTGTCTTTTCAGTTGAGTAGCTAAATGAAATAAATTTCTCTTAGCCGAGGCAGCGTGTGTGTGTTGAGATGATTAAAGAGGAGGCTCAGGGGCATTTGCTTCATTTACAAAGCAGTTGCTTTTATGTGGAGAAAGCCCTATTCACTGTAGGTATTGTAAAAGCCTACCGTTTAAGGAGCATGAGATTCATTCATTGTTTAATGTAACACAGCAACTTTTCAATACACAGTTAATGATTAATGTTGGAGGGGTTGGCCTGATGTTATATTTAATATTCTTGTACTAGAATAATACACCTCAAGGCAGTGGCTTTGTATGAAGATGCTCTAACAAATACATTGTATTTTTGCAATATCCGTGCTCAGCATGATTCGAATCCAGTGTTCCTCTATTCTTTTTATAGCATGCGGCAAGAATATTCAGGGATTCCAAGCTCTTCAATTATTCAGCATATCACTATTCCGTTTCTTACATATTAAAAAATGTACCATATGTGAAGCTTGGAAATGATAAAACAGCATAATATACGGTTTCAAAATCAAAGCACCTATTGCATTGGCCTCCTTGGTTTTTGTGCTTGTACATTTGGACTACAATGGGGATTCCCACAGCATGCAAAAGAAGAGCCAAGTGTGTTTCTTTCAGAGCCAGAAACAATAACATTTATGCGATGACTGGGAGTTTCTTTTCTCTATGGGGAAAATTATTGCTTTTATTCAAATGCCCTGAACTATTTGTACATGAGCAAGGTACATGTGTCAAATGTTCTGCACGGCTTCTATAGGAAAAAAAAATCAGACTATAAAGTGTTTTATGAGCACTGGCATGATGCACTCATTCTGCTAATTATTTATTTACTACCTTAATTTTAAATTCTACAAAAAAACACCTCACTTGTCAGAAAAGGGAGCATCACATGTCTTCGTTTCATCTGCGAAAGCATTTCTGAAGCCAGTAAGTATTTAGTCAGGCATTACGGTGGGAGGCCTTGATTGTGTTTAACAGAACATGACCCAATTAGCATAATAGGCCCCTCGTTCATTCCCTTTGAAATCCAGAGCATAGAATAACAAATGTATATGAACCAGCAGCCAAACGTCAATACATGGGAGTTGCCACAAAGCTCATGGGAAGCCATGAGTGAATTTCTGCACAAGGAGGGGGAAAAAAACATCAAATTTTTAATTGCAAAATAAGCAGAACGGAGGATGCGGTGGGTCTCCTAGCCACCAGGGCCAGTGGGCGTTCTGGGGCCCACTGATCCTGCAAGAGAGACGGAGGCAGGGAGGACGTGGGAGCACCCACTGTGGAGCTGAGGGAGGTGCATCCTCCCTCTCAGGTGCTTTCAAAGCACACCACTTTGCAGACTGGGTGATCATTTCAGTCCAATTAAAGATAAAGAGGGAAGGGGAAAGAAGTGTGTTTGTGTATCATACAGCATGGTACCAGTGTGTGCACCAGGAACATAGGGACATGAATGATAATGATAGGCCTACCTGTTGCTAGCCTGGCCATTTGAGACCAACTTGATGGATTTGGGGGTTTGCCTTTTAATCTATTTTAATGCGAACAATATGCCAACAAATAGCATGCTAGCAACTTGTGTGGATATCTTGTCATAACATGGGCACATCTATTTCTTATAGCCAATAGCCAGTTGCTTGTTATGTGTGTTCTTGGGTTGGACCCCAGATGCAGAGGAAGGAAGCAGGAGTGCAGGGTCTTTTTAATGCTGGCTTTTGTCCAGCGTTTTGGGCAAAGTGTCCAAAACGAGGAGAATGCTGTCAGTACATGCAGCACTAACTCTAATAATAATAATCCATCTGCTTAAGAAGGGTGCGTCCTGTGGTCCCACCCGCGTCAACACAGCAACAACTAATCCGACAGGTCACAAAAGACCCCACAACAAGACCCAAAGAACTGCAGGCCTCACTGGCCTTGGTTAAGATCTGTATTCATGACACTAGGCAAAAACAGCCTGCATGGTGGAGTCTGTAGTGGTTCTGGCTTGATTGACGCCCTGGGCAGACCAAAACTGTAGCGTCTCTGATTGGCTGAATAAAAACAAAATGAATACTTTGGAGTGGCCTAGTCAAAGTCCTGACCTGAATTGCATTGAGATGCTGTGGCATGACCTTAAAAAGGTGTTCCATGCTGGAAAACCCCCCAATTTGGCTGAATTACAACAATTCTGCAAAAATGAGGTGGCCAAAATTCCTCCACACAGGACCGTGTGGGTTTTGACTTTTTTCTCCTTAAATCATAAAAAAGGTCTTGAGTAGTAATTTGATACAATTCATTTTTGGTTCAAGGTTATCAACCTAACCTGTGCTACTGTAAATAGTTGAAATGGTGTGGAATAAAACTCGAGAAAATCGACTTGAGTTGAGTTGACAGAGCATCCTCGACCATCTTCAAGCACAGCCTGGTTGAAGTCCAAAAGTATGCCTTACACAAAACCTACGTCTGTTTTGTCACTAAACGTGATTGAAGTCATTCAAACCATCAGACAGGCTGGCAAATTATTGTTAATGGCTTTAATATTCACATTTGAATACATGTCCATTGTGCAGAAATCATGTTCAGTGTGGATGGAAGCAAACAGGAGACTTGTAGTGCTACCCAAGATATGATATTTCAAGTGGTTTGGTGTAAAAACAAATCATATTGGTTGAAAAAATGTTATATGATATATCCAGTTTGTTCATGGAAAAACAACAAATAAGAGAAATGTTCTCCATAAAATCACAAAGCAGTTCAGTCATACTGTAAAAAATATCTAAATTCTTGCCATTTTTTACAGTGTACAGCTCAAAGTGCAATATCATATATATATATATAGAAAATAACTTTCTGATTAGTTCCATAGTTTAGTGCGGCAGTCTGTTTTCTTTCAGAAGCAACGCATCCCTTCAAAAAGTTGTTGCTGTTGCACAAGCAGGTTAAATATTTACTACATTCTTCTACTGCTGTATAGAAATGGATCCATGATAAAATAAAATCTCTTGTACAATCCCGATGTTTCTTTGCATTGTTGTCAAGCATCTCAATGTCCAGAAATTGCTTGAGCTGCAAAGGACAAAGAAAATTAACATTAATTAACATACAAAAAGAAACTGAATTATACAGGAGAGTCTTTTTGATGCCTCCGTTTTAAGCAATCTTGAAAAAAAATAAAATGATTCAGCACTCAGGGACTAATTGAGACATGATATCTATTAGAGCGGAAACCACCATGTCTGGACACAATTATGTTAAAATCCAACTGTATTTACAGCATGTATCCATAATTGAAATATGTCTTGTCATTCCCTACTTTTAACTATGCTATTAAGATGGTTCAATGGTCTGAAAGGTCAAAGGCCAAACACAAGTAGATGCTTGCTTTGTTGCTCTGCGGGAGTTCATTTACACCCATGATGAATATTTAATGCATGCTCGCCCACGTACGCTATACTCATCTCCATTCCCTACAGGTAGATCTTTCACTCCCATCATAAGTTTATCATCACATCCACCACAATCAGCATCTGTCAATTCTGTCATTCTTATTGTTTTGGGAGCTAATTTGTGCAGCTGTGCCAACTTGTGCAGCCAAGTGAAGATGCTAAATAAGTCTTATCTCTTTTGTTAATTACACACATGCTACACAAATAATTATCACAGTACGATGAGCAGATGTTGATTATACTGAGAGTAGATACATAGACAACATGTGCTCAAGTGCAAGCAGCCTTCCAAATAAACAAAACAAAAAGTTTGGAAATATGTGTTTGGTCTTTCTAGTTAGTACATTTTATTGTTTAGTTCTCTATTAAGGAACATGCAATTATGGGACGAGCAGCACAAATGCAGCCACTAAATGTGCCAAATCTTCACTTTAGTCCGGTAGATTGGGGTTGGAACCTGACAATGTGGAAGAATGTCTGGTTCAATGATTCTTCCTGGAAAAGTATGGTTGTAGGGTCTGCAGAAGGCAGGGATTCCGCAGTGCTGATTGCTGGTAGAGGAAGTGTGACGTTGTGGGTAAATAACAGTAAATAAGGGGCGATCCAAACGGAAATGTTTTCAGATGAAACCTGCAAAAATATTTTCATAGTTTCATCCTCATCCACACGGGAACAATGTTCTGGGTGACCTGAAACATCTTGCAGGGTGGGAAAATCTGAAAATGGCGGCTAGAGTTGATATCTGAATATTTCCAGTGTCATGACTCACTGCAGTCGACATTGTTACTGTATTTTCCTGTCTTATACTACCAAAATGACGCATATGGAATTTCACTTTGACACAAGTCTTGGAAAACTAATCATGACGGACTTATACACACACGTGTTCTTTCTTCTTCTTCTTTGGTTTTGTGTGTCATGTGGTCTGCATATCTGTTCAAAGCACCACACATAGGTGCGCCGTGTGTATTACATCGTTTTCACTCAGTCATCTGTTCCCCTCTGGAACGGATGCAACTATTAAGCAATCCAGCACAGTGTGGAATTTTTTTCCACCTGCCAACAACAAAAAAATCCCAAGAACGTTCCCATGTGGAAAGGGCGTTAATCTCCCTAACACTAACACACATTCCCTAATTTTGCTGTTTGATGTTTATAAGTGGCTGCACGGTGGATGAGTTTGTATGTTCTCCCCGTGCATGCATGGGTTTTCTCCAGGTACTCCGGGTTCCTCCCACATTCCAAAAACATGCTAGGTTTATTGCCGACTCCAAATTATCTACAGGTATGAATGTGAGTGTGAATGGTTGTTTGTCTATATGTGCCCTGTGATTGGCTGCCGACCAGTCCAGGGTGTACCCCGCCTCTCACCCGAAGACAGCTGGGATACGCTCCAGCACGCCTGCGATCCCCGTGAGGATAAGCGGTTTAGAAAATCAATGAATGAATGAATGTTCATAAGCATGCAAAAAATGCAGTTAGGCCTTACTTTTCATCTTGGATTAGACAAATGTGTAGTGAATCCCATTGCTTATTGGGGAAGAGGAAGGTGCCAGAGATACAGGAGGTAGAGGAGGAGGAGGTGGTGGAGGAGGAAGAGGTTCAGGAGGAGATGGGACAGGGCTGTTAGCCTGTGATGGAACTAAAGACAGGACAAGAGAAGGAAAAGAGAAAAGTAAAGGATATTTGCCACTACCTAAATGTCCTGGAGCATTTAGGTAATATACAGTACAAGTTAGGTCCATTTTCAGTTGATATTGTTTTTCCTGCAAATTGATGAATAAATAAAAAAATCACACCAAATGTTCAGGAATACCATCTCATCATAAAATATTATATTTTTGTTAATATTGTACTAAATTATTGTATAATATGTATTGTGGAAATATATATTTTTAGAATAAATAAATACCTTACAATTCATATATGTTAAATTAATTTACCTGTGACTAATATTTTTAATTGATTTAACAGATTTTTTACTATAAATAATGAAATAATAAATAAAACTATATATTGCATTTGCAACTACATAAAATGCCAGACAGTTACAAATGAGTGAAATTAAAGAAATTGCAATATTTAAGGAATCTCCATCAATATGTATTTCATTAAGAATGTAAACAACCAACCAAGTGATTATTGTTCAAGATATAATAGCCACATTCTAGTATGTTGTACTGATGTACATTGCATTGAAGTGTAACTTTGTTATTATAGCCGATGCCTTCCTTTTCCGATTGGCTGGGAGAAATCACATGGTTCCCTTTCCTATAGAGGGCAACCACATTTTGACTTAAGATTCCGTTACCAAAAAGTATTCATATTTTAATTGCAGTGTTACATATTGCTGCTTTTTTAGAGCAGGCATTGAAGAAGGCTCTCATGCATAATAGTATGGAAAAAGAAGAAAAGACTTCTTTGAATTCAAGGATGTAAAAGTGCATAAAGTACTTTCTTCCCTCTTCTCTGACAACATGCCACCAGTTATATTCTCTGACATTTCTCTAAGCTGGAAATAATGTTATAATTGTTGACTTTGCCTCAGCGTGCATGTGAAGCCTCCACACGGCTCGACAGCTTGAGTGCTACTGTGTGTGACAGGAGTGTGTGTGTGCATGCGTGTGTGCGTGTGTGTGTGTGCAGACAATCTGCAGCAGCTCCGGTGAAAGCGAACTCGCCTGCCTGCTGTAGAGCATAAAAAAGATGAAATGTAAGTGTGGTGTCTTTCATGCAGCTTCAGAGCTGCCGTGCGTTCAAAGAAGTGTTAATGATATGCAGAGTTTGACTGGGTCATTGATCAGCACACAAAATGGCCTCATCCAGTGAGTCCTCCCCTATCTCAAAGACTTCATGCGGACTCCAATTAGGGACCATGTGAGCTCCTGACACGGAATAATGTGAACTTATTAAGGAATGAAGAGCCCTGCTTGACTCTACACCTTACGCTCTCCTCTGCTCCGCCCTCATCATCTTCAAGTCAATCTGTAATCTGTTTGTTGTTTTTTTAAAGGCCTCGCCTTCACGTAAATGATCTAGATTTTTAAAAAGCAGAAAAAAATGGGCTACAATGAGAGACCAACCTGCGACACGCTTGCTTTTGAGGGAGGCCTCTGAGGCCAGCATGTAGGACATGGTGATGATCCTTTCCTGTTCCTGTAGAACAGAATCAAGCGACAGCAAGCTCACCTCTGACTTGTCTGCAGACAGTGGTGGTGCCAGGTTTTGAATGCTGTAAAACGCAAACAAAAATATACTGTGTAAATATCAAAATGACACTAAAATGTATTTTAAAGTTTCATAAAACCATCATATCTCCTATGATTGACTGTTTTACTAGATCACATTGGAACAAGTTCATTAAAACAACATTACCAGTGTACGATATTTTATCAAGTTAATGTACCTGGACTTTGCCAAGATGTTCTTGATCCGTTCCACCTTTCGATGACGGTCCTCCATCTCCTCAGGGCTCAGGGGCTGCTCTGGTTCCAAATCCATATATCGCTCTGGAATCATGACCTTCTGAGGCTTAGACAGCTGTGTGGAAATAGACAGGGTGTTTTTTTTACTTAAGCAGTAGGATCACCTGTCCTCTCAGGCCATCTAAAAACAGTCAAAAAAAGCCATGATAAGCTACTATCAGGTTGTTGTCAACTTAGATATGTTTTCTTACACATTTAGTACCGAGATTATAATAAAGATTTGATATAGAACCAATTTAAATCATTGTGATGAAAGGAATCTTTGATTACTAGTCAAGACAAGCTTGGCTCACATCTGTCAATAAAGCAACCTATACCTGAAAGTATTGTAAATACTTGGCAATTAATTGGCAATAGGGATACGTGACTGTAAAAGGTTTGTGTATCACTGTATTACACAATATAGTAGATATACGATACTTCCCGTGATGGCTATTATCTCATCATGTAATGCATATTATGTATTTTGATTGTCTGGCACAGTAAATGTGTTCCCTAGCGGTACTTATTGGCGGGTGGACAGACATGTATAGGACAGGAAGCTGAGTTTTAGCGCGCAAGTTTTAGTGTTAGCGCGCAGACCTCACAGCTAGGAGAACAGGGTTCAATTCCACCCTCGGCCATCTCTGTGTGGAGTTTGCATGTTCTCCCCGTGCATACGTGGGTTTCCTCCGCGTATTCCGGTTTCCTCCCACATTCCAAAAACATGCTAGGTTAATTGGCGACTCCAAATTGTCCATAGGTATGAATGTGAGTGTGAATGGTTGTCTGTCTATATGTGCCCTGTGATTGGCTGGTGACCAGTCCAGGGTGTACCCCGCCTCATGCCCGAAGACAGCTGGGATAGGCTCCAGCACTCCCCGCGACCCTCATGAGGAAAAGCGGTAGAAAATGAATGAATGAATGTTATTAGTGTGCCTACTTTTTGGCAATCCCGTCCAGCCCGTGTCTCGCTAAACACTGACACCTAGTGGCCAATGTATAATGCAATACTACATTCACAATTAGAATGCTTCTTCTGCCTTGTATTTTAGTTCATTAGCCATTTTAATCCCCGGAAATGCTTGACTTAGGCCTTAGAATACAGTACAATTTGCTTTGCTGTGTCATTTATTTTTGTATATATTTGGTGAAAAAACGCACTTGTGTGAGGGCACAATGTTTGAACCGCGATGCATTGAATGATAAAAGACGATGTATATCGTGTAGCGTCACTGTGAGTATTTCCTGTTTTCCAGACTTCTTTACTGTACAGTTTTTGTCAAAAAGGCTGGGTAATGTTCTGGATTATATGTTGGTAGTTTGTCTGTTTTTATGCACCTATTGCGTTGCTGTGTGTGTATGTGGGTGTAGTTATTTTGACACCGGGAGTAGGAATCACGTGTGACGCGGTAATGCTCCGCTAATATGGTATGCCTCACACAGGTAAACTACATTTGAGTACCATCTAGTGGCTTAAATGTGACATTACACCATGATCTTTGAATGATAATTGTTATCATTATTATCATTAATTGTTATCATTATCGCAAACTACTTTGAGTGTAAACCAATAGTGATGTAAGAAGTAACATGTATTGTGCAGCTACATTCTGGTTTGATGTTTTCGTCTGTCTATCTGAAAACAATGGATGAGATGAGATGGATCATCGATCCCCTCGCTACGAGCTCCTCACAAACCTGAAGCCCCCAACGGTCAATCTTTGTTCAAATGTTTTGCATTTTGCTACTTAATTTCACGGTGACATAATTGACGTGATGAGCTGCATCTAGCCCACGGGTCTTGAGTTGGACACCAGTGATTGAACAAGTTTTTTGAAACCCAAGAGTTGGTGCCTTCGTGTACCTCTTTAATTAAGTCCTTGTCATAGTCTAATGGTTCCAGTTCAGCGTCGCTTGTTGCTGGGGGCGTCATGGTCACCGAGCGGAAGGTCAGCCATTCGTCAGAATGCGATCGGGGTCTCTCTTTGTGCTCGGGGGGCCTCTCCTCCCCCTGGACGCTCCTCACTCCCTGAGCCTCCTCCCCTTGCACGGCTCTCTCCAACAGCTGCAGGTCAAACTCCTGCTCTCTCCTCCACTGGGCAACACACAGGGACAGAGAAGACAGGATGACAAGTTGTCTCATCAGTGAAAGCACAGTGGGGGGGGGGGGGGGGGCAGGGGCGTATCTTGACTGTAAGTAAGTCATCACTTGTATCCTGACACCACTGGAAAGTGTGAATGGAGTGTGAGTGTGTGTGGGTTAAGGGTTTGTACAGGTGTGGGGGGGAGGGAAGGAGAAGACATAGGTGAGCAAGCATGCTGACATAAACAAAGTAAAGACAGCATGCTACTAATAAGCTACAAACATAACACAAGACCAGTAAAACACAACACAAACACTGTGAAACACAGACGACAAAAAAATATAAGAAAACATGACAGATTTCAATAAATGTTTATTGAAAACACCGCAATATTACCATATAAAACACTGAGAATACACTTGGCCAATGTTCTATTACCGTCGGTATTCTCTACTTGGTACATCTGCGCAATCTCAGGAGATCCAACGCGAGTGCTTTTGTATCTTTGTAAAGCCTGGTTCGATGATGCAGCTCTCGCATTGGAAGGCATTATGTTGTATATATATATATAATACTCTAGTGTAATTAGTTCTGTAAAAGTATGAATTTAAAAAAAAATCATCTTAAAAAAAATTACAGAAACCACAGACGTCCATGCACAAACAATCAAAGAGCTTTATCGAGTAAAGCATCATGTAAAGCTATTTGATAATGTTATGATATGTTATGAGAGGTTCATTACATTTGGACAGGTCACATACAAATGCATGCGGACGTACACACACATATATATATATATACATACATACACTGTATATATATATAGTATATAAAATATACACACATGTACGTGTGTATATATATATATATATATATATATAAAAGTCTTTTATATATATTATATTATAAATCCTTTTATATACGTATAACACACACACACAGCGTAGGGAGAGAAGGATAGGAGGCGTTAGAAAGACAGCTGACATGATTGGTGAGAGATGTGTTGACATACTTGTATGTATGGATGATTTCAGTTAGTATCAGACATTGTTGTCTAGTAAAATGAATCAGAAAATATCATCTGTCAACTTATAAATTAGCAACATGCATGCATTATGTACAGTACAAAGGCATGCGCTAGCAATGTTTCACTTTGTGATGTCAAAAGGAAAGTTCGGTGGTCACTCTCAGTGTGCTCGCTGCCATGCATGAGAGTGTGACGTGTGCTGATGCTCTAGGTTAGAAACATACAGAACCAAAGTCCGCCGAGAGAGGGCGTGAGGAGGCTGAGGAGGAGGAGCGTGAGGATGGGGAGGCGTGGCGGTCTCCGTGGCTTAAGGTGCGTTTGCGTTGTCGCAGCAGAGCCTTCTGGTGCCTCTTCATCCTCTCTAGCTGCTCGTCAGCGCTCATCCTCCCACGCTGAGGCACCGCCTCCCCAGAGTAGAGACGCTCCAAGGCACTTTTTGGTCTCTCCTGGGAGACACGGAATAGTGTAGAAGATGCACATGAGAGGAAAGAAGAGAGGAATTGATGACTTTGCATTTGGTAAAAGGGGCAGTGCCCCAGCAGAAATATTTTTCTTTGTTTATGTATTTTAATATGTATTTGATTCACTGTATTGACTTAATATGACCCCAAATATACTCAATTGTCAAATAACTGATAGATGTAATCTAATGCAGATGAATGACAGGAAGGGGGAAGTCGTTTGGCACCACCTGTTGGTCTACATGTATAAATCTTTCTGGCTTTTTACTTAACAGTACATTGGGGTCAATGCAGTAATACAGTTGGGAAATGAATATGTCCTGTTTTTGGAGTAATTACCTGCAGTATGTCTGTCTAACACGTTGCAGTTTGTTAGTGGGTGTGACTGGCATGTGATAATGTTTACATTAATGTAAAGTCCCTGAACTCTGACAAACAATAACTGATAACAATAACAATAACTAACTAACAGTCAAGTCGTATTATGAATCACAAATGATTTGCATTGCCATAACTGGCACTCCACAATGTTATGATTTATTTGTATTGTTCTCTTGATATTGTTATTTATTTTGATAGTATAATAGTATAATTAATAATAGTATAATTCTCGTCACTGTCCACACAAGCTGTGTGCGCTCATTGGACAGTCGAAGTGCGGAAGTACCGAGTTTGATGTGCACCCACCACGTAGTCAGAAATGGTTGCAGAGTGCACGCGCGTCAAATGTCATCCATAGTCCGACGCAGCCCCGCACACAACAAAAGTTCCTCCTGCACTAAGAGTGCTACATAGTGTCTGCATGCTCCTGAATCCATTCTGAGGCGGTACTCACCCCTAAATTTTGCCCAAACGTGTAAGAACCGCAGATTGGGACCGGCTATTTAAGGATGATCACATCACAAGCCTTAAACTCATCACACCCTGCCAAGTGCTACCCAAATGCTGTACCAATCTAAAGCTTTTCAAAGCTCCACTCCGGTGAGACATCTCTCTTGAGGCACGTTTTTCAGGGTGCAAAACTTGTATCACTATCACAAAGACAGGAAGTCCCACACGCGGCAGACATGACTGTGCTCCTTATTATTCTAATTTCACACACGATGAATCTCACCTTGACAGCAGGAGCTGAAGTTGCTCTTCTTAGGGTCACGTATGATGAGATGCTGGAGGACTGATTCAGTCTGAAGGAAGAGGCAGCTACTCCTGAGAGGAAACCAAAAGAAAAAAAAAAACATCCACCCACAACTTGACATGACAGTTTAGGTCCGTGTTGAGTTTGTTAAGGCTACTTTTTATTTGTATTCACTGTAGAATGTCCAAGTGTAACCATGCTCATATACCTCTGCTAGGCAATGTCTGATAACCCCCATGGTGTCCTGATGCTGTCACACTGCTGACGCTGAAGCCATCTCCCGCACCCACAAGCTCAGGGTCACTGAGGAAAGGCCTGAGCTCCATCTGTAACACGTACGCACAGCAATTACAGTGACCACAATATTAGGTACACCTGCTATCTTTTTACTTGATACAGCTGTTGTATTGGATATTGGATCTGCCGACAGACCTTAACGTCTCCATTGGTATACTGGCCTATCTCTCTGTCCCGCTTCCGTTCATCAGACTGTCGCTTGAGGCCGCGCACTGAGGTGTGTCTGATGACTGTGGTCTCCCTGGGCAGCGGGGGCACAGCAGGAGGGTGCTCATCGGGACTGTAGACTTGAGGTAGAGGTGGTCTTGGAGGCACGTCTTCCTCAGGCTAAGACACACAACATGGATGACTTTTTTTAAAGGCAATAATAAGCACGTGGTTCCGAGCTGAGCTGTCCAGTCTCAATAAATGTGCTTTTCTGTTAGAATTTTGGCCGTGTGATTGGCTGGCGACCAGTCCAGGGTGTACCCCGCCTCTCACCCGAAGACAGCTGGGATACGCATAAGGAAAAGCGGTATAGAAAATGGATGGATGGATGTTGGAATTTTGTGCATTGTTGTGTATGGGTTTTTGTACTTTGACTTTGTACTTTGAACATCAAAGTACAAGTCAAATTAGTAGTAATAATAGTAGTAATTAGTAGTAGTAATTAGTAGTAATGTTATCTTAAAATGTAGCGCAATTAGCTCAAAAGCACGCAGCCTTTTGCCAAAGTTGTTTATGTGGGAATCTAGTAGGATTTTATACAAAATTTTGTATAAAATTAATATATATATTCATTCATTCATTCATTCATTTCTACCGCTTATCCTCACAAGGGTCGCGGGGGTGCTGGAGCCTATCCCAGCTGTCTTTGGGCAAGAGGCGGGGTACACCCTGGACTGGTGGCCAGCCAATCACAGGGCACATATAGAATTATCAACTGGAATGCACTGAAACTAGCAGGAAACAGACTAGACATGAGAACAACATTGGAGTTCATTGAAAATGTTTCTGAATTTATGAATTTTATTATTGCTAGAAATGCATGGTTGTAGACAAACACAATGTTTCCCACCAGGCATCTGCTGGATGTTTCTCATACATTCAGTGTGACTGCGGTTGCTCTACCTAGTGCGGGATGTCATGAACCCTTAAATAAGTCATAAATTAGTCAAATGTGTTATTTGTGTAATGAATAACAGCGTGCCACTCACACGTTTAGGTCCAGTAGTGCTGCTTGAGTTGTGGGGTGAGGGCTGATGACTGGGGGATAGCATAGGTGTTGTAGCATTGTGGCTATTGGGACTGAGGTGGGGGCTGTGCTGCTGCTGCTGGGACAATCTCATCTCCATAGCAGACGGACTTCCAGTCCCTGAAGGCACTGACGACGCCGACACTGAAGGCACAAATTTCCTCTCTGGAGTGGAGGGAAGATTCGGAGTATGCAAAGATATGAAATGTGTATAAACACACACAGGCAACCACAGTCTCCTTCGGGCACGTTCAAGGCATTAGTAGTAACAACAAGAAGCTTTCCGGGGACAACCCATACATGAAAATTAATGTACAATATTTGTGGGTGTCATCTAAGTATCTTATCGCAGCAGCTTCTTCTTACCTGGGTTGGTCACAGAGGAGATAGTGACTTTGTAGTTGGCTTTACTGCTGCTGAGACCTGCAATGACGTCCTCAACCCTCCAAAGTTCTTTTCTCATCTGGACTTTTTCTTGCTGTTCCACATGAAATGAAATGAAACAATGAAACTACTGTACATTTGTCGTATGGACGACATGAAGCTGGACTGATTCTCTCGCATACATCCGTACTGGAGACTACTACACACCTGAGAAAGGTCAGTACGGGTCATCTGTCCTTGCAGGGCTGATTTGAGCCAGTCCACATCTTTCTCCAGCCTGATGTACTCATTCCATGCATTCTCCATCTCCTGCACATAAAAATATAGGTCCAATTTAGTTCTTCATTAAGTCTTATCTTATTATTATTCATCACGTGTGTAAGCCATGTTTGTACATGTGTTTAATATTAATGTTGAGTCATTAGTTATAGTTACAACTTACTTTCCCTAGAAAGTAATGAAATATTGCGTAACTTATGTGACAGGGTGTAAAGTTATTTGGATTTACCTTTATAGTGTGAGAGTTGGTTGATGAGAATGAGGCATAGGGCTGACCTGGCAACTTGCAATTGTCAGGATTGAGTTTATCTTGTTTTTTGTTTTATAGATATCAGCATATAAAGTCGTGCCACATATCTCTGCCAGTAACATTTGATATCGTAATTAATTTGATTACCCCTCACTGGAAGAAAAATAACCTTCATAGTATTTCCCTCATCACACTAATTTAAAATTAGTGACATACTGTGGGGCGGCACGGCGGTCGAGTGGTTAGCGCACAGACCTCACAGAACATGCAAACTCTGTGTGGAGTTGCATGTTCTCCCCGTGCATGCGGGTACTCCGGTTTCCTCCCACATTCCAAAAACATGCTAGGTTAATTGGCGACTCCAAATTGTCCATAGGTATGAATGTGAGTGTGAATGGTTGTTTGTCTATATGTGCCCCGTGATTGGCTGGTGACCAGTCCAGGGTGTGCCCCGCCTCTCGCCCGAAGACGGCTGGGATAGGCTCCAGCACCCCCGCGCCCCTCATGAGGATAAGCGGTAGAAAATGAATGAATGAATGACATACTGTGGACACTTGGGATATTTCCGCCCTGATGTGCACCACATCCTCCTGCAGTAGTTTTTGCTGGTAGGCAATTTTCTCCATGTGGGCTGGCTGATCTCTGTACTGCTCCATCTGCTGGTGGGACACATCCAGCACTGACTCCAGCTTGTCCTGCAAAATCACATGAAGACACAGTCACGTGTCAATGTTTATTAATTCATCTGAACTGTATCTGTACAGTATATAAGAGTCATGTTGAGTGTGATAAATGTATAAGTCTGTACACTTTGGCAGCTCTGCAGTACTTTGTTCTGTCTAACGTTTGCAGCATTTTTTTTTGAAACACTGGCTTTTGAACTGTATTAAAAAGCAGCATTTCTTTTGCAATGACTTTCTGTATTGACGTTCTTAACCAAACGTCTCACTGAGTATTTTGCAATATTTTTCCAAGATGGGAAAACTGGGTCGGGTCATTTGAGGTGGGTAAGTTAGTGATGATGCCTTTCATGTTGCTACCACTTTCAAACAGCTTTAGCATCTATTACCTCTCCTAACTGCTACTATGTTACCTTGCATTGTTCCTCCACTCCACACTTTTGCTGTGTGTGCATGCAGGCTGCCCCGCCTCCCCCCGCCACATAGACAAAGCAACCGTATGTCTGACAAGAAGTCTCACTCTGTTTGCCGTTGTTCTATGAAACGCTATTGCTTTAAGAAGGGTCTAGGTGCTTTCCCTGCCTATTTGCAGATAAATTATTATTCATCTTGTGCTGAATTAATGTAATTATTATCGTGTGTTACACACTCATATTTATTTTTATATTAGCAGAGTGTTCAACAAAAATGTGGGCATGAATTAAAGCATCTATACAACCACACATGCTACACACAATAATATTTATAGAACAGAACCTTATCTTCCTTCAATGTGCGTATCTTGGCTTCTAGCTCCTGAAGGATCTTGTCTTGTTCACACAGTCGGCTTAATTTCACCTGGAGATAAAAATAATAATACATTTATATCATTATTATGGTATATCTTTATCATCATAATACAATATAGTCAGTGTGAATTGAAGAGAAGCAAAGAGTTGGCCACAGTTAGTGTTTTCAAAAGAAGTCGACCGTTTCAGCTAGATAAAATAAATTGATCTTCTCTGTGTGAAGACATCAATAAGTTTCATCTCCACAGGACTTTCTTTCTCAAATGCAGACAGATAAATGATCTACACTGTCTCCAGATTTGGTAACAGCCATTATGAGAAACTGTAATCAAATATCCACGATTTCATATTCACTTTTGGCCAAAAGTGTGTTTATTAGGAGTGACAGATGTGTTTTTCCGAGAAATGGGTTATGTGTTTATGCAAACAACATAAGGCTGCCAAGTTCACAGTCTTTCTCACACTGTATTTTTCTCAGATCTACTTATCATTCTGTTCAATTAATTATTAAGCTGTTTTTATTTTGCTGAGGCCGTATATTGTTGTTTTTTAATTGCATGAAATATTCATTGTTCTGACAAATTTTCTGGCAATTTCCTTATAAATTGTTAAAGTGGAACAATGCAAATGATGAAAAGCCAGGACATCCATCCTATTTACCTCTATTCGGCTGCAAACAAAGAGCGTGCAAAGCAGCGTCGGGCAAATCAAACTGAAAAATTTAACAGCTCCACATCTAACAGTCCCATTACATGTATTTTTCCCTTTAAATTGCAGGGAGGAAAATAAAAGCTGTGGTCGATACTCTTAAGACCCTCACTGTGCTGTCTGGGTGGGAATCCCAACTGTGTTGTAGTGTATTTATGCTCTCTTGCCTCCACAGTCTCTGTTTAAGTTAACACACACACACGTATACACAGTATATAATATACACTAAAAGACACACTTAGGTTGACAAAATGATCTTAGTCTTAATAATGATCTTAATAAGATACTTAACTCATCTCGTCATATGTAAAAACAAGATGAACTTACATCAGCATCACTTTCGGCTATCTTCACAGGCCTCAGTGCTTCTTTCCTGTGGCTTTCCCGTCCTGTAACCTGAAATAGCCAATAGTCACAGAACAACACAGAATATTTAACACTATTATGACCACATATTTGGATAATCGGCTTTAACGCTCCCAGTCAACACATAAATATTGCATGGCATCGCAACAAACAAGACAACGTAGCTACAAAAGAAGTTAAGCCGCATGGATGTAGAGAAGATCAAATAACGAACATGAACTGGAAAAACAAATATTAGTACGTAAGCTAGAGGCATTAACATTTAGACAAATAAGTAAATGTTACCTCACATGCACACCAATAAAATACAATATAGCAGAATTGTGCTTTATTATTAAGAATTTAATAGGATTCCAATAGAAATTCCTACTAAAAAAAGCACATATACTCTATATAGTTTCATTCTGCAGGAAGCCAGAGTCCCGCCCCCACCACCATCAAAAATAAAGGTCATCGAATGCAGTGCTTAATGGCATGCAGGAAAGCAAAAAGTAGACTTTTGGCTTGATCACATTCTCCATATCTTCTCACTGTAGTCTATGATTGGCCCAATCCAAATGCATCATCCTCATTTCCAGGGATGCATTACATTTGATTCCAAATCAGTAGAATTGTTTTGATTTTGCACACCAACAACATCCTTACATTGCAACAGAATCCAAAACCTGGAGAAGAGTTTTCAAACCCGCTGTGAACTGAAACAATCAGCGGCTCATTACTTTGGATCTGTTTTGGAACAGGAAATGGAGAGAGGGGTTACAAAATTATTGTTCATCATAAAAGTGGCCTCCCTCCTCTTTAACGGTCTTAATGTACTTTAGTGGATTTTTTTTTAATGACTCATGTACTGCAGTATACATATGTGACTGCGGGTTTGAGTCTCATAAAACACAATAGCTGCAGCATGCATTAAGAACCTACCACATTTTTATGTATTAGGGCCACATTGAAAAGAAAAAAAAACAGTATAGCAACTAAAAAACATGTTAGGTTACAAAAATAAAATTACATAAATAACACTGTGTACATAAAATAAAAATGTGTCAATGTTATAAGAATAAAGTTGTAATAATAGAAGAATAAAGTTATATTCATCCATATTTTACAGGACTAAGGTAATCTTAAAGTAATGTTGAATACGTTAATACAAATTCAAATTAGTTGTCTGAAGCATGCCCAGTATTTTACTGTATTTTATTGAAAGAAAGATAAATAAGGAACAAATGACGTGTCCCACAAGGGGGCGTACGTCATGATTGACGCGCATTGTGGCCTCTGATGCGCATTTAAAGGCAATGAGAGGCGTTCATTTCATTGGTTAAGATTACACTCGGCTATGTTAAACCTTCACACGCCTTCTCACCTCCCTCTTTGCTACTTGCACCGGTGGGAGGGATGGAGGCGTGGGTGCGCGGTGCTGCGCCAGACTGTGCTGCTCATGAAATTTACAAAGTGCTTTCGCCACACCCCATTGGCCCAGCGTAGGCACGGCACAGAGCAGGTGCGCTGCCCCTGGTGTACAAAATTAGAGCCCATTGTGGTGATGTTAGTAGTGTCCCTGAATGCACCTCGCTGTCACCGAGGGACAAGTGTCATTTTGAGGCTGAATGGACTAGAAATGTGTTTTGAAATTGGAAATACATATAAGGTGTTGGGTTTGCACTACTATTGATGTGTGTGGCAGATTTATATTTATATATTTTTAGAAAAGTTGTAAAGGCACAAGACTTCAATTGAAAAAGTTAAAATATAATGTGAAAATTGGTTGTAAATGATCTTATGATTGTCATATTTCAAGAAAAAAACGTAAAAAATATTACAGGCATAAAGTCATTTATTAGATTAAAAGAATAACATTGTATTATTATGGGATAAAGCTGTGCATGTATAAAAATGCAATACATCATTTAAGATTGTAATATTGCTGCATTATTCTCTAATATTATAACTTTAATTAAAAAATAGATATACAGTAGGAGGGTTTTTCATTTTGTATTCATATTTATATTTTATTCTTTTAAAAAATATATTATTACTATTATTACATGAACCTGAAATGTCACCAATATGATATGTTGATGAAGACAATAAAGAAGCCAATCACTACATTTGAACACGTTGACTTATCAAACAGACATATAACACATACAAAATGACGAGCATGCTTGGAGGCATTAAAAGCAGGGTGGGGGGTTAGGGGGGTGGTGAAGATGCAGATGTTGGAAGAGAAAAGGGAGGTGTACAGGACAAAAAAAAAAAGACTTTGCTGGGGCCCACCTTCAGATCTAGATACTCCAGGTCCTTCTTCAGTTGTATGTAAGTATCATCAGCCTTTAAATGAGCAGTGAAGAGATAAATCACTTAAAACGAAGCTGCAAAGGATGATGGGCTTACCATAGAACAACTTTCGTTTGAAGTTGCCCTCAATTACAGTTCACTTGTACTTTTTTTTTTTATCTTTAGTAACATGAAAACCAAAAATGTAATCAAGTATGTTGTATCTGCGGACTGAGCAGCAGTGTGCGGTGGTGGATGACCACATGTTCTAGGCAGACGATGGAGTTGCCTTTACCGAGCACCGCTGCAGCTTCAGTCTCTCTTTAAGGGAAGACGGCGGAATGATGGCTGCTTTAAAATGACAAATGCAGGCATGAAGGGACTTAATTAAGTTCAATGCCGTAGCAACCAACAAGCAACATGCTTTTAATGTGTGATCCTTACTAGTGTGTTTTCATATACACTCTCCTGGAATGAAGTCCATGCTAAAGTTGTACATAAGCAAGGCAACAAGACCGCATAAGTCAGGCAGGGAATGATCAGGATTGGCTGGGTGTGGATAGAAGGACGGGGGTGGTAGGTCATTGTGCGACAACAGGGGCTGCAAAATGTGGTCGAGGATGTTGAGTAAAGGGCCCCTGCTGACCTGCATGCTGGGGCCTAGGAGGCCGTTGTGCTGCTGATGCCGCAGATGAGCGAACACGTCACTGGGACTTTGCACACCAGCCATCTTGGCCTGGTGCCTCCGGAGCTGAATGAGGAGCAGGGTCAGCTCCTCTGGCTGTAGCCAGGTCCAGGTTTAGGACACAGAAGTATGAGTTACTAGTGACTAACAGTAAAACATTTGAGCAGAACTGTGGTTGAGCTGCTGAAAGAGCCCATAGGCGGACATAAAGTGAGCTAAAGCTGCTCTGTGGACAGCTAGAAGATGATGATTTATTGGTCTATTGAATTGATGACCTCAGGAGAAACATTCAGTAGGATATAAATATGATAACACCTTTAAGGTTGCGGCATAAGACAAAATGATTAAATCAACTGTCTTGGGTGGCAGTGGAACTAAGGGCCAGCATATATCATGTCAGGAAATGGTCAACCTTGGATTAGGATTAGATTTGGAAACATTCTTCTATATTTTTGTTGCTATGAAACACAGCTGTATACGCAGTGTTTAAAGTAGTATTATAACATTTAGAACTACACTGGAACCGATAGTATTTTCTGTCTCCCGTCTATGTTGTCATCAGTGGCTCGTTCTGTAATTCTTTGCTGATGAACACAGTTACACCACAAGTCTTTTCTTTTCTTATGGATCACGGCTGCAAAATAACCCACAGTGGAGCCCATGTTGCAAGTCCTAGCATTTGATTCGGTCAAAGTACGTTTTGGTTTGAGTAGAACTTTCTGGGAAGTATTGATGACCCTAAACCGAGCTTCCACCGTATCATAAAATGTGATGAAAGTGAGTCGCCTCACAGATGCATCACAAGTATTGCACTTTTGAATCATTATATGTGTCAAAAAGTGTGAAGTGTAAAAGGAAGTTAATCACTGTTAATACTAGAACATAAAAACATATAAAAAATAATAAAAAAATATAAAAACATAAAAAAAAAATCTAATTTATCTTTGTGGACCTATTATGCAAATTTTTCGACACTTTGTATTGAGTTGTGGTCTCCTATAGAGCAGCTACACGCAATAACCCACACAGAAAACTTTCTAGATCTTCCAGAATCTGCACCTATTCCAGCTGTGGGTCCTTTGATTTGTGCTTCCTGCCAAAACGGTCTGTTTTAATTTATTCCACCCTCCTCCGAGCCTCCTCCTGTCACGCCCACTCCACTGTGATTGGTCACACGCCCAAAGCGCTTCCTAACTATGAACCAGATAAGGAAGTCCGCCCCTTTGTGATGTCACAGAGGGGCAAGATTTACCACGCCTTTTGAAACCAAGCTTTTTGAGACATCCCAAACTTCTTTCAAGGCTCACTTCCAAGTACAAAAACCTCATTATCTGAAACGCTGGCATAGTTCAACACGAGAATATAATATTCTAACTACATTTATAGGTCAGAAAAGTGGCAAGAGCATAATAGGTGCCCTTTAAGTAAGTTTTTTTGATTTAACACACCTTGTTTTTGGGCAAAATGTAACATAAAAGCCAAAATAACAGCAAAACATTTGCCAAAGTTAATACTTTGATGCTGACTGAACTGACTTTTAATGAGATATGCTGAGGACTTGTGTCAGGCAAGATGGACGTCCTGGACTCTTAGTAATTTATGTTGCGCTAACCTTGTCAAGTTCAACTTGCACTGAAGGTTACATTGTATAATCATTCCCTCACCAGCCATTTTCAATTTGGGGAAGCCCACCTGAATGTTTGTTTATGAATAAAACCATGTTCTACCTGAGGTCCTATTGAAAACGACCAAAAGTTTTCATGTCATTATTTATCATCTATGTCATAGTGAAATGGTGTGAACGGTGTTAACAAAAGAGCTTCCTACCGTTTTGCCATGCAGGCTGGGTGCGCTGACAGTGTGTGTGATGTATCCCATAGATGGCATGGACCTTCTCTCTATCTGGGAGGTCTGTACAGAAGGCAATGCATCAACATGTTAACCATAGTTCATAGTGTTAAATCAAACAGAATGTCTAATTCAGTGCTAGAAACAAGCACATCACACGGAATCAAAGTTCATAACATAGCCTCCGAACAAGTCTGCAAACAAATATGACTACACAGCATATTTCATTTTCTTTTCCATCCATCTCTATTGGTAACAAGGTGCGCCCCTGAGTTTGTGACGCTACAGGGCTTGGGAAGATTTGACAGTTTTGCTGAACATACAGAATTGGTGAAAAAGCAGGCCTTCTATAGCCAACCTTAAAAGGACACAAACAACAAGAGATTTAATTAACTCCACATAAATTAGAGCAAAAACCTGCTTTCTTAAAATAACATTTGTTTGCTAGCAGCAAGAGCAGCACTGTAAGCCGTTCCCTCAGAGATTCCCAAGCCACTATTTTTTGCTGTATAATAGGTTTTTTATTTAAATGTGAGATCAGAAGAAAGAGACCGCTGCTGATGTTTGAGATACACTGGAGATGTTTATAGGGTGCTCACAAGCCCTGGGCACATTGGATTAGATGCTAATAAAACATCTCTCTTAATGATATTCCACAGGGATATACAAACACACACACACACACACACACACACACACACACACACACACACACCGATACTACGAGAGCCTCATCAGCCTTAAAGATGCTGGATACACCAAAACTAAGTTGGTCTACATCATCTAGTTCTCACAAACATTGCTTCCTCGCATGGTCACTGTGGCTGCCTTTGTTTGAAAATACAGTTTATCCATATTATAATTTCATGCATATAATTACACTGTGGGGGGAAGATCATGTGTGATGCTTTATATGAGGAGCCAAATGTGAGGCATGTGTATGTGTATGAGTGTTGGCCAGTGTGGTTCTGGTTTGGCAGGGAGATGCTGCATGAGGGTGTGTCGGGGCGTAGATGACACTCGCTCTTCTGTGGCGGTATCTGCATGCAATAACGCAGTGCAGGCTCAAACCACCTGTGGAGTGGGTGCGGACTGTGTTACACTGGGTTATTTTGGAGGGGTGATTCACTCTCACTACAAGTGTCAGAGTTCCGTTCTGGTGATGTAAGTTGTATCAATTATAGCTTTTAATTAACTCCTCAGTCACTCACACTGAACACATAACAAATGAAAGACATTCATTCATTCATTCATTTCCTACCGCTTATCCTCGCGGGTATGCTGGAGCCTATTCCAGCTGTCTTCAGGCAAGAGGCGGGGTAAACCCTGGACTGGTCGCCAGCCAATCACAGGGCACATGTAGACAAACAACCATTCACACTCACATTCATCCCTATGTGCGTAGGTCTCTTTGCTGTGTGGCCTGCATGCTAATCACTGTCCACCGTGGCATGCAACCTGATTGTGTGTGTGTGTGTGTGTGTGTGTTCGGATGTATTACTAACTGCTTTTGACTACACTTGTATAGTTCAGTTGTTTGAATGTAAGTGATCGATCGCTATGCAAAAGATGGAATTGTAGAAAACTGTAAAAAAAATTATAATCGTTGCTAACCAAAGATAAAAATCTAAATGTAAAAAAAAAACCTCATATGTCAACTTAGCAGGTTATACTGTATATGATCATCTTCTAGTTAAAATTATGAGATTTCAAATACACTGCCCCCTGTTGGACAACAACAGGACAAAACCTGGATTTTGAGTTTTACAGTATATCTACCATGCAGTATTAAGTTTCCTTGCAAGAAGTCCCAAAATGTCATCACCCATAAATTTTAATAAAATGTAACTTCAAGTACACCTGCAAGAGCTATGGAAATCCAAGAGCTGCATAAATTAAGTCTTCATTTAAGAAAATGTTTCTAATTATGGATGTAGTTTGAGAGCTGATTGTAAACACTTTTGGTTACCTTATGTAGCTACAGTATATTTGAGGTGGGAAATACACTGAAACATTGTTAGCAGAATACTGTATTATTAATGCTGAAAGAATGTGGATGAGGCCTTCATGTCCCCACTAATTGTCCACTGCTACATTAGAGAAGGATTCCTAATGCACGTATAGTTTCTGTTCCTCAACTTACTAATCCACATCATTCTTAGGCAACTTTGTAAAAATGGTGCATGTATCTAATTTGCAAAAGAAAAGCAGTACCAAGTCAGTGACAAGACATTGTATCCACTACAAGTAAATCGTGCCCTAAAAATGTTATCCATCAAATGTGTCAAACCTGAGAAAGGCGAGTACAGATGCGTCCGGGCGAGGATGCTCCTGTGTTGTCCACACTTGATAAATCATCCAGAGGCATGACTGTCCGCCTGCCTGATGGGGTGTGTGGCCTGCGGGGGGACAATGGTTTAAAAGACGGGGAGACTGATGGTGGGACCTCACAGGGAGATGGCGGCACAGAGATGGAGCGAGGCATCTCCACGGTGACGGTGAAAGATGAGGAGTCAGTGAATTTGGGCCCTGTGTGCACGGGCGCTGTCGGGCTGCCATGTCGGAACTGCTGCCTCTGCTGCCACTCGTACAGCTGCCACACCATTCCCTCCTTGGTGGCCATGCGCTCGTCTGTGGACATGCGGAAGTGGCTCAGTCGGTCGTGGGCATATTTGTAGTCGCTGGGCAGGTTACAGGTGGCGGAGGGAGAGTTGCTGCCAGATGGGAGGTGGGGAGACTTTGGTAATGACTGGCAGGAGGCATCTGCTGTGCTGACTTTCACCTTCAAGGGAGGAGTTCGTCGTGGGAGGTTGTATTCTGCAGAGGGAGCACTGACAGAGAAACAAACATATTTGTATGACTATTTATACTACATGTATATTCTGACCCTAAATCAGGTATCTTTTCAGTTATTCCTATGGAAGCTTCTATGAGAAATCTGTCCACTAGAGGGCATCATTTAACCTTGTCATATTTATTGAGTCAAATTAACTGCACACTCCCACTGACCTCTTTGGTGGGTCACCTTTCTGAACTTTGACCCAGTGCTCCACCTGGGCCAGCGTATTCTTCCTCTGTGAATGTTTTTCTGTGTCGCACCCCCTCTGGTACACCAGATTCCCGTTCTTTTCCAAAGGAGTTTGTCCTTGCTGTGTACTGTGATGGCCATTCCTTTGAGCGGCAACGTCGACCGAGGTCGGAGAGAGCCTAGACCTTCCTTGGACCTCCAGCACGTACCTCCCCTCATCTCCGGGAGCCAGTCGGCTCCCATCATCACGAAGGTGTTCCCTGTCTATCCTGAGAAAAGCTTCAGTCTGAGAAATGTTGTGGTTGACATGATTGGTCTGTGGAGGTGTCGGATGTGGGTTCTCATCTGGTCTTTCCATATCTCTGAAAGGTTAAAAAATACAGCATTACATAAACATATTAGCGCATCATGGCAAGCAACGCTTCTCAAGCAATTTGTTATAAATAAATATAAATATTAAATATGTAGTTGATTTGGAGGTTAATACATATAGACATCTAAATAATCCTACGCTGTCATTTTTTAATAAAATTCAGAAAAATTGTCCGACTGTAGATATACGGTTGCAAGTGGTGAATTTGAAAACTGTGATTAGTCTGGTCTTTTTTTCATCAATCAACAGCTCTATTTAATATCCACTTTAATTGACATATTGCCACAAAAACTTAACATTCTTGCCTGCAAGTTGGTCACATTTCAAGTTCAAAATGTTTGTCTGCAACTGTAAGTAACCAAAGATACAGGGAGAACAAGTACACTCTAACTGTGCCATCATCTAGTTGCAAATAAAAAATTGAGAATGTAGAGAATGACAAAAAACGTCCAAAGTCATCAAGAGGCCATGTATTAAATATAGAGAATGTTTGGATTACATAATGATATATTATAATTCCCTCATTCATTCATTTTCTACCGCTTATCCTCACGAGGGCCACGAGGGGTGCTGGAGCCTATCCCAGCTGTCGTCGGGCGAGAGGCGGGGTACACCCTGGACTGGACGCCAGCCAATCACAGGGCACATATAGACAAACAACCATTCACACTCACATTCATACCTATGGACAATTTGGAGTCGCCAATTAACCTAGCATGTTTTTGGAATGTGGGAGGAAACCGGAGTCCCTGGAGAAAACCCACATGTGGACGAGGAGAACATGCAAACTCCACACAGAGATGGCCAAGGGTGGAATTGAACTCGGGTCTCCTAGCTGTGTGGCCTGCGCGCTAACCACTCAACCTATATTATAATACATTTAATAATTTAAATGAAATGCTCATAAAGTCAATATTTACAATGTTGCACTGAACAAACTTCAGATCATGACTCAGATCAAGAAGTAGATGGTTAAAATAAAACGCTTCACCATGAAGGAAGGGCTAGTGTGTAAGACACACCACCAGGTGGCAATCTTACACAGTCCATCTAAACTAAGCACCCAGTCAGGAAAGCCATTTGTGATGCATTTCCCCATATATTCCTAGGTTATCAAACACAGAAACAGTGCACATTGTGTCTTGAGCTGTAAAAACAACCACTGTAGAAGAATAAGGCTCATGTCCAGCTGGCACAGTCTTACAGGTCTCATCTAGTCCCAAGCAGATGCACCTCAGACATTAAAAGTGACCTTGAACAGATGGTCAGAGCCCGACCTGCTACGGAAGAATGCCAAAATAATTCCTGGGAAGACAGGGAAAGGCTCAATTATAAAATAAAATCATTGAAGTTTGTAAGGCAGATGTGAATGTGTAAATGGTGTTGTGACACCTGCTTTCTTTTTTATTATCTCAATATCTCAATACACCCTGTGCACACAGATTTCTTTGCTTTAATGGAGGGGAGGGGAGGGGATCAATTATACAGCCAGAAGCCAGCCAATAGGAGAAGAGGCCTATTCTGTCCGGTGAGACTAACCTCTTAAAGGCATGAGTGTGCTGCATCAGCGCCGCTTGGTTCATGGCCCGGATCCAGCCATTCATGTCCTCCTGTGTGTCCGCACTGAAGAAATATGTCCGCATCCCGCTGTGTTCTGCCTGTGAGCCAATTACAGAGTTCTTATTGTAAATGTAGGAGCGCATTCCTGTATGGCTCGCCTATCAAAAAACAGGGAGAAAGAGCATAAAAAGATATGAGAACCTCAAACTAAAGAAATTAGTTTTAGTACGCTATGGAAAAAAAAAACATCATAATAATGTGACGAGATCTGCAAAGATCTCTGATAGAAAGCTGCTGCATGGCAAAAAGATTGTGATCTTCTTTGTAAAATAAGCATAATCATGCATGAAGGCACAAGAGGTGCTTATTTTGGTGATATAATCTCGATTTGGTCACAGTGGCTCTGCACCAAAAATAAAACACTATCATCTTAAGTTATTAGTGCATTGGCTGCAAAGCTCTTGCAGGGTTTCCCAAAGCGCTCAACACCCAGGACCCAAGCGTACTAAAATACATCATGTATTGCCATAACATTGACATATATTGTTCTCCAAGTAATGGCAAAGGCCAAAGCAGACACTCATTTATTATAACAAAGATAAATTCCCATCGTGTGTTTGGAAAACCCTTCTTGCGAGAGAAAAAAAAACTTGTAACAGTATATTGTAAGTCAGATAACATTGCCTGAAGCCCTGAACTATAAAAGCATCGAGGCAACTGCAAGCTGAATTACGTGATGTTCTTGAAACAGCTCTAACTTGTAATGGGTGCATGTGAAAGACACTGCGATTAAAAAAAAAAAGAATATGCAAGCATATTTTCAGAAAATACAGTGGCATGAAAAAGTGTTTGCTCCCTTCCTGATTTCTGTTTCATCAAACAGTCAAGGACAACACTACTGAACACAAAATGCAGTTTTTAATTAAAGTTTTTTATTATTAAGGAGGGTGGGAGGAACCATCACACTACCACCACCATATTTTACTGTCAGTATGATGTTCTTTTTCTGAAATTCTGAAAAGTTCAAGGTTTGTCTCGTCAGACCAAAGAGGATTTTTCCAAAGGTTTTAGGGATCATCAAGATGTTTTTTGGCAAAACTGAGATGAGCCTTAAAGTTCTTTTTGTTCAGCAGTAGTTTTGGAACGCTGCCCATGCAGGCTGTTTTTGCCCAGTGGAGGCATGAACACTGACCTTACAATCAGGAAGGGGACAAAAAAACAATTTTTCACACCACTGTATGCTGAAACTGATTCTGAAACTACACACCTACAAATGTTGATGAAGACAAATAACAAAAAAACAATAAAGAAATAAAATTGTGTCCGAAATGTCCCACCTCACCTATGATAATGATGAGCATAAAATGAATGATGACAAGGATGACAGGACAAATACCAGAGCCAATGAGAGCATTAACTATTGTTCAGTCGCTCCGCCCACTGCTCAGACATAATTGGTTTAAACTTTAGTTGCTCTGAGTTGCAACACACAACAATTTGAAACATAATTGAATCCATGACCATATTTGGCAAACATGCAAACACTAGTGCTACTTTGCACTGACACTGCACTTTCCTGTTAATCCAATTTCCTTAAGTGCAGATCCAATATGAAATGTGTCACTATCCAAATAAGACCAATCAAGCTAAAAGTGACGGCAACCCAAAGGTCTCTGGTATTGACCATATGCACCGTAGCTGTTTCACGACAACACTTGACCAACACATTTAGGAACAAAAAAAATCCACACCAGGTAGAATGTGGTGAAGTCACATGGACTAAGGATGGGGAGGAAGTGATGCTGGAAGTAAAATCAAATACCTACAGTAATCATGCAAGACAGGAAACTCGTGTGATTCAGGACGGCCGCTCGCAGAGAGAGAACAGAACTCACTCGGCCCGCGCGCACACACACCCGGTCACAATGGAAGGCGATTGAACAACAGGGAATGAGAGAAAGACAGCGAGATGAGCAAAAATAACATAGCGTCATCACGGCAGACGATATGAAGACCAACCACAAATGACTGAAAAAGACTGAAAAAGGTCAAGATCACACCAGAAATGTATGGTTGCAGATGCCCACGATGTATCCCAGTGGACATCAACTGCATGTATGCATGCACTCTAATATGCAAGTGGATGAAAGTACAATAACAATGTAAATCTAACCATCAGAAGTTTTTCAGGCAAAATTGTTTTTTTTTTAAAATCAAACAAAACAAAATCCCAACCACAAACAAAAACGGGAAAAAGTAAGACAAAGCAGCATGGCATTATTCATGTTTCATTTTCACATAGATAACACAGATAAGCCAAATACAAAAATGCTAATTACAACGATAACCTATCTCATCAAAAGTAAGGTTTTATACTTTTTTTTTTCTTACATAATAATCAACTGTTTTCTCCGGGTACTCCGGTTTCCTCCCACATTCCAAAAACATGCTAGGTTAATTGGCCACTCCAAATTGTCCATAGGTATGAATGTGAGTGTGAATGGTTGTTTGTCTATATGTGCCCTGTGATTGGCTGGCGACCAGTCCAGGGTGTACCTCGACAGCTGGGATAGGCTCCAGCATGCCCGTGACCCTTGTGAGGATAAGCAGTAAAGAAAATGGATGGATCATAATCAACTATGCCTCAATTAAGCTTATTTTTGTTTACTTCTGTGTCATCACTGATTGGTGCTGACAACCAATAACAACTTTCATTTGCGGCGAAGATCATCCCATGACTTGGCAGCCATTTGCAGGGCTGGTGAGGGTGTGCCACGCTGCGCCACCATGCGCCACCTTACGCTGCGCCACAAAATCAGAGCCCTATGTGTCATTGCAAAGATATTTGTTATATTTGATATAACACTGTCAATGGAACCAAAACCAAAACGAATGAATCCTTTACAGCAGTTAGGAAACATACATTTAAAAACGTATCCTACACTAATATTAAAATGGACTTGACTACTGTTGTGCTATTATTAATGCAACTTATGTGGCATTCCGATTCACTGAACTGTACTCTCCACATGAGCAATGAATAATCAATGAAAATAAAAACAAACAATGACTTATTTTCTTTGCCACCCATCACTGAATAAGAACATTGGAAAGTCTGCTGTGCTTAAAGTAGATATGCTAATTCATGAAAGAATCCTGCCTGGAATGCGTAAAGTTACCAATGCAGCAGAGCCAACCATCACAGGGGGTTATTAAAAAAGAAGGTTAACGACCCAAGCCCGACCATCTGGAAGAACACCTCAGAGCGAGCTAAATATTTCTTCTTCCACAATGTAAACATACTGTTGAGTGGAGAACGGGCTGACTGCTTGACTTTTTTGGCATTCCAAGCAATATAAAGCTGTATAACTTTTTTATAGATGCATTAAACTGAGCCAAACTTCTTAAACACATAATATCTGATTCTGGTGCATGTTTTGTGGCACCTCTACAGTGGAAAATAATCACCTTTGCGATGCTGGTTGATCTCCAATGTGTCTCTCAGTATAGTGTAAAAAATAACCTAACCAATTTTAATATTAACAAAAACAATAAATAACGATAAACAATAAAACTATACAAAAACAAACAATAAAAACTCCAATATTAACTTAAATGCACCTTGGTGTCGCTGTTATACATTATGTCCATAAAAAAAGCAAAACATATGCAAAAATGAACCGTTTAATGCGGTCTTCAAGCTTTTGCATAACTTTGGAAGCATATATTTTCATAAAATATACAATCGTATCACTTCAGAGGTTCCACTAAGGCTAAGGCTGAGCAATATATTGATATTTTTTTGATATTATATATTTCTTTTAAGCAAAATCAAATATATCGTTGATATCAATAAAGAGTGGATTTAAAGTATGGTAACATTTATTTGAGTTGCTGCTGACATTTAAAATGTGTTTCATATGTTGTTTTTTGTGCTTTTGGTATTACATGAGGATTTGAGCATGGCTAAGGTTTGTTATAAAGATGATTGATGCTTCTAAGTATTTTACTTTTTGTATATTTATCACACAAAGAGAATGGACTATTTTAATTTTGTGGCTATTTTTGTATAACTCTTTTTTTTATTATTTTAATGAAACAACTTCACAAAACGTCAGACTTTGACTTTGTGTAAACTCACCTTTTGGAAAAAAAATGTTGGGATATACTTCATATAACAATATTCAGATATGTATTTTCGCATACCAAAGCCAATTCCAGGTAAACGATGAAGTGGCTATGCTGCCTATTTATATCTAATAATGAATAATAAAACAATGATGACCTTCAAGCTTATAATCTGCATCCATGATGGAAGCGGTTGTCATCATAAGAAATAAACATTTGACACGTTCTGATGAAAGAACATTGTTACCTTGAAAGCATATTTGCGGTTAATGTGGTCCTCAGGTGCAACTTGTGAGATGACGTAACTGGGCAGAGGAATGCTACCGAGGACCGTCTCTTCACGGCTGTCTGAAGTAAAAAAACATAACGGCACACACAAACGTGTCAGTCATTGCCCCCCAAAACACACAGAAAACCACAAGTTGTGCCAAGATGTTTTACGATGTTTACAAGTGACTCAGGATTTACGAGTCGTGGGAAAAGTTAGTGAGGCGTAATTCATGGGTGACAACTGTATGAGTCAGGCCATGTGGCGCTAGGAGGAGGCTGTTGGTTTATCTTTTACTCTGGACAAACAATGGAGGACATCCATTGTAACATCCCCATCCATTTTCAAAAGGAAGAGTTCAGCAGAAGGGATGAAAAACAAATGTTAAAAAAGGGTCAGTAAGTCTAATGAAAGTGTTTCATTAATTACTTCATTGATTTCTTTTTATTTAAAGTTGATTTATTGCATTTTGCTGCAGTCAACCTTGGCTCAAAGTGCCTCTCATGCTCACCTTTGTAGTAAAACAAGCAGAAGTCGGACAAAACAAACCACTTTCTTTTCCACAGTCGCATTCCAGAGCTGTCCTGGAAGTTCACAAGGAAAAATGCACATGTTGTGGTTAGGATGATAACACAATAACATTTTCATTGACATTTAAAAGCACAGTCAAAGACACTGTACTGTAAATTCTACCATTCAAACATTTTAACTATTTGGCAGAATGTTACTAAAGAGACATTAGCCTGTTCATTTCAGGGACTTGCATCATGATATTGGATCCCGGTTTCTTTTAAAGGGAACCTATTCTGCTTTTTCCACTTTTCTGACCTATAAATGTAGTTAGAATGTTGTATTCTCGTATTAAACTATGGCAAAGTTTCAGATAATGAGGTTTGCACATATGGAAGTGAGTCCTGAAAGAAGTTTGTGATGGCTCAAAACGTTCGGTTTCAAAAGGCGTGGTAAAACTGCCCCTTTGTGATGTCACAGAGGGACAGACTTCCTTATGTATGAACTACCTGCCCTCCGTCAAGCGCTGCTTCTCTGTTTACTTGCTCTTGTTTACAAGTCTCCTAGCTCTCTGGCCTGCTCTCTAACCACTCATCCATCGTATTGTATTGAACAGAGAAATTAATCGCATTTTTGATTGCTGTGATATGGAAAGCGGTTAGGATTAAAAAGGCTCTGCTTTTTCCTACTCCTTTACTCCTTTACCTTGTATGTATGTTTGAAATAAACCTGACTAAATTAAGACATACTCAAATTCCGCAGCCTCTGCCCCGACCACCCCTACTCTACTGCAGGAGTCAAAAATCGTCAGAATAGGGCCCCTTTACATCCAGTATTAAATGTGTATAATTTTTGCACATACATGTGCTTTTATCTAACAGACTTGCCCCAACCAAAAATGTTTTCCAAGGCAGCCAGAGGATTATAAATCAATGTATATGTTGCAGGAGAGCATGAAAGGCCTTAAAAATAATTTATGTTTGTGATGTTAAAAGTGCCGCACAGAGGTTAAGTGGTTAGCATTTTGGCCACACAGTCAGAAGATCGTGAAGATCTGGGTTCGAATCTCCGGTTTCTTCCCACATTCCAAAAACATGTTAGGTTAATTGCCGACTGCAAATTGTCTATAGGTATAAATATGAGTGTGAATGGTTGTTTGTCTATATGTGCCCTGTGATTGGCTGGCAACCAGTCCAGGTTGTACACCGAAGATGCTGGGATAGGCTCCAGCATACCCCCACGATGGATGTTAAAGTTGATCCTGTCATAAATTCACATGGTTGTAAAAGAGACTACAATTATCCAACCCCCACACCCCCTCAGTGTAACAATGTAGTGTTGACATGACATCAGTGAAAGGTCACCTGTTTATACAGCCAGCCCCTCACTACGACGGGGATGTTGAGGTTCCGTTTAATAGCTTGATCCCTCTTGCCAAAACTATGACATTTGCTTGAACCTCTGGATCCCTGCAAAGACAAATAAAGATAAATGAAGTCATTTTGCTTATTAAAAAAAAGTACACCACATTTCACTTTTGAAGATATACATTCACCTTCAAAAAAAATAAAAGTAGATACAATTGCCAATGCTGTCATTGGCTGAAAATGAGATGTGAAATTACCAAACCGTCATTGCCAAGGATGTGCACATCCATTTATAAACAGATAACTTATATTTTCAGACAAGGTCATTGGAAAAGACATCATAATGTGTGGCATTTTTCTTTATTTAAAACTTGCCATTGGACACCTGCCATGACACTTACGGAATGCATAGACGAATATAATATAACTATCAAGCTACTGAGCCATTTACAAGTGACACAACTAATGAAAGTGCTGAATTAATGACATGATAGAAACCAGAGATGACACAAAATGCCAGGGAAAACACAAACACTATTAGGGTGCCTTCACATTTGTAGTCCAGTACTGTGGTCTGATGTCCAATATGTTTAAAATACAGTAAAGTCTCGTTATATCGATATTGTCGGGAGTCGGAAAAAATATCGATATAACCGAACTGTCGATATATCCGACCCTGCGTCGAACTGCATTAAAAGTGGGCAATAATGGACTCGACATTGTTCTATAGTATAGAACAATGTCAAGCAGCTTAAATCAATCAATCAATCTTTGCTTAAGGATTTCAATACCAAAAAAAAACACGGCGAACGGCTGCTTCCAGTCAACTTTATTTTTTCACACTTCCACCACCAGAGCACAGCACACACACCGATTCCCGCACTTCCTGGTTCACAGGTCATGCTCAACCCGCCCCACATAGCTGGCCAAACACATGCCTGCAACAGAAGAACCAACTGCGTTCGTGGTTTCTCTCGTCTGTATAGAATCTATACACACGAGAGAAACCACGAACGCCAGCATGTACATATGAAAAACAGTGATTATTGTAAGCGATAAAAAGATATCTGAATACAACACAATTAAATACATGTATTTGTACGCTTGTGTCTTCGTTGGAATAGGTGTGTATGCTATGTCAGTTGGTTCTTCTGTTGCAGGCATGTGTTTGGCCAGCTATGTGGGGCGGGTTGAGCATGACCTGTGAACCAGGAAGTGCACGAATCGGTGTGTGTGCTGCGCTCTGGTGGTGGAAGTGTGAAAAATAAAGTTGACTGGAAGCAGCCGTTCGCCGTGTTCTTTTTTGGTATTGAAATCCTTAAGCAAAGATTGATTTAAGCTGCTTTTGTATCGATATAAGCAGACCAAATTGGCTGGCGGGAGATGAAAAGGGCATCGTAGTAACTGGATTATCATAATAACCGGGTATCATACTAACGGAACTAATTATATCATAAAAGACTAGAAATTTGCCAGGAAATGAAAATAGTATCGTAATAAGCAGTAATTCGTTATAACCGATATCGATATAACGAGACTTTACTGTATATATTTAGTGTATAATCCAGTGTACTTTAGTATGTGAAAGTGCTGGATAAATGTGGTAAGTTATCATCATTATTATTATTACACCCATCATTATTATTGTGACAATTTGTCATGTCATTCTATGGTGAAACCTTTCAATTTGAGACATCCCTGTATTTGTTTTAGTTTGTAACAAGTTATACCAATAAAGCCGCTCTATACAATTAGTCTTTTGCTGTGCAATCCAATTTTAGTATGCTAGAAAAATGTGGTCATTAATCAGAATGAGATGGAGTACTTCACTGTTGATTAAATCACTTCATCAAAATTAGCATTTAGTCACCCAGAGGAGAAGAAAAACATTAAAAGGAACATTAAGTAAAAAAAAAAAAAAAAAACACATTCTGAAATTTGTTTTAGGACAACCTATCTAAATGTTTTCTTACCTTTGACCCCAAGGAGGCCTCCATTGCTGCTGTGGTCACAGCCTTGGTGGACTCTGTGACCATACCTGGAGATCTATGATTAGACATAGAGGACTCAAACCTACGGTTGCAGAGAGAGAAGCTCAGTTAACAGACTGAGTATGTTTATTCTCTGATAAACTGCTTTGAAACACATTGTTCTAGTAGAAATGATGCAACTACTTCATGGCATCAGGATGTAGGAAACAAGTAGACTAGATGTTTAATAAATAACAAATAGCGCTGTCTGTTGAGTGTGGACAGGCCATGCATCATACACTATAACAATTCAGAATGTATGTATGTCCCTTATGAAAAAAAAAGCATTTTTCCATCCAAGAGACTGAGTTTCCTGAATGCCCCATCAAACATAACTCTCTTATGCAGGCACATATTGATTTGCAGTGGTGGTTGTATGACATTGTTGCATCAACCTTATTGGTCATTTATAGTCATGATACAGTACATTGATTATGCTAATGTACTGTATTTGGACATGAGAATAAAGCAGTTCAGATGCTATGTAAACACATAAAGTCAGCATGATAATGTGAGTGACATACAATTGTGTGCAACATTATTCAGAGGATTAGAAGAAATTCCTGTTCAAACTTGCACTTTGAAGTGGATTTCAACTAAATCAGCTGTCGTGCCCCAAATTTTTCAGTTTGAAGAATTTCTCTGATAATAAGAAACATGAAATACACTACAGCATTCATTCATCCATCCATTTTCTACTGCTTATCATCAGGAGGGTCGCGGGAGTGCTGGAGCCTTTTCCAGACAGAGGCGGGGTACACTCTGGACTGGTTGTCAGCCAATCACAGGACACATATAGACGACAAACAACCATTCACACTCACATTCATACCTATGGACAATTTGGAGTCGCATGGTTTTCTCTCATTTGGGTGGCTTTATTTAAAAGTGGGCGGCAACATCTCTAGCTTTCTAGATAGCGCTACAGCACAAATGACAGCTCCTCCATACAACTGACAAACATGCTCCACAAATGCTTAACACATTAGTGCCATCTAGGGGCATTAAAGTGTAACTACAGGGCATATAAACTCACTGGCAAACAAGCCTAGAGTGCCCTCTTGCGGTCAGTGTGAAAAAATACTTATACTTAAATACAGTATAGTGTGTTATACCATGCACCAAACTATACTCAAAGTCGTAGACATGGTTCCGACTTTCTTCAGTGGAGAAATTGTCTATTATTCGCAAATCAGCCAATTTGAGTGAGCTAATCATAAATAATGTGATCCATTTCCATGACAATCTCGTCATTGAGCTTCTGCTTTGCTTTCTAGTGGGGTGACGAGCAGCACTCGCTCTTAGGTCTTCACTGGCCACACTGCCAGTATCAAGCAAAAAGACCAGCTAGAGATATACGACCAATGAGTGGAGAAAGCCAGATAAGCCAGAGAGAGCCCTGCTGCAAGGCCTGCGCTGTTGCATGAATCCTTTGCAGGATGCTTCCTGTCACATGAAGGGGACTGTTTTATGTGACACTCACTAGTGTGTACCGCTACTGTCATTGGAATGGTTTCCCAGGAGATTTGTTATAGTGTGTGTGCTGGAGATGGGCAATATTTCACATTGGTTAGTGCATCAGGACATGTGTTTCTACTGTAATCAAAGGGAAGTGGATCATATTAAATGTCACTCTTTTTGACCATTATGTTTGATAATCAATAAGGAAGTCCTAACAGCAAAGCATGGTCTGAAGAAAAGCAGCCTTGTTCTTGATCTGTTTTGGGGGTCTCCTGGGAAATTTTCCTCAACGGCAGGAAGAAACCCTGGAGAAACCTGCTTCCTCCTGTAGATTGAGAAATGCTGGGAAGTCCCTGGGGGTCACATTCAGCACTGGGATTAAATTGGGACTTTATTCAAAGTTACTCAGCAATAAGCTTTCAACTAGATTATTTGGAGTGACCCCCGAGGTGCTGTACTGATTCTTCTTTTCAATCAGGAGAAAAAGTAACTTTTCCTCACTTGCTGTTTAGACCATTGTTCATGGAGGACGCACTATTAAAGACTTATGCACAATTTTGAAGTTTGTTCAGACGCCATAGAACATGTATGACGAGACCTGCTGTTTAGCGATCTCTGGGATAGATCATCTCAAAGGTGGTCTTTCGCACCAAATTGATTGTTTGATTGACTGAGGTAGGTATTGACTGAGGGAAGTATGCCTCACGACTGTGTGTAACATGAAATGTATGAAACAGCATCAGTCCTCACTGGTCATCTCTTTCTGTATAATTCATACATAATGACAGCAGCCACACACACACACTAAATTTCTATGGTAATTTATCAATTTCTTATATTGCAGTACAACGTTGATTAGGATCATTAAACTGTTTCATAAGAACTAATTCTTATTAATCGATTCCATTCCATTCCAGAACACGTTTTTACAATTATACTACTTTTACATGCAAATTAAATGCATATAAATTGGTTGGGCAGCATATATCACAATAATTTTGAGATGTATCACAGTACGACAATATAAAATTTTAATTCAGCAAAATCTTGTATAAAAAACTACAAAACGTAAGCCATATAACTAAATACACTTGTCTCAAAATGTAAAGCATACTTATTTATTGGTAACAAAGTGGCTTCATGTCACCCATGTAATTCCAACTGCATAAGTAAGATATTTTTATGACACTTGACATGACATGGGCAAACTGCGCTTTTTTATTTTTTAAAGTAAAGTGTGTGGTGAAAGTGTATTTACGGCTAAGACAAGCTACATTCAAAAATAAATATGCTTCAGAAGGCAGCGGATGCGGTCAGAGGGACACAGCAGAGGTGGATAAACTTGCTTGAGTGCAGTTTTCCTTTAAGTCATAGTAACAGAATGTTCAAGAGAGGCTTGCTGGAAGTGTTTCTGAAGACCTTGCATCCTTGTTCACTGACACCCTGCTCATATTCCTGCACGAGGGACATACAACTGATACTATTATAGGACAATGTTATTGCCAGTGAGGACAGCACCTGACTTTTATACGTCTCCATAAAAATCCCAGGCAAATGAATTGCCATCAGTTTTGTGCTGCTTCAGGCAAACAGCATTTAGTAAGCGTCATATTTCACCTGCTGGTTTGAGGATGATCACATACCTGCTGGTTTTAATTGTGCTCTAAAGCTGTCACACAGCTTTGATGGCTTTGCAAAGGATGACATGCTGACAATGTCATAAAACAAAAGCAGCTGCCACACAACAATGATGCTCCATCCAGCGGTGTGTTTATTCATACAGAATGGCTGCATAATGGAACAAAAACATACAACTATCGGGCTTTTCAAAATTTCATCCTCCTTATGACTTCACTGTCATTGAAGAAAACTCCCGCAGTAAAAGTACACAGACACAAAAGGTACATTTGAATGCATCTTTCATCAGTGGCTGATGCTAGAGTCAGGCCTATCACTAAAAAGACTGTGGCGTCTCTGATTGACACGAGTGTAATCTTCCATCTTGTCAATGTCATGGTAGTTATTAATACATCCGTTATTGTGTCCTCTGAGAGTTCTATGACCATACTCATTTCTCCATTAACTCTTAATTGAAAGGACTGTATTTCCTCTGCTTGTTACAGACTATTAAACTTTGCAACTAATCAGATTATAAAGTCCCATCATATCACCTTGAACTATCCTTGAAACAGCCACTGCAAGGGTGGTCAAAGTGCAGCCCTGGTAGAGGATGGGCACGTTGGGGGCACACCTCGTTTTTTATTGGCCTTCCACATATTGTAAAAATAAATAAAAATAATATAACATAAGGGCTGCACAGACATCACAGCGAGGAGACCCGAGTTCAATCCCACCCTCGGCCATCTCTGTGTGGAGTTTGCATGTTCTCCCCGTGCATGCGTGGGTTTTCTCCGGGTACTCCGGTTTCCTCCCACATTCCAAAAACATGCTAGGTTAATTGGTGACTCCAAATTGTCCATAGGTATGAATGTGAGTGTGAATGGTTGTTTGTCTATATGTGCACTGTCATTGGCTGGCAACCAGTCCAGGGTGTACCCCGCCTCTCTCCCGAAGACACCTGGGATAGGCTCCAGCACCCCCCGCGACCCTCGTGAGGATAAGTGGTAGAAAATGAATGAATGAATATAACATAAACAAATGTTTTGAAGTGTGTTAAAGGGGAACTTTAACACACAGGAACTCACGCTTAACACATTGGAAACATTTTGGACACCCTTTGTCTAAAGCAATATCAAAACCAACTTACTTGTCCTCAAGCATGTATTCTGTGTTTTCCTGTGAAATCTGCCCGGTAATAGGGTGTCGGAATGATGTACACCTCAGGTTGTGGCTGCAAGACAAGAAATTGAGAAAATTAGTAACCCAGAAGGAGATACTTGACATTTTCTTGATAAATAAATGCAATTACAGTCGTCTCTCACTACATTGTGGTTCAATCATTGCTCCCTCATTCTATAATGTTTTTTTGAAAATTAATGACTGAATGACCGCTGTTTCATGGCTGATTATGGTATATTATTAGTCACAAAACATTGAAAGACAAGTTATACTGTATGCAGTATTTTGCTTACTTGGCACTAGTTACATTGATGAGGCATGACATTAAATTAGATGACCTTCACAATGTATGTAAGTCAGCCGGCATGTCCAGCATGAAATAGCTTCTTCCCCACTCCATTTGAAACCCTTTATCAACTTGGAAATAAACAAATTGGAGGCTACTGAGTTAGCTAAGTAGCATGTTATGTTTAAAGCAGCGACCGCCTCTTGCGTCCCTGTAGCGATCCCATAGCCTTTGCATTACAGTTGAGTAATGTCTTGTAAACAAAGAAAAATGGGAGTGTAAAGGTGACTGTAGGGGTGTTATTTCATGTCTACAGGGCTCTAATAAGGTTAAATATTCGACATTTCGTTGGCAATTTCACTGCTGTGTTATTGTGCAATGACAATAAAGAAAGTCTATGTCTAAATATCATATTTAAAAAGTCCTAAACAGTTTTCCTGTGTTCTAACTATGAACACATTCAATTTATTAATACTGAATCAAATTTTATTATCATCGTCAGGCCAATTAACCGCGATAATCAAGGGACTACTGTACTGGACGTTGTCATAGAATCAAGTAAAAGACTTGCACAGTGGTAAAGATATTACTTCTGTCATGGTTACTCTAAACCAACCTAAATCCTTTTACTATGGATTGGGACCAAAATAAACATCACACAGTTCTATGCCAACAAACATAAGCAGCATAAACAATAAAGTACACAAATTCCTCACCGCTGTACAATGCTACAAATACAAAATAAACATAAGTATAACATAAGCATGTTTACACACGTAATCCTCAAGTGCACCATAGGTAAACACCAAATATGACTGCATAGCTTTGCGGTCAGCTTTGCAGCAAAGTTGAGTGGTACAAACAGCACGTAGCAAAGATTTATAAGTTGACATTTCAGAAAAGTTCAGACGATATTTTGAAGAGGACTGATATTAAGAGATTGAGCCCACAGAAAAATATCAGATATAAACACCACATGGACTTTGGCAATACCACTTGCCATACCCTCTCCAACCCCCCAGACACACACACACACACACACACAGGCATTTGGCCAGGCTTGTTCCTGGTACCAACTCATCATTGGCTGAGCTGCACTGGACACACACTGTAGAGCACTGCACCACCAGCACATCCCCTGTTAATTAGAAAGCTGCATTCTTTGAGGCTTTTGTTTCAGCCACATTACTTCTGAACTATTTGTCACGGAATTTTGCAGCATCCCCAGTTAGTGCGGCAACACTGCAGCACAGAACATCTATTTGTTTGCAGCAAGTTTTTTCAATGCTTGTGGCAGTGGGGTCCCAAAGAGCAAAATGAACTCTTGTTCAAGAGCAAAATGAACTCTCGTGACTACTATGAAACTACCATGTAGTCATGAGAATAAAAACAAAACAACAACTTAAAGGGGACCTGTTATGCTCATTTTTCAGGCCTTTGTATTGACTCCTATAGAGAAGCTACACACGATAACCAGCACAGAAAGCTTTCTAGATCTTCCAGAATCTGCACCTCTGCTAGCTGTATTTCTTTGGATTTCGTGCTTCCCACGAAAATGATCCGTTTAAATTTTTTCCACCCATGGCCTGCCTCCATGCATGCCCAGTCCTCTGCAGTTGGTCATACCGAGTGCTTGAGACTTCCAGTTTGTGCCGCTAGCTGCAAACCCAACATTATAGGAGTTGATAAATGGTATAGGAGTTGATAAAAAAAAAACGTCAATTTATTCTTTCAAAATATCCGGTTTTGACATACAGCCATATGTGTTGTATCCCGATCCCGATCCAATCCAGAAGTACAGACTGGACAGTCCGAAGTTTCTCAGGAAAAGAGGTTTCTTCAAGACGTCTCTCAATGGTAATTAGCTTTAGCATTTTAGCGTTAAGATTTCTCCAGCATCGGTAATGTGTAATATTTTTTGCGGGACTAACAGTGTTTAAAAAACTTGGGTAAAGCCATCCACTGATTGTGGTGGGAAACGGCTATTATCAACCCTGCTTCCTGTATGCACACTCTATAATGCTACACAGGCAACCACATATGTTCCATGACTTACACAAAACACAGTTAGAACACTGACAAATTGTTATTTACTGCTTGCTCTTCTAACTCTTCCATACGACCAAGTGACGTTGCAAAGGCATCAGGCTTTAGCAGCAGTTTGTCGGCTAGTCCAGCTGCATACGAGGATACTTGACAGATCAAAATATTTGTATTTTGCTGGTAGGGAATCAGGAACTCCAACCACTTGTGCCTGGTGGTGGTGTAAACAAATGTGTCTTTCCGTTAAACACAAAGAAACACTTTTTACGAGCTGCTGCTAGCAATGTAAACACAGAAGCAGAGCTTGCGGTAGGGCAAAGTGGCCAACAGCCACGCCCATAAGAAACCTCCTTCTGAAACCTCCTTTTGAGATATCCCAAACTTCTTTTAGGGCTCACCAAATGCGCAAACCTCATTATGTGAAACTTTGGCATCGTTGAACACAAGATTACAACATTCTACCTGCATTTATAGGTCAGAAAAGTGGAAAAAGCATAATAGGTCCCCTTTCGGTTCAAAAACCTTGGCCAAGGTTGAAGTAACTCCTTGTGCAACATGAAATTGTGTCATGAAAACAAGTCAATATAAATAATAAGGCTTGATTAATAACACATTAACCACTGTGGTACATGGAGGAACTCAAGACTATAAGACTCAAGCTTCATTGACTCTGGGGTACTTGACAAAGACTGGACTCACTCGTGCTTACATCTACAGCTTGGCTGCTCAACTTGTTGGGCATGTGAGCGTTCCTTCGCATTTTCTTTGTTATGAGTGACTCAAGTGAATCAAGTACCCGATTCACTTCAGTGAGTGAATCACAAGAACCTGAGCCAGTAAGAGGAATTGAGTTTCCCATTAATAGTGCTTTCATTGCATCTTTAATGAAAAACACTTCAATTCCAAAGCAAATTGTATTTGTTTGTTTAGTTGTTGATTTACTAGTTAGCAGGCTAGTTTCTGGTTACGGAGAACTCTTAAGATATTAAGATCAGTCACCCCAAATGTATGTAAGTTTTTCATTTTTGTCATGATAAGTGACTGAGAGGAGTATATGTGAGGTGCTATTGTTTGACGTTATGAGACGGAAGCTATTTGTGTCCTTGTGTTCCATCTCGCAAAGTAAAACATTACTTATTCACAAATGTACACCTGCTTATCCTTTTCAGAGTCATGTGTGAGCTGGAGCCTATCCCAGCTGATTGAGGTACGAGACGGTGTATACACTGGACTGGTCACCAGCCAGTCACAGAGCACAGAAACAACAATTCACATTAACACCTATAGTCTCCGATTAACCTAACATGTTTTTGGAATGTGGAAGGAAGTCTGAGTACCTGGAGTCGACCCACGCTTGCACGGGTAGAAACAAGCAACATGAAACTCCTTGGTGTGCCAACCATCCACATGCACCACAAAATAGATGAGACAATATTTCTGCACCATCTCCACCTGTTTAAATCACATACATCCTTACATACATCTAAGCCACACTGACCAAAGGGTCAGCTGGAGTTTTTGTCTCCAAAAGCAGAGTAGAATGACTAACAATGACTCACTCAATGTGGCACTGTTTACATTCGCAGTGCAAATTGTACACATCCATTTAAAGTGCAAATTTCAATGACTTAAGGCCACTATCTTCTGTTGGAAATAAGGTGTGTTGCAGGTAAAGCAGTTCAAAGTTTTTGTGTACACACACCGGCTCTGCACAATGTAATCAGATCAAATGCATTTTTTTTTCTTTTTGAATGAATTATACGTTTTAAATAAAATAACAAATAAAAGACATGTATCGAACAACCTGCCTTTATAAAAATAATAATAATGCTCAATTTGTGTTAACTTAAAAACACATATATTATTGTGATTGTAGTTTGCAGCAATTACAGTATACAGCTTGCATGGAAATTACATCCTTTCTGCCTCCCTTGCTGTGCCCATTTCCGCAGGGGTCCATATTTAACCACAATGTGATCCCAATCCAACACAAGGATTTAACCAGTACACAAATTATAACTCCTTATGTTCTTCACAAAACATGCACATCGTCAGTCTGAACCTCTTCACAACACAAAGCAGCATATCCACTACAACCACACAATACACACTTTGACGACTCACCTGACATCGCACATAAAGTCATCATGAATCAGCTGCTAGTTTCCCTGCGATGCTACAGCTCCTGGGAATTCTCTCAACATTATCAAGACAGGCACAGGAAGCCAAGGATGTAGTGATGCTCAAACTGTGCAGTGTAACACTTATAGAGGGGATGGTAAAGTGTCAAGTCCCTCCCATCAGGGGAATACCTCAGCTGCTTATCAGATCCTCCTCCCTCTCTGTGTTTCATTTTTCTACATTCTACACTCCCCTTTTGAAAGTGCTACATTTGCTTAACATTTTTTCAAAGACAATATGCATGTGTGAACTGGAATCCCGAAAGATGTACACTCCTGTACTGTACTGTGCTTCAGGCATCAAAATAGTTGAAATAAAGATGTTGCTTTTTAACAGTATTTTGATTACTCAAAAGTGTAACCAGTATTTTTCCTCTGTGAATAAACGTGATAAACACAATGGAAGGGACTACTATAATCAGTCAGACGCCGTATCCACTGGCTTGGCCGTCTACTGTTAAGCAGATGATATGTTCTTATTAACATGGAATGTCATATGAATAAAAAATTAAATATGCAAAGCAAAGACCCAGAAATAAACTTGTAAAAAGGGCATGTCAAGGTCCTCGTATCAAGTTGTTTATCCCTCACATTGACCTGTGATCTATGCTAATAAGGAATTTCAAACTAATCCTGGTATGCTGGTGGAGACAGAAACATAAGCTTGGGTAAATATTGAATGGCACGTGTTGTAAACATATAGGGTTTGGTATATTTTGGGGGCGTTTTATAATCACTGTGGGCTGCACAGTGGACTAGTGGTTAGCGTGACTGGCTGGCAACCAGTCCAGGGTGTACCCCGCCTCTTGCCCGAAGACAGCTGGGATAGGCTCCAGCATACCCACGACCCTTGTGAGAATAAGCAGCAGAAAATTAATGAACTTTTATTTTCATAGCTTATTTCAACCAAACAAAGCCAATATGCTTGTTTCACCAGAACATTGAGAAAATGCTGGTATCCACAACTCTTCTCACATTATTAACTGCAAACCTGAATGAAAAGCAGGTTTGCCCACCTCCACTGTGCCCCTCCAGTCATATCCCGCTGCCTTCTGAACCGCCAATGTAGCCGACCCCCTCTTCTGTGTTCTAGGCATCCCAGAGAGGAGACAAAATGCCGGCAGTCATCCAGCAGCTTGGGACCACTGCTGAAATCAGTGCGCACAACGTGCTTTTCACGGTCACGCAATCTGTGCATGCTCATTGGGCAGCCAAACAGGGAACGTGCCGAGACATCCACATACCACAAACGTGCACATAGAGTCAGAAGTGGTTGCAAAGGGCCCGTGCATCACACGTCATCCATAGCCCGACGCAGGCCCGCACACAACAAAAGTTCCTCTTGCACTAAAAGTGCTACATTGTGTCTACATGCTGCAAAATCCTTACTGAGGTGGTACTCATCCCTGAATTTTGCCCACAATTGCAAGTACAGCGGGTTGCAACCGGGCTTTAGTCGCTGCCTGACAGTCAATTCTTGATTGACTTGACAGGGTGTGGTGAGTTTTCAAGTCTCATGATTACTTGACAGGTCAATTCTCATGCATATGTACCTTTTATTCAACATTTCTATGCATTTCAAATTATTTTTTGCATTTAAAACTAGACTTGCAAAACTATAAAATTGTGTCTTGTGTTAACATTATTGGCTTAGTGGAATGGAGGAAACTGTTTTGAATTATTTATTATGGGGAAAATCGATTCTGTTGGACGTCCATTTCGATTACAGTGTGACCTTCTGGAATGAATTAATGTTGCCAAGATTCCAATGTATGTCCCATAAAATGATTCTGTGGAGCAAATTGACCTTTGAATTTAAACCAGCACAGTGCAACCTGTTATTTGTTGAGTCCAAATGTGTTCAATGATGTTTCATGTTCCTGTTAATAGCATATAGATAGCATAAACTAGTAAAGACAAAAGATTTTAAGTGTAAATCAAAAGTAAGTCACTTGATCACAAGCCATGAACATCATTGTAATAGCTTATCGTATTGTGTTAGTCCTTGTCTTGTAGTTTGCAATTAGGCATAAATCAATGTTGTGATGCTCAACGAAAGTCATTTCATGCAGTTTAGCTGCTGATATGCTTTGCAGATCATATCAAAGAGCTGTCACAAATATGATTAATACCCACGAATTTTGAGCAAGCAGATGGTATGCTAAATAAGAGAAAACAAACCAGTGGATATGCACGTACCACAGCAATATTCAAGTCAATCAGCCCACCCATTGAGAGAAGGAAAGAGAGAGAGAGAGAGAGATCCTGAATCCCTGAGCATGCTGCAGCATCCAGACCAGCAGGCTGAGTGAAATAGCCCTTAATAACAGTGCACACTGTCTTTCTGCAAGCCATTAAGCAGATAAGCATTCTGCAGCATGATTTGCACAGGTTGACCGACCTTTATCAGTTTCATAGCAGAGCACAGCAGCCTGACTCAGTTTAATGGCTGATTCTGCTGCCTTTCAGCGTGCAAATCAAACATGTGCCACAGCGCTGACTGGTCTTTCCTCGTCATTGTCATTCACAACTATCATTATCGCCTTTACTACTCTAGTACAGAGAGTGGGCTGCAGCCATTACAACTTGCAGCCGTGTGTTTGCTGATGTATGCAATCAAAGACAACGTCAATACGACATTAAAGGAAAATATAAGCTCCTTGGCAACCAGCAAATCACTCCAGAACAAAAAAACGTGGACAAACACACAAAAGCCTCACACAAAAAAAACGCAAACACACGAGTGCCTGTGTCTTAACAGTCAGAAGGTTGGGCACAATCTGAAAGAGCAGTCTAGGCTAACACTTCATTAACATGCAAGGCACACACGCACAGTTCTGACACATCACAATCTATTGTCCCAGCGGTGCATTCAAAAACACCAGCAATCAGAAACACAAGCAAGGCAGCTAACTGACTGCTTACTTTTCATAAAGAGTTGTAAAGTGGCCAAACACTCTGCATACACACAGTCATTTCTTACCATTGGGATTTTTATAGCCAAGTTAAAATTCAATGTTCCTATTTCCAACAGAACTTCTAATTATATTTATAGTTTCCAAACACAGTATGTGCTTTTCCCTAACATGCTACTGCGGCTATTTGTGCATACACACTGATGTTATTATGGTGCAACGACGATGGGGGATGGGGTAATAGGCCAGTTTAAATGTAATATAACGTATAACTTTACAAATATACTTATGTGGACACTTAATTATGAAAACAAACACCAACATGCCTCTTCTTGCCAACTCTGGTGTCTTTCTTCCCCACCATTCCTCTGAACTGAGATCAGTACTTGAGAGAAATAAGCAGAGGTTCAAGGGCACCTTGTTCTGACAGACAACAGAGACAGACACTTTTACACAGCATGCACGTCAAGCTTCATAAAAAGGTCCTGGCCCGTCTCAGATGACGAGCTCACGAACATGTCACTGGCCTCGGGAAATCCCAAGTTAATTAGCAGTAATAGGTTGACTTTTCACCTATGGAGGCTGCGCACTTGTTAAAGTATGTATAGCATTCATCTGTGACATATTGTATAGGTCAGAATGTGGTGTAGGTGAATGGCACTTAAATGAGAGGATATCATCACAGTGAAACAGTGTGGATGACAGCAGCAATGGTGTACTACTAGTGTATTGCTTAGTATTTACACTAACTACAATACATGGCACACCAACAAAGGATAGATTTCCCAAAGGTTTTTTGTCCACTAAAGGTAAACCTCTGCAAAGAACATCATATGTCAGGGCTGTTCATCTACATAACAATAAGGTTCACAATTTTCACAACAGCAATTAGTTTCACAGACATGCATCCAATTTCTGTACCGCTTATCCTCACGAGTGTTGCGGGGGTATGCTGGAGCCTATTCCAGCTGACTCTGGGAGGCAGGGGTTTTACATACAGTACTGTGGAAAAATGCAAACCTACATGGGCCTACATGTAAAAAGCGATTGCCCCTCCATTATTAGTTATTAGATTTAGGGCGAAATCACTTTTTCCCACAGAGCCATGTAGGTTTGGATTTTTTTCTCCCTTAATCATACAAAGTTTCATTTAAAAACTACTCAATGAGTAATATTAAAATGTGTTCAATGATTTGAAAAATGTACGTATGACAAATATCCATCCATCCATTTTTTAATGCCACTATCCATCCTCATTAAGGGTCTTGGAGGTATGCTGGAACCTATCCCAGCTGACTTCCTGCAAGAGGCACCGTACACCCTGGACTAGTTGCCAGCCAATTGCACGGCACGTACAGACAAACAACAATTCAGACTCACATTCACACAGAGGTTCCAATTAGTCTAGCATCTATATTTTTGGAACGTGACTAAAAGCGGCTTCCAACAGAGGTAAAAAAGGTTAGTACCAATGAAGGGCTGCAATTTGCTATTGATCAAAATTAAGATTAATCTGCCTTTGGGGGAGGGTTCATCATCCCCTCACACTGACACTTCCAACTGAAAAAATGAGGTTGTAAATGGGATGTGACAGCACACTCCAAATTGCAGATAGGGGTTGATGAGAAAAATAGACCCAATGAACAATACAGAGCACCTGATGGATGTGTTACGTGACCTCTCGTCATATATACATGAGACTTTTAATAGACGAAATACATTACTCTTAAGGGACCCAAGTCCTCCTCTGCACTTTAGGTGAATTTGCTAGTGTATAATCTCTGTACTTTGGAAAAGCATTAATTTGGGAAGAAATAATGATTCAGTATGTTGAATTTGCCTATTGTGTTTCATTTTGTGTGTGGGCAAAAAAAAAACCTGATCCAGAGCATCTCTTGATGCTAAACAGTCCAAGCATATTGCAAAGCCAAACACAGCTAATCGCTTAGCCGTGCAATGTAGGACAGAAGGGGATGCAATACATTGGGGAAGGGTAAAGCTGTGTATTTCCAGCAGGAAATACACAGCGGACTTGAACACAATAAGCTGAGGGCAAGCAGAAAGGAAGGGAGGGGTGTTATGTGAAGTAACTATATTTGAAAGTACACAAATCACATTCAGAAAGGACCCTTTGTGATACTTATAAAACACTTATGACTACACTGTCATTAATCACACCATGGCCATTTGAAATTGGTTCTTATAAGAAAATTGTGTCCAACATGCAGAGTGAATGGGAGCATGAGGTTTGACATGGTGATGAGTATGCTTTATTACATCCTTATGAAATACATTCAAGCGGTAATTCATTTGAATTTGAACGACTCACTCTTCAGTCCTTTCAAAAGAACCCCACCAATGTGTAGGAGGCTTAACCAGCAAACAATCACTGCACTGTCAGCAGAATAAAAAACTCAAGTATGAAGCTTGAGCTTGGGAAACAATAAGGAGTCAGCTGAGATGTACATAAAAAACTAAACAGCAGGCATCAGACAGTATACTGCTACTTCTCATCTTTTGAAGACAACCAAGACAATATGAATTAAAATCTTCATTCCAAATAACTTTCAGACATCCTACAACAATGTATTCAAAGTGTGTTCCACAAAATATAGACGTGATGCTGGAATTTAGTTTAAAGGGGACTTGTGCTAATTAAGTTATTTATGTTATCATCATTATATCTGTCCAAACAAAAGTACACTTGGTTGCATCCAGCATTAAAGTGAACAAATAAAGTGAAGAAAGGAAGGTCTAATAATTTTTTCCATGACTCATTAGGCAACATTTTAAGCCAGGAATGCATTATTTCTATTTTGAGTGTTTACTATGGTTTACCATTTCATACAGCTACTACAACTACTACTACTACTATTACTACTGTTATACACAGTGGTCTGCAACATGCCCCTATCTGATTCTACCAAATACTCTTATTCTACGTACACACTCCAGTCAGCTTGCACGCTCATTCACTGACACAAATTGCATATGTTCATGGTCAGATTATCTTTCTGATCTCTTATCTATGTAATCCCTCAATATCCAAAACAAATTGAAAAAAAAAGATACAAAAATACTCTGTTTGACCTCGTGTTTTCTCATTTTGGTGCATCATTACACCGCTTCCGAACTTTGACACAAAACTAATTAAAGTCAGTTACCTCAAGCACAGCACATTTCACTGTTAGGAGATGTGCATCTAATGATAAACAACTGTGGTACTTTTGTGTATTCTAGCAGAAATGTAGCATTCCTCACATTCCTTTGTAGGAAGAGTGGATGTATTTACTTTATATATGTGAGAGATACATTACATATTTCTGACATATTAATTTAATCTTTGGCAAAAAAGAGGGACAGATAATCAGATTTGGTGTCATCACTAGCAAACAAAATCCCCTTGGACAATCCTATTAATACAAATGTTTATGTTTCCACATAAACATAAGTACATCTCTAAAATACAATGTAGCTTTAAATTACTGCAGATGCTCTGGGAAGCAAGATGGCAGTAGTGAGGTGTTTCAAATGATGCTAAAGCACACCATAAAGAATACTAATAACCATTATTAATTATGCAAATGATTCAAATCAAATTAAGTAATTGAGTTTTAATCTAGATTTGGGCAAATAGCATCATAAGTTGAAGCCAATGCAGTGCCATTCATTTGTTAATTTTCTTGTCCTCAGGTAGCTTTGCAAAAGATTTATTCATTTATTATCGTCTCCGAAACCAACAATGTTAGAAAGCGGTTTTCAGCAATAGTCTGGAGGTCCTCGGGTGTGACCAATCACAGCAGACTGGACGTACCCGGAGGCGGGCGGTGGGTGGAATTTATTAAAACGAACCATTTCGGAACGCCAAGAAAATACAGCTGGAGTAGGTGCAGATTCTGGAAGATCTACAAAGCTTTCTGTGTGGGTTATCATGTGTCGCTGCTCTATCGTCCACAACTAAATACAAAGGGTTGAAAATTAGCACAATACAGCATTAACTATTCTTCAAATGCAGCTACTGCCATTTTGCGGCCGTTCAACTTATTTGCCTCCAGCCACTGCTGTTAATGCCAATATTTTTTTTACCTAGTTTTTCATTGGAGAGCCCATTGGTTAATTGCTTCCTCTCCACACCCGACCACACAGTTGGTGACTCTCAGAGACTTCATTAAATAGTGAATTGAATTGTTAATAGGAGCATCAATTATATTTTTATTATTATTATAGATTCAACATTGTCCTCCCGATCCGTAAATGTATGTAAATGTATGCAACTTCTTCCTTGGCCATACGGTCTACTAACCCTCCATGGAGTTTTATCGTCTTTAAAGAGTTAAGAAGTTAGGAGACATTTAGCTGAAGTTTACCTACATACAGTATGTGCCTTGTTTTTTTCACACACACAGGGAGGCTTTCACACAATCAATTTAACCAGAGTAATTAAATAAATTAGGAGAGGTTCAACTTGGCTGAGAGAGGATAACTGAATTCAATGGCTATTTTTGGATCTTTGAATACAGAGAGTGGGGTGTAGACACTTTCGAGGCTCATTAAGTCAGGTAAGTGGTGGAAGGTTTAATGACGCACCACCCTAAACCTCAGTGTTACCAACAGAAGAAATGTATTATCTAAGCAGTCCTTTCACTGGAATTTCCTTGCACACACGCACATGCAGTAGAGGAGTGATTTACAGTTGATCATAATCTGGAGATTTTTTAAAAGGTCACAGTCTTAATAAGCAGAGAATGTACTCCCTTTTTTAAATACCCCAACCTTCTGTTCAGCATCACCATTACCGTCTTTTCCGATAGGGCGTCTCCCTTGAAAAGTAGTGAAGCAGAGGTCGCCTCCTTTCTCTGGTGCTGCCTCCCACCCTCCTGCCTATTCGTGGGTGTAATGTCCCATGAGCCAATTTTAGGTGTGTCATTTTTCAAGTCCAGCCACTCAAAGTTGCAGTTAACAAAGCCATGACCTGTATGGACTAAGCATACAAATGAGATAGAATGACTGCTGGCCACAAGATCAGAACAGTGTGGACATTAGAGCAGACATCACTCAGTCACGCCACATAAATCACAGCTTAAATAAATGTCCTAACTGACATCACAAACTTACCTGCGACTCTTTTTTTTGCCATTTTGCATCCTGACATAATTGATGGCTTAAAGGGGACCTATTTTTCAGCCCTTTGTATTGAGTTGAAGACTCCTATAGAGCAGCTACACACAATAACCAGCACATAAAGCTATCTATAGGTCAGAAAAGTGGAAAAAGCGTAATTAAGTGTGCTGTGTACGGATCCATGAGCCACACACATCTCAACATCAGGTTCACATTTTATATAGCGAGCATGTCACTTATCTTAACATATGGGAAACTTCGAAATACATAATGTAGTTATATCTGTATAAATGTGACATCAATTCTTACAACACACTCAAACATTTATCCTTAGAAAATATACATATATCAAAGTAACGCCATGCATCCTTTGTTTTTTTTTCTGTAAGTGGGCTTATGTGGTTTTGTGGTTTGGACACCCCTGCCCTAAAGTGTATACATATATCTGTGCGCATAGGTTGGTTCTGTGCTCAAAACAGACACAAGTCATGTAAACATCCCATTTGTCTTTTTTCAACACAGCGCAGAGGGGAGGACTGCAGCATATCCACCACTGTACTTGCATAAATGTCACCGAATTAACCACGAATACAAATGAGCATCACAATGATCCCAAGTCTGCTTACACAGACAAACGGTCAGTGGCCTATTATTAGGAACCGCAGTGAAGACCTCTCTCGGCCACATCATCAGACTGCACACTTAAGTCACTTGCACTCACAGTAACATTTATCGGTGTGCAATCAGAAGCGCATAAGCTAGAAAGCTATAGCAATCGATTACATATAAGGAGAGCGGATGAGATACACACCTGTAAGTCACACCATACGCCGGCCGCCTCTTGTAATCGACTTGTGAGGACTGTCCTGGTTGGCCCAACATGTTAGCTGCAGGTCTGTGATTTGCTGTGCTTTCCTCAATGGTGACTGCCTACTCACGCAGCTTACTCTGCTGCTGTTGCTGACGTCCTCTGCTGAGCACACTGGCATTGATTCATTCAAAACATCCACCATCCCACCGCTCCTGTGAGCCCGCTAAGGTGTAGCTACAATTACATGCACTCACTGAGTGGTCCCATCTCTGAGGGTATTACCCTTTTGACGGGTATTATTAAGGCCAGCCAACCTCACCAAGGTGTCTTTTTAAGAGTCTCTGAAGCACAAAGTTAAACCACAGGTACAAAGCATTAGCCATAAGCCATAATCTATCTCTCCACTCCCCCACATTTACTCCCTCTAGCCATATTCTTTCGCACCCCCCTCGCATCTGCTCATATTCTAGAGCTGTGCCTCCTCAACACAACGCTTCCCTGAACAGGACGCCCTCTCTGCTCCATTCTCTCTGCAGTCATCCAGAAACAACGTGTATTACAAATGGAGGATACTGGAGTCATGACTGGAAATTATACATAACACTTGGAACGCTGTTGTCTTTAGTTTGTAAGATCATTTGTTGCCCAATTTACATAGTGGGCGGCACGGTGCTCGAGTGGTTACCGCACAGATCTCACAGCTAGGAGACCAGGGTTCAATTCCACCCTCCGCCATCTCTGTGTGGAGTTTGCATGTTCTCCCCGTGCATGCGTGGGTTTTCTCTGGGTACTCCGGTTTCCTCCCACATTCCAAAAACATGCTAGGTTAATTGGCGACTCCAAATTGTCCATCGGTATGAATGTGAGTGTGAATGGTTGTTTGTCTATATGTGCCCTGTGATTGGCTGGCGACCAGTCCAGGGTGTAACCCGCCTCTCGCCCGGTAGAAAATGAATGAATGAATGAATTTACATTGTTAATAAATTTCACACCACAAACACCACATAATAAAAATCTTGTAAATAAGTGAATTCATATAAATAGCAATACATTGTTAACTCAATCAATCCAAGCCATAATGTTTTTATTTTACATGTAAATAACAATGTAGGTACAAATACAACAGCAATAACTATTATTCAATTTGGAATATTTGGAACTGAACTGTGTGTGTGCATGCAATCCCTTCAATGCGTAACCTCATGCATGCTACACTTCCCCATGCTTTTTCACTTCCTGCTTGCTGTGGAGCTGTGTTATAAAATACGTTTACATAGCAGATTCGGTATTTAAAAAGATGTTTAGAGGAGAGATTAAAAGTTATTGCATTATGGAGAGCTCCCGCTTCAAATGGTTCACTATTGCTTGAAGATTGTTAGTTAGCCAATGCTTAAAGGTTAAAAGGGGGGGCTTTTACTGGTAACTAGGTTTAAAAACAACACTGCAGTAGTAATAATAGACGATATGCACAACTGACAGTTAAGATAAAGATTAAATCGATAAAATGAACATGCACACGTCAGTCTTTTTGACTGAAAATGAAAACTCAAGAGCTTTACTTTACATTTGGCACCACCGGCTGAAGTTCATGACTGCAAGTTACTGTTATTTCACAGGTCACAGATCTGTCCTCACTCATGCAAACCTGAGACAGCCACATTATCAGAACAGGAGCATTCACCTCAAAGCAGTAAAGTCAATACGGTCCCTTAAATGGTCATGACCACGGTCAAGTATTTTTGCTACTCACCCTTAAATAATCAATAGTGAAACAAGTCAATCCAACTCAAAGGAAGACTAAAAGGTGTTCCCGATAGCAAAGACTGGAAGTAGTTGTTTTAGCATGAGGCTCAGTGAAGAGCAATGCCAGATGGGAATATTCTTTGTCGTCGTTGTTTCTGCTCGCCCTCTCTCACTTTAGTCATAGCCAGTGTGTGAACCACACTGCCTGCTCTTTCATTGTATAGCCCTCCTTAAACCCCTCCGGGGTTGAATAAAACGATAACAGCATCCACTTCCTCTGTTAAGAAAGATAAAAGAAAGAGGAAACCCCACCGGGAGCCATCATTCTTATTGGTGGCCAAAGATGAGCGTCTTTCACCTCTGTGTAAACTGCTGACCTTGGTCTTTGGCTGCAACCAGAGCGTCACATCTGTGCCTGAGCTCTCCTTATCAGATGACACCAGTAGGCTAGGGACGGAGGACACACTACAGCTGAGTGGCGAGCACAGGCTGATGTGCCGCTAAAGTCGATAATCCACAGACAGACTTATAGATAAGACCGATGAAGTCTGGATGATGGTGGTTTTGCTCGATCCATCAAATGGTCCACCAGGACAGTGTTCATATCTCACACTGTCAACCACTTTTAGGGTTCTTATTAAGACAAAACGAAGCTGCCAACATTGTGCTCTATCTCAAAATAGTAAAGGTCCCAAAACCCCCAAACAAGCGATAAATAAATGTCAAATGGCTTCAACAGCTAAATCTAGCAGCAAGACTTCCATCTGCTCCTAATTGACATTATCACTCATTCACACCACTGTGCCAGTGATTGGGAACTAAACAGAATCATACATGATTGGAGACTGATTTAGATATAAAAGGATCACAGAATGCATTGATTAGTCTTTATTTCATGAAAAAGAAATAAAACAAACGGTAATTATATTTGGATTAGTTTGCATCACAGAGTTCAGTAAATGCTCTACACAAAAAAGACCTACCCTGTCAGACAGGCATGTTCATTTGTCTTTTTTTACTCAATACTGCACTAATGGAAAGAACAATTTAGAATCAGGTAATCATGACAAATTCACACAATCATTGAACATAAGCTTACTCATTTCTGTTGATGCTTTAGGCAATTGCTTATACTGGATATTGGAAGCTAAAGTGGGCCTTTAACATCCTGACGTACGTGCTCCTATGTGCTGGCAAATCGCAAGGCCTGCACAATATGTGGACAAAATATTGCCAATGCTGGCATGTGCGATATCCATATAGAAAAGATGCTCCATAAATGAAAATTAATTAAAGGGGACCTATTGTGCTCATTTTCTGACCCCTTGTGATGAGTTGGGGTCTCCAATAGAGCAGCTTATAACCCGCACAGAAAACTTCATACATTTTACAGAATCTGCACCTATTCCAGCTGTATTTCAGTTGATTTGTGCTTCCTGCCAAAATGTTTGTTTTAATTTATTCCACCCACGGCCCGCCTCTGGACATGCCCACTCTGCTGTGATTGGTCACACGGTCAAAGTGCTTCCTAACTATGAGCCATATAAAGAAGTGCGCCCATCTGTGACATCACAAAGGGGCAGTTTTACCACACCTTTTGAAAGAGAGCGTTTTGTGCCATCCCAAACTTCTTTCAGGGCTCACTTCCAAATGAGAATACTACATTCTATGTACTATTCTACATGTCAACAACAAAAAAAAATAAAAAGAAATAAAAAGAATGTCAATGAAGCAGAAAGGCATAATGTAACTAATATAATAATAGATTTATCTTTATTTTAGTCATTTTTTAAAATTGCATGCACTTGTGCCATGGCCAGTTATGCAAATTACATGCCGATGTCATTTAGACCTCCCTGTATCTCTTTACAACAGATAGATTGCAGTCCTGTGGCAAACACAGCATGGTTACAGTTAGAACATGCATTGACTGACTTGGCTCCTTTGGCATATTTTAGTTGGCTAACAAATGCATGTTAGTCACCCTCCATTTATACCAAAATTAAATTACACCACAAGCCTGAAAACTGAGGAAACATTTTAGAGGAGTCAAAATGTGTGATCTTGCCGTATGTAAGCAACATATACATACATAGTCAAATACTCTACATGATGACTGTGGCTGCCAACTAACCAATCCTGTACTCACACGTGAGGTGAGACAAGAACAGTGCGGTTTCTCTCTCTCTCTGCAGTGGCTCCAGTCACACAGGCTCTGACAGAATGCGGCAACTTTCATCTGAATTAAATCAGAAAGCAGGCAGGCGTGCGAACACACACAGAGGCAGCTGAAAATACTCAGGTGCAGAACTTTCTTCTTGCACAGTTAAAGATGGTTTTAAGATGGACGATGAGTGAATATACAGTCAACTGTATACCATCTGTCAACATACACAGTGAAAGAGGACAGACTACATCATCAACAGGCCATTTAGCAATTCCAGGTCCTGACGCTGTTAAAGTTAAAGACGCTGTCAGCATTAGCGCCTGTACTATTTCAAACCTCATGTGTTTAATGAGTCGTGCGTCAAGGCCAGCTATGTGAGTGCTGTTCCTATGTACAATAATGTATATGAAAACCAAGACAATATTTGTTAGTACTCATACATACTGCAAACAACATGACCTTGAAATACATTTCAACTTGAGAACTTCGACACTACACAGGATACATGGTTCCATGCTGGCAATTTGGCAAGTGCCTCAGTTTTATAGTTCAAATGAGGAAGCCCGAGCTTAATAGTGCTGTCAAAAACAGTTCAGCTCATCATCCTTTACAGTAATTGCTCAGCACATCATCAAGCGTAATTTAACTACACAATCACACGGCCTGATTAGCAGAAAATGGAAACAAACTTACAAATTCTCAAATGAGCAGTAATATTTAAAGCAGGGGTCTCAAACTCAATTTACTTGGGGGCCACTGGAGCTAGGGTCTGGGCGAGACTGGGCCGCATCAGGTTTTCCCAAAAAAAAAAAAAACGCATTTATTAAAAACAGAAAAATGAATAAACTTTGCTTTGGTTTCAATTTTCTACAAGAAAAGCTCTGATAAAACATTCCACTGTTCTCAAAAATCTTACTTTTTATTTTTCTACACAAAATAAGATGAAAAAATAAACAAATCAAAAATAAAAATCAATCAATCAGTAATAAATAAATATAATAATAACAATAAAACGGCAAATAATAAAAACTTAAGAAACCACATATAGTTGGTGGGTAGACAAATTATTTTTTTCAGATTAAAATGAACAAAGCATTATTAGAGCCCTGTAGACATGACAAAACACGACTATAGTCACATTTATACTCTTTTTATTTACAACATATTGCGCAACTGCAGGGTCTTGAGACACATGCTAACTCGCAAACTAGAGAGCTAGCGACCTAAACGGTCGCCTTCAAGCTATTTCCTTTAAACTTAAATAGCCACTTACCACTTCCACACGAATAGGGAGGATAACTATTAACAGTTATTTAACCTTTAACATGAACATTAATCAAACGTAATATTTTTTTCTGGGTACATGATACCATACAGCATCCATATCAAACTTGCGCGGGCCGCACTAACATTAAACTTTCATATCAAGGCGGGGTTTCAAACTAGTGTCCTGCGGGCCACATTTGGCCTGCGGGCCGCATGTTTGAGACCCCTGATTTAAAGGGTATAAAGCTCACTTGACTCCCTGCATCTGATATTAAGTAGTGCATGCTTTTACATTTACAGTATGCTCCTGATCAAAATTTTAAGAATAGTTGAAGTGTTAAATATTCGTCCTCAAATCTAAAGCTTTTCAAACGCCAACCCGGTGATCTCCAAAAAGCTTCTCACATCCATAGTTATTTTGTGCACATGGTGGTAACAACCTCAAATTTCGTAGTGTTCAGACTTACATCTAATACCCAAAGGAAGTGCTCTTCATCGTATTTCTTACAGAGGTTGAAAGATCCATGACAAGCCATTCAACTTGTTTTGGTAGAAAGACTTACTATGTTTTTTTCCTGCCTGTTCCCAAAGGAATTGGAGTAGGGAGAAACTTGAAAGTGAAATCATTACCTGACAAGTGTCTCTCCGAGCATCAACTTGAACAACCTGCTTTTGAAAGCCAAAAAGTTTCTGTTTAGTGTGATCTGTGCCGTGTCAGAGAACAAGTAACTCACACAGTTTATCGCTCGTTTATTGTTTCCAGACCCAACCCTGAAATTCCACAAAGTAGGATTCCTTTTTTAGGAATATGGTCATGTGGGTAGTTGGTAGTGGAATATGTTGGTAGTGATTGTAGAGAAAACCTTTAAGTCTGGTGCTTATCTCACCAAACAATTTACAGCACGCTTGGCACACTTACTAGTTTTATTTAAATCGATCACTCCTTTTAAAATGATCATATTGCACCAGAGCGAAGAAAAGCTCTGACTTGCTCCGGAAGAAGTTGTTTGGTTCCACTTATTGTTTGATTTATGAATCTCTAAACCAGGGGTGTCAAACTCACGGCCCGCAGGCCAAATGCGGCCTGCAGGACACTAGTTTGAGGCCCCCGCCCTGATATGAAAGTTGAATTTGTTTCATTTGTTTTTTGATTTGTTTATTTATTTTTCCATCTTATTTTGTTTTAAAAAATAAAAATTAACATTAAACATTTATTTAATAATTTAATAATAAATAAAAATTAATTTGTTAATTTGTTTAATTTGTTTTTTGATTTGGTTATTTATTTTTCCATCTTATTTTGTGTCGAAAAATAAAAATTAACATTAAACATTTATTTAATAATTTAATAATAAATCAAATTAATTTATAATAATTATAATAATTTAATGTTTTATCAGAGCTTTTCCAAAGAACCAAAGCACTGTAAAAGTGGAGGGTATAGCAGAAGCATTGAAGACTATTATATTATATATATTTTTTATTAATATTTAATATAATTAATATTTATTAATGTTTTTATTTTAATTTTTTCTATTTTTAATATATATATATATATTTTTTTTTTTTAAACCTGATACGGCCCAGCCTCACCCAGACCCTAGCTCCAGTGGCCCCCAGGTAAATTGAGTTTGAGACCCCTGCTCTAAAATGGAAAAAGTGCATTTATGCTACATCTTTTGAGTTGTTTTGAAAGTCACATGAAGATGAATATGTAGTATATAAAAGACAAAAGGTCATTTGATTTTGTGGTAAAACCTTTACCAATCTTAGTAGTTGGAATGGATGTGTGGTGTTTGCACAAGGATTTATTAAAAGGGAATTAAGGTAAGCACCTGCAGGGATGCCACTCAAAGAAAATAAAATATTGCTAGAGCAATTTGATGAGGTTTGGACACAGGTTTTGGTAATTTTACCTTTCATTGTAGTTAACGAACACTTTCTTCTGCACCGTCACACACACCATTACTAGCCCATTGTGTCTGCCTTTGGGTGGGAGTCATTGTTTCCCTTTGGGAATTTGAAAAAACTGATGTTTTTCTACCTACCTTCAACACTTGACCTTTTTACATCAATATTAAATCAACCATTTGGGCCCAGCATGGGAAACATTTTTACATTCTTAGAGATTTGACACAAGTCTGGCCTGAGTGCTGGAGATAATGGTAAATGTGCTTCATTTATATAGTGACTCTCACTCTTAAAGTGCCTCTCCAATGTCACCTCAGTCAGCCTTTCACACAATGATGAAGATGGTGGTGGATGCTCCCACCAGCTCATTCACACTTTGATGACAGCTGCAAAGTGAGGGCTCTTTAATTTCCTCAAGGATATGGCGACAGGGCTGTGGGGAAAGACACCTCAGTAATCAGATGCTATTTACTGTAAATAGATCTTTAGATAGGATATTCTCCCCATGATTACAAATAAACATTGAATAATGGGTCTGTGTTTTATCTGAATGATAAAACATCATTTACATCAGGGGTCTCAAACTCAGGGGGCCACTAGAAGTGGGGTCTGGGTGAGACTGGGTCTCGTTGGGAGTAGGGCTGAGAAGCTCAGGGTACCTCACAACATGATACGATTTGCGATGCACGGCTCATGACAACGATAATATCTTGATGCAGTGATATGGTGACACAAAAGGTAAAGTAGAAGCAGAGTAGAAGCAACAAAATGGCAGTTGTGATGTATTCACTGAAAAGAGACGGCGAATGACACAAGGTTGAGCTTTCATGTCTGTCTTGCAGCCCGTGTGTCCTATTTTCATCAGACACTTCTTCCATCCTGCAAAGTCAACATCTCGTCCACACTACAGAAGCCAAAATGAGTCCATACTTTAGATTTTAGCTATGCTACCGGATCGTTCCATTTAACTTCACCGTCCGAGTCTGATAGTTTTTTCCATTTTTGCTTTTTTCACTTTTTCTTCTGTTGTTTCCGCCCAATTTTCTTCCATTCTGGCATGTAAATTGGTGACTCTCCTCACCGAGAAGGGACAGCACTAGGAGTTCACAGTGGGTGTATTTGAACAATAATAATAAAAACACACAATGCAAGGTAAGAACGTATCAATAATCCATAGTAGGATAGTTAGAGATTACGATGTTTGTCACACCCTTAACAAAGTTAAGTTACGAAGTTGCTGAAGTGATGTGTTTTGAATACAGTTGTTTATTATTCCCCATGGTAGAAGTTGCACTACATGTGTTTACTTACCTGCTACACGTTGTGCTGTCATTTTGTGTTAGTGCCTAGCGACAACCCCCCCGTCTCCATGTGAAACACAACTGTGCAAATGGCCCACAGGCAGTGAGTTTTTATACCACTGATTGACATTCAAATGTCAGTGATTTCAGTCCTGTTTGATATGTTCTGGATATTTTTGTTAAAAGTGTGTTTTTTGCAAAAGAACATTGTGAAAAATGAGCAAAGAAAAAAAAATATTTCTCTCAGTATTTACACAGATTGAGCCATTATTCCTAGTAAGTTGATTTTAATTCTACCGTACACGCTTGGGAACCATTACTCCTCCCTCACCTATCACCCATTTGGGTGTGCCATCACTTCATAATAAAATACTAACTTGCCTGTTTTATTTCAAGTCATTCTATTAATTTTCTATGTCAAGTGTCATGAAAAGATGACCAAGTTGCCAAAGCAAAACACTGTAATACATATGTAATGCTGGCCAGCAGTTGACGATAAGCTCTTCTTAAATGTTGGGTTCAAAATGCTGCTGTATTGTCCAAAAATGGCCAAAACCATTGTTTTAATATTTTTCTGTAAATTGTCCCCAATGCAGCAATCAAATTCATCAAGGAACCACTCTGACTATTTATGACTTTGATGATGACTCCTGAAACAAAGTCTTCCAAGAAATCTTACCACTTGTAATTACTAATCTATTGATTGCAATGTATATTTTAAGAGCAAAGTGGTAAAAAATGTGTGTTGTGGTTATGTAATCCCTCTTAAACTTTAATTGGCTAAGTGCTGGAGTTCAAAATATAGTACTCTTAATCAAGTGACGCGTTGTATAATTAGCCAGGAGACACATGGGACAAACTGAGAAAGCTGGCATCATTCATGTCTACAATTAATCAATGTAACTATCAGAGCTAAATTGTAGATGTACTCCCTCACCACAAGAGAATAATAAGTGGAGGACGAAGAATGTCTCCCAAAAGAGTTGTGAGTAAAAGGTCAAACTCAGCTTTACGCTCATCAGCAGTTTCTCAAAAGTACTATCGATAAGAGTCCCGATTAAATAAAGTCTGTTGGATCAGTTTGTCACATTGTCTCAGACCAGTCATGTTCAGGCTGTTATGGGTTATTATATCAGACATCAATATTGCAACCTGAGGCGGTTATAATGGGACCATATGTCAACTAAACTTTATGAAGTGCATTTGTATGTTAAATATTGACCAGTCCGGGGTGTACCCCACCTCTCACACAAAGACAGCTGGGATAGGCTCCAGCATACCCGCAACCCAACTCATTTAAAAACATTATCTACATACATCAAAATACAACAACCATTACAATACAATACAATGCAAACAAACAACTCAGATTAGGCACAGAAAGTGAAGATTGGGGCTGGAGCTGGTCATTGGTTTGAGCACAGACCTAAAACCTTGTTTTTTAATGCACGAGACTAGACACACACAAACTAAAAAGCATGTCTAAAAACCTCAGGTAGGGCTTAACAAGAAGAAACTGATGTTTGGGTTGGTCACCTGTCCAGACACAGTCTCAAGTTCTTGTTTTTTAATGCACAAGATTAGACACACGCAATCCAGAAAATGATATGTAAATGTTACAAAAAAGCGGGCTAATAAATTGACAATAAAAGCACAAATACTGCGGATTTCAGAAAACAACAGATGGAATGATACAGCACTCTACAAGAAGCAATGAAGTCTGTAAAATTAAATAATTTAAAAAAAAATCCAAAAAATGTTAACGTTAATGATGGAAATGGTAATATTAATGTTGATTATAATGATGGTAATAATGATAAAGATTATAACAATAATGATAATAACAATAATAATATTACAATGATAATAACAGGGGAAAACAAGACAGTGGCATGAACATGATTATATCTTGCAAAAAGGGGTAGGCATTTATAAGCTTTTGCTTCAGCCTACTCCTTTTGGGCTTGTGATCAGAAAGCTGAATACAAATGTAAATAATGGAAAGTTATATTTTGATTGATGTAAGAAATGCACTGTAATGTTGTATATATTTGCCCAAATAAAAAATAAAAAAAATAAAAAAAAAATTAAAAAAACCCTAGAGAGGATAAGCAGCATAGAAAATGGTGGATGGATGTTAATTATTCCTAACTATTTTAGTTGTTCTTACTGTAAAAAACAATGCCATGCTACCTTCCTGAGCACCAGCTGACAGTAAAGCTCCTAAAATACCAGTTGATTCCAACCGTCTCCCATAGTCACAACCTTTGAATAGTGGCTGAAAGAATAGGAGAGCTGGTCATGGGCCCCTGGGATGCTCTTTGTGATGCCCGCCCTTTTGCTTATCATTAGGGATGAGCGAGTACAATGTGTTCACCTATCTAAATGATCTATACCTGTACTCGGAGTGGGCGGGGCAGTTTAATCGGAAATACATTTGTACATTAAGTCTGAAATTGACGCGGATTGAAGTTGCTACTGTATATTTATTAATTTGCTATACTATATGTACAGTGTATGTGTATAAGTGATCTGTAAGACTTTATTATTGAATTATCTTTTAATGACCCATGAGAACTTGATTCATGCAAACAGGCAATGATGGCAAACAGGGAAATAATCTGTCAGCCTTGCTCAGTACTTCCAAGTGACTTTATCTCACCAGCCAAATTAGAAGAGAGCAGAACGAAATAAGTTTAAGATTGCAATGTACATACCGCAGCATATTGAGAGGGGTGTAATATTTGACTATAGCCATACAGGCACACTGTTTACTGCAGCTACTGCGCAACTGTACCTAATGTTGGGGCGAGTTAATGCGGCAATCAATTGGTTACTGTTACAACTGTCTGTGTACTGCCAACTGAAAATTAACACAATTTTTATATTGTAAGTATTTACACCTGTTTTATGATGACTTCATGGAATAAGACAAAAATACATTTCAAGGAAAAAAAGCGGTAATGCTAGCCCTGATGCATAAGTGGCTGACATAACACAAGCCTGTTCAGCAATGTGTTGTCAAATGCACCGCTTACATTACAACACAAGGTTACCAAGTAACTGTAGATACAAACCAAAACAGAGGCAAGCTGAAGAAAACCTAATAAAGTGGAGGCAGTGTGACAAACGTGTCAAGAGCCATTTTAAACTTTTGCCGTGTACAGGAATGAGGCACCGCTCAGTAGTGGTGGGCGGAATTATCCAAATATTAATAATGATAAATATCAAAATAACTGCTCAATACAAATGTAAAAAGATTGATAGTTAAGCTCCAGTCTCCTGTCTGGCTGCAGCGGCTTCATTCAAGATGCAACCTGGCTATGAGTCTCTGCTGTCTGTCACAGCGGAGAGTGAGCATTTTCTTTAAACACGAATACAAATAATGACGAAATGTACTCATTTCATACAAAAAAATACATTATCTGTAATAAATACTTGGTTATAACAAGTATCTGGCTCATCCCTACTTATCATGGTTAAACCAATGTAAATTATTGCCATGTGTAAAAACGTGCAAAGAATTTTAAAAAGCCCACATGCACACTTTCAGGGCTCACTGCCATGCCCGCCTCAGCTTTTAATGCATTCAGAGTGCATCTGTCATCTGGTAAAATGTTAAATCAACACTTGAATTACTATAGAAAAATTACAACAGTAGGATAAAACAAATTGCTCCGCTGTGCATGTTTGAAATAAAACAAAGCCATCAATTCGCAGTAAACACTGCAAAGTGCCCGACTTGATTTTAAGTACTTCATGGATTAAAATCTAATTTGTCTGTTTTGACCCAGTGAGATTTGATTTGCCTCTTTTTAAAACATACCATATTTGAAAATGAATCTAAAAAGTGCAACTAACCACTGGAATAGACTTATGGCTTGGTTAAACTAAAAAATAATACATTCCAAACTAAAATGCCTTGGAAGGAAAACTGCAATTTTGGGGGAATTTAACCTATCATCCACAATTCTTATTTGAGGCATCTTTCTCTTTTCTGTGCATTCTAAAAATGTAAAAATAGGCAAGAATGCAAAACATGGGGGAGCTCCTTGACAGTCTACCTAAACGGCACATAGTATGGGATGCAATGTCAAGTCCATTTGGTCTTTGTTCTATGCAGAGAACTCTGTGTGCAATCAGATTGCATATAGTACTATACTAGTATATAGCCCTAAAAATAACCACCACCTATGCACCAAGTCCATTTAAGAAATATAACGCTACATTAAATCGATTAATGACTATTTTCAACAATGTTAGATGGACGTATGCTGTCCTGATTGAAAACGTGCTAAACACAGATCAATGAGGTCGAATCGTAGTATGCATGCAGTATGCAGAATGAAGGAATATGCTAATTGTACCGCAGTATATCCCATATATATTTGTTCTTGCAGCTTTTACAACTAATAAGAAAACATGTAACATTTCATACTGAATACAGATATTCTTGAGCAAAAGAAAACTTCTTGTTAGCTAGGAACCACCAGACGGGCTACTTTAAACAAAGCTATAAGACCCTTAAAGGTCATAAAAGGACTAAACAAACAACCATTCACACTCACATTCATACCTATGGACAATTTGGAGTAGCCAATTAACCTAGCATGTTTTTGGAATGTGGGAGGGAACCAGAGTCCCAAGAGAAAACCCATGCATGCACGGGGAGAACATGCAAACTCCACACAGAGATGGCCGAGGATGCCAGTCCAGACTTAAAAACATTTTTTTTACAGACAATTTTCCGTCAATAAAAAAAAACGCTCAGCAAACACAACATAAAAGGTCACCTGTACACTTCCCAAATGTGATTTTATTGCAGCAGTGTCAGCTGCAGCAGACCCAGCAGTATAGAATCAGCCTTGTCCCCAGAGCAGAGAGTGTCGTGCTGTACTGCAGATGCTATGGCACTTTCTTCAAAATTAACCTGATGTCCCGAAGATACACATTTTCGTATGTGCTGGACACATTTATCATTCAATGCAATGAATGCAAACGTGTTTGCAGAAACTCTTATGAGCTATTTGTGTTATCATCATTATATATATTCAAACAAATGTAAAAAGCACCTTTAGTTGTACGAGGCATTAAAATGGATAGATAAACTGAAGAAACAAGTGTGGTCTAATCCTTTTTTTCAATGACTGTACATCAGGTAATATACTAAGCTTAGGGCAAATGATCAGCTATGCTATGCTGACTTGTCGTTACAAGCTCATTTCTGTAAAATGTACTGTTCTGCTTTTCAGTTTTCAGCTGGCTCATGTGGTGGTAGAGTAATGGTATGTCAACCTGCAGATTTCTGGTTCGATCCCCTGTCCTCCCATGTTAAAGTATCCTTGGGCAAGATACTGATCCCCCAGTTGCTCATTATGCTGTGTCATCAGTGGGTGAATGAGGTAACAGTGTCAAAGCACATTGAGTACATTGAAGGGAGAAAGCTGCAATACAAGTAAAATCTGCAAAATTTTAACTCTGATCACTGGGGGCATCATGAGACACCCAACTCACGAGACCAGGCAATGCACAAAATTGGGTCCATGGGAACGTGACAAAACAAGATTTTAGCATGCCCTGAAAGAAATAAGTTTGGGATAATAATAACAATAATACATTTTCTTTGTATTGCGCTTTTCAAGGTACTCAAAGATGCTTTACAGTAAGATTTAAAACAAAATAAAGCAGAAAAGCAGATTAAAAACATGCAGAACTAAAATAAAAGCACAGCAGTCAAGTATAAAAAGTCAGACATTAAAGATTTAAACAGGTGAGTTTTGAGCTGCTTTTTTGAAGGGAAGGTCAGAACAAGCACCGAGTGAATAGGGCAATGAATTCCAGAGGGTGGGGGCAGTGACGGAGGGGGCTCTGTCTCGCCAGATTGTGTGGATGGAAGAGGTCTGTCAGGTATGGAGGGGTCAAATTGTGGAGAGCTTTGAAAGTAATGAGAAAGACGTTGAATGGATGGCTCTTGAATGCTTGGTTTCAAAGGACGTTCTGAGAGTGGCGATTTGTGATCTCACAGATCACAGCAATGTCTCCCAGGAAGTGTTCCTTCAGGTGTAAGGGAAACCTACATTTGTTTACAATTCCTATTGAGGAAAACATCAGGCACAAGTGGTTGGAGTTCCTGATTCCCTATCAGCAAAAGAAAAATATTTTAATCTGTCAACGGCATTTTGCATTGGACTGTTCCGTGAACATTGTGTAAGTAATAGAGCAAAAGGTTGTCTGTGTAGCATTATAGAGTGTGCCAACAGGGAGCTGGGTGCAAATTACAAGCGCACCAAGTCTGGAGTTGCTAATGGCCATTTCCCACCACAATCGGTGGGTCTACCCAAGTTTTTTTTTTTAAAGATACACAGCATATCCAGTCTCGATCGATATTGATATGGTTGGTTTTGATATTGTGCTTAAAGTAAATATTTTTAAAATATCTTTATATTCCCCAGCCTGGGGCTAAGGTATGCACTCTGAGTCTCGTTTAGCAAAAATTGTACAAATTGTACTAAAAAATGCACACACTCAACATGAAGTTGGTAAAATTATTATTATTATACATTTTTTATCATGCAATTGATTTATGGATTATTATGACAAGCATAGTTAGCATGAGTCAAATGCAATCAGTATCAATGTACCACTCTGTGAACAAGGGTGGGGACTAGTCCCAACATCTACAGTACTTGGGTTGATTTGACAAATCTTAATTGAAATTTGAACAAATGTAGAATTACTACAGATTCTGCTTGGACATCAACAAGTAGCAAGTTGTTTTACGTACTTGGATGGAAAAAAAAACACTCACTGACGCTAACACTGTGAACACCAAAGTAAGTTTGATTGCAAGGTGAGTTTAAAGCACATAATGTGAGCTTCCAATAATGCCTTGCACACTACCAATTCCAAATTCCATTTCTTATTATTAGTTCACAGCCTTTGGTTGGCTTCTAGCTGACCTGTTCTTGCCATACAGCTTTTCTCCAAACAAGGAATCTCATTAGATCTTAATCTCGCAAAATCTCGTCACACGACCACCGACCATGCCGTTCTAAAGGAGTATTCACAGTTTGATGGAGCTGACCTCTTGAGTACTATTAGTAAAAGAAGAAGGAAGACCCCCAGTGTTCCTGCACTGTTACTGTCATACTTGTCATACCATAACACAACATCAAATTATTATAAAATATGGGCACATTGGTCTGTTGCTAAGAAGACTATAATAATCCATAGTGACTGCCTCAACATAATAAAAAAATCAAATTACTGGCATAAAATTCACTGATGCTGGTGACAAGAGGCAGAAGACAAGGTCTGTGATACCAGGGCTCTACATTAAAAACCAAAATGACTTGCCCATAGGGAATCCTTCAGGTGAAAACTACTTGCCCGAACTTGCCTCATGTAAAATGAAAAGACTGCCATAATGATATGATGTAATTTTTTGTGGCATCACATGAGAATCTCAAATAAATAAAATAATAAAATAAATAATACCTTACACATCGTAGTCGTAGTAAGCAGTGATATTTATAAGTTGTGCACCACAATGAAACATTATTGAATAGACACATTTGTGTACTAGTAATGTGTTTTTAATCCAGGAAAAAAAAAGCTCAATGGTCAAACAATAATTTGTGAAGCAAAGGTGAGAAAAATCCACAGAGAAATGGAACCGCTAGATTTTGTAGCTTGTGCAAAATCAGCACTTGGTATTGGATCTAATCGTGGTGTTTCATTGTGACCACTTCAAATTGTCACAGCAATGTGATTCACTCACCTGTGCCATCCTTTGATTTGCTGCCGCTAATAAAATACTTGTTTAGGAGGCACTGGTTCATCACTTTTTGCTGTTTCCTTCAGAATTAGACGATGTTGGCGGCGACGCCATGATGGATGTTTTTGTAGTCAAACGATCGCTGATTGGTTGATCGCGAACAAGAACGGGTGTGGGTAAAACGCGGACTGTGGATTACGGACCGTGGTCTAAATAAACGATTCTGATTGGTCCATTTCAAGATTTGCAAGGATTGCTTTGCAAATTACCACCGGAATTACACAGTCCGTGTTTTACCAACACCCAACAAGAACCGCTTTAAAAAAAAACTCTTGGCAGTATGGCATGCCAAAGTGCACTTGCCCGACGGGAATATCACTGATTAGATTTACTTGCCCGAATTTTGTTTTAACTTGCCCCGGGCCATCGGTACATCGTTATTGTCGAGCCCTGGATACGACACAATATCAGGACAACCTAATGACTGCTCATGATATTCACTTCCAAAAAGTTATAAAGGACATGTCACCGAGTCATTGGTCATCCATGTGGTGCATCTTGCAGATTATCAACTGAAATGCAAAAATGTCAACAACTTCACACTGCTACTTTCTCCAAATCTGTGCTCCCAATAATGCAATCATGTTATACATCTCTGTCACCACAAGGTCACACCCCTCTTCTGCAATCTTTACAGTCACTCACTCTCTCTCTCTCTCTCTCCCCCACATACACACCTACCTAATGGAGAGTAGAGGTCCTGCATGGTGCATGTGAGGAGAATTTTAATATCCTCCTTCCTGCTCTGCAAGGCTGCTACTTTTACTCACATAAGCAATTATTATTTATGTCACCAAACCAGTGGCGCGCCTCACTGTGTTATTTCTCCACTCAGTGCGACATGTTTCCAGCACTTAGATTAAACAGCAGTGTTTGAGGGTAATCTTAAACATACCAGACATGCCTGAACTGCACACGGAAAACACTTTAAATACAAACGGCATCACGTTTCAAGCAGCCAAACAATGCAACAGCGAGCACTCACTTGATGAAGTAGCTTGCTCCCTCGTCCGTGAAGCCCTCTTCCCATCCTCTTGGTAAATCTGAAACAGGACATACAATCAAAACTCGCGACATAGCCAACTGGAGCACCGCAGCAGCCGACACTTCGCTACAAGGCAGGTCGCGAATCAGACAATTTTGAGTCGTACCTGAACGTATCATGTGTCCGGAATTAACAGGCTCGCGAGTGCGCGGGTGAAGCCAAGTAGTGCCGCGAGTTTTGTCGCTGGAAGAAAGACACCTGTTACTTAATGGACGACATAAGAACAAACCTCACGATAAAGACTCGACAAAGTGGGGCCAGGTGACTGGCAAACGTGTCTCACTTTATAAAAAACACGCGGCCATCCCTACAAACTCCGTAAGACCAGTGGTCGGGTAGGGTGTCCCGTCCAAGCGGTGCCGCCATGATTCCTCCTTTCCTACTCGACTTTCCCCCCCTTCTCCCTAGTCTCCCTCCCTCTCTCTTCCCTTCTCCCTCCACGGACTTGTCCACTGAGTCCAGATAATCCCACCGCTAAAACGGCATACTTTTAAAGGGACAGATAGGTTTCGCTCCACCACTACAAGCTTGATGTCAATGGAGCTGATTTGTGTCGCTCGGTTGAAGTTTTGACCTCCAGCTAACAACAGAATATTCAATGAAGTCCACTGCGGGGAATAATAGAATGGTCCTCCAATAGGTACCGTGGATTCATGTGGTGCATGTGTGTGCAATCACAAATGTGTCTGGAAAAAATAATCTATAAAATTACCAATGTGCAATTAAATGATACATTTCAGAAGGGAAAGAAATAAATTGAGCTGTAGTTAAGTGATTATTGTCACAGCATACCATGCAAATATGCCCTCTAGTGGCTATTATCAGCATCAGAAGTGACGTCACATCACAGCCATTTAGGTTTTCTTTTTTTTATTTTGACAAAAATCCAAGTGTGACTGTTCTAAAGTGATCACCAAGTCATTTTATTTACATTTTTGGTCTCAACTTTTGAGAGTAGATGGGTTTCATGATTTTAAGGAAGCTAGATGAGCCTGTAAAATGCACTTCCTAAAATTAAACCTGGAGCTGTCAACTTAAAATGTGGAACAATAGAAGCACTGTGAATACGTACCTGTACGCAGTATTGTCCAACTTGCAAGTACTTCTAATAGCTGAGCTGAAAATCATTGAAATAAATCCGTAAGGAACTGTAATGCTGGTGATTACATTCTTCCTTTATTAATTATTTCTTGACCCAACCATGTTAAATTAATTTGTGATATCCTGTAGGATTCAATGTTAAACTGAACATTTTTGTAGCTAGAGCGTAGAAAACCTGTTGGTTTTTAACATTATTAGAGCCCCATAGACATGAAGTAACACCCCTATAGTCACCTTTAAACTCCTATTCATTGTTTACACCACATTGTGCTAGACTTATGCTACTTAGTAAGCGAGTGAGCTAACCCGTTAGCCTCAAATTTATTTCTTCTGAACTTAAGCAGCCAAAAACTTACCACTTCCACACAGGATTTCAGGATAACTTTTTTTCACGGATCTATACAGATCTATATTTCCTTTGATTTGTGCTTCATGCCAAAGTGCTTCCTAACTATGAACCGAACCGGATAAGGAAGTCTGCCATTTTACCACACCTTTTGAAACCGAGCGTTTTGAGTTTTGTGCAAACTTCATTATCTGAAACTTTGGGATCGTTTAACAAGAGAATACAACATTCTTGTGTGCTCAAAACGCTCGGTTTTAAAAGGTGTGGTAAAACGTCCTCCTTGTGATCACAGAGGGGTGGATTTCCTTATATGGGCATGGCTGTAAGCCAGATAAGCTGTCTTCCCTCCCCCAATTTCTGCTTCCCCCACCCACTCCCAAGCTCTGCTACAATTAGGCGTTACAAAGTAGGCGTGCCTAGGCCGAAAAATTTGCATAATACATAGGTCCCCCTTTAATTATTATTATGTTTTCCAATTAACTGTGGATAACTTCTTTTTTCATTTGTCAGACATTTAACAATGTCAGTTTGATATCATGACATACATGCATGAACTGACATTCAGCATGCACTGAATGTGAAAGTGTAGCTGGAAGCTTTTGACTGTCACCTTGGTCGTGTGGTTTTGGCAAGATAACTACCTGACATGTTACAGTAGTGCTTAAGTAGCATAAAAAAAGACCTGTGCTATTTACTAAACGTGCCACTTCATTTTGTTCACTTTGCTTTTGTCGAGTGCAAGTCACGGTCAAAGTACTCTTGGCACTAAAGTAATTTGGCTGAGCATTTCAGCTGCTATTTATTTGTGACAGGTAAAGTAGATATTCTATACGGAACAATTACGTATGAGGAATATTCCACTGAAGGCAGAAGCTTACATTATGTGTCAAACATTATGTGTTAAGTCCTTTAAAGTAGGAAAAAAAACATTTTATGAGCCAATTTGATTTTTTAGCTACATTTGTAGCTAAAGGTCTATGTGTAAAATAATTTACATATCATTAGATTTTATCTGAATGGCGCTTTGGTTGGAAATTGGACCTACAGTGGATCAATTCCAGTATTGTTTGTAAGGTCAAGCAGAATGGTGCAACATTAATTAGAGCTGAGGTGCTGTGCTGTTATTTTGCGTGTTATTCAACCAGCCTATTAAAAGGACACATATAATTGTAACAATGTGCACACTGCAGTTTAATCATCAGATGTCCAAGTCTCATCCAATTTCTGGTTTTTGACCTTGCTGTGATTTATCATCAACATTACTACTATGTATGCGCACACACGGGACAAACACACATGTACTGTATGTACAGTCCAGTGCAGCTCTGCAGTATATAATCTCAGCTGGATTCCTGCCTCTCAGCTGGCAGAGGTTCAGCAAGGTGACTCAATGATATTGTCTTCTCCTCAGAGCTTCCTCATGCTGAGTATGCTAAAGGCCCTGAAGGGGAAAATGATATAAAGACTTCTTATGAATGTAATATACTTTGGCTCCTTTGCTCGTGTGTAAATGAGTCATACCTGATATTCTCATTCAAGTAAACCTTGAATTTGGTTTTAGTGAGCTATGGCTAAAATGAGTATTCTGTTAGATAAGACTCAAAATCACCCATTGCGGAACAATTCAGACATGATCTTCTTGATCTTTGTACAGGATATTAGTTGTTGGTTATGTCATGGGGTTTTCGTGATGATATTATATTATTGTCCACAAGCTGAGCCATCCCACAGACACAATAGGGACTATCCATCTATCCAACTTCTTTCAGGGCTTACTTCCAAATGCACAAACCTCATTATCTGAAACTTTGGCATTGTTTAACACAAGAATACTACATTCAAACTACATTTATAAGTCAGAAAAGTAGAAAAAGCATAATAGATCCCCTTTAAAAATTGGGCTTTTGTTTAACGTGAAAACATTCATTCATGCATTCATTCATTCATTTTCTACCACTTTTTCCTCACGAGAGTCACAGGGGGTGCTGGAGCCTATCCCAGCTGTCTTTGGGCGAGAGGCGGGGTACACCCTGGACTGGTCATCAGCCAATCACAGGGCACATATAGACAAACAACCATTCACACTCACATTCATACCTATGGACAATTTGGAGTCTCCAATTAACCTAGCATGTTTTTGGAATGTGGGAGGAAACCGGAGTATGGGGAGAATATGCAAACTCCACACAGAGATGGCTGAGGGTGGAAACGTGAAAACAATTTTAATCTATTGTATGAATTGATATACGTATCTGCCAAGCAGATACATATAGTTATAGCTTATGCAATATGTTAGTTGGACCTGCAACCAGTCAGAATAATTGGTGGTTTCAAACATGGGCCTTCTCCTCACGAAAACTTAGAATGTTAAATAACTACTACAGATGAAAACAGTATTTTAAGCCTTGTTAACTACTACTTTGTCTTTGTCAATCCCCAAGGGTCTGCAGGCCAAATGTTGGGGTCTGTGTGTGTGTGTGTGGTTTTTTTTTTTGCAATAAATTAAGTTATGGCATATTATTAAAAAGTGCATAACTATGAATTGTAACATCCGGGACACACTATAGCAGGGGTGGGCAAACTACGGCCCGGGGGCCACATGCGGCCCACTAAGCGATTGAATCCGGCCCGCCTGTTGCTTTTTAAGTATTTCAAATTTTAACATACAATTTGGCAACATAACTTGCAAGTCGGACGTCTTATTTAGTAAAAAAAAAAACAAAAAAAATTACAAATTAAATGAAAATAAATAACAAGAAAAATATATATATTAACAATATACATATAAATAAATGTATGATATATTAAATGACTGATGTTTAAAGTGCTCCTGAAAAAGTTTTACAGATAAAATTAGACCAAAAAAATCTAGAAAAATTATAAGTATAAAATAGTGTGTATGTTAAATATATGTTATGGCCCCCCCGGACAATTTTGTTAACTCAATGCGGCCCACCAGTCAAAATATTTGCCCACCCCTGCACTATAGACTTTACTAGACTTTACTATGCTACAGTGTAGTCACAAATAGGTATAAATAATGTCTTGTGTGTTTGCAGATGGATGTCTGCAGTTTCAGAAAAGACACAAGGGCGCCCTCTGCTGGATAATATAGCTCAACACCGTCAAAGGGGACCTATTATGCTCATATTGAGGCACTTTGTATTGAGTTGTGGACTTCTATAGGGCAGCTACACACGATAACCAGCACATAAGGCTTTATAATGCTTCCAGAATCTGCACCTATTCAGCTGTATTTCTTTGGATTTCGTGGTTTCCATGAAAACGGTTTGTTTTAATTCGATTTATGGTTCGCCTCCAGGCACGCCCACTCTGCTGTGGTTGGTCACACTGCCAGTGCATAGAAAGAGTTCTGGTATGTGCCACTAACAGTTAGGAGTTGTCAATCGGGTCAACAGCTAGGGGATCAAGGTTCGGTTCCCTGCTGTGGTTTAGCTATGGGTGTAGCTGCTCTATAGGAGTCTACAACTCACTACAAAGGGCCCACTACAAAATGAGCATTATACGTCCCCTTTAAGAGAAGAATTAATGGATCATCCTGGTGATGTCCTCCTTTAATAACAAACGGAGGTGTTTCAGTGTTTATATAGTGAGGTGTGTTTTATTGCTTTTTCATCGGGATACTACAGCGGTTGACCTATTTTTATACTTGTATGACACTTAAGAATGTTAAAGTGTTACTTTGAAACTGTCGCCCTGGGACGGACTGCGTTTTACTGTGCTGTACTTTCGACACAGTTTCTCTAATAGAGCAGCAACCGTAAAGGTATAATTGTCACAACATAAAACTGATTCAATGTTCCTAATGTTGGCGATTTTTCAGATAATTGCTTCTGTTAGATTTAATGGAAAATACATGTGTAGATGTTTGGATTAAATGTAGTTAGCAGGGAAAGTATTGACTTACATGGTGGAGAAATCCCATACAACTGCAGAATAGCCTACCATGCCCACTAGGTGGCAGTCATAACCACAAAATAGAGAAAACGTTATTGTAATTTTGCAAAAAGGGACAGTTCTCAGTTTCAAGACATAGCTCCTTATCAGTCAAAGAATCGAACATTTTAATTATAAAAGGAAGGTAGACAGGTAACTTTAGCTGTCTTTCAGGTTGGCATCATAGACTGACTAGACACCTTGCTGTTATTTCAAACAGGACAGTGTGTGAACCATCTTTGATGGATGTGCTTTCACTAAGCATTGAGAGCATAACTAAAGGCATAATAACAGGTTATAAACATAATCAGCGGTTGCCAGCAGTAATCAGTAGCATACACATAAAGTACTTACTGTAGAACAGTAGCAAAATATGTCCCAATACTTATAATGTAAAGACTGAGGATGTGTGTCTGCCAACTATGATAAAGTCACATAACGTACTGCTGTACAGTGTGTCAAGTAGGTTAATGTCCTGTGTAGTATCTCTCGGGTACATGACACGATGATGTAAGACACGACAATACTGGAACCAAAACCTGTTAGTAATATTCCTAGACTATATTAGGAGAATGTGATGTGTTATCCAATATACACTAGTCCCAATTGCTCTTGTGTGTGATTGTGATGTGTGTGTGATTGTGTGATGCATCCATCCATCCATTGTTCACGCCACTTATCCTCACAAGAGACGTGGGGGTATGCTGGAGCCTATCCCAACTGTCTTCGGGCAAGAGGTGGGGTACACCCTGGACTGGTCACCAGCCAATCACAGGGCACATATAGACAAACAACCATTCACACTCACATTCATACCTATGGACAATTTGGAGTCGCCAATTAACCTAACATGTTTTTGGAATGTAAAACCCGCACATGCACGGGGAGAACATGCAAACTTCACACAGAGATGTCTGCACAATAAACCCTATTTAGTAAACTTATTAAACTTAAATTTAGTGAACTTATTAAATAAACTAAGACATGGTGTTGACAGTGGCATCCTAACATCCTAATGCAGTGGAATCTCTAGAATACTTGGATGTATTTTATCTTATTGGAGTAATTGTATTCATTCATTCATTCATTCATTTTCTACCGCTTTTTCCTCACGAGGGTCGCGGGGGGTGCTGGAGCCTATCCCAGCTGTCTTCGGGCGAGAGGCGGGGTACACCCTGGACTGGTCGCCAGCCAATCACAGGGCACATATAGACAAACAACCATTCACACTCACATGGAGTAATTGTATTTTATATTATAATTATTATTAGGGTTTCCAAGGTAAGGATTGAATACTTGGACTTTTCGATGAATATAGTGTACAAACATGTATTATACACAAATTATCCATAATATTAATTTTCTACACAATTGGTTTAGCTCTAAAGAGCACATTTAATTTGATTCACATTTTTTTTGCGGTGAAAAATCCCATTTGTCACACTAAGAGTGGAAAACAGTATATTTTTCTTACAAACGACTTGAAAAGAAACACATGCGTGAACGTGCCACCATATCACAGGCCTGATCTCTTGAGGAGGATTCTAAGAAAAACTATTGATCACAAATATTACCATGCAAACAAAATCAGATTTTTATGCTTTTAGTATATTTGACAGTGTGATCATTAGGTCCGTATATCACATGGCAGTCAAATGTGCATCACAATGTCACTAGCAACAAATATTGTCAAATACAACCCCTGGATCAGACTCCAAATGGGCAGATGAGTCCCACTATGAATAGACTTTTTACACACTGGCTTGGCTTGTGAACTTGGCCACTTTCTTCATATTTTTGTTGAGGTTGTGGAAGGCGAGAACTCAAACTTGGGTCATACTTTTGTATTTTGGTGTAACCTCAGAATATGGTGTCATGGCTTTCCAAGGAGAGGTCAGTTCTGGTGAAATAGAAATGTTGTGGCTATTATTTAACAAATGTCACGTCTCTGCAACGTGACTAAATACAGTACAGTAAGTTCTACTGTATGTATAGGTTACACGTGTCATGAATTTGGGGATTTTAATGTTGTACTGTAGGGGTTGCTCACACATTTTCAGCCTGCGAGCTGTCCCAAATATCTAACTCCTGCTGTAAATATTGAAAAATATATATTATATTTATATTTTATATATTTAAGTTTAGTAAGTGGTTAGCGCGCAGACCTCACAGCTAGGAGACACACATCTCTGTGTGGAGTTTGCATGTTCTCCCCGTGCATGTGTGGGTTTTCTCCGGGTACTCCAGTTTCCTCCCACATTCCAAAAACATGTTAATTGGCGACTCCAAATTGTCCATAGGTATGAATGTGAGTGTGAATGGTTGTTTGTCTCTATGTGCCCTGTGATTGGCTGGCGACCAGTCCAGGGTGTACCCCGCCTCTCACCCGAAAACAGCTGGGACAGGCTCCAGCACCCCCCGCGACCCTCGTGAGGAAAAGCGGTAGAAAATGAATGAATGAATGAAGTTTACTAAATAGGGCTGCACAGTAGAGAGTGGTTAGCATGCAGGCCACACAGCTAGGAGACCTGGGTTTGATTCCCCGCTGTGGCATCTCTGTGTGGAGTTTGCATGTTCTCCCCGTGCATGTATGGGTTTCCGAAAACATGCATGTTAGGTTGGGTTAATTGGCAACTCCAAATTGTCCATAGGTATGAATGTGAGTGTGAATGGTTGTTTGTCTATATGTGCCCTGTGATTGGCTGGAGACCAGTCCAGGGTGTACCCCGCTTCTCGCCCAAAGACAGCTGGGATAGGCTCCAGCACCTCCCACGACCCTCGTGAGGATAAGCGGCAGAAAATGAATGAGTGAATGAATATAAATTATTGTACCTATAAAATCTAAACTCTGAAACTATTACACTAAATATTAATGATTAGTATTTCACATATGACAAGACAGTTTCAAAGTTTACAGGTAAAGTAATTGATATCTACAACCCTTCCTGTACGCATCAAAGCAAAAGCCTCCATTGGCTCTTAGGCATTTTTAACTGAGGTTGTAAGTTCAAGGTTGCAGTCAGGTTAAAGTACAGACCCTATTCTTTTATGCTGTGTCGAATTATAGTCAAGCTCTACATTGTACTTATATCCTCAACTGCAAAAGTCAAATGCCTTGAAATGTCATATCCAAAATGTTTGTAATAAAGCGTGTAATAAAATTTTATGGTCGTTTTCCAGAAGTGGCGGCTTCATTTGAAAAGGATCTTTATATTGCTTCCTCATTTGGTCAGATATCCAATTCAGTCTTTAAAATGTCACTATAGCATGTGACTATAAGCCAAAGAGTTGTATTATTTGACTTAAAGGTGCTGTCTGGCATGGTCGGGTACTTCAATTAGGCCGCTAACGTTCAAAGTAGTATATCCCACCCTCTTCCTGTTCAGAGCATTCGAGATACAACTCACATTAAACACCTCACAGACAGTGTCGCTCCTTACATTGCAAAAGAAATGCAACCATTCAATACGGTTATATGACATAACATATATAACATATATTTAACATATATACAGGCAAGCTCAAGCCCATGTGGCTCACACAGGTACACTATACTTGAGTACCATCTAGTGGTTCAAGTGTGAATTACAACTCATAACAACAACGATAAAATGGTCATCCTCAGGTTACAGTGGTTGTTTTATAGACCACATTCAATTGTTTGAGAAATTTCAAGTCAGTCTAACTTCTGGAGTCAAACTTTGGGGTTTAATAACAGCACAACTGTGGAGTGTTTGGTCAGAAAAAACCATAGCACAGGCAACACAGAAAGTGTATGTGTTTTGCCAAATTTCACTCTTGTGTGAAGCAGTTCAAGAGTTACACAATGCTGTGTCCTACTTTTTTTCCCCCCATGACTGTACGTTGCTTTATATGCAGTAACTATATAAGTCATGTAACACATTGAAAGTATTTTAGCACATTTGTGTGTTTGTTGACAAGGGACAGAGAATAAATTATCATGTGATAGGGCCACACAGGGGACTAGTGTTGAGCACGTCTGGAAATCTTGGTTGGAACATCTGTGTGAAGGTTGCATGTCCTCACGGTGCTTACGTGGGCTCACTGTGAAAGGAACACAGTCCAAAAACATGCATGTTAAGTTAATTAGACACTCTACCTAAGTTAGTTGCTCCAGCTCACTGCATGGTGACGACAAACGATGTTGAAAATCCATAATGAGTTGTAATGAGAGGACAACCTGAAACAATTAACAAACATAAGTGAGAAATGTTACAGGAATTGTACTTTTATAGTTCAAGTGATGACATACTTGTGATAAATGTTTCGTATGTTTTTCATCTCCGCCACAGGGTTGGAGAACCAGAGGCAGTAAAGGCGATGCTGTGGTAGGCGGGGTTTGCGGTGGTACAGGTTTCTGATTGGTCACGGCGGTTTTTGTCAGGCTCAAGAAAGTGTTTAAATAGCCAATCATGTCGCGCGATATAGTATGTGTGGAAGTGTCACTGAGCCCTTGGCCCTCTCTCGGTGGAAGACCGCGTCCGAGCGACACCTCGTTCCCTGCGCTTAGCTTACACACTCACTTCAAGTACCATGGAGGGCTCCAGTAGTTGACGTTTCCTGAACCTTCTCTTTTTAAGCTTTCTTCCGTCTGATCAACGAGCACCGGTTTATTGACGTTTTGACTGACTACGACCTTTTTTTCTCCTTCCATCTTCAAAGAGCTAATCACCAGCGGAAATCATGAAGTACATCATCGGCATCGGAGGGTGAGTGAACGCCTCTGGACTCAATGAATGGAGCGGGGCGGCTAAGCTAGCCGGTTAGCGCAACTGCGAGGCCATAAGAGGCCGTGGCACGTGGGGAGGGCGCTCCTAACATCCGTAATTATGTATTTTCTTTGTGTATGACTGATTATTCCACACTTTTGTTACACCTGGCGTCGACAATTTTTTTCCACCTAGATAGTGTAATGTTAGAGTGGAAAACGAGCGTTATTTATCCTTTGTAAGGCCAGCATGCTGATAATGACAGCCATACAGGTCATTATGTGTAATTTGTAGTTCATAAATTGATACGCGTGTGCAGTCTGTTTAAACGCTATAATCTTTTTAATGATGTATATTACAAGATTGGTTACTCATTAACCATGTGTTTATTCTATGCAGCGTAACCAATGGAGGGAAAACCACCCTCACCAACCGCCTAATCAAGAACCTGCCCAACTGCTGTGTGGTTCACCAGGATGACTTCTTCAAGGTGAGGCTTTGTGCTTTTACTTTGAAAATGGATATTGTCTAGTTTGAGGTCAGGATCGCTTAGGAGTAGCTGCAGGTTGGTGAGGTATTATTAATAGCGTGTAGAAGACGTGGTGCCTTCCATTCAAGCATGTAGCACTAGTGCTATGTACATTGGTACATCTTATCAATGTATGTTTCAGCCCCAAGATCAGATTGCGGTTGAAGATGGCTTTAAGCAGTATGATGGTAAGCCTGTGTTTTTATGGAAGGGTTTGCGTGTCTGTCTCATTTGGGATATGCATGCTTATATATGGCAGTCTCATTCTCCATTCTCATTTGCCTGTTCTACATGCTTCTTTCCTCCCTCCCCTTCCTTCCTACCCGTCTGTCTGTAGTCATTACTGCTCTGGACATGGAAGCCATGATGAGCACCATCTACGCATGGCTGGAGAACCCAGTGAAGTTCGAGAAGTCTCATGGCGTCAATAACACCCTGGATGGGGAGATTCTCCCAAAGTCCGACCACAAGGAGGAGACTCACATTCTCATTGTGGAGGGCTTCCTGCTTTACACCTACCAGTAAGATACCAGCTTTTAATGCATTTCTAGTTTTAATCCCTAAAATATATAAATTTTTATTTCACTTTGCAGACCATTGATCGACGTGCTGAACCAGCGTTACTTTATTTCCATCCCGTATGAAGAATGCAAAAAGAGGAGGTGGTAAGTTCCGTGTCATTAGTTAGCATTTAGTGTGCTGTCGTTTTTATTAGCGTTTGTGTACTGCAGCTCAAGGAACTACACGGTACCAGACCCCCCCGGCCTCTTTGATGGCCACGTCTGGCCCATGTACTTGAAACACAAGAACATCATGGAGGACACAGGCGTTGATGTGTGTAAGTACCCACACTTTTTGAACACTCTTTCCTTTTTAAACCGGTGCTAACATCGTCATTGTGTTCCCTTCTACAGTGCAGCTAGATGGAACCAAGTCAAAGGAGCAACTGTTCAACTTTGTCTACGGTGACATCCTGAATAATATCCAACATTCTCTTTAACAAAGGTAAAAGCATCAGAAGCCATGGCCTCTCCTTCGTGTAAACATGTTACGTCATGTAAATATGTTATCTTTCAGGTCACATGATCAGCTAAAAGGAGCATGTATTCAGCCTGCTTGAAGACCAGCTCGCCTTAAGTTTCTACCTGGCAGCTCATTTTAGCTGACTGCTATGCTTTTTTTTTTTTTTTTTAATTGGGAAAAAAAATTGTAACCGGCAGCATCAAATGCTGGCATGATTTTATATCAAGCGTATTTATTGCTTTATACAGCCTACACTCCACAGACTTGGATATATTCAGAGGATGGTTGCATACGTCAATAAATGATCCTCATGACAACTTTGTATTGTGGTGACTGGGAAACTCCTACTAACAAAAATGAAATGGCTGTATGGTCATTGCCAAAAATGGCGCTCACTCTGAGCTGTGATGGTCACTATCAGGCCATGTGCTGCTGTAGTGTGTGTGTGTGTGGTGTGAATGATAACTGGAGTCATGAGTTTGTACCTGCGTCACCTCCAACGAGACATGAGCCTTATCTATATTCAGACACATGGGCCAGTTACCCTGAAAATAATGGTCATAATGACGCCATTTTGAACCAGCAAGCGTGAAAAGCAAATATTACACACAAATATATAAAATATAGTAAGCTGTTCAGAGTCTTGTGGAGGACAAGTATGTCTGAACAGCAGACCATACCTGAATAAAATATATACTGTACTGTATAATCAAAAAATACATAAGCACTCTTAAATTATTTCAGTGTATGATCTATCATGGGTAGTGTGGTCAAGTAATTTTTTCTGCAACACATTTGGACTTTATAATTGAGTTATAAATCGGATGATGTGTTTGTCTGACAACTTTAAAGAGAACATCTGAAGTGCTGTGAGTCACAGCCTTTTGAGGGAGTGACCTTTCCTTCCCTTCAGTTTTTCCTCATGTAGTAATAGCCACACTTGCCAGTACAATCCATTCCCATACAAAAGCTTAATAGAAATGAAAATAATACTCAGCTTTGGATAGTTGTGGTTGTCGGTGGTGTAGAACTACTGAGCTGTTGCTAATAGTTGGGTATAAAATGATTGAGTTGCATATAAAAATGCATTATGAAGCATATGTACCTAATGTAGTAGCCAGTGAGTTTATATGAAAGTAGGTCAGGGCTTTACTATATGAGTCAGGAAGCCATGATTTTCCATGACATCTATATAATAGAAATCTAATTTCATTTGAGTATGTTATGTTGACATTTCTTTCGAGTGGTCACATGACAGACTCAAACGATATGCCAGTACAGTAATTACTCCACCCAGTTCCTCTGTGGTAGGCTACGTGCCAACTTATCTAGCCGTGAAGGCCTGCAAGCCATGTATCGTACAACAGATGTTATTACGCCAAGTTAAGTAATACACACAGTCTACTGCCACTCAAGTGTCGGGTTTATTCTATTGGAGTTTGGTGGGGTGTGAGCGAGCACAAGTGAGTCAGAGATCACATTACAGCGCCATTCATAGGGGAATGTCCTGCAACCTTCTTTAGTTTCGTCTAAAACAAACCTTCAAATGCTTCTCTATTTATTGTACGCTTCAATTTAACGAAACATCATTTTGAAGTTAAGTACTCTTTTACACCATTATACATTGTGTAATTTTTCACAGAGGCCTGTCCACTCATTTTAACATGGGTGTCAGTACATAAAGCGTGCCAGCTGGTCAGAGTAAACTTGAACGTGTGAGATAAGTGCTTACATAACTTCATGGCTGCACTCTCTAAGAAGAAAAATGGCCTCACACTGGCCCACATCTGCATGAATACCCAATCCAAAATGACTGGCGTCTACTTGTGTGCGTGTGGTTTTTCCGGACTTTACACATGTTGCAATATCGTAAGCGAAAAAAAGAAATGTAATTTAAATCCATATTTTTAGCGTAGTAGGCTATTGTGAACTCATCGTCCTCAGTTATTGTGTGATGCTTGTGTATGCTGGTGGTGACAGAAGACTTCATCTTTTGACACAACAACAAACCCAGCAGTTTGCCTGAAACCACACCAACCACCGCGCTGGGGTTAGGTGGCCTCCAGGACTGGATCTCGCTGGATGGTGTTTGTGTATATGCAGGCCACACTCCTGCTCTGTCTACACACCTCTCTGCACAGTGGATCCAAGCAGCAGAGGAAGCAACAGTCTGCTGCGGTGGACTCAAATAGAGCATATAAACAACGTCATAAATCCTCCCTAAGTTCAGACTTCTCACATCTTCACCTCAGGACAGACACTGCAAACAACTGACTCGTCTTGGCACCTCAGGTGACTGAGTGCTTTTATTTTTTTGTGTGCTACTCGACTAGTGAATCTGCATTTCATTTAAGTACACTGGTGGATTTCCAATTTGGTTTTGCTAATGTATTTATTTATAAACAGTGTGCACGTCACATTATGATTGATGGGTGCAAGCTGCTAATTTCCCTCTCATACCGCATTTAATGTTTCGTAACAGTAACATTTCATTTTCACCTGAGTTTTCAGGTAGCTGCTAATGCTTGATTCAATATTGCCATACAGAGTAAGAAAACATACTTGTTTTCCTCTACAACGGAATCCTTCATTCACTGTCTGCAACAAATGTCCCCCCGAATTCAGTATAAATATTGTATAAAGTATTAATGTTGAAGAAATAATAATACAAAATACAGACAATTTTGAGGCAGCATGTGACAAAATACGATAAAAATATAAACAGTGATTATTATACAATAACTGACCAGATAAAGAAGCAGGAGATAAACAATGTACCGAGTGTACCGAGAGTGAAACAAGAGTTGTATGCACAATAGCTGGCAATGCCGTTGGACTAAAAAAAAATGTCACTTGGCTTTCTGACCCAAAGCAGCCAACAATATAACCAATCTAAGCATTTGCTGACCTTATTCTTTCATCACTGTCATACACAAATACACAAGTAATAACATGTAGGTTTATAGAGTACATACAGTATGGGTCTCACTTTTCAATAACACAAAAATACAGTACTTACTGTATAGTCCAGGGTGTACCCCGCCTCTCGCCTGAAGACAGCTGGGATAGGCTCCAGCACCCCCGCAACCTGAGGGGAAAATGGTAGAAAATGAACTTACTGAAGAACTAATTAGGGACTAATGAGTAGTTGCTGAGGATCTGAGGCACATGCATTTAGAGTAGTTAGCAATGAACTAATGGGCGGTTGCTGAGGATCTGAGGCACATACATTTAGAGTGGTTACCAAGGAACTACTGAGTAGTTGCTGAGGATCTGAGGCACATGCGTGTAGAGTAGTTACAGAGGAACTAATGAGTGGTTGCTGAGGATCTGAGGCACATGCATTTAGAGTAGTTACCGAGGAACTAATGAGTAGTTACTGATGATCTGAGGTACATGAATTTAGAGTAGTTACAGAGGAACTAACGAGGAATTAATTCGTTGTTACAGGGGATCTAAGGCACATTCATTTAGAGTACTTACAGAGGAACTAATGAGTAGTTACTGATGATCTAAAGCACATGCATTTAGAGTAGTTACTGAGGAACTAACAAGGAATGAATTTGTTACAGGGGATCTAAGGCACATGCATTTAGAGTAGTTACCAATGAACTAATGAGTAGTTGCTGAGGATCTGAGGCACATGCATTTAGAGTAGTTACCAATGAACTAATGGGCGGTTGCTGAGGATCTGAGGCACATGCATTTAGAGTGGTTACCAAGGAACTACTGAGTAGTTGCTGAGGATCTGAGGCACATGCGTGTAGAGTAGTTACAGAGGAACTAATGAGTGGTTGCTGAGGATCTGAGGCACATGCATTTAGAGTAGTTACCGAGGAACTAATGAGTAGTTACTGATGATCTGAGGTACATGAATTTAGAGTAGTTACAGAGGAACTAACGAGGAATTAATTCGTTGTTACAGGGGATCTAAGGCACATTCATTTAGAGTACTTACAGAGGAACTAATGAGTAGTTACTGATGATCTAAAGCACATGCATTTAGAGTAGTTACTGAGGAACTAACAAGGAATGAATTTGTTACAGGGGATCTAAGGCACATGCATTTAGAGTAGTTACCAATGAACTAATGAGTAGTTGCTGAGGATCTGAGGCACATGCATTTAGAGTAGTTACCAATGAACTAATGGGCGGTTGCTGAGGATCTGAGGCACATGCATTTAGAGTGGTTACCAAGGAACTACTGAGTAGTTGCTGAGGATCTGAGGCACATGTGTGTAGAGTAGTTATAGAGGAACTAATGAGTGGTTGCTGAGGATCTGAGGCACATGCATTTAGAGTAGTTACCGAGGAACTAATGAGTAGTTACTGATGATCTGAGGTACATTAATTTAGAGTAGTTACAGAGGAACTAACAAGGAATTAATTCGTTGTTACAGGGGATCTAAGGCACGTTCATTTAGAGTAGTTACAGAGGAACTAATGAGTAGTTACTGATGATCTAAAGCACATGCATTTAGAGTAGTTACTGAGGAACTAACAAGGAATGAATTTGTTACAGGGGATCTAAGGCACATGCATTTAGAGTAGTTACCAATGAACTAATGAGTAGTTGCTGAGGATCTGAGGCACATGCATTTAGAGTAGTTACCAATGAACTAATGGGCGGTTGCTGAGGATCTGAGGCACATGCATTTAGAGTGGTTACCAAGGAACTACTGAGTAGTTGCTGAGGATCTGAGGCACATGTGTGTAGAGTAGTTATAGAGGAACTAATGAGTGGTTGCTGAGGATCTGAGGCACATGCATTTAGAGTAGTTACCGAGGAACTAATGAGTAGTTACTGATGATCTGAGGTACATTAATTTAGAGTAGTTACAGAGGAACTAACAAGGAATTAATTCGTTGTTACAGGGGATCTAAGGCACGTTCATTTAGAGTAGTTACAGAGGAACTAATGAGTAGTTACTGATGATCTAAAGCACATGCATTTAGAGTAGTTACTGAGGAACTAACAAGGAATGAATTTGTTACAGGGGATCTAAGGCACATGCATTTAGAGTAGTTACCAATGAACTAATGAGTAGTTGCTGAGGATCTGAGGCACATGCATTTAGAATAGTTACTGAGGAACTAACAAGGAATGAATTCGTTGTTACAGGGGATCTAAGGCACATGCATTTAGAGTAGTTACTGAGGAACTAAAGAGTAGAGTAGTCACAGGAACTGAGGCACATACTGTACATTTTAGAGTAGTTACAAAAGAACTAATGAGGAACTAATTAGTAGTTGGTAGGTTCATTCCTCATTAAAGACATATTTCTGTAGAGTGTTACAGTACCTACATATGCCGTAATAATAGTAATAATAATAGTGTATGCATGTTTGAAAATGTATTTTTGAAAATGGCTTCCAGCGTGTGAAAATCTGAAAATGCTGGCTTGTCGTTTCGACACAAAATATTTTCAACCTGCCAAAAAAAAATACAAATAAAATCCCACAGATTGTTCCCGTATGGATAGGGTCTGATGGGTGTTGAGATCAGCAAGTTCCACTGTAGTACATCTAAAAGTACGAAAGAGTACTTGTAGTTTTCCTGTTATGAAGTCAACCTCAAAGTGTACAAGACGACACATGCATTTAATGAATCCACAGCATGCTGCTCCTCAAAACCTACTTAGTTGTTTAGTAAGTCGCTTCTACATTTAGATATTTTACAACAGTCTACAAGGAACCGACAAAACCAGTCATTTGTGCAATAAAAGCTTTCTACTAGAGTTGTCTCACAAGCTTGTTTTGAAAACGTGACCAGCGAGAGGCCACCGCGCTTTTGGACACAAGCGCCGCACCTGTGGGATTGGTGGGAAAACAACTTCTCACCTCCTGTGGTTCACCAGCAGCGTCTGTGTTTACGCTCCATTGGTCTGCCTTTGGGGAGAAAATAGGCCACAATACAGACACAACAAGACACTAGACATGGGATCAGACATACAAGTATGTTGTACAGCTCTTTAAGTCAAAGTGGTAATAACATATGCTAAATTCAATTCAGCTAACTTACCGCTGTATACTTACATGGAATTCATTGAGTGTTAAGGTGTGTCATTTTGTATTTTGTAGAAAGTCCTTCCAAAGCATGGTGGATAACTGGAGGGGCAGAATTCTGGGGCAAATTGGAATTACTTATGGGATTCGTCTGGAAAGTTATGGTATATAACACAGGGTGATAATTTTTTTTATATACCTTCACATTTTTATTTCATGATTTAAAAGTGCTCAATGTGGCCACCACTGGACAACATCAAGCCGATATGAGAATTCTTCCCAAACAGGCTTCATTATGTCGAGGTCCACAGTGATGATTGCAGCTGTTATTCAATCTATCATATCATCGATATTTGCTGAAACATAAACTTTGTGTTTAACATAACCACACAATTGCTGCACGGCTCTCACAGCAACGAGACCCGAGTTCAATTCCACCCACGGCCATCTCTGTGTGGAGTTTGCATGTTCTCCCCGTGCATGCGTGGGTTATCTCCGGGTACTCCGGTTTCCTCCCACATTCCAAAAACATGCTAGGTTAATTGGCGACTCCAAATTGTCCATAGGTATGAATGTGAGTGTGAATGGTTGTTTGTCTATATGTGCCCTGTGATTGGCTGGCGACCAGTCCAGGGTGTACCCCGCCTCTCACCCGAAGACACAGTCAAGCCACACAGTCTGGAGATCTGGGTTTGATTGTCCGCTTGGGTATCTCTGTGTGGAGTTTGCACGTTCTCCCTGTGCATGCGTGGGTTTTCTCCAATTTCCTTCCATATTCCAAAAAACACCATGCATGTTATTTGGCAACTTTAAATTGTCCATAGGCATGAATGTGAGTGTGAATGTCCAGGATGACAGCTAGGATAGGCTACAGCATGCCCCCACGACCCTAATGAGGATAAGCGGCATGTAAAATAGATAAATGGATGCTTATTAAATTTAATGTACCGTTATCTGCAATTAAATTCATTCAAGAATTATAGATGTAGTTGAAGAATCACATGACGTAGTGTATGATTAACCGTTCTCTCTATTTTGTCTCTCTCCTTGGTGGTTGGTGGTTGGTGCTCCCTTGCTCCGAAGATACAGACAACAAAGGCACTATTGCACCTTCACCTTTATCTGCTTGTTATTGGTGGTGGTGAAGCTGGCGATGATGATGCTAAAAGTGGAGCCAAGCAGTGGATCTGCTGTCTACAATAACGGATCCACTTTTCTGATACAAATGATATATTCCGTTGTAGTTGTACATTATGTCATTTTGGAAAAGCCTGTTGATGACACAGCAAAGTGTTTATATTAAATGTCTTTTTTATAGCAGTTTTGAGTCATAGTCATACTGATGTTGTTCCTGCGTATGAAGTTATATAAGCCGTGGCAGCGAGGAGAGAGGCAAAGTAACCTCATCTACTGCCATTCTGGTCAAAAACACCACTAAGAGATATGTTTTCCAGAGCAATCGGTCAAACTCCAACACAAGGCAAACAACATCGTGTACAAACACGCCTCTCCAACCAAATGGTAAAAATCCCAGGGAAATAATTACACCATGTAGTCGTCATCAGTGCGGGCCTCAGGACCATATCCTGTTATGGTGGGTCTAGGGAGAGGCTTGGTGCTGCCAGTCTGAAGCAGACCACAGCCTCCCACTACTCAGCCGTCTCTGAATCACTGTTTACATAGACAGGAAGAAGGTCTGCCCGCTACAACATCATCTCCTCCTCCTGCTCTGTGTCTCTGACATTGTGGCTTTGGAAAAGGGGGGGCTTGTGTTTTTTTCTGACGGCCAACTTTCTAAAAGTGGAAAGGAGTTCAAACCCAAATGCTTGGAGGAGCACAGCCCAGCCTGTCTACCTCTCAGGCCGCCGCCAGCCACCCACTCGTGCAGGAAGAGTGTCTTATTGACTAATTAATGCCAGTGGTGTTTTTATAGGAAAACTTGTATAGTGCACATACCAGGACATGTACTCTACTCTCTTTACTGGCTGGTGTGTAACAATATATTGGAGACTCTAAATCGCCTGTAGAAGTGAATGGTTGTTTGCCTCGCTCGTGGCCTGTGATTGACAGGTAAACACTCCAGGGTGTACCCCACTTCACCCCGGGATAGACTCCAGCTCACCTGTGAACCTGAACTTTGGCTTTTAAAGAAAAATACATCCATACAACCAAAATACATCCGTCTGTGCATGGGAGAATGATATATGGTGCGTTCAGTGACTGTCAAAGTAGGACAAATGGGGATTTCTAACTAATTGTTACAGTATTCATTAATTCATTTTCTACCGCTTAAGGGTCGTGGGAGGTGCTAGAGCCTATCCCAGCTGTCAGCTGAGGGGCGGGGTACACCTTGGACTGGTTGTCTATATGTGCCCTGTGATTGGCTGGCAAACAACCATTCACACTCACATTCATACCTATGGACAGTTTGGAGTCGCCAATTAACCTAGCATGTTTTTGGAATGTGGGAGGAAACCGGAGTACCCGGAGAAAACCCACGCATGCACAGGGAGAACATGCAAACTCCACACACAGATGGCCGAAGGTGGAATTGAACTCGGGTCTCCTAGCTGTGGGGCCTGCACGCTAACCACTTGGTCATCGTCCAGCCTGTTACAGTAATCAAATAATATTTTCTGTAATACAATTATTAATAGGCTGAACTGTGGCCGAGCTAGGAGACCCAAGTTCAATTCCACCCTCGGCCATCTCTGTGTGGAGTTTGTGAGTGTGAATGGTTGTTTGTCTATATGTGCCCTGTGATTGGCTGGCGACCAGTCCAGGGTGTACCCCGCCTCTCGCCCAAACACAGCTGGGATAGGCTCCAGCACCCCCACAGCCTTTGTGAGGACAATGGTAAAATGAATGAATGAACAATTATCTATGTATTGTAATGACTGTATTTTAAAAACAAATTTATATTACAATGAGTTTGCAATTTTGATTGTTTTATGACTACTGCCTTGTGTTGTAGGTATTTTCATTTGTACATTTCATGAAGGAAAGGTGCATTTTGGCAAATATTTAATAATTACTCAGTGGAACTCTGGTTTAAGTAAATCAAATTAGATTTCTACCACATGGATATGTACATTGAAAGGGTGTTGCTAAATATTATGTAAGATTCTAAACAAGACGCTTCTCCTTCATATTCTAGTGACCCAGTTTCAGCCGGGCAGCTATTCCTGAAGAGTTTGCTGTCATTCATACAGAGTTGAGGAAGGGCATTTAAAAATACACAGAAAAATGTAGCATTGTGTTGACAAAAGGCCACAAATGAAAGAATGTTTTTTCACTGCCATTTGCATGGAGTTGGGTGACATGGCTCCCTGCCTGGTCTGGACCCCTACGTGACCAGTGCGGTGCACTTTTTGCTCCAAGCGGGACTGGGCAGGGGGAAACCACGCAATGTAGGTTTTAAATGAGTCTCTTATATAGCCAAGTATAAAATTGGTGCTGTATGTCAAAACACGCGTAGACATTGGGATGCTGAGGAATGTAACTTTTTCCATAGAAGGAAAAATATATTGAAGACTGGAGCTTGAAAGAAGTTGAAAGCAACTGTTGAACAAACTATTGGAGGCAAATACGTTTAGGAGATGACCTGGAATTCCACAAAAAGCAAATACTAATTTCTCAGTAAGAGCCAAATGATCAGGTTATCAGGCCAAAGTCATAAAAGAAGCACTTGTGTTGTGTTTGATGCCTGGAAAAGAGTAAAAGTTGCGTAAAACTATAATTCTATCACCATTTCTGAAACAGTATGCTTCTTAATACAATCAATTTTGGTTTGGTAAAGTATCTGCACAGCACAACTGGACCGAAAGTCAATGCTGACATCTGGTGGAGTGGCATTGTCACTGCACACACAAAAACTGTGGTAGATTAAAACAGTGGTAGATTAAAAATAGGAAAGAGCTGCAGTTATAGAGGGTCTACAGTGGTATGAAAAAGTTTGATTTTGCTTTATAAATCACTAATTGTTTTGATCAGGCATTTGAGTTAAATATATCATATAGCTGACAAACATACTGGTGTATGAGAAGTGAAATGAAGTTTATAGGATTTACAGAAAGTCTGCAATAATTATTTAAACTAAAGTAACTTTGGACACCCTTGTTGTTTTATTGATTTGATTACCTTGAACACTAATTATTGGAATACAAAATTTGTTTTAATAAGCTCATCTGCATACATAAGTGAAGCCAAACGTGGAGTCCTCCTCTGGTGCGGCGCCACGCCCATCTCGGCGCAGTCCAGTCTACCAAATTACCTGTGCACAGTGGTGCGCTGGAAGAAATTAGCACTGCATGGGCTGCGCCACACTCCGCCACCTTGGGCTGCGCCAAGAAATTAGAGCCCAATGACCCTAAACACTGCTCAATTTCTACTCGTTGGGGTCAAAGTCTATGAGCATAAGGCAGACTTGACAAAAAGTACTGCAAATTGTTGGATTTCGGCCATTGACACATACGTACTTAAAATGAGACACTGCATTTTACTTGCTTGGAAAATGTCATTTTTGAACAGCCAAATCCACCTTTGTGCACTGCATCCATTGTTTTTCTGTTTTCCTATTTTTACATATTGGGCATGTATTACATTAAATGTTAAAGTCACCTTTTTTTTTTTACCCCACACTTAAATAATTCCACACAAAAGGTCTATCAAATACATATGAAAACAATGTAAGCTCTGGAAACAGTCAAAGTTGTAAGACATTTTAAACACATACACAAGGTATATTAACACTTTTTTTCTGAACAACAACAAATACAATACAACGATAGTTCTGCCTTGAATAAAGGGGTCATCAGGGGTTGGAAGTACCTTGATTTGTTAAAGCTATCATCTTTGGTTTAAACAAAATTATTGATTAGATAGTGACTGAAATACACATACAGTATTGTACCGCTTAGTTATTCCAAATAGGAATAAACTACAACCAAAGGTTTATCTAATTAAAGCTTTCTGAAAATGTTGACCAATTTATCTTTTTAAAAAAGTGATCTGAATAGTTCAGTGCTTCTCAAATAGAGGGGTGGGGCCCCCTGCTGGGGCACGGGGGACATGGGATGATTACTTTCAATGTTGTTGCAGACCTGGCAACATGTACCAATATATTGTACTCAACACGCAATTTGCCTTTTGAATAAAAAGCTTGTATGCTTCATAGCACTCCTTTATGTTGCATTTTCTCAATTGTATTTCATATGGTGTGTGTCCGTGTGTGTGTGTGTGTTTGCAAACCTTTCTGTCCCCATGGTTGGACATGACAGAAAATAGCTGATAACCACTGGATTAGATCATGCAAGTACTTGTAATGTGTGCTGTTCCAGCCAGGATTGTTTTTTGTCTGATATTAACACTAAGCTCATAAATATCAAATATTCACCACATCTTCATTGCAACTTTTATGGCCATGAAGCCATTTTTACATGAAATTGTCCTGTGCAATTTGACCACATTATGCCTAAAAGTAAAACGCTGGTAGATTTTAATACAGTGTGAACCACAACAGTGGCTGTGGAGAAGGCTGAAACGCCAAAGCCAACACTGTCTGGTGGTCTCGTGATTGTACTGTACAGTAACCAGATCCTACCTGGTGGTCATGTCATCAAAATCCTTGCCTGACATGTCTTCACTAGTGTCTCCTTCTTTAACAAAGCCTATAAATACTAACCAGTTACCTGTAATTATTCTTGATTTGTAGAAAATAGCCTGAAATATACGAGACCACAATGCAGCAGGAGCTCATGTTCTTTTGGCAGGTTTCGCAGTGAGTTGTCGTTCTCTCTCCAGCTCCTTCTCACGTTGGTGCTCCTTCTCGAGTGCCTCCTTTTGCTGCTGTTGCTGCAGCTTCAAAGCTCTTTTCTGAAATGAAACAGAACAGTTAGAAACATAAGGTTTTACACTCCACAAGTAAGGGGCTAGAAACACAAGTACCGTATTTTCCGCACTATAAGACACACTTAAAAGCCTTTCATTTTCTAAAATTCGATGGTGCGTATAATAACCTGATGCACCTTGTGTGCGTACTAATTTCCAAAACGCTTGATAGACTTGATAGACCTTTTCACGCTGATGCAGGACGTAATGCAATCAATCAGAGAGCATTACGTACTACATACAGTACGTACGCTTACATCCGCCACGCCGGCAACATTGCTGAACAGCCTGACACTGACTCCGACAACGGTAAGAGGGAACCCGCCATGTTTGATAGTGAAATTGCCCGACAGAAGATGATAACTTTCATGGATTTGTGGGAAATGAGTGATTAAAATATGGTAAGTGTATTGTTAAATAGTTCAATAAAGTTCAACTAAATTCACTGTTTTGCTTCAGTTAAGTGTTTTTTTTGTGACTGTGTGTTTTAACATTAACACGCCTTATGTGAGGGTTAAGTATAAAAATTGAGACTGCGCCATTTAATCCGGTGCATCTAAAATGCCATTTTACATGCATATAAGTATGCATTTTACACATATAAAACAATGATACAATTGAGAGATAAAGCAAGTCTCAAGCAAAATGAGTAGATAGAATAGAGACAATGAAAACTAAAGGCTTTACTATGCTGGAGGGTCACAACACCGGTGTAAGTGACACTGGCACACTCAAGTCAAGTCAAGTTTATTTATATAGCACTTAATCACAAAAGAGCGTCACTTTACAAGCATGCAACAATAGACAAATGACATCCCCTGATCTGAACCCCCATCCAGGTAAGAAAATAAAAAAACTCTCTAGAACTGTCACAATATCACATTTTGCTGGTCGATAATTATAAAAAAAATATTGTCAATATTCAATATTATCGCAATTTTTTAAAATTCATTTTAGTCATGAGAGGTGTCATTCACATTTGCACCACTAGTGTACCGTGTACCTGTGAGAGACATGAGCTCGCCTGTATGTGTGTATTTTTTTTGTAATGTAGCCAGCGACACCGTCTACTTGGTGGGTGTGCACCATTTTGTACTGTTTTGTTTATATTTGCAGCCCAAATGCCTCAACAATCGCTGACTGTCAGAACCAAGGCGCCACTGCCCGAGCACCGCCATCTTTACTTTTTTTCCCTCAGTTGAGAAAACTGTCCATACCTGTTGTTTAAAACCAAAATATTAATATAATGCCACAGTGTGCTTGTGGCATTTACATTAAAATTGCTTTTGTGTCATCATTGATGTTAGCGTATGCTGGCTCTATGAGCTCACTGCAGAGGGTAGTCAAGATGTCAGAAGGGCCACCTGCGTAACTATGCTACAGCATAATTCAACCATAAGCCTAAGCAGATTTTGCCATGGTTTGCAAAACACTCAAGAGTTACCTTTAGCTTTGTTGTCCTTTCATGGATGAAAATCATCTCTTTCCTGATGTTGACCAGTTTGTTGTGGTAAATCTTGGCCTCTGTAAACTGAAGTCAACAAAGTGTATGAGGGATGATGAGGACAGCCTTTGAATGGGCAACTGGTACAAGTGGTCAAACATACCAATGAATTTAGGTCCAGTAAGGTATTGCAATCGCGGAACTTTGTAACTTCTTGGTCCAGAGCGTCTAACAATATGAGCTGATTTTGTCTGGATGAGACACAAGTAAGGAGCACAAAATAATGTTAAAATGTGTCTGAATATTGAACAACGTCTTTTTAGCATGTAGGCCTGGGTGATAAACCGAAAATGAACTGAACTATTACATTCATATACATTTTCATTTATAAATTTAAATAATGAGAAAATATCTGTGACCTTTGATGGTCATCTGCAAGTTGCAGATTTTCCATTGGAATTAATCAAATTCCAAAAGCACTGCAATACGTATTCCGGGGGGCATAAGGTGGCAGTGTAACCTTGTTAGACACTATAGAATAAAACAACCTAAAGCCAGTTATTGGAAAACAACAGCAAATGGTGTTGCTAAACCAAGTGACTAACCAAACTTATCACAAAACTAAAAGCAAATAGTGGAACATAATATCAACCCCAGTAAAGACCCCTGATCACGTGGACATTGTGGCATTTAAAGTGTGCATGATGAAGTACTCACGTGACTTCTTGGAGTGTACGTTTAGAATTCTGCAGACTGGGGAGGTAGTGGGACAGCAAGCCCTCTGTGAGTTTGCACACAGCATTCTTATCAACACACACATTTTCCAGAGAGGTGCAGCTCTCCACACGTGATTGCTCCGGTGCTGACAGCTGCTCATCTGAAGGGTGAAGGAAAATGTTTTATTTACTTCAGTTGAAGGCATACTCTGAAAAGAAGATACTTTTGACAGTGCACATGAAGAAGCAAGGCAACATATTGTGGCGCTTCAGCTGCTTAATAGGAAGATGCTCTTTTTATTGGGGGCAATAGTCAGAACGGAAATGGCAACCAGCTTAACACACAATGGGAATAGCTACACATGACACTGGTGGTGACAGATAAAAAGATCAAAAAGATAAACATGTCACAGCAAACTTAACACAAACAGGCGTACGGCACGTCCACATAGCGTTTTACGCACGTAGATTTAAAAAGCAATTCACATTAGAGGTTTCCTCCCACATTCCAAAAACGTGCTCGGTTAATTGGCGACTCCAAATTGTCCATAGGTATGAATGTGAGTGTGAATGGTTGTTTGTCTATATGTGCCCTGTGATTGGCTGGCGACCACTCCAGGGTGTACCCCACCACTCGCCTGAAGAGAGCTGGGATAGGCTCCAGCATGCCCAAAACCCTAGTGAGGATAAGCTATATAGAAAATGGATGGATGAATGGACAAAACAATACAGGTGCCTTTTTAAATGTTCATTGTCCACAAATTAACGCTGAACTATATTATTGTCAATATTTCTTGAGACCAAATAACCCATTGTTATGATAATATATATCATAATCATACAATATTTCCTTTCATATGCCATCTTTCGCTCTGTAAAGTTGCAAAATTCGTGACATGCATTTTCTCGCAGGCAAGTCATACTGTCTATGAAACGTCTGCAGCATTTCTTGAAATGCTGCCATTAATGTCAGTATTAATAGTTCCAGCTTGTAGTTGTGCAATGCCAGCTCACTGTTTTTGTCTTATCTTCTTGTCTCTATCTATTTATGTCCAGGCTACCCACCTGTCCTCAGACATTTATAATTAAAAAAAATATTTAGAATAAAAAATGTTATACTCTGTAGCAACATTGGTAGTTCCATCCCTCACTGTGCCTGGACTGCTGTGTCGTTGTGCAGGTAGTTCGCACAGGAACAGCTCCTCTAACCGCTGGTTGGTTATAGAAGGTGCCATTAATGACTATTGTCTTGAAAAAAAGGCATATATTCTCTGTCTAGCTTTTTGTATCCTTCCCCTTGACCATGATGTTGAACAATCTTTGCTTTCAGGTCATTTGACAGTTGTTTTGAGGCTCCCATGCTGCAATTACCCACCTTAAATACCCTGCTCGTGGTTGGCTTCACTTGTGTAAGCAGGTCAAGGGTTAATGAGCTTACCGTACATATTTTGTGTTCTAATAATTAGTATTAAAAGGTATTTAAATCAATAAAACAAGGATGCCCAATTTTATGCACCTGCCTACTTTTGTTCATTTGCTATATGATATATTTAACTGAAATTGCTGATCCCAACAACCAGTCCTCATACTATAACTGTGCTGAACATAAAATAAAGTGGAGTGCAATGACAATAAAGATCTATAATATTCTATTTTGGTAGATTTGATTGCTTAAAAAATGTTTCTCGTGTTTTGATAGTGTCTGTTTAACTTGAACAGCAGAGACTCTTCGAATGGCCTGTGGTGGTAAGTGTAGGTTTGTTGTCACTGTACACACCGTCTATGTGCGGAAGTTCGTCCTGAGACGAGGGTCCTTCATCCTCCATTCCCTCCATAGACTCAGCCAGGCTCAATAATCTGTAAAAGACGAAAGGAAATCACTTATTTTATATATCAGTTCACTGATATGACCATAACCATGTGACGCGTTACGTGCGTCACATGGCGGAGCATTTAGACAGAGGAAGTGTGTCGCTAACTAGCTAACAAACAGTTAGCGTCTTGGTTGTGTGGCCAAAATGGCTTGTTATCCGCCACACGGCCAACGAATGAGTGTCCCAGTTTACAACATTACCTGTTTCGATTTCCTCTCAGCAGCAACTCCAGCCGTATGGAAATTCACGTTCAGTGGATCAGAAGCAGACAAAACACCGACGAGATTTCCATTATGTCTGCTGGAGATGACAAACATCATGTGACTCGTTCGTCACGTGACCAAGGACGGCTCCACCAAACTTGCTTGCTTTACTTCCGACTACGACAGAATGTTACTGGCACCACCTCGGTGTCCCAGGCGCGGCGTTGATGCTGGCATTAGCGTTCCAAAACAAGTATGTCGAGCGGTGAGTTTAAATTCTGACTACGTAATACGCCTCCCGAAAAGCATTTCTGGAAGCTGCTGACACGATATGACCACTCGCCGGCTAGCTAGCCCGTTACTGGTTAGCTATAGCAACTGTTTTAATAATTAGGTACCTTGTGTCGTCTCTTTTTAGAATGCCACTTTGTATGTATGTGCATGTGTATAACTCATGGTGAAAGAAAATGGATAACCCGGTGAGCAGTTTGTGTTTTGTCATCACTTTCAGCTGCCAATGGAGTTAGAAATGCACCCCATCGAGATGTGAATGATTAGCCCAGAGGAAGCGCGTTTAAATGCAGAGCTCACCGAGACACACCTGGGTTACTTTTGAAGATGTCAGGTGGTAATCTGTTGAGCAAGGTGCGCTCCGCCTTCCGGAGGGAACCGGACGACTGGGATCTGAGTGACACTGCTCCCTTTGACTTTTCCGACGACCTGGTGGAGGATGATACGCCCAAATTCAACAAGCTAAAGGTGGTGGTCTCCGGCGAAATGTCGGATTATTCCGCCGGGGCTCCGTCCAACGGAGTGGCAGTGAATACGCTGGTGGTGGCGGCGGATCATCAACGTGATGATGACGATGACTCCCTGCTAGACTCTTCCTCCAGCTTGGGCAGCCCGGGTTTAAACATGGACCCATGTGACAGCTGCACCAAGAAGAGGGAGACCATCAAGCAGAGGAGAGTGATGAAGAGGCTGGTCATTGCAGCTGTGCTCTACTTTCTTTTTATGACCGCCGAAATTATAGGTAACAAGAGATTACATGACATTGCTCACATGCATGTTTGGCTAATTTGACATGCACAGTTGTCCATAGATCTCAATAGCAGTGTGAATGGTTGTTTGTCTATATATGTGTCTTGTGATTGACTGGCAGCCGGTCCAGGGTGTACCCCTCCTTTCTCACAAAAATCAACTGGGATAGGCTCCAGCTCAGTAACCTGCCTGGTGCAGCCAGCTCAAACAAGAATGAAAGTCAAGAGTACTAGTCAGTGACCTAACAACCCAACCTAAACTGTTAACGCTTGCACCTGGTCATCCTGTTTTATAGTCATATTTCAGTCTTATGCAAGAGCTGCTTGTTAAAACATAACCTTCCAAGCAGAGGAAATGACAAGAGAAGAGTAAATCTGGCTGGACACTCACTGGAGTGGTGCACAATGCAAGGTTTACCTTGGGTACTCCGCATCACAAATAGTCTCATTCTCTTTTGCAGCAATGTACAGTTCCCTCCCCCATCATATTAAGAGGTTATATTACTGACATAAGCATAATGTACAATATACAATACAGTGAAGTCAAACACAATCAGTTCCTGTTCACGGTTTGAGCGGATTTGTTCAGATTATAAACCATTCCAATGTTTGCAGTTGGAAATAATGGAAATCAAAATAATCTCTTTTCTTTGTCAAACTTGCCACCATAATAGCAGAATGGTTTAATTAATGCATTTACATATACAAGTGTAAATGTCAAATTATTGTCTTAATATTAGCAGAGATTAACTGCCGTAAAATGAAAAAAAAAACAATAAAATGCTTTAATTTTCATAACAATAAAGAGCATGACGTCAATGCATGATTGCGGTTTGAGCGCCAAATTTTGTGTGGCTTTAGACAAAATGACATTTATTGACTTTAAACTGTATTTTGATTCTTACTTATTGTTAAAAGCTTTGTGATAAATGATAGTTATGTTATCTTTGTAAAGGCACCTTTGTATATTATGGCCAGTGAGTGTATATTCAGTATGGCTCTCCTTCCTTGGCAAGCGCAGCTGCTTATTTTGAAAGAAAATGCGTGCAGGTAATTACCTCTTTCAATGAGGTTATTCCTTAACCTGCAGCTATGCAGAATTGTGCAATAACTTCAAAGACAACTTTACAGAACTGGAGGGGTTTCAATTCTGATTCTTTTGATGCATTTCTTACACTGGATTACATTAGATGTGGATGTTTACCCAATGTTATGACTTTCGAGTTTATGTGTGTCTGAGTTTGTGTGCTTTTGTTTATAGGTGGCTATGTGTCAAACAGCTTAGCCATTATGACTGATGCTGTGCACATGCTAACAGACGTAGTGGGCATCCTGTTTTCTCTGCTGGCTCTGTGGCTCTCCACTAAACCACCAACCAAGAGATTCACCTTTGGACTTCATCGGCTTGGTAAGGTTGTCATTTCAAATTTGCACAAAGCTTCACTGTGCTCTCCCATTTGTTATTTTTTTGAAAGTGATTACCAAAACATCCCTCAAACTAATGTGCTGTAATCAATACATAATGTTTTTTTTCTATTCAATGCATTTCACAGAATAAACACTGCAAAATAAAACCAATACTGCAATAAGCAACACAAGTTATAGCAAAAATGACGAAACACTGTGTGTGATTCAGAGTGATTTTTCCTGAGATGTGATATTAGATTAGATTGAAGGCAGATTCCTTCCTACCCTATTGCATAACTAGCACTCTGTCATGTCTTGCATGGCAGGTTGGACTTAAGTTTAGGCTTTTCTGAGTTTTTATGTAATTTCCTGTTTTTTTTTCTCTGCTTTTATTCTGTTTTTTCTTTTCTATTTGGTGCAATAGCTATTCCTATTTGCTTTATGGTCAATGAAAAGCTGTGTAACAGTACCTGTTTTGTAGTAACCGCTGTTATGGATTAGGTGAAGCCACACTACACTGTAAATTGCATATTTACAATTAGGAATGGGGGATATAAACGATATAAATTTGGCCCATGATAGAGATTTTGCCTATTGCCCTATCAAGCTAATGCATGTTGGCCACATAGTCTAGCCGCGCCTGCAAAATTGAGCGCGGCAAGCTGCAACAAGCTGCAGCACATCACCAATGATCCCAATAAAGGCACATAGTCAAACATGCTTTTTAATCTTTATTGCCGGCCTACATGTCAACAACAGCGCTCGGGTCCAACACTGTATTCTAAAATTTACACACACATTTCTCAGTCACTAGCAACAGCAATAAAAGACACGCTTCCTTATTACCCACCATGTTAGCATATCTTACACCTATCCAGCCTGTTCTCTATTATTTTATTGTTAGAACTTGCCTTCCATGAGGATGTAATGTCGGTTTTGGTCAAGTAGTTTGTAAAATAAATTAGCCGCAAAACATGCAACTTATAGTCCAGAAAATACGGTAAAATGTCTAATACTGCATACAAAAATATTCTCAAAATGACATACTATGTTAATTTATTGAGAAATAAATCCAATAACAGTTTGGCTTTCCTATGTAACCTGTTCTGAAATGGTTCTATTATCATGCAGTATAAATGATGTAGGCCATATCACCCATCCCTATTTACAATTCAAAGGCGAAACATGGAAATAATTTTGACTACTGGGTAGTTATCACCCAACTGAAGTAGGATACACACTGAACAGGTTTAACACTACACACTCCATTTCACAGTTTGGTACCCCACTATACTGAGAGAAAGGGGAACTAAATGATTGTTACGGGAAGCAGATTCTAGAGGGAATAGTTTCATGCATTCATTTCCTCCACCAAGGACGTACTGTATTTATTTTCTTTGCTGTTTCTTGATTAGGATTATATGAACGACTAAACTAATTTCTTTTCTTTTTCCTGCTACTCGCACACACCAATACGCAAATCTTGAAGGGTCAGATGGGTGTCTATAAAAATGTACAATCTGGTGAAGTGCATAGTCTTTGCAGTGATGATATTTTGGTTCCAACTGGAGTGGTTCTCAGTAGTCAGTAAGAGTGCTACCATGTGATCATTGATCTTTTTGTGGTGCAGAGGTGGTATCAGCGGTCCTCAGTGTGGCGCTCATCTACATCCTGACGGCCATACTGCTCTTTGAGGCGGTTCAGAGAACAGTACACAAAGACTTTGATATCGATGGTGACGTCATGCTCATCACGGCAGCTGTGGGGGTGGCGGTCAACATCATGTGAGTTTTTTTTACATGTCCTTTTTTGATGTGAACCCACACAGTCCACTAAGACAGTGACACCGTTCTCTTTGTGTGTTATTGTTTGTCTACAGTAGTGTTAGATGGACATAAGCCTGTGTAATGTTTCAATATAATTTTACTTTTCAGAATGGGCTTCTTATTAAACCAAGGTGGTCACCCTCACGCTCATGGCCATGGTCACTCCCATGGCCCCGCAACTGTGTCAGGGTCACGGTGTGCAGGGTCGGAGCAGAACCAAAGGTCACATGGCAGTCTGGCTGTCCGAGCTGCCTTCATCCATGCTTTGGGCGATCTTTTTCAAAGCGTTGGGGTTCTCATAGCTGCCTACATTGTCCGCTTTAAGGTGCCTTCTCTCTCTTGTACTTATGGCTTTATTACTGTTATTATGAAACAATTGTTGGTTTAGAACAGGGGTGTATAAATATGAGTATTTATGTACATATATACTATATCACGGGTGCACACACATTTTCAGCATGTATGATACAAGTCAAAATGATCTACTCCTAACATACATAAAACTTTGAAACTACGATACTAAATGCTAATGATTAGTATTTTACATTTAGTTTCAAAGTTTACAGGTAATCTAAATAGTTTATCATTCAATAATTCACAATGAAATTCAATTAATTCCTCAATAATTTTGTACATAGCCTTAGTACTATGTTAGTTGATATAGTTAGATAGCGTTCATGAGAATATTTAGTGGAAGCAGCATTCTTGTCTAGCACGGCCTTAATCCTCTTGGGCATGGAATTCACCAGAGCTGTGCAGGTGTTGAAGTTGTACTTAGTATAAATGTATACTCTCTTCACAGCCCGAGTACAAACTGGCAGACCCCATCTGTACGTACATCTTCTCTGTTCTCGTTGTCTTCACCACAGTCCGCATCATACGCGACACTACAATCATCGTGCTGGAGGGCAAGTGTCCCATTTTTTAATTCAAATGTGATGCCTTGCGTTTTTGCCAGAGGATTCAAGTAGTTTTCACTTTTTTTGGGTCCAGGTGTCCCCAGACATTTAGACACTGTGCAGATTAAAGAAGATCTCCTGAAGCTGGAGGACGTCCAGTCTGTGGATGAGTTGAATGTTTGGGCACTGACTACTGATAAGACTTCAGCACTTGTGCATCTTCAGCTCGGTGAGTCCTTGAACACAACATGTATGCATCTAATGTATATTGCAATTTCATGATTAGATTCTGCCATAATAAGTAAGACAAGGTTACACATTTGAAGCAGCGGAGTCTTTGACATAACATTCCAGTGTGCGTTGATTGGAGTCCTCTGAACAATTATATTAATTATGTATTTGGATTCAGATATTTATGGTATGGAGCTTTTGGTTAGGTACAGAGACATACTGAAATCTCACGTATTATGCTTTAAAGTGAAAGATTGAAATAATGGATAGGGCTTGTGTGCACTGTGTAGCGCTCATGCGCACAATTTCTTAAGTCATGTATTTCGCCGTGGGGGCGGAGAAACTGATATGAAGGGCACCTCACAAGCCAGGAGAGTGAGGGAGTGGATGACCGAAGTGTGACACCGGAGGACATATGCGAATTGTGGCTTGTTTTTTTAGGTTCCCATAGTACAATAAATCAAACATTAAAACAGCAAAAATACATAATGTAATGTAAAGTATGGATACTATAGCTAATAACACAAATGCTAGTCTTTTAAATGTATGTATGAAGGTTGCCTTTTTAAAAGAATTATTTTTAAGTGGTGTCTCGCATTTTCTATGCGATTGGACAGCCGTGACGTGACATACCCCGACAAAGACCAGATAAGAAAATACCAGTTAGCTGGCATTGTTCAGCGACACTCTTTAACTCTAACTTTTAATGCCGCACTTTAGCCAATAAGGAACTCGCATATACTAAAAATAAAATAATCATTCACACTGTTTAAACTTTGTTTCTCGTTCCTCAAAATAAATATTGTAAATCATATTTGTTCTTATTCAGGTTTTCTTCATTGGATAAGTAGGTTTACTGGTTTGTGTTGTAAGTGAAATGTGAAGTTTAGTCGCGTTTCTGAGACTCTGATATTCTTCGTTTGGACTCTGACCCGGAGCTTTCATTTTTGATCTGCGTCAGTGCTATTTTTGGCATATGTTACTGACCTGTCAGGAATGGGCAGGTGAGATGTTTATCACTTAAAACAAGCCGTCTGGAATGTAACTTTGTCTGTTTTTCATCTTTTGGCTTTTAACTCCTATTAAAAGTGTCACAATTACTCCTTGAATTTTAAGACAAGTAGGATTCTTCATGAGCTTTTTTTTCCCATTCCCACATCAAATCACAGCGCCCTCCAGTGCCAGCAACTGGGAAGACGTCCAGGCAAAGGCCCGTCACCTGCTGCTTCACACTTACGGCTTGACCAGATGCACAGTGCAGGTCCAGACGCACCGACAGAGGCCAGTGCGCACTTGTGCACAATGTCAGCAGCCTAGTGCCTAAAGACACATTCCTACATTCACTTCCTCTTTATGCATTTCCGTGGAGCTACGTGGCATCAAGGAGTCGAGAAGTGGCTGTTGTACCTCTCTCACAGCTCATTGGCAGTGCAGGAACCTAAGGAAGCATAAGTGGTGCTAAAAGAAACCTGAAGAGTGGAGCAATATCAGTAAGACGATATAAGGATCACTGCAACCTGTGAGGACTGAATGATCTGCAGTGTTGGAAACATTCTCTTAATTCACCATTATTGCCTATATTTAATCTCTATTTACTTATTTTACTTTTTGATTTATGGTGATCGCCACAGCCTCATCATAAGCATCTTATAATTTGAATGTGTTTGTCGACTTATTTTTACCAGGAATGTACACACAACGCTCACTGACTCACTCTTTAGTGTTATGTTAGCCTTTAACCAGAATCACTTTTCTATTCATAATACTGTAAAAGTAGATTTGGTTATAATTTCCATAACAGTATGGCTGAGTATGATAAGAGCTGCTTTCACCTCAATGGTGACTGAGTATTCTAGTACTGAGTGGACTCTCCTGCAATATTTCAAAGTAAACAATGCTGTTAAGACATTTTGAGGAGGGTCTACCCTCTGATGGGACAGAATCATATAAACCGAACTCACTGCTTTCATTTGTAATAAAGTATTTTATTTATTTTTTGTTTCATGTCCAGTGCTTAAATGTTTACTTACATCATATTATGACTACCGTGTGACCGTGCATGTCTGCTGCATCAAAAATAAATGCTCAGTTTTGATTGGCACTATTAGGATGCCAACATGTCAAGTTTGCACTTCATACCAAGGCTCCGTTGGCGCCTTCTGTGGTGACATTTTGTATCTAGTGGGCCATCTTCCCCTCCTTTGTGGTTTCATCTACCTTCTCACTATGGTGGAGGACCATCGGATAGGCTGAAGCTGTGCCCTTTTCATGTGTCACGTTGGAGGTCACCAAATGTGAAGATACGATTCAGAACAAGACAGGAATTGAGGATAATTGGACTTAACTTGCACCGAACAAAGCAAGGCACCACCCCTCGGTTTTTGTTTTAACTTGTGGGTCACCTCATTGTGTTTACTACTGTGGTTGTAGTATACAGTCATGTTACAGTAGCATAACATTACATAATGTAATATATAAAGCAGTGTAATTCCACATCACAGTGAACTGAGTTGTTTAGTGGTAATGTCCGTTCTCGCCACTAGATGGTACACTTTTATAGTAGCTTCTGTGTGACTATAATGAGATAGAATGCATTTGCAGATTACAGTTTGGCCTCCCACTTGTCAGCTCTTCACCCGGAGCATATGCATGCAAGAATATGAAACATTTAAATTGTTTTATGTTTCTAACCGGTTGAATTTCAAATACAGAAAAGGCCTTTGTCACAGTACAGATAATAGGTGTATGTTGCCATATAGTCGTTTGTCTGCTGATAAACACAATTAACTGATAAGGTCTACACAGGGAGTGTCTCAGTTTCCAGGCAACAACTTTGTGACCATAAAACCATACTGTGTGTGTTTACACACACTGACGTGCAGGTCGAAATACAATTTGTCATATCACAGTTTATAACATGACAAAAGTAAACCATTTAGGTGGACTGCTGCCCTTTTGGTGTGCAAATACTGAACAGACAAAAAAACCTGTGGAACAGAAGCATCGCAGTTTGCGCAGAACGGATTCTATTAGACTGAACGGTGGAAGGCTGGCTGACCTTTCACTTGGTGAGACTCTTCACCAACTCCAGTTCCTCCACTGGCTTCCACTGCTGATTGATGGTGATAAGCTGCAAAGAAGGCCAGAAATAAAATGAGCCCATAGGTTGCAGAAACACTTAGGAGGCCCCAAAAGTAGCAGCTCATTGGTGTGCAGACACACACACACACACACACACACATCAATATCCATTTGGTACTTATTTGATAATGTTTCTCCCTCGGTGACTCATCAAAGCTGACCAGCAGTCCGGAAAATTCTGCTCATGTCGCAGCATTAATTTGAACAAACGGCACACAAAAACCAAACAAACTGTGATGGTTTCACCTTTTGGGGCTTGGATGGATCCACTCTCTCCCATGGTTCTGGATTAGAGGTCTTATTCAAACTGAAAACAATAAAAATACTGCATGACGAGTAAAGTAACTGGAAAAAAAATCACGGCTTTGATAATAACAGTACACTCACATGACATCAGATTTGGTTAGAAGAAAGTAGATGGAAGCTGCAGTGGCCCCTGTCGCAGCAAAAGCCATGAACCCGATCAAAGGGATCAGCTGCATGCAATGTCATGAAATAACTGAAATTGTCATTTGAAGTTTCACAAAAGAGCATCAAAAGTCAAACTCACCTCTTTTTTCTTTTTCAACATTTGGAAAAATCCCCTCATTTTTTTTTAAACTTCTTTGATACCTGAAAAGAAACATGCCGTAATTCCACTTGATGTGCAGACAATTAAGTTTAAAATGTCATCTCTGTGTAGCAGCTCTCACCTTTTGTCACAGAGAAGGTCTCAACCTTGTCTTGTCAGGGGAGCATCCGTCCTGCCTGCTCTCGGCTGACATACGTTGGAGGAGAACGAGTACGAGGTGAAAGGCACGTAGACGCGCTCTGCTTCCTGTACTGCTATTCACCAGTGGAGGATTTGTCAAACAGATTTATGCTGCTGATCAATACAATACTGAGTCCACAGTGCCCCCTTGCAGCACATAGATGGAAGTGAAAGAGTGACAAGATAAAAGACACTCAAGCTCTGGTTGAACTGTTTTTAATAAAGTAATTTTATGTTTTCTAATGAGAAATTATCTAGAAGCTGTTTGGTATGTCTGGATTTGCTGGGCTGTGAGAGAAGGTCTCATTTTCTTGAGGGACTGCAGGAAGTATGTGTGTTTTATGGTAGAAGCCTCCATGTTTTCTTCTAACAACGCCAGCAGAGCAGCCTGGAAAACAATACCATGTTTTGAAACATCCTATGTGTTCGAGGAAACCGGGAAGTCGTACATTTCCAACATCCGACAAGGAAAAGGGTAAACGTTCAAAGTTGGAGCCCCTACACGTGGCTGCAGTATTGATGTGTCATTCGCGTCCACTACATTAACTATATTTAGTTTTATATATATATATATATATATAGAAAGAAGCCCCGGAGTTACCTCTTTACAAAGATTTTCCAAGTCAGCTCCAGAGTAAAGATCAGTTCCGGCAGCCAGCTCCTCCAAACATACGTCAGGATCCACAGGCATGGACTTTGTGCACACCTTCAGGATGGCAAGACGTGTCTAAACACAAAAACAATGCACACATATAAATGGACGTGCACTGGAAATCCTGTCAGCAACACTAAAACATTAAAATTAAATAAATGAAGGGCTGTAATTCTGGTCGACACTAATGAGGATAAGCGGCATAGAAAAGAATGAATTGACGGATGGAATTCTGGTTGACACATCACATTATAGCATAACAACAGGGGTCTCAAACATGCGGCCCTGACACTAGTTTGAGGCCCCTGCCTTGATATGAAAGTTTAATGTTAGTGCGGCCCGCACAAGTTTAATATGGATGCTGTATGGTATCATGTACCCAGAAAAAATTATTACGTTTGATTAATGTTCATGTTAAAGGTTAAATAACTGTTAATAGTTATCCTCCCTATCCGTGTGGAAGTGGTAAGTTTTTGGCTATTTAAGTTTAAAGGAAATAACTTGAAGGCTACCGTTTAGGTCGCTAGCTCTCTAGTTTGAGAGTTAGCATGTGTCACAAGACCCTGCAGTTGCGCAATATGTTGTAAATAAAAAGAGTATAAATGTGACTATAGTCGTGTTTTGTCATGTCTACAGGGCTCTAATAATGCTTTGTTAATTTTAATCTGAAAAAAATAATTTGTCTACCCACCAACTATATGTGGTTTCTTAATTTTTAATTATTTGCCGTTTTATTATTATTATATTTATTTATTACTGATTGATTGATATTCTTTATTCTTGATCTTATTTTGTGTAGAAAAATAAAAATTAAGATATTTGAGAACAGTGGAATGTTTTATCAGAGCTTTTCTTGTAGAAAATCGGAACAAAAGCAAAGTTTATTAAATGTATATTTAATAAATGCTTTTTTTTTTTTTTTTGGAAAACCTGATGCGGCCCAGCCTCGCCCAGACCCTAGCTCCAGTGGCCCCCAGGTAAATTGAGTTTGAGACCCGTGCATAACAACATTGAGTTATGCACTTTTGCAAGATAAAGCCAGATCAAATCTCAGCAGATGCTTGCAGAAAAATGTATTATTTTTAAAGCAAAATGTATTTTGGCTGAGAAAATAGTTATATAGTAATATCAAGATATCAAGATATACATGGATCCCATTATATGGACTATATGGCTGCGCTATAATGTAACAAAAACTAGAAGAATTAAACCTATGCTATCATATCATAACAAAATAAAGACACCATGCAATGAATGCCGCTTCGGGGTTGTGAGCAGCCTCAGTGATTATATTAGCAATCTTGGACACTTAGTAAGTGCTGTGATCTTCTGGTGATGTCATGCATCATCTCTCTATGATCTTGCCCATAATGAAGTAAACCACTGGCAGTGGTGCTGTTAATAGGTGTTCTGAATACTAGTGGAAGAATGACAAATATGGGAGAAAAAAACAACATTATGGAGTCATGTCTGTTATTAAGACAGGACAAATAGCTAACCTGCTGGTCAGGTGGTGGTACATAGATAATATGGTCCAATCTGCCAGGCCTCAGTAGAGCACTGTCCAAACAGTCTGGCCTGTTTGTGGCGGCTACAACCATCACGTCTTTGTTACACACTTCCTGGCAGTCCGTCTGTCACAGAGCAGAATATTTAATAGTGTCAACTGTCTGTCATAGAGCAGAAATATTTGTTTACTGCAATGATTAGCAGTCCATTAAAACACATTTAAAAAAATGTCTAACCTGTTCTTGAGTGTGGTCTTCCTCTGCTCCGTGTCTTTGGAGGATCTTCTGCTCTCCTCTCCTTTCCAGCGTCTTCAGTCCCACACCGTCCATTTCATTGAGAAGCACAGACAAGAGTCGAGTCTGAACAGTATTAGCTGCCTGACTGCTGGACCGAGAGCCGATCAGAGAGTCTATCTCGTCAAGGAACAAGACACAGGGAGAACAGGCCCGTGCCTGGCGAAACAGCTGTAGATGTTGCACATATGTACAAATAAGTTTGCAGAAGACACAAATACAGTAACAGTCTCAAAAGTAAAAAGACACAGCACCTGTGACAGAGCCTGTTCTGAGTCTCCCACGTAGGGAGAGTAGAGGTCAGCACCACTGACAGACAGGAAGGTACAGCGAGAGGCGGAGGCTGCTGCTCGGACCAGTGTCGTCTTTGAACATCCTGGAGGTCCATAGAGAAGCACACCACGAGGCCGACCCAGACCAAGACGAGAGAAGGCCTCGGGGTACATCATCGGCCACTCGATACTCTTCAATGAACACACACAGAGGAGTACATAAGAGAGAATATCCAGCAGCACTCACAAGACAAAACATCAGGTAAGAGAAGCATTGTTGGAGACGACCACAACATATAGACTTCTGGATTTTTTTCATACAACACAAATTTCCATTCCAGTTTTCTTCAAACTGAACAGAAAATTCAATGTGTAGGCTGGGGCAGAGGATGACAGAGTTTCATCCGGATGTGATCCAAATTACACATGTGGCTCTGAAACTCTGAAAATGCTGCTGCAGTATCCATGGATCTGACAAAAGCCTGTGATACAATCGATCATGATATCCTAATAACTAAATTAGAAAGGTACGGAATCAGAGGATGTGTCTTGAATTGGGTCAAAAAGCTACTTAGCTAACTGGAAGCAATATATAAAACTAGGAGAACACACATCTACAAGTTTAAATATTACACGTGGAGTACCCCAGGGGTCAATTCTGGGACCAAAGAAGAAGAGTCTTGAACAGGTCATTTTCATTCATTCATTCATTCATTTTCTACCGCTTATCCTCACGAGAGTCGCGGGAGGTGCTGGAGCCTATCCCAGCTGTCTTCGGGCGAGAGGCGGGGTACACCCTGGACTGGTTGCCAGCCAATCACAGGGCACATACAGACAAACAACCATTCACACTCACATTCATACCTATGGACAATTTGGAGTCGCCAATTAACCTAGCATGTTTTTGGAATGTGGGAGGAAACCGGAGTACCCGGAGAAAACTCACACATGCACGGGGAGAACATGCAAACTCCACACAGAGATGGTCGAGGGTGGAATTGAACCCTGGTCTCCTAGCTGTGAGGTCTGCGGGCTAACCACTCGACCGCCATGCAGTCCAACAGGTCATTTTATGATATGTTTATCTTGTTTATTATTTATCACCGTTTTGATTGTTATATTTATGATAATTATTTATTATGGTTGTGAAAATCATCAAGCTTTGCTTCTTCCTAATCCTTTTGGACATGTGGAACTGTGAATTGAATTATGCTATGTATTCTATTGTAACTTGATGCATGTTCAAATAAAATTAAACCATGACCAAAATCATATGCTTATGTCACACCGTGTCAGGTTGTAATTTGTGATTTGTGATGTTAAAATGGAAAGCAATATTAATGATGTATTTTGGGCTAAACAATCATTAATCAGTATTGAAGAGCTCTTAGATACACAGTGGCCATAATGCAGTTGTACATCACTGCAAAATATAACCACAACAATAAATATATGGTTACAAATATATTACATCTCAGTCACAATAGAACATGTTTGTATTTTACCTGTCTTAGTTTCAGTTTGATCTCGTCAAGGCCTCCGATTTGTTCCCACGTTACTGGAGACAGGTCTGTCCGCCCCAGGCTACTCCGCAGGCAGGAGGGCTGCACCAACTTCAAAGCTTCTAGGAAATGCTTCATGTCCACTATCTGCTCTCCTGAACCCTGCATACAATAAAACAACTTCAGTTTGATGACACCACATAAAGATGTAAAGAATTCCCCTCTTGATGCACCATTGGTATAACCTTTGCATTTTCTCGCATAGCGTGCATGGCGGCCTCCCTGCACAAGGCGCTGAGGTCCGACCCAACAAAACCTGTGGTTCTTTGTGCCAGCTCTGCCATATCCATGCTGGGACACACTGGCATCTTTTCACACAGAACAGACAAGATATCTGCTCTCTGCTGCAAAGTGGGAACCCCAATGATGACCTAAAGAAAAGACACAATTTCAAAAAATGCATGTATTATTTTGTAATTTAACATTCGTATACCTCTCTGTCAAATCTTCCAGGCCTGCGCAGTGCTGGGTCTAAGCTGTCCGGCCGATTGGTGGCGCCGACAACCAGGAATCGATCCGACTGGTCCACCCCGTCCAATAGTGTAAGGAGCTGAGCCACCAGGCGGTTCTCTGGTGCAGATGTGCCAGTTCTTCTCGGACACAGAGAGTCCAACTCATCTAAGAACAGCACGCATGGACCCTCCTCTGCTGCAGCACGAGCCTGCACAAACATTGCTCGCAACATCTCCTCGCTCTCACCTGGTCGGGGCCGCACCACCTGGAACAGTCAGGTACATTTTTTTAAAGCTTATGAAATGCAGAAATTCACTTACATTTGATGTATCAAGCATTATACAAAAGCATAACTGAGTGCCAGTATATATATACAGTATACCTCTGGCCCTCTGACCACAACAAGGCTGGCTCCCACTTCTCCCACCACTTTCCGGACCAGCTGGGTCTTCCCAACACCTGGAGGCCCAACCAGCAGTATGCCCCTGGGACAAGACACACCCAGAGAATTTAGGGTTCCTGGATAGAGCAGTGGCAGTTGCAGCATCTCTCTCAGCAACGCATTCACCTAAGCAAAAAGGAAAACTTCACTGTACAGTTATATGCAGTGTGGTGGAAAGCAACACATTATTCAAGTGTGTGAAGGCTAACCTCCTCCAGACCCCCCAGAGGCACCTTTCGCTGGTCCTGAAGATGGGCTTGGAAGTGCCTGACAGTCTGGATATGAGCAATCTCCATAGCAGTTTTGGAGGTGACAAGTCCAGCCGTGTTACTATCCGGATAGATGTTTTCTATCACAACATATCTTATGTCTGTGTCGAAATCCTCAAGGTTCACAACATGGTTCCTCTGCACCAAGACACCCTTCAGCATGTCTTTCAAGAGCTCATGAACAAATCGAGGAGGTGTGTTTCTTTTAAATTCAACACTCTGGACGACTACGCTTAACTTCATGCCTTTCAGTTTGGGACAATGTACGTGTGTGAGCTGCTCAGGCTCCAGGGTTAGGCGTGATGGTGGAAGACGGACCAGACCTGGAGAACAGCACTTCATGTCCACCTGCAGGAAGCCTTCAGCCAGGTCAGGCCGAGGCCACGCGGTACACAGACAGCTTCCCCCAGGAAGAGACACCAGCAGCGGGGAGCCCAAGCTCAAGCCCAACGCTGACATCAAACATGGTCCTAGTCTGCATCTCTGCGAGCCCTGATCTGACGTGTCTACTGACAACAGTTTCAGAGACATTGTTCAGATCTAACGTTGGAGACTGGCATGTAAACGTCGATGAAATTTCACAATCCAGAGATGGATACATTCACACGTACCGAGGTGGTAAACTCCGGGCTTTGCTGTGCTACTACGAGCTAACGGAAATGGCTACTTGCCTCGTCGAAAATGTCGTCGGTAAGAAACAGTTTAAAAGCTATGATAGTGCTTCATACAAATTAAGAGTTTATTGATATTCGCACATTATACAGATTATATAGTTTACGACATACATACTACAGCGCCGACAGCTAATGTTTACTACATCCATGTGGCGTACAACTAGATGGCCAACAAAAACATTTTCCTGTGTCGATGTCGGTGACTTCCGTTTTACATATTTTAACACCTTATGACGTTGAAAACCATAAAAAATCCCTTATTTCTAATTTATAAAATGTCTAAATTAGTCGTGTTATTCTAGAAAGAAATGTACGAGTAGTATACTCCTTAGCATTTTCCAAATTAAAACAAAATGATGTTATTTTAAATATATATTCCGGTTATTTAGGTATCATTTATTGTTGATAAATAAACATCACTATTTGAGCGTTATTTCCTAAAAACAAAAACAAAAAAAATACAAATTTCGGTTCATGGTTTGTTTATGGTTGGCCAACAGGATATGACTCGTGTGTCACTTCGGCGGCTTGTCTCTTTGTATTTAAGAAAAACTCAGCAAACTTAAAAAACTAAATACGCTCAAACAGCAATTGTATAACACCCAAATAGCCTGTCGGTTTAAGAGTTGTAGAGATAACTAAATCAAGACGGTTACTTCATGAGTTTTGACTGACGCTAAACCTTTAATTGGGATTGTATTATGGTTGTATTAAGCAGCGTGTGTTTAGCTGTACTTGCAGGGGTGGTCATGAGTACATGTCACGTGGTTTGCTATTTATATATAAATAGACTCAGACAGCGGAAGGTCGTTGCGTCTGCGTGTACGTGCAGGGAGGTGTTTAAGTCGAGTGTGGCAGCAAGTTGCACGGCTGACCCTGCTCCTGTGAGAAAGTTGAACTATTAACCCCGGTCTTCTTTCGTGGAAATACTATAAGGCAAGTCTGACAATAATAAATATTCTATGCAGATTTTGGGTGAATTAGTGCAACTCAATGCAACCCGACTATAACATTGACGTGACGTGTGAAAGAGTGAGCGCATTCTGCAAAGAATAAATGACATTTAAGCACAGCATTCGTAACATATTTCTTGTTATACATATACTTCCATTCAGGTCATTGTGATAGCTCAGAATCAAATGTCGGCAAAACATTTCACTTTTTGTTTGTGTTGGCAAGTGTGTCTGTGTGCGCGCGCCGTGTGTGAACCCATTTGATTGGCACATTTGATTTGCCTGCTTAACTTCCTGCCCACTGTGTGTGCGTGTCGTGTCCTGCAGGGGTGAAATATAACTCCTGTAGGCCTCGTGGAAAACACACGCATCCATAGTGTGTGTCAGGGCTATCAAGTATTGTTAATTTATCAACCAAATCAGTGTCATCTCTGGAATTGACCTTGTTCCTATCAAAGGAGTCTGAGGGCAGACGGCCATGACGACCCTCCTGCACTGCATCTCCAGCTCTTCTCTCACTTTGCTCCAACGAGGGGTTGGTCGGACATTACCAGCAAGAAGGAATTTCAGGACTTTCCCTGTGCTATGGGACCAACAGGCCTCCAAAGGTAGGAATTGCAAACATATCTTTGGATTTTCCTTTACAATCTAACTTTAGCAGTGATAGTTCACTCAAGGACAAAGTCACACACAAATGCCAATAGTGTGGAAAACCCACTGCTCCCTGAACGGGAACTGTTGTAAAGTAGACTGTTGCTCTGCTAACATGTGAGAGGTCAGATAAAGGTGACCTGTAAAAAGTCTGGCCCATTCCCACGGCCAATTTGTTTGTTGTGTGATCTGTGTCGGAGTATTTATTACAGAACATTTTAAGGTGAGTTAGACAAGTTTTCCCCAGAGCACTTTTAAAAAACTTATTCAGCTGTCTGTGTGAGAGTGTTGTAGGAGAGTGTTGTAGGCCTGAGCCACACTGGCTGTGAGCCAGTCACCTGCTAATAGTGTCTCCATGGCAGCGAGGTCACTGTACCATTTATGGAGAGAAATGTTAACCTGACACTTGTCTTAGCCACTGAGGCACCGCTGTTCTCTATGGTCAAGGAAACACAAAAAAACGACATTATTGTTCATAAGTTGTGTTGTGTAGATTAGCATGTGTGGTTGGTTAAAGTATAGCCCAAATGGCTACTGCGGGAAAACAACCATCTGTTTATTTAATATATATATGTACATTTAAATCATTGTTAAAATTTGATTGCCAACAAAATTCAAACAGTTGACAAGATAGTTATGAGGGCTACAGTTAATGTAGCCAAGTCCATGCCAACCATAATCCAACTCCAATTCTTTGCACTGCAGGAACCTGTGATTTATATTTATCATTCCATCCATTATCTGTGTTCTACTACTCGAGCCTGAGTCGCACACAAGCTAACTCCCGCTAGCTTATTGCCAATTCAACCTGTTTAGGTTGGGAGGAGATTGTTCAGTGTTTTATAATGATTCATAATTATTTGAAACATGAACACATTTCTTTCCCTTTTCTGTGCATTCTAGCATGCGAAAGTGAGTTAATATGAGCTAGCTAACAATGGATCATAGCTATTTTGACGTGATGGCACTCACAAAAAAACTGACCCTTTTACATAACTGACTTGTATATTAGCAAAGTTACAGCGATATTATTGTAGCAGCTAACGTGAAAAAGTATTTTTATCTGGAGGACTAACACAACCCCTTGCTAACTCCTAGTCTCAGCATCCTTCAGACGTAAGAGTGGACACCTAGCTCTCAATTTCGCTGCAAAGACTCCCACAAGATCATAGTCGAAATATGACATGTATTGTTGGGTAGCTCATATTAATTTGTTTTCTTGTGTTATAGTACACAGAAAAGGGAGGAAATATGTGTTCATGTTTCACATAAGGATTGTTAATGATGGGGGAAAACTGGTGCAATTCCCCTTTAAAGATGCAGGCTGCAAATTGGCTGCACTTTGGACACTCCTGCTGTAGACATACAGCCATTCACATTCACTGTCATCATAACCATAGAATATCTGTCTATAGCTGAGACTTGTTTGGGTATTTCAGTTTTGGGCTAGTATTTTGTTTTTTTTAATAACTTGAGAAATCCACATGGACCAAATAAACTGTCATCTACGGGGATCCAGTTCTCTAAGAAAGCTTTATTAATGGTCTTGATCAATGTTCAAGGCGTGCTCTACAAGGAATTGGTGGTTGGCGTTCCTAAGGAGACGTTCCAGAATGAGCGCCGTGTGGCGTTATCGCCTGTTGGCGTCCAAGCGCTGGTCAAACAAGGCTTCAGGGTGCAGGTGGAGAGTGGAGCCGGTGAGGACTCAAAGTTCTCTGACCAACAGTACCAAGATGCAGGTGCCAGCATCACTGATGTCAAAGGAGCCCTTGGATCAGACCTGGTCCTCAAGGTTTGTAGATCTGCACCATGTGATCTTCATTCAAACAGAATTGATCTCAATAATAAAGTTAAAGTACAGCGTTCTCTACTGTTGTAGGTCCGGGCCCCCAGTTTGAGTGAGGTTGAGCTTCTGAAACCAATGTCCACTCTGGTGAGCTTCATCTATCCGGCTCAGAATCCAGAACTGATGAGCAAGCTGTCTGAGAGGAAGAGCACTGTGTTAGCCATGGACCAAGTGCCCAGAGTCACCATCGCTCAAGGCTATGACGCTCTCAGCTCCATGGCCAACATCGCTGGGTGAGGGTGAAGAGAAATTAAACTTACTCTGATGACATCAATATAAAAAAAAAAATCAATTTTTGTATTACCATGAACTCTAATCAACTGGAAATAAAGGATGTTGCTGCCATCTACAGGGCATGTTCCAATACCACAAGAGTCATTGTAAAAACAGGATCTTTGACACAGCTCTTGTATCTAATCCCATTACATTGTGTAGGTGTGCATTATGATGGCTATATTTAAGACATGTGATTGTTCAAGAGTTTCTGTCAGTGATTTGAATGTCTTGGTTTGTAGGTACAAAGCTGTGGTTCTGGCTGCCAACCACTTTGGTAGGTTTTTCACTGGCCAAATTACTGCTGCCGGAAAAGTACCACCAGCTAAGGTAAATGCAACATTGAGGTATTGTCTAATTTAAAGTGTGAAACATTTAAAACCGTATCGTTCACATGAAATGTTGCTGTTTTCAGGTTCTTGTCATTGGAGGAGGCGTAGCTGGTTTAGCAGCGGCAGGAGCAGCCAAATCAATGGGAGCAATAGTGCGAGGATTTGACACTCGGTATGAGCTTGAGACTGGCTGACTCTGGACCAAATGAAAAAAATTTTTTTTTCATAACTCTCAGACCAGCAGCTCTGGAACAATTCAAGTCTTTCGGGGCAGAGCCTTTAGAAGTGCAAATCAAAGAGTCCGGCGAGGGAGTTGGAGGCTACGCCAAAGAAATGTCCAAGGAGTTTATTGAGGCTGAAATGGAGCTATTCGCCAAGCAGTGTAAAGAGGTCGACATTGTCATCAGCACTGCCCTGATTCCAGGTTGGTCTCGGAATCTGGTACTAAACTTTATCTATTTATTGTGTGATTATTTCATTTACTATCATCCCAGGCAGAGTACCCACAATACTTTATCCTGAGCGAGAAATCTTGTCATGTTTTAATCTTGTGAGATCCCTACTGATCACTCACAGGACTGACACGCAGCCAGTTGCCTCAAATATCTGTTCAAACCATGTCTTATGTTTCCTGTCCTGTTTTTAGGGAAGAGGGCTCCTATTCTGATTAAGAAGGAATTCATAGAGTCCATGAAGGATGGTTCTGTGGTGGTGGATCTGGCCGCGGAGGCTGGGGGCAACATTGAGACCACCCGGCCAGGAGAGCTCCACATTCATAAGGTAAGGTTCTCTCCTGACAAGTTTTGTTTAGCATTTCAAAAGGCATTAATATTGCTTTTTCTGGGAAAGAATGTGACCCACGTTGGCTACACGGACCTGCCCAGCCGTATGGCCACCCAAGCCAGCACCCTGTATTCCAACAACGTACTGAAGCTGCTGAAGGCCATCAGCCCCGATAAGGAGTACTTCCACTACGAGCCCAAAGAAGATTTTGACTATGGAACAATGGATCACGTCATCCGTGGGACGCTTGTGATGAAAGTGGGTTTAATTTTCACTCATTCCTGTTTTTGACTGAGATGCTCTCATGCTAGCATACTTTGCCAATACCCACCTAGGAAAAGCTCACCAACAAGAATGTTATAAATGATGCATCATTTACTTTTTCCAAGAATGCTGCCTTTGACACATAGTTTATGGCAGGCAAAGCGTGCAACCTCATTGTTATATATTTGCTTACCCATTTGTATAATAAGCACTATTCAGGCCGTCCCACAGAGAAAATTTGTCTTTCAAAACCACTGCTAAGTACTTCTTGATTGCCATTTCTTCATGTTGGTGTTTGGAGTACTACCACCCTTCAGGCGAGGTCTACCAAAATACAAATTGATGTTGCTCTCTCACGCAAAAACTGTTTTGTTTTGGGTTTTTTTTCGTCATCCACTCTCACACTATTGCATGTTTGTGGTGCATACACAGGACGGCCGGAATATGTTCCCGGCACCCCTCCCTAAGACAGTACCACCACCCCCAGTGAAACAGAAAACCGTTGCCGAGTTGGAAGCTGACAAAGTGGCTGCAGTTTCTCCCTTCCACCGCACCATGACTTCGGCTGGTGTTTACACTACAGGTTGGGAAAGGACATGCAGTGCTGAGCACTTGTGTTGATACTGTAGTATGAATATGTAAATCATGTTTTCTTCATGACTAATAATCATTCTTCCTCGATACTCGCACCAGCTGGCCAATATACCACTGAAGGCGTCAAATCAGACCATTATCATTAAGTATAGACTCAACTCAAACAGTCCTAGTTATGCAAGAAAAAATACAATTCATGATTTTTAAAATTTATGATGTTGACTTCAAGAGTCTGTTAGGAATTGATGTTTGCATTGACTTGGTCAGGGGCGTCGAACTAAATCGCACATGGATTACTTACTGATTCTATTTATGATGATTCATTGGTTGTGTATTGTTAAATTAGGGATGGACATTTGACCTGTTTATAAACATTCTATAGTTTTGATAAAATAGCATTCTCTCTCTTTCTGAATGTTCTGAACGCCCATTTCTACACCAGTAGTAAGAAGATAATGCTGCCTGGAGTTGTGCCATAGTGGAGTCTATAGTGGCTATGTCTCAGCTTGCCATAGCTGATGTCATAGCCATCTTTAGAATGCAAACCAGTTGTGACAGCGCCTCTGCTGGTTAATTCAACAATTGAGTTAATTGTGCCCATCACTAGACTACACTCCTACTTGATATGTTAATGGTCTTGTGTGTATGTGTGTGTATTTATGTATATGTGTATATGCTTTAATGCTACTCTCCTGATCCCTGCAGGTCTATCCACCTGTCTGGCCCTGGGGCTCATCTCTCCCAACGCAGCATTTACACAGATGGTGACAACCTTTGGGCTGGCCGGGATTGTGGGATATCACACTGTGTGGGGCGTGACCCCCGCCCTGCACTCTCCTTTGATGTCTGTCACCAATGCCATCTCAGGTCACCATTTTAGCCTTATCACCAAATATTAAATGGGCGGGGTGTTAAGAGATCTCGCAATACTAAAACGTGACAATATTTTTACCGTTGGTCAAATATTTTGTCGGATCAAAACATGGTCACTGTATAATACTTCTATCAAAACATAATAGCATCTATATCACTACTTCCTGTGAGAGCACTCTTAAGCATCACACAAACTTTTACATAAGCACATCAACATAAGTGAAAAGTAGCAGCAGCGACCACTGCGGTCATTATTTTAACTTTTTTTATAGTTGTATGTGTTTGTGAGGTTCAGCATCATGCAACATTTCAAAGCATTGTTTTGTGACTTAGTAAAATAGTCTTTGTCCAGTCCTATATTTTGTTATTGGAATTTTCTTAAAAGTAATGTCTCATCTTATGAGCTGAGTTTATTGTAACACCATGAATAAATGGTGTTTAGACTTACTACTTTGATTCTTACTGTTGTTGTGTTTTATAACAGGTCTGACAGCAGTCGGTGGTCTGGTTCTGATGGGAGGCGGTCTCACACCTTCCACACTGCCTGAGAGTCTTGCCTTGGCTGCTGCATTTATTTCATCCATTAACATTGCTGGTCTGACCTTTTTTTTTTTTTTACCAAAACCTCAAACAAATATCCACACTTTATATACAGCATATAAATATGTAAATCTTCAGGTGGTTTCCTGATCACCCAGAGGATGTTGGACATGTTCAAGCGTCCCACTGACCCCCCTGAGTACAACTACCTGTACATGCTGCCTGGGGCCGCATTTGTTGGGGGATACGGCGCTTCTGTAGCAGCTGGATACAGCATTGAACAGGTGAGCTGTACTTGAGCGATGCTCTATAGAAGATAGTACATTGTATAGTACTCTTATAGGACATCAGTCAGCTTTAAGTGTCCCTCCCCGATTCGCTCTTGCTCCCTCACAACAGTGATGACAGATGACTCAAACTATGCATGGAGATGCAATTTTCATCCTTATTATTGGAATTGTAGATAAACCAACTCAGTGGTAAGATGCCTATATTGGTACCAAAATTTATTCACTTGAAAGAAAAAAAAAAAGTGAATTGCTTTGCTTTGCATCATGAACTGAACTATAGAAGTGTGTGTTTAAAATTGTTTCGCAGAAGTATATTTGGAAATGTTCCTAATGTTGCACATCTTGAATTTGTTGGTTTGGTCTTCATTTCCATTAAAGAAGCACAACATTTGTTTGTGGTCGTCCTCAGATGATGTACTTGGGCTCGGGTCTGTGCTGTGTTGGTGCTCTGGCTGGCCTTTCCGCACAGGGCACCAGTCGTCTGGGGAACGCGTTGGGCATGATGGGAGTTGCAGGGGGCATCGCCGCTACCCTCGGTGCCCTCAAGCCTTCACCAGAACTGTTGTCACAGATGTCCTTGGCCATGGCCACTGGAGGAACTCTGGGTAGGTGGCTTCTTTCTTTCATACTGACCGATCTACAGTAGGCAGCCCTATTGATGCGTCATGGTCCAGATGTTTTTCTTTTTAATATTTAATGGGATATTTCTTGAAAGCTATGGAATCAATCCAAGTTTGAGTTTCATGTAATCATGTTTGTGTGCCTCTCGCTGATCCTTAAAGTAAAAAATGAAAATCTATAGAGAACATCAGTCATTCTACACAATGAGATAGGTGTGTTCCATCACTCATTCATTCATTTTCTACCGCTTATCCTCACGAGGGTCGCGGCTGTGCTGGAGCCTATCCCAGCTGTGGGCGAGAGGCGGGGTACACCCTGGACTGGTTGTCAGCCAATCACAGGGCACATATAGACAAACAACCATTCACACTCACATTCATACCTATGGACAATTTGGAGTCGCCAATTAACCTAGCATGTTTTTGGAATGTGGGAGGAAGCCGGAGTACCCGGAGAAAACCCACGCATGCACGGGGAGAACATGCAAACTCCACACAGATATGGCCGAGGGTGGAATTGAACTCAGGTCTCCTAGATGTGTGGCCTGCACGCTAACCACTCGAGCGCCGTGAATATTGTAATAGTATTCAACACAATAGTCAAGCTCATATTTTATTTGTTGTGAAACTACTTTCATAAATTTAAGATTTAAGTTTGAATGTTCTCAATACTGGCCAATGCAGGAAAGTTATCATGGTGACATGTAGAGCTTTACTGAAACGTCTGAACTTTTCTCTGCTGGCGTGCAGGTTTGACAATCGCCAAGCGTATCGAAATCTCTGACCTGCCTCAGCTTGTGGCGGCGTTCCACAGTCTTGTGGGGCTGGCGGCGGTTCTCACCTGCATTGCCGAGTACATGATAGAGTTCCCCCACCTTGATGCCCACCCGGCCGCTGGTGTGCTCAAGACGGTGGCGTATTTGGGCACTTACATCGGAGGAGTCACCTTCAGCGGATCGCTGGTGGCTTATGGCAAGCTGCAAGGTATGTAACTTGCTGTGTGTGTGTGTGTGTGTGTGTGTGTGTGTGTGTGTCATTTGAAGAACATAATCACATTGCTTATTTTACATGTCAGGTTACTCTTTTTGATTTTTGACACACAATCAGCATTCTTGTCGAAGAGAAATGTCTGGTCTTGATTGCTGCTTTCATCATCCCAAAGCCAAAAAAAACATATTTGAGGAAATCCAGGGCTGGATTGTGAGTTTGTAGCAATGGTCATATGTTTTCATTGTTGTGTGACTGATTTTAAAAGGAACACATGGGAAGGTTGTGTCTGACTTGTGGGTATACTAGATTAGACCATTTGCGTGCATTTAGACACTGACTAAAGAGCATGAGATGTTGCATTTCATCATGTTCTTCCCGTCAGACATGCAGAGAGAAACATCAGTTCCAAACCTTTTTGATAAAAACCTATGTATTTATAGGCATCCTGAACTCTGCTCCTCTACTATTGCCGGGACGTCACATGATGAACGCCGGACTGATGGCAGCATCGATGGGAGGCATGGTGCCCTTCATGCTCAGTTCTAGCTACGGCACTGGAATGGGATGTCTATTGGGGGTGTCTGGTCTGTCCACTGTTATGGTGAGTGTCCACTAACTGGCAGCACTGGAACAAATAATTGCATATTCAAAGTTGGTGTTGAGAAATGCTGTTGCTGATCCTAAAAACCTAAGAAAGAAATTGAGGACTATCAAGCTAGTGAATACATAGCATGTGAGACACAGAGGGGATTACATCAGCCCAACCTGATTGGGCACTTTAGTGAACGCTATCCTCTTCTAACCCACAATTACCATTACTAACAATCATATTGTTTGTCTTCAGTCATGCAAATACAAGAATAGGATCCAAAGTAAACCCTGGGGACTCTTAATGTTACAAATACATGTAACTACATTGCCAGATATCATGCACAAATATATATATTATTGTGTATAATTATAACATTCGTGCTGCACGGACAAGGGGTTAGCACGCAGGCCTCACAGCTAGGAGACCAGAGTTCAGTTCCACGCTCTGCCATCTATGTGTGGAATTTGCATGTTCTCCCCGTGCATGTGTGGGTTTCCTCCCACATTCCAAAAACATGCTAGGTTAATTGGCGACTCCAAATTGTCCATAGGTATGAATGTGAGTGTGAATGGTTGTTTGTCTACATGTGCCCTGTGATTGACTGGCAACCAGTCCAGGGTGTACCCCGTCTCTCTCTCCCTGAAGACATTTGGAAGCATGGGACAAGAAGCTTTAATCTGATTCCATGTCCTTGCAGGGTGTAACCCTGACAGCAGCCATTGGAGGTGCAGACATGCCAGTGGTCATCACTGTTTTGAACAGTTACTCTGGTTGGGCTCTCTGTGCTGAAGGCTTCCTACTGGACAACAACCTCATGACCATCGTTGGTGCTTTGATCGGCTCCTCCGGTGCGATCCTCTCCTACATCATGTGTGTGGTGAGTACACACCCATGGCACTAGTTTACTCATATGCTTTTACCGCCATCACACTACTTTTATAAATCGTCATAATGATAATGATGTTCCTCCTCTTTTTCAAGGCAATGAACCGCTCACTACCCAATGTTATCCTGGGTGGTTATGGTACCACTTCCACAGCAGGTGGGAAACCCATGGAGATCGTTGGCACTCACACGGAGGTCAATGTGGACCAGACGATTGACATAATCAAGGAAGCCAGTAACATCATCATCACCCCAGGTACAAAGCTCTCACAAGTTTAATTTGATTTGTAGGAACTTGCAGGATTCTCCATCATTCATCCAGGTACCCGGTTGAGGGGTGTGTGTCTTTATGCAGCTCCAAGCAATATGAAAGTGGGGGGGCTGGAGTCGATCCAACCAATCTCAACAGAATATGCATGATCAGGGAAGAAAGCCACAGAATCTGTGCATTTCGGCCAATAGGAAAATAATGCATTTTATTTTAGTACTTAGAAGTATTTTATTAAAATAAACTTATCATAGTGGCCTTTTGGGCTCTAATATAATTTTAAAGACCCTAAAATGAGTAGGATAGGGCCTTTTTAGACTAGTCATGCCTGGTTGTGAGCCACATGGGGGAGCACTTAATCTGTAGTTGCACTGTAGCCTTCCAGTCTGTAGTACCACCCCAACTTACATACTGGGGTTGGGCGATACAAAGTATTGTAAATACCAAACTAGTATTGCTGATAATACTTTTTGCTTGAAGGTAGGTAGAATAATTGAATGATGTTGAATTATGCTTTTAATTGTTGCTCATGATTAGAATCAGAATAACACATTTTGGCCACAATATATTTTGTCAACAAATTTGTGAACAATATATGAATACAGTATAACAATATTAAAAATAATACAATTTGGCCTACTAGCTCATCTCCTTTTTATTATATATTTTTGCAAAAAATAAAATCAGTCATGCAAAATCTCATTAAAATCAGTTGACTTTTTGCCCCTCAAAAGCCTCCAATGTCCAAATATGTATTCCGTAGGTTTGTAAATAACACAGACTCAAAGACAAAAGGCCAATTTTTCCTCAAATATTGTTCACAAATCTGTTAGTCGTTGTCGCCATCCACCTCACAGGTGTGGAATATCAAGCTGATTAGACGGCATGATCGCTACGCTGGCCACAATAAAAGGCCACACCAAAATGTTTAGTCTTACAACACACCACAATGTAACGGATGCCACAAGTATTGATCGGGCATGCAGTAGACTTCACGCTGACTTCTAGAATGTCCACCAGAGCTGCCCATGAATGTCGTATTCTGTTATTCTCATTGGAGGGAGGGGGGGTCTTACCAAGAATGCAGTTTGTCATCCTAACCAATTTCAGTGGCTACATGATCACATTATATGGCGCCTGGCACTTTGCAGGGGTGTTCTCTTCACTAATGAACTAATGAAAGCCAGTTTTCACTGTACAGGACACATGACAGACTGTGGGTGAGCAGTTTGCTGATGTCAACATTGTGGAATAAATGACCCATTGTAGTGGTGGGGATATAGTATGGGCATACACAAACACATTTTATTTTATTGATGATCCTTTTGAATGCTGAGAATGCCCATTATTGTGCCATTCATCCTCAAGTAGCATGACAATGCATAGCCCCATGTTGCAATAATCCGTACATAGCTCAAAACATGAATGATGAATTATCTCAGGCGGTTTTGTGAACAATATTTGAGTTGAATAGGCTTTTTGTGTTTATAGCAAAACAATTATCTTTCAGTTGAGCTCACAAAAGTGTGTTTTATTGTAAATGTATAAATGTACCAATATTGTATTGTAACTATTGATTGTCCTGTGGGACCATGCAGCCAGTTTTATCATCTTGGAGATACCACAGTCAACTAGTCCACTAGCCACCGCAATTTGCTTTTGTCAGTGTCACTCAGATGTCTATTTTTCCTGCCTGCGGCACAAAAACTTTGCCAACCACAAAGAATAACTTGGCTACACACGACTGTTCTCCTGTGGTTTTTAAACTAAAACATGTACAGATGTGTGGTCCAACATGAGGGTTTAATTTTAGAAGGAGGAAAAAAAAAACAGTGAAATGTCAAACTTATGCAAAGTCCGTGTTGGCAAAGAATGGCGGTGTTGAATGAGAAGGCTCCAGATTTGAAAATATATTTTCTGATAACTGGAAATGCACGATTTTACATGAGCACAATATGTCCCACCAGGCAATTTTCCAATAACACTGTGTGTGTGTTTTTTTTTATCATGGCAGATTCCAATGTAAAAAAATAATAATAATTCATAGTTTTATCTTTTAAACTCTGCATCAAAATTTTGCCAACATTTTCAGTTCTATCAAGCGACTGTGGCATGGATGCTTCTCTCCGGGTCACTAATACCGCCCTCTTCCTGGTTGCGACCATGTTAGCAATGCCTCACTAATACACAAGCACGCAGCAAAAGCATATTGTTACAAAAGTAGTGTTTGGAAAGGCATATAGTTTCATCCACCAGCCTTATAACCGCAACGGGTATATAGCAACAATCATAGCATCAGTTTTTTAATCTTTTCATTCTTGAAGATTTATTATGATGTGCATTTGTGAGACAGCCCTGATTGACAGATGTCGTATTTGGCCCAAATGGCAATTTAAAGAAAGTCTGTTCTATTAGTAACCAGTTGGTGGTATTCTATTTTTTTGTTTTTAAAAAAATAATAATTTTGAGTCAGTGACATACAGCAGGTATTAGGTACTGAACACCATCCAAATAACTGCCAACTATAAATCCTGTGTATATCCTGATGGTATACAATTGGCCAAGAAAATTTGTGAAAGTTTATTTTTTGTGTTTTTTTTTTTTTTTTAATATTTAGGTTGGGGGTTATGTGCAGCAAAAGCCCAGTACCCAATTGCGGACATGGTGAAGATGTTGAGGGAACAAGGCAAGACTGTCAGGTGACTATCATCACACTTGCTGCATGAGCATATTCTGATACGTTCCCTCTTTAGTTTGCAATAAAGTAATGTATTTGCAACAATAATCATGTGCATGTTTTCCTCAGGTTTGGTATCCATCCTGTGGCTGGACGTATGCCAGGCCAGCTGAATGTCCTCTTGGCTGAGGCGGGTGTGCCGTATGATGTGGTTTTGGAGATGGACGAGATCAATGAAGACTTTCCAGGTAAGCTTTTTCATAGTATACCACAGGGGTAGACTGGTTGCCTCTTTTAACAGCAAGGTGTTGACTAAGTTTATATGAATTTTGTAGGACTCGCCACATTTTTTTTTTCTATCTTTCCTTTGATCAGCCTGTTGATGCAAGTAATCAGGGTATCCAGGCATGCTGTGAGACACATGGTTGTGTTTATGACAGAGCTAAGTTAGTGCAGGGGAATTTACAAACAGAGCGTTTCATCTGCGTCGTGGTTTGCGTGATCTCATCTAAATGTCTGTGGCCCATAGAGACGGACTTGACTCTGGTCATTGGTGCCAACGACACTGTCAATTCTGCTGCTCAAGAGGATCCAAACTCTATAATTGCTGGTATGCCGGTTCTGGAGGTGTGGAAGTCCAAACAGGTTGGTCCAGTTTTAAATTATATATTCTACTTGATAAGAATTTCTCATTAATCATCTCAGTGTGTATCCTAACCACCATATTTGTTTTCCTGTTACTTCAGGTAGTCGTGATGAAGCGGACCTTGGGTGTGGGGTACGCTGCAGTAGATAACCCCATTTTCTACAAGCCCAATACATCTATGTTGCTGGGAGATGCTAAGAAGACATGTGACAGCCTCCAAGCAAAGATTAGGGAGGTTTACTACTAGGGAGCCTTCACCAGAGGACTACATGTAGTTCCTTCTTTCAAAACAAATATTTTTGCTTCCATACCTCAGTATTGGCTCTCTGTATGAAATGCAATTGATAACAGTGAGATGTACAGTAGATGAAATTTAATGAACAAATGAAGGATGTGTACTGGTTTGTAAATAAAGATATTTAAATGTATAAATCCTGTGTGCTTTTTAAATTTAAATGGTCATATGGACCCAAATAAGACAAGCCTTTTTCCAAGGCATGATTTTATAAATATTTTTAAAAATTACAGTAGGACCTCTGTTTACATTCTGATCCAACCAGAAGTGGAGCTAGGGTATTAAGTGGGAGGGGTAGATCGCTATTGATGGAACTGCTACTACTGATGGGGATGCCATACAACTTCATATCAGAAAATCCAAACTCCATAACAAAGCGGGGGCACCACTTCCACACTGAATATGAGAACTTATTTTCACTCTGACATGTTACGGCTGACTACGTGCATTGACAATGTGATGTAATGCAATGACTCAATAGTATACAAATAAGACAGGTGGGTGGGTTCGGTATGAGAAAATATCTTGAAATGATATTGCTGCTTTTGGTATATTCACACTTCTAAAGAAAACACTTTTTCCTGGGGTTAAAGTTTAATTGGTCTACTGTATTTTCCAATGAATTTTAGTTTGTAATCAGTTTTTCTTAGTCTCTCAAATTGGTGTAACTTGCAATTTGGTAACAAAGATCATTTAGTACGCAATGTGTTTTGTGGTTTACAGAACCAAGAAATAAAAATAAGCTACACAAATAGCACATGCAAGTGTTAATCCAAAATTGTTCACTCTCAAAATCTGTCTCATATTCACATAACCAGGCTTAGTACATGTCATTGTAAATCCTCTGCATTTTATTCAACGACTCAACTCAAAGTTACTGTCCCAAACATGAAAGGAAACTTGTCCAAAGGATTTACCGTCTCTTACTGTTTTTCCCTTCTCTTCACAGCTTCCTTCTTTCTATCCATCGACTTATTGACAACTGTGTGCAGGTAGGAGTAGAAGAAGAGAAGGTTATCATATTCTCCGTTGTACTCTTGAGCAAGGCATTGCTCATGGAAGTCCTTGAGAAAATAGTAGATGGCTTCAATCGTGGCCAGGTATGTGTCTGGTTTTCCTTTCTGAGAGCGCCAGAAACATGTTTTCCTCGTCTTCAGCTCAACTTGGAGCAGGTCTGAAAGGCCAGAACATGGTGTGGTGATGTTAAGACTGCTGTGTGAATTTACCTGTCACACAAAAACTATCTTAAGAGTACCTTGTAACCGCTCATCTGTGCTGATTTTGTTGGTCTGGTTCCACGTGCTGTCAATGAAGACCACCCTCTGGAGGGGATGTGCACTTGATTCTGAGCTCTTTCTTTTATCTGCGGTCCCTGACTCATGGTCCTCTGCGGTGTGTGTGGCAGCTGGTGCATTTTCTATTTTCCGTCTCTTTAACCAAGGTTCACCAGAGGGGTTACGTGTCCTCTCGTGCAAACATTGCATCATGTCTTGCACTGTGACAGCACCTGGTCCAGGGAACACCAACACAACCTGAAAAGAGTGCATTAAATTAATGACTGTTTAAATCGGACAACTGTCTAAATCTGTAAAGAACGCAGAATTTAAGGATATACTGTAAGTTTATGGTATATGATACTTTGTCATATTCATCCCATTTAAATATAGCAAGCAATTATATGACATTGGCAGCTTGAAGAGGAAAAACAGATGCAAATTAAGTATGTCTTGGAACATCCACCATATGAACGACAGTGGACAAAAATTAAATGTGACAAGTATCCCACATTACCGTACTGGCCAGCAAGTTAAAGTGGCAACAAACCTTGTCTTTATCAAACTCTGGAATGCAGGGGTATGTGTATATGGTGACATCACCGGGTGCAAGAATCTTGGCATGAACAGCAGTGCTCTTGCCATCCGTCTCATTGGGGTGCTTGATGATGTCTATCTTCACTGGAAGCTAAAAGACAAGCCATGTCATTCATCCTCACCCAATGCGCCACTAATAGAACTGACTTAACTCTCATAACATTTCCAGTATATTACAACCATCGTGAGGACTTTTGCTGAAGGCCACAAAGAACAAACAACCCCAAACCTTTTTATACCGACCTTGACGTCAGGAATTTCTTGCAGATTGATGTCCACTAATAAGCAGCATGTGTAGCAGAAGAACATCCTTGATCCTCCGCATTTAGCACACTTTGACCTGCCCCTCTGCTGCACTTTCTCCAGCACTGCATGTGATGCTAATTTCAGTCCTAGAAGAGGTTGTTGCTTGGAGAGCTCCTGAGTGTCTGCAGAATCACCGGAGACTGTTGTTTCATCACAGCAACAAGCGTGAAGACTCAGGCCTTGAGCCAAGCTGCTCATGCTTGCTCTTTTTTCCAAATATTTAACTGCTGTGCAAGAGGGACACATTTTGCTTTCAGTTGACAGACTTACACACAAAACTGTATATGAAGGCTACATTCTCACATTTTTACACAAGTGGGTGATTTATGCTTTGTCATGTTGAAGGAATTTAGCAATACGGAAAATACACACTTTAAAACCATATTACCAATGCATACTTGTCTGATGAATGATTGAGGCTATGTAAATACAGAATTAGAAGTAATGATAGTGGCTAGTGGTGGCTGTATATGCAGCTGAAGCTGAAATACAGTCGCCTACATTCACAGTGCATGCTTATGTCACTGTTTAATTCCACGTTGAAGAACAAACATAAAGCCTACTACACTACCAGAGTGGGTCACATTGGGCTAGCACGGTCAGCTAACAGCATGGAAAAACGCATTTGTGTGACGGCCACGCTGTCACTGGCGCACGTCACAAGAGTGTCTGTCACAGGCGTGTTTCACTTACTTGTCACACAACAAACCACGAGGTAACACAAATCACCGCTCAAGATGAGAACGTACAGCACGGCATCTTCGTGTACCATAACTGTACACGACTTCCGGGTGCACTACGGTGGCCGGGAAATGCCACAACACTACATAAATATGTAGTGTAATATGTAATATGTATATCATAGATATGACGGCGAACATAATAGAGCAAGCATGGCCTTTTCTCATATCATACAGAGAATAGAGTCACTCTTTTTGAACAAAAAAGGAACTTGAGAGGACGAATGACTACGTTTACTGAACACAACAACACTGCCAAAAAAACTCCCGCCAAACTTCCTACTACAGTCGCATTACCTTGACGTCATCCGTGCACCCACTCTCCAGGTACGACTCATCAATTTACACCAAATTACACGACTAGTAAGTCCCCGGATGCTCCACATCGTGTTTTCATGTGTCATCGTTTGAAACAACGTTAAGAGGTAATTTTATGAAAATTATTGTGGATATGAGTGCATTTGTCCAGACAAGTTGTATTAGATAGTTATGATTTAAACTTAAACTACAAATTGCATTAGGCTACAAAGTTAGCTAACACTTTGTGAAAACAAATCTCCTATTAGTTTATAGCCTTAGTGTAGGTTTATGCTAAAAACTAATGTTTAACATATGTATTATAATGAAATGTTGATTACTATTCTAAATTGTCCACAGACTATAAATAAGATAATAATAAGAAAATATCAGTGAACTCCAATTTTTTTATTGTATTTTTTTGTTTTGTTTATTGGATCTAGATTTGAGCATAGCATTTCACATCTTATTATTTCCCCCCTCAGATTATTCAAAGCCTAAACAGATCAGTTCAATGAAAACAAGCGTAAAATTTTATTTCATGGTACTGTTTTCCAAAGACATGCTGGTGGGTGTCAAGTTATTTTGGTCAAAAGCCAGCCTCCACTTGCAAAGCCTGAGAAAACCATCAAAGATGCTTTATCAACTCAACTCCAGTAGATTTATATAGCTTGAGTTTTATTTCACACTTCAATAGTTGTTTTATACCAGTAATCTTTCCGGTCACCACATCTGCTGTGGCGACTCCGTAATACTCACGAAAAAAGCAGAAAGAAACAAATTTATTCTGTACAACCACCTTGTGTCATATGGTGATAAGTGACTTTTTGCTGTCTTGTGCACAACCAGACTTACAGAAACACTGACCATACATTCACATATTTACCCTTTTGAACAATTAGATGGAATGTAGAAGAAAGTTGGACTACCTGAAAAAAACAAACTCCAAACTCCACACAGAGATGTTCCAACAGAGAGTGAAAGTTAGTTAAATTTAAAAAACACATCAATTTTGAAACCTAAATGTGTTACCAGGCTCCAAAACACTGCTGTCATGAAAAACATGTTTAAATGCAAAATGGCAGCTATACTTTACAGCAGTTTAAAGTGTTTGCCAGTGATAGACTCACAGTCTTGTAAAAAGATATAAAAGGATCATTTTCACACACAAAAAGGGGCAATTTTTCACTGTGGGAGAAAGTGTGATTTTTGTGGTTGTGTTGCTGCCTCTTTCACAATGCTTTGTTGTTCTGTAATACAACCCCCCCATGTTGTATAACCATAGATTTCTTGAAATTAATGCCCTAATAAGGCCCTTATTTCAGCTGTCCCCCAGCCCGCTTTTCCTTCGCCCCTGCCTTTCCACCGCTGCCCCAACACCACCTCTCCACATTGCCCCAACACCACCTCTCCACATCGCACGAGACTCAGCGGCCTACAGCCAAGTTGATCTGCACTTGCCAGCACTTTCACAACCCCCCACTTCCCAGGTCTCCATGTTTGTCTCCCTCCCTCCCTCCCTCCCTCAATCCCTTCCCAAGGTGCTGCTCACCGTGTCAGACTGCCCTTGTCTGCACAGGCAGTTGGTAATAAGGACCACATGTGGCTCTCAACTTTCATGCCTCTACACAAATGCTGTGATACTTTGTAAATCTATAATGAGTCATTGCTGCAGCATCATTATTATGTAACCTCAAAGCATTAAAAAGCTCTCAAGATGATTTGTTGCAATGAACACAAGAGTTTCAACCTCTGACACTTTAGTATTTAGAAACACTTAATGTATTTCCTATTGGAAATAGTAGAGACAGAAATAATTTATTTCCAGCATAAAAACCTAGGTACCACATGGGGTGTTTTCTTAGTTGATTAAGCTAGTAGTCGTTTAAATGAATATGAACCAATCAACTAGCGGGTTGGTCCACAGCATATCAGTAAAGAGGCAAAAACAGCAAAAATGTCAGTCACTGTTTTCCAAAGTCAGAGCTAGCTTGTGTAAATATCTTGCGTATTCAGACGTTTATCCAGATACTCACCAAAATGTAATGGGGTCTTTCTTGGACTATGTGCCATCTGGGGTTTTCTCTTGTGTTTGATTTACCGTCACGTGATTTAGCAGCAAAAATGTATGCTACTTGAACAAGGAATTAGCTTTAAATCTTTTACAATATTTGTATTATTCATTCATTCATTCATTTTCTACCGCTTGTCCTCACAAGGGTCACGGGCATGCTGGAGCCTATCCCAGCTGTCTTCAGGCGAGAGGCGGGGTACACCCTGGACTGGTCGCCAGCCAATTACAGGGCACATATAGACAAACAACCATTCACACTCACATTCATACCTATGGACAATTTGGAGTCGCCAATTACTGGCCCTTTATTTACCTGGTATCGGATCGATACTAAATCTCGCACTATCGCACACCATTACTAATCAGTACAGATTATCCTTTCGCATTGTTTTGAACAGCAATCGGTAGTAGCGTGAGGTGTAGAACGCGCAGAAAAGAGAAAGACGTGGTCATGTTCCACATAAGGATTGTGGATGATGGGCAAAATTCCCCCCCAAAATAAAGTTTTCCTTTTCTCTTTCACTGGTGCTGGCTCAGGCCGCTCTTTGGTCCACTGAGAATACACGGCCTTGAATGTGAAATGTGTTTACATTTTAAGTATGTTACTAATTATCTGCTAAGACTAACTTTGCGTGACTTGGCAGATGGCTTCACCTTGCTCAGATGTTGTTTGGGTCAAATTTATTTCAGAGGTTTGCTTTGTCAATTTGATTGTCTTTATCTGACAGGGGTCCTCCGAGCCAGATGTGAACCCAGGCAAAAGAGGTAAAACTATGTGCATATGTGTGTGTTCATGCATGCATGACGATGGATGGTGTGGGAACTCTGCCAGTATGCCTGTGTTATTTTGCTGCCCTGACAGGATGCAATGTCATCTAAACTCTGCAGGAATGAAAATAAGAGCATGCCTCATATTTGGATCCTAGATTAATTGATGTATCCTCTAATCATATTTCAATCTCCCCTATCAAACTGAGAGAACATGTAATCGGTCTGCAAGACTCTAAAGCCAAAATGTTTTCCCACATGTTTCTTACCAAGTGCAATAAATTGGATTATATTAAAAGACGATTTGATTATCTTGTCCAATATGTCACCTAATCCGAGAAATCTCCAGAGAACTTGCTGAGTGCTTTTGTCTTAATTCAATAACCTAATCACAAAAAGGCTTTGGATCAATGTCAAATAGCTTTTTTCATGTGATGACAAATCACTCATTTTACTATTCCCATATACTGCAAGAATTCAAACCAAAAAATGGAATGGCCTGCAATTATATGATTGTATTCAAAATCAAGTGTACGAAGTTACGTTCACACACACACATATATATATATATATATATGTATGTATAAAAAACAATATCATACAAATGATTAATTACTGTACCTACTGAAATGTACTAAAGCCACCAATCAAGTTAAATTGCACTAAAGCAGTCGTGTGCAGATACCATCTTGTGTGTTACCGTATAAAACTAATCTGCTCCCGGCCATCGGAATCAGAAGTGCTGGTCAATGTCAATTAAAACACTGTTTTACCAAAAAGGTTTCAGATTCGTAGACCAGGTGCAGCCCCGCCAAATTGCAAATTTGGTGAGCAGCGCAGTCTGGCGCAGCGCCGTGCACCCACGCCTCAATCAGAATGCTAAGCAAATAACCTCAAAAAGTAATGGAACAAGAAGACAAGCCTTTGTCAGCGGTGGAAAACACCGGGTTTGCTCTCTCACTTGGAGCCCACCTATGCGCTGAACTGGAAGCCCTGCAAGAGTGCTACCAATGTACTCAATCCCACATCCAAAGTCTCCTTAAAGAAGGGGTATCACCCTCTGTAAGTTTCATGAGTCTTGTATGTTCTCTAGAAAACATAAGTCAAGTATGTTTTGCCTAATTTGGCTAAACAGGAATTCTATTCGCCCCTCCCCTTTTTTTATTAATCATAAACATTTATGATATAGAAAATTATATACAATGGTGTGGAAAAAGTGTTCCGGACTTCTTATTTTTTTCCATGTTTCTCACACTTAAATGTTTCAGATCATCAAACTAATATCAACTAATGACAACACAACTGAACCTCAAATGCTTTTTTTTTAAATTAAGCTTTTTATTATTTAGGGAGAGAAAAATACACACCTACATGGCCTCCCGGTTAATATCTAACATAACTGAGATCAATTCAGATCCATCAGTCTGGAAATGTTATGAAGGTCACGAAAGACCCCACAACATCCACACAACTGCAGGCCTTACTTGCTTCAGTTAAGGTCATGGTTCATGACCCCAACATAAGATCTCAATTTTCTCAACAGCACAGATAAAGAACATCATACCAACAGTAAAATATGGTGGTGGTGGTGTCATGGTCTGGGACTGTTTTGCTGCTCTAGGACCTGTAAGACCTCTGGATGGCTGAAGAAAAACAAAATAACAAAAAGACTTTTGCAGTGGCCTAATTAAGATCCTGACCTGAAACCTATTTAGATGCTGTAGCATGGCCTTAAAAATGTGGTTCATGCAGCAAAATCCTCCAAAGTGACTGAATTACAACAATTCTGCAAAGATGAGTGGGCCTAAATTCCTCTACAGCACTGTACGAGACTCATTGCAACTTATTGCCAATGCTTGATTGCGGTTGTTGCTGCTAAGGGTGCCCCAACCAGTTATTAGGTGAAGGGGGGCAATCCCTTTTTCACACAGGGACATGTAGGTTTGGATGTTTTCTTTACACCCTTAGTAATGGAAAGTTTCATTTAAAAACTGCATTTTGTGTTCAGTTGTGCTGTCTTTGATTAATATTTTAATTTGTTTGATGATCTGAAACATTTAAGTGTGACAAACATGCAAAAAGGTAAGAAATCAGGACACTTTTTCACACCACTCGTAGTCTAGTCAGATGTGGGATTAAGCATTTTTCTGGCCTCTGGTGGTAGAAAACTAAATGTCAAGTCCATGTTACTAATTCTGACTCTGCCTTATGTTGAATGAGTTTTTTGTATTCACGGTTTGTGTGTGTTGTTCAGACAGATCCCCGCCCCCCCCCCCAACCCCATCTAGCACATTCTCTTTGTAAAGGATATGGTCCTTAGGGAGTGTCATTGTAACAATACACACAGGAAGCTATTTTATAAAGAAATATAACATTTAATTAAAATAACAATAACATTGAATAGTGGCTTATATAAAATGCTGTCCTGATGTGTCATTTCAGTTTGTCAATATGATCTTTCCCTTCTTACCCATACTGTACACTATATGGACCAATGTTGGGACACCTGGCCATTACAATCACTGGAAGCGAATTCGGAAGGAAGCATGGAAGACAATGGGATTTTTTTGTCCAAACTTCCATATCAACCGAAAATTATTCCATTCCAAATCCTGATTGATTAAATAAGAGGTGTGTCCCGAGTTTGTCCATATTGTGTATAATAATAACTTACACAATATACATCTTGAGAAGAGTGGAGTGTGGTTGGTGATACTGTATGTTTAATTATCCATTAACATATTTGGTAACAGAATTCATACAAATAGTGAGTCCTCTGTCTCAGTCCGTCCGTCTCTCCTCCTCCTTGCATTTCATCGGGATGAAGTGCGATGCTACGTGCTCCCTCCTCGTCTTCTTCCCTCGCATTGGCCGTCCTTTCTGAGACAGCGCTATGAACATTTCTTTGCCATTTTTAGTCCACTTCGTAGAGGAATATGCATTGAAGTAGTTTTCTAGGAAAACCTCCTTGAAGTTGCAGTTGTCGTTGTAGATCCTCTGTAAAGGGTCATATAAGAATGGCAGGTTAAGTTCAAGCCCGTGCTGTTGTCATAATCTTTTCAACATTGAAGAATTACCTTGCCTTGCAGCTGTCCAGCCTTGTTCATGGAGATGTAATGCTGACTTTTTACGCCTTTAATAGCCAGTATACCCCCTTCAGACACTGTTCTGATCTCTAGGATGCCTATCAAGCAGTATGAAAACAGACAGAGGACAGACTAGGTCAAATGTTTTAGATATCCAGCGTTCCTTCCTAAAAAAACCATTCCACACTCATCATTTGTCTTCATTAGGAGAATAAGATGGTAGTTCCTGTCTGGCTTCATTCAAACTTACTAGTTGACCTGCTTGGCCTGCTTGACACAAGCCACAACCTCCAGTATATCCCATAGCACATATGGGAGACAGATTAAGGCTCATTCCCACAGTGACTGAGAAAACGACGTCCTTACGCCATATTCAAGGCCCAAATGTATGTGCATGCAGGTATTCATTGTCAAGTCATCCAAGCAACTAAGAGGTACTGGCTGTGTATTTGTATGCAGTGCAGTGCATGCAGTGCAAAATGTACTATGAATCAACTTTTAATGTATTCTGTGCAATCTAACAATGTTTATTATTGTAGTTTGAGATTGTGTTAAACTGCAGTGTATCATACTGAGAATTAATACAAATTTTTTTCAGCTTCAGGAAAGGGCTACAATGACAGGAATAAACATATTTCTCAACGAATACTTCTCTGACATTGACAGTCAGTCCTTAGCGTCATTATCAGCGCTACTGCATTGTCGCCAGTTTTTTCCATCCATTCATTTATTTATTATTTTGTGTTAGGTGTTCACACTTGCTCATAAACAATTATAATGGGACTATCTGCAAATGTAGCTTGTATTTACAACTCCATACAGTAGATGGCATCATAACGCTCCTTAACACACTTCACATGGTGTGAGGGAATAAGAAGCTGCAGCAGGAAGGATCAGCATTGCAACAACTTTGGTACTATATTTCGTGAGCATTCTGACCCCCTTAGAGTGTGTTTTTCAAAAGCTACCAATTTTTATTGGTCACTTTTGGAGGAAAAAAAACCCCCACCCTGCTTTGTATCCCTCCAATCCATCTAAAAGTACTCACAGGTGGCTCTGTATTGCTTGTGTACTGGCAAAAGAAAGTTAATTTGTATTTGTAAATATACTATATGCGTTGGTTTTAATGTTAATTGGCCACATTTTTTTTCTCCCAAAGCATCCATAAAAGTTACATGCACATGAGTAATGGCCAGTTATGCAAATTTGATGTCTACTGCCTCTGTTTTTTATTTGCATGCCTAATGTAAGAATGAATTGATTATCATTAATTTACTTGATTAAGCCAATATGTTGACTAATCGGTCCAGTTTAAAAGGCAGTGCATAATAAATAATGCATTTTTACAGCAAACTCTTAGTAAAATAATGACATTTACTATAGTGGTGTACATATACAGTGAAGAAAATAAGTATTTGAACACCCTGCTATTTTGCTATTTCTCCCACTTAGAAATCATGGAGGGGTCTGAAATTTTCATCGTAGGTGCATGTCCACTGTGAGAGAGATAAACTAAAAAGAAAAATCCAGAAATCACAATGCATGATTTTTTAACAATTTATTTGTGTGATACAGCTGCAAATAAGTATTTGAACACCTGTGTATCATCTAGAATTCTGACCCTGAAAGACCTGTTAGTCTGCCCATTAGAAGTCCACCTGCACTCCATGTATCATCCTGAATCAGATGCACCTGTTTGAGGTCGTTAGCTGCATAAAGACACCTGTCCACCCCATACAATCAGTAAGACTTTAACTTGTAACATGGCGAAGACCAAAGAGCTGTCCAAAGACACCAGAGACAAAATTGTACACCTCCACAAGGCTGGAAAGGGCTACGGAGCAATTACCAAGCAGCTTGGTGAAAAAAGGTCCACTGTTGGAGCTATCATTAGAAAATGGAAGAAGCTAAACATGACGGTCAATCTCAATCGGAGTGGAGCCCCATGCAAGATATCACCTCGTGGGGTCTCAATGATTCTAAGAAAGGTGAGGAATCAGCCCAGAACTACACGACAGGACTTGGTCAATGACCTGAAAAGAGCTGGGACCACCGTTTCCAAGGTTACTGTAGGTAATACACTAAGACGTCATGATGTGAAATCATGCATGGCACGAAAGGTTCCCCTGCTTAAACCAGCACATGTCAAGGCCCGTCTTAAGTTTGCATATGACCATTTGGATGATACAGAGGAGTCATGGGAGAAAGTTTTATGGTCAGATGAGACCAAAATAGAACTTTTTGGTCATAATTCCAATAAGCGTGTTTGGAGGAAGAAGAATGAAGAGTACAATCCGAAGAACACCATCCCTACTGTGAAGCATGGGGGTGGTAGCATCATGCTTTGGGGGTGTTTTTCTGCACATGGGACAGGACGAGTGCACTGCATTAAAGAGAGGATGACTGGGGCCGTGTATTGTGAGATTTTGGGGAACAACCTCCTTCCCTCTGTCAGAGCATTGAAGATGGGTCGTGGCTGGGTCTTCCAACACGACAACGACCCGAAGCACACAGCCAGGAAAACCAAGGAGTGGCTCCGTAAGAAGCATATCAAGGTTCTAGCATGGCCCAGCCAGTCTCCAGACCTGAACCCAATCGAAAATCTTTGGAGGGAGCTCAAACTCCGTGTTTCTCAGCGACAGCCCAGAAACCTGACTGATCTAGAGAAGATCTGTGTGGAGGAGTGGGCCAAGATCCCTCCTGCAGTGTGTGCAAACCTGGTGAAAAACTACAGGAAACGTTTGACCTCTGTAATAGCAAACAAAGGCTACTGTACCAAATATTAACATTCATTTTCTCAGGTGTTCAAATACTTATTAGCAGCTGTATCACACAAATAAATTGTTAAAAAATCATGCATTGTGATTTCTGGATTTTTCTTTTTAGTTTATCTCTCTCACAGTGGACATGCACCTACGATGAAAATTTCAGACCCCTCCATGATTTCTAAGTGGGAGAAATAGCAAAATAGCAGGGTGTTCAAATACTTATTTTCTTCACTGTAACAGAAGGCAAATCAATAACATATCTGAAAATAAATGTAGAAATGTTTGCACCTGACAGCTGGAAGAGAGGGACAACCTCTATTAGAAATTTCCAGACTGACATTGAGCATGCAGTGTGTTGATCTCACTAGCTAGATCACAAACAGATGACTCCCAAAGTCTCCCAATCATGGAATGTTGTTTATGCGCAGCACTCTGACTGACTATAACTGCCCCTTCAGTGCATGCTGGGAGTTAGTCATCCCTGCTTTGTTATTGTTCAGGCACTCCCAAAGTACTAGTAGTTGTAGCATGTTTACACATTTTATTTATTTTATTCTTCCGTAATTGGTGCAAACGATTGATGTTCCTGAATGATTGCTTTCAGAGATGCTATTTATAATACGTGTACAGTATTTGAGTTTGCGTCATGCTTTTAATAGCATGTTCCAATAACACTGTATTTTAATAGTTGTCTGTCTCTTATACATGTCGCCACATGCATACATTAAGAGAGATAATCTTTATTCATTTTCTAGTTTCTAGCGTCAAAAGAGTGATGTTGTCAGAGCCGCTAAACATTACACTTATAAACCCTGTAAAAAACAGACATGCAGCGTGTTGGCCAATATGAAATCATTTAAACATTGAACTCAGATTTCTGCAAATCAATGTTGTTTGCTCAATAGCGTTTACACCTGTGCTGAATTGTCATCAATGACCATTCTGTTTGTCCTGTCCTTGACTGTCTTTGCAGTGATTCTTTTATTTTTTTAAATAATTTATTGTTTTTTTTTTAATCGCAAGAACAGATGCTGTGATATTTTCATGAATAATTTTTTGCAAGGCGGCACAGTGGTCAAGTGGTTAGTGTGCAGGCCACCCAGGTAGGAGACTCACGTTCGGTTCCCTGCTCAGGCATCTCTGTGTAGAGTTTGCATGTTCTCCCCGTGCATGGGTGGGTTTTCTCCGGGTACTCCGGTTTCCTCCCACATTCCAAAAACATGCTAGGTTAATTGGTTACTCCAAATTGTCCATAGGTATGAATGTGAGTGTGAATGGTTGTTTGTCTATATGTGCCCTGTGATTGGCTGGCGACCAGTCCAGGGTATACCCCGCCTCTCACCCAGCTGGGATAAGCGGTATAGAAAATGGATGGATGAATTTTTTGCGATTTTTTTAAACAAGTGTTAATCGCATACTCACACTAACCAGCATTTTAGATGCATTCACTGACTTACAGCAAGTCGGATATTTGACTTTTCTGAAAATTTTCGTCTATTTTCGTCTTACAAAAAACATCGCGCTTAGCCAAGGGAGCCGAAACAAGGAGGCTGAAGAGCTGCATGCCGATCCAGAGCCAAGGGTTGCCGACCCTTGTCTAGATGATTGGTTTTTTTTTTAGTTTCAAAGTATACAGTACTTTTTACTTGTATGAGTAATTTCTCAAAATACCTTTTTATATAGTTGCACCTGATACCAGGCTGAGTGTGCAGCAATCCTGCTACGGCCCCCTCAAAACTATAAAACGCATAACGTCCATGTTTTTCATTTGTCCTCTTGTGGTTTACTTTGTTCTTAATCAACCTGGCAACAGTTTGTCTGCCTTTTTTATTGCAATCACTATCGAATTGGCTGCAAACTCAAATGAAGCACTGCCCATGAAGTTAGACTTGAATGTTCATGTGTTGACAATTACTTTTTACAAGTTTGTTCAAAGTAAAACCAGCTGCCATCTTATTTGTCCCACCACTTTGTTTGTTTTTTTGGATTACAGAGTCAAAAATAAATTATCCTGGACTAACTGCTGCAATACCTGATATATACCAGAGTGTGCACATGATATTTGTCAAAAATAATAATAACCATAATTCATGATTGCTACAAGATTGCTTTCTTTTTCTTTGAATCCCAATAGGACGTGGCACCTAAGATAACAGTAGGCTTTCTCAGAAATGCCAAAAAACACACACCAAAGGCATGCTTACAGTTCAGGATGTAGAAATCCAAAACAATTGTAGTTTCAGTTTCACATTGTGGTTACTTTTGTTTATGTACAAAACAATGCATTTGCCATACTTACAAATGATATAGAAATTTGTGAACTGATCATCAAATTAAAGGCTTATGTGCTAGATACAGTCTGTCTTCTTTGCGTGCAATTGTTAGCCACAAGAGGCTGCATCATTGTTTCTCTCTTGGTTGCCAACCATTGCACAAACATCTTTCCCACCATCCTCTTTGAGGCTTTGTCATACCATACCAACATTCCAGCGAGAACATCCTCAGCGTGACAGAAACTCCCGTTAGCGCCTGAAAATATGAATTTTCCGAACACTTCACTCAAAGGCAATCATTTTCAAATGTGAGCAACAGAATGTCCCTTTTTTGATGACACTGTTTCTGTTCTATCAGCATTATTAACTGATGATAGCCACAAATATATGTAATTCCACTTTAGACACGCTACTAAAGCACTGCCTGTGTCATGTAAAAATAATCAGGTCATTTCAGTTCAGCGTTGGTGCCCATTTCTTTTTTCCTCTCTGAATATTGGAGCAGGGCCTTCAACAGAATTTGAATATTTTATTTGGAGCCCCATGAAGCCTATTGAGACAGTGCAGCATTGACAGTGTTTCAGTACCAAAAAACTTGTCAATTAATTTACACAACCAGGAAATTCATTCATTCATTTTCGACCGCTTTTCCTCACGAGGGTTGCGGGGGGTGCTGGAGCCTATCCCAGCTGTCTTTGGGCGAGAGGCCTTTGGACTGGTCGCCAGCCAATCACAGGGCACATATAGACAAACAACCATTCACACTCACATTCATACCTATGGACAATTTGGAGTCGCCAATTAACCTAGCATGTTTTTGGAATGTGGGAATACTCGGAGAAATCCCACGCACACACACAGGAAAAACATGCAAGAATCGAACCCAGATCTACTGATTGTGTGGCCTATCTGCTAAGTGCTCGGTAACTCTTATGAGCTATTAATATTAATAAACAACTTTAGTAATATCAAGCATTAAAATGAACAAGAAACTGAAGAACCAAAGTGGTCTAATAATTTTTTCCATGACTGTATTCTCTTGTTCTGCCGTGTACTGTCGGTCATTGTAGCAAAGACCACAGTGTCAGATTACTCGTCTCTTTTTTTCTTTCCTGCCTCGTGATGACTCACCGCGGTGATGCATATCATTCGCAGAGAACGCTGCAACTTGTGCAAAAATGGGTTCCCCCATGCCTTGCGGGGCCCACACGTGTGTTCTGCATGAAGGGACGAGCAGCTCTGTGTTTGAGGGAGAGTAAATAAAGCAGAACGAATGTGCAAGGTCACACATGCTTGTCACCCAGCCGCTCAGTTAACTTCATTACAGACTTGTTATGGTTTTGACAGGCCTCCGTTGCCACCTGCTTTGTTTTACGGCTGTCACTCAGGCTGCGCTAAAAGAGACACGACGCATTATCGCTGTTATTCAGCGACACTTTGCTAGGCACCTTGACAGGCTACATAATCTTTACAACTAATCCTGCATGCCAGATATAAACAGTGCAGACTTTTAAACTCATCTCTTCCTTTCATCTTGACCAACACTTATTGAGTGTGAGGACTATAAATCTGCTTCACACTGTGCAGTACATCATAGTACATCAGATACCATGCATGCAAATATTCCCACGAGACATTGTGAGCAGTATAGGAATGATGTAAAAACAGTCATAGTTGATCTAGAGCAGGGGTCTCAAACACCCGGCCCGCGGGCCAAATGTGGCCCGCAGGACACTAGTTTGAGGCCCCCGCCTTGATATGAAAGTTTAATGTTAGTTTGATATGGATACTGTATGGTATCATGTACCCAGAAAAAATTATTACGTTTGATTAATGTTCATGTTAAAGGTTAAATAACTGTTAATAGTTATCCTCCCTACCCGTGTGGAAGTGGTAAGTTTTTGGCTATTTAAGTTTAAAGGAAATAACTTGAAGGCTACCGTTTAGGTCGCTAGCTCTCTAGTTTGCGAGTTAGCATGTGTCTCAAGACCCTGCAGTTGCGCAATATGTTGTAAATAAAAAGAGTATAAATGTGACTACAGTCGTGTTTTGTCATGTCTACAGGGCTCTAATAATGCTTTGTTCATTTTAATCTGAAAAAAATAATTTGTCTACCCACCAACTATATGTGGTTTCTTAAGTTTTTATTATTTGCCGTTTTATTGTTATTATTATATTTATTTATTTATTTATTACTGATTGATTGATTTTCTTTATTCTTGATTTGTTTATTTATTTTTCATCTTATTTTGTGTAGAAAAATAAAAAGTAAGATATTTGAGAACAGTGGAATGTTTTATCAGAGCTTTTCTTGTAGAAAATCGAAACCAAAGCAAAGTTTATTAATTTTTCTGTTTTTAATAAATGTGTTGTTTTTTGTTTGTTTTTTTTGAAAAACCTGATGCGGCCCAGTCTCGCCCAGACCCTAGCTCCAATGGCCCCCAAGTAAATTGAGTTTTAGACCCCTGATCTAGAGTTAGTAAGTGCACAGTAGCCTTCATGTATAAGCAGGAGCTCACATAAACAGTCATCCTTACTGTAACAGTTGGTCGGGTCTTGAGTCCCATTGATGTTGCCGTCATCATCAATTGTCAGGAACCACTGGGTGCGGCTAAACAGCTGTCGGATCCGTACATCACCTCCCTCCATATAGTCATAATTCCTGGTGTGACGCTCGTGTCTAGAACAGTTCATGATGGCGGCAAGTTGCGCCGGGGTGCAGTCGCTGTAGACCACACACACACTGCTGAACAGGAAGATGGCATGCAGGTAGAGTCCCGAGAAAACATTTGGAAGGTTCCATGTCAGCATCCATTTGTGCATTATAATACAATGCAGTCGGGATCAATGAACAACATACTGAAATGGGAGAAGAGATTGGTGCCGTATCCCTCAGACCAAGCGAACTCCCTGAACCCTCCAGTCATTCCAGTTAAACTTTGGGATCACTGTTCTTGCAGCATGGAACCCTAGCGGGACGTTGACTCAGGAGGAAACGCTTCTGAAGGGTGATGAAGTTGAGGTTGGAGAACAGTCTTTTTATCTGATGGTTCTTCCTAGTCTTGAGTGAGGCTACACATTGTCTTCTCCATCTTCCCGAGACCACAGTCTGTCAATGGGCATAATAGCGCATGTCAGGAAATGTTATGCAAACTTGTCCATTATCCACTATATTGGATTTTGTATCATTCTTCACTATAAATACACACAGTTTGCTGGGGTGTCCGATGTTCCCACTCTTTTTTTGTTGTTTTGTCTTATGTAAGATTCTGTGATTATATGTGTGGAAAAAATCACTTGTTGAATTGGTAACTGCTATGGCGTGGAGAAGGGGTAGGATTTAATAAGCTTTGCTTCTTCCGGCTCCTTTTCAGACATGTGTAGTCATGAGGTGTTGTATGTGTGTATGTATATATATATATAGATAGATATTGTAAGTGTATTGTATTGTAAGTGAGGAAGAATAATGTAACATAGTATGCATGTCTGAAATAAATTAAGAAAAGAAAGAAAGAGTTTGGATGAAATTTGATTTGTTTACATGTGTGTGAAAAAATCGCATCACTGTTTTGCAGACACATGCTTTCAAATCAAGAAACAAAGTATAAAATTAAATGACTTACATGCGATGCAGGACTTGCCGGTGATATGTTTCCATTTGAAATTGAAATTTGAATTAAAACACCAAAAAAAAAAACAAGCCCAGCAATGCAGTCTAAACAGATGAGAGCTTCACTTCCCATGAATGTCTGTCTGCTTCTGGCACAGAGACTCATGTGCACCCTCCACTGTCGCTTAAATAAATGCCTCCCGCTGACCTCACTTGAGAGCAATTAGATCCCAACCACTCAGTTGTCCCTGGCTGAGATGCGGTGGAGAAACACCCTCTGTTTGCTTCTGGCTGTCTCTCACACTCAAGACATGAGAGGGAGCTATAAACTCCGAGACGTGTGCACCCGAGTGTGTTGCCTTGCACACTCTGTTGGAGACTCACTATAACCTCTGCTTTTTCCCGAGAAGCATGCCAGGGACTTCCTTATATGCAGCATGATAAAACGTCAGGGGACATCTTAAGATGCCACAATTAGTGTTTTTTTTTGTACCAAATCTGACAAAAAAACGCTTCAAAGACTAGCACCAACTTTCTTTCTTATTGTGTGTTTTATTGGGAAGCAATATGTTATGGCTGGCAGGTATCCATCCAAGAGGAGAAAACAGAAGATGTAACCGCTCGGAGGTAGTCATTTAAGCGTCAAGGGTTGTACACGCCTTCGCTTTTCGTGTTTGTATTTAAAATCACAATTTATTACCTTACATACCTGGCATTTCCTACTTCAAAAGTTTATATGGGCCCTGAATGGTGTGCTCCCCCTGGGGAGGTCAGGGCTGCCGGCCTGAGAGAGTTGTGCTTCTGTCTCCTTCTCATCTTTAACTAATAGTCGTAAAGATCTGATCTATTAGGTGTCACTCTGGTTGGTTTGTTTGCCCGTTGAATCACCTCTGTGACAGTTCTTGCTTTGGTGTGCACATTTGGACATTTCAATTAATAGACTGTGATTCTAGCATTGATGTTTATTTAAACATTTGCTTTGATGTGAGGTTTTATAGGACAGATTTGTGGATTTTTTTTCCCGTTGCTGCCACCAATATGGGGTCCTGGGAAGGTAGCACCTCACTAGATTCCTCGAGGCTCTCATGGGAGGGGCCAAGTGGTTCAAAGGCTCTGTTCATCCTGCGTGATTTAAACATATGTGGGCGATTGTTGGTAAAAAGAGTGGATATATATATAATATAATATACTAAGTTCTATGTGAAGTATTTCTATAATGCCTCATATTAACTCATTAACAAGATCTCAGTGTATAGACTGGTCATATATCTCATCTCGTTTCATATTATCTACATACTGTATTGTATATAACTCTGGGAAAAACTGTTGGTTTTAATACTTGGGATGTTTATATTGTTATTTTTCTATATTGTGTATTTTTGTACTGCTTAACTGATTCTGTGCAATGCAAATTTCCCCACTGAGAGACGAATAAAGGCATATCTTATCTTATCTTATCTTATGTGCAGTGATAATGAGATTTGATTGGTCATACTCGACACCACATTCATGAAACTGATCATTTTCAAAGTGCTTATTTGTTGTTATATAACATTGTCAAAGACCATGGTTGAACATTAGCCGTAATTTTCAGGTCAGGGAATTGGACCCAGCCTGTCTCTCTGTGTTAATGTGAGCTATAATTTATTATAATTTGTAAGACTGAGTGTCACTTTGATGGGCAATAGTTTAAGTATAGGCTAAAAGATCATTCACACGAGAACATATAATAATGGGAAAACTGTTTGTGTATAGAACAACAGGGCTTTTGGAGAACTTTTGAAAACCAGTATCATGGTGCAATTTAAAAATAATACAAATATTATGTTTTATTTGTAGGCACCTTTCTGCATACTCAAGGAAACTGGTCAGAATAACGGGAGGAATTGCTAATTGCTAAAAAATAAAAGGTCCATTAAAATGATTAATAAACAAACAAAGTGAATTAACCATTAGAAAGAAAGAATATGCTATTCTCAACAGAGAGGTTTTGAGTTTGAATCCACACAAAAAAGGATGTCAAATAGATGTCAATTTCCATGATAATATACTGTACACTCAAAAGTTACAGAAATGTATTTTTTCCATTTGTAGTCCTTTGTATCAAGTTAAAAATCAACAAATATAGCTATTGGAAACTCAAATTGCTGCAGAACATGCTAATGACTACAATAATATTTTAGATTATAGATGAACCTGAGCTTCTGGACTAGAAAGGACAACAGAACCACTGTATCAACAGTACTTGACCCAGGGGTCTTGCCCTTAATTAGGGACGAACAATCATTAGAAAATATCTCAGCTCCTAACCTCTGAGCTCATAAAAATGCAAGCCACAGTTTGACCGAGTTCTTAGAAAGCACTAATTTAATTGGAGGCACGCAGGACTTGAGAGGAGTCGTAGGAATCAAGTCATGTTTCAGTCCCTTAGATTACTTCCAGAACTGTTGGCCCTAACTTCTTTCACTCCAGATGACCATGAATGACCATCAGTGGAGAAAGATCATATTTTGTACAAACGTCCTGGTCTTGGTAACAATCACCAGATCCATACTTCATGTTATTACTTTTGGTCTCTGATCCAAGGTGACAGTTGCTTGGGACTGTTATGTATGTGAACCAAAATACAATTTTGGTTGTTTTGATAATCAATAAATAAATGCAGATGAGATTCAGAGATGACATTGACCAAGAGTACTTTAATTGCATTTGTAGTGTAGCAGAACATTTCGAGAAACAAATATACCTTCTACACACACATAATAAAAATGAATACAGTATGTTTATAGTATTGCAACTCTTATCGAAAACCCAATACGTTTTCCACTGTTGTTGGTTAAAAGTCACGTCAGGTTAGAGTATAGGAAAATTATGTTAATAAATATAAATGTATGCATGCACAACTTGAGCAAAAGTCCGTAACATAGAACAACAAGGTGAAATGGAATAAAATATATGCCTTAATCACCCTTTTGGGGGCAATCAGTGCTTGAAGAAAAACAATTCCTACAATGTTCGAAGAATAATAATAATTGTCCAAATTGTCTTAGACGCTAAGAAACTAAGGAGTCTAGCCCAACCACTGATTTGATTAATTCATTTCTATGAATTAATGTCAGGGCTGCACGGTGGATGGGTGGTTAGAAAGGCCACACAGCCAGGAGATCCGAGTTCGATTCCATCGATTCACATCTCTGTGTGCAGTTTGACTGTTCTCCTTGTTCGTGCGTGGGTTTTCTCCGGGTACTCCAGTTTCCTCCCACATTCCAAAAACATGCTAGGTTAATTGGCCACTCCAAATTGTCCATAGGTATGAATGTGAGTGTGAATGGTTGTTTGTCTATATGTGCCCTGTGATTGGCTGGCGACCAGTCCAGGGATAGGCTCCAGCATGCCCGCGACCCTCATGAGGATAAGCGGTAGAAAATGAATGAATGAATAAAGAGCTATGTCCCGAGCCTGATATCAGGAGTCACATTTGGATATGCCGTTTTAAAAGTTGCGACAACTCACGTGTCTGTGTGTGTTTCTGTGCATACACACACACACACAATTCACTTGTCACATGGATATGCATGCACACAGACACATGACAGCCTGCTGCATGGATCAAAGGCCCCACACAGTCAGGAGTTTACAGTAGAAAGGGAAGCTCAAGTGTCCTCGTGTAGACCCAAGTAGCCTTTTTACTCAATATGCATCCAGTCCCATCTGACCACCACAGTGGTTTCCCCGACTTTGTTTTGTTTTCTTTATCTGTCGGGTGCTCTTTTGTTGGATGTCTGTGCTGTAAATCTTGCAGTTCTCTTTATTGGTTTCAAGGCTGAGTGTTATTTTGAATGCCGTTGATGTAGCCAGTGCAATCTGTGAGGGTTGAAATGATTTCAGTGTAACACGCAATCACGCAAGCTCTCTTCAATCCTGTTCCAACTCCAAATTCAGACTGTCCTCCCATTGCATTCTGACAGGCTTGCTACAACACAAAACACATTTGCATAGTTTTTCTACAACATACTGTACAAGGTTTGGCTTACAAGTACAACTTTTGGTTTTGGTTCATCCAGTAAATGGTAGTAAATCTCTGAAGTGTTTGAAGGCTGGATGTTGATCAGGTTATATTCTTGTTTCCCATATGGGACGGGAATATTGCTTCATGAATTATCGCCATCTTCCTCCCTGTAAAGGATCCCTTAGAGTGCTTAGGGCTCGCAAAATCCTGTCCGCAATTTATGATAGTTTCCACTATTACTGGAAAGACATCTGCCTCCAAACAAGGTAACCTCTCAACACCCTAAAAGCATTCCTGAAGAGACAAGAGTCACTGTGTGTGTGTCCGTGCGTGGGCTTGTCACTCCATCTTGCAGCGATATGACTGCATTCATGTTGGGAGAGTGAATTATGACTAGGTCAGTCTATTCTTAGCAGCGTTTTACACTGTTTGGGTTTAGATTTTGCTTTCTGAATTCCATTATAATTGGGGATCTCTAGGGATGGAACCTCACAAGGTTAACGCCCACTAAAAATATCTGTGACTGATAAACACACGCACATTCTCACGCAGCGACACAATGGTGCACGCTGGTTTCCAAGAGGGATTTTTGGTACATAAAAGTAACCATGCCACGCCTGTCACATCAAATCAGAAATCAGCACTAGTCCTGTTTACTGACTAATCCCAGCAAATTGGCATGTCTTGCTCTTGCACAAGTCCGTTAAATCAAACAGCATTTTATACATCATTTTAAAACACAGTCCCCTGTTCCAAAAGAAAAGAAAAAAGTTCTAGAACAGGGGTCTCAAAAACGCGGCCCGCGGGCCAAATGTGGCCCGCAAGACACTAGTTTGAGGCCCCCGCCTTGATATGAAAGTTTAATGTTAGTTTGATATGGATGCTGTATGGTATCATGTACCCAGAAAAAATTATTACGTTTGATTAATGTTCATGTTAAAGGTTAAATAACTGTTAATAGTTATCCTCCCTATCCGTGTGGAAGTGGTAAGTTTTTGGCTATTTAAGTTTAAAGGAAATAACTTGAAGGCTACCGTTTAGGTCGCTAGCTCTCTAGTTTGCGAGTTAGCATGTGTCTCAAGACCCTGCAGTTGCGCAATATGTTGTAAATAAAAAGAGTATAAATGTGACTATAGTCGTGTTTTGTCATGTCTACAGGGCTCTAATAATGCTTTGTTCATTTTAATCTGAAAAAAATAATTTGTCTACCCACCAACTATATGTGGTTTCTTAAGTTTTTATTATTTGCCGGTTTATTATTATTATTATATTTATTTATTTATTACTGATTGATTGGTTTTCTTTATTCTTGTTTTGTTTATTTATTTTTCATCTTATTTTGTGTAGAAAAATAAAAAGTAAGATATTTGAGAACAGTGGAATGTTTTATCAGAGCTTTTATTGTAGAAAATCGAAACCAAAGCAAAATGTATTCATTTTTCAGTTTTTAATAAATGCGTTTTTTTGGGGTTTTTTTTGGAAAACCTGATGCGGCCCAGTCTCGCCCAGACCCTAGCTCCAGTGACCCCCAAGTAAATTGAGTTTGAGACCCCTGTTCTAGAAGGAACCATTTACCAATATACAATTACACTCAAATTACCAGAACAGTCTTGCCTTTGGTTTTGAGAAGGTGCTTAAACCAGTTTTGATATTCAGAAGAATATATATACACTTCTATATAAAGAGTACAAATACAGCATCCCTTTACTATATATATACACTTCTATATAAAGAGTACAAATACAGCATCCCTTTACTGCACATGTGATTAACAAGTCTTAAAGTGTATTCTAAATTTAATTGAAATCAAGTGGAGCAATAAGGGTACAAAGGCTGACGTGAGACTGACGACTGGTTCAAATTAACAACCTGGCAACTGAATTTTGAACTAACAATAAGTAATTTAGAGCAGATTGGCTGAGACAGGCGGAGAGGGCGTTACAGTCATTTAGACAAGAGACCGTGAACGTGTGAATTAAGAGGTGAAGGTCAGTAGGAGGCCGCGGGGCACAGAAATATGGCTATTTGAAAAAAACATTTTTTTTTCACAATTCTCAAAGTGAAGATTTCAACAAGTCATAATTGTGTGCGTGGACCGTCTATTTGGAACATTATATCATTATCTTTCATTCAGTGCTGAGGAATGGTGCTGTCAAAATAAATTAAAGATGCTTCATATTGGCTTTCTTACCCATACCTGATATATGACATATGAAAGGAAAGGTATACAAAAACGTGGTGAGACCAGCCATGTTGTTTGGAGACATTGCAACTGAGGAAAAGACAAGAAGCAAAACTGGAGGTAGCAGAGATGAGGATTCTGAGGTTCACAGTGGGAGTGACCAGGATGGATAGGATTAGGAACGAATACATCAGAGCGACATTACATGTTAGAGGGCTTGGAGATAAAGTCAGAGAGGCCAGACTGAGATGGTTGGGACATGTTTGGTCCAGAGGAGAGATAGTGAATATATTGGTAGAAGGATGCTGCGTTTAGAGCTGCCAGGTAGGAAGCGTAGAGGAAGACCAAAGAGGATGTTTATGGATGTAGTGAAGGAGGACATGAGGGTAGTTGGTGTGAGAGAAACATTTGCTGTGGCGACCCCTGAAGGGAAAAGCCGGGAAAAAAAGAACACAGAGAATCGAATCCAGGTCTTACTGTGTGGCCGACATGCATAACATAATTAAATTGCTTTTTTTTAACTAGTAAAAAAATGTGCTCAATGCACTCAGTGTGGGGTCGGGAACAGAGTAATACAACAGGTTGGTCTAACAGCAGGCTATTTACACAGTACATGTTTGTGCGGCACCACACACCTTGAAGCACCTCTTCCTGGGTGTTAGCACAGTAAAATAACACATGGTTGCGCCTCAGCTTGACCCCGCATCATCTGTCTGCTCTGGGTCATGAACTTTACCTTTTATTGTCTTTTTCGGTGAATGACGCTGTGTTTTACATGATATATTGTTGTGTTCCCTGGTTTCCTCCCACATTCCAAAAACATGCTAGGTTAATTGGCGACTCCAAATTTTCCATAGGTTTGAATGTGAGTGTGAATGGTTGTTTGTCTATATGTGCCTTGGGATTGGCTAAAAAATATTAAAAAATATGATATTGGGCTGCACGGCGGTCGAGTGGTTAGCACACAGACCTCACAGCTAGGAGACCAGTGTTCAATTCCACCCTCTGCCATCTTTGTGTGGAGTTTGCATGTTCCCCCCGTGCATGTGTGGGTTTTCTTCGGGTACTCCGGTTTCCTCCCACATTCCAAAAACATGCTAGGTTAATTGGCGACTCCAAATTGTCCATAGGTATGAATGTGAGTGTGAATGGTTGTTTGTCTATATGTGCCTTGGGATTTTGTAGCGACCAGTCCAGGGTGTACCCCGCCTCTCGCTCAAAGACAGCTGGGATAGGCTCCAGCATACCCGCGACCCTGGTGAGGATAAGCGGCTTAGAAAATAAATGAAAAAACAAGTCAGAGTCAAGTTTATTTACTGTGCATCATCTTGACTATAAGAACTACAAGAAAGTACATAGCACATCATATAAACACCTGTATGTAAGTTTGAAGATGTATTGATTTCATGAAGGTACATGTAGGCTGGTAATTGAACTTGTTAAAGAATGTGAAGCTTTGCTGTGCTTCACTATCGGGGGAATACACTGATCCCATTTAATGTAGGAACAGCTGTTGGGGATCACCGTCTTAACTGCTCGCCATATGTGTAGTAGCCAAAGAAGCACAGCCTTTCTTGTAACAACAGACTGGCTATAAAAGAGCATGTGCTTCTAAAAAAAAAAGATGTTGACTTTCGTAGTCAGATCAGTTGATAGATGACAAGAAAAAGTCCACTTCATATTTATATTTTCAAATAAGTATGCGGAGAGAACAGGTACCATCTGTTCTCTTGAATACAAATAAGTCATGTTTCTGCTTTGCGTATATTAATAGTACCTTTTGAATCAATTTGACTTTGTTTTGTCAAGCCAAAATGATGTTCCTGCCAGCAAATCTTTGGTCAACAAGTACATGTCAAACAGTACATGGTTGTAAGTTACATTTTATAATAGCTGTCAGAATGACCTGAGAATGGAAAGTTCATTCATTCATTTTCTACCGCTTTTTCCTCACGAGGGTCGCGGGGGTGCTGGAGCCTATCCCAGCTGTCTTCACAGGGCACTTATAGACAAACAACACTTATAGACAAACTCACATTCATACCTATGGACAATTTGGAGTCGCCAATTAACCTAGCATGTTTTTGGAATGTGGGAGGAAACCGGAGTACCCGGAGAAAACCCACGCATGCACGGGGAGAACATGCAAACTCCACAGAGAGATGGCCGAGGGTGGGATTGAACCCTGGTCTCCTAGCTGTGAGGTCTGCGCGCTAACCATTTGTCCGCCGTGCCGCCAGAATGGAAAGTTATAGTTCTCTTTTAGACCATGATCAAACGAGGCTTTTACTTCATCCCAACAGCCCACGTAGAAGTTAGAGCTGCAACGTTATGAAATGATCTCCATCAATAGGAATAACAAAAGTGAAGTAGGAGTGGTAAAGATGGTAAAGTTAGGTAAGGTTAATTGTTTATATGGACTCCAAAGTCAAGTATTGAAATGTTTGAATTGGATTAAATCAACCTTCACAGACATTATTAGCCCAAATATAATATTCAAATGAGGACTGAGGACGAGCACTCATTGTCGGACACACTTTGTCAGAAGCAATGCTGGTGCTGTGGAGCTCAGAAGCTGTATGTGAGGGCGCCACGTTTTCGAACTGCAGACAATCTTGGCAGAACATCGGTTTTTTTTGGGACACTGTGTTCCAGACAGTGAGCATTGTGGTTCTCCTTCCATGGACGCACAGCATGTCCGACATTTACGTATGTACCTTTCCCGGTAAGAGCACGCTGCTACTGGCTTCAGCAACAATTTGGCGGATATTTGACAGGTTCACAAAAACAGTCCCGTGTGAAATGCCGTTGGCATATTAAAATATTTTCCTCTGGCGCCAATAACTTCTGACTGAGCTTGCCTTGTAAACAGAGAAGCAGAACTTTGAGGAGAGTGGAGGAAAAAGACAGAGAGTGTATCACACCTACAGTCACGCCCATAAGGAAGCCCACCTTTTTGTGACATCACAAAGGAACAGTTTTGCAACGCACTCTGAAACCAAGCGTTTTGAGCCGTCCCAAGCTTCTTTCAGGGCTCATCTCCAAATTTGCAAACCACATTATCTGAAACTTTGGCTTCATTTAACATGAGAATACAACATTCTAACTACATTTATGATTCAGAAAAGTAGAAAAAGCATAATAAGTCCCCTTTAAGTGAAAATTGAATGTTGAATTTCCATGGTCACATCAACATGAGTCACAATTAAACTTGGGGGACTTTGTAATTTAAAATGATTATTGTTCACTTGACATAAATTGCGTATTCAAAGACGACTTCATTTAGGGATTATGTGAAATTGATACACAAGATCAGACCAGAGGATGTTCCCGTCCTGAGCATTTTCTTTGATACAAAATGCTTCCAGATGAATGTGTTTATATCAGTTTGAGTAAGTGCATTTCCCTCTCAGCCCAGTTTTTCTTTTGTGAACACCTTCTTCCAGTTATGTTATGCCTTGTACTCCTCATTCGACAACCCCCTCACAGATAAACATACTGTATAGCGTGCTGATAATATGGCATAGTTTATGGAAGGGGTACATTTTACAACATTAAAACATTGTGGGTTTGACACAGAGGGGTACAGTGATTATAAGACCTGTGGGGTTCAGGGGTAACAAGAGTGTGTGTTGCTTCACTGTGTTGCGAAATGGAGCAGTTAATGAAGCTGGTATGACTCTGGGTGACATTTGTGTGAAAATAAATGGGCAAAATCTTTTGACACTGTGTTTCCAGAGCTCTATGGCAGTGTATAGCAAAATATGTTATGGTCCTGACTCACTATCTTGACACCAGTCATCTGTTAGTGAGCACAGAGGTTATCAGGCGGTTTGGTTGTGGGACTCATTATGACAGTGGGCAAAATTATTATTTTGTCAACTAAAATTACTCAAATGTCTTATATTTAATCAAAAGATCATTTTCTTGAGCTAATATTGGCTCCTGTTGCACAAAATCCTTGAAATTGTTACAAACGGTTAAGGAGAGCAAGCTAGTAATCATTCATTCATTCATTTTCTACTGCTTTTTCCTCACGAGGGTCGCGGGGGGTGCTGGAGCCTATCCCAGCTGTCTTCGGGCGAGAGGCGGGGTACACCCTGGACTGGTCGCCAGCCAATCACAGGACACATATAGACAAACAACCATTCACACTCACATTCATACCTATGGACAATTTGGAGTCGCCAATTAACCTAGCATTTTTTTGGAAAATGTGGGAGGAAAGCCGGAGTACCCGGAGAACACGGGGAGTACACGGGAAGAACATGCAAACTCCACACAGAGAAGGCCGAGGGTGGAATTGAACCCTGGTCTCCTAGCTGTGAGGTCTGCGAGCTAACCACTCGTGCCGTGCCGCCCAAGCTAGTAATCAGTTGATAAAAAAAAAAGAAAAACCCTAATCTGTATTATGGAAAGCAGGAAGTGAACAAATGTAACAGTTACTGATTGTAAAAATAGCAGATGGAGGGGTAGGATTTAATAAGCTTTGCTTCTTCCTACTCCTTTTGGACATGTGGAACTGTGAACTGATGCATGTTCAAATGAAATAAAACTATTACCATTACCATTACCATTGATCGATATCGAAATATCAATACTTCATACTCTGAAGTAAATTCTGAAATCAAATAGTGATACTTTTGATATGTTAGCTATAGGATTGTGTCCTTTGTTTTGTTTTTTAGCTTGGTTACACTGTAAATCAGCCCACTACCTCAGTATACTTAAGGGTTTAAAATACATTAATAAATGACTATGATGTCTTGTATTACTTATACTATGATTTGAAATACTGTACACTAAATTGACCAAAGACGTTAGGTGAATTTGCACATAGAATCGGATCAGTATTGCCGATACCAGTGTTTTTACCCATTATCAGCTCAGAAATAAAATCAAGGGCCCCCACACTGCAGCAATGTTTACTTCTGTAAACACGGGGAAATGTGAGCGATGTTGTGCTTTTGCGCATGCACGTCACTTTTCAGACGCTTTACGTTCATATTAGCATGTTGGATTTCTGTGGTAATGTGAACGACCACATAAAAAAATCGGATTTCGCCAAAAAAAAAATCTGAATTGTGCATTATAAGGTGCAGGGTGAAAGTACATCGCCTATGTTGCTGAGTGGAAACAATGGTTTAAAATAAAGTAAAACTTGCAAGACATCTAAGCACACATGCACGAATATTGTTTGCTATTTTATCTTCACTCATAGACAAAATAATGAGGCAACATTCCCATAAATACTATCTTTTGTAGAGCCATAACTACAACATGAGCTCAGCTATTCATTGCATCCTCATAAGAATGTCTTATGTTATATGTTATGATAAAAGCTAATTAGAGACAGTGTTTTGCTGTTCTTTTTCTTCCCCATAACTCTCCCAGAGCTCTTGCTTGATTCATTGCACTACAGATGCACAGGCAGACAAACATAACTTTTTTATGCACGCAAATGTATGTTTGTGCTTGCACACGCCCAAGTGATGTCTATATTTGGTTTCATCTTTATAAGTAAAGTAGATAACATTAATCATGGTTGTGTCGCCTGCTCTGTCTTTTTAGGATGAATGGCTTTTTAATGGGTGGGAGTAGTCTAGCTGGGACCAAGAGGAAGAAGTGACGTTCCTTCAATGAGTTTCTATTAGTTCCTAACTCATCAGCAGCTCCATCTGTCTTTGTATGGCAGGTTATTGGTATTGATGTGTTGTATGGCATCACATTACAGTGTTGTGACTTTTTTTTGTAACATTGTCTTTTTCAAATGATTGAATGAATTTCACATTCATACCTATGGACAATTTCTCCAATTAACCAAACATGTTTTTGGAATGTGGGAGGAAACTGGAGTACCCGGACCAAACCCATGCATGCACAGGGAGAACATGCAAACTCCACACAGAGAATCGAATCCCGGCCCTCAGAATCTCAACATCAACATCAACATCAATATCAACATGCTAACCACTCATCCGCTGTGCAGCTACACTAAACAATATTAACAAAACACAAATCAATATAATTATGTACTTAAAGCTTTTTAGTCATTCTTCAAGGCTGAATGTTCTGCCAAGGAGAAACCTCTTGAGGAGATGGATAAATCCTGGTTTTCTCCTTCACTAAATGTAGTTATTTATTATTTTCTGAAGGCAGAAAAGGTTAGAGTTGCACTTAATTCTCTTGGTAGTCTAGTATGATTATAATAATAAAAAATACGATATTGGGCTGTACAGCGGTCGAGTGGTTAGCGCACAGACTTCACAGCTAGGAGACCAGGGTTCAATTCCACCCTCGGCCATCTCTGTGTGGAGTTTGCATGTTCTCCCCGTGCATGTGTGGGTTTTCTCCGGGTACTCCGGTTTCCTCCCACATTCCAAAAACATGCTAGGTTAATTGGTGACTCCAAATTGTCCATAGGTATGAATGTGAGTGTGAATGGTTGTTTGTCTATATGTGCCCTGTGATTGGCTGGCGACCAGTCTAGGGTGTACCCTGCCTCTTGCCCGAAGACAGCTGGGATAGGCTCCAGCACCCCCGCGACCCTTGTGAGGATAAGCGATAGAAAATGAATGAATGAATGTAAATACGATATTCCAGTCATTATTTTGAGCAACATGACAATTAAGAAATAAATGATCAACTGTATTAATTTATCGAACTGGGTTCTAATTTCGTGCCACAATGAAACACAAAATAAACAAACAAAATAAACTCTTATTTGGTGGGTTTTTCGAATTGCCCTTTCCACAAGAGTCCATGGTGCTGCCTTCACAATGTGCTTTTAATCAACACATATCTTGAGTTGCGTGAGAGTTTTTCATATCTCATACACTCTTGTAAATCACAATTGAACAGTAGTAACTCAAGAGAATCAACCCCCAAACATGTCTGCTTCCAATTTAGGCCCACAAGTCGTGCCAAGGCAGTGTCAGGCTCCGAGACCACCTCTCTGTGCAGATTTACTAGCCTCAACAACTCTGCGGGCCGTAGGAACACCTGCATAACACAACTCACACCTATGCAGTTGAGGGCGAATGTGGTCTCTCGAGGTTTGCGTGTAGGGGAGATTAGCGTGTTGATGTAGAGATGGGAAACACCATATAATGATGTCCCAAAAAAAAAGCAAAAAAGGAAAATGATGAATGACCATGCATCTAATTTCGGTTGCAGTTGAACAATGTGTCTGCTCAACAATTGTGGTCTTAGCATATCCTTAACGTCATTCATGAGAAACTGGTCAAACTGGCCTCAAATGTTGGAGACACTTTTCAAATTTCCGAGGAACGCAGTTTATGTATTTGATACTGAAGTCTGTTTCCGCGTCAGTGAACCAATAGATACAGATGTGAAGTCACAAGCGATGGTCCACACTGTCCATGTTATTTCAGGTTCTATCTTCATTGGTTAAGTAGCCTCACACAACAAGTACAAAGGGATGAAATATAAAAGATAAAGTTTTGGTGAGAGCATCGTGGTGTATTTGGTTAGCATATACTTCCAGGAAAAAAGACTTTGTTGCTTATGCTGGTGCCATGACGACCTTGCATAATTACAGTGGTGTGAAAAAGTGTTATTAGTCAATGACAACACGACTTAATACAAAGTGCAGTTTTTTAATTACATTATAAATTAAATTATAAAAAAGACTGCACGGCGGTCTAGTGGTTAGCACGCAGGCCTCACAGCTAGGGGACCAGAGTTCAGTTCCACCCTCGGCCATCTCTGTGTGGAGTTTGCACGTTCTCCCCGTGCATGCGTGGGTTTTCTCCGGGTACTCCGGTTTCCTCCCACATTCCAAAAACATGCTAGGTTAATTGACGACTCCAAATTGTCCATAGGTATGAATGTGAGTGTGAATGGTTGTTTGTCTATATGTGCCCTGTGATTGGCTGGCGACCAGTCCAGGGTGTACCCCGCCTCTTGCCCGAAGACAGCTGGGATAGGCTCCAGCACCCCTGCGACCCTCGTGAGGATAAGCGGTAGAAAATGAATGAATGAATGAATAATGTAGAGCCCTGTGATATAAATAAAGCTGACTGATAGCCTGCTGGTTAGGCCAATAATGGATGTGAATCCATCACAATGACTTTTAGTAACATCAATAATCATCCTAAAGTAGGAACAGTGGGTGGTACACTCATGTTTGCTTATTTCATTTCAGCTCTGGCACAGATTCAGGCCACCTTGAAGAATCTGAAAGCCATTATTCATTTGTGTACTCGGTATGTATAACATATCTCACATGATATTGCCTCACATAAAGATAGTGTGATGAGACTAAAGAGTTGCAGGGGAGGCATCAGTATTGAGATATTGTGTGAGAGGGAGAGAACTGATACTAACAGAGGTTCAACAAGCCTTCCCACCAAGACGTCTCAATTACAGCCAGCTCCACATATGTCATTCACATGGACGTATTTGGTTTCACAGAAACAAAGACAAACAATGTGATGTAATTCCGGGAGGCCGTCTATCCATCTGAAGTTACCCTCATGATGGTCTGGCACACTTTTGCATGCTACACAGGATTAAGGAATAGAAGGTTCTGAACACAAACTTCCCTCCTTTGTCTCCTTCACACACATATCTAATTTGCATAGTAGGGTCACGCACACATAGAGCTGCTGACTGCGGCCTCTTAAAAGAACCCGACAATAAAAATAAATGTGATTTTGACTTGATAGAGGTTTCTTTCATTGTATTGTTTGTTTGTCTCCATAAAATGGGCTTGTCTTGGATGTTAGAAACAAGTCGAGTTGGAGTCATTGTGACCATGTCATTACGTCTGAAGCCATTATGTTCTTTGCTTTGTTTTATTGGTAAAAGTGTTGATAGCGATAGGCAGCATGTGATTCCACATGTCCTTGGCCGTTTACCAATAATAAAAAGAAAATTAGAATAAGAAAATGATAAGACGGTTACCTGTTATTAAATAGCTTTTCCATTATTATTTTGAAAAGTGTGGTAATAAAGAAGTTAAAATAAAAGTTAAGGTAGTTAGTAAATTGATTGTTTTGAAGGTTGCCACGACATTAGCTATTTTTATTTTGTTGGGAAATGATCAATTACTGATGTACGTCAACTGTTGTGTAATCTCATTAACACCTTCTCAATTCCATTACAATCAGTTGGTATTTTTGCTTTGCATTTGTTGACAATATGAATTAATTTCTCTTTTGTCACATCAAAGCCTTGGATTCAGTAGGATTCAATATTGATCAATGAAATATTTTTGTAGTTAGAGCGTAGAAAACCTGTTTATGACTGCCTGAATATTTTTTTTTACATTTATTAGAGCTTTGTAGACATGAAATAACACCCCTATAGTCACATTTACGCCTTTACACACTATTATTCTTTGGTTACAACACATTGTAGACACTACATAATATTCATTCATTCATTCATTTTCTACCGCTTTTTCCTCACAAGGTGCTGGAGCCTATCCCAGCTGTCTTTGGGCGAGAGGCGGGGTACACCCTGGACTGGTTGCCAGCCAATCACAGGGCACATATAGACAAACAACCATTCACACCCACATTCATACCTATGGACAATTTGGAGTCCCCGGAGAAAACCTGGAGAAAACCCACGCATGCACGGGGAGAACATGCAAACTCCACACAGAGATGGCCGAGGGTGGAATTGAACCCTGGTGTCCTTGCTGTGAGGTCTGCGCACTAACCACTCGACCGCCGTACCACCCACACTACATAATTTGTAGTGTATAATTTTACATATACAATATTGGACACAATTATTTTATATTGTTGTTGTGTCTCATTAAATTAGCTGTGATAATATTAATTTCTGAATGCTTCATTTGAGTTTGAGACCTAGAAGAGGCAAATCAGCGCCATCTAATGACACAAGAGTAAGGCGATAAATGAGTGAAGCTCATTAAATGAGATCATTGTAAAGTAATTATCCCCTGACACCAATCATGACAGATCTTTGGCAATCTACCTCCAACTCTCACGCTATCACACTGATGTCATTTAAGCTTTTCCAAGGGGCTTATTATGTCCAACACAAACAATAAAAGACTTTCATCACGTTATGCGCTGTTAGAAAACAAACAGGTATGTAAACATGGGAAATAAGCATATAATTATACTTATTAAAGGGACTTAACTCCCTCAAATAAGCAACTCTGGATGTCTTCTGACAAGTGATGAGCCCGTGACATGAAAAGTGCAGACCACCACTATACAGCTTTTATTCATCGTCTGGCCACCTGCATCTTTGCATGCTTGTGCCAGTTAAGACATAAAGCAAATGAAAGCCAGACATGCGCTTTGGGGTCTGGTGAGTTATAAGGAGGATGTGTAACAGGAAGGCAGCACACTCCCCGTGCACTGTACACAACAGTCATTAGGCAACCCATCTGTTCAATGCTTGCATGCTAAGCTGTAATTTTCAAAGCCTGGTGAATGTGTTTGTGTGTTTGCTTGCATGTATGCAAGAGGCCAATGGTGGCTTTCGGCTCGGAGCAGATCAGATGCTTGAGCATGTGTTTCTGCTGTCTGATATTCTCTCGATTTTCTCTATAGCACACAAGTAAAGACGTTTGATTGTGTCTTCCCCCCAAGTCAGTCACGGAAATGGAATTTTGAACACACATACACTCACATTGACACATAGACACTGCATCATGCACCCATATTTTGTAGGTAAACATCTCCAGATTGATGAGGCTGAGTGGAATTCCCGCCTTTGTGGGAAAAGTGCTCAGAGCCATTTGTAAGCCCTCTTCGCCGTCGCCTCTTAACTCTTAACAGATTGTAAACCTCAGGATTTGTATATTCAGTTACTCTATTAAAGTTCTTGGGACCTCTCTGCAGGTCATTACAACCCCCAAAACTACAATTTCACATGACAACCTCACAAAACACAATATAATCATGCTTCTCAAGCCCGGCTCTGAAACCTTTACTCTTATCTTCAAACACGATACACACTTGGCCTGTTACCTATACAGTATATACGTATGTGGTCAGAGAATTTGGTCATGAATTGAATTCCATCCATCCATTTTCTGTACCGCTTATCCTCACGAGGGTCGCTGACATGCTGGAGCCTATCCCAGCTGTCTTCGGGCGAGAGGCGGGGCACACCCTGGACTGGTCGCCAGCCAATCACATGTAAACAAACAACCATTCACACTCACATTCATACCTATGGTCACCATTTAACCTAGCATGCATGTCTACAGAGTTCCCAGAAAAAACCTGCGTGCTAACCACTAATCCACCATGCAGCCCTCATGAATTAAATTATGTTCCTAAAATCACTACTCCGTATTAAATTTAAAATAATATTCATTAGAGAGGAACTATTCTGTACTATGCAGCTATTTGTGTAGAATTGTTTCCACGTTACAATGGGAAGTGTCTCATATTACTAGTTTCTATTTATGAGTTATTATATTCTCAGTTTGTGTTAATGTGTGACTGCTGTGTTTGACGAAATGCGGTACATATCTAAAAGATAGATAGCAACGAGTGGGCTGTTTTGCAGAAGGCGGGGAAAACAAAACAAATAGTTTATAGACACGTAAACACTTGCAGTATCAAAGAAATGGCAAAGGCTTTAGTGAAAAAAAAAAAAACACTGCTCAAGTTACTGAATTTTTCTCCCAATTACAGCAATCTTTATTTCCCAGAATTGTACTTTGTTACAATTTAATGTTTGGGGCACTCTGAGACAGATATCAAAGTGATCTGGTAATGGTGATGGTCAGGGTAACGGTAATGGATCTCTCTATCCCTTGGAATGGAAAGTTATTATTTGTGACGGTCTGGAAAGATCTCACATGGCTCCGAGTTCAAAATAGATGAAGTAGAAGAGTAAACAAAGTTGATGCTAATGGATGAAAGTGATATCTTTAATATGACCGCTGGCATAATAGATGAGCTGTGTGAATAGGGCTACTACCTACCGCCTGCCTGCCATCCACAATGTGTTTATATTAATTGACTTGTCATTATACCTGTGTCATTTCTCGAGGTTTTCCCTGCAAATCATAAAGGAATGTTTACTGAGGTGTTTGCTTTATTCATGAAAGGAAAGGAAGGATGCCAACATCTGCTGTGTAAGGACACCATTAATGACAAAGGCATCTGGAGTGTTAAATATACCACAGTGAGTACTAATTTGGTTTATTCTCATTTACAGTGTCTTTTGTGTTGAAATGACTCAACAGAGTGGACTGCAGAGCACTGTCACTACTCGGAAACACTATCTGTTCTGCAAGGCCTACGTCACTTCCCTAATTCGCAATTTTTACAAAGATTCTGCAATGTCGATGCTGTGATATTTGAATGTGAATGACCATAAGTGGAGTGCAAAGATACATTTGTCCGTGTACCAGCAGCTGTTTAGCGGTTTTCTTCTAAACAGAGAAATGCCATCCATAGATCCATCCAAACATATCTTGCAAGCATTTGTTTTTGTCTATGCCAGTGCAGCATTGACAGTGTTTCAGTACCAAAAAACTTGTCAATTAATTTACACAACCAGGAAATTCATTCATTCATTCATTTTCTATCTCTTTTTCTCACGAGGGTCGTGGGGGTGCTGGAGCCTATCTCAGCTGTCTTCGGGCAAGAGGCGGGGTACAACCTGGACTGGTCGCCAGCCAATCACTGGGCACATATAGACAAACAACCATTCACACTCACATTCATACCTATGGACAATTTGGAGTCGCTAATAAACCTTAAGCATGTTTTTGGAATGTGGGAGGAAGCCGGAGTACCCAGAGAAAACCCACACATGCACGGGGAGAACATGCAAACTCCACACAGAAATGGCCGAGGGTGGAATTGAACTCTGGTCTCCGAACTGTGAGGCCTGCGTGCTAACCACTCGACCGCCGTCAAATTCATGCATTCATTCAATCATTCATTTTCTACCACTTTTCCTCATGAGGGCTGCGGGGGTGCTGGAGCCTATCCCAACTGTCTTCGGGCAAGAGGCGGGGTAAACCCTGGACAGGTCGCCAGCCAATCACAGGGCACATATAGACAAACAACCATTCACACTCACATTCATACCTATGGACAATTTGGAGTCACCAATTAACCTAGCATGTTTTTGGAATGTGGGAGGAAACCGGAGTACCCGGAGAAAACCCACATATGCACGGGGAGAACATGCAAACTCCACACAGAGATGGCTGAGGGTGGAATTGAACTAGGGTCTCCGAACTGTGAGGCCTGCGTGCTAACCACTCGACCGCCGTCAAATTCATGCAGTAATTTTACATTGAATTTTTAAAATAAAGTCAAATGTATACTGTATATCCAAACATCTATGAATTGGGAATTGTGTCCATACAGTATCGTGTCTAAGTCATAATCTTTTTGATGGCTGCGGTAAAGGCGTATGACACAACAAAGGCAAGACGGCAGTAAAACAGACAGAACAAATATGATGAACGATGGGCAGATCATAGCTGGAGGGGAAAGACTAAGAATATTTCATGGGTGTCGTCATGCTTGTTTTTCCAGGTTGTATTAAAGTAGGACAGAGGAAGGGGACCCCGTTTCTGACAATGACTTTTAAGAAGTAGCACATAAAGAAAAGGACAGTCTTGGAAGTCAGCTCATGTGGAACATTCTGGAGTTCTGTGCTGTTTGCATGACTTGTCCTGCTTAGAGTTCTGAAGCAACAACAAAGTCTCAGTGATTCCCTTTTGCTTTGACTGTGTGATATCATTATGTCTAATTGTTCTGGTATTTTAGTTGTCAGAAAACACAGATGTGTCTGACTTCACATCTGCAATCTTTTTTTAACTGGTGAGAGATGTGGAGCCACCTTCTGATGAGTGTTATCTTGTCGTTTTATTGCTTTAAACAATCAGGCTCAAACCACAACATTACGCACTGAACTGAACAATCTAACAATGAGCAACACAAGCACTGTTTTTACAGATATAATGATATGTTTTGATGCTATCCGATAATACCGTGCTTTTTATTAACTCGGCCACATATGGTTAGTTTATCTGTCAACAGGCAAGAAGGACTGCACAAAAATGATTTACAGGAAACTGAAAGTGTGAGTAATAGGCCAAAGACGACAGCTTTCATCTTTGTAAGATTCCTTATGATTGTAATTGTATTTTCTTCTCGAGTCTAAAAAACTATTGTATTCGGTTTTCATCAGACATTTTGGCCCAAATTTTGCCTCAGTTCTCATACAATCTCAGTTCTTATAATGTGGCGCCTAACAAACTCTTACAGGGGAACTGTACTTTTGGGGGAAATTTTGCCCATCATTCACAATCCTTATATGAAGCATGAACACATATTTCTGTGCATAATAATGGCAGAAAACAAGTAAATAAGAGCTAGCTAACAATGCACGTCATTGGGACACATCTATTTTGACAATGATGCAAGAATAACATTGATGATATTGTGTAATGCTTACATGAACACACATTTCTTTCCCTTTTCTGTGCATTCTAGCGCAAGAAAACAACTTAATATGAGCTAGCTAACAATGGACGTCATAGGAAATACGTATTTTGAAGCTAAAAAAAAAATCTCAAAAAACACCAACAATGTTACCACCAAGCTCCACTGATACTGCTTTTGTAGCAGCTAACACGAAAAAACATATTTATCTGGTTGACTAACAACCAGGTCTTGCTACAAAGTCTCAACAAGATACTTGTTTGCTGTCAGCGGTTTTTAACTGAGGACTGATCCACACAGCCATCCCTAGGGGAGCGGACATCGTACGTGTTGTCGCTGTATCTAACCCAGGGGTCTCAAACTCAATTTACTTGGGGGCCACTGGAGCTAGGGTCTGGGCGAGACTGGGCCCCATCAGGTTTTCCAAAAAAAAAAAAACCCATTTATTAAAAACATAAAAATTTATAAACTTTGCTTTGGTTTCGATTTTCTACAAGAAAAGCTCTGATAAAACATTCCACTGTTCTCAAATATCTTACTTTTTATTTTTCAACACAAAATAAGATGAAAGTAAATAAACAAATCAAGAATAAAGAAAATCAATCTATAAGTAATAAATAAATAAATATAATAATAACAATAAAACAGCAAATAATAAAAACTTAAGAAACCACATATAGTTGGTGGGTAGACATTATTTTTTTCAGATTAAAATTAACAAAGCATTATTGGAGACCTGTAGACATGACAAAATCACATTTATACTCTTTTTTTATTTACAACATATTGCGCAACTGCAGGGTCTTGAGACACATGCTAACTCGCAAACTAGAGAGCTAGCGACCTAAACGGTAGCCTTCGAGTTATTTCCTTTAAACTTAAATAGCCAAAAACTTACCACTTCCACACGGATAGGGAGGATAACTATTAACAGTTATTTATCCTTTAACATGAACATTAATCAAACGTAATAATTTTTTCTGGGTACATGATACCATACAGCATCCATATCAAACTTGCGCGGGCCGCACTAACATTAAACTTTCATATCAAGGCGGGGGCATCAAACTAGTGTCCTGCAGGCCACATTTGAGACCCCTGATCTAACCTCTCTCTCCTAACCTCTCTCCTTGTCTTCAATAAAGGTAAAAGTGATGTTATATGTTCATTCATCCATTTCACTGCATGAGTGCTTCCGGCACTGTGGGGTGCTGCTGTGGAGGGGAAATGTTCCGTGACATTCTGCAGCAAAGCATGGGCCCCTTCGTAAAATGGGCCCAAAGACACCTTCAGGATGACAAATTCATTCCTGATGCAGTAGAAGGTGAAGGTAATGGAGTGGCCGAGTGTGTATCCTGTCCTGAACTCAATTGAGCACCTGTGGGCCGTTCTCAAGTGGAAGGTGTGGAACTATTGACACTTTGGGCACAATTTGGACATGTTCACAGTGAGGTGTACTCTCACTTGTGTTGCCAGCTGTTTGTGTCGGCTTTATGGTGACAAATCAGGGCATAGTAGGAGCCATGGGCCTTTTGTCTCAAAGCCACAGGTTTTTTTGGGCATTGTTGGGAAAAAGCTGTCCATTTATTAGGTATATTTGTTTAAGTCAATTAATGAATTGCGGACAGACATGAAACACATGTCATAGAATGACTCATCTCGGCGTGTGCAGACATATTGTGAAACAGGTAGACATATTCACAGTGTCAATACACACACACACACACTTACATCAGTAATTTTACCGTGGACATTTTGAAAGCTTTTCAGATTGTAAGTCAGACTGGGGATCAGTGGATGCACTTTCCCGTTAGCATCAGTGTTTATGATTCATGACTCAATATTGTAAATATTATGGCCCAATTCACTTCCTAGCATGATGCACTCGCATTTTTCACCCACACTCATCAATATTTTTTAAATAAACCTATGACATATAAACTGTTTGCTTGGTTGTTTTCAGAATAGTAACATAATCTTAACAGGAATAACATTTCTGGAGTTCTGGAGAGGCATAGTGATTGGAAATAAATGGGATTCTGCCAGAGACCTCTCTGTGGGAGTCAAGGCTGGTCATTAAACCCAACTAAGAGCACACATTTACTGTATTGTACTGTAATGTACTGTAATATAATGTATAGCAGTACACATCTTATGTATGTCCTCCACTCCAAATATGTTTTTTTTTTCCTGAAAATATAAGAAGACCACCACTGGCTACAATTTGATACCAATAGTGGTTTAAAAGAACAGATGTACAAAATAAATATAAATTTCAAATACACAAACCTGATTATCTGATGCTTTGGCGTTTTTTAATTTGAGAATACGACATTGTAACAACATTTATAGGTCAGAAAAGTGGAAAAAGCAAAACAGGTCCCCTTTAAAGATGACTGGTCGGTCATGACTGATTCACACACAAGTCCGTAGCACATCCACACACACAAAAGCTGTCCTAGAGAGGCGATCAACAATGCATACACTGTTAGTAGCTAAACCTGGCCAAATCACTATCTCTAGTTTATTCTTGATGGCTTGGTTAGCTCGCCAGTCATATTTTTTCACTGTCCTTTTCTGAAAATTAATGTTTCATCTGGGTGTACCTTCCATACCAGTCAACAAATAATTGTGGATCTTAACTAAATAATTGTGGCCCATTTGTTTCCTATAATTTTGTATACTGTATTTAGTGTATTTAATGTAATGGTGATTAATAAAATATGTATCTCATTTTCTCAATTTAAAATAATCTAATTGCTTAGGTAGCTGCATTTAAACCAGTGGGGAATGAATCAAGCCAACATATGCACATTTGAATTTTTACATATGTTTATTATTGTTCCATCTTGTTGCTGCCTGATGTTGTAATTCATGTTGTTACATGCATTTTGCTTGTGTTTGCATGCTGTTATAGGTTTTTAGTCATGTAAGAACAGACACTCATTTAGAAAAAGAAAAAGCACTAAATCGGAATTGGGCACTCAAACCTGCAGCGTGTAAATCCAACCCAAGACATTTTTTGTTTAGTCAAAATGTTGATAAATCTGTAATTTTGCAACTTCGCCACTAGGAAGAGTTGTGCTCCTTAATATGTCCTCCTTAAAAATACTTTGTGGTCTTCTGCGACCAGACCTACTTTTACAAAAGTTTGAAGACACTGGCATTCAGTAGGATGCAAAAGTGTCTCTAAAAATGACTGATACTGTATATCACATCAGCTGAAAAGATGAGGAAGTGCATTTGGGTAGAATTTTTATATGTGGGGCATTCTAATGCTAGATAAGGTATTCTAATATGAAGAAGAAAAGCAGTCATATTTCTTATGGAAGAGGAAGAAATTTACAAATGTACAAAACATCACAACAGAGTATTTATGAAGAGGTTGGTGTCACCTTGTAACACCCAGAGATGGTACAATAGCGCCATCTATGGACTGAAACTAGTTCCTCGCTCCTCTTTCCAGCCTGACACACCACCTCCCCATCGCCGCAAAACACAGCACAGGCCGGGCAACTATTTTTCTCTCAACAAGGATAACAAGGACTATCACAATGTCTGACATGGAGGACGATTTTATGTGTGATGATGAAGAAGACTACGACCTGGTATTTATTTCTAAAACTACCAAACTTTGCCTTTTATCTTGAACTGAGCGCTAACTGGAAAGCGCCGGACAGTGCAGGCTAGCTAGCATTAGCCCTGTAGTTAGCTTGTTGAGCTAATACGAAAGCACAAGTCTCAGGTTACCTTGCTAGCTGGCTACACACGCTCCACGCTAGTTGTCGCAGCCGACTAATATAAAATAAACTCGAACCGTGTGCGGTCGCTTACAGATACTTCATGCATTCTCTTGCTACTGTGTATGAGACCTGTCAATGAGAAGCATTGCAGCCGGCTAGTTAGCGTATACGCTAGCTAACTTTAGCAGGACCTCGTACTAGCAGAGTAGTATGATTCATTGTTGTATGGTTTGCTTTCCTGCATTTTGGTTATGTCTTGTTAGCAACTTGGACTATATAACTTCTATAATAAGATTTTGACGTACACTTATTCAAAAATACAGGAATACTCAGAAGACAGCAATTCAGAGCCAAATGTCGACCTGGAAAACCAGTACTACAACTCCAAAGCATTGAAGGAGGATGATCCCAAAGCAGCACTCAGCAGTTTCCAGAAGGTGGAGTGCTACTCAATTACGTTATTATTTTTAAAAAAAGCAGATTTCATGAGTGTCATATTTTATTCAAAGGTGTTGGAATTAGAAGGGGAGAAAGGTGAATGGGGGTTCAAGGCACTGAAACAGATGATTAAAATCAACTTTAAGCTGGTAAGTATCGCCTCACCCACTATAGCATGACAGATACTACTGTGTCAGGTTTGAGTCATTGTATTTTCCATGTCTTGTCTTTGCAACAGACAAATTTTCCAGAGATGATGAACAGATACAAACAGCTGCTCACGTACATCAGAAGTGCAGTCACCAGGAACTATTCAGAGAAGTCCATCAACTCCATTCTGGACTACATCTCTACCTCCAAACAGGTTAGTGGGTGGGAGAGTCTGGCAGTTAAATATGTGGTGTCTCTGTTAATCTGAAATGAGTTCCAATTGTTATCAGATGGATTTGCTACAAGAGTTTTATGAAACTACTCTGGAAGCGTTGAAAGATGCAAAAAACGACAGACTTTGGTTTAAAACCAACACAAAGGTACACTAAGGTCAAAATTCAAGTTTTATAGTAAAACAGATAAATTGATCAATTGATCTTTTACTCTGTAGCTTGGGAAGTTGTACCTGGAGAGGGAAGAGTATGGGAAGCTACAGAAGATCCTGAGACAGTTACACCAGTCTTGCCAGGTAACGACACTCACACTTGAAGTATTTTTTTGTAATCCTAAAATGAAGTGAGAATACATATGGTATTCTCTCAAGTGGTGGTACAAAAATACAGTCTTTGACATTAACACCCTTTCCACATCGCAATGTCCCTGTGATTTGTTTTTGGTGTGTTAAAAAATATTATTATTATTACTAGTAAACAGTTGTAAACAACAGCACAGCAAGTGTAACGCGCATGAGATTTACACCAACAGCTGAGTAGAACAACTAACATTTTGAAGGGCATGCAGAGGTAGATAAGACTGACCACTCATGATGCTTCCAATTTAGCTACTGCCATGTTGTGGTGTTAAAACAAATTCATCAGTGGGTTGCCTACCAGCATAGCTGTTAATTATTTTGAATAAAGAGCACCATAGACCCCAGCGATTATTTGCTTTCATAGACCATACATCCAGTGACCATAGGAGACTCAGCAGTCAATTGAATGGAAGCATTTACGGTAAATGGGTCTGAAAGAATCTCCTTTGCCACATGGTGTCAGAAATGTAATTACACTGTCTGTTATTTAGTTTCCTGATGAGGAAAAATGTGCTTATTTGATACACTCGCCGATTAATTTGAGGCACAGCGTGTATATATAAGAGCAGAGGCCACTATCCGATTTAATTATTTGCAAATTGTTGCTATGCAAACTCTTTTAGATTACTTGGAAACTATAGTATTATTCAATTTGACAATTTTGCAGTGTGTGACAGATTTTCTGAATGTAACATTAAAATCTTGATTACCAGTTACAATTATATAATATTTAAAGGACTCCTGGGGCTGTTATATGAGGGCCCTACTTGATCAGCCATGAATCATTAGCTAGCTGGAATCTTGTAGCTGTGGGTGTCACAGTAAAGCCACACATTACTGCGTTAGACATGCAACTCCAGACGAGGCTGGCTTACATCCCTTTTCACATACTTTTGGTGTTTGTGGGAGGGGGTTTCACTTGTTTCCCTAGGGCAGTGGCTCTCAATTATTTTCTGTCATGCACCCCCCAAATGACAGAAATGCTTTCAAGCCCTCTCGATTTGAAATGCGAGAGAAAACGATAATGCCTATTAATTTATACATGTACTGAACAGACTGAAACAAAGAAAATGCAACAAAATGGAGAGCATACAAGCCTTTTATAGAGTCAAGTTGCATGTAGAGTACTATAAATTTGTCCATGTCCGCAGGTCTGCCAGAAAATAAAAGCCTCTAATCCTCCCACCACCTTCCGCTGTGCCCCCCGCCAGGGCGGGTGGTCCCACTGTTTGAGAAGCACTGTCCTAGGGCATTTAGACTTTGGCAAAGAGAAAGTTGAGGGCATATTTAGGTTTCTTGTACAACCCATAGCTGTTTGCTACACCTGTTAGCTATTTTGGAATTGGTGGGTCAAATTTACTAAGAGAAAAAAAACAGCCTGAACATAAACACGGCGACCTTCAGGGTAGTCATGTCGATACAACAAACTCAAGCGTACATGGTGACATTAACATCACATTTATACATATACATACACTGCAAATGTCTGTTTCAGTGAGTAAAACATTTGAAATGTTTTTTTTTTTTTTAAAGTATGGTTGGACTAGTGTCCTGTGTTCCTGTTTCTCACAGACAGATGATGGAGAGGATGACCTGAAGAAAGGCACACAATTGTTGGAGATTTATGCTTTGGAAATTCAGATGTACACTGCACAAAAAAACAACAAGAAATTGAAAGCCCTGTATGAGCAGTCTCTCCATATTAAATCTGCCATTCCTCATCCACTTATAATGGGGGTTATCCGAGGTAAGTGGTTGTTCATTCAGCTGGCAACTTTCTTTTTTTTTTTTTTTTCATATAGCATGTTGTAAAACTTGTCTTGATGAATGACATGTGCTTGTTTGGTCCTAAACAGAGTGCGGCGGGAAAATGCATTTGAGAGAGGGGGAATTTGAAAAAGCTCACACAGATTTCTTTGAGGCCTTTAAAAATTACGATGAATCTGGAAGCCCAAGAAGGACAACGTGTCTGAAATACCTGGTGCTCGCCAACATGCTAATGAAGTCAGGAATAAATCCTTTTGACTCACAAGAGGTGTGTCTTTAGCATTTTGTTATTTTCTTGGAAATCTAAATGTTTGTTACTACCGTATGTTTTTTGTTGTTGTTGTTTTTAGAAAGTGTTCAATTCTGAATTGTTGTTTTCAACAGAGAAAACGCAGCCTAATATTTTCTTGTTTCCCCTTCAAAGGCCAAACCATACAAAAATGACCCGGAGATTCTCGCAATGACAAACTTAGTAAGGTAAGAATCTATTAATATGTGATATTATCCTGCTGTTACATTTATTATTAATAATATATTATTCTACTAGTTTGACTATTTTTTACCTAAAATCTTAATTGTTCGACTTTGGTCTTTTGTTTTGTATGGATACTAGACATCCATCCATCCATTTTCTATGGGGCTTATTCTCAATAGGGTCGCGGGGATGAGCTGGAGCCTATCCCAGCAGGCTTCGGGCGAGAGGCGGGGCACAACCTGGACTGGCCGCCAGCCGCACATATAGACAAACAACCATTCACACTCACATTCATGCCTATGGACAATTTGGAGTCGCCAATTAACCTACCATGCATGTTTTTGGAATATGGGAGGAAAACGTATGACACACGCACGGGGAGAACATGCAAACTCCACACAGAGATGCCCAACTGGAGATTAGAAACCAGGTCTTCTCGATCTCCTGACTGTCGCTTACATGTTAACCACTTGTGCACTGTGCGGCGGATAGTGGACACTGTCCCTTATTCATTGGGATCTGTTATGTGACACAGTGTGGTGTTCAATAATAGCATTGACTATTTTTCTTGTAGCGCCTACCAGAACAATGACATCACCGAATTTGAGAAAATCTTGAAAACAAATCACAGTAACATAATGGACGACCCTTTCATCAGGGAGCACATAGAGGGTGAGTGGTAACCGTGACTTCCGTCCACATGCACCAAGAATATCTTGCTAATACAGTTGCTTTTTGTTTTTGCAGAACTGCTGCGGAACATTAGAACTCAAGTACTTATCAAACTCATCAAACCATACACAAGAATACACATCCCTTTCATTTCTAAGGTATTTAAAACAATTGTAAATAATCAGACATGGATACAGTGAAATGTGCACTGAGCTGTATCATGGCATGGTGTTTCATGTACATAGGGAGGAAAGACGATGCTTGTCAACTCTAACAAACAGCTGACATTGCAGTGTGTATTCCAACATCATGAATGTTTTTTTTATCGCTTGTGAGTAAGGCGCATACAGGTGTCTACCACTACACAAAATTAAACTAACATCATTTTGTAATAAATGAGATAATGATAACATTTCCTATAATGGAAAACAAAAAGATCATTTTTACCTGTGCATGGATACTATGCATAGATACTGAAGTTCTCTTTTTGTGTGGGGGATGTTTTTAAGGACAAAAACCTACATTTGTGTTTTGAAAAATACCCCCATTCATGTGGGCATGGCCAAAGTCTTGTGAGATGTGTTGCATGACTGTTGATGATTGTGGATTCTCTTGTTTTGGAAGTTTTTATCAACAGTTTACTAAACCACCATTATGTTATGCTTTTGCTGTGGTGCAAGGGCAAATACACATCTATGATAACATGGGTTTCAGACAGTAGTGGAGTGCCACGAGGATGTCGCCTTTTGTTCACTTATCAATTTGACTGGCATGCACTTGTTCCCTTCTGCTATTGTGACGGTATATGGTACAATATTGCTGGAACATCTGAAATGCAAATGTGCACTTTGTTAAAAATGTACATTTGCATAATTTCCATCTCTCTGATTACCAGGAGTATGTGACAAGTACCTCTCTACCACTTTGTGTTTCAGGAGCTGAATATTGATGTTTGTGATGTGGAGAGTCTGCTGGTGCAGTGCATTTTGGATAAGTATGTATTTTTGTTTCCCTGACACATAATTAAACAAATAGGTCACATATTTAGGTGATCCTTTCTGCCCAAAACAGATTGAATTACACATCATTGATGATAACCTTTTGAGATTATGAATAAAATTGAGCTGTACCTTGTGTCGAGATGTGCTGTCCTGGCTGCTAGTTTTAGCTGTTCTTAAGCTGTGTTTGTGTTTTTTTCCAGCACAATTCACGGACGAATCGACCAAGTAAACCAGCTATTAGAACTAGACTACCAGAAGAGAGGAGGGGCTCGCTATACAGCTTTAGACAAATGGACAAATCAGCTGAACTCTCTCAACCAGGCGATTGTGAGCAAGCTCACATGATGCCATTGAAAATCAAGAGACAAGGAAAAATGGCATGTTTGAATACATCCATCAAGTATGCTGCCTTGCTTCAGAGACAAAACGCCACGAGATTTGAATAACACCACTGATTTCAAGAAGACTGCAAGAACCGAATGTGTTCAAAGTGTGCTGTTTTGTCCTGATGAGAGGAAATCACTGACACTTGTTTTTCATGTACCAGATTGGCAGATCCTTCCATGTGCAGATATTTTGGTTGTTCAAATGTGTATGAGGAAAACATACACAGTATTTTAATGTATACTATTGCCTGTTGGTAATAAACAAAGTCCTCTCAGTACTTAAAAAGAAACTTGGGAGTGTTTTCATCGTGATTACTAGATTTGCATCACTGATTAAAGTTGTACTGCGCCTCTATGGCGTCATATGTTTTTCAGCCAATAGGGGCGTCCATAGCCTGAACGACTTCCGCTTTGTTGCCTCCCATTTCCACTGTAGTCTGCCTTCATTCGCAGTAAACCAGCGCTACTAGCTTGTAGCTAGCGGACCTTGCTCCGCTAAACCCCGCAAGCCGCTGCAGTGCATTCACTAGGAAGCCAGTATCCATTTCGCTAAACCTTCAGGAATTTCAGTTATTTACCATGAAGAAGATAAAAAGGTCCATAGGCTGACGTCCACCCTGGGATCAATGACGGTCTGTCGCCGTGTCGGTGACTGACATGGATGCAAGTGACATAAAGGTAGTCATTTAAAAATTACATTTTTATTTGCGTCTTGCTAAAGCATTAGCATGTTATACAGGAAGCACAGCTTTATAGTATTGTTACGAGGCCCAGAGCTGAGGTTTTGATGGAGAGAAATTATCTCTCGTAATTCCAAATGACAGTCTTGTTGTAACTGTTTTTTAATTGATTTGTGTGTTGAGACGAATACAAAAACCCCACGTTGTTTTGAGATGGGCGTTTGCGGTGGACAACAGTAAGGCAAACAGTTAACCTATTGGCTAGCAGCGTCATTAGCGCTAATGGCAGCAGCATTTCTCAACAATATAGGCGTTATGCATTGAAATAAGCCATTTCATTTTGTATCGCAAGTTAACGGGGTTTTTTTAATCGACGCGAGATTATGACCTATATCCTTTTAAGTTGTTAATCGATTTAAGCCCTGGGAGCGACGTCTATGTTAATGCTAAGTTGGCTAACTATGTGAAGCCAAAACATATCAGCTGTCATTGGACGACAACTGTAATCAGGGCAACAACTAAGCAACAATTGACTCCATACCACAGTCTCGACCAGGAGTCCACAACCTTTAGCATCGAAAGAACCATTTTGCCTCCTCTTCCAATAAACAAAAATGTCTGGAGCCACGAAACGTAACAGCTTATAAACTTTTAAAAGTTTTAATGTTTTTCAAATTTTACCTGTTTAAATGTGACCTGGATAAACTTCCATTCATGAGCCAGCTTCGGGTGCGGTATAAGTTTTTATAAATAGTGCAAAGGAGAATGTCTGGTTCGTCAACATTTATAACATTCCTCTGACGTCAGAGTTCACAGCAGAGCCTGTGTTTGGGTTGTGATGCAATGAGGTGTGGTGGTGAAGTGGGACAAAGCTCTGGGTTGATATATTGTCAACAAAGTGTGGTCTAATATATAAGACTTTTGGAATATGAACATTTCAAAATCGTAAATAATATTCAGAAATAATGATCCTTGCTAGTTTACTAGCCTCACAGTGAGGAGAACCGGGTTAAAATCTTCATTGTCACCTCTCTTGTGTCTTCGTCTTTTCCTCATGCTTTCTCCGTGTACTTGAGGTTCCTCTCTCATCCCCAAACACAGCCCATAACATTGTGTAATTTCTGTTTCTGATTAATAAAGTATGTGTGCATCGGCAGTCATGGCCCAAAATTATGGAAATGACTTGAGTAACTTTGCTGCTTCAATTTTCATTTTTTATGACCCCCACACTAATAGCTTGTTTTTTTTCAGTGTATAACAGACAATACAGAGTTCATTCATTCATTTTCTACTGCTTATCCTCACGAGGGTCACGTGGGTGCTGGAGCCTATCCCAGCTGTCTTCGGGGTACACCCTGGACTGGTCGCCAGCCAATCACAGGGCACATATAGACAAACAACCATTCACACTCACATTCATACCTATGGACAATTTGGAGTCACTAATTAAACTAGCATGTTTTTGGAATGTGGGAGGAAACCGGAGTCCCCGGAGAAAACCCACGCATGCACGGGGAGAACGTGCAAACTCTACACAGAGATGTCTGAGGGTGGAATTGAACTCTGATCTCCTAGCTGTGGAGGCTCCTGGCCTGCGTGCTAACCACTCAATAAACACACACTTTAGAGTTATTGAACAAAATTTAAGTCACTTGCCTAGAATTACCCTGGGCTCACACTGAATCCGTCGCGGCTTCGTTGCAGTGCAGCTGTGTCTCCGGCGGCCGTACGGAACAATGCAAAGAATCCGTTTGGGGTCTTAACTTTTTACGCCGGAGGGCTCTCTGGTCAAGCTATGGATTCCTGCAGCCAGAGCGGCGCTCACACCTGCGTCTACCAGAGTCAGTGTGAGTGGCACTTTGCGGCTAGCCGGATCAGGCCCGGAGCCGCAACGGATTCAATCTGAGCCCGGGATAATTACTGAGACGTGCCATGTGATGACTGGTGCGGTGACCAGTCAAATACAGCTAATAGTTTCCTGCTCATCCTGGACCTTAATAAGGACCATAATTGTCCTTATTTTCCCAGGTCACACTCCACAATATGGTGAGTGAAATGTTCAAAAGTGTTTAATTAATTAATTATTGTACAAATAAAGGCTTGTGAGAACAGTGGATCTCGGTCTAATCCGTGTTGGCTCTACCATCCCCAAAGGATGCACATCTGCGTCTGACCTCAATGCAACTTTCACAATTGCAGCCATTCTCCCTCACCAACACTAACTGACACATACATGCATGGTCAGTCAAGCCATCGATACTATCATAGTATTTGAAAACATAAAACCACATAACAATACTTATCACCCGTGTTCAAAATTCAGGTTTCATTACTTGTGCTCATGGATGCTGTACCTTGCCATATAATTAGATTACCCAATGCAACTGTCTCTGTTATCCTCTCAGACATAATCCCGCAACAGCCTGCTATCACCTGTCCAGTACCACTATGCAAGCCTAGAACAACAACTTCTTGTAGCCATATTCTGCATGTGGAGAGTTCAATAACTATCTGGTTTGACTGAATTAGCTAATTTCTAAGCAGACAAGCTAACATCTGTAAAGGCAAAGTGGGAGAAGAAGCACTCACTGCCAGTGGTGGTGGGATACAATAGCTGTTTGTGTTGCATCCACAGACTACATTGTAACTTGCATCCTGAGCACTGTTTCTGAGATTTAGGCAGCTGCTTTGTTAGCTGAACCCGCTCAACCCTCTTTAATTGGCTATCTCAGTCTTGGACTGCTTAAAAAGAACTCCAGGGCCATTGGCTGAAAGTAACGATTTTTTTTTATTGAGCGGAAGCTTGTTGCTTCGATTAAACGAGCAATTGGTTAGACCTTAGACCGGGGGTGTCTAACATTAGCATACTAGCATTTTTTGCTATTTTCATGGGTAAAATGTGAAGAAGATTAAAAATGAGAAAAGTTCAGAAGCTGAAGCCGCGTGTTTTGGGGCTCGAGACCATCTTTCTTCAGTGGAAGAGGAGGCAAAATGGCACTTTAGATGCTAAAAGTGAGTGACCAATCAACTTATTTGGGCTAAATGAAAATTTACTCAGATTGTTTTTTATTCCAAGAATTTGTCAGCTTCAGATGCGCCACTGTATCTCAGCTTTCACAGTTAAACCTATTTCTTATTCTCATGCATATTTAAAAATTAATTACTAATTAATCACATTTTGTTTGCTTTTTACAGGATGTGAAACTTTCAGCCGAAGTGGAACCATTCATCCCACAGAAAAAAGGTCTTGACGGATCCCTAATCAGCATGAGTCTTTCAGGAGAGCCGACAGGTGGAGGAGGAGGAGGTGGCGGAGGAATGGGAGGGGGTAATGGAGGGGTGGAAACCACTCCTATACCCAGCTACCTCATCACCTGCTACCCTTTTGTGCAGGAGAACCAACACAACAGGTACTGTGTCACAGGCGGAGGGGGTACAGGGCTCCAGACTAACTTGTTTTACCAGGACCACTTTTGCCCCTAACTTAAAATTGATGGGTGAACGGATATAGATACAGATAGTGGTATACTCGCTCATCCCTACTATTTTCTGATCATTAGGCGTCATGTCTGAATTGATCAGCTATAATAAATATTGGGAGTTGAAGCAAATATTATTCGCTAAGCTACTCAACTGATCAGCTGTAACCTACTGGTAGTTCACCATTACTCATAGCTACCTGTTAAAGAGATATGTTCAATTCTGGTCGGATTTTGGTGGCGAAAAATGTAGTCCAGTTAGCCAGCAGTGGTTACACAAGTGAAGAGTTTGGCAGTGGAAGATCTTGTGTATGTCTTTGTCACAGACACAAGAATGCGTATTGTTTTGAGAAGTCAAACTCCTTACTTCACCGAAATCTGACCAGAAATTAACTTAGCCTACGAAGGGGTAAGTTGCTCTTGATGTACTACCCACTTCTTGTTTATGTTGACAACTAGTGGTTAGAAGACAAAACACCGTTATTATTATTGTAATGATAAGAGAGCAAGGTTGTTAAGTGACACTTTAAAGCACGTACCCCATGAATGTGATAGCCATTGTAGTTGTGACAAAAAAGAGCTCAAGATGAACTGCATTGTTTGTTTATTGTAAAGACAAGATGTTGCTGTGGTAAAAACAAAAAAAGTCACATTTAGATTCTTAGACTAGGTGGATAACTATAACCAGCTAGCTGCAGCCAGAGAAACAGCGAAGACGGGCAAAATTTTGAAATAAAGATGATTATTTGTTTAACAAAGATAAACAAATAATCAAACTAAAATTTGAGTCAAACATGGGCGATCACAAATGCAAGCGATAACACACGCTTTCTTTGATAGGCATACACTGTGACAAGCTGCCGTCACATTTCACAGATTATTTTTCATTCTCACGGTTGCACATGTGTGAGTAGATGAAAAATTCACTTGCAAAGTGTCATATTTTAGTCGCAAAATGCGGCCACTGAGTTGCAGCCTGGGGCCGTGCTGATATGTGGACAGGTCTTTCTAAAGCCTTCTCTGAAAAGACTGTTTATTTAGTTGTCATTTTGAACTGCCCAAGAACAACCAGCTCCTTTCTTTTATTTGCATTCATCAAATGCAAGGCCGACATCCATATCCAGCATGCAATGTCATTTGCCTGGAAATGAAGCTTATGTCAAATGTGCAATGAACACACAGGCAAATTACAGAGTATTTTAAGTACATATTTTCAATGCATTTTTGACCTTTTCCTTCAGGTCCCCTTAAATTGTATTAAATACCAGCTTGGAGTTGTTGAGTTGGCATTGAACCACCACAAGTGTTTCCAGCAGCTCTCTTCTTTGTCCACAGTGATCTTCTATGTCCTGTACAGAGCACACATCCGTTCCTTTTGTCTAGTCGTGCCCCTCAACCCCCATTTGAATGCAAGGAAATGACTGCTATGGGGGTTGGTTGTAAAAATGTTAACATTTGTGTATATCATGAACACACCCTCTTAACAAACCTAACATATGGTACCTGTGGTACTACCAAGGGCGTATAGTGTGATGTGGTTTGGTTTCTTTAAACATGTTAACAAGTTTGTATTTTTTCACATCCTGTGTGAACAAAGCAAAAAAGAAACTATATTAATAAGCAAATAGTAGTTAAAAAATGACAGTAAAACAGTAGTGATTAACTGCTGTTTGTGATCTATGGTTATTAAATTAGTTGGCATTATTCTGGTTATGGAAATGATTTTCGTTTCAAAGAAAAGTACAAAACTGAATTCCCTTATCTTTTACAGACAACATCTAATGTACAATGGCGGGGAGCTGCGCTGGCAGCAGCCTAACCCAAACCCTGGCGGCCCCTACCTGGCCTACCCAATTATGTCCTCCCCTCAGCCACCCGTGTCCAATGACTATGCCTACTACCAGATTATGCCTGCTCCATGTCCCCAAGTGATGGGCTTCTACCAACCATTCCCTGGCACTTATCCAGGGCCAGTGCAGCCTGGGGTTGTTAACCAAGTCTCAGCAGATGTTGGTGATAGACCTCTTCCCGTTGGGCCGTCGTATGGGATGGCAAATCAAAGAGGAAGAGGCATGGTCCGACCTAATCTCCCTAAGGTAAAAAGGGTTGACTAATGTAATATTGTCACACTGAAAATGATGTGTCACAGTAAACCCACACTGTATTGTAAAACAGCAACAGTTAAGTGTTTGCCAGCCTCTGAGGGGTCGGCGTCCTCCACCCAGGAATACAGTAGTCCAGAAGGAAGTCTGCAGCATAGGCCCTGATGGTCGAACTAAGAAAGTACTACTGGTGGATGCAGCTCAGCAGACAGGTGAGCTTATTCCCAATGGTGCTGGACAGTTTAAATCAAAATTGATTTGAAAAAAAACCCAGCAACCAAATCATAAATTTCAGGTTTATTTTTTTCCCTTTTAGGTAGACAATGTTTCACACAAAATTAATGTCATTCTCTTGAGAACAACACACCGTCATTTCTGTGCAGAATCAGTTTCAGTGGCGGTAGTAGCCGCATCTGGTCTTACAGGTTCATGATGCTAATACTTGTGCTTCTAAACAAATGAGAATGTAGCGATTCCAGTTAGCTCCAGTTATTTGCGTATGTGCAACCCATGATGTTACCAGTCTTGATTCTCATCTTGAGATTACTGTTGTGCTTGAATTCTTTATGAAAACATGTTTGTTTTGGAATACAAGGTATGCATTTGCTCAACGTTGCATTTTCTGCACTATTTGTATAGTCCTTTGTTGTTAATGCAAATGCATTTTCAAAGATGACATTGTAATGCATAAGTTCATGATCTAATCATATATAATCAAGTATATCAAATGTAAGAAGCGAGAAGCCAATAATGCCCCTCTGACAGTGTCAGTTAAGTTTTATTGTCTTTCTACCTCAAGTCAGATATTTATAATAGAGCCCTATTATGCAATTTGCTCTCATCTGTCATCAGATTTCCCAGGTGAGCTGTCCGGGCGGTGCACTGCCGAGCAGGCCAGTCCCCTGCTGTGGAAGAACCGTACAAAGAAGCGACGGCCGTCCAATCCGTCTGAAAGCTACAGTGATCAGGGCACAAGTGAGGCCGATATAGACAGCGACAGCGGCTACTGTAGCCCCAAACATAACCAGGCCGCAGGAGGAACACAGCGAACAGTGGAGACCTCAGCAACATCCACGGTATGGCAACAGGTTTGGACTCTCATATAAAATTTTAACAAAGGTTTAACTTTATTATACAGTGTCTTAATTTGTATGTGTAGTAAACACAATCACAAATTTGTTAACAAGTCTGTCAACTGTAGTTGTGAAAACTGTACATATCAAAGTATCTCTTTTCTTTGTCCTTTATAGGGTGTTGAGACTGGTGTAATGACAAGTAAGTTTAATTTTACCCAAAGTAGGTAAATACTTTCCTTCCTGACCTCGCATTTCTACATATTGCTATCATTGTTACATTTGTTTTGAAACTCATCTATTGGCATCCAATGCAAGAGTAAAATCAAAACCTAAATTCATAGCCATGGCAAAGTGACTGTGATGTGATGTAAATTTAGCAATACACCTTTTTTCCTTTTTTTCAGCAGGTACATGGGTAAATGTAGCCTCTCAGGCTACCCAGAAGAACTGGGGGGAGAGGAATGGCCAATTCCACAGAGCAGACCACAGAAAGAATCCTGAACAGAGGAACTTCTCACCGGTGCAGTATAGTCCACTGGATTAGTTGCTACATAAATATAAAAATATGAGATTTTTCTTTGGATGATTATATTTTAATGTTTTAACTAGAGCAGTCAAATAAATGTTAATGTTGTTAATTTTAAATGGTTTGGGCACAGAACCTATGATAGTGAAGCAGCTAAACTGCCCAACTGTGAGCACACTGCTTGCAGTCACAGATGGTGCCTCTCGTCCTACTTTTTTCATGTTCACAAATACATAGAGGCTGTATAATTATTGCATATAAATTCAGGTTCCCCCCCTGACTACTGTTCTCTCAAAAACTGCCAAATAGGATTTTCATAGTGGCTGTCGTGGGCATGTTCTGCCAAACCAGACAGAACAAAGCCTGCAGCCAGTCGGGGTCACAAATGATGAGCTTACTCCAGAACCCCTTTACTTTGAGGTGAGACTTTGAATACTTTTGTAAGGCACACACTTTTATTTTTAGTGTTTTGCATTTATTGTGGTAAAATCTCCTTTATACATCACAAGGATGAAGATGAATTCCCAGATTTACCCACTGGAGGTGCCGCCCATCGTGTCACCAAAGTGGAACCAACTCCAGCCCAGACTCATATGCAGCCCAAACTACATAAAAACCTGGTAGGTGTACTGCAAACTAGTAGAATTGTGTTTGTACCAACCAATGTAGGAGTTCAGTTCGCCATAGTACACTTTGGAATGGTGAACTCTGATCTGAATTGTGTTTTCCTATGCAGTGTATTAGCCAACATATGATCGTCATCATTATCAACTTTATTTCAGACATATATAGTACATGGTCCATTGAACATTTTGTCGTCTTCTTTACTGCAGCTAGAAAACCTACCCGAAAACTCCCCTATCAACATTGTGCAGACACCCATCCCAATTACCACATCGGTTCCCAAGAGGGCCAAGAGCCAGAGGAAAAAGGCCTTGGCTGCTGCCTTGGCCACTGCTCAAGAATACTCTGAGATCAGCATGGAACAGCAGAAACTACAGGTACTCTGCCCTGTTTGATCCACACTCAGTAACATGAAATCATTTTAAGCTCCATGGACTGCTGCTAGCCCATGACTGGTTCAGCAGAGTGACCTTGTTGCATCTTTCATCATCCCACCTGTCAGGAGGCCCTCACCAAGGCAGCAGGCAAGAAGAGCAAAACTCCCGTCGAGCTGGACTTGGGCGACATGCTGGCAGCTTTGGCTAAACATCAGCAGGCGATGAAGGCCAGACAACTTAACAATACCAAGCCACTGTCCTTTACAGGTATCACATCCCAAATTGGTACTTACTGCCTGCCCTAAACCATTATATCTTAGATTCTTAAACCCATTCTACAGGATTGTTGTGTATGCACTGGTCTGCTTGTGTACTCACTTTGTTTTTATTTCACTCTAGTTGGAACCACTGCTCCATTCCACAGATCTGGCTCAACCAACCTGGCGGTCATGTTGAAGGGGCATCAACAACCACACTTGGGCTCCCCTAATAATTTGGATTCCAATGCTCCTCGCATAAAGCGAGGAAAGGAGCGAGAAATCCCCAAAGTCAAGCGACCAACGGCCCTTAAGAAGGTTTGTGGTAGATGCTAATGATAAGGATGTGGTATTGGTACACTTGACCTTGACCTTGACACTTGCATAAACAATAATTGATATGTTAAGGAGGTGGTCCCTATTTAGCATTTCTAATAGTTTCTATAATATTTTAGATTATCTCCTTGTGAATTTATTGTCCGTTCATATAGAAAACCGTATTTGAGGTCATGAAAGGAAAGACAGTGGTTCAAAGAAATTGTGGTTTTGTTGACATTAATGAATTACATTGCATTTGTACAGTGAGTTTGCCATTTTTCTTAAATTGTATTGTTTTTGTAGATTATTTTAAAGGAGCGAGAAGGAAAAAAAGGCAAAACAAGCATAGATCAAGAGTCATCGGGCCAAGAAGAGCATGATGATGAAGATTGTTTACATTTTACTGAAGATCTATCACAAGAACCCGCCTCTCAAGAAGGTGACACATGAATTGTATGCATTAAAGCGAGATAATAATAGTTATGTTCTTTTTAATTATTACTTCTTGCTTCTCTTTGTGCCTAAGAAAATGGTCTCAGTGTACCCAGCGACACATCGCTCTCCCCTGCCAGTCAGAATTCTCCATACAGCATCACCCCAGTATCCCAGGGTTCTCCTTCAAGCTCTGGAATTGGGAGTCCCATGGCTTCTAACGCAATCACAAAAATCCACAGTCGACGTTTCAGAGAGTAAGTGACTTTGTCTTGCAATCGCAGTCAGAAATCGTGACGTGTTATTAGCAAATATTTGTCCCACCCAAAAATAGCCTTGGCTGGGAGAAAAGCCTGAAAGTCAGCGGATAGTCTTGTAAGACTAGAACTTTGTACAATGTGCAATTGTAGAGCATGGCACAGATGTCTGACACGTTGTGCCTTTTCAGCAAAAATGTATGCAAGTCGCCATAAATGTGTCTTTGTATCTTCTACTATAGGCCTATTGTCCGTGGCCACCCTTCTCACACATTTTGCATTTAAAGCCTCCAAACGATGCTTGTCGCTGAGCTCCTCCTCTGGCTCGGCTCTGACCACCAGCTCCTCAGGCCACACTACAATTACATTATTTCATACTGTGTGCATACATTCTGGTGGTTTTGTTTTTCAGAGATGATGATTTTGATCATGAAATCAGCAAAAAGTGACAACATAAATACGAGTAACAGTTTGTTGTACAAAGTAATGAATTTAATCCAAATGCTTTGCAGTAAATTGCTTGACACAGCATTAGCTCAAATACTCAAAACCTTGTTATATTTTGATATGTTTTACATGATTCAAACCCTTGAAGTTATAAAGTCCATCATCCCAAAAAAACAAAAACGCGTGTGTGTTGGGCAATATTTTTTATATACCGGTATAGACTCTTCCAATGATAGGAAAATGACTTACATGTATAAATTGGATATATAGATATAAATAAATTTGTTAATGGCTGCGCGCTACGGTGGATACATAAGCTGAATTAAACATTCGTGTGGGGAAGTATTTTCTCGGCAGACCTCCCGACCTCTAGCCCCTCATTGGAAGCTATAAGAAGCATTTATTTCTGCAAAAGGAGGATCCGCAAAATATTGATGCCATTTTTCTGTTGGGGTGCCCTAATTTAGGCACCTAGCACACACACACACACACACACATATGAGAGCGAGAGAGAATCTGATTATTAGGAGTCAGCCAGTTGTTATAGTAATCACGAAAATGTCCCATCGTCACCCCCTGCAGGTACTGCAACCAAGTCTTGAGCAAGGAGATAGACGAGAGTGTGACGCTGCTGTTACAGGAACTGGTCCGCTTCCAAGAGCGTGTCTATCAGAAGGACCCCAACAAGGCCAAGTCCAAACGCCGCCTCGTCATGGGTCTCAGGGAGGTCACTAAGCACATGAAGTTGTGTAACATAAAGTGTGTTATCATCTCTCCCAACTGTGAAAAGATCCAAGCCAAAGGTGAGGAATTTGTCAAAACTGTTCCTGACAAACTGCTGAACACTATGGAGCACATAAAAAACTTGGCACTTTTTGAAGATTTTGTGTGCTGTGTTGCAGGAGGCTTAGATGAAGCTCTGTACAATGTAATTGCCATGGCCAGAGAGCAGGAGATTCCATTTGTGTTTGCTTTGGGTAGAAAGGCTCTCGGACGCTGTGTCAACAAACTAGTAGCCGTTAGTGTCGTTGGCATCTTCAACTATTCAGGAGCTGAGGTAAGGAAACATTTCTACTATTATGTATTTACTAGTCTAGACTCAAGTAGCGTACATTTTGGAGTTGTTGTCATCAAAACAAAATGACAAAACTCCTTTGTCTTTCCACACCAGGGTCTTTTTGACCGTCTAGTGTCGTTAACCGAAGAGGCGAGGATGGCCTACAAAGAAATGGTGTCAGCTCTGGAGCAGGAGAAAGCTGAGGAGGCTCTGAAACATGACAAGAAAGTTCCACACCACATGGGACATTCACGCAACCATTCTGCAGCTTCTGCTACCTCCTTTTGCTCTGTCATCTCTGAGCCCATCTCCGAGGTCAATGAAAAGGAGTATGGTGAGAGCCCTCCCTGAATTCACAATTTGAAAAATAGTCAAAAAGTTCAATACTCTCAACTGCAAACTCTAGCCTTTAAGTGGTATCTTTGTCTTGAAGTCCTGAAATCAAATTCATTTTACACAATATTATAATTTACTGAGATGCGGCTGTGCATTTAGTTGACACTACATTAGGTATAACTGTATAGTCTAATGAGATCCAGAGCGAGAGTTGTAAAATGATTTTAGTTATTATAGCTGTGGTTGTAGTTTGCAGTAATGTAAAACCGCAACATACTTAATAAATAAAACAATGCTCCACATATAGCTAACCATTGGGCTGCACAAGTGGTTAGTGTGCAGGCCACACAGCTAGGAGACCCGAGTTCGATTTCATACCATCTCTGTGTGGAGTTTGCATATTCTCCCGTGCATATGTACGTGGGTTTTACCCGGGTACTCCGGTTTACTCCCACATTCCAAAAACATGCATGTTAGGTTAATTGGCGTCTCCAAATTGTCCATAGTTGTGAATGTGAGTGTGGTGTGAATGATTGTTTGTCTATATGTGCCCTGTGAGAGAAGTCTTGCCCGAAGACAGCTGGGATAGGCTCCAGCACGCCCGTGACCCTCGTGAGGATAAGCGGTAGAAAATGAAGGAATGCATGTCAACCATTGCATTAGAAATATGCCTTTGTACATAGGTAGGCATCACTGCAAACTACTATTATAATAGTAATAATAATTGTTATGTGGTCACATTTGGCCATTATTATCTTTGTAAAGGTAGAAGTGTTTATACAGTTCCAGTATTTTTGTCCTACACATGACAAAAGTATGCAAAAACTACAGAATGCAATAATACAGATGCATTCAGTGATGTGCGGAATCTCTACACATTAATATAATAATTTTTTATTGATATATTAATGTTAATGTTATGGTGTTCACTTTTATACATAGCACAAAAAGCAGTTGTACCCAGTGTTGGGTCTGCTGAGTGTAATATTGTCCCAAGAACATGGAAAAATATAAAAAAATAAAAATAAAACCTTTTTGTATTGCCTTCAGAGACCAACTGGAGAAGTATGGTGGAAAATTCAGATGCTCCAGAGCCAGCCGAGCCGGAAATAGTTCGCCCTTCACCTTCCATAGCACACCTCAGAGACAGTGAGACCCCAGTGGTTACCACAAGTGCTGCCCCGCCCAGCGCCAACACTGTACCGCAGAGAGCTGGGCTTCCCACACAGGGTAATGGGGAGAGGGACGAGGTCCGCGCTGATGACCGCCTGGAGCTTGCGTCTCAGCAGAGCACAGAGACAGGCTCTCTGGATGGCAGCTGTAGGGGCCCACTGAACTCCTCCATCACCTCCACTACCTCCACCCTGGTCCCCGGGATGTTGGAAGAGGCAGAGGAGGAGGACGATGAGGAAGAGGACTACACACCCGAACCTATTTCTGAGGAGGTGCCCACCCTCAGCAGCCGCATCGAGTCGTGGGTGTCAAAGACTCTGGAGAACCTGCAGCTGGGAAAGAGCCAGGACAGTACAGAGGAGGAGGAGGAAGAGGAGGAGGAAGAAGAAGAGGACAGACTGCAGACCGAGGATGAGGAGGGCTTTGTTACAGCTGATATACCAGATGTGAAGATGGAGAGCAAAGAGCAGGCCAAGAAGGTCATAGCCTGATTTCACCTCTCATCCTCGGATCTCCTACTTCCCTCTCTTTCTCTCTCTGTCTGTCACATGTACTCATCCCAAAAAAAACAGAAGTTCTTGCATCACTAAACCCTGACACCAGACCTAATCTCAGGTATTGTCATGACAGACCAACACACATGGTCAGGGACCAAACGGCAGCAGGTTTCTTTTTCATCCATCTCTCCTGTACAGCTCATAACCTGCAACACTTGAATTCGGAGGATTTTTTTTGTTTTCAATTTTCCACATCCAAAGTTGAACTCTCTCTCTCTCGTTTCTGGGAGAAGTTTTAAGAAAAGTGGCGAACCAGTGATCCACCACTCCCAGTGGAAGGGATGTTGCAACTTTTCCACTCCTGTCTTAATTTAACACAGACAGCTGCGTGTGTGTGTGTGTGTGTGTGTGTGTGTGTGTGTTGACAGCCACATAGCTTACACTACTTTGCTGTGTTCATTAGCTTTACATATGTATGTAATGAGTTTGTTACCATTTCCTTCTCACACTCACTACTCCATGAGGGATTTAAGGAGGAAGTTTTCTTTTATTTTTGATTGGCTTGGCTGCTCTAGTTTTACCTACAGTATCTGTGCTTGGCTGGGCTTTCAGTCTTCTTAAAGTGTTTTTTAATGTTGAAATAACTGGTGTTCTACTCTCTACAGATAATTAAGACGAATTAACTTCTAAGAAGCTGTGTTTAGGTGTACTGGTTTGTCCTGTTGATCTTGATGTTTTTCCTGTCTTCAGCTCTTGGATGCGGTCTCTGTTTCATAAAAACTATTGTTGTTGGAGCTTTCTATCAAATGAGTTTCTTAGGGAGGCTGGGTAATGGTCTAATATTGTCTTAATGAACTGCATTCATTATGTAATTCATCTAAAACCATCCATGCAGTTGTCAAATACGAGCTCTGTGGTCTCAGGACAGGCCTATTCCACGATCCAATTCCAATATGAGATAAAAATGACTACAAACAGTATTCTTTTAAAAGGCATCCAACTATTACCTACTCTTATCACGGTAGAGACACAGCTTTACACTAACGCCTCATAACTCCCAAATGTGTGTGTACAAGACGATAGTGACCATTCTGTACATGTAAAAACGAAGCCATTTTGATGTGTTACCACTCTGAATCTAATCAAATGATGTTTAAATAGAGAGTAATCAATTAGTATTTGTAATTTGATTAAGGGTATGCTGTTGTCTGCCTTTTTATTGCCGTGACATCCATCAAAGTGTTTCCAAGTATGTTAATTGACTACATTTTTGCACTATGTACATACAATATTGGAAGAGGTCTTGTGATCAGTATGAGCAAAAACAAAATGAACAACAAAAACGGTTCAATGAAGTACTTTTTCAGTGTGGTTTTTGTCTTTATATCAATATTTATGACTTGTCTTTCTTGACTACTTCACTAGCTACATTGTAAAAGGCTATTTGTCATAACATCCCTTCTCACTCCTAAAATATATGGACTGGTGATTAACATCATTAAAATGTTGTTCAAATAATTAATATGGATGTCTCTTTCTATTTTGTTCAAAAGCTACTGGTGTCATTTGTGACTTTGGAAAAGAGGGCTATACTGTATACTGGAAGTTGGTGTTGATTTTTAAGTGATTATTAGAACTAGTGTGGTACATTCAATCTCAATTCATCCTCAGGAGATCCTTGTTACATATCATGCTGTTATTTTTTTATTTTGTTTCAAATCATACACAACAAAATAAACACAAAAATATCAATCTTTCTGCTCAGCAGTGCACTGTCAGTGCTCAAGCCCTAATTATTAATAATATCACAAAGTCTTGTCATGAAATGGATGTATGATTTTTTTCAGCCTTTTTACAAAACTTTAACATAATGCCTAGATGTACTTTTCAAAGATGTACTTTTTATTAACCCCACAAGAGGGCAGTAGCTGCATTTGAAGTATTATAAACATGTTACACTTTCCTATGACTCAGCCGTTTTCTCCTACACATTGTATATACTGAAAGTAAATGGCACATTACTCTTAATACAGTTTTGCACCAGTGGGCCACTAGGCTAGCCGCTATGCTACTGTATGTTATCCATGAGACACTCAGTTACAGTGCAGCTTCCGACCACATGGTGGCGGTAATGTGTCAGTCGGTCGTTAAACAAGCTCACAGAAGATCAGAAGAAGACGTTCAAAAACACCTAGGAATGGAGACGTTTTTAAAACTACAAATTAAGACAAAAATGGTGCCAGTCCCCGCCGAAAGACTACATTTTTATGTAAGTACAATCCAGACTTAATCAAGAACGTCTTTTTATCATGTATGTATTTTTTTCCTGTGTAACCTTAGCTCATCCAACCACTTCAGTGCCATCCATTTTATATGATTTATAATGATTTTTCAAGGCACACATAATATTGTGTTCTATGGCTATCCAAACAGTAGAACATGAGTAAATACCAGGAAAATATCAGCTCCCGACAAGAAAAAAGCATGCGTGGGTTTTCTCCGAGTACTGTGGTTTCATCCCACATTCCAAAAATATGCATGCTAGGTCAATTGGTGACTCCAAATTGTCCATAGGTATGAATGTGAGTGTGAATGGTTGTTTGTCTATATGTTTCTCGCCACCAGATGTCGCTGTCAGGCCGCACCACGCCAACATACTCTAACATGACGAAACCTCCTTTGTCCCTGCCTGTGATTTCAATGGTGTGTTTAAGACGATAAGAAGGTGACATCGTTGCAACACAAAAAAAAGACACTTTAAAGCAGCTCTGTCACATTTTGAAGTGAAACATGACTGGGAGATGAAACTACATAGTTGATTACTTACAGGTGGAGGAGTTGTGTTGTAATCACACCATTTGTTTGCTGTCTAACGTCTCTATTGCTTGTCCACCAGTGTGCTCCTTTACGCCATGCAAATTTAAAGAAAAACTACACTTTTTTTCGGAATTTTCATCCACAATCGTAATGTGAGACATGAAAGCTTCTCTTTTCTGTCCATTATAAAGATATAAAAACAGACAAAAGGACGCAGCTAAGACTGGGTGTAAAGGAAATCAACTATTCTGCGCCAGCAATGCTTCATTTCCATACAAAGTGACGATATCAACTAAGCGACAACAATTATTTTTACTTTACTATGACTTTACTGGTGTATTGACAGCTACTCACCGGCTAGCTTCACCACACCCTTGCCTGCTCTCCTCAGACCGCTCCCGAGTGGTAACACTACATGCTGGCGCTGCTGTGTTTTTAAGTTTGGAAAAGTCAATGCTATATGAAATCAATGAGACTAAAGAGTAAAATATGGCAAAATACTCTAAGTATGTCAACATGCATGTACAGGTATATATAAAAACATAAAACCTCGTTGGAGGTGTTTAGATAGGTGTGTCCCATGACGTGCAGTAATCAGCTAATCAGTAATCAAGCCCAGAAAATATGCATGTTCATTTCTTACATAAGGATTGTGGATGATGGTCAAAATTCCCAAAAAGTGCAGTTTTCCTTTAAACACAATAATTTATCTGATTGTGTCCTTGTCAAAGTAAGATTCACACATCCACAAACAATCATCTCTTCCAACATGTGAATTTTTTTTCCTCTTCTTGTGGTTACTAAGTTTCATTGTGTCCCTGCGGATTCTCTCTCTGAGTCACCATGACCTCGCCCGAAACAACTCACCAGAAACAACAATGAGCTAGCGTGAGATGCACATGGTCACGGACTGGGAGGTCGCCAGTCACTCATGGCAAACCACCAGTACACAACGAGAAGTCAGGATTGTACTGACTGTACTTATTTTACTATCCTCGATTAATATACTCTATTATTGGCTTTGGTCATTAATTCTGTGCAGGGGTGTTTTAGAATAGTTGACTATTTGACGGTTTGATTCAGAGTTTGATACAAAATCAGTGTCATCCCAGAGGCGGGGTACACCTTGGACTGGTCGCCAGCCAATCACAGGGCACATACAGACAAACAACCATTCACACTCACATTCATACCTATGGACAATTTGGAGTCGCCAATTAACCTAGCATGTTTTTGGAATGTGGGAGGAAACCGGAGTAGTGGGAGTCCCAGTGTTGACAAGGTTGGAAATGTGAGAGAATGGAACGTTGTGCATCATTAGGAAGTCTCTAGCTGTGCAGTACAATATTAGCTGAAAGATGGTCATTAGATGACTTGAAAGGTGCATTTTTTACTACAAATGTACATACAGTAGAGCAGGGGTCCCAAACATGCGGCCCGCAGGCCAAATGTGGCCCGCAGGACACTAGTTTGAGGCCCCCGCCTTGATATAAAAGTTTAATGTTAGTGCGGCCCGCGTAAGTTTGATATGGATGCTGTATGGTATCATGTACCCAGAAAAAATTATTACGTTTGATTAATGTTCATGTTAAAGGTTAAATAACTGTTAATAGTTATCCTCCCTATCCGTGTGGAAGTGGTAAGTTTTTGGCTATTTAAGTTTAAAGGAAATAACTTGAAGGCTACCGTTTAGGTCGCTAGCTCTCTAGTTTGCGAGTTAGCATGTGTCTCAAGACCCTGCAGTTGTGCAATATGTTGTAAATAAAAAGAGTATAAATGTGACTATAGTCGTGTTTTGTCATGTCTACAGGGCTCTAATAATGCTTTGTTCATTTTAATCTAAAAAAATAATTTGTCTACCCACCAACTATATGTGGTTTCTTAAGTTTTTATTATTTGCCGTTTTATTATTATATTTATTTATTTATTACTGATTGATTTTCTTTATTCTTGATTTGTTTATTTATTTTTCATCTTATTTCGTGTAGAAAAATCAAAAGTAAGATATTTGAGAACAGTGGAATGTTTTATCAGAGCTTTTCTTGTAGAAAATTGGAACCAAAGCAAAGTTTATTCATTTTTTTTGTTTTTAATAAATACGTTTTTTTTTTTTTTTTTTGGAAAACCTGATGCGGCCCAGTCTCACCCAGACCCGAGCTCCAGTGGCCCCCAAGTAAATTGAATTTGAGACCCCTGCAGTAGAAGATCTACTGTATAGTCTTTGGATCAAGCATCTTCACTATGATTGACACCGAAGTAAACCCATCAGTAATCAAACATATTGCCTCTTGTAAATGTCGACAGTACTACACATTTACTGCTGCCATGTGTATGTTTGTGTAGCACTCTGATTCCTTGAGGGCTTTACAATTACAGTACTTTATAAACACACACACACACTGGTTGCAAATATGACACAGCATTCCCAGACTATAGAGCGCCTTAATGGAACAATTTAAGTCATAAAAGGGCCCAGAGCACAAAAGCGTGAAATTGTTCCTGGTCTGAATGTTATCAGAGTCGCACAGAGTTCACATCTCGACGGAAACTAAACAACAGTGGCCCACTGGCACATGTTGCATTACTTACTCTCATGGCACAAACCTGCTCATGTTCCTGCACAGACAAGAGGAGGAGGAGCCATGCAAGGCTTTGCAAGAACAAAAACAAAGAAGATACATTGCTTGTGTGTGTATATGTGTCTGCCTTCCTGATTCCACAAGTCAGGAACCAGCAAGACCAAGGTGTGGGCCAAGTGTCTGCTGAAGGACTGTATCCGAAGTTACTGTCGGCACCAGTCGCTGAAGATAATATGAATATGTGAGACTGATCTTTACTTCTCTGTGCTCCACCTCATGATGGCTGCACGGACTGTTGGCCCTAGAATGGAAACACACTCATGTGCGCTGTGTCCCCTGAGTTCCTTTGCCTGTTCCAAATCTCCATTTTTCCACTCGCTTTATATATATATATAGTATATATATATATATATTTAGCCCAATAGAAAATAGGTCACTGCTAGTTGGAATCACTAGTTTCTGCTGCAAGTGAGTGTGTGTGTGTTTGTGAATTATCAGCCGTTTGGCTTCAGAAGCATCCTGTAAAAGTTAATTTTCCTGATAAAAGTGTGTGTGTACGTCAGTGATGAACGGTGGGGGAGTCCAGCTCCAATTTGCACAAGACAGCAGACAGACTGAAGAAGAATTTGATTTCAAACTTTTCTCTTGGCTGCTTCTCTGCCTGAGTTCATTTATCTTTGCTCGTTGTGGAAAGTGAGTGAGAGTAGTATAAATATTAGATGAAGCAAGAAGATAATGGATAACGGATAATCGTGGAGACTCTTCCTATTCATATCACAATTTATTAGGATTTTTCTACAAAATGTAATACACTGTGGCAGCACGGTGATGCATGTGGTTAACATGTCTGCCTCCCAACCGGGAGCTTCTGGATTTGAATCGAATTAGCAAATCAATCTCTTCCATCCAACCCTGTCTTCCGCATCCGTCTCTCTCACACCAACTACCCTCATGTCCTCCTTCACTACATCCATAAACATCCTCTTTGGTCTTCCTCTACACCTCCTACCTGGCAGCTCTAAAAGCAGCATCCTTCTACCAATATATTCACTATCTCTCCTCTGGACCAACCATCTCAGTCTTCTTTTTTGTTTGTATGAGCAAAGAGAGCCTCCTGTTAGCCATCATGCTTTTCTGCTTTACACTTCGTATAAACTTGAATGCATTACTGTATGTCTGAATGAAGATGGGCTGCATCGCGGACGAGTGGTTAGCGTGCATGCCACAGCTAAGACACCTGAGTTCGATTCCACTCCCAGCCATCGCTGTGTGGAGTTTGCATGTTCTCCCCATGTATGCGTGGGTTTTCTCTGGGGACCCCAGGAAAAACTTGCATTCTAGGTTAATTAGCGACTCCAAATTGTCCATAGGTTTGAATGTGAGTGTGAATGGTTGTTTGTCTCTATGTGCCCTGTGATTGGCTGGCGACCAGTCCAGGGTGTACCCTGCCTCTCGACAGACAGACAGCTGGGATAGGCTCCAGCACCCTTGTGAGGATAAGCGGTAGAAAATGAATGAATGAAGATGTATTTTGTGACAAGCTGTACATATTTGTAAAATAGATTTCCACACCTATGGATCTTGCCAGGCTTTTTTTTTTTTAACAAACTGAATATATAATCCCGTTTTAATAAGTGTCACAGCAGAAAAAAAAATCACATGAATCCACAAGTAGTGTGTGGTATATTATGATCTCTGTGTGTCTATTTCCATGCAGTGTGTTTATGGATTTACATCTGTGCTGAGTGTCTCTCACAGATGGTGGCAGCAAACCCCTGGTGGCAAAACTCAACAGGGAATGTTTTCCATGCCTAAGATGGTCAGATTTGTGTCGGAGGGGAATGTGTATAAATCACACGTGGAGGCAAGATACGTGGGCGGCAGGATCTGGCAGGATGGAAGCCAGAAAAGACCTTCCACTGTGTCCTACAGGTGACAGATTTCAGGAAGGCATGCTTCCTGCACATACTTAAATAGGGGTGGATAAGTAACCAGGCACTCATCATGCCTAAAATAAATCTTCAGAATGTATATACAGTAAATCAACAACTAAATGTGCTGGAAGTTTAAATACATAATACTTTATTCTTAACACAGTTTGGATATGTCGTAATTTAATGTAATAATAGTAAACTCATTTGCCACAATCACACACATAGCCTTTGCTTATTTATTCATTTAAGTAATGGTGGGAACAGATGATAAAAGTTTATTACTGCAGATTAAATAGGACTGTAACTGTTTATATCCCAAACAAATGATTGCATAAACAAAACCACATCAACAAAACCCAAGTGCCAGACAAATCATTTTAATAGAACTTGAACCTCACGGTATCTCTCAAATTTACAGGCAACTATATACTGACTGGCCCAAGGCTGCCCTGGCCAAATTGGGGCCCGAAGCAGAATTTTATTTGTAGTCACCACAGACCAAGCTGACCTAAAAACTATTTTTAGAATATTTGACTTGGACCTGAATTTAGTTTGATGCATGTTTTGGAGAAATACAAATACATGGGAATCAAATTGTTCAATAAATAATTTTTAGTGCAAATAGTAAATTAACAGAACAACAACTAAAAAAATAACCATGGTAGGATCTAACTCACCCCATTTGCCTTAAAAGGCAGCCACAGCACCTTTACACCAGAAGGGTATGACAGTGACATCCTGCTGTGTTCTGTCACAGTATAAGGACTGGTCCTGCACTAGCCATGCATTAGTATGAAATTCAACACAGTACAATTCTGCCTATATGGGCTCTAATTTCGTAGACCAAGCGAAGCAAGTTACCCCAAAACTCCCCTGCCCCAGTGTAGAGCAGGCCCGGGTTGGCATCATACTTTCAGCTGCCGTCGTGTTGATTGCCCATTATGTGTGACGTCTTTGATCTGACATCGGATGTGACAGGACAACTCATACAAAAATGTACATACTGATTGAGACGATTACATTAAATAGTGGTTGCTGGTTGCATTGAAATGTGCCTGACACTCTCAAAAACCTGCCTGTGAGGTTTTGGAGACATGTCAGCCAATTTACCACTGCAAAGGGTGCGCATCGCCTGCGCCAAGAATAGACCATATTGTAGGTGGTGAGCTTTTGTCTGGCTGTCTTTTTGTCACCGCCATGGCCATCTCGGTGCAGTCCAGTCTACCAAATTACCAAATTGGCTGCGCACAGTGGTGCGCTGGACCAAATTACCACTGCGTGGGCAGTGCCACGTTCCACCACTCTGTGCCACCTTGCATTGCCCTATGTCATTTGCAAGAATGTTGAAGTATATTGTGTGTTTCTAATGCTTTGTTGGGTGTCACTTTACAATAATATGCAAAAATACAGTTGTTACTGAGGAACTAATGAGTAGACTACTTACTGATAAGGCACATCAATTTAGAGTATAGTGACCGAGGAACTAATGAACAACTAATGAGTAGAAGTTAGGGTTAGGTAGGTTTGTTCCTCATTAACGATGCATACCTTATTGTAAAGTGTTACCCTTTGTTGTTGCTAAATAACGTAACCAAGTATTAGAGGCACTGATCAGTATAATGCAGTACATTTAATTAGTACTCAAAAGTGAGCATTATCTTTGAAAAGGCCTAATTTTTCATGACCGCAGGGATACCTAATGTTCCACCGTATGAGTATTTGCACCATATTTTCCGCACTATAAGCCGCACTTAAAAGCCTTTAACGTTCTCAAAAAGCGATAAACCAATCAGGGAACATTACTTAATACGCACAGTATGTATGCTTGACGTTCGCCACACCCCGGGACTGCAAAACAACATTTTGCCTGTCTCTCCACTTCTGTGAAAAACCAAGTGGAGCAAATGAATTCAGATTTTGACGTAATTCCAGGAGGATTAACAAAAGAACTCCAACCGCTGGACTTTGGTGTAAACAAGTTGCGGCATCAGACAGTTAAAATCATTTCTGTTCTTGCCATCAGTTAACACATTGTGCAATGTTAACATTACAAAACAGTGCAGTAATATGTTTTCAATTATCCGGTCCCATCATTATTAACAAACAGGAAGTCAATGTCTGTGCTCTGAAATAGTGTGGCTCATTACACCACTAATCATTTCTACACTGAATGTTTATGAAAAGGATTAACCACGTTAAATGTGGCTCATTTTTTCCCAGGAAGGCTGCGGGCTGCATCATCACTTTAATTAAATTTAGAAACCAACATGTTATGTACAGTATATTCTATTGTATTTTCTTTGTACTTTTCTTCTCTTCTTCCTGCTGTGTGTGTTTATTGCTCCTATAAGTACACTGAAAATTTAGATTACATTGCAGGTTTGATGCAATGGCATCAATGTGTTTCCCAATCAGGAGTGAATGTCCTTAAAACCCTACTGGGAAATTATTATTGCCTAACAACTGAATGAGCTGAACGCTTTCGCTGTAATTGATACGAACATTAAGTAACTTTTAATACGATAGTTCACCACTTTAATCCTCACATCCTTGTGATGAAAAGCATTACAGTCAACTTCATCCATTCAACTATACTGCATTTTCCTGCCTGTCTACCTTTGGTAGTTTTGATAAAGTCTGTTCCTTTCTCTTCCCTTCTCCTTTCTCTTGTGGTCCACTGGGTTAACTCAGCATAAGAATCATTCATTCATTCATTTTCTACCGCTTATCCTCACTAGGGTCGTGGGCGTGCCCCAGCTGTCTTCGGCCGAGAGGCGGGGCACACCCTGGACTGGTCGCCAGCCAATCACAGGGCACATATAGACAAACAACCATTCACACTCACATTCATACCTATGGACAATTTGGAGTCACCAATTAACCTAGCATGTTTTTGGAATGTGGGAGGAAACCGGAAGCACGGGAGAACATGCAAACTCCACACAGAGATGGTCGAAGGTGGAATCGAACTTGGATCCCCTAGTTGTGTGGCCTGCACGCTAAACACTCGGCCGCGTCAGAATCAATGCACAGTAAAATGGAAAAGTTAAATGGTTCAGTAATGGTTCAGTTTTGTAATGTTCCCATCCCTCTATAAAAGCAAAAAACAAACAAATTGATTGTGTAAACAAAACCTCATAAAGTCTGTTTCCGGAATCAATCTGCACATGCGCAGTCACATAGAATAGTCCATTGTGAGAAGGGAGGGGGGAGAAGTCAAAACGATCATGATAAATTATGTTTTGAGCATGTGAATTGATGATGATGAATCATGATGGCAGCAAAAAGGGAGATTCCACAACTTAATTTGTGGTTGTGTTTGATTGCATGTTGCATGCATTGTGTGTGTGTGAGACATTGTATATGTCATAAGAGACGCAGTCCAGCCCAAACACAACGATGGCTGCTGCAGATCATTTTCATGAAGCATTGCACATGAATATTGGCAAGAGTTGTGCTGCACAAGACAAAAGGAAATGAACCACGGCAGCTGGAGCCAAAGACAACACGCAGTGTGAGAAAGTCTCACTAGGTTACAGCCCACAGCTCAGTGAGAGACTATCTCCATCTCAGCTATTAAGATCAGCCTTGGGAAATAAGAACCACAAAGGCAAGAGCAGAGATTAATGCAAGAATGACTGCGATGCAATCAGCAAAGTTTTGTTGATGAAGGAGGATGTTTGGAATATGTTGGGTTATTACAGTACAAGCAAATAGTACCGCAGTAACCTGGCATGAGGATTCATTTAGTTTTAGCACTCAAATAAAAATTTTCAGCAAAGCTATGTGACATTCTTGCTATTTTAGGAGTCGGAGCTCAGCCATTTTAGGGAGTAAAAACTTTGCCCAAAATGACACCCACACTAAGAGGATCGAGGAAAAAAGGAGGGCTAGGGGGATGTTGAAATAATGAAGATGGGGCTTTCATCCTGCAGATGATCTTCTCCTCTTCAGTGAAGAAGGGCAGAGACCACACTTGGCATCTTCTTTGCTTACGTGCCGCATCTTGTGATGACGACCATGACTCAATGACGCAACAGTCTGTGACGGTTCCAATGTGTGTGAGTCTGCATAAACCTGTTTCTACATATAAAATACATGGGCACATCTCCCTAATTGAATGTTATTTAACTAAGAAAACACATTTTAATTAACATCTTTTATATTTCATTCATTCATTTTCTATAGATTATCCTCACTACAGGTTACGGCATGCTGGAGCCTATCCCAGCTGTCTTCAGGCGAGAGGCGGAGTACACCCTGGACTGGTCGCCAGCCAATCACAGGGCACATATAGACAAACAACCATTCACACTCACATTCATACCTGTGGACAATTTGGAGTCACCAATTAACCTAGCATGTTTTTGGAATGTGGGAGGAAACCGGAGAACACGCAAACGCCACACAGACTCAGGACACAGGAGGCTTTGATATGTATTTATTATATTTATAATTTTTTAAGATGGCCGCATGGTGGTCAAGTGGCCAGGGCGTTGGCCTCATACGTGCATGGGTTTTCTCCGGGTACTCCGGACATCTTTCAGTGAGTTGTTTTAGAGTATTTTTTTACAACTCTCACAATTCTGTCGTCAAGTTCTGGTGCTTTACTTGGTCTACTTTCTTGACATCTGTTACTTACTGCACCACTGGTTTATTTCTTTTCCGGGACTTTCCAAATAGTTGTACTGGTTTCTGATTGATTTTCCATCTTCTCTCTGATTCAAAATTACTTGTTTTTCACCCGCAGGCAGCTTTTCTGGTTTTCATGTTGTTTTCACCTCAAATGCAGTCTACATGGACAAAACCTATCCTACCTAATCTGAAACTGGCAGGAGATATTCAGTGAAATATTCAAATAAGTAAGTACAAGTATTCAAATAAGTAATGGCTTTGAAATTGTCTTTTGCTGACACATATGTATTAACAGTACGATTATCACCCAAATAACAATCAAGGCTTAACAAACTCATATCGACTCACAATTCCCTCCTTTTTATTTCACATTTTCCTTGTGAAATAGCTTATTTGAAGCTCTTGGTCTGTAATATATAATTAATATGACATACATTAACTAATTAAATGGGTTTTATTTTTGAGCAATTACTGTTAAGTTAAATGTTTTATCTTATAATTAACCAGCAGCACCCACCCCCCTTCCACATGTCACGTTTGGTGGTGCGAGTGTAATATTTGTTGCCTCGGCCCAGTCATTTCTGTACAAAGTAATACAGTACATATCTGATGGGAGAGTATAAGTTGACCTAAAAACTGGCCAATGCCATTCACTGGACAAGTAACAGCCAAGGATGGGCGTTGAGCTTTGAAGAAATGTATGAAAGATAGAGCTGTCCTCCTGGGAGGGGTCTGGGGAGGAACTTTTGGAACTTTGGGGAGGTTTCATGTCAGGGAGGAGCAGGTGTTCAAACAGGCCATACTGTAAATAAGGAAAATATCATGAATCTTTAAGACACCAATGCGAAAAATCTGGCAGTGACTATGATATCCGAAGCCGTATGATCTGACAGTTGGCTATCTTGACACAAACAAAAACTCTTGGCGATAGAGTCGCAATAGTGAGGCCTTGCAGAGGGCATGACTTTCTGGAGGAAGAACAAAAATGTAGTGCAGTGCAGTATTGTTGAGACTAAGCTTGGAGCTGTGGGAAGACATCCAAATAGAGGTGTGAACAACCATATTGCAGGATGGAGTTGGAGATTCATTTTGATATCTTTCTACCTTGAGATTGCCTTTTACTTATTAGTCGATATAGTGGCCATAACAGAAAATAGGCAATACAGTATTAGCCTTTTTATAGCCAATAGCCTTTGAAAAAATAGACACTGGGCATGAAGAATTGAACACTTCCATTTTCTTTTGTGGACTTATTTCTTATAAGATAGCTCTAAGGCAGCATGCGGAACGTCACTGTCCTCTTTAGCTCACATTCTAAACAGCAGCTCAGAACTATACATTAGACCTGTCACTACAATAACCTTACTAACACCCAGTGACCTATATAGAATACTACATATCTTGTCTTTAAATGAATCTTCTGAATGCCTTATATTTGTATTTACATTCATTTAGCCAGTTTTATGCCTGGCCAAAAATGCTTAAATATGAATTTTTTCTAATAATAGGTTGTATTCAACCTTGAAACGATCACAATATTTCATTTAAAAATCCTAATAGCGTGATGCCACAAAATTCAAACCACAAAGTGGTGAGGAATGACTGTATTCAGCTCAAAATGCATATTCTTTTACAAATGAGGCATCATTAAAAATAACAGTATGATATATGTATAGAAATAATTTTCAAATTTCAGATTTTTTTGTGTTTAATGTTTCAGGCATGGAATGAAAACTCTATTTTGCATATTAGATGAATTGGACACTCTAAAATGTCACATGTGTGAATGTTTGTTTATTTATATGTGTCCTGTGATTGCTTGGCAACTAGTCCAGGGTGTTGCCTGCTTTTTGTCCAAAGTCAGCTCAGAAAGGCTCCAGCTCTCCTGTGAGCCTAATGATGACAAACGTTCTAGAAAATGGATGGATCTATTTTTTCCAATAGAGCAATGATTAAATTCATTTAGTAATACATTTGTAATGGAGGTATTTTTAGTTGTCATCCCCTATTTTGCTATTGTTAAGTTTATTATAAATATTATAATAATTATTTTTGTTATAACATTGCCACTGGAGATTCTAATCAAAAACACAGTAAAAGAGAGTAGTGAAGTCTGCTTGGTATGTGGTCTACTTAAGTAACTGCTTAATTATAAGGTAAAAAAACAGAACTTACAACAGTAATTGCTCGAAAATAAGATTGTTAATATTAAAGCATATGAATTATATTGCAGGTAACACCCTAAAAACCTGAAACATATTTCACTATATGTTTATGACCAGTTTCTCCAGCAGGTGTTTTATTGATGAGCTCCATCCCTCAAATTGAAGGAGGTATTGATCATTAAAATCAACTGCTTGATAGTGACAGACTGCAGAGAAAACCTGCAGTCTCAGCTCTCCATAGCATGACCTTGACACACCTGCATGGTTTGGGGCTGTAATGATCATCTTTGTGAGGAAAACAGTGACTCTGATCCACCGTCATCCTTAAAACTACTGCATTCTTCTTCTTCTGGTGATGTCAAGCGTGACTACAATTGCCTAATGGTAAGTCCGTCCCTGTCAATTAGATGTAAAGAAGCGTGTGATGCAATGCACAACATCAGGCGCAGCGCAGTTTGTGTTTGCTAATTTCCATGTATTGAGGAGGTCAAATTATTGTATTAGATATCGCTATTGTGGAATTATTTATCTTAAGTTAAATTGTTGTAGAAATTGCGCAAATACAATAATTATTGTATGTCTGGCACACACAGTTTTTTTCTCCCATGCTAAAACACCACTGACAAGGATCCGTCATTAGTGATTGCATGGAACTATTGTCCTTCTTAGTATTGATAATATTGATCCCAACATTGGTATCAATATGGATTGATACCATCGTAAAAAGATCCATACTTAGGCTTCAGTTGGTTTCCTTTTCGTTAAAGTTGCAACCTGGCTGTGTGTCTCTACTGTGTCTGTGTCTCTACTCCCTTTGCTCCCCCCTCCTTCTCTTGTGTTTGATTTACTGTCATGTGACTCAGCAGCGACTGGCAACCAAACACCGCTTTATTTATTGTGCTAATAAAGTGTTTTATACTTACTTATAAACAAACATCCAACTTATATTTTTTATTAAGTATTGGTATCGATATTGGTGATACTGTGTTTACTTGGTACTCGGCAACAAATTTAGTGGTATCGCACACTACTAGGCCTTAATGTGCAAACCCAACACAATCCTTGAATGGGTACATAACCTGAGTTGGGGAAAAAAGATACAACATGAAGTGGCAACGGCTCTCACTCACTTTTAGAATGATAACATACTTAGAGCACAGCCGGGTGGACGCTTTATTTGCTGGGTGGGGCCGCAGACGTGAAGCAGTGTGTGTGTGAAAACTATCACTTACTCGGACCAAATTCCTCAAAACATACTGTACACACATTGTAAATATTAACAGGATATAGTTCAATACTAGGTGAATAGCACAACTATATTCACATTTACAGTAACCGAGTTGGGTTTTTGTTATTTGATACATTGAAGGTCACTCAAAAACATTCATACCAAATGAGTACATTCTTCTTATTTCATCAACCATTTTATTACAGTATTCTTTCAAAGGACAATACCATAGAAATTAAACTATTCTATACTTTGGAGTAGTTAGGGTATAACTTAGATTTAGTATCCACTGAAAATAATACGGTGGCATGGTGGTCTAGTGGTTAGCTCGCAGATCTCACAGCTAGGAGACCAGGGTTAAATTCCACCCTCGGCCATCTCTCTGTGTGGAGTTTGCATGTTCTCCCCGTGCATGTGTGGGTTTTCTCCGGGTACTTCGGTTTCCTCCCACATTCCAAAAACATGCTAGGTTAATTGGCAACTCCAAATTGTCCATAGGTATGAATGTGAGTGTGAATGGTTGTTTGTCTGTATGTGCTATGATTGGCTGGCGACCAGTCTAGGGAAAAAGCGGTAGAAAATGAATGAATGAAAATAATACAAATCCATTATTGTAGCTGGCAAAGGCGACCAGACCAGGCTGTACCCCTACCTCTTGCCTGGGATAGGCTCCAGCATACCCTAGTGATGCTAACTGGTATAGAAAATGAATGAATGAATGTACTTTTAATATAAAGTGCAGGTGCAGTTTTCCACTTTTCAACACGACCTAAGCTAACTTTTACTTTGTAAAAGTGTTATCAGCACTTCCGGGTTGCACACTGCGAATGCAATTATAGCAAAGATAGTAACGACTTTAATCTTTGTACATTTTAGCGACATTTGCTGCATCGCGAGAGCAGGAGGGGTGCGTGTGGGTGTGGTGGTGTGTCCAGTGGGGAGGGTTTTTTTTTTTTGGAAAGTTGAGCAAAGCAAGGGATGAGGAAAGAGCTGAGCAGTGAGGGAGAACCTCAGTTAGTTTTTCCCCCTGTCCTCCTCCTGTGGAATGCATCAGCTCCTCTCAATGATTTGTCGTTGATCCACACGCAGCTGGACACGCACCGGCCCACTCCGCGCGTGACCGTGCGCGTCTATTCATAGGCGCTCATCGATGCTTTCACTGACCTCTCTAAACTTCTACTATACTTGCAAGTGAGCGTGAAAATCTCCTCCGCTGGGTGTGAGGCGAATCTCCTCTTCAGGAGACAAGGTAATTGTGCTTTTTTTTTAAACACAAAAACACAACTTTAAAGAAAATTTAGGACAAATCAAGTCACACCAGATGTCTTTAGAGTGCAGTGGAATTGTTTTGTCCCTAAACGATCTTGTGCTTCTTTTTTTTTCCACTTCTCCCTTGTGTTTCCTGCAGCTTTGACTCCTGACTCCACAAGTTCCACAGTAGAGCCTTGGACATATATTTAAGGACATTGCACACTAAAGACTGGACATGCTGGACATTAAGTGTGGCGCAGGATGGCTTCTGCTACTGGTTCTGGTTCTGGTGGCACAGATGTCCGTCTGTGTCCTGCTCGGAGACACTGGAGAGGATGCGGACACCGGAGAGGTGAAACCCACTGACTCCAGAACCAGCAGAGCCAAAAGGAGGGGAGGGACAGACGTGCTCAGAGGGTAATGTGACTATGATAATCCCTCAGCCATTAGACCCATATGGGGAGCTTTGATTTTATTTTCCCTGTCTCTTCTTCTTCTTCTTCTACACAATCACATGCTTTCTTCTTTGGAATGAGCATCTTTCTGCATCGCTTGTCACATGCAGGTGTCTCTTGTTGAACAGTTTGTGGTTCTTTATGAGCCCACAAGGTCAGGGAATATGTGTGTGCGTGTTTTAATAATATCAACAATGCAAGGCTGCCCCGAGATGAGTAAGATTGTCTGTGATGGGGAAGTTTGGAGCAAAGCTTAGCAATTAAATACTGGCAAGGAGATCACATTCCTGCTGCCTGCAATAATAAATTACATCCAAACAAAGGAGGCCATTGGTCGTGTGTGGCTGTGGCAGAGAAGGAGAGAGGGAGAAGGAGAGAGAGAAACAACCTAATCCTCTTTCTTGCCAAAAAAGAAAAAAAAATGGATAAATCACATCTGCAGCTGTATGCAGTGGGTCTCTGCTGGAGTGTTGGTATATTTTTTTGTGTTTGCATGCATGTGATTGAGAGAGAATAAAAGGAAGGAAGGCAAAGTAAAAAAAAAAAAAAAAGACAACATCTGTGTGGAGTGATGACAGCAAACAGCTGATGAAGGTCACACAGTAGACATTTTTATTTGACATACTTTAAGTTCATTTATGTGAACATCTGGGCTCAGGAAGAGGCTTCGTGCTGTGTCACGCTGACTTACCACCAGAAGAATGTTTCTGACATCCTCATCATTACCTCATGGATCTGGTTGGAGTTACATCCAGTGACCTTCAGGTCAACACAGATTCAATTCTCATATATGTAAGCCTCAGGCTCGCCTGTAGGGGGCAGGATGGCTAAGGCAGTGACATCAATAAGAGATGTTTACATAGGTGGGTAGGATTTTGAAAAGTTTTATTACCAGTATGTTTGTCTCGTGATGCAACACTAGCCACAGCACACTTGGACTTTAAAGCTGCCGTTACAAAGGGTTTGATTTACACTGTCAGAGGCTTTTGTTTCACCAGATGTTATTGTGGTTATATAGTCATTGTGGGATAGAACTGCAAGTTTTTTTCTATTGTTTTGGGAACCTAATTGAGCACGAATGAGGTGTATGTTAGTTCCTTAGTACCCACAATTCTTAGATTGTTTCTGAGCTCGCTTCTTGTAAGATTTGTGCAGCTTCAGTGGTGTATTTTTTTTCCCCAAAAATTTCCGGTCAGGGGAATTCCACTTTAGAGGTTCTTACTATATTCTATTACAGCAGCTGCTTTACATTGTCACAAATCCCATCATCACAGCAAGGTTTTCAACAGCTGACCTAATTTTATAAAACACACGTGATGGCTACATTTTCATTGGAGTTTATTCTTAGGGGGAAAAAATACCATTATGATTGAGTAAAGTACCAGAGCTTCCATTTGCAGACCAAAAAAATGGGTCTATGGATAGTTTAATAATGCCACTATGCATATAAAACTCACTCTAAATTGAGCAGACGTCTTCAAAATATTTGCACTCTCGCTGCATTTTTATTATTACAGTGGATTCCCACCTATTTGTGCTTGTGAATCAAACGTGTGTAAAACCCCCAAAATAATGAAGTAATAAATTAAACTTGAATAATTATCTTTGACAAGAGCCATTTTTTTTCCGCAGAAAACCACACTATTGTATAAAAATATATAAATACTTAATAATAAAGTATAAAATAATAATATAGCATACATGTACATATAATAGTTTCTTTATAAATGGAATACCTTTGTATTTAAGGTATAGAAAACTTGCTTACGGCCTTCTAAAATGGATTTTGACATTATTCAAGCCCTCTAGACATTAAATAAGAACCATTTAGTCAACTTTATTATCCAATATATGAAACATAATAAACATTTAGCAGTAAACACCCAAATTGTACAAATGTATAAAAGTGAAGCCTAAAATGAATAATAATACAGCATACATGTATGCAACGTAAGTATAAAATAATGGCGCCCTGTACGACTGTGGCAGCAGTCAGTTGTGTTACGATCTGTCCTTAAAACTTGAATTGTGGATTATGTCGACACGGCATTGGAGGAACACGTAAATCATTTTTCATAATGGTGGAACAGTGGAGCGGTGTATCTCCACTAGCTGTGTATGATGATAGTGATGGCGCGGTAGGCAGACAGCCAAGCAACCTCAAGACCAGGGGTCACCAACGCTGTGCCGGGGGGCACCGCCACCCCCACGACCACATGAGGCGCCTGCAAATATGCTTTTCATTCAGGTTTTTTGTTAATATTGTGAGAACACTAGAAAGAATAATTGTATTCTGAAATACAAAATGTGAGTTGTGGATCCCGGCATTTTGTTAATGTTCTGGTAAAACAAGCATATTTGGTTTGTTTGGCTTGAAATAAGCTATGAAAATGAATGTTACAAAAATGAGTAGCTCTTGATAAGTGAATTTTAGGGAAGAAAGAATGAATTCATTCATTTTCTACCACTTATCCTCACAAGGGTCGCGGGGGGTGCTGGAGCCTATCCCAGCTGTCTTCGGGCGAGAGGCGGGGTACACCCTGGACTGGTGGCCAGCCAATCACAGGGCACATATAGACAAACAACCATTCACACTCACATTCATACCTATGGACAATTTGGAGTCGCCAATTAACCTAGCATATTTTTGGAATATGGGACGAGGCTAATGCTAATGCTAACCACTCCCATTTAAAACATAGTCTTAGAATGTAGATCTCTTTAGAAAATTAACTACTAATTACTCTATGGGATGGGTGGCTCCCTCTCTGAATGTTCTGAACTCCTGTTTCCATGCCAGTGTTTAATTGCACAGAAAACTGATCTTAGTGGATATAACTCACCTTCCCATAGCTAACGTCATCTTCTTCTTCATCACAAACTAGTTGAGACAGAAGTTGTTGAGTTCCTTGGCTGGTTGCACTCATTTGCATCAAGACAATAATTTGTCATTTCATTCAATCATTTTCATTTTGAATACCCACTTTCCCAAACACGGGGCCGTGAATGATGAGTTTCTAATATCATGTCTACACAGACCCAATGTGTGCGGCTCAAGGAACAACGCTTACTGCTGCCCAGGTTGGAAGACTTTGACTGGAGGAAATCAGTGCATTGTCCGTAAGTATCACCCATAATAAGTTTACAGTTTGACATACTACATCATAACAAAGTTGGCTTACAGAGTCATCCCTCTATTAGCTTTAACTCCTGAAACTATAAACCATCAGTGCCTGTTTTGTTGTATTGACACCAATCAGGATGGTGTGTTTAAGCTCTCCACTTATTTGCTTAATTAATTTGACTGGCGTTGTAGTGAAGAGTGGATAATGATGTTTATGCATTGCAGACAAAAATGCTCTCAATCATGCGCAAGCAGACAAGATGACCTCAAGCAAGTGGAAATTTTTAATTCTCCTTCATTTACACCAGCATTCTTTGGGGTGTTTCTTTTTATAGTTTCTGTTCTCTTTCTCAGCCACCCGTTCTCTTTCCCCCCTCGCTCCCTCAGTCGACAGGAAGGTCTGAGAGCCTGTAGCCTCATATGATTGCAGTCTGGCGGGCCGGCCGGCTGCCAGGATGCCTGTCACGGCTCTAATGACATTGTTTAGCAGTGGGGTTCAGGGAGTAAGGGTCAGCGGCTGGACTCTACCTGACCAGAGCTGAGGCCATGCAGCAAAGCCAACAACAGACTGTGGGAAAGAGAGCCGACAGAGCGAAAAATAGCCCGCAGCAACTAAAAACACTGACTAGAGCACTTTTATGGCAGTGCACGTCAAAAAAGAAAATGTGTTGGCCTCATGTGGTTTGCTATAACTTGACTATGATCAAGGTTAAAAGAAGATTTGGCCCTATTTGTACTGTAGCCGCATTGAGATTTTGAATTATTATAGTGGAGAGTTCATAATGAGGTTGGGACCGTAGTTAAAGCAACACCATGTGCAACTGAAATTCAAAACCACGCATCATTTCAATTCATTCTCACGCACCACAAACACTCGTAAAATGGAACATTGTTAAAGTGTGTCACTTTACTCTTTGCAGCAATCTGCCGCAGTTCTTGTGGCGATGGTTTCTGCTCCAGACCCAACATGTGCACCTGTCCCAATGGCCAGATCGCCACATCCTGCGGATCCAAGTCTGGTTGGTTAACAGCTTGTCCCCTGTCCTTACTTGTCACAATAGAAGTCACTATAACCAGCTTAATAGCTTCCATTATGGTGCTGAAGGGTGCGCTCACACTTTTTTTTTAAGCTGGGTGGGTGCTGGTCTAACTCTCTCTCATAATATCGTTTTGGAGATGTGAGTTTTATCGGACAATATAGGTAATGTACATCATCCAATGGAACCATTTTATGCAGCTTTGCTCTTAACTGATTAAAAAGCTAAAACCCCGAGACAATTAAACACATTGCTGCTCGCGATGATTGATTCCCACTTAGTGCGCCATTCAAAACCACCCTGTTTATCTCTGGCGACCAGAATCTGTGTACACCCAGGACTGGTTGCTGTGACATAGTCTGTAGCAATCACCGTAATATTGTGACCTGTTGTGTTCCTAAGTCTGATACAGTGTGTAGATATGTGTGTTGGAAAAGATCCACATGTTGATCCACAGTCAACATGTTTCTTTTTTGCAACTCAGATCCCTTTAAGCTAATGTACGCCTCTGTTTATACACCATCAATTTCAACAAAAGTATATTTTAATTATTTTACAATTCTGATTTTGTGTTCCTCTGCCAACAGTCCAGCACTGTAACATTCGATGCATGAACGGGGGGACATGTGCTGAGGACAACTGTCTCTGTCAGAAAGGCTATGTCGGAAACCACTGTGGTCAACGTAAGTGTTATAACATCTTTTGCCTGAAAAAAATGTCAAGTTTTTTTTATAGCTTGGATTTTCCCAGAATTCATGCAAAGTAGGAAAACAAGCATGGATTATATCATAACGCAAAGATACTGTAACACAAAAATTTTATTTGGTACTAAAACAGTTTATAATTAAACTTGCAACATAGAGAGTATCTTCTTGTTGAATTTTGGCAAATTCATCCACTTTATTCAAATAGCCAATAGTCAGAATTTTCATCTTGTTATGGTCAATTATACATTTTTGCCCTCCTGACTGGGAACACGCCTTTGAAAGAAAAACTCTATTGTGTGCTTCATCCATTTTTCACTGTAATTTGTCCTGCAAAACTCAACTAAAGTGAGGGATATAATAGAGTTTTGTCACATTTAGCGGTCATAGACAGACTCTAGGGACACACATGACTATTAACACATAATTAAAAAGTCAATTTTGCATAATCGGGGACCTTGAATCTACGAGTATACACACTATGTACCGTATTTTCCGGACTATAAGTCACACTTTTTTCATAGGTTGGCTGTTCCTGCGACTTATACTCCAGAGCGACTTATAAGTGAAAAAAAATATTTATGTTACATAAACACTGGACACCTTTTCTGTTCATGTTTATTTTTTTTTTTGTGTAGCTGAATAACCATTGTGTTAGCATATCTTAGAACTTAACTTCCAAGAGGATGTAAGGTCTGTTTTGGTCAAGTGGTTTGTAAAATAAATTACCTGCAAAAATGCGACTTATACTCCGGAGCAACTTATAGTCCAGAAAATACGGTATTACATATGTATTTAAAAAACTTTTGAAAATGGCAAGTCCCAAAGACTTACTTTTTTATTATCAATATAGAATATATATATATTTACAATATTTAGGAATATGAATATTTATGTATGTAACAGGTGCAAGTTACAAATCAAACTGAACTCCCTCTTGAGATGAAACATAATAATAATGTATAAGGTAATGTCACCCTCCCGAACAAGAAAATCAAGACAATCAATGCTCAAAGTGAATGAGAATGTTGATTTTGCCAGCAAAACATAACCGTTGTGTCTTTCTGTCCAGCGGTTTGTGAAAACGGCTGCCTTAATGGAGGAAGATGTGTGGCTCCCAACAGATGTGTTTGCACCTACGGCTTCACCGGGGCTCAGTGTGAGAGAGGTAATGACCAACAAATTGCTTTCTTACATTGTCGTCTACTTCCTTCACTCCACATCCATGGACTGGTTTCCAATATAGCAGGTTGCTTAATTGCGGCCATCATCTGCTACTGAAGCTACTTTCTGGTTATTTGTGCCACTGCATGCGGTTCATTGCACAACCATCAATTTCTACATATACTGTTGTACTGAGGCTCTGGGGCTTTGCACTGCCTTTGTAAAAGTGTGCTCTCTGTTAACTGAAGCCCTCCCAACCTCTTGCGGTTGTGAATGCTCCAAAGTACACATGTCTGTGCAACATCTCAAGAGTCAAACGTGTGAGAGTTGACGCGCTGGACGTCTGCTGCGGTGATGACCGATCGAGGTCAAAGTAGTGGCCTTGTAAAACTAATATTTGGATTGTCAGCAGAGCTCCTAATTAGTTCACTCCTTAAGAGCCCGTTAGATGTGTCTGGCGAAAAATCTGTCCTCTGTTTTCTTTAAGCCTGCAGCTAATAGACGCTGTCTCCTTGTCTGATGGGCTAGCACCAGGCCTTATCTGCTGAAGCACACTGTAGCACACGTGACTTTGCTTTCTATTCCTTTCCTGTGTGGAAGCTTGGCCTCAAAGGTGGCGCGACTCAAATGATGGATGGGACAATGTTGTTATTTCTCAAATGTGGCGGCGGTCTTTACGCACACAATTGTTTTGGTTATTTATCTTGCACGTGCATCATAGCTCACTGGACAACAGCAATGCTGTAAGCAACTTAGTTTACAAGTTTGAGGCTTACCAGACCAAAACTAATACTATATACACATTTTATACAGTGTAACCTGCTTATGTCAACTCATCAAATTGGTCCACTGTGTTATTATTATTATTTAAATACGTCCACATAAATTGACATAGACAGACATAGTCGACCACCCTTATTACATAAAATATGAGAACCAATAGTATGTATGTAAATGATTCTGTATAGTAAAGCCTGGTTTATTGCTGTTAATTGGTTCCAGACCCAACTGTGACAAAATGGGATTCCTTTTTTATAAATTCAATATTTCTGTATTTAAGACATAGAAAACCTTTGTTTTTTATGTTATAAATACACATCACTGTACGTGTTAATGATTATAATGATTTTAGCATGTATATCAAATAGTATATCTCTATAGTTGAAATAGGTGTGTCCCAATGACATACGTTTTTTAATTTCTAGTATTTGTTCCATGAAACTGTATTTATTTATTACCAACAGTCTCTGATCTTTACTGCATAGTGTATCTCTTTGATACACGTATATGCTCGATTTTTATTTTGATTTTTTTGTCCAATTCAATGTCAGCTTCACTGCATTGCCAGGTCACAAGCAAAAGGTGGCGGTAATCCATAATGATAATAATGTTGTAGTGTAGAGGTTTAGAGTTGTTTAGTAGTTGAAGATAAGGTTAACTGGGTTTCTTGCTTTAGTAATAATGGTTTTATAATGCCATGCATTGTTATATTGCATTTTTATATATTCCGGATGGTTTGTATAATTGGTATAAATAGTGGTATCAAGGGGTGGATACGATGGAGGCCCAATTCACCACTCAAGTTAAAGCACAAAATTAATACATATACGTCGTATTCTGTATTTAATGTCAAATATCAGAGAGGTAATGCCTACCGGGAAGGCAAGTAGCTTGTAATTGATTTATTAAGTCAAGTTTTGGTTGTAGCAGGATACTGTGCCACTGCGGGTTTTGCTAACAAGCTAGCATGCTATGCACAAATTCAAAACATACCATGTTTAATTGTGGATTGAACCACAACTTTGATTTGATAAACTATAATTTGATATTTAATGTGGCTCTTATGGAACATTGCCTGTGGGCTGATTTTTGAGTAACATTTTTGTGTTTTGTGGTCTGTTTCATCGATTGAAGTGAGCTGCTTGTCCATTTGAACTTGTGCAGTGATGTCTCCATGACAATGTCAGCTATTTGGAATTGGGCTTATTATATTGGACATTTAGTTGGCAAAACTAAATGATTCAGTTTGTTTAAATGATGTTTTTCTGCCTTTATAGTTTCTAGTATAATTTGGCTGTTCAGAATTGCTTTGACCAAAAAGATGTGCTCTGATTTTTTTATAGCCTGAAGATTAATCTATTGGGACTCTATAGAAATTTCGACTTAAAAAATTAGAAATTTTGACTTATCCATGTTTTATTTCCAATCAGTTCATGTTGTGTTTGAGTCAAGAACAGACCACAAGTTTGTGTTTTGGCTACGTCTCAGTCACTTTCACAGGAATTTCCTTGATGATTGAATGAAGAACACTTGCATTTGAATGCTTGAGAAGAAGCTGTGTCCCATTACGACTAGATTTTATCTTATTAGCAGGCACACAACTCCACACACGTTACCCGACTATCAGCTGTAGTCAGCATGGGACGTGAAAAAGTTTGTCTTGTGATGTGAACACATCAGCTGTCTCCTGACCAGCTTGGCCACAGCACCAGGAAAGACTCACTGGTCCAAAAATGCAGGCTGGTACCTCATCAATGTTTTCTTTGTTGCCTCTAAATGTCATTTAGGCTGGAATGTGGGCTCGGACAGAAATGTCCATAAGGCAGAAGATTGCATCCAGAGGGCTTCTTGCTCTCATTCAGTGAAGTGAAGCGTTACCAAGCATTCGAGATCCATCAGGTTGTGGTGATAGCGTGAGCTGAAATGAGGCAGCATGTGAGGAACACAAAGTGGACACAAAATGACGGTGATGTCCTTAAATGCCTCATTAGATTGCGTCTGTCTGTTCCAGGCCAGTGCGATATAGTTGATATACCATATGTTACGTTATGTTATGTTTGCAGTGGTAGAGCCACCCTCACGAGCTACATGAGGAAGTCAAAATATTAAAATTGCCCCCAAAGGCTGCATGGTGTTGAGCAGGGGTCACATTTCGCAGCCCACAACTTAATATCAAGTTGTAAATGCGGCCTGCAAAGTTAAGTCATAGGATGCAAGCATAAGCCACCACTGATCAAGAGTGAGTATGTCCCATGGAGAAAGTTATCAGGGTGTCATATAATTTACATTGCATACAGATCATTTTGATGGGTGAACAGATACAGACAGTGCTCATCCCTAGTGACGCTTTACTTCAACCCGCCAAAAAAAAAAAACGAAATCCCAGGAGCCTTCCCGTGTGGACAAGACCTAAGAAGCTACAGATTTCAGGTCTGAAAGGCAACATTTGTTATATGTGTGCATGCTAAATACATACACTACACATACATTTGACAAAATTAATGGAGTATTTTTTTATCCCTTGGATGCTAACTATCGCATGCTAACTAAAGTGTCGCACACAATCAAGCTGGCGCTAGGAGGTATATACGAGCAAAAAGGCACAAACGAAGCCAAGACAAGCAGCCTAGGATATGTTGTCATGGTAACCAAGCCAAATAGCGATATCAAGAACCCTCTTTTCTTGACCTGAGGGCAGCCAAAGACAGTGTAAGTATTATTGTAAGCTGAAACATCGAAACATCGTTGAAAGGAGCCAGGAGAGGATGGAATGTCTCCCATTTCAGGAAATTGTATGAATTTTTTTCCAATGCACTATAAAATAAATCTGAGTTGTTGAATCTGAAATTGACAGCCGCTTGGCGAGTTATTTAGAGAATGAAAAGATTTTGCCCTAACACATCACACCAGCTCTTAACCTTGCCATGATTGATCAGTGAGGGCATTGTAGAAATAAAATAACGCAAAATGGGAAAATAGAGTAAAAAAAGTTGAAATGACCTTTATAAATGTGTGAACGATGTTGCTGCCAGAAGCTCTTACAGTGGTTTGTACAGATACATAAATAAATATGATCAGGTTCTCAATAGTATTTCAATTCAGGGGGACATGAAAACATTTCTGTTGCCTCAATACAGACAAGTATTATGATATTCCTCCTTCATAATGTTCTTATGCAGGCCGTGGAAAAGTTTACACACACCAAAGGCCTGTAAAAAAAAATAGCTGTGTGCTGCAATTGGGCCGCACACTAGACTTTGGACACCCCTCTATTCCACTGTGCAAGTACTCCTATTATTGGTGTGCAACAAATTAGTAAAACCAGAGAAAGGTGGACATCTAAGAAGAGTGGCTATGGAATAGTTGTTCATATGTTTTTGTGCAACTTGGAGTTAATCCAGGGAACTTTTTAGAGCCACTTCCTGCTTGGCGAAGTTGTTGTTGTGCATAAACGTACCAATCCTCGGGGAGGCGGACATTTCTATTGTGTTCCAAAGTATCTGGAACTGGTGCAGACATTAAATAGCTTGCCTTGAGTTAGAAATTAACCCTCCACTTCCACATCACGGTGCATGTTTACTGAAACTGCACTGAGAGCATGTGAACGATTTTCCGAATAGCTGTGAATGATTTTCCCAAAGTAGAGCAGTGAAGCAAAGAGCAAAAACATTCTTGTAAGTTTTGGTCTGTTTTGAGATCATCATTGGCTAGACTATAGATGAGCTCGTCAGGACTTTAGTTCCGACTGTGTGTGGGTGTGTGTGTGTGTGTGCGTGTGTGTGTGTGTGTGTGTGGACACGTGCGAGCACTCCCAGCTGAACAGGCTATGGGTGGATCCTCCAGCTGCTCACAGTTCAGAGAGAAACAGTGAGAGGACAGATGAAATGACACCACCACTTTTCCCCCTCCAGCTTTCAGCCTCTCCCTGTTTATCTCAGAACTGCATTTGTATTTAACTTGAATTCACTAAACATTTGTGTCTTTACTGACCACGTAACACTTGTAGCAATAGTTAATTTAGTATAACTGTGAACAATATAATCACTATAAGGACCGTATTTCACCTAAATGATGCCATGGGATCATGACATCAAATATCCTTTGTTATTTTCATTTTTATAAATGTAATGACTGTAATGTAAAAAATCTTGCAACACAATGGTAACGTACTGTATTGTATGTCATTCCATGCAAAAGGATAGAGATGGTGTTAATTTGTATAATGTTCTCATTTTGGCTTGCTATTGGACCAACTTTGATTTAAAAGTCCACATTTTGTGTGTCAATTTGGTCTCGATAAACACAAACCAGTGCCTTGAGTGGATCTGATTGTTTTTTTTTCATTGTGGTTGTGGTTTGCAGTGGTGTATAACTGCACTGCAACATACTGAGAGTTGTTTTTAAAATAGTATTCTGATACTTCATTGAGCTCAATGAATGAAATATTATGATATATGCTCAGGTCCATATCGCCCAACCCTAGTGTGTATAATTGTGATGTGATAGTGGTGGTATTAAGAGGTGGATTGGGTTGCTTAAGTCCCCACAGAAGACCCAATGGGGTTTGTACAATTTTTTAAAATGACGTATATATGTATTAATGTCCTCTTGAGGTTGCTAAGAGGGAGGAGTTAAAAAATCGACTGCATACATTTGCTGTAGAGACTAAGCAGGAGGGAGGGAAAAGTAGAAGGACAGATGACCTAGTTCTAGTTCACATAGAGTTGCTGCCAGAGGCAGAGGCACCGTGGAGGCTGTGGTGCACGTGACAGGACTGGGCCGGACCCAGGTCCACATGGGAAACACACAATGTGTCGTTTGTTTTAAACAACTGCACTGTTGGAACTTGTCTCTGGCTTTCCTTTTGCTGTCTGTTGTCTGCTGTGAAATGTGGAAATGATTTTTGCTTTTGGATCCAGTCCAAATTCTTTCTTGAGGGACAACTTTTCTCCTTTTTCTTTTGCCCACTGCCACTATCATTGTTTCACCGTCTCACCGCCATCCAAATCTTTCACCTAATAAGTTTCTTTGATTTTATTGTTGGGATTTTGGGTGGTTTTGAGAGGGGGGGAAGGTGATGTATGTGGATAAATGCATGCACACTTTGGGATTAAGGGAATGAGCTTTGTGCTACATTAACACACCTTGTCAGTCAGACAGCAGCCTTAGGGAGGTGGACGTTTTCTCGACTGGCTACGACTGGCTAATATGAGTGATCTGACATTAGATGTGATGGGACAATTAATATAGATACAAATGTTTATGCGGGTTCAGACGGTTACATTAAATAGTGGTTGCTGTGATTGTTTGTTGCATTGAAATGTGCCTGACACTCCAACATGTGCGCACTGCACTGCACGCCTGTCAACTAAATTACCACTGTGCTGAGAATAGACCATGTCAGAGCTGGCGAGTTTTCAGCGCACCCCCGGCGCACTGTACAAAATTGTCACTGCGCCAAGCTGAATCTATGGGCACCTCTCCCTGTTGCGCCGTCAAGCTTACTTATTTTTTCATACCGTATGATACACACAGCAATGAAAAACTTTGTGCTCTGTCTCCTTGCATCGTGAGAGGTTTAGGTGCATTTGTAATTGTGTTAGTTGGGAATTGTTTTGATTTTTTTTTTACTCACATATGCACACTCCACTTTGGCAACCTAGACTTTACTGAGTACCTTTCTGGTTTTAATACTGTTTTTCTTTTTTGACCATATTGTTTGCACTCATGCTTGCTTTGCCTTCACAGACTATCGTACCGGGCCCTGCTTCGCTTCGGTTAACAACCAGATGTGTCAAGGCCAGCTCACGGGTATTGTGTGCACAAAGACTCTGTGCTGCGCCACAGTGGGACGGGCATGGGGTCACCCGTGTGAAATGTGCCCAGCCCAGCCTCACCCATGCCGGAGAGGCTTCATACCAAACCACCGCACAGGAGCATGCCAAGGTAAAGTCTATGCCTCAATCTCCTTTTCTGTTTTGACGTTTTGCTTTTGCTTTGCAAGAAAAGTTCTGCTTCACTTGTCTGCTGCGTTTTAACTCTTTCCACCTCCTTGTCTACCATTACCAACTTCGTCTTTCACCCCCTTGTCTCTACCAACCATCCCCTCTCCAGAGGATTAGTTCTAATTGGGTTAAATTGGGGTGGGTGGCAGTGCCTCCCACATGTGTATGGAATGCCCGCAGACCCCCACTGTGCTGGGACTGTCAGAGTCTGTAACACGGGTCAGTGGCGGCGCCATGTGGGAGAGCTCATTCCTGGAAAGGCGTCCTTTGGCCTGCCTGCCTTCTCCAGACCCAACAACATTGCAACCTCCGCAGGAGATGCAGACTTGAGCCAGGACCCAGGGGATGTTGGAGTGTTCTCAGACAGCATCAGGTCTGAAATGCCTGGAGGGTTTCAACTTGATACCTCTAATGAAGACTGTCCATTGTAGAACAGTTGCACCAGTGGGTGTGGCTAATATACCATAAATTATGGAAATGTTATACCTGATTTATCCTGTTCAGGCTCACTGTGATCTGGATCCTCATAATTCCTCCGTCACACATTTTGTCAGCCTCTCTCCCCTTTTGGTTGCCGTTCTCAGTCACTTTTTCTCAAGGCAAATTAGCCATTAGGTTGAGCTATCCTCTTCATTACACAGTAGTCCAGCCTTTTGAAATCCACTGGTGATAGTGGACAGTTGGCAGTCGGAGCAGTCCAAATTGAAGCTGTAATAATTCTTCACTTGTTTAAAGTTACTTTAAGATGTGAAGCTGCAATCTAAGCATTATGGAAAATGTAGTTTTTAGCCAGAAACCAGCCACATCACTGTACAAGCTGCAGAGTTCAAAGCGTGACAAAAAAGTCGCAAAATTAGTAAAGAAATTGAATGGATGAATATGTTTATTAGTGTGCTTCCTGTTGATGTTCCTCTTCCTCCAATGTCTTCTTATCCTTTAGTTCAACACACATGAATGAATCGCTGTAATTTCGTGAAAAGCCAATTGTATCAAGTATCAATGGCAATCACCTGTGGCTAGTACTATTGCAGCCCTGGTTAATAGCACTCATCATAAATAAATGGAAAAATGTCTGATTAATGCAAATGCCACACGATGGACGAGTGGATAGCATGTAGGCCACACAGTCAGGAGATCTGAAAGACCTGGGTTTGAATCCCCGCTTCGACATCTCTGTGTTTGCATGTTCTCCCTGTGTATGCGTGGGTTTTCTTCGGGTACTCCGGTTTCCTCCCACATTCCTCTAACATGCATGTTAGGTTAATTGGTGACTCTATATTATATAGGTATCAAAATGTGGGTGTTAATGAGTGTTTGTATATATGTGCCCTGTGATTGGCTGGCGGCAAGTCCAGGGTGTACCCCTTCTCTTGCCCGAAGTCAGTTTGGATAGACTTCAGCATACCCCCCACGACCCTAATGAAGCGCCATAGAAAATGGTTTGATGGTATAATTAATTCATGTGATGGTGTCAGATAATTTAATTCCTGGATGATCGGAATCGGCACATAAAATCCTGATTGGAGCATCCCTACTTATATTATTTGTCATGTATCTGTATATACAAGGATCACTATTAATGATACATATGTTGTGCTTACTCAGATGTGGATGAGTGCCAGGCAATCCCTGGCATATGTCAGGGAGGAAACTGTATCAACACGGTGGGATCCTTTGAATGTAAATGTCCGGCTGGACACAAATTCAATGAAGTGTCACAGAAATGTGAAGGTAAGAATTAACCCTCGACAAGCATATTCAATTCAATCACGACAAAGAACAAAAATGACAGTACTTGAGTTAAAGGTTTAATTAACAACATGAAAGTATTGTCTGTGGTAAAGTTTATGCCCGATTATTGCTTTGTGACAAAGGACCACACATAATGTACGTGTTTTTGACAAGCCTTTAAAAAATTTTCTAGCTGTGCTCCAAACTAGAAAATGAATTTTGATGCTTTGCTTAGATCTCGATGAGTGCTCCAACATTCCGGGTGTCTGTGGGACGGGTAAATGCTCAAACACAGTCGGCAGCTACTTCTGCAAGTGCCCTCAGGGATACTTTGTGTCAGTGGATGGGTCCAGGTGTATAGGTGAGTCTTTTTTTCAGGTCTAAATATCCAATCTGTATGCTATAGTCTCAGTCATTGCTTGGCTCTCACTGTACTATAAGTAATATTTTGTAACTACACCATAAATGAGACAAACAGTTAGTGGTATAATTTTATTTCCATTGCATCCGTATGCATTTTTTTTTGCCTGCAAACGTCTGTTTATAGCTTCAGCTAGTTTCTCAACAATGAGCTGCCTGAAGTCTTTTTTTCGCCTTGATTTCCCAATTTTTAATTATATACTGTATCTTAGTCAGACATTTTAGCCAAATTTGTTTTTCCTATGTTTCATGGCAGTCCTAGGAAAAGAAATGGCACTTTATTTTTTTAAAATAAAATAATAATACTGTATACTTAAAGGTGCTTAAAGGACAGCCATAAAGTCAATTGTAGAAATAAAAAAAAAACAGCCACAGTGGTAATACTGTATTGAGACAGTTATACCCACTTATATTTATCACACAGATCCTGAGCTGCAGAGGCAGAATGCTTTGTCAGATACATTTGCCCTCACATGAAGACATACTGTACAATTAATCTAATTATAAAAGAACTCACTTTGAGCCAAAAAACTCTTGTTAAGAATATGGGATAGAGTGGTTCACTAAATGTACTCACACCCTCATACAGTATGAAAACAGACGTTCATGCTACTCCTCCATGAAAGGATGTTTTTGAGAATGGAATGTCTAAAGCGTTCTCTCGTGTACCAAACATTTTGGTTTGATTCCCACTTTTGCCTGAAGAACCCAGCACATGTTCCTAAGTTAAACCTCACCACATGAAGACTAGTGAGTGTGGGTGTGAAACATAGCTCAATATATTTATTTTGCAGAAAACCTGAGTCATCCTGATGCACAGTGCCAAGGAGGTCCATCTTGTAAATGACTGAAAATGTTTTGTAAATTTTGTTTCCTCACCATGCATACGACATGTTACATCGTTGCCACTGACTTTGTTCCATGTGGTTTCCCATAGACACTCGAGGTGGTTACTGCTATGCCAGCTTACTGAACGGGCGTTGTGCCAACCAAAATTCACAGTTGCTGACTAAAATGCAGTGCTGCTGTGATAGTGGGCGATGTTGGTCCGATGGCTCCACCCCAGAAATGTGCCCCATCCGTGGAACAGGTGGGATTAGTCATGAGGTGTTACATAAAACATATCATTTATGTGTCCTCATGTCAGCTAAGCCATTTACTCTTGTCCCACATTTAGACGAATACCAGAAACTGTGTATCCAGTTACCCAGTATTAATGGTGGCCCTGGACCTGTCCCGGGGACCCCTGACCAACCGGTTATCTACCCACTGCCATATCCTGGTCCGGACCAGGGACCAGGGCCAATTCGACCACCAAATTATGGCCCAATCCCAGGAAATGGAAATGGTCTTGGTTCAGTGCAATTTCCAGTACCACCAATACAGCCTCCTCCTGGTACGCTGCTGCTTTTGCATATATATATATATATATATATATATATATATATATATAAATATATACACACACATTGGTATGAAGTTTGGGCACCCCTGATAATTTTCAAGATTGTCCTTTATAAATCACTGGTTGTTGGGATCAGACATTTCAGTTAAATATAGTATCATATAGTAGACCAACACAGTGATAGGTGAGAAGTGAAATAAAGTTTAAAGGATTAACAGAAAGTGTAAACAAACAAACAAAGTTATTTAAACAAAAGTAGGCAGGTACATATATTTGGGCACCCCAACAAAAAAATTACATCTATATTTAGTAGATCCTTCTTTTGCAGAAATAAACGCTTCCTATAGCTTCCAATGAGGTTCTAGATTCTGGGTGAATGTATTTTTGACCAATCTTATTTCCAAAACATCTCCAGTTGAGTCAGGTTTGATGGTTTCCAAGCATGGACAGTCCGCTTTAAATCACACCACAGATTTTCCAGAACGTTGTACTTGTTCCTCTGCATGAATGCCTCAGTAGAATTTGAGCAGTGTTTAGGGTCATTGTCTTTTTGGAAGTATCCAGCCCCAGCGCAACTTAACTTTGTCACTGATTCTTGAGCATTGTTGGCAAGAATATTCTTATACTCACTGGAATCCATGCAACTCTCAACTTTAACAAGATTTCCAGTACCTGCACTGGCTCCACAGCATAATGGAACCACCACCAAATGTTACTGTGGGTGGCAATGGTTTGTCTTGGAATGATGTGTTCTTCATCCACCATACATACCGCCCCATGTTATATTTTGTTTAAATAATTATTGCACACTTTCTGTAAATTCTATAAACTTCCTTTTACTTCTCATCTATCACTATGTTTGTTTGCTATATGATATATTTAACTGAAATTGCTGATCCAAATAACCAGTGATTTATAAAGGAAGATTCTGAAAATTACCAGGGGTGCCCCAACCACTTTTTTTTCCATACCACTGTATATATGTATATTCTATGATGAAATAATTACAACTGATACATTGACATATATTTCAGGCCAGGTTATCATCCAAACCCAGAATATCACCAACATTTGCCAGGCCTACCGTAATATCTGCCCAAATGGCCGGTGCATCCCCCTGCCAGGGGCAAATTATCGCTGTGCGTGCAACATGGGCTTCACTTTGGACACGAGAGGTGTATGTGTTGGTAAGTCACTGTGGAATTCAACATGTTTTCAGACAATACACAGTTGACACATATAGATAAAACATATAGATAAAAAACAATTGCTATTTCCACTACAGATGAAGATGAATGTGATAGAAACCCGTGTGCACATGGAGAGTGTGTCAACACCCCTGGGTCTTACATGTGTCGATGTCCTGCTGGATTCCAGTCCACAGCAACCAAGACTGAGTGCAGAGGTGAGCATGCACGTGTACACACACACACTCACACACTCACACACACAAACACCCATACATCGTAGGATGTACAGTATATAACTGCTGGTCTGTTTTTTTTAGACCTGGATGAGTGTGTCGCTAATGGACGAATCTGCAACAACGGCCGCTGCGTGAATACTGAGGGCAGCTTCCACTGTGTCTGTAATGCTGGCTTTGAGATCTCAACTGATGGTAAAAACTGTCAAGGTCAGTCACCACATCGGCACCTATGGAGTAGAACAGTTGGAAAAGTTCTGTTTTTTACATTGAAGTCGGCATAGTCATATCTAATTGACTGGGCTGCTGTTTCAATCCATTCCTTAAGGGAGGCATTTGCTTTTAAGGACATGGTGTTTAAAGACCATTTCAGTGCTATATTGAGCAACGAGTCATGCTGGGGTTTTGACTATAAACTATTTTTAACTATAAAATATTTATATTTAATGTACCAGTACCGATCTTTTTCCAAATAATTTGTGTTACAGTATTTTATGTCGCAGTCATGTATTTGTTTCCATTCATTTTAAGTACACTATGAAATGAAATACGTTGATGAAAGAATTGGAAACATTACATGAACACGTCAAAGACTGCCATTACAGATATAATAATGCTCAGTTTTGTTGCCACTGCATTCAAATGAAAGACCCAAGATGTATAATAGAAGCTTGGTGCAGTTTTCCGTGATACCATGATAAATTGTTTGTTGATTTTCAATTTCTTTTACATGTTATCTGACTTTGTTTTAATGATTCATTTTATGGCTGCAAAAATGATTATTTGGTGGACAGCTCATTAACTTATTTGTGATGGTCCTCAGACCAAGATGAGTGCCTGATCCGAAACATGTGTCTCAATGGACTATGCATCAATGAGGATGGCAGCTTCAAATGCATCTGTAAACCCGGCTACCTTCTTGACACCAGCGGACGCATGTGTGTGGGTGAGTTGGTAACATCATTCTCCTCTCATCTAAACATATTCATCTTCACTTTGCTATGGTTAGTGTACTGTGAGTAGGTGGCCACATGCCTAGTGTGATGGTATTTCTGTTATTAGAATCCTAAGGATAAATAAATCCTCTAAAAAGCCTTTCAAAAACATCCCTGAGCATCCTGGCAAGATCCCAGCTGGGGCTCGCCTGCTTTGGTCTGACGTTCACCAGCAGCCAGCCCTTCATAAACATAGTCATGTACAGGGAAAGGAACTTGGGGCATTGGGACACTGGGGCATTAACCATTCAAGCAACTTTCTGCTAACCTCTTAGTTGACTTAGATGTTAAGGATTTCAATTGGATTTGGTTGGACTACTTTCTTGAAACTGCAGATAATAATTCATAGTAGTAAGTAAATACAGTGCTGTAGTGTAATAGTCAAGATTATCAGCCGGATCTTGCTTGATAGCTCATCGTGGGTTGTGTAGACGGGGTTGTGATAGCTCTGTCAATGATTGATTGATTTGAAATCATACCAACGCAACATTGTGTAGCAATGAATGTAACAACGAAGAGAAGACATTAACACATCAACATCCTGAGCTTGGTGTTCTGTCCTGTTCTCCCTGACCATTTTTGTCCTGAGCTACTGTGTTTGGTACCTAAATGGAAAAATTACTTGAAATTGGAAACGCACTCATCATTTACAAACTCAGTGCCCTCTTTACCAAAAATCATGAAGATTAGAATTGTTAACATATTCTGTCATAGCTGAGTTGCAGTCATGTTGTTCCACTTGGCCTTTGGTATGGAGATGCTGACCTAGTTAAGTCATTGGGTGTGTTCTGACGTATGTGATCATTTATGAAACGTGAGTCAGAAGGGTCCCAGGAGTCTCCCTCCAAAAACTGAAAACCATCTGCACGCTTGTGGAATCATGGTTTATCACGATCATCATCGTGATATGCTCAAGATTATGATCCGTAATGAGAGTTCATGGGATTGAAATCCTGCCACAGCTTTGACTGCAACTTTCAATCAGTCAAGTAATACCCTAAAGTACAGTACTGGAAATTGATTCAGCAGAACATTTTTACTACCTCAGAATTGCTATTTGGTTGTTTGCCATTTTTGATTGCATGCGTTGACAGAAAGTGGATTAACACAAATATTTTCATGTTGCTCCAATGGAAAACAGTTGTCAGTGATGAGATATAGCCCAATCCCACTGTTTTGTCTTCTTTCAGACATTGACGAGTGTGAGACTCCAGGTATGTGTATGAACGGCCACTGCGTCAACACAGAAGGATCTTTTCGCTGTGAATGCATGGCGGGAATGGCGGTGGGGCTGGATGGACGGGTCTGTGTCGGTAAGGAACTTCTTTAGTCTGCTGTATATTCAATGACAATATTGTGCTCATTGCTGACAGCATGGCAAATTTATTGCTTATCTTCCTAATCAACAATAGGAAGGATGTTATCGTAATTAAAAACAGTAGTTTTAATTTTGACAATTGACATTATTGTGTAGTGCCTAATAAGTATTGTCTGGGAAAAGTGTTGTTGTTTGGTCAGGGTGAGCTCTCACCAGGATGATTTCAGCACAGGAGAATGCTTCATGTTTTCCCACTGTTTTTGTTTACTCCCTCTCGTCTCCTCTTCTGCCTCATCTCTCAAACACTCACTCTGCTCGGTATGTTCATATGACACAGACACACACATGCGCAGCTCGTGCTATGGTGGTTACAAGCGAGGCCAGTGTGTTCGGCCTTTGTTTGGCGCTGTGACCAAATCTGAGTGCTGCTGTTCCAACACTGAGTATGCCTATGGGGAGCCCTGCCAACCATGCCCACCACAAAGTTCTGGTAAGCACTTTAAAATCACATACAGAGCTACCTCCCATCCTTTTTCATTCAAAACACATCTACATGACTTGGGATGACTGAGACACTGAGCCTACTTTGACACTTTAGTTATAAGAAAATCACCAAGCACCACCAATTAAGATTACCGCACAGAAAACGCCAACAGTGCACCACACAAAGTGGGCATCTTCATATACCACTCAGGCAAAATGAAAAAAACATATAAATGGATAATAACATGGTAATAAATAGCTTGTTTGTTTTTTTTAATGGCCAAACTGTATTGTGTTGCAGCTGAGTTCCTGGTTTTGTGTCCAAATGGCGTCGGCACAACTGGAGATGGAAGAGGTATGCATGCAACAGTGTGCTTAGTTTCTACTATTGCATCACGACTACATAAGTTAATTATAATGTTGTTACTTCCCTTTTCATGCCAACCAAACTCAATAGGGTCAAAGAAACTCTTAAGTATTCCAGGTTGTTTCAAAAAATCAGTATAAAATATGAAAATCAAAGATCAATTTCTGACCGGGTACATATTTATTTTGCTGGTTTCAGTTATAAATTCAATCTCTGAAACTTGGCTTATGCTCTTGTGTTGAGGAAGCTCGATCCTCCTGCTGCAAACCCTTTCATGCAGTGTGCAGCATACAGCATTTCAAAACACGTAGTAGTCTAGACTGGTCACTAGGTGTCAGTAATGTTACATTGATGATGGAAAAGCCAGCGTCGGAAGTACTACTATACGATGTGACTCTCACTCTATTTTATGTCTTAAATTCAGTGTTGTCGGGTCTGGATTCAACGCCATGAATCAGTGTTGATATGTTTATACATTGAGGTGTGACAGCCTATTGTTTGTTTTCTTAGATATTAACGAGTGTGCCCTTGATCCGGACCTCTGCCAGAATGGCGTTTGTGAGAACATGCTGAGGACATACACGTGTAACTGCAATGAAGGCTTTGAGATAGACCTGACGGGCAAAAACTGCATTGGTAAGTGACCATTTGTCTTTATACATTGGGAAAATAATAAATAGACAGGTGAGCAAAATTCTAATAAATCTGTTTTCCTTCAGATATTGACGAATGTCTGATGAATAGGCAGTTGTGCGATAACGGCCTGTGCAGAAACACACCGGGAAGTTTCACCTGTCAGTGTCCCAAAGGATACACCTTTAATCCAGCAAAAGATGTCTGCGAGGGTTTGTGATGCATTCACTTTTAGTAAATACAATAAATACTATGTCAACTATTATGGGTGACTCGTGGATCAATCATATTGGTCATGTTCTTTGTCACAGATGTGGATGAGTGCAGTTCAAATCCTTGTGTCAACGGAGACTGCGTAAACAGCCAAGGGTCATTTGTGTGCTTGTGTTCAACTGGCAGTTCGCTGGACAGCTCTGGGCTTGAATGTATCGGTAAGTTTAAGTTCCTATTATGATAAATTACCATTCTTGTGCTGGTCTACAAATAATTCAATTTGGGGTTTGTTTGTCTGCTGAATTAGAGACGACTAAGAGTACTTGCTGGCTGAAGATGGTAAATGATCGCTGTGAAGTCAACATCAATGGGGCCACACTCAAGTCCCACTGCTGTGCCACACTAGGAGTGGCCTGGAACAGCCCTTGTGAGAAATGTACAAAAGGTAAGCCGTCTAATGAGCTAAAGGTTAGCTCTTTTCACAAAATCATCTTAAATGCGGGTTGTGTCATTTCATTTTCAGATCCAATCTGTGGTAAGGGCCTTGCTAGAGCCCGAGGAAACGTATGTGAAGGTAAGATGTGCTTTGATACATCTGGAACACATATAAAAACATAATGAGAACAGTAGAACCTGATGAAGCTGTTTTTTTTTTACCACTGCTGACTCTCAGATGTGGATGAGTGTCAAGTGTTTCCTGGAGTGTGTATCAATGGCAAGTGTGTCAACACACATGGCTCATTTTTCTGCCAGTGCCCTCCTGGGATGACAGTTGATATCAGCGGGAGAACCTGCATCGGTGAGTACCACAAATTTGTAGTCCTGCATAATGTTTTCCCGGATTCGACCCATGCAGAAAATCAATTGCTTCATATTTCCTGTTACTTCTAGACTTGCGCACAGAGCAGTGCTACTTAACACATGAGGATGAGCGCTGTGGAACGCCTATCTCGGGGAGACACCGCGTGGATGCTTGTTGTTGCTCAGTGGGTGTGGCCTGGGGCCCAGAGTGTGATGAATGTCCTGAGAAAGGTACTCCAGAATATGCCCAGCTCTGTCCTCGAGGACCAGGCTTTTCTCACCGGGGTGACTTCATCAATGGAAGACCCTTCCTCAAAGGTATAAGGGCCACCCACAGTGGAATACATACAATACATGGACGTTTAACCTGTCTCTCAACCATCTTTGTCCCTTGATCTTGCTCAGATATAAATGAATGCAGGATGATAAACACACTCTGCTCAAACGGGAGGTGTAGGAACACAATCGGAAGCTTCCGTTGTCGTTGTGATAATGGATACGCACTGGATTCCGATGAACGAAACTGCACGGGTAAGCAACGAAAGATGGAATACTTTTGGGATCGTAACTGGCTTACTTCAACTTAACACATGTTAGGTCAATGTGATACTACACAGATCCATGTTACATTTAAATGTGCCAAAATGTGCAAAATTGTTGTAACGCGTTTGCCCAAATTCAGTGTTCAAACAGGTCTGGTTGTATCTTCTTGCTGCTCTTGGACCCGTCAGTCTGATTAGCTTGTTTAACATATAGTTTGAAGTTAGAATCACAACATTGTGGCTTTAGTATGCATTGCATTTTTATATATTTATTTGCTATATCCATAATTCATTACTTTGAATAGTGGCAACTCTTTAACTTTTTTTCCTTGCTTCCCCTTGTTCTCCATCCTCATAGACATAGATGAGTGCCGCATCTCTCCCGACTTGTGCGGACCAGGCAGATGTATCAACACTCCAGGAGATTTTGAGTGCGAGTGTTTTGAAGGATACGAGAGCGGCTTCATGATGATGAAAAACTGCATGGGTGAGTGATAAATCCTCTTTCACTCACACAGAAAATTACAGTACATACGTATATGTTGGGTACATGTGTGGCTATGGAGGAGTATTTTCTTTCACTGCACATATACATAAACAGAACAGCCTTGAATGAACTAACATGTCAAACCTGAAACTGTACTCATAATGTAAACCCCCACGTGGCACACAATCCATGCAGTCCTTCATACAAATGTTTTCATGGCACTGTAGAGGTAATTGCCTTTTATTACATACTTGACCTCAGTGCACAATATTGCACATAGAGGCTCCCATTAAAAATGAATTTATGTGCAGCTAGAAGACTGAGAGCTACCATTTGAAAAAATACTTATTTCTGTTCTGAATTGCGTTTGGCCAACCTGGTTAATATTTTTGAGCAAAGTCCTCTCAAAATGGTGCGTCTCAGTGCTTGTGTTGGCTGAGGTTGGCCCACGACTGGCAACACAACAACACAAACGCAGGTTGTGTAAATAAAAGAAGCCAAATGTCATGATTCTTACTTCCAGACAGACAACTTTTATTTTGCATGAATCTCCAAGTTTTTATTCTTCCTCCATCAGACATCGATGAATGTGAGCGTAACCCTCTCCTGTGCCGAGGAGGTGAATGTGTCAACACTGAAGGTAGCTTTCAGTGTGTATGTCCTGATGGACATGAGATCGCTCCTGATGGCTCTGCCTGTCTAGGTAAGTGATGAGGTTGACGGGGTGTAGAGCTGGGTGAACCCTTTCTATCTTTTCTCTCTTAACTTTGATGTCCCCATTCATTTTGTCAATGAATGGATAGCTGGATTGATATGTATGGATTGTCTCTTTTCCGTCCTTCTGCCTCAATGTTTTCTTTAGCTAAATGGATTGGCCAAGTGACTTAAGTCTTTGTATATGCGGGATGTACAGTTTATGTATTTTATGGATGCATGGGCCAATATAAACTACAGCTCACACAATAAAATAGTATGACAGTCCACAGCACCGCATGAGACACTTGATATGTCATGCTAAGATGCCAAGTAGTTTGTGCTTCATCCATAATATACAACCAAAAGGACCACAGGGTCAAATGATTTTTAAAATGTGGTTTAATTGAACTGTGATGTTACATTTAACCTTAACCATGACACGTTGCTTACATAAACAAAATCATACATCAACATCTAAAATGCAAAGAACTTAAGAGAACAATGTATTCACATTTGGCAAGATAGACGCCAACAGTATTTACATTTATGTAACAACTGACCCACTACAAATGACTACAATGGACATGACACCAGTCACTTCAGAGTTGACTTTTCCTTCAGTAAAATATCATTTGTTTTCTCACAGACATCAACGAATGTGAACTGAGTGACAAGCTGTGCAGACATGGCCAGTGTGTCAATATGATTGGACGTTACCAGTGTGTCTGTGACACTGGCTACAAATCTACGGAGGACAGGCTGGACTGTGTGGGTGGGTAATGTACATGTGCATGTACACATTCCCATGTACATGGATTCGTATAGGATTGAGGCAGTGTCACATGTTCCTGTGCTTTTATTTTCAGACATTGATGAGTGCACCATTGAGAATGGCGGCTGTGAAACGTTTTGCACCAACTCAGAGGGCAGTTATGAGTGTAGCTGCCACGCCGGATACGCTCTGATGCCTGATCAGAGAAGCTGCACAGGTAATTCCTTAAATAGCTTTCCTCTTGCACTTCAGTGTATTATGCAGTTGACATACATTGTACATAAAGAAGGTTAGTGTTCATGTAAAACCATTTGTTTGATAGTGAATAAGGGATTTCATACCTAATCAATTATTGGTGACTTTTCAAAATTCTCCATTATTATCAGCACACTTAATGGTGATATATCATTGTCATATTATTAGGCCTGTTAATCAATTAAAATAGTTAATCACAATTAATCAAATGATGCCCACGGTTAACTCACGATTAATCACAGATAGAAAGAAGTTTGTATCTATAAGTGTACCTTTGAAAGATTATTTTAAAGTTAATACTTTTATCAACATGAGACTGTGTAATGTTTGTTTTATGCAAACATTGTTTTTCTTTTTTTAAACAGTTCAACACACAATGGACCTTAATGTATAAAAAACAAACAACAAGTAGGCATTGGTAAGGTCAACTGTCCATTATTCAAATATCATTTGCAAAGAATATAATTGTGACTAACATTACACATAAAGGCTTTTAAAAACACCCAACAACCCAGTGAAAGGAAAACAAAAAACAACAGGCAGTATTAAGACAGCGCCCATATACTGTAGTGCAGTCAGGCTATAACTTATACTTCACTTTCAAATACTCTTACAGAGACGTTCCGTACACACACCAAAACTCTTTTACACTCACTTTACCTCACTTTTCATAGTCTGTCAACATGCAACTTTTATCTGTCGTCTTTGACAAACACAGCAGTTCAGGCACAAACAGCATGTTAATTGTGCGTCAGAATAAATAGCCTCAAAGGGAATTTTTGTTAACTTGTCATTAACACATTAACTTTGACAGCCGTAAGTATTATACTTTACACATACGTACTGTCATAATTGTATTTCACGAGTTATCATGTGCCCTGTCAGTCAGCTGGGGTAGGATCCGGCTCCCCTGACCCTCAACAAAATGTGTTCCAAAAAAATCTATTGATAAATAAATGTGTATCACTGCATGAAACTGTTACTTGTTGGAGTTGCTCTCTCCCTACTCCAATTGATTTGCCTTTTTGAAGTTTTGTTTGACTTCATTTTCAATCTTTTCAGATATCGATGAGTGTGAGGAGAGCCCAGATATCTGTGATGGAGGCCAGTGTACCAACACTCCAGGAACATACCAATGTCTCTGCTTTGATGGCTTTATGTCGTCTGAGGACATGAAGACCTGCCTTGGTAATTGATATACTTTCACTCTTAAAATACTCAAAACTTTAACTTACTTTTTTAAATAAAACAGCAGATTAACACTTTGGTGGGGATTAACTATCTTTTAAAGGTTATCCAAAGGATGTGTCATGAGAATAAGACTTTATGACTCAGAGTGGTAAGAAAGCAGTGAGTAATGTTGATGACATTAAAGTGAACATTGCGGTGGAGAGGAATGCCTGACATTTAGATGTCTGCTTCCACTGAGAAACAAAACAAAAACCTCACAACAATGATTTGAGCGCTTCTGAATGGGTCTTTGAATGGTGCCCATTTTTCTTCTCATTAAAACCAAGCACATGCTCATTCTTTAATTGCACTGTTTCCTCTTGCTTCCTCTCAAGATGTGGACGAGTGTGAGCTAAACCCCAACATCTGTCTTAGTGGGAACTGCGAAAACACTAAGGGATCCTTCATCTGTCACTGCGAGCTGGGTTACTCCGTACGCAAAGGAACGACAGGCTGTACAGGTGATGAACGCACACACAAACACGCTGTCAGTGCAACGTGAGTGAAAGTGAGGACGAAAATGAGAAGCATGTTTGTGGTTATGGTGAACAGCAGGTTCAGCAGAGAATGCAATGGTAATGTCTGACTGATCGGAAGCATCTCCAGCATTACTCACCAATGTGAGAACATTCATGAAGACACATAACGGCAACAGGAGCAGTGAGGTCACAATCTTATTTCAGATGCATCTATCACACATGCATGTATCACATTGCACCTTTGTTTGTTCCTTTTGCTGCTCATTCATTAAGGTGAGTTAAACATTATGTGATGGTTGGAAGAACTCTGCAGCATGTAATCACCCGAGATGGCTCCAGAGCACATAAATACATAGGTCATCCAGCCTGATAGAGTTTAAACTCATAGCTCATCAAGTCTGAGTGAAGTCTGATTTACAATGGCTCTTAACAGAGGCCTAGTTGACAGCTTGGATTGGGACTTTATCTGGCCTCATCTTGCTAAAATGAGTCAGACGCACACTCAGCAGCAGCACGTCTACCTTCAGACCCAAATAAACATGGTTTGTTTGATGTGTGATTAAAGCTAGCCACACTTAGGCACTGGAATCCTTTTAAAATATCCAGTACAGTACAGACATGGTAGCAGGGACGCAAACACTTGTGATTCACAGTTGTGGAATTTCACCTCTGGAATACCAAGGAATGAAGAAAGTAATTCCTCTCAGAATTAACCTGCTATTCTTTTTTGGACAAATGTGTCTCCTCCTTCTTCGTCTTCTTTCTCTTTTGGCTTTTCCCTTCTGGGGTCGCCACAGCAAATCAACCGCCTTCATCTAACCCTGTCTCATGTCCTCCTTCACTACATCCATAAACCTCCTTTTTGGCCTTCCTCTACGCCGCCTACCTGGCAGTTCTAAACGCAGCATCCTTCTACCAATATATTCACTGTCTCTCCTCTGGACATGTCAGAATCAGAATCAGAATCAGAAAAGGTTTATTGCCATGTATGATCCAACACATACTAGGAATTTGTTTTGGTATAGTAGGTGCAGACACATCAATTAAAAAAGAATGAAAAATACAAAATATGAAAATACAAAATATACAGAATAAATGTCCCAAACATCTCAGTCTGGCCTCTCTGACTTTATCTTCAAGGCCTCTAACATGTAATGTCCCTCTGATGTATTTGTTCCTGATCCTATCCATCCTGGTCACTCCCAATGTGAACCTCAACATCCTCATCTCTGCTACCTCCATTTCTGCTTCCTGTCATTTCCTCAGTGGCACTGTCTCTAGACCAAACAACATAGTCTCCACAATTTGAAATTCAATTATAACAGCTTGTAATAAGCTATAATACGATATGATCACACACTACACATGTCTTGCAAGCTAAAGAGTGCACAAGACATCTATTTGTACGCATGTACAGTGCTTCCATTCAACAAACTGTGATCATGCATCCTATCATCTTGCATGTTTAAGGGTTATTGACATCTGGTAAAGCTGTTTATGATGCTTCTGCCTGGTTCATACATCAGATGTACCCAAACAACACATACCCCCTCAGGGAAGGGTCTGTGTGTTACTCATTTTTTGTATTTAGGTGTCTTCAGGAGATAAGTCTGGCTAAACTCTGGATGGGTGGAGATGCCCGAGTGTGGTTTACAAGCTGGGTGGTGTCGTAGCTGTTACAGAGAAAATCAAGATGATGTGTTAAACAGGCTGAATTTTCCGCCACAGGTGTTACTGCAGTGCCATGTTGTGAGAATGGTGGCCATAATCGCAAACATTTTGACTTGTAGACAGGAAGTCAAGCTGGTACGAAACAGGTTGCAGATTTTCCTTTATTTGTTTGCCCATCATCTGTCAAACATTTGCCCTGTTAAATGTAACCTCATCCCTGACACCAGCTGTAGTTGTTGACACAGTGGAATGCAGCGAGCCTTGTTTATCTTTTATATTTCCACATGGAAATGAGTGTCTGTTTAATGTGCTGTCTAACATCAAACCTTTGAGGAAAATTATATTTAATTCTATCTGGAGATGTCCATGTCTCCATGGAGATGTGTTTGTTCCTAGCCCTCATATTAACCCCATAATCGAATGTAGTGTAAATAAGCCATACCCTCTCCTCGGGGAGACCGTAAACCATAGAGACCTGATCTCTAATTGACAATATTTTCCAGTTGTAGTCTCAAAGAGAGTTCATCTAATGAGTACCAACATCTCTTGAGTGCGTTCACAGCACGAATGCTGTTCCTGTACTTACTGCACATACGCAAACATGCTGATGAGATATTTAGGAAAAGCTGTGAGAGTTTTTAGGCTGCTTGACAGTTGTGATCTTTAGTGTTTACCTGAGTTTGTTCTTTTATTATTCAAAGTTAACCTCTGCTATTATATAAATACAACACTTCATTCACAAATGAGGAAGGATTAATGTGTGGCAGATTTACCTTGTACGGTACATCTAACATTGACGGTAATAGCATTTTCGTTAAATTTGTGAAAGGTGACCATAGAAATCACCCTCCAACATCCACTGTGGAAGAGATTTCATCTTTGTTTCTACCGAGCAGTCTCAATCAGATTTTACAAAGTTTAGTAGGGCTATTGTTCTGTATCTACACATGGTTAAACCCCTTGTGATTGAGCAACCACAACAATGCCTTCATCCCTGAACCTCATCTTTCCTTGGATGAAGGTAGTAAGCTAATGGGTTGTTCTGTTTCCTGCTGCTGCTTTAACATACCGCTAAATGCACTCATCTCTATATTGCAAACACACACTGGAATTAAATATCCATTATAAATCATTTAACCACTTTATTTTTCCTCTTTTTAACAGATATCAATGAATGTGAAATTGGAGCACATAACTGTGACAGACATGCAACGTGCACCAATACAGCAGGCAGCTTCAAATGCCACTGTGCTGCAGGTTGGATTGGCAATGGCCTTAAATGCACAGGTACTCACACATTATACATTATATGGATCCTGCAAATCTAAACTTTATATTTTGAAATTTTCATGCAGGAGATAAAATGTAAATGCGTTTCAAAATTGTAATTGCTAATATGATGTATAGCTGAAGCAGGTTTTGTATCAGCAGTCTCTTCACTGTACACTTAATAGTGTGTTCTGTTTGAATGTTTTCATGTTAAGACCTGGATGAGTGCTCCAACGGGACACATATGTGCAGCAATAATGCTGACTGTCTCAACACCATGGGCTCGTACCGCTGTGCATGCAAGGAAGGCTTTTCTGGGGACGGATTCTACTGCTCAGGTCATACATGGAAACCAGCAGCTGACTCACATCAAACATACTACTGCTGTAACTGAATGCTGAGTTCTCAGGCTGTGTTTCTTGTGTTGTTTTCCATTTGTAGACAGCGATGAGTGTGCAGAGGACAGTAACTTGTGTGAGAATGGCCACTGTCTGAACATGCCTGGGGGCTACCGCTGTGAATGTGACATGGGTTTCATTTCCACCCCTGATGGCAAGGCTTGTAATGGTAAGACATTGGAAATGTTTGTCTTAATGATCCTGGAAACAGACCCGTGAATCACAATCCTTGTCATACATTATTGTTTACCAATTTAAAACAGTTGAATGGTCACTTATTTCTCTGCTTGGAGAGAAATCCATCCAAACAGTCTTCGAATGAGACTCATGAGATAGTGAAATGAGACCTGAGAAGTTATTCACAATGACTTGATTGGATTTAGTTGCAGAGACACCCCTAAAAAACAGCAAAGACACGCTTTAGAACACAACTTCATTAAAAGGTCAGTTTAGCATAATAATTGGTTTGCCCTCGCAAGGATAAGCAGTATGGAATATATACGGATGGATGGATGGATGGATGGAGGGATGGCGGGTGGGCTGATGGATTCATTTTATATTATGTCTGGGGAAATGTAGACACACATTGTTTAATCTTTCTATTTCATGGATTGATTAAAATAATAAGTAGCTGCATGTACACAACAGAAATTAATTGACCTTAACAACGTGTTGTTAAAAAAAAACAAGACCTGCAGGGAGCAGATGAGTGTGATTCACACAGCAGGCAAAAATGCATCTCGCAATCTAATTGAGCTATCAGACCGCATCATCGTGCAGATGTGTCAGACATCCTGAAATAACCTATTCAGTCCTTCTTTAGAACAACAATGTGATTGTATGAAATCCTTGGCAACCTTTTTTGTCACATACTATATACTCGGTGTGTCCTGAGACGAGACGATGCACGAGATTGGGTCCACGGGAATGAGACAAGATTTTACCGATAATTTGAAAAGTTCCAGCTTGTAGTTGAACCAGGTCACTGTTTTAGTCTGCTTGTCGCTGTCTGTTTATGTCAGGAACTGTCGACACGGATATCTTCTACATATGAGGTGTGTTATGAAGTGGGGTTCAAATTGCCACAATACAATTCTAACAAAGCCAGACCACACCCTTCAACAAAACCCTCTTCCAATACATCATCACCGATATAGTAATTGACTTTCGATTACAGGTGCTAGTAATTCAGCCAAATGTAACAAGCTTCAATAGAACTGCTGGTGATAAATGAAACAGACAAATATGACAAATTTAACTAACTTTGATCAAATGTAGAATTTGTTCCCAAAGTGTGGAAGTGAGAGAAACCTTCACTTTATGTCTTCTAATCCCATGATTCACTCATGCTCTCTCTTTCATGTACCTCTCATTGTTCATCTCTCTTTCTACTTTACAGACTTGGACGAATGTACTTTTGATGACATCTGTGTCAATGGACGTTGTCAAAATATTATAGGACTTTTCAGATGTGAATGTAACATTGGTTATGAGCTGGACAGGAGCGGAGGCAACTGCACAGGTATGAGGACCATAACCTACTTTACCTTTTAGATTAATTATGCTTTCAAAACAGAACATTATTTTCACAATATGTCATTTCTTTGACACTTGTGTATTAAAAAGATATGGAAATGACACAAACGTGTTGCTTTGTATTCCTCAGATATCAATGAATGTGCAGACCCCACCATATGTATTAATGGAATTTGTGTTAACATCCCCGGAAGCTACCATTGCAACTGCCCAGCAGACTTTGAGCTCAACCCCACCCGGGTGGGCTGTGTAGGTGGGACACAACTGTTCTTCTTTATTGTGATATCTATTTTCTGTTATTGTACTAAAGCGTAAGTAAGACAAAATTAAACATCTTTTTGCCTTTTTATTTATGCAAACAGACACTCGCTCTGGAAGCTGCTACTTGGATGTTCGCTACCGAGGAGATTCATCCGCAAACTTGGACTGCTCCAATGAGATCGGAGTTGGTGTTTCTAAGGCGTCTTGTTGCTGTTCTCTGGGCCTTGCTTGGGGAAATCCATGTGAATCATGTCCATCTGTCAACTCCAGTGAGTCAACAAGTATCTTTTTTCATATGGCATGCTTTAACATTGCCTCTTCATGATCCATTTGAAGATGAAAGTCGGGAATATTATGATGTCATCTGCGGTTTTGCCACACAGAAGATGTTGCCATTGATGAACAAGCAAAATTGTTACCATGAGCTATGAGACTGTGTTTCGGAAGTGACAGTTGGCTATTTTGTATTGGTCACAGGAAACCAACCAATTTGATATTTAGCACTTTTGTGGTTTCCTGTTATTATTACAGTCAGTAGAAATGTAAGGAATCCCATCTGAATGTCAAGACTGGTTTGATGTTGTTGTATAGTACTCTGCCAATAGGCTTCAGGGGGCCTCCCCCTGTCATGAAATGTTTCTGTGTGCGTGTGTTTGTTTGCCATAATTGGTGTTACTGGTAAAAATGAGAGTGCTTTGTCCAACTTGTGTGAAAATTGTCAGCAGATGGGTTCAACCCTTGCAGGGAATGTCTTCTGCTCTGGAGTTGAGGCATTGGCTAACAGAAGTGTATTTTAGCTACACCAAACAAACCTTCAGTTTGTGAATGTTGATGTTTTTTTTGTGATTTGTCCTGCAGCTGAGTATAAGACCCTGTGTCCTGGTGGAGAAGGCTTCAGACCAAACCCCATCACTGTCATCTTGGAAGGTTGAACACCAATGTATCTTTTGAGTTAGAATGAATTGGCTCAGAAAGCCCATTCTCATTGTGACTTTTTTGTACTCAATTTGACAGACATTAATGAGTGTCAGGAACTGCCAGGGTTGTGCCAAGGAGGAGAGTGCATCAACACATTTGGCAGCTTTCAGTGCGAATGTCCAAGAGGTTTTGCTCTCAACCCAGAAACCAGAGTCTGTGAAGGTATTAAATGAACATGCACTCAATCCAAACATACACAGAGACATCTCTTTTGGTCTTGTCTTTCTGTTTCAATAGAAGGAATTGAGCTTGGCCCTACAAACTTTAGTGCAAACAAGGGCACATATACATTTTTTACTGTAGTGAACATAACAAGCAAACACCAGTAATGACACACTGGAGCAGCGGGTTGTACTTATTTAGAGTCATTGGTCTTGGGGGCAACTCTGCAACTCTTTAGATTTCTAAAATAAAACCCACTGGCAGTGCAGTAGGAAATGCCAGCAATAACCAGAACCATTATAGTACTACTAAAACACTGAATTACGTATTTCAAAATGTCACTGAAGTCAACCAGTATGCCTGTTATGTTCTGTTTTTATCTTTTCTATTTAAAACAACTAAACACACAAACTGCACAGACTCAAGTTGACACCTACAAGTTGACTATGTTAAACAAAGATTTTGCTATGTTATGAGAGTGACATCTATTGCATCCTCCAGCCAGTATCCAATTGCAGCCAAGAAGAGCTGGCTACAGAGGTGTGACCATCATGCACGTTTTATTCAAAATTGTAATCTTCAGCCCCAACTCATGCCGACATTCAAATGACTGGATTTCACTCAACTCGCTCTGGAACCACAAATGTTTTTCACAAATCCAAAACTATTCCCCTGGACCTTTTTATACATATTTTTATTCCCTGAAATACTGTCTGCACATTCAATCTTTTTGCTAAGCTACGTCAACTGTTTTAAAAATGGAAGACAGATGCGGTTTAGATATAGAATTAATCTTTTCATCTCACTTTGGAATACAAAGCAAATACAGTATGTTCATTATACTGTATTAAACTATTCCTTGTGACTTTGATTGAAACTAAAAATAATGGTGCCCTGATGTATAAACTTTATTTTTTTAGTCATTTCATGTCAATCAAATGATCTTTTTGTATACAGATATCAATGAATGTGAGCGTCCAGGTATTTGTGGGCCGGGCCAGTGCTACAATACCATTGGAAACTACACCTGCATCTGTCCAGTGGATTACATGCAAGTCAATGGAGGCAACAATTGCATGGGTATGCCTGCAATGGCACATTTCAAATTGAAGCTGTATTTTAGCTGTATACTATATTATTGTTGCAAACTACACAAGTCAGGTTGTAATTTAACTTTTGCTTTGACAGATATGAGGAAGAGTTACTGTTACAGGAACTTCTATTCTGACAACGGGACATGTGATGGAGAGCTGACATTCAATATGACTAAAAAGATGTGCTGCTGCTCCTACAACATGGGTCGTGCATGGCACAAACCCTGTGAGCAGTGTCCTCTTCCAAACAATGGTGAGGTCACACACACATACACACATCCAGATAATATTAAACACAGAACAATGAGTGAAACTAAACTGGATGTCCTTTCAGATGAGTTTGCCTTCCTGTGCGGCAGTGACAGACAGGGATATTATATCGACATCACTACCGGACGAGTCATTGGTAACAATATTTGATGATGAATATTAATCTTTTTTTCATATGTATAAATTGTATGTCTTGCTTTATGTGCTAGATATTGACGAGTGCAGGGAAATCCCAGGCGTGTGTGAGAACGGAGTCTGCATCAATATGATTGGTAGCTTCAGGTGTGAGTGCCCCATCGGTTTCATCTATAATGACAAGCTACTGATTTGCGAAGGTAAAACTTTGGTTGACTTTATCTTCTAAAGGTGACTGCTTCTAACCTCTCTTCCTCTACTGTCAGATATTGATGAGTGTCAGAATGGACCACTATGCCAGCAGAATGCAGCCTGCTTGAACCTGCCAGGAAGCTACCGCTGCGAGTGTAAAACCGGATATCGCCTCAGTCCTCAGTCAGGACAATGTCTTGGTACAGTTTGTCCTTCAAAATATTTTGTTATTATTTAACATAGGAACACTTTAAATGCAGGGCTGTTGCAGTGCACACGTCTTATGGTGCTTCTGATTGCTCTTAATGTTTCAGTAAGGAAGTGAAGTACTGGTAAAGGTAAAGAAAAAAAAACAATCATATATTTGTTTATGTTTATCTCTCAGACCGCAATGAATGTCATGAGAATGCGGGTGTTTGCAATCCTGGCCAGTGCATTGATACACTTGGGAGCTATCGCTGTATCTGCCCTAATGGATATAAAACAACGAGGGACCAGTCAATGTGTGTTGGTAAGATGTTTTGGTGCCCTCTTGCTTCAGTATATCTGAGTTTGAAAGTTCTATCCTGTTTAAACTGAAATAACTGTTTTCAGATGTGGATGAGTGTGAGCGACAACCCTGCGGCAACGGGACCTGTAAGAACACCGTGGGCTCGTATAACTGTCTCTGCTACCCAGGATTCCAAAATTCACACAACAGTGACTGTATAGGTAGATGCACATTCTTGGAAAAGCATGGGAATGAAAGCTTCAATTTGGTGGTCATTTGTAATGGTGTTTTTGATGTGATCAGACATTGATGAATGTTCGAGCCAGAGGGGGCTGTGTCGTAATGGGCAGTGTGTGAACACCATGGGCAACTTCTTCTGCATTTGCAATGACGGCTATAAACTTACGCAAGATGGACGACTGTGTGTGGGTGAGAAACGGAAGAGTCTCGATTCTTTCATTTGTACTTTATGTTTCATTTTACACTGTGCTGCTCATGCCTTTCTTCTCAGATATAAATGAATGTGCTGTCAACCCTGGTACATGCGGAGCTGGAACTTGTCTTAATCTGGATGGCTCATACAGATGCATCTGCCCACCTGGATATTATCTCCACGAGGAAACCTGTGAAGGTAACATCCAGCTTGATACAATGAGCACCACAATATTAGCATCGCAAAGTACAAACCCTGACACACTATCAAACAACAGCACTTACTAGAGTATGGATCATAGTCATGCATTGGATTTATACAGTTACTTACAAGTAACTCAGTGTCACTGAGGAAAAGACAGGAAGCAGAAATGGAGGTAGCAGAGATGAGGATGTTGAGGTTCAAATTGGGAGTGACCAGGATGGATATGATCAGGAACTAATACATCAGAGGGACATTACATGTTAGAGGCCTTGGAGATAAAGTCAGAGAGGCCAGACTGACACGGTAGAAGGATGCTGCGTCTAGAGCTGCCAGGTAGGAGGCGTAGAGGAAGACCAAAGAGGAGGTTTATGGATGTACATAGTGAAAGAGGACATGAGGGTAGTTGGTGTGAGAGGGACAGATGCAGAAGACAGGGTTGGATGGAGGTGGTTGATTTGCTCTGAAGGGAAAAGCCGAAAGAGAAAGGAGAAGACTTTCAAGATAGCCAAAGCACTTTTACAATGAAAAACCATTACTGAGTCAGTCCACAGTCACACATTGGTGGTGGTAAACTACATCTGTAGTCACAGCTACCTGAGGTAGACTGAGGGAAATATGGCTGCCAATACGTATGCGCCATCAGCCTTTCCGACCAACACCAAACATTGCATTGGCACTGCAGGTAACGTGGTCTTCAAACTGGCAACAGTCTGGTTTCTGGATGAACTCCTGACGATCTCCTGAACATAATGTAAATGATCAATTATCATCCTTTATTTATAGCATTTTTATGGCATTTTGCCATGTTAAATTCCATTAATAAAACCAATAACCACCTTTACATATACTGACATGGTAGTTTTCTGCCTTTTGTGAGAACAGGACAAGAGAAGAGTAGAGTGCTGCCTGCGCTGCGTCCACTTCTCACATGTGGGAGTGGACCCAAACTAGAATGCTTGGATTGTTTATGTAGTGGCGCTGATGAAGAGATATTCGGCAGACTTCGACACATTCCTGTTAAGGGCTCTGTTCCTGGAAGCAGGGAGGAACAGCACTAAATTCTTAACATCAGTAAGAGCAGCAGCTGGTCATTGTGATGGCTGAACACACGACAGCCTGGTTATTCCCCTGCAATGTTGTGTTCACATATCACATTTTAATAAACTGTGATTTATTGACTTCACCGCTTTGACTCCTTCGCCTCGACTGTAGATCAAGAAAAGGGTCCCATGGGCGAAATTCTTTATAAGTTATGATTTTGTTTTCTTTATTTGCCAGATATTGATGAGTGTTCGCAGTCGCCTGAGATGTGTACGTTTGGAACCTGTTCCAACACGGAGGGAAGCTTCACCTGCTTATGTCCTGAGGGCTTCCAGCTGTCTGCATCTGGACGCAGATGTTTAGGTAAGTTATGTGAGACAAAAGCCTCATCTTATAGATGAGGTGCGTGATTGTATCTGTGTATTTTCAACCCTCTGTGCCAAGAAAGCACTCAGTGTCCCCTGATAGCTCCGTGGTTGCTAGGGCGACTCTGAACCCATCACTTTTACATCTCCTCACTTGTGTATGTGTGTGTTTATGTACTACATGTGCGTGTTTTGCGGTTGGGTGGGGGCGAGCTGAGTCCAGTGGTAGGGAGTTCCCTCTCAAACACTCAAGTGATGACATCATTTCTTCAGAGGAGGCGGATTAAAGTTTGCGTTTCGCCCCTGTCCCCAGTGTCAAAAGTGCTTGACTGAAGGGTGGGGGTTGAATTAGAAGAGCTGGGTGGAGGGTGAGAAATATGGGCAATAAATGAGATCAAGGACAAATCCTGTCACACTTGTTTAAGGCTTGCTTTTCTACAAAATGATGATTGACATGCAAAGAATGGGGAAAACTACGATAGCTTGTTTTACATACCATGTCAGTGAAAATAAACACTATTTTCTGTGGCCAAAAGCCATCAATTACAATTAACTTGATTTTAAGTTATGTTAAAAAAATATGACTAAGAGGTTTTTTGGATGGGTGAAACACTGGTCAAGGATGAATCCATTTCATTTTAGGGCTGATCTATAGAAATTTACATTGCACTTTAGCATGCATTTATCTTGTCTAATATTCCCTTATGCATACCTAACATCCATACATTTTCTGTACCGCTTATCCTCGCAGGGTATGCTGGAGCCTACCTATCCCAGCTGGCTTCGAGAGGCCAAACAACCATTCACACTAACATTCATACTTATGGCCAATTTAGAGTTACCAATTAACCTAACATGCATGTTTTTGGAATGGAAACCCACACAGAACATACAAACTCCACAAGCGGAAAATCGAACCCAGGTCTTCCCGATATCCTGACTGTGTGGCCTACATGCTAACCACCCTCCACTGTGCAGCCCATACCAAACGATACAGCAGGGTAGTAATGGTACGCCATAACTTCGGTTCTGTACATATCTCGTTTTAAAGTCACGGTTCGATTCTTTAAAATTAATAACTGCATCAATATTGTGCACAGTTTTTTTTCTTGCCACATATTTTATAGGTGAAGTTTTCCCAAACAGGAGACCTGAACAATTTTGAAGATACGACTTGGCCCTGTTGCTAGCCATGACTCCATGTAATTAAAAACTGCACTTCCTTTGTTAACAGAGTAGATGTGTGGCTATGGGCAGACACACTCCCTGTTACACTATTAAATTAATATCTCTCTGATGGTGCCAATCAAAACTGAGTCTTTTGTGGCAGTATACGTGGAACCATTTGCCAATGGAGCATCAGTTTTGTGGACAAAAGTAACTTGACCCACTAAGATGCTGTCCACACACCACCAGGTGTCCATGTCCTTGCCAGGTGTGTGCACACGTGTGTGCAATCTGTAGTGGTCACAGTGCTTATTTGTGTAGAGTTCAGTGAAGGCCACAGCGAGTGCGACCATGTGCTTCACATTACACATAAGAGCCTGGAAGAACAGGTCTTCACAATCCTCACAAGCAGAGAGACTGACTCAGCAACACTGATTATTCACAAGGGATTCAATGATCAGATGTCCCAAACTTAATTAGCCTTTTAGGAATAACAACAACCCCGCCTTTTGCCGAAAGACAACTGGGATAGGCTCCAGCAACCCTCCAAGACTCTAGTGAGGATAAGCGGCATAGAAAATGGATGGAATAATAACACTCTTGTCATTGCTGCTGCTCTTAGCTTGAAACTTGACAGAGATGTTGAAAAACATAGCATTTATTACATTTTGGACCCTGTGGACAGCATTGTAACTCAATCCTGTATCCACACTTTTATCCAGATCTCCATCAAAGAGTAATGTGTTCTACCATGACCTATTCTCTACCCATTCAAATTAAAGTGTAGTTATTGCATAGCCCACATTTACATGCCAATCAATAGGCATTAGAAATGCTGGTAGTGATGTTTATATTATCCAGCATATTTTAATAGACCCAGGTTCACTTTGCTGTGTTATTTCTCAATTTTTCGTTTTTTCTTTTGCTTGTGTTCCCCCTTAGATGTACGCATCAACTACTGCTACACAAAGTTCGAAAATGGACGCTGCCAAGTTCCAAAGCCTCAGAATACTTCTAAGGAAGAATGCTGCTGCACTGGAATGCCCGGTCAAGGCTGGGGAGATCCCTGTGAAATCTGCCCTGGCACTGAAGAGGGTATGTTTGCCTCCTTACAACAAGGAAAAACTCACAAATACAAGGATTATGCCAAGACATATTTTTTGGTATTAATAATTTTTGCAATGTGATATTCCAGAGGCGTATCGCCCTCTCTGTAAACATAAGGGATATCAACGGGGGCTTGATGAGGTTCCAAAAGGTATGTGTTCTTCTACAATGAGTCTTTATCCTCAGCTACTCCTGTGACATCAAATTAACTTTTTTAATTGATATAGATATTGATGAATGCCTCAATGACCCCTGCATTAATGGCCAGTGCATCAACACAGACGGTTCTTTCCGCTGTGAATGTCCAATGGGGTACAGACTCGACATCAGCGGAGTCGCCTGTGTAGGCAAGTGCATCTCATCCACCTCTGTTGCTCTCTTTCTTCATAATGTGTATATTTAGCATGTATTAACATGTGTTATTCTGCATTCTAGACACTGATGAGTGTGACATTGGTAACCCCTGTGGAAATGGCACATGTACGAATGTGATCGGAGGGTTTGAGTGTGCATGTGATGACGGCTTTGAGCCCGGACCAATGATGTCCTGCGAAGGTATGTGAAATTAACTCTATGTTTAGATCAGACTTGTACACTTTCTTTGACTTCTTGTGCTTTGTTCTCAGACATCAACGAGTGTGCCCAGAATCCTCTGCTGTGCGCATTCCGCTGTGTTAACGTAGTGGGCTCCTACGAGTGTAAATGTCCCACAGGCTACGTGCTGCGTGAGGACAAGAGGATGTGTAAAGGTATCATAACTCAGTGACTCATGGTTTCTAATAGTCACATTCCATTTACTTGAAAAGTCTTACGCAAAGTGCCACATATCCAGTAGGAATAATGGCCTCCCCATAAAGTTACATAACATACTAGACCTATCCCTCGCCGCCGTCTTGGGGGAAGTTAAAACACAAACTGTAACTGTACAAGTGACTGTTTACACCTCCGCTTTCTCAGAAGGCATTGCTCACCATAGCAACGTTGTATTTGGAAGGAAGCACTGAGACAGACGGAACCTCTCAGTGTCTGATAGCGTCATTGTTTATATCACAGATCCAAACAGACCACCAACTCTCTTACTAATTCATATGCACTACAACCCTCTGAATTGTATTCAGTGGGTTAGCTTGTGCTACACGGAATTTGTGAATCTGTGTTGGACGTGATGCACATGCATGCTTACTGTAATTATTTTGGTTGTTAATGTGTAATATGAGGCTGCACGGCGGCTGAGCGGTTAGCGTGCAGACCTCACAGCTAGGAGCTTGGCCATGTCTGTGTGGAGTTTGCATGTTCTCCCCGTGTATGCGTGGGTTTTCTCCAGGTACTCCGGTTTCCTCCCACATTCCAAAAACATGCTAGGTTAATTGGCGACTCCAAATTGTCCATAGTTATGAATGTGAGTGTGAATGGTTGTTTGTCTATATGTGCCCTGTGATTGGCTGGCAACCAGTCCAGGGTGGACCCCGCCTCTCGTCCGAAGACAGATCTCCAGTACCCCCACGACCCTCGTGAGGATAAGCAGTAGAAAATGAATGAATGAAGATGTAATATGTAATATTTTGTTTGTCTTGCAGACCAGAATGAATGTGAGGATGGTATAGATGATTGCGCCAGTCGAGGCATGACCTGCAAGAACCTCATTGGTACATATATGTGCATCTGCTCACCTGGATACACACGCCATCCGGGTGGAGATGGCTGCACGGGTAGGCTACATTGACTGTATACCAGCAACTGTTACTTATTTCTGTATTATAAGATTACGTGTTGAAGTGGTATATTTTGGCTGGAAATGACAAAAGACTAATTTAGGAAGTTGTGTTGAGATATAGCAATATTTTTAAGGACATGTAATTTTTTAAGAAGAATTTTGCTAACTTCTAACATAATCTAATGCAGAGAAAAACATTCTGGGGTATTAATATTATGTTGTGTGTCTAAGAAAACAGCAATTAGTATTCATCTTTATAAAGATGATAATATATAGTACATCAGTCGTAATATTATTATGATATTATTTGGCTAGATGAGAAGACAAAATATTAGATGTTACGGTATTTCTATTAAGTTAAATAGATAGTTCTAAACCAAAACCACACACCATACATATTGTAATATGAATACCTGTCAATTAAAACTAAGCTTTATTATATTTGCAAAATATGTACAGTGTTGTATCTCATTGGATTGTGCAGCATTACCAACCATATTATTAGGTTGCTCATGTCTTTGTGCCTGTCTACTTCAGATCTGAATGAATGTACAGCCAAACCAGGCATCTGTAAAAATGGCCGTTGTGAGAACACAGTGGGAAGCTATCGCTGCAAATGTGACCAGGGATTCATCTCGAACCCCACACAGACAGAATGTATCGGTATGTGTTCAATACTCATCTATTCAGCTCTTCACCAGTTACATTTGAAACGGGATGTGGGTCAAAAGTGGAAAAAGTTCTTCATAATCCCGGGAGACTTCACCCAGTCCGTGACGGTCTCCTATCTTGTTAATAACCTTGTGTTTGTAACTGTCAAGATAGAGGAAAGCATCTCTTTTCACAGGCTTCCTCCCAAATCTAAATATATACCTCAGATTCAAAGTGATGTACTGAAGCCTGTGAGAAAAGCTCCAGGGAAACCGAGACTCAGTTGCTATCTCGCCCCTGACAGACATTAGTGATACAGCTGTGTGGTTTATCACCTCACGTCCTGGTCCTGTCTGGGTGGTTTTGTCTGCTTCCCTTTAGCCACCTCTTTTTTGTTTGCATGTGTGATGGTTTGTCTCGCTCTCACATTCCCTTCCTCTCTCGACATCCAGATAACCGCGAGGGCTTCTGTTTCACTGAGGTTCTGACAACTCTGTGTCAGATGACATCCAGTAACAGAAACATGGTGACCAAGTCTGAGTGTTGCTGTGATGGAGGCAGGGGCTGGGGCAACAACTGTGAGCTCTGCCCCCTCCCTGGGACCACCCACTTCAAGAAAATGTGTCCCCTGGGACCTGGCTTCACCACAGATGGCAGAGGTATCTTCCCTCTAGGGTGTAAATTACATGTTTGTGTATAATATTAGGAAGAAATCAACATAAACCAATACACTTTACAAACAGTAGTAGTTCTTTGTATCTCCATGGATTTGAACGGTGGCTTACATGTTTTATTTAGCTCACTTCCTGACCATCCATACTGTATTATGAATACAATAAACACATCTCAGCATGTCAATTGTTGGTGGACTATGGTGGCTATAATTCACAGTAAACAGACTTCACTACAATGTGCTGCGTTACATTAGACATAGACTTTCTTTATTGTCATTGCACAATAACACAGCAGTGAAATTGCCAACGAAATGTCGTTGCCTGGCTCCCGTGTAATAATACATAATAAATAATAAATAATAATGTGGAGAATAAATAGATTACATCAAATATGAACAACAATGTACAGCGTAAACAGTGATTTGTACAAATAATTTAAATAATTTATGCATTCTACATTTATGCATTTATACATTAATGATGTGATTTGAAAATGGCGTGTACTGATGCTGCTAAATGTTGTATTTCATTAAATTGGCCCTGTAGGATACTCTGACAGAAACCGCAGTTCATAAACTCTTCTGCAATTCAGTGTATTGACTTTAGCTTTTTCTGTGCAGATATTGATGAGTGTCGCGTGATGGGGAACTTGTGCAAGAATGGCCAGTGTATCAACGCAATGGGCTCATACAGCTGCACCTGCAAACCCGGCTACACCGCAGACATCACCGGCACTCAGTGTGTGGGTAAGTGTATATTTCACACTTTATGGACTCATTCACTGCCGTGCCTACTTCCTGTTCCCATTCCTGCAACCTTGTAAAGGGCTGAAACCACACGGTTAGATTGCCCACATGCCTGAGTCTGTCCATCTCATCATCTGCTCACATGGAATTGTTGCTGAAAAGATCAAACGCTGTCTCACTCTAGTGTTTCATTGCAGATGTGGACGAGTGCATACAGGCACCAAAGCCTTGTAACTTCATCTGTAAGAACACAGAGGGTGGTTATCTTTGTTCCTGCCCGCGTGGGTACATCCTTCAAGAAGATGGGAAAAGCTGCAGAGGTGACGCACATACACAGTACCAAAGAAATATTCAACAATAGCCTTCATTTTAGCTTTCCAATAATGTTGAGTAGAATAATGTTGCTTCTTTCTTCTTTATTTACATATACGTATCACAGCAACAAGCTGATTTTATACCTCCCCTTTCCATTTCAGACTTGGATGAGTGTTCAACAAAACAGCACAACTGTCAGTTCTTGTGTGTTAACACCATCGGTGGGTTCACCTGCAAGTGTCCACCTGGCTTCATCCAACATCACACCGCCTGCATTGGTAAAAAAAAAAAAAAACACGTGCAGAACATGGACTGACTACACATGTAAATATTTTGTCCCCGGGAAGTGCTGTAGTGTCATTGTATAACTAAAAGGAATGGGCTTGATAAACAATATTAAGTCGTCACACATTTGGAACTTCCTGTGTCCAGTGTGCGCACAAATTGTTTGTAACCAAGGTCATGTCTCATAAAATACCTTTGAAACCTGCCTCTGCCATGGTCTTGGTTAATGAACTATGTTTGATATTAGGCTATACTTATTTGTAGTTGTGCAGCTTTGTGAGTCTTTGTTATGGAACACTGCAATGGATTGTCCTGACAACCACAAGCTCTTTTCCAAAACATAAAGCAGCTCCCATGACCTCAGATCCAACCAGAGGCAAGAGGCTCTCCTAATTGTCGCACAAAATAACCCCAGGCTAATGACATACGGTAGTCTGTCATTAATGTTATAAACAAAATTGATTGAGACTGAAAGCAGGAGAAAGCACCTGTTGAAGTCATTGACATTTTTGACTGAAATGGACACTTTTCATAGACTACATAAAAACTATAAATAGACACTGCACATACTGAAATGCTGTGGATTTTTAACGTTGTTATATAATTCATATGAACTATATTACCTTCTATAGGACCTCCATAAATTGTGTCAATAGTCCTAAATTTGTGGTCTTTGAAGGAATGATTTTTTATTTGTTCCTTAAGTTGTCTGAACTGTTTGTTCTCCCTGTGTAGACAACAATGAATGTGCAACAGACCCAAATCTATGCGGTGCCAACGGCGTTTGCCAGAACACGCCAGGGAGCTTCAACTGCGACTGCCAGCGGGGCTTCTCATTAGACCCCAACGGACAGAACTGTGAAGGTCTGAAAACAGCTGAAAGGTACAATATCAGCTGACCAAATACAGAAAGTTCACATGCTTTCTTGTTTGAATCCAAAAGACACAGACGAGTGTGACGGTAACCACAGATGTCAACATGGCTGTCAAAACTTAGTGGGTGGGTACCGGTGCAGCTGCCCACAAGGCTACCTGCAGCACTACCAGTGGAACCAGTGTGTTGGTGAGCAAAGCATTGACGTGTTGTATAATAAATAGTCTTTCCACATATTCATAAGGTTCACATCAAATGTTCCCACTAATGTTTGTGTCATTTAAGTGCACTGACCTTGTGGTTGTTTACTTCCATTCAACTTCCTGTGACCCAGATGAGAATGAGTGTCTGAACAGCCAGATCTGCGGGGGAGCATCATGCCACAACACTCTGGGGAGTTTCCGCTGCCTCTGCCCCACAGGCTTCAACTATGAACAGACTTCTGGAGGATGCTCAGACGTCAACGAATGCTCCACCACACAGAACCCCTGCAAGTTTGGATGCTCCAACACAGACGGGGGTTACCTTTGTGGGTGTCCGCCTGGATACCTACGAGCAGGACAAGGGTATGTTAGTGTTTGAAAGCAGCCTGCAGATATTCCCAGCAGCCTGATTGCCTTTTATTTTTGCTGCAGGCATTGTGTCTCCGGGCTGGCTTTTGGTAGTGGTGGCCCAAGTGTTGGTCCTGAAGGGGAAGAGGATGAAAATTCTCTGTCTCCTGAGGCATGCTATGAGTGCAAGATCAATGGCTATCCCAAGAAGGGACGCAAACGACGCAGCAGCAATTCAACACAGGACCAATCTGTTGATGACATGCAGGTAATCTGTCAGTCAAATTGCAGGTAACTGTCTAACCATGTTGTTATGAAGAAGTCCAGTTCAGATCATATGACATATATAACGTCATATGAAATGTGACATAAAAAGCCCTCACATTGTAATTCTAGAAAGCCACAGTAAACATTCATTCATTCATTTCCTACCGCTTTTTCCTCACGAGGGTTGCGGGGGTGCTGGAGCCTATCCCAGCTGTCTTTGGGCGAGAGGCGGGGTACACCCTGGACTAGTGGCCAGCCAATCACAGGGCACATATAGACAAACAACCATTCACACTCACATTCATACCTATGGACTATTTGGAGTCACGAATTAACCTAGCATGTTTTTGGAATGTGGGAGGAAACTGGAGTACTCGGAGAAAACCCACACATGCACAGGGAGAACATGCAAACTCCACAGAGATGGCCGAGGGTGGAATTGAACCCTGGTCTCCTAGCTGTGAGGTCTGTGCGCTAACCACTGGTCCGCCGTGCCGCCCCGCCACAGTAAACAAAGAAATGGACAACATTTTATCTGTAGAGTTTATAATCATAATGAGCTGTATTTCCATTCATTTTCTACCGCTTATCCTCACGAGGGTCGTGGGCATGCTGGAGCCTATCCCAGCTGTCTTCAGCAACCTAAATGAATATTATGCTGTCATTGAACCATTTGGAGTAGACGTATAGCTTTGGACACTAACAAGCTGATTACCACATTCGTTCATTTTGTACCGCTTGTCCTCACAAGGGTCGCGGGTGTGCTGAAGCCTATCCCAGCTGTCTTCGGGCGAGAGGCAGGGTCGCCAACCAATCACAGGGCACATATAGACAAACAACCATTCACACTCACATTCATACCTATGGACAATTTGAAGTCATTAATTAACCTAGCATGTTTTTGGAATGTGGGAGGAAACCGGAGTACCCGGAGAAAACCCACACATGCACGGGGAGAACATGTAAACTCCACACAGAGACACCGATAATTACTTTTTTTTTGTTTAGGTTTGGCTACGATTTTGGCACTATATAACACAATGGGGCCATAGCCTGAATTCATATCTAATCCCATTTTAGATTTGACACTGATACTACAAAAATATAGTATTTTACACGGTTTTGCTAAAGTAGGGATCAAACTCCATGTCGTGTTGAGTAGCTTTGTCTTTCAAGACAGTTTTGTCATGATTGTTTGGAAAATAAAGTCAGTTTGCTTTGCTTCTGGTTTCTGTCCAGTAGTGAACTCCAATCTGCCTCACCTTCTTAAGCCCAACCCTTGTGAATTTTTTTCAAAAAAAAAACCCACAATACATAATAAGTTTGAATGTTTTTGCAGATATCTGAGAATGAGATGATCAGCCTGGCCAGTATGGACATTGAGGACACCCTGCAGTTCCACCTCAACATCAGTGACCTGAGCAGCCGCGACCGCATCCTTGAGTTCACGCCAGCCTTGTCCACCCTCACTGACCACGTACGCTACAGCATTGACTATGGCAATGAGGAGGGCTACTTTAAGATCAACCAGAGGGAGGGTGTGAGCTACCTGCATCTGAGCAAGAAGAAGGCCCTTGCCCCCGGCGCGTACTCTCTTCAGATCAGCAGCATTCCCCTCTACAAGAAGAAGGAGTTGGCTGAGCTGGAAGACCAATACGATAAAGACTACCTCACAGGGCAGCTGGGGGACATCCTGAAGATGAGGGTGCAGATCATCCTCCATTAACCAGCACAAGACTGTGGCAGGCAGTTTGCCAGCACGTCCCTCAAGAGGCCAAACATCTCCAACTGTGGGGTCAGTGCTGGGGGGCGGCTTCTGCTCGCCCCAACAAGAAGGAGAAGGGCTTGCCATCAAAGAGACAAAGAGGAGTGGGGACTGCAGCATTTGATTGCCAAAGATGATTCTACATATCATAGATACAATTTCTGTGGATGATGAAAGCTATCGGTTAAATGAAGAACACATTGCGTTTACAACTTCAGATGTGCCTTTTTGAATTATTGCTTTTTAACTTGTATGATGATATGTGGAATCGGGTGCCACTTTGAAAGGACTACCGGAAAACCCTAATGGCTGTTTTTGTTTTGTTTTTTTTAAACTGTGCACAAGTGGAAGAAAATAATGTTTCTCAATAGTCTGACATTAATTCATTTCCTCCCCTCGGCTAAGTGACCGAACAAACATGTCAACTTCTCCTTTCCGTAAAGATAGAAAATTGTGACAACACAAGCGAGAGGAGGAAAAGAAGCCACGATGGACTATTGAGATGTAACCATGTCTGAGCTTGAACAACTCCTACTGCGTATTTAAACTATGCTTGTCCATCTTTTCTACAGAATCAATCATATTTACTGGTGCTAGCAACACAACCATAGAGTTCCAAATGCACTGTACTTCCGTATAAAACATCAAGGTACAATGCCATCTGATTTCATGTCTGTGCAAACTTCAGTCAGCTAGCTTCCATAGCCTCTATAGTTCATGTAAATTCTGTTTATACTGTAATAATCCATGCCACTTTTAATCTATGACGCAAACTAGAGGAAGCCCCAGGAATACAGGGGTTTGTAACGGTGCTTATAATGACCAACTACTTTCTTTAACTGTATACATACACACACACACACACACACAACATTAATGATAACCTGGACCTTCCTGATCATATGCACTGAGGCCTTCATAGCCACACATTCTCTCACATGTACAATCAGTGCCAAATTACCAGCCTGTGTTCTTGTTCACATCAGTGGGGGTTTAGTTGTACATTCACAATAAAAAAAAACATTCTTTTGGTGTACTACATTATCTCATCACATTCCCATTTCTCATCAAATTAACTCTTTACTTCCACGTAATTAGGACCGCAGATGAGCTGGAACCTATCCCAGCTGACTTCTGGTGAGGTAAGGGTACACATTCCACTGAGGTGTTCTTACACATATCTTCTGACTGTGAGGCAGATTTGCTAATTACTATTACACTGTGATGCCTGGATATACAAGAACATTACAAATACCAGGAATCCCTTTTGGTGGAGCTTCATGACTTTAGATATGGCTTGACAAACAGTGCCACCTTGTGGACAAGTTGGATATTGCTACATTCAGAGACAGAAGTGCAAAAAACTGTTTTTTTATTAGAAAGCATATTACAGTAACTTTTTTTTTAACTCCAACTTTACAATAACATTCAAGCTTCAGTTAGATCCAGTTGATCCAAAGCCACCAGCTCCACGCTCCGTGTCATCCAGTGTCTGTAAAAGCACAAAAAGACATTTGGAATACATAAACATATCCGCTGCAACTTCTGACAGTGTTTGCAGATGTTTACTTCAATATTTGACTTTTTTACCTTCTCCTCAACTAGGTCTGGGTAGCAGATCTTCTCACACACCAGCTGAGCAACTCGATCACCTTTTTTCACTATAGAAGAAATATGTATACGTTAACTCCTTTTCCCACGGTGCAAAAAGAATCCTGTCAACTCTGTACTCACCTTCAAAAGTCTCCTTGCCAAAGTTAAAGAGCACAATACCGACATTCCCTCTATAATCCTCATCAACAACGCCAGCTGGGAATGTTTAAAAAAGGAAAATGTGAACAATTAGAATGGGAAACTAGATGAATTAGATTAACTAATTTGTATTTAACTGAGAGAAAGAAGTATTTGATTCAGGCATTTGTTGATCAGAGAAACAGCCCCAAAGTATGACTTCCTCTTTATTTTCAAATCCAACCATTGACCGGTATGAGTGGAGCTGATCAAATAATCATTTTCTTTTCTGGATGTGTGATTGACAGGTGATCAACCCCACCTGATTGGCTCATGTTTCTCTGAAGAGGACAACCTGAATGTTACTCACCTCCAACATCAATGAAGTGCTTCGCTGCTAGTCCTGATCTTGGTGCTGAGAGGGAAATATGGCAAAGTAAGACAATTTGTATTATTTTTCCTTAATAGCAGGATTGTAGCAGATTCAAACACCCACCTACTCGACCATAGCAGCCATGTGGGACTGCTATCTGAATGTCTGTTTTCACAATGGCCTTGTCCATAGCACCAATGGAATAATCGTATGCACTGGGAATAGAAAAAAACGATACCAATTGACATTAGAATCGATTACAATGAAAAGGCGCCATTACCAACCTGTACAGGTCATATCCTGCAGCTTTAGTCGAGCCTCTGGTGGGTGTTGTGGCGTGTTCAGTGAGCTTGGCGAACCGAAGAACTGCTCTCTCTTCTGTCGGATTGGTTTCTGTTCTTGCCCTCTTCGGTGGAGAAACTTCACAAGCATCTGTAACTTCTAGCACGGGCATGTTGGTAAGTAGAAAAAGTAATCCTCAGTATGCTGAACGTAAACCAGATACAGACGCAAGCAACTAACTCAGACAGACCCTTGGGTGCTAATTCACATGACCAGATCGATACTGAAATATCGAGACTCTCGATACCAATATTTGCGATAGTGGTATCGATTATCGTTGTACAATATTGATATTTTGACGAATTTGGGATGATGTTAATATTACTATGCTTATGCTGCACACCACACAGAACCAGATAACACATTTTAAACCAGCTAACACAGATTTGGCAGGATCTACTTTTCCTTCTGCCTCTCATTTTAAGCAGTTTTGCACTACCGCGTCCCCAATGGTCAAATTAATTTTATTTTACATATAGATTCCTATACATATACATATTTACTTGACAAACATCTTTGCCAAAGTATATATATCGGTATTGGCATCGGTAAAGATAATCGTTACTCTACTTGGTATCGCATCGGTCAAAAAATGTTGGGTATAGTCCACTACTAACGTCTGCTGTAGCTTTTCGCGGCAAAATGAATGGATTTTCCCGGGCTTGGTGTCAGCCGAGCCTTCAGAACAATAATTTGGGCGACTTAAACGTCATTATACAATACAAAACATCGTGATATTAACTATAGTATGCAACAATACAAGACCACGTGTATTAGGAAATTATAATTAGCAGAACTTTTGAATATTAGCGAAAAAGGCTGATGTGACGTGACCAAGGCGTCACAACAACGTCATCTTCTCGCGATAGGACATCGTGAACGTACGCCTTGAAAGAGACCAAAAGCACGACAGCTGATTTTCACAGTGATAGGGTTCTGTAGTAGCACGGAATAGAATAGTGAAGCTCTCGTTTACGTGTCCTTTTTTCATTATGCTTCATTATTTATTCATTCATTTTTCGCCCACCAAAATGCTATGACGCTAATGGCCGTCAGCTAATACTGACTTGTTCAGCTTCGTCTCGCGCTTACCTTTGTTAAAATTGATCATCCGTGTGCGAAAATACCTTCTTACAAGATGCGGGGTATTATCAATAATCTTATACCACCGTTGTTGGAGAGTATTTATTCCCATCAATGTCTGTATCATGGTATTTATCGTCTCCTAGCACAGAGTCTGCATGTTTACGTCCTGTCAGCTGTTAGCTTGGTACCTAGCGTCTACTTCCTGTTCCCTGCGTGACGCACCGTTCAAACAACATGACATTATTCACTGTTGTAAATATTTAGTATTACAAGGCTTTCAAGCTCAAATTACAACATTAGAATTTTAATGCAGCAGGTTTTTAGCCTTAAGTAACTGTATGTGTTGTGGCCAAAACCTATAACTCAAAATGTTGAAACATAGCATGTTGCTACTATGGGTACCATTATGGATTCACTATACTGTATTATCCATCCACTTCCTGTACCATTTATCCCTATTAGGGTCAGGTGGTATGCTGGAGCCTATGCCAGCTGACTGCAGGTAAGAGGCGGGGTACACCCTGGACTGGTCACCAGCCAATCACAGGGCACATATAGACAAACAACCATTCACACTCACATTCATACCTATGGATAAGTTAGAGGCGCGAGTTAAGCTAACATTGATGTTTTTTGAATGATGGAGGACCTGGAGAAAACACGCACACACAGGGAGAATATACAAACGCCACACAGAGATGCCCAAGCGGAGATTCAAACCCAGGTTTGACAAATAACAGCCAAAAACAATAACAGCTTATTTTGTTTTATTCTTAAATCATATTCTTAAAATCACAGGCATACTTAAATAGACATCCATTACAGTAAACAGTTATTTACATGATTTTAATCAAGCTATTTTTTTAAAACTTTAAATACATCTAAACTCTAACTACGGCACAAGTAAACAACAAAATAGTATTTTACAGTTTGAGTATTAAAACAAAAATATTAATTTTGCTTTAAATCATTATTTTTAATTGAAAAAATATTGATGAATGATTACAGACTCCAACTATAAACATTTATTTCATATCACACTGTGTAACGATTGAAATCATTCATCTTTGTACAGATTTAACAAAGTGATCTAACCGTCATTGATATGCACATCTTATGCATTTAAAACAATCCATAAGTTATTGACTGTATGTCACAAAGACAAACATATTTGTCTTTACTTAGATGAGACTTTCTTCTCGCAGATTTGTAACTAAGCGACGTGACTTTGGTCTGTAAGATGGAATAATGAAACCCAAGGTTTTGGAAGAGTCCCATTTTCTTTCTAATCTGATCAAATAGACGAGTCCACAGAATTCTCAGGAGTAGAAAGTGAGGACACTCTTGTGGTTTCCTCGGATGAGAAGAACAGGTGGGAGGTCCTTGGTCAGAATATCCAGCCAGGCCATGTAGAGGAAGTCAGAGATGGTTTCTTTACGTGCAATTGGCATGCTCCTGCAAAGAGGTTCCGAGACTTACAATCAGAGTCTTAATTATAGAGCTTAGTTTGTTACAGGGCTAAGATGGCTGGACTTACACCACAATTAGGTTAGCGTTTTTGGAGTTTTCCTGAAGTAACTCGTTCAGTCGTATCTGGAGATTCGTCTGTAAAGTACAAATCAGTTTTATTATTTATGACTTCAAATCAATCCATTTTCTATACCGCTTATGACCGGCATGTTGGAGCCTATCCCTGCTATTTTTGGGCGAGAGGTGGGGTACACCCCAGACTGGTCGCCAGCCAATCACAGGGCACATATAGACAAACAACCATTCACACTCACATTCATACCTATGGACAATTTGGAGTCGCCAATTAACCTAACATGGAAGTTTTGACAGGAAACCGGAGTACCCAGAGAAAACCCACGCACACATGGAGAGAACATGCAAACTCCACACAGAGATGGCCGAGAGTGGAATCGAACCCAGGTGACTTCAAATCAGTCTTGCTATTTAATACCTCATCGCAGTAGCAACTATGGAAAAAATGAGAATATATGGATAAGTTGTTATTTGGAGCCACGAAGGGATGGCATCTTTAACTTCCCAATGTGGCAATTTTCAGTTCCATTTCAACCCAAAAGGGGGCAGTATCTCACCAGAAGGCCCTGATTATTGATTTTTATTTGAATATGCACACAAGTGAATTTGTTGTGAATTTAAGTGTATAAATGAAGATATCTCATTAGTAATCTGATTATTTTTGTAATCTGATTACAATTGTAAAGTGGTAACAAATTTTTTAATTTTTCTAATTAAATTTTTTTGTCATTTTCCTTGATTTCATTTTTTTTAACTTTCTTTTTTATTCATTCATTCGTTTTCTACCGCTTATCCTCACAAGGGTTGCGGGGGTGCTGGAGTCTACCCAACTGTCTTCGGGCGAGAGGTGGGGTACATCCTGGACCGGTCGCCAGCCAATCACAGGGCACATATAGACAAACAACCATTCACACTCACATTCATACCTATGGACAATTTGGAGTCACCAATTAACCTAGCATGTTTTTGGAATGTGGGAGGAAACCGGAGTACCCGGAGAAAACCCACACATGCACGGGGAGAACATGCAAACTCCACACAGAGATGGCTGAGGGTGGAATTGAATCCTGGTCTCCTCGCTGTGAGGTCTCTGCGCTAACCACTAGACCGCTGTGCAGCCCACTTTCTTTTTTAATTTTCTCTTTTTTTCAAATTTTCTAATTTTTCGCTTTTTTCTCGTTGATTCCTACCTTTTCACCAAAAGAAATCAAACTAGCTAAAACGGTGTGGCCAGGAGGAGGAGTTGTTTGCAAAATAATAATCTTTATGGTGTTTTTTGTGTAATTTAGTTCACTATTGACTTTTTGTTCCCTCTGTATGTGTACTGCCCAGGGACCCTGTGCCAGCGGCCCCTAGTTTGTTATTCGATCATCCTCGGGGGCATAACTGCTACTGTATACCATACGTCAGTTTTTTTCGTACAAATACCTTCTCCTCAAATGTGTCCAACTCTTCATCAGTAATCTTCCAGGGCTGTTCTTTCCTCATTGCTGCAACCTGCTCAGTTTCTTTGGTCCTCTCATGCAGACGGAAAGGTTCGATCATGTCTTCTAACTTCTTCAAGCTGAGAGCAAGAAAATGAGAAAATGAGAATAAAGTCATGATACTAGTGTGATGCGATGCGACGGCATCATTCACCTGTCGTTGCGAGGTTTAACATGGATGTCATCAATGACGATGATGTCAGTGCATTTAATTCGGAACTTCTGCAGCAGCAACTTCATCCTGCAAAACGACAAAAGCCACACTGATTAACTTCCATATAAAAGTTTATTCACCGCCCAGTAACGTCTCCTCTAATTTCACGCTCTCGCTCACTGCACACTCCATTGACAGTTAATCAGACTCCCACACCGTTAGGATATAATTGATCATGAAACAATTAGCAGGTTCCCCTCACTCTTCTTTATCCAGATCGCTGCGTCCGGGCTGTCCTGCAATGAAGATCCTCAATTTACAATCTTTCCACTTCTTCCTCGTAGTTAGGATGTATGGGAGCAGCAGAGTGAGACCTGGAAGAAAAGCATAAATAATACTTATTATGAACTTAATGGATTTTTGTCACTAACTTGTTTGTTCATTTATTATTGCATGACTAAGTAGCTAGTGGTGCCATTGGCTTCACTTTTTGTTGTGTTACCTTCATTTCAGCTGTTCTTTTAAAATAATTGTGTCTGTTTATGGTGTCTTTAGACAGTTAGACAGTGACCTTGGGCAAGTAAACACATCACCATTTTAGTAAACTTGGATCAGTGGAATGGGCAACATCGTGCATTAGCCATAAAAATGTTTTGTAAAAACGGTGACAGTTTGACAGCTGTTACACTATAAACAACGTCAATTAAAGAAATAAAACGCTCGATTATCGAAAAATGTAACAAATTTGTCATTCTTTATTCAGTGAAATGGAGATTTTTTTTCTTCAGAATTTATTATTGCTCTTTAACCAAGCAAAAAAAATTTTTTTTTCCAATTACTCGATTAATCAGAGTACTCGATTACTAAAATATTCAATAGTTGCAGCCCTAATGGAATACTATTTCATGGAAATTCAACAAGGGACAACTGTATGTGTTTGTTCACTTTTTTAGTCCAATCAGAATTCAGCTTCTTTGTGTTACCATGTCAATATAATCTTCCTAGGGCCTTCAGAGTCACTAATGCTGGCCCATATCAATTAAACATTAAGCAATGGGTCTGTTTTTTTAATTATATTTCACATTTGGTTCACAGCGTCAGCTGACCTGGCCGATGTAATGTCAGCATTTTTCCGGACTCTGATTGGCTGAACAGAGCAAAACAAGTCATGCAACACCCACAATGGCTGACTCCGTAGGAGAAATCGCTGGTGAGTAGATGTTCATTCATTTTCTACTGCTTATCCCCACGAGGGTTGCAGGGGGTGCTGGAGCCTATCCCAGCTGTCTTCGGGCGAGAGGCGGGGTACACCCTGGACTGGTCGCCAGCCAATCACAGGGCACATATAGACAAACAACCATTCACACTCACATTCATACCTATGGACAATTTGGAGTGGCCAATTAACCTAGCATGTTTTTGGAATGTGGGAGGAAACCGGAGTACCTGGAGAAAACCCACGCATGCACGGGGAGAACATGCAAACTCCACACAGAGATGGCCGAGGGTGGAATTGAACCCTGGTCTCCTAACTGTGAGGTCTGCGCGCTAACCACTATTCCGCCGTGCCGCCCCGTGAGCAAGATGTCTTTTATTTAAATGTTTTTATCATATTATTGGATAAATATTGATTCTGAATTGTTCCAGGAGATCTTGTAGTGTAGAGGTTCGGAGTTGTCTGAACCTTTTATCACTGACCTGTTCCATTTACGCTTGTTAAATTGAGCCGAGCGTCAAATTTACAAGTGAGTAAAGCTGATCACTGGTGGGAGTTATGAGTTACCAATGGTCAAAGTTACTAGCAGAAATGAAAGCCAGGCATATCGGTGATGATGTATTGGAGAGATAAGTGATAAGATTTGCTAAGATAATGACGATATTATACATAGTGTTATTTTTTGCAAGCGTGCCAGCCACTACATTTAGCTCTATATACCTGTAACACAATAATTCAGAAACAGACAAGAGCACACAGGCATCACCCACCTCCATCATCAAAGAGCCACCACACATCAATGGTTCCTTTAGGCTGCTTGGTCTTAAACTGAGCACTGGCCTCCATCAGTTTTTCATTCATCATGGCGACCTGTGGTGGTGGTGGGCCGCACACAGACACTGGGACGACAGATTGGAGAGATGAGAACTGGATGAGATTGGGGATTGTAAATAGTTGATCAAGTGCAGAGAGGGACTGTGTATTCAATGAAGAGACATCCTTCAGGTCTGATGTTCTACGGAGGCAGGATGCTGGTCAGATACAAACGACCACTTGTCATCTTGGCAAGATGCAGCTCAGTACGTGCGTGTGTGTGCGTGTGTGTGTGTTTGTGTGCGTGCACATTCTAGAGATGCTGGAACAAAATGAACCTTCTTATTGGATTACTCCCCCAGACAAATCTTTACTTCACTTATATCCTAATGGGAGTCTGGAGAAGTTTCCAAAAAAGGACCAAAGTCATTGCTTCCATTTGGCAAATGGTCTTCAAATCACCAAGACTGTAGATTTAAAGTAGTATTTTACGGATTTATCTCCTGATGCAACTTTTACAAATAGAATGCATTTAAACATTACCTCGGGTAGTGAGCACTTGCTGAGAGGATTTTCTGGACTTTCTGAATAATCCTTTAGCTTTTCCTCCATTTGGCATGAACTCATTCTCCAGTGCTTGCTGCTCCTTTGCTGATTTTAGCATTTCCTCTGAACAAAAAAACAATGACAAAATGATGTGCTTAGTGTTTGTATACACCACACAATAAGAACTTTTTTAGCAAAATGTTTATTATTGTAACTACTGCCTGACAACGAAGTGTAGAAATGCACTGCATCACAATCAGAGGCTTCTAATATCCCCCCCCCCCTTTTATAATGCTAAATAAGGGATATAAAATATTTGAAACACCTTCTAGAATGATGCAATGCACCACTGCAAATGCACAATAACGCACAAATTAAATGTGTACATCCTTGTGAAGTCATATTTTTCTCAAAGCTTATGTATTCTTGAGTCCAGTGAGATGCCACATATTTTTTTTAATTTTCTTTTTTTTTCACCTTCTCTAGCCTGCTCGCCTGACGACCAGACTAATAACCGAATCCAAGTCTGTTCATCAGTCATCTCAGTAAGTATTCATTAGGCATTCATTAGTAATGCATGATTTTGTATTTAAAGGTGCTTAATAAGTAGTCATAAGTCATAAACGCAAGCTCTAAGTGACAGTGTGTAGCTCTCCAAAGGGTTTATTTATTTATTATCAACTCCTATACCGACAAAGTCATAAAGTGGGGTTCGGCAGTAGTCCGTAAGTTCTCGGGAGAGCTTGGGAGTGTGACCAATCACAGCAGAGTGGGCGTGCTCGGAGGCCGGCTAGGGGTGGAATAAACTAAAACAGGCCGTTTTAGAAAGCCAAGGGAATAGGGGCAGATTCTGGAAGACCTCCAAAGTTTCTGTGCGGTTTATTGTGTGTAGCTGCTCTATGGGAGTCCACAACTCAATACAAAGGGCTGAAAGTAAGCATCACGGTCCCCTTTAAATGTCCATTTTGCATTTTCATTCATAATTCATATTTATTTACATGCATTTTAAATTATTGAAAAAAAAATTCAGATACTTGCTGACCTTCTGCCTCGACAATATGCGCAACATCAAGTCCTTGGCTCATCCTGAAAATCACTGTTCCATATTCAAAGTCAAAGGCATCACTGTGAGAAAGAAGACTTCAATTCAATGCAAGTACAGTATCCCAAATTTGCATCTAACAACTGCAATGCGTTTTGGATGTGCGAGTACATTAATGTTAATGACTTACTGCAGCACTCCCACATAACTCTGGACTGCTTCTGCACCTGAAACCTTCCAGTTTTTCTTGAAGCCTACCATCAGCGTGTTGGGTTTCATACGGCCAAGACCAGAGGCCTACAAGCACAAGCATTATGTAGTCAACTTTACCGTTTTCATCTTTGGTTTATTATCACTGTTGGCACTGTGAAAGATATGCACCAAAAAGCCAAAGACAATTGAAAAAAAACCACTTTGAAAACAATGGCTGTTTTAGCTTTTGGCCCATGTTTTTGTTGAAAGTCTCATAAAAAAAATAAAAAAAGTCTCATAATTCTAATTTCAAACATGATAACTTTGTCTTGGATAGGGAGGAACCTAAAAGAAAGAAAAAAGTTTCCCCGTATCCCAAAGTTGTTGTGTTGTTTTACTAACACAGGCTCTTGTGTCTGCAGGGCCTCATCCATGCAGTGTTAATCAATTATAGCCTTTGAGCTGCCTCACTGTTTGAAGTCAGAAATCCTGACAATGAAACAAGGTCTTATCTGGAATGTGATAGTGGAAGCCATAATACTGTTTTCCTGCTTCTCATTAACTCTATCCTCGTCCGGCCATATCATTAAGATGGCTCTTGGAGCACAGCAATAGATACTGACTGGGACAACATCGGTCAATAAAAAACAGTTACTGTTTCTTTTGCTGTCTCTTTTCCTCCGGTTATGCATTAATGGAGTAGATTTTTTTGGGGGGGGTCAGTTGCTTTCTTTTATATTCTTGATTATACTGACCTGCAGCAGGGTCTCAACACCTTTCCTATAGCTGTCACAGACCACAGCGGCGTAGAATGCCTTGCGTTTTGTCTTCCTCAACCAGAGCTGGTTCTTCTCCATACTAGCGTTCATCTCCGGCAGGGCCTCAGATCTCGGCCCCTGGTCAGATTAAGATCTCATTTGAAATCTACACTGATAATGTACACGTTATTGTACTTTCCAACAATAAGATTCAAATTCGGCTTTACCACGATCACTTCACAGGTGAGGCAGAGTCCATAGTTCTTTGAAAAGGAGTGGGCCAGGTCTAGCAGAGCTGGTCTGGTCCGAGCAGCCCCTGTTAGTGCCAGGATCTGAGGTCTAAAGCATGAAATGAAGGGGTCAAACTTGCAAGAGCCTTAACAAGATTTGGCCAATGATGGCAAGGGGATGATTTGAAATGCAACACAGGATGCAATCATCATAATTACTGGTGTAGTTTTTATGCCGAGAATGTCTTAAACATGCATATGCAGATATTATACTGTATGCACTAAATATTTTGATTTACCTAAAGTTCTTGACATGGTCTTCTACTCCAGATAGAGACAGAGCATTGCTGACGGCACTGACGAATGTCACCGCCTGAGTTGATGAACCCCAGTTCACATCTGGGAAGAACATAAGAGGTAAGGACCAAAATACCGATTGAAGGCTAGAAACAGGGGGCACCATATACACAAACAGCTCACCCGGTTTCTTGACTGTCACATAAATATAGAGAAGGATTTCCAGGCCGTAAGTAATCAACGCAGCCCACCAGTTGATAACAAACATCACAGCGCAGCACAGCAAAGCCCCCAGCAGAGACAGCCACATGTTGTAGTATTTGTAAGCTGGTCGCCAACCTGGTGTAACATGACAGGGCAAGGTCGGCCTGTAAGGTCAAACTAAAATGAATAAGTAAGCATTAATTAGTTTCTCACCTGGAGACTTTGCATAGGATGCGTGGAAGCAGGAGAAATTGATGAGTGCATAGGATGCCAGGAAGAAGTTTGAAATGATGGGAGCGATGGAGTTGAGATCACCTACAAAACACAAAACCATACTTAAATAAATAAATGATAAACTGCATTAAGTGCCACTATATTATCTCAATCTGATGTCAATATCAGTAGATCGGTACAATCAGTATCAAAAATCTCTGATATTATTATTGTACAATTACTATATTACTATATATGTGTATGATTTGTGATGATATGATGATCAATATTGGTATCAGCTGATATTCAAAGCTGTGATATCGGAATCGTATCGGAAGCAAAACCACATGATGTCAGTTCAACAGACCAATGAGAATGAAGGCCACAGAGATGATGAAAGTGAGGATGTAGCCACGGATCGGCTCGTTGTTCTTGCCATATCCTTTGGCAAAGAAATGGAGGGCCTTGTAGATGTTGTCCTTGCACAGCGCCTGGGGCAACAAAAAAGTCACATATTGAGTTAAAACCATGTACGAAAATCGTTTTGAAAACGATATTTTGAATGGCCTCCAGGTGTACAGTTACGTATTTGGGAAATGATTAGGAATAACTGACCTGGAAGACTTTAGGAGCACTGACAAGAGAAGCCAGGGCAGATGAGAGCGTGGCTGAAAAAGTCCCGGCTATGATGAGAGGACCGAAGCCCGACACCAACGTCATCACCTGATATACACAGTGGTAAAGATAAGATTCTCAGAACATATAGAACCCCCCCCCCAAAAAAAAAGACAGTGAGGCGTACATTTTCTATAAGCTGTTTACCTGAAAGTTGTTCATTGAACCAAAGCTGCATGTTTCTACTGCACAGGAAGAAAAGTTATAGCCGAGCTTGCAGGCTGCCACTGCTGAGCCGACACACGGCGCTTCAGACGTGATCAGGTCAGTTATGTTTCCGGTAGCGTCACGTACTACGCTCGCAGCTGACCAATTACAAAGAAGAAATATATTACACACAGAGTTTGAGATTTTCATTGTGCTCTAATGTGTACTGGATATGTTAAATTCCTTACAGACACACAAAGCCACGCCCAGGTAGGTGACACCAGTGATCAAAATAGCCAATAAGGTACCTTTAGGAATTGCTTCTTGAGGATCCTAAAAAAAATACAGAAATATAATTTGTATGTATTGCAATCACAGTTAATTTGTGTCAAAACGTTACCTTCAAGTCCCCGGAAATGTTAGCTCCTGCTAGGATCCCAGTGGCAGCAGGGAAAAATATGGAGAACACTGAAAAAAATGACTCCCCATTTCTGAAATCTGGCGGAAAATTCTCTAAAAAGATATTTGCTGTGAAAACAAAAGAAAAAAAATGCGAAAGTGAGAATTCAACTGATATGTGCTTATCATGTGAATGTGTATTCGTGCTGAGAGATCACACTTATATTCTTACCGTCATAATTAAATATGCCCTTGGATTTCTTGTCAGCCGTTGGAGGGATGAAGGTACCCACAAATACATTCACAATAGCTGCCAGCAGGATGATGAGTAGCACTATCTGTGCCTGGGGTTGGTAATGACAATTGAATTTATTGTATTAAAATTCCCTCAGTATTCTTGAGGATTTATGATTAAAATGTTACTAACCTTAGCCTCCCATTCCATTCCAGCAACAGATATGCCCAAAAGCAGGACTACTGTGATGCAACCAATGATTCTAATGTCATTTAATGGATCCACCATGAGTGAATTGTGCTCCTGATACGCACACAAGGGAAAGAATATACTCAGCAATAGGGATCTAATTACATAGCTTTTGTGAGTAAATAGTAAAATATTGCTTTCTCACCTTGAGCAAATCTACCACTGTCTCAGCAAATCCCACCACATACATGGCGACAGCCACTGCATTCGCAAATGCAAAAATCAGACCGATCGAACCGCCAAACTCTGGTCCCAGGCTCCGAGATATTAGGTAGTACGCCCCTCCTGAAAATGACCCATTTATTACAGTAAAGGTTAATTCATTTCAGTGTAGCTCATTGGTTTCTTATGGTGTGGTTGGACAGTGTATTAACTTACCCCCCCTGACCACACCATTAGTGCAAATGGCCGACATGGAAAGACCAGTAATGGTTGTCACCACACAGCTGAGCGCAATAACCACAGTTCCCAAACCTGGAATGTGCACAAATCAATACTTTTCAATTGACCGTGTATTCACATGTCATATTTTGGTCAGTCATTAAGCAGTTTGTTTGTACAATGAAAGGCTTTTTTGCTTTAGTGGTCACCTTTACACACAGTGAGAGCAAAAATTCCTAATTTAATGCAAAGGAAATCCACAACAAATTTTTTGAATTCTTTAGGCAATGTTTAACCAAATCAACATTATATAAAGTAATTTTCTTTTGTAGTTTAGTCTTTCATAGTCCATAGTATAAGTGAATAGTCTATGTCACATATTTGGATTGGACATATTGCATCTTGGTGAATGTTAATACAATTGGTTTTCCCTGAGTTTGTGAGTACAGTATAATTTTGTGGGGAGTTTGTTGCAGTACGATTCTCCTAGTCAGAAGAGTTGTCTAGACCAGGGGTTCTCGATACCGATCCATGAGCCACATTAGGCCGCAGAAAACTTTCAGACTCAATGATTTAAAAAAAAAAAAAAAAGACAGCTTAAAAAATGTTTTGTATATACTGTATAGTTTTTTTTATTTTATTTTAAATGTATATCAATTTGTAAATCAATATGTCAATAATTACTCTGGTTTCCTCCCACATTACAAAAAAACATGCTAGGTTAATTGGCGACTCCAAATTGTCCATAGGTATGAATGTGAGTGTGAATGGTTGTTTGTCTATATGTGCCCTGTGATTGGCTGGCCACCAGTCCAGGGTGTACCCCGCCTCTCGCCCGAAGACAGCTGGGATAGGCTCCAGCACCCCAGCGACCCTCGTGAGGAAAAGCGGTAGAAAATGAATGAATGAATATGTCAATAATAATAATTTTTTTTATAATATAATGAGAATTTTCAGTGTGAATTTTGTTTGCATGTTTTGTTTTGTTGTATTTTGGCCTTTCCACCTTGTTCGCTGGTCCTTGAATGCACCGTAGTTGTGTACTTTCTCCAACACTGCACAGATGGACTGTATTTTCCCTGCTTAGGTTCGAGGGAACACAAAAAAAAGGTTGGGGACCACTGGCCTATACAAAAACTACTTAGTCTTAGTTCTGTTCCACATGGTAAATATGTAAAGGGATTTTTCTGCTGTGATGCTATATAGAGTATAAGTAAAATTGACTCGACTTGACTCCCAATAATTAATTGGTTATTCTACAATAAACAATAGGACAGGCTGAACTGGGCTAATTGTGTGCAACAATGCTGACTCACCCCAGCCGGCCTGTCCAAACACCCAGGACAGGCGAATGAACAGCATGACACCCCAAATGTTCAGCATGCATCTCACCTGTGGGCGACAAATTAAGTCATATGCGAGAGCCATGATTTATTACTATAAAATGATGGACAGGGATAATGAACAAGAAGCGTCTTCTTCTCTAACAGATGTGGTTAACTGGTTAGAAACCTGCTGTGTTATGAAGACACGGTGCCTGTTCTGTGACGCTCGCTTCTATAAATCAAAGGGAGCTTGTCATGAGGCAAAATAACCTACCAGGACTCCCCTTATCCAGCCGAACTTTACTGCTCCTGTGTCGCTCTTTAGGGGAACGGCCGACTCCACATCATCAGAGGGGGTGCCGTCGCTCCCCTCGCCATCGTCCTCCACAGTGTCTGGCACAGAGATGGCTCCATTCTGTTTGTAAAGGTAATGAGAAAGATTAAGGTGCATTTTAACCTTAAAAGGGTTCACTTAGAAGTAGCATTTGCATCTTTTCATCGGGATGAAGATTGATAAATCATTTGTCAATTCATTACACTGCTCCGTCTGCCCTTGAGAACTGAAAAGGAAAAAGGCAAACTTAATTTCAACATTCTATGAAGATAAATATAGACTATTAAATGACTCTCTGACATATTATTTATTCTGACCTCACTGATGCATTTTACTTTAAAGTTGTCGGACAGGCAGTGTCCACTTCTTGCTGCTAAATTGCCCAAGTGTGTCATTTGAATGTTGAACAGTTCAAAGCTGTACATCCAGGTCATTCATTATTCCAGGGTTTATTTACAAACTGTTTCTTATCGAACAATATTCTACATACGTTTCCGCCATATTGTATTTTGAAATCTGACAACTAAGAGAAATGCTTTTGGTAATGGTAATGGTTTTATTTCATTTGAACATGCATCAGATTCCAATTGAGTGCATCACATAATCAGTTCACAGTTCCACATGTCCAAAAGGAGTAGGAAGAAGCAAAGCTTATTAAATCCTACCCCTCCATCTGGTACTTTTACAATCAGTGACTGTTGCATTTGTTCACTTCCTGCTTTCCTAATATAGTTTAAGATTCATTTTTCTTTTTTTATTTTGTTTTTATTTATTTTATTTTATTTTTGTCATGTACCGAAGTACGAGGTGATATGACCATCCAATGACATAATGGGTACCATAGTAAGTGTCAATATAGTGATATATATAGCACATCATGACTGGTTCAAGACTCTTCATCCTTGTATTTAGCAAACGTTTAGCAAAAAGTTGGCGAGAAAGATGAACTATTCCAGACTATACCACTCAATTGACCTATTACCCCATGTAGTTTGCAACACAGGGTGTTATAAACATCTAATAAAAAAAGCAATAAAGTTGGTAAGTGTGTCAAATACTTGCAGGAATAAGGTTGAGCGCCTTGTTTTATTTTCACATCTCTGGAGATAATATGTGAACTGTGGACACTGAATGTAATTGTACCAGCAACTGTAAACTGTTTGACCAATAAATCACATTAAGTGACAAAAGGTATTCCCAAGGTGAGATGAAGGGCAAGATATAGTTATAGATACAAACTGATAGATTATACATTGATGCACATTTCTTATGTCAGATTCGTACTCACCTTTTGAAAGACATCGTGCAGCTCCTGCAGGGATGGTCGCACAGCCCGGTGACCACTCACACTGCCCGCATTACGATAGAAGTCGATGTTAGGCACACGATCCAAAGTGTCGTGACCAAACGCGCTGACCACTGAGGGCCGGACGGTCCTGTGATCGTCATTGTTCTCATAGCCTGGTGGCTCATCCAAAGTTGAATCATAAGCGGGGTTAACATGCTCCCCTCCGTTAGACTTCACCTTTTCCATCAGGAATGCTGAAGGAGCTTCTCAAGTTGAAAGAGTCAAGGAAAATACGCCTCTTCAGACCTTGAAGAAAGTTTTTGTGGAACCGACCGCAGCAACAACTGGCTTATCGACATACATATATCTGCAATAGTTAAACTTCTTTGCAGGGCTTTTTCTCATGTACAAACTCGATTCGCCTCCGATAGCTCACCTTTATACCCTGCATCTCAGGGTCATACATCAGCTATTGGCTAACTCTCTGGATCAACCCTCAGAAAACCAAACGAGGGGTGTCAAATATGTCCTTGCTCCATTCGAGGGAAAACAAAGGCATTGCTTAACGATTAACCAAGTCATAAACGCCAAATGAGAGATAAAAGAACTCATTGCCTGAGCTCTGGAGAATTGATTACTAATATTATTATGTGAAGTGCTAAGTAACAGCACATTCTGTTCACTGGTGGCACTTTATGGAGCTAACTAGTTTTCTTTGACTAAAGTGTCCTTTGGATGAATCAGAGGAATATATCTACATGGACGTTTCCATTGAGGAAGTTCACATAACAAAGCATCATACTGTAAGTGCTGAATGACACCTTCTTGAATATGTTTCTATAGATCTGCACCATAAGAGACTGACATAAGCTAAAAGTCAATTTGGTAAAGTGACACAGTTGATGAAAGTAATGCTATTTGTCACCGTACTCTCTGCAGGAAAGTCTTGACTTGAAGTGAAGAAATGGCCATAAAATGAGAGTTAATGTGAGACCATGAATTACAGGAACATGCCCAAGGCACTTCTCTGCAGCCACATGACTCCTGAACTACTTTTTTAAAGACTTTTAACAGGTAAACTTCCTTATTACTGATAAACATTGATTTATGCACACAGCGAAAGGCAGGCTAATGACTCAAAATCTGACCTTGGGGTTGCTTTGCATTGCTGAAAATGCAATCACTTGTTTTATGTACAGATTGAAAGGAAGCGATCCCTTCCTCACTTATCAGAGCCAGAACATCGTGGCCAGTTGTAACAGTTGTCTTTCGGAATTCTACAGAGTGAGTCATACTCAGGTGAGAAAATTTTCCACAATTGCATCCAGGCCAATACTTCTTATCTTAGAATTATGCCAAAAGGAAACACATAACTTGAGTTTGTAATAACATAATAACTTTGTCAGACTTAAAGCTTTGATTGTTTAGAAAGCAAACGCTGCAGTGTGTTTATTTGTTGCTGTCTTTGGTCTGGACATAAACATCCTTCATATTGCACCACTACTCAACTTTTGTCTGACTTAATTTACAGTCTGCAGGTCACCTCAAAGAGTGCACAGCCCATTTAGTCCTTAGCAGTAGGTGCAAACACTCCAAATTCTATGGACAGCAAGAGGGCAGGCGGGAAATCTTCATTATATTGTCCAACAGGCTCAGGAGACATACACACTGCAGCATTATCTAAGAGGTGCCTCTTTTTACTGCAATAGTACATTGTACATTGCACCAAACAAACTCGCAATTCTTCATCTTACACGGCTGTACTGTGTAAAAAAAGACTCATTAAGTGTAACCCATTTATTTACTTTACTTCATATAATGTCAACTTAGGGTGGTGGGTGAGCTGGAGCCGATCCAGGCTGACTTCAGGTGACATCACCCTGAAATGGTCGCCAATCAATCATAGCACATAGAAAGACAAACAAACATTGACACTCACATTTCCACCTAGGGCTCTAATTTCGTAGCTAATGGGGTGTGGCCATTGCACTTTGACATTTTCGTGAGCAGCGCCGTCCGGCGCACCCACGCCTCCATCCCTCCCCAATTGGCAAGGGAGGAGAGAATGCGTGAGATGGCTTAACAAAACCGAGTGTAATCCTAACCAATCTAATGAACACCTCTTATTGACTCTCATTAAGCGTGACAGCTTTGATCTGGCATCAGATGCGATGGGACAATTCATACAAAAATGTACATGCTGGTTCAGACGGTTACATTAAACAGTGGTTGCTGGTTGCATTGAAATGTGCCTGACACTGAAAAACCTGCCTGTGAGGTTTTGGTGACCAGGTCAGAGCTGGCAAGCTTTCAGGGTACCTTCGGCGCACTAATTGTCATGAAATTGTCACTGCGCCAAACTGAATCTGTGGACATCTCCCCATGGTGCACCACCATGCCCATCAGTCTACCGCCAGTCTACGCCACCTTGCACCAATCAGAGCCCTAATTAACCTAAACAGAACTTCTATAGGCACCGACCAAATGCCTTAGGCACTACCGAGCAGCGACTCACATAAAATCAAAAAGGACCACGTTTCTATATCTAAACAATCTCTGTAGGATCTCCTAACAACATTCAAGTAACAAATATATAACACATTTGTAAATTGCACTAAAATGTGACAAAGAACATTCACGTTTTATTTTATTTTATTTACATTTCATTAACATTTGTAGTAATAGTTTATTGATTAAAGTAAGACTGGAATGTCCACATACAACATGTAACTATTTTTATTTTTATAATGCTTCAGATGAGAACACTGTAAAAAAAATTGTAGTGCAAATTCACAGTAGATTACTGGCTAATAATTGGCTTTTACAGTACCATTACAATAATTTGCTGTGAAATATCTCTACAGTAATTTACTGTAACTTCACAGCTGTGATGTTACATCCATCCACTAAATTTTCTATATACCGCTTATCCTCATTAGGATTGCAGGCGTATGCTGGAGCCTATCCCAGCTGACTTTGGATGAGAGGTGAGGTACACCCTGGACTGGTTGCCAGCCAACTGTGATTTTACAGTTAATTAGAATAAAGTTTGTATTATTTACTGTAATTTCACAGCTGTGATTTTTTTGCAGTTAATTACAATAATTTAAGTTAATTTGCTATAATTTTCCTGTTGCTGTTAATTCTGGTGTATAAGCCACTCCTTTTTTCTTAACCATTGCTTATACAGTGATGCAGCTACTTTTTGACTCTTTTCCAATCTTTTCCAGTCCTTCAGAAACTGTGCTGCTCACAAATCAGTAACAGTAGCTATTTCTTTGCCAGAAGCCAATCAGGAGCTATTAGAACAGTCACAACAAGGTTATCAACTCATTGGAAATGGCACTCAATATAACACTTTGACTCACGGTTTCATCTTACAAACTTATCTTATAAACTTATCACACAGTAACTAAAAATGAAAATATATATTTTAAATATACATTTAGACAATCTACATGACAATACCAATTTAAAATACTAGTTTAAAATAAGAAATCTGGGCATAGGGCCAACCAGATTTTCATTACATTATTTTACTGCTTGCTTACAGTTAATGCTGTGAAATCCTGGTAATATTTAACTAATTTAAACACACATTAAAACAGTACTGACAATGAGGGGTGCTCCGATCAATCGGCCACTGATCGGCATCGGCTGCTGTCAATGAAAAAGCACGGCATCAACATTGGCTGATACTTGCTTTATAATGCCGATCCCACTATGCCGATCAGCTCCACCTCCATTGCAGCATACAGAACGAGTATGTCTGCCTTTGGCGCCCTGTTTTGTCCTGAAATTCTACCAAATTGGCTGCTCGTAGTGAATAAACGTAAACAGACAAAGACAAGTAAATATGAGGAATTTTTTTTATATTTTTTTATTATTATTTATTTTCATTGTACTTAAAACAAATAATCAAATAAATGTTAAAATATTGCCTCATCTTGTCTTGTGACACCCGTAGTAGTCATACGTTTACTTTCACTATCCCAGCCATAGACACCATGAAACACTGTTGACAAGCAAAGCGTGCAGTGATATGAAGGGAGAAAAAAAATAACGCCAAAGTCTGACATTTTTGTGGAAAAAAACACAAATGTATTCCTCTTTTGAACGCATATTGTTTAAACAAGCAAAGCGCAAAGCGTAACCCAGACAAGGCACACCTGGGAAGTGAAAACCATTTCAGTTAACTGCCTCATGAAGCTCATTTAGAGAAGACCAAGGTTGTTTTTGCGGGAATGGAATGCACCATAGTTGTCTGCTGAAAAGTCAACGTTTGTTTGGCTATAAAAGCATTAGCTTCAATAGTCAATACCACCTCAAAGCTTGCAGGAGGTGAACACAAGTTCACATATGATCGTAAACTGTTACTGGAAATAAAAAAGGCAAGCATTGTGAATTATTCAGACATGACACGGAGAAACACCTTCTCTCCTCGTGCTTAAAAAAACAGCATAGACCAGCTACCACCATGACCAGCATAGGCAAGCATACATTGTGGTTTTGTGCTGGCATACCAGCATATGTTGTGTTTCTGTGTTGGTATGTTGGCCTTCCAGACCAGCATAGACCAGTGTACCAGCACGGAAACACAACATATGCTGGTCTATGTTGGTAGCTGGTCTATGCTGGTTTTTCCAGCAGGGTGCTCCCTCTACTTTTTGGTCTCTGCTGGTATGGTGGCACACATCCCATACTGGTAAGACCAACAAAACATGACAATTTACAGCTGAATATTTTTGCTTTTACCACTGCTATTGTATCTACTGATCTTATCACAACAAAAAAGAATTGAGCAGTCCGAAGACCACGAGTGATAAATTTTATGATTTATAATCAGTAAAAGCTAAGGTTCATGATTTGTCTGACTACTAGCTACACTTTGTAACAAGTGTTCAATGAACACTTAGGTCAACTTTATGTAATTCTACATGGAATATGATTACAGTTGAGTCCTGTCCCCTTCTCTGACCTTCAACTGGCTTCCCAGCAGTAACTCTTTGTTGTCCAAAATAGCCGTCAAGCATGCATACAGAAATCACTACATGGACAAATTTAGACATGAAAAAATAGATTTCTGTTATTATAGTCTTGTTTTATAGTCTCCCTCACATTCCCATACAATAGTTTATGTCATTGCATTGGATTCTGTCAAGTGTTTTCTCTAAATAAATGGAATGAGGCAGACGGTCCCAAAGGAGGAGGAAACTAAACTGTGACATTATTGTGGTTGCCCATGATAACACGCTACAGGAGGCGTCCTGGCTCTTCTACCAATATTGGAACCACTAAATGACCCGTAATTATGTACAAAGTGTTTCTTTCTTTATTCTACAGGGTCAGGCAAAATTATATGACACATTTGTAGGTTAAATAAAAGTCAAATAAAGTAAAGAATCATTCATTCATTCATTTTGTACCGCTTTTTCCTCACGAGGGGTGCTGGAGCCTATCCCAGCTGTCTTTGGGCGAGAGGCAGAATACACCCTGGACTGGTCGCCAGCCAATCACAGGGCACATATAGACAAACAACCATTCACACTCACATTCATACCTATGGACAATTTGGAGTCGCCAATTAACCTAGCATGTTTTTGGAATGTGGGTGGAAACCGGAGTACCCGGAGAAAACCCACACATGCACGGGGAGAACATGCAAACTCCACACAGAGATGGCCGAGAGCGGAATTGAACCCTGGTGTCCTAGCTGTGAGGTCTGCGCGCTAACCACTAGACTGTGCCGCCGAGTAAAGAATCAATTATTTTCTAAAAGTACATATAATGCCATTTTTATTTGTTTCTTTATAGTGCCATTGTTTTTAGTTTATTTTTCAGTTGCTGCCATGAATTTGACTACTGAGCATCGCGCTTTCATTGTGGAAAACGTTTATCAAAACAAACAAATATTTCGTATGCACTTCAATCTTGATAGACATGATCCAGTACCAGCTCGAAACACCATCTTGTTATGGGTTACCAACTTCAGAGCTACTGGATCTGCATTGAAAAAAAAATCAACCGGCCGACCTCGCACCGCCAGAACTGATTTAATATTTAAAACATAATGAAACAGAATGACATTATATGTACAAAAATAAAAACACTATTTTGTTTCTTTACTTTATTTGCCTTTTATTTAACCTACAAACATGTCAGATCATTTTGCCTGACTCTGTACATGAGTGTTCCATAAAGATGATTTGTACTTTTTTGTAGTTGTACATTCAAGGATTTTTTTTCTCCTGAAAATAATATGAGATCATATATACTGCTGCTTGTAAAAGTGTGCAAGGGGCCAAGGTGAGACAGTGACATTGTCCAAGACATCACAATGACAATGAAAATGATGACCCATATAGTGACAGTGCAAGTAGTCTTGCTGTCGCTGTCTCGCCCAAAGAAAAGCATTCTCAAAAATTAATGCGTCAATAAATTCCAGTTTGCCAAGAAAAGAGCAATAACTCCCATTATGAGCGACTACTATTGTGTGTGTGTGTGCATGTTTGTGTTCCTGGTGGAAACAAACAAGATATAAAGGACATATTTTAGGGAATCCGATGTATTTATATAAGATTCAGGTTAGTAAGTCAAAAGGAAATGTCCCATGTTTGAGCCCTCACCAAAAATAGATTTCAGATAAGATTGTACCACAGTTGACAGAGATAATGGTACAGCATGGTTGCATTCCTGATGAATGATGTGTCAAAAGAGGTGTGCTTGATTGTCTTGAAGACAAACGACTACACAACAGTTACAGCATTGTGGTTAACTATACCAACATTCTTTTTGGTTCCTTTTCATGTCTATAGATTCATATTTCATCTAATAAAATAACTCTTTCATCTGCTGTGGTTGACTGGCGTTGCACGTTAAACCAGGGGTCTCAAACACGCAGCCCGTGGGCCAAATATGGCCCACAGGACACTAGTTTGAGGCCCCCGCCTTGATATGAAAGTTTAATGTTAGTGCGGCCCGTGCAAGTTTGATATGGATGCTGTATGGTATCATGTACCCAGAAAAAAATATTATGTTTGATTAATGTTCATGTTAAAGTTAAATAACTGTTAATAGTTGTCCTCCCTATCCGTGTGGAAGTGGTAAGTTTTTGACTATTTAAGTTTAAAGGAAATGACTTGGTTTAGGTCGCTAGCTCTCTAGTTTGCGAGTTAGCATGTGTCTCAAGACCCTGCAGTTGCGCAATATGTTGTAAATAAAAAGAGTATAAATGTGACTATAGTCGTGTTTTGTCATGTCTACAGGGCTCTAATAATGCTTTGTTCATTTTAATCTGAAAAAAATAATTTGTCTACCCACCAACTATATGTGGTTTCTTAAGTTTTTATTATTTTCCGTTTTATTATTATTATTATTATATTCATTTATTTATTACTGATTGATTGATTTTCTTTATTCTTGATTTGTTTATTTATTTTTCATCTTATTTTGTGTAGAAAAATAAAAAGTAAGATATTTGAGAACAGTGGAATGTTTTATCAGAGCTTTTCTAGTAGAAAATCGAAACCAAAGCAAAGTTTATTCATTTTTATGTTTTTAATAAATGCGTTTTTTTTGGAAAACCTGATGCGGCCCAGTCTCGCCCAAACCCTAGTTCCAGTGGCCCCCAAGTAAATTGAGTTTGAGACCCCTGGTCTACATCATTGATAGGGACAAATAGAGGGACAAAAATATACTCACACTTCTCAAGTCCATACTTTAAGTGAAGAAATTCTATTTATTTACATCATAGTCAAATGTCAACAAGAACAGGTCTAAAGAGCTGTCATCATGATATGTCAGGCACACCACCCCCCTTTACACACACACACACACAAGTCTGCAACCATACAGCTCTGATGTTTCTAGATGAAGGCACATAAACCCATTGAAGGTCACAGTAAGGCAGATTCACAGCACTACGAGGAAATTGTAGAAATTTGCAAAGGAAAGCTCAACACTTTGACCACTCTGCATTGTGACAGATGCTCTGTTTAGAACCGTCCTGTCTTCTTCTGTCTGAAGGGTGAGTGGAATGAAGGTGGCTGAGAAGTACGTGAAGAAAGATGTCCACACACAGTGCTGCTAAATGTCCATTTTCCATGTGACCTTTTCCTACGCAGATCTAGCAGCATAAAAAGATAGCGAGTCCTTCAAGTTTGTAATCCTTATTTTCTTGGCTCCATTTGCCAACATTTAGACAGACATTTTTTATCAACTGTCATTTGGAACAAATAAATGGATAGTAAACATGTTGTTTCCTTAGCTCACAGACTTTTGGCAACAAACCACAAGCTATCATTCAACAGCGACAGCAGCAGTATAAACTCTGAAAGATGTTTTTGCATCATTAAGAAACAATAATACAAATCACAGTTTGCTCAGTAGTCGTCCATTACAAGACTTCTAAACCCAAATACCACCGTGTACTGCTGTGTACACAGCAGCGGCATGTCTTTGATTTGCCATCAGATTGGATTTGATTGGTCCACACAATCCACACTTTTTTCCACACCGATACCCTGTATCCAGTCACATACATTCTTGTGCAGAATGGCTCAACGGGTCACTTCATTTGCCATTCGTAGATCACTTTAGGAAACTTGTCCCTGAGTCTAGATTGGAATAATGCAGTAATGAGTACTGCAAAATTTCTCCCAACCGTGTCCACTTCTCGCTGCAAGTATCTGTCTACATTCAGCTTCCAGGCAAGGGTTTAAAGGGAGTTTCAGCCATTTTCATGTCATTTGATGCTGAAGAATATGACACATCATTTGCCACTCCCACTACATGGAGAGACAGGAGAAACCACTCTCGGCTGAGTGAAGAGCACACACAAAGAGCATAATACACAGCTTTGGTGTATTAGTTAGGTCCGTCACACATATCTTTAATGGAGTGTCAGGTGTAGGCTTGCAGAAAGTGGAAACTTTTCATGGGAATTAAAAAGCATTCAAAGCACCTCTCCCTGCACTATGCCTGTCTCTGTCCCATGCACACATTGTACCGCAGGTCTATTAAAACCACACCCCCCCTGCATGCACAGTGCATTCCACTATCACATGCACCGATATTGCAAAACCGCTACTTTGTGAAAACGCCAAAACAAGTTAATTACCTAATAAATCCCATGGAAAGTATCCAACTTTGAATATTAACAAAATCCCAATAAATGTTTTGTTTTGCAACTGTAACACAGGTACGCACAACTGTGACCTTTGTGTGAATGTCATCAGTGAATGCATATGAAAGCCTATAGTGATATAAGTTTGTGAGGACATCTATGGATGTCTGTGCCCTGTGTTAAGTCAGGGCATACTCAAATGTCCCTTTCTCCAGCCCTTCAATGCCGTCTGCCCAGTTGGAAGATGGCATGCTGCTGTAGGGGTCCAGTAGGATCCTGAAACACCTCACTATCAGCAGGCCCAGAAACACTAATAACAGCCCCACGAAGGCAAACGCCGTCTTCTGTTCCAGTGTAAGAGAGTGCGCCATCATGTCGTTTCCGCTCATGGCAGCCAGGGAGTGGTTGTAGTGGACGCTACACATGGTAAATCAACATCTAGGTGCCTCATCTCTCCTTTGACTGGGTCAGACTCTTACAAGCTTGCATGTCACCTAGACAGAGATTATGTGATGGCTTCAGAATGCAGAGAAAAAAAACATGAAATTGAGCAGGCACAGAAAAAAAAAGGTACGAATAGTTGAAGTGTAATATTTATAAATATTTAGGCACACAAGAGCAGACTATGATTCATGAAGGGTTAACGTATCTATAAATAGCTTCTTTCAGTCATGCGCTGAGACAAACTTCTGTCTTTGGCATTTAGCACAATGTTGCAGAGATTGAGAAAAAGCTATTGTTTAAAAAAGGAGACTAGATGATGCCACAGTCATAGGAGATTATAAGACTAAAGCACAATCACATTGCTTGCTTGGAATGACTGTGTGTCGCAGTGCTTCTAGTTATATATATGCAAAGGAATATGAATGCATTGGATCAAGGCACAGCGAGCGCTACATGTGTTAGTTTCAAGCAAAATGACTTCGGACCTGTTGCATGGGAGCAGATGTTTGCCAGACTGTGTCATTCTATTAGATACAAAACAGGGAATGTTGGAGTTGAATGGGAAAATTAGTGAAATTCTGTCAAATATTCTTCCCTTATTTTTTAAGTAAGATAAGCAGCAGGTGGCTGCTGAAGTGATATAGATGGTGGACTATGTATATGAATACAGACGCAGCAGAGGTAAGTAACATGATGAGTCGGAGACAAGTATGTACAGCAAGAAAGCGAGGGTGGGGGGTGAAAGAGAGAGACTGCACTTGCAGGAATAGGTATTGGATGATAGAGCAGAAAAGCAGGCATCTCACCGTGATTATGGTTCAATTCTCACAGACCTGTTGCTACAACATCTTCTGCAGAGGTCCGCCTTCTCAGACACCGCACAGATATGACACCTTCCAGTGCTAGCATGTTGAAGTCTTACCAAAACAAAAAAAAAATCCAAAAAGGAAGAGATGGTATTAAGGATGCAGACAGGAGGAGAGGCGGGGATGTGTGTCTCCTCTCAGGGATGCTGCTCCTCATCCTCGTGCTGCCTTACTTGCTACCTCCTGCTCATTATCATTCTGTTTCTTTAGCTCTATCTCTCTCTATAGCAACACACACTCCTGCTGCATGGCAACCACTTGTTAGTCTCACTCAGCTGCTCTGCTGTCTCACTCATTCACAACATTCCTTCATAAGCAGCAAGGATGGCTGCAGTGGCATATAAACAAGCGATCCTTGCAGCCTGGGTGTGTTTTTTGTTTTCCCTCAAAGTGACTATGCTGAAATGGGAGAGGAATGTCGTGGTTTAGTCAGCGGGAGAAATGCTGCCTCGTTGTGCCTGGCGAGTAAATACAGCGCAAGAGCATCAGTTATCATGCTTGGTTTGTTTTCAAAAGATGATAAGAATGATGCTCGTGGCCATGATAAGAATTAGATTCTACTGTCAATGGAATAGTTTTACAGTGATGAAGCGGAAGCTTTAACTTGCAGGTTATCATGGAAGCGGCCATCTGTTATGCTGTTATGCAGCACAAGTTCATATCAGCTATGAGGCTTTTTGTCGTAGTGGTGCAGTGACTCAGATCTACGGATAGGAAATTCAGTGTGGGAAATGTTTGTGTCCGCAATAAATCGCAGTTTAAAGGGGATCTAGTGTGCTCATTTTTCGACCCATTGTATTGAGTTGTGGACTCCTATAGAGCAGATACACATAATAACCAGCACAGAAAGCTTTCTAGTTCTTCTTGATTCTGCACCTATTCAGCTGTATTTCTTTGGATTTTGTGGTTCCCACGAAAACGGTCTGTTTTAATTTATTCTACCCACAACCTGCCTCCAGGCACGCTGCTGTGGTTGGTCACACTGCCGAGTGCATAGAAAAACTTCCGGTTTGCGCCGCCAACTTTTTAGAAGTTGATAAACATGATTTTTCTTTTTTAAATGTCCACTTTTAACATACATGTGTTGGATCCCAAATCCGATCCGGAAGTGTAAACAGTACAACAAAAGAGGTTACTTCAAGATGTTTCTCAATGGTAAATAGCTTTAACATTTTAGCGTTTGTTTGCTACAACATTGGTAACGTGTAATGTGTTTTGCGTGACTACAAGTGTGTAAAAAAAACTCGGGTAGAGCTACCAGCAACCCCGCTTCCTTTATGCTATAATGCTACACAGACAAGAGCTTTTTCTCCATGACACAGTTAGGACACTGATCAATTGTTACTTATTGCTTGCCCTTCTGACTCTTCCACACGACCAAGTAATGTTGGAAAGGTGTAGGGCTTCAGCAAGTTTATACTGGCCCATGTTCACAAAACAGTCCAGTGTGAAATCCTGATAGTAGCATCTTTAGGAATTGTAAACAAATGTGGCGTTCCCTTTTGTGTAAACAAAGGAGCAGCACTTAGGCAGAGAGTTTATCTATAACAAAGTCTTCCCCTCTATGATGTCACAAAGAAACAGTTTTAACGCTCTTTTTCAAACTGAGCGTTTTGAGCCATCCCAAACTTCTTTCAGGGCTCACTTCCAAATGCGCAAACGTCATTATCTGAAACTCTGCCATCGTTTAACACAATAATACTACATTCTAACTACATTTATAGGTCAGAAAAGTGGAAAAAGCATCATAGGTCCCATAATAAGTGGTAAACTGCGCTCCAACAAAAGAAAAGGAAGAATGTAAAAAAAACGAGGATGTTTGCCTTTCCCAACATACTCTTTGTATCATAAATATTTTAAGCCATTTAAGTCAATGTCATTCAGTTAAGTCATTTGAAAAGAAAGTCCATGGTGCGTACAGTATTTCTCCATATATTGCAAGGACCTTTGACACAGATTGCCTTCCTATCAATTTCAAAGTCAAGGGCTTTCATAACAATTCACATAAAGATCAGTAATGCATGCTAATTTAATGAGGCCACAGTATAAACCACGTATGATTATCAAACTGTTAGAGCAGACATGCAATCTAAACCTGTTGCATAAAGTGAAATGGAAGATTATTCTCTGTCCTTCGGACACAAGCACAAAGATTGTTACACTTTTATCTCAACAAGCACAAAAGGTCGGGTCACGGTATTCCCTTTAATACTAATGAGCACCATATCACACTTTCTTTTACAGTGTGCTAATCTGTCCCAGAGAGTATGAAGCCAGAAGCAGCAATGGCCTTGCAATGCATGTATGTGGGCCATAGCAATTATTCATTTCACCGGGTAACAAATCATCAGATCAGCATGCTTGCTGATATAGGTTAATATAGGCTAATAGGGTTAATTTCTCTTTTTTCAGGACTACACTATGTGGAAAAAACCCACGCACACACAGAGGGAACATGAAAAAACTCCATACAGAGATGCCATGCAAAGAATCGAACCAAGATCTTTCCGATCTCCTGATTGTGTACTACAGCAATTGGATGCTTTTTGTTCTATAGCTGCCAACATTCATAAATACTGCTTGGATGAGTATTGTGTGGCTAGACTGCAGAACTGACTTCCGTTTTTTGCAAAGATGCTTTCAAATGTCCAAGTTGCCTGCTGTGTTGGGCTTGTTTTCAGCAAGCTAGTCACTTGTGTCTCTGGTAGGACCTGGCAACCGTGTCTCAATGTCTGGGCTGAAAATGTGCATGCAGGAATTTCATTGTGTTGTACTGTCAATTAATTTGAAGTGATTATGTAAAACAATTACCTGCCAGACACTAATGTTGCCCTCTATTCAATTTATGACCAGCATAAAAAACTTTTTGTGTGTGCATGGGTTTTCTCCAGGACCTCCAGCTACAAAAATGTGCATGATAGATTAATTGGAGACTCTAAATTGACCATTGTTATGATCAACTATTAAGGAGTCCAGGTTCACCCATAGTAGGCTCCAGCTGTGACTCCAATGAAGGTAAAGAAAATGGCTGGATAGCACAGAGATGGTGAGCCAGGAGGCACACACTTGGGTCCACCATCAACACATTAGCTGATATAATGAATAAAATTTTCTGAAAATACAGCATTTAAGTATAGAAATAGCAATTATATGCACTTATGCACTGAGCTTTTAAAATGTATTTTCATATTTTTAAATCGGAATTTGATAGATGGATTTTCATACAGTCGCGTGTTCTTTCTGCCTGGGAACAGTGCCCAAATCTCGCGAGATGAGAGCAGGTCGCCTCTGGTAATTTCAAACTGCGTCAAGGTGCCTTGTGTTTCGCAGGGAACGCGAACCAAAACATGGAAGATATCCTTTCTGTTGAAGAAGAGCCGAAGCTAGAGGAGCTCATTGCACCCATCGTATCTGACAGCAATGAGCCGTCTCCAGAAACACCGAATGGCGTAAAGACGTGAGTAAAAGTGGTCGATATTGCTTTCCGCCATATGTATGAAACGCTTCACGCTAAGCTAAAATGGAGTCCCTGTGATGCTAGCTATTGTTAGCAGAGAGATTATGCTGTACTCGGCACAGTGTCATGTACACGCTCTTATAAACAAGTGATTATTTCGTCATGTTTTATACATGTGACAACAATGTTGTGATTTATGCCATTTTTGTACTCCACTCACTCTTAAACTAGCGGTTGGGAATGTTGTCAGTGACACAAAGCATGGTTAAAACAGATCAACGGGGAATGACACCAAATTCTTTTGTTCTCAAATCCAACGTTTAATTGCATGTAATAAAACAATTGGCTGTATATTAATGACAAATGTGTTTTGACGCCTCTCTCCTTTTGATCAGGCCATTACGCGATGATAGCTTCAGTTTGCGTCATGACAACACTCGAGCTTGCTAAAATCGACCTTTTCGGGATCTACTACTAAATCCTTCTTAAAGGGGACCTGTCATGCTTCTGACCTATAAATGTAGTATTCTCGTGTTAAAAGACGCCAAAGTTTCAGATAATGAGGTGTGCGCATTTGGAAGTGAGCCCTTGGAAGACGTTTGGGATGGTTCAAAACGCTGTTTCAAAAGGCATGGTAAAACTGCCCCTTTGTGGTGTCACAGAGGGGCGGACTTCCTTATATGGTTCACAGTTAGGAAGCTCTTGGAGCGTGTGACCAATCACAGTGGAGTGGGCATAGCCAGACTAAATTTGGCAGGAAGCACAAATCAAAGGAAATACAGCTGGGATAGGTGCAGATTCTGCAAAATCTTAAACGTTTTCTGTGCATGTTATTGTGTGTAGCTGCTCTATAGGAGACCACAACTCAATACAATGGGTTGAAAAATGAGACTAACAGGTCCCCTTTAATAAAAAAGTTTTTGTCATACTGCTGTGATCTGCCAGTAAACAATTAAATAAAATACAAATACAAGCAAAGTGAAGTTGTGATTTTTTTTATAAGGTAATAAATATTCAGTCCCAAACTTTTCTTTATCCGATGTACAGTATCAAAACAACTGTAGGCCTACTCAAAATATATTCAATCACAAAGAATCTGAAACCTGACACTGTTAAGGCTGTTTTTTGGAAATGTGAACAGGCTTGTGTGCAATGGCCTTCCACACAATTCAACCAAAACTGCCCCACATCAATACAGAAACTAATGTATTGCCTTGGAACTTCCGAGTGGAAGGGTCCTCGAAGTGATGTCGCTTCCTCCTTTTTCAGTAATACAGGAAATACGCCTTTCAATATTTTTTTAACACTGAAATTGACCACTTGAAATGATTAACTATCCCTCAATCCAATTTTCTATATCACTTGTCCTCAGGAGAAGTATTAACCAAAAAAATATAATATAACAATGTGCATTTGTAATTTTCATGAAAACATATTTTGTTAAAATGTACTCCTTTTATTCTTTAGAGAGGCAGAGGAATCCAGTCCCCCTAAAGAAAAACATGACGGTAAAGACAAGATTTCCGGAGGTAGAAGAGGAAGCCGCTACCATCCTTACAAAGACAAACACAGTGGTGAAAAGAAAGGTGGTCATAGGAACCAGGTGTTCATCAGCAACATTCCCTATGACATGAAATGGCAGGCAATCAAAGATCTCATGCGTGAGAAGGGTAAGTCTCACTTTGGTTGGGTTTGTGGTTTTCAACTTAAATTTGCTTCCACAGCTTTATAGAAGATCTTCCCTTACCAGATGGAAGTTTTTTAATACTAGTAGTAGTCGTAGTAGTAGTAATAGTTCCTACCTTTCTCTGGATGTGCCCAAATAGCAGGCAAATAGCCTTCTGTGCAATGGAGTTTAAATATCTCTGGATGGAAGTTAATATAGAGTGGGGTGATATGATGATCTGTGACAAAGGAGGATGACATGATATATCACTTTGTTAGCTAACCCCTAACGTGTACTAGAATGACTTGACTGTATGACCTTGTTGCATCTGTTGCAGAGTAAACCTTGTTTATGTGAATGAACTGACTTAACTATTTGAAAACTCTCTAGAGGCCCGGAAAGACAGTATAAATGTCAATTGCTATGAATGGAATTTGTTGACCATCTGCTCAATGTTGAAGTATTTTGAATTTCCCAGGTTGAATGTAGCTACGTGTCTCTCTGGCCTTGGCCTTTGGGTGTCTCAGTCACTGCCCAGCAAGGCATGGTGTTATCTGGTGGGATGTTGTTCTGGGCTGACTGTTTATCATTAACGGGACATCTCCAGCTTTAGCGGCATTGCCAAGGCCGACGGCATCCTGATGACTTGGTGATTTACATTCCTTTGTTCTTTTTTGGTATTTTTTCCTGTGTATGTCTCATGTAGTCGGTGAGGTTACATACGTGGAGCTCTTTAAGGATGCTGAAGGAAAGTCAAGGGTAAGTGATGTGGCCAACTTGCTGCACGAGGTTTTAAATGCCCTCAGCAGGCTCTCCTTAATCAAGTGCTTTTGAAGGTTCTGATCCTTTGGTTCTTACTAGAACTGGGCGTACTCTAGGTTGCTTTTTAGAACCTGATAGTTGGATAATGATTGACATTTACTTGAAAGGGAGATGTCCTGTTGATTTTTGGAAAGTAGCATTATGAACTCCTCCAAGAGGACACTATTTTTGCTTTTGTTGTTGTCATTTTAATTGGTGTAAACGTTTGTTTGTTTGGCTATTTTCCAAAGGGACATGTGGATTGTGTGATTTGTCTCCTGTTTGACCGTTACATCTCAAAATGGCTCATCAAAGGAACAAAACGCCCTTATGAGATCATATAGTATCATTTTTTTATTCACATGTTACTTTTAATGCCAAAAATGGATTAAAAAATCTGTATAAGTGTGCCTCAATGAAAATAATGTAAATACATGTTCGATGTATTCTGCCGTTTTGTACCAAACATGTTACTATTAAATGTCACTTAATTGCATAAAATACGGAATATTATCAAATGTTTCACTTTAGTATTTTTTTATTTACTTGAAATAATACCATACCGTAAAATATAAATTGATTACTTTAAATTGTGTTTGCAATATGCTTGAACAAAAATTGAAAAAAATAATTTCCAAATCAAAGTAAGTAGATGAATTAAAATGTTATGCATTTAAAGTGTCATGCTTTTAATAATTTTTTGTCTTTCCTTTGTTTTGCAACTTTGTGTGCAACCTGAACCTCTGTGACATCCGATGGTTAGGGGTGTGGGTAAGATTCTTTTTTCAAAATTACAATGATTACATTGAAGTAATTTAAAAATTTGGTGTAACAACCTGCTTCTGTGTCTTGATTTATTAGTGTGGTGGAATTCAAAGATGAGGAATTTGTGAAAAAGGCCATAGAAACTATGAATAAATATGACCTGAGTGGAAGGCCCCTCAACATCAAGGAGGTAAGGTAGTCTTTAGGGGTCAGTGAAGATTTAGACGACATTAAGCACATAATTTACATCATCCTTTAGTAGTAACACACATTTATGTGTCTGTCTTGATGGCATCTCTGTGGCACAATTGGAAATGGTCAGTAATATTTTATGTGCTTCTCATTGAAGGACCCTGACGGAGAACACGTCCGACGTGTGCTACAGCGCATGGGAGGAGGTCGGGGTCATGACATGGGACCTGGTGGACTGAATATCCCACCCTCGATCGCCAACAATCCCAACATCCCACATGAAATCAAGCATGCATTGCAAACAGGTCGACTGGGTTCTACAGTGTTTGTGGCCAATGTGAGGACAACTAAAACCTTATTGAGATGGACAGACTTTATTAATCCAATAGAGTAATGAGGGATGGTGGTGGCTTTGCAATGACTCAAAATAACGTGAATGTGCTTTTGTATTATAGCTTGATTTCAAAGTGGGCTGGAAGAAGCTAAAGGAAGTGTTTAGCATGGCAGGTACGGTAAAACGGGCTGACATAAAGGAGGACAAGGACGGCAAGAGCCGTGGGATGGGAACTGTCACTTTTGACCAGCCACTGGAGGCTGTGCAGGCCATATGTATCCTTAAAGTGTCAACACAAAAACTGCAAGAAGGAAAAAAAATCAATACAGGTTTAATTTTGTGTGAACTTTCTCCTTGACTTTGCACTCAGCAATGCTGAATGGGCAGATGTTGTTTGACAGACAGATGCATGTTAAAATGGTAAGTTATTGTACATGAAGTGACTGGATTTCCTCTCAGTAGGTGTAAAAATGTAAATTCATAATTCATCACTTTGTTTTGACAGGATGAGAAATCCCTGCCCCCAGATGATTTTCGCCAAGTTGATAAAACACCTCAATTACCACGTGAGTGTGCTGACATCCACCTGCTGGATGTAACTCAAGTTTGCATGGAAAAACCCAGGGATGGATGGATAGACATTTACCTTCTCAAAAACAAGAACCCACACAGCCAAAGAAAATAGGAGATCTTGAAAGCCCATGTACCACTGTGAATGAAACAGTACTGGAAGTACCAATATGAAAAAGATAACCTTTTAAGTTTTCCCATTATACATTTTGTCTGAGCAAAGCATTTCAATGCAATGCTGTTTCTGCTCAGACACAATGCATCATGGGAAACCCTTAAAATATATATTTTTTTTAAAATGCAAATTTAAAATGGCTTCTTTCACTCCCTCTTTCCTTTGGGCATGTCAAAGTATCATTGATGGGCATACAGTATATATTTATCTTTTTTTTTTCTCCACAGGAGGCCTGTCTGGTATTGGTATGGGACTGGGACCAGGAGGGCAACCTATTAATGCAAACCATCTGTGCAGCGGAGGAGGCATGGGCTCCATGGGCCCAGGAGGTTAAAAAATATATATTTTGGGAAAAGTCATGCAAGGTCCTCTGATAGTTTTAGATAATTTGTCTTTACTTGATCTAAACCATTTTATTGATATGCAGGATTTGCAATACCATGTGTGGCACTGTTAGTGATGTGAATAAGTATCTTGAAAGTATCCAACCCCATGTAGCACTGTTCCAGTGATCAGTGTAGTCATCATTTAGCTACATGCACAATATTGTAAGGTACCATAATGGAACAGGTGTGCTCCTTTTCTTATAGGAATGGATGTTCCAGTTTACGGTGGAATGAACAGAGGGGGTACGTTTATTTTTTGTTTTCATGTGTACTATTGTTGTTTGGACTGATTATGTTTTGTTATCTGGTGGTTCTGACAGGAATTGGTGTTGGTGGAGGCTTTGGAGGGATGGATAATATGGGCAACATGGGTAACTTTGGAGGAAGAGATATGGCCCCGATGGGTAGAACAGGTGGTAAGTGTTCCTAGTGATGCTTTGGAAGAAGTGGTGGTTCTGGCTTGAATGACGCCCTGGGCAGATCGATGCTGGGGTGCCCCTGACCCCAAAGTTCTGACATGTTTTTTTTATTGATGAATTGATTTATTTAAATTCTGTTTTAATTTAAATATGTTATATATTGGCACAAAACTTACTAAATGTTAAAATAAGCTAAAAAAAAATTAAACACAACACAAATGGAAGGGGAAAAGGATTTTTCAGTGCACAGACAAAAATTACCAGCCCCCTTTTCCCCACCTCAACAAACTTAAACTTTTTCCAACTACTGAAATGTGCTTATTTCACAAGCTCAAGTACCCCTTAAATTTTTGACATAAATCCACATTTACAAAATTTAACCTTCATTCAAGAAAACAGGATTTAGTCTATAGCCACAAATGATCATTAGCTTGATCGTATACATTCAAATGTGGTGTACAGTAAAGTAATGCTCTCGCTCCATACCTTTTTAACTTTGGCTAGTTATTTTTTTTTGTCTTTCTGAATTGTGCACCTCATGCCTTTTGACTTTGTGTTTGGTTGACACAAATGACAACACTCTCATCATCATCTCCTACTGTCACCCAACCAGCAGCCAAGGCTAAACCAACTCATATCGACTCAAAATAAAAAAAAAAAATAGGATGGTGCAGTACCTTGGTCTGCAATATAATTATATTTATATAAATAGCAATTAAATATATTTTATATTTGAGCAGTCATTGTTCTAAGATATATATTTACCTTTTATAATTAACCTGAGGGCTGCTCACCCCTTAGCTCTACTCCTTTGGTCTCATCCACAGCACCTGGCCACATTTTATCATGTTTGGGGGCACGAGTATCACACCTTTAGAGAGCGCCAGTCTGCCATGTGCTGGCTCCAGGATGTGAGCACTGAGCATTACTACATATTTTTTTATTTCCCCTTCCGTGGCGCCCCCTGAAGAATGCTGCCTTGGGCAATTGACCATGTGGCCTATAGCAAGAACCAATTTAGTGTAAGAATAACACCACCAGCTGAGTTTGCTGTTTTTTTTTTGTCTTTGTCAAGATATGTACCGTTCAAGAATGGGCGGAATGGATTTTGGCAGTGACATGCCAATGAATCGAGGATTTGGGGATTCATTTGGAGGAATGGGTGAGTAGGCATGTCATAACAAATTTTGCTGGACGTTAAGTCTTATAAATTATTGTCGATAAACGACATTGTCAAAATAGTTTTGATACAGTTTGTCATTAATGTAGTGACAATGCAAGTATACTGTATCAAAAGCTTTAACCTTTAATTTCTCAAGAGTATTTAACATTGAAATTTGAATGTTAAGAGCAACGTAATACAACATAAAATTCCATCCATGTGTGTGAGGCACACAGTTAGTGAGGAGAACGGCTGCAGCGTCTTTGTGGAGATGGCTACGTTTGCTGATTTTTTTCCAAGTTTGCTGCCTTTATAGCACAGATGTGTTTCATGGGTCTGAAAACTCTGCTGGTGGTATCATGAAGTACGCTGGTTTTGGAACCTGATACTGAGTTGGATCAGCCCCTCCTATTCTAGATTTCGCTCAGGTGTCGGCTGTCTTTCTATAAGCTCTTTTCTGTCTGATTTAATTGTAGGTGGTGGCATGGGTGGTATGGGGATGGATCGCATGGGCTCAGGCTTTGACCGCATGGGCATGTCAGGAATGGACATGAACCGCAGCTTTGGAGGCTTTGGAGGCGGCGGTGGTCCGAGTCACATGGGTGGAGGCATGTCTGACAGGGGCTCTGGGTCCAAAGTAGGCTGTCAGATATTTGTGCGAAATGTAAGTGTGACTGAGTAATTTGGTTCTGGTTGTGATTATAGTGATAGCGTGCCACCAACCAAGCTGTCCTCTACCTGTCACCTTAGAAATGTGTGGTTAGTTTGTGTTTCTGTTGCATGAATTGGTATGTTTATTTCTTACCCCTGGAAAAGTTCTTAAAAATACATGATCTTTATTATTGGACCAATATATTTTTTTGTATGGATGAAACTAGAACCAGCTTTCTGAAAATAATTTTGTAATGCTTTTAATGTATTTGTTTAATTGGACAATGCTATTTTACTATTTTATTATTTTAATAATAATGTTGTTTTTTGAGTGCAGTGTACAATTTCTGTTTGTTTTGGGATTTGTGGGACACTATATGAAGGAACTACTACTCCTATGTTTCTACTTTGCAGCTGTCGTATGATCTTACATGGCAAAAGCTTAAAGAGAAGTTCAGTCACTGCGGTATGTCCCCCACAATATTTACTAATGTTCGTAGAAAAAAAAAACTGATCCAGTTAATCATACCACACACAGTATAATGTGAATTACAAAGATAATATTCTCATGTAGTTGTACATTGATGGTTTTGCAAACATGAAAAATGAATACTTTCTCAAATGTTACTTCTTCCTTTTGGCTGAAGGCCAGGTAATGTTTGCAGAGATCAAGATGGAGAATGGCAAGTCAAAGGGCTGCGGAACAGTGAGGTTTGACTCTCCTGAGAGTGCAGAGAAAGCCTGCCGGATGATGAATGGAACCAAGATCAATGGCCGAGAGGTGGATGTCCGTATTGATCGCAATGCCTAGACTTTTTGTAAAAATTGGCTCGCACAATGAGCTCTAGTTTTGTTTTAAAAACACGATTACTTCATCTAACCTCATGTCCACTGTTTTCATGTTGGTTTCTGTTAATATATACTACACAGCTCATTTTTGTTTTGTAATTTTTTTTAATTGTTTGGCAGTTTGAGGAAATAAACATTTAATTTTTAAACCTGTTGGTTATACAAGTCTGTATTCAGCGTGCAGCAAAACATAGGTTGTATTCCTCTATGGGACATTATTGCTTCATACTGCCATATAGGGGTCACTGCACTGCAAGGCTGACTGTATGGTGAACGAGTGGTTAGCATGTTGGCCACACAGTCAGGAAATCGGGAAGACCTGGGTTTGATTCTCTGCTTGGACATCTCTCTGTAGAGCAAGGGTGTCAAACTCATGCCATGAGACACTGCAGGTTTTCTTTCCAGCTGTTCAATAAAGCAGGTGATTTTTCAGGGACGGAGCCCGTCAATTAAATCACCTGCTGGAGGAACTGGTAGAAAAGAAAACCTGCAGGTTTCGGTCCTCCGTTGACACATGCACAAAAACATGCATGCTAGGTTAATTGGCGACTCCAAATTGTCCATAGGTATGAATGTGTGTGTGTGAATGGTTAATTGGCTGGTGAACAGTCCAGGGTGTACCCCGCCTCTCGCCTGAAGACAGCTGGGATAGGCTCCAGCATGCCCGCAACCCTTGTGATATAGAAATTGGATGGATGGAATATTGTTGGTCTACAAATTGCTGTTCCCAGAGCTGTATTAGCTTAGAAGGATGGAAAAGAGTGGTATCCACTTAATGACCCAAATTGCATCACAGCTCAGTCGTTCTTGAGGTCTTCTGAGCTCATTAAAATGCTATTTTTTTAAGCAAGAAGGCAAGTTTTGTCTTTAGTGCTTCAGTGTTTATGGTTCTTTCCTCCTCACAGGCAATAAGAACTTTATCATAGTTTCACACTTTTTGGTTTCTGCTTAAAAACAACAATCAGGCCAGTCAACTTATTTATTTCTCTCTCTGGGTTCAGTGCTGACTCCCATTTTGGAGGATATAAATAATACATCTCATAGCTGACTTGAATAGAGAAAGTGGTGCAGTGTGATAACCTTTGTGATTTCAAGTTCACACCACCACATCATCTTTGGTATGTTGACCTCTTCCTGAGATGTGAGCGGCCCGTCCTTCATAACACAGCAGATTTAATTGTGAGGTTGAACAAAAGTGGGAACATGCCTGAAATATTTAGGTAGGGTCTTTGTAAACATGGCCGTAGTTCTGGGGAGGGTCAGTTCTCAGTCACTGCACAGTCTTAAAGGATTATTCCCAATAATCCCCAGCTCATACAGGATAGAGAGTGTAGCAAAAAGAATGTAACAGGTGAGGGAAACAACCCCCAATTTCCAGTCCAGTTTCCACCCATTCACATGCACAGCCACAAAGAGGAAGACGATAGAAAGGAGGAGTGTTGAGGAAACGAAGACCAGTCCAGTACTGTTGACCTCCACAGGATTGTTAGTGTCCACAAATGCAGTCTTGATGAACCATGGCAAACCCAGGCACAGCATGTCGAATACATTTGAACCCACAATGTTAGACATGGCCATATCGGCTTTCCCTGATAGAGGATAGATTGCATTAACACATTTTGATACGTTTTGCAATTGTACTTAATTATAGGTTAACAAGTAAAATATGTACCTTCTCTGGCCACGATAACACTGGCTACAGTGTCAGGAATACTTGTCCCAGCTGCAAGTAGAGTGAGTCCCATCACTGTGTCCGGGATGCCAAGTGTCTCACCTGTTTAAACACAACATCTGATTAATAGCAATACAATATTTTAAAGTATCATGTATTTTCTACAGTTAAGCCTCAAAAGATAATGTTAAGTACTGACTTTAAATACAACAGGATATGATGCAACAGTAACAATAATTGGTTAGTGAAGTTTTCACCAAAAGTCGTCCCCTTGCCAAATATTTTTTTTCAGAAATGTGTAGCTGTTTCGTGGTGTATTTGTCAAAGTATTAAAATTCAAGTGATATGTAGTGTTCTGGCCACTAGGTATCAGTAATGTTACATGAAGACATAATGTTACATTAAAATACCGCTGTACTGGACTGACTGCCAAGCCAGCTGAGCCAAAATGCTATAGCTGAGATGGACATGTGGATGAGATCAAGTGGGAAAGAAAGGTCTTCTCTCATTCCGTGTGGAAGTGGTAAGTTTTGGCTTCTTTGTCTTTTTCTCCTCACTCCATATTACATTACAAGAAAAAAAAATATAGGCTAACTGGTTATCCTGCTGGCCAGTATGCAGTGTGTGTGTGTGTGTGTGTGTGTGTGTATATATATATATATATATATATATATATATATATATATATATATATATATATGCACGCATGCACAACACACGTTTCAAGTGCGGTGCAAATGCACAGTCATCATGGTCCAATCGAGGTGTGCACCCTCATTGGCACCACAACCACGGAGTCAGAAGTCATCTGAGGTCCGACGCAGCCCTGCACCCAACAAGTTCCTCCTGCACTAAAAGATTTGGGAGCATGCAGACACTATGTGCTACATAGGCAGACATTGTTAGATGCTGCAGTGGGGGCAGAGCTTAAGCCTTTTAAAGCAAGTATCGGCCGATATCGATACCTTTCTTTTTCACTGCTATTGGCCGATGCTATTGGTGGCAGATCGATTGGGGCACCCGTAGAAATAGGTATGTAAATAAAATGCAATTTAAGGGGAGCTTGTGCAATAGTTTGGAGCACCTAATGCAGTTGAAAAAACAATTGTAAACTACACCATCTTTGATAGGCAGAGGCCCCTCTCCACTGTATCCCAACGATCATCATTTGACACCACTAAAGTGGTAGTAGTGTAAAACTAGTAGTGTGAATTTGAGTTGGGAGAAGGGGACACAACATCGATCCGTGCAGGACATCGTTGAAGCTAGAACCGCCACTGGCTACAAATGAGACATACGTCGTACATTATGATGTCACTAGACAGCTGATGCAAAGAGAAGTTATTGTGCTTGATCTCATGTCCACTCATTCACTAGACATGAGAGCTTAACTGATGACTACGGGATAATAATCTCATTATACTTCAGCACAACTAGCAGAGTCACATGGTCAAGTTGGCCCCCTCAGGTTGCTCTCAGTTGTAACTAAAGCTACTCGTGGGAGGGTTCTACACGTACACCCAACGCTCACATGACTGCTGCCGGGGGAGTGTGTGTGTGTGTGTGTGTGTGTGAATGTAGTAGGCTGTAATCCTACAGTGCTTGGGTGAGCACATGGCCCAATGGAGCTGCAATAACTCCCTCCACCTCTCATCCTTCCAGGACCATGGCATCTCAGGAATTGAGCAGCAGACCAACATGTGATTCTACTTGGACATTTTTCTCACAAGTTCCAAGCACTGTGATCCACAACTCACGCCTGGTGACACCCACAATGCCGAGCTCACCAGTTCAAAACAAAGCATCTTACCAACAACAGTGACCATCCACACCAGGATGTATGTGAAACCTGAGATCCAGACTGCAGACATGATGAAGGTTATGACGAACCACTGCTTCCAGAACCGTCTTCTGCAGTCGGGGACAGTCAGGAAAAGCAAGGTGATGATGGGTAGAGACAGCACCCAGAGGACCCTTTTCAAGTCGCTCTCCGGCACAGCAAACACATTTTTGTGTTCTGCGGGTAGATTGGGTACAAGAACCTATTCAGACTCCCTTAAGTTTGACATTTATTATAAAATATCAACACTTTGAGAATGCAATGTACAGTACAAGAGTAAGGTTGGCTGTGGACGTCTGGTATGTTTATGTGTCTGCAAGTTAGGAAGATGGACATCTTACCATCAGGAATTTCATTGAGGCCATGCAAGCTGAGGGAGAGATGGGAATATCCTGAATCATCCTGGAAGATCCCACTGTCGGTCCTGGAGCGACTGTGGACTCGCAGGCTAGTGTCATCGTGCCAGCCGATCAGAGGTCGTGTTTCGTTCTTCTCCCATGAGTCTTTACCCAGACAGGTACAGCAAGGACTGATCTTCCTCAGGACAAACTCACTGATGCGAAGGTCAAAGCACAGAACGATGATGTAGACGCCGTAGACCAGCAGGAGAGAGGCGGCATCATACCTGGTATGTAAGACACACATTAAGATACATGTGTGCTGAGTAGACTTTTCCAGTGGAGTGATAAGAATTTCCCTGGAACATTTCCCTTATTTTATAATGCAAATGCTGACAAGTACGGTCCACAAAAAACGGTCAATGACAGGAGAGTCGGGAAAAAGCAGAAATACGATACACATAATACATGCTGAGTGAGGAATAAAATCATACTTTTTCACATGAGAACCAACAGAAATGTATTATTACAATCATAATAACTAAAAGGGATGATTTTACAGGAAACAAACCTTGATAAAGTCCTGCTCTCTCTTAGTACTTTTGTTTATGATATATCATTTGAATCAGAGGTAATACATATAAAAACATCTCATAAAATGGGATGACAGCTGTTTATGATGTGACATGGCAAGATAAAAGAAACATTTATCACACTGCGCTATCCTTGCCATAAAACATCAGTGATGTCTGTGATGGATTTTGAGAATGATTGTTGTTCTCACTGTCATGAGACACAATTAACAGCTGGAATCCACTGTTTTACGAGCACCTCAAAAACACGTACTGTCATGTTCCCTCACCAGTACACCTTGTTATCAGAAATGATGGCAATGACGGCGGCAACGCTGATTCCGTACGCCAAGCAGTCTCTGAACAATGGCCAACAGGTGAGACGTCCTGCCTAGAAGAGCAAACAAAAGCAACACGTCTACGACATACTGTATCAAGATATAGCTATTTTACAGTAGCAAGATCATACCATCGAAGCCAAGAGTCCACATGCAGCGCAGATACCCAAGAGGTTGTAGACAGCTGAGCCCACTATAGTGCTGACCCCGATGTCCCCCTTTGTCACAAATACACCTGAGACAGCAAGGTCACAGATTATTATGTTAGTTTAAGGAAGGTTATGGCAATGAAGATCACAGTAAAGTATATTTTTATATACAGTATAATATGTATTTACCCAGAAAGGCTGTCACCAACTCAGGTGCAGAACTTCCAGCTGCCATGAATGTAGCTCCAGCGACATCTTGAGACAGTCCCAGGCCTGAGACACACACACATACATAAAACGATAATGATGAACAATATAAAACCATAATAAAACAAAGTACATCCTTGCAAGACCTGAGTTTAAGTTTTACAAAGTATATGGGTAGGTATGTAGGTCATTGCATTTTACTGACTGTCCTGTCCATATACTAATTTATAGGGTGAAAATGTAGTAGAACATAGAAGGTAACATATTTAATATTATATTATATATATCATTATATATTAAATATGATATATTATAACACTGGTTACTGTTGATCTAAAAAAAACAACAAAAAACCCTATCCATACTGCATGGTATCAGCGCTATCTGATTGGGTACCTAGTAAGTGCATAATCTTCTGGTAATAACATTACCTCATTGCCAAATAATTACAGAATTCATGATCTTTGCTTCTTTTGAGGTATTTGTTAATGTTAATGTTACCAAATATGATTCCATGCCTTATGAAGTCCAAGTAAAATTGGTCACTTATTACGATATGCTACTGTGATTAAATTGCCATAATCAACAATACACACGACATACACATTCAGACCCGCCCACCAAGTACGGGCAAAAAAAATGCAAGTACAAAAGTATTGAGAAACATCCATCCATTTTCGACCATTTATCCTCTGCAGGATTCAGGATCACAAGGAATTGGAGCCTACTCCTGCTGCCTTCAAGCAAAAGGCAGACTACACCCTAGACTGGCCACCACTGAATCACAGGATACGTGTAAACACAGAGGCAACCATTTATACAGATTCACTGGGGGGGAATTGAAACCCATGCTGCCTATAGGGAAGTCAGATTAGTATTATATGTGTTGACAAACTGCTTTCATTCATTCATTCATTTTCTACCACTTATCCTCACAAGGGTTGCGGGGGGTGCTGGAGCCTATCACAGCTGTCTTCGGGCGAGAGGCGGGGTACACCCTGGACTGGTCGCCAGCCAATCACAGGGCACATATAGACAAACAACCATTCACACTCACATTCATACCTATGGACAATTTGGAGTCGCCAATTAACCTAGCATGTTTTTGGAATGTGGGAGGAAACCCACGCATGCACGGGGAGAACATGCAAACTCCACACAGAGGTGGCCGAGGGTGAAATTGAACTCTGGTCTCCTAGCTGTGAGGCATGCATGCTAACCACTCGCTCATCGTGCAGCCCTGACAAATAGCTTAATCATTTAATTAATCTAGACCTCTGTAGCTCACCCTTAACCTTAATTCTTCAAGCTATAAGATATTTTGGAGAATTGTCTGCTTCCATATGTGGGAACAGTTAGGAAAAGGTCCTTTTTTGTCTCCACACGATTGGTCTCCATTGCATGAAGTAAGGTCTATAAAAGCCTACTTAGATCCCAACACATTTGGGATGGTATAAAATAGATGGCGAGTCCAACAACAGTGACCTCTGACCTCATGAATTCCCGTCTGGATGAATGAACAAACAGACTGTCCCAATACATATAAAGTGTCACTTACGCTCACTGATGATTTCTAAGGATGGCAGGAAGTAGTCATCACAGACAATGGCCACGGCTAAGAGCATGTAGAAGATGAGAATAAAGTAGATAACGAGGCCTCCATCCTTCCTCTCCTGCAGGGTGAAGAAGCCTTCCGGGAACTCGGACGATTGAGGTGCGATGCACTCTGTCTCATTCTCTAAAACAGCATGACGAACACAAAAAAAACCCCACTGTCAAATCCTAAACCAAACTCTTTAATGGCAATTACACACTCTTTCACGCCAATGAGACGTGGACATTAGTGGAGCAAACACTGTCACAGTTGTCGGATGGTAGCCACAATCGATTATTCACACTTTGCAGTACAAAATGAGGTGAAACATTTATAACGAGGCGTTAAATAGCTAAGACACATTCCACTACCCTAATCTGTGCAGACATGTTAGGTAAAAAACACTACACTGAAAGCAAATGATACTAATCGAATTCCAACATGTAAATTGAACTTACCAAGTGCACGACGCACCCTGATGGTGTGGCTCCAATCAGATGTATTTGCTGTGAATGATACTAAATGAACTGTGCAGTACAAAAACAGGACAAAACCCAAAAAGTAAGGTATGAAGTCTTTTCTTTTCTTTTTCTGAAGATCTGCAACCGTACCGGTGGCCATTTGAGTTAAAAAGAAAACTATTAAAAATAATTCCAAGAAGTCATATAGGCTTATAATGTATGCATCGGACCTTCATCTGACTACAAGCTGCACAGAGAGCACAAGAGAGAATTGGAGGGGTGAAAGCATCTTTTAAGTAGGGGTGGGCGATACTGCAGTGGTTGATACCAAGTAAAGACAGGACAAGTATTGCCAATTCTGATACTGATACCAATTCTTTTTACTTGAAATTCATCATTCATAATTTTGCTTTAAATTTGTGCTCACGATAAAAGGAAAATAAATCATACAACTAAGATTGCATAAATAAAACAAAAAGAAAAAAACAATTTTTAATCAACAAGCTTACCATATTTTTCAACAATATTTTTCACAATTGATTGTAAGACGCAGTCTCAATTGTGGGCTCTATTTCTGTACTTAAGACATACATAAAGCGTATGTATTATAAGGTGCATGTTAAAACATACAATCTCCATAAACATGCTTGGTGACTGTATATATATATATATATATATATATATATATATATATATATATATATATATATATATATATATATATATATATATTTATAATAACAGCCTCTTATAATAACAGCCATCTCTGTGTGGAGTTTGCATGTTCTCCCTGTGCATGCATGGGTTTTCTCCGGGTACTCCGGTTTCCTCCCACATTCCAAAAACATGCTAGGTTAATTGGCGACTCCAAATTGTCCATAGGTATGAATGTGAGTGTGAATGGTTGTTTGTCTATATGTGCCCTGTGATTGGCTAACGACCAGTCCAGGGTGTACCCCGCCTCTCGCCCGATGACAGCTGGGATAGGCTCCAGCACCCCCTGCGACCCTCGTGAGGATAAGCGGTAGAAAATGAATGAATAATAACAGCCCATATTTCCGAAATTGATGTCCCTTTACATAAAATAGTATTAATTATTATTATTATAATATTTTTATCTGTGGACAAAATGTGATGATGACATATTTTAATCGATTGACAGCCCTAATTAACACACTGCAAGCTGTCATGAACATCCTTAATGAAAACACTAGTACTAAATAAAAGTGATCTCATCACGTCAGTATCGATCGGATACTGCTATTGGTATCGATATTATCGACATTTGGATCGATCCGCCCTTCCCCTAACGGGTCTGTTGGGGGTATCACGAGTTGAGACTCATTCCAGTTGGTCAGACTCCAGCCTGTGGCACATCAGGGTGAAGTGTAAATAGAATTCACTATAAATCACCTTTTACGAATAAAAAAGCAACACATATACACAGTATGTCATAATCGATAGTCTGCTTTAAGAGTTTTAACTCTTCAATAACCAACCATGACTAAAGTTATGAGCACAATGCAGTAAATATTCCACTACCTTTACTCCCTCAGGTGGCCGTGCAGCATAAAGACACTGGAGGTGTGTTGGGTGTTTGGACATGTTCGGACATGTTGCTGTCAATTCGCTTGGCCAGATGATGCTCTTCATACTGGCACGTCTCAGGATGCATAAAAGCTGCAGATGATTCATCCAAACTGGAAACAACGCGAGACAAAACAAGTGGTAAGTTGTTTTGGTGGCATTTGTTGTTTCAAGGAACTGTGGGATGTTGATGATGATGATGACGTCTCTATTTTGGCTTACAGTTGTGATTCAATGAATGTTTTCACAGCACTGTTGATTTAATTTCATACTGGTTGATCAACAAATTATTGAATTGGAATCCACATTTTGTGTTGTTGTGATGAATACCACAGGGGGGCGCAATAGGTTTAACCGTCATTGATTTAATTCAAATGAGCAATGCAATTTCATTTTCAGATTTGTTAGTGATTTTCCAAAGGTCGTAACTTTGGGACTACTAATGTTGCCTGTTTATTTATTACAAATTTATTGTATTTATTTACTGTGATTTACTGGCACTGCAGCAGCTCTGTGCTGAACTATTAATGCCACAATGGCACAGTAGTTCCTTCCTATTGTGTTGAAGCACTAAGTAGCAAAGCGGTGGCAGTTTCCACTCAATTGATTTTGTGTTTGCATCAACTGCAGTTGTTACCTGTCAGTGTGTTCAGCCCCAAACCGTGGTAAGGGTTTAGGTAAGGACTTAGGCAGAGAAAAAGAACACGGCTGCCGGCTGCTTCCAGTCAACTTTATTTTCCACCCTCTCGCCACCGTGACAACAGCACACACACAGATCCCCGCACTTCCTGGTTCACAGGTCATGCACAACCCGCCCCACATAGCTGGCCAAACACATGCCTGCAACACGGTATCTAAAAAAAATATGAAAATTTTAGATAAATCAGTTACATCACTGTATTGACATCAATTAACTACAAATAGTAAATGTATTTGGAACAATTTCAAATGACCAATTAACATGCATGTTTTTGGAATGTGGGACAAACAATTGGTTTATTTTGATAGTCAAGTGTTTTATTTATATATACCCATTTATATATGTACATTGTACATTGAATAACATTCATCCATTTTATCAAAACAGTCTATAACTTATTTTTATTCTCAATTCAGAGCTAGTGAATACATTGTATTCTATTAGCCACCTAGCCCCGCCCACCTGTTTTGCTTTCTATCATGGTGGACTTTCAGTTCCATGCCGCACTTCACTCGGAACTGGATGATCATTGGAGTTGCTCATCCTGTTCTTAACTCTACAACACTTGATACAGACAGACATGCTGGCTGCAGGGGCGGTCGCCGTGTGTGACTGGCCAATCACAGATCGTGAAAGATATTACCCAATGAGTTTTTTTTTTAAATAAACTTTGTTCCTAACCATTACAGAACACTAAACAAATCCAATTAGGATTTTACTTACGGATATGGATAACTGTACTCGTTTAAAAAGGCATTATCCATAACGGATACCCGTTTATGTTGATGTCTTGTAGCAGATATAGCCAGGAGGTGGCAGTGTTACTGGTAAAAGTTGAGTATGAATATAGGGCTGTATGAAGGTGGCGCTGAAAAATAAACATTTTAAATTTACACTCCTCACCCTATTTCTTAATTTTGGACAGTATTCAGAGGTAGCCCCAGGCCTTTGAAATGTTCACAATTTTATAGATGGGCTGAAGTTCCCAGCTGATGATATTTTCTCATTCCAAACTGATTAAATTTTATACTTTCATTGCAAAGTCATGAACATTTTTAAGCAGTAAACAAGAAGTTATTTGACAGCACAGAACCTCTTGTTTTTTCTTCTGTGATGATTGGTGCTAAACTCCCATCAATAGTCATGCCAGGGCTGGGTTGTCAAACTCAATTGCACAGGGGGCCAAAACTCAATGCCTACTTTAAGTCATGGGCCAAACTGGACATTACCCCTTACCCACATTAACTTTTTTAAAAATATGCATTTTTTGTATCCATTCAGGGCGTGTGGTTAGCACGCAGGCCACACAGCTAGGAGATCCAAGTTCGATTCCACCCTCGGCCACCTCTGTGTGGAGTTTGTATGTTCTCCCTGTGTGTTCCAAAATTCCAAAAATATGCTAGGTTAATTGGCGACTCCAAATTATCCATAGGTATGAATGTGAGTGTGAATGGTTGTTTGTCTATATGTGCCCTGTGATTGGCTGGCAACCAGTCCAGGGTGTACCCCGCCTCTTGCCCGAAGACAGCTGGGATAGGCTCCAGCACCCCCGCGACCCTCATGAGGATAAGCAGTAGAAAATGAATGAATGAATGAATGACTGCTTCCTGCTTCAAATGTATTCTTTTCTGTGGATATATTACTATGGTTGTTTTGATGTAGTTGTTTGTTTCAGTATAATAATTGTTGCTTGACTACCACTTTGTCATTTTCAATGTTCCGGCAAAAGCAACAGTATTTTATATCAGCACAAAAACATCAGAATCTGTGAAGATGTGTAACCCGGAAGAGTTAGCATCTGTAGAATGGGCAGTTTACGCATTCCCCAGCATGCTTTTCTTTTGTTAAAATGATACTTTTAACAGTCTTATGCTTCGTAAGGTGGTTTTGTTATTTTCTTTCTACAATGTTTCCACTTTTAAAATGCCAGAGGCCGCTGTAAGCATTTTGTTTGATAAGGCTTGTGAGGCGGGCCAATTTAATGCTATTTTCCAAGAAGTTCTGTGGACCAGATAAAATTTCAGCACGGGCCAGACTTGGCCCCCGGGCCTGAGCTTGTCACAAGTGTCCTAGGGTGTACGCGTACACTAATATGCTGAAAAAAGTCAACATGGTGGCTTGTTGTATTTGCTTTGCTTTTACCTTCTGTTCAAAGATGAACATTTCAGGAATTTAAGGGTCACTGTTTTTGTTATATATACAGCTAAGTTGAGGTGAAATACCCAGGCTATCTTGTATGTACTTATTTCTGCCCTTTTTAAAACTAGAGAACTACTTAATAAGACAGGAAACCTCTCCATCTAATTTGTCATTGGAAGCCTTTTATTCTTAACGGGTGTGTGTGTGTGTGTGGGGGGGGGGGGGGCATGTTGTGCTTTCACTTATGTGTAAGAGGATCCAATGGAAACTTTTGACAATACTCTGTTCCATCTAATCAGTCTCAGGTATTTTTGCAATGTAGAACAAACTATTTAGTAACTGTAGTTGTCCAAAGAGAGAAACCTTACTCTATTGTACAAATATGGTGTCATTGTGTGCTGGGGCTGAGTAAATAAAGTTCAGCTTCTTTGCTTTTTAAAGAACTCACCACCACCACAAAAAAAAAAAAAAAAAAAAACGAGGAAGGAAACAGGCAAAACTAGAAAAACCAGCATAGTTGCTTTACTCATCATTACACAAGCAAAAGTCAGCAGCTTTAATGGCAACAACACAACTGGTGTGTGCTTCGGACTTGTGTTCTTAAAATTGTCCTTATCAGTCGCTTATCGCCACTTGCTTTCTCGTAATTAGTACCTTGGCTGGAGGAAGAGCGCAGGTTTGTGCTTTTCTGTGTACTTCAACTTGTTGAATAGCAGCACCCTGCCCTCTGCGAAGACTGCGCAGTGTTCAAGGTTCAGGAAGATAAGGAGAGGTGAATGGCTGACGCGTAGCTCGTGTTATGTTACCAAAGGCTCGTATCAGATTACTGTTGAGAGCAGATTGGCTGAAACCAGAGCTGTATTCCGAGAGCCGGGGCTCCAACAACCAGGAACTGCGACTGGAAAAGGTGTGTTGAAGAAGCTAAAGAGACCTGTACAGTGCTACCTGTTGTTTTGAATTTGACGAACGTTACTATGGGTGAGAAGACACAACGCAGCCTTTTGCTTTTGCTGTGCTTATCTGGGCTCATTCACTGTTCGGCCGCATTGGTATTTTGGACCGCTGTGGTGGAAATTAACTATTTCGTCAGCCCCAACAAGACTGTGGACCAAGAGTGTGAATGTGGGTTTTTTGGTATCAACTCTCCGCTTTCATCAGCCGCAGGTGTGGTTGTTCATTCCAACTTAAGTCCCACAGGCCGCACTGGCTGTGGCACTGATCCTGTGTACAATGTCACTACATCACCCTGGATAGCGCTCGTGAAAAGGGGGGACTGTGATTTCAGCAAAAAGATCAATATTGCGAAACGTCATGGTGCATCTGCTGTGGTGGTGTACAATGTGGATAACAGTGGCAACAGCACCATCCGCATGGTCCACTCTGACGCTCCGGATATTGTGTCCATCATGATCGGCAATGAAAAAGGCATGGAGATTGTCAACTTGTTGAACACCGGAACAGAAGTACGGATGGTCATCAGCAGGGGCAACCCTCACGGCCCCTGGTTGGACACCTACTGGCTGTATTTCATGTCCATTGCCTTCTTCATTGTCACGGCTGCCTCAGTGGCCTACTTTTTATTTATCTCCGCGAACCGTCTCCACAACCTACGTATGCATCGGCGTGCTGAGAGAAAGCTGAAATGTGAGGCCAAGAAAGCCATTGGGCGTCTACAGGTGCGTACGCTGAAGAGAGATGACAAGGAAACAACTTGTGACTCTTACATGTGCGCTGTGTGCATCGAGTCGTACAAAGCTAGCGAGGTGGTGACGGTGCTCACATGCGACCATATTTTCCACAAAGCCTGTATTGAGCCGTGGCTTCTGGAGAAAAGGACATGCCCGATGTGCAAATGTGACATCCTCAAGGCCCTGGGAGTTGATGCGGAGGAGAAACAGAGCATGGCTCAAGCTTCACCACAAGAGGTCACCGTCATCACAGTGGCAGGAGGAGAAGCCATGTATGAGGTCCCACTGACTGACCCACTCAGCACTGACCTGGAGAGACAGCAGCACCACTATGACAACAGGGCCTTTGAGGAGGAGCCTACCAGAGGACAGTGACACCACAGTGGTTCAGTGAAATCAGCAGGTTAAAATTATAATGTTTTTTTTTTTTTAATGCAATAAATGCACACTTTGGATTCTTCTTCACATGGTAAAATTGCTTGTACAAATCGAAATGGTACCGCACCTTGTGTAATTAAGTTGGATGCCAATTGTGGGTGTGTTCATCAGGTTATTTCCTAGTTTGGTGAGTCATTCAAAACGAGTTGGGGCCAGCTCGTGTTCAAGTCCGCTTTACTTACAGAGTCATCACTGTTTTAAAGGAGGAAGAGCAACAGAGCATTTATTTATCTGTTCTGCTCAAGTTGTAGTCTTCCACATACTACTTTTCAAAAGCAATACTTATTGTACTTATTGTAATTATTTCTGGCTTAACAAAATAACAAAATGTCAGGTTGTATAAATGTATTTTCAAATACATTCTGGTAAACACACCCTTGGTTGCAAATTCAGCACGACACATGTAAGTGACGAGTGAAGAACATCATGGTATATACTGTATTAAGTAAGCTACTTCTATATATAGAATTGGAAATTCCCACCATAAAAGAATAGGCAATAAAGTGGAGGTCTTTGATACTGGTGATTGTATATTTGTGTAACAGAGGGAGAATGATCTTCAAGTGCACTAAAACTCCATCCATATATTGTGATTGTGTTATCATAATGGTGTATGTTGCTGCATGTACAAGAGCAGGTTAAAGTAAACTACTTTCATCTTTGTGAGTGTTTACCGCCAAATTCTTATATGGCTATATTTTGCTACACGTACAACATTTTACCTAAGATAAAGTGACTCCCTCATATAGTCAAAAGAAAAGTTTATCTCTGTTTGATAGTGGGGATGTAATATATTTTTCTATGCTGAATCATTATCACTGTGTTACAGATGTTTAGAGTTAGAAATCATTCTGTAACAATGACTTATTTGTTGTATGAAATCACATTGATGCGTAGCAGAATGAAATAAATCCCTCAAAATGAGGGAGATGAATATCGGCGTATATTGGACTTTGTTTTGATGTTTGTCAGTTGCATTGTTCTTTTTCCACTATTTTGCTTTCCTCATGCCGCTATGTGACATATGAGTGTCAACATATTAGAAACAACTATCAGTGTGACATGCTGCAGCTCTATTCCAATTCAAACAAAAAACATAATAATACACACTGTAAATTTCTCTCAAAACTGAGTGGTATTATCTTACAGGGCACAATAAAAGATATACTTCGAATTAGATGTGTCTTGGGGTACCTAATGATCTAGCTGCCCATTCTCTACAGTCTGACTGTAGATAGTCTTGCAGCAAAATTGTGATTAGACACAGTATACATACATATATATTTTAGAGCATAGGTCGCAAGTAAATAAACACCATAAAGGCGATCCTATTATGCTTTTTCCACTTTTCTGACCTATAAATGTAGTTGGAATGTTGTATTCTCGTGTTAAACGATGCCAAAGTTTCAGATAATGACATTTGCGCATTTGGAAGTAAGCCCTGAAAGAAGTTTGGCATGGCTAAAAACGCTCGGTTTCAAAAAGTGTGCTAAAACTTCCTTATATGGGCGTGTCTGTAAGCAGATAAACGCTCCGCCCTCCCCCAAGCTCTGCTCCTTTATTTATTTTCTAGCAAAGCTACATTTGTTTACAATTCCTAACGATGCAACCATCAGGCCTAAGTGGTTGGAGTTCCTGATTCCCTACCAGCAAAAGAAATGCATTTTAATCTGTCAACGGCATTTCAGCTGACCTAGCCTACGCCTTTCTAGCGTTACTTGGTCGTGTGGACTGAGCAACAAGTAAGTGATAATTTATCAGTGTTCTCTGTTTACCACCACAATTAGTGGCCACTTTCAGTTACCGACCTAACACCGAAAGAAGAAAACCTCTTTCTTGAGAAACTTCAGACTGTCCAGTCTCTACTTTATTAACACTTTTTCGCTTTTTTCTTTACAGATCTCAATGGTAATACATTCTAAAATATTGTCAATGGCAGTTAACATGTTCTTTACTACTTTGTAATGCAGTTGTTTGTCCACATGCAGGCCGACTCCTCCCCTTGTGTCGTTCCCGTAGATGCAGGTCATCTCGTAACCTTCCAGCTCAAAGTCCATGCCTTTGTCGGCGTTCAGTCACGTTTTCGAGATTGCAATCAAGAGTTCCTTGAATAGATTCAAATATTGTTTGATGTTGTCATTATTCGCATCCATGCTTCTGTAGTTTATGCAAATGATTGACAACTTCTTGCAGATGTTAAAACTATTTTTGTGTAATTTTCCAGTTCCAGTTGTTGTTGTTGTTGATTTGTAAAGCAAAAGTTGCAGATCTTCTTGTGGCTACCTGATGATGTTTAAGCCCTTTTCCATTTCCACATTATAGTAATCTTTAGTATTTTTCTAACAAGCACTCCGGCCTCCGGTCCTCCATTTTGCTTGATGAAAATGTTGCTGTTGGCGCTCCAAGTAGCTTGGATCCTTCCCTGCTTTCTCAGGTCACATGGTTTATTAGCGATTTCAGCATTCATTCATTCACATTTTTGTACCTTTCAGCTTATTTCCCTGTTGCAGTACGGCGGTCTTACATTTCTTGTTCGTGAACTTGACGATGATGACGGTTGTGGTGCTGTTCTGCCATACAGTTTGATATAAGTGTCGTTGGATTGGATATCAACATCTACCTCTTAAGATGTTAGAAAATCAATCACTTGTTGCCATGCAGAAGCAGCATCCATTTCATGTGCTTCATCCCTGTTCCCAACTGCCCTGACATAAGCGTCCTCACGCAGTCACACAGAACTTGGCACTGTTTTCGAACTTCATTCTGACCTGAACACACACAGCAGTACAATTCCAACACCGTATAATGTGTGTATCTCCAACCCACATGTCTCTAGTTCCTTTATCCTGTCCTTCTCATTCTAATGACAAGAATGTGAGATACGTTGAGCGACACCCCGAACATCACAAAAATAGCTTAATAATGCGTGTGTGGAAATAAATAGGATAAAGAAAAACATTAATTGGCTTTTCTTCTCACTCACTTTGTTACTCTTAGGAATTTAGCGGCTGCTATTAGAGCTTCATCGTGTTCTGGGCCGCAGGAGGGGACATATGTTTCTCTTTAAAGACATCATTCGGTGTGTGCAGCAACGCCAGTCAAAACACCACCGTGGTGGTGGTGGTGGCATATAGGGATAGTCGTGTCAGAATCCGCTCAAGATTCCGCTGAAAATTATGATGATGATGGCTGTGTTTGCATGACAGGCGAAGAGGAGTATGACAAGTGGATCAGACATTTGTTGAGAATGGTGAATCCAATGTAATATTATCATTGACTGCCAGCCATTTTCAGAGAGTTTTTATAGACAAACAAGAATTCGCACTCACATTTTTATTTTTTTTTGCACAGCTTAAGCGGTATAAAAATGGATGGATGGAAGAGCTTTTTGATATTCAACGTTTATATCACTGAGTTTCGATTCACACACCACAAAGCGCTCACAAGCGGTTTCGACAATGTAAACAAAGGCGAGGAAGGCGCAGAAGAATGCAACTTTAGCTCACAGATTGTCTTTACCGAGCATGCTCTTGATTCAAGCCAATGCTGTAATCTCAGCATTCACAGGTCAAATGTTATTGTGGTATCACAGCCAGACAGAGAATCAATACTGATCTAACTGGGCTGGCTGGCAACGACTGGCAAGCCCTACTTTAGAGGCACATTCCACTCAGTGGTGGCACTCCTCTGATTTATTGCAGTTGTTACTGAGAAAATTGACTCAGAGGGTTTTCATTTAACGGCATACTATACAATCGGTGGCTGTACACTTGAAACTGCATTTGACCTTCAAGCCAAGATTGGGATCAGAAAGTGGAATAAAACAGGAGTCATTTGACTCATTCAATGAAGCCACGGCAAAGAAAGTGCTGCAGTGTTAAAAGGACATTGTGGACATTATACCAGTACTGTATGGTGAATTGTACTGCTTAGTGTACGCAATATTTAGTCCTTTAACACCACCTACTGGACAAAAGTTACACTACAACCCAAATCTCTCATTGTTGATGGTCCCTTTGGAATCATTTGTTGCAAATGCAGTGATAAAAACCTACTGCCTCAGAAATAGAGCTACATTGGAGTCAATTTCTAATCTTAATGTACAATCTGGAAGGGGTTCTCAGCTGGTGGCCACTTGGGACCCATGAGCATTCAGTTGTGATGCACTTTTTAGAGAAGTCAAACCAAATGTACTTCATTTTAAAATGGTCTACATAAGTGGTTGCCAAACTTTTTACAGTCACATACCTCCTCAGACAATTGACCTGAAGCCATGTACCCCATACTCCTGCACATTAAAAAAACACACAGCTCTTACATCAAAGTGGTTTATTACTTTTTCAGCAATTCTGTGTCAAAATTTTGTATTTTGCGTGATCACATTTTGATAAAGTTTCACATGAGCACTAATGAATAAATAATTAATCATCCTACATTCATTTATTCATTCATTTTCTATACTGCTTATCCTCATGAGGGTCACGGGCATGCTGGAGTCTATCCCAGCTGTCTTCGGGTGAGAGGCGGGGTACACCCTCGACTGGTCGCCAGCCAATCACATGGCACATATAGACAAACAACCATTCACACTCACATTGATACTGAGTCACCAATTAACTTAGCATGCATGTTTTTTTCCACACAGAGATGCCCCAGGGGGGAATCGACCCAGGTATCCTAGCTGTGTGGCCTGTGCGCTAATCACTTGTTCCCACCGTGTAGCCTAATCATCCTACATATCTTTTAGAAATGCTGAACATAATTAATTGATTAATTCATTTCACATATTAGTTTAATAGTCTTGGAGATTAATAAAATATGTCTGTCTGTCTATCCATCTGTCTTCAAGATTAAAGACTCTTAATGTACAAAACAATCATCAATTTACTTATTTTTTCATCTGATGCACATAGATTGTGCCGTCTCCATTTCGGTTCCATTCTCCTTGCGTTCAAGCACACTCGTAATTGTTGTTTTTCATTTTTATTCTCCTACCCTCATTACATTTGGCATACCCCTGGGGGTACATGTACCCTACTTAGGGTGTAGGTCATCGATTTGCATGTGCAAAGTGCATTTCAGAAAGTGCACATGATAATTGCATGCATACAAATAATAAACAAATAATGAATGACGTCACAGTGGCAGGGGAGCAAATCTATAGTTTTGTTGAGAGTTTTGAATACATAAACAAGCGTTGTAATGGAAAAATTATAAAGAACATTACAATCACTGACATGATTTTCCTGGACTCAACCTCGACTATTAAGGAGCTGTTTTCCTCATGCGGCCAACCTTAGACTCATATTTTCACTCGAATGCGCCCGTCTGTCCACTCCTGTTTACAGCCTCAGCTGAATGAAAGAAGGTCTTTGGAATTAAATTACTGCAGTTGGTCTTGGTTGTAGGCTCTCTTGTCCAAGACTGCCTGAGTAATTATCCTAATGAAGGAGGGGAAATTGGATTACAAAAGTGCAGCAAGAAACAAATGAATCCATTGAGTCACTAAGTACAACATAAAACACTGTTTTTTTTCCTTCCCCCCTCAGATGATTAGATCAAATAAACATTCTCCATCATTGCACATGTCTTTCTTTGGCAAGGCAATATGAATGTAGAAGTTATTGTAATATAATTCTTCATTCAATGGATGCATATCCTTAGGTAATTGTATGAACTATCTGTTAATTTTGGTTTAACACTGTTACCATTGTTGCTTCAGTTTCTAAATATACATGCATGTATAGTAAATGTACATTTGTTTGGACAAATATAATGATGGCAAAAATAGCTCATAGAACTTTAATTTCTTTCCAGCACAATGCCATTGCTATTAATGTAACAATGTACATGATTTTGGTTATAATCAAGAAAACCATTGAAATGGCTTTTTTTCCATGACTGTATATTCTTTGTGGTTGTAGTTTGCAATGCATTACACTGACAGGTGTAAGGTGTAATATTTCCTTGCAGCCAATAAATGCCCCATAGAGGTTTCAATGTTTGTATTGCATTGTAGATTTTAGATTGTATTATTATGGACATAGCTTATCTACAGTGTTTCCAAACATTGCCTTCCAAAGATTGCGTTAAATGTAATGTGATGATTTTACTCAAACATCGGATTTAGTAAGACTTGTTTTTCAGGCCAATAGGAGTACTCTGACACAGTTTTAGATTTATCGGTTTCACCCCAAAATGCCTGGACTTTTAATTTTTTTCACATTTTTTGCATGTGTTCTAACTCATCTGCGATACTAATAATATGACATAATGGTCTTGGGCTGCAATATAGGGCTATAAAAGAAGGGCTATAGGGTTATAAAAGAATAAATAATGATAGCTAATATGATTATGCATAATAGGGGCTTTATCAGTTCAATAAATGTCATTTGAATATGAATATGACCGATGGCCCCAATGGAAACATGATTTAGGACAGAGAAACCTTCCCAATGATCCCAAGTGTTGTCTCAGTAGTGAGTGAGCACCTGTCCTCCAGCAGCCTTGTAGCCATCAAACCAATTTGCTCAATATAAATCCAGGTTATAAGAATCCTCTTTGGGTTTTCGCCTTAAGACTGTCTGTTTATTTATGTTTCATCAAAATGATATATCAGCACTCCTTTGTCTTCATGATTGGGTTTTGAACAATCATAGTCTCGAAAAAATATCCCGGTGCCACACCATGAATGCTGATATCCTGAGGCAAGGATTCAACCAAAGTGTCCTCCAAGAAAAAAAAGTGCCTCTCAGCACAATTTGACAGCTCCAATCAATGATCAAGCCCCTGCGCTATTGTTTGTAATGTTATTCATGCCTTTGTTACTGGGGTTCTTCTTCTTTTTTAAAAGAATGTCACACAAAATGTTACATTGCTTTTTCCTCGCAGTCCATCCATGCCGCCATATAAACTGCTGGTGTCTCCTGTTGCCTGCGGCCTTCATTAATAAATAAGCCATTGGCTTAATTGCAAAGAGCATGCGGGAAAAAAATGCGACCAAAAAACACATAAGCGAAATGTTGAGGTTTCCTCATAAGCGTGAGTCCTGTGGTGTTAACGACAAATTGGCTTGAGGCCCCTATTTGGCATTGTATTTCTCTGTGACTTGTTTTGCATGCGTGTGTTGATTGCAACAGAAGCTTGGGGTTGTTTGTTTCTGTGTCATTGTGCTGAACACGGTTCCCTGACCGCAGCACGCGTTGACAAAAGTCACCCAGTCACAGTGACCATCTGTCATGGCTGCAGTTTGTCCACAAGCTGTGGCTGCCATTTTGCTACCCAATAAATGTCACATGGAGCTTTGTCCTAATTATTGTACACCAGCAAGAGTCAGTACTTGCACGTGGCTCAGCTACAGTGGGAGTTTACTAAAAGCATTGTTTTCATTCATTTTGTGAAGTAATTATATTGAAAATATAAAATTTTTATTGGCTATTTTGATATCGTTCCAACGACAATCTAATTAAAGAAATATTTTGAATAAGATCTGAATAAGCTCATGTTCATTTGAAGCAGTAACTCGAATAAGTTGTAAGTAGAGACATGTATACACCTTATTTGCGCTCTATTGAGCAGCATTTCCTTACAGTATTTTTGGCCAAAAGCTGGAGGGTACGTTTCTATTCTTCTTCTTCATTGGTGTTTAATGACAGTTAGCAAGAGAATTTTCAATTGGATTCCAAAACAAGATGACAAAAAGAAGATACACTTCTAGCCTGAGGGAGAAATGCTAGTTTTTCAGCATGTTTTTGGACAAATTGAAACAATGAAGTTTTGGAAGTGATCGTCATATTTACAGTACATGGAATAGGAACTCTGTGTGTGTGTGTGTGTGTGTGTGTGCCAGACTGCAAGAGTCAAAAATCATCATTTTAAAATCTGTTTTGCAACACTTTAATCGCTATATATATTAATTGCTATATATAATCATTTGTCTGCCTTTTTGTTTGAATATAAACTGTAAACAAACAAAGAAGTGAGTATTTCTAGCAATAAATTTGCTAGAAATTATTTGCTATAAATTTTAAATTTACCTCAGAATTATTCAAAATGAATGAATGTGCATGATGGAGTAATTCCCAGTGAATAAGCCAATCTGCTGTGATTGGTCACATGCCCAAAATGCTATTCCTAAGTTTGAACCATATAAGGAAGTCCTCTGTGACATCACAAAGGGGCAGTTTTACCACACCTTTTGAAACTGAGCGTTTTGATCCATCCCAAGCTCACTTCCAAATGTGAAAACCTCATTATCTGAAACTTTGGCATCGTTTAACACAAGAATACTACATTCTAACTACATTTATAGGTCAGAAAAGTGGAAAAAGCATAATAAGTCCCGTTTAAATAGTTTGTGAAATGTGTAAAAAGGATAAAGGTGGTTCAGATTTGAAAAAGATTTATGACCTACTATACCTGAGCTGTCACAAATTACTAATAAATGCTGGATGTGTATTCTCTTTTGTGGTAGAGGACAAAAAAGTGTTGTTGTTAGGCTAGAATGGCAGGCTTTGTCTCCACTTTCTATATGTGCAAGCCTGAGTTACATCCCTGTGGAGCTTCCTTTGTCCTGGCTTGGAGGAGAGCTGGTGTGTGGCTGATGCGAGGCCTACGCTGGGCAGCAGGGGAAGTGAAACTGTGAAATAGATAGGACTCTGGCCTCAGGTGGGGTCACTCAGAACACCACGTGACACTTTGTAAAAACAAAGACGATTTTGGCCTCAAGCTGTATTGGGACTATGACACGAGACACACTGAAAGAGTTTGTTATTGTTCGACTTCCCTAAACCGCAGACGGGGCTCTTTGTGAGACTTTACTGGAAGCTTCGGACTGTTTTGGGATTTGTGGTTGAGGTGAGACTAGGATGCCACTCTGGGAAAAGCATAGAAGAGCTTTTTCTTGCACCTTTCAATCAAGCTTAATTAGTGGTTTTTCATTAATGGACTGTAACTAAAAACTCATTTTGCGGTTATGTTTTCGATAAAACTTGACTAATACTTGTGCTAAGTACCATTGCCAGGCCAGTACCAGTTGGTACTCCAAGCATGACAAGTTTGACTTGTGTGAGGCGCTCAAAGTGTGGCATGATCCCCTCTTCTGGCGCCATTGGATGAGGTGGTCTCAGACCCGACATGATTTCATGCACATGAACGAGTGTAGTGTGGAGTCAGAGTCATAGATTATTTAATAGACACAATTTATAACAAAAATAATAGTCTCAAAATCACTCTAGAGTGACCAGAAACAAAAAAAAACTCTTGATCACCTGCATCTATGTCACAAAACTTTATCATTGACATCTGGTTCTGGTTCCCATTTTTTTAGGTAGCTAATACGATGCTAACAAGGAAGGACGTTTTGTAATAAAAATACATTAATGTTCATGTTCATGTTAAACAATGCCAAAGTTTCATATAATGAGGTTTGTGCATTTGGAAGTGAGCCCTGAAAGAAGTTTGGGATAGCTCAAAAAGCACGCTTTCAGAAGGTGTGGTAAAAATGCCCCTTTGTGATGTCACAGAGGAGCAGACTACCTTATATGGGCGTGGCTGTAAGGCAGATAAACTCTCGACCCTCTACCAGCTCTGCTTCTCCCGCCCTTCCCCGAGCGTTCACCTTCATTTCACAGTTCAACATCTTACTGTTACTCTGACTCAGACTCTGATGATAATATTTTATAACTGTATTGTTGATGATGAATGAAGAATCAAAAGGGAGGAATTCCAATTGAATTTTGTTGATTTATTCATCTTACTCCCTTTCTGTAAGTTAATTCTGAAAAGTTCTCTGTATTTATACTCTCTTACTTCCCCCACCATAATTTTAATTTGAAAAAGCCTCTGTATTTGCATGTCTGCCCCTCAACCCCCACTGTTATTATAATGTAAAAGGTCTCTCCTTCCTCCAGTGAGGTCTTATGAAAAACAACGAAGATGAAATACATGTCTGGTGGAGAAGGAATCAGATCCTGTGGCAGACAGGAGTCGCCCAAAGCTCCAAGGCCTTTTGTCTTAACAAAGGAAGGACAGACACCCCCCCCCCCCACCCCCCCGGGAGAGTTCAAAAGACCTTTCTCTATTTCATTCTTCACCAGGAACGAAGAATTTCCACAACAGCATGTGCTAAAAATTCCCTACAATGCGTAGCTTTCACGTTACACCCCTTCATGCACTTCCTTCTATCTGTCGAGTGTGCTAATACATGCAAATAATCCATGACGAGCTCTTAAGTGCACTTCTGCCACCTTGTGGCTCTTTAAAAGGCTTAAAACTGCTCTAAAAGTGACATCCATCCTTGTGAAGTTGCATCATCACCTCTTCAAACAAAAACACAGAAAATATGTCTAAATACATATAAAAATGTATAAATATGTCTTTGGTATTGGATGAGTTAAGCGTGCATGGAGTCGGCCATGGCATTTCTGACATTTAGTGTGGAAGTGGTACATTTTTGACATCTTACTTTGGCTGTCTTCCCTACTTCGGTTGAACAAATAAATTGGAGGCTAACTAGGTAGCTTGTTACATTGCTATATAGGTATAGTTTGACGAGGCTATGAGTGGTGGCTGTGTGTTATTGTCCCTGCAGTGATCCATTAGCCCTGCACATTAGTAATGGGGTGTAAACAAAAGAAAATTAAGAGTGTAAAGGTGATTATGGTGGTGTTATTTAATGTCTAGGCTCTAATAATGGTTAAAATTGTATTTAGAAAGTCAAACATGTTTTATGTTCTAACTATGAATACATAAAATATTCAATTTGTTAATATTGAATCCTCCTTCACAGAAATTCACTCATCACAATCTATTCTTATTGAAGGCGACTGTACAAGAATTACGTTGAAAATGATGGCGATAATAACAGTAATTTGTGTCTGCCGAGCAACAAATATGACACAAATATAGCATCTCCCTCACCGGTTTGCTCCACTTTTGAGAGAAAAGGATGCTCGATTCTGAGATTGTGGGTGTTTATGATGTTAAATCCGAAAACCTTCCTTCTTTGTGGACATCATACCGCCTCTGACTGTGCCCCAACCACTTCACGTAGCTTTAAAAAGCGGGCTTTGCTACACAACTTAAAATAACGTCTGTTATTTTAAGTTAAGTCTTCGGCTACAGATGTAAGAGCTGGAAGTTTTATGGTTGTGTTATAATGTTAGCACTGTAAGCTCACTACTTGTCACGGTCGGGCTTCATTGCTTTAAGGTTCGACCACAGGAAGCAGAGAACAGGATCAAATGCCGGTTTCCTCCCACATTCCAAAAACATGCTAGGTTAATTGGCGACTCCAAATTGTCCATAGGTATGAATGTGAGTGTGAATGCTTGTTTGTCTATATGTGCCCTGTGATTGGCTGGCGACCAGTCCAGGGTGTACCCCGCCTCTCGCACGAAGACAGCTGGGATAGGCTCCAGCACCCCCGCGACCCTCGTGAGGAAAAGCGGTAGAAAATGAATGAATGAGTGTCCAAAACGGAAACCAAAACCCAGACAGGAAACACAAGCAAACTGTCACATGGGAACCCACACAGGGCGTGACACTACTACTACTACTACTACTACTACTACTACTACTACGACTACTACTACTGAGATTGCTGCCCCCTTTGGACACCCCTGGTCTAAATCTCTATCATTATATAAGCCATCTAGCTGGTCATAAACGAGTCCATTGCTGCTAATGATTTCAGCTGTCTTCACCTGATGGTTCCATGAGCTGTTAGAAGAGAAGTAATCCCCAAGCAGGTGCTTAAAAGAAGGCGATAGCATCTTGGTTTGACCACGCACAATGCCAATGTACACTGATGATCCACCCACATGAACACATTTCCCTCTCTCTCTCTTGACCATCCTACGTAAATAAAAGTAATTTACTGCCCCTGAGCACAACGGTGCCTCGCAGTTTCTGCACGGGAAATTCAACTTAATCAGTGCCGAATGCCGCTTGTGACAGCAGCTTGATCACAGAGGAGCGGTGTGGAATACGAGATTGGAAAGATGGCACACAACGAGGCAGGACACACTTATTTTCTGCTACATGCATGAATACACACCTACACAAATGCATCAACGCTAGTCTCCAACAACACATGCATTAAAAAAATATTCATGGATCTCCACACTTTTTTTTTATTGCTTAGTTCAGATCCCAGCAGGGCAAGGATAATGCAAGGATAATGTTGTTTAGCAGTGAATAGGAAACAAAGCTTCTGGTCACACTGTTTCTTCACACATTTGCATTCATTTCCTGTCCTCATAATTATTTATTCCTCTGCATCTACTTCCCTTGGGAGCATATATGTGTGCCTTTTTTGCACCAAGGGGTATGGAAACCTTTCTCCTCAGGGATTAATCTATAATATGCATTCATAAGTGTGTGTGTGTGTGTGTGTGTGTTGGCTCACAATAAATGAGCCAGTGTGCACGACATGATGTGTGAGACAGGTAACTGCAGGCTCTGATAGGATGTTTTCTTGTGATTTGTCCAACACGTCATTTGGCTTTGGTTTATGTTTCTTTGCCCTTTGAGTCATATTTGTTTGTACGTGTGATGTATTAACCCTGTTGATGTGTGTTGTATGAAGGTTGAAATGGGTCTGTCAGAAGTGAATGATCAGACTAATCAGGCGGAACACAGCAGACGGCAGGATTAAGATACACTAGAAGGAGAAAGCCCAAATATAGTCAAGGCCGCTATTTACCCCGTGCTATTGTGTGTGACTGTGTGTTGTTGTCTTGTGATGTCCTGGGACAAGCAATTTTTCCATTCAATTACATTACACTATGAAGAAAATTCATCATAAAACTTTGTTTTTTGGTCGTGAGGCACACACCTACATCGTCTATTGCAGGGGTCTCTAACTCAATTTACCTGGGGGCCACTGGAGCTAGGGTCTGGACAAGGCTGGGCCGCATCAGGTTTTCAAAAAAAAAACAAAACGCATTTATTAAAAACAGAAAAATATACAATAAAAGCTCTGATAAAACATTCCATTGTTCTCAAATATCTTAATTTGTATTTTTCTGCACAAAATAAGATGAAAAATAAATAAACAAATCAAGAATAAAGAAAATCAATCAGTAATAAATAAATATAATAATAAAACGGCAAATAATAAAAACTTAAGAAACCAAATATAGTTGGTGGGTAGACAAATTATTTTTTTCAGATTAAAATGAACAAAGCATTATTAGAGCCCTGTAGACATGACAAAACACGACTATAGTCACATTTATACTCTTTTTATTTACAACATATTGCAACTGCAGGGTCTTGAGACACATGCTAACTCGCAAACTAGAGAGCTAGCGACCCAAACAGTAGCCTTCAAGTTATTTCCTTTAAAACTAAATCGCCAAAAACTTACCACTTCCACACGGATAGGGAGGATAACTATTAACAGTTATTTAACCTTTAACATGAACATTAATCAAACGTAATATTTTAAAATAAAACTTAATAATAAAACGTAATTTTTTCTGGGTACCATACATGGGGATACCATACAGCATCCATATCAAATTTGCGTGGGTCGCACTAACATTAAACTTTCATATCAAGGCGGGGGCCTCAAACTAGTGTCCTGTGGGCCACATTTGTCCCGCGGGCTGCGTGTTTGAGACCCCTGGTCTATTGTATTCAAACTTACCAGCAGGCCTTAATAACATTAACTGTTAAGCAACATGAATCCGGCCTGACTCCTTGTTTACCTCCCATTCCAAATCTGACATAATGGAGCCCAAACGGACAGAACATGTGCAGAGGAGATTGTGTTTATCGCCTCCATCTATCCATTTAGTGATCCAATTACTGATAAATGTCCTTTGTTACAATCATTCCCTTTGACAAATATTGATGTTGCTTTGGGTTGGAAACAACTACCAGAATTAATGGAGATAATGCTCTTGTTCATTATCATCTGTTGTTTACCTAATTTGATTGGACGATCACCTTGACAAAGGTATAACATGCACCCACTCCACCCACACTCGTGTTGTTGACGTGCGTGCAAAGGGTTGAAACAGCGGACGGTAATTGCCCTGAAAGGTGAATACACTCTGTGAAAGTTTAACACAGTGTTCTAAATTATATTTCTTATCAAGATGTTGTGTATCACACCAGAGATAACAAAAGTATTATTGCATCTTCATCAAAAAGAGGTAGTTGTAAATCTTAATTTGTCATAATAAGTAGGGATACTCTGATCGATCGTCCACTTTCAGTATTGGTCGATTTCTGTGAAAAATCAGCATATGCCGATAAATGCCTTTCAATGGTAATCACAAAAGCCGATCACCTGTTGCCACTTCTCTTCACGCTGCAAAACAAAAGCAATCATATCTGTTGTGTGGAACTTAACTGCCAACACATGCCATGAAAACTAGTATCTTGTTGGGGTAGCATGTTAAAAAACAGTACTTTAATAAAGCATTTGAAAAACAAATCTGTAATTATGACTGTATGATGAGTTTTCAAGGCCCATGGTAGGATCATCAGTCAGACCAGCGTGAATGCAGCCTTGCCCGTATGTGCGTGACAGTCAGAAGGCTAAGAAAATAACTCATAAAATAATGAAATTCATTAGACCGGTAACCAGCTTTTCTCAGCTCGTGCTAGTGGTCTTCCAATGTACTCGCACATCCTTAAAGAAGACGTACTGCAAGTAAAATATGTTTTCATCTAAATTAAGGTGAATTTATGGTTCCTTTTTTCATATCATATAGTCATTAGCAGGTGTGCAGACAGGAATTCTGGGTCTCATGAAAAAAAAAAAATCATGTTGCCACCTCAGCCCCCCCCACCCTAATTTTCTTAGTAATTGCCTATTTTTGTGCCTTTTGCCAAAAAAAAAATGCTCTGACTTTTCTCCAAAATGTATACTGAATCCATGTGATCGGAAAATATCAGGCCTGGGTGCTCGATATCGGAATCAAAAAATCCTGCTCGCACCATCCCTAATATTAAGATCTTTTGAGATTAACTAGAATAACTAGAATAAATTGAGTTTGCAACAATTGGATGTTGATGATAAAACAAAGAAAGGTGGTGATTTAAAATACTCATTTAAAAACATTATCTACATACATCAAAATACAACAACCATTACAATACAATACAATAAAATACAATGCAAACAAACAACCCAGATTAGGCACAGCAAGTGAAGATTGGGGCTGGAGCTGGTCATTGGTTTGAGCACAGACCTAAAACCTTGCTTTTTAATGCACGAGACTAGACACACACAAACTAAAAAGCACGTCTAAAAACCTCAGGTAGGGCTTAACAAGAAGAAACTGATGTTTGGGTTGGTCACCTGTCCAGACACAGTCTCAAGTTCTTGTTTTTTAATGCACAAGATTAGACACACGCAATCCAGAAAATGATACGTAAATGTTACACTTAGGGGGGAAATTTCAGAAAACAACAGATGGAATGATACAGCACTCTACAAGAAGCAATGAAGTCTGTAAAATTAAATAATAAAAAAAAATCCAAAGATTTCTAACTATAATGATGAAAATGGTAATATTAATGATGGTAATAATGATAAAGATTATAACAATAATGATAATTACAATGATAATAATAACAGGGGAAAACAAGACAGTGGCATGAACATGATTATATCTTGCAAAAAGGGGTAGGCATTTACGTATAAGCTTTTGCTTCAGCCTACTCCTTTTGGGCTTGTGATCAGAAAGCTGAATACAAATGTAAATAATGGAAAGTTATATTTTGCTTGATGTAAGAAATGCACTGTAATGTTTCATATATTTGCCCAAATAAAAAAAAAAACAAAGAAAAGAATTAACCTTTTTGGGATTAACGACAATAGAGATGGTCAGTCAGCAGGACCTCTGTCAAATCTAATATCAGTACTTTAAACCTCACGAATCCAAAGTCACTCCAAACACACCAACATTTTCACCAGGAAGCTGCAAAGGAAGTCCACATTTGTACATGTAATGTGCAGGTGCCCATACAGTGTGTCATATCATGTTGTTATCTTATGAAGGGCGTAATAATAACATTATTAATCAGTGATTCATTATTAATTAATTGTGTGGGATTGATTATTGATTCATTTTGTCTTTAAGTACTCAAGTCAAAATGGAATGCAGTATTTGGCTGCAACCAGCAGAGGTGCTGTTGAGTCAGTCTCAACTAGTTTGTGGTTTATAGAAGAACAATGTGATGTCTGTTACAGGAAGTTGAGCTACATCCATTCAGACCTTCCATACAGCATTAGTCTGTAATAGGAGTTCAGAACATTCAGCCAGGACTTCTCTTATCCCATTAAAATAGTTGATCAGTTGACTGTTAATTTTTATGTCACTCACTGAGATTTGTGTTGCATTGCGAGGCCTTTTCCTTTTCCTTTCATGATTAGGATTTTGTCACTCATCTTCTTCTCATTGTGTTCCTTGTCGCTCATATGGGTTCCTCCCTTCCTTGTCTTTGCTTCCTTCTGGAGGAATTGAACACGGGGTCGGTGGTGGTACAGAATCTTCCAGCTGAGTAGAGGAGAAAGGCTTTAATTCCAGCTCTCAGGATGGGACTGTGGCATACAATGGCCCTGCCATCCTCTCTGCCCCCCCATAGATTCCCTGCTGAAAGCCTTCTCCTCAGGCAGCTTTTTAATAGGCCTCCTCTAACCCCACACTGACGTTCATATGCACATACACACACATGTATCGACGCACACAGATACACGTGCACCTTTGGAACAAGACCCATGTACCCAGTACACACACATACTCGCACACACATTGAAGTCATTGACCCCCGTGTGCGTCTGTCACTTGTGCTGCAGCTCACGCTGCTTCGGACTGTTTGAAGAGCTCCTAAGGCTAGATGACAGCCTTTTAACTCTCCACATCATGCAGAGGCGGAGCTGCTAAGCAAAGGCTACTTGCTCCGACCAGCCAACATTGTAAGAAAAGCACTCAATAGTAGACTTTATGTGACTAAAGGTTTTTGGACTTGTTCTTCCCTGCATTTTAAAAGCACTTGATGCGTGCTGATTTAGTAGCAGCTGGGTAGTTCCTGATTTGGGACGAACATCATTTCTGTCAGAAAAGTGTATTTGAGGTCAGCTGGTACTGATTTTAATGCTATATTTGTGTGTTTTGTCATTTGCTATACATTCATTCATTCATTTTCTACCGCTTTTCCTCATGGGGGTTGCGGGGGGTGCTGGAGCCTATCCAGTTGTATTCCATGTTGTATTCACATGCTAAATGATGCCAAAGTTTCCTATAATGAGGTTTGTGCATTTGGAAGTGAGTCCTGAAAGAAGTTTGGGATGGGTTCAAAACGCTTGGTTTCAAAAGGCGTGGTAAAAGTGACCCTTTGTGATGTCACAGAGGGGCAGACTTCCTTATACGGGCATGGCTGTAAGCCAGCGAAGCTCTATGCTTTCCCTCGAGCTCTGCTCCTCTGTTTACTTGCTAGCAATGGCTCTGTTCATGTCACCAAGTGGCGGACTTCCTTATATGGTTCATAGTTAGGAAGCAATATGGAGGTGTGACCAATCACTGCAGAGTGGGCATGCCCGGAGGCTGGCCGTGGGCGGAATAAATGTGTGACAGATTGGTTGCAAGCTGAAAAAATTAACAAAGAATATTGAAATTGTATATGAAAGGGATCTGTCAGTGAGGGAAATTACTGCGTGGGACGTAGGGAACTATTGGCCATGTTAATATGCAATATGCTACATTTTAATATGCAAATTCTTAACAGATATTCTCTTAGCAGTGTTGCTAAATGTGGCAACATGTGCCCTCTTGGTAACATAAAAAGCAACTAGCGACAAATCTAGTGACGTTTTCTAGAGTTGAGAGCCCTGTAGACATGACAAAACGACACGACTATAGTCACATTTATACTCTTTTTATTTACAACATATTGCGCAACTGCAGGGTCTTGAGACACATGCTAACTCGCAAACTAGAGCGCTAGCGACCTAAACGGTAGCCTTCAAGTTATTTCCTTTAAACTTAAATAGCCAAAAACTTACCACTTCCACACGGATAGGGAGGATAACTATTAACAGTTATTTAACCTTTAACATGAACATTAATCAAACGTAATATTTTTTTCTGGGTACATGATACCATACAGCATCCATATCAAACTTGCGCGGGCCGCACTAACATTAAACTTTCATATCAAGGCGGGGGCCTCCAACGGGCCGCGTGTTTGAGACCCCTGATCTAATGCATTTGAAGACCAATGTGCATGTTTTTAAATACTAATTAGCCACATACAGTATCATGCACATGCACATGACTATGTGTTTCTTTTAAATAATATGTGAGTTTGTGCTCCTGGCAACAGAGGTGATGCGGTGCCGTATCCTTTCAGCCAAGGCTATTGAATCTTTGTTGTTGTGCTTTTGCCCTGAATAATAATTCTGCCTGCTGCAAAGAGTAGGGGTTGTTGTGCAACATCTTGGCATTCATCTCTTCCCTCCTCTCCGTGCCATCGTCACCCTCTGGTCCGGACTCCTCTATTTCCTCCCAGTCACTGTCTTCCAATCCCTCCGGCCTAGACATGTGCCTCGGCGACATAAAGGGACAGTGTTCAGTCGGGATTGGAAGCAGAAGAGACAGCTTATCTGCTCGGTGTGATGCCTATTTGCTATTGATCTTGACAGTGTGTAAGGCAGCAAGGCCACCTTTCTGTCTGTAACCATCTAGAGGAAAAGCAGGGAAACACACAAGAGTTTGTTGTTGCCGTTCTATTGGCCTCAGCATCCTGATCTGATTGATAAACAAGGTCGTTTCTGGGATGCTATACAGGCAGAAAATGAGGCGGCTGATGCAGCAGCCTGCTTGCAAACTGGCTCCATTTGTCAATGTGTATAGTGCATATGACCATTGATCTGCAGGGAGAATTAATTTGCTGTGGCACCAAAGCAGGGGTGAGCTAACTTTATGTGGTTAGCTTGTGTCAGATCCAAGCAATGTTCAATGTTCCTGCTAACCCAGGCGAAAAGTGTAGCACACTTACAAGAGTTTGACAACCCGATTGGCACACTTGCCCGCACTACAATCACAGCTCTTCTGAGTGAACTAAGTTTTGTGCATTGAAGTAACACTTTCAGTCCTGTTAATGAAATCTTTTACAGTGCAGGAGTCTATCCAATCATTTATGTTAAAGCAATAATCAAAGAAACAACACTGACATAATAAGGCGAAGGTCATTGCTAGGGCAAATCTGGATTATCTAGACATAGACATAGACATAGACTTTCTTTATTGTCATTGCACAATAACACAGCAGTGAAATTGCCAACGAAATGTCGTTGCCTGGCTCCCGTGTGATAAATGATAAATGATAAATGATAAATGATAAATGATAAATGATAAATGATAAATGATAATAAATAATAAATAACAAATAATAAATAATAATGTGGAGAATAAATAGATTACATCAAATATGAACAATGTACAGCGTAAACAGTAATTTGTACAAATAATTTAGAATGAATAACAATAATTTGAATAATAATAATTTTTTGGTTGTGCGTGTGGGCAGATAGAGGGGCTTATTTGGCATTGAGCAGTCTGATGGTCAGGGGGAAGTAGCTGTCTCTAAACCTGGTTGTTCTACAGCGGATGCTGCAGAGCCTTCTCCCTGACGCCAGGTGAGAAAACAGTCCATGCTGGGGGTGTACTACTTTTGTGGTCTAAAACTGAAGCCTGGACCCCTCTTATTGGTGATAACTTTACTGTTTGGTCTACATAATGGCACCTTGTCAGTTTCAAGACAGTGGGCACGATCGTATATCAGTCACTGATTTTTTTTTTTCCGTCTGCTTGCTTCGGCTGGTGTTATAAAGTCGGTTGGAAAACTGCTCGTAGTACTGAACGCGGTGCTTTTGATAAAAATACAGTCAATAAGGCTGACAGAGTATTTCCCTGTTTGCATGAATCACTAACTTTTACACAGCTCTTTCAAATAATTAAAGGCTCAAGGATCACTTACACACAGTACACATATAGCTGAATAATAAACAATACATATAGCAACCAGATTTGGCAGCTCTCAATTTACCGGTCGATCTATGTTCCCACCCTCACCTATGGTCATGAGCTTTGGGTCATGACCGAAAGAATGAGATCGCGGATACAGGCGGCTGAAATGAGTTTCCTCCGTAGGGTGGCTGGACTCACCCTAAGAGATAGCGTGAGGAGCTCAGCCATCCGGGAGGGGCTCAGAGTAGAGCCGCTTCTCCTTCACATCGAGAGGAGTCAGTTGAGGTGGCTCGGGCATCTAGTCCGGATGCCTCCCGGACGCCTCCCTGGTGAGGTGTTCCGGGCATGCCCAGCCGGGAAAAGGCCCCGGGGCAGACCTAGGACACGCTGGAGGGACTATGTCTCACAGCTGGCCTGGGAACGCCTTGGTGTCCTCCCGGTGGAGCTGGAGGAGGTGGCCGGGGACCGGGAAGTCTAGGCTTCCCTTCTAAGACTGCTGCCCCCGCGACCCGGACCCGGATAAGCGGAGGAAAATGGATGGATGGATGGACATATAGCAACTTCTGATCAATTCATGTCAATTTCAAATTTAAAATAATATACAGATGCAAGCATTAGCTGGCGACCAGTCCAAAGACAGCTGGGATAGGCTCCAGCTCCCCCCGCGACCCTCGTGAGGAAAAGCAGTAGAAAATGAATGAATGAATGAATGAACAGATGCAAGCCCCGCCCATTTCTGGTTATCTACGCGACTTTTGGTTTATAGCCCACCCACTCAGAGTACTGAGAAGGAAACAGATCATTTAGATGGATGGCTGCACAGCGGAAAGAGTGGTTAGCGCGCAGGCCTCACAGCTAGGAGACCCAAGATCAATTCCACCCTCTGCCATCTCTGTGTAGTTTGCTTATTCTCTGCGGGTTTTCTCCGGGTACTCCGGTTTCCTCCCACATTCCAAAAACATGCTAGGTTAATTGGCGACTCCAAATTGTCCATAGGTATGAATGTGAGTGTGAATGGTTGTTTGTCTATATGTGCCCTGTGATTGGCTGGCGACCAGTCCAGGGTGTACTCCGCCTCTTGCCTGAAGACAGCTGGGGTAGGATCCAGCACCCCCACAACCTTGATGAGCGGTAGAAAATGAATGAATGAACTTGTTTACTATTTACAAAGTTTACAGATATTGACCAAGGTGAACTTGTTCGGTAGCAAGAGCTTAACATTGGTCATTTAAAAAAATTGAATGCCACAACGTTAAATAAGAAAGAACTAAAAAAGTTTAAATATTACAGATGTTACTCAAGTGATATAATCCACTTGACTTACATTCTATGCAGTGTATGCCACTGCTGTTTCTCATGGTTGTGTATCATGTGACAAATAATGGCGTCCCGGTGCAACTTAATATGAGATCATGTTTGTTTGTGATGATGGAGGTGTTTTGGAATATGTATACACTAAATACAGTGGGGGGAAAAACGTAACATAATGCAGTTCACCTCTATTACATCCCAGGGAACTGCTGATTTATGGTAAATAGCTTGTTGTTAGCTGAAACTATTTATCTATTAGCTATTTATCACTGCAGTGATTATCCAATACAAGCCTATTTACTTCATTAAGTTGATCTCTGTGTTTTTGTGGCCGATGTGGGTCGTTTGAGAGAATTTTATAAGTCACATCTGAACTGTAATTAAAAGGGTCTTATGAAGGGTATTGCTCCGAGTGATGCAAGTGTTTTATCATTATTACACAGCCCTGCTCATCCTGCCACACTATTTGCCCTGAGGCCGGCCCATGTGCTTGTCTGTGTTTGACAATGAGGGGCTCTCCTAGGCTCCGGGCCCTGCAGGTAATGAGGACCCGTCTGCTGAAATGTGCATTTTCCCATCGTCCCTCAGGGAGGGGGTGTGTATATGAGAGGGTGTGGCCCGGCGTGTGTGTCTGCAAAGATGCGATTTCACAATGACAAAGCACTGTAATAGTAGGCTTTAGCCATGAAGGAATAGGGATAATCCATCGGTTAACCAACAAAGCTCAGAGAACACCGACACTCCAAACGTTCTAAAGGTTTCAGAGTTGGTGAGAGTGGAAGGAATAGAAAGTCTTGAGGAATAATTAAGTTTTTTTTTTTTTTACCAGATAATTTAATTTGAGGGCTTCATAGATTTTAAATTGACAGTCCCTGGAAGGTATTGTGTCTGCTAAGCTTGTTTTTTCTTGCTCAAACTCACCCAGCCCCCCCCAAAAACACTCTTTCCACACCCACAGTGCGGAGTGAGCAGATGAAATCTTAGTGATAAATGCCCTTGCTTGCTGATGCTGGAGCCGTGCCGGTGCATCTTAAAGAACCAGCTTGGACAGATACTCATCTCACTTTCTTCTGCTGATGCTTTATCTGGGTCTCTCATTGGCTCGGTTGATGCCATGCATTGCAGTCAATACACCAAATTTATTGAACCACCTTACCACCTCTCTGCATGTTAATATGGGACTTGATCCTCAGGAAAAGTATAGAAACTTTAAGAGGATATTCATTTAAATTGACAATACAGGCTCAAACTGCATTGTTGTAAAGTATATTATATACAAGTGAATATTAGGTACAAATGTTTGTTGTGTTTTTTATAAAGATGACAAAGTTGCAGTTGCCCTCCAAAAAAAGGCTCATGGTTGGTGATGTCACTTTACTGTAGGGAAGCTGCTTGTCCTCCTTTTGAATCAATTATACACTCTAAAAAATAATTCAGAGTATCTTTTGACGCCACTTGATTTAATACATAAATGCAATGTAAAAAATGTAATTAATTGATTTAGATAAACTTTCTCAGTTGCTAACTTTATTTTTTTAAGTTATGTTCAAATAATAATGTTGGCTATTCCATGAACTTAATTTAGCATGTCATATACACTCAAATTTTATTGTTGGTAAGCTTAAAACAAAATTCAAGTTGCCATGACTTAATAAAATTAGCTTGGTAACATAATTTTTGTCAACATTTACCTTTCCATTTTAAGTTCCATCTCCTACAAGACAAGACAGTGCAGGAGGCTGAAGCAACATTTCATGGTGAGTAAAATGTATTTCTAATTGTTCTACTGAAGTGATGGCTTTAAATTAGTCACAGTAGACTTTCATTGAGATAAGTCAAACTTAGCTTGTTTAAACATGTGACTGCTAGCTTGTATAGCACTGTTACCACATGTTAGTTGTATTCTTCCTCTTACACGCTAGTTTAGCCGTGTAACTGCTATCTACAGCAACTGTTACCCAAGTGCCACAGCCAATTTTTTTCCAGAAAAAAATATATTTTGTTCATTCACATGTGCAGCTGGACTTTCCCCCAAATGGTGATCTGATGTTCTGAGATGAATCAAAGTAGTAAGTACATTCTTTATCTTGTCTACCTGTTTAAATCTGGAGGTGGAAATTTATCATCATGTAAATGCAATGATGTAATCTTAAATTACTTTAATCAGATTTACATTTGTTAAATGTGTCATTGTTTTGAAATATGGGTTGTGATTGCAAACTTTGTAGATTTGAAACTTCTACACAAACTGGGTTGCTAAGACACTACAGGTTGCGTCATGGACATGGTGGGGAACGTCTGCCATGCATTCACCAGCACTGTTTTTGTTCATTTAAAACATGGGGTAGCCTGAGATCCCATTTATCAAGAAATCACTCCCGTGAAGCTCAGCAAGGTGTCAGGTCAGAAACTCTTTCCTTCATTTGCCAGCTTTCATTCTTTTGCAGTTTGTCTCTTGCCATAACATTGGACGAGTTGTCTTTTGCTGTTATATATCTATGAAGACTTTGTATGTGGTTATTTTGAGCTGCTCACACAAACATACATAAGAATTACAAACTTTTGTCACAGAGGAGCAGTTGAAATGTAAGATTGTTTTCTTACTTTTTTTTTTGCAACACTCACGTTCAAAATAAAAATATGCAGCTAATTGCACAAAAGCAGTGGTTGAACTGTCTTTCTTGAAAGTACAAAAAATACCAAAAAGAAAAAATGAAGTGTATGTATATATATATATATATATATATATATATATATATATATATATATATATATATATTAAGTTACTGCTACTTAAAAAGCTGTGTGCATTGTTATTATAATTAAGTAGACAACAAATTAAACTACTTTGAATAAAATGATTAAGTCTGTTGACTCAACATATTTTTTTGAGTTACGAACTTAAAAACTTGTCCCTATGACAACAATTATTCAGTAAGCATTACTTAAAATAAGCTTTGAGTGAAGAGGAAAAGCTATTTCGTGCAATGCAATATTGTTTGTTGGTTCAAAGCAATTTCAAATTAAGTTGTCATAACTAAGAAAGACTAATGGAAACTGTTGCGTTGATTTTTTTTGTTGAGGCTAAACATTTTTTTTTGAGTGTATTGTAAAACCGTTTTTAATGTTATTTTGGAAAAGTATGCAATCTGTTAATAATATTTAACTTTTGAAAGGCAACATTCATTCATTCATTGGGAGCCTATCCCAGCTGTCTTTGGGCGAGAGGCGGGGTACACCCTGGACTGGTCGCCAGCCAATCACAGGGCACATATAGACAAACAACCATTCACACTCACATTCATACCTATGGACAATTTGGAGTCACCAATTAACCTAGCATGTTTTTGGAATGTGGGAGGAAACCGGAGTACCCGGAGAAAACCCACGCATGGGGAGAACATGAAAACTCCACACAGAGATGGCTGAGGGTGGAATTGAACTCGGGTGTCCCAGCTGTGAGGCCTGTACGCAAACCACTCATCCGCCATGCAACCCAAAGGCAACATATGTGATAATACATCCAAAGCGTAACTATGTTAGGTTACTTAGGAGCGGATTACAGGGACAAAACACATGCATTACTAGGTATATTAGTGCATTCAAATACTGGGGGTTAAAAAAAGAGCAAGCCATGTATAGTATGTACATTCTAATGCAGAAGTAGTTGTTGTGAGGCGGGAGTGTGCATGGCTGCGAATCGTAGATTTGATATTAAGCTCTGGTCCTCACCGCAGAATATAACGTATTATATGACTTTCTTTATTCCACCACAATGATAATAGTACTTCCTGATAAATTGCAGGTGGCATCTGTGCATGTTGAAGGCACAGAAGCGGGCGGTCATGTTGTTTTGTCGAGGTTATCTGGAAACCCATTCACAGCAGGGGGGGAGTCTTAAACATTACATTATATAATAAAGCAATGAATGTGAGTGGCTGTAGCCTCATTCTGTCGCTACACTATCTCGCTCTTTTTGCATCAACGCAGCTGATTGGAGACCCTGGCTGAGCTTCAATAAAGTGAATGAATTGGAAAAAGTCCCTGGATATGCTGTGCTGTTTTACTCCATTAAGCTCTTTTGCTTATAGTTTATCCACACCGCAAATGTTTGCATCCGCTGATGAAGTCACACCAGGCCATTCATGTCTGCAGTTTCATTCCACTGAATTGCAACAATGTCTCTCTCTCTCTCTCTCGCTCTCTCTCTCGTCCTTGCTTTTAAAATCTTTTTTCAAAGCAGTGTGTTCCATCCTTCAGCTGTCAACTCAAGTGCGCTTGGCACGTGGAGGAGCTCAAACTTTTTTTTCACGCCATCTGACCAGAAAAACTTGCCTTGTTATGTTATTTAATTATCCTATCAAATGAACATTGTCAGATTCTAATGCATCACAGAAAGCATATGTACTTGCTTTCTAAGCACCTTTCCATGAGGGAGTAATTGCTGGTTTCAACCTCCGGCTTTTAGGAAAAGAGGACAGGAAGAAGTACTGATTGATGGCTATTAGTCTAAAAACCATTCTCACATTTCTAAAGAGGGTGTCGGAGAAAGCCAATTAACAGAAATGGTCCAGGTCACTCTTGGTTTGTTAGCATGTAATATGTTTGACGTGTAGGTTGGTGTGGTTGTGGATTTTACCGCATGCGGAAGCTGCCTGCTCGTAAATTTCAACTTTAGCAATGTACTTTTCATCTTCAGCATCCAGAGAAAGGACCTCACTCTTCCACTTAATGTACGAGCTTAGCATCCACTTCATTTGTCCCTCGAGACGTGGAATAAGCACACACACAAGTCCTCGTCGGAATGACAACAAACTTTTTGTGCAGGAACAGTCTGTGCTGGTAATGAGACCAAGTGTGGCCAGGCGGCTGGACAAATGCATGAAACAGCTACAGAATCACTGACTGTTTGATTTGCCTTCACTAATTGAAAGAGACCATCTGATAAATTGAGAGGATGGGATGTACATCAGAATAGCAAGAGGCACCTCTTTGTTGTTGCCCATTGCCAAGCAAATCACACCCCAGCCTGTGTTGGAACACCCAGAGGGGAGAGTGTTTCCTGTGTGTGTGTGTGTGTGTGTGTGTGAGTGTAAGAGAGAGAGCGCTGGGTTGCCAGGACGTGTGCAAGCAGCCCCGCTGAAAGCAAATGAAGGAGTACTTGTGTCAGCATTCTCACAGCAGCGATGAGCCAACAGCTACAACGCTGCCTTTTTTTTCTGTGCAGATTAGTGAGACCACACCCCTTTCTTTATCCATTTATTTGACTTTACACGTGGCTCCTTTTGCAGTGGACTTGCTATGGTAAGAAATGTGGGGAAAAAGGCCCAATCAGATGGGGCCTTTATCTCAGGTTTTGACAGAATTGAACTTGTTTTTTTACACTATGCAAACATGCTGGTGCTGATGACATCACAGTACTGGTAAACACTATAAAACTTAAATAACATGGCATTATGTTTTTTTTGTATGCACTGCCAGACAGAAATATAAATGAGGTTACACTGCAGCAGATGTGCACCAAATATATATGAGGCAGTTCAAATGTGGAAAAAAATGTTTGTATGTATGTATATTTATTTGTAAATGTATGTAACATCAAAATTCTCTAAAATTTAAAATAGGATTTGTGTACCATGACTGGGGATGTCACCTTTTCCATCAACCAGAACAGCTCATAATCATTCATTCATTCATTCATTTTCTACCGCTTTTCCTCACGAGGGTCGCGGGGGTGCTGGAGCCTATCCCAGCTGTCTTCGGGCGAGAGGCGGGGTACACCCTGGACTGGTCGCCAGCCAATCACAGGGCACATATAGACAAACAACCATTCACACTCACATTCATAGCTATGGACAATTTGGAGTCGCCAATTAACCGAGCATGTTTTTGGAATGTGGGAGGAAACCGGAGTACCCGGAAAAAACCCACGCATGCACGGGGAGAACATGCAAACTCCACACAGAGATGGCCGAGGGTGGAATTGAACCCTGGTCTTCTAGCTGTGAGGGCTCATAATCATGTCCTTTCTATTAAAATTCAATTACCAAGATATCTATAGATACCTCTGCCATATATTTTTATGATTGATTAAAGATCTGACTATACACTATTACTAACATATGATCATTTACTTTTTCAGTATGCTGGCTGTGACATGGATGTTGCTCCATTCCATAATTGCTGTCTTTGTTGTGTGTAGTTGAAAAGGTAAGCTTGACCACATTTGTATTTTTACATGTAGATTTTGGCTGCACGGTGGACACACAGGCCACACAGCTAGAAGACCCGAGTTCGATTCCACTTTCGGCCATCTCTGTGTGTGGAGTTTGCATGTTCTCCTCGTGCATGCGTGGGATTTCTCCGGTTTCCTCCCAAATTCCAAAAACATGCTAGGTTAATTGGCGACTCCAAATTGTCCATAGGTATGAATGTGAGTGTGAATGGTTGTTTGTCTATATGTGCCCTGTGATTGGCTGGCGACCAGTCCAGGGTGTACCCCGCCTCTCGCCCGAAGAGAATTTCAAGAGAATTAAGGCATTACTAGATAACAATGGTGCTCACACAAAAAAACTGTACCGTTGTAATATGGGGAATTTACACACAAATATCATTAAACAAAGATGTGCCCAGGCAAAGAATCCGCATGTTATCTTTTTACACCAGATCCTATTATTTTTAAACTACCTTCTCCATACTGTAAATTTGATTTCAAATTCCCAATTTGAATTAATATTCCTGACTCTTCTGAAAACTGAGATAATATCATACACCTTTTATCCAGCACAAAGGTGTAATGACTCTAGTTTTGCATAATCATGCCCACAAAAACATCTTATATATACACTATACTGTACAGTTATGCTCATGCCCATGTCCTAATGGTGCGGAATGGGTTTTAATTGTAACATACCATCCTTTAACACGACAATACAACATTAGAACTACATTTATAGGTCAGAAAAGTGGAAAAAGTACAATAGGTCCTCACATTGGAACGCTTGAGATTATCATGTGATCTACACCCTTTTATTTTCCCCTTTGTTGTTGACATCTTACATCTTATCTATACTTCAATGTATTGTTTAGATGTTTATGTTGTATGCATGTAAATGTATGCATGTCCTAGTGTGTATGCATTCCTTCACAGCTCATTAGTGACTTAGATCTTTTACTGTGAGCAGTAGTTCGTCCAGATGTTTGGTGTCTGCAGAAACATTCTATTTTGGACAATTTCCCACATCCTTTTTGGTGTGGTTGAGCCTCTGCTTGCCCTAAACTTCAAAACAACCCCGTTCTAAAAATAGACAGAGGCTCGTAATCATTTTAAAGACTCTTGATGTTTTTGATGCGGTGATGCTCATTCAAGATAGAAGAGACCATACCTTGAGTCCATATTTATGTTAGAAAATCCAATCCTGGTAAGGTCATTTTGGACTCAAAAATATACCTAAAAAAAACCCATTAATGATTAGAAAATGATTAACAAATGTCTTCTGTGCAGTAATGTTTAATTTCAACTATACATGCCGTGTTAAAAAAAATCAACAAAAAATATGAAACAAAGAACATCCTTATTTACACTTTCACAGTACATCTTTACAACATTATCTACACGCTCAAATACTCTGGAGATAGTATATACTAGTATACAGCTGGCCTTGCATCGCCACATTGCGCAGTACTGTATTTAAATCAAAACAACATGACCAAAAACCTGGTTTTCTGCACGTAAGAGCTTCAACTGAATTTTAAAGGCTTCAATTTAGATTGCAACTGAAAATTGACGCTTCATATTGCAATGTACAAGGCAAAGTTAAGCAGTGTATGTTGTATGTCTATGTTGATGTATGTCACGCACAAAACAGAGCCCCAAATACTGCTTGAAGTCTTTACATACAATCATTACTTGTAAACAAAATGTGGCTTTGGGCTGAACAGGCAGCTGAGACTCAAGACAAAATTGCATGTGTCACCAAAGTGCACTGCAAAGTGATATCATCCCTCAATTCATCCCTACTGGCCAATAAAAACAAAATTTCGCCACTGTAATTGAGGGGAGTTGGAAATTATAACCACAACTAAGTTCCAAAAGATGCCCTTCGTGTGAGAGCTGTGTTAGTTAATACATTGGCTGTGGGCAGGATGTGCTGCATTGAGCCGACTGGTCCACAGTGCACGGTCGAAACAGCCTACATCCCACTGTCAAAAAATACATTCACTGTATGGCACGTCAATGCGGTAGATCAACACCATTCTTGTCAATACTAGCTTTGCCCATTAAAAAAAAACAAAATTGTGTACTGTTGTCATTCACAATCACTTGTTTTTTCTCATCATGTTTTTGATTAGGTAGTTAATTTTTAACACTTTTTGGCCTATATAAAATTATTCATATAGTCAATGACAATAAAATACCAAGAACCAATGACATCGCCAATATTATATACTGTGGTAGACAATTTTGAGAATAAGGCACACAATGCACAGATTCATGTTCACTCGCCAAAAAATATGTTTACTCCTTATAGTATTTAATATGTACACTAACTTGTCATTTCCAGCATGACTCATTCGGACACATTGGTAAATATTGTGTTGATTGTACACTTGACCACTCACAGGAAATATTTCATGGGAACTTGTGGCTTTAAAACCAACACAGAAAGCAAAGTCAGCTCTTACAGCCATGTATTTGTTCTAGGGTCAGACAAATTTAACCGATATGAGAGCACTATAAGTATTATTTGCTACATTGCGCCACCACTATGATTCCAAAAGGATAGTACAGGTTAGAATTTTAGGTAATTTGTCAGTCTTAGCAGTGTTTGGTTGTGGAAAAAACTTCACCTTTTGGCTACTGTTTGCATAAAAAAACAAGATGTGCATACCCACATTAGGGTCATCCCACTCTGGTCCACAACAAAATGCATCAAACAGCTATGTCTAAAAACAATAGCAGCACATATTTTGAGAAAGATTTCCCAGTGAGTTAAGGAGTCCTTGTCCGAGTATATAAACCAGTGTGACCAACTTAATAGCCCAACCATACCTTGAAACACTCCAAAAAGTTTGAAATCAGCCCCCACACAGACCAAAGTGACATATTTCAACTAGAGACAGCGTCTTGGGTCTTAGATGGATTTTAAGGTGCTGTGTCTGTATGGCACCGCTCTTTAGTGCAAAGGCTGAACACACGTTTTGCCTTTACACAACTACCCCTGCTAACACACTGTCAAAACACACACAGTCCTTTACACGCATATGTAGGCTTTCCATCCTTGTCTTTGTTGTATCTTAACCTAATAGAAATTAGCTTTGCTCTCCTCTGCCAGCACCGGCTTACTAACAAAAGAACGGCTACCTCTCTGTTCAGTTCACATTAGTGGGAAGACAGTGCTCAAAGGCAGTGAAAAATGCAACCCATTCTTCAAGTACGTATTCCACCGTTTCGACCCTGGTACCTCGGTGGCTTCAACTGGGCCAGATGTACCGTTGTCCACTGTTCATATTCATGACAAGCAGGATGGGAATCATGAGAATGAAAAAACATCAGAGGAGTATCTTTGGCCGCATATGAGAATTTCCCTTTTCACTGAAGTGTGAGTCAATATGCATATCATTTAAAGGGGGAACACACCTCACGTTGATACACAACACTCGCTGGGGTCAACCCAATCTGTAGCCAAGCCGTCAGGGCTCAAGGCTATACTGTCAAGGCAAAGAGCTCACAGCAAATTGTCCATGCTCTTTTAATAGCTGTACTTATTGACCACTCTCATCTGTGGAGTCTGTGGTGAAAAGCCATTAGGTTTTGGGGGCACATCTGGCTTTAGCGATGGAGTCCTTTTAAGTCCTGTACGAGGGAGTGAGCCATGCCCACTGTAGCTGCTTTGTCGGGATAAAGATGGAGGATTGGCTGAGTGCATTCCTGCCCCCATCATTCCACAATGGGAGTCAAGTCTGGAAGGGGGTGTTGGGGGCATGTACCCCACTCTGTTCATACTGTGCTGGCGAGACACAGATACCCCCATAGTCACCGCATTGGTGGATAAAGAGTGCCTGTGTGAGGCACTCCGCTGGAGCTGGTAGCCCCCTCTTGGTCTCTCCAGGGTGCCACCCATACTGCTCGTTGGTGTGGTGGGAGTGGTGGACAGGGGGACATCCACCCGCTTAGTGGGGCTGTGCCTTGGCAGGGACGAAGAAGGAGAGTACAATGAGGCTTCGCGACTGGGCACCTTTGGGGGTAGTTCTGTTAATTCCTCCATAGGTTCCAGTGTCAGGTGTTGCCTTGGTCGGGGCCCCGTTCCCTCGTGAAAAATGGCCTTCGGGTTGGCCACAGAGTCATTGAGATGTTTTAAAAGGTCATTTAGTGTATTTCTCGCATCCACCGACCGCTTCTGGTCTTTCCTACTTCCTTTACCATCTGAATTCTTGAGCTTCTTTTCAGACTGATGTGGCAGGGTGTCATCTCCGCTGTCGAGATTTGGGTGGTCATGTGTGGCATTGGGTAGAACCACAGCACTGGGGATGTGTGAATGTCCTAAAGCAAGGTGAGGGTGGTGAGAGTTGGATTTGGGAGGACCAGGTGAAGACAGAAGAAGCTGAGGACTCTTGGCTGTTGAGTTGGGTTCTTTGCGGGGACCGCTGATCTTCCTGTGATCCCTATCCCATTGGTTCTTGATGGGCTGCAAGCCTTTCTGTTGAAGAACTGGAGTAGACTCTGGTGTTGGCAGAGCAGCCAACTCAGGGGGTGGACAATTATCCCGCAGGATCATGGTCTTGGTGTCACCATTGGGTGGGTTCATGTCTTTACTCAGCAGGTTGGTGGTGTACAGCTTAGAGGAGTCCCCGTTGGTCTGGTACTCCTGTGTACATGGACCAAACAACAGCAAGAATTAGTTTACTATACTTCAGTGAAGCCTCATGAGCCTCCCCTGTGCCAATGTTAAGAATCGTACCTTTACAGGGCTGTCGAAGAGACCGTTGAGCTTGACGAAGCTTCCGACAGAGTCTGAGCAGGACGGAGCAGATTCTGCATCCTTGTGGACGCGTCTTTGCTTTCGGAGGAATGATTCTCGATTACAGAAGACAATCAGACCAGCCAGCAGGGCACCCATGAGAAAAGCACCAAACACACATGTGATGAGGATGTTCATGTGGACCATCTGGCTGGTTTCACTTGCTTGGATATCCCACACACCTACAAACAAACAATGAAACACTGGTTAACCCCCTAGTGAGACAAGTCAAGTGTTCAGTGAACCGTTTCCCCTCCCCCAAATCACCAGCAGAAATGTGCATGTTTGTGTTGGGACACAACCATGCATGACTTTCTTAGACCTCCCCTCAAACAATGTACCCAGTCAATTGCAAATAGATCAGATAAGAAAAGTGGTTATTGGTAGAAGTGATTAGTCATTTGTATACATAACACCATCCATTTTGGAGATTGCATTGCAGTTTTGTTAAATAAGGTAGACTGCAACTGTTTCCTTTATCCATGCGAAGCAAAGGGTTAGAGCATCTTAAGAGTGACAGGCAAATTAATGAATGAACCTGCAGGAAGTTGCTCCAAGAATCAATGGGAACCATGTTTGCATTCGACACGTTGAAAGAGTCACTGCTCGACAGGTTTGTTAGTAACCACAGACATTGAAAAGTTAGTTCATCCATTGTGCGGCCACCAATTGGTTTGCTGCAGTGCAAGGCCCAGCCAATGATCTACCAGTCATGGTAAACTATTACTAGTGCTAGTGTTAGCTATAGGCTACTCTGCAGAGAAAATCAGAGAAGAAGAAAAAATAAAGCAAATCATAATTTCAGAAAGGAAGAAAAACTGTGACACAATTATAGTGTAAAAGAAAAGGACTACTGATTAGATAACAAATTAGACAAAATGTATTTTTTTGGTTGGCAGTTCTCAAGATAGAATCAATGCAGCATGCTGGCTGCCTCCCTGTGGGCCTTACCCTCTTGGCCCCCTGGGATAGAGTCTAATGAATGAGAGGTGGCTGGGTCATCCTGCAGCACAAAGCCTGAGCCGTAGAGCTCTGGACCAGGCCCAGAGCTGGGGCTCTGAGTGGGAATGAGTACTGGGGGGGGAATGGGCCCACTGGGCAGTACAGTGACTGGCGCTGATGAAAACTCCATGTCTGTGGTGACAAACAAATTGTTAATAAAATGGACAAGACGTTGGTAAAGTCCTGTCATCATCCCAGTTAGTAGGCATGAGAAATGAGGATTTTGTAAGGTTAGTGATTCAATCATGATAAGGTTTAGACATTTTTGAGCAAACAAATTTGGTAGGGACAAAAGAGAGGATACAGAGGTTCAAGAAGAGTTTGTACGCCACAATACATATACTAAGATGGGTGGGCATGCAAGAGAGGGAGTGATCAGTTCGAACAGGAAGTGATGGGTGGAAAGGAAGTGAACCTCTCATGTGGTCTAGCAGATGGTTTGTTTGTGACAGGTAAAATGAAGCAGGTAACGTTTCGTATTCAAGGTGTGTTTTGGTTGGTAAGATGACGATGACAAATGAGCGGCAGCAGTGGTGGGAAGACAGGGCTGGAGATGCTGAACTCAAGGAAAAATAAACCATTTGAGTAAAAGATCAAACTAACCAGAGGTAGGGTCGCCAAATGATTTGTAATCTGGCGCTGATGTAGTGCCCAAAAATGCTAAAAGAATTCAAAAGGACAATACATTATTATGAGGGAATTCATAAGTAAAAACAAAACAAAAAAACTGGTAAGAGTGCACTTGAGTAAAGATATGGAGCACTCACGAGCAGTATCCTTTTGTTGTAAAATAAGGTCCTCTGGTGCTGATCAATACTGAGGTTCAGCTTGGGTCATGTTCAGTTGGTACATTTGAAGAGGCATCTATTTCAAAGCAATTTAAAATTTCAGGTCATTCCCCAAATATGATAAGGCCTCTACCATTTGCACCAGCTGAACATGACCCTCGAATGTACATGTCCATGTTTGCGCCTCACATGTGGCATTAGTTACCGGTGGCCATGGACGCACTGTATGTAATGTGTGTGTTAATACCAAACATAGACTCATGTGGGGGGGCAAGTTACTGGAGTGGATACTGGTGTGAGTGTGCAGACATATGATGTGTGTGTTTGTGAGTTTGTATTGTTTGCCAAAATGTGTGTATATGTAAGAGGAAAGATGGACTGGTATGAAGACGACTCTTACCCTGACAGTCTCCCAAGTGGGCAGTGTTTCCTATTTCAATGTCCTGCTCATAGCTCGTTCTGAAAATGAAACAAGTGATGAAGGGGACTGCACCATTTCATTTGTCTTTGTGTTAAACTTAGTTTGAACTCACAAATCACCAGTCTGTATTCTCTCACAGGCTCCGTGAGGTCTCCAGCCACAGTAAGGATCTCGTGATGCAATGCAAGACCTTGTACGAAACAAACAAACCAATCAAGTGAACATTGAGCTTAATTATTCTGGGAAGAGCACAGTCATTTGTGACTTGGTGAACATTAACCATGGTATTCGTGTGAAATGGTAACCATCATTATAGGACACTCAGTGGACAAAACAAAACTATTGAGTCACAAAGCTACGGTATGTACGACCACAGAAAGCACATATGAGTGCATTAATGCATGACTTACTTGTGGCAGGAAGAATGCCTCTCACAGCGGCTGAGGGGAATGCGGATGACGCAACTTGAAAAGGCAACATAAAGGCTGTGCGCGTCTTGATCCACGTGCAGCGAGAGGACACGCTTATCATCTTCGTGATTAGACAAACACCTGAAAAATGACCAAAGGTTTATTTTATTAGATACGTGTCTACTTTTCCAGTCAGGATTTAATCACTTACTGATAGAGAAGCTCAATTTCATAACTTAACAGGCTTTTAACACCTTCCACAAGTGTGAATGTGAAAATCCAGAAATAAGTAATTGCCAAAACAAACTACATGCACAGAAAACCGACAGACACTGCCATCAGTAAGAGGAAGCTCAAGTTAATAGTTGCAGATTCCTGAGCCAAAAGGCAGATAGGGAGAGAGAAAGCAAAATAAAATCAGACAGTGGGAAAGTGCATTATGTCTTACTTGGCCTTGTTGAAGACGTCTATCTCCTCCAGAAGCAGACTGTCGTTCAGAAGCATGGTCGAGGTCTTCGCCAAAACCTTGAGGACAACTCCTGACTCAGAGCCGATGAAAACCATTGTGTAATTCTTGTGGGGGCCAGCTTCATTGTCCACAGCCAAGGCAGTCAGCCTGTACCTAAAAGAAAGACATCCATGCAAGTACTTAGTAACTTGTAATCAAACAGTTGTATTGTAGGCATATTAGTATTTTTGTTGTTTTTTCTCTCAGCTAATATCTCCCACGGCCTACTTATTTGCGCTGTAGCTGCGTCACCTCTAAGAAGGTGCGATTGTTACAAAGACCGATCAAAACAAGAAGTTTCCAGTAACATAGTCAGCTCAAATGTTACTGTTTTTTAAATTACATTGAATATGTGAGAAAAACAAAATAAAACACACAGTACAAACCCCGTTTTTAGGATAGTTACCTGACACGTGTCTTGGTGTACCAAGGCTCGTCCCCAACGGAAGGCACAGCTGTGTCCATTAGAGGGTGGGACTTAATGAACTGCAGCGTTTCATCCGGGAATTCGATGGAGCTCTTAAAGGATGCAGCTGGACCATGACCTGCACAGCACCCGGGTCTAGAATGCAGGATGCACATGCACAAAAGGGCAATAGGTCAAAAAGCAGTCCATATGATCAATGCACAACGGAAGGGGGATAATCGTCATACGAGATGGAATTAATGGAAAGTGAAATAAAAGGGCTGGGGAGCAGGTGCTTATTAGGATCACAAAAAGAGGCCTCAGCTGGAAACATTAAATATGCATAATGTACGTGGTTATCTGCCATTAATAATTCACCAGGGCAATGAGGTGTTTTGTGCATTTTTTTTTCAATCTTGGACATAGGTCATGCCTTGAAATATACTGTATGTTGGATTAGCAGGTTAAAAATGCATTGTGTATAATTATGCCAAATGAATGATTTAACAATCAGCAGATGGTTGATGTGTGTGTTGGGTCATATCTAATAACCTGGTCTTTGACTGGTGGAACATATTTGATTTCACTGGACCAAGAAACAGGGTTAAGGAGAAATGAGCGTGTAGTTAGCAGCTGTTGGCCATGGAATAGTCGTGTTTATTGTCCCATTTCTAATGTTTAGTGTATTTTAGGCGCATTTTGACACTGAAGGATTCTGAAGAAAGATCCATACCGAGGTTTGGGTAGCTTCTCCTCTGGAAATGGTGTCCATATTGAGTCAGCCGTCTTCTGCTCTTTAAATCGACCGTGGAAGACTTTCTCAATGTCAGCCATGGAGAAAGCACACACTGCTGATCCCGGAATACTGTTGTGGAACAGCACAGGGATTAAAGGCTATACTTTGTCTCCACATTACATTGCTGCCATTTTTGCAATTGGTCAATCCATCAGCCGTAAACAATGGTAGCCCACCTGTTCATCTGTGTGGTGAACACACCCACCACGGACGGGACGCCGTTGATGTTGATGATGTCAGTGATGGACTGGAGCACGTCAAAGTAGAAGAAGGAGTCCCCCGGCACTGAGCAGTTCAGTCTGGCCTTCACAAAGGAAGTCCAATGTTTCTCTAAAACTCGTTGTGACCCACCAACGTCATTCTTGCAGATCCGGGCCACGCGAGAGTATACGACCTAAAAGATGAGAGGGTTTAAGAGAGGACATTAGCTGGAAGAAGTGGAAGGCAGCCGAGTGAACGTCGCTAAAAACACTTCAGAGCACTAAATAATACATCCCTCCATTCTGTAGCAGCTCAGCGCGGACAGCGAGAATACACACTTTTACTTTGGCTTTACGAGAGCATGCTTTGAGGTCACCTATTAAAAACACATCAAATGACTGTGACCGGCCTTATGCCACGAAGTGAATACGTCTGCTTCATTTGTACAGAAAAAAGCTATTTTGTGCCTTTTTTCACAGACGATTCAAACACAATAAAAAAGAGCAAGGCTTGCTTTGGACTATCGGCAAGTTTTTGTTTTTATTATGTTTTTATTATGTTTTTTTATTATGTTATTATGTTTTTTATTATGTTCTCTATTCAGACAAATTGAAATTATGCACAGAAAAGCAATACGTAGCAATGGTGTTAGTACATTGCTTCATAGCATTTCTTCAGCGTCTGATAAGACTGCAGTGATGTCATCACTTATACTACTCACTGCCAACTAGGGAAAATATTTTTTTCCAGGGACTGCCATGATATGCTGTGCACAGTTTCTAGTATTTACATTCCGTATTAGCAGTGTAATTTCATGATTTACCAGAGCAAAATATGCATCAAACAAAGTTGAGGTGTCACCCTTAATATTTGCAGGATGTTGGCCTCCTGAACTTTAGCCAGACCAGCTAGGGATGAGACTTGGTCAAATCGGACGCTGGCATCAAACACGGAACATCCTTGCATTAGCATGTAGAGAGAGGCAGACACTGACTGTGCCAGCTCTGGGAGACAAATCCTCTCACTGTGTAATGGTTTTACATCAGGCAAACATTCCCAGCAAAACCTTGAAATTTCTGCTGTATTCTAATGCGGTGCACTGTAATCGTCTGAATGGGCACTGCCACTTAGGCCATTTGTGTCAGAAATGAATGCAATTGAGGGGGTTTAAAGCCTTTTTGGATACAGCATCTGTTCGGGAAATGTAGTGCATTAAACGCAGCCTTTATACTGTCTTACCTTGCCCAGATTGCTGTGCTCCACTGCAATCTCTCGGTAGAAAAAGTACACATAATTCCCATACTCAGCTGCGTGCAGGAAATGAGGTTCTGAGGGAGAGACAGAAGCAGAGAGATTGAAGTATATTTTTGCTTCGTCACCACCAGTGTGCATGTTGAATATTTCAGGGATTTGTACAAGGCTGTGTATGACTGGGGGTGACCTAGATTGCCTGAGAGGGAGCTGGCCATATCCCCTAAGGAGTTTGGCAAGACAGGAGAGCTCTCTATCACAAGCTAACCGTTCTAACACACACGATGCCTAGTGGCACCATGGCTATTTAGTTATTAACAGGTAGACCTGTACCTACAGCAAGGAAAGATGTGTAAAAAAGGCACTTTCTTACCTTTGAGCCACTTGGAGTCGTATTTTATGGTCCTCAAGGCAGATCCATCACCCATACTGCGATAAATGACAGAATCGCTGGCCTGAAAGTCAGCAACTGTAGCAGAATAAAGTTTCCCCTCTACAAAACAAAAACAACATGTCAAAAAAAGCGCTACAGAGGTATTCATCTTCGGCTATTTTTCTCATTGAAAAGCTTTAATTGGCCAACTTGCTAGAGCTGCAGGCATATTTGTACCATGGCAGAAACACAGAGGTGATAATGAGTGCATAAGTAGGAACATATTCGTTCTGCAGTAAGACTGTGTGTGTTTCTGTGTGTGTGTAGGCGGCTGTGAGTTTGACCCTCACCGGCAAAAAGGGCAACATTGGTTTGCTTGGAGTCAAATGGGCACCGTGCCAGTCCATTGATCTCTTCTCCATCAAACTCGAGGTTATCCAGCTGAAGGAAGCGCCACAAGCACACACATTTAACAAAGATGGTTGCATAGATATGTTCAATAATGTGTCCGGTGTATACACTTCAACTCAAGACGATATATGTGTGTGTATGGTTGATACTAACCCTGTAGTATCTGCACATGGGGTTAAAGCCATTGGTACCACAGATGAAGACCAGATCGTCATTTCTGGGAACCAGCACTTTGATGAAGTTATGGCACTCATCCTATAAACAAGTGTGTTGAGAGCCAACCATTGTTTTATTGTTGTTTTTTTTAATATAATATAAAGTAGCACTAAAGGAAAGTGAGAGGTTAATCAAAGTTGCACTTACTCTGTGTTTCCCCTTGACTGCGCACATTTCTCTGTCAGCTTGGCCTGATCTCCACGTCAGCTTCTATGGAAGCAAACACACACTGTATCCCTGCATGCTACATACATCACACACATGCTTCTCTTGTTTCAACTCTCTCATTTTACAACCAGCCTAGTTTGTGATGAATGGCTCTGTTTTTTTTGTGTGCACTTTAGTGGTTTAGGAGAGCTGCTTGTGGCGAGAATCTTACCCGGTAAGGGATGATCTCATTCCTGTAGGATTCTCTCAAACTTACAAGGTACACCTGGTCTCTGTAGATGGACACAGAAGCATGATGTCAATACAACGGAAAAAACATTGATACAATTTAAATGTGCAACAATTTGAATGTGCAACAGTAAACAATATAATGAAACATGACCATTTGACCTGGTTTTCCACTCTTTTTCAGAGACACTAATGCATAATCATAAGCTCATCTGCATTGTTTTCCTGATTTTGTTTAGAGCTGAGCTCATCCCAGGAAAATCACATCTGTTGTAGATTCAAATAGCACTCACTTGCCTCTCAAAACACAACTTCTGGTTTTGTGGTAACATGACCTCTTCAGATTAAACAAAACCTTTGCCGGCAATGATGAGCACAATTTTTACTGTGTGTAAACAGGGTCCTTTCTCAGTAAATTCTCATTTTTCCTCACCTGGCTACAGTTTCTGCTACATTTAATGAATCATGGAGCAAGACCACAGTAAAAAAAAGACAACACAGGTGGAAATTCTTATTTTTTTAACATGAAAACTATGTTAAGTATATAAGGGATGCCCGTTGCAGTGATTGCAAAGGTTAATGTGAGCTGCATGTCACCACATCATAACCTCACTTTGTGGATGTCATATGACAGTCAGCTGACATTAAGCCCCCAAAACAGATGTCAGCAACCACATGGTTAATGCAACTTTCATCTTTATTATTCCAATTACGGATAAGCTGTCTATATCTAGAATACAAGTTATTATATACCAGCTAGTTATGTAGAAAACAAGCTAATTGTTTCATGACTGAACACCATTACAAAAATATGTGTTTTCTTCAAGTTTGTTTGCCGAGGTATTATATCATGATGAATTAATTGCTGAATGCTTTGTAATATGTTACCTTGACTTTGCATAATCTTTTTAATTTCTTAGTTGCTCACTTTATATATATACAGCTATTGAGAAATGAGGTTGAATTATCCTTCCTGCCATATTGGTTTAAATTGTGAATTACTGAATGTTATGAGTCCATAGGAAAAGAAAATTCAAAAAGAAAGAACTTCTCCTAGACAACTTTATGAGATCTGTGTGACACCAAACTGAGGCTCAGGTTTATTTCTCCTGTGTCTTTTTTTTTCTCCATGGCAATAAGATGCACCAATTCTCAATTCTACAGTTACTATTACAACAAAGTACAATATCAGCCCTGTGTATTTGTCACTTAAAAATAATACTGCTACCACCATAGCGGACACATTTGGAATAAATAAAACCACACTTTTGACATGCGCATTGTGCAAATGTATTGTTACAAAATGCCAACAAAACCATTATAACAAGCTGTTATGCTGAACACCTCAAAATCTATTTAAAAAATGATAGGGGAAACCATGGACTACTCAGTCAAATTTAGAATTACCTACTTAGGATGACATCATTTCTTGTTTTGGTGATGTGATGACATTCACAGTATATACCCAACTGGGAACAATAATTCCCTTCACTTTCAGCCAACCCATTTGAACACCTACAACTGGCAGTATGATTTATCTGACATCAGTACTACATATGGATGTGATTACACAGGCAGGAGGTTTTATACAGTAGATGTCAAGGTGATTTCTTGCTACAATAGTGCTGGCTGGAGGTAAGATTAATCCCAATTCTCATAAATACTTAAAATACATGGAGAGATGCCAAGAAATCCCTGACAGAGCATCTGACCGGGTTGATGGACGGTTTTGCTGGATCAATAGTGACCATATACATCAGATGGCAGCCTAGAAGCCACAGAACCAATAACACTAAGAGCTGCCCCCCCTCCTCCTTGTGTCACTGTTTACCTGCCAAGATGTGAGTTAGTGAATTGGAGTGGGGGATGTGTAAAGGAGAAATAAGACATCTGCGCATGTTGAGTATACCTTCCAGCGATGAAGAGCGTGTCTTGTATCTTGGTCATCAGCTGAAAGTCAAGCCGATGCTGCGACTCGTTACCAGAGGGCCTGCCTCTAAACACAGGGTATCTCCGTGAAACTGCCAACACAAACATGCACACAATGCTCAGCACAGACGTGGACACTTATGCAAAAAGTGAATCATACACACTCGCTTGCACCATTTAGAGTGCAGATTAGACATTAGGGGTATAACAGTGCATGCATTTATAATCTGATTTTGTGTGTAAGTGTCTCTATTTTGGGGGTTAAAGCTAAGAGTCTCTGCAAAAGACAATGTCATAATTAAAACTAATTATATTTTCAATAATGCTGAATAGACCAATAATGCATAGTTCATTTTCTCAAAATGTTGGGAGAGGTGGGGTATGAGTCTATTGTGGCATCAATCTAGTTACTCGATTGGAGCTTTTTCATGAAATGTCTATTTATTCCAAGTGCATAATACATTAATCTTAATGACAGCTTTCAGGCTCCTGAAGGAGGCGAGCGTCTATGAAGAGAGGTCGATCCAAATGATGACTGGTCAACCTTGACTGAGGTCTGTGCTCTACTGAGTGCCACTCTACTTACACAATGCACTTGCTTGACCGCTGTGAATCAAATTGAATTCAAGTAAGGTTATTATTCAGAGTGGTAGCATTTTGAGTCACTGTTTTGTTTGCACAGTGTGTCTCAATCTCGCAATTATTTTGGATGTCAAAACAAAAACTGCTCATTTTATAAATAGTTTCTGGTAAAAGCAAATACGAGTGGTGGGTGTTGGGTTTTCAGAGAGTTACTGAGATATCTACTGACTGTGTGTGTGTGTGTGTGTGTGTGTACACTCACAGTGTGCGTCAACGACATCCAGGGGTGCGATGTCCTCAGGGAAGCTAACTGCGAGGAGGGTATGTGAGGCTGTTAGCATCAGCAGCAGCTCACTGAGCAGAAGAGTAGCTCTGTGGCCCATGGCTGCTCACAGACGACACTTCCTGTTTCACACTAGTGGAGATGCTACCTGGAGACAAAAAAAAACATTCCTTTGTTACTAAAACTGCCAGACATACTGTATAATATGGCTGCAGTCCTTCCAGCGTTTTCTCATATTTTTCCTTGTGTTGCACACCGAAAATATTAAAAACATCACAACCTGTTAAGACTTATTTTGATAGCTCATGTATTAGATGTCATTAGACTGTGCACGTTGTGTCTGGTGGCCGAACAAGCACACACATTGCTCCCCTCTTGCAATTTGATAACTGACAGAGCAGGACATTTTCCTCCTAGCTCCTCCTGCATCTGCTAACTAACGAAGGTCAGCCAACGGTCTGGTGGGGTGTCTCAGTGTGTGTTGGATGCTACGGAAATTCAGTCTGTTAGAGGCATGGCGGCCCTGCTGCCTCTGTACATCTGTGCTCTGATTGGTTTTCGTGGGGGCAAGCTCAACACCGATCAGCTCATTGCAACTTCATCACCATCACCAGTGCACCATCTCATGTAACCTTAGCTGACTTCTATTAGCGCCTTTGTTAGTTCTTACTGCTGCAGTATCTCCTTGGGGCCAAAGCACTTTATTGCACTGCAGTGATTCACTCTATCTTTGTGTTATGAGGACGAAGCCACGCTCTGTTGTTTTGACATTGTAGTAATTATGCAGTTTTGGTTTTTGTTTTTTTTTTACAGCATGTGAATGTCACTATGATACGGGAAAGTGCAGGATATAATTTAGTGTGAGAGTGGCAGGAGTTTAGGTAGTATGCATGTGTGTGGAGGTGGGCTTTAGAGGCAGGCTGTGCCTCTAAATGATTGGTGTACATTTCAAATATTTATAAGGCAAACAAATTATTCATGTGGGCAAAGCCTGAACGGATATAAACAATTTACTGGGAGACGTCATACAGGCAAAGGCATGGATTAGCTGGGAGCATGCTGGGGTCCATGCACTCATTGGGAGCACATACATCAACATGCTTTCACATTATGTATCGCCAAGGCCGATACATGTGCACCCACACAAACAGTAATGATTCATTTTTCAATTAGCCCCAAAGAACACCTGCTCCAGTGTGTCTGTGAGCCCCGTCTGCCAAGCCATTAGTGCTTTGATTGATCCACACAGGAAGCAGGGCAGACCATATCGCCGCTACACTGCAGTGGTGTGGAAAATGTTAAAAATCTGGTGACTTTTCACTGACTTATTTCATTTAAACTTAATACAATGCCATAGCCAAAATCACTATAAATGCACAAAACCATCTGCATGCCGGCTTTTTGTCAAGTTTACGCCTGCCTGGTGGTCACGTCATCTAAATGCTGACACAAACTACCTCAAAGCCAACATGTTCATATTAAGCGAATGACATTTTTCCACTCCCTAATAATCCAATTCCCAGTCTGAATGGTAACCTTATAGTGTGTCACTTGGGACTGATTGAAGTGATGCTGAAATGGAACCAGCGTATAAGAGTGTTTTAGTCATTCACAGAGGAGAATTATAGCAATTCAGTACTCAGTGGGATACTGAGGCCTTCCAATGAGCAATGTCATTATGAGTAATGCTAGGTCTGGACCAGACTTACATTAGTCTGCTTAATAGTGAAATGAGGAGTTAGATGTTTCTGACAAACTACAGCGACTGCACAGGGTCAAACAGGGTGACTTTCCCCTCATTAATAACTAAGAAAGGCAACATTGGAGGAATTGTTATAACTATAATTATAATCAAATGGCAAATTAATCAGTGCAAACTATCAAGTTCCCATATATCGATGGAGACGAGGCGACTTAATCGAAATGAGAAATGATGATACAGCTCTCTTAAATGAGAAGCAGTAGTGCTCCTTAAAAGCATCTCTGGTATTTTTACTACCTAGCACCAACAAATGTGTTGCACTACAACCTGGGACAGGAATAGATACCAAATGCACAACAGCATTAAGAAGCACAGCTACTGTATAAAAGGTAACTACACTGAGATACTGAGTATATCAATTCTCTCGTGCTATTATACAGACTGCAGAGTTTGCATCAGCGCCTCGCTTGGATGTATTCACAGGTCGAATCTTGCTTGCTAGAATTTAGAGCCCTTAATAAGTAAAAAAAGACTTTCAACGTGTCTCACAAAGTAATTAAATAGAACAACAACCAAAGGCGGTAGCTCGGCACCATTACATCTTGCATGTTAATAGTCATACTAGAGAAGCAGAGGCTTTCCTCAGAACCTAAAGTAAAACAGACGACACCCAGAGGTCAGCGGTCTAAAATTACTTCAAAATCTCTTGCGAGCCCACAATGTTTTCTATTGACTATTCCTTTGCAGTCTCTGGTTCCTGCCCTGCAGTTAAGAGTGTGTGTACGTGTGTGTGTGTAAGCGTGCATGTACATATAGGCCTCAAACAAGCCCAGAAACGCTGGGCTTGTCACGCAACTCACAGCCATTCAGCCTTGCCTTGCTCTACCTCTGTTATTACAGGCTTTTCAATGTCCCGCAACCACGCACTTCCCCACTGATGTTGTTGGCTCAAACCCATGGTGTTTAACACTGGGGATGAGAGAGGAGGGGGTGTGGGGGTCTGGTGGATTTGGTGTGGGGGTCCATAGCCCAATTCTGGTAGTTAAAGCTGAGGATTTAGTGTTGCGAGTCTAAAATGACAGATTAACACATATTCTCTCTCTGAGCTGCACTTTCACTGGCATATGTCAGCCACCAGCTCTCATGGACCGCACCTTTGGATGTCGTTTTGCAGGGAAGTCCGATTTGGTGCTCATAAAAGGATGGCAAACAACAGCGGTGTGTGAGGTTTTGTGCGTCGCGCCTGAATGTGATGGTTGGACGTAATCCCAGCATGAACATTATTGGCAGCCAGTTTGGAAAATCAGAAGCCGACCATTTTGAGCCATTTTAACAACTGTGACACAAAAAAACACATTAGCAAAGATAAAGACTGCTGTCTGCAAAGGATGCATATAGCTTTGCAACTACTCAAACCCATTTCCCAAGTGCTCTACCACAAGCACTCAAGCCCCAAACAATCTTGTGGCTCAAAAAAAAATTCAACACAAGGTTTATGTGTACTTCAAAGACCAAGAAATGACTCTGGCTTAGAGCTCGCAGCACATATAACAAGGCAGCATGTCCCAAATTTTGGGGCTTAAATCCGTCATGGATTCTTAAACATATTAATAAAACATACTGTTTCGTGGTTGAATAAGGTACTTTGGTTTAAAAGTATTTTATTCAATTCTATATTAGCCACCAGGTGCCCGTAATTGTTCTGTGAGACAAGCACCAGATGTGATCGATGGAAAACATTGCGGGTTTACATTATGTCACAAGAGGTACATAATAATAACAAGCTGGGCTACTGTTGCTGCTATAATCCATGATAAGTTAATAGTCAACTCTGAATCCCGATGTCATTTCCTGTCCTTTACAAATCTTTTCTGACTGCCACTATACTCGCCTAGGGAACGCATTGAGTATGAGATATATTTACGTCTTAAAAGGCCTTATTTTCTCTTGATTATATACACTATACTGGGCACAGAGTGTCAAGGTGACCATATGGGTGTTATTATACGTCTTGAGTGCTCTAATAGATGTTTTTGTAATGCCATAAGTATGAAAATATTCCATTTACAAAGGAAGGAATCCTACTTTGTGGAAATTAACTTATCATGTTTGGGTCCGCAACCAATCATCAATGGATTACTGTACACGCACAACCAACCAGTGCCTCGTTGGATGTCTTTGAGAGTGCCCATATAGGTTCTATAGCATAATTATATTTAGGGAAAATGTCTAGATGCTTCACAAGCAAGCTGGCGATGATTACATTATGTCCCAGGAGTTATTACTGTGTATATATTATTATGTTTATATCCACTTCAGCTAGAAAAGTTTGAAAGGGGTATCAGCCTAAACTTTTTCCCTCCCTTTCTTGTGCACCTTGACAAGTGGAGGAGTGAAACAGGAAAAAGGTTGCACTCAGCAGTAGTTCTGCTGTGTTGGAGCACAAAGGGGCCAAACTGCAGGTGTGACCAGGAAACAAAGGGAGGGGGGCTTTGGCCACATCAACACAATAGAGCCCCACCCCCGGTCATTGCTCAGGGGAGCACAGTTTGGGGGCTCCTAAAAGGGGTTTTTGAAGTAACAAAGCAAGGCAGATATAAACATGTTGACTCTGCACTACAATTAAGGTGAAACTTTAATCACTCCGTCTTTTAAAGATTAATAAATCTGATTTCCAAGAAGCAGAAGCGTCCGTGCAGTCATTAACAGTAAACCCTACGGTTTAATGACGGTTGTTCCGGGTTACAGCTGGCTGTTGTGGAGGTTAACTGTGGTCGTTCTGGTTGGTGAATTCTGACCTGGTGTCCAGCGAGGTGAAGCACAGCAACAAGCTGAGCTGTCAGCGAGCCCACAGCTGGTTCTTCCTATGTTTGAGAACCAGCACCGACTTTATACTGTAAAACACTGCTACTGTAGTATTTAACTAAACATTAGTACATGAGTGGGAATGCAATTTTGACAAATCATTGGGTTTTCATGTGCAAGAATAAGCAGACTAAACGCTCTTTTGGCTCATCTCTCCACCAATTGGTTGATAGGAAAAATAAAGGGTCGTGAGCATACTCAATACACTACAAATCAGCATCAATGTTTGTCGATACAATGTATTATTGATTTTAATCTATGATTAATCAAATTCCCAACCATAGTCTGAGGTTATCCCTTCCACTTTGGCGCACACAGGCCTTGCATTCGCTCAGCCACAAATGCATGCATTGTCCGGACTCGGGTGTAAGGGCATTGAAAGTTCCATCCGTGGTAAATCTTTTCACAAGCCTTTAGTGTCCACATGTGGGACTGGTACAAAAGACAACAAAGAGGAGGGGACACAAGAGGAGAGACAACAGAGATGGGCTTTTCCATTATCCAGCAGGGACAGAAATGTGCAATATGGTGAATTAATTTAAAGGCACCATAAAGAGAGGACAATGAGCAATAGATAAAAGTCACAGTGTCCATTCAGCCCTTCTTTTTTTAACACAAGAACAGAGGGTTAAATCCTGGAAGGTAATGTTTGAAAACAGGTGAATACAAATTAACTGTAGCAACTGTTTCAGTCTATTTTAACGACATAATGATGCGTGCGTACTCCTTTAAAGAGAGGCATCAGTATACGATTAAGCCAATTTAGTGCTACTAAATCCGAGGTTTATCTTTAAAAAAACAGTTTAATATTGAAAGGAGGGGCAAATACAGAAAAAAATCAGTGGACACCTACCTTGAGCCGACTGAATGTCATATTCCTCTGGTAATCCATTGTTTTAAAAAAAGACCCGGTATGTATTATTCCTTTTATTTTAAGCTCCATTATAGCTTTAAATCCAGTTTTGTGCTACGTTAGTCTCACCTAAGCGTCTTTTTTGGGACCCTCTCGACTCGGTCCTGGGGGCCACCTTTTTGGATGTGAGAACTGACGGTCAAAGCGGATGTACGACCACACTCTTCCACGTACTCACAAACAGCTAACTTTAGACATATTTAAACCCATGAACACGGCTCCGTGACAATAACACAACCATAACAATAATGGAGGTTTAACGTTCCTACTCACGGGTGGAGCAAAGAAGAGCAGGCTACTTCTCCGTCGACCACTCTTTATGACTCATTCTAATAAACGGTGTGACGCCACACATCAAAGTAAATATCAGTTATAATGGAGGAAAAAAGACAACATGCAAAGACTGCCACTTTAAAGAGTACAAAGACAACCGTTAGGGTGGATCTTAAATCTAAACAAAGCACATTATACAATGCAAACTCTTTTTTTGCACATGCACAAGCTTGATTTCATTACTAAAGATCTGCTCGTCTTCTTTTTCATTTCCCTTGGCGATAAAGTGCTTTAAAATATGCAAATTTCTGTAAATAACTCACCTCATCTGAATGCTTTATTATTGCGTATCCATAAACAGTAATCCCAAAAAAACGGGGTGTAAATATAGCGCGCGTCGCTCCAACTTCTCGGGCTGAGAGAAAAACAAACTAAAGCAGACACGGCAAATGGTGTAATTTGACCCGAGCACGGTCAATCCACGCAGGGAGAGATCCACGCTCCGCCAATAAGGAGCGCTCTTGCTCCAGTCCCTCCCCCACCATCCAGCTCTCTTCACTCACTCGCTTTTGGACCTCTCTGCCTCGCTCCTGGCTTCCTTCCTTTCTTTCCAAGAGCCACGGAGAGAGAGAGCGAGAGAGAGAGCAAGAGAGGGAGGAATAAAAACACCCCTCCTCCCTCCTGTGTGACCCTATATTGCACCCCCCCTGTGCTATACCCCCCATCCCCCAAACTTGAAGTCAGCAACTGCTCCTAGTTAAAACTCATTTCAGCCCAGTTGAGGCTCAAGCTGCCGCTGCTCAGTTAAACACATCTTTTAGCAATGTTTGGATTTGGGGAGATAGGGTTAAGCCCTTACAGTATTTAGAAAAGCACCATGAAAGTGGTGAAAGTTTCTTTTAGAAGTGGAGGAGGAAAGTTTGGCACACAATAAGGATGGCAACCATTACAGTGCACAGGGAATAACCACTTTAACCTTATTGGTCCGCAGAAATACTATTCTATGATGCTATGCGATGATACATTATTATTATGTGATACATTCTAGGTGGAAAAAATAAATAAATAAAAATAATAATGGGGCTGCACGAGTGGTTAGCACGCAGACCTCACAGCTAGGAGACCACTGTTCAATTCTACCCTCAGCCATCTCTGTGTAGAGTTTGCATGTTCTCCCCATGCATGCATGGATTTTCTCCGGGTACTCCAGTTTCCTCCCACATTCCAAACACATGTTAGGTTAATTGCCGACTCCAAATTGTCCATAGGTATGAATGTGAGTGTGAATGGTTGTTTGTCTATATGTGCCCTGTGATTGGCTGGCGACCAGTCCAGGGTGTACCCCACCTCTCACACGAAGACAGCTGGGATAGGCTGCAGCAACCCCCACGACCCTCGTGAGGAAAAAGCGGTAGAAAATGAATGAATAATAATAATGACATGGATGCAATGACACTGCAGCCTTTAGCCTGGGGCTAATGCTAGTGCTAGAAGCTGACGGGCTAGAGAAGTCCTTTCTCCAAGCTGTGTCTACATTATCACCACCACTGCTTACCAGTACTACTTCCAGTATCAACTTAGGTTCATATATTAACTTGAGTTCACTAACTTCATTAACTTGAGCTGCTAGTTTTGAGGCTAGATTCACTGCAAACAATAGTGCTTCCATAGCACCTTTTGCATCTCTGAACACAACTATGGTGCATTCAGGAACTGCTTGAATGCGCAAAAAAGAATTCCAGCATTACAACACAAAACATTTTACCAGGAAGAATAAAGACATAAACATGTAAAAATTGTGGACTTTGTAATCATTCATTCATTAATTCATTAATTAATTAATTAATTCATTCATTCATTCATTCATTCATTCATTCATTCATTCATTCATTCATTCATTCATTCATTCGTGGTACACCCTGGACTGGTGGCCAGCCAATCACAGGGCACATATAGACAAACAACCATTCACACTCACATTCATACCTATGGACAATTTGGAGTCGCCAATTAACCTAGCATGATTTTGGAATGTGGGAGGAAGCCCGGAGGGAACCCATACATGCACGGGGAGAACATACAAATTCCACTCTGAGATGCCCGAGGGTTGAATTGAACTCCAGTCTCCTAGCTATGAGGCCTGCACGCTAACCACTCGAACACCGTGCAGCCCGAGTGTTATAATTATACAGAATAATACATTTTGTGTTGTTTCATTTGTAGTTACTTTGCCGATCAAGCGTCTCAGTGAGTGTTGACCACAATTAAACGAATTCGGCATACTGGCTCATTGGTGTTGATGGGCTCACCTTGCCCATTTTTAATATTCCCACATAGCCCCCATGTGGGAATATTAATGTGGCATTTGGCTTTGCAATCATCTTTTGTCCTCCTAATTTCCACTACTACTACTTCCTTGCTGCACCGTGTGTGTATACTAGCGGCACGGCCTCAAAGACAAAGCGACTGTATGCCTGGCAAGCCTTTCTATCAAGCGTCTAGGTGATGAACCAGTGCGCAGTATCAGAGACAAGGAAAACAGACATGCATGCATGGCAATGTATGGAGACCGGCAAAACTATCCAGTTCATTTTAATTCATTTTTGATTAATTCATTATTGATTAATATTATTGTGAGATGTTTTTTTTCTGAATGAGAAATCCTGCTTGGGCACCCTTTACATCTGAAGTCTGGACTATGCTCCTGCGCGGAGGCACCAGCATACCCTACATCACCTTGTTCCTCCTCCACCAAAACCTCCTCCGTAGCGTGACGTGCAATTCCAAATATAATTTAACCTCATGTCTCTGCGAAATGGCCAATAAAGGCTTGGATTGGGATTCAGAGGGCCGACAGCCCACTCTTTCAATTTTAAATCAACATTTGCAATAAAAGTAATCATTGCTCACTTCCAGCTCCAATAACAGTCCATCTCTCTTTAACTGCTTGCTCACGATGAAGGAAGCTAACTAGCATTTCGGTAAATAACTGCACGCCACACACTTAACCCTGACAAACAGGTACTAAAAAATCAAGACAGCATCGGAGGGAACAATGTAGCAAAATATATGCACAGGCTTAATCCTCCTTTTCTTTCAAATTGGGGATGTCATGGACAACAGTGGTTCAAATTGCCAGATTGTTGCAGTAGCCCAGTCATTGAATGGCTTTAATGCCATTGCTTCCGTCAAATACTTAATGATAAGTGGCTCATATCAGAGTAAAAATAAAATGCAAAGGATCCAAATAACTACTTACTTACTCACCTCACTGATGCCGACTGCTCATGCTGGGTCTACAATACTTTTGCTAACTATGGAGCAATGGCTGTTGGCTTAATTTCAAAACTTAATTTATTCATAATATACATGTCAATTGGAATTCCATTCTTACTTCACTAAATAAAATGAATACTTTGTAAAATGCACGTAAACTATTATTTTCAGTACATTTTCATTACATTTTGAATGCAATATGAATATAGCTTCATATTCTAGCTTCTGCAATGATCCATCAGTGGGAGTGTATACATACAAGAAAGAGCTGGTTTCCAATCTAGTCTGTGTATCTTAATCCGACCTTTTAAAAGTTGAACACAATCATATTTAGGTTTTAACATGTTTTTAAAGTGATTACAAACCAATTTCATTCAAGATTTGTGTTATTTTGCTGCAATGGCTGTTTGATTTAATCCCGATCGATAAAGGTGAACAAACCTAATTTACAGCACTGCATACCACAACTCATTATTATTCTATCAACATTGCAATGTTGAATATTCTCTTGTCTTCTACATTTGCATAGTCATCTGGCCTTGTTGCATGTAAACAAGGACGAATAGGTTGCTCTATTGTGCATAAGGTTGTCATTGGAGGTGTCAGGTCATTCTAGCCGGGTCTACGCGGACGCACAATGGAGGCCCATTTGCACCCCATTAGAGATGCAAGTTAGCAGATGTGTGAGAATCTCTGTAGCGTACGCGACCATCCTCACCCACTCGCCAGTGCACACACACTCCCACACTCCGGACAGCCTCCTTTGTGAGTTGTGAAAGTTACATCTGCATCTCAATGCTTGAAGAGGAAATACTAGTTCGCACTGCTGATCCCTCCTGATTCTACTTTGACATTTTATGAATGTCTTTGTCCCCCACTGATTCCACCCTCTTCCTCTCTTTATGAATAACAGTTTAGAGTTCTTAATTCTATCTGCCAGTTTTTTCTGGTTTGTATCAAATTTGCTTGGACTGTGTGTGACTTTTAATCCCTTTTTGTCAATGTTCCTTTACATGCTGGGTTATTTCCGTGCTGTCCTGTTACCCTTGCTGAGGACTGAATCAGCATGAGTGGGAATGGGGGTGTTAGATCAATCACTGTGTCCAATGTTTGCTCAGACACAGGTACTGAGAGAGGATGGGTGAATAGATATATGGATCGATGGGCGTCCGGTGATTGATGGCTGTATTGATTGGCCCTTTTTTGCAGTGAATTGGCAGTTTCACTAGGGGTTTAATAGGAACATGATATGATATGTGTGGGTTTTAATGAGCAATGGGAGTCTTTTTCTACTTAAATGTACATTTAAGTATATATAAGTGAAAATTGCACTTTTTTGAATGAGACATCACCCACAGTCATTAGACCTGTTGTGCTTTTTTCCACTTTTCTGGCCTATAAATGTAGTTAGAATGTTGTATTCTTATGTTAAACTTATGTTAAATGTCAACGTTCCAGATAATGAGTTTTTTTGAAGTGAGCACTGAAACAAGCTCAGTTTCAGTTTACGTGGTAAAATTGCCCCTTTGTGATGTCACAGAAGAGTGGACTTCCTTATATGGGTGTGGCTGTAAGACAGATAAGCTCCCTGCCCTCTCCCAAGCTCTGCTCCTGTGTTTACGTGGCTAGCAATGGCTTGTTTGGGAAAACCACATTTGTTTACAATTCCTAAAGACACCACCATCAGACCTCAAGTGGTTGGAGTTCCTGATCCCCTACCAGCATACCACACATATAGCTGAATATGAACAATATATATAGCAACTTCTGATCAATTCAAGTCAATTTCTGACTTAAAATAACGTTCAGCTTTAAGCCCTGCCCACTTACGGTTTATACTCCACCCACAAGTATGAAAACAGATAATTTAGATGGGTGAACAGATACGGATACAGATAGTGGTGTACTCACTCATCCCTAGTAATAATTCTAGTATGATGCCCTATAATGTAACTGACTGTGTATCTGACTTGTATTGCTTGATGGCTAATGACAGTTGGAGGTGCAGTGGTGCACTAATAAGAAGAGAAGGTTGTGCACCATGCTTTGGCATGAAGTGTTCCATCAGATGGCTGCCTCCCAGGGTGGGAACAGTCTGGACTGAGACTCTGGAGTGACCTCTGATTGATTAAGAGGCCATTTCTGGCACTTGGCTGGCCCCAGGCACCATTTGTCACCTGACTGCGCTGTCCTGTTGGGAGATTTCTAGTCATCCAGTCTACATGTGGACCTTTTCTCTAAATCCCCTACTCAGCCAGATCCACGGGGGCCACCCATGTAAAAAAAATCCAGCCACTCACTCTAGTGGTCAACTATTAGGATTACTGTAAACCCCAAATGGTATGTTAAAACAACACTTAATGCAACATAAGGAGATACTTTCTCTGCAGAGCAGTCAACATATATCGACAAGGAGACATATTTTGTCAATTCCAAGCGCATGCATGCCTCATTATGAAGCAGCTTGCAATTTCTTCCATCCAATGATTGAAAATAAAAAATGAATTATAAAAATTGAAAATTAATGGGGGTGGCACGGCGGTCTAGTGGTTAGCGCGCAGACCTCACAGCTAGGAGACCAGGGTTCAATTCCCACCCTCGGCCATCTCTGTGTGGAGTTTGCATGTTCTCCCCATGCACGCGTGGGTTTTCTCCGGGTACTCCGGTTTCCTCCCACATTCCAAAAACATGCTAGGTTAATTGGTGACTCCAAATTGTCCATAGGTATGAATGTGAGTGTGAATGGTTGTTTGTCTATATGTGCCCTGTGACTGGCTGGCGACCAGTCCAGGGTGTACCCCGCCTCTCGCCCGAAGACAGCTGGGATAGGCTCCAGCACCCCCCGCGACCCTCGTGAGGAAAAAAGCGGTAGAAAATGAATGAATGAATGAATGAAAATTAATGGAAAAACATATTTAATGCAACAAATGGTGTATAATGATATATAGTGTTATGATAGTAAATGATGATAAAAAATATGTAGCTTACCTAAAATTATGTACCTTATGATAAAATTATGATCAATTATGATTAGAAACTACAGTCCCTGCTCCTTTCTACTGGTTAGTACAAAATAAACAGCACTTTTTAAAGGGGCCACAATCATAAGGGAAAAGGAAACCTGTTTGAAAAGTCACTTCAACAATCGCATATTTGCATTGTGCATCAATTTGATGAAAATATATTCTTCTGCAGAGGTCATGGAAAGGTGACCCATTTCATAGCTGCCAACCTAATAAACACACAGGTCATAGCACTGAAATATAACTATATTTAGCAGGGAAATGACCTGAGCTCTGCCTTCTCATATTGCTGGTCCAGCCTCCTTTTTTATGAGGCCATTTTGTTGATAAGGGAGGGTGAGTAGCATATCTACTCAGTCATATCATGGTTTCTGCCCTAAATGTAAGGAAATGGCCAAATCTGCATTACTTTGATGCAATCCTGCTGACTGCCACATTTACTCAAGTCGACGCAGGCGAATGTATGAAATAAATTCTGTAACACAATTGTATTTATTAGGGTTTTCTTGGGTAAAATGAGAATGCTAATCATATTCATAGCCAAGGCTGTGAGTAATTTGTGGCCGGCGATAAGCAGCCACATCAACGAGACCCACCGATGACGGAGTGACACACATGACATTTTCAACTCATTATTTATTGATCCCATTTCGTCTCTCGTCCAAATGTTTTAATCTGCCTGGCTATCGTCGTGTGCACGTAGAAGAGATATAAGAAAATGTTCCTGGATTTGAGCAGACGGTGACACAGTTGCCCCCTGTCTTATTCATAAAATGGATAACGATGTGCCCATAATGCAGTGCCATCTTGACACCATTATAAAAATGTGTCTACCAATTAAGAACACCACTTCTGGTCTTGGTTTAACTCATTTACTTAGTACAGCTTTTTGTCAGATGGAACTTTTAATGACAATAAATAGATTCCCCTGTTTACCGAATCATTCATTACCACCTTGATCCCATGATATATCTGCTAAAGCTATCGGTGTAGCTCCATTAATGAGTGCTTCAGACTTGAGCTGAGATGATGCAAGTACCAGACATGAAGATAACGAGCCGACAGAGAAGTCGACATGTTCAGGAAGGAAGGATATGACTTAGTTGAGGGTGGAGAAGGATATGTTGGGGGGTCAATGTGTGACCAGGAAAGGAAGTGCCGCAAAGGTTGCTCCTTTCACACGCTCTCACATTTGGTCTATTCTGGTGTGTCATGATGTTGGCACACACGTGCATACATGCACACACACACGCAAACAGGTGCAGTGTCTGGCGCTGACTGTATGGTGAGCAGCTGTGTGTGGAGGAGCTTGTTGCACAGGGTGGTGGTCGTTGCATTCTGTGAGCGTACCACCAGACGCAACATTTGAAACACATACAAAAGTCTGTAGGCAGCTGCAAGCTTCAAGCATCCGCTAAAGGACAACTGCACACACACTCACAGAATCTACCGTCTTCTCCATGGTATTTCATCTTTACAGCAAGATGGCCTGGCAAGTGTCGCTCAATCCAAATCCCTGGGAATTTGTTCCTGCCTGGCCCCTTATGTTGACTCCAAATGGTCTCACAGCCTACCAAAGGGAGCACACTTATACCTCAACTGCTGACCCAAATATTTACCCACCCCACTCCCCGAGTTCCAGTCCAAAAGCACGGGCGTAAAAACACCCATCCCACCTCCCATGCAGGCCGTCAGTCGCCAGTTAAGTCTTCCTCGGAGCTGGGAGGCTATCTGGGATTTAAAGGAAAAGCCCTTTATCCAAGGACTTCTGTACAAGCTGAGCCCAGCAAATGTCTCATGTCAGCAAAACACATTAGATGCTACAAATACCTCAGTAGTGGCCAAAAACACAAAAAACTGCAATTAATTCATATTCTATATCACTTGTTATCATTTGGGTCACGTGAAAGCTGGAGTCTACCCCACCTGACTATGGGTGAGAGGTGGGATAGACACTGGACTACCCCACTAGCCATTCCAGGGCACATATAGACAAACAACCATTCACACTCACATTCTCACCTATGGACAAGTTAGAGTCCCCAGTTTAGCTAAAATGCATTTTCAGGGGGATGTGAGAGAACAACGGAGCACATGGAGAACATGCACTTTCCACAAACAGATACCCAAACGGAGATTCGAACCCTCGATCTCCGGGCTGGCCACTACGTGGCAAGATCAGACTTAGGAAACAATATGAAACAAATATTTTGAACATTTTAAAGTTTGTAAAGTATGTTTTTTCTTTTGTTTTTGTTTTACAACATCATATTCACATTTATTTCATACGGTTGTTACAAACCTATGTGTTCATGTTGTGTGGGTGGATGTAAAGACATGATGCTTATTAACCTTTAGGACGAATTGTATCGGCTAATCTGGAGAATTAAACATCTTAGAGCAATGTCACTGACTTCTAGACTTAAATCAGGTGTCCACACACAGCTAGCTAGGGGCAAGGGTGTGTGTGTGTGTGTGTGTGTATGTCTGTGTGCGCGAGAGACAACAGAATGACCATGTCTGCATGTCAATAGCAAGTGCTTGGCTTTATAAGGCAAACCAGTATGATGGAATTCATTTGAGCATCTTCAGCGTCTATCACACCCACATCAGTTGCTCATGTGCATGCAGATGCTTTGAACGGCAGAGCCGTGTTTATTCACACACCCACACTGCTCACATCAGGCCCACAGTCCCCTGGCCGCAGACCCATTGCGTACAGGATGTATATGTTTATTACACGTCAAGTAAGCCCTTGTAATGAATGTGATTAAAATGATTGTTTTTATTGTTGGCGTAGGTTCTAATGGTGCTGAACTGAGGAATAATAATGATGAAAGCTGTTTCTACACCAGTATGCCTCTAGAGACAAACAAATCAGAATTTGACCAAGGATTTCTCAATGCAGTTGTACACCCCTGCAATGTGTAATCACAGTAATAAATATGTGCATTGCATTGGCTTTTTAAAAATTATTTTTCTGCTGATAAAGCACCTCGGTTGTATTGTATCTGTCTGGATTGTGCAGGCGTGTCCAATGTTGTGTACGTCAGTGTGTTAGTCTCCCTTGTTAGATTGATGTGACCTCTGTGTGATACACTGTTATTATGACAAAAGTCCAATAGCAATGAGTGAAAGATGCGCCCATGCCACCGGTCCCTTGATAAGGATGCATCAGGAGAGCCAGTATGGAGGAGAGCAACTGGAGAAGGATTATCTTGTCAGCCTTCAGACAAGCTGAAGCAGGCCCTACTTTGCCCTAATTAGCACACAACAACAACGAAATGTCTCCCTGGCACTCTTCGTGCACACAGACGTTATGCACCCAGACCTTGTGGAGTTAATGTTTTCCAGACTTCAGCTTAAACATGCTTAAACCTAAACTTTTGCTTCAGTGCCACACCTTCTGGTGGGATCAGGGGATAGATAAGAAGATGGGATTAGATTAAAAGCAGCGACATCGAGGCTTGGGACTTTTCTGACATTATCATGTAATTATCACCTTGTATGAAAAGACTCTACTGACTCAATTGGACATGGACTTTGAAATTGCTTTTGAGACCATATTTTTGTATTGGATTTGGTAATTCTAATTGTATTAGATAATGAATTTGAATTCTAGAGGGCAGTGATGTAATAGGAACTTACAACACTACAAATCATAAACACTTGGTGCTGTTCAGTATATTGTACATACATTTATAATTGAATACAATTCTGCAGAGGCAACATCATTCACCCAATCTGAATGTGGATTAACAATAAGAATTATATTAAATGATTGATTTACACAGAGCCCCACAGTAAAATATATTGTATGTACAACCTTGAAATACACACACCATACCAAAAAAAAAGGGTGACGGCACTGTGTGGTGGCAGGACTGAGATGTGCAACCCTGCCGTCTGACCCCTCACAACTCCATTTACCGTCCCCGCCTCCCACACATGCAGCTCTTCAAGTGTGTCTCCAGCTAAATGGCGGAAGGGGGGTGTGAGTGTATCAGGTGTCTTTTAAAAAAAACAGTTGTCGGGACTCAAATGGAACATGACTTTATTCAGTCTAAATTGAATCCTGGTAAAAAACAGTGTGGCCTCTCAGCGCTCTCTCTGCCATGGAGTGGCCATTTGCGTATGGCTCAGAGAGCTAATTTAATGGAACTCTATTAAGAGCTGTGTTTTTATGGGATTGATTTTTTTCCCCCTGCTGTTACACAAATGAATATTTCGATACATTTGTGTCCTCCAGCTGTCATTGACTAAAGATAACATCCTATGTGTCCCACAGGTTGATTACATTACACCTTCTTGTTTAAGCAGCATCGCACAACTGCTGTGATGTACAGTAATAAATAATGCTGTTTTATAGTTGAATATGTCTCATTATTAGTAAGGAAATTTATGTATATCGAAGCACATATTTTGTATTCTTTTCCCCACATTTTCAAGCGTAACAATGGCTAAATTACGGTAAGCAGAATACAAATAGATGGCATTCAGAAGACACATTCAAAGACGCTGTGAATGATATGTAGTTTTCTACACTGGTCACTAGATGTCAGTGATGTTACCGCAATGTTCAGTGAGACACACAAACATCAGACTTTTGAAATGGCTTTACTATACTGAGTAATAAAAGTATAAATCACCTTTGTACTTTTGTAAAAAAAAAAAAATATATATATATACAATTTTTAAATCACGGTCGGGTCTGGTACCAATTAACTGTGATAAACAAGTCTTAGATGTACTCACACAGCTGTTCGGGATTAAAGGTAAGGAAGCAGAATGAATACAGAGAATTTCTGAGTTAAAACAGTGTAGCTGGACTTGACCTTTGACCTGCATTGCCATTCATGGATTGATAATATCAGTACACACTCCCTGGCTGAGAAAGTAGAGAGGTTGTCCAGAAACTAGAAGGTTGACGGTTCGATCCTTGCTCCCTCCAGTCACTGCCGTCGTGACCCTGGGGCAAAGCCACTTCACCTGCGTCTCCGCTCTTCGTATCCTTAGACCTGAGATGTGTTATGTTGACATGGTCTCCGTACACATGGGCATTTTGTGCCCTGCTCCAGGGCACAGTATCTTTGTTGAATACGATGGACAGTCTATCTCGTCTCTATAAGGTGAGAGCCCAAAGGACAGAACAGGCAAACCATAACTTTAACACATCATTCTCTCCCACCTAAAATATTTCACTTTACATAGTAATTCCTGCAAAGTATAAGGGTATATGATAATTAATAGCTTCCATCGCAGGGAAAAACCCTTTCTCTGCAATTTTTCCTCCTGGATGGAGTGCTGAAGAGGCTCAGCTCTGTGCTTCGTCCTACCTGAGGCTATAGACAAGTGCTATCTTGCATGTTAAATAAAGTTTTCTCCCCACTGAGCCGCTCCTCTGTGCCAATTCCTCAAGATTAATGGAATCTTCTCGTGCACTTCAAGTTTATGCCTCATCCCCTCTCTCTATCACTTCTTCACGTATCATTTCCCGCTTATCTTTGTTTAGTAAGGTGATAAAATTGGAAAAATTGTCGCAGACTAAGACAAATCACTTATGGCCATTAAGTATGTTGTGTGTCTGTGCATGGAAGAGACACTTTTTAGAGTGTGTGTTAATTCTGTCCCCAGCATGCTGCTATCGTGGATTAAGTAGGGTCATTTAACTGCAGCTTCAGATAGCAGCAGGTGATAAGTCACACCAATGAGCCTTAGGGCGTACTCACACTAGGGCAATTGTACTGTGCCTGGGCTCACTTAACACCTACAGCACGGAACGTTTGACAAGTGTAAGTGCACTGAATCGTGCACAGGCATGGCACGATGCCCCTCTTTTGGCACGAGAGGAAGACGTGGTCTAGGGCAGCATACGTCATATAGTGACTCTATTGCAGTGTATTGCTGTATTACTTAATGATAAGTGACACAATTCATTGCGTGTATCAAATACAGCGTCTCAAAATGATCTTGCACAATTGCAACTACACTTGTGACCGTAATAAAGATGTGTCATTGTACACAATAAATAATCATGACTTCAAATCACTGTGGAAATATTTCACAAAGGAGAAATTGCAGTAGAACGTCAGTGATGGGACGAACAAAATTGTAGCACTGCTCCCCACCAGTTATCCTATCTGAATCTAAAACTCTTTTTTTTACTTTTATGATTTTGATGTATTGAACTGGTAAATCCTTCATCAGTTGCTATAAACAGGGAGCTTTCATCTGAGATAGGCATTAAAAAATATGGCCGTTTATTGCAGGTTTGAATGATCTCAAAACAGGCACAATAATCCAGAAGAAAAACTGAAATTCTACTCTGAACCTTCAACATCACTTCCTGTTTGCCACTCACGCTGCTCCAACAGCAGATTTCAACTAGCTTATAAACTTTTATTATGTCTATATATATAACTGCTTTTTGAGAGAACATATGTGTACCTCACAGGACTATTTTAAGTTGGAAAAACACCAGCATACCTACAGTTTTCTTCAGAAATTTTGCAATGATGAATATTTTCATATTCATATTCAGTTCTTACTGATGTGTATTTTCACAATGGTCTTGGAAAAGTGTGTTTTCAAACTCTTCTTACTTATACATGGTGACAAACAGCAGAGAATACATTGGAGCACATTCAGATACAGTAAGCATTCATAACCATTTTTCATACATTTTTGTTAGTCACTTACTGTATTTGCTGTGTATTAGTTGCTTTGGTATTCAGCCCAATTGTTTGATCTAAGGTAAAGTTCAATATGGTAAGATAAGACACTGTAAAAGAATCGTATGGAAACAGTTTTGTTGTGTTTTCATTGACACTGCCCATTTAAATAAACATTTGTGTGATTTATATTCTTTGTAAATTCTCTGTAATTTAACAGGAAAATTGTAATTTTACAGTAGTAAGTTGTTAATTGACAAGAATGTAGGAACTGTAAAATAACAGTATATTACTGTAATGTTTATACCCTCTACAGCACAGTACTGTAATACTTTTACAGTAATATACTGTTGTTTTCGATCACAGTAGCGCACCGTAAAATAACAGTTTGAAGCTAGCGATTCTAGCTGCCAGTAGTGTACTGTAATTTAACAGCAAAATTTGTTACAGTGTAGTATTTTGGTAAAGGTGACTTTAAGGGTGTTAGTTGTTGTGTAGTGGGCTCTGATAATGTTAAACATTCATATTTAGAAGTTTCCATGTTTTAGTTATTGAAATATCCAATTTACAAATATGGACTCCAGAAATTTGCTTATCACAATCTAGTCTGGAACCAGTTAGTCACGGAAAATGAGGGATTACCGTAATATTATGGCCACACGCAGCAATCCATACTGGGCAAAAATTGCACCCTAAAAAATGTATAATAATCGCTTACCTTAATGAGTAGAAAATGCCCACCCCTAACAGGAGCTCTCAAGATAATTGTTTCTGATTTATAGGCAGGGAGACAGCCAGGCCAGTGACTGGTGACCCAGTGCCCGGAGCTCTCTCGTTTCTTAGCGAGGTAAATTTGCTGAGTTGACTTGACTGAGCAGGAGCAGCACTGACTTTGTCACACACAGAAATGCTACAGTTCTGTTACAGTTCTGTGTGGAAGTTCCAATCAGGTTCCCTTCCTTGAGTTTGCGACAACGTAACAGGCAATGTGTGACAAGAGAGATTACTGAGGTGCAAGTTCAGTCAAGAGCAGAATTGGGGCTGTAAACAAGGAGGTTTCTGGGGTTCATTCATTCATTCATTTTCTACCGCTTATCCTCACGAGAGTCGCGGAAGTGCTGGAGCCTATCCCAGCTGTCTTGGGGCGAGAGGCGGGGTACACACTGGACTGGTCGCCAGCCAATCACAGGGCACATATAGACAAACAACCATTCACACTCACATTCATACCTATGGACAATTTGGAGTCGCCAATTAACCTAGCATGTTTTTGGAATGTGGGAGGAAACCGGAGTACCCGGAGAAAACCCACGCATGAACGGGGAGAACATGCAAACTCCACACAGAGATGGCCGAGGATGGGATTGAACTCCTAGCTGTGAGGTCTGTGCGCTAACCACTAGACCGCCGTGCAGCCGGTTTGGGGGGTTAATCACCCAAATATCTCTCAACCCATAGGTTTATAATTTGCTTTTTTTTTTTTACATAGAAATTCAAAGTATACAATTCTCTCAATGCCAAGGTTGACGTGCCATAAATTATAGTGACAAATAGTCAAATGGGATCTATACAATGAGATACTTTATGCCGGTTCTCGATTAAAAGACAGACATTTTACAGTTTGATGTACAGTAAATGCTTGACAACTTTTATTTGATGGTCTTCGATCTAGAGGCCAGACTTTTGAAGAAATAATACAGTGTACTTTCAATACATATATTTCATTGCAGGGAACAAAGAACAGCAAAAAGGAGGATCCTCATCTCATTCCTGAGCCCTTGTTTATCCCTGCACTGTGCTACTACTCATGTAAGTACTAAGTTTTTCTCCCTTCTGTTTTGTCTGCCACACAACCTGTACGTACATGCAGAACCGTGACTGATGCAGAGCCAAGCCTTAGACTGACGAAGATGCATGTTGGTGAAAAGTGAACAGTAATGAACACTCCCAAGCACGTGTATGTGAAACACCCTGACTGTATGCTTGCGAATCTTGCCTAAGGGGGTCTGGGCTGCGGTTTGAGGCTTTTGAACATAAGGAGTGATTAGACATGAGGCAGACTACACTGTGTCTCACTAGCATGACTAGTCACGGACAGTCAAGGACAGCGTCAATGCTCCAGGGGTAGCTGGAGTTTCCCTAGATCATAAGCATGTTGTTTTCAGACACTTGGACATACATAAAGAGACTTTTTTGATTAAATTCTTGTTTTGTTTTGTCCTGGTACAGATGGTCACACGTAAACCAACCTTTACAACACGCCACCCAGTCCCAAACACCAAGCTATAGAAACAAACACCAACAGATAAAAAAGTAGACAGTAGGTTTCCTAGTCAAACATCTGATATTTCAGGCTGTGCAGTTTTCTGTAATGCAGTCTGTCCTGATCTGTGGAATGTGTAGTAAGGACGAGAATAGCTTGACAGAGTTGTCAATAGTATGTAAACACAGTCCTGCCCGCTGAAATAAATAAATAAATAAATAAATAAATAAATAAATAAATAAATAAATAAATAAATACATAAATAAATAAATAAATAAATACATAAATACATAAATACATAAATACATAAATATTTTTGAATGTAATATAAAGCAGTTCATGGGTGCTTTCACACTTGTAATTACTTTCTCTGGTATTGATCGGTCCATGCATTGGGACTTTCCTTCCTACTGGTAGAGTTTGTGTTCACACTGTTAAACATTCCAAGCATACCTATGGCGATGTGAAAAAGTGTTTACCCCTTTCCTGATTTTTCTTTTTTTTTTACATGTTTATCACACTCAAATGGATTAAAAACATTCAAACCTACATAGCCTTGTGTAAAAAGTGATTGCCTCTAAACATAGTAACTGGTTGGACCACCATTAGCAACAAATGCAATCAAATGTTTGCGATAACTTGCAATGAGTCTCTTACAGAGCAGATTTTTAGCCCACTCATCTTTGCAGAATTGTTGTAATTCAGCCAAGCGCCTTTAAAAAAAAAAAAAAACATTCAGGTCAGGACTTCAAAGTTTTCATGTTGTTTTTTTTCCAGCCATTCAAAGGTGGTCATGCAGATGTGTTTTGGATCATTGTCCTGCTTTAGAACCCAAGTTGGTTTCAGCTAGAGGTCACAAACAGATGGTCGGACATTTGCCTTCAGGATGTTTTGGTAGACAGCTAGTTACCACAGCTAGTCTTCCAGGTCCTGAAGCAGCAAAACAGCCCCACACCATCACACTACCACAACCATATTTTACTGTTGGTATGATGTTCTTTTTCTGAAATGCGGTGTTACTTTTATAGCAGATGTAATGGGACACCCACCTTTCAAAAGGTTCAACTTTTGTCTCATCAGACCATCAGGATTTTCCCAAAGGTCTTGAGGATCATTGGGATGTTTCCTGGCAAAAATGAGACAAGCCTTAATGTTCTTTTTGTTCAGCAGTAGTTTTTGTCTTGTGAGCTGCTTTAGTAATTTCCATTATTTGCTACTTTGTCTTTTCAGTTGTACTTTATTAGCTTCCCGAAGATCTTTTGGCGCTTTCTGTTGAATTTTCCTTTTTCTCCCTTATGAGCTTCTTTTGTTATTATTAAAACATGCTGTTTTGACTAATATTTACATTTGTTTGATGATCTATAACATTTAAGTGGGACAAATAAGACATTTGTAAATGACTTTTTTAGACCACTGACAGCAAGTCATGTGATATTGGTCTTTTCTCATTTCACAAGAATGTAAAGTGCAAAAATTGTAATCAAATAGTGTACAACGTTCAGCAAAAACAATTCTTTGTTGGCGATTTGAATAATGAAATGGCCAATCAAAAATGGGCTACCATACACCAGGATCTTGCCTAGTGGATTTTAAGAGGACGTAGCAAGCAAATGAATCATCTTAACTATCTGAATATATATCTTGCTATATATCTTGCTAACCATGTACATGTTAAACTGGAAATATGTTCGATAATCACCATTTTCATCAGTTTAATATTTGTACTCTCATCAATAAAATGCAATTTTTGGTTTATTTTCCATTTGGAGCAGATGGAGGGTTAGCTTTCACACTTCAACTGAATTCCACCATGATACTTTCAAACCCTTCCAAGTGTATCTGGATTGGGTGCACTGGCACATTACACTTGTGTTCTCACTTACATCATGAAACAAATTTTGGGAATCGAGTCTACTCGACCTTGTAAAACCACCCTGCCAATAAGGATTGCAGTGGCTCATCTTTGGAATTAGAAGTTGAAGTGTAAAGATTGCTGACGATAGTTAAAGGCGTGTTCTTCTACCACACCATATGACTGTACTCAGTCCCACATTGGATAAAAGCTGGTGTAGATTCCTCACATGTTAAAGCATCAGGTTGCAACACACACCTGTCTCAGCTCAGTCAGGGCAATAACAGAGGGAGACGTGTTTGGGTTGAACTCTTTTTCTCTCTCTTTTCTCTACTCAAACTTCCCTTTATTGCCAAATTCTACGTGCTACGCCTCCGATTGCATGATGCTTGTTTTGAAGGTTCAGTGGGAGGAGCTCAGCCCTTTTATGTTCTCTGTTTGGTCCCAACAGCATCGGCCATAATTCAAACAACACAGGTGGCCAGGGGAGTGTGACACTATTTGTGCAGGTCACTGAGGTTATGCAGCCTTTTTGAGCGCATTTTCCTCTAATCTAAGATGTGGATTCCAGCTCTCCTTGCAGTTACTGTTTAATAACATTACAGTTTACATTGCCATGAAAAACAAGCTCTGCTTTTCATGTTTGAAGCTGAAAACCTCAAATGCATCATTGCTGTCTCCCTTCATGTTTGTTTGAGAGGTTAATCGTGTCAGGAATCCCTGAAAGTATTGCTTTTTTTGTGTAACCTCCGCTCATCTAGAATCATTTAGAGCTTGTTTTGCTTTCTCTTTTTTTTTTTTTGCCCCCGCAGTGTGTGATGTAGGAAATGTTTGTCTTTTCAACCGGGTTCCGTTGTCTTTTGTGCGTCTTGTCTGAAACAGCATGTCAGCCAGGCAGGGCGGCTCTGGGAGAATGTGTGTGTGAGAAAAAGAGAATGAAATAAATAAAAGAGGGGTACGCCTGCCTGCACGCACACACACACACACACACACACACACACACACACACACACACACACACACACACACAGACACACACACACAGTCTTTGGCCAAATGGGAGCTGACACTCTGACAGGCTCTCTGAGCTCTTTATCTGGGCCTCTTGCTTCAGATTTTGCGTCCACCAGCTTGTGTAGTTGTGTGCTGCAATTCACATGCGCGTGCATGTGTGGGTGACCCCAACGGTGATAGTTGCCAGGCCCCCAGAGAGTTTTTTAACCCCCAAACAGAGTCAGACTCATTTACATTGAAATGGAAGAGTGGCAGGGCCTCTTTATGGACTGTTTGCTTTTGCTGTATAGAAAATCCTGAACCCCACCCCTCTCATGCACACACACATGCACGGTAGATACATGGGAATGCCCTGCTGCAGCTCACATTTTGCCAAATGGTTTGGCGTGTTTGCCCTTTGAGTGTGTGGTGTGTGGGAGTGCCCATGAGTTATGGAAAGAGGGTCAGAAGGGCCTTCTAGATCAGCTCTGTGTTACATAGGCCACAGGGCTATTAAGTGTTTTTCCACCTCCTGCTCTCTCACTCCTCTCCTAGCCTTTCTAATGACTGCTGGCCAAGTTTTGATGTGGAGTCCCATGGGTTCCCCCTGAGCTCATATGGTTCCACACACCAGATAAATGCTGCCTGAGGCACAAGATGCTGGATCACAACTCTCTCCTTCAAGAACGTCATCATCCTCCGCAGAGGAAGTTCTAAATCTGGCCCCAGATCAGTGCACAGACAGAAAGGGCTCCCAATGTCGGCGTAAGCTGCCAGAGAATCCACACGTCTAATTATAGCATGCAGGAAGCGAGTGGGAAGGAACCCCAACCTGGCCTATACAATTATGTTTCTGTGAGGGAACTACTGGCGGAGTATAGAGTATAGAGCTTTAAGCTAAATAAACTTGCCCTCTTGTCCAGGTTAATGTACTATTTCCTCAACTCTCCTCTCTCACCTTCCCAAAATATCAAAATTGAAGCCGGGTGTGGCTTTTTGAAGTGAAGTCCAAGAAGAATAAATGAAGTCTCTTGTTGCCATCTTTCTGATTCTTTCTTTGAATTTTTTTTCTTCGTCACAATCAGGGCACCTCAACACACGACACGGCTCACAATTACGATAATATTTTTACTGCAGCATGCACAGTCACTTCCACACTAGATAAGTATAATTTAATATTTAATATACAGAGAAGACGTTTAGACATTTATGACAGCATCAAAGAAAAAGGAAAGTTAGGAGTCTGTATACCTCGATTGATAAAATGATGAACTACATTTCACAGCATGATCCTAATAATCAGCTACACTTTTAGGACTGTCTGTTCCATTTTCAGAGTTGTGTATTCATTTTGCAGACAAATGTGAAGGAAAATACTTGAACGTAACTCTACTTTACTCTACTCTCAGTCCACACAATATTTCATTACTCTCTTAGTCATAAGCAAACATTTCCATGAGCAACTCAAAGTCATATTTCAAAATTAAAGTGGATTGCACTGTTGTATTCATGTTTAATCATTCTAAAAGTATCGTACCTTAATGTGGACTTTTAACTGTGCGTATTTGTAAAATTAAAATCTCATCTGATTCAGTTCAAAAGTTGTAACAAACATTGTTCCATTCCCAAGATAATAATGTTTGCTCAGTCAACAGGAATGTAGCATTCAATTACAAGGCTGCAAGGCATTATACATTATATATATAAAAAATTTTCACAGCCATATATATATTTACTGTCGGGGTCAGGGCGGCTATATACAGTATACAGCAGGGGTCGGGAACCTTTTTGGCGAAGAGAGCCATGAAGGCCAGATATTTTAAAATGTGTATCTGTGAGAGCCATATACATTTTTTTAAACATTGAATGCAATAAAATGTGTGCATTTTTATGTAAGACCAACAGTTTTAGATAATGGGCTCTAATTACATAGACCAGGCACACTACCCCACGCCAATGGGGTGTGGCCAGCACACTTTCGTGAGCAGCGCAGTGTCTAATAATAAATCAAATACTTGTTGCCATTAATACAACTTCTGCTGCTGCATAGTTTTGCACCGTACTCCGTAGACGTATTTCATTCTTTTGGCCATCTTTGCCAGAAGGCTTGGTTCTGCAGCTTTAGCTATTTGACTAAAGGAGGAAAGTTTACATTTACATGTTTTTTTGACATCTCAATGACCGAGGTAGACTACAGCATTACCTAGTAATAATCAAGTTTTGGTGTTTGACCTGGAAAATATCATCAGGAAAGATGGATATGGTCGGCCGTATTGCAGTAGAAAATAGATGGACGAATTAAAATGCATAAGAAAGTTGTTGATTTTGAATATTATTTTTAACAGTCATTTCTGTGATGTTTACTTTAAAATGTTAGCAAAAATACATTTTTATTGTGGTAAGAAATGCTTGAGAGCCATATACAGTCATCAAAAGAGCCCTACCTGGCTCCCGAGCCATAGGTTCCCTACCTCTGGTATACAGGCTATAAAAGTGAGGGATGAATGAGTACACCGCTATCTCTATCTTTATCTGTATCTGTTCAGCCATCTAAATTATCTGCATCTGTATTGGTTCTCAGACTGGGTGGGGCATAAACCGGAAGTGGGTGTGGTTTACGGCTACATTATTCTAAGTCTGAAATTGACAGGATTGATCAGTATTGTGTTGTATTGTATTGTGTGACTGTGTGTAAGTGATCTATAATACTAGTTAATTATTACAAAGCACAGTCATCTTTCCTGGAACCTTACGATATCCATCTGAGTATCCAGTACCGAGAAGTTAGAGCAAATTTTATACCAGAAATAGGGCCTTTGGCACCTGTTGGTATTTATATTATATAATATATGGATTGCTATATATGAGATACAAAAATAAAAACTGAAAAATTCTGTCAACTGAGTATCCATTTACATTTTTATGCAGTGTATTTGTTTTCACCCCACACTAACCACAATGAAAATGTGTCATGTAGTATTTCACACCCTGAGCAATCACAGGGCACATATAGACAAACAACCATTCACACTCACATTCATACCTATGGACAATTTGGAGTCACCAATTAACCTAGCATGTTTTTTGGAATGTGGGAGGAAACCGGAGTACCTGGAGAAAACCCACGCATGCACTGGGAGAACATGCAAACTCCACACAGAGATGCCCGAGCGGGGAATCGAACCTGAGTCTCGTAACCGCTCTTGATCATATATCGTTGTACATTATAGCACAATTATTGCCCAGCAAAATTTGTTATTGTGACAAGCCTAGTTGTGACCAATCAGGGAAGACAGGGATCTCATGACACAACTATAAGAAACCAAAGCTCACATTTACAAACCCATCAATTGATTCAGAACAGCAAACTATAGGTATGGAAGCACCCTCAAATATCATGAACCATCCATCCATTTTCAATGCCGCTTGTCCTCACCGGGGTTGCAGGGGTGTGCTGGAGCCTATCCCAGCTGACTTTCGGCGAGAGGCGGGGTACACCCTGGACTGGTATCATTCATCCATCCTTTTTCTATGCCCCTTATCCTTGTGGGGATATGCTGGAGCCTATCCCAGCTGACTTTGGGCAACAAGCGGGGTACACCCTGGACTGGTCGCCAGCCAATTGCAGGGACTGGTATCATGAACCAGTTAAATGGAAATTTACTACGCCATTCCTTCTCTGCACAACACATACTCAGTAAAGTAGGTAAAGTAAAGTAAAGTAAGCTCAGTAAACCAAGTTTACACAAACTTGAATACCACATGGTGGTCTATTAACAAACTAAAAGAACAAATTGCCTTTTGCCTTTTGTGGTCTCTCCCATTGATTTGAGCATGCGAACTCTCCTGTGAAAGTGGCCACTTGAAAAGGCCCACGAGTCTACGAAACAAGGACAACAATTCCCTTTTTCTTTCGTCAAACTTTGAATGAAGTACTTGTGCTGCTTGGAATTCAATGGTTGCCACATTGTACATCAGTAGAGGCATTCCTTACACAGGAATGCACGTGTGGTTAGTTTGACTTGATGTTTTGGGATAAAGCAATCAGTTTAAAGCAAAGTTATACATGTTTTAGCCTCACACCACTTCCTTTTCCTGTCAAGGATGAGTCATTGTGTGTATATTTGCCTGCATGTGTGTGGAAGTTCAGTCATCGCAGTACGAGTCACCCAGCCTCCCTTTGATTAGATCCAGATGGAACTTTTTTCGTAGGATTGTCATAAATGTGAATGAATGTTTGGTGGCACGTAATGGCAGCATGTTACCATCAGTATGCCCAAAGGCAGCTGTGGATGCAAATGTAGATTACCACCACCAGTGTGTGATTGTGGAGTGAATGAATAATGGGTTTTCAGTGTAAAGCACTTTGAGTGACTAGAAAGGAGCTAGATAAATCCATCCATTCATTTTCTATACCGTTTACCCTTACGAGGGTCGCAGGCATGCTGGACTGGAGCCTATCCCAGCTGTCGTCGGGCGAGAGGTGGGGTACACAGATTGTCACTGATTCTTGAACAGTGGTGGTGAGAATATGCTGATACTGCCTGGAATCCATACGACCTTCAACTTGAACAAAATTTCCAGTACCTGCACTGGCCACACAGCCCCGCAGCATGATGGAACCACCACCAAATGTTACTGTGGGTAGCAAGTGTTTTTTTTTTGGAATTCTGTGTTCTTCATCTGCAATGAATACCACCCCTTGTTATGTCCAAATAACTAAATTTAGTTTCAACTTTTTGAATAGTTGAACAATGCAGAGTGACTCCATCTGCAGTAAGATCATGTTGTAGGTCTTTGTAGCTGGTCTGTGGGTAGTGTTTGACTGTTTTCACCATCTGAGATTTTTCTTGGCCTACCACTGCAGGCCTTCACTAGGACTTTGCCTGTGGTTCTCCATTTCTTCACTATGCTCCTCAGAGTGGAACCTGACAGCTCAAATCTCTGACCTCGCTTTTGTAACCTTTATACTGTCTTTTTTGCTGTTCACTCCTGCTATGCAGCCTCTCCTCCTCCATATCTCCGCGGGCATATGCGATTATTAATGAAGGGGTGCTCAAAGTTAACGGCTGCTACCGAGTGTAAACAATGGAGCAAGGGGCAATCTACAAACATAACGAGATGAACACACAAAAAACAATAGGGAAGTACGACATGAAGCACTATTAAACACTAAAAACGCCAAAGGAGACATGGAGATGCCTTAACGAGCTTGCATTCGGGCGGCGCCATCTTGAAACAAGACACCACTGCATAAAATCAAGTCTATATTGATATAAGCGATATGCTTGTTTTTGACATTGTGCTTAAAATAAATCTTGATAATATAAAAATATTGATATGTTGCCCAGCTCTACTGTAATATCTAATAATACATCTGCACTGCACCGCAACATTGGAGCCAGGAAGCCGGGAGGCAGAGCGGGCACGTAGGTGAGAATATCAGCAGAGTCGACACTGTTGGGCATGGCTGCACGGCCTCTTCTCTTCAGTATATAGTCTGTCATCGAATGCCTCACCTTTTCGTCTGCTGTACAGCAGACTGCTCCTCACTTGACGTATGTACAATGTGGGCAATGGCCATTAAGTTGTGGGCAGGGCAAGCCATTATGCAAAATGTCACAGTCAATAAGGTCAATAAGGCAGGGCAGTCTGAATAGTCTGGTATTTTATCGTGAACTATTGCATCTTTAGTAAAACCATGCCACTGTCTTGCATGCACTCAAAACATACATTGACCCAGTAACACATACTGCCATACTTTGTCCAAGTGTTCTGAGCTGTGACCAACAAACACACGAGTGTCCAAGCAAGAGGGCTTTCATGTTTGGCCAAGTGTTCTGCTGCTCCTTTGGATACAGGACACACATAAACACATCCAAAAACTAAATCTACTGAATCAGTTTCTTGAGGTAACATGTTTTTGACTATTTATGCGTCTCAATATCCTGGTTGTTTTTGTTTTTTTCTTTTGTCTTTATTGATTTTTCTTTTTCATTTTCTAGTGAAAGCTGATAACTTTGGTCTTTTCTCAAGAGCCACCTGCCAGGGCTTTGAAACTAAACATAACATTCAAAATATCATTTTCTCATTTCTCATTTCATTTTCAATTTTGGATCAATATTTGTTCCTGCTTGTGCTTACACATCAACTGCCACACCGCTGCTTTTCCTCCAACAACATTGTGCGCTGAGGTGCACATGTTAATCACACGTCAAAAATAATAGTGTTGTTAATGTTATACATGTTATATGCATTATAAACACCTTCGGCAGTCCTAGTTATGATACAGGCATGATGGTGCAAGAATAAAGCAGAAACTACGATTGGAGTCTCTCAGTGTCATATTTACAACACTAAGTCATTATCAGAAAACAATTTTTTCAACATGAACAACCAACAATTTTCTTGCTGCTTCCGAGTGTGGGCTTGAAATGTCTCATATTATCATGAATTATTACTGTAACCATGACAAGTAGAGTTGCATAACAAACAATAATAACATAATCCAAACCACCATGTTTTCCCAACCCTAAAGTGGCGTGTTCTTTTCACTAACCACACCTCAACTGTCTTGCTGACACATCACAAAACATATTTTTTGTTGTTATCTGTGTGACTTTGCAAAGCCTCCTATTGGCTGGCAAACAGTCCAGGGTGCACACTGCGTCTTGTCAAAGTCAGTAGTGTCCCTTAGTGAGGACAAGCAGCATAGAAAATGGATGGATGGATTTTGCAAAGCAGAGCATTTCCTGAAGTGACTGGAAAATGCCATGTACTTCAGCTCTATATTTGAAAGCACAAGGCCTCCAAAGAATCCTCTGTTGTCTGGAACTAGAATGTATTATGAGAACAGATGCCCTCATCTGTGGTCGGCCTCTCTAATAATCAAAAGGGAGGTCTTAAAATTGAACAAGTGCACTCCAATGTTCCAGCCCAATATACTAACAGCATCTCATGCAGCCATCAACAAGTATGTTTACTAACATGAACCAAACTGACAACAAAGCATGAATGTTTTTCATGTATTTTTTCAGACACTACCTCCATGCAGGTCCTTTCAACCTCAGCATGCTTTTCGTTAACAACAAAAACTGCACACATTGGTCAAACCACTCACAAATGATGACGGCTGTTGTATTATTGAGTTAACTTGGATGAATTTTTTTGGACAGAATTGGACAGATATAACAATGTTGTTTTTTCAATTGGCCTATGAACTTATTTTATTTTTTACTGGTTTTATTTCATTTGAACATGCATCAGATTACAATTGAGTGCATCACATGATCACTTCACAGCTACTAACAGTGATGCGTGGTGCATTTTATACCTGGGCCTTTCACTGGGGACTTAACTGGAGACCCGGGCTCGAGTCCCCCCTCTGGTATCTCTGTATGGAATTTGCATGTTTTTTTCTCCAGGTACTCCGGTTTCCTCCCACATTCCCACATGCTAGGTTAATTGTCGACTCCAAATTGTCCATAGGTATGAATGTGAGTGTGAATGGTTGTTTGTCTATATGTGCCCTGTGATTGGCTGGCAATCAGTCCAGGGTGTACCTTGCCTCATACTCAGACAACTGGGATAGACTCCAGCACGCTCGAGACCCTCGTGATGATAAGCGGTAGAAAATGAATGAATGAATAATTATTAGTGGTGTCTTAGCATAGACGACTATTAGACGATTTGTTTCGGGGGTGTCTGATTCAACTATCAGTCATTCCGTCGAATCATATAAAAATGTAATGTGACCAAGATTGTACCATTCTGACGACACAGGGGTAATTTTATCTTACCTTTGAACAAACTACAAATTAAATTGTAATTGTAGGTCACCACAGATATCTTTTCCGGCCCTGACTGTACACCACTGGTTAATAATAACTGGTTAGTGTATGTGTATTTATTTGTTGTTTGTTCATTTGTTTATATGTTCTTCAATTTGATGCTATTTTATTTGTTTCTCTTATTTTTGTGCAGGCACCGCAATGAAATATTTCCACCTCTGAGGTTGTGGATGAGAATGAGTCATAGGCAGCAGGCACTGAAAAGCCTGAATGGAGTTATTAGTAAACACATTTATCTTCAGGATATGCCTCTGTGGAAAGGCACTCAAGTCTGTGCCAACTTGCACTTGTTTCTTATCTGCAACTAAATGGAAGTCGAGGCGACAACCACAATTAGGCGGGACAGCACAGGATGGGAGAGGGTCACACACATTGTAATTACTCTGTCACCCCAGCGGGGCCATTGACACTCAAGTACTGGATACAGATCAACTAACTCACCACTGGAACAAATATACGCACCATTAACATCAAGATAAATGCACCGTTTCTGGCAAGTCTTCATGCGAGAGAGTCAGCAGTAATTAGTGTCAGAAGTCAGCCATGTGCTCAATGTGTAGTTATTGTGCAACAAATAGTTTATTGTATGTGCTTTTTTCCTACCCTCTCATACAGCATATGTCGTGTATTCCACTAAATTAGGACTAAATTGTTGACCTGTAAGGCAGCAGCAGTATAAGAATACCTCTTATTCTCTCATTTGTTTTCCTGCTCTCGCGAAGAGGTGAAAACAGTCCAAGTTATCCCAATATTCAGTTGTTATTGCAGAATAATTCCAAACCAAAACAACAAAGTTGTGTCCTTTGAAAACAAACCTGACCCCTGTCCAGTGCAATATGTTTATTTATCCTACAGATACCAGCTCAATGGCTCCGGGCTGATGCAACCTTCTTCCATATTTCATCCATCTAGCATGGATAAACTGACCCTGACAGTCGTGCTTTTGAGCCTGAAAGTGTGTCACAATATGCTTTTGTGTGACTGTGTGTGATAAATGTTAAAGCGGTGACAGAGCATCTCAGCCTAGAGCGTCCCTTCAGAAGCTTGTGCTATATTCAATGATTGAACTCTCCTTTTCCCCTTTAGTGCCGCCACTATCTGTCCTCAAAGTCTTCTCTACAGTTTGAATACCTTCTCTTGTTGCCCTCCTTTTTCTTTATCTGCCATCACCGATTGTAAATAACAAAAACAGCCTACCTCCACAGACATATTGATCACACACATATCATTCGGTGGCAGAAAAAGATGGTGATTGATGGTCTCTCAAAGACTGGATGCATTGCAGCTGTCTGTGTTTTTTGAGACGTGTGCACGTTTCCCGCTGGGCCCAATATATTTCTGGGATATTTACACTTAGAGTTGACTGATAACATAATTAAAGCTGTGTAGTGATATGTAGCAGCTGTGTTTCCACTGCACACACCAAACTGGTCAGTAAATAAAAGCCTGCCCCGAGAGGCGCTCCTGCAACACGACTAATGGAGCCATACAAACTGTACAACATGTGGTGAAATACTTGGGGATCATGACAGTAGATTTGTGTGGTATCATCACAATGACACAAAACACAGTTGGTGAAAACTTTTTTAAATAAGTTTTTTACTAAATGGGAAGTTATTTTGTGTTTGGCTTCTTGCCGGGTGTGTGTGACTGGCCAATCACGGAGCTTGAAGAGTGAATACATAATGAGCTTTTTCTTTCAACACGAATACCTATAATGACGAAATGTACTCGTTTCATACTTGTATCTGGCAAAAATGCATTATTCGTAACGGAGACTTGTTTATAACAAGTAGTTCATTATTCATTTTCTACTGCTTTTTTCCTCACGAGGGTCGCAGGGGGTCCTGGAGCCTATCTTAGCTGTCTTCGGGCGAGAGGCGGGGTACACCCTGGACTGGTCGCCAGCCAATCACAGGGCACATATAGACAAACAACCATTCACACTCACATTCATACCTATGGACAATTTAGAGTCGCCAACTAACCTAGCATGCACGGGGAGAACATGCAAACTCCACACAGAGATGGCCGAGGGTGGAATTGAACCCTGGTCTCCAAGCTGTGAGGTCTGCACGCTAACCACTCGACCGCCGTGCCGCCCATAACAAGTAGTTAATTTCTTTAAAAAAAAAACAACATTTTTATAGTTTTACAGTTACAGTTTTACATGCACAAAAAATGAAAGGGATTTAGTAAATTAACATTTTAGACACTTTTACTTTGGTTCTTGACATGAATGTTCCCAAAGAAACGATGTGGCAGTGAAATTAACCCCCCAAAAACCTTAGTTATTTTTTTTAATCACATGTCATTTCTTGAAGTCAATAGTGTACCTCACCTTCATGGTCAAATGCTGGCACTATCAACTTTAATTTTAGATTAAAAGTCAGAAACATGTCTGAATTCAAACAGAAGGTGGCGTCTGTGTTGATCTCAGTGCCACATCATATCTTTGGGAACAGTCATATCAAGAATCAATGGAGGTAAATGTAACCTGAAATGTGCATTTATTGTTTTCATTCTTTTGCAAAATAAAAATATTTTTTCAATGAAAACATATACGACCACCGCCACCGGCTCGCATATGTTAGCGATACAGTCATCTCTTGCAATATCACGGTTCGATTATCGCTACCTTTCTCTATCGTGGTTAAAAAAATAATATAAAAGATCGCCGTTTGACTATGGCATATTAGTCAAAAATTATTAAAAGACAAATATCAATGTACTATTCTGGCCACTAGGAGTCAGTAATTTTCCATTATTGAGACACGACATTGGATTGCATGGAGTCAGTCATGGCATATCCAACTAGATAGAGTGAAAATAAGTTCTCCTCCCATTCAGTGTGGAAGTGGTAAGATTTTGCCTTCTTTGAAATTCTTTTTTTAAACCCTTTCTTATGTTTATAATATGATAAATAAATTGGAGGCTAACTGTTTGCTCTCCAGCTTGGTAATGTTGAAAGCCATGGTCATATTTTGTATCCTGTAGCCTGCACACAGTTGAGCATTCATTCATTCATTCATTTTCGACCGCTTATCCCCACGAGGGTCCCAGCTGTCTTCAAGCGAGACGCGGGGTATACCCACCTCCAGTGAAACTTTAGATTTTGGAATGTGGGAAGAGCTGGACAAACCCCAGGCAGCGGTGCCCGGAGGAATCAAACCCTGATCTCCTCGCTGTGTGGCCCGCACACTAACCACTCCATCACTGTGCACCAACAATTGGGCAATGTGGTGTAAACAAAGAATAATCGGAGCGTAAAGGTTACTATAGGAGTGTTATAGGGTGTCACTTGGCTCTAATAATGGTAATGTATTTAGTGTGTCATTAACAGGTTTTCTATATTCAATTTACTAATATTGAATCCTCCTTTGCGATTCACTTATTGCGTTCAGGGCTAGAACTAATTAATCACAATAAACGAGGGATGACTGTAGATGTTTAAAAACAAATTGTACAAAAAATGTATTTTTCACAATGACAAGTTAACTGCTTATAAATTGTCTTTCAGGCTGAATAACATGCCTGGTATTTACATAAAATATATATTTACATGTCCGTAGTATGTCCACACGCACAAAAGCCATCTCAAAGAGGCAATTAACAATTTATAGTCATGTTGTTGTTACGACAGGCTATACATTGTAGCCAACGTAAGTAGCTAAACTTAGCCACATCGCCATCATAAACTGACAACAAACATGTTTTGCATCGGGTGTAGTTTATGTACTCCAAGCAGGAAGAGGGCCATCTCGGCAGCCACTCTCATCTATGACATAAAGCAGCTTTGATAAGCTGCTCCTCTTCTGCTTACCCTTCATTTCATCATATCTATTTTGGGATGGTTTTAATTGGAAATAAGGCATTTTAAATTAAATTTTGTAACACTGTTTGATCTCACATTCTGTGTGATAGTTGCACTTTTGACACTGTTTTGAAAAGTTTTTTAGTCGCTTGTGCTTACTCAGGAAAAACAGTAATGCATCATGAGAATATTTGGGACCCCTGGCAAAAAAATGGGTGCTTTTAGAATTAATTTAATTTAATGTCTTCACATTTGCCACTGGCAGAATTTGTTTATCTAAAATAATATGCCTTATCTCATCAAATTGTGGCCTAAACCATGATTCAATTGATCGCCAGGTACATTGTCCACTACAACATTGGTTGTGTAGGTGAGATGCTGATAATTATATGAGCTTTGCAATAGTTCTACATTGGCGCAGCAAGATAAATGCGTAAAATAAAGTTGTTTGCACAGTGTGGAGAAAGATGAAAGATGAAGCAAAGAAGGCAAGAGGAAAGTACACAGTTTTTATCAAAACTAGCAAGGGTGTCAACCTTTTTCATAGTCCCAAGTACAAAAACAAGAGACAGGCACTCTTGACAGTAGCATGGCTGTCAGTGTCAGCAGCAAAGGTAGTTCTCAGGATGAAGCTGAGCCTGCGAGTGATGCATTTTATCACAAAGATGTGAGTATTAAAGTGATCATCTACATTAAATATTGCTTAATGTTCATATCAATTACAGTAAAAGTGTTGAAATGATCCACTTGTTGGGCAATAATAATCTCCTAGGATCTTATCGTGCTCAGGAAATAGATACATTTTTTCATATTATTACTTGGTAAGACTACTAACAAGTGTTAAATTCTTGAAGAGACTTTTTTGAAATTTTCCCCTCATCGGCAATCTTTATGAGACCTGAACACATATCTTAGAGAGGAACGCTACACCTAGCATTAACGTTTTTCCAGAAACAAACACAGCAGCAGTGGTGGCAGAGCCAATAGTATGTAGCTTTACTTTTCTGTAGTGGCCCGAGGCATTATGAGTGAGTGTGTGGTGAAGCTACTTGCTAGTCGACTAGTAGCTAGCTGGTGTGGTGTGGCGAGGTGTCACTACGCCAGTCACGTAATTCTTTGGCGTAACAATAAATAATTAATAAATTAATAACAATAATAACAACGTCATTGTAAGGTGGTTAATATGTATGTCACATTATGTAAATGGTGCGTTGTTTGGTGTGTTTTTTCAGAATGCTTTATAGGCAGAATAGGTGTGTCCCATTATATGAATTCTTAGCTGCCTCTTTTTTTAATGTCTTCAGAACTCACAGAAAAGACAAAGATGTGTGTTCTTGTCCCACATCAGGATTGTGGATGATGGACAAAATTCAGCAAAATTCCCCCAAAAGTGCAGTTTTCCTTTAAATATTAATGTTTATCATGTAATATCTTTGTAGATGATAAACATTAGTATGATATACTGTATAAACATGCCTATATGTAACCAGCTACTTCCCATATTGAAGACCTTGTATTGAGGCAAGAGTGAGTGCAGTACTAGGATGTGAAGGGTCCTCATGACTGGGTTTACCTTGGGCCAAGAAATGACTATCTGAAAAACATACACTTTTTTATCTTCATCTAAGTATGGTTTATGCCAAGACAAAAAGAGAACATTTATCTTGCTTCAGACAAGTTTTATGTTTCGTTTTATGTCTTTTCAGCCGCTGCCTCCTTATGGAGCACTTACCATGACCTGCACATTTCTATCTTCAAATTTGGACAAAAGGACCCTTCATGATGTAGTCGGACCAGCCAACTGCATTCATACCTCTGAGAGGATTAAACTCACTTTCAAATGAAAAGCAAAACCATACCATCTCAGCTGACTGACAAACAGGGATAGAAGAGTTCTAGAATGAAGACTTGGCAGGGAGAGCGAAAGGAAACAAGTCCAGAGAGGTCAGAAGGGCTGTGTGGTCCACTTCCCTTTCTTTCTTGCTTATGTTGGCAAAGACCACAATGTGTTTGTGTGCCACAACAGAGGTCACAATATAACACAAGCTGCCCTGCAGTGTTGTTGTCACATTAGGCAAGAAGGATGGCTCACAAAGGCCTTCAAAGCAGTTAGTGTAACACAGCAATCGTATGCATCCTACAGATGGTGTTTGATGAATAGAAATAATCTCAATAGACTATACGTGACAATTCATGAATGAAGCGCATTTGGCACAGTCCAACCCAGAAAGCAACTAATTACAGTTAGTAACACAAGAAGCTCATACCTATGAATTTACTTTGCTGTTGTTTGTTGAGTGAAATGAAATCTATGCTGTACTTTGATGGCCTAAGTGTGGTGTGAACATCTGCGTGCGCCTGCATACATGAATAAAATAAACTAGTGGACAATGAACTTATTGAACTAAACTGAATTGTTAACTCATAGACGATGGGCTGCTTTGGGCACTGTTGTGTGGGCATGACAATGGTTGAGCATTAAGTTGTTATGTTTGATTGACATTTTGCCCATCATTCCCAATCCTTATGTGAAACATGAACACATATTTATTTCCCATTTCTGTGCATTCTACTACAAGAAAATAACTTAATATGACGTTGTGGAAACTGACCTATTTTGATGCTTAAGCCCTCACAAAAAACTAAAACAACAACAGTGTGCCATTTATATAACTGGCTTCTATAGTAACCAAGCTACAGTGATATTGTTATTGTAGCAGCTAACATGTAAAGCTATATTTATCTAGTGGACTAACACGGCGTCTTAGCGTCACTCAATTTCGCTACAAAGACTCAACAAGATGCTCGTTTCCTGTCGGCATTTTATACATACCTGGGGGCTGGAGCACTTGTCTTGTGCTGGAAGACACAGCCGTCCCAAGGAGAGTGGACATTGTAAGTGTTGTCGCTGTATCTATGCTGCTCTTGGTCACAGAACTAGCATAAGAACTTTTGGTAGTGTTTTAAATCATTAAGATACTGTAAGTATTACATGTTATCATTAGTGTACTTGTTAATGCATGATGAAAGCATGTACAGGTACTGTATATCAAACAATGCAATGTTGTTAGAGGTTTTTGTGAGAGAGCTTCATAATTGAAATAGGTCAATCCCAATGACGTGCATTGTTAGCTAGCTCATATTAACTTGTTTTCTTGCGTTATAATGCACAGAAAAGGGAAATTAATACGTGTTCATGTTTCACGTAAGGATTGTGAATAATGGGCAGAATTCCCCAAATGAGTGCTGTGCCCCGTTAAGAGTGGAAAAGTTAAACATCTGTATTACACTGAGGTTTCCGCTTCATTATCAGCGCACATAGTGCATATCACTTATTAAATTCATAAAAAGAATACAAGCCACTTTATTTGTTTGAGCCACTTTTTGCACTGCACTTTTTAATAGAAAAAACACAAGAAAAAAATGGTTTGTACTATAAATTAAAATCCTTTTTTCGTGGCCATTTGTTTCAGACCATTGATAATTTGCATTTTGACCTTTGCATAAAAACATTGAGAACCCCTGATCTCAGTAAAGAATGAAGTGATGTCTAAAGTGGATGGAAAAATGTTCCAATTATCCACCTAATCAACAGATGAGAAAATGTCTTTTTCATTTTCATTCAACGTCATGACTAAAGCCTTGCTAGTCTATAATTAAGAAAGAAACAAGTAAATTACCATCTGTCTATCTGTTGGACGGTGGAATCTGCAATGAACGAAGCCGTTAATTGAACCATTATGAACTATCTACTCCATTGAAGCCAATGACAGGTCAAGCAGCATCTTTCCGAGGATCGTCAACGAGCCAGCCTGTTGAAAGCATTCATTCTGAGCTTTATAAGGAGGTCCTGTGTTACCACATCTAGTTTTGTGAGACTTGTCTCGCGCTGAATTCACTGAGCGCGAGGGTCTTTCATCTCCCAGGGCCTATCACTCTGAGCAGTGAATCAGGAGCTCAGGGATCATCAACTCAGTGTCCCAGCCTTGCTTCCCTGCACTCAAACCCCTCCTACTGCACCATTCCTCTCAAAGGAGTCTTTCAGTATTGTGGTGAGGCCCGGTTCCAGGTCAATAGGAGCCCAGAGATTTAGAGGTGCAGAATGAGTGGGAACAAATGGTTTGTTTGGTGAGGGCTCTGAAGTAGCTTTAGAACTTCCATCAAACTGAAGGTATTGCTGACTTAGAGCTCTTTAGTGTTCCTGCAGCAGAACTAATGTGGCGTCGATGATGGAGGTGCTGAATCTTGCCACTTGAGCTTGGGCGGAGGCGTTGAAACAAAAGTTCATATCATCTATTACTTGTTATTGATATTATAAAACATATTCATCATGTCTCAACAAAATACCACAGAATGTCTAGGCTAAATTAAATATGGTGACACACGCCGTGGCATTTCTGAAACACAATTAAAAGGACCTGCAAGGGGCTGACATTTAAAAGTAACACATACATATGCACCTATCAGCAGAATTACCACAACAAATCCTTATTCTGGAGACATAGTGTACGAGTCTATCCAGCTTTGCGTAAAGATACCATGATGTCCATCTTTCTGCTCTGATTCATGCCATCGACAAATGCGTCAGCATGTGGAAGGCATCCCTGTGCCTTTTGTCTTGTGTCCCATCTGTCCTGAGTGACATCTCAGTGTCAATTGGGAGACATCGCCCCTGTGTGCTATCTCTGCTCCTGCCTTTGTGTGAGTCTCAGCTCCAGTCCAGGCTGTATAATGTGACTGATGTCCTCCGGGCAATCTGCCGCTGGGACAAGGACGTGCTCAGGTGATCCAGAGGCTGATTGGGCCTGGCAAAGGAGAGGGCACCGTGACCTCTGCGGCTGTCAGGTACCAAACCAGCCTGTTAATTATGCATCCGCACAACCATCATTGGAACCACCCCTCCTGCTGAGAATGTGGCATCTAGTAATGCGGACACCTAAAATTCACTGGCACCAAGAGCTCCCCCACCCTCTTTGTGTATGTTGTCATGCGCATGTGTGAATTTGGAACCATCTGTTCTCAGGTTGATCTGTGTGTGCGTTTCTACTGTGATGAGCAGCAAGAGATAGTAGTGCACAAATAGACCCACTTGGGTAAGAGTGGGAAATATACTTTTTTCTATGCAAAATTACAACTAGGGTTTGGACATTTAACTATGAATAAAATTAAGGATTGATTATAAATAGTTTGAAAAACAAAATGTTCTGTACTTCTGTTTCCATTCCAGTGTTCTATTGAGTAGAATAATTTTGTTTGGAGGATCTGTACCGGGTTGTGCAGAGGACTTAATGGATAGAAGTCAACTTCTCAAGAGATGATGTCATGTTGTTGTTCTTCAGACCACAGCGCCTTCCTTGGTTGCAGCTAAGTACTGCGCTCCATTGTGACAAAAATAATCAAGTCTTGACAACTTGCAACATTCTAAACAATCAATTCACTGATCATTATATGTTATATATAATAGTAATAGAATATATAATATAATATCTGTGACGGATAATGCATTTTTGTCGGATACAAGTATAAAACAAGTGCATTTCGTCATTATCCGTATTCGTGTTTAAAGACAACACAAACAAACACACAGCGACCGCCTCCCCCTAAACCGCAAACGGAAGCCACAATACAGGAGCTTAGCGGTGCCTCATTCACGGTGCGGCAACCAAGCGTCCATACAAAACTTTGTCTTTGTCCTTGTACTGCACTACTTTCTATCCAACTCCATTGACGAGTATTGCATATATTACAAGCAATGTCTGTCAGCCTGTCATTAGTGTGCAGATGACTAAGCAAATATTGATGTTTTTACTTATGTGCCCCGTCTTCTTCTTCCTCCTCCTTACTAGCTTCTGATGATCCCATCTTATCTTGCTTAAACGGCCTCCTGTATGCTGCTCTACCCGCCTCTTGTTTGCGTGGGCTTCAGGTAGGCTAATTTCACTGCTTTATCACTGTATTCAGACAGGTCCAAATGAGTTCTGCGCTCCTGATTTAAATGAAGTGCTCTGTGCGTGTGTGTGTGTGGCCTATTGTTAGAAGCACTGCCTGCCAACAGCGTTTTTTTTTAAATGCATAAAAGCCTTGTTTCAGATAAGCCATGTTTATTATTCGTGCTGACGTTGCTTTTATGACAGGATGACATACGAGTGTGTTGTCGTGTGTGTCTGTGAGACATAAAGTCCATCAAAACAACAGCCATTTGGCTGAATTTTTAAATCCTGACAGTGAAAATTATGATTTGCAATTAGCGAGATGCAGCAATGAACAGACTCAAGGACACCCAGTTCTGGTCACAATATAACACAGATCTATCAATTTACAACAAGGTTGTCAAACTCAATCACAAAGGAAACTGTTGTGTTTTCAGGCTGGAACAAAATGTTTGTGATGTGGAATGATATTTTTGTGGACATTTTTTCCATCTCTTTGCTTTTCATCTGATTAAAAAAAAATATTGTGTTCGTCATTTAAATTTAAACTCTGTGATAACCTCTGAAGCTGTCAATGTATCCTGACTACTGATTGGATGAGCCAAGAAAAGGGAGGGGTAGACGGCTGTGGACATATGACCATGGTTGTTTTGGTGAGGTCGTTTATTTCAATAAAGTGGCTGTTGATTAGTCACCTTCTTGGTATTCACCAATTGCATTGTGGTTGCCGCTTGCAGAGGCGGTCTAGGGAGAGGCGGTCGCTGTGTGTGACTGGCCAATCACAGAGCGTAAAGATTGAATACATAATGATAATTGACTTTAAACATGAATCCGTATAATGACAAAATGTACTTATTTCATACTCCTATCCGGCACGAATGCATTATCCGTAATAAGTATCCAGCTCATCCCTAAGTATTTGTATACACTTTACTATTGTACACATTGTACTTTAAGAGACTGTGTTTAAATATCATGGTTGCAATACAAGAACTACTAATTTGTCAAATGTTTATTTATGCACAGAAATTGGCAGAAGTGGTGCAAATGCTTGTGTTTTTGCACAGTGCACACATGGTTTGTGTACAGTGTACTCATCTCTGAACTACATAAATGTTGCTTGCAAAAGGTTAACAAACTGATGCTGTTTTTCCAACATTATTCCATATTACTCGTTTCCCTATTGTTGTTTTGGTTGTGATTTACATGTGTGGTTACACTGAACACACACTCCACCTCCAAGATCGTCTGAGGCCTTGTTTACACCGAGCAGGGTATTTTTATTCATTCATTCATTCATTCATTTTCTACCGCTTATCCTCATGAGGGTCGCGGGGGATGCTGGAGCCTATCCCAGCTGTCTTAGGGCGAGAGGCTGGGTACACCCTGGACTGGTCGCCAGCCAATCACAAGGCACATATAGACAAACAACCTATGGACAATATGGAGTCACCAATTAATCAAACATGATTTTGGAATGTGGGAGGAAACCGGAGTCCCCGGAGAAAACCCACGCATGCACGGGGAGAACATGCAAACTCCACACAGAGATGGCCGAGGGTGGAATTGAACTCCACCAGCGAGGGTCTCCTAGCTGTCAGGCAGGCCTGCATGCTTTCTTGACTTTTTGACTTGACTTGACTTCTTCTGGACCTCCATTGAGCTTAGTGTAGATTTTACTCATTGTGTTCCAAGTGCTTTTTATAGTTCCCTGTTTCCTCATGTCTTGCGCTTTATTTCCGATGTCAGCATTGCGTTTTGTCAGCTGTTCATTCATATAGACCTTTGTACCTATCAGCTTCTTTCCCTGTTTCAGCAGTGTAACTTTGAATTCCCTGTAGGTGAAATTAAGGATGATGATAGGTGTGGTGTTGTTTCTGCCATGTCGTGGGATGCAAGTTTCGATGTTGTTGACATCTACATCCATCTCCTTTAAAAAAAAAAAAGAAATATCAAATGCATTCATTGTATTTGTCATATTTAGTTGTCAAATTCATTTAACATTGTTAAAATGTAATATTATTTGGCAGACATTAAACAGTGCTTATGACTTGTAAGGACTTGAAAAGGTCAATCCTATGACTTGACTGATTAAAGACTTGAGGCATACAAATTTCCCCACTGAGGGACGAATAAAGGCATATCTTAATGATTTGCCAAACCTCTGATGTTTGGCACTTTGGAGAGGTGTTTTCTTCACAGATAAATCCCTCTTTTCACTGTGCAGGACAGATGGCGTACAAGTTTGGTTTGCTGATGTCAGTGTTGTGGATCAAGGCGGTGGGGTCATGGTATGTGCAGGTATATGTTACGGACTACAAACACAGGTACATTTTATAGATGGCATTTTGATACCATGACAAGATGACAAGATCCCGAGGCCAGTTGTTGTGCCATTAATCCACGGCCATCACTTCATGTTGAAACATGATAATGCACAGCTCAATGTTACTAGGATCTCAAACACTATATCCGAAATCTGAAAAGATTGCAGTTCTTGCGTGAACAGCATCCTTACTGGAAATTTTACCCATTGAGCATGATGCTCTGGATCAGAGAATACATTCTACAACAGCAAGTTCCAACATGATAAACGCAAATGAGATGTGTTGGCACTGTGTGAGACAAATGGTGGTCACGCAAGTCTAATCAGCATCTTGATATGCCACACCTCCGAGATGGATGAATTATCTTGGCAAAGGAGAAACACTTGTGAACAATATAAAAATAAAATTACACAAAAACGTGTTCTCCTCATGAAAGATGGAAGCAAAAGCAAAATTCTTTCAATCTATAGTCAGATTGAGGCTTGAATGTATGGATTAGATAACAGTCAACTGGAACCTCATTGGGATTTAAATATAATTCTACTGAAATAGAAAGACTGTGCAAATAAAGCAGCAAGACCACCAAATATTTAAACATGTATTATTTATAAAAGCCTACCCCAGGTGTCAAACATGTGAAAACTGTACCAACGCTGTCATTGTCACAGCCGGTAAATATATGTGTACCCATATGTCAAATTAAACTTTTTCTGAATCCCCAGGGGCCCTTTCTTTTTACCCTTAGCCATCATTGTTGATGTTACTCACTGAGCTATTTCTGCCTTTCTAGGGTGGCTTTCACCTTGTAATCTTTTGAGAATCCCTAGTGCAGTGCGCATTTTCAACAACAATATGAGTACACAAACACCGCTACACAAATACAATATGTAGCACAAGATGTTGTTTTAAGTGCAGTTCCCCTTTCATGAGGATTTAAAAAGCTGCTACACTCAACACTCCTACCTCATGCTACATTTTTTGGGTTAATATTAGAATAGTGAGGGCATAGAAGTTAAACTAGCTGCCTTTTCTCTTACAGTTATATAATTCATTTTGAAGCAACTGTGGTTTATGGACAAAATCGGTTCAGTCCGTGAGCATCAAAACCTCTGGACAAGATGTCATGTTTTTCACAAGATAAGATACGCCTTTATTAGTCCTACGCAAGACACAGGCTGGGTTGAGGAGAAAACAAAATAGGCCCCAGCTGGTTACATAAATCATTAACAAATAGGTGAACATTTACAGTTTTACAGTTATCACTCACTTCAGCGCAACTTCAGTCTACTGCGCTTTTTCAAAACTATAGAGTAACTACAGAGTAACTGTATAACTGTGTTAGTTAGCACAGAACTACAGAGTCAACCACTGATGATGTTAGAGATGGTTGACGCAGCTGGAGAACACTGACTTCCAATTCTGGTTTCCAAGCTAAGACGCTGCTAACAGGGACATTTTATAATTTTAAAAATTGGTTACAAAAACGGGCGGCACGGCGGTCGAGTGGTTCGCGCGCAGACCTCACAGCTAGGAGACCAGGGTTCACTTCCACCGTCGGCCATCTCTGTGTGGAGTTTGCATGTTCTCCCAGTGCATGCGTGGGTTTTCTCTCACATTCCAAAAAACATGCTAGGTTAATTGGTGACTGCAAATTGTCCATAGGTATGAATGTGAGTGTGAATGGTTGTCTGTCTATATGTGCCCTGTGATTGGCTGGCGACCAGTCCAGGGTGTACCCCGCCTCTCGCCCGAAGACAGCTGGTATAGGCTCCAGCACCCTCGTGACCCGTGTGAGGAAAAAGCGGTAGAAAATGAATGAATGAATGGTTACGAAAACAGTTGGACTCGTGCAGAATATTAATAAGATGACAAGATGCACTCCCAAATGTCTCGTCTCAGCTACATAAATTAAAATGCATTTGGAAACAAATGAAATTCCTCTTGGTGAACTAAAGGCAAAAAGGACTTCTCTCTACATCATTGTTGTATTAGATAAGATAAGGTTGACCTGACCTAAATAACGCTTGTATTTCCAATCATGCCAACATCAGTCATATCAGTGGCCACACTGGCATACTTTACACTGATATGGTTTACAACTTGTGTCCGGTAAATTACATTGTCCTTTTTTCTAATGAGAATCCAGATATAAGAATCAATAATCTGTCTGCATGGCGATTTTCTGAAATGAACACTTTAATTTTATAGCTGTTTAATGTTTAAATGCTTGTGAAGTGGTAGGCTAAGACCCTCACCCAGGAAGTTAAAGATGACTTCATTTTAAGCCCTCATAGGAATATCCTCAATGTGTTTTATATGTCCCCCTCTAAGTGCTCTCACTGCTGTCTCAATATTGACAAATTGCTCTGGTTAATGGCCCACCAATCTCTTTTGAATTTCAAATGTGTTTCGATAAATAACAGCATCCAATTGATTGGATGACCAGACAGTTTCTACAATCTTCTTAAAAGGGGACCTATTATGCTGTTTTGCACTTTTCTGAGTTAGAATGTTGTATTTTGTGTTAAAGTTTCAGATAATGAAGTTTGTGCATTTGGAAGTGAGCCCTAAAAGAAGTTTGTGATGGCTCAAAACGCTTGTTTTGAAAAGGCATGGTAAAACCATTCCTGTGTTGACATCACTAGTCCGTCCCCCAAGTACTGCTTCCCTCAGCCTCCCCCAAGCGCTTGCTAGCAATGCCTCGAAAGGGAACACCGCATTTGTTTACAATTCCTAAAGACAGTAGTTGGAGTTCCTGATTCCCTACCAAGAAATTCCAAGAAATGCATTTTTATCCGTCAACGGCATTTCACACCGGACTGTTTTGTGAACAAGGGCCAGTATGCAGCTGGACTAGCCTACAAACTTGTTGAAGCCCTACGACTTTCCAACATTACTTCATCAGGAAGAAGAGTCAGAATAACAAGCAGTAATTAACAGTTTATCAGTGTCCTAACTGTGTTTATTTTGTGTCTAGTCATGGACAAAAAACAATTGTCTGTGTAGCATTATAGCATAGAAGAAGCGGGGTTGCTAATAGTTTTTTTACACACTGGTAGTCCCGCAAAACACTTTACACATTACCGACGCTGTTAAGCTGTAAACACTAAAATGCTAAAGCTACTTACCATTGAGAGACTTGTTGAAGTAACCTCTTTTCTTGAGAAACTTTGTGTCACAATCTGCATCGCTTCCTGTGTGACAGTTTTGTGTTTCACGTTGTCTGCCTTAGTTCCTGCTTTCATGCTCTTATTTTGTAGTTTTTCCTGTGTTGGTCTGTCCTGAGTTGCGTCACTTTTACTTTCTCCTGTAATTTGATTGTTGTATTTAGTTCAGCTGGGTGTGTCTGCCTTTTGTTGGTGCATTGTTCATTTCTACGTGTTGTATGCCAGTGCTGCATTCACTTGTTGGAAATAAAGCCAAGCTTTTACCTGCACCTTCCCTTCATCTCTGCATCATGGGGTCGCGTCGCAACACCGACATGCTGTACCGTGACACTTTGTACTGTCTAGTCTCTACTTCTGGATTAGATTCAGGATCCAACACATACGGTTGTATGTTAAAAGCCCCTACATTTTAAAAAGATAAATCACCGTTTATTATCAACTCCTATAAAGTTGGCAGCACAAACTGGAAGTCTTGTATATGCACAAAATCACTGTTCATTATCAGCTCTCATACCATTTATTAACTCCTAAATTGTTAGCGGCACAAACCTGAAGTGTTTCTATACCCTTGGCATTGTGACCAACCACAGCAGAGTGGGCGGGCCCTGGGTGGAATACATTAAAACAGACCGTTTTCGCAGGAACCACAAATTCAAAGAAATACAGCTGGAATAGGTGCAGATTCTGGAAGAACTTAAACGCTTTGTGGGCTGGTTATCATGTGTAGTTAATCTGTAGGAGTCCACAACTCAATACAAAGAGCTGAAAAATGAGCAGAAAAGATCCCCTTTAATGAAGCAAAGTGCAATTGTATTGTATTAAACGGTATTGTTTAAAACTAGAGTCGCACATTCATAAGGACTTGGATTGGGGACCAGATGGTCACAGGTTGAGGACACATTGTAGACGAAACTAGGACTGTATGCTTGAGATGTGTGCTTCATAAGTAAGCACTATCAAGGTGCCCTTGAACAAGGCACTGAGCCCCCACACAACTAATTAAGATTTCCCAATAAGTCTTTTATTCAACTGTGTTGAATTTGTTGTTGCTTGTCAGAGGTTAATCTATTACTGAATCCATCAATGATCCAACCACCCAAGCACCATTGATCCATCCATCTTTTCTACTACTTAAGATGTCCAAGCCACAGTAGAAAACGATGCATCTACGTGTCCCAGGGGGCATGGATTCATACATATTATTAATTATTATCTTTTAATCAGGGATTGGCTGTTTCATGTAAACTTGAGCAATATCGCCTAACCAATGGAGATGAATGCTGATAAACACTAACCATTTAACATGAATATGTACATTATTGACAAACACAGTATTAGAATAATTCTTGAAGAGATGACGCAAATCACACTAGTTGTATATTTCTATAAATGGCAGTCGTATTCATTAATTAACAAGCACACAGTTCACATGCATCATCACATACAACTGATGATGTGCTTTTGCTGGAAATAAAGAATGCATTGTGTATCCATGCATTGTAAATAGCGTTATAACCCCATCACTAGCTATGTTGAAGATATAACATTCTATTCTCGTGTTTCCTCTGGTGCTGCCAGCCAACATCACTAGTAGAGACAGAAATAACAGCGATAATTTGATTCAAATATTTATCCCCCGGGGACACAGGAGGAAGTGCGGTATTGAGTACAGACGTAAGCAGTATCCTTCCCCTTCAACAAGTCACTCAGCTAATGCTCTTATGTCTGTTACACATGTGTCTATTTGCTTTTTTCCTGGCAGACATTAAGCATATCGCTACCTAAAAAAATATTTTTGTACATAGCTAAATAAACATCACCTGGAGTAACATACTTGTTTTCAAGGACAGGTGAACCTCACATTGTTTGGGGTTTTTGTAGGTTTTAGTTCTCTCCCATACATATACATGGGCATGCACACATACGCACACACACCAGGCCAGACCACTCTCTGTTGGTAGAGATTGAGCAACTCATCAGAGCCTGTTAATTACATCGTTCTCTAAAGGGATGACAAGTTAAGCTTCTCTCTTTTCCTGCTGGGGTCTGAGGCGTGGAGGCAGTCCTAAAATAATCTCAGTGATCCATAAAGTGGACAGACACATCGCTCATCAGTGGTTTAAACTAAGTAACTATCTCCACCGTCTGTCAGCTCATACAGACGTATAACTGAAATCTCTGTGCCAGCTTTCACACACTACTCTGCTCTATTACAGCGTGAACAATGACAAAATTACAATCTGTCAGAGTCACCGACAGAAAAGAGATATTAGTGTCTTGTCGGAGCCTGATGGAACAGGTTTTTTTTATGATCCTTCATACATTCATCCTCTGTGATTAGAATTAAGTCTGCATGATAATGACTATACAGCGGAAATGTGTTTGCTCCCTTCCCGATTTCAGATCATCAAACTAATTTAAATATTAGGCAATGATGACACAACTGAACACAAAATGTTGTTTTCAAATAAAACTTTTTATCATAAACTAGGGCTGTGCCTTTTTTACGTATTTCCTTATTTCTAAAATCACAAATACTTAAATTTGCTGATATAGTTAATCTTCAAACAGCTAAAATAATGCATAAGGCTAAAAACAACCAATTACCTAAAATGTCATCCAATACTTCTCTACAAGAGAGGAGAAATATGATCTCAGGGAAGAACTACATTTGAAACACTTATATGCTAGGACTACGTTAAAAAGCCATAGCATTTCAGTATGTGGAATCAAACTATGGAATGGATTGAGTAAGGAAATCAAACAATGCACAACAATGAGCCAATTCAAGAAACAATACAAGCAGTTGATGTTTGCTAAATACAAGGATGAAGAGTCTTGAACCAGTCATGATGTGCTATATATATCACTATATTGACACTTACTATGGTACCCATTATGTCATTGGATGCTCATATCACCTTGTACTTCCGTACGAGGTGCATTATTATATATATATATATATATATTATGGAAAGCAGGAAGTGAACAAACTGATTACTGATTGTAAAAGTACCAGATGGAGGGGTAGGATTTAATAAGCTTCCTACTTCTTTTGGACATGTGGAACTGTGAACTGATTACATGATGCACTCAATTGTAATCTAATTCATGTTCAAATGAAATAAAACCATTACCATTACCATTACCACTAACAATAAGTATGGAAGAATCATTTTTAGATATCATTGTGGTTCGGGGTACATTTCACATCTTGGTGGTGAGATCTGTTTTTGTGCCTGGTGGCTCTAGTCTTTAATGACCAATAAGGTCGGAAAAAGGCCGGAGAAAAGAGAGTGTCCAGGGAAAGGCAGGAATATAAACAATCACACAATGCTAACAATGCTCATGACAAAAGGTTCTGTACAAACTTAACAAGGTTTTCATTTAATGAATTCCTACCATCACATCCATCTACATTGCTAAATGATCCAGCTTTTCAGCAGCTATTTATATTGTCTAAGTATAAGTTCAACAACCCCGTTTATCTTCGGGGACTGATTGTGCCATGTGGCTGGATCTCCACTGGTTGGATATTAATTGGTGTGATAACAACAGCTTTGACTAACTCCCTACGTAAATAGTCCAAAGGAGGCCAGTTCAGATCAGATACCTTCACAGTTGTCTGGTGCACATACAGCTTATCGACAATCTCCTCCTTCCACAAACAAAATCAAAACAAAATCTGTTCAATCCAGTGTGTTTCCTGTAGCCCAGTAAATACCAATAGCTTACGGATGATGTTAACTGGTGTGGAGAAGATGAATGCCCCATTCGAAATTCTTCAACCTCATTGCCTCTTGAGCATTAGTCATGTAAACAACGCTTGCTTATTAATGGTAAAAGCTTTCCCTAATGATCCACACCTCGCATGAGTCTGAATATCAAGTCAGGACATAAAGAGCAGCCATAGATCATCATAATAAATGATAGGAAGCTGGTAAAATGCTTGGGGAGGAGACCTGTCCTGATTCGTATTCACTCTGTTTCTCTCTCTGATTCATATGCTGTTTGGCTCTAATACATCAAGGCTGTATTATTCCTCCATTAAACTGACATGTCTCTGGAGCATATTTGTCAGACACTTCTATATTTGAGATTCCACTTTTCCTCAAGTCCACTGCAAGTACACACACACACACACACACACACACACACACACACACACACTAAAGTTTGCAGAACAATCTAAACATGGAGTCACAGTTGGAGTTTTACTTGCATCCCAAGATGCTTTGAATCCTGAAGGCAAATCCACTGGGAATGCGAGTAATTTACAAATCTAATCAAATTTGTTCAAAAGACCCTGTATGTGTCTCTTAACGGGTGTTCTAATATCTGGCTGACATGATCGGTCCCCTGAGAGAACCCATGAAAGGTCTGTTGTTTTTATCACGCTGCATGGTTCAGGAGAAAATTGGCATGACTGTGAATTTGTTCTTGTCAAATGTTGAGCATTCAAAAGCCAGCCAGTTGTAAATAAACAAATTCACATCGGCGTGCTCTGGCATACTAACTAGCTTCACTACAAAGCAGCTCATAATGGGGTGTGATTATTTTTATGGCGGTACTGAACACTCTATGACAACGATAATTCTATAATGAATCAGAATTGTACCTCTAATTTTGCTCTAATTGCCGTCACTTACGCACCACAGCCACAAGCATGTTGCTTTTTAATATGTGCAATCATTGTAAAACAGCAACCTGTTCATAACACATCAAAAAGATACAGAAAATGCCTGAGGGGAAAAGGATGAGGGGGTCATGAAGAGAGAGGGGTGGCCGTAAAATGGAAACATTATCCTGGCTGCAGGTGGACCTGTCCTCCATGCCTCTTACCTTGGATTATTTAATTCACTCATTAGCGCTGATGGGTTGGATGGAGAGGATAATGGATGGCTGACTTCAGTCGCTACCCTTGATGCTGACAGACACTACCCAGCATGCATTGGTAGCAAACATGCAGTGAACATCGCCCAAGATGTCGGTGAGTAGCTACACTTACAGTGTGCGTGACAGAAGATGTGATTGACGGCCACCCGGGGAGTAGCAGACATGATGACATTCGGGGATGATAGCTGAATGTGCTGCTTTTTCTCTTGGCCTTTAATGTAAGCACAACGGCACTAGTTGAGCTTTGTTTTGAAAGACTAAAAACATTTTGTGAATAAACTGAAAAGAGGAGCGATAGTGGCATACTAGATAGAGTGTGTGTAAGTGTGTAAAAACAATATGTAGTCGTCCCTTGCCAGTTCACAGTTTAAATTTTGTGGCTTCACTCTATAATGTATTTTTTCCCAAAATATTATAATCAAGACTGCACGGCGGACGAGTGGTTATTGATGATTCTACCCTTGGGCATCTCTGTGTGGAGTTTGCATGTTCTCCCCATTCATGCGTGGGATTTCTCCGGGTACTCGGGTTTTCATCCCACATTCCAAAAACATGCTAGGTTAATTGGCGACTCCAAATTGTCCATAGGTATGAATGTGAGTGTGAATGGTTGTTTGTCTATATGTGCCCTGTGATTGGCTGGTGTCCAGGGTGTACCCCGCCTCTTGCCTGAAGGCAGAATAAATGATGAATAAATGAATGAATATAATAATCAATAAGTCATGCTGTTTCGTGGTTGAATACAGCCTATTATTCATAAAAAAATTGCATATTGAAGCAAATTTAAAATGCCTAAATCAAGCATTTTTAAACATAATAATGGCTAAATTAACTCATTTATACATACCTAATATATACACTGTATCAGGCATTCAAAAGACCCATTCAAATATGCTGTAAATAATGTGTATTATGCTACAGTGGTTACTAGGTGCTAGTAATCTTACTCTCTGTCATGACTTTATTGCCCGAACAACAGGCTTTTATTGCAGGTTTGAATCATCTCACAAATACAATAATCCCTAATAACAAGACGGGATACTGTTGCAATCATAACCCATGACAAAACTGAACACTAAACCACCAAACTCACTTCCTGTCTGCCTGCCATTCAGCTTCCATATGGAATGAATTTATAGCAACACAAGCCTTATTTTTATTTTAAATAGCTTATTTACTATATTGGGTAAATGGAGTGTAAAGGTGACTATATGCCCTCATAGCCCTCATGTCTCGAGGGCTCTAAGAATTAAAAAAAAATATTAAGATGGTTGATTTCAATGAGGAATCCTACGTAGTCGAATTCACTTATCCAATTAATCAATTGATCATTATACTATTTATGATACTATTTTTCTATCACAGCTCTTCTAATAAGTGCATTGTTTTAGGTCATATTTGTAAAAACAGTGATGATTCATTTAAGCACCCACTCAGTAGAAGACTTATTGTAAAATGTGATGATTCCCACAGGACGCGATGGACCGTTATGTTGACTGGCTTGTTCATGAGGCTACCATTAAACAACAGCTGTCCGGCCAACACTAGAACTCCTGATGACCTGCACTGTAAGATATCATTTTCCCTACTTGGTCCCCCCCGACATCTATCCAAGAGAAGCGATTCCTTCTCAGGGCTCTGATCAAATAACCCAGTTTCCTCCTTTGTGCATTACTCACGAGAGAGCTGCTTGCCAAAGTAGTGGTCAGGATTATTGCTTTATTGGTGGCCAGAGGATGTCATCTGAGATGCAGCCAAGGTTGCCAAGCTTTAAAAGCCTGTTGCCTCTCAAATTTCCAAAAGTAGTCCGATTTGCTAGCCATAGCAATAGCATTAGGCAGGAGCTGAGCCAGGCCTGCAGCTGAGAACACATAAAACCTTAGGCACCGTTTCCTTAGTGGAACTAGCTCTTTCCGCAATCCCCTTCCCCCACTGTATGCTTCAGTGAGCAGGGCCTGGATCTGCCAAGAAATGTGTTAGAGACTATGCCTATAAGTGCTGTGATACATATAATTGTTATGCGCTATGTGAGGACAGTGCGTATTAGGGTCACTATGTAAGCAATGTTGAAAAAGGAGGTCTCTTTGTCACTCAAAGCTCAAAACACTCAGATCTGCGGCCTCCTTTCAAATTGGATTTTTGTGGTTCTTACTGTCATTGAGTGAGAAAAAGGATCTTACAGCGTCCATAATATGGCAAAGCACAGCTGAAAGTGATGACTCAGTATCACTTTGTTTTACCCTGGAGCCTCAGCGTGACCCAGGGCTGTATCGTAATAATAGCTCTGTGTGACAGCATAGCTGCTCGACTCAGAGCAAATAGTAGCTGACAGTTGTTCCTGTGTGAGGACCTGTGGGCTTAAGCTGCTGCTGCTGCTGGAAGCCTCTCTCTCCATTGTGCTGCTGTTCACAATACCACTGAAAGACACTGGTTGATGCTCTGAGCCACGCTGTTGTTGTTAAACTGCAAGGCAGAGCATTACCAACAATACAGCCAGGTCAATGCACTAGCTGGGTGGAGAGATACTATAGCTAATGTCTTTGTGGCTCATGCTTAGTTCTACAATTTCAAGAAGAATATTTCCACAACACTGCGTTAAGTCAGAGCCCGCCAATCACATGAAATGTTGTGCCAGGTGCGCGAAGGCCCCTTTAATCCCATACCCGCACTCCCGCTATGGGATAAGGGGGGATCCCAAAGCTAAAAAAGAGCAACGTGATTGACTGCAAGCTGGCCAGATCTGTTAGTTTTGCCGGGATCATTGTTTGAAAGAGTCATTCTGTGGTTGCAGGGTCGGGTATCAGGACAGGCCAAACAATCACCCCACTGTTTTCTGCCACAGAACACACAGAGTAGTCTCAATTAGTTGCTCCAGTCATCTCTCTCTGCTGTCACATGATCTGGGGGCTGTGTAATAACACACAGGGTGCAGGGGCGGGTCCGGTCAGGAAATGAGATGATCCATGGCTGACAGCTTAGACACAGCAGCCACTTATCTGTTATTACTCTGCTGAAAAAACAATCTCACTCGCAGATCTTCGGGCTTCAGTGTGTGCATATGTGTTTGCATGATGTAAAGAAAAGTGTGATATCAAAACATATCGCATATTAGAAGATAATAGATGGCAATCTTTTTAATGTGTCATAACTCCTTATATGTGAAGCTGTAAGCCTAAGCCTCTTTCACACATGAACTGCGAAAGTGAACTCAGCTGATTTTTAGGCCAATCACCAACTTCTAGCGCTTAAGAAAAATCACCGTCATGAAGAGTTGCAGAATTGTTTGCACCTGTGTTCTCAAATCAAGAAAGTTGCAACTGCTTTCAAGCTGCTCCTAATTAACTACCCCCCATCTAAATGCTGAGCTTCAACCACCAACCCTACCCCCATTTCCCACAGAAGGATTTGAGTCTGCAGGATCATGTGCGAAGCGATGAGAGAAAAAAAGTGAGTGGAGGAAATTCAGAAAAAAGTCAACTATAGGAGATGTTGAATAAATAAGTGTTTTGGTTAAAATCTGCAAAAAACTGCAGACCGTCCTCAAGGCTAAATTGTTACTCCTGCACTAAAAGTGCTACATGCTCCCAAATCCGGACTGATGTGGTACTCATCCCCAAATTTTGCCCAGACTTGCAAGTACGGCGGGTTTGGACCAGGGCTTTATAGCCACTGCTTGACAGATGATCACATCATGAGCTTCACACTCACCACACTCTGCCAAGTGCTCACCCCCAAATCCCAAACCAATCTACTGCTTTTCAAAGCGTCCCCCCGTTGAGACATATTTTGAGGGATGTTTTGCAGGGTGAAAAACTTTTGTCACTCTCACAAAGACAGGAAGTCCGACACACAGCAGACATGGTTGTTCTGAATGCTGCCGGGGGGTCGGAGGTGATCTGCGTTTTAAAGCAAGTAGCGGCCGATATCGATACTGTGCTTTTTCATCCAATCGGAACACCCATAGGAGAGTTGCACGACTCCGACATAGAACTTTGAAAGGTTCATGACAGCATCGTAAGACATGACATAGTGACTACACAGAAGCATAAACTAGCTGGAACCACAGCAGAAGGATAAGGATAAGATTTTACCAAAAAGTGCACCAAAGTTCTAACTAACTGTTGCTGAACCTAGAACAATCATATTATCATAAACCGTTGCCCGCCCTCAAACAATGAACATCAACATCTGTTGTGTCTCGCTCTCAGTCAGTGATTCGGATCTTCTCCTACGGCATATCCATTCCCTAACCATCTTGCTGAATATGTCGGTATAATCAGCGCTAAAGCAGGATGGGGAATTTAAAAAGGAGCACATAAAACGAGAGAGTGAGACTTCCACTTAAGAGCGCTGGTTCAAAGGCTGAGACTTGCCTCTCCCGTTGGCTCCTGGCAGAGTGTGAGATCAAAGTTAAACGCTGAGCAACAAATGTGTGTTTCTGTCACTGGTGATTTGTCTGTGTGTTTGATCAGCAGCCCTCCTTATCTCTCCGCCTCACTCTGCTGCTAATATGCAGTAATGGACTGCCTTTCATGAGACAATAGATGAGGGACCTGATGTGAACGATGAGCCGGAGGTAAAGCACAGCGACTTTGTAAGACATTTTGACTCCTGGAAGTTTGCAAACTACGCACAGTCCTCATCTACATGCAGGTTGACTATGAATAATTCACTCCCACATGTAATTTTACACTTTCTTGCGTAATTTGACATCATGTCCAAATTGAATCACTGACACCTGCTGCCTGCTTATCTTTGCACAGACAAGATCATAATCTTTAACACTGATAATCACTTTCTCCCTTTGCCTGCCTCAGTAAGGGTTTATCACATATTTGTACTAAATAAACTCTATTATCTTAGTTATTAAGATGAAATACAATAAACACATTTGTTTTGTCTTAACATTGGCACAGTGACTAGTACTTTGTGAACTATGTCCACGGATTAAGGTAAGGAGTCACTTCCTATTTCCCAACGCAAAGTAGGAACATCTGCCATGATTACATTTATATGCTCGTTGGTCTCACCAACAATTGCTGTTGCCTCTGGGTACAGATGCCCTCACACTTGTGTGTCTACTAGACTGGCCCAGACAGGCATAATGGCTTCCAGCCGCAAATGTGAGAAAGTGATGGTGTGGGGCTCCATTTCCTAAAACACCAGTATGGCCAGTCTTGTTTAACTATGGATATATAACGTTTTACTACGTGTGTGTCTGTGGGGAGGTGGCGGCAGCCATGGACCGTGTTCTTGAAAGCACCCTGCTGATGAAATGACTCTAGTAAAGAGCTGTGTTTAAGATACTAAACTATTATCTATTATCCCAATTGCCTGCCCCTACTGAGCAACCACCTTTGTGGCCCTGGTAAGGAGAGATCCAATGACACCAGCTGGTTGGCAGGGGAGCACACTGCAGCCTAACGGGATTCTCAAAGTCCACATCCTTCTTTCCTGGTCCGTTCTGCCACATGCTGTGCACAGCTGGACAAGTAGTTGATTAACATTGTTTTCTGTCCGAGTGTTAAGATACAAAGGAGGATAGGTTTATTGTTGTTTAATTAGAGGTAACAAGTATTGATTATGGGATTGATGGTTTATTAATATGTCTGTACTGTACATTATATAGTGTTCAGCAGGTTTATGTACATTAAGATGGTTTGTGGATTGAATACATTTGGATTGCTGTACTTGTATATTTTCATTTTATACCGCTTATCCTCACGAGGGTCATGGGGTGCTGGAGCCTATCCCAGCTGTCTTCGGGCAAGAGGCAGGGTACACCCTGGACTGGTTGCGAGCCAATCCCGGGGCACATATAGACAAACAACCATTCACACTCACATTCATACCTATGGATAATTTGGAGTTGCCAATTGCTGCTAATAGCCGTTTCCCACCATCTCTTCTTGAACGTGGTTGAATCGTCAAGCTGCATAAGCAAGGCCTCTTGCAGCGTGCCATATCTGCTGATGTTGGACGCAGACATTCTACATTTTTTTTTAAAGATCCTGAACATTAACCTATTCTGGTGCCATTTCAACCGATATCAAGGCCTTCTCACAAATAGGTGCCACCTTCAAATAAAAATAAATGTAATACGTACAGTGCCTGTATTGTCACACAGTACGTAATTTACAATACACTCTATTCTATTTAAACTTTCGATTCTTTTTAGCTGGCCGTCTAATATGAATAATACCCTACCAAGTTTGTTTGCTTGTGCCTACAACAAATATTTGTGGAATAACAGACTAAGTTGAGCTAATTTATTATTTAGGTGACCTGTCCAGAGCACTTGCTGAATTAAATGATGTAATTGTGCACCTTGTTTGCTCAGGGCATCTTCAAACCTGTTAATATTACTGCATTAGACCGTTTTAACTCACACTCACACAGCTTATGACGATGCTCTCGGATACTGTAATATTTCTAAAGGTTTTTATTGTGTTGGGTTCTCCTCCACAACTGAATCCTCTCTTTATTGCACTTTTTTGGTGTTCTGTTTGGAGGCAATAACGCAGTGAGTGGTTGTGTATTAGAGAGGATGGAGAGGATGTTGGCGGGGGGGTGGGACGGAGGGGGCCACACGCAAACATGAGCTGGAAAATACAAGGATAAGTGCAGCTGAGCAAAGTACAATATGCAGTGACTGGAGCTTAATGGAAAATTTGGCAGGCTGACTGGCTAAATTGAACTAAAACTACTGGCCAAAGTAGGGCAATAGATAAGAGTATTAACAGCGAAAAAGCCAATATGATTAACAAGCAGGAACATTCATAAGACCTACACATGTCCGTCATGTCTATGGCCACTTTTACAGTATATTCCTCTGCATGGATACGTATAATCTGTGAACCTCAGCAGGACCAAGTGTTAGATGTTCCGCAGCAGTTTTCTGTGAGGTTACAATGTATTTGCACCCTTGTCCCTGATGTCTTTGATGCTTGAATATCGCCATGCAGGACCTTTATCAGATTTTGGAGTAAACTGCGTGTCTGGTTGCAGGACGCAAGCGGGCAAAGACAGTGCGAGTCCCTGGGGAGGATAAGGTAACAGGTGGGCCCAGTGCCATTCACAAAGGTCAGACAGCACAATACTTGCATCTCCCGCTGGTGCTGATAGCATCTTTTGTGTGTCTGCTCAGCCCCGCTCCCTATTTCACTGCTCAGCGACTTTACATCCAGTTGCCTCTGATTGTGTCTGCAGAACAGCCCCCGGATCCAATATCGCTGCACCACTGTAAGACAATTACCCGCTTTAATAACGGCCGTCATTACTCACCCAGTGGATAGAATATGAATTACGAATTCAACATTTGCGTGGTGTGTCTTTGCGTGCATGCGTATAGTGATGCTAGCATTTCCAAATCCTATCATCATTCACCCTTCATCATTAGCAGGAAGTATTTTATGAGTTTTGTTTCATAACAACCTTCAAAGTTCTCCTTGATGATATACTGTAATTTTTATCTTATATAATATTTTTTGTGCCTATGTTTGACTTATAGAATGAAGTGCCGTGACTACAGTCAAGACAACAGCAACCAAAAAAAGCATCATTTAATATCAAGGTAGAATTGTATAGTTCCGGAACAGTCAGAGTGCATTTTCATTGGCCTGGGGGACCATTGCTGGCCATTCATGGCGTGCAAAGAGCCATAACGCTGAGAGAATGAACTGGAAGGAAAAGGAGCTGATAAGTCATTTATGAGACATAAATTCTTAATAAGCATCATGATGACTGAATACAGACTGAAAACACACAGCACCATATGGCATATGAGGGGAAAAAACAATAGATTAGTATCATTTTGAGCAGGTTTATTAGCAGGTCTCAATCTGGTTTATACATTAATTGCAACGTATGAATGACTTGAAAACAAGGATGAATATGCTGCAAGTCATTTCTTCACAAGTCTGTATAAGTGTCCTCATAATATTACTATGATAATGTGCTGCAATTTTACAGTACAGTAAAGATTTAAGGGAGATGAATCTGAATTATGAGGACAATGAAAGATAAAGAAGGGACATGCTCACTAATTTTATCCTAGGGGCCCCTGTGTGTCTCAGCACTTGAACACCACAGAGACTGCAAAGAAAAGCAGCATTTTAATCGCATTAGATATAGGTATCATTGTAAAGGTCTTTTCAAGCCCTTCTCAATGATACCAGTTGTTTTGAAATTGACTCACTTAGAATTTTTTGTTGCCACAAACCGACTCACTGTTGTATATAAAGACGTCCGGTTTGTGCCACCAACTTTATAGGAGCTGATAAACTCATACAAAATAAACACGGTTAGGACACTGATAAACTGTTACTTACTGCTTGCCCTTCTGAGTCTTCCACACAACTAAGTAAGGTTGGAAAGGCGTAGGGCTTCAGCAAGTTTGTCGGCTAGTCCAGCTGCATACTGGACCATGTTCACAAAACAGTCCAGTGTGAAATGCTGTTGATGGAGTAAAATGTATTTATTTTGTTGATAGGAAATCAGGAACTCAACTCCTTGTGCCTGATGGTGGCATCTTTAGGAATTGGAAACAAATTGCCAGCAAGTAAACAGCAGAGCACCACTTGTGGGAGGGCAAAGATTCTATATATAAGGAAGTCCGCCCCTCTGTGACATGACAATGGAACGGTTTTCCTACGCCTTTTCAAACCGAGCGTTTTGAGCAATCCCAAACCTTTTTCAGGGCTCACTTGCAAATGTAAACGTCATTATCTGAAACTTTGGCATCGTTTAACACGAGAAAACAACATTCTAACTACATTTATAGGTCAGAAAAGTGGAAAAGCATAATATGTCCCCTATTAATATAGTGTATATCACTGTGTAAACTGTGCACTTGATGCTTGAGCAGGTGTTTTTGTACTTCTGGAGATTTTACAGAGCGAGAGAGAAAGAGAGACTCATCGCACTGGGTCAGAGGATTGCCTGACTGTAATAATTGATCATGGTATAATCATAGCTCAGTCACTCCAGGCTCATGTGCCCTCCTCCCTTACGACAGCAGTAGTGCTCGCTCCGTCACTCTGATATGAGCCAAACTGGCAATTTGACTTCATACAGCTATGCCTCATCTTCTGAGGAGCTCTTGGAATAATACAGATTCCAAGAGTTTCATTTTTTCAGGCTAATTTAAGAGCGTTTTTCACATTTTTATCTATGCCTGTTTATGAAGTGTGTCCCATCGGGGCTGCCATACACCAAGAGATTAATGAACCCAATTTGCAAAAGTGACCTTTTGGCTGCCAAAGCACTGCTGCAGCTAAGCTTCTTAAGGCCTTCTTTTGAAAAAAAAAAATGTTATAGCAAACCATTCCGCTCATAAACCAGGGAAAATAAGCAAATCAGGACTTTGAGTCAGATTCAGTATTAAAGTACTGATATGGTCTTTGGATTCCCTGGTCAAGTGAGGAAGCCGCAAGTGTGTCTGCCTACCATAGCATTGGACGCTGAGTTGGATCATGGCATTTTCAAGGAAAATGAATAAGTGGCTGACATTATGAGGCAAGTAACTTTTACGCATGAGTGCTATTTTCCTTGAAATGTATTTTTGTCTTATTCCATGAAGTCATCATAAAACAGGTGTACTACTTACAATATAAGAATTCATTTATTTTCACTCGGCAGGACGCAGATAGTGGTAACAATAATCGATTGACTGCCGTATTGACAGGTCACATCATTAGGTACACCTCTGCAGTAGCCGCATCGGACACTAGCCATACATAGCCTGTATGGCTATGGTCAAAAAATATTGTGACAGGCCTAGGTATGACCGTTCATTGAACCTTTGCTGTAGGAGGTGCAATGTTTTTTTTTTTACCTGGTTACAGATCGTCCTGGTCCAGCTCCAGCTACACCCTCCCAAAGGTACTGGTGTCAAACTCATTTTAGCTTGGGGGCCGCATGGAGGATAATCTACTTCCAAGTAGGTTGGATCGGTAAAATCATGCTATATTTTGTGCACCACGATTTTAATAAAACAAATAAATAATATGAATTGGGGTTGGGCGATATTGACCTAAAATAAAAATATAATTATTTCATATGATGATATGAATATATATGTGTGTGTGTGTTACATAACATACATTTTAGCATTGTTGAATTTGTATGACAAAACATTTTGTTGGTGTTGTCATCTTCAGTGCTTTTAGCAAATATTATTATACACACTACATGATTCTTAAATATTTCAATATGCTCAGAGCGTTTGTTTGTGGTTTCACTTTAAACAAGTCTGACAGCACATGCTGGGAATTAAGGTTATTTGGTGGTGCGCGGCATGCTGTGTTTGATTGTATTTAGGAAGTAGAATGAAGTTGTTTTTTAGTGGACAAGAGCAGTCTGTTAAGCGCATGGTCAGTGGGTGAGGACATTAGTGACCCCCTCCTCATTCACATGGCATGCTCATAGGAGCTGAGGCTGTCCCTTAGCAACCACTGAAATGTTTAGGAAAAATCTTGTGTGTGGTCATGCACACTTGAAGCAGAGGATGATTCTAATTGGGGAAATGACCCACATATTTAACTCTCACGGCCCATGTATCTGGTACTGAACACCCCCAATAGCTGGGTGTTGGGACCATGGCTGAGAAAACCATCTGCAACGGCAGCAGTATGTACCTTTACACCACTAGGGCTCTAATTTCATGACGCAGCGCAAGGTGACGCAGGGTGGCGCAGCGTGGTAATTAGGTACACTGGACTGCACTGAGATGGGTGTGGCGGCGCACCATGGGAGGTATCCACCTTTTCAGCTTGGCGCTGTGACAATTTTGTGACAAAATAGTGTGCCAAGGGTGCGCTGAAAGCTTGCCAGCTACGACCCGGTATATTCAAAGCACACCCTGCGAAATGGTAAATTGGCTGACAGGCGCACAGTGCGGACACATCACCAAAACCTCACAGGCAGGTTTTTCAGAGTGTCAGGCACATTTCAATGCAACCAGAAAACACTATTTAATGTAACTGTCTGAACCAACATGTACACTTTTTATAAATTGTCCCATCACATCTGGTGTCAGATCAAAGACGTCCCAAATAATGGGAACTCTGTCAGGAACTAGTGGACTGGACCGGAACCCAAGATGCAGAGACAAAAATTGTTCATGCAGGCAAAGAATGTTATGAAACAAATGTTTTCTCAACAAGTAAAGTACAAACAAGGAAAAACAAAAGCACAACAAAGGGAGCAGTCCAAGAGAATCCAAAAACACGGTAGTAAAAAGGCTACAGGCGGTACAGTCCTGCTCATGTAAACGCAATGAGAGGTGTTCATTAGATTGGTTAAGATTACACTCGCCTGTGTTAAACCCTGTCACGCTCTCTCCCCTCCCCATTTGCTACTTGCGGCGGCGGGAAGAACAGAGATGTGGTTGCGCAGCGGTGCGCTGGACTGCGCTGCTCACAAAAATTGCAGAGTGCGCTGGCCACACCCTGTTCCTGCGGCAAATCTTGAATCTTCTTGTATCTTGAATTTAGAGGGGAAATCTGCATTGCCAATTATCTAAAGCTTTTAGCCTTTGCCTGTCAATAAAAAAGCTAAAGAACACATAAATGTCATGTGCTGGAATGTCCTCACGGTGTTTCAATGTGTCCTCACTTTGTGGGACTTGGTCACAGGGGAGGGGTTCAGGCCAAGAGAAAATGAATTTGAGACAGGGCTGGGCAGTGATAAATGGAGGAGTGTCTAAGACAGACTGAAGACAAGGGACATAGAAAGAGTCCTGGGAAGAAGTTCAGTCTTGTCCAAGCAGCACTCCCCTGCCTCATTTCCTGTTTACACACAGCAAAATTTCTGATAATTTCACAGCTCTCCTTTGAGCAGCCAATGAAAAGGGGCAGCAACTCACCCTCTATCCCATGAGGGTGGTTGCTATCATGGGAAAATGCAAACCTTTGGCATCACCAGTGGGTTACCTCTCCACATTGCATTTCCTCAGAGCAAACAGCGGCCCTGCGTAATGCCTGTGAAATCTGTGTGTGCACAAGGTTCAGGGTGCATAGTTGGGATTAAATCAAACAGGATCCCTCATTCAAGGGGTCCACTCTGCAGTGCAGGGTCTGTTTACATTCATGTGTTTCTTTCAGTTTAGTCCAGTCAGAGCGGCTCTCTTTGTTTGTTGTGTACTGGTGAATGTATACACCATTGTTTCTTATATGTGGACCGACGCTGCCAGATGCCAATTGCTTCAGAAACCTCCTCTTCTTAATCAGACAAGAGGGCACAGGGAATCAAAATGGCACACGGCCACCCACTCCCATCACAAAAGAAGGAAATTGTGAAAGGAGGAGCATTAGAAAGGGGCATGCATGAAGGAATGGAGTTGGAACCAGGGAAATCAAAACATGACTTTGCCTGAACCGTATTTCAACAAGATTGAAGAGGCCCAGTACTTTTTATGGTGCACTGATATATGTAAACTAGTTCTGGTCTTGGTGCTGTCCATCTCTCAGACAGACGGGCCTCTTTAGCCTCTGTCCCAGGTGTGTCATTACACAGCCGCCTTAACACACTCCGACTTATACTGTAAAATAGTAGTGGGCCATGCATTTTGGTACCTGGGCCTTCAGTAGGCCAGCCACAATTTTTTTGCTTGGCACAGTGAAAGTCAACATAAAAAAAAATAATAATGATGATAGAAAACATATGCCACAGGGTTTCAAAGCAGGGTTACTCCTGTAGCACACCAGAGTCGCCACACAGGAGTTTAGAGTGAGGGGAACGCCAACTTATTAAATAGGATAGTCACGGCCGCTACAAGATTTTACTACATTCTACAATATTCTATCAATAATAATATTAGTCCCTTAATCTTATTAATCTTTGGATTCATAGTCATCAATACGCCCAATTCACATTACTGCAAGGAATTTAGTGACTAATTTCCACCTTTTATGTAAAAACATCTACCCACCAGTCAATTTCCTCTGTCTCAGTCAACCAATCAGGACTGGGCCTGGCCTGCCTCTTTGCTCTGATAATCCAATCAGGAAAAAAAAAAAAAAGAAAAAGAAATGTGGGCCTGCAAGGGCTGATATTGACCAAAACTCGATATATTTAGTTTGGATATCGATATATGATATATACTCCCATATTTTTTTTTTCCACAAAGTGAGTTTAGACAAAATTCAAAGCCAAATGTGCATGCAAAGTTTTATTAAAATGTAAACAATCTTACAGAACAATACAGTTGAAATCCCAGCTAATAAATCCCAGCCTCATTGCTGATCGTGTGTATGTGCCCCTGGGCAGATAACATTGATATGGCAACATATGAAATATGATTGGACACAAAACCCCCAACAACGTACACATACAATACTGGAAGCACTGCAGCCAAGAAACATGCTGCAAAATGTCAAATGAAGCTAACAGACTGGTGGAAATAAATTATAATAACTACAATTTAATATAATTTTCTAAAATTTAAGTTTGAACAGTGCAGTAGGTTAGTACTTTTGACAGAAAAAAAACACTTTATAGCAATAGATGGAGTAAACTGAAGTGTTGGAATAGCATCTAACCCACCCACGATGGTAACCGGAGACATTCTGGCACTTTGTTTCAGAGGCAGTTCCTGTGCCTGTGCCTTGGTGTTAGCATGTGTGACAAAACTGTCACTTCTAAGCAAAAACAGCAGGAATCCCAGGTACCCCCACTGATATAAAAAGGGAAGCAGTTGCAGATTGTTGAAATCATGTGTTGCATGGATTGCTCAGACTAACAAAAGGAGACATTGGATTTGCATAGGTAGGTAAATTATAATATAGAAAATGTACAATGTCTGTTACAAAGTCTAATCTCATTGGGATAGTCTTTCTGCATAAGACTTGTGCTCAGGTAAAAAAATGCTGACAGCAAACAAGTATCTTGTTGAGTCGTCTTCCGTCTGTGAGTGGCGCTGAGATGTGCAGCGAGTGAGGCGTCCTGTTACGGCATTAGAAAAATATAGCATTTTGCATTAGATGCTACAATAACAATAACACTGTACCTTGGTTAATATGCAAGTCGGTTATGTAAATGGGCACTTTTTTAGCTTTCTTTGTTAGGGCTTTAGCGTCAAAATAGGGACCATCCATGACGACCATTGTTGCAAGTAGTTGCAAGAGTACATCTTGCATTGAAGTTGGCAGGATGGAGGAACGGTTGGTATTGCCTGAAAAACTGCAATCTATTGTTCTGACCAGTCTGCACAATGATATGGGACATATGGCAAGTGAAAGAACTCTTGAACTATGTACTTTCAAAATTCTTCTGGCCCTACATGGCATCTCAGGAAGAAGCCAAAATCAAAACTTGTGATTGCATTGGCATTAGATGCAAAAGCCTTCCAGAAAGTCAATTTAGGACCACTTGTCCTTACTCTATATGGATTACTTGTTTACACATTTTTGTTTTTACGGATCACTATACTAAATATACAGTTGCAATCCCCACTCCAAATCAAAAAACAGTGGCCAAATGCCCGTTTGAAAATTGTGTACTATGGAATACTGGAATGTCTTCACTCAGACCAAGGACCCGATTTTGAATCCAAGCTCATAAAAGAAATCTGTAACTTTCATAAACATGCTTTTAGTCCATACTATACCTGAGCAAACCCAGTTGAAAGATTCAACCGAACACTTCTCAACATGGTGGGGACGCTGGAGCACAGAAAATCACCTGGACGGAATACGTATGTAAAACCATTACAGGCTGGTTTTACCTCATATGAACTCATGTTTGGTCAATCCCTATCCCTTCCAGTCGACATAGCATTCGGTTTGCAGAGTTAAGAATCTGCTAAATCTGCTCAAAATAACGGTTTGACCAGTGAGTAACGCCATCAAAACTGGAAGAAGGAGTCAGAGTACTTTTGAGTAAAACAGAAACTCAAAGATAAATTTGAGCAAGACATCTATATGGTTGTGAAGAGGGCTGGGGATCTACCAGTTTCGGGGATCTACTGGTATAGGCTCCAGCTTACACGGGACCCCAAGATAAGAGGTAACAGAAAATTGATGGAAACACAAAATTCGAAAAAAATAATCAAATTGTTGAGACATAGAGAAGGTTTGGGATTAAATAAATAGTATTTCATCCTACTCCTTTTCGGACATGGAAAACTGTGTAACTTATATTACTTCCTGTATGTTCCTTCATGTAACTTGTTAAGCATATCCCAAGTCAGGGGTCACCAACGCTGTGGACCACTTAAGGCGAATCAGAATTGAATCAGAATTGCTTACATTAATGTATTTTTTTAATCGTCTTATACCATCAAAAATTAAAACAAAAATAACATATAACATATAACAATAACATCACTTAGGACCCCTGTCCTAAGTGAAGTCTTTTGGTCAGGTGTGTGTGGTAGTGGTCCCGAGTTGTATTATTTTCTAGATTTTGAGAAATTAAAAGTTTTGCAAATCACGAGGGACAATTTGAAGTGTTGCTCTGACTTGAGCGTATTGATTGCTCTCAGCAAACAGAGTCAACTACTGGGAGACAGCAGGGGGGCTCGGCTTTTGTTATTCTTCTCATGCTGATTAGTTTGTGGACTTTACTCCAGATTCTTTTTTCCTGTGGCCCAACAGTAGGTCCCACTTTCTCACAACCATCAACAGACAGCAAGTTAGGCATCTGATGAGTGTCGGGCATGGAGGAGAGTCAAGCGAAAACAATAGAAAAGGGGAGCACTTCTTAGCTCTGAAGTATCTTGTATATATTCCCACACAAAATATATGCACAGATACAAGTGTATCTATACACACACACACACACACACTCAGTGATGCTTGGCCACCGGCCAACATCTCCTTAAGCTTGAAAAGAGCGGTTGAGTAGCACTAGCAGGTGTAGCTGTCTGAGGGAATAGCAGACAGCGCACTGTGCCTCTGTGTGACAGTCCCTTATCCGAACCCCTCAGTCTTTCCATCTCAATGCTTTCTGCCAGAAAAAAAACATCATGCAAAAGACCAAGTCTCCCCTCCTGGGGACCCAGTGTCTGCACATTCACACATGCAAGTTAGTTGCATGATTCATTTTAAGGTTGAGGAAAACAATTGTTGTTCCTGTTTTAATGATCTCCACTAGGAATCAGCCGGATACTCGTTATAATGGAGTATCCGTTAGATCAGGGGTCTCAAACACGCGGCCCGCGGGCCAAATGTTGACCTCACAGCTAGGAGACCAGGGTTCAATTCCACCCTCGGCCACCTCTGTGTGGAGTTTGCATGTTCTCCCTGTGCATGCGTGGGTTTTCTCCGGGTACTCCGGTTTCCTCCCACATTCCAAAAACATGTTAACAGGTTAATTGCCGACTCTAAATTGTCCATAGGTATGAATGTGAGTGTGAATGGTTGTTTGTCTATATGTGCCCTGTGATTGGCTGGCGACCAGTCCAGGGTGTACCCCGCCTCTCACCCAAAGACAGCTGGGATAGGCTCCAAGCACCCCCCGCGACCCTCGTGAGGAAAAGCGGTAGAAAATGAATGAATGATATAGTTCATTTATGTTAATGTTGATATTTATGTTTGACAGGGTGCAACCTGGATTGGTAAATCGTGATCACGGTTCATAAGGCTTGGAAGGAAATGGTAAATAGCAGCAGTACAGAGTGTCTCTTGCAAAAAAAAACATTGGTTTCGATGATAATATTGATAAGGATCAAACAGAATGACATTGAATACTGTCTCATCAGTAGTGCTTTAGTACTCCAGATCAGTGTTAGGGTGTACTAACACTAGGTTAATTGTACTGTGTTTGGGCCCCACTTCACACCTAAAGTCTGGCATGTGTGGCAAATGTGAGTGCTCTGATCCTTATTCAAATCCTTTGGAATGATCGGAAAAGGTGGGACAGGGCTCTGCTCAATTGAATGCACAGACAATCGTCATTGGATTAATGCCATTGCTTCTCTCACAAGTAATCTGATACTCAATAGAAATATCAGAAGGACTCAAAGTAAGACTGGAAATTTTCCAAAAAGAATACAACAGTATGGAAGTGATGTGGGACAAGGGAATTGGCTGAAGCACAAATGTTCCGTTTGAACACTGGCCAGTGGGAGCAAGGAGACGGAAGGAGAAGCATGCCCACGTTTATCACGGTTTGAATGTCCTAGTAAGAGTATGCCTTTAGTCATGAGACTTAGACTTGCATTTTAACTAGGTTAATTGGTGACTCCAAATTGTCCATAGGTATGAATGTGAGTGTGAATGGTTGTTTGTCTATATGTGCCCTGTGATTGACTTGCGACCAATCCATGGTGAACCCCGCCTCTCGCCCGAAGACAGCTGGGATAGGCTCCGCAACCCTCGTGAGGATAAGCAGTAGAAAATGAATGATCACCAAGATTCAAGAATTGTGTCTCAGATCAGCAAATTCTTTGATGCCATCTATGACTGACTGTTGCAAACCAAGGGAACATAACATATTTAAAGGGGCCACAGGAGGCACGAAAATCAAGTCACCCAGTTTATTAATGAATGAACAAAAAAAACGACACTAGTATGCCCAATGTGACAAAAGAATACGTCCTGATGTGCCGGCGCAAACAAACAAAAGGAAGGTGAGGAGAACAGGCCAACCTCGACAGGGCTGTCATTGTGTCACCTCACCGCTACCCCTAAATGAAGAAGACACAACTAAAACTGAAAACAGGACAGTCGGTCACACCAGGACAAACAAGAAGCTAGAAGTTACAAAAAGAAAAAAAAAAACGCCAGGCTGCTGCTCAGCGTCACGCCAACAGCCAGCAATAAGCAGCTGAGTGTCCGAGGACTATGGCGAAGAATTGGGGACGAGCCTCCTGCGAGTGAACGCAACATGAGCAAAGCAGGGAGCAGAGAGAGAGCGCACCTGCACATGTTTATATGCACTGGAGAGGGTGGGGCCAATCAGCTGCTTCCTGAAAAGACAAGGAAAAAAAAGTACCCACCCATCATCACATTCCACAACAACATATTGGATGTGCGACTATGGGAGGATGAGCCTGAAGGAAAATGACTAGTTCACACAATGGCTTGCTTAAACCACAACCAAGGGTGCGATCTACAGATAAGTCGATAAAATCAAGCGTGAGCATTGCCCAGGGTCAGTCATTTTGGTGTGGACTGACTGGACCAATTTATTATCGATCTTCTGCTTCCATCACGCTTTTGTCCATTTAGACTATTATTGTTCTTCACAAGGACTGGTTTTGTGAGCCAAAAGCATATTGAGTGGAAAAAGTCAAAAAAAAAGTCATATTGATTGTTTTATTGTAACACATTGGTTGTTACAAAATAACAACAATAATACAAAAATAATAATAAAGAATTAGAATTGGTTGAATTTTGGAACACCTAATCCCAATACAGGAATGTCTGTAGATGCATTTGAAAATGAACACACCCAGGTCATGTAATCATTTCTAGCTTTGAACATTCAACCGTTCATTTTCTGTAGCGCTTATATTCACGAGGGGTGCGGGTGTGCTGGAGCCTATCCTAGCTGTCTTTGGGCGAGAGGCGGGGTACACCCTGGACTGGTCGCCAGCCAATCACAGGGCACATATAGACAAACAACCATTCACACCACACTCACATTCATGCTTAATATCTCATTCATTCATTCATTCATTCATTTTCTACCGATTTTTCCTCACGAGGGTTGCGGGGGGTGCTGGAGCCTATCCCAGCTGTCTTTGGGCGAGAGGCGGGGTACACTCCGGACTGGTCGCCAGCCAATCACAGGCCACATATAGACAAACAACCATTCACACCACACTGACATTCACGCTTTGAATACTCATTCTGAAATATTTTCTACAATGAACTGTTTATCTTGAGGTAATAATTATATACCTACGATAATTTTACATCTAAATTCTTCAGTTATTTTGATGCACTGTCTTCCTTGAAATTGCACAGCCTGTAAACAATAGTAATCACTAGTAAAGTAGTACTTGAGGAAGTTATCATTAATATCCCATGCTGAAGCACAGGTTGTATTAGTGGTTGATATCGTGGTCATCCAACAGCATTTGACCTGCCTTGACAGGTCATCACAATATAGAACAAGCTGCATGCTATACCCTGGAGACAGCATAGATGAGCTATGCACATTCATGAATACCGAATTTACAATTATCACATTCATATTGGAAAAAAATGCAGTAATTACTCTAATTATACTGGATGCCTAAATGTGTAAGCAAAAGGAAATAATATATGAGATAATATATGAGAAACAGAAACATGTATTTCATCTCTACACACCTGTCGGAGACCCCACTCTTCCTCATTTGACTCAGTGATGCTTGATTCCATTCTTGTCATTTTTTTTGTACCAACATAAACAAATACTTCAAACACTGAAAGGAAATAATAAATAGCCTTTTATCCTCTTACTCGTCCAAACATTTTGCAGTTCAGTATTCAACAGCAGTGTATCACTAAATTTAGTATGCATTAAACATGCTTATTCATGAACGCGACCACATTTTACCAGCTTGTTTTGATCTAGATGAGGGATTGCTGATTGTAATTATTCATAATGTCTTCTGTTTGTATGTTTGTAAGGGTTTTTTTTTTGTCAGGCATGCTCTGCTGAACACTACACTGATCTGTGACACACATTTACACAAACATACAAACACACACGAGCTGATAGAGGCCAAGGCCTCTTTGTGATCCTTGTCGTATGCTTTAAGCTTTTTAAAATGGCAGGATTATTCAGTATCCTTTGAGCAGATTGAGGTAACAGATGCAGGTGTGGGGTACATGTGCCAAAAGAACAAAATGATGGCAGCCCGTGATAGAGAGACCAGCTTGGATGCAGTGTAGCCATACTCACTGATTTATCAGAAGTAAGGGCAGTGCACCTCTCGCTTTAAGCTGGTCAAACTCTGTCATGCCACCAATCTCAACAAGCCCTGTTGATCTATAAACCCACCCTTTTGTATCTGAACGGTCCAATGAGTTTGTATTACCTTCTCTATGCCAATCACTCGGTATATGCATTAGTGAAACTACTACTATCTAATAAACAAATGTGTGATATGTCAGGTCATAATTTGTTATTCAAATAGTGAATAACAGAGTGATTTGTCTACCAGGAAAAGCCAAGAAAGCATGCCAACTATGAATGAATATGTGAATGCTGTATTGTAATATGCACATGAATTTAAAGTTGATGACTTTCAGTGAAGCGCGCAGACCTCGCAGCTAGGAGACCAGGGTTCAATTCCACCCTCGGCCATCTCTGTGTGGAGTTTGCATGTTCTCCCCGTGCATGCGTGGGTTTTCTCCGGGTACTCCGGTTTCCTCCCACATTCCAAAAACATGCTAAGTTAATTGGCGACTCCAAATTGTCCATAGGTATGAATGTGAGTGTGAATGGTTGTTTGTCTATATGTGCCCTGTGATTGGCTGGTGACCAGTCCAGGGTGTACCCCGCCTCTCGCCCAAAGACAGCTGGGATAGGCTCCAGCACCTTGTGAGGAGAAGCGGTAGAAAATGAATGAATGAATGAATGACTTTCAGTGAGATAGCTATAACAAAAACGTCCAAATGAAAAGTAATGGGTCATCGATTTAATAAATGCAATAGCAAATATCTATGCTCTTCTAAAATAATGTTGTGTCTGACTGCATGTGTGTGTGTGTGTTTAAAAATGGGAATGCAGTGGTAAGAATGGCCAGAATCTCCCCCTGGATTTGATGAATCCTTCATAGTCCTGAGAGCTTTATGAAACATGTATGATAGACGTCATTTCTTCCTGCTCCCCTATCATTGTCTCCACCTCTCTTTTTGCCAGCAGCATCGACTACACTGACAAAAGTACTGGGACACCTAGCCAACAAAAAGAAAATTATACAGATTTGTCCTTCCTTGTAGTCTCAACTCTTCTTAAAAAGAGTAAAATAAATAAAATATTTTGGAATGTGTCTGTAGGATTTTTTTTTATCATTCATCCAATAGATCATCGAAAAGGAAGAGGTCACTGATGTTGGACCTGAGAGATACGTAGGTCTCATTTAGTGCACCTCAAAGGTCAGGGCTTATCTACCCAGTCAGGTGTTTAGGGTAGCTCAACTAGGAGGTAGATCTGGCACTCTAGATGGTCTTTGTCCCCCCAGTCTGCAACCTGGAGTGATTGATTGTGTATCTTTCAATACTTTTGTCCAAAAACTGTAGAAGATTTACTTTGATTAACTTTCTTTTTTACACTTTTTAAAAATCTTTTTAACAGCCCATGCTCACAATCTAGAATCCCACCCGTAGTATTGAATAAGTCCAAAGCCCATGCATATGCAGTTTTCTTGCACACTCATACCCATGTATCAGTATGAGCTCTTTATGATTTATTTACAACTCAGCAAAGCCATTTTCTTATGTCAAGTTTTATGCATAAGAACACACTTGAACTCACACCAATGTGTGTACACAAACATGTGCATTTAAGTGCACTGTCAACAAACAGTAGATCGTTCTCCCTCCCATCTGCTGAGCGTGTCAGTTTGCCGCAGGCATTAAGACACCTTCAGACAGTAAACACACACACAGGAGAACACATGCACATACAAACACGCATGCATATTCACACAAAGTCACCCCCAACAACAAACACACACACACACACACAATGTTCAAAACTGGAGCAGACAGCTTCAAATCAAGAAGCATAAATTACACCATTTTCCCATAGGAGACCATCCAGAGGAAACATTTAAATGAGATTCAGCAGAGTGAAAAACAGTTTTCAATAAACGTGTACCAACAATTCCCCAAAATAGTCCAGCCTATCAAGGATTGTGGTTGTTTATCGAAAGAGTCATTCTCTTTGATGCTGTTGCTGTGTAAACCTATATTAGCGGGGGAACGTACAATAAACCATCAAATTTAAGGTCAAGTTGAATCTAAAAATGGTGCAAACTAGTTCAAACTGCCACACTTGAAAATACAGCCTATCTGATGTGTTAATTACGGCTGAGAGCCGAGTCAACTCCCTCCTCACACAATATCAGCAATATTGTACCATGATGCATTCATGGAAAAGTATACCAGCTCCAGCTGTAATGGTAATGGTGAACGCTTACTTTGTTTGATCTAATTCCATTCTATATATGGACACATTATTCAGTTTGAATCCTCTTTTCCAAATGGAAAACTTCTGAAAATGTCAGCTCAGCTATTGGACATCACAAATGTAGACCACTCTGTCCATTAGTTCATTGTATGGATTTTGTCCTCTGGGATATAGACAGCTCTTTCATTCTCTAAAATCAAAAGCACCCGCGCCCTAATCTAACCTTCAGTTTGATTAGTCCCAAAAAGAGTATTACAAAATATGTTAATTAGCTTAGCATCACAAACGTTTTTGCCAGCACAACATAAATCCATGCCAAGGCCATTGAAAACTTGATACATTTCTAGAAATATGCATAATTCTCCTACAACTAACTGGTTAATACAGACTAAACTGAAATGGTAGTGAGGAAAAAAGCAGACTGCCTTCAAATTTGTTAGACTGAAAAAACACTCCAGTCTGTAGGTGGCAGTAATGGGCATTATAAAGATGGTGCCAAATACCCCCAAGCTTTTATCACCACTGCTCTATCTAATGGATCTGATGGGTGACTGACCCTCGTGGCTTCAATGCAACCAGACTGTAATGGTATGAAGTGATCTACATCTGTACCAGGGGTGTCAAACTCGTGCCATGGAGGGCCGAGTCACTAAAGCAGGTGATTTTAATGATTAAAGGAGCTCGTCAATTAAATCATCTGCTGGAGGAACTGGTTGGAAAAAAAACTTGCTGTGCTTTGGCCCTCTGTTGACAAGTGATTTAGACTCAAAATGTGATTTCAACTTAAGTTACTTGGTGTCTTGAACGCAACCCTTTATAGCTAAGTATAGCATGTTAAGTGTGATTAATTGTTCTGCTACTGTTAAATTTTGTGGTACAAAATTATACACCGGTTACCGTGTACCTATTTCAGCTGAATTTGGCCAAGAGGAATGGTACATACACCCTGGCCTGATCACCAGTCAGTCACTGTTCACATATATTGACAAACATTTGCATCGATGGACAATTTAGAGCCTCCAATTAGCCAACTACTTTTGGGATGATGGACGAAACCAATGAAAGTACCTGGAGAACATGCAAACTCTACACAGTACCAGGCTGAGATATTTGTACTGAAACATTCTAATCACTGCATGCTGAGGTTGTATATTTTAGTTCTATACTGTTAAATCTGGTCATCCAAAGCAACACCTTGGTGCACTTTTGTTGCTGCATCAGCCACACTAATGATGTTGTCCAAGCGGCTGTATTAGTACTGCAGTTTATGTGTCTAAGAGTGTAACACACGGATCTCCAGAGACAACTTTGTCTTTTGAAGTAGCTGCCAGCAAGTGAGTTGGATGACTGATCAGCTGTTTCTGAAACGGGGACAAGAGGCTATCAGGGACTTTAGCTCCACAAGCATAAGCAGATGGTGTTGTGTAAAGCACATGCAGTGAATACACGCGCTGGTATCGACATGAAGTCCAAAAGACTGCAGATTTAATTCATCACACATACAGTGGTCTGAAAAAGTTTGGGCACCCCTGCAGAAATTTTCAAGATTTTTCTTTATAACTCACAAGTTGTTGGGATCAGAAATTCCAGTTAAATATATCATATAGCAGACGAACACAGTGATAGATGAGAAGTGAAATGAAGTTTACAGGATTTACAGAAAGTGTGCAATAATTATTTAAACAAAAGTAAGCAGGAGCTTAAATGTGGACACATTTAACCTAGCATGTTTTTGGAATGTGGGAGGAAACTGGAGTCTGCGGAGAAAACCCACGCATGCACGGGGAGAACATGCGAACTCCACCCAGAGATGGCCGACGGTGGAATTGAACTCAGCTCTCCTAGCTGTGAGGCATGCGTGCTAACCACTCATGTGCCGTGCAGCCACAACCAGTGATTTACAAAGTAAAATCCTGAAAATTAGCAGGTTGTCCAAACTTTTTTATACCCCTATACAATAGGTGTCAGCTCTTTTTCACATCAACCCAAAAGCAGAAAACAGATGAAGAGACATGCAGTGTTTACCTAATAATGTTTAACATCCAGCATGATTAGTTATGGACACACCAGGTACTCCCCATACAGTCCAGCACGATGTGATACACAATGCTCAGTTTACTCTGTCATGCTGTTCCTCGACCCTGCCATGTTTCTTGCCAGCTGCTCTCCTGTCACACACCGTTACATGGACCCACATACCACACTAGTTACTCCACAGTGGCATCTGATTTATAGACACATGCTGGCACATGACACAAACACACAAAGACCTATATACTTTATGCATAAGCAGTTGTGCTTTTTCTTAAGTGGGCCAATGCAAGATCCAGTTGCACATGTATTATTCACTGCTTTTTCTATAATGTGTGCCTTACATCACAACAGGACACAAAACAATCAACATTGCAGATGTACTGTAGTACAAAATCAAGTACATCTGTACAATATATACTTAGAGTTAATACCAGTGACAAAATCACATATTCCGTCTTTATGGAATGATGCAGTTTTGATTCTCATGGTGGTTCATTTTACAATATCTTGATTGTTGCGGTTGCTTGCAATGGTGCACAACTGCATTACATCATACTAAGAACTACACTACACTAGAAATTCAGTAGAAAGACAGTAAGCTCGGACAAGCAGGTGCACTCCTGATCTCTGTGAGGCTATCAGACATTGCCTCACAACAGAGGTGCTGCTGGCCACTTAGCTAAAGGTGACTGAGACAGCTGGACATCTGAGACCCATTAAACCGCTAATTAGCCTGGTGGGCTTTGTGAATTTCACTGCCAGGCAACTAGGATAATAGGATATTAACAAGAAATTCCTTTTTAAAATACAAATTCATCAATGCGTCAGTCAGTTAGTTAATAATACGTATTAGCAGGTCTAAGCAAAATAGTTACTGTAGAAGGTTGTGCATGGGCTGAGGAAGAACCCATCCAATTTGGTGTAGAATGCATTTTCTGGGGGTTTTGAACATACATAAATGTATGGAATTATACTTCCGCAGAAGCAATTATGGTAGTGAGAGATAAAAAAAAATCCACAGTGTTTTTCTGTTTATTTAGCTGACACATACATGGGTAATAAACATGTTGTGATTTTCAAAGTGTCAGTGAATGCACCTCAATGTTGTCGAGTGTTACTGATGAATTGTCCTTCCCAAACTCAAAACATGTTTGTGGGTTGGTAATGCATATATATGATGTTGGAATTGCACTGCTGTTGATGTGTTCACATCAGATTAAAGTTATTAAAGAACGGCAGACAGGATGGAATGGGTGGAGAAAAGTGTCAGCCGTGATGTGTGATAGAAGAGGTTCGGCTAAAATGAAAGAAAAAGGTATACAAAACTGTGTTGAGACCAGCCATGTTTGGTCTAGAGACAGTGCCACTGAGGAAAAGTCAGGATGCAGAACTGGAAGTAGCGAAGATGAGGATGCTGAGGTTCTCATTGGGAGTGACCAGAATGGATATGATCAGGAACTAATACATCAGAGGGACATTACTTGTTAGAGGCCTTGGAGATAAAGTCAGAGAGGCCTGACTGAGATGTTTTGGGACATGTCCAGAGGAGAGATAGTGAATATATTGGTAGAAGGATGCTGCATTTAGAGCTGCCAGGTAGGAATAGAGGAAGACCAAAGAGGAGGTTCATGGATGTAGTGAAGGAGGACATGAGGGTAGTTGGTGTGAGAGAGACAGATGCTGAAGACAGGGTTGGATGGAGGAGGTTCATTTGCTGTGGTGACCCCTGAAGGGAAAAGCCGAAAGAGAAAGTCGAAGACTCTGTGTGACTCTGGCATTCGCACCATTATAACAGAGAGATGTGGCTTGACGTAATGTGCATGGATTAATTTTAACGTAATTAATGAAATAAATTAGTTACTGCCATTAATGTGTGATTATTGACAGCCTGCAGGTACCAAATAGAATACGCCTCAAAATGCAGTTTTTGCCTGACTGCCTCAGTCTTGCCTGATTTGAAATCAATCTCTACTGGGTCACAGACCTCTAGTTTGGAAAAGCCTGAGCAGCATGTCACTGGTCTATGTCAGCAATAACCAAGCATGGCTGTGACCTGACCTTGCTCCATTCACAGACACATTATTAGACTCCAGTTTACCCCAGTACCCTCCAGACTACAGCACTTACCTCACGTGTGTTACGCTAATTAAATGTCCCAGACTCCCAGGCTTTCAATAACGCCTGACATGACAGTTTGACCTGTGCATGTCAGTGACCCAGTAACCTGGAAGCAGCCCAGCCTTGTATTTGTGTTTGTGTGTGTGAGAAACACCAGCTTGGGGTGTTTTGGGGGAGGGGCAGACACCTGTCTGCAGCCCAAAGAGGTCACGTTGTTGGGGTGTGGGAACAATTGTGACTCAGCATCTCTGCTGCAGAGGGCAGCTACGTTAGCAATAGATTCATACCACGAGGGAAGCAGGCGTTTTCATATTGGGCGTTCTCTTAAGATTGATTTTTTTCCAAGACGTCTCACACTTGAGTAGTTGCCCTTGAGATTGATTTTATTTCATTTTCATCCACAGTTCTTAAACACATTATGGCCACAGTTGACAAACAGTAATTATATCTCCTCGTGTGGAAATACTACAAACATAAATCGTTTTTTACTTCTCCACTGCTCTGCCATTGAGACTAAGTCTGTCTGCAGCCATCAGGACAAGCTCAGGAAGTTATATGGATGAATGGAAGGGAGAATATATACAGTAGTTAGATGGGCTATTTCGTGGCTGGATGGAAGATGTAGATTTTATTTTACTTTACTGATCCTCAGAGGGAAAATGGTCTCTCTTTTGGGTAGATGGGTAAGTACAGTATTGCAAAAAAAGTGAGTGTACACATCACCACGTCAAGAGACAATATTACAGAAATGAAACTTGCATGTATTATAACTTGGAGTACTCGTTTTCCAGATTTATTGTAAAGTCATTGCTGTCTAAATAGCAGTGTAACGGTGCATGTATTCATGAGAGATCCAGGGGGAGATGCAGGCAAACGAATACAGTGCAGTCCATCCTTTGGCTCGTGGGGGGTCCAGGAGTAGCCAAAGCCAGATCCTGTTCGGTCATTAACATCTCCTGTTTGTGAACACTTGGCCTTTCGTGGTGAAATACGTAAATGGGCCGAGACAAGTAAATAAGACGAAAGCACTGTGTTCAAGCTACAAGCTGTAACTATTAAAGCTACACTTCTATCACTGAACTTGCATGTTCCTAAAAAGAAACACTGTTGACCACAGCTGTCCCAAGTGCAGTCCCCATTTTCCGCCTGAAGATTAAATTTTTATTTAAAAAAATAATACAATGCATTAAATATTCACAAGATGTATTATTATTTAATACACTAATTTGCTTTGTCACCTATAAAACAAAGCTTATAATGCAGGTTTGACCTACATTGGGCTGGCTTTTGCATCTTTAATGCTCAATGTGGCCTCCCCACGTCCTTTGAATTTTCTGTATGCTACATGTATATTTATATTTTTAAAGGAATTTTAATATATAAATATAAATACCTGGCTGGAGCAAGCTGTTTTTGATGTTTAATAACCATAAGTGTTTAAAAAGCTAAGCAGTCGTATGTCTTGAAGTTTGTTTCCTGACAGTACTAAAATTGAACCAAACAATGACCATGAAACACACAAGGTACGTAACCAACCCTTCTTTTGGCTGTTATGTCTTTGGGTGAAAGACAGTGGTTTCATGTGTGTTTATTTAAAATGTGTAAACAGGTTCATAGATGGTATTAAATATGTTTAAATGTGAAGTACAACTGGAGCTATGGTTAAGAAGATAACAGTGAGACATCTTCTTCAATCCATTATACTACATTGACTAGGGTTGAGTTATAAAACATACACAGAATACAAAGAGATCAGGTGAGAAGGTTAGTCCAATGAACATAGAGGAATGTCTCTGATATATATCAGCATATCAGGAGTCAGTTCTAACTATATGTTTTAGAAAATACATGACGTTTGTGTTGACTTTTGAGTCTGCCCCTGGATTTAGTCGGGGAGTTGGTTCCACAATAGAGGAGCCTGATAACTAAATGCTCTAATTTGTTCTACTTTGAAAGATTTTAGGAGTTTTAAGTAATTGTAAATTCTGGGTGCGAAGTGTTCTCCTGGGTTTACAGGGTTCTCGGAGCTCTTTAAGGACAATGACAGCTGACTGGTTTGGTTAGGTTTCATTGATAAGTACAGTTGTGTGTCATCTGCATAGCAGTGTGTTTTCTAATTATATTGTTTAAGGGGGACATATAAAGGCAGAAATATATAAGTCCAAGCACAGAACCCTGTGGAATGCCATGTCTGACCTTCAACCGTCCAGATTATTTATTAGTCATGGGTAGTGTGATGGCATTTGTTTAAATCAAACCCCACTAAACAGCTTCAGTGGATTAGTAGTAAATGATTAAACATTGTACAACATGGATAAACATGTTAAGCTTTTGCATTAGCATGTGTGTACGTGTTGCAAAGCCGCTGGCTTTACAACCGCAAGAGATTTTATGGCTGAAGACGACACAAAAGGTCACCTTGTAAAGACAAAGAAACTAAATGAAAGTTGCGTTGTAAGGGTCAAACTGCACACTGGTATTGTGATCGCGACCAGGCACCAGCAGACAGAGGATCACATTGTGTGTGAGATGCAGCTGCTCTCACGTTGGCTTTCTGCTGTTTCATCATCAAAAATGAGAAAATAGTAGATTTCATTCACTTGGCAACACTAAATATCCTGTGTTCTCGAAGCTTGTAGAGCCCCTGTACTTTCATCCCTCACTGCAAATGCCCCTTTTTCTCTTCCCTCCCTGTGGTCATCTAGTAAACTGCCCATGCTGAAGAGTTGCAAGCATCTCTATATTTACTTTATCTCCACCCTGCTTCCACCTCGGCGGCCCATGCTATGCATCTTTCATCTGTGGTGCTGGATGACCTATATTCTCATTCTGGTCCCAGTTCATATCTGCCTGCTCTCATGCTGGCCGCAGGCAGCAGCTGTGGGGTGTGGCAACATGGCTGAATTAGAGTGGACACTCGTGGCAAACAGTGATTCACATTTCAAGTAATATAGCTTGGCTTTCTGGGCACTCAGACGTTAAAGGCTGCTAAAACAAGAAAACCAGACCTTATTGTACTGGGAAATAGATGGGGATGAGGAAATGGGTTTGTACCAATGGCATAATAAATATTTCAATAGGTAACTGTTTGGGACGAGGAACTCTATTAAATAGTCAATGCTACTGTAAATGGGTCAGAGTAAATCTTATTGCACATGACCCAGTTTACCTGCTTTTTCAATAGCCCTTTGATTGCATGCTCAAATATGTTTCAGCTAATAATCTGCTATTGCGTTGCTTTTGACTACACACAGAAGCTGAATACAATGGCAAATAAGACAAACTGATGAAAAAGGGACTTTGTTTGTTTCATGCTTTTTCCTTCAGCATTAAAAATGTACTCCTACTCACATTATTCCAGGTCAATGGGTTGAGATAATTCTGTGTTCACAGCATCAAATTACTGTTGTTAGTCTTTGTTCCTGAATGTATCTGAACACTCAGCTGTACACCGACACCAACACAATCCCACCTCCAAGGTGAGATTGGGGAATTTTTGGAATCAACAAACAAGACAAGAGTTGTTTAAATGTCGGAAAGTTCAATGCTATTAAGGCTTGAAGAGAGTCTCCTATTTCAGTACTTTTGATATTTTAAACAATTCATTCATTCATTTTCTACCGCTTTTTCCTCACAAGGGTCGCGGCGGGTGCTGGAGCCTATCCCAGCTGTTTCGGACGAGAGGCGGGGTACACCCTGGACTGGTCGCCAGCCAATCACAGGGCATTTTAAACAATTCCCATCACTTATTTAGGATTTGTGTCAGGAACTTGAATACTCTGAATAGATTACTGACAACAACCATTCACCTGTTTATAATTCTTTGACTGTGTTTGGTCCACTAGTTAAGATTCACAATCCATGGTAGAAAAATATCCATAGACACCCACAAACCTAACATCTCGTAGAAAGTATTCCCACTGAAAACTTTTAAGGCGGGAATCAACTCCCTCGTGTTTTCCTTTGTGTAGAGGTAACATATAGTTCAAATAATACAATTTTTATTTCAGAAAAGGGTGTGTACAGTATGGGGATGCCTCAAATGTTTTAATTAACTTGAAAATTATATCACATCCTGTGTGGCCACCCTGCCGCCGACACAAGCCTGAAGTCAAACTTTGGTTCACACTTACTTTCATTAGAAAGTAGTATTCTCGGTTTAAAGGATGCCAAAGTTTCAGATGATGAGGTTTGTGCATTTGGAGGTGAGCCCTGAAAGAAGTTTGCGAAAGCTCAAAACGCTCGGTTTCAGAGGGTGTTGCAAAACAATTCATTCGTGATGTCACAGAGGAGCAGGCTTCCTTATGGGCGTGGGTGTAGGCGCAATGCACTCTTTGCCCTCCCCCAAGCTCTGCTTCCCCCGTCCTTCCCCAACCTATGCTTCTGTGTTTACGTAGCTATCGACGGCTCATAAAAAGTTTTTTTTGGGCTGTAAGGGAAACCACATTTGTTTACAATTCCTAAAGACGCCACCATCAGGCACAAATGGTTGGAGTTCCTAATTCCCTACCAGCAAAATAACAAGATTTTAATTAATTAATCTATCAACAGCATTTTATACTTGACTGTTTCGTGAACATGGGCCAGTATGCAGCTGGACTAGCTGATTGTTGCTGAAGCCTGACGTCTTTACAACATTAGTGGTTGTGTCTAAGTGTTAGAAGTAATACTCAGTGTCCTAACTGTGTGTATTTTGCGTAAGTCATGGAGCAAAAGCGGCTGTCTGTGTAGCATTATAGAGTGTGCACACAGGGAGCGGGGTTGCTAATAGCCATTTCCTACCACGATCAGTGGCTCTATCCGAAACACTGGTAAACACTGGTAGACCTGCAGAAAACGTGTAATGACCACATTACACCTTACTGAGAACACCAGAAATTGTGGAGGCGGGCCATGGGTGGAATGAATTAATTTTTGTGGGAAGCACGAAATCCAAAGATATACAGCTGGAATAGGTGCAGATTCTGGAAGATCTAGAATGCTTTCCGTGCTGATTATCATGTGTAGCTGCTCTATATGAGTCCACAACTCAATACAAAGAGCTGAAAAATTAGCATAAAAAATAATTATGGCCATAATTGTTTATATAATTGTTGCTTATTGTCAATCCCATTAGGCCATTAAAGCCTACAGTATATATCAAGGACCAAAGCATTGTGATTACTCTCCCCAGTTTTGTTTGCCCCTGTCCATCTCCCAGCATTATACAACAGTTGGTGCCAATCACACATGTTGAAAAATGTTTTTCATATTAAGACTGAAGACTGAAAGAAATGCATGAATTGTTTTCCCAGACGTTCATACATGTATTTGTGGAATAAGAAAAGGTGTGTAAAACCAGAAATTGGGATTACAGCGTGACAGGGAATAAAGAGCATAGCAGTGGACAGTCAAGCGACTTGCTATGGAAATGGACGTGTTTGTAGAGGCGAGAGGGCCACAAGGGTAAGAGTCATGTTGAGGGGTTAAGAAAGGGCCTGTCTAACAGTGAAGGGTCATTCCTTAGAGCCAGCCAATGTCCTCCCTCTGCCACAGACAGACTGTCTGTCTCTTCTGCACTTAGGAGTTTAGGGAACACTCAGCTCTGGTCTAGACAACAGTCAGAGATACTTGAGGGTGAGGGGGAAAGGGGAATCAGTCAAGGAGAAGTCATTTCAACCCCACACGTCCAGATTAGTCCTCCCAATGCACACATCTAAAGGATTTTAAATACCTCACACACCAAATTACCATGAGAACACTGACAGGGCAAACTTTTTTACATTAACAGCAACTCTTTCTCAATGTAATGACAAGCATACCATGTAACTGATGACTGACCAAACACCATCTATCATCGTCAACCACCTCCACTAAATGTCGTAACCTGTGTTTCTTTTCACAGATCTGATGAGGCATTACTATGGAATAAGATGTTTACATTCTCAGTTGAACCTACTGTTAACAATATGTATTGCCAGTGTGAAAGCTGGTGTATAGCAAATGTCATTCACTACTGCTCTTTTTTTTATTTTATGATATTATACTCAGTACACTTTGGTTCTCCCCACCTCCGAAAAAGAACAGTGGAATAGTGTGTCTGACATTAATGAACCTTTTCCCTTTCTTAGTACAGTTCAGCAACAGTTTGGCGGGTATTTCACGTTCATTTTCACAATGCTGTTGACAGAAGAAAATATTTTTCTTTTGCTGGCATTCACCAACTCCAACCATTTCTGCTTCAAAGAAAATTTTCTTGGAAGCTATAGCTAACAGGTGTAAACAGAGCAAAAAGTGGAAGAAGGTCCCCTTTATGTAGTGTGGAGAGTTTGTGTGAGTTGTGGCCGACAACAGCTCCTGTGTGAATATTCACTGCATTTGTTCTCTGCTTGTTAGTAAAAGGATTGAGGTGCATCTTGAGTCTCTCCTGAACCAAAAATAGCAGCATTACAGTAGTATTCCACACTGGTCACCAGGTGTCAGCAACATTATGTTGAGAAAATGGAGGCAAAAACAAGGAACTCCGTCAATGCTAACGTGAGCCAATGGTATTTTTTGTTCTTATTTATGTCTAGCATATCTTCATTCATTCATTCATTTTCTACTGCTTTTTCCTCACGAGGGTCGCGGGGGTGCTGGAGCCTATCCCAGCTGTCTTCGGGCAAGAGGCGGGGTACACCCTGGACTGGTCGCCAGCCAATCACAGGGCACATATAAACAAACAACCATTCACACTCACATTCATACCTATGGACAATTTGGAGTCGCCAATTAACCTAGCATGTTTTTGGAATGTGGGATGAAACTGGAGTACCCAGAGAAAACCCACGCATGCACGAGGAGAACATGCAAACTCCACACAGAGATGGCCGAGGGTGGAATTGAACCCTTGTCTCCTAGCTGGGAGGTCTGCGCGCTAACCACTCGACCACCGTGCCGCCCTAGCATATCTTATTCTTTATTATTATGTCATTCATTCATTCATTTTCTACCCGCTTTTCGTATGAGTGTAAAATTGAGTTGTGGTCTCCTATAGAGCAGCTTCACACAATAACCCGCACAAAAAACTTTTTAGATTTTGCAGAATCTGCACCTATTCCAGCTGTATTTCCTTTGATTTGTACTCCAGGCATGCCCACTCCCCTGTGATTGGTCACACGCCCAAAGTGCTTACTAACTGTGAACTATATAAGGAAGTCCGCCTCTCTGTGACATCACAAAGGGACCACACCTTTTGAGCCATCCCAAACTTCTTTCAGGGCTCATTTCCAAAACACGTAAACACATCGTTTAACGCAAGAATACTACATTCTAACTACATTTATAGGTTGGAAAAGTGCAAAAAACATAATAGGTCCCCTTTACATTTATGTGGATCCCAAGAATCACTAAATGCTTTGGGGGCGTGAATTGCTGCCTGTGTGGATGTACCCCCCCCCCCCGTTCTCTGTGGGGGTTTTTTTGTGCCATCAGCCTTTGCATCTGTTTGTTCGTCTTTGTGTGACCAACCATGATGTCATGTTTCTAGCCAGCTACTGTAGATGCACAGACCCACAGCAGATGAGCCACTGGTGATGATTGGCTGGTCCCTGTCGTGTGCTGATAGGATGCTGCCTTGTTCTCATCAAACAGAGCTCTAATCAGACACTTTAACAGGCTGTTTTGTGCAAACAGACAGTGCTCTGTACTTGGGATCTGGCAAACACAGACCTGCATTTGTCTGTCGGAGTTTCCATGTGAGAGCGTTCAGAGAGTCAGTAAAGGTGGTGTTCGTAAAGAGATGGAAATGGGATGTGGGAAATCTGCCTCACTCCATTTCTGTGTGGCCTAAACCTCATTCTGTCACACGAGCCTGTTGCATTTTGATAGATGATAAAGTAGACAACGTATGTGTAAGGATGTAAAATCACTTTTACAGAAATACGATGGGGATCTTTAGTAACATCCGTTAAGCACAAAGACATATTTGGACTAGATCAGCTCCCGAATCAGCCAGCGATATGGTAGAGATGTCATTTTGGCACCACACCCAATATATGTATTTTGTGTACACCCTCCCTAACTCCACAAAACATGAAACAACAGTGTTTGTGTGTCAGTAATCTAATTATTTGGGTTGTCCTTGTCATACAGTCCCATATTAATGAGTGCATGTTCCACTGAAGTATCCTAGTCGAGCAATTTGCTCAAAAGGTCAGAGTTAAGGTCAGGGTTTGTGCACAAAAGGGAGCCATTGGTAGGGGCCCACAAATGTAAATGCTGAGTCATTCTAAGAAAAAATGGGTTGGGTTGTTTGCATTTGGCTTGTTCAGACAATGCCTGCCTTTTTGGATCGATTGACCCTTTTGTTAAATAAGCATGGGTGGAGGAGCTAAAGTTAAAAGTGGGTTAAAGTGAGACAAGGTTTAAGACCAAGTGTGAGCCCACATGCATATTTGCATACCAATTTTGCTTTAATCCCTGCGTACATGAAGGTGGAATTCCACAGAGATTAATTAAAGGCAATCATAAAGAAGGGTTCATAGGTATTTGAAAGTATTGATAGTCACCTCTAAGGTGCAACAAAATATAATCTGGGTTACTCAGCAACAGACAGATTTAAAGAAAAATGTTTCTTAGAGAAAATAATTACTGCTGTCAAATGATTACAAAGTTTAATCAGAATAATCACAGATTTTTTTAAATAAAGATAACCGTTTTAATGATCCCTAGTACTTATTTATGTACTGTGAGTGTGTATAGGTACTGTACGTGTGTACAGGTATCTCTGTAGGCGTGTATGTGTGCATGTCTACATGTGCACTATATGTGTATAAACTCTTAAAGCACAAGGTAATCATTCAAACGTACTTATTTGTTATGATATGATATGATGCATGCAGAGCAACGAATAACTCCATCTCCTTCCTGCTGCGTTTTTTTGAGTGTTCGGCCCTAATTGTTTTTTTTGTTTTCATTCACATATTTGCTATAAAATGCCTTTAAGATCCCATTACAGCAAGCTGTAGTTGGAGTTATAGTCATTCTTTGTGGTATATGAAAAACAGCAGATCATAATTCAAAAATATGTAGGGAAATGGTAGCAAGAAAATGCACTGTTAATTTTTTTTAAATAGAGTTGAATTATTATTCTGGGAACATTCATTCATTCATTCATTTTCTACCGCTTTTTCCTCACGAGGGTCGCAGGGGTGCTGGAGCCTATTCCAGCCGTCTTTGGACGAGAGGCGGGGTACACCCTGGACTGGTTGCCAGCCAATCACAGGGCACATATAGACAAACAACCATTCACACTCATACCTATGGACATACCTATCGCCAACTAACCTAGCATGTTTTTGGAATGTGGGAGGAAACTGGAGTACCCAGTGAAAACCCACGCATGCACGGGGAGAACATGCAAATTCCAGAGATGGCCGTGGGTGGAATTGAACCCTGGTCTCCTAGCTGTGAGGTCTGCGCGCTAACCACTAGAGCGCCGTGCCGCCTATTCCGGGAACAATATTTTTAAATTCATAACAAATGCAAGTTGCACATACAGGAAGCCAGGGTTCAGTGCAAAAAGAGATTACTGAGACAGTCTGAGCTAAAACTGCATGTAGCATATGAGTAGCATATGCTAAGGGTAGCACACCCTTTAATTAAGCTTCTCATTGACAGGCAAAATGAAATTGCTATTGTGTGTATATCCAAGGTGACACACGCTTGTCCATCAAGATGCTGGCGTTCTTGTCCACCATCTTTAGTGTGTTTTCTTTGCCCTTGAATGTGGCAGGTAACAAACTGCATGTTTTATTACGGATTACATTCAAAGATTGTGCTTGTATTCCCAGCTGAGAATCTGCAAGGGTGTTTCTAGATTTTCAATAACAAGACAATAAAATCAGGGTAAATAGAGGGTAAAAACATCCCTGAGCACACTTTCACACTGTCAAGTTTATGCCTGTTTGATTGACTGCAGGATGTGTCATTCATCCTGTTCTTGTTTTTTTTGTGTATCGAGAACCCTTCAGCTATGTCATGAAAATCTGTTCATTTCACATTCTAATTAAGGAGCAGCCAGTCAAAGGGGGTGAGATGGGATTTAATAAGAAACAATACATTTTTTTACTGTTCCGTGAGATTGAAGGCTAAATGGACAGACTGTGAAACTTGGCACAATTATTGTCATTAATTTGTGGTACAGAACACAATAAAATATAGAACTTCAAAGTGACAAAGTTTGTATAAACAGTCCATCAATCCCACATAAATTCACTGCTTAAAACACTTTAGCCTCCATATGACAGTGAGGCTGCCTTGTCCATTTCAAGTCTTTTTCATTTGAGAGCGTTGTTGGTTGGATGGTCTCCAAAATGGTAGGTAGACATTTTATATAAGGCCTTCAGTTGCACTTGGGTCCGCAAGTGTGTTTTTATGGCTTGTAAATGTAAGTGTGTGGCTGGTCATGCAATGCCACAGGTCATCTATAATATATGAGCCCCACTCTGATGCATTTAACACTTGCTTTCACTTGATTTACTCATCTTGCTCCTCACTGAGGCCACACAGTCAGGAGATAGGGAAGACCTGGGTTCGATTCTCCACTTGGACATCTCTGTATGGAGTTTGCATGTTCTCCCTGTGCGTGCATGGGTGTTCTCTGCATACTCGGGTTTCCTCCCACATTCCAAAAACATGCATGTTAGGTTAAGTGGGGACTCTAAATTGTCCATAGGTATGAATGTGAGTGTGAATGGTTGTCTATATGTGCCCTGTGATTTGTTGGCAACCAAGGATGAGGGGGAAAAAAGATCCTTTTTTTTTATTTATTTGAACCAAAGTGACTACGTTCCTACACACCCAGAAAGGAATAGAAAGAAAAATGTTTTGAAGAGTTCTTCTGTACTGCACCCCAGGTAAGAACTAGCTACTAGCTAATTAGATGACGCCAACCACTTGGATCAGGTTATTAAAAATCAGCTTGTAATTTGGCTGGTGAGTCACTTTGAAAACTTTGCTTCAAGTAATGAACTCTGTTTTTTGAGAAAAATACAGAGAACAAGTCTGACAGATTATTTCCCCTTTTGCCATCATTGCATGTTTGCATGAATCACCAACTTCACACAGATCATTAAAAAATAATGAAGTAATAAGTCACATAGACAGTACGTATATTGCATGGTAATAATAAATATAGCAACTTCTGATCAATCCATGCCCACGTCTGGTTTATGCCCCGCCCACTCCGAGTACAGATATGGAAACAGATCATCTAGATGGGTGAACAGATACCGATAGTGGTATACTCGCTCATCCCTAGCAGTGAGTGTGTTCATGAGGAGCAGCATCCATCTCTGTCAGTCTGTGCCGTCAACCACTATATGTCACTGTGCATGATTGATATGGCAATAACCTGTTTACCCAGGTGGTTTAAGGTAGTGGTATTCTAGCCCATATTGAATACAAACAGTCTAAACCAGGGGTCTCAAACTCAGTTTACCTGGGGGCCACTGGAGCTAGGGTCTGGGCAAGGCTGGGCCGCATCAGGTTTTCAAAAAAAAAAACGCATTTATTAAAAACAGAAAAATATACAAACTTTTTCAGTGCTTTGGTTCCGATTTTCTACAATAAAAGCTCTGATAAAACATTTCACTGTTCTCAAATATCTTAATTTTAATTTTTCTGCACAAAAAAAGATGAAAAATAAATAAACAAATCAAGAATAAAGAAAATCAATCAATCAGTAATAAATAAATATAATAATAATAATAAAACTGCAAATAATAAAAACTTAAGAAACCACATATAGTTGGTGGGTAGACAAATTATTTTTTTCAGATTAAAATTAGCAAAGCATTATTAGAGCCCTGTAGACATGACAAAACACGACTATAGTCACTTTTATACTCTTCTTATTTACAACATATTGCGCAACTGCAGGGTCTTGAGACACATGCTAACTCGCAAACTAGAGAGCTAGCGACCTAAACGGTAGCCTTCAAGTTATTTCCTTTAAACTTAAATAGCCAAAAACTTACCACTTCCACACGGATAGTGAGGATAACTATTAACAGTTACTTAACCTTTAACATGAACATTAATCAAACGTAATAATTTTTTCTGGGTACATGATACCATACAGCATCCATATCAAACTTGCGCGGGCCGCACTAACATTAAACTTTCATATCAAGGCGGGCGCCTCAAACTAGTGTCCTGCGGGCCACATTTGGCCCACAGGCCACGTGTTTGAGACCCCTGGTCTAAACTGTCCATAGTGCAATAGTTTACAAGTTTGCCTGCATTGTGTAGATATATACTTTATTGATCTCCAAGAGAAATTCACATTGTGTGTACACAACATCGCCTGCACACACACACACACACACACACACACTGACTGACCCATAGCTCAGGGCTGCACACAGTAGTCCAGGGTAGTGTTAGAAAAGTAAGATTGCTGAGAGAGATAAACGGCATGCAGTATCAACACTGGTAATATATATCGTGTCCTTGAACAAGTTGAACTTGTTTGGCGTTGTAGAAAAAAAAATAATACATAGTCTTTTTTTCCTGGTTGTAATTGGAAATGACAAGTTTGTAACATTCCATTCCATTTTTTCCATTCCATTCTCCTCTGCTTATCCGGGTTCGGATCACTGGAACAGCAGTCTCAGTAGGGAAGCCCAGACTTCCCGGACACTTCTTCCAGCTCCACCGGGATGACACCAACGTGTTCCCAGGCCAGGTGTGAGACATACATTATGAATTATTAGCATTTTTATTGCATTTTTAAAATTACAATTGTTTTCATATTATTACTCACAATATAAGAACATTTTTCACATAATTTTACGTTCCTCATTGTGTCAATACTGCTTGGTAAAATTGACTATCTCATAAAATGAAACCATGTGACTTTCCCTGCAAATGTAAACACAATTACATTCTGTGGTGTTTATATAGATGACTGGACTCTGTGGATCCAAAGTCCCCTGAGGTTACAGGGAATTATCCAAAAGGCTATTTGCTTTGATTGAAACTTGCCCTCTGTGCCTTGAGTGAGAAGATTAGATGGAGTCACCTCCTCAAAGGCTTCAGCCCCCGGCAAAGTCGACTACTTTAGTCGCTGCTCAGATCTGGTCAGCTTATCGCAGGTTCTGCCGCTGCATCTAAAATTTTCACACAATACCGACACGCACACACACACACTGATCCAAAAAAAATGTATTTAGTGTGACCTGTGATTGACTGGGGACCAGTCATTGTGTGGCCACATCTCAAAACCCAAAGTCAGCTGGGGTAGGCTCCTGAACAGCGCATAAAAGCAGTAGAATTAAATAGTTCCTCCTGAGCCACCTCTCAAGTGCAACAGGAAATTTGAACCATCTCAGTATAAGAGTTATTTTACTACTGGGATTGCTGTTGGGATTTATTTTTACAGACAACATAATACTTGACACACTTTTGTGATCTGCAGATCAAATTAAAGCATTTCCATTTTCTGTCCTTGAAACTTCTTCATAGTTGCAAATTCAGTATCTCACCCATTCACCCATCTAATATTATTAGCCTTAATGATAAAGTTTCCAAGGTGATAAGAGAAGGCAACCACACATTCAAAGGTGGACAAGTGTGAAATTGACCTCCATCACTGGAGCATTAAATTAAAGAAAAAGTGAAGCGTCTCCAGAATCATTTTGTGCGGCAGATGACACCTTTATGTCACAAGAAGAGACAATAATATCTTAATGTAACTTTATTTTATCAAATGTTTGAAGAGGGGAATTGCTACTTGGGACTGTTTCAGTGATCTTTATTAGATACATCACAATATGTCCATTCAACTGTGTTATACATGTATTTTCTGTATTATTCAAATTGGTTTTTTTTTATGTACAAATCACAGAATTTGGAAGTTTCCTGATTAAACACAAGGTAGAAATGAGATGAGGCTGGAGTGAGCCTTTTCTCTCTGCTTAATGCGCGAGCTGAGCTTACCGTCTGAGTACACACTGCTCTGTGAGTGGGGTGGCATATGCCCGTTTCTGTTTTGCAGTGTGTTGCTGTTTGCAGAAACATTTATTTTACACCATGACTTTAGCTTGTGCAATGTACACAAAAAATGTAATTTTCATTTCCATTATGCACTTTAGAAATATTTTGTGAATTTTGTCCACCATCCACAAACTGTATGTGAGACATGAACAAACGTCTTTTTCAAAGATATAAAAAGACATAAAAAGAGGCAGCTAAGAAGGCATGTAATGGGACATTACTTCTGAAAAAACGCCAACAACACTCAATGTACATAATGGGACCTGCATGTTATTATTTATTAGTTATTAACTATAACTATTAGTTACTAACATTGTTACGTCAAAGAACTACATTACTGGCATAGTGACACCTCACCACACAAGCGAGCTACTAGCTGGCTAGCGACTAGCACACTGATGTGCTGTGAGCCTCCAGCCACTACCAATTCATAATTATACTTTTATATGCATAAAACAAAGCTAAATGCATATAATTCATTTAATTTACATTTAGGGCTCTAATTTCATAGACCAGGTGCAGGTGCGGCACAGGGCAAATTTTGTGAGCAGCGCACCTACGTCTCCATCCCTCCCACCAGCGCAAATGGCGAAGAGGGAAGAGAGAAGGCATTGCAGGGTTTAACACAGCCGAGTGTAATCTTAACCAATCAAATGAAAACATCTCATTGCCTTTAAATGCGCATCAGAGGCACACCATAATGCACGTCATGCACCACAAACACCAATTATTAATTATAAAAAATGTATTAACTAAATTAATTATTCGTTTTCTGGCGTTTTCTGGAGTTTTCACTTCTAAAACGTTGACTTTGGGGTACAAGCCATTATTTTAGGAGGGCTTTATGGACAGCTCCCCTGGCAGTCTGCCACACTCATCTCGGCGCAGTCCAGTCTAACAAATTACCAAACGTGCACAGTGGTGCACTGGACCAAATTGTGCTCCGCCACCCTGCGCCATGTTGCACTGCACCACAAAATTAGAGCCCTTAAGGTTTCCTCCACAATGTAATTGTCGTTTACTAACTAAGTTTAAATTGTACAGCTAATACAGTTAATTTTACTGCGATTTATTCATCTTTCACAAGTAAAATCAAGTAAAACACTGCATCTCTCTTTTTCCCTAGATTGTTTTTCCACTGTATTTATGTGTTACTCCTTAGCCCCCAGCCTGTTATTCTTCCAATTTTGGCTTGTAAATAATGAATGCTGTGTGAGTGTGTCAGGGTGGAGTTTGGCTCAGGGGCTCGCAGGCATGGCAGCACGATAGAGTAAAAGACGGAATGAGGCACTGAGAGCAACACACTGACCGAGAGGCTGAGCCAACATTTGGCAACTCCACAAAAAAGAGAGATTAATTGCCTCCAAGAAAAGAGAAAGAAATCATGGAATACAGTAGCGAAACCCCAGGTTGTGACTCCTGTCTGGCAGAGAGTGATAGAGAATACAAAGCATTTAGGTTTTTGAATACTGTTAAACAAAGAGAAGTTCATGTTTTGGAATTAATCTTGGAGAGCTTACCTACAGCACACACTTCTTAAAGGGGCTGTTTGCAACTGGGTCAGCACTGCATTTTAAGAAAAACAATAAACAGGTTGCAGGTATGAAATAGTTTTAATTAATAAAAACATCCCTGATAAATACACTGGCTACTGAGCTAAAACTCCCTTGGGGATTATTTGTACCAACACATATAAACATGAGTCTTATATATGTTTGCCATATACAAAATATACAGTAATTAAAATATATATGTGTGTTGTTTTTAATTTCTGGATGCAAAAAACATTGTTTTGACACAATATATCATGGATGCCTGGAAAATACATGACTGGTCCAGATTTGTATTGTGCTTTCAAATACAGTAGCCATTGGTTGCCTATATTCCAAAAATACAATCACATGGTCTGCAAGACGAAGGCAAAACTCATCGCTAGCCCGTAGCAAGTCATGCATACAGGAGTTGACGAGCAATTGTGACCAGCTCCACCAGCAAATTTTTTGAGTCTCCCACAGTTTGCTTGGATGTGAGATGTGGAGGCAATTTGGGGATTTTAAGGTAGATCTGAGGAGGAAAAGCTGCTGGTGTTGATTGAGGACTCCTGCTAGTTTTGAAGATAAACTTACATAAATGTAAATTAATGTCAACTTACCAGATATCTGGCACCAATAAGTTCCCAAGCTACTGCTTTTTCTTTATATTAATTCATTCCTTCATTTCTACCGCTTTTTCCTCACGAAGGTCGCAGGGGGTGCTGGAGCCTATCCTAGCTGTCTTTGGGCGAGAGTCGGCAGCCAATTACAGGGCACATATAGACAAACAACCATTCACACTCAATTAACAATTAACCTAGCATGTTTTTGGAATGTGGGAGGAAACCGGAGTACCCGGAGAACATGCAAACTCCACACAGAGATGGCCGAGGGTGGAATTGAACCCTGGTCTCCTAGCTGTGAAGTCTGCGCGCTAACCACTCGACCCACGTGCAGCCTTCTTTATATTCTTTTATAGAAATGTCAAATAGCTCTGGGAAATCTGACACGGCAAGTATAGCGTTCTGATTAGCATCATTTCCGTTCATCCTGCCCACTGATCGGTCCTCGTCTCGTCAGGACAGTGATGAAAAGTAGAAAATTTTTAAACAAGACACACGTCGCATGACACGCTTGAGCATAAACCTTCCCACGTACGAATTTCACGTGTCGCTAGGCTGGACGGTGACACGTGATAATCCCACAGGTTCCATTGAAAATGTGTGGCGCTCATAAAGCTGCATATTCACCACTCTAAAAGAAGCATAGTTTGGAATTTTGCTGTTTTTGTGGCTTCAACTTCAAACCATTTCTCTTCCAGGTATTGATCTATGGCAAGGAGTTGATAGCTGAACCGCAACCATCTTGGAAGCTCAGTCCCACTATCCCCCCTGCTGACAGGCCCAGACCTGCTTCATTATCACACCGCTGTGCATTGGCAGTCAGGGTGCACTCTCTCCTCTCTCACTTTGTGATAAACTACTGATGGGACTGTGGGCAGATAGCTTTTTTTTTCAGTATACATCAGCTCCAAAAAGCACATCAATTATTCAACCCCACAGTGCCTCATTGTAATTACTTTGCATTGATAGGCTGCCAGCCATCACAAGCACAAGTCAATGAAATAAGCAAGGAACTGTACTCCTGTGGCATTTTCAATAGCAACCCTGTGCGGTTGTCCTTGTAGCCAACATGATGCTGAGAAAGAAGAGTCCTATGAAAGTGAAAGAATTTCAAAAAATGAAATATGAGTCATTATGACAGCAGTGATAGATGGTAATATCATTTCTCATCCTTGGACATTCATTTTTAATGGGGCTAAATCTCATGTGTGACTTGCTTGGCATCCTAATGTCCAACAAGAGAGACTCAGAGAAAATTCAGGGAAAACATAAAAATCTACTAAATGATCAAACGTCACTCACTAATCGTGAAGGCAAATAGGCTGACGCGTACAGAAAAAAACAGATAATTTGTCATAAATCGTGCTCGGAATCAAAGCTCACGCAGATAATCAATGTCTTCCTGTTTAGCTTTCACATGACTCTCTCTCTTTGCTTTCACTCTCACAAATCCTTTGCATTCTCCAGGGAACAAAGATTGAAGCTTGGGCAGTCTGTGCACGAGTAAGTCAGAAGAACAAGCGAACAGTGGGCAAGGAGTGAGAGTGACACCTATTTGGTTTTGTCACACAAGCAAATATCCACTGAGGAGGAAGTGGAAGAAAGAAGGCGAGCCAGGACGATGGCACACATAGTCTTGTTTTGTTCTCGCGTACCTGATTGAGCTGTAGCAACCGCCACCGATGAGAGAAAGATAGACGGTGGAAAAAGAGAAGGGAGTTGTGGAAAAGACCATCAAAAAACACTCGGAGTGGTGTCTTAGCTTGAAACTCTAACAATGTAGAAGTCGGTGTGTATGTTTTTTTTTTCTTGCTCCATGGACATACATTTTATCAACCTATCCCTTGTCCTCCGCTCTGCAGTGTTCTCATTATGTGTCCTCGTGGATGTGTATAAAAACACACAATCATCAGCCGTTCCAATTTCCCAAATTACACAGCTGGTGTATTATAATGCTATATTCTTGTGATACTGAATACTGGTACATAGGCAAATAATAGGAGTCCCTTTCCCCCCCAGCCAGCAGGGACTTCCAGTGTTTTCAAGAGATAAGGAATTTTTGGCCCCATTCATGCCAGAAACAGACTGAGACAAATTGATCCCCTCATTCTGTTGGTTAGTTGTTTATAAGAGATGATAATGCAGAGAACTTCCACTTCAGTGAGTGGAGATACACTCAGCGATACTAAAGCATTTATTATGATAGCCAATTTGCAGTTTCTGCATATTCTGTGAAGAATATTAGAAATAAACTGACCATACTGTCCTATGAGACACATGTTAGAACAGTGGATTTTTTTTTTGTTGGCAGGATACAATTAGGCTTTTGTGAGATTATTGTCAATGCAAGTGTGGAGATAGGGTGGCCTCACTACTTTTGTTCTTTTTTTTTTTTAAATAATACTTGCTTAAGTATTGCATCGGGTCATGTTCCTTTGTACAGTCAATTCCTATAACCTCACATGTCAGTAGAATTCCGATTATATATTGTTCCCCCCATTCCAGACATTTTTGACGGAACTTTACTCAGCCACACCCACTTCTACTCAGTTTAATAAGCAGATGAATCTGCTGTCCTTGACATTAGCATCATACGCGTCCTGTCTTTTACAAACTCTTAATCTGAGATATAGTTCTTGAAAGCATGGCCATTGTCCAGTAACAAGACCAATATTTCCCCCAGGGGCTTTGGGATTTATAGCCTGTAGTATTTATGGTGAGGTCCCAGTTGGAGATGAAAGGAAATAACACACATACACACATTGAAGGAAGAGGGCATGAAATGCTAATTCAGACACACAGAAGGGAGGTGTAAATCCAACCCTCATTGTGAATTCAGCACGTTGGCTGTATTGTGCAGCGGTGAGCCCCTTTATTCAATTGGGCCGCCATCCATCCTGGCTATGGCAATAAGAAGGCACGTACAGGGAGCTCCCACAGCAACCTTAGACCCACTTCAACATACAAGGGCTGTTTGTGCACACATCAACAGATAGCAGAGGGTGGCACTGACTCATTAGGACACTAAAGGCCTGACACAAATCTCTAAAGGGTCATTATAGGCAGCAGTGCTATGACAAAGTATCACTGTAGGCATCGCAATGGTCCCAAAATACCTGTGCACAACGCTGTCTGAAACATGTTGGTCCTTGAATGTTTGCTCATGTTATAGTTTGTCATAAAAACGGCATTAAAATAGCAGTTTACAAAAATCATTTGGAGGACAGAAACCATCCATTCTTGTCCTTGCTTCTCATCCAATGTGAAATGGGATAGGCTCTAACCCACCCGTGACCTTACTAGGCATAAAGGCAGTGGTATGCATGAGAGTAATCACTTTGTATGATGTATTGTCTGACCACATCACAGGTAGAAGATATTGTTACCGGTTTTGACCACCAAGGGCAAATAAACTTCCAATTCAGTACACAAATAAACAATCTTTCCTGGAGGGCATTCAAAGTGATGCACATATAAACAGTATAGAAAATGGATGGACGGATGGATATAAAGGTATATATATATATATGTATATATAATAGTTGAGCACATAGAAGCAAGACACCTCAAGAGACAGACGCTCCAACCATGTCTATTTTTTCTCTTAACTCAGCAAACCTGAAAGTTGATATGCTGAAATGAAGCCAACCGCTCCGAGCTTGTTGGGAGTAAAAGAGAAAAGATGATATCAAAGGCCATCCAATATTAAACACTCCGGATAAGAGAAACAATGATTCATTATTAGTACCCTAAAAGTATGTACGGTGCATCTATAAAATAATATCTCACAAAAGTGAGTACCATCACACATTTCAATAAATATTTGATATCTTTTCATGACAAGAAATGTAAAGTAGTCAATGTAGAGTTTCTATAACTATGTACATTTACTGCCTTCTTATAACACAACCATTAGTGAGTACACCCAAGTAAGTCCAATTAGCCTTTTTCCCTCAACAGTGTCATGTGACTTGTTAGTGTTACAAGGTCTCAGGTGTCAATCGGGGAGCAGGTGTGTTAACCCCTTAAGGAGGATTTTTCAAGAAAATATCCAGTTTTGATATTACTATTTCAAATGGTTTCAGCTTGAAAAATGGTAAATTCATAGAGATCGCGGCTGTCTTCGAGCGAGAGGCGGGGTACACCCTGGACTGGTCGCTAGCCAATCACAGGGCACATATAGACAAACAACCATTCACACTCACATTCATACCTATGGACAATTTGGAGTCTCCAATTAACGTGCATGTTTTGCACAGAGAGAACATGCAATCTCCACACAGACATGGCCGAGGGTGGACTCGAACTCGGGCCACCTAGTTGTGTGGCCTGTGTGCTAACCACTCGTTCTCCGTGCAGCTGGTTAGAGATAAATGAATACTGTAAATGTAAAAATCATCAGTATGAACCAAAGTTTGCAAATTATGACACCACCTTGCTCAGAAATGGTCAAATCCATTTTTCCATGATACCCAACAGGCTCAACAAAATGTCTGATCCACTTTTCACTCTTCTTCTTCTTCTCACACAAGCACAGGCAACATCATCAGTGGGTTCATTAATTTGGCACCACAGCGAGCTAATCTAATCTTTGGCACCAACTGGCACCAACTGGCGTCGGCCCAGTGGACTCATTCATAGATGCATTCGAGACCTTCCGTCAAGGATACCCCGCAATTGCTCAGTTTTAGGTTTTAGGTCAGCAGACATGCTTGGCCAGTCTATAACCTTTACCCTCAGCATCAATCTTGGAGATGTGTTTGTGGAGGTTATCGTGTGGGAATACTGCCCTGCAACTATGTTGCCCCAGTTTCTAACGGGATAATGATCTGCTTCAGTACGTCGCAGTATCGGTCACCGTACATGTTTCCTTCAATGAACTTGCTCACCAGTGCTGGCAACACTCATGCAGCACCATACCATGAAGGTCACATGAAGGTTGTACTTCTCCCATGGTAGCCGCTGTACACGCTAGTACACGCAAGTGCAAGCTAGTACACGCTATCTGAACAAAATAAGTTTATCTTGGTCTCATCTGACCACATAACCTGGTTCAGATCGATACTTTATTAATTCCAAACCAAGGAAATTAATGTGTACAGGAATAAAAAACAATAGACAATCAGCACCAAAAACACAGTATCACAATATTATATTACTGATATCAATAAATAAAGTGCATATGGTCAACAGGAGCTTTTATACGGTCGTAATACGTATCAGCAGGATGAAGGATCTTCTGAGTCTGTTCTACAGCGCAGACAGAAGAGCTTGTTCATGCAGCTGCTTCTCTGAGCTACAAGGGTCTCATGCAGAAGGTGTCTGCATTTGTTGAGGATGTCCTGCATCAGACATCTCATTCTCCTCCCCACCAACTCCCCCACAGAAAGCACTCTGCCCCCTGTCACAGACACACACTTACCGATCAGCTTATCAAGTAGGGATGAGTGGGATACCTTGCAGAGTAGAAGCATGAAGGGAGTAGAGCAGAAAATCCTCATTGGGTTTGTATACTGTTCTGTAGTTGTTATCAATAAAGTTTATTTACTTGTGGAGACGTACCTCCACGAGCTATATTATTAGATAGAGACTGGAGCATTGCAGGAAAGTTTACTGTGCTCTGTGACGTAAGTGCAGATGACCACCATGCAAGTCCACTTTGTAATGTTTAGTGTTTATTTTTAGAATTTATTGCAACATTTTGTCAAAAATGTCATGTTGACCAATATGAGAAAAACGGGCAAAAAACTAAGTGTCAGAAAAGTGGGATTTCTTGCCTTCTTTAGGTCCTCCCGGGAACACAGATGAATGTGTGGTGGGTTTTTTCCACGTCCCGGGAAAAGTGTTATTTAAACAGCTCAAAAAAAGAAGGAAAAAACAACAGCCGTGGACCCAAAAACAAGCAAAAAACGAACCATCAGAAATGTGGGATTTCTTGTCTTCTTTAGGTCCTACCGGCACCTCTGGGACCGGAAAAGTTTAATTTAAACAGCTCAAATAAAGTAGAAAAAAAACGATAGCCGCGGACCTGAAAAACGTGCAAAAAACAAAGCAATATCACAAAATTAACACACTCGTGCAAAGTGTCTACCATTCAGCAGCCATCTGTGATGTCATCATGAACCACATCTGCGTCCGGTTTATGTCCCACCTACTCCAAGTACGGATACGGAAATACATTTTTTTTTAATAAACTTTTGATGAAGAAACACCAGAACGTCTCTTTGCGAGTGAACAATGGTAATTAAAGAGAGACAACAATATTGTAGCTGGAACTGATAGATGTCTTGCAACAGTCACTTTTATTGCAAATTAGTCCTATACACACATTTAGTCATATACTACAAGCGTACCAAGAGGATTTGGAGGGGGAGGAGCGAGGTGGCATCGTGTACACTGGCGCCTCAAAGTACAAAAGATAATCCAGTACCATTTACATTGGATTTACACTGCATGTGCCAATTCTGAATTTGCCTATATATGTACACCTATACTAGTTAGTATAAAAAATACTACAACTAGCTGGGTATACCTCCCAATCAAAGCCATCATTGTAACTTTGTGACACCCCATTGACAACAGAAAAGCACGTTGAACTCCAAACTGTGAAATCAAAGATACTTTGACTTTTAATTAAGCTCATGTGTGCAATGAACATAAAGCAGCAAAGTGTGCTCATGGTCTCTGGCCTCAGTTAGGATCACACTGAGCTCCCAGGTCCTCGCCTCCCCCTCCAATCTGTACATATGACGGTGCCAAGCCATGTCACACAATCTTCCTTATGTTCTACCCACTGGTTCTTACTCATTCTCTCTATTTTTGCATCCTGCCTCTCATTCTATTTTGGTCTGCTTGGTTGTGTCATATTCATGTATATGACGAACAGTCATGCGGTGATGTGGGAAGAGATCATTTTAATATCATGCATGTTAGGAGAGCAGCTGATGGAAAGAACCGACTGACCAATTTCTTTCCCTTTCCCAGGGGTCCTCAACCCCTGGAATAAAATATATAGTTTGGAGCCACGAAACATTACACTGCTTCTAAACTTGCAAAAAGTGAAGCATGCGTGTGTAGGCCTAAATAATTTAAACACTGAACTCTGTTTGCCTTTTGGAGCAGTTGCCATATTTGTTTAAAATAAAAACAAAATGTAGCTGACGTTAACATCGTTAATATCACATTTTGTCAACACTGTTTACACCTTCGCTGATTATCATCAATGACCATTCTATTGGTCCTGATTTAGACTACATTGGCACTTCAGGGGATGATGAAGTTGTTTTTGTTTAGAATCAGATTTTTTTTATGTTGTCATTCACATTATCAAATAAATGCGGCATGTTTGAAATTCATTCATTCATTCATTTTCTACCGCTTGTTCTTAAAAGGGTCACGGGGGTGCTGGAGCCTATCCCAGCTGTCTTCGGGCGAGAGGCGGGATACACCCTGGACTGATCGCCAGCCAATCACAGGGCACATACAGACAAACCACCATTCACACTCACATTCATACCTACAATTTCATACAATTTGGAGTCGCCAATTAACCTAGCATGTTTTTGGAATGTGGGAGGAAACCGGAGTACCCGGAGAAAACCCATGCAAGCACGGGGAGAACATGCAAACTCCGCACAGAGTTGGCCGAGGGTGGAATTGAACTCGGGTCTCCTAGCTGTGAGGCCTGCGTCCTAACCACTCAAACACCGTGCAGCCTGCATGTTTAAAATTATTTTTTTAATGATTTTTTGATGAGAAAAAAGACATTCTTTCATTGTCTGCACAATTTGCTGTTTATTGTTTAATTTGGAGAATCCATGCTCTGATATTTTTATGAATGATTCGTCCATGTATTCTCCATTTGTGAACGGCTACCTCCTCCTTCCGATACCATGTGCGTTGGTGATTTTCTTGCTAAATCTGGCAATTGTAGGGCTTGAGCAAGTTTGTCGGCTAGTCCAGCTGCATACTGGCCCATGTGCACAAAACCGTCCAATGTAAAATGCCGTTGACAGATTAAAATACATTTCTTTTGCTGGTAGGGAATGAGGAACTCCAGCGCCTTGTGCCCGATGGTGGCGTCTTTAGGAATTGGAATTGGCTTTCCCTTATGAGCCATTACTAGCAACGTAAACAGAGAAGGCGAGCTTGGGGAAAGGTGGGGGAAGCAGAGCTTGGGGGAGGGCAGATAAGGCCGCTTATCTGGCTTACAGACACGCCCATATAAGGAAGTCCTCTCCTCTGTGACATCACAAAGAGGCAGTTTTACCACAGGTTCTGAAACCTAGCTTTTTCAGCCATCCAAAACTTCATCTGACAATCACTCTGTTGCTATGCAGAATGCTGACATATGGATGGCAAAAGTCTGACTTGAAGGGGGTGGGGGCGGGCTACAGTCTGTCATCCTCATCTTGTACTGGGGAGCCTGGGCAGGTGAGAGGAAGATCGACAGAGAGAGGTGAGGAAGAGAGCAGGAACATGCTGCGTCCTTCTTTTCCATCTCCTCATGAATATGCCAAACAGATAGGTCAAGTAGGCATCAATAACGCTCTTCCCTGTGGAATTCAAGCCAAGAGGAGGAGAGGAAAAGAAGTAACGTCCTCTGATAATTTTATCCAATAATGGTGGCTCTTTGGGGCAATTTGCGAATATCTGTGTGTGTGCGTGTATAGTCTGTGACTGAGTGTGAGAAAGAGCGAATAAAAAGAGGGGGGGGGGGGGGTGGGGTGTAGCATTTTGTCTCACTGTGAAAATTCAGAGAATAACTTGTAAGGCGTCTGATGGTCCCTTGTTTCCCACAAGAATACATTGAGTGAGCCTTTTCTTTTTGTCAAAGCTTCTGATGTACAATGACAACATGAAAGTCTGGCTTGTTCTAGGAATTTTACGCCTATTTCCCAACTCCTGTGCACCAAAACAATGGAACCCTATTAGGAACAGAGCATATCTCACCACAAGACCTTCTGGTAGTCCAAGACATGAAAGGACACATTCGATTTTTCTCCCTTTGTTATTGGCGTACCACATAACATACACATACAGTCTGAACGTGTTGCTTTAAAATAACTTCAACTCAGGATCATTCTTTGTTGTGCTTATCGCCACCTTAGCTTAGTGACGGCTTTGTGATTTGCTGCACCTGAGTAAACAACACCTCCGTGCTCAACTTTGTTCACGGTCTAACTTTGTAGTCAGTGGTAATCAAAGGCACTGATCCTTGTTTGACCCACTTCACTCCTAAGTCCAGCATGTTTGACTAGTGTCAGAGGCGCTGATCCATGCTCAAGTTCAGAATACTCCGCCTCCTTTGGCATGACTGAAGTAGGTCGGCCAGTGTAATACATGGTTATATGCACTGTGTGATAATTAGGGATGCTTTGATAAATCAGCCACCAATTAGTATCAACTGTTTTCTTTAAAAAACATGTGATCGGCATATGCCGATAAATGTCAATTACAAAAAACTATCAGGAAAAAAGCTGAAAGAAACAAACAAATTGCCATGCAGCGGTGGCACGACATTTAATGTCATGACAACAGGGACATGACAGGACTGTGCATGTGTGCTGTGTCACGTAGGGTTGACAATACCTGTGTTGAGCCGACAAGGGACGCACTTTGTCCCGTATTGCTGTGAAAATCAACACTTGTCCTTGAATGGTTTCATTTTGACACAGGCTATGCCAATTCATGCCAGTGTGTTTGATCACTCCCTTATCCTTTTTTTTTTCACTCCCTTATCCAACCTTTTCTTTTCTTGCATCGTTCTATACACACTTTGCCTAGCTGTCCACAACTAACAAGCTAGCTAGAGGGTTGCCAAACTTTTTGACTTGCGGGCACATTGAGTTAATAAAATTGGCCGAGGGAGCCAGGCTATATATTTGATATGTGCATGCTTTTTAACGCGTGTAATTCTAACAGTCCACCTGGAATTAGTTGTCTTATTTGATTTGTAAAAGTGTCATACAATCTGCTATATGTGTAGACGCACTTAAAATATCAGACTGCTTATCCTCACCAGGGTCCCTCACGAGCCTATTCCAGCTGTCTTCGGCCGAGAGACGGGGTACACCCTGGACTGGTCGCCAGCCAATCACAGGGCACATATAGACAAACAACCATTCACACTCACATTCATACCTATGGACAATTTGGAGTCACCAATTAACCTAGCATGTTTTTGGAATGTGGGAGGAAACCGGAGTACCCGGAGAACATGCAAACTCCACACAGAGATGACTGGAATTGAATGCGGGTCTCCTAGCTGTGTGGCTTGCGTCCCCGTCCACTATGCAGCCTCACAACTAAATTATACATTTTTTAAAAATTGAATGTACATTAATAAAGGATGTGTGATATACAATATGAACGATGAATATGAACGATATTTTGACTTTCCTGACAGTCCAATAGGGAGGTTAAGCTGTGTGTCACCCTGCACTCCTCCATGCTCCTCCACGTTCTGTTTGAGTGTGCTTTTAAATGCAAAAGATCCATGCCAAGCTGATATCAAATGCAGTTCTGCCACCTTGTGGCCGTTGTTATGGCTTAAAACCGCTTGAAAAGGGACTTCTTTTAGTCTGCAGTTGCGTCATCACCTCTTTTTATCTCTTGCGCAAAATAAAAATACGTCAAAGATGTATAAAAATGGATGTTCAGGGATATATGACATTGGTATTTGCTCTGCAAATATTCTTTGCCAGACCAGAATGTTTTATTTTTTACAATAATGAATAATGCATAACTTTGCATTTCTTCAGCTTTAATTTATTTTCCATTTTGATACAATTGGTGGGCTCCATTCTATCCTCTTATTTGTAGTTATAGCCAGTCTCTCTTCACATGCCATTTATGTGTGATATCTGGTCAAGTTAATGGAAATGCTGTACTGTTTGGCCTCCAGGCCTTTCTATTCACCTATTCAAGCGCACAGATTCCGGCTAATAACTTTGGGATCAGTAGCTCCCCTTCTTAAAGTTAGCATAATATAACGGGCATCAGAATAAAGCCTCAGTCCCCTTCTCTGTCCTGTGGAGGTCACAAAACAGATTTCATTATTTCCTTTCATCCTTTAATCCTCTCCTACCTGATGTAAGCACTGCCGTGAGGAGAACACACAAAAACAGACTAATGGTCAACGGGAACCTTTGAATCATAAATATTGATGTACAGGATTGTTCCCTGGTAAAAGTGGCTTGATGCATGTGGAGTTCGGGGAAGGAGACACAAAAGGCGGTGGAGAGGACAAAAAATTGTTTTTATGTCAGCATCAATGCTTGATTGTATTATCCTGATGGCCAATTTGTAGGGATGAGCAAGTACACCACTAACTGTATATGTAAACCGGAAGTGGGTGTGGTTTAACCAGAAATGTGTATAGCTTACATGTGTACATTATTATTCCATACTCCTGGCGTGGTTCATCATTGTTCCGTGTTTTGGCCATTCTCACTGTGATTCGCTAGCGTCCCAAATCTTTAGAAATTGCATTGTAGTATAACCTTTTCCAGGCTGATAGATTTCAACTAATCTCCCTTATGTTTTAATTGAACCTTTTCACACAGAGACATTTTAGATTTGGATTTTTTTCTCCCTTAATATAAAAACTTTTAATTTAAAACCTGCATTTTGTGTTCAGTTCTGTTGTCAATAATATTAATTATTGACCCCCTGCCCTAATTAATTATACTAATATTTAAATTTGTTTGATAGCCAGGCATAATAGGTACTCAGGAAGGGGGAAAGCACTTTTTCACACCGCTGTATATCCTTCAACAGAGGCTGAACCTTTGTTTACAGTAGCATTATAGCTCATGACCCAGAAGATGGCAGGAATGTCAGACCTTATCAAACATTGCAAACTAAACATGACGTGACAAGCATGTAGCAACTTGAGCCATAAGAGATGAGCATAAGGGGGGAGATTATGTTGAGCTGACGCTGCGTACACAGTCATAGTGGCTGGAGGTCAGCTCAGTCATACTTGTGAGCAAGGTGGACATCTGCCAATCACAATCAAGTCACAATAGCCCCAATGATCGGGTTTATTGATGTTTGTGTGTGCGTTGCTGACAGCTTCAGCGTTATTCACCCACAACAGTTAACCTTTCCGTCTACGTTGACACTATTATTCCTGTTTTCCTTTTGATTCTGACACCTCACGAAAGGTAAATTTGATTATAAGAGAAATCTTCCACAGCCTCAAATGAGACAGAATAGCAGATGTCAGTGGGAAAAGGCTTATTTCGATTGTGCTGTACTGACTGCCTTGAGTCAATGATAATGAATGCAGACTCATGACCAGGCTGGACACATGCTGAGAAAGGGGTCATCACTTTGCCTGCATATGCGATAGCACATTAGTCTGATCTTGGACAGCTAGAAGCAGTATTATTCACTCATTGTAATTGTGCTTTGCTCCCAGCATCTCCTCCTTGCAATCAGCTAATTACCACTAATCAAGTAAGCACTACTTTGCATGCATTAATTGTGCAATTACATCATCATGAAACCCCAAGCAATTACTTTTTGGAACAGGAAATAGCCCATAGTTCACATCATTCATTTATTCAAGCCCTAATTACATTTTTTAAAATGTTTTTAACTGTTTTTAACACTGATGGGACACGTCAACAGTCTTTTATGTTGACTTATTAAAACGTTGCAAAAGTGGCAGCAAAGTGCAGCCCAGGTCATTCATTCATTCATTCATTTTCTACCGCTTTTCCTCACAAGGGTTGCGGGGGTGCTGGAGCCTATCCCAGCTGTCTTCGGGCAAGAGGCAGGGTACACCCTGGACTGGTCGCCAGCCAATCACAGGGCACATATAGACAAACAACCATTCACACTCACATTCATACCTATGGACAATTTGGAGTCGCCAATTAACCTAGCATGTTTTTGGAATGTGGGAGGAAACCGGAGTACCCGGAGAAAACCCACGCATGTACAGGGGATGCAGGGATGGCCGAGGGTGGAATTGTACCCTGGTCTGTGAGGTCTGCGTGCTAACCACTAGACCACAAACAGGTCACTAATCTTGAATTATTACATATGTTGCATATGAATGTTACATATATATGGAATGTTTTTGGAGATGCTGGTTTATTACTAATATGATTGTCAAGTGTGTTTAACATGTTTCATGTGTGTGTATATGTGTGGGGGTGCACACAGATATATGCAAATTGCATATAATTACATGCAATATGCAAATGATATGCAAGTATCGCTTGTTAATTTGTGAAACATCAGTCTTAGGATCAACTGTGTTATGTCTACTTTTAGAACGCATTCACACAGAAATGTTTTGGCGAAGGTACAAAAAACCAAATTTATAATATTGGTACTGTTTCCAGCCTCATCCTTAATTCAGCATGTTTACAACACGACTTACAGTGAAGATAAATCTCAAAACAGCTTTGTAGCAAATCCGTGTGACCTCTTTGCCCTTTTGACTTGAGTTGCTGTTGACATTTCCAACAAATGTGGAGTTCATGCTACCTAAATTAGTGATTTTATCAGAACTTCTACAGCTAATTCTACCGCTATGATGAGATAGATCCACCGACTACAAGGGTAGTAGAATGTATAGCTATAGCATGTCGTAGTTCTTGCATACATGCAAAGCAACTGCCATCAACCCGGCGCTCAAATACACAAGATTATTCACTTATTTTGTCTGTATTTTCTATTCTTGTTCTCATCCCTGCTGGTGGGCGATTCCCATAATGAGGTCCACCAGTAGCTTTTTAATAAAGGGTCATCATAACATCAGAATCCCATACTAACCCGGGCCTACCATCATCTCAACTACAGCTGGAGCCTATCCCAGTTGCCTTTGGGCTCGAGGTGGGCATTATTGACCCTCAAGTTATGCTTACTGTATTTTTCCCAGACAATTACAAGACTAATTTATGCTGCAACTGTAAGAATGATGACCAGAAGTTGAGACGCCTTCCTTTGGGTGATGTAAATGTACAGAAAAGACATTAGTTGCATTGTTTACCAGGGATCTAGATCCTTAGCAGGGGGGATTTACTAATTGCTGTCTCTTGGAAACGGAGCCAGGTAGTCCAGCTCTTCTGATGAGTCTGTTGTATCAGCAAGAGCTGGAGGCAGACACGGTAATGATTATGGAATTACCGTGGCAGAGATTGTGATGGCTATCCTAATTATTCCATGTTACCCTAATTAGCAATAAGGCATCGGCATTTGTGGAGCAGCGGCAAGGGGAAAGAGAGGGAAGACGATAAAGAGGTAGATAAGAAGCAAGAGGTTCCGCGAGGAACAGACAAGGACAATTAAGGAGGAGGTTCCGCGAGTTAGTCTGAGAGATTGAAGAAGAAAAGCGATGGTGGAGGTGAAATGCGAGATTTGAAGTGTGGGAGGACGTTCATTAACTAAATTCAGACTAATTATTTTTATGACTGTGAGGCTGCTGTGGTTCCTTGAAGTTTCAATTTCAGAAACGCTCATGTCACACAGAGAAGGAAGCCGACCCCCCATGCTGTCTGCCTGTTCCAAATTCATTAGATGAGCTTCAGCTCACTAACATTCTTCTCTCGCTGGCAACTACATTAACCATGAATACTACTTCCTGGATGATTACATACCTAAAATTGCAACTGGATCTACAATATAAATAACTTTGATTGTTAGTAAAGGAGAACGTGGAGAACGTGGAGACCGTTTTAATGATCTGTACATGTTATGATTATACTTCTTCAGATTTTGGTAGCTAACTGGCAAACGAGGCACAATTAAACACCAACTTTGATGAAATCTTTTGCAAATATCTGAAAATATAAAGCTACTGAAAAGCATTGCATCCTCCAGATATCAACAACAAAATTTTTTTTATATATAATGCAATCTTTAGTCGGAAATTGTACTAAAGGTTTAGCACTTCATCACATTGTAACTCCACTATTTAACAGCAACATGGTACTGTGCAAGCCACAATTAATTCAAAAAATATGCATACTTTTTTTTTTTTACACAGTGGTTAATAAAAAATGCTGCATCGGGTAATCCTAAAATATGTATTCCACTAATTACAACTCACTGCCTTTTTCAGAACCCCCCTAAACTATCAGGAGAATAGACTTATTAAAAAGTAATCATCTAGTATAAATTCCCTGAATTTCAGGATTCTGTTATTTACTTCTCCATCAGTGATTTTTGGCAGGGGGTCAAATTTGTATTTTTGTCCCGCCTGTGCTTTACTTTATTTAGTTTAACAGGCTTTCCTTGAAATGCAGGATCCACAGCAAATCTGGACAAAGTCTCTGTCTTCAATGATGACGTATTTATGTAATGACAAGTGAGCCATCAATCAAAGGGCCGCCCAAACTGTCAATTGTGACCAAGCAGTTGATCTTTGGGACATACCTGGTCGATCTTTGTTGTAAATTTTCTGATTATATTTACACCAGGCACCATGCAGGGCAGCTAAAGGTTCTTCTTAGGACAAATGGGACATTCAAGCCGGCCAGTGAGCTGCTGTTGAAATGCACATACGTTTATGATTATGCCTGCCTATGTTGGTGATAAAACATACCAGACAATACAGCAAACATATCAGTGTTAAATCAGCCACCTGGATGAAAATCTGAACTGTACTGGATATCAATAAAGCCCATCAAATGTTCCATTGCATCTGGCCCTCTCTGAACAAAGCGACTGCACGGATGAAGCGCTGCAGCGATCATACACAGTCCCAGCTCTACGCTACAATCGCAAACACATTAGAAAAAATAAACGCATTATCACTTCAGTGCCCTCTCCTCACGGAGAGTGACCAATATCATGCAGTTTGACCGCTGAACACGGCAATATGCTTCGCCGCCTTGTTCCCAAAGCCTGGCAGGAGGCGAAAAGGCGCTACAAAATGATAAATTGTATATAGGTAGCATAGAGTTGGGCTCGGTTTATGGTCGAGACCAGGAATCATGAGCTCCAAAAGGTTGGTGGTGACCACTGCTCAAATGCTTCATCACAGTGGTTTGTGTCAACATATTCTCATTAATAAAAACACTATTTTCTGGTGATCAACAAAAAATCCCTACCAGCAATTTGTGCATCTGCAAACACGAGTGCCTTTTTTTTAAAAGATATTTTAATTAGCACCTGGCTACAGTCATCTTTGTTAGAAATATAATTCCTCAATCTGTTTATCTTATTCCCCTCAAGGGCATGCACCCTAAGATGAACCATTTTCAATAATATACAACAGACTCTGTAAGGTCAAATACTCCATTCCAGAATGCTAGATGACCTTTGATTTGTTTGGATTGTGAAATGGCTTTTCCCAATAGTTGTCCTTCATTTACATTGGATTAATAAAATAAAAGTACCACTGCTATCTATCAATTATATTTATCAATATAAATCATAATAAACAACTGATCAAACACTCATTGACTTTATTGAAGAAGGCAGAATGCAAATGTGTTAGATCACAATTATTTCTTTATTGTCTCACATGTATTAAAAAAAAGTCATTCCTGCATCTGAGTTCAGTTTATGTGTTATAGGTGAATTTCCCCAAATTTATGTTGAATTCCAAATTGTACGAGTTCAGACCACCTGGGCAAACCTGGGCAAAATTTGGGGATTTCTTACGTGGTGGGTACAACTAATGAGCGCACAACGCATGCAGAGAGTGCAGACCTCCATAGTGCCATAGTTCCCCCCATACTATGATTCACACCAGGTACTCTGACCAGGTTTTTGTGGAGTTATATGCACAAATAATAATAATAACAATACATTTTATTTGTATAGCGCTTTTCAAAATACTTAAAGACACTTTACAGAACAATGGAATTGAATAAAAGCAAGTAAACCGAGTAAAAGATACATTAAAATACAACATTCATTCGTTAATACACAGCTAAAACAAGAGTAAAAGCGGGGCACAGCAGTCACATATAAAAAGTTAGATATTAAAAACAGATTTAAAGAGGTGGGTTTTTAGTTGTTTTTTGAAAGTGGGAAGGTCAGGGCAAGCACGGAGTGAATGGGGCAAAGAGTTCCAGAGGGTGGGGGCAGCGATGGAGAAGGCTCTGTCGTCCCAGGTTCGGAGCTTGGTCTTACAGGGGAGTGCCAGGAGGTTGGAGTCTGAGGATCGAAGGGGATTGTGTGGATGGAGGAGGTCTGTGAGATATGGGGGGGTCAGATCGTGTTGGGCTTTGTCGGTTATGAGAAGAACTTTGAAGTTGGGAAAATGGTCCTATCTCCCTTCCAGACTCTGTTTTGGTCACATGGTGGACATTTGATGATGACAGGACTTGTATGTAGCAATCTCACAGAGATCGCATGTACATATAACGTACAATGCACACTGCCAGGCGTGGAGTGCGGCCCACGTACTTACACCTTGCACGACTGTGCAAGTGACGTGCTCCACTCCTCACATTTTCAGAAAAATATGGCCGCAAAAAACCTACGGACTAAAAAGACGCAGGGTGGGTTGCGACCCAGGCTTTAGAAACGTCTACACTGCAGATCCTTTTGAAGAGTTTTATATTTGGGTTAATAGGCTGTCCCTAAAAGAGAGTCTTGTATTTAAAAAAAAGCCATTTCATATCAATACATCCATTAAATGTTTGCCCCATAGACAGGGTGAAGATAATCCAAAAATGGCCAACGATATTCAGCAATACATGCATAAATATGTTAATCACTGTGAATTTCCAAGAGGCCCAGTTATGTTAACACTTTAATTCTTTTTGAGTCTCATAAAGCACTTGTCAAATCTTCCCTCCGTGTTTAGGATTAACCTAATCCTGCCATATGAAAATGAAAGTTCTAATGTTCCTTCTTTGCCCCTGAAATAAGTTTCTCCCTCTTTATTGTTATGTCACCCTGCCCTCCAAAACGGAGACGCAACTTTTTTTTTCTTTCTCTCCATCAAGTAAGTGAAGGGGTGGATTATTCATTTAATGAAAGCGAGATGGATATATGCACGGGGCGGGAGTTGAGGCAGCCAGTTAATCATTCTGTCTGTGTTACTGCTGCTCTGGAGACCTCTATATGTCAGTTAGCATTATACTGTAAATACCTTCTCACAAGGCCAGAAGCAGAGTTGCGGACATTTCTGAAAATTCAAAGATTCTGTAATGACCTGCACTGATGTTCATCCATGCTGATTTGCAACTTATCTTTTTTTCCAGTACATGTCATAAATGTGCTTGCTACAGTTTTTAATGAACCCCACTGACTTAAAGGGAAAGATGTGCCTCTCATGGAGTATTTTTTTTTACAAGTTTTAAATACTGTGCACTAATTACTTACCGACATCTCAGCGAGTCAGCTGCAGGTGTTGGATAGCTTTTTCATTACCGTGTTCCTTCTTTAAATCCCCTCATATTAAACAGTCACTGAGCTTCCAATATTCTCTAGCTCGTTCTTACTAATCGCTGCCTAACATGCACGCCTGTCTTTTCTCATTTTGTCCACATGCATTTGTGACTTTAATTGTACTGTTTAATAAAATGTGCACTCAGACTTGTGCAACTGCAGGACAGAGACAGGACAGAGTGGACGGAGCAGTGCAGGACAAAAAAAACAATAGGGAGGTTTATATTTTACCATGGCGATGATTATGTAAGCATTTCCCCCATGTAATTCACATTGCCAGTACATGCTGCATTTGATGTAATTTATATCAAAAGAATGTTTTTGTATGTATGTGTGCGTGTGTGTGTGTGTGTGTGTGTTGGCAAGTTCACATAATTACATGGTCATACATTCACAACAGACACACATTCAACCCAATGCAAAATAGAAATAAGATGAAAAGTCAATAACATCTTAACATCAGTTTAAAGATCAAATCTTCCCACAAGGAGGCGAGTTGCTATAACTATTTTTCAGTTTGTGCTGCACTGTAGAGAGTGGTTAGAGTGCAGGCCACACAGCTAGGAGACCCAAGTTTGATTCCAACCTCGGCCATCTCTGTTCTCCCCGTGCATGCGTGGGTGTTCTCCAGGTTCTCCAGTTTCCTCCCACATTCCAAAAACATGCTAGGTTAATTGGCGACTCCAAATTATCCATAGTGTATCCATAGTCCATAGAAAGTGAATGGTTGTTTGTCTATATGTGCCCTGTGATTGGCTGGCGACCAGTTCAGGGTGTACCCCGCCTCTTGCCCGAAGACAACTGGGATAGGCTCCAGTACCCCTCGCACCCTCGGGAGGATAAGCGATAGCAAATTAATGAATGAATCAATAATTGCAATTACTTGCAAAAATATTGGTGAAATGAAATGACGTGACAATTTGTTTCTTAGTCCTGGTATTCATATCCTTATTTTGTTTCACTTGCTGTTTTGTTCCGCTCTGTTTTCTGCTACCTTTATGTTTGTGTTTATGTCCACCTGGCACTAATTTGGGTATGTTCTATTTAGTTCAGCTGGTAGTTTCTTTTTTTGTTGGAGCATTGTAAGTTTGTGTCACATGCTTTGGGCTCTAATTTCGTAAACCAGGCGCCTCGTCAACGTGGTAGTCAACGCAATTTGCAAAATTTTGTGAGCAGCGCAACATTTGTACATGTTGGTAGGCCTTTTTTTGTAGGTCTTGCTTCACACTCCAAACTGGTAGTGTTTATTATTATTATTAGTAGTAGTAGTAGTATTAATAGTATTTGGAGTGAATAGACATTCAGCTGGTCATGATTTCCAGTGCTCCCCATACATATGGACAGGTATACAGTAGATATACAGTATATAGATTTAAGTAGGTATAGATATAATTTCATGTTCATTTCCATGAAAATGTGGCCTTCTCTACATGGATATATTGTCCGTCTTACATTCATCTTTAAAAACATTATTTCAGGTCAGTCCCACTTTTGTTGTATGTAAAAAAAATAATAATCCTGCTGTACATATTCAAGTCACAGGAGATTGTACTGGGTAATCTGTGGTGTGAGATTTAAACCACAGGCGTTATTCGATTCCAGGAAAACTGTGATAATCCGATATCAAACTAGGGCCTTTAATCTTATTTTCAACACATGTTCTTTTCTGTTTGATGGGAGACACTAAAACCTGAAACAATATAGATTTTGCGTCACAACGTGACCTCACAGCTAGGAGACCAGGGTTCAATTCCACCCTCGGCCATCTCTGTGTGGAGTTTGCATGTTCTCCCCGTGCATGCGTGGGTTTTCTCCGGGTACTCCGGTTTCCTCCCACATTCCAAAAACATGCTAGGTTAATTGGTGACTCCAAATTGTCCATAGGTATGAATGTGAGTGTGAATGGTTGTTTGTCTATATGTGCCCTGTGATTGGCTGGCGACCAGTCCAGGGTGTACCCTGCCTCTCGCCTGAAGACAGCTGGGATAGGCTCCAGCACCCCCTCGCGACCCTCGTGGGGAAAAAGCAGTAGAAAATGAATGAATGAATGAAGTTAAAAAAAAGAGGCTGCATGGTGTTAGAGCGGTTAGCGCACAGGCCACACAGCTAGGAGATCCAAGTTCGATTCCACCCTCGGCCATCTCTGTGTGGAGTTTGCATGTTCTCCCGGTGCAATCCTGGTGTGATTTCTCAGAGATGTTTGAGTGATAATTGTGAAAGATTTCCTAACCTGAAGTACTGAAAGAAGGCCTTTGCTTACTGGGATAGGCTCCAGCACCCCCGTGACCCTTGTGAGGAAAAGAAAATGAATGAATGAACGTGTGTTGCTTTTTTCTTAAATTGGGGGTTTTGTATTTTAGAAGATTTATTGTGTGAATTATTTTAGCCTGGTAGATAAACCAAAAATATTTTTTCCCCACTTTCAGCTTTTCTCTGTTATTGTGTGACTGCTTTTGGCTTAATTTTGACACCGGATGCCCTTCCTGACGCAAGCCTGGCTGTAAATCAGACCAGCCAGATGTACTGTACGTACCATTACACCACAAGAGATTCAACACATGCCAAAATTAAACCGCCTCTGGTTCTCAGCTGCACTCTTTTGGTATTCGACCATGATCGGTATTCAAAACATGAAAAGCTTTAGATTACCACTTCTTCAGCATGTGTGAGTGTGTGGAACTCCACTTTCTCATCAGCACTTATTGGTAATCAAACCACAAGGACATTTTTCATCGAAAATACAGGACTTCGCCTGGAATCAGCTCAATCCGGGCTCCACACTGAGATTTGTGTAACCCATTAGCACGCCCTGACTGGCAGGGACCATCTCCCGAATTATAACAGAGGATTATGCCTCTGGATAATGATAGGACCAGGAGGGGAAATTGACCATGTGCTTGGCTGTGGCATGTTTCCTATAAACCAGATTAGAGAGCACATGCAGAGGCGTGCAAACAGGAGAGAAAAGCACACATAAAAGTCATGTCTAAAAGCTAACATGAATATTAAACACGTGCTTACACACACACACACTAGCCTAATAAAGAATGAGGTTTGCAGCTGTGCTTAGATTATGAATCTCTATTAACCTTGCACACCCATCAACTCACTGTTAATGAGGCCCAATATAGGCTAACACTCCCCCCTTACACACACAAGCGCACACACAGAGACACACACGTTGAAATCTACAAGGCATAGCGTTTAAATTAGACTGCAGGAAAATATTCATTAATGTTGGTTATCTGAAATCAAAATGCTTCATGCACAATTAGCCGACATATTCAAGGCGAAGGGCCCTAGACTGACACAATCACTCTACTTCTACACTTGACTGAGTCTTAGTGTGAGCCTCACACGCATTTGGTTGGGTCAATATGCGGGGAGACGTAGCTCGAGGCTATTTTCTTACAGTAGTTTCTGTTTATTTGCTCTGTTGTGGAGAAAGGCACAGTGACATGGCCTCTGGCTTAAAGATAATCCAATATAATCAAGAAGGCTAGCTGCTATTGTTTCGTTTATTTGAAATATTGCTCTCTAATACCGCATCACATCTGCTCCCTCCAAGGGAATCAGTTTTTGCTCTTTGTGTACGTCTGAATCCACAAACTGGAGGGAGCACACATCCCTGCCGTCCAATCAGAGCAATATGTTGAGCCCTTTTGAGTGTATGGACAATGTTTTTTCCTTTTTTTCTGGGTTTCTTTGAAGAAAGTTCTGAAACTATGGCCACGTTTCAGGTCATGATACCCAATTCGGATTTTAACCAAAAATCAGTTACTGATGATGCATTTTTGCAGAGCACAAGCATGAAGTCAATAAAGCTTGTCATTATCTGTACTCGTTTTGAAGGAACAACTTCATGAAGGAGCATCACATGAATGCCAAAATCGGCGCATATAAAAACATACTCAGCACGCATAAAGACGACTCTCTTCGCTCTTACGATGTCTGAATCTGCTGCTCTCTGTGCGCACGTTCACAACAGCTCCCTGCACGCACGCGCTCACTCAATGCTCCCTCGTGGTGCCTCTCACTCTTGCTGCCGAACTCATTCTTGTTATACTTTTTTTTTCCATCTGCTAGTGACAGATTATTTACCTGTTTGTCATCACTGGATGTTTGCACGAATCACCAACTTCACACAAAACATCAAAAATAATGAAATAATAAGGTATTACAGATCACTTACACACATACACAGTACACATATAGCTGAATTCTTTAATTTCCTTTTTTCTTTCTGTTTTGCAGCAGCTTGCTGTGGCTAATCTTGTTAAATAAGACCAGCTGTTGGGCACTTAGTACATAATACAATGAAATTGATACAGTCCAGGTGCAAATGTGCAGTTATACAACTTTTCATTCATCCCACTAAGAATTTTCTTGATTAAGTTAAAAAAGAGGCTGCACGGTGTGGTAGTGGTTTGCACACAGGCCACACAGCTAGGAGATCCGAGTTCGATTCCACCCTCGGTCATCTCTGCATGTTCTCCCTGTGCATGTGTGGGTTTTCTCCGGGTACTCCGTTTTCCTCCCACATTCCAAAAACATGCTAGGTTAACTGGCGACTCCAAATTGTCCATAGGTATGAATGTGAGTGTGAATGGTTGTTTGTCTATATGTGCCCTGTGATTGGCTGGTGACCAGTCCAGGGTGTACCCTGCCTCTCGCCCGAAGACAGCTGGGATAGGCTCCAGCACCCCCGCGACCCTCGTGAGGAAAAAGCGGTAGAAATGAATGAATGAAGTTAAAAAAGAGGCTGCACGGTGAGGGAGTGATTAGCGCACAGGCCACACAGCTAGGAGATCCGAGTTCGATTTCACCCTCGGCCATCTCTGTGTGGAGTTTGCATTTTCTCCCGGTGCAATCCTGGTGTAATTTCTCCGAGATATTTGGGTGATAATTGTGAAGGATTTCCTAACCTGAAGTACTGAAAGAAGGTCTTTGCTTACAGGACTGTTGTTTATGGCTTCCCGCTGAAAGTGTCATCAGTGCGTTGGATCTCCAAACATGGATCAAAGCAGCCTCCTCCTCCTCTCCTTGCTTTCATTTCAACTAACACTTTGGTAGTTAAATGCAGCTTTACCCTACATATAAACAGTGCTGTAATTGGACTTGCTGCTTGTTTTGTGGCGTCTCTGTTTGTTTAGATTGTGTTTGAAGCCTTGCTTAATTAAATTGTGCCCTTGGTGTCAGAATCTCTAAACATGAGGAAATCCCACTGGAGGAGTCAAAATGGTGCCCCCACTCATCGCATTGAATATCGGTTTTGTCTAAAAAAAAAAAGAAGGTGAAAAGTCTGCAAAAAGACATTTCTGCACATTTGGCCTCATTCAGAATCGGTTCTATCGTCCTATTTATTCATCCTACAAACACTGGTTATTAAGTGTATTTATGAGGATGCTGATTAAAACCATCTTTTTTGCATTTTGTGAATTTTTAAGTCGCTTTATGGGATTGCATCTTCAGTTTAACGTGTATGCAGCAGACGGTATCATATTTGTAAAATATGACAGCAGTGGCACAACAAATAAAATACAGATTCAATGACAGCAAGTCAACAATGTGAATGGAGCAAGAAAAACCAAGCAAGACTAAAAAAAAAAAGTGGTCCAATATTGGTGCACACATTTCCATTTTTACTGAGCATGGTTCTATGTGATTGATTGATTCTGCATTTTAAATTAATATAAACTTAGCAAAATGTGTTTAATTTAAAGGTGGATGCAAAGACTATACATATAATGAAAATTAATGGCTATAATTTCAGCTCTTTTGTGGTTGTGATGAAAGCTAAATGAAATATTACAAAATTTTTTAGGTTCTTACAAAAGTAATGATGAATTTTGCTTTATTGCATGTCGAAAGATTTCCAGCAATTACTTGTGATCGCCCATATTTCAATTTCACAGACTAAAGAGGGACTCTCAAGTGTGTTCACGTGTAAGTCTTGAGGGCATAAAAGAAGTTAGTAGACCACAGAGCAAAAGTGTAACAGTTAAAAGGTCATGCCAAGTTAGAGCCTCCATAATCCCCCTGGCATTTTTATGCATCCAGTAAATATATTGACGAAAGGGCTTGCCTTGTGAGATTGTCGAAAACATTTTGAGTTGTTAAACAATATCCCAAATGGCTTCCAGACCTAATGACTGGCCTTACTTAACAGGGACTGATGTTGTTATTGTGGATGTCTACTTGATCTTGTGATGCCACTTGAGAGGAATTAAAGGGATTAGAGGAGGATAGTTTAGCAAAATAAACAGCAAGCATGTGGCACCCAAGCTTAAACCAACACTACATCATTCCGTTTAAAGGAAATACACATATTCGTTTTAGAAGATTTCATGCTGGCAAATTTTTAGCACATTTGTTCAGGCATCCGACAGGTTTCCATCACTCCTTACTTAACCTGGACAAGCCTCATTGCAGAGTTGTCCAATGAGACATGCTGTGGTGTTGTGCTACCATTTGATTGTTATAATGTTTACACTACAACTACATTCATTCATTTAGGGTGCTGGAGCCTATCCCAGCTGTCTTCGGGCATGTTTTGGAATGTGGGAGGAAACGGGAGTACCCGGAGAACATGCAAACTCCACACAGAGATGTCCGAGGGTGGAATTGAACTCGGGTCTCTTAGCTGTGAGGCTTGCATGCTAACCACTTGCCGTGCAGCCTACTACAACTACATATTTCTTAAAAATCCTAAGGGCCTCAGGAGAAGAGACTCCTAGATCAATGTATCAATGGGCCTGCTTTTTTAAGATTTTTGATGATCAAAGTTACAAACATATCTTGGCAGTTTAGGAATACCTTTGAGGTCATTAATGCATCAATTATTTACCATAAGCATCGCAAGCTTTGCTCACTGACATCATGCATGATCGTGATTGAAAAATATAATGTAGTTTCACAGTCCCAATTTCACTTTTATTATTAGTTAAAAAAACATGCTATTTTGTGGTTGAATATGGGCTATTGTTATTTTAAAAATATACATATGTTATATGCAAATGTTATGTATTGTTGCCAAAATTAAGCATTGTCAAGCATAAAAATTGGTAAATTAACTAAAATGAAAATATTAGCCATGAAGAAGTCAACAAGGCTGACAGTTTATTTCCCTTTATGTTTGCATGAATCACCAACTTCACACAGCTCGTTAAAAATAATGAATGACCCAATAATGACTCACACACACACACACACACACACACAGTACACATATAAGTAGCTGAATATTAAAGAATACATTTAACAACTTCTGATCAATCCATGTCAATTTCAGACTTAAAATAATGTACAGATTTAAGCCCTGCCTATTTCCGGTGAAACCACGCCCACTCCCTGTTTGTGCCCCGCCCACTCCAAGTACGGATAAAGATACAGATAATTTAGATGGGTCAAATGATAAAGATACAGATACATATACATGTGTGCTCAATGATCCCTAGTACAAGTGGTTTATTCCAGGAGAATCAGGACCATGGACACAGAACAAACAACAAGCTAAAAACCTTCAGACCTGATTCTCATTATTCTTCTTTCCTTGGTTTTCAAAGTCAGCACATTGTACAATACACCAAGGTCATCTGGCTACCTTGGAATGACCATCTAATTTTAAGAGAAATCAAACGTCCTGGTCGGTCAGCAAAAAAAAATCCAAACTGCCAATTACACTGTTGATTCAATTATGGTGAAGAAGTGTGTGAGATAAAGCTAGTGTTGTTTATCATTGCTTGAAGTAAGGCTCAGTATTGAGCGATGTTAATTAGAACTCTGTAGCCAAAACCAATGACTGTGGGAAGCAGCGCTTCCACAAATGGTTTGTACCTTCCCAGATCCATTGATCTGAAGACAATTAGACTTGGAAATTCTATACCTCTGGACAGGCAGCTGCTTGACGGTTATTAGTTCTATCATTTTTACCAAGCAGAAGGAGAGAGAGACATTTTTCTGTGCAGATTACAATGCGCACACTTTAGTCAAGCTACTCTCATATTAAAAAAAAATCAAAAAAATTCTGAAAATGGAATGAATCTGTTTTAGAATCAAGCCTATGTAACAGTGTGACATTCCAGTCAATATTTTAAGTCAAAATGCAAACATTACATTTGGGCCTTTTATTGTGATTGTGCAGTTCATAATAATAGTGCTGTTTATAATAATAATACATGTTTTTTTCTGTCAGTACTAATTGAAATGCTCAATACTGTCAAGCAACAATGGCCAATTTTCAGATTTGTATTCTTCATGTCACCCTGATGTGTTTGCACTTAATGCAGGCATTCATTTAGAATTGTATATTTGTTTAACCATTTTTTGACAGGTCAATACTGTGCACTGTCCTGTATCTACATACTTTAGAATGTCTACTTCTTACCCCTTCTGCAAAACGAACTTCTCATCTGTCTCCTATTTTTAGTTGTAACCTGACCAGTGTCTTATTTTTGTGCATTTAAGAACGTAAGAACGAGAGGCGGGGTACACCCTGGACTGGTCACCAGCCAATCACAGGGCACATATAGACAAACAACCATTCACACTCACATTCATACCTATGGACAATTTGGAGTCGCCAATTAACCTAACATGTTTTTGGAATGTAGGAGTACCCGGAGAAAACCCACCCATGCACGGGGAGAACATGCAAACTCCACACAAAGATGGAATTGAACTTGGGTCTTCTAGCTGCGAGGCCTGCACGCTAACCACTTACCACCGTGCACCGTTCAGACAATTCTCCTCTCATCCAAGCAGACCTCATCATTTCATGCTCAATGACTAGGTAGGACAGCTCTAGTCTGAGGGAATGGTGCAAGATCCAAACATTTGTCCTCTAGGTTGAGACACCCCCCCACCACATTGGTGGGCCAAATCTGACTCCAGGGCCTTGAGTTCCACATCTGTGGTCTACAGCAATAATTATGTTGTGTGAAGGTACCCAGCAGCTATTAGTACCAAAGACCGAAAGCACAATTCAGTGGAATACATTTGGACCCTTGTCAAATTAGCCTTCAAAAACATTCACCAGATGTGTTTTTTAGCTGTACAGCTGGTTCCCTACTTTTGACACAGTTGTACTGCTCAGGTAGCTTGACTTGAGAGGACAAAAACAGCTGTTGAATGATGCCATGTAATGAACTGCAATGCAGCGACTTTTGAAGGTAAGTTTTAGGCTCTGTCGCTTTTGTAAGAGCAAAGAGAAACCACCCCTTTGAAGGAAACATGATATGAGCTTTGGAGCAGACTGAGAAGAACATATGGACTCATACTGATGGACATCAAGAGGCAAACACGGGTATGAGGATTTACTGAAAAACACCCTTAGATGACAGTAAATGTCTAGAAAAAAATCATACTTTTTAAAAATCCAGATGTTCAAAAAAGAGATAAGACGCAGCAGCATGGGTAATGTCTGTGTACAATGCGGCTGTGTTTTCAGACCGAGAATAACTTATGCTGGGCAAAGACCCTGCTTTAAAGGTTGTCTGTTCTTGGCTCATCTGTATGTTTACCGCACCTCTTTCTTGTTTTTTTTTTCCCCCCTCCTCTGTCTCTCATTTTACCGTTTGTTGTCTTGGCTTACTCAGGGACCCTTGGGCTTTGCTGTACTTAAATATTTATCAAAACAATTTCAAGTGACATGTTGCCTGTATTTTACCCAAGAGTAGATGCCCTCTGGTACAGACAGACAAATGCATTCAAATGTGTTCAAGATGAGCATACATCAACTGCATAAGTCACCAATGTGGATGTGTTCTGAGCGGGGAAGAATACTTAATAGCCTAATATAGTATCATAGCCTCAATAATGTGTGCATGTTTTACTTTTATGTGAATATTGTCTAGTTTATGTTTACATCAGTAACAAATGATCACAATTACTATGAACAGGTGACGTCTGTTTTGAGAGGAAACCCTGACGCCATAGACGTGTAATGGTTTTATAAAGAATTCATCAGATACTATATGTGGTTTTGTTCTAAACATTACCATCCATCCGGGCTCTAAAGTTGAGTAATAGGTGTACTATTTCAAATAGTTTCACCCTCAAATTACTAGCGCGTTACAGATTTTCCATCTGTTTGTGCACATCCATCAACACATATATGATATTCATACAAAGCTATTAATGCGGGAACCAGATGAGTGATTGGTTTTGGTGTTTTTGTTGTGCGCAAATGGAGCCGGCCTGCTCAGGCAGGCATACTCAGTCTCCACTGCTTCTTTAGGCTCCTTTTTCTAAGCACAGCCACTGAGACACATCCATCATCTCATTGTCAGACACTGCTGTGGAGTGGACACAGAATACTGATATGGTTTTTTTTAAGATGTATGGCAGAAATATGATCCCTTGACACTTATCAGCCTTGCATTGCCCCTGTAGCCACTACATTATTTCTACAACTGCATGCAAACTGTGTATTTATAGGAAACTTAGGTTCGAATAAACTGTGCCCGGTTTCAACTTTTCAGCTTAAGTGCCATCCATCTATTTTCTATACCACTTCTCCTCATTGAAGTCACAGCTATTATTACAGTCTATTTACATCTACGTATGTTCAAGTGACCCATATCCGAGAATACGTGTACTGAACACCTGAAACAATTTGCATGTACATATATATATATATATATATATATATATATACATATATATATACATATATATACACACACACACATATATATATACATATATACATACACACATATATATATATATACACACACACACACACATATATATATATATATAGGAACATATAACAATATAACACATAACATGTAACACATAACAATATAGGAACACAGGTAACCTTTACAAAAAACACATATTTACATATTATAGCCTGGACTGACTCTTCCCCATAGGTTGAAAATGGCACCTTCAGCTGTAGTTTTGATTTGAGCTGAAGTTTAATACATGTTTTATGTCATTTATCACATATTTTGACAATATTTGTTACTACAGACTAAGCATATATTGTGGTCTTATACATTTTCCAAGTCAATGGTATGATTTAATGTGCGTTTATGTGTGTTAGTGTTTATGTTGGATGTCCTTCCAAATGAGACTCTCCAATTTATCCGGTCATGAGACCGGCCCTGGACATCTCCAATGGCTGGGTGATGGAGACCTAGTCTGAAATCACACCTGCTTAGATTGCACAAAAGGCAGCAGCACCATGACAACACCAAGCCAGTCACATTAACATATAACCCATTCATATTTGATTTTTAGCCACATATAATTGAAGCAATTTTTCCTGCTTCCACTGTGATGACGCATATCTGAAGTGGCGCATATAATAGAAAATAAAATCTTGGTCTGATACCAACCAGAATGTCAGATGTTCTCTTTCTGTGTTTCATATGTGTAGTTTCACACATCCATTATTCGTCACAGTTCCCAAAATCAACAGGTGAATGGAAACTTCTCAGCTAAGACATCTTCTCATTATCTGCTGGGTGTGTTCCATCAGCCCTCCTGTCGTCGCATCAGATGGAAAAAGAAGTGTTGTCATCGCCACCATAGATAACATCAACCCTCCGTTCGCACCCTGTATTTTTAACCTGGCAATCTCAGTGTGCCTTCTGCAGCTCCGCCATTACATGATGACATGATTTACTTTATATTGTTTAAAGGGGGGACGAGTGGTTAGCGCGCAGGAAACACAGCTAGGAGACCAGGGTTTGATTCCCGGCTGGGACATCTCTGTGTGGGTCATAACATTAGGTACACCTGATGCTGCACAAGCTGGCGACCAGTCCAAGGTATACCCATCCCTCATCCAAAGTCATCTGGGATAGACTCTAGTAGCAAGTACTACAGAAAAAGGATGGATGAATATTCAGAGAGAGGTGTTGAGGAATAATCTGCCTTTAGAAGTTCCACTTTGGTATGCTACGGTATGGTTTATATCAAGGAGACTATACAACAGCAGAGCCGACTTGGCATGCGCTTCTGTATTATTTTACGGTGCAGAACACAGAAAAAAATTGTCTGAAAAGACGCCCTCACACTCGGCTCAGCCATTAATTGCTCAAACACACGATCCAAAAGACCGGATTTGTCATTTTTCAAGTTCCCTTTGAAAGAATGACAGAAGTAAGAAGAAGCACAGCTTCAATTAAATTCTACCCCTTCTTCATGTCTATTACATGTTATCATTTACATTTTGTTTACTTCCTGTGGTAGGTGTTAGAAAAGATATAAAATAATCCCTTGTTTATCGCAGTTAATTGGCTTTTTACAGTATGTACGAACATACAAAACTAGTTTAAGATCTCCTAAATATGGTGTTTAACATTATAAGAGCCGCCTAGCCATGAAAAAAAAGGGTCATTAAAGTCTCATCCTCGTGAACCCGGGTTCTAGCTAGAGTTTTAGCTTGGGGTAGGTTACTGCAGCAACAGTGGCTTGTGTTTTTGTTTGGGACTTTTATCAGGGGTTATTGTTCCTGTTGAGAGATACGTATTTCAGACTTGCACATAAAAGGCTGTTGTTCTGGTGATCAAATCTAGCGTTTAAGCATCTCCCTGCACATTACAATAACATTCCTGACACATAGTGACCATTGAAGAATATTTTTTGACAAATTCATATTAATTCATATTAATATTCCACCACAAAACAGCATGATTTATTGATACATATATTTTTAAAAAAAAAAGATAGATTGAAGCCACAACATGCATATGTATGTGAAGAAGCAAATAAATAAAAGAATTAAATAATAACACTGTAAACCTTGTGCAGCGTTAAGAAAAAGGAAGAAATACAAGTTGCTAAATAATGAGAAAATAGAATACATATGATACAATAGGAATTGTATAATCATAATAATAATAATAATAAATAAATAATACATTTAATATTTTTTAATATTGTTGAATGTGACATATTTATGTGACGGTGGAGTTGTTGTTGACCTCAGGTTGCATCAAATCTTTGTGAGTTCAGTACTTGGACTTCCTCCAGCCCTCCATTAAACCTGATATAAATTTTGCAGTTGGTGTTTCAAGTTGGTTGTTTGTCTATATGTGCCCTGTGATTGGCTGGCCACCAGTCCAGGGTGTACCCCGCCTCACGCCCGAAGACAGCTGGGATAGGCTTCAAGTTTCTTGAATTTTCCCCTACTAACCCAAGATTAATAAATCCCCATAGAACCTACAAACCCCCTCCCTCATCCACATACATGGTATGGTCTGATGATGTCACTAATGATGTCACCAACCCTATAAAACCCAGAGACTCTTGGCGGCTCCTCCCCAAACATTCCTGCAGGTGACTCCATTGACCACAAGTGTCCACAGGTAAGATGAACTCTGTACACCTGTTCCTAATCAATCCCAGATCCTAAACAGCTGTTAATGTAGTTTGAATTAAACCAGTACTGTTATAAATGAAGTGAATTCCAATAAACTGTGAAATCATTAATATAATAATATAATAAGGGGCAAGTGATGAGTTCTAACTCATTCAGTTTGTCACAGCCTCCTTTCTGTTGCAAGGACACAGATGGTCTCACTCTTTCAGCCATGACTGAGCAGCAGAACCATTTTCTTTTTACAGAACTACAAGACCATGAATAACACCACATATGCCATCATGACAAAGTGAACACAAAAAAAATAATTCACGTCTTCTCGTCAAGAACGCATACAACATGGGGAAGTGAGGGAAATATGTGTATGTATGAATGTTTTATGAATAGTTGTAGCAGCATTGAGGTCACATAGAATGGCATAGTTGAAATTGAGTGTGTGAAGAGTTAAATTAGTAGATGTGTTTGGTAGACCAACCTATGGGCTATAGTGGGACATTCTGGGCAGATTGAGAGCTCTACAAATGGGCTTCGTTGGGGAGGGCAGATTGACATGTGGCTGTGTTGCTACAACCACATATGGTACAGTACAGTCTTTCATTGATGTGAGTAAATGTTTTTTTTTTCCTTGCTGTTTTTTTTTTGATAATTCAAGTGATTTTTTTGACACTGTCAATTTAATTTTTTGTTTTTAGTGTTTTCATAAGTTTAAATCTTCTTTGGTAAATAAGTGTGCCACGCCTGGGTGAACTGTAAGTCTGCCTCCTTAAATTTTTTGCGGCCTTCAGTCACCACATTACAACAGGGACATGATGTTGTGAAAAAGTGACAAAAGGATGGAGCCAATAAAGAGCTGCACAACTGTTGGTGGTCACAGCTCAATGAGTACATCCCCACATGGTTGCTTTTGGTTCTGTCCTATGGTGGAGCTCTGTCTATCTTCCCAAGTTTGCATACACCGCTGGAACACACCCAAAGATGGTTATTCCGATCCTGCAAATGCAGACAGGTGTCCAGGCTTAGTCAACAAGATTTGAACACAGCTCTTTACGCACGTATGCACACGTCTACGTACTGTACCAATGCATCCTGCTGCCACCTGAGACGCAGATTTGACAGTCACATATGCTGGGTCAACAGTTGCACAGGTGTTTCTGGCTGCTGCGGCTGTCAAAAGCTTCCCCCAAAATGTTCTTATTCTCCAGCAGGGTGCATTCAGGGCTCGGATTACTGGTCAACAAGTGATGTCATGTTTACTGTTTCAACAAGACATCTGGGAAAGTAAATTTCAAGCTTATTTAGAGAAAACTGCTGCTCAGACATAATCGATTAAATCTATTGAGGGTGGACAAGATAGCAGATACAAGCGGCTGAAGTGAACCTCCTCCATTGGGTGGGAGGACTCTCCCTTAAAGGGATAGTTTTTTTTGACATGAAGTTGTATGACGCCCCCATAAGCAGTGGAGTTCGTCAACAGCGACTCAGTCCCCACTTTGTGTCCTGAGCAGAGTTCTGGTAGGATGTCGTTGCTGAGGAAAGTAGTTCCAGCTAGTTGCTGGGGACAGTTGAGTAAAGAGTTTGTCTTGCTCAAAAGCATCACAAAAATGCCTACTTGAAAAAAATCAGACCTCACAAATCGTTATTTTCTCTGCTGTTGTATCAATTCATGCACAATCGCTTCACCGGTTTCACAGTGTTTAATGCTGGGCTAGTGAAAGTAAACATGTCTGACTATGAAGCAAGTGATGACGACATTCCTCTTTGCACAAAGCCAACAGGATATCTTTAGGAACCGGAATACACAGATGCCTAGAGTGGCATAGAGTTCGGTGACAACAACAAAGTCCTAATGGCCGGCACAAATGGGCTAGGTCTTACCTGTAGTACTGGAACAGCAGAACACGTCTCAATCCCTTTGGGTGGGTGGGAAGCAGTGTAATTCGGGAGAAACTACAACTGCTCGGGGAAGACCCAGGATATGCAGGAGAAACTGTGTCTCTCAGTTGGGCTGGGAATTCCTCAGGATCTGCTGGGAAAAGGTGGGCAAAGGAGCCGGGGAGAGGGAAGCCTGGACTACTCGTATTCGGCTGTGGTCCTCACAACATTGCGTAAGTGGAAGAAAAGGGATGTATGGAATTAATGTTCCAACACTTCTGGAAGGCTGTATGCTACTACTCATTACTGGACTTAAGGGACTTGGATTATAAAGAAGACATTTATGTATGTATATTAAATTGTATTACATGAATAATAATGGCAATTTAAAGAGAAATGGCAGCCTAGTCGTAGACCTACGGCTTGGGATATAGAGTGCTGCTACAGTGCACCACCAGAAGTCGCATAAATGGTAAGAAGTATTTTTTGTGATGGGATAGCTTCAGTAAAACAAAAAAAAAATTAATTCAGAGATATATTATATTCTAAAATTGTTGGTCCTTCTTTAAATGTACGCGTTTAGTTGTAGTCATGTATTTTAAAATGTGGCTAGCTTTCTCTTAGCCAAAAAGGTTCCCGACCCATGCTATACAATATGTATGATACAAGTGGCTAACATCACAATGTGAAGAATGAAAACTTTCATATACAGAAGAGAACCACTTTACCAAGGTGTGATTGTGTTATATTTGCACTGAGTGACAGGTCGACGAGACAAAGTCCTATAATATCTATATGTCTCCCAGTTAGATGAAGAAAACCCTCAATCTTCCATTAATGCATCTCACGTATTACCCATATTTATAACCATCTTTATTGGATGCGAAAGAAAAGGAGGTCTGTTGGCATCAGTTGGAAATGAATGTAATGAGTCACGCATAACAGGCTGTCGACTGCAAAAAGGGCAACCTAGCTTTCTCCTGCCATATGCGTGGTCCACTATGAATATGTCAAACAGAATGCATTTTCCATTTCATTCTTGCACAAAATATGGACAAAAGTAGCAGAGGCGAATATGACCTCTTATATAAGACAATACAAGCAGTTGACGTTTACAAAGTAAAAGGAAGATGAATCAAAACCTTATTTTGAGCTGACACAAATAAACAAAAACATGTTTGTGTCCGTGTGAGAGGTCTCACTCGCTCACATTTTGTATTTGCTGAATGTTTGTGGCCGAGTTTAAGAACTAATATGCTAATAATAAAGAAAAATAGTAATACAAAAATATGCTTGGTGACGGTATTGTTTTAAATAAATAGCCCATGGTTCTGAAATTAATATACATAAAATTTGATGTAACCGTTGTAGTTGCACATCGAATCGTTCCCCTACTTATTATAGATAAACTTATTTCTATCTGTGATTAAATGTGATTAATTTTGAGTTAACTATAGACAGAAATGTGATTAATCACAATCAAATATTTTAATCGATTGACAGCCCTAACTGTACCACATTATTGTAATGCTTATCATTTTCATGTTATTTCAAAATTGGTAAAGGGTACATTTGGAATACAGGAAGTGAACAAATATATTAGGAATAGACGTGAAATGGAGAGGGTGTAGGATTAAATAAGCTTTACTTCTTCCTTCTCATATTCGGACATGTGGAATTTTGAATTGTACTATGTGATATATTCCAATGTAAGTTGTATGAATGTTCAAAATAAATGAAGCAATTACAGTTATTTCTATGTTTCTGTGTCAAGAGCTCAACATTTTCGGTCCATATTTGAATTGTCTTTGTTGACACGTGCCATTGCTGGGAAGTTAACCTGTAACAGTAGTCCAATTAATGAATAATGATTAATTCAATGCATATCCTAGCATAACCATGTTTCAGTTGTTTTGTTCTCTTCCACAGTGCAGATTCAGTTATTTGACAAATGCTGAAATACAGAATACACAGAGAAAGTGTCTGTCCTGTGAGCGAGAGACAAAACCCAGATGAAACGGACTTTGTGTAAAAGAGAAATACATCTAGAAAGTACTATAGGGATATTGTGGGAGCTCATTGAGGGTGAGGGAAAAGATGGAGAGGGAGAATAACTCTTCTCATTTCCTCATCATTTCCACAAAAAACAAGTATTAAAGAAACACCTGTGGTTTGAGCTATAGAGCAGATCCCTGGCTGTCCCCATTCTCTTTTTTCCCCCCCTCTCATCCTGCTATCATTGGTCCGCTCATCCTCCATTTCACCACCACTGCCATTGCCTCCCACCCCTGCTGCTGCATATCTTTCTGGCCTGGGGCATAATCTCCTCGCCTGACAAAAAATGAAAGAAAGAGATGCTGACATGTAATAAAGCAGGACTGATACTGTTTGGGGCTAATGCTGGCTGGGGCTGCCGACTGAGCCTGGTTTATTTCCTGCTTTTCTGGAACGGAATGGAGAAGAAGAGATGCTGAGTATTTGTGCTCTGCAAAAATGAAATTAGTGGCGAACAGATGCCTCTAAATGAGGTGTAGACAGGAAGGGTGAAAGGACCATGGGAAGCTGATGTATTGGGGGGGAAAAATGTACAGGCGGGGGGGGGGGGGGTGTTCTTCTGCTCTCCAAGCTCTAAAACATACTGTGCTTTGTCACCAGGGGAACACGGCTTTTAGCACTCTACCCTGAGGTGAAAAAGATTGCACTCACTCCATCTTCCCTTTTCTTCGTCTTTCTTGCACTCACCTTTTCATGCTTTTTTTTCTTCCAAGCACTTTGTTGTGCTTTGGTACTGCTTTGACACGCCTGTTATTTCCTCTCAGGCAGGTCTGAATTGAAAAATATTAATTTCTTCTGCCTTTTCATGCTAGTGCTGCCATGGATATGAAACGCTTTCCATCTAGAACAATCAGGGCTGTCATTGAAAAATATTACCCCTGTTGTTTCTCTCTTCTAGTGTCATATTTCCCAGGCTGTCAATGAAAATGAAGAGCATTTCTTGACAGTTTTCTCTTTTCAAGAACTTATTCAAGAGCTTATTATTTATGATTCCCATAGTGGTCATATGGCAAACACACCGGAAAACTCCTATTGTGCTTTAGTTGACTGTTGCATTCAAGGTCCAAGGTGATTACAACAGAGCAAGTAGACTGGAACCAGACTTCTTCGGTTTCCACCCACCTCCCCAACACAGCTACCTCAGTACAAACATCCTGGAAGCTTATGATCCCCAACTAGATTTCTTCTAACACCTCCACCTTTTATTTCCTTGGGTCTCAGGAAATGAACACCTGAGCTCCGATGCCTCCCCTTTCTTTAGTGAACAAACGTAGCCCACTCCTTGAGCTACCTCCTGCTGCTCCAAAGTACTGCTCATTAGTAGTAGAGGCAGAGCCAGAGCCTGTATTATGCCCCCTCTTTCATTCCCACATTTTTCCCTGTGATTCAATAGAAGTACAGCATAGCATTAAAAGGAAGTAGTTGGTGGGGTGAAGGGGGAACACAAAGGCAGTGCTTCCAAACTTCCTTATAAGGTATAACACTTTAAGCTTGATTGGAAATATGGAAGAAAGTGCATGTTCAGGACTCAAGGATGCGTTACAGATAATGCATTTTTGCTGGATACGAGTATGAAACAAGTACAAATCATTTCGTTATCTGCTTCATGTCTTCACGCTCTGTGATTGGCCACTGTGCCTCTCCCAAGCGACTGCCTCTCCCAAAACGACGGCAGCCATCATGTTCCGTTGGTCACACTGCCTCCGCATTATTACGTTTTGTTCAGCTCACCTCTATTTTGGTTTGTATCTATTAAACTTGTCTTGTAACGTGAATTTGAGAAACAGCACTGTGCAGGCTTCTGTTACACCAGTCACGTATTCATCAGGGATAGTATGACCCCTTTTTTTCTGTGAAATGTGTTTTTGTCTTATTTCATGATATATTGTATATATCTTGCTAAACTGTCTTTTTTACTTTTAATTTTTTGTATACTTTTTAAAAAAAAAACTTAACTATTGAACTAGCCATGTTTACATGAGATTTTCCGAGTGACGTACCAGAAAACAGTGTATACATGGAAAGGAATATTCCAATCTCCTGTCTACATGCACCAATATAAGCAAACGGAATAGTCAATGCGCAGTAAAACGTAAACATCACGTGATTCATCAAAGATGGCGGACAAGAGTGTGATTACCACTGTTGTTGGACAGTTGCTACGCTTTTTTTCAAAGCAACAACTTGAACTTTCAGTTCTTTTAAAGTTTGTATCAAAAACAAACTTTCTGCTGTAGTCCAGTGATGACTGCTTGGGTTTTCTCCGAGTACTCCAGTTTCCTCCCACATTCCAAAAACATGCTAGGTTAATTAGTGACTCCAAATTGTCCATAGGTATGAATGTGAGTGTGAATGGTTGTTTGTCTATATGTGCCCTGTGATTGGCTAGCGACCAGTCCAGGGTGGGAGCTGGGATAGGCTCCAGCAACCCCGCGACCCTTGTGAGGATAAACAGTAGAAAATGAATGAATGAATGTTTCGTAGAGGTTGGTGACCAAGGTATTTTTTTTCATATGCAACATCAACATCTCAGAGAAGTTTATGAGGTCACAGGGGTCATGTGCATGTACAACAACTTGTTTTTCCACATGAATAGGCAACGTTTCCTGAGCTGGTTTGGCACTGGAGCTTTTGTACACTACTCTTGTGTTACTGCCTCAGTGTCTCTTTTGTTGGTCGGAATAAAACGTGCTAAGAGCGCTTCTCTCAAACTGTCAGCTGCACCAGGCAATGCGTGGTAATTGCTATTGAGAGGCTTTGTGTTTCACGTTCATTATCTTTTTTTTTCTTCCTTCCTTCCTGTTTGAGACCATGGGAATGTCTTTCCAAAACGCCAATCTCCTTGCAATCGTTGGGAAAGTTTTGTTTCATTGTTGCAAAAGGATGCCAGATGTGAGCAGCACTTAACAGTTGAGCTTCCTAAAGTCCTCTTTTGGTGTTTCTAAAAATACAGTTTGTATAAGCAGGCGAGTTACCATCCTCTAAACTGTTCCAATGTAGTTTCACATAATGAGCAACATTTTTATTGAAAAGTGAGGAATGAATTGAACAAGCACACATATCAGGTTTTACATTCTATATGAATTTAGTATTGATTCCATCTCAACTCTTCCTTTTCTAAATTAAATTACCCCCAATTGTAACAGTGTCACTGGTTGATTTACATTGTACTTCAGCAAGGCAGCACAGCACTTGAGATGCAAAATAATATTACAAAGAGTAAGAATCCAACACATTACACTCTTCTTAAGGGCTCCATACTCTGCTGGATGATTTACATGAAATGTATCCTCTGAGGCTCCTTCAGACTAAAAAAGACAGCATGATAGCAGTGTCGTGGGCTGCAGGGAGCAATGAAAAAAAAACTGCCAGTATGTTCTGTCGTACACCCTCAAACACAGCTTTGAGCCACGCCGAAGCACAGCAACGCTTCCATGAGCGTCTCTTTCTACTGTCTGCATCCCGACATGACTTCTGACCCCACAGTCATCCCGACAGACAGAGCATCTGACAGCTCGTCACCTGAAGTCATTCTGCTCCCACGGACACTGGAGCATGAAGCTTACAATAACTGAGATGCTATAAGACCCGACGTCAACAGTCTTCAAAACCAACAAAGTTTTCAACACAGCAGACAGGCTGACACTGATTGTCTGAAATGTACATGCAGTCAGGGCTAGACAATATGCAGTTTTTTGTCTCTGCTGCATGACTCGCATTCAACTGTTTTTTTTTCCCCCCTCTCTTTTCTCCTTTTTGTTCCTCTCCCTCCCCAGCAAAGGCTCAGTACTACACTCGCATACAACCTCAGCTCATTTCACCTCAGTCAGGGTATTGCTTTTCAACCAAAGCAATTCCTAGAGTTGTAAAAATGTCTGTTTCCATTCAGCTTACAATTTGGTACAATATAAACAATATTTATTTGGTTTCTATTATACTGAAATGACCTGGTGACATATAGCTGGGCTATCTGCGGTCAAGCCACAATATGGTTGTATTCAATATATCGCCATCTTTCATATTAACAACTGCAAAGGGCTTAAAGAGCACTTTCTTTTTTTAAATAGGGGAAACAAGGATCTTAGGAATTCAACAATGACCATGCACGCTAAAATAACAGCTGCTGCTTTCAACATGCACATGCATGGACCTCGGCCAAAGTGGCACATGCTCTGTGTTGAAAATTATTTATCCTGTGAATGTAATTGACTTTTGTCTGAGGACTTAGAACCAGTCAGCATCTGGTGTGACTACAGTTTCCTCATGCAATGCAACACATCTTTTTCGTATAGAGTTTATCAGATTGTCAATTGTGTCCTGTGGAATGTTGGTCCACTTCTCTTCAATGGATGTGCGAACTGGTACACGCTGTCGTATACGCCGGTCAAGCACATCCCAAACATGCTCAATGAGTGACATGTCCAATGAGTATCCTGGCCATGCAAGAACTGGGACATTTTCAGCTTCCAAGAATCCGTGCATTATCTTGCTGAAACATGAGGTGAGGTTCATGGCTGTATGGGACAACAATGGGAATCAGGATCGGTATCTCTGTGCATTGAAAATGCCATCAGTAAACTGCACCTGTGTTCTTTGTCCATCGACTTATGGTAGAAAAATGAACATTGAATGCATGAGCAACAGATCTGGTTGACATTCCTGCTGTCAGCATGCCAATGGTACGCTCCCTCAATGCTTGCGACATTTGTGGCATTGTGCTGTGAGACAAAACTGCACATTTCAGAGTGGCCTTTTATTGTGGCCAGTATAAGGTACACCTGTGCACTAATCATGATGTCCGATCAGCATCTTGATGTGGCACACCTATGAGGAGGGATGGATTATCTCAGCAAAGCAGAAGTGCTCACGATAAAACATTTAGACAGATTTGTGGACAACATTTGTAAGAAATGGTAATATTGTATCTGGAATGAATTTTAGATCTTAATATGCTCTTAATTTTATTTAGTCTTATATCTATTGACATAGGGATACAATTAATAAACTGAACAGTTAATAAAGGTTCCACGATGGAGACAGTTTGACTCTGGAATTCGCTATTTGAGCTGTTGTTTTGAAGTGCGAGCACATTGGAATGGATTGCTGCTTCCACAGTATAATTTTATTTCCAACAATCTACTCCACAAAGCTTGGTGGTAAAAGGTGTCATGGGCCAAGAAAAGAATACATTACATTTTGTTGTGATCAGCGGACTTTCAAGTACAACTTATGTAAATGTTGCAAAAGCCACAATAGCAGACTTGACATCTCCCATCAGAGAAGATCCTGCCGCCATTTGTCAAACGGCTCTTTCTCGTTTTCCTACAGAGGAGGTCTGATGTTGAGGTGTGATGTGTGCTTGTCAAGAACAATGAATGTGTCTCCACATAAACATTGCACTCTCCATTCTCCTGGAAGGATGGATGGATGGATTTGGCAGCGATTGAGTGACAGTTAATCAGCAAGGTGGGACAGAGTGGACAGATCAATTAGTTATTTCCTTACGTTGGGAAAACACTATTTTATCGGTAAATGATTTGTTTTTTCACTGCCCTTTTTAATCCCTCTCGTCCTTCACGCTTATTTATCTTGGTTCACTTCTCCTGTGGCTTTTCTGAAAGGAGAAGGGCTTTGAGATCATGTTGGTATGTTGCGCCTTGGATGAGCCTGTCTTGAAAATTAACTGTGAACACTGGACCAGTGGCCCAAACTGCCAGTCCGGGATTCACTCTTTCATCTCACCAAGCCTTGTGGTACTGTTTCAACGCAAGCTGACACATTTGCTTGTAATTGTTTAAACACTCCTGACACTACTGCCATGCTCCATTGTTTCAGCTTTTGCTACTTGAATTAACTGGACTTTATTGTTTATTTTGGCATGCTGCTTCTTCTATGAAAAAGAGTTTTGAGACAAATCTTTTAATCAGGGGTTGGACTAGATCCAGCAGTAGTGCAGCAAGGACCATAAAGCCATGTTTGGATTAGTTTGGTGTGGTATAGGGTTCGGTATTGTTTGCATATTATCTGATACCGGGGTCAAATCGGTACAAATGTTGGGATTGAACAATATAAAACATACACATTCATTCATTCTACCGCTTATCTTCCCGAGGGATGCAGGCGTGCTGAAGCCTATCCCAGAGGCAGGGTACACCCTGGACTGGTGGCCAGCCAATCACAGGGCACATATAGACAAACAACCATTCACACTCACATTCATACCTATGGACAATTTGGAGTCACCAATTAACCTAGCATGTTTTTGGAATGTGGGAGGAAACCGGAGTACCCGGAGAAAACCCACGCATACACGGGGAGAATATGCAAACTCCACACAGAGATGGCAGAGGGTGGAATTGAACTTGTGTCTACTAGCTATGAGGCCTGCGTACTAACCACTTTTTCGCCATGCGGCCCGATATAGAAACTGTAACAGTTAACCTTGATAGTTACTATCTGTTAACTCCTGCCCACCTTCCTGGCATTCAGGAAATACAGTAATGGACATTCCGTGAGGATCCAGGATTGTATCCTCTCATGAATGTGAATGTGGGAGGAAACCGGAGTACCTGGAGAAAACCCACGCATGCACAGGGAGAACATGCTAACTCCACACAGAGATGGCCGAGGGTGGAATTGAACTCGGGTCACCTAGCTGTGAGGCCTGTTAAAATCATTTTTTGATGAGAAAAAAGATATTCTTTCATTTTCTCCACAATTTTCTGTCTATTGTATAATTTGGAGAATCGATGCTCTGATATTTTTATGAATGATTCGTCCATGTATTCTCCATTTGTGAACGGCTACCTCCTCCTTCCGATACCATGTGCAATGCAGCGTTGGTGATTTTCTTACTGTGAACTTTTGCTAATTCACCGCATTTGTGCCTCAGCAAAGGTAACAATGGTTCGGCTCGTTCGTTCATTCACAAATATTGTTAAGTACCTCCAATATGTATCTGTTGTGTTAATCCATACTTAGACATTATTGTGAAAAATGCACACAATGTTTTAACATTTTTGCTAATGCATCTCAAAAGACATTTTTTAAGCTTGCAAACATCTAGTTTTGTATAACACAGAGGATTGTGTGCACATGCTCAGATTTTGGACACCATAGTCTTACTGTCTCCCCTGTGGGTCGGTGATTGCTCATAAATACAAGGACACAATAATTAAAAGATAGATAATGTGTGAGGGAGGGCATCATCCCAGAGTGGCCATGCATTCATGTGTGTACAAGGCGAGAGCTTCATTCTGTCAAGGGCAAGAAACAGTGCTGTCACTTGGTAGGCTGGGAGTGGATATGGTCCAAGCAGTCCTCAGGCCCACTGTCATGCAAGATAATCCAAAATTTGGCAAACTGCAGAGGCACCATGTGGTCTTGTCAACAGATGGAAGAGGAAGATAGACTGGAAGGTAAACTGCTGCATGCTGTTCCAAGCTTGGAGGACTGATAGGTGACACAAGCAGTCATAGGATGACTTGGAAAATTCTAGCTTTATTTGTGTCATGTGCATCAGTACAGTGCACTGTATCTCACCTGTAAACAAACATGTCTTTGCAATGTGCAGCACACGGCAGTGAGAGGATACAATCCTGGATCCTCAGGGAATGTCCATTACTGTATTTCCTGAATGCCAGGAAGGTGGGCAGAAGCTGAGTGAACAGATCAACAACTATCAAGGTTAACTGTTACAGGGAATTGTTTTGTTTCTATATCGGGCTGCATGGCAGACGAGTGGTTAGTGCACAGGCCTCATAGCTAGGAGACCCGAGTTCAATTCCACCCTCGGCCCTCCAAAAAGCACTTGGAACACAATGAGTAAAATCTACACTAAGCTCAATGGAGGTCCAGAAGAAGTCAAGTCAAGTCAAAAAGTCAAGAAAGCATGCAGGCCTGCCTGACAGCTAGGAGACCCTCGCTGGTGGAGTTCAATTCCACCCTCGGCCATCTCTGTGTGGAGTTTGCATGTTCTCCCTGTGCATGTGTGGGTTTTCTCCGGGTACTCCGGTTTCCTCTCACATTCCAAAAACATGCTAGGTTAATTGGCGACTCCAAATTGTCCATAGGTATGAATATGAGTGTGAATGGTTGTTTGTCTGTATGTGCCCTGTGATTGGCTGGCGACCAGTCCAGGGTGTACCCCACCTCTCGCCTCAAGACAGCTGGGATAGGCTCCAGCACCCCCAATTTAACTGGAACCAATTACCCGCAATAAACGGAGGATCGTAATCACCTCAACCCGCCGTTCTGGAACCAAAAAAAAATCAGAAAAAAAATCTGTATTTGTCGAACATACATACAGATTACATTGAATACTGCCGAGCATGTTACAATTCACAGTTCCACATGTCCGAAAAAAAGGAAATACTGGAATTAGACTAATTATATGAAGAAGCTAAAGGGAGAAGGTGGGAGAAGAAAGGCTGTGGGAAGAACCAGGGGTGTGGTGCATGGTGGGGAAAATTAATTTTCATTGTGGCTCGTACTGTGCTGTGCTGCAGCTGGTGATGAATGACAGACAGGGAACTCTGCTGGAGGAGAAAGAGGAGGAAGGCTAATGGAATCGTACTGAATCAGTCCTGAGATTCAGGAGGAGAAAACACAAGGTTGCTATTACTCTTTCTAAATGCCATGCCTTGTTAAAGACATGCACTCTCACCCTCATTTTATTGGAATACTGCTTTGAAAAATATATGCACTGTCCTGTATATTGACTAAGATGACTGATTTGTCTTGCTCTGCTCCAAAGGAACAAATATACAATATCTAGAACATATCACGACTTAATTTACAGCCAACAAATGTTGGCAGCTCATCTAGCACAGAAGACTTTGTGTTGTCCAATAATGATTTCTTGTTGCAGGGACATATCAGGCAGGTTAAAGGAGGTTATGGAAGGTGTTTTGCCTGTGTGTTGCTTCAGTTTAGGGTGCTATTCTACACTGATAATGTTCATAAAAGAATGGAGTCAATCAAGAGCAAAAATTCTTCATACATTGCTTTCTTCTGGTTGCCCTACTTAGATTGGTTTATAGTTTTCTCATCGATTCCCTCTTATATTTACTGTATTCACTGCAGGAATTATGTACTGTTAAATCAAACCAAACAGGCACAGCACATGAGGTCATTTGATAGAGTAGCATTGATTATTTCTATTACATTCTTAGTACTGCTGAGCCTCCAAGAGTTGTGGCCATTGGCTGATTATAGACAGACAGGTCATTAATCTGCACTGGTCATGCTAACTGAGCTGCATTTTTATGCAAGCAAAAGAACCATGCAAGGGGGGGAAATGTATCAGTTCATCGTGAATTTAAAGCTGGAAGGGGACTCATAGGCAGTCCTGTTATCCCCCCCCCCCCACACACACACACACTGTACAAGATTCTTCACTCTGCACCTCTAACCTCATTAGAGGTTATTACGGTCCCCTGCCATCAGGACATATTCGACTCCATCACCGGAGCTCGATCCATGGAGGTAAAACAACACTTCCCCACCTTACCACTATGTCTGTGAGCTTTCCTGAAATGTAATTGTCTGGCTGTTTGTTGACTTAAAACAGTAGACGGCATTACAGTCAATTGGAGGCAATCGCTGTGTGTGAGGGGCCAATCATAGAGCAGTAATGAGCATTTTCTTTAAATACGGATAATAACGAAATATACTTGTTTCATTATCATATCTGGCAAAAATGCATGATCTGTATTGGATACTCATTTATAACGAGTATGCAACTCATCCCTAGCAACAACTATATTTGTTAGCAAGTAAATTGTCTGATTAGGTTCTTTCCCTGAATCTCCACGTCTGTAAATGAATTGTATTTTCTTTTCCCTTTCTTTCTTTTTGCACGTTTTTCTCTCTATATGGAGCCAGATCGCCCTTCACTAGACGTTATCAAGCTACTCCATCAAAGACATGGATCTCCACCCCCCACATGAAGACATGCAGTAGCAGTCTATTGTGGTTGAGCTGCACTACACACTAAGGACAGTGTGCTCTTTATTATCTTATCCTTTGTCTTTCACTTGTTTCTACAACATCTTACTCAAAAACAATAAAAATAAATATTTCCATATCCTATCCCTGTAGACGGGTAATGTTATTGTTCATGTCCCATTCGGTTGTCTTAATTCACATTGTATTATACAGCACACAATGACCTTGAGAGGCTTTCAGCCTCACCAAGCATCACAGCCATATGGACCAAACTCCACAGAACAATTCTGCACCACTCAGGAGCTTTATGGGCATAAACGACAGCAGGACAAAGTCCTTCTCTGGGACTTTTAAGATCTCTCTAGTTGTCCATTTAATGTAACTGTTTTTGCTCCAAGTGTTTCCCACTTGCTCCAAAGCACAGTTTTCCTTCTCCAGAAATATACTGACGAGGGTCAAGACACTAGCATCTGCCAGTGAGAAGAGGGCCAAGGAGAAACCATCTCCTGTTTGTCTCCAAATTCCTGAACATATTCTTCCTGCTAATTAACCTGCAGATGTTTCCTTACTGTGCTCATTTTGCAGTCAGGTGGTAGGAAGGTGTGCGGTAGGCGGGAGTGGAAGGACAGTAGAGAACTGGCAACCTGAGCTTTAGATCTTTAGCATTAACCAGGTTTTCTCTCATTTTCTGATTGTACAGATACGCCCCATGCGTGTTGTCTGGGCAGACTATCTCTGAGCAGTCCGCAGTTTTTACAAGTCTATGGCCCATCTGTGCCACTCTACAGTCATTAGATGACATTTAAAAGCAGTCTTAGAAAAAGTCCAAACAAGGAGTTTCAAAATGGATGTCATCCATTCTTTCTTATCTTTAGATACAGCAATCCATAATCAACCTAACCACTCTTAATGTGTACCAATAACTCATATTAATTAACTCAAAAGTAACAATGTGCTTACCTTTTAAAGCCACGTCTTAAGGTATTACAGGTAATAGAGGTAATACCGAGAGAAAAAAATATATCTACATAGAGTATACAAGATGCACCAGATTATAAACCACACATATCCATGTCATAAAATGGCATATTGTGGCGCAAATGAGTCTGAGGACCAGTTAGCTCCTTATTTGACAGAAGCCAATCGTGAGCTATGATAAAATTCAGGACAAACTCATCCAACCAAAAAAAAAAACATTGTCAGCAACTGATGCACGATCGTGCCCGCTATCTTGTTAAAAACATTGTGTATTATATGAAACAAGCTTAAAATTGAAAGGTACATGCTGCAATGTATTGTGAGGGGTGTATTATTTTAGCCATACTTTAGTAATATTTTAGCCATACATGCAGAATACTTGTGCATACATAGAGTGAATACATGGAGTATTTTCTTTAAACATGAATACGGGTAATGACGAAATGTACTCTTTCTATACTCGTATCCGGCAAAAATGCATTCGTTTATGACGAGTATCCAACTCAACCTTACTAAATATTATTGTCTGCATGATATTGTCTCACAGGACAGTTGTACTGTCTGTTATTTTATTTTCACAATCATACACTTTCCACAGATGGCCCCTGCACTACACTTTGGACACCCATTTTGCCAGCAAGGTGAGGGAGGGGCTGCCAGGCAAAAGAGGAGTGTGTCCAAGCTCTGCCTGTGTCTGTCATGTTGCATTGTGGAGGTTTTAGAGCTTTCAGACAGGCATCGCATTTCTGCTGCACAATCAGAGGTGGAGATCATGTGCAGTGGATACTTCACCTTTGTTGACCCCTTGTATTTAATTACCAAATAAATGCATGGCTCGAGAAACACTTCCTGTCTTTCACTTTTAATGAGCACCCCTACTCACTAAATATACCTTTGTCAACACCTCTATGTGGCAGGTGTGTTATCAAGTGGAATTATGGTGGCCGTAATGTGCCCTCATGTCAGACACAGTCCGTGCTCAGAAAATCCACAGTATAAAGTGCGGGAGCCCTGATGTGGCAGCCATGATGCACCATGATTAAAGTTGATGGTGATTAAGGTTGCAGACAAGTCCTAACATCTACGTGTTCTGGCTCATGGTTGCCTTGTTGTGGCGAGACATCTTTATCTTTTATGTATCATCTGGTCATAAATTACACTCATGCCACTTTTCCTGTAAACTGAAATCAATGCCTATCCTGCACCCACTGCCAGCAGTTGGTGTATCTCCTGGTGTTCAGGGGAAGGGCCCCCTGCCAAAAATCGCATCTGAAACACACTCTCATACAGTATCTAAACACAATTTAACCTCTCTATTTTTCCTAGCGATGCTAGCATGACAGCGGTGAGTAAGGAAAGAAGATTGAAAAAAAAAGCCTGCAATCAATTACGTTAGAGATGCACATGGCTAATCTGGCTGTGACTCCACTTGTAAACAGTAGCCAACCTTGGAGCTGTACAGTAGAAAACGTACCGGTGTCACTGCTGAGGCCTCTTGAATATGAATATGTTTTGATTTTGCCATTGGCTCATCATCTTTGCAGTCAGAGCACTTTTTATTTCTCCAATGGATTCTTGCTGGTAATTGCCTCCATGCTGCATTTGGTGTGTTGTTCATTAGGAGAGAGTGTTATAAATGGGATCTCTCATAGCGTATGTTCACGTCAGGCTTTGCTGCTCCCTCTGCCACCACAAGCGATACGCACATCGCTCACTCCCCCGAAGGAACAAAATACAAGTGTATGCTTGGAACAAAAATGTCAGGTGAGGGATGGATTGGACAATGTGCAATCTGTGGATCAACATATAGGCCTTGAGGATGAAACAAAGTGAATAAATAGTTATTTGGTTTGAGATAAGCAACAATGAAGAGATGGAATAAAGAAAAAAAAAGGGTGGGTGGGGGCAGACAGGCATACCCTATACTCATCAGAGAATTGGGCAGTTCAGATGTTCGGTTGGCAGTAAATGCAGACAGACAGATTGTAGCCAATTATATGTGTTGGGAATCATCTCAGAGATGGGCTAATGACAGGAGGGGAGAAGCAAGCAGATGGCCCTTGTCAGGGAAAGCTGAATGCGAAGATCACAGTGTGACTGCCAACGTAAGGCAGTCGAAGGGTAAAAAAAAGGGTGGTTCCTATAAATGAAGAAATGAATCCATAAAAGTGAAGAAAGATTATTCACTGATACACCTGTTGTGTACACCTAGTGGTAGAAATACCTTGCCGCTACATTGGAGTTGTGTCTTCACATTTTAGGACCACAATAGGTGATTCACAGATGTGTAGCAAGTGAACTGTTCCCTCACAGTATGGTTCTCAATAATAAATGAAGATCATCATTTTTACCAAAGGCGGCACGGCGGTCTAGTGGTTAGCGTGCAGACCTCACAGCTAGGAGACCAGGGTTCAATTCCACCCTCGGCCATCTCTGTGTGGAGTTTGCATGTTTTTTGCAGGTTTTCTCCGGGTACTCCGGTTTCCTCCCACATTCCAAAAACATGCTAGGTTAATTGGCGACTCCAAATTGTCCATAGGTATGAATGTGAGTGTGAATGGTTGTTTGTCTATATGTGCCCTGTGATTGGCTGGCCACCAGTCCAGGGTGTACCCTGCCCCTTGCCCAAAGACAGCTGGGATAGGCTCCAGCACCGCCACGACCCTCGTGAGGAAAAGGCGGTAGAAAATGAATGAATGAATGAATATTTGCCAAAATGTTGTTTTCTCTTGTGTATGTTCCTGTCGGTTGTTACATAATGAATTGTGTTGCATTATGTCACTGTTCAGCTCAAAATTATAGCACTAGAAATTATATCACTAGAAACCACATTACTATATTCTCCACACCACAATATCTTTCACCCCCTCGTAACGCAACCCTTGCTCATTGTGTGTCCTCCTCCTCTCTCTAGTGTCATTCCTACATGTACTTGACAGTTTCTGTCAAACACTCCCCTTGCTTGAGATGCGAGTGATTGTCCTTTACACATGTGGGGCTTCTGCATCCCCCTGAGTAGCAGCTAGACAGATCAGAAATGACTCATCTAGTTCCAGCAGTCTGCTCCACCAGCACTGACGGTCTCTGAAGCTTCACTTCCAACTCAGTTGCTGACTGTCCACCACTGTCTGTCGTGAAGGGCTCACACAGCAAGGCCTCGAATCAGCTGTCAATACAGCAAAGCCAGTAACAGATGAACTGCGACATAGTCAGATATGGTTAAGATATAATCTAGTAATAAAAGAATATGACAAAGCTTTTCTGATTTTACATACATTTTTATTGTCATGATTCACTCTGCTTGGTCCGTTGCCTTCTGCTGTGTCCTTGCTGTCCTGCTGAGGACTCCTACCTACGGCTCATCTGGCCAGCACACATGGAGCCTGTCTACAATTAGGCCTTCTTATGCCATCCATGCGGTCCAGCAAGCCTCGGTCAGATTGTCGCCTCATCTTGCCTGCACAGTTCACGCCTCATGACTCCTGAGACTGTTGCCATGCACCCTTTAGTGCTGGTATTTCCTGCTGTTTGCTCTTCCCTGTTAATAGTTGAGCTCTCTAGTATTTACTTGTTTGCTGATATTGTTGCATGAGTGATGAGATGTTCCACACAGCAACAAGAATACTAGCTCAGGATGTCCACAGTCTGGAGTTATTTGCCTCTGGATTATAAAAACAGTATGTGTAACAGAGGGTCTGCACGCTCAACAATTCACAATGAAAACATGGGAGGGAGGATTCTTCATGATTCTTTAATGACTTTTGCGGAGACATTTTTTAAAATAAATACGGCACTTTATCTATAACTTACATCGCGTGTTTGCAGTATTTGTCCCATTTTGCCACTGTGTTTATTTGTGAAATACACCCAGCAACATCACGTTAATAGAAGCATACTGTGTTCATTTCACAAGCTTTGACCTGACATTAGTTTGACAGAAGAGCTGCTGCCGGACAATATAGGTACAACAAAAAAAGCCAATATCAAGCATCTCAACATTGTAATAATTGGCGCAAGATGATGCATCCGCATCACCCATGCACGGAGGCAGTGTTTGCATGTCTAGACACAATGTCTGTGACTTAGAATGGCAAATTGTCACTTTCAGTATTATCCTAAGTGAGTCATTCAGAGTGGCCCTTTTACGAGATGTTGCCAGTCTGTGTGGGTGGATGACTTTGAGTGTGTCAAACAACTGACACTGTCTTGTGTGTATGGCGGAAGCAATCGTGGCACAATGAAGGGAAGTACATTCTAATGCAACAGGGAAATGGTTATTAGTTAGCCTTCTTTGTCATTTTTATGAGGTTTGAATGGACCAGCTAGAGTGTTCAGAAAGTTTAAGCGGCATTTATCAGTCTTAATATGTGTAGATAACATCACTATGCCAGGCACAATTGTACATTAGAATCAATTCAATCAAAACAGCATCAAGCATGTACAGTACATAGATGTATACTTCCATGCAGGAGCCTATCCCAGCTGTCTTTGGGCGAGAGGCGGGGTACACCCTGGACAACCATTCACACTCACATTCATACCTATGGACAATTTGGAGTCACCTAGCATGTTTTTGGAATGTGGGAGGAAACCGGGGTACCCGGAGAAAACCCACGCATGCACAGGGAGAACATACAAACTCCACACAGAGATGGCCGAGGGTGGAATTGAACCCTGGTCTCCTAGCTGTGAGGTCTGCCTGCTAACCACTCATCCGCCGCGCCGCCTGTGTCTTATGTTATGTTCCCCAAATGTAATGCATATCATCATTTGCAATGAAAAGCCATCACCATGGAAGTGAAAATCAACGTTGTACCTCTAAAAGACAAGAAAAATTCACCCATATTGGCAACACTTTTGGTATTAAACGTTCGACAAAGACAGTCATCATTAAGGATTCAGTTGCTTCTGCTGCTATTAAAACGACAGTAATAAATAGGCAGTGCAGTGGTTATGTTATTGTTTTATTTGTTCTACTTCCTCTTTCAAATAAACCACAGAGTAAGAGTAAGTGAGTAAGTTGGTCTGGATCCCAGACACGAAAGCAGGAGGCAGGTGAGTAAAAAGTTTAACAAAAGGCAATGGTGTCAAAAGGAACTGGAAAAAGGAACTGGCTGAAGGCAAGTGCTGCTGAACACACAAACACTAAAGCGACTGGGAAGCGTGGCAGCAACACATGTGACACAGAGTAGTGTCGAAAATAATCCGCCGTTCCCCAGCTGGTTGCAGTCAGCTTAAGTACCCAGCGAGGGTAATCAACCTCAGGTGTGTTCAACAGCTCCGCCTCCAGCCAGGAGCAAAGGATCTGGAACAAAAAACAAACGAGGAGGGAGACAGGGGCACGTAGTTCTTGTTTTTATTACTGCTTCATTTCATTCTTGTATTTAATCTATTTATTTCCATATTTTTTATGTCCTTCATGTGTGAGTGACTTTATTTAGTTATGAGATCTAACTTGAGATCTTCTTGTGTATGTGTGTATTGTCCGGCTTACTCCTACATCAATGTTATGTGTGATGTCTCCATCACAGTGCATGTCCAGTAGTGCTGTAAATTGCCTGCACAAAATGGAGGAGATCAGTGCTCACTGTCTTCCTTTTAAATGCACACCTGAACCAGACCAAGTTTTGGTCTTAATCAAACCCAACCAATCCAAATGTCATTTGTATATGTGCACATCAATCATGTTGGTTTTCTGATTGTATTAGTGTTTTTTGACAGCAAGTCAGTGATTAGTTTAGTCTGATTTACATTTTTATTTACCATTTTTAACACTATATGATTGACACTGTATATGAGTTTGTGTTCACGTTTCCAGCTTGAAATGACTGTGAGACACCCAAGATATGATAAAAATCAATTTATATGCAACCACCATCGCATAACCATGCACAATATTCCCCTCTAGCAAAACACAGCTTGGGATACGCTGCGCTCTCTGAGACTGTAAAGGTGCTGAGGGAGCAAATATAAAATTCAAACCACACACCAATCGCACCTTTATTTGACTCCACCTGTTTGATAATGCTCACACTGTGGCATATATTGCGATTTTGTCCGCTGAATGACATTTTTTTATAACCTCAGCCATAATCGAGGCAAAATATGGATTAGATGTAAATTTATCATACAATGCGAATAAGTGTACAGTAATGCGCATATAAATATGTATTTTCCTCCACCACAGGGTTAAATCAGTCTGCATAGGTTTAATAATGGCCATATTGTTATTCAAGCATGAGGTTAATCTTCAGGTATTTCACTTTAGAAGTAGATGGGGATTTTTTTAGGATTCTCTGGATAAAAAAGGTCTGTTGTCTGTTTCCATTGTGCAGTAATTTAGCCTGAAACTAACACTTTCAAATACAGTTGATGGTCAATTGATTTATCCAGCTACATATTTTCTATGCTGCTTATCCTCATCAAGGTCATGGGGGTATCCCAGCTGACTTTGGGCGAGAGACATTGTACACCCTGGACTGGTCGCCAGCCAATCACAGGGCACATATAGACAAACAATCATTCACATTCACATCCATACCTATGGGCAATTAACCTTTTTTGGAATGTTGGCGGAAACTGGTGTACCCGGAGAAAACCCACACACTAGAAGAACATGCAAACTCCACACAGAGATGTCCACGCGGAGAATCGAACCAAGGTCTTCCCGATCTCCTGACTGTACAGCCAACATGCTAACCATTCTTCCACTGTGCAGCCAGTCAATTGATTTATTATAAAGAAACAGTGTCTGTCATTTGATTGCTGACTTGGGATCACCTACTTCTCCTAGTAGCAGTCCGGCGTAGTCTGGCGCACCCACGCCTCCGTCCGTCCCAACACTGCAAGTGGCAAAGGAGCGAACATATGAAAGGGTTTAACAAAGCCCAATGTAATCTTCACCAATCAAATGAACACCTCTCATTGCCTTTAAATTTGTAGGACTGGACTGCGCATCAGAGGCCACAATGCACGAAAAGCCAATTAACCCACCCCCCCCGCCCCAGTGTAGAGCTGGCCCCGGTTTCAGATGCCATCAGGTTGACTTCACAATTTGCATATATCAGATGTGATGGGACAATTAATGCAAAAATGTACGTGCTGATTCAGTACAAAAATACAGTACATAGTCTCGCTGTACCCTGTAAATGTTTGTGAAAGTGGAGTAAAAATGACCTAGCTAGGTGATATTGTTTTCATTGCATAACTGCTATGGGTTGCTGTAAAGCAAAAGTGACTCACATACGTCCTTTAAGAACCCTTGCATACAAAAAAGCAAATAGGTGAAGTAGGTCTAAGTGTAAGTGATGCAGAGGGAGGTCAATCCACTGATAACTAATCAGTCTGAAAACAAGCTCTGCCATGTGTATGCACATAAGTACACTACTGAATAAGATTCACATTGTATCCCCCCACCACACACACACACAGAGACGAGACAGAGATATAGACAGCTGACCTTGTGGGTGGACATTGGCAAGGACATTGACATTGATCCTCTGGTTGAGGGGTCAGTCTGCAGGTGGATTATTCTGAAAGTCATGACAAATCCAGCATTCGTAGTTGTATGTATAGCTGCAGATACATTTCTATCTACGGCAGCCTTTGTGGCACATGGATGGATATACAGTACAAAGAAGCACCCAAAATACTGTGTGTTAAGGTACATGTTTGTGTTTCAATGTCAGAAGTTCGAAAGGAAAAAAATATATTATCCTCACTATCTTTCAGCGTCTCTTCATTTGAGGTCCCAACTAATACGGTGCTTAATTTTCAAATGTGATGTTCCATCAGTTCCTTCCTATATTGCTCATCCTGTTCAAGGGTCCACAGAGGTTGTAGCCTAACCCAGTTGATTTCGAGTACGGTACACCCTAGACTGGCCACCAGTTCTCCTTGTTGATTCCTCGGAAGATAATAATAATAATACATTTTATTTGTATGCTTTTCAAAATACTCAAAGACACTTTACAGAAGAATGGAGTTGAATAAAGCAAGTAAACAGAGTAGAAGACACACCAAAATACAACATTCATTCATTAATACACAGTTAAAACATGAGTAAAAGCGGGGCGGGGCACAGCAGTCAGATATAAAAAGTTAGATTTAAAGAGGTGAGTTTTTAGTTGTTTTTTGAAACTGGGAAGGTCAGGGCAAGCACGGATTGAATGGGGCAAAGAGTTCCAGAGGGTGAGGGCAGTGATGGAGAAGGCTCTGTCATGTCATGATGTCATGCATGATGACGTATAACTGCTATCACTATCACACTATCACCTACGGTAGGAACACAAGCCTGGCCAGGGTTTAGTGTTCCAAACTGTCAGCGACAAACTGACAACTGACAAAGTGTCAACTGTTGCAGAATGCACATCAGAAACAGTAGTGACTAAAATTGATATCCCACCAATGATTTATGACAACAAAACCTTTGAACCTGGTGTGATATTTCACCTGACATAAAGTAGAAATGAGTACATTCCTACTGCACATGTCATTTTTGCCCCTCAGTTTCAGGAGCTCTAACATACCCTGCGGCTAATGCTTTGAAATACCTCAGTGCCACAGAGCAACCTTCGCCTCGGCTCCGGTCTGCCCATGTTATTTTAGCTGAGGGTTAGAAACCCCAGCCTGCGATTTAGCAAAGGGGCACACAGGTGCAGGTTCCCTCACTTATTCCCAATTATGGTTTAATGAGACAGATTGAGGTCAGAGGCAGAGAAGGAACTGGCCATCAGAAGGAATGATTTCGGGGCATGAGGGTAGCAGGTACATTGGAAGTCCGAGCACGCCACCCTGAGAGCGTGGAAGGATTTTTTTTTTTTTTTTTACCCATTCTGCCCTCTCCCACTCTCTCATAGACACAGACAGAAGACGGGGGCTGGGCCAATGCCAGGAGCCTATAAAGGCTCCAGTGATCCTGTGTGGGGAACTCACAACCTAGCAACCAAAGAGAGAAAGTGAAGCAGCCGGCCCCATTCTCTCAGGTCCATTTTAAGAGTGTTTCGGGAGAATATTATCCCGTATGATAACTCCTCCAGAACAATGCATCATTTCAGAGAGACCTGGCTTTAATGCTTTTAAGTCATCAAGTCAAGTCAATGATACTGAGAGAGGGGAGGCAACCGTCTGCTTGGGACTGACAGCCTGGAGACTAGCTGAGAGAGGTGTCACTGCCATTTTGTCTGAAAAGCTGGCTGTTGTCTCGCCTTGTTTGCTTACTTGCTCTTTTCATTGTGGCTTCCTGTGGGCAGGACAGAAGAAAGCCTGGTTTCTAACACAAATCCTATTAAAACAAGTGGTAGTCGGGCTTCTGATTTTAGCAAAGATAATCCCTTTTTAATGGAGTCCTATTTGCAATATGCATGAAAAATCAAACCCTGACACACACTTGCATGCTGTGAATAAGTTTTAGACTCAATCCCATGTGGCTTTGTGTGTACACAAACACACACTTTCCTGGATTGTGTCTGCCTTTTGCTCTGCTAATTAAATTCCACATCTGCTGTGATTAGAGCACACACACAAACCATTAATAGAGATATAGAAGTGGAACGTTTTTAACAGGACTGTTTAGAAAAAAATCCCAAATATTTCAATTGTTTATTCTTCCGTTCACCTATGACGTGCATTATCTTTTTGCATGGTCTCTGAATATAAAACCCCTAATTGGCTGGAATTATATTTTCAGTTAATTCAGTCAACAGCTGGTCTGCGTGTCAGACATTTAAGGTAGTTTACGCGGTTTATGGAGTTATTAGCAGGTCTTTTTAAGTCACTGCAGATACATAACCATTTTACATCATTACAGTAGCACATAATGCCTGATATGTACTTTGTTTAGGTCCACATGTTGTCGAGAAGATTTAAGATTAGCATATCAATAAATGTTTTAGCAGCTGGTAATATCATTTCTATGTATCATTCATTCATTCAGTCATTTTCGTGCTGGAGCCTATCCCAGCTGTCTTCAGGCGAGAGGCGAGGTAAACCCTGGACTGGTCGCCAGCCAATCGCAGGGCACATATAGACAAACAACCATTCACACTCACATTCATACCTACGGACAATTTGGAGTCACCAATTAACCTAGCATGTTTTTGGAATGTGGGAGGAAACCGGAGTCATTAAGTATGCACGGGGAGAACATGCAAACTCCACACAGAGATGGCCGAGGGTGGACTTGAACTCGGGTCTCCTAACTGTGATGCCTGCACGCTAACCACTTGTCTTATGTATCATATCTACCAAAAATGTCGGTTTTTGTTACTTGCATCTTTGAAGTTGAGCATATTCTATTGACATTGTTGCCTTATTTCACCCTCAGCTGTGCTGCTTTTGGGCCCAATACCCATTCACGTTTGTTCAATAATGAGATATTAGGTGCATTATGTTTAATAAGGTCTATTTGAGAGCTGGACTTCCTACTGATTTTTGTCTGAATCTGTTTATCTACTGATTGAATATAATGCCCACATGGAAACAGCTATAGGATTTCACTTTACCATCCCCCTACGTTTTCACTTTGCCCAATGAAATGGAAAATGGAGCCGAAACAAAAATGTCTCCTTGAAAAAAGAGATGAGTTTTTACAAAGGTCACAGCATTTGTTCCTTGAGGATACAACCTTTAGTGAATGCATTTGTCTACGGCCAAAGCATGTGCGTATGTTTTTGTGCGTGAATGAGTATATTGTTCTTCTCAAGTGTGTGTGTGTGTCTTTAACAACTACTGCTTGTACCCGTTTACGACAGCCCCAAAGCTAATGCAATTCAGGCAAGAGGATAAAGCTGTGCATTTTAGCAGCTTGGCCAGTGGTGCGAGGCGACCAGCAGTGCACGGTGGAGAGAGCGGAGCCGAGCTATACGTCTGTGCCAGATAGTCTTCCAGGGCTGCTTAGCAAGACGCTGCTTTTCCAGCCCATCTCTCTCTCTCTCTCACAGAGAAGAAGGCCAGAGCTGAGAGATGAGGAAGAGGAAACAATCTGAAAGTGAAGAGAAAATTATTCACCTGTTTATATCTTTGCAGCTCATAGTTTGTCTTCTACTCCAATCTCCTTTGCCTTTCGTCCTCCTTCTTCTATTCCTTTTGAGCACACCCATCTCTCTAGCTGTCAGTGAGAGTCCGTGTGTGGGGACGCCATGCTCATAAATCTCTTCAATCTGAAGCAAAACTGTTTTATCCATAAGGGAGTAGAAACAATCCCCTTTGATGTACATGTACACAACAATGGATGTGCGCACAATACACACTCACACACATAGGCATAAAGATACACTCCAGTACACACAGCTCACACTAATATGACAGGCAGTCTGGGTAATTAATGCGGACAAAAGATTATATATTTTTCACACTGGATATCATATTGGAGCAGCAGAGAAGGAAGTCATACATCATGTGTGTGTATTCCACTCCCTCTGTGAGTCTAATATTATACTGGGCACATTTCCCAGTCTGAAAACAACACAGTGAAGGCATATGTTTTTTGTGTTTTTTTTTTTACAGCGTAATATGATCTGACAAATCTGACAAAAATCGCTCAAACAATGTATGCAATTCCTCCATTAAACTATAAAATTGTTGTCCCTCATTTATAGCGACCAATTGGTTCCAGACCCGACCACATTAAAGGGGACCCATTATGCTTTTTCCACTTTTCCGACTAATAAATGTAGTTAGAGTGTAGTATTCTTGTGTTAAATTATGGCAATGTTTCAGATAATGAGGTACAAATGCATGACAAAAAAAAAACACTTTTCACTTTCACTTTGAATGCACGGTGCACGCAAATTCAGAGTGGATTTACAATGTATACAAATGAGTGGGACAGCACTTATGTCACAGAGAGCAGTCATCGTTCCTGCAACGCTCCTGCATCTATCTGATAACATAGCTGGTTAGCTGCGTCAGTTAGCTGCAGGTGCATTTTGTACGGCTTGACTTGAGAGTTCCCAATGTGAACAAAGAAAGTTGGAAAAGACTTGTGGATTTATATATCAAAAACCGTACTCTAGGTTGATTCACTTTGTATGGTCTTATTTCAGGAGCTAAATGCAAAAGAAAGGGTTGAAAATGCGAGTGAACAGCCTGACACAGTGAGTGAGACACAATAAAGTAAATAGTAAAATGGATATCAAATGTAACTTCGAGACAACCAGAGGTTATACTCTCTAATGTACATTCCACCCACCTGCAATACTTCTGTTGTTCCAGAGCCTTTTAGCTTTGTATCAATAAATCTGCCAAGGAACACCCAGAGGAGCTGAAAGGAAAAGTTACAAGTGTTGATAACCACAAAATCTTGAGAAGTAAAAGTCTGTAAAAAGAATGAATGAAATCCTGGAAAACATAAATAGTGGAGGATATGGAAGTGTGCCAAGGATGAAGAATAAAGAAAAGATTTATGACAACAGTGAGGATGAGAGATGAAAAGGTAAAATATTGCCGGTATGCAAAATGAAAATAGAGAGAGAGCTCGGAGTAAGTAAGGAGAGAAAGAATGCAGACAAGAAATGAACAGTCGTGTATTAGCACCAAGGATTAGCACGGCGGCAAAGAGGATTGTTGACAATGTGTTTCATCAGAGATGAGGGTGCTAGCGGTGTGTGACGTTTCACTTCCACTCAGGTCCTGACCCACCTGAGTGGCTCTCTGCAGATCACCGAGCTAAATGGAGCTATTGTGTTGGATGCTGCACTGTGTCATGTCACTCTAATGAAGACAAAGTCATATGTGCATCTGTACTGGCGATGGGCCATATGGGCCAAAACTCACATCTCAATATATATATATGATATTTTTTCCACAGATTGATTTTATACAAAGTCAAAGTCATATATGTGTCTGAACTTGTTTCATTAAAATAAAAAACCTTATTCAACAATAGTCCTTTCTCTGTTTGGAATATTTATAGAAAAAGTAATATATAATCATCCGTCTTCTTTAGAAGAAACCTTTAGCCATGCTATGCTTTAGCTAGCTATACCAAAAGCACAAAAGAATATATTAAATAAAGTTTAAGAGAAGATTTTTAAATGTCAGCAGCAAAAATACTTAAAGGGAACCTATTATACTCAGCCCTTTGTGTTGAGTTCTAGACTCCTGTAGAGCAGCTACACACAAGTAGAACACAAAGCTGTATAGTTCTTCCAGAATCTGCACCTATTCAGCTGTATTTCTTTGGATTTCGTGGTTCCCTCGAAAACGGTTTGTTTTCATGTATTCCACCCACGGCCCGCCTCCAGGCACGCCCATTCCGCTGTGATTGGTCACAAAATAACTTCCTTCTAGACGTCTCTCAATGGTAAGTAGCTTTAGCATTTTAGCATTGTTTTTTTTTGACACCATTGGTAATCGAATGTTGCCACTAATTGCTGTGGGAAACGGTTATTCGCAACTCCACTCCTTGTATGCAAGCGCTTTTGCTCAATGACTTACACAAAATAAACACAGTTTATGAACACTGATACATTAGGAACAGTGACACATTTTTACTTTACTTATTTTTACACACGACCAAGTAACGTCGGAAAGGCTTTGGCTAGTTCAGCTGCACACTGACCAATGTTCATAAAACAATCCAATGTGAAAAGATGTTGGCCTGGGCTATGACAGCAAATTAATAACTGACAGTGAACCATATGTCATTTGGAGGGAAACAACACAAAGAACAAAGGAAACACACAGAGATGGCTGATGGGGTGACATAGCAACCGTTCCAAAATGTCATTTCAACTTTCAGACAACGGATGCAAGAACACACATAGACAACAGGAAAGGATAACAACTGCAGGCCCCTGTGTGCTGTGTATCAGTGCATGCAGTACATGGCAGTTGGTGATCCTGTAGTAGCACACGGGGACTCAGTGAGGCTGTCGAGACATCTTTCTGCAAAGTGGCAACGTTCCCAGGTCAGCTGTAAACCATCTCTGCTTGTCACTGTTGTTATGCTTCTGTATTTGTGTGCATACAGTACATGGGTGTGTGAGTGTGTAGTGGTAATTTCTCGGGGTGTCCTGATCTGATATTAATATTGGTCTGATATCAGCAAAAAAATGCATCTAAAATCTAAGAATATTATGTATTGTTGTCGCTGTATGTATGTAAGTATGTACTGTATGATTCCTGCTGATATCAGATATTGGTATTGAAGAATATTCAAGACCTTCACACAAACAAGAAGATGTATTTTCACCAACAGACAAACAAACACACAACAAAAAACATAACACTTGGCTACAGAATCAGCACATTTCCTTGCCTGAGAGAAAACGGATCTGTTTAAATGGTTTAAGCTGAATTGCTGCATCAAACACACATAACATGATGTAGTATTACGCCTGAGACAGTGAACATGACAGGCAGCATTAACAAGAGCATTTTTCTTTACTGGGTTGATATAAATGTTTAATCACACTCCTGAGGATATTTTTCAATTATATATCAGCACTATTTCAATCATAAAATTGTGTTTGTGCCGTCACAAAAAGGAGCACTTACAGACAGAAAACTTCTACCAAAGCTAAAAGATTTCCTGACTGCCCAATCATGTTGTTTCATTGCATCTTACACCCAGGTAAACCTTGAGGGTGCTCACATTTGGTTCCTAGAGGGTGCCATATTGGAGGGTAGCACCTCCATCTCAATTCCTAACCATGACAGACCAGCACCTTTTAATGAAAACAAAGGCTCATTGTTAATTTCTTTGTGTGATTTAAACTAGAAACACGCTTCACAATTGGTAACTAATCAATGCCAGAACCAGGTCTGTTTTCAGGGGTTAGAAGGCAAAGGGGTTGGGTCTAACCAGCTGGAGAAGCAGCATGTGTCAGGATGAGGTGAGCTCATGGTGATCGTCCTTCATCACCGCTCCACTATGATATTCTCTGACAACACAGGTAATGGATGTGAGACAATACTATGTCCTCATTAGCACCCGGTATACACCTTCTCCGACACCTCATACGCTCCTCCTATCTTGCTATCAAATCAGAGAGACATTGAAAGTCCGATCTGACCAGGAAGTGGTTTGGATCAATATATAACTGGTGATTATTTGAAGTGTTGTCTCATAAATGGAAGGAGATACCAGAGAATTAGTGTGCATGGGTTACTTATCTACCTAAAATAACACACATAGTTGGGCCCAATTTTTACACAAGTGCCTTTTTCCCCAGAAAACAGCATTTTAACTTTCACAAAATGGACTTAAAATTAGACTTAAATAAATATACAATGTAATCAGCATTCGGTGACACCAAGCATTATTGATGGAAATTACCATTCTGATGAATCACGATCGCCCTGTAATGAAATTATGGGATGAAATTTGTTTTAGGTTTTCTTTTTTTTTTTTTTAGAAAATAATTAGGTAGGGCGGCACAGCGGCCGAGTGGTTAGCGCACAGACCTCACAGCGAGGAGACCAGGGTTCAATTCCACCCTCTGCTATCTCTGTGTGGAGTTTGCATGTTCTCCTTGTGCATGCGTGGGTTTTCTCCAGGTACTCCGGTTTCCTCCCACATTCCAAAAACATGCTAGGTTAATTGGCCACTCCAAATTGTCCATAGGTATGAATGTGAGTGTGAATGGTTGTTTGTCTATATGTGCCCTGTGATTGGCTGGCGAACAGTCCAGGGTGTACCCCACCTCTCGCCCAAAGACAGCTGGGATAGGCTCCAGCACCTCCCGCGACCCTCATGAAGAAAAAGCGGTAGAAAATTAATGAATGAAAATGATTAGGTGGCTTTTGTGGTAAAAAATAAAAATAAAAAATTAAATCATAGTATATAATAATATTAAAGCTGTTATTTTAATGCTGATGGGGAGTGCTACATTAGATCTGTTGGTGAGACATGGTTTCTGGGGTTGACCGATAAGTGAAAAATAAAGTCTAAATGAAGTAGTTTATCCCTGTGACCCTAGTGAGGATAAGCGGCATAGAAAATAGATGGATGGATGAAGTAGTTTATGCCTGAGCGGTCAGCAATAAAAGAGATAGTGGCACCTAATGACTTAGGTAATAACCTGTAATAATAACCTGTGGAATAACCTGTAACCTTGTAACCTTTACTAAAATGTCTAATGAAAAAAAATCCTGTACTAGTCGGATTTGTTTAATTCATTTTGAACATAATTTACACTTAAACATAAGTCAGAGGTCTGCATGTCTAAAAAGGAGTAGGAAGAAGCAAAGATTATTTAATCCTCCCCCTCTTCCATTTTTCCTCGGTAACACTGAATTAGTTTACTGCCTCTTGCTTGTTGCAAGTTCCTATGCATGCTAAGGCAGTGCAACCATATGATGCAATGATAGCCAGAGTTGTATCGACTTTAAGGAACTTGTATAACAGATGTAATGATAATAATAGCAAGAAATTGATAATAGCTAATGTAATCGTTGACAGTGTGTATGCTTTTTACACTTACCCAATAGCAGCTTACGCAGCTGAAAGAATTCAAGAAAGAAATAATCCAGCAGTATTACCATTGCAATATTGAATTTCCGATGACTACAGTTGTCTATGAACTAAGAGCATTTACAGTGATTAAGGCACTGTGAGAAACTGCAAATGTCCCTTGCCACCAACAAGGTTTGACTATGATTGATGTTGGTGAGCTACGTCTAGATGTATAATTTCATCACAGGTCTCCTCCAGCAGTGGGGGAACACACATCATGAGGATATTATTGGATGCTGGTTGGCTTGACGAAAGCCACCTGGGCCTTCACAGCAATGGCTCTGTGAGCCTTTTGAAAGGTTACATACACAGACAGTGTGCTACTCGCTGACAGGTGAACGGGCAGAAAAAAGAGGTTATTTGTGTTCTTACAGTGTCTGAACAGCCTTGACATTTTTTTTGCACATATATTGAATATTAAATTAGGCTAGCATCAAGTTATTTTGTTTATTTATTTCTGTTTATATCTGTGCCATCATTACTTACATTCTAACTTCAAGGCTTATAATCTTAACTAGGGATGAGCCAGATACTCATTTTAAATAATTGACTGGCCACAACATTAGGTACACATTAGGTATCGTAGCATAAGAGCGGCATCAAGCATCCTGCATGTATGGCTGACATAAGCGTGCAAAAATATTACACCCCTTTCAATATGTTGCAGTATGCACCTTGCGATCTTAAACTTGTTTCATAACGTACACGGTGCATTTCACAAGACAGCGGGCCTGATCGTGGATCAGTGACTGACTGTGTTGTTATTTAATTTGCTTGCTTTGGCTAGGTTAGGTTAATTAGCGACTCCAAATTGTCCGTAGGTATGAATGTGAGTGTGAATGGTTGTTTGTCTATATGTGCCCTGTGATTGGCTAGGATAGGCTTCAGCCCCCCTGTGTTCATGTCTTACATACACTACTGGAATGTAAAACAATTTCTGCTGGAATAAATGAGTACAGTTTTTAATAAAAAAAAAAAAAAAATTATTTTTTTATTTATTTGTATTATTTTATAATTTTTATTTATTTTAATAATTTTAATTTTATAAACATTAATACGTAAATAAATAGAAATGTATAAATAAAATTTATTCATTTATTTATTTATTACTTTATTGTCATGGAAGAAATATGACCATTTAAGTTTTAAATGTAGGTCAATGCTTCTAATGCTATTTAGGACGTTTTATTTGCCATGATTTCAGTAGTGCAAATACTATAGACTGTACTATGTTATTCTGCTTATAATAAATGAATGAATAATACCGGTAGGTAAGACATGACTCACACTCAGCACCATCCCCATTTTCTCATTCTTCCTCCCTGAGTGCTAATGAGAAGAACAATAATGACTATTTTTAACCTGATGATGAGAATATCCATGCTACTCTCCAGTAAATTTGAAGAGAACGTTAATATAGGAAAGGAGGTGAAGGCTACTCACGTCTCACTCAGCTGAGCTTTTATAGCCTCTGATGGTTCACAAGCTGTATGAACACTTGAAGGGGATGAGAGGAAAAAATATGTACTAATTGGTGTGTATATGTATTAACTGGTGTCTGCACTGTAAATGTGCAAATGTAGTAATCTTTACTTACAAAAAATGCAACACAGTTCAATGGATGTTATTAGGTTTTTTTTATTTTTCATGAAGAGAGCCCCATGTGCACGTCACCCTGGCCGCACGTCACTGGTGATGTTGTTTCCCGCAGAAGGCATTTAAGTAAATGTATGAAAGTAAAATGTCAAATCCACCTTTTAATCTTCTCTGCATTTTCGCATTAGACCACACTTGGGAGTACTAGCGTAGAAGCCTCAGTCATGAGGGACATCACACTCTTTTAATTCCATTCAATTATTAGTTGCTGACTTTTCTTATCCTAAAATGTCTGGGGTTTTTTTCTTCCACTGACGGCTGTTGTGTTGCGAAGGATTTTTAAATCCCCCGGGGTGCTTCCCCATCTCCAAGATGAGGCGACAGTGGCCTTCAAGCTGATACAGTCTGCTATAAACACACTGTAAAGTGTGCGTGTCCTCTTATAAAACACACAGACATGCATAAAATAATGACTACGGAAACCATTACCATTGTATTGGTATATTATTTACTGTTTTTCACCAGAAAATAATGCAATACTGAAGTAGCTCTGTCTGTGAAATGCTCTCACAGTTGCTGTACCAGTTTAAATTTTAACCTATCTGCGACTGTAGGTGTGAACATTCCTGCAAATTATACATTATTAGGGCCCTCTAGACATGAAGTAACACCCATATAGTCACCTTTGCATTACCCAAAATAGGATAAAATAAGCCATTTAAGGCATAAATAAGACTCATGCTTGTGTGTCTTGCAATAAATATGCTTTGCATGTGTGGAGAGCAGGAGGTGACATTGAGGGTTTCGAGTTAAGTTTTAACTCGGAGTAGGTTATGGCCGAAACGGTAACAACAGTAACATGCAGTTTGAACTATTGTACATCTACTTTGCTTGTGCACACTGTAATGCTTTTTATGCTGAAAGCCATGACATGGTCGTATTGATCATGCTAATGGAGCAAAAGAGCAAAGGGTCCAAGCAGATGTGGAGGTCAAGCAATGATAAAACCACAGGATCACGTGTGTATTAGCCTTTGGGGTGGGCAATACTGCAAATTTTGATATAAATCCGATACTGGGCCATGTCGAATAAGAACACTACACGGACAGCTACTGCTAAAAGCCAAATATGAAAGTTTCAAATCCAGTTCCTGTAAATGAATGTGACTTTTAATTCTGACTTATTTGTTCTGGAAAGGCAGACAGCGGAAAATATGTGATGGTTGAAGGATGATGAATGCTGTCACCTTGTCTGTCCCTGCTGGGATACAGGCAGACAAAGAGTGAGAATTATCTCTGCAGAGTTCAGGAAATGTGAAACAGCAGAAACAAAATGTCAGGACTGGGAATTTGGGAACAGACGGCGGAGCTTGTATGTGGTGGCGTGCATATTTAATATGAGTGTGGTGGGTGTGAATGTCAGTGGGGGAGACGATAGATCACAAATCTATCAGGCAAATCACTGTATAAGACATGAGATAAGGCGGGGAAACAGCCCACATCTGCTGTTGCTTCCCCACACAAGAGCTCATTACCCGCGTGAAGCTGCATAACAGTAATTAGGATCATAAAACGTACTTGGTCCGTAACCATAAGCCTCCATGGTCATACAGATCCGTCAGCATTTATATATTTTAAGTGTTTGTCTTTATTGATATTGGCAAACTAAAAAGTGATTCCAGGAAATGAATTCCTTAGTAACAATGCAAAACATCATAGTGTGTGGTTACATTTATGATCCACAGCTAATGTATTATTGTTATGATATATTACTGTATAGGTTAGTGGGAGAAAGTATGAACAATGTGGAAGGATGTTATGAATCAAGAGTTTTGCAGCATAGATCTAATGCTATTGCCTGTTGTTGATTTCTGCTGTTAAATTGTGAGTTTTATTATCTAACAAATGTCAAGAAAGCTGTTGGTGGTCTCACATTTTTAACTGAACACTAGATGAGAGAAGACACAAGCCAACTGGTGTTTTTGTGTTAGGAAAACAATGCAATTTTAACCCTTCAATGGCTCAATCATTTTCTAGGTAGATGTTGTGGAAGCATGTGTAGTGGCTTTACAGATTTACTAGTAGGTCAATGCAGGCTTTATCTGTGTTGTACAAACATATTGTGTCTTTTTGCATGTTTTGACTAACAAGTCATGCAGCAAAAGCCCGTGCATACAGGGGGCGGGGTTACTAATAGCTGTTTCCCACCACAGTTAGTGGCCCATACTGATGCTGTAGAAAGCCTAATGCTAAAATGCTAAAACTACTAACCATTGAAGTAACTTCGGACTGTAGAGTCTCTACTTCCGGATCGGATTGTGGATCCAACACATATTTATGTATGTTAAAAGCCGACATTTAAAAAAGATGAATCACCGTTTATTATCAACTTGTGTGTGACCAACCACAGCGAAATGGGCATGCCTGGAGGCGGGCTGTGGGTGGGATACATTAAAACTGACCATTTTCATGGGAACTACGAAATCCAAACTGGAAGAACTACTATATAGCTTTCTGTGCTGGTTCTTGTGTGTAGCTGCTCTATAGGAATCCACAACTCATTACAAAGGGCTGAAAAATTGGCATAATAGGTCCCCTTTAAAGTCAGCTGACTGGTATCATATGACATCTACAAAGTGACATTTATGAACAGAGTGACACATGCTATCCACCCACATGACCTTCACAATCGACCACTAGCTTGCGCTCAACGTAATGGCCACCCCTGAGGTACTTCTAAGTTATCAGGATTCACACAGACACGAGATTTTCACTTTCATAGGTTGAATTATTAATTCATAAAATTTTTCTTTCCCAGTTTAATCAAGAGGCATTGAACTCCAAAGTCTTAAATCACTTGATTCATTACATTAATGATGCATTGGGTTGTTTCCAGACAGGTAAGCCCCTCTCACTGTGTAGCACTGCGAACAAAAAAACAATAAAAGTTGTCAGGTTTGAGTCACAGTAATGGGCCAGATGGGTTGGACAGATGGAGTTGGCAGACTTAGAAAACTAAACTGTGAGACCTCTGCCGTATTAAAGAAAATCAGGGAGACTATGAGACTTTATTACATCCTTAGGAGAAAAAAGTCTACTGAGAATCAGGGGGCTTTGCTAAAATAAACTGCTTAACTGCAAATGTAATGGCTATTGAACAGATTGGTCATGATATTGCCATAAAGTGCAGTGCTACCCTTAGCTGGGGGGGGATTTCTGTGCACAAAATCAAGCACAAGCAGCACAGCAGAAAAAACACGCAGACTACATACCTGTATGTTGAATTAAGTTAAGGAGAAAACTAAGATTAATGGCCGTAAGAAAGTGCATATATTTTACAAAGACAAAAAAAACAGACCCCGGAAAATAAGACCTAAAGCCAGAGAAATAAAGTTTCCCCTGTACTGATTATGTTTCAGTAATTCAGTAGAGACAATTTCCAACGTTCTACACGGCTATTTGTAGTCTTTTTGACCTGAGGGTCATTCAGGCATGTTTGTGGATTCTGCTTTAGCAGTGCCAAGGCACCTCCCACACAAAATCCAACTGCAGAGAAAACAATCCTTTGAAGCATAATCACTCCACACAGGGAGACTCGAGAGACGACCATTATTCAATCCAACACTAAGTTTATCAGTATAGATTGAACAATACCAAGGTAAATGTGGTAAACTAAGAAATACTGTTGCAGCTGTTGTTAATGGATGCTAAACCAATTCTTCAAGGCTCGACTCATAATGGAGTACAGATACAGATAATTTAGATGGATGAACAGACACGAATACAGATAGTGGTGTACTCGCTCATCCCTAATGTATATCATTTTTTGTCATCAGTGGGGTTTGTGTAATTCCATTTCCCCAACAGTGCAATAACACTTGAGAGCCAACAGGTCTGAGCAGTAACAATTAGTTATGCAATCTGCAAGCCATTTGTTGACACTAGGTGACCTCACAAGGAAAATCTACCAAAATCCCTTGCAATTACGATACACATGTAGCATGTAGTTTGTATGTCTGCCTCACAGCCAGCTCGCAGCCAAGTGAAGCCATAGCATTTCAGTATGTGGAATCAAACTATGGAATGGATTGAGTAAGGACCTCAAACAATGAACAACGATGAGCCAATTCAAGAAACAATACAAGCAGTTGATGTTTGCTAAATACAAGGATGAAGAGTCTTGAACCAGTCATAATGTGCTATATATATCACTATATTGACACTTACTATGGTACCCATTATGTCATTGGATGGTCATATCACCTCGTACTTCGGTACGAGGTGCATTACTAAAAAAAAAAATCTTGAATTGTATTATGGAAAGCAGGAAGTGAACAAATGTAACTGTTACTGATTGTAAAAGTACCAGATGGAGGGGTAGGATTTAATAAGCTTTGCTTCTTCCTACTCCTTTTGGACATGTGGAACTGTGAACTGATTATGTGATGCACTCAACTGTAATCTGATGCATGTTCAAATGAAATAAAACCATTACCATTACCATTCCCTAATATGTACATGTCAGTGCGGAGTTTGTAAGTTCTCCCCGTGCTTGTGTGATTCAGGAGTCAACAATCCCAAAACAAGGAAGACTAACAAGCAAGATTAATTGGAGACTCTAAATTGCCCATAGGTGTTAATCTGAGTGTGAATGGTTATTTGTGTGCAGGTGTTCCTGGGTTACCTACAACTTTTGTACTGTGAGACTGTGATGTGAGTTGAGTTTTGGTGTAAGTTGCATTTTACACCTAAATTATAGCTAAATTAACTCCGAATTGACTCACACTGTACACAAAACACATGAAATTCAGTTATGAACCACTAAATAAAAGAATTAAATGAAACAGTATTACAAAAAAATACATAAAAGCCAAGCACTAGAAATCTTTCCATGAGACTGCTTTGTTATTACTGTCGCTTTTGGAGGATCAGCAGCCTGGCAGTAGTTTTACAGTTTTTTTATTTTAATTAGTGCAAAAGCTGCACTAGTGCCCATGTAAATACATGTGCAATAATGTCATAGCAAGAAAACATTTAAGATCAAGATGCCATCTTCATGTCGGGGGATGAGATTCAGCCCCAAGTTGAGGAGTTTGTGTACCTCGAGGTCTTGCTCATGAGTGAGGGAAGGATGGAATGCGATATTGGTACAGCTGGGCTGTCCCTTAGAGATAAGGTGAGAAGCACTGTTATCCAGGAGAAACCGGTAGAACTGCTGTTCCTCTGCAGTGAGAAGAGCCAGATGAGGTGGCATGGACATTTGGTCAGGATTTCCCCTGGACGCCTACCTGGGGAGGTATTCCGGGTCGGAGGCCTCAGGGAGAACCTGGCATGGGACTGCCTCGGGATCTGTCAATAGAAGATCAACCTTCCCAAACCAGTATGCAAATGTCACGGTCTCATTCACACTCTTCCACAGTATCCAGCATATATCAACCTCGACTTCATGTAACTTGAATGACAGTACAAGACCCAGTAATCCGAGTTTCTCTTAGCAACTACTTTGTGCAGAATCTGAGGGAAAACCTGACAGTGCGTGGTGTCCTGAGGGACTTCCAGCTATCTTTATTCATTCTAATTAGCTTCAAACTAAATTACATCTTCCCTGTTCACTTGCAGAGAAGGACATTTCGAAAGTGAACCCTCCCTGATGGTACATACACAAAAATGAATGTAAATGTGATGCTATATGTGAGGAATTAGCCGGATACTCATGACATAGGAGTATCCGTTACAGATAATGCATTTTTGCTGGATACATTTCATCATTATCCGTATTTGTGTTAAAAGATAATGCTCATTATGTATTCACTTTTCAAGCTCTGTGATTGGCCAGCCGTGCCTCATTCACGTACACGTACACGTGCTACATACAATATAAGAATTTTGTTAATTTTCAGTTAGCAGTACACAGACAGTGGTAACAGTAACCTGCATAGATTGGCCACAACATTAGGTACACTTGCACAGTAGCATCAAGCATTCTGCATGTATGGCTGATGTTTCATAACATACATGGTGCATTTTGCAAAAAAGCTGGCACGATTATGCATCAGTCACTGACGGTGTTTTTTTTTGTCTGCTTGCTTTAGCTGGTGATATCAATCAGTTAGAAAAGTAGAACTGAATGCGATGCTTTTGAGAAAAATACAGTCAACAAGACAGTTTATTTCCCTGTTTGCCATGTTTGTATGAATTCACACTGATTAATCCAAGCCAATTTCAGACTTAAAATAATGTAGATTTAAACCACACTGAGTACGGACACAGATAATTTAGATGAGTGAACAGATACAGATAAAGATAGTGGTGTACTCGCTCATCCCTAATATTTAGTACAGTATATTTAGTACGTAAAGATTTTGAATAAATAAACAGAACACTGTGTGTAACATGCGAAGTTAAACAGTGCCTATAACATTGCTAGTTAAATAGTAGCCTACCAGAAAAGTCATTCATGTCACCACCTACTCCTCCTCCCGGGAACAAAAACCACTTAAGCTGTCTTCAAAACTGAACAGCCTCATAGTTCTTTTGTCACGCTCTGTGAGTTTTTCTCTGTCTCTCTCTCTCTCTCTCGTTGTCACTTTTTTCTTGTGTCACTTTTGTATTGAGCCATTAGCCATTTAGCTTGAGCTAAAGCACTTAGTCCAGTAGTCCAGCTTTTCAAAACTAGTTGGACTACTCAACTATGGTACAAGTAGTCCAAACAGAAGCTGTAGTAATTCTACATGAATCAAACTTACTGAAGACATGTCAGAGATCACCACATAAGACTTCAAAATGTGATATTAGCGTCCACTTCACTCGTCCACATCACTACTTCTTGAAGCTGCATTCTATGCATCATGGGAAATGCGGTCTTTATCCATAAAAACCTCATGAAATCACTGTATCACATTATTAACTAACCCGATTAGTAACTTAATTTTGCCAAATCGATATCATTAACTGACAACAAACTACCAATACCTCATGCGCATGCATGTGTGTTAGATTTGGCATGGCTTTCAGTACGTGCTTACAGCAGAAGCATGCTTAAAGCACGTTGGAAAAGTTAGCTCCCTCAAGGCAACCATTTGCAAATATTCCTTTAATGTAAGCACTTGGTTGATGTGTCAGATACATGCGATTCAGCGTAGAGGCCTTTATAGCACTTCCACGGGTCACACAATGTACTTTTATGCAATTGAAATGCACTGCTTGGGAAGTAATTATCACAGGATACACTAAAACAATAAAAAAAGATATTGAAATTTTTTAATTTCGTTTAATTATGAACAGGTTTTCTCCGGGTATTCCGGTTTCCTCCCACATTCCAAAAACATGCTAGGTTAATTGGCGACTCCAAATTGTTCATAGGTATGAATGTGAGTGTGAATGGTTGTTTGTCTATATGTGCCCTGTGATTGGCTGGTGACCAGTCCAGGGTGACAGATGGGATAGGCTCCAGCAACCCCTGCCACCATCGTGAGAATAGGTGGTAGAAAATGAATGAATGAATGAATGAATGAATTAATTATGAACAAGGCCCGCTTTCCCCCAGATCACATGAGGTGTACGTAAGTAATCATACATACACGTACACTCACACTCACGTACACTTTCTGAGGGGGGATGCCAGTGAACATTACTGAGTAACTGTAACTGTAACCTCCTCTCTAGACCAAACACATCCGTTCCATCCAGATGGCAATATTTGTTTGTACCACAATCAACAGGAATGCATGCTTGATTATTAGCAAAACAATTAAGAAAATGTATCCCGCTTATCCTCACAAGGGTCACGGGCATGCTGGAGCCTATCCCAGCTGTCTTCAGGCGAGAGGCGGGGTACACCCTGGACTGGTCGCCAGCCAATCACAGGGCACATATAGACAAACAACCATTCACACTCACATTCATACCTATGGACAATTTGGAGTTGATTTTTGATCAACGTGTTTTTGGAATGTGGGAGGAAACCGGAGTACCCGGAGAAAGCCCACGTACGCACGGGGAGAACATCCACACAGAGATGCCCGACCGGGGGAATCTAGCTGTGCGGCATCCGCTCCACCCCCACCCCCCTACATTACATCATAGGCAATTATTACAATGCATCAGTTCTCTTCGGGGTCTTTCTTTCACATTGCTACGCTCTATTCCTATTAAGTTGAGTTAAAATAAGATAAGATAAGATATGCCTTTATTCGTCCCACAAGGGGAAATTCCCTATTCAGTATTCCAATGTTTCTCATTTTGCTGCCAAGTACTATTTTCAGTATTTGGGTAGATGGATTTGCAAGTGTGCCGAGATAGGTGGGCTGTGATTTGCAGAGATAGGTGACACACTGACAAGGTGTGTCAGAAACGTTCCAGGATGTTGATGTTGATGGCCGGGCTATTGTCCAGTGCAACTCTTGCCACCGGGCAGACAATCAATCAGCACATCTATAAAAGAAAAACAAAATCCTATTTGTTTTGTTCCATGCGTGAGAAAAGTTGTTACAGGACAGCCCGTGGCGGCTTCACCATGACAGTGCACCTGCTCACGATGCCCTGAGCAGCTGACAGTTCCTGGGCAAGAAGAACATTGCCGCCCTGGAGGAACCTCCCAACTCACCTGATCTGACTCAGTGTGATTTTTTTCCTCTTCCTGAGCTCAAGGCGATCATCAAGGGGACATTAAGATCGCTGTGACAATACAACTTATCCAAATAAGTAAATAGATGTGACTTTTTTACTTCTGCTATGGCAAATGGGATAAAGCTGCATCTGTACCATTTTGTGGAAATGGGGCATAAATCAAGACTTGGCAGGTGAAAACTTTTTTGGATCTGTTGAAAAAGGCTTGATGCAGATGTTTGACTGCCATCATTATTACGAGATCTTGTATTGTTACTGCATATTAATATGTAAGCAAACACATACTCTCAAAAATGAACTATAATATTATGGTCACATGATTTGGACTTCCTGAGTTCTAAACCTTGGTCTTAAATGTAACACTAATTAAACCAGGGGACTCAAACACACGGCCTGCGGGCCAAATGTAGCCCACAGGACACTAGTTTGAGGCCCCCACTTTGATATGAAAGTTTAATGTTAGTGCGGCCCGCGCAAGTTTGATATGGATGCTGTATGGTATCATGTACCCAGAAAAAATTATTACGTTTGATTAATGTTCATGTTAAAGGTTAAATAACTGTTAATAGTTATCCTCCCTATCCGTGTGGAAGTGGTAAGTTTTTGGCTATTTAAGTTTAAAGGAAATAACTTGAAGGCTACCGTTTAGGGCGCTAGCTCTCTAGTTTGCGAGTTAGCATGTGTCTCAAGACCCTGCAGTTGCGCAATATGTTGTAAATAAAAAGAGTATAAATGTGACTATAGTCGTGTTTTGTCATGTCTACAGGGCTCTAATAATGCTTTGTTCATTTTAATCTGAAAAAAATAATTTGTCTACCCACCAACTATATGTGGTTTCTTAAGTTTTTATTATTTGCCATTTTATTATTATTATTGTATTTATTTATTTATTACTGATTGATTGATTTTCTTTATTCTTGATTTGTTTATTTATTTTTCATCTTATTTTGTGTAGAAAAATAAAAAGTAAGATATTTGAGAACAATGGAATGTTTTATCAGAGCTTTTCTTGTAGAAAATTGGACCCAAAGCAAAGTTTTTATTAATAAATGCGTTTTTGTTTTTTTTTGAAAACCTGATGTGGCCCAGTCTCACCCAGACCCGAGCTCCACTGGCCCCCAAGTAAATTGAGTTTGAGACCCCTGAATTAGACACAAATAATGGATCTTTATTTGTATATTACAAATGGGCAACATATTTCAGCATCTCAATGATACGTATTTGACCTCTCCTCGGCCTACCATTTTTAATATTTGCATTGGCTGGCGCGGATTACCAGAGATTTAATTTATGTGGGGTCGTTAACACCTTCGGAGTCGTCGAGGTCACATGGTCTGTTGACCCACCTAAGCTCTGTTTGAGTCGTTAGGGTCACAGGAGTCACGTGTGAGAGAAGAAAGCTCCTAATGGGATATATTTCCAAGTCTTTCACACCATTTATTCTGCTTTGTGAATGCAGACTAGAGGAAACCACCAGGCTATTACTTAAGCACCAACATGTAGCTGATGATTTCAGTGGGGAATCATGCATAAAAACTTCAATCCAGTCCAATGATTATTTTATTGCTCTTACAATTACTATACATGGGTGTTTTTTATGACTGCAGCAGCACCAGCAACAAGTCAAATGCATTAAAGCTTATTTTTATGCTCTGCTGAATAAATGAATTTGGCTGCCAAGATGGAGAATGATGCTGTATATTACAAACTCAATAGACTTTTGCAACAAAGTATCAGAACTTTTCATGAGTATATGTACTTCATAGGCAAATAAATAAAATAAACATGACTAAGAAGGAAAACATTTGTAAAAAAAAAAAAAAAAATTGAATTACTGTGCCTTACTGCACATCACTGATATTGACATATTGTGTTGGAAATCATTTTTAGAAAAGTGTCCAAAGAATGATCTCACTTGTGAAGACTTCAAAAGTTTGATGTGGTAGTACAACACAAGATTGCTAGTTTCTGGTGCTGTTTTTTTTTTTTTTACACAGAAATCCTTTGGGTATGTACAAGGCTTTTTCACTCCCGCCGGAGTGCAATTAGGTTGTTTGGAGTGATGTGGTGCCAGAGGCCTCAGTATGAGCTACTTCACACAGGCCCTTCGAGAAATAACAGAGCTCACCTCTCCATAACTCTTTCAGTTCACTCACCATGCTTTTAAACTTCCTTTCTTTCGCTGTTAAATCGTTTTCTTTCTCAGTTTCTGATCAAAATGCCAGGGTTAAAATGAATTATTGATCATAAAGGATATTATTAGAGAGAAGGGACTGCTGTTAAACCGGATATGAAGTCAAAATTTAAAAAAAACATCTGGCTTAAGTATTTAACATTAAAATTAGGAATGCCCCCGATCAGCGACCTACTAATTAATTTCACCAGACGAGATGATGAGCCTTTCCTCACTTGGAGCCCCTCTGCATGATACCTGGTAGTCCTGATATACCAAAAATGAGTTTAAAATGCCAAACAACATCTTTAACTTTTATCGTGTTAACAAATGTCTGAGAGCCAGATGCAGTGATGATTTTATGGTTCCATTTTTCACTTCATAAGCAAGTAGCAGGGGTGCAACAAGGAATTCTGGACCCCACACCCTTTAATAATTGCCTATTCCCCCCTGGAATTGTCCTATGTTTTCCCCTTTATACGGCACCCCTCTCCAATAGCAGTCATCACAAACAAATGAAAACATTTCCAGTCCATTTACATAATCGGTATGGGCTGATCACTTAATAATATATACTGTAGAGCTGTGACTACGAATCAATTTCATATTTGTCAGATTTCTGCAGAAGATGATGCCTCCAATAACCATGAATATACCAGCAGTTGAATATCGTCTTGAATATACATGTTTCCTTAATTTATTTGGAAAAAAACACCTTTATTTGCATTGTAAAGATATTGTTGTCTTCAATATTGTGCTTATCTCTGAAGAGTTCCCCTTGCTTGTTTCGACTATCTAATATTATCTTGTATTGCTTTAAAGATGATTATGTATTCAGCTTTCCTCCAAGGAGACAGAATGCACTTGTAATCATTTTTATTCAAGATACTAACATTTTTTTTCCAAGTGCACAAATACAAATAGTGAAACTCAGCTGAATTTAAAAAACACATGCTTGAAAACAACTTTTCTACTCCAATTTAGCTCAGGTCTACACATTTGATGTCTTTGTTATATGTTGTAATGTCTTTGATATGCAGCATTCAGAGATGATACTTTAATTACCCATTGGCATTGATTGATTCCCCAGCCACAAGGAAAGGTAAAAGAGCTTATTGATTCACACTCCCCTCTTCTCACTTCCTCAGGTCCGATCGCCTGACATGGAGTGGGAAAATGGAGAATGACTGTAAATGCTATGGAGATGAACCACTTAATGTTGATGCCCATGGAGAGTTTTCCCCATCTTTCATGCCAAGAGCATCATGCAAACTCCAGCGAGTTGACTACATTTTTTAAAGCAGTGTGCATACAGTATGCCTGTGAGAAATGTATGCAAACAGGTGATTGTTAAAGTGTCCTAGAGTGATGTTAAGTGCCTAATCATCATCCTGAGTGGGGGTATTGTTACAGGCATTGCCTTGGACAGCTATGTAGCGGGGTCTTGGGTGACCTTTATCCCTGGGCATGCACACAGAAAGAGAGGGAGTGAAGGCAGAGATGGCATAATGAATGGCTGTGTGCTGAGGTCAGGTTGCTCTTACTATGGTAGATGCCACATCCAGAAAAATGTAAGGATGCGGAGACCTTCAAATTAATTAAACTTAACTTAAATAAATGTGCCAACACCAATCCAATGATATATATATGTTTAAAGACTAAACAGGTTACCAAGTTTGTACAAACAAAAACATCCGTACATGCATTCCAACACCCCACACATGTGACATAAGAAAGCAAGAAGACATTATTCAAGGCACTGAAGATTCGACAAACAAAAAAACAATTGATTCAACATGAAGTCATCAACAATCAACTAAAACAATAACAACAATAGAAATGGTACACCGAAAAAAAACCACCCAAATTTACACCAATATTTTGCCTGGGACTGTGGACATTGAGTTAGTGTCCAATATGGCGCATGTCTTGTATTGCTGATACACACTATGGTTCTTGTTACAACCTATTAGTTGCTGTTACATGAAAACAGGATACTGCAATCCGTCGCCTGTCTATGATGTCATTAGCAGTTGACTCGTTAATGCAGAACACCTTTTTATAGTTTTCCAATTATACTTTTACATGCATAAAATAATTCAAAATAAATAATATGGATAAATGAATGACAAATTATGAATTCCTTTGCACTTTTGCACAATTTGAATGATGATATGATTTGTTTGTTTGTGTGTGTGTGTGCTTTGTGTGTGTTTGTCTAGAAGTGACCTATCCAATCAAGTGTAGGTGCTCACATATTAATGGGAAACTTATCTCCGTCCAGCACACTCTAACATTCAGTGATCTTGACGAGAAGCTAATTGAACAAAGGTCTTTGTTGTAAGACTTCAGTCTATGATGTGTGTGTGCCTGCCTGTGTTTGGGCTCATTCAAGTTGAGTCCAGGGAAAAGCTTTGCACTTGAATCCAATGTCAATTGTGTTATGTAACCCAGTTTCACACCTGCTCATTGCAAGCGTGAAGCCTCCTCCTCGTTTCAACATGAGTCTGTCATCTCCACTAAATCGAGTTCTTCCCACCTCCAGTCTGTCTCCAGTCAGTCTGTTTCCATATGTGCTGTACAGTGGTACCTCAGTTAACATTCGACCCGGTTAGCGTGTTAGCGTGTTAACATCACAAATTTTTGCAAAAAACTTGCGTTCGCCCACTTGTTTAGCGTCCAAAATACCATGCCGTTTGTTTATACCGCCATTTTGGATAACATGACCAAGATGGAATCTTGCGATACTTGATGGCACAATGAATTGTGGGCTGAATACTCTGAATATTCAGCTGTATTACTCTGTATTTCGTGGTTCCTCCCAAAACGGTCTGTTTTTATTTATTCCACCCACAGCCCGCCTGCAGGCATGCCCACTCCGCTGTGGTTGGTCACACTGCGAACCATGTAGTTGATAACAAAACATTCATTCTTTCATTTTCTACCGCTTTTTCCTCACGAGGGTCGCGGGGGTCCCAGCTGTCTTCGGGCGAGAGGCGGGGTACACCCTGGACTGGTCGCCAGCCAATCACAGGGCACATACGTATAGACAAACAACCATTCACACTCACATTCATACCTATGGACAATTTGGAGTGGCCAATTAACCTAGCATGTTTTTGGAATGTGGGAGGAAACCGGAGTACCCGGAGAAAACCCACGCATGCACGGGGAGAACATGCAGCCTCGGCCACACAGAGATGGCCGAGGGTGGGAATTGAGCCCTGGTCTCCTAGCTGTGAGGTCTGCGCGCTAACCACTAGACCACCGTGCCGCCTAATAACAAAACAGTCCAATGTGAAATAACAAAACAGTCCAATGTGAAATGCCATTGACAGATTAAAATGCATCTCTTTTGCTGGTAGGGGATCAGGAACTCCGTATGAGGCAATGATAGCAAGTAAACAGAGGAGCAGAGCTTGTGGGAGGGCAGAGAGCTTTGTTGGTTTACAGCCACGCCCATATAAGGAAGTCCACCCCTCTGTGACATCACAAAGGAAAGGTTTTTACCCCGCCTTTTGAAACTGAGCGTTTTGAGCCATCCCAAATCTCTTTTAGGGCTCACTTCCAAATGCGCAAACCTCATTATCTGAAACTTTAGCATCGTTTAACACGAGAATGTAATATTCTAACTACAGTGGTAGCGCTATGAGACCGCTATGATGTTTGGCTTAACATACCATAACAGTAGTACTACTATTATGTGTTCTGGACTTTTAGCCGCATTCGAATCCAACTATGCACACTGAACATTTGAATGTGGCAATGGTCTGTCTTTGATGCTTGTCAACAATCTCAAAAAGCATTACATTGCATAAATCCCTCTTGCGCTATACATTCATCTTAATTAATTGTTGAACTTGTTTCCCCTTTGATAGTGGAAATGATCAAAGTTAATGCAGGAGAGCTCTTGGCAGAATGTGTGTCTCCCTGAGCAGCACACGACGCTTCCTCGCTCAGTGAATTATTCAGTCCCACCTCAGGCCGTTGTCTATTGATGTTCCTACAGACTTCTCCAATGTTCCACTACTAATGCAATCATCACAGCCCCCATCAATAGTCACTATTTTATCATGGATGTGTTTGTTATATGACTTACTGTAATATTCATAGAAGTACAACCAAAGCAAAGTGAACTGTGCAGTGACACAATCGTCTCTCTTTTCTTTTGTAAAACATTCAGAGTGGAGCTAATAATCATTTTATCAGGCTAATTGTGTCAGCATTACCAAACTTTAAAAGTGAAGCATACATGTTGATGTTATACCATATGCAAAAATCAATTGCCCACAAGCAGTGAAGGTGCTCTTCCTGGCTGCTGATCCTCAAATAATCCTAGATTTGGATTCTACAGCCTTGAATGTCACAGTGGTCAAATAAAATCATTAGTATTCTCTACAGGCCACCACCTGTGATTGCTTTCTTTTACACCTCCTTTTCTTAGCATTTGCGTTATGTTCACCAATAGGTCAACGTACATGCGTTTCATGCCATCGTACCATTTGGTCTGGCACACAAAAACTGTAGAGCATAACATGGAACTGCTGTTCTGATAAAAAAGCACAGACTGGGGCAAATATATGTGTGAGTTAATAATATGTTTCCTATGTGGTCTCTTCCTGCGTGAGGGTGAGCAGCTGTGTTTCAGGATATCTCCCCGCAGGTGCAAAGCCCACACACACTATGAACAGGAAATTACACCTCACCTGGGCCAGCACTCACCTGTGCTCCATCTTGACACAGAGCCTGCAGCCTAGCAGGGGGCAGCCCTGCATTCCTCTTTTTCTCCTCTCATCCTTGATTTTATTTACATCTTAGTGCCTTTTAACCAACCTCTGCAGATGTCATCAGGCATCTTTTCTTTCAGTCAGCACTTTTTGTGTGTTACATATACTGTGTTACACATACACAAACTCAGAAACACTCTGCTTTTCTGATAATTCAGTAACCTTGCAGCAGTGTGGAGTCTACACCTCTCTCTGGGAGAGAACAGGAATGCAGATTTTTTTTCTCTCACCCTGGATACCTGACACAATATCAACATAGTAATATGCCAATTTTGAGGTACAATTTTCCAGATCAAAACACAGGCTGCACGGCGACCGAGTGGTTAGCAAGCAGGCCTCACAGCTCGGACACCCGAGTTCAATTCCACCCTCGGGCATCTCTGTGTGGAGTTTGTATGTTCTCCCCGTGCATGCGTGGGTTTCTTCCAACATTCCAAAAACATGCTAGGTTAATTGGTGACTCCAAATTGTCCATAGGTATGAATGTGAGTGTGAATGGTTGTTTGTCTATATGTGCCCTGTGATTGGCTGGCGACCAGTCCAGGGTGTACCCCGCCTCTCACCCAAAGACATCTGGGATAGACTCCAGTACCCCCGCGACCCTCGTGAGGATAAGTGGTAGAAAATGAATAAATGAAAGATCAAAACACAGTCTATATAATAACCTCTTAACCTATTATAGGTGAGTTATGGGGTTTCTGGGATTCAAGGGGACCTCCACAGTTACTAGACTGGCACCTCTCAGACAACCTCAATTTCCATATAAATATATTTCTCGTGCATAGCGGGATTCAAACAGTTGACCCTTCAGTCCAAAGTGAGACCTTTATGAACTTAACTGCTGCCACCCCCAATTATGTATGTAAAATTTTAGATCTATTTGCAACCTTAGGGAATCTTAAACTCCTGAGTAATGCAACTATTCATGCTTTATCTCAGGGGAAATAATACAGTGTATTATTAGAAGTAATGATATGCATACAACATGTTGATCATTTGTGCAGTGGGAACAACACATAAATTATTCAACACCCCTATCACAAATACCTTAAAACAATTTTCACATGCTGTCAGTGCAACGCTTTGAGAAAAAAAACAGTGACATTGAAGCAGTATGAAAAGTGTACCTAACATTTTTTTTAACTGGGAGGAATTCCTAGATCGAGCAATAATGTACAGTCAAACCTTGTTTTTTGAACACCTGAGTTTTTGTATGATTCAGTTTTCACACATTTCTGGTTAAACCGAATACAGATACAGATACTGGTGTATTCGCTCATCCCTTCGTCTTAAGCCGACCAAGGATGAGCCACATGAGTGTGTCAGCAACCTTTCGCTGCTTTTTCGACGATCAAAGTCTATAGTCAGCAGCACCCGCTGCTGCAGGTCCCAACCCTCTGTCCCTCTCACTCCATGTCAAGGAGAACAAAGGCAAGTGGGAGAAGGACAAATAGAGGAGAGAGGAGAAAGTGAGATCAGAGATGGAGAGAAAAGCAAGAGCTCATGCTGGGAGGTCATTTTGGTGCAAACATAAGACCTCCATTCACTCTTAAAAATGCTGGGTTATTTTTTTGACCCAATTGCTGGGTTGAGCCTGTTGGGTCATTTAATTGGGTTATTTTTATTGAGTTGGGTATTCTGAGAACCCAATTCGCTGGGTTATCTCTGTTGGGTGCTGAGTTATTTGCTGCTGGGTTGTGATTTCCATTATATTGTGCTGGGTTATTTTGGACAACCCAAAGCGTTGGGTAGAATTTTGGACATGCGCAACAAAGCCCCGCCCACAAACTTACTTCGTTCGGACCCCACATTTCATCTGAGGAGACCAATTTCAGCACGGAGCAAGGTTTGTTACATTCCCACTATTGTTTTACCGTATAAATGTCTTTATATTATTATATAACGCTTCATAAACGTGTTAAAATGTAAGTTCGTGAAGCACTGTTGAGTACTAGCTTGAGGAATCGATCGGTAACCTTAGCAAACTTCCATTCCCTCCAAAAGTGGCAAGCGGACACATTCGCTGGCGAGCTATGTAGGAACCAAACTATGTTGTTGAAATTACAAGAGACATGTGTGATAGTTATGAGGACAACGTCAGTTATCTCGTCAATTTGCCATTTTATGTGATATCAAGTTAAAGAATCTTGTGAATTAATACGAGCGTGCTGATGAACCGGTGTTTTTTTAAGCTAGACTGCTGCATGCTAGCGGGCTTCCGTTAGCCACCGATAGTCCACTGTATACTAATCAGTTTGGGCGCGAATTCGACGACAGTTTTGTAAGTCGCATATAAATGTCGAAAATACTTTTGGACTACTGAATCTTATTTCATTTCATGGTATGTTTGTTCTTATGGACCCTCTTTGTGATGTTTCAGTTCGCTGAAAAGTATCTATGGATGAGTTTGTCAGTTCCAAATTGACTGGGTGGCAGCTACCGGGGCAGATTGAAAGGTAAGTCATCTTCATGCCTTCATTTTATGGGTATTGTTTTACAGTAGCTACTGTGCCTGCTATATGTTATAGACATAAGAAATGGCGGTGGGTCAGTCACTGTTGCTTGTACCAATACCCACATTTTTAACAGGGTGAGCCATCTTGTGATTCCAATATATATTGCTTTTATATCAGCCTGCGAGTCAAAGTTTGCTCACCACTGCTCGAGACAATGATGACAAACCCTCTATGGTACACATTATGATCCCAATTGGTAAAAAAAAATGTTTGGGGTGTGTTTTTGTGTTTTAATATAGACCAAGTAAACATAATCGAGACATTTTCTCAATATTATTTTAGGGTTGGTTGCAATACGACAACACTGCACAGTAGTGGAACATATTGAAAACAGTTTTATCTAAAATTGTAATATATTATAATATTTAAAACTCATGTTCTCAACAATCTGGTAATGACACCCATAATTGTCCTACAGATGCCAGGGGAGAAGTTGCCCATGACGTTGCTGCCCATCCTGCTCCCTCCGCCTGTGTTTAAAAAGGGCAGGAAATTGGCCCGGGCGAGTATTCAGGAGGTGAAGAGAGCCTTCATCGATGTTAAGCTGGTAAGTAATTTACCTTTCAACAGAAATTAAAATGTAAATGAATTGTGAAATGACTCCAGTTGTTCTTTTACACAGTTTTAAAGCAGGACTCTTTTTATGAGGAGCGACTTGAAAAGATTGTATTTCGTGGACTGTGTGACAGCGTAACATTTGGCTGTTTCTCATTTCATGAAGCACTATTCTTACAAGCTGTAACTTGGTGTAAGTTGTTACTCCATAGTGATGTGTGACCAAACATATCACACAAACCACAGACCAAACATAAGACTGGCCAAACCCCCTGAATAAATTGTTGAACACGCCATTGACTTTACAGGTGTCACACTTCTCCCCGTAGATTTTATATTGAAATAGCTTCAGTAGAGAGCTGATGACAATTGCTCTGCACTGCTAGAAATACTTACAAAATACTTACCTTTTTTTCTTTTCTCATCATAGGTCGGAGCTAACATGGTGGAATACTTGCAGCAGGCACAATCGCCTACCCATTTGTGCTGCTGCTCACAGAGCCTCTTGTTCTATGTATATATCACACTCTCATAGCTGTCCCCCTCACCCGTTCTTAAAATGTAATTTTTTTGGACATAATTTGTTCATATTTGAAGGAAATGTTGTGAGTTGTTATATTTGTATGTTCTGGAAATGTTGAATTTTAATAAATATTTTATTGTTACATTGGTGTCATTGTGCAATATATTATTAATAATATTAGCATACAATAAAAATAAATAAATTATATATATATATATATATATATGGTATGGTATATTGGCAACCCAACTTGTTGGGTTGAAATAACCCAGCCGTGTAGTAAATATGAACCCAGCGTTGGGTCATATGAACAACCCAATGTACAACCCAATTGTTGGGTTAAGAGAACCAACCCAACTTGTTGGGTTAAAATAACCCAACGCGAGGTTGGTCCTATATTTAACCAGCGTTGGGTTGGGAAACAACCCAGATTGGGTTGTTTTTAACCCAGCATTTTTAAGAGTGTTGGACAGACGTGGAGAAAAGGTCAGCTCAACTGAGCCAAAAAAGAAACAAGGAGGAGGTAGGGATTAGACAAAAAAGGGAGAATGTTTAAAGGGAGGAAGAAAGACTGCAGGCAAAGGGAAAGCAGTATAATCAAGTCAATGGGCTCTAATTTCGTGGCACAGCACAAGGTGGTGCAGGGTGGCGGAGTACTGCGCAGCCCACGCAGTGGTAATTTCATCCAGCGCACCACTGTGGCAGCCAAATTGCTAATTTGGAATACTGGACTGTGCCGAGATTGCCGTAGCGGCGCACCAGGGAGGTGTCCACATTTACAGCTTGCCGCAGTGACAATTTTGTGACAAAATCACCAGCTCCGACCTGGTCTACTCTAGGCGCAGGCGAAGCGCAGCCTGCGCAGTGGTAAATTGGCTGACAAGTGCACAATGCAGACATGTCACCAAAACCTCACAGGCAGATTTTTCAGGGTGTCGCAAAAACATTTCAGTGGAAAAAACAATGACAGCAACCACTATTTAATAGAAGCGTCTGAACCAGCATGTACATTTTTGTATTAATTGTCCCATCATATCTGATGTCAGATCAAATACGTAACGCATAATGTAAAAAAATATGAAGTTGGCAGTAGGATATATTTTCTTTACTGTTCATTTTTTCTGAGATACCGCAAATAGAGCATCAAAGGTTCTCCTATTCCCTCCAGGAAAGCCGGTGGAAAACAAGCAAGATGCCTGGATTAGCCTGATGCTGTGTTTAATGTAACTGTCAGGAACAGATGACGTGTCCCCCAAGGTGGTGTACATGGTGCATGAGGTGCATTATGGTGCACCTCCGGTGCGCATTGAAAAGGTTTAACAGCTTCTCACGCCTTCTCTCCTCTCTCTTTGCCACTTGCGTCGGTGGGAGGGATGGAGCCATAGCCAGACCGCGCTGCTCAAAAAATTTGCAAAGTGCACTAGCCACACCCTGTTGGCGCACCTGCAGTGCACCGCGTCTTCACCTGGTCTACAAAATTAGAGCCCAATGTGTTGTAAATTCCCTCGTAGTAATTTCATGTTTAGTACAGGCACTGTTCAGGGCAGGCTTCATTTGTGTTTTGCACCTGGCAACTTGCAGACCTTCCTCCAGCCCGCCTGCGATCCCTAAAGCCCCCATTCTTCTCAACAGGAGTGGACTTATTTCCATATGTCATCAAAGTTGGACGCAAGAATGATAAGCGATGGGGCGTGATTTTCAAGTTCCTCATCACACGATGTGTTCATGTAGACCTGCTGGCAGGCCTCCACGCGGACACTTACCTGTCGTTGCTGAGAAGGTTCATGGTGCAAAGACAAACTCCTTCCAAGGTGCTCTCTGACCAAGCGACTAACTTCTGGGGAGCCAAGAGAGAGCCATTTGCAAAGATGCTCCTTCCATACATATATGACAGTTATATACATATATGACAATAACTTGTTCTACTATCAACAAGTAAGAAAGGTTAGTCTTAATACATTTCCAAAGAAAAATCTAATTAAATAAAGCTGTGATGCAGTTTGGAACGCTGCACATTTCTCGGTGACGCAAACCAAAACCGATAGCGTAATAAAGCAATATCTTATCTTTATGCCATATTGGCTTATATCAGCAACATTTCTCTGCAGCTGAGGAAAACTATAAGAACACTCTCTCACCATCTTACTTTCTCCTCACTGACCTCATTTAAAAATAATTGTACAAGATGTTTAAATTTGTTGATTAAAATATTAATTGCTTCCCTGCCCGTGTGTGTCATTAAATATTAATTCTGAGTGAAATATACATCCCATAATCAAATTAGGTTTATGGCATACATGAGAACCCAGCTGTGGCGCTCCAACTTGCAAATATAATCGTTTACTATGCATAGGCTAGGTGGGTGCACCAGTTGATTTGCATACAAATACGTAATACAGAGCGCCAACAAAGTGCCTGCCTAATTGAATTAGCACAAACAGTGGTAGCAAAAAGGGTCTAGTTTTGCACAGTCCTAAACACATTTATAGTTGGGGGGGACTTATATCATTATGTTCTCTCTGGTCATTTGGGAGGAAAAACCTGCAGGGCTTTACTGTTACTTCGCTGTAGTCCAATGTCCCATTGCCATTCTCACTTTTTACTCGTACCTTTGCTGCAAAAACACTCATTTTCTTTTAACACCATTTACAGTACTCACCTTGGTGCAATTCCCACTGGTGCTTCCAACTTGTGTACACCAGTGACGGGCATTGCATTTGGTACACTTGCCTTCTGTGAAGACGTAACAAACTTAATCCATCTCTTAATACCAGCACTATAATATACAAACCGTCAATAATATGCAAAATTGCAATATTAGAAGGCATGTTATAGAGAGAAATACAATGTCAGTATTGGGATAAATACCACCATTGTTGCTAAAGTACAAAACCCAGTTAACACTTTATGTTTTAATACATTGTGGCCGGTATTCCTTACATTTCTGCGAGTAACTTTGGGCATTAAGTTGCTTCGACCAGCAATCACCACCTCTAGATTTTTTCCGTAGTCGGAAAAGCGTGCATCGTTAGCCAGCTCATATTAACTATTATGTTATAATGCACAGAAAAGTGAAAGAAATACTGTATGTGTTCATGTTTCACATAAGGATCATGAATGATGGGCAATATTCAAATAAAAGTGCAGTTCCCCTTTAATGTTGTTTTTGTTCAGCAGTGGTTCCGTCTTGGAACTCAGCTATGCAGGCCGTTTTTACCAAGTGTCTTAATAATGGAGTCATGAACACTGATCTTAACTGAGGCAAGTGAGGCCTGCAGTTATTTAGATGTTTTTGTGGGGTCTTTTGTGACCTCTTGAATGAGTTGTCACTGTGCTAGTGGGTCACTTTGGTTAGCTGACTACTCCAAGGAAGGTTCATCACTGTTCCATGTTTTCAACATTTGTGACAATGGCTCTCACTGTGTTTTGCTGGAGTCCTAAAGCTTTAGAAATGACTCTTTAAATTTAGTGTGTGGCTTACATTCCGGTGCGCTTTATAGTCCAGAAATTACAGTAGTTACAAAAGTCACAGAGCTCAAGCAAGCCCTTTGTAGATAAGCCTGACCGTAATGTTTTAATTGTGATTTGCTTGTTTACCACTCTATGTCTGTCTGTGAGGGACAAGCACAGTGTGTCTGCAGTTATTGTGGGCACAAGTGTGTAAGCACATCTGTGCCCACTGTTTGCCCCCTGCTCTGCTCTTCACCCCTGATCATCTGCCCTCCACCCCCTGGAACCGTAGCCCTTTCCTCCACCAGAACAACCCTCTCTCACCTCAGGCGCTGCTCTCACCTCCCCTACTCAGCCTTGTTAACCATTCACACTTGGCCTGTGAAATCACACTCTCTTCACAGGGGCTCTCCATCGTGCTGTGTTATCACTCTCTTTTCTGGTCTCTCCCTCTGTCCCCCTGAATTTTAATTGGCCAAGCAATTAAACCATCTCTACATCGTTCGCCCGGAGAAAACAAAAAGAAACTCGCTAATCTTCATTTTTTCAATATCCCACTATGTCAGATCTCATCACCTTGGCTATGCTTTCGATTTCATTGCACACACTCTATACGGAAGTCCAAATGGTTCAAGCCATTTTCAATGTATCTTTTCTACACCTTTCATTGCTAAAATATTATTTTTATTTATTTTAGCCACTTGTCACCATGATCTTTCTGTCACCACTCAGACTTGACTATGACCATAGGTGAGTACTGAAGGTTGCTGTTCAGTCGTGCCTTCAGGACCACACCCACTGCAAATAGCAGTCATCACATCCTCAGGCATTGAACTGTCCATTCCACACAAAATAGACTCATTGGTAATGGTAATGGTAATGGTTTTATTTCATTTGAACATGCATCAGATTCCAATTGAGTGAATCACATAATCAGTTCACAGTTCCACATGTCCAAAAGGAGTAGGAAGAAGCAAAGCTTATTAAATCCTACCCCTCCATCTGGTACTTTTACAATCAGTACCTGTTACATTTGTTCACTTCCTGCTTTCCTAATATAATTTAAGTTTTTATTTTACTATATATATTTTATTAATATATATATTAATTAATATATTTTATTAATATATATATATATACATATATATATATATATTTTTTTTTTTTGTCACATACCGAAGTACGAGGTGATATGACCATCCAATGACATAATGGGTACCATAGTAAGTGTCAATATAGTGATATATATAGCACATCATGACTGGTTCAAGACTCTTCATCAACTGCTTGTATTGTTTCTTGAATTCGCTCATCGTTGTCATTCCATTCCATAGTTTGATTCCTTGGTCATACGATGAACATTCAATATTTTAAGCCTACCAAAATGTGCATTAGTCTCATAAAACTTCGGTTACAGTACCTAACATCAGTGCTAACAGAAATACCACTAACTTCAACCCAGCAAAGTAACAAGTACCCCTTCTGAACATTTGAAAGATGTAATCAGCCTCCTACAATTCTCACTGCAGTAGAACCAGCGGAGGGCTAAGGCTGCTGAGGGGTTTGGCTGCGAGCCACGGTGCTGCACAACGTAGAGCTGTGCTATGCTATACTGTGAGGGATAATGATCCGTGGCTGTGTAAGCCATTAGTGAATAAGTGGTAATGTTGGAGCCCCTGCATCCTGCTGTCACTTTGATAAATATGCAGCACTCAGATGGTCCCAAATGAGACAGTTTTCTTCTGCAGACATACGTGTCATTTAGTTTATTATATTCTTGAGGATATATTAATTGTCATGTACTTGTTATTTATTGTGGAAATCCAACTGAGTATGACATTGTTTACTAGTGTGTTTCCATGTGTGTTGCAATCAGCTTGACAGTGTGCAGTATGTTGTTGTTTCACTTGGCAGTTCCAGGGACTTGCATAGTGGCTCGAAAGGCAGGACCCATGTGATGAAAGCCTTGCAAAAAGAAAACGACAGCACAAGCTCTGACATGCATATCCACCGACAGAGCGAGAAGTCTGCATGTGTGCTTGATTCCCGGTGTGCTCAGTTCACCCTTGACTCCTTTCAACAGCTGATTTGTTTGGGTCACCTCAGCAAACCTCCACAGAAGTTTGATGAGGACTTCCTGCAATGCTGTCTCTTCAACGTCTGACGATTTTCCCCTCATTTCACACCAGTGTGAGGCCACTATGAAAAGGTTCCATTCACGCTCCACCGGGTTACATTTTTTAAAAGAATACATTAAAATGCACTCCCAAATCTCCCTCTGATGTCAGGAGAGTAGCTGACATTAACTTAGTTGGCCGTATGTTGCCCTGCCCTCTTTGACAGAGTTTGCATGAAAGGACCTCGAGTGAAAAGCAAACATATGCATTCATTCATGACCAATGTTTGTTTTTAGCCAGGATGCCTCTGCCCCAGATGCAGATCCAAAGCTCCATTTCTCACATGGGGTGAATATGCGGCAGCTTTTTGTCTGTGTGAAAGATTGGAGTAAAAAGGGTCTTTTCGTGGTTGGTATCCACAGTGAATTGGGCTTTACATCCTGCCCAGCTCGTTTGCAAGTGAATTATATTCAACAGCCTTATAGGGTGAGTTTCCAGGGGCTCAACAGTCATGGATAATTGTATTGTCAATTTTCTCTGCTTTGGCTCAACTCTTTTTGCCTTTGTGTGTGTGTTTATGTGTGTCAGTTAGATATTGGTGATGGTTAGACATCTTTGTCTTTGGATTAACCTGCTGGACACACTTTCATATAAAAAGATGTTGATGGAATTCATTTGTGTTTTTCAGTCTGATTCCTCGTGCCTCAAGGGTAAAAATGACAAATGCAACAATTGTACATGTATAGCCCAACATACAAACAATTGTGTGTTCTTTAATTTTTTTCATCAAAATATAAATGGTATCTGTCCTATTGTTGTGCATGTTTCCGAGAATACTTAAAGACATGAATCTTACATACACGAAGGACAAAGTCTGGAAGTTGTTCAATTGTGCCAGTAGGTTAATCTTAAACCCGGCTCTCTAGTGAAACACCTAAGCACAGCACACTCAGGAAGAGCTTGTCTGGCATCAAGACTTTGGCTCCCACACTTAAGACTGTCACTACTGTGGCCAAGGGACTGTTCTGAGAGAGTGTAGATACCAATTCTGGTTTCAGAACTAAGCCAAAACTGCCATTTTGCCTTTGTATGTTTTCAGAAGCTAGCAGCAAACCAGGCCTTTTATTATTTGACTAATCGTGGGATTAGGAAAAGGAGCTTTGTGCTGTCAACTTGTTCTGTCTAATCAGCTTCAGTCTATTCGCCAAATATGATCGTGCACTGCTTTTTTCTCTTTGTCTGGACAAACATACTGTATCTTGATGAGGCAAATGCAGAAATTATTGGGTTTCTTTCTTTGTGTTAGTGATGTGAGGATTGATACTGAAGGATCATCCCTCAAGCTGTGGCTATAAAGGCCCAGTCCCAAACCTTGCAAGTGTACTTGCAAGTGTGGGCAAAATGTGTGTGAGTACTGCTTCTGTACTGATTTGGGAGCATGCAGTGTACTGCATGTATGTGATCGATATTGGTGTCAGTGACGGACGATTTCACTCATGGATTACCTAGATCGGCATCTGCATCATAAAACCCTGATTGGAACATCCCTATTTATAACATGTTTATTTGTGTTTTTACACCAAATTAGTCTGCATGACTACATTCATGTATGTGTCCTTCATCGTTTCAATGCATTGTTTGGCAAAGAAGCTTCCAGGGTATTCACTGTCGCTGTTTGAGTCGGATTTCATGCACTGTTGCACTGCAACACCACCACACTTCACAACCCTCAACATGTTTCCAAATTGGACACCTAGCCGTTTTACGTTTTAGTACTCAAGACAACTGCGGCAGCCTTTGTGATGTCTGCCATGAAGGCAATAGGTTTCATCCTGAACCTCACAAGAATGGCAAGGAGGTCTGGGTTCAGGTTTGGTTTTCATTCACTCATTCATTTTCTACCGCTTTTCCTCACAAGGGTGCTGGAGCCTATCCCAGCTGTCTTTGGGCGTGAGGCAGGGTACACCCTGGACTGGTCGCCAGCCAATCACAGGGCACATATAGACAAACAAGCATTCACACTCACATTCATACCTATGGACAATTTGGAGTCACCAAGTAACCTAGCATGTTTTTGGAATGTGGGAGGAAACCGGAGTACCCGGAGAAAACCCACGCATGCACGGGGAGAACATGCAAACTCCACACAGAGATGGTGGAATTAAATCCTGGTCTCCTAGCTGTGAGGTCTGTGCGCTAACCACTAGACCACTGTGCCGCCCCAGGTTTGGTTTGTAGGACAGTAAGGAGGATGGACAACCATCTTAATGTGCAAAGGCATAAAAAACAACTCTAAACATGGTTGTTGCCTTGTCATCAGATTACTGCATGATGAAGCAGATATCTAAAATATTTGACACTGTTTTTCACAGCTTTCTCTGGGTTTTCTCTGCTTTTGCATATTCCTTGTGACGAGTAGTACAGGTAATCTTTATATCTCTTGAACAATATCACATCAGTTTTTGTTTCCTTGTCAAGGTTTCAAATCTCTTACATGCAATTCTTTGGTTATCTGGAAGTTCTGGTGAGCTTCACTTCATTCCTCCGCCAGTTTTTTTTGTAACTGACGGATGTGTTGAAATGTTGTTGAGCCTCAATGTTATCTATTCGTTCCTCACCCGTGTTGGAAATGCCAAGCGATTCTATTTCCCAGAATGTCCCTAGCTGAAACTTGCTTAACATCCTCAATGCAGATCTTCATGCATGAAGCTTCATCCATGCTTGCCATGGATACTGGTCCATGTACTGTCCACCCAGACATGGTTTCTGTGGCAACAAGAGACTGACAGTCTTTCCACCCTGCCAGAAACAACCTTCCAGTAGTCATCAGCACCTATCAGCACTGACAGCTCCAGTTCTTCATCACTACTGCCTACTGACTATCTGCTGTTGTCAAACCTTTCCCTTTTCGATTAATTCAATCTCAAGGGCTTGGTATTGGTTTACAGATGTTTTTCAACGTTAGCTTCACAACATTACGTCCCATTGCAACTGAGCCACTGCCAAAGATGTGGAGCCTTAACGTCTTAGTGTTAGTCCTAAGGCTTCTACTTTGTTGACTTCCTCCATCCATCCATCCAGGTAGCACACCTTCCTCCTTCCTTTTTCGCTTGCTACCCATACTTCACCGTTTGTAGGAACACTGTCTTCTTTTTCCCCGTGTTAGTCTTTACTGGGTGAAGAGAAGAGCCATAGAAGATATGACAGCATCTGTGGTGTCTTGAGCATCATGTGGAGATTCTGGCTGCTCACCTTTATCACACATTGTGTGATGATGCCTCCCTCCATATTGGCTGCATGACACGACAAACAAAACACCTTCCCATTTTCTTCAGCTATTATTTTTGCACATAGTTCTGACCTATGAACTGTGCTGTCACAAAATAAACACCTTTCTGTGTGAACTGCTGGTGTGGAGTGTTGCAGCAGATGGGACATTTGGCTTCCTAAATGTTCCATTCCCAGATACTGGCTTGAATCGGTGCTGTATGGGAGGTTGGTATTCTTAGTTGGGGCTCCCTGCTTGAGTAAGATTCATGGCACGCTCTCTGCTCCCTGCTGTAGGAATGCTATAAGATCTGGAACATTCGGTTCGTGGCCTGAACACTTTTTGCTTGTATGCGCAAGAACGAGGTCATCTGGGATCATCTGGAGCAAAACGAGGCACAACAATCCAACATTTGTGCATGAGCTGACTACGAGGGACTCCAAGTCTCTCATGTGGACTTTACACTTATCATAAAGTATAGAGCAACAATGTCATGTCAATTTTGACATGTGTGTACTCACAATTGTGTCTTTTCTTCCAAATCTTTCTTTTAGCACGTCCATAGCGGTATCATAGTTACTTTCTGTCATTTCCAAGCCTGTTATAGCTCCTGCTGATGGACCCACCAAATATAACTTGGAAGTTATATGACACCCCCATAGCAGTGGAGTCCGTCAACAGTGACTCACTCCCCACTTTGTGTCCTGAGCAGAGTTGTGAGGTGCTGAGGAAAGTATTTCCAGCTAGTTGCTGGGGACAGTTAAGTAAAGAGTATATGCGTTCAAAAGCATAATACTTTCGCATCACAAAAATGCCTACGAGAAAAAAATCTGACCTCACAAATCGCATTATGCGTTCTTTTCTCTGCCGTTGTATCACTTCAACCCCCAACCCCAACCAAATCGATATCAACAACACTGTATGTCTACTCCATGATGAGTTTTGTGTTCTCCTATATTCACAATTTATTATATATATATATACAGAAATATCTATTGGCCGCCAGAAGTGTCTACTAAACACATACTTCCTCCTTCCACCTGCATTGGACAACAATGAGACTAATGACTAGGGATGAGCCCGATACTTGTTATAAACGAGTACCCATCCATTTTTTATACCGCTTATCCTCATTAGGGTCGCGGGTAGGCTGGAGCCTACCCCAGCTGTCTTCGGGCAAGAGGCAGGGTATACCTTGGGCTGGTCGCCAGCCAATCACAGGGCACATATAGACAAACAACCATTCACATTCATACCTATGGACAATTTGGAGTTGATTTTTGATCAAATGAAAGGCTTTAATTATGCCTTAAATGAGGAAAATATTGTATTTAATTTACTTAACAGTTTGTTTGTAGTTCTTAATGTAAGTAAGGTTTTTTTTACTCAATTTTTCTTGTCTCTCCTGAGAGATTGCACTTTTATCATATGGAAATCATATCATATGAAAATGATGTGCAAATTAGATGATGCCATCATGTAGCGACTTGTAGGACAGCCAAGAGCTACTTTTCCTACTGAAAGGTTGGCAACAGCGGCAGTGACATTTTCAGATGCATGCACTGTATACACACATGCATTGGAGGCCTAGAATCTCCCTCACACTGGCGTGCCAACAGCTGTAGCTTTTGGCAGCGTGATCAAACCAGTGGCAGTGATTGAAACGTACCTCCTTAAACTGGAGCCCTGTGATATGGCTCTCTGGGCTCTTTGGCTGGCTTGCACAACCACACTGAGCGGGCCCATCTTCATTTTAATCAGCTATGTAGCATCCCAGAAGTGCAGCTCGCTGAGCTGCACCCCCGGCCAGCACACATCAGCCCTTCACTGATGCCAGAAAGAACATGTTCACTCAATTTGTCACATCATATTGTCCTAACTTCTTCCATCATTCTCTCTCCTTTTTGTCCTACAAACCAGTTTGTATCCAGAAGTGTAACGCTTATCCCGTAGATGTAACCCCTTGGACTCGGGTTCTATCTAAAACAAAGAGTCACTGGTTTAAGTGACAAGAACCTTTCTAGGGATGGGCGCAGTAAACTGTCAGGGACGACGGAGGAGAGGAAAAATTGTAATATTAGTGCAGACCTGCCAACATGTATGAATTTGTTTTACTCTGCATGCAATTTGACTCATAAATACACTTGAATGCTTCATTACAGGAAGTATTAGCTGTGTATTAACCAATGAATGTTGTATTTTGGTGTGTCTTCTACTCTGTTTACTTGCTTTATTCAACTCCATTCTTCTGTAAAGTGTCTTTGAGTATTTTGAAAAGCGCTATACAAATAAAATGTATTATTATTATTATTATTATGCTGAAGTGTGAGTTTATGCTATGTCGTATTTGTCTAATTTATATTTTTCTATTATATCTATGAATACAAGGGTAAACATGGCTATAGGGATGTAAGTTGGGCTCTAATAATGCTAAAGAATATTCAGAAGTTTTTCTATGCTCTAAAATATTCCATTTATGAAGAATTCATTTTTTGGGTCTGGAACCAATTAAGCACAATAAACAAGGGATTACTACATAGGGTAAATGCACTTAAGTCGGTCTGGCTTATGTTGTCAACTCTTCTAGGTCAAGTAACAACATGTTAATGTTACTATTGACAAATGTCCACTTAAGTCGTCAAATCCAAAGGGCTAATTTCTATGAATGTTGTCAGAGTACAATCTACCGCCTCATTATCACTAACCGGCTTATTACTACCAAGATACTGCAGTATAAAAACATGCTAACAGTGAATTCCTGTTCAGTAAACTATAAGATTCAACATAAAGGTATGGCTGTATTAGCTGGTGCTCTTCAAGGTAATAATGATCCCCTAAATAAAAGTACAAGACAGTGCATCCACAGACACTGAACATAGCTGAATACACGGAGGACCCCATTTACTTTTCATTGAAATTCCTTTATGGGCCTTGCTTTGTGTTTGCTCAGAAGGGCCAAGCTGCTCCTACAAGTTCAAAAGCATTCAGTTGTTCTCTTTTGGTACGGTGAAAAATTACTATATTTTCTACATGAATACACTTATTTGCTACCTGGGCTTTGTGTATTCATTCATCAATGTAGCCCCCATTGTTATATACCAGGTGCCTTTTTCATTATGTGTTTTGAGTGTTTGTGGGAAATAACAAGGAAGAGAAGGCTGCCACTGGCAGTAATTGTCCAAAGACAAGTTGAAAATGTACCTTTAAAAACAGAAAATATTTGCTTACTACAAGTATATGTAGCAATCTAGAACTAGAACAATAGTGGCACCACTGAATGGAGGAATGTCGTGTCACCAGAAATAGAACACTTTGAGAGGGGACATTCAGGCTCAACAGATGCGCCAAATGAGAATCTGATGCTCCAAATGACGGAAAAGGCGAGACTATATTTCCAGTCGCTCTATGTTTATTTGGACAATGACCCAATTAGCATTTTTCCCCTGTACACACCCACAATAGATTGGAAATGAAACAATCCAGAAGTGATTCTCATCTGAAATAATGGATTACACAGAATTTAGGGCATTTACGTTCTGGCAATTACAGATATTTTTGGCACAGCTGCTCAATTTTCAGAGGCTTTAAAGTATTTCCATAGTCGATTTAAAATGGCTAAGATGCAAAAGGTTGATGTATTTGTTTTTTTTCGGCTATAAACTGATAAATCATTTGTAATTGATGTGTGTTTGTTTTTACATACGGTACATGCATGTATTTAAGAGTATAATTGCAATTGGTTGGCTCCATAAAAGCAGAACAAAATATACATATTCGAGACTAACAGATCATTTCAACTCAGGACGGAACCTCTCCTCTTCATGTGTGAACGATGACAACGTGTCAGCTTGCATATGTGTGATTTAGCAGAAGCACAATTCCAGCAGCATGTCAAGACTGCCCTTGACGGAGCTGGAAAATTGTGCAATAGCAGTATCAGTTTCAACCCCAGCTGGCTGACAGCACATTGATCTACCATCATGTGTCTCTTTCTGATCAATTTAGCTGTAAAGGAAAACAATTTGTCATGCAGAGAAAAAATTGAATTTGCTAGAAAAATGTTTTGATATTCAAACAAACTGTAAGTTGACCTGCATCATGGAATGCAATGTATCCTCCTTAGTTTGACTTTGAAGTGTCTAATGTAATGGCCATGCATCGCTTCTGGATACATGCATTCAAACAGAGCAGGATATCAGGGGAATTAGCTTGTTTCAAATTCCTTAAGTTTGATTTATCCTAACACTGTTTATCTTTTAGTATGTCTCTCTTCAACACTCCCTTTACTTTTATCTCTCCTCAAATCCTTTCCTCTTGTTAGTACTGGGTTCGCCTGAAAATTACAGTAGATTGGAAAGGGAGTTTGGAAAGGAAAGGCTAGGAAACGCAAGGTAAAAAGAAGCTGTGGAACATAAGAGGATAATTAGAGGACCCAGATGGTACTCCTGACGAATAGGCCAAATTATAAGTAATGGGAAAGGATTGTGAATCAGAGCAAGCGCAGTGAATTCTTACCATGAAAGCTACCTTTGCCATGAAGACTGAAAAGATTGTGATTGGAGGGGAATTGCATATAACAACCAACAGTTCACCATCTTTAACCAATCATATGTCACAGGTCATTGTAGCAAACATCCCTGGATTTGAGATTTAATCACATAACACACACACACACATACACCCATGCTACTAAAATGTGTTCAAACCTTTTCTGTTTGGGTGAAACATAATCAAAACAATGGTTCTTTTCCATTTTATATGATCTGTTTTAGTCATTATTTCTCGGCTCTGCATGGCTTGACTTTACTGCATGTGGCACCATGGCTCAATAAGCCATGCATGCCAATGCCATGCATTATTGAAATTATTAAATCTATGCATTCACGATGTGCGGCTACACCTGGTCACCTGAGTCAAACAGACGGACAGATGCAACAGCAAAGCAGAAAGCCAAAGGTAACGCTTTCTTTTCATACAACATGAGTTTTTCTCATGATTGTGTTAACATTTTTGAGAATCAAATGCAGATGACATCACAGACAGGCGACATAGCTGACTTCTGATTTTAGGTCCCACCCACTCCGAGTTCGGCTGCAGATCCAGATAATCTAGATGGGTGAACAGATACAGATACAGATAGGGGTGTACTTGCTCATCCCTACTGATAGCACCTAAAATAAGCAGTAGTGCTGTGAAGTTGGTACTCTCCTTTGAAAAAGCTGCAACAGTACATGTACAGAAAAGAGCTATTTCAAATACTCCTTTAATGTAACCTTCCTACTTCAGTCAGTATTAACAAAAGTTGTTCATTGTTGTTAATATTAAACTATTAATAACTGTCCAGAGTGCACCTTTTCAATGCATGTTTATGTTTGCAGAAAGTTTCTCTGCTTTTTATCAAAGGATTTGTTGCACAGGAAATGAAGAGTGCCGGCTGTGCAGTCTTAGTCGTTTTTTACTTTAGTAATCTGTAAAGACCATCTGATATCTCAGAGACTGATGTACCAAAAGCCTCTTGGCGTACCTGTGAATGTGAACTGAGCAGCTGAAAAAACAAGAGAAACTAAGTATTTTGGGAAAAATAGCTCCATTAGAAATAACAATAGACCAAATTTCAAATTGATTTCCTTTCAGGCTACATTTTACATAAGCACGTTTGTTTATTTTGTATGGATTGAATGTAGCAGATGCAGTTGCTTGATAGGAGTCATTTGACTTCTTCGCAGCTGAGATTGATAACACGCATGTGGTGCAGACTTCCCCTTGTGGGAGATGCATATTCATGACCAGTTTGTCATGTAGGCTAATTGCCTGGCGTGTGATAAAGTCTCAGATCGCATGAGTTTTAATGATGATGAAATGATCTTTGCCCCAGCAAGCTTTTCTCCACAGACCCCTCCACAGTGCTGATTTTGCAGACCTGGACTTAAGAGATAGGCTTCTGCTCTACAATAGGGGGTTGTATGTATTTGGCCTGATTTGGGGTCAGCAGGTTGGCAGTCTCTTGGGTGTGTTTAATGAGGTACTTTCTCATTAATTGTAATAACCTTGCTGTCAGCACTGGGTTTGTAATGATGCAATTTTCTATAATGGATAGAAAAAAACACAGGAAAGCAGACTGGTTTTCCACATGAGCTGCTTGAAAAGTGAAGGGAGGCCATCTTTCGTGAGGTGATAACAATCTGGGAGATTCAAGTATTCATCAAGTATGACAAGGCATTGAGACTTGCCTTTCAACAATCCACAATTTCCATATTTTATAAAAAAAAAAAAATCAATGGCTATGAGTTTAAAAGGAAAATAAACAACTTATTCTTTAAAAGCCATATTTTGACTATGGTGTTTGCGGGTTTTACACAACAGTTGGAAACCATATATTTCCTTACAACTTTATAAAACCTGAACTCACCTTTTGGCTCTTTTTGTAGTCACCTTGTCATCACTCACATTTTAGACAAGGTCGTCAAGCAGTTTACCTTGTGACAACATATGGCTGTGTGATAAATAGATTATCCCAATCCATGATACTTCCAAGTGCATGCATGTGTGTGAAATTTGGCGTTGTGGTGAGTACAGCCTCAGTGCGGATTTGGGAGCACGCAGACACAATGTTGCACTTTTAGTGAAGGAGGAACTTGTCGCTTATGGAGCCTTTGTTATCAGATGGATACATGAAACTTGATCGTTGCAGGAAAGACTCCCGTCCCACTCATTTGCTAAAAAGACATTTTCTTGTTTGTAGAACTCTCATGGCAACATGTCGGCATGCCGAAGCGCACCTCAACACAGTGTGTGCATGCCTTGTAAAGCAGGGATGTCCAAATTATGGCCCTCAGGCCATTCATGGACCGTATTTTTTTATTGGCTTGTGAACGCCACATTGTAGAAAAAGTAACTACGAAAAAATTTAAACTTGTAGAAGAGTTGATAATAAAATTGAAGTCTGACAGATCACTTACAAACATACATAGTACACATATAGCGGAAACAGATATGGATACAGATCATTTAGATGGATCAACAAATACAGATAGTAGTTTACTATCCCTAGTATTATTAGTGACTACTTTGTTTTTTGTTTGTTTTTTTAATTTGGGCAAATATATACAACATTACAGTGCATTTCTTACATCAATCAAAATATAACTTTCCATTATTTACATTTGTATTCAGCTATCTGATCACAAGCCCAAAAGGAGCAGGCTGAAGCAAAAGCTTATAAATGCCTACCCCTTTTTGCAAGATACGTATAATTATGTATGTTATTATTATCATTGTAATATTATTATTGTTATTATCATTATCATTATTATCATTATTGTTATAATCTTTATCATTATTACCATCATTATAATCATCATTAATATTACCATTTTCATCATTATAGTTGCAACACTTTTTTTTTTAATTATTTAATTTTACAGACTTCATTGCTTCTTGTAGAGTGCTGTATCATTCAATCTGTTGTTTTCTGAAATCCGCAGTATTTGTGCTTTTATTGTCCTTTATTGTTCCTTTTTCAATCATAACCACTGTTGAGTTCCGTGTTTCTGGCTCAAGTAATACCAGTAGATAGACCGCTAGTGTCCTTGTAGCATAAAGAGGATGAGTGGCCTGCTATGAGTTGTGAGGACCCACACACATGAAGCTCTCCTAAATGTCAGGTGTTTTTGAAGAGTGTCAGATGTTACATTTTACGCATCTTTATTCCACCTTTTTCCTCCATGCTTTGCTGTCACTGAGTCGCCTGCACTGATGTCTGTCTCCTGGATAATGTCAGTGCCTTAGGGGTGAGCGGCACAGTGTGATCTCCTTCCCTCCACGCCTCGGCTGTCTTCATTTCTCTCCTCATCTTCTTCTCTGCACCTTGTTTCTTTGATCTACACCTTCTTCTTCTTTCTTTTGGTAAGCCCTCTGTGCCCCACTTTCTATTTTTCCCTCTCATTCTCTGCCATATATTGTCGGGAGATGAAAATCACTAAGCTCTCAATTATCCAGCTATGCTAAAGGTCACAGTCATAATCCTTCCACATGATTGCCAACAGCACCAGCAGTCATCATTAGCAGGACTTTTCTTTTTTTAATCCTTCTTCATATCAGTCACATTTCCATCAGTTTGCGTATTGATTTCTGATCAGCGTTCTGTGTGGAACAAGAAGACATGCATTGTGCACTATAAGCATGTTTATTTGCGTGCTTGCTCAGCAAGCACAACAGTGGGATAATCACTAGGGATGAGCCGGATACTCGTTATAAACGAAAAAAAAAATTTGCCGGATACAAGTATATAACGAGTACATTTGGTCGTTATCTGTATTTGTGTTTAAAGAAAATGTTCATTATGTATTTACTCTTCACGCTCTGTGATTGGCCAGTCACACACAGCGACCGCCTCTCCGGAGACGGACTCTTCAAGCAGCATGTCAATATCAGACTTAAATAATGTACAAATGAAAGTCCCACAAATTTTTGGTTAAACCACACCCACTTTCAGTTTATGCCCCGCCCACTCCCAATACAGATACGGATACAGATAGTGGTGTACTCGCTCATCCCCAGTAATTACATTTGTACTCATGTGTGTCTTGCAATTACAACTCAGAGACAGCTTTCATCTTAATGCAAGATGAGAAGTAATGTTCGGTCAATAATCATATGAAATTAGTCAAGGTTGTTTGCAAACACGTATGCACTTAGGCTGCATTCATATTGAATGTTTGTTTACCTGGCAGCAACGCCAAAGAGGAAAAAAAACGGATGAAGAAACAGTTTAACGGATGTGTATATTAAATGATAGTTTTCATGTTTTGGAAGCATATTTTTCTTCAACCTTTATCCATTTCTGATTTTCTTTCATTTGCTAGTCTAGATTTTTTCTTGTGCAGAGCCATGATCGTAATTTTACAAGAACCAGTGAAGAGTAAATTGTTGACGGACTTCAAGAACCCATGAAAAATGAACAAATTGATGTGTCAGTCATTCTGGTTACAAGGAGCAGGCTTTTACTGTCATGGCCTCAAGTACGCAAGATACTTCAACATTCAGACAAATTGTTGCAATAGAACATTCTACAGTGGAGGATTCAGGATGATGTCATAAACTTATTTTCTTAAGTGTCTTATTCCCTTTTTTCTCTGTGAAGATTTGCAGCTGACCAATGCAATTTGCCTAGTGTACCATGTCTTCATTTTAATTACTTGTTTTCTGTCCTTGTGATGAATATACAAATGATGTCACTAACCCCATTGACTCTCTGTTCAGCATCTTTAAAGAGACAATTCTTTTAATTGTACTGGCATGGTTAAATATGTGAGTAAGTATAATGAGCTGCACAGTACTACAACAGTACTGCTACTACTACCGCATTGTATCTTTCACTTCATGTGTGCTCTCAATTGTCCATACAATGTGGAAATGCATAAAGGTAAGATTTGATTACCTAATTCAATGCTATGTCCATATTTTCCATATTTGTTCGTTACACAACCTCTCTGAAAAGTAATGTCCAGGCTCATGCTGGTGTATGGTGGCTTCAAAAATAATATTCAATTCAAAATCCCACAGTTTTTGAATGCTCAGTGTTAACAGTGATTTGTCCCACTTTTATGACTATCCCTGAATGCACCTCCTCCGGTCCGATGGACTACTATAATGTATTTTTAGCCTTTCTCTTTCACTTCATGTTTGCTCCCAAATGCTGATACTACAGTATGTATGTGGGAATGCATAAAGGTAAGATTTGATTACCTTATTGAGTGCTAATGTGTATATTTTTGGTACACAACCTCTTTGAAAAACATGTATCTGTATTAATTTTTGTGTTTTTAATTTGTAGTTCCTGTCATAGTTTTACACAATACATAATAAATAAGATAAATTAGATTGCTATAATGTACGTATGTATGTTTTACTGATGTGTCAATGACTGGTGCACTGCTAATTCTAGCCTATGCTAGCGCTGCCATAGAGCAAAAGACCCAACATAGCTGTTCTGGGCTATGCCAGCCATTGTACCCAAATTTTAGCTTGCAGTTCCAAGCAAAACAAATCAGCCCAAAGACGGCTGGCTTAAAAAAAAAACACTCGTATGCATAGACTAGTGTGCATAGTATAAATGTCAATTAACGTGCTTCAGAACCTACCCTCTTCACTGTAGTCGGCAACAACGTAATCCGTGCCAGTCCAATGACCATAACAGTAGATACAAATAACTTTGGTCTTGTTGCGAGAGCCATCTGCCAAGGTGTGGAAGCTAAATTTACCAATCAAAATACCCCTTTTTTTCTCCATTTTTGCTCAAGAGTTGCTCCCGCTTGTAGCTACACGGTGACATTGGTCAAGGGTGGATCATAGAGGTCAGAGAGGATCATAATTAATTCATAATTAGTTTTTAAAAATTAACCTTCCCTAGTTCTTGTGTACTGAGCACCATCATATGTTGTGTGATTATAATTTACATAACATAAATATACAGCACCTTTATGTTTACAGATAGATGACTTCATTTAGTTTAATGGTGACTGTTGGATTCAAGCCGTTTTTGCATTCACAAATATAGAATCATTCTGACACTTTTCCTGAAAATTGAATGGCTTTCTTTTTTCCATTATTACCGAACGTGTGCCTCCCAACATATGTAAGGACCTCTAGCTATTGCCCAGCATTTTCTTCAGGTGCCAAAAGAGCAGCTTGCAGTACACCTGTCCAAAAGGAAAGTAGGGTTACCTGGAGGTAGAGCTTCACTGCATGAAAGCATGTTTCTCTGTGCTGGAGACATTCCCGCCTCTTACTCTTTTTCACTTCTTTCATTTCCCCACTTGAAGTCATTTGAAGGTCAATCTACTTAATCTCAAATGACACAATCATTATTGGATTCTGCTTTGCTCATCTAATGAATATAGATACACACACATATTCCAGCTTGTGTACAGACACACACACTTGCGTTGGCATCCCCTTCCCTTTCTATCTGTTGACACCACCTGCCGTCCATGTGGTTTCATCTTGTTGCTATTACCCTTGTGACTTGCAGGCCACCAAAGCAAGAAAATGTGTTCTCAGCGATACTTCCTCCACTGAAATGTTTTATCGAGAGTAATAGCATTCTCAGTCAAATGCAAGGTCCTGATAGCTTTAATTTCACACATGTGTGAGCACAATGGATATACGCATGGTGGTATGCACCACTGGGGAATATGAAATGTATCTGTTTTCCTCATTTTGAACAGTGCAGAGCCTTGAGAGCTATGGATCACTCATATTCTCCAGTGAGTCACCATGGTCATCATCATCATTTCAAACTCTTCTTAAGCCAAACTGCAGCCTTCTGGATGGAAAGTAACTGCAGGCATAATGTGCGTCTGCATGCTTAGGCTGATGATATCTGATGTCTTGTAATGCAAACAAAAACAACCCCACTCCTGACCTCAAATAGCCTGAAAAGTAAAGATGCAGGGTTTATGTCACATGGTTGGTCGGTATCACGTCAAATGAACAATTTCACTTCAGGGGAAACAAATGGGTAATTGAAAGGAATGTTGTTTTCACCAACTATTGATTGATTATTTGGTTATTTGAGTTTTTCAGTAATGTGCCAAATGTAGCATATCGGTTACAAGTGAATACCAAGCCACCTGCTGGATATTGGTAGTTGTACTCATTCAGTATGTTTACATGCAGTCAATGTTACGGTTAAGGTCAATATTACGGTTTTGCAGTATTTGTGCAATTTGCGTCATTTCCACGTCGTCTTCCTGTATCCCAACACTAGCACGGTGGACAATGAACAGGCCCCTCATCTATAAAACTGTGCTTGGAAATCTGACTACTTTGCCTTCTGTCCAAATGTGCGTACACAATTCCACCCCCATGCCACGCCCCCTCCACGCCTTCAATATTCCATAAATGGTCAATGCTAAGTGGCTCATGAATGCTGCTGTTTTTAATGACCCTTCTTTGTATTTCGCTTGGTTCTTCTGAATGCTGGCTGCTGAGAAGTTGAAGAAGAAGCGGAACTGAGGGGAAAATCTTAGTTGGAGCGCTGGGGCCCATAAAAACATCACATTTGTAGGACACAGCAGTGGTATAACAAATGAAGATGAGCGAGTCCGCTGTCAACAGCATCAGTGGAACGGGTTGCACCATGGTAGAACTATTTATAAAAAAAGTGGTCGGATGTCAAGGCACACATTTCCTTTTATTGTCAGCATTTTTGTACATTTTTCCTAATTGATAGCACATTTTAGATTAATGTAAGCTCAGCAAAATCATCTTCATGTCAAGGTAGACAAATGACAATGACCTCATGTAGTCATAATAGAAAGGGAGCAACACCTTGTCTGCTGTCCTAAACACTAAACAAAAACAAGGTATTTGTATAAAATTATGTTTTATTAACACTTGACAAAAGAAATTGTCTTCTTTTTATTAAAGTACATTGCAAATGCAGTTGTTTTGGGAAATTCATTCCAAATTTGTCAGTTCCATTTTATTGTGTAGTTCATATTATGACAGCATACAGGTTACTTGAAATTCAGTGATAGCGTCTCTCTGTTCAGGAAAGCTAATATGAAAATGAAATAAGATTTTGCTCTCAAAGGGCATCATTGATTGTCACTATGCAGCAGCAGGTAGCCTGCAACAGTTAAATTAAAAGGTGGCAGCACATTATTTCATTGCCATGAGTTATTGTGTTGCACTGCTCTCTCTTTCTACAGCGAACCATGCTGGTGCTTCCTAATGAGTTTTGGCTGTTTGGAAACCTCCCATTTACAGTGCAAATTATAGTGAGCTAAAATTAAACCTCTGCCTCGTCAGGCCCATTTTCAAGACATTCAGGGTGATGAATAATTGAGCCTGCTGCTAACGCCATGACATCTCTTATTTATGATTCAAAATGAGGGGCCTAATAGGGTTCTATTATGGACCTCTTAGTATCTTGCAGAAAATTCCACCTGTTCATTTGGAAAAGCTTTATGTAGTCTAAACAAAACAGTAAATAAAGAAACAGTAGCAAACATTGGCACAAATGAGACAACATAGGTATTTAATCTACTGCACGGTGGACGAGTGGTGAGTATGTTGACCAAACAGTCAGGAGACTGAGAAGACCTTGGTCATGTCTGTGTTGATTTTGCATGTTCTCCCCATGCATGTGTGGGTTTTCTCCGGGTACTCCAGTTCTCCCACATTCCAAAAACATGCATGTTAGGTTGATTGGTGACTCTAAATTGCCGCGCAGCACTGATGAAGACATAGAAATGGCATACTTTCTTGTTTTGACTGGACATCTTGATACATGTCAACTTATCTAACTGTTTACAGAAGCAAATGACTCAGCTGGACTGAAGAAGATCTGGGTTTATACTGAGACAGGCCTATCGAAAACAATGACTAGAAGAGTTGAATGAAACCAACACGCCGGGTTTCGTGCAGCTTTTTCTAAACCTTTACATATTTGAATGAGTATACAATAACATCGCAGACTGTTATACAACTTTAGAGGTGGCCTAGTTGTGACAATCCGGTCCAAAGAAACTGCATACATTTTATATTTGAAATTTTGATGACTTTGTGTTTTTTAGCCTATCCTATGTAAGGGAACATGTTGTTGCACTTATTCCACAGTGCAATTTGAACATTACTGATGATCTGGCTCACATACTTGACTGTTCTGCACTTTAACCGCTGATTACTTTGCTGCGTGTGTGGGTTTCATTAGCAGAGGAGAGGTCAGGGGGCAAAAGAAAAGCTGTTAGGAAGCTAAGGAAAAGAAAGTTATACATATATTTGGATCTAGCAGAATGGAATCTTAGATGTCTCAAAAGAATAGCAATAAATATTTTTTTCAGAGATAGGCAAAAGCACCATGATCCCAGGGCAGCACAGGGCTGTTCTTTTTCAGTTGTTGTTCTTTGTTGGTACATTCAGGCGAGATTATTAGTTATCAGACATGTGAAAGCGCCTTCCAGCACACCCTCATAAGCATCGGTCACATCCCTTTGTGGCATTCACTGTTGTCTTTCGTAAGAATATTCTACAGTAGACCTACTACACTCATTAAAGGAAAATATATATATATATAATATAAATATATAAGTAAGTATTAGTAAGATATAGAATAGAATATCACCATGCATACTGGAATTCATGTTTCTGTCAATGTAACCGCAGTTCTGCCGTGCCGGCAGCACTCATGTAACCTCAAACCAGAATGCTATCCCTATGATGCTTTACTGTAGGAAAGACCCCATTTTCTTCGCACTTGTGTTGCCAGTTATTTAGACAATATTTGCCTTGTGTTATTTTCAGTGAATAGTAAATATATACTGCTATCAATGCGGTACATTGACTACTCTAAAGTACGCACTAATTTAATTAAACTTTCATTTATTATTGTCCCTTGATAAGATGTTTCAACATGTGCTTTTGAGCCAGCGAACAGTCCAGGCCTCAAGCTGGCCTGTAACAGAGTGACAGTACAAATGCCTATGTCACTTTCAGTTCTCAGTCATATGTATCAAGTATTACTTACTTAGCTGTAGAACCTTTTGTTCCCAATTCAAATTCCACACTTCTCTTTTATGTGGCACCTTGTTCACGTCTATTATGTCAGCTTCTCCAGCAGAGCTGCTCTGAAGGCTGTTTTGACTGAACCATGGTCCTGATCAATGATCCTGACACGCTTAACCTGCAGTTATTTTTTAAGGAGAGAAAATTTGGTCTCTGCACTGAAGTGGGGCCTATTTAGAATATATATTTGTGAGCAAGAAAGGAGGTGGGAGCCGCATAGTGGCCTACTGGTTAGCATGTTGGCCACACAGTCAGGAGATCTGGAAGACATGGGTTTGAATCTCTGTTGGGTATCAATTGAGTATCATTGCGAGTTTGCATGTTCTCCCCATCCATGTATGTTTTTTTCTCTGTGTAGTCCAGTTTTGTTCCACATTCCAAAAACATTAGGTTAATTGGCAACTCTAAATTGTCCATAGGTATGAATGTGAATGTGAATTATTGTTTGTCTATATGTGTCCTGCGATTAAAAGCCCCGCCTCTCGCCTGTGATAGGCTCCAGCACAACCCTAGTAAGGATAAAGAGCATTGAAGATGGATGAAGAAATGGAGGTTAGAAGCAGGTCTGTCAAATTGAATCGCACAGTGGGACAAACATGATAGGACTTGCCCCAATAATCCAGGCTCAAAATGTATTAGATGGTATGGTCCGATTTTGAGAAAATGTCACGTTAGCACTGCCTTATAGTAAGCAGCCTACACACCTTTTACCCTGATTCCCTGCACTTGCAGTGCTGGGATTGGAACAAACCTACAGTGTATAATGCATCAGTCAGCTGTGGTTGCATTTGCCGCCTGGGACAAATGATAGCTGGTGAATATATACTATATTTATGATGGAAAGTGCAAATGTGTTTTTTTTTTATATCCATCCATATTCCATGCCGCTTATCCTCGCTAGGGTCACAGGGGTATGCTGGAGCCTATCCCGGCTGACTTATGGCAAGGGGCGGGTTACACCCTGGACTGGTTCCTGGTTGAAAATTCTACTTTCCATCACTGACTCCATGAATGTATCCTGACTGCTGATTGGATGAGCCAGTGGGAGACGGCTGCGGATATACAGTATGAGTTTTGGTGATTCTTCTCATCATCCTTTCAGCATCTGGACAAAAGCTACAGTATTTTATATCAATCTTTGCAGTTTGCAGTTGTGTAATGGGCGGTATATGCGTTTCCCATTATACTCCTGTTGACTATACAGACAGGGTCTAATAGTTAAAGTGGTGTCATTTTAAATCGTGTACAGTTCAAGTATTATTTTCACATCTCAGTAGGATGATTTGCCCTGTATAATTATGTTTGTGAAAAAATAACTTTCTAATAACCACTTTACTTACCTGCCATGGTCTGCTTTACTCTCAAATCTTAATACTGTATATTCATGATAAGAGACACAACATGGGTTGGTAGATAATAGGTATTTTACATCAGCAATGTTTGTCTAAAATGAGCACTAGTAAGATAACACCTAAAGGAACACAGTGATGTCCTCTGATGTCCTCTATGCTCGCGGAGAGCTCCCAAAGGGAACGCCACAGTCACAGTCTCCACACAAACACACAGATACACAACCACCAAACACAGTTCCAACAGCAAATCGATAAGCCCATCCTGTGATGATTAACAGCACATAGAGAGCACATTTTTCTGCCTGATTGGCTATTTTTGTTCTTGATATGTTCACACAGAACTCAAGTCCTTTCAATGTGTCAAACACAGTTAGGATGACAAATGTTTGGATATCACGTTGAGGACCTCATCTCAGGAGAAATAGAAGCTGTCCAGTGGATTGACTTAGAGAATTTGTGTCAGCTTTCAGCTTTCAGTTCTCATCGGTTTTGTGGTCAAAGGTGACGCATTTGCATATAATTGGATTTTGTTAGTATTTTAGTCTTGCAGCAAAGGAGATATTAACTCGTGTTTTATTCAGTGAAACCCTATTTGTGGGTTGTACAATTCGCAGCAATGGCCTTCAGTGTTGTCCTTTGCTAATCCACCTTCTAATACCGTCATTATGATGCCACAGCTAAACACTGTATACACAGGAATACGGCATGCATAAGCAGGAATTAAATGCTGTTTCAAACAAAGTTAAGTGTAAGTAAAACAGGTAGTAAAATATTTCTTTACAAAGTAATATAAAAATAATTGAGTAGGTCTCACAAATTTTGTGCAGAACCAGCAATATATGCTATTACATTCTTTGTACATACTACCCACATATGGATTCTAGCTCATCCACCATCGGGACATTGCATATACATTTTGGAATGTACTACATCGGTAAAACATAAAACATCATATTTTATGATACACAGTAGATCCTCCATTAGTTGTAAACTCCAGTAGTTTTCCCATGGCAAAGACATACTTAAAGTGCATAACCATGTTACAGTACTTTCATAACCCTTCAGGACCTGAATATCATCTCAGAAATGTTCTTATTGCTGTGTCAAAGTACTCTGCATTTCGCACCAGAAGTCTCAAAGTGGACCAATCGTGCTTTTCCACTTTTCTGCCCCATAAATGTTGTTAGAATGTTGTATTGTTGTGTTAAACAGTGCCAAAGTTTCAGATAATGAGGTTTGCGCAATTGGAAGTGAGCCATGAAAGATGTTTGGGATGGCTAACAGGACTAGCAGGACTTCCTCATATGGGTGTTCCGAGTACAACTACAAGTAATTGCCTTAACTCTGCTGCACTGTTTCACTGCTCTGATTTAGCACGGTAGATAATGGCTTCCGGGAAATAATTGTTCAGGTTTGAACTTGCCTAAATCAAGTCAATCAAGCAGAAGTGGTTGGAGTTGCAGATTCCTGACCAGCAAGAAAAAATTATGGTACTGTTTTGTGAGCATGGGCGAAGCTAGACTATTCGCCAAACTGTTGCCCGATGCCTTCGCAAAGTAACTTGGTAATGTTGAATAGTCAGAAGTGCAAGCTGTAAGTAACAATTTAATTTAACAGTGTCCTAACTATGTTTATTTTGTGTAAGTAAGTGGTTCTCTATGTAGCATTATAGAGTGTGCATACAGGCAGTGTCTTACCTGCATTCATACAAATTACAAACTCACCAATGTCTGGAGTTGCTAATCTACAATCGGTGAATCGTTTAAATTGTTTTTTAAACACGGGTATTGCTGCAACAACAAAAAAAAAATGTTTAATGACCAAATTTACACTACCAATGCTTTGTCAAGATTGTCTGCACTCAATAAACTTTGAGTTCATACAGGGTAAATCACGTGTCTCCAGGTCATAGCTCATTAGCTACCATGAGTAGCTCTCCAAAAGGTTTATTCAGTTATCAACTCCTATACCAACAAAATAAGAAAGTGGGGTTCGTCAGTAGTCCGTATGTCCTCGGGAGTGCTTTGACATGTGACCAATCACAGCAGAATGGGCGGGCCCGGAGGCGGGCTGTGGGTGGAATAAATTAAGACAGACCGTTTTGGAAAGCAAAGGACATACAGCTGCAGCAGGTGCAGATGTTGGAAGATCTAGAAAACCTTCTGTGAAGGTTATCGTGTGTAGCTGCTCCATAGGAGTCCATAGGCTCTATTTTTGTAGACCAGGCACACCTGCTTTGTGCCGTGCCTGTGCTGCACCAACGGATTCTGGCGCAGCGCAACGCATACACTCCTCCGTCCCTCCCACTGGCGAAAGTGGCAAAGAGGGAGGAGAGAATGCATGAGAGGGTTTAATACAGGTGCAGTTACATTAAACACAGCGGCAGACTAATCCAGGCATTTTGCTTGTGATCCCCCAGCATGCTCTACATCGCCAAATAGGTTGGTATATGATGGTATATTCTCGGTATCTCCTCCTCTTGAGTAAAAACAGTAAAAAAATATATATGTCCTATAGCCAGCTAACGTGATAGTAATCATTGTTTTGAGTTGTTGTTAATTATTAGTTGTCTAATGGGCCAGAAAGTCTGTGCTGTGTGTTGGCTCATTTGCATACTAACAGTGATTGGAAGGTTACTGAGGCGAGGGAGGGAGGGGCGATCTAGGCTATGAAGAAGCTGAGTGGAGCTGTCTTGTGCTTATTCACTTCTAAAATGTTGATTTATTTAGGCCATTTTATTTAAGCCATATATTTAGGGGAGCCCCCCACCCCCGATCCACCCCAACTCAATATACAGCCGGGCCGGTTGGCATCATACTTTCAGCTGCTGACAAGTTGAGTTCTCATTATGCGTGACGTCTTTGATCTGACATCAGAGGTGATGGGACAATTCATACAAAAATGTACACGCTGGTTCAGACGGTTACATTAAATAGTGGTTTCTGGTTGTATCAAAATGTGCCTGGCACAGTGAAAAACCTGCCAGCTGGCACTGCACATGCAGCTCAGGAAACTGAAAATTTGAAGAACAGAATAGAATCTTAAACGATCAGATTTTTGATGAAAGCAGTTCTCACCAGCACTGCAAATGACAGTTCTAATCATGTCATATTAATACTAGGTTCTCTGCACAGAGGTACTGTCACAGATTTTTTTTCTTTTATAATATGAGATAATGGATACTCTCAAAAATTAATTCCACATGAAACGCCAGGCTGTGTTAGCTGAAAAAACAACAAATTGTGTTTGGACTTCAGGGGGTTTAATACTTTCACATGAGCATGGAAAAGGGCATGATAGGGGAACAAGGGCATGATAACAGCAGGTACCATCTTCAAGGTGATAGGTTATCATGGAAGACAAGATGACAGACATGGCTTTGGGATTGTAAAAAACACACCTGGGAACCACCAGAAATGGTGTGTGTGTGTGTGTGTGTGTGTGTGTGTGTGTGTGTGTGTGTGTGTGTGTGCTTGAAAAAGCCACAGACAGAAAGACAAAGAGGGGGCGTTTAATGGGGTATCCCAGTGCAAGTCACCGTTGTTCCCCCTCATCAAACACGCTGGTAGTGCCTTAGCCCCATAATGGCTACCGTGTTGCCCTGAGCCACCACACGCTTCACCGCTTCCTCTCCCTCATTGCTCATTCTTACAGGCCAGATCCAGCCATATTCCATAATGGTAAGAGGTTGAGAAGATGCCCCACCTGAAGAGACAAGATGCTGACGGGGGCCCAGATTTGAGATAAAGAAAAAATAGATGCAGAGGGCAGGAGAGAGGAAGAGGAGGAGCAGAGGTGAGTGGTGAGGGGCCGCAAGGGTTTATGGGGTGATTATGGAAGGAGGCACAATCTAATCACGTCAACAAATTTCTTTCGGTCTCTCTAAGGGGAATGTCTATTGTTGTTAACATCCCAAACTCTATCAAGTCAGAGTGTCAAACCCAAAAGGAAACATTTCTATGATATACACATTTTTTAAAATGTATCATTACTCACACTGTATGGTTTGGGTTTGAGTAAATGAATCCATCTGAAACAATTACAGAAATGATAAACTGACTTCGATGCACATGTGTAGGACACAAAACTAATAGAAAATGGTGATTAATATTTCAATGGGTTTAAAGGAAGTTAAAATTGACACTAAACAGTGTTTTCTTATTCTCTACTGCCCCCTAATGTTGGGTAGATACATTAACTGTTCAGTAGGAGTAGGAGAAAGGTGCTACATGATGAAATGATATGGTGGCAGTTGAGAGTTATGAAAAATGGTCTCAGTAGGAAGTCAGAACACACTTCTCAAAGGGAAAATTAGCCTGCAGTCATTATAATACACTGAAATAAATGGCTTGTTAAAATAATCATATCATTAAAAGAAAATGTCTAGGTTAATTATCTCTAGACCCTATGTGACAAGTGAAGTGGAATTCCTTATTTATAAATTAACAATTTTCATTTATAGAGCATAAAAAACCTCTAGATACGGGTTTTCAACATTATTAGAGCCCTCTAGACATAAAATAACACCTCTATAGTCACCTTTACACTCGTATTAGCCAATATAGTAGAAACAATCACAGCAAATAAGCCCGTTAAGACGGTGTTTTTATTATGATTATCATTATTATGATTGTATTGTTATTATTGTGGATGTTGTGAGGTAATTCAAACCTGCAATAAACACAAGTTGTTCTTTTGTGCCTCACGGAATATCATTGACACCTACTGACCAAAGCAGAATACTACACAGCATCATATCTTTGGATGTATTTTCCAAAGGTGTTATATTTTTAGTTTATTAAATTTACCCATCTTTATGCTTGACAATGCTTAATTTGGGTTAAAAAAATACATAAAATTTACTTAAATATGCATATTTTTTTGTGATTATAGGCTATGCTCAACACCAAGATAACATCCATCCCATCTATCCATTTCCGATGCCGGTGAACCAAGATAACATGACTTATTCATTAATATATTTTTGAAAAACGCTATAGAGTGAAGCTACAAAATTTGAGCCATGATGTTGCGACTAAGAGACGACTAATGCAGTTCATGACTGATGTTCTTCCCAAAAGAATATCTGCAATAGTTCTTCCAAGTGCACCGATGCCCACTCCAACGTGCGCTGACCATGCCTGCTGGTTTTGGGTTCTCATTGTGAGATGTCGTAAAATAGATTGCAACTGCTGTATTTTTTCACTATACATGGTAATTAAATTTGATGCCATCAACTCTGATTTTCACACTCCTGAATGCCCACCTCTCAATGAGTTCTCTCAGAACAATGGTTCTTGTTTCGAAGGGATGGGAACAGTCTTCTTTAATTCTTTAATTTATTGAGCAGGTTCCTTTATTTGCCTTGACCATTTTCACAGGTTTCATCACTTCCCCAGCTCAGATAAGAAGCTATTATCAGCTTCCTTTAACATTTACAAGGACTGCAGTATGAGCACCATTAAATTCAAGTTCTTTTAAAGCCTTATGGTTTTAGAAAGACTGTCTTTCTTACCTGAATGCTCGTGCAAACTCCAAATGTAATCAGTCTGGGAGTGATCCTTTTGTGGCTTCTCTTCTTTATTGCAGATAGTTCAGATTAGCCGAGGAACAAAAACACACACCTAAAACCAATTTAAAACAGGCTGCTTTGAAAGAGTCATTTAAAATGTAGGGTTGTTTTTTGTTTCACGTCAATCAAAGATTATTAGTTTTAAATACTAAATGCAATTGATGTTGTTCCCATGTTCCCATGACATCAGAGAAAACCAGGGATGAAAATAATAAAGTCTCAAGGGTAAAAAAAAAAAAAAACAACAACAACAGCTTCTGAGTCAATACGTGCATGATGTTTTTAAGAATGATTTAAAATATATACTGTATTTACAGCTTAAACATCCCTGGAACCTCAGCATGAGATACTGTGATTCACCAGTGACCTCTTCTGGCTAATAAACGCCATTGCATTCCCAGAACAGAAACACTTGGATGGATTTTCATGTTCAATATGCAAAGTTTGAGATTATTTTCATTCATAGATTCATTTTCTACCGCTTATCCTCACGAGGGTTGCGGGCGTGCTGGAGCCTATCCCAGCTGTCTTCAGGCGAGAGGCGGGGTACACCCTGGACTGGTCGCCAGCCAATCACAGAGCACATATAGACAAACAACCATTCACACTCACATTCATACCTATGGACAATTTGGAGTCGCCAATTAACCTAGCATGTTTTTGGAATGTGGGAGGAAACCGGAGTACCCGGAGAAAACCCACGCATGCACGGGGAGAACATGCAAACTCCACAGGGGGGAGGTGGGAATCAAACCTTGGTCTCATAGCTGTGTGGCCTGCGCTAACCACACTATTGAGGTATAGTGATGATAAAAATCAATCTTGCTCTTTTCTTGATTGATGATTACATTGTGGATATTGAACCTGAAACAAATACCAATTCTATTGAGCGCCTCTGACATTATAATTTCATCCTGTAAAAGGATTTGCAGAGGAAGTCATTACGGATGTGCTGTTTGCAAACTATGCACAGAATTTTTGCTACACTAATGATTTTGACGAAGTACAGGAGCCTTGTAAAGCCAATAAAACGTTATCTTCCATGTCCACCATCTTCACACTTGTTAATTTGCATGGGAAGCACCTTGAACTTCTGTTTTGCTTCTATTACACAATAGCTGCCAAGCAGAAGCAAGGCTCTAATCCAAGTATACATACCACTCACAAAAAAAAAAAAAACACGTCACCCGACACCCCTTTTTGACTGCAAAAGTGACATCAAGGTCTGGCTGGCAGAAGGTGAAGACAGAGGTTATCCTCCTTCATAACACGGGCTCCCTTTTGGACTTAGCCCCCCTTAAAAACCTTGCACATCTACAGCCGTCAGCCTGGGCATGAGTTTAAGCTTTATAAACAAATTAACGGCATGGTTTTTATCATCTTCGGCTTTTGTAACCTGTGGATTATTGTAATGCACATTACTCTGGAATAAGCCACAAATCACTCTCACACTTACAGTTCGTCCAGACCTCTGCATCATGGCTTTTAACAGGAACCAAAAACAAATACCTGAAATCTAGTCTCCCTGCACTGGTTGCCTGTTAGTTTTAGAATTGATTTAAAAATGTTATTGTGTGTTGAATGAGCTGGCCCCTCAATACATCTCAGACCTCCTCCAAATTTGCACTCCAGTGTGCTCATTGAGGCCTGCTGTGCTGTGTGGACTGATCATTTGCCAGATTGTCAATGTTCCTTGCTTATCTCCTGTGCCTCCCTGCCTCGTGTGACAAAGTTATGCTTTCTGGTCTAACCTGTGTCCTGTATACGTAGTGACGACTTTATTTACCTGCACGGTTTCTCCGGTAGTGGCTAGCATATCTTTGGTTTTCAGCAGTGCCCTTTGTTTGTACTTTGCTCTGCTTTGTTTTTCTGCAGCGCCTTTGGTTTATTATATTTTCAGCAGCACCTTTTGATACATTTTTTCCTGCTTGGTTTTCAGCAGCGATTTTGGTTTGTTACTTGTGTTTTTTGCATGGCTCGGACCGGCCGGATGTATTTTCTGTTTTACTTTTGTTGTATCCGTTTTTGCCTCGTCCTTTGTTTTTAATAAACTTTGTTAAACCTTTACCAGTCTCTGCATTTTGCAATCCTGCTAACTGGTCTTGGCCACCTGTGACAGGTACCTTGGTTAGCGTCCACCCTGGTTAGCATGGTACATCTAAAATGTACGCTACAATTTTGCCTGGGTTTGCATGCATTCTCCACTTAGCGTACTTTTGGCACTTGACTTGTCGTGTTGTTAATACACTGCGTGAGTTCAACTATGTTGATTTTTAGCGTTAGCAGATTTTTAGGGTAGCATTCTAGCAAGCCTCCAATTAGCTAGCTTACAAAATGGCAATCGCAACCGGAAGTTGTCGCCTGTCAGCAGTTCACTCTCAAAATGTTAACACAAAATACGTTTTTTATGTATAGAACATTCATTCATTCATTCATTCATTTTCTACTGTTTATCCTCACGAGTGTCGCCAATTAACCTAGCATGTTTTTTGGAATGTGGGAGGAAACCGGAATACCCGGAGAAAACCTGGGGAGAACATGCAAACTCCACACAGAGATGGCCGAGGGTGGAATTGAACTCGGGTCTCATGGCTGTGAGGCCTGCGCGCTAACCACTCATCTCCCGTGCAGCCATGTATAGAACAATTAAATATAAATACAAATTATAAGTATCAGGATAAATCTTATCTTTCCCGTCATTGAAGACTACTATTACCAAAGACAAGATGTTGCAGCAAGAATTGCTCATCACAGACCAGAGAACAGCAATGGCAGTGAAAGCTTTTCTACAAATGTGAGATTCATGAGCAACACCAAGGCTGGTGAGGCAGGAAAGGAGTATTTAACTCATTTTAAGACAGGTAAGTAAGGAGCTGATGATTATACATGACCTGGTATGTAATACCTAAAACTTGAAAGGGACTGAAGTGACATAATCATAGTAAGAGACAATGACCTTTAGGATGGAAAGGAGAGTATGGAGAGGAAGACAGCATAGACGTAATGGCGTCAAAGAGAGAGACAACACTCTGGAATAGTGTCATCAATCTTTGTTATCTCTCCACACACAGAAGTTTCTAAGAGATTGGGCGGAATTGCAGTGTGGGCAGGACAAAGATTGAGGAGCGGCAGGAGACTGAGCGTGAACAAAATGAGATTTAAGCAGCATGGTTATTTTAAAAATTATTACATGAAACAATAATCTGCTAGTTGTAAAATAAGTATTCAGTAACTTTATTTGGTTTGATAGTTACCCAGATTACACAAAATTCCACAAAACTTTGTAGAAAAAGATAGTCAAGTCCTCCATTGTTTCCTCTTTATTCCTTTAGAATGATATTTAACCACTTGCAAGTAAGTGGAAGTCCATTCACAAGTGTTTTTTTTTTAGAAACTGAAACCATTTTGCTTTGGCCTAGACTGTGTGTCACATGTGTTATTGTGTGATTTATTTATTTGGCAACTCAGAAAAGCTTAGAGCTACAATGCAGTAAAACATTAAATTCTTATTCAATTTACATTAGTCAAAATATTCCTACTAGTTAATCAGCATTTTTTAAAATAATTTTTCAAGCCTTGTGCTTTACAGAAATTATTACTTTTTCACTTGGTCGTTTCCAGCTCCATTTACAATTACAAGAAAAAAAATTATTGATTATTCTGCCCTATGTTGGGTGACGATGGTTATTTTTCAAAAGGTCCTACCTCGGATTGAATGCTTTAAGGGGACCTATGATGCTACTTTTTCAGCCCTTTGAGTTGTGGGCTTCTATAGAGCTACACACAATGACCAGTGTTGTAGTTCTTCCAGAATCTGCACCTACTCAGCTGTATTTCTTTCTTTAAAACTTTAAATTTCTTTCTTTAATTTATTCCACCCATGGCCCGTCTCCAGGCACGCCCACTCTGCTGTGGCCTGTCAAACTGCCAAGTGCATTGAAAAACTTCTGGTTTGTGTTCTGATTCAGGAGTTGCTGAACGGTATTGGATTTGATAATAAACAGTGATTTATGTTTTTACAATGTCCGCTTCTAACATCCAGCCCAATGTGTTGGATCCCGAATTATTTTTTTCCGCAGAGATTGCAACCACCATTCTTAGTCCAGACATGGTGCTATGGTCCCCTTCACTAACGGTGGTCAACACCATAGAGCTCACAGTTTTTGGAGTCGCCAATTAACCTAACATGCATGTTTTTGGCGTCATCAAAACACCAATGAAGGATGGTGCCCACCTGACGATCCTAAAGTTTTGATAATATGAGTAGTGTTCTGTTGTTGATCTTTTTGGCATAGGCCAAGTCATCAACAACATAATCCTTGGTTGTGACATAATCACTGACCTGTGAATAAGAAATGTATTTAAAGTTAAGGTTAGTGTGTGTCTGTTAGCGTGAGTGAAGCAGAAATGGTGGCCACTGTGAATAACAGTAGCAACAATGTGTCCATACATTGCATTAAGGTTGGTTATGGGGTGGCTGGTGTTTGGAAGCCAAGCCTGTGCAATCTAAAGAGAAGATAATTGAATGCATTATACATTTTCTCATTTCATGGATGGCTGCTAGCTGGAGGCTGCACAAGTGTTGCCCTGAGGTGCAAGACATTTTTAATGATAAGGATGGAATTGAGCTTCTTTAATATGCAAAATAAATAAATGAGATGATTTGTTTGAATGTAACATCCTTATAGTGCTCGTAGTACATCTTATCTCAGCTTAAAGGGGACCTATTATGCTTTTTCCACTTTTCTGACCTATAAATGTAGTTAGAATGTTGTATTCTCGTGTTAAACGATGCCAAAGTTTCAGATAATGAGGTTTCTGCATTTGGAAGTGAGCCCTGAAAAAACTTTGTGATGGCTCAAAACGCTCGGTTTCAAAAGGCGTGGTAAAACTGCCCCTTTGTGATGTCACAGAGGGCCGGACTTCCTTATATATAGTACATTCTCTGCCCTACCCCAAGCGCTGCTCCTCTCTTTAGTTGCTAGCAATGCCTGGTACGGGAAAGCCACATTTGTTTTCAATTCCTAAAGATGCCACCATGAGGCACAAGTGGTTGGAGTTCCTGATTCCCTACCAGCAAAAGAAATGGATTTTAATCTATCAACGGCATTTCACACTGGACTGTTTTGTGAACATGGGCCAGTATGCAGCTGGACTAACCGACAAACTTGCAGAAGCCCTATGCCTTTCCAACATTTAGAGTCAGAATAACAAGCAGTAAGTAACAATTTATCAGTGTCCTAACTGTGTTTATTTTGTGTAGGTCATGGAGCGTGTCTGTGTATCCCCTCCACAATTAGTGGCTCTACCTGAATTTTTTACACACTGGTAAAAAAACATTACACGCAAAACACATTCCACGTTACCGATGCTGTAGAAAACTTAATGCTAAAATGCTAAAGCTACTTACCATTGAGAGACGTCTTGAAGTAACCTCTTTTCTTGAGAAACTTTGGACTGTCCAGTCTCTGTAATACAAAGATAAGTCATTGTTTATCAACAACTCCTATATATTCATTCATTCATTTTCTTCTGCTTATCCTCACGAGGGTTGCGGGGCGGGGGTGCTGGAGCCTATCCCAGCTGTCTTCGGGCGAGAGGCGGGGTACACCCTGGACTGGTCGCCAGCCAATCACAGGGTACATATAGACAAACAACCATTCACACTCACATTCATACCTATGGACAATTTGGAGTCGCTAATTAACCTAGCATGTTTTTGGAATGTGGGAGGAAATCGGAGTCCCCGAAGAAAACCCACGCAAAAAAACACACACGCACACGTTTGATTGCTCATAGTTCATACCGTTGTCGCTGCTGAACTACTAAGCATGCCTTGTGGGCATTTGGTTTGGAAATTTAAAAAAAAATTTTGTGTTTAGTGCTTACGAGCAAGTATGTCGCTGTGTTTGATGGTGCCTATATGCTGCCCTTCTGCCAACTTTTTTAACTCAGTGTGGCCCGAAAATCAAAAAATTTGCCCACCCCTGAGCTAAAGTGTGCCCTGCATTGTTACTGACACTGTAATGTCATATACTGTATCTCTGGGCCACTGTCTTGTTACTATTTCCCACTCTGCTGTCCTGTGTGTCATATTTGCTGGCAGGCAGGACACTTCTGATGATATCACAGTGGATAACTAATTAGGCCACTGCTTTCATGACTGGTTTTGTGTAGCATATTCATCCATGCTAACAGATTTACCACTGAGACAGAAAAATAAAGGAGAGCAATGTGACAATGGATGGTGCAAAATGAAAACAGGAAGGAAACGATCTTATGTGACCTGCTTCATTAAACCTCATCAGTGAGATGAGGTGGACCAGATAAAACAGAGATAACAAATAATGAAGAATGGACTTTAGCCATGTCTCACTCACTCGTTTGTATTGGTTTAACCTCAATCTGTAAATGCCAGAGTTTAGTGGTATGAAAAGGTTTAATTGTTTAAATTGTTATTTACTGCTTCCTCTTCTGACTCTTTGACGCGACCAAGTAACATTGGAAAGGTGTTGGGCTTCAGTAACAGTTTGGAGAATAGTCCAGCTTCTTATTGGCCCATGTTCACAAAACAGTCGCGTATGAAATGCAGTTGACGGATAATTTTTTTTTTTATCTTGCAGGCTGGGAATCAGAAACTCCAATCACTTCTGCCTGATGCTTGTCAGACCGGAATAAACATTTCCTGGGAGCCATTGCTAACATCGCAAACAAAGCGAAACAGTGCTAGGGGGACGGCAGGTCTACAGTGTATCGAATGGACACCCGGATCGCACTGACATCACAAAGCTCCGTGTTAGAAAAAACACCAAGCGTTCAGAACCATCCCAAATTTCTTCAGGGCTCACTTCCAATTGCACAAACCTCATTATCAGAGCCTTCATTCTGACAGTCAACATTCACTGAGACATTTGGTTGACAGAACAGCACAAAAAGGTGTGCGTTCATAGAAAGTCATCACCAAATAAATGTTTTGCGCGACCCTCGTGAGGAAAAAGCGGTAGAAAATGAATGAATGAATGAAAAAGCCAGCATTTCAAGAAATGCAGCAAACATTTGACAGTACGAATGGCCTATGAAAAAATACATGCCACAAACGGCAATTCCACAACTTTACAAAGTGAAACTTGACATACTAAGGAAATATTGCAATATTATGATTATATACTATTATAGCATTAGGGATTTATTTTAAAAATCGTAACAATTATATCATTTTGTATCAATTTATGGGACAAGAAACATTTCACAGCACATCTGTATTGTTTTGTGATGTGGTTGGTGGTGGATTAATTTCTTAAGGAACACAACATACAGTACGTATATATAAAATGCAATGCTTCCTTTTTTATATTAAATACATTGTATAAACCTAAAACATGATTTTTTCTGTTGTGGTGCAAAATGCTAAATGACGAGACATGACATTATTACACATTATTTCAACCCTAATATGTATAATGGGTGGAAACAAATAATGTGTAATAATGTCATGTGTAATAATAATAATGGAAAACACTTGGTTTAGGATAGTACAAAGTTTTATAATTGGCTACAAATTTCACCCAAAAAACACCACCAATGCTGGCATACTGTATGTTACCAGTATCATGCTCCCAAAATAAAGTCTGAATGTTTGGGCTCTCTGCTCCACGTTCTTTTTTACACAAACAATTGTCCATCGTGCACATAATGTATGTGTTTTTACTTCATTTGTTTAATTTGTGCTAAAAATAATAATAATAATTTTATCAATGCACGAAGCAATACGAGCAGTATGACGAGCCTGTCATCAACATAGAAGAGCATTAATAGATAAGATAGACACAGTCTCCTGAAGGACAGATTAAACTGCCCTTGAAATAAAAACAGAAATATTTTGGTAAATCGGTTGCTCTGGTTCAACTAATTGTGTTTTAATAGAGAACAAACCAGAAGAGGTAACTAGTTAGCGGATACCTTTTGGCTCTAGGTGAAGCCTTTCTATATCCAGCCAGTCGTGCCTAGGCAACGGCATGAACGCGCATGTCAGCTTCGCTGCAGAGACTCTGCTGCTTCGGCTTTCACGATTAATCGCAGGGGTGGTGTTGATAGCGAGAGGCGACGGATGCCCACTTTTATTTGTGTAAATGGATGACACGGCCAGGTGAAATCACATTCTTACGGCTTGAAAAGAAATTACCCGACCCCATCGTCTGTGGAGCATGACGACGTTGCGAGGCCGAGGAGATCGCTAACGTTTACTGATGGAATTCCCAGTCGCTGCTCGATGGAGAAAACGACAGGGTGGACTCGTTGTAAATAATTAAAAAAACGGCATCTGCTGCTTCAAAATAAGAAAGATGCATCTGCACCAGGTGCTGACTGGGGCGGTGAACCCTGGAGACTGCTGCTACTCGGTGGGAAGCGTGAATGACGTGCCGTTTACGGTGAGGTTCCATCCTGATATTATTTGCCCAATATGATTCCACTAGATGCTAACTACTGGGAAGCTAACCGACGGGTTAGCTAGCTAGCTTCATATCAGCTCTAAATGGCTAGCTAGCACGCCAGCTAAGGCTGTCGGCTAACCGGGCAGTAAGCTAGCAACTGCCGCACCGCGAGAATCACAAACAGTCCAGACTGCTTAAAACGCCCTCATTTAAACAATACATTTATCAGTATTCTAGGCATCGGATAGCATTACCTGTCGTATTATTTTAATGTAATTACCTACACTTGTCAATTTACATTATACTATTTATGGACTGAAAATACTTGAAGCCAGTCACTCAAATGACCTTTAGCAGCATCTTGTCACGTTACAATTACTGCAAGGAATCCCTTTGCGCAGCCATTATCCTTATAGGCGAATATAATGATGTGAGTGTTGCGGTGCATATTATTAGACGCTGGATGTTGAGCTACTGAGTTATTATTTAGTTGTTGAAGTGGCTTAGCTCGCAAGCATTTGGCGTTAAATCCTGCTCACGGATCATTAGCTGCTGTCGTCCCAGCATCAGCCATGACGTAGACAACCTTATATGGACACACGTGCTAGAGGGCTCACTGACTGTTGGAAATCAGCAATGACTAGAATTAGTCTGATGGTCATGTAGCTAGATAAACACATGTTTTATGTCATATCATACAATGATGTCTTCAACCAACCATCTGGTTGTAGGCAGTTTTTCTGTGCAGGCAGAGTATGTAATGGAGTTAATTTTATATGAGCAATGCAGCCAACCCTGGGCTATAAATATTCCTTCTGATGTCTGGCAGTTTCCCAGCATTTCTCTTTGCTGCGCACGCTGACAGGTCCAAGACACTGGTCAATATTGTATTTTGTCTAACAAGACATGAATAGCGCTTATAGTATTATAGCAGCTATTGTGAGTGCCTGACCCCTTGCAATTATATTGCTCATTTGCCTAAAATTGACTGTTTGAAAAACAGATTTGTTCACATTGTTAGGAAGCCGATGAAAATGATGATGGGAGTATTGATTTTAAGATGATATTTTATAATGTGCCATAAGACAATGCCTTCTAAATGTTCGTTTGTCATTTCCTGTGATGTTCAATGGTACAAGCCTCATCATCTATGCTTTTAGTAAATATTTTTGCAGCGTTCTGCATAATGACATTCACTGTAGTAGTGTTTTGACTGTGCTAATTCATCTGATCTGATTCCTTCACTCTTATACTGTGCTGTAGTGGTGCCTGACTATTTGTGTTTGAGCTACAGAATATAGAGGATTGTCCTCTTCTGGCCTCATTTTGACTTCAAATGAGTATGTGAATGCAAGCGAGCTTTGCTCCTTAGGCTCATATTTGCAGAATTACGTCGGACAGAGCTAGTAGCTGTGAAGCTAAAGCATTGCACGCTGCCTTTAGGCCCACATTTCTTTATTGGTGTTTCCTCTGTGTCTGTGAAGACAGTTAGTTGAAGAACACTAACTATCCGCTGCGTCTTCATTCACACTGACTATAAGAGCTTCTTGGTCAGACCCTAGAATACGCACAATGGTACATTATAGCAATCTAATTTATCTTATGTATTGTGTAAAACAATGACAAGAACAGCATCCAATTAAAAGAACTAAATGAATACAGACCTACACTACCCATCAGTACGAGCCTGGAATTTGTTTTTCAGAGAGGTGCACCGTACAAATATGTACATCAGCACTCCATATGGTCGTCAAATTTTAGTAGTATCAGTATACTGTGTCTTAGTCTATTTGTGCAGCGTGGGAGAAAGTTAGAAGGTGCATTCAAGGACTGTCGAACAAAGTCTCTGCTCACATTAAATGTGCAAAAACTGTGGAATTATTAACTGTATATTACTTTTTAAAAATAAATTGATGGTTCATATTTCCAAAATTGATATAACTTTACATAAAATTTGATGTGGTTATTTACAAACTGTTACTTTTGTACTATTATTATTATTTTTATCACTACATCTGATCTTTTCCCGCAGCCTTGTAGTTGGAGTTCCCTTATTGTGATTTTTCCACAGCAGAGGAGAGGTGGACACCGTGGAGGTTTCTAGCATTGATATGCTGAAGTCCACCTCATTTACTGTTTAGTGATGGAATTGGTGCATCTGTCAGATTTTTCAGTTTAAATAAGCAACACATACGTTTCCCCACACATACTGTAATAAGGTCATATTCTATGGTGCAAATTAATTTGCCAGGAATGGCAAATGTTACTGAAAATGGACAACTATGTGATGTATTGTTCAAATAAAATTAAACCTTTACCATTACCCACTTGGATATTGGTCAGTCTGGTGTTGTTGGACTGTAAATGTGCATAGTAGTCCAAACAGCTAACTGAAGTCATTAAGCTGAGAAAAACAAGGCTTCCACACAGAGTGGCTATAGGTTCAAGGTTGCGGGGATCAAAGTGCATTTCTAGGTTATAGTCTAAATACAAATTACTAAATACACACACAGTTTTGTCACAGCAAAGAAATGATTCAATTTATTGTCAGTTTTGGCCTTGGACTGCAGTAGCCAAGCTTATGCAAGAAAATGTTGGTAGCAGCTGCAGCAGCAGAACATGTCTGCATGATTGCGTTAGACACTGGGAATAGGAGGCATCTGATGCAAGGAAGGCAGAAGTGATCTCTCACACGGTTCCTCTTATCTACTTTAATTGTCTCAGCACAGGGTTGCACTTCTTTCTTTTCTTTGTAAAAAAAAAAAACAACCATTTCATGACAAAACAGCACGGCAAAGGTGAGCTGAAAGCTCGCCAGCTCTGACTTGGTCTATTCTTGCCGCAGGTGAAGCGCAGCCTGTGCAGTGGTAAATTGGCTGAGGGGCTCACAGTGTACACACGTAACCAAACCTCACAAGCAGGTTTTTCAGAGTGTCAGGCAGATTTCAGTGGAATGAACAATCACAGGAACCGCTATTTTAATGTAACCATCTGAACCAGCATGTACATCCATCCATCCATTTTCTATACCGCTCAGGGACAGCTCTACACTGGGGCGGGGGGCAACGGGCAACGTCCCCCTAAATAAATGGCTTGCCCCACCAAATCAACATTTATGAAGTGAAAACTCTGACACAAGAGAGATCCACTCATTACTCATCTCGGTGGCTGTGCTAGATGCTTTTTCACAGCCCAGCTCCCTTCCCTCCCCTTAGTAATCCAAACACAAATGAGTCAATACAGAATTTGTGCAAACAACTAATAATTCACAACAACTAAAAACAACATTCAATAAAAAAATCTGGCTGTAGGATATACATTTTTTACTGTTAATTTTTTCTCAAAGAGGATGTTAATAGGAGAATTTACCATCAAAGGTTCTCCTATTTGACGACGTAGAGCAGGACTACTGGTGGAGAACAAGCAAGATGACTGCATTAGCCTGATTCTGTGTTTAATGAAACGGTCCGGAACGGATGACTTGTCCCACAAGGTGGCATATGTGGTGCATGACATGCATTGTGTCCTCTGATGCGCAGTCAAGTCCTGCGCATTTAAAGGCAATGAGAGGCGTTCATTTGATTGGTTAAGATTACACTCAGCTGTGTTAAACCATCTCACGCCTTTTCTCCTCCATCTTCGCCACTTGCGTCAGTGGGAGGGATGGAGGAATGGGTGCGCGGCGCTGCGCCAGACTGCGTTTGGCTGGCGACCAGTCTAGGGTGCACCCTGCCTCTTGCCCAAAGTCAACTGGGATAGGCTCCAGCATAGCATAGAAAAAGGATGGATGGATATTAGAGTACAATGATACTAGTGGTTGAAGGTGGTTTTTGTGATGCTGATAGTTGATAGAGATAGAGTACAGTCAGCATGAAATTTGATAACTGAGATAATCGGATGTATTGTCAGAGTGAAGGCTATTAAAAGTATTACCCTTTTAAAAGAGTGACTAGATAGGATTTAACAATAGCTGCTAATGCTTCCAAATGTAAACTTTAAATTGTGTAATTAACTATATAACTAAAATGGATCGGAATCATGCCCGTAAAACTGACAAACAGGCCCTTCTTGTACACCCTTTCCTCAGCTCCGTATTTGTTGTGTGACTGCTTGTGTACGTAGATCATGAAAGGGAAACAGGACCCACAAACCGAGAGGTGATGAGAGACTATCCTGTTCAGGACAGCTGTACTCATGTTTACCTGTCTTGCTCAAGGCCTTGCCAGGTCTGAATTATGTTACTCTGTGAGAGAGTTAAAGGGACCCTCTCCGTAGCATACACAGCAGCCTCAGACAGTGCGTGACGGTGACTGCGTTTTAATTCCAAGTCGTAATGTGCCGCAGCAAATGCAGCAGGGGACTTGTAAAGCGCAGACTGCAGTTTTATTTTTATTTTTTGCTTGTGTCTCACATACAACATGCAAAGAGTCACCCTGCTTCAACCATCAGTACTATAACCACTACAATTAGTTTCTCTTACAATGGTGACTGTAAGGTTTCCCTATTGTGTGACTCTATAGTTCCCAACATCTCCTAATGTTCTCCTGAATAATGAAAGACACAAGCTGCCATTCTGTCAGTGCTGTGCTGCTCTGAGGCCCGTTTACAATCTGCCTCTGCTGCGTCTCGCCACACGCCATGGTTGCTTTTGTTTAAGATCACCTTGCTGTTTATAATACAAATTTCACCAGTCTGACTACTGATGATTAAAAAATAGCATGTGCTATATGGGACCTCATTTTTATTTTACAGGATACAATTATTATAATAATTAGATAACGTGATGTGGTAGTGTAAATTCTGAAAAGCTGACGTGAAATTGAAACCCTTTGAAAATGTGCGAAAATCTAAATTTAGAATGAACACCGGAGCCATTTAGAAGCTGAAGCTGGACTGAAATGTTGTGGAAATATGCTAAAATGTATAATGAAAGTTGGAGTAATTGGTAATTTGATCTAAAATCTGTAATTGAACCAACCATCTCTGGGTCTGGATCCAAGCACTATTTCAGCTGCACTATACAACTACTATTATTACTTTGCCACAATTAGGGTAGTAGTAGGATATGCCAAGTCTGGTGCGATCTACCATCATGCTTTGCAGCACTGCTTTCAGTATTCACACAATTACTGTTTATTTGTTTGTTAGTTTAATCCACCAATCAATTTTATTCATATTCCATTGATTTATTGTTAGTTATACAGTATGTTCGTATGTTAAATAAGGCTCCTTTTCATTTTCAGGCCTATGGCTCAGGTTGTGATGTAGTGATCTTGGCTAGCGACTTCGAGTGTGTGCAGATAATCCCGGGAGCTCAGAATGGGAACATCCAGGTGGGCTGCGTGGAGTGCTCCCATCAGCTTGGCAGGGTAAGTGTTGCCTTCACACTCTGATTCACTCCCTCCCACACAATTCTGGTTTTATTTTTCATCCAGTAGGATCAATTATTAATTATGCTTCAATGAATATTAGTATTTAGTGTTTAAAGAGAGAAACTAGGCTCATTTTCCGAGCTCTGTATTGAGTTGTGGACCCCTATAGAGCAGCTATACATGATAACCAGCACAGAAAGCTTTCTAGAGCTTCCAGATTCTGCACCTCTTCTGGAGTGTTTACTACCTGCTTCCAGCTCAAATGGTCTGTTTAATTTGGACCTCCGGATACGTAGGTTCACGTTTACCGAGTGCAGGCAATTTTCAGCCAATGTAAGGAATTCCTGATTGCGTTGACGTCAGAAGAACTCGGTGTTAGAAAAAAACGAGAATGCAGAGCTATCCTAAACGCCTTTCAGGGCTCACATCCAAACGCGCAAGCCTCATCATCTGACGCTTTGGCATTGTTTAACATGAGAATACAACATTGTAACAACATTTATATGTCAGAAAAGTGGGAAAAAAACATAATTGGTCCCCTTTCAGTTAATCTAAAAGTTAATTTAGATATGAATTTCCTCATGTATTGATCCAGTGGAGTCCAGTGAGTCTATAAAGAATATAGACTCACTGTATTATAATATATATTATTATATATATTATAATATATATATTATAATATATTATAAAGAATGTTACCTATTATTCATTACTTTTTATTATTTCTGTAGTGTGATATTGTGTTTTAAACATTTCTTCTTTTGATTTAACTATTTAAAGCTGATAATTAGATTTTTTTTGTTCTGTAATTCATGATACCTTGGGTATTTGTAGATTGCTGCATCTTATGGAAACACAGTCTGCATCTTTGAACCACTGTCTACCAACCCAAACAAACGCCACAAGGTAGGCATAGTAACAGTTGTTTTCTAAATACATTAGTTGACTTCAAAATATGATACGATGAAGTGGGCTCGTGAGCCAATAACGTTGCATGGTGTGTGTCGCTCTCCTGTCACTAACAGCAGCTTAACTGTCAGTGGCAAAAGACAGGGCAGTTCTTCCTTGATGCCATCACCTACAATCTGGCCTGGGACCCACAGGGTATGCCAATGCTTTCTGTGTGATTAAATCGACTGATTTATATTTGTTTTCCTCACCAAATTAATCCTCTCCATACACTAGTATTCCCGCACCTCCTCAGTTGGTTTGGAACGTGTGCTTTATGAAACCACCATGGTGTGCATGATGCTCGGTGTTCTTGAGTAATCAACTTGAGCTCTGAGGTGTGTCACTCTTGCTATTGTGTCCTCAGGGAACCGTATCCTAGCAGCAACTGAGAGGCTCCAGCTGTGGGCTCCACCACTGGCAGACGCCCTAATCGAGGAGGAGGATGGGCAGATATCTGAGGACAAGCCCCACCCGGTTCTTAATGACTGGAACTGTGTTTGGCAGTGCAAGTGCGTCTAAAAAACTATTTTGTCTACATCGTTTCAGTTATTATTAAAATCTACTAGCTACTACTACAAGCTACTGTGGACCAAAACTCATATGCCAATATATTTATTGCGAATATCAATGTATGGTGTATAAATAGTTTTTTTCCCCACAAAGTGAGTCAGACAAAGTCAAAGTATGAAGTTGTTAAAATTAAAAATATATATTTTATATACTATATTATAGACAATAGCCGCTTCTTTATGACAGACCTTTGTTATGCTGAAATCCTCAAACAATATTTTACTTTAACAGTATTTTATAGAAAGCAGAACCTTGTAGGAGAGACAAAAAAGTGAATTAAATCACCTTAGGACTGCAAATGAACTTGATTCTTAGTTTGATCATTTTATTTATTTATTTATTTGTTGATTTGGAAATGTAACTCTCATCAAAATAGAACACTCACAGCTGAGCGAGACAGACCTCTGTGTCAAGATACAAGAGAACAGTGCAAATCTAGTTTATACCGATATCAATGATATGTTTGATTTTAATATCATGCTTAAAATAAATAGCGGTAATTTGACAATAGATATATCGCCCAGCGGGCTGCACTGACGTCAGTTGAAGATCCTCAGTAGTAAATGTCATCTTTTGATGGTGAAAATGCTTGCTCAGTAAAGCTACCAGAATTGGAAAGTAAACGTTTTGTTATGTGTTGCAGTAATTTTGAACCAAAAAAAAACCCAAAATTGCAAATTCACAACTCGTCATAGTCACGAGTGACTTGTCTTTCCTGTGCATCGAGCTAATGTCACTGTTGCCCATCAGGACTGCTGCATCTGTGCACGTTGCCAAGTGGTCCCCTGATGGAGAATATTTTGCAACAGTTGGGAAGGTACCCTAACCACGCAACTTGTAAAAACAAAACTACACTATGTTAAACATTTCATTATAATCTACAAACTAAGCTGAATATCTGCATCTGCGTGTTTGTGTATGCAGGATGACTGTTTACTCAAAGTGTGGTATCCCACCACTGGCTGGCGTTCTGCAGTGGTGGTCCAAGACCCTTCTGATAAAAAGCCACCTGTTGTTCACTTCTCGTTTGTTTACCTGGCCCATCCCCGCTCGGTTACTGGTATGTCCTGGAGAAAGACCAGCAAGTACATGCCCAAGTAAGACACAAACACTGCTCGGGCAATACCACACTGTTGATGACTGTTAATGTGTTATTTTTTCAAAATGTTTATCCACAGCATTGTTTAAAAAGAAAATAATTCTTGGTTGTGTAGGTCACTGCATTCTCCATATGTCCTTTAGGGGTTCCGTTTGCAATGTTTTGCTGACATCCTGTGAGGATGGTGTGTGCAGGGTGTGGTCTGAGACCCTGCTTCCAGAGGATAGCTTGCTTGGAGGGCAGATATCTGAGAACACGCACTCATTTAGCTCCAGCTTGCCAGGCTTGGCAGGCAATAAGGACAAGATTCAGCATGCTTTAGAGGTATCCATATTGAGCTTATTTCCCTAACCATAAGTAATTCATTTTAAAAAATCAGCTTAGCATTCATTGAATTTTCACGCTTTAATTTTTTTGCTTTGTTTGAGCAGTCTATTCACCATCTGAAGCATCTGCGCCGTGGAAGGCGACGATCATCTGCTCTGGTAGCTCACAGTGAGCTGCTCCCTTCTCAGCTTGGCACGCAGGACGCACACACTCACCGCCACATCGCACATCATGCCAATGCCTTGTGTCACTTCCACATCTCAGCCAGCATCAACCCCAACACAGGTAGCCTTTTTTCAGAAGTATCTGTCTTCACTTAAGGTCAGTGCTTCTCAGTTATTTTCTGTCATGCCCCCAAGGGACAGAAATGTTTTGACCCCCCTCCCCCAACTAGGAAAATGCAACAAAATGGAAAGCATACAAGTGTATTCAAGAGTCAAATTGCATGTTGAGTACTATAAATCAGTACATGTTGGTAGGCCCCATGAGTTGAGAAGCGCTGCCTTAGATCAAGTTATTGTCCTATTAGTTATATGCAGTTGTTATACCATATGTATTGACTCTGTTTCAATGATTAAACTGTCTCTTCTTCATTTTCACGCTGCTCTTTCTCTATCAGACATCCCACCAATGCTGGCAGATTCTGCACTGTTCAATGCAGATGATGGCACTGGGGCAGGAGGATTTGTAGTTCACTGGCTCAATAACAAGGACCTCAGCTTTACCTCCTCTATGGATGTTTTTATGCTACAGCTCCGAAAGTTCTCTGAACACCAATTAGACCATGTGACAGAATATTCTCTGGACCCTGAAGGATCCCCTATGAAGTTTGACTTTGGTAAGAACGTGAACCAGACCAGTGTACATCTCATAATGGTGCAGCCATTGATGAAGCAACATTTTCTCAAATTTATAGACTTGGATGAGATGTCTGACAAAGCCTCATCTGAGCATGGGGAGGAGCAGGAGCCAGGGGAGCAAGGAAGTACAAAGGCATCTTCACCAGGATCCAGCTCCAGCTTGCCTTTGCCCTCAATGCTGCTGGAGAGGAAGATGGAGATCTTAACCACAGAGTGGAACAAAAGTCCTGACATGCTGTTCACGATCCATCCAACTGATGGCTCGTTCCTGGTTTGGCATGTAAAGTACTTAGATGAGTTCAACCAAGGCATCTTCAGACAGGTTCAGGTGAGAATAGAATTAATAATATATATTTTTTTAATGCTGTTTTTAATTTTACACAAGTGTACCCTGTATCTGAAAAGCCTGATTATTAGCTTGTGTCCTTTAATGAATGTGTGATTACAGTGCCACATTAGCACAGACTCTCACTTGCCACATTAGCTTCGCCGCAGAGTAAAATCCAATACAACAGTTACTGTGATTGTATTTTGCAGTGGAGTATGACTGCATTGTATAATACTAGATGAGGTTTTGCCTCTTGAAGCGAAATAAGGTAACCATAATAAAATTACCTCATCAGTATACATTTGTGTGATGCAGTACAGCAAACATTAAAGTAAAACATCCTTTGACAATGTCATGGCTGGTGAGTAATTACTAATCTGTCTTGAAATGATTTGGGGTTTCCTTTCCTTCCAATTCTCCCTACAGGTGTCCTTCTCCTCCCGTATACCAGTGGCATTTCCGACAGGTGATGCCAACTCCCTAAGTAAAAACATCTTGATGTACGCCTGTACTTTGACAGAGAGGGAGAGTTCCAGGGCGGGTGAACATGGACAGTTGGTTCAACATGTCTCTCACTCTGCCTCAGCCTCGGCTGGCCTTAGTTCACCTGTCTTGGCCTCTTCTTCTAACCCCAAACCTGGCATCAGTCCAGCTGTCATGATGGTTTCCAAGCATGTTGACGGATCCCTCAACCAGGTGTGAACAATGTGCAACATTTGCATGATTGCAAAAATGGCTAACAACGTCATGAATTGTGTATATTATATGTGTATTAAGCATTTCCTCCCATTCTTTTGTTGACTTTGTGACTCCAGTGGGCTGTAACATTCGCTGAGCGCTCTGCATTTTCAAATGTATTGACCGTATCCCACAAGTTTCGATATTGTGGACACCGTTTCCATCTGAATGACCAAGCTTGTCACACGGTGCTGCCATTGCTGCTCACCTCCTCACACCATAATGCATTGCTCACGCCTCCCTCAGCTCCTGGCAGCATGGAAGGAGAGCAACTTCCCACTTTTCCCCTCCCAAAAGGACTTCCTAGGTAGGAGAAAACAAGGCAGAATAAGAATGCACTTAATGAAGCAACCAAGAACTAGAGTAATGAAAACGTTTTTTGTTTATTAGGAAGCAGCTTCGTAATGCCGCAACAAGAACCTTCCATGACCCCAATGCCATATATAGTGAACTCATCTTGTGGAGAGTGGACCATATTGGACCCCTATCATGCACTGGAGGGGTCTCTGAACTGGCCCGTATCAACTCTCTGCACACCTCTGCTTTTAGCAATGTTGCTTGGCTACCTTCACTTGTCCCCAGCTCTGTACTTGGTAAACATATCAAACATGTTCAACACAAGTTCAATAGTTAAAAAGCAATGTTTAATTCATGTTTTAACAAATTCACCTTGACTTTGTGCGGAATCTCATATTTGGGTTCACTTATTCATGCATGTGGTATTTAGGAATACATTCACTAGTTCACTACAATATGCAAAATCTACTACCGTACCTTAGTATCAGCTGGAATTAATCTTTACTTTATACCTATATTCTGCAGCCGTATCTGTATTAACGTACTGTGCTGAAAACAGTCCAACTTTTTGCCTCCTTCAGGAACATACTGTAACAGTGCCAGCGCCTGCTTTGTGGCATCAGATGGTAAAAACCTGCGTCTCTACCAAGCTGTTGTGGATGCCAGAAAGTTACTAGATGAACTGTCAGATCCAGAAACATCTGTGAGTATACTAATGCCACTTGCGATATGATAATTCTTATAATTGCCATTCTTTTCCTGTTGAAATTCACTATTGAAAAGCTTTGATGTCTTTTTGCAAAATATCATCCATATAATTTATACAGCAAAATTATCCACAGTTTATTTATGCCTGCATTTTCATTAATTTATGTCACCATTCAGAAACTAGTAGGGGAAGTTTTCAACATCGTCAGCCAGCAGTCCACTGCTAGACCTGGCTGTATTATAGAGCTGGATGTCATTACAAACCAGGTGACAAGCTGCTACTTATTATTTTCCTTTGCATTTAACTAAACGCTGAAACTGTTTACACAAAACATAAAAAAAAAAATCTTATTTCTTTTTCAAATATAGTGTGGTGCCAACACCCAGCTGCTGCATGTCTTCCAAGAGGATTTCATTCTCGGTTACAAACCTCAGAAGGAACCAGACACATACACAACTGCCTTTCCATCTGGTGAAGGTGTGCCATTTGATTATTAGTACACATCATAGTATGTAAAATATTAATCACATTTTTCTCAAACCAGATTACCAACCTCCTCCTTTTTCTGAGAAATTCTTCCTGGTGGTAATAGAAAAGGATCTCAACAGGAACTCTGTACTACAAATGTGGCACCTGCACCTACAGTCTGTCCAGGCCTGTGTTGGTAGGAGGAGGGCATCAGATATTTACTGAATTGTTGTGGTGTTCTGCATTAGTTAATGTCAATTAATGTCAATGTATTTCTGTGTCCAGATGATCTGAACCAAGATTATAGCTTCCAGAACCAGCTAATGGTTCCCAATGAAGTTATGAATGCTGACTCATCTCCAGAAACCTCACCAATTAGGCCTCTCCCACGCTCAGCCTCCACGGCCAATTTGCAATCAGCCAGCAAACTCATACTCAGTTCCAAACTAGTGTACAGCAAGAGACTTGACTTGCCCCATGGGGTGGAGGTTACCAGAGCCACACCTTCTGCTGGTAAGTATGAACATCATATACAGTACAAACATTAATTTGTTTTTGCACTTGCATTTGACAGCTGATCAGGTACCAGTTTATTCCTATAAATCTAACTCATCCATTCTCCTTGTTTTAGGTCATCTGAGTTCCTCCTCCATTTACCCAGTGTGCCTGGCTCCATATTTGATTGTTACTACCTGCTCTGACTCTCGAGTGCGGTTTTGGTGCTGTGCTGTAGAGGGTGATGATGGAGATCATGACAATGACCAGGACAAGCGGGTGTACCATTGGGAGCCGTGGGCTCTAATGAACGAGGAGGAAGACAATAACAGTGCCGTGTCTGTGTCGGGGCGGCCTGTTGCTGTGTCATGCTCCTACATTGGTAGGCTGGCTGTGGCGTTTAAACAGCCACGACAAGGACAGGTACAGTACAAGAATGACATATTGCACTAATAGTGCACTTTTGAAAACTTTCATTCTTCATTCTTGGATGCAATTCTAAGAAAAATTTAAATACAAAACATACATGCAAGTCGATGAGTTTTATTTATCAAGGTACAAATACTAATGTAAAATTTTCACCAAAAACACTAAATGCATGTAAATGCAGCATAAATTAAATATTTTTAAATTAAATATATTTTCATTAATTAACTAATTATTTGGAATGTATTACAAATGTTGAATTATCAAGTTTACAGAGCATCCACAACCATAAAATTAATATGCACTTTAGAGATTATTTATTGTACCACAATACATTTGAATTTTAACCATTGCTCAACCTTTCCTACAGATTTCTAGAGAGGAGTTCTCCATGCACGTGTCTATTTACGAGTGTGAATCTACTGGTGGCTCAGAGTGGGTCTTGGAGCAAACTATTCACTTGGATGACTTCAACAGACCCTCAGCAACCCTGGACCCCAGAGTCAGTGTGGACTCCAACCTCTTTGTCTACAGCAGGTCATGAGGGCACATATTGTATTGCGTATGCTGTTGTACTGCTATTAGGTGTGTATAAGGTCAAAATACATTTCTTTCCATACCAGGTCTGACCTTTACATGAGTCGAGACCACAACTCACCTAACATCAAGCACTATGTCCACCTGGACTGGTTGTCAAAAGAAGATGGATCACACATTCTCACTGTGGGGGTTGGATCCAACATTCTGATGTATGGCCGAATCTCTGGTATGGTCAACGAACAGACAAGCAGCAAAGAGGGTGTGGCTGTCATCACCCTTCCTCTAGGGGGCAGTATTAAACAGGGCATCCGCTCTCGCTGGATCCTGCTGCGGGCCGTGGACCTGCTGTCTTCTGTGGACGGCACGCCTTCTCTGCCAGTATCATTGTCCTGGGTGAGGGATGGCATCTTGGTGGTGGGCATGGATTGTGAGATGCACGTGTATGCCCAGTGGCACCAAGACAAAAAGCCTGGTGAGGGAGAAGAGGGCAACTTGTCAATAGCAGACATTGCTGGAGGTCAAAGCACAACGTCTTCCTCAGTATTTGAAGGGAGAGCCAGATCTAAAAGTGTTTTTGAAGGGAACACCACAGTAGATGAGGCACTCCGTGCCCCAGCAGGACTTCAAGAGGGTGGGCTTTTTGAGGCAGCTCACTCCTTGTCTCCGACACTACCCCAATATCATCCTACCCAACTGCTTGAACTCATGGATTTGGGAAAGGTTCGTCGTGCCAAGGTGAGTCATCCTCATCCTGTAGTATCTCCAAAATAGGTCTATTATTTAACTCTCATTTGCTTGGTGCTTTTTATCTCATTGGTTGCCTTTGTCAGGCCATTCTCGCTCATTTGGTGAAGTGTATTGCTGGCGAGGTTGCTGTGGTTAGGGATGTGGAGGCAGGTGAGGGAGGAGCCAGGAGACATCTGTCCCGAACCATCAGTGTGACTGGCAGCACAGCAAAAGACACGATTGTTGCTGGTCGTGACGGAGGGCGGGACTACACCGAAATCAACTCCATCCCTCCACTTCCACTGTATGCGCTCATGCTGGCCGATGAAGATACTTCTTTCAAGGGAGCAGAAGAAGTAGTCAAAGGAACCAAAGTGAACAATGGCGAGGCAGGGCAGATGTCTAGTGAGGACCAATATGCTGACCTCTTCCAGGTTGGTTCACGTAATAAAACTTTTTATTTGAAGGTGTAGACTGATTAACAAAGATTTATTTTACCTTATATTCAAAATACTTACCTTGCTTTCAGGTGCCAACAGTCACCACAGATGACTTTGTGAACTTTGCAACCGATAAACCAGAGAAGAAGTCTCGTGTTATCAACCTCTCCCAATATGGTCCAACCTACTTTGGACCAGAGCATGCACAGGTATTGTGACGCAGATTGAACCTACCAGAAGTGAAACATTAGCTCATTAAGTAGGTTATTTATTACCTACTACTGACCTACAGTGAAGAAAATAAGTATTTGAACACCCTGCTATTTTGCTATTTCTCCCACTTAGAAATCATGGAGGGGTCTGAAATTTTCATCGTAGGTGCATGTCCACTGTGAGAGAGATAAACTAAAAAGAAAAATCCAGAAATCACAATGCATGATTTTTTAACAATTTATTTGTGTGATACAGCTGCTAATAAGTATTTGAACACCTGAGAAAATGAATGTTAATATTTGGTACAGTAGCCTTTGTTTGCTATTACAGAGGTCAAACGTTTCCTGTAGTTTTTCACCAGGTTTGCACACACTGCAGGAGGGATCTTGGCCCACTCCTCCACACAGATCTTCTCTAGATCAGTCAGGTTTCTGGGCTGTCGCTGAGAAACACGGAGTTTGAGCTCCCTCCAAAGATTTTCGATTGGGTTCAGGTCTGGAGACTGGCTGGGCCATGCTAGAACCTTGATATGCTTCTTACGGAGCCACTCCTTGGTTTTCCTGGCTGTGTGCTTCGGGTCGTTGTCGTGTTGGAAGACCCAGCCACGACCCATCTTCAATGCTCTGACAGAGGGAAGGAGGTTGTTCCCCAAAATCTCACAATACACGGCCCCAGTCATCCTCTCTTTAATGCAGTGCACTCGTCCTGTCCCATGTGCAGAAAAACACCCCCAAAGCATGATGCTACCACCCCCATGCTTCACAGTAGGGATGGTGTTCTTCGGATTGTACTCTTCATTCTTCTTCCTCCAAACACGCTTATTGGAATTATGACCAAAAAGTTCTATTTTGGTCTCATCTGACCATAAAACTTTCTCCCATGACTCCTCTGTATCATCCAAATGGTCATATGCAAACTTAAGACGGGCCTTGACATGTGCTGGTTTAAGCAGGGGAACCTTTCGTGCCATGCATGATTTCACATCATGACGTCTTAGTGTATTACCTACAGTAACCTTGGAAACGGTGGTCCCAGCTCTTTTCAGGTCATTGACCAAGTCCTGTCGTGTAGTTCTGGGCTGATTCCTCACCTTTCTTAGAATCATTGAGACCCCACGAGGTGATATCTTGCATGGGGCTCCACTCCGATTGAGATTGACCGTCATGTTTAGCTTCTTCCATTTTCTAATGATAGCTCCAACAGTGGACCTTTTTTCACCAAGCTGCTTGGTAATTGCTCCGTAGCCCTTTCCAGCCTTGTGGAGGTGTACAATTTTGTCTCTGGTGTCTTTGGACAGCTCTTTGGTCTTCGCCATGTTACAAGTTAAAGTCTTACTGATTGTATGGGGTGGACAGGTGTCTTTATGCAGCTAACGACCTCAAACAGGTGCATTTGATTCAGGATGATACATGGAGTGCAGGTGGACTTCTAATGGGCAGACTAACAGGTCTTTCAGGGTCAGAATTCTAGATGATACACAGGTGTTCAAATACTTATTTGCAGCTGTATCACACAAATAAATTGTTAAAAAATCATGCATTGTGATTTCTGGATTTTTCTTTTTAGTTTATCTCTCTCACAGTGGACATGCACCTACGATGAAAATTTCAGACCCCTCCATGATTTCTAAGTGGGAGAAATAGCAAAATAGCAGGGTGTTCAAATACTTATTTTCTTCACTGTATATTTTTTTGTCTGCAAATGTTGGAGGCATTAAACAGAGATACACAGTGATTACAGTGCAATTATAAATTATAATTATAAAATATAATTATAAAACATCAAGTCACTTCTCTTGCCCAAACATATCTTGTATTTCTTTAGGTGTTGTCCAGTCACCTAATGCACTCCAGCCTCCCTGGACTGACCCGGCTTGAGCAAATGTTCTTGGTAGCACTGGCTGACACAGTAGCAACCACCAGTGCTGAAGTCACCAACTCCTCTGACCAACAGTACACAGGTTTGAAATATTGTTTTTTTTCAATGTGGCGTTATGTTTTTGTTACACAATGTGAAACACATAATGTTTAAATTTGGACTGGTACATTGTTTTATATTTAGAAAAGATGTTAAGAGCAGTGATCCCAAACCAAGAGTATGCATACCCCCAGTGGTATGCGAGAAAATTGCTGGGGAGACATGGGAGGTATGAGTGAAGGGGTAGGACAAAAAGGCTGTGCGGAAACACACACCTAATCTCATTGTTTGGCAGCATCATACAAATATCTTTGAAGTATTCTAACCTTAAATAAATGGTAATTTTGTGGTGGCTGTCCAAAGAAAACTATGTTAACTGTGATGAGGTTAATGCAATTACAATCAATATTCACACACAGATACTGAGTAGCACTACATTGTATTGTATTTTGTTTTAGCACTATTACCCTGGGTAAGAGATCATACTGTGTTTGGGTTGGCTAAAGGTTGTGAATATTACATTTAGCATCCTTCCTCTTGATTGTGTGTTCCTTACCATCGGTAATCTTCAGCCATCAAATCTTTATGTGATAACTAGCATTATTTATGCTTGTGTAGCTGTTTATAAACAGACATCCCCTTTTCCTTATCTTTTTGTCTTTTCCTATAATGCATAATCCTGTTTATTTAGTCTTTTGAGAAGAAGACATTAACAGATTGTTCCAGTGCTAAGTAAGCACAAAGATGGTAAGAAGGTTCAGGGACAGGACTGACAGGAATACATAAACTATAGTAGTACTAAAGGACATTGTTGTGGTTAAGGTTGTTTTAAAACGGAGATCTTCTCCTCTTTGGAGTTAAAATGACACAAGTTGACGGCTACCTTGTGTGTTTGTAGGAGGTGAGGCTCTGGATGAGTGTGGACTGAGGTACCTGTTGGCCATGCGTCTTCATACCTGCTTGCTCACCTCTCTGCCCCCGCTCTATCGCATGCAGCTTCTCCACCAGGGTAAAACACAACACTTAAAATGAGGCTACACTACCAACATGAGAAGTGTCTGGTCACAGCTATCATTGATCTTCTTGCTCTATCTGACTATTAGGTTTGTCAACCTGCCACTTTGCGTGGGCCTTCCACTCTGAGGCAGAGGAGGAGCTGCTGAACATGATCCCAGCCATGCAGAGAGGTGACCCACAGTGGTCTGAACTCCGAGCTGTAGGTGTCGGTTGGTGGATACGCAACATCAACACTTTGAGGAAAATGGTGGAAAAGGTGCATACAGAAGTAGATAATCAATTACCTTGGGAAAACTACATGACTTGTTCATCCAGAGCAGATATTTTGACTAAGAAAGTGCTGATTAAAATAAAAGCCAGCCTGAAGTGGTTGCATGTAATTGGCTTTTGATCACACACACTGTTGCCTTCACAGATTATTCAAAATTTTTACCAAATGGCTTCTTATAAAATTACATTACCTAATTGTGTTTGGTACTGTTATTATTTAATTGTTTTTTTCCCCCTAAATTATCAGTTGGGCAAAGCTGCATTCCAGAGGAACAATGACCCTTTAGATGCTGCTCTCTTCTACCTGGCCATGAAGAAAAAGGCTGTCCTTTGGGGACTCTTCAGGTGGGACTATATTTTTATCAGCTTCTTAAAAGCAGCTTCTGTATTTTTGTTTTTTAATTGACACACCTCAAATTTTTACCTAAAGAAAAAGTAATTGTGATATCAAGTTCAATAGTTTCTTTCTCTCAGGTCCCAGCATGATGAGAAGATGACTCAGTTCTTCAAGAACAATTTCAGTGAAGACCGCTGGCGAAAAGCAGCACTAAAAAATGCTTTCTCCCTGCTGGGAAAGCAACGCTTTGAACAGTCAGCCGCCTTCTTCTTGCTTGCTGGATCACTGAAAGACGCCATTGAGGTGTGTATAGTACATATAGTACATTTCATTGTATTTACAGTACAACACATTGTATTTTGTGGTGTGCAGGTCTTGATGGAGAAGATGGAGGATCTGCAGTTAGCCATGATAGTGGCAAGGCTGTATGAAGCAGACTTTGAGAGCTCATCCACCTGCCAAGGCCTCCTTTATGAGAAGGTTCTTGGTTGTAACAGGGATGGAAGTGGTTACCACTGTTCTAGACTTCACCCTGACCCCTTCTTGCGCAGCATTGCATACTGGATCATGAAGGATTACACCCAAGCCCTGGACACACTCTTAGAGCGCATCCCCAAAGATGATGATGATAACCCCGGTGAGCTGATTTGAAACATTCAGAAACTCACTTAAACTACATTTATCTTTTCATTACTGTGTGCGTTGTTTGCACAGCTTACATATTTCCTATATTTCTCCTGCTCTTTTTTTACCCTCTGTCTTAGATGTGATGGTCAAATCTTGCAACCCAGTGGTGTTCAGTTTCTACAACTATCTAAGAACACACCCTCTCATCATTCGGCGGCACTTTGCAAGTTCAGAGGGTACAGCAGCAACTGTGGGTCTCACTTCTGAAAAGAGCAGTGCAGATGAGATCAACCTCATCGAGCGCAAATTGTTCTTCACGACTGCTAATGCTCATTTCAAGGTGAGTTCACTTATCTGGTAGTCTTGAACTTTTCATTGAGTATTACACAGTGTTATAATGATAAAATATTTAAGAAGACAGAGATATTTAGCAATTAGCCATAACAATTTTTGAATCCCTTACAGGTGGGCTGCCCAGTTTTGGCCTTGGAGGTGCTCTCCAAGATTCCCAAAGTTACCAAGAAATCTGGTTCATCACCCCTCAGCAAAGCTGCCTCCAAGGCTAATGTAAACTCAACCCATCCAGTGGACGAGACCACGAGTCTGGATTGGGCTTCACCTGCTGCCCCTGTATGGGGAGGAAATGACAGTGAAGGAGGCCTCGACTGGAGCCAACCGGTGATCAAGTTGCAAGATGATGAGTTACAGCTGGATTGGGGCAATGATAACGAAGAGAGTGAAGATGATGATTGTTTAACCATGAAGAAACTTGAAACCGAGACCAAAGCAGAGATTACTTCTGAATCCAAACAAAGAGATGACTCACAGGTTTGGTCAAATACATTACAACCAGCAATAATGCTTCTGTAACTTATTACACTGTTCAGTTGTGGCCTTGAAATACTTGTAGGTCATATTTTAAAAATATGTTTAATGTATGTAATTTGCAAGTGAGACTCTTGTCCACTTCTTTTTAAGTCTAGAGTTCTGCAAATTGCTGTAGACAAAATTAAATCAGTATCACTCGCATACACCATGTTTAATATGAATTGTAAGCAGTACTAAATAATAATTCAAGTCTTCAAAGTAACTGTAACAATAACATTACAAATGTGGTTTACCTTAATTCACTTTATGTTTAAGGGTGAGTCTGAGGTGGATGTAATAGCGGAGCAGCTGAAGTTCCGCGCCTGTCTGAAAATCCTGATGACAGAGCTTCGCACATTAGCCACAGGCTTTGAGGTAGATGGGGGGAAGCTTCGTTTTCAGCTCTACAGCTGGCTGGAGAAGGAGATTGCAGCCATGCATAACATCTGCAACTACAAGGTAAAGTATGACACATTTATTGTCATCTATGATACCCATGATAGTGATATAAACATTTCATGATTTTATTAACATGCAGGTAGAAGGGAAGGAGGAGACATCAGAGACAGAACACTGGGCAGAGCGAGCAGCATCAGTGGACATATCGGATGACATGTTGGAGAGAACAGATGCTGGGGCCTATGAGCGTCACCAAATGGAACGACGTCGTCTTCAAGCTAAGCAGCAGCACTCGGAGAGGCGCAAGGCTTGGCTAAGAAAGAACCAGGCACTGCTTAGGGTCTTTCTTTCTTACTGCAGCCTCCATGGAGCCAAGGGAGGAGGAGTAACCTCTGTGCGGATGGAACTCCTGTTCCTTCTTCAGGAAAGCCAACAGGTACTTATTCATACAGTACCCATGGGATTAGGTATACAATGTGTTGTAAATAAAAAAAATCTTCATCTTTTTTCCCCTTTTTAGGAGATCACAGTGAAGCAGTTGCAATCTCCCCTCCCTCTGCCAACAACCCTGCCTCTATTATCAGCCTGCATTGCTCCCACCAAGACAGTCATAGCCAATCCTGTGCTTCACCTCAGCAATCACATTCATGATATCCTCCACACCATCACCCTCATGGACCTTCCGCCACATCCAGATCTCACCGATGACCGGGTCAGAACTTAAATCTAACCAGTCCCTTTAGTGTTATTTGCACAAGTTAATTTCATTTAAATGCAGGCAAGTTAACTGTCTCTCTCTTCCTCAGGTAAATGCCCTACACACACTAGCAGCCTCTCTGTCTGCTTGCATTTATCAGGCACTGTGTGACAGCCATAGTTACAGGTACTCTATCATCTTCTCTTTCGCTCTCATGCATTTTAATGTTCAACTCAGTGCAGTGATGCCAATCGAGAGTAAACAAATTGGATCGATTAGAATGTTATTTTGAAAAATCTGTACAAGTTTGATAAAAATTTGCTAATTACATGCTTACACTTTAATTCTGTTATTAACCGTGCAGCAGCCAGACCGAGGCCAACCAGTTTACTGGCATGGTGTATCAGGGCTTGTTGCTCAGTGAGAGGAAACGACTGCGAACAGAAAGCATAGAGGAACATGTAACTCCCAACTCAGCTCCTGCCCAGTGGCCAGGTAAAGAGAGCATATTATTTATATCTGGATCATTTTATGCGGTGTTAAATTGAACTAACTTTGGTCAATGTAATTTTTAATTATGGCTATAGAGATTATTACTGTAATATTACTATTTTTCGACAATCCTCTTTGAGTGTCTAGAAATGGCCTATAAGGCAGCAGCATCAACATCATTGCAAGCGAATATGAAAAGCTGAGGAAGAGGATGAACAGCACAAAGCAGGAAGTCTGTGTTTATGCAAAAGAGGCAGATGGTGTTCTATAATAAGAGTTTCATGGCCTCTGGAAAGGACACAGAAAGACCGACCATGCTCATGATGCTAATGCTTAGTATATCAGCTTTATATTGTGCAGATACAGAATTTTTGTTTTTTGGATATCATTTGGACTTTTTTAAGCAGATACACTGTTGTGTGTGGTTTGTTTCTCTAGGCGTATCGTCCCTGATTTCACTGTTGACATCTGCCAGGGAGGAGGACCAGCCGAGGCTCAATGTGCTGTTGTGCGAGGCAGTCATGGCTGTTTATCTAGCCTTGCTCATCCATGGCCTGGGCACTCACAACAGTAATGAACTCTTTCGACTTGCTGCACATCCTCTCAACAACCGCATGTGGGCCGCTGTCTTTGGAGGAGGAGCCAAAGTCATTATTAAGCCAAAGAGGCCTGAAGCCCCACCAGGTATAATAATTGCTGTGTTGTTTCTTTATTGCTTTTGGTCTTTTCATGTCGTCATCTCATCTGTAGTCTCTTCTCTTACCCCTGTTGTTGATGTTGCTTTCCGGTCCATCCCAATGCCTCTAGATTACAGTGTAATCTACAGTGTAATAATGCAGAAATCTTCCCCAGAGCTCAAAGTTGCTGCTGTAGATGTGTTGTGACTTGTGTGAGTGTGCCCTCTGCCCTGTGCCCCAGTGCCAGCTGATTTTGAGGCAGCCAGGCCAGATGAGTCTCTGGAGACACGAAGACCTGAACAGGGCAGCCTCACCCAAACCCCCCAACCCATTCCCAATGAAACCCAGTGTCTCAAACGGCCCCCACCTCCTATTTCACGGGGTGGTGGGCCCAGCACTGTGACACCAGCAACTAAGACCAGCTGTGAGTAAGAAGCTGGTGGATTGCAGTGCTGGTTTGCAGAATTGAAGTGCATGGTAGATGTACAGGTTTGCATTGTTGCAGATGTTTGACGCCCCCCTTCTATTTCTCACATTATTGAACTGAATGTATTTAAAAACAGCCAGCCCTGTATTTGTTTTGAAGTGATTTTTTTTTTAAATGCCACAACGCAGTTGGTGTTTGTGTGTGGAGCATATGTGTGTTTTGTGTGTCCATTGTACCGCATGTGCGTGCAATGTCCTCCATGCTCAACTCATGCTGTTGTCCTTATTGTGCCATTAAAGCAACAGTTGGGGCAAGCAAGGTGGGTGCAGAAGCCATAGCTGTGCCCCCACAGACTAAATCTGAAGCTGAAACTAAATCAGGTACATCCCGTGAAGAGTAATGAAGTATTGGAACCACACTTCTTTAAGTAGCTTTTTTTTTAATCTAATCCATTTGATGGTACTAATCAGTGTTAGTGTGTGTGTGTGTGTGTGTGTCAGTACTTTAAAAATTATTAGATGTAATGATTTGATTGCTGACTTTTAGTTCTAAATAGTAGGTTTGGTAAGGTACACAAAAATACATTGCCGTTACTTGGGAACTAATGAGGAACTTATGGCTAAGGCACATCAATTAGTTACTGAGGAAATAAGGCACATACATTTAGAGTGGTTACTGTGGTAGGGGTTAGTGTTAGGTTGGTTTGTTCCTCATTAACTGCTGTAAGTTTGTGTACCTTATTGTGTGTACCTTATACTGAAGTTCCCTCTTAAACTTGTTTTCTTTCGGCCAAAATCCTCTGTGCTCTGATTGTGTTTTGATGGGAGAGGAGAAGAGAGAAGATATAGGTTGGCATTTAGGACTCTTAAAGGAGAAGATATCTCTAAGTTTGAGTGTTTCAGGAACAGAGGCAAGATAGAGAATTTCTTAATATCATATCTGTTGATAAGAATCAGGATTAAAACGCTGCCCTTTTGAGCAAAGCTGACATTTCACAAACACAGAGCCGTGTACACACTTTCATATAGTTCTCCTAAATAACATTCACTCACAGAAAAGGATTCTGTCACTGGTTTAATTGTTTGTCTTCCTCAGCAAGGTCACCATCATCATCAATGTGTTACAGTCTCTTTCCAGCATTTGTGATACACTACAATGACTTCCATTAACATGTGTGTGTAGTGTGTGTGTCTCTAACTGCACTGTCTATTGGTTTGTGTCTTGTCTTGTTTTGTCTGTTCTAATGCCTGTGATAGTGCTCCAGGATAATTGTGCAGGTTTGTGCACAACACAGTGAATGTTTCCCCGTGTATGTCTTGAATGTCTGTCTGTATAGTGCACTTTTGGACACAGATGTACTGTATATTGTCAGTGTTCTATTGTCGATGTGTGTTGTGCTCAGAATGTGGATGACCATTTTTCCTGATGTTTGCCATTACAGTAAAGTCTCAAGTCCTCATTATCCTTTTCCAGCATTTACAGACTGCGGAAAACTGGTATCATAGGAGTATGAATGATGCTGTGTCTTTTTCTTGTTCACCAGTGGTACTCCCTCAACCCCCTGCAGAGGATGTGGATCGGTACAGGCGTAGATTCAACATGAGGATGCTTGTTCCTGGACGCCCTGTGAAGGAGACGCCAGCCACTCCACCACCTGTGCCCACAGAGAGACCCACATACAGGGAAAAGTTCATTCCCCCAGAGCTGAGCATGTGGGACTATTTTGTGGCCAAAGTAAGGCACACAGTCAGAATCTGCAGAATAGAACTTATCATCATTGCATTACACTTGACATATCATTACACAAAAATGACGTTGGCAGCTCTGTTAATGTGTAGGTATAACAGCAGTATACACATGTAAACACTGTAGATGACATGTGGAGTAAAAATGCTATGGATAGATAATGCAACGTGGCTATCTAACTAATCCATCTTTCTGTCCCTCACCTCTTAATTTTGTCCTCTCAGCCATTCTTGCCACTGTCAGACAGCAACGCTTTGTGCGACTCGGATGAAAGCGGAGCAGAGGATGAGGATGATGATGACGATGACGCCTTTCTTTCTGACACACAGATGACCGAGCACTCTGACCCCAACTCCTACAGGTAGGCTGTTCTTTTTCTATGCATCATTTGTGAGACTGTGCCTCTGGTTTTAATTTCCCCCTAAGGACAAATATTTGTTGTTTTTTTTTTAATTTAATTGAATTAACAATCCTGAATGTTTTCTGTTTGTCCCCCCAGCTGGGCTCTTATCCGCCTGGTCATGGTGAAACTTGTTCACAACTGCATTAAGAATTTTCTGCCTATCACTGGCCTCGATTCTGCAGGTACAGATGCAACAAAGTTTATGTTTCTGCATGACATACTGATTTTTTTTTCTTGTGTATGTTAAATACACAATTTCAGCATCACATTTGCCGACTGTGTGTGTTACAGACTTGCCAGTCACTTCACCTCTCACTAATGCTGTGTTGAAGACCCTGGAAAACTGGGAACAGCTTTTACTGGAGCCAATGAATAAATTTGACGGCCCACCTCCCAACTACATTAACACTTACCCTACTGACCTCAGTGCAGGAGGTGGTCCTGCCATATTGCGACACAAGGCCATGTTGGAGCCGGACAACACTCCCTTCAAGTAAGACTTTCATCAATCACATTGACACACACTGACGTTGGGGCAGGCCATAAGCATGGCTTATTACTGCAGCATCAGCAAACAATTTAGATGTCCTTTTACTTCAGCAGGGACTATGATTGCGTTTTACTCCTTTTGTAAGACAATCTACCAACAAGTAGAATCGTTAGTTTATTAACTCTTTCAATTGCTGCCGTTTTTCAAAGGCCGTCTATCTCTGTACATTTTTCTATGAATATAACACCATGAACTACTTAACATTTTTCCATTTGCTACTGAACTGTGAACATGTGTTAACATTTCCGTTCAATACTTAACCTCTTTAGTGAAACACAGCAAGATGCCCCCACCCCCACACTTCCTGGTTGCTGCAGAGCATGTGTTTCAATGAGAGAGATGTAGGCTGTGCTTTTATAAAATGCATTTCTGCCACCTTGGGGCTGTTTTTTTCAGTGTAAACTTGCACCAGCTGTACTGTCTTCTATTGTGGAGTTGCATCTATTGCAAATATCAACGAATTTATGAACTACCTAACATTTAATTACTTTTTTCTCAGGACAAAGAATCACCAGTCTTTTCCAGCCCGACGACTGTGGCATTTTTTGGTAAAACAGGAAGTTCTCCAGGAGACTTTAATTCGTTATATCTTCACCAAGAAAAGGAAGCAGAGCGAGGTGAGCTGCTTGCGTCCTACATTTTGTCTTTTTTCTTCTTTTATATTAGGGCCTATGCTAAAATCAGACATTGTTTTATTATTTGTTAATGGCGATATAGACCATCATTTTTACTTATTCCTTCCTTGCACACATCCCCTAATGTGCTCACTAGATTGGCTCAAATGTAAAAGTTAATTTTCATGGGAAGTACGTTTTTAAAGATGATCTTCAAAGCACGTAGAAATTCAAATATGCTAATTCAGAATCTTTATTTCTTAGTTTTACTTATTCCTTTGACAGCATATGTAGTTTACCCATTGTGAATACTGCCAGACATCTGGAGATAAAAGCTGATAGGGTGTCAAAATAAATGTCTTGTTTGTGAGGCCCACACATCCGCCATATCCCTTCATTGTTACACTTACACTGAGAAGTACCCACTGAGCATTTATCTGTTGCTGTTATTCTTGTCAGTATCATTGCTTTGACTTTTTCAGACACCTTTAATCCAGTACAGGATAGTTCACTGGTGTGCTGTCTTGAACTGATCCGTAGAACCCAACCGATATGGGATTTTGGGGGGGCGATACCGACATTGGGGGCTGAAAAATAGGAATCTGGCTGGGAGTAGCACAGAGAGACATGCAGGAACAGCGACAGAATCTCCACACAGCAAAAATCTAATATATCAGTAACATATTGACTGATATTGATTAGTCTGTGATGTGCCATAATTGGCCCGCCAGTAAATTGGTTGGTCTCTGCTGCCTAGTATGATTTCATGCCCATTCAAAACGGACATACCCCCCCCCCCTGCATGTCTGTGCCTTCACCACAGAATTCAGAGTATATTATATGCATCAAAAGTCAGCCTTTTGATTTTCTTTTTTTCATCCCATGTTTTATTTTTCTGTCCTGCGTGCATGTGTTTTGTGTTGTACTGTGTTGTTGGTGTGTTCTGTGCCTCCATGTGTGTTGTGTAGTCTGTAGAGAACCATATGGACCATGTAAGCCCAATCTGCATAGCTGGAGCTAGCAGTCTGAATAAGGTAGTATCACCTAGTATCCTGTCCCTGATTGGTTGGGGCAGTCCCTGCATAGCCAAGCTTGAGGGAGCAGCTATATTATGCTTTTACACATTTATTGAATACAATTTTGATTAGATTAATCTAGTCTCATCTCCAGCTTGGTTTCACAGGGGCTGCTCCTGCGGTTATAGAAGCATAACAAGTACTCAAGGCTAATCTATCACATTTCTGGGATGTGTTTGCTTTCCTCTGAATTAACGTCTCATCCAGTCCCTACCAATTAAAGAAGGATGTCCTTTTTTCTCACTTTTTTGAAGGCAAAAGCATCAAAACCCTCAAATCTTGTGGTACACAAAATAAGTTTACTTATAAAATATTAATAATACTTTTACTTGCATGCTCACTGTCAGGACTGTATGCTACTTTTGCAGGGTTTCTCTGAGGAAACCAAACCACTTCTGACTTAAATGTGCACCCATTACAGATTTTTCTTTCACTGCATTTTCTCTGGGAATGTGGTTCTTCTCCATACTACTTTTCACATACAATTGAGTTATAGTAAAAGGCTGGTTGTCCATCGTACTTCCTAATTAACTAATGTTCCTAATAAACAACGTTTCTGATAACTCGGGCTTCTAAATGACCACTACTTAAACATTCTCTATCTGCTTTTTTCACTTATCCAGGTGGAGGCAGATCTGGGTTATCCAGGAGGCAAAGCAAAAATCATTCACAAGGAGTCTGACATAATCATGGCATTTGCAATCAACAAGGTAAGATGGGGGACATATACGTAGATAGGTTATGTTTGGTTGACGATTACATGCAATATACTGATTTCGTATTTGACTTCAGCCACCTTCATGTGATATCGTGCTTGGTATCAGTCAAAGACAAAAGGGTTCGTTTTTTTTTTGTTTGTTTCTTTTTTTTTTTTAAATAGGATATGCAAGCTAGATACAGTACGTACATGAGCTAAGAAGCATAGCGTGTACAGCACCAAACAACGCAGCCTTTGACCTCACCTACTGTACCTCAGATATATTTGGTGAAATATCCTAATCGATAAAAGATTTGACCATACAACAAAAAATGCCCCAAAATTTTAAGATCTTTCAATAACGGAAACTGTTAGACATTTCAAAATGGGGGCAAGTAGAAATCACACAAAAAGGTGGACATGTATAAATTCAACCATCTTCATATACTTATTTATTATTATATATTTATACTTTTTCTTTAAAGTTGCAGGAAACCCTTACCCTTCCCTTCCTAACTTTCTCACACTTTTCCCAGGCTAACTCTAATGAAATAGTGCTGGCCTCCACCCATGATGTCCAGGAGGTGGATGTGTCTACGCTAGTGGCTGTGCAGCCCTACACCTGGATAGGAGAGGATTTTGATAAAGAATCACGCAGGTCTGATGGATATTTATTTGTGTAAAAATATTTTATTTCTATGTCAAAATAGTCAGACTTGTGCTTTGCTTTCTAGCTCTGATGACATTGACTACCGATCATCTCACACCAACATTGCCCAGGCCAGCTCTGTCCCGTTTGCACCACCACAGATGCCCGTCTCTGCATCGATGCCATGGCTTGGCAGTGGACAGACGAGCATGGGAGCCAGCGTGGTACAGACTCCCAAACACACACCCACTAAAATATCCATCCTTTCTACTCTATATCACTTACTTTGTGTGGTCTGGTTGTGGCATAACACTAGACTAGCCTAAATGAGTACTCATCAGACACATTGTAGAGCAGGGGTTGGCAACTCGCTTCTCAGGATCTGCTGTTCAACCTCCTTGCTGAGGCTTGAATATTTTATTTAACACCCAAGTGGGGAAAATGCACAAATTCAATAAGTCTGTGAATGCATCCTGGTTTCAGTTCTGACTAGTGATTGGATGAGCAAGGGAAAGTGAGGCGAAGCTAGTTTGTGCCTGCCTGTGTGCATTCAGCTACTCGCAAGACATCTGTTTTCCACTGTGGTAACATAATCATTAATGCCAAAAAAGAAACAAGCACTAAACATTTTGTGAAATGTAGTAATTTCTTAGAAAGTAGGCCAACACACGCGTAACAGTGGTCCTCCCTATAGTCCAGCCCCGCACACGCTGGCCTCGAACCAGCATCCACATATGTCCTGAGAGTTAAATCGAGCAGCATTAGCAAGTCAGCTAAAGGAAAAAAGGCTGTCCATTCACATTTCTGAAGGCATCAGGTAGTGACTTTTAACCAACATACTATCACAACCCCACATAGTTAGCCTCCGTTATAAATGCACATTCTAATTCGGCTCTTGCGTTATGTTGTTGAAACAGATACAATTAAGAATTGTTTACCATTGTTTATATTAAGAAGGTTTATGAACTGTTATTTTCTGCAGCTCCAGACTGTTTTTCTTTAGCGGAAGAGGGGGCAAAATGACTCTTTTTTTATTGTAGGTTGCCAACCACTGCTTTACAGAAATACAGTAAAACCAACCTCATTCACATCTACAGGCAATTTAGCGACACATACATGTCAAAAATAGGAACCTTTTTGTTGGGACACGGTGCTTACACCATCACACACAATTCATCTGAAAGGTTTATATGTGCAGTTCCGCATCAACGCCACCAGGGGGGAAACTAAGCTTACTTGTGGAAGCAAGAGACCCCATTTTGAAGCAGCAGGAATGTGTCTTTACCTAACAAAGATGATAACAACTGCAGATCATTTCATTAGTGCTGCTAAATGCGTTTCCTCACCCTGTCTACGATCATGACATATTTTCAGAAAATGTAGTATTTTTAATTTATTATCTTTGTTGTGCAAAACTTAGCCATGCCGCCTAAACAGCTGGCCTGCTGAGTCTATGAGGGCTGATACAGTGTGGTAACGTGTTTGCATCTTTCAGATGGACATACACATAAACACAGATAGCACGCACTCGCAGCCGCTTGCCCAAGGTGCAGCTTTGCGTCATTCTTACACACAGCCAGGGTTCTCCCTGTACCAGCCATATTGATAAATGTGTACAGTGTAAATAATACACACAAATCAAGATTTATCACAGTCTTCGATGCACATCTCAAAATACTTCCTGTGTCTTAACTTTTTCAGATCATGAAGAGGAATCTCAATAATGTCAAGAGAATGACATCCCATCCAATTTATCAGTATTGTAAGTATCTCTTTTTCTATGTGCTCTCACCAGATTTTAATAGGAATTTGGTGAGCCACTAGGCACCATCAGCGGCCATGTTTGCTGAGTGTGCGATGTAGGGACACATTTGATTGGTTAGACAGTTGACATGCATGTTGGAGCACTACTCGGACAAATTCGATTTGCGAAAATGATAATTGCCCAAAATGGGAGGGAAAGTTTCGGGGATTGTTGATTTTCTGAAAATTCAACATTATAAAGTCCTTGGGGCAGTGACGGATTCTGGCACGTGAATTGTGTACAAACTAACAATCCGGCATTGCTGAAGGGAAGCAGTGAGCCCCTGCCTAGAAAAAATGGCCCCATTAAGTGTTATTGTGTCTTTTCAATCAGTAGTGACAAATGTTAATCTATATGGGGAATTAGCCGAAAGGAGGTGTTGCGCTGGGCTCCAGGCTGATGAGCCTCATTCACTAGTGCGACGCAGTGTTTGGCTCTGGTGGTGGAGTGTTCCTGGTTCCCTACAACTGTCTTGAAGTATCCTTACAAATATTGAACCTCACATCGCTCCTGATACTGTCATCAGTGTGTGAATGTACTGCCCTTTGATGGTATTTATACAACCACTATTAAAGGTGTTTTGACTACTTTAAAGGTAGTGCAATCACAAAAACGCCACTCCACAATTTTTATTTAGCATTTGACCTTGGTGTAGGTTTGTACGGTATTCTACTGAGTTTTACAGCATTTTAAGTGAAGCCCATTTATCATGTATTGTAAACCTCACACATGCAACATGGTAACTATACTATAGATACTTTGAGCTGGGAACGCAATCATTTGCCACCAAATATCTAAATTATAAGTAAATGAAAATAATGATGTATACATTATAGAATACATTACAATCTTGAAAACAGCTACTTGTTTCAAGCCAATGCACAGCCAGGCATCACAAGAGTGCAGTCAACTTGGCATGTGTCTACAAATGTGACTGTGCTTGTATGTAAGACATGACAGGGGCCCAGGATGGCAGTGTGAGAATGTTCGAATGGAACAGACCTCAGCAGCTCATCTGCTTCAGACAAGCAGGCAATGCTCGAGTCACCCGACTCTATTTCAACTCCCAGGGCAATAAGGTATGCACACACATGCATACACACACATTTTTCATCCTCTCTGTTTTGTCTATAGATGAAGTTGTTCTGTGTCTTCTAGTGTGGAGTCGCTGACGGTGAGGGATTCCTCAGTCTGTGGCAAGTCAACCAGACATCCTCCAACCCCAAACCCTATCTGGTGAGGTCATCCCTCAACTACCTCATTGCATTTCACCAACACCAACATGCATGTCACTGGAGGCAAAAAAAAAAGACATTCGCCAGATCTATTGTGTGTGTGTGCGATATTATGGTAGAGTTGGCAGTGCCACACGAAGACCTGTGGAGATTTTGCTTTCATCACATCCTCAAGTCTCATCGCCACAGCCGGACAGTCAAATGATAACAGGTCTACCTCAAGTTCTTGTTTGACTAGAACTGCTCTTTATATTTTTAGTACAGAGTGATAAAACTGATATTGTTTTTCCACAGAAACGTGTGTTTGTGGGACACTCTGATTTCACCCAGCAATACCATGGTGCACGGTAGGAATTTCCAAATGTTCAATATGTTTTCCTCATATATCAAGTTATGCTCTATTAATTTTAGATTGGTCTTGTCTCTCCCTTCAGCTTTTCCATGCCATGAGAACGGGGCCACTGTGCTGCAGTATGCGCCTAAACAGCAGCTGCTGATCACTGGAGGCAGAAAAGGCTTTGTGTGTGTGTTTGACATCCGCCAGAGACAGCTGCTCCACACTTTCCAAGCCCATGACTCCGCCATCAAGGCGCTTGCACTGGATGCCTTTGAGGATTTCTTTGTCACCGGCTCTGCAGAGGGCAACATGAAGGTGACACATTCTATATGTTAAGACATTTTTAAACCATTTTCCAATGTTGACTTTGATATATGACCTGTATAATTCAACTGATATGTTAGAGTGTGAATAAGACTGGACGTCACTTACATTCTGGGGCGGTGAATTCGGAACAGAATAGAGGACAAGAAAAAAAAATCATGGAAATCACTGCTGTAGTTGTTGCATATGTTGCTTACCAATGAAATAATAGTGACTGGGGACTGAACTAATTTGGCTGTGGCCACCATTGGTCACTCTCTGCTCAAAAGGTTTCAATTAATCAACACATTGCTGCTTTGTACAACATCATGTTGAAAATGGATTTGAATATTTTAGTAGCTAAAAGAGGGGAGTAGGGGGGTGATCTTTCAATACATAAGCTGCATTAGCTTGCAGAAAACGGGTGGTTTTTGACGGTAACCACACCCCTAGCTTTATGGACGCTACTGCTACCTGCAGTGCAAATCAATGACATTGAGTCCATGATGACAGAAGATGTAATAATAAAAGAGATACCTTTATTGTTGAGATGTTTTTTTATGTGACAATAGTCCATCGTACTGCCGCTAATGCCAAGGTGCCAAGAGTCTGACTTTCAGATGTACTGACTGTACTCTCATCTTTCTCCAGGTATGGAAACTAGCTGGCCATGGTCTCATGCACTCCTTTGGCAGTGAGCACGCAAAACAGTCCATCTTCCGCAACATCGGCGCCGGAGTCATGCAGGTGGAAACCCGGCCCGGTAACCGCATCTTTACCTGCGGTGCAGATGGAACCTTGAAGATGAGGGTACTCCCTGACCGCTACAACATCCCCAGCAGCTTGGTTGACATCCTGTAATTCCCGCATTCACCTTTGAGTGTCCAAAGAGGAAATGGGGAGGGGAGATTCACGAAAGCTTATGTAACACTTGCAAGGCATTAACCGTGTAACAGATGAGGAAAGAGCCTGTTGAACGATTTCTTTACTTTTGGCATCTTTCAGTGTTCATAAGTTTACTGTTGATCTACAGTGACAAACGGAGCTGCAAATATTGGTTTTCCCAAAGGATGAAAGCAAAAGGTAACATACTTGATTTTAAAGCTAGATTTATTGTCATTTTATTGAAGAATCTCTACTCTTAGAGCGTGTCCATAGGGAAGCTATGCATGTCCTGTTCTCGTTACGCAGTGCAATCACAGGTCTGTTGATAGTGCTCTGTAGAAGTGCTCTGGCAAAACTTTTAAAAGTGTGTAACTGTCGTCATTTTGTGCCCACAGCTGAACTCTCTTAGCATCTACTGTAACCAGCACTGCGGTTTGTTATTAAGTCAGTGGTATCCAAGTGTGAATCAAGTCGTTGGACGTTTTCTTTGATTTCATTCTTTTTTTAAACTCCTCCTTTATGCCTGGCTTTTCTCAGTCCTTATGGAAGAGTGCATTGCTGATATAGTGACAACCCCCTCCCACCCCACCCCGCCCAGTCCCTTCTATCTTGGACTACCCCGGTAACACACACTGACCTGTCTTGGTTTGGCCTTGTGCGCGTGTGTATGTGTGTATGTGTGTATGTGGATGTGTGTGTGTGCTCCTGTGTCTGCTCTCAAATGCCTGTTTGTGTGGCAGCCTCACTGCTAGAACATTCCTGTTTGGGAAGATGTGTTTTACTCTCGTGACTGTGATTTCAGTGTTTCCATCTGTCTGGTCCCAACATTAATGCCCCCCTCCCTCCCCACAATGGAAACACAAAATTTTCACTTCTAGTTTTGCACAAGATTATCTTGATGATCTTTATTTTTGTCCCAGTTTTTTAACAGTTGAATTTTATTTAAATTATTTATGTGTTGTTTGTGTCTGTTTGGTTGACCATTCCTTTGTAAAACTATTTAACTTAATGCCTTTTATGTTAGGAATGTAAGGGGTTTTACTTGACTGGGAGATGTGCAACACAGTCTTGTGTGTAAGTGTATGTTACCTTGCTAGTTGTTTTTAACCGTTTCATCCATAAAGAATAGATATTTGAACTCTAACCATGAAGACACTAAAGGTTTTATTTCAAATAAATAGGTTATTGAAGAAGAATCTGTTAAATACGAATGAATGTCTGGCTTTATTTGGCCTAGTAGTCAAATGTTTAAAATAGTTTAATATATAAATTCTATACATATATATATATATATAATATATGAAATATCACAGCAGCTTGTACAAACATGAAAGCATTTCTTTATTTTTGGTTTGTATCATACCAGCTGAATTAGTTGTAACTTTTGTTAGGTGTGTGTGTAAGGTATTTATTAAACAAATTTGTGTTTCTCTCCCCTCTTTCCGCCCACTATGTGTATTGTACGTGTTTTACCAGTGGCCCTACTGGTGTCTGGTGTGTGTATATGTGTGTGTATCAGTGTGTGTGCATGCACAGCAACACAAAACTAGTATCACGGGCAGGTGCTTGCAAGAGTACCAGTGCCAGAAAGAAAGAACAGGTCATGGTTGGAGATTTACCTTTGTAAAGTGAATAAATTATTTTTATTTCATTGGGGTGATTTGGTACTGTTATTTGTTGCTTGCTTCTTTCACTAGAAATACGGTACAGTATTTGCTCATATAGTTACTGGCTGTTGATTTACTCAACTGCAAAGGGGACCGGGAATTAAGAGTTGATTTTGTACAAACACATTCATAAATATACTAATCATAAATATACAGGGTTAATGTGGGCTAAATGCATTCAAAAGACTAAGTGCTGTTGTTTTGGTTAGCAACAGAACTTTTTCTGTGTGGGGGTAAAATGGAGGTAAATATTTGAGGAGGTACTCTTGTGTGCCAATAAATGAGACAAGGCAGCTGTTAGATCGGAGGGCACTCTTTGAGGAAATATGGTAATGTTCAATCACAAAAACAAAAGCATACATATATACAGAATATAGAGTAAAATCATGCAAAAAGTTCGATATAAATTATAGGAAAACAGTTGTAATATGCATTGTACATTGGGAATACAGCACTGTACTTTTTACACTATTGTTTATAAGCTGATTGAAATCACATAATTTCTACGAACTACTTACTCTATAACGTCATTTGGTAAAGATTGGGAGTTTGGTTATCAGCCTTTCTCTGACCTGCAGGTCATCACTCATCAGAGATGAAGTGGACCACATAGAGCTTCACATAACTGTTATCCCACACATACAGATGTCTATCCTTGGGACTGTAGGAGAGCATAGCCAGCACTCCGCCTGGAGGCCTCAGGTCAAAGGTTACATTAACCGGTTTGCCCTTTAGTAAATCATAAGCAAAGGTGACCCTTGTGTCCTTGGTGTCTGTAACGTACAGAACCCCGCAGGCAATGAAGGCGTTGCCGGCCTTGGTGCGGGGATACGTGGTGTTGATGTGGGAGGTGATGGAGAATGTCTTCTGGTCCAGCTGGGCCACCACAATGCTCTCATCCACACTGGAGGCAAAGATCAGCCACAGGCCATTCTCATCCGCCGCCAATTTGAAGTATGTCTTAGAGTTGTGCAGCAGATAGGCCAGGTTGTGGTAGAGAGCATTGTCTATGGTGAGTGTGTGAAGCCTCTTGGAGTGAAAGTCAAATCTGTCACAAAATACAACCAAAGAGAATTTTGTGACTATTTACAAAAAAGGGGGGCCTGTTTTCATTGCATGTAAACAGTTGAGAAGAAACTGTAATTAGTCTCTGTCTAAGTATCTTACCTGGCAATACTAGATGTGCCAGCAATTTGATAGTAGAAGGAGCCATTGTGCACCGTGTGACCACAGCCTTGATAGAACTTTCTAACATTCACTGTGTCACTGTTGTTGTATTGGAAAGAAGCAACGTTTTGATATTCCTTCAACACACGACCTGCGATCAAAAAGATTTAATTCCTCCTCAAACTGAAAGCATCGTGTTCAAAGTGTGTGCAACATACCCGAAAAGTGTTCTGCAACCCATATGCGTTCATCGTTGAGCAAAGCGGTGTCTTTCATCCATGTGCCAAATGTGTTCTCCATCTTTGTCACATTTCTGGGGTTGATCAGTGACTTTATTAGGCACTCTGATGGGAATTACAAAAAAGTACAATTTTCATCCCACGAAGTTCCGATTTTGTATGCTGTCTTTAAACACACCGTTGGCCTTAGTTGCCTTCTCATGGGCTTTACTTGCACCCTTTGCAAATGATGTCTCATCATTTGGTATGGAATATAGTTGTTCTGGAAGAGAGATTTATTCTGTTTTAATTGTCTTAATTGCTAATTGCAATGTAATACATCTAAACATGATATATATTAAGTTTTCTAAGCTATCAATATACCCTCACCCATTGTCTGAGCTGCCTGTAGGTGGGCTCTGTGGTGTCTTGTTCTCAGGGGTCCAGGGGGTCCAGGTGGCCCCATGGGCCCAGGAGGACCAGGAGGACCAGGAGGACCTGTACAAAGAAACCTGATGATGTATGACATCACAGCGCAGGATCGTGACATCACCACTTACCCTCGATGATGACATCATTGGAAGCTTGGCCGTTCTCTCCAGGGGGTCCAGGCTCTCCACGGTCTCCTTTTTCTCCTGGTTCTCCCTTTTCACCTTGAAGTCCTGTGGACCCAAGACTGTGCTCAGCCATTCAACACATTTATTATTATTCATAAAAGTATTGCGACAGCTGGCAATTGCCACCAGAAGTATAAAATATGGAGTTCTGTATGAGGTTTGATAGAAGATGTAATGGTAATGTATCATAGGCTGATCAGAGAACTGGCTATTTACATTTCTGTGTTTGAGTGGCTCAGTAGAATGATTCCTGGTGTTAATTCGGTTCAATGATTTGTTTGCACTCTTCCTAACCTCTCTTTCCTCGTTTGCCATCAGCACCAGGAATCCCATCAATCCCAGGAATGCCATCTGTACCATTAATACCAGGCATCCCGTCCACACCCGGCAGACCTACAGTGTCACATAAAGATGAACTCAAAGTATCCAGGTACTTCACCATGAAACCAGTTTTACACAAAAATTCCACTCACCGGGGGGTCCTGGGGGCCCTGCAAAAGACAGTTTAGGGTATTACGACATATGATGTGACATTTGGAAGGTGAAAAGTGAATACAGTAGCTTATGTCAGACTGTACCAGCTATGCAGACACCCTGGGTGCTGTTACAAATGTCGATCAACAATTTAATCTGTAAAAATGATTGAATTCAAGTAAGAAAATGCATCATTTGTTACAGGGGTCATACGTAGGTGTTATTAAAATAAGGTGTATGCCATCATACCGGCACCATGGAGTAAGTCAGCATCGTCATCATGTCATCCTGCACATACTCCTTGCGGTAATGATGCTTATGATGCTGCTTGTGCTTCCGATTATGCTTTGTCTTTTCCTCTTCTCCAACTTCCTGACTGACCTCCTGCTGATGGAGCTCCACATCTTTCTCCTGGTAAACCTCTTTCTCCAACTCCCTTTCCTCCAGCCGATCGAGGTCCTGCGCATCACTCCTCTTATTCCTGGAGTACTGATACTGTGGCTTCTCAGAGTTCCTCTGCATCCCTGCTCGTTCTCTAGGCACCCCCTGGAGAAACTCCACCACTGAGCTCTGCTCCACCTCTACCAGCCTGGCCCCTGTTTGCTCCAAAATGATGTGCTGTTGGTTCTGCTGGATCAGGAGCACCAAGAGACCTACAGAATTCAACACCGCCACAACACAGGTCCCGTATAGAACCATTCGCTGAGTGCGAGTCATACTGGGTGTCGGGATCCACATGGTTAGCACGTCACCGCCTTTTCTCTTGGGGTCACCCATACACCTCTGCATCAGAAGATTTAAATCCCAATTTAGGAATGAATGAAAAATGTCAAAAGGGACAAAAAGCCACAAAAGAGTCGTCCTTCCTTTCAGTAATGATAGTGTTTGCTCCAAAGAGAGTCCAGTGAGTCAGTGTGGTTCATTGGAGGGTTGGCTGGTAAATACAGTGCCTGTTGTGCTGCTCGCCTAGTGGGTTGTGTGTACATGCAAACCAGTGATGTAGGAGTAGGCATTACACAATCTTGAGGGCTTGTCTGTGAAGAAACCCCCTGCCTGTTCAGTCACCTGATTTATATTCAACAGTCCATTCTAGGGCATTGCCGTGGGCAGACACACACACACACACACACACACATACATATAAAAGCACTCACTACAGTACATAATAATACATTGAACCAGACAACAAGTCATTCATGTCTACCGTGCATCTGCTTAATGCATACTGACGATGGTGATGAATGAATGCAATATTAGTAAGTAAACTGGTCCCATCAATATGTGTCATCATCACTTTTCCAGCAGTCAGTTCATGCCCTCAGCCCCCCAACCCCCTGCATTTTTCTCCCACTGGCACTCGTCCTTGTCACATCCTCGCAGCTTCCATCCACCGACTTGCTACAATGACCTGTTTCCATTGCTTCAATTTAGAGCGGAAATGTGACATTTCTGCAGGAAAAGTGACAAGTCTGCCAAAGTTGCTGGAGGCCTTGAATGTATCCTTGACGGGGAAAGACTGGCTACTGCCTCTTGGGGTGGCAGTATAATGGATTTGCATAGAGCGTGTTTAGACAGCTTATTAACCTTGTGAATGCATGTGACTTCATATAAGTTATGTCTGTACTGTGATTCTATTCCCCACAATGCATCACTCCTACTTAATCTTGTCGACTCAAAGAGAAACATTACTGTTAGTTCCAGGTCCTGGCCTCTGTGGAGCAGACTTGGTATTCTTGCCTTAAGCTGTAGGTCAGTTGTTGACCATCTTGAATCACTCCAGGACATGTGTGTGCACACATTCCTGGATTAAGAGCACATCAGAAGCCTCCGCTTTGTTGCCTTTTCATTCCGTGTGCTTTGAGACAGTCGATGCTGAGGGTAAAAGCATGAAAAGAGCAAACATATCGTGCACCAGACTCTGATTGCGTGCCTCTGTGGGGAGTAGGAAGCAGAACATGCATCTCAAAGTGATTTTTTTACTTTAGGATATACCCAATGTGGACAAAAGTATTCAGACACCTTGACATTTCAAGAAAATTATGGAAATAAAATTTATAAAAGTATGTTCTTCCACACCAACTCATCCATGCATACCTTTTGGTATCTTGCATTGCACACTGGTGTAAAATCATATCTCTCCTCAATAGGCTTTTTCCATACAGTGTAGCTGTAAAGCATGCAACTAAATCCAATACAAGTCCAATATGTAGTGCAATTCCTGGCCTGCTCTGGTACCTCCTGCTCCTTCCCTGAGATGCAGCTGTCGTCCTCACAAGCTGCCTTATCTTCCCCCAAACACAGGCTGCTGTCAGACTTGCTGCTTCAGATCAAGGACATAAGGTTTTGCAAGACTGTTGGTGTTTTAGTATTGTAAATTATACACAGACGGTCATTGATGTGATAGGAAATCAGCTTCATTGAAATCGAAAGGTAATCAAGTGGTGAAGCTATAATAACATGCTGCCTCAGGTCTTTACTTTCAAATTCATATCATATTTCTTTTGTGTCTTCTCGAAGAAGGTGTCCAGAGTCTAGCCCTGTCATTTGCGGACTGCGGATCATTTTTGTTAGCCCACAAGTAAAATGAAACACATGAAAACATCACAAAGGATGAACAGAACCGCACTGAAAACAAAAATAGAAACAAAAAAGTCACAAACAGTTGCAATATTGAATGTTACAAAACTAACTTATGTAGAACTTTAAGATTTACACTTAGTCCCTTGTTTATCACCGGAAAACCCAACCATCCTTTTGCGAAGTAGGAGTTCTTGTTTATAAAGGAAATATTTTCATAGTTAGAATACAGAAAACCTGTTTACGACATTCTAAATATTTTTTTAAACATCATTAGAGCCCTCTAAATTTGAATTAACATCCCTATAGTGACCTTTGCACTCTTATTATCCAATATTGTAAGCAAAATAAGAGTAAATAAACCATTTAAGACATAAGATTTATGTTTGTGTGTGTTGCAATAAACGTGTTCCCTGGAGGAGCTGAGTGTTGGGTGGATGTCGGGAGTTGAGAGTTTAGTTTTGGCTTGGCGTGGGTTACGTACAACTGCAACAGCAGCCCGAGTTTTTATTTGGGATTTTTATTAGGGATCGTTGTGTCTATGGGTGATATATTTCAAACCTGTGAGAAAATGTCGATCAAGTCACTGGCGATCAAGTCTGGCATTTGTGAGTCAAAGAACATTACAGTAACATTACTGACACCTAGTGACCAATGTAGAATATTACGTATTCATTGCATCTCCTGAAATATGCTTATATTTTGACTGGTAATAAGCTGTATTCAACCAAGAAACAGCATGATTTATGAATTAAAACATGTTTGAAAAACCGTGATAACTTTTAACCATGAAGTGGTGAAGGATAACTGTATTATTGATACATATTACTACCAGAATAGTTTTTTTCCCCATAAAATGTCAGAATATGTGTCATTTTATATTTGTGGATATGTGAAAAGACACATGAAGGTGGTGCCAAACAACTTCTGAGTCAGAGCTTTTCTTCCAGTCACTTACATAAAGCATTGACTTGTAGAAATGGGGCCATGACAACAGTGGAAACAAAACCACGCTAGTGACAAAGACAAATGAAGATAGATAGATTCACCACAACACACAGCCTCCAAACAAGGTTAGATTAACATCTGGTCAGGAGAAGCATTGTTCTGCTTAATCATGCAAAACAATCTGGGCCTCTGACATCGTACAAAATGTTGTCATCACATCAGGACCTCAGCACACAGTTGGCCATTTGAACCGAGCACATTCTTGGACGAGAGTGGGCGATGTGGACAAGAACAGACAAAAGCGTTCTTCTCCTCAGCAGCAAGGGCTTTGTCACTGCAACTTTTGCAGTCACCATGAAAATAAAATAAAATTGATTCTTCTGCCAACTACAGCCACACTAATGAACATATAAATATATATATATTTTTTAATTACAGTTTAAATTAAAATAAATGACAATAAAGGCTGCACGGCGGTCGAGTGGTTAGCACGCAGACCTCACAGCTAGGAGACCAGGGTTCAATTCCACCCTCGGCCATCTCTGTGTGGTGTTCTCCCCGTGCATGGGTGGGTTTTCTCCGGGTACTCCGGTTTCCTCCCACATTCCAAAAACATGCTAGGTTAATTGGCGACTCCAAATTGTCCAAAGGTATGAATGTGAGTGTGAATGGTTGTTTGTCTATATGTGCCCTGTGATTGGCTGGCGACCAGTCCAGGGTGTACCCCGCCTCTCGCTCAAAGACAGCTGGGATAGGCTCCAGCACCCCCCGCGACCCTCGTGAGGAAAAAGCGGTAGAAAATGAATGAATGAATGAATGACAATAAAAGCTGAGAATTATGGTATCTTTGTCATAACAGAATGCTAACCTGAATATTGGGTCAAGAAAGGAATATTGATTTGTGTTCTGCACATGTTCCATTCGAAAAAGGACTCTTGTGTCTCTGCACGTAATGCAAACAGTTAAATATATCATATGCCTACTTTTGTTTAAATAATTATTGCACACTTTCTGTAAATCCTATAAACTATACATTCCCCTTCTCATCTATCACTGTGTTTGTCTGCTATATGATATATTTAACTGAAATGGCTGATCATGGATGCCCAAACATTTTCATACTACTGCACATACAAATACACATACATTCAAAAGCTAGTACCCCCCCATTGCAGTACTTAACCATGACAGGCAGCACCTTTAACTCACAATAATTTGAGAGTTTTCCAAGCAGAGTCGTTTGATGTTCAAAAGCAAAGCCCAACTTCTTCTCATCAGTTAAATGTCAAATACAGCAAGGACGCTCGCCTGAATCCAAGCCTCAAGGTTACACATGTATTGTTTACCTTTTCCCACTTGTGTTGTGGCTTTTGCGTTGCCCTGACCTGGCGTATAACCAGCTTAGACAGCCTATAAAGAGGAAGCTCTGCTGGTGCTGCTGCAGCTTTCATTCATTGCGTTTTTGAGGTGTGTCTAATAGACTTTACCTTCTTATGGAGCTGATCTCTGCTTGTGAACAGGCCATGTCTCCGCTAGACTTGGATGCAATAGTGACAGAACTGGCCCCCACTTCCCAGAATGAAACCGTGGGGGCAACAACTGGCATTTCTGTGGCAACCAGAACTCTGCTTTTACTCGTCTGTCTCCTCCTGGTGGCCTGGAGCCACACGGAGAAACAACAAATACCAGGTGGGTCATCTCAAACAGCGTCCACACACACAGCCCAGTATCAGGGTCTCACATTGACTGGCAATGTTTTTGACCATAGGTCCATCTTTCTGTTTGGGACTGGGACCTCTTCTGTCATATGTGAGGTTCATCTGGAGCGGTATAGGCACAGCCAGCAATTACTACAACAACAAGTATGGCGACATAGTCCGAGTTTGGATCAATGGAGAAGAGACGCTCATTCTCAGCAGGTTAGCTCTCTGACTTGACTCTGAAGATGGAAAAGGAATTGGTAAATATTCCAATGTGTGTGTGTGTTTTTTTCTTCACCAGGGCATCAGCAGTGCACCACATTCTAAAGCATGGACACTACACCTCACGTTTCGGAAGCAAGTTAGGGCTCAGCTGCATCGGGATGAATGAGAGAGGCATTATCTTTAACAACAATGTCACTCTGTGGAAAAAGATACGCACCTATTTCACCAAAGGTAACGCTAGCAGACATTCATTTGATTTGGGGATAAAGGATACAAAAGCTAACCGTGACCTTCTGCTGCAGCCCTGACAGGCCCAGGTCTGGAGCAGACCTTGGATGTTTGCATTTCATCTGCACAAAACCATCTGGACTACCTGGGGGACACTAACATGGAGACAGGGGCAGGCGATGGACTGGCACATGTGGACGTCCTCAGTCTGCTGCGCTGCACTGTGGTTGACATCTCCAATAGACTCTTCTTGGGTGTACCGGTAAATGGTGAGTGTGCTAGTTTTATATTATGGCTCTAAGTTTGTCTAATGCAGGGGTCTCAAACACGTGGCTCGCAGGACACTAGTTTGAGGCCCCCGCCTTGATATGAAAGTTTAATGTTAGTGCGGCCCGTGCAAGTTTGATACGGATGCTGTATGGTATCATGTATCCAGAAAAAATTATTACGTTTGATTAATGTTCATGTTAAAGGTTAAATAACTGTTAATAGTTATCCTCCCTATCTGTGTGGAAGTGGTAAGTTTTTGGCTATTTAAGTTTAAAGGAAATAACTTGAAGGCTACCGTTTAGGTCGCTAGCTCTCTAGTTTGCGAGTTAGCATGTGTCACAAGACCCTGCAGTTGCACAATATGTTGTAAATAAAAAGAGTATAAATGTGACTATAGTCGTGTTTTGTCATGTCTACAGGGCTCTAATAATGCTTTGTTCATTTTAATCTGAAAAAAATAATTTGTCTACCCACCAACTATATGTGGTTTCTTAAGTTTTTATTATTTGCCGTTTTATTGTTATTATTATATTTATTTATTTATTACTGATTGAACTTATTTTGTGTAGAAAAATAAAAAGTAAGATATTTGAGAACAGTGGAATGTTTTATCAGTGCTTTTCTTGTCGAAAATCGAAACCAAAGCAAAGTTTATTCATTTTTCTATTTTTAATAAATGCGTTTTTTGGGGGGTTTTTTTGGAAAACCTGATGCGGCCCAGTTTCGCCCAGACCCTAGCTCCAGTGGCCCCCAAGTAAATTGAGTTCGGTCTAATGCTTCTCTAATGTTCTTGGTTTTCCAGAGAAGGAGCTGCTGCAGAAGATTTTAAAGTATTTTGACACATGGCAGACCGTCCTGATCAAACCAGACTTCTACTTTAAGTTGAGTTGGATCCATCAGAGACACAAAGCAGCCGCGTGAGTCCTCTGATTCTGTTACAATTCATATTTACATGCACAACAATGTCTTGTCGATTTACACTGCTAATTTTACAGTCAGGAGCTCCAAGATGTCATTGGGTGCCTTGTTGAGAAAAAAAGGAGAGAAATGGAGCAGGCAGATAAACTGGACAAAATCAATTTCACGGCAGAGCTCATATTTGCACAGGTGAGAATGAGAACTGCCTTTTGTGTTGTTCTGTGACGTCGCCTCACTTGTCAAAGTAATTCTTTAGTATATTTCAACCATCCTTAACAAAAGTACATTGAAATGCACCACATGTTTCTTCATTCATTTTCTACCGCTTATCCTCATGAGGGTCGCAGGGGTGCTGGAGCCTATCCCAGCTGTCTTCGGGCGAGAAGTAGGGTACAACCTGGACTGGTTGCCAGCCAATCACAGGGCACATATAGACAAACAACCATTCACACTCACATTCATACCTATGGACAATTTGGAGTCGCCAATTAACCTAGCATGTTTTTGGAATGTGGGAGGAAACCGGAGTACCCGGAGAAAACCCACGCATGCACGGGGAGAACATGCAAACTCCACACAGAGATGGCCGAGGGTGGAATTGAAATCGTGTCTCCTAGCTCCGTGGCCTGGACTCACACCCACCACATGTTTATATTTACAAAATTCAACATGTCTGAAGTTAGCATGCAGCTAGGAGACCCAGGTTTGATTCCCCGCATCTCTACATGTTCTCCCTGTGTGTGCATGGGTATGAATATGAGTGTGAATGGTTGTTTGTATATATGTGCCCTGTGATTGGCTGGCAACCAGTCCAGGGTGTACCCCGCCTCTCGTCCAAAGACAGCTGGGGTAGGCTCCAGCACCCTCGCGACCCTTGTAAGGACAGAAAATGGATGGATGGATCTGGTATGATCCCCCAGTACAGTTAAACTGCATATTTTTCAGTGGCCTTTTTACTGTAGAGAACTTGTGTGCAACAATCATGTTGTCTTATCAGCATCCTGATACGCCACACTTGTGAGGTGGATGAATTATAAATGCTCACTAACACAGATTTAGACAGATTTGTGACATTTGTTTTTGAGTGATATGCCTTTTGTGTACATGGAAACATTTTGGATCTTTGAGTACAGCTCTGAAAAATTGGAGCAAAAACAAAAGTGTTGCTTATTCACATGAAGTGTTTTTCAGAACCGTGGCGAGATATCTGCTGAGAACGTGAGGCAGTGTGTGTTGGAGATGGTGATTGCAGCACCGGACACTCTGTCCGTCAGCCTGTTCTTCATGCTGCTGCTCCTCAAACAGAATCCCGATGTGGAGCTGCAGCTTCTTCAGGAGATTGACACCGTCGTGGGTGAGAAAGCTGCATCAATACTGTATGTCAGAAAATGTCCAATAAAACTTATGGCGTGACTTTGTTTGCTTGTACTGTAGGTGACAGAACCCTGCAGAGGGTTGACCTGCACAAGCTGCAAGTGCTGGAGAGCTTCATTAATGAATGTTTGCGTTATCACCCGGTGGTGGACTTCACCATGCGTCGGGCACTGTCTGATGACATCATTGATGGTTACAGGGTCCCAAAGGGCACTAATATCATCCTGAACACCGGCCGAATGCATCGCACTGAGTTCTTCCTCAAACCCGATGAGTTCAGTCTAAAGAACTTTGAAAAGAACGTAAGTAAATATTTTTATTGTTGTATAAGTTTCAACAATACTATATAGTATATACTAGATATAATATCTTTTCAAAACAAACTAAATAAATACACTGTACATCAGGGGTCTCAAACTCAATTTACCTGGGGGCCACTGGAGCTAGGGTCTGGGCGAGGCTGGGCCGCATCAGGTTCTTCCCTAAAAAAACGCATTTATTAAAAACAGACAAATGAATAAACTTTGGTTCCGATTTTGTACAAGAAAAGCTCTGATAAAACATTCCACTGTTCTCAAATATCTTACTTTTTATTTTTCTACACAAAATAAGATCAAGAATAGAGAAACTCATTCAGTAATAAATAAATATAATGATAATAAAACGGCAAATAATAAAAACTTAAGAAACCACATATAGTTGGTGGGTAGACAAATTATTTTTTTCAGATTAAAATGAACAAAGCATTATTAGAGCCCTGTAGACATGACAAAACACGACTATAGTCACATTTATACTCTTTTTATTTACAACATATTACGCAACTGCAGGGTCTTGAGACACATGCTAACTCGCAAACTAGAGAGCTAGCGACCTAAACGGTAGCCTTCAAGTTATTTCCTTTAAACTTAAAAAGCCAGAAACTTACCACTTCCACATGGATAGGGAGGATAACTATTAACAGTTATTTAACCTTTAACATGAACATTAATCAAACGTAATATTTTTTTCTGGGTACATGATACCATACAGCATCCATATCAAACATTAAACTTTCATATCAAGGCGGGGGCCTCAAACTAGTGTCCTGCGGGCCACATTTGGCCCATGGGCCGCATGTTTGAGACCCCTGCTGTACATTATTCATCTATGAAATGAAGGTGACACAGCAACAATATTCCTATGTATAAACTCAATGAGCCGAAGAGAATAAGAATTTTGTCTTCCAGGCTCCACGACGTTATTTCCAGCCGTTTGGATCAGGCCCTCGAGCCTGCGTTGGCAAACACATTGCTTTGGTGATGATGAAATCAATCCTGGTGACGCTGCTCTCGCAGTATTCCGTGTGCCCCCACGAGGGCTTGACCCTGGACTGCCTCCCACAGACCAACAACCTCTCCCAGCAGCCAGCAGCGCACCAGCAGGAGAGCGACTATCTCTCCATGACATTCTTACCCAGGAAGAGGGGACACTGGAACACTCTTTAAGAAGACACTTTTTTCCTTCTGTTATGTTTCTGTTCCCTAACATTTATTTAGTGACTGCATACATTTCATTACACTCTGCCTTGTGAATTTGGAAGTAAATGCATTTAAAATAGTTTTGACAATATTTGTCAATATTGTCAAATTATTGCATACATCTTACTGATGCTTTGTGAGGACTTTGTGGAAAATATGACAAGAATAATGGCAATAATAATATTGTGTTTTGTACATGATTAACAATTAGATTTGTTTACATGTGCACAATTCAACATCTCCACAAAAAAAAGTAGGATGAATTATATAATCCTATCGCTTTTCCATCGCTTAGCAATTACTGATCATTTCTTCACTGCTTGTTTTTTAATTATTACAATTTCCTAATAAGGAGAACAAATATATGTGAAATGAGAGTGGGTAATTTCAACCAGTGATGAAAGAAAGGGGAAAAAAAAAAAATATTTCAATGACTATAAATAACTGATCATAATAATGCAGGCCACACAGCAAGGAGACACGGGTTCAATTCCGCGCTGAGGCATCTATGTGTGGAGTTTGCATGTTCTCATCGTGTATGCCTGGGTTTTCTCCGGTTAATCCGGTTCCCTCCCACATTCCAAAAACATGCTAGGTTAATTGGCGACTCCAAATTGTCCATAGGTATGAATGTGAGTGTGAATGGTTGTTTGTCTATATGTGCCCTGTGATTGGCTGGCGACCAGTCCGGGGTGTACCCCGCCCCTCTCACCTGAAGAGAGCTTGAATAGGCTCCAGCATGCCCTCGACCCTCGTGAGGATAAGCGGGTTGAAAATGGATGGATGATCATAATAAACCAGTCCACAATGTAATCCTGCTTCTTGCCCAGTCAGCTGGGATAGGCTCCATCATTACCTGTGTGACACTAATGAGGATGATCATTGATGACAATGAATATATTAAAATAAGTAATTTAAAATACATAAATAAGTAGCAAATTATTTACTGTAAATAATACTTATATAATTATCAATATTATCAATGTTTGTGTAGTAAGCAGGCTTCTATAGTATTCAACAATATACAGTATATACATTGAGTGAGAATTAAAGCAGTATTCAACAATATACAGTATATACATTGAGTGAGAATTAAAGCAGTATTCAACAATATACAGTATATACATTGAGTGAGAATTAAAGCAGAGTAACGGTTTTGCCATAATCTTGCATTTACATATAGTGGTCAGAAGAGGGCGGTGTAACATACATTGCTATAACTCACTGTCTCCATTAAAGCAGACACTAGACACTATAGGTCTATATTAAAATATAAAGTAGATTTTTTTTTTCATTTTGTACTTTTTCCCAGTCAGAGGTCACTCCAGCTAATTTTATGCAAGATTTCTTGCAAGAAAACTTGGCCGAGAATCGTACCTTGCAGAAATGCATATCGGTCCATCCTCATGTCAACTCCACCAACACTTAGAATCGATATGACTTCAATCCTATTGTAAGTCCGGCAAACATGCTATATCTATAGTGATATTTGTGTCCCCAAATAGCTGCCTTTATTATACCATTGTCATCTTCCTTGTTTTGCTGTGTTTTTATTTTGTTATTTCAGCGGGCAATTTGGGCTTCCTGTGTTTTATTGTCTTGTGGTTCTTAAAGTTGCTTCCTTTTTCAGATTTCCTGCATTTGTTACTTTGCTTTCAAGTATGCTTGTGATGTCTTTTTTTCCCTCTGTTGACTTTGTTCTGATCTTTGAACAACATTATATACTCGGTGATGTCTTGGTGGACTTTATGATGAACTATGCTTTGTGATGTTTGGCCAACCTGCCCTGACGACTACTGCTTTACAGGACCTTTCGGAGGACATAAAGTACCAGCTCGTTCTGACAGACCTTGCGGTCTTTTCTCTTTTCTCTTTCCATCTCCAGATTTAAATTTAGAGCAAGACAACTCAGACAACATGGACATTTGACTCACTGTTAAGAGACTATGCAGCCTTACTGACGAGGGAGACCAAGCTGATACTGGACGTAAAGGATTTAGACACTTATGTTATGGATAGTACATTTAAGTCCACAACTTAACTGCATTGATGGGCTAATTGTGTGGATTGGGAATAACCCATCAGGTTAGGTCTATCTGTTATACCTGGTTTAAGACTCGTGTGGATATAAATCACTTCCGACAAAGCTGATCCATGTATATGTCCATGTTCTATGTCAGAAAATAAATATTATTCATGTTACGCGCTAACGATGGATCTGCGTGATCGATCGATAGCGCTGCGCCCGAGATGGATCCATCGTTAGACCACAAATCGATCGATGGTATATTACTGCGCCCGGGATGGATGTGTGTAGTTTGTTTAGATGCCAACAGATGGCAGCACTGAGCATTGTTACTTACAAGAATCAACAAGAAGTCGATGCATGCAAATTTCAAATCTTTGATTGTCAAGCAGTTCACTTTGTTACCGTTCTCGGCAGGGGGAGTGTGAACCCTAACCCCTAACCCTAACCCTGTCATTGTATGCAATTAGCAGATCAACGATTGTCATTATATCGTCAGTGCAGTGTCAAAGCATCGGTCTCCAGCGCAAGGCAGTTATATTCATCGTGAGCACAGAAATCGATCGATTTGTGCGCTAACAATGGATCCATCTCGGGCGCAGCGCTATCGATCGATCGCGCAGATCTATTGTTAGCGCGTAATCCACACTAATGTGCTCAAAGTTACTATAGAACTAAATAATGGGCTCAAGGGATTCAATGTAAGATCTGCATTTGAAATTACAACTCTTATAAGCTAGCATTTACCATTTATGAAGTAAGATAAGGTAAGCATTTTCTGATATGACAACAGGACAGGATACTACATGCTAGGTGTTGATTTACTTATTATTTTCTGACTATTTTCTGACCTCCAACCTCGGTCCTTGACTGTGTGGCCTAACCACACTACCACCGTGCGGCCCTTACTCCTAACCTCTGATAACAAGGCAAAGAAGACTTCAAATCTATATCCTTGTTTGTACAGCTTCTATTCAATAATTTGCTCGCTTTTCATGCAAATCTGTATAAAAATTATACAGTTGTGCAATTTGAAAAAAACCTTCCCAATTCCCAGAAAGCAATTGGTAGGGTTATGTCAATGTATTTCCTCTCACATTTTTCTCCCTGAACTTGCAAACAGATGGCGGAACAAACAAATACAATGCTCCATGATTTTTCACTTTTGTAAAATCTATTTGAATTATGATGGAAGCATATATCTACTAGAGAATCAAAAGGTCCTGTCATCTTAGTCTTCGGCGGTGAACCAGGAAGTGGCTGCCAAACACATGAGTAAACAAAGACGCTAGGTTGTGTAGAAATCCTCCCCGAGGACTCTAAGTGGGTTTCGAATAGAGGATAAGGGAATCTTAAAGAACCAAATTATAGAATTAGAACCAGATTATTTATTCCTGACAACAATACCTAATACAGACATCCGATATACACTCGAGGCTGGAGTCCTGGACCAATCAGCTTTCGCCACTGCCCTTGAACCGCTTTCATGGTGTTTCTCCTTTCGTTTCTTTGCAGGGGCATCAGGGCGTCTGGAACATTCTGCTTTTCCTTTGTTGCAAAGCAAGCTGTTATATGCGTACTCCATGTTTCCACCTTAACTGTCAGATGTCACGTGAGTCCTCTTTTTTTGTGTGGGTGCGTGTATCCTTTGTATCCAAAGTATCCTTTGTATTTGTGAGACTGTGTTTGCTTTTATCTTTAGCTAAAAAAAATGAGCAAATACCTTCAGTTGGTACACTCTCTGTGTCTAATAAGACTTGTGTTTGTTCTAATCAGTATAATGTACAGGCGGGGTGGAATCATTTTCAGTGCAATTGTAACCTTGATGGAGGTCTGTACGCTAGTACGCTACCATGGTCTTCTGTTGCGACATGACAAATTAGCCTTGGCAAGTGACGGACAGCCTTCAAAATATATTGACAGAGGGGCCTTACAGCACAAAGTTTGGAGTTATCCATGCACTCTGATGGACTGCATGCTGTTTTCACACACACAAACACACAAAGTGATAAAATCTCAAATGCCAGTGGTCGTACTGTCTCTCACTTTCAGCCCCCTTTTTGGAATACTGCTTCATTACAAGCTGCGGTTGCCATGGAAACACCTACAAGACATGGTAAACTGCAAATGTATGCATTTCTATATTGTCACTTCTGTGATATTGAAGACAACACTGTTTGTACATGGACTATTAACTTTGCCAGTATGTTTATATGAGCTGTGACAATTAGGGGGGGAATAAAAGGCAGGCCAGCAAAGGTACTGGACTGGATCGCTGCGCTGGGTAAGGCACTGGGATGGGTATGTTTATACAAGCCCCAACCCGATTAAAAACATCAGCTGATTTACTAACTGAGCTGTATTATCAAACCTAGAAGGAGAGGCAAGGAATTTACAGTTTAAAGGAAGTATCCTATTAAATAACCAATTAATCAGAGGTTAGACTGCATTCCTTAGTGAACATTTTACCAAGAAATTAGCACCAACTACCAGCAAGGTTCATAAAGATATATAAGTTTTGTATATGTTTGGTGTGGAATCATTTGTACAGATCCCTGAACTCAGCATCTCACAGATTTAAAGTTAGTCTCTTCTATTTTCACCCCCTGTAGGTGTAATAGTGAGGTTTCCCATCAGTTTTGGTCATACAGTGTAGATGTGTGATAACACGACAACACTTATTTTCTATGAACACGGTTATGATAAAACTGCTGCAATTGTACCATCCATTCTGTTTTTGTGTTCACATTAATTATTGCTAGTCAAGTTTGAAGCTTTTCACAATGGATAGTAAAGGTTACATACATGATTTATTTGCAAAGTCAGCATTCTGACAGTGAAAATGAAACACTTTTTCCTCTGAGGAAATCAGTTGAGTCACTCCACTGTATGGAAATGCTGCACATGCACCAGGGGTGTCCAAAGTGCGGCTTGGGGGCTATTTGCGGATTTCTAAGAATTCTTAATACATTCTAAAAATATATTAAAAACAGCAGCAAAAATTTGAATATTAAGAGAAAATTAGAAAAGTTGTAATTATGAGAATATAATAATGATTTTGTTTTCATTTTTGTTGAAATATTAAGAAATATTTTTTAAATTGTAATATTAAAAACAACAGTGAATAAAATTGTCGTTTTTAGAAAATTAGGTTGCACAAAACACTATTACACGGGAATAAATATAAAGAAAAAAGTTTCAATTGTACGAGAAACTTGTAATACCAGGGGAAATAATGCCATTTTATTAGCATAGAATTGAAATATTAAATAAAAATACTAATTTACATTTTTAGAAAATTAGGCTGGCAAAAAAGAGATATACCAGGAATAAATTATTTAAGAGAGTTAAAATATTTGGAAATTTAAAAAAGTGGAAAATAAAGGGCAGACTGGAGTTCATATTAATAATATAATTTTTTATACCTGTATCACAAAGCTGAGATACAGTCTAACGTCTTACCATATCTACATGTATTGGTCTAGAAAATATCAAACTTGCCCTTGCATCCTTTCATTTTTCAGTATGTGGCCCTCACTGAAAACAGTTTGCATACCCCTTCCTAAAGTGTTTCATCAAATCATCTTGAGACCTCCTAAATACCAGACACAAGGAAGAACTTTGACTACCCAACTATAAATAACGTACCTAATATTCATCCATGCATTTTCTATATCACTTGTCCCCATTAGACTCATGGGTGAGCAGGAATCTATCCCAGCTGACTTTGGGATAAATTCACATTCACACCTATTAATTCCAGTTAATCTAACATGTTTTTGGGGGACTAAACCTGTGAAAGTACAGCGAGAACATGCAAACTAATGAACAGAATACCCACTCTTAAATCCATCATGTTAAACCACTTCCATAATGACTATCAATGCTTTTAAACCAAAGCACAAGTACTACGCATACCATTTTTTTTTTCATGGGATAGGATAAAAATAGTGCAGTCACCACTGGCCATTATTTCCTATTAGTGTCCTGTCTTTGGTTTGCCCTACCCTGCAGAGACACACGGAATTGGAGTGTACTCTACCACTGAGAAGTTATAAGAGCAAACACTACAATGACCATGGTGCTAAATCTATTTAATGAGGTGTTTTTGCATTCTCATGCACAGGAAGTACACATTCCTCATTCTGGTCAGGTTAATAATATACAAAGAACTGCATGCATACATTGTCATCTTAATACACTGTAGCTGATGGACACAAACACGCAAGGAAATCCCTTAGCAACAACGCAGAGGAGAGAAGACTTCCTTTTCTCATCCACATGCACATACTGTATAGGTTCATATTGAAGCTATAATAACGCCCCGGGCTTGTGGTCAGGCAGCCTAATGCCATCTGGTACCCAATGTTCCTGCTGAGCATCTGTCAGCGCCACACCTGGGGGCTGCTTTGGCCTGAAACTGTTGTCAGGCCACCAACTGCACGTGCACCTGCCCCCAAACTTTGGAATGCGTGTTATAATACACCAGACGATCACGCTTTCGATCATTTCTAGACCCATTTGTCAAGAGATCAGTCAGTTCATTAGCGCTTTAATGGATATTCATGGAGCACAATGACCCAGCTTCACCCTTTTCACACCCTCCACAACTTCCTGTTGACTACTTCCAGACTAAAGTGGAATGCAGCCAAAGGTAGTTATGAAGTGGGTGGAAAGATTCCGCTTCCACAACAAACTGTTCTCTGTGGGATTGTTAAATGTGTAAAATGATATTTTAACTTTAGAAACTAGGTCATGTGAAATTCTAACAACAAAGCCAACTTGTTTGGTTTGAGGTCCCTTAGGGAGAAAGTGCATCTATCACAAAGTCTGTGAAGCTAATACCCCGAATCTTTAAATGCTTCTTATGCTTTGAACCTTTGTCTTGTTCGGTGAGTTGAACTCAGCTAAAACTGAGTTCAGTCATCCCTTCATCCCATCGTGCCCTCACTCTATTGTGGTGTTAAAAATTAATTAACAAATGACTAGTGTTAAATATGGCCAATTATTAGTGGGAGGAATCATATTTAAGCAAATTGAAATTATTCTTGGCCTAAAGGAATCATTTTCTAACATTAAATGAACTAGCTAAATCATCTAATAAAGAAATTTGGCAGAAGATGCATTGTAATTGTGAATGTAGTATTCTACATTGGCCTCTAGGTGTCAGTAACTGTTCAGTGAGACAAGCACCACATATGATCGTTTATTTATTTATTCAGGTTTAAATGATCACACAACCGGCAGCTCTGTGGCGGCACGGCAGTCTCGTGGTTAGCATGCAGACCTCACAGCTAGGAGACCAGGGTTCAATTCCACCCTTGGCCATCTCTGTGTGGAATTTGCATGTTCTCCCGTGCATGCGTGGGTTTTCTCCGGGTACTCCGGTTTCCTCCCACATTCCAAAAACATGCTATGAATGTGAGTGTGAATGGTTGTTTGTCTATATGTGCCCTGTGATTGGCTGGCGACCAGTCCAGGGTGTACCCCGCCTCTCACCCGAAGACAGCTGGGATAGGCTCCAGCACCCCCCGCGACCCTCGTGAGGAAAAAGTGGTAGAAAATGAATGAATGAACAACCGGCAGCTCCATCACTCAGGAGCTCAATGGCTGAAATCTCCAATCTCCGTTTGGGCATCTCAGTAGAACGCCACCGGAAGGCAATGTAAAACAACAGCATGATACTAGATCATTTCTGGTTCCCAGACCAACACCACGTTTCCATAACAGTTCATCAAACCGCCCCGATTGGAGCCAGAGATGACACGCATGGAACATTTACAGCAGATAGTTAAACAGCCATGTGACCTCATGTCAAGTGACAGATCCACAGTCATTTTAGAAGAAGCCGGTAACAAGGGGTCATGGGATTTTTACTGCTGGGATGAATTTTAAATTGCCCTTGCTCCCACTGCTCTATTAAAACACAAGCAGCGCTCTTACCCAGAGAGCGGGGAGGGTAGAGGAGAGAGAGAGAGGAAGAGGCTGCACTTACAGCATACAGAAAGAGGTAGAGAAAGAGTTGGAGTGGAGACAGCGTGAAGAGGCCGAGTGTGACAGCAACGGATGAGAGGAGGAGGAGGAAGAGGTGGGACGAGGAAGCGAGGGGGGCGGACCGAGTGGGAGAGAGGGGAGGGTGCATCAGAAAAGTACAGAAGAGGGAGCAGAAAGAGGGAAACTGAAGGAGTCAGGAGAAGGAAGCAGAAGCAACAATAAAAAAAAAGAAAAAGACAGCTCAGCAAATGATCCTGGTAACATTCCTCCCACAGCTGCACTGATCCAAGACCTGGGTGGAGAAGGGAAGCTCAGCAGGGAAAAAAATATATTGTGGCTTCATCTTTTTTTTTTTTTTTTGTGGAGAGCAGAATCAGAAGTCTCCCTGGAGAGGAAAGGAGAACAAGAGAGCAAAAGAGAAGAGGGATCAGAGAGCTTCTGTAGCCTCCTTGTGTCCTGCAGGAGAACATGGACTCTGACTCCGGAGAGCAAAGTGATGGGGACCTCTCTCCAGGTACTTTTTGTTTTATTTAATTTATTTTTACAAGGCAATATTACACTCGCTCTGTAGGTACTTTGCTTTTCATTGAATTAATTACATACTCTCAATTGAATCCAACAAAGAACCCTTTTTAGGACAACAAACCATATGTGTTAAAACTATTGAAGGAACCTATAATCCTCATTATATAGTTAAATAATATTGTGATATTATAACAAAAGTATATTGCCAAGGATGGAATGTTAATTTAGTAGTGATTGTAACAAGGATGTTATGTTATGTTGAGATTGCATCCTATTTTCCGCACAATTCCAAGTCCTTATTTTTGCACCGTTGCCTCAAAATAACCCTCCAGCTGAGCTGCAGTACGCGGGTATGTGAAAGCTGCTCTGAGCTAGTACATACATAGGATGCTGATGACTGACAAGCGAGTCTAGCAGGGTGGTCTGGTGGTGAAAGGCGGTTCAGTCGCCACCAGTTACCGGCAAGCTCCAACACGTGTTTAGTCATCATGAACACTTCCCTGAACGTGTCTCTCGAACACATCTCACATAAATGCATTGTCGGTTTTACCGGTGTGTTATGAAGTTTATATATCAGTATATGTATCCTGGAATCTTATATGGTGTATTATAACCTGGAATTCCTGGAAAAGTTTCCCTGATTTTTGTTTCCTAAACTATTATCCATAATGTGGACACTGATTTTAGATTCTTAGTCTTTAGTCTTTGTATGTAAATGATGCTCTGTTGAACTCCACCATCTGTGTGTCCATCTGGCACATTGTCTGTCTGTCTGTTTGATCCGCTGGCAAAAGCAAGGGGTACATTGATATGTGAGCCAGGCGGCCATATAAATGTGCCATCATCATTGAAAACGGACTTTCATTTGTCTCAGCCGAGGTCTGAGACAAACGTTTTCACTTCCTTACGCAGATTAATTAAGGTCTCTGAGATGTTCCTGTCTGGTCTATGTTATGAAAGTGAAGGGAAAATGATATTTTTTTAAGCCAATAGAGTCTGACTCATACTTAAATGCATCCTGCTCTGTGGCTGCACCACACTTTTTATCAAGAGAGGAAAAAGCGGTATGAGTGCCTGATGAAGGTCAACATTTTTGTATTATGAAGTGTAATGAAGTCAAGCTGGCCTACACTGAAACTGCTGTGCAGCTCAAATATGACGTTTTGTTTAGATGAGAGATGTGTGATAGATGCAATATATTTGTACAGTGGAACAAAGTGTTAAAAGTGTAAACAATGACTTGTTTTTCTTCCAGGTGACCTTTCAGCCTTATGTTTATGGTTGTTAGTAAGCATATTTTATTTCCACTTATTTCACCGTGACCTGTGACATACACCATTGATGTTTGACCGGGATCCAGGCGGCTTACACTACATGCTGAAAATCTACATCTTCAGTCATTTGCATGCAATTGATACAATGTCGGAAATAGATTTACAGCTCAATTCAACCCTTACGGGCCAATACAATCCATTTTCAGATGAAACAAATCACATAAGACATAATGGGAGTAGACCAGGGGGTTCCAAAGTGTGGCCTGGGGACCATAGTCAGCCCACGGCTTGTTTTTTACTGGCACTCCGTATATAAGATATATTAGATACTAGATAGACATTTAACTTTCACGTTTATTTTTAATATCTGGAAATGTACAAAAAATAAGTTTTGAATGCATTTTTAGAGTGGTGCTTGGTACCTTTGCATAGCTTGTGGCAAATTGTGCAGGTGGGAATTGGTTTCAAGTTAATATGACTTACCGTTTGGGAGTTATTTGTGAAAAACGACTTTTCCAATGGCTTCAAACCAGTTGTACTGATTTGCCATCCTAAAGCCCTTATGAACTGTACAGACAACATTCCTAATGGTCATAAACGTTTAAAAATAGGTAACCACTGTTAATAGTAAAATGTAGAAACAATCAAACACCTATTCTTAACTTTAATGACAGGTTATGTAATTACAATGTGTTGGATTACAGATGTAGAACCTCATGCGTGTTTTATAAATAATATTAGTTGTATTTTTAGGCTGCACGGTGGAATGCAGGCCACACAGGTTTGAGACCTGGGTTGGATTCCCCCCTTTGGCATTTCTGTGTGGAGTTTCCATGTTCTCCCTGTGCATGTATGGGTTTTCTCCGGGTACTCCGGTTTCCTCCCACATTCCAAAAACATGCTAGGTTAATTGGTGACTCCAAATTGTCTATAGGTTTATATGTGCCCTGTGATTGGCTGGCGACCAGTCCAGGGTCAGACAGCTGGGATAGGCTCCAGCACCCCGCAACCCTCGTGAGGATAAGCAGTAAAGAAAATGAATGGATTTTATTTTTAATTGTCACACAGGCTAAATATAAGTTAAACAAAGGAAGTTTTACTGTTTTGAATATCAGTGCTCCCTTCACCTAACATCTGTGTATATTGTTCTTCTCCTCTTCTCATGTTCCTAACAACCCTAGTTAGGGTCTTACTTTTGAATGAATGTCAAATGTCAAACCCACAAAAATCTGAAGAAAAAAACAAACCATAGACATCCAGTTCATCTATTCAGACTGAACTAAAGTGGCATAAGGTCCAATGACTCACAATAATTGTTATATTCTAATATTCCATCATTCTTTTAGCTACTTTGGCATTATGTTGGTGGAGATTGATTCAGCCCATAGCTTATTTTGGCAATATAATCTTGGCGATTCAGTCACCCAGACATCAATCTGCCATCTGCTGAGGTACTTCCACACATTTTTTGTCAACTTTGCAGTGGAACACAGGCTTGTTGACAAGCTGCTTGGCGGCCAACGATGAGATCCATAGGGGTGATGGGGGATGGTTCTATTATAAACAAAGCAACTAGAAAAGCTGTTTGATAACACAACGCAACTCCTCGGCCAGGTCATCCAGCCCAGTAATGACAAAATAAATAAAATAACATGTTTTAACTGACAAAAAAATGACATTCGACAATTACTTGCTGCACAGGCCACTGAGAAATAGTCTCTTGGTTTTGCATGCATTCTCAACTTCTTTAATCTGATACACAGATGGAGACTACTCACTTGCACCCCTGCACATGACATACACCCACAACCAAGAGCTGCTTCTGGAAAATTATAACACAAACTGCAAAAAAAAAGGAGGGAGGGAACCTGAAAATGGGGAAAAAAAGGCAACTTGGGAGATTTTTCCCCTTTAGTTTCCGCAAAGAGTCAACCTTAAGACTCCCAGGTGTTATATGCATCTTCTGACATGTTTCATAACATCTGTGACATGTTCAAAAAGCGATCGGTTCTTCCCCTGCTTGAACTAGTACCAAAGCATGGACTTGGACCACAGAGGCATTTTGACGAGGCCTCATAGAGACGCACTCATGACGAGGTTGTGGTTTGATGGGAGACACAACGCAAACAAGGGACTGGAAAAGAGAGCTCTTTGGATTCAAGAAATGCCCAGCGCTGGTTTTAGACTAGCAGCTCACACTGTAGTGTGATGTTGGTGAAAAGCTAACGTGAAAAAAAGGCAGTCACACAGATTTTTCTTCACACCTAACTAACTCTGGCATAACAGAACCCACTGTGCTCATTACTTTAAAGACTGAGTAGGAAAATATGGAGACACTGTAAAAGACCTCATACAATGTTACTATTCCCAACAACAGGATTAACATTAATGAATATCATTTAAGCTTTCAGTTCATAAAATGTTCTGTTCCCTGGACCCGTGGGTTCCAAAGTACCAATAAAAATGTTTAATGCGGTTATTAAATACGTGTTCCAAGCAAAGGAAACTTGACAATATGAACAATGTTACCTTATATTAACAGAACAAAGACCGATTCTTCTCTATTAAAAATCTTGAAATGTCTTGAAATGGTTATTTTATACTCTATTAACAAAAGACAATATAGTTACATTAAAATTAAATAGAAATAACCAGAGTGACCTTTGCTTTCCAGTGACGCCACACTGAGCTTTAATGTTATAAACAGCAATAGCTTCCGACACTTTTCGTATAAACTGTAGCATCTCAGGATAATAAATTAATGACAATAAATAACTGTAAAGCATACATAACAGACCGTACATGACAGTAGAGTTCAGAGAGTTTAATGACCACATTTACACTGACCTATATTACACTCCTTGCGTGTAATATAGGTCCACTTTTAAAGTAGTTCTCCAAATGGTTTATTCATTTATTATCAACTCCTGTACTGACAAAATTAGACAATGGGGTTTGGCAGTAGTCCGGAAGTCCTCAGGAGTGTGAGCAATCGCAGTGGGCGTGGCCTAAGACGGGCCTTGAATAGAATGAATTAAAACAGACCGTTTTACAGCTGGAATGGGTGCAGATTCTGAAAGATCTAGAAAGCTTTGTGTGCCTGTTATTGTGTGTAGCTGCTCTATAGGAGTCCACAACTCAATAAATAGGGACAAAAAATAGCATAATAGGTCCCCTTTAAATCAGATATCTCCATTTTTTTATTTGGTTGTTTTTAGAGGGTACATCTTATAATTTTGTTACCTGGCACGTTTTACTATTTTCTTTTTGGTGTAGCTCTAATCTTACCTTTGTTTTGAGTATATGCCGGGGGCCATTAAAAACAAGCAAGAGGATGCAAATCATTTCTTTCTGAATTTGAAACCATTTCCTCTATTGCTCTTCTTTTAAAGTTACTAGCCTCTGGGAAGTAGAAGGCAAATCAGACAGAAATATATATTTGTGGGTTTAAGACATTAAATGGGAAGAAGGAAAAGGAGACTCCAATGTGACACTTTTTGTAGTAGGCTTATATTGGATTTAACACATGTGGGGGGTTTAGGATTTGTGCTGTCAGTGGAGAGGGTTAAGTTTCCAGCAGGAATTTATTCCCTCAGTGGCTGCAACAACTCTTCAAATGTGTGTTTGTGAGAAGAAGTGAACCACAGTTATTTCCTTGTCATTAGTTAGCAGTGGTGGGCCCACAGCCGCAAGGAGATCAGCGCCCAGGCCTTGGCGCTATCAGAGCGTCTAGGCCAAAGACTGTATACTACGTATCCATTTTTATCACGCCAATCAAAGCAGGCAGAAACATTTTAATTGAGGGAGTGTAGAAAGTTGACACCAAACCTCCTCCTCCCCCTTTTTTCACATTTGACCTGTGCTCCCAACTGTTTTCATTGGTCTCCTCCAGAAGCTCAGAAATTTCTTCCACTCTTTTGAAGTAACATTATATGAAGAGGCCATGCTTCAGCAACAGTTTGTTGGCTAGTCCAGCTGCATACTGGCCCATAGTCATGAAACAGTCCAGTGTGAAATGCCGTTGACAGATTAAAATGTTTTTCTTTTGCTGGTAGGGAATCAGGAACTCCAACCACTAGTGCCTGATGCATTGTTTGGAATTGTAACAAATATTTCTTACCCCTTACACCCATCAAAACACTTCCTGTGAGCCATTGTTAACAACGTAAACACAAAAAGTGGAGCTTGGGGGAGGGCAGAGAGCGTATCTGGCCTACATCGCACGCCCATATAAGGAAGCCCATCTATGAGTGACATCACAAACCTCCAGTTTTACCATGCCATCTGAAACCGAGCGTTTTCAGCCATCCCAAACTTCTTTCAGGGCTCACTTCCAAGTGCGCAAACGTCATTATCTGAAACGTTGGCATTGTTTAACACACGAATACTACATTCTAACTACATTTATAGGTCAGGAAAGTGGAAAAAGCATAATAGGTCCCCTTGAACTGTTGCCTTTTTACAGTAAGAAAAGTAGCAATTGGCTGTCCTAGAAGTGGCAATGTTTCGAGATGGCATCATCGTCTAATTTGCATAGAATGTTGCTATAGGAAAAAAAAACTTAACCTGTGGGAGAGAGAAAAAAGTGAGCAAATACACTTACCTTGACCTTGACCTTTACCTTTACCTTAAGGAGTGCAAATACAGTACCATCAACAGCAGGAATTGTACAACAACTTTCACTTTTGAGCCCAAAAACTCATCAACCACACCAGGAAATGTCGCTAGACACTATGTCACTAGTTGCTTTTGAGAAAAAAACTTGTTAGGTTAATTGGCGACTCCAAATTGTCCATAGGTATGAATGGTGTGAATGGTTGGTCATGAGTGTGAATGGTTGTTTGTCTATATATGGAATGTGGGAGGAAACCGGAATCCCCGGAGAAAACCCACACATGCACAGGGAGAACATGCAAACTCCACACAGAGATGGCCAAGGGTGGAATCGAACTCTGGTCTCCTAGCTGTGTGGCCTGGACTCACACCCACCACATGTTTATATTTACACAATTCAACATGTCTGAAGTTAGCATGCAGCTAGGAGACCTGGGTTTGATTCCCCGCATCTCAACATGTTCTCCCTGTGTGTGCATGGGTATGAATATGAGTGTGAATGGTTGTTTGTCTATATGTGCCCTATTGGCTGGCGACCAGTCCAGGGTGTACCCCGCCTCTCACCCGAAGACAGCTGGGATAGGCTCCAGCACCCCGCGACCCTCGTGAGGAAAAAGTGGTAGAAAAGGAATGAATGAATGTTGTCAGAGTGGGTTGTAATGTCGCCAGATTTAGTGAAGGAAACAGTGTTGATAGGTAAAAAATTAAATGCAAAATCATCAAATATGACTACAAAAAACAGACTGTGTTGTGGAAAAGGAAATGAAAAGAAGAATTTAAAAAAAAGATAAGCCGTAGAAACAAAGGTTGCTAATGAATTGCTAATTTGTATTCATTGAGTTATCTGTATCAGAATCTCATCACCAAAAGAAAACTTTATTTGGTTGTTTGGGTTGTTCATTAAGCCAGCCTGGTCTCCTCACTTCTTAAGAACTCAGTCCAAGTGGGTGAACTCGTAAACAGGCCAAAGTTATGGGAGATGCTGCCATGGCCTGGATGATTGTGCCTGAGAGTATTGTGTGTGTTGAGCGGGAGCCTTTTTGCATTGCCGTGTGGGTCTCTTTTTTAAAGCAATGCTACGCCACGCTGAGACTTGGCTGAGATCTAATGAGAGGGCCAACTAGGGCCGGAAAACATTTACTTCCTTTATGGTCAACTCAGTGTACACTCGGTAAGGAATGGAGTCAAAGAAAAAGGAGAGGATGCTCAACCAGAAGATGTTTCTGGTATATCTGACACACAAAAGGACTTCAACTGCAGCTACAGTCATTTTCTTTTACCACCCTCGCCTCCTCATCCTCTAGATTTGCATATTTATGTCACTGGTCTTCAAATGATGTGACGCATCTGCAGATTTTCCTAAGAGAGACTCAATTTTTTTCCCCACCTGCATAAATAAATGCATGTTTCTACACCATCTTTTTTCCCTCCTGTCTTCTTGAGTGGATTTTGTGAAATGAAAACATACATATTATTTTCATAAGACATGGCCATCCCCAAACAGAGCATTCCACCAAAAAAATTAAGAAAAGTAATTCAGTTCCAAAAGCCTGCAAAGACTGTAATATACAGCTTGCATCACTGTTTTGCAATAAATGCCACAAAGTGAATACTAAGGAGATTTCCTATTCAATTGTTTGTGTAATAAAAGCGGCAGAGCTGTATGAGAAATTTCAAGTCAGCCCAAATGGGATAAAATTTTTGGGTGTGATAACAGAAAATAAATAATAGCACAGGCAAACAGTACGTGTGCATGTTGTGGCAAATGTTTACCCTTTTGTGTGCAATTAAGACGTAAAGAGCTGCAGTTGCTTCGAAATTTCCCCTTCATGGTGGTTTAGTAAATAACAGGCAGCATTTGTCTGCCTTTCATATTTTGGATTTTATACACATCCTGAGCATGTCCCAACAAAACATTGGTTAAAACCAGTGAGTTCACAGAAGGACCCAAAAGTAATTTTAACTTTCATGTCGTGTTTATGTCAAATCTGACCAATTTACAACTTAAAACACTAAATAATCATCAAGGCCTTATGATATCCTCCACACTCCAACTTATGAAAGTGATAATCACAACTTTCATTGAATTTTGTTTGTTTCAGTCAACCTTGTTAGACATGGTTCCTGGTCGAAAGCGACCGCCATAAGAAATGAATGAATATCCAGATTATACTCATTCGTCAGATGAGAAAACTTCCCCATATACACCGCAATAACACACAAACACCCGTACATTGCAGTCGACCATTTTCAGCATTTTGACAGCTTGGCATGTTAAAAGTGGGGCCACGCGCAGGCCACACAGCTAGAGTTCGATTCCCCGCTCTGCCATCTCTGTGTGGAGTTTGCATGTTCTCCCTGTGCATGTGTGGGTTTTCTCCGGGTACTCCGGTTTCCTCCCACATTCCAAAAACATGCTAGGTTAATTGGCGACTCCAAATTGTCCATAGGTATGAATGTGAGTGTGAATGGTTGTTTGTCTATAAGTGCCCTGTGATTGGCTGGCGACCAGTCCAGGGTGTACCCTGCCTCTCACTCAAAGACTGCTGGGATAGGCTCCAGCATGCCTTCAACCCTTGTGAGGATAAGCAGTAGAAAATGAAGGAAATTGTAATTATATTCTATTCTTAGAAAATAGTAGTGTAATGATGACTTGGAAAGTACAAAGGACTGCCGATTTGTTCCTGGGATAGGCTCCAGCATACCCGCGACCCTCATGAGGATAAGTGGTAGAAAATGAATGAGTATTTTTGGCCAAAAATGGCAGACCCAACCGTAGTAAGAGAATATTAAGCTAGAAGTAGCATTCAATAATTAATAAAGTGAATATTTTAGTTGTTTGAGCATAGTACAGTGGATTGGAACCTACCAGTATAATGAACAGTTAAATTATTGTTGCCTTTGGGATGACTCTGGCTGTGTAATTCATACTATATATAATACGGTGGCCTTTTCTAATCTTGTAATGCCAGAGAAGTAGATGATACTGCAAGAAATACTTCATTAGGCAGATTGTTGCAAACACTTTGTTGAAGTCCGTGATGCAGGCCAACTCAATGCTATTTTCTAAACGGTTCCCCAGCCAGATGAATTTGCAGAGCAGGCAAGAATGACACATATGGTCTATAGTTTATAGAATTCTCCCTCAGTCTTTGATTTTGCTGTGTAATAATGATGAGGGTTTGGCACAATGTGGTAGAGGGAACCTCCCTCAGTGGGGAGAAGAAAACAGATAATGCCTGCAGCCAGTTCCCATGCCCGACTAACCATGAGTGTGCTACAATGGCAGTCCACTGCTGATTATAGCATTCATGTTAAAGCAGAGAAAAAGTCAAAGGGCATTGATCTCTCAAGGTCTTTTAGTCCTATCATTCTCAGTGGGCTGGACTAGTCCTGTTGTCCTCCATAGTGACTGCAATGGGAGCCACCATAGAGGTCACTTTCTTCCACTTTCCTCATGACCGGCAATCAGGCCAATGGCATTTTAATCAATCACGTCTCATGCAACTTCCTGTTTTAGCCTTAGCTCAACAGGGACACAACCATTCAAAGTAAGACCCATGGAACAGGAACAGAGCATCACATACCGGCCATGCCGTAGCCAAAGGCAATTTGTTCTTGTGTTCTTTCTGATTCAAATAGGCTTTTAAGTGATTTTCTCTGGACAGTTAGTCACAGCATCGGAACCTGCTCCTGGTTTTATCATCTCAATGTTAAGCATCTTCTACAGGACAGCTCTCCTATGTAACGCTCATCTGCTTCCTCTGTCAGTGAGACCACAGTAGCTGCTTGTTTTTGGGTGTTCTTAAGTTTTACTATTGATATAGTTCCTTCCTAATTACAATCATGTAGTATTTCAAAAGGTTTACAATATACGCAGGATCCACGCATATTAGCGATTCAGCACTCATAATAGTTTCTAAATAATTTCTAAATAGGTTAATTGGCGACTCCAAATTGTCCATAGGTATGAATGTGAGTGTGAATGGTTGTTTGTCTATATGTGTCCTGTGATCGGCTGGCGACCAGTCCAGGGTGTACCCCGCCTCACGCCTGAAGGCAGCTGGGATAGGCTCCAGCACCCCTCGCGACCCTCGTGAGGAAAAGCGGTAGAAAATGAATGATTGAATGAATATTAATTTCTAAATACATTATGTGGTAATACAGGTAAAAAGTACAACATACATACATGTACCATTGTTAAAAAAAATTCAAGTTTATGTGTTTCGGCTTTACCAATAATGTTTTTGTCAAGTATTGAGATTTTGCACTTTGTTCTGCGCACTTGGTTGAACGCACCATAGTTGCTGTGAGACACAAAAATGAAACACATATAACATATTATACCCCATGACTCCACTTCTATCTGTTCATGGATCATCTTACATTATCATTCATTAGTGTTGAGTACCTGTAAATGTTATACTTTAAAGGCATTTAATTAGTGTATGAGGTATACTAAAGAGGGAGGAAAGGGTTCTATCTAATAATCTAATCTAATAATGACAACACTGACCTCCATTGTATATGATGATCCAAAATCAGAGAACTTCAGCGTCAAATTAGCAGGACAAAGCTTTTGTCAAAAAGCATCTTTTTTTATGAGCATATCAGTTCGTAGTTTTTTACCACTCACGAGTGATCCTGGAAGGTAGCAGGAATTTACTATAGTTTGACTCTTGGAAAATTTATTCATTCATTCATTTTCTACCGCTTAAGGTCGTGGGCATGCTGGAGCCTATCCCAGCTGTCTTCGGGCGAGAGACTGGGTACACCCTGGACTGGTCCCCAGCCAATCACAGGGCACATATAGACAAACAACCATTCACACTCACATTCATACCTATGGACAATTGAACATGCACACTCCACACACTCCACTAAAGTACAATGCATGAATAAAAGACTGTCAACAGGATGAATGCAGTACAAAAATAACTGATTTTATATTCAAAACATTTAACACTACATTTGATCATAGTCAAATATGTAATGGAAAAAATAAATATAATAATCTAATCAATCTTGAGGAATGGGATATGAGTTTGCTCTTTAGCCATGCTACATCCATTTCTGTCCAAAAAGCCAGATTCAGGCAGAAAACACCTGCGGTGAGCACACAAGTATTCATTTGTCATGGTTGTGTTTTCTTTAAAGTAAGCAGAATGCCTCGGAGATCTTGTGTGTGTGTGTGTGTGTGTGTGTAGAAGAGAATGCATAAAAAAGTTGCGTGTTCCAGTTTCTACAACAGTAATTATTCTCCATCCACTAAAAGGAAACAGACTTTCATCTCAGTACTCACACTGATGAAGGCCACTGGAGGAATTAAAAGAGTTATTCATTAACCCTGCAGCTCTGATTGCCCCTCTACATCCTGAGTAGTTGTTAATGGAGTACTGAATGACCTCCTTCAGAGCCAGAGTGCCCTTTGGAAAAGATTGTACAAGATTTGATGACTACGAACAATACATCTTACTTCCCGCTCTCTTTAATCCTCCTTTAGATACTTTCTTCTTCCTCTTTGCATATACAGCAACATGGCATGCAGGGGTGGTGCGTTTGAGTCATTTTGTGACAGTGGCAGTTAAAAATAGGTCTGTGTGGAACCTTTACAGGACAGACTGAGAGGAGGAGAGGCTCGGAATGGCAAAAACTCCAACTCTACCAGTCAAGCTGTGGTATTTCACCCTCACTGTCCGCTCAGGCTTGTTAACGATGTAGACAATTAAAAGAAAATGCCTCTGTTGTATGCGTGCTGTGCATAAAGTGTGCAGAAACACCATTTCGTAGCACAAAAATCAGGCCAATGAAAAAGAAGTGAAAGTCAAGCTGTCACTGAGTATGTTTTGGCCTCCCTCGGGTGACATTTTGTTGATATTGACCATGATTAGTTGTGTATGTCCCCAGTTACTCAGAGCACATTTTAGCATTTCTCTTTATAGCATGAGCAGACATAACCTGGTAGATTCACAAGAATGGATCTCTCTGCAATCACATGCATGGGCATACACTCCATAGCCAAAATATTAGGGATACCTGGATTCTCATTAGATACAATACGCAGTTCCATATTTTTGAAGTTATTGAAGTTTATGCAATCAGCAGCCTACAGTCTGGTAAGAATGAAGCAGTACTGTGAAAGGAAATGACGAGCCTTTATTGTGACACCGCACACAAACGGCAGAGAATGATCTTTCTGCTCCAACATTCTCATTAAAACCCAATAATTAATGTATAATGAGGCTAATAAAGAGGCTATCTATGTAGTAAAGTATGATTATTTACTAGACCAGGGTTCAATTCCACCCTCGGCCATCTCTGTGTGGAGTTTGCATGTTCTCCCCGTGCATGCGTGGGTTTTCTCCGGGTACTCCGGTTTCCTCCCACATTCCAAAAACATGCTAGGTTAATTGGTGACTCCAAATTGTCCATAGGTATGAATGTGAGTGTGAATGGTTGTTTGTCTATATGTGCCCTGTGATTGGCTGGCGACCAGTCCAGGGTGTACCCCGCCTCTCGCCCGAAGACAGCTGGGATAGGCTCCAGCACCCCCCCCCCCCACGACCCTCATGAGGAAAAAGCGGTAGAAAATGAATGAATGAATGAGTTTATGCAATCAGCAGCCTACGCTCTGGTAAGAATGAAGCAGTACTGTGAAAGGAAATGACGAGCCTTTATTTTGACACCACACACAAACGGCAGAGAATGATCTTTCTGCTCCAACAGCAATACTGTATAATCTTCCCATTAAAACCCAATAATGAATGTATAATGAACGGAGCTCTATGTTGTGTCAGGGGCATGTGGTATTTTAAAAGAGGCTATCTAGTAAAGTATGATTATTTACTGTCATGGATAAAGGGTGATCCATTTGAAGGTGCCATCATGTCTGTTGTTTGTCACCTGCCAACAACACACCTCCCCTTGTCTGCTCTTTGAGTGTTTGGGTGTGTGTTTGTGCCCTTCAGAAAAACATCACATGCACCTGCGGCGTATCACTGGGTTTCAGGTAACGCTGAACATCCGCATGTTGTCACTAGCAACGTGTGTGTGTGTATGTTTGACAATGATATCTGATCCAGACGGGATTTAGAGCTGTGTAGTAGGTGAACAAAAACATTATGATTATGAGTAAATGACTCGTGGCTCCAAGCAGGGAAGGAACAAATCAGCAGTCCTTTGTACTTTACAAGTTATCATTACACTACTATTTTCTAATAATAGAATATCATTACAATTTCATTCATTTTCTACTGCTTATCCTCACAAGGGTTGCGGGTATGCTGGAGCCTATCCCAGCTGTCTTTGGGCAAGAGGCGGGGTACACCCTGGACTGGTCGCCAGCCAATCACAGGGCACATATAGACAAAAACCATTCACACAAACATGCCGAAGGGGGAATCGAACCTGGGTGTCCTAGGTGTGTGGCCTGCGTGCGAACCACCGTCCACACACACACAAAAAAGAAGTGAGATAAAAAAGTTACCTAGAAACCCCACCCCACCAACCACTGCCACAAATAGATCACAGTCCTGTGGGAAATACAGAATTTGTTAGAATAGGTGGGCCCACCGTGGCATTTCTGCCTGATGCATTTCCACCGGTGCCACTTAGCTAGGTGTCATCAGCAGGGAGGCACCCTTCATACTGTAGATGTTTCACTCTTTTCCTACCAGGACTTCTCCAAATGGTGGAGCAGGGCCACTCCCTGCAGCCGGTACCACGACCCTTCCCTCCCCCAAGCTTGTCACTTTGCCTGAGCCACAGTCAAAAGCTCCCCTCTTCCGCTTCTTCTGCGAGGTCTTTCAGGGCCTTTTTTAATTTGGGGCCTCTGATGCCCAGAGTCTTCAGAAACCGCTGGGTGGAGGTTCCAGTTTCGCCTCTCCAGCTGACTTCCACTGGGTAGATGTAACCGGATTGTGTGGGAAATACATAACAGTATGTCTTGCTAAACTAACGCTGATGTATGAACAGATGTTTTACATGGAAACTTCAGTTTTAGAGGTGCATTTGTTTCCTGTACATCTATTTCCTATAAATAAATCCAGTTGTGCTTTTATAGGGCGGCATATGTTTTCTCAAGGCAAGTTTGGCAGTTCTCCGTATTCCACACTGTATGAACACTATGTTTTTGATGTAACGCAGCAGAAAGTGTTGACTCAGCGCTCTAGAAACACCGGGCAGAACAAAGAAGAGAGTGTCTAGCCAATGGCAGCGAGCCGTGAGCACCATCCTAATCTTGACGTCACAAATGAAGTGTTGAAAAGTTAAGATGGAAAGTTAAAAGTTCATAGCAATTTCTAAATGTGGAACCACACCAGCATAGGTTGGGACCCATTTTGACTAAACGAAGGAGTACCGTATACTTAGAATTAATCGGTTATGAATTCACCACTTGGGTCACTGTTAAGCTGGAACCTATCCCAGCTGACTTTGGGTGATAGTTACTGTATATGTGCAATAACATTCCTTTGCGGGCGGCACGGCGGTCGAGTGGTTAGCGCGCAGACCTCCTCTGTGTGGAGTTTGCATGTTTTCCTTGTTTTCTCCGGGTACTCCGGTTTCCTCCCACATTCCAAAAACATGCTAGGTTAATTGGCGATTCCAAATTGTCCATAGGTATGAATGTGAGTGTGAATGGTTGTTTGTCTATATGTGCCCTGTGATTGGCTGGCCACCAGTCCAGAGTGTACCCCAACTCTCGCTTGAAGACAGCTGGGATAGGCTCTAGCACCCCCCCGTGACCCTTGTGAGGAAAAGCGGTATAAAATGAATAACATTCCTTTGCTTAATTGTGTCCCATTTAATGCTTAGGAATGTTGGACTTTGTGACAATGTTCAAAAGGAGGTCCCCCATGTCTCCATGTGGACTCTCTCAGCTCACTAACCAGAGTCTGACTCATACTGTACAAGTCCTTTTCCAACAGTCTGACTCACACACTTAAGAAGTGTCCTTTGTCCATCTTCAACAGCATCCTTCAGGTTGTTTACATTCCAAACCACTTATCCCAGGGTGGAGGATTTGTTTGCCTCTTAGATCCAGTAACTTCATATTGGGTGTACTTTACTTTCTACTTTCAGCACCCCCACTTTTCAGCTGTGACAACAGAGTTGACTTATTGGTGATTCATTTTGAATGTCTCTATGCACACATTCATTGTGGATTGCAAAGCTGTTACTTTCAACAGAGTGCCAAGCTTTCACAAATCTATCGGATTTGGGTTTGGGATATCAGACTCCTAAGAACAAAGAGGTGCTTGAGAGAAGCATTAAATGGTTGATATAAAGCACAATGAACACCATACATTTACATTATGACTCTAACTTAAATTAATACTTAAGTATGACACATTTGCAGTGTTGCAACTTTAATTCCATTCATTTACATAACGCCAACAGCAGTCATTCATGGTACTTTACACATGAAGGTCACAAATGAAAGAACCAACTGAAACCTTACATGAGAAAGCATTTGGTGACTTTGTCGCTAAATCTGGTGACATTCCAAAACCCTAGTGGCGACATATTTTCTCAAAAGTGACTAATTACAAATCTAGCGATTTTCACATTTTAAAAAAAGGCTTTACACCCTTAGTCTCCAGCTAATCACAGGGCACATATAGACAAACAACCATTCACATGTGGGAATTTACTGTATTTGCTGTATGTCATCATCCTCTGGCAGAATTTAGTCCTACTTTGCTGGACTTCATCTCGTAACTCAATTGTATATTGAAAATGTTATGCAGGAGTATTGATTTTTAAAATGTCAGTAAGTCATAAGGTCAACATGTACTCACATTTACTGTTCACTGTTTCTTCTGTGTTTTTAATCATATACTGTTAAAACTTCTCAAAGACGTGACTTTAGTGATACCTATAAATTATTGCAGGATTCAGTCAAGCCAATAAAAGTATACACAGTTTGGAAAAGTGAACACATCATCAGTATTCTTCATTGCGTATGTTTGTCCCCGCTCTGGAGCCTCTGTAGCGGTTTCACTCCATCCTCCCATGATGCCACACAAAAGAGCACAAAGAGGGCACATCCCATCATTTGTATTTTGAAATGATTGTGGACAGACATTTGCTTTACTTGCTAAATGTCATGGTGGACTAATTATACGTGCATGAAATGTCATTTTGCTTTAAACTAATTCATGAAATGCCACCGGCCAGCACTCTCATTGAAGTGCGGCTTTAAGCCTCTTGTGGATGTGTCCCGATGTGCGACACACACACACACACAGACACACACACTGTGTTTGGTCATCTGTCTTTTTCTGTGTCTGAATGCATAAGCCATGTCTATAAGGGTATGCTTGAATGTGGCATGGAGGAACTTGAGAGCCCTGACCTCAAGGTCATCAAACACCTTTGGGATGCACTAGAACAGAGATGTGGTGCCATCCTCCCCCAGGTCCAATATCAGCGACATGACCTCTCAGATGTTTCTCTGGATGAATGCAAATATGCACTATGGAAAATGTTAGAGCTGCAAATATCCATGTTTTCATCCTGGTTTTCAATCACAATGTATTGCTACCGGGCGGCACGGCGGTGGAGTGGTTACAGTGCAGACCTCACAGCTAGGAGACCAGGGTTCAATTCCACCCTCTGGCATCTCTGTGTGGAGTTTGCATGTTCTCCCCGTGCATGCGTGGGTTTTCTCCGGGTACTCCGGTTTCCTCCGCCATTCCAAAAACATGCTAGGTTAATTGGCGACTCTAAATTGCCCATAGGTATGAATGTGAGTGTGAATGGTTGTTTGTCTATATGTGCCCTGTGATTGGCTGGCTGGCGACCAGTCCAGGGTGTACCCCGCCTCTCGCCCCAAGACAGCTGGGATAGGCTCCAGCACCCCCGCGACCCTCGTGAGGAAAAAGTGGTAGAAAATGAATGAATGAATGAATGTATTGCTACCATGGCAACATAGAGAATATAGAAACCCTTTATTCCTGAAATCACTATTATTCAAATTGTAGAACAAACTGAGGAAAGAGCGCAAACAATGCTCTAAAATGAGTGATAGCAAGAAACCTCAACCACTGTGTACATACAATATACTTACTGCTAAATTGTCATTTCTTAAGACTTATTGAAGTACTACATTGTTTGTACTCACTCATCATCCAACTATGTAATTCATTCATTCATTTGGAGAACATGCAAACTCCACACAGAGATGGGAGAATATAACCCTGGTCTCCTAGCTGTGAGGTCTGCGCGCTAACCACTCATCCGCCGTGCCGCCCCCAACTAACACCCCCAATTATGTATGAATTTATTTATTATTATAAAATTGGCCAAGAGTCCATTTGGAATACAGGAAGTGAACAAATGTATTGTAATTGATGTGAAAGAGAGAGTGGGTGGGATTCAATACTCCTTTTTGGACATGTGAATGATACTATGGGATGTATTTCTGTGTAACTTGTGAACTGCGTGTTCAAAATAAATTAAACCATTACCATGGCAACCTGGTGAATCATGTTTTTTTCACAACTTTGGCCCTGATGTGTATTTATATGCCCTTAGCGAACCCTAAATAGCAGCCTCTGGCCTTATGCTGGTCTTCACATCCACACTAGATAGACACACGTCAGGCATCATTTGCTAAGAATAGTTGAAGGCACGAATGCCCCGCTGTGATCAATGTGGACAGAGAGTGTGCAGAGGCGATGTTATCACTCCGCAGCTATTTGATGTTCTCCACAGTGGATGGTAATCATTCCTCCTTCAGTCAGCCCACAGCACCGCTGCCAGCTCCAGGAAGGCCGCCGCCCTGTTATAGAATGTGCTTGCACCGCACTACTGTACATCTGCTCGGCTCTACACTTCACATTGGTTTGTTTTAGCAGTTAGCAGGAGCTGTTTCACACGCAACCTGTGAAAGTCTTTGCTTATTCCACATCAGCATTCTCACGTCTGCTTCTTATCTTTTCTTCTCTAAGGGCAAGAGAGCTTCAACTCTCGCTCCTTGGCCCTGCAGGCCCAGAAGAAGATCCTGAGCAAAATGGCGACCATGGTGGTGGCCAACATGCTGACCGACGACACCAGCAGTGAGATCCTAGACGAGCTCTACAAGACAAGTCGTGAGTTCACTAAGAGCAAAAAGGAGGCCCATAAGATCATCAAGGATGTCATCAAGATCGCCCTGAAGATCGGCATCCTCTACCGCAACCACCAGTTCAGCCCCGACGAGCTGGACACGGTGGAGCGCTTCAAGAAGAAGATGAACCAGGCGGCCATGACGGCGGTGTCCTTCTACGAGGTGGAGTACACCTTTGACAGGAATATTCTGTCAGAGCTGCTGCTGGAGTGCCGGGACCTTCTTCACTCTATAGTTGAGCAGCACCTGACCACACGTTCTCATGCTCGCATCGACCACGTTTTCAACCATTTTGCCCACGGGGAGTTCCTGGCTGAGCTTTACGGGGAAGGAGACGAGTACAGACTCTCTCTGAGGAAGATCTGCAACGGCATCAACAAACTGTTAGACGAGGGAACGCTTTAACCGTTTGACTTTTGACCTCTCTTGCCCTCCATCTTTCTGCTCTCCACTGCCCTCCTCTCACCCTTTGTGCACTCCCTGTATCCTGCATCTGTTGCCATGGAGCTAGTTGTAACATCCTGCATTCGAGGCCATGTTTGATGAAGACATGATCTCCGCTGCTGCATACTTGGACTGTGTGTGTCCCATTTATGTGCAAATGAACCAATAGCCAAAAAAACATGCATTTGGTATATATGGATGGAAGATTACAGTAATCATTTTTTTTCTTTCCGTGTGTGTGTGCGTGCACGTGTTTTTAATGAGACTGGCATGAATCATATGTACATAAGACCAATGACATGTTGTGTTTTTGTCCAGAGTGTATCACTTGTCTTTTAGTAAAAACAAAATTATTTCAACATAATTTTGTTATTTCTTCAGACAACAATTGAACAAAGGAAAACTCAATTGTTCCTTTATTGATTAGTGTGCTAATGTGTTGCTTATCCAACATCAACTCCCTTACATTGGGGCTTTGAAGACTTGATACTTCCTCCTCTTTGAGGTGAAATTGTCTCCAAAACAGAAATTATAAGGATGAATTGGATGGGGACAATAAACCACAAATTGCACAAAAGCCACAAGTTTCCTGTTCACTTCACAAACACGCATGCAAGGCATGACTTTACTAGCATGCATTTGAAATATCATCCAATGAACCATTTCTACTTCATCGGATGCCCTGTGGACGTGGTTGCATGCTCATATTTTCTAGAAAAACAGACCACCACGAAGTGAACATCCACTATTGTGATATGCTGAAGTATAATCTATCACTCAATAGCTACTTTGTTCAATTGTGTAAAACAACGACCTCTAGTGGTGATGCAACAGAATTTCAAATAAGAATTAAAATCACTATAAAAAAACACAGTAAATAAGTAGCTTCCGTATGAACTAGGACAAGGAAATATAAATCCAAATGCATAAATCCAAGTATACTCAGAATAACTTTTAAATAGTATGTTTATAGTACATGTTGTACAACAACTCTTGAGATGAGTCACCCATGCAGTCTTAAAAAGCTCTTTGAAAGAAGGTTATGAAGGGGGAAGAAATGATTTTCTTCCATAGATCCTTTGAGACAAACCATTAAGGAAATCCCAGAAGAAAAGCAGTCATAAAATATTTACATAAGTGAATAAATAGAAAAACAAACGCCACATTACATTACATTAAATTACATTTCATATGTCACTGATATATGAGAACCGAATTCAGGATCTTGTTTGATCATATGTGAAGTCTCTGAACTTTGAACTGATGCTTGTTTGATATTTTTTTATAGAATAAGCAAGCCTGTAATTATTATTACTTGTTGATAATTATCACGACGACTCCCACTACTACGAAGTACACATATATTATTTGTCTATTTGATTTTGTAAGTTCATTCAACAAAATACATAAACATTAACTGCTCTTCGATATTTTTGACAAAATGTTACGTATGATTTAAGTAGTAAAAAACATTTTAAAAACGTTTGGTTTCTTCATCGCTGTATGCTGTGGCCACCAGGTGGCAGCAGTATCACATGGGGAAAAAATACTACCCCGCCATACTTCAAGTTTGTGCCATTTTTTGTAGTTTTCTTGTATTTTTCGTCTACACATTTTGATAACACGATTCTTTGAAACAAAACTGCATAATATATTTTCTCATTTGCTGTTTTACAATGAAATATGGCGGACACACAATAACAAACCATAGACGTAGATAAAGAAAGGACAATCAAAACATGCACTTGCAGTTACTAAACACTAGATGGCAGTGTTTCATCATATCTCCCTTCTGTTGCTCTTCATGGATGTCTCCTTCTTCATCATTTCAGGATTTTGTTTTTAGATAATCCTTGAGTGTCCCCAGGCCCTCTGGAACCTGACCTATCGTCAACAGGGCTGTGGGTTTTTCTTTTACAATTAGTATGTAGCCTATACTGTAGATTTTCCATTGTTATTATTATACAACTAATAACATATCGTATTGTTGTGTTCAATGTACATTAACCCGTGAGATGTATTTCTATTCTAATATTATTCTAGTAATAATTATTGTAATTGCGTGTTCACTTGTTACTGAGCCTACCAGCAGCATCTATGTAGATCTAATTAGCAGCATGCAGAGTTTAGAAAGCAAATAAGTCATAAAAGTTGACTCGTAAATCTCCCCTGTGTGCATAAGTCTAATCGTTTGCTGCACATTTAATTGCACTTGCTGTTGACAAGCCAGTGGGCAGACAGGAAAGATCTACAAGCGTGGTGATGGCGCAGCTTGTGCGTGACGCACATTACTGGACAGGTCATGCTCCACGCTGCAAAAAGTACCACGTAGTCACATTTATTTAAACATTTATTTACGAATAAGTATTATTCACTTGTATACAATATTTCGTATTCGTTTCCGAGAAACTACATGGTCCTGTGTGAAAAAAACCAATAACTGGTGGGTTCACCCTAAGCAGCAACAACAGCAAACATTTGTGAGAACTTGCAAAGAGTCTCTTAAAGAGCTGTTGAGGAATTTTGAACCACTCATCTTTACATAATTGTTGTAATTCAGCCAAACCCGAGTGTTTTCCAGCATTAAGCACCTTTTTAAGATCATGCCACATCATCTCAATTGGATTCATGGTTCCATTTATCACAGCGTGTCTTCCTGAAACAGCAAAACAGCCCCAGACCATCACACTACCACCACCGTATTTTACTGTTGGTATGATGTCCTTTTTCTGAAATGCAGTGTTACTTTTACACCAGCATAGAAAATGGATGGATGGAAGGATGGATGGGTAATGGGACCCAAACCTTCCAAACAGATCAACTTTTGTCTCTATTTTCCCGAAGATCTTGGGATCATCAAGATGTTAGCAAAATTGAGGCAAGCCTTAAATGTTCTTTTTGTTCAGCAGTGGTTTTGGTCTCGGAACTCTGCCCAGTGTATTTCTTATAGTGGAGTCATGAACGCTGATCTTAACTGAGGCAAGCAAGGCCTGCAATTCATTGGCTGTTATTGTGGAGTCTTTTGTGACCTCTCGATGAAGTCATTGCCGCGATCTTGCGATCATTTTGGTTGGAAGGTTCACCACTGTTTTTGCCGTTTGTGGATAATGGCTCTCACTGTGGTTAGCTGGAGTCCCAAAGCTTGAGAAACGACTTTATCATTTATCAATGTCTGTTTTTTGTCCATTCTAATGATGAAAGTTGGAGACTCCTGGTCTCCAATACTAGATTTGTTCCCTTGCAAATATGGCAATGCAGTGTTTTGATGTTCATATGACATTTAATACTGTTGCTTGTACTTTGCAGTGTAGGATTACATTCATAATGTTATGCAGTGCAAACGACAACCACAGTAAAGCTCATACTGTCATTTACTACACTGAAAGATGCAACTTTGTGTAGTATGGACACTTTTTACAGTGTTCTCCGCGTCCCCCTCCGCCCCCTCAGTAAAGGGGGCAGGTCTTGCTGTGCTGAGCTGTGTTACATCCTGTGGTAGTGATGCTGTAGCTCACACGGGGCTTTTCGCTCAGCCTTTCAGATCCGAGCACTTCTGACAGACCTGCTTTCAGCACCGTACCCCGCAGACAGCTCCTCTTCCGTAGCCAAGCCGAGATCAGGCAGTTTTTCCCCCGCCGAGGGCTTCACTCAGAGCGGCTAGCATCTCTCAGCCTTCGCGCTAGTTGGAGGACTTGGTCAAGTAGATCTCATCGTCTTGGACTCAGCCGGAACGTTTTGATTTGAATTAGTACTTGAGGATGGCGTCAAAACACGTTGGCATTTGCATCTTTTTCCAGCTTCTTGTATTTACTGTAATGAGTCAAATATCTGCCTTTCCAACACCAACACCGTCCAGCCAGGGTGAGTTGGCCTTTTAAACTATATTTATATGACATTCTATAGACAGACATTGTTCTTTGACATTATAAATAAAAATCCAACTGTAGTCTGAAGATTTGCATTAAAACAAACATGAAAGAGGAACAATAACTTGAGAAATACCACAAATATTAATACTGATGATAGGACTATTCTTAATAGTTGAAAAAAAATTAGGCAGTGCTTTTAACCTTAAATTGTATTATAATTGCTGTCTAATTGCAGTGCAGATTAGAGTTTGTTCCACTGTTTCCAGCAGTTTGATGTCACTTTAGCTGTAAATCTGCTCATTAACAGAACACAGCAAAGTTGAGCTGCTGCAGCTCAGCAGCGTGGCTGTTGAGGCCGGCTGTGGTCTATTTTAGACTCAGTTTAATCTTTTGTTTGATAATCCGATTAAGGTCTGCCTGTGGATGGTGGTGGGTAGCTGGAGAGCAGCAGCAGCAGCATACACATGTCTGGAAGATAATATGGAATTGAAAGGATGTCAAAACACTGGAAAATAAACTGTGATTCCATAAGAAATCATTCAAATATGTTTTCTTTCTTAATGACTCTTGTGTGTTGTCTTCTGGCAGATAAATCTGTGTACAATCGACAGCTGACGGAAGAAAGACCACTCCAAGAGCAGGTAAGGCTCTCTCCCATCCAATATCCGGCCTTCCCCGGCAAACATTAATAATCTGAGCTAATATGCAGAGAGGAAATTATTCATAGAATGTTTGTCATTTCCTCAGATTGCTGATGCTGACAGCGTGAAGTTTACAGTATGGTTGACTGGTAAGAGGAAACTGAATACAGTGTTGCCAATCAATTAATGACACTTTCTGCATCCTGAGTGTAGGTTTCAGCATTTCCAGTAAGACAATATGTCTTTATTGGATATGCACTGAGAACATACAACATTTTCCTGTATTATTGATTGGATTTGTCCCTCCAATCAGAGGGAAAACGGCCCGCCTCCTCCAAGGTGAAAGATGGCGATGACTCAACTGTACAGAAGTCACTGCCCCAAAACCAGAAATTCAAGGAGACTACCGAGGTGCCGGTCCAGGAGGAGCAGAAGAAGGATCAGTATGTTCCAGATGAGTCTGATTCCACCAAGAGTAGACGTCTAGCAGAGGAATACGACTCTACCAAGAATGGGATGGAAAATGGTAAGTATCGATGTACAAGTAGAGTATAGGTGAGGTTGCTTTAGCAAGGAATGCGTTTGCCAATGGGTGACATTAGAACCCTTTTTGCACAAAATAGTCCCTTGCAATATCTCACAAAAGTGAGTGAACCCCTCATGTTTATAAGATAAGATAAGATAAGATATGCCTTTATTCGTCCCTCAGTGGGGAAATTTGCATTGCACAGCAGCAAGAGTACAGAATCAGTTAAGCAGTATAAAATACACAATATAGAAAAATAAACAATATGAACAACCGAAGTATTAACAAAATCAACAGTTTTTCCCAGAGTTATATACAATACAGTATGTAGATAATATGAAACGAGATGAGATATATGACCAGTTTATACACTGAGATCTTGTTAGAGAGTTAATATGAGGCATTATGGAAATACTTCACATAGAACTTTATTTGAGTATTCTTCTCAAGCAACAATGCCACAGAAATGAAACTTGGGACTTCCACCATTGACCTTTAGTTACATTGTGTGTGTGTACTAAAGTGTAACAACAGTTTTGGTCAAGTCAATGTAGTAAAATGCGTTTGGTGTACAATCAGATTATGTTATATACACAAATGACACAAAGTGTCAGTTATTCAACATGTTTGCAGTATATTTTTATACGGCTATAGCTTCATATCACTGCAGTCTTTGCGTCAAGTCCCTTGTGAAGTAAAGTGACGGCAACCTTTCTGGTACCCCTTTAAGGAAAATCACGTTTATACTTTCGAGTAGTCATTGTACACCTTGATTTTATAATATAATAGCACTATAAACTGTCTCATCGCTGAAAATTACTGAAGAGCGGTATATTCACTGTATGCCACGTGCCTCCTCAGGCAGACACGGGTGAGAACACGTGGCTGTCATAGAGATTATCTCCTGAAAGCTATAGGGCCAGTCCTTTCAAGCACCAAGAAAATATCTCTATTAAACATGCAACAAGATTCCTCAAAAGTCACTATTGTCCTTTACAGTGTCTTCTAACAGATTCAGTATGTACTGTATGTATAGTTTTTATCATATCAGCACATTCTTGTTATCGCTTGATTCAGCGTAAAACTCCTGAAGTGAGGTGACTCGGACAAAAAGTGCTGCATATACGGCTCAGCATCTGTGATCTTCTCGTCAGGTTGTGTTTCATCGCAGTACAAGTAAAACGCTCTTGTTATTCCTCAAATGAAGATGATTCAGTAAGTCAGCCCAGGCTCGTACTGTGTGGGAGACTGTTATGAAAGTCAAGCTGTAGGAATAGCATCTCGAGAACAAAGAGGAGGTAGAGGGAAGTTCATCCCAATGCTGCTTTTGGAAAAACATGTTACAGATAAAATTAATTCATTCATTCATTTTCAACCAAAAACACTTCAAATGCATGTGAATACATTTCAATGATTCTCTTTCATTGATCACCATTAGGATGCACAACGGACAAGTGGTTAGCGCACAGGCCACACAGCTAGAAGACGCAAGTTCAATTCCACCCTCGGCCATCTCTGTGTGGAGTTTGTATGTTCTACCCGTGCATGCGTGGGTTTTCTCCTCCCACATTCCAAAAACATGCTAGGTTAATTGGCGACTCCAAATTGTCCATAGGTATGAATGTGAGTGTGAATGGTTGTTTGTCTATATCAGAGGTAGGGAACCTATGGCTCGGGAGCCAGGTAGGGCTCTTTTGATGACTGTATCTGGCTCTCAAGCATTTCTTACCACAATAAAAATGTATTTTTGCTAACATTTTAAAGTAAACCATCACAGAAATGACTGTTAAAAATAATATTCAAAATCAACAACTTTCTTATGCATTTTAATTCGTCCATCTATATTCTGCTGCAATACGGCCGACCATATCCATCTTTCCTGATGATATTTTCCAGGTCAAACACCAAAACTTGATTATTACTGGGTAATGCTGTAGTCTACCTCGGTCATTGAGATGTCAAAAAAACATGTAAATGTAAACTTTCCTCCTTTAGTCAAATAGCTAAAGCTGCAGAACCAAGCCTTCTGGCAAAGATGGCCAAAAGAATGAAATACGTCTACGGAGTACGGTGCAAAACTATGCAGCAGCAGAAGTTGTATTAATGGCAACAAGTATTTGATTTATTATTAGACACTGCGCTGCTCACGAAAGTGTGCTGGCCACACCCCATTGGCGTGGGGTAGTGTGCCTGGTCTACATAATTAGAGCACATTATCTAAAACTGTTGGTCATAAAAATTTACACATTTTATTGCATTCAGTGTTTAAAAAATGTATATGGCTCTCACAGATACACATTTTAAAATATCTGGCCTTCATGGCTCTCTTTGCCAAAAAGGTTCCCCACCCCTGGTCTATATGTTCCCTGTGATTGGCTGGTGACCAGTCCAGGGTGTACCCCGCCTCTCGCCCAAAGACAGCTGGGATAGGCTCCAGCACCCCCCGCATGAGGATAACCAGTAGAAAATTAATGATGAATGATATGCCTTTATTCGTCCCTCAGTGGGGAAATTTGCATGAAGGGGGGGACAACACTAGGAGAGGGGAGGGGAAAAAACAACAACTCCAAACTAGACTCTTAGATGAAGGAGTACAGTGTGGGACAGTTAAAAAAAAAACTCAGAGGAAGGAATGAAGGAATGATCACCATTATCTTAAAGGTTGCATAATAAAGCCCCATCTGTTGTTTACTAACTTGCCCGATCTTTGATTCACTTTTTTTGACTGCATTTATCTCTCAAGGTGTGTGTGACAGGAAGAAAAACTCTGAGTCAAGTCATTTTGCATCATTGGTTTGCATGCATAAATCTCATTCTGTTGTTGTCTCAATGCGGTAATTATACTGTGTGGTACATTTAAAGCTATCATGTATGGATGATGGGAGGCAGTGTGTCCATCAGGCCATCCATCCATCTTCTACTGCTTATTCGAGGTTCAATCAGGGAAATCCAGACTTCCCATTGGCCACTTTGTCCAGGCGTAGACATAGTCTCTCCAACATGTCCTGGGTCTCACCCGAGGCCTTCTACTGGTTGGATGTACCCTGAACACCTCCCCAGGGAGGCGTCCGGGAGGCATCTAGCCAGATGCCCAAGCCACCTCATCAAGTAGTGGTTCCACGGGAGGCAGTGTGTTTTCTTTCAAATGACAACATAATGCAACACAATTAGCTTATGCTAATGTAATTTCTCCTCTCAGATGACCCTGAGACTTTCCGCCAGGTGGATGGCACTCCACTAACAGCCGAGGACATTGTACAGAAGATCGCAAACAAAATCTACGAGGAGGATGACAGAGGTGTCTTTGACCGGATCGTTTCCAAGCTGCTCAAACTGGGCCTGGTAAGTAGGGCATTGTAGATGCAGCATCAGGTTTAACACTCTACATACGTGTAAAATCTAATGAGATGTCTGAATTGGATTTTGTTCACAATCTCACATGTGTGTATTGCTGTTTTGACACTCAATAACTCCTCTTGCTGCTCTAAAATCTCTCAATCATCCTCTCTCTCTCTCTCTCTCGGAAGATCAATATTATATTGTACAATGCTGCTGTTCTAGAACTTTCCCGCACAATTTGGGATCAGACTTGTTGTTTGTCTTCCTGTTAGATAACAGAAAGTCAGGCTGATACTCTGGAGTACCGAGTGGCTGAGGCTCTGCAGGATCTCATCACCAAAAATGCCAAAAACAACGAGATTGAAGAGGACAATGAAGAGGACGTCAAGGTGGTGAAGGACAACCAGGAAGCCAACTTGGTAATGGTAATGGCCGTGTTATTGATGTTATATCAGTAAGTATAAAAATGGTACTTGCATCAATAGGATAAGTGGGAGCAGCCCAGTCGGCACTACAATGATGATGAGGATGAGGACGAAGAGGATGATGAGGTCCTGGATGAGGTGGACAGGGATGCAGGAGATGAGGATGAGACAACAGACAACACGTGGGACAAGGAGGACGCTGAGGATGACAATGAAGTCAGCACAGAGGACGGCCTTCAGGATCTTCAGTACTTCCCCAATTTCTACCGCCTACTCAGGAGCCTCAATTCAGGTAAGGGTCAGCTTACACGACAAATGTGCCTCTAGGCAAAGCTAAAGACCGGGACGTGTTGTCATGGTAATGATGCACTCAAGGATGAGTCACGGCTTGTTTTGTCCGCTTTTAAAACCAGACCTCCAAGGAAGTGTACATACACACAGACAAATACACGAGTAATTATTCATAATCCCATCACCAAGACCCCTACAGCCAAGCACCACGAGATAACATCATCACTATGGCAACCAATTACTGCAAACACAACACAGTGTCTCCCGCTTCTTTGTTTCAGATCAAGATGCTCAGGAAAGAGAGACACTCATCACCATCATGAAGACGTTGATAGATTTTGTGAAGATGATGGTCAAGTACGGGACAATCACACCGGAAGAGGGTGTCTCCTATTTGGGTAAGACCAAACACAAGTTGGTTTACAACATTTGATGCACTCAAAACTCTAAACTTACCTCAAAGCAGACCTGGGACCCTGGGGAGGATAAGCCGCATAGAAAATGGATGGATGGATGGAATAGATGGGCGGATGGATGGAATGATGGAATGATGGAATGATGGATGGATGGATAAATGGAATGATGGATGGATGAAATGATGGATGGATGGAATGATGGATGGATGGATAAATGGAATGATGGATGGATGAAATGATGGATGGATGGAATGATGGATGGATAGAATGATGGATGGATGAAATGATCGATGAATGGATGGAATGATGGATGGATAAATGGAATGATGGATGGATGAAATGATGGATGGATGGATAAATTGAATGGTGAATGATGGGTGGATGGATGAAATGATCGATAAATGGATGGAATGATGGATGGTTAAATGGAATGATGGATAGATGATGGATGGATGGATGGAATGATGGATGGATAAATGGATGGATGGATGAAATGATGGTGAATGGATGGAATGATGGATGGATGGATAAATGGAATGATGGATGGATGAAATGATGGATGGATAGAATGATGGATGGATGAAAAGATCGATGAATGGATGGAATGATGGATGGTTAAATGGAATGATGGATGGATGATGGATGGATGGATAAATGGATAAATGGAATGATGGATGGATAAATGGATGGATGGATGAAATGATGGTGAATGGATGGAATGATGGATGGATGGATAAATGGAATGATGGATGGATGAATGGATGGATGAAATGATGGATGGATAAAATGATGGATGGATGAATGGATAAATGGAACGATAAATGGAATGATGGGTGGATGGATGAATGGATGGAATGATGGATGATAAATGGAATGATGGATGGATGAATGGATGGAATGATGGACGGAATGATGGATGGAATGATGGATGGAATGATGGATGGAATGATGGATGGATAAATGGAATGATGGATGGATGGATAAATGGATGGATGAAATGATGGTGAATGGATGGAATGATGGATGGAATGATGGATGGATGAATAAATGGAATGATGGATGGATAAATGGAATGATGGATGGATGGGTGGATGGATGAATGGATGGAATGATGGATGGATAAATGGAATGATGGATGGATGGATGAATGGACGGAATGATGGATGCATTCATAGATGGATGGGTGGATGGGTTTTATCAATTCAGCAAATGTGATTTTCAGTACATTTACTACATGAACTCATATTGTAGCTTTTTTTCTAATGCACATTACAAATAATGCATAAACCTACAGAAGATGGAAACATTATATTTCATGTAGTCATTTGTATTACAACACAAATTAGATGCATTTTCCCCCACTTTCCATTCATGTGGAATTTGTCCTCGTACTGCCTGCCCGGTAAGATTTAGATGGAACAGTCCTTCGCGTGACCCTGAGTAGCAGCTGCCCTTTAATGATGCTCTGCTGGCGTCATTCAGCAGAACAAAACAGCCATATACCATTACGCACAATGTGAGTCTCCATGGTAACCGGGTTGGGTTCGGTGGTATAGGTTGTTTTAGGTTGGTCGGGACAATCGAACAGAATTTCGATATCACCTAGCAACATGTATAACATAAGATCCCTCACCTCACCTCCCCATGCTGCATTCAATTCAGTCAATGAGAAATAATGAATACACAGACACGATAAGCACAGTCCACAGAAGAGGAAGCGTGCGAATATGGAGGGTGGGGGTGTTGGAGGCTGAGGAAAAGGATTTCCAAAAAGATTTGCCTTTTGCCGCACTACATGTGGGAGTAGGCGGCATGAATACAGACAGAACTTGCAAACAGAAGGTGAGATAGTAGATAGTAAGGCACTATGGTAGTACGAAGTGTTTGTAAATGAGGGCTCACTATGCAAATAACAGCATCTCTGTTAAATTACATGGGCTTATACAGTGTGTGTGAAATTGTACCATTTTACCGCTCAGCAGGGAAAAAATAATCTGTGCTCTTCACTAATGAATGTAGTCCTTTGGAAAGTCTGATTCACACAGGAAAAGCGAAGTAATGATGCAATGGTGAGTCAGGTCAAAATAAATGTTAATGTTCTTTCTCACTCACCTGCAGAGAATCTGGACGCCATGATTGCCATGCAGACTAAGAACAAGCTGGGAAAGTCTCTCGAACCTCAGGACTTTGCTGGTAAAACTGCTCTTCAGCTTACAAACCGTGGCCGTGACTCTATTGTTTATCTAACAAGCTGTTGTAGTTCACTATTTGGTACATGAAATGTGAAGTATTGCGGTGAATACAGTATATACTGTAGTACAAATAGTCGTCCTCTGCATCCGGCTCAAAACACATGCGAAGAATAAAAGACGTACAGTCCATTGTCTTCCACTTGACGACACTGGTAGCTATGGCTAATTGCATTGTTTGCTTATTCAGCCATATTGGATCACACATCTACCACCAAATATTCATTCATTCATTCATTCATTTTCTACTGCTTTTCCTCACGAGGGTCGCGGGGGTGCTGGAGCCTATCCCAGCTGTCTTCGGGCGAGAGGCGGGGTACACTCTGGACCGGTCGCCAGCCAATCCCAGGGCACATATAGACAAACAACCATTCACACTCACATTCATACCTATGGACAATTTGGAGTCGCCAATTAACCTAGCATGTTTTTGGAATGTGGGAGGAAACCGGAGTACCCGTAGAAAACCCAGGCATGCACACGGGGAGAGCATCCACACAGAGATGGCCGAGGGTGGGATTGAACCCTGGTCTCCTAGCTGTGAGGTCTGCGCGCTAACCACTCGTCCGCCGTGCCGCCCCACCAAATATTGTTTAAAATATTTTGTTCGCACTTTCCTACGGCATCCTGTAAGGCACATTCAACCTTAAACGCAAATGTTCCACATTGGTGACTCATAGTTTGTGTATTTTTTTCATTAAGAAGCATTAAGCCTAAGAAAGTTCTGAATGATCCCAATTTGATGAGGAAAAAGTATTAAATTCAAGAAAGAAGTCATTGCAAAGTACTAAGATGGCAAAACCACACCCAAGAACAATTTGCATGATCAGTACCATATTTGGTGGAAATTTAAAATATCTACTGTATTGTATCGGTGTAGCCAGAGGACTACATTAAATACATATTGATTACATACAGTATCCTGCACAGAGGACGGTTGTCCATGTTGTCGCTTATAGTGACACGCCTAATAACAGTTGCTTTTATTGGCAGTGGGGAAGAACATGGACGAGGACGACAACACCAAGGCCAAAACTGCCAAGATGCAGAAGGAGTATGAGAACCTGAAGGACTCCACCAAGGAAGAGCAGCCGCCTACCAGTTAGTCTACTAAGCAGTCTTGATGAGCACAACCCACACGACCGACCTGTGTCTGTAGAGATTGGAATAACATCTAGACCTTGTTATAAATGTCTTTTTGTGTTTGTTTTTTTTTTGTCATGTTTGAATAAATGCATAATCCAATTCAAATGTAACAAAACGAGCTAACTTGATTGAAACCAAACATCTATTTGGTCCTACTTAAGTGAGCAGTTGTCTACTAAATGAGCCTGAAGGGGAAGTCTGAGACCCTCTCAGATCTTTTGTTTCCACTCAGCAGAGCCAGCAGGAGATAAATAAATAAGACAGTGCAGCTGGGCCAATCCCAGCACAGAGTCCTTGTTTGGCCCAGAACTAGGCCAGTCCAATAAGGGACAGTCAAAATCCTATCACAGCTGCCACTATTTCTTGTCCGTCTACATTGTAGTGTATTAGTGTATAGTAAACACAGGAGGATTATCCTCGGGAAAATTATTGTTTTTGTCAATTCTATACATAACAACAACATACAGGGTGAAACAAAAAATGGGAACTTTTTTTATTATTATTATTATTATTATTATTGCTATTTTTTATTTCTTCCTGCAGATGACGTTCTCCTGTATCAATGCATTATTGAAATCTATACTGTGAATTTCTTAAATTATCTGTTTTAATAAATCCAGTGTTCTTGGTCCAGTCCTAAGTTGTAAAAACGTCAGAACTCCCTTCTGCACAGATGTCAAAATATCACAGTTTTTCTAAAACATTTTTATGGCTTCCATTGATCCGTGGTTACTCTACTTGCTGCCACTTGATCATATCTGCCAATGTTTTTTGGGTCACCCTGTATGTAGTATATGAACACAATTCTATCGTGTTTAATCCATAAAAGCAATAATCGACTCATAGCTTCTTGTGTCAGTTGTGATCTTTTTGTAAAAATAGGTCATTTTTGATATATTTTAAAAAAAAAAAAACAGTTCTCATGACTACTTTTTATCTGTACACTTCAGATCGGCCTGGCAAGTCGGAGACCTACCTGGAAGCCATCAGGAAGAACATTGAATGGCTGAAGAAACACAACAAGGAAGAAGGCAAAGATGGTGAGTTTGCGACATTTAATAAAGTAACTCATATAACAGCTGGAGAAGCCATACTCAAATATTTAAATGTCGAAAAAAATGGAGGGTTACAAGCAGGTCTACACACTGAAGAACAAAACATTTAAGCCCTTTTGTTGTGCTTAATCTGCAATTGAAATGAGTGTGGGATGCTGCACTAGACGCTTGTTGCACAACTAATGAATATGGATCCCTCTTGATGAGTTTGCCCTAATTATTGTTGATCTGACAAAGGTCTATTCAGTAAATCTATCCTACTGGTTCCTCCGTTTTAATGAGATGTGTACAGTATGAATCCATCAGAGGATTTACTAGACTATTTTCTTTTGAATCTTTAACTCACTAAGATCATTTTGGACTAAATCTATGCTTACATGGATGTGGGAAAAGTTTGGACAAGGTCCCCTTTTTGTGACTAAACTCCATAAAGGCACGCTTGGATGAGTATGGTGTGAAAGAGCTTGAGAAACCTCACAAATGAAAAAAATGGTGAAAATAATGTCCCGAAATTAAAAATAAATCCTTACAAATCTAGTATATCTAGTGGTACAGTACCTGGTCTCGCTGCAAAGGAGGGCTATTATTTTCTTCTTACACTTACGCAATGCAGCCTACAGGCAAGATTTTATATGGCACCACCCACTATCTGCCCTTTACATACCCTGACAAAGGAAACTGAATTGCATTGTTTTTATCATTGTCTTTCATTTGTCACCTGATTTACATGGTTCATTCATTCATTCATTCATTTTCTACCGCTTATCATCACGAGGGTCGCGGGGGTGCTGGAGGCTATCCCAGCTGTCTTCGGGCTGGAGTGGTCGCCAGCCAATCACAGGGCACATATAGACAAACAACCATTCACACTCACATTCATACCTATGGACAATTTGGAGTCGCCAATTAACCTAGCATGTTTTTGGAATGTGGGACGAAACCGGAGTACCCGGGTGGGAAAGCCCACGCATACGCAAGGAGAACATGCAAACTCCACACAGAGATGACCGAGGGTGGAATCGAACTCTGGTCTCCTAGCTGTGTGGCCTGTGCGCTAACCACTCGAACACCGTGCAGCCAACTTACATGGTTAGCAAATTATAAATACAAATAAATCTGAAATACAATAAAAACATCCTAGACATAGACATAGACATAGACATAGACATAGACATAGACATAGACATAGACATAGACATAGACATAGACATAGACATAGACATAGACATAGACATAGACATAGATTTCCTTTATTGTCATTGCACAATAACACATCAGTGAAATTGCCAACAAAATGTCATTGCCGTGTAATAATAAATAATAATGTGGAGAATAAATAGATTACATCAAATATGAACAACAATGTGCAGCGTAAACAGTAATTTGTACAAATAATTACCTTACCACAAAACAAAAATTCCATAACGTCATTGATAGACAATAAAGTAGAACCTCGGTTAGCGTGTTTTTCAGTTAACTTTGCTACATTTTGCCTCCGGATGCCCTTCCTGACGAATATCTACTGATGATGATGCCTACTAGTGGAGATTTGAACCCGAGGTATCCACTCCAAAGTCCAGAACGCTAACCACTAAGCTCCTATAAACAGGCATTTGTTGTTGTACATGTCAGGCTAATGTGAAATCAATCTGATACTTTTATCCATTTTGTGCAGGCACACGTAAGAGAGTGTAAAGAAAGGAACAACTTTAACAAAGCATTATAAAAAGCTGTGACAAGGCTTTTCTTTTGTAGAAGATTTATGACTTCTTGTATTTTTATGGCTTCGAGGGAAGCAGCATGTGGCTGCACAGCCTGAAAACTGATAGACACACAAAAGCCTCCCTGCTGTTGTAAAAATCAATGTCCGGTGGTGTTTAATTTGGTAGCAGGAAATGAAATGTTAATGAGCTCTGGCTGTGCAGGCCATCCAGTACAGAAAGAGAAAATGACATTTACAGTAAGCGCTCACAGCGCTTTATTGAACCTGATTGGACTAGTCGCCGCTTTGGATGACGCGTTTTAATGTAAACATTCAAGTAAAGCCTGACTCTAGAGCAGTCTCAAACTCAATTTACCTGGGGGCCACTGGAGCTAGGGTCTAGGCAAAGCTGGGCCGCATCAGGTTTTCCACAACAACAAAAAAACGCATTTATTAAAAACAGAAAAATGAATAAACTTTGCTTTGGTTCCGATTTTTTACAAGAAAAGCTCTGATAAAACATTCCACTGTTTTCAAATATCTTACTTTTTATTTTTCTACACAAAGTAAGATGAAAAATAAATAAACAAATCAAGAATAAAGAAAATCAATCAATCAGTAATAAATAAATAACTATAATAATAATAATAAAACGGCAAATAGTAAAAACTTAAGAAACCACATATAGTTGGTGGGTAGACAAATGATTTTTTTCAGATTAAAATGAACAAAGCATTATTAGAGCCCTGTAGACATGACAAAACACGACTATAGTCACATTTATACTCTTTTTATTTACAACATATTGCGCAACTGCAGGGTCTTGAGACACATGCTAACTCGCAAACTAGAGAGCTAGCGACCTAAACGTTAGCCTTCAAGTTATTTCCTTTAAACTTAAATAGCCAAAAACTTACCACTTCCACACGGATAGGGAGGATAACTATTAACAGTTATTTAACCTTTAAATTAATCAAACGTAATAATTTTTTCTGGGTACATGATACCATACAGCATCCATATCAAATTTGCGCGGGCCGCACTAACATTAAACTTTCATATTAAGGCGGGGGCCTCAAACTAGTGTCCTGCGGGCCACATTTGGCACGCGGGCCGCATGTTTGAGACCCCTGCTCTAGAGGATGACAGGAACCACCATGGATGTTTTTTTTCACATGGGATGTGTTTCATCTCTGTGGTTGTATGTGGGACACTTCATTAGTATTCTGCTGCGTGATGGTTGTCTGGGACAACAGCCGCCTCCCTGTGATGTGGCCAGGAACAACACACACTTCATCATAGGAGAGGACACACGGTCACGGTTAAAGAGTACACCCTGTTTTCTTAAAACGGCAAAAAGTGTGGAATAGTGAGAGAATCCACATATCCACATAAATAAAACAGTATGTTTATGTCTAAATATAACTGAATAATACCATTTAAGAGTGCATTGAATCATATGTTGTATGATGCAGTGCAGTTCTACACCAAAGCTGATTTGTATTGATCCTTTTCGATTGTGCACCTGTGAAGTGTACCTAATGAAGTATTTATCTTGAACAGCAGGTGGAGGACAAAACCTTTCTGCCCCAAGCCAGTGTCATAGAAACAGACAAAGCGTTTATTATGTTTACTCCAGCAGGCGCCCATTAGGACAATCTCAGCAAGCAGTTTGTGTGTATGTGTGTGTGTGTGTGTTTGTGTTTATGCCTACACCTTACAGATTAGGCAGCAGAACAGATGGACATTCAGGCCACATCCTAGTTTTGGTTCTCCTTTGCCTCCTCGCCATGAAAATTGAAAAAAGAAAAGATGGCCTCTAATCCCTAACACACGTCATGTTTGTCATCAGCAAAGTGTATCCCAGTAACGGTATCGTGAAGGGAGCCGTATATTGCAAGGACTTTCCCGGATTGTTATTTGATCTCTTCTATTTCGTTTGAAACTCATTTGTTCCGATGACTGATAACACACAGCTCGTTTCTAAATATAGCTCACTTTATGGAGATGCATTAAAGGACAGATCTAGATATTGAACTACTCATAATTGATGCCCGGTAACACAGCATGCATGTTTTCTTCTACTACACAACCTCAATCTGTTTTAATAGAACTGCAGAACAGATTAGTATGTCTTGTTTGGGTGTCTTGATGTCTGATCTCTTCCACAAACCACCGTTACTTTATCGTCTTTATCGTCACTGTGCAACATCCCGAGATACAAGAATGGTAACGGTACCATTCTAAATGTGCAGTGCCAGCTATTAATGCATGTATTCTGGTAGATGTAATCACTGTGAGCTGATACCAACCTAAGTATTTTATATATATATTATTCATTCATTCATTCATTCATTCATTTTCTACCACTTTTTCCTCACGAGGGTCGCAGGGGTGCTGGAGCCTATCCCAGCTGTCTTTGGGCGAGAGGCAGGGTACACCCTGGACTGGTCGCCAGCCAATCACAGGGCACATATAGACAAACAACCATTCACACTCACATTCATACCTATGGACAATTTGGAGTCACCAATTAACCTAGCATGTTTTTGGAATGTGGGAGGAAACCGGAGTACCCGGAAAAAACCCACGCATGCACAGGGAGAACATGCAAACTCCACACAGAGATGGCCTAGGGTGGAATTGAACCCTGGTCTCCTAGCTGTGAGGTCTGCACGCTAACCACTCGACCGCCGTGCCGCCCATATATTATTATAATATAATAAATATATATGTTTTGATTTTTATATATTATATTTATTTTTTATTATATAAAATATAATCAAAATATAATAAATTAAAATAAATAATATAATATTATTTGGGGAAGTTGGGGACATTCCAACTAAATTACAGTACTCCCGTGTCTATGACCGACTATTACTGACCCCTAGTGTGTGATACTACTTGAAGGTCTTTGAATGCGTCTTTTGAATGTGTTGGTTGTGGTTTATTATAGCAAGTTGCTGTGATGTACAATTGCCCATATTTTGCCCTTCTCATGTAGCCAAATAAGTTGACACCAGCTCTTTGTTGTGGCAGACTATGACCTCTCCAAACTGAAGAACTTCATGGACCAGCAGGTTGACTCTTACATTGAGAAAGGCATCATCGCCAGGGACGAGGGTGACACCATCAAGAGAATCTACAGCAGCCTGTGATATCATCGTCTATCCTCTAGAACTGAATCTCATACTAAAAGAGAACCTTGATTTCTTTTTCACACTTCATGGCATGGTAAAGTGTATTCATAAAACCTGTTTACACTCCCATACAGGCTACAATCATATTGAGGGGACAGAAAGCTTTTAACAAGGCAGTTAAAATGATTTCAATTTGCACGGCAAGATTTGCAAATAATCCCTCGCTTTGTCATTTCCCTTTTAATTTTAAAATACATATATAAACAGTATATATTAAATAAATTGTACCATCATTTGTAACCAAACTTAGCTTCATTTTCTGTTTATGGTGTATATGTAAGATCTTATCATATTCCTGCTTTTCATTTGACCAAAAATATATGTATTACATTGTAGTGAATTCCACTCGATTGTAATAACTCCGTGGCCCACAAGGGGGCAGTCTGTCAATCATTCGTCTCCACTTGTCTGTAAGTACAACATTTCCATTTCGGTAGAAGCAAGATGAGCTATTTTTAAATGTAAATATGTGATTGTTTTCCTATGGTGTGAAAGCAATTAAAACATTGCCTTTTATTTGCAAGTGTGCTTAATAGAGTGGTAATTCTAATAAGTAGCATCCACATAAGGAAAGCAGGTTTAGATATTTATTCTGCCCAAATAAAAACAATTAAGAAGCACAATAAAAACCATCTCCTAAAGACACACATAAATAATGCTTTCACACTTCAAAAAAAAGAGACATCCCTTCTGTTCTCAAAGAAAAAAAATGCTTATAAGAGGCAAACGGAACCAGTTAAAAGGAAGTAGCCCATCCACTCGATGTGTTGCGGTGGTTAAATACTGATGAGTGTGTGAGCAGCTGTGGACGGTTTATACAGCGGTGTATAAATAGAAGGATGGCATATCATAAGCGCCATTATGCTGTCGGGTTCCCACTACAACTGTACAAAAACAACATTTGCATATTGATCATAAATAAAAGGCAAACATAACACATTTGCTCCACAAGCAAGAAGGTAAACAAGCAAGATGTTTCTTTATATTTCCTGGTATGACGTGGTGGGCGCCGTGTAGTTCCCCTCACCGCTCCTGCAAACCAGGAAGACAAACAACATTTAATGGAAATGTTCCACTGTGAAAACATATCAGCCACTGAACAGGTCACCGGCATCTTGCTCTACGTGTGTGTGTGTGTGTGTGTGTGTGTGTGTGTGTGTGTGTGTGTGTGTGTGTGTGTGAATTATGAATGAGGCTAATGAAACAGCTGTCTTGGTCTCAGGGCTCATATAACCAGGAAATGGAGTCCGAGCAGCATCCGCCCAGGTCGTGACCTCAGCTGGGAAGTTACACCAACCTCCATTTTCTTATCTAAATTATATCTAAAATATAATAATTACATATTACATACATACAGCGGTTAGGATTGCTAATAATGTAAAAAGTATTACTTGGAAACATACTACTAATGCTATTGTGTAGAGTTGCAAACTTTACCAAATACAGTTATTCCTTATTGTTGCTTTAACTAGGAAGGTGACGTACCCTTTTAGATACTACTACGTACCATTTGTATCTTTTGGAATTAGTATTGCATAATATTGTCTATGTTATACATATTCTTCCATGTTTTGAGCACATTATAATTCAAAACAACAACAAAAAAACTGCAACTTTGGCTATAAACCCGATCATATCGTATGTGCATAACTGAAAAAAAGTCTTTATGGTGAATTAGCATATCCCAAAGATAAATTATATGAAAAATATTTGAGGTACTTGATGTCATACTGTATATTGTGAAAAACACAGTACAATTTAGCAAAGTTTATTTGATCTTAAAGGCTTAGTGGTTTGCTTTATGCAAAGAGAAGAAAGCCAAACAGGCACGCGGCCCATGTTTGCTTGGGTACTTAAACAGTGCAGTTCTTGCAAGCCAGTGTGATTTGGCCCAATTCAGAAGCAGGCTGCACGTCTCAGCTGCTATGTAAATATTTACCGATGAATGGCAAACTTTGTCTTGCATGTTTACACAAGGCTTAATAATTGCGAGATATTGGGGTCACTGGAATGGCACAAAAATGATTAAATACAATCGGTTAATGGGTTTCACTTCATTAAGAGATTTTTAGTTAAGCTTTGAATGAAGTAATGCCTGATAAGCACTGTTAGCTAAGAAAATGTAATACACCAGGGGTGTCCAATGTGTGGACCACAGGACATCCTTAAATTATAATTTAACAAGATAACTTTTAAAAAAAAAAACGAAAATTGAGAAACAGTAGTAATTTTACAAGAATAAAGTCAAGATATTAACAAAAAATGTTGTAATTTTTTTGTGTTGGTTTACAAATTATCAAAGTGACCCTTCCATCCTGTCATTTTTCAGTATGTGGCCCTCAGTGGAAACGGTTATGACACCCCTGTAGTACACCTTGTCTGATCATAAGGGCCGTTAACAAATAATCCAACTTCTAAAACACATTAGAGCAGCATGTTTTATATTAATGAGTTAGGTCTATTTGCATTTAGACAATGAATTACTTTGAGGCCCTGAAAATGGAGGTGCATTTCCAAATTATCATTTGGCATTAAGCATTTCAGTATGTGGAATCAAACTATGGAATGGATTGAGTAAGGACCTCAAACAATGCACAACGATGAGCCAATTCAAGAAATACAAGCAATCGATGTTTGCTAAATACAAGGATGAAGAGTCTTGAACCAGTCATGATGTGCTATATATATCACTATATTGACACTTACTATGGTACTCATTATGTCATTGGATGGTCATATCACCTCGTACTTCGGTATGTGACAAAAATAAAATATAAATAAATAAATAAAATTTAAAAAAATTAAACTATACTAGTGAACAAATGTAACAGTTACTGATTGTAAAAGTACCAAATGGAGGGGTAGGATTTAATAAGCTTTGCTTCTTCCTACTCCTTTTGGACATGTGGAACTGTGAACTGATTATGTGATGCACTCAATTGGAATCTGATGCATGAAATAAAACCATTACCATAATTCCCATAATTACGTGAATCCTCTTAAATAGTATTGATTGTTTTGTCAAATCCATTGTACCGGCCTTTAAAGGCAATCTGCCATTGTCCAAAATACACGCTGGCACTATTTGACTCCTAACATGTGGGCATACATGTCCTCAACTTAAGCAGCCCAAGAAACGTCGGACACTTGACATTTGCATAGGGTGGCACTGACTAGCGAAGCCTGATTCCTACACTCAGCCTCCTTATTGCAGCATGCACTTACAAGAATACATTAGACACTTCATTAGGTACCCTTGTACGTTGAAATAAGGAAGACACATGCAGCTGCAACTAAAGGAGTGTCTGGGAGATGATCTTCATTGTGCACATAACTCCAGCAACACCAGAGTATTGTTGCACCTGCACAATCTTCATATGCTTACATAACAAGCACCGCAAACCATATTTATACATTCATATCAAAGAATGCAAAGAGGTGTTGCCTTGAGCCGCTGAAGCAAATGACCACTGCCTCCTCACGCCTGCACTTAAGTGCCCTTAAGCAAGCATCCAGAGCCCACACTTTCTGTAGAGCCAGGCCCTTTTCTGTTAAAATGATTCTTTTGGAAACGCGGTGGTGTTATTGGCAGAGCCACTCCTCCACATATACATATATACATATATATATATATATATATATATATATATATATATGTACACACACACTAGCCATTCACTTACATACACTTTCACAATGGACGGGATGGATGAAGTTGTGATTGACAGTTTTTGTTCCATCATATGTCATTGACTGTGCAGGCATTCCTAATGACTTAGTAGCTCTGTAGCATGCAAAGAAACAAGCTGTGGTTTGTATAACCTCACCTTACTTCCTCTTCTTTCAGCCTGCGTGCTGCCTGCTTTGACTGTTTGATTTGCAAGTCCAGTCTGTGTAAGAAGTCTTTGGCTGAGAGCTCCTCTGCTTGAGGCCGGGGGGCTTTGGAGTCTTCAGGCGGCGGTGAAGGCGCCGGGGAAGGTCCCTCAACATCCTGCTGCAACACAACACAAGGTGCTTCCGTCTCCTGGCACACCACCTCGCCGTCCGCGTCAGGAGACTCTAGAGACAGTCCGTTAAAAATGGAGCGCTTCTGCGTCACCACAGGGATGTTGAGGCTGCTCTTGAGAAAGATGCAGTCGTTGCTGAACAGTTTGTTGGCTCTCTTGATTTGCTCCATCTGGGAAAAATGTCATAGCAAATGCAATTCACATCTCATTTGCTGGCATTTTACATTTCCATCATTTTAATGACACCTTGAATGTCTGGAACCACGTCAAATTATAATGGAAACGTCTTTGAAGGATTACATACTGTACCTGTCATCATACCCATGATCCAATTCATAGACAAAAAACTGTAATTAGCGTATTACCCAATATAACAGGATTTTCCCACCGCCACCAGGAAAAGTAACTGAAAATGATGCGTCATTTTATATTCAGGGTCTAGAGTTTTATACATGAAAACCAACACACCATTGCCCGATGCCACACATTCTACCACACACACTGTGCACAGCATAAAACACTAAATTACCAGAATTAAAGGGGAATTATTATGCTATTTTCCACTTTTCTGATCTATAAATGTAGTTAGAATGTTGTATTCTCATGTTAAACGAAGCCAAAGTCTCATATAATGGGGTTTGCTCATTTGAAAGAAGTTTGGTATGGCTCAAAAGCTTGGTTTCAAAAGGCGTGGTAAAACTGTCCCATTGTGATGTCACAGAGGAGCGAACTTCCTTATATGGGCATGTCTGTAAGCCAGACAGGCTCTCTGCACTTCCCTAAGTCTGCTCCTCTGTTTACTTGCTAGTTTTGTCTGTTTCTTTCTGCTTTTTCCTGATTTCGGAATCCTGCTCTGTCAGTTATCTTTCCTTCAACAAAATGCAGGAAAAATGGGAAATTAATCATGATGAATTAATTTGAAAACCATGATTTTGAAAACTATGATTAATCAGATTTAAACATTTGACAGTCCAAGTCATGGAAGCTAACCCACAAACTGTCCTTACTTTATTTGTATGTTTTTACAGTGCAGCGTTGTTGTCCCACTTTAGGTCCAGACCGGAATACCGAACCACAAGTGTGATTGCAGCCTTAGCAAATATAAACAAAAAAAACAGGACTAGTTATAGTGCTAATTTAAAAAAACAATCAATGAAGTATAGTCGTCAAACAACTGAAATATTATTGATAAAATATGACTTCTGATAGTATATGTGATTTAAAAAGCTTAACTTTTGTCCTGGGGGTATTAGGAGTAGTTAGGTATTCAGGTATTTGTAATGTGTATCTAAAGTGGAAGACTTCATCCACTTTGTGGGGACCCACTCCACTTGCCACACGTGTCACATCCGGCACAACACCAAGTTTGTGTAGTGCTGTGCCGGCAAGATACAACAATAACTTCCTGTATGCTACCTTACATGGCAGCACCAATGCATGTAGAATGCATGATATGTTATTTTTCATAAAGTCAACTTACCGTTACACCATATTTAAGGGCAATCCCCTGCAGGGTATCGCTGTCTGTAACCCGATGCTCTATGTATTTCTCGCCTAGAGATGCCGTGACGCTAGCTGTGCTTCCATAAGAACGTATTTTAGTCCGAGCCAAGCTCTGAGACAGTTCGCTCTCTGACTCGGAACCGGACCTCGACCGAGGGAAGATAGGCTGCCCCATTCGCCCTCCTCCTCCTCCATCCCGCATCGGTAACACCGGAGAGAACTCCGCCATCTTCTTTTAATATAAAACAGCGCCTCGTGACCTCGATGAATACTAACGTCCAAATGGACGAGCTCCGGGTAAACAAAACACCGTTTTAAAGTGTGAAACGACTCCCATCCCCGGTTGCATTCAGCCTGTTAGCCCAAGACAAGAGCCATGTTTCGGGGAGTACCACCTCACTACCCGCTTTCGTCATTGGCCTGCTACGTTGACGTGCTGACGCAGGGAGCGTTAGCGCATCCAATCAGGAAGAGGAACAACGATATGGTTCCGTTACGCTTTCAAAATAAATGCATATCGGTTCGTGCCATTATTTTGGTATCAAATGTGAATAATTATGAATAATTTATTTTAATTGGAGCATGTTTTATAGGGAAACTTTATTTTTTGATTCTCATTTATAAGACAAGAATGTTTCTATTTTTGTTACCAATGTTACCAATACTGTGAAACACAGCAACTTGAGAAAAATAAAGAAAAACATATTCCAAACGTGCTAAGCCAACGAAATTAATTGCTCTCTACAAATCATCTTTATAGTGAATCATTTTTTTCATGACATGTTATAACCTAATTTTCAATGAGATTCTCTGTAAAAATTTAATTTGCAGTCTCCATTATTCTATGTTAAGTAAAATGGTGTGAACTAATGAATATTTGATTTATTTCCTGATATCAGCCTGTGCTGTATAGCTCCAAGGAGCAACAGGTTAATTCATCATTTTAGAACTGCAGAGGGAAAGACAATCATTGGACTCCGGAATAATAAGATTATAAAGAACTCTGAACTCATGACGGGAATGACTCTTATAAAGCATGTTCTCCTCACATTTTTACTAACAATATCAACATTAGGATTGCCAGCTGTTTCCTGTTTGCTCTGGCTGTATGCTGCATGATTATTTAAAACCAGGAGAAGCATTGAATTTACTTAATTGGTTTTACCTCTTGAATGATCCTTAATTCAACCAAAGGGGTTGCACACACTGATTATATGACTGCAGTGGAGGATGCTGATGAAATGTGCTGATGTGTTATTCACCTGGACAACACAAAGAGTGCAGGTGCTGCTTTGGGATGCATAGAGTGAAATCTAATTTGCTCACTTACAAAATTCATGATGTTCAAAATGGTGAATCTATTAAATGAGCCCCCCTTGGTTAGAGATGAACTGGCTTGCTGATATTTATTAAGCTTATGTAAGAGTACAAAGAGACCATGGGGGACAACTTGTACTCATTTATAATGCTGGATGACGTCATTATGAAAGGCACTGCTAATATGATTACATATTTGTGTTAATGAGGTACAGCTTCAAGTAACGAGGCTTGTCAATAGAATAATTGTCGATTTAATCAGCATCCCTCTAAAACAGGGGTCTCAAACACACTGCCCGCGGGCCAAATGTGGCCTGCAGGACACTAGTTTGAGGCCCCCGCCTTGATATGAAAGTTTAATGTTAGTGCGGCCCGCACAAGTTTGATATGGATGCTGTATGGTATCATGTACCCAGAAAAAATTATTACGTTTGATTAATGTTCATGTTAAAGGTTAAATAACTTAATATTTATCCTCCCTATCCATGTGGAAGTGGTAAGTTTTTGGCTATTTAAGTTTAAAGGAAATAACTTGAAGGCTACCCTTTAGGTCGCTAGCTCTCTAGTTTGCGAGTTAGCATGTGTCTCAAGACCCTGCAGTTGCGCAATATGTTGTAAATAAAAAGAGTATAAATGTGACTATAGTCGTGTTTTGTCATGTCTACAGGGCTCTAATAATGCTTTGTTCATTTTAATCTGAAAAAAATAATTTGTCTACCCACCAACTATATGTGGTTTCTTAAGTTTTTATTATTTGCCGTTTTATTATTATTATTATTACTATATTTATTTATTTATTACTGATTGATTGATTTTCTTTATTCTTGATTTGTTTATTTATTTTTCATCTTATTTTGTGTAGAAAAATAAAAAGTAAGATATTTGAGAACAGTGGAATGTTTTATCAGAGCTTTTCTTGTAGAAAATTGGAACCAAAGCGAAGTTTTTTTAAATATTTTTGTTTTTAATAAATGCGTTTTTTTTCCTTTGGAAAACCTGATTGGGCCCAGTCTCACCCAGACCCGAGCTCCAGTGGCCCCCAAGTAAATTGAGTTTGAGACCCCTGCTCTAAAAACTAATAAAGGCTACAATAGGATTTAGGGGAGGAGTCCGAGCAAGATGAGTCACCGTTCAATTGGTTTCCATGACAACAGTCGCTCCTCCTGATCTGAGTTGCACCTTCAGAGCTTGAGAGCTAAATATTTTATACTTTACAATTAATGCAACATCCTTCCACTTTCTTCATCTTTGTTGACAACATGGGCTATGCAGTGCGTTTAATATTTGTTATTATTGCTACGTCATCGTAGAGGATAACTGATTGATTCATTAATCACACTAATACAATGTTTTCTTTACACGTACCCATCACTTAAGTGTTACTGTACCAAAAGTTTGTTTCTTAGACTAAGGAAAGTAAGTCTCTTCTGACCTCTATTGGAAAGCTGAGGTAATACAGTTTGTTTAACTGTCTATTCTCCACCACTTGATGTCACTATTGAGTAACGTTTAATAGCGAAGGGAAATTTGGGTAAAAGAGCTCAACAGCACTACTATGACGTGGGTGATTGTATTGCAGTCATGCATTGTTTTGTTGTCCTGTTTAACCACATATAACAGTAGAGGTTTTTTATTTATTAGCTTGTTTACGTACTTCCTAAAACTTGATCTTTATTTATGCAGTTCAAAAATACACTAGAAAACACTAGAAAAAACACTAGAAAAGTAACCAGTATAATACCTAATCAGTAATGCATAACACAGAATAATAATAATAATAATGACAATACATTTTATTTGTGTAGCGCTTTTCAAAATACTTAAAGACATACATTAATTAGATAAAAGAAAATATATTGAAAATCAATAAATATAATATCCTTAAGCGACTGTATGCAAGTCTGTAACCCTTTATGTATATATCACCGGTTGTTTTTTGTAATTTTTGCACTGAATTACAGGGATCCAAAAGTTGCTGCAACCTATCAGCTACCATCCAAAAAGGCATGTTCTCAGTTTCTCCTTCTTGCAGAGTTAAAAGCCAAGTGTTATGCTTACCTCCTTATGCTTTGTTGATGCTATTACTTTCTAAAAACCCCTTCACCCTCTCATAACCCTTTTTTGTCAGTGAAGCTCATGTCATATTACTGAGGATATTGTTCAGGGTTTACATGACACACTTGACTGCGGCATAAAATCTGATGAACTCTGAGGTCTTTGCAGGAGAACATTCCTGAACTAAGCCCCCGTGGTATAAGAGGTAGACGTGCACCAATAACCAATGTTATCATTAAGATTTGTGTAATGACTGAGCCCACCTTTGACTTTAGCTAGTTTGGAAAGCTTGAAAATAATGAAAGTGAATTCCTTTCCTGCCTCGTGAGATGTTGCTTGCAGTATAAAAAGAGAACGAAAAAAATTTCTGCAAGGGAAATTACAGAAAAAAAAAAACATTCTAAATAAAAAATGTGGCCGCACGGTGTTATAGGTACTGTTTAAAGCGGACCTATTATGCTATTATATTTATAGTTATACAAAGCTTTATAGTTCTTCCAGAATCTGCACCTATTCAGCTATATTTCCTTGGATTTCGTGATTCCGGCAAAACGTTCATGATTCCCGAATTCTCCAGAAAACTCCAGAATTTCATGGTTCAGCGAAAACGGTCTGATTTAATGTATTCCACCCACGGCCCGCTTCCAGGCACGCCCACTTTATTGTGGTTGGTCAGACTAGCGGGTACTTAAAAGGTGTTCCGGTTTGTGCTGCTAGCTAACGTAATAAGAGTTCACAATAAACAGCGATTTATCTTTTTAAAATGTAAGGGCTTTTAACATACAGCCATATGTGTTGGATCCTGAATCCAATCTGGAAGTACAGACTGGACAGTCCGAAGTTTCTCAAGAAAAGAGGTTACTTCAAGACGTCTCTCAATGGTAAGTAGCTTTAGCATTTTAGCATAGGTGACCAAATATGGCCACTAATTGAGGTGGGAATCAGCAACCTCGCTCCTTGTATGCAAGTGCTTTTGCTCCATGACTTCCACAAAACAAACACAGTTAAATTGATCAGTCCTCGCGACCAAGTGACGTTGGAAAGGCGTAAGGCTTCAGCAAGTTTGTCGGCTAGTCCAGCTGCAGACTGGCCCATGTTCACAAAACAGTCCAGTGTGAAATGCTGTTGACAGATTAAAATCCATTTCTTTTGCTGGTAGGGAATCAGGAACTCCTACCACTTGTGCCTGATGGTGGCATCTTTAGGAATTGGAAACAAATGTGGTGTTCCCTTTTGAGGCATTCATAGCAAGTAAACAGCAGCCAGTGCTTGGGGGAGGGCACAGAGTTTATATATAAGGAAGTCAGCCCCTCTGTGATGTCACAAAGGACCGTTTTTACCTCGCCTTTTCAAACCTAGCATTTTGAGCCATCCCAAACTTCTTTCAGGACTGAAAATATCTCTCGTCAGGTAATAACTGAACTTTAACAATGGCGCTGATTTTCACAGAATCTGAACTCGTGTTCAATGAACATGTTCTTCTGAACTTGTTCATGCACAGCACTGTATCTGATAGTTAGCAAATGATCTGAACAAGTTGATGCAGGATTGGTATGAATTGGTTGAAAATCAAAGGACAATATACAGAGCATGATGATCATCTGGTTAGAATTTTATTAAGTATGAACAATAAGTGTGTGCAGTTTTCATGATGTCATTCACCTCTAGTCTAGCACCCAGGCCTTGTGAAACCCATAGAGTAGTAGTCATATACATGACATCATCTGCCAGGCATTTGCAAGCAACCACATAAACTGGATTTGATTAAAAGGCTCATGGGAACACCAACGCCCACCAGAAAAATATGCAGGAAACTCAACGTGTCATCAGGTTTAAAGTCAAAAGACACACAGACAGAGTGTAAAAACATTTATTGTTGAATATATCATGTATTCACCAGTTGTGTGGTTTTATTTCCTTATGTCGAGTTGACACCTGTATTTGTTTTAAATCTCAGGTACAAATACACTGCTGCAGTAGTTTTGTGTTGCACACACATTAATAGAGTGCATGCACATTATATTTGAGATGTCACTTTACAATTACACTGTACACGAGTCAGATTATCATTAACAAGCCCAACAAAACGCTGCACTTAGCTGTGCGCCAGTCAAAAGGATGTGAGCATGGACAAAGCGTGCACAAACACACAGCACTCTGCCTTATAATTCATTTTCAAACAATGTGGCATTAGTTAAGATTTTTGGTCAAGAAGTGTTGATCTTCTTCCACACTGACAGTATTTACACGGTTCAAGTAGCTGCTGAATTAGTATTTTTAGAGCCATCTGAAGAGCACATTAGTGTGCCTTAGGACGTTGGCCTTGAGGCACACAGCATGGCATGAAATAAATGCATACTCATACGAGAATCTACTCAGTGTTAAGTGACAGTGTTTGTTTTCATTCATATAAATATTTCATGTGCCACTGCAATCTTAGCTGGACAGAGACTTCATTTTTATTAGGTTGATTTTTGCTAAGAAATGGTGCAAAAAACACTACCTAAGATGTGCTAAGTCGTAATGACAAACCAAATCCGATATAAATATATGGTCCGAAATGAACGTGACGCAATGCATCTGTTGGTCTTTGGCATGGTATAACATCTGAATGTCCACCTATAAAACTTCATCTGTTATACCTGTTCACTACAACATTACTAGCCTTTTCATTGGACAGTTATTAGTTTTCAACTCAATAGTTGGAATTGCCACTTGTTACAGGATGTTAGGAAAACAATCATGGCAAAATAGACAATATCAAAACGGCTAAAATATAACAATTTAGAAATATAAAACATTGCGCACTGATACTTTTTGAAAGTAATTCCACTAGTGGGTGTGAGTCAGCATCTTTTGGTGAAACTGCAGCATCAGGCCAGCACTGACTGTAAGCCAAACACGAAGTAGCCTCACTTGCAGTCAGCTTGGCTTTACAAGGCAACGCCAATACAGCAACATTGGAGCCAATAAACCTACATGTGACAGTATGTAGTGGGGATTTTCAGGTACATGGTCCAGGTAAAACTATGACCATTCAGCGTGTGAATGGCTGTTGCCACTTTGCAAAAAAGTTCCATGAGATGATTGCTGAATCAATGTGTTAAGTTATTTCATGTGATGACATTATAGTATAAAAGAAGAACAGTAAAAATTTTGGACAGATTAAAGGCTCAAAACTTGGGAGCAGCTGAAACGGAAAGACTAAAAACTAATCCATGGTACACCTTCAATGACAACATTATAAACAAATACATGGGAGAGGGGGGCGAGTCATTCCAGTTATTTCTCTTCTCAGATGTACGTTCTTGTTGAGTGCGCCTTGCCCCACAGTTTGGCACAAGACTTGTTCCACACGGTGAGATGAGATCAGGGCACTGGCGGAAATGCTTCCACATGGCGAGATGAAGCGACAGGATTTGCTGGGAGACAGGTCTACAAGTCCCCTTCCACTCGCCTCCTGCGAACTGCAGAAAACACATTTCATTCATGTTTTGTATTCCTTCTACAAAGACTAAATGAAAGAAAAAAAAAAGTATAATCACATGCTGAACTACCACAACTTGTTAGTTATCACTACATAAGTCAGGCAGCACGAGCCACGCGGTTAAAGTTGACACCCATTTCTACATCGTGCACCAGTGCAGAAAGTAAGATGGTGTCACTGTCACGCACACACACAGTAGTGTCCCCAAAAACAATGAAGAGAATTCAGTTATCTTTGATGCATTGACCACACCCATGCACCAGACCTGTGCTACTGCAGCTCTGACAGGAGGGGGAGCTAAAAGAGACAGCAGATCATTGGTGTCTAAGATTCTAAACCTGCTAAAATAACATTCACATCACACTATTGTCTAATTGTCTCAAGGAAATACAAAACAACAACTTGAATGAGAACTGCTGTAGCCAAAGAAAATTGCGCTTCAGCATACAATTATGGGGCATCCAAAAACAGCAGAAAGTATGAAATCTTAACAGTTGGCAAGGAACATTATCGGTGAAACAGTAAGACATACACATGTAAAAATTATTAGCATTCTAGCAGTGCTACATCCAATAAGCACTATATAACTACTGTTGGGAAACTTCCATGCAAAGGGAAGGGATCATGTTGGAATTCCATGACGCTACCACCATCATGCTTGCTTGACTGGAGCCAAGATACAATGATCATGGTGCTCATTTATGTTACCAGCTTATTTATACAGTGTCTGTGTGTTGAGTCCATACAGCTGTACAAAGTGTATTCACTACTGTAAACTATACCAAAATGTCATTTCTATAGTATATTCTCTTGAGGGGTATATTTTTAATAAAAAACGTTGCTGAAATGTGAGGGGTAAATGTTAAGGAAGATACTGTAACTTTTACAAGAGATTTTCCATAAAGATAAATAGGTTAAAGGATAAATATTTGCTTAAGATCATGCTGTCGGCAAGGGGAAAAAGGACCCTTACAAAGGCTTGGACCAGAAACTGTAAACAGGGGTGAACTATTGATCTCAGATGAGAACTGAAGAATAGTTTCTGCAAAAACTAATCAAATAAACAATGTTTGCATGTTGGTAGCAGGCCAAAGACACCACAGAAATGAGCAGATCCCAAATTATGGGATAAAATTCTGTTTTTTTTTTTTTTACTGTTTAACATCCATTAGCAAACAATACAAATAGAGTATGATAAGTGGACTGTGGACTCCATTGAAATCTCACTTTTTTCCATGACATACCCCCTCTGACTTCATGTAATGAGCTGATTTTGTGTACAGGTTGCAACACGTTGGTAAGTGATGTGTACATGCATGTGTGCTACAAACCCAGGTCATTGTTCTTGGTGATGGCAGCAGCAGCTCTAGAACGCGGTCCTTGCTTGGTGAAGTGGTAGCCAAACTTCACTATGCTGTTGTTCTCTTCCAACATTTTAGCTATCTCCATCTCAACATTGGTACCCAGCTGCTGCCTCTGAAATACACATAGTATAAAGGAGCATCTGAAGTGAAGGGGGCACTTCACTACATTTCAAACACTTTCTTACTTGGAAAAGTATGTAAGCTTTGCAAGTTTCCGTTTTATTCATGGCTTACCTTTGACTATTTTATGTGATGTGTAATTTTAACAACCACAATGACGTGAAAAAGACGAGCCGACTAGCTGACTGAACATCTTCCCTCATCTTGAAAACTTTGTGTTGGCATCAATGTGCTCCTTATGGGCACTTACCTGGTTATCTATCTTGATCTCTGTGAGTGTGTCATTGTCTCGCAGTGCATCAATCAGCACCTGCATCCCTGCACCAGTGATGAAGTTCGACTCCAAGTTCAAACTTCGCAGCGTTTTGTTTTCCCTCAGCATTTCACTGAACGCCTGGAATTACAACACGAGGAAGATGAACACAGAGTTTCTCGTGTTGGGAGAAGCCAATTGAAGACAATAGACAATTGCTGCTCACCACTGCAATGGGGTCGTTACTCCGTGTGGCGGCCATGCTGAACTTGGTAACTCGTGTGTTCTTCTCCATGGCTTTTGCAAAGTCTTTGAGTGTGGGGATGGGAATGTTCTGGATCAAGCAATAAAAATAGATGAAAGCAAAGCAAATACCAGTATAATGACCTGTGATCTTTTTTTCGGATTTAATGTACCTTAATGTTATTCAGGTTGACCTCTGTTAGGGAGGCATCATTGCTTTTAATCCTGTTTAGCGTTTCATCTACATTTGTGGGATTGGGTGGCTCATCAAATACGGGGTTCATCTTCTCCCCTTTAACCACATCTAGAAAAAAAACCCAAAATGACTGGATTAATCCACAAAGAATACAGAGATGAATGTGTGCAATTTGACTGTTGGACTTACTGTTGTAACCTTCTTTTGCTCCTGTCCCATCGTATGTCTGATTGCTGGTTACAAGCGTGTGGACACCCAGGATTGCTGCAAAGAAAAGCAGGCTTAAAGGGCTGGACATGCACAGACATGTTTCTTAAAGACGTATATCTGCACGCCTTCCAGGTTCTAGAGGTCATATGTGGAATGATTTACATTAGAATGCAACAAAAGATGGAGCCACATTGCGATTTGCCGTGATAGCAGAGACAGAGGAACAGAATGCTTTGTTCCTTGACCCTTTGTGATGAAGTCTTACCTGCAAGATCACAGAGTTCTGTATCTGTGGCGCTGGAAAGGGCTTCCTCTAATTCCGGGTCGAGAGTTGTGACATCCTCCTGCCGTGTTTCTACTGGCTTCTGTTTCGGAATAAAAATTTTGCCTAGGAAAAGAAAGGAAAGTTAGTGACAAAAAGGAGATGATTACATCCTTGTAAAAGTGGACATAATAAAATATTTTAAAAAACAGATTAATCACAGCGGATAAAAGTTTTACTTGTCAGTTAATGTTCCAGGACCACAAAAGCCGTTATTAGGTTTTTTAAGTTTCTCATCTTGCCTCATGATTCTATCATGAGACTACATGGTTGCCAAGTGCTGTTTGTGTTTTATTTTGGAAAGTAGCCCACAACTCATCACAATAATTCAAAATTCTATTTGTTGTTTCACTAGTAAAATAAATGAAGAATAGATTAAAAAAGGTTTGCTTGCTGTCTTCAGTAATGAAATATTTTTTGACAGGATTACAAACAATTGGAATGTTCTCCTGCGACAACATTCCACAAATCCTCAGTTCAGATAAGGGTAAAAAGTCAGCAGGGCATGGTATTGCCATGGTAACCAAGAAGAAGGAAGGAAGTCATGAACAATAAGTGGTTCGTAATCTTGACTGTACTACTGGGGTGTCAAACACTGTATCATGGGAGGCAGGGCCCAGTGTGTGCCACCCACTCCCAATCTTCATGTCAAAACAGGCCCCTTCCCACTGCTTCCTCCCCTGAAAGTCAGTCATGCCAGTGAAATTGCTCCAACTGATCTGTTCTGGCACTTCCTGAAGTCAACAACAGTAAGTAGAGTCATCAGGCTCCATCCTGTGCCAGTTCAGGTGGAGAAACATTTAGTCCTTCTCACAGACAGATCTGATTTACAGACGCAAAATTCAAATAATCGCTGTTTATTGTGCGGCATGCACTAAATAAGAAAGATGCAGAAGACAAGATTCACTTCTCAGGAAATTCTGATATTAGCCAAGAATTAAATAGTTTTAGTGCAAAGAAGATTATTTTACAAACAAGAAAATGATTAACAATCAACCCACATCAGTTAGACACGAGTACACCATCCAGATGCCACAAACTCAAACCTCTCTGTCAAAATTAAAAACTGAGATTATAGGAATTTAAAGTGGGCATAATATGCTAATTTTTCGGCCATTTGTATTGAGTTGTGGACTGTTCTTCTTCCAGAATCTGCACCTATTCACCTGTATTCCTTTGAATTTCATGGTTTCATGGTTCGCGATCCCTTTCGAGGCATTGCCAGCAAGTAAACAGCAGAGCAGCGCTTGAAAGAGGGCGGGGGAGGCAGAGCAGAGAGTTCATATATAAAAGGAACTCGGCCCCTCTGTGATGTCACAAAGGCGCAGTTTTACCACACCTTTTGAAAGTGAGCGTTTTGAGCCATCCCAATCTTCTTTCAGGGCTCACTTCCAAATGCACAAACTTCATTATCTGAAACGTTGGCATCGTTTAACATGAATACAGCATAATAGGTCACCTTTGTTGCAACAGCCTGACATAATTTGCTATGATTGCCATGGCTTTTAAGGTTTGTTTTAATGCAGTCAGCAGGGGGTGAAAAAAGGGGAAGTGTGTGCAACATTCCCCATGATTACTACAATGAATCAAGTTTTCCATGTCGTCATAGGACATGCACACATCCACATATGGGACGCATTAAGTCTAACTGGCTTGTGTGGGTTCAGGGAGGATGTCAAGATGTCACCTCCGTACTTCCTCTCTATTAACTGAGAGAGCATTTAAACTTAAAAAAGAGGAGAGGAGAATTCCTACGGGAAGTGCTAGCTAGCCGTTACATACTTTGTGGCCACTCCCTCTTCAGTTATACAGTTCTGTGTAGCAAAACTTGTTTAAAGAGATGGGGTCCTTATTATGGGGTGGCAGAATAATTTAATTATACGTTATTTTCAGTTAATTCTAACTATGATGATTCTTTTGCTTTGGACAACTTGATGGCATCACTGCTCAAGCAACACTTCTGGTGTTTGATTCCCCGACTTTTCTTTAGAGCCTCAAGTTAAAATGTTTGATAGAATATTGAATGTTATTACACAACATCTCTCACAGTGGTGTAAAAATAGATTATTTTTGTGTGTGGATCTGAAACCAACCCACACCATCAGATATCCCGAGAATAAGTGTCAACCTGAGACTTGAGGGTAAGATTAGTATGTAAAGTTAACTTTTTATAACTTAGATTACAAAAATAAGCATTTGCCCACACAGTTATTCTTGACACAAAACCAATGATTTTATCCCTTTAAAAGCCTCTTCTTTTGAACCTCTACGTGTGTGTTGGTGCTCCCCCGCACCGCAAAGCCATCATGTTGCGTAAGAGTGGAGAAGCATTAGTAATACTTGCAAAGACAGCACGAGAGTAATTACAGATGCATGTCTCTAATCTACTACCACATTCTGCATGTCAATACTGTTGTCAACCAACTTGGACAGAGATCGGTTAAAGAGTTAAACAGGATGCAGCTCTTTTCATGACTTTGTTATAAGATGGATCCAATAAGCACACACCTTTCTTCTCTCCAGTGAAGGGTACAATATCATCTCTGTCCTTGTACTCCATGGCCTCCTTCTCCAGATATTTGAGGAGACCTTCTCTGTCAAATGTTCCTGTGGCTTTTTTTGTTGTCTGGTCCTTCTGACGCAAACCCGCAGGAAGCAGAGCATTCTGAGAGGGACAAAAGACACACCATACATATATGTTTTATTACAGATACAGTTGAGGTGCTGGGGGGAGATTTAAGTACTTCAAGTTCCCCTCTTCTCACAAGCTTAACCTCCAATCACCACTGAGCACTGACCTCTGGGTCCATCTCCTCCAGGGCTGACTCCAGCTGTTTGAGCTCATCCGCCGACAGATTGTTAAGAATCTCATCTTCATCCAGATCCTTGTATTTGTCAAGGTCCTTTTTGAAAGACAACGTCATGATGCTCGCTGTTGCTTGCCAGACCACAATGAACAGGAGACTGCAACCACACTTTCAACGTCTTGGCCTCGTTTCTCCAGACCAGAGGAAAGGCTACCTGAAAACAAACATCAAAGATTCATGATGTCATAAAAAGACACACAATTGTCGTCATTAATCTCTTTAGTGACTGTTTTTTTTTTTAATTTATTCAATACAGAGACGTCATTCAATTGCAAATCTATTCATTTTCATTCCTTTGATTCCAGCCACTAGTTTGCCATTCAAACTGCCCAGTGTGCATGACTGGTTTATGCAAAAAGAAATGTCATTAGCCTAGAGGGCAATTAATACCGAGTTTTATGATTCTATGAATCCTAGTAACAATGCCTGGGCAACATGTGACTTAACCAGAAAAGAAAAATGAACATTTCTATTTAGATGGTTACAATAGTATTTTAGTTGTGAGGGTTTTGTGAATCCATCAATCCAGCCATAGCATTTCTACTGCTTACCCTGTTCTGGGGTTTTGTGAATCATTAATTTTTAGGACATTGCCATATGAAGAGAAGTCTTAATGCATTGAACATGTACATTTACCCCATAGGAATGCACAGGATTTCAGGATACCCAAAGCGCTTTGCCCAAGTAGACTGTGCCTCAAGTTTTATCCATATGAAAATACCAGCAGAAAAAAGTGCTCACTCTTGGGAAACAATACTTGACCACAGCTGCGCTGCATGTAAATGCGCTGTGCAGTGACGCAACACACAACTGGAACAAAGGAACAACTTTCTCAGACAAATCAACTAACTGCTGCTGTGGAGACTGCTAAGACCAATTTGGCCTTATTGTTATTCACTTGAAAGGCAAATCAATTCAAGTCTTATTTCATCGGATGCACTGAATCTTGTACTATACATGTGACATCACAGGACTAATTTTAAGTGTAGCATCAGCATTATAAAAAGGTGTGTAAAATGATGAATTAAGTTTAGAGAGGAGCAAATGTATACTACAATATATGAAACATGGTGGTGAGACCTAAGTTTTCAGTTCACTCTCCCACGCCACAGTTGGAACACAACATGACCTCATAATTTCCAGATTCCCCTGCAGCAGTCCACAGATGTAGTTAGTGCTATTCCCTCACCGACACTCATTATATAGACATTTAACCCTTAACTGTCTTAAATGGTTTTTTTCACATAATAAACAGAAGTATTTCACTGCACTAAAGCAAGACTTTCTATCTGGCCGTTGCGTAAAACACCATCCTCAACCTAAATAATTCATTCTAATGGTGGTCAGGCAAAACCACTGTAAACACTGTGACAGCAGGGAAAATCCTCAACTGTGAGGTTTAGTAAAATTCTTTAAACATTTCTGGCAGTTTCCTCGGTGCTGCCTGAATTATTTCCCCACTTGTATAGGGTTTCCTGAACAGTGTATAGCTCCTCCCCTCCACAATTCAGCCTCTGTCCCGGTCTAACTCTTCCCCTCGCCTGCTCCATTAAACCACCACAGCAAACACATTATAGCTGAAATGGTTGGATTGTCCCATCAGGGGCATTTAAATGCCAGCAGTGCCAGCAGATAAAACTTTCAAGTCAAATATCAACGCTGATGACTTTAATCAAAGCATTCAACAGCAATCATATCGCTCAGATGATACAGTATTAATATAAAATCTTGAGGTCTAATCTGAAGCAACCAAATGATTTGCTATGTGTTTTGGAAAAGGTAACAAATCTGGATCTGGAACATCTGGTTTCCATCACAAACTGCACAGTTGTAATGGCAAGCAAAAAATTGGCTATTGTAGCAGTGTTACAGCGTGTAACCTCAAAAATAAATAAACACACACCAGCGGGCTATTTCACCTTCTTTCTTCTTGGAAAGTGCACAGTCCATTTCAATTATGTTGGTACCTTTAATACATTTCCACAATTAAAACATATCTCTGCTAAGGAAACAAGCCGGTTGTTTGGAGGTCAACTGAGATGTCTTGGTACATGGAAATAACAATCAGTGTGACTAAGACCTTAATTTTAATATAATATCACAAAAGTCCCAAATGTTGGGTATGTTTGAATGATCCTTATTTATACAAATCTGCAAGACCAACTAAAACACTAATACACATGCCATAAAAAATAAAGACATAAAAGAATGGGTGTCATCAGGTATATTAATACTAGTGTAGTCATACATTATTATTATTATTATATAACCACTGCAAGGAGTATAGAGTAAAAGTGTGATGTTGTTTCTGGCCAGGATTTAGAGAAAGTGCAGTAGCTCGGTTGGGACAGAAATAAGTCACACACACGTGTGCACTCGCATATAATGCTCTTATGACAAGATGAGCCCAAAATAAGACTTATTATCCTCTTTTCTCAAAAACACTTTCTACTTCCTACTTCCTACAGAAATAAGTCAAGACGTTTTAAACAAGAGATAATGTTGTGATGGGCGAAGGGGTGAAGACACTAGGGCAAGAGGCTCCATTAATCCAGTCTGATTGATTCCATTCCACTTCTCATCTCGGCGAATCCAAGCCAATAAGACTGCAAACCTACTGTAACTGCGCTAGCAACTCACCTTGTTATTTTGTCGTCTGTGACACCAACCTAATTGTTACTGACTGACATGTATACATTTACATTTATTTTTTGATTATTTGGACCACCATAGAAAGATTTGGTGCCATCTGCTCACCCTCGCTGACAAATACGATACAGTAGGGCTGTCTGAGTGGCATGCGGTTAAAACTTAGTACAACGATGGATTTTCAATAAATGTGTCGGTTTTAAAATACAGGCGCTATAAACCTCTTCCAAATTTTCACCTCAATGAGTCCCAATTTTGGATGCCATCCAGTAGTACATTGGGCAGAAGTCATAGAATAACTTTTTTTTTTTTTTAAATGCTGCCCAATGGCGGACTCCGGCATTAAAGATGCACCAGAATATTTTAAATCAAAAGTGTGGCCTTTATTGCATGCATGATACATTGCTGACTTTGATATTAGATATACATTGATGCGTACATTGTCTTTAGAGCTCAGGACACGTGTTTTTTTTTTTAATTGTATTAATTTAATTGTATGTACACTGCGTGTACTGTATATTACTAGGACAGGATCGCAGAGCAACATGTTATGAGTGAAACCACCAGACAGTTCTTTCATCAGTACAGGGATGGCATGCGCTACTTTAAATGTGGAAAGAGCCTAAATAAAGAACAAAATCCATCCGATGAACAGGAAGTACTGACAGCTTATTCCATCCATCTGGCACAGTAATATGCTATTCATCATTCCAACCACTCTGCTCTATTTTATTTCCCATGTCTATCCTGCACTGCCGCTGGCTTCAAGCAACATGGAACAATAAAGGCAGATTGTAAGAGAAGGTCTGATCAAAATGGCTGAAAGGGAATTTTTCTTTTTGGAAGATGCTGAAGAATAAGTCACATTCAATATTTTTACAAAAGTAATAAAAAGTAATAAACATTTATTTGAAAAAATATATACCTGCAAACATGTCCTTGCAATGACAAGGCAGGAAGTGGGATGTTTCTCAAAAAAGCATGCATGATTGGTATACTCCCCTGTTCAAGCTGCACACTGGAGACACACACACCACATTATTATATAATAAGACATGCTTTTAGGAGCTTGGCCTACACTCAAAATGGCAAGTTTAAAAATAATTTAAGTAAAGACACCGCTTAAAATAACTATACTAGCTATTACAGTGGAAACTACAAATTGGAACACCCTTACAGGCAGAAGTTGAACTGACCACAATTGTTGGCAAAAATATGGCTACAAAACAAATCAGGAGGCATCAGCATATTGCACGACACTTCAGCAAATCTAACTTCATTCAGTTGAGTAAGTGTCTAAAGCAGGGGTGGGCAAACTACGGCCCGGGGGCCACGTGTAGCCCACCAGGCGTTTGAATCTGGACCAAGAGTTGCTTTCTAAATATTTCAACTTTTAACATACAAACTGGCAACATGACTTGCAAGTCGGATGTCTTATTTAGTACAAAAAAAACAAACAACAAAACTGCTAAATTAAATTACATAGTTTGATGTGGTCTGATGTTTAAAGTGCTCCTGATACAGCTGATAGTATAACACTATCACAGATAAAATTTGACAAATAATAAGCATAAAATTGTGTGTGTGTGTGTTTTAAATACATGTTCTGCTCCCTAGACAATTTTGTTAACTCAATGCAGACCACGAGCCAAAATATTTGCCCACCCCTGGTCTAAAGGATTAACTATTAAGTGTGTTTTAATGTTTACATTCCAGTCACACACATCCTCTCTTTACACAATTCACCACAGTTGACGTTGAGTACATCATTTGTTGTAGTACTGCACAGTGATGAACATCTTTTTACTGTTGCATGATATTTATGAATATTAAAAACAATGCATAAATAGAACCACCTTGAAAAGGTCTTCCTTTGCACTTCCTTAAGCAATATGCCACTGTCTTATTACACAGAAGTTAACTTCCTTGTTACAATTTGGGAATGTTAAAATGTTACTTGCCATATACTTAAGTCTGTCTATGGATTTTTATCAGTGTTGTTGGATATGAGACTACTACAGTGAGCAGGTTTATTTTTCAGATGCATGCAGGCCATACAATCTGTAGAGCCGGTTTATCTGCAATACAACACTGCAGGTGTGGCGGCCACTAACACTGCAATTGTGATGTCAACATGCACATTCCTGTCTTGCAGGTACAAAAGCCATCTCACAGCTTCCAAGACTATCAGCTGAAAGCTCACTTTCCCCAACAACCACCCACCGAAATACAAGGGCCACACCCCACCTTCACTACTCAGACCAGATTACCTATTGAACACAAAGCCATTTGCTGCCCTTCTAGTTGACGGGAGGAGCCCGGGTGCGTCTAAAATACCGAAACCATTGTTACAAACGAAAACTGTGTTTACAAAACAAAACGTTGTTTACAACCGAAATTAAATCAGATACATGGTAAAGAGTGATTTGCTCAAATAAAACTAAATACAGGCAAATACCAGAATAGCTAGGTGCAATATGAGCTGCTGTGATTGTCATAATGCCAAATTGTATTCTAGATGCAAGTTAACGTACATGCTGTGACTGAAATACTTTCATCCATCTCCTCGCCACGATGTTTATAATGATCCCACCGACAGTAAACATTGTCAGTAGAGATTACTGTATTATATATGGGATTCACAGTTTACGTAACATCGCGGGGCATGCCCATTTAGTGCTTGGAATGAACATTTAATGCAGAACGCCATTAGAAACAGCCAGATAGCTAGCAGGCTAACATTTACAGTTGACTCAACAGTGCTAATGGTTGAAGCTAGCGTTTCCAGCTCGAGGGCACACATACAGGTGGCAGTGGGTACAACGATGTGGCAGCGTATTCAACCTTAACTGTATATTTTTTATATCAAGGCACATCGCTTTGGCAACTTACCTGAGGATGATGAAACTCAGTCAATGGTAACCGGACTTCCTTGAGAGAACGGAGTCTTCAGCGTTTGATTTCTAACTCAGCCCAAGGGCGGTAACACGGAAAGCGAGTGCCGCATACCGACTGACGGACGTGCAATTGCAACCAATAAACATTGAGCTTAAACGATTCTTAACCAATAGTTGAGGAGAGACCGCCCATGTAGTTAAAAACAGACATTCTGCAAGTAGGGCGGAAGTTAACTGAAATATCATGCACAACACACTGGCAAATTCCAACTAATTGTAGCAATAGTTTTATCATTTAAAAGCCAACCCACAACGACACAATTTTGACTTTAAATGAATTAACATTAAATCAATATTCGATTTATTTTATTTAAACCAATAAAGGAGGAAACCGCAAAAAAATTAAAACACTGTATGTGTTTTCGGTTTAATCTGGCTTGTTGACCTGTCTCAGGCGATTCATGCACAATTTATCGATATCGTACTAGTACCAGTTTCCCCATGACTAATATAATTAAATCCCATCCGTTGTGTTGGTCCTTTCACAAACCACATAGAACACTCAGCAGTACATTGTACGTCCTCTCCACAGCACATTGTGTTACACAACGTGAAGATAGAATTTCATGTACTACTTTGTCCCTATTGTGTGCATAGCAACATGATGCTTTCCATGGAACACAAATCTCTAGGGACACAGACATTCAGACATTGTTTTTTGCATATTTTTTACATACTTCGTTTTTGTGTTTTAAACGTGTATTATAAGACAAACACAGAACATATTGCTTGGTCGAGAAATATCAGCGGGTCAGTTGAATATCGACTAGACTACTTTATTTTGCTTACTTATCAATATTGTACGGTGATCTCTACCGCCACCTAGTGTTATTGTAATCTCTAAACAGCAGTGTATCGTCTTCCACTTGACCCCGGAAGTTAAATATCTCTTCAACTTGCATTGATTACTTCCGCTAGGTCATTTTAACAGGAAAAAAGACATGGCGGACATGGACGAATTGTTCGGTAGTGATGGAGACAGCGACAATGACCAACGAGGTAATATTTTGAGCCTTTAATCTACTTTGTTTCTGACGTTAAGCAAGGTCGAAGTGTCCATTCAAGCAATCCGTTAGCTCTAGCAGACTGGTTCAAGGAACACATGGCGATGTAGCAGCTATTTGAAGACGTTAGAATAATGACATTCAAATAAATGAAATTAATCTCGTCCTATTAGTTGGTCTTATACATTAAGTATTAGTCTCATAGCCTGATCAAAACTCATCAAATTCCAAGAGCTTGGCTGAAGGTTGCAACGTAACCATACCGAACTTAACTTAAGTGTATCTTCTTCTCAAACATTTATTCAAGATATGCATTTCTACTATTAGTTTTTTTTTATTCATATGAATTCCAAATTTAGTTAGTAACACCCAAATAATTGAAACAAGGTCCTGTCATTTATTCTCATTAAACTGTTGTGAACCTCATTCTCGTTAATAACCACGTTATCTCCTCAATCACTCACAGCGTACACAAAATATGTCGAAGGACATAAAATACAGAAATAAAACACTAAATATAAAACATATATGAAACAAGCTCTAGCGACCTTTCCATCTCAAAAAGACCACTACACCGATTTGTTATTACTGACTCTTTCAGAGTATCAACGACCTGGTAGTTAGCAGCTGTGTTAAAGAGTTTAGTGATTTCTAACCCTTTGTGAATGTCATGTGTCTTGACTTTGTGTGGCTATGTGCAGATAGAACAGTTGAGTTTGCTGGTTTTGTTTAAAGGGATAGTTTGGATGTTTTTGACATTAAATTGTATGACACCCCCATAAGCAGTGAAATCCAACAAGAGCAATTTATTCTCTGTCCTGAGCCGAGTTCTGGTCGGATTTTGGTGCCGTGGAAAGTAGTTTCAGCTAGTTGCTGGGGGCAGTTAAGTAGAGAGTTTGGCCTCTCAAAAATAATGTGTTAAAAAAACACATTTGCATCACAAAAATGGCTAGTAGAAAAAAATCAGACCTACCACAAATTGCTTTGCGTTATTTTCTGTGTCGTCGTGCCTGTCCATTGTTGTGTTTCACAGTGTTTAGATTCACGGATCGCGATCACTGCAACGCAAGAGCTATAGTGGTTTTAAAAAATGGTACGTACTTGTAATTATCCGGGCTGTGACAACATGGAAGTGTCACCCTTTAAATACCATTGTTTTCCTGTCATAGACATTGCTATCAGACAGCTCATAGCAAGAGTCAAGTAATTGAGACAAGTGTGGTCAATATTTAGCTTGTAGTAGTAATGTAGTAATTAGTTCTTGAGTGAGTCTCACCACCTGTACCTAATAATGTGACTGATGCTTCTCAGAGTCTGGCTCCGGCTCGGGTTCAGATTCCGAGCAAGAGAGAGCGAGGTCTGTCAGCAATGCCTCTGGCAGCGGTAGTGACAGTGAGCGAGAACAAGATGATGACGATGAAGGCCATGAGGATGGGAAACCCAGTATGAATAAGGTTTGGGACAGTGCTTGATTACTAAGAGAGAACAACCCGCCAAATACTATCTAGAATTGTCAAGGCGTGCTCTTACTTACTTTTATTCTCAGGAACTTTTTGGAGATGACAGTGAGGATGAGGAGCACAGTCAACACAGCGGCAGCGACAACCGGTCGGAGCGGTCTGGCAATCAGTCAGATGCCAGCATGCACTCTGACCAGGCTGAGAACGAACACTCTGATGCAGAACACCACAGCGGCTCAGAGCACGGCCATCCAGATGATGATGAGGAAGACGAGGATGACAGAGTGCAACGGTCAGATGGTGGAAGCCCAGCAGGCAGTGGAATGTCTGGAGGAGGAACTCCTCGCTCTGAGAGGGGCAGTGTCCGCTCAGATCGAAGGTCAGTATTACTATTAGTTGTCAGTACTAATAGGTATTGTTTAACATTTCTAAGATTTTTTTTTTATTGCGCTGAAGTAGTTCTACACTTCTACAAATTAGACAATATTCACTAGGGGTTTAATAATATGTATGTGTATCACACATACGTATTGGACTGTGATCTCTGTATCGAACAATACGCAGTTTTATATTTATTTGATCAACTTCTGAAGGTAAAGCTCAGTGTGTCTGCGATCGACTACTTGGGCTTAGGTTGTACTGTCAAGCACGGAGCAACTGAGCTCCACCGCCAACAGTAATGCTATGCTCAAAATGTTGAAAAATGAGGGGGAAAATTTCAATAAACTTCAAATTAAAAAGGCAAGGCAATTTCTTTTTTGCATTGAAAAGTATCAAACCGTAACACAAACGCATCGCACCGAACCATCAATTTGTGTATCATTGCACGCCTAACATTCACATAAAGTTGATTATTAGTATTAAAAGACAACCAACCATGCTATATGAACATTCTTTTCATTCTATTAGAGTACCTAATATTGTAGATGTTTTACCTTGTTTGTTTGCGTGAAGTGTTCACAGTGACCTTGGAACCCCGCGGTCAGGTGCCGCCACGCCGCACTCCGATGGAGACGGGTCAGGGAGGGAGAATCATTCTGATGATGAGAAGTGGGAAGGCGGTGCTAAGAGCGACCAATCAGAAGACGAACTAGAGAAGCAACAATACTCTGAAGAAGAAAGAGAGAACTCCGACGATGAGGGACCCAGGAACAGAAAGTCTGCTACTCCTAATGGTCAGTGATGGGCTCTTAGCAAATACTGTATATCGATTTTTTTATGGAAGCAGCTAAAATATGCAATATAATGTAACAGGGATGCTCTGATCAAAGCAGCCAATTGGCCCATTTCAGTGAAAAAGCATGTGAGTGGCATATGGGATAAATGCATTTCAACACTGATCACAAAAGCTAATGTAGCCAAAACACATATGTTTGTGACAGAAGTCTAAAGCAAATAGCCCAAAAAATAATCCAAATAATCGGATAAGATGACCATCCTTTGTTAGCGGCGGAAGACATCGGGTCCGCCGGCTGCTTTTTCGCTTGGAACCCCCCTATGTGCTATTTGAAGTCCTGCTAGAGTTCCACCAATCCGTCACTCATGGATGATCGAAATTGGCAGCATAAAACCTGATGGGAGTATCCCTATAATGTACATACAATATATATTACAAATGGTGAATATATCCCAAACATCGCCTTAACTTGTGTTCAATAATGCCATTTTTAAATATTTTTTTTCAGAATCTGCAAAAGGAAGTGATAGTGAAGATGATTTCATTCAAAAGAGAAGCAAACCAAAAGCTGCTTCTGACTCAGATTCTGACAGCGACGGCGGCACAGCTAACAGTAAGAGATCATTTGATGACCGTCTACAGTTAACATTTTCCCGATGGAGTTTAGATTGGTATTTTCTTTGGTGTCACACAGATAAGAAATCAGTGGCAGATGACCTGTTTGGGGAGGCGGATGATATCTCTTCTGACAGTGATGCGGAGAAGCCTCCGACCCCAGGACAGCCCATGGTATCCCCCTACACTCATACATGACTGTTCCCTTCCTTTTGATGTGATGTTCTCTAATCTGCGTGTGTAGGATACAGAGGATGGCATGGAGGGGGAGCAGGCAGAGGAGGAGCCTGTGCCTGAAACTCGTATCGAGGTGGAGATCCCCAAAGTCAGCACTGACCTTGGATCTGATCTTTACTTTGTTAAGCTGCCCAACTTCCTCTCTGTGGAGCCCAGGTCAGAGCTCAGTTGACCCTGCCAATTAAACTATATGAACTCACTTTGTACGAGTTAATATATGAATATCTAATTCGAATGTAATTGTATTCTCCTTTTTAGACCTTTTGACCCTCAGTACTATGAGGATGAATTTGAGGATGAGGAAATGTTGGATGAAGAAGGGCGCACCAGGCTCAAACTGAAGGTTTGTGTAGTTCACATTCTATGTACTGTATATCTATGTTTGTATGTGGACTAAAGGTCCGTTGGAAAGGTGTTGAGGCAGATGGTCACCCCACACTTGGTTCTATTCAAACATTTTTCCTATTGCAAGATGCATGATAGTGGCTTTACAGTCATTTCTTATCTATAAGTGAATTTCCATGAAGTAGAATTCAATATTCGTAAATTTAATAATTTCGTAGTTACAGCATAGAAAATGTTTGTGACATTTTTAAATGTTTTTCAACATTATTAGAGCCCGTACATATTAAATAACACCCCTATAGTTATTTTTCTATAGTCAACATGATAAGCAATAATGACACATAATAACTCACTTAGTCCCTTGTTGTATGTCAAACATAATGTGGGTTGATTGCATGGCATTAAGAAAAAATCACCTATCATAACCATGATGTTGAAAATTCTTAGCTTTGTTTATACCACATACAATACAATCTGTGAAATTTAAATGTACTAATTTAATATTATTAAAATATTAAAGGGAGACACCTTATTCTCGCCTGTTTTATATAAATAGTTCCTTAATATGACATTTGTTGTAATTTTACATTGTAGAAAGTTTATTTGCTGTAAGTGACTGAGTCAGTCTTGGCTTTTCCCAGGTGGAGAACACCATTAGGTGGAGAGTCAAGCGAGACGAGGAGGGAAACGAAGCACGTGAGAGCAACGCCCGCATCGTCAAATGGTCCGATGGAAGGTGCGGCTTGACTGTCAGCCTTGTTCTTGGTTTAGTTGCTATCTGATTGGCAGCGTCCCCTCTTAACGCTCTGTGCTCATTTTTTTTATGCAGCATGTCCCTTCATCTGGGGAATGAAGTGTTTGATGTTTACAAAGCTCCTCTTCAGGGAGACCACAATCACCTGTTCATCCGCCAGGGTACTGGGCTTCAAGGACAAGCTGTATTCAAAACCAAGCTCACGTTCAGGTAATGCACTTACATGCCCTATAAGGTTAGGGTACAGTTAGGGAAGTGGTTCTCAATTATTTTCTGTCATGCCCCCACTAGGGGACAGAAATTTTTTCGTGCCTAGCTTCACTTTCTTTTTGGCGGCAGCTATCTATCTATAGTTGTCCGTCTCTGGTCCACTGACTCCCAATGCGACCCTTTTTGGGGTTGTTTTTTATACCATTGTGACATTTTGTGTTCAGAACAAACATTCGTTCTGGGCTTGTTTTTGTTCCACAGGGAAACTACGATGGCTATCATGTTCACAGAGTACATGCTGACTCAATTTTTTAAAGTGCCACTAAAGAACCTTGCTCTTTTGTTACTGTACCGTGTCCAACTTTAAGATAGTGACGCTATCACAGAATCTTTAACAGGTAGTAGTTCATAAACTACCAGTAGCTCGCCGTCTGATCATTTGAGAAGCTCACCAAAGAACATTTGCTTCAACTCTTAGTACTGTTCAATTCAAACATGATGCTCGTATCTAGTGACAAATGACCACAAAATAGCATAAAGACAATTAGCACACTGTTTTGAGTAGAGAGAAAGTAAAATTGAAATGTCACATACAACACCAATAGCTCACCTCTACTTTATTTTTGTAGTTTTAATAGTACTGGAAGATGGATAAACCTGCACTATCATTAACCTGGACACACAATTTATACTTTCATACAGTACTAAGCAGCAACCGGAGCAAAATATAGTGCACTACTTGGCTGCAACCAGCAGAGGCACTGTAGATTCAGTGTCAACTAGCATGTGGCCTGAAGTGCCACAACACTATTAAGTGTTGCATTTGACCCCCTTAAGATGGCACTGTACTGCTTTCCACCAATTCATAAATGGGCCATAGAAATGAGCAAACGTTAATGTATTCTGACCTCATTTGACCTTTGTTCTCGCCAGGCCCCACTCCACTGACAGTGCCACACACAGAAAGATGACCTTGTCTCTGGCGGACCGTTGTTCAAAGACTCAGAAGATCAGAATCCTGCCAATGGCCGGACGAGATCCCGAGTCACAGCGTAATGAGATGATTAAGGTAAGTCATTGTTCTGCTCTGTTTACTTTTGTTTTGTGATTATCTGACACCATGGTCGGTTGTTGACATCACATCACAGCTGGTTATATAACGATTACATCCTGACGCGCTTACATCACGTAGTTGGACCACAGTCTGTGTCACCAAGACTGTGAGGTTGGTTACGTCTGTGCTGCCAACCCAAACAATAGCTGCTGATAACATCCATCAGAAACAAAACCAAGCCCAAGTAGCCTCCACCTGGCATGGTTACTAAACAAAGCTAAGCATGATTATTTCACCACCTTTTTAGAGTTACACAATACAAACGACATACAATAGGAAAGATAAAGTTTGTCCTAATACGATAGAAATGTTCACCCTGTCGCCCTTTTCGTGATAATGCTTGTTAATGACCCAACCTAGCATGTACAACAAGATTCAGAGAGACAAGCTGCAACGCATCATCAATGTAATTGATGACTGCAGCCAGCGTGGCTAAGATATGTTTTTTTCTACAGCGCACCACTCTTCTATGTACACCAACCACATAATCGTGGCTTTGGGTCTGTAGTTTTAAAGGTTTGAATCTTACTGCAGACAAAAACAATTTGGAAATTTCACCTATTGTTGAACAGATTTTGTTCCGTGTTGTTCATGTGTTTCCAACTGGTGACCCTCACCAGAAAGAAGAGGAGCGTCTGCGGGCATCTATCCGCAGAGAGTCCCAACAGAGGAGGATGAGGGAGAAGCAGCACCAAAGAGGCCTGAGCAGCAGCTACCTGGAGCCGGACCGCTACGACGATGAAGAGGAGGGTGAGGAGGCCATCAGCTTGGCAGCCATCAAGAGCAAATACAAAGGAGGAGGCGGAGGCTTGAGAGGTGAGCACTCATTGACAGCATGGTAATAATCTGTATCCCTGCCTCAAAAATATTAAGTCACTTTTCTGCTCAACCTCACCTCATCCAGAGGAGCGAGCGAGGATCTACTCATCAGACAGTGATGAAGGCTCCGATGATGACAAGGCCCAGAGACTGATGAAGGCTAAAAAGCTCGACAGTGATGAGGTGGGTGCCGTATGCTCGCTGTACAGACAGGGGGCAGTGATGTGCAGAAGACTGTCAGGGCTGTAAATCCATTTTTTTTCAGTCTAAACCTGCATGAGACTAAAACAAGGCAATGAAAAGTGCGGACTAACATACATATATAACACCTGGGAGAATTTGCAACGATTATACAATGTCTAATCGTGCTCTATGTCTGTACAAAAGGTTTGCTGCTGTCAGCACAGCTGTTTTTTTTCATTCTGCTGCCTTTGTGTCTTGTACAGGAGGGTGAGGGGTCAGGCAAGCGAAAGGCAGAGGATGATGAAGAAATGGCCACTAAGAAGGCCAAGAAATATGTCATCAGTGATGAAGAAGACGACGACGAAGAAGAAGAAGAAGAGGAGGAGGAAGAGGAGGATGAGGAGGAAGATGAGGGATAAATTACTTTCACTGAACATCAATGACCATCCCACATGACTTATAAATAGTCATATCTTGGTTTGTATATTTTTTTAAGCGCTCTGTGTGGTTGTGTACAATGGTGCGATTGTTAGTTTTTTGTCATGTACAGCTGAAGTGACAAAATAAAGAAACACTTGTCTTATGTCGCCCAACAATCATTTTTAACAACATTAATCAAATGTATGACTGTCACAGGGGCCAAGGTTATGAAACAGACAACACAAAATGCGTTAATTGGCTAGGGGGTTATGTTGATGACGGAATAAATGGTTCAAAGCTTTGCCAGAGTTCTCTCAGTGATGCTAAATTCGTTTTGCGGCTAACTGAAGCGGATTATTATTATTTTTTTGCTGGTAAAAAATGTTGTGAAATTTGATAAACCATTCAATCAAGGACGAGGTATATGGCCGAATGGTTATAACAGTACAATGGGTCGTACAATGGGAAGCAGCACATACTGAACAAATTCCATGGTTAAATTGATTAATTTGTTACTGGTGAATGTGTATGGATGATGATAATACTTCATAAGCGAGTATGGCGAGAGGGTTTTCATAACATCTTTTGTCGGCCAACATGGTTATGCTATATCACTCCAGCATGAACAACTTGCCTAAGCAAATCCTACCAGTGTTGTTGAGATCAGGACCTTTAGTAGGTCACTCTATTCTGACAAAAACAGGCAAGCGTACCCATCTTGGAGACTATTCCCGGACTAAAGAGATGTGAGATTGCCACTGCAGAATGTCATCTCACTCTCAGTGCTGGGATTGCTGTCAATGATGACAAGCCTCATTTTTCCAGTGATGGAGATGCTGTTCCACACCGTTACACTCCAGTCAAGCTGAGGTGACGGGTAGCTTGGGTTTTAAGCATGTTCCTTATGGATGGAGCATCATTTAAATGGGACATAAACAGTAAACACTACAATTTCACTACACTACGGTTTGTACATTTTTAGTACAATGACAGTAGAAAACATCTCACCACAAGTCGGTTAAACCTCACAGTATAAGCAATGTTATGTCGTTATGTCGTTATGTTGTTATATTTGCAGTTGCACTATTGTACTTTCATTCAGTATTAGGTTTGTAATGTTACATTAATTACATCATGCATAAAACCAGAACGTTGGAATGGCAATAAGATACTCAAAGGTTGACTTAAAGATGTCAATGATAACACAACTGAATACAAAATGCAGTTTATGAATAAAACTTTTTCTTAAGGGAGAAAAGTAAATCCAAACCTACATGGCCTTGTGCAAAAGATTTTTTGGTAGACAGAGTTCATGGTTGCATTTATCACCGCAACTTTCAGGACCCGAAACAGCAAAAAAAGCTCCAGACCATTACACTACCACCACCATATTTTACTGTTGGTATGTTATTTTTCTTTTCAAATGTTGTGTTACTTTTACGCCAAGCACACATCTTTCAAAAATTCAACTTTTGTTTAAGTCAGTCTATAGAGTATTTTCTAATGTTCTTTTTGTTCAGCAGTGGTTTTTATCATGGAAGTCATCACTGTGCTCTTGGGGTAAATTTGGCTGGCGGACCACTCCTGGGCATATTCACCACTTTTTTGCCAGTTGTGGACAATGGCTCTCACTGTGGTTTGCTGGTGTCCCAAAGCTTTAGTAATGGCTTTATTACCTTTTCCAGACTGAAGGATCTCAATTAATGTTAACATCTCAATAGTTATGTTTTAATGGGGGGCAATCACTTTTTCATTTGTTTTTTCCCCTCTTAATAACACAAACTTTAATTTAAAAACTACATTTTATGTTCAGTTGTGTTGTCTGTGACTAATATTTAAATGCTTGATGAGCTGAAAAATTGAAGTGTGACAAACACTCACATTCATACCTATGGACAATTTAGAGTCACTGATGGACCTAACATGCATGTTTTTGGAATGTGGGTGGAAACCGGAGAAAACCCACGCAGAGTGGAGAACATAACCTCCACACAGAGTGATCAACATGCTAACCACTCGTGCACCGTGCGGTCCAATGATAAACATGAATATTTAAAATAGTTTCTGTGAGTGTATATACAGTAAACATGGTTATGTAACTAGCTGCTGCCGACATTGAAGACCTTGTATTGAGGTGACAATAAAACTTTTGTCAGTGCAGTACCACGATGTGGAGGGCCCTAATGACTAAATACAATGCTATGCCGTTATGATTTTAGGCAGTGGATATTTCCACTGATGAAAAAAAATATTATTATTATTAACACAACAAAGTTAGTGACAAGTGCTAGTACTAGTACTTTTTTGATGACTTACTACTACTGTCAGTCGATCACACTTGCTCAATCCCTCATAAAAAGTGCATCCGTACATTTGTGGGTTTGGCATCAAATAAACAGGCATTTAGTTAGTGATAACATGTTAATAACGTCGTGGTGATTATGTAATGCCCATAAATAGAGATGAAGTAGTTGGTAAAGTATTTTGATCACGCCAGTGTCAGTGCACCTGATGCCGGAACCCGAGAGAGGTAACTCGAGGTTGTGTCCTGATCCTCCCTTTGAGTCACAACTCAGTGTGTGCCAGGTATGTACAGAACAACAATAGTGGTTACTGATGCAAGTTCATCTGCTGCTATGCGCACAGTGTCTCTCTCTCACACACATACACCTATATGTTTTGCATTCACAGTATACTGTATATGTCGCTGTAAACTGATTTGACTGGGTGGATGTAGATAACAAACACAGTAAAACACTATGTGATGGAGTACGAGTTACATAAACTCACTGCATTCTTTCTCCTGACCACAAGTCTAAACACACACACGAACACTACATTGTTGTGTATAAGAGACCTACTGAGTACTGTTCACAGGCTTTATGGTGTTCATTTGAAATAAAGCTCCTAGGCTGAGTCATGAAAGGAGCGTTTACCGAGCGTGCACTTTAAGCTTGTGTGTATCTATGAACATGAGTCCTCATTTTTGCTTATGCAACCCCGTCAGTACTACTGTATGTCTTTATTATTTCTGCTTAATGTAAATGTTGCATGCTTTTGTCTTGCAAATGGAAGGTATTGTCAGTGTTGATGTGCTGCACTACCTCAGACTGCAGTGGGTTATGTAAACCCCATTCCACACAGTGATGGCGAGGGTGGCGGTGGGAGTTACTGCTCCGACATCAGCACAGAAGGTGAGGCAGAGGGGAGGGCTGCAGCATTTTATCCTCATTTTTCTTTTTCTTTCCTTGAATTACCTCCTAGGCCGCATCATTCTCTCCACATCACTACCTCCATCTTCCCACGGGCCAGTCTCAAGCTAGCTAGATGCACCATGTTACATCATCCTCCCTGCAAAGGAAGACAGAGCAGAATGGGTTCTATATGAAAAGCCTTGCAGGTAAACAGCCGGTTTGGGCTAGAAGCCAGGTTAATCGTAAAACCGGGTTATCCTTTGAGTAAATAGAGATGTTACTCCACCCTTTTCTTCTTCATGTTCTGCTGCCCTTGTGCACTGCTGGACCTCAGTGTGTCTGTGATGCCACACATTATAGTTTATGATTTATGTATGTTAATGTACCAAAGCATTGACCATTCCACTACACAAAGTGTAGTGTAAACAGTTTATTTTTGTTATTCTAATCCAGTGGTTCGCCGTTATTTTCTGTCTTGCCCCCACAATTCGAAATACTATTGAGTACCGTATTTACTATAGTACTATTTATTTATTGGTACAGACTGAAATCGAAAGTGAAACCAATGAAATGCAAATAAATTGAGAGTTGTGAAGCATACAGGCATATTCCAGAGTCATATTGCATGCTGAGTCAGATCAATGTGTACAGGTCTGTTTGTCTATATGTGCCCTGTGATTGGCTGGCGACCAGTACAGGGTGTACCCCGCCTCAAAGATAGGCTCCAGCACGCTCACGAACCTTGTGAGGATAAGTGGTAAAAAATGAATGAATGAATGTTGATGTCCAATAACAAGCATGTATCACAGACATGTATTCTCCAGAGGTTTTTTCCCTTTAAAATACAAAAGGAAGTCTATTTCTATTATTTTGGTGAAGATAGAAACCCCCCAAAAATGTCCATCCAACACACTTATCCTCACAAGGGTCACGGGCTGGAGCCTATCCCAACTGTCTTGGGGTGAGAGGTGGGGTCCGCCCTGTACTGGTAGCTAGCCAATCACAGGGCACATATAGACAAACAACCATTCACACTCACATTCATACCTATGGACAATTTGGAGTCACCAATTAACCTAGCATGTTTTTGGAATGTGGGAGGAAACTGGAGTACCCGGTTTCAGATTCACCACTTCCACATTTTCGCCAGTTGTGGACAATGGTTCTCACTGTTGTTTGCTGGTGTCCCAAAGCTTTAGTAATGGCTTTATAACCTTTTCCAGACTGATGGATCTCAATTGATGTTAACATCTCAAATGTTATGTTTTAATGGAAGGCAATCAATTTTTCACATTTTTTACACATTTTTCCCCCTCTTAATAACACAGACTTTCAGTTAAAAACTACATTTTATGTTCAGTTGTGTTGTTCATTCGCACTCACATTCATACCTAATTTGGAGTCGCCAGTACCCGGAGAAAAAGCATGCATGGGGAGAACATGCAAACTCCTTGGTGGGCGTCCTTACTCTCTGAGTACGCTTGGTCAAATACATTCAGCTGGAGTTTTCAAGCCCCCCTGCAGAAGTGTTGCAAAATGAAACTGGATACTGTATAACATATTCTTTACCCTCTGTTGAACTTTTGGACTGGCGTAACAATAAACGTCACAGATATACTGTAACCAATTCAACTGTTAAAACCACAACTTATCCATTATCTAAAAGATTTGTTCTACAAGCTTTATCAAATATATCATTGGAGATTACTTATAGACTTAATGTTCTAATATGGTGAGGAAACCTAATTGTAATTTCTCCACTAATACAATTGTCCTGTGCTCTCTGACTACAGCTTGGTGGCCTTTGTTCCGTTGCCTCAGCACGTCCCTTCTCCCTGCTGATGCTTACATAAGAGGCTAATAAATAAAGAGAAACAAAATACTCTATTCTCGCCACAGGACCTTCAAACACTAACACATGATACTGATCCACAGACTGCAGCGTGGCGCATTGCAAAACATTTTGTCTTGTGCATAAGCAGGTGCACATTATAAACACACATGTTTGTAACAATTGAGTCTCATCTGTTTCCTTGGCTTCCGACCCTTAGCGAATTGGGTCAGCCTGTTCTGCACACCTTAATCTCTAAACAGTTGCTTAGAAGTAGAGAGCTGCTGTGAGCAGATTACACCTTTGTTTTTCATAAAACAGACCAAAACAAGCAGAGGGCCCCTCTGTAGGGGCTGGTAGTAATTAAAGAATACTGTGTCCATATGTGCCCTGTGATTGGCTGGCGACCAGTCCAGGGTGTACCCCGCTTCTCGCCCAAAGACAGCTGGGATAGGCTCCAGCACCCCCGCGACCCTCATGAGGAAAAGCCGTAGAAAATGAATGAATGAATGAATGTGTCCATAGGGCAGCACGGCGGTCGAGTGGTTAGCTAGGAGACCCGAGTTCAATCCCACCCCTGGCCAATTCTGTGTGGAGTTTGCATGTTCTCCCTGTGCATGCGTGGGTTTTCTCCGGGTACTCCGGTTTCCTCCCACATTCCAAAAACATGCTAGGTTAATTGGCGACTCCAAATTGTCCATAGGTATGAATGTGAGTGTGAATGGTTGTTTGTCTATATGTGCCCTGTGATTGGCTGGCAACCAGTCCAGGGTGTACCCCGCCTATCGCCTGAAGACAGCTGGGATAGGCTCCAGCACCCCCGCGACCCTCATGAGGAAAAAGCGGTAAAAAATGAATAGGCTCCATAGGCTCATAGGATGTGATGTTGTTGGCATGTGTCCATCTTTGTGTGTATCTTGTGGGATCCATATTTGTACCACTTCGCTGTCATCTAATATCTCACAGTAGAATACAAGCAAATATTAAGTTTAACATGAAGTTAAGCATTAAGAAGGTTAAATGAGATCATGGTGTTACAATGCGGTCAAGTGTTGAGATCCAGAGGGAGAAGGTACTGAGGTTAGGTGGAGTTGAGAGCTTGCCCACTCTCCCCAACCTGTGGTATTTCAGAGCCTACTGAGACAGTACAGAGCACTCTTGACCCCATTAGTCTGTTATTTAACGACCTTGTCACGTCAGAGCCAAACACATACAGTATTCTCTCTTTCATGTTTATGTCAGCCATGTTTCACCAGCCTGGCTGTACATTATAAACTGGTCAGCAGGTTGGTCGGAAACTGGGATATTTGATATGATATGTTCTCCTCGTGTCCCCCGCATCCATCCCATATTCCAAAAATGTGCCTGTTATGTTGTCCATATATGTGAATGTCACTGTGTGTGGTGTTTTGTCTATATGTGCCCAGTGACAGGGTGTACCCGACCTATCGCTCTAAAGTCAGCTGGGATAGGTTCCAGCTTACCCTGACCCTAATGAGCTGTGGTTGCATCTACACACATTATACTAACTAAACTGCAGACGCTGGCAGTGATAAACCAATCAGAGAACATGATGTAATAGAAACAGCACATACGCTGGCAACAATAAACCAATCAGAGAACATGGCGTAATACGTACACCCTGGACTGGTCGCCAGCCAATCACAGGGCACATATAGACAAACAACCATTCACACTCACATTAATACCTATGGACAATTTGGAGTCGCCAAGTTTTTCAAATCAGAAAGCCAGCATTATGACTCTAGGTGCCTTGGTGGAGACAACAAATCCATTGTTGTCCATTGCTTTGGCAGTGACTCAAATCTGTATTTCACTGACTTTGTTGCTTCACTGCTTGACTGTGTCATGTTGCTTGATATATGAGAAGAATAGAATAAAATATAATATTTTTTCTGATTAAAAAACAACAACTTTTGGTACACCTGACTGAACTGCAGAACAAAAAAAAATCAGAATAGTGTGCTGACATGAACATCGCTGAAACAAACAAATTATAAGCACCACCAGTCATTAGCAAGGCAAGCTAACCGGCTAACCGGCTAACCAGCTAACCGGCTAACCGGCTAACCGTCGAAGCTCAAGGTGGCTGCAGAGAAACTACCCTAGAAAGGCCACCCCTGGAAAGAACATGGCAACATTTATGCCTCCTCTAAACGTTGATGACTTGTGGTCCCCAGCTCATGACCCACTTACGCCCATAGGTGTCATCCCTGTGTGAAAGGCACTGGTGGAGCATCAGCCTGTAACAGTTAAGAGACTTGTGTTAGCCACATGAGTGTCTAATACGATTTTTTATTAATAATATTGAACTGTAACACAGACGTATGGAATCAAATCGAACCGTGAATTTTGTGTATTGGTATTTGTGTTACAACATTTATTTAAGTCACCGCAAACAGTTTTTTATGCCATACCTACAAAAATATTACATTTATTAATACTGAATCCTACTTTGCGGAAACAATTAACATAAATAAATACATAAAGAAGGCTGCACGGCGCCCGAGTTGTTAGTGCTCAGGCCTCACAGCTAGGAGACCCGAGTTCAATTCCACCATCGGCCATCTCTGTGTAGATTTTGCATGTTCTCCCTGGGCATGCGTGGGTTTTTTCCGGGGGCTCCGGTTTCTTCCCACATTCCAAAAACATGCTAGGTTAATTGGCGACTCCAAATTGTCCATAGGTATGAATGTGAGTGTGAATGGTTGTTTGTCTATATGTGCCCTGTGATTGGCTGGCGACCAGTCCAAGGTGTACCCCGCCTCTCGCCCGAAGACAGCTGGGATAGGCTCCAGCACCCCCGTGACCCTCGGGAGGATAAGCGGTAGAAAATGAATGAATCAATGAAATACATAAACAAAATAAATAAGCACTGGCTGTATACTGTTCTGCCTTGGCACCGGTCTGTCCATTCTGGTTCTCTTGTGCTCATATATACCACTACTCCTTTAGTCCTGTTGCAGTGGACAAATAGACTGGCAGGGGAAGCAGATCACACCCATGTGTGCCAAACCGAGGCATCCACTTGTTTGTCCACCTCTTTTCCATGACTGCACATCATTATCACCATGGATACGTCCACAAATAGTACATTACATGATAGCGCATTAGGGGAAAAGCACACAGACACACACACACATAAATGTCATGCCTGGTGTGAGGGAACAATGCTGTGGGGCTCTGTCTGACCCACTTCCACGTAACTTAACTTTGACTTGGCGAAAGAACAGAAGATGGATGGCTGCAAATATGGACCAAATAGTAAAGCAATCTGAAAAACTAAGTCATCAATTTAAACCTTTTAACAAATTATTTAACATTCAGCATATTTGCACATTCAACTGAAATAAGTCCCTCGTGTTCAGTGAGTGATAGTAAAATCATTAATACAACTGCGAGACTTTTCAAAATACACTGGACCCAATTTGTTGCATAACAGCGAGCAGCTGACCTGTGTGATAGAGTACAACCCCTAGCTGGTAAAGCTTTAATCAGTTTAAGAGGATTGATATGTGAGGTTACATACCTTACTGCTGGGATTTTCGCTTGCAACATCTCATGAATAATCTGCACCGCATGCAGTAAATTATGGTGTGGTGAACACTTTCCTCTGAGAAACACACATGTTGTGCATAAAGAAGAGGATAAGAAGGATAAGTTGAGGCAAAACCAAGAAATCAAAGTTAATTAAAAACATAAACACCATATTCCTCTATATATAGTCTTGTATTTTCCTCGTGAGCACATATTAAGTAAATGAACCCTTTAAAGAGCACTCATTGGCAAACAAGAATAATGTAACTTTAAATAATCTAACAATAATTTAAAAAACGGCAGCACGGTGGTTGAGTGGTTAGCACGCAGACCTCACAGCTAGGAGACCAGGGTTCAATTCCACCCTCGGCCATCTCTGTGTGGAGTTTGCATGTTCTCCACGTGCATGCGTGGGTTTCCTCCCACATTCCAAAAACATGCTAGGTTAATTGGTGACTCCAAATTGTCCATAGGTATGAATGTGAGTGTGAATGGTTGTTTGTCTATATGTACCCTGTGATTGGCTGGCAACCAGTCCAGGGTGTACCCCGCCTCTCGCTCCAAGACAGCTGGGATAGGCTCCAGCACCCCCGCGACCCTCGTGAGGAAAAAGCGGTAGAAAATGAATGAATGAATTTTAAAAAGTAACAGAGGCCGCACGCATGCTAGGTTAATTGGTGACTCCAAATTGTCCATAGGTATGAATGTGAGTGTGAATGGTTGTTTGTCTATATGTGCCCTGTGATTGGCTGGCGATCAGTCCAGGGTCCAGGGTGTACCCCACCCACAATGAGGATAAGCGATATAGAAAATGGATGGATGGAATCTTTAACAGAAAAATATTAGACTGTCTTCATTATAAATCGCTGTAATTCGTGAGGAAAACAGTAGTTATTTCACATTTACATGTGATTTATTGTCCTATGAGAGATGATTTACTGTATATCCATATATTAACCATGGGGACAACATGCATCTTTTATATTTATCAATTAAATCATATGGTTTTGTGGCTATTTGCAGTGTTAGGTCAAATACCCATCGGCCAATTAGGCCTAGACCATGAGTTACCATGGTAACACATTCAAAAAAAGTGAAAACTGAACTGAAGTGAACTGAAACTGAAGTGACCTCCCTGCCCTCGCTAAACTCCAATCAGTGCTGTAGTATTTTTTTATTCCAAAATCTTTTCTTCTATTCTTGCCTCATATGAATCAGATCATCGAACATTGTTGTTGACCAAGATGATCATCTTGACTACGGCTGCTCTATCTACATGAGAACCTCTCATTAACCATCCTCTCTGTACCATTTCACTGCTGACAAACTGTCTGGATGTCTTTAGCGCCAACCTGTCTGACAGCTTGGAAGTAATGATACTAAATTTATGTCAATGCATGGGTTTTCTCCAGGGACTCTAGTTTCCTCCCACATTCCAAAAACATGCTAGATTAACTGGGGACTCCAAATTGCCCATAGGTATGAATGTGAGTGTGAATGGTTGTTTGTCTATATGTGCCCTGTGATTGGCTTGTCCAAGGTGTACACTGGGATAGGCTCGAGCACCCCTGCGACACTTGTGAGTATAAGCGGTACAGAAAATGGATGGATGGATGGATGATTGCATTGCTTGCTTCATTGTAAAGTGCCTTTGAGTTTTTAGATAAATAAAATGTATTATTATTATTATTATTATTATTATTATGACAAATAACCTTTAAAACAACATAGTACTATTAGAGCTGTCAGAGACTAGGTAGGAACTAAAGTATTATTTTGTGTAGTTTGCACACAAGGTTGTGTAAGTGATCGTCCCACATAGACATCATGCTATTATTTGTACTGAGGAAAGCAAACTCAGCTGTCTCTGCATGAAACTCTCCTCTGCTGTTACAACCTACAAGGTTTGGTTGCTCATGCATGACTAAGACCTGTTATGCAATTAGATGAAAAAACAAATCATTGATTGATTTAATCTGTCCTGATACACACTAATTAATGTTCTGGTTGTGATTATCTAACAAGGTCATTTATTTTCTGTCATATGACAGTGTTTGCCAGGAGCTGTTTTTTAATAATGGAATCAATTAAGTAGGGCTCCAGCAAATAAATCACTTGGAGAGATGTGATTGTAGAAATGGAAGTGTGCAGACGTCTGCAGACTGCTGGAGAAGGTTTTATGATGAGGTAAGTTAACTGAGCTGAGACAATCAGGCTTGTCGTTCATTAAAAGATATACAGTAAATAGAAGAAAATACAAATATTCATGTCCACAAACATATAAAGATCATACTCTGTGTATATTGATCCATCTCATCATTACATTAAATTGTTTCATCCTATTGCATTAGATCCGTGCTTTAGCCATTTTGGCTTTCATGGGTAGACCTATATAAACACTATGTAAGCGCTATCATTCTAATTAGCATGTTAGCATTGCTACCGTGTTAACATTGGCATACTAGCATTTTTAGCCATTTTCATAGGTAGACACTTATATATAAAGACTTAGCACTATCATGCTTGTTGTTAGCATTGCTTGCTTGCTAATATTAGCAATTTCATAATAACTAGACGCATATATAAAAACTTGGCACTACTATGCTATGTTAATGTTAGTATGCTAGCAAAGCTAACATGCTAACATTAGCAATCTAAGTATGTTAGTAAAATAAAGGTAGGCCTAATAATGCTAACTTTAGCAATTTGTCTTATTTAATCTAAATATGTAGATGAAATAAATGTAATATTTACAATGTAAATCACAATGTGTGGGAACTACGGTGCTTGGCGGAGGTCTTCTAGTTATGCATGTCTTTCTCAGAGGATGACGATGATATAGGTGAACTGCAATGACCCAGTGTCAATAAACAGCGGTCATCCCACATTAGGGTGTACTATGGAGCTTGAAGTACAGCTGGGAAAACACACACGGACTGCCGCCGGGAACAAGGCATACACACAAGTCTCCAGACTACGCAATGAACACACACCTCTGTCAGTCCAAGGGACGTAACATTCCGAGGTAGAGAATTACATGTTGTTGCATTTCAAACCTAGTTTCGGTGTCCCTTGATAGTAACGGGATGTGGTGCAGCTCACACCAACAAGGTGTTTTTCCACTTCCTTTCCTGTTGCACCATGCTATATTGCACAGGTTAATGATTTATGCTTTACACAGTGCGATCAATAGTCTGCTACTGACCAACTTCTGATGTGGCTGGAAAATGCCATTGCTAAGGCTTTGTTTTAGTGTCATTGGACAGGAAGCCAGACCAATGTAGAAACGTATCTATATTAACAAAGGTTGCCCAATTAAAATATGTGCACATACTGTACGTATATACTTTTTCCACATAAAGCTGATAATAAACTGATAATAAATAAAATAAGAATACATGTTAAAATGAACCATGCTTGCCCTGACCTTCCCAGTTTTAAAAAACAACTAAAAACCCACCTCTTTAAATCTGTTTTTAATGTCTAACTTTTTATATCTGACTGCTGTGCCCCATCCCGCTTTTTCTCATGTTTTAACTGTGTATTAACGAATGAATGTTGTATTTTAATGTACCTTTTACTCTGTTTACTTGCTTTTATTCAACTCCATTATTCTGTAAAGTGTCTTTGAGTATTTTGAAACAAATAAAATGTATTATTATATTATTATATTTCTGCATACTCTCATAAAGGTGGAGATGGCACTTCCAGTGACTGGACCAGTAGGCAGCTTTCCAGCACATAGAAAATTTTATGCCTTGCTCAAGGGCACCCTATTGCTTCTAATTTAATCTAGTCAGTCTATCGGTCTTAACCAGAAAGCTACAGCAACATCTTTATTGCCTTACAAACCTTGGCATATCTATACCCTCAGTATTTAGCAGCAGACTGCCAGTGATGTCAGCCCACAGACGAGATAAGCTACCCAAGGAGACGCTTATGAAACCATTGAATCCAATCATTAGTATGCACTAGCTGGCAGCACACGGTGACAGCTTGGCTGGGTCAGCCCCACACTGGCCAGACAGGGACCCCATTAAAGCTGCCACACTGGGAATGGGGCTGAAAAATGTGCTTTGCATCGACCCATAGTGATGTATTGAAAAAGTCAAAGTGGTGCAGTGAGCATGCTTACTTAGTGCCATTAACCGCCTTCTGTCACATATGCCAAATACAGGATCCAATTCTATGTTGTCTGCCTGTGCTCCTACACATCACTACAGCATCCTCTCTTTGGTGACATCAGCCTGAAGAGGGAGGTCAGTCAGGCTTTGTGAGTTTTCAGGTTCAGCAGGAAGTCACGCGTGAGCAACGGAAAACGCTGCTGTTCAATGCCTGTGACGCACTATGAGAGAAGAGGCTGATCAATCCTACATACGGTGTGGTTCGATGCGAGGGTAAGAGATCCGGAAGTGCAGAGAGCAGCTGAAAGTTGGTGTGTTTAAATTGGTAAATGTAAATGTAGAGAAAGACAGATGATGTGATTATTATTGTTGGTTTAAGTTGAGTTCATACACTCAACAAACACTTGATTGAGTACATCCAATTCAATACAACAGCTGTCAAATGTTCTGCATTTACAAAGACAATGTGCCGTGACTCAAAGAGTGAAACATTAATTGCAGATGGCTGCCCACACAACCCCCAAACTCCATGATTTACCATTTGTTATCACTATCTCAACATGCCAAGGTGTGTTTATATAGTATTTGTGCACCATACTGTACTTACAGAATAAATAGACATGTTTATTTCACAGATATTAAAGTGTATCATTATAAATGCTCTTATTTTTCTCTTCTTAAAGTAGTCTTTCCCGCATTAGATGATCAAAATACTGTAGTAGAAAAATGATTATACTAGTATTACTTTTATTGTTTCATTAACTGGTTCAGGTATAGTGTATGACCACTTGACGGTAACAGTAGTACAGTATGACCTTGAATTATAAAACTACAGTATTACTTAAAAAAAAACACAGAACCAGTGTGTCAACATCATCTTATCCAGGACCAACAACATACAAGTGACATATGAAATATGCTCAGACAGCAGAATGCAGATAATGATGGCACAATATGTGCTTGATCTTATTTTAATACCAAATATTATGAGTACTATGGAATTGTGGGTAGTAAAAGAGTGGTAGGACAAATGAATTGTTTTTATATTATCATTATTGACATTTATTATGCACAGTTTTAATAATGGAGACAATATGTTCTTGTTATAGTTATCAGAGTTTTATGATCTTTGTCTGATGTTGAAAAAAAATGGCTGTATGGTTTGGATCACTGGCAACTTTGACCTTGTTCTCTTATCTTTATGACTGTACCACCCTCTCTAAGGGAAAATGTTTTCATTGAGAAATGTCGTAAGAATATTTGGAAGTAACTTTCCATTTTTAATAAAGTGTTTTCTTGCAATCAACCGTTATAATTTAGGTTGGAGATCTTGAAGAGTATTTATTTCAGTCTTTCCAAGAAGTCAAATTCCCTGCTTGAAAACATAGAAGCTGTTGATTATTTCTTGGCACCCTACATCCCAGTGACAGTTGACATGGTGTATACGTATGACGGTTACTATTTCTTACTGAACAGCATGCCGACAATTTTAGTGCAAGTGGGTAATAGTGTTTTTATAGGCTCCATGTATATTTGGTCAAGAAAGGTACCAGAAATTGGCAGGTCATGACATCGTGGGCTCTAATTTCGTGGCGCAGCGCAAGGTGGCGCAGGTTGGCAGAGTGTCGTGCACACCACGCAGTAGTAATTGGGCCAGCGGACCACTGTGCACAGCCAATTTGGTAAACTGGGCTACTAATACATTTTTCAATTAATTGGCCTATCACATCTGATCAAAGACATCACGCATAATGGCAACTGAACCTGACGGCAGCTGAAAGTGATTGATGATTCCAACCGTGGCCGGCTCTACACTGGGGTGGGGGGGGGCAGAAAAAACACTCATCGCGCATCTCTGTGACTGTGTGCCCCTCCCTCCTCTCATCCAATCCCGATCGTCCAATCACTTTTAGTAGGCAAATGAGCCAACATGTTGTTTGAGCCAATATAATGTTGGTCATATAATGTCAAAATCTGGTTGTAGGATAAATATTTTTTACTGTTCATTTTTCTCAAGGAGGATGAGAAGGAGCTACCAAGGATATACCATCAAAGGTCCTAGTATTTGGCGATGAAACAGCATGAATGCAGGTGGATCACAAGCAAGATGCTTGGATTAGCCTGCTGCTGTGTTTAATGTAACTTTCTCCCTCTTTGCCACTTGCGCCAGTGAGAGGGATGGAGGCGTGGATGTGGTGTGCAGTGCCAGACTGCCGGCTGTTGGTGCGGCTCAGGGTATGTGTGCCGCGCTTGCGCCTGGTTTACGAAAATAGAGCCCCATGAGTCATTCAGTTTTCTAAATTGGACACCATTAAAACCCTCAAAATCAATCAATCAAGATCAACAAACACAAACTTTATAAATTACACACACAGTTTGAATTGTATCATTATGATCAGCCAAATTAAATTACTGGATTATTGTTCAATTTTGCATCTTCGTACTCTTTTTGACATTTACAAACTGACAAACTGCTGTCAATTGGACAATGGAATTTTGGAGCCTGAAAACATTGAAAAACATGACTAAATGTAAAAGTTGTTAAAAACAACATTGTCTGTGAAAACAAAGGACATTGCTGTACACACATTTGTGTGCTCATCAAAATGTACGTTTGTTATCTTCTTCAGCAACCGCAGTGACTGCAACGACCCGCAGACTTTTATGCTCACATGAATAAAAACGCTATTTAGAATTCATACTTGTGTAATGCAGTTTTTGGGGTGTTTTTTGCAAAAGTTACCACCAACTACTGACATGGTAGGTACTGTAATACTATTGTAATGTGTTTTTGCAATTCCATCTGAACAGAAATTGTTTTACACCTTTCCAAAACACAAAGAAAAGAGGCCCCAGTTTTGCACATTCTCCTGTAAACTTACAAACTGTGTGTGTGCATTTCTGTGTGTGTTTTCCTTAAACGAAAGTGCTTGTCTCACCTTTGAGCAGCAGGGTGCTGACGCAGAGTGAGAGAAACATCCTGGAAGAGCAGAGCAGTGAGATGAAACTGCCAGTGAGCTAATGGCTACCACAGTAGAAGAATCTCCCAAATCTGTGTCAAAGCTCACATAGACTTAGAAATTAAGACAGGTAATACTTAGAGAAAGAAGGCGTGATCTGGGGATCAAGGTAATGCTAAGATCAAACCTGTAAGAAAACACAATACAAATGTTTGACCTCTGTTCTATGAGTTGGCCCTATGAAATACCTTAGTTGTGTTATTGTATACTATGAGATGCACAAAGTGTGTGTGCAAAGATAATATGCGTGTAAATGAAGGAAGTCCTGCCCTGTCCTCTTGTTCAATTCTGCACCTTTGTTCCTCATCAACTGAGATGAGATGTTATATAAGAGCAGAGACTGTATGGTAACACACCATCACAGATTAGTGTGCGTCATTTTGACTGACTGTGATAATGTTTGTTACATAATCTTCCCCTCATTGCTCACAATTGGGGTAACCAGTGATCAAATCAATCAGTCAATATCAATGGCCAGCATTATGGCACTCTGCTGTATGTGACATAATCCCTGAAAGGCTGCCGTGTGAGCAGCTCTCTTTACACTAACAAGTATATAACTCCATTTTAGTTTAGTCCACAGCACATTATTCCAAAATGAAGCTGGCTTGTCCAAATGTGCTTTAGCATACCTAAAGCTATTCCGTTTGTGGCATGTGTGCAGAAAAGGCTTCTTCCGCATGACTCTCCCAGAATAGCTGAATAGTTGAACGATGCAGTGTGACTCCATCGGCAGCAAGATCATGTTTTAGGTCTTTGTAGCTGGTCTGTGGGTTGAGTTTGACAGTTCTCACCATCGTTCGCCTCTGCTTGTCTGAGATTTTTCTTGGCCTACCACTGCGGGCCTTAATTAGAACTGTGCCTGTGGTCTTCCATTTCCTCACTATGTTCCTCAGAGGGGAACCTGACAGCTGAAATCTCTGACCTAGCTTTTGTATCCTGCTCCTAAACCATGATGTTGAACAATCTTTGCTCTCGGGTCATTTGACAATTGTTTTCAGGCTCTGATGCTTCTTCACTGGGGTCTATCTCTGCACATTCCTGATATTGAGTAACCTCAAAGAAGCCTCGCTGAATTTTTGTCTTGGTTATATGGTGTACATAGTATTTTGTAATGTAACAATCTTCTATCCACACAAAGTACGCATAGTTTAAATTACTTTAAATGATAAGGCATCTTTGAGTAAACGTGAAGTATTATTTTAGAGTATCTCATTGCTGGGCCGAGTGTGGGTAAACGAAATATGCATGGTCACCATAAACCATATAAACCACATAAACTACACTCAATGCCCATCATAATTATATTTTCTAATGAAACAAATGTGAAATAAAGGCAAAACTTGTGTATGCCCATTGAGATATTTTGATAACAACCACCTGTCACGGAGCCTGCAGCCGTCTGGTTGGAAAATATAACAAATGCTGCACGCACACTTCAATAACAAGCTAAGCCGTTGAAGACATAGAGTGTTGCTGGCAGAGACAACATGATGATGTGAGAGGAAGAGGTTTCTACACATGGGCAACTTTGTCTGGTAAGAGGTGGGGGGGAAACCAAAACCATTGTTCTTTACTTGAATGTGCTCTGATGCTCTGTGGCATTTGCATGACAGAAACGTGAGTAATACCACACCAAAACTGACAGTCAAGCTGTTTGTAGTACTTACAGGAAACATGGAATAATTCTAATCAGCCAATTCACCATATTATTTCAATACAAGAGAGCCAAAAAAGAACATAAAGCGCTCTATCAAAATATCTGCTTTGACAGTTATGTAACTCATGTAGCTATATAAAGTGACCAAAATGTTATCTCTGAATACCTCTCTGAAGGGGTCAATCAAAACCCAGTAAATAAATAATACACAGGATTATTAACCCATAATGTAATACAATAATAACGATTAGTTTGTACACACACACAACATTTCTTTGTATATGATATTGAGTGAAATGGCAATTATGTATTATCTATCATTAGGGTATAACCTGACAGACTATATACTGTACCTACTATCACTTTTAAAAGCCTGCTGCATTGAAAATTTGAGAGATATTTTAAGAAAAAAAAATGTGTGTAAAATGTGTTACGACAGTGGAAGGTCTTTCACACTGACAAGCCATGCAGACCATACACAGAGTAGTCTCCTCCCCTCTCCGGCCTGGCCTATATTAAGTCTCCATTGAGCTCCACCTCACAAGCACAAGCACATGGAATAGGATAACACATCGCCAAAAACTCTAGCAACAACCGTGATACTTTTACTGGACTCTACTTGAACGCTGTGTACCTGTCTACCTGCCTGAAAGCAGTGTTGGATATCTTCTTCTCAGTGGAATGCTAACTGGAAGACCATGTTGCTGCGGGAGAGATCCGACCCTTGTAAGTGGCAAGAATGTGATGTAACATCCATGTGGATATTTCTATTTATTATTAATGGCAGGAGGAGGGCTGATACATAATCGGACAGTCTTTAAGTATACAATGTGGGTGAGAAAGAGTCATGCCACTATCAATAGATAAGATGAGTAACTAAACAGCGTCCCACAAAGGTCACGTACAAGACCTTTTGATTGCAACAGTATTCCCAACCATTGGCGTCACAGCATTGCACAGGCCACTATATGTTATTCCTCATTCAGTAAATCAGGTGTACTAAAACACCTGCCAGATTGAAATTCAAGGCAAGGGAAAGGTGATTGGCACACTCATAAATTAAATAATATTTTTCCAAAACTTTTAAGAGTTTACATTAAGAGCGTAATTTTAAAATATACAAAGTATTGGCTGTAAAAGATATTTGTGTTATTGATGGCAAAAATTGGAGAGGTGTTAGTGTATGAAGCTTTGGAGTCTGTCCGCAAGAGGGAGATCCTGAAGCATTTTGATTGAGCTCAAACTAAGGAAGAGGAATCAGTCTCTTTAGTGTGTTCGCCAATTTCCTGTATGTGGGGAACGGACACTAAAACACAGGTTATATTGACTTTAAGACAAACAACAACATTGGACTGCACAATCAAATGTTCTAATATTTTCCAAATTTACAAACTCTCATGAATGACAGCAAAACAGTAGCTAACTTCTAATAACAAGATATTTATATTGCTTTATTTTGTTGGCTTATTGCAAATTACAGTGACTTTATAAATTTGGCAAATACTCAGAATTTGCAATGAGGGTTAAATAATTTTCAGTTGAACTGTATATCGTAAAAAGTATTAAATCTATTCCATTTTACAAGGGATGGAATGATGGTAAGTTTACACTGCAAACAGTACATATAGTCATATATTTTAATGGTGTAATGCTTAACTTTTTCTCATTAGGGTGTGTAGGTACACCTATTGTTGTGGCTCAGTGTATACTAGACTATATATTTTACCCTCTTGTAATGTAACATGCAAGCTTGTATGCGACTATTACATAACCATATACCCATGTGAACATGAACAATGAGGCAAAATGCCCGCTTAAACTAAAATGTCAACATTGACTCGACATGTCTAGACAAAAAGAATTGCCGCTGATACCGTCAATCTTATTTAACAATTATCTAAAACGGACCAATAGAGTCTGCCGTAGCCCCCGCCCCCACCCCCAGAGGCATGCAGCATTCAGTGGGCATGCCGAAGCCCATCCCCGCCTGTGTGAGGCATCTGCATTGTGGACCACATGCTCGCTCACATGGTGTGCCTGCGGATGCTGATGTGATGCTGCGGCTGTAATGCTGCTCCCATTCCACCTGTACACGTCCTTCCATTCACATCTAGCAGAGGACCATGCAGGTGCAGTAGAGCTGCAATGTGAATGAGGGGAATGAAAATGCAAGGCTGCCTTCTTTTAAAAAACATTTTGTCACGGTGGACCTAATCTTTGGATTGGATTGTGAAGTGAGTGTTGGCCGCTGAAAGAGAATCAACCTGTGCATTGTGCACATTGCTGCCAGATGGACTTTGCAAAGCTGCAAACCAATGTGAGTGTGTTTATGTGTGTGTGTGGAGGGAGGGGTGTATGTGTGTCTCTATGTACAGTATAACTCTTTCACGTCACTAATGTAATACTACTTGCTGTAATCTGACAACAATATAAGCAAAACAAACACATTTGTTTACATATGTAAGCAGCAGTAGTAATAGCAGAGCAACTCCTAGAAGAGAGGGAAATAACACTCTATTTTCGTTGACAAAAATTGTGAGACTGTTATAATTAATGGGCTGCATGGCAGACAAGTGGTTTGCGCGCAGGCCACACAGTAAGGAGACCCAAATTCGATTCCACCACCCTCGGCCATCTCTGTGTGGAGTTTGCATGTTCTCCCTGTGCATGTGTGGGTTTTCTCCGGGTACTCCGGTTTCCTCCCACATTCCAAAAACATGCTAGGTTAATTGGCGACTCCAAATTGTCCATAGGTATGAATGTGAGCATGCTGTGAATAGTTTTGTCTGTCTATATGTGCCCTGTGATTGGCTGGCAACCAGTCCAGAGTGTACCCTGCCTCTCGCCCGAGGACACCTTGGATAGGCTCCAGCACTATTTGTTCCCTTCACTGTTATGCTTAATTGTTGAAACAACATTCAGTCACTCAGTTTTGAATCTAACACTGCCAAGTGAGCTCAAAACCCTTGTTTGATACATTTTTTGTGTTGTGCCCATAGGCACTCAGAAATCCTAATTTTAAGAATAATCGCTGCATCAACTAAATAATATGGTTCTTTGGTTAGCTATACAGAACCAATAATTGACAGAGACAGTGTTAATCATGGTCCAATTGTTAGATAAAAAGAAATTTGTGTTGTAAAAAATTAAGAAACATTGAGAAGTAATAAGTATTTTTCGGTCGGTGTTAAAGCTTAACGAAGGGATAAAGCTGTAATTGACTAAAACCTGAATACCAACACCCATGTGCAGAAAAAATGTTATTCTTTTAGAAAATAAGATTGCTGTTATTACTGCTAACGTCCAAAACAATGTAACTGTGACAGTGTTTGATTCGCTGTGCAACGTTTGTCTGGGAAAAGCCAAACATAAAAAAAAAGGAGAAAACTTAGTAATTGTGAAATGTTCTACAGTCCCTGAAGGCATCTTCCTGACGTCACTGCGCCTTTAGTAGCGCTTCCCAACCTAAATGGCGATTGCATTCGGTCTGCTAGGCTCCGGGAGCGGAGCGTCCTCAAGCCTACGCGGGGTTTGATTGATTCAATTTCGGTCCAATGCGACGAATACGAACTGTGAGTACTTCTCGCTGATCACGTTTATCATCTCGCTTCCGATAGATTCATGTCAAGTACATTGACGGTCGTCTTTAACGTTGTAACCGCCGATGGCTTTGTGCTCCTTCAGAGAGCTTGTTCCACGTAGTCAGTCGCCTCGCCAACAACGGCCCCTTTGTCTGTGGTACAGACTGCTTATCTTTAAATGTTTCTCGTTTGTTATTTTTTAACATCTATTAATTTTTATTTCATGTCGTGTTGTGTTTTGGGTCTGTGTGTTTTTTATATACCCCCAATTCGAGGTATACTTCATACTTAGCTGCTATCCGCCTAGCTAGCATTCACATTCTTGGTGCATTTCCGCCTGTCTGTCTCATACACACCATGAATGTTTGGTGTGGGCTGTATTACGGTGTAAAACCATTAAATATTAACTTATTAAATTCTGTGTTCAGAGCGATTATTTCACCTTTGAGTGGTTATGAAGACAGTTTGATCCATACCCCAGAGGCGACTAGCAAGCGCCAAGCTGGGGGGATGGGGGTTAGCTGCTATTAACAGCACAAGGAAGACGCCGGTGAATTACTTAAATTCTTTCATCTATGCTCTTGTGAACCCCATGTGTGTGTTTTGAAATGTACTTCTAAGGAGTGCTATCAACGTTTGGCACTTATCGCGTTCTTTTTCCACTGTCTTTCAGGTTACAGTCTAATAAAATGGAGGACGGTTTTGATTGCGACTGTGGCGAGCTTGAGCCACCTGATCACTGAGGCTGAGAAATAACTCCATTCTAAAGGCCAGGCTCTTAACCAGTTAGTTTTCAGTATCCGGATACGCCATAGGAAAATTATATGTCAAGTGTAATAAATACAGAAGTTAAGAAAAAAATGTGCAAATCGGCACATTGCTCATGAAGCTGCTCAGGACCAGTTATACACTGAACGTATGCGCACTGTGAGGATGCAACTACAAGCTTTTAGAGCCTAACATTTGTCAGTGCATTTTGAATTGGCTTCATCTGACATTCCACTCATTCCCACAAGCCGCTCTGTTAATATCCATCCCCAAGAGTGGATTTGGAATTTTAAATTGGTCCTCATTCAAGATGAAAAAGTTTAACTACGCTATTGTGTCCTGCATCTGACAGTGACGACTACACAGGGGAAGAGGTAGAGTACAGTGGTAGAGGAGGGTTACCGCAGGCTCTGAGGCTCTTCTACTAGTATTAACAAATTTGAGAAGACCAAGTGGAGTTTGGTGTAGGAGCCCTAATCGTTATCATGGCAGAGAAGTTTGAGTCTCTAATGAACATCCATGGCTTTGACCTGGGCTCTCGATACATGGACTTGAAGCCCCTCGGATATGGAGGAAATGGCCTGGTATTTTCAGCAGTTGACACAGACTGTGACAAGCGAGTGGCTGTGAAGAAGATTATCTTGACTGATCCCCAGAGTGTCAAACACGCCTTGCGAGAAATTAAGATTATAAGACGCCTGGACCATGACAACATAGTAAAGGTAATGGTCTCACTATACTTGGATATACTTTTTAACAAAGATGACATCTTTGTTGACCCACGTTTCTTTGTCCTTATCTAGGTTTTTGAAACTTTAGGCCCCAGCGGTCGCAGGCTAACTGAGGATGTGGTATCCCTGACGGAGGTAAACTCTGTCTACATAGTGCAGGAGTACATGGAGACTGACTTGTGTCAGGTGCTGGAGCGAGGTCTTCTGTCCGAGGGCCACGCCAGGCTCTTCATGTACCAACTTCTCCGGGGACTCAAGTACATCCACTCTGCCAATGTGCTCCACCGTGACCTCAAGCCCGCCAACCTGTTTGTCAACACAGAGGACCTGGTGCTGAAGATTGGGGACTTTGGTCTGGCCCGCATCATGGACCCCCACTACTCCCACAAGGTACGAGTCTGGCAAGGAAGAACTGTCATCAGTTGGTAACAAGCAAGCCTGTCTCGGCTAAAAGTCTAAAAGCTTCAAATTACCATGTGGTGTTTATCACCCAGTAATGTGGCGTTCCCAAGGGTGACGCAGTTTCATAGCAGGAAGTAAACAAGACGGGATGTGGTTCCATGAGGTAATGCCTCTGCTTCCCTTCTCAGGAGAAGTGAACCTGTGAAAAACAGTGGCAATATTATATTTTCCTTCTACAACAGTACACTGCTCAGAGGAGTACACATTTACTCTGAGGTATTCATTTTACATTGTTAATTGTGGTCTGAGTTATGCAACTAAATATACAGGAGCTATAAAATGAAACACATCTCAGGCTAATGTGTACGGTGCTTTTTCTTAAGATGCTGGTTAAGCAAAAATGCTGTGTTCCAAACCAGATGTCGGTAAATAAAACCTGCCTATGAGCTTGTTTTTTCTTGTCTGAAGCACTGTTGTAGGTTGTTTATCTTAAGTATGAGAAGGTGGATATATTGCCCTATGTAATTGTAGCCAGGTGGAGGCTCTTTTATTGGCCTTCTGTGTGTTGTTACCCTTATAAAGGGATGGATCAATTCTATTTCTGTTATGGTGGTGTGATGTTGAAATGTAGGTTGGGGAGCCCCTTGCTGTCTCCCTCAGAGCTGTGAGACAGTCACTCTCACGTGTCACAGATTAGTCATTGGTCTGTCTGAAGTCGGCCCATGTGACTGGACCCGTGTGGTTGGCCCTGCTTCATTCATTGCACAGCGAGAAAGAATCCTGCCGCTTTTCACCGTGCTGACTCACACAAAACATGTTGGTCGGAACTGCTCATTTCAGACAGCTAACTGCTGCTGCTATGAGAGTCACATTTTCACTTGACTTGTGTGTTCACTCATGAGTCATACTGTGGGGAGGGACCATACACGTCTTTCCACTGTAGTAAGAGGAAGGCAATTGCTCGCATTGGCTGGCAAGAACAGAACTTTTGTATTGACACGCTGGTATTGCCCCCCTTCATGTGTGCAGTTTTACATGTATGCTATTAGAAATGGTCATATATGCAGGTGGATTTTTAACTGCTTGCTCTCTTGTTCAAATGAGAGCTGTTATGTTTTGTCTGCCTCTGTTATAACAATAGCAGTGTGCTGGTGGGGGAGGGAGAATGCTGATATCTCCACTACCCAGTTTTTCATGGCACAAGTCATTTGATAGCACATCTTGTGTTTCAGGCCTAACGAGGCTTGTTTTAAAATTAACCCATCACCCCCGGAATCATACTAAGCTCTCCCGCAGGCACAGGGTGTGTTGGGCAGTTCAGCCGATTCACTGTTGGCAAGTTTGCTTTTGCAACTACTTTATACCTTCTCTCTCTGGTGGATCCTACAATAGAATGTATGCTCTTTGAAACTCCTGTTTCACTTTACCAACAAAAAAAGCAACTTGTATTTGCATGTCGTGTAAACGCACCGTGTCTTGGAAATGGCGCGCATGTAGCGAGCAAAAAGTATCACGGTATGTTTAAACATGGCCCTGCTTTTTGGTCTCGGTCCTGGCACATTAGTGGTAATTTTAAGGATTTTGTAACCAGAGTCAACATTTTCTAAACCAAATTATTTTGTGTTGGCTATGGCAGTTTGTAGGGGAGCATGTGGTTGAGGTGTCGGAAGCCAGGAGTGGTTGGACATTGACATGAGCCACTGCACATTTTTAGAAATCTTTTTTCGGTTGACAAGAACTTTTTTCGTACATCTGTAAATACCTATGGATGTGTTTTGCGTTTTTCATGAGAGCTACTAATAAAAGTCTTATGCATCTTGTGTGTGAATTTCAGAGACATGGGCAATTTATTTCTATCCCAGCATGGGGCAACAGGTCTATTTTCCTCACATCTGCAGCAACAGCCTGGATATGATGAAGACAGGAATTGCAGAAATGCGAATCAACAGAGGGAAGTGGTGACAAATCCAGTAAAGGCAGCTTAGACTAGCACAGAGCTTGTCTGGCTGTGGCTCTTTTGCGATTGCAACGGCGAGGGGTGACGTTATAGATTACACATCCGCAAATAGTTCAATAGATGATTATTGTTATGTTCTATTGCCGATTTATAAAAAAAACAACAACAAAGGCTAGCAATTTTTTTTCTGATGAAAGAAATAGTATAAAGTTTCAATGTCTCTGTAGTCAATATTCTGTGGGTCTTGAAAGTTCAGCAAAAATGCCCCAAAAATCTAGCAGTAAGATTTAATAAAATAAGTACCTGACTCTTGAGACTTGAATTAATCATGCTTGGGTTTGCTGTCAGTGTTTGATTTCCCCCCTGCTCTGAGAAGGTAAGCTGTGTGTGAACCTTCCAGTTGTCCCTTGCGGCTTGGCATCATGAATGACAAGAATTCACGTGCAGTCCTCTGACGCACACTCAGTGTGTGCTTGTCCTGTTGCAGAGTGAGAGTTGTTGACGTCTTTAGTGTTGCCTGAAACTGAACCAAAAGTTGATCATTTCACATGTGCCTATATAAAAGGATGTTGTGATGCAGATAAGATAAGATATGCCTTTTATTCATCCCTCAGTGGGGAAATTTGCATTGCACAGCAGCAAGAGTATATAGTAGAGTTGGGTGATATAAATGCTTGTATCACAATAATTTTAGGATGAATCACAGTATGACGATATATAAAATGTAAATTCAGCCGAGTCTTGTAAAAGAAGCAGCAAACCTTAAGCCAAATAGCGAAATACACTTGTCTCAAATTGTAAAGCACAGTATTAGTGGTAACAAACTAGCTAACTTATCTAATGGGATGTCAGCCTCTGCATACATTGCTACTAAATCTTCAACAAACTGTAATGCCTGTGCTTGTGATTGAGGAAGATATAGTCACCCATGCAATTCCAATTGCAGATGGAAGATATTTTTATGACACTATTGTTTTGTTTACGCAGACATGGGGTTAATGCCGCTTTTACTTTGAAGCACATAAGTGTTTTTCGTGTGTGGAGAATGTGTATTTACGGCGAAGATGATCTATGTTCAAAAATAAACGTGCTTCTGGTATTTTTTTCACTCAGAACTTCCACGTCATCCCGGGCATTTCAAAACGTTCCTCACAGTAAAGCGTAAAATGCAAATGGTGAAAATATATAAGTCAACACAACCACACAAGCTAACACTTGCTAGCTTCCACTCACACTCGGTAAGCAACCAAGGTTTGAGATTCGAGGGTTCACATGAGTTCTTGCTCCAAGAATCCGGCTTAATGTACAACCCAAAACCTCACACACACTTGACCCATTTATTCAGCCAGCAAGCAGCTTGCCTGAAACCAGATCCCTCATATGATCCACAAAAATTATGTTGGCGATTTTTTTTTTTTTATGACTTTCCTGGTGCTTCAAAGGCTATTCGGGGTTGGTGATAAGCAGTTCATACATTGAGACCAGTTTAAAATTATTCATCTCATAATTATTCTCACATGGCCACTGTAAGACTAGACTGATGCTCAATTTATTAATGTGAGAAATATAAAGTTTTTGAACCACTAACTGGTAAACTGGTAACTTTTAGTATGCAAGCTTCCTTGAAGTCTGACTGACTCATCTGGCCACACCTACAACCTTTCTATATCTGTCTTTGTGGTGAAAATGTTCCATTGAAATTTTAAAGAGTGGATTTTGAATTATCCTCTAATGTACTGCTTTCAGCAAGTGCAATTGGTTCCTTAGTCCAGAGTCCACTGTGCATAGAGTTCCCCTTAAGCAATGACTTCACACTCAAGATGTATGCCAAAGGAACAGGTGGGCCTATGATTGCAAAGGCATTTAGCCACTCAAGACCTGAAGAAAGTCCTTTCTATAAAAGTGTTGCGGTGATAGTGCCAAACAACCCAAACCACTTTTGAGTAGTTTTGTCCTAAAAAAAAAAGAGAGGGGCGTGTTGAGCAGGGGGTTGGCTTGAGGATAGCGTGACATTGAAGTATTTGCAGCTAATTTAGGGTAGAAACAGGAGCCTTGTTCAGTGGTGAACTGACCATTTTGGCCCCACCACAAACTACCAGAGCATGAGGTGAGGAGGAGAGGCCAGTGAGGGTGTAGTTTTACCTCCACTCTACCCCCCCCCCCCTTTTTTTTTTTTACTGTGTGTGTGTATACACAGACATGCACACACGCAGGTCAACTTTTGTGTTCACTGTTCTTGTGCAGATTGGTGTGTGTGACAGGGATTATGCAGCTCTCGGAGTGCTGACAGGGCCAGCACGTGTGTGACCTCCCTCCTTTCAGTGACTCTCCTCTTTGCACTCTTTGTCCAATTGGCATGTTGTCCTCACGAACCTCATAGTGAAGGGACATATCACGGGTTGGGCATCGTTTCAATTTGAGCGATTCTGGTTTCTCACGTTTCTCATTTCTGATTCTCATCAGAGGTAGGGTCATGAAAGTTTTCATGGTTTAAATGAGGGTAATAATTTCTCTTATGATTTTTTTAAAACGATATAAACTTTTTATGAATTATTTTACTATGGATTTCCCACAGGGCTATTTTCAACCAGTATATAAATATCAAAGCATTGAACTTTATCACGTTCCCTCTATATAGGAGTTATACATTCTCAAATATTATTTTTGAAAACTTTTTTTAATTTGATTGTTAGCAACTGCTACTGTTGATGCTTGTTCTTCAGTTTCTACCACTTATTAGCTTCTGTTTTGTTGTGAATCACATCTCTGCATTTGGTGACCCTCAGCATGAATGTCACCCAACAACAATGACAAGAGTTCTGCCACTTAGCGCTACTGCACATGTGTATAACAAGGAAAACAATTGTTAATGGAGTCAATCTTCTAAATGTGCATGCCTTTTGAAGAAATATTTTACGTAAGAACAAATTTTCACTTGCTAATAGTGTTTTACTAAACATGAAAACTACAAGGACACGTCTTATCACACCGGCGCCAATTGATGCTAATGGCAGCTATCATTAGTGCCAGCTGTGCCATGATGTTTAAAGTTGCCCAACTTTGAGAATACAGCTTGTGCCTGTGGTTTCAGCACATTGAAGGCCAGTTCCAACTGAGATGAATAACACAGGACAATTTCCACGTAGTTGCCACTTTCTCTCATAACATAGGATGGTATGATGGACTAAAGTAGTACAGTATTTTAGAGGTTTTGAAACTGGGACTTTTTCGCACTGTGGTATATACTTTGAAACCGGTAACCGGTCCATACCTATTTTCCCAAACTTCCCACCCCGAACATAGACACACACACACTCTCTCCCACCACCTTTGTACTAATTTTGTGTGTCTCACTCTGCTGCAGGGTCACCTGTCTGAAGGTCTGGTCACCAAGTGGTACAGGTCGCCCCGCCTGCTGCTCTCTCCAAATAACTACACTAAAGCCATTGACATGTGGGCTGCTGGTTGCATCTTTGCTGAGATGCTTACTGGGAAAACACTCTTTGCAGGTAAATGTTGACTGTTTGTCCTACCATATTTGCTAATAAACTTTAAAGAATTTTGCTTTTAAGCGTCTTGACATGGTACTGTGTTCCTGGTTAGGGGCTCACGAACTGGAGCAGATGCAGCTTATACTGGAATCCATCCCTGTACTGCGAGAGGAAGACCGACAAGAGCTCCACAGCGTGATACCTGTCTTCATCCGTAACGACATGTCAAAACCTCAGACACCACTGGTCAAGTTGTTGCCTGATGTCAGTCCTCAAGGTAATTTTTTTCTATTCACTCAAGGTTATGCTAGGTAGATGCTACAGTAGTGGAATTAGGGTTGGGCAAATGCTGCCATCGTGAGAAGGAATGTGAGTGTGGGGGAAGTATTTACTCGGCGGACCTTCCGACGTTAACATGTTGAAATGGCGATAAACGGCAACAAAAGTGTGAATACAAGCTAGTAGGGATTTCCTTAATTTAGGACAGCAAGTAGTTATGTGCATGCGCAACCCGGGCTTGATGAGTACATTTTCACCACATTGTTTTAATTCTTTAATGTAAGGAACATTTTACAACATCCTGTGATGTGTAGATTCTGAGTGGGGGGAAAAAAACAAGAGAATCACGTTTATTTTGAACGCAACTCGTCTTAGATGCAAATTCTCCACACACTACTGTGACCGTCCTTCAAATTAAGAGGACTGTTTGCCCCATGTCTGCGGAAACAAAACAAGAGTGTCAAAATAGTAAAAATATCTTCCATGTGCAGTTGGAACTGCATGGGTGACATCTTCCTCAATGACAAACACAGGCATTACAGTTTGTTGAAGATTTAATAGCAATGTGTACAGAGGCTGACATCCCATTAGATAAGTTAGCCAGTTTGTTACCAATTATTAAATGTGATTTACTATTTGAGGCAAGTGTATTGCATTGTATGGCTTAAGGTGTAGAGTTTTGTTTTTTTAAATACAAATTTAAATTTTATATCGTCACATTGTGATGCTTCCCAAAAATCTTGATATATGCTAAGGTCCATACCGCCCAACCCTCAATGGAATAAAACTGGCATCAAGGCTTCATCTTTTTAAATATAAAACCTTGTTTCTTCCCTTGCCTTCCCCCTCCTTCTGTCCATGCACAGCCCTGGATTTCTTAGAGAAGATCCTGACCTTTAACCCCATGGATCGTTTAACTGCGGAAGAGGCTCTTGCCCACCCTTATATGGCTGACTACTCCTTCCCCTTGGATGAGCCTATCTCTCTCCATCCTTTTCACATTGAAGATGAAGTTGATGATATCCTGCTCATGGACCACAGCCACAGCCACACTTGGGACAGGTATGTTACTATTTCTCCTCTGCCCTGCTCTTTTTTTTTTGGTCACCAAAATTTTTATATTGATCTTTAAAAAAAATCCAAAAACATTATTTCATTTCTGTTGTTCAGTTCCTGTGTTTATTGTTGTTTTGTCGCCGATTGGATGTAAATTTTGTCCATTTTAGTCCATTTGTCCTCAAACTGGGCCCCTGTAGCTACACCATTCAACATTTTCAAAATTCCGCTGCTTACTTTCATTTGTTTGTCCACACTTTACAAAAGACGTGTAGGTCAGACAGCCAAAAAGGTTTACAAAAGACGTGTAGGTCAGACAGCCAAAAAGTTAATATACCTGTATTGGTTCATGTGCCTCTCTTATGAGCCACTGCTTGTTTTTTTTAAAGCCGGTATCATGAGAGCCAGTTGTCAGAGGCTGACTGGCACTTGCACAGCATCCATGACCCAGATGAAGTCCAAGTGGACCCAAGAGCCCTCTCTGATGTAACGGATGAGGAGGTGGTTCAGGTGCGTGATCAAATACTTACTATTACTATAAAACATTCTCTTTCTAGGTGATGTCATGGTAGGAAAGTAACTTTATAATTGTGAAATTTTAGCAAGACATGATGGCGGTAAAGTACTTGCTCTGCTGACATGTGCCTGTGGTGTGTTGCAGGTGGACCCTCGGAAATATGCCGACGGAGATCGGGAAAAGCTCCTGGATGAGCCATCCTTTGACTACTCCACTCTTTTCCCATCAGAGCGGTCGTGGCAGGATGATCATCATGAAAATAAATACTGCGACCTTCAGTGTAGCCACACATGTAACTACAAGGCAGTGTCCCCTTCCTACCTGGACAACCTGATCTGGAGGGACAGTGAAGTCAACCACTACTATGAGCCCAAGCTCATCATTGACCTCTCCAACTGGAAGGAGCAGCAGAGTAAGGACAAGGCAGACCGCAAGGCCAAGACCAAGTGTGAGAAGAATGGGCTGGTGAAGGCCCAGATTGCGATGCAGGAGGCAGAAAAGACCCAGTGTCCAACGGAAAAGGACAGCGAGCAAGAGAAACATCAGACACAGCCGCAAAGTCAACAAGGCTTTGACTTTGACTCCTTCATCGCCAGTACCATCAAGTTGAGCCTGCAGCCTGAGCCTTGTCAAGAGATGGCACTCAATGATGTGGGTCTTCTCAACGAGCTCAACTCTTCAGTCTCTCAGCTGGAGGCCCCTAGGACAGGCTCCATGTCCAAGTCCATAAGTCAGGAGAAAGAGGAGAAGTGCCTGGTGAACCTGGCCCAGTTAGGCAGTGGAGGCTTTGCAGTTGTCAGCGGTGATGGTCCCTGGCCTGCGCACACATGGGAGAGCTTCGGCTCCGGTGAACGAGTCGCAGAGAACGGCTGTTTAATAGATGAAGCATGCTGGGACAGTCACAAAGAGAACCACTTCCAGAAGGAGAGCACTTACACCAGCTACCTGGACCGCCTGTTCAGCCGCAAGGAGGAGGGAGTTGGTGCATCTGTGGCCACCCTGGAGACGGTGTCCTTGGAGGCCAGGGAAAGCGAGCTGGGTGAGAGTTTCCTTAGCAGGAGCACAGAGATCGTGCTGAATATGCAGCTGGACTCTCTGGCCCTGCCTGGCTTTGACAGCGCCGACGAGCTGCCTCTAAAATCCATCCAGGCGTCCCTCACCCCCTGTGCTGTCAAATGTTCTCCTCAGATCGCCCACAAAACCTACAGCAGCATCTTCAAGCATCTTAACTAGAAACAACTCCTTCACAGTGCAAGATCTTGTTTTGTTTGTCCTTTTTTTGTTATATGATATGATATATTCTACTTGAAATCATTTCATACATTTTTTAAATATTATTTTAAAAGTAAATTTTATGAGTTGAGATGGGTGATTTTCTTCTTCTTAAGGAGTTTTTGGTCACTCTGAGCCTTGATGCCCAGGCCTTCATGGGTTCATGTCTACGCCCTCATTGCTAAACTGGCCTGTCACTCGCACACTTAAGTACTGTAGACAAACAGAAACTAGGCGGGGTGAAAGATGGCTTTAGGAGATGTATGATTTGGCTGTTAAGGTGTGACAAAGAAGGAATGGCTAACGATAGCATTGCTGTCTGCTTTGTGCTTTGTTGAGGCCATTTCAGAGATGTAGGAATAAGGATGGATTTTTTTTTGGTTTAATTTTGATATGACGTAAACGAAAGCTTCCTTTTACAGCCCTTTCATACTGTAAATGTGACACATGATGCCAGCAGCAACCATTACCGTAGGCGTTAATGTAATGTGTTATCTACCTCAAGGTAACAGCCGCGAGAGACACTCTAAGCCGCACTAGTGCTTTACACACATGACCATCCTCGTACCATGAAATGAAGTGGTCGCATAGATGAAATCTCTCACTTCAGCATTTAACATAGTGAGGTGTTTTCAGTAATCATTATTTATTTCTAGCAGATGTGCGATATTTATTTTATCAAAATTTGTGTTATTTCAATGTGATTATTGAAGAGTGAGGAGTTAGGCTGACCATTTTCATTTCAGCACTATTTGGGTGTCCAAGTGTTCCTTTCTTGTTTAACGGTAGGAAGCACATTCATCTGTTCTGTTGGAAACCAAGTTGAGGCTTTCTATTTTCCATCAATGTTGTCATAATGGATTTTTTTTTATTTATAGGTGCATTCTATTGCTAGTGGAAAAACAATTATAGTTTATAGCGGCGCCTAAAAGTCTTAATTTTTTTTTTAACTAAATGTAATGTATAAAACATTGCGTGCATGGAGGCAAGAGAAAGGTACATTCAAAGTAAAGTTAATGGTGAGTATAACGTGCGTCTGTTTTTAATTGTCTTTCTGTTTGTTTTGGTTAAATTTCTATATTTTTTCCAAGCAAGCATGATAATTTAGGTTAAGGTGTAGCATGTAGGACACATGGACTTTTTTGTAATCATTGGTTCCCCTGTTCTACAAAATGTAAAAATAAAATTACTGGCGAAGAATCTAGATGCCTCTTCATTGGTTCTGTTCAGTGGAGGTGGGGGGCAGACTTTTCCCCCTGCCTTACGTAACCAATGTGTACTTTTCACCAAGGTCTGCAACAGTCATTCATTGCCATGTAACTCTAGCAGGTGTAGATGCATATGACACCCTTTTCACTGGGCATGGACACATACACACACACACTGTACATTTTCAAACACTGATAAAAGCCAAGTTGCCGGGGATGTGTTTGGTGAGATGACATTTGAAAGTGAATAGGCTACAGATGCTTAATTCCGTCAACAAAGGGCAAGTGTTGCATTCTCCATCTCCAAAAATTGATTCACTAAGATTCATCCTTATGTGAAACATTACCATGTCTTTCTCTTTTCTACAAGTTCCAAAACAGAAAAACAGCAAGTATGTGGGAGTTAATGGCAAACTCTCCTTAACGCAATAGTAATTTGATGATTCTTACTATAAACAATCAGCGGTTAGAGCAGCACTTCCACTGCAGTCTGCACACAGTAAGGGGAAACTACCGCTGTACCTACGGAGTCAAATATCCAATGTGAAACTAACTTCATCACCGTGGATGTGTCTGCATGGTGGAGTTCCATGTTCTTTTTGCAGGAGATAGGGGTCGAGTGGCAACCAGTGATGAAGCGCATTACTGCACCTACCGTGTTGATGTGTGGCCCTCAGCTATGGCTGTGATACGGTAACCGGATTGGACCGTTCTGGTGGAGGCCGATATCTGATCTTCAAAATACACTGGATTGGCCGCTGATCTTGATCCTGAATCCGTCCAGACATCCCTACATAAAATAAAATGTTTATTTTTTGGTGTCAATACCAAAAAGTGGCCCAGGTTGCTTTAAAGTGTCTCCTAATACAGTATGTATTCGAAGTTGGAAACTACAGTACATATTTATGGGATGTTGTAGTCTTCAAATCCGTGACCTCAGATAGGAAACGCCATAGTCTAAAGGTTGAAGAATTTTGGGTCATGTGTTATCAGCTACTGTACAACTGTGCTGGGTGTTTTCCCACTGCTGTTACTTCCTGTCAGGAGAAATGAGGGCAGCTATGTGTTGTTTTTGTGGTCTCATGGAAAAAAACAGGTCCACTGCAATGCTCATTTTCTGCCCTTTGTATCGAGATGTGGACTCCTATAGAGCAGCTACACACAAACTACAGAATTCTTTCTAGATCTTCCAGAATGTGCCACCTATTCCAGCATTATTTCCTTGGATTTCAATAATTGGGCACATAATCCTCTGGGCACACCCACTCTGGTGGGTGCTGTGATTGGTCACACTCCCAAGCACTACGGAGTACTGCCAAACCCCACCTTCTAATTTTGTTGGTATAGTATTTGATAATGAATGAAACTGCTATATTTCTGGAGGAGTAACACAACGCCTCGCCATAAGCGTTGTGAGTGACATCCCAGCGTCACAACAGGTGCCACTGTAAAACAATTAATTTGTTTCCAAGTTTCCAATTAATTTTGCACCAAAATTCACATTTGTCTCCATGCTACCTCCGTGCAGTCTGGAATGACATGGAAATTCGGAATGTATTTTTTTATTTCTACTCAACTCTAACTGGACTACTTCTCTTGTGAGATGTACTGTACCTCGTTGGAGGTAAAACTCATGTGAAATGCTTAAGATCTAACACCTACACAGATGATATGTTCTCCCACTTGGGCTGGCCGAGTGGCTGCTGGCACCTTCTAATCCCTCTCAGCCTGTTCGGTGGCACGGCCTCATCACGTTTGAAATGAAATCTAAGAAGACCCGGATAAGCAGGTCACCTCTGCAGCCATCAGCTGACAACTGCTTCATACGTATACTATTCATCCAAGGTCATGAATGGTGGTGGAAGAATGTGCCAAGCATGGACAGAAGCAGGAAGCTCCTGAAGTAACTTCGGATACGTCGACAAGCAATGCCAAGATTGGCAATTGAAAATATGACCAGTGCTAAAGCTACTGGCCGCAGTTTACTGTGTGTCAGACTGTGTGTCCATATTCTGAGCTGTGTGGCCGTGAATGCTAAAGTTAGAACACAAAGTGCTTTTAAAAATAGACATCGGTTCTCACAGTTGAACACTTTAACTACTGTTGAGGTCAGAGAGTTGTCTTGATGGCTGCATCATTTTACATGGCCTATGGGCAGCATGCAGGACAACAAATTCACTCATTTAACAAACATCTATTTGAAGTGACCACTGTGGCTAAATGAGGTCCACAAGTATAACTACAGATACTTTTAAAATGGAATAATGCAATAAAATTGGATTATTAAAGGGGTTATATTATGCTCATTTTTCGACCCTTTGTATGTAGTTGTGGTGTCCTATAGAGAAGCTACACACAATAACCCGCACAGAAAACTTTTTTGCAGAATCTGCACTGATTCCAGCTGTATTTCCTTTGATTTGTGTTTCCTACCAAAACCAAAACTTTGCTGCGATTAGTCACACGCCCAAAGTGCTTCCTAACTATGAACCATATAAGGAAGTCCACCCCTCTGTGACATCACAAAGGGGCAGTTTTACCACACCTTTTGAAACACAGCGTTTTGAGCCATCCCAAACTTCTTTCAGGGCTCACTTTCAAATGCACAAACCTCTTTCGGTCTCCTTTAATATTCACCTGTGGGCTAATGGTAAAAACATACAATTAGCTATATAGTCTTAATAGAATGATAGCCACCATTGAAAGTTGAACCATGACAAAGTAAATGACCATGGTATTATCTTATGCACGGACGAACAGAAGCCCTTTTTAGATTTATAAAACTTCCAATATGTGTTCAATCCCTAGATAATCTCTTGGATCATCATGACATGGATGACAGACGATCCACAGTCAGAGGGTTTAAAATAAATTGACCTTGGCTAGATAAATGACCGCTAATAAATGAAGTAGTGGCTAGTTCTAGCTAAGTGCTCATTGACAAGCAGTGGGAAGAATATGTAGATAATAGCATTCAGTCGTAAATCATCTCAAAAAGTTTTACATTAGGTAAAATACTGACAAATTGAATTAGTACATTTGTTATTTACTTCAGTACTGGTTTGATCAGAAGCCATAATCGTTGCTTCAAGGCTTCCATTATCATGCTGATGTTATAAACATCATTTCTGTGGTTATGCAGTCAACTTGAAAGTGAAAGACAGAGAGGCACTTATCAGTTGTTCTCATTTTCTAGCAGTGTGACCAGTTTTCCTAACATGCTGAGACTGCCTGCATACGTTCCAACACAACAATAATCACCCCTCCTGTTTTCCATAACAAAGTTGACCTTTATCAGAATATTTCCACTCAACTTTGTACTTCAAAAATACTCCTGTTGAATATGAATTAGAGTTGGCTCTCATTTTTATGTACTGGTATAGATGGAAAATGACTAGTATAAATGACGAACGTAAATAAGCTAATAATAAGTGATGACTGTAAAGTTATCCATGCAGGGTGTACTCCTGCCTGCCATGGAAGAAAGAAGAACATGAAGACAAAACTGTCCAAAGATGACATCATGATACCCAAGAACATGACACAATACAAAATGCTCACTGGTGGAACTGATGGAAATCTTGATGGTAAATAAAGAAAGGAATCACACAGCCAAAGTTGAGCTTGTAAAAAAACTTGTGTGGGCGTTGGGAAATTGTTGAGATTGTTTGTGTACTATGTCCTCACGGAGGTTCGATGTAAGACAAATTGGAACATGCTATTCTTGACAATTCATTTGTGCAAAAACTGAAACTATTACTAAAACAAGTGTGGTATTTTTAGTCAATTTGTGTAGCATGTTAGAATGTAAGATCATTTTCACTTACTGAGCAAGGTTAATTATTTTTCCAAAAAGCCAAAAAGTGAAAATTAACTAAAAAGAAGCTTGCAAGAAAAAAAAATCACGTAACAAGGGAGTCTACCATGTGAATTTTGGGACAGACTAACTGGTTTATTATGAGAAAATACATTAATCCATTCACATTATCCATAGCAGCCGTATGAAATGAGTTAATAAAAACTGGCCCTCATACCAACTGGCTAATAATCCCAGGGGATTCCAACAAAGATTCTACACCTTTGAACTACCAGCCAAACGGCTGCCAGTGCACATCATAGAAGCTCTTTTCAAAAGGGGGCAAAGCTGGTATATTAGCCAAGCAAGGAAATTCAAAGATGTCTGGGTTTCCGCTACATGTAATGGATCGTGGTTGGACCGCCACAACAAAACAAAAGCCGCCACATCTTGAAAATTATGGAAACGATGCTAGTTTTCATACAATGTCACCCACGTCATAAACGTCACTTTATAGATGTTGGGTGACATCTGTCATTCGCTCTTGCACCTCAGCAGGCAGAGGCACAGCCACACACGGATAATGCAACTTTCATCTTTATTATTACGATTATGGATAAACTCACTCAGCGGTAACATGCCTATATCTATAATAAAAGTTATCCGGTCTGTAATAACGGCTACTGATGTAGAACAAAAAAGTCAACTATTTCATGGCTGTGCTTTGCATTATGAACACCACTATAGAAATGTATGTTTGCTTACAATTTACATTTTCCAATTGTGAAATTGTAGCCGTTGCTGAAACCTTTTTCATATGTGGCTTTGACTTCGGTTGCATTGTCTTTTGAATAATCATTTTTTTCACTCTATCATCACACATGATGGATGCTGTATTAAATGTGAACAGGTAACACGCAGTTTTTTGACAAAGACCGCCCATCAACTGTTACAGTATGCTAATTCACCTGAAACTGACAAAACAGCCAAGCGTCGCCGCCTGGTTTCAGGTGTGCAACCCTGGAACTAGTCCAACCTGTGCCACCAGATGGAGAAGTCTTGGAGAAGAGCCCCACAGCCTTAAATGTAGTTTGAAAATATAGAGTCTGTTTAAACAGCTGATCCATGCTGCTACTCAGTGTTTCAATCATTTGTGACGATAAAACTACTTTGTTTGCAAGCGACAGTTCTATTATATTGTGGAGGATTTAATGATATATGATGCCAGGAAAAATATATTTTTTGATGATACTAAAATGTGGCCAGACTTATATGTCATAAATACTGTACAAAAATGTAAGATTTGTTGAAATTGTTAAACTCAGATGTAACATTCATTCATTTATTCATTTTCTACTGCTTCCTCATGAGGGTCGCGGGGGTGCTGAAGCCTATCCCAGCTGTCTTTGGGCAAGAGGCGGGGAACACCCGGTACTGGTCGCCAGCCAATCACAGGGCACATATAGACAAACAACCATTCACACTCACATTCATACCTATGGACAATTTGGAGTCGCCAATTAACCTAGCATGTTTTTGGAATGTGGGAGGAAACCCACGCATGCACGGGGAGAACATGCAAATTACACACAGAGATGGCAGAGGGAGGAATTGAACTCGGGTCTCCTAGCTGTGTGGCCTGTATGCGAACCACTCCTCCATGCAGCCCGCAATGGAATATATTTAAGTTTTTGTTTTTTTCATCACAAATTCTGCCTTTGTCAAAAGTGCACATATGAAAATGTGTATAAATCCCATAGTTTCAAACTTCTCTGTGAATTCAGCTTCAAAAGGCGTTGTAAAACTGCCCCATTATGATGTCACTGAGGGGCGGAGTTCCTTATATGGACGTGTCTGTAAACCAGACAGACTCTGCCTCTTCCGCTCTTCCCCAACCTCTGTTCCTCTGTTTACTTGCTAGCAAAGCCACATTTGCTTACAAGTCCTAAAGATGCCACCATCAGGCACCTTCAAGTAGCTGAAGTTCCTGATTCCCTACCAGCAAAAGAAATACATTTTAATCTGTAAACGACATTTCACACTGTGTCTGTTGTGTGAAAGTATGGCTAGCTGGACTAGCGGACAAACTTGTCTGACGCCTTTCCAAAGTTACTTGGTTGTGTGGAATGAGCATGCAGTAAGTAACAATTTATCAGGGTCCTGTATTTTGTGTAAGTCATGGAGCAAAAAGCGCTTGCACTGTCAGAAATTGGGTATAAGATCCGATGTGCGCCAAAACTCAACATGCATCACAGTCTAAGAATGAAACTCATAAACTGTGCAGTACAGCTCTTGTATTAAATCTCATAAATGTTGTCATTATAAGTAATGTTGGTACTTTAAATGTGTACTGTAAATATTGAATTTATCTGGGGGACAAGTACCAGATGAATCATGTGGAAACAAATAAAAGGAGTCGTTAGTGTGAAACGTCTTTCTAAAAGTGAATGCAAACCCAGGAGTCCGACACAAAAGTGTACATGTGTGTCATGGGAGCTACTTTGTGTACGGATTGTTGTGTTCACAGGTTGCCAGGTAGCAAGGACCCCTGGAGAGCTCCCTCCGCAGAACATTTTCTAATGTGTCAAAGACATGTATCACCGAGCACACACACACAGAGATATTTGTACAGTACACACTTTATCAGACGCCCTATAGGATAAGACAACTGCCCCCTGTGTATTGCATTTGCTTGCTTAGCCCCTTACACTGTAAAACAAGCTCCTCACACACCAGCATTATGGCATCAGTCCTTAACACATGTGGACATCAGAGCTGAACAGCTCAATGTATTAGCATGTTTTCTTCTTAGCACAGTAAGAATACAATGGAGGCCAAGGCTTTGTCAGTCAAGGAATGCTGCTGGATGTCAGAGGAGTGCCACCTAGTGGAGGAGCTGCACGGAGACTCTCGCAGAGACAGCCTGTGTCTGCCTAACATCTTCAAGTTCAAGAAAGTAAAGCCTTTTAGCAGGACTCAGATGGGTCCGGCTTACCAGGTGTACTACACGGCCCGAGAGCTTCTTCTGGAGGTGCTGGACAGAGGAGCCATGCGGGAGCTGATGAGAAGAGGTGCTACGCTGAAGTTGTCACACACTCAGAGCAAAGAGCAAGGCATTGACCTATCTGAGGAGGAGTATGCTGAGATGCTAACTTGCTTCTCCATCATTCTGCAGGACGGTCTTTCTGTTGGAGAGTGTGAGTTAAGCCTCAAATTAGAAGGATGGAAGTGTGTCCTCAAGAGAAACTGCTTCCACAGCAGCCTTTTGTATTTGAGCCGACTAGAAGATGAAGACAAGCTGGATACTTTGTCTGCCTTCTGTAACCATGTGACTAAGCGTTACCAGGCGTTATATACACCTGGTGGGAACCTGGCTGTGAAGAAATACAAACTTTGTTACCAGCAGGGGCCCTGTTCTCTTCATCTCGCCATCCTTTGTGACATAGGCTCAGGCTTCATCTGTAACATGCACCTGTATGTTCCTGAACATCTCCGCAGACGCAGTAGGAAACCTGTAGTTTTACAAGTGGTGGAGCACCTGCTTAGACCTTTTTACGGCCACTGCCATCATCTGTGGTTGGACACCTCCGCCTGGATGGAGGGCAAGCTTGTTGACATTTTCTTGGACTCTGGAGTCAAGATACAGTTTTATCAACCACAGAAAAGGAAGTCGATGGAGTTATGTTCATTTCCACAGAACACCTCCAGCCTTCAATGTGCCACTGAGGATCAACTATCCCTACTTGCAGCTCATCTCCAAGGCTGGACAGGACCAGCTCTTCTTTATTCAGTATCTGACCTAAGAGGATCACAAGCTGACATGCTCCTTCTCGGCCTCTGGGTGACGATACACACTATCTACATAAACACTTTTGTGCTACACACCCTGCAGAGCTCGTGCAGGCAGGTCCAGTTGACACAGTTCAGCAGAACTCTAGCTTCTCAGCTGGCTTTGGACCATGGCGCCCGAGTGCCTGTCCTGCCTCAGCTCAACAGCACATCATACAAAGCGATGGCAAGTCTGACAAATCACCACAAGGAAAGGTTGGTCTAGTTCTCTTTAAAGGGACCTATTATTTTCATTTTTCAGCTACTTTGTATTGCCTCAAGGCACGCCCACTCTGCTGTGGTTGGTCACACTCCTGAGTGCATAGAAAGACTTCAGCTTTGTGCCGCTAACTTTTAGAAGTTCAATTCATCTTTTTAAAATGGCCGCTTTTAACACACAACCATATGTGTTGCATCCTGAATCCGATGCCTGATGCCTGATGCCTGAAACAGAGCATTTTGGACCATCCCAAACTTCTTTTATGATGTACATCCAAATGTGCAAACCTCATTATCTGAAACTTTGGCATCGTTTAAAACGAGAATACAACATTCTAACTATATTTATAGTGGAAAAAAGTAAAAAAAAAAAACAAAATTTTATAGGAATATATGCATAAAACAATTCTAAATTCAAAGAAATGAAAGGGATAAATTAACGCTTTGAGGTATTATTCCCTTCATTGAAGACGTGCTTGTTCACAAAGACACAACATTTATTCCTCTCTGTCATTTGTATGTATTTATAAGCATTTTCAATTGTTTTCTGTACGTGTCATACCTTGAGTTAACATGGAACAACTTTCTGGAACAAATGAACTGGTCAAGTTAAGAGTCAGACCCTCTGGAACAATTTAATAAGGCTAACCAAAATTCCCCAGTAGTTATAGAACATACTGGTAAATTAGTTATCAGCTGTGCTTATATTTGGCTAAGAAATATTATTATATATTTGGCAAACTGGTAGAGGATTAGCATTGTCATTGTTAATATATTATTATCATTATAATCATATATTGGCGATGCTATCTTATTAGCTACTTCATAAAGCTAACAGCTAATAGTCACCCGCCATCAAACTAGCTTGCTTGAGCTAACTTATTTGACTGACAGACACAATTTCAAGGTTAATTGCAGACAGTATGGAACATATATGCTTTAAAGCTTCGGATAATAACTTCGGTCATAACTTTACCTTTCAATGACTTGACTGAACGGCCTCTCTGCCAAGAGTGGTTTGCTGCGGTGCTTTCTTGAGGTGGGCGATACCGCAAATTTTGGTATCTGAGACCAAGTAAATGCTGTACAATACTGGAAAGGTGTTGCCAATACCGATACAGATTCTATTTTTCTATATTTTTGAATTATTTTGTTAATCATGACATTTTCTAAAAGAGTACCTCGTTCAAATCTTTTCTTCTTACTCCAATAGAAAAAACACAAAAAGCAGTGAAAATCGACTGAGCTCTGCAGCAGCCAGATATCAAGGATGGGATCGACCAGGTGTGTGTGGATTGGACAACACTGGGAACTTCTGCTACTTGAACGCTGTGTTACAGTGTGTTTGTTCCACGGTGCCCCTTGTGGAGCACCTCCTGCATCAGGACACCCGCAAAGAGCTGGCACGGTGAGGAACCCCCCTACTGATAGTGGCTGTTTGTTTAAAATGTAGTGGGACAAAAACTACAGTACTCCCATACATTGTGATGTGCTTCTTTAGTTCCTAATCATCTTTCAACTAGAGAAAATTGCACTGAAAATACAAAGCATTCATGATGCATATACAGTATTTTCTTTATACACGACTGACGTATTTCTTTACACACAAAAACACTTAAAGGATTACAAGAAAAGTTAAGTATATTGATTCAATCGCTGATTTGTATATAAATCTATGAGTAACCAAGCTAGTGAAGATTACTTACATAGTAGGAAAAGAGGGAAACAGCGCCATCTAGTGAGACGAAGCCACTCATTCTATATCTGTGCAGGGCCAAGTGTCAGGTGACCCAGGTGTTTGTACGCCTCTTGGAGCAGATGTGGCTGGGGAGGAGCTCCAGCTGTGCCCCAGTGGAGGCCAGGACAGTGCTGTGCTCCATTCTGCCCCAATTCAACAACCACTCCCAACAGGATGCCCAAGAGCTCCTGCTCCTCCTCTTCAACAAGCTCCATGACGACATGAAAAAGGTTAGATTCTTTTCATTGTATGTTCTCAAATAGTTCACTTTGGTGACTTTAGTGTGCTTTTAAAAGGTTGGGAGGTGTAAGATCCGCTTCTCCAAGCAGCAGTTCAGGCGAGACCAAAACTATGCTTCTATACTGGGGGAGTCCACCATTGTGACCAAGTTGTTTGAAGGCCAGCTGAGCTACATGACGGTGTGCATGGAGTGTGACCATCAAGCCCACAGCATGCAGACCTTCACGGTGCTCTCCTTACCCATTCCCACACACACCAGCAAGTGCTCCATTCAGGTGCCCTGAGCTTTGGTGTTCTGTCCATACTACTGTCCAAAATGTTTTGGTAAGATTCAAGGGGAAATAACAGGTCTCATACCCATCTTGTGCAGGACTGCTTGTCTCTGTTCTTTGAGAAGACTCTCCTGACAGGGGCAGAGAAGATGCTTTGTTCAGCCTGTGAGCTGAGGAGAGAAACTGCAGTTCTCACTTTTTTGGACAAACCCCCAGAAATCCTCATGCTGCACCTGAAACGGTTGGTAGGAAAGTGACTACAGAAGTAGCTTGTATGTTGTTGCATCTCAGTTGGACTCATTGCTGTGTTCTTCAGGTTTGGTTGTAAAGGAAAGAACCAAGTGAAACTGAGGACGAATGTCGCCTTCTCTATGAAACTTGATCTTGGCTTTTTTCTGTCCAGCTCAGCACAGAACACCTCATATTCCTCCTATCGTCTCTATGCGGTTGTGGTAAGTGCACCATATCTTTTAGGGGTTGTTTTGTGTGCCGGGGCATTGAAGTACAACTCCTCTGTCTGCAGAACCATGCGGGTCAACTGAACATGGGTCACTACACAGCTCTGTGCCACAGCACCCTGACCCAAACGTGGCACTGTTTTGATGACTCTGCAGTCCGAGAAATCCCAGACAGCCATGTGCAATCGGCAGACGCCTACATCCTGCTTTATAGCCGCAAACCATTTCGTAAACCAAAGATTCTCGGACTTTAAAAAGGTCATGCTGATACACACAGAGGAATTATTTCCTAACTTTGCATCTCTCTAATGGCACCATTTCTACAATCACAACCACAAATTCAAATCAGTTTTAATAAATAGGCATGTAAGTTGTTTGACTTTAATATATTTGTTATACTGAAAGATTTGAAAGCATTGAGAAATCAACATTTACAAGAAAATAAAGATGTTTGAGTCTCATGCTAGGCGAGAAAAGTGTTCGAATGAGCAAGTGAAATGCCTGCACTTCCCCTTTCTGGTCCATTTCACCAAACTTTGTGCTTGTGTTTAGTTCAGTTAATGCTGACCTAATGAATCATGTCAATGTTAGTCTCATATGTGATCAGTACTGAAGACATAACTAGATCAACCAGATACATGTTCATTTCACAATCTAGAAATTTGATATTTGATCAAAATTAGCCCAATTTTTTAAACACCTTGATTTTCCTTTTGTTAACAATGTCAATATGGCTTCAAACTAACATAAGAACAGAATTTTCTGTCGTTGGCTGGATAAAAGGTCAGAAGAGATCTCTAAATCTGCACCAATTTAAAGCATTCCACATTGCGTATTGATTGATAAGCTATTGTGTTCTACATACCTCTACTGATTGCATATTATGTAAGTGTAACAATGTAATTAACATGAACACACAACCATCACAGTTCCCGCCGATCCTTCAACATTATGCAAATGTGAATACTCATACTCAGTCTGTTTCCATAGCATTAAAGAGGACCTATTATGCTAATCAGCAGCTCTTCTGAGAGCCCGCTCGAGTAGTGTTGCATGATTCACAGTTTCAAAATGTTCCCTATTTCTCTTGCACTGTCTGGCACTTCATGTATGCCCGTCAGGTTCAAAGTTCTTAAGGCTAGTGTCCTCTGATTGGCCAACTTGTCTCAGCACCAGCCTATCGCGAACCTGTTGTACATGATATAGACAATATGGAAAATCATGATAGGTCCTCTTTAACGATGCAAGACATTAGGCAGCTAGCAAGTGTAGCACCTAATGCAACGACCATGGTGTGATTAATATGGCTGCTACGGTCAACAACAACAAAAATTGGTCAAGTAACAAATAAAAATGTACTCAAATATTTACATTTTGAAAAGTGCAACATCAGCATTGTTAAGTATGTATACGCCATGTACTGTAGGTGTTAGCAAGATGTTCACACACTTCTGCAATCCAGCCATTCATGTTAACTGCAACAAGTGAGAAGCCTGGAAGCAGCTCTCTGCCCCACAATGAATCCACACAGGGTGGAGTCAGGATGACATACTTGTAGCCTCTAGACCGGAAATATGAGCAGTAGGCATGTTGTCACAGCTATAGGGTCCTCTAGTGGCGGAAGCATTGCACAACGTGCCTGTGCACCTTTCTCCAGACAGATACCTCAGCCATCAGATCCATGATGGGACATCATGAGCCCCCCAACTGTGGCTTTCTTGAAGAAAAAGACAACCATCTCGGTTGGTGTCGCATGGTCTTCAGGTCCAGAAGCTCCATCACAGGGTGGAATAAAACAAAATGTAGGCAGCAGAAGACTTGACAGAAGAGGTGGAGATTTCTGAAACCTCATGATCATCGAACTTGTACCAGCGCTGCTTGAAGGCATTCTTACAGTAGGCAGTGTAATGGCCACCATCCAAACCTCCGTAATGGTTCTGGAAAATGAAACAACAAAGAAATAAGTGCATGCAAACATGTATACACATTGTTCCCCAACAGACTTATTTGAGATCTACTCACAGAAACGCTAAACAGGTTATATCTCTTCAGGTTCTGCTTAGGTCCGATGACATACTGGGATAAGTCCAGAGTGTCTAAAGGGAAATCTACAGAGGTCTGCAGCTTCTGTTTCCATCGACCCTCGTAGGAGAAGCTGTAAGGATAACAAGGAATGTGTAGAAAAAGCACACAGCAGAGGTCCAAGTTGAAAGCTCAGTGCATGATGATGAAATCATCAAATGTAAAACGTCAAGGCCCGGTATTTAATCTCAGTCAAAACAATTTTAAATTAACAAAAGAGACAAGTCACTACAGACCGCTTCAGGTGCACCAGGAGAAGTGGGGGGACCTTCCAGATCTCCAGTTTCTTTGTAGAATCTCTGTGCGCTTTGCAGTGCCGACAGAAGACCTTGTTGTTATCAGTCAGCCTCTCCTCCTTGGAGAACATCCTCAGACAATCCTGGGATGCAATACATTTTCTAATGTTTATTTACTTCAATTGAAACTTAAGCGGAAGGATCAAGAAATATTTCCTTGTTGGTGGAAAAAAAACGAAAAAAAGTCTTTCTCGATGACTACAGTCAATGCGCACAGAGCACAAACAGAAGAATACAAATTCAGGCTACAAATGTAACTAACCTGCAGGGAGCACTTGCTGGTGGAGGCCAGAGACAGAGAAAGGTACATGAAGGTCTCAAAGGTTCGAGACTTGCGGTGGCAAGTCTGACACTGCACAGTGGACTTGAACTGGCCCTGGAAGAGTGCCACGATGATGGACTCGTTCAGCAGCTTGTGTTTGTTCCAGGCCAGATCTGCTGCCATCTGATCATCCAGGTGGTCATTTTCCTCCTCTTTGTACCGCTTCCTGTTGTCCGCCTGACAACACAAACAAAACACACGGAGTGTTAGTAAACATATACTGCACCGCTATATTGCAAACCCCTAAAACTGCAGCAGGCAGATTTAAACTCAACTCAAAAAAATTCTGAATATTGATTTATTTATTTTTTTTATTCAATATATGCTTGTATTTTAGCCATAAGTATATATATTTCAGGATCACTAACATGCAGCCATGTTAACATTTGATAATATTGAATGAGGCTACAGTTCCCTTTATTTCTCATATGGTAAACCGCATCTTGCAAGGTTTCCACTGAAAAGTGTCCCAAACTATCTGACCATTGCACTACTTTGTCTCAGAAAGCAGTTGCGGTAGTATGGCTTTGAGTGTGTCCACTGATTGACAGAGAGCATTGTTACTTTATGAGTTACATTACAAGAATGAGATGGAAAGAAAAGAAAAGTAAAAGAACCAAAAATATCGCAAGATATTATATGGCTCTACCTTATTGAGGTCCTCATGGAGTCCATCCATGAGAAAGAGCAGCAACTCCTGAGAGTCTTGCTGGTCGTAACCAGCAAACTGATCATTGATCTTTCCTATGGTGGTCTTAAAGTCCCGTGGACTGATGCACTTGTACAGACCAGCCCACAGCGCCTTCATGATCACACCAAATTCCTCTGCCACTTCACCTTTATGGCCAAGAATGTTAGACCTGTCAGAACACAAAAACAGGAAGGAAAAATGCTGATTAACATGTCTTAATTAATATTATAGTCAACCCCTAATATGTCTGCCGTGCATGTAGATGTACTCACCGATTTATGTCTTCCAGGTAATAATTGTTGTTGAAGTACTCCGCCATGGCTGGAGTGTTACACAGACACTGCAAGATGGAGTTCATGTAGCAAGTGTTGCCAAGATTACGAAGGCCAGTTAAACTTGAACCTAAGCCTCCAAATGTTGGATTCAGGCTGCGAATTTTGGCAGCTGAGGGTCGTGCAAGTTCCACTTTAGAATAGACTTTAGCACTGGATGGTCTGAAGAAATAACATGAAAACAATGTTAAAAGGACAAAAAAAACCTACAATTATTCCACAAAAAAGCATATTGTTTCGCACAAGAAAAAATGCACATATTTGGGTATTTATAGGTATTTGTGCATTCTTTGTAGAACTTGGAATCTTCAGCAAAATATGTCAACAGTCCTCTGACACAAAATCTGACACTACCTTTTTACCATTTTATGTCTAGCGGACTGGAGAATAGCCAAACGCTTGTGTGCCTTACTTGGTTTCTCTGTTGATGGTCGGTATGGCGGCAGCGGGAGTTGGGGCAGAAGTCTTCTTCTGGGCTTCCTCTCTCAGGTCTTGGCTAATGTCTGGAGAAGAGTAGGATCGCTTTAGTTTGGACTGTTCCCGCTCCTGCTCTTTCTCCACATTGGATGGTGGCACAGCTGGTCGCGGTGGTTTCTGCTCCACAGCTGGTGGTGTCGGAACAGTGACCTCAGGCGGGTACAGGTGGACGCGGTTGGTTGGGGAATGGTAATATCGGAAGGTTCCGGTAACAGTGTCAAGGAACTACATGAGAAAAGATGTGACTATTAAGCACTTAGAAATAAATTAGGTACATTAAAAAATTGATTTGAAAGTTTTTGTACTGCATACTAAATAGTGTCACATGGTACCTTCATCCAACCATCTGGCAGGCCCGGCACACTTCTTCCCATTTCTTCACTTCTTGCTCTCGTCAGTGGCTCTCTCTGTGGAATAAAAACACTTGTCAACTTTACTTTATAGTAGAGAATGCAATTTAGTTGTTTTTGTGTGACCCTCTCAGAACAGCGATAACCAGTATTTATGCAGTATATACTCTGTAAAGTCTGTGTTTACATTTTGAATCACACATTGTGTAATTCCCAATTAAGAACTGATGCTTATGATTTATTATTGTGAAAATACATATTTTCAAGAAACAGTATATACAGTATGGAGCTGTATTGCTATTTCATTCATTCAATTAAAATAAAATGAAATATGAATAAAAATGAAATAAAACAATTAGCGCCTAACACTCACAATCAGGAGTGTGTCTGAACGCCTCACAGCATGAGGAGATGGGAGCAGGAAAGAGAGTGTAAATCTATTCAATACTCTGTGTGCATCATATCAACAAATACGTTTGAATGGCTATTTTGGGCATTAAGAGTGTTTCATCTTGAAGATTTCATTTATATTGATGTTCCAGTTGATCCCTGCATGGCGCAGCGGTGAAAACCTGTCACTTTGAGCAGAGATTCACCTGAAAATGCGACTTTACCTTTCGTTCTATGTATATTGAACACTATTAAGAAGGGGGTAGAGCTTCATTTAGAATTGGGACACCATGGAAAGATTCCAGGCTGATAATGGACATTTCATACTAAACAAGTAGCAAACTGCTGTCAATGCTGAGCTAGCTTTAGCTAAGAATGATGCATTCAGGTGCATCACAAAAGGACACTTGGGAATCGTAGTAAACACACTCATACATGCACATGCGCCCAAATCACACAATATTTACAAACCCAACCACTTGTTGCTCCTAACAATGTTACAAAATGTTCTATTTATATCACACATCAATGTTAAGCAAATGGACTTCGGGACAGATACTGTTTTACCGTGATCGTCAAACTTTCCCTTCTAGTTTGGTATGGAATGAACATGCAGACCTAAACCATAGCCATCGCGAGAGGACAAAACAGTGAACACACTGTAAAAGTTTGGGAACTACTGCTACTACTACAACACTTGGAATGACCCAAGAACAGAATCTGCCATTAGTTTTTTCCATTTTCCCATAGATGGAATGATCTGATGTCCTAATAATTGTGTCCACCTAATGTATGAGATGTGATGTGAAGAGCAACTCACCTTTATTTCACTGACGACATGGTTGTGTGAAGGCGCGTCTAGAGACATACTCTTTGTTGGTGCGTCAGAGTTTTGCTCTCTTCCTCTGTCTTTGTCTTCCCACACCTGGTTCTCTTTATCCTCCTCTTCCTCTGCCTTCTGTCTCTCCAGTCTCTTTTTCTCTTGATGTCTATTCTCTTCCTCTTCCTTCTTTTTCTTATCAAGCGCTTCCTTTTCAAGCTTCTCTTTCAGCTCCTTGTCCCGCCTCTCCTCCTCTTGTTGATGCTCCTGAACGCGTTTCTCCTGTTCTTGCCTGGCTTTCTCCTTGGATGCCACCACCTCAGAGTGCATCCGACTTTCATCTTCTTCAGACAAAGAAATGTTGAAGGCTGGTTTGGCTGAGCGGTCAGGAACATTTGGCATGTTCTTGCTGGAGTCTTTGTCGGGCCCATTTAAGCTCTTAGGCTCCTCTGAGAAGCGGATTGAGGGCTTCTTTGTGCGGTCAAACTGTGACAGGAAGATAAAATGATAACATGAGTGGAGCAAGTTCAACAATCAAGTCCAGTTGGGAGTTGGTCACTTATGTACATCTCCAACCCAAAGGTTGGAAAAGACCAATCATACCTGTGGTGCGGCCTTGGATGTGGCAGAAGGTTGGCTGGATGTCAAAGGTCCTTTCTTGCTTAGTTCCACCACAGAATTTAAGTGAGAAAAGTCAACTCTGTCTGGTAGTCTTTCTGCAGCTACAGTAGCTGTAGTTGTGGGCGCTTTGGTTGGAGCAACTCCATTCACTAGTAAGGGAGCGGTGGGTTCTTTTGGCTCTGGTTCTGGCTGAGGTGGAGTAGGAGACTTTGGTTCCTCAAGAGATGGGTAACTAAAGTTTACTGTTAAAAACATAACAATAATCAACCTTAGACAATTATTGCACTCGAAACCTGGGTAAAAACTGGACTAACAAACATGTAGTAAATCTCATTACTTAAATTCTCACGATAAGGGTTCACTATTAAGTTAGTACATTGTGAACAATGTTTATTTTTGATGCCAAAGCATCAGTTTGGCTGATGATACTCACACTGAGGCAGGGTGTTGGTAATGATTTCTCGAGGAGGGCGGACTTTAGCATTGGTTGTGTACATTGGGTAAAACAACAGCCAGTTCTCATAGCCTCCTTCCAACACCAGTGGCTCACTCCTCAAGATGGTTATACTGTCCCACTGTAGTGTCAGAATTATTCAGGATTAAATTAGACCACAGATGGTTGGTCACATCTTAAATTGACAACGTAATTACCTTGTACAGAGCATCTTTAAGGCTCCGCAATGTAGTGCCCAGTGTAAGATCCGTAACAGAGTTAAACCAGTCTAACAGGACTAAATAATCCACAGATCCACGCCTTTTCCACTGTTCTTTGGACACCTCTGGAAGCTTTTCTTCAATCTGATTCACAGTGATCCTGAAAAATCAATCAAACTCAATTTTGATTCAAATACAGGAGACAGGATTAAATAATGCACCATTTTTGTATTTGTTGCATCATATTTGCCTCAACATACAAGAAATAATAACAGTCTCAATTGACAGGAACTAAAATCAAGCTATTTATTTTTTATATGCTCCTCCTCTCACATACCCTGGACTGATGGCTTCCTCAGGCACACTGATGCAGGCCTGTGATGGAACTTGAATGTGAGACTCCTCAAAGTCTCTCTGGTTCCGTGCATCCATGACAATTAAAGTAATCATCTGGTCTGTCATCATGTGGAAAAGTTTCTCCGCTGTGATGCCCCCACGTGTCACTGCTGCAATAACAGGTACTGTAAGGTCATTGAAGTGACACATGGCAGAAAAATGTCAACAATCTGGAATGGCCACAAGCCAATGGAGAGGCAGGGGCATCTGAAATTAACACTTTACTACCATATCTCTAATAGAGCAATCTATTTAATTGAACATTGAATCACGACATCATCTGCTTACCGTCTGCGTTCTTCAGCTCATCTTTTTCTTCTTTTACCTGACAGTCACAATAATTTAGGTTAAGAAAAAGAAATGTGCATTTTACTGAAAAGTCCCGAGCTCAAATGCATATTAAGATTTCAGTAAAACAATATACATTCATAACACAATGACATTGTTAGCTAGCTCATTAACTCGTTTTCTTGCGTTATAATACACAGAAAAGTGATACAAGTATGTGTTCATGTTTCGCATAGGGATTGTAAATGATGGGCAAAATTCTTAAAAAGTGCAGTTCCCCTTTAACAACTCAGCTTTTAATTAATTTTACTTAAAATAAGCAAAATACATCACTGTTGTTAAGCTTAGGTTTATCTATGCCATCTAAATGAAGTCTCTCCAACTTGTATTTGAGTATTCCTTCACCCACGTAAAATGATACTGTCATTTTACGTGTCATTTTACATAGCACTACCTTATTGTTGTCCATCTTGATTTCTGATGATGATTTGGGAGGAAGACTTTTCTCTGTTTTTTCTTCCATTCCCTCTTTCTCAACTTGTCTCTCCTTCTCATCCAGCTTTCGCCTGACTTCACATTCCTCATACCTTTTCAGAATATCACCATTCGGAGGATTAGATATGATCATTAAACAATATGATCATCATCAAACCTTCTGACCTGAGTTTGAGGCTTTCCGCAAGTTTTTCGGCTTCTTCAATGGCTTTCTTGAAATTGTTTGTCCCAAGCATGTTCAGGTAATACTCCTTTGTAGATTGGAATAAACAGGAATTATAAAAATAGACTTCCAACACACCAAAATCTAAAGATGCAAATGTAAGCATGGCGAGTATATATACCGACTGCTGCTTGAAGTCTGGTCTCTTCTTGACAAGGTCATATACTGTCAGATACTTCATATAGAGTACATAAGCTTTCTCTTCATCTCTGTCCATACGACACTCCTCTGCCGCTTTGAAGATTTTGCAGGCACTATGAACATAGCTGCATCACAGAAAGATGGTATTAGTATTGTGAATGTGTTTAGCACTGATTATACAGCAAATGCAGTGTAAGGTAACCTTAATGGATATCACATACTTTCTTGTGCTTGTCTTGTCTGGCTTGATTTCAGCCTTCTTATTGAGGTCACCGAGATTTGTGGACAAATACAGGTCCTTGGCCCCGGTGGACACCGCAGGCATCTTGACGGGTGTGTTCAGTCAGACCTTACAGGTTGAATCAATGCACTCCTTCCGACATACCTGGCACCGACAACACAAACAAAAACATTGTTGTTTTTTTTAAAACAAATACGGCTCTGCATGACATCTGATGAGTGATGCAAGCTAACAGGGTAAGCTCACAATCACCATAATGTAAATGTTTAACAGCATTTGACTATGAAAGGTATTAAAGACTAAACGTAACCATCACAGAATATTGGTGTTACACCTGTTTGGACTAATAGTATGTTGCTGCAGGACTTGACAACACAAACATAGTTTGGTGCTAACATTAGCCGTCACCGTCTACTGAATGACAACTCCATTCACGTTCATTTAAGTTATTCAAACGTCAAGCATTGGTTCAACGCGACCACTAAGCAAAGAAGTCAGCTTCTAGCGTTCTAAGTTAGCCAGCTAGCCTAGCTATGTTGTTTATCAAGCTAAAGTGTCAGCTCACGCAGTTAGGTGATAGCTAATGTGAGCTACTTAGAAGACAGCACGGACAGAAAAATAACCGTAGTAAGCACACTTGGCTTTGTTGGGTTCAACGTTTAACGCCAATAAATGTAGATATTCTCACAGATCAGCTTTTGTTAATTCCAATTACCTTTGTTGATACGTTCTTTCTTCGGTGGACTTTTTTTGACAGCTGATTCCTGATTCCGTCTTCGTCTTCTTCTTCTGAAAGTCTTAGTGGGCGATGCCACCACGTTACTTAACTCTGCTGCCATCTTCTGGAGCTATTGTGCTATTACCACAATATACAGAACAGTACAACCTTTTGCCATAAAAGAGAGCCAACCATCGAAGTAAGACTCATGATAATACGCATATTATAAAATATCTTTCTAATTATTACTTGATCTAAACTAATTCAAATAAAAACACACAGGACAGGTTAAGAATATTTTTCTTAGCTCTGTCACTCATGGGTTCTTAAACATTAAGTAACAATATGATAGTAGTACTGCACTGATAAACAGGAAATCACAAAGTTTGATCTAAAGAATTAACGTCAGTTTTTTTTTACAAGATGGCAAAGAGCAAAAGTGATGAAAGAAAACACAACTTAGTGTTTATGATCAGTATACTATGACCAATACAGTTCATCAAATAGGAGAAGGCTTTATAAAATACAGCAATACTGAAACCCCCCACTAGATAACAGTATCGTACTAAAAAGGCCTTCTTTTTCTCTCTGCATTAAAATGCGTCTTCTCAGGTGAGTCATTTGACATATTTCAGTTTTATTTAGCCTTATTATACAGTGATTGCCTTTGTGCTTGTTTGGTGGTTACAATTTTACTTAAAATTGACAGTACAGTTAACAAAAATGCAATCAGAACATCATAGTTAGGTTTATTTGAACAATAGAAGTGCTGTATATCTGTATACATTACAGTATATACTATATTTGCATAAAGGCAAAATTATGTTTAAATAAACAATTGTTATTTGACCTGTGACCTCAGCTACTTCAGCTATTGAGGGTGAGCTATCCTAAAAATATATTCAGAATCTATAAAAATCATGCTTTGTCGCAGGATTTATCCAAACCCAAATGAAATCATCTAGTTTTACACAACAATGACCTGTTTGAGATGCCTCACTTGGACAAATTCATGTTTTTTTAACTTTGGAAGTAGACTTGTGTAATGCAAATTCTAATAAAGTGCAGTATTGGTCAAAATAATAAAAAAAACAACAGAACAGAATCATAAAGCACTTAGACTTTGAAGTCAGAAGGGGGCACCTGGAGCTTAGATTGCACAATTATGTGTACAAGTGCTTTCATCAGGGTCAGACTTTCAAACATGGAAATACAAATAGAGCACAAAGCCTACACTGTGCTCTCTGTTCATAAAATCCTTAAGCCGGTTGTATTTTGTGACACATACACTCCATATTCACAGACATTTAGACTTCAGTGGGATCAAAAGTCTGCAAAGTATTCATGGATTAAATGACCATATAGAAAATAAATTTCATACATGTTTTTTTATGTCATAAAATATGTTGCACTTTGGTACCTTGTGCAATATGAGAAGACATCCTCTGACACATACACTCCTGATCAAAATTTTAAGAACAGTTGAAAAATTGTAATGTGCACTATTGTATCTAAAATGTCAATTCAATGTCATTTTCTGGTATTCTCACTGTCATGATTTCGCCGGGGCTGCACAGTGGACGAGTGGTTAGCACATAGGCCACACAATCTGGGTTCGATTCTCCATATCTCTGTGTGGAGTTTGCATGTTCTCCCCATGCGTGGGTTTTCTCCGGGTACTCCGGTTTCCTCCCACATTCCAAAAACATGCTAGGTTAATTGGCGACTCCAAATTGTATAGGTATGAATGTGAGTGTGAATGGTTGTTTGTCTATATGTGTCCTGTGATTGGCTGGCAACCAGTCCAGGGTGTACCCCGCCTCTCGTCTGAAGTCAGCTGTGATAGGCTCCAGCACCCCCGACCCTTGTGAGGATAAGCAGCATAGAAAATGGACGGATGATCTTGCCATCATTTTAAACTTCTTCAAAGATCTTGAGGGATCAGTGACGAAAATGTCAAATGGTATACCCCAAAAAATGTCACCATGTGAGAATCAATTGGCTGTCCGTGAAGACACAGGTCGATCCTTTGGCCCAAATGAAGGTTGTTACTGGTGCAGATTGCAGTCCAATATCCATCCGATGGCATCTGTGAGAGAAGGGTGTTAAGAACCAAAACATCTTCAAAGGCCTCGCCTTGTTCAATGCCACAAAATTGTTTGTTTGTAATTTGCATGACAGCACCAAACATGGGAAATTGAACAATGGAAGGAAGTTATATTCTCTGGAAAAAAATGAAACCCTTGTGGTCCTTATGGCTTCCAACATTATGGCATGACAAGGAGATCCCATCTGAGATGCTTTCCACACAGCACAGTGGTGGGGCGCCATCATAATATTGTTTAACACGAGAATACAACATTCTAACTACATTTATAGGTCAGAAAAGTGGAAAAAGCATAATAGTTCCCCTTAAATGTGCAACATAATCAACCAAATTAATTGCTTGTTGACATAACTAAAAATAAATCTTATTTGAAATTTAGCTTTTTAACATTAGAATAAAATAGAATAATGTTGTGGTACAGAGGGACAAATATATAGATGAAAATGCATAAGATCAATAGATCAGTACCTCAATATAGCGCTAATATTGACATGTTCACGTTTGTCAGATGGGTTTTGTCTATACATCTTATATCCAATTATATACAATCTATTTCATGAAAGAACGCCTGTTAAGCATTGATATGCGTCACCACTTTTAGGGCGTGCCCCTCCCGGTTGGGTCTATATAGATGTGAGATGATCTAGACCACCGAAAAAAGGCAGCGCCGCTGCAGAACAATTCTCTAACCGCTCAAGAACCTCCCATCTAAACTAATATGCAGGCTGAGGAATACAACCGCAGAGGTAATAACAGGCTGCTGTTTTGATAATGAACATATTTTGTCATCCATTATCTTTGTTTACATCTCAGGTAAGGAGTTGGTGGACTACATCACAAAGTACCTGAGCTCCATACGAGAGAGAAGAGTGATTCCAGATGTAAAACCAGGTTACATGAGAGCGCTTCTCCCAGACTGTGCACCTACAGAACCTGAAGACTGGGAGAGTATCTTTGATGACATTGAGAAAGTCATCATGCCGGGAGTAAGTTTCTGTCTGTCATCATGACACCCGATTTCAGTTTCAATCATGTTTTAAACTCTTTGTCCAGGTGGTTCACTGGCAGAGTCCTTACATGCATGCCTACTACCCTAGTCTTACGTCATGGCCATCAATGCTGGGGGACATGTTGGCCGATGCCATTAACTGCGTCGGCTTCACATGGGTGAGTGAAGGAATAAAGCAACAGGAGCTTCTATACTCATCATATATAATATAATGTGTGTGTTTTTTTGCCCAGGCATCCAGTCCTGCATGCACAGAGTTGGAAATGAACGTGATGGACTGGCTTTGTAAAGCCTTAGGGCTTCCTCACTTCTTCCTCCATCACCACTCCGAGAGCAGAGGAGGAGGTATATTACAGGTAGGTTGCACCTTTTTTTTTTGACCCCTCCATGAGACGTCATTGACACTGACACTGTCCTAAAAGAGCACAGTCAGTGAAAGCACACTGGTAGCTCTTCTGGCAGCCAGGAAAGACAAAATTCTGCAGCTGCGGGCTGATCTGGACCAGGACATGGATGACTCTGTCCTCAATTCAACACTAGTGGCTTACGCTTCTGATCAGGTCAATACGATTTCAACAATCACACATTTGACTGAAATAAAGTTCCAATAAATGACCTGTTACTGTGCTCACAGGCCCACTCCTCAGTGGAAAAGGCGGGTCAGATCTCTTTGGTGAAAATACGATTTCTTCCCACGGATGAGCATCTTTCCCTGAGAGGACAGACGCTGAAACAAGCAATACAAGAAGACAGGAGGAGAGGACTCGTCCCTTTTCTGGTGCGTACTGAAGTGTAGTTTGAGGAATACTCAGTAATAGATCTTTTTATCTCATAAGACTTTAATATAATGTGGGATATATTTTCTTAATCTGTAATTACTTCAAAATGCAACTTTCATACAAAATAACCCTCTCAATAAATCCCTCTTATGTTCATTCTGTGGGTAAGCTGTGTGCCACTTTAGGAACGACAGGAGTTTGTGCCTTTGACATGCTCTCTGAACTGGGACCAGTGTGTATGTCTCCATATTTGCACTCATATTTATCCTTTATAATAAGAGTCAGATATTCCACGCAATAGCTTTGTTTCATTTGAACCGCTGTGCAGGTGCAGAGGAGGGACTGTGGCTCCATGTGGATGCTGCGTATGCTGGCTCCGCCTATTTCTGTCCAGAACTGCGTTGGTCCCTCAAAGGCATCGAATTTGCACACTCGTTTGTCTTCAACCCATCGAAATGGATGATGGTTCATTTTGATTGCACAGCTTTTTGGTGAATACATCTCTTACTACTTTTAAAGACATTTTCTTAAAGGGGAAAATCTTAAAGGGGACCTATTATGCTTTTTCCACTTTTCTAACCTATAAATGAAGTTAGAATGTTGTATTCTTGTGTTAAAAGTTTCAGATAATGACGTTTGCTGCCCTGTGATTGGCTGGCGACCAGTCCAGGGTGTACCCCGCCTCGCCCGAAGACAGCTGGGATAGGCTCCAGCACCCCCGCGACCCTCGTGAGGAAAAACAGTAGAAAATGAATGAATGAATGAAGTTTGCGCATTTTGGAAGCGAGCCCTAAAAGAAGTTTGGGATGCCTCGAAATGCTCTGTTTCAAAAGGTGTGGTAAAACTGCCCCTTTGTGATGTCACAGAGGGGCAGACTTCCTTATTATGGTTCATAGTTAGGAAATCACAAATCACTGTGGAGTGGGTGGAATAAATTAAAACTGATCGTTTTGGTAGAAAGCACAAATCAAAGGAAATACAGCTGGAATAAGGGGTTATTGTGTGTAGCTGCTCTATAGGAGTACACAACTCAATACAAAAGGGTTGAAAAATGAGCATAATAGGTCCCCTTTAAGACACAGTGTCTTCCCTAAATGGTACTACTTTTGGAATATGTTGTTTCCGTGATTGTCTCAGGGTAAAAGACAAACTGAAACTTCAACAAACGTTCAGTGTGGACCCGGTTTATCTCAGACATGAGAACTCACAGGCAGCCACAGACTTCATGGTATGATCCCGTGTTGTTGTATGACACATTCAGATCTCTTTGTGTATAATTTGGTTTTTAAGCACAATGCTGATTTCTTTTTTCTGTGCAGCACTGGCAAATTCCCCTCAGTCGCCGTTTCCGCTCCCTGAAGCTTTGGTTTGTCATGCGCTCGTTTGGACTGAAAAACCTCCAGGCACATATTAGACACGTATGTTACAGTTTTTTGTTTGAGAGTACATACATTAAAAAAAAGACTTGGGGCACACCAAATTTGCACTGTGAGCAATTTCCTTTTTTGTTAACTTTTTGATTGTGCTATTGTGTGACCGTTGGTTTGGCATGCCTTTAACTTTCATTACTACTTTTGATTACTTTAGGGTATTGAGATGGCAAAGCTCCTGGAGTCTCTGATAAGGAGTGACCCACATTTTGATATTCCTGCAAAGAGATACCTTGGCCTGGTTGTCTTCTGTCTCAAAGTAGGTACAGTGCAGTAGTAAAATATGAACACTGAAATAGATCACTTGAGTTCTTTCTGTGAAGCAAAGTGTTCTACAAAAGCTAATCATTGTAGAGATGTAACACCTTCTCAGACACACCTTGTTCAAAGGTAAGTCAATGAATTGTGTGGTTTTATCATCGAGAGGTGAAGGACAGAGATTATGAGCGGATCCTCGGAATAATTCAGATTTGTCTTGCTTGCTGTTTTTTTTAAGCTACATCGGTGCCTCGTTTTTTGTCGAAAATTCATACACTGTCTCAGTTATTGTATACACTACACACTGGTCTGTTTGCTCACATATCATTGACCAGGTACACATTAGTGACTCAGTGTCTGTAAAGAATATACATTTGTTCTTTTAGAGTTGGGGCACATTCAGCTGGCAGATTCCAGCTTCTTTACGTCAGTCCAGGTTCTATCAAGCGCTGTACTCACTGCGCTTTCAATGCGGATGTCCATGTCATGAGGCATTCAAGGGCAATGAGTCAGTCTTGAGTGCTGGGAGCTGCTTTTTTTTTATTTATTAGTTCATTCATTCATTTTCTACTGCTTATTTCTAATGCTGGAGCCGTACTGGAGCCTATCCTAGCTGTCTTTGAGCGAGATGGCGGGGTACACCCCGGACTGTTCGCCAGCCAATCACAGGGCACATATAACCAAACAACCATTCTCACTCACATTCATACCTATGGACAATTTGGAGTCATCAATTTGGAGTTGGAATACCCGGAGAAAACCCACTAACATGCAAACTCCACACAGAATCGAATTCGGGTCCCCTAGCTGTGTGGCCTGCGCGCTAACCACTCGGTCACCGTGCAGCCCCTGCTTTTTTAATTGAGACCAAATTTTCGTGATTGCTCCAGTTGATGTAAACAAAGGTGTGTAATAACACAGTCATCATCACGACTGCCGGCACTTAATAAATAAGGTGAGAAACACTATTGAATTCAAGAAAGAACTCATAGAAGTATCCATGTGGCTCTCCCCTCCCCTCTCCTTCGCTGCTCATTGCTGTCTTGCAAACAAAGGTCTTCAATAAAGGTAAAAGTTGCATTTCACATTTCGTTTTCTGCATGTAAAACTTCTAATGTATATTAGAAGTGTTTTGCGTGTCTGGATTGAATTCATTGGATTTACATAGTTTTGTTTGGGAAAAAATAGTGTTCATACAATTCGAATTTCCACGGCTGCTTTGGAACGGAATGTTAACCAAAACTGAGGTTCCACTGTATTACATTAAGTGAGCTTTCTCTTCTTTCAGGGCGGTAATGCTTTAACCCAGGAACTGCTGAGAAGACTGACACGGTCCGGTGCCATGTACCTCATTCCTGCAGACATTCACACTAAACGCATCCTTCGATTTACTGTGACCTCACAGTTCACCACGGCAGAAGACATCCACAGGGACTGGAGCATTATCTCCAAAATAGCTTCCAATCTCCTAGCTGAGACACGTGGCCCTGATAGTGTAAAGTTAGGAGATGAGGTAAAGGGAGATGAAGAGAACCGAGATGATAGACCTGAGGAGGCTGAGGAGACAGCCCCCAGGATGGACAAAGCCCAAGTGGAGCTTTGGATTGACAAGGCATGGAATAGATCTCGGAGGCCAATGCGCTCCCTTAGCTGCAACAGTGAGCCTTTGCCATACAATTATCACGGTCTCAAATCTGGCTATGCCTTTGATAAAAGGCTAAGCCCTCAAGATGAAGCCGACATCCTCCCAACATCAGTATCAGCAGGAGACAGTGCCACGGTAAAGATGGCAGAGATGTCTACAAATATTGTGGGAAAGCAAGCCATGAAAAAGCTCACCAAGTTCTACAGTCTTCCAAGTTTCTGCAATCAGTGGGCACAGGGTAGTCGCCACCAGTTGTGCTGCTCTCTGAAAGTGTCTCAGGCTCCAAAACACTTGACCTCCACTTGCAGGAGAATAAACTGTATCCCTTCTCCCCCTAAAAGCAACACATCTGCCTCCCCTCCACCAATAGACACTACTCCTGTGCCCAAACTCCTTTAAAACATGCTCAGTCTGCATGCACTTAATCAGCGCTTAAATGGGATTGCATTAAGGAAGAGAATATCACAAAGTAAGTTTTGAGAAAGTTTTAAAAACAAAGAATGCTTGCACTATATCATTTACAAACATGACAAAACCAGGAAATTTGCTCTTAATGTGCTTTGAAATGAACTGAAAATCTGTTCTGCTATATGTAAAAGCTTCATAATCATTTGTCACTTTAGTTTCACAGCAACAAAGTGATTCACAGTTTGATTCTTCCCTCTGCTACGGATTCAAACATCTCCTGAGTCATGTTGACGTAGCCCTTATTGTCCTCGAGGAAAAGCAAATGATCTTTAACGATGGCGGGATTGAAGCCCTCCTCAGCTAGCTTCACCTTCATCTGCTTGAATGTACCAGTCACCGGCAGTGCATCCTGCGGGAGATTGCACAAAAATAAATGACTGAAAACTGAATTTATGAGCACGTTATTTTAATATTGACTCATCGGGATGCTGTTTACCAGGATGCGAATAAAGCGTGGTCTTGCGTAGCTGGGAAGGTAGTTTTTCACATGCTGATACACAGCTTTGCCATCAAAGTCCATGTTTTCCTTCAGTGTCAATGCTGCCATTCCAATTCTTCCCTCGTGTCCTAACAACAAAAAAACACACATGCATGGGTAAATAACACTATACAGCAGTAAAATAAATGGTCAAGTAAAGATAATTCACAGAGAACATACTTATTTCTAAAATCACCAATACTTAAACTTACTGATATAGTTAATCTTCAAACAGCTAAAATAATGCATAAGGCTAAAAACAACCAATTACCTAAAAATGTCATCCAATACTTCTCTACAAGAGAGGAGAAATATGATGTCAGGGAAGAACTACATTTGAAACACTTATATGCTAGGACTACGTTAAAAAGCCATAGCATTTCAGTATGTGGAATCAAACTATGGAATGGATTGAGTAAGGACCTCAAACAATGCACAACGATGAGCCAATTCAAGAAACAATACAAGCAGTTGATGTTTGCTAAATACAAGGATGAAGAGTCTTGAACCAGTCATGATGTGCTATATATATCACTATATTGACACTTACTATGGTACCCATTATGTCATTGGATGGTCATATCACCTCGTATTTTGGTACAAGGTACATTATTAAAAAAAAAACAAAAAAAACCTTAAACTGTATTATGGAAAGCAGGAAGTGAACAAATGTAACAGTTACTGATTGTAAAAGTACCAGATGGAGGGGTAGGATTTAATAAGCTTTGCTTCTTCCTACTCCTTTTGGACATGTGGAACTGTGAACTGATTATGTGATGCACTCAATTGTAATCTGATGCATGTTCAAATGAAATAAAACCATTACCATTAACATCATTTTTAGATTTAGTTTTGTCTTTTCAGGCAGATTTGTTGCAAGATTACGTGGTTCATAGTTACCTTCATCAATGATTGATAGGCTGGTAAAAGTTGACTAGCCAGAGAGCATGCAGTGCTCAGATTGATCACAGCGTAATATGTACCTACATAGGCTCAAGCAAAACTAAAAATCAGTCTCTAAAGCACATGTGTCAAAACCATTGCGTTGGCCCGCCTTACGGACCTGAAAATTCCCAACCATTCATAATAAGGGTGCCAGATTCACACTAAAAGTCATGGCAGTACCCTGTCTATACAAAATAACACGTTGAAGCAGCATAAGACAAAAGTCAGAAGTCATCATCAAAAGGAACCACCACGCCAAATGTCCAGTTCGGCTCAAGTTTTCGCCCTGTGCGCGATTGAGTTTGACACCCCTGCTCTATAGGATGATGATGCATTATTACCTGGCACCTTCACACCGTAGACGTTAGCCTCCTCAATGCAGTCCACCATCAGCAAATGATCGGACACCTCTGTGGTTGCCACATTTTCTCCTTTCCATCTGTAATTAATTGGAAATAGCGCACTAAACAAACAGCTTTGGCACACTTAGCAAATAAGATTAACTTTGCAAAGAAGGAATTCTTGTATTTTTTTTGCTCCCCTTCTACACGGACAATTGTGGAGTTTAACTGACCTTTACTGAAGTACATAATGTAATCACCCTAATGTATCACCAATTTGGAGATTCTTGGTCATTTTGGCTAAAAACACTTTAGTTAAAGGGGGCCTATTATGCTTTTTCCACGTTTTTGACCTATAAATGTAGTTAGAATGTTGTATTATCCTGTTAAACGATGCCAAGGTTTCAGATTCAGAGAGGTTTGCACATTTGGAAGCAAGTCATGAAATAGGTTTGGGATGGCTCTGAATGCTCGGTTTCAGAGAGTTTTTTCTAACACTGACTCGCTGTGGCGTCACAAGGAGCCAGGCTTCTTTATATGGGCATGCATTGTAGGCCAGATACGCTCTAGGACTGACTGTCCTCTCCACAGCTCTGCTTCACCTTTTTAACGGTTGTTAGCTATGGCTCCCAGGAAATATTTCTACATGGCAAGCTCAGGCAGAAGTTGTTGGAGTTGGTGATTCCCAGCAAGAGAAAAATATTTTCATATGTCAACGACATTTCACACAGGACTGTATGTGAAATATCTGTCAAACGCTGGCTAAAGCCAGAAGCAGCGCACTCTTGCCGGGAAAGGTGCATTAATAATGTTGGACACACTATGCCGCAGTGAGTCCACGGAGGTCAGGAGAACCACAGCTTTGGCCAGGAGAAGCCACCACCCATTCTTGCTGTAAAGGTGCATTAATCACACTATGGTTGCAAACGTTAGCTATTACCACTCTTATCCAGTGAGGATAATTTTCAGCGATGTAACTGGTTTTACCTTATTGTCAAACATTATCAACTTTTGGCAACTGCATCACCACCAAATGTTTGGTTTCATTCACACACCTGAAAGTGTCCCCGATGCGGTCTTGAAAGAAGACAAAGCCCTCATGGTCGATTTTGAGGAGATCACCGCTGTTAAAGTAGAGGTCTTCCTTCACAAATACATCTCTCAGCTTCTTCTTATCAGTCTGTTGATGGTTCTTGGCATAGCCAGTGAAGGGGGTTGTCACTCCAATCTTACACACCAACAGACCAGTCTCTCCTTCAAGTTGAAAATAGATTATTTGTCCATTATTTGGATTATTTGTTGGATTATTGCATGTTTTACCTCTCGGCACTTCAATACAAAATCCTTTGGAGTCTCTGACTGGCTCCTCTTTCTCTGTATCATACCTTATGAGAGCATAGGGACAAGCCATCTGAAAAACAAGAAAAAACATCCATGAATAAAGCTTTTAATTTAGTCCTATAATTTCTTACTTGTTGTAAATACATGTGAATAAGCTTTCAGTGCCAGAACCCACCCTATACTATTTATTCCCTCTTACTTTGTGAAGGAAATGCACTTTTCCAATGGCTCCAATCTTCCCAGTGTAGTTGACAAAGCCAATATTTCCTTCCGTAGCGCCATAACACTCACAGATGTGAATATCCCCAAAGCGTTGAAGAAAATCTTCCCAAGTATCTGCCCTTAGCCCGTTTCCCACTGCCACCCTGACTTTATGATCTCTGTCATTGTCTCTCTAGAGGGCAGAGAATGAGAGAAGAGAGTTGAAAAGACAATCAGCTTCCTGAACAATAACAAGCATAATATAGTATGGTTTACCTTTGGTATGTTGCAGAGGTATCGCATAATCTCGCCTATATACTGAATAACTGTAACATTGTACTTCCTGCAGTCATTCCAGAAGTGTGATGCAGAAAATTTACGTCTTAAAACAACAGTGATGCCTGGAGATGAAGTACACAGTTAAGCAACATGCAAACTCGCACTGGCAGTTGTAAACTTTAGGACTTTGAAATACAAACAGTGAGTACCACAGCCAAAGCAGTAGTTTTTGAGGTCATAAACCTGTTAGTTTAGCCCCGAGTAAACTCATTCTCAATGTCAGAATGGAGTGGTGTCATGAAAGATGTACAATTTGCTGTACAATATCTCGGCAAGACTCCGCCTGAGTGGGTATGAAAAGGATAAATTCAAGTGTTTTTGTTGAGCCTCCATAGAAGGACAAAAGGAAAAATGGCCATAGAACTGGAAATGGAACTTAAAATAGCAGCAGTGCAGCATGAAAATCGGTGCCCACTAGGGATGATAAATGAGTATCCATTATGCATAATTAATTTTGCATTATGCATGAAAGAGTACATGAAAGAAAATTATGTATTCACTCTTCATGCTCTCTGATTGGTCAGTCACACATAGCGACCGCCTCTCCCTAGACCGACTCTGAAGGCTGCAGCCACAGATAGAGGAGCTAAGCGGGGTGCCTCATTCATTGCATTCATGCATTGACTGGCCACAACATTAGGTACACCTGCACAGTAGTAAATACAAGAGCTGCATCAAACATTCTGCTTGTATGACTATCATACTACATTATATAGTTGCAGTATGCAATCTCAAAATTGTTTTGTAACGTATTTCACAAGACAGAGCTGATTCACTGACTTCACACAGATTGCTAAAAAAAATAAACTACTAAAGTCTTGCCGATCACGTACACACACTCACACACACACAATACACATATACAGTGCATCCGGAAAGTATTCACAGCGCTTCACTTTTTCTACATTTTGTCATGTTACAGCCTCATTCCAAACTGAATTAAATTAATCTCTTACCTCAAAATTCTACACAAAATACTCCATTATGACAATGTGAAAAAAGGTTTTTTTTGACATTGTTTGGCCACTCTACCATACAGGCCTGATTGGTGGATTGCTGCAGAGATGGTTGTCCTTCTGGAAGGCTCTCCTCTCTCCACAGAGGAACGCTGGAGCTCTGACAGAGTGACCATCGGGGCCTTGGTCACCTCCCTGACTAAGGCCCTTCTTCCCCGATCGCTCAGTTTAGAAGGCCGGCCAGCTCTAGGAAGAGTCCTGGTGGTTCCAAACGTCTTCCATTTACGAATAATGGAGGCCACTGTGCTCATTGGGACCTTCAAAGCAGCAGAAATGTTTCTGTATCCTTCCCCAGATTTGTGCCTCAAGACAATCCTGTCTCGCAGGTCTACAGACAGTTCTTTTGACTTCATGCTTGGTGTTTGTGCTCTGACATGCACAGTCAACTGTGGGACCTTATATAGACAGTTATTATATTTCCAAATCATGTCCAATCAACTGAATTTACTGCAGGTGGACTCCAATTAAGCTGTAGAAAGATCTCAAGGATGATCAGTGGAAAAAAGATGCACCTGAGCTCAATTTTGAGCTTCATGGCAAAGGCTGTGAATACTTATGTAAATATGATTTTTTTGTTTTCTATTTTTAATAAATTCAAAACATGTCAATAATTGTCATAATGGAGTATTTTGTGTAGAATTTTGAGGTAAGAGATTAATTTAATTCAGTTTGGAATGAGGCTGTAACATGACAAAATGTAGAAAAAGTGAAGCACTGTGAATACTTTCCGGATGCACTGTATATGAGTAACAATAAATATAGCAACTTCTACTCAATCCAGACTTAAAATAACGTACCCACCCATTTCTGGTTAAACCACACCCACTTTTGGTTCATGGCCCACTCACTCCGAGTACAGATACAGGCAGTGGTGTACTCGCTCATCCATAGTACTCACGTCTCTGTCCTGGCTGCTCAGTATAACATGGCTGAGTTTTTTTTAAAAATGCATAATCCTACCTCTGCACACTCAATCATATTTATTTATTTAACAACCCAATACAATACTCATATGTGACTTTACTCATCTGTATACCAGTCATTATTTGCACTATGACCCATTTATCATTGCAATAAAATTAATATATCTGCAATATGTCTGCTCCTGCATATGCTCCTGTGCAATACTATGTGTATATTTTGGATATCTTGTATATATCTTGTTAAATTGTCTTTTTTTACTCTACTTTTGTATACTTTTTTTTTTTCAACTTGACTACTGCACTGAAAGAAGCTCTCCAACCTTGTTGTACATCTTGTATAATAACAATAAAGGCCATTCCATTCCATTAGCATTTTTTACATGTAAGAATACCATATTAAAAAATGTGATGCATAAGGTTGACTCTCTTTTCACTTATTTATGTTCCACCTCCTAAATGCATGACTAAAGGGTGAGCATCTGGATTGACTTATTGTTACACTCGATTACATTAATATAATAAATAAATTAATAAATGCCCTGCCTGTACATTGATGAATTTGACAGTAAGTGATGTGTCTGTTACCATTTTCTATGGCTCCACACAGCCCCATGAGGAAGCCAGCGCTGTGGTAAAGAGGCAGGTACACGTAGATTATATCATCCGGGCGAACACCAGCAATTGACTGAAGGAAGGTTGCAAACCATAACCTCTCGTGGTTAATGATAGCTGCCTTGGGAAGCCCTTTGGGGTGACAGTAAAGTACGTTTTTCAAATATGAAAATCCAATGCAAAGATTAATAAAATACTGTGATAAGAAAATCAGTTGTACCTGTGGTTCCTGATGTATAGATGTACAGTGCAGGGCTTTTTATGTTAACATTGGCCCTCAGCTGAGGTGATAGAGGTTGGTCGGAGGCCTGTTGAATCTTGTCAGAGAGACATTCGATACCGTCTGAATCATCTCCCTCACTGAGGAGGAAGACACGGACCGCCTGCTGCTTAAGACTCGGGAGCACCTCCTCCACCGCCTCTCGTAGGTCTGACAACAGCAGAGCAAGAGGTTATGGGAGGACATGACACAGGCAGGCTGTACGGTGTAGCTAGTGCGCATGCAAACAGTTAGGATACAGGGTTCGAGTCCCTCCTTGGGCATCTCTGTGTTGTTGTTTTTTTTCGAATATGTCTTACTTTAAGTAAGATAATAAGCAGAAGCGTGTATATATTTATATATATATATAGTATATAAAAAAGAAGGCAATATTGCCTCCTTACCAGCCCCTGCCAACAGCACCTTGGCATCACAGCAAGAGAAGCAGTGCAGCAGGGATTTGGACCTGATGTTGTAGTTGAGCAGAGCAGCGGTACATCCCAATTTGGCGAGGCCGAGCCAGAGCCACACGAAGAGCGGCTCGTTGCCCATAAACACGGCCGCCGTATCGCCTTCTTTCACCAGGCTGGATAGGACTCTGGCTACGCGGTTGCTTTCTTTATCGGCTTGCCTGTACGTGTAGCTGCTCTCCTCGAACAATATGAACTCCTTATCGGGTTGTATGGCCACTTTGTCCAAAAAACTGTCCAGGATGCTGTAAAATGGTTTCTGCGTCGAGAATTTCTTGAGTCGTCTTCCGATTTTAATGGCAGTAAGTGTGTAAGTCAGATCTTTCAAAAAGTAAGGGTTTCTCCAGTAAAGACATAAAGGAACAATGGCCAAGCCCGCCAAAGCGGTATAAAAAATGTACGCAAGCATGGCGATTGATAGAAGAAGAGAGCGTTTACTACTGCAGCATAAGGTGAAGTAGAAGCAAGTTTATACAGTGTACGCCCATTGAACTTTGCTTCTTTCTCCTTCCATTCCGTTGTGGGTGGGCAGCTGTACAGATTCACTGAAATCATTTCATTGGTACTCAAACTTTGATGCTAATTCGTTCTGTTAGCTAGCATGCACATTAGTGTGGATTTGAATACTTTTTCCACTCAAGGGTATCATTAGCTGCAACAATCTATGTATGAATCAATTATCCATAAGTCGACAACTATTTAGATATTTATTGTGTTATTGAAAAATGTAAATGTTCTCTGATTTCAGCCTCTCAAATGTGACTGTTTTTAATATTAGTAATCCATGAAAGCAGACTTTGTGTTTTAGGCAAAACATCCATCCATCCATCCGTTTTCCTCCGCTTATCCGGGTCCGGGTCGCGGGCGCAGCAGTCTTAGTAGGGAATCCCAGACTTCCCGGTCCCCAGTCACCTCCACCAGCTCCACCGGGAGGACACCAAGGCGTTCCCAGGCCAGCTGTAATCCCCTCCAGCATGTCCTAGGTCTGCCCGGGGCCTTTTCCCGGTTGGGCATGCCCATCCCAGCCTATCCCAGCTGTCTTCTGGTGAGAGTCGGGGTACACCCTGGACTGGTTGCCAGCCAATCACAGGGCACATATAGACAAACAACCATTCACACTCACATTCATATCTATGGACAATTTGGAGTCGCCAATTAACCTATCAAGTTTTTGGAAGGAACCATGTGGGAGGAAACTGGAGTACCCGGTGAAAACCCACAGGGAGAACATGCAAACTCTACACAGAGATGCTTGAGCGGGGACTCTAACCCGGGTCGCCTAGCTGTGTGGCCTGCCTGCTAACCCTTTGGTCACTGCCGGTGCTAGTCTTACAATAGTACCAAAACCGGTCTTTTTCTGCTCCAGCATGAACCATGTCCTCATGCACAAATCATGGTTCATTAGATGTGTGGATGGACATCAAACACATTTGACATGACCAAGAACAGTGATGGTAATGGTCAGAGGTCACAAATGTTCTTGCAGAAAGTCTTCCCAATGGAATGGAAGCTAAGAGGTGTCTCGTTCCGTAATTTTCACATCCCGTAGGTATGATGGACAGGTGTCCAGATATTTTGTCCAAAAAATAAAGCTAAAGCTGCTTCAAAACCATCCCAGCAAAGAATTTCAAAGCAACAAACAGGGGTCAGAGATGAAGACTCTATTGTGAGTGTTTGTCTCCACCTTGTGGATTTTTGGAAACATTACTTCAATCTACAATAAAATGAACACATCTTCCAAATAATTCATTGACCAAGGCCAGAAAAATGCTACGTATTTATTTAGTCACATGCCTCCATAGTAACATACATGTATATTCTAAAGGTTATGCCTTACCTGTATATATATATTTACAGGTAGCACAGAACACCAATATAGCCATCCCATAGTATGTTCTCAAAAATATCTGATTACACCATTTATTCATATATGCTGTGTTGGTTTTCAGTCCTTAGACAAGACCAACAGATTTAGCAGATTTATCAAAACAATATGGAATCACATTTTTTTCAAGTAAATAATTACTGATATGAGGAAGTGTTTCCCCCCCTTCTTGATTTCTTTGGTTTAGCATTTTTGTCAAGCTTAAATGTTTCAGATATCACATTTTGATGTAAGTAAATAACAACAGTTGTTAGTGGTTAGCGCACTGTGCAGGTGTACCTAATGTTGTGGCCAGTCAATGCAGGTTACTACCACCACTATCTGTGTACTGCCATCTGAAAAGTAACTAAATTCTTACAGTATAATGTAGGTACCATGTCTGTTCTATGATGGCTTCCTGGAATAAGACAAAAAATTAATTTCAAGGGGGCTGCACGGCGGTCGAGTGGTTAGCGCGCAGACCTCACAGCTAGGAGACCCGAGTTCAGTTCCACCCTCAGCCATGTCTGTGTGGAGTTTGCATGTTCTCCCCGTGCATGCGTGGGTTTTCTCCGGGTACTCCGGTTTCCTCCAACATTCCAAAATCATGCTAGGTTAATTGGCGACTCCAAATTGTCCATAGGTATGAATGTGAGTGTGAATGGTTGTTTGTCAATTTGTGCCCTGTGATTAGCTGCTTTGGGCCACCTTTAGCAGCTACAACTGCAATCAAGTGTTTGCAATAACTTGCAATGAGACGCTCATGGCGCTGTGGATTAATTTTGTCTCACTCAAATATAAGACAAATATTTTTAAAAAAAGAAATCAGGGAGGGGGCAAACACCTTTTCACACCACTATAAGTGTACATGATAACTCGCAGGTAGCTGATACAGTATATACAATGTATTGCTTCCTCAATAAGTCATCTCATGTCCATTTACTGCTTTTAAAAATGTATGCCGCTACATTGTTTCACATCACTGGTCGTTAAAAGGCAAGTAAGCATCCCTGAGGTGGATATTGAACGGAAGCACCTCTGCAGTAACACTGCGAAAGCCCAACACAGGCACACAGACGACTTGTTTATAGTTTCATTATTCCTGATATGATGGAGGTGTGAATTTGAGGTGTGAGAGGCATATAACTCTTGTGGACATCATCAAGGATGTACAAGGGGTCCTGGATGCGTCCTGGATCAAAACTCTCCTCCACCAACTTCACTTTCAATTGCTTGAAGGTCGCCGTCAACTCCACCACATCCTATAAAGACAGAGAATTACTCAGCAGTTTTTGGGTGTTCTAACCACGAGGTCACCAATGCTGCCATCAGGCTGTATTTCTATTCTTGTCTTATGTCAAAAATTTGCATAATTTGACGGACATTAAATAAAGTGGGGGCGGCACGGCGGTCTAGTGGTTAGCGTGCAGACCTCACAGCTAGGAGACCAGGGTTCAATTCCACCCTCGGCCATTTCTGTGTGGAGTTTGCATGTTCTCCCCGTGCATACGTGGGTTTTCTCCGGGTACTCCGGTTTCCTCCCACATTCCAAAAACATGCTAGGTTAATTGGTGACTCCAAATTGTCCATAGGTATGAATGTGAGTGTGAATGGTTGTTTGTCTATATGTGCCCTGTGATTGGCTGGCGACCAGTCCAGGGTGTACCCTGACTCTCGCCCAAAAACAGCTGGGATAGGCTCCAGCACCCTCGTGAGGAAAAAGCGGTAGAAAATGAATAAATGAATGAATAAATAAAACGGTTGAACAATTCATTCCCTCACAAAAAAACATACCAATATGACTTTTGGCTTGATTAAGTATTTCTTGCAGTTCTTCAGACAAGAATGACAACACATACTAAGCGGTCATGGGTTCAATCCTCAATCCCATTGCTTTAGTTAAGCCAACTTTCAAATAGATATTGTAAAGTTAATAACTGAACCGTACCTTTATCCTAATGAAACGTGGCCTGGCATATGCTGGTAGGTAGCTAACCACATGATTATAGATTTTCCTTCCATCAAATTGTGCATCTTTCTCCATGGTAACAGCAGCCATTCCTATGCGCCCCTCATGCCCTAGACAAGATAGACATCATGGACAGAAAATCTCTTATAAAAATGGAAAGTACATTTCATCACATGTATTTTATTTTACCCAGTACCTGGCACTTGGACCCCATACACATTGGCTTCTTTGAGACAATCACACAATGTCAGGATGTCAGAAACTTCAGTTGTAGCCACATTTTCACCTTTCCACCTGTAGTTTGATAAAAGTTATAACTCGTAATCACTATTTTTAATGGGCAGCCAACAATGTCATGACTTAGTTGTGGTAATACCTTTGATAGCAATGTTGAATGCAGTCAAAAACAGCACTTTGTTGTCATTATTAGTATAATCAGTGCACTATTACTGTTATCGTCTCATCCCTTTATCCTGTAACTTTGGGTGAGAGGCGGGGTACACCCTGGACTGGTTGCCAGCCAATCACAGGGCACATATAGACAAACAACCATTCACACTCACATTCATACTTATGGATAATTTGGAGTCACCAATTAACCTAACATGTTTTTGGAGTGCACGGGGCGAACTAGCCAACTCCACACATGGATGGAGATGACAAGTGGAGATTGGAACCCAGATCTTCCCGATCATACTAACATGCTAACTACTCGTCAACCGTGCAGCCTATTTTTGTAGCTATGGCATAAAAAAAAAAACTGTTTATGATCATGTAATTACGGTTTTTAACATTATTAGAGTCATCTAGACATAAAATAACACCTATAAAGTCATACTGACTTTTGATTAAGGGCACGGACCTGATAAGACTTCACAAAAAGTGTATAGTGGGGGTCTCATACGCACAACATATAACAGGTGAGTAAACACACATATGTCAACTGGAACTACAGGCAATAATAAACAACTATTAACTCTTAACATGTAACTTTAGCAACTTTAACAAAACAATTACTGCAAAGCCGGAAGAACTATCACCAACAGGATTGATGCCTTTTATTATGTCTAAAATTGACTTTGAGAGCCCTCATATAAAGTGTATTATTTAGTAAAATATCATGCTGTACCTGAATGTGTCACCAACACGATCCTGAAAGTAAATAAAATTGTCTTGGTCCAATCTCATTAGGTCTCCGCTGTTGAAATAAAGATCTCCCTTTTTGAAAACGTTGCGGAGTCTTTTCTTTTCAGTTTGCTCTTCATTCTGGGCATAGCCGACAAAAGGAGCAATGTCGGTAATCTTTGACACCAGCAGTCCCGTCTCCCCTTCAAACAAAGAGCATGATAGCATGTAGCACACTGCTGATTCTGAAGGTAACGTTGACAGATTCTTCACCTTTGAGTGCCTCAATACAGAAACCGTTAGCATCTCGAATCGGTTCATCCCTCTCTGTGTCGTACTTGATGAAACTGTAAGGAAATATTTTCTACAGGAAGGACAATAAATACATACTGTGTATTAAAGCCATCATAGAGACATCACAGTATTGTTGTTCTCTTACCCTGTAGAGGAAGTTGACTCTCCCGATGGCTCCAATTTTTCCTGCATAGTTGACAAATCCTACATTTCCCTCAGTGGAGGCATAAAACTCTTTGACCTGAATGTTGCCAAAGCGGTTCAGAAACTCCCGCCATATTTCTGCTCGGATTCCGTTTCCAATAGCCAATCTGACTTTATGGTCCTTGTCATTTTCTCTCTGTATTTTATAGGATGGAAAAATAGAACAGTGATTTAGTAACAAGGTACTTCAACCTCTTGATGTGACATTTGACCTTAGGCATCTCTACACATGGATCAGATGTCCATAAATCATTCATTCATTCATTCATTTTCTACCGCTTATCCTCACAAGGGTCACGGGGGTGCTGGAGCCTATCCCAGCTGTCTTCAGGCGAGAGGCGGGGTACACCCTGGACTGGTCGCCAGCCAGGGCATCACAGGGCACATATAGACAAACAACCATTCACACTCACATTCATACCTATGGACAATTTGGAGTCACCAATTAACCTAGCATGTTTTTGGAATGTGGGAGGAAACCAGAGTACCCGGAGAAAACCCACGCATGCACAAGGAGAACATGCAAACTCCACACAGAGATGGCCGAGGGTGGAATTGAACCCTGGTCTCCTAGCTGTGAGGTCTGCGCGCTAACCACTAGATCACCGTGCAGCCTCCATAAAACATTCATTCCTTCATTTTCTACCGCTTTTTCCTCACGAGGTGCTGGAGCCTATCCCAGCTGTCTTCAGGCGAGAGGCGGAGTAAACCCTGGACTGGTCGCCAGCCAGGGCATCACAGGGCACATATAGACAAACAACCATTCACACTCACATTCATACCTATGGACAATTTGGAGTCGCCAATTAACCTAGCATGTTTTTGGAATGTGGGAGGAAACCGGAGTACCTGGAGAAAACCCACGCATGCACGGGGAGAACATGCAAACTCCACACAGAGATGGCCGAGGGTGGAATTGAACCCTGGTCTCCTAGCTGTGAGGTCTGCGCGCTAACCACTAGATCACCGTGCAGCCTCCATAAAACATTCATTCAATCATTTTCTACCGCTTTTTCCTCACGAGGTGCTGGAGCCTATCCCAGCTGTCTTCAGGCGAGAGGCGGGGTACACCCTGGACTGGTCGCCAGCCAGGGCATCACAGGGCACATATAGACAAACAACCATTCACACTCACATTCATACCTATGGACAATTTGGAGTCGCCAATTAACCTAGCATGTTTTTGGAATGTGGGAGGAAACCGGAGTACCCGGAGAAAACCCACGCATGCACGGGGAGAACATGCAAACTCCACACAGAGATAGCCGAGGGTGGAATTGAACCCTGGTCTCCTAGCTGTGAGGTCTGTCCGCTAACCACTATACCGCCGTGCCGCCCTTGTTTAAACATGAGAATATTTGTTATCATGGTCATTTTTTCATGTAAATTGAGGGATCAAAAGCAGTATCGGCCACAAATATCGATCCAAGCAAAATCGGCCGTCGGCTAAGAGTGATGGAAAAAAATCGGTATCGGCATCCGCCCCAAAAAAAACATATCGGTCGATCCCTATTATGCACTCATTTTTATCTTTGACATAGGATATCACTCGACAACTAGACATAAATAATCAAGGAACACAAACTTTTACATAGGGGGCCAAATCCAGTGTATATCTCACAACTTGGTGAGGGAGACCATACAGCATGTGTGTGTGAGCACTAAGCTTGCCAGCAGAAATGATTTGTTGTTACTGTCGATTCCACGTGAAATACACACAAAATACTGTATAGCATGTGACCCAGACATTCCTTTACAGATATGGCTGCCAAGTTACTTGATATGGTCTACCAGGGTGAAGGGCAGCATCTATTCCTAGTGGTGAGCAGATACAACTGATACAGGGTCATGCGGTAAACTGAAGCCCCATCGCATATGACGTAATTAGATACTCTGAATGGCCATGCATTGACAACTCCCAGTATGCTTAAATACAGTCAATTCATCTCAGTGAGATCAAATAACGATAGTATGATCCCGAAAACGTTATGCTATTGTACAAACAGCTGATACTCCCATCATGTATCCGTAAGGATTCATACCGTTCAACCCCCCGCTGATTCTGACGCAGAAGACCGGAACCTGATAGGGCAGATTTAACGATTTCTATTTTGGTAAGCCAGCTGTGATGCACCCCGGGAGTGGGAATGTGCAGATTTGGAAATTTATCTCCAGCTAGATCTGTGGAAAACGCCGCTTGGTACGGTCAGTTCTCAGTATTGTATGTGTGTGTGGGTGCAGGCGTCTTGAATGGAGAGGCGGTACAGTACTTCAAGCGGAGCGGAGGCAGGGTGCCCACAAACTCTGCCAATGAAATACCGGGTGTCAGTTTACTACTTACACTAAGTATGAGACGTTCAACGTTTGCTAGTTAGCAGGATTATACAAAACGTATACTACATCCATTTTTATACCTTTGGTGTGCTACACAGGTAGCGCATCACTTCTCCGATGTACTGCACCACAGTCACATTGTGTTTCCGGCAGTCATCCCAGAATTGAGAGGCCGAAAATTTCTTCTTCAGAATGATTGTAGACCCTACAAAAAACATACCATAAAATGTTAAACAATTCATTTTATTGATGTTTACCTATTTGAAATCCAACACCACCTATTTGTAAAATTAAATAATTTAAAAAAATCCAAAAATTGTTAACTATAGTGATGGAAATGGTAATATTAATGATGATTATAATGATGGTAATAATGATAATGACAATAATAATATTACAATGAGGGCGGAACAGCGGTCGAGTGGTTAGCGCGCAGACCTCACAGCTAGGAAGACCAGGGTTCGATTCCACCCTCGGCCATCTCTGTGTGGAGTTTGCATGTTCTCCCCGTGCATGTGTGGGTTTTCTCCGGGTACTCCGGTTTCCTCCCACATTCCAAAAACATGCTAGGTTAATTGACAACTCCAATTGTCCATAGGTATGAATGTGAGTGTGAATGGTTGTTTGTCTATATGTGCCCTGTGATTGGCTGGCGACCAGTCCAGGGTGTACCCCGCCTCTGGCCTGAAGACAGCTGGGATAGGCTCCAGCACCCCCGCGACCCTCGTGAGGAAAAAGCGGTAGAAAATGAATGAATGAATATTACAATGATAATAATAACAGGGGAAAACAAGACAGTGGCATGAACATGATTATATCTTGCAAAAAGGGGTAGACATTTATAAGCTTTTGCTTCAGTCTACTCCTTTTGGGCTTGTGATCAGAAAGCTGAATACAAATGTAAATAATGGAAAGTTATATTTTGATTGATGTAAGAAATGCACTGTAATGTTTCATATATTTGCCCAAATAAAAAAAAACATATGTGCCACTAACTTGTACTTTCATGACAGTTTCACGTGTTATAGTATTACTATTTATAGATATAGTAACCCATCCCTGACAACAAAACCTTGCCCTCCGCCTTGCCATCACATGTCCCTGCTTAGTCTCTAATGTGTATTATGTATATTGTGTATTATACAACTGTAATAAAGCAATAATAATAAAAGACGGAATGCACACTGTAAAGTCAGCTGTGTATATTCTTCACGCGGAGCTGCATTACTAAAATACAGTATATGGGTGCATAACCAATATTGGTCCCCCCCCCCGCCCCCCAAAAATTGTTTGGAAATATTGAAAAACTAAAAAAGTGGGTCACGCAGTCCACACAGCTAGGAGACCTGGGTTCGATTCCCTCCTCAGGCATCTCTGTGAGTGACTTTTCTCCGGGTACTCTTGTTTCCTCCCACATTCCAAAAACATGCTAGGTTAATCGGTGACTCCAAATTGTCCATAGGTATGAATGTGAGTGTGAATGGTTGTTTGTCTATATGTGCCTTGTGATTGGCTGGCGACCAGTCCAGGGTGTACCCCGCCTCTCCCCCAAACACAGCTGGGATAGGCTCCAGCACACCCCTGCGAGTGATCCTAGTGAGGATAAGCGGCATAGAAAATAGCTGCATGGATGTTTGTACTCCTCTACAATAACAGCCTGAACTTTAGCCTATTTAGGGGAGAAAAGAAAAGCTTTTTGAAGGTCGAGATAATCCGGTCATGATGGGCTGGGCTCTGTTCAGATTATTTGTTCTCTGTGACAAAAGAACCCTTCATTTGAGTTCCTAGTAGCCGGAAACCCCTCACTTTTGTAAGGTGTGTCAGTACAAAAGGTTTTACAAGCTTCGAGTTGAAAAAGTCTGGTGTATTTCTGAGCCAAAAATGGAGTTGAAGAATTTAGGGACATTACATTTTAAGACAGCAAGAGTTCAGTAATTACAGTAAAAAAAAAAAAAAAAACTGGACCTCGATCTGCTACACGTTATTCACTCTTTGGCATTCATCACTTCTGAGAATTTAAATATTTAAACAATATAGGCCCAAAAATATGTCTAAAAAAGGACTTTATTTCCATTGGGATGTATGGTTTTTACTTGTCAGGTGGGTGGACACGTTTCCTTTTGTTCCAAATGTAGTTTTGTCTAGCATTATGTCGATTTGATTTGCGCAATAGTTGTGACTGAGGTATCATAAGTGTATGGTCTTTGTGCCATTATTTGGTGTTCCTCGCCAAAGAACACAGCTGCTTGTCTCTTCTGAGGTCGACGGTGGGTGTGATTCTGCGTAAGGAATGCGGTACACAAGGATTTTACAAACAAGGGCTGAATTTAAACAGGGTACAAGTAAGTAACCCAATTACCCAAATCAGACACTTGAAGGAGAATTTCAATTTCACATTTGAAGGGTGATCTATGTAATTTTTGACTTTGTGGATTATTTCTTTGCTTTCTATTATGACGGGTGGTTATGAAATGTAAGTCTGCAGAGGAGTGATCACAATACCATCGGACTGTGCATGTGTGCATCTAAAATGTAACTGGCAAGGAGCACTCAGTGGCCTATAATGCAAGCATCAAGTGCCTGTTTGTGTTCTTCAGCATTCCATGACGCGTCAAACTACCTTTAAGTAGAAGAGTTCTAATGGATATAGAACCAGTCCATCCTCACTAGGGTTACTAGGGTGCTGGAGCCTATCCCAGCTGTCTTGGGGCGAGAGGCGGGGTACACCCTGGACTGATCGCCAGCCAATCACAGGGCATATATAGACAAACAACCATTCACACTCACATTCATACCTATGGACAATTTGGAGTCACCTATTAACCTAGCATGGTTTTGGAATGTGGGAGGAAGAATCAAACCCAGGTCTTCCTGATCTCCTGACTGTGTGGGCTACAGGCTAACCACTTGTCCACCGTGCAGCTGATAATAATAATAATAATGATACATTTTATTTGTATAGCGCTTTTCAAAATACTCAAAGACACTTTACAGAAGAATGGAGTTGAATAATAGCAAGTCAACAGAGTAGAAGACACACCAAAATACAACATTCATTCGTTAATACAGAGTTAAAACATGAGAAAAAGCAAGGCGTGGCACAGCAGTCAGGTATAAAAAGTTAGATATTAAAAACAGATTTAAAGAGGTGGGTTTTTAGTTGTTTTTTTAAAAACTGGGAAGGTCGGAGCAAGCAAAGAGTTCCAGAGGTTGGGGGCAGCGATGGAGAAGGCTCTGTCTCCCCAGGTTAGTAGGTAGTAGATAGGTAGTCAATAAGCGTAAATCTTACCTGTCTCAATGGAGCCAATAAAGCCTATCATGAATCCTGCTGTGTGGTACAAAGGCAGGTTCAAATAGATGACGTCACTCGAAGAAACACCATTTGAAGCTAAAACAGCCAAAGCTATTAGGAGGCGGTTCTGATTGACCACTGCTGCTTTGGGCAGGCCTGAAACACAGTAAAAACACAAAAAACACATTAGCTTGATTTAAAGAATGGATTAATGATACTAAAGAACACATTCAAATACCTGTGGTCCCAGACGTATAAATATAAACGGCAGGACTTTTGAATGTGATGTTTGATCTGAGCGAGTGAGGAAGGGCAGCTTCTGATGCTTGGTCCACTTTATCAGAAAAGCTCTCAATTCCAGGCGTGTCACAGCTTTGGACCATCAGCAGCACGACGACACCCTGCTCTCTAAGAGAGGGCAAAACATCCTCTATCGCTTCTTTCAGCTCTGCAGGACATATACACACAGGCACTCACAAATGTGTACAGTTTGGGTTCATGTTGATATGAAGTGCAATTTTGTGTTTTCAGTCTGTACTAAAAACACCAAATGCACTATTTTTTTTAAAACGTGGACAAGGATTAAAATAATTTCTGTATGTAACTTGCAGATGAACGTGAATTGCTTTCCATTTCACAATGGCAAGCTGGATTTTGCAAAAATAGATGAAAGCTTCATTGGTCAGGGCAACACTTCTTTGACTTCACCAAGCTGACCTTAGCCTGAAGCTCAGGTTGACTTTTAAAAAATCAATACAAACACAGAAAACACCTGAAAAGGTCAAAGTGACCCGGAAATCACAATCTCACTATTAATTTTCTCACTATTAATGTGTGTGAAGGAGCGATATCGCAGATCCTTTCTTCCTGCAGCTGTCAGGCTGTACAACCAGCACTGCTCCCAATACTTCTACACCACTATGTACATCTCTGCAATACTTTGTTTCTTACATTCAGTATAGTTACTCCAGACTCCATTCACTGTGCAATATCTGATCAACCTCCATGTGCAATATTCATTCATTCATTCATTTTCTACCGCTTATCCTCACGAGGGTCGCAGCTGTCCCTTTCCCAGCTGTCTTCGGGCGAGAGGCGGGGTACACCCTGGACTGGTCGCCAGCCAATCACAGGACACATATAGACAAACAACCATTCACACTCACATTCATACCTATGGACAATTTGGAGTCGCCAATTAACCTAGCATGTTTTTGGAATGTGGGAGGAAACCGGAGTACCCGGAGAAAACCCACGCATGCACGGGGAGAACATGCAAACTCCACACAGAGATGGCCGAGGGTGGAATTGAACCCTGGTCTCCTAGCTGTAAGGTCTGCGCGTTGTGCCACCCACGTGCAATATTGAAGCTCTAAATGCACTATATGGAGTTCTATGTGAAGTATTTCTATAATGCCTCATATTAACTCACTAGCTAGATCTCAGACTGGTCATATAGTATCTCATCTCGTTTCATATTATCATGCATACTGTATTTGTATATAACTGGGTAAAACTGTTGATTTTGTTAATACTTGGGTTGTTTATATTGTTTATTTTTCTATATTGTGTATTTTGTACTGCTTAACTGATTCTGTACTCTTTTATACTTACTACTATACTGTACTCGCATATCTTATCTTAATTTCTAGAATATACAGTATTTTTTACTAGACTGCTAACTAGGCTAGCTATAATCAAAGAGCAAATCAGTACAAATTCATCCATTTTTATTGATATTATTATATTATATTATATTAAGGCGGCACGGCGGTTGAGTGGTTAGTGTGTAGACCTCACAGCTAGGGGGACCAGGGTTCTCTGTGTGGAGTTTGCATGTTCTCCCCGTGCATCCGTGGGTTTTCTCCGGGTACTCCGGTTTCCTCCCACATTCCAAAAACATGCTAGGTTAATTGGTGACTCCAAATTGTCCATAGGTACGAATGTGAGTGTGAATGGTTGTTTGTCTATATGTGCCCTGTGATTGGCCGTCGACCAGTCCAGGGTGTACCCTGCCTCTCGCCCGAAGACAGCTGGGATAGGCTCCAGCTGTCTTCGTGAGGAAAAAGCGGTAGAAAATGAATGAATGAATGAATGTATTTCTTGGGTTCAAGTAATCCGGTAGCAGCAAGGGAATAATACAGTGGAAGAGCCTCCAGCCATGTTGGAAAGATGCATACCTGAAGCTGCAATGAGCACCTTGGCCTTGCAGCAGTTGAAACAGTGCAGCAGAGACTTGGTGCGAATGTTGTGATTGAGCATAGCCACGGGGGAGCCCAGCTTAGCCAAGGCCAGCCAGGTAAACATGTAGGCGGGCTCGTTGGCCATGAACAAGGCCACGGTGTCCCCGGCTGTGTAGCTGGGGTGAGCATTGAGCGCGTTGGCTATCTTGTTGCTTTTCTTATCCGTCGACGCGTACGTATAACTCTCATTGTTATACACCACGAAAACTTTGTTGGGATGATCGGCGGTCTGCTCCAAAAAGCGGTCCAAAGCGAAGAAGAAGGGTCTCCTTCTGCGCCTCGACAGGAACCTCAGAAGAATCCTCAAAAGATCCCCGAAATTCAACAAATCTGCCCAAAGATAAGGAAAAAGCGTTTTGACACTGAATGCTATGAAGAGGCAAGTTGCAATAAAAGTTGAAATCAAGTACATCCACATGTTGTTGGATTGTTAAAATCCGCTAAAGGCTGCAAAAATGTGCCTCGCCCTACTGCGAAGCGGGGAATGTGGTAAATAAGGTTTTTGCCCAGAGGAGGGGAGGCGGGGCCTTTCCTCTGTAGGACCTTTAAGGGCATTCAACAGGTCAAATATCGGGATAATGGGCACTGATGCAATTAAAACACTGACTGCTTTACATTGGTTTTCAGGCACCTAACCTTGTAGAGCAGGGGTCTCAAACATGCGACCCGCGGGCCAAATGTGGCCCGCAGGACACTAGTTTGAGGCCCCCGCCTTGATATGAAAGTTTAATGTTAGTGCGGCCCACGCAAGTTTGATATGGATGCTGTATGGTATCATGTACCCAGAAAAAATTATTAAGTTTGATTAATGTTCATGTTAAAGGTTAAATAACTGTTATCCTCCCTATCCGTGTGGAAGTGGTAAGTTTTTGGCTTTTTAAGTTTAAAGGAAATAACTTGGAGGCTACCGTTTAGGTCGCTAGCTCTCTAGTTTGCGAGTTAGCATGTGTCTCAAGACCCTGCAGTTGCGCAATATGTTATAAATAAAAATAGTATAAATGTGACTATAGTCCCAGGTGATACCATACATCTCATGTATGCATGATTTTACAACATGCTGTGGAAGGAGCAACTGGAATTTAAAAAAGCAACTAGTTTTCCTTGTATGTGCTGTAAGCGGTAGAGGTCTCGCCATATGTCCCTGTTCCAGCCTAGCTCATTAGTAGCACCAATTGTTATAACTTTATAAAAAATTAAAAAAGCAATTTCAATTAGCCTTGAAACCCTGCAGGGTTCGCCCTTTCCTTTGTTTCCGTTCCTACTTGACTGCTTTAGCAGAAAAAACAGAAACACCCTCTTAGTAAAAATGAAACAAAGCAGACTTTTATCTTAACCCAAAACATGCAAATATGTAACATTTCATTTCATTCTTGGTCTTATTGAACCATACCATTTGAAGTACAGTATATTTGTATACACACACACACACACACATATATATATATACGTATATATGTGTACGTATATATATATATATTCATTCATTTTCTACCGCTCATCCTCACGAGGGTCGCGGGAGTGCTGGAGCCTATCCCAGCTGTCTTCGGGCATGGTATACCCTGGACTGGTTGCCAGCCAATCACAGCTATATATTATATACACATATATACAGTAATAAAGTTGGTGTGAGATTGACAGGTGCACAAGACAGGGTTGGATTGTAGCGATTGATCGATTGCTATGGCGACCCCTGAAGGGAAAAGCCAAAAAAGAAAGAAGATACAGTAATAAAATTGTAATACAGTAATAAAGAGACCAGACATTTTCATTCTTACAGTGCACTTTAGTAGTATCAATGTGTTCTATTGGGAAAGATACTGTATATGAATATAGATATCGAATGTAGAAATGCATGCTGTGAGAACCCGTTAATACGGATTGCTGTTGATTATGTCATCACTGTGATTACGTCAATGCTTTAGAAGAGCAGATATGATGATAACACGGCGAGGTAGTTTTGTTTATTGGACTCTGAGCTGATAGGATTCCACTCATACTGTATTTAAATGACATTTCACCCAAATCAATGCATGAAATAAACTCAAGTAAGAGGAGAATGTTTTGGTCTTGAAAGGTCACCATCAGCCAACAAGAACTTACTAGGCCACATGACTGACTCAAGTAATCAGAGCAGCTCATTTTGGTCATATTTATTTATTGATAATGATTTTGGAGGCTCTTTTGTTGTGTTTGTAGTCTAAACCCTACAGGGGATTATCTGTAAGGTAAATAGTGTGGGTCCATTATGTGGCAATGTATGTGTGGTCTGATGTTGTATTTGCTCATTGTTTGTTAGTTTAAGCTTAAGCAAGAAGAACCCATTAAAAGGTTCAAAGTGCAGTCCTAATGAAACCATTCACACCTGCTCAACAGTGCAAATGGTCTTGTCCGTTTATACAAGACCTCTTCTGAAAGTAGCCTGATAAATGAATAATGAGTGCGTGCAAATTGTTTATTTCTTTATATATTTTGGGGGATAGTTTGTCCAACTGACTTGTAATGAAAGTGGCTTTCCCGCTTCCATAATCGGTGCAGTATAGTAGCTCTACTCAAGTGGCCGCCCTTATATGTTATCAGACCATCTTACAGATTTAGCTCTGAATTAGGGAAAGTAGAGAAGAAGTAACATTTTTTTCCAGCAGATTCCTAAAAAAAACAGTGCCTTGTCTCTTGTGATATAGAGGATCTTTGGCAGGCAGGTTTGCAGTACAGTATTCTCACGTTTATCCGGTCAATTAATTCCACCTGAGCATAATGTGTGAATTTCCACAAAGTAGGATTCCTTATAAATGGAATATTTTTGTAATTAGGGCAGAGAAAACCTGTTTACTACATTCTAAAAACATTCTTAGAACCTTCTGACAATAACACTTCACAGTACATTCATTCATTCATTTTCTACCGCTTTTTCCTCACGAGGGTCGCGGGGGTGCTGGAGCCTATCCCAGCTGTCTTTGGGCGAGAGGCGGGGTACACCCTGGACTGGTGGCCAGCCAATCACAGGGCACTTCACAGTACATAATACACTTAAATAGCAAGCCATTTAAGACACACAGTGGTCTGAAAAAGTTTGGCCACTCCTGATCTTTTTCCTTTTTAAATCACTGGTTGTTGGGATCAGCCATTTCAGTTAAATATATCATATAGCAAACAAACGCAGTGATAGATGAGAAGTGAAAGGAATTTTATAAGATTTACAGAAAGTGTGCAATAATTATTTAAACAAAAGTAGGCAGGTGCCTAAATTTGGGCACCCCAAGAAAATAAAAAAAGACATCAATATTTAGTAGATCCTCCTTTTGCATAAATATCTGTCCCCAGTCTGTCTTCGGGCTTGTCGGAGATGTTTGTCCGGTGCGTGGATGGTGCGGTGTTGGTTCTTTGGGCGGGAGAGTGGTTGGGCTCCCGGTGGTTAAACCTGAGTTGCTTCCATGGTAAGCAAACTCCTTCTTACAGAGAAAATTAATTTTTGAGAACTACATTTCCCATTCATTGTACCGGCACCTCTCACATGCTTCTCCTTTTAGCTCCTTTTAGTGATGTAAAATGATGTACTACATATAACTGCAATTAATTAATTATAATTGATGCTATAATTTGCCACTCCTAGTGTTGCCTTTGTGTTTTAATTACAGTACATGATTGTATATTGCACTAGAAGTCACCTGGTTTTTAGCAAGTCAAAGTCAATAACCTTGTATTTTACATTTTGTGTGTAACTTTACAGCAGACATTCATTGCCATCTACTGCCTCATTCTTGTCAGAGCACATGCAGTTAATTGCACAAGGCTCTAGGCACACAAACAAACAGTTCAGCCTTAGTGGTGAATGTCTACGCTTGTTATCCCATTTGACCATTGAACCAAAAGATGCTGTTGGGATTCGATGCCTCCTCACCACATGTCTGCTGAACTTTGGGCATCAGTCAGAAGTTTTTTTTTAGAGGGTAAAGTAATATCAGCAGTTACCGAGGTCTGTAGGTTGTGAAACTCAAGTGAGCACAGTCCAGTCAAGCATGTGGTGACAGCACCTGCACTGTTGAGTTATCTACAACACTTCGATTGTGCTAACTCCACCCCCTTTTTTTTGTTTAACCATTTGCTACACTCTTTGCTACACATTCTTGTGCTAACAACATTGCACTAAATAGTGCCAATATCTTGCTATTCATATGCTTTTAGAAGACAAATTGGTTCATTGCACAACAGCATTTTTTTTAAATACATGCAGCAAACTAAAGTACTTCATTCCCATTCAGGTTTTAAAGTTCTTTCAGTTTTGATGCGTATGTGAATGTCCCAACCAAACCTCTTCCTTTTTACTGGCCATTGACACTACCACAGATATATATTAAATATGTATTATTGTGGCGGTAGATTAAAGTGGTGAAGAAATGCACTGCATCATACTGGTGGATTACATGCTTTTTATGTTTGTGGGACATACATACTGCGGTTTGTGGCAGATGACCATTAATATCTTAAACATGATCCCGGGTGAGAAATCCCTACTAAAAACAGGACACTTGCAGCAGCCGTGCAAAACTGGAACTCAACTCTGAAACCCTAATGTCATTTTCTGTCCAACTCAATTTCATGTTCATTCATTCATTCATTTTCTACCGCTTTTCCTCACGAGGGTTGCGGGGGGTGCTGGAGCCTATCCCAGTTGTCCTCGGGCGTGAGGCGGGGTACACCCTGGACTGGTGGCCAGCCAATCACAGGGCACATATAGACAAACAACCATTCACACTCACATTCATACCTATGGACAATTTGGAGTCGACAATTAACCTAGCATGTTTTTGGAATGTGGGAGGAAACCGGAGTACCCAAAGAAAACCCACACATGCACATGCAAACTCCACACAAAGATGGCCGAGGGTGGCTCTTTCATGTTGTTTTGTAATTTTTTTTGTCTTGTCTACCCCAGAGCCTTTTTGCCATACCTGAAGTATTCCCTCACTCATATGTGTTGCTAATAACAGGACAGGATTATACAGCATATACTGATTGGGGTAGAAATGTATGCTTAATTCTACTTCTACTAGGAGGGTTGTTGACTTAGTGCTCGGGTGGTTGAGATAATGATGAGTTGTCATGTTGTCAAAGTAGACCAAATACACATTGCGCAATACTCAATGGGTGTCTGCATCATTTGAGGATTGGTTTGGAGGCCTATATAAACGGCCAAAAAAGGTCAGCTTTGTTAGTCCAGTGAAGGGCGTCATGCCATGTCTATCACTTGAACAACGTCTGCGGGCGGTGGGTATGGTAGAGACTGGTTTGAGTGACAGTGATATAGCAACGCATATGGGCTGGTCCCAGTCCACAATCAGAAACCTGCATGAACGCCACAACACGACAGGCTGTGTTGATGATAGACCGGGTCCAAGGGAAGTGACAAGTCCTGACCAGGATCGTTACATCCGATTGCAACACCTGCGTGACCGCGTTCGCCATGCCAGTCGTACAGCATGGGAAACAGCCCACATCGAAAATTTTAATAAGGCGAAAAGGATTGTAGTTCTACTTTAACTGTGTTATTATGAGCAATGGGGTGTTGCGTTCAAAGACAACATGTAACTTACGTAAGTTAGATTCACATGTTTTAGGTTTATTTTTTTCTGTTAACTTCGACCACACATATGCGCATAATGAAGTGAATGTGGCAGTGATGTTATTAGTGTCCCTGAATGCATCTCCCAGCCGTCTATAGTGACAATGAAGAAGTGTTATTTGGAGCCACTTTATGTGTTACTGAAAAATGTAACGGCGTTAAGATAAACAGCATTACTAACGCCGTTACTTTTTTTCTCATCACTGGTTGCAACAGTGACTTGTGAGGATAAGTGGTAGAAAATGAATGAATGAATGAATGGTCTTAATAAAGTCTTAAATTTGATCTGTTGAAATGTGCAGCTTTTCAGAAGAAAGCAGGCAGTATTGGAGAGAGGTAGCAGTTTCCTGTGTGTTTGGCCATGTGCCTGCTGTGCCCATGTTGAGTTGCTAGTGATCAATATAAAAGAATTGCAAGGCTGAGAGGATGGTGGTTGAAATGGCATACGACATCACAGCATACAGTAAGACCTCATTATGCATACATCATGCATTTTTCATGGAGACTTGATGTAGCTCTTTGGACATTATAGGTGAGAACATTTAGCAGCAAGTTGCATGACTGCTCCCTTGGATTTTTCTTTCACAGTTTGTCCGTATACCTCCGGTTTCCTCCCACATTCCAAAAACATGCTAGGTTAATTGGCGACTCCAAATTGTCCATAGGTATGAATGTGAGTGTGAATGGTTGTTTGTCTATATGTGCCCTGTGATTGGCTGGCGACCAGTCCAGGGTGTACCTGAAAACAGCTGGGATAGGCTCCAGCACCCCTGCGACCCTCGTGAGGATAAGTGGTAGAAAATGAATGAATGAATGAGTTTGTCCATACTGCCATTGGGACTGTGTTTATTTCTTATACATTTATGAGGACAATAGTTTATAGTACAAACTATTTTATTTGTATGTTTTATGGATCACATCGCCCCGTACACAAAATAATCTCTTCATGGTGAATATCTTTAGCCGGATCCGAGGTGTTAAGTGTGTTGATCTAATGTGTTTTTTTAAATACAGTATTTGCAGTACTAATGGATTTGGAATTATCACATCTGATTTGGACTGCAGTACAATGATCCAATTGTTTGTTTACAGTATGTGTTGAATAAATATTAATTAATCTTACTTCCAAGTGGTTAGCCATTCTTTTCCTCAGAACAATTACAGTAAAGTAAAATATAATGATACATTTAGTTGCATTAATTAATTAATTAATTATTGGTGCAAAAATTATTCCAGTCATTAATTACTACCTATGTAATGTTAAAATAAATACGCACTTTCAGACAGTCTCCTTTTCTGTAACAATTCTCCTTGTCCAAGTAATGATTCTTGCAACATTTTCAGACGCTCTCCTTGGAAACCTTTAGCGCCAGTAGGCCACTAGATAAGAATTTGCTGGTGTAAGGGATTGTGTTTCAGAAATGCTTCTTTCCTCAAGTCACGTTGCCGCACAACCTGAAGAGGACCAATGGTTCTGCAGCCACGTCGGCGCGCCGCTATAAAAGCGGAGGTGCGCGCACTGACTTCTGCATTCTAAAAAGGAGCTTGGAGGATCGCTATATCCACCATTAGACTCACCCTTATCCACCATTGGCTATCATGCTGCGAGTGAGGTGCCTGAGAGGAGGGAGCAGGGGGGCCGAAGCCGCCCATCTGATCGGAGCCATGGTTTGTATTTTGCTTTAAAAAATTCCTAAAGGAAATAGTTAGTCATAGTGTCATCATCTACGTGAAGTAAATTGCCTGATCACGACTGGTTTATTGCACTTAGACGTCATTTTTTGGATGTGATGTGACTATATGCGGCCGTTTGAGCGTGTTGCTGAGTGACAGAGAACAGTTGTGGCGCACAGATGCGCTCGCAAACTCAGTGACACCGGAGCTGACGCTGAGCCAGCAAGACGCTATAAAGTTTAACTGCGGATAGATAAGGACTATTCTAACACGTGTACTTTGGCATGGGTCCCGTTTTACCCAGCATTCATAATCACATAATCCAAAAACACTATTTCACTATCATATTCTGCATGGATGTGCCGACAACACCGAGAAAAATGATTTAGAGTCGCAGCATTTTGGGTTCAAATCCCAATTGTGGAAACTTTATAGTTACCTAACCAGTATGTTAATCGATTCATCTGAATAATTTGTGAAACTACAAACATTACACTCTTTTTCAGTGTCAAACACATTTGAGACTGATATTGAGGATACATTTGATTCCGATTATTAATTGATTCACAATTGACACAATTTTTTAAAATCAGTGTCTTAAAGTTTAAGTCCCAAATGTAAACTTCGCACATTTTTTTCAAGTTAACATAGTTTGCCTAACATTTGTCTGAACATGGTTGACAGTTAATTCACATTGAGAAGGAATGTGATGAAAAACATGGACATCACAAAAAAAATCCTAAAACCTCAACTCTCTAGATGTTTATTTTATCAGACATTTTTATCCACCCACTGCCTTCACAAAATCAACTTGTTGGAGTACTTCAGGTTGATCAGGTATATCTAGTCTATTCGCATGGCAAACACCATTTCCAGTGCCATATAATGTTCTTTTCGTGGCAACATTTCCACAATGTGTCGTTATAATTACTAAATAAATTAATAAATTACAACCAATCAAGGACACTTTTTTCATATATTGCAAATACATCGCTCATCGAAAGAGTGCAAAGTTGATTTCCCCTTTTATAACTTGTCATTTGCAGCTACTTTCAGAAATAAACAATAGAAATGCGACCGTGCACTAGCTTAATAAGCATGCTAGCTTCTACTTAAAAGAGTTAGCATCACATAAATACTGTTATACAAATAACGTTGCGCCGAAATTCGAACCTGGTACTTGAAGTAGCTAACTTGTTATCTTCTTAGTTATATCAAGCCAGCATACCATCACGAAAACACAACATGTTGATCATGCTAGCTGGTCTGTGCTGTTTTTTTCAGTAGGGTAGTTAGCATTTCCCGCCTTTTTTATCCAACAGTACCAATGTAGCTCAAAAACTAGTGAACTACTTATACATTGGTACTGTTGGATAAAAAAGGCGACAGTACCCATGTATACTTACACATGGGTACTGTCGGATAAAAAAGGCGACAGTACCAATGTATAAGTAGTTCACTAGTTTTTGAGCTACATTGGTACTATTGGATAAAAAAGGCGGGAAATGCTAACTACCCTAGCTGGTCTATGCTGTTTTTTTCAGTAGGGTAGTTAGCATTTCCCGCCTTTTTTATCCAACAGTACCAATGTAGCTCAAAAACTAGTGAGCTACTTATACATTGGTTACTTAGAAGAGAAAGATTTTTCAGTAGGGTATGCTAAATGCTAACTACCCTACTGAAAAAAACAGCATAGACCAGCTTGCATGATCAACATGTTGTGTTTTCGTGATGGTATGCTGGCTTGATATAACTATCAACTGTATCCAACAGTACCAATGTATGTATAAGTAGCTCACTGGTTTTTGAGCTACGTTGGTACTGTTGGATAAAAAAGGTGGGAAACTACCCTGCTGAAAAAAAACCAGCATAGACCAGCTACTAGCATGACCAGCACATGTTGTGGTTTTGTGCTGGTATGATGGTCTGGAGACCAGCTACTAGCATGACTAGCATGTGTTGTGTTTTCGTGATGGGATGCTGGTCAAGTGGACAAAAGACCCTCCGACGACAGATATAAACACACAGCAGGAGTCCAGCAACAACTTAATGTTACCGTGTTACCAGGAGAACTTTGACAACTTCGTTTTGTTCTTCTTCTGTTATTGTCTATATAAGCATGCACAGTAACAAAAAGTTATACCGTTATAAATGGAATGCACATATACACTATTAATATAGAAAAGTGCCTTGATTAAATGAAAAAAATCAAAAACCCTCATGCCCGGCTTCCGTTTTTTTAACCAAACAAACGAACCTTTCACCTAAACATTTAGGTTCACCCATAAACATTAATTAGGCCATTTAGATTAAATGCTGTTTGGTGGATGAATATGACAGGTTTAAAGCATTTTCAAGCATAAAAATTCCGACGATGCATTCAAAGATTATGTAGCATTCAACCCTGGTCACTGGGTGTCAGCAATATTACTGTAATATTGAGTGAGACACACACACACAGACACAGTCTAGACTTGATTGCCAAAACAACCGTCTTTTATTGCAGGTTTGAATTATCACACAACAGGCACAAAAATCAATAATAAAAACACGGGTTACTGTTGTGGCCGTAACCCACAAGTTAAAACTCAACTCTGAATCCCCGATATCACTTCCTGTCTTACTGCAGCAACACACACCAACACGAGTCGTATTTGCTATGTCTTAAATGGCTTATTTACTTCTATAATGTCTACTATATTGGGTAATATGAGTGTAAAGGTGACTATAGGGGTGTTATATCATGTTTAAAGGGCTCTAGTAATTATTAAAAAATATATTTCAAAGGTCGTAAACAGGTTTTATATATATGAAAGTATGCCATTTTAAATAAGGAATCCTATTTTGCTAAAATTCAATGTCCCGAAAGCAATGGACTGCGATAAACGAGAGATTACTGTACGTATATGTGATTCTTAAAGTGCTCTACTGTGTGTGTTCCACCAAGCTGGGCCGTGCGGCGACTGGATGGGTGCATAGGGCTTTCCAGAGCACCTCCAGTGCTGCAGCTGCTCAAACACAGCCGGCGGTTGAAGACGACCATGTTACTGACCCTGCACAGCATGACTGTCCTGTTTCCAGCTACAATGAATGGGACCCGCTTGAGGAGGTCATTGTGGGCCGTGCTGAAAATGCCCGCGTACCTCCCTTCACTGTGGAAGTAAAAGTAAGCTCTAAAATACACTCATTAGGCACACATGCAAACTGAGAGCTGCTATAGTACCACGAGTACCAACTTAGGCCATGATAATAAACATTTTAACCTGGAAAAAAAAAAGATCAGAACAAACTAAAATAATTTTGCAGCTCCTTTTATTGATGTTGTGGCTGGTGAATGTAGACTTTGGGTAAAACAAGACTGAAATGTTCTTCCCTGCCAGGCTAACACATATGAGAAGTACTGGTCCTTCTACCAGAAGTACGGGGGCCAATCCTTTCCTGCGGACCACTTAAAAAAAGCTGTTGCTGAGATTGAAGAAATGTGCAATATTCTGCGTCACGAGGGCGTCAACGTGAGGAGGCCAGAGCCTATCGATTGGTCGCTGGAATATAAAACTCCAGACTTCCAGTCATCAGGTAAAGAAAACATGCATGTCTAATTTACCAGTATGTAAGACTAGTTGTGAAGGATGGTATTTCTGTTTTGTAGGCATGTATGCTGCCATGCCCCGAGATATCCTCATGGTGGTTGGGAATGAGATCATCGAGGCTCCAATGGCGTGGAGGGCTCGCTTCTTCGAGTACAGAGCATACCGACCTTTAATCAAGGAGTATTTCAAAAAAGGTGCTAAATGGACCACTGCTCCAAAACCTACTATGGCTGATGAGCTGTATGACCAGGTGAGCTTTTATTTTAACACAGAACCACCTTTCATTCTCTTAACGTTTGAATAACCCCAAATTCCATCTCCTTTAGGAGTACCCGATTCGCACGGTGGAGGACAGACACAAGCTGGCTGCTCAGGGCAAATTTGTGACCACGGAGCATGAGCCCTGCTTTGACGCTGCTGATTTCATCCGTGCAGGGAAGGACCTCTTTGTCCAGAGAAGTCAGGTATAGAGTATGGACACACCTCAAGTAACTGTACTTGATTGCGTGAAGTCATGCGGGTTCATTGCAGTGTGACGTGTAATATGTTGATGGAAAGATTAGATCAATGCAAAGGTTTGCTACCGTTGAACTTTAACCTTTCACTATAAATTAAGGAGTAACAGTTTAGTCAGGTAACATCTGGAAAAGCGCAGTAAGTCATTTGTTAAAATACTTCACAACTGACATTACTAACATTACAGTAGTTAATGAAGAACGAACAACGATTCATTAGTTCTTCATTAGTTCCTCAGTAAGAACTGTATTTTTGTGTAGTTATACCCTTTAAAAAAGGCAGGCCAGCAACACTTGAATACAATTATCTGTGTAATGGGAATGGTTTTATTTCATTTGAACATGCATCAGATTACAATTGAGTGCATCACATAATCGGTTCATAGTTCCACATGTCCAAAAGGAGTAGGAAGAAGCAAAGCTTATGTGTTCATTCACCACAGGAGATATGTCATGTTACACATATCGTTATTGGCTCTTATCGGTATCGGAAATTGAGTGTTGGACAATATCGATATCAACAAAAAAAGTCAATATTGGACATCCCTAGTTTTTAATAAGTCGTTTTGACTACTTACCATTATATTTGTGATAAAGGAGTTACCTTACTTGATTTTCAGTATGTTCAGTATGTAATAATGGTAATGGTTTTATTTCATTTGAACATGCATCAGATTACAATTGAGTGCATCCCATAATCAGTTCACAGTTCCACATCTCCAAAAGGAGTAGGAAGAAGCAAAGCTTATTAAATCCTACCCCTCCATCTGGTACTTTTACAATCACTAACTGTTACATTTGTTCACTTCCTGCTTTCCATAAGGTGTGGACTATAAAATCGATTCAGGACAATATGAAAAACAGTGCAATCATGTTGGGACCTTTGCCTAATTCCACTGTCACCACTGAGCACATTCACTCAAATGGAACCTCCAAAAGTTGAGCATCTTTATCCCCCAGGTTACAAACTACATGGGAATCGAGTGGATGCGCCGTCACCTGGCCCCAGACTACAAGATCCACATCATCTCGTTCAAAGACCCTAACCCCATGCACATCGATGCAACTTTCAACATCATTGGACCAGGGCTGGTACTGTCAAACCCTGATCGTCCATGTCGTCAGGTAACCAACAAAAAACACCCCTTCTGCAGCTTTTTGGAAGATCTAAGATGGTTGATTCAGCATGCATCATTCAAAATGGAACAATGTCTTTTTTGTTAGATCGACATGTTCAGGAAGGCTGGCTGGACTGTTGTGAAACCTCCAACACCTCTGATTCCCGATGGTAACTAAATGCCTCAAAATATATTTTACATTCCCTAATAAACGTGTTCATGTGGTGTGTACGCGTGTATAGACCACCCTCTCTGGATGTCATCCAAATGGTTGTCTATGAATGTTCTGATGCTGGATGAGAAGCGTGTCATGGTCGATGCCAATGAAGCCACCATTCAGAAAATGTTTGAGAACCTCGGTGAGTATACCAGTTAGTGTCAATATACAGATGAGCCCAGTATGAGTAATATGTCATCATGTTGGGCTGCTTTTTTTTTTTTTAATGCAGGTATAAAGACCATAAAGGTGAACATTCGCCATGCCAACTCGCTGGGTGGCGGCTTCCACTGCTGGACAACTGATGTCCGCCGCCGTGGTACACTGCAGTCCTACTTCCACTAGCCTGGCCAGAAACAGACAGTTTTTATTGAGCTTTAAAAAGATTAAAGCCTCTGTCCGGAATTGTAATTTCACTGCAAAGTTTGGATCTATTACCTAGTGTGTCTAACCACATTAGATTAACAACATCTTTTATTTACAAGAAAATTGCATGTGAGTGTTCAATGAGTGAAAATTATGCTCATTTACAAAAAAAGTTGTTTTCCGGATTGGGTCTTTATTACCTTAATGAACAGGAATGTATTGTTTTGGTTTGACATCGCTGTGCATTACAGTGCCTTTGCAGACAGCTTTGTTTTGATTTACACTAACCAAATACTTTATTAGATACACTTTAATACGATCTCACACATTGACTCTCTTGATACAAAGATAATGGTATTCATTGAATTTTTTGAGGTTATAGTTTGTGTTGGTATTGATAACCGATAGCAAAATTGATGCATTGAATAGTGTACCTAATAAAGTGTCCATTGGGTGTGTATGCTTAGTAGCGACAAATGAATATCACGATCCCTTCCCTTCAATCAACCATCTCAATATTAACTGCATTTCTGGCCTGGCTATTGTTTTCATCATCATTATGAGGACAAGGTACAGTTTGGTATGTGAATGTCATCAAACTAGGGCACAGGAGGAAGGGTACCACCTTCTTTTCAGAAACCACACTTCTGTCTTTTTCCAAAGTATTTTATACCTTAAGAAATGTCTTAAAAGTTGTTAAGTAGGTCATTAAACATGAATAATTTCTTTTCACTGGAACATTATTTTGTAAAGATTTTAATAGATTGGACAAAGTTCTATTTATATTTGTCTTTTTTTTCATTATTGGATTTCCCGACAATTCATGTTTTTATATATTTACAGTCCATATCAGATATTGTATACCTTTTGCCTCTGCTGTTTTCTCTTGTCGCAAAACTGGGCCAGTTACGTGCTGCAAGTCATTCTCACTGAAACACTTGGCTGTTTTTGTTTGCACAGCAGAAATGCCTACAGAATGAGGAGAGAAATGCGTTATTTTGTAATTCCTTTGTTGCATTTGCAGTAGGATACAGTAAAAGTGTGTGCATGTGTTTGCCTCCTGATGTCTGCTGTGACTGGAGGGCAGTTATGAGGAAAGGAAGTGCTGTTTTGTATTGTGCAACATTAATAAATGTAATTTTAAAAAATTATAATGTTTGTCATTTTGTGACTCAGTTTATCATTCAGTGCCGCTTATCCTCACTAGTGTCGCCGGGGTATGCTGGAGTCTATCCCAGCTTTCTTTGGGTGAGAGGACTGGTCGCCAGCCAATCACAGTGCACATATGGACAAACAACCATTCACACTCACATTCATGAGTTGCCAGTTAACCTAACATGAATGTTTTTGGAATGTGGGAGGAAAACGGAGTACCCGGAGAAAACCCACGCACACATGGGAAGAACATGCAAACTCCACACAGAGATGCCAAGCGGAGAATCAAACCCAGGTCTTAGGGATCTCCCATTAAGCGTTATTTGTGTGAAAAATCACTGACATTCTTTGGACACATAAGTCACATAGTTTGCTTGATAAAATGTAACAGTTTACCTTCTCTAAGGTACAAGACTGAACCTGATGTACCGAAGAAGGAATTTGGAACAATGTAATCTATTTAGATACAAGAGCTCAGCAAATAATATTGACGAATATATTGGCGGGTTGTGCAATGTCGAAAGATATGTCACAGATTTTTATGTATGTAATCTATGTACATACACCAAAACATGGAGTTGTTGAGCAAATTGTACTAGTATTACCGTATTTTCTGCACTAAACGTCACACTTTTTGACTTGGTTTGGCTATCAACTCCTTAGTAGAAGTTGAGCAGTGTTTAGGGTCATTGTGTTGTTGGAAGTCTGCAACTTTGTCACTGATTCTTCAGCATTGTTGCTAAGAATCTGCAGATACTGACTGGAATCCATGCGACCTTCAACTTGAACAAGATTTCCAGTACCTGCACTGGCCACACAGCACCACAGCATGATGGAACCACCACCAAATGTTACTGTGGGTAGCAAGTGTTTGTCTTGGAATGCTGTGTTCTTCACCCACCATGCTACGTCCTAATAACTCCATTTTAGTTTCATCAGTCCACAGCACCTTATTCCAAGATGAAGCTTGTCCAAATGTGCTTTAGCATACCTCAAGCGTGCCTCAATTGGCATGCCTCAAAGTGCACTGAATAGTTGAACAATGCACAGGGACACCATCAGTGGGTGAAGGGTCTTGCCCCAAATCAGATTAATGTAGTATCTCATCACTTGGTTTATGAATAAATATGTCAAATTGTAAAGAGCCTTTGTGGACACTCTATATGTTTCATAGTTCATGACATATTATTGATAAATAATAACAAAATAACATGTTTACAACACAACAGAAACATTAGAAAGAGAATATTTTTTGTTTTATTTCAAAGCCAAAATGTCCTCCAATTCTGGAACGAGCCAGTACTGTTATCAAACCGCTCTTGTTGAGTCATTCTTATGAGGGTGAAAGGTCAGCCATAGTGGAAGGAGAAGGGTTTAAGTATCTCAGAAGCTCAGAAGTACTTTGGTACCTTGCTGCATATAGTTATTTATTATGTATCTAGTGAAAGACAAGGTCATTGCTTTGTGTTTCCATTACATAATGATAATAATTAAGGCAGGGCACTGTAAACGTAGGTATTCTGATGATGGTGATATAGAATTTACAGTATATAGTATATGTGTGCTTATATGATGGGTGATATATTGCAGAATGTTGCATATTATGACAAAACAAAAGCAAATGTTACCTAATAAAATGTGGTATACAGTAAGGTTAAACAGTGACGTCATTACTGCATGATGTTAGAAGGTTGCATGCATTTGATTTCATTGTATAGAATACAATGACAATAAAGGCGATTCTGATTGTTGCGTGTTGCTGACATCTACTTGTAAAATGGAGCGACTGCACCTCAAGATATAAATGAGAATCTACTTATTAAAACATTATCAGTGAACAAAATCTAGAGGGGACAAAAAAGTGCCTGCATGTTTTTTTTTAAGTTTTTTACGGGTATTCTGACTTTGCCCCACATCCCAGGAATAGACCCTAAATCAGGGGTCTCAAACACGCGGCCCGCAGAACACTAGTTTGAGGCCCCCGCCTTGATATGAAAGTTTAATGTTAGTGCGGCCCGCGCAAGTTTGATATGGATGCTGTATGGTATAAAAATTATTACGTTTGATTAATGTTCATGTTAAAGGTTAAATAATTGTTAACAGTTATCCTCCCTATCCGTGTGGAAGTGGTAAGTTTTTGGCTTTTTAAGTTTAAAGGAAATAACTTTAGGCTACCGTTTAGGTCGCTAGCATTCTAGTTTGCGAGTTAGCATGTGTCTCAAGACCCTGCAGTAGCGCAATATGTTGTAAATAAAAAAAAGAGTATAAATGTGACTATAGTCGTATTTTGTCATGTCTGCAGGGCTCTGATAATGCTTTGTTCATTTTAATCAGAAAAAAATAATTTGTCTACCCACCAACTATATGTGGTTTCTTAAGTTTTTATTATTTGCCAATTTATTATTATTATTATATTTATTTATTACGGATTGATTAATTTTTTTTATTCTTGATTTGTTTATTTATTTTTCATCTTACTTTGTGTAGAAAAATAAAAATTAAGATATTTGAGAACAGTGGAATGTTTTATCAGAGCTTTTCTTGTAGAAAATCGGAACCAAAGCAAAGTTTATTCATTTTTCTGTTTTTAATAAATGCGTTTATTTTTTTTTGGAAAACCCAGTCTCACTCAGACCCGAGCTCCAGTGGCCCCCAGGTAAATTGAGTTTGAGACCCCTGCTCTAAATTGTCCATCAATGACAAGTGAGCATGAACAGTTGTTTGTCTATATCTGTGTTAAACCCACCCACCCGAGGGTGGAATCGAACTCGGGTCTCCTAGCTGTGTGGCCTGCACGCTAACCAACCACCAGCCAGTAACTGAAATCCAATTCTAGATAATGGATGCTAATGTGGCCAGAGCTTTTAGCTCATTGGCTAGCGCTGCTTCACTCAACTCTCATTGGTGGGGATGTGTGGTGGTCGGTTCGAGCCCAGCGTGTGCCCACACTGTACTGTGTGAATGACCACTGGCAGGTGCAGCAGAATTGTTGCCGGGCAGAATTGGCAGTCATTTGTGCCCCCAAGCGCAATAAAGAATGAGTATATGTAAGCCATACACTACTAAAGTTCCTCATTCTATTCCTTGCTGCAGCACATTGTTTTATTTTCCTAAACCCAATTAACCTTTCCAGACCTTGCTGTGGCAGCACGTTTCCAAAACAGCTCGCTAGCAGCGGACACAGACACATCCCGACTATGCTCGGCACTCTGACATTCGGTGCAAGCACGCGGCCTATTTGAGTGCCTCACCTTCATCACAATGCGGCCTGGCTTAGCCAATGACGGGGTGAACGCTATCAGGTTGCAGCTGTGGCCCGTGACAAGGCCTGTGCATCCTAATCCTAAAAACCATGGCACAGTAAAACTTCAGGATTGGGGGGGTGAGCAAGAGTGCATCATCAAAGATAGTGAAGAAGTCACTCAGCTTCTTTCTTATTCACAGCTGTTGTGTACACTCTAAAAAGTAATTCAGAGTATCTGTTGACACTACTTGATTTAATACATAATACATGCAATGTAAAATATGTAATTAGATAAGGGCGGCACGGCGGTCTAGTGGTTAGCGTGCAGACCTCACAGCTAGGAGACCAGGGTCCAATTCCACCCTCGGCCATCTCTGTGTGGAGTTTGCATGTTCTCCGGGTTTTCTCCGGGTACTCCGGTTTCCTCCCACATTCCAAAAACATGCTAGGTTAATTGGCGACTCCAAATTGTCCATAGGTATGAATGTGAGTGTGAATGGTTGTTTGTCTATATGTGCCCTGTGGTTGGCTGGCGACCAGTCCAGGGTGTACCCCGCCTCACGCCCGAAGACAGTTGGGATAGGCTCCAGCACCCCCGGCGAACATCGTGAGGAAAAGCGGTAGAAAATGAATGAATGATTTAGATAAGCTTTCTAAGTTGCTAACTTTATTTTTTTAAGTTATGTTCAAATAATAATGTTGGCTATTACATGAACTTAATTTAGCATGTCATATACACTCAAATTTTATTGTTGGTAAGCTTAAAACAAAATTCAAGTTGCCATGACCTAATAAAATTAGCTTGGTAACATAATACACACACACACATGTGTATATATATATATATACACACACACACACACACACATGTGTACATACAGTACAGTAAAAATGAAACCAATCGAGCGGTTGACAGACATATTCAGAAATGTTTCTATATGTCAAAAGTTATAATGTTATGAGAATAGATTTTAGTTAAAAAGCCCATAATTTACATGATTTGTGTCACTGATCATGTTCAGCTTTGGGCGTTGTTTTGTCCTACTGCGTTCGGCGGTCAGTAAACGCACCGCAGTGCGCCACCGTTGCTTCGGTTGAGCTATTTATTTCTCCTCTGACGCTTTACTGAGCCTCATCTACCATCTCCCTGAGTTGATGCTGTGCGTGAATGCAGAGGTGAGCTTTTGGTTCCTTTGTGGGAGCTGTACAGTTGTTTGTGCACCTTTTCACTCAGTGAGGCTCCTTTGTTCATTGGTGCTAACATTAGCATTCAAGCTAACTGACCAACTATTTTTTCAGTAAGCGTCATATTTACTTAATTTCCTTGTTCATTTCTGTATTTAATGTGCCTTGGCTCATCATTATGTTTATGTAATATGAGTTACGTTACTTTACTTATCATTTTTTATTTGTGTATTTGTTTTGTATATATGTTGTTACAGTACCACAGCATAAAGCCTTAATAAATACACCAAGAGAAGACAACATGCCGTGTTCTTTGACTTGAACACACCTTTATACCTTTGACCACTCCAAACCAGTGCAGGGTACATCCTGGACTGGTCGCCAGCCAATCACAGGGCACATATAGACAAACAACCATTCACACTCACATTCATACCTATGGACAATTTGGCGTCACCAATTAACCTAGTATGTTTTTGGAATGTGGGAGGAAACTGTGTTTAATTTTCTTAAACTTAGTCTATTTTTATTTGTATTTTTTTTTGGTTGATATTACTTGCCTGTTTTAAGTTGTACCACTATACTACAAAACACAGATATTGTCATTTTAGTGGCAGAGTTGAAATCTTAAAGAAAAGTGCTATTTTTGTAAAAGTTGTAATATTAAAAGAATCCGGGTACTCCGGTTTCCTCCCACATTCCAAAAACATGCTAGGTTAATTGGCGACTCCAAATTTTCCATAGGTATGAATGTGAGTGTGAATGGTTGTTTGTATATGTTTGCCCTGTGATTGGCTGGCAACCAGTCCAGGGTTTACCTCTTGCCCGAAGAAGACAACTGGGATAGGCTCCAGCATTCCCGCGAACCTTCATGTCATGTACACTTACTGTTGACATAGTATATTTATCAGAGAATGTGAAAAAAGGGCTTTCTTGCCCTTGTCTACTTAAAATACTAATATAAAATATAATATTATATTTAGGGGTATCAAATTAAGCATAAATTGCAATTAATTAATAATTAATACATTCATATCTAGTGTGTTATTTTTTTAAATCACGTGAATCTCATTTTTAATCAATTACTTTACTATTTCTTTATGAGCGTTGCCTTTTAGAGGGGACCTATTATGCCTTTTCCACTTTCCTGACCAATAAATGTAATTAGAATGTTGCATTCTGGTGTATGCCAAAGTTTCAGATAATGAAGGTTTTGAGCCCTAGAAGAATTTTGGGATGGCTCAAAACACTCGGTTTCAAAAGGCATTTTCCTGTCAACCTAAACATATTGCAAGTTGTGAGAAGTACATGTCTATTATGCATTTTGGATTTGTTTGGAACACAGTCAGGCAGTATAGGAGAATTATTTATGTTCTTATGATTGATTTAGCAATGTGTTGATTCTTTCCACAGGATGAGGATGCTATAGTCACAGCTTTGAATAGTAACGGGTTAAAAGCATCCATTGTAAGCTGAACAACAGATGGATCATGACCAGGAACTGCATGTAAAACAAAAACAAAGATAAAACAAGAACATTGCGTACAGACAATACATGATACAACAGCATAGCTGCAGAATGAAAAGTGTAGATTTTCTGTGTTGTGTCTACACATTTGCTAAGACGGATCCACATAGTGGACATAGTGAAATTATTGCTACAATATAAAAAAAATGGGGAAAGAGGCAATAAGGAGAATTAGGTAACACTGAAAAGAGAAAAAAATACTAAAGTCATGTTGTAAGACAGATGAGGAAAAAGGCTGTGAGGATAAGTCATAAAAAACAACATATTTTAGCATATTAAACAATGAAATATGACAAAATAACAATGTCAAACTGGAAATATTATTTTTATAATGTTAATGTTTTGGGAAACCTTTTTGTATACGCCGACTTGACATGACAACATCTGTTTTCAGTCAGGAATACAATTTTTATTCCAATGAATTACAATGATATAATATTAAATATATCATTATAAAGTTGTTAACCCAACGTTTCAAAATGTAGTGAAGTCTCTGAATTGTGCTGTAGGAAATGTATTCTTTGGCGCCCTCTAGTGTGGAATATCCAATCACATCCAATGCTGAAGACTGAAAAGGTTCCAAACAAAAAGTGATCAAATTAATAACTTGGAATTAAATATTGCAAATAACAATTCAGACAGTAAATCAATGATGTGGCTTGTGAATGAAACAATGTAAATGTAACTGTGAAGACAAAACAGCTGCACTATGAAATATAATGATTTAAAAAATGTAGTCTAAGAATACAATTAAGGTAAATAATTTTGAAGGTTCAGTGAGTTAGTTGGTAGTACAAATACTATTACTATTATTACTCTAATCAAGTACTGCTGACATGTTGATTCACACAACAAAAGTGATACTCATGCAATCACACAGCATGAAGACGCTCCTAAAACGGCCCAGCTGAGGGTTGTGGCAGCACCAAGTGCAATGATGCTAAGTGAAAGTCAAACACACAAATGGCCACAGTGCAAACACAGCAACAGTAAACATGTCATTTCTTCATGAATAATTCAGCTTGTGTACCAGAAATCATAAAAAAAAACAATGAGCATCGTTCATCTGTGTACACACTAATACCTTAGTGGCACGGTCAAACTGCTGCATCCTGGTTTGATTTATAGAGAAACAGGATACAAACACAAGGAATTAACATCACATTAAATCAATATTTAGATCAGCATTAAAATGTACACAAGTACAAATATGAATAGTGCTTCATATTACCACCACCATAACAAAATATTGTTAAACGTATATTTCGGTGAGAGTCAAAAGTGAGTATTATTGTCTTTGAAAATGTAGCCTCTAGCATGTGTCTCTCTCACACCAACTCCCCTCATGTCCTCCTTCACTACATCCATAAACCTCCTCTTTGGTCTTCCTCTACACCTCCTACCTGGCAGCTCTAAACACAGCATCCTTCTACCAATATATTCACCATCTCTCATCCAACCATCTCAGTCTGCCCTCTCTGACTTTATCTCCAAGGCCTCTAACATGTAATATCCCTCTGATGTACGTACTCCTTCCTGATCCTATCCATCCTGGTCACTCCCATTGAGAACCTCATTGAGAATCTGCATCTCTGCTACCTGCTTCTGTAACTTGCTTTTCCCCATTTTGCATTGTTTCATGTAGAAGTGGTTTGTGCATTCTGTGTAATTTAAATGTTTCAAATGTATCTTAGCTTTGTGTCAGAGGCGACAAACAAATAAGTGTAATATATAATAATATATCCCATTAATGATGTTTTTTTTCACCCTATAAAAAATGAGCAGTGGCCTGAAATTTGGAGTCCAATAATTAATAATACTTTGGAGTCCAATAATTCAAAGATCTAATACAGGTGGTCCTCAGTTTACGTCATTTCATGCTACAAACGTGCTCCCATATATGACTTAAAAACATCATTTTGGTTGGTAAACACGAGACCTGTTCGAGAACTAGTTTCAGCGCGTGCCAGTGCACTCTAGATCGGCGTTTGCCTCATGCCTGGCTGTAATACAGCCGACATTTAAAAAATATACATTGCGTTTATGAACGCCTATAAAGTTGGAGTCTTTATATACACTCGGCAGTGAACGAAATCGCTGTTTATCAAGTCCTAAACATTTAGTGGCACAAACTGAAAGTGTTTCTATGCACTCGGCAGTGTGACCAACCACAGCAGAGTGGGCGTGCCTAGAGGCAGGCCGTGGATGAACATATCGGGATATGAGTTTTGGTCCATATCGCCCAGCCCTAATTCCAGCTGTATTTCCTTGGATTTCCAAAAAGGTCTGTTTTAATTTATTTCACTCACAGCCCGCCTGCAGTGATTGGTCAAAATTCTGAGAACTTCTGGACTACTGCCGAACCCCATTTCCTAATTTTGTCGATATAGGAATTGATAGTAAATTAATAAACCCTTTGGAGAGCTACTGGTAGCTCATGAGCTACTGGCTGGAGACCATGAACTGAAATTGGTAATATAGGTCTGCTTTTCTTGAGTGCAATCTTGGCACAACATCGGTCTGCACCTGGGATCTGCAACTCCAACCACTTCTGCCTAGTCTTTGGCTTTTTCGGCAAGTTCAAACCTGAACAAATATTTTTTGGAAGCCATTAGCATTAGCTCTGTCCTAACATGGTGAAATCAGCGCAGTGAAAGAGGACAGCAAGCCTAGAGCTAGTACCTGGGAACGCCCATATAAGGAAGTCCGGCTCTCACAGTGAGCCATTCCATTCTTCATTTCCAAATGTGCAAACTTCATTATCTGAAACATCAGTTTAGGAGGAAAATACAAATATCAATCAAAACAATCAAACCGAGGACCACTTCTGTCTGTGTTTTTGGATCCCAAACATACAGTAGTTATAGCAACCTCCAGTTTTGAACAGGAGCAACCAAACATTCTAATATGTGTGAGATTTTATGAAAGAAGATGTCTACCGTTTTACACAGAGTCATGCTGCACCTCCAAAGCGGGGATCCTAGCCGTTTTCCAAGCGTGCATCCGGGCGAAAAAGGGCTGCCAGCGTTGTTGGTCTTTTCAAAGTTCCCACTCAGCGTGGAGGACCACCCACAGGCGGCCGGAGCGAGGCTCCCATTAGCTGCGCTCAGCTCATTTGCATTAACGTCAGTAAAGGCTGTAGGTCAATCCTTGCGGGTGCTTTTATTGGATGTGCCGCTGTCAAGCAGCGGCGAAGAAATGGAAGGGCAAACGCCAAGCAAGGCAGAGAAAAGACAAGCCTAAAAATGAGCTCCATTTGGCGACTTCATTCCGGCTTGTCCTCGCGCCCTCGCCACCTTTAATCATCCTGCACGGAAATACGAAACTTGTCTACATCGACTGCCATTTTTTTCCCACCTTTTTTTGGCATTCTACGTTCACGTTTGTAGAATTTGACAGCGTCCACATTTACCTTTTTTCTCCCACCGCCGGAATGAGACAACGGCGAGGAGCCTGGAGACACTGCACCCGGGTTGGGCTCATCCTGAAGCGGGTATCGGATGCCTGAACGCCGGCTGGCCCCTCCGCGTCCTCCACTGGTCAATTGCGGAGCTGATACATGGGGAGTTGCATTCTGTTGCACCGGGAATGCTTTGGCACGACTGTCCGCATGAATGCCGTGCAGTGTGAATATTGCAGCCTGTTGATGAAGATGATAATGATGGTCGCCTCAGTGTTGGAGCAAAGTGTGCTGAGAACGCGTACACTGGCCGTCCTCGGCTGAAGTGGGCCACCAGATTTTGTTAAAAAAAAGAAGCACAAAATTTAGCATTTTACTATTAATAATCACATTTTTTTTTGGATGGCTCCAGACTGGAGAAGGACGACGACGGTTGCAAGATTGCACAGCAGAAATGGATAAAACTGTTGCATGAGGCTGCACTGTGTGTGTGTGTGCGTGTATGTGTGCGTGTGAGTGTGTGTGTGTGTGTGTGTGTTCAGGCCTACTTGATGACTGAAGTTGAGCACAAAAAGAATCATGAAAAAAATGGTGATGTGGTACGAGGAAGACGAGAAGAGGAGCCTTGGGAACTCAGAACAGTCCAGCTGAACAATAAGTCAACTTTTCCCCCCAAAGAAGGACTGCTGCTTTGATTAAAAAATCTCCAATTAAGTTCATGTGAAAAACAAGAGGGAGGAAATCAGCTTCCCGGTCTCCTGTTGGTCTGCCGGGGGGGATAGAAAATATATTATTCATGCCTCTTTATAGAGCAGTTGCAGAAGTGGCTTTGTTGTGGCCCAGATGACATATATGTATTTAATCCTAGAGAATGGACCCTCTGCTTTAGTAACAAAAAAAAAGTGAGCGAATGACACTCTGGTGGCCCTCAAAGTAAAGCACTTGTGCAAAAAGCAGAAAAGAAAGCTGAAGTGGGTTGAAGCATGGGCTGTGCTTCAAGTATTCATATCTCTGATAGGGTGGTCTACCACAGTGGAAAAGAGTCCGAGGATTCCCACTCGCCCCAGCAGACTAACACCACTCAGCATCAAGGAAATCCTGTCTCGGGACTACCCCTCAAACCCCAGAGCTGCAAGGTGAGGGAACCCACACTCAAATGCATGCAACAAGCTGTACATCCAAGTAGGCTTTCATTGAACTGCACTGTATCTCCAAAGTACATGTCAATATACTGCTGTACTGCTTTTTCTGAAAGGTCATACATAAACCAAGTGGACGGTCAAAAGGCCCCAGTCTTCCAATTCCAGTTACACTTGTTCACTGTATGGCAAAGACAGTACTTTTTATTAGTATTTAGAGGTCACATGCAACACATAATATGTCAATCTTTTTAATTGGACATATTTAGCTTCCAAATGCTACCATGCTGGGTCTCACCACTTGTGTGTACTTGTAAAAAAAATGTATATTTGATGAAAAATGGAGTTAAGTAGGTCCGAGAGAGGATTGAGTGGCGCACTAGCAGAAAGTGTGCTCTGAGCATGTTGCATCATCCCAAAATCTACCAGTCCCATTTATCTATTGGACCACGAATAATTACACTAAGAGTGGCATAATGAGATGTGCTGCTTGGACGCCACTAAAAGAGATGTGCTTCCCATCAAGGGGATGATCAATTTCATTCTCATTTGCATGTTGTGTAAGAGCTAACACATGCACGTTGGTGTCTTTGCTGTACAGCACAATTGAGAAAGATGCAGCAAGTGAAAGTGAAGTTATGAGATGTAATGTTTGCATTTGCATCTAATTTACATGCAGAATGATCTTGCAAAGTATGTGTGTTTCTGTGTATTTCTGAGGTATTTGAGGGCTTCTGTTAAACTGAAGTTTGTGGCTAAATGTCAATGCAGGATGCAGTGAGAAGGCAGCGTGACAGATGCCCCCCATGTCAGGACGCCCACTGTGCCTTTGATTGAATTAGTCCCCTGATTGAGTTAGACTAATGGTATACAAATCTGCTTCAGTTGGAAATGGTTAATCCTGAATCCATAAAGTGTCATCTTCAGCGTCCTCTGTACATCATTGCGGCAATGAGCTGAGTCCAGCCGCTGTGTAGAAAAGTAGACTTTCTAATTTGCATTATTTCAGAGCATCAGATTGACAAGAAACGAGGTCACATGCTGCTTCCACTTGTCTGTGTTTCTGCCATTAAGAGACTAGATCAATAATCGTTATTGATTGTGTTGGGGATTGTGTGGACGCCACACTTTTAAAGCCCCTTTTAAACATTTATGAACAATTTTCATGCGCATGTTTTGGAAAACATTTTTTTTAGCTGCACCACATTCCAGTAGGTGTCAGTAGCAGGTAGAGCTGAAGCAATTAGTTGATTGATCAACTAGTTGCTGAACAGGAAATGAATTGGCAAAGTCTTTTAATAATCAACCACATTTTAGAGGTTGGTGGCCAACATTCTCCAACTCAGGCGTTCATACGTGGATATTTGGTGCATTAAACTGGTTTACATGATTCCTAATTGAGTCGTATAGTACCGTGTCAAGACTTGGGCAACAACTTTGTTGTTAGCAAATTGTAGGGCAGGTGCTTTCATTGACCTTCATTTCCAGTGGAATATGTATGGAAATTAAACAAAAACCTACATTTATTTACACTTAAGAAACATCTGAAGTAAATAAAAGGTCCTTTTGCAAAAAAAAAAACAGTCTGCTTGATGATCAATAAGGTGCTTCAAAGTGTCGCAGTTAGCCTCCCTATTTCCTGTTTTCCCCTTTACCCAGACTCTTTATGCTCTGTAATTTTGAAACTAATTAATTTAGCCTATTAACATAACTGACCTTAGCTTAACAGGTTTGGAAAGTACATTTCTTAATTGTTCTCAAGCTGCTGCATTTGTCTCAATGCTCGCAAAAACGGCTAGTTTAGAACAGGGGTCTCAAACTCAATTTACTTGGAGGCCACTGGAGCTAGGGTCTGGGTGAGACTGGGCTGCATCAGGTTTTCCCCCCCAAAAAAACAACACATTTATTAACAAAAAATTAACAAAAAACTTTGCTTTGGTTCCAATTTTCTACAAGAAAAGCTCTGATAAAACATTCCACTGTTCTCAAATATCTTACTTTTTATTTTTCTACACAAAATAAGATAAAAAATAAATAAACAAATCAAGAATAAAGAAAATCAATCAATCAGTAATAAATAAATATAATAATAATAAAACAGCAAATAAAAACTTAAGAAACCACATATAGTTGGTGGGTAGACAAATTATTTTTTTCAGATTAAAATGAACAAAGCATTATTAGAGCCCTGTAGACATGACAAAACACGACTATAGTCACATTTATACTCTTTTTATTTACAACATATTGCGCAACTGCAGGGTCTTGAGACACATGCTAACTCGCAAACTAGAGAGCTAGCGACCTAAACGGTAGCCTTCAAGTTATTTCCTTTAAACTTAAATAGCCAAAAACGTACCACTTCCACACGGATAGGGAGGATAACTATGAACAGTTGTTTAACCTTTAACATGAACATTAATCAAACGTAATAATTTTTCTGGGTACATGATACCATACAGCATCCATATCAAACTTGCGCAGGCCGCACTAACATTAAACTTTCATATCAAGGCGGGGGCCTCAAACTAGTGTCCTGCATGTTTGAGAACCCTGGTTTAGAATATTTGTTTGGATAATTGGACACAGAATTAATGACAGCCTGCGATATTGGCACAGTTCTGTACCTCTGCTGTGGAAATGGTGACTTCCTGACCATAAAACATATTTCAGGAAATATTGTAAACTGTAAAATAATCAGTTGCCTTAGTGCAATATTCGGAGTGTTGCTGTTTCCTATCCCACGGAGCACGTATACCCTGGCTTGAGTCATTGTGGTTCTGAAGATTGCCCACATGTCCATCCCTGTAAGGATGATAATTATCATCTCCAACCACACACAGCTGGTCATAACCACAGTGAAGTTCAGTAAAAGCAGAGTCAAACAAACTCTAAAGCTGTGCTGAATCTTTTAGAGAGCGTGTTCAGGAGAGAGTATTCAGGCTTCTGCAGTGTGAGAAACATGAATCGAGCTTTGGGAGTGTGTCATGAGTCTTTGTCAAGGTTACGTTACCATCTGGGCTGCTTTGGGGATGATAAGGCTCAAGTACAAGGCCCTGTGATAGTGGGCATTTTTAGGACCAAACAGACAACCACGGGTCTCGGCCAAACACGCCGCCATTTGTCTGGCCTTGACTTTTCCATTTGTGTTTCTCACTCTCCAAGAGTGTCGATGGGATCCTCCATTGAGATGAAACCCGCAATTTGGTTTGCTATCACCCTTTGGCATCAATGCTAAGATGAAGGCAACTGTAACAAACTGTTAGCGGTGCAGTCATTCCTTCGTAGCTTGGACTTTCCAGGAGTAAATTGTCCCGTTTTTAGAAGTAGACACAACACTCATGCATGCTTTGAAAACAGTAATATGGGTGTGTTCAAACTCGCATCCTTTACTACATTTTATCAAACTGTATTTTTTTGACTGGTAAAGTGTACTTCCAAACAAAGTCTGGCATACGGGATCTATTCTGATAATTACTCTTACTGCAAATGTTGATCTGAAATCAGAGGAGAATATCAACATCAAGCAAGCAGGAGGTTTGGAGGCGGAGCTAGCCCTGTGCCAATCATTTGCTCCCTTTTAAAATGTGTCTGAAGGCATTTTGTAAGGTTTACAATAATGGATGATATATGTTTATTAACTGAACATCTGTATGAGTGAGAATCTCATGATTTGAAAATTTCACTTGTTGGACTGTTTTGTGTCCAAGTGTGTGTGCGTGTGTGTAGTCTACGTTGAAAGCCAATGAGTAATTTATTCCAGAAGAGGACAAAGACTTTGCATGGTGATTAATTAATCCACTGGGCTGTTCCTGTAGGATGCAGGGGAGGGAAGGGGGATCATATTGGTTGTATTTTGCGTTCTCTTATTAGGATATCAAACATTGTGCTCTTGAGCTATGAAGTACCGCTTCTTAGATATCATTGCCAACATTAATTCATTTGTCTCTGGATAATTGGCAGCTGTATTTATCACCACAGTACAGTCAGTATAGTACAGTCATGGTTTTTAGCCTTGTTTTATTAACACTTCTACTCCTGAACTACTGCATACATGCAACATGCACCCCTACTGTGTTTCATCTCTTTCCTTGGCATTATTCCAGTATTCCAGTTTGAAGAGCTGCTGAAAATAGGTATTGGTAAAGTGATTTCCATTTTCTTTTAGAACCAAAGTCCGAAATGTTAAAGCGCTCATGTCAGAGTAAGAACAATTTCCATCATGTCAAACTGTTACTTGAGGTATGACTTAAGCTGCTCATTGTGTTTTATTTAAACATTATCGTCAACTGCAGTTTGACCCCGTCCTCCCTTCCTGTCCAGCGGCCATGTCATTGATCTCCTGTGGCACAGGAGTGAGAGGAAGTAAGTTGAGCATAGTTATAATAGCGCACAACGTCCATTGACTGATGACCTCATCACTGTAAAATATGTTTGCAAAAACGGCCTCTTGAAGGTTAATGTCTTGTTGTGAATTTCTAGATTTCTTTTTTTTTTATCCCAATGTATTCTTGGTGGTATTTAAAGATGGCTGACTGTGTGAGTAGTAGTCTGAGTAGTTTCTCTTATTTATCTTAGTTTCTCTCCAATAATTAATTTTGATAGTTTGTATTTTGCATCCTTCAGCTGGGATAGGCTCCAACTCGCCTGTGACTCTAAAGATAAGCTATATAGAAAATGGGTGGATGTTTTCCAGTACCGTATATTTGAACTAGTATGCAACCAGTAATGTTGCAAAAACAATGCAGTGCAGCACAACTGTAAAACAGGATTTTATTTTAAGGTCTGGCAAACAGTGACAATATTTTAAACTCATTCAAGAAACACAACATTTCATGTCTCTCAAGTAGATCAAAGTTATTATAAGTGGAAGTATAACAAAAATAAATATTCAAAAACAGCTTAAAAACAGATAATGTCACTTACTGTACATATTACTAGGACCTACTTTGAAGAATCGCTTGCATCATCTACGCAGAGGACGAAAAAGGAAGCGGGTGTTTAAAGATACGGGTAGATTGAAGAAGCAAGCGATTAAAACAAAAAGTTAAAAAAAAGACTACTACTAATTATAAATTTAGTGTATTATAGTAGTAGTAGTAGTAGTAGTAGTAGTAGTAGTGACCTAATCCCCGGAAAGAGACACACAATGACCCAGCTAAGGTTGAGCAGCACAACAATGTGGACAGTAAACAACATAAAATAAACACACGTGTCATAATTGAAGAACAAAATTAGCATTTGAATAGAACAAAATTTTTTTTTGTTGTTTTCTCCACAAATGTAGTGGCAAACAAGGTGGCTGTGTGTGTCTTTTGTGCTGTTCCGTGTGTTGTATTTTCGTGAGACACTCTTTATTTTGTGCAAAGTCAGCGTTGTCTCATCCATGCCATGAAAGCCAAAGTGAGTCCATTTTTCATTCTCCGCTTTGCACCACTGTGTGGTGTTTGTAGGTTCTTTCCTGTGTGGGGGTTTTCCCCCCGGTGGAAAACATACATTTTAGGTTAATTAGCGACTCTAAATTGTCCATAGGTATGAATGGTTGTTATATGCTATACGTATGTGTCCTGCGATTGGCTGGCGACCAGTACCCCAGCTGGGATAGGCTCCATCATACCCCACCACCCTAATGAGGATAAAGCATAGAAAATGGATGGATGGAGATTCAAATATTAGTCGACTATGAACAAAATCTAATGATTCGATTATGAAAATCAGTCCCAGTTTCCAAGTTACCCCTGGCGTGTCATCAGTGTGTGAATGAGCCTCTTACTTTTCTTGAACGCATCAATTATCATCATTTTGTGGAAATGCAGCTGGAATAGGTGCAGATTCTGGAAGATCTAGAAAGTTGTCTGTGCGGGTTATTGTGTGTAGCTGCTCTATAGGACTCCACAAATCAATACAAAGGGTCGAAAAAAAATCACAATAGGTCCCCTTTAAATGTGAAATGTGAATATTTACTTTGCAAGTCAATTTTGGTGTGTGACCCTAAATTTGAAAAATTTTAAGTTGGGGCCCATTATGCTCCTAGTAAAAAAAAAAAGTTATTCTGGAGCCGTGCTGTGAATGAGACTATTCCATTTTATGTTAATATATGGTGTAGTTTTTGTGTAATCCAGATTATGAACAAATAGGGGTGAAAACAATAAACTTTTTTTTTCAGTTTTATCTGCGATTAAATGTGATTAGTTATGAGTTCACTGTGGACAAAATGTGATTAATCATGATTAAATATTGAAATTGATTGACAGCCCTAATATATAGATACAGTAGTGTTTCCTCCCTTATTTTTTTATATGCTTGTCACGCTTAAATGTTTCAGATCATCAAACACAATTAAATATTAGTCAGCAGTATAAACAAGCAGCAGTTATAGCATCCTTGCACATGTTAGCACGCTGCACCATGATGCAGCAGTCTGGGCACAGTGAGGGGGAACTACGATTGTAGCTATGTATACTATATGTTATGCTGTATGCTACTATAACTTCACCACAATACACCGCGGACATGTCTGCATGATGGTGTTGCGTTTTCTTCTTCCTGTGGGTGGCAGGAGTCGAGTGGCAACCAGTTTGAGGCGTATCACTACACCTACCGTGTTGGAGCGCGGCCCAGAGTTACAAATGTTATATGGCAACCGGATCAGCCCGATCTTGTGGCGAAAGCCAATTTTATCCGGTCTTCAAATTACAGCAGATTGGAAGCTGATCCTGAAAATCGGATGGGGACATCCTCATTTATAATCTTTTCCAGACTGATAGATCTCAATTAATGTTATGTTTTTACTGGGATGCAATCACTTTTACACACACTACCATGTAGGTTTGGATTTTTTTTCCCCCTTAAAAATAAAAAGTTTCAATTAAAAAGTGCATTTTTTTGCTCACTAATATTTAAATTTGTTTAATCTGAAACAAAACAGGAAGGGAGCAAACACTACTCCACTGTGTGTATGTATATTCAAATATTAGTCGACTATGAACAAAATCTAATGATTCGATGATGAAAATCGGTCCCAGTTTCCAAGTTACTCCTGGCGTGTCATCAGTGTGTGAATGAGCCTCTTACTTTTCTTGAACGCATCAAATATCATCATTTTGTGCGTCAAAAATGGCAAAACAGGCCTTAAAGCTGCAGCCTGTGAGAAAGTCAATATGGATACATGTTCAGCACTTGGTTTCCAATTACAGTCTCACAAAAATCATAGTATCCTTTTGTTTTCTGCTCCATAACATTTGGCAGCTATTATGTCACTGTATATTAAATCATTTGGTAATACAATTTTGAAGAAAAATACAATTTTTCTTCATATGTATGTCTGGATACAGCAAATAGAGCAATGATGTCATGTGCTGTGTACGAAGACCGCTCAAGGTCTTGGAGTGGTTTTGAAAAGTACACCATGTACAGAACACGCCATGTCTGTTGGTTCAAAGGATTTGAACTCATTGCATAGTCATCTGGCGTGCATTGTGTCACCTTGCTACTTGCTAGTACTGGTGTGTTAAGTATGTTTCCAGTTTTGATATGAGGAGAACCAACACAATGGTTAACAAAAGCCTTGTTAACCGAATCGTGTCACTGAGGTGCTTCTGACATTTTTTGAATGCCGCCAGTGTTGTTTTTATGGGGAAAAAAGTTACAAAAGGGCGATACAATACAATACAAACTTTATTGACTGTCTATTTACATGTTAGCAACATGAATGTTGCTAATGTTGATGTAAATCTTTTCCTAAGAATGGCAACATTGTGTCTATATAGTGTGTATATTTTCAGTCAGAATCAGCTTTGTTGGCCAAAAATAGTAAATACATTTACATATAAAGAGTAGAAGAATATTGCTATACATATTTACATTTAATATTATAGAATGAACGGGAATCGAGTGGTTAGCGGGCAGACCTCACAGCTAGGAGACCAGGGTTCAATTCCACTCTCAGCCATCTCTGTGTGGAGTTTGCATGTTCTCCCCGTGCATGCGTGGGTTTTCTCCGGGTACTCCGGTTTCCTCCCACATTCCAAAAACATGCTAGGTTAATTGGCGACTCCAAATTGTCCATAGGTATGAATGTGAGTGTGAATGGTTGTTTGTCTATATGTGCCCTGTGATTGGCTGGCGACCAGTCCAGGGTGTACCCCGCCTCTCGCCTGAAGACAGCTGGGATAGGCTCCAGCACCCCCCGCGACCCTCGTGAGGATAAGCGGTAGAAAATGAATGAATTATAGAATGAAATCTCTGTGTTGAAAAACGGCATTCACACTCACATTCTATAATATACCATGATTTTAATAATATAAAATAGGGTTGGGCAATATGGACCTTAGCATATATTACAATATTTTTAGGATGTATCACAATATGACAATATAACATTTAAATTCAACAGAGTCTTGTAAAAAGCTACAAACCTTGAGCCCTATTGGGGTAATGAGGGTGCCAAAGCACATAATGTTAAATCTGGAAGCTATAAAACACAAGGTGGCTGGCTGAACTGTACTTGCTCTGCGCTGGTATCAACGGTTTGCTTGCTTAACACAATTACTATAGCGCCATCAAGTGGTTGCATTTAGAATAGCAGTTTTTTTGAAAATGCGTCTTATTTGTTCGTTCATTCATTCATTCATTCATTTTCTACCGCTTTTCCTCACGAGGGTCGCGGGGGGTGCTGGAGCCTAGAGGCGGGGTACACCCTGGACTGGTGGCCAGCCAATCACAGGGCACATATAGACAAACAACCATTCACACTCACATTCATACCTATGGACAATTTGGAGTCGCTAATTAACCTAGCATGTTTTTGGAATGTGGGAGGAAACCGGAGTACCCGGAGAAAACCCACGCATGCACGGGGGAGAACATGCAAACTCCACACAGAGATGGCCGAGGGTGGAATTGAACCCTGGTCTCCTAGCTGTGAGGTCTGTGCGCTAACCACTCGAACACCGTGCCACCGCGTCTTATTTGTATACTTCATAAAATTGTACCCCTGATCTAGGGGTGTATTTGTAGGTGTGAATTTCCCTGGTCTTGGTGGCGTGGTGTCGCACCAGTTGACAAAGTCCCGGATCAGTTTTCTATAGTCTATAGTTCTATAGTGTTTCAATCATTGCAGCATCCTGGCAGTCACGGCCAATGAAATGATTTAATGGGAAGAAATGCATGATGACTAATGTTATGAACTCCGTCATTTTCTTTGTAGGAGGTTTGCTCTTTTCACACATAAGCTTCGAACAGAGACTCACTGCCCCGGATAGCTTCAGCTTTACTCTTAGCTCAATTGCGATCTGTTAGTCTTGCAGAAAAGGGGGATGGTGGCTGACTTTTACACCTTTGCAGAGATAGATTGGTTTCATATGTGAGATTGGCCGATCCCCCAAAATTAAGGAAACTGGCGCAAACCGTATACCAATACCACGATAGTCTCATGTTCAAATCTCAAATACTGTCAGAGCCACAGATTTGAGGTCACAACTGAATACTTTCCAACAACTGCACATGTAGCCAGAAAAAAAACACACTGTTGGACAACATTTCCCTTGGCAAGATTTTCAAAGTATAGTCATGAATACAACAGCCACTTAATTGGGAAAATTGGCAGGTGATCTGTAGCAAATTTTTTTTTTACAGAAAGGCTCATGAGGGACTGCTTCATTTTTACAGCCTTTCTTCACTTAAGAGGCGCTAAGCAGCAAAGAGCCTCACTGGATTTAAGTGAACAGGCCTGCAGCTTATTGGCTGTAGTAAAGACACTCATTTACCTGCTCAGGCCTGCATTAAGATAACAAAACGTGTGTCTCCTTTCTCGTTTGAATGGACATAGCGAGCAGAGATGGCAAAATGTAGTTTCAAGGATGTATTTGGGGGTTTGAACAATTTTTCAGTTCAAATCCTAAGTTGACAAAACAAGTCTATTTTCAAAATAGATAGTATGATGAAATAAGTCATAGAGTTTCCATCTTGCAGCTGTAGTCATTGTGACCAAAGGCAACCAAATGATGTCATTGTGTGGTGAGAGAGTCCGAGTTGGGACTGGGAAGCGGGTTTAGGCTTGTGAACGTCTAACACAAACACCGGACTTTGGTGTGGGAGACTGCTGTTCATTTCCTGTTTGAAACTCCCAGTCAAGACAGTGTTGTAAAAGCTGTCATTGTCCCCTAACATTTGCTAACGTTTTGAATCCATTTGACCACCATTTGTGATTTATGGCGTCAATGGTCACTTTGCTACCCACGTGCTATGTATTACATTTTATGGTTCTTTCTATAGATTAATTTATTACCATTTTTATTGCCCCACACAGTTCTTTTCTTGATATGACCAGCACTGGAATAGTACAGTCAGAATTAGAATTGATGAATCACATGATCTTCACATTCATATTCACATCACACTGCTGGCTTTGCATTGAGTACAATTTGCACATTTTCAGACATATGATACTAGACTATGATCATGTCTTGGCAGCCATAAAGCAGATAATGCCAAGTGTTTTGTTTTTTTTACAGTATCTCCCAAAAATGATTATACACCTAAGCAATTATTATTACAGGATGTTAGGGACAATTCTATATAAATTAAACTTGGATATACATTTTAGGGAATAATTAGATTGTCAGTGTGCAACAATAACTTTGAATTGTGGCCCAACTACTACACCACTGTGATGTTCCAGAGGGGCGGACTTCCTTATATGGTTCATAGTTAAAAATCACGTTCGGCGTGTGACCCACCATAGCAGAGTGGGCATGCCCAGAGGCGGGTGGAATAAATTAAAACAGACCATTTTGGCAGGAAGCACAAATACAAGGAAATCCAGCTGGAATAGGTGCAGATTCTGGAAGATCTAGAAAGTTTTCTGTGCGGGTTATTGTGTGTAGCTGCTCTATAGGACTCCAGAACTCAAATGATCACAGTAGGTCCCCTTTAAGTTTTAGTCATACTGTGAAAATGAGAGGAAATGTGAATATTTACTTTGCAAGTCAATTTTGGTGTGCGACCCTAAATTTCCTGCTTGCCATTGAAAAATTTTAAGTTAGGGCCCATTGTGCTCCTAGTCCTAGTAGTTTTTTTTTTTTTATAAATATACGTATATATATATATACCTTTTGCTGTGTTGTTTTATCGCTTCACTGTAGGTTCTATGCTTTCTTTGTAGCACTTTGAGATTTCCGTAATTTAAAGTGCAATATAAATAAAATGTATTATTATTAGTTATTCTGGAGCCGTGCTGTGAGTGAGACTATTCCATTTTAGTGAAATATATGGTGTAGTTTTTGTGTAATCCAGATTACACAAAAATCCAGATAATCCAGATAACAATTTTACGGTTGTAGAAGACCACAATGTATTCCCCAGACAACCAATAGATCATCTCTTACATTTCAATACAAGGATAAATGAAAGCAGGATTGTTTCCTTTTCCAATATGCCTGTGTGCGTGGCGATGAGTATCCAGTATATGTCAAGTGTGGTTTGTGTGCCAAGTCCAAGCCCGGCACTGTAGCTCATGTCAGTCACTGATCCCTCATGCGACAGTGACATCAGTACTCCTGTTTTAGCAGGTGAATAAGAGAGGGAGGGGGGGAATCCAGTGATTATATAATGCCTTTTCTTGGATAGCCCTCCTCTGATATTGTCAAAAACAAGCAAGTTGTGTTAGGTAGAGGTGGAGCCATGTCAAGTTGCTCGTGGAGTGTGGCTGGTGGGGCCACAGTGGGCGTACTGTTAATTCTAATCCTCTCTCAGGCTGCAGCGCCAGCGAGATAATAACTACAGTTGGGTATGGCTCTGGCAACATAAGTTATGGAAGAATAACAATCCTATTTTGTAGCTCGCAAGTCTTGATGACATGGATTGAAGGAGGAGGGGCTGCCTGCAATGGAAAAGTTCCTGGTAAGATTACAGTAAAGTCTTGTGTGACTGGTCCAAGCAGCATCCCACTTCATCTTGCCAAGCTTCTTTACCTTGGACTTTTACTTTATTGACCTTTGGCCTTACCTCGAATGCGTGGAAGGACAATGTTGAGTGCTTGCGCTTTCCATGTATCGCAGTGCGGTTGACCCACTTCTCCAACTAAAGATGCAGATTAGCAACTATCAGGTGTATGTGTAATGAATAAAGTTGCTTTAAGAGGAAACACTCAGATGTTGTGTTTGCTTACAGCTTAAAGAGAGAAAGAAATTGAACTTAAGGCTAACCCCAAAATTGGACTCTGATGGTGCTGGGGGCGCGTAGGGTAGCTATTGAAGAAGAGGTTTTAGTAAGGGGCTGCTACCTAGCCCTGCATGGCTTAGGATTGTCCAGGTCTTACGGGATTTCCCAGTAATCTGGATAAGGACAGAAATATCTTGAAGGTGAACATTAGAGAAAGTGTTGGGCTGCTCGAGCATCTGTCTCCTGACTCATTGTTTAGTTGGCCACACATAACGTGGTGGTCGGTCCGAGCATATGACATTTCAAGCAGGTATGTCTAGACTGCGACACCATTTGCAGCTTTTACTTTTTGTTTTTTCAGGATAGACTGCTGATCAATATTTTAAGACCAGTTTTTGCAATTTGGGATCTTAAAAATTTCCAAGTTCATTTCTACTGCTTTTTCCTCACGAGGGTCGCGGGGGTGCTGGAGCCTATCCCAGCTGTCTTCGGGCGAGAAACGGGGTACACCCTTGACTGGTCGCCAGCCAATCACAGGGCACATATAGACAAACAACCATTCACACTCACATTCATACCTATGGACAATTTGGAGTCGCCAATTAACCTAGCATGTTTTTGGAATGTGGGAGGAAACCGGAGTACCCGGAGAAAACCCACGCACATGCAAACTCCACACAGAGATGGCCAAGGGTGGAATTGAACCCTGGTCTCCTAGCCGTGAGGTCTGCGTGCTAACCGCTACTGCGTGCCGCCCAATTTCCAAGTTGAACTTCAAAATAAATAAAAAAAATCAATGGGAGTAAGTAAGCAATTTATTGCAAACAACCATTAAACTGAAATTGGCTGTTCGTCGGGTGATCAGAAGTTTTTTTGGGCCATTGGGTCATTTTGGGCCAGAGGCTGTCAAGAAACGGAACGATCCTCTGCCCAAGTGAAGGTCGTTGCTGGTGTAGAGTGCAGTCCAAAAAATCAGACAGCATCTGTGAGAGAAGGGTTTTAAGAATAAAAAACATCTTCATGAGAGCCCCACATATGGGACATGTTTTCCAACAGTATGGTATGACAAGGAGATCCCACCTGAGATGTTTTCCACAAGGCAAAGTCTAGGAGCTGCCATTATGATGTGGGGTGCTTTTCCCCGTCGGTGAAACACTGAAAATTCAGATTGTGCAGGGGCGTAAAATGGCAGTTAGCAATGTGGAGATGTTGCAGGGGGAATCCCTCATGACCTCATCTGTGCGGTAATGACTGGGATTAACTCTGCAACGCTTGCCTGATAAAGGACTTCAAGAGGAATAACGTCACTCTTTTGGACCATCCTGGGTGTTTCCCTGAGCTAAATCAGAACATTTGGGGATGAATGGCAAGAAGTTAACAAAAATGGACACACTGTTACACACTGGCATCAAGCAAACCAATTTTTGAGGTGAATTAAGACTGGCGTAGCAACTCATTACAGAGTCCTTTCTTGAAAAAAATATTTCTTTTTTAAGGGGGTTTTATTTCTTCTTTTTTTTTTTTAGCTTTTTGGACCAGTTGATGAACAGTCTATTTCACTTTAATAGTTGCTTGCAATAAATTGCTTACATTTTTTGTCGCACTCCCATTTCTTTTTACATTTTTAAGCTCTATGTAGAACCTTCTAAAGATCCAACAGTGCAAAATATAAATTATTGCAATTTTTTTTGCTGTTATTAAAAGTTGAATGGAGTGTATTCTCAATACAGCCCATATCATAACATTACAGAAGAGGATCAGGGAACACTTTGTTTCCCAAGTTATACAAATTCCACTCCGTGTACATTGTACTTTTTAGAACATTGATGGAAAACTTTTAAACAATGTAGTAATTGAAGAACAATTTTCATGCATTTTTGTATTGGTTTGTGAGATATTCCCAAAAACTGGTCAGCTGATTTAATTAGGCTTTGGCTTTGCCACTCCTTGTTGCTAGGCTACACATCACCACAAACCAGGACATGGAGAATGTCAGCAGAAGTTGATTGTGGAGTTGAAGCCGGCATTTGTAATGCAACCCTAAAATTAAGACAGGGTCCATATAAATCAGGGGTCTCAAACTCAATTTACTTGGGGGCCACTGGAGCTCGGGTCTGGGTGAGACTGGGCCGCATCAGGTTTTCCAAAAAACAAGAAAAACGCATTTATTAAAAACTAAAAAATTAAAAAAACTTTGCTTTGGTTCCAATTTTGTACAAGAAAAGCTCTGATAAAACATTCCACTGTTCTCAAATATCTTACTTTTTATTTTTCACCACAAAATAAGATGAAAAATAAATAAACAAATCAAGAATAAAGAAAATCAATCAATCAGTAATGAATAAATAATATAATAATAATAATAAAACGGCAAATAATAAAAACTTAAGAAACCACATATAGTTGGTGGGTAGACAAATTATTTTTTTCAGATTAAAATGAACAAAGCATTATTAGAGCCCTGTAGACATGACAAAACACAACTATAGTCACATTTATACTTTTTTTATTTAACTTATTGCGCAACTGCAGGGTCTTGAGACACATGCTAACTCGCAAACTAGAGAGCCAGCGACCTAAACGGTAGCCTTCAAGTTATTTCCTTTTAACTTAAATAGCCAAAAACTTACCACTTCCACACGGATAGGGAGGATAACTATTAAGTTATTTAACCTTTAACATGAACATTAATCAAACGTAATAATTTTTTCTGGGTACATGATACCATACAGCATCCACATCAAACTTGCGCGGGCCGCACTAACATTAAACTTTCATATCAAGGCGGGGGCCTCAAACTAGTGTCCTGCGGGCCACATATGGCCCACGGGCCGCGTGTTTGAGACCCCTGATATAAATGCTTTTCAGTAATGCATGTGCCCTCTTGAATACATGATGATCAGTTGTTTGAAAGCCCCCAAAATGACATGCCAGTTTGCTTCCATCTACGCTGCCCATGCTTATGGAATGTTGGTGCGGCTCTTTCTCCCATGTCCCTGTAGGCCAGCGCTCTCGGCACAGTCTCTCACCGCCACGTCACTCAGCTGCTCTGCTAGGCCTCATTCGCTCTCCTTTGCATAATGACGCACGGCTCGCATATACGCTGGCGCCACTAGAGCAGGCTGGCTTATAAGCAGTGTCACAAGCCGAAGGAAGACTTTAATGTCAATGTATACACTAGGCAGTCACACTGCTAAGATTACCCTCACATCCAATGCAGAATACTTTTTTAGTATTCTTGCAGTCATGGTGTAGGTTTTCAAAGGTTAGTGAGTCCCCGAGTCCCACTGTTGTTGAATTGAGTGGGTCCCTTAAAAATTTCCCCAATAAAAACAAAAAAGATTGTAGTTCAATTTCAGGGCTAATAGTTTAAAAATCCCTTAAGTTCTTATATAGCTACATGACAACTCAGTTATTATATTAGTCTAAACAAATGAGCCATAGTTGTAGCAGGCATTAATATGAAATTATTTTCAGCTCTTCCCCCATTTCTGACCATGGGCTCAGACTGAATCCGTCGTGGGTCTGGTCCCGATCCAGCTTGCCGCAAAGTGCCACTCACACTGACTACGGTAGACGCAACGGAGAACGCTGCTCCAGCTGCGGTAACCCATAACAGGGTGCTCCAGTCTCTGCGGTGTCTGGGAAAAAAAGGGGTAGACCCCAAACAGATTCTTTCCGTTATGCCGTACGGCCACCAGAGACAGAGCTCCACCGCACGGAGCTAGTGTGAGCCTGCAGAATGCTTCGGGCGGGTGCAACGGAACCGTAACGGATTCAGTGTGATCACAGCCTAAGACTGGTTACTTCATAATACACATTGAGTACTTTTATTCTCATAACAAAAGATGATTTTCTGATTTACAGAATGCAATAATTCTATACATTATACATAATTCTATATTAACATTTTCAATCTCCAACCTTTTGAAATAGTAATATAAACTCTGGCACTTCATGGGTTAATAATGAAACATGCTCATGGTAGTTTTATCTTGAAGTTAAGACTACCTGTTTATTTATCACACATTTTTCTTACATCACACGTTCTGACACACTGACAGGTCAGTGTTTGAGTCCCAATGAGGCTTTCACTTTTTAATACCAGAAAACAATATCAAAAGTAGCAGTTAGATTTATGCACGCAATGTATTGTTTCACGTGGGAAAAATGAGGTGAATCCCCGGGGGGTGCATGTATCGTGAGTTTTGTTTATTTGGTCTTTGTCTATGTGATATTTGGTAAACATGCATCAGATTACAATTGAATGCATCACATCATCAGTTCACAGTTCCACATGTCCAAAAGGAGTAGGAAGAAGCAAAGCTTATTAAATCCTACCCCTCCATCTGGTACTTTTACAATCAGTAACTGTTACATTTGTGCACTTCCTGCTTTCCATAATACAGTTTAAGGTTTTTTTGTTTTTTTTTTTTAAATAATGCACCTCGTACTTCAGTACGAAGTGATATGACCATCCAATGACATAATGGGTACCATAGTAAGTGTCAATATAGTGATATTTATAGCACATCATGACTGGTTCAGATGTGTTTTATATATCATTTAAAGTGATGCATGTGCAACGGGTGACAATAGGATAAGTTACCAACCCTTTTCTACAGACTTCATTTTAACGCGACTGGCGTCATTCAGAAGTGAATGCCAAGCCAAGTTCAGTCTGTTGAATGTGTGTTTATACTCTATTTATGTATGTTTCTGTTTGGCTGCTATCTGGTGAGGTCAGTGAGATGTCACCACACACAGAATAAAGGTCACGGCCCACTCTGGAAGCTTTCCCCAAAATACAACCAATGCATATGTAAACATGTGTCTGCACTCTTTCGCATCACTGATTAGATGTTACCATACTGGGAAGACAAGAAAACGTCCAAAACAGCTAAAAATATTGGTCACCCTTATGTAAAATCTAAGTGATTTTTACGCTTTGACATTGAACTTCATTATAATTCTTGCTGTGTGTTGTTAGCCCTTTCACTGTACTGAATTCAAACAGTCTTGTTCAGTGAGGAAGATGTAGAAATACAGAGGCAAAAACAAGGATATTCAAGGACTAACTGAACCATAGTGGCCTAGTTTCCCTCTGTCAGGCCAATGACTCACCCAAAGTCTTCTGCCTGGCGGACTAAGGGTCGCCGTGTTAGTGATATGCAGGCGGTTGCCCACTGTTAGACTCTCTGGTTTGTATGAAAGTGTGATTTTAATGATGATGCTTAAACATTGGTTGTTGTATTCATATAGAACTGTGCGCATATGCACATGTATGCGTTAAAATGTCCCTATAATGCGTAGCCTTCTGCTCACCCACTTCCTACTTTCTGTCATATGAGTTTTTTTCTGTTCACATGATCTCTGCACAATGCACTTCTGGCACCTAGTGGCTGTTTTTATGGTTTGAAATTGCTCTGAAGTGAAATGCATTAGTGGGGAGTTGCATCATCACCTCTTTTAGCCTCACGTGCAAAAAAACATAAAAGACATGTAAATAAATTGTTGTTATCGGGCATCCGGGTTCATAAAAAAATATATAACTACGTATTTGGTATTGAAGGAATTAATAAATGAGAGTTTCCATTTGGACTGTAGTTTTTCAAGACCATTGTCATAGAAGCTTTCAGAGCAGTCTGAGCAATTCAGTTTGAGCTAACGCACACAGCATGGGCTATATGCGCCGCTATCTGAGTAGCTCAGCATGTAGCGAAGCTGGTGTGCCACACCGTGCCATTTAGTTGGTCACTTGTCTCTGCGCTGTGTGAGCGAGACGTCTGTCTGTTTGTCTGTCTGGTACATAGTGTACGTCCCACACCTGTTGCTGCGATTGTTCCTCCTAATCAGGCCTAATGAGGAACATTGATTCATCCATACTGGATTCACACTTTTCAACAAGAGTACACACTTGTGACATCCCATCACTAGGTGAGAGACTAATATTAACGCAGCACTTGTTCATGTGTTATTAGCGCTGCATGGAATTATGTTTTACTACGGCAGGGGACGGGCCGCACGGTGGGGGAGTGGTTAGCATATTGGCCACACAGTCGGGAAAATCGTTCAAATCTCTGCTTGGGCATCTCTGTGTGGAGTTTGCATGTTCTCCCAGGTAATTCCGTTTCCTCCCACATTCCAAAAACATGCTAGGTCAGGGGTCTCACACTCAATTTACTTGGGGGCCACTGGAGCTCGGGTCTGGGTGAGACTGGGCTGCATCAGGTTTTCCAAAAAAAAAAACAACGCATTTATTAAAAACAAATTTTTTTTAAAACTCCGCTTTGGTTCCAATTTTCGACAAGAAAAGCTATGATAAAACATTCCACTGTTCTCAAATATCTTACTTTTTATTTTTCACCACAAAATAAGATGAAAAATAAATAAACTAATCAAGAATAAAGAAAATCAACCAGTAATAAATAAATAAATATAATAATAATAAAACGGCAAATAATAAAAACTTAAGAAACCACATATAGTTGGTGGGTAGACAAATTATTTTTTTCAGATTAAAATGAACAAAGCATTATTAGAGCCCTGTAGACATGACAAAACACGACTATAGTCACATTTATACTCTTTTTATTTACAACATATTGCGCAACTGCAGGGTCTTGAGACACATGCTAACTCGCCAACTATAGAGCTAGCGACTTAAACGGTATCCTTCAAGTTATTTCCTTTAAACTTAAATAGCCAAAAACTTACCACTTCCACATGGATTGGGAGGATAACTATTAACAGTTACTTAACCTTTAACATGAACATTAACGTAATAATTTTTTCTGAGTACATGATACCATACAGCATCCATATCAAACTTGCGCGGGCCGCACTAACATTAAACTTTCATATCAAGGCGGAGGGCCTCAAACTGGTGTCCTGCGGGCCACATTTGGCCCGCGGGCCGCGTGTTTGAGACCCCTGTGCTAGGTTAATTGGCGACTCCAAATTGTCCATAGGTATGAATATGAGTGTGAATGGTTGTTTGTCTATATGTGCCCTGCAGGGTGTAACCCGCCTCACGCCCAAATAAAGCGGGGGAATTGGTTAAACCTCACGAGCTTACGACACCTTAAGAAATGTGCAGCACAGTGACTTCATAGCCTGTTCATTTTAGCTCTCTAGCTAACGCTGTTCTACTTAACGCTCAATCACTGTTACACATAAAAAGTCAACACATATCAAGCATACAAGTAAGCCAGCATTGTTGGCAAAAAAGACATAGGAATGGGTCCATGTAGAGTTAAACACTATTTGTTTTTGGGGGGTATATATTTATTGCTAGCTTACCGTGGGAGGAAAACAGGTCAAACACTGGCTCCCCTGTCCTTCCTCGTGCTCATCCAATCACCAGACAAACCTCAGCCACAAAAAGTCAGATTAAAAAAAAAAAAAAAACTTTTTCTTTGAAAAAACGTGCATTTTCCCTACACAGGTGTTGAAGAAATGCAAAGGGAGCCACGACAAGGAGGTTGAAGATTAGTTGCTGACCCTATCCTAGGGTGATTTGTATTTGTTTTCAGATGGCGTGGCCAAGTGTGACCATGCCAGTGCTTCAGTAGAATCGGATAGTTGTTAAAAAGCCGTATATTTTCCCGCACAAACACATCCCAAGATTCCCTGCATCCTGGTCCCAGCTCTGAGTCGGAGGAAGCTGTTTACGCTTTCTATCTCTCACTGCTGACGTCGGCACACTGAACAATGTCATCCAATTTCCTGTTTTTCACTTTAGTGGAAAGCCACTGTCCAAACGTGTATGGTGTAGCGTGTATGTATGAGCCCGAGATGAGGATGAGAGGATGAGAAAGAGGAGGAGATCCATAGGGCCGGATACACAGGGAGCAGGATATAGTATGGTCAGAGGGAACTATGTCAGTGGATTCAGTGAGAAGTAGAGGGAGACATGAAGTCATGAAGAAGATGATTGCACTGGACTTGCAGCACTGATGTGGTCATAGGAGAAAGAAAAAGTCATCTTCATGCTATGAAGATAGGATGTCAACGCTTTGAATATGTTAAACTTTTCCAACATGGAACACTATATGGATGTTAAGCACCTTGCGTGGAATTCATGTTACTCTCAATGAACCACAGCTCCCCACTGCCAGGACCACACATGCAGCCCTCAACCTGTAGACCCAATTATCTTATTAGTCACTTGGGTTGTCAACTATTCTGGTGTGGATAATAATAATAGTGGATAATAAATGTATACATCTACACAACCCGGGTGGCACGGTGGTCGAGTGGTTAGCACGCAGACCTCACAGCTAGGAGACCAGGGTTCAATTCCACCCTCGGCCATCTCTGTGTGGAGTTTGCATGTTCTCCCCGTGCATGTGTGGGTTTTCTCCGGGTACTCCGGTTTCCTCCCACATTCCAAAAACATGCTAGGTTAATTGGAGACTCCAAATTATCCATAGGTATGAATGTGAGTGTGAATGGTTGTTTGTCTATATGTGCACTGTGATTGGCTGGCGACCACTCCCTGATTCTTGCCAAATTACAGCTGGGATAGGCTCCAGCATACCCGTGACCCTCCGGAGGATAAGCGGCATAGAAAAAGAACGGATGGATGTTGGCAACCTTACCAGTTAATTAGCAGTTTTTATTTTATTATTAAATATTTTTTTGTTGCTGACAAACCTGTGCCCCACACTTCAGCATAGCAAATGTGCTACTTTCTCAACCCACATGAACTCCTTAAGAGGAAGAAAGGAGACAAACACCAAAGAAGAAGAGTTATAGTGTATATGATGGTGCCAATGAGGCATTCCAGAAGCTATGGACATGAAAAAGCGTGGCTAGAGAAGACAGTTGTCATTTGTTGTTTGAGTATTTCTGCTTACACTATTACAATTTTAAGAAAATAATGAGTCTGGAGCTCTGCAAGGGCACATATAGCAGGAAGAATGAGCATGGAGGTGGTTGGCACATACCATGTTTAGACTGCCCGCCCGCTGGCCTACATACTCACTCGCTTCCTATGCCTTATTTGCCTCAGTGCCGCTATGATGTTTACGGCGTACAAATATTCGGTTGATTCATTACAGAGTGTGCTCTACATGCTGCATTTGTGTGTGTGTGTGTGTTGCAATGGTTTTGACCGTGTCGCTTTGGGAGGGAAGTCTGCTTGGTCGGAGAAGGAACATGTTCACTCTGCTTGTGGTCAAAACTCCTTACGTCAAGGCCTCAACCTCAGCTAATTCACTAACAATCGGCATCAGAGTGAAAACAGGATTTTGTGACGATGTATGTATGTATGAGAGAGAGAAAGAGGGAGAGTTTGTCTCCCATCAGGGACATTTACTTAGCGGTCACATGTATAAGAAAGAACATTCTGTTTCACATCGCCAAGAAAATGAATGGCTGAATTGAACATTTAGTCATAATTTATAACACTGATGGCCGCGCTATTTGCTTTGACACACATGAGTAATATCATCAAAATCAAATGTGACAACAGGGGGAGTATGACCCTTTTTTCCAGACTTTATAAACTCAGTTAGCACCGCAAAGTGGTCTTGGGTTATATGTTCTTGTCCAACATGTGAACGGTCCAAAAGATAAAACATGGAAGTTGTGATGCTTTAGTAACTCACTCAAGTGTAATAACTCATTTTGTACATAGTGATCTTTTACTTGTTGAGATCCAGTTCTCACTGTTTTTTAGTTCCTTTTGAATCTTTTTGTATACGATTCCATTATCGATTCGCACAAATGCTCAAACATTTGGTTAAGTTCCACTACCAATATTCATAACATTTACACACAGACGATGACTTAGAATGAATCACGCGTTTTCCATTTGCTCTAGAGCAGGGGTCTCAAAGACGCGGCCCGCGGGCCAAATGTGGCATGCAGGACACTAGTTTGAGGCCCCCGCCTTGATATGAAAGTTTAATGTTAGTGCGGCCCGTGCAAGTTTGATATGGATGCTGTATGGTATCATGTACCCAGAAAAAATTATTACGATTGATTAATGTTCATGTTAAAGGTTAAATAACTGTTAATAGTTATCCTCCCTATCCGTGTGGAAGTGGTATGTTTTTGGCTATTTAAGTTTAAAGGAAATAACTTGAAGGCTACCGTTTAGGTCGTTAGCTCTCTAGTTTGCGAGTTAGCATGTGTCTCAAGACCCTGCAGTTGCGCAATATGTTGTAAATAAAAAGAGTATAAATGTGACTATAGTCGTGTTTTGTCATGTCTACAGGGCTCTAATAATGCTTTGTTCATTTTAATCTGAAAAAAATAATTTGTCTACCCACCAATTATATGTGGTTTCTTAAGTTTTTATTATTTGCCGTTTTATTATTATTATTATATTTATTTATTACTGATTGATTTTCTTTATTCTTGATTTGTTTATTTATTTTTTATCTTATTTTGTGTAGAAAAATAAAAAGTAAGATATTTGAGAACAGTGGAATGTTTTATCAGAGCTTTTCTTGTAGAAAATTTGAACCAAAGCAAAGTTTTTAAAATGTTTTTGATTTTAATAAATGCGTTTTTTTGGGGGTTTTTTTGGAAAACCTGATGCGGCCCAGTCTCACCCAGACCCGAGCTCCAGTGGCCCCCAAGTAAATTGAGTTTGAGACCCCTGCTCTAGAGTGAATCTTCACCCAAAAACAACGGCACCCCATGGCACCCATTCAAGGCTGTGGGCTTCTTAAGACCTCTTTGTTGGCTTTGTAAGGTCACTAAACAAAGTTGACACTAATCGATCTGAGTGGCGCACAAGGCGGCACTGTCTTCCGACAGTGGCTTCATATGACCCGCTAGAACCTTGATATTATTGCATACTGATTTATTTTCCTCATGATGGCGCTCCATGAGTTTATCGTTAAGGCTGTCGTACTGCGATTGTACATCCAATCAATGTTTGCAAGCCTCTTAGATCTTGCTGTGTTTGTGCAACAGTTTGCTCTCTCATATAAGTGTGAAATAACATCAAATTCAAGTTTGAATCAGCAAGCTGTCTTTGTGTTCATTCATGATTGTGTTCATGAAGTATAGTCAGGAAAGAACCAGAACTCTTCCCGTCTACGTCCTTTCTAAGAAAAACAAAACATATCTTTCACAGCGTCTTTGAATGCCTTATGTTTGTATTTAATGTAGCTATTTTTATGCTTGACAATGCTTAATTGGGCCAAAAAATATGCATATTTTTGACTAAAAGTAAGTTGTACTCAACCACAAAACAGTGAGATTTATTAATAATAAAAAAACAGTGACAGAGTGAATATGGAAAATTTGAACCAGAAAGTGGAAAGGAACCCCACTGTACTTTGCAAATAATTAATATATTAATGTTTTAAATGAGTTACATTCATTCATGTCACTAACCTGGATTTAGCAGACCTCATTTAGACCTTTTTGAAATGCGACAATTGCTCCATTTTGGTTGACACTATTTATTGAGCATAAGTATAGCTAGGTACAGCTAGGAGACCCGAGTTCGATTCCACCCTCTGCCATCTCTGTGTGGAGTTTGCACGTTCCTCCAGTGCATGTGTGGGTTTTACTCCGGGTACTCCGGTTTCCTCCCACATTCCAAAAACATGCTAGGTTAATTGGTGACTCCAAATTGTCCATAGGTATGAATGTGAGTGTGAATGGTTGTTTGTCTATATGTGCCCTGTGATTGGCTGGTGACCAGTCCAGGGTGTACCCCGCCTCTCACCCGAAGACAGCTGGGATAGGCTCCAGCACCCCCGCCACCCTCGTGAGGATAAGCGGTACAAAATGAATGAAGTATTTAATCATACTGTATTGAGAAGATTTTCTTGTATTTAATTTTAAAAACAATTTTTAAAATGTCCCAGAACGCTGGACCTCCGCTCTTGAAACAAGAAACGGGAAGTGCTGAAACTCTCTGAATTTTTATTCTGATATGCTACCCTTGAATCCCGCCTACAGAGAGGTGTTAGTCTTTCCTCAGTGTGTCAGACTATGCGTTAACAGTTAACTGGCTCAAGCTTGTGTCAATCAAGGGGAGTGTGTGTTTGTCTATGTGTTTGTGTGTGTGTACGCCACTCCAGTGTGCAAGCAGCAGCAAACTTGATAACGTTGTCAAGCAACCTGTATGTGCAAAATTCAAGTAACAGTGCAACCATTGTCTAAAACTAGAGTACTTCAATGATATCATTCTATAGTCAACTCTAACTGTATGCTGTAGTGCAACTCTACAATCACAATTATACACATACTGCTATATAAAAATTAAAAGTACTTTAATGTTAATAAAGGCATTGGGTGTATCTCCTGTTGTGTGTTTGTGTGCTGCATTAAGCGTTAATGCTATATTGTATTGGATTAGTGAGATTTAATGTCCAGGAAATGTACAATTAAATTATCTTAACTACTTTCATTACTTCCATTGTTTCAATGTCAACAACTTCCCATGCAGGATGCGGTGAATTCAAGACTGTCAACACTTTCAGACGGGCAACATTTGATGATATAAAAAGAACATTTTCACTATAGTGACCCAATTTCAAGCAAAAAAAACAAGACAATTTGTATATGCACATGCATTGCTTTCCAATAGGAGTTGAACATGTGACCCGGAGCCTCGTGTCTGTGAGCGATCAGATGATCACAGAGGATCACTTTGATCACACAGCGTCATGCTACTTGTTTGCGGCTGTGCCGACAAACAGCCTAGTGTCACGGTGACGTCAGTTGTGCTACAACCAAGGGCTAATCACATTTGCTCCCCCTTTGTTGTGTCATTGAGCCTGCAAAAAGCTCGCAGAATCGCAGAAGTGATTTACCGCTACCCAGCGTGCTCCCAAATTCCTCCCTCCATTCTGCTCCACATATGTAGACTGTTTACAGAGAAGAGGGATTCTAGTGGGATCGCCATCCACAAGGGGCTTGGTTGCTATGGTTACAAACCTCTGAGCTGGGTTCCATTTAGCGGAAAGGAAGTAAAATTAGTTGCAGACAGAAAAGATGCAGGTTTGGTGTAATTAATATAAATCTGTCAACGCTATCGTGCATAAGTGAGTACACCCTTCACATTTCAGCAACCATTTTATTATGACAATACAATACCATATGTGTTATAGTGAATATTCTATATCATGTTGCTTTTTAGTGCATAGTATGTATGATAAAATTGTTGGTACCCTTCTGTGAAAGAAAGAACCCCCCACAATGGTTACAGAAATGACAAAAGTAATTAAAGTTGTTTTACAGTTATTTACAGATATTTACACATGTATCATCAACAGGCTCTGTCCGAGTTCTTTTTCTAACGATTATGTTCTTGTTATCTTTCAGACCGCATTAACAGAGGTGCAATTTGGACCAATGAAGTTATTTAAAGACCCACTTCAGGTATGTTAAAACAGTGTGAAATATCCAGATGATTGACACATTGATTGAATGCATGAAATGCCAGATCAACGGAAGGGCTTCAATGTCACATTGTTTAGGAGTGAAAAGTGAATTTACAGTATTTAAAGGTGCTTGTCACTTTATTTGCTGTTAGAACTGTGCTTACATTGAAAGAAAGGGTGCGTGATTGCTATTAATGGGTGTATTGTGTGAAATGCAGTCTTGGTGTCTCAAGGCAACAAGGTCAAATATTTATGACCAAGAGCATACTATAATGAACAGTGCATGTTATGGAAAAAGGGAACATAGTTTGGTCTTTATCACATTCTGGAATGTTGAATGCTTCTTTATTCAGCATGGTGTTCTGTTTGTGCTTCTGGTATGTGTTACTGATGTATGACAAATGACAAGTGTTTCAAGCAAGTAGTATTCTTGGCTTTATTAAAAGTGCTGTCCTCTCTTTCCCTTGAAACTATGTCAAAAATGGTCATACCCTTTCAAACAAAATAATAAACACCACCACCACCATGGGCTCTGTTTTTGTAGACCTGGTACAGGAGCGATGCACCTGCCCCTCTCCGCGGCAACTGGGTGTGGGCAGCACACTTGGCAATTTTTGTGAGTGGCGCAGTGCGGCGCAGCCACGCCTCAATCCCTCCCACCGGCACAAGTGGCAAAGAGGGAGGAGAGGTTACTTTACATTTTTATTATTTTTTTATTATTTTTTTTCATTATTTTATTTTTATTATTATAATATTATTATTATATATTTTATTTTATATTTTATTATTTTTATATTTTATATTTATTTTTTAATTGTAGGAGAGATGTGAAGTGATTTTCCCACTTTTTTTTTTATTTATTATTTTTTTTTTTTCCTTCACTCGCTGAACATGTTGGTCCAATGCTAGAAACTCGATGTAAGAAGACAAATTATCAGTAGGGTAAAACTAACCTGTCTAATCGTAGCTCAAGTTCCCTAATAATGGGTGAACAGTCCAACGCTTTGTAAATTGTAGGCCAGATCTAAGAAAGCAACTCTGCAGACTTGTTTAGTGTCTACGGTGGTGATGATGTCGTCAATGACCTTGAGGGTGGCAGTGATGCATCCCCGGCAAGTTCTGAACCCTGACTGCATATCTGACAGCATAAGGTTGGAGTCAATTAAATTAGTACCATCTGTCTGTCCTGGCTGCTCAGTACAGTATAGATAACTCAACAATAAGTTGACAATAAGGCTACACAGGCTAGAGAGCGTCGTGTAGCCAAGATGAGGACTGTGGACATTAGAGAGAGATCCAAAATTAGCGGTGCATATGCATATTCCTATGAATGTTCAACAGTATTTTACTGCTTAAAGGGGACCTATTATACTTTTCAGCCATTTGTATTGAGTTGTGGACTCCTATAAAGCAGCTACACACAATAACCAGAACGCAATGTTTTATGGTTCTTCCATAATCTGCACCTATTCAGCTGTATTTCTTTAAATTTTATGGTTCCCGCGAAAACTGTCTGTCAAAGTTAACGCGTTAACAGAATTTTCCTTTAAACGGCGGTCATTTTTTGGACGTGCAATTAACGTGCACTATTTGACCCTCGGCCCACACCGTAGTTTATTAAAGCACGGTAACTCTGTAGCCACAAGCTGAAAAAAATTGATGGGAAATGGAGAAAGAAAAGAATATTTTCATTGGTAAAGTTAGCTTCAAAGACTTGGCAGATGGCTCTTGTAGCAAGACCAAAGTTATTTGGATCTACTGTTGCTGTGTTTGACTTATCACGGATTACATGGCCTGCCAGTGACTGGAGCAGTGCAGGTATTTTTTTATTGTCATATACAGTGCTACCTTGGCATAACAGTGGCGATGGTGATGGTGTGTTCATTGACTGTCAAAAAAAAGTAGGACAAATCACAGATTTCAAAAACTGTGGGATTTCTAATGAAAAGTTCCAGTATTGTAATAAAATATTTACAGTAATATAATTATTAATGGGCGGCATGGCGGTCTAGTGGTTAGCGCGCAGACCTCACAGCTTGGAGACCAGGGTTCAATTCCACCCTCGGCCATCTCTGTGTGGAGTTTGCATGTTCTCCCCGTGCATGCGTGGGTTTTCTCCGGGTACTCCGGTTTCCTCCCACATTCCAAAAACATGCTAGGTTAATTGGTGACTCCAAATTGTCCATAGGTATGAATGTGAGTGTGAATGGTTGTTTGTCTATATGTGCCCTGTGATTGGCTGGCCACCAGTCCAGGGTGTACCCTGCCTCTCGCCCCAAGACAGCTGGGATAGGCTCCAGCACCCCGCAACCCTCCTGAGGAAAAAGTGGTAGAAAATGAATGAATGAATAATTATTAATTTTTATGAATTTGTTTTGTGCAAATAACGTATTTTTACATTTATAATGACTTTTGTGTTAGTGTTACTGAAAACATTGCTTGTATAGTTCTTACAGATTTTATGATGACAACAGACTCTGGAATGAATACAAATAAATTTATTATGACAACTCATTGGCAAATTTGAACCAAGTGGAGCATCCCAGAATAGTCTGTGGTGGACTTTAGCCTTCACGCTGTATAATTAAGTGTCATGATACGCCAGAGTTAAGGTAATACAATTACATTTTGATTCAAATAAAACTAAACCAGATGCTAAACTTAGTATAACTATTTCTATGCTCTAAAGCCACTTTAACTGGAAGGAAAATAATGAATTACACGGCCTGTAATTTCAAGTGGAAGTGCACAGAGCAGGTTTTTACTGTCTGATGCGCTCCAGTAGGAAAACCAGGGAGAGATAACCCCTTCCTGTTTTTGTCACTCCCAGCTGATCTCTGCTCCTCCTTCTCTCGAGGCTCACACGATCTGGCCCTGGCTTTGTGTTTTCACCTTTTATATATTTTTCCCATTTTTTCTTTGTTTTGCTTACTTCAATTACATCTCCGTTTCACTTTAAGTTTTACTGTTGTTATACTGTTGCTTATATACTGATGTTAGACATTTTAGCTCTGGTTCATGTATTGTGAATGAGTGTGTCCACTCCAAGAGCGCATCGGGAGAGGGAGGGGGGGGGGGCCTTATCTTAGCTTTTGTTGCCCTGCTGCAACTGGAATGTTGACTTTTCTACAAACATCCCAATGTGGAATTCTGCTCTAAGTCCATGTGTGCACCGGACAAGTCAGCGATGATGTATGTACTGTACGAACAGGACACTTCCTGCTACATGTAATGAACATGTTCAATTCCTGAACATGGTTTGCATTAGTAACACCCCTCTCAGGTTTAAAGTGGCCTGCCTTAAGTTTGAGACCCTGTTTTGGGAATTCAACCCCAAAATATTGTTCCAATACATCAAACAATTGTCACAGCATCTGACTTAGTGCAATTAAATGTTTTTGCAATAAAGTCAGATCTTGGCGGCCTAACTTGATTTAATATGATATATAATCAAGAGTGCGGAAACAAAACTTTGCCTTTGTCTGCTTTCAGTTGGATGTGACGTTTTGTTTGAGAGGGTGACTCATGAATCCACTCTTAGTGCAGTGCGGCTCTTGGAGGCAGGCCTAAATCGCTGGTCCAGTATTTACGCAACAAGAGGTTCCATGGAAGTCTGCTGGCAGAGGCCGAGCGTGCTCTCAATGACGGGTTTGACGCCAGCGGCGGCGCTTACCGCCTTGGGATTGGCTGACGAGAGGGAGGGGTCGCAGGCAGTCATGAGCACCTTGACTAATTGTGTCATACATTATGGCAGCAGGCAATCAAACCTGTGACACACACTTCCACACCAGCCGTGCCCACTCACTTAGGGCATACCTGCAAGAGGTCACAGTTGGGTCACAAGATACCACAAAAATAGATCTTTAGTTCCCTCAGTCAACTGCTTCTATTACACGGGGTTGAATGTGAAAAGAGAACACGTATGTTCCACTACAGGCTTGGTATTCTGTTTTATTTGAAATGTATGCTATATGCTATATACCTGTTTTAAATAATACGCTGTTGTTGTCATGTGATATGTACAGTAAGAAGCCGCTGACACAAGTTACTTCCTGCAATCATCAGTAACCTCAAAATACGTCCACACTTTGGGGTTTTTTTTTTTTTTTTTTTGAGCCATTATGAGCCAATAAGTCTGTTGATGCTGACAGTCCTAGCATTCAAAACTAGCGCTCACTTCAGCTCTTTTTGGATTGTGGGTCATTTTATTTATGTGTGGTAAGTAGAGATCTTCTGTTAAACACACACGTCATTTACCGTAATTTCCGGACTATAGAGTGCACCTGATTATAAGCCTCACCCACTACATTTTTAGAGGAAAATCGATTTTGTACATACACAAGCCGCACCTGTATATAAGCCGTATGTGCCCACATTAAAACATGTAAACATATTTACAAAGAAAGACGGTACACAGAGAGAGTTTTCAAAGTTTTAATAATATAACTTTTATATAATATATATAATATAACTTTTTCATCTTTTTACATTGCTCCAGTTCTTCCCGCTGCCGTTTCCATCGATTCGTTTATGCCAAGTTTACGTGCAGCAGCTCTGTTTCCTTCTTTATCGGACAGCTCGATTGCTTTTAGCTTGAAAGCTGCGTCATATGCCTTTCTTTTTGCATTTTCCATGATGAGGGTATGTTCACGCTAATTTAATTTATGCACAAGACAAGAAGTTGCAGTCTTCCTCGACGCATATATTCCACCGGTCTTAATCTTACTTTTTCTACTCGAGAGCCCCTGGCGGCCGTTAGAAAAATTACATAAATTGGTCGCATCACTGAATAAGCCGCAGGGTTGAAAGTTTGGGAAAAAAGTAGCGGCTTATAGTCCGGAATTTACGGTACATTTTTTCATTTACACACAATAAGCTGTTTCTCAATCAAAATTTATCACAAAGCAAAGACATTTTTTGTAAAAATATATGCTCAGTAGCAGCCTTGGACACCTCCACTATGTGGTCAGAATGGTACAGTCTTGATCACATGATACTTGATCACATCACATGATGCGATATGTGATACATGGTGTATACAGTACATGAATACAATCAGATAATCAATACAGAGAAATTAAAAATGAGAGGTTTTCATTCGGTCAGCAACTGCACATACTTGGACATTGAACAACAATAGTATTGATATGTTGGGAAATTAATACACTTTTACACTGCAATAGCCCTGTGGTCCACTTGTTGTTGAAGACATGTTCTCCATTTTCATAGACAATTGTTTTGCTGGAAATCCATAATCTATATATTTTTTTAACTTTAATTTTGAGACTCATTTTGACTGTTTTCATTTTCATTTAGGTTCAAAAACAATGTTATTATGTATATTAATGGCTGTAAAGTGATGGAGTGTGTACAACGCATCATACTATGCAATTACTAATGAATTGAACACAATATTGGAGAAAAAATTTGCTGATTTTATGCTGTATTAGTTTACTATTAGTGTAGCTAAAAGTATAGCCTTACATTGAAGCTACAGGAATGTGTCCCAAGATGCGTCACTATGTTTTAGATGTGCTGAGTCATCTCTTCTCTTGCAGGTACTTTTAGTTTTTGCCAAAGAGGACGGTCAGAGTAATGGCTTCTGCTGGGCTTGTGAGAAGGCCAACTACAGGTGCAGCATGGCGCGGACACCCGAGTCGGCCCTCGAATGCTTCACCGAAAAGCACCATGACCTTGTCGTCATTGACCATAGACATTCCAGACACTTTGACGCTGAAGCACTATGCCGGTAGGACATTTCTCATAGTCACCCAGAGTCATCACCATCTCGCTCTGCTTCTTTATGTTCTACGGCTGCTATGATGCAGCATAGAATAATTGAATGTATACTTCAGGAACATTTACAATGTAATGAGTTCCATTACAAGAACTCTGACTTTACCAAGATAATAGTGCCTGGCTTATGATTGTTTGTTTATGCTGTTTATTTGCAGACATTTTACAAATAGTCCAGAACCTTTGTGGTAGGTTTATTGTAACATAGAGAGGCAGACTGTAAAAAAAAACACACAAAAAGGGGTAACCCTTTAACGCAATGCAATCAAATTGGTATTTGATTGAGGGGAATCACGTGACTTAGTAGTTTCTGGAGAAACTCTTGTTGGCAAGCACTAAGGTCGGACATTTCTTGTAGTTCACACAGATTGTACCATCTCAGCAGAGGAACAACCCCAAAGCAGAACGTTCCCACCTCCATGTTTGACGGTAGTAATGGTGGTGTTGGGGTCATATTCAGCACTCCTCTTCCCCCAAAACGCATTGAGTCGAGTTAATTGCTAAAAGCACAATTTTTGGTCTCATCTGACCAAATCACATTCGTCCATGTCTGAATTATTTTAGGGGTTCAATAACAAACATGGGCGGCACGGCGGTCGAGTGGTTAGCGCGTAGACCTCACAGCTAGGAGGACCAGGGTTCGATTGATCCCTCGGCCATCTCTGTGTGGAGTTTGCATGTTCTCCCCGTGCATGCGTGGGTTTTCTCCGGGTACTCCGGTTTCCTCCCACATTCCAAAAACATGCTAGGTTAATTGGCGACTCCAAATTGTCCATAGGTATGAATGTGAGTGTGAATGGTTGTTTGTCTATATGTGCCCTGTGATTGGCTGGCGACCAGTCCAGGGTGTACCCCGCCTCTCGCCCGAAGACAACTGGGATAGGCTCCAGCACCCCCGCGACCCTAGTGAGGAAAAGCGGTAGAAAATGAATGAATGAATAACAAACATCAAGCAGGCCTGTATGTACATGTGCCTGGTTGAGCGGGGAGACGTTGCAGGGACTTGCAGAATCCTAGTCAATTACAGCAAAGTGCATTATTGTTTTCAAGGACCCTTGAGATCGTTTCCTAGCTCCTAACCTTTTCAGAAAGCTTTTTTTGCTGAAGGGACAGGGTTAATTTGTGAGCTTCATGGGCACACAACAGAATTCTTGCTTGGTAGGTCAGGATCAAATACTTATTTTTATCAGTCTTGTAATGCTAATTAATTCTTTTTAATTTATTTATTTGGTGTTATTTGTTTCTGGATTACTCCGGTTTCCTCCCACATTCCAAAAACATGCTAGGTTAATTGGCGACTCCAAATTGCCCATAGGTATGAATGTGAGTGTGAATGGTTGTTTGTCTATATGTGCCCTGTGATTGGCTGGCGACCAGTTCAGGGTGTACCCCACCTCTCTACTGAAGACAGCTGGGATAGGCTCCAGCATGCACGCAACCCTCATGAGGAAAAGCGGTATAGAAAATGAATGAATGAATATTTTGTTAAAAGCCAGCCATAAAAATTATAATCCGCAATTATAAATACTTATAAAGCAAAATATTAGAAATGTGACGCAGTGCAGTTCTATCAGTAACATACTGTATCTGCTGTTTTTTTTCATCACTTAAAATCCCTGTCTGCTATAAAAGTGATTTGTGTGTGTGTTTCGGCATATTGGCTAGTGTTTGGGGAAACTACGAGCTTTCAATATCTGAGCTCACAATTTACCGTCATGGCTTGCCAGCTGATGGCGTTCAATAAGAGAGAAATGAACCATGCTTGCTCGTACCACTTTCTATCTTTAGGACAGTTCCAAACATTCATTTGCCCTGCCCGGCATGTATGTAAACCTCATTCATTTTGGCCGCTCCGTATGTTCAGTGTACACGCATGGTCTCAGACGAGGGAACTAAAGCGCCTTTATGACCACTTGCTGGGGGAAACCACAGGCGGACGAGTGGACGTCTACACTGCATTCTTTCAGAGGCCTCAGCCCGCTTGTGGAGCTCCATCACTGGAGCTGCCTGGGAGAATCGGAGCATGAAAAACTGAAAAATACGTTGATTTGATCCCATGGGCTTTTTCATCAGTATGCTCGCTGGCTAAAGGGCTCTCTGTGTTTACATTCAGGTCAATGAGAGCGGTCAGCTCTTCAGAAAACACTGTGATAGTCGCTGTTGTGAAGAGGTAAGTAACTCACTGAACCCCACTCGATAGCCACCTTTTCAACAAGTTCAGCTCTGAATGGTACAGCTTGAAACATCTCGCCAATTAAAAAGAGAAACATACTATATTGAAGGATATCTAGCACTTTATATTCTTTTTTTTTTTTTTTAGCATTGCATTGTGACTTGGACTTTAACAGATTGGATTCATGGTTGTCTGTCCTCTGCTTTCCTATTGCCTTTTTCGGTTTTGATGGAGTTATGACAATTTTAGATTTATGGCAGTTATTGGTTTCATTTGAGCTGACCTTATTGGAACCAGATTGTTGATCAAAAACATCTGGAGGATGTGTGGTAGGATTTGATTGTGGTCTTCTACAATCATTCGCTTCATACACACGCTTTACAACTACTGACAAGTGGAAACCCCCAAAATTGCACACTGAACTTTACTGCCTGGTGGAAACTGGCCTTGCTAATTCGCTTTTTTTTACATTTACATCAAAACTCCTAACCTGGTCTAAGTCCTAAGTGTGCATTTTGTCATCAAAAGTAAATCTCTGACGTTGTCTGAAGAGCAATTTGTCAGGTTAATGTGTTCTCTTTTTAAGGCCAGACAGGGAGGAAGCCTCTGTGATGCCTCTGATCAATGCCGGCTTTAATAGGGTGAGTGTCCTCTGCCTATATTTGGATTATTCTTGAGAAATTTTTGTAAACAAAAGTTACTATATACTGTAAGGCCGGGCTACAGATTTAAAATCTTTATTTTGCTCTGAGGACATGCATTGAGTTCCCTGTATCAGATCATGGCTCTGTGGTGGGAACTGTGCAACGGCAATATGCCATCAAGAACTATTTAATTCCTCTTTGAATGATCATATTGTGTACATTTGACCTCTGACCCTCAGAGATATGTGGAGAATGCCAATATGATGGCCTGCTATAATGAGCTGCTACAGCTGGAGCATGGAGAGGTGCTGGCACAGTTTAAACTGAGGTGAGTGATGAAAGTGATTTTGCACGGCGGACGAGTGGTTAGTGCACAGGCTGCACAGCTAGGAGTTCAATTCCAATCTTGTCCATTTCTGTGTGGAGTTTGCATGTTGTACTCGTGCATGCGTGGGTTTTCTCCGGATACTCCGGTTTCCTCCCACATTCCAAAAACATGCTAGGTTAATTGGTGACTCCAAATTGTCCATAGGTATGAATGTGAGTGTGAATGGTTGTTTGTCTTTATGTGCCCTGTGATTGGCTGTGATTGTACCCCGCCTCTTGCCTGAAGACGGCTGGGATAGGCTCCAGCACGCCCACGCCCCTCGTGAGGATAAGCGGTAGAACATGAATGAATTAAAATGCAAAACAATGTCTGTCAGTCACTCTCATGATGAATTGGTAAATACATATGTAAATTGCTGAAACCTTATTAATATGTTGGCTGCATTATCTTTGGTATAGTCATCTCTAATGTTTGATAGCAATTGCAAACTGGACGTAATACATAAACTGTGTGTCCTAATGAATGCTATGTAGCTATTTTGACTGACCTATTATCAGTACTCAGGTTATATACACTACTGAGGAATCATGTGCAACTATCTTTATTGACACATTGAATATAGTTATGATATCTGTTACTTTAATTGCCTTTACTTACTTTGAAATACTAATCATTAATTTAGAATAGTATTTGAAAGTTTACTGGTTAGATTTTATATAAAGTATGTTATCTGTTTTATAGAAAGAGGTAGATTATTTTGACTTGTAACTTGCATGCTGAAAAAGTTTTGCATAAAATGTGACATTCACTACTTTCAGGGGTTTTATGATTATTGTCAGAAATTTAAAAATGTAACCTGTGCAAGACCCCGGGCTTTAGTAGCTTGTTGTATGCACCTGTTAACACTGACAAAGGCGGAATATACAAAATAATATATCAAATAATGAAATATTACTTGGCATACTGCACAGTATTCATTTTATTTGACAATATCATCAGGCATTAGTGTCGGCCCTTGGACAAATGTAGTTGACCTCTGATTTCTTTCTTGTAAAAAAAAAAAATGGCTAAGATGCTAGACGATTATTTTATTGACAACAATGAATGTCTTGTCTTCTCTCGCTAGGGCTGGCAATGCTATTTTCACAGCTCTTGAACAAAGCCAAGAGGCCATCGAGATCACTTCTGAAGATCAAGTCATTCAGGTGAGTTCCTGCAATTTTGAGTCATGCTGTTGTTACGTTGCTATACATTCAATGATGGCTGACGTTAGTGGTTAAACTTTGTAAAATCACATCATAATTCAGGCGCTCAAAGCAGGAAGACGACTCTCTAGGCAGCTACCTATCTGTGGCATATAGCAGCTTCAATCAGATCATGGCAAAAAAAAATAATAATCTGATCTTAGCAGTATTATGTAGTGTTAATGTGTTTCATTTTATATTATTATTATAGTCACCCAAAATTCTCTCGCTTTTTCTTCTCAGTATGTGAACCCTGCCTACGAGTCCGTTATGGGCTACCAACAAGGTGAGCTTATAGGGAAGGAAATAATAGAAGTGCCTAAAAGTGAGAAGAATAAGCCTGATCTCCTTGAAACAATGAACTCCTGCATCCGGAAAGGGAAGGTAAAAAACATTTAATTTTTTTTACAGGCTGCATGATGTGTTTAATACTGTACTTAGTGCTGACATCAGTGGTTAAAGTCTAGTAAGAGTCTAGTGTGATTGTTGATACTAGTCCATATAAATGTATACGTATGTGTAGAAAATACTGCAATTGATTGTAGGGCTGTGTTTCATGTGCATTGGAGCAGCAACTGATTTGCTGTAATCTTACTACACAGAGAGCAAAGGTCATTCTCAGAGCTGCAAACAGCAGGATGGCTCTTTTTAAGCAGCTACAGTAAATCTGTGGGTGGGAGTTAGGAGGGGGGGGACATGAAACGGGCACATTGGACTCCAGGGGCGCTCCTGCCAGCATACTGTTTATGTGTGTCAAACTCAGGCCAGGGGGCCAAATCTGGCCCGTGCTGCAATTTGATTCGGCCCGCGGAACTGTTTGGGAAATAGCAGTGAGCCGATCCGCCTCGTGAACATGATCAAACAAAGTGTTTACAGTGATTGGCATAATTAATCCATTGCTCCGGTATAAACTACTCCTTTGGAGTAACTGAAAATGCATGAGACATTTTCTCAAAATCTGACCGTACTAAATAATACCGTTATAGCCTGGATATTAGGTCATATTCTGTCATAATTGCTATTTCAAATAAGCATCTGTGTGTGTGTGCACTGATGTGATGAGTGTAATATGAGTGTGCATCATTCACCAATTATCTTGGTTAAAAGGACAAGAAGGTTGTAAGGTTTTTAATACAGAAATATACAATGGTTGACCATTTCTGGATAAATAATAAGAAAAAGACAAAGTTCGGGGTTGGAGCATAATGTCCAAATTCTGCCCGCAAACTAGGCTTGGTCCCCTGTGCGATTGAGTTTGAACCTTTAAAACACCTCCAGCCACCCTTTGACCTCCCCTGCACCACAAACACTGGTGTATAGTGTACCTGGTCCAGCAGCTTCCTTGAACATCTGAGTCCTAAAGATTATATACATTGTGTATCTTTGTGTATCTCTCCATTTATGGTTCAACATTTAACACAGTCTCAAGTTCTTGTTTTTTTAATGCACAAGATTATACACATGCAATCCAGACAATGATATGTAAATATCACAAAAAAGTGGGCTAATAAATTGACAATAAAAGCACAAATACTGCAGATTTCAGAAAATAACAGATGGAATGATACAGCACTTTACAAGAAGCAATCAAGTCTGTAAAATTAAATAATTAAAAAAATAAAAATTAAAAAATTAACTATAATGATGAAAATGGTAATATTAATGCTGATTATAATGATGGTAATAATGATAAAGATTATAACAATAATGATAATGATAATAACAATAATAATATTACAATGACAATAATAACAGGGGAAAACAAGACAGTGGCATGAACATGATTATATCTTGCAAAAAGGGGTAGGCATTTATAAGCTTTTGCTTCAGCCTACTCCTTTTGGGCTTGTGATCAACTAGCTGAATACAAATGTAAATAATGGAAAGTTGTATTTTGATTGGTGTGGGAGATGCACTGTGGTGTTTCGTGTATTTGCCCAAATAAATAAAAAAATAAAATTAAAAAAAACATTTCTCACGGTGTTGTTTGTGTGCTTGTGGCATGATGTGGTCCAGGAGTGGCAGGGGACTTATTATGCCAAAAAGAAGAATGGAGACAGCATCCAGCAAAATGTGAAGATCACACCTGTAATTGGACAGGGAGGGTGAGTTAAAGATGTTTAATTACGCTTAATAATAATATACAGTATGACTTTTGGACTGTTTGTAACATGCTGTTGCATTTCCAGAAAAATAAGGCACTATGTGTCTATCAACAGGCCTTTAAATGATAATAATAAGGTGAGTTGATATTGCATTGCATATTGTATAGTAAATAGTTGATGAATGAAAGAAGGCTGCATGTACCAATGTGCTTTTCCATGCATCCTTACAGACGTCAAGTGAACGAGTGCAAGCAGAGTCTCAAACTGGTAATGTTCTTGAAATTATCCGTGCCACATAAAAAGGAGGACCTCTGTCATTGCTGCCTTAGAATAGCTGTCTTGTGACAGATTATGTAAAAGCATTCAAAAAATTGCTGCCAAAAAAAAATGCAGAGGAAATTATCAGTAATTAGTGAGAGATATTCTTTCCATTATCTCACCTTCCTCCAATCGGTGTTTGCAATCAAACGTCACCTTTTTGGAAAAAAAAATGTGTTGGTTTGTGCTGTTTTACTTAAGACATGATGCTCTCCTCTCCCCAGATATCCAGTCAAGTAAGCACAAAGACCGGAGGAAAGGCTCTCTGGATGTAAGATCCACAACATCTCGGGGGAGCGACGGTGAGTGTGATGGATGGAAACTAACGCTTATGAAACCTCCCCAGTTGTCTGTTTTGTATCAAGTGTTGATTGGTCGCACACAGGCAAACATACTCATTAGGAAGTCATAGGAAAACAATCAAAAGTTCAAGTTAGTACGGTAAGGAGTAATCATTTTCTTTTTTTTTTTCTCGCATCCTGGCAGGGAGCTCACAGCGAAGGCACTCCTCAATGGCCCGAATCCACTCCATGACGATAGAGGCTCCCATCACTAAGGTGGAGACTCGGTCATATGACTCAGTCAACTAGTGTGTGCAAATGCTTTGTATTTCATGACGACAATTTAAAAATCCACCACCATTGCCACAAGCGCTTTTAGTACATCTACCAGAAATAGAGCCAGTATTCTAGAGGCCACAGCAGCATGTCAAGAGAGAGAGAAGGGAATAAAATGCTATGCTTCATGCACAGTAACACATGCTGCACCAGGCTGACTTGCTGTTTCTGTGCTTGATGTACACTGAAGGATGAACTGCAATGACGGAAACAGAGAATGTCCCCGGGGACGGGCCATATGACATACTACAGTTCCACTGCTCTATCATTTGACTATGGAGGCAGTCCCTGCAGGCGTCATTCTCTTCAGAATAAAGCACTATTGGATGATAGAGCGCCTGCTACTGTGTGTGTATATGCAGCGTCACCATAGGAAACCAATGGAAGATCTAAAAACATAGATACCTCTTAAGCACCTTAAGTTATAGCTGTAATTCATAAGGAAAAGGGGGCATTAATTTATTGGCTTTCTTCCCTAGAAAATGTCTCCAAAAGGGTAAGCAACAATTGGCCTATATACTGTAAGCATCAGACTTTTTAAAGTGGACCAATTATGCTCATTGTTCGACCCTTTGTATTGAGCTGTGGTCTCTTAGATAATAACCCGCGCAGAAAACTTTCTATATCTTCCAGAATAAGTACCTATTCAAGCTGTATTTCCTTTGATTTGTGTCTCCTGCCAAAATGGTGTTTTAATTTCTTCCACCCGTAGCCCTCATCTGGGCACGCCCACTCCGCTGTGATTGGTCACACGCCCAAAGTGCTTCCTAACTATGAACAAACCCCACTTTCCTAATATGGTGGGTATAGGATTTGATGATAAATGAATTAAGTCTTAGTAGAGCTTAATCAAAAGTGTTACCTGCAGCTCATGATCTACTGGCTGGAGACCCCTGACTTACTGTGTATGAACTCAGAGTGCTAACGGAGCACTGATGGAGGATCTCAGAAGAAGCCAGACGTGTGCAGTGAAAATCAGAAGCCGGAAGTGAGGGTGGCGCGTGGACGCACAGCATGTCCGAAATTAATGCACTTTTAAAACCGAGCGTTTCAGGGCTCACTTCCAAATGCGCAAACTTCATTATCTGAAACTTTGGCATGAGAATACGACATTCCAACTACATTTAAAGTGGAAAAGCCATAATAGGTTCCCTTTAAAAAATATATACCTATACATGTATTTTAATTGGGCAGTTTCCTACCTTATTATGTGATTTAACCTGCCTGCATACCATGGTAATAATTCCTCTAGGTATATATGATCCCTATCAATGACAGCTTTGTATTTGTTTAATTTATTCTAAATAAGTCCCATAAAAGTTGTTTAATTTGATTGAATATCTGAATATCTTTACCTTGGAATTTATTATGAGAACACTCTAAAGTGTAGTAAATGCTACAAATACATATATTGCACTCATGTCCAGGTCATAAACATCATCAATGCAGCACAGGAGAGCAGCCCTATGCCCGTGGCAGAGGCCCTGGATCGGGTACTTGAGATCCTGAGGACCACAGAACTCTACTCTCCACAGCTGGGCACCAAGGATGAAGACCCCCATACAAATGACCTTGTTGGGGGACTGATGACAGTAAGAGCTGATTGCACCCTTCAATATGATGCTCTAAATCAGGGGTCTCAAACTTGCGGCCCGGGGGCCAAATGCGGCCCGCGAGACGCTAGTTTGAGGCCCCCACCTTGATACCAAAGTTTAATGTTGAAATGACAGCTTAAAGCTGTGTGCACACCAGACACAATTAACATGATTTTGCTCCGCCCATACTGTTACCCTACCCTGTTACCCCGCCCTGTTTTGCTTTGGATTAGCAATGAAGGTAAAGGCTTATGACGCTGGGTACAAATAAATGCAGGAAATGATTTGGAATAAAACGGAAAATACACGTCAAGATAAAGCATCTCATCAAACATGTTGCTAAAGTTACGACGCTGCTCCCAGATGGAACTGAGTACGATGCTAACTTGCTAATTGGGTAAAATTATTAAGTTTCATTAATGTTCATGTTAAAGGTTAAATAACTGTTAATACTGTACATTTGAATCTGAAAAAAATAATTTCTGGTTTCTTACGTTTTTCTTATTTGCTGTTTTACTATTATTTTACTTATTTATTACTGATTGATTGATTTATTGTCTTTATTCTTAGTTTGTTTATTTGTTTATTTTTATCTTATTTTCTGTATAGAAAAATAAAAATTAAGATATTTGAGAACAGTGGAATGTTTTATCAGATATTTTGGTGTGGAAAACCGGAACCAAAGTACTGAAAAAATGTAGGCTATAGCAGAAGCAAAAGCATTGAAGGTAGTTTTTTTTATTGATTTTTTTCCCAGTTTTTAATAAATGAGTTTTGGGAATTTTTTTTTTTTTTTAAACCTGATGCGGCCCGGCTTCACCCAGAACCTAGCTCCGGTGGCCCCCAGGTAAATTGAGTTTGAGACCCCTGCTCTAAATCTATGGCCTGATCAGCCAATTAGTAGAAAACAATGAATTTAAGAATAGTATCATAACACCCTGTGACTAACTGGTGATCAGTCCAGGCTTTAGTTCACTAAATTGAAAAGAAAATGTATTGCATATGTGCTAAATTTACAGTGGGACTTAGGTGGTCAGCATCTCTATTCGCTTTTCGGAAGGCAAAGAGAGAGCGAAAAAGAGAGAGAGAGAGTCAGGCTTTAACCGGACAGCTATAGTCAAGTTCCTAACTAGAACGACTGCCAAGTTGGCAGTCTTGGCAACGACCCCACAGGAAGTGTTAGATTGTCCTTTGTGCTCCTGGAGGCTGCAGAGGAAAGCCCACCCTCTCTTCCACTCACCAAATCCCCCCCCCCCCCCCCTCTTCTCCCTCTCCTCTCTCTGTCCCTGCACAGTAACGCTCACATGTACCTCTTCCTCTCTGGAAACATCCTGTTCTTCTTTGGATTAGATGAATAAGCATGACTTTTACTCAGAAATGTACAATGAAGATTCATAAGGGAAGGGAGGTTGTATCACATACACTTGATGAAAATAACTCAAAATGTGTTTTTAGTCATTACTAACACAAAATGAGGTTATTTTGTTTTTGTGGTGACACTGAACTCAAAAGACCATGCGGACATTTTGAGAGGAGTATTCATGTTTCTGATGGAAAAAAAGTCTTAAAATAGCTGGTGTGTACAGAGGCAGTGCCATCAGACAATGCTCAGGTCAAAGATGAGCTGGTCCCCTCTTCCTTTTTCACTTGTCAAGTAAACATTTCACTCGGCAACACACCCATGTACACACTTGGATGCTCAAAATATACGTATGCTACTGCATATGTCTATGGGCTTCACATCAACACACTTTTGGATACTATAGTGATATATAGTCAATTGTTGCTGTGGTGTAGTGGCAGTATACACATTTACATGTAACGGTACCATATTATACTGTATTATTTTTGAAAGTACTGTATTTTTAGTAAGTCTCACCGGTTCCACAATAGTTTATTCAAAGTGTGGGGGCCCAAACTCTTGATCCTGGAATTCAAACAGTTTTAAGTGCTTTTAGTAAGCCCTGCTGGGAGCACGGTTTTCTTGTGTCTGTATTTTTAATGTTATTCTGTAGTTGTAATATTAATGAGCTGTGCTTGTCTATGCCTGCCTCCAATGGCATGCTCCAAGAAGTGTTAATTATAGGTTATCACATGGTTTGTCTGGTATCAGGCTGATACTGGTACGCGGGGACATGATACTGGGCCTGATACCAGACAAACCATGTGATGACCATGTGATATTACTACAATAATCATGAGCTTATTATTACTATTTAATCAAAAAGACCATTTTGTTTCCAGAAAATGTTCAGTTTATTACATGTATTATATCTAAACAGTGTAAACACAATAATTGCAAAAAATATTTCAACAATAATATTTTATCAACACATTTCTAATATTCTGTTTGCTATTTTCCCTATTTGTCTTTTGCCGGGAGTGTCAACCGCTGACATGTTGACAGAGCACAGACGGCAGCACAGACGCTGTTCTCTGATTGGTTGTTTCACAAGCACGATACCAGAGCAGCGCGCTCTGAGTGGACAGCTACGGGGGCTGATACTGGACATGGTTAAACTCTATATTTTATCAGTATCACTGCCCTGGGCTTTGACACAGTATCATTTCGGCCTTTTCCCGTATCATTCATGGGCGGTTTCTAGGGTACAGGGCCAATTAATACTGTAGTAATAAAACGTAATACATGCTTTACGTATATCCCATACAACATCTTAAAGGGACAGTTTGCAACTGGCTCAAAATTGTACTCACAAAATACAACCATCACCTAGCATATATTAATATTGGTGATTTTAAAGGATTGATTGGGGAATGCTTTTCACATTTAAGAATTTGTTTGGCCCAAATAAGATGATTGACGTTCATGTCTGTCACTCACCGCTCCTTCGTACACAAGGCGCCACAGTAAATTGCATCGGTGCGAACTGGCGCTGGCCCAGTGGACTCCTAGCATTAGCGTTCCTTTGGCAGCTTCGTAAACAGTCCCTTCATTGGGATGGCGGGAGAGGACACACAAACTTTAGCAACATTAGCGTAATGTGAGGAATGGGGCTAACATTATAGTTGCATTTTAACAGCAACCTGCTAGCTTAACTCATTGGCTGAAGAAGAATAAGATAAACTTATAGCTAGCTTGACCGGCAGATAGTTAGCAGAACTCCAGGGTTTGTTTTATGATGCGGGGCGAAGCCTGCTTTTTTTACAGAGATGAGTTAGGGTGATACCATGTCCTTGAGGAAGGCCAAAACTTCAAAAATGACCATTTGACTGCCTTCTCTCAAAAGTGGAGCAAACATGTTTGGCGCTCAGTCGGCTTGAGGGACACAAATTGCTATTAGAACATCATTAAAAGTACATTTTTCATTTTAGGAGGAAAATTTGATCTATATGATCATTCTATGGGGTGGCACGGCGGTCTAGTGGTAGGAGATCAGGGTTCGATCAGGGTTCAATTCCACCCTCTCTGTGCCATCTCTGTGTGGAGTTTGCATGTTCTCCCTGTGCATGCGTGGGTTTTCTCCGGGTACTCCGGTTTCCTCCCACATTCCAAAAACATGCTAGGTTAATTGGCGACTGCAAATTGTCCATAGGTATGAATGTGAGTGTGAATGGTTGTTTGTCTATATGTGCCCTGGGATTGGCTGGCCACCAGTCCAGGGTGTACCCCGCCTCTCGCCCGAAGACAGCTGGGATAGGCTCCAGCACCCCCGCGACCCTTGTGAGGAAAAAGCGGTAGAAAATGAATGAATGAATGATCATTATATGGGGCGGCACGGCGGTCAAGTAGTTAGCGCATTGGAGACACACAGCTAGGAGACCAGGGTTCAATTCCACCCTCGGCCATCTCCGTGTGGAGTTTGCATGTTCTCCCTGTGCATGCGTGGGTTTTCTCCGAGTACTCCAGTTTCCTCCCACATTCCAAAAACATGCTAGGTTAATTGGCGACTCCAAATTGTCCATAGGTATGAATGTGAGTGTGAATGGTTGTTTGTCTATATGTGCCCTGTGATTGGCTGGCAACCTGAAGACAGCTGGGATAGGCTCCAGCAAAAAAGCAGCAGAAAAGGAATGAATGAATGATCATTATATGGTTCGGTTTGAGGGGAATAAAAAGAATCTGTGTCTTGGTTCCACCCTTTCCTACTTGCTAATGCTACAAAACTGTGTAGTGCTGAGTGCTTTAAATATTTCAACTCCTCTTCCATTAGTGAAGCTTGTTATCACAGTGGTGATACTCATTAGGTAATGCTTATGTAACCTTATCACATTGTTTTCTTTGTGGTCGGGAGATTGTAACCGTTCCAGACTTCAGTGAAATGTTGGAATTCAAGTTAACGATATATATTTATTTTTGTGCTGAGTTAATTTTTTATTCACGTGTTCATTAAGTCTCTTTCTTTGTCTTTCTCAGGATGGTTTGCGCAGATTGTCAGGAAATGAGTACATCTTTTCCACAAAACGTGAGTTTATGCAATCCAGATGAGATGACTTTGTGCCCCAAGTTGAAGCAATAAACCTTATTTTCCTGTCCGTTTCCCCCTCGTAGAGCCCCATCACATCCCAAGTCACCTGGCCACTCCTCTTTCCTTAAACGACATCCCCCCTCGTATAGCTCAGACCATGGAGAGTGAGGACTCTTGGGACTTTGACATTTTTAACTTGGAAGCTGCAACCATGAAACGGTAAGGAAAGTGTTTTTAAACCGTTGCATGGTTGTGTCTAATATGCAGAAGGAGCCCAAACTGTACAAAAAATCTCATGCTGCATGTTCCTGCAGGCCTTTGACCTTCTTAGGTTTGAAGATATTCTCCCGCTTTGGGGTTTGCGAGTACCTCAACTGTCCAGAGGCCACATTGCGCTCCTGGCTGCAAGTGATTGAAGCCAACTACCACTCCAGCAACTCGTACCACAACTCTTCCCATGCGGCCGATGTCCTGCACGCCACCGCATATTTCCTGTGCAAGGAGAGAGTCAAGGTAAAATTACAAATGAGAGGGGATTTTTTTTTTTAATTAGAGATAATACTCCTTTGTCAACCAGAGCACATGCACAAACTAAAGTCCGATAAAAGTTAGAGTCATATCAGAAAGTCCTGATAGGTTTATTGTTGTATTTTTTGTTTTGTTTTGTCGAACTGCACTGCATCAGATTTAGAGGTGTTTCTGATATTTTAGTCGCATTATGTACTTACAGGAAGTAAGAATATCATTAAAGGGGACCTATTATGCTTTTTCACCTTTCTGTATTTAGAATGTTGTAGTCTCGTATTAAACGATGCCAAAATTTCAGATAATGAGGTTTGCACATTTGGAAGTGACCCTTAAAGAAGTTTGGGTTGGCTCAAAAAGCTTGATATCAGAGGGCGTTTCCTTTGTGATGTCACAGAGGAGCACGCTTCCTTATGGCCGTGGCTGTAGGCGCCCTCCCAAGCTGTGCTTTCCCTTCCCTTCCCTTCTCCAAGCTCTGCCTCTCTGTTTACGAAACAAGCTCAGGCAGAAGTTATTGTAGTTGGTGATTCCCAGCAAGAAATTATTTTTTATTTTCATCTGTCAATGGCATTTCACACGGACTGTTTTTGGTGGGAAGCACAAATACAAGCAAATACAACTGGAATAGGTGCAGATTCTGGAAGATCTAGAAAGTTTTGTGTGGGTTATTGTGTGTAGTTGCTCTATAGGAGTCCACAACAATACAAAGGGTCAAAAAATGAGCATAATAGGTCCCCTTAAAAACTACAGTCTGACACAACTGAGCATTATCCTGTTGATACTGTATATACTGTACCATAACTCTTTTATAGGCTGTCGTTGTAGTTTACAGGTGTACCTAATGTTGAGGCTGGTCTGTGTATGTGCATTTTGAGTTTGTAAAACACAAGAAACAAGTTTGTATTTGATTAAATCTACAATATTACGTGGCCAAGCTCCTTGTGAGATTCCCAAGTTAGTCATTGTTTGAGGGTGAGGTCATCGTGAGGTCATTCACTGACTGTGCTGCTCTCAGTGGACTGATCTTTTATTGGCTCTACTATAGAATCACTTTGCCAAATGTTTGTGCATGTTGATAATATAACGTGATAATATGCATGTTGACATAAAAGGAGCAGAAATGTGGATTTTCTATAATGTTGCATCATATTTCTTCTGCTACAGCAAAGCTTAGATCCCATCGATGAGGTTGCTGCCCTGATTGCTGCCACCGTACACGACGTGGACCACCCGGGCCGCACCAACAGCTTCCTGTGTAATGCGGGAAGCGAACTTGCTATTCTGTACAACGACACGGCCGTACTGGAGAGCCACCATGCAGCACTCGCCTTCCAGATCACCACCAGAGATGATAAGTGCAACATCTTTAAGAACATTGAAAGGTACACAAATACTGTTATTAATCAAAGCTTTATTTCACATTGACGTTCACAAGGTCACATAACACAAATAAATATTACATGGATGCGCCTATTAGGGTTTTAATGGATGGATTAACTGTAAATTTAAAAATGTATTTATTTATGATAAATGCCAGGGGTGCCGTATAAGGGAGAAAGGTTAGGACAGTTTTAAACATACTTTTTCAAGAGAACATACGTATATCATTTGTGAAACTTACAGAGAATGACACACCTTCTTTAAAGAGACTTTAAATGTGAGAGGTCATTGTCTGGTGGAGCTCCAGCAGGACTTCCAGGAAACACGCAGCGGGGCTCCAAGTCAGAGAGCAGTCAGCAAATCCGGTGTCTTCTACCACTGAGAGAGGCTGGTCATATACGTAGTTCCTATGAAATCAATTATTTGTATAGTCATTTGACTTCTGACATACAGGCGACTGTTGACTATGTGAGATGCCGTTTGACTGATGCTGCCGTTCTTTAAATGTCATATTAAATGAAAACTTTTTATCATACTACCCCTACAAGATATTTACCTTGGCATGTTTTTTTTATTTTATATCACTCTCACAAATGGCAGGTAAGTTCAACATGGCAGACATGTTTGTTTTGGCTTTGGCACGCCTGCACAGTGTGAAGGAAAGTGGGCGGGGGACACTTCTCCGAGACGTTAGAGCAAGACACTGCACATAGGGATCATGATAGGCCCCGGGGGGTACGATAGTACTAGACAGAGGCTTTTGTGACCGGCATTGAAATTTTAACTATAAAATATTATTTTAGAAGCCACCATCCACCAGTATGAGCCTGGACATTTGCTTTTCAGAGAGTTTGTATACCGAGTAAATATGCACATTAGCAGTGAATAATTTGATCAAATCTTCCCTTTATGCTTTCCCACATCCGCATTTGGGATCAATTGTGAGGTGAAAGAAAAAGGGTTAAAATGCAGTATAGTAGTAGTAATACTGTAGTAGTACTGTACAGCGTGGGACAAAGTTAGGTGCGTTCGAGTACTGTCAAGCAATGCGGGACAAAATGCTGCTCGCATTCAACATGTAAAAGACGGTTGTTATTTTAAAAAATATATTATTATTAATATGGATGTAGGGCGGCACAGCAGACGAGTGGTTAGCGCGTAGACAGGAGACCAGGGTTCAATTTCACCCTCGGCCATCTCTGTGTGGAGTTTGCATGTTCTCACCGTGCATGCGTGGGTTTTCTCCGGGTACTCCGGTTTCCTCCCACATTCCAAAAACATGCTAGGTTAATTGGTGACTCCAAATTGTCCATAGGTATGTGAGTGAGTGTGAATGGTTGTTTGTCTATATGTGCCCTGTGATTGGCTGGCGACCAGTCCAGGGTGTACCCCACCTCTCGCCCATAGACAGCTGGGATAGGCTCCAGCATCCCCCGCGACCCTCGTGAGGAAAAAGCGGTAGAAAATGAATAAATGAATGAATGAATATAGATGTATATTTCCAAAACACAATCGAGATCGAGAAAACCTGTGTTGAATCTACTCTTGGGCTTCTCCGTATGGAGTTTGCAACATGACATTCATTAATTTATATAATAAACAACAATCAAACTACAACGATCAAATTTCAATTTTCTATGCCGCTTATCCTCACTAGGGTCGCGGGGGTATGCTGGAACCTATCCCAGCTGACTTCGCGCAATAGGCAGGGTAGACCCTGGACTGGTCGCCAGCCAATCACAGGGCACATATAGACAAACAACCATTCACACTCACATTCATACCTATGGACAATTTGGGGTCACCAATTAACCTAGCATGTTTTTGGAATGTGGGAGGAACACATGCATGGGGAGAACAGAGATGCCAAAGCAGAGATTCAAACCTGATCTCTTGACTGTGTGGCCAGCATGCTAACCACTAGACCACCGTGTGACCGTTTGCATGCATGTTAGGTTAATTGACGACTCCAAATTTTCCATAGGTATGTGAATGAATTTATGATGTGATTAGCTGGCAACCAGTCCAGGGTGTACTCCACCTCTCGCCAGTGAGGATAAGCGGCATAGAAAATTGAAATTTGATTGTTGTAGTTTGATTGTTGTTTATCACAAAGAAATTTACTGTACATTCCTACTTATTATAGTTCAAAATATTTTTTATCTGTGATTAAAATGCAATTAATTACAAGTTAACTATGAACAAAATGTGCTTAATCACAATAGCCCTAATTATTATGTGTCTTGCTTTGTGTCGTACGTTGGAGGAATGTTGCAAAGTTGAAGGAGCACATTTCAAGCGTGTTTATTAAGTAAGTGAATGTTATAAAAATGAAAAAAACATTTAAGTGTACACACACTTTTGGCCCACCATGTATTTTATGTGTGATACACAGTATTATTATATTATATTATATTATATTATATTACATTACATTACATTACATTACATTACATTACATTACATTATATTATATTATATTATATTATAATAATGATATAGCAGTGTAGTATACTTTTTCTTTCATTATATTTAAGTATATATATTTATTCGGTATATAAAACATTTAAGTGTACACACACTTTTGGCCCACCATGTATTTTATGTGTGATACACAGTATTATTATTATATTATATTATATTATATTATATTATATTATATTATATTATATTATATTATATTATATTATATTATATTATATTATATTATATTATATTATATTATATTATTATTATTATTATTATTATTATTATTATTATTATTATTATTATTGTTGTTATTATTATATACCAGTGTAGTATACTTTTTCTTTCATTATATTTAGGTATAGTATATTTTTTCCGGTATTTATTAACAACACTATGGCTATTATTTCGCCAAATAATAGCCATAGTGTTGTTAGTTAGTGTTGCCGTTATTTGGGACAAAGTAATTTAAAAGTAAAGGTTTTCTGATTTTATTTCAGTGAGTGCTATAATAAAACTAAGCATGTAAATAAATTATAACCCAATAGTGATTATGCTGATGTTGCTCTTGTGAGAAGAATGTGCAGCATTTGTGTGCTTGTGCGTGTGTGTGTGTGTTTGTTCACATCACTTGGGGTACGAATGTGTTTCAAGTCCTAAAGCAGAATAGCTCACATGCAAGGCTCAGCCATGAGGGAGAAGCAAGGGACAAAGCATCCATTCATTACTTTTGTCCCCACAGTCCGATGCTCAATTTCCACATTACTGAAGCTCCATTTCTATACCTTTTTTCCTCTTTCCAGGAATGAGTATCGAACACTACGACAGGCCATCATTGACATGGTGCTTGCAACTGAGATGACCAAACACTTTGAACATGTCAACAAATTTGTCAACAGCATCAACAAACCGCTGGCTGCTTTGGAGGAGAATGGGGTGAGATGACCATCTTATGCAATGATAGTTTCAAAAGTAGTGGTTTAGCTTGTAATCTGGCGTTGCTATGGGCACAGATATCTGTGTGAGGAGAACATTTTACAACTCTGTACCACCTTTCTCATCTTGGTGTGGAATGCTCTGTGCAGACTTTTTAAAGCTTGTCTTTTTAAGGAAAGAATTAGATGGGTAGATATTAAAGTCAAGTTTATACAAGAAAAAAAATATCCACATTATTATTTCAATACGTTGACCTTTTAGCTGAATTGACAAACATGTCATTGTTCTCTATGTGTTAAATGCTACTTCACATTTTATCATAAACACTGAGGCTTTGGGGGGGGACAAGAATAAATAGCAGAGCTCATTCACATCACAATAGGACCTCTGTGCTTTGACATAATATAACTGCCAGTGAATGTTGAAAATAAATAGGCTGTAAATCTTGTGACTGTATGCGTGACTTTTACACGTTGATGCAAGTCTCCTACATAAGAAGCCCGTGTTGACCGCAGTATGCCGCCTTTTAAAGTTGTTCAAAGTGTCCTCTGTGCGCATAATCTGTCTGTTTTAGGGAAGCAATGACGAGGAGTCTGTGAAAAGCATACTGACATCCCCTGAGAATCGCATCCTTGTCAAGCGAATGCTGATTAAGTGTGCAGACATCTCCAATCCATGCAGGCCTCTGGAGCTGTGTATAGAATGGGCCGGACGCATTTCAGAGGAGTATTTTGCACAGGTAACAACGTAATAGTGATAGTGATATTTGAAGGAGAATGATTCGAAATACCGGTACAATAGAATGTAGTAATCCCTTGTTTATCATGGTTAATTGCTTCCAGACCCGACTGTAATGGTAATGGTAATGGTTTTATTTCATTTGAACATGCATCAGATTACAATTGAGTGCATCCCATAATCAGTTCACAGTTCCACATGTCCAAAAGGAGTAGGAAGAAGCAAAGCTTATTAAATCCTACCCCTCCATCTGGTACTTTTACAATCAGTAACTGTTACATTTGTTCACTTCCTGCTTTCCTAATATAGTTAAAGTTTTTTTTAAATGTTTTTATTTATTTATTTAGCGGCACGACGGTCGAGTGGTTAGCGCGCAGACCTCACAGCTAGGACACCAGAGTTCAATTCCACCCTCGGTCATCTCTGTGTGTCGAGTTTGCATGTTCTCCCCGTGCATGCGTGGGTTTTCTCCTGGTACTCCGGTTTCCTCCCACATTCCAAAAACATGCTAGGTTAATTAGCCATTCCAAATTATCCATAGGTATGAATGTGAGTGTGAATGGTTGTTTGTCTATATGTGCCCTGTGATTGGCTGGCGACCAGTCCAGGGTGTAACCCGCCTCACGCCCGAAGACAGCTGGGATAGGCTCCAGCACCCCCTGCGACCCTTGTGAGGAAAAGCAGTAGAAAATGAATGAATGAATTGTGATTTGTTAATTTCCATTCTTTATAAATCAAATGTTTTCCTCCTCAGAGCATCGAAAACCAGTTTCCCACCATCTAAATATGTTTTTTTTTACATTATTAGAGCCCTCCAGACATGAAATAACACCCTCATAGTCACATTTAAACTCATATTACCCAATATAGTACACATAATCAGTGAAAATAAGACAGAAACACATATTTATTTCCCTTTTCTGTGCCTTATAGCACAAGAAAACAAGATAATTTGACCGAGCTTACAATGCTGTCATTGGGATACACCTATTTCCACTATGAAGCCCTCTAACAACGTATTTTCAGTGAAAAGGGTGGTACAGTCTCATGAAAGGGTGATGAGTTACACTGTTTGATAATGACCTGTGCTGTTGTTCTCTTTGGCACAGACTGATGAAGAGAAGCGACAAGGCCTTCCGGTGGTCATGCCTGTCTTTGACAGGAACACATGTAGCATCCCAAAGTCCCAGATTTCTTTTATAGACTACTTCATCACGGACATGTTTGATGCTTGGGATGGTAAGCATACACCGATATCATTGATACAATGTTATTGCAAATGACATGCATCTAATAGTGTCAAGTCAAACTATTGTCCAAAATAATTTAGATAAGGCAAACATGAGGAAAAATAAAAAATACTTTTCATAGCCCTCATTAAGGGAATAATAAATTTTTCATTGCAATTAACAAGTTATTTTTCTAAATTAAACACGGGAGATCAGGTGGGAAAAATCTAAACCGGAAGTGGAATCAGCTTTAAGCGCACCTGGGCGTCTGCATTAGGGCACTTCCTTTTGTAGCAGGTAAGGCTGCAGACAAGTCGGATTGAAAAGGTAGTCAGAACTGCACCCCAAACCTTGCGCGAACTGGAGCTACAAAACTGAAGAGGCAGCCGGTTTCTGTGCTGTGCTGTGCTGTGCTGTGCTGTACTGTGCGTACCTTGCCACAACAAGACTTGTGCCTCACTAAATAAAACCCAAAAAACAGCGAAAGCATCGAGTGAATCCAGTCTTTCTTCAGTGTGGCTACTCAGACCCCCTTTTTCAAGTTCAGGGGATGCGCAAGGCTAGAAGGAACTTGACAAATAGAGATATGTCACACTTTTATGCACAATACCATCAGCTTGTTATGTTAATGATTCCATTAATACAATATTCCACTCTCTAATGCAACTTTGTAAAACATTACAGCCTGAATACCGAAAGAAAAATCATTTCATTTTAAGACACACAATTACATATACATGACCTGTATATGCCTGCCTTACAGCCTGCCTTTTCTTGTGTGTACAACAGTCACCTTTTAAAACTGAATCTTTCTTTATTTAAGGAACTGAAATACAGTACACGGATGGAACTTCTAGTGTTTTAACATTTTTATCATATTTTGTTGGGATGTCACGATACACACAGCTCACAAGATCAGACAATATTCATATAACATGACTTTTAAAGGGGACCTGTTATGCGTTTTCCACTTTGCTGACCTATAAATGTAGTTAGTGTTGTATTCCTGTGTTAAACGATGCCAAAGTTTCAGATAATGAGGTTTACGCATTTCGAAGTGAGCCCTGAAAGACATTTGGGATGGCTCAAAACGCTCAGTTTCAAAAGGCGTGGTAAAGCTTCCCCTTTGTGATGTCACAGAGGGGCCGTCTTCCTTATACGGTTCAAAGTTAAGAAGCACTTTGGGCATGTGACCAGTCACAGCGGCAAGCCGTGGGTGAATCGATTTAAACAGAAGGAAAAGGAAATGGAGCTGGAATAGGTGCAGATTCTGCAAAATCTAAAAGGTTTTCTGTGCTGGTTATTGTGTGTAGCTGCTTCATACAAAGGGTCGAAAAATGAGCATAACGTCCCCTTTTAAAAAACTACAATGACAAAATATAGGACTGGACAAAGACAATGCAGGTACATTTTGAACTGTTTTATAACTTTGCATGCATGGCACAAGCATGATGCTTTTAACCAGGGGTCTCAAACTCAATTTACTTGGGGGCCACTGGAGCTAGGGTCTGGGTGAGACTGGGCCGCATCAGGTTTTCAAAAAAAAAAACGAAAAACGCATTTATTAAAAACATAAAAATGAAAAAACTTTGCTTTGGTTCCAATTTTCTACAAGAAAAGCTCTGATAAAACATTCCACTGTTCTCAAATATCTTAATTTTTATTTTTCTACACAAAATAAGATGAAAAATAAATAAACAAATCAAGAATAAAGAAAATCAATCAATCAGTAATAAATAAATATAATAATAATAAAACGGCAAATAATAAAAACTTAACAACATATAGGCAAATAATTTTTTCAGATTAAAATGAACAGTATTAACAGTTATTTAACTTTTAACATGAACATTAATCAAACGTAATATTTTTTTCTGGGTACATGATACCATACAGCATCCATATCAAACTTGCGTGGGCCACACTAACATTAAACTTTCATATCAAGGCGGGGGGCCTAAACTAGTGTCCTGCGGGCCACATATGGCCCGCGGCGTCGCATGTTTGAGACCCCTGCTTTTAACTCTTCTTTCACAAATCGAAACTGAAACAAAAACTTAAGGTTAAAATAATGACGTTTATGTCGATTGCATTCATGTAAAGACTAGGGCAGTCAATTGAGTATATCAATCAAAATATTTGATTGACATGATTAATCGCACTTTGTCCATAGTTAACTCATAATCAGAGATAGAAATAGATAGTTTAGTTTATAATAAGTTAGGATGTAAATCTCTTTGTGATAAATAATTTGATGCGTATAAAATGGTACCTTGGTTAACATCCACCCTGGTTAGCACATTTTTGAATTAACATCCCAAATTGGGATTTGTGATTGCGCGCTGAAGATGAACTCTTGCATTACTTGTACGTTATTTTGCTAATACATCGTGGGGCACGGGCGCCATTTTAGAGCAACAACGTTTATCAGAGTTACAGAGAGATACTCGACATAACACATAAATGGACACAAAATGCACAAAACAGCAATGCGATGGACCTCAGAATTTCACGGTATTAATTTAACAATATGTTTATTAATTTTGCTGTAGGTTGTAGGAATTAGGGAACCAAAATATTACAAACATCTGTCATGCAGTGATTCTGAGTAGTGTAAAGGCATTCATTTACTTTATTGAATTGGATTGTTTTCATAAAATGTATGAAAATAGAGTTTGAGTAGAGTAGATAGAGTAGAGTTTTAGAATGATTACAAAATGTCAAGTCTGATATACTGTATTGTTTCCAGCTTTTGCAGACCTCCCCAATCTTATGCAGCACTTGGACAACAATTTCAAGTACTGGAAAGGCCTGGATGAACGAAAGCTGCACAGCCTGCGACCGCCTCCAGAGTAGGAGCCGCACTCCCCTGCTTGTGTAGCACGCCGAGCGTCCACATGCGCGTGCCTGCAGAATGCACGGCCCTTGACGTTCTGACAGGCAGCGGCGGCGCTAACATCGCCCACTCGTATAAGCTTGTCTTAGGAGAACTGTGGAAAAAAAAACAGACATGGACACAGCACAGGGCAGCACCCTTTGGAACTTCTCATGCCTCTCAGGCATTTACAGTGTAGCTGGTCATGACTTGAGAAGCTGTCCGGACAGGCCTCATGGATAAGCTTCAGTCCCATATTTATTTACCATATGGGCTCTCCTACCTGCCTGTGAAGCTGACCTTGCTGTTTTGAGTAGGAACTGCTTGTTTACTGAAAGAGCCAGCAACACTGGAAGAGAGAATGGAATGGTAGTTTGGATATATGAAGGTGTTCCATACAAGTCAGGTCATACAGTCGCCTTCGTCCTCCATCCATGTGCACTCAGCAAGGCAAGACTGCTCCTTCTGCCCCTGGAGGCTGGAATATAAAATTACACTTTTTTTTTTCTTTTTCAATACGTTTGTCCATGTATTTCTATGTGTCCTACAGAAACACAACAAAGTGGCATACAGGAACTGGCATGTCGGACAAAAACCTTAACATTGTGATCATTCATAACCAATGAGAGATTATTTGGTATGCTCATTTTTCTTACACGTACCACATTTACTGTGTTTCTTTAAATTGGTTAATAAATAAGTAAATGAACAGAGAAAAAAAGCCAAAGCTAATGAAGTACAAATACTTACTATAACCCTCGCTATTATTCATATGAAGCATTACCATATTAAACATTTTTATTTTCTTATCAAAAGTACACTACCAGTTTGAATGAATACTTTTGTATTGCACTGTAAAAGCATATTACACACATCTATGTCTCAGTGTCCGGGGGATGGGATGTTGCATTGGAGAATAAGCTGATATTGTTGATCATCAGGAGTTTGCGTGTGTGGATGCGTGGTTGTGTGGGTGCAATTGTTGCAACAATCCCTCACTCATGGTTTAATGCTGTAAACCGCTTGACATTTGACAACAGCAGAAATATGTGAAAACATTTTTGGACTTGAATTTTTGTTGTTTTTTTTTTTTTCCTCCCAGACTTTTTTGTATCTGGTTAATCCTACTGAAAAGACTGCCTTATTTTATACAATATTTATACAGTACATCCCACTGTGCAAATGCAACAGACATCTGGAGTTTTTATTATAACATAGTCAGATTATGTTGAAGTAAATCTCAAATATTTTTATATACTTTTACACTGGATTTGCAGCAAATGAGATCAACCATTATAGCGATCTGAATACCTGTGAATTAAAAGATCATACAGAGCATATATACGTATAGAGAACTAAATGGTTAATGAAGGATCATAGATTTGTCTATCACTGTTTGGAAGCAGTCACCAGAAGGCTTACATTGATTTCAATCAAACATTCTTCTATTTTGGACGCTTGTCCAGCATCCTTGTGCACAGACGCAGGGAGCAGATTTTCCTCCACGGGTGGTTCGGATTTGGTTACTAACATAGGTCAAAAAGATTGTTGCTTATGAAGAATATTTCTACGTTAAACGGCATAGACAAAAAAAAACGGTTCATCAGATGGATGCATTTGTTACTTTCTCTCTGATGACAACTGTGCACTCAATGGGGAGACTTGTTTCTTCCAGCTGATTCACATCTTGGTCTGAGGGCACCAAAAAAAAAAATTTAGAAACTATTCAATGAAAAATAAAATGAAATCATTCAACATTTGTACTCTTTTCCCACTCATTTTAATGCCTCATTCAGTTCTTTGGGTATAATTTACTGTGTCATACGCTTGTCTGTGTTACCACCTTGCAGGGTGACCGTAGACATACAGCTCCTAGGTGAGGGACCAGACAAAGTGTAGCTCAAGTAGACCTTGATGACGAGAGACATATATGGACCTGGTTTTCCCTCGCCCAGACACAGGTCACCAGGGGGACCCACCTCTGGGTCTATACCCATTGGGCCCGGTCAGCTACAGTCTGAAGAAGCAACTTGGGTCCTGTGGGAAAATAAATACATCCACCAGTATTATTTTGTTCCACAGCGTACCATCACCTCACCTCATCACACCTGAGAAGGGGCAAAGGTGGTCTAATCCTTGGCTACAGAAGCTAGTGCTCGGTACGTCAAATGTCATCTCTCTGGTGGGGAAGGAGCCGAAGCTGATGTGTGAGGGCATGGAGAAGTTCCGGCTAGCTTCAGGGCCTGTACATTGGAGTTTAACCCGGCGAACAAGAGGGTAGTTTCCCTCTGCCTCCAAATGGGAGGACGGGGGGACGGGTCTCATGATCCCGAGTGGTGCTTTATCACTGGATGTATGTGCATGTCACAGATTGTCCATAATGATCACCATGTTTGGCACCAGGACACCATGGGCCTCATTTTGATGATTGACTTTGTGGTGGTGTCTTTGAACTTGTGGCCAAATGTTTTGGACACTCAAGTGATGAGAGGAGCGGAGCTGTCAACTGATCACCACCTGGTGGTGAGTTGGCACCAATGATGGGGAAGGATGCCAGTCAGGCCTGGCAGGCCCAAAAGTATTGCGAGGGTTCTGCTAGGAACTGAGCACAATTCTGCTGAGAACAATATAGCTTGTAAAATTCCTTCTCATGCATATTTTCAGCCGAGACATGATTGCCAGGTCTCGCAAGAGAAACAAAAGACAAGCTCTCCAAAAACAAGCCCAAAACAACAGGGATGTTGGGAATTTGCAAGGTACTTTACAAACACAAGCCAAATACGACAAGAAACTTGAGAATTTGGAAGCATCTTTAAAAAAAAAAAGCCCAAAGTCACTTCTGTGAATCTGGCAACACTGGCCGAGATGCTTTGTTTATATGTGACATAACAGGTCAGTCTTTTACCCTCACTGACAGGAGCACAAGTGCCATTAAGCGTTGTGGGAGGCACACAGCGTGCATCCAGTAATCGCAGTGGAGACAGTGCATATAAACATCATGCTGAGGTGTGAAAATTGGTAAACTGAAACAAATAAATCTGAGGCAGTGAATCTCAAACTTACAACTGCTTGCTCAGTCAATTTAGAAAATATGACAACATACTGGGAATATTAATTTCCCAGATGAAACCCTTGCTATATGGGCTATGCAATTGCTATTGTAATTTTGCTAGCATATGAAAACAAACTAGTAAATAAGTCATACAATTTTGTATTTCTCTCATGGTAACAATTTAAAGCAAGAAGTGTCAGGGAAACAAATGCCTTCTGCTTTTATCATCATTTTATCAGGCAAAATCTTGTCTTAACTTACATGGACATTTGTGTGTTTATAAATAGGCGTTGACCTATCGCATACAAGGTTGCGTAATGGTGAATACCGCTCTCACTTCCGCTTTCTCACAGTAAGCGACAATGACGTCAGAAGGAGTCGACGCTGCTGAATCGAACGCATAAATCGATGCCGTTCGCAACCATCCTTAAGCGCTATTCAACGCTCATGCAGGGCCACGTTTCGGTGTAATGTCTTCGGGCATGGCAGGGCAAACGCCGTAAGTTGTTTTTTTTTTCAAGCGTTTTAGTTGCCTATAAGCTTTGTTACTCAATGTTGTAAGTAAAGGTTTACTGATTATTTTTACTGGCCTTGCTAATGCTGGTCGTGTAGCCTGCTAGCATGTGTTCATGGCCTGCTAGCTTTTGTTAGCGTTTTTGGAATGGACTTCTGAGTACATACAGCGAATAGTCTACGGCTACCATTGCAGTTTAAAACATAAATACTTGCGTTTTGTTTAATGTGGCGTGTATTAGGAGTCATTTTCGAAATATGCTTTTGTTAGCAGCTCACTGTGTTAGCCATCTTCAAGTTGGCTTGTACACAATTCAGTTGCCTCTTAAAGCTTTAAATTATTACAATTGACTACCAATAACGCTATTTAATTGATTAAATTGTTAGCTACAGAAAGTTTAAAACAATTACAACTAACTTGAGTTGTTTTTCAGTTTCTCTTATTTAGATTTCGACCGACCAATCATGAGACCAAGTCACATTGTGCTAACTTTTTTAAATGCGTTTTTCCGCTGACACAAAAATACAACTTGTTGTGCAAATGTTTCATTCGTTTTTGTTTCAGGTGTCTAACCAGCAGATGGGATCAACCAGCCCAAACTAAACCGAAAAGCAGTGCGAATGTAGCCCATCGAGTTTCAGGGATTGTCAGCACTTCTGGCTTAAACAGTTCAGTTGCTCAGACACACTGCAAAGGAGCAGACTCCGTAATGGCTGGAGAAGAAAAGACAGAACCTCAGGGAGGCGTTGAAATGGCTGCGGCCATGGCTGCTAAAATAAATGCTATGTTGATGGCAAAAGGAAAACTATTGACTCCTCCACCATTGCTGGCAAAGGTTGGCATAAGCTCATCTAAATTCTATGTAACTCTTCCTTCCGTTAAGTCTTTAAATGTTTATTTCCTTTTGAACATCTTCTAGACTCCCCCAAGAGTGCCAGTGCCAACCCCACCAGAAGAGCTGGTTGCTACAGAGGTTGACATAAATGATGTGCCACTGAATTGCAGAGACCTTCTTACTAAAGGCAAAACCCAAGAGGAGGTGTGTGGACAGTTTCACATAACGTTTGTGGATGATGGACGAAAAAAAGTGCAGTTTACCTTTTAAGATGTGCTTTAAAAATATTCTAACTTAATGTTTCTCCATTTACTGTTACAGATTCGACTATGTAGTGGGGCTGTGGTCTCAACTAGAGGTCATTACATGCCTGATATTGATCAGGGAACAGTTGGAGGGTATGTTTTCACATATACAACTTTTGCATCAATACACTCCACAAGACTGTCTGGTTTGTTTCATTTGGACAATGCAAATGAAAGGAAGGTGTTATAAAATACCAATAAGAAAATGACACTACAAGCTTGTGCAGTGTTAAAGAGAACATATTGTGATTTTTTTTCGATTTTCTGACCTATAAATGTAGTTAGAATGTTGTATTCTCATGTTAAAGGACACTAAAGTTTCAGATAATGGGGTTTGCCCATTTGGAAGTGAGCCGGAACAGCTGGAATAGGTGCAGATCCTGCAAAATCTAGAAAGTTTTCCGTGTAGGTTGTGTGTAGCTGCTCTATAGGAGACCATAACTTGATACAAAGAGTGGAAAAATGAGCATAGGTCCCCTTTTAAGGGTCACTGACATGATTCATCAGTTTTGCTGAAATATATTCTAGGTTTATACATGGACAAACTCGTGTTCATTTCATGACGTGTCTGATTTTGTCTCCTTTTAGGCAGAGACCTCTGTATTTGCATGTCCAGGCAAAGACTCAGGAGCAGGTCAATAGTAAGTGGCGTCCACCTTTTTTTGCCTTTTGAAATCTGTCTTAGATTCATTCTAATTCACTAATCAGAATCAGTCTTTCTTGTAGCAACTGATGTCTGAAACGTAACTGTTCTATCATAGAAGCTGTAGCGAGAATAAAAGAGATAATCTCTGATGATCTGTTGAGGGCCGCAGCAGCCTCAGGAAGTCAACAGGTGCCCATAATGCCTCCACTCACGCTATACCCTCAGCCTCCTCGGCCCGTCATCCCAACATCCAACACCAGCTCAACACCAACTCAAGTGCATCGTCCGGCTGCTCCTCACCTAGGGGTAGGCAGACTTGATCTAAATATATTTGTAGATGTACACACTACAGCACTTGTTAGTACATGGAGGTAAAGAAAGTGCGGCAAGTGAAGACCATGTTGCCCTCACTGATACCCACCTCCCAGATTGAAGAGCAGAGAGAACATCCTTTGATTCAAGAGAAACTCTTACGATTACTGCGTCTGCTTACACTACAATTTTAATTGTATGCAATGTAGTCATATGCCAAAATGCATTTTAGCATTATCTCATCCTTTTATTCGCAGAACTTTGTCCATACAAAGATTTTTGTGGGTCTGGACCAGTCGTTGCCATCATTCAACGTAAACGAGAAGGTCGAAGGTCCCGGAGGAACATACCTGGGTCACATCCAGACGGAAACTGGGGCTCGAGTCTTCCTTAGAGGAAAAGGTTCCGGCTACATTGAGCAGGCATCAAAACGAGAATCATTTGAACCTCTTTATGTCTATATCAGGTACCAATCGTGTCTTTGTTCGCCCTCATAGTTTAAACTCTTAGGAGTGAAAGGTATGAATTAGGCCACTAGAGTTACGTTTAAAGGCAAAAGAATTTCTAAATTTTTAGTTCCCCCTGTAACTGTGTCTGAGATGAACAGAGGACACCAAAAATAAGTCCCAGTAAATACTTTTTTGTAGAGTTATGGGAGGGCCCTGGCAGTATTATGTTTCAAGTGGAGGCTTGCTGTGCTACACGTTGAGCATCCGTGTGGCGTGTTTGGGTTAATGATGGAATTTATGTTGCAGCCACCCAAATGCAGATGGACTGGAGGCAGCAAAGCGACTCACAGAAAACCTGTTAGAAACTGTAAGTTTATCTAAAGCTGTGGTGCCGAAATGAAATGAGATGTATGGAGGTATAAGAAGGTGAAGCTATACAAGCATTTAGTTGTCACTGATACCTACCTCCAAGAATAATTGGTAGTGTGAACCACCTGACCTCCAGAGATAGGCTCTGAGTGCTCTGCACCTACCCACAATTAAATCATATTGTCAGTCTGTATCAGCTGTGCCATTATGAAATGTTTAATTCCTTCATATCATATATTTTACAGGTGAGAGCTGAGCACGCCCGCTTAAAGTCAACTTACACGGCCACTGCCTCAACACAACGTGAGTGTTCCAATATGTTGACACATGTGAACAAGATGACAGTATGAGATGTTGGCCTAGCCTTACTCTTCTCATGACACTTCCCAGAAGTTGTGAGTTGAGTGGCCTAACTGTAGGTTGGTCACAGCATGTTACTGATGTGGTCGACGCTATTAACACCACATTCTATACTTTCCTTTCAGCATACGCAGCTCATGGATTTCCACCTAATAGCAATTACTCTAACCAGGTTTCCTGGTATAACTACCCAGCCAATGGGTATGCTGGAGGCTATTCCACGTACCCAGGAGCCGGTGGTTATTGGAGTAATGCAAATGGTCCCTCAAGTCATTCTAACATGTCGACAACCCCTCCATCTTCTCAGGCAATGGTTCAGTATCCGGTGTGTCCACGGAAAACAAATTCTTATCTTGTGGAGGTAATTGCAGAGATTAGATGTTGTTAATTGATCATGGTCTTTTCAAAGTTTACCATACATGAAGAATACATTTTAATAATCACTCCAACGCATTAGCAAAGGGTGGCTAAATCCTCATTTTCACTCCAATACCACAGCATCTACTTTTAATGAAATGTGCAGCAGAAGAATATTTTAATAAAAACCTGTTGTTAAAAATACCTGCCATTGTCATTGCTAGTAATGAGTCCACAGGGAAGTGAGCTTGCATTTAACATATCATCATACAGTCGTGTAGAGCATTTTGAGTAAACTATGGTGTGTGTGTGTGTATATGTGAGGCTGAATACTGACAAAAAATTATCTGGAGGGTCATCATACTTGTGTTTTTGCTGTCGTTGCCACTAGTGCTCACATTATCTTGTCACATGTTTAAAGGCTGTTGGTAGCGGCGATACAGTGGACCCTGAAGCGCCTTTACTTACTCAGCCAGACTCAGGAAGTTCCCTACAGCATTTCCATGAAAGCACTAAAGAACAGGTTAGATGATAAGTTGAATTTGTAAAAGTGGTATCGAATGACACTGAAAAAATGGTTTGAAAATGCTATTTTTTTTGTTAAGCCTTCAAGCAGTTCTCAGGCGGCTCCTACTATTCAAGAGTCTGCACCCCCTTCTTCTGCACGCCCTTCTTCTGACGTTGTCCAAGACAAAGTAGTAGAGAGGTTTGATTTATCCTCACTCGTTCTTCATAAATTGCTGGTGTAGTGTTAACATGAATGTTTGGGTCCTTCAGGATCCTCATGCCCCCGCCACCACCTCCTTTTGCTGGTCTTACCTGTGGCCCGCGCAAGCGGCTGAGAGATGAACTGACCCAAGATCCAGTCAGTCTGCCCAGCGCTGCCGCACCATCGGGTACACACTTGTTTCTATGCTCATATTTTGAGAGTCGGAACATACTTCTCTATTGAGAGGAAGGCTTGTGTTGCATCTCCATCCCCCTGCGGAGGAATGGAAGAGGAGTGAAGACCTGTGAGGATTACTCTACTGCTAAAAGCCACTAACGTTCTCTTCTTGCATATGTCCTTTTGTCTTTCTCTTGTTCTCTCTCTCCACATGTCCTCTGACCAACTTCACATGGATGTTCTGACCTGGCTGGGGATCAAACCAACGCTAAACCACTGCTAACACGGGCTCTTCATTGGGTTTCCTTTTTGTCCACCCCCCCCTTCTGCTTTTCTCTTTTACTTTGCCCCAGCAGGTGTTGAAGATGTATGTGAGAAGAAGCCCAAAGTGGTGATGGATGCATCAGGGCTGGTGCCCTATGGTGGAGACTCCTCCGACGAGGAAGAGGAGAGGATGCGCAGCAGTAAGAGCAGTAACTCATAACGCCTGCCAGGGCCCCCTCACAATGTGTTCATAAGTCTGCTTTCAAATGGCCAAAAATGAAAAATCTATTTTCACATTACACACTAGCTTGAGACGGTCTGTTTCAACTCATTTACCGTACAACTCAATTACATTATTTAAATCATTTTTCAGATGAACACTTGTTGCATCTAGTAGTTTTTTGTTTTACCACAAGGTTTTGTTTAGCCCCACTTGACAATCTGATTTTTTTTCCATCAATGAGGACATCTCCCTTATTCCTTAAGGCATGTAATTCATTACTTTTACATATGCAACAAATGGAAATACAGTAATATACACTACACAACTATTCATGAAGAAATAATCAGTCTTTGTTTACCATCAGAACATTTTTTCTCTCAAATCAGGAAGCCTCACTGGTTGCCAATTAAGTTTAGTTGGTGAATTTTTCAATTTTAATATCTGAATACAGGTGTTAAATGGAAATCGTAAAATATTATTTATCAAAAATGAGCCCCATGTTTTAAATTTAATGCAGAGCAGTTAGTAATGGTATAACCACATGTGAAAGCCTTTTCTTCTCCTGGAAAATGGTGAATGCCTGTTCCCATGGAATACTATATTAAAACCACTTGAGATCCCCTCATTGTCTCGACACTTGTTTCAATAGATGCTATTAAGGATGCCCCATGAATGCATATTTGGGGGCCTCTATTCCATTGTGGATGGTCAGAGCTCCTGGATTGTCTAGGCCAAAACAAGGGTGAACGTAACGCTGAAAGTGACACTGGAAGGTGTGCAGGTGTTGTTCCAGATCCACGTTAAAAAAGGACAGGGTGCCCCTTTCATAGTCCAAAGCCAGCCCTATTCGGACTGGGTTCACTGTGATCCTGAGGTCTGGGCTCCAGCCATTGTGCAGAAACTCGTACTTGTGCCTGGAAAAATGGAAGCCGTGGTAGATTACAATGGAATCCCTAACAGTACAAGTCTCTATTGTCAAATGTTATCCCAGAGCATACTATGAGTACACAAGAGTTAAAACTGAGCATTATTTGTAGCTATTTTATTAGGTGTCACATGACACTCAGTTCACATGACACTCAGTACCTTTTAAGAAAAGTACAATGAAAAAACATAAGACAATATATTGCAATCTACTAACACACATTTGTTACTCTTTGTTTGTGCCACAGACATTTTTCCTTAATTTAATCTTGTGACACCCCTATATTTTATTAATGATATGAGTTTTTCGTCCAACATGCTTGTATTGGATCGCATTAGCTCTCAGCATTCAGTGTTTCAGAAAGTTGCAATTATGCTCCAGTACCTGGATGGAGTGAGGATGTGTCTCATACACCAGGAGGTGGTGTTGCCGCCCAGGTAGGAATTTCTCTCCGTGTCCTCATAAGCAACTCCAATCCGAAACTGAGTCCCATCATCGACTTCCACTTCCCAGTAATGCCTGCCTCGTACCGGAATCAGATCCCCAAGGACCGCTGCACAACTGACACATTAAAAATATTTATATTTATAGAAGTAAATGTGACAATTGTCAAGATTATAGATTTACCTGGTAAAGTTGTTATCATCTAAACCCATCGCACTTATTGGCAGTTCCTCATCTCCATAAAATATAGTGAAACCATCTTCAGAGAAGGACAGGCATGGATGGGCAGTGTCCTCCAGGAGATGGAAAAAAGTGCCTGCCAAAATCAAAATAAAACATTTATTGGTTATTTTTTATATATATTTTTGCCCATAATCTGAAGGTCATACATCAGTGCCCCTCACCAGTAGTAGAGATTGTTATGACTTCACTCTTCTCACTGGGCCCACCAATGTTGATGGCTCTCACAGAGATGAGGTAACAGTGACCACCTTGAAGTTGGATCAGACACTGACATGTGGGCACTGCTACTACAGACCTGGGAATCAACCAGTGGGACACCTTGTTTTTAAATATTTCATTTCACAGAAAGTTTCTGTTAAAAGTGGAGCATCCTATCTGAAGTGACCAGATAAATGAAACTGACCCAAGCTGCTCAGGAGGACAGTGCTGCAAGAACTGAAGCTAAAAATAGATTTTTTTTCTGGGAAGTATAGCCATGGAACCCCAGTGCCAACACTGGCTTGTTTATGGTTGCACTGACATTTAAAAAAAAACTAAATGAGAAGATAAGCGGTACTGTATTTGTGTATTTTCAGTGCCTGTGAATTATATCAATAAAAGTACATAAACACTGTACCATGATAAAGCCATAATCCAGAAAAATTTAAATAAATGTTGCATTCTGAATACTCAGGAACACTAAAAGGAGAAAATAATTTAAAAATATTATTTTATCAATTGTAATTATATGATGTACTATTACTTTGCATGTTGATTAAGTGTTGGTAACAGCTAAAGGGAAATAAGATAAAAGTAAATAAAGGAAAAGGTTTCTTTCATACAAATGGTCTGGTTTTTGACATCTATGATGTAGTTTATACAGTATTGACAGTATAGTGGATTTTTACCCATCTATATATACACATACATATTCATTGTGTTGACTAAATAAAATTAATCACCTTTATCAAAGTGTATGCACAGCGTATAACTATACTTAGCTCCACCCACCTCTCATATACCTTCTATCATGGCAGCCTTTCATTTCCATGTGTTCCATTCATTTGCAACAATCGTTCATCCTGTTCTGAACTCTACTATCCTAGCTCACCTGTGTTGTGTTCCTTGGCAACCGCTGTATATTGTTAGCCGTTTGTTCTGTTGAAACACGTCAGCTAAACAGATTTTAATTATCAGAGGGGTTTGTTTTTTATTTTACATTAACATTTGAAACTTTGTGCGTGTGTAGACGTGTAATGTCATTTCATACTACTAATGTGTGACACTAATATGTAGTCAGTGTCCTACACACCCATGTTGGTAGTGTAGTGTGATGTGATGTACTTACTCTGTGATCCCCTCCTCAGTGCCATCAGGTCCCAGCTGAATAATATCCACAGTGTAGGAGTCAACAGGATCAGGGTTTCCTGACTCCCAGCGAATGAGAGCGGCTTCTGGACAGCTGCAACACTCCCTCTGCTTGATGACTGGAGGTGATGGAACTACAGAGAAGTATCCATTTCGTCTTTTATTCTCCAGTTGTGTGAGGTTGTTGTACAGTACAGACTATAATTGTTTACCTGTCATATATAAAGCCTTCTCACTGACCGGGCTGATGCCTGTTGTGTTGGTAGCTGTCACCCACAGCTCATATTGGGCACCGGGTAGAAGATCCCTCACAGTGCACTGAGTCTCTTTCACTTTCAGTTTGATTACTGAAAAGAGAATGGAGAGAGAGAGTGTTAAAAACAGTGTGTAATAATAAAGAAGATGTCTGTGTGCTAATACAGGTGTTACCATGTGGTGCAGTGTTACTGTCCATGGGTGTGTCTGGCAGCACAGGTCTGTAGTACAGCTCATAGAACTCCACTGTGTCATCAGAGAACAAACTCCAGCACGCACGCAGTGATGTCTGGGTAGCCGAGTTGGCCATTTGGGGGTTGATAACTGGGGCGGATGGAGCTGTGGACAACCTGGCATCATTACTTGCATACTACCATTTAAAATAAAGGACAACAAAGCTACTGAATTGGCAATAGAAAAAAGTAGTCTAGTAAAAAAAAAATCACTTTTGTCATAGTTACAAGCAAAAGTTAAAATTAGACCTGTTATTTTATTTATTTATTTATTTATTAAACCTGTTATAAACAAAACACTTTTAATTGACACAGGTACACATTTGAATGTAATATTTACTATACTATACTATAAATACTATACATACAGTATTTATCTTTATATATGTTGTATTTAAATGATTTTTTAAAAATTCTATCATATGTTTAGCCTGCTATAGATATTGCTCTTGAGCCGTCCTTTCCTTCTTTCATTTCTTATTTTATGTATTATTATAGTATTTTAGTCAATTTTGACATTGCTATGGTGACGATCCAACCTGAGCCCTCTGCCCAAATTCAGCGACCCTCAAACACATTTTGAGCAGTTGCAAGACCAGCCTCACACAAGGCCGCTACACCTGGAGGCACAATAAGGTTCCATCTTTGTGCCAACATTTGTTCCAGAAGGACAGAAACAGGCCAGACATGGTGCTTCACTAAAGGTGGTCAACATCATACAGCTCATGGTATGTCTTGAACGGAAATCAAACCTGGAACAATATTGATGGAGTCCATCATGCTTTTGACATCCGACAGGTCAGCAAGAGGTGTGTCGAATTCAAGACGTGTAGACAACGTGAGATCCATCTCCTCTTTGGAGAAATCCTCGATTCTTATGAAGAATATTATGACAATATAATGTGTAAGTTATTACTTTATCACAACACATTTGACTTACTCACTCGACCATGCATGACCAGTATACCTTTTAATGGTGGGAACAACTGTCTGTCAATGAAAGAAAACAGATGAATCAGTATATGGACAGTAGGGATGTCACGAGATCTTGCAAGATGTCAATCAGACTACGATATCGCTACTATGGATGATGACCTTAGTACCGCCGTGCAATGCAGGTCTGAAAGCTGCATAAATCCCTCCTTAATGCAACCCAAAACCTGGCTAGCGACACAGCCAAAAAGGCAGCGCTTGGACACACTCCTCTGTCACCTAGCAACACCCCGCCTTCCTGGCAAAACACGTATGGGTGTCTAAAGTGTTGCGCAAGTAGCCATTTGTAAAGTGGGGCTTATTGCAGAACACCCAGCAAAAGTGGAAAACAGAGCAAAATAGCATAATGTACCTAGCTCATATTTTGATCCAAATAACTAATAAAAACACAAAGATCGTCTTGTGTCTTGAGCTCGGTGTCTCATGACAGCACAAATGGATAGACAGAATAGTCATTGTACAGCAGTTTACATTGAAAGCAGTATATATGTACTTCATTCATTTTCTACCGCCTATCCCAGCTGTCTTTACACCCTGGACTGGTGACCAGCCAATCACAGGGCACATATAGACAAACAACCATTCACACTCACATTCATACCTATGGACAATTTGGAGTCGCCAATTAACCTAGCATGTTTTTGGAATGTGGGAGGAAACCGGAGTACCCGGAGAAAACCCACACATGCACGGGGAGAACATGCAAACTCCACACAGAGAATTGAACCCTGGTCTCCTCCTCCTATAGCTGTGAGGACTGCGCGCTAACCACTAGACCACCATGCAGCCCATATATGTACTTTCCTATGAAAATTAGTCAAGACACAGCCATTATTGTTTAATGGCTGGCAACACAAGTGAGTACACCAAACAGTGAACATGCCCACATTTATCGATTTTTCAACCGCAGCTCACCAGTGCCAGCGGCACTCATGCAGACAGAGGTCAGTATGCAACCACCACCATGCTTGATCGTAGGAAAGACACAATTATTAGCTATTTCGACAATAATGGTTGTGTTTTTTCGACAATATAACTGGATAGTACATCTACACTATACTGCCTTTCAAGCTGTACACAGACTACTTTAAAGTGTATCCAAGTGTATTTCTTTAGTATGGTCCCTATACTGAGCTATAAAATGGTTGTTACCTTGAGAAAAAGCCTTTTGTCCTGGCTGCGGTAGACCTTCTTGGCTTCCTCAATGAGCTCCTTTGAGGCATCCAGAGCGTTGCCACAAGCAAGCAGCTGAGTGTACAGAGTCTCCAGCTTGCTCTTCTTCTCGTCCTCCAGTCCGGCAGCACGCTCGTCATAGCGTTGTGATAAAGTCTGAAGCACGTCATTATAATGATGCTCCAAGTGCTGCTCCCGACGGCCGAAATTCTCCTGTTGCATCATTTTACAGTGTGTAAATGAATAACATATTTGTACGTTATTATTTTCTTACTAGTGAGGTAGTTACCTCCACAGTAAGGAATATTTCCTCCAGGTGTCCTGCAAAATTTTCCATCTCAGCCAACTTCTCTTGCAACTGATTCCTTGTGCTGTTGAGCTCACCCTAAAAGGGTTTCAACAACAATTTGGGCTTTCTGCTGTTTGTTTACAGTAATAGTAACACAGTAGTTTAAAGTTGGACTGCAACTCATGTATTCGCCCTCTCATTATGCTAAAAAGCCCTCAGTGTGGCCATTGTTAAAATGGAACTATTATGCTATTTTTTTATGCTTTGTATTGAGTTGTGGACTCCTATGGAGCAGCAATAACCAGCATAGAAAGCACTCTAGATCTTCCAAAATCTGCACCTATTCCAGCTGTATTTCTTTGGATTTCGTGCTTCATGCACAAATTATCGATTTTAATTTATTCCACCCATGGCCCACATCCAAGCACACCCACTCTGCTGTGGTTGGCCACACTCCCAAGTGATCAGTAGGATTTGTAGTGTTGTAGTGTAGCTGGCGAACCTAACTTTATTGGAGTTGATAAATGATATAGGAGTTGATATGGGATAAACGGCGCTTTATCTTTGTAAAATGTCCGCTTTTAATATATAGCCATATGTGTTTGATCCGGAATCCGATCTGGGAGTAGAAACTGGACAGCCCGAAGTTTCACATGCAAAGAGGTTACTTCTAGACGCCTCTCAATGGTAAGTAGCTTCAGCATTTTACAATAACGTGTAATGTGGTGATTACACATGTTGTTGCGGGACTACCACCGGACTACCAAAAGTCGGGTAGACCCACTGACTGTGGTGAGAAATGGCAATTCGCAACTCCAGACAGTGGGCTTGTAATTTACATCCCACTCCCCGTATGCACACTCTATAATGCTACACATACAACTGCTTTTGCTCCATGACTTACACAAAATAAACACAGTTAGGACACTGATAAATTATTACTTACTGCTTGCTCTTCTGACTCTTTCACACAACCAAGTAACATTGGAATGATGTAGGGCTTCAGCAAGTTTGTCGGCTAGTCCAGCAGTATACTGGCCCATGTTCACAAAACAGTCCAACTTTGATATGCCTTTGACAGATTAAAATATTTTTCTTTTGCTGGTAAGGAACACCCAAACACTGATGCGTTCCTCGTTGCAAATTGTAAACAATTAGAAACACTTCCTTGGAGCCACTAGCTATAAGGAAGTCTGGCATCCTAAACTTCTTTCAGGGCTCACTTCCAAATGCACAAACTTAATTATCTTAAATGTTGTCATAGTTTAACGCGAGAATACAACATTCAAGCTACATTTGTAGGTCAAGTGGAAAAAAAACACAATAGGTCCCCTTTAAATAAATCACCAACCTCTGCTCCGGTGGACTGCTGAGAGGTGCTCATGCTTTTGTTCAAGTCCTGGAGTTCAGCTTCCTCTGCAATCACATCCAGTCTATCTCCTGTAATGTCATACAGGTCCATTGGGATGACTGTGGGAGACAATATACCAAAAATAATTATGTAATACACAGTAAATCCCAAACATACACTGAATCTCATAGTTACCTGAATGAATCTGCTTCTACTCAACCATTGCAGGCCAACAGTTGTGTGGGTTAATTGTGAGTAAGAGAGCAGATCTCAAGCAGAAGCTGTGACAGAAATAGATGAGGCACACACTGCTCAAATGTCAAACGCATGCCAAACATTAACAGATACATACAAAGACGATATTACCTGTCGAATAAATATGTAGTCGCAGCACAAATCGGAGATTCAAGTTTGATTTAAGACTGTGACTTAGTTTCTGATGTCCGACATAGAGAAATTCGTGAAATTATCATTCAAAGAGCAAAGTTGAAGACAGTAATATGGTGCCTTCACAGTCCCTCGTAACGCCCAGAATGATGTCAAAGTGGCCTCTGTACACATTCTTGTATTTGACTTTTATTGTATATGTATATATATGTATATTAAGAGGTGTAGCATTTAAGAAGTAGGCATATATATTCTCATATCAGTTGATTGAACATACCTGTAAGCCATCCAGGTTGTTTTCAGTATTCGGTGAATGTTCAAAAATACTTGCAGCATTCCTGGAAAAATATGTTTGTCAAATTTCACAAATGACTATCCTAAAACTTCATCAAAATAGAATATTATCGTATTTATACTATCATTATTTTGATTGAGCGGTTAGTTGTTAAATGTCCATGATTCCGTCTGTTCCCTGAATGCATCTTGCGTCACACAAATGGCGGACATAAACACAGCTGCAGCATTGAGGGAGGCCCGTGTAACACATCTCTTTTCAACATGAATAACGTCGAATGTGAGCGTCTAGATAGCCTAGAAGGCTGGGTCGCCGTTAAAAGCAACATATTCGAAGAACCGGAGGCGTTTAAGTTAGGTTTTATCGTACAGTGGAACGTCACCGAGTGTAAATTCGCAGTCACCTGTCACAATAGGACATTACAGCGACAGAGACGGAAAGCCGAACTTAATGTCGGAGACCAAAACCAAACGAGCTGGGCCGGACTCTTCTCAGTGAACGACTTAAAACACATTCATCAACAGTTAACATGTATTGGCGATGTGTTGGCTGCTTGCTTTCCGGATTTGTCGGAGTTCGAAGCTGGTAACATTTGGGACTTGCTCTTTCCGAGTCGGAAGTCTTCCTGGGATGACGAACAGAAGGACTTGGACACTCCGTGTAGGAAGCTGGAAAAGTATTTCAGCACCGCCATTGACATCTGCGGAAGGAAAATAGTTCTCGACACGCTTTTCACCCAGGATGACCGTGACGTGGACGACTACTTTGACAATCTACAGGAGTTCAAGAGGAAGAGCATGCACGAGGAGATGTCAAGGGCCAAAGGTCACGTGCGTCAGGTAGCTGCGCCATGCTGAGTCACCGTTGACAGCATCATAAACACACACGTCACTTCATTAATTACATAGTGTGCCCCGTGAACCGTATTTTTTACAAGTCTGTGAAGGGCACATTGTTGTAACAAAATATAAAATAAAAAAGCATAAGGTAAATAAAAGGGTTGTAGAAGAGGTGATACTAAAAACTATTAAGAAATAACTTACACACATACACAGTGCATATACAGTAAAACTGAATGATGAACAATAAACTTCTGGTCAATCCATGTCAATTTCAGATTTAAAATAATGTGCCAATAGGCACAGCCATTGTAAGTACAAATACATATAATTTCTTAATGTGTGAACATGTATAGATACATGCACTGGTGTACTCTCTCCTTCCTTAATTAAGCTACAAATATTAGAATCTATCTACTTCCAACATAAAAGTGGCTAAATCTCTATAAAGTAACTAAAATAACTAAAGTTATTTTGATAAAGTAAACTGAAAATAATTTGGTAACTGATTTTTAATCATTGAAAATCAAAGATGATTTTTTTTAGATTTTGCAGGTACAGGTCAGTAATCATTGATTATTTTTGTTAATGCTATGATGGAATTTCTGATTAATATCCCGTGGTATGACTATAAATAGTCATATCTCAAGCACTCGTGGATTCATGCCTTGTTATCAGTGGAAAACCTTAAATGCTTACCCTCATACTTGTGAGTTGTATAATGTTTGCATGAAGAATTTATAATGAATCAGATATCTTGTAGTCTGCAAGGGAGTCACATGTTATTTTATTTTGAGATGCCTTCAAAGCAGTTTAGAAGTCTTGGGATTTTATTCAGGTTGATGTGCATTCACTCTGCTGATGTCTGTACCCGCCGTAGCGTCACTAGGTTCCAAAGTCAATAATTGTATATCAAGCATTGTAGGAAGAGCATTGTCAAACCTGGTAGTATGATGATTATGTCCTCCTGCCTCTCAGCTGCTGCAGAGTCACACCAGTGCTGACGGTATGGTTGTTCTGCTCGCCATCTACTCAGAAGAGGATGAGGCCTACCAGGACCTGGTTACTGTGGCCACTACCTTCTTCCAGTACCTGCTGCAGCCTTTTAGAGACATGCGAGAGCTGGCCTGCCTCTATAAATTGGAGATACTGGTAAATCTAAGCATTTCCCATTTACAGTAAAGTCTCGTTATATCGATATTCTCGGGAGTCGGAAAAAATACAGATATAACCGGACTATCCATATATCCGATCCTGTGCCGAACTGCATTAAAAGTGGGCAATAATGCACTCGACATTGTTCTATAGTATAGAACAATGTCGATAGAACAATGTCGAGCAGCTTAAATCAATCTTTGCTTAAGGATTTCAATACCAAAAAAGAACACGGCGAACGGCTGCTTCCAGTCAACTTTATTTTTCACACTTCCACCACCAGAGCACAGCACACACACCGATTCCCGCACTTCCTGGTTCACAGGTCATGCTCAACCCGCCCCACATAGCTGGCCAAACACATGCCACGAACGGCAGCATGTACATATGAAAAACAGTGATTATTGCAAGCGATAAAAAGATATCTGAATACAACACAATTAAATACATGTATTTGTACGCTTGTGTCTTTGTTGGAATAGGTGTGTATGCTATGTCAGTTGGTTCTTCTGTTGCAGGCATTCTTTTCTTTTCTTTTTTGGTATTGAAATCCTTAAGCAAAGATTGATTTAAGCTGCTTTTGTATCGATATAAGCAGACCAAATTGGCTGGCGGGAGATGAAAAGGGCATCGTAGCAACCGGATTATCATAATAACCGGGTATCGTACTAACGGAACTAATTATATCATAAAAGACTAGAAATTTGCCGGGAAATGAAAATAGTATCGTAATAAGTAGTAATTCGTTATAACCGATATCGATATAACGAGACTTTACTGTATTGTCAATTCCAGAAAGTGTATCCCATTTGATGATAAATGTTGCATCAATTGACAAGTGACAAGCTGACGCAATCAGCGAGTGAGAACAACGGCATGGTACGTAAACGTCTAAAGTGTCAGGAAAATCATTTTCAAATCTGCTAACCTGACCTCAGTTATGTTTAAATGCCATGTGTAATTACACAAAGTCTCGGGTGATTAGAAAAATATAATGCTTCATAAAGCTGCTTTTCAGGAAGCAGAGTAGGCCCCATATATGATATTTTCTTGGAGGTTCTCTGAAAACCCCTGGTCTTGAGGAACACGAGGCCATGAATTCACATATGAGTACACTAGAGCCAATAACTTTATCACAGTATACAGTATAGCTATACAGCAAAACATTGTTTAACAGATTGCTAAATATATTTGGAATGTGTGAGGTCACATACAGCTCATTTTTGAAGAACTTTAACTATAGTACTATAGTATAGCAGTACTATACTTGCTTGATCTGTTCATAGTGTGAGCCATTTTCAATAAAAAGATTGGCATTAAATATGTACTAAGAATGTGAGCAGATATGGTGATGAATGGTAATCAACAGCCACTAATCCATTAGCATACAACCTTCTTTTGTTTTACAAATTACAGCACTTTATTGAGATCACAACAGTGAACTTGAAGTTTTGGCTTAATTAGTTAATGCTGACCTTAAAATGTGGTTGTGTTTCCATCCATAGAATTGGAAAAGAATGAAGTTGGTTAATTAATCAGTTGGTCGAGTCGCTGTTGAAGCTCGGTTTTAAACAATTCCGGTACTTTTCCTCTGCTGTTTTCTGCAGAAGTCCCTGGAGTTTGACGACTTGGGCCCGAAGAGGATTGAGGCTCTGGAGAAGGAGGCGGAGGAGTGGAGGACGAAAGCGGAGGATGCAGTGGCCTCTATACAGGATATCACTGTTACCTACTTTGCACAGACTTCCAAAGCTTTGGCTGGTGACTCACTTTGTTTATTCATTCTGTGTGTCGTATACAGGAAACAGATCACTGCCACTGTTGAACAATATGCACTCACATGCAAAAATATTAGGTGTACTTGTAGCATTTAATGGTGTACAAAACTCTACATAGTAAAAGTTAATATATTATTAGGATATTGACATCATTGTACTTGAGGTTGGGAGCTATGTGAAAAACATTACATACATAACTTTTGATGCGTGCTACTGTAGCGAGTGTACAGAGTGTATTCATCAGTTCCACTTGTCAGATCAAGGATTATCTTGAAGATATGTACATCTAACATATGGTGCAAATGCATGACTGTCACCTGTACATGTTCAGGTATGGTGAAGCAGATGGAAGAGGACAAGTGTCGCTTTGGAGTCGCTGCTTGGGCTTCTGCAGCTCCAAGACTGGAAAAACTGCGCTTTCTGCTGGCCAAAGAAGCCCTGCAGCACATGAGAGCAACAGAGATGTGTCAGAATCGCAAGAAAGACAGCATCAGAAAAGAGGTGATCTTCTCGCTGGCTTGGCATGAACATATGACCGCTTTTTGTGCATATGCATTTGATTTCCAAGCACATTCTGTCCACATGTCATAAACTTGAGCTCGGTTTTTGTCCTGGTAATGCTTTCACAAGAGAAATCTTTGGAGACTGTCACAGTGGACAGTTATTCTTTCACTTGATAGTCCAGTCTCATCTGAAACTCTGGCTGCACCTTTCATCTATTTAGAAAGGCTCTGAAGCACAAAGACGCTCATCAAAACATCTCCAAAAGCTGCCTGAGAGAGAAATGTGTATGAGATTGTGTGTGTGTGTGTTAGCCATTGGCCCTTATGCGAGTACACACTGTGAAGTATATTGGTTATGTCAGAATCAAAGTGTTTTCCAAAGACTTTATCTGCTGGAGGGCGCTGTGCTTTTGAATTAGAGGTCTAGTAGAAGTGAGGCAAGAACACCTTCAGTGCATACGCACACTCGTGCTGCATTATTCATCGTATCACACTCTTTAAATACCAGATTTGATGATGCTGGAAGTGTGAAATGATCCCGTGGAGACAGTTGTGTGCTTTTTTTTAAAGTAATGAGATCAGTGAGAAACACCTACACACAATCACCGGTGGCCACATAACTCAGTGATTCTGTTGAGTACACCTGCTGATTTCACAGCATGATGCGTGTGTGTGTGAGCAGAATGAATAAATGCATCACTTTGAATCAGTTCACTTTACAAGCTGGAGGCTCATTTCCAGCCTGTTTTCATTTATAGTTGACACAGCTCAGCTTTTGTTGAGCACATTAGGAAAATGTTTGCTTAATAGTTTCTTATTGAAAGTATTGAATATATTTACTGACAAGATGTTTTCACTTTCAGCTCATTTGATCACAGGATCACAACCAACATGTCCATACTTGTACTGACCTCAGAAAGGCTGAGGCTGCGTCATCTTCATTTATGTGCTAAATAAAATAGTTTTTGTGGAACTCTCTTCCTTTCTCACATCCTTACACGAGGCAGCTGTCAAAGTAGTGCCCACGAGTGCCCAAAAGTTAAATACAGTGGATATGACACCATGAAGAAAGATGTGTTTTCCATATAATAAAGTAACACATTTTGAACATTATACCCACAGTGGACACTTCTGTTCAGTTTCCGTGTATGTACCTTTCATTTGGCTGAACATAATATTCTTCTTTGTCTTGGTGCAGATTGTTGGCTTGGATGGTAGAGACCAGAACCAGACAGCTGATTGTACTCTCGCTTCTGAGCAAGATCAACAGCAAGTCGCTGTCGATAGGCTGGAGCTGCAGTTCTACGAAATCCAGCTAGAACTGTACAATACCAAGTTTGAGATCCTGAAGAACGAGGAGCAGCTGCTGGTGGCTCAAATAGACAGCCTGCGACGTCAAATCAGAGGTATTCTTCCTGCACATGAGCAGCACATACAGTGGGGCAAAAAAGTATTTAGTCAGCCACCAATTGTGCAAGTTCTCCCACTTAAAAAGATGAGAGAGGCCTGTAATTTTCATCATAGGTACACTTCAACTATGAGAGACAAAATGAGAAAAAAAAATCCAGATAATCATATTGTTTGATTTTTAAAGAATTTATTTGCAAATCATGGTGGAAAATAAGTATTTGGTCAAAAACAAAAGTTCATCTCAATACTTTGTGATATACCCTTTGTTGGCAATGACAGAGATCAAACGTTTTCTGTAACTCTTCACAAGATTTTCACACACTGTTGTAGGTATTTTGGCCCATTCCTCCATGCAGATCGCCTCTAGAGCAGTGATGTTTAGGGGCTGTCGCTGGGCAACACGGATTTTCAACTCCCTCCAAAGATTTTCTATGGGGTTGAGATCTGGAGACTGGCTAGGCCACTCCAGGACCTTGAAATGCTTCTTATGAAGCCACTCCTTCGTTGCCCGGGCGGTGTGTTTGGGATCGTTGTCATGCTGAAAGACCCAGCCACGTTTCATCTTCAGTGCCCTTGCTGATGGAAGAAGGTTTTCATTCAGAATCTCACGATACATGGCCCCATTCATTCTCCCATTTACACGGATCAGTTGTCCTGGTCCCTTTGCAGAAAAACAGCCCCAGAGCATGATGTTTCCACCCCCATGCTTCACAGTAGGTGTGGTGTTGTTTGGATGCAACTCAGCATTATTTCTCCTCCAAACACGATGAGTTGAGTTGATACCAAAAAGTTCTATTTTGGTTTCATCTGACCATATTACATTCTCCCAATCCTCTTCTGGATCATCCAAATGCTCTCTAGCAAACTTCAGACGGGCTTGGACATGTACTGGCTTCAGCAGGGGGACACGTCTGGCACTGCAGGATTTGAGTCCCTGGCGGCGGAGTGTGTTACTTATGGTAGCCTTCGTTAATATGGTCCCAGCTCTCTGCAGGTCTTTCACTAGGTCCCCCCGTGTGGTTCTGGGATTTTTGCTCACCGTTCTTGTTATCATTTTGACCCCACGGGGTGAGATCTTGCGTGGAGCCCCAGATCGAGGGAGATTATCGGTGGTCTTGTAGGTCTTCCATTTTCTCACAATTGCTCCCACAGTTGATTTCTTCACACCAAGCTGCTTAACTATTGCAGATTCAGTCTTCCCAGCCTGGTGCAGGTCTACAATTTTGTTTCTGATGTCCTTTGACAGCTCTTTGGTCTTGGCCATAGTGGAGTTTGGAGTGTGACTGTCTGAGGTTGTGGACAGGTGTCTTTTATACTGATAACCAGTTCAAACAGGTGCCATCAATACAGGTAACGAGTGGAGGACAGAGGAGCTTCTTAAAGAAGAACTTACAGGTCTGTGAGAGCCACAAATCTTGCTTGTTTGTAGGTGACCAAATACTTATTTTCCACCATGATTTGCAAATAAATTCTTTAAAAATCAAACAATATGATTATCTGGATTTTTTTTTCTCATTTTGTCTCTCATAGTTGAAGCGTACCTATGATGAAAATTACAGGCCTCTCTCATCTTTTTAAGTGGGAGAACTTGCACAATTGGTGGCTGACTAAATACTTTTTTGCCCCACTGTAAAGTATAAGCCATATCTCATTTAATCAGATGCATTTGGTGACAGTTATTACTGCCAATATTGATCATTCACTTTACTAACGTAGCGACGCGCTGACAGAGCAGAGAGGCTTAATGTGATAATACAGATGAAATGTAAAGCATACGTGTACAGCACCATATAAGAAGCATGTCGTCAGTGCAAAATGGAGGCGCTCTGCTCTACTATAGAAGCACTTGGTCATCTATACATTTCATAATTTCAAATGTGTTTAATAAGTGTATGAGGCATACAGTATTTAGGGTTTAAACCTGGATTGTGCTTGTTAGCATTTAGCTTTAGAACGATGGTAATTGAAGAGAAATGGGGAGGGTTCTGGAGTTGAATATTTTAGTGTAAATTTTAATCCACAATTGGAGCAGAGCGTCAACATGAAGCTAGGGGGTGGGTTCGGTGTCCATAAAAATAGACCTGCATATGGGCCTATCAATTTTCGCCTTTCAAGGGTGGCCTTGAATACCACACGAATACTGCTACTACTACTGGATCGTCAGTGATGATGTTTTTCATGTTTTTATGTTGTTAAGCCCTTTGTGACTTTGTCTGTGAAAAGCACTATGGAAATAAAGCTTCCTTCTTTCCAGTGTGCGTAAAAGTAGAATGCTTTTGCAAGTGATTGCATTTTCACTGAAGCAACAACAAAATAACAACAATTGGCTAAGGAAAGTTTGGAATTGCTTGTGAAGTCCCAATGTCATGATTGTGTGTGGAATTTGGCTACCATAGCAACCAACACTCACTTCTCTGCCACATTTTGTAGCGCTCCCAGCACACTAACAAAACTGTGTCTGTAGTGAAAGGAACATGAAAGGTTACTTTTTTTGCTACACTTAAAAGGCCAAATGATTAGTTAGTACTTTGCTGTGCCAATTAAGCTACAGTTGAATTATCTAAAAAAAAAAAAAAAAAAATTCACTTGCAATACCATGTACCATCAGTACTGCTCTGTGTCTGAAGCTAATCCCTAAGCAAAGCATCCTGCATCATGTCACCCATGTTGGATAAGTTGTGTTGTGTAGTAATCTTGAAATATTAAAAGAAACTTTGTATTGACTGATTGGACCTCTTTTGTGTTTTAGAACTGAAGGAGGAGGTTGTGTATTATGATGTGTGCGAGGATCCGGAGGAACTCCACAGCATTGTTCACACAGGCTCTCAGCACACTGAACCTACAGCTGTGGGTCAGCTGAAAAGACGTCTGCAGCACTTGGAAAGCAAGAGAGGCAACATCTGTGCCCGGCGAGCCTACCTGCGCAACAAGAAGGTGCTACTAACTAAAACGTACACTTGATTAAAAATGTCAATAACTAGCACTAACTTGCAGTCTACATGATGTGTGTCTGTCCTTTTAGGACCAGTGTGTGGAGGCCCATGAGCAGAAGCAGCTTGCAGCCAAACACAGATCTATACTCTTTGCCCAGCATCATCAAGTCCACTTGGTATGTCTCCATGGCAACAAGACTGCCACACAGGCATTCAGAATGAGCCGCTATCAAATTTTCTCTTGTCTCCTTGTGACGTCTTACATACCTGTCTCCTTCTCTGTTGTAGAAACGAGAGAAGAAGAAGGAGGAGGAGCAGAGGAGAAAGCAGTGGGTGGACCAACAGCGGGAGAAGACCCTGAGCAGATTAAGATCCTTCAGAGAGGTCAGACTTGCTTATGGGGGTCTCAGGTTCCTATTAGTGTACACTCCACAGAAATGGCACCTTGTTTCAATTGAGGAGCCATTACACTTTCCTCTATTCTATTCTTTTTGTCTTATTTTAACATTATTGTGACATTTTTCCATAAAATTTCATACATTTTTCTTTCAAATTATTCACAAAATTAGAGCTGTTCACCCCCAAATGGAAAAGTAAACGTAGGCCTTTGTAACAAAGGTAAAAAAGACAAGAAAAGAATGTTATCAATAATTGTGATAATTGTGTATTTTGACTTTATCATCCGTCTTTACCTCTTTTCTCTGTCCCTCTTCTCTCTTAAGAAGCGACAGGGTCAGTACATCCTAAAGACCCCTCAGTCCACAGTGTCTCCCACAGAGTCATCCTGTCCTTCTCAGCCGCTGTCCATCATCAGCCTTGGCCCTTCTCCCACCTGTGATGCACCGGCCTGCCCTGCACCCATACGCACAAAATCTCCAGTGAAAGCACAGCCGAAAGACATCCCGGTCCAAATATACCCTGCACCACCACCTCCATCTACAGATACCTCTACTGTAGTCGCCCTTGCACCTCCTCCTCCTCCTCCACCTCCACCACCGCTTCCAGACACCCTCTCTCCTCCACCAGTCAGCACTTCCGGTGAGGACAAACCGATGCCACTCAGTGACAGAGAGTTGCCTCCTTTTCCAGCTAAGAGAACACTGACACAAAACATAGGTGAGACGCCAATCTTTTTTTGGAAGGTTTCTGCAGTGAAACAACTGCAAAAGCATGTAAAAATATTGAAATAAATACATAAATCAATAAATACACAAAGTGACACCATAGAAGGACACAAGGCCAAATTAAGTTGGGATATTTATGCTGATACGATCAATATCAATATATTGCGTTTAAGATGTGTGGATACCATACAGTTTGGTTCCCAAAGAGCAGTGTTTGGAGTGTGTGTGTGTGTGTGTGTGTGGAGTCCTGTCCTACATTAACAACTTCCCCCTTGAGGCCAGAGGAGGTACTTACATCAGCTGTAAACTCCCCCAACACTAGCTTTTTTTTTCTAGGCTGTTCTGAAGGATGAAGGTCATCCATGACGAGGCAACAGAACTGCATTCATCATTTCAAAAGGAAATATCAAAAGTGAGAATATATTGTGTTTTTTGCTATAGGAACCATGGATCAAGTGCTAGCCTCACTGCAGCGGGGGCAGAGCCAGCTTAGAAAGGCACCCAGTTCCAGGACGCCTCCCCCTGCTGGGGACTTGAGAAGCAGTCTGATGTCTGCCATCCGACAAGGAGTCACCTTGAAAAAGGTCAGAACATCCAATATTTCTACAAATATACAGTTTATATTCAAACAACATGCCGCAATCCAGTTTGACAAACCCTAAATGCCTTAATTACTGTATACTATATATCTAAAATGAAAGGAAAGGTATACGAGATTGTGGTGAGACCAGCCATGTTGTTTGGTCTAGAGACATTGCCACTGAGGAAAAAACAGGGAGCAGAGCTAGAGGTAGCAGAGATGAGGATACTGACGTTCTCATTGGGAGTGACCAGGATGGATAGGATCAGGAAGGAGTACATCAATGGGACATTACATGTTAGAGGCCTTGGAGATAAAGTCAGAGAGGCCAGACTGAGATGGTTGGGACATGTCCAGACTGAACTATGGTGTCAGTACTATGGATGATAATACAGTCATATGCAAGTGGCTGTGCGCCAGGCAATATTAGAAACACGTTAACTCATTCAATCCCAGACATTTTTTAAATGTGTACCCGCCATTTTTGATTATTTTGACTGATTTTTCAAGGCAAACATAATATTGTATTCTTGGGTTATATAGACATGGTGTATACCATGGTGTCATGGTTTTTTTCTTCTTTCGTAATCAGCAGTAGAACATAGGTAAGTTTCAGCAAAATCAGTTCTCAACAAAAGGGAGAAAAAAGGCTTTTTGTAGAAAGATACATTTCAAATTTACAAATTTTTCCATATAAACAAAAAATACATGAAAAGACTTTTTTTATTACAAATATCACACCGTGAACTATTTACAATTTTCACATTTTCACAACAAAACTTTGAGCTTTGAATATTGAACATGTGCATGCATTAAAATTTCCCTTCAATGCATAACCTCCCTCGTGCGAAACAGCGAGATGCCTTTTCACTTCCTGTTTTCTGTGCAGAATGTCATTTCAATAGAAGAAATGCAGGCTCTTCTAAAATGCCCTTCTTTGGTCTCCAAAAATGTTGACAATTGTATCATTGAGCGTCAATTTATGAGGTTGACATTGCAAAACACACCAGCATTGTTTAGTCACTCGGTTAAATGAATATTTTTCAATGTTCATTCATTCATTCATTCATTTTCTACCACGGGGGTGCTGGAGCCTATCCCAGCTGTCTTCGGCTGAGAGGCGGGGTACACCCTGGACTGGTCGCCAGCCAATCACAGGGCACATATAGACAAACAACCATTCTCACTCACATTGATACCTATGGACAATTAACCTAGCATGTTTCTGAAATATGAAAGCTTATTCCAATAATCCCTCTCCACTTGGCTACCCTGACCATGTTCACTCTGAATCGAGTCTGCTTGTGTAGGTGGTTCCGGCGCGTTCCCAAGTCCAGAGCAGCAGCAGCAGCAGAGACAACGAATTGGAGCGCAGCATCAAAGCTGCTATGATGAGGATGAAGAAGGTGTCAGCCGACTCTGATGAAGAGGACAGAGGAGACGAGGAAACACACAGTGGAGATTGGGACAGCTGAGACACACACACACACACACACACATATATCTGTTCTTCCAGCACCTCTGCTGCTTTATTGACTAACATTTACCGGGCGGACCAAATTGTATCTTGAGGTTTTCTGGAAAATTTGTCTCCAACATAAACAAGCTGGCTTTTAATAAACTCGCCTGTATTTGCAAATTAAGAGTTTAGAAGAGAAGACATGAAGCGTGTTGTGCTTCAGTTGGGAAATGGAAAGAGAACATGATTACTCTGCAATGCAATACAGTGTTGTAAAGCAGGCAATATACTAAATATAATGGGGTTTTTTTACATTTTCCATGTATAAGAGTACTAGGGACACACTGAAAGAGGGGAACATGATATCAGAATCATGAGAATAAAGATGTAATTTTGAAATCTACAAGGTGAAGAAACCTTTCTTGTGTAAAGATGATCAAGTTAAACATTATTACCACTTTGACGGATTTCATAGCACATGATGAAAAATATGATAATTAAATGCAGGAATGTTCATTCATTTTCTACCGCTTTTTCCTCAAGCGGGTTGCGGGGGGTGCTGGAGCCTATCCCAGCTGTCTTTGGGCGAGAGGCGGGGTACAACCTGGACTGGTCGCCAGCCAATCACAGGGCACATATAGACAAACAACCATTCATACTCACATTCATACCTATGGACAATTTGGAGTCGCCAATTAACCTAGCATGTTTTTGGAATGTGGGAGGAAACCGGAGTACCCGGAGAAAACCCACACATGCACGGGGAGAACATGCAAACTCCACACAGAGATGGCCGAGGGTGGAATTGAACCCTGGTCTCCTACCTGTGAGGTCTGCACGCTAACCACTCAACCGCAGTAATGTAATAATGTGAAATGAAGTCTCACATTAGCTCTCAATACCACAGAATCAAATACTGGTACTTCTCCTCCCTGGTAGGCCCATCTCTAGCTAGCAGTATCACGTTGCCAAACCATCTCAGGTTGGTCCAAGGTCAGAAAGGCCAGCATCTTTATCAGCACCAGGTCCAACTGTGCCTCCTGTTGGTCAGCTGGACCATCTCCAGACCGTACATAGGGGGTGATCTCACTAACGACTCGCCTGTTGTTCTGAACGGTTAACCCTAACTACTTAAATACTATATTAGTATAAAATAACTCAGCATGGATATTGACTTAATACTTTCCCAAATTGTTGCGTTGCTAAAGTATCCATATTGGTATCAGCGGTATGAATCGGTTTTTACTTGTATGGTTATTTTCTTTTCAGTGTGACCCTACTACTCCTTGCTGTGCACATTAGTGACTTCACTTTGTCCATGTTTGTAATGAGTGAAGCTGATATGCAGTATTATCAATGTACACTTCAGATGGACATTTTAAGAGCAGTTGAAAAGACTTTTGCAGTATTGGAGCTTATTTTTATAGGAAGCAATTTATTGCAATTAAGCATAAAAGTGATAACCTGGTCAGAAGTTGAAGACCACAGCCTTTAAAAGCTAAATCCTGGTTTTAACAACAAAATATGTATTTGAGGACCTTGACTCCTTAAATGCCACAAAGTGCCCATCCATCAATCTTCTGCTTATCCGACGTCGGGTCACGGGTGGTGGGTGGGGCAACAGACTAAGCAATTCAGCAATTTTTTTTGTCTAGCTCCCATTTCTTTTTTTTTTTTTGCATGTTGAAGCTCTAATTAAAACCTCCCATTTTTTCTTGCAATTTTTCAACTGGTTTTAAAAGTTTGATGAGGAGTTGCTGTTGTTTTACAATTGTCCATTTGGGGCGCAGTTGAGCAATAATCGTCCCAAGACAGACAATGATTCTATGATGTATGGTGTGTGAGGATCTGCTTGTTGTCATTTCAAATAAATCAGATTGAACGACAGACGTAAAGTGTGTGGGTCTGTCATGTCCTCACGATCTGATGTTCTGGTCCATTAATGAGTCAGCTCACCTACATCGATATCTTGTCAACCTGTGAGTGTGCTTCAGAGGATTAGCTGCCCACATTAAGATGAATCATCTTTGATCTACATCCTGCCAGCTGCCGCTCTCCAGATGTGGATGGAGTGAGCGTCCTCTTCCTCGTGTGAAACAGGTGCAAGATGGGTCAAGCGACTGGCGGCTACTTGGGTACCGAGCCACCCACTCCCGATTGTCAACATGAGAATCCGCAGCCTGTTACTATGGCAACAGTCTCCCCAGTAGTGGCCTGCAATGCCGTCTCACAGACACGTGGTTCCTAATGTTTCTCCAACTTGCCCACTCATCAGTGTTGAAGTAAAGGGACAGACGCCATACGGGAAGGAAAATGAAGGTCAGAAGTGCTTTTTTTTTTCTTGCATCACATTCTATGTCGGACTGGTTTGTTTATTTGAATGCGCCCAAATGGCAGATGTATCACGACATCCGCCAACAGCAAGAAAATGCCACTTCTTTCAAGCAGTTTGGCAAATCACATTAGTGTCATTTCTAGCTACCTGGCAACTTGGTTTGTATTGGCCCACAGCACATTGTATAAATAAACACCAAAAAAACACAGTAAAAATAAGGGAAAATACAGCTTATAAAGTTATACTGATATAATACTAATGAATAATAAAAGCTGTCTTTAAATATATGTATTTAAGCTTTTTACAAAACTAAAAAATACACTTAATTCCTTGTTTTTCCTCAGTTAATGGGTTCAAGATTCGATTTTACCCGTTTCTAAATACAGGTTTTAACGTTAGAGGCCTCTAGACATGAAGTAAAGTCACCTATACACTCATATTACCCAAAAATAAGCCATTTTAGCTTGTTGTGGGTTATGGCTGCATCAGTAGCTTGTATTATTGTTAATATGTTGTTATTGTGTAATAAAAGCCTCTTGTTCTGATTATTAAAGGGATAGTTAGGATTTTTTTTTTTTTTACATGAAGTCGTATGACATCTCCATCTATCACGACCCCCCACCCCCCGCCCCAATTGATCCGTGAGCCCAGTTGCGTCGCAGCCATCATCATCATCTCTATTTAAGACTCTTTACTTGTGGCCCCAGTCATTAATCGGAACTACATTCGTCACCGAAATCTGACCAGAACTCGGCTTATGGGACCAAGTGGGGGGGTAAGTCACAGTTGATGCGCTTCACTGTTGATGGGGACGTCATACAACTTCATGTCACCAATTACTGACACCTAGTGACCAATGTGGGATACTGCATTCACAATTTGGATTCACGTTTTCAGTAGCTTATATTTACATTAACTTTTATAGTGCTGAAAAGTGCTGAATTTAGGAAAAAAACAGAATTTGTTAAATATGCATCTTTTTTACGAATAGGTTGTATTCTACCACACAACAGAATGATTTATTAATATGTTTGAGTGAAGTGATGAAATTTGAGGCTGCATGGCTGTCGAGTGGTTAGCACGCAGACCTCACAGCTAGGAGACCTGAGTTCAATCCCACCCTCGGCCATCTCTGTGTGGAGTTTGCATGTTCTCCCCGCGCATGCGTGGGTTTTCTCCGGGTACTCCGGTTTCCTCCCACATTCCAAAAACATGCTAGGTTAATTGGCGACTCCAAATTGTCCATAGGTATCAATGTGAGTGTGAATGGTTGTTTGTCTATATGTGCCCTGTGATTGGCTGGCAACCAGTCCAGGGTGTACCCCGCCTCTTGCCCGAAGACAGCTGGGATAGGCTCCAGCACCCCCTCAACCCTTGTGAGGATAAGCGGTAGAAAATGAATGAATGAATGAAATTTGAACTGCAATGTGGTATTGTGTATAAAATACCAAAGTGATGCCGCCATGCAGCCGTCAGTGGAAGAAAGTGTGGACGCCGCTGGGGTAACACATGGACCTAAAGGTGGGGAAAGAAGGTGGTCTGATTTAGTGTGACAGTGTTGTGCACAGTTGTGACGTAATTGGACCTCTCGTGCAAGAAACTTGAGTTGTGGACATCCCAGATTAGATGGATGCCCTCATGACCCGGACATAAGTAAGTGAATGAGCTATGGTTATACATCTACAGTGAAGAAAATAAGTATTTGAACACCCTGCTATTTTGCTATTTCTCCCACTTAGAAATCATGGAGGGGTCTGAAATTTTCATCGTAGGTGCATGTCCACTGTGAGAGAGATAAACTAAAAAGAAAAATCCAGAAATCACAATGCATGATTTTTTAACAATTTATTTGTGTGATACAGCTGCTAATAAGTATTTGAACACCTGAGAAAATGAATGTTAATATTTGGTACAGTAGCCTTTGTTTGCTATTACAGAGGTCAAACGTTTCCTGTAGTTTTTCACCAGGTTTGCACACACTGCAGGAGGGATCTTGGCCCACTCCTCCACACAGATCTTCTCTAGATCAGTCAGGTTTCTGGGCTGTCGCTGAGAAACACGGAGTTTGAGCTCCCTCCAAAGATTTTCGATTGGGTTCAGGTCTGGAGACTGGCTGGGCCATGCTAGAACCTTGATATGCTTCTTACGGAGCCACTCCTTGGTTTTCCTGGCTGTGTGCTTCGGGTCGTTGTCGTGTTGGAAGACCCAGCCACGACCCATCTTCAATGCTCTGACAGAGGGAAGGAGGTTGTTCCCCAAAATCTCACAATACACGGCCCCAGTCATCCTCTCTTTAATGCAGTGCACTCGTCCTGTCCCATGTGCAGAAAAACACCCCCAAAGCATGATGCTACCACCCCCATGCTTCACAGTAGGGATGGTGTTCTTCGGATTGTACTCTTCATTCTTCTTCCTCCAAACACGCTTATTGGAATTATGACCAAAAAGTTCTATTTTGGTCTCATCTGACCATAAAACTTTCTCCCATGACTCCTCTGTATCATCCAAATGGTCATATGCAAACTTAAGACGGGCCTTGACATGTGCTGGTTTAAGCAGGGGAACCTTTCGTGCCATGCATGATTTCACATCATGACGTCTTAGTGTATTACCTACAGTAACCTTGGAAACGGTGGTCCCAGCTCTTTTCAGGTCATTGACCAAGTCCTGTCGTGTAGTTCTGGGCTGATTCCTCACCTTTCTTAGAATCATTGAGACCCCACGAGGTGATATCTTGCATGGGGCTCCACTCCGATTGAGATTGACCGTCATGTTTAGCTTCTTCCATTTTCTAATGATAGCTCCAACAGTGGACCTTTTTTCACCAAGCTGCTTGGTAATTGCTCCGTAGCCCTTTCCAGCCTTGTGGAGGTGTACAATTTTGTCTCTGGTGTCTTTGGACAGCTCTTTGGTCTTCGCCATGTTACAAGTTAAAGTCTTACTGATTGTATGGGGTGGACAGGTGTCTTTATGCAGCTAACGACCTCAAACAGGTGCATCTGATTCAGGATGATACATGGAGTGCAGGTGGACTTCTAATGGGCAGACTAACAGGTCTTTCAGGGTCAGAATTCTAGATGATACACAGGTGTTCAAATACTTATTTGCAGCTGTATCACACAAATAAATTGTTAAAAAATCATGCATTGTGATTTCTGGATTTTTCTTTTTAGTTTATCTCTCTCACAGTGGACATGCACCTACGATGAAAATTTCAGACCCCTCCATGATTTCTAAGTGGGAGAAATAGCAAAATAGCAGGGTGTTCAAATACTTATTTTCTTCACTGTAAGTTGAGGAATAACTTCTAATGTTGACCTGCTGGGGGTGCTGTCATCGCCAAGGACTCTTTAGTTGAAGATGATGTGATAGTTTTGAAAAGGTCCACCCAAGAGGGGGAAAAGGAGGATCTGAGAACTGATTTGTAGACACATTTCATATTTAAAACAGCAGAACATATTTCTCAATCACTCATATATATTTTTTTTAAATAGGAAAAAAAAGAGTGAGTGGGATTAAGTTGCCACGGCAACCTGTCCTCTGATCCTCTATACTGCAGTTGTTTCCTCACTGGGGTTTTTTCCATGGTGGGAAGAAGCTGCTTTGTGTCTGCTATGAGGAAAAAATGACAGTAAATCCTCATTCTCATTTGTCATGTGTGTGTTATGTGTTAGGATTACAGTTCAATTTAGTCTGATGTGAATCAAAATGACAGCAAAGAGCATGCACGTCTCTGTAGATTGAGCCTTCGTTCTCAACATCTTGCATCTTATTTGTTTTTTTTTTTTTGAACGGATGCGTATCAGTTTTGCGTTTCATCAACGAGGTGAAGGTCAGAAGAAACACACAGTGATGTAATTAAAGTAAAGGTTAGCAATCAGTTGTATTGCACAACAAAAAGAGAAGTCACATGTTTACAAGAGTTGTTGGCTCATCAACAAAAAGTAGTTTTTGTTATTATGTAGGTGTATTTGGTTTAAACATGGACACAGCAATTCCAATTTTTACAACAGTGGTGGAGGTACATTAGAATATTGGTTCATATGGCAGCAAGTAAATATTTAAAAATAGAATATTGTTGTACAAAGTCCTCTGGTAAAACTTCACAAGCCAGAAAGTTTGCTATATTTCATATTATTATTATTATTATTATTATTGTACATCTGTGGAGGCATGGAGACTTACTGCTAAGGAGAGGCACCCAAATAAATTATATACCACAAAAGCCACAAGTCCATCGGTAGTAGTGTTCACATTATTCCCCTATGTAGAAGCACCAGGTCCACTCACCCCAAAAAAAAAAAAAAAATCACCACCCCGACCAGAAGAAAAACTTTCATGTAAGGAAGCACATGAACAAAAACAGACACACAGTCACAGACAGTCCTAGAAAGTGTCTAAAATTGGCTTCTGTTGGTTTTAGGAGGATGTGGATTGTAAAGAAAAGCTATTGAGACCTGACTTTTCTATGTAAATAAATGCTATCTAAAGAAGTACTGAGGGGGCCAGTCGGTCTGATTACCCATGACCTTTCTTTACCTCCATTCATTAAGAAAAATAGTGATGGCATCATTTGGAGCCCCCCCCCCCTTTCTCGGAGGCACTTAGTGTCATCACGGCTATTATTCATCAACACATAAAGGGTCTGGAGACACACCTGAGATAGACAGGAGGGCAACAGCGAGGACAACTTGTAAGAGTTCAGCTCTTGGGGTGTGTGGGGGGGTTGGGGGAGGGGGGTGTAGGGATTAACACCATATAATTATGTTGAGTGACACTCAACTGCATTCCCTTTGTTAACTGATGCTTGTAGCCCTTGGAGTCCCCTCTTGGGAAGCCACAAACACGGAGAAGTGGAGAAGAACGACCCACCACCACCAGCTTGTGAGGCGTTTTTCTCAAAGTGAGACTCTTCATTGACAACAAGTGAGATCCTTCTCCGAGTAACGCCCATAGTCTGAGTGGATATCACTATTGGGTGGGTGCCACATGCTGTAGTATTTTTTGGGGTTTTTTTGTGCCCTGAAGACGTACCCGACCTTTGAACCGCTAGCCGCCTCTTGGCTCAGTTATCGATGCCAAGCCGGGACAGACCCTGTCGGAACTCGTGTAGCTCATCAATCTTGCCGTCCAGGATGTCCATGAACTTCTTCAGTTCGCCTTTCATGTTGCTCTGCTTCTGTCGACTGTCATCCACGTCCATGTGAAGAACATCGACCCTCCCTTCCAGCTCTTTGTTCTTTGTTTCTGTAACCTGAACAATAATGGAGGACATCACTATTACATAATTACATTATTGGGATGAACGCTAAATATATGTAGGGCAGCCTCTTCTCCCCTTTTCCTTGGGTACCCCCCTTTCTTTCCACACTCTAATGTGTGTCCTGTGATTGACTGCTGCTCAGTACAGGGTCCCGTCCTCCCATTTCACACATGGACATTTCTAAATGATTGTTCCGTCAACTGAAATTTAATCCCATCCCATCTAGAAATAAATAAATCCACATTATCAGGCAGATGGTAGGTAAAATAAAGAAATAAAATGATGCTTTCATGCAGCGTTTGGCAGCGTTTGACACTTTATGTTGGGATGGTTGGAGGGGGGGGTGAAGCGGCTCGTTCAGACTGTCAGGCGACACATTAATGCCAAAGATACCAACTAAAGGGAGGAGTTTAAAATAGGAGTGCTAAATGGGTGTTGCATCCACATGACTGTGAGAGCTCCAGCTGACTCCTGAAACTCCATCTCCATTTGTGGGTGTCATATTTAAGTAGAGGAGACACATGAATGCAAACATGGGCTTTTTTTAAAGCAGACGCAGAATAAAACATATCATATAAATGGAGACAAGTTCAGTTTTTGTTTCAGGCCTCAATGCGAGACTAAAGTATCAGAGAAAAATGCCGTTGTTATTCTAGCATCCATCCAAGTGGAGGAGAAAGTTCAATAACCTTTTGTTGGTGTTCAACCACTGGGCTGTTACACAAACAAAGCAGGCAGTTGAGGAACTGGAGGCATGTGATTGTTTCTTTAGTACTGGTCCCCGCCCAGCATGAGTGGAGGTGATAAAATCATACGTTGACTTGGAGCATGGCCACAGCCGCTGTGATGTCACACCTGGCCTCTCACTGCCAGACAGGTGATGCTTTCTTACAAAAATGATTGGACTTAATAAAAAAAAAAACATTTACTTCTATGACGGTGGTAACCCGCACGCTATTGTGCTGGGGATGGTGTTTTATTAATAGACAGTGTGTGACGGTGTTAGTGAGACACTTGATAGGAATGTTGCAGGCTAATGGATGGATGGATAGAAACGTTCCTGTTCTGTCTGCACATGTGTGTGTGTGTGTGTGTGTGTGTCTTTACACTCCGTGATAGGGTTGTTAAAAGTACCTGCAGTTTGGAGGTGATGCTCTCACACTCGGCCATGAGTTGAGGGATTATCTCCGCTTGCTTCCTCAGGTTCTCCAGCTCCTGGGTCAGACAAAAAGACGAATTTAGCATAAAAACATAAAAAAAACTGCAGTAAAAAAAATCCTATACACAGGGTATATATATATGAAGGTATACAGTGGTGTGAAAAATGTCTCAGATCATCCATTCATTCATGCGGGGGGGGGGCTGGAGTCTATCCCAGCTGTCTTTGGGCGTGAGGCGGGGTACACCCTGGACTGGTGGCCAGCCAATCACAGGGCAGGGCACATATAGACAAACAACCATTCACACTCACATTCATACCTATGGACAATTTGGAGTCACCAATTAACCTAGCATGTTTTTGGAATGTGGGAGGAAACCGGAGTACCTGGAGAAAACCCACGCATGCACAGAGAGAACATGCAAACTCCACACAGAGATGGCTGAGGGTGGAATTGAACCCTGTCTCCTAGCTGTGAGGTCTGTGTGCTAACCACTATACCGCCGTGCCACCCTGTCTCAGATCAAATAAATGTAAATATTAGTCGATGACAATACAACTGAACACAAATGCAGTTTTCAATGAAAGTTAGTGGGGGAGAAAAACAAACAGACAATCAAAATTACTCTAAGAGCTTAGCAACAACTTATCCAAGAGGTCACAAAAGACCCCACAACAACTGCCGGCCTCACTGGCCTCAATTAAGGTCAGTGTTCATGAAAGACACCGGGCAAAAAACGGCCTACATAGCAGAGTTCCAAGACCAAAACCACTGCTGCAGAAAAAGAAACACTAAGGCTGGTGTCAAGTTTGCCACAGAAAATCTCGATGATCTCCGAGTTATTTGTGACTTTTGTTCATCAAGTCTTTGGTGCTTTCCCCAGAACAAAAAACAATTAAAATCTTTCAAAACCTTATGTCATTGACATACAGGTTGAACAGTTTTGGTCCCAGTATTGACCCCTGCGGTACTCCACACCTAATATTTGAACTGCAGACTGCAGATTTAGCTAGGTAGCTTTTTTTTTACCCAATTCAAAAACAAACCCTCTGATTCCGTACCTTAGTAATTAGGATGTTGTGATTAATTGTATCAAAGGCTTTTGTCAGATCCATAAATACTGCAGCTGCACACTCTTTCCTCTAATTTCCATCAGCGCCATGGAGGTTGAAATGTTAGCTCTATATCCGTATTGGCAAATCTGTCAAAACTGTTATTGAATAGCTTCTCGATTATTTTAGAAATTTGTGTTAATGAGGAAAGTGGTCGGTCGTTTGTCTCAGTTTTTGAAAACTGGAACCACTTTAGCCGTTTGATTTGAGAACAGATGAAAACAATAAGTTACTGATGTACGTCAATCTCCTTAATAACCATTTTTATGGTTTCCATTTGGATTCCATTACAATCAATTGATGGTGCTGCTTTATAATGCTGCTTATAATTTCCTCCACTGTCCAGTATTTTGGAATCTCTTCTGTGATAAAAACGTGAAAAAAATAATGAATCAGGAAGACGGCAAACACTTTCACACCACTGTATATTATACATATGTACACTGGAACCATAAACATAAACCACAAGTCTACATCTATAGCTCCGACTGTCGAGAGACCGTTCCCATTTCTACTTCTTGCTTTCTTCTGCAGCTTCATGGCTCATCAGGATGCGTCTGCCACCACCGCAAGAAGGGTTTCGTAATCCATAGCCATGTTGTTAATCGGAGGTGGTGTGTGTATGTTTCTAGATGGGGTGAGTCACTCAGCAGATGAGCCTCTGTGGGCTGTCTGCTACCTCAAGTCGGCTGCAAGCACTGAAATTTCCTTTGCAGGCTTCTGGGTCAGTGTTGACCGAGTATGAGTGATGACTTGTTCGTATGGTCAAGGATTGCAATATTTTTTTCATTGCAATATTTGAAATGAGCTTCTAGAATATGAGATGATCCTCAATTACCCACTCAGGAATAGCAAAACATTCTGTATTCTAAAGACAGGAGTGAGTAAGTGAACAAGCTAGCAGTGACGGCAGCCGGTACCCTTGAGTCCAAAGTTTTGAACAAACGACTTACTCATGACTCACATCTCTGGAGCCCATGAAAACAAGACGAGGTTGGTAAAATAAAACGTGAAAATGCATGCAAAACTCAAAAGATTGCTGGAGGTTGATATTAATGACTTGTGTTCAGACGGAGAAGCACATTAAGGGAGCAATGAGCAAAGGTCAAAAGACCGTGTGGCCTCACAGGACTCTCTCATTAGCTAGAACTTCACCATTAGAGGCTGGGATAGTCAGGATCATAGTTGACCGAGTCAAAAGAAGGCAAATATGCTATTTTTTTTGCAAAAATTTAAAATTCCCTGCTGTTATGATTACAGACTAAGTTGTACATTATAAAGAAACATTATTATAAACATTATATAATCATGAGTCAGATAAAATACCACCTCCAAACCAACAATATAATCCCATCCTGAGGGAGAGACAATGTCAGCTCTGTTTTGTCTTGCTAGCAAATGTGATGCAGACGTCTCACCTGCTCTTTGTCTTGCAACTCAGCCTCCAACTTCTGCACGCGTACGGAGAGTTGGGCATTCCTTTGTTTCTCCTGACTGGCCTCATTACACTGAGCTTCAAGTTCTGCAATCTAAAACACGCAAAAGTGGAAGGAGACACAAAAGACAGTTTGATGGTAACCACGCCTTTTGATGACGTATAGGTCGGATATATGCATGAAAAAAAATCAGATACATGTCACGTATGATCACACATGACTTGACCTGCAGTATGAATGTAGCCTTAGTTTGGTAAGTCCCTTTTGTGTTATGTATAATTATTAATATGATTAATGCTGCAGTGCACAATGTTAGGCCCACAGAGACATGCTTGCACAAAGAACGTGAGCCCTATGAAATGTTGGTGACAAACTAGAACAGAGATGGTGAGCCTGCAGTGACCTCGACCCCCCCAGGAACCCCCTAATATCTACTTTCCCATGCCCCCATGCCAGAAGTGTCCTAATACTTTCATTTACTTGTACAGTACTTCACACAAACAGTATTTAAATCATATTATTATGATTGAATCCCAATTCCACCCCTTACCTGTTCCCCTTTATCTTACCCCTACCTATTAAAAAAGGTTAAGGGGCAAAAGTGGGATTGGCCCCCATACAGTATTTATTTTAATTGTTTACAACAATGAAGGCATTGCAGGGAGAACCCATCCATCTATTCATCCTGCATTGCAGGGAGAATCAAGTCTTGTAATTAATTAAAATTAATTAATTCTTAATCAATACATATTTTATATTAAGATAAAAGATAAAATTAAGATAAAATTGCCATATAATGTGTTGAGTATTTTCCATATGTAGGCAGACAAACAATGTTTTGCCTCTTATATTTAGCTGGTAAGGTCAATGAGGGCCTTCAGACATCATCTCATATTCCTTGCAGACATGCCAAACTGTATTACCTTTTCCCTGAGGGTGTCACTCTCCTCCTTGCAGGCACTCAGTTGTTTCTTCCAGCCCTCTACATTAGCCGAGGACTCCTGCAGCGCGTCCACCAGCCTGGCATTATTCTCTCTTAATGTCTGCAGCTCAGTTTCCCACTTCTTGGCGTTGGTGTTGCTGTCAGACAAGAGATGATTCCAGAAGGAGCGTTATAAAAAGGGAGGGAACATTCCAACAGGCTAGTGTTAAAATGCCTGGGGTTTGTGCCCACTGATGTGACGCATAATGCAACATAATCATTCCAATCATGACTAGTTAATTGGCTTAAACACGTATTGCACTGTCGGGGCGTATTCAAATGGGACAGAGATGGGAAAAGTCTCAAAGGTTTATTAAGTTTATTAAATGACAGCCTGCAGTTGGTGGTTCTACCTTATCAACAAGACTGAATAGGTTGGATATACATATTTAGTATGCATTAGTGTTCCCTTCCTTGTGCATGGCTGTGCTGCTCTGAATCACATGTGGCCAGACATGGCAAAAAAAAAAAAAAACATCCTTCTGCAGTCCTTCGCTGCTGTCACACTTCTCCAGTAAGCCTTGTCGGCGCAAGTGAAAGCAATTTGAAAGACTGACGAATGAAAGATGTGTGCGCTTGGATGTTTTCTTCACGCAGATTTTACAAGCATGTAATTATCCGGTACATTCCCTGCAAAATAGAGTACTATGATAAAAGAATAAAGGGTACATTTTAAACCCTCTAATGGGGTTTTCTTTCATTTAAAACCAAATTGTAATCCATCTTTATGGGCATGCACTCACTGGCCATAACATTACCAACACCTGGCAAAAGTGCTAGAAAGGAAAATCCCTTGCCACATTTCACTATTTTTCCCTATGAAAAATATGCATATTGAAGCTACTTTGGCATATTTTGCCTAAATTAAGTATTTAAAGGATAAAAATGGCTAAATTAACTAAAAAGATGGTGTGAATGGTATGTACATTAGCATTCTACTCTCATCACTAGCTGTCTGTAATGTTACTATAATGTTTGGTGAGACACACAAATGCTAGACCTGACTGCCCGAGCAACAGAATTTTATTGCAGGTTTGAATTACTATATCACAACAGGCACAATAATCCCAAATAAAAATCCATAATAAAAAACGTGGGCTACTGTTGCAGCCGAAATGTACGAAACACATTTATTGCAACACACTCAAGCAAGAGTCTTATTTATGTGTTAAATGGATTATTTATTCTTATTATGTCTACTATATTGGGTAATACAATAGTAAAAGGTGACTATAGGGGTGTTCATAGTTCATATCTAGAGGGCTCTAATAATGTTTTTTAACATAGATTAAAATAGATAAGGAACCAATTTCACGGTTGGGTCTGGCACCACCATTAAAGTAATAAATATACTCAGGTTTACACGTGGAGATTTACCATTAAAATATATGCAGTTTTTATAATCTTGTAATTACAGTGCAGTTAACTGTCTTCCATGATACAGTGTTACCCAACAGACTCGGATGTTATATATAAAGTGAGACATATTGCCATAGGGGGTATGATAATTGGCTGGGGCCCCCAGAACCTCAACCCATCTGGATCTAACATGATTTATTTAGTGTTGCTAACTGACTAAAATGAGTCAGTGTTGTTACAGTTGACTGTTCTGGGGTCATTTGAATCCCATCTGGAGCAACATCTGCTGTTTCATGCAATTATAATTTACTGCATTCCATAATAGGATTAATAAAGTCAAATGGCCGAGTGGAGCAGGTGATTTAGGAGATGTGATAATCCCAACAGCGATAGAGAGACACTTTTAAGTGACGTTCAAACATAATATATAACTGCAGGCTATGTCATGACTAATGCTAAGTCCCTTGTGGGTTGTCCGCTATGTGGTGAAAAAAAGTTTGTGAATAGATAAAAAAAAATTTCACATGTACGGTAGAAAGTTAGACAGTCCATCAGCTTTGCCATCAATAGAAAAATGAAACTCATACCTCTGTTCTACTGCACTCTTGAGGAGTTCATTTTCATTCTTCAAGAGGGCAGACACCTCTGGACCGACATGAAAGATCTTTTCATCATCAGTTCCATTAATGCTAGAAGCTTGGTTGGTTGATGGTGTTTCACGTCCAGACTCCTAGTGGAGAGGATAAGGGGGCATTTACGTTTTAGGTCCATTTATGTGAATGGACAGAGCTTACCTCAACCTTTGTCAAGTTCAATGGCCCTCTCAATGGCCCCTGCACTGACTGTGATATTGGACACTTGACTTTCTTTTGGCAAACAATCCTGACAAGTCAGCTATGACATGTCCAATACATGTGTTACTAATGTTACCAATATGTGTATATTTTGCTAGTATTCACATGGGCCTCACAACCAAGTCAGAACCCTCCAGCCCACCTCCATCTATTTAGTCAGTTGGGGGCCCAAGGCAAAACCAGACTTTTTCATTTTTACAAACTGTGTGTGTATTTTTTTTTTAAATCTGTTAGTTATCTGTCATCTTAAATTGCTAGTTATATAGCTATGTTTATATAGCCCCCCCCAAAATGATTTTAAAGGGGACCTACTATGCTCATTTTCAGCCCTATGTATTGAGTTGTGGACTCTCATAGAGCAGCTACACACAATAACCAGCACAGAAATGGTTCTCATTCTTCCAGAATCTGCACCTATTCAGATGTATTTCTTTGGATTTGTGTTTCCTGCCAAAACGGTCCGTTTTAATTTATTACACCCACGACCCACCTCTGGGCATGCCCACTCCGCTGTGGGCGGTCCTAAGGAAGTTCTCTTTGTGACATCACAAAGGAACGGTTTAACCACGCCTTTTCAAACAGAGCGTTCAGAGCCATCCCAAACTTCTTTCAGGGCTCACTTCCAAATGCACAAACCTCATAATCTGAAACTTTAGTTTAACACGAGAATACAACATTGTAACTATATTTATAGGTCAGAAAAGTGGAAAACGCATAATAATAGGTCCCCTTTAAATCGAAGGGGGAAAAAACAGTTTTTAAGAGACATGAAAATGTATAATCCTCTTTTAGTACTAATCAACTATAAAAGGAAAACAATAAAAAGGATTGCACAGAATCAGAATTCTTGGATGATGTGTAATAGTTTACCTCAGAGTGATTACTTAGCATCTCCACCTTCTCTTGAGATTTGTCTCTTGCCATCTTGGCCGCCTCTTTGATTTCCTGGAACTTCTCAGCAAACTGAAAGTGACAAGAATAAACTGTAGTAAGCTGCAAGCAGGAATGAAAATGTCATACATTAAGTTTTGGATCACATGTGGCCAATTTATACGTGGATACAGTGTGTAACGTTTAAGCTCCATTTCTATCTCGCAGTGCAGCTCAGTTTTCAAATTATGAGAGGTGCCAAGTGATCTGATCCATGCTGTACCACTTTCTGTCACCTTTCTATTGGACTAACAAATAAAATTATACAGTAACCAAATACAGTCGCCTCTCTTTAATCATCGTTAAATGGTTCCTGACTACAATGAGTGAATTTCCACAAAGTAGGACTCAACATTTCCACAATGTTTTTCTAATGTTTTTTGAGTGTAGAACACCTGTTTATCTAAATACATTTTCTTATTATTAGAGCCCTGTAGACATGAATTAACAACCCTATAGTCACCTTTACACTCATATTATTCTTTGTTTACACCACAACGCGGAAGCTACGGGATCACTGCAGCAACATAAGAGACAGCCGCCGCTCATACAGTAGCACACAGCAAGGTACCGAGCTAACTACTTAGACGCCAAACTTAAGTGTTTCAAATGGAGTGGTTTATTAAGGACAAAGTAAGAAACCAAAAACATTACTGATGCCTAGAGACCAGAATACTACAGTACATATGATTTGTCTTTGAATATTTCCTGACTTATCATACACTTATCATAGTCAACCACAAAACAGCGATCATTTATTCATTCTTGAAAAACTGTGATGGAGCGATGGAGAAATGTAGCAGCACCGTAGCAGCAAAAGAAAATACATTAAAAGTGTTTCATGTACTCCATTGTCATTTGTTGTTTACCTTCTCTTTTGTCCAATTCATGATCATGTTCCATTGCATTACACTGAAATGTTGTCATACTTTTTTACATAGCTGCCATCGCTCTACAGTCCAGAACAGTTTGCCTTTTCAACGCCCACAGTATTGAGCTGAACAGAGTCATCGTGTGGTGGAATTGCAACTATAGCCCACATTCACATGGAGATAAATTAATTCAAATAGTTTGAACATTCCAAAGCAGAGAAAGAAATATGCTTTCACCCACCTTAGAGAGCTGCTGCTCGGAGCTGAAGCCCAAACCAAACACTGTGTTGGCCCTGCTGTCGGCCCACTGACCGAACTTCTGTGATGTCTTGGTGAACATCATGTTGGGTGTGATGGTGCTGTTGATGATAACCTATTAAAAAGGGGGGAAACTGTTATGATTCTGTTGCTAATGACACAATTACACTACAGAGCTCCAGGAGCTGAACTTATTTGCCAACACATAACACTAAGGATGAGGCGGATACTCGTTATAAACATGTATTGTCTTATTCCATGAAGTCATCATAAAGCAGGCGTGCTACTTACAATATAAGTATTGTGTTAATTTTCAGATGACAATAAACAGACAGTGGTAACAGCAACCTGCATTGCATGGCCACAACATTAGGTACACCTGCACAGTGGCTTAAGAGTGGCATAAAAAATTCTGCATGTATGGCTATCTTACTACATTATATACATAAGCGGGCTAAAATATTACACCCCTCTAAAATACATTGCAGTATGTATGTTGCAATCTTAAACTTATTTCATAATATACACGGTGCATATCACAAGACAGCGGGCACGATCATGCATCAGTCACTGAAGGTTGGTTTGGCTGGTTGGAAAACTTTGCTTGTAGTACTGAACGTAGTGCTTTAGAGAAATACACAGTACACAAAAAGGCCCTTCCAGATCTGTATCAGAATCCAATACAAAAAAATGACTGCTGTGACTAAGGATTTAAGATGTAATTTACAAAGGGTACGTGTAATCTGATTTTAAAACTAAAGATGATATTTTCTGAAAGGACATAACTTGAACTACACTTCAATCTCAAGCAGCTGACTACATTTTGAAGATGTTGGTATCTTTATTTAAAGACGGCCATAAGATAAAATTAAAGTTTATAATGTTCATAGTGAAAACTTGGGTTGTAGCCATACTATACGTTTCATTCCTGACAGACTGTGTTTTATGGTTCTTATAGGAAGACCCAAGAATAGAAGTGAAATGAGCCAACATAACTCTTACTTTCTGTTAAGATGTGGAACATGCATATAATTATGACACAAAATGTACTCTACTATAACTATACATCCGTAAGAGGATCTGTATCATTGTAAATGTTATAATAATTTTTTTACATTATTTTGAACAAGAAACAGGGCAGTATTTTGGAGACCTGTTGCAGACCAGGATAAGCAAATGTGATGTTATTGTTAGTGAGAGGCTGGTCCTCTTTCTGAGCACTGCATCTGCATACACATACACACACACACACACACACACACACACACACACACACACACACTTTCAATCTGGACATTTAGTATGAAGAACATGTTGAATTCCGATGTGCCAAGGTGCCCTTGAGATTGGCAACGCAACTTAAACTGCTGACAGGCATCATACTGTACACAAGCATGTCACAAAGATCTCTCCCAAGCTGCAGGTGAGAGAATTAGGTTGCAACACATAAAAAAATAGTCGAGAAGACAGTAAGATCTAATTCCACAAAGGAATTTCAAACATCTAACCATAATCATCAACTATTATTCCCCTCACTTTCATGAATAAGGCCAATGTGAGCTTCTCCTTTCCGTGTGATGCATCTACGTATCTCAGTTCAGGCAAGCAAGCTCGTTGGCAAATGGGAGAGTATGACAGAGGGAGCAGGAATGGAGTGACATGAGCAGCTGTGGGGGTGGGCAGCCAGGCCTCATCTCAAGTGCAACAGGAAGTGCGAATTAAAGCTCTGGTGGCCAGTAACCTGACTGTCAGTTTGCTAGAGTGAGGTGATTTGTTACTTTTTTTGCACAGAACTAGCAGTGTCATATTAAGTCGTACTATACAGGACAGAAACCGATAGATTTTGTCCTGGCTAAGAAGGGAATGCTGACTGAATGGAAACTGTATGGCAATAAAACTGACACTAATGATAAAATTCTGAACAAAAATCAGGTAGGTGTGAGATTATGGATGACATCATACAATGTATTAGTTGTATGCCTTCAAATAAAACTGTACTTTTTTGGAATTTTTCCACAATCTTTATATGACACATGAACACACCTCTCTCCTGTGCATTCTAAAAGATATAAAAACAGGTTAATTACGGCACATAATGGGACATATCTATGCCTCCTACAAAGACTGCTATTAAAACACCAACAAGGTTTTATATACATATATGCTGTGTCCATGTACTAAACAGGTACATTCTTGATACTACTTATCTTGATGTATTTTTGTCATTTTAACTCATTCAATCTCAGCCATTTTTCAAAAGGCAATTTCAGACAATTTGGACTGAGGAGCCAAATGAGGTGGCTTGATGCCTCCTGAACATTCATGTGTTCAGGGAACGTAAAACCGGTAGAAGGCCTCGGGTAGGACCCAGGACAAGTTACTGTCTCCCAACTGGCCTGGGAACGCCTCAGGATCCGCTGGGAGGAGCTGGACCAAGTGACCGGGGAAAGGGAAGTCTGGGCCTCACTGCTTGAGCTGCTGACCCCGCAACATGACCTCAGACAAGCGGTAGAAGATGGATGGATGGAAATGAGGAGCGTTGTTGCAGGTTGGAGGTTTTTTTTCCAAAAGGCGCAAAAAGTATTTCCCTTTACATGCATTCTTTGCTTATTAGCTATTTAGAACACACAGAAGATAAGACATATGTATGCATGTGTCACATAAGGATTGTGGATGATGCGCAAAATCCCCCAAAAAGTACAGTTTTCCTTTAAAAAGTTGATGCATTCCAACAAGCCACATTTTACAGACTCAAAACCTGGATGGATAAATAATACTTTTTTTTTCACTACATTGGCCCTGGAAGGTGTCATTCTTGGAATAAATTAGGGAGTAGGGACAGAAAAGAAACTATTTACTGTGTGGTGTTTTTGTTTGGGCAAATAGGTTGCCTGGTGCTCACAGTGAACAAATATCAGCTGACAGTTTGATATTAGTGTACAATCTAGAGATTATATTTCACAGTTACTGGACATAACTCAACATTTGTCATTGTATGTTAGAGAATAAAGAAACCCATTTGCAGGAAGGCACTTATATTTATAATGGTACATATGACTCATATATCTTGCCTAGAGCTGCTGCGTGTGGAACTGTCATTAGACATGAAGCTGTGTTACTCAATGTTAGGGAGATGACAAAGAGGAAGAACAAGAGTGGGAGAGTGCAGAGAGGAGTTCTGGCCTTGGGGGAGTACTGAACAAAACATACAAAAATACAAATGAATGCAGAAATACAGGAAGGCATCTATTTTTTAAACAAAATGATGATAAAATAAGAACGTGGAGTCTTCAGTTATCTGCTGTCAGTATTGCTAGATGACATAACTTGATGAGTGTTGCCTTGCTGGCTTACAAGCAGTGGGAGTCACTTGACTAAACAATACTTTGCAAGGATGCAAGAACAACTTGCATTCATTTCTCTAACACAGTAGCAAAAGGAGGAATATGTAAATACATTTAAATATTCTGTGTCTGGAGAATCACTTACAAGCAATCAATTGGCTAAGGATGATTGCATGACTATATCTGACGCCATACATCTTTTCACACAGAGGAGGCTCTTGTAGCCATGGAAACATAATCTACACTTTCACAAAGCCACGTAACGGCGGTGTGAATACAAACATGTTTATTTGGTGTATACTAGTATTGTTACATGTTTTACTATTCCAGCAGTCAATAACAAGTAACCTTTTAAAAACCTGACATTAATCCGCGTTAGCAGGCTCTCCATTTGTACTAATGTACATGAAGAAGTTATCTTGACAATTGTTACTATTCAAATAAGAAATACACTATTAAATACATTAGATTTCTGTGCACAAATGTATATCTTGTACTGTATAAACACTCCTAGTTTCTGGAACTTTATGTACCTTGTACAACTAATGTATAGTAAGTAATAATATTGTTTTGATTCCCCTTAATAACTTGGCATAATAGAATATGCAGTGGTTTATTAACCCTGAGAGAGGCAAGAGACAAAGAGATAAATGGATTACCTTTTGATTATTCATTCATTCTCTACCACTTATGCTGACGAGGGTCGCGGGGGTGCTGGAACCTATCCTAGCTGTCTTCGGGCAAGAGGCGGGGTAAACGCTGGACTGGTTGCCAGCCAATCACAGGGCACATATAGACAAACAACCATTCACACTCACATTCATACCTATGGATAATTTGGAGTCGCCAATTAACCTAGCATGTTTTTGGAATGTGGGAGGAAACCGGAGTACCCGGAGAAAACCCATGCATGCAACGAGGAGAACATGCAAACTCCACACAGAGACGGCCGAAGGTGGAATTGAACTTGGGTCTCCTAGTTGTGAGCCTTTTTTTGGCTTGTACTTCTGTATACTTTTGTGACATAAAGGGCCATCTCAAGATGCAATGGACAGTATTTGCACCCTGGTCTCATCCCAAGTAACATGTTTCATAGTACTCATACCTTAGATCCATCCACGCTGATGATGCGGTAGCTGTTGCGTGTACTGTCGTAAAAATAGGAGACTGTGACAGCCTGCTTGCTTGCAGGGACCCAGTTCTTCTTGGTGGTTGGGTCAATTTGGAAGACATGGGCCCTGGTGGTGTAGATTGGCTGCTCCCTGAGAGTTGAGGAAAGGAGGGACAGAGATTAAGATTGTTAGAAAAGTAACAACTAGTATAGTTATGGTGTGGGCTGGGAATCATCTAAAAACATTGCATTGTGTTTCCTCACTAACGTAACTGAGGTTAGTCTAGCAGATTTTAAGAACATGTTTTTCCTCAAGCTGCTTCATCAGCTCGGCAGTCTTCTGGCATTTCCTAGGGGAGTCCTGTACTACTCTTTACTACTCCAGCGCCATGTCACCAGAAAACCACAGACAGGCCAGTGCTATTGTAACACAAATGCAACAATTCTCATGGCAACTCAAAGCTATTAGCACATCACCGTTCCCTCTGTGGAGAAAGCAACACATATCTGTGTGTATGTGTGTGTGTGTGTGTGAGAGAGAGCAATCACAGCTATTTTCTAATGGATGATTTCTCCCTGTACAAATGCACTTCAAACACAGTATACAGTACTGCACTCGGAACAACATCAGACAAACACAGGATGCTTACATATATTACCGTATTTTCCACACTATTAGGGACACTTAAGTCTTTAACTGTCTCAAAAATCAGGTGTCTTATAACATGGTGTATCTTATGTGTGTTCCAAAATCAATAAAAAATTTGAAAAAAAAGTGTGCCGCTTGTTTGACTGTCGGACCATTTCCTGTGGACACCGGGACATAATGCTAAGAGTGATAAACCAATCAGAGAACATGACGTAGTACGTAGAGTACGTATGCTTAATGTCTGTCACGCCTCCAGGGCTGCAAAACAACATTACGCCCGTTTCTCCGCTATGGTGAAAAACCAAGTGAATGACCAAGCAAATGAATTCGGAGCTTGCCATCATTCCAGGAGGATTAACAAAATAAACTCCAACCGCTGGACATTGGTGTAAAAAGGGTTTTCAAAGTGAAGTTCTGAGAGGCGTGAGAGCAATGGATGAAAGACTGTGAACACGGAGGCAGCACCGGGCGAGTTACGCCATCATATGTGAATGGATTATGGATACTTGGGCTAAAGGTATCTGCTTTAACGGTTGTCCGGAATTTGCTGAATCATTGCTGAACAGCCACCCAACAAAGAGACTGACTCCGACAATGATGAGAGGGAACCCAGCAAGTTTGACAGTTTATGACAGAATTTGTGGGAGGAGAATAATTTAAAAATACAGTATTGTTAAACAGTAGAATAAAGTTCAACTAATATTACCGTTTTGCTTCCGTTGCCTTTATTTTTTATAGACCATGTAGTGCTGGGGGGTTCGTACATACAGTAATTCATTTCAGAACTGTTAAAGTTGAGGGTGTTGCCACCTGAACGGTTCAGGTAATGTTGCAATTTTTGGTCCCTCCTTTCACTGCAGTTACAGGTGTGAGTTCAAAAAAATAAAGTTTGCCCCTGCATTCGACACTCCATCTCAGACTCCATTTCTTCTGGGCTTCAAGTGTACGTTTTAACATGTGCCTTATAATACTTTGTGCCTTATGATGCAGAAAATACAGAATAAATCATTTTTGTTATTTGTATATATTTTGAATTCGTTATGAAAGTGAACATGCAAAATGTGTATCATGTACTATGACTAGATGCAGATTCATCTGATTTGTGCTCCACAGCAGAGTTACATAATACATTCAGTTGAATACTCCTTTAATTTTGGAACCTTCCTCCACTCCCACAAATGTCTGTCGGTTGACAGTGAGCATTTTGAAGTCAGATTTGCGCAATAGTCAATTGTATTTAACTGTATTCAATTGTGGAGTCCAGTTGTAATAGCTAGTGGGGAGATGTTCTTATGGCTGATGAATGTGAAATACATCCTGAACAGAACTGAAGTGTTTCTGTCCAGTCACTGTGTGTTCTTTGTTTATTCAACATATTTTCCACACCATAAGGCACAGTCTCAACGACGGGGGTCTATTTCTGTACTTAACCCATACATAAGGCGCACCGTATTGTAAGGTGCATGGTAAAACAAAACAAAAAAATGCAACAGAAGCAAAACTGTGAGTTTAGTTGAACTTTACTATTTAATAATATGCTCACTGTATTTTTTAATTCCTCTTCTCCCACAAATCCATCAAAGTCTTCATCTTCTGTATCTGAATTGAACAGCCATTGTTCCCTCTCATCATCATTGTCGGAGTCAGTCTCATTGTCAGCTGGTTGTTCAGCAATGATGCTGGCTTTTGCCAAAGTTCGGACAACAGTAAAACACTTAATGTGTGGAAAATATGCTAATATTATTTAAGTATTTTCAAAACAATCAAATATGACTACCTTATTGCTGCACTTTCAAATATAGGTTAAGGTACCCAGATACAAATAAAATTCTACATTTGACTACGTTCTTGGGAAAGCCCTTGTGAGAAGATTCAAACCCTCAAACCCTCCTGACCAATTTTCTTACTAATTTTGTGAGTATCTGAGTTTACACACAGAACGACCTGAGCTTTGCCTTTGGACATGTACACATGGCCAAAACCTGAGAACTTTAGGTAGTCCAACTTTCATTCTGTGGAATTTTGTATTTGGGTGGGTTCAAAAGGTCAGCAGGGCATATTTCACAATGCAGCTGTCTTTTTTGTCCACCTCAGACAAAATAAGCCATAGATAAGCCAAGTCTTCTTCATCAAGTCTGGTCATCAAAATAAAGGCATGACCCAGTACCCCACGCACAGTTAAGTCCACACTCTGCACTCAACCTGGCTTAGACCCGCCTTTTCTCATTCAAACAATAAAAAATCTCATCCATATTCAACTCTTGCTCTTTTGCTCCCACATACGCCGACTCCAATCCACCTTAAGAGACTTTAAAAAAAACTTTATCTTGGTGAGTGGATGTGACACTGTCCGTTTTCATCGCCATAATACGGTGTTAGGAAACAGCATTTGGCGCTTCAACTTTCCTGAACAAGAAGCTATAGGCTAGCCTTCAAAATAGTGGCATGTACCAAGTAGCGCGCTGTTAATGAACTGATTGGCTGGGTAAGTAAGCACATACCAACTACCCATCATTGGCTGGAGTGTATTCGTCATTGTATTGTTACTATTGTCACTAATGGAGATGCATTGCAACAAATGGTACAAAATAAATAATTTTATTTACAGTTCGGTTGGATATTATGTTGTTGCGCTGCAAGAATATACAGTGTGCTGAAAACACAAGATCAGTGCACGATTGCACACAGCTTAGAGGGAACGTTGCTGCTGACTGGGCCACCAACATGCTAATCACAAGGCCACCGTGCAGCCCTGCTGCAGCCGAAAAACATTCAACAGCTAATAAAGCCTTTATTTCCAAATAAATCAAAGCCTAATCTCTGCCTAATCTGATCTGCTTTAGAAACAACAAAACCCATTATACAGATCACACTGCTTCTGCTTTGTGTACACACGTGTGCGCGCACGCACATGCACATCCAGGCTGACCTTTGCAGTGGGGATGTCAGCAGCCAGCTCACACCGGCATGGGGAGGAGGAGTAAATGTCAATGATGAACACATGGGTGCACGCGTCGTACAACTGTTTGATTCCAGTGATCTGCTTTCCTGAGATAAAAAAGCATTAGGTTGATAGATATCACTGGATAAAAGGGGAGGCACAGCTGCCATTTTGAAAGTAAGAGTAGAATTGCTTGGGAGTGACTGACGTTTTGATGCTATGAAGGTTCAAACGTACAATAAAAATACATTTATGTATGTGAAATTGGTCATTTGCAGCATTTGGAAGCCATATTTACTGAAAGCAAAAGCTATTTCAATCAAAAGAGTCCACAAGCTCTCTCCCAAAGATTATGGTCCAAAAACTTGACTCCACCACCTTCTTTCTGATAACACTCATTGGGTGGGACATAGTGACTATCTACTACGACAGTACATCAATCAGGACCATGCTGGGTTGCACAGCCCGCATCAGTAAACAAGACTGAAAATTAATCTTCAATCATTTGTTGGCCCACTGAACCATTTCTGCTTGTGAGTATTGTAGGAGTAGGTTTATGCCCAACTGCAAAAGTCTGGGGATTCCTTCACCTTGAGGTTCATGGGATTCCTGAGCTTCAAATGCCATTTTTGCCTTCATAATGCCTTTATCAGCACAACCACAGCTTCAAAGTATGATGATCATGTTAGAGGTTCGGTGAAATATTCAAAGTTTTCTCACCTTGTCCAATGTATTGCACAATTTGACACTTTTCAGCAGGCAAAAAGATCCTTTCTCTTTCCCATATAGCTTGAAACCTGTGGCATGCTTAATGTGAAACGAATTATTGGGCAAACTAATTATGACAGCGACATAATGCCATTTAATCTTTGATACAAAAATTCTATTTGCATAATAATTTATGTAGGTATGAATGTGAGTGTGAATGGTTGTTTGTCTATATGTGCCCTGTGATTGGCTGGCGACCAGTCCAGGGTGTACCCCGCCTCTCGCCCGAAGACAGCTGGGATAGGCTCCAGCACCCCCGTGACCCTCGTGAAGAAAAAAGCGGTAAAAAATGAATGAATGAATGAATGAATGAGTATATTCCATCATAGAATTAAAAACGACCACATGTCGGATACAGTAGGTCCCCACTGTACACGGGGGCTAAATTCCAAATCCAAATTCTCATGAATAATAAATAAACAAGTAATTGTACATCAATAAAAATGCCAGTTTTTGACATGAATGAATTCTGGATCATACTACGTCACTGAGGCCCCACCATATACTACACTGGCTCGCTGCTCTCCCTCCAAACCCCCCTGCTGGCTTGAGGTTCTCCTGCAATTTCACATAAACATCACCAATAAAAGTGTCTGTTGCAATTAGATTCAGCTTTCAGAACCCCCTTTGTCTTTTTTCAGTTGTCATGTACGATCATAACTTGCATTTACCTTGCTGCCGAGGTGTGCCGATTTTAAGTAGTTGAACGTAGAAGCTAGCGCTGCATCTATCCATCCATCTATTTATTTTCTATTCCGCTTATGCTCACTAGGTTCACAGGGGTATGGTGAAGCCTATCCCAGCTGACTTCAGGCAAGAGGCAGGGTAACCCCCTGGACAAACAACCATTCACACTCACATTCATACCTATGGAGTCGCCACTTACATACGTACATGCAAGCTAACATGCATGCTTTTGGAATGTGTGAGGAAACTATTAACTGCATCTACTGTCTTTGGTGATAGTGGAACAAATGTTAGAGATCCATACTGCATGTCCAGAGCAGGGATACAGTTGCTTGCACTACTTACAGTATCTGCAGTGTCTGCAGCTGTCAGCGTATGCATCAGTACACCGGCTCACATAGCAAAGTATGCACTGTGACAAAATTGTTGTGACCACATTTTTTTCCCCACCTTGTCCAACTAAAATGACAGATGTTGACAGATGTGGGTACAAGAGATACTAGGTCTATGCGAGTCCCCATGTATCATGTGTCTTTGACCGCATTTGCAACTTAACAGCAGCAATTCTTCATCCAGTTGACCGTCACATACCACCATCTTCATCTGACGCATTAAATAATTTACAGGCGAGTGTGTGTGTGTGTGTGTGTTTTCAGGAGACGTATCAAGTTGGCCCCTACTTCTCTCCAGCTCACACAGTCATGTGAAAATATTAGCAAACTCTTTAGTCTAACTCATATTACTGAACAGAGGGTGAAAACATGCAACCCTACAATGTTACCCGTACTGACACATCTGACACATACACCGCATGGTGACGCTGTTATTAATCCCTGACACAATAAACCGGATCGACTTGAAATTTCAAGTGCTCTGCAAAACACCTTTCTCTAACTTTAGGGTGTTGACATGAATCGCCACAAAAATTGGAATATGCCTTTTTGGGCCGGGTCATAATAGAGCCCCATCTACCAAGCCAAGGCTCTGCTGGAGGCCATTTCCATTGCACCGGTGTGCAGTGCTCTGGTGTACTGTGTGGGTTAGTGTGGCTATCTGCTCCTGTGTGGGACAACATTCCAACATACCACCCAAGTCTCAAGCAGATACACAGCAAGAAGATGAAGTGACCTCCTGCTTCAACAACAGTAAATGACCAATGCTATTAGAGCAACAAGATCATTTTAAAAGCTTTGTTGAACTCATATTGAAGTCCTCTAACACAAGACTGAAGAGCAGTAAGAAATTAAAAGTAGCCTCCAGTTCACTGAAAAAGAAGTGGATGACATTAAATCAGAAATGGAAAAATATTCAGAAAAATACTGACTGACATTATGAAAATGTGACACGTGTCTTCTCACTGTAACAAAATGACAAAATGGAATGCCTTGAAGGTCAGACTAAAAATAATTTGATGTTTGGTTGCACTGAGCAGTCACTGGGCGAGTTGTGGACCGAGTCTGAGAGGAAGATTAAGGAGGTGCTAACTGAAAAACTTCATCAACAGCGAGAAATACAAGTTGAGCGGGTGTACCGGAATGGGAAACATCAGGGATGGTGTGGACAGACCAAGATCCTTTACTGTGAAAGGTACAAGGAAACTGAAAGCTTGCATAGAGCGGAAACTGAAAGCTTGCATAGAGCCAACTGTCTAAGAAACAAGATATTCTATTAATGAAGATTATACAAATGCTGTTCGTATAAAAAAAACAAAGCAAAAGGCCTGGAACTTCAAGAGAATGTGGTGTCTTTGCCTTTCTGTACCAGCATTACCAAGCTCCCTCGGAACACTTAATGTGTACGCATATACGCTGGCCTTCTTACCTGACATAAAACAAGTAAAAATGATTAAGAATTTTACAGATTACACATTAAAATATGTAGTTTGCCCTATAAAGTTCAGGATTTATCGAACTTAATGAAAACGACAACATTTTATATTGTGGCCTTCACTGAGATTAATTTTGACAGCTCTATTGATGACACCGAGATAGAGGTAACTGGTTATAAAGTCTTTAGGACAGAAATGGGTACGTATGGGGGAAGATTAACGAGCTATGTGCAATGAAATATCCCTGCTAAAATTAGATATGACTTCAGCGTTTCATCTGTTGAAATGCTTTGGCTTCAGATCCACATACCTCACATTAAACCAGTTATTGGTTGTTGTTACCAAGCACCACCTCCACTGTACAATATACAGATGAATGTGACTAATGGGAAAACAGTCCAGGGGTGAGCAACCTTTCGCATCCATTTTGCATAGTAGTTCCAAACATGTCTCTTTACACCCATCTGCAGTTGAATACTTTTCATAAAAAAGCTTGTTTGGAAAATGTATTGTACGGAATACATATATGTTAGACAAATAAATTTTTAGAGTTTTGTGGTATCTTTTCGCTTGATATACATACTCGGTTCATTTGTAATCCTGTCATGTCATTTATCTTTCATTGATTTAAAACAGTAAAAATGGCACTCATGGCATGTTCCAGTTGGTAATGGTGATTAATCATTAATAAAAAAACTGACTAACATTGTCAATCATTTGACAGCACTACTAATAATATGCCATTATTTTTTCATAGGCACTCCAGTGACCATGGGATTTGTTTTTTTTGTGAGTGTAGATTTTTGTGTTTTTATACCAAGGGGGGGCAATGATAACCAAGCTTTGAACCCTGCATCTTAAACAATGATGCGGCTAATTTATGCCTAAAACATTAACAGTTCCCATGGTACTTAAACTGTAGATTCAGACAGTAGTGACTTGAACTAGTAAGGTGGAGACTAATATAAGGATTTGAACTTGTGTTTTGATTGGACAGCTTCTGCTTGGATGGAGAAAAAATGTCATCACCACCAAAGCTAATGAGTGATCCTGAGAACACAGAGTATAGGTAGGAATGCAAGGTTTATATGTATTTCTGTGCAAATATCCCAATATCGACTCCTGCTTAGACAAGTGTGGCCTATAAGTGTGCAAACATTTTTTTCTCTTTGAGTGGGTGGGTGCAGCTTAGTATATATTCAGGTATGCTCAATAGAATTGACATTATATTTAGCATATAGTGAGACATAGAACACACATCAACCAAAGGTTTTTTCCCAACTTGTGGCGCCATCAGCAAGCTGCCACGACACTGCAGACTATGAGCCTCAACAAGTAGTAGTACTGGTACCATTGCACAAAAAAAGTCCTAAAACATTGACAGACAATGCCAGTGTTTTTTTGTTTTAAATAAAAATAAAAAAGACATCAAACGTCAAAATCAGCCTGCTTAAAACTGACCACTGTCTGCAGTAATAACAACCTTTACTTGTAAATGCTCTTTTGGCAGAATTCAGGTACGTTCTTTGATAAAGTGTCATAGTTCTCCATCTGAGTCAGTCACAGGCTTAGTCAGTGTTTCTCGTATTTAACTGCTTTAATCTGCTGTTGGGCTGAACAAACTGGTTTTCTAACCTTCCAGAAAGCCTCATACAGTATGGGTACTGCAACATTATTTACATTCCTGCTGCAAATGAATCTGATGATGCAATACCAAAGAGACACACACACAGGTACCCAAATGATGTTACCAACATGAACATGTGGTGCTGTGCTGTCTCACTCATGCGCAAAAAGTACTTTTGTTTGTATGCACCCTAACCTGTGCGGTACGCATTACAAAACACGCCTCCACAAGCCAGGTGTGTGTGCATCACTGTCAAAGTCTAAAGCCAGCCTCTGCCATTTGTGGACCACATTTTTTAATGAGCTTGTGAATGGTGCATTGGAGAAACAAAAACATACGTAAAAAGAAAAAAAATTAAAACGTAGACACATTGGCATCCAAAAAATTGACATTTTGCCCAAACCTGACACTAGCAAAATGTATGAACGGCCGTACGAACAACACTCCATTAGTAATGGTGAGGGACGACTGTAATGCAAGCATTTATTGTGACTATGGCGATAATTTATCAGCACCGGTTTGATATTATAAAATTGAGCGAGACAGCAGAGGTGCAGTCTTGGCAAGAATAGTAAATAATCTGGAGTGAACAGGCAAAGATAAGTGGTTCCGTGGAGCGTGACCCAGGCCTTTATTGCAATCATAGCACTGCGTTGCTAATGATGACAACAGCGGTTGTCTGCTCATTGTTGAATAATTATGCACTAATTTGTTTGCTTTTTTTCCCCTTTAAAATTGTATCATACGTCAAAATGTACATCAAAAAATGCTTTGCATAGACAACAATACAGTATGATTTTTACCACATTGTCATTATTTTTTGCTTGACAGAGAACATGAATATTACCATTAGCTCGTTATGTACCTTTAAAACTTAACATTAACAACAAAGTGACTTTGTGACGGCTTTATCTCAAATTCCGTACACTAACTGGTTTAACAAAAGAAGCTAAAGGGGGTCCAATCCAAACCATCAAGTACAGTTTATCTTCCACCACACTGAGGCAGTGGGTCACAGAGTCAAACTTAATCTGGGAGCTGTGAAGGAGGACATGTGAAGTCTCCACAGAGGCACAGCATGGCAGCAGATGGCCTCCCAGGCCTCAACCATCTGGTAAAGAGACTTCCAATCCACCATCAGCCTGTCTTCTTTCATTTACCGATGTTTCTTTAACACCAAGTCCTGCACCAACTTTCTTTATGCACCCACACAGGCTTTCTTCGTCTTAAACCTCAGACAGAGGACAGCATACTCAGATTAGGCTTAAATCTGCTCTCCTGGTGGGGCAGCAAGAGACACTGTAACACGTTACATGTCACAGACCCTAATCAATGAGTGTTAAGCCTTTAGATGCCATTCTCTGGCCAGCCACAAGATTATCTAGTATCCAAGTGTTAGCACTGCTCCCAGAAGGGCTTACTTTAAATAGCAATATGCGTTGCATTGCTGCCTGTGTATAAGAAAGGGCTATCTGTCAATATGAATTTACGTGTAGAACTCTTGTGCAATCAAATAAAAGCTGTGAAATGGAAGTATAATCAACATCAGTTGGTCATTAAAATGTTTTTCAACAATCTGCAGTTTTAATGAATTGGTTGTGTCTTTAAAAATATCACTTGTACTTGTACGAAGTGGCAGTGGGAATTCTAAATTAAACTACAAATCAGATCAATATCAACGTGTCAAAGTCACGAGGGCAGGGAAGGTTCATGTTGTGTGTGTATGTGTGAATTATTGAGAATCTATAACTCAATTTAGTAGCAAAAGGACCAGGGCCAAAATGACACCCAGATATCCTGCATATTGGCTACGTTTACATGCAGTCAAATAACACTATTATAACCAGAATATCAGCAATAACCCCATTCTGCGCGGCCATGTAAACACTCATAACACTTTCGAAAAACCGGGATATGCTCAGATTCTGTTTTTTTTAAAACCCAAATATTACCTTGGGGTTACTCCTTTTCTAACCTGAATATTGGGTCATGTATACGCCTATCAGGTTGTTCATTATAGGCCTTGCTGGTGTTTGTAAACAGGTAGACAAGGCAGAATTGACGGGCGTTGCGTCACGACGTTCTCTGTGTGTCAAGACGTTGTCCGTGCGCCACTGTTTTGATCAAGATATCTCAATTGTTTACAATTACTATGTATACAGGAATAACCCTGTTTGCTCAGGCATGGAAAAGGGTTATTCGAAATGTTTCCGAAACCGAAATATTGACCTTAACCGGAATACTGACTGCATATAAACATAGTGAATGTCACATAGTCTTGAGCTCAAAAATATACCATTGCATGTTTGAGTTTGTTATGGTTCATAAACATTCTTTACATATTTTATAAAGTGAACAATAGAACTTTTGTGCATTCTGCCTATAACACTGAACAGTCTGGCCAGCCACATTTCTGTGGGTCAGTCAAAGGGGGCCAGTTTCATGACAACGCTATGGTCAACATTTCAAAGCTGTTGAGTGAGCATGCATCTCACTCTCTTGGGAGGCTGTGAGGGCTGTGGGACAGGCTTTTGGGGGGGGGGGGAATGTGTTCTGGGAAAACAGGTACTGCAGCATTAGGTGACAATTAGCATTCCTGGAGGTAAACTCACCTGGGCTATTTTTAAATTGTTTATTAGTAACCTTTGTCAGTACTATTGTTCGCAATATTTGATGTCCACCAACATGGAAGATGTAGACAGTAGTATAACAAAGCTATGTCAGCCACAATACCATATAGTTGCAGCCACCTCACAAAGGTTAACAACAGTGTTAAGTTCAGAGTTGTTGGTTTTTTTTCATGACAATCATCTGGAATCTGGAACCACTGGATGCTTTTGACAGCTTGGAAGGAAACTGGGGGGAGTGCCTTGCTAAAAAACACCCCAGCCTCTCTCACACTGAGATGTGTTTCTAATGTTGTGGTTGCTGTACTTGGACAAGATAGGGTCAAATAATTAGAAACACCTCTCACCACAAATGACAAGCACAACAGTAAATATTTAACATAACACTTAAATGAAAACAGAGGAAACTTTCAGGACAAAATGTGCAATGGAAAACTATTTCCCCATATGAAATTATAGAAATAACTCGGTCCTTTAACTGTACAAAGGGCTAACGTGGATACGTGACGGATGTGACAACATGCAGAAGAGGAAGGGTGACTTGCTTTACAGACTAGACTTTTACACATTCCATTCTTCTTTTTTAATTACAGCTATTTACTTTTTGTTGCTTTAGCGATCTTATAATCAGGCATTACTGCTCACATTACTGGTAAAAACAGTACTGATTTCCCTTACTGGTTCTATGGTTGTCTTTACTTTTGTCCACAGTACCTTTCTGTGGTGACATCATAAGAAAGCCGGAGAAAAAGCATCACACTTGTATGCGCAGGGTGCAGTTAATCCTTTACCTGCTCTCTGAGCTAAAAATTCTCACGAGACTCACTGAAGTATCTCAAAATGTGTCAGACAGCAGCTCAACCTGGGAATGTTGACTTCATCTTCTGAGCTTCTACGGCCAGTCAAAACCGAGCATTGTCAGATTTATTAGCAAATGTTACTATCCCGCCATAATGGTGAATTTATGTCCGGTGACATGTTTATGTCAACAGTGTGATATAAACTGAAGGTAAGCGTATGGTAATTACTTCAGGGCAGTGGTTTGCAACACCTAAGGTAACATTTGTTGGTGTTTGCGACACCCCAGGCACACAATACGTGAAGCAATCACGTAAACAAATACACCACTTCATATGAAGCTGCTGGGGCTTCAGTGATATTTAACTCTTACCGATTTTGGGCTTCATTGGTCTTCCTACCGCCATCAAACTCTGTTGTCTTATTGGCGTAGGTGCCGCATTTTGTCTCTAAGTGGTATCTTTTACTGGTTTCAAGTTCTTATGTACCAAAAGATCAGAGCTAATGACACATTAGGGGTTCATGGATTTTGGCAAACCATATATATTTTTTTTTTTTTAATAGGGCTGATGGAGTATTTGTGAATCTTGCAAGATTGTATATCTGCCTGCCCTGGTGCCTTATACCTCTCACTCAGTTTGTGACAACGCTTTTCAGGCTCATGCTGTCACGACTTTTGAGCTGTAACACTTGATTTCCTATGAAACCAACTCTCATTTCTTCAGCCAACCAAACTGCTACATTTGCTGGCAAAGTACCAATGCTCAGAATCACATAATTCTACATTAAAAACCAAGTGGATTTAAAAAAAATACAAAATTACAAATACTGAAATAAAAAAAATGTTTAGTTGAATATTCCATTCATCCCTTTTCTATTCCATTTATCCTCACTAGGGTCAAGGGGGTGTGCCTGTATGCCGGGGAGCCTATCCCAGCTGACTTTGGGTGAGAGGCAGGTTACAGCTTGGACTGGTCGCCAGCCAATCACAGGGCACATATAGACAACCATTCACACTCACATTCATACCTATGGACAATTTGGAGTCACCAATTAACATAACATTCAAAACACATGCATTGGGAGAACATGTAAACTCCACACAGAGATACCCAAGCAGAAATTCGTGTATGGCTGCAACATTGGCCATACATGCTGAATATTAAATTTGTAAATTGATTCATATTTTAACAAGAAAGCCCCTTGAAATTAGCTTGGGAGGCCACGGAGGTCTTGACCCCCAAGCTGCTTTCGGCTACAAATGGCAAACTCTCAAAGAAAATATTTGATTGTGCTTCACTAATATAGTTTATTAGTAAATGCTGCTTGTCATGACTAAGGAAAACAGACACCATGCAACATGCAGAAAAAAATAAGGCGGTAGTCCAAAGACCAAAACACTATAGGAGAAAAAGCACCGTGGGTGTCCAGCACGACCTCCACAACACATATTCCCAGTGGGCGAAACTATGACACCATCACAGCTCAGCCTTCTAGAACAACATTTTTACATCCATATTCGTACAGTATATTTAAATTTTAAGAAATGATAGACAAAAAGGCGCGACAACAGTTTCGCATGAAATAGGCGATGGACGTGAAGGTATTTAATAGGAATTAAGCGTGCAGGTGTGCTATGTAAAGTACTCACCCCATTGTCGCCGACTTGAGAGGGGGGGTGAAAAAACTCCTCGATATTAAAATCTCTAACGTGTCTTCTAAAAACGCAAAGTCCACAGATGATCAGCGAGGTTTAGAGTTTTATGTTCATTCTCCCCAAGTCGCTCAAAGGAAACTGAAACGTGAGAGCACTTTTTTTCGTGGAGGGGTGTTGAAGGTTTGCCAAGCTGTGCCTCCTCCTCCTCCTCTTGCTGCTGTCAACCAAGTTTTTTTTTGTCGCCGTTGCTATCAAGTCTTACCTCGTCACACAATCGGTGGCGTAAAAGTACATTTAAAAACAGCCTCCACCTCCCCGTCCTCCTCTAAGTGACGCTGATTTAATGGAGTGTACCTGTCTGACTTTGTTCCTCTCCCCAGCGAGATCGAGTTGCACGCGCGAGCTAGCAAGCAGCAGCAGCAGCGACACGGAGCGGTGTCCACCTGCGCCTACTATCACCCACACACACTTTGTCCGAACAATGTACCTATAATCACATAGAACTGCAAAAAACGACGTACTGTATTCCAAATGGAGGTGCATTTATGTGACATACACTTTTAGCCACACGACAGTTTGGTTTGGGTGCACTTACATGGATGGCTTCCAATGAGTTGACGTCAATTTCCACAATAACAGATATTAATGTATCAAGACTACTGTACCACTTGTGGGCATTATTGACTCGATGTGTTTCGATAATTGTTTGTGGTGGTTTTTTTTTCGTAAGTGAGCCAAATGTATCACATAACAGACTCATTCCGTGTCGACTTTGACCTCAGTGTCTTTGAACTGCTGGTGACCCTTATCAATCAAAGGCACGTGCGCTCCTCCCCGGAACAATTGTTGAATGTTTCATGTTTCCGGGGAAGGTTTTCAGCGTCGTACCGGATTTTTAGATTTGCGCACCATCTCAGAGTGGTGTTTATTTTGTGGGTTTTCAACTTATCAGGTATGTTTTCTTTACAGCTTTTTGTGTTTGTTTGCATAATATCATGCCCTAACAATATATATCTAAAACATTTGCTTAATATTAACCTGCGCTTAGTTCGTTTCAGAATGAGTGAAACTACGGAAAAACAACAAAGTTACGAGGAGATGTTCGCAAACAGATTTACATCAGAGGACCCTGAGTACCAGGAGTACGTGAAACGACCTGCTGACCCCCCTCCTATCGTGGAGGACTGGAGGGGCCGTGGAGGTGGAAACCATAGAGGAAGAGACAGGAGGTATTGTTTTTCTTTGGTGTTTACCTGAATATCACACAGGCAACCGTAGTCAATCACATATGACCAAGCAACCATTGACGCTGACATTCTTATGATAATAATGACATTATTATGAATTTCAACTTTTTATCTAGTAAGTATGCCTTACAGTTTGAATATTTTTTTCAGTGGCAGAAACGGGCTTCCATATATTAAACAGCAGTAATTCTTTTCTTTTTGCCTCCTTGTAGGTACCAGGACCGTCGAGGTTGGGGTCGAGACCACTATGGCAGAGGAGGGTATCACAGGCAGCAGCACTGGCAAGGCGGGGACCAGTATGAGAGCCATGGTAGTGGGTCTCAACCAAATTACCATCAAGAAAATTCCTCCCGTTATCAGAGGCCACATTATGACCGATACTGATCTCTACTATATCCTCACTCCTGCTGACAATATTTATAGTATTTTATCATTTGCACATATAGGCCATTTTGAAAATTCTGCATTCATAATATTCATATGGTTGTGCTCTATACAATGTATCAGAAATGTTTAATACTTGATAATTTGTCTATGGCACACAACTCAATTGATTGCAGTACTTCACTTCCACCTTGATCCATTAAGTTGTTTAGTTTACTAAAATAATTGACATATTTTCAATAGAGGAATGATTACACAATAAAATGTTGAAATGACTATTTTTATCAGACTGCTTTACTATCATTAGCTTTTTACCAACAAATTGCTACATGTTTTATAGTGTTGAAATCAAAAGGTTTAAATATGGGAAACTTACGCTAACATAAGTGATCCACACTTCACCAGGTCAACGGTAGATGCTATTCTACTTGTTATAAGTCGTCAGACTAGAACAAAATAAAAATGCATGGTGGTAAATGACCACAATGTGTGGACAACAGCACAATTATTAAGAGGACACATCCTGGGATACTATATCTATTTTTCCTACTGTATAGTGGTTCTTCATTTATTAACTTGGACTTTGCTCACAAGCAAGAACAATTGAGTCTTGTTTAATCACTTCCTCAATGACTTAATGTAGTCTACATTTAAAGCCCAAATGGAGACAAGGCTAACAGTTCATTTAGACCTCAGCAGTGCAATCAGCTGTGATGATGCGGGTGGTGGTGGTGGTGGAGGGAGTGACGTTAGGGAGCATGTGGGTGGGGGATGTGCTGAAATGGGCACGCAGAAGGCAAGGCTGCCATCACAACTGTAATCAGTTCAGATTAAAGAGAGAAAACTTCACCCCAGATTGACATGTCCTCACACGGAGTAAGGGGCAGGGATGAGAACAACAAACACCAATAGATATTAACTGTAAAAGATATTTAAGTTCAGTTGTATTTGGTAGGAACAGCCTCCATTTTTATTGGCCCCCGGGGAATATTGTACACAAAGTTAAAGATGAAATTTTATGGAGGATAAATCAGGTTACACTGAAAAAAAAGTTTAAATATTGAACAATTGAAATATATTTAACATATTAGCATATTTTGACCTACGCTGGAGTGGTTATAGTGTGCCTATTAAAAAAAAGGACTCAAGAAACGTGGATTCATATCCATTCATACCTTGCATCCTTTAATTTTTCTGTAAAAAAACAATGCTGGTTTAAGATATAGTAATAGCCGACGTATATTGGGTCACCTTAATGACACCACAGATCTTTAAACGTTAATGTGAATTCAGTCCTCCCTTTGTAGCTACTTATATAGCAACATCTGCTCTTCTCCAAAAAACATTCTGCAAGATTTGACAGATCTGTCTATTAGAGTGTATCCATCCAGAAGAACATTTATGAGGTCAGAGGTCACTGCTGACTCACTATATCAGTTATGATGTGGGTTGAGGTCAGGTTTTCACCTCCTTCCAGACTAAACTCATTCAAGTCTGCATTTATGGCCCGTGCTTCATGCACTGGAGCATTTTACTGGAACTAACAAGCCACTGCCAGCTCCAGAAAAACAACCCTATGGGACAAGAGGTGGAGGTCAAATCAGTGCATGCTGTCTTTTTAGCCACAATTTGAGCCTGTCTTTCCCATACTATCTTCACCATTTCCAGCACTTCAACATCAGCATGACAATGAAACTGTTACTCTATACATCTTCAATGTGGATGGTATCTCAGATGCAGATACACAGTGTATTACTTGTCAGAAAGGTACTCAATAACCATTACAATTTAATTAATACATTGTTAATGCATTATGTGAGTGCACCGGAAGAAAAAGCAGTAGAAAGAGCCACAGCAAAAGGATCCACGACAATCCCCTCGGTCTGTCTGGCAGCCTGTCAGACTTCATGCGGCCTGTTTGGGATGATGCAATGTGACAGCCATGGAGACAGTGTGCTGGAGGCCATGTCCTTAGTGGAGACTACAATCATCAGTCTCTCCCCGACCCATGTCGAAAGTCGCACACACACACACACAAATGTGTGTGCGCACAAAACACACATCCTGCAGCCCCTGCAGCACTCTGCGACCTACATCTGGTGTTGGAGAGTGCAACGGGCTAAGGTTGGCCGAGGCCAGTGTTCATGCAGCATGAATAGAAAAGTTGTCCCGTTCTGCTCTTTTCTGCCGCAAGCGTCCTACAGATGTATAGCTGTGAATGCAAGCAGTCGCAAGTACACACACATCCATGTATGCATAATCTTGGACTTAAGAGTTCCCATCTATTCTTTTGCTCGTGTGACTGCACTGTAAGTTAATCAGCCACTCAGGTCATCCGTGTAAAGATAGTGCTCTCTGCTTGTTAGTCTGATTATATCTGGCGGGGACATGCAAGATACTCACACTATATTGGCTTTCTGTAGATACCGCTATATAACGCAAAAGCCAAGAATGTGTGAAGGCCCATGTCTCCCATTGCAGGTACTGCTCATGTCATTTGAGGTCACCATCATCCAGTCAACTGATTTGACTTTGGAATTGTATGAAAGGTCCACTACATTACACTTAACAGTCTTAACCAGGGGTCTCAAACACGCGGCCCGTGGGCCAAACGTGGCCCGCAGGACACTAGTTTGAGGCCCCCCGCCTTGATATGAAAGTTTAATGTTAGTGCGGCCCCCAAGTTTGATATGGATGCTGTATGGTATCATGTACCCAGAAAAAATTATTACGTTTGATTAATGTTCATGTTAAAGGTTAAATAACTGTTAATAGTTATCCTCCCTATCCGTGTGGAAGTGGTAAGTTTTTGGCTATTTAAGTTTAAAGGAAATTTTAAAGGAAATAACAAGGCTACCGTTTAGGTCGCTAGCGCTCTAGTTTGCGAGTTAGCATGTGTCTCAAGACCCTGCAGTTGCGCAATATGTTGTAAATAAAAAAAAAAAGAGTATAAATGTGACTATGGTCGTGTTTTGTCATGTCTACAGGGCTCTAATAATGCTTTGTTCATTTTAATCTGAAAAAAATAGGGTGTACCCCGCCTCTCGCCCGAAGACAGCTGGGATAGGCTCCAGCACCCCTGCGACCCTCGTGAGGAAAAAGCGGTAGAAAATGAATGAATGAATGAAAAATAATTTGTCTACCCACCAACTATATGTGGTTTCTTAAGTTTTTATTATTTGCCGTTTTATTATTATTATTATATTTATTTATTCATTACTGATTGATTTTCTTTATTCTTGATTTGTTTATTTATTTTTCGTCTTATTTTGTGTAGAAAAATTAAACGTAAGATATTTGAGAACAGTGGAATGTTTTATCAGAGCTTTTCTTGTAGAAAATTGGAACCAAAGCAAAGTTTTTAACATTTTTTTGTTTTTAATAAATGCGTTTATTTTTTTTGGAAAACCTGATGCGGCCCAGTCTCACCCAGACCCGAGCTCCAGTGGCCCCCAACTAAATTGAGTTTGAGACCCCTGGTCTTAACAGTGTTTTCATGATTTCACACCTACCATCAATGCTGTAATGAACAGCCACAAATGACATGAGCGCATCTGCTACATTTATACATTTTTGTCAAGCTGCTTATTGGAACAAACCATTTCCCTTTATATGTCTCAATTTGCAGTTGAAAGTCCACTCATGACAAGTTATTCAACAGCTGGAGGGCTAATGCGGATATTAATCACACAGTCCTATACACTAGGTAAATGGTAATTAATTAACAGTCAGTACAGTATTACATCATTAGAATACAGAGTGCATAATTACCACAAGCTGGACACACACACACACACACGCAACCTGTTCATGTTGCTGTGAAGTGCTCTGGAACGTCTCACACTCACAACATTGTGGGCAGATTGATCCAAAACATGATATTATAGAACCAAGTGTAATATCAGTATCAAATCAATGCTAGTTTTGATTTTTAGTTTTGATTTCTGTTCAGTTTAAGGAAACTTGAGAAATGCATTTGTACATATGTTCATAATTATGATTACATTACTTTATTACATATTTGATATTCTTTGCACAACAAAAAGTCCTTTAACACAGGAGTTCTTTGGAGGCAAAAAGCCAACAAAAGTAAATGTTCATTTATCCCTTTTATTCATAATTTCTATGAATCTCAAATTGTTTTATGCATGTAAAACTATAAAAACGTGTTAAATGGGACCTACTACGCCCATTTTTCGACCCTTTGTATTGAGTTGTGGTCTCCTATAGAGCACGCCACACAATATAACCTGCACAGAAAATCTGCAACTATTCCAGCTGTATTTCCTTTGGTTTGTGCTTTTAATTGATTCCACCCACAGCCCACCTCCGGGCATGCCCACTCTGCTGTGATTGGTCACATGCCCAAAGTGCTTCACAAGTTTTACCATGCCTTTTGAAACCAAGCGTTTTCAGCCATCCCAAACTTCTTTTACGGCTCACTTCCAAATGCGCAAACTTCAGTATCTGAAACTTTGGCATTGTTTAACATGAGAATACGACATTATAACTACATTTATAGGTCAGAAAAGTGAGAATAGCATAATATTTTTGTCTTTCTGAAAAGGATTAATTGGCTTTGCATTGTCTTATGGTAAAAATACATTATGTAGTACAATGGGTTTCAGAAACGTCTCTTTCTGAGTCGGACCCTCTGGAATAAATTGACGCTAACCAAGGTTCCACTGCATATGATTGTTTTGTGTGAAGCCATAAGGCAATGTTGTGACAATTTAAACCTATGAAATACATTTGCTACTGCTACAGAGCAGAGGCATACATTGAACTAGTGCTATGAGTGTATTTCCTTGTCAGGGTCTATTCAATCATTTTCACAAATGTTGAAAAGTAAAAACTTAACATAAAAAACGCAATCCTTCTCCAAATCATACACAATCCTAGGGAGTTATTTTAATTTCAGTGTTCCAAGCAGACAAACGGTATGTGAACCAAACAGGTACCATGTGATAGTCTACAATGACTGAAAAAGAATGCATACTGACAGCTGTTGAAGTGATTGTTAATGTACAGCAAAAATGCATAACTTGCCGTTACTGTACTTGAATAAATGCTTCGGTAAAGATGTAAATGTTATTAATGACAACAGGTAGACTCACAGAAACACTGGCAGCTCGGTACATTCGGTCATTTGCCTCCAGCCAATCCTCAAATCCTGATTGTCCTTCTGGAAGAAATTTGCTTTGCTTCATACATTTACATATTTACACCTGATAAAGTTGAAGTATCATTTTTTACAACTCTGCATCTTTAACAATCCTTGTACATTTACCATATACACAACAAGCTGCCAAGCTGTTCATTCCTTGTCAAGTAAAGTGCCCCAGCTTCAGCCTAGTCCAATCTGTAGTAGATGATCTCTGGTATCTGTCCGTCCTCCACTGAAGTACCATTATTGTTTCCAGGGGATTTGAAAAAGACAAATGTTGTCTTGGTCCCTGCGACTGACTCCTGGGTGACTTTCTTTAACCCCTTCGTGCCATAGTGAGAGTCTGGTCCCTACGAAACATAAGCAAACACATGATGAAGGTTGACCAGAGGTTTGGTTTTAGTTTACACGTAACCTGAACAACATGTTTGAAAGCCAGCTCACCTTTAAGGTTGCACAGGCAGTGTAGCTGACATTAGGGAGGATTTCTACAGGTTCTGTGAACATTACTCTGAACGTGTTTGAGGTGCCGTCACAACTAAATCCTGTGTCATTCTGTCCGAGAGTGAGGTGTTTGTCGCTCTCCATGATCTAGAGGAAAAAAGGAGCAAATGTGAAATTCTGTTCCAATTAAAAATAAAAAAAAACAGCAAATTAACATTTTAATGTCTTATAGTTTCCAGCACTGGTAGTAGTGTAACAAATTTGTTGTGGATTGATGATTATTTTAGGAGAGAATAATGATGTCCTCTTAAGTTTGTCAATTTATTGACTTGCAAAATAATTAACTGACTGATTTCTTGAAGCAATTGAATCAAAATACACACTATGTGGTGCTGGTGATTCAGTCTTAATGTAGTTTGGGGTCCAAAAGAACAACACAATGTAAGATGTGTGGTTGAGGTACATCCATGACATTCACTGTGGCAACTCTTGTGTCAGCGTTATTCTGCTCAATACGACAGCGGTATTGACAAAGAAGTTGAAAACATTTGGTTTGGTTGTCATATTTAGCAGCTCTTAAGTGTGTTTTATGCAATAATTTACATGATTTATATTTAAATTGTAATTTTCTCCTTGGTAGGGTCACAGGCGATTAGTTGCTAGTCCATCACAAGGTGCAGAAACTATTTTAAAACTAAAGCTGTAAAATGTAGGCTATATATGGGGGGGAAAATGTTACATGTTTAATCAACTCACTTTAGGAGACCGCGCTTGACATTTTACATCATCGCTGTCAGCATGGCTGTTTTATGACTTATGGGTTTTTATGTCTATCAAAAGGTGATGGATTCCATTGCGGTTTATTTAAGGCACTATGTAATGCATACATTTCATACTGAAAATTCTAGCGCTCATAAAGATGGAAAGTCTGTAGACTGTAGGAAGTGACATATTGTCAATGACGATCCCCGGCTACATCATGTGTTGTGCCTGTACAGTTCAGTTCAGTTTTATGCTCACAGATGAAATATAATTACTGACCTTGGAAACAGGACAGCGCTTGTGTTTGATATTGTTTTAGTATTATGTTGTTGAACCTTGATATAATGTGCAAGCACCATCCTGTCCCAAACAAAAACAATTCAAACAAGGTCTGAAAAACGTTCTGTCTTTTAGCCTTTTAATTAATTTTTTCAGCTAGTTTACAGACGCATCTAGATGCTAACAGACAACTGCTAGCTATTCCATATTTGTTAAACTGTTAAATAGCCAGTTTTGGATAGCGATTGGCGGTTCTCATATGTTACTGAGATATGTTACTACACATGGTGTCTCATGTTTTTTGGAATTTCTTGGGGTGAATTTGACCAGTTTTTAGACTTTTATAGCTGTTGGGCAAAGATGACAGACAGCTTGTCTGCCTGCAGCCACAGAACACACCGTGTGCAACATGACCTTTTGACATCATCAGGATAAACAAATTATTGTAATTAATTGTCACAGCCATGCCATATTTAATAACATTAATTTATTTACTTTTATTACCAATTATATTTAAGAAATAAGAAAAAAGACACATTTAAGGTCCTTCTCCTGCAGGGCATCAAGTTCCTTGCGCAGGACCTTGAAGTGTGAATGTGATCCAATATAATAGTATCCCAAGATAACAGTTATTCAAATATCATTTCAAAACAAGCAATGGGCATGGTCCAGAGCTATGACTGTTGTGATGAGGCAGTGGGCGGAGCTTGGCCTTTTATATGCGTGAACTAGATGTTGACAGACGTAATCCATCCATTTTGTTTGTTATTCATACTTAAGCAGACATTTCCCCACATGTATTTACAAGTTACTCAAGCTATTCTAGCTATTGTCCGTGGCCAAAACATTTGAATTTGACGCTGTTTGACACCGTATGACATAAATATTTAGACAGAGGCAGATGGAATTGTTTAACAGGGTATGGGGCAGGACCTTCACGGCATGTTGTTCCGCTTCAAGCTAGCAGCAGTTACCTGTATGTTGACCTGATAGTCTGTGTGTCCATGGATGGATCCATACAGACCGAAACCCACTATGGATATTCGTCTGCTGACGTTGAATCTACAAAAAGACACAGGGTAAAAAAAAATTTAAAAACAAAAACACAAATCCCTGTTATTATCCCGGTAGCATTTATTTGATCATGTCACCTGATTCTGTCGCTGGTACCACTATACCCCCATCGACTCTCCACCTGCTGGAATCTATTAATGCTGCATTCCTCTCCGCGGAGGCAGCAACGGGGCCTGTCAATGTTGCTGGCCCGTGGTTTTGGGTTTACTGTAAAGTGTAAAAACAGATTTACCACCTCCTGATCGAAAATATTTCCAGACTGGACAGGCCCTGTTGCACAAAAAAGAATATCAAACTTGTTTCTGCATTTTAAGATGTGTGGACACATCACAAACATGATGGCTATTTAAGTTAAGGACCTAATCCAGGCAGCAAAATTCAAAATGCATGCAGAGCACCAAACACCTCAGCAGAACACTTAATTAGGTGTGCAATTCAATATCATATCCTAGCCATTTTACATAGAGACATATTCGACATAGAGAGAAGTGTCACAGTGTCAACCAAAAGTGAATTGAATTAAAATGGCCCATGTGGACCTTATATTGTTTCCACTGAGTATATACGTGCTAAACTTACCCGCAGGGAGCTTCTCAACACTCATGAGTGGGAAGCGGATGAGCGGGAGGGCTTTTCCAAGAACCTTCTGTTTATTCTCTGCAGTGGGCGGAAGCTGTTGTCTGCAACACTCAGCTTCAGCCCAACGTACCACTGCCCCAAAAAGACGGTTCTCCCTGATGCTGAGCGTGTCTCTTTCTAGCACTGCACATAGAGTGTCTGGAACACACAAAAGATGTTAATTTATATCGAAACAAAATCAGTTATGTAAATGTTACTTTGAGAAGGCTCACTTACCAAGGTCTATATCAGTGAAGCCGTCTGCATTTACTGCCTCTGCAGTACTTTTGTCTATTGTGTCTAAACAGAGACTGGAAATCTGAGGGTCATCATATATCCTTGCCTGTAAAAAAAACAAGAGCATCTCTTACAAATCATAATACAATGCATCGGCTTTTTGTAGTTGAGATTTTATGACTATGGAAACAGAAAAAAATCCTGATACTATTTTTGATAATGTGCAGTAACATGGAATAAAAAAAAAAATCTGGTTTTGACTAATCCACTGTAATTGATCATGGTGCAGCACCATGCCAAAAAATTGTCGCCACACCTTTAAATTAGTTAGTTACTCAAAAACAATGTTTTATATTGCATGGATATATATGCTATGTACATGGCTTATTATTTATACACACATTGACCACAACTCGTTTGACAACTGGAATTGCCCGTCTGCCCTGCTGGCATTATATGTTATATATGACCAGATAAAAGTACGACAGCTTATCACAGGCTAAGCTTATCTATGCCAGCTTGTGTGATCGCTCACCTTTCCAAACTTTCAATCTCATTCGACTTTCAGGCATCTTTGTTTAAACATTTTGCCAGGCTCTCAGTGCCTCACTGAGTAGCTCACCAAGGGAAATTTCCTTCACCTTTTGCTATTTTTATAAGTGTTGTATTCAAACATGCCGTCTGTATTCAACAACAAATGAGCACACTGAATGGAGATGTGCGTCTCCTTTCGTCAAAGCAGCTTTAATAGTGCCGCAAGTTGGATAAATCTGTGCTATCATAACCTTGGACTCTGAATTTATACTGTTTCTAGAGGACATATTTCTATAACAAGTTAAATTAAGTTAATAAATAAACAAGACAGAATAATTATTTGTTATAATTTAAAAAAGCAGACACAGCAGTGGCACCACACAGTGGTGGCAGTCTGTCCCATTCAGCTTAAAAAAAAAACCTCGGGGAAAGAGTAACTCTGCTAATTCTTAAAATATCCAAATTCATAAGCATCTAGGTTGTACTTTGCATTAAATCTTGTTCAAACACTGGCAGCCTGGTGACGTATCAATTTTACTCATGAACTCAGTTTTTTTGTTGATTTTTCTCTTCTTGCTATAGCGCACCTTTTGCCGCCCAGGAGCACCATTCGTAAAGCTAGGTAAATAAAAAAAGTAATTGTGTATTTTTCTTGAGATAATGACAGAATTACTTATGAAAATAATATAGTGTTCATCCATCCATTTTCTATACGGCTTATCCTCACTAGGGTCAGGGGCCTTTCCCAGCTGTCTTCAGACGAGAGACGGGGTACACCCTGGACTGGAGCCAATCACATGGCACATACAGACAAACAACCATTCACACTCACATTCATACCTATGGACAAATTGGAGTCGCCAATTAACCTAATATGCATGTTTGAGGGAATGTGGGAGGAAACCGCAGTACTCAGAGAAACCCACGCACGGGCAGAACATTTGCATGTTCCACACAGAGATGCCCAAGCGGATAATCGAACACAGGTGTGCCTGACGAAGTGTATGTTTTTTTTTTAAGAAAAGAACAGCTGGCACTTTAATTGCAGGAGGAAAATATGAGTTTTATTATTTTAAAGGTTTTTGAAAAAATAAAATCAAAACATGTTTTGAATGATCTATGTCATTTGCACTTGTTCGGACATAGAATTTATTGTTTTTATTTTTAGGCCAGATTGCCCAATTCTAAGCAAACATAGGAAAATGTACTCAACGCTCAGTCAAGTAGGTACTGTATTAAAAGTGACAACATTAACCTGTGTGAGGAGCATGAATGCATTTTCTGCTCTGAGGTGCTTGGTAACAAACTCCACACAGTGACTCGCCAGCGCAGGGACTGCGTATTTCTTTGCTGTGTTAAGAGCCGACATGACAGTCTCCGGATCAATGTGAACATCATCTGAATACAGGAACCTGTGTAAAGAAAGAGAATGACCTATAGAGATCAATCAGAAACAGCTAATAAATCAAAAACCAGGTTATAAATGGAACACAACACAGTGGAGCATGAGTGTTTGGTGTCAGTGATCTATCTATATCTGAAGGACACGTGCATGTCTTTAAGGACACACTGGACTGGGAAGACAGGTGGTTTGAAAGTGGAGTGAAAAAGGACGATTACAAAGTGGAAACACAAGCACTAAACACGTAGGTGGCCTGTGACACTGCTTACAAAGCTCTCTTTTCATCTCTCCACAGGCAGATTAATACCATTCACAGTTTGATCTAGGCTGACCTTAAACGCCATACTGATAACGCTTCCATTATAAGAGCTAATGAACAACATGTGACCTCACTGACTCTAAAAGGTGTAAATAACCTGACGGTGGTTCAACTAAAAGCTTTCTGTGTCAAAGATACTTGTTTACATGTCCTCTTGTTTACCAAACAGTTTCTTACATAAACTCATGGTGATGCAAAGCACATATATACAAGCAGAATTCAGTAAAATATATGTATTCATATTCATTCAGCGGTAAAGCAAACAAACACTTTCAGATTACTGCCTCTACAATTCAACACATTGGGGATAATTTCCTGTACATTATACTACATGTGATGACGGCACCTTGACACTTGTGATTCAATATTTCCCCCATAATGGGCTCTATTTACAGCCCTATGCAGTTGATTGTCCAGCTTAGAAGTATATAGTATGCCAAAATATATAGTTGGGAATAACTACAGCATGAATTAAGCACATGGTCCTATTAGTTAATTCTAAATACTGGAGTCGGTGAAATGTACCTTGCACAGTTAAAAACCAGTACAGCGTGTACCCCGCCTCTAGCCCAAAGACAGCTGGGATGAGATATACGTATATTCAACCTAAATATATCAGCATATAAGTTTTGGTCCATATCGCCCAGCCCTGACCTCTTCGAAATAAAAATATCGTAAAATGACTTAAGTTAATGAAATTAAATTTACTGTCTAGGGGTGGTGGGAGTCCTATTGATATAAGATAAGATAAGATATGCCTTTATTCGTCCCTCAGTGGGGAAATTTGCATCGCACAGCAGCAAGAGTACAGAATCATTTAAGCAGTACAAAATACACAATATAGAAAAATAAACAATATAAACAACCCAAGTATTAACAAAATCAACAGTTTTTCCCAGAGTTATATACAATACAGTATGTAGATAATATGAAACAAGATGAGATACTATATGACCAGTCTATACACTGAGATCTTGCTAGTGAGTTAATATGAGGCATTATGGAAATACTTCACATAGAACTTAGTATATTGCATTTAGAGCCCTTAATATTGCACATGGAGGTTGATCAGATATTGCACAGTGAATGGGGTCTGGAGTAACTATACTGACTATAAAAGCAAGTATTACACAGATGTACATAGTGGTGTAGAGCAGTGCTGGTTGTATAGTCTGACAGCTACATATACTGATATACAGTGGTGGTACATAGGTGAATGCACCACCAAATGATGAGTACACATCAATAGATAAATGTTACCCCAGTAGTGCACCAAAACCGAAAATAGTTTTATAGTAGTTCAACGACTAATAGTTTCGTCGTGGAAAATCACACTATAAGGTTTAGTCTTAATAGTTTATTCTTATTTAGCCTGGTGGTCAATTAACTGTACTGTACACTCTAAATTAAAACATATTGTAGTTGATAGTGGCGAGAGGGCAGCTCAACAGCTCAACCCTACCAAGCATGTCTAAACTAAGCCCTGTGCGACCCTGGTTTCTCGATACGCCCATGTTCCCTACCTACCTGAGCAAAGACAGAAACGCTGCTGGTTCCACGTCAGGCAGTTCTATCTCGGTCGAGGTCGTGGCCATCCCTCCATTGAACATGGCATCAAACACGGCACTGCCAGCGGCCAAAACAAACTTATGGGCCGGTATCCTCTGGGCCTGTCTGCCCTTCCCAACGACAAACCTGATGTCGCTGAGCAGTTCATTGTTAAAGAGGTAGGCGAAGCGCTCCTTCAGTGAGCTCTTCGTGGCCTGCCAGTTGTACACAGGCTCCCGGTGAAGAGGGAGCACAGGCGGAGATGCGGACGAGCCGAGAGTGGAGTTTGGCACATTGGAGAGCGCCACTGAAGCTGCACTTTGAGCCGAGTTGGACGGTGTGTCTTGGACGTCACTGTTTGACGCCAAGCCGCTGTTACCGCCACAGGTCGCCATAATTACAGTTTTCCGCCTTTTTCTTTCCTGTGCACCGTCCGCACCTTATTTATTTTTATTTGTTTACGTGGTAGCCATTGCTCTTTAGTGTCTAGACACTCGCTAGCTCAGGCAAGCTAGCTAGCCAGTGTTGCGTCGCTCCAGAAATGACGCAGGCGCATATTCGTTCAAAATACTCCCAACTTTATTGATATAACCATCTTTGACACGAATCAGGCAACAGTCATTTGAACAATAAAACAAATTTCACCTCACAATTGTCCATTCTGTTTTATATTTTGACAACAGAATTGTTGATTGCTGAATACCAATTCTTAATGGACACCATAGACACTATGTGAAAATAAGACAGGAGGAAGTGCACCTATAGTATAGGGCAATATTATTAGTATACTAGTTGCCAAACAAAACATCTAGAAAACAATGATTAATACAATGAGTAATTAATATACAAGAAAAGAAGCAATATTCAACTTGAGATAGCGTAATCAAGAAGGAGAACTGTAACTTATTTGTCAGTTGTTTAAACCATGTAGTGCCACCCATACATTTATGATAACCAGATCAAAAGGTAATTCATCCATCTGTTTTCTATACCTCTTATCCTCATTGGGGTCATTAGGTATGCTGGAGCCTATCCCAGCTGACTTCGAGCAAGGTGGGTTACACCCTGGACTAGTCGCCAGCCAATCACAGGGCACATATAGAAAGTCATTCATACTCACATTTATACCTATGGACAATTTGGAGTCGCAATACAACCTAAAATCCGAGAAGGAGCCCAAACACAAAATGGCTCTAGAGCCTGCATACTTCTTTCTGACTCTCTGGATTGTCAAATAATGACGTGTCGGGAGCATCTGTATGGAGCATAGGGTACAACTAGGTCAACCAAAAAAGAAAGGTGGCAACCCATGTAATATTTGTAGCCAAAATATAATCAAATATAGGAAAAACACAAAATGGAACAATATTTACTGTTCATGTATGACTAAATAAATACTATTTTTCACAACTTTACTGTCTTTTACCTAAAGTTGTTTATTTTCAGTGATCCAATGCTTTAAAATATTATAAATATAAACAGCATTACTCTGCTACTTTTATCCCCCATTGATTTTCCAACTTGTGGCCATGAATTTTTTGTGACTGGCATGCAAAATCCACTGCTAGGTGGCAGTGTCTACACTTGTACTGACACAAGTACAAACCTTAGCAGCCAATAATGCAACAGGTTTGTACTTGTGTACTTGTGTCTGAGCAAAAGAGAGAGAGAGAGAGCGAGCATAGAAGTGATAAACTGACAGGCAGCTGTGCCATTGCAACTAGAAAGAAAGTGGAAGTCATGTTGAAATAATGTCAGGGATGCACTGCAGACATGGAGGTTATCTGTGGCTAAGTTAGATTACGGTTTTCATTCTTGGACAAAGAAAAAAAAGTGCTCAGCAATGAGTGCATCTGCAGGTACTGGTGTGTTCGTGTTGTCCTTGATGTCCATTCCAATCTGCTACTTATGCAACTCCCTTATTTACAACAACAGGTGAGTCAGTGTAAATAGTTTGCATTTTGGGATGTTTGATGATGATCTCTGCACAGAGTACAACCAGATGCATGTTTGTCCTCAGTGGTGAAGCCCTCTTCTTTGCTGGGTGTGCAACAGTTATCTTCTTGGCTATTTCTGTACGTTTTCTACTCAAGAGAAAAGCTCCACTGAACTCTCTTTTCTATGGTAAGAACTCCTATTCTTCCTTCTTGTTTTAATAAGAGACCACATACACGCAATCCTGAGTGACGTAACGTTTTGTTGTCTTCATCTGTTCAGTGTATGCTCTCTATGCATTCTTCAGTGTGGTAAACTTAATCATTGGGCTTGAGCAGGACAACATCATTGATGGATTTGTGACATTTTACCTGAAAGAGGCAAGTGTTTTGTTTTTATTCAATGCCCACCTCTTGCTTATTGTACTGTACATATGCCCTTGTGGGTTACAGGCAGAGCCGCACATTAATACTGCACATGGGCACATGATCGCCTACTGGGATGGATGTGTGCATTATCTCATGTATCTGCTCATGATTGCAGCAATTACGTGGGGGTAAGGTTTGAAGTAGTTCTATATTAAAGAGTTCACATAAGGCATTTATATGTGTAAAGTATATGCAATGCTCTGTGATTTTCAGGGATGACTACAGAGCTATTGGACTGTACTGGGTAGGGTCTTTTATCATGCGTGCCATAATCTACATTCTTGGGAATGCTGTTGGTAGGTGCAGTAAAAATCATAATGGGATGTTTTCATGGCCATAATGAACCCTAGCAAGACAGTGGAACCCCGGTTAGCGGATGCCCTGTTTAGTGTATGTTTTGGTTTATGTTGAAATTTAGGCCTCGGTATTGCCTCGGTTTGTGTACACTATTTTGGCTGTGATTTCTAAAGGAAAATATTGAAAATGATCAGGGATGCCCAAACTTTTTCATACCACTGTATAAGTTGTCCCCCCATGCCTGTCAATGATGGCATCAGTGGTAGCCTCTGTACTTCTTTGCTAACTAACATGGTTTACACTACAAGTCTCAGCGTTTCATATTGCTCAAAACTGTAAAATAACCCACATTGGAACCAAAGAAAGTTGGTTCAAAGCAAACACTTAAGGTGGTGAGAAATTCAAGAAATTTCTTCAATTAAAGAAGTGACTCATAGCAAAACAAGAAGGTGGTGTCTGTGTGTCTCTTCCACATGTAAAACTCATATTTTTCTTTATACAATGTCTGGAACTAATTAATTGGATATGATGATTTCTTATGGGAAAATATGATTCGGTTAGCGTATGTTTCGGGTTTCATCAGACATGATGAAACGGACTAATGAAGCTAACCGAGGTTTCACTGCAGTACAGAATTGAAGTAAGCTGAAAAAGCTTATCAAAAGCACTCTTATCACATTTATTCTGATGACATTTGTGTAATAATTTTCTATCTTTTCTAGGAAAATATGGTACAGAAATTGGTCCCCTCTTCTTACTTCACATGCTGTATATGTCAGTGGCAGTGTGGGCTTGCTTTCGCATCTTTAGCCAACCTTCCACACATATAGTTGAGTTGAAGGTAAGGTCAGATTCTTTTGCACATAACTCATTATTCAATATAAAATGCACAGAACAATGCCGGAACAGGAAATGTAAAGCTGATCATCTGATATATAATATTTGTATCATAAGCATGCATTCTGTGTGTTTTTGGGTTTAGCTGACAAAGCTATTTGGCATCCGTCTTCTTTCTGTCATCAGTTATTTTACAGTTGTAGATGTAACTACTACCAAATATCCACTTCCACTCAATGGTGTCATGCATGCTTTGGACATTTGTTTATTTTTTCCTTATCAGACCATCCAGGAGGCTCAGAAGACAAGCCTGTTCCACAGACCTTTGGATCTATTTTTCATTATTTACCTGATCCCAGCTATGGGTTTCTGTGTCTTCAGAGGTTTGGTAAGAAACAATAAGATGACGGACACACACACGCACACAGAAGTGCCTCTCTATTTTTCTTATCATTGGTACTTTAGGTTTCCCTGGACTGTTCCATCACATTGTGCCAGTCCTACACACAGCACTATGAGCCATACCTGAAAGACCCCTCTGCTTACCCTAAAATACAGGTGAGTTGCTACTGGAATTATGAATGATAGTACCTTGCACTATCACCTCATTTATGGTAATTTGTGTGCATCCTAACGTCGTTCTTGAAGCAATAAATCTTGTAATTATTTGTCAGATGCTGGTGAGTATGCTGTACTCAGGACCATACTACATCATGACTCTCTACGGCTTATTGGTACCAGGATGTGAATGGATGCCGGACCTGGCTCTTGTGCACTCAGGGGCAGTAGCACAAGTACGTATTGTTGTGATACCGGAAGTTTAAAGGAAAACTGCACGTTCTTTGGAATTTCTCCCATTATTCGCAATCCTTAGGTGAAACATTCTTTCCCTTTTCTGTGCATTCTAATGAGAGAAAACAAGTTCATATGAGCTAGCTAACAATGTAAGTTATGGAAACTACCTATTTTGGCACTAAAGCTCAACAAAAAAAAAGAGTGTTGCATTAACATAACTGACAAGCTACAGTGATATTGTTATTAGAGCTAACACGAAAAACTATATTTATCTGGTGGCGTAACACAACGCCTCGCTAGCCGGTAGTCTCAGAGTCACTCACAGACTGGCTCTCAAATTCGCTACAAAATGCTGGTTTGCTGTTAACATTTTTTACCTGCAGACTGGTGCTCAAGTCTTGTGCTGGAAGACACAGCCAATCCAATGAGAGCGGAAACTGTGTCGTTGTTGTTTCTATGCTGCTGCTGTTGTTGATGGAAGTAGCATAAGCCGATGTCCTAAATCAATGCGCCGAAGAGGGAAGTTTTGATAATGTTATAACTCATCAAAATACGGCAAGATCACTCCAGTTTTCCTTTAAGACTATTGCAAAATATAAAAATGTCAATTAGGACGGCTCGGCAGTCGAGTGGTTAGCGCGCAGACCAGGGTTCAATTCCACCCTTCACCCTCGGCCATCTCTGTGTGGAGTTTGCATGTTCTCCCCGTGCATGTGTGGGTTTTCTCCGGGTACTCCGGTTTCCTCCCACATTCCAAAAACATGCTAGGTTAATTGGCGACTCCAAATTGTCCATAGGTATGAATGTGAGTGTGAATGGTTGTTTGTCTATATGTGCCCTGTGATTGGCTGGCGACCAGTCCAGGGTGTACCCCGCCTCTTGCCCGAACACAGCTGGGATAGGCTCCAGCACCCCCGCGACCCTCGTGAGGAAAAGTGGCAGAAAATTAATGAATGATTGAAAAACATCAATTGTGAGATTTAGCGGAATTAGCATCTTGGTTAATTTTTTTCAGATACGGACGTCACTGAATGATAATATAATGTAACAACATGCTAATTATAAAGGAATAAAATATGCAAGTCATCAGACCTGAGAAAAATTACATAAATATATTCTGTAACATGACCATAGTACTAAATCTAAAAATCAAGATAGGGGATCTGCCCAAACATGCACTGTAGCGTATGCATGGTCTCATTTTAGGTTACTGGTATTCTTGAATCCAAACTGCTAGCAGATAGTGTGGCTGCTGTGAGATCCAAACAGAACAAAGCAGCTGTTGTGTTGGAGTTGCAGGCTGACGCGTCACTCACCGGTGGGATAAGGGCAGAAGCTGACTTCAGACCAGCAGGAATGGTGGTATTGGTGGTATTCATATAAATGTCAGCTGTTGAACAAAGCTAAAAATAGGGCTGCTGAAGACCTGACAACTACGGTTGCTATGAGACATATTCTGTGTCTTTTTTTTTCTGTCAAACGGTAACTTATAGACTTTTCAAAAAGGATTTTTAGAATAATTAATTTGTTTAAAAGATGATAATTATTTGGTTTGTTAATTTACTTAGCTTTGACCGCCTGATTGCCAACTAGTAAACCCACATGCTACTGCCATTTACGGTGTACTTTATTATTAAGTAATTTACAATAAGACTCCCTTTTGCGAAGTTTAGTAGCTCATTGTTAAAAAAAATGTTACAGAAGTTGCTTTAGCTTCCGCAATAGTTAATATTGTTATTGAAACTAAAGCTGTTTAACAAGGCACTAACAATACCTGTATTGTAAAGTGGTGCCAAAACAATTTTTTTAATTAAGTGCATATATACTTGAAATTAATCTTAATCACCCAAACAGCAATATGAGACAATGTGTGTTCAGTGTCAGCTCATTAAAGGTGTTGTCAACCCTACGTGACAGAGCACACATGTAGTGTTTGCTGCAGGTTTTAAGGAAAACCAGTCGGTTTTTGTGATTGGCTTTGAACGGCATATATCGGCATATGACGATCATCCGTTTTTTAAGGAAATCGTCCAATAGTGATAAATATTTGATATTGATTTATATATATGTAAATGCTTATACAATGCATTTATACAAATGTAGAGCTCCGGTAAAATATGTTCATGCAATACAAAATTTTTTCCCCCCTTTTCTCCACTTGACAGGCTCAGTTTTCTCATATCGGCGCCTCTCTTCACACACGTACACCGTTCTCCTACAGAGTGCCTGCTGAAAGCCAAGCTGTCTTCTTGGTGGTCAATGTCTTGTATGCTGTGGTGCCTCAGGCTCTGTGCTACCGCTGCACTACAAGGCCTGCCTTCTTCCTCAGGTCCATACCAGATAAGAAAAATGAATGACTGTTACATTGAAACTAGTGGAATTAGAATTCCTATTATAGAGGCTGGTGCATTTGCACAATACTCTGCAGTTGGGAACGGAAATTGCATCATAACCGAACATGGCAGTACATTTCCTGAGTGTGTAGTTGTGTAGCTTTATTAACCCTTAGATGCATGAGTGACTGGACCCTACACTCTTCCATAAGTGGGGCAAAAATGACCCATACTAGAATCAATGCGTTTTTATGCCAATTTTGCCATTTTGGTTAGGAATAATCACTTGTATGATATTTAGTATTATATTTAGGACCACACAAGAATGATTTTATGTTAGAAATGTCTTAATTTTTCACTTTTTTCCATCTTTGAAAAAGAAAATGACCCGTACAACAATAGAAAATGTGAGCATCCATTGTGTGTTGCATAAAGGTAAGTTAAAAATGTGAAAGGCATGATATCAAAAACATGTTTTTTGAGGAATATTTGGAATATGAAATGATAACAATTTTTCATTACAAAGATATTTCAAGAAAACAACCTGACCAGGTCATTTTTGACCCACTTATGGAAGGTTGGGGTAGTAACACAAAAACAAAAATTCCTTCAAATGTATAAAAGATCAGTTAAAAATGTGAACGGCATGATATCAGAAACATGTTTTTGAGGAATACCTGGAATATGAAATGATAACAATTTTTCATTCCGAAAATATTTCAAGAAAACAACCTGACCGGGTCATTTTTGACCCACTTATGCATCTAAGGGTTAATCCAGTTAAACCAGATAATGGCCATAATGTATGTTGTTTTGTGGGGCCTCTCTCTTTCACTGTTTTGAAAATGTTGATTCATAAATTCATAAATCAATTAATGGCTTTTAAGTTTGTTTTTTTAAACTCAAAAGACAAATGGAGAAAATTGAGAATGTATATTTTTGTGGTTGACATGACTCAAAGACTATAATTAAACTGGCTGATGTACTTTGCAGCTACTACTTTGTACAATAGAGTTTGTTTTGTGTCTATAGCAGTGCTTCTCAAATAGTTGCGCGGGTCCCCCTGGGGGCACGCAGGGAACTGTCAGGAGGAGCTCGAGAGGTTTTCATTTCAATGCAGACCTACCAACATGTACAAATTTATAGTACTCAACATGCAATTTGACTCTTGAATATGCTTGTATGCTCTAATTTAGTTGTATTTTCCTGGTTTCACTTTTAAGTTCAGTCTGTACATTACCGGTTTGTTTTTTTTTTTTGCCTTGAAATACGACATTTAGCATTTGCATTGTGGTTATTATTATTGTGGTGTGAAAATTAATACAGCATGCTGCTGCACTAGAGTGTGAAGCATATACAGTACATGAAAAATATGACACTTTACTTTCTTCACTGGACTTTTATCATAAAAATGTCAATGGATACTCTGTTGACTTTTGAAACAGATTTTCAGTCTATGTAGCATATAGGTAGCATTATAGCTTGTGCATACAGATAGATTATTTGGGGGCACACACCAACAATAGGCACATAGACACAATTGCACACGCACATACACAATCAGTATTCACATGTAGTAGTTTTCTTGTCTGTGTATAAACCTATATTATTAAGCGTGGAAAAATACATTCAGTGCGCCTGGAAGCTCAGTTCAGTGTAACCGGTTGTGTTGTGCCGATTTGAAACTGTGTGTTTACAGGAAGCCATTACTACAGCTAGTTCACAGTTTTTTTACAGTGCGAGTGTACCCATTATCAGCGTGTTTAAGTGTACAGATTTATGATGTGCTTTGCCCTGTTTCGTTGCATATGTGCCAAAAATCAGTGTGTGTTTGTGCGCACATTGTAGGTGTGCATCTGCAGAAAAATAAGGGAAATGTTCAATTTCCACTAGCACATACCGTGTGATTTCTTTTTCTTGAAGGCCTGGCTTCACCCTCTACGCAGTGACCGGAAGCTGCGATGGGCAAAAAGATTAAACAAAAGTTTGATCAAATTAATGTAAATTAAATTATTAAAATGTGGGAGCAAGGCGGAAAGGTAGTTCCTCGGTAAAAAGGGTAGGTTTGACAATGAAAATTAGACAAGAAAAATAGAAACTTTTATTCACACCGGAAGTAGTTGTTACTCGCCCCGGAAGCGCTTTAGTTAGGACCCAAACAAATACGTAGTTAACGCAAAGCGCCATGATTTTGTGAAACGAGATCAACTTGGTGCAATATTATCCACCCTAACTGGACAGAAACAAATGATACTTGAATATTTGTGTACGTTTTGTTTAGCTTAGCTGATCTTGCTACTAGCTTTTTAGCTGCGATGGCAGCGTCGATTCCTCCACTGAGTTGTGCCCCTGCTTTAAGGTAAGTGTTTTTCTATTGGTCACTTTGACATAAAGACTGGGATTTCAATCTTTTATTAGTACGCCAGCTTGGTGTTCGAACTGTTCTTAGTGCACGCCTGCTGCATTTGTGTGGTCTGCGTGGACTGTGTCGTGTGCAACTCCATATACAGCCCAGTGTAAAGTGAATTACCCTTTTTTGATTAGTCGTGTCACACATTCATATTAATTTTATAGCTACAGCCTAGATAATTGCATTGTTTGCAATGCCGAAAAAACAAAAACTTGGACTACAATCTGTAGATGATTATATTCTTAAATGTGACAGAAGTGAAGCAGTTATTAATGTTACTAATCCTATAGATTTTATAGGTCACTTTTGTAGTGATAACACATGTACTGCAAACGGTTGTCTTGTTCTGTGAAAGTAAAAAGTAAGCAAAGGACACACTGGTGTAAGTATGGTCTATAGCCATATGGTCAATGGTCTATGGTCTATGGCTTTTGGTCTATGGCTTTTGGTCTACGGTCTGTCTTTCATCTAGTCACAAGCAACGCAAGGCTGCCTCGAGGAAAGAACGAAGAAAACGGAAACGACAAGCAATCGCCCAAGCCAGAGAATGTGGTATAAAAATAATAATTCAATTATGATTCTTTTGTTAACTCTGCCAGTAGCCAAACCAAAGCAATTTGTTTGTAGCTTTACATAATGGAGCAACTGTTGATACCCCTGACGAAACTGAAGATGATGATGATGAAGCAAGTATTGTTGAGCAGGAAAGGTGAGATCCAAACCTTGACATTACAGCGGTGCCCTCTAAAAATATGTACTTTATAATGTTTAGCTTTGGGGGTGTATTTGTGTTTGAGGGTGTATTTCCCACCTTTTTACCCAGGCAACGGATGCATGAAGAGTGGTTGGAGCGCGAGCATCTTGCACAGGAGGAGTTCAGGCTGAAGTCAGAGAGGGAGGAGGCTGCGAGGAAACGAAAGGAGGATGAGGAGGTAATGGATGTATTTGCTTACAACTGAAATAAGCTAAGCTATAATGTGAGTGAAATGCAAGGTATACAAGATCAAGTAGAAATTATTACATATCTTAACCAGTGTTGTTGGTATCGTTGTTAGTATGTTACATCCCACATCTACTTCTTAGAACGTCCCCTTCAGCTTACTCCTTAAAACCTAGGGTGAATGGGAAGAAGCCACTAAGAAATGGGAAACCACTTGATTCTTATTGCATCATCATCCTTTACTGCTTTGGCTGATGTGATGTAGGCAGATTAGATCATTAAAGCTATTCATAATAAATGTTTCTTACCATACAGTAAGGTGCATATATTTCTATGTTATTTTGTTTATTTCAAAACAACAAACAACTCTACTAAATTACAGCATACAACCAGCACTGTAACAACATAAAAAATAGGCAATTTTTCTAAAATAGTTATCCTCTCCAACTTACATATTCTAAACTTAAAGGGACATTTTTTGGAATTTTGCGTCCACCTCCTTGGAGGTGGAGAGAACCAAAGTGCTCACTATCTGGAACACGGTAGTCGTGCAAAAAACATATAATGACCACATTTCCACGACTGATGTTGTACCAAGATTGTCTGCAGTTTGTAAACGTGACGCCCTCACGTCGGGCTTCTGAGCTCCATGTCACGAACGATGCCGCTGACAAAGTGTGTTAGGAAGTACTTTGGGGGTGTGACCAATCACAGCGGAGTGGGCGGGTTGTGGGTGGAATAAATTAAAACAGACCATTTTGGCAGGAAGCACAATATCCAATGAAATAGGTGCAGATTCTGAAAGATCTGGAAAGTTTTCTGTGCGGGTTATTGGGTCGAAAAATTAGCACAATAGTTCCCTTTTAAATGGGATTTATTGCGCTCAGTTTCAGAGCTTAAGCTGACAAATAAGAAGCCAAAACATTACCACTTCTACATGCTATGTCGGACATGCCATGGCCGACTACATACAATGTAAAGGTCATCTAATCTAATGTCGCGTCCAATCTGTGTAAAATTATAGACGGCTAGCGACCAGAATGCTACATATGACTTGCCTTTGAGTATTTTCTAGATAGTCCATAGTCAACTTAAACAGTGGTCATTTATTAATAATAAAAAAGTAACGACAATAGAATTAGGGAGCGATGATGCAACCATAATCTAGCGATGATGGAACCACAATGTTAAATGTTATTATGAAATGTATTTGGACAAATAAGGCATCCCCTCTAATGAATGTTATACCACTAATTAACAACTGAAACTGAGATTAAAACACAAATATAGAATCTATAAATGTTTACCGTAGTTAAACATTTTCTTCATTGTTTTAAAATATATTACATTTGGTTTCTCAACAATGAGCCATCAGTAACATCTGTTTTTTAATTCCTAGGTCACAAAATGTGAGAATAACTTAAGTTTTAATGTTGTCTCTGCAGCAACGGATAAAGGAGGAATGGGAGGCCCAGCAGAGGCGAGAACAACAAGAAAAAGAACAGAAGCAGCAAGAGAAACGAGACAGAGAGGTGAAACGGCCCCTGGCAGGATAAAACCAGGGAGAAATATATCCACTTCTACTTCATTGTCATTATTCATATTATTATATATCAGAAACTTCAATACAAATAAAAACATACACTCACCAGCCACAACATGAGGTACAACACGGCGGTCTAGTGGTTAGCGCGCAGACCTCACAGCTCAGAGACCAGGGTTCAATTCCGCCCTCGGCCATCTCTGTGTGGAGTTTGCATGTTCTCCCCGAGCATGCGTGGGTTTTGTCCGGGTACTCCGGTTTCCTCCCACATTCTAAAAAAACATGCTAGGTTAATTGGCGACTCCAAATTGTCCATAGGTATGAATGTGAGTGTGAATGGTTGTTTGTCTATATGTGCCCTGTGATTGGCTGGCGACCAGTCCAGGGTGTACCCCGCCTCTCGCCTGAAGACAGCTGGGATAGGCTCCAGCACACCCTCGTGAGGAAAAAGCGGTAGAAAATGAATGAATAATGCTCAGATTTGATTGACACCGTTAGAGAAGTATGAGTTTCAAAGTATCAAAGGGTGTTATTTCCTTTTAATATTATTTTTTTGGTCATATTTTTAGAATGTGTCAAGGGCCAACCAAAAAACGAGATGGCCCTTGGCCCGCACTTTGGACACCCCTGGTTGAGAGTGAGTTAAATGGGACTAACTTGTGTTACAAGTAACAGCCACAACTCTAAACATAGTTAATTCAATTTGTTCCTTTCTGACACTCTCAGTCCAAATGTGTCATTATCACCTCTGTAAAGGTGTCATTTAGGATAGCGCTGCTGTGCTGGGTCTTAGTGGATTGTGTCTGGTTAGTGTATGTGATAAAATATGTTGTACCATCTGTGTGTTTCATTTGACAAACATATCAAATCTTTCCTTGACCAAGTTGCACATGCAACATCCTCCTTAACAAAGATACTCTTGCCAAAAGTCCTTTAACAGCACCTTCAACTGTCACAACAAGGATGTATCTTTTGTGTCTAAAGGGTCGATGAAAATTTGGATTTAATCCCTTTAGGTTGTCAACAATGTTGTGCGACTATGTCCCTGTCAATGGGGTCTTAACAAGATGTTACAGATATGCTACAGATATGCTCCAGCATGTTGACCCGGTACACATTTTCATCACATGTCTTTACACCATTTGTAGGAGGCTGTTCAGAAAATGTTGGATGAAGCAGAAAATCAGGTATTGCTAAATGTTCTGTGCTATGTTGCTTTATTTTATGTGATGAACATATGTCGGTATATATGGTGTTAGGACTACTACATAAAAAAATATATATTGTCATATATATGTATATATATATGTAAAACACATAAAAACATGCTGTAATTGAGTGCAGCAAATGTATTAATAATAAATAAATATGTTGGTTGTCATGCAGCTAAATAATGGAGGACCGTGGATGAATCCCGAGGCTCCAGTCACAGAGAAATCCGAAAATTTTGGTACGGAACGAGATGCAGCCAACTGCTCTTTCTTCCTCAAGACTGGGGCCTGTCGATTTGGGGACAGGTATAACTTCTTTGACTTGTATGAAATAGGATGTTTTGTGGCAATGGAGTAAAACCTCAAGGATTGTTTTTCAGCTGCTCATTATTATGCATTATCTGCAGAATCCATGGTGATTTACCACCAACTAATATCATGGTAGCTCACAATCTTGGTTTTAGATCCACATCCCTGAGGACTATACTCAAAACTATGCTGTGTATCCAAACAACCCCCATTCTGTCACTAAAACTGTTCCTCCTCCATTTCAGATGTTCTCGAAAGCACGTCTATCCGTTGACCAGCCCCACTATGATGTTACGGAGTATGTTTACAACGTTTGGCATGGAGCAGTCTCGACGTGATGACTACGATGGGGATGCTTGTCTGGAACACAGCGAAGAAGAATTGCATGAGTCCTTTATTGAGTTCTACCATGATGTTCTACCAGAGTTTAAGACTGTTGGCAAAGTGGTGCAGTTTAAGGCAAGTCTGGACCTGGTCTTGTCACGATCTTTCATTCATGCACGATACTGTGTTCTTATTGGTTGTCATTATGGACTCAGTGATTTTGCCCTTTAGTTGGAAATAATAATTAGAGACAATGATAAGTGATCTAAAAGCTACATGATGCATTCAAGAACGTGGGATGTGTGTGGGAAGCTGTGGCATTTCTAACTAATTATTTAAAAAAAATATCTATTTCATAAAATGGGATGTAGTAATTTACCTTTTTTTTCACAGTTCTTTTTAATCATTACACCTGAAAGTTTTCGGTTCCAGTCTGTGGGCGGGGCCAAATGGGGCGGCAGCCCTGCGGTTGTTTCCGGAGTACCCGGAGAAAACCCACGCATGCATGGGGAGAACATGCAAACTCCACACAGAGATGGCCGAAGGTGGAATTGAACCCTGGTCTCCGCGCTAACCACTCGACCGCCGTGCCGCCCAACCATGAATATATTAATGCTAAAATTATGTGATTTTGTTTTTTTAGGTCAGCTGCAACTATGAGCCACACTTGCGGGGGAATGTTTACGTACAGTTTGACACGTAAGCATTGCACAGTGCATCAAGCTAATTGTCCCTGATAAACGAACAAGTTTCTTTTTATTTGTCCTCTGACCAGTGAGGAGCAGTGCAGAGACGCCTTCATCAAGTTCAATGGAAGGTTTTACGCCGGCAAGCAGCTTCACTGTGAAATAAGTCCTGTAACACGTTGGAAGAATGCAATATGTGGTAAGTTTCTAAGTCATAGTGTCATTGCGAGGTTGACAGTTTGATGTTTTGCTTTCCCCTCAGGACTCTTTGACAGAAAGAGGTGTCCCAAAGGGAAACATTGCAATTTCTTGCATGTTTTCCGAAACCCCGGCAATGAATTCTGGGAGGCTGACAGAGACCTGCACATATCACCGGACCGCAGCATCAGGGGCAGTCACTCAGAGAGACAAGGAGACCGATCATGGCGACACCATCGCTGGAGCAGAAGCCCTCTGAGATCGGAGAGATGCCATAGCAGACGAGAAGATGACAGACGCAGTGAGAGGAGTGGAAAGAGGAGAACAGTCGAGCACCAGAGAGATGAAAGGCGCTCCTTTGGGTCGGTACATTATGACAGAGGGAGGGATAGGTACCGAAGCAGGGAGAAGTCCAGGAGTAGAAGTCGAGACCGAAGTCACAGAAGGAGTAAAGAGAAAGACCGAAACGAGAACATTAGGAATAAACACAAAGAGAGAAATAGTTTAGATAAAAACGGGGACATAAGACATACGCCGAGACGATCAAGCAGAGATGCAGAAAAAAAACAACCCAGAGAAAAGAGCGTTAACGGAAGCCCGGAGAATAAAGAAGCAAACAAGATCCTTCCCGATGAGGAGAACACGAATCAACATCGCCACCACAAGCACTCCAAAAAGAGCAAGAAGAAAAGCAAGAAGAAACGCAAAAAAAGAAGCCATTCACCTGATGTGATGTCTTCGTCAGGAGACTCAGACAAGGAACCGGAGGAAGACACTGCAGACAAACACTCAGTAAAAAGTCAAAGTGGAGATAATGTGGACCTCCTTCAGGACAACAAGGACTTAAGTGGAAGTGGTTGTACTCTACCAGTGGTACCAAGTGATGCATGTATTCCAGAAGTTGAATGTGGACTTGAAAATGAGAGTACAAAAGGTGATTCTTAGTGGTTTCTAGAAGGTTTTTCAGACTAATCTAAACTGACTACTGTATATAGTCGGGTCAAAGAACGTCTTTTCACATCCTGCAGCATAAGGGCATGCCATGTCAGCAGCTTAGTTCCTTTTAACCAGTACATACTGGTTAGGTTGACCATATGAGGCATATTCTAATGATAGTTGAAGTTTTCTCAAGACAAAATGCATGAAAATTATTCCAAAAACAGAACGACGCGGGGACCTGGTGTCAAATCCTTCTTAAATTTTTTAGTCACATTTATAACTTTGAACAACCATTGTACATAAAGTCCCCGATTTTCAGAAACATATACTTTTTTTTTCTGCATTCCGGATAATTACTGTATATCCCAGTACAGCTGCAATAAAGACAACTGTGATTTCAGTTTGAAGACATTTATTGTTAAATATTCTGTCAAGTGTAAGAACCATTTGTAAACATGGTTTGTGTTGAATAAAAAAAGGGGTTTCTTTTGCAGAAATTAAACTTGATTTGTTGAAAAGTGAAGAAGTTGAAGGCAAAGCCCGTGAAAAAAAAAAAAAAAAAAAAAAGAGTCTTGTGCTGACATGTGATGACGTGCTGTTATGCTTTTTAATTTTCCCTTGACAGGTAAATAACAGTACCTTAACATTCATTGGATTCTGATGGTACACATTTTTGTACATTGTGGCCAGGAAATGTATTTTGCTCCAAAGATATTGCAACACTAATTCCCTTTTTTGTCACGTTAGCCTTCCATAGACACCATTAATAATGTAAAACACAGTGTTCTTTGGTCATATATGTTAGTTTTTAAATGTAAACCAAAGCATCATCATAAAGAAAAATAGAGCTATCTCTATATGGGTCACTTATTCTGACTTGAGACTTCATTTCTTCTGAACATTTAAACAAAGTAATGAATTGATGTTTACGGATATAACACTGCAGAGAAACAACACATTTAACACTTAAGTCTTGAAATGACAAATTTTGTGGGAGGTGTCACCAACGGCCCACTTGAGTGGCTGTTTACACAGTATGATGGCCTGGGTGTATCTTGCATCATGTGTTAGAATTGCATTAAATTGACAGCTATGCATGTGTCTAATGTACACTTCCATTTTATTTTAGGTTATATTTTCATGAGCTACAACAGGTGGTGACGATTAAGCTAATAATTGATAATGATGCTGTGTGTACGTTTATGTTGATGCTGCTACATTGTTCTTTGAGATGTTCCACAAAGTAAGTGTAGTTTTATCATCCAACAGAGTGAGGGGGCAGGGGGGTTGCTACAGAGGAGACACTTTGAAGCACACTTGGCACCACAGTCACAGGACGTTGCAGAATAACACAGTTCCGAATAATACAGCAAAGACATGTCGAATACGTACGTACAACACTGATATTGTAAACAGGAGAGAACAAGATGAGGGGTTGCCAGGTCAGTGTTGGGTATGGTTAAATGACATCTATGTCAGTCCGATTTCCTCTAAAACACTGCGTGGGGCCTCCGCCTCCTGTAGACGGAGAAGAGAGACATCATAATTGGTGTGGATTCATGCACATCTTGTTTTCTCCACTTTTGTCAACAATGTGAAATGTTTGCTGTTTTCTTTCATTTCTCAATGAGCATCACAGGGTCTGGATATGACTAACATATATTCTGATTCAACAAGTTTTTATTTGGTGCAGTGCAGGGGTCTCAAACACGTGGCCCGCAGGACACTAGTTTGAGGCCCCTGCCTTGATATGAAAGTTTAATTTTAGTGCTGCCTGTGCACGTTTGATATGGATGCTGTATGGTATCATGTACCCAGAAAAATTATTACGTTTGATTAATGTTCATGTTAAAGGTTAAATAACTGTTAATAGTTATCCTCCCTATCCGTGTGGAAGTTTTTGGCTATTTAAGTTTAAAGGAAATAACTTGAAGGCTACCGTTTAGGTCGCTAGCGCTCTAGTTTGCGAGTTAGCATGTGTCTCAAGACCCTGCAGTTGCGCAATATGTTGTAAATAAAAAGAGTATAAATGTGACTATAGTCGTGTTTTGTCATGTCTACAGGGCTCTAATAATGCTTTGTTCATTTTAATCTGAAAAAAATAATTTGTCTACCCTCCAACTATATGTGGTTTCTTAAGTTTTTATTATTTATTTATTATTATATTTATTTATTACTGATTGATTTTCTTTATTCTTGATTTGTTTATTCATTTTTCATCTTTTATCATGTTTTAATCTCCTACTCAACATATTACTATTGCCCTGATTCAGTTGCTAAGGCTCAAATACCTCCTGCAGCAGGTCAGCCTGCTCAATTGCCTTCAGCACGTTCTTCTTGGAGGTTTCCTGGGCCTCTCCACCCAGCAGGAACTCATCGAGGATAAAGTAGGCCTTCTCAAAGTTGAAGATAATATCCAGCTCACACACCTAGAATCAAAGAGGTGAGGGAGTGTTTTACGTTTGCAGTTACAGTACTTCCCATATCCCACATGCAAAATATCACATTCAACAGGAGGAAACTCACACTGCCAAAATACTTGTCCAACAACTCCACATATCGATGGATGATTTCCAGGGTGATCAGCTCATTGTCCTGATCCTCCACTGCACAGCAGAAATACAAGCTGGCATATCTACAACACATAAATACCATCATTAACATAGAAGTCTTACTTTTACACAAACACATGAGATATGTGCATGAACACATTCACAGTCACACTGGAGTCTGCCATTTACGGTGACTTTTTGTTCTTAAACGTTACATCCACTTTTATCATTTACACAATAGAAAGGTACGGCACGTCGGTCTAGTGGTTAGCGTGCAGACCTCACAGCTAGGAGACCAGGGTTCAATTCCACCCTCGGCCATCTCTGTATGGAGTTTGCATGTTCTCCCCGTGCATGCGTGGTTACTCCGGTTTCCTCCCATATTCCAAAAAGCAACTCCAAATTGTCCATAGGTATGAATGTGAGTGTGAATGGTTGTTTGTCTATATGTGCCCTATGATTGGCTGGCAACCAGTCCTGGGTGTACCCCGCCTCTCGCCCGATGACAGCTGGGATAGGTTCCAGCACCCCCACGACCCTTGTGAGGATAAGCGGTAGAAAATGAATGAATGAATGAATAGAAAGGTTTTCCACTGACAAGCTGTGTACTCTTAGGGCTGGAGTTGGTTTTGACTTGTCATACAAATTATTTCTCATAGTAAAAAAATTGTGAACGCGGCAGCGTTGTGACAGTGGTGGCAGTCAGCCCTTTTCCATGCAGCCCAACACCACAACTTCAAAAAATTCTAGCTTGCTGCTGCCACTGACAGCGAGGCAAAGCATGTACACAAAAGAACGGCAATACGTCTGATCAGGGATTGACCAAACACGCCAGCATCGATTGGCGTAGCCTGTGTCAAGCTGTATTTTTATTATAGTCAGCACACATGAAGAGTCAGTTTGTATTTCAATAGCTACGTGAATGTTCAAGACTTTTTTTGTTTGTACATTTTTCCCCATAGTTCCTCATTGTTGAACAGAGGGGGTGTTTCTGGCATTCCCAGCTCACCAGAAGGTGAGAGTGAAATGCCAGAACTCTGTGTGCCTGACAATATCCACGGCATATCAATTTCAAAGCCTTCTTGTTGCTTTTAAAGACAAACAAGGGAAAGCAATATTGAGCGCTACAAGCCCAAACTCTCTGACAATCAAAATGATCAAAGACAGGAGTGTCCCAACTTGTTCTACACAGAGGATGTGGAATTTTTGAAAATATATATTTTTTTCATAAAAACCCTAATAAAAAGATATATTTGCAATGTATAGTCATCCCTTGTTTATTGCGTTTAAGTGGCTCCAGATGGATCTGCGATTAGTGAATTTCTGTTCAATATTAATAAATTGAATATTGTTGTCGTTGACGCATAGAAAAGCTGTTTATATGATTTTTAAAAATATTTTAATCATTATTAGAGTCCTGTATACATCAAATAAGACCCCTATAGTCTGTTTCTGTTTACACCACATTGAGTAACTACCATGCTCAGGCTGTGGGATCACTGCAGGGACAGAAAGCATGCTGTCAGACTAATTAATTAGCCTCTAATATAGTTATTTTAAACTTAAGAAAGGGTTTGAAATGACGTGGGGCACAAAACAGGGTAAGAAGTCAAAACCTTACCTCTTCCACACGGAATGGAAGAAGAACTTATTTTCACTATGCCAGTGTTAAAGTAATGTAATGTAAAGTAAGTTAATGTCTCATTCAATGTAACATTACTGACACCTAGTGACCAGAATACTATACTGTATATGACTTGTCTTTCAATATTTTTGAGGTCATAGTCAACCAGGAAATGGCAATCATTTATTAATCAATAGATTTTTGAAAATACACTAAATACTGAGGGAATTATGTTTGAACCACAAAGTGACGAGGGACGACTATAAATTTCAAGTGTTGTTGTGTTGTGTTATTAATTAGTGTCAACATTAAAGTGTTTTTCTTTACATTGTGCCCTTTTGCTATTTTTTAAAAAAATTTGCATTTCAAAAAATTTTATTTCTGCATTGCGCCACAAGCCAAAAAAAACCCCAAAAACATCATACTGATTGCTGTTTGTAACATGATAGCTGTCCCTAAAAGTGAGTACTGTAGTATTATCTTGTATTGATGGTGATTAGATGTGCGGGTGTATTTAACCCTCCTCTTGTGTTAGGGTCGGCACCGACCCGTTTCACATTTTAATGCATAAAAATAATCACATAACATTTGTTTATTGCATCAAAGGCTTTTTGACTTTGTCTGGAAACTCTATTTCAACAAAATAAAACCAAAAAAAAGAATTTTTGCAACATTTTAAAATGGTCTGGTTGAAATTATGACCACTGTATTGTTAGGGTCGGTTTCGACCCGGTTATAATAATATGACTATTAAGCAATATTTTGAGCCACAACTGAAATCGTAAGTGTACAATTAGCCAACACAATGACATCCAGCTCCTCTTCTCATCATGTAAGCTTCAGGGGATTCTCATTTTGACCATTTTTCCAGTATACCAGCAGAAAAAACAATGTCCAGACATGTGAGGTGAATTCACTCATTTGACTGGCTGATTTCACATTTACCATTTGGATCCTGAAAAGAATGGCAAGAAGTACAGTGAACCAAGATCTGGACCTGTTCTGCTTTTTGATTTCACTTTATACTAAAGTTCTGTAACTGAAAACAATAACTTTTTCTACCTTTTCTCGATTAATATATATGGGTCAAAATTGACCCGAACACCATAGTTTCTTTAGTGATTAATACTAAAATGATCAAATAAATAAAGCTAATTGATTTAAGAGATATGTTCTATAGCCCTCAGTAACAGCCAGGTAACAAAAGAACCTTCAATTTTTAATATGATTCTTTTGAGGTTCATTTTTACCATTTTTGGAAATTGAAATCGAGGGGTATAGTGACAAAAAAAAGTCCTACATGCCCACACCAAAAGTATTAAAACCAACATTTTCATGGATGAGGAAGCCTAAGAAGGTAACCAAGACACGAGAAGCAAATTTGAAGGTAACTTATTGTTTTTAGTGTATTTTAAAGCTGATTTAATACGTGGGTCAAAACCGACCATTAACATAAGATTTGATACCAGAAAGCTAACATGAGACCATGCACCAGTTCACTCACCTCTTGTATACAATCTTCAGGTCCCTCCACTCCAAGAAGCTACACATTTTAGGCTTCCTGGCCAGTATGGTCTGAACCAGATCCCTGGAGATCTTCTTCCTCTCCTTGTCAGAGAGAGGCACGTACCACTTCTGGAGGCGCAGCTTACCCTGGCGGCTGAACAGCAGCATGAACTGCATCTGGGTGAAGTTAAATGGAAGGTAAAGCGACGTAGGTGTGTGGAAAGTGCAAAAACGAACTGTTGTGAGAATACGTTCATATTTAAGCACACCGACATGCGAGAAATACACTTTAGACTTGATATTGACTTATACTTTAGCACACCTGTGACTCTTCATTGCAAAGTTAGCTCACGTTCCAATATGTCGCCAAATGGGCTCAATGGAACATCAACACCCAGTACAGTATGTCATGTCACTTCCTCTACAAACGTTCATTAAGTCTCACTCTAATACACATAAAAACACTTTACCTTCGGCGCAGTCTCCTGGACGAACCTTTAGATGAGTAAACTTACATTAACAGAATAAGAGAAAACAGCTTTAGGAATGTGTATGAGCTAGCTTCTCATTCAGCTAAGTTGCTAGCAGATGATAGCGAGGCAGCAACCAGATCTGCTCTTCACTGATGGGACGAAAAAACAGAATAGCTGCCTTTTGATTGGTTGGGAGATCCCGTTATTAGTGACGTCACATTTCTGCGAACAAGTTGGTTGTTTTTTTGGTCAGTTTGCGCTCACAATAGACTGGAATCCCAATTTTGTGAATTTAACATCCGTTTTATAGTGACTGAATTGTGTAAATTGTTGAATTGATACTGTACATTTTTTATAGCAATACATTGCATTGCGATATCATAATTTTATCATTCATTATATTTAACAAATATATATGTCCATTTTAAAATCGTACTGAGTTGCTTTTTGCATGAACAGGCATTTAACGTCAAACCATTTGGGTTAAAGGGCAAGTTTCTGTTGGGAATGCTTCCATAAACATTTGGTGGTACAGGTGTTTAGCGCCCCCTGTGGGCATATGCGTGCAACTACATGCAGACACTATTTTTCAGAATGGACTATCAGCTTGGCTCTGTGTACATCAAACCAAGCGACGCTTTCTGTGACTTAACGTGACGTGTTTACGGTGTGTCAAAAGCTTGTGTACATTTTGTGAGCGACTGAAAAACCGCCTGGGTGTTAGCAAGCGTCGCTAGGCAAAACCTCTGCGCGGGGGACTGAGGCTTTGACTGCAGGGTGGGCAATCAATGCTAATGGATCGTTTTTGTACAAATATTGAATTCATATGCAAAGCAAAAACATATAGCGAATTGACGTGTGCTTGTGCAGCCAACAGTGAGGATGAGGAGCCGCAGTAATTCGGGAGTGAGGCTGGATGGATATGCCAGGCTGGTCCAGGAGACTATCTTGTGCCACCAGGTCAGTCTGCATATGCAGGGTTTGCTTTCACATACATTTAACACCTCAAGTTGAGCTACACTGAATTGTAACCAACATATTGTACAGTTAAATTGGTTATTGATAAATGATAAATGCAGGATGAACCGATTTTTTCGTTTTAATTCATAGAAAAAATATATAATCACAGATTAAGGAACAATGCACAATCCTACAGTGTGCATTTCATGTCTAATGAATGAAAGTATAGGTATAATTCCTAAAATATGCAAATATATCACTTGAAAAGTAAGGTACACATTCACAATCGAATACATTTTATAAAAAAATATTCCTTTTTAGTTGACAGGAGTACAAATTTCTCGAATATGACCTCCATTGGTGGTTCTAAAATCCATCTCAACAAACTACCTCAACCTCTACATTACCAGTAAAAGAAAAACTACAAATATTTATATTCATTTTTTAGGTACAAAGTCCCAGGCTAAAATAATAAACGCCTGTGAAATGTAAAAATGGGTCACAAAACAGAATATAAAGACAATGACAACAACTATGTGGACTCTGGTTTCACTTTCAGGGACTAAGTTTGCATGTTGTCTATTACAGTTCAGTGGGAAGTGCATAGAAACAAACATGGACAAAGGTCACCTCCAGCATAGATTGAGGCCCTAACTGTGTACCTTTATCTACCAGCTCACTTAGTAGAAGCACGTTCAACATGTGTCGAGACCAGCATGGCCACAGTCCACTATTTTGTTACTGTTGAGTGTTTTGTGTTTCTTAAACCATGCTATGAATTATCCTCAGTTCAAATGGAATATTCCCATGTCACTATCATAGCTGTCAGTATTTGCAAAATATGGGAAATGTTTGATAGTGGAGAAAATGCAGAAAATTCCACAAGGAAATACAGCTGAATAGGTGCAGATTCTGGAAGAACTAGAATGTTTTCTGTGCTGGTTATTGTGTGTAGCTGTTCTATCGGAGTCCACAACTCAATACAAAGGGCCAAAAAATGAGCAAAACAGGTCAGCCTTTAACATTCGTGTTGAGAAACAAAATGCTGATCAAAAAAGCCAAAATGAATTTGTTGCTACTTCACCATTTTACTGCTGTGAGCTAATGGGATAATAAACCTTTCAGGGAACTTCCATATCTTCTCTTATGTGGATTAAAGCAGCCGGACATTCATCCATGAGATTCAATTTGACAAATTGAATAACGTGGGTATGTGTGTGTTTCAGAACCCAGTGACGGGGCTGCTGCCTGCCAGCACCCAGAAGAAGGATGCCTGGGTGCGGGATAATGTGTACAGTATTCTAGCTGTGTGGGGGTTGGGCATGGCTTATCGCAAGAATGCAGACCGGGATGAGGACAAGGCCAAAGCCTACGAATTGGAACAGGTGCTTGTTATGGAGAGCTGTACCCTGTCTTTCTGACTCACTTTTAAGGATGTTGGCTTTAATGTTTGTGTTTAATGTATGGCTAATGTACTTCAGTAGGAATAAACACATGTTGTCGGTACCATGACAAAATGAAATATGAATAAAAGTCAGTCTTTAATCTGTGCCTACATTACATAGAATAAAAAAGTCTACTGTTGGAAAACATACATTCTAGTAAAGTAAACGTAAAAGTAAGAGTTTAATGCTGCTTAACCCTTTGCATAAGTGGGTCAAAAATGACCCGGTCAGGTTGTTTTCTTGAAATATCTTCGTAATTAAATTTTTTTTATCATTTCATATTCCAGGTATTCCTCAAAAATCATGTTTTTGATATCATGCCGTTCACATTTTTAACTTACCTTTTATACATTTTAAGAATTTTGTTTTTGTGTTACTACCTCAACCTTCCATAAGTGGGTCAAAAATGACCCGGTCAGGTTGTTTTATTGAAATATCTTCGTACAGAAAATGTTTTATTTCATATTCCAGGTATTCCTCAAAAAAACATGTTTTTGATATCATGCCGATCACATTTTTAACTTATCTTTTATAGATTTTAAGACATTTTTGTTTTTGTGTTACAACCCCAACCTTCCATAAGTGGGTCAAAAATGACCCGGTCAGGTTGTTTTCTTAAATATCTTCGTAATGAAAAATTGTTATCATTTCATATTTCAGGCATTCCTCAAAAAACATGTTTTTTATATCATGCCATTCACATTTTAAACTTATCTTTTTTAGATTTTAAGAAATTTTAGTTTTTGTATTACTACCCCAACCTTCCATAAGTGGGTCAAAAATGACCCGGTCAGGTTGTTTTCTTGAAATATCTTGGTAATGAATTTTTTTTTTATCATTTCATATTCCATGTATTCCTCAAAAAAACATGTTTTTGATGTCATGTCGTTCACACTTTTAACTTATCTTTTATAGATTTTAAAAAAATTTTGTTTTTGTGTTTCCACCCCAATCTTCCATAAGTGGGTCAAAAATGACCCGGTCAGGTTGTTTTCTTCAAATATCTTTGTAATAAAAAATTATCATTTCATATTCCAGGTATTCCTCAAAAAACATATTTTTCATATCATGCCATTCACGTTTTTAACTTACCTTTATGCAACACACAATGGATGCTCAATTGTCTATTGTTGTACGGGGTCATTGATGTAAAAAAGTGAAAAATTAAGATGTTCCTAACGTGAAATCATTCTTGTGTGGTCCTAAATATAATACTAAATATCATACAAGTGATTATTCCTAACCAAAATGGCAAAATTGGCATAAAAAGGCATTGATTCTAGTATGGGTCATTTTTGCCCCACTTATGGACGAGTGTAGGGTCCAGTCACTCATGCATCTAAGGGTTAATGGTGTCTTTTTGTCAGAGTGTGGTCAAACTGATGCAAGGACTTCTACGTTGCATGATGAGGCAGGTAAGGAAGCCATGTCTGTGTTTGCATGACTTCTAAACATAACCCTGATATCTTAATGCCATTTACTGTTGTCCTATAAATAAATATGTGTCTTCAGGTTGCCAAGGTGGAGAAGTTCAAACACACTCAGAGCACCAAGGATTGTTTGCATGCCAAATATGATACTCCCACCTGTGCCACTGTAGTTGGAGACGACCAGTGGGGTCATCTTCAGGTGGATGCCACTTCAATTTATTTACTGATGCTGGCACAGATGACAGCGTCAGGTAGGCAAGTCGCTGTGAGTTTGCATTTTTATAATAATTTGGGCTTCAGTGTTCTCTTGCGTGTACATACAGGTCTTTGTATCATCTCAAACATGGATGAGGTAGCTTTTATCCAAAACCTGGTCTTCTACATAGAGGCTGCATACAAGGTTGCGGTAAGTAAGCATCAGAGATTGGGAAACGAATTTGAAGGATTCAGTTTGAGAGTCATTTGCCCCCTTTTTAGGATTATGGCATGTGGGAGCGAGGTGACAAAACCAATCAGGGCATCCCTGAACTCAATGGTAGCTCTGTCGGAATCGCTAAGGTATTTAAATTAAAATTCAAACTCACACTTGACTTCATTGGGTACATCTGCACAATTTCATGAGATCCAATAAGAGAGAAGATTAATTGTCTTAATGGTCTTCAAGGCAGCTCTTGAGGCTATCGATGAGCTGGATCTTTTTGGTGCCCATGGAGGCCCAAAGTCGGTTATCCATGTTCTTCCTGATGAAGTGGAGCACTGTCAGGTACAATGTGCTTTCTAAACATGTTGAAAGATTACAGGTGTGTGTGTTTGTTCTTCATGTCTCTGCTCTATGTTCTTCAGTCCATTCTGTGCTCCATGCTACCCAGAGCTTCTACTTCCAAGGAGATAGATGCTGGTCTTCTGTCTGTTATTTCTTTCCCTGCCTTTGCAGTGGAGGATGCTGACTTGGTGGCCATCACCAAGTCAGAAATCATCAGCAAATTGCAGGTACCCTTTTAGAACACAAAACTCCCAGTAGCTTTTCTTAACATTTTAAAGCAATTGTTTCACCTATTCTAATAACCTCTGCTTCCATATCAGGGACGATATGGCTGCTGTCGCTTCATTAGGGATGGATATCGTTGTCCTAAAGAGGTCAGAGGCCATGGACTTTTTTTTTTTTTTTTTTACACATCACCTACTGTAATGTAGGTTGTGTAGCTGAGAGACAGGTCTCAATATGATGCATTGCAGTTCTACACCATTTCAAACAATAAATATCCTGTTAAATTCATACCTTAGCTGACATTGTCACTGACTTTTCAACACTGTTCTGTTCTGCTCGGTTGTCATCTTTTCCTCCAGGACCCATCCCGGCTGCATTATGATCCTGCTGAGTTGAAACTGTTTGAGAATATTGAATGTGAGTGGCCGGTGTTCTGGACTTACCTCATTCTTGATGGTATCTTTACAGGAGACCAAGTGCAGGTAAGGTAATGGAGCATCTTTGCCGTATTGATTAGCTGCGGATGTACAATTTGACACAATTTGTTGTGTCCAGGTACAGGAATACCGTGAGGCACTGGAGTCTGTTTTGATCCGAGGAAAAAATGGCATCAAATTACTGCCTGAACTTTATGCTGTACCAATTGACAAGGTACGATGCTGTCATCACCGTGGCAGCATCACATTCTGTTTCTAAGTGGTTTGCTGGTTTAGTCTTGATATCATTTCCTATAATGAAATAAGGTGAATCTTTTTTAAAGGGATTGTAGTTTCACACAGATAGGAGACATGGTGTCTCTGTGTGGAGTTTCCATGTTCTCCTCGTGCATGTGTGGGTTTTCCGGTTTCCTCCCACATTCCAAAAACATGCTAGGTTAATTGGCGACTCCAAATTGTCCATAGGTATGAATGTGAGTGTGAATGGTTGTTTGTCTATATGTGCCCTGTGATTGGCTGGCAACCAGTCCAGGGTGTACACCGCCTCTCGCCCGAAGACAGCTGGGATAGGCTCCAGCACCCCCACGACCCTTGTGAGAAAAAAGCGGTAGAAAATGAATGAATGAATGATGAAAATCCTCTGCATATAATTACAGTGTGTTTTGCATCTAAGGTGTCTTTATAATGTGACAAATGTGAGTCAAGCTTGTGATAAAAATCGAATAATGAGAGTGTATTTTGTGGCAGGTGGACGAGGAGTACAGCAACCCCCACACAGTGGACAGAGTCGCCTTGGGACAGGTACCTCACATGTGGGGACAGTCACTTTACATCCTGGGCTGCCTTCTTGCTGAGGTAGATGATCATATAAGCCACTTACTAACTCAAATATGTACATTCTAAACATATGGTTAAGTTCTACGTTTGTTTGTCTCGAAAGGGCTTTTTGGCACCAGGAGAGATAGATCCTCTCAACAGACGCTTCTCTACCAATTTCAAGCCAGATGTCGTTGTACAAGGTTGGTTTTCAGAAGAAGGTACCGCAAATGTTACTTTGGAGATCCAAATTTATAGAGTATGTCCTGTTTGCGTCAGTTTGTGTCTTAGCAGAATCAGAGGACATCCAGAAGTTGTTGAGTGATCATGGCATCAAGGTCCAGATGTTGTCTGACGTTCACCCTATTAGGGTTCTGCCTGCTCGCATCCTGAGCCATGTCTATGTCCGACTGGGTAATGACTGTAAATGTAATAATGCATGTGGGTGTGTGCTGTTAACTTGGTCTCGTGCCACAGGGAATTGCAAAAAGCTCAAATTAAGTGGGAGGCCTTACAGACATATTGGAGTTTTGGGAACATCCAAGTTTTATGAGATCAGAAACCGCTCTTATATATTCACCCCTCAGGTACTACCATCTTCTTTAAGATAAGTCTAGTTAACTTTTAAATGTGATGCTCACAAGCTTCTCTTCAACTCACAAGTTTCTGGATCAGCATCATTTCTACTTGGCCCTCGACAACCAGATGATTGTGGAAATGCTGCGGACGGAGGTGGCCTACCTCTCCTCCTGCTGGAGAATGACAGGACGGCCCACTCTGACCTTCCCCATCACCCGCAGTATGCTTGGTAAGAGTTTCTTCATTAACTTCATCCAACAAAAAAAATCACTTACAAATTATGGATGTTAAAAGATGCTGTTGTCGAGCTAAAATGAAAAAATAAAATAAAAGTCTCACCAGGGTGGCACTTTAAAAAGCTTTAGATTGGTGCAGCATTTGGGGCGGAATACTTGGCAGGGTGAGATGGGTTTGAGGCTTTTTCGTGAGGAAAAAGTGGTAGAAAATGAATGAATGAATGAATTTTTATGCATTTTTTTTTCTTTACAAATGACATATATAGTATGTGTTTGTCTTTTTTCCTAGTGGAAGACGGCAATGCAGTTGATCCGTGTATCCTGGCAACACTCAGGAAGCTGCAGGATGGCTATTTTGCTGGAGCAAGGTCTGATCCCTCATGTTACACACACGGGGGCCAATTCTGCTGAGTTGTTCTTGTAATATGTCAAACATTTAACGTGAATGTGCCTTAACTTCAGGATGCAGATGTCGGAGCTCTCCAGTCTGCAAAACACTTCCTTCCACACTCGCCTCAGCTTCTTGGATGAAGAGAATGATGACAGCTTGCTTGACGAGGTTAAAGAAGACGATAAAGACTATGGTGAAGAATACAGCAACTGTGAGCCTTTGGGTATGGAATAAGAAGGCAAATATTACAACTGTCATTTCTGTATGAACACTCTGAACGAGTGTATTATGTCATTCCAGATGGCTCAAACAACATGTTTGACCAGTACCTTACTGAGCTTCTCCACAGCACCACCACCCGATGTCATCTTCCTCCTATCCAGAGTGGGCAGCACCACGTGTTCAGTGCTGAACACACCACCAGAGATATCCTGTCCTTTATGGCCCAGGTTCAGGGTCTCCATGTGCCCAGTGAGTTTATTTGCAATGTTCCATTATAGTGCTGTCAAATAAGTCATAAGGCCTAATCATGCTATAAATATTTTCTTGATGTTCAATAGACGGATAACAAATATTTTCAAATGAATTTAAGTTACTTGTTGGGATCGTTTTTGCCTGGTCGTGTCACTTGTCACTAGGCGAAATTCATAGTGGTCAATCATAATGCCCAATAATGTAAATTGGTTTATGCCAGTTGCATCCACCAGGCATTTTCAATGGCAAACTAGGTGCACTGTAAGGATTGTACATGTTTATTCTACACAGGGATTTTGCAATTGCATTGCTGCACTACAGCAGCTAGTTTAGTGTTGGCACTGCCTCCATTAGTAAGCATCATTGGTATTCGTCAGGGAGGGCATCCGGAATATCAAATGTCAAGCCAAAATCAGTATACGGATCAAAAAAATCCACTGTGGCGACTCCGTAATCAGGAAAAAAAAGCCGAAACAAACAAACAAAAGCTATAAATGTATTTATATTATTGAAATATTTTACTATTTTGTTCAACTTGCATGTTGCAAAATTCTGTAAAAATTAAGTCTGGTTACAATACATAATACAATACACAAACAATACAAACAATATCCAGTCCTAATGTGCACATAACGATCAATAAAGCAGAATCAAGCAGTTCAGAAATCTGATATGCTTTTTAATTTAATAATCTACCAGCTGTTATTTCACTAACATTTTAGAAAATATTAGTTTTAAAATATTAATATTTAATATACATTTTTAAACTTTGTCTTTTTTATTTTGTCTTAAAGAATATTTTTTTTTTTAAATCCCAAACATTTTCTTGAAAAAGAAGGGTGATCTTATATTCAGGTTTGTCTATTATAGTGAATACAGGTACCTATTTATGTTTTTCAGAGTCTTCCATGTATCTTCCTGTTACCCCTCTCATGAACAAGCACCGCAAATCTCTCAACCTGCTCGAGGTTCCTCAGCCTGGTCCACATGGACTACAGCACAAAGTAAGTGTTTTTTTTTTTTCAATATGTTTCTGCTGATTTCATCCTGGTGATTTTGCTTGTGCATACCACCTTTTTAACATACATAATTCCCAAGTCTCGCAGTGCTGCTGATCTTCACCTGCCTCGAGATGCCCAGGGCAACACTGACTTTGCATCACTGGTGAGGCAGCTGAAGGAGTGTCCCACTCTGCAGGACCAAGCGGACATTCTATATGTCCTCTATGTGATGAAGTATGGAAAACTAACTCAAGCGTGCATACACTGTTTACCTGTATTTTGCATAACAAGCTGTTTTGTGCTGCTAACCAGAGGAGCTGATTGGCTGGTAGAGCTGTCAGGTCCGGGCCAGGGGGGAGTGAGCGTACGTGCTCTGTTGGAGGAGTTGTATGTACAAGCTGGAGCTTGCAAGGAATGGGGTCTCATCAGATACATTTCTGGAGTACTACGCAAAAGAGTGGAAGTCCTCTCTGAGGTCAGTCCGAGGGAAAAACAAAGTCATTTCAAGACGTAGCCATCATTGTCTCACTCGGGCAATCACTTAGAAGCAACAGTGATCGTCAGTGAACTTTCAATGTTAGTGCAGACATGCCAACATGTACTCATTTATAGTACTCAACATGCAATATGATATGTATGCTCTTCAGTTTGTTGCATTTTACTGATTTCAGATTCAGGTACAGTCCGTACAGTACAGATAAATAAATGCAGCATTTCAAATCTGGGGGACGTGAAAACATTACCGTCACTTAGGGGTGGGGCATGACAGAAAATAATTGCGAACCACTGCAGTAAGATGAGTTGGTATGCTTGAGCAACACGATTAATGCAAACAGACATTAAAGGGGACCTATTATGCTCATTTTTCCACCCTTTGTATTGAGTTGTGGACTCATATAGAGCAGCTACACACAATAACCAGCAGATTTTCCAGAATCTGCACCTATTCCAGCTGTATTTCCTTTCATTTGTGCTTCCCTCCGAAACCGTCTGTTTTAATTTTAATCCACCCATGCCCCGCCTCTGGGCATGCCCACTCCGCTGTGATTGGTCACAAGCCCAAAGTGCTTCCTAACTATGAATGTACCCCACTTTCTCATATAGTGGGTATAGGAAGTGATAATGAAGTGTTTAACACAAGACTACAACATCGTAACTACATTTATAGGTCAGGAAAGTGGAAAAAAGCACAATAGGTCCCCTTTAAGACATGAATGAAATGATGTTTCTCAGTGTGAGTGTGTATGTGTGTCGTTCAGGCCTGCACAGATCTTATTTCTCATCACAAGCAGATAACAGTGGGTCTTCCTCCTGAACCCAGAGAAAGAGTCATCACTGTGTAAGTCGACAGAATTTGTGCCCCAAAGGTGAAATTAATGAAAGACAGCAACGACTTAACTTCTGTGTTTTGCAGTCCTCTTCCTCCTGAGGAACTGAATTGTCTCATCTATGAAGCCAGTGGTCAGGACATCAGTGTTGCTGTGCTTACACAGGTGACTCATGTCATGACATGTTATGGTTTTTCTTCATTTTAAATATACCTTGATCCTACAGGAGATCATGGTCTACTTAGCCATGTATGTGCGCTCCCAGCCTGCCTTGTTTGGAGACATGCTCCGACTCAGAATAGGACTCATCATGCAAGTGATGGCCACTGAGCTGGCTCGCAGCCTGAGATGCTCTGGTAGGAAAAGGAGCCTGCTTCCAATTACAAAGACAACAAAACACTCATTAATTAAAGATGTAATACCTCTACAGGGGAGGAGGCCTCTGAAAGTCTGATGAGCCTGAGTCCTTTTGGCATGAAGAACCTGCTGCATCACATCCTCAGTGGCAAGGAGTTTGGGGTGGAAAAAAGCAGTGAGTGAGAGGCAATCTAGAGTGACTTTATAAAAACAGAAATATTGGACAATTTTGTTCAATTTCACTTAACTTATATAAATATCTTTATAGAGGACCCAATGGCATGATGACCAAAACATGTAGCAATACAAACGTGGACAAATAATAGGGAGCTTCTCACACTAGCTGCACAAATCTTTAGTTACGCCTAATGAGATTAATTAATTCAGAAATTAATTCTGAAGTTCATCCGTCAATTTTTTTCTACCGCTTGTCCTAAATAGGGCCACAGGTGTGATGTTTTTGGGTGATAGGCGGGGTACACCCTGTACTGGTCGCCAGCCAATCAGAGCACATATAGACAAACAACCATTCACACTCACATTCATACCTATGGACAATTTGGAGTCGACAATTAACCTAGCATGTTTTTGGAAACCGGAATATTAATGAGTTCAGTTCATTGAATTATTGGGTCCTGCTGTGTTTGTTGCGTTCCTATGATGTAATTTCTTACCCTTCTGCTTTATAGTGAACAAAGACATATTTTCTGTGTGTATCAGTGCGGCCTATCCAGTCAACAGCCACCAGTCCTGCCATTTCCATCCATGAACTAGGACACACTGGAGCCACCAAAACGGAGCGTTCAGGAATACACAAACTCAAGAGTGAGATCAGACAGGTGTGACGCAGAACATAAATGAATGGGAAATCATAGATTTTAAAGTTAAATGTGACAAATAACTGTGTTTTTTGACTCTGGTTGCAGTTGGATGACTCTCGGCCACTCAGTGTGGGTTTGATAACGTCTAACGTGGTCATATGTAACTTCACCCACATGCTATTTTGACGTGGCATAGTGCACTACAGCTCCATGACCTCTCTCTCTCTCGCTCTCTTTCGTCTGTACGGGATCATTTCAGCTTTTTGTACCCTGCTGGGTCGTCTTTCATTCATCACAGGTCTCGCACGATGCATGAGCTCGTCTCAGGATTTCATGTCATGTGTCGTTCTTGTGCATTTGTACATAGACCCTCAGCGGCGGCTTCTCCACATGCAGCAATGTCACTTCGCCGCGCTCCACGGTAAAACCATTTCACCTCATCTGCTTTAAATCAACTTTTCTCATTTACTCATCTTCCTTCAAAGAGCATATGGTCTAATTTCTACACTAATTTCTGCCACAGCAGCTGGAATTTTAGATTCACTTTTATTAACCCTTATGCCGTTTCTTATTACTGAAAAAAAACAATGTTTCCTGGCATAGAAACAGGAGTTCAGAACATTCAAAGAGAAATTCTCTCATTCCTTGAATTAGTGCTTTTAGGGAATTAAAAAAATGGAGCGATTGATTATGATCTGTAATTAATTCATCGAATTATTTAAATGTATGATCTAATTTCTACACTAATTTCTGCCACAGCATCTGGAATTTTATATTCACTATTATTAACCTTATGCCGTTTCTTATTACTGAAAAAAACAATGTTTCCTGGCATAGAAACAGGAGTTCTGAACATTCAAAGAGAAATTCTCTCATTCCTTGAACTTGTGCTTTATGGGAATTTTAAAAATGGAGCGATTAATTATGATCTGTAATTAATTCATCGAATTAATCTCTGTTTTTAACCACCCAAATCACCTCAAAAATGCAGAGAAAATCACTCAGCTCTAAATCAGTAAAATAACTGATACACTGCAATTAGCCTCATTAATTATTAATACAATATGGACTCTCACAGAGGTGCAGCAGCCCCTCCACCCCGAGTGGGATGTTGTCCCCAGTGGGCTCTGGTGCAGGTGACGGACAGCTGCACTGGGAGGAGAGGCAAGGCCAGTGGCTGAGAAGACGCAGGTTGGATGGTGCTATCAACAGAGTACCGATGGGTTTCTACCAGAAGGTGTGGAAGATCCTGCAGAAGTGTCACGGTCTATCCATTGATGGCTACGTGTTACCCTCTTCTACTACAAGAGAGGTAGCTGTCCGTTCATTTCTAATACAAACTCAACGCAAGATACTTTCTAATGTCTCTGCTTGGATAAACTGTCTGCTCACTTTGTAGATGACAGCAAAAGAAATCAAATTTGCAGTGCAGGTGGAGTCTGTTCTGAACCATGTCCCTCAACCAGAATACAGACAGCTGCTGGTAGAGACTTTGACGGTTCTCGGCCTGGTAGCGGACGTGGATGTTGACAACATTGGTGGCATCATCCATGTGGACCGCATCCTACACATGGCTAACAACCTCTTCCTCAGCGACCAGGTACTGCTATATGACGTAAATCAACATCACATGTTCACTGAATTCTTTCTTCCACTCAACCAGAAATCCCACAGCGCCTGTGAGTATTTCCTGGAAAAGGATCCAGCAACAGGCATCTGCAACTTTTTCTATGATAGCGCCCCCAGTGGCCGCTATGGCACCATGACGTATTTATCCAAAGCTGTGATCACCTACGTCCAGGACTTCCTGCCGACTACCAGCTGCATGATGCAGTGACTGACTCCACTCCCACTGATAATCAATAATCAGTGATATCAGTGATTATTATTATGTATTTTAATTGGGTGCACAAGGCGGAATGTGGGATTTTCTGTAATTTACACAGGGTCAAAATGATACATATATGTTCAAATATTCATTCATTCATTTTCTACCGCTTTTCCTCACGAGGGTCGCGGGGGTGCTGGAGCCTATCCCAGCTGTCTTCGGGCGAGAGGCGATGTACACCCTGGACTGGTCGCCAGCCAATCACAGGGCACATATAGACAAACAACCATTCACACTCACATTCATACCTATGGACAATTTGGAGTCGCCAATTAACCTAGCATGTTTTTGGAATGTGGGAGGAAACTGAAATACCCAGAGAAAACCCATGCATGCATGGGGAGATCATGCAAACTCCACACAGAGATGGCCGAGGGTGGAATTGAATCCTGGTCTCCTAGCTGTGAGGTCTGCGCGCTAACCACTCCCCCGCCGTGCAGCCCATGTTCAAATATATGTCAAGTTATATATATACTGCATATTTGAAACAGTACATATATTTTTGATGTGTAAATTTGAGAAAAATCTCAAATAAATTCAACTTGTGCACCCAATTCTTGCTTTTAAAAATAAATGATCATATTTAATTGATCACTAGTGTGCCACCCTGTATTGGATTGAGTGTTTTGCATGATTGAATTGTGCATATGCTAGTGTTATTGGTGTCAATATAGTGATGCAATTGATTCATCTAAAGTTCTCATGTTTTGTTTTTCATAGTTAACACAAAGACACAAAATTAATTGAGTGGAAGCTGCCACAGTCTTGTGAGCTAGTGCTTAAACATAATAGGAGTTAACTACTATTATTGACTTGTTTTTTCATTGTGGCAAAAATAGTTAACTACACAGATGCAGCAGTGCCAAGTAAATCACAGTAAAAGTATCACAGTGTACTTGTAATACAGGCACACCAAATTACTCTGAAAAGTAATTGACTCAATAAATAAACAGGGTAAAATTTTAACCCCTACGATGGTAGACCCAAAGTTACGCCCTTGACCAAAAGGGAAAGTACACAGCCAGCCCATGTTATGGTATGGTATTTTGTCTCACTCCCTTCCTGCTTTTGCATATTGTAGCTCTACGTAAAACCTCATTAAGGTCCAAATGTGCAAAATGATTATTCTAGCAATTTTTCTACTGTTTTTAAGATTGTGGTCAGGTCTGTATCTATGGACAACTAAGGGCAACAGAACTGGGTTCTATCTAGGCGGCTCTATTTAGGGAGGCCTCACTGGCCTCAATGCCGGGATTCCTCAAAATGGTTTGGGGTGGTCGTGCTAACTGGAGACTCCAAAAAGATTGTGAGCATGGTTGTTTGTCTACGGTCTACCCCAAAATTTTGGGAGTCAGTTAAATTCAGTACTTTGTTTTTTTAAAAATACTGAGTCAGCAGAGTGGTTGAAACATCACATTTAAGTCACTCCCCAAACGTTTGGACATGGCTGTACATGTGCCCAGTAACTGATATAAGTATAGTATAAATGGTAGAAAAATAATTATAAATGAAATAAAGATAGTGGAACATCATAATGAAGCAAAGGACAGCCATACAATCAATCTATGTACAGAAGGCATGATTAAAATGATGATTTATTCCTATATTGGTGAATACACACAAACCACAACAATAAAATGAGTGCAGTGTGTTTTAGTTTCACTATAATGCTGAGGCTTGTTTGTCCATACCTATACTACTATGACTGAACCACTTTTTACTGTTTGCTATCTCATGTAAAGTTATTAATCAAATCCATCATAGCCACAGAATCTGCTCTAGACTTTAGGATATCATCTTAGACATCTTACCCCTTCAGTCTAACTGCACAATCTCAGCTCAAGATATTAAAATCATGCAGAGTTTAACTCAATTATTGCATCTCATTTTATTGTGAAGGCAAACGTTGTCTTTTTTCTGTCCTGTTTGAGTTAGTTTTAAGATTTAAAGAGTGTCCAGCGCCATGTTTCGATTCTGAGTGACAGATTGTTACCTTCTCGCTCTCCCTCTGTTATCTCTGTGTTGATTTTTCCCTTTTGCAAATACTTCTCTCCATCAGTCTTTCCGCTGACAATCTTTGTTGTCCAACTTGTGCACCACTCTGAAGGCCTCCAGGAACTCTGTGAAGTCTATGCTGCCATCCTTGTTGAAGTCAATGCTGCGGGCCAGGTCATCAATGGCGCCATTGGTGATGTCCATCCCCAAGTGAGCGCTGAAAAGGCGCCATGTGTGACGGAACTCTTCGATAGAAATCAGACCTGCACGTGACAACGGCCATGTGATACTCTGATTTTGAGGAACACGTGTTGAAGTGAAGTGCAGTGTTTCTCTACCTGAGTGATCTTTGTCGATAATGTTGAATATGATCTCAATGTCTGTCCTGTATCGGAATAGAGTCTCTGCAAGATTAGGTGTGACCTGAATAGAGTAAGAAAGCAAAGATAATGTCAGTGTTATTTCTTTATCAACAGTACAGGTGGAAAAATGTGTCACATCCCAAAAATGAAAATAGGAATTGGAAAAAATGTGTTGGGCATGCTTAATGTGATATTGTGTTATGTGTATCTTCTGACCTGTAGTTGAAATTCTGCCTTTACAAATAATGAGGGCATAAGTCTGACCTGCGGCAGTGGTATCCCTGGTGCCATATCCTCAAAGCAGGACTTATAGTCCACACGTCCATCTTTTGCCAGGTGAGCTAAATGTGGACGAAGTGTCCTCCATGGCAAGTCCAGCCTCAGGACAGACTCCAACACCTGAGCCCATTCACTGACAGTCACACTCCCTGGAAATGATTTGCTTGGTTTAAAAAAGAAAAACTGTCAATAAATATGAACCCAAAGGACAAGGGCGCTTGAGGCTTACCGGTGGTTTTCTGGTCAAACTGCTGGAAACCTGCAATAAGGTCTGAGCGATGGGCAAACACTTTCTCTTTTAGAGCCCTGAGTGCTGATCCCTCTGCAGCACACACTCTGTGGAAACAAACACATAATTAAACTATTGACTGTTAACCTGTGTGTCCACTGGTCCCATTAAAGTCAAGAACACAATCATAAATGTGACATCGTGCATGTTTTGTTTTGAAAATGCTTTATTCATTCATTTTCTAACACTTATGCTTCCCTGAAAAAAACCTCTGAATTGTACGGCTTATAAAGAAGACATTTGTCATTTCAGAGGTATGTAAGTGTGACCAAGTTACTTCATTATCATGCAGCACATTCAGACACATCGACTCAGATGTTGAATGTTCAGTTGTCCAATCATTTGTCAGTTGTTACTATTTTTGGATTATTTTCAGCATGTAAAACTATAATTATTGTCTATAAAAAGTGTTTTTTTGGGTGTCTGGTATGGATTAATTGGATTATTTTCTTTAGGAAAATTTGCTTTGGTTCGAGTCCTTTCTGGTCGGACCGTCTGGAATAGATTAATGACATGAACCAAGGCGCCACTGTATTGATATTACTTCTACTATTACTAGTACTCGCCTCACTAGCCATTACTGGAGCGTGGATTATTTGGCATTATTTTTGCCTCAACTTCGAGTAGACATTGTTCCAAACAATTTCACACACACAGACACTTGCAGTACCTTTGGGTCAGTGTGAGTTTGCGTGTTGTGCGGCTGACTTGGTACTGGTAGAATCGTGGAACCAGTTCTCTACCCAGTTTGACGTAGGCTCCGCGATTGCTTCCCTCCTCGTAATAGTTGGATGCAGAAAAGATGGTGATAACCTGCAGGTGAGATGTTTAGCTGAAGTATTGCGAGGAGGAGAGAACAAGCGTGCTTTAGCTACCTGTCCGCCATGACACAGCTCGTAACCCTCCTGTTTGCACTCGTGGGATCTGATAATCAGCTGCAGGCCATATTGGAGCAGAAGTCGCCGTGTAACGTCGGGGCCAAAGTAGCAGCCGCCTCCTCTGAATGTGTTTGGGCTGCAGCCTTCTTGGGTTTTGGGGTCACTCCACAGTATATCCACAATCTACCGGAGACAGTAGATCAATAATTGAAGGAGTGCTACATATACAAGCATGCAGTCCAAGCATTTTACCCTCCTCTTACTTGTTTCCATTCCTGCTCTTTCTGAGGGGACAAAGGAGGAGGAACAGAAGACACAGAGTCTACGAAAGGCACTTGGAGGATGTTAACGTTGTACGGCATGCTGGGAGAAGACAGGCATGACCGAGAAGAGAAGCCTGAGGGAGTTCGTGGAGAGCAGAGGGAGGAAGACGATGAAGAAGATGAGGATGAGGAGGAAGAGATGGAAGCAGCGCTATCTTGCCGGTTCAGACCACATCGCCTTTTTCTACTGTGATGCACACAAAACAAAATGTTTTTAGATTTGAAGACATTTTTTGACAGAACCCACATGTGGGTCATTGACTGACCTCTGACTGGGGGTCCTCTGGTTCCTGCAGTAGCTGCGACCACTGCTGGCACGGGAACTGTCTGTGGATCTCATTCTTTTCATCTGTTTGTAAGAATGACCGATGCCCAGTTGCTCCAAACTGTGTCTGGGAAACCTCATGGCAGATTTAATCTAGAAGAGAAAATGTTGTGATTGTTATTCATTTCAATTTCAAACCAACTCCTGTGTCCAGTTTCCACTTAACATACAGAGAACTAACTACAGTAAATGAAACTAATCACTGGTAGAAATAAACTGTATAATAAACTGCACTAATAATAACTATAACTAGTAGAAATGACTAAATTATAAAAATGCAACTACTTGTTCTTCTGCCTAACCTTGTGCCTATCAATGACACCGAGAAAGTCCAGGTCTGTTTGGTCTGATATGCCCCCATGAACAATAAGGACCTTCCCGTCTATCACTGTGGCAACAGGCAGAAGGCTGAAGACATCCTGAAAGAGCTGCAGGATCTCACGCCCATTACTCTGTACGTAAGAAACATCAACATGTTTAATTCCGAAGCTCTGGCCAACTAGTTGATATTATTTTACCATACCTTGTACTTCTGCATGACTTCTTTTGTGAAGCCATACCTGAAAGGAAAAAACAAAAAAACAAAAATTAGTTTTATTTTAAGGTTATAGTTTGTGATGAATCTGTATAAAATGATGTTTTTCTGTGTTTTTAAGTCTTCCTCCAGTTCACCTGAGGTTCATGATGTGGTCCTCATGGTTTCCTCGGTTCAGATGCATATGGTCGGGGTAAAGTAAAAGGTATGCAAACAGGATGACAACCACCTCAATGGACTTTTTCCCTCGGTCCACAAAGTCTCCATTAAACACATATGGTGTCTCAGCAGAAGGGAGGCCGTTCTGTGCGGTATCAAGTCAAATCACCATGTTGTTGTTATCTATAAGGATCTTTATTATTACCTTATAAAATATAAGAAGTAAGTCATCAAGTCGCCCATGAAGATCACCTGCACCAAACAGAAAAAAACAGAAACATGACTGCTTAAAAGGACAGGATAGTAAATGGGGCTTTTTTTTCAGGCATGTTTTAGAATAAGATCAGCAGGAGGAGGAAGGTGTGGGTGAGGACTCAAGTGTCTGATCAAGATGCAAATCAACAACATGTCCTTTCTTGGAAAGCTGTTATTAAGGTGTATTTACAACACCATACCAGACATCAACCATCATTTAACCAGCAGGTATTGGTGTTTTCATGGTCCAATGTGCAAGTGAGCAAGCAGTGATCCCTTACCGCATACTGTAATCTCCTTTGTGTAGGACGTGGACAGGTGGATAATGTTAGGCATCTGTTGGAGTAGCTTCTTGGTCTCGCAGAGTAGCTGCAGCACATATCTGGCATGTAAAGTCTGTGCAAGAGCGATAAGGTCCTACTTAAAAATCGACAGTGGATTAGCAACGTCACTGCATTGTTGTACCTGCTGGTCTTTAAAGGCATTAAGAAGAGCATTTGTGTCCGACACTGAAAGGGGAAACGACAGTCGAGGTCCAGCATATGACTCCGGAATGTGGATGGACTCGTAGCAGGCCTCTCTGTCCAACCAGGGGTCAACCACAGGCTCTAACAGCTGTGAAATCAGATCTAGAAAACACAAGGACATGAATAAGCCAAACACCCTTTTCCAGACGATGAATCAAACATAGTGGCCATTAAAACTGGATGAATTAAAATATTGTGGGCAAAACATGAAGTTAATAGTAATATTCTCCCATGTTGTTTTCCACATTTTAATCCAGATATTGTTAATGAAAACAGAGAGCTAGTTACCGTACATACAAAAATCCTTAGGACTAGATTTAAAATGTGTGGTCATAGATGACTACATTGTATCGTCTCTAAGTGGGATGCAAAATGAGAGATTTCTTAACATTTTTAGTAGTTAGTTTGCATGAAAATGTTAAATATTTCAATCAACTCTGTTGTGCCGCACACAGATGGCGTGTGTCATAAATGTCAACAAGGGTCTTTCCCTTTATTTGGCTTAAAAAAACGACCATTTAGATGATGGGCCACCCTAAGGATTAGCTTTACAAGGGAGCATGAGGCTTTTTAGCTGAATGAGTGGGTCAGTGCACACTTAAGCCGCAGCTGCCTCAGTGCAAAACACAACGATCACATTAGTTGCCCGGCAACGGCGAGTACGCCAAAGGTTTTCCACATCAAAATAAGAGTGCTAATGAAAGTCGTGTTAATTTGATGGACTGAAACATACACATTAAGAGAAATACAAATATAATGTTATAAACCATTTGAATGGCTCACTACGGCTTTTTATACCTGAGCCAAACATAATACAGAACAATACAAATAATGAAGCAGAACAAGTTGATTTCCTAAATTTGTAATTTCAATCAATGAATAATCGATGGAGTGTCCTCTCTTCTCACCTGGTCCATTTCCATTAAGTTGAGTGACGTTGTCTAGCATGAAGCTGAAGAAACTGGAGAGCTGAGGACGGAAGAGCACATAAAAGCTACAGTTGAGCTTAAAAAAGACCACAGAACCTCTGGATCCTCACCTGTAGCTGGTCCTGTTCCCCCGCATATTCAATGGATTGGAAGATGTTCCACGTGTACCTCCGCCTCATCTCCAGTCGGGCCATGTAGCGCCGGTACCAACGTTGGATCAAAACAGCTGCCTTCATAGCTACAGAGGAAGCACCTTCACACATCAATGTTGCAAAAGGGTTGCTTGTAAGATTCCACGTCATTAAGTCTAACAAAGCATCTAACAAATGCTAAATCAACTCTCTGTAATTTGCATTGCATATCATTAGAGTTTGTACCACTTATCATGCATCTTGTAAGGTGGCATATTGTCCATCCATCCATTTTCTATACTGCTTATCCTCACAAGGGTCGTGAGCACGCTGGAGCCTATCCCAGCTGTCTTCGCGAAAGGCGGGGCACACCCTGGACTGGTCGCCAGCCAATCACAAGGCACATATAGACAAACAACCATTCACACTCACATTCATACCTATGGACAATTTGGAGTCACCAATTAACCCACATATTGTATTATTTTAAATAGCCTAGTTTGATGCTAACTGACTTTTAGAAATGAACATGGTCTTACTCAGTGCCGGGCTGGGAGTTTTTGCATCTGTGTGAAGAAAAACACACGTGTTAATTGATTGTGCAAAGTGACATAAACACACATCGACAAAGAGGGGGAGTGTTAACAAGACACGAGGGAGGACATGAGAAACATGGGGGACTGGAAAAAGCATGGAAATTAAAAAACCTTCAAGAGAAACAACAGTCATTAAAAAGAAAGACGCAAGCGATCAGAGCTATCTGTCAGAAATGTAATCGTCTGTGTGTGTTTGTGTGCAACAACAACGAGCTAAAGTTGCCACAGCAAATCAACCTCCTCCATCCAACCCTGTCTTCTGCATCTGTCTCTCTCACACCAACTACCCTCATGTCCTCCTTCACTACATCCATGAACCTCCTCTTTGGTCTTCCTCTACGCCTCCTACCTGGCAGCTGTAAAAGCAGCATCCTTCTACCAATATATTCACTATCTCTCCTCTGGACACGTCCCAACCATCTCAGTCTGGCCTCTCTGACTTTATCTCAAAGGCCTCTGACATGTAATGTCCCATTGATATACTCCTTCCTGATCCTATCCATCCTGGTCACTCTCAGAATTACTGTATTTTCCGGACTGTAAGTTGCACTTTTTTTTTCATAGGTTGTAAATAAATTACCCGCAAAAAATGCGACTTATACTCCAGTGCGAGTTATGTATGTTTATTTCTACCTAATTATGCATTTTTGGCCTTGTGCGACTTATACTCCAGAGCAACTTATAGTCCAGAAAATACAGTAATTCACTGAAAAATGTGAGGAAAAACTCTTTATTTGGATCCCATGCATTGAAATTAGAGTGTGGCTCCATAATTAGAGTAACATAAAGTCCTATTCAGGTTAACTGTGTGTCATTTTTATCATGCTTAAAAATACTTTTTTTCCCTGCTAGAATGTTGAAGGAGACATTAAAAGCCATAATATGGGTAAAATATTATGGCATTCCGAAAAAATCATAATTGCACCCACATGATCCAACTAGTCACGAGGGGACAAATTTATTGTCATGACAAGCTGTGATATGAACAGGTGCAGTGACGTGCAGTCAGGGGAGGCAGAGCCTGTCATGATGAAAATAAACTCAAACATGATAACATAAGTGTCAGCATTGAGCTATATTATAAATATATTTTCTGTATAATTAACATTTTCATCAGTAAAACTGCACACTCCCTGATCAAATACCAGGCAGAAACCTATGAAGCTGTTGCAAGTGTCTCTTCTCGGCTAAGTGCGCAAGCCTTGCCTACCAGCTGAGTGCACACAGCGAGAGCACTGAGTTGACTCATGAAATATATTTTAATAAGATTTTTCATTAAGGAATGAATGAATGAAGCTGACTGCCAAGATGGCGAAATATATACCCAAGGTCACCAGAAGGTAATCTTTTACAACAAAGTATCAGAACCTTTGCTGGAGAAGGATAGGGTGCATGTGCTTCATATACAAAAGTTAAGATGTGCTTCAGTTAATACAAAAACAAATTAGACACAGTATTTCTAAGTAAGTATTGAAAGTAAGCAAGATTCTGTTTTTATGTATGAAGTGATTGTACCCTTTTGTGTAAAGCACTATGAATTGCCTTGTGTATGAATTGTGGTCTGTAAATAAACTTGCCTGCCATTGTACTGCAAAAACATTGCTTTTAGACATTCCGTGTTGTCGTGTTCATTGTATTCTTCAGGTAACATACAGCCATTACAAATTAACCATGACTGTAGACTCAAAGTTGTCACAAAACCAGTGTACCTCTCTCAATTCTTGGCATTTGTGTCTCTATGGCAACAGAGGCACCGCATCCCATGATGACCAGTGAGCAGGCCCAGAAGTCACATGAATGGAAAAAGTAGTTCACATCTGATGTGTGGCATGAGACATCTATGGGGAGACCAGCGCACTCATGACAGCACTGAAAGAGAAAGGGATCACTGAATGACAAATGTAGACTTATGAATTAAAAACAATAATTAAGAATAATTAAAAACAAGTTATTTACACACATCAGCTTTGACTTTGGAAAACGGTGATAGACATTTTGCCTTGTTTCTGATATTAAACCACTTGGTTGGTTGACATTGATTTGGTCCATCTACGGCCTAAGTGATTACTCGGTTAATCAAAACAACAAGCTTCAGATTAATTGACTAAGAAAATAAATGTTAGTTAATTGGAATATATATTCATTCATTCTCTATACAGCTTGTCCGCAATAGGGTGGAGGGGGTATGTCCACATCTTGAAATCTTGAATTAACATGCTTTAATTTTAAAACAGAGAACACCTCCAGCATACCCGGTATAGAAAATGGCAAAGATTCTTCAACTCAACACAATAAAACAAACAAGATACAAGGCTCCTTCGTCACCATAACACCTTAAATTTGTCACAACCTGCAGGTGGGAATTCTCCTGTCCATATGTCAATATCTGCTAACGACTCATGTGAACAAGGCCATTTTAAAAATAATTGCAATGTACTTCCACATCAGAGAGGAATTTTCCAAGCCATGCGGAATAAATACAAGCAATTAACACATTACTTCTACCTGACAATACACACACACACACACACACACACACACACACACACACACACACACGGTAAATGAAAGTGGATGCTCTTACCTGCACAATGATTACGAGTCACATATATATGGAACATAAGATCTAGGTGCTTGAATCCAACCTGCGTCAGAACTTTGGAGCAGTTGTCGTTTGGATGCCCTGTCATTGCTGCCGTGGTGTTTTTATTTGATGCTGCGGGCTAAGAGGAAGAAGATGAGAGGAGGAGATGAGGGCGTCGAGGAGGCGGAGGGATCATCAGGTGGGATTTTAAGACCCACGTCAGGATTGCTATTCTATTGCCATATCGTCTAATGCTGTGTCCTGAAAATAAATATTTAGGATAGAAGTCGGTTTTGTGACATATCTGGGAGTTCATAAGACAATTTTCATGAAATAAAAAAGTGTCTACGTACCCGCAAGATGGTGCTATTTTTCTTTCTTTTCGATATCCTTCGTATAAAATAGTATCCACGTCGAATTATAGTTTTTGGAGAGCTGTTTTTAAGTACTGGGTTCCATTCTTACTTCCTGTTCCGGTCGAGTCAGGGCGGTATACTCCTTGTTCATTCAAACAGGAAGCTAGGCGTGGCTATTATGGGACTTTTTTTTCCATTGGCCTATCCTACCTGGCAACAAACGAATTAGCGTTATGATGTATACAATTTGATTGGCTAATCACTTCATGTGGTAAGATGTAGTATGTAGGCTAATATTCCCTACACCATTTAATTGGAAGTTATTTACCAACTACTCCGGCACACTTAACACAACCCTTTTTATCTTAACTTGAAATTAATTGCTTAATACGTTTTGTAGTACTTTCGGATCAGCAAAATCAAAGTCATTGCAGGGATTGGGTCTTTAGCATTTCAGCTAGTAACTTCGCAAGTTAGGTCACATCTGTATAGATTTTCAAAAGGCTGTGAATTTAGTAAAAATCTCAAAAATACCTTGTTAGTTAAAATATACTCTTTAATATTAAAACATTAAAAATTTTTGCACTCCAAATCGAATACTTCATGCAGCAGCTTGGCTGTGACTCCTGCGTTGAATCAATGAGACGGCAGCGTTTATCTCCTGCACTGTGATTACTTTTCGTCGATTTCTTCTCGAGAGTCTCGAGGCCTCCAGGCTCACCAGTCTGAGCAGAAGTCGTCTAGGGAAACTGTGATCACCGACCAGGAAGTCTAGACCTCCTCTTCCAGTTGGACTGACCTAAATTTCAACAAAGTACTGTTAAAACACCACCTCTTTATTTCCCCTGGTGCATTTCTGCATCTCTCACCTCTTTATGAGCTTTGTAGAGGAAAGTGGAGCGAGTATGACACCGTCTTTTCTTGCATGCTGCTGGAATAGGAGCCTTCATTGTCCTGGGTTAGTCGTATCTAGAACTGTGAGTTCTAGCAATGTTTCCGGATGCCGAGGAGAGCTTAGGTGAAAGTGACATCAAGTGTGTTAGACAGAGCCAGTGATAAAGGTGTTTTAATGAGCCACAGCTTTTTCTAATGAGACTTAATCACACTCACACACCCAGCTTTGACTGCCTGGCAACAGCATACACAAGCTTCTGGATAGGTAAGTATTCAAATCAAAGTATATACTCAAGTCTATTAGAAGTGTGTGTCAGCCAACGTATAGATAAATATACATGTACAAATTTCACATCATGTAGAAGGCTTTATATTTACATCTACATAAAGATGCAGATCCATGTGTATATTCATTCATTCATTCATTCATTCATTTTCTACCGCTTATCCTCATGAGGGTCGTGGGGGTGCTGGAGCCTATCCCAGCTGTCTTCAGGCGAGAGGCGGGGTACACCCTGGACTGGTCGCCAGCCAATCACAGGGCACATATAGACAAACAACCATTCACACTCACATTCATACCTATGGACAATATGGAGTCGCCAATTAACCTAGCATGATTTTGGAATGTGGGAGGAAACCGGAGTACCCGGAGAAAACCCACGTATGCACTGGGAGAACATGCAAACTCCACACATGGAATTGAATCCTGGTCTCCTTGCTGTGTGGCCTGCGCGCTAACCACTCGTCTCCCGTGCAGCTCCATGTGTATATTTACAATTTATATTGTGACAAATATTCCACATTATCCCCAATTACCCAATTAAGAATGCTGAAATCTTAATGACAAAATGTAGGCATTTCATTAGTATCCATGGAAAAGCATGTGTCATCAAATTGTTTTATTTTTATTTGACAGATAGGAAAACATTCATCTAAATTTGTACGAGGTTGGTCTTTATTAGCGCGTACTATTTGATGCTGCGACATTTTGCGGTGGTTTGGTCTTGGCTGCGTGATTCAGATCACCATTTTATATGATTTGCTAACATTCATTCATTCATTCATTTTCTACCGCTTTTCCTCACGAGGGTCGCGGGGGTGCTGGAGCCTATCCCAGCTGTCTTCGGGCGAGAGGCGGGATACACCCTGGACTGGTCGCCAGCCAATCACAGGGCACATATAGACAAACAACCATTCACACTCACATTCATACCTATGGACAATTTGGAGTCGCCAATTAACCTAGCATGTTTTTGGAATGTGGGAGGAAACCGGAGTACCCGGAGAAAACCCACGCATGCACGGGGAGAACATGAAAACTCCACACAGAGATGGCCGAGGGTGGAATTGAACCCTGGTCTCCTAGCTGTGAGGTCTGCGCACTAACCACTAGACCGCCCTGCCGCCAGGTAGTGCAAAAAAAAAAAAAAATAAATAAATAAAAAAGAGTTAAAAAAGAAAGAGTTAATTATAGGGAAGTCTGTCCTCACTTCTAAATCAATGACTTCCACATCCAAAGAATGTTTCAGCAACATATTTCATTTGATTGGATTTATATTGTAGTATTATAATAACTTACCAACATGAAAACACACAAATACATCCATACATACCACTAACCATGTCTTATTTTTTAGTAGCTTCCCATGGTGTCCAAACAGCTGTAGGAGGGGCTTTGTCAGATAAGGATGGCATTAGGTTGGGCCGTGCGTGTCCTGTGGATTATTATAATCCAGACTTAGTATCGCTGCTGGTTTGGTTGCTCCTTCTATGGTGAGTCCTGTGTGGAGGCTGCAAGATGGCTCTCAACGTGCGTCCTGTACTGCCTGCCCTGCTTCTTCTGGCAGCTCACGGTAGGATTTCAGCCTTTTGAGTTGAGATGCCAGAATTGATTCATACCATGTGAAAATGAGCATCTTTTGTCTGTGTTTATTTCATTGACTTTAATGTATTTACACTGACAGACTGATGCACAGATTTTGTTTGCAGCCACAAGCCAATAATGCATACTAACTGCCTTTTATTGTCATCTGTGCCTCACTATGTGCCTGGACATTTGCTTTGCTCTCTACCCATCTGTCTGAAAAGTGATCCTCAGCCATGCTCAAGAGGTAAGAAAAAACACGATAAAGCAGCATAAAAATGCTATTTTATGGACAAAAGTTGACTTCACATGAGATACCCCTTATAGTGCAGTATCAGTATGTTTATTATTATGGTCCTACTTTGCAGTGGTATTGAACTGCAACTGAGATGTGTAGTTCTGCAGTCGCAATAACAAGAATATTGTTAAAGAAGTACCTCAGTGGTCCAGAATTACCATTATCATCATCCAACATTTGATGCCTTTGTCTATGAAAACATTATTTGTGTTGACTTAAGGTGTATGTATCTGAGGCGTGGACCAGCAAGTCTTGCAAATGTGACTGTGACGGAGGAGTGTCACCAACGGAGTTCTCCTCCATCGGATCCTCCTCAGTGCGTGGAGTGGATTGTATGCCAGGTAAAAACCAACAAAGACCAAATTGTCACCTCAGAGAAGACCTTAGATACGTGAACATCATTTTTCCATCTAGTAACAATGGAGAAATATCCACTTCCAACATGATTATGATGATAAAATCAACAATTGCATCAACCAAGGTGATGTCTATTTATACATGTGCATGCATGAATGCAAAAAAAACAACAACAACCCAGATTTGACACTGCAGGGTGAAAGCGCACCCATGGAGAGCAAATGTGGACCTGCATGCAATAATTGCATTTACATCCCCACCAAGGCAGTACAATTGTTTGCATTTATTATTTCAACAAAGACTTGAGCATATATTCTTTAGTGACACATTATGCCTTGTCAGGAACTAATTATCACCACCCCATGGGCTAAGCGAGGAACAAAGACGGTTGAAGGTCACTTGAAGTTCTTCCAAGTTCTTCTAATGCAATATATTTCTTTCTTGTCATATGCTTCCAAGTCACTGGCTTTGCTCTTATGTAAGGACTTACAGTTCCTCCACAGATTCCTCCAGAGCTGCTACTCAGTGCTTTGTAATACTGGGATTAGGTAGGATGCTACCCGGCGCCAGATCAGCTTAAAGCAGTAGTAAACACAACTGCAGTGTGTTGGCTCTCACTAAGGAACACATGTCCTTCCTCGGGGGTGTCCAAAGCAATCTTCTCAAAGAAATGACTCTCATCTCACGTATTTACTTAGAATGAGTATTCATGCAAGGACTGAGTGGTGGGTTGTTTATTTTTGGTCATGGACCTGCGTGACCAGAGCTAAAGCTGCAGAGGGGAGAGCAGAGCCATCTGTCCACTTGCAAAGCAACACTAATGGCCATGACTGATCTCTCTACATTGGAGAATTAAAAGTGCAGGCTTTTAGGATGACATGTTGGCTCACTGTGGCCTTTTGGTAATTTAAAAGGGGGATAGGACCAATGTGTTTGATTCAGGGGGACCCGATGCTGAGGTTATGAATGAAAATATAGAATGAGACTTGGACATTTTAATTTGTATACGTATACGTTTGCTGCTTCTTCCTCAATGTGGAGTTGCGGGGTCCTAACGTCTGTTAGTTAGCAGAGGGCATGGTGTGTCAAAACTTTTTCCACATCCTGCTTCATCCCAAAAAATAAAAGTACACAGAGCCACTTTGATATATTTTTTTAAAGCATATCAAGAAAAAAAAATGGATTTCGGCTTTGTGATATCAGAGGAAAAGTTCTTAGTATCAACTATTTTTTGCTGTTATTTTCTCGTAATTATGACTTTATTCCAATCACAGTAGATTTTCTGTTGTTTTTTTTCCCCACCTATCGAAGTTTTCTTTCTTTTTTTAGTGGTTGTAATATGACTTTATTCAGATAATATTTTCACCTCATTCTCATAATGTTATAAATTTTTGTCCAGGCTAATTTTTTTTAAAAAACAACAACAACTTGTTTTGTTTCTCATTATATGACTTTATAAAAAAAATGTATTTTTGACTCAGGTCACCCTAAGTTATCAGAACTCCCAAAATCTATAATAGATATAGTAAAATTTCCACAATTAAATAAACAATTTTACATTGCATACTAGACTTGTTGTTTACTATGTTGTATAATATACTTGACATAACTTGTATAGTAGAACAGATAAATATATGATACAATTATGTATCAACTATCATATTCAGTACTCTTCTTCTTTCTTTTAGCTTGTAAAAGGCTCATATTAACTGGCTCATATTGGTACAGGAGTGTCCAAAGTGCAGATAGGGGGCCATTTACATTACGCCCACGTTACATACATAAGTATGTATGTTACAAATGTAAGTGCAATTAGCTAAAACAAAACAACACGATAAATGAACAGTAAAACTGTAAACAGTAAGTATTAAGAAAAAATATAAGTAAAAATAAAGTCCTAATATTAGGAAAAATTAAAGGGAAAGAGTCATAGTAACACATACTTTAGATGCAGGCTGCTTTTTTCTTTAAATATATATAAAGTCTCAGTATATGTATATACATAAGTTGTTTTGTGGCCCCTTATGTATTTTCGGTATACGATAAATCTGTTTTTGTTTGACCTTGTTGCAGAGTGTCCGTACCACAAGCCTCTGGGCTTTGAGGCCGGATCAGTGAGTCCAGATCAGATCACCTGTTCCAACCAGGACCAGTACAGCGGATGGTTCTCCTCTTGGCTCCCAAACAAGGCACGACTCAACAGTCAAGGCTTTGGGTAGGCAGCGCTTTACAGAACACTTTACACAATAACAAGAAGTGAACCATGTACATTATGAATAATTCATTGTCTTTGTGTTCCAGATGTGCATGGCTCTCCAAGTTCCAAGACAGTAGCCAATGGCTGCAGATTGACCTGACGGAGGTGATGGTGATCTCAGGGATACTCACTCAGGGCCGCTGTGATGCCGATGAGTGGGTCACCAAGTACAGCGTCCAGTATCGCACCGATGAAAAACTCAACTGGATCTACTACAAGGACCAAACTGGGAACAACAGGGTAAAGTTAAACAATTAGCAAGCATATAGTAGTGACATTTTGGGAAAAATTATGTTCAAAAATAATAATGCTCTATAATAATGCTCTTGTTATTGTGGTACAGTACAGTAATGCCTTGTTTGTCACGGTTAATTGGGTCCAGAACCAACCATGATAAATTAATTTCTGTGAAGAAGGATTCCTTATTGACTTCAGGCGAGAGGCAGGGTACACCCTGGACTGGTCGCTAGCCAATCACAGAGCACATATAGACAAACAACCATTCACACTCACATTCACACGTGTAAACACACGTAGTGAACATACAAACTCCACATAGAGATATTCCAACGGAAATACGATCCCACAATCTTTTGACTGTGAGGCCAACATGTGTATCGCTAGACTGGAGTCAAAAACCTACATGGCCTTGTGTGAAAAAAGTGATTGCCCCCCCTGTTAAAACATACCAAACTGTGGTTTCTCATACTTGAGTTAAAGTGGAAAAGATTATAAAGCCATTTCTGAAGATTTGGGACTCCAGCAAACCACAGTGAGAACCATTATCCACAAATAGGAAAAACATGGAACAGCGGTGAACCTTCCAGGAGTGGCCAGCCAACCAAAATTACCACAAGAGTGCAGCAAAGACTCATCCAAGGGGGTCACAAAAGACCCCACAACAACATCCAAAGAACTTCAGTTAAGGTCAATGTTTATGGAAGACACTGGGCAAAAACAGCCTGTATGGTAGAGTTCCAAGATGAAAACCACTGCTGAAAAAAAGCAAAAAAACACTACGGCTTGTCTCAATTTTGCCAGAAAACATTTTGATGACCCCAAAGACTTTTGGGAAAATACTCTGACATCATACTTACAGTAAAATATGGTGGTAGTAGTGTCATGGTCTGGGGATGTTTTGCTGCTTCAGGACCTGGAAGACTTGCTGTGATAAATGGAACCATGGATTCTGTTGTCCACCAAAAAAATCCTAATGGATAATGTCCAGCCTCTTAGATTTATGTAGGTGGCAATCTTTTTCACACAGGGCCATGTAGGTTTTGATTTGTTTTGTTAATAATAAATAATAATAATAATAATACATTTATATTTGTATAGCGCTTTTCAAAATACTCAAAGACACTTTACAGAAGAATGGAGTTGAATAAAGCAAGTAAACAGAATAGAAGACACACCAAAATACAACATTCATTGGTTAATAAATTGTTAACTTTAATAATAGAAATTTTCATTTAAAACCTCCTTTTTGGTTTCAGTTGTGTTTCAGTTGTGTTGACTAATATTTAAATTTGTTGTGACAAAAAAAAATAAGAAGGAAGGGGATACTCACTTTTTCACACCACTGTGCATGTATCTAATTTCTTTCCCTAGGTGTTCTACGGGAACTCCGACCGTTCATCATCTGTACAAAACCTGTTGCGGCCACCCATCGTGGCACGCTACATCCGCATCCTTCCTCTCGGATGGCACACACGCATTGCCCTGCGCCTGGAGCTGCTGCTCTGCATGAACAAATGTGCCTGAACCTGTCTTCCTGTTCTCCTTGAGGCCTTGACCTTTACCCTCCATCACCATCAGTGTGTATTTATTTGTTTCATTATTTGCACCCTTCCACCCGTGTCGTGTGAGCTGAGACTGAAATGTTATATTTCAAACCTTTTTTTTTTCCACTGGAAATGCTGACTATAGTTGGAATGAATTTGATGTTTGATATGCAAAGCAAGCTTGCATTATCTGCTCTCTCCATTGTCTCACACTGGCTGCTTTCATTTTCTCATTAGTTCTCAATGGATTGTTACATTTGCACTGAAATGGCATAAACTCAAAGCAATAATTAGTTGTGGAGAAGGAGAGCGAGCGTTGCTATGGAAGGCTGATCCAGAACGTGTGTTTCATGTTTGACAGCACATTGCTTCTTTACAAACACAATGGGATTTCACTAAGCTTCCCTCACCTTACTCTTACCTTACTTACTGTTAGTCATTTCAATGTAAATTTAATTTTACTTAAAAAACGTGTTGCCATATTTGCTCCTAATGAAGATCCTATTTTACTGTAGCATATTTTCCGACATTTATAAAAAATAATTAGTGCGATTTCACTTTGTTTCTCCTTGTTTTTATTCCTGTAGTATATGTTGTGTATTGCTTTGGCTCTGTACTCATCTATTTTGACGTTAAAACAATAAATTACCAATAAATTATTTCTGTGAAATGCGTTTTTTTCTACTATTAGGACACAACAAACATGAACAATGAAAAAAAATGTACAGTTTTATTATGAGACTCTATCATTTTAGTGTAGAATGGTCAGTATAGATACACTCTATTTCTATATACACCTTGGAACAAGTGAATCAAATACTGTAAATGAAAACAAAGAACTACAGTTTTAGGAAACACATTCATAGTTCAGAGCAGGAAAAAAAAACATGTAAGAATGTATGTGAAGTGTGGGGGGGGGTTAAGCCTCCATTTTATTTGATCTCAATAAGCAAACATAAGGCTTCAGGCAAGGCAAACGATGTCCACGTTTGACATGTAAGCAAAAACTGAATACAATCAGTGCTTTGCATAAAAACACAACATGAGGCAGTTTGAGAGGCAACTCAACGACAAATTGATCTTAAATGTGGACCCTTAATCATAGTCTATACCTCTTTACTATGTTTAGCTCCCATTACTCTGATTTGACTGGTCTACTGTAAACGGTCTACATCACTTTCTCAATCATATTGCTTTCATTCAGCCGAGTAGCTAGATGTTGGAGTTGGTTTATTTCTTTTATAACATTTTGTTTGTGAGCCCGATAGACAAAAATGGGATTTTCAAATCAGGAATAGGTGCTTGAATTCAAAAATCATTCATTCATTTTCTATATCGCCTGTCATCACGAGGATCGCGGGCATGCTGGAGTCTATCCCAGCTACGGGTGAGAGGCGGGGTACACCCTGGACTGGTCGCCAGCCAATCACAGGGCACATATAGACAAACAACCATTCACACTCACATTCATACCGATGGAAAAATTGGAGCAATGAGAATTAAATTAGACGAATTAAAAAAAAAAACGATTTCTTTAGAGCCAATCTAGTTAGTATGGACTCAACAGCGCCTCTGCTGGTTGCAGTCAAGTTGTGCACTTCACATTACTTTCAGTGATATTGCACCAATATCAGGGTGCTTAGCAATAAATTGATTATGCCCATCTCTAGTACAAAGATACAAATTATATCTATCTATCTATCTTGACTATATAGGGCTTTCGGGGGAAATTTCAAGGTAAATCTAAAATGTGCACCAACCTTTACATGTGAATTTAATATAACCTACTCCAATGCACATGTTCCACTATTTAATGTTTCAGTATTTTTGGACCCAAAATGCACACGTTGTAAAAGTGTCTCTCAGTGACTCTTCCAGTCAATAGCTACTTATGACACTCATGCAGTGACACTAAGATCGATGTGGCTCCTTCCCTATCAATACATCCTGTGTGAAACTGTGCAATGGTGAAGTACTGTTGTAGGTGTTGTCGTGGTTTCATGATTTCAAACTGTGAAGAGCATAATGAAGAGGACTGTTTATTCATTCATTCATTCATTTTCTACCGCTTTTCCTCACAAGGGTCGCGGGGGTGCTGGAGCCTATCCCAGCTGTCTTTGGGCGAGAGGCGGGGTACACCCTGGACTGGTCGCCAGCCAATGAGGACTGTTTTAATTAAGTTAATCGGTCAATGTTACTGTGCATTTTAGTTTAATCCTGAAATTTCCCTCCGAAAGACTTAAGTCATGTAATTCATAATATATAAACGATCCCTGATTATGACTTGGGTGTCAAAATAATTCATATACTGTAAGGTAAACGGGGGCAACCAATTAGTAGTAAATAAAAATAACCTTGTTCCATCATTTTTAGGGGTCAGAAATGAAAACATGAAATATCAGCAACATGCATGAGAATGTTAAGTTTGAGGTATTGATTTGAGGTTGGAGTCATTCATATTTTTGGTCTTTTCAGGGGCTTGCTTCACAAAACATCTGACAATTTTTGACAAGACATTTAACATGGCAGATGAGATATGCCTTGCCTTGTAAAACAATGCCTGTGGTTCATTTCTAGGTGTGAACTTTTCACAATAACAAATCCTTCATGCCTTCTACTTGTGAACAAAAATGGACGTAGCAGCAAGGAGTAAGGAGAGCTGTTGTCTTTTGTCCCCGAGAGAGAGAGAGAGAGAGAGAGAGAGAGAGAGAGAGACAGGCTGACAAGTTGCTCAAAATGCTTTCAACTGCTGGACAGATATATTCTTGAATGAGAGGTCTAATATCACATTTGAATTCCTATTGGGTAATCATTATATGTCTATATTTCTTTACATATCTAGGAAAGAAACACAAATTAAAAATAAATAATAAATAAAATTCTGTTAATAGCATATCAAATTGAACAAAAAGACATTCACCATTGAAATAATCTTTGTATTGTCAACAGCACGTACATATGTACCTATTTATGTCTCTGTGTCAAACTAAAGCTCTTGTAATTACACATTTATTCTATATATCCTTATAATATTCCCATATAGACTACATACTGTGTCATTTATAGCTTATATCCTTGAATTTAAAACAATAACTTATGTTGATATAAATCTTTTTTTCTTTCTCTCTTATCAAATATGTGAAAAAAACATGGTTTTGCTTTCATGGCCACCCAGTAAGAGGAGGCGGTCTGATGTGCTGCAGAGACTTGTGTTCTGTGACCAGTAGATGGCAGCAGAAGGAAGCAGCATTTCCTCCTCTAGACAGAAGCTCATCCCTGTCAGTCAGTGATGCGTATGCATCAAGTAGTCATCCGCCGGATGAGTGGATTCCATCCTGTGCAAGAGGCTTTCATGTAAACTGCAACTAAAGTGAGATGACCTTCTTTATCGGGCAAATGCTTCCACGATGGAGGTGGTGCAGTTTGAGGTGAGTGTTTTTTAGAGGGCAGTCTCCTTCAGGTCATTGAGGTTTGGCATTCTGGTGCGGGAGGCACGGGTAAAAGTGGGTCCGTTTTGCCCCGGTTTGATGCCCAGCTGTTCGGCTGTGAACTGAGCGCCCTCGGCTCGCTGCAACGCTGACACGTGCCAGGCCGACTCCAGCTGTCCCGGCAGTGGGTAGCTGGCCTTGCGGCTCTTGGCCTGGGAGGAGCTACTCACCCCGGAGTGACCGCGGCTCTCTGCATGACCTCGACCTTCAGAGTAGGCCGCTTTGGAGGAGGGCTGAGGGGGGTTGGGGAGAGGAGCTTGGAAGCGCAGGTCTGGAGGAGGAGCAGGAGGTTGCCCTTGGTTTGAGGAGGAAGGGGAGAGGTGAAGGAGCCTACGAAGTGACTTCAGTGGTTGGCTCTGGTAGAGAGAGAAAGTAGGCGCAAGACTTGAGTTAGCTTCACACAAAGTAGTACACATCACATCAACGCGTCATGGTCCCATTTAGCTGCAGTAGTGTTTCATCCCTGAGGGATGCCATTGGACAAGAGGATACGGGAGTTTGGGTTTATGGGAAAGAGACAAAATGAGACTTTTACATGACTTTTAGGAAAGTATATTGAAAAAATATTTAAAATATACGTATGACAATTTATTGTCTTTTGCACTCTGTGTGTATGCTACCAGTCCCGCCTCCACCCAAACGCGACAAAGAAACTGTATGACAGACAAAATGGTTCATGCCATCGTTCTATGGAGGTGTTGGAACCAGCACCAGAGTTCCTGCCTGCTTGGAGGCAAATTATATCCATCTGAACAAGATACAGGAAACTTTTACTTTTAGTTCTGCTGGACCTGAGCACACAGCCTTTGACACAGTTTACCATGTGATCTTATTACAGAGGTTAGAAAACTGATTGGGAATCTATGGTACTGCTCTAAACTGGTTCAAGTCCTATCTGAAGAAGAGGAAGTACGTTGTTGGAATTGTTAACTGAGTTTCAGAACAAATGGCTATGATTAGTGGGGTTCCCCAGGGGTCAACCCTGGGACTCCTATTGTTGAATTTGTACATGCTTCCTTTAGTTGTGTCCTAACACGACTATGCACTAACACTGTGACCTATGTGTCACTGCATGGTCCTGTATGATTTACTGCATCAAACAGATCAGTGTGGGTGCAAAACAACTTCATCAAAACTGAAATCATTGTCTTTGGCCCACAGAAACAACGAGAAAGTGTTATTAGTCACCTTGAGACTTTTTCTCTAAAACCTCAACATCAGGTTTGAAATCTAGTAATAATGGACTCAGACCTGAACTTAAATCAATACATTAAATCAATAACATCAATATCAGTTTTTTATAGGTGTTTATATGACCATATCAGTCCAGTACACTGGTCTCTGCACTGGCTTACTGTGGCTCAGAGATTCGACTTTAAAACAGCTCATGTCTCATGACAAAGTATATCTCTAACATATGAGAGCTACAAAACCATCTCAAGCTCTGAGAGGATCAGGTAGTTAACTTTAAAATAGAGGGGACAACATGCAAAGTAATAAAGTGAACAATGTACCTGCGAGTGGGAGTCTACGGCTTTGTCTGGTGGCCAGTCGTTCACTCGTTCCCTTCCTCTTTCTCTTTCTCGTTCTCTCTCTCGGTCCCTATCCCGGTCCCGGCTCTGCTCCCTTTCCCGATCCCTATCTCGGGATCGCTCTCGGTTTTTCCGACGGCTTCCGTGGTGAGATGATGACTTTGAGCTCCTCTGCAAGGACAAATGTTCTTGTGCAGGTGCCTTTGAGAAACACAATTTATTGTTCGTTATACTCAATTTGGCCAAAGTTCTGAAATATAATAATAATTCTGAAATATAATCTCAAATTGATTAAGATATGCCTTTATTCGTCCCTCAGTGGGGAAATTTGTGTTGACCAGACATGCATGCAGTAAGTGTTTAACTGCTGCATTGGTTTAAGGAGAGGTTTAAAATGCGTTTACATTAAAGGATGCTGATGATGGCTAATATCAGTTTTCACAGAAAAAATGCAGCACAAGATCAACATTAGGAAAGGTTGAAGAGTAGAGCCTGGAATGGATTACTGTAGCTGAAGAGTAGGGTGGGGGAGGCTGCTGTTGCACCATCGGCGAGGGCACGGCAGGTAGGACTTTGACAGCCGAGTTGTGCTTGAGGCTGTTCTTGGAGCTAAAGAGGGGAAAAAGACTTTTCTTTATGCTTGGGTTCCTGCCGTCCGCCATGTCTGTCTGTGGAGCAGAACAGACACAACTTCAACCACACAGCCTCAACTGGGATATCCTGCAGAAGATAACCAGGAGCAGTTAAGTGCCACTTTGTATGTATGTTTGTGTTGCAGATTGACGCTTTGGAGTGGTTTGCGGACTACAGTTGTACAAGTTACAGCTTGAATCATGAATTTGAAACAATTCTTCTGATAACATCCTGCATTGAAACATTGCATTGCATCACAACACATGACAACATTGTCAAATATGTAATTAACATGGATTTATATTGGTTTCATCAGGTGTCGGGGTAACAATTTAGTATGTTGCCAGCAAATAAAAGGGTCACAACCAAATAAATGTTCTTACTATTTGTGTCTTCTTCTTTTTCTTTTTGATAGCTCGGAAGAAGCCTTGTTTTTCCTTCTCTTTGACCGGCTCTGGAGGATTCATCACCATTGCTTCTGCAGCAGTCCTGCAAAGGAAATGTTACTTATCACCCATGTTTGGAATAGCAAAATCCCATGGTAATCCAGCTCAGAGCATAATAAGGGGGAAAAACACCAAAACAGCCTCTGATCGGTACAATAAATTTCACATATTTAGCTAATTTTGTTATTTTAATAATTAAATGATTGAATGTGTTGCATGTGTTTACTCCGACAGCACAATAACAATGATATTTTCCTTATTCCATGCTCATTCTATGATTTGATTTGGTCATTTGATTCAAGAGTACAAGTGTACCATGAAAGTATTCATTTCACAATATGTTTGTTTTTGTGGTTGTAGTTGTAGTTGCAGTGGTGGTATAGAAAAGATAATATTCATTCATATTCCTCACGAGGGTGGTGGGGGGTGCTGGAACCAGCTGTCTTTGGACGAGAGGCGGGGTACACCCTGGACTGGTCGCCAGCCAAACACAGGGCACATATAGACAAACAACCATTCACACTCACATTCATACCTATGGACAATTTGGAGTCGCCAATTAACCTAACATGTTTTTGGAATGTGGGAGAAAACCCACGCATGTACAGGGAGAACATGCAAACGAAGTGGCCGAGGGTGGAATTGAATCCTGGTCTCCTAGCTGTGAGGTCTGTGCGCTAACCACTCGACCGCCGTGCCGCCGAAATGATAATATATAATATATAATATTTTCCAACCAAATTCAGTAGCCAAACAACTTCTCGGTGCTTTCTAAAGGCAGGATATTTCATGTAGTTATTATACTAGATCTCATTCCATCGTGCAGGTCTACCGAATGTTGTGGTCAGTTTACTGTTGAATCGAACATTTCTCGGACTTGAAAGACCTCAGAGTTCTTTCAGAATGTTCAAAAAAAGTTCTCACCAATCAAAGGCAGTCTGGCGTTTGGAGTGGTTGGCCATGGAAACAGGGTTGCTAGGGACAACGGGTACCACTGGTCCTCGACCCTGCCCAACACCCTCATGGAAAGACGAGGAGTTATCTGGTCTTGGGGAAGGTACTGACAAAAAACAAAAAATGAAATAGTTAATATTGACATATACGGAATAATGATTAAGGTAGGTACATTTTTAAAGGACATAAAATAATCATATTAATATTGACGTATATGTCATTAAACTTAAACCTAAAGGCAACAATCATATTTGTTTAAACTGACTACAGTTGTCCAACCATTGAGGCACTTTTTTCCAGCCACTGTCTCTCTGTCATGACAGCATCTCTCCAGGTGTGTGGGAGTGACAGAAAGAAAAGCTCAGGCTCATTGGGGAGAAGTCATTTGGTGCCACCTGCCAGTTTGCTTATATAAATCACTTGTCCTCAAACATATAAGACGAAAAGTCTTTTTCAGAATCTTTTTTTTAGGGAGAAAATATATTTTTAGCTCAGCACTCAAGTATGAAAAACAGAATTCCCTTTTTGAAATCTACTCAACCTTTCCTAAACATTTGGCATTTGGGTTGTTTAAAAACTCAGTTTCAGGGGACTACAGTGACTTTCTGCAAATATTTATGTTTGAGTCTTTGCCAGGTGGTTACCTCTGTAAAAGCTACCAACTCTACGAGGCATAGACTCAGTGAAGATCATCCGGTTCTCCTTGGAGGACACTCCATCCTCCCCATGAGTGTCATGATACATGCCCACCTAGCAAACACAAAGTCACAAAAATAGACACAAAAAAAAGTGCGCTAATCTAACTGTTTGCACTTTTACCAGTGACTTTTTGAGGAAAGGAGAAATCAAACCTCGTTTTTAGGGCGTTGTGTGTGAAAAGCAGCAGTGTTGTCCCTTGTAGAGTCCTTGATGGGGGCGCAAGGGTGGCTCATGTCTTTAGGGGATTGCTCGCTCTGTTGCGAAGATGGACACATGGCGGTCAAAGCACCGTAAATCAACGTTAGCAACCCCAGCAACACAGACAGCGCCTGCACTAACCCTGCTCATGCCATCAGTGCAGTCCTCCCTCGAGGAGCTCACAGAGTGCCCAGTGAGGGTGGTCCGGTGCTGAAGCTGTGGGGAAAGGAGCTGCAGACTACTGGCCCGTGTCGGAATCGCTTGCCCTGGTGGGGGCAGGCCTGTCATCCCGGATTCTACACCATGAGGCCGGTGGCGCTCTCTCCTCACATACATGGAGTGACGTTGAGGCCGTTGCTGAGAGGAGAAGGGGGACGTATAACCCAGGCCGTAATGGTAGGACTCATGTGGGGAGGGAAGAGTGTGAGTGGAGGGCATCCCTGCACCTCCTGGATCTAAGAGCTCTGGACCCTTGGCCTCGTCTGTTGATGAGAGTAATGGTAATGGTTTTATTTCATTTGAACATGCATCAGATTACAATTGAGTGCATCCCATAATCAGTTCACAGTTCCACATGTCCAAAAGGAGTAGGAAGAAGCAAAGCTTATTAAATCCTACCCCTCCATCTGGTACTTTTACAATCAGTAACTGTTACATTTGTTCACTTCCTGCTTTCCATAATAAAGTTTAAGGTTTTTTTTTGTTTTTTTTTATAATGTACCTCGTACTGAAGTACGAGGCGATATGACCATCCAATGACATAATGGGTACCATAGTAAGTGTCAATATAGTGATATATATAGCACATCATGACTGGTTCAAGACTCTTCATCCTTGTATTTAGCAAACATCAACTGCTTGTATTGTTTCTTGAATTGGCTCATCGTTGTGCATTGTTTGAGGTTCTTACTCAATCCATTCCATGGTTTGATTCCACATACTGAAATGCTATGGCTTTTTAACGTAGTCCTAGCATATAAGTGTTTTAAATTGAGTTCTTCCCTGAGATCATATTTCTCCTCTCTTGTAGAGAAGTATTGGATGATATTTTTAGGTAATTGGTTGTTTTTAGCCTTATGCATTATTTTAGCTGTTGAAGTATTTGTGATTTTAGAAATAAGGAGTTAGTATGTTCTCTGTAGGCGGCAGAGGACGTGGTTCGCATGTTCGCCACAGGAAGACCTGAGTTTGAAACTCCGCTTGAGCATCTCTGTGTGGAGTTTGCATGTTCTCCCTGTGCATGCGTGGGTTTTCTCCGGGTACTCCGGCTTCCTCCCACATTCCAAAAACATGCTAGGTTAATTGGTGACTCCAAATTGTCCATAGGTATGAATGTGAGTGTGAATGGTTGTTTGTCTATATGTGCCCTGTGATTGGCTGGCCACCAGTCCAGGGTGTACGCCGCCGCTTGCGCAAAGGCAGGTGGGATAGGCTCCAGCATACTCCCTCAACACTAATGAGGATAAGTGGCATAGAAAGTAGATGGAAATGAAATACAGTACCCCTTTTAAATTTAGCTGGCTGTTTTCTGTTGGAGTGTGTTTGTCTGATCCTGCACAGCGGAGTGGGTGTGTCTGGATGTGGGCCGTGGGTGTCATACATTAAAACAGACTGTTTTCGCGGGAAGAAACACGAAATCCAAGAAATACAGCTGATGCTGGAAGATCTAGAGAGCTTTCTGTGCTGGTTATTGTGTGTAGCTGCTCTATAGAAGTCCACAACTCAATACAAAGGGCGGAAAAATGAGCACAATAGGTCCCCTTTAACATAAAGTCATACGTATGTGTTCCACCTACCTGGAGCCATAGATTTATGTCTGGATTTGTGTCTGGAGGACGAGTCGAGTGTGCTGCTCTCCATGCGGACGTTTCCACTGCTACGGGAGGCGGGGCTATGCCCGGAGCGATCGCTGTGGCGTGTTGAGGGGCTGCCAGGAGGCCCCGGTACCACTGAAGAGGTGTTCAGGTCGAGACAGCTTGTAGGGAAGAAACGGGTGCCGGGTCCAACCGCTGCTGTCGTGTTGGAGTTTGGGTCGTCATGGTGAAGTCGGCCATCGCTAAGGTTCCCTACAGATTTGGCATCACTAAGAGCGCTATGGCTCTTGGACAGGCTCAGATAAGATGCCGAACTCTTAGACGAGGACGACATGGATCCATGGGCAGAGTCGGCCATGCTGTGGGAGTGTCTGCCATGTTGTTTCTCTCCTCCTGACTGTAAGGTATTGGTCTTGTTCTCCAGGAAGGTGTGGCGTCCAACTTGTTGCTGCTGCTGCTGTTGAGAGCGAGAAGTACCAGGTGGCTTGCCGAGGCCATATTTAGGTCCGTGTCCCTGTTCTGACACCTTAGGAGAAGGTACCAAGTTGAAATCAAACTCTGTTTTATTTTTGGCTTCTTTTGGACTGAGGAGGTGTGGCAGGTTGTTATTGGCCAGATCTTTGCTGGATGAGGCAGAGCGATTGAGGGTCTGGGACAGGTACTGACTTTTGGGGTGAAGTGTTGGACTCAAACTGGACTGGGGTTTGTTACCATTTAGAAAACTCTCGTTGCCAAGGTGATGGAGGTCTCCATGACGTGGGAGGCTTGAACATTCTTTGCTGTTGGAACGACGTTGGCTTGAGGTCTTACTGTGACTCCTGCGGGACACACACACACACACACACACAAAGATCAGTTTGTTTACATCACATTTGTCTACTTGGCCATGGAGGGGCAGCAGAAGTGCAACGCAGTTATTTTGACCCCATCATTCACTCATTCATTATTGTTATTGGACATATTTTGATGCCCACTAGTTCTGGAGGAAAAACACTGGCTGTTCTTTACAATACAGTCAATCACAGTTTTTATGACGGATGCTCTTCCGGATGAAGCCCTCCCATTTATCAGGGCTTGCGACCAGCACCGGTCGGAATTTGAACCTTCGCCGTGTGCACAAAAAGCATGTACCATTCTACCACCAGTGCTAGTACAATGATATAAGAATCCGATACTTATAGGTTATCACATGGTTTGTCTGGTATCAGGCCAGGTATCAGTGTCAGTATCAGCCCGAGACCGAAGGTCTCTATTTAATCTACGTATTTAATCATGAGCTTATTATCACGTACTATTTAATCAAAAGACCATTTTGTTTACAGAAAATGTTCAGTTTATTACATGTATTATATCTAAACAGTGTAAACACAATAATTGCAAAAATATTTCAACAAAAATATTTTATCAACAGTCTTATCTTATCAATGTCTGACAATTAAAGTTCCATTAATCAAGTTTGGGTTTTTTTGGTGACTGGAGAAGCACTAGGAATATTTATAGTTACAGTGACATTTCCTGTCACATGCACGGAGTTTAGAAAGTTAAAACCCAGGAGCCCACTGTTCTCTGATTGGTTGTTTCACGGGCACGATACCAGAGCAGCGCGCTCTGAGTGGACAGCTACGGGGGCTGATACTGGACATGGTTAAACTCTATATTTTATCAGTATCACTGCCCTGGGCTTTGACACAGTATCATTTCGGCCTTTTCCCGTATCATTCATGGTTTCTAGGGTACAGGGACAATTAATACTGTAGTATGTGATAAAATTTGTTACTGAGACCTTGTAGGGACTGTGTTTTCTCCATGATGGTGTGTTTTCCTCTTGGAGGAGCGTGAAGGGTTGGGCGAGGCCACCGAGGACCTTTCTCTCTCCACCTGCCTCAGAGGCTGGAAGGCTGGATGGTTCAAACTCTGCTCAGTCAGATAGCGTTCAGTCGGATTGAGAAGCAGCAGGTTCTGACGGGGAAAAATATGCATTATTCAAAGTGGAAGTATAGCATGTTCTACCGAAATGACACAATATGGAAGATTGGGTCAATAAGAAAGAGACAGGATGAGATTTTAACATTAAAACATATATATATAGGGCGGCACGGCGGTCGAGTGGTTAGCACGCAGACCTCACAGCTAGGAGACCAGGGTTCAATTCCACCCTCGGCCATCTCTGTGTGGAGTTTGCATGTTCTCCCCCGTGCATGCGTGGTTTTTCTCCGGGTACTCAGGTCTCCTCCTCCAAATTGTCAGGTATGAATGTGAGTGTGAATGGTTGTTTGTTTATATGTGCCCTGTGATTGGCTTGCGACCAGTCCAGGGTGTACCCCGCCTCTCGCCCCAAGACAGCTGGGATAGGCTCCACCACATACTATATATGACAATATATTTAAATCTGCTAATTTAATTTCTCCCACATGACACTCTTTTCCACTGTGTGTATGCTCTTGGCACTGCCTACACCCGCCGATACTGTATGTCACCCATGCTCACCCATGTTGTTCTATGGAACAAACGCAAGAGAAACACAAACATATGCACATGGCGATGTATTGAGACTCCGTTTTCATTTATTGTGTAAATAACCCATTTAATACCAAATATGTATTTATACGTCTTTTGTGTTTTTTGTGTAAAATGCACAACGGCGTGATGACACAACTGCACACTAAGAGATGTTACTTTGGCATGTAAAAACACAGCTGACAGCAAGGAGGAAGTGGAAGAGCACGAAGGAGTGTAGCATGCAGGTCTCACACACAGTGTAATTCCAGAGGTGAAAATGGTAAATAGTTAATGGTGTTATATTTGGAAATAGTGGAAATGATTTAGTTGTTTCGATATTTCAGATATCACAAAAGCAAAACACTTGTGTCAGAGTGAAAGTTATACTTGAAATATCTCCTATCAAAAAGCTGTTTTTCCTCCCTTTTCTTGTTGGGAATTGATATTTCCCAGAAACCTACCTAAGTTACAAACAAATGATTATTTTTTGTCTGATAAAAGACAAAATTCGAATGTTTCTTTTGGTAGGTTCCATGTTTATATAGACATAGAACACAACAACATTATGTGTACTTTGAAAAATCCGTCAAAATTGTCTAAAAGGAAGTCTTTTGAAATATGGCTGGGGTTGAATGAGTTAATTAACAAATGTATTATTGCCCCAGGCTTATTGTCCATGAGATATTCTTTTTCTGAAAGAGAAATCTTGTCACATTTTAATCTAGTGATATCTTTTGACACCCCTATTAATGTAGCAAACAGGAAGACAAGAGGTTAGTGTACAATTCACACTCACAAGACACAAAACTACTGTAGGTACTGTAGGAGATTTACATAAAAAAAATTGTGCCTTTAAAAATATAGCATTGCTTGTTATAAAGAGTCATTGATTCTATTTCGTTTGTCCATTAGTAAGTATCCTATCAGGCTGAGATGAACATCCCTGGGAATCTTATCCATCGTATCCGGGGTTTGGTCCTGGGATTAAATGAGTTGTGTGAAGTCTCTCACTCAAAGCCATTTGGGATAGGCTCACCCAAATGTACCAATGGGGTTGCTAGAATATACTATATACTGGCATATACTGAAGCATTAACCAGTGTATAGTCCTCAAATGACTCTTGTGACGTCCAATGGAAATTCCCGGGGGCATTGCAATTCCCAACTGAAGAATACTAGTAACAAAAAATCAGTCCAATACAGTCTATTTCTAAACCGCTGCAAACTACAACCCCGTTGTTAAATTAAACAAACTATTCAATCAAAATGATTCTGTTTTTAAAGGCAGAATTTTTGATACAGCCCTTGCATTGGTTCTAATCAGGCATGCTGATGCATATCTTATGGGACAATATCAATAATAATTTTACCTTCATAAGATCCAACATCAAACCACTTAAAATGCCTTGGTACCTTCTCTCCAGTGTCTGAGGATGCGTAACTGAGGGAAACTGAGACACATATTGAACATTAAACCTTGACAATGATTTGGATTATGTTTCTTTCCTGAGTGTAAAAAAACCCCAAAAAACAAATTCTCCATCACTGTGACACAAACAAGGACAATCCGCTGTACATACACAGTCATTCGTACAAGGCCTTGTGGGACATTTTCTCCTGCTGTTTGTTATCCTGAGCACTAAAGATCTTTCTCATGAGTCATAGCGGTGAGGATAAGGGAAAGTGAGTGAGTAGGAGAGAGAGAGAGGGCCAGAGAGAGAGAGAAGAAGACTTAGATAAATACACTTTAAAAGAGAAAAGGAAGAAGGGGAGTATGAATGATATATAAAAAAGATGTACCCTGATTCCATGAAAACGAGGGTTGTTGTAGAAGAGTTTCATCTGCTCTGCAGGAAGCGGTCCCAGGACCTTCTGAATAGTGAATAGCTGCAGACATGGAGAAAGAGACTTGTTGGTATTAATGTAGCATAGATGGATAGATGGTGTGGAATTTGCAGGAATGAAAAATTGTTGCAAATGGTAAAAAATGCAGCCAAAGCATGCACCCATAAATTTTTTTATGCTGCTGCTCTTGGTTATTAAACTCATTTTAAATTCAGATCTACACATTAAAGCGACTATATGTAGAAAGTTCTTCCAGATGCCTAGAGCAGTGATTCCCAACCACTGTGCTGTGAGAGATCAATTCCGCTTATTGTACTTGGTAGGAAAATGATCATATATTTATGAGTAATCTTTGTAATCTTCATCTATCTATGCCAGTGATTTGTAGTGACAGGCTAAGGTACATCATTCACATAACTGTTATTGTTGTATATATACTTTTTGTGACATTTTTATTTGGTGGTGTTCTGCAAGATTTTTTTTTATGTAAAATATGTGCCTTGGGAAACAAAGGCCTAGAATGTGTCCGCATTCAAAACTAACATTATATCCCACCTCTTTCTGCTTTGATTGCATAAACGTAATGCACACGCACGCTAGTTATGTTTGTTGTCAGGTAATGATAGCAATTTGGCAATGTTTGGCTGCTAATGTTAGTTATCATTTTCATGTTTTGCCTTTCGTAACAAAAAACATGAATGCAAATTGTTCATCATCTCTCTGAGGCTGCTTGTGTGTGTGTGTGTGTGTGTGTGTGTATGAACTACAGACATGGCTGATTGAAAACTCAACATAATTTCTATGCAGTATAATTCCATTCATTCATTCATTCATTCATTCTCTACCGCTTTTCCTCACAAGGGTCGCAGCGGGTGCTGGAGCCTATCCCAGCTGTCTTCGGGCAAGAGGCGGGGTACACCCTGGACTGGTCGCCAGCCAATCACAGGGCACATATAGACAAACAACCATTCACACTCACATTCATACCTATGGACAATTTGGAGTCACCAATTAACCTAGCATGTTTTAGGAATGTCGGAGGAAACCGGAGTACCCGGAGAAAACCCGCGCATACACAAGGAGAACATGCAAACTCCATACAGAGGTGGAATTGAACCCTGGTCTCCTAGCTGTGAGGTCTGCGCGCTAACCACTCGCCCGCCGTGCGGCCCCCGTCTTATAACATCAAAAATTAAAACAAAAGTATTTTATAACAAACTCTTACCTCAAGTCAAAGTTCATGTGTGCGCACGCGTCCGCTCACCGTTTTTCTGATATAGTGCAGCAGTGATTAGCGGAGTTAGCTTACTCGTGCAGTTTAGCCCCCAAAAACATGGCACAAAAGCGAAAAAGGACTTACATTTTCCACAGTGATTGGGAGGAAGAATTTTTCTTTACGTATTTTGAAGAAAAATGTATGTGTCTTATTTGCAGGACGACTGTTGCAATACCAAAGCGGCACAATGTGGAGAGACACTTCAAAACTTGTCACGAAAGCTTCAATGCGAGCTACCCACCCGGCAGCGCATTAAGGACGGAAAAGGCCCGTTTGTTAAAGGCAGCTTTGGACAAACAAAGGACTTTTTTCACTAGGCAGGTGAAAAAAATCACAGAAAGGTGTTCCCTTTGACTTTCAAATATGTGAGCACATAAAAAATATGTTTTTGTTACCATTATCGTGGAAAATAATTAACATTATCACTATGTGAGCAGTCGCTTCACATAGTGTTACTACTACTATTCCTTTTGTTCTGATTACTAAAAAGTGATTCGTGCAGTTTTGTCATTTTGGAAGTTGACCAAACAGGTCATGTAGCCCTTCATACTATCCGTGCTCACAAAGTAGCACTCGGCCTCAAAAAGGTTGGTGACCCCTGTTCTAACCTAATAAAAAGACAATTATGGGAACTACGTTCAGTTCATAGACTGAAATGAGATTTAAGAGGATTTTCCAAAAACACATGGATGGCTGAGTTGAATGTGTCACACCAACCTGATCGATCTCACTTTCCCCTGGAAACAAGGGCTGTCCATCACTCAACTCCCCGAGGATGCACCCCACTGACCACATGTCCACTGCTTTGCCATACGGAGCCCTGACATGAGAAGAAAATGCGCCATGTCGTTAACAGCACATTATGACCTCATACACAAAATGAAGGCGATGGTGCTGAAAATGAAGAGGAGCGCGTAAAGAATAGTGTGACGGTAATGGCGCTGTTGTTGTTGCTGGTGCAGTAAAAAAGGGAGATGGTGTGCTACTGAAGGCGATGGTCATAAAGCAAATTGTCATTTGTGAGGGAGTGGAGATGAGGAGTGTGGTGAGAAATGGTGAGCGATCTGGCAGCATCCAAGCAGAGGTGGTGTTGGAGGGAGAGAAGATTTGAGGGGGCGGCTTTCAAACGCTGTCTCAATAAATGTTCCAGGGCATTTTTTACTAAATCAGGCAAGCTCACCGAGCCTGCATTGACTTCAGCTGTTTTGGAGCTAGACTGCATGGACGGTCATTGCAACAAACAGTTTTAATTAAATACAACAGACTGAGGATGCAAACACATCACAAATATGATGTTCTTGATCTTGACACTTTAATATCAATACTGTTAATAAGGAATTAATTAATGAACCACAGTGAGAGCCATTATCCACAAATGGTAAAAAACATGTAACAGTGATGAATTTTGAGTGGCCGATCAAGCATATTGACCCCAACAGCACAGCAACGACTCATCCAAGAGGTCACAAAAGATCCCACAACGACATCCAAACAACTGCAGGCCTCACTTAAACCCTCTCATGCATTCTCTCCTCCCTGCCACTTGGTGGGAGGGACAGAGGCGTCGGTGTGCCTAGCTGCGCCGTTCATGAAATTAGCAAAGTGCGCTGGACACATCCTGTTGGTGCTCATAGGCACGGCGCAGGGGAGCCTGGTCTACGAAAATAGAGCCCTTGAAGAAATCACGGGAAAATATTGGCATTCATTCATTTACTAATTTTCACATTTTTGTGGCATTATACAGTACATAAGTAATTCATAATTATCTGATACATACAGTAAAGTCTCGTTATATCGATATCGGTTATAACAAATTACTACTTATTACGATACTATTTTCATTTCCCGGCAAATTTCTAGTCTATTATGATATAATTAGTTCCGTTAGTACGATACCCGGTTATTATGATAATCCGGTTGCTACGATGCCCTTTTCATCTCCCGCCAGCCAATTTGGTCTGCTTATATCGATACAAAAGCAGCTTAAATCAATCTTTGCTTAAGGATTTCAATACCAAAAAAGAACACGGCGAACGGCTGCTTCCAGTCAACTTTATTTTTCACACTTCCTGGTTCACAGGTCATGCTCAACCCGCCCCACATAGCTGGCCAAACACATGCCTGCAACAGAAGAACCAACTGACATAGCATACACACCTATTCCAACGAAGACACAAGCGTACAAATACATGTATTTAATTGTGTTGTATTCAGATATCTTTTTATCGCTTGCAATAATCACTGTTTTTCATATGTACATGCTGCCGTTCGTGGTTTCTCTCGTGTGTATAGATTCTATACACACGAGAGAAACCACGAACGCAGTTGGTTCTTCTGTTGCAGGCATGTGTTTGGCCAGCTATGTGGGGCGGGTTGAGCATGACCTGTGAACCAGGAAGTGCGGGAATCGGTGTGTGTGCTGTGCTCTGGTGGTGGAAGTGTGAAAAATAAAGTTGACTGGAAGCAGCCGTTCGCCGTGTTCTTTTTTGGTATTGAAATCCTTAAGCAAAGATTGATTTAAGCTGCTCGACATTGTTCTATCGACATTGTTCTATACTATAGAACAATGTCGAGTGCATTATTGCCCACTTTTAATGCAGTTCGGCGCAGGATCGGATATATGGATAGTCCGGTTATATCGATATTTTTTCCGACTCCCGAGAATATCGATATAATGAGACTTTACTGTAGTTGTAATACTAATAACTCATTAGTTGGCGGTCTTTACATACCTGGAATCATTCATTCACGAGGGTCGCGGGGGTGCTGGAGCCTATCCCAGCTGAGAGGCAGGGTACACCCTGGACTGGTCGCCAGCCAATCACAGGGCACATATAGACAAACAACCATTCACACTCACATTCATACCTATGGACAATTTGGAGTCGCCAATTAACCTAACATGTTTTTGGAATGTGGGAGGAAACCGGAGTACCCGGAGAAAACCCACGCATGCATGGGGAGAACATGCAAACTCCACACAGAGATCGCTAAGGGTGGAATTGAACTCGGGTCTCCTAGCTGTGAGGCCTGTGCGCTAACCACTTGATCGGCGTGCAGCCTACCTGGAATCATTTTATGATTATAATTGACATTTGGTTTGGTTGTTGACAGATTAATGTACATTTTTTGACTGCCACTACTATCAATTCTCTCCTTTAGAATAAATTCATGGAAATTGTGATTTGTAAATTAGCTATTTTTTAAAGATACTTAGCCAAAACATTGGGCACCCTTGCACAGTCTAATGAGACCCAAAACAAGTCTTGCACCAACAAGATAACAATGCATAGTGTTGAGTCAGTTTCCATTGGTTTAACAATATTACTGAGGTTGTAACTTGTCTATAACATCGCTGAAATTTTGCCCCTCTTATGCGGCCCCCCCCAACCACCCTCCTGACAAAATATACAATTGTGTTTAATAAGGCACATATTAAATCATTATGGATTCCATCCATATACTGTACTTACCCTAACAGAAGCTCAGGTGAGCGGTACCACCTTGTGGCCACGTACTCAGTATAGTTGGCATCAGTTCCTTCTGACAGGTTACGTGCAAAACCTGACACAAAGCAAGAGAAGTTGCAATCAGTGGGGCCAGGGGGGTGTGCATGTCAGGGGAAAAAAAGTATAAATCAACACTCATATGGGCAAGAATATAGTAACATCCCTAAATCTAGCGATGCCATATGCCATTCTAAAAAGACTTCCACATTAAAGACTCACCAAAGTCACATAGCTTGAGAACATCATCAGAGCTGATGAGAAGGTTCTCTGGTTTGATATCTGGAGTGGGCAACCAAACACATATATGTATATATCTCATCAGTGCCACAATGACTGTGAATCATTACAGTGAGGCATCAAAATCGACAATTCATATTCATCATTTATGCTCACATGTACAATGTGATACAGAGGTGGTCAGTTATGTTTAAATGTGTACACTGAAATTGTTTGTTTAGATTTGTTACCACGCTTCAGATGAGATTACACATAAATTTCTCCATTACTCAGACAAAATGTCAAATAATTCAATAGTCCCAGATTTAAAATCTCATCGGATGCGTCATCATCCGTAGTTCAGGGTCACACAGAAGCTGGAAGTGTACGCCATTCACCTCTGTGCACAATCTCATTTTTGTGACACCAGTTGATGGCTTTGATAAGCTGGTAGATGTAGCTTCTGACTTTATCAGGCGGCGCGCCATTCGGCAGTTCCTCCAGCAGCTCCAGCATGTTCTGCAATGCACATTTAAGAATGTAACAGGAAGTTAGATCTGCACACAAATACGTCAAATATTATTGTCTCTCTTTGCAAAAACAATAACAAAAATGAAAGTCAAGGTCATTGTTGCAGAAGGGACAAGACAAAAAAATGGGCAAATTAGTATTTTTCCTACATTTTTAAATGTGGTGCAATTGTTCAGTTTTGTGCTGAATCATATTAGGTTAAGCCTCAATAGAGACCGGTGCTGTTCTGTGCCGAGCGCCCTTCTAGTTTCATTAAAGAATGCTATAAAAAACGATGAGGGAACACAAGGCTAAAATGACTTGAATATAAAATTAAAAATAAAATCATGAAATAACCACTTGGCTGAATCCCCTGACAACACAGTGGAGAATACCATTATTCACCAACAACAAAGTTCATATGTTGCCATGGTGATGCTTTTTAATGCGTAACAGAGCAGTCGCAACATCCTGAAACGTTGCAGCACTGTGAAAATGTTCACATCATACATTCACAGATAGAATGAACGTGCGCACCCTCTCCACATATTCGAACACGAGGTAGAGCTTCCCCCTCCGGCGGAAGGCTTCCTTTAGCTCCACAATGTTTTCCTGCTTTAGTGTGCGAAGCATCTTCAGCTCCCGAAGGGTCGTCTCCTTGACCTCCTCATTTTCTGTGTGGGGGAATTCAAACACAAGAGAGATGATGCTGATGCTCAGCTCTTCATTTTCTTCGCCTCTTTGGCTTGTTCCCCGCTCACCTTCGCTGTCTTTGAACTTCTTAATGGCCACCAGCTCGTTGGTTTCCTGTCATAAACAACCAAAAATTACATTATGCAAACATATACAAAATACAGTTCATTCATTCATTCCTTCCGTCTCTACCGCTTATCCTTATGAGGGTCGTGGACATGCTGGAGCCTATCCCAGCTGACTTCCGACAAGAAGTGTGGTACACCCTGGACTGGTCGCCAGCCAATCACAGGGCACATATAGACAAACAACCATTCACACTCACATTCATACCTATGGACAATTTGGAGTCGCCAATTAACCTAGCATGTTTTTGGAATGTGGGAGGAAACCGGAGTACCCGGAGAAAACCCACGCATGCGCGGGGAGAACATGCAAACTCCACACAGAAATGCCAGAGGGTGGAATCGAACCCGCACCCGGCTGCCGTGCAGCCCAAATGAATAGTGTATATACAAATTGACACTTGTCATGATTGCAAATAATTTCCCATCAATTTTACTGTCTGACTATGGTCCTGCCAAATCTCCCTGTCCTTCCTTTGCAGCGTCTATTGCCATGGAAACATCCTTGTGAATATGAATGGTGTATTTTTTCATTTGTAAGTGAGCAAATACTGTACTTTTCCTGCCTTCCCAATAAAAAAGCAATTTAAAACAATAGCATAGATAAATAGATTAATATATATATATAGATGTGTAAAACAGAGAAGAAAAAATAAATATTAAATTGTATTTCCAATATAACAAAGCAATTATTCCACCGCAGCGCACCCACACACAGAGTAGAAGGAAAAAACAAGGATAAAACATCACATGTTGGCATAGTTAAGATGTATTGTTGGTCCCTTCAGCTTCTTGTAGGCTGCTTCGGCAACCTTGCTGAATTCTACAAGCTGGTCTAGTTCCAGATTCAGACCTTCAAAGTGGCTTTGGTGCTCCACAAGCTGATGTGCTCAGGATTTAACACATCCCACATTTGTTGGAACAGCTTGGTTGGAGGAAATTCACAGACATCAATAGGGGACGGTTTTTTCACCTTCTGCAAACATGCTTGTTTTACAATAGATCAATGTGTGTGTGTGTGTGTGTGTCAAAAACCGGGAACAGATGTTTGTCAGCAACAAAAATATTAAATAATATCGGATGATTAACTGGTCGCACATGCACGAGCAGAAGAAAAATTAACTCACAATGTCTCAAATTTTAGACCGTGTAGTTACAGTGTGTGTAGCCACGTTACTGTGTAGCTTTAAAACATAGCAAACAAACAAATAAAACATACTTCGCTACAATATAATAATATGGGAAAAAGGTAGAACAATATTAGTGGCTCAACATCTTAATAATGATGAATATTCAATGGCATTTTACCTCAATAAACAATATCGTTACACAACAAAATTGTATTCTCAACAAAACAGACATCGGAGAATGAGATATTCTTCTTTAAAAGTGAAAAAGTGGGACTTAAAAACAAATAAAATGAGGCCCAACATTCTTCCAATGGCAGAAATTGGTCACTGGCCTGAGGCCAAGCGCACAACAATTTCCAGTGTCATTAATCATCCCAGGACTGTGTTGGTAGAAATATCTATGTGATGATTTAGAACTATAATTTCCCATGCTATTAAACATGGACCTGGTGCTGGTGACAGAGGAGCGCTCGTTATATTTAAGCAGTGCACTAACATGAGGTCAGTGGGGATGTTCCAAGAAAGAAAGACTCAGCTAATAATAAGAGCAGAACCGCATTTTAGCAGAGAGGAGCAGGTTTCCTAAAATGGGGAAGAACCTATACAAAAAGTCACCTAAGATATACGTAATTGACATCCTCATCACTATTACAAGAACATAAAGCCATACATTTGTGTTAGGAATCTGTAGCCATTTTTCCCACTGAACATCATATTATCTTGATTTAGTGACCTTTTATTTTTTTTATACCCAAACTTTATTATGGGCGGCATGGCGGTCGAGTGGTTAGCGCACAGATCTCACAGCTATTAAATTGAAATTCATTGAAATAATTTCTTAACCTGATTTGAGTTGAGATTACTTGATTTACATTGTTGATACAACCAAAATATTTGGTTATTTGACCTAAAAAAAAAAGTTCCCACAACAAATCAATAAGTCACGTGACCTTGGTGTTTTAAGTTGGAGAAATTTAGTTGTGTAATGAAATTACCTGGAATAATTTGCTAGATTGAATCAAAATTTGGCTGCACGATGTTCGAGTGTTAGCGCGCAGACCTCACAGCTAGGAGACCAGGGTTCAATTCCACCCTCGGCCATCTCTGTGTGGAGTTTGCATGTTCTCCCCGTGCATGCGTGGGTTTTCTCCGGGTACTCCGGTTTCCTCCCACATTCCAAAAACATGCTAGGTTAATTGGCGACTCCAAATTGTCCATAGGTATGAATGTGAGTGTGAATGGTTGTTTGTCTATATGTGCCCTGTGATTGGCTGGTGACCAGTCCAGGGTGTACCCCGCCTCTCGCCCAAAGACAGCTGGGATAGGCTCCAGCACCCACTGAGACCCTCGTGAGGAAAAGCGGTAGAAAATGAATGAATGAATGAACTTTATTATACAGTACAGTATCTTATTAGTCACATTCATATGACAACATCCATCCATTCATTTCCTATACTGCTTGTCCTCATTAGGGTTTTGGGTACAACAAAAGCTGATCTATTAAAAAATCTAATTAAAGTCTGTGTGATCCACTTAAAGGGATAGTTCTGATTTTTTGACATGAAGTTGTATGACACCACCAACGCCAAGCGATTTGTGAGGTCTGATTTTTTTCTAGTAGGCATTTTTGTGATGCAAATGTTTTATGCTTTTGAACGCATATTGTTTTGAGAAGCCAAACTCTTTACTTAACTGTCCCCAGCAACTAGCTGGAACTTTCCTCAGCACTGAAATCCGATCAGAACTCGGCTCAGGACAAGAAATGGGGAGTGAGTCGCTGATGACGGACTTCACTGCTTATGGGGGCGTCATACAACTTAATGTCCAAAAATCTTCAAACAGCTAAAATAATACATAAGGCTAAAAACCTCAATTACCTAAAATGTCATCCAATACTTCTCTACAAGAGAGGAGAAATATGATCTCAGGGAAGAACTAAATTTGAAACACTTATATGCTCGGACTACGTTAAAAAGCCATAGCATTTCAGTATGTGGAATCAAACTATGGAATGGATTGAGTAAGGACCTCAAACAATGCACAACGATGAGCCAATTCAAGAAACAATACAAGCAGTTGGTACGAGGTACATTATTAAAAAACAAACAAACAAAAAAAAACTTAAACTGTATTATGGAAAGCAGGAAGTGAACAAATGTAACAGTTACTGATTGTAAAAGTACCAGATGGAGGGGTAGGATTTAATAAGCTTTGCTTCTTCCTACTCCTTTTGGACATGTGGAACTGTGAACTGATTACATGATGCACTCAATTGTAATATGATGCATGTTCAAATGAAATAAAACCATTACCATTACCAAAATGCAGTCAATATTCCAGTTAAGGTCAATATATTTATAAATATTCTGAATAACCCGATTACATGTGTGAACAAATGGGGTCGTTCCTATATAGTACATGGTAATTGTGATGAATCGACGCACTGAGAACATTTTCGCTTCTTCTTCCTGTATCCAAAAACAACAACACCAGCACGGCGGATAGCGAACAGCCTGAAACCGGTAGTAGTTGCCTTTGTTTGCCCTTTGGTGCTAGTACTGACACGCCACCAGTACTTGACACCATTATGTCTTATGTTCTTCATTCATGGAAGGTGAGAACGTGAAGAAATATGAAATGGAGTTATTTGACTGCATGTAAACATTGCCATTGACATTATATTCTTTCCGTCAGTGAGCAATGACTCATGTCAGTTTCTTCAGTCTGAAATGACGTCAGCTGCCATGATCATTAATTTAATGTCCAATACTTTATTACTATGCTCTGCTATTAAAAACAATTATCTGTGAGGTCATCTTTCTGATATTGAAAGGAATTCATAAAACATGAGGAACACTCACTTTGGTGCTTTGCTTTTACATCATATCAAAGGAACTTTTGATGAACATGAATAATTCATCGTCACAAAAACCCAATTTTGACATGAATTAAAGGCTTTGCGTCTTGTTTTGCGTTTGTGCTGTTTTGGGAAATGCATCTTTGGTGCTGAGAACTTAAATATTCAAGAGGTGCCAAAAGCAGCTGACAGCAATAATAATGAAATTATTTATACAGTATATGTATTATATATATGTATTGCTAAGTTGGTTCTTTTTCGGAAAATTATTGAGGGTCCATAGAGAATTCTAGCACACATGCGAGTCTCCTTCGGTGTTCTCTTCTATTCCAACATTGTGTTTTTTTCAGGAAGGGGTCAGACAACAGAGGTGCCTCAGTGTTGGTGCACAGCGAGGGCCTGGCAGTGAGATCTCCCACACAAACCCACTGTTTGGCTCAAGATGTTCTGGTAGAAAGAAAAGCTCTTTTTTTCCATGATGTCTGAGGAGAGAAATGTAATCTACCGACATTCTCTCTTACTGCACTGGACACTGAAGTTGAAGGCAAAGTGGGACTTCCCCATAATTACCAGTCACAGAGTGTACTGCCATCAAAAGTGTGTGGCAGTATCTTGCAGGGTGCTGGTGGTGATTGTTCTAATCATGTGTGGCATCTCTGACCTTCACTCATGAACTACTGTGATGTCAGCACAGATATAAATAGCCTCTGACTGTATTCCGCTGATTACATGAGCTGCATCACATTGTCACTGTTTAGCTTGGATTTGTGAACATCTTGTTGCATGCATTGTTATAATATACATATACCATACCATACATTCATTCATTGGTCACTTGATTTGCAGGGCTCGACAATAACGATGTACCGATGGCCCGGGGAGCAAGTTAAAACAAAATTCGGGCAAGTAAATCCAATCAGTGATATTCCCGTGGGGCAAGTTTTTTTTTTTAAGCGTTTTTTGTTGGGTGTTGGTAAAACACGGACTGCGTAATTCCGGTGGTAATTTGCAAACCAATCCTTGCAAATCTTGAAATGGACCAATCAAATTATGAATTAATTAATAAATTAATTAATTATGAATTAAAGGCAGACCTCACAACTAGGAGACCAGGGTTCAATTCCACCCTCGGCCATCTCTGTGTGGAGTTTGCATGTTCTCCCCGTGCATGCGTGGGTTTTCTCCGGGTACTCCGGTTTCCTCCCACATTCCAAAAACATGCTAGGTTAATTGGCGACTCCAAATTGTCCATAGGTATGAATGTGAGTGTGAATGGTTGTTTGTCTATATGTGCCCTGTGATTGGCTGGCGACCAGTCCAGGGTGTACCCCGCCTCACGCCCGAAGACAGCTGGGATAGGCTCCAGCACCCCTGCGACCCTCGTGAGGAAAAGCGGTAGAAAATAAATGAATGAATGAATTAAAGGAACAACTGGGAACAAATGGGGTTAAGCTCATTTCAGCAAGGTGTTTGGGACACCACGTCAGCAGAGATGCCAGTTTATCACCACATTTGTGTCATATAAGCTTCGTCAAGGAATGGTGAAGACAGATATCTTTGGAGAAACTGGCACAACAAGTCTGGCAAAACTACTACTTAAGCAGGACGGAGGGATGGATTGGGAGCGGACTCTCTTGCACTTCATTGGGAGCTCAGGACGACAAGGTAAGAGAATCAGCTGTCGTGTGCTCCGGAGACTGCAATTCTATTCTGTACTATTATCTATCTATTCAATTTTCTATGCCACTTATCCTCACGCGAGTTGCGGGCATGCTGGAGCCTATCCCAGCTGTCTTGACATGTTTTTGGAATGTGGGAGGAAACCGGAGTACCCGGAGAAAACATCTGTATGTGGAGTTTTCCACACAGAAATGCATGTGTGGTGTTTCTCCACACAGAGATGCTCAAGAGCAGAATTGATCCCAGGTCCTCCCACTCTTCTGACTGTCGCCAACATGCTAACCACTCATCCGCCATGCGGCCGATATTTTCAATACATTTTGTAAAATCCAATACCAGTTTGTGAGTTGTTTTACTTCTCATAACAGGAGAGTAAAGAACACACCAAAAGGGGAAATGACATTAGCTTAACTTAAATTTTAGTGGCTCTTTTGGCCTTGTTATGATGACGAAAAATTCATTCATTCATTTTCTCCCGCTTTTTCCTCACGAGGGTCGCGGGCATGTTGGAGCCTATCCCAGCTGTCTTCGGGCCAGAGGCGGGGTACACCCTGGACTGGTCGCCAACCAATCACAGGGCACATATAGACAAACAACCATTCACACTCACATTCATACCTATGGACAATTTGGAGTTGTTTTGGGATGTGGGAGGAAACCGGAGTACCCGGAGAAAACCCATGCATGCACAGGGAGAACATGCAAACTCCACACAGAGATGGCCGAGGGTGGAATTGAACCCTGGTCTCCTAGCTGTGAGGTCTGCGCGCTAACCACTCGATCGCCGTGCCACCCAGGAAAAATTCAATTTCCAATAAAATTCAGAATGGAAGATAGCACATAACACATAGCAGGGTATTTTTAAAATCGCATATTTCACCTCATTTTTAATAAAAAAATTGTAGTCCACACAACCTTGTATGAAAAAAAATGCATCCACACTTTGTCACGCCCTGTGTAGGTTCCCGCACGACAGTTTGTTCATGTTCCCATTTTGGGCTTTGATGCTCTTATTTTGTATTAACTTCCTGCTTTGCTGTGTTTTCCTGTCCCTAATTTCTGCTGTGCCTATTTAGTTCAGGTGTGTGCTTCTACCTTTTGTGGGATCATTGTGGTTTATTGGTTTGCTGTACTTAGTTACTGTTTTCCTGCTGCCGCAATTATAATTAAAATACTTTCTACCTGCACTTGGTCCTGCTCTCTGAATCCTGGGGTCGCACTGCAACACCTACAAGTCTGATCGTGACACATGTAACCGTATAAATGCAACGGCCGTCACTTATGTCCCTGCAAAGATCCCATAACCTGCACAATGTGGTGTAAACAAAGAATAATAAAAGTGTAAAAGTGACTATAGGGGTTTTAGTTCATGTGTACAGGCCTCTAGTAATTGTAAAAAAAAACTTTATTTTGAAAGTCATAAATAGGTTTTCGATGCTCTACGAAAATATTCATTCATTCATTCATTTTCTACCGCTTTTTCCTCATGAGGGTCGCAGGGGGTGCTGGAGCCTATCCCAGCTGTCTTTGGGCGAGAGGCGGGGTACACCCTGGACTGGTCGCCAGCCAATCACAGGGCACATATAGACAAACAACCATTCACACTCACACAATTTGGAGTAGCCAATTAACCTAGCATGTTAATTCATTCATTTATTCATTCATTCATTTTCTACCGCTTTTTCCTCACAAGGGTCGCGGGGTGCTGGAGCCTATCCCAGTGAGAGGCGGGGTACACCCTGGACTGGTCGCCAGCCAATCACAGGGCACGAAAATATTCAGTTTATTAAAATTGACTCCTACTTCACTTATCATGGTCAAGTCTGGAACCAATTAACCTCGATAAACAAGAGATGACGGTACATACTTTTGTCTCTGAATTGTTTAGGCTTATCTCTGTAAATGAATTCAATGATCAATTAAATGATTAATCTCTTATTATAAAGCGTGCATGAATAGCTAATTAATACTGTGAGAAGTATCTGAGGAGCAGTAAACAGTAGCGGTTTTACTCCATAAAGTGTTTTTTTTCAATTGAAAAGTCATGAAAGTGTTTCATGTAATTATTTTACAGGTCATTTCAGTGCTCAGAGCTGCAGGATATATTGGCTAGCATGTAGGTTGTACTGTTGTCACTCCCAAATTGAAGATAACACATAAGCCTCCATACACACACCCACATACGCTACAACACTTGCACAGAGTGGCAGAACATTGCACAAACACTGGCACACGGTTTTGCTGGGCTAATTAAATGTTTCCTCCAAATCACATTGTTCGGCATAAGTATACATTATTTATACATACACATTTAAATGTATTCATTTAAAGTGCCTTCAGAGTCACTCGCTTGGGTCGCAGCCCGGTATTGCTTTTTTTTTCCTATTTTCCTACGACTGACTCAACCAATCCCAGCTCAGCTTTAGACTCTTAATAGGGTGACCCATTTACCATCAGCATGGTGTCCGTATTCAGTTTCTATAATACCGCCTCCAGTCCATCGCACACACAGACACACTCTGTTTCTCCCTCTCCCTCCCCTTATACACCCTTTTTTGTCTTTTGCCCTGCTTCCAGCTGAGGGAAGTAAAAATAACTGTTCTTGTACACTATTCTCCTATTAGCATGGTCGGAGTCTGGCTTCACCTGTGAACATGAATAATCTTCATCCTGCTCTGTAGAATAACATCAATGTAAGATTAAGTTAAGTTAATCTAAATCTAAACTCAGCATGATTATCTTAGTAAAGGCAGAATGGTTGATCACTTTCTGCATTGAGTCTCGTTCCGATGTTGCCTAATATTAATATTAACTGCTTGCTGATAGCACAACATGGACTGTATAGAGAAGGTCTTTCCCTCAACAGATGGACCAAAGACAACATGAGGAGAATATGAAAACAAACATCCAAACCGACAGCTGCAAGCCACATTTTGTCATGACGTGCTTAGCTCTTATTCGTATTTGTTTCTTGATATTTGTTGTACTGTATATTGTATGTTATATGCTGCTCGCTATGTCATTTTTTTTCCTACAGCAAGAGTGCAAGCCTTTGCATATTTTGAACTCAATGTATTTAATTCATGTGTCTCTAAAAAATGTATGAAGCACAGTGTCATGGAATATTACATTCAAGGTACAAACATGGGGGTGTTAAATGACATGAAAGAAAAGCAGAAAGAACAAGACCCGGGTTTTTCAACAAACACTGAATTCAGTATTTAGAAATTGAATTCTGGCACATCTTAACTTTTAGTTTCACTTCCTTTTCATATGTCATAAGTATTATTATGTTGGGTTGTTACTAGGGGTGTACTAAGACACTGAGCTCATACACGAGATTTGGTCAATGAGAACGATACTTTAATGTCAATATTAAGAAAAGAACGATGAAAAAAATATGACTGGACAAACAAAGTTATTTATTTAACCAATTCACAAAACAATGCATGTGTGTTTAGAAATGTTTATAGTCCAACAAACTGACACAGGCAATTTGTGCCGTCTGGCAACGTTTGAAGCGTTTCTTGAAATCCTGGCTTTTTAACTGTATTGAAAAGCAGAAAAGACTTTCTGTGAACACACACAATTTTGTGCTGTTCCGTTTGTATTTATTTAACTTTACCTTACCGATCCAACGTCTCAGTGAGTGTTGACTGTAGGTCATATCGATGTGTATTTTTTGGATGGGTATGTTTGAGGTGGGCAAGTTGTTTTTGTTGCCACCACTTTCTAAAATACTTGCTCATCCATGTTGACGAGCTCACCACACCAGGACTGTTGTATTTGGCTTTGTCCCTCCAAATTGGTACTATGTTACCTTGCATTGCTCCATGCATGGCTACACTCTTCTAAGGTGTGTATGGTATTGGCCCCGAATCCCCCCCCCCAGAGTCAAAGTGACTACAGTGTTCCCTCGCTATGGTTTACCTTTTGTGGAATTTTTATAATCTTTTTTTTGTCACAGCATACAGGCCAATATGTTTTAACAAAGATACAAAAACGCTACAGTACAGCGGAATGGCGCTGGGACGATGAAGAGGCACAGTCAGAAGAGTGAAATATGCCGAGTCACTTAATAATTTCTTGTGTCCAAACTTGGAGGTTAATCATGAAGATTTAAAGGAAGGTTTGAACTTTTCTGAGAGTTTAAACAAGAGAGACGAGTGAAAAAAGTGTTTAAAGTGGATGGTTAGAAGATTTACAGCCTTAAAACATATATTGCAATAGTACATCAATAAAGTTGGCTACTTTGCTGATTTCACTTCATTCTATTTTGTGTTCCACTATTTTGGATTGGCAGTTTCAGCAATAAAAGCAGAAGAAAATCTATTTGAAAATATCAATTGTGGTGAACCGTGAAGGTTGTTTTAATATAACATAATCCTGCAATTTGACAACATACAAAACTGCCATTTAAATGCCGCTATGATTGTAATGGGGTTCATAAACATGAAAACTATGAAATGCTCACACTTACTGGATGCATTTGACCTTCCCTTGACCTTCCCTGTATTTACTTCCAGGCTTTAATAACAGTAACAATTGATATGTTGGTAGCTGCAAGGGATCATTACCTATTGCCGTTTCCAGCTCATTCAAGGACATTTGAAAGTTGCTTTTTTATGCAAAGTGTTGTTTTAAAATGTCACACTGGTGGTGAGTTGGAGGTTCCAGTGTTAGGTCAGTTTTAGGACCTCTGAAGCCAAAACAGACTGAATTTGAATCACTATGCTAATGTGGCTTTGGCAATAGGTGTTAACAATAGCTATGCTAATCAGCCTTTAAGCCTAATCTGAACAATGGAGGAACATTTTGGTAACAACAATGTTGTCCTCAGATTACAAACAAGTCCACTTCCTAGACTGTGATGTAAGTCAAGTTCGAGTGTAAACCCAAATTTATAATATACTCCTAAATCACTCACACTGTATACAGACATATAAAAGGACATATAAAATGCAGTAAAACGTGCACCGTATTATAAGGCGCATGTAACTGCAGCAAAAAAAGAATCCAAAAACAAAATGGTTCTTCCTACTGCCTGAACTGTTTGGGTGACAACACCCTCAACATTAATAGTTCCGGGGTGAATCACTGTACGTATGGCCCCCCTATAGCACTACAGAGTCTACTATTTATTTTACTATTTAATAGGGATGAGCAAGTATCTGTTCACCCAATTAAATGATCTGTAACCGTACTCGGATTGGGCGGGACATAAACAGACAGTGGGTGTGGTTTAATCTGAAATGGGCCGGTCTTAAAGCTGTATTTTATTTTAAATTTGAAATTAACATGGATTGGGGGCGGCATGGCGGTCGAGTGGTCGATCTCCCAGCTAGGAGACTAGGGTTCAATTCCACCCTCGGCCATCTCTGTGTGGAGTTTGCATGTTCTCCCCGTGCATGCTTGGGTTTGCTCCGGGTACTCCGGTTTCCTCCCACACTCCAAAAACATGCTAGGTTAATTGGCGACTCCAAATTGTCCATAGGTATGAATGTGAGTGTGAATGGTTGTTTGTCTATATCTCGCTGGGATAGGCTCCAGCACCCCTGCGACCCTCGTGAGGAAAAAGCGGTAGAAAATTTATGAATGAATGAATTAACGGATGGATTGATCAGAAGTTGCTATATGTATTATTTATTTTTATTGTTTATTTATATGAGTACTGTGTATGTGTGTAAGTGATCCTTGAGACTTTATTCTTTAATTATGTTGTTGTTGATGTGTGAAGTTGCAAACATGGCAATTTTTGTTTGTTTCGACTTTTTCCCTGATTACGGCATCGCCAAAGCGGATCTTTTTGATCCACATACAATAAACATAACAATAATGTTAGAGCCTTGCTGACTGTATTTTTCTCAAAAGCACTACATTCAGTATTACAGAAAAAGTAAACACTGTCAGCGACTGATGCACGATCGTGCCCGCTGTCCTGTTAAAAACACTGCATATTTTATGAAACAAGTTTAAGATTGCAAGGTGTATACTGCAACGTATTGAGGGGGGAGTAATATTTTATGCCAGCCATAAATGCAGAATGACTGATGCCACCCTTGTTCGGGAGACATAAGGATAATGAAGTCCAAAAAGCGAACTAATGAGCGATTTTTTTTATCATGGTTAATTGGTTCGAGACCCAAGTGTGAATTTCTGCAAAGTAGGATTCCTTATTTATACATGGAATGTTTTCGTAGTTAGAGTTAATCAAGTTAATTTTATTTAATATCTATAGTTTATAATAATTTTCTATATCGTGCCAGATCACAACATATATTGTTTACTTACTTTTCCAATAGAACAGGTGTATACAATTTCCCATTACTAAATAAAGTAAATATCCTAATGATGTTTGTCTAACTTCTGTCTCTGCATTGTTCTATGTTTACAATTCTCTGCTTGTGCAGGACAGCGTGATAGCATTAATTATACAACATGTTGTCATTATGTTGGCGAATCTATTCACAAGTGAGTGAGAATCCTGTGCATTTTGACTTTGTGGATCATTTGGAGTCTTTTTATTGAATGCCATTATGAAAGATAAAGTAAACTGTGTAGAAAGTATAATATTCAATATAAAACAATTGTGAGTAAGAGTCATCCTGAACCCGCACATACGGTGCAGTGGAAAAGCCCATATGTGGCCAGGGCTGACTCCGAAACTGTTGACCCTCTTGTCCATTCTGCTGTGTCCTGTCTAACAAAGCCTGATGTCTATTCGTTTAAAGTACATCATGTACAATATGGAGAATTTTGTGTGAATGCAGTCACAGGATTTCACAGGCTGGCAACATATCTGATGCATAGATAAACAGACTGCTGAGAAACAGCAAGCAAAGGAAGATGTTGCAGAAATACATGTACTGGTATAGAGCGAAGACGGCAATTCATGTCAAATACTCATTTGAAAATGCCTTTCAAAGTGCTACTTAGAGGACACAAATCTGAAAACATTGATGCAATCGTACACCTTTTTTACATTTACGTGATTCAACCACAGCGAGGATACAAACAGAAATGCAATAGTAAATTATTGTATTATTATTATTATTATTGTAAAAGTAAATTATAGACCTACAGTGATGTGAAATGTACTCTTACCTTATGTCGGCATTTAAGCACCACTCCATAGGCCCCTTCACAGAAAAACACAGAAAAAGGATTAATGAGAAGAGAGTCTGAAATGTTTTGGCCTCCTAAACCTTACATAAGTATATATATGAGTGAGTTCTTTAGACATACAAATGCTACTTCTACACATATTTTGCCATAGCAATGCATCAAGGCACACGATTCGCAACTGCATTGTTTCCGCATGGATATGCATTGTCACCAACAATACCCGCATCCGTGAAGTCATGGCTTGACTCCACCCTACAGCAGGCCTCACCTTTAGCTTCATTAATTCCTTTAACTGTAATAACTATAAAAGCAATCTTCACTCGCTAAATGTACTGCAAAAAAGGTCAGTAAGGATAATTCATAATGCCGCCTACAGAGAACATACTAACTCTTTATTCTAAAATCACAAATACTTAAACTTGCTGATATAGTTCATCTTCAAACAGCTAAAATAATGCATAAGGCTAAAAATAACCAATTACCTAAAAATGTCATCCAATACTTCTCTACAAGAGAAATATGATCTCAGGGAAGAACTACATTTGAAACACTTATATGCTAGGACTACGTTAAAAAGCCATAGCATTTAAAAAAATAAAAATTAAACTGTATTATGGAAAGCAGGAAGTGAACAAATGTGACAGATTGTAAAAGTACCAGATGGAGGGGTAGGATTAATTAGGATTAGGAATAAGCTTTGCTTCTTCCTACTCCTTTTGGACATGTGGAACTGTGAACTGATTATGTGATGCCCTCAATTGGAATCGGATGCATGTTCAAATGAAATAAAACCATTACCATTACCATTACAAACATGTGCACAATATAAAAAAAGAGAAGTTGATCAAAATAAACATGGCTACCATAAATTAAGTTTGCCATGTAGAATATGTTGTGAACACTAAAATTGTAATTATGGTAAAACTGTAAATCATGTATCAATGGAGAGCCCAGACACTGCAGTTTTTCTCTCTGGCAGGTGATTTAATTAATGAGCTCTTTGCCTCAAATTGAACGAGGTGTCATTAAAATCATTAAAATGACCTGCTTTAGAGACCAGATGGAAAAAAGAACCTACTAAACCCATCTCAGTCCTCCATGTCATGAGTTGAACATCCCTTCTGTAAAGCTTTGATATGGGATTCCATAGTAAGATGATGGTTGCCCTGTCTGGCTAAAATAAAATACAAAGCAAATGCCATAGAATAATTTGTAAAAAAAAAAAGTCATCATATTTAGCAACACACTCACAGCCGATTTTAAGTAGGTCAAGTGTCATATTCTGTTGTTTGTGTTCTAGTTGGTGCTGTCTGTTTGTGTTCCGTATGGCCTCATTTCCTGGTTCAGAACCAGGTGTGTCTTGTTGGGTAATTAGTTTGTGTCGTTCCCAGTATTGTGTCTTGTCTTTGTCATATGGTGTGGTGGTGTGGTTGTGGTGAGTCTACATTAGTAATATAGCTCTTTGTAGAAATATATATATATATATTACTCTTGTTTTAGCTGTGTATTAACAAATTAATGTTGTCTAATGTCTTTTACTCTGTTTACTTGCTTTTATTCAACTCTATTCTTCTGTAAAGTGTCTTTGAGTAGTTTGAAAAGCGCTATACAAATAAAATGTATTATATATATATATATACCGTATTTTACGGACTATAGGTCACACTTTTTTTCATAGGTTGGCTGTTCCTGCGACTTATACTCCAGAGCGACTTATAAATGAAAAAAACTGTTTATGTTACATGAACACTGGACACCTTTTCTGTTCATGTTTATTTTTCGTGTAGCGGAATAACTATTGTGTTAGCATATCTTACACCTATTCAGCTTGTTCTCTATTCTATTCTATATTGTTAGAACTTGCCTTCCTCTTGGAAGGCAAGTTCCTCTTGTGTACACAAAAGTCTTATATTGTCCAATATTGTTGACAAATCTGTCTAAATCTGCAATAAAGAGCATTCCTCATTTATCCACCTCGCAGGTTTGGTATATTAAGATGCTGATTGGACAGCATTATTAAACATATGTGTCTTAGGTTTGTCACAATAAAAGGTCACTCCAAAATGTGCAGTCAGTATCTGGTGTGACCACCATTTGCCACAAATACTGTATACAGTGTTCCCAATAAGTGTAATTGCCCATCACTGTTGACAAGTCCCTATATTTCCAAATGTGTTGAAGGAATAAACAAACTCAAGTGTCAAATGCCATTCCATAATCTTCCACTTCCAATATTTTTATTTTCACCCCTTACACATCACCAATAACATTGAGTACTTGAAAGAACTGTTACTCAAACTCTAAATGGATGCTTCTGTGTTGGTAACGGCATTGGTCAGCCACAACAAATCAACATTTGCACTTGTTCATGTCAAAAGACACATTGGTGATGTCAGCCATGAGAGGAGGATTACAATAGATGCCATCCATTCCCAGGACTCGGACACTGACCTAAAACCACTCCAAACATAAACACTCCTCATTTACAAGTGAAAACACTAATAATGAAAATAGCTTCATCACAAATAGGGGCATGGCCAGGAAAAACATTGAATTGATTTTATGTAATGGTCATTTCCAGGAATCACAATCCGCTGCTCTATGTCACTAATAGTCATTCATTAGCCGCCTTGCCACCTCGTTCCGAGAGACAGAATAGATGCTCTGGAAATGTCAAGACAACAAGTACCTACGGACAATTTTTATATTAATACTAGTAAATTAATCAAATAGTAGGATGAAGCATGACCACGTGCTCCGAGAAGAAAAGTGATCATTTCCTGGTTCAGAACCAGGTGTGTATATATATGTATATATATATATATACATATATATATATATAGGGGTCTCAAACACGCGGCCCGTGGGCCAAATGTGGCCCGCAGGACACTAGTTTGAGGCCCCCGCCTTGATATGAAAGTTTAATGTTAGTGCGGCCCGTGCAAGTTTGATATGGATGCTGTATGGTATCATGTACCCAGAAAAAATTATTACGTTTGATTAATGTTCATGTTAAAGGTTAAATAACTGTTAATAGTTGTCCTCCCTATCCGTGTGGAAGTGGTAAGTTTTTGGCTATTTAAGTTTAAAGGAAATAACTTGAAGGCTACCGTTTAGGTCGCTAGCTCTCTAGTTTGCGAGTTAGCATGTGTCTCAAGACCCTGCAGTTGCGCAATATGTTGTAAATAAAAAGAGTATAAATGTGACTATAGTCGTGTTTTGTCATGTCTACAGGGCTCTAATAATGCTTTGTTCATTTTAATCTGAAAAAAATAATTTGTCTACCCACCAACTATATGTGGTTTCTTAAGTTTTTATTATTTGCCGTTTTATTATTATTATTATATTTATTTATTATTCATTGATTGATTTTCTTTATTCTTGATTTGTTTATTTATTTTTCATCTTATTTTGTGCAGAAAAATTAAAATTAAGATATTTGAGAACAGTGGAATGTTTTATCAGAGCTTTTCTTGTAGAAAAACGGAACCAAAGCACTGAAAAAGTTTGTATATTTTTCTGTTTTTAATAAATGCGTTGTTTTTTTTGGAAAACCTGATGCGGCCCAGCCTTGCCCAGTGGTCCCCAGGTAAATTGAGATTGAGACCCCTGATATATATATATATATATATATATATATATATACACCGTATTTTCCAGACTATAAGTCACACTTTTTTTCATAGGTTGGCTGTTCCTGCGACTTATACTTACTTACTCCAGAGCGACTTATAAATGAAAAAACTGATTGTTACATAAACACTGGACACCTTTTCTGTTCATGTTTATTTTTCATGTAGCTGAATAACCATTGTGTTAGCATATCTTGCACCTATTCAGCTTGTTCTCTATTCTTTTATTGTTAGAACTTGCCTTCCAAAAGGACGTAATGTCTGTTTTAGTCAAGTAGTTTGGAAAATAAACTACTTGCAAAAAATGCAACTTATACTCCAGTGCGACTTATGTATTTTTTTCTAGCTAATTATGCATTTTTATACTTAAAAATCAGAAAATACAGTATATATATTTGGTGTATTGGACATTAAGCCATCATTTTGTATTTGTGGATCCTGAGTTTCCCAATACCTTTTTTTCCCAAAACGTTTTTTGAGCAGCAATGCATTGTTGTTGTTGTTGTTGTTGCGGACAAGGTTTGTTTATATTACTAATACTAGTAAATTAATCAAATAGTAGGATGAAGCATGACCACGTGCTCCGAGAAGAAAAGTGATCTAAATATGCTAAGGCAACATTTAACATGGTACATTTGTTCGTTCCTACCGTAAAACAACAGAAATGATACTTCATGTTGCTCCTGCTAACGTAAGTTCCCCAGTCACGAGGTACTAAAACATGCGTTCAAATCCAGCTACTCACCTTCACCCACAATGCCAAGGACCTCAAACTTATTCATCACATCACAGTTTGGCGGAGCTCCTCCAGCAGGTCAAATGAGCCGCTCACGTTTTAACGGTGACACTCCGGTTGCGTGATGGAGGTGACCGTGGAGACCAGGAGAAATGCGGCGAGCCTTTGACCACACCCCATCATCATAAGTCCTGTTCGTCTTCACGTCCTCCTCTCCCTCATGCTACAGCTCCGATGCTTGGAAATGTCATTATGTTTTATTGATGGCACTGACTTCTTCTGCGCTGTCAGGTTTGTCGAGGTGGTTCCTCTGACAATCTTCTCAAAAGCTGCACTCGTTCCTGGAAGACAAAAACAACCATCAGAATATGATGATAAAGGGGAAAGGATGGCCATGATTACCATAAAAATTGATAATATCCATGATCAAGTTAATAAAGTTTGAATGGATAAGCTATAAACTATCTGGGAGCAGCTAACCAATATTCAAAAAATAAGTTTGTATTTTTTTTCTCTGTGTGGAGTTTGGAGTTCTGTGATTGACTGGCAACCATGGATGGATGGAAACACGGGCCTTGTAGAAATAATTACTATTAACAATAACAAGGCATTGATAACAGAACACTGTAATCTTTGTGACTAATCAGAAAAGATCTTCAAATGTCCCATATTAGAAGGAACACTGCGAGGTTCAATGATGTGTAAGTTCTTACATAAAACGGGTCGAGCTGGTGTATTTCTGGAGCAGATGGCTGTTAACTAGAACGTGTAAATGTACAGAAAGCAGCATTTCCTTGAGGACATCTATAAATCATGGGTGACTTCAACATGACTTCCACACATGACTTCCCAACCTGCCTCATTCCATCCCATTCCATCCCATTGGTGGCACAACCAGGTTAATACAGTGCAAGTTTGTTTGCAATGAGGCAGTTTGCAAAGTGTGATGACTTGTCTAATTAACAAAACAACCCTTATAATATTAAAGGTTTGTAGTGGCTCAAATTTAACACCACCGAGAGCAAAATATGTGAACTTAAATGGACGCTTTCATGCTCTCTAAAGGATTCGAATGACTCCAATTGACTCAATGTCATGTCAACATATACTATACTGTATATATATAATACAAAACAGGTTAGCAAAGTCGGTTGCATAGTGTTCAAGTGGTTAGCTCGCAGGCCACACAGCTAAGAGACCCGAGTTCAATTCCACCCTCAGACATCTCTGTGTGGAGTTTTCATGTTCTCCAAATTGTCCATAGGTATGAATAAAGGTAAAATAAAAAAAAATGTGAGTGTGAATGGTTGTTTGTCTATATGTGCCCTGTGATTGGCTGGCGACCAGTCCAGGGTGTACCCCGCCTCTCGCCCGAAGACAGCTGGGATGGGCTCCAGCACCCCCCGCGACCCTCGTGAGGAAAGAGCAGCAGAAAATGAATGAATGAATGAAGGTTAGCAAAGTCGGCTGCATAGTGTTCAAGTGGTTAGAGCGCAGGCCACACAGCTAGGAGACCCGAGTATCCATAGGTATGAATAAAGGTAAAATAAAAATAAACACAATGTGAGTGTGAATGGTTGTTTGTCTATATGTGCCGCCGCCTCTCACCCGAAGACAGCTGGGATAGGCTCCAACACACCCTCGACCCTCGTGAGGATAAGCGGTAGAAAATGAATGAATGAAAGCTTAGCAAAATTACAAATAAAAAGCATTTTAGCTTGTAAGCCCAAAGTACCCACAGCTGCCTGTTTTGTTTTGTGCTAGGACAATTAATTGCATGCATATTCTGTGCAGTACTTTGTTTTTTACATTCAGTATAATTACTCCAGACTCCATTCACTGTGCAATATCTTTCCATAATGCCTCATATTAACTCATTAACAAGATCTCAGTGTATAGACTGGTCATATATCTCATCCCGTTTCATATTATCTACATACTGTATTGTATATAACTCTGGGAAAAACTGTTTTTGTTAATACTTGGGTTGTTTATATTGTTTATTTTTCTATATTGTGCATTTTTGTACTGCTTAACTGATTCTGTACTGATTCTGCTGTGCAATGCAAATTTCCCCACTGAGGGACGAATAAAGGCATATCTTAATCTTAATCTTAATAACCCTAAACAATGTTTCAGCATTAGCATTATGAATGTTGGAACACCACAAGCATGGTCGTAGTATTCTGCAGCTCTTTTCCTCCTCAAGGGTTCTCATAAACATTCACTCGTTCACACATGGCGAAGACAGCTGCATCAGGCTGTCCCTCTGTGACTTGCTCAAGGACACTTTGGCACACAGAGAAGCAAGAAGTGGATCAGACACTAGACCTCCTCTGATGCAACAGCATTCAGTGTTTACAATAGGTTGATCTTGAGTGTGGAACCACTCTTCATATCTACTCGTGTTCTATATCTTCTCTGGTCACCAACTCTAATGTTGCATTCAAGCATTCAACTGATAAATTGGAAATGTGGATTGGAACACTACTACAAGTCATAAGGATACAGCAATATGATGTCACACATTAAGACCGCCTAAAAAGATAAGGATTGCTGAGAGTGACATTTTCTGTTCATAAACACAATAAATAGTAATGTGGGCCTTTTTTTACGTTTTACTCCAAGCAGTCTCAAATACAGCAAATCCCAACACATTTGTGACCTCATTTGCATATCCACTGGTTGTAAAAACCAAGACTGCTCCACACTTATTCAGTTCTAAAAACACACTTTTAATGATGATGTGGCTCATGTGCCTGTGTGGGCGTCTTCCTATGCAGTGTACTCTTCCCTCAAGCTACATTCATCCCTCCAGGAAAAGTGACTGAGACCATCCACAAGGTTGTTGTGCTGCTACTGGGGCTTGATGATTGAGCTCATTAAACAAGAAAACTCATAAAAGGAGCACAAGTGAGCTGCTCTGTTTCTAAAATCACAGTAGCCCCTGTTAATAAAGAGGAAGAATTGTCAACATGCAGGTGCAAATTAAGAATGAGTTTGATATTAGTGTGCATGTCATACACCTCTAGAGGTGTGTAAAAGAGAATGAAATGAAGAGAGGATGGGGATATGCACACTGCTGCACCGCCTAACTGCGTCTCCTCTCTTCGCTCGATGCGTTGCAGAGCGCGCCACCATTCCAGCACTGTGCACGCTTTTCTTAAGCCGCACAGCAACCTGTGCATACCTTATCGTGACTAGGTCACTGGGCACGTTCACGGCAGTGTTTGCACAACAAGATGCACGAATGAACGCTCACAATACAACCTAAAGCATGTCATCATTCAGACGCGTAACAGGCCACCGGAGACGGTGCTTTATTAAGCCGCTTTACCTTGCAGTCGCAGACGTGAGGTGAGGACGCTCAAGCAAACATGAAGAGGATGAGGTGTGATAATGTATAGCTTTGCGTGTGTGTGTGAGAGAGAGAAAAGAGACGGAAATGGAGCATATCCCAATCAGGCCTATATGCGTCGTGACAGGATGAAAATTCCTACTCACTCGCTCAATCCCTGGATGGAGGCGAGGGGCAAATAAAACGCCGACGAAGGGGCTTGCATGTAGCGGCAACACTTCTTCAGAGGCTCCGTGTTCATTGCCTGGGCACCATCAGCTGGTTAGAGCTGCAAATAAAAAAATGTCAATCCAATGAGCGACGCCGCCGAGAACCAATAGAAACCTTCCAATGTTGTTTCTGAAGCCATCATTGTGATAATATGCAACTTTGACATAGAACCCACAAACATATCATTTTAGTACGTGTCCATCAATGCGCCAAGCTTCTATTTCCCCTCCTATTGTTGGCTGTGGACAAATCATGCTGCAGCATGTCCTCACCCTCCTCCACCTACACCCCCACCCCATGCGTGAAGGCACTAAAATCCCTTCTGATGAGACCTGTGCAAGAACGCCCCCAGTTTCCAACCACCATGTGTCCACTGTTTGGCCTAAATGTTCACCACCTCCTGTCACAACATCAGACTATACAACATCACTGTACAGTAGTTACCTCTTACTGTTTGATTCCAGCAGGCGTCATTATTTAAAATATGTAGCTTAACATGTATGATTTTCCATTAGATAGTTTTTTTTTTTAATTTAGCTCTAGCTATAGGTTTTAATATTTCAGAGACAACCCATCCCATGATGCGGCACAGTCCAAAACAACTATGATACAGTAGATTTATCCATGTATTTATTAAAGAATAAACAAGGACAGCGCATATTAATGAACATTTTCATGTCAAGATGAAAGATTACAGCCAGTGACTAATTTCCATCTTTAGTCCGTGAGGGCAGGTGGAAGTACCGAAACAATAACATTTGGTATGAAAGAATAAAAAGACAAAAACTATAAGTAGACCTGACAGAACCATGATTTGGGAGGGACAAAGTGCTTAAGTGCCAACATTCATTAATTCATTCATTCATTTTCTACCGCTTTTTCCTTACGAGGGTCGTGGGGGTGCTGGAGCCTATCCCAGCTGTCTTTGGGCGAGAGGCGGGGTACACCCTGGACTGGTCGCCAGCCAATCACAGGGCACATATAGACAAACAACCATTCACACTCACATTAATACCTATGGACAATTTGGAATCGCCAATTAACCTAACATGCATGTTTTTGGAATGCAAACTCTACACAAAGATGCACAAGCAGGGAATCTTAGCTGTGTGGCCTGCATGCTAACCACTCGGTCATCATGCAGCCAAAGTATTGTTCCTTTTTTATAAATTTTTAGAATAGTTTATAGTTTGTAATTTATAGCATAAAATTTGTTTCCAACCTTCTAAACATGGTTTTCATCATTAGAGCCCTCTAGACATGAAGTAACACCCCTATAGTCGCCATTACACTCATACACTACACTTTGTTTCTTCCAGTTTACTTCCTGTGGTGGCTGTTGTCTCATCAATGTAATGTAATGGCACCTGAGTGAGTCGAGGTACACACTGGACTGGTCGCCAGCCAATCACAGGGCACATATAGACAAACAACCATTCACACTCACATTCATACCTATGGACAATTTGGAGTCGCCAATTAACCTAGCATGTTTTTGGAATGTGGGAGGAAACCGGAGTACCCGGAGAAAACCCACGCATGCACGGGGAGAACATGCAAACTCCACACAGAGATGACCGAGGGTGGATCGAACCCAGGTCTCCTAGCTGTGAGGTCTGCGCGCTAACCACTCGCCCAAGTGCCAACATGTTTCAGCAACAATTATTCATTGGGGTGAGACCATTACTTACACGGGGGTGGCAATAAGTTGATACTTTTAGTTGGCCAGCTACCATTGGCTACCATGTACTGTAGCTCTGCCATTGTTCGTGCTATAATATCAGAACCTACTGATGTTATTACATTTTTGATGTATTCATTAACACAGCCCATTAAACCAGGTAAAAACCAGATAACCAGGAAAAAGTTAAAAGGGCTTTTACTAAAAAAAAAATGATAAAAATTGCACATAGCAAGCTACCGAGCTAACTTTTTAGCCTCTCCAATTAAGAAAAAAGCACCCAATCTTTCAGTATTTTTTTACTAACTTACTTGTGTGTCTTGTACTATACTACTGTACTTATGCTACTGTACTTTTGCTGCTGTAAACCTGAAGTGTGTCAGTCTGTTTGGAAAACTTCCAGAGGACAAAAGATGGCATTACTGCTATGAGGAGGTTTTCAACGAAGCTATAGCACACACAGGATGGTCAAATAATAAAGACTAATAAAGGTACATCTTATCTTATATTATCTTATAGTCAACCACGAAAGAGCATTTCATTTTGAAAATATGCAATATAACGAGGGAGTGATATTTTTCATTCTCAATTTGTTCTTTTGTCACCATTTTTTTGGTGTTTAATTTTATTTCTACAATGTGCCTAGGGTGAGTTCCAAGACCCATCCCTTTTCTATTCCACTTATCCTCACTAGGGTCACGGGGGGATGCTGGAGCCTATCCCAGCTGACTTCGGGTGAGAGGTGGAGTCCACACTCGATCGGTTGCCAGCCAATCGCAATGTTTCAAGACCATTGATTGATATTGTGATATTTGCCTTATATTTATATAAGGCAATAATGTACGATACTTGTACTCTGGTTTCCTACCACATTCCAAAAACATGCAAACATGTTAATTGCCCATAGGTAAGAATGTGAGTGTGAATCTATATGTGCCCTGCGATCGACTGGCGACCAGCTCAAGCTGAAATCAGCATGCCCCCGCGACCCGAGTGTGGATAGCATAGAAGATGGATGGATGCATTTACAAAATCACAATACCTCAGTTTAGTTTGACATGGTCAGAGACGTACATTAGGGTAATTTGTAATGGAAGAGAACTGTATTGCATTATAAGAACAGTCTTTACATTTACACCAGTGCACTGTGACTCTGTTGTGCAGGTACTGTGTACTAGTGCATCAGGCCATCTGGTGGACTAATGTGGAGTTGGCCTGATCCGGACGGATCTATGTAAATATATATATATATATATATATATACACCCTGTTATTTTACTTTCTTTCAATAAAATACAATAAAAATGGGCATATTTCAGACATACTGTGACATGGTGATTAATCATGATTAATAATTTTAAATCATGATTAATATGACAAAAAATGTAGTTCTAATTTTAATTATTGAATGTATGAATGTCTTTAAAATGACACATAATATTAATTTAATGTAACCACCATCATTATTATATAATAAAATAAATAAATATAAAAAATTGAGCTGAAAATTTTTAAAATTACCATTTTTGCTTGAAACAATGCATTTAATGGAGGTGCTAATAGGTGCTCTGCCTCTGTTATTACAGTGTATGAATATCTTAAATACGGTGAATGAACATTTTACACATTAGTACTTTCTTAAAGTATCACAAAATTCCAACATGATTATATGCAAATTAAGATGATGCTAAAATTTTGCATGTAATCAGGCTGATGTTGACTATAATTTACTCATACTTTTGTGATAATTATCGAATTGTATACCTTTAGAAGGTATGGGTACATGTTAATTTTACAGTATTCTTATTATTGTTGAACCAGTTTTTGTGTAGCAGTGACTGTTGCCTGATGTGCCATTACGTTACAATGATGAGACAACAGCCACCACAGGAAGTAAACTGGAAGAAACAAAACTAGTGTACGAGTGTAAAGGCAACTATAGGGGTGTTACTTCATGTCTAGAGGGCTCTAATGATGAAAACCATGTTTAGAAGGTTCACTTTATTTTGCACATGCTGAAGAAGGTCGCATGAAAGAACACCACGTTTAGTCTTGTACAATTCAACATATCTGAAAAGGAGGAGGAAGAACGACATCCTATTTAATCCTACCTTTTCTGTGAGTCTCAGAATTTACTGATAGGGGGTTCACATCCTGTGTTATAACATTATGTTGACATTCCCATTTTATATTAGGGACAGAAAGGATCAAGTACTCAGTAATGAAAATGACACATACATCATGGATGTCCAAAGTGCAGCTTGGGGGCCATTTGTGCACTGCAGCTTGTTTTTTTTTAATAAAACCAAGCAAAAGTAAATAAATAATGTTAAGCCTTTTTTAAAATTATAGGGTTTTGATTTTTTCAGTATGAAAAAGCTTAGACACTCCTGCTAGCCATTAGGGCTTGCCTGCACTCATGGCATTTAAGCACTAATGGTTAGGTTTGCCCCTATGTAATTTAACATACTGTTTTACACCACATCCCTTATAATAATAGACACACATTATAATTAAATTAGACTGTATTAAGTTGTATCTCATTAATTAGGGTAGGTACCTGTGTACTTAATGGTTAGTCTGTCCGCAATGTAGGCTGTTATTACTAAATATCACATTAATAAATACCCTATTTATTTAGGATGTCGTGTTGGGTCTATTGCATTATGTAATCTGTCCACTTAAGTGTGCACTCTGCAGGTAACAGCCTTTCTTTTTCCTAGTGCGAGTTCCCACAAACGAACCCGGAAGTTGCAACCAAAGCCTTAATTTTTCGTTCCAACGTGACATATAAGTTATTATAAAAGCCCTAAACGCAATACTATCCGTGTTTTGAGTGAGTGTAATGAATTGTTTTCTTTCTCTCTCCATTACCTGTGCGTGTGTGCTGCAGCTCCAGGGAAACAACGTGTGATAGAGACGGACATGCGCGGAGCTGCAGCGAACATGGCGGCCTGCATCTGACAGAAAGTGAGGGCTCCACCATCAAAATACGCGGCTCCAACGGTCTGTATGTCTTCTTTCTCTATCTTCTTCTCATGTGCTATCCAACAAAGACGCCCCGCGTGTGTGCTTCTCGTGATAAAAATCCAAAAATAGTTGCATTTTCTGTCCTTTTTAAAGTGTGTGTACAGGCAGTGAACGTGTTTTTCCTCTGCTGTATGTTTGTATGTCTGCAGGCAGCGTATTATTACACTGTATTGCCGCTTTGCTCTCTTGTTTCCTGTATTCTTGCACATCATTATTTCATTTAATAAGCAATACAGTGCTTTGTTTGTGTGACTGAAGCCAACGTATTGTTTAATGTAACATTAGCAGCCGTTAGCCCTGAGAATAACGAGTCCCGCCCACTAAAATGTAAAGAATGACAATGCGTCATACACTTTCCACATTTCATTTCATTTCATTCTTTCGTGGCTTTCTACAACCTAGTGACGTCCGTGATGTGAGATCTCCCGTGGAGTGACCATCCTGTGTGCGATAGCTTCCTTGGAAACCTCCTCTTAGCAGTAATGCCATCTTTTGTCCTCTTGAAGTTTTCCCAAACAGACTGACACACTGATCAAGATGAACGTATAGCAGGGGGCTCAGGTTGACTACACAGAGGAAAGTAGTGACAGACTTATCAATTGATATCATATACAGCACCTATTACTGATAATGCTATTAATTTAGTTCATTTAAACATATTTAACACACATATTTTAAAGAATATTGCCCAATTCAGCAAGTCAGAAATACAGAGTTTATTGAATCCTACCCTTTCTCGGAGCCTCAACATTCCTGATAGTTGTTTGTTTACTTTCACATACTACAATTTCCTCATTGGAAAAGAGAATAAATAATAAGACACGACGGAAGGGTTAGTTTGTGGATATCTTATTCACTAGTGGAATAAGCAATAGAACAAATAACACCAGTGTTACCTCTATATTATATACCACATATATTATATTGTATTCTATTATATTAATGCTTGGATTTGATGTATTGTACATGGTTAGAAAGAAATTAATTTAGAGCAGGTGTCTCAAACTCAATTTACCTGGGGGCCACTGGAGCGAGGGTCATTTAAACAAAATTCAACGTTATTATATTTGTAAACTCTTGTTCTGGATGCCAGTAGATCCATGTGTGCAGGGGAACCTAATGTTGTGATTGATGAGTGCCTATGGTTTCTGTTATTATCTCAACACACTGATTCACTTCTTATGCTAAATATGTCTGTGACAGTTTCTCCTGTCAATCAAAACCACCATTTTTATTTTTTCCTCCTCTCATCCACATAGAGAATGACGCTAATCTCATATCAGCGGCTACTTTAGGGGAAATAGTGGCTGTAAAAATGAAGTGTTTCCTGGTCTGCTGAGCACTTTTTGCATGACCCCCCTGAGTGGAGTAGACCGAGGCGCGCAAACACTGAAATTGTGTGTCGCTGAGCGAGTGGCAGAGCTGGAATCCTTTTCATGTGGGGCCTGCAGATGTCCCACATCCACACGTCTTAATGGCTTTTTATGGCACATTGGAATCTTTATGGCTCCTTCCGACTGAATGGCTCGCTCTGCAAAGACAGACAGTCTACCACAGAGATGAGTGGCCGCAGAACATTGCAGTGATTGCTAATCTGTGATGATTTTTTTTGTTGGATTGTTTCTGATATTGTACTACTCTCATGCCTTGGATTATGCTTTTTTTTCCAATAATGTCTTATAATTTAATTTTTCCCAGTGACTACCGGAAGTAGGAATATGCTCAAACCGTTTCTGGATTACTGTGTCAGAGTTTCACCCTTAAAGGCTGCGGTAACAACACAGTTCATTCATACAGTAAAAGCAAATGTTGATCATTGTTAAACCTAGCTAATATTTGATTTTATCTGAAAACAAAATAAGACAAACAGCCATATGAATGTGGATCACTAATGAAACCATTCAAATGATTCACTGTTTAGTAAACAGAGAAGTAATTCTTTGGTGAGAGTAGCTGAAATTCAGAAATGTTGTATATTTGACCAACAAATATCCATACAAATACAAAAGAGTGAGAATTAGATTCATTCTGACTAAAAATATAGCAAAAGCTTGTAATATCGACTGCAATAATTTTTTAATTAACATATTTTTTTCGGTGAAATAAAAATAATAAATTAACAAGAAAAAAATAAAACATTTCACTAAATAATGAACAACCAATTGGTTTAATATTTTAGATTTTCAAGCGTTTTATGTCTTAAATTAATATAGTGCATAGTGTAACTGGTTGTTAGGGCTATTTATACACAATATGCAATTTGACTGCACACAGAAGAAACAGTTCTCGAGGGAGTCGAACTGGTGTGAATGTTGTTAAAAGCTCATTCATTAGTTCAGAGGTTAACAACCATTAATGATACAATCACCCCCACACTCAAAACGTCTGGTCTCGATCCCAATAACCTCTCCCATATCCAACCTCCCCCTTCTATCCAAAATCCTTGAACGTGTCATAGCTGCTTAACTTCAAACTCACCTCAACTCCAACAGCCTGTTTGAATCCTTCCAGTCCGGTTTCCGTCCTAAACACAGCACTGAAACAGCTCTTCTTAAAATCACCAATGATCTTCTTCTCTCCTCCGACTCTGGCCATCTTACCATCTTCATCCTCCTAGACCTCACCGTAGCCTTTGACATCATTAGCCACTCTATCCTCCTGTTCCGCCTCAAAACCAGCCTCAATATCACAGATTCTGCTTTGTCCTGGCTCTGATCATACCTCACCAATCGTCAACAGCTTTTACTCATGTTTTAACTCTGTATAAACGAATGAATGTTGTATTTTAACGTATCTTTTACTCTGTTTACTTGTTTTTATTTAACTCAATTTTTCTGTAAAGTGTCTTTAAGCGCTATACAAATAAAATGTATTATTATTATTATTAATGACATCACGATGTTTGGCAATTGTGAAAGGTGTGTGCCTCTTACTGCAGATATTTTTATGCGTGAGCCACACAAACAACCGCTGGAATTTAATTTTTGCCGCAGAGCCACAACTGTGAAGCGCGGCTTGACAACATATACACTTTTTTTTTTTTTCAATTAAATTGTTCGTGTTTCGTTGCTTTCTGATTTTTTTTTTTGCCTCTTCAATGTTCCCATGTCTTGAAACACCCATTTGTATCTACAGTAACGAGGATCTATGGTTGGTCTTCTTCTTTGTAGGTAAGAGCCTGTCTGACTTCTTCTGCTGCAGCAGGATAACATCTTGGTCATCATGGGCCGAACACTACACAAAGGTTAGCCTTCACCATCTTCTCATGTCATTCCTAACACAGATATGCTAATTTTAACAGTAGAATCAAAAGTATCATGGGCCATTCATAGGCCCATAAAAAAGTCAAAAATGTTAAAGGAACCTATTATGCTAATTTCCGATCCTTTGTATTGAGTTGTGGACTCCGTGCACGCCCACTCCACTGTATTGTAGTGTACATTTCAAAATGATACTGAAATTTTCAAACATTTTTTGATTTCAGATCAGAAAGAGGAGAAGAAGGAGAAGCTGAGCAGTCCCAGCACAGGCTCTGCACTTGACAAATCTAACGGTGAGTACTACTCACTACCTGTCTGGCATCATCACCTTTTGAAATATTAAATATTGGAGTCCAAGCTAACTGTCTGGAGCTTTTTTAGGGACAAAATACAAACATCAACGCAAAGAGAACTTGTCAAGACTGCTGTATAAATAAACGGAACAAACCACAATGTAATATTGATATTTATACAGTAGATATTTGTTCATGTCAGTGAGTCTATGGGCTCTGTTTTCGTGGTGCAGTACAGGATGGCGAAGCGTGGCGCACCCCGTGCAGTGGTCTGGAAATCTGGTAGACTGAGAGATGAGTGCTGTCATGTTTATCAGTTTCCACTTCTAAAATTTTTATTTGGGGGTGACAAGCCATTTATTTAGTGGGGCAACGCTTTGCACTAGCATAGAGCCAATCTTTATTTTTAACGTGATCTGAAAAGATGGAGTACATGCAAGGAGCATGAGGAGAAGATACTGATAATAAACCATCATAGGTTCTCCTTTTTGGCAATGACAAAGCAGGAACGCCTGGATTAGCCTTCTGGAGAGGATTAATGTAGTGTTTAATTTAGCTGTCAGGAACAGATGTGTCGCTAGAGGTGGTCTACGTGGTGCGTGACGCGCATTGTGGCCTCTGATGTGCAGTCCAGTGGGCCCTGAGCATTTAAAGGCAATGAGAGCCGTTCTTCTCACGCCTTCTCTCCTCCCTCTTTGCCACTTGTGCCGGTGGGAAGAACGGAGGCGTAGGTGCGCTGCACTGCCCCGGACTGCACTGAAATGCGCTGTTTATGAAAATTGTGCGCTGGCCCCGTTGGCGCCCCGTTGGCACCCCGTTGGCACGGCTCAGGCAGACCTGCCCTGGTCTACGAAAACAGCCTACAGCCCTATGTAACAGCATCACCATCTTCGTTTCTTTTGCTAGAACCATTCAGTTGGGAAGACTATCTGAGAGAAACATCGTCCATTGCCGCCTCACCCACTTGTTTCAAACAGGTAGCTGTTCAGCATCATAGAGTGCATGAATTGTCTCATCCTAACAGCATTTGATCGTGATGGATGCTCCCTTTTATGCCCTCCTGCAGTCCAGACTTCCCCCCTGCAATGACTTCAAGGCGGGCATGAAACTCGAGGCTCGTGACCCTCGTAACTCCAACTCTGTGTGTATCGCGACGGTGATGGGCATGATGGGTACTCGCTTACGCTTGCGTCTGGATGGCAGTGACAACACTAACGACTTCTGGAGACTGGTGGACTCATCTGACATCCAACCCATAGGAACCTGTGAAAGGAACGGAGACATGCTGCAGCCCCCGCTAGGTGAGACAATGTTAAGACAACTGTATAGGTTGTGCATCCTTCTCCCGCTGTTTCTTTGTAAAGTGAATTAGAGGATTGTAGATGATCGGTGATGGATGCTCATATAGTACATTCCAGAGTTTGACTGGGCAAGGTAACAATAAATGGTATATAATCGAGATCGAGCGAGTGCCCCTGTACCTTTTATGGTATTTATGGAATTTATGATACTGCCTCTTGCATTTGTCGAAGATTTTGCTGTGTTAGCACGGAGCTAATGGCTTCCAGGAAATATTTGAATTGAAATCCAAGAAAAGTGAACTCTGTTCTAGCTTCAAAGGGTAGAACAACTCTGCATATTCCTTGACTTGTCTTGACTTGTCTGCTAATAATTTTGTCCTTATAACGTATGTGAGTCTCTCTTAAGAAGGGAATGGACTACTTACTACTGCTACTACTTTAGTACTGCTGTGAGCGACTTATCTGACATCACCTTATTTATACATAATGGTAAATACTCAATGGGTCACGAGTAAACTTACAACCCTTTTTTATTTTACAGTAGACTGACATATTTTATCATTAAACATGTACTAGTACCTTGTGTTTCACTTGACACAAATGTTCATTTGTTTACTTTGTTTATTAGATATACTCTAAATAAAAAAGTTCAAGTAGCATGCATCTTTGTTGAAAAGCCACCCTTCCGAGGCAGAATCATAAAAGATATCTTGGTCTAAAATGTAGTGAAATATTCCTTTGGAACTTCTGTCCAGGTTTCAGAATGAATGCTTCATCTTGGCCTATGTTCCTCCTACGAACGCTGAGTGGAGCAGAAATGGCACCAGCCTCTGCGTTTAAGAAGGTATTGTCCGCTACCGAACTTCTCACTATTGATGCTCATTATGTTTTTTTTTCTAATTGCATTGATTAAATGTTCCTAAATATAAAAGATATTGTTGAACCTTATACACACAGAAACTCTTTAATGTGTATGTGTTTGTGTGTAGGAGCCACCCAGCCCCATTAAAAACTTCTTTCAACCTGGTATGAAGCTGGAAGCTGTGGACAAGAAGAACCCTTACCTGATTTGTCCTGCCACAGTGGGTGAGGTCAAAGGCCAGGAGATCTTTGTCATGTTTGACGGCTGGCGAGGTGCCTTTGACTACTGGTGCCCCTTCGACTCCAGAGACATCTTCCCTGTCGGCTGGTGTGCCTTGACAAAACACAGTTTACAACCACCTGGAAACTTCTGTGAGTGCAGCTTTCCTTTTATTCCATGTTTAGTTGTTATAGCAACAGTAAGTAATTATTGCTTGATTTTGCTCGAAGTACTCAGTTGTTTAATATAACGTTTTAACCACTGTAATTAATGCAGATTGATAGTGGCAATTGGGCATTGTGGGATTTTGAAGAAGCTAAGCAAATACACATTCAGTGTCACTGTGGCAACAGCAGATGTAGTATTCTTTATATGATATAGTGTAGGGGTTCACAAAACTGCCTAACGTACTGTGTGACCTGAACAGGATCAGTGTGATAATAAAATATTATTAAATCACTTGAATCCCCTGTTGGTAGGAATTGTAATTATGAGTGACATTACTACTTTTCACCACTAGAGAGCAGTGCAAGCAATGTATATTGGCATCACCTGATTCCAATCCTTAATTAAGAATTAATTATAAGGATTGTCAGCTCTCTGATGTCATATACCAGACTAAACAGGGCACTTAAAAAATACTAGATCACCTTTATCTCCTTTTATAAAAGTCTAAATTTTTCAAAATTGACTTTTTATAGATATATAGTAGTCTATTGGTATATCAAATCATCACCCCACATAGTTTAACTCCTACACATATGTGCATTGTGATTAACATTGATTCCATATTGGGTCATTTGGTCTTGGCAAGTGTGCATTAGTTAGATACTTATAATAGATATTAACTTACAATTTATGTAAGAGACGCACTCAGGCAACCTCCCTCGTTTGTAACTCAATAACAATGTAAAGAACAGTTAACTCTCGGACAGCCAGATGTTTGGGAGTACTCTTGATATTAGCATGTCCTTGTGTGGTAATCTGAGTGTCCAGACACAACTCATCCACAAGGAGATATCTTGACAGGAGGAATGGTAAACACTTATTCAACACATGTTATAAAAGCATGAGGTTGCCAGAGTTCAAAGTTGGGGAGCATGTAAACAGTGTATTGAAAGAACAGTGCTTGAATGGATGGCTTTGGTGTGAAAGAACTTATATAGAACCCGATCTCAGCCCCAGCAACAAACACATTTAGAATGAAGTAGAACAAGAGGCGAGCTTTCTTTCTTTTGTGCCTTGTACTATACTGTTGTGTGCTACTGTACTGTTGCTGCTGTAAACCTGAAATTTCCCCTTGTTACGAATGCAATATAGCAACCGGATCGGCACAATTTTGTGGCAGAAGCTGACACAAGTATGAAAAGTTAGTGTTTAGTGATTAGACATAATATTGTACAGTATGTACACAATCTTCCAGGACTCTTCTTTGTATTTTGCAAACATCAGCTGCTTGTATTGTTTCTTATTGCTCATGTTAGTGCACAGTTTGAGTTCCATGCTCAGTTCATTCCATAATTTGTTTCCACATACTGAAAAGCTGAAGGTTTTTAGCGTTGTTCTTGTGTGTTTTAAGTTTAGTTTTTCCATTCCATTTTGGAATGACCAGACAGAGTACCGTATTTTCCGGACTATAAGTGGCACTTTTTTCATATGTTGGCCGTTCCTGCGACTTATACTCCAGAGCGACTTATAACTGAAAAAACTGTTTATGTTACATGTAGCTGAATAACCATTGTGTTAGCATATCTTACACCTATTCAGCCTGTTCTCTATTCTTTTATTAATGTTAGAACTTGCCTTCCAAGAGGACGTAATGTCTGTTTTGGTTAAGTAGTTTGGAAAATAAATTACCTGCAAAAAATGCGACTTATACTCCAGAGCGAGTTATAGTCCAGAAAATACGGTAATTTGTCAATGGACAGCCAAGTGATTTACCCACATAGCGGATGTCTCATATCGGCTTATTATCAGCTCTGAACAGCTCCAGACTGAGCATCAAGCTTCATCATTGGGGCATATTACATGGCAACATACTGTACTTGTGTTGAAAAAAAAACAACTGTCCTTGTCCAAGCTGTCATTCTATGGCAAAGCTAATATCCCAATGATAACAGAACCCCAAGCTTGTGAAAAAATCGTAAAGCTTTTGAATGATAAGAACAATCTCTCTCTCTACCATCTCTAAATTGGAGCAAGTTGACATTGAACTTGATCAAACTTTCCCACTGTGGCCAGAAAATGCGGACAAGCTCATAAAAAATCCTAAAGACTTGCTGTTTGCACAGTCAATGAAGACAGGCCGTACTGCTACATTTGGACACAGCGATAAGGAGTGAGCTCACAGAATTCAGAGGAGTGACTAATGCACAGGGATGGGAATTTTCCGCGGATCCGCGGAATTCCGCGGATTTTTCTGGCAAAAGTCCATTTTCGTAATTCGTGTAAATTCGTTGAGAAAATTGTGGGGGGTGGGGGGTGGGGGGTAGGTGTAGGTACAGTCTCGGTATATCGTGTCCGATTGGGCCGAGGCGGCATCTTGGCCGCGAAGTCGACGAGAAAATGAGCTGGTTTAGTAGGCTTGCTGTGATTGGTTGTATCGTGTCTCTCAGCCAATCACACGTCGCGTTTCAAACGCGTTCGGTGAACCCGTAATGGCGGAACACGGTGAAAGAGAGAACATGAGAAAGAGAGTAGAGCTGAGCAGAAGAAAAAAAACGAGAAGGCAGCGAAAGTTGCAAGACTGGCACATCAAAAAGCAGAAAAGAGGAAGGTTGCGACTGATCGTTTGCATGCACTGATTGCAAAAAGAAAACGACTATGTTAAGTTACCTGGTGTTGACTTCAACGTACGTGTTTAAAAGGAAATTGTGAGTCACATATTCAAACCTATGGAAATCTATTAATTTTACTTTGAATGCAGTTTGTTCCATGTATTTTATTCATTTATTTTTGTTGTTTGAGGTCTTAATATTTCTTTCATTGTATGCCAGTTTTAGTGCCCTCAAAAGCTGAAATGTTGGGAGCTTCCGGGGGGCTTCGCCCCCCTGGGCCCCCTACCGGGCTCCGCCAGTGGCCCCCAGACCCCCGACTTATTTTCAGCTGATTTTCAGCAAAGCCATTCCCATCCCTGAATGCAAAAAAAAAGCAGAATTAAGGCAGCACGAAAAAAAAGCAAGGCAATATCAGAGTGTACTAGTTTTCAGCGGTTCAGTGAAAGCGGTGAATCTGATACAGACACAAGTGATGTGATATGTGCGATATGTCATCTGGACCTTGTACTGAAAAAGTACCTAGTACAGGGGTGGGCAATCTTTTGGACACATTGAGTTAACAAAATTAAACAAAAGTCACTGTTGCACTCTCTACACTGGAACTGAAGCATTTATTTCTCACAACATTCTTCAGCTAGTTACAAGAATGAACGTCAACTCCAACACAGCAAGCTGCATTTACACCAACCTATTTTAAATACATTTTTAAAATAAATGAGGTGCAGATTTGATAACTTTATTTTTACATAATTAATATGTTATAAAGTTCGACTTTGTAAGACAAAACATATCTAATACCACTGATGTTTTAATGTAATGTACTTGTAAGTTGAGCTATAGTAATCATGTGCGAATTTTCAAAAATAATGGCTTGACAAAGTTGTTGTTGAATGTTTCAAATCTCAATATCAAATCTGAAAACTTTTTTTTACTTTATAGATCATAGATTTTGAAGCAAACAGAAATGAAAACACAACCCATTAAAACTTTGCCTTTTTGGACGTGCTGAATTCTGCCTTCCAAGTCAGATTTTCAAACGCCTGGTGGTCCATCTAAACAAAACAAATTTTTGCTACATTTTGCATGAATTACTTTTTCACTAAATGTGAAAAAGTTAGACAACAGCCAAATAAAAAACACTTTGATCTTTGGACTGTACAGGCTGCACTTCCGGATCGAATTTGGGATCCAACACACATGTTGGCTATATGTTAAAAGCAGATAAATCTGCGTTTATCAACTCCTATAAAGTTGGCGGCACAAACCGGAATTCTTTATATGCACTGGCATTGGGCGAAACCGTTTATTATCGGCTCTAATACTGTTCATTAACTCCTAAATAGTTAGTGGCACAAACCGGAAGTGTTTCTATACCCTCGGAAGTGTGACCAACCACAGCAGAGTGGGTGTGCCTGGAGGTGGACCGCGAAACGGTGTAATGTATTCCACCGTTTTCGCGGGAACCACAAAATCTACAGAAGTACAGCTGAATAGGTGCAGATTCTGGAAGAACTAGAGCGCTTTGAGTGCTGGTTATTGTGTGTCGCTGCTCTACAGGAGTCCACAACTCAATACAAAGGGGTGAAAAATGAGCATAATAGGTCCCCTTTAATAAACATGGACTATGTGTTTTTCTCATTCAACTTAGTGACAGTTTGGAATAGTTGTACTGTTAACCAGGGCTTGTCATCAGTCTTCATGCAGCTTTTATATACAACATTTACACATGCCTGCTTTAGATGTACTATACTTTCAAACTAGACTCGGTAGTCAACAAATTACTTTAATTCTTAAAGGTGACATGCACACCTCCATTAAAGCTCACCACATTCAGCGTTTGAGTAACAGAGAAATGTGCAGTTAGGCAGGTGTTATGTTTGCAATCCGACAAGTGAAAGCATTTGAGAAACGGGTGAGCCTTTAAGTGATGCACATATTAGCTTTACATGTAATAGAGTAGAATAACATTTAGTATATATTCATTATTATTCATAAAAATTGGCCCATGCTCCACATTTTTTGGTAAGAAAGCCACTGAGAATAGCATGTTTGGCAGGAGCTTATTTTAATTTTGTTGCACCAACAGCTTTTGTCCCCCAACCTTTTGTGTGATTTCTCTTTGCTTCTTGTTTTTAAATTGGGTCAGAATACAGAGGCGCACATGCTGAATTATTCATGAAGAGAAACATGTCCATTTTGTGCATTATTATTGCAACTTTACATTCATATTTGACGACTATTGGGAATGCAGTGATTTTTTTTTGTGCAAAATACAGGGCACAGTTTTATTTTGAACATACTGTATTCACATTGTGTGTGTTCATATCAGTACCTGAATACGTAGCGTGGAACAGAAATGTAGACGCTCAATTTTGACATAGCTGTGAGCTAACCAGCCTTGTTGAAATCACGGGCGGGTTAATATTCCACATACCATTCTTACTCGTGGTGTCTTAAAGGGGACCTATTTTGCTTTTTCACACACTTTTCTGACATATAAATGTAGTTAGAATGTTGTATTCTTGTGTTTAACAATGCCAAAGTTTCAGGTAGTGAGATTTGCGCATTGGGAAGTGAGCCCCGAAAGAAGTTTGGGATGGCTCAAAACGCTCGGTTTCAGAAGGCGTGGTAAAACTGCCCCTTTGTGATGTCACAGAGGATCGTACTTCCTTATATGGGTTTAGCTGTAAGCCAGATAAGCTCTCTGCGCTCCCCTAAGCTCTGCTACTCTGTTGAAACATAAAACAAGCTCAGCCAGAAGTTCTTGTATTTGGTGATTCCCAGCAAGAGAAAAATAATTCCATCTGTCAACGGCATTTCACAGGGGACTGTTTTTGTGAAAATGAACATGAAATATCCGCCTGTTGCTGGAGCCAGAAGCAGGGTGCTCTCGCCGGGAAAGGTGCATTAATTTCAGACACACTGCGTCCACGTCCATGCAGCGCCTTCACGTCCGGCTTTTATGCTGTAACGCAACGGCGCCTCTGCTAAAGTGTGTCTGACAATGAGCGTTCTTCCTCGGGCAGGCAAGGTTGCCAGACGTCCAGCTTCTCTTGAGCTCCAAAGCACCAGCCGTGCTACATTACCACTCAAACACTTTTCAGTTAGCTCTCCAAAAACTTTATTGATTTATTATCACTATATTAGGAAAGTGGGGTTCGTTCATAGTTAGGAAGCACTTTGGGCATGTGGCCAATCACAGCGGAGTGGGCGTTACTCGGAGGCGGGTCGTAGTATGACAACACCTATTGGATGTGGATGTGTAAGTGAATACAAGTCAATGTACTTACTTTCATCGAGTGCATATCTACAAAGAGATTTAAGGGGGCGTTTTGTCGCGCACAAATTTTAAGCAAACCTCATTATCTGAAACTTTGGCGTCGTTTTAACATGATAATACAGTAAACCTTGGATATATCGGACTCGGATATATCGGAAATTCGCTCACAACGGACAGATAAAAAAGAACCAATTTTTCTGTAATGCATTTTCAATAAAAAATCATTGCATATATCGGATTTTTTATAACGGATTTCGCCTATTTTGGACAAAATCTCCAGTCCCGTTCCAATTTCCCTTGCATATATCGGATGGCCGCATCGTGTCTTTCTCCTGGCTCCAGATTTAGGACAAATATAAAAGTGAGTGACGTCAATAATACTAGCACAGCAGTGAATGAGATCTTAACCTCACTATTGGAAATAACGTAGGCCTGACGGGCGTAACAGGGCCTAGCTTAATTAACAATTTGTTATGCTCAGAGTCCAATAAAGTTACATTCTCATTACCTTACGTCTCTTTTCATTGCCCAGTCCAGGTACATTGGAAACATAGTCAAGGAAGTGCCTTTTTATAACGGATAAAATCCGATTTACGCATATACCGGATATAAATCCGATATATGCATATATGCATATAAAATGATAATTTTCCGGTATATGCATATAACGGATTTCGCTTATATCGGACAAAACCAGTGGGAACAATTGAATCCGATATATCCGAGGTTTACTTTATAACTTTCTAACAACATTTATAGGTCAGAAAAGTCGAAAAAGCACAACAAGTCCCCTTTAAATCTTTTTGTTCTCAGTGCACACACAGCAGGTATGCACAATTGTACGAGGCAGAATGCCTGATGTCTTATTTGGCAAAACCTCTTTTTTTTCAAGGCTTAACTTGTAATTGTGACAAATATAGAAATGTATTTGTTAAAACTGTTCGGTATAAAATCGGTATTGCTAACACTTGGGAGAAAAATGTTATATGGAGCCGGTCCAACATAATGGATCAAGAAAAATTTGGCACATGCCCCTCCCTGATGACAAAAGTCTAACAATTTCTAAATATGTTATTGATAGAGGATTTGTGTGGGAAGCTAATCTGTTTTCGACCGCTCATGCTGCACACTCCGGCATTAAACAGTGTTGACGTCTTGATTTGTCAGCATTTGTCCTGTTGTTCGTCTAGTCCAGAGCCACATTAAGATACAAGAGACTTTTGTCAGGCTTCCTGAGGCTGCTTGGCTCCTCATTGTTCCACAGACAGGCTGATATCTGACCGTGCCACTGTTTCCTGACATTGGGCCCAGCCATCTTTCATCTGGGAATGTCTGAAAAGGTTCGGGTTACAGCGAAGGGGACCTCTGTCCAGTTTGTGTGCGTGTGTCTTTGCGTGTTGAGTGAAAGCATGCTTATGTGCACCCCAGCGGCTGAAGTTTGGCCCTCTTTCATCCGTTTCACTCAAGACCCTTCTGATCCAGTTTAACCTTTTGCCCACCATCCCAAGCTAACAGCCCTCTCCCCATCACCCATCCCCCGTCCTCTTCCCAGGAGTCCCACCGTTAACCCCTTTTCCCCTGACAGCTCCTCCTCCCCCAGAGACTTGCTGTGAGGCAGGTGACTGATGCAGACTGTCGATATGGCCTACAGATAACATGAATAAAGGATTCAACCCCCCCTTTTTGCCGTTCACCACACCCACCCGCTCCTCTCACCCCCACCCCTCCACTCCCTTGCCCCTATGCAAATCCCCCCCCCCCTCCTAATTCACTGGGAGGGAAGCTTTGCAACCAGAAGCAGGAGGGTGGGCTTTGTTGTGTTCTCCAAAAAGACCAGGGCACACGGGAGTGAAGAAACAGCAAGAAAACATGAGGCAATGATGTGGAGAAGGTGAGAGCACAGTACAGAAAGTTTGGACTGGCACCGGATGAGAGAGAAAATCTGTAAACTGAGCGTTGTTTCAAAGAAAGGAGCAGGAAACGGCTGTGAGACATTACCCCTAATACCGCCGCTGCTGCTACTATCACTACTTTGAAAGACACAGCTGCAACATTGAGCTTCTGCTTTTTGGACGGCATTTCCTGGTGAGTTTGACATATACATAGAATATGTTGCTGGTGTTTATAATTGCAGAAACTTTTTTTTTAGCAAGGCTTGCTTACTTTGCTGGGTTTACTTTCCTGTGTGTTTATTGACTGCTTCTTTGTAGGAATGCATAATATTTATTCAGCATGTTTCATTACTATGATGCATACTACGTCGCTGCATGGATTGAGATCAGGCAAAATTAGGTTCAGGAAGTGGTACCGGTTTCTTGTCTCAGTTTGTGTGTTTTGCTTAGGTTGTGCAAGAAATTAAATGCAAATAAATGAACTTTTTGAGCATGCGAGCATGAGTGATTTGGCTCCACTAGACAGAGCTACACTTTTAAGCTGTAGTTATCGGTTTAACATTTTTGGATGCCACACACGTGTGTGTTTGCAGGTAGAACATCAGGATGCAGTTTGCAAAAGATTAAGCCTCTCTATACTTACATTGTCTGGCGCTTATTACCAACAGTGAGTGTTTTGTGGAAACGTGTCAGGGCAGACACACATCTAAATTTGGAAGTTCAGATTGACAACACATGTGAGTGTGTGTGTGTGTGTTTATTTGTATGAGGCTGAATCAACTGACGTCTGATGGCGCTGCGTTTGTGGGGTTGGGGGATAGTGTAATTAGATGAGGCGCAACTCTTTGGGGCCCCTCCCCCCACCATACAGACAGCAGACACACACACACTAGGCGACCTCATTCTCGTGTATATATACACACATACACACACACACTCACAACTTTCCTCAGGCTGCCTTACACAGGTCAGCGGGTCGAGTTGGTATTATATAGTCATGATCAGGGCCATATGTCTATTATGTTGCACTATATGTGTGATGTTTGCTCAAAATGTTAGTGGGCGTTATATAGTGGAATGTCAGTTTTCGAACAAGATTCAGTTTTTGCCAAAATTATTCACCAAAAATATTGCTTCGGTTCTTGTACACTGTCATGGTTATTGTGTATTATTGTATACAACTTGTATTTTACCCATTGCCACGTTGAATGTTTTTATTAGTAAGGATGTGGATGGACTACTCCCAGCATTGTTTGTTTATTCAGCCATCTTGGATCACACAGCCAACAGCAAATCTCACGATACTGAGTTTACACAACACTACAGCATCCTGACAGACTCGTTTTGTTGTTGAATCTTACAGAAGCAGACTCCTGAGTCCAAATGTGTTTGTAACATGTCTTTATTACAAAATGTGCCTGCTCTTAACTCTCAGAAGTCATTATGACCCATCTATGACGTTATCCACGGTTGACACTGTGGTTTTTTTGTTAACTTAAGTCAACAGAGTTGCATTAACATAGCAAATATAGTTACACTACATTACAGCATTTTGAGAAAGAATGTGTGAAACAATATTGAATTCAAGAAATAACTCAAAATACTAAGGAGTCATGAATGTGGCTCTGTTCTCCCCTCATCTTCCCCTATGTGCCTCATCACCATCTTTGTTAAAAAGACGTCAATCAAGGCTAAAGAGACATTAAATGTTTATATCATTCATTCATTTTTGGTGTATAAATGTTTAGAGTTTGTAAAGCAGATATTGTTTTTTGTGTGTAGTATAATGTTAATAATAATCTTAAAAAATGTAGTCGTCACCATTTGGGCAAGAGAAATATTTGTTCTTTTTTACTTTTTTTACTTTTTTAGCATAAAGGTGTGAGAAGGCCCCTTGGTCTTCTATTGTGAATGCCTTTGCATTAGCCACTGACCTTTGGTCTGCCGTGATTAAGCATGAGACCTTGCGTTTCCTCTGGTTGAACATGAGACCACTCCTGGTAAGCCATTCCACATAATGTTGTTAGCATTCATTGTCAGAATAACTATGTAAAATGACATTAGCAACGGTCTGCAGCTTTTCTTACACTCACAAGTACACAGTAACTGGGATTGCATCTGAATGGAATAGAATGGTACTATAGATTAGTTGTCCGTAAACCTGGGCAACCTCCCACTTCCCACTCTGAAATATATACTGTATATAATTTAATTTTGTAAAAGTGTTTTTTAAGTGATACATGTTTAAAGTCTCTGTGTGGGGTTTGCATGTTCTCCCCGTGCGTACATGGGTTCTCCGGGCACTCCGGTTTTCTCCCAAAAAACATTGCAAAAACATGTTAGGTTAATTGCAGATTCTAAATTGTCCAGAAATGTGAGTGTGAATGGTTGTTTGTCTTTATGTGCATTGTGATTGGCTGGCTGGATAGGCTCCAGCATACCCCCGCGGCCCTAATGAGGATCAACAGCATGGAAAATGGATGAGTGAATATTTAAAGACAAAAAATTGTGTTGTTATTGGTTACTGGTGTCAGTCAACATTTCAGGTTTTTCTCTTTGTGCCTTTGCTCTATTGGCATACACTGGCACCTCCTGCTGCAGCAGTGATATGTAAGGAGCAGACGTGTTCAGTGGTTCAAAATGCGTGTCTGTTGGGCACTCTCCAGGAGGGGAGAGCACTGGTGTGATAATGCATTTATTTTTCCCTTATAATTTTGCAATTTGCTAGGAATGTTTGTGATTAAATAAAATTTGGTGGCCCACCAAATTGATGATGGGCTTTTTTAAGTTCATTTAACTAGCAAATTTGACATCGGTATAACGTCTGATGTATTGTTTGGTATCTTTTATCACCAACACAGACAGACATTAACAAATATAAAAGCATGAGCTGCCTGGATGGCTTGAATATGTCATTGGTTCCAACAAGGACCCTTAGTTGCCCTGCAAGGGGCCTAGCGTAAAAACATGAAGTCCATGAAATCTTGTGACAATGTTGCTGTTTTGCAGCATTGAATCTAGACATGGGACCCTGAAAGCTAAACCTATACATCTAAATTGGTAGAAAGATGGCTGAGTGTACTACGAGTAATCAGTAGTACTAACTTGATATACATATGGCATATTTCATTTGTTCATTGTATGTTCATTCATTCATTTTCTACCGCTTTTCCTCACGAGGGTCGCGGGGATGCTGGAGCCTATCCCAGCTGTCTTGGGGCGAGAGGCGGGGTACACCCTGGAATGGTCGCCAGCCAATCACAGGGCACATATAGACAAACAACCATTCACACTCACATTCATACCTATGGACAATTTGGAGTCGCCAATTAACCTAGCATGTTTTTGGAATGTGGGAGGAAACCGGAGTACCCGGAGAAAACCCACGCATGCACGGGGAGAACATGCAAACTCCACACAGAGATGGCCGAGGGTGGAATTGAACCCTGGTGTCCTAGCTGTGTGGTCTGCGCGCTAACCACTCGTCCACCGTGCCACCCTCATTGTATGTTATACCGGTCAATTATTTTTTTTACCTAGTAGGCCTACTGTACAATGTTTCAGGGGTTTTCAAAGTGGGTCACTATGAGCCTCCCCACAGACAATATAATATGTTTGGGGCCTACCCTTCTCCCCCAAAAAGGGCTTTTGTGAAGTTTTCCGCTCATCTTTTTACTGTCTACATTCATCATACTTATACCGACACTTCTATGTCCATAAAGAGAGTTTGAGCACACAATTGCATTCATACAGTGTTTTATAGTCCACATGGTAACAATGCATATTTCTGTCTTTAGTTTTTGAGGTAAGATGTGAATGGCAAGTGGGACAAGAGTGTGATGTTTCTATCTGTTTCTTTTCCTGTTGTAGTTACGCTCCCGGGTGCTCTCCTGGCCCCTGTTTCCTCCCCCTCAGCTTCCCTCACAACACGTCGCTCCACGTCCAACTCTTCCTCCTCCAACATGCAAACTTCATACAGACTGCCCAACCCATTGCCCCCCCTCCCAGTGCGAAAGGGTGTCAGAGGTCGCCGCCCTAAGTCGCAGACTATCGCTTTGTTAAAGGCAGCGGCCGAGGCTGCGGCGGCTGCAGCAGTAAATGGAGCATCAGAGAGCCCTGTCAGGACTACTCAACTGACCCTCAGACCACACAGGAAGCGAGGGCCCAAGCCTGGCAGCAAGGTGAGATGAGATGTCTGACATTTTTATTTAGACTATTATGAAAAAATCTTTTTCGGATAGGAATAAAACAGGCCGTGGATGTTCTATGAGAAGACGGCCAAGGATTTGTTAAGAATCCATTTGGGCACACAGCTGCGTTATGTGTGGAGTGTACTTTGTTTGTCAAACAGTTACAATACACCAACAATAACTTATTAACTAACAACTCTGCAAAGTTCATGAGGATCATGGCATGATTTTTTTTTTATCTCCAGAGGAAGTCTCGGATGGTGCAGTCGCTTGGGGCATCGTCAATTAAAGCTACTCCTCCAGAGACGAGACTGAGCTCCAACCATGTGTCAGTAGACAACCACCACAGCAACAGCTCAAGCGTGGTCTGCACAGGTAAACTTTAATAGCAAATACAAGGGAAGCTGGAATATACCCAACACTGCTATAGGAAATGTGTATTTATTAAGGCTGTCAGTCAATTTTTCTTTATGATTAATTGCTTTTAGTTGCTATCGTTAACTCGTGATTAATCACGATTGATCGCCAATAGAATAAATAAATGAAAAAAACTCAAAAAGATCATTTTTAAGTCTCTTATTAACACAAGACTGGACATTATATTTGCATTACATTATATTAGTTTTAATATATTCCGAACACTGCTATAGAAAATGTGTATTTGTTAAGGCTGTCAGTCAATTTTTCATCATGATTAATTGCTTTTAGTTGCCATCGTTAACTTGTGATTAATCACAATTGATCACCAATAGAATAAATAAATAAAAAAAAACTCACAAAGATCATTTTTAAGTCTCTTATTAACACGAGACTGGACAATATATTTGCATTACATTATATTAGTTTTAATATATTCCAAACGCTGCTATAGAAAAAGTGTATTCATCAAGACTGTCAGTCAATTTTTCATCATTATTAATTGCTTTTAGTTGCTATTGTTAACTCGTGATTAATCACAATTGATCGCCAGTAGAATAAATTAAAAATATAAATAAAAAAGATAATTTTTAAGTCTTTTATTAACCACGAGACTGAACAATATATTTGCATTACATTATATTAGTTTTAATATATTCCGAACACTGCTATAGAAAATGTGTATTTGTTAAGGCTGTCAGTCAATTTTTCATCATGATTAATTGCTTTTAGTTGCCATCGTTAACTTGTGATTAATCACAATTGATCACCAATAGAATAAATAAATAAAAAAAAACTCACAAAGATCATTTTTAAGTCTCTTATTAACACGAGACTGGACAATATATTTGCATTACATTATATTAGTTTTAATATATTCCAAACGCTGCTATAGAAAAAGTGTATTCATCAAGACTGTCAGTCAATTTTTCATCATGATTAATTGCTTTTAGTTGCTATTGTTAACTCGTGATTAATCACAATTGATCGCCAGTAGAATAAATTAAAAATATAAATAAAAAAGATAATTTTTAAGTCTTTTATTAACCACGAGACTGAACAATATATTTGCATTACATTATATTAGTTTTAATATATTCCGAACACTGCTATAGAAAATGTGTATTTATTAAGGCTGTCAGTCAATTTTTCCTCATGATTAATTGCTTTTAGTTGCTATTGTTAACTCATGATTAATCACAATTGATCACCAATAGAATAAATTTTTAAAAAATTCAAAAAGATAATTTTTAAGTCTCTTATTAACACGAGACTGGACAATATATTTGCATTACATTATATTAGTTTTAAAAAATGTACCTTGCCGCATCAAAAACTGACAAGTGTGCAACAAGTAGACATTGTTAAGGTAAACTGTCCATCGTTCAAATGTAGAAAATAATGTCAGAAAATATAACTGTGACTTACATCACAAATAAAGGTTCTCAAAAACACTCAACAACTAAATGAAATAAAAACAGGGTGTTAAATAAATAAAGGCAACTTTTAAAAAAATGAAGTGCTCAAGATTAGTCAGTAGTCTTTTTTTCAGTCTTTTCTTCAAAGTACCCTTTTCTTTGTCCATTTTTGCTTGATATATATATTTATTTGTACATTTGCTGATATCTCCTTCTGGTTGTGTCCATGCAGTATGTGTGTACGTAAACAAACACGGCGACTACGGCCCACATCTTGACCGTAAACTAGTACAGCAGCTCCCAGACCACTTTGGCCCAGCTCCTGTCAACCCCGTGCTTCAACAGGCCGTCCAGGCCTGTGTGGACTGTACGTACCAGCCCTCTGTGCTGCTGTCATTTCTACAGAGCCAGTCCCACACAGGAGGCGAGGTCATCCGAGGTCAGTAGTCTTTAAAGCACACACCAGAAATCAGAAAAATACAAATTTGGCTGCTTGTCTTTCCGGCTTTAGTCGCAGCAGCTGCGTTGTCATTAGGTTGAGTTACCGATTTGGAGCACTCATATTTGGAAAAGAATAATGCCATGACTGTAGAGATACAGTATGTAGTACATAGTGTATGCTACACTCAAAAATAAAAACTGTTGGGTTGTTTGTTCTTATTGTTTCATTTCAATATTGCTCAGTACATTACTAAAAATGTAAATTGATTCCCAGAGCCATATAGACAATCAGCCAGATCTAATTAGCATTCACTCAGGAATGAATGTTATTGACTATGCATGTGCATTTGGGGAAGAAATTGCAGGAAAATGATGCCTGTGTCTGCATCTGATAAGCACTGCTACAGTAATCTGAAGTGACATGGAAATCTAACCTGGTTTAGGATGCTGGGATCCAGTCACCCTCGAGGGAGTCAAACTGGGAAGCGTATGTGCCAAGGGAGAGGGGCGGGGGGGTATTAATTTGTGAATTTGTGCAAGCTTGGCTTGGGTGGGAGGGTGTTGTGCAGATTGAGTGTTGTGGGTTTTTACTGATAAAGGGGAGGGAGCCCCCATACCATCTGCTGTTTCTCCTTTATCTGTGAATGCTTTCAGCCTGCGTATGAGCAGGTGTACATGCAGCACACAGACTAATACAGTATTTGTTTTTGTTGTATCTACAGTGCGCTCCGAGCATGGTATCCGTTACGTGAAGCTCCCCTCCGTCACCAGCGCGTCCACCGTGCTGAGGTTCTTGGAGAACATGTGTCAGCATCTGGAGAGTGTCAGTCTGTTCAGCTCACAGCCTTTCAGCCCCTACAACAAAAACACACGCTTCTTTGAAAGGACAAAGTCAGGTGGGTAGACTTTATAATTCATGAGGAAGATGTGATCGTTTATCAGTTTGAAAAACACAACATTTCCTCGATCTCTTAGATCACTCATATAATGTAGTCTTAATGCCAGCCATTGGTAGGGAACTGTAGTGAACTTGATAACATTTTGCCCCATTTATCGTCTTCTTAATGGGGCTTGTGGTCTGAATGCTGTGGACGAGAACTTGGTCAGCTGGCTGACAGATAAACTCCCAGGGTTTGCCTCCATTGGGTCAACATGTCACTCCACACGAAGAAGGAGGAGACAAATACAGTGCCCAGCTTTTAGCTTGCGAGATTCACGGCTAGCAATCGTGCTACGGCTTGAAAGCCCTTAGCTCTATTATGCTAATTGTTCTACCCTTTGTACTGATTTGTGGACTCCTATAGAGCAGCTACACACGATAACCAGCACAGAAAGCTTTCTACATCTTCCAGTACATGCACCTATTCCAGCTGTATTTCCTTGGCGGTCTTATTCCACCCACAGCCCGCCTCCGGTCACACCAACTCCGCTGTCATTAGTCAAACGGGGGAGGTCAGGTCTACAGCTTGTATTCGGTCACGCCCATATAAGGAAGTCCAATTTACTGTGACATCACAGGGAGCCGGTGTTTGGAAAAACTCTCTGAAACAGAGCGTTCAGAACCATCCCAAACATCTTTGGCATAGTTTAACACAAGAATACAACATCGTAACTACATTTATAGGTCAGAAAAGTGGAAAAAGCATAATAGGTCTCCTTTAAATATGCAGTATATGTTGGAAAACATTATTACTAAGATAACATCATAATGGGAAAAACAACCAAAAAGACTGAAAAGCCACCTTTATTAGCGTTTGCTAACCCTGTTGTTCCCGTAGAGTCCAGTATTGACATGGTCCAGTTTGCAAACAAAATTAGTACAAAAATGAAAGTTAAAACTCATGAGTTAATGCTCATGAAAATGTGAAATGTAGAAAGAATTGCTTCATTTCATAAAACTATAGATTTTCACTTCCCCATACTGCTTCATCTAAATCACATGAGTTAATAGAGGGCCGAAGCACTGCAGGTTTTCTTTCCAACCAGCGGGTGATTTAATTGACGAGCTCCTTCCATCAAACCCAAGGAGGGTTAATCATTAAAATCACCTGCTGTAGTGATCGCTGGAAATAAACCTGTAGTGTCTTGGCCCCCCCTGGTCTAAATGCTCCAGCTATATAAGTGCCCAATTATTCAATGCACAGCATAAATACACCACCAAGATTACAAAGCCTGCTCAGTTGAAAGAAAACAAAATGGCAAAGAAACATACAAAAGAGAGGGAAAAATCTTCACCATGTATTGGAATTTGGCAAGCGATCGCATTGTTGACACATGCATGCCTCTGCACGGGTCTCCATGCACCTCAGTCTGCTGTACATTTTTTTTTAACTCAACCAACTATTACTAATAGTTGATTTATTGTAAGCTACTAAGTTTCAAAACTCTGCAGAATAAGTATTACTACAATGAAGGCTTGATAGTTTTGTGTGCAACTGTATAGACTGTATTTGAATACACAGGGAAGAACTAAATTTGAAACACTTCTATGCTAGGACTACGTTAAAAACCATAGCATTTCAGTATGTGGAATCAAACTATGGAATGGATTGAGTAAGGACCTCAAACAATGCACAACGATGAGCCAATTCAAGAAACAATACAAGCAGTTGATGTTTGCTAAATACAAGGATGAAGAGTCTTGAACCAGTCATGATGTGCTATATATATCACTATATTGACACTTACTATGGTACCCATTATGTCATTGGATGGTCATATCACCTTGTACTTTGGTACGGGACAAAAAATGAAAATAAAAAAAATATTTAAAAAAAACTTAAACTAAACTAAAGTGAACAAATGTAACAGTTACTGATTGTAAAAGTACCAGATGGAGGGGTAGGATTTAATAAGCTTTGCTTCTTCCTACTCCTTTTGGACATGTGGAACTGGGAACTGATTATGGGATGCACTCAATTGTAATCTGATGCATGTTCAAATGAAATAAAACCATTACCATTACCATTATCACATGTAGAAATAATGCATTTAATAATCCATGTCATTCACAGTGCACAAACTGCTACAGCATTAAGATGTTACTAATAGATAAGCACCTTGCGAAAATAAAAACAACAAGATACACGTGCAAAAAACATATAGTATAGTAAATTATAGTAAGGCAACATTTAGTAGTATTTGAAGTGTGTGTGACTAGTTGTTGTTGCTCCCCCCCTCCAGAACCGATGTCCCACACAGAAAACGGCTTGTCTAAAGATGATTCCACAAAGGATTCTCTTCCCAAAGCGCGGTCTCCTCACGTATCGGCGGACTATCGAGCGACGAAGAGGGAGCGGCCATATTACACCTCACATTCACACACACCTCCACCTCTACGGAGAGTCAGCTCTAACCCAACCGAACACGGTCCAGTGGCTACACACAGACGTGTGGAGGGTAGGTCCATTTGTACACGCCGCCTTGGTCATAAACTTGGCTTTTACATATACATATAAAGTACATATACATATAAAGTACATATACAGTACACACTCATTTGACCACACGCAACTTTAAATGATTGTTTTTACTATCTTCAGCAGCTAGCTCAACAACCGGCCCAGACCAGGTGACACAGGACAAGGAAGGTCCGGGGAACAATGCCTCTTCTTGGTCGGTTGATGAAGTCATCCGGTTTGTTCAGGAGGCCGATCCACTCACTCTCGGCCCGCACGTGGAACTGTTTAGGAAGCATGTAAGTACTTTTTTATGTGAACTGGGAGTGTCCTGATTAACTTTTTAATTAATTTTTACTACCTGTAATGGTCTAGATCAGGGGTCTCAAACTCAATTTACTTGGGGGCCACTGGAGCTAGGGTCTGGGCAAGGCTGGGCCGCGTCAGGTTTTCTAAAAAAAAACAAAAAACGCATTTATTAAAAACAGAAAAATATACAAACTTTTTCAGTGCTTTGGTTCCGATTTTCTACAAGAAAAGCTCTGATAAAACATTCCACTGTTCTCAAATATCTTACTTTTCATTTTTCTGCACAAAATAAGATGAAAAATAAATAAACAATTCAAGAATAAAGAAAATCAATCAGTAATAAATAAATATAATAATGATAATAAAACGGCAAATAATAAAAACTTAAGAAACCACATATAGTTGGTGGGTAGACAAAGTATTTTTTTCAGATTAAAATGAACAAAGCATTATTAGAGCCCTGTAGACATGACAAAACACGACTATAGTCACATTTATACTCTTTTTATTTACAACATATTGCGCAACTGCAGGGTCTTGAGACACATGCTAACTCAAATGCAAACTAGAGAGCTCGCGACCTAAATGGTAGCCTTCAAGTTATTTCCTTTAAACTTAAATAGCCAAAAACTTACCACTTCCACACGGATAGGGAGGACAACTATTAACAGTTACTTAACCTTTAACATGAACATTAATCAAACATAATAATTTTTTCTGGGTACATGATACCATACAGCATCCATATCAAACTAACATTAAACTTCATATCAAGGCGGGGGCCTCAAACTAGTGTCCTGCGGGCCACATTTGGCCCGTGGGCTGCATGTTTGAGACCACTGCTCTAGATAATATTAGGATGTTATAGTGTCTGGGGTTCAGCGGTTCAAGCCTTAAATTGTTCTCGAAATCATCGAAATCCACTTTTTGTTCAACTGTGGACCGTTCAAAGGTCAGGTGTAGTTTAATGTTGGAATGAAAGGACACTACTAATTACAGTATGTGACCATCAATGTTTGTTGCAGTCATCCAGTCAAGATGTTGGTGGACGTAGTCAACAAACCAGTTGAGATAATGAAGCCTAAGGAAGCCATTGTTCCATCATTCTGCCCCTGTCCGAGTCCAACTATTCACAAGTCATCACTGTGTTGAATCCTGGGGTCTGACGTCTTGCTTCTTCCTCTCTCTCTGCAGGAGATTGATGGAAGGGCCTTGATGCTTCTACGCAGTGATGTCATTATGAAGTACATGGGACTGAAGTTGGGCCCGGCACTCAAACTCTGTCATCACATCGAGAAGCTGAAACAGACCAAACAATGAAGGCTCTTGTCACTGACAAACACACATGCGTATTCTTTTACAGGGATCCCACCTTAACATCAGTCTCTGAGGCATTTAATGTACATAGCGTATGTGCATTTGGAAGGTTTTAGCAATCCTGATGCTACTGTCAATCAACAGCTTACACATTGTTGGTGTTGTTCCAAACTTTCAAGCTAATAAATTGGATGTTTAGGATAAAGAAATTATGTCGGACTTTGGAGTGTTGGCTTTTAACGACACAAACATTCGGAGAAATATATCACAAATCCAATTCATAGATTCAGAATTATGTTTTTTAGTGTTTGTTTCAGAGTTGAGGTGGCCTCGGTGTTGTTTGCTCTGATATAATCTAGTTTTTGTTACTTGCCAAACATTTACTTTACATTAAAGCAGTACAGTTTCCGATGATTAGCCTTGTTGTGATTAGTATCCAATATATGAGGCATGTTTTTGTATTCGTCTTTTTGCCTTAGCATGAGCATCGGCCCGTAATTTAATTACATTAATTACCTTTTAAACCTCAGACAGACACTGTAGCTTTTGCCGTTGTAAACATTTTTTACACTGACAGCGACTGCATCGTTGTGGTGTTGGCTACCAATGCAATAAGATTTCTGACACGTTGCTTTTTTGAATGTAATAAGTCATCAAAAAAGGTACCGGACTGCCCCCAGGTATGTGAATAGAAGTCAAATGTCGGACAAGGGGTTGTTTGTGAAGTGGTACACAATTCAGCGTCCGCATTCATTTATTTTTTACTGGCATAACTGACAAATATCGACAAGTATTAAATATGGCGTTTTGCTGACGATCACTTTGCACTCATGTTGTAGTTGTACACAATTTGTTACTTGTTTATGTTTCATGTGCTCAAAAGCTTCAGCTTGAGTTTGACTTGACTTGTATTACGTTTTGACATTTGCATACATTAACCATGACTGGAACTCTGTTAGTGTCGACAATGAAATAAAAGCAGCCAGGTAACTTAACTACCAGTTAACTACCAGAAGTTAGTGATCCTGAGACTAATGGTTGTGTGTGTTCATTCCCCCAAATGTTTTTTTAAAATTTTATTTTAAATCAGTTGATAGTGTAATAAAGTGTATTAAGTGTAAGTGTTATAATTTTGTCTGCCTAATATTACAGGATTACATTGTGACAGAGTGATTGTTGATTTTGTTATTGGCAATGTAGTTTTTTTCTTAGCAGCAACCAAATGTAGTTTTTCTTGTAGATTCATTTCACACTGTTGCGCTCCCATCGTGGTAACAAGTTAATACTTGAAGCCTTGCTCTTGCTTTAATGTAAAACTCAGGTTTTTAGTGGTTTCTTAGCTGATGTTTTACAGTAGCACGTGTTCATACTCCCATCATAGAGGATCTACAGTATAACCAGCTATGTATATTTTCAAATGCCTTGTCATATCCTGCAGCATCTTGTGTGTGTACATAGAAAAACTTTTTACTCCTAAGCTAAACAAATGTTATATACAGTATGTTTGATATGCATTCTCACAATTAAACATTTCTTTACAGCATTTTCATGCTTGAGACCTTAGCGCACATTTTTCAAAAATGAATGTTGATTCTTTGTTGTTGAAAACAGTTGAGTGACTGTCGGAACACATCAAGTATTTCAAGTGTTGAGACGGAACATTCAGGATTTTTGCTGTTATTTTTTATGAGAGCCTTTGTAGGTTAATAATATATCATTAATACACAATGCATAAAATAGTACTGCAGAACTAATTGTGCGTGTGTGTGTGTGTGTGTGTGTGTGTGTGTGAGCTGGACAAATGATCATTGATGTCTCAATTCAGGTTTTAGAGTGACAGGTTTAAAAGAGGCCTTGTTCCAAAGAACCACAGTCGATAGTAGAATTGGGGCAAAGCAGGCTCTTCATAGACATTAAATTAACATGTCACTGAAACAAAAGATGCTGTCTCTCAAATGCAGAAGAGCTGACTGACACGTACACACACCAGTCTCTTTATTAGGTGACATTTGTAAATACTGGGTTTGTCAACATTTATGACTATATAATGGAAATAAATATCTTGCATACACACTATATTGACTTACAAAGAGTCCACTGGCATTGTCTAAAGCAGGGGTCTCAAACTCAATTTACTTGGGGCCACTGGAGCTCGGGTCTGGGTGAGACTGGGCCGCATCAAGTTTTCAAAAAACCCCCCAAAAAACGCATTTATTAAAAACAAAAAATTTTTAAAATGTCGCTTTGGTTCCAATTTTCTACAAGAAAAGCTCTGATAAAACATTCCACTGTTCTCAAATATCTTACTTTTTATTTTTCTACACAAAATAAGATGAAAAATAAATAAACAAATCAAGAATAAAGAAAATCAATCAATCGGTAATAAATAAATATAATAATCATAATAAAACCGCAAATAATAAGAACTTAAGAAACCACATATAGTTGGTGGGTAGACAAATGATTTTTTTCAGATTAAAATGAACAAAGCATTATTAGAGCCCTGTAGACATGACAAAACACGACTATAGTCACATTTATACTTTTTTATACCTAAACGGTAGCCTTCAAGTTATTTCCTTTAAACTTAAATAGCCAAAAACTTACCACTTCCACACGGATAGGGAGGATAACTATTAACAGTTATTTATCCTTTAACATGAACGTAATATTTTTTTCTGGGTACATGATACCATACAGCATCCATATCAAACTTGTGCGGCCCGCACTAACATTAAACTTTCATATCAAGGCAGGGGCCTCAAACTAGTGTCCTGCGGGCCACATTTGGCCCACAGGCTGCGTGTTTGAGACCCCTGGTCTAAAGCAATCAGACAAATACACTGAAACTTTGAGACCATATTTTTCTTCATTATTTTTATTTTGAAGACCTACATATTCCTCATGAATCACTGATTTTGGCATACATAACCAAAAATCTAATATTTAAAAATTTAACATACGAAAATGGCCCCTGCCAAACACAAACAGCCCATTCTGGTAATATCACAGTAGCTCAAACCGGCCTCCACCATACCCAGTACCCGTAAACGTTCACATGTCGTTCACTGGATTAACAATGCTGGCCTTTTTTTGAGCCTTTATGTATATAGGCCTCCAAAACCAAGACTGAGGTTGGCACAATGGTGCCGTTCAGTTGGTATGTTGGCCACACAGTCATTGGGATTGCGATTGGGAAGACTCGGGATCGATTCTCCGCTTGGGCATCTCTGTTCTCCCTGTGCGTGTGTGGGTTTTCTCTGAGTACTCCAGTTTCCTCCCGCATTCCAAAAACATGCTAGGTTAATTGTTGACTCCAAATTGTCCATAGGTATGAATGTGAGTGTGAATGGTTGTTTGTCTATATGTGCCCTGTGATTGGCTGGCCACCAGTCCAGGGTGTACCCCGCCTCTTGCACGAAAACAGCTGGGATAGGCTCCAGCATGCCCGCGACCCTCATGAGGATATGCGGTATAGAAAATGCATGGATGGCTGGTATAGTACCATTGAAAACACATACATATGCAGTGTGGTACTGTTGTGACTGAAATTGAGCAGATTAGACTATGCTGCCATCTAGTGTTGATATTGTAGTGTTGCAATTCTGAGTGTTTCCTTAATACAAGATCGAATATAAGCCTACAATTTTTTTAGGAGAATAAAAGGGGATTTTATCCATCCATTTTCAAGATGTGGGGTACAACCGGGAATTGTCACCAGCCAATCACAGGGCACAAATAGCAAGTAACCATTCATACCGAGAGTCAACCGCCTAATGTCCACAGGTGATATAGGGAAGTCATGACAGAAGCTACAGTACATTTGGAAATGAAAGCGGAGTTTCTGCTACGGTCGGAGTAACCATGGTGATGCCAGACGCTCCTTGAGGTAACATTACCATAACATTACGCACCAGTCCTACTGCAGCGGGTGACAGTGACAGAGAAAGGGAGCAGAAGCGTAGAGCGACTTCATGTCGTGAATCTTAAACTAGCTTTGGGAAATACCTCAATATATTTCCTTTGACGTCATCTGTCGATTTTTATCGAGCTGTTACCATTTGAATATTAGCTAAGGTATTAGCTAGCTATGGATGGAGTGTTAATGTCATGAATGGTGCATAAGGTGTAGCTTATTAGTGTCAATACCGTGATGCAAGTTATTGATTACTTTTCATAGACACAAAACAAAATCAATTGATCGGAAGTTGCCACAGTTTTGCTAGCTATGTTTAAACACAACAGGAATGTACTACTGTGTCATAAATATATTTCCAAAACATATTGTTCTTATGCTAATGTTTTTTAAAGACAAAACTGTCACGAGCGGGCTTGCGAGCTTAGCGATGCGACCCCAGGATGCAGAGAGCAGGACCAAAAATGTATTTAAAATGAATTTAATGGCGCTTAAGCTATGTAGACAGCAACTACAGGCAAAGCAAACACAAAGACAATGAAGCCACGAACGAAAGAGCACACACCTGAACTAAATAGGGAGAGTGGAAATTAGAGGCAGGTGTGTGAAATGAGTCAGAGAGAAAACGGAAGGGAACAAGAAAGGAAGTAGTTACCAAAATAAGGGCATGAAAACCGGAACAGAGGAAAGAAACTAAAGGAGCTGTCACGAGAGGGTGACGCCCACATCGTGACAAAAACATTAAAGTTTTAATTGGTTCAGACATTTTTTTTACTTTAATCCAAATTTCTGTTTGGTAGCTTATTGTTTTGTAACAAAATAGTTGATTTAACATGGCATTTGTTGTTGTTATGACTTCAACGCCGACTACTGCATTTAAGAAGCTGATTTACATTCTGTAAAAAATTCCAAGTTGACTCAACTTAAAAAAAAATTGTAACATTGCTGCCTTAAAATTTTGATAATTCATTCATTCATTCATTTTCTTTTCTTCACGAGGGTCACGGGTTGGTGCTGGAGCCTATCCCAGCTGTCTTCGGGCGAGAGGCGGGGTACACCCTGGACTGGTGGCCAGCCAATCACAGGGCACATATAGACAAACAACCATTCACACTCACATTCATACCTATGGACAATTTGGAGTCGCCAATTAACCTAGCATGTTTTTGGAATGTGGGAGGAAACCGGAGTACCCGGAGAAAACCCACGCATGCACGGAACATACAAACTCCACACAGAGATGGCCGAGGGTGGAATTGAACCCTGGTCTCCTAGCTGTGAGGTCTGCGCGCTAACCACTTGTCCGCCGTGCAGCCAAATTTTGATTAATTTTGACTAAATCAAAAGTGAGTTGAGATTACTTGAGTTCTATTGTTGATACAACAAAAAGATTTGTTTATTTGACCTAATAAAGTTCCCAAAACAAAGCAATAAGTCACGTGAACTTGATCTTTTAAGTTGGAGAAACTTAGTTGTGAGTTGAAATTACCTGAAATAATTTGCTAGATTTAATCCAAATTTTAAGGCAGCGAGGTTACACATTTTTTTAAGTTGAGTCAACTTGGATTTTTTTTACAGTGTAGTTAAGTACACAGCTGTAACACTAATAAATCACAGTAAAAGTATCAATGGATTTCTAATACAGGCATACCAAATTGACTTTTCAAAAAGTGAACAATTCAATAAATAAACAAAGCCAAAATGTCCAGTGGAGATTTTTTTCCAACCCTAATCTCCACGTGCTCCATCGGTTCTTCGGCGTTTTCAGCTCCAAAATATACAACGGCACAGAAAAACTCATTTGCTTTCATTCTTTTATTTTGGTTATTTTACAAAAGAAAGAATTTGCAACATTGTCTGCTTTAAAAATGTATATACAAGTTTATACAAAAATACAAAAATGATTCAAATCTGTTTTTGTCCCAGCTACTTTAAAGCTTGGAGCGTCTTTTAAATAGACAGTTATGCTTATGTGTGTGTGTGTGTTTTTTTTTTAATCTCATATAATCGAATTTTTAAACTCTGCTTAATACTGTTCCATACTGTACACCTTTGAAAAAAATGTCCGGAGGCTGTCACATGTCTTTAGACCAAAACTGTATGCAGACATTGAAACACCTGAACAAATAATTCTTCAATTTAATAATCTTGTTTTTGTTGTACTCCCAAGGAGGTTTCCACAGTTTGTTTTGTATAATTTATCTCCTGATTTCCGAAATAACAGAAATTGTGTCACTGCGCCATCGTTATAAATGAAAAACAAACGCATCAAACAAATCTTCAATGCTTTCAGTGTTATTCTTTTCTTACTTTTCAAGTTTTAATATAGTCTTTTCACATTGCATTTTTCAAGTTGGCAGAGCGATAACACCTTCAAGCCTCTGAGCTTTTTGGGAATTAAAAATGTTAAAAAATATTAATTACAAGTACTATTTAACAATCAAAATATCTTTCACACCAACTTTCACGGCTCCAACAGGACTTAGGACCCAGCACCAGAAGTGTTCAGATTTTTTCCATATAATCTTTTTTTTTTTTTTTTTACAGTCTCTTAAACATATGATTGTCCAGTGAATAAGATATACAGTACAAGATAAACCCCTGTTGTGATCACGACTATACAGAACAGAATCAGCCAGACAGTTTGTACATCTATTGAACACACTATTGAACTTGACAACAGAACAGAAAATACAAATTCTTTTCTCATCTGGAGACATCCCTCAGATAAAAAATAATGATATGGTGGCGCCCTTCTTTTCTGTTTTCTTATTGCATGCGATAGAAAACACAACAAAGGAAAACAATGATCAGGAACGATCAAGCGATTACGGGCATCATGACTGTAAAATTGGAATGAGCAATTCACAGCTTTTTTTTTTTTTTACTCCCTCCGACGTACACAGTGACAGTTCTGCAGTTCAGGATCGCTGAGTATCAAACAGTTGTGTTTGCTATCTATATTTATCCAGCTATCTGTCTATCTAGCTTGCATTTACAGTAAAACAGTAAAATGTTTGTTGAGGTATTCACAGAATACAGTGAATGGTTCCTATTGAAGTGCGGTCTCTGAATGTGAGTAAAATGTTTGCTGTGATAGGCAGGTGAGAGTTCAAACTTTTTAGCCTTTTCCTCTAGTAACACACTTGATACTGGAAATGAACGGAATCGGACTTCAACCCCGGGCCTTGCTGAGAAACGGACTATAGCAATTAATGAACGGTTGTGGCGCTCGGACAAAAAAAAAAAAAAAGGCCATGCACCAGTCAGTCACTGGGTTGAGCTCTCACCTGCCTTGTGCTACTGGGTCAGTGCAAATGAAGGGTAGGCAACTAGGAGAGGAGAACAGTGTTCATTGTTAAGATTTGGATGTAATGTTGTCAATGAGACATGTTCTTCTTTGCTACACTCTTGTTGAATCCCTATAAAATGTCTGATATTTTTTTTTCCTCCTATATAGATATTACTTTATATTCAATACAAATATACATTTTCAATTTCATTATAAGATATATCTTTCTTTTCAATATTCTTGAAGAATCATGAAGTGCAAAAGAGAGGTCGGTTATTGGAAAGCTTTGCAAATGAACCCCTGGTTAAACCCAATTGAGGACTCTCTAAAGCGTTTTCACCATTTGCAATGGTCATTAAAAGTGCCTTGAAATGCTTCAAGTTACAACAGAACAATTTAAAAATGCGATTCCGGCCAGGGTCCGTGTACTGTATGTGTGTAGGGATATCAAATCGCCCTACAATACGAGTAAATCTATCTAGCAGAGAAAGGCCACTGTGCGATTGTCCCAAAGTCTTCGACAAATGGGCCTCATCTAGAAACGGGCCCTTGCTCTTTAAAATCCAGAAAAAAACAATTAGAATCAATGGCAATGTGTTACAAAGGTCACTAAAAAGCTTTCACAGGATCAATTATTCATGTTTTATGAAGAAACTACAAAAACAAAATACAGTTGAGAATCTAGGGGATGTTTCCATTCGACTCATGCGACATGGTGAAACGTTATCATCATGTTCTGAGACATTTTACAAAAATACATGCATCATATTCACTTTTGGATATAATCTATGTAAAGAAATTTGTGGATCAGCTTCTCTTTATGGTTTACTCCTGATCTCAGGTCTGCGGATGGAAAAACTGTTAAATAACTTTGGAACTGTGTTGGAAAAATTTTCGAATTTCCATAAGACAAACCCAGATCGTTGGCAGGATTATTTATATATAACGTGCTATGCAAAGTCTGGTTAATGCTTCCAAATGTTGAAAGAATATTTTTTTATTTCTTAAAAAAAAAAAAAAAAAAAAACAGTTCCTCAGCAGCACACTCCCACACTGCACAAGACAGGAAGTACAAAAAACGGACTGTTGCATGTGCTTGTACATGCAGACTTGTATTGTCCATACTCAAATACAAAATTTCTAGTCTTTATTTTCCAACTTTAAACCTGTTTTTTTTGTATTTTTCTGTCCTAAAAGACAGTTTATTCAAAATATGTGACTGTATCTTGGAGCTATTATTTACTAATTACATTATAATGACCTTTTGTCATTGAGTATCAAACATCTGAAACCCAAGTTTCTACCACCATTTCAAATGCGGGGTAGATTTAGTCAGATTTTGGGGGGGTGCATTCATCTAAAGGCATCTATGAGACGCCTATTGAAGATTATAAAAGTAGAACGGGCTATTTCAAAAAACGGAATATCGACAAATTTTTATGAAGATCTGTCATCATGGGGACTTCCATCTGAGTTCTCGGTCTCCCCTTCCGAAATGGCTTGCATGGGAGCGGTGTAGAGGCGGCTACGAGTACTATAGCGACTACTGTTGGCTACAGGCGGGACTCGAGAACGTCCCTGTCGAGATGCAGCTGACATAGGCAGTATTTTGGATGTGAAGCTCTCGGAGTTGGCCCTGGGAAACAGGCCCGGTATCTGTATAGGGTCAAAGTTTGAAAGCGGTGGCTCCTGGTGCATTGAGGTTGTCTCATCGGTTTGACCAACGGGACCTTCCTGAACTGATTCCCCATGGATCTTTGGAGTGATAGGGCTCTTTAGAATTTCTGTTGCCGACATGCGATAACTTGTATCGGATCTGCTGCCTTTCTTAAGCAACAGGAGTTTGAACTCTTCGTTGGATGTACTGGATTTCTTGGCGCTGCGGTAGATCGGAACGGGGGCGCGTTGTGACCCGGAAGCAGTTGCAATAGCGGCTGGGGTGTTGAGAGGAGGGGGTGGTGGCATATTGGCACTGGAGACACTGCAAGGATTGGCTGGTGCTGCGGGGCAGAGGCGGGACTTAACATTTAAGTCTCCTGAATCTTTACGACCGAGGACCTTTCTCTTGGACCTGAATGGAAAAAGTCTACATTTAGACCATTGGACAAATGTCAAGAAATGTTAAAGCAACAGTCCTTTAATACGATTTACATGAATTAAATCATTTCAAAATGTAAATATTAAAGTGGTGAATTTACAGAACCTGTGTATCATGGCAAACAGGTCCTCAGTTGTTCGACTCTTGTTGGGTGATGTTATGATAATATCGTCGTCAACTTTGGCGTCATCCGTCAAAGGGGAAAGTGAATTGTCAGTGGGTGTGGAATCTGCAATAGACAACAATCATCTCAAGCATTATTGTTTCATCATTTACATATATATATATATTTATATATACAGGGTGATATGACACTTTTGTAGGCTTAAAAGAAGATTAAAGACACAGCTTTTTAATCAGGCTTTTAACTAATATTTTGAACTCATTCATTCATTTTCTACCGCTTATCCTCATGAGGGTCGCGGGGGGTGCTGCTGGAGCCTATCCCAGCTGTCTTCGGGCGAGAGGCGGGGTACACCCTGGACTGGTCGCCAGCCAATCACAGGATATTTTTAACTTTTTAAAAAAAATCTTTTTAGTCCTATTTTATGCTCTTAGTCTTCAGCTTTTAACTCCAGTGTTTCCTCAATGGGGTCCTCCACACTGGGGGCTGTGTCGGGTCTGCTGAGGGGGTGCTGTCCTTAGGTCCCTTTGACCCGGCCAGCTGGGGGTTCCCCCCTTTAATGTGAATCAGGGGGCCCGGGTGCTGGTCCCCCGATGGCACGGCCTGCGGCTCCTCCCAGTGTGGATGCCCCCAAAGGTGGCGTTTCCTTGATCCTCAGTGCCATGCCATGTCTCCCTACTATGTGTGATTGTGTGTGTGATTGTGTGTGTGTGTGTGTGTGTGTAGTATGAAGGGTGAGAGGTGCTTTGTTTGTAATTGTTTTTCTTTTTAATTGTGGTAATTGTTTTTAATTCTGTAAAGCACTTTGTGTTGCATGTCCTTGCAGGAAAAGTTGATTTGATTTGATTAGGTTAAATAAAAGGCAAATAAAGTAAAGAAACAAAAAAGGGTTTTATTTTCAAAAAGTATTTTGCTCGGTTTCTTTATAATGCCATTGTTGTTTGTTCACTTTTCAGTTGCTGCCATGAATTGGACTGGTGAGCATCGCCCTTTCATTGTGAAAACGTTTATCAAAACAAACGAATCTGTAACTGCAAAACAACCAGCGTTCCGTTTGCACTTCAATCTTGGTAGACATGATCCAGTACCAGCTCAAAACACCATCTTGTTATGGGTTACCAACTTCAGAGCTACTGGAGCTGCATCGAAACGAAAATCAACCGGGCAACCTTGCACCACCAGAACTGATTTAATATTTAAAACATTACTTTTCGAAAATACTTTTTACTTTATTTTACTTTTATTTAACCTACAAATGTGTCAGATCATTTTGCCTGACCATGTATACGTATATGCAACTGCAAATGAGTTGTGCTACCCGTCAAGCCTTGTTCAATACCTAGCATAGCATACCTTTACTGAAGTAGTCTTCTGTGTCGGGAGTGGTGGAATCGTCTTTGTTCTCATGTGGCAGCAGGTGATGGGCACTTCTGGTAGCACCTGATGTCTCTTCGTCTTCTTCCTGCATGTCTTGTCTTACCTTCCTTGCATCGCTGATTAAGTAAGGATGCGATGTCTCCACTGTGGTACCAGGCACTTTGACTGGACTAGTCCAGGGCCCTGAGTCCAGGTGGGATCCTCCAGCGAATTCATATGCTGGAGGTGGGGGGTGATCTGATCGCATGCCCCCCCTTTGACATGTGGCCCTCTGTGATTCTTTCACTTGATCTTCTTCTTCCTCGTCTTCCTCATCATCATCATCGTCATCTTGGGAAAATGAGCGCTCTCCCAAAATTCGAAACTCTGTGTGTGCCCGATTTGAATGCGTGAGACCTCTGAACTCTGTGTGTGAGCGGATATGTGTGTGTAGATCCACAGGGGAAGGATGGGGAGCACGTGGCACAGGGCGATGCAAAGGTGAACTGTCATCGGACGGCTCTGAAAACGGGTCTATACGGGTCCTGAATGCTGTCATTGACCAGAAGGTCCCAGGCCCATATCGGTCTTGTCTGAGTAGTAGACTTTCATAAGACGGAGGCCCATCAGGGTGTCGTCCAGGAGGAGGGGGTTGAGCGAGATCAGAGGAGAAGGTGTGGTCCTGAGCCGGCGGTCTCGGGGGAGGTCTACGAGGAGGGAGAGGTCTTGTGTTGATTGGGGGCGGGGCCAGAGTGGAACCACTATGAGGACATTTGGGTTTAGTAACAGTCGCTGCTCCGCTTGCTAATTCCTGGTCTGTGCTGGTTGCAATATCGCTAGATCTGCTCACGGAATGGAGCTGCACCGAACGTAGAGCTGATGGAGTTATTGCCAACAGATTAGAGCTTGGAATCAAAGCAGTAGGATTTGGGCATGGGGGGTGGTTACTATTTGATGTCTCCGGTGGCAACATCTTTGTTCCAGTGGGAATAACATTTGCTACTCTGTGTTTGTTGTGGTGAAGCGTGTGCAGGTGTTGCGTTCTGTGTGATAGCGTATGTCTGACGTAGCCACCATGAAGAATGTTAAGGTCAAGCTGAGAAGGTGGAGGTGGGAAGTCTGGGTCTCTCTTGTAGCCAGAGGCAATAGAAGTGCCATCTCTGGGAAACTGTTGCAGGGAAGAGAGAGAAGACTTTCTCTCTGGCACTTTGGGCTTTCTTTTCCCGGTGGAAGGGGACAGTGGTCCTGGGAAGAATGCTGCTGAAGTTGAGGGCAAAGTGGACGTCGGTGTTTCTGATTGACTTGAATAACCGCTAGACGGTGAAGCCAGGCCAGCCAACTTCTCAGGTGACCCGAGTTTGAAGTCGCCCGGTGGACGAGGTGGACTAGAGGTCCTTGTTTCAGAAGACTGGGAAAGAGTCTGGGATTGGGTTTCAGTTGAGGAGGAAGAGCTGTCTGGTGACTTGATACAATCCATAACGGTTGTGCCTGTCGCTGTGCTTGAATTAGACAGGGACTTGTACTCACAACTACTGGACTTCATTTCAGAATTATGAAGCCACAAGTCTGCATAGTCCGATTGCACAGCTCCTTCATCCTTAAACGAGTGTGTGTCTGCAGAGCTGAATGACATGGGTTCTACTATATCCACAGTATCTCCCAGCCCCATTACCCATGTTCCCATTGGCTCGGCCACAAGACAAGATGTCTGTAACGGTTCTGGAATGCCTCCAAGTTCCAGTTCCAACTTTATATCTGTGGAAGACAACGTAAGGTCTTGTTCAGTAACCATTTTTGGTTGGTCTTGATCAGCTTGTGTGTCTGTTCCGACATCAACGTTACTACTGGCCTCTCTTAAGGAGGACGTTCGCTTCGGTGGAGGAGGTTTAAGTTTGGGTTTCCTCAGTGGACGGCAGGGCCTACCCAGTGTCATGGTGCTTCTTCTGTAGTCGGATGAGACTGAAGGATAAAGTCCATGGGGTACATGTGCTGCCATGATGTTGGATTGACCACAATCAGTGCCTTGCTCTGCATAGTTATATATGTAATGTCCGTAACTCTGATTGCTCTTCTCAAATTGTTCAGATGGGTTTGGGTACGAACTCCCGGTATCAGATGAGTAACGAGAACCAATGTCTTTTTCCGTGTTGTTGGACTTTTCACTGAAACACGTTTGGTCTTCCATAGCTCGTTTAGATCGGTAGTCCTGGCTTTGACATAAATCTTGCGTCTGTTCATGGTATTGGTCTGGGTCCGTCTGGTCATTTTCTGGAGGATATGCCCATTCCCCCTCGCTGGCTGTACTAACTCCTGCATCGTCCAGCTGGTCTGTTGCTGAAGATGTGAAGGAGCTTGACCTATGGCCTGGTCCCTGTGGTCTCAGCTCAGAATGGTACGCGGGGTCAAGGGAAAATCCCTCATCAATGGCATTGGGCACAGTGTTGAGCGATAGTTCAGAGTCACAGTGGGACGAGCCTGTAAGTGGCGGGGAAGAAGGTGGTGGGATAGTTTCAGAGGTTTGGGATGGGCAGGTAGAGCTGGAACCGCTCCAATTACCACTGGAAGACTGGTGGTCCTCTTTGTGGTCTACATGGCTACTCAGAACTCCTGTGGTAGAAACAGAATGAATAGGACTACTGAAAGTATCTGAACTTGATGAGATCTCACAGCTGCCCATGTCAGCTTTGCGGGGAAGACGAGAACGACCTCTCTCCATCCAGCTATGCTCTGGGCTCCCTCCTCCTCTGTCTCGTTCCCCTGATCGCTGCAATCTTTTTAGGCTTCCTAATTGCAGTGGCTCGGGAGCTGCCTGGTCATCGGTGCTTTCTTCTTCATCCTTCATCATCATCATCTTCATCCTTGGACTTGGTCCAGGTGGAATAAAATCCTCCGCTTCATATGGTGACAATTCCTCATCCTCATCATCATCGTCGTAATTGTCGTCGTCATCGTCTTCATCACTATCCATTAAGCGTCCACCTTCTCGTGGGAGGCTGCGAGATCGCAAGCGTACCGTGTGGGAAGCAGCACTTGGGTATGTGGAGTCTGACTGGTCACCGAGGGAGAAAATGTTGCCTGTTGAGTGGGACAGAGATGCCGGGATTCCCTGATGGCCTCTTTGAGCTCTGATGCGTCTCCGGGAAGGAGCAGCAGTACCTGCAGTGAAGGAAGTAGGAAGCAGAGAGAGAGAGCGAGAGAAAGAGGAGAGAGAGAGAGAGAGAGAGATTCATTACCTCACTTAATTGCTGACCATGACATTTTCATTGCATGCGATGGATGTAGTTGAAAATGAGTGTGTTTGTATGATATTTATAGGTTATCACATGGTTTGTTTGGTATCAGGCCAGTTATCATGCCCCCAAGTGTCAGTATCAGCCTGAGACCGAAGGTCTCATTATCACATACTACAGTATTAATTGTCCCTGTACCCTAGAACCCGCCCATGAATGATACGGGAAAAGGCCGAAATGATACTGTGTCAAAGCCCAGGGCAGTGATACTGATAAAATATACGTAGAGTTTAACCATGTCCTGTATCAGCCCCCGTAGCTGTCCACTCAGAGCACGCTGCTCTGGTATCGTGGCCGTGAAACAACCAATCAGAGAACAGCGCACGAGTGCTCAGTGCCTAGTGCTTCTCCAGTCACCAAAAAAACCCAAACTTGATTAATGGAACTTTAATTGTCAGACATTGATAAGATACGACTGTTGATAATAAGCTCATGATTAAATAGTATGTGATAATAAGATCATCACATGGTTTGTCTGGTATCAGGCCCAGTATCATGCCCCCGCGTGCCAGTATGAGTATGATACTGACACTTGGGGGCATGATACCTGGCCTGATACCAGACAAACCATGTGATAACCTATAATACTGGGCCTGATACCAGACAAACCATGTCATAACCTATAAGGCAAACTACATCCAGCTGATGTTTAACATAAATTATAGCTAATTGCTTTTCGTAGGTAGGTCATTTTTGCACCTGATAAACAAATGAGAAGGAATGAGCATGAAGAAACATTCAAAGGAACTTACATGCTATGAGGAAATCATCTGTTTGGCAGCCAGAGTCTCGAGTGTGGTGAAGGCGACCACTAATTGAGAAGTCCTCCTGACACAGCGAGAGTTGGTGCTGATTGGCATGGACAATTACTGTCCGCTCTCTTGCTACTGGTGATTCATCCGAGTCTGAATGTAAAATGACAAAGCATGCTGAGTCTCAGTAATGTCATGTTAAAATCAATTAAAATACTCTGCTTGGACATTTTCTACTTTATCGGAGATGCTCTGTGTGCCGATTTGGTAATGTTTACTTTGCCTTTTTTACTGAATGCTAAAATATAGTACAATGTACATTAGAATTGTACGTTGTATTGTAACACCATATTCATTCATTCATTCATTTTCTACCGCTTTTCCTCACAAGCGTTGCGGGGGTTGCTGGAGCCTATCTCAGCTGTCTTCAGGCAAGAGGCGGGGTACACCCTGGACTGGTCGCCAGCCAATCACCGGGCACATATAGACAAACAACCATTCACACTCACATTCATACCTATGGACAATTTGGAGTCGCCAATTAACCTAGCATGTTTTTGGAATGTGGGAGGAAACCGGAGTACCCGGAAAAAACCCACACATGCAAACTCCACACAGAGATGGTCGAGGGTGGGATTGAACTCGCTGTGAGGTCTGCACGCTAACCACTCGACTGCCATGCAGCCCGACTTTTTTACTGTTTCTTTTTATTTTTACAATGTGCCTGCTGCCCAATAATAAACAAGGCACGGGCCACAAATTGCCCGTGGGCCACACTTTGGACACCCCTGCTCCATATGACAGGTGCACTCTACGGTTTTAAAGGACCTGCTGCAAAAACAGTCAGAGATCCTTTCCTTAAACAGCTACTAATGCGTGCTTGGAGACAAACATGTTTTTGGAATGTGGGAGGAAACCGGAGTACCCGGAGAAAACCCACGCATGCACGGGGAGAACATGCAAACTCCACACAGAGATGGCCAAGGGTGGAATTGAACCCTGGTCTCCTAGCTGTGAGGTCTGTGCGCTAAGCACTCAACCGCCGTGCAGCCCTGTAACACCATATGCACATGTAAACAGAAATCAAAACTCCAATGGTCCCTTTTTGCCATAGATGGGATTGGGATTTTGCTATGGATTTAACAGACAATTCAGATACTTGTCTGTATGTATATTCCACAATATAATGAATTGCATCCAAAATGTCACAATCAAAGGTGTTTACTGGAGTTATTAGTTATTAGTATGATTATTTAAGTGTTCTACGTTTACGAAATAAAGACACATAACAGAACAACATGAGCCAGTGTACCCATGTCCTGTTGTACTCGTTTGGGTATTCCAGTGATGGTCTTCCTCCTCCGCAGCTTCCGTCTTCTCTGAAGTACTGACTGGGAATGGACAAGAGAGCAGCGTGCACTTGCCTCCCTGTCAAATCCAACTCCTGAAATAAACACAATAATGCACCAATTGCAATTTTCTGTCCAATCAGCAGTCTTCACAAAGCCTGACCTGTGACATTAATGGGGATGATACAGGAGGACACGGCATTAGAATCATCCGAGGTTGTCTTCTGATCCGAGGGTGGCACATTTTCCTTGGACCAGTTTGTCTCTTTGTCCTGGGTGGAGGGGGCCTCGGGTGCTAAGGCCTTTACTCTATGACCTGCTGTGACCTCATCATCATCATCACCTTCACCCGTTGAGGTAGCCTCGAAGAAAAAGATAACCACAACATGCAGTATTAAAATAGACAGTAATTGTTCTAACAAGTCAAAGTGTAATTACATACAATCTATCCACAGGAGCATCACTTAGGGTCATATATTTGTATCTAATGAGGAACAAAAATGAAAGCAGCTTGTGCTGCTACAAATAAGGGAAGCCAACAGAAACAGTAACAGACAGAAAGAAAGTAAAGATGAGATAAACTAAACACACCACAGATGTCAATACCTTTCTAATCCATGGAATGAAGATGCATCCCTCAATAGGATGGAGCGAGTAAAAGCACTCAAACTATAAATAAATGGTGCAGCAAAAGAAAAGACAACATATGACATGAATGATGATACATATACAATGATTCATTAAAAAGTGTTTTTTTTCTTTCTCTAGTAACAGCTCAACAAAATATTTTATTGAATAAGATTATACAATTAAAATTTGTCCCACTTTATTTTAGATATATATTAGGGCATTAATGCATTAAACGATTATTGAAATAATTCCAGTTCCTCAATTACAAAAAAAAACTCACTGTCATGTTGTTGTTGTTTTTTATTGGCTGTTTGTTATATTGTATAATATTGCAGCCCTAGTATATATTCTTCATTTTTTGCTGAAATCCTTATTTAGTTTCTTTATCCTTCAAAAAATACCCATGCCTAACGTTCAGTGCATCTTTTAAGCATCTTTCTTACCTTTTTCTGAATCATCTGAACATCCGCTTCTCTCCCTGGTCTCTCCTACAGGTGCAGATAACATTTACAACAATCAGACTCATTAGTACAACTTCATCATCGCCGCATTTTGGAGCTTCACAACCACGGTTTTAAAAAAATATATACTACACAAATGATATACATCCTGCTGTTTCATGGCTGAATACGGCCAAAGTCAAAATTATGTATATTTAAGCAAATTTTATATATATTTTTGCCTAGATTTTGCCTAATTAATTTATTATCTCTAATCTATTGGATAATATGAAAGACTAAAACTACAGGGGTGTTGTAAAATGTCTAGAGGGCTCTAATGGTGTTAAAAATGAATTTTGAAGATGTTAAATAGAGCTGGGCATCGTGTCTGGGACTCATCGATTAGAACTGAGACTAACATTCCAATTCTCCTGGGCTTGTTTTTATTTAGATTCCTACATTCTACGTCCAACACTGATTATCATGCCAAGCTTTCATTCTAAACTTAAGAAAGGATTTCAATTCAAGTATGGAAGAAAGACAAAGTAAGAAGCCAAAAACCATGTCATGTCAGACATGCCATGGCTGACTTCCTGCAGTGTTAAGGTAATGTAATCTAAGGTAATGTCTCTTCAATGTAACATTACTGACTAATAATGGGTCATAGTCAAACACGGAACAGCGATCATTAATGAATGAATGAATGAATACTTTTTTGGAGTTTGATTCCAACCTCGGGCATCTCAGTGTGGAGTTTGCATGTTCTCTCCGGGTACTCCGGTTTCCTCCCACATTCCAAAAACATGCTAGGTTAATTGGCGACTCCAAATTGTCCATAGGTATGAATGTGAGTGTGAATGGTTGTTTGTCTATATGTGCCCTGTGATTGGCTGGCGACCAGTCCATGTCCAAGCTTGTGAGCGAGTGTCCTTACTTTTTTCTGAACCGTCTGGATTTCTGTTTCTCTCACTGTCTTCTCCTTAAGATGGAGACAGAAATAATAAAGGTTACAACCATTCCTCAAATACAAAATCTTATTATTGTCTTTCCTTATTAGAAAATGGTCCTTTGGGAATAAGTTGGATTTAAATGAGATGAGCTTTTTCCTACTCATATTCAGGAGTAACTGTAACTGTTTTTAACCTGGTTCGTCTTAGCCATGAATACACGCACATCTCCACACACATTGAACATATATCCGATCAAACTAAGAGCACTGTTTGCCCCATGTCTGCCTAAAGAAAACAAGAGTATCATAAAAAATATCTACATATGCAGTTGGAATTGCATGGGTGACTACATCTTCTTTAATGACAAGCACAGGCATTACAGTTTGTTGAAGATGCTGGCATCCCATTAGATACAGTGAAGAAAATAAGTATTTGAACACCCTGCTATTTTGCTATTTCTCCCACTTAGAAATCATGGAGGGGTCTGAAATTTTCATCGTAGGTGCATGTCCACTGTGAGAGAGATAAACTAAAAAGAAAAATCCAGAAATCACAATGCATGATTTTTTAACAATTTATTTGTGTGATACAGCTGCAAATAAGTATTTGAACACCTGTGTATCATCTAGAATTCTGACCCTGAAAGACCTGTTAGTCTGCCCATTAGAAGTCCACCTGCACTCCATGTATCATCCTGAATCAGATGCACCTGTTTGAGGTCGTTAGCTGCATAAAGACACCTGTCCACCCCATACAATCAGTAAGACTTTAACTTGTAACATGGCGAAGACCAAAGAGCTGTCCAAAGACACCAGAGACAAAATTGTACACCTCCACAAGGCTGGAAAGGGCTACGGAGCAATTACCAAGCAGCTTGGTGAAAAAAGGTCCACTGTTGGAGCTATCATTAGAAAATGGAAGAAGCTAAACATGACGGTCAATCTCAATCGGAGTGGAGCCCCATGCAAGATATCACCTCGTGGGGTCTCAATGATTCTAAGAAAGGTGAGGAATCAGCCCAGAACTACACGACAGGACTTGGTCAATGACCTGAAAAGAGCTGGGACCACCGTTTCCAAGGTTACTGTAGGTAATACACTAAGACGTCATGATGTGAAATCATGCATGGCACGAAAGGTTCCCCTGCTTAAACCAGCACATGTCAAGGCCCGTCTTAAGTTTGCATATGACCATTTGGATGATACAGAGGAGTCATGGGAGAAAGTTTTATGGTCAGATGAGACCAAAATAGAACTTTTTGGTCATAATTCCAATAAGCGTGTTTGGAGGAAGAAGAATGAAGAGTACAATCCGAAGAACACCATCCCTACTGTGAAGCATGGGGGTGGTAGCATCATGCTTTGGGGGTGTTTTTCTGCACATGGGACAGGACGAGTGCACTGCATTAAAGAGAGGATGACTGGGGCCGTGTATTGTGAGATTTTGGGGAACAACCTCCTTCCCTCTGTCAGAGCATTGAAGATGGGTCGTGGCTGGGTCTTCCAACACGACAACGACCCGAAGCACACAGCCAGGAAAACCAAGGAGTGGCTCCGTAAGAAGCATATCAAGGTTCTAGCATGGCCCAGCCAGTCTCCAGACCTGAACCCAATCGAAAATCTTTGGAGGGAGCTCAAACTCCGTGTTTCTCAGCGACAGCCCAGAAACCTGACTGATCTAGAGAAGATCTGTGTGGAGGAGTGGGCCAAGATCCCTCCTGCAGTGTGTGCAAACCTGGTGAAAAACTACAGGAAACGTTTGACCTCTGTAATAGCAAACAAAGGCTACTGTACCAAATATTAACATTCATTTTCTCAGGTGTTCAAATACTTATTAGCAGCTGTATCACACAAATAAATTGTTAAAAAATCATGCATTGTGATTTCTGGATTTTTCTTTTTAGTTTATCTCTCTCACAGTGGACATGCACCTACGATGAAAATTTCAGACCCCTCCATGATTTCTAAGTGGGAGAAATAGCAAAATAGCAGGGTGTTCAAATACTTATTTTCTTCACTGTAAGTTAGCTAGTTTCTTACAAGTAAAAAATGTGCTTTACAATTTGTGACAAGTGTATTTCATGATATGGCTTAATGTTTAGTAGTGTTGATACCCGATACCAGTGAGATATTGTGTACAGTGGATCCCTGCATATTATAAAATGAGCATTTACGGCTCAGCAAATTTGCGGATTTTTGATTTAAAAAAATATATTTTTCGAAAGTATTTTTTTATTTGAAATTCACTAGTGTTTTTCAGTAGAAACATCTGGTTCATCCTAAGTCAGTCATTTTTAAATATGTGACAATACACTGTATTACTTTGTACAACTGTACTACACTACAAAACATTTATTTGTTTTATGTTTTTATTCTTCACTGATAATGTGCCGTGTGTCCAAAACATGCATTTTTGTGGGCATCTCAATTACTCATATTCAGGAGTAACTGTAACTGTTAAGCATGTTCACAATAAACTAAACAGTTACAATAGCTTTTAAAGTCAAATGACATTTGTACATTTTGTAATGGAGATAGAATGAACTTTGTTTTACCTTCCTGGGTTGATAGTCCAACTCTCGCTCTCTTTCTTCTCTCTCTTGCTGCATGGCAACACCAAAAAAAAAAGTTATTCTGTCAGTTTGTTGCATGACTGATTATGTTGTATTCGAGAAAGTAGTGTAATAAAAGCGTGTTGTGCTTACCGCTCGCGCCAGCCAACTTCTCTGCTGCCGGCGGATGGTGTGTGGTGAGGGGAAGGTGGGAAGTGGGGGTACGGCTGAGATAGCAATGGTCACCTTGTTCCTCTCCTGACTTGTGGACCGCTGGCTCAGTTTTTCGTCTGAAAATAGCAAACCCAAACACATGAATTCATATGCTACCAAATGTACACAACGTGAGGTGTAGTCGGAGAGCATCAGGTGTTATCACCTCTGTGCAGGGCTCTGAGACTGAGCTGAGCGTTTTTGTGCAGCTCCTCCAGACATGGTGGTCGGGTACACGGATGGAACACGTTGTGTTGTTGGTGCCATGGGGCCTGATAATGAACTGACAGCTTGCTCTCTGTATCCAAGTTTGACACGGCTGGAATAAGAGACAGACATTATTACTGCATTGTAGGACCTGTCTGTGTGCTTATTTTGGAACACGGGCCAGTAACATGGTCAAAAGACAAGATGTTGACGTGACAATCAAATAAATCAATCAAATAATATGGAAACACAAAATCAAAAGTCCATCCAAGCACTGAGACAAACAACTGAGTGAGTAGTAGCCAGCGAGCGAGCACGTATTAGCGTGTATCTGGGTCAGGCACAGCACACTCTATAGAATTAAATGCAGAATCTTGCCATAAACTGCTGTTATAAAAGAAATGAACAGGTCAGTTGTGCAGAGGAAAAACACACTGGTCACTGTGGACTAATCACAGCTTAACTCAGCACTGGAGTTTTTGTTGTGATTGTTGCCTGTTTGCCTGTTGCGCCTGTTGCAGGAATGTTTTTCTTTGCATTAAAAAACACTTGGTACACAAAATGGCAATACAGCAATATGACAGAGGGAGGCTGACGTCATTGCAGCACTCAAATGAATGCGTTGCTCAGATGTAATTGTTGTATACGTACATGTTTGTAAGGGCACATATAGACAAACAACCATTCACACTCACATTCATACCTATGGACAATTTGGAGTCACCAATTAACCTAGCATGTTTTTGGAATGTGGGAGGAAACCGGAGTACCCGGAGAAAACCCACGCATGCACGGGGAGATCATGCAAACTCAGAGATGGCCGAGGGTGGAATTGAACCCTGGTGTCCTAGCTGTGAGGTCTGCGCGCTAACCACTCGACCACCGTGCCACCAAACCATTTATCCAAAACATGCATTTTTATAGGCATCTCAATTACTCACATATTTTCGCCATTCAATGATAGTTTTGGAATGTAATTTACTGTAATGACAAACGTATTCTAGTCAGTACTTTGAATGACATAACTAAACAGGTTATTGAATAACGCAGTATTAATGTTATAGAAAGTACCTTTGGATTGGACCGGGACACAGGCAAATCCTAGACAAGCCAAAGCCATGACTAGCAGCTGTTCACACGTCCCTCTTTTTCCCTCCTTTTCTGTCTTTCATTGCCTCTCATCTTTTCATCTCGTCCAAGCCCTGAAGTCACCCTCACTAATGCAGCTAAAATATTCTTTTGCAAAGCCAACATTTAGACGAGCAACATTTGCAGGCATAGAACCTCCTCCCTCCGCCTCCTCTCCCTCCCATTTGCTCTCCCCACTCTCCTCTCAACTGGCCCAAACATATATGAAAATATCCCTGCTTTGTCCCGTGTTTAACTACAATTGTCGTTTGGGTTTTGCTGGAAAATACTCGGAACTCAAAATAAATGTTTAATCACAAACGCTTCTCGATTTGATCAGTTCTGTGAATCACGCCCCCATCCTAACAGTGACATGGTAGGGTCCTGCCTGGGCATGGCCTGTCCCTGACCGTAATCTCATGATGCAGTAATATGTGGTAGAGAGGGGTAGGGGGGTGGGGGGGCAGTCAGCTCCTAAGTATTAATGCATTAATCCACCACATGCTGCGAAAGTGTATCACATGTTTCTATTGCTGACTGAAGTCTATGCAAGACTTTGTATGAATCGTATTCACATTTTCGTATTTTGATCTCAGTGATCTAAGAAATTAAGTACATGAAGTCAACATCTGCAAGCGGTAAAAAAAAAAAAAAAGTAGGCAACATCTCTTAGAAGCACAAAGAAAGCGTGTATGAGGAATGCTGCTCTGTAATCTGCTGTAATCTGGAACTCTGGCAGTCAGTGATTTTAAGTATACTTTAAGTATACTTTGTGGTTCTTGAGGAGATTTGAGTTCTATGCCATTGCTACGAAAGAGACGCACACAATCACACATACTAATTGACCATATGCATCATCAACATCATCAGAATTGTGAAATCAAAAAGATATATATATATCACTAGAAGGGCACTGTGAAGACCAACAAGTTAAGTTTACAATTATCCATACAATTAATAACACTTAAGGAATACTATTTATCCCTTTTCTTCTGTTTGATAGCTCATTAATTTCAAATTCATCAAGCCATTCGCATCTCTGCATCCATATTCATAATGCCCCTGTGTTTGTAATCCTCTCTTCCCATTCTGTCTTTGTGCTGCACACCTCTTGCCCTCGCCCTCTTCCACATCCCTGACGCTCACCCGCTGACCTGCAAGTCATTTATGTCGTAACAAGTGTGTGTGTGATTGAAACGCTCATTTATATTCATGTTTATGGCTTGTCTGTAGTGGTTAGCAGGGGTGAGTCACAGCGTCCAGCAAAGGCTTTATTTTTAGCACTGTTGCGTCACAGCACGCACGCCCAACCAGGGGAAATATCAACAAAATGCATTTTCCAAAAGCCCCACTTTACGTATGATTGGGTTTGGTTATAGTTTTTGCCAAAATCGCCATTTTTCGCCATTTGGCGTATTTCTCAGAAATATGATATATGAAATATGGTGCATGTCAGACAGTCTGCATTGCTTACCAACATAACGAAGCCTTCAGTCTACTGGATTGGTTGAATGTTTTATTTAATCGGCCATTATATGTATGTATTATAATGCGAACACATGAATGGATCAAGAACTTGATGTTCCTGAGACAATTTTTATGACACAGACCAAAAAGCTATATAAAATATGCAAAAAGCACAGCTGCCCAATGGATCATTTTTTTCTTCACTGCACATTATAGAAATAAAATAAAAACACAGCAAAACAAATGATCTAGCAAGAAAAATATTTACTTAACACTACAACAAAAAAAATGGCAAATGTCCCTCTAGAGTTTCTGAGAGGTGCGGCATAATAAATGGGAATAAATGTTTCAACATCTCATGTTGTTGTGTGACATCTCCTCCATTTTCAACCTTTTTGAGGCTTCTGTGTTTCCCCAGGCCTCATCAATATTACAACATTGTTCCTAAAGAGGCTGAGTATATTAGCTCTATGTAAACTAGAGAGGGAAAATTATTCTAATCTATTCAGTTCCATTCTACTTGACCAAGGCTACTTCTGTTGGATGAACAGTTTGGATGCAGGCTTCCTCATCAGCCTGGTTTTGCTGCACACTCTAATTTGTTCTGTGCCTCTGCTTATCTCTCACACATGCACAACGTTTGAAAGAAAAGCTGCACTTTTTTTGGAATCTAAAATCCTTATGTGAGAGATGAATACATATGTCTTTTTCTTTTCTGTGTGTTCTAAACATATATAAGGCTAAAAACAACCAATTACCTAAAAATGTCATCCAATACTTCTCTACAAGAGAGGAGAAATATGATCTCAGGGAAGAACTACATTTGAAACACTTATATGCTAGGACTACGTTAAAAAGCCATAGCATTTCAGTATGTGGAATCAAACTATGGAATGGATTGAGTAAGGACCTCAAACAATGCACAACGATGAGCCAATTCAAGAAACAATACAAGCAGTTGATGTTTGCTAAATACAAGGATGAAGAGTCTTGAACCAGTCATGATGTGCTATATATATCACTATATTGACACTTACTATGGTACCCATTATGTCATTGGATGGTCATATCACCTTGTACTTCTGAACGAGGTGCATTATTAAAAAAAAAAACCCAAAAAACAAAAAAAAAAAACTTCATCAAATACTGCTTAAGAAACTAAATATTACGTGTCAAGCACTACAATAGACTGACTTGTTTACATGCATTTTTCTTTTTTCTTATATAAATATAGTTTCTCAAAAAGTTAATATTCATACTTCAGGTAACTAAAATTTCCAATGTGCAGAAAAGAAAAGTAAGACATTTAGTTGATATTTTATCACCGTTATATTTAGTTGATATTTTACTTCGGTACAAGGTGCATTATTAAAAAAAAAAAACAACTTAAACTGTATTATGGAAAGCAGGAAGTGAACAAATGTAACAGTTACTGATTGTAAAAGTACCAAATGGAGGGGTATGATTTAATAAGCTTTGCTTCTTCCTACTTCTTTTGGACATGTGGAACTGTGAACTGATTATGTGATGCATTCAATTGTAATCTGATGCATGTTCAAATGAAATAAAACCATTACCATTACCATATAAAAACTGCTAAAAAAAACTAGAAGAATGCATGTCATGTAAACACATATTCAACCTATAGAGCCTTATGAAAACTACAAAAAGTGCCAACAGCACTCCATAGACATATAATGTGAGGTGCATATTTACCAAGTGATAAAAAATAAACGAACAGCGATTTGTGAGATCTGATTTTTTTCTAGTAGGCAGTTTTGTGATGCAAATGTATTACGCTTTTGAACGCATATTGTTTTGAGAAGCCAAACTCTTTACTTAACTGTCCCCAGCAACTAGCTGGAACTACTTTCCTCACCACCGAAATCCGACCAGAACTCAGCTCAGACACGTCGCTGTTGACGGACTCCACTGCTTATGGGGGCGTCATACAACTTCATGTAAAAATTCGAAGTATCCCTTTAAGATAAGCCAATAATACGACAATGGGGGTTAAATTGCTGTATAACCGTTATTATTGTGTGTGTGTTTGAGAATGCATCAGCCATGTTGTTAGAATGGAACAAGACAAGCCATCGCCCATGTTATTTTTAACTGTGTCTCCATGGAAACCAGAACATATGCAGCAAACTGGTGATATCCTGCTGTGTGTGTGTGTTTGGGGGAAGACTTCTACTGTTGGCCATTGTGTGTCTATACACTATTTCAAAGTCCTACCAGTTGTTTTTCAATGAGTTATACAGACTTTCTAATTAAAAGATGACACTTTTGATGTCAGTGATCTCCGTACATGAGAGGATCCAGTGCAGAGGGAGGGGTGGGATCTTCTAAGGTGACTGAGGAAACACCAGTACTTTATACCTCTCTTTGTGGCTACCTTAAATAACCCTAACTGGGCTCCAAGTGCACTCGACAACCTCGGTAATACGAACCTATGGCTGTGATCATGACTGTAAAATAATTCAGACTCCAGCAATAAGGACATTAATAATTTAAGCAGTGTGTGCCGCATCCTCAAGACCCGTCATTATTTATAATCAATGGATCAATGCATCTGTAGTGACGAAAATGTTCTCTTTATTACCGTATGGGTGGAGTGGTGGTGTTCACTGAGGACATTCTTCTATCTTGCTTTAGAAGCCATCTGACAGTTAAGAAGTGAGTGAACATATCGTTTCTATGGAAACAACTTAAAGATTAAAGCTGTGAAGAGCCAGAGCCGTGCCAGAGAGAATCCCACAATGCCTTGTGCCTGGGGATCTCTGGGAAAGAGAAAGACGGAGGCACATTGTCAAAGCGGGGAATTTGTGTGAATTTGCGCATGTGCTCACCTGTGGTTGCCAGATGCAGAGGTGTTGTGCTACAAATTGGCACTATTTTCATGACAATTGATGACACCAAAGTCAGCATCTACATTATGTTCTAAGACACGCCCTCCAACAGAGATAAATGCTATAAAAAAGCTGCATGAAAATCAAATAACAGTTAAGTTATTTAAAGAACCACCCAACAACAACACAAATTACAGAGATGTGTCATTTTTTTCCCCGAAAACATAACATAACCTTGACCATAATCCCATCTGAGCATTTTCACCCCCAGTTTAGAAATGAATGTAAACAATGCACCCCAACCTCCTTTTTTGTGTCCATCCAATTTTACTTTCCCCTTTTTAAAATATAATGTATGTGCCCATAGTCTCGTCTTTCTCAACACCCCCCCCCCCACCAACACACTCCCCCTGGGTGATGCCAGTGCTGTTGTCAGGCTAGAGCTGAGAGCAGCCAATCGCGTGGCGCCGGGCTGAGGAGCTCTGGGGTGATGTTAGGCAGTTTCATGCTCATACGATGAGCTTTGCCAAATGTAGGTCATGCTTCTCCTCGCTCACCCCGCCTTCTCCCGCTCGCTCGCGTTTTCCTACACACACACATAAACCTCATCACCCCTCATACATGTGCATATACACAGATAATGTACAAGAACATTTTTCTTGCATTCACAAGAGTGTGCAACAGACACACTAAGCCATTTCATCATGCTATATATATACTCACGGGGTGCGGTGACATGGCTCCGCTGTTTGCTTACAGCCACGGGATTCTGTCTCATCAACTAATGTACTTGCTGAAGATTTTTATTCATGATTACAGTACGATTGGAACAACAACCAGGAAGTGTTCCAGCTTCTTCTGAACTCTTGTTGAACCGTTTCTGTCTGTGTGCTGCAGTATAGCACAAGCAGGATTAAGATGTAAATAGCTGCCACAGGACCAAGCAGATTATATAAAAATGCATTTAGCAGTCTGTCTTCATCTGGAAATAATCAAAGCACAGCTTGATGTATTTATGACATACAATTCCTAGCCGGAATTGGACAAAACTCAGGTGAAAAGTTAATTTTATTTCTGAGTACGGCTACAGTATCTAGTAAATGACGGACTTGAAATTTCTATCAAACTAGTTAGCGTCTCCAGTTTGCTTAATATAATTTTAAGAAAGTGCTTCAAACGAAGTGGAGAAGTACAAATTAAAGAGCCAAAATTTACCACTTCCACACTGAATTAGTGAGGAACCTTTTTGCACTCAATCATGATGCCTAATTGTGCCCCCCCCCCGTGCCTGCGTGGGTTTTCTCCGGGTACTCCGGTTTCCTCCCACATTCCAAAAACATGCTAGGTTAATTGGCGACTCCAAATGGTCCATAGGTATGAATGTGAGTGTGAATGGTTGTTTGTCTATATGTGTCCTGTGATTGGCTGGCGACCAGTCCAGGGTGTACCCCGCCTCTCGCCCCAAGACAGCTGGGATAGGCTCCAGCACCCCCGCGGCCCTTGTGAGGAAAAGCGGTAGAAAATGAATGAATGAATTCATTAATATGTGCGGGATTTCGCTATGTTGCCACCACACCAGCTCTTACAAATTCAACTATTCCCCAAAAATTATGTCTGAATCCTCTGACATTTTGGCAAATCATAATCACTTTCTAAATCGAATTTGTTCCTTAAAGAGCTCAAATGCACATGTCAACTGCGTCTAATCAAATGGGTGCCTGCATTGCACTCCCCAAGTCCTTGTTCACAATGACAGAGATGCTGACATGTCATCGTCTCTCACACTATATGTTGTGCTCAGTAGAAAGTTAGGCTAAACCACATGCAATGTGTTGGAATATAAATGCAAATTTACAATCTACAAGCACTTTTCACATAGAGTGTCTTCAACTTGTGAACAACAGAATTCACAGTGCAGCCTTTTCAAAACGACTTCTGTTGTATTAATTTGTATGAAATGTGTAAAAATTGCAGCAGACACAACACACTGTAACTAAATGCCTTTTAAGATATGCAGGAAAACACACAAAGCCTAATGATACACTTAATGAATAAATAATATATGAAATTAACAGGCATTAATAGGCATATGTGCATACATTCATTCATTCATTTTCTACCGCTTTTTCCACATGAGGGTCACGGGGGGTGCTGGAGCCGATCCCAGCTGTCTTGGGGCGAGAGGCGGGGTACACCCTGGACTGGTCGCCAGCCAATCACAGGGCACACATTATGTTGTTCATATTTGGTGTCTGTTCTATCTATTTATTCTCCACATTATTATTATTATTATTATTATTTATTATTACTTATCTTTTGTGTCTGTTATTATATGGGAGCCAGGCAACGACATTTCGTTGGCAATTTCACTACTGTGTTTTTGTGCAATGACAATAAAGGGAGTCTATCTATCTATCTATCTATATAGACAAACAACCATTCACACTCACATTCATACCTATGGACAATTTGGAATCGCCAATTAACCTAGCATGTTTTTGGAATGTGGGAGGAAACCGGAGTACCCGGAGAAAACCCACGCATGCACGGGGTGAACATGCAAACTCTACACAGAGATGGTCGAGGGTGGTATGTGCATACAGTATTTCACAAAAATGAGTAAACACCTCAACCATATTTACAGTACATATTTTAAAGGGATAATACTTGAAATGAAGCTTGGATATACTTCAGAGCAGTCAGTGTACAGCTGCTATTGAAAGTATCATATGTCCATTGTCCCTTGAGATGATTTGCATTGTTTAGTTCAGCGGCTTTGAACCAGTTTTGGCTGCAGGACCCACCATCACCGTTGAATGACAGGTGGACAATTTTGAATGCAAACTCTTCAATAAATAATCATTCAATAAATGAAATGTGCGCTCTTCAGACATTTAGTCACATTCTAGATTTAAAGGGACTGTTTGCACCGGTTACGTGGTTCCCTCGAGGGTGCTCGCTTTTGAATGTGTTGCAAGCGGCATGATATCTCTCTCGTTTCCTGCTCTGAGAATGTAAGCTACGCCTCAGGTAACACACACATGCAGGAGCCTTTGCTAAGTGCTGGCGGTGTAAGTTTGAGCCACTTTCATGATCATTTCAGGAACAATATGTTTTTATCCACAAAGTCAAACATGATTTCAATAATAAAAAGTGTGTGTAAATTTGTGCAGTGCATGTTATATCACAGCTATTGGACATTGGGTCTGAATGTGAGGTGAAACATCTTCCAGAAAATCAACCGTGTCCATGTGCTCTGATTCAGAACTCAGTAGCTAAAGTTGAATTATAATAGGAGGACCATTTCTTACCTAAAAATGTCATCCAATACTTCTGTACAAGAGAGGAGAAATATGATCTCAGGGAAGAACTCAATTTGAAACACTTATATGCTAGGACTACGTTAAAAAGCCATAGCATTTCAGTATGTGGAATGTGGTATGTTTGCTAAATACAAGGATGAAGAGTCTTGAACCAGTCATGATATGCTATATATATCACTATATTGACACTTGTCATTGTATGGTCATATCACCTTGTACTTCGGTATGAGGTGCATTATTAAAAAAAAAAAACTGTGTTACGTCGCTTGTTATTATGATGACATCAGCGGTTGACGCTCAAAAATGTGAACACAAAACATTTGTAAATGCTCATAAATTAAAAATGAAAGGGCTAAATGAGATTACTTGAAGAGTTCCCCTTCCCAAAGACTTGGTGTGTCAGCGAGATCAACACAGACACCTTACTTCATCTTCTCTAGCATGTCAAGCTATAATTGTAAAACAGCTTGTTTTGTGTTCACATTTTTGGCATTTTGGAATTGATTAATTGATTAATTTATTGTCATTGTATGGTCATATCACCTTGTACTTCGATAGGAGGTGCATTATTAAAAAAAACACAAAAAAACTTAAACTGTATTATGGAAAGCAGGAAGTGAACAAACGTAACAGTTACTGATTGTAAAAGTACCAGATGGAGGGGTAGAATTTAATAAGCTTTGCTTCTTCCTACTCCTTTTGGACATGTGGAACTGTGAACTGATTATGTGATGCACTCAATTGTAATCTGATGCATGTTCAAATGAAATAAAACCATTACCATTATCATTAACATTTCTTCTGTAAACCACCCCTCAAGAGATCAAGCGTGAATCGCATCCCAGTTGAGCCATACCATTCCTGGTAGTCTTCACTGTGGACAAAATTCCCACATGTAACACATCACTGTCTCTTGCTCTACAGCTGAAGAGCAGATTTGAGTTTGCAACTGTTAAGTCGTCCCTCTCAAGCTTGACCAAGTCTTGGTGGCGTGGAAGTAAGGTGCATTCATGTACATCGGTTCATTACATTATTATTTTTGCCAAACAACTAGTGGGTCGCAGCCTACCAGTTGAGAAGCACCGGTTTAGTTGTCTTCAGCATCAATAATTATTTTTAACTGTGAAAGTTTTTTTGGCCTAGTTATTAATATGTTGGCAGGCAGTCAGGAAATCTGAGTACATTTCTCTGTGTGGAGATCACTGTGTGAAGTTTGCATGTTTTATCTGGGTTTTCCGGGTCCCCGACATTCCAAAAATGCATGCATGCATGCTGCAAGACTCCAAATTATCCATAGGTGTGAATGTGAGTGTGAATGTTTGTTTATATATATATATATATATATATATATATATATATATATATATATATATATATATATATATATATATATATATATATATATCATAAAATAAAATAAAATATATCATAAAATATATAATCCTGTGATTGGTTGGCGAACAGTACAGGAGTACAGGGTGTACCCCGCCTCTCCTCACCCAAAGTCTGGGATAGACTCCAGCATACCCCACGATGCGAGTGAGAACAAGTGGTATAGAAAATTAATGGATGGATCGAAAAAAAAAAATTCCCCAATCTCAACCCCAATTTTCAATCTTCTTCTTAAAGGAATACAGGTGTACTTTGTTGTGGCTGAATAGAGCCGATTCTGTACATTTTTGTGCAATATATATATATTTTTATATTTGTTCTTTCTTCAAAACAAATATAGCTATCATAGTGGACAAGTGGTATAGAAAATGGATCGATAATTACACAGATGAAAATGAGAAAGGATTCACTTTCTCCCACAATTTTGTTTACAACAAACATTGCTATGCCATCTGCAATTTTGGGGAAAATCAGGCATCTCAACTCTCATCTCACAGTAGTCAGAATGCTGTATTATCGTGTTAAACCATGAATAAGTTTCACATAATGAGGTTTGCCTCACAGCTAAGAGACCAGGGTTCAATTCCACCCTTGAAAAAAAAAAAAGCGGTAGAAAATGAATGAATGAATGAATAATTTGCGCATTTGGAAGTGAGCCCTGAAAGGAGTTTGGGATGGCTCAAAATGCTTGGTATGAAAAGGTGTGGTAAAAACCGTTCCTTCGTGATGTCACAGAGGGCTTATATGGCACTTTGGGCGTGTGACCAATCACAGCGGAGTGGTCATGCCCGGAGGCAGGCTGTGGGTGGAATAAATTAAAATAGACCTTTTTGGTCTATGGTACAGGGAAGTTGTAGCCAACACCTTTCCTGACACAGAGCAAATCTGTTTAGCATGTAAGGGCATTTAGATCAACAATACTATCTGCCCCAATGGCTGGACGGGACAATAAAAAAAAAAGACCTTTTTGGCGGGAAGCACAAATCAAAGCAAATACAGCTAGAATGGGTGCAGATTCTGCAAAATCCAAAAAGTTGTCTGTGGGGGTTATTGTGGGTTGAGAAATGAGCATAATTGGTCATTTCAGAAAAGGATATTTTGTTAAACTTGTTGCAATCCTGTGCTTTTTCATGTTAAGTTAACTTTTTTTAATTTTAGGCTGCAAAAATAACACCCCCACCCCTTCAAGATCCTGGAGTGCGTTCCACTCAAAATCAATTGACTCAAACTCATGGGCAACCAAACCTGATTGGGACATCCCTAATATCAAGCCAATTAAAAGCATAAAGGAAAATATACATTTTATGGAAATGTTGTGCACAATAGCTAAACTATGCCCTCAATATTGCTTATATTAGCCATTATTATGACCTACCATAATGAATCGCATTTGTTGTATTGGTGTTTGTTTGTATCTGTCCAGTATAGAGCAGTACAAAGCACACCATGCCCTACATTATAGACTGTACATTATCTATTTCATAATAATATTATGAATAATATTACTCTCCAAGTACAAAAAGAACCTTGGGTTGTCATGTCATTGTTACGTTCCTATCCTAATGCAACTATTGTGTTATGTCACACTTATAATGATTGTTTGTGTTTCCACAATAGCTCCCTTTTGTGGACAAGATGTACTTCTTGTGTTTTGACATACATAACACTACAGGCTTACAGGGGGAGCTTTGTTGTTGGGTATGAATAAATGCACATGCGCTGCTGACAAATATGCAACCTTCCCTGACACACACACACACACACACACGGAGCTCCTCCTCAGAGAGAGAATAATTTCTACTTGCCTGGGTTGCCACAACTAGGTTGACCTATTTTTGTCCAGACCTCGCTTTCTCGCTCACTCTCTTTCTGCCGCCCTCTCTCGCTCACTGCAGCCCCATAATTCACCTCTGCTTAATAATTCACAACAGCTTTAGAAGCCCCCACTCAGCTAAACCACTGGCTCTGGAAAACAACAAATAGACACAAATAAAACCCAGTACACAATGTTGAAAACAGGGCGTATTATCATAATAGACGGTAGACCGGAGGATACAAAAAGAGACGACTCAATAAATTCAGGCTTCAATAAGTTTAACTTGTCATACAATTAACACAGCTTTTAGATTTTAAATCCCATTCACCAGCTGACATGAATGGCTTTAAGAAGAATACAAAAAATACAAACAAAAAAAGAAACAATGACATGACCATGCAGGTTGTGTGCTGTTATTGTAAAAGCACAGATTATTTGTAAGTCTACGCACACACACTCACTCTACCTAATGTGATTGGATGGCCAGATTTGGCAGCAACCAATAAGGACACTAGGAGCAAGAGAGCAAGCACTGAGAGTACTCATGCTGATGCTGGGCACACCCTGGAGCTGTGTGTGTGTGTGTGTGTGTGCATCAGTGCATATAAAATTAAGATGTATCATAAATTTGTGATAATGGATGTATTTTACACACCTTGGAAAGACATTTTAACAGATATTTCTAGGCTCTTCTCCTTTTTTGTCACAGTCGAGACATGTGAGAGAGACCCCACAACACACAGTATTTCAAAATCTGCCAAACTCTTCCTTTAATACACGTCCATAATAATGTTTTCAATGAAAAAAATGGCGTCCTAGCTTGACTTCCATGGTATATTCTCCATTAAAGAAAGGGCAAAGGAAGGAGGCAGTGTTGAGTGCGTGAGTGTGAGATGTTTTCGTCTGATCGATGTGACAGTGAGAGTGAGTCTCCTCCAAGTATCCTGGCCTTATTGCTCTTCTCATACACACTGACCCATCACACATACAACATACTCTGTCTCTCAGAGTTAAACACACATGCCCGCACATACACACACCTCAGTGTAAAATGGACACACTTTTCTTTCTCCTTTCTGCTTCTGTCATCATCTTTGGCCCCATCTCGGTTTTATCTCCTGCTCACTTCTTTGTTGCATCCCTCATTTCTAGTCCCATTCTTTTTTTGGTTTATTTGTTGTGTTCTGCAGGTGAGAGAATAGGATAGATTACGTTTGTCAAGATTTGTGGCCAATTATTTAAAAAAACCTTACAGCTATAGTGTGTACAAAAGATCAAATGTTATGAAAGACTACATTATTTGTGTTTATGGGTGCACGATAATTATTTGGCTGATGGGAAGAATTATGGTTATGGTTTTATTTCATTTTATTTTCATTTGAACACATTTTTATCTTCGCTTGGTGCTTATCTATTAGTAACATCTTAATGCTGTAGCAGTTTGTGCACTATGAATGAAATGGATTATTAAATGCATTATTTCTACATGTGATAATGGTAATGGTAATAGTTTTATTTCATTTGAACATGCATCAGATTACAATTGAGTGCATCACATAATCAGTTCCCAGTTCCACATGTCCAAAAGGAGTAGGAAGAAGCAAAGCTTATTAAATCCTACCCCTCCATCTGGTACTTTTACAATCAGTAACTGTTACATTTGTTCACTTCCTGCTTTCCATAATACAGTTTATTTTTTTTATTTTATTATTATTTTTTTTAAATAATGCACCACATACCGAAGTACAAGGTGATATGACCATCCAATGGCATAAAGGGTACCATAGTAAGTGTCAATATTGTCATGCCCTGTGTGGGTTCGCACGTGACAGGTTGAGTTTGAGTTATCTTCTTGGGCTTTAGTTTCCGTTTTTGACACCCTTATTTTGTATGGGACTTCCTACTTTGCCCTGTCTTCCTTCGTTGCCCCAATCATCCACACCTGTCCCTAATTTGTGTTGGTATTTAGTTCAGGTGTGTGCATCTCCCCGCGTGGGATCATTATCATTTGTACGTCTGTTCTCTGAGTTGCTTTATTCTACGCAATAAACATTATTTACCTGCTATTGGTCCTGCTCTCTGCATCCTGGGGTCGAATCTTAAAGCTCTCAAGCCGAACCGTGACAAATATAGTGATATATATAGCACATCATGACTGGTTCAAGACTCTTCATCCTTGTATTTAGCAAACATCGATTGCTTGTATTGTTTCTTGAATTGGCTCATCGTTGTGCATTGTTTGAGGTCCTTACTCAATCCATTCCATAGTTTGATTCCACATACTGAAATGCTATGGCTTTTTAACATAGTCCTAGCATATAAGTGTTTCAAATGTAGTTCTTCCCTGAGATCATATTTCTCCTCTCTTGTAGAGAAGTATTGGATGACATTTTTAGGTAATTGGTTGTTTTTATCCTTATGCATTATTTTAGCTGTTTGAAGATGAACTATATCAGCAAGTTGAAGTATTTGTGATTTTAGAAATAAGGAGTTAGTATGTTCTTATTATTATGACGTTATACCAATAACCCCGATAACATGGGAAAATAGCTCATGTGAGGCGAGATTACTGTACAGTAGATGGGTTTGCGTAAGCAAATGAAGCTCTTTTTTTTGTGATGCGCTACCAACGGCCTGTCGTAATGACCTGAGCTCACTCGTAAACAAACACTACAATGATCGTATAGGACTTGCCAGAGACGACCCGAGGGCTAAAGCGAGCTGTGATTGCGACATGGAAATAATGGCACTAGATGACTAGCCCCTCACAACGTTAAAGGGGACCTCTTATGCTGCTTTGTATTGAGCTGTGGACTCCTATAGAGCAGCTCCACACAATAACCCACACAGAAAGCTTTCTGGATTTTACAGAAGCTGCTATTCTGAGAACGTGTATATAGTCTATACCAGGGGTGTCAAACATACGGCCCGCGGGCCGGAACCGGCCCCCAAGGAGGTTCGATCAGGCCCGCAGGATAATTTGAAAGTGGAAAAAATGCATAAAAGACATGGAATTAATATTTTTAATTCGCTGCAATTCATAGATTATCCGCTAAGGGGCGCACTCTCAGACTGAAAACAGCAAACGGTATCAATGCGCCATCTGCTGCTTGTTACGACGTTGTTAATAGCTTGGTCTCAACCTCTCCGCTACACCCTCATTAGCCAAAATGTCGTTATCCAAACGGAGAAAAGTAGATAAGGAGTGTATAATTTTCAAAGAAAAATGGACCACGTCTTATTTATTTACAGAGATGCACGGAAAACCTTTGTGTTTGGTGTGTTTGCAACAAGTTTCGGTATTGAAGGAATATAATATTCGACGCCACTACGAGACTCATCACAGCGAAAAATATGACGGCTTGCAAGGACAACTGAGAAGAGATAAGATTAACGAATTGCTGGCGGGTCTGAGGAAACAGCAGTGAACTTTCATCAAGAGCCGAGAAGTCAGTGAAGCAGCGGTAAAAGCCAGCTACCTAATTGCTAGCATGAAACGGTACAAAGACAAAATTGCAGGACTACTGCTGAGTTTGAGAAACGTTTTCAGGTATTTGGTGAACTTGAGACAGAATTTTCAGTTTTTCGCTCACCTTTCACAGTTAAAGCTTCTGATCTGCCGGTCGAAATTCAGCTAGAGATAATTGATTTGCAGTGTGATGCAGATTTGAAGGGCAAATTTGCCTCTGTAGGTCTGGACAGATTTTATCAGTATCTACAACCAGGATACCCCAAATTAACAGCCCTGGCTGCTAAAATTTTGTGCATGTTTGGGACAACCTACCTTTGTGAACAAATTTTCTCAGTGATGAATATCAATAAAACAAAAATGCGTTCAAGGCTCACAAACAAGCACTTAAATGACATTCTGAAAGTGACAGCTAGTCAGGACATGACACCTGGTGTTGATGCACTTGTACAGGCCAAAAGATGCCAAGTTTCAGGAACAAATACAAGTCCAGACTAGACTAACACCTTTAAAATGCTGCCTTAGATACTGTTTGCATTGAAAGAATACAGCTCTGTGAAGATGAATCCTTACTGTGGTGATTTAAAAAATGTGCACTTTAATGTTAGTCAGCAGCTTCAAAACAAAAGTTGTGTGATGGAATTCTACTGTTCATACAACTCCATAAATTTTCAGTATATATTGTATGTGTATGTATGTTTCATGTATGAAGTTTACAGATTTACAGGACAGGCGAACACTTTCTTCATTACACATTTAAAATCACTCTCCTTAGTTTGTAAGGTGTACGCAGGGATTACATTTAGATTTTATATGCGTATGTGTAAGTGGTTTAAAAATCCCTTTCTTTAAAAGTCTCATTTAATCTTAAAGTGCATTACTATATTTTTCAGTACCAATTAAAGTTTTGTGCCTTTGTACAATCAGTGGGATCAGTTGCAATGCATATTTGTGAATGATAAAAGTAAATTGCACATTTGTCTAAGGAAATATGAAGTGTTTCATGAAATGTTTTGTAAAAGGATAGTTCATTAAATTTCAATATTTTCCTAATGTTCTTGTGCTTCTTTACACCAAAACAAAGGAAAAACATGATATTTTGGTTATTTATAGCAGAGTATGGTATAATTTTAATGGTCCGGCCCACTTGACATCTCCCTAGGCCGTATGTGGCCCACGATGCGAAATGAGTTTGACACCCCTGGTCTATACAGTTTTACCACGCATTTTCAAACCGAGCGTTTTGAGCCATCCCAAACTTATTTCACGGCTCACTTCCAAATGTGCAAACCTCATTATCTGAAACTTTGGCGTCTTTTAACACAAGAATACAACATTCTAACTACATTTATAGGTCAAAAAAGTGGAAAAAGCATAATAGGTTCCCTTCAAAGAACCCAGCTTTTGCCGGGGAATAAACCCCTTGAAGCCACGGTTTGTACTTCTGAGCAGCCGCTATTCTTGTATTTTTATCTTTTGTCATGTCACGATACTTGGTAAGGACAAACTGCAGTTAAATCTAAATTTAAAAAAATAATACACATAAAGAGCAGATAATCTATATCCATCAAAAAAAGTAACCAAGCATCCCTACTTGTGTTTGTTGAAAGTCACCAAAAGCTACGGTGAAACACACAGCCAAAACAAAACATTTTAAAACGACAACAAATAATTTTGAAACTAACAATAACAAAATGAAAATCCTCGCTAAAACATTTTTGTCATACGGCCGTCATAAATAAATAAACAACTATGAAGTAAGAGTGAAATGAAGTGGTGATTTTGACCCAACCACCCAGCAAGTTTTATGAACCAACGCCATCTTGGTTGTGATGTCACAGCCAGATCAGGAATCAGATTCAAACTCGCAGCAAGGCTACAAAAGTCTTATCCTCACGAGGGTCGTGGGCGTGCTGGAACCTATTGCAGCTGTCTTCGGGTGAGAGGCGGGGTACACCCTGGACTGGTCGCCAGCCAATCACAGGGCACATATAGACAAACAACCATTCACACTCACATTCATACCTATGGACAATTTGGAGTCGTCAATTAACCTAGCATGTTTTTGGAATGTGGGAGGAAACCCACGAATGCACGGGAGAACATGCAAACTCCACACAGAGGGTGGAATCGAACTCGGGTCTCCTGTGTGGCCACAAGTATGGTTTTGTGACTGTCAGTAAGTGGCACTGACAGCTCACACACTGCAAAAAAAATGTATCTGGTTTATTGCATGACCACAAGATGCCAAGATGCTGAGGCAAATATAATTAACAAAGAAGGTTTACAGTGCAGACAAAAGGAATCCATGCCAAGCACATGGCAAAACATACACAGAAGTGACTCCAACATACAATGCTCCAAACAAATGGCAAAGCTGCCAACTGAACAAACTAACCAGCACCAGATGCGCTTAGAAAGTTAAAAAAAATAATGGTAAAGTTGCTGCCCATGGTGCAAAACAGGAAACAGAAGGTACAAAATAAGAGCCTAGAACACAAAATAGAAGGAAAACACAGGCCCAACAAGTCACACATGGTGTGACACACTGAGCTGCAATTGCTGCTTATTTAGCCCTGGAATGAGCCCCCATACTACTATTCTAAGATTCATAAAATAGATTTAGTCAAACAATGAGAAAAAGCAGTAGAAAATGAATGAATGAATGAATGAATATGGATTTACTTACTGAAACTGACAATATAGCCTAGAAAGTCAAGTGCCAGCATGTTGTTATGCTAACAAAGAGGTGAAAACAAGCACTACCATGAACACACACGAAGAAACAATGTTGTTTAGCAAGAAATTTGGCATGAAAACCCATATTATTATTATAAGGTTTGTAGTGACGCTGTAATAAAAGAGGATTCATTGTTGCAAGCTACACATTAGCCGGCTAGCTAGTGTCTCAGAACAAGCTAGATAGGAATTAGCACTGCATTAGCCACTATGAGCGCTTGGTTGGTATTAGCATTCGAAATGTAGATTGATTTTAAGTCACCTTGGCACGCTTTTTCCAATGTCAAACTGAAAGTCCTGTGAGTTTTTTACTTTTAATGTCCATCTTTCGGAAATGAAATTAGCCACGAGGTGAATGGTGTCTTTTAGAAATGTGAACAAGTTTACTCACACAGCAAAAGCCTCCAACACAACGAGCATCTAACTCAGGTAACATGCCTTTCAATGTTATTTTTCACGGTGGAAATAACAAGACTAATGTGTTCTATCATGAGTACTTTAAAAATAGTGATAAAAGAAAGCTAAAAAAGCTAAAATAGGCCCCGCACAATGTTGTCGTTGACTTTGGGTATATTTACATTTTACCAAATCAGAAATGGGTCAAATAATTATTTCCCCCTCTCTGTAAATGTAAAAAAACAACAACATAGTGACATCCAAGTGGAAGCAAAGTCTCTCATGTGACTGCATCAACAAGCTCTAAAGCTCAAGACCTGCTGTCACTCCTACTTCTTCTAGACCCAACATAACAAGATCAGTGTTCATCCTATCCAATCTATCTGTTTACTCCAGAGTTAAGTAAGGCATTTATTCTCTAAATCTGTTCAAAGGCTTTGAAACTGCAGTGTGCTTGCATTTCACCATGGATTTACCATATGGACTCCTGACATTGTAACTTGGACCTAATGCTCTAGGTTTTTGGTCAAACTCAGAAATTGAGCACAAAGGAAAAAACTACTGGCCGGTTTTATTACATCAGACCTGACCAAAATATAGTAAAGTGGGAACTACTAGGTTAGTATCATTTATTCATTGCAAAAGGTCTGACTCTGACCAAAAAAGATGTTAGATTTTTCCATGAGAAATAATGTAAATTAATTCATATGGTAATGGTAATGGTTTTATTTCATTTGAACATGCATCAGATTACAATTGAGTGAATCACATAATCAGTTCACAGTTCCACATGTCCAAAAGGAGTAGGAAGAAGCAAAGCTTATTAAATCCTACCCCTCCATCTGGTACTTTTACAATCAGTAACTGTTACGTTTGTTCACTTCCTGCTTTCCATAATACAGTTTAAGGTTTTTTTTTTTTTTTTTAATAATGCACTTCGTACCGAAGTACAAGGTGATATGACCATACAATGACAATAAATTAATCAATTAATGAATTCCAAAATGCCAAAAATGTTAACACAAAACAAGCTGTTTTTATAGTTTTACAATTATAGTTTGACATGCTAGAGAAGATGAAGTAAGGTGTCTGTGTTGATCTCGCTGACACACCAAGTCTTTGGGAAGGGGAACTCTTCAATGAAGGTAAAAGTAATCTCATGTAGCCCTTTCATTTTTATGTGCATTTGCAAATGTTTTGTGTTCACATTTTTGAGCGTCAACCGCTGATTAAACTTTGGTATCAAGGTGGGGGCCTCAAACTAGCGTCTTGCGGGCCGCATTTGGCCCGTGGGCCGTGAGTTTGAGACCCCTGCTCTACACTGTTAGCCTTTCCAGACCCCGCCTCTTAAAGGCGCACCACACAACAAGTCTACTTTAGACTTCATATCACATAATTTGAATTTGGCTTATATTTGTTATTTTTTTGTTCATTTACAGCCATTTTATGCTTAATGCTTAATTTAAGCCATGAATATCCAGTTTGCTTAAATGTACAAATTGCACATTTTTGAATACTAATCACAGACCATATTCAAGCATGAAACGGTTAATTAAGTCATTCATTTTTAAAAAGCCGTGTTAGAGGTTGCAATGTTCAAACCGCGATCTAGCAAGGGACGATTCTGTATGAAAACATGGTGGTTATGCGTCAAGCTTCAGTCTCATTAGAAATTACCTGTTTTGAAGCCCGGGCTGTGGCTGTAACATAATGAGCAGTTGAAGAGAAGAGTGAATGTATAATGCATTATCCCCACCCCACTTTCATCCCAAGGATGAGAGAGGGGCCAGTTTCTCAGGGACTTCCAAGTGTTGGTCATGGATTTGTGCAACAGTGTGTTTGTCTGACTGTGCCGCACCAGCGTTTGTGTGTATGTGCCTTTCTGCATCTGTATGCTGAGAGTAATGCTCCGCTTCTTCCTATAACATTGCTTACCTTCAAAGAAAGAACAGCTGAAAGACAAAATAACAAAAAGCCCTGCGCGTCTCGACAATTCTCATCACTGCTGCAATATTTTCGACACAACAATTGCAGCATATATCAAAACTTTCAGGTTCACATTTCATTTTAGATCTCTCTCTCTCATTTTGATTATTTGAATAATTTAGCCAGATATGACTTTTCAATTATTGTGTAATTCATATAATTAATAATTGTTTAATTAATGAGTTAATTAATTATCCTCCCAGGCCTCGTGCCCACCAGAAAGGGGAAAAATACTTTACCATGTGTGATAATTATAGGTTATCACATGGTTTGTCTGGTATCAGGCCAGGTATCATGCCCCCAAGTGTCAGTATCAGCCCGAGACCGATACTGGCACGCATACTATTTAATCATGAGCTTATTATCACGTGCCAGAGAGTTTGATTTTGAATTTTGTTTTGAGAGAATCAGGCTCGTATTCATCCCCATTTTCTTTTCTGATTGATAAAATAAACATAGACACGTATTTGTCTAACTCAGACGGGGGAATACTTTCTACCAGTCTTCGTTCGTTCTTGCAGTTGATGAGCCATTCAGAAAAAAGCTTGAGGTCGCCCTTGGTTTTCCGACTTGTATTTGCATTTTTAGTTTTTTTCTATTTGTCTTTCGCCGTGAGTGTCAACCGCTGACATGTTGACAGAGCACAGACAGCAGCAAAACAAACGCTGTGTGTTCACGCTCGTGCGCTGTTCTCTGATTGGTTGTTTCACGGGCACGATACCAGAGCAGCGCGCTCTGAGTGGACAGCTACGGGGGGCTGATACTGGACATGGTTAAACTCTATATTTTATCAGTATCACTGCCCTGGGCTTTGACACAATATCATTTTGGCCTTTTCTCGTATCATTCATGGGCGGTTTCTAGGGTACAGGGCCAATTAATACTGTAGTATGTGATAATGTGCAATCTCATAGAGATCAGCCCTTTTAAGTGAAGTAACAACAGTGCAATGATAAACATCAGATGGTGTAAATATGGAGCGCGCAGGTTCAGATCGGGTCATATCATCCTCTGGATCACTGCTCCTGATCCACTCCAAACCATATGGCTCTGCTTTGTTTGAACTCACGTGGATTAGAGCTCTTGTCTGCCCATCCATAGGCCCTGAGTGTAAGTCTAAAATCTTTGTTAATATCTCAAAACAACACCTTGTTGATGAATGAATAGGAATACAGTAAATGGCTTTACAGTAAAACGTTCTCAAACAAAATTCAGAATATAAAATGGATGTGCGCTAACAATGTGACACTGCACAGTTAAGTTATATCGCGGTGTGTTGCATAACCTTAAAGTGGAAAACAAGTGTGCCATCTGTTTACAGCGATTAATTTTGGATTATAGTGAAGGTGACACTGACGAACACCAAGTGACGAAGAAGGAGACTTCAGCTGTTTGATATTAACTGATTAGGCACTGGTACAAAGGGAAATAAAAGGGATTGTGACTTTAATATGTTAGCCTATTAATCTGCTACCATGTATCATCTGTGGGGATTTGGCCTCAGCGGAATAGTCTCCACACACATGCACACGCGCAACTCTTAAGCAAGGGAGTCCCCCATAAGTCACACAATCAGTTAATTGTAATTTCTTGCCACTGTAATTATTCAACTCTGTGATGATAATTGCTACATCAAAGAACGGGAGCAGTATCTGTGAGGAAACTGTAATTATTTTACCGGGTTCTACGTGGAGAAACGTGGTGCAGTGCAATATCAGGGAATTCGTCGCTTTCTTTCTCCATTGATTTCATCCACAGTAAAGCATTTTTCAATGGATTGTTGCAAAATGTTAAACAGGCATTCATGGCACCCAGATGGAGTATAGTATGCTGACAGATTAGATGGTCTAACTGACATTCAGTTGACATTCAGGTTTTTGTGTGCAAACATCTTCATTTTAAGATTGTAGCACAGATTGCTGATGATGCTTGGATGTGTTTTCCTATGGCTTCCATTGTAATATGACTGCATTAGCATTAAGCCTAGTTCATAATGTTATTTTTTTATTTTAGCATTCCTCAAATTGCTGTGTTTTTTTGTTGTTTGTGTAGAATATAGTCGTAGTGACTATGAAGGAGTAAGAAGATTAAATATCTGAATGTGCGTTGGGCGCACTAATTTCGTATGTAGGGTATGCTTGATCCGCTTCCCGGAAAATTTGGTAGAGTTCCCAATTTTAGTTATTCATTCATTCATTCATTTTCTATCGTTTTTTCCTCACAAGGGTCGCGAGGGTGCTGGAGCCTATCCCAGCTGTCTTCGAGCGAGAGGCGGGGTACACCCCGGACTGGTTGGCAGCCAATCACAGGGCACATATAGACAAACAACCATTCACACTCACATTCATACCTATACCTGGATTTGGAGTCGCCAATTAACCTAGCATGTTAATGACCTGTGTCTAACCTCCGATTCATTTGGAAAATCCTTCAAAAAATTGTAGCGCAACGCCTTAATGATCACATGGCCTCAAGTCATTTATTTGAACCTCTTCAGTCTGCTTTTAGGGTGAATCACTCTACTGAATCGGTGTAAGATTTTCAGTTAGAAACAATGGCCTCTTACTAGCCCGGGATAGCCATAGCAGCTGAAATGCACACCAGAAATGGGCTTGAGAGTTCTTCAAGTTTATTTCGCCAGACAGTGCAACAGCATTTCCCCCAGCACACACAACAGGCCTCTCACAAACAATTCACCCAGCCCCCTTTAACCTGTGAAGGGCCAACCATAGTTCCCAATTAGAGGGTCTAAAAGGTACCCTATTTACATTTATAACACCCTTCTTTTATATTACAAAAGTCTTTCAAGAGTCCCACACTGAAGTTTCGCTTCCTGTATACATTTAAGCACTCTATTAAACATAACAACTGAGATTACCGAACTACCACCCAGTTAATCCCCCCCCCTCCTCCAGGTGACACTTGGGAGAGTCCAATTAAGGTGATCAGCCTCTGGCCTGCACTCACATGGGCGCGCCTCCATGTTTGTGCCCCGAACCATTCATTCATTCATTCATTTTCTACCGCTTTTCCTCACAAGGGTCGCGGGGGTGCTGGGGCCTATCCCTGGACTGGTCGCCAGCCAATCACAGGGCACATATAGACAAACAACCATTCACACTCACATTCATACCTATGGACAATTTGGAGTCGCCAATTAACCTAGCATGTTTTTGGAATGTGGGAGGAAACCAGAGTCCCCGGAGAAAACCCACGCATGCCCTGACCAATCACCTCAAAAAAAAGGAAAAACTGATGAGAAATTAGGAACAAAAGCAATGACTTCTAAATGAAAAAATAACTAACTAAAGTGGCAATTAAACAACTTAAATAGCAAACAAATAGAATTAAAGTACTAACCAGAATATATGTAAATAACAAAACCCAACTATATACACAAAGAGAAACATGGCTGTGTAGGTGGGGCATACACCTGATCAGTGAGGGAGGAATGGCAGCTCCCTCACAATCGGCACTTGCAAAAGTGACAAACGATCTTCTATCTATGGATTGTGACACCTCCTCAATATTATTATTACTTATTATTTGATATCGTTGATCACTCTATCCTACTGGAACGCCTTAAAACACATATTGGTGCTAATGGTCCGGTACTTTCTTGGCTTAGATCTTATCTCAGGAATCGGACACATTGTGTCGTTTATGATAATGTGATTTCTGTGGTGGTGCCACTTACAGAGTTCCACAAGGGTCAGGGCTTGGTCCTCTTCTGTTTAAAATTTACTGTAGATAGACCAGCATGGAAATTATGCTGGTCAAGTTTTTTTTCCAGCTAGTAGTCAAAACATTCTCGACCTTGAGTACTCGATGATATATGGTAAAATGCGTCAACCCTCCATTGCACCAACTAGCTACATGTAACCTTGTTATTATGAACGCTAAATTGATCCAATTCCAAGTGATTTATCGTGCTCATCCCTAGTTAACATGTTTGCACACTGATGTAAGTGTTGGGTTAAAATTACAGCTGTTCATAGAACAAAAGTGCAGGACAGATCAGAGATGGCTGCACACTGGTTTCTTCCTGATGCTCTGCTCTCCTCACTGGAACAGCTGTGGTTGCCTGGAGCATTTGGCTAACACATCTCTGGCCTGTCATCCTGAGGTACATTAACTCACTCATCGCCAATGTAGCGGACTTACACATGCCTATTGTGTTTTCTTCCTCTGCACACAGGCTTTTCAAATCTTCTTTAAAACAGAGTACCTTGTTACTTTTTAGTCTGTATTAGTGTTTGTCTTATGCCGAGGAAAGTTGTCAGCATGTACGCTTTGCTGATACAAATAATAGTGACTAATACTAATATGGTTTATTAGTAAAGCCTCGTCTGTCCTCACCTCTCAGTTATCTACTGTGAAATTGGGTTAATTAACATCATGCCTCAAAAGCAACTGAAGAAGTCCACGGGAAGAATTTGAAATTTAACCCTAATCCTTGTTTTGTACTGTTCAATTATATGCCATTTACATCTATTTTGTAAAGCACAATGGTGGAATCTACCACTTTCTAAGCTCAGCATAGAAGGCTCAGCACTTTAGGGTGCTGCCGAAAATTGTCCGATACCAATCACATGGATTGATTATATAATTTTCAATTTATTAAGTGCTATTGGCGAAGACCTGGGTTAAATTCTCCGCCTTGGCAGAGCAGTGTGGAGTTTGCATGTTCTTCCTGTATGTTTATTTTGTGTAAGTAAGCGTTTGTCAGTCCAGCATTATAATAACTGTCATTACTGTGTGGTTTTTTTTTTTGGAAGTAAGTGGTTGTCTGTGTCGCATTATACAGTGTACATACAAGGAGCGTCTTACCTGCATGCATGCAAATTACAAGCTCATCGATATCTGGAGTTGCTAATAGTCTCACCAAGTTTTTTTTAAACCCGGGTAGTCCCGAAAAAACGTGTAATGAACACATTTCCACTACCGATGTTGTGCCAAGATTGTATACACTTAGTAAACGTGGACGTATGTTACCAATCTGAATTCATACACGGTAAGACAGGGGTTTCGGGCTAGGAGCTCATGAGCCACCAGTAAATCCCAACTACTTTTCAAGTAACTCTCCTAAAGGTATATTCAATTATTATCAAATCCTATACCGACAAAATTAAAAAAAAAAAAAAAAGTGTTTCGGCAGTAGTCCAGAAGTCTTTGGGAACATTTGGGAGTGTGACCAATCACAGCAGAGTGGGCCTTGAGGCGGACCATGGGTGAAATAAATTAAAACAGCCCATTTTGGAAATCCAAAGAAATACAGCTAGAATAGGTGCAAATTCTGGAAGATCTAGAAAGCTTTCTGTGTGAGTTATTGTGTAGCTGCTCTATAGGAGTCCACAACTCAATAAAAATGTCCACAAAAGAGCATAATAGGTCCCCTTTCAAAGTTCTTCCTTTCTGAGATATTACGCAAAAACTAGTCCCCTCGAGTTAGTTTTTGTGGACTGTTGCTAGTTCAATTATTTAATAAAAAGTTTTATCGGAAAATCAGTATTATGCTTCATGCGTGGGTGTCTATGTGATGCTTTACTGGGAGTCACCTATTTCGGCCAATTCCTTTAAATGTAAATGTAGTAGATGCAGGTTTGTGTTAATTAGTGGAGGAGAACCATCTATGAAGTTGACGTACTCTCAGGAGGTTGAATAATTTAAATTCATGTTCCCAAATTTTTGAACCTGTCTGAACTAATTTGCAGAGGAACAATGTTTGCTGCCAGTAAATGCCCTATTTACGTTCTTTACACAGTTAATGAGCCCCACTGCTTCTTACTCAGAGCTGAGCACTCTGACTTGTCAATAAAAAGTCTTTTGTTATATAATACAACGCTGGAGGAAAATTGACTCCTCCCAGAATTACAGTATGCTTACACACCAAGCCACTAGATTACGGAGATTACAGAGTGGAAAACATGGACAACATGAAATACAATTTTTCTTTGCACTAATATTACCCAATAGATATAATCAGTCTACACAGAAGTGTAGACGGAAGTGAAGTCAGGATTCAGAGTTGAGATTTAGCTGGAGTGTGGGCCCAACAGTAGCCTTTGATTATAATGATGATGACTATTATTATTATTTTTATGTTATTATAGTTGGCCACACAGTCAGGAGATTGGTAAGAGCTGGGTTCGATTCTCCGCTTGGCATCTCTGTGTGGAGTTTGCATGTCCTCCCTGTGCATGCGTGGGTTTTCTCCGGGTACTCCGGTTTCATCCCACATTCCAAAAACATGCTAGGTTAATTGGCGACTCCAAATTACTCTGACAGCTGGGATAGGCTCCAGCATACACACAACCCTAGTGAGGATAAGCGGCATAGAAAACAGATGGATGGATGTATTAAAGCCTGTTGTTGGCGATCAAATCTGGTGCATGTTAGTAGCGACAGTTCATCAACATCTTGTATAGCCTTAAACTGTTTTGTAAACGGTATAATTTAGCATTTTTATGCTTGAAAACGCTTATTTTAGGTCACATATGTTACATAACATTTGCTTTAATATGCATTTTTTGGGACTAATAATAGGCCGTAGGCAACAACAAAACAGCGCTCATTAATTAATAAATTAATTTTTGAAAACCCGCGATGTAGTGAGGGCCTGCCAAAGACTTGGATATGCACTGACACATTGGATATAGTCACGGACATGCAAAAACACAGGAGGAACCGTCACATTTAACAAGTGAATGAACAAGACTGTGGATTTCACACAGACATGGTCAATAAACACCACACATCACTTAAGTTCTCTTTTCCAAAAGATATGTTTTGAATATGCAACTACATGGAAAAACCCTTGAATGCACTTCTCACAGGCAAGGAATCACTGCTCAGGTTCTGACATCCCAGCCGTCCATCTCACCAAGTGCAGCAATGTGCAGACCAAGAAGTCCTGCATGCATGTTTTATTACAAATTGCCACAGGGACGCAGACAGGAGCACTTAAAGTAGCATTTCCAATCATAACACGAAAGTCAAGAAGAGGGTTACAGAGTTCAGCGGGTTGTGTGTGTGCGTGCATGTGCGTGCGTGAGGACGTTTTTGTGAGCAATGTGAAATTTTGTGAGCTATGTGAAATGTCAGCTCGGTGTGTTCAAGTGTGTTGTTGAATTGTGGGGATGTGGAATTTCTTCAGGCAACATTAGGAAAGAGGTAATTGGGCCACAAGGATGGAAAATGTCAGGTGATCATTTTTACTCCATGTGACATAAGAGTCTGGGAAGCGGAATAAAATTCTGTGATTAAGTCGAGCAGAACTACATTTGATGTGATGTAATTTGTTGTACACTTCATTAGGTACACCTGCATGAGGAATACTCATGCATACTTTAAAGCTATTTTAATCAGAATGGCCATGATATGTGGTTAGAGGGGTATAATTTCACAATAAAATTATACAAAACAGAAAAATATTGTTTAAATATTTCAGATACACTATTATTTTTTTTACTGATTGAAGGAAAGAGACCATTTACCATCCATCCATTCATCGGCTTTCTGTACCGCTTATCCTCATGAGGGTCGCAGGTATGCCCAGCAGGTGAGAGGTGGGAATCACCCCAGCCAAACCAGCCAAACCATTTCCAATTTAATTAAATGGTATGAAGTTCTAATAAAAATATGAAAGAGACTCCAATTCCCAATCCCAAACTCTTCCACTACTTCCCTCTCCCCCTTCTTACTTTGACCTCCAGGCTTCAGACTGATGAAGGAAATGTCATTCTGAGAGTTTGGTCTTAAAATTTGCCCTTGTACATAAAACTGTCTATGTGCTGTGTTAATGTAATGACACAATAAAAATGTGTGCATCCTGATCTATCTGCTAACAGCCTATGCATTTCAATTATAACTGCTCACTCCACGCACACACATATTAGCGTAACATTGTGCGTCTGATTGGCTGACTGCCGACATGAGTCAATGGTCTCTTTTACTAGTGTGGCTTGATGGCTCTCACTGTGAGGACAGAAAGTGAAACTCTTAAATCTGTGTGATGCTCAGGACGTTTATCTTTGATGCGAGTGTTTTAAACCAAAAATGAACCATTATCCCTTGTTATTAAATTTCACCACTATTGTGGAATACAACATTGTTTGCCGTTGAAATATGATGCATTTGAGTGTTGAGTGCACAGACCTCACAGCTGGGAGACCCGAGTTCGATTCCACTCTCGGCTATCTCTGTGTGGAGTTTGCATATTCCCCCCCGTGCATGCGTTTTATCCGGGTTTCCTCCCACATTCAAAATCATGCTAGGTTAATTGGCGACTCCAAATTGTCCATACTAGGTATGAATGTGAGTGTGAATGGTTGTTTGTCTATATGTGATTGGCTAGCGACCAGTCCAGGGTGTACCCCGCCTTTCGCCCGAAGACAGCTGGGATAGGCTCCAGCATGCCCACGACAAGCGGTAGAAAATGAATGAAGAATAGAGTGAATGTATTTCATATACAGATAAATAAAGATCAAATATAAACAAATTAAAAAATCAATGTATGAACACAAATGTTTTTCAGTTAATAACAACGAACATACTTTTTTTTCAGTCCAGGGTGTACCCCGCCTCTCGCCCGAAGACAGCTAGGATAGACTCCAGTTCAACTGGACAAGGATAAGTGTATGTTGACTTTTAAAACTATGAGGAATATTTTCCCCAGCAACCTTTTATTCATAAGCTTTTTGTTAACTGCTGGCTTGTATTATTCTTCCTGTTCACATCAGAAGCCCAGCACTACATACTGCCACATTTCTCTCTCTCTCTCTCTCTCTCTCACTGTTATCAAACTTTCTTCTCTCTTCTCCTGCTTGTGTCTGCGTGGAAATCAAAGTGCATTAAACATTAAATATGCTGTCAGGAGGCAGAAGTCTTTCCATGCTGCTGATGATGGTGAAAGTAGGGCAGTGAGGAATACGAGGTATAGATGAAGTATGGAGTAGGAGAATGGACACATGTAATGTAGCCATGGAGACCAAGATACAACTCAAATAGCCTATTCCAGTGTGCTTATGGTCAAATTACATTTGATGAGAGGTGGTCTGGTTTGCTAGGACTTAATCCACTTTAAACGATCCTTTTGTCGCATAGTTTCTGTTCTGTATTTTTGTCGAGGAGTAACAGTCGCTGCATGATCTTGGCTACTCAGCGCTGTCTAGCTGCACAACAACAACAACAAGTTAAAATGCCCGGCCAGGGAGAGAGCCAAAGAGTGATTGACTCAGCGGAAAGGTTAAAGCATACATCTCTGTCTCTCTTCTGTTACTATGTAGACTAGAGAGATGGAGCAGTCCTCTCTGCCGACCACTCTCGCAAATTGAAAATCAAGTTTGCTTTGAGGGCCTACCCGCATAAAAACGAGTACCATCTAGTTGCCTCTTGAATCAATATGGTGGACCTCGGTCCGGATCCGGACCCAGAGATGGCCCTTTAAGGACCGGTGACCAATTAAAGTGAATGGGAAATACGATACAATCATGCTTGCCGACCGATTTTTGGGGGCGCATTTACTTAAATTATTATCGTTAGTACGTGAGCACAGGCGCCGGGACGCCACTCAAAATGAGCCTGTGAAATTGTTTGTTTACTTGCGCAGCGAATGAAGACCATCCATCCATCCATTTCCTATGTCGCTTAATGCTTGACTGAGAACTGCTTCCTCAAAGGTAAGAACAATTGATGGCAAAAACCAAATCAGGGCTCTACATTAAAAACAAAAATGACTTGCCCATGGGGAATCCTTAAGGTGAGAACTACTTGCCCGAGCTTGCCCCATGTAAAATGAAAAGACTGCCATAATGATATCATATATCAATATATGCAAAAAAAATGCTCAAACAATAATTTGTGAAGCAAAGGTGAGGAAAAATACACAGAGAAATGGAAGCGCTAGATTTTGTCGCTGATTGGTTGATCGCAAACAAGAACAGGTGTGGGTAAAATGCCGACTGTGGACTGCGGACTGTGTTCTAAATAAACGATTCTGATTGGTCCATTTCAAGATTTGCAAGGATTGGTTTGCAAATTACCACTGGAATTACGCAGTCCGTGTTTTACCAACACCCAACAAGAACCGCTTTTAAAAAAACTCTTCGCAGTATGACATGCCAAAGTGCACTTGCCCGACGGGAATATCACTGATTGGATTTACTTGCCCGAATTTTGTTTTAACTTGCCCTGGGCCATCGGTACATTGTTATTGTTGAGCCCTGCAAAAGTCAAAAATGGACCAATGTATGTTTATTCATCCAGAATCCATTGTCAAACCGTTGTGTCTCGTAAGATCTGAAGCTGTACAGTCCAGTATGAAAAATCTAAGAGTCATAGCACATTAATTTATAGCACAGGAACATGCAAATTAGCGTTCGCTCAAGACTGTGTGTGTTCGCTTGCCATTGAAGGGCGATGGTAGGTCCCACAGCCAAACCAGTTGGGAACCGTTGTTCTAATCTAAGATAAATACTGTATTCATATAAAATGCGTTTCTTCTGTAATACCATCCCAAAGACAGATTTTTTTTTCTTGAATTGATGATATTATTAGAAAAAAAAAACATGATGTGACTATGTTACTGTTTAAATTGACCGTGGACAGTAAAAAGCTAACAGAGGAATTGAAAAGAAACACCAAAAGATGCAGAGCTGTCTGACAAATTCTCCCAGGGTTCCCATAAGCTCTTGGGACATTACGCAGTCCTGTGATTCATCATTAATCTAAAACATGCCTGTTTGATGTGACATTTTCACAACAATTCAGTTCCCTCAGGCTTCTGAAAAATGCAGCATAACCACGAGCAAACCACATCTTCAGCTCCTGAGGGCTTAGACTTATTTGATAAAGCACGTGATGATTATTAGTGGATGCTGGAACTTCTTTGAAGTCATTTTCATGTGTCAGGTTTAAAAAAAAAAAAAAAATCTCTTCTCAAACTTTCCGGTATAACATTGCAGATTCAAGCTTGGGGGTGGGGGGGTGCATAGGAGAAATGTAAATCAGACAATGTCCATCTGTTTTTGGATAAATCCTGGCATACCGGGTGATGCTGCCCATCCTGTAGGGGACGGTAGAGGGTTAATGGTCTCCTGCTCCAAGCATTTTTTAACTACAGCTCAATCTGTTCTATCTGGTGGGTCTCTGAGCTACTTGGCCCTAATGCAAGTGGACCCATCCAACCACTTTCTATACCGGTTATCCTTATTAGAGTTACAGGGGTATGCTGGAGCCTATCCCAGCTGAATTCCGGCAAGAAGCGAGGTACACCCTCGACTGGTTGCCAGCCAATCACAGTGCACATATAGACAAACAACCATTCACACTCACATTCATACCTATGGACAATTCGGAGTCACTTCCATGACATGCAAACTCCTCTACCAAGATCTTGCCGATTTCCTGGCCAACATGCTAACCACTCTTCCACCGTGCGACTGTAGACCATATTAGCAAAAAGTAAAAATAATTTCCTCAAGCTGCACCAACAATTAGTGTGTCCTTCCTTTTCTTCTAAGTTGTGTAAAAATTGGTCCTCCATTGGTCATACATCATCCTGTTTGCTAGCTAACTAACTAATAACCAACCATCAAATGGCAAAACACACAACAAAACGGCACAACTCTGAACAATACATGAGTGTCCTGCAATAACGGCAATTGCATGGATACTAGTCTTACGATAAGAAGCACTATTTACGTTCAGGGTAATGTTACTATACATTGTTACTTTAGCCTGCACATGCAACACTAATGTTGTCTACATTTGGACTTCACCCGATTGCTCATTTCATGCTGTCAGTCTCGTCAAGTCTAATGGATCACTGATGCACACTAAAACAGATGACCTGTGAACACAACACATCGTTTTTCATGCAATGTCAGCCATCTGCCTACCATCACGTCCAGGATCAATCCCAGTTTGCACCATATTGACTGTCTGCTGTTGTTGAGTTGAAGTGAGGAGTCTCAGTGGTAGCTGAAACTGAATGTGTTTGTGTGCACAAAAAGATTCCCATCCTCAGGGTGATTTCTGTTTTTATAGCATGACGGCAGATATAATAGTCCTTTTTAAATAAAAAAAAAACTGACTAAAAATAGACAAGTTTGGTAAGCTTCCAAGTATGAGAATATGAACATTGGCAGAGAGGACAGAAACTATTCATGCAGCCAAGTTAAAATCCCAAGCCAACACTGGCTGAATATTTTGTCAATCTGATGATTATGAAAACTAAATTATGTTTACTTCAAGCTTGTCAAGTCTTGTAAATACTGTATATGACATGTTGTGATGTAGTAACCAGTATCATCCCTGCTAAGTTAACTTATTCATGTGGCATTTTGAATTGGTGAGAGTGGTCACAGACATTTGTTATTTTTAAAATGAAACAGTTATGGTACAAAAATCTCATATCAGGTGATAATAAATAAGTTAGGTAATATGCAAACAAGTGTTTTCTTAAGATCAATGAACAAAGGCTGATGGTCCTGTACCTTACACAATGTGTGAATTTATTTGAATGCTGTATGTGAAACAATTATTTTGACAGTCAACTAATCACTGATTATTTTTGTGACTCATCAGATTAAAAAAACAGCAAAAAAAAAAACGGCACTGGACTGGACCTTTTACCTTATTATGTATTATTATATATTATTGCAGGCCGCACAGTGAAGAGTGGTTAGCATGTTGGCCACACAGTCAGGAGATTGGGAAGACCTGGGTTTGATTCTCCATTCGAGCATCTCTGTGTGGAGCTTGCATGTTCTCCCCACATTATTATTTTTTCATTGTGATTAATCACATTTGGTTGTATAGTTAACACAGAATGAACCATGTCTCGCAATGCATTTCATTCTAGTCTTCTCACAATATAAACTGAAAACCTGAACTAAAAGCAGATTTGCCCGCCTCTGCTGGGCCCCTCCAGCTGCATCCGCTGCTTTCTGAATGGCAGATGCTGCCGACCCCCTCTTCTGTGCCCTTGGCATCCCGGAGAGAAGACAAAATGTTGACACTTGTCCATCAGCTAAGCACCACTGCCATAAGTTGGTCACATCTGAAATCATTGCACACAACGCACCTTTGAAGCGCGGCCCACTCTCATTGGGCAGCAGCTGAGACTGACGGACAAGGGCGTCACACATCATCCATAGCCTAACGTAGCCCCGCACACAATGAAAGTTCCACCTGCACTAAAAGTGCTACATAGTGTTTGCATGCTCCCAAATCCGAAAAAAATCCGAAAAACAAAATATCACATTTGGAGTCTAAAGACTGGAGGCTAGCTAGCTAGCTGCTGTCAATGTATAGTACAGCCAGTGACAGCTAAGAAAGCGTGAAAAGAAAGATGCAAGAATAGTCGAACTAAGATTTTGGTAAGGGAGAGTTTTGAGCCATCTTAAACTTCTTTTAGGGTTCACTTCTTAATGCACAAACCTCATTGTATGACATTTTGACATTGTTTAACATGAGAGTACTACATTCTAACTACATTTATAGGTCAGAAAAGTGGAAAAAACATAATAGGACACCTTTAATTTCTACTTTGTGATTTTTTTTATTAATGAGTTTATTATTACGAGTGGAACGGTGACTATAGGGGTGTTAGTTCATGTCTACAGGGCTTTCAGAATGTTAAAAACATACTTAGAAGGTAGCAACCAATTTTTATATACTAATTCATTCATTCATTCATTTTCTATCGCTTATCCTCACGAGGGTCACGGGGGTGTTGGAGCCTATCCTAGTTGTCATCTGGACTGGTCGCCAGCCAATCACAGGGCACATATAGACAAACAACCATTCACACTCACATTCATACCTATGGACAATTTGGAGTCGCCAATTAACCTAGCATGTTTTTGGAATGTGGGAGGAAACCGGAGTACCCGGAGAAAACCCACGCATGCACGGGAAGAACATGCAAACTCCACACAGAGATGGAATTGAACTCCTATGAGGCCTGTGCGCGCTAACCACTCGTCCACCAGCTGAATCAATTAAATAATCAAATTATTAGTGTCAACTTGTAAAGTGTCGATAATGTAGTACAGAATTAAATAATAATAATATAATATATGTATGTATATATTATATATAATAATAATATCTGCTTATTCCTACTCCTTTTCAGACATGTTGAATTGTGCACATGTAACCATGTGATGTTTCATAATGTAACTTGTTAAACATGTCTGAAACAAATAAATCATAATGTACCTTACTAATTGATGAAGATAATGATGGACATCATTAGTTTTAGGTTAAGTGTGATGATGGGAAATTTGGTTTAAAAAAAATGCTTTTAATTTAAGCAAATAGTGAAAATGCAAGGCCATGCCGTAGATGCTGCAGAGGACATAAATAATATGTAGCTGTTACATGAATAGATTTGTTTGTTGATGCCAGTCAAGGCTTAGCCTGCGCGTGCATGTGATGTGTGCACGGCCACATCATGCACACCCTAGTCACGATCGGCTCCTATTTACATTGACACTACTGCAACATGGTCAACTGGACTCATTACTGATGCTCGGATGGTGTCGCTGCAATGTGGAAAAAGGGTGGAAATGTTGCACGAGGGGTTTCGACTGCGCACGCACGCTCACGTACATGTCCACGCACCTATTTGAAAATAGACAATTCAAAAAAAAAAAAGAGGCATGGCATTCTTAATGCATGAAACCGTCTGAGTCAACATGCATGTGTGTGTGTGTGTGTAGGTGGGTGGGTGTGCGCAACCCGCAGTAACGGTAAAGCGATGCGGGGCCAATGCAGCGGCAACACACGCCCCTCACACACACACACACACACACACACACACACTGATTTCCACCCTCGTCGACACACGCGTGGAAGAAGCCAACACACATTCCGCATGATAATGATGTGACCGATGTGAATGCAAAAATTGTGGGAAAAGCACGCGTGGGACACATTTGTATGGGGAGGGGGGGGGCGCGTGCGTGGCTGAAATAATGTAAATGGGTGGGCACCTTTCGGAGCATGAAGGCACACATGTGGCACATGAGAGGATAAAACACACGGCTCAGGTGTACGCTATTATGGGATGCATTTTAGGGGCAAAGGAAAGGGGAGCCATCATCATCATCCTCTTGGTGGTCTACTTACGCACTGCTTCTTTTTTAGGGTCCAGGGCACTGGCAGTCTGCTGGATCTGGCCTATTTTGTTCTGGAGCACCCAGACCCGTTGGTTGGTGCTAACAATGTCGTTCTCCAGCTCTTGGAATAAGGAGCAGGCGTGCCGGGCCAGGTCGGAGAGCTGTCGCAAGGTACGGGACAGAACCACGTTACTGATGGCGCACAGGTCCTCGAAGAGCAGACCTTCATCGTTTGGGATCTGGTGCCTGCACAGAAGCTGCGGCTCCACGATCCTTTTGGCGAATGGCATTTTGCACGCCCGGAATGATAGTTGTACAGCAAACGTAAATTCCCAGTGTCCACAAAAGGTGAAAGGAGCGAGACGGACAACATCCAAACAAATAAATCCAAAACCAACAGCCTGACGAGGTTCAGGTCGACCGCGCTTTATCCCCCGAGCGTCAATCCAAAGTTCTCCTTGAGATCTTCATGGTGCTGCTGGCCTGTAGGCATCACTCACACTCCCGCTCACGCACACGCACACACATACATGCACGCACACATGCAGGACACCGCTAAGCTCAGGTCAGTGGTATGAGGATGCTTGTCGCCTGTGCGGTCATGGGCTCGCCTCCGCGCACGTTCAAGGCAGACGTACGCAACAGGAAGCAGAGGGAGTGATTTTCAAAATAAGAAACCACATTCAATCGCTTAAGTTGCTGAAATAGACCATAATAGACAAAAATGCAACTAGTGTATGCCTGAAATGTAGCATGAAATGTTATTTATAAAACGCAATGTTACTTTAAGTATCAGTACTTTATGATTTGATTCTTGTAACAAGCTTGTACGTCCGGTTATTTCGGGCGATTGACGCTGCCTGGTGCTGTGGCCTGAGAGGATGAAGACTGGGCGAACACATGGACATGTGGATGTGTTGTCAGGGAGCGACTAGACCACCTTACATTATTATTTCTGCTCTTAATAACATTTTAAATAACATTAAAAAACACATTAAAAAAATTAAAAAATAACATTTTTTCCTTGACGTGGTAGTATTAGCTAAGATAGAAAGCTCTTCACAATAATAATTATGTTAAGCACCCTGCAGATAATTCCATAGATCCATTTTCTACACCCCTACTCCTCCTTACACCCACAGATAAGCTGGAGGCTATCCCAGCACTCACCTATGGGCATCACAAATTCGAATTCATTTGTCTCCAAATAAAGTCGTAACTATGATCTACTTTTATGAGAATGATTGCATGATATATATATAGTTGTAATTCTACACATTACAGTGTACATTTCATTAAATGTACAATTTAGTGTATGTGCTCACACACAACATTAGGGTCCATACACCGCATTGAACAATATGCTGTGACCACATTTTGCTGAATGTGGGTTGACCCTGTCTAACCCTAAGCCTGCCTGTTGTTCCTTTCATTCACCATGATTAGCCTATAGCCAATAGGCTCAGTCAGTGTATAGACATGTCTGCACTCTATCTGCTGTTGTGGCACATTTGAAAAACTGAGACACAGTCGATTGACGGGAATCCAACACAGGCCGGTGTAGTAAATGTTTTACTTAATAACTTCCATTTTGCACACCCGCTTAGCTGCAGGTCATGTGAGGTCAGTGTGAAGAAAACACGATTACATTGACATCTTTGTCTTTTACAGAATTTACCAGATGTGAATCTAGTCTTCTATTATGGTTGGCTAACCTCAGTGGGGGCAGATACGTCCTCTCGATAGATATAAACAAGTCATGCTGTCTTCAAATAACCATGACTGCACCAACTATATCCAAAAGAGGGCGCTGTTTCCTCATGACAGCGTTCCAGTACTTGGGAGGAAATAGTATGTGACAAAAGCTCCTACACTCATTACCGTATTGCTGTTGTCTTTAGCCTTCTTCCATCAGGGATAGTCACATGAGTGCCCTTATCATTAATTGATGCACGAATACAACGTCTGGACGGTAACTTTTACATTGGTGTATTTTTATGAGGTCTGTCAAAAACAGCACGGTGGTAACTAATTAATTTTTATTAATTATGTTAAATGGTTAACATAATTTACGCATGTGCATCATGTCAAGAAATACCTCTGTTACAACAGAAAAAGAGTGTAGTAGATTTGGTATCGATCCGATACCAAGTAAATACAGGGCCTGTATCGCAGATAATGATACCTTTTAAAAATCAGAAAATAATATCAAAATTTTGTGATTTGCCTTTTAGAGTATTAGTCAGTTCACATTGATATCGATCAATACTGATACAAATGTGGTATGGACATTATCAATATTTGGATCGATCCGCCCAGCACTAGTGTAGTATCCTCACACAATCACACACAGTCTGACGCTCTTTTATCATTTTTTTTCCTGAACACATGAACACATGCAATTCTAACACCATACACATATCTCCAACTCATAAAACATGTCTCTATTCCTCCTTGGAACAACACGATGACGAAGTGTCACAAGTGGTTATTGTTATCACTCATTAACGTCTCTTTTACTGCGGATGTACAATTTGATGCATTTAAGTATGCTCGGAAATCCCAGAAAATACATCTACACTCGAAATGGGAAATCAGTTTAAATTACTTGGTGTCATTGAACGCAACTCTTCATGGGCCTTAGTAACATGATTGAAGTGTGATTCAAATGTTGTGCTACTATTAAAGAGACTATGTTAGGCAAATATATTTCCAGCTGTTAATGCATACACATATATCTATATATGTAATTGTGTCCTGTCTTTTATCTTTTTGATCATTTATCGTTTTCATAAGAAAAAATTAAAATTGTAAAGTAAAAATGGGCATATTTCAGACATAGTTGCATATGATGATTAATTAAGTGGAAAACTGATTAATTTGATTACATTTTTAATAACTTGACAGTCTTAATTTTTAAATGTATGTTGTGGCTTAAAATGAATGTTGTAAAATTAAAAATGTAATGCCTTACAGTAATATACCTCACCCTTGCCTGGTGTGTTATCAGCCTTCAGGGCCACTTTTTACTGTTTATGATACTGAGAAATCCACTGTTAGCCGATAAGGTAGACTTGCTCTGTTCTATTGCTTCCTATGTCTTTAAATCACAGGGTCATGATGATTGATTATTGTTTATTATTGATTTAAATTACACATGCTCAACGAACATCATACTGGTTTCTTAATTACAACATAAACTTTGGAATGTTTCATTCAGTAAGACCAGTTGGTTAACTGAAGGGTCATGCATAAAGGTCACCTGCAATAAGGGTCCTGAACTGTATGTTTTGTAAATATTCATATAAATATATCTAATGTCATTATTTGAAGTTTCTATTCCAGTATTTAGTTTTCAGTGACTTCTAATGTGAGGCCTGTTCAGTGGCTGTTGACCTGAACTATGCTATCTGTAAATGAAAACTCAGATACACCCTCAGTTATGACTGTCCAAAGGCCAAGGCAGTTTTGGAAGATTATGGAAATTGTATAAGAGCGGACGGTGTCCTTGCTTCTCAGAGAGAGTGTGTGTGTGTGTAAGTGTGTATGGATCTGAAGTAAAAGCAGCAATGTCTGGAAAGTTTTTTGTTACATTGCTGGCTCTGTGCTGCTCTGTCTCTGCTCTGTCTGTAGAGAACCAAGCCAAGGATTTCCTTCGGCAGTTTGATGAGGAGGCCAATACTCGCATGTACGAGTACTCACTTGCATCATGGGCCTACAACACCAACATTACAAAGGAAAACTCTGACAAATTGGTAAGATTTTTATTTCTTTAAATCACCATCTTCATCATACCGCTGACAGATTTTTTAAATCATTGAATATGTTTTCATTTATCCAGTCAGAACAGGGACAGATTTGGGGCAAGTTCTACACCCAAAAGTCAGAAGAGGCTCAGAAATTCCCCATTCAGCAAATCAAGGATCCTCAAATCAAATTACAACTCATCACACTGCAAGACAAAGGTTCTGGTGCTCTGTCACAAGCTAAAGCTGAACACGTAAGAGATGTTTCTCTTTCTTCCGAAGCTGCATGAACTCTTCTAGCGTTTTCCAGTATCACATCATGTTTCCGTTTTGTGTGTATGTTTCAAATATGGCTGTAGCTGAACAAGATCATGAGTGAGATGAGTACAATCTACAGCACAGCAACAGTGTGTCTCATGGATGACCCGCTAAACTGTCAGACATTGGAGCCAGGTATGCTGTGTTAACACATATGTTAAATAATAACTTGTGGTGTTTTGTGGTTGAATACAGTCCATTATTGTTATTATTATTATATTGAAACAAATTATACATATTTTTTTGCCTAAATGAGTTATTCAGAAGACTGATTCAAAGACGCTGTAATGATATGTAGTTTTCTAAAATGGTCACTACATGTTAGTAATATTATTGTAATGTTCAGCAAGAGGCAAAGCACGAGACTTGATCACCGGGAAAAAAACAGCTTTTATTGCAGGCACAATAACCCATGCAAAGCTTAAACTCAACTCCGAACCCCCAATGTCACTTCCTGTCTGCCAGCAATCTACTCTTCTCACACTGTAACACCGGAAAAAACAGCTTTTATTGCAGGCACAATAACGCCAAATAAAAAACATGGACTACTGTTGCAGCCGTAACCCATGCAAATCTTAAACTCAACTCCGAACCCCTGATGTCACTTCCTGTCTGCCAGCAAATCTGCTCTTCTCACACCGGAACGCCGGAAAAAACAGCTTTCATTGCAGGCACAATAACGCCAAATATAAAACATGGTCTACTGTTGCAGCCATAACCCATGCAAAGCTTAAACTCAACTCCGAACCCCCGATGTCACTTCCTGTCTGCCAGCAAATCTGCTCTTCTCACACCGGAACACATTTATAGCACCACACACAAGCCCAAGTTTTATTTTTGTCTTATTTTCTTGTCTTATTGTCTTACTATATTAATGTAATACAGGTGCAAAGGTGACTACAGGGGTGTTATTTCATGTTTCATTACTGTGTGTGCTTGAAATACTGTACATTGTGAAACATGTCCACAGTGAACTATTCACTATTGTCCACAATTGTTAAGTGTTTTTCCTCTTTCCACATTCATACCTATGGACAATTTGGAGTACATGTTTGGAACCATGTTTTGGCATAGGCGCCTCAAAAGTGACGCTACTCAACCAAAATCCTGAAAGATACGGTCAAAAAAGCAGCTCATGAAAAACAATTCAAATTTCAGTTTGATTACGCAAGGGTTAGCCTGTTTTTTACGGCAAAAGTTTGAGTATATTTTCTGGTGTACATATGTCATGTTATTAATACACTGTGTGAGTCCAACTGTATTTTCATCACAAACGTCCTTGTTAGCAGCTTGCTAATACATAGAAACAGTAATTGGAGGTCAGCTCCGTCACCTGTCAATGATGTCATCAGCTGTATTTCTTTGCCATCTAACACAGTTACACTACAAGTCTCAAAAATGTTAACAGTAAACATGCTTTTATACTTTTACAATTATAGTTTTACATGCATAAAACAATCCTAAACACATGTAAGTGACAAATGAAAGGGATAAATGAACATTTCAGGTTCCATTTACCCTCGTTGAGAGACATGATTGTTTACAAAGACACTATGTGAGATCAACACAAACCTTTTTCTTTTGCTATGTGCTAGTTCTTGAATTCCATAGTACTTCTCACCTTCTTTATCAAGTGGTTACATTATAGTATTTGTTGTTATTTTGCAGCCACAATAAAAATGCTCATTTATGCCTCTCAGTTATAATTTATATGTGCAGTATTCACACATGTTCAATTGTTTTCACCATATAAGTTGTTGTAAAACTGTAAAAATTTGTTTTTTGTTAACATTTTTGGCTTTCTGGAGCGGATTAATTTGATTTACTTTATTTCTCATGGGGAAAACGTATTTGGTTAGATTTGTTCCTTCTGGAATGGATTAATGGCACTAACCAAGGTTCCACTGTATCTAATGATAATATAGATAATACAGTATGAACAAGAATGTTTCACAATATAAATATTTTGTTGTTTGTATTGTTATGTATGTGGTCTTTTCATTAATGCAACTTACAAATTTGACTTCTGCATGAAAACTCAAAATTAAAAACACATGAAGCAATACACGGCTGCACGGCGGACGAGTGGTTAGCGCGCAGACCTCACAGCTATGAGACCCGAATTCAATCCCACTCTCGGCCATCTCTGTGTGGAGTTTGCATGTTCTCCCCGTGCATGCGTGGGTTTTCTCCGGTTTCCTCCCACATTCCAAAAACATGTTGGGTTAATTGGAGACTCCAAATTGTCCATAGGTATGAATGTGAGTGTGAATGGTTGTTTGTCTATATGTGCCCTGTGATTGGCTGGCGACCAGTCCAGGGTGTATCCCACCTCTTGCCCGAAGCAGTAGAAAATGAATGAATGAATGAATGAAGCAATACAAACCCACCTACATATATCCCAGTGGAAACATTTTTACCCATTCATTCCCAACTGCCTTGTCTAAGGGAATCCCGGTATTCAGCGACTATCATCCAGTCGTTCCACTGCCCCCCCCAGCCAAATGGTATTCTAAATGTCATTCATAAGCTGTTGTTTGCAGGCCTGGAACATGTGATGGCAAACAGCCGCAACTACTCTGAGCGTCTGCACGTGTGGGAAGGATGGAGGAGACAAGTGGGGAAGAGAATGAGGCCACTGTACGAGGACTATGTGCATCTGAAGAATGAAGCTGCCAAACTGAATGGTGATCTAAGTTACAGTTAATAAGATACCATTTTAAGGAGGTTACATTTGAATACCAGATATACAACAGAAGATATCAATAGAAGATATAATTGCTGTCTCCCCTGATGTATTTCAAGGTTTTGAGGACTATGGAGCTTATTGGAGATATAACTATGAGACCGTTGAAGAGGAAAGTCCATACAATTACACAAGGGATCAGCTCATGGAGGATGTACGCTCTATCTACAAACAGGTACATCTGCTGTGTCTTTATGGGTGCTTTGTGGAATCCAAAAGTGTTTCTGGCAGTAGGTAATCAGCAAGGTGTCTCAAATTGTATCCACACAGATCCTGCCCTTATACAAGGAGCTGCATGCCTATGTGAGAGGAAAACTGATGGATGTCTACACAGGCCACATCGAGACTCAAGGACCGCTGCCAGCACATCTCCTGGGTAACATCCAAGATTTGTTCAGTCCAAATAAGCAGAAATCACACTGACACGCCATCTCATTACAATATGTCTCAAAGTGAGCACACACCTCACATTTAAGCTTTTTATTATATATTCTCAAGGGGAAATACTATAAAAAGAAAACTTTCAATAGTCATTGTACAGCTTCTATAGCAGCAGAGGTTGACTGTCCTTTGAAAATCAACCATTAGCTGGCATACTCAAGTCAGTATAAAGTACCTCACAGGTTGTTACGGGAATCCTATTTCACTCCTCCATGGTGCCATTACTGGTGCCGCTGGTTGATGTTAGTCAGACACATTCTTATACTGGGAAACTGCCTTGCATTTTCCAAAAAGAGGACATAATAATAATAATAAAAGTTTCCCAGAGGCATTAGCATTCATACAGCCCCGGATCATGACACTACCTCCACCATTTTTTGACTGTACGCAAGCCATGCTTATTTTGCTACTCACTTGTGTTGCCAGCTATGTAGACAATAAAGTCAAGTCAGCTTTATTTATATAGCCCTTAATCACAAAAGAGCCTCAAAGGGCTTTACAAGCTGGCAACAATCCACAACATTCACTGATCTGAACTCCCATCCGGGCAAGGAAAAACATAAAACCCCATTTGGGAAAGAGAAGGAGCGTCAAACAGGCCAGGAATACTATTAACTTAATGCTATAGTGTAAAAATAAGTATTGAGTCAGGATTTCTACTGAGGTAGCAACTCTAACATCAGGAGGTAAAGCATTACACTGTTGGAGCCCTGAAATAGTTTATGATTGTATTTTTTTTCAATATTTTTTTCCATTGGCAACTTGTGTGATATATTTATGGTCTGTTGTTATGATCTGATTTGTTTAGGAGACATGTGGGGAAGATTCTGGACCAACTTGTATCCTCTGTCAATCCCCTATCCGGAGAAGCCTGATATTGACGTCAGCAAAACAATGGTGGAAAAGGTGCAGTGCAACTGAATCTGTTTTGTTTACAGTAATATGCAGTCATTTGCAGACAATATGGAGACAGGCCAATTATAGCTTTGTTGTTTTAATGACCTTGGTCAAACATGAAAACCAAAAGAATCTGATTTCCATGAAGATTTGTAAAGGTGTCGTGCATGGGTCAAGCAAGAACATATTACATTTCGGTGAGAATCTAGATGAAGGGGAGCATATTTTCAATAAGTCTTATTGGAGTCACTATGCCATCATGGAACTGTCAACTCCATCAAAAAAAATCACGATATTGCGTCTCTGTCATTTTCCATGAACCAGTAGGAAGCCAAAGACATTTGATAGATAATGTGACTGTAGAGCATGTCAATGCAAAGAAGCACTGACTATGTTCACAACGTTCCATCACACAGCACAAAACATGTTTTCTTTGATATTTAATAAATGCATGCCAATTTCAATTTCAGGGCTGGAATGAGCGCCGACTTTTTGACGAAGCAGAGAAGTTTTTTATGTCGGTGGGACTGTATAAAATGTTTGACAACTTCTGGACCAACTCCATGCTGGTGAAGCCGAATGATGGACGCAAGGTGGTCTGTCACCCTACGGCCTGGGACATGGGGAACAGAATGGATTTTAGGTATCTTAAATGCACATTTGTGAATAAACATGAACAAACCAGCAAGAAACTAAATACAAATTAAATGTGTATTTAGTATAATTTATATTTTTCTGTAATGTTGTAACTGCAATAATCTTAGTGCGGTTTCTTACTACTTACTATCAGTCATGACTCTGAGTCATTCTTTGTTGCTGATAAAGGTAACAAAAACTATTTAGTCAAACATTAATCAATATACTGCACAGTTGTTGCCCTATAACCGATGAACATTCTAAATATAAGATAATGTCATGGGGGTTTTCTTTATTTAAAAAAAGCTACATAAGGAAAACCATACTCATTCACATGCATGCATTTGTTGCTAGGCAGACTATGCTTGGAATAATTGCTGTGTCCCCAGGCGCAATTCCAAAATGGCGCTTGATGTTGTTTTTGTGGCTTCATTTTTTTTGAGCATGGATTTTATTGTGTTTTGCCTCTGACTATGATTCACCAGAAACATATTATCGTATCAGTTTTATTGGTTATGATAACAGATCTGTATTCCATTGTAAAATGGCTATCAACACCACATCTATCTTATCATCATCAGGATCAAAATGTGCACCAAAGTGAACATGGACGACTTCCTTACAGTACATCACGAGATGGGCCATAACCAGTACCAGATGGCTTATCGACATCTGCCCTACCTCTTGAGGGACGGTGCCAACGAAGGTTTCCACGAAGCCGTTGGGGAAATCATGTCCCTATCTGCCGCGACACCCAAACATCTCAAGAGCCTAGGCCTCCTGTCTTCTAACTTCACTTATGATAACGGTACTGTTGACCTCCATAACCACTGCATATCTCAAAATTTTTAAAAAGAGAAAATTATGACAAACTGTCCTTAATTCATCATAGAAATTGGGGCTGCAGTGATCACACCTGAGTAGATCAGGGGTCAGCCACAATAGAAAAGTTAACATACACACACCTTTATTGTATATTTTTCATAAATAATTATTTTTCTTTTATTTAATAGTATAAAGCTTATTTTACTCACCTTGCAATCCTGCTACAGTCCATGCTTTCACACCAGGGATGCTGAAAAAACTTCCCAATCCAATAAAGATAATGGAGTGAAAAGTTAAAAGGTAACAATGTAAATCTTGCCATTACTGTAATTCAGCATCACTGTAATTTAGCTTATGTGGGAGTCTAATATTTTGTGTATTTACAACAACCAATGTTATAAATCCACAACATTTTTATCACACATAACAGTTTCTGTGGAACTTTCTGGATTCTGCTCTCTATCATGGCGGACAAACCCGCCCAGGGCACAATACGGAACCGGAAGCCGATCTTCGTCAGAATTATGATCGTTACTTTGTCACGTCAGCTTGTTTCTACTGCCACTAAGTGGCAAACATGTGAACTACAAATCATTTTGTCAAAGCTGCAGTGATATTATTCTAACAAAGTTATTTTTTTTCCTTTCTATAGAGACGGAGATTAACTTTCTGCTGAAGCAGGCGCTCACCATTGTGGCCACTCTGCCTTTCACCTACATGCTGGAGGAATGGAGGTGGCAGGTCTTTGCAGGAAACATCCCAGAGGATAAATGGATGGAGCGCTGGTGGGAGATGAAGTAGGCACACTCACAGACAATTGGCGTACTTATAGAGCATCATTTCATAAAAAAACATGCCTGAATTATTGTTGTCTAACATAACAGGAGAGATCTGGTTGGGGTAGTGGAGCCGGTGCCAAGAGATGAGACATACTGTGATCCCCCTGCTCTGTTCCATGTATCTGGAGACTATTCCTTCATCAGGTAAACATTTCACAAACCCACAGCAGAGGGACTTTATAGGACACAATAAGCATTGAACATTGTTAAATGGGTACAGATTCCAATTACACTAATTCATTAAGTAGGTTTCCTTATTTATAAACGGAATATTTTCATAGTTTCAGTACAGAAAACGGCTGCACGGCGAGGGAGTGGTTTGCACGCAGGCCTCACTGCTAGGAGACCCGAGTTCAATTCCACCCTCGGCCATCTCTGTGTGGAGTTTGCATGTTCTCCCCGTGCATACGTGGGTTTTCTCCGGGTACTCCGGCTTCCTCCCACATTCCAAAAACATGCTAGGTTAATTGGGGACTCCAAAGTGATGAATTTGAGTGAATATGAATGGTTGTTTGTCTATATGTGCCCTGTGATTGGCTGGCAACCAGTCCAGGGTGTACCCCGCCTCTCGCCCGAAAACAGCTGGGATAGGCTCCAGCACCCCAGCGACCCTCGTGAGGAAAAAGCAGTAGAAAATGAATGAATGAATGGTTGTTTGTCTATATGTGCCCTGTGATTGGCTGGCGACCAGTCCAGGGTGTACCCCGTCTCTCGCCCGAAGACAGCTGGGATAGGCTCCAGCACCCCCGCGACCCTCGTGAGGATAAACGATAGAAAATGAATGAATGAATGAGTATATAAAAATTGGTTGCTACCTTCTAAGTATATTTTTAACATTCTTAAAGCCCTGTAGACATGAACTAACACCCCTATAGTCACCGTTCCACTCATAATATCCGATGTACTGTAATAATAATAATAATAATAACTGAAAATACATGAATAATACTTGTGTTTGTTGCTGTAAAGGGATTGAAATGTTTTGACTAATGATAAGCCATGAAGCCGATGACGACGGTTACTAATTTCTGATGTAAACATCTAATTACAGAACAGTAAGTGCATAGTGTTTAATATATATCTGGTGTTGCCCAGATAGATATACACACAGGGAAAGGATACTATTGACTGTGCAAAACGATTACTGTGGTCTTTGTTCATGTTTACTGACAGGTACTTTACAAGAACCATCTACCAGTTTCAGTTCCAAAAAGCTCTTTGCCACGCCGCCGGTCAGTCAGAGGTCTTGTCTTCTTGTGACATTACGGGTTCTACGGTAGCCGGCTCCAAGCTCAGGTATTTCTTCAGTTTCTCCTTTCAACAATTTCAAGACTTCCTTAGGGAGGTGTGCAATATTTTGTTTACTTTTTGTTTGAATCCTGGTTGGACCCCCTGTGGAAAAGGATGCATGGTACAGTGGGTACTAAATACTAGACTGTCCATAAGGTGATAATGTGAGTGTGTTCTTTGTCTATATGTGTCCTGTGATTGTCTGGTGTGCCCCATCTCTTGCCTGAAGTCAGCTCAGATAGGTTCTAGCCATTAGCAGAACACATCAGAGTACAAAATGGATGATATGAATTAATTATTGTTCTTTCCTATAAACCATCATCTTCTCTCATTGTTTACTCTCAGGAACATGTTGGAGTTGGGTCGTGCCCAGTCATGGACCAAAGCATTGCATGCAATATCTGGAGATACCAGGATGGATGCAAAGCCTCTTCTGGACTATTTCCAAAAACTTTACGAATGGCTGAAGACAGAAAACATGAAACACAATCGTGCTGTTGGCTGGGATAAAGCCATAGATCCGTGTGAGTTGAAAAACCTGAAAATTTTCCCTGAAAGTCGGACATCTTTCTTGTGTTCACCAAGATAATATTTGAAAGATGTCAAAAACACAAAACATATTGGATTTATTCAACCTGCTTGCAGATTCTGATTATGCCATCAAAGTGAGGCTCAGTTTGAAGATGGCCATGGGTGCTGAAGCTGTGAGTATTACTAGAATTACATGAAATTATAATAACATGAGAAATATTAATCAAGTGAAAAATTCTATTGTAGTATTCCTGGAACGCCAACGAGCTCTACCTGTTCAAGGCCAGCATGGCTTACGCTCTGAGGCAGTACTATAGTCAAAATAACGAGACGCTTCTCTTCACGTCAGTATTGGCCTCCTTTGTTTGAATACGTTACAGCTCTGGTGTGAGAACATCTCTCTCTCTTTATTGCATCTGCAGATCAGAGAACATCCTAACTTATAAAGAAACACCCAGGATCTCCTTCTACATGGTGGTTAACAATCCTAAGACGCCCTCTGTTTACATCCCAAGAGAAGATGTGAAAGCGGCCATACGGTGAGGTTGCACTTTATTAACACACCTGCTAGGACCTGCTATAGCAAACTTGCGCGGGCCGCACTAACATTAAACTTTCATATCAAGGAGGGGGGCCTCAAACTGGTGTCCTGCAGGCCACGTTTGGCCCGCGGGCTGCGTGTTTGAGACCCCTGTGGTAGAGGTTGTATCACAAATTCTGCCTTTACATTTTATTTTTACTCGCTTTTATTTGATTTGTGAGGAATTGATTTAGCATTATATAGTTTGTATTGGTCAGGAGATCGGGAAGAAGAATTGGCGACTCCAAATTGTCCATAGGTATGAATGTGAGTGTGAATGGTTGTTTGTCTATATGTGTCCTGTGATTGGCTGGCGACCTATCCATAGTGTACCTACATAGCCCCGTGACAACAACAGCATATTCATTCTTACTGATATGAATTATAACAGATTATCCCGAGGCCGAATTAACGACGCATTCCAACTGGACGACACCACACTAGAGTTTGAGGGTATCCCAGCAACCCTTTCCCCCCCTGTGGAGCAGCCTGTGGAAGTGTGGCTGGTTGTGTTTGGCGTGGTCATGGGAGTGGTGGTGCTCATGGGACTCTTCCTTATCGTCTCTGGCATCAGGGATCGCAGAAAGTAAGTCCAGTTTAAAACCTGGAAGTGCAGAATTCCTAAGTTGGGACATTTTGCACTCACTGTACATCTGTGCTTCCTGTCCCTTTGCAGGAAGTCTACAAATGTGGGAGTCGAAAATCCTTATGAGTCTGATGGACAGACTAACAGGGCCTACGAGGACAGTGCTGATGAACAAACTGGATTATGAGGAGTGAGGTCATTTTCACCTACGAGAGGGAAGGCAATCACATGACTTGGTATCTGTAAATAAAATGGTGTTCGCCCACCTTAAGTGTGGCTTACTTACTTTTTAGATGGACATAACCAGTGACGTGCAGTCAGGGGAGGCAGGCCTCACCAGTTATGATGAAAAATAAATAAAATAAATAATGGATAACATAAAGCAAATATTAATATTTGTGCATTGTCCTGTATTCTGTAATGTATGTATTCTGTAAGTGTATTTTCTGTATGAGTCCAATTGTTTTTAACATTTTCTTAAGTAAATATCACTGAATTTGCACATTTCAGTGAGGCTGAGCGTGCCTGCCTGTGGTCATACTGCACACCAAGTGGGATCGTGGCACCTTCTAGTTCTGTTTGTCTCCAATAATAGTTGCAGAAACATTTATTTTTCACCCAGACCTTCTACGGCCTTTGTAATGTCTTTAATGTAAGTGTAATATCATTATTCATGCTCATCAGACAATAAAATACATAAGAATGTCATACAGGAGGCTCTTGTAGTACCACAGCGTCCTGAAGGGGTCAGGCGTGCATGAGCTGGAAGGTGCTTGTCACTGCTGTTCTTCCATAAGGGAAAGGCCCTTTATAGCAGCTCACCAGGAGGTGATAAGACTTTTTGCGGTCTGAACGCAAATGTTTTTAGTTCATAAAAAAATAATAAAAGGGACTCAGAAGTATGTGCAAACAATTTGATAATAATTCACTTCTTTGTCTTGTTTTTCTCTTAATGAGCAACCTGTTTTAACAAAAAACCCCTTCCAAACGCGTCAGTGACTAACCAGCCATGAGCCAAGATCTTCATAAAAAATCTATTTACATTTTTTTTTGAAAATGTTAATGTCAAACATGATTCAGGATTTTTTATAAACAAAAGTATATCCACAGACTTTGTTTTTTGAAGTTTTTGAAGAGTAAAGGAGGGTCTTACGTTCTCCTTGGGAGGCTCACTGAGCTACACTTTGAAAATCCCTGATCTAAATCATGTTAGAAGATGTTACCATTCTTTTTTTGTTGGAAAAGAACCAATTACAAAACAATTACAATTCCCCATTTAATCAAAGAATTCCTCATTTTGGGATTTTGGAAAGACTTGGACTTTATACAATATAAGGTATCTTTAATTGGGCTGTTTGGAATTTGTAATATACTTACATAGTAGTACTTTTTACTTGGATACATTCCAAGGTTCCTTTAATGCTTGCTTAATGACATTGGTAAAGTGTATTTTCCAGTGTTATGAAATGCATTTTCCTTAAATATGCATTAAAAAAACAATAACAAATATAATAATATTAATAATAATAATAATAATAATACTATTACGATAATACTACTACTAATATAATTATTATTATTATATTAATATAATAACAACAATAATAATTATTATTATTATAATATTAAATTATAATATAATATAATACTAATAATAATAATTGTGCAAAATAATAATAATAATAATTAATATGATAATAAAAATGATTATTATTATTATATTATTATAATTATTATTATTATATTAATATAATAATTGTTAGTAGTATAATATTATATAATGCTACTACTACTACTACCAATAATAATAATAATAATTATTATTAAATTATTAAAATTATTAATTATTATTATAATTATTATTATAATTATTAATTATTAAATTATATAATACTAATAATAATAATTGTGCAAAATAATACTAATAATAATTTATATAATGATAATAATGATTATTATTATTATATTAATATAATAATAATAATTGTTAGTATACAATATAATATTATATAATACTACTACTACTACTAATAATAATAATAATTATTATTAATATTATTATTAAATGTAGATTTTTTTTTGTTATTTCCAAGGACAATCATGTGCAAGAGCATTTATTATACAACAGTCAGTTTAGTTTAGTTCAATCACAATAAACCATAACTCATATCTGAGTCAATTGTAAACCTTCATACCTTTGCCAGTATTAAAACACAAAGAATTAAGCAATGTACTCACTTACATATTTAACTTATTCTGCCCAAATAAGATTTTTCCCAAGTTATAGTATCATTAATAATAATATCATTATTGTGATGAATGATAATATAAATTTTTTTTAAATGACGTGAAGTAAGCTGACTTGCACTCATAGCTCTAATAGTAATGTCAGCACACACGTTACTTCACTCCTAACGGTGGTCAACTTGTATTTGCACATTTAACATTTCACTTAGAGTAAGTCTTGTGTTGTCAGTTTATTCCTGGAATTATTCGTTTTTCCTACACAAGGAATTAAAATACAGTGCATGAATTCTATGTTTGAATGATGAAGAGGAATGGCTGGCATTCTCGCGGCTCTTGCAGTTCGCCCATTTTCACAGAATCCGTGGCGTCTGATGTGACTATTTGGATATACCAGCCACGGTAGAGGGCTGATTCAAACCTCCGCTGGCTTGTGTGGTCAGTTTTCATGTAGAAGACGTATGAAAGGTTGGTCTCGTCGTTCATGGAAATGCTCCTCAGTCTCTGCTTGTCACATGTCTACAAAAGCAAACGTGGGGATTCATCGGTTTAACCACTCCTGATGGCATTTTTATTTCAAAATAAGTTTTCTAAACAACTTTGAAGTCAATCAGCGTCACAAAACAGAGTTTTAGGATCTACTGTATTTCTAATGTTTTTACCTCCACTTGAAGGAGCACCTGCTCTCCTCTCTTGGAGCACCTAAGGAAGCAGTCAGAGCCAGTGAAGTTCAACACCACTGGGAAATACGGCGTCAAACAAGTGGACTTGTAGTAGTAGATAGTCATTTTCTCTGAGGACAAAATGTTTCAATTTTAAAACAACCTCCAAAGGCTGATAAAGGCCTAAGCAGTGTGGTGTGGTGTTTGTTGAACAGTATGACACACCTGGATGAGGTGACGCATAAAGAGTCTTCTGTGAACAAATGCCTCGAAGATATTTGTTGGAGGCCACATGTTCAATTGGAGTGTCCAGTGACTTTAGGTGTTTGAAAGATCCCCCTCCTCTTGAAACTGGAACATAACATACAGCAAAGAAGCATAACTTACAGTACACCAAGGGTCTATAATGTGCAGGCCAAATGTGGCCCGTAGGACACTAGTTTGAGGCCCCCGCCTTGATATGAGAGTTTAATGTTAGTGCGGCCCGCGCGAGTTTGATATGGATGCTCTATGGTATCATGTACCCAGAAAAAATTATTACGTTTGATTAATGTTCATGTTAAAGGTTAAATAACTGTTAATAGTTATCCTCCCTATCCGTGTGGAAGTGGTAAGTTTTTGGCTATTTAAGTATAAAAGAAATAACTTGAAGGCTACCGTTTAGGTCGCTAGCTCTCTAGTTTGCGAGTTAGCATGTGTCTCAAGACCCTGCAGTTGCGCAATATGTTGTAAATAAAAAGAGTATAAATGTGACTATAGTCGCGTTTTGTCATGTCTACAGGGCTCTAATAATGCTTTGTTCATTTTAATTTGAAAAAAATAATAATTTAAAATATAAATAATATAATATAAAATAATTTGTCTACCCACCAACTATATGTGGTTTCTTAAGTTTTTATTATTTACCGTTTTATTATTATCATTATATTTATTTATTACTGATTTATTCTTGATTTGTTTATTTATTTTTCATCTTATTTTGTGTAGAAAAATAAAAAGTAAGATATTCGAGAACAGTGGAATGTTTTATCAGAGCTTTTATTGTAGAAAATTGGAACCAAAGCAAAGTTTTTTTAAATTTTTTGTTTTTAATAAATGCGTTTTTTTTTTTTTTTAACCTGATGCGGTGTTGTTGGACCGCCAGGGCCTTCAGAATCAGTAATGCTGGCCCGTGTCACATAAACACTGTTTTATTTACTCACCAAGCGTCACAGTGCTGGACTCTGACACCATGACAATGTCACTGAAGCTACATCCCGTCCCAGGACATCCACGGCAGGCGCTCCCAGCATCACAGCCCCTCCCTCTTATCACAGAGATGCTAGTTTTATTCATGGTAACAACAAGAAGATCGTTGTCTTGCTTTTTCTCCTCATCTTCAACCGGGCATATGTCATTATCTTCTGCATCATTCCTTGACTTGCTCTCGCTCTCCTGCAGGTCTTCCTCTCTCAACATCTCCATGCTGAATTGTAGCAGAGTACGTTCCTTGGAGACAGGGTGGAGGGCATCCTCCACTGAACACAGCTGATCTTTGTGCTGTTTTTTACTTTGACTGTCTTGCTTGTGCACCGTCTGATGACAGAAACAAGAAGTAAGCCATGACTTTACTGTTTAGGTTTTCTCTTTAAAGGAGACCTATTATGGTCTTTTTCGACCCTTTGACCCTTCGACCTATGACAGTTGGATTTCCTTGGCTTTACAAAATGGTGTGTTTTAATTTATTCCACCCACGGCCCACCTTCGGGCACTCCGCTGTGTTTGGTCCCACTCAGCTTGTACAACTTGTAACCCCAGCATGCCCACAAAAGGAAGTCTGTGATGTCACAGTGAGCCGGTGTTACAAAAAAGAGCCATCCTCAAAATGTCTTTCAGGGCTCACTTCCAAATGTGCAAATCTCGTTATGTGGAACTCATTCATTCACTTTCTATCGCTTATCCTCACGAAGGTCGCGGGGGTGCTGGAGCCTATCCCAGCTGTCTTCGGGTGAGAGGCGAGGTACACCCTGGACTGGTCGCCAGCCAATCACAGGGCACATATAGACAAACAACCATTCACACTCACATTCATACCTATGGACAATTTGGAGTCGCCAATTAACCTAGCATGTTTTTGGAATGTGGGAGGAAACCGGAGTACCCGGAGAAAACCCACACATGCACGGGGAGAACATGTAAACTCCACACAGAGATGGCCGAGGGTGGAATTGAACATGGGTCATTATCTGAAACTCTTTTACCAAATACTCAAAAATCTGATTAATTACACTTTTTTAATTAATTAATCATGATTAATCATCACGTGCAGTTATGTCTGAAATATGTCAATTTTTTCTTTATTTTATTGAAAGAAATATAAATGACAGGACAGGATTATATATATTTGTATGTATTAATAGTTCCAAATGAACGCAAAACCTAAATCAATGCAAAAGATATCACACGTCTGAAAATCTATTTACTAGTTTGTCTAATAGTGAGGGGGTTGCATTCAAAGATATGAGATATATATATAAAGATACGTATATAAAGATACCATGTCATTTACATTAAAGTCACAGTTTGAGTGTGTTTTCTAAGATTGCCAAGCAAAGTGAGTGATGAGAACATCAACTCATTGTTTTACTTTTTAATTAGACTACACACAAACACATACACATATAAAAGACGTTGCTTTGATGTTCGGAATGTACAGGAATGCATCTCTCGATCATTTAGTGACAATGAGGAAGTGTTGTTCCAATGCTGAACAAACTAGAGACGAGTTGGAGATACAGATATATTGTTGGAATTGCACTGTTGTTGATGTGTTCAGGCCAAAATAAAGTTATAAAAGAGCATCAGACTCTGTGGGGGCGCTACAACATGCCTCAGTCTGCTGTCGTAACAGAGAGGTGGGGCTTGCGTTAATTAAAAAATTTAACATAATCAATCAAACCAATTAGTTACCGCCGTTAACGTCAGAATCTGGCCTATATTTCATGTTGTGGATGAACATCAAGGCCTTGAACATGCTCTTAGGACACAATAACCAAATGATATGTTTTAATCCTTGTCAATGGATGATGACCTGACTCAAGAATCTGCATGATGTGAACTCACCAACTTTGGACAACCTTCTGCTATGGCCTGAGCCAACTCCTTGGGGGTGAAATCCTGCAGGTCAGTTCCGTTTATTTGCACTAGCTTGTCTCCTCGCCTGACCAAAAAATAGACATGAACAGTTCCAGAATGCAACTTGACAATGCCAGGGCTTATTCACATCAGGTTAGTTATCACGATTGGCTGTAGCTGGTAGATTGTCTTGGGCAGCTCCACAGAAGCTAGTTATCCACAAACATGAACTGAGAGTGCTGTGGCCAAGAAACACGACCCTTCTCCAAAATGGACAACTTTAAGCACCGAAATGGTTTTCTATTCGAATTCTTCAACTTTACCTCAAATCTATCCTGACCAACAGCTGGATGGCTGAAACTGGGACACATTTTGTTTGATTGTTTGTTTTTTTTTTTTCAATTGGTACCAAAAGCCTTCAGAAATCAGTGTGCAAATACCTCATCATTTGTTTGGGTCCACTTGATTTTTGGTACTGAACAACATTTTCCACTTCATACTGGTGCTTCCCCTGATGGAGTTGGTGAACTATCAGCACACTTCCATTAATCAGAGTCTCCTACCATGTGAAAATAAGACAAACGTCCTTCTTATTAATGATCACAGTGCATTCATTTATCCGTATGTTTTGAAAATGAAAGAAAACATTGGTCACTCACTCACCATTGCATCCATGTTGCTGACACTGTCCACAGATGATAATGGAGGCACCACGAATGACAAATGTGTGTCTGAAATCTTCTGTGGTTTTTATACTTGTGCTCTGGACAAAAAGCGGAAGTTGCAACCAATGAAACACTAACACAGAAACAGGATTTTTTTTTTTGAATGGGAAAGTGCAGCCAGCCTCTGATTGTGATAGAAAGGAGAACTCTAATATAATACTACAAAAATACAGGAAATGCTGTCACAATCAATATTTACTTCTGAAATGACAAAAATCAAAAAGTTGTTTCAACACTCGAAAAAAGTGCAAACCTTCATTTGAATTGTAATGATCAACCTCCAGGTTTGGACACATAAAATAATGAAGTGACTCACAAATATTTCACTCCTCTGACCATGCCTTTTTTCTTCTCTACATTCTGCTGTACTGTGGCGTTTTTGTATCCTTATTAAAACTTATTGCTGCGGTACTCCTCCTGTCGCAGTACTCCTCAAAGCGAAGACTCATTTATTCTGTACTGGCACCCTGCAGCCACATAACTTCTACATTCCTTCAGCATGTACAGAAATCTAACATTTTGTGCGATGGTTAGCATCTTCCGTTCTACATGCAAAACATACAGAACGTTTTGGGGAGAACCTTGCAACCTACTGCAAGCAAGGTAGCGATGACACAGGAGACACGGCAGGGAGGCATGAAGGAGATTGAATGACAATGGCCTACAGCGAATCAGGATACAGAAGACAATTAGAGGTGCAGACAGACAAGAGAGGGAAGAGATAGACACTCAATTTCCCATAATGCAGTTCTTTCAAAAGAGCCATGCTTGGCCTTTTTATTTAACTTCATAAGCACCTGCGATCAGTGGTCATCACTGCATTTTTACATATTATAGCTCTTCATGTTTTTATGTGTCCAATATTAACATTTACTGTGTAAAAATGTGATTAATAATATGTCATGGAAGTACTTTTATTTAAACACGATGAACACCTAATACTATTATGGAAGTACATTCTTCCCTAATTGTTCAGCAGCCCCGTGTCTACAATGTACAGTAGGAGCAGAGACTACTAGAAGAGGAAATGGAAGTGTTTGGTTATAACAGCATGTCACTGATATGGGAACTTAATGGATGTGACTTCTCTATGCCCAAACACTGAAAATAATGCAATATTGTGAGGGTCGATATTGACTGTTGCACCAGAAACAGAACCACTTATGACTGTGATGTCAGTGTGTTGTATTACAAATATCAATGTAACAGGATATAAAAGTCAGAGAGGAATTTTATTTAGTAATACTGTATGTTTATTATGTATTTTGTATATTGATGAGAACTACACTACACGAGAGCTGTTATTAATATTTTAGTTATCTTACCTTAGCTGTATGGGATTGTGTAGGAGTAAACAGGATGTACACACAAAATGCAGTGTCAACATATTTACAGTATATAATAGTAAGGAAATGGAAAACAGTAATCCCTTCTTTATCATGGTTAATTGAGTTCAGACCCGACCATGATAAGTGACTTTCCTCAAAGTAGGATCCTTATATCCTTACTCTCTTTGGCTCTGGGACCCCTGGTTTGCCCGTCCCATTGCACCCCAAAATGTGTGTGTGCGTGTCTGAGTTGTTTTTATGTATATATTTCATTTCATTTTCTACTGCTTAACCTCACGAGGGTCGCGGGGGGTGCTGGAGCCTATCCCAGCTGTCTTTGGGCGAGACGCGGTGTACACCCTGGACTGGTGGCCAGCCAATCACAGGGCACATACATATAGACAAACAACCATTCACACTCACATTCATACCTATGGACAATTTGGAGTCGCCAATTAACCTAGCATGTTTTTGGAATGTGGGAGGAAGCCGGAGTACCCGGAGAAAGCCCACGCATGCACGGGGAGAACATGCAAACTCCACACAGAGATGGCCGAGGGTGGAATTGAACTTGGGTCTCCTAGCTGTGAGACCTACGTGCTAACCACTCGGTCACCATGCAGCCCTATGTGTATATTGTTTGTGGTGTATATTGTGGTTGTCTGGAAGATTTAGAACGTTTTCTGTGTGGGTTATTGTGTGTAGCTACTCTATAGGAGTCCACAACTCAAAACAAAGGGTCTAAAAAATGATACACCAGAAATTAGGGTAGTTCCTACAGCTTAGCACTGAGCAGCTCCACAATGACAGGCTGCCCACTTGTGCGCTGTGCCACATGGGCATAAACTGTCCTAAAAATACACACATAGACATCAAGTGAAGCTATTTCTAGCCTTTCCTGGACAAGCCAGCTAAATGTGTAGATGTCGAGGTGGATTGAGTTACATGAGAAGCGCATAGCACTGCTGCCATGTTTCAGGTCCTCACACTTCTGCCACTCGTGCTCAGACTCAAAAACTTTTCAGAAGAGGACATACACTCGCAATCGAAACGACACAAGGTATAGTCATGTGATCAGTTCTGCATGATAATGTCATAGTATAGTGCCCGCAAGGGTCTCTTTAATTTCAGTAGATATTCAGTAGTGTGCAAACATCTTATGCGGTCATTGTTAATTTTTTTCTGACAAATAAACCACAGGGTAGCGCTGGTATTAAAATTAAGTAAGGCCTGTTTATGCAATTTTTTTCACAGTGAAGGGTCAAAGCTAATTCGCCCTAAATTGCATCAAACAGACATAACTCATATGAATATAAAATATAATGAAACCCTTCTGGAAGAAGGAAGATCTCAATTTGGGCATCTCTGTGTGGAGTTTGCATGTTCTCCCTGCACCCAAAAGCAGCTGGGATAGGCTCCAACATACGAAGAGAAGTATATAAATTGATGAACAAATTAGTGAGTTACTACACTTATTCTAAATTATGAATGGATGGAACTTGTTGCTTGTTGTTGCTGTACATTCTGACAATATCAAATTCAACAGTAGTTCTCATCTTATTTATCAGCATGCTGGCAGTCAAAATGTTCTTTGTCCCCATGGCAGGTTACTTTTACTATTATTTTTATGAAGTATACAGGGCAGGTGAAACAGACTAGTTTATTACATACAATACTTTTCTGTATTACCAGATGGAGATGCTCGATGTGTTGATAATCGGGAGTGGGCCTCACGCCTTGACCCTGGCAACCCTCCTATCCAGCTCAGACTCAGATCTTGGGCAGGAAATAAATCCTACCACATCTTACAAGGAACCTCCAAAATTGGAACTAAAAATGGAAACCCATCACAGACAACACAAAACAAAGAGAAAAGTAACACATGGTACAGTATGCTACTATTAATTACAAGTAGTTTTCCTAAATTGGAAGCAAGGTTATGTGGTTAGCAAGTCCTACAGCTAAGAGATTCTGGAATCAAACCACCTTTTTATTTTTTAGGAGGCCCAACACCGGAGGAGCGTATAGCAAAGTCCACGCTAACAGACGGTGCCATCAAGTCGCCAATCAGTTTCCAGGTAGTTGACACCTATGGAGAGTGGACGTCTTTGTGGAGAAGTCAGTTCATAGCACTCAACATCCCTCACCTGCGCTCACACACACTGGTGCACACAGACCCTGTCAACAAGGTAGAAAGACACAAACCCTGGTATTAACACAAGCAAGGTATAATATCTAACAATTTATTGTGTGTGTTTTTATTCAGAAAGCGTTGCAGGAGTTTGTTTTGAAGCACAATCGTTCAGCAGAACTTCATCGTCTTCCAGACCAGATGTTCATTCTGGATGAGAACGCTTTTTTCAATGACATGCGACTTGGCAAGAAGGATAGAAAACGACTGAACATCAAATCAACACTCAAGAAGAGTGTGTGCTTTAGTCTGCCAGGAGCAAAACTAAGTGCGGATTTCTTTAAAGATCAGGTTGGACTGTAAAATACAATGTGTGCGTGATTGTGTGTGTGTGTGTGTCTTCAGCATGACATGTTGATATGAGAATCAGGTTAATAAACAAAGACGTAAGCATGCAACAGTTTGAACTGCTTTCTGCTTCATTGTGGAATGTGATGACCATTTGATCCTACATTCATTTGTATTACTTGTTATTGTCAAATGGGAACAAATGGAAGGTGTTGGAATTGAACAGCCTTTGTCCTTAAATATTCAGTCACAATACTGAATGGAAAGGTCGTAAAGCATGTGAGACATGCAATAAGTCACTAATTGTGTGTGTGTGTGTGTGTGTGTGTGTGCTTACAGCTTGTTGTGTTCACTGCTGTCATCATAGTGTTGGCCATCATGCAAAAGTACTATGTAATTTTCATTTAGGGTCATAAGTATTTGGACAGTTACAACTACAATTAGGCCGAGTGATTAGCGCGCAGGGCACACAGCTAGGAGACCTGCGTTTGATTCCACCCTCTGCCATCTCTGTGTGGAGTTTGCATGTTCTCCCCGTGCATGCGTGGGTTTTCTCCGGGTACTCCGGTTTCTTCCCACATTCCAAAAACATGCTAGGTTAATTGGTGATTCCAAATTGTCCATAGGTATGAATGTGAGTGTGAATGGTTGTTTGTCTATATGTGCCCTGTGATTGGCTGGCGACCAGTCCAGGGTGTACCCCGCCTCCCACCCGAAGACAGCTGGGATAGACTCCAGCACCCCCGCGACCCTCGTGAGGATAAGCGGTAGAGAATGAATGAATGAATGAATGAATGAATGAATGAATGAATGAATGAATGAATGAATGAATAAATGAACAATCAAGTAAATCCCAACGGTCTAAAACTGCATGAAACTCTACACTTTAACCACCAATTAAATGTGGTGAATAAAGGCAAAATCCTAAAAACCCTCTTACTGTCCAAATACTACTAGGCCAACTAATTAAGAAAACACTTGTTTTACCTGATACTTATGTACAAACAGGTGGCGAGATACAACTTGGACAAGGTGCTTGTAAAGGGAAATGTTACACACATCACTCCTGTGACTGAAGACATGGAAACGACTGCAGAGCATAGGACAGAAGACGGTGAAGTTTTCAGAGTTATTTCCAAAAAAGGAAGTGGAACGAGAAGGGTGAAGCATTTCGAAGTCCAAATTCAAGATGGCGTCATACTAAAAGCTCAACGGGTTGTCATGGCAACAGGCCCTACTCGGGCCCAGATGGCAAACATTCCATTGTGGGTTACAAATATGGAGGAGAATTATCCAGAGGGGCGCTTGCAACACACTGTGCACCTGATGCACTATTTGTCAACTCAGCAAGACACGGATTATGAGGGAGAAGGTCTCCTCAAACAAGGTAAAAATATTGATTTACAATGATGCAACATTTTGTTAAGTCACATATGCAATAATTTACTTTTGCTTGTGTTTTGGTGGCTACATCTTAAAAATATTGCATGCTAATTTGTGTCAAGGCTCGTGTATCGTGTGTGAGGCAGGCCAGAGAGTAATGGTAGTCGGTGGAGGTCTAACCAGTGCTCATGTGGTCTCAATTGCACTACAGCAGGGCGCCAGTCATGTGACATGGGTCATGAGGAAACACCTCCAGGTCCACTGAGATAAATCAATACTGTATATTTTAAACTCTTTTATGACATTTTTATTATCTTTTCAGTTAAAGCAGTTTGATGTGGGGGATGTAGAGGGCCTGGTGGGTCGGTATTCCCACGTGGAGCACGGCATCAAAATGGATGGCCAGGCCCACTTGAGACAGTTCTACAATGAAAGGAGCGTTCACAAACGACTGGCTATGATTCGACAGGCAAGGAAAGGAGGTGCCGTCACCCCAGAAGCTTACATCCACCTCAAGCCTTTTATTTTGAAAGGGCAGGTGGTTGTGAAGTCATACAGTCAGGTAAAAGTGCATGACCACTGTATTGATTGGATTAGAACATGAATTTATCCAAAATGTATGGGTGAGATGTGGAATGGACTAACTTTTAAAGGGTTTGTTTGTATTTTTTGATGTTAAAGAATTGGCATGACATTCCCATCAGCAGTGTAATCCATCAATGGTGACTTACCCCACCCTACCCCATAGGCTTGACCAAGTCTCCATTTGGGGTAGCACGCGAATAGCACTGGTACGAGGTGTGTTTAGCAACATTGCGTCATTTTATTTTATTTTTCTTTGAAAATGGCTGGTCACAAACCACCAGTTGACAGTCACTGATATAGAGAATCTTTGACTAGTCGTAGGTCCTTAGAAACAACAAGTGTTCCTGTCATATAAAGGATCTTCGACAAGTATAAGCAACATGTTTGCATTGAGATTATTTAAGTGAAGAGAGAAGGATATTACTTACTTTTTTAAATTGATCAAGAGACAATGTTCAGAAATCATGTGTGACCAGGTGAATGAAGCCAGCTGGTGCTATAGGAAGCAGGCCTGGAGCTTGTCCCTCAGCAATGGAGAGCACTGGACAGGAGATATGATTTGGTTGGCCACTGGATGTAAACTTGACGTGCAACAAGACCCTTTGCTTTCTGAAGTCATGAAGAAATTCCCTATCCAGGTGAGGCTGGGGTAAACGTGAAGTGCTTGAAGTAATCCTAAAAATGACAACAATGGAAATGTGTTCCCATAAAGGTGCTGGATGGCTGGCCGTGTATTTCCGAGAGTTTACAGTGGGCAGACGGGTGCCCCCTCTACCTGATGGGGCAGTACACAGCTCTTCAAGTAAGGTTTTTGTGTGTAGAAGACTGAATACAATTACTTTACATGACAGATCATTCATGTGCTGTCTTCCTCTTGCACGTCTCCACAGATCGGACCTCATGCAGTAAACCTGGCAGGTGGACAGGCAGCCAGTATGAGAATAGCCAAGGACATCCAGCGTCATCACAACAAAAACACCATAGACGCAACTGAACGGAGTGCAGGGAGATGCACAACTGAAGAATATATTCAACAAATGCAAGGCCTTTTATGGCTCTAACTGCAACAAATATATGTACAAGCATGTTGAGCATTAGGTGGGAGAAGTGACATTGAAGTGGTATAGAAGATGGATGTTAATAAAATCCTAAATATTGCTGGTGATGCAAGGACACTAATGGTGTATCGTAAAAAGCGAAATCCTGCTTTATCCTGCTGTCTCAGTCAGATCTGTCTCAAGCAATTAGCAATGTTTTATGGGGGTTGAACATGTGAAATATGGTGGCAGAGAGTCCACATTTAATAAAACAAAACCAAGCTACAGTATATAATGTAGCAAAACACATTGATGTGTGATATATTTTCTTTTCATGAATGGATTGAGGGCTGCACGGCGGTCGAGTGGTTAGGGCGCAGACCTCACAGCTAGAAGACCAGGGTTCAATTCCACCCTGGGCCATCTCTGTGTGGAGTTTGCATGTTCTCCCCATGCATGCGTGGGTTTTCTCCAGGTTTCCTCCCACATTCCAAAAACATGTTAGGTCTCCAAATTGTCCATAGGCATGAATGTGAGTGTGAATGGTTGTTTGTCGATATGTGCCCTGTGATTGGCTGGCGACCAGTCCAGGGTGTACCCCGCCTCTCACCCAAAGACAGCTGGGATAGGCTCCAGCACCCCCCCAACCCTCGTGAGGAAAAGCGGTAGAAAATAAATGAATGAATGAATTATTGAATTCTCCACCACGGCAAACTCCCACCACAATAATATACTGCCAAACGATACATTTTACATTACCTGTTATTATGTTTGTAAAGGTAAATTCATTGATACTCTGATATTGAATCGCATTACATTGTAAAGGAGTGACTAACGTGTGGCTGCGTGGTATAGAGAATCGCTGAACAGATTCTGTACAGTTATTTGAAATTCCATTAAACCTGCTTTATATGCAGATGCTTTCTTTTTATATTGACAGTCCCTTCTAAGTGGAGGCTAAGGCATTAATTCAGATGAGTCATTTAGCCACGCCCCCAAGAGGAGCTTCCGCATTGTCATCCTCAGCGACTGGACAAACTACTACAACCACACGTTGAAAACAACACAAACAATCATCAGCACCCCTTGTCTCACAACTGTAAAGGTATGTAAAGTGTATCCAAAAACAGACATTATTTCCGTGACTACAAATGTGGACGCTAGTTATATACTGGATATGACTTCGCTTGGGATAATAAGTAATAGTACTGTATAGTAATAAGGACAAGGCAATGTTGAAAGATAAACACGTTTAACGCTTTATGGCTTCCAAATTGACTGACGGTTGATTAACAACCGTATTTTAACAAAAAGCAGTATTTGCTTGCAGCACAGTGATGACGTACGTATCAGCTGACGTCTCGGCTCTTTCGAGCAACGACGAGCCACCAGATTTAATGATTTATTTAGCGTATCATTGTAAATAAATGTGTACTACTATATTTTACTATTTATTACAAATTAAGCTCAGTTACAATGCGCAAAAAGCTTAAATTGAATAGGAAGTCGGTTCTCTGCCCCGCAGTGCATCCTGGGGAATGTATTTTTCCTATAAGGTTGACACATTCTGCCAAAAATGACAGTTTTCTTCTTTTGTTTCAGTGTATTTGGATTTTTTCCATATATAAAGGTTACTTACAAATAATATTTTGTAACTACACAGATATTTTCAGCACAATGAATGTGAGAAAGGTGGAAAAAGCTGTTCTGAGTGTGGAGCAGTCTGAGGGTGTTGGTGCTCGTGTCCGCAGAAGCATTGGTAGAAAGGAGGTATGGCATGTGGCTAGTATGGCTACCTATTTCATTTTTTTTAAAGGGACCTATTGTGCTTTTTCTAATTATCTGACCTATAAATGTAGTTAGAATGTTGTATTCTCATGTTAAACAATGCCAATGTTTCAGATAATGAGGATTACGCATTTGGAAGTGAGACCAGAAGTTTGGGATGGCTCAAAATGCTCAGTTTCAAAAACTGTGGTAAAACTGACCCTTTGTGACGTCACAGAGGGTCGCACTTCCTCATATACAAACTCTCTGACCTCCTCCAAGCTCTGCTTCCTCCGCCCTCCCCCAAGCTCTGCTACTCTGTTTACGAAACAAGCCCAGGCAGAAGTTATTGTATTTGGTCATTCCAAGCAACAGAAAAATATTTTCATCTGTACAGCATTTCACACGCGCTCTCGCCGGGAAAGGTGCCCTCACGTCCGGCTCCTGAGCTCCACCATACCAACGGTGCCTCTGACAAAATGTGTCCCACAATGCGTGCTCTTCCTCGGGCAGGCAAGGTTGCCACACGTCTGGCTTCTCCTGAGTTCCACAGCACCAGCGGTGCTACGTTACCACTATGACATCATAAACTGCAAGTCAGGGGTCTGCAGCCAATAGATCATGAGCTGCCAGTAGCTCCTAAACACTTTTCAATTAGCTCTCCAAAGATTAATTCATTTATTATCAACTCCTATACCCACCATATTAGGGTTTGTTTGTAGTTAAGAAGCACTTTGGGCGTGTGACCAGAGTGGCTGTGGGTGGAATAAATTAAAACAGACCATTTTGGCGGTAAGCACAAATCCAAGGAAATGCAGCTGGAATAGGTGCAGATTCTGGAAGATCTACATATATAGCTTTGTGTGCTGGTTATTGTGTGTAGCTGCTCTATTAGAGTCTACAACTCAATACAAAGGGTTGAAAAATTAGCATAATAGGTCCCCTTTAACAAATATTTCCACTCCAATGTATATTTTAATTTTAATTCTTTGTAAATTACACTCCACAGACAAAGTTTTTGAAAAATGTTTCTTTCAGCTGCAGACCCTGGATCCATTTCTGATGTTGGATGAGTTTCGAGTGAGCAAGCCAGCAGGGTTTCCAGACCACCCTCACAGAGGATTTGAAACGGTGGGAATATTTAAGTTCATACATTTAAAATGGTTTAAATGTATCTTATCAAGTCTCTAAACTCATTTAAAAGAACTTGATTTAATTTGATATCTGGTGCTGTAATGCGGCATACTTCTGCCTTTCATGGTTAAAGGACATCGGTTTGATTCACAGCCAGTGTTGCGTCAGCAAGGCTATCCGGTGATGACTCTCTGTGGTACTGTAGACAGAAAAGAAAATGGAAGGAAAAAGATTTCATTTAAACATTCATTCCTTCATTTTGTATGCTGCTTAATCCTCATTAGGCTCACAGTGATATGCCTACATGTATAATTATATAATTATAACCCTAACCCTAACCCTAACCCTAACCCTAACCCTAACCCAATGGTTGTGTGTGCCAAGCAATAAAGCACATCACACTAAATGTGTTCCATAAGTGCCAAAACCCTAACCTAACCCTACCTCTAACCCTAACCCTAACCCTAACCCTTAACCTAACCCTAATTCTAACCCTAACCCTAACCCTAACTGTAACCCTAACCCTAGCCCTTCTTCTCTGAGGGAGTGGAGTGTTTTTTTGGACGTGGCACACATGTGCCATATATGCGTATATATACGTTATCTGACTTTAGGCGAGAGGCAGGGTCGCCAGTCAATCGCAGGGCACATATACTGTAGACAAACAACATTCATACTTACCAATTAACCTAACATGCATGGCTTTGGACATGTGGGAGTACCTGGAGAAAACCTACATACAGGGAGAACATGCAAACTCCACACAGAGGTGTCCAATGGAGATTCAAACCCAGATCTTCCAGATCTCCTGACTATGTGGCCGACATGTTTGTTTATTTATTTATTTGCTCAGGGCAGTTCATAGTAATGAACGTATGAGCAAAAGCATAACATTAAATATGCCGGAATTAGCTGCAATAGTTACATTTAATCTCTTGTCCTAAGGCAGGTACCATAAAACACATAGATGTTTTTGGAATGTGGAAGGAAACCGGAGTACCTGGCGAAAACCCACGCATGCACGGGGAGAACATGCAAACTCCACACAGAGATGGCCGAGGGTGGAATTGAACCCTGGTCTCCTAGCTGTGAGGTCTGCGCGCTAACCACTTGTCCACCGTGCAGCCCATTCCAAAAACGGTTAATTGGCGACTCCAAATTGTCCATAGGTATGAATGTGAGTGTGAATGGTTGTTTGTCTATATGTGCCCTGTGATTGGCTGGCGACCAGTCCGGGGTGTACACCGCCTCTTGCCCGAAGACAGCTGGGATAGGCTCCAGCATACTAATCAGTGACCAAACTATCGAAGCTGGTATTTACTTTTAAATGCACAAGTTAGAAAAAAGTGACAACAGTTTTGTGCTCTGTAAAGACATCTAGTATATCAATCCAGAAACCAGAAATACATTTTGGAAGTATTTTATTTGGCAGATCTAATCTCCTCGTGTGGGTGTGCGGAACTATTCTGCACTCCCAGCATGCAGCTCTGCAGGTGTGTTTGCTCACACTCAGATGACTTCTGCAATGATACAGCTGTGGTGAAAGATCACAGGCAGCTCGCGGCAGGAAGCTGAGCTCTCCTCCCTCATACAAAGATGTTCCTTATTTATTTCCTGACCCTGAACTCAGAACTTCTCTTCCCGGCCAGCTTGACCACTGGGGTGGACAAAATAAATGTGTACAGTTTATGCATGAATAATAGCTGGAACTCAATATTTCATTTATTGTGGTTAACCCCACACATTTTGCTGTGTGTTACGGTGATGTCCTGTTGTTTCATGGTTGGAAATTTACAAATAAATGGAATTAGACATTGGACCTTTTAGGCTAATTGAGGTAGGTCAGGGTTTTGTATTGCATCATTTTATCAGTTCATTCGTTTTTGTGGCAAACTGTTTCATGTTGAACTTATAAAGCCATAGAAGCAATAAACATTTGGTATAATTTTAGAAATTCATTTAACATATATTTTGGTTACCGAGTGGTTAGTGCGCAGGCCACACAGCCCGGGGACCCGAGTTCGATTCCCCCTTCAGGCATCTCTGTGTGGAGTTTGCATGTTCTCCACGTGCATGCGTGGGTTTTCTCCGGGTACTCCGGTTTCCTCCCACATTCCAAAAACATGCTAGGTTAATTGCCGACTCCAAATTGTCCATAGGTATGAATGTGAGTGTGAATGGGTGTTTGTCTATATGTGCCCTGTGATTGGCTGGCGACCAGTCCAGGGTGTACCACGACTCTCGTCCACAGCTGAGATAGGTTCCAGCACGCCCTCGACCCTATTGAGAATAAGCAGTACAGAAAATAAATGGATATATTTTGGTTATAAATAGGCAACACAAAATTTGATTACATTAGACTGTGTGATGCTCACACAAACACTATATTGCGATACTAAACCCACAGTATTACCCACAGTAGCTACTATTTGTTATTGGGTTTTTTCGCTAGTGATGCAGGATGTTTTATCTCGCTGAGCGCTCTTGTTCTTGCAACTATATTATATATGAGGAAGTTAAGCGTGTTTGCTTCAACATTTTCCATATTGTCTTCTACTTTACTATGTTGTTCCACAAGCAGGTAACATACGTGTTGGAAGGCATCATAGGTCATGAAGACTTCTGTGGACATTCAGGGAGACTCCAACCCGGGGATCTGCAAGTACTTCAAAACTTTTTATTTATGTTTTATTATCTGTTTACAATGCCACATGTCGGTTAGGGACATACTGTATAACATAACATACATTTTTTTCAACTCGCCCCCCCCAAAAAAAACAACCACAGGAGCATTGCAATTTGGACAGTGCCTTAGATTTGGAAACTATCCTTTTGTGTGTGCTTGTCCAGTGGATGACTGCAGGACGGGGTGTGGTTCATGCAGAGATGCCCATGTCTGAGGGTCCCTTGGTGGGTTTGCAGCTATGGGTGAACCTATCCAGGCGGGACAAGATGGTAGAACCAGCCTACCAAGAGCTTCGGAGCTCTGAAATCCCTAAACCATCCCATGGTGGCGTCACTGTGGCAGTGATATCTGGAGAAGCCCTAGGAGCAAATGTATGTTCGTATGTGTGTTGCTAACATTCTGACTTATTTGTTAATATATGTTGTTTTACAGTCTAAGATCTTCACAAGAACACCAACGATGTACCTGCACTTTGTGCTGCAGACAGGAGCTCAGCATGTGCAGCCAGTCCCTTTAGGTAAGTAAGGATAGGTTTCAATTCTTAGACACAGCGAAACCTCAACTTGGACATAATTTGTGTCCTAATTAAGCAATACTGTTGTCTACATTACATTTGTCAATCCACACAAGTATCATATCATTGGAGTTGCACATTACTTACAGACATTTAGTCCCAATGCAGAAGAAGTGTATTACAAAGGATTCTGTAACAAAAAGCATCTGGTATCTTCTGCATTATTCGAATTGCGTGACAAGCTTGACACAATGAATTATTGCGGCCTCTGCATGTCGACAAAAAAGTAACCACCACCCCACTTAAACTTAAAAGACAACTGCACAATCCTTATGTGAAACATGAACACATACTGTATTTCTTTCCCTTTTCTGTACATTATAACGAGAGAAAACAAGTAAGCATGAGCTAGCTAACAATGCACGTCATTGGGTCCTACCTATTTTCACTCACCGTGTCTGGAGTTGCGAATAGACATTTCCCACCACAATCAGTGGGTCTACCTGAGTTCTTAAAACACTGGTAGTCTTTCGAAAAACCCTAAAATGCTAAAACTACTTACCATTCAGAGTCTTCAAGTAACATCTTTTCTTGGGAAACTTCAGATTGTCCAGTGTCTACTTCTGGATCGGAATTGGGATCCAACACATATGGCTGTATGTTAAGTGGACTTTGAAAAAGAAATTAAATTGCCATTTATTATCAACTCCATAAAGTTGGGTTTATAGGACTTTACCAGCTATCCAGAAGTCCTTGTGAGCACTTGGGAGTGTGACCAACCACAGTGGAGTGGGCGTTTTTGGAGGCAGGCTACGGGTGGAATAAATTAAAACAGACCGTTTTTGCAGAAGCATGAAATCCAAAGAAATACAGTTGGAATAGGCACAGATTCTGGAAGATCTAGAAAGGTTTCTGTGCTGGTCATCATGTGTGGCTGTTCTATAGGAGTCCACAACTCAATACAAAGGCCTGAAAAATTAGCATAATAGGTTAAAAACAACTTAGGTAGACACATCGATTGTGGTCAAACAGGCTATTAGCAACTCCAGACATCGGTGAGCTTGTAATTTGAATGCAGGCAAGATGCTAACTGTATGCTCACTCTATAATGCTACACAGACAACCACTTACTTACACAAAATAAACACAGTTAGGACACTGATAAATTGTTGTTTACAGCTTGCGCTTTTGACTGCAAGTAATGTTGGAAAGGCATCAGACTTCAACAACAGTTTGGCAGATAGTCCAGCTGCGCCAAAACAGTTCCTATAATTTTCTCTCCTCCATCTGCAACTGTATGTTAGCAGTTCTTCAAACCTGAACAAATATTTATATTAGCGCTAGCACCATGCTAACACAGTGAAATCAAACCAGTGAAACAATATAGCAGAGCGGGTGGAAGACAACCATGCAGCTTGTATCCGGAATGCCCATGTAAGGAAGTCCAGTTCACTGTGATGTCACAGGGAGCCACTGTTAGAAAAAGCTCTCTGAAACCGAGCGTTCAGAGACAACCCAAACTTCTTTCAGGGCTCACTTCCAAATGTGCAAACCTCATTATCTGGAACTTTGGCATCGTTTAACACGAGAATACAACATTCGATCAACATTTATATAGGTCATAAAAGTCGAAAAGCATCATCGGTTTAAAGGCAGCACATGTTGCATGTTTTATCAATTCTTTGACTATCAAAATAGTCTTTGACTTTGATGATTTTGAGAGAATGATCATTCCATTGTTAGATATCAAAGGTGTACCACATCAATAAATGTACGTATGTTTCACAGGATGGACTGCCTTCATTTACACTCTATCAGGATCCATTCATGCTGGTGAGTTGTATGTTTACATTCACAGTGAGCCTAGTTTTATAGTTGCAGTTTTACAGTAACTAGGATTTCTAGCGCTATGTTATGAAGAAAATGTTTTTTTTTTCATGTGTGATCACTTGTAAGTGATGGACAGGGGAGTTTCATGGTCAAATTTGATCAACAAGTGGGGTTTGTGGCATAGAGATCACTTATGGTGCATGACAAAGCTTAGGAGAGTTTAAAAAAAACAATGAAGGAAAAGTAATACCGTCAAGCTTAAAATAAAACATGAAAACCTAGATTAAGATCAGACACAAATGGCCAATGTTAACATTCTTTGCTTGGATACATGCCATCCCAATCACGCTCTGTCTCCCTCCATTTGCTTCCTGATGGTAAATACTTGATACAAATATTTCTGTGATGTCAGTCCAAACTCCCACATGTCCTACTTTGAAACTTCAGAAATGGCGCTGATGCCCTGCCCACCCCCACCTTGTGTTTAGATTTTCAACGTGACATTTTACCCAGCATCAGCAACTTTTCAGTCATCCTCATTCACATTGATTTTGCCATTAAACAATGACATATGGCGGCAAATACATTATGCATATACATTATGGCTTCATATCAAACATACCGCCTGATAATTTTAACAAAACAATGCTGTACTAGTCTTACCGTTGGACTACAAGAAAAGCTTCCAGCTCATTGAGTTTTGTGTGAGAGGAAACCCTTTTAGACAGGAAGCTTATACACAAAATCTGTTTATTTTTACACAGACATTCTAATTAATCTTCTCACAAAATGTCATAAAGGTTTTACTAGTGACTAGAAAAAAAAATAGAAAATTACAGTCAGATGCATTACTTACCACAACAATGAACATTTGAATTTAGTAAGTTGACTTAGTTCCGGGGGTGTCCAAACACACAAGGCTGCATACTGAATAATCAAATGATGCCAACCCCAAGTGGATATGCAGATGTTTTTTTTTATATTTAAAGGAAAAACAGCCTGAATTTCAGATTTGTTTTATCAGTGACTAAACAAATTATTACTATGAACTTTTTCTACTCACATTTCACTTTTTGCTGTTTTTTTTCATATTCATTCATTTTTTTCTTGCAATATTCTGATTCTATTCTCATTATTTTGACTTTTTCTATACAATGCATGCTGGAGCCTATCCCAGGGAGGTGGGGTACACTGTGGACTGGTCAGCAGCCAATCACAGAGCATATATAGACAAACAACCATTCACACTCACATTCATACCTATGGACAATTTGGAGTCGCCAATTAGCCTAGCATGTTTTTGGAATGTGGGAGGAAACCGGAGTATCCGGAGAAAACCCACATGCAAACTCCACACAGAAATGGCAGACGGTGGAATCGAACTCGGTTACGCACCATGCAGCCTATTTTGTCTTTATTATCATAATTTTTATTATCATAATTTTCCAAAAATTCAACTTTATTCTTTTCAGATTCATCAAATGTCTCCATGTCATGACACGACTTTCTTAATATCTACTCTCTTTATTCTTTTGTGCCTTTTTTCTCTTTAGCTGTATTTTCATTCATAATTATGTTTTTAAAATGTACCAAGGGTCAATAAAACAAATTGCCGTAAATGGCCCCCAATTCAGACTTTGGACACCCCCTGACTTAGTTGTACATATGTGTATGTTAGGTAGTAATGTAATTACTGGACTCTTTTTCAGGCTCTGTTGAGGAGCAGCAGAAGTTTGAGCCTCATCACACCGTGGTGTTTGGAGATGGAGATTGTGTCAGATTTGAAAACAAGGTGATATCACATTATTGCATTTTTAATGTACTTATCCAGTGACAATGAACAGTATCATATTAATATTTGAATGGTGTGTCACTCTATAGATTTGTCTCTAAGCTCACTACGACTACCTCCCTGGCCTTCATTATGTTAAAATTAGCATCATAGTTCTTCTCTTTTGTTGGCTATCTATGAACCACTTTAGGTCTCTGCCTCGGCTGCATCTCTGATGGTCACTGCTATTTGGTGCTATGTGTTGGTTTGCATATGTAAATCTAAACACTATGTGTCCTACTCAATTCACTTCATTTTTCATTCAGGGACCTGAAGTTTGCACTTTTGTGCTGATAGCTGGAGAACCCATCAAAGAGCCTGTGGTTAAACATGGTAAGTTCGTGAACATTATTCTCATGCAGGTAAAAAAAAAAACAACAATATTTAAAGCTTTGTGTTTGCACTTCAGGTCCGTTTGTAATGACCACACACGAAGAAATCAATGAGGCTATCAACGATTACAGAAATGCTATTAACGGCTTTGAACAAGCCTTAAACTGGAGATCAAAGATCAGAGACTGTTGCTGACCACCATTATGTTATTTTTACACTAAACCCTACACTAAACTTGATAGCTGCTTGACATATTTATATAACTTATTTTTTATTTCAAACATATATAATATAGAATGCGTTTTATCGCCTGTTCGACAGCAGCACACAACGTGATGATTCCAACATTTTGCTTCTGTTTGTAGAACGCAAACATTGTAGCAGTGGCATCATTTATACATATTTTAAGGGGACTGAAGCCTTCCTAAAATATTCTATTTATTCTAAATAATTGTAATGTTAATGTTTTCTCTCACATCCTATGCATCTCTTGGGGGCTAAGCCTCCCCTGTCCTTAAAAGCTCATTATGCCTCTTCATTGTCACATTTCTGGATGTTCTTGTTTAGGCCTTTTAAAAAATAAATATGTTGAAATAAATCACTGCAATGTCTACAGATGTATGTGCTTTTGTAGTGAAAAATAATTTGTATTTTGCTGCATGCACATGGTTGATGCCATGACAAAGAAAAACAAACTAATACAGGCATGAAGTATCATTTCTGTGCATTAAAATGTGTTTGTAACACACACCAGCGATTTCAAACATGTATGTGACAAAAAATGTGACAAAAATAAAAAAATAAAAATTTTTTAAATAATACATTTTAAAAAATATATAAAAAAACTTAAACTATATTAGGAAAGCAGGAAGTGAACAAATGTAACAGTTAGTGATTGTAAAAGTGCCAGATGGAGGGGTAGGATTTAGTAAGCTTTGCTTCTTCCTAGGCGGCATGTCGGTCTAGTGGTTAGCGCACAGACCTCACAGCTAGGAGACCAGGGTTCAATTCCACCCTCGACACCCTCTGTGTGGAGTTTGCATGTTCTCTCCGGTTTTCTCCGGGTACTCCGGTTTCCTCCCACGTTCCAAAAAACATGCTAGGTTAATTGGCGACTCTAAATTGTCCATAGGTATGAATGTGAGTGTGAATGGTTGTTTGTCTATATGTGCCCTGTGATTGGCTGGCGACCAGTCCAGGGTGTACCCCGCCTCTCGCCCGAAGACAGCTGGGATAGGCTCCAGCACTCCCCCACGACCCTCGTAAGGAAAAAGCGGTAGAAAATGAATGAATGAATTAATGTTTCTTCCTACTCTGATGCATGTTCAACTGAAATAAAACCATTACCATAAACACAATTGTGGAGTGGCCTTTTAATGTGGCCAGCCTAAGGCACACCTGTGTAATCAGCACGCCGACCCTGTGAGGTGGCCGGATTATCTCTGCAAAGTAGAAGTACTCAATAACACAGATTTGTGAACAATTTTTAGAGAGGTAGGCGTTTTGTGTACATAGAAAAGGTTTTAGATGTTTGAGTTCATTTCATGAAAGATGAGAGCAAAACCAAAAATGTTGTGTTTATACATTTGTCAAGTTTGTAATGGATTCTTTGACACATGCACCATCTACAAAGTTTCATCAGTCAGTGTAGCAGGGTTTTTTTTATTAATAATACTGTTAATTGTACTGTACTTTTCACTTTCTGTCTTATCAGGGGTCACCACATACTGCTAAAGGTCATCTTCCTTTGGGATTCCTAATGAATTGTCCAGTGAGTGTATTTCCTCCAGCATGTTTATTTATTTCAAGCGGGGAGGGGTGTCCCATCTGTGGGACATGGGCGGTGCTGCTTACTTGTTTCCCCTCACATGTAACCGAGGTCTGGATCACATTTAAAACACATGTCAGTGATCTACGCACGTGTGCTTTCACAACTCCAGAGGAAAATACATGACGACTGGATTTTAACTAGCAAGTGAAATGAGATAAGAAGGTGTGAGGATCCGCAGCAGTGGACAAGATTTCGATGTCACTTTCTATTCACAGATAGATGAGAGGGAACAGACTTTTGCTTACTCCATTTGGACAAAAGAGAGAGTGTTGGTAAGAAGCCTTCAAGGGAGTCTTTGATTTTTATGAGGCCATTTTCAGCTACTACCTTGTTGCCTCGTTATTCAAGCGGACACTTGAGGTTCTGCATCAAAGCTTCACAAGTTCGAGGTTCCAAGTTTTAAAGCCCCTACATTTGGCTGGCGGGTGTCTGGGGCTGCTGCGACAGGTTACGTCTGGCGCACACACACACGCACGCACGCACGCAGCGTCCTGTACAGCTGTTAAAGGTTGAGGGTTTATGTAGGACTTACCCCGAGGAGGTCAGCTGGTCTGGCAGTCAGACAGGCAAGACATCTGTGAAAAGAGGACAAGTTCATACTGTACTTCTCAGAGTCAAGAGCTGAGCCGAGGGATGCCGATGAAGATCAAACAGACTCTTTGTAGAACCTCCTGCTTGGTGACTCTGCTGGTGGAGCTCAGCTGGATCAATGGGAGCCTCGGCCTGCACAGAGAGGGAGGAAGTAGAGTAAGTGACATGCATACGTCTGTGGTCTTAGCAAGCTTGTGAACAATTCTGAATTGAATTGAGAATGTCGTTCAAATTCAACTCCAATGAATCTGAAATGAAATTGAATTGTTGTGAACAGACAGTAGCATTGAAATTCAGATTTGATTTGAAGGAATTAAAGTTTTTTTTAATCAAGTTTTACAGTAAAAATCCATATGTGACTGTTTTAGTGTACATATTTCATTGAAATATAATAGTGTGAACCTCATGTAGACACTATATTTTCAATAAACTGTAACTTTGAAATTATGGAAAATGATGGAAAATACTTGATTTCCCAGAATGTTTATCCAAGTATTAAAACCGGGGAGAATTTTGTGTTTCATTTTAGTGTTTGTAAAAATTTTATTAATAAACCTTTGTTGAATGTGACAAATACTCCGTTATTTCTTACTTGGTTAATTTAATTTAAGGAATTGCAATGAATGCAGTTGCACTTCCAGTAATTCCAAATCCACATTTCAATTCAATTTAAATTCCAAATTTTGTACAAACCTCATCCACTTTTTTCATAGATCTGCACTTGTCCAATGTAATAGAGGACATATATATATATATATATATATATATATATATATATATATATATATATTTATATATTTATATACATGTATATACAACAGCATAACATTAAGGAGTGTGGGAGGATACAAAGTGTTAGCAATATTAGCTTAGCTATGCGAGTCACGTTACTAACCTTACCGTCATTTTAGCCGGTTATTATACTTGTCTATTTGCTGAAGAAAATGATCAAACTTTACAGCTCCCGTCTGGAGTGGATTGAAATTTAGCGGAACTCCAGGCTTTATTTTACAATGAGTCGCACGGTGAGTGTGTACACGGGTTATTGTTCGGGTCAGATAGTATCATATTCATGAGGAAGGAAGTTTGTCCTTAAATAAATAAAAACCCAAAACTGCAAATGTGACTGTTTAAGGGCATGGTAAGGTCTCACTCCGATCATGCCGTTGTTCTATGGAACAAACAGAGCAATGTACTGCAACCAATTCACAGAGTGAATCCTTTTCCTGCTTGTTTGGAGGAGAAAGATGAGAAAAAAATACATGCATGCACATGGTAATATACAGAGACCTGCTAAATTGTCAAATTCATTTATTTATTCATTCATTTACTTATCATCCCAGGTGAGGAATAAAAACCTGAAACTTCAAAAATGACCATTTAAACCTAATCATAGATTATGATAATAGACAAGAGCTCACGCTTACAGGTCTTAAATAGGCTGTAGGAACTAGGGATTCCATCCATGTTGTTTTCCTTGATCTCATTATTTGAGTCTCCCAGGCACATGCTGTTTTACTTCCCCCTTTCATAGCTCCCCTTCAAATATCGTCATCACAATCTCTGGAGCTGTTTCTCATTAGCCACTCTCCTCTGGTGGAAGCTGCAAAGTGTAACCCCCTAATTGTTTCTCCTGTAAGTGGCTAAATCCACCAGCACAAACAATGTTTTTTTATTTATGTTATTGTACCTTCACCTTGGTGTTATACTGTCAGCACTATTTTTGAGTTAATAAAAAGATGACAAAAAGTGTTGTGTGCAGGTAATGAAGCAATGGGAGAGGAAGGTGCGCTCAGCCTCCAGCCTTGATGAGTTGCTCAGACTCGCAGACTTCCCCGACTGGAAGTTGTGGAAGTGTCGCATGAGACTGCAGCAGTCTGAGACTCTTTTCTCGCCACCTTTGGTGGGCTCCCACCGCTCCACCCGTTACGCTGCAGAGTCTTACAGCCTGGAGATACTGAAAGGTTGTGCACGACAGCTCATGTCCAGTTTGACTGTGCATGGTTTGTATTTCATTCAATGGTTTGTCTTTTATTCATTGCAGCCATAGATGAGGAGTGGCAGAGGACACAGTGCATGCCCAGAGAGACTTGTGTGGATGTGGCCAAAGAGCTGGGAACGGACCCATCTATGTTCTTCAAGCCACCTTGTGTGTCTGTTCACAGGTTGGTTTAACAAAAAGGTCACATTCACAACATAAACCGGGTATTCGCCGTTAATGTGAAAATACTCAGGTCAAGAAAGTTGAAGGTTGCGGTCAAACATGTCAACACACAAACACAATTTATCACCTCCGAACATGGTACTGATTCTTTTTTGGTGCCATTTGCCCTCGACCTTCAGGGTCCTTCAGGGACAGTCTTTTCATAAGTAAGTTCCTTTTAATGGCGGCAAATTTTTAATGCGCGATTAACGTGCACTCCTCCTGTTTGAACATGCAAACTCCACACAGAGATGGCCAAGGTTGGAATTGAACCCTGGTCTCTGTGTGGAGTTTGCATGTTCTCCCCGTGCATGCGTGGGTTCTCTCCGGGTACTCCGGTTTCCTCCCACATTCCAAAAACATGCTAGGTTAATTGGCGACTCCAAATTGTCCATAGGTATGAATGTGAGTGTGAATGGTTGTTTGTCTATATGTGCCCTGTGATTGGCTGGTGACCAGTCCAGGGTGTACCCCACCTCTTGCCCGAAGACAGCTGGGATAGGCTCCAGCACCCCCGCGACCCTTGTGAGGAAAAGCGGTAGAAAATGAATGAATGTATTTCCATCTGTGATTAATTGTGAGTTAACTATGGGCAAAAAATGCGATTAATCATGATCAAATATTTTCATCGATTGACAGCCCTATTATAGACACATTAGGGCTGTCAATGTTGTACATTGTTAAATCAGATTAACCAGGTTAATTAGTCATGATTAATTACCATTTGCAACAATGTTTGAAATGTGCCCATTTTAACAGAAAGATAAATGAGAGGACATGATTAGTATATACTATTTCATGGTGTTGGTTTCGGATAAAAATTTGTATTTCAACAAAACCTTTCCTCATTTTAGTCATCATAGGTTCGAGATTCTTTCACTAAAAAAAAGCTGACACATTTGTTGTATATGCTCTCCAGAATTTCTCTGTGATGTACGTCTCAACTTGACATGACATCTTCATTTTGGACAGATATTATTTCAGTGATGTGTCTCCCAACTGGCAGATGCAGTGGCTGTTGCAATCAAGAAGGTGTCACGTGCAGAAATACAAGTACAGTACTGGTCAATAAAACTGTAAGTTGGTCACTCCACATTTCTGTACTGTCTTTAGCAGAATAAATCACCCTGCGTCCATTACAGGTCCTTAGTATAATTCCATTCAAGTTTGTACCAGAGCCAGTGCTGATAAAGGTCGCTAATCATACAGAATGTAGATGCATGGAGCCGGCCATTATACGGCGTAACGCTCAGCCTCAAAGTAGCAGTGGGTGAGTCCTAGAACTTGTCAGTTCGTGCTCTGAATTAAATGTACAGTATATGATATGATTGCTGTATGCATCTGGTTTGTTTTGCAGCTGTTCCCTGATTGGACAGCTGTCAGAGGCAGAGGATTCCAGGAGACTTTGTGTCAGTGGGTGGATTTGGGATTGTGCAAGTGACAGATGTATACCTTACCCCTCCAGTAGACCAGGTGAAGGATTGTGTGCTCACTTTTTTGTGGTCATATTGGACCCATCCCAAATAACAAAAATGTATATTATACTGTAGGTTCATGGTGACTCTTGAACTGTCCGTAGGTGTGAATGTGATGTGAATGGTTAGTATGATTGCTATGATTGACTGGTTACCAGGCTGGAGTGTAGAAATTGACACTGCAGTGTCAATCAAAGTCATAATTTATTGATACAGCTCTAGTATTGTCCACCCTCGGCCATCTCTGTGTGGAGTTTGCATGTTCTCCCCGTGCATGCGTGGGTTCTCTCCGGGTACTCCGGTTTCCTCCCACATTCCAAAAACATGCTAGGTTAATTGGTGACTCCAAATTGTCCATAGGTATGAATGTGAGTGTGAATGGTTGTTTGTCTATATGTGTCCTGTGATTGGCTGGCGACCAGTCCAGGGTGTACCCCGCCTCTCTTCCGAAGACAGCTGGGATAGGCTCCAGCACCCCCGCGACCCTCATGAGGAAAAGCGGTAGAAAATGAATGAATGAATGAGCTCTAGTATTGGAATCCATTCTACCAAATGCAGTTCCATAGTATGGAAATTCGATTGCTGACTATGAATAATATTCCCTCCTGCTTAGAGCTCCCAATGACTTCATGGATGCCTGACTGTGAGATTGATGTGGATCACTGTGACTGTATTGCAATACCTGAGCCAACTCCCCAGCTAAGACCCGTCCAGCTCTGTCACCTTAACAGTTCTATCTGTGCACATCGACGTCAACATTTTGACTCTGCATCCTGCAGGTAGGAGACACAAAAAACACTGCAGAGTTTAGCAGTCTGTTTCCGTCACCTCATTCATGTATGTTTTATGTATCTTTTATTGACAGATGCAAGTGGCAGAAGTAGCAGCCCACTGGCAGAATGAATTAGGACAACCTGCACACCAATATTTTTGGAAGCAGAGAATAGAGGCTCATAATTTATTTACAGTACTATTTATGTTAATCACGACAACTAATTAAGATTATATTAACTCAGAGGACCATGTTAATTGATTTTTTTAACATGTTGATTTTATATTCCAATCAATGTACAGTTGTTCTTTGTGCACTGAATATTTAGATTATTAAAAGATTATTTTTGTAATTTAAGTTAATTTAAGTTCACTCAATTTTTACTTGGCATATCCGTTTCCTGCTGTAAAAAAAAAAGTAAACCTCTTGTAATTCACAACAAGCTGAATGTTTTGCAAAGGTGCATAACGGTTACAACAAACGTTATTTGTTATATTTGATTACAGTATACAGTGTTAGTGTACAGGCCTCATAGCTAGGAGACCGGAGTTTGATGCCTCGGTCATATCTGTGTGGAGTTGGCATGTTGTCCCCGTGCATCCGGTGGTTTTCTCCGGGGACTCCGGTTTCCTCCCACATTCCAAAAACATGCTAGGTTGATTGGTGACTCCAGATTGTCCATAGGTATGAATGTGAGTGTGAATGGTTGTTTGTCTATATGTGCCCTGTGATTGGCTGGCGACCAGTCCACCTGAAGACAGCTGGGATAGGCCCGCCTCTCACCCAGAGACAGCTGGGATAGGCTCCAGCACACCCGCGACCCTCGTGAGGATAAGCGGTAGAAATATCCTATCCCAGCTACCAGTACACCCTGGACTGGTCGCCAGCCAATCACAGGGCACATATAGACAAACAACCATTCACACTCACATTCATACATATGGACAATTTGGAGTCGCCACGTGCATGTTTCCGGAGTCCCCGAAGAAAACAGACTCATGCAAACTCCATACAGAGATGCCCAAGGGTGCAATCGAACTCTGGTCTCCCAGCTGTGAGGCCTCTGGTCTAACCACTTTCCACCATGCAGCTCACACAAGATACATACAAGTGCAATAACTGACATTTAGACACCTAAAACAGTACGTAGTGTAGATAAGACTACACTTTATACAAGGCTCAACATTGATGAATGAAATCGAATGTTATGTAAGAAAACAGACACACTGTGCACAACTTCTTCTCATCTTCCAACTATTTACACATAATCTTCCTGACAGCATGGCTTAGTCGCGTCCATCACGCTCTCACTAGCCATGGAGTGACGTGTGCTGTGGACAGAGGTCATACGCATGTTGTTATGCAGGCTGGAATTCTGGGAGGAGGATTTGGTGATCATGCAGCAGCAACAACACAGGTGCTCGTTGAACTGCCTCTGGAAGGTCTTGCTCAACAGGTACAGGGCAAAAGGATTGAGGCAGGAGTTGGTGAAGGCCAGGATACGAGCGACAACGCTGCACACAAGGTGAACCAGGGACGTGTCCGCCTCAGGGATAATAAAGATAATACATAGAAATAATGCATTAATGGGTGTACATTATATTACATCATGAAGGTGTATCTTAATGCAGTACATAAGCCTGTCCTCTAGATGTCAGGACTGTCCTTTCAGTGCAGGTGTATTCATATGCGTGTATTTATAGCTACTGTACTAGGAACCTTTCTTCGATAAACAGGTGTGTCTGGAGGGAGGAGCACACAAGCTGGCACACCAGGTGAGGTGTCGTAATGCGGTGTCCGAAGGCCAAAACAATTCAGGAGGCAGAGAAACTTACGGAAAACACTAAAAATAAAAAAAAATAAATTGGGGAAAAAAGAAATGACTTGACTTCCCAAAACAACAACAAGAAAAAAAGGTATTCGCTCACATCACTGAAATCCAATACTGCCTCCACCCTCCTCTTACAGGGCTCCTAATCTGCCCAGAATGTCCCACTTTCGTCCATGGGTGAGTCTACAAAACACATCTAATCATGAAACTCTTAAAAATGGATTTCAACACCATCATCTGATGCGACCCCACTGCTACTACTAATCTCCATAAAATATTAACCCACACACATATTTCCCTACCCGAACCCAAGATTAAATACCCATCCAAATTTACAATCCCCTCCCACCATCTCCAGTACATGGTATGGTCTAATGACATCACCAAACCTATAAAATCCAGAGAATCATGGCGGCTCCTCCCCTAATTTTCACACAACATAAGTATCCCCAGGTAAGACAAACTCTGTACACTTGTTCGAATTCCTATTTAGCCTGGATTAACACAGCACTATTATCAGTGACATACCTCCACAAACAATGACATCCTGAATACAACAACACAAGGGACAAGTGATGAGTTCTAACTCATTCACTTTGTCAGTATCATTGACATGTCAGAAGTAATGAACACTAAATTAGGACTTTTGCATGTTATATGTAAAGAGCAATACGTGGTGTATAGAGTGGTCATACAGTAACTGGAAATGTAATGTACAACTGACCTCAACTTAGCCAAGCTGGGCTGAGTTACAGCTACAATGGTTCCTATTTAAATTTGTCAAAATGACAAAACAAGTAATTCCAAGCTGGAGGTCAACCTTAGATTTTACTATTATTTATTGTTGTAAGAAATATGTCTGAGTGTGATAACACATACTGTTGTGGCAAGTGGGTGTATATCTTGCCTATACCTACCTCTGAGTAGTGGTAGGAGCGGTATAAGAAGATGACATGACTGGGCAGCCAGCACACTGCAAAGAGGCCAACAAATACGAACACGGTCTTGGCCAAGCGCTTTCTTGATTCAATCTGTTGGTGTTTAAAAAGAAATGGTCAAACCTATAAAATTAAACATATAAATTCAAATATGTAGCAATGAATCTAAAACCTGCTGCGTTGCGTGCATGTTCCCTTCCACAGGCAGGTTGATTGTGCTCCTCATCAGGCTGCCAGCGATGGACGTGTAGTACACAGATATGACCAACAGGGGGATGATGTAGTAAATGAGGAAGGAGGCGGTAGAGTGGATTTTTGGATGGAGCTCCCCAACATGGGGATATGGAGCACAGGTGACGAAGCTCTCATTCTTGGAGGGGATGTTGAATATGTGAAGGTCAGAGAATATAGCCTCGGGAATAGCCAGAACCAGAGACAAGAGCCAGATGAGCGCCGCCTTCAGGACAATGCTGGTTGTAGTGTTTCTCGTTTGGATGTCCAATGGCCTCACAATAGCCCTGTACCTGATTTGAATATGTAAAGCAATGAATAAGCAAGAAGGTTAGTCTGATTGTTGTATTGACATCCTCATGCTGCTCAATATTTGCACTGTGATTATATGCTGTAATGTCAACTTGTATTCCATCCATCCATCCATTTTCTATGCCGCTTATCCACATTAGGGTTGCAGGGATATGCTGGAACCTATCCCAGCTGACTTTGGGCAAGAGGCAGAATACACCCTGGACTGGTTGCCAGCCAATTGCATGGTAAACCTGTCTTATAGACCACTTACACACATATATCTGAAATAATATTGAGACCTCTGATCAATCCATGTCAATTTCAGACTTACAATCATGATTCATGATTCATGAATCACAGATTTAAGCCACACCCATTTGTGATTAAACCATTGTATGCGATGTTTGTTTGTTCAATTAGGGTGCAGGCAAATAGTTTTTTTCTTTGTGATGAAGGTGTTGATCTGAAACCTGTTCTGCAGTTATGTACAAATTATGCTTTCATGAAAAAAATAAATTAAACTAGACAATGACACGTGAATGCTGAAACACAAACAAAACTAAGTTGTAATTTAGAATGAACACAAGAGCCGTTTGGAAGCTGAAGCTGGACTGAAATGCTGTGGAAATACGCTAAAACGTAGAATGAAAGTAGGAGTAGCTTGAGCCCAAATCGGGAACTGAACGAACCATCTCTGGGTCTGATTCCAAGCACTCTATGCAACTTTTGGCACAATTGGGGTAGCTGTCGGGTATGCCTGTCTAGCGCAATTTCCCATCATGCTTTGTGGCATTGCTTTTCAACAGTTAATGTGTTTAATGTTGTGTATTAGGTTTTTTGTCCTTCCGTCATTTATTTTTATGTATACAAGTAAATACCCAGTGTGTATTTAAATACAATGTGTGTATTTATTTATTTGTTCTCTTCTATGTATTTATCTGACACCATGACCATAGTTTGAGTTCTTTGCAGTTGTCCCTCCTTCTCCCCGTACTGCTTTGACTTGTGATTTGCATACACTTTAGTACTCCGCCTACCTTGTGTACTGTCTGTTAGTGCCAGGTATGAAGTAGCCTACTCCAGTAGGCTTTGAGTAAATGGTAGAATAAACTGTGGACAATATTCTCCCGTTGTTAAGAATGTAGCGGTTTGCCTTTGCAATCCTAAATCAAAGATATTGTTAAAAAATAGTCTTCGTCAGTCAACCTTTGCTCCTAAATAGTGAATTGGCGGCAGTGATAATACAGATAAATGTTATCAATAAATCGGCATTTGCTGTCATTTCAGCATTCACACAATACAATGTAGTGCATATTCTTTCACAAAATTATCATTATGAAAAACATGAAATGTGCAAAGCTGTAAAAAAAACAAACATCCCTGTAAACAGTGACTTTAAAAGAGTTGGTGCAATGGCTACCTGTCAGCAGAGAGCGCTGTGAGAGTGAACACGGACACTCCAACTGAGGTGAGCTGAATGAAGGCGATGGCTTTGCAGCCCACTCTCCCAAACATCCATTCCTCTGTCAGATAACGGCTGGCATCCACCGGGGCACAGGTCACCAGCAGCAAAACATCACCGAGCGCAAGACTCGACATAAACACACTGGGGACATTCCAGACAGAATTGGTAGAGCAGAGCGTCCTGATGAGGGTGATGTTGCCGACGATTCCCAGCAGACCGATGACTCCATACAATGAGGCAATGGCCGCACCGGACAAACTCATCATCTCTGCTCGGCTTTGGAATGAAGACATGTGTGATCAATATGAATACAAGTGCACCATCTCTGCCAACTCAGATGAGACCTATCTTTACAAATAGCGTGGTGAAAATGATGTGTCCAGTGCCTGAGGGTTTGAAGCAAGCAGTTTGAGCATTAGGGGTATGTGGGGGCTGGTCCTCAGCATGATAGCCAATAGCACACAAGCTGCAATCACTGTGATCTTGATATTATTAGGTTCTCAACATGCATATTATTTACAACTGACCTATAGAATTTATTCAACCTATGTCATTATAGCAGTTATCCATGTGCAGAGGTAATATGTCACCAAATTCATGAACTAAATAAAGCCATCTCCTTTTTTGAAAATTCCATATTCATATTTTTGCAGTTTGCATCGCATAGGAACAAAATGCCCTGCAAGTAGCTCGAATCTGCCTTCTTAGTATATGTTTTTCCTTTTAATTGTGGTAATTGTTTTTAATTCTGTAAAGCACTTTGTGTTGCATGTCTTTGCAGGAAAAGTGCTATACAAATAAAGTTGATTTGATTTGATTTACGTCCTTGGTCAATGCAGACTTCACTGAGGTACTGTCATTATATTCAATAACTTGTAAGTGTGGTGTGAATGGTTGTTTGTCTATATGTGCCCTGTGATTAACTGGTGACCAGTCCAGGGTGTACCCCGCCTCTCGCCCAAAGACAGCTGGGATAGTTTCGTGAGGATAAGCGGTATAGAAAATGGATGGATGGATGGATGGACTTGCTCTAAATTGCCTGTCTAGTCTGTCTGCTTGAACGTAATGAAACGTCAAAGGTGCTCTGAATGAAAAGGAGATAGTCAGCAGACACTCAAAATTCTCAATGACTGAAAACATTTAATTCAAGCAAGTTGAGAATTGAACACACTGACCAGTAGTGTGTAGTATTATGGAGAAAAAAACACATGAAATCCCTTATAATCTCTGGCAATGTTGGGTTGGCTTTTGTTGAATTGAAATTGGTTCCATCAAGCAACAGCAGGGAGGACATCATGCTGCAAAAAAGAACATCAGAGGGTGCATTGTCACCTATTGATCCTTTATATGTACTTAGCCAAAATACAATAAAAGTCATTATTGAAGGATACAAGAGGAAGGTGACTTGCAGGGTAAAATGTCATGTAAATATCAAACCAACAATTTAGTGAGACTGATTGTAGATGATAAATGCCTCACACAGTAATTACTTGTGTAATCAATTGAGTATTTATGCTGTTGTGTTTCGGACATGGCTGTTTTGCTGCACCAGTATCACAAAGGATCTGGTGTTATATGGTGGGGTAAATGGGTAAATAGATGCCATCAAATAGTTTTCAAAATATAATTGGATTGTTGGCTGCAACATATAGTACATAAAATTGCAGTTTTGTGTCCAGGTGATCTTTTACTATAGTCTACAGTCAAATTGATAAGGGCAAAGTGATATTGGAGACACTCAACTATAACAACGTACGCCGGCTAATCAATCTGATGCCTGACAATCATCCGTAATTTAGAAACCACAATCATCTCGTGAGAGATAGTCAAACTCAATTTACCTGGGGGCCACTGGAGCTTGGGTCTGGGCAAGGCTGGGCCGCATCAGGTTTTCCAAAAAAAAAAAAAAACGCATTTATTAAAAACAGAAAAATATACAAACTTTTTCAATGTTTTGGTTCCGATTTTCTACAATAAAAGCTCTGATAAAACATTCCACTGTTCTCAAATATCTTAATTTTCATTTTTCTGCACAAAATAAGATGAAAAATAAATAAACAAATCAAGAATAAAAAAAATCAATCAGTAATAAATAAATATTATAATAATACAACGGCAAATAATAAAAACATAAGAAACCAAATTATTTTTTTCAGATTAAAATGAACAAAGCATTATTAGAGCCCTGTAGACATGACAAAACACGACTATAGTCACATTTATACTCTTTTTATTTACAACATATTGCGCAACTGCAGGGTCTTGAGACACATGCTAACTCACAAATTAGAGCGCTAGCGACCTAAACGGTAGCCTTTGAGTTATTTCCTTTAAACTGAAATAGCCAAAAACTTACCACTTCCACACGGATAGGGAGGATAACTATTAACAGTTACTTAACCTTTAACATGAACATTAATCAAATGTAATATTTTTTTCTGGGTACATGATACCATACAGCATCCATATCAAACTTGCGCGGGCCGCACTAACATTAAACTTTCATATCAAGGCGGGGGCCTCAAACTAGTGTCCTGCGGGCCACATTTGGGCCGCATACTCATTAGTTCCTCAATAGTTCTTCATTGTGTTCCTAAGTAACTACTTTTTGTGCTTTCGTCATCAGTTCCATAGTTCTTCATATAGTTCCTCAGTAACTAACCTTTTTGTTAATTTTTCTACCTTATTTTAAACCGAGAGTGCAAATAATATTTTAAGTCTTGTGCCTTTTGGTTCAATGGGTCAAGAAAGACTGGAGTTCTTGTGAAGATCACAAACATATCCTTGCCCTCTCCAGATTCACTTTAAACACATAGGTCACATTCTTGCTTAACCAGTCCGACGGGTTTAAACGCTTCTGCTTCTCACAGTAGTCTCCATTTTGTTTATTTCCACCACCCGTTGGTCTGTTTTGTTTCGTTTTTCATTCTATGCTCAAATTGAAAATCTATTTTAATCCTATCCTTTGTCCATGCAACCCATGATTGACATGTTTGGATGGAATAAGAGTACATGAACATTACTGTACAATTCTTGTCTCATTCTGCAAAGGTGTGTACCTGCATTTTATGTCTATGGAAGAGAGGACAGGCCAAAACATGCCAGGGGGGCGGGAAAAGAATGTAACATGCTTAGCAGGGGCTTTTGTGATTGGCTCACAGCACTGTCAGTCAATCGCCGATTTGAGGGCGCACCCAGAGGAGCCCGTCACTCCCCAAGTAACGTCGACAGGTTTCGATGTAAATTTGTAAGTTTGTCCTCTTTTCACTCCAACGACAAACAAAAGGACGGAGTTTATTCAACGGCGTGACCATGGAGACAAACATTTTTACCTTCACTCTTCTGTGTCTAAGTAAGTAATAAGGCACATTTTTTTAATTTAGCCACACCTGTTTGCGTCTGATTGTTAGCCCATGTGTCATTTCTAAAATGATATATCGCTTTCATTGTGATTATTACGTATGTATTTACTAATACATTATTAAGCAAACTGTTGCATGATAGAGCCATTGTTTTAGGTTTTCTAAGGATATTTGGTCTGTATGTAGTTCAGTTTAGGCCTATGGGTGATAACTATTAGCACTGTGAATTGCGCCTATTGTGCCTGTTAGCAGAAAGGATATCATTGACAATTATTTGCCAAAACAAGATGTTTCTAATAATTTTATGGCATCTGCTGGTACATGAAAATATAGCATTGAGTGAAATAAAGTGGGAAACGCCCTATACCAGGGGTGTCCACACTTTTTCTAGAGAGGGACACGAGGTCATATTTTAAATCTAATTTTTAAATCTTTGTTTTTTTGTAATTGTCTTGATTCATTGTATTTTTAGAATACTGTGTTCCACAGGCGAAAATAACCCCCAGGCCGCACTTTGAACACCCCTGTTCAAAGATTTTGCAAGACTGTACTCATGCATTAGTCTTTTTTTTTTTAATCTTTTGTCCAACAAAATGCTAAAAGTGCTTTAACTCTACAGTTAATCTGAGCCAGATGGTGTTACTCAATGTCGATTAACATTCATAGATCATCAGTATAAAATATACCTAAAAAAATTAATTAATCCATTTTCTACCGCTTATCCTCACGAGGGTCGCAGGCATGCTGGAGCCTATTCCAGCTGTCTTTGGCCGAGAGGCGGGGTACACCCTGGACTGGTCGCCAGCCAATCACAGGACACATATAGACAAACCACCATTCACACTCACATTCATACCTATGGACAATTTGGAGTTGCCAATTAACCTAAAATGTTTTGGAACTGGAGTACCCTGAAAAAACCCACAGAGAATATGCAAACTCCACACAAAGATGCCCAAGGCGAGAAATCAAACCCGGGTCTCCTAGCTGTGTGGCCTGTGCTCTAACCACTTGTAATGTGTCTGTTGAGTTTGTAAGAATAATGATAATATAAATTTGTCTGTTTTGAAATTATTTCAGTGATGTCAGGAGTCGGTGCCTTGGAAGTGACCATTCCAGAGGAAGAGTATGAGTTTTCCAGAGGTGCAAACATCACATTGCCCTGCACGTTTACAAGCAGGCTTACCAACCCGCCACAAGTGATTGTTCAGTGGTCTGTGACCGAATTGGAAGTCAATGGCGAAAGGGTGTGTTCTTATCTATCTTACTAGAGAATACAACATTTTTTTTGTTCTCATTTTAATCATTCTGACATTTGTTTCAACAGAAAACAATCGTCACCTATTATTCTGCTGGCTCAGTGACTGACATCAAAGCAAAATATGAAAAGCGGGTGTCCCTGGATATAAACGTGGCCTCTGGAAAGGCCAACCTGAGATTGGCTTCAATACAATCAGAAGACGAGAAACAATTTGAGTGTCGCGTCAACATCCCAGGCGATGACGAGGGCCAGCCAGCTGCTACTACCAATTTGGTGGTTGTAGGTAAAGTTTTGTTGGGTGGAAAAATCACATACTGTCATTGTTGTTCAGGGTTCCTACAAAAAGTATGGAAAAGTCTGGAATTTGATTGTATACATTTCCAGGTCTGGAAAAGTACCGGTATATAGAAAATAGAAACCTGAGTGTGAGAAAATAATTCTGTTACTATTGTTTTGTTTTCTTTTTTTTTATATCACACATCTTTTATTCATGTGCATTCTGGGTGATGTTTAAAATGCTCCTCAAGATAGTTCAGTTGTCTAAAAGAAACAATTATAAATACGTTACAAACATTTTTTTCTTAGGCACTTGCTAGGGCAGCTAAGATGTTTGTGTGAGAGCACACAGTGGACAACGTATTTGGGAAGATTGACAAGTCGAATGGCCAACACTTTGTATGAGTTACGTATAGTATATTACATAGTTATAATCTTCTGGAAAATTCTATGGTGACATAAAGGCATACATATTCAGAATATTAAAAACAAACAATTCCATCATTTTATAAAGTCTGGAAAAAGTATGGAACTTTGAAATGTCAGCTATGTAGGAACCTTGAACACTCACCTGACCCTTCATTAAGTACATGTGCAATCCAATACAAAACAAAAGGTCTATCAGAAACTCTTACGAAGGTAATAATGGTTACTTTTTTTATTATTTTATTTATGATTTTAGTGCCACCAGCTGTGCCCATCTGTGCCATCCAAGGGAAATCAGAATATGGGCACAACATCAACCTGACCTGTGTCTCAAAGGAGGGCTCACCATCACCCCAGTACGAATGGACCAGTCTTAATGCCAGGAAAATTCCCCATATTAAAGACCCAAGAACGACCAGCAGTAAGTACCCGAGAGACCGTTTCTCACAGGAACATCAACCTGGTAACACAAAATGATAACACACTGCTTACTCTCATTTGTAATGGTGTGGTCTTAGCCAAAGTTATGGAACACACTGTACATCTGTACATTTATACACCAATAAACTAACAATAGTACTGACAATATTAATCAAAACTGAGTATCTTTATGTATTATTTTGCTAATGTAATTTAGAATACGTTGGACTGTTCTTTAACATGCTGACTTTTAGATTGGTCTTGATTTTCATTATGAAATCTTTCCTCTTGTCTGTCAGGAGGAGGCATTCTGTCTCTATTCAACATCACCAAAGAAACATCGGGATACTACACCTGCACCTCCAGGAACAAGGTTGGCTCTGCCAGCTGCAACATCACCCTCTCGGTCATACCACGTGAGAAACCCCATCCTTTTTAGCATCTTTTACAAAAACGGGTCATCTTGACACTTGACACGTGCTTCACTCAACAACTTGGTCTTCCATCCACTCTGTCTAGGAACCATGAATATTGGCTCCACTGCAGGAATAATTGTAGGAGTTGTTGCAGCTTTGCTCATACTTGGCATAGTCATCTATTGCTGCTGTTGCCGCAAGAAGAAAGAAGATGAGGAATATGCTATGGGGTAAAAAAAAACTAATAAACACGGACTTAAGCAGAGGTTAACTTGATACTAAGAGCATGTGGCTTTGTAAGTTTAAAGTTTTTAAAGCTGTCATCTGTCACTGAGTTACTGTATCTGCTACCGAGTAGTACTAATTACAGTAAGTGTAGTGCAAAGACTTGAAATATCTCTTATGAAATGAAATGTCCCCACTTGCAATCACACAACAATGCTACGCTTATTTTCCAGAGTTCGTGAAGAAGGATACCCTGGCAAAGAGCAAGACAGGAATGGTGAGAGGCGCCATGCTGAGACGTCAGATGATAGACCCGCTGACGATGATGATCACTCCGACGTGAGGGCCCCGCTTCGTGACCAGCCTGAAGAACGTGGGGAACGAAGGGAACGTGACCCCGACCCCCACAGAGATTATGATGATCATAGCAACGATCGTCGGAGGGATTACGACGGTCGTCGTAGCGACTACGATGATGGTGGAAGTGATTACATTGATCGCCGCTACGATGACGACCATCGCAGTGACTACTCCAATTCCCGTGAACGGTATAATGACCGCCATGACCGTTATGCTGACAACCGTCGCCGTGACGTTGAGAGAGACAGAGAAGTCCGCTACCGTGATGATGACCGCTACGATGAGCCCTATGATGACCGTGAAAGACCCCCTGTCCCATCCGATAAGCCACGTAGAAGAGACTATGATGACTAAGCCGGCATCCTCCAGCTTGTTTTTACACAATGGTGCCCACAAGCGGGCGCTCATTTCCACCTCAGGAGGCCAGCTGTGTAATGGTTGAAAAAAGTAATTCGCAACTGTAAACAACTCTCGGGATTGTTAACCAACATCTAATGTTCATTGTTTGTTATATAAACCTCATTCCATCCATGGTTGATATGGACATCAGCTGTTTCTGCAGACAGCATGCTATAAGTGAACGTAGCTTCCATATTGTCAAACCTCCACTTGCTTTATACAGCCTATAGCTCCTCTATCACTTCTCTCTTTTGTTGTGCATATTGTGGCAATGGCACGATGAGTACAGTATATAGTTACACTCCTCAGGCGTAGATGTTGCGCATATAACAGTTCTGGGCAGCTCTATGTCTGATGCAATACAGACACTTAGGTTTAACAGTTCTTGTGCTTGAGATGAATTTTATTTCATTTTACACCACTGTTGCTGATCCATTTTAAGTACTTTACCTTCATTTTTTAGATATAGCAAAACAATGGAATTAGCGGTACCCTAGTTATTTCCTGTGTGTTCATATGTTGTGAATGAACTCTAGTTATGCTTGTGTATCTGTGTTGTGTTTTTTATCTTTATAGCTACATGCAGAATTCTACTATGTGGCGTTGACTTTGAAATGTGTGCGAGTATAAATGTACTACTGCTGAATGGTACACATTCCAAACAATATAGTTGTACAGTGACGGGATTAAAACGGGTATATTTCTGATGTTTGGAAACAATGCCAGTCTCAGTGATTTACTGAGTTACTTGCTGATAGATGTATATGCTCTTATTGAACAATGTACAGTGTATTCCACCTTAGATAATATGATGAAATAAAGTAAGGCTGATAGAAAATACAGGTTGTCTGAATCGTGAACACTAGAGGGCAGTGCCTCACCTCTAAAATAGCTAAATTAAATTTCGCGTCTGTTAAAATCAAATTATTTAAACCCACACACCAAATACACCAGCAAAATAGAGATTATACGGTTTATTCAAATTTAAAAATGGGAACAGCATATTTTGATCGATAATTTATGTGCACTTAATTCTTATTGTGAAAATCCTGTACAGGAAGAGTGTAGAAGTGTTATCCTGACGCCATTTACGCAACGTTCCGTTACGTACCAGTACACTGGAATTAAACACAAGTGACATGAAGGGATGAAACGAAAGAGTGAAGAGCTCAACGTCCGTTTGAATCAAATGGAAGTCAACTGCAGCGTCTGGAACGTGTTTTTAATACTAAAGTGGTGGATCTCTGTCGTTTGTTTGGCAGGTAGGTGGAAGGAACAGGTTCACAAGTCCCATTAAGTTTTCATTGTAGCCTTTACTGTCTGATATGTGGACTAACTATTTCAAACGAAAGATGCCAGTAACAATAATCTTAAAAGATTCTGCCCTGCGATTTGGATTTTTTTTTTTTTACCAGAATGCCGTGATTTCGCCAGGAAAGAGGAACAGTAATATGGAAGTTTTCCTTCTGGTCAGCCAGTGCTGTCTGTTAAAAGTAAATCATGAGTGAACAATCCTACTATAGGATTGAGGATTAAGAGTTTCATGGTTTCGTTTGTATGTTTCCCTCAGTGAAATTGGCTTTGCTTTGCGGATGACCATAATTGTTTTTGAGAGAGAATTTGTAAACAAGTTCAACTGTATTCAAGTATTGTTTAAGATTCTTGCTACATCTTCCACAAAATAACCCTTTACCCCCTTCCCGCGCTTGTACGTTCTCCTATGGAGGTATTTTGTTCTGAAAAGTAATAAAGCATGGATTGCTTCAGAGCCTGTCTGTGATCCCAGGATAACCAGTCAGCCCCCTTGCCTTTGTTACTGCAATTCCTTGAAGCTGCAATTCCTTTAAGTCAAGAGAAAACTATTCCAGGGGATTTCTTATCAGTCTGATGCAATTTTGTATTCCAAAATGCCAGTAAGCAGTTTATCACGGAAGTAAGTAATCAGGAATGTTTATACTCCCATTTTCACCAAAAGTACAGTACATCAGTATGTACTGTGTGGAATGCTCCAATGTAGATAGTCAACTACATAGAATACATCTTGCAGAAAGGCGTAACTCTCTGTATCTCTGTTGCAACCTGCTAATGACATTCGGTGACCTTCTAAACCAGGGGTCTCAAACACGGGGCCCGCGGGCCAAACGTGGCCCGCAGGACACTAGTTTGAGGCCCCCGCCTTGATATGAAAATTTAATGTTAGTGCGGCCCGCACAAGTTTGATATGGATGCTGTATGGTATCATGTACCCAGAAAAAATTATTACGTTTGATTAATGTTCATCTTAAAGGTTAAATAACTGTTAATAGTTATCCTCCCTATCCGTGTGGAAGTGGTAAGTTTTTGGCTATTTAAGTTTAAAGGAAATAACTTGAAGGCTACCGTTTAGGACGCTAGCTCTCTAGTTTGCGAGTTAGCATGTGTCTCAAGACCCCTGCAGTTGCGCAATATGTTGTAAATAAAAAGAATAAAAATATAAATGTGACTACAGGGCTCTAATAATTCTTTGTTAATTTTAATCTGAAAAAAAACCCACCAACTATATGTGGTTTCTTAAGTTTTTATTATTTGCTGTTTTATTATTATTATATTTATTTATATTTATTTATTATGGCCACTTCTCCCTGAGAACGTCCCGTTTGAAGCCACGCATACTGTTAATCAGTTGTTGGGTGTCATCTTGGTCTCAAAATGTGAACGGCACGATGAAGTGGTCTGTGTGAATACCAATTCTAATTGAACCAGGAAATATATTAGTTGATTTGTGGATCGTACACTGCTGTTCAGGTCCTTGTTACAGAATGCTAAGTTACACCTATTAAATCCTACACCGTCTCCATATCACAGCAGTTAATTCAGTTATTGTGTTCCTGCTTTACATCGCCAAAAAGGAGACCCTTTGATGGTATATTCGCGGTATCTCCTCCTCATCCTCTTTGAGAAAAAATGAAAGCCAGATCTTAACAACTATTCATCGCCAAGGAATGATGATGGCGCATTGCACTGTGTGGAAAACATCACAGCCAGCTGTGAGATCTCCTTGTAATTCCATAATGTTGGAAGCCACCAGGACCATCAAGGTTACATTAGAGAATACTTCCTTCCACCTTTCAATGTCCCATGTTTGGTGCTTTCATGCAAGTACCAAATGTGCAGTTTTGAACATATAAATGTGAGTGTGAATGGTTGTTTGTCTATATGTGCCCTGTGATTGGCTGGCAACCAGTCCAGGGTGTACCCCGCCTCTCGCCCAAAGACAGCTGGGATAGACTCTAGCACCGCCGCAACCCTTGTGAGAACAAGCGGTAGAAAATGAATGAATGAATGGTTGATTGCATACTCAACATTTATTGTTTTATTTTGAATATTCTGTTTGGTATCATCATTTGATGCTCTAATCCAGAGGTAGGGAACCTATGGCTCGGGAGCCAGGTAGGGCTCTTTTGATGACTGTATCTGGCTCTCAAGCATTTCTTACCACAATAAAAATGTATTTTTGCTAACATTTTAAAGTAAACATCACAGAAATGACTGTTAAAAATAATATTAAAAATCAAAAACTTTTTTATGCATTTTAATTCATCCATCTATTTTCTACTGCAATACGGCCGACCATATCCATCTTTCCTGATATTTTCCAGGTCAAACACCAAAACTTGATTATTACTGGGTAATGCTGTAGTCTACCTCGGTCATTGAGATGTCAACATGTAAATATAAACTTTTCTCCTTTAGTCAAATAGTCACCTAGCTAAAGCTGCAGAACCAAGCCTTCTGGCAAAGATGGCCAAAAGAATGAAATATACTGAGTACGGTGCAAAATTATGCAGCAGCAGAAGTTGTATTAATGGCAACAAGTATTTGATTTATTATTAGACACTGCGCTGCTCACGAAAGTGTGCTGGCCACACCCCATTGGCGTGGGGTAGTGTGCCTGGTCTAAGTAATTAGAGCCCATTATCTAAAACTATTGGTCTTACATAAAAATGCACACATTTTATTGCATTCAATGTTTAAAAAAATGTATATGGCTCTCACAGATACACATTTTAAAATATCTGGCCTTCATGGCTCTCTTAAAAAGGTTCCCGACCCCTGCTCTAATCTTTTAGTAGGTTTTGTGAGGTGTACTGACATTTTGCATGACATCATGCAAGATGGCGAACCGATCTCAACTTCTGAACGACTTGAGGAACATGTTTTAGTCAAATTGCACAACCGCAGGGAGAGATTGCACTGTAATTATGTATGTTTGATGTACATTGGGAACACAAATGGACCGTACTGTATTAAATTGTAGTAGTTTACTTTATCATATGCACCTTGTGTTTACACAGATGGTAGTGGGTGTGGATGTGTGGGGGTGGCATTTTTCTTAAGACCCTTTGGTGAATGTTGCTCTAAAACTGCTGAGTTCAATCTCCTGGTCATCATGTGACTCGAGAGTCCTGCAGCTTCACAAGCTTCCAAACAATGTCTGATGGAGCAGCTTAATCATTTAGCTCACACTGTCAAATATAGTGAGTTTACTTTACATATAAAATATATGCAAACTTGCATATATTGTCTCAGAGTAATTTGTTAACTTAGATGAATTACATAGGATATACCTAATCATTGTGAGTGTGCAGTACTGAAGTTAGACTACATAATTGGATTATTGTAACTTGAGTTTAAGTTTGCAGTACTAAAATGTTCTTAAATATTTTGATTAGAGTAACTTGTTTGTTGGGTTGCACGGCGGTCGAGTGGTTAGCGCGCAGTCCATGTCCAAATTGTCAATAGGTATGAATGTGAGTGTGAATGGTTGTTTGTCTATATGTGCCCTGTGATTGGCTGGCGACCAGTCCAGGGTGTACCCCGCCTCTCGCCCAAAGCTGGGATAGGCTCCAGTACCCCCCACGACCCTTGTGAGGAAAAAGCGGTATTCAAATTAAATGAACTGAATTACATTACAGTAACTTATTTATTGTTACAGACTGCACTGCTCACAAAAGTGCACTGGCCACACCCCGTTTGCGTGGTGTAGGCGTGGCTCTAGGCAGGCACCTGGTCTACAAAATTAGAGCCCACTGTGTTAATAATATTCACTCATTTTTTTTCTATGTTGATCTGTTGCTTTACTGAAGTTTTCTCATTTTCTCTCTATCCTCCCTAAGGTCTCCTCCCTCAGCATTGCAGTGGAGTTCATGTTTTTGTAAGAGATGAGAAGAAATATGCTGTCCTGTTCCAGTCGGTGGTGTTGCCATGTCAGTACACCAGCGTGTCCACCCATACACCTGTAGTGCAGTGGGTCTACAAGTCGTACTGCCGCGACCGCACACGGGATTCTTTTAGCTTCCCAGACAGCCTAAGCGGAGGGTTCGGAGGAGGAGGAGGAGGCCTGATTGGAGGAAATGGTGGAGGCGGGGGAGGTGGAGGAGGCTACGAGACCGCCATGACAACAAACTACCTTGACTGCTCTGACAGCAGCCGCACGGTGCGAACTGTGGCGTCCATTTCCGGATCTTCGATCACACTGTCAGAGTACTACAAGAACAGAGACATTTCCATCATCAACAGTAAGGACCACGCCAATGTTTTTCTTCCCCTCATCACACCCATGCAGTCTACGCCACTGCTTTCTCCAAATTTGAAGTTTATTTTATTTTGTTTTATTTATTTAGAAATTATAATACAGGACTAGCACTATATTCTATGTAGGATACAGCAAAATGAACGTGACTGTAACCATTTAAAGCTCCATGCCTGAGTTTTCCTGCAACACACAACATACATGGATGAAATACACCAATACAGCACACTTGTTTTATATCTGAACTAAACCTATCATGTGTAAACGTAAATGTAGCTAGCTGACATTTCTATTCCAAACATAGTGATTCACGACCAGTCCAGGGTGTACAACGCCTCTCACCCGAAGACAGCTGGGATAGGCTCCAGCATGCATGCCAAACTAGTGAGAATAAGTGGCATAGAAAATGGATTAATGTTTGGCTTTAGTGTTTGTGTCAGTAATTTAAAGAAACATTTGAAGACATTCAACAATAATGGATAATAATGATAATGATAATCATGATAATAAAGAGGGCGGTCGACTGGTTAGCGCGCAGACCTCACAGCTAGGAGACCAGGGTTCAATTCCACCTTCGACCATCTCTGTGTGGAGCTTGCATGTTCTCGCCGTGCATGCGTGGGTTTCCTCCCACATTCCAAAAACATGCTAGGTTAATTGGTGACTCCAAATTGTCCATAGGTATGAATGTGAGTGTGAATGGTTGTTTGTCTATATGTGCCCTGTGATTGGCTGGCCACCAGTCCAGGGTGTACCCCGCCTCTCGCCTGAAGACAGCTGGGATAGGCTCCAGCATGCACGCCAACCTAGTGAGAATAAGTGACATAGAAAATTGATTAATGTTAGGCTTTAGTGTGTCTGTCAGTAATTTAAAGAAACATTTGAAGACATTCAACAATAATGGATAATAATCATAATGATAATCATGATAATAAAGAGGGCTTTATTATCCATATCCATGAACTCATGAATGTGAGTATGAATCTCATGAATGTGAGTGTGAATGGTTGTTTGTCTATATGTGCCCTGTGATTGGCTGGCAACCAGTCCAGGGTGTACCCCGCCTCTTGCCCCAAGACAGCTGGGATAGGCTCCAGCACCCCGGCGACCCTCATGAGGAAAAAGCGGTAGAAAATGAATGAATGAATGATAATAGTGACAATTTTAGTTCATTTTATTTGTGATATGAAATGTTCATATTGTTACAGCCCTACATTAGGTACACCTGCAGCATAAGAAAAAGATAAAACTAATGACAACCAAGAGCCATACTGGAAATTTACATTATATACTGTACATCTACATATAATGCATTATTCTGATGGATAATTTCCAATAGTTTATAATTTAGTAGTCTAGTTGAATAGAACTGCATTTCATCACACACTCCTCTTCATTTAGCCCAAAATGTACAGTATAAAACAATTTCGGACAGTGTTTTGGATATCATTGAATTGTCCACTAAACTCAACGTGTACTGTAGTTTGGCTGGAGAACCATCCACACAAGACAATACAATGCTGCTGGTTATTGTGGGGGATCAGACATATCAAAACAACAGCCAGGAAATAGGCTGTATAATTCATTTCCTTTTCCTGTTTGCCAAGGAAGAAGGGGGAGTGACAAGCTGCCCAGGCATGCACCACTCGACTGCGGCCAGTCTCTCCTTTAACTCCTGCACTTTATCTAATGTATTTTATCTAATTAGTAATTCCTCATACAGTGTAGTAACTGTGCCACCATCCCCCACACAACCAGCGTCTGAGTACTGATGACTGGGAGAATCCAACGGTAAAAGATACATTGAACATAGAGGACATTTTTTACAGTGTGTGGTGGGTGAAAAACTAAAAGAGGGACACTGAGGCATGAAAGAGTGAAGGAGCAAGAGGTCAGGATGAATTAGAGGACAGCATGAAACTATTTCTTTTGTGTGTGCTCCTGGATGCTGAAGAGAGGCTTGATTCTTCACCCAGAGTTAGTACTCCATAAATCTGAGAGCTGAAAACAAGAATACCTCTCTGTCTTCACACACACACACACGCGCACACACGCAGTACATGCATAATACACATACACTCCCTTAGCTGAACCTCTTGTTGCATCAAAGCAATAGTAGGGCTGTGTAAAGAGATGGGGTTATGCTGGAGCCTATCCCAACTGATTTCGGGTGAGAGGCAGGCTACACCCTGGACTGGTCGCCAGCCAATCACAGGGCACATATAGACAACCAATCATTCACACTCACATTCATACCGATGGTCAATTTGGAATTGCCAATTAACCTAACATGGTTTTGGAATGTGGGAGGAAACCGGAGTACCCGGAGAAAACCCACGCATGCATTTGGGGAACATACAAACAAAAGGGCACATGATGGAGCAATGCATTGTGGGCCGCATATTGTGGTTGTATGGATGAACACAAAGGGAAGTGTGTGCCATTCTGATCTAGTTTCAACACGTCCAAGTAATTGAAAAGGGGATTAGTCTTTGCAAGGGTATCTAATATTATATAATATATATAAGATTGTTGGTCACCTAGCTGAATACGGACAATTTGTATTTTCATATCACATTCCTCTGACCTCTATTCTTTTGGACAATGTATTTTCATTATCACTACTTCAAGCAGCACAAACCGTGTTATTTTTTTAATCTATTCTTTATTTGTCTGTCACATTCAGAGGCTGACCTTCGCATTGCAGAGGTCCAGTGGGGGGACAGCGGAGTGTACACATGCAAAGTGGTTATATCTGATGACCTGGAAGGACAGAATGAAGCGTCTGTGGAGCTATTGGTTCTTGGTAAGGTGATAATACCTCCCCTGACTATATGGACATGGAAATACCATGTTGTACTGAGTCCTAGGGCCCTATGTTTTAATTTTTTTTTTACCCAAATTCAGTTTTTCCCCTTGTTTTTCTTTTGTTTTTACATTTATTTGTTTTTTGAAATTCAGTTTACATTTATTTATTTTTTGAAATTCAGTTTTGTTACCTTTTTGCACTTATTTAACGTCATAGAGTGTGTGCTTTTTGTGTCATTTTGTCATTGTAAAAGAAGTTTAAATTACATTAAAGCTATGAAGTACAGACTAATATAATACATTAAATTAAAATTACAATCAGAAAAGTTATAACAAAAATCTGACTTTATTGTATCCCCAGTTTGAATTAGTTGATAGGGGCAATAATTAGACTTTGTAGTGTTGTCAAAAAAAGGGGACCTCTTATCCTTTTTTCCACTTTTTTGACCTATAAATGTAGTTAGAATGTTGTATTCTCATGTTAAATGAGGCCAAAGTTTCAGATAATGTGGTTTGCACATTTGGAAGTGACCCCTGAAAAAAGTTTGGGATGGCTCAAAACGCTTGGTTTCAAAAGGCGTCGTAAAAATGCGCCTTCGTGATGTCATAGAGGGCGGATTTCCTTATATGGGTGTGTCTGTAAGCAGATAAGAACTCTGCCCTCCCCCAAGCCCTGTTCCTCTGTTTATTTGCTTTAATTCCTGAAGACCCCTTGCACGGTGGAGTGGTTAGCGTGGAGGACTCACAGCTAGGAGCCCCGAGTTCAATTCCACACACAGCCATCTTTCTGTGGAGTTTGCATGTTATCCCTGTGCATGCGTTGGTTTTCTCCCACAAAAACATGCATGCTGGGTTAATTGGCGACACGAAATTGTCCATAGGTATGCATGTGAGTGTGAATGGTTGTTTGCCCTATCAGGCCCCTGCAACCCCGCGACCCTCGTGAGGATAAGCGGGGGTGCCATCAGGCACAAGTGGTTTGTGTTCCTGATTCCCCACCAGCAAAAGAAATGCATTTTAATATGAGGCAGCCTGTGGGTGGAATACACTAAATGTGGGAATATTTTTGAAAATTCAGAATAGGTAGCTCACCCGAGAGTCCTACTGCCGCACTGCTCCACTTGAGTGGAAATTTGACCATACAAGTGTTTCTCCTCTTGTTTAAGCAGGCCTGGTGCTCAAGCCTTTGTAGAAAAATATTTGCAGACTCTAAATTGCTGCAGTTGCATAATATGCCATTCATATGTCGACCCTTTCACCACCAAGAGAACAACAGAATCTCATTATTAAGCTGATTTATAACAAGCAGTGGCATTTCTTGGTAAATGTTGGTTGATCTGTTGTCATAGCAACTGTTCCTGCTCAGTCTGTTTTATTGCTGTATAGTCCTAGTTTTTGAAACAGTTCCTGCAGATGAGCTGTATTTAGCAGGTACATTATTTGACTTAAATACGTAAATGTAGTTTCTATCTGCAGTTTGTGTTGGTTGTGCCATTGTGTGTCACAGTGACTGCTCTATTTATGTGCAGATCCAACTGTTACCGTAGTAACCATTGAGAGACCTGGTCTTGGACTACGCTCTATGTGTATTTTTAAAAGCACATATGCCCTCTGCAAATCTTTATTTAAATAAGATCACATTGTGAGTTGAGTTGAGCCCGCAATGTCTTAATTGTAACATGGCAGAATTACACCACAGGTTGATACAGGTTTTACGTTTTCTCCTTCTCGCAATGTATTCGATACAGCATGTGAGGCACTTGTGTTTCCATAACAACTGTAGGGCCTCAATGAGAATGGTTTGGGGGGGGTTCCTTTGTTTTATGAGCAAATGGCTTCACTCGCAAGAAAATAGACATTATTTAATGGCACTCAGGGCCAAAGGGACAGTATATACAATACAAAAGATGGAGGTGACACCATGTCCAACACTCAGCTAATGTTGAAGACTGTAAGAAATAATGTAATGTGTATAAAATGTGTATGTGTATAAAATGTACTCGAATAACTACTGTGAATCATGTAGAGGCTAAGAATTTCTGTTCTGTTCAAAACAGGAAATCCTGTCATGTACTAGTGTAAAAGTACTACCTGTTGTTGGCCTTCAAGCAACAGAACATAAACAAAATAAAGCTACACATAGTTTACTTTAGTGTATAGTGTGTTAAGACTGAATTCCTCAAAGCTCTGGATGGTCCTTGGCTTCCTCAAGGACTGTCTTGGCTGACATGTCTCTTCAACATTAGGTGGAAGTCGGGAACAGTACCTTTGGATTGGCGGACCGGGTTGTCGCTCCCCCTTTTTAAGAATGGTGACCGGAGGGTGTGTTCCAACTATAGAGGGATTACACTCCTCAGCCTCCCTGGGAAAGTCTATCCCAGGGTACTAGAGAGAATGGTACGACTGATGGTCAAACCTCGGCTACAAGATGTTTAATGTGGTTTTCGTCCCAGCCACAGAACACCAGCTCTACACCCTCACAAGGATGCTGGAGGGAGAATGGGAGGAATATGTGTTACCCTTTGCTGCTGAGAGGTGACGGCATGGTCCTTGCATTTGATGAACAGAGACAGCATACTCCAGCATGCGTTTAGTGTAGTTGATTTATTGCAGAGACCAGGGTACAGCAAACTGAGGATATTGATATGTATGTATGATGGCAAAATATGGGCGGCACGGCGGACTAGTGGTTAGCCCGCAGGCCACACTGCTAGGAGACCCGAGTTTGATTCCAACCTCGGCCATCTCTGTGTGGAGTTTGCATGTTCTCCTTGTGCATGCATGGGTTTTCTCCGGGTACTCCGGTTTCCAAAAACATGCATGTTAGGTTAACTGGTGACTCCAAATTGTCCATAGGTATGAATTTATTTTTTGTTCTCATGTATTCATTGTTTGAAGACTCTGCTTCATTGACTATCATTATCTTAAAATTAGCATCATAATGCTGCCTCCGGTCTAGTGGTTAGCGCGCAGACCTCACAGCTAGGAGACCAGGATTCAATTCCCACCCTCGGCCATCTCTGTGTGGAGTTTGCATGTTCTCCCCGTGCATGCGTGGGTTTTCTCCGGATACTCCGGTTTCCTCCCACATTCCAAAAACATGCTAGGTTAATTGGTGACTCCAAATTGTCCATAGGTATGAATGTGAGTGTGAATGGCTGTTTGTCTATATGTGCCCTGTGATTGGCTGGCGACCAGTCCAGGGTGTACCCCGCCTCTCGCCCGAAGACAGCTGGGATAGGCTCCAGCGCCCCCGCGACCCTCGTGAGGAAAAAGCGGTAGAAAATGAATGAATGAATGAATGCTGCCTCTACTGCCAGCTTACCTGCCCAAGCTTCAAGACACTTTTTTTGGAGTGGGTCTCATGTCATGGCTTCACTTTCATTGGTGTGTGTGTGAGTGATTCGCTTGGGGAGATATTTGTGTTGTATCATGCCATATGTTGGTTTGCATGTAGAAATCACTAAATAACGAATATTAAAACAACCAATCTTTTTCAGACTTCACCCATACTTTCGCACGACTGCATGTAACAGTAATGGAATTGCCCACAACAATCATTGAATCCTAATTTGTCTCACAGGTTGGGACACACATGCTCCATGGTCTTCTCTTTAGAGACTCATCTAAGTCTGACGAATAGGATAAAATTGTGAAGTCTGGCAAGTTTCAGAATGTTTCCTCACTGCCCTGCATGTCCCACTGCAGCATGCACTTTATCTTCCTGACAACATTCCTTTTCCTTCGGCCACCATTACCAGACAGGGTCTTCAAAGATTGCTTGGGGAAGTGTTTCAATTGGATTTCAAGAGCTTGTGCAAGTGTACCTATTTATGTGTCTGGTGATTGTGTTTAATTATTGCTTATTTCTCGTCTTCATACTTGCTGCTACACCAATAACTTTCTTTGTTTACGTCAACCTCAGTGCTTTTCCCTCTCCTTTTCGCCTGTGCTCTCTCCAGGATTCTCAGGTGTCTCTGAAGATCTTCTACCAGACTTTGATTTGAAGATTATGCCAGGTATGGGCATAATGTACCTGACCCCTCACCTGCTTTCTTTCATTCTAACATTTCATTCACTTCTTTCATTCATTTCTAACACTACTGACCGCTCTAACTGCAGTAGTAACTCATGTGTGAAGTGTATTAACTACAAATATTCTGGTTCGATTTCTACAGTAGCTTAGTGTTTTTTTAAAATGTTTCATGAATTTAACGTGATCCATATTCTATATCACATTGTTTACATTTATTGAACACCTGAAACAACAACCCAACAGCACATGCTCAGAAGACAGGAAAAGAGATGAACACAAATAAATAAGGGACAGCATCAACAAGTGCGCACATCACAATGCATGACTCTACCCCATAGGTTTATAAGGCATGTGTAAACTTAATGGCCTTCTTTTGTAGTTTGGATTTATTTGCATAGATGATTGTGTTTCTGCTTTTATACATGGCTGCATATACAAATTTTGCCACTTGGAGAAAAACAAACTTGCTTATTCGACTTGTGTAGTGTAAATCCAGTCCAGCCATATCAGTGCTGTATGACTGATAACGTCATACAGAAATAGTGAGGAATTCCAAATGTAAACCTGGTGAAAGTAATGCTGTTCTACCTCCTTTAGCAAGGTGTTTGGAATTTAACCATATAAGAGAACATTTTCAGAGCCAGACACATGAATCCACTGTCCCTCTTGCATGTGTGACGGGGCTGGAAAACAGCCATTATGGTAATTTAAGGTAGTTATCGTTGTGGTTAGCATGCTATCCCATTGCTTGACAGTACAAACATGGTAATCTACTGTGAGGAACTTTTGTTTATGGGACATTAAGTTCCCAAAATCATCACATAATGCCTTGTTGTTTGTGGAATAACTTTAAGGAAGAAGGACAACATGGAATGAAACTATTCAGTCACTGGAAATTAATACTGAAAGCTTGTATTCTGTGTTTATGTGTGTGTGTAAATTATGTAAATGAGATGTCGTCAGAAGCTGAAATGGAACAGCCAAAGCTGCAGTATCTTAGGTGACAGCAGCAGCATTAACTGTTCTTTTTGTCCTGTTGCAAACTCTGATTTCCTTTGTGTGTGTGTGTGTGTTTGTGTGTAAACACGGTAGACTTTGCTTTTGCAAAGAATGCCTACTTTCCTTTCTGTCTCCAGAGACACTGTGACAACATGTAGTTTATCTGCTGTGCCAGAGGTATAATTATCTATGCCCAGTCCTCCTGACCAGTATTGTTTTATCAAGAGTTATTCTAGTTTGGATTGTCAACTGTTTTGATGATGATGGAGATGAGTCTGACTTACAGGGCTGTCCTATTTTTTGCTTTGTTTCATGGTTCAGAATTGTTCATAAATCTGGTTAAGGAAAGCAGAATTGATGTAATTGATGAGGATGATGAGATTGATGTGTTGTCAACTTTTTGTAAATGATTGTTCAGTTTGACTATAATCTATAATCACATTACACTTGCTGTATATGTTCTTATGGTGATGCTGTGGGGGATTGTTTTTTTCAACAACTGGGTGAGATTAGTATTTAGCAATGGTGCTCATAATTGTTGGATAAAGAGTTAATGGTCTTTGTCAGTGCTGCAGCTATGTAATACGGGTCTTTATTATAGGCCTTTAACAGTCCAGCCAAAGGTTTTATGTTGTCACCGAGGCTGCAAGGAACAATTGATTAAGGGAATAGTAAGTAAAAAATGGGTTCATGAATGTGTGTCTGTGCTTATTTCCCTGTGTATTCTGTGCTCTTTCAGAATGGGTGTTTGTAGCTGCCGTGGCACTGGGCATTGTGTTATTCCTTCTGCTGGTTGGGGTGTGTTGGTGCCAGTGTTGCCCTCACTCATGCTGCTGCTATGTGAGCTGCTGCTGCTGCCCTGATACGTGCTGCTGCCCGAGACATTGTGAGTAGAAACACACAAATAGAGCTCCAACATCGCCAGATGTTCTCATTCTCCCTTCTTATTCTAGTGTACGAGGCAGGAAAGGGTATAAAGACGGGTACCTCCACCCCGCAGACACCTGCCTACATGCCATACTTTGTTTCTGGGGTGCCCGCCATGGTACCCATCGCTCCCCCTTCCCTGGTGGAAAAGATGTCATCTGCCCCCCCTTCAGATGGTAGTCTACTCACAGCAGGTAAGTCATATTTACATTTGCCAAATGAATTATTCAACCAAACTGTAATCATAATTAACTTGATGCTAATTTGAAAAGCGTAGTAGTGAGGGACACAGTAAGAAAAGCACATAGTGTTAAACATACACAGCTCCTCAGTGCTGATGGGTCAAGTGTTTATGTCCAGTTCCAATACATGGTGTAGGAGCTCCCTACCGCTTGCCTTCACCACAAGACCAAGACACTCTCAGGGTTCTACAGTATGTAGAGAACCAACTGGCTCACTTCAACCCTACCAGGTCCACCAGCCACCAGTGTAAGCTTCACAAAACTGTCCTGTGGCTTTTACTGTGCATGAGCTTCTTTTATATAGCATGCTGATATAATCCTTGGGCACTGCCTGCTGGAATATTTATCTTGTTATCGCATTTGCATGTTTCTCTGTATTTATGCACTCTGCCTTTTCAATTTTCTTTACTTTTGATCTCCAAACTTGTGTGCTTTTCTTACCTGAAGTCAAATCCTTTTCAAGATCTTGCAGTTTCTCTTTTTGCATCCTCATTCAATTCTGATTCCAATCCTTGGTTGAGGATTCACCCATCCATTCATTTGTAATCAATCCAGCCTGTGGTCTCTCCGAGCTGAGTTCCCTCCATGAAGGTGAAAACGGCTTCCGCCAAACATTCCGGAATGTCCAGAAGAAAGCACTTCCACCTATCTCAGATCACGACCCTCAACCTGAACCGAGACGATATAGGGAAAACCGCAGCCCCGAGCCACAGCGGTACCATGACAACCCCCCTTCTTCACCTCAGCATTACCACAAGGGCCCCGAGTCAGAGCCCTGTCACTATGGAGAGGATCCCGTCCCACCACGCCGCTACAGTGATGACCCCCCTCCCTCGTTTCAGTCTCGCAAGCATGTCCGTAATCATCGGCAGCAAAACCACACCGAAGAGAACTCTAACAAAAGGTATGGTTAGGCAAATACATCTCTTATAGACACACATACCCACCTACACTGTACTTCCTTGTCTCAGCATCCTGTTGTAATTTACAGGTGGAACCCTCGATCAGAACATCTGCAAAGAAAGACCTATAGCACCGTGGGACGCACTGGCTCGTTGGATGAGTTGGAAGAGTTTGCTACCACCTACAAGCAACGAGGAGGCAGACGAGCAGATAAAAGGGAAGATGAAGACGATGACACAGAGCTTCGTGAGTTCAGCCGATATCCTTTGTACCGTCATGGTCCACCACAGCACTATTACGACAATCACAATGAGCTTGGAGACAGCAGTGACCACGACGACCGACCCAGGAGACACAGGAAAAATGGACATAACATAAGTCCACTGCCCTCCCCCACAAAGAGTCGGGGCAACTGTGGCAATGAGTGTTCCGTCCCAGTCCCTACCAGTATGAATCCGCCATCAACTTCTTCTCAAGAAAAAGACTATGACGGCACATTCCTGAATAGCCTGTTGGAGCGTAAGGCTAAGTTACGAGGAGTCAACCACGGGAAAAGTGGCCCCCGGGGAGAGGAGGACTCAGACACACCCTCAAAGAGCAGCTTGAAAAAGAGTAACGGAGAGTCAAGCCGAAACTGTAGCAGGTCACCTAGCAACAGGCCAGAAGCAGATTCCCTGGCCTTTTACTCGGATACAGAGCGAAGCAGAACTGACAGGCCTGCTCCACGGCCGCTCCCAGCATGCATCCGCTCTCCACAACCTCACACCCCTTCCCCACTTCATCGCAGAGAAGAGGCCAGAGACAAGTCTCGCAAAGTGGTGAGTTTCCTCTGGTAATGCTCAGCTGCAGATGTGGACAGAAGTATTGACATAGGTTCCCACTAAATTTTAACTATTGACCTTACAAGGGATATTCAATAACTCTGCGCTTCCAAGTATTTGCTCTCTCTACGGGGACTCTGTTTTTCTCCTACATTCCAAAAACATGCATGTTATACCCTTAGGTATGAATGTGAGTATGAATGATTGTTTGTCTATGCTGTATGTGCCCTGTGATTGGCTGGCAACCAGTCCAGGGTGTACCACTCTTGCCTGAAGACAGTTGGGTTAGAGCAGGGGTCTCAAACTCAATTTACTTGGGGGCCACTGGAGCTAGGGTCTGGGCGAGACTGGGCCGCATCAGGTTTTCAAAAAAAAAAAAAAAACCGCATTTATTGAAAACGGAATAAACTTAGCTTTGGTTTCGATTTTCTACAAGAAAAACATTCCACTGTTCTCAAATAACTTTTTTTTTCTACACAAAATAAGATGAAAAATAAATAAACAAATCAAGAATAAAGAAAATCAATCAGTAACAAATAAAAAAATATAATAATAACAATAAAACGGCAAATAATAAAAAAAACATAGTTGGTGGGTAGACAAATTATTTTTTCAGATTAAAATTAACAAAGCATTATTAGAGCCCTGTAGACATGACAAAACACGACTATAGTCACATTTATACTCTTTTTATTTACAACATATTGCGCAACTGCAGGGTCTTGAGACACATGCTAACTCGCAAACTAGAGAGCTAGCGACCTAAACGGTAGCCTTCAAGTTATTTCCTTTAAACTTAAATAGCCAAAAACTTACCACTTCCACACGGATAGGGAGGATAACTAACTAAGTTATTTAACCTTTAACATGAACATTAATCAAACGTAATAATTTTTTCTGGGTACATGATACCATACAGCATCCATATCAAACTTGCGCGGGTCGCACTAACATTAAACTTTCATATCAAGGCGGGGGCCTCAAACTAGTGTCCTGCGGGCCACATTTGGTCCGCGGGCCGCGTGTTTGAGACCCCTGCGTTAGAGAGAGCGGTATTTTGTTACTGAGTGAAACAAAATGGGAAAAAAAATCACGTTTATTTTGAACGCAACTCGTCTTAGATGCAAATAGACATTCTCTGTGACACTTCTGTGACTGTCCTTCAAATTAAGAGCACCGTCTGCCCCATGTCTACAAAACAAGCAGTGTTATAAAAATATCTTCATTACAGTTTGTTGAAGATTTAGTAGCAATGTGTTCAGATACAAGTGTATTCCAAGGTAAGGCTTAACGTTTGTAGCTTTTTATACAAGACTCAGCTGAATTAAAATTTCATATCGTTTTATATCATGATGCATCCCAAAAACATTGTCATACATGCTGGGTTCCGTATTGCCCAACCTAATAAACACGCAGACACACATACTAATACTCGTGCATCTCTGTCAGAATCACTCAAATCTTCGTATGGACACATTTTTGATCCATCTTTTCAATTGGATCATGTCGCCGTATATGATGTTGTAACTCAAAGGGACCCAGCAAGCGTGTATTATTGTTGAAAGTTGTGTCATTCTAACGAACCTGCTGTACCTTTGACAGGTCAGGTTCTCATGCTACCAGAATGAAGACTAGGTAGAATTTTCTGCTCTCCATCCAACCCTTTACTTACTTTACTTACATTCATTACTGGTTATTTCCTTCCTAACAAACCTTGGGAAAAAACATTCTTCAACATAAAAAGTTCTGCTCAAAATGAGCATGTTTACCGGAGTTAAAATGTGAAGTCCCGTTTGTCCCAGGTTCTGTGTCCAATATAACCTGTGTGGCCTAACCTCTTAATCTATTTATAACGATGTGTTCATGTAAACCTATTGTTTTTTTTCTCAGCAGGGCACTCTTCTCAGCCGGGATTCCCTCATCGTTTGATTGGCTAAAAGGCTCAGAGGTTGGAGGGGGGTAGGAATGTGCGACCATGTGATTCAATGGGAGCTACAGTACTGCAGCTGGTACTGTTGGACGAAGACATGGATGGCACACGTATATACAGTATGCCATCTTTACCGCTGATGTCATCACTGCTTGGTTTGTGTCACTGCTTACCCAGAATACAGAGCTGAACTAATGTGGGTTTAGTGGATGACCTGGAATGTCGCTCCTGCAGGACCCGCCCATCTGCCTTGAGAGGGGGGATGGAAGCCAATGAAAGTAGCTTTATGACCCCAGCACAGTGAGTGCATTCATTTTGGTTGAAGAGTTGAGCATATATAATGTCACCATCATGGATGATAAAGGACCTATTAGGTGTGAAACACTGTCTTTTAGGTAATAAACAATAGTAGACCAGAAAGCAATAATCATAATTAAGCATCACTTATATGTGTTAAGTTTAACTTACAACTTGTCCTTTCAATCACCTAATGTAACATATGTGGATGTGAGTAGCAGTGCTAAAGTATGTGTGACCTTAATCCCAAGATGCCACAGTCATCGTATACAGTATTCTGCATCCAAGGTATGCAAATGCCTCAGTTATTGTCGCCATGGCAACATATGGAATTTCTGCATTGTCCTGTTTGTTATGTCATGGATTTTCAGTTCTATATAAAAGTGCCAGTCTCATAAAGGCTCGGGCTAATACTGTTGATGCTTAATTCAACATCTAGCGTGGTAATTTATTTGCTTTTCAGTCGGTATTAATCATTTAATATGTGTGAGTTTACACAAATTGCAGCAGCTACTCTCTTCCAAGGGAGTGTTTGTTTCGTGTTACAAAAGTTTAACTTGGCTTTTTACTCTAGCAGTACAAACTAAACGGATGGCAGCCTTTTTATGTGATGATGTGAGGTTTTTTATATGTGTGTTTTTTTAAGAGCAAAAAATGACTACTGTAAATTGACTGCCTGTAAGAGCTAGTAGTGCAAATTTAACATATGGCTGACTTGAGATGGAAATATTCATTGTTTGACTCACTACAGTATTATCAGCTATAGCTTTTTATTTTTTAAGACTGTAGCATTTACATGTCAGTTTTGCTCATTTACACGAAACATTGTACAATGTTGGATTATTTCTTCGTGTGTATCAGAGCGGGATGACTTTACTTTTTTGCCAAAGGAGACAATGTCAAGTATGAGTCATGTCTTTGTTCATTGTTGCCGTGACAGGCTGCCTTTATTCAATACACAACTGGTGTAAAACTCACATGGCAAGACTCACTCAGTCTCCCATATGGAATCTGATGTTTACAGTTGTTTCCTATGACCTGTTTAATCGACCCAGATGCGGTGTGCTGTGAAACAACATAAACATCCACCAGATTATCAGCAAATAAACTATGTAGAAATGATGTCTCAATGTAATTCTTACAATGCTTTTTATTCATTCATTCATTTTCTACCACTTATCCTCACAAGGGTCATGGGAGTGCTGGACCCTATCCCAGCCAATCTCAGGGCATGTATCGACAAGCAACCATTCACACTCACATTCATACTATGGACAATTTGGGGTCACCAATTAACCAAACATGTTTTTGGAATGTTATGTTAATTGGAGAGTCTCATACATTTTTAATGACCCAAGTCACAAACGTCTACCTATTACTATAAATATAGAAAGATTATTAGATATGTTTTTGATATGACAAAGAATTTAATGTGAAGATATCCCTTATAGGTTGTAATTCCTTGTATATCTGCACCTTGAGTGTGCATATTTGATGGGAGGTAAAGACAGTGGCCACTCATGCTTACAGATTTTGTTAGGAATGCAGTTGAGCGACTCCCCTTTTCTTTCACTTAAGCTTTAACTGGAACGCAGTCATCTTTCCCCATATGTCAGTAAATTGTAAATTGACTTGTTATACAATCTTATTTGAACTATTTTCAAATATACATTTTATCCTCATAATGTGCTGTGGAAATATGATGAAACAATTGATACCATCAAAAATTGGTGTATTACTTTGAATCATGCTAGCGACTCCAAATTGCCCATTGGTATGAATGTGAGTGTGAATGTTTGTGTCACGATCCGCAAGCTCGCCGGTGTGACAGTTTATTTGGTTTATATTTTCTATGCCTTGGTTCCTGTTTTCATGCTCTTGTTTTGGTAGCGTTTCCTGTTTTGTCTGCCTGCTTTTCTGTTCCCTTATTACTCGCACCTGTTGCTAATTATGTTACCCTTCTATTTAGTTCAGGTGCGTGCTCACTAGTTTGTGGCTGCATTGTTTGTTGTAGCTCTCCACGCTACTCCGACCGTCTTTGCTCGCATCCTGCTGCTGTAAACCTTTTCAGTTTATATTAAATTGACTTTCGATCTGCACTTGGATCTCCTGCTCTCTGCATCTTGGGGTCGTGTCGCAATACCGAAGCGCAGACGTGACAGTTTGTCTATGTGCCCTGTGATTGGTTTGCGACCAGTCCAGTGTGTACCCCGCCACTCGGCCGAAGACAGCTGGGATAGGCTCCGGCATACCTGCGACCCTTGTGAGGATAAGCGGTAGAAAATGGATGGATGGGATGGTTTTGCTCCCAATTTTCATGAGCTGGGAAAAAAATCTAAAACTTTTTCTATGCACACAAAAGGTTGCTGTCTTAATCTGTTAGTGAGCATAGACAGCATGATTATTGGTTGGCCACAATAAAAGGCCACTCAAAATGTGCGCTTAAACTGTGTTGGGGGTGGCCCGTCAATCAGTGTCTGCTATGACCACCATTTACCTCAAACACTGTATACCAGGGGTCGGGAACCTTTTTGGCTACGAGAGCCATGAAGGCCAGATATTTTAAAATGTGTATCTGTGAGAGCCATATACATTTTTTAAAACATTGAATGCAATAAAATGTGTGCATTTTTATGTAAGACCAACAGTTTTAGATAATGGGCTCTAATTGTGTAGACCAGGCACACTACCGCACGCCAATGGGGTGTGGCCAGCACACTTTCGTGAGCAGCGCAGTGTCTAATAATAAATCAAATACTTTACGTTTACGTTAATACAACTTCTGCTGCTGCATAATTTTGCACCATACTCAGTATATTTCATTCTTTTGGCCATCTTTGCCAGAAGGCTTGGTTCTGCAGCTTTAGCTAGGTGACTATTTGACTAAAGGAGAAAAGTTTATATTTACATGTTGACATCTCAATGACCGAGGTAGACTACCACATTACCCAGTAATAATCGAGTTTTGGTGTTTGACCTGGAAAATATCAGGAAAGATAGATATGGTTGGCCGTATTGCAGTAGAAAATAGATGGACGAATTAAAATGCATAAAAAAAGTTCAATATTATTTTTAACAGTCAGATGTTTACTTTAAAATGTTAGCAAAATTTTTTTTTATTGTGGTAAGAAATGCTTGAGAGCCAGATACAGTAATCAAAAGAGCCCTACCTGGCTCCCGAGCCATAGGTTCCCTACCTCTGCTGTATACTATACTTCGATCCAGACCTTCCCAAAGAATGCTCAATGGGTGACATGTCGGGTGAGTATGCTGGCCAAGAAAGTACTGGGATGTTTTCAGCTTCCAGAAATTGTGTACCATGCTGCAACAAAAGATGGTGCTTGTGGATAAACAACGTAACAATGGGCATCAGGCTCTCATCACAGTATATCTGCATAGAAAATACTATTAATACAGTAAAATGCACCTGTGTTGTGGACGGAGGGGCCCATGGTGGCAGTGGGTTTATGGTATCTGCAGGCATGTATGTTGCGGACAACAAACAGGTGCATCTTATTGATGCCACTTTGAAGATAGCAAACATATTTGGGATGCTCTGGATGGGCGCACAAGGTATTTGAGGCAAATCTAGGTCACACTTAGCTGTGTGGCCTGTGTGCTAACCACTCTTCCACTGTGGAGCCCAATGTATACATAATATATAATATAATAAACGCTGGTCAAAAGTTACTAGTTTCCATACATACATCTAAGTGACAAAGTACTTTATTGAAACAAACCTTGTGTTTATGATGCTCATTCTATGGACGGATAATAAAACAAATAACAACATATATAAAGATAATGTCAAACATATATATTTCAAACAAAAAATTGTCGTGGATTTCAACTCGGGGTTTCCTGTTACCCGGAAGTGACGTCACTGCACAGGACGCTTTCACCTGTTTCGGGGTGTGGCCTGATAATGTGACTTTAGTCGGGCAGATACTCAAGCATAAAGAGGCTGCCATGAACACCAGCTCTTAGACACATCTTCAAAACGGTGGATTTTTTATTACTATTTCGATTTTTTAACATTTTATTTAATATTATTTTTTCGTGTCTTTTTATTTTTTAGTCCAGGTGCGGACTTTCTACATGATGCGGCGTTTTTTTGCTGCCGTCATCTTGTCTCTGCTAAAAGGTACTTTGTTTTTCTGGTTGGTTGGTTAATTGGGTCGTTTTGTTATGGATTTATTTCCTACGTCGGGCTGTTCTGGCCCATTTTAAGTGTTAGTTAGGCCACGTGATGAATATTTTTGTTTGTTGAAACAAATTACATTTTTTTAACTGGGTTATTATTTTAACTAGAAGTGCTGGCTCTAGTGTAAAAATAATGGTGGACGAGTGGTGTTTTCATAGCATCCCTCATTGTTTTGAAAGTGTTCCAGATGAAATGTAATTGCTCATTTAGGGGCTGAAGATGACTTGGTTTCATCCCACCCATCTTCATGTTTGTTGGCTAGTTTCACTTCCTGTTACTTTGTCTGAGTCACCAGTTTTTCTGGTTGGGTCACTTTGAGATGAGCTCCCTGTTTGAGCAACAACACTGATGCATTCTGACCCTACTCTTTTATTTTGATCTTTACATTGGAAGCGCTGGTATCTTTTACATGGACAGCCCCCACTTGTCAAACATGTTAGGCACAAATACATAATGGACTACTGTATGTGAAATTGTGTGTTTGCCCTCCCTCCAGTGTCAACGTGTATTCAGGTGATAGTCTCCCAGCAAGAGCGCAGCACTGCTCTGTTTGCCTCAGTCATCCTACGCTGTGACTTCACCACATCTGCAAACCCCCAAGATGTCCTGCTCACCTGGAGGTTCAAGTCTTTCTGCAAGGACCCTGTGCTGGAGTACTACTCCACATGTAAGAGACATGTAGATGTCACTCCAAACATGTAATATATCCTCATAGTGTCCATGTCGGATGGTGAATGCTGACTACTTTGTCATACACATTTTTCTCAGTGAAACATTTGTATCACTCTTCACTTATTTCACTTGATGAGACATTTTCATTCTCGTGTTTATTAGTGTCGCTATTATTTTCGTTACTTTCTGTTTTTATTATGCCCTGTTTTCCTGAATACTTGGTATATATTTTTTGTGTGTAAAATTGCAGCACTGTACTTCTGTTTTATTACCACCATCATATCACCAATTGTCAAATTTCACCATATGCTGCAAACTCTACCAAGTTCCAGCTTCACCATCAATCCATTTTCTATACCACTTATCCTCACGAGGGTCGCGGGTATGCTGGAGCCTATCCCAGCTGTCTTCAGGCGAGAGACCAGCCAATCACAGGGCACATATAGACAAACAACCATTCACACTCACATTCATACCTATGGACAATTTGGAGTCACCAATTAACCTAGCATGTTTTTGGAATGTGGGAGGAAACCGGAGTACCTGGAGAAAACCCACGCACAGGGAGAACATGCCAACTGCACACGTCCACCGTGCAGCCTGACTTTGACTGTAGTCATAATGGATGCATAATGGATGGATGCATAACATGATTACCTATGTACCTTTTTTTGTAGCATACCAGGCTGCACTCCAGTTGGGGCAAGACCCCTCAAACGACTGTCCCGATCGCCAGCGCACAGTGCGCACTGTGATTCAGAAGAGAGGAACTAATGAGCCGATTCTTGGTGCAGAATATCGTGAACGCAAGATCTCCATCCAGAATAGTGAGTTCATACCAGAACACAGCATACCATGACTTTATCTCATTCTTTTAAGATACAACTTTTTGCCACTATGTTATTATTAATATGCAGGTATTTGCACTTGAAAGGTGTGTACAACAAATGTAGTACATTTGAGGGTAATGATAATCATTAGTGATAGTCCTGCTTTTTGTAACCTTCTGTTCCTGTGGAGAAATACTGTACCAATATAAAATATACTGTAATTATGCCAGAATTCTATATTTACATACAAAAGGTATAATCAACACAAATTGCCTGTTTAATTCTTGTTATTCATTCTGGTGGTTTCTGCATGTTGCAAAGCCAATGTAAAACTAAAGTATGTTTGTGTGTTTGTGCAGAGGCTGATCTGGTCATCAACGAGGTCATGTGGTGGGACAACGGTGTGTACTTCTGTGCAGTTGACGCAGCTGGAGACACCACTGGGGACTCGGACAGAGAAGTCAAACTCATTGTATATCGTAAGAAAAGTCTATTTTAAGTGTATATAATACCCACATGTTCATGTCCTGTGGCTTGTTACAAGAAGTGTATTATGTTAAGACTTGGTGAGCAGCTCCCTCTTTCTTTTTCTCGCTCAGATTGGTTAACTGTGCTGTTCATCATCATCGGCGCTCTGCTGCTCATCATTCTGTTTGGCATCTGCTGCTGCCAGTGTTGTCCTCAGAGATGCTGCTGCTATGTGCGCTGCCCTTGCTGCCCACAGCAGTGCTGCTGCCCCGAAAAAGGTACATATCAGAGAAGAATGTTCATGGAAACTTGGACTTTGATGTTTAGTGATGACATTACCTCAACAATAGATTAACTGTTTTAATACTAGTCATAATGATCAGCAAATGTATGAAGTATGTATTTCCCATGTTTATAGAGTTTAAAATAAATGTCTTCCAGCCGTAATGCAGCATCGTATGATGAAGGAGGCTCAGAGGGCCATGGCCCCCTGGATGGGAGGACAGCCTGTCTATGCACCAATGAGCCATGTTCCCTCCACTCAAATGAACCCAGTCCTATATGCAGGTAAATACACAGCAAAAAATACCACCATGTGGCTCAGAAACTATTGGTTTATACTACATCCTAAAATCTACTAATTTGCACCGCTGATTTGTTTCAATAGGATCTGCGTCAGGCAAAAGCATTCCTTTGAAAGCTATGCCTCTCCCACCGCCTCAGTCCTCTGCTTACAGTATGCCGACGCCAAGTATCCATGGAAGCCACACCCCTGCCACCACCAATCAGATGCTTGACTACATGGAGAGTCAGGTGAGGGGGATGGACGTGACCAGTCCTCTGCTCCAGGTATGTAACTTGCTTTTATTGTCATCTAATCCAGGGTGTCCTCTAGACTTTCTCACCTCAGTATTAGCTAGATGATTACCACTTTGAATCCCTATGTTGAAATACAAAGTGTGCAATAATTATTTAAACAAAGGTAGGCAGGTACCAAAATTTGGGCACCCCAACAAAAAAAGACATCAATATTTAGTAGATCCTCCTTTTGCAGAAATAAATGCTTCCTATTCTGGTTGAAGGTATTTTTGACCATTGTTATTTCCAAAACATCTCCAGTTTGATGGTTTCCAAGCATGGACAGCCCGCTTTAAATCACACCACAGATAAATATTCAATAATATTTCGGTCTGGGTACTGAGATGGCAATTCCAGAACGTTGTACTCGTTCATCTGCATGAATGCCTCAGTAGATTTAGAGCCGTGTTTAGGGTCATTGTCTTGTTGGAAGTCTACAGCCTCGGCACAACTTCAACTTTGTCACTGATTCTTGAGCATTGTTGGCAACAATCTGCTGATACTGACATGGAATTCATGTGACCTTCAACTTTAACAAGATTTCCAGTACCTGCACTGGCCACAAATGTTACTGTGGGTAGTAAGTGGTAAGTGTTTGTCTTGGAATGCTGTGGTCTTCATCCGCAATGCATACTGCCCCATGTTATGTCCAAATAACATATATATTTAACTGAAATTGCTGATCCAAACAACCAGTGTTTTTTTTTTCAAAGGCAAATATTGAAAATTACCAGGGATGCCCAAACATTTTCATACCATTGTAAAACGATGATTGATTGACAGCACGTCCGCTGCCCTCTGTGTGAATGAAGCAGAGCCAACCGAGGCAAAAAAAAGTGGTCCAATATTAAGGCACACATTTCCAAGGACATATTAGCTCTATCTTTTAAACTTAAACAGTTAGTTAGTTAGAACGCATAATATTATCATTATAATATTATCATTATAATAAAGTAAAATATGTAGTGCTGCACTGGAAATGATAAATGACAAATGATATCAATCAGTGTCACATCAAATAACACTTTCCACAAATGTTTTCTTTATTGGCTTCCATTGTGTGTTTATTTCTAACGTATGATATTACTTCAGTTTTCTCCAGGTACTCCGATTTCCTCCCACATTCCGAAAACATGCATGTTAGGTTGATCGGCGACTCCAAATTGTCCATAGGTATGAATGTGAGTGTGAATGGTTGTTTGTCTATATGTTCCCTGTGATTGGCTGGCGACCAGTCCAGGGTGTACCCCGCGTCTCGCTCGAAGAGATCTGGGATAGGCTCCATCATACCCCTGTGACCCTAATGACAATAAGTGGCATAGAAAATGGATGGATGGATGAAAACATGGTTTTGTTGGCATGTTTTACATCTGGATTTACATTAATTCTTGAGGGGAAAAATCCATTCGGTTAGATGACATTTCATTTCAGTTAGAGTTGGACCTTCTGGAACAGATTAATGACACCAACCAAGGTTCCACTGTACACATCAATTGGTTGTACAGTAAGCCTTGTTTATTACGTTTAATTGGTTCCAGACCTGACCTTGATATGTGAATTTCCACGAAGTAGGACTGTGTTTATAAATTGAATATTTTCATAGCAGAGAACCTTTTGAAATAAAGTTTAACATAATTGGTCTCCTCCCGACATTAAATAACACCCCTACAATCACCTTTACATTCGTATTACCCAATATATGTATAAACAAAATAAGAGTGAATAAGATAAAAACCCGTTCTTGTGTGTTACTACAAAGTTGTTCCCATGAGAGGCAGACAGGATGTGACATTGGAGGTTGAATTTCAGCTTTGGGTGGGCAACGACTGCAAAGGTTGTGAATGCAGAAAATATGGCCGAAAAGTTAAGTATTGTTTTTCCACGCCTGGTAGGTTACCTATAAAAACGAGAATGTGCACATCGGAATCCACCCTTTATAATTAGAGTATGCACTTTTTGGATTGCAAAAAGTGGATGCACATTTTAAGTGATGAAGTGAAATCCATCCATGCATGTTTTTGGAATGTGGGCGGAAACCAGAGTACCCGGAGAAAACCCACCCATGCACAGGGAGAACATGCTAATTCTGACTACTTTTTTATGCAACAGATTTTGCTTTTTTTTATTCATGTTACTTCTTCTCTTTCTTCCCATCAGCCTCAGCCGCCGCCACCCCCCCACATGCAGCATCTTGCACCTCCTTCCCAGCAGTTGCCTATAAGTGTCCCATTTTCACCCGGGCCTCCCAGCATGATATCCGGCCTTAATGAGCCATTGGAACGCCGTGTCATCACCCTTCCACCACTACGAGAGTCGCAGCCAGGCAGGGTGCCACCCCCTGCACCTAAGACACGACCCCCAAGCTCCAGCGATAGCAGTCGTGGTGGCTTTGGAGTTCGCGAAGAGCGTGGGCAAGCTGCTCGACGTTATCCCTCACCTCCACGGTCGAAAGGCATTCCCAGGAGCTACAGTGAGGAATCACTGGATGGCCGGCCGCGTGGTGGGCCACGAGGGGGACTGGACCGCCCTCGATCCCGATCCAGAGATGATCTCTTTGACAGCAGGTCCAGAGGAAGATACTCCCCACCAGGAGCACGCCGACCTAGAGGGTCCTGGAGTTCTGATGATGAGGACAGTAGTCGGAGAGGAGGGGCGAGAAGAGGGGGCGGAGGATGGGGCGAGAAACCTCCAAGCTACACTGAGTACGAGCCTGGACATAAACCAGGAACGCGGAGGAACGAACACTACTCTGTAAGGAAAACACTGCTGTAGTTGCAATGCTGTATCACACTTCTCAAAAACAGACCTGCACACAATCATCAATATTCAGTTTGAGTTGGCTGGCTGTAAGAAAAGTGAATCTAAAGGAAGTGTGTGTTTCTCTCAGGTTAAGAGCTCTCGCAGTGGCACCAGTGTCGTCATCTGAACGGAGCTGGGAAACTACATGTTTCTGAGAGCACGCAAACCTCACTTGAACTGGGAGTTAATGGCTTCCTTGTTGTCAAAGTCCTGGGAATTTTGATAAGATGAGTTTAAAGACGGTCTTGCACAAAGGAAAACAAAATTGTATTCATTGTACTCACAGGTAATGATGAAGGACTGATAAAATACATCTTCTTCAAGTACTATATACTGTAGATATCGCTACTAGTCGTTTGGAAAAGCTTTGAAATTGAAATATCAAATGTGAGTGTGAGCACCCTCTAGCGGTTCATTGATGTTAAAATGTTGATGGAAGACCTAGAGTGAGGTCTGCTGGTAGGCTGTTTATTTTTATGCAGTTTTTTTCTTTTTATAATGCTTAACAAAATAGCTGCAGTATATACAAATGGCTCTTAAAGGGACAGTGGTGTCTGTGTCCTTAACGCAAATTGTTTTTTATTTTTTGTTTGTTTTTTTAACGCAAATTACACATAAGGTATTTTTGTGAGTTTTGTGCCGTCACTATTTTATTGTAAAGTTGTTTTTGTCTCCTTGGTGCCCTGAATTGCAATGATGCTTTTGTACACTTACATGTAAATGCCATTTTGTTTTTTTGATCCCATTACAGTGTAAATATGTAATTGACCACAATAAGTAGATAGCATTGTTTTTTGGGGAATTTACTCGGGAGAATTAGCCTAATGCTAGTTTATGCAGTCTTTATTTTATAACAATACATTAAGTTTGTGTAAATGTAATGTCTTATTTTGAGTTTGTCTAATAAAAGCGTCTCAAAATAGTATTGACCTTTTTCTGGATTGCCATATGAAACAAAAAATGAAAAAATATACGGTAAGCTGTGTGCTACTATGGGAAAAGATGGTTAATTAGCATTTGTCCAACTTCAGCTCTGATGTGACCAAATCTTAATGTTTTATGGTGTGGTACTTCACAGTAGTAACTTTAAAAATGGGACATCCCCAATGACTGTTACTAGTATGTAGGATATTGTCTAAGTATAATAAATCTGGTGAAATGATACAACATATGGGGTCATCACTCCAAAAGGCAGTACTTGTGCTTTTCTCCCATTTGTCATGAGCTGATCTCAAATGCTCACCTTTTGTGTGCATAGAAAGTTATAGATGTTTAAGTTCAGCAAATAACAAAAATGTTTGACCCTGACATTCTCGTGGAAAAATAGATTTGTCTAAACTTTACACAAAATCTGTAGATATTGTATGTATGTGAATATTACACATTTAGATGTATAAAGCAATGGTGTTTTTTGGGGTGGGAGGCTGAAAGAGGCCCCCAGCATCCTTAAGTTTTTCAGCATGTTGCCCATTGTGACAGAGACACTCAGGGATGAACTGTTGAATTCATTTTATCAGGGAGGACAGGCCTCGGTCTAAAAATCCAAGTTAGAAAGCCAAAACAATTATATTAAATAATGTCACCTAGAACTTCTAATGTAGGTAAGCTACATAGACAGAGAAAAAATATGTCCATATTGACTAACAGTGCTAACAGACTTCAAACGCTACGTTTAATTCCGCGTCGCGCGTCGATGACGTCACAACACGGAGGTGCGGGCTTGCCACGTCGGTCTCTCTGAAATGCATTTACACAGTAGCACCTCGCAGCCTTGGGTGAACTTTTAAAGACGCTTTTTCTTTGAACACGGACTGGAAGCGACGTCACCAGCGTCTTCGGAACCGTCGTAGCTCATCTCCACGGCGCTGCAGTCGGTCTTATTGTAGCTAGGAGGCGGAGGAATGATCGGTTCCGTCTGGACTCGTCCGGCTGGAAGCCACACAACTGACTGATGCATCCTCGTTCACTTCACCCTCCCGTATGTTGTGTGAGTAAAAAATATTTCCCAGGGCGCATTGACCTGGCCAAGTAGCATTCGATAGAATGCTATACCTCCACACAACTCATTTTCTTCCATTTTACGCTCTTTGCTGAAGTTTCTGTGTCTTCTAAAAAGAGCACATTGCCTGGTTCCATGGTTCAGACGGACAGGTTTGGTTGCACGTCATAGCGGTGTCATCAACATGTAATCAACACACGTTCGTCACGCTTTAGTGTTAATGGTACATATGCAAAGGGTTGAAGTCTGACCAAATTACAAAATAGCTTCCTGCAATGTACCACTTAGTTCCTGTATTTCTTTGTGTGACTTTCTACGGAACCGCTGCCACTTGACTATTGTCGTGTGGATTTTTTTCTAATGATCACATTTGAAGTATTCCAATAACCACATACACAATAGAAAGTCTAAAAAGTAAATATAATATATTGGACTACCTTTCCCTCCAATGGTAAGAGTGCATTGCTTTGTGAAGTCATTGAAATAGTTAAGGGTTCTGATTTTATGATATGAAGATGTATGGCATCCCCATCAGCAGTGTAGTGCATCAACGGTGACTTACTCCCACTTAGTCCTGGTCAGTGCTGCTCAGATTTCTGTGATTAGTTGGTGGGGCCACTTAAGTAAAGAGTTTGACTACTTAAATTAATATGTGTTCAGAAGAGGAATACATTTACATCACAAAAATGCCTCCTTGAAATAACATAATCCGTGCATGTAAACGCTGTGGAACACTTAACGTGCAGTGAGGCGACGGCAGAGAAAGTAACGTTGAGCGATTGTGAGGTCTGTCTGATTCTTTTCAAGGAGGCATTTTTGTGTTGCAAATGTATTGCTCTTTTTCTTTTGAGAAGCCAAACTCTTTACTAAACAGAACTGAGTTCCTCATCACCAAAATCCGACCAGAACTCAGCTTATGGGACGAATTGAGGTGGTAAGTCATCATTGATGCACTACACTACTGATGGGATTTCATACAACTTCATGTAAAAAAAAAAAATCCAGACTATCCCTTTGTCATCTGTGCTACTGTTGTGACATGTATTTGGTGAAAAATAACAATGTGGTTGCATTTGTGTATCTTGTCGGTGTTAAAAGTACCATTTGAATTAGAACATTCACTTCTTTTGACCAGCAGTCTATGAGCATGACACGTCTTGACAATATTTCCACACTCATTGTAAACATGCTCCAAATCTGGGAACTTGTAAAGACATATCCTGTGCACAACTCTCTCCAGGACACCCCATTCACTTTGAATTTGATTTACCTCTACTGGCACAATTAAGAAACGTCATCCTCCTGGTAAAGTCATTCAATTCTTTGTTCTGGATAACAATATAAAGTCATTGGACTATCAGATACATAGATACATACATGTGTTTAATTGGTTTCATTGCATGAAACAACACTAAGTTAGTGTGGCTTCTGTTTGCAGAGTGTGAAGAAATAAACACACATAGGCTAAAAAGCATAAATAAAGAAAACAACTTTATATTCAATGTTGGTCTACAATTCCACGAGGACAATGCTTAATTGTAAACACAACAATTTTAGGTGCGGATGGATGTCAGTTTCTTTTAAAAACATTTATTCTCACCTAAAAAATGTAAATAAGCTGAACTTTGAACAAGTTCAAAATTGAAATGGTGAGCTATGCACATGAACTATTTGTATTTAAATGTTGTGAACTGAACTTTGAACTAGTTCATGAGAACTATGAACTTGCACGACACAAACTACCTTTGCAATTGATGTAACAGGCACCCCTACCTTTGACTAAGGAAATGATTTACATTTTAGACACTAAAATCAGGATATTTACATGAAGAAAAAAAAGCAACCGAATACCAAAATATTTGACGATTTGTTGGATTTAACTGTTGCAGCTCTAGCTAACATAAGTAATATAAGTCACAGGCTGTCATGCTAAGCTGTACCATTTGCTGAAGAAAAACAAAATGATTAAACTTCCACCTCTCACGTCTGTAGCTGACTGACAGTTAGCAGAGCTCCAGACATTTTAAGAGGTGCTGCAAAGCTGGCCATTTTACAACACCGTCCTCCGTGGTATGGCAAGTCCGCAGGGCATCTAGTGATGGACGTGATGGAGGCATATCCATGTGGAAAGAAGGTTTTCCTTCAGCACATCACAAAATCCCAGAAGCAACACTGGATGTTTGAGGGAGACGATTGATTTTTCCTCATGTTTATTGATCATAAAATACGTTTAATTAATGTTAAAGGGGACTTTTCTGGACTATCAATGTAGTTAGCATCAACATTTACTTCAACAATCTCTTTGGTTTGAAAAACAATGAAAACCAGGACATTTTCATATCCGTGCATAAAAAGAAAACAACCCAGGACATCATGACGGGACGTAAAAACAGGATATGTCCTGGGAAAGCAGGATGGTTGGTCAGCATTTTTTGTAATACTGAACTACATTAAAGTTGATTCCTGTTTTGTAAACTCTAGAGTAAGACATTATTAAGGTATAGCACAGATTATATAATGTACTTTTAGCAACAAACAACAAAAACACTAGACTTGACCGTTTACTTTTTTCACAAGTGAAATGTAAACAACTTCTAGTAGATGTGTTCTCTGATAATGCTGCATGTGACTACAGGGTGCCTGTTTGCTCTTTTTTTTTTTTTTTTGCAGTGGCTTCAGCGTATATGGTCACTCATTAAGGAGCAAGGGGGAGTCCCAGCGTCCAGGGTTGCCACGGTAACAGGCGACCATGCCAGGGGGTCGCAGGGGTCCCAGCAGACAGCAGTTAAGCCGCTCTGCCCTGCCCTCCCTGCAGACTCTGGTTGGAGGCAACGTGGGCAATGGTACAGGCTTCAGGAGCAGGTATGCCCGAGCATTGTTTCCGCAATTTTTTTATTATTTTTTTTCAATCTGTGTGATCTCCACCCCGTCTTGAAATAGTTTTGCCACTCGACACAACCTTTTTTTATTTACAGTATTTAAGCATGCCCATTAAGAACACAAGAGTCCACCACATTTCAGTGGGCAAGCCTTCTCTTTGGGAGTGAGATATTGGTTTTCCTCTATCACGTGGTTGCCATGCATGTGATTCAGGTTTGGGTAGCATATAATATTAATGCATATTGTAGTGTAGCATAGATTGTCACATACTGTATGTGTGTGGTGGCATGTTTTGAAGACTTCTAGTTTCCAACAAGATGTCCTTTAAACAAAACGTATTTTTCTCATTTTTCTATGGCCACCAGACTTTTCGTGTGTGTTTGTGAAGCCTACAATGTGTGCACACAGCCCTGCAGGTTCAATTACAGGGGTTGGTGTGGTATTTACCTAAGTTAATTAAGAACAAGTTGCACAGTTGAGATAAGAAATGCAGGTGTGAACAGTGCCACACAATGCATCAACGACCAGATATTTCCTACAGTACACTTTTGAGCTCAAAGAGGAAGGCACAGTTGCCATTTTTATTTTGTACACTCTTCATTGCAGATTTGTGTGTGTCTTTCAGGAACAGTAACTCCTCCGGTCTGTCTGCACCACCTATCTCGTCACTCATAACGCCAGAGCCCGTCCGTCACTCAAGAATTCCTGAGCTCCCGTTGGACAGTAGCCTGTTGTTTGAGTTTCTCCTCTTTCTTTATTTACTGGTGGCCTTGTTTGTCCAGTACATCAACATCTACAAGACAGTTTGGTGGTACCCGTACAACCACCCACCTGCCTCTACCTCACTTGTAAGTATACGCACAAACATACACACTTATTTACTTGGCACAGATTACTTTTTTATGTATAAGTTTGCATAGTGGTTTTTGCTTTAAATTGTTTTCAAATATTTTTAAATTATTTCTGTGCACTGCTTGTTTTCCTGCAGAACTTCCATCTAATGGACTACCACCTGGCTATCTTCATAACAGTCATGTTGGCCAGGAGGCTTGTTTGGACTATAGTTTCAGAGGTGAACATAGTTGCCTACTTGAAGTAATTCCACACTTGGACTTGATTGATATCAATTGTCAATTATCAAGTGTCATTGAAATATGTTGATCATGCCTCTTTGTGCAGGTGTCTCAGAGCAGCGGCGGGTCGCTCGTCCGCTATGTGGTTCTGATTGCAGCGAGACTCTGTCTTCTCACTATGTGTGGCTGGGTTCTCTGTTGGACACTGGTCAACCTCTGCAAGAACCACTCGGTTCTCAACCTCCTCTTTCTAGGATACCCGTGAGTCTTTCACATCAAACTACTGTGTACAACTGAGCATATGTCGCGACGGACATAGTGCCGTGATTGTTTGCATGGTGTCATAACGAGACATTTGTGATAATGACGTCTAAAGTGGTTGCCCTGCACAGCACACTAGTACATTTTGCACTGTAGTCAAGTTAAGACATCCCTCTTGATTATCATAGTTAATTATTTACCACTTTTAACAGGTTCCCTCCTGTTGAATTTAGGGTTTGCAAGCTGAGTGCTTTTTTTAGCAGAATGTAGTAAAAAGCATACTGGTACTGTGATTGGTGTTTATTTCAACATACTGCCACAGTTGGGCACTCTTTCACTTTCTTTCCATACAAACCAAAAAAAATATTTTCGTGAATTCACTGTCATGAATTTGGTTAATATGCTCCAGGTAGCCAAGTGTCGTATTTAAATGAGCATGTTTTTTTACAGTGCAAAACGCCTTTTTCTGTGTCTTATAAATTGTTACCTGACACAAAAGTCAGTTAACAAAGTTAATCAAGACATGTGAGGACTGCACACGGTTGTTGAAATGTTCAAAACATACAACTCAGATTCTCTTTATCTCTCTCTTTCTTCTAGGTTTGGCGTATATGTCCCACTTTGCTGTTTCCACCAGGAGGGACCAAAGAGCCAAACTTCACCGGCTGACTGTGATTACTCAGCCGATCACCAGCAGACGGATTTAACAGAAACTGCATTTTTTCGGCCCCGGGACTTCCTTTTCCTGTTACGGGAGAACCTCAAAGAACAGTTTTCTACAGCCCCGCACATGCCCACACACACATGTCCACCACACACGCACAGTCACACACCCGAACGGATTCGGTCGGAAGTGGAGGAGCTAAAGAGCGACTTCAATCGTCGAATCAAAGAAGTGCTGTTCAACTCGCTGTTCAGTGCTTATTACGTTGCCTTTTTGCCGCTCTGCTTTGTAAAGGTAGGAAAGAAAGCTGACTTTTTTTTTTGCACTCTCAATGTAAAAACATATTTATTCACAAATTGTATTTTCATACCTGACTCCTGCAGAGCACCCAATACTATGACATGTGCTGGTCATGTGAGCATCTGATCATGGTGTGGATCAATGCCTTTGTGATGCTGATGAGTCAACTGCTGCCCCCCAGCTACTGCGACCTGCTTCATCGTTCGGCGGCTCACCTGGGGCGATGGCAGAAGCTGGAGCATGGCTCATACAGTAATACACCTCAACATGTGTGAGTAAGCTTTCTCCACAGCATTTAATTACACATAAAGAGCTAAAATGTCTCCATGGCGAACAGGTTTTCTCATTGCGAATGTGTGTTTTGTTTTTGTTTTTTACAGGTGGTCAGACAGTGCAGTTTGGCCTCAGGGTGTGTTGGTACGACATAGTCGCTCTCTATACAAAGCAGTTGGACCATATAATGTTGCTATGCCCTCCGATGTTTCACATGCAAGGTTTTATGTGAGTATCTGCCTTCTTAAATCATTATAAATAGCAATACGGTAACCTGTAAATGATTCACTTCACAGAAAAGAGTTTCATTACAGCTTACAGTGGAGTGAAACTTTACATTGGCCATTGTATCACTTTTTGCATTGGTTTCACCGCTCGATTGCACATATGAATACTAGATATGGGTCCAATATCAGCAAAAAACTGGATGGGATTATATTTGCCTGCAACTAAAATATCAGATATTGGCCCTCCACTACAAGCTGTCAATTCCAGACTGCGCACCAGATATTCTGTTCAGCTTGCAACGCCCACGTGATCACAACAATCACATATGCTGGCGTGTTTAGCAAGGAGTAGGAGCGATCTCAGCCACGTGGCTGTGTTTTTCACTAAACTCCCAAAATCCCTTTACAGTTGAATGAAGTTCAAAGTTTAATACGACCAACCTCATTGCACATTTTGCAACACGACGACTTCCTGAAACATCCACTGCTGTTTGACACATTTGCAAAGCTTCCACGGGACTGTAACAGAATAGACCTAGACCCTGTCGCTGTCGAGTAATGGTAGTTTTAAAACACTTTATTGAGCACATCGAGCCTCACTACATTACGCTTATTGCCAATAAAAGTATAAATCACACTCATTAAGAACTAAATGGGTTGTTTTTTCTCATACCGACTGTAGCTGCCTATTGTTTTCCAAGTAATATTACTTGAGCAAGCCTTTTCTAATATTTAAGTCTACATAACAAGTAAAAAAAAAAGTATGTATGATTTGCATCTGAATTGAATGGCAAGTGTAGTGGGACACCCCTAATAAATAGAATAATTATGCATTCTAATTCCCATCCTTAATATGATCTTTGTTTCTTTTGGCTTTTTCCTGATCACAGAGTCGCCACAGCAGATCTTTTTTTAATCCACATACTGATTTTTGGCTTGAGCCCTTTATATTGTTGTAATTATTCTTAATTACAATTCTTACGAGCAAGTGTCTTAAGATGATAGGGTACCAATGCAAAGAACCTAAGTTGGATTGTTTTGATCTTTTTTTCAGCACAAGCTTGCTTTTTGCAATGAGCTTGCCCTTAAAAACAACAGACACATCATATGAACACCCACTGTAGTAACTGTTTTTAATATCAATTGTATGCGTCTTGCATATTTGCCTCAATTTGTATTTGTCTACCTCTCCAAATGTGCTTTGTCTGAATTTTCATGTTTAATTTATGATGACAGGAGTTGCTTGAATGTAAATTCATGATTGTAAAATCATGTTTTACCCTTTTGAACAATCTAGTTTAGGTTTGGTGATCTTCTCTTCCTGTCATTTGGTTACAGTTTCTGTTCCACAAGCCGTTGCGGATCCTGAACATGCTGATTGGGATCGAGTCCAGCGTGGTTCTGTACCAGTTATACTCTCTGTTGCGGTCCGAGCGCTGGAACCACACTCTCTCTCTAGGCCTTATTCTCTTCTGCAATTACTATGTCCTTTTCAAGCTGCTCAGAGACCGCATAGTGCTGGGCAAAGCCTACTCCTACCCTCTGTCTGGTAGTTTGGGCTTAAAGTCACAATAAAGATGTATTCAGTTTGGGAGACCAGAGGGATGCTCAGCGCTCACAATTGGAAGTTAAGGGACAGGACTTTGAACTCATAATCGTGTTTTGATACGGTTCTATTTTTAATGCAATGTTTATATAAACCTATTTAAAAAAATATTTTATTTTGTATACTATTTCAAGTCACGCCGGGCATTATTACCACACTGATGACATGACTATGTTGTTGCTAGAAGAGGAGGAATGTTTCATCAAATATGTAATAGTGCAAGTGGCCAAGCAACCACATAGCCAACAGGACCTCCCGACAACCTTTGGTTAATGTCTAAATTTGCCCACCATTGACCTAAAAATCTACAACAACCCTGAGGCTTTATTTTTAAACTCAATTGAAGGATGCAACTTTTCACGAGGAAAAGTCCCAACATTTGGGGATGTTGTTGGTGTGACAGATGAGCAAGTCAACAGCGCACTCGCATGTCGATTTACAGTACATGTTCAGTTGAGACCTGAGCCCAGGAAGTATGAGAACGGTACCAGCAGAGACTCCTACACCCCAGAAAGATTCAACTGTATGAACTTAGCATTAGTGGTGTGTTTCTTTTCAGTCAAGGTGCTAAGCTGTTTCTAATTGAGCGAACATCCACAGGAGCAATGTCGCTAGATATGGTACTTCTCACTGCCTCGACAATAAATGCTGCACGTTCTTTCTTATTTCATTTGCAAACAGCATGTGCTTGTTGGTCATCGTGGGGTGGGTGTCGTCACCCTGACGTGCCACCTTCAGGCGCACTGCCTTTCTCCTTATTTATGCTGCTTAAGGTCTCTGTATAGTTTTCTGTCTGTGGTGCCTAAAAATGTGGCCAAGAGTCTAAACAGTTCCAACCACCCATTGCTTACATTTTGAATGTCATTCTCAAAGGATGCTTTATTATTTGGGTGTGAAATGCATGGTTGAGGTGAGCCTCGTCTGCCTGTCGTTAGTAATTAATGGATTCTCTACAGAATGCGTCTCCAGGTCACCTTGGATGTTGCCTTTGACTAAGTCATACTCTTTATGCTCCCTCCTGCCTTAAGTAGTTCCCTCTGACTTGTGCCTCTTGTTGAATCTAGTCTGAATATGTCGCATTTATTTTGCATCGCAAAAATACATTGAAAAGGAGACAAGCTACTGGTTGTCCAATATTGTCTGTCAAGCCCCCATCGAGGACAAGATTCTCCTGTTTTTTTAAGAAAGTGATATCTACTTATCTGTACTGTACTCAGAACTGAAACCAGCAAAATGCAACAAAATTGAGTGCAGTGGAGCATACAAACAGCAAATTCGTACATGTTGGCAGGTGTCCTTCCTGTCTCTCGCCCCCCCCACCCCCACCCCCCGCCCACTATTTGAACAGCACTGGGTTTAGCTGAGGAAACTAAGTTGAGCTGGTGGGTGGCTATTTGTGCCTTTTTGTGGACAAGCGTTCAATCAGCAACGTTGTGTACAGGACTGCGGTGTTGGTCTTAGCCTGCATGGACTAAAATGCCCCAGTTGGGGGCGCTGTTGACCCGAATGGAATTAAGTCACACATCCAAACATGCGCTTATCTTGGAGACCATGGCAGCAAACAACGTGTGTGGTGTTATGTGCTTGCTCATATGATATCAACCCTGCTTTTGTTGTGTTGGTAACCTCCCTCAAAATTAATTAATCCCAAATGTTGAGTATTATTTTGACATTTTGGAAGATGTTCATTGAGTAACCTTTTGACACCATTCCTTTGAGTCTTGTAGCTTCCATGAAATGAAACTGAAACTAAAGCTGTCTCAGTCACATTGAGTTATTATTTTCTATGGGTTCATAGAAAATGCAGCATGCATTCGTTCAACCTGTTGCAGAAGTAAAAACAAAAAAAAAGAGCTGGTCCTCATATTTCGGCTTTTTACAGTATTGGTTTCTCTCACAGCATTCATGAAAATTATTTGTTTTTTTGGCATCTGAAATAAAACATGGCGTTGAAATGATGTTGTGTTTTGTGCAACAAAACAGCAGCAGACAGATGAATCATACGCTTAAACGGAAAGCGTTTTATTACCACAAGAGGGCGCACAACTTTGAAGATATATAATGCTCCTCGGTACTCTTAATGTGCTTTGGATGACGACCCATGAACGTACCAAACATTTGATTTAGCAGAGAATACATGCTTTTCCCACCGTTATGAATATAGGCACTGTTGGTAGCTCACTTGTACATTCTTGGACAAAAATAAGCAGAGGCGGTTCTAAGCTATGGGCATATGGGCAAATTGCCCAGGGCGGCATTCTTGGAGGGGGAAAGGAAAAATCTAATACTCAAAATTTAACTTAAAACAGTAATTGCTAAAAAAAAAAAGCATGTTTTATTTCATTCATTTTCTACCGCTTTTCCTCATGAGGGTCGCGGGGGATGCTGGAGCCTATCCCAACCGTCTTTGGGCGAGAGGCAAACAACCATTCACACTCACATTCATACCTATGGACAATTTGTAGCCACCAATTAATTAACCTAGCATGTTTTTGGAATGTGGGAGGAAACCCACGCATGCACGGGGAGAACATGCAAACTCCACACAGAGATAGCCGAGGGTGGAATTGAGCCCTGGTCTCCTAGCTGTGAGGTCTGCGCGCTAACCACTAGACCGCCGTGCCGCCCGTTAATATAACATATTAATGATATTGTTGCATGTTGGCCACACAGGAGATTGGGTAGACCTTGGTTCGAATCTCTGCTTGGGCATCCCTGTCACAGAGTTGATCCGCCCAGGGTGTCAATCAAGCCAGAACCGTCACTGGAAATAAGTCTCAGTAGAAAACGTTTTACAGTGCAATCACAAAGACGTAGTAAATGATGGCAGTCTGCAGGCACCTTCCTAAATGTATTCATTGCTCCATATTATTGCCTATAATGACCACAGGAAGCAGATGCACTCGCGGAAGGAAGTAAATAGGCTTGCGCTGATTACATACTAGCAGTAGGAACAATTATGCATCTGCAACCTTTCTTCAGTGCTCTTCAGCGGTCCTGGTGTATCCATGTCACTTTGTCATCCTTCTCGACAGTCCACAAAGTTCCCTTTTATCCAATAACAAATTTGAGCGTATTTGAGCGGCGTCATTCTCACGGCTACATTATATTCCTGAGACGCCCCTTGACGCTCCACCCACTGGTGTCCAGAAAACACACCTATGACTTTCCTCTCCCAGCGTCGCCGCCCCGCATCCCACATTCGGGCGTAAACCCCTGACCCGCTGGCCCCTGGCTGGGCATCACAGTGCTGGTACAGAAGGTCTGCTGTCTCTTCGCTGGCACGACAGAAACGGTACACCAGCTGACCTGGGCGGTCGTTGTCAAATCCTGAGAAATGAACCCGTCGCCCCGGGAGCCTCTGAGCAGGGGGGCTGACCCCTAAATTCATGTGGCGTCGTTTGTGAGCTTTCTTGAGTTCTAGAAGAGCGTAGTCATAGTCCATTCCAATGTCGTTGGCATTACCTTTAATCCATCCCTTGGGCACATGAGTGCGCTTGGCTCGGATCCACTGGAACTTCATTTTCTCAGAGACTCGAGGGGCATAGTTTGGACCGCCCTCGACATGATTGGTCAAGTTGGAGAGAAGGGTTGAGGCTTGAATATCTCCTTGTTTGGGTTTCAGAAAGCCGACTCTGAGCCTCTGGGCGCCCTTCACATAGTTTTTACCATCATGGACACAATGGGCAGCCGTTAGAACGTGACGGTCCCCCACCAAAGTACCAGAACAACCAGTGGACAGTTTGACAGCCACTGAAAAAGGATATTTTAGCACAAACTTCTGCCCAGCTATGCTGAAGCGCCCATCGTGACCAAAGATCTGACGCTTCCGTCTGACACGTGACGTCTTGCCTTTCCCGGACGACCCAAAGGAGTAAGCAGGACTCGTGTTGGACCCGAGGTTGTAACCGTATAGCCCGACAGCAGTCTCAGTGAGCTGACCGTCGGAATGGAGAGTCTCGTAGGCAAGAATTTGCCGCAGGTCCCAGTAGCCCGGCCGAGGGGCCCTCTTGTGGCATTCTGGGTCACAAGGAGAGGCGACATCTAGACGGGCTTGAGACAGGAAGCGTGGGGCTGGGCGACCTTCAGTTTGCTGTGGGAGAACTACTGGGACACGCTGAAGGATCCACTGGGGTCGTGAGAAGGAGAAAACATGGGGAAGGAAGAAGAGGAATAGAAGGGGGAGGAAAGGAGGGAACCTGTGGACGGGTCGGATAAAAACTCATCAGATGAATATCACAATGTTCACGCCCTTTCAATAAAACATCCGCATTCCCAAAAGCTGCATCATGGTCTTAAAATGAAGAAAACATTTCTTCTCAGAGTCTTCATCTGCATTGGAATTTGGCAGCTGCAAACATGCACTGTACTAAATGAGCAAATATGGCAGACAGGGGGGGCAAAGATCAAGTCTTAGGAGACTCTCATGGAAAATCCCCAAGTACCATAAGGGATTGGCCTTAAGCCTGCGGGAGGCACTCCATAATATTTTCATACACTGAATATAATTTGATGCTTTTTATAAATAAGACACTTGATCTCCTGCTGTGGTTGTATTTGGGAATAACATACAGTGTCGGGATGGCAACAATTAACATTATCACGGTGATATTTTACTGTCAATATATGTTTAATAGCAGGGGTCTCAAACATACGGCCCGCGGGCCAAATGTGGCCCGCAGGACACTAGTTTGAGGCCCCCGCCTTGATATGAAAGTTTAATGTTAGTGCGGCCCGTGCAAGTTTGATATGGATGCTGTATGGTATCATGTACCCAGAAAAAATTATTACGTTTGATTAATGTTCATTAAAGGTTAAATAACTGTTAATAGTTATCCTCCCTATCTGTGTGGAAGTGGTAAGTTTTTGGCTATTTAAGTTTAAAAGAAATAACTTGAAGGCTACCGTTTAGGTCGCTAACGCTCTAGTTTGCGAGTTAGCATGTGTCTCAAGACCCTGCAGTTGCGCAATATGTTGTAAATAAAAAGAGTATAAATGTGACTATAGTCGTGTTTTGTCATGTCTACAGGGCTCTAGTAATGCTTTGTTCATTTTAATCTGAAAAAAATAATTTGTCTACCCACCAACTACATGTGGTTTCTTAAGTTTTTATTACTTGCCGTTTTATTATTATTATATACGTATATTTAATTATTACTGATTGATTGATTTTCTTTATTCTTGATTTGTTTATTTATTTTTCATCTTATTTTGTGTAGAAAAATAAAAAGTAAGATATTTGAGAACAGTGGAATGTTTTATCAGAGCTTTTCTTGTAGAAAATTGGAACCAAAGCGAAGTTTAAACATTTTTTTTGTTTTTAATAAATGCGTTTTTTGTTTTTTTTTGGAAAACCTGATGCAGCCCAGTCTCACCCAGACCCTAGTTCCAGTGGCCCCCAGGTAAATTGAGTTTGAGACCCCTGTTTTACAGCCATTGTATTACATTTATTATGACGGCATTTGCACCTCTTTATATCAAAATATGGTAATGGTTTTATTTCATTTGAACATGCATCAGATTACAATTGAATGCATCACATAATCAGTTCCCAGTTCCACATGTCCAAAAGGAGTAGGAACAAGCAAAGCTTATTAAATCCTACCCCTCCATCTGGTACTTTTACAATCAGTAACTGTTACATTTGTTCACTTCCTGCTTTCCATCATACAGGTTAGGGTTGTTTTTTTTTTGTTTTTTTTAATAATGCACCTCGTACCGACGTAAAATATCAACTAAATATAAAGGTGATAAAATATCAACTAAATGTCTTACTTTTCTTTTCTGCACATTTGTAGTTACCTGAAGTACAAATATTAACTTATTTAGAAACTTTATTTATATAAGAAAAAAAGACAAGTCAGTCTATTGTAGTGCTTGACACGTAATATTTAGTTTCTTAAGCAGTATTTGATGACGTCAGAATATAATCATTAACTTTAAGCAGTAAATGTCCGACGTGACTTACCGTGATGATTCTTTGCTGGAGCACATTGTGTTTCCACTTCAAATCGCAACATGCAGAAGATAATCGGAAGTTTGCGTGTGGAAGCGATCTCGTCAAGTGGATCGGCTGTTTGACGGCGTGTTATTGGATATGATGCTGAGCTGATGCATTGAGTAAATCCATGACAGTCCTCAGGCTGCAGCACCGAGTCACAACACAGCGACTGGACCACGAAGGAGGAGGAAGATGACGGAGGAGGAGGTCTCGTGCATGAAAGATGTCACATCTGCACGTTAGGCGGCTCGGTCACGTGACACACACGTTTGTTGTGTGTTTCTGCTAAAGATGCAGTTCATTAATAACCTAAACCTAATAGTTATTCTAAAATAGTACAAATGGTAGGCAGGTTACATGCCAGTATTCACACTTTTTTATTGTTCACAATTATCAATATAACTTAATCTATGGGCTGCTCAGGCCTCACAGCTAGGAGACTAGAGTTCAATTCCATGTCTGTGTGGAGTTTACATGTTCTCCCTGTGCATGCGTGGGTTTTCTCCGGTTAATCCGGTTTCCTCCCACATTCCAAAAACATGCATGTTCGGTTAATGGTTGACTCCAAATTGTCCATAGGTATGAATGTGAGTGTGAATGGTTGTTTGTCTATATGTGCCCTGTGATTGGCTGGTGACCAGTCCAGGGTGTACCCCGCCTCTCGCCCAAAGACAGCTTGGATAGGCTCCAGTACCCCCCCTATAATATATTCACATCTGTATATCCACCAGTCATGATGTGCTATACATATCAGATTAAAATGAACAAAGCATTATTAGAGCCCTGTAGACATGACAAAACACGACTATAGTCACATTTATACTCTTTATTTACAACATATTGCGCAACTGCAGGGTCTTGAGACACATGCTAACTCGCAAACTAGAGAGCTAGCGACCTAAACGGTAGCCTTCAAGTTATTTCCTTTAAACTTAAAAAAGCCAAAAACTTACCACTTCCACACAGATAGGGAGGATAACTATTAACAGTTATTTAACCTTTAACATGAACATTAATCAAACGTAATAATTTTTTCTGGGTATATGATACCATACAGCATCCATATCAAACTTGCGCGGGCCGCACTAACATTAAACTTTCATATCAAGGCGGGGGCCTCAAACTAGTGTCCTGCGGGCCACATTTTGCCCGCGGGCCGCATGTTTGAGACCCCCTGCTCTACATCATTCTCATCAAATACTTCCATTTAAAACATGTAATGAAAGGAGACTCATTGCATGCATGGATGAAGACTGAGGAAGCCCCCACCCATCACTTTGTCTTCATCCACATTATAAAAAATAAACACATCAATTTCACTGCTGTGATACTCCAAAGTAGTGCATAAGTGATTAGATCATATCTCTTTTGTTAGAGCACTGGGTGGACCTGCTGGCTCAAACAGTGCTCTCAATAACCCCCACCCCCTCCCGTCCCACAACACAAAGTTACAATGAACACAAACACACACACACACCTCACTGGAAGTAAATTTGGGGCAGGAGGCTCTGCCAACTCTTCATCGTCCTCCTCTAATTAGCTGGCTAAACGTTGATACATTGAAGAGTTAAGCAAGGGAAGATGCTTTCCCCACATATGTAGCTGGGTGCTCATGATAATGATGTTTCTGTTGGAAATGGCTATGAAAGAGCTGGTGTGTTTGACTGTGCCTACTGTAGTCACGGAAACCCACATTCCCTGACTACTGTCCATGTTAATTATTAAATTCAACCCACTCCCATGCTTCTGGTCGCTGACACAATCAAACGTGTGTGGATGCCCTCATATATTTCCATCCACCGCCCATGTCGCCGTGTCCGCTCTGCTCTTTCTTTGTGTTTTCCCATTTGCGTCGATGAGCTTTTCATTTCTTTCCCCTGGCTCGTCCCTCCAGGCCACGGGACAGCTGCTTGGCTAAAACGGATTACCGCAGAGGACCCTTAAGACGTTCTTTGCTATGAAATGTTTGCAAACTTGGGCCAAGTTTAAAGCTCAATAGATTTCCAAGAGGAACAAACTACAAGATCATTCCCTTTCAATTCCTCATGTAGAAATATAAACACTGTCAGCTGCAGTTAGACACCACTTAGGATTCAAATTTACAACTTTATTTAAATAATAATGATAATAACACTACAGATAGATAGATGGATGGATGCATGGTTGGATGGATGGATGCATGGTTGGATGGATGGATGAATGGATGGATGGATGGATGGTTGGATGGATGGATGGACAGACGGATGGATGGATGGATGGAGAGATGGCCAGATAGATAGATAGATAGATGGATAGATGGATAGATGGATAGATAGATGGATGGATGGATGGATGGATGGATGGATGGATGGATGGATGGATGGAACGAACCCTGGTCTCCTAGCTGTGAGGTTCTTAGTTAGTTTTCCTTAAATGGCATGACATCATTCATACAGCACATACCATCACTGTCCAAATGTTTTATTCTTTGCAGGGTGGAATCGAACTTGGGTCTCCGTGCACCCTGCTGTAGTACAGTGATTCCCAAACATTTTACAGTCACATACCGTTCAGACATTTGACCTGAAGCCAATGATGCTTACTAGTGAAGATTCGTACCCGAATTAATTAAAGAAAAGTAGGCAGGTGCATACATTTGGGCCCCCCCAACAAAAAAATGACATCAATATTTAGTAGATCCTTCTTCCTGTAGCTTCCTGTAACCCATGTCTTGCCACCACCCTAATGAGGAGCAGTCATATGACTTGGTCAGCTGATGGTAGGTCCCCTCCTGATTCGCTGTCTGTGCTGCAAGGAAGCACTAAAGGGCCATCAGGTGCAGGTAATCAGCGGCTCCTGCTGTGGCTGATCAAAACGCTGCATGCTCACAACCCTCTTTTTGATATCCGTACCTACAGAACACAACTTTGAGGTAAGCCTTTCCATTTCAGCGGCCATGTCTGCGGCCGCTACATCTGTATGTAGTATGTATACTGTTAGCAGAGTTCTTTTACCCAACGTTAAACGTTAAACGCACATAACACACGGCACACGTTGTTCAGTGCTGAGTGAAGCACCCGCACACACGGGCTCACCTGTTTTATATTAATTAGAGCATGTGGGCAGTTCCCTAATCACAGTCACGTGATACCAAAATGAACAAATAAATCATAACATTTTAACAAACAAAATGAAATGAGAGCACATCAACACCCCCACTTGCTCACATTTTACAAGAATCATGTCAACATAAACTTCACAGGTTTTTCTTCTTTTTTTTTTTTTTTTCCAATGCTCACACAAAAATCATAAGTTCTGAGTTCATTAGTTGTTCATAGTCCATGGTTCATTCACCAAACATAAAGGTTTCAAAGTTCATCAACTTCAGCTTACTGGCTGGTTTCGTTAGGATGTCTGCAACCATTTCATTAGTTGGACAGTATTCCGATGTCACATCATCAGTTTGTAAAGTAGATCTCACAAAGTGGTATTTAATGTCCACATGCTTACATCTTTGCCTACGTACAGGGTTTTTGGCTAGAGCTATAGTGCCCTGGTTGTCCTCATAGACTAAACACCTGTATACCTGTCCATCAAAATACTTCAGAAGCTGTTTTAAATACAGACACTCTTGCATGGTCGCAGCTAAAGCCATATACTCAGCCTCACAAGTAGAGAGTGCAACTGTAGGTTGTCTTTTAGTTTTCCATGAAACAAATGGCCCATCTTTGTTCAGGCTGATACAGTAACCTGTCGTGCTTTTTCGATCAATATCAGCGGCCCAGTTGGCATCACTATAAGCATGGATTGTGTTTTCACCTTTGTGCTTTTTGAAACAAAGTTCTTTGTTTTGAGTACCTTTTAAGTATCTCAACACATGCTTTACCGTTGTCCATTGATCAGTAGGCGGTCTAGTGAAGTACTGAGATAGTTTACTCACTATAAAACTCAGGTCTGGCCTTGTACATGTTGCTAAGTATATTAAGCTCCCAACTGCCTCTCTGTATTTCCGCATCATCACTGTAGTCAAGTTTCTGTTCACAAGGGGTAGCTCTGGCTTTACAGTCTAACATGTCAAATCTCTTCAGTATTTTCTGTACATATTTGCATTGTGACATCATACTGTAAAGTGGGATGAATGCCACGTGAACTTTTACTGAGATCATGAAGGATGGCGGGCGGCACGGGAGTCTAGTGGTTAGCGCGCAGACCTCACAGCTAGGAGACCAGGGTTCAATTCCACCCTCGGCCATCTCTGTGTGGAGTTTGCATGTTCTCCCCGTGCACGTGTGGGTTTTCTCCAGGTACTTCGGTTTCCTCCCACATTCCAAAAACATGCTAGGTTAATTGGCGACTCCAAATTGTCCATAGGTATGAATGTGAGTGTGAATGGTTGTTTGTCTATATGTGCTCTGTGATTGGCTGGCGACCAGTCCAGGGTGTACCCCGCCCCACACCCGAAGACAGCTGGGATAGGCTCCAGCACTCCCCGTGACCCTCGTGAGGAAAAGCGGTAGAAAATGAATGAATGAATGAATGAATGAAGGATGCCATCTTGAATTGGATGTCAGAGTCAGTGGGGGTTTGTTTCATATACAAAACATGTCATACTCTAGAATTTTTGGGGCAAGAAAAACATTTCTTTGACATGACAATGTGGAACCATCCATTATAAATGTGTTTTTGTAAATGTTTCACAAAACCAGACAAGCTCCATATATTAGTGTGTAGTGTGAAAACACAAATTCCCATTTAAAGGAATGATTACTGAAATGTGAGTGACTTTCACCCCCCCACAGGAACTTGGACTTTGGACCATGTGTATGAGTATTTGGCATGACTCAACATGTGACTTCCTGGCTATTTGGAAAATGAGTCACAACTGATGAAGGATGCAGAACAACATTTAATGGAACAATATGTAGTGGTATACTGACTTGTTGGGGCGACTTCACTTTCTGTTGTTGCTATTGAGACCCTGATATACAGTATAATAATGGTGGACCTGCTTGGATACCTCACATGTTGGGTTGGTAATTAGGCACTGATGTTGTGTCTTTGAAGACGGTGTGTGTAATACTGAAGCTGTGTTTACATTGACTGACATCATAAAAAATTAAGTTTGCTTCATGTTAGTTATGTTTTATTTGACATTATTATTTATTTATTTATTTGACTCTAGTCCAACTACATGAAAAGTAAGGCTGAATGGGAAATAATTATTTATCGCCTGTTGAGTCTTGCACCGCAGATGGATGATTTTGCCCACACAGTAAAACCAAGTAAAAACATGTCTCGTTTATCATCAGAATTTTGTGTATTCAAAAACCTTGTCTGCTGCAAGGAGCTGTGACTCAGTGGCTGTGGTTGCTTCAAAACATGGTAATGGTAATGGTTTTATTTCATTTGAACATGCATCAGATTACAATTGAGTGCATCCCATAATCAGTTCACAGTTCCACATGTCCAAAAGGAGTAGGAAGAAGCAAAGCTTATTAAATCCTACCCCTCCATCTGGTACTTTTACAATCAGTAACTGTTACATTTGTTCACTTCCTGCTTTCCATAATACAGTTTAAGGTTTTTTTTTGTTTTTTTTTTTAGTAATGTACCTCGTACTGAAGTACGAGGTGATATGAGCATCCAATGACATAATGGGTACCATAGTAAGTGTCAATATAGTGATATATATAGCACATCATGACTGGTTCAAGACTCTTCATCCTTGTATTTAGCAAACATCAACTGCTTGTATTGTTTCTTGAATTGGCTCATCGTTGTGCATTGTTTGAGGTCCTTACTCAATCCATTCCATAGTTTGATTCCACATACTGAAATGCTATGGCTTTTTAACGTAGTCCTAGCATATAAGTGTTTTAAATTGAGTTCTTCCCTGAGATCATATTTCTCCTCTCTTGTAGAGAAGTATTGGATGACATTTTTAGGTAATTGGTTGTTTTTAGCCTTATGCATTATTTTAGCTGTTTAGCTGTAACTATATCAGCAAGTTGAAGTATTTGTGATTTTAGAAATAAGGAGTTAGTATGTTCTCTGTAGGCGGCATTATGAATTATCCTTACTGACCTTTTTTGCAGTACATTTAGCGAGTGAAGATTGCTTTTATAGGAATTACCCCATATTTCCCCCACAATAAGTCAGATATGGTAGAATTTTGTGCTTCAAAAACCTTGTCTGCTGCAAGGAGCTGTGACTCAGTGACTGTGGTTGCTTCCAAACACCTTTTGTGAAAAAATGTCTCAGTGAGTCAAATGTACTCTTCGTTGCAGTGGGAACATTTAAATAGCAGTAATTATCTTGAAGCCTTTTTACTCACTTTTTACTCCTATTTAGCTCAAACTGGGTGAAGACCTTGCATGACAGCAAAGTTGACTTTGTGTTAGGATGAGCATTTATTTTTTGTCACCTCACACTGTGTCACTCACATGACCTCAAACAATGACAGCTATTAGCTATTGGACTGCAGCTTTCCTGTTATGGAACTTATTCTTCCATGTGCTCATCAACCTCCGTGTGCTCAAAGGTCAAATTCTTCCTTCCTTGATGAAACGGTCGCACGCTGACACACATTTATACATGAAGTGTCAGCAGCCAAGGGAGACCTCAGAGCACACCGTTCACAACAATTATTCATCTTTTCACTTTTGATGTGATCAGCATAGCAGTGTTTGAGTTTGAGAGCGTGCAGTGTCGCAAATGTAATGACGGTGCTCAGGAATTTTGATTTTTAGGTCACTGAGCTGCAAGCTAATCAGCTCCATTCTTCTCTCAATTTCATCAGCCATGACCTGAATTGTGTTGCCAAACATCCTGTCAAATTCCTCCTAGCTTCAATAATTTATAGCCTCAGAATTTTACCAGTGCAGAGTTGTAGTGTGCTGGGACGGTCCCATTGGGTATTTTAAAATAATATAAAAATATATGGTGAAAGTAGCAATGGTCATAATTTAAAATGACTCCTCTCTTTTGCTTCCCCTCTCCTCTTCTGCCTGAGAATTTAAAGAAATGTTTTCCTTGGTTAGTACACTAGGTACTACATAGGGTGCAGTACATTTCAAATGTGCTTACAAACATTATACAGTCGTCCTGTGTTTAGTCTAGCATTATCAACTGGTTGCAGGCCCAACGGTGGTAATTAGGATTCATGTAACATTCACGCCTTTGACCAGAATTGTACGTATACAACCGCGATAGAGCGATGTAGCGATGTTCAAACCGCAAAGTAGCGTGGGATGACTGTATTCTGTTCTGACATTTTAGGCCACGACCTACTAGGTCATAAGTTATGTTTGATTTGAGCTCATAATGGTGGTTTGGCAAAGTTTAGCTACCATTCGCTATCATTGAATGTTCTCCGAGACTGCAGTTGTGTATGTGTACACACCACTGATGCTGTTGAGTGAAAGCTACACTGTCCTATTGTGTGGGTCAAAGGTTGACTATGAATTGGGACAAATATAGATATTTATTGGTAATGGTTTTATTTCATTTGAACATGCATCACATAATCAGTTCACAGTTCCACATGTCCAAAAGGAGTAGGAAGAAGCAAAGCTTAATAAATCCTACCCCTCCATCTGGTACTTTTACAATCAGTAACTGTTACATTTGTTCACTTCCTGCTTTCATAATATAGTTTAAGGTTTTTTTGTTTTTTTTTTAATAATGTACCTCATACCGAAGTACGAGGTGATATGACCATACAATAACATAATGGGTACCATAGTAAGTGTCAATATAGTGATATATACATTAAAGTCTTGTTATATCGATATTCTCGCGAGTCGGAAAAAATACCGATATAACTGGACTATCCATATATCCGATCCTGCGCCGAACTGCATTAAAAGTGGGCAATAATGCACTCGACATTGTTCTATAGTATAGAACAATGTCGAGCAGCTTAAATCAATCTTTGCTTAAGGATTTCAATACCAAAAAAGAACACGGCGAACGGCTGCTTCCAGTCAACTTTATTTTTCACACTTCCACCACCAGAGCACAGCACACACACCGATTCCCGCACTTCCTGGTTCACAGGTCATGCTCAACCCGCCCCACATAGCTGGCCAAACACATGCCTGCAACAGAAGAACCAACTGCGTTCGTGGTTTCTCTCATGTGTATAGATTCTATACAGGCATGTGTTATTACCCCATATTTCCACACAATAAGTAAGATATGGTAGAACCAGAGAGCAATAGAGCAATAAAGAATGGGGAGTGATTTCTGATTGAGAACAAATTTTGCTTTGTTCAATACTGAAAACTAATACTGAAACTATTTGTTCAAATACCTTGGATTCTGTGTCATTTTAAATGTAATGATCCAAAAGCAGACATGAGTGTGGTTAACACATTCTGGGTTTGAATTGTTCTGTGCTTGGTACACCGACTTCTTCCCCCATCCCCAAAACATGCATGGTATTTTTAATTGCAGAGTCTAACCAGTCCATGGTTGTGTAATAATAAGATAATGACTGGTGACCAGACAAAGGTTTACCGTGACGTTCACCTAAAGTCACCAGGAATCGACCCTGTGTTTGTGTCTGCTATCATTCCACCTCTTCCACAAAGAAACCCTTCCCCACACAACAAAATAATTTGCTGTAGTAATGCTGCATCGTGCACGGTTAAATTGTTCACAAACAGGAAGTGTGGAGCTTTTTGGGTTAATTAGATCTTCCGAGTGGGAAGCGGTGTACTCTGAGTAGGAGTCAAACCTGTGCGTCACGCTGACATAGGGGTTTTCCATGTTTTTACCACAGTGGGATTATTGTTCCTCTGTTTTTCTGTTGGTAAAGGCTCCAGCGGGAGCCAACTGTCTGAGTTGTGGATGGAGTCTTCCTGAAATCAGACTGGAACTGGATGACTACATGTATCAGGGAGTGGGGAACCTTTTGGAGTGGATCTGATTGCAACCTTTTCATTCAGGTCATTCATCAAGCTGTACACACACGTGAACAAACATGCACACTATAGGAGGAAACGGCCATCAGACGGTTTTTCTTAGCTTAAGGTCCGCGTGTAATTATATCATGTGAAGTGATGATCCCGGCCAGCACACATTGACACGCACGCTATCAACATTATAGTCCATCTGCAGCTGTTCCCATCCATCAAGACTCGGCTTATTACCAGGCGGACTCGTGATGATGTCCAGATTTAAGGGCGCGTGCACACACACACATTGACATCAACCATCAGACCTTTATCATGATCTTACAGCTGGATTGCATCGAACCCCCACCCACATAAGGTGTGATTATATTTCTGAAGTACTGCATTTTAAAAATATTTATATTGTTGGAAGCCGCAGTAAGAAAACACTCCTTTTACTCTCAGTAAAGCAAGAGCAAAGGGAATGGAGATAATGAACTGCATTAGAGTAAGAACTGATGACAGGATAAGTCTGGATTTAATTTGTGTGTGTGTGTGTGTGTGTGTGTGTGTGTTCTCTGGAGGGAGATAGTGAAAGGATAAGACATCTTTTTGGAAGTGTACATATTTGTAACATGTCCTCTGGTCTGAGACCCATGCAAATACCACAGGTGCTCATAAACACAGTCACACATACACTCTAAAAAGTACAAACACAACACTTTTGCTCACTTTTTTCATCATCTAAAAAGGTTTTCTCTGTAAACAAACGGCCTATCTCTCGCAAATCTGTCTACATCTGTGTTAGACATTCATGAATCATAATCTATCCACCTGACAGGTGTGGCATAACAAGAACTGATGAGACAGCATGATTATTGTACAGGCATGCCTTAGGTTGGCTACAATAAAAGGCTCCACAGTGTACACTTTAAATGTATTGAGGTGGTCTTCAAAATGATATAAATACTGTATATATACATCATAAAATGATATAATAATAAACACTTGTCGCTCCATCCACAATACGGGTGAATTTTGCTGTAATGATGACATGTTGAGTGCCAGACGCCCATTGTTGTGTCATTCATCCACAATCATCACCTCGTGTTGCAGCAAGATAATGCACGGCCCCAGTTTGAAAGGATTCCTGGAAGCTGATTGGTGTATAGGGTATTTGAGGCAAATTCCGTCACACACTGATTTGTTTTGGACCCCTCCATACCCCAAATATAGTTAAACTGCACAGTTAACTGCCCTCGGGTTCGATTCCCCCACATCTCTGTGTGGCGTTTGCATGTTCTCCCTGTTTATGCGTGGGTTTTCTCCGGGTACTCCGGTTTCCTCACATATTCCAAAAACATGCTAGGTTAATTGGTGACTCCAAATTGTCCATAGGTATGAATGTGAGTGTGAATGGTTGTTTGTCTATATGTGCCCTGTGATTGGCTGGCGTCCAGGGTGTACCCCGCCTATTGCCCCAAGACAGCTGGGATAGGCTCCATCACGCCCTCGACCCTCATAAGGAGCGGTACAGAAAACGGATGGAAATTGATTTTAGAGTGTCCTTTTATTGTAGCCAACCTATAAGCACACCTGTGTAATAATCCTGCTGTCCCATCAGCATGTTCATATGCCACACCTGTCAGGTGGATAGATTATGACTCATGAATGTCTAACACAGATGTAGACAGATTTGTCAACAATATTTGAGATAGATAGAACATTTAGGTGTTTGTTGAGTATAAGAACATTTATTTCGACTATAGAATAATTTCTTTTCGGAATGTAGTACGAGTCGTCTAATTCTGACAGTACTTTTGGACAATATAGTGATAATCACTTCAGCATGAGAGATACAAGAGTTTAACAGAAATCATATACAGGTTGTCCCTATTCTACCAACATATTCCAGAAAAAAGTGAATCCAAAGTTACACAGAACTTGAAAAACAGCATGATGCAGGACAGCATATCTTGTGAGACATCAGCTCAGTAAACATCCAAAAGATTAACTCTAAGCTTATTCTCTGGCTTGTTTTGTGACCTCACCACAGACAGCTATGAGTGAAGACAAGGAGTATGTGATGATGACCATAAAACAAAAAATGATTGCCAAGTAGCAGTAACAAAAAGTCTTGCAAAAGAATAAAAGAATGTTTATGCAAACAGACTCACCTCTTGATTTTACAGATTGGCTCTATATGTCATTAATTACTTTTATGATACATCCAAAAAAATCCACTGTTGCATGTTTATATATGTTGTGTTAAAATAGCAGATGTGGAAACATTAGGATGTAGCTTATGATCAGGAAGAGGAAGAGGATAGGTGGAGCCTTGAGTAGAAATACATTTTGCCAGGAAAATGTTTGTGACATGAGGTGCTTTTTGGGTGTGTGTGTGTACTTTTGTCAAGTCAAGTCAAGTTTATTTATATACTGCAGCCTCTTAATCACAAAAAAGTCTCAAAGGGCTTTACAAGCTGGCAACAATCCCTTAATCTGAGCAGAGCGGCAGTCAAACAAGCCAGGATTGCTATTAACTAAATGCTAAAGTGTAAAAATAAGTCTTAAGTTGGGACTTCAACATTAATATTAGCTGGTAGGGCATTGCCCGAATAGAAAAGGCTCTGGTTTTCGGTCCCGTTAAAAGACTGGCTTTTGAAACTCAACTTTGGAAGACCAGAAACAGAAAGTAGCACTATTCCTGCGTAATGGTAAATTGGGGATGGTGGGGGGACAACGCTGAATGATGCGCAGTCATTTAAAAGCAAGAGTCGTTTGTTTGATTTAAAAGCAGTGAGAGTCGTTTGTTTGATTGGTTAAGAATACACTCGGCTGTGTTGAACCCTCTCACACCTACTCTCCTCCATCTTTGCCACTTGCGCCGGTAGGAGGGATGGAGGCAAGGGTGCGCCGCGCTGTGCCAGGCTGCGCTGCTCATGAAATTTGAAAAGTGTGCTGGCCACACCCCATTGGCGCGGCGTAGGCGTGGCACATGGCAGGCCTATTATTTTATTATGTAAATTAATTATAGCCTTTTGTAGAGTGGGCCCAGGGGGAGGCTATCTGTAATCTGAGGGTTACGAACTGTGTCAAAGGAAGTCACTCTTTGATAAAAGAGGGCGAGGGGGCACCAGGAAGTCCCTTCAAACATGGCTGACCTCTCATTCAGTAGGTTATCTAGCATAGGTGCAACAAACCTTGCCAGAAGAATGGGTGTGTATGCTAACCCCCATACATGAAGGCGGCATCAGGGGAGAGACAAGAATGTCTCCTTCCTTTTACAATGTGATGGAGTCACCTTTGGCTAGCGTGTCTGAGCTAGTAGACCGTGTTGCAGTCGAGCTAACGAAAGGAATAAATCTGTTATGCGTCTGAACAGGCTCACTGTTGTTAACAAACCGCTTAGGGCTAATGCTAACCGGACTAGCAGGTTGGCTACAACTTACATTATCTGGTGGCCACCACATTGAAAGTTACAAAACTATCCTACTCTAGTTAGCGGACATGTCGCTCAAGCAGGGAAAGCCTCTCAGGTGGAAGGGTACAATTGGTGGACAAAGCCATACTCATGTCTAGTCAGTCAAAGTTTTGAGGAAACAAGAAGGGCTCCTGAAAAACACTGGTCCAAGTCAACAAGGCTAGTGTAAAGGTGTGAAAAAAACTCCACAAAAAAAATCAAAGGGGTTTTCATTTAATCTTCCTATAATTTGTGGTTGAAAGTAGGGCACTTTCGCTGCTCGGTGCTGTTGCACAGTGGCGCCACAGGGGGGCGTTGTGGCTTGGTTGTTGGGAAGGCCACACAAAGCGGTGAAGAAGAAATAAATAAACTGCTGTGTTGGAGAGAAGACCAACTGTTCCCGCTCTTTCATGTGTTTCAGGTTAGTGAAAAAGAAGTGTTTTTAAGTACACCACGATGTGTAGTATAGTCATGTAGAGTGACTTTTGATGCCTCTGTGCTGTATGTTAGTTGTTTATGTGAGAAAAGAAAGTCTGTGTATATACATGTGTATATTCGCTAATGCTAACAGGCCTAGCGGTGTGAACCGAAGCCTTTAGCACCCATTTTAGGTGCAAGTGAAGTCGATAAACAAAAGAATGAGTGAAGGAACAAAATGGATGTATATTTCAATGTATATTTTTCTTATATATATATATATTATCTTAATATGGCTATTTCCTGTCAATTAGCAGACCATGCTTGAATGGCTCCATGGTTGTAGTTGCGTAGAAGAAATTTTGTCAGTGAGCAGTAAAACTATATCTGTGTATTTCCCTAAGTCTAGTTTAGGGAGGTAACACTAGCTTGCTAGCGAGCGGCCAACACAGGAAGTATGTGTGAGGTGAAAAAGGCTGCGCACACACACGCTAACGTTCAGACATGTTGGGCCAAGGGAGAAGGCGTGGTGGCGATTTCTGGACTTTTGCCTTGCACTTTTTAGTGTTTTCATCACAGCAAAACAGCAGTTTTGCTTCAGATGCACGGAAAATGACTGGTCTTGATTGAGCGGATAAAAGACATAGGGCTTCATTTATCAACAGCTCTTACAGGTTTGCTTTGTGTGCCAAAAGTGAACAAATGTTACAAACCCTTTTTTGGAATTTTGCCCATCATTAACAATCTTTATGTAAAACATGAACACATATTTCTTTCCCTTTTCTGTGCATTATAACATGAGAAATAGAGTTAATTGGAGCTAGCTTACAATGCTGTCATTGGGATACACACATTTCGACTATGAAGCCCTCTAAAAAAAATCTAACAATTTTACAGCTTCTTTCCAAAGCGCATTCATACACATATTTATGCTAGTTCCTTCAAAAACAACAGTGGCTACAACACTTACTATGTCCAATCTCTTTGGGATGGCTGTGTCTTCCAGCACAAAACTTGTGCTACAGTCCTCAGGTCAAAAAATGCAAATGGCAAATGAGCATCTTAATTCTTTTTAGGGAATTTGAGAACTAGTTATCCACTCTTACGTCTGTCAATGACGCCAAAACTAGCGCTTAGCGATGCGTCATGTTGTTCTGCCAGATAAATATAATTTTTCATGCTAGCTGTTACAATAATAATATTGCTGTAGCTTGGTTAATATACAAGTCAGTTATGTAAATGGTACACAGTTTTTTTTGCATCAAAATAGGTATTTCCCATGACGCCGATTGCTAGCTAGCTCATATAAACTTGTTTTCGCGCACTAGAATGCTGTGAAAAATATATGGACAAAGGTGTAATTTTTGTTATTTTTTTGTAATAATAAAAAAATTTAATCATTTAGCTTGTAGCCGTGTTTAAACTTCTTCTTTCTTTTATTTGTATCCAGACATTAGACCAGAGTGCAGATTTTAGAGTGACTTTATCATTTTTATACAATAGATTTCCATCGGCAATAACTGAAGGATTGAGTGTGCGTGTGTTTTAGTAGGCTTGCATCTGGGTGGATCCTCAACTGGAGGATATTTCTCATTCCTAAAATATTTGTTTGTTTCTGTGCCATCAGTGTGTTTAGGAAATGACCAAAGTGGGGCCAAAGACACACACACACACACACACACATACAGTAACACAAGGTCCACAGCCAAGAGAATGTTGTCATGATGCTGCAACAACACCGCATTAACAATTTATTTAATGTAAACCACACACTAAATGAAACCATATCTCCTCTTGTTTTTATTGTCTGTCTTCCATTTAGTGTTTAACATGTACTGACTTTAATGGTTTCAACTTCCAGTGATTTGTGTCTTCCAGTGATTTCTGTTTTCCTGCCTCCATCCTCTCACAGCTGCTGGGAGGCCCCACTGAGGCCCTCTTGTTTTACACCCGACCCAAACCAATGTACATCTCTATGTACTGTGGGGGCACTATCATATTCCACTACTGTATTTTAGGGTCAGCAATGGGACAATGATCCCTTAAAGTCCTAATAAAAGACACTGTGGTTTTGTCCCCTATGCAGTACTATAGTATATTAATGAAAAGCAGAAGGTAAACACAGTCTATATGTATGCTATTTGTATAACATATTATACGGTACTGTATATCACATCAAGGCAACCCAATGACTTCCATGGAACACACAATGAAAGCACATGACAGAAACCAGTAAAGTTTAAAAGTGATGTAAAACAACCCAAGCATGCATAATAATAAAAAACTGTCTGGTTTAAATAGTAGCTCTGACATCATATCCAAAGAATGTTTGCCAAAGCAGAAAATTACAGATTGCTGTGTTCTGTCTTGATCCCTTGATAATGTCCTTCAGCAGAGGTAGGGGCATTTCGGTGTTTTGCAAGTCTCAAGTAAGTATCAAGTTTTTAAGTTGTGGACAAAAAGCTACACACAATAACCAACACAGAAAGCTTTCTTGTTCTTCCAGAATCTGCACCTATTCAGCTCAATTTATTTGGATTTTGTGATTCCTGCAAAAATGGTCTGTTTTGATGCCAGCCTCCAGTCACGCCCAGTCTGCTGTGGTTGGTCACACTGCCGAGTTCCAGTTTGTGCCTCTAACTTTATAGGAGTTGATAAATGGTATAGGAGTCGATAATAAACAGCAATTCCGCCAACTCCCGAGTGCATAGAAAGACTTCCAGTTGTCCGGAAAAATCCACTTTGAACATACAGCCGTATGTGTTGGATCCTGAATCCAATCCGGAAGTAGAGACTGGACAGGCCAAAGTTTCTGTTGGTGCATGGATCTCTAATTCTCTAGACTGTTCTCTTTATTCGTCAAAAAACAAGATTAGATTTTAACATTACTTTAAAGAAAAGTATAATGAAAAAATATGCCAAATATATGATAATATATTGCAATCTAGTAATATAATTTGTACTATGTGACACTCTTCTGCACTCTGTATGTATACTACATGGCCCCGCCTCCACCTATACTGAGACAAACAGACTGCATGACTGCACAGCGCGCGAGTGGTTAGCGCGCAGACCTCACAACTAGGAGACCGGGGTTCAATTCCACCCTCGGCCATCTCTGTGTGGAATTTGCCACGTTCTCCAGGTACTCCGGTTTCCTCCCACATTCCAAAAACATGCTAGGTTAATTGGCAACTCCAAATTGTCCATAGGTATGAATGTGAGTGTGAATGGTTGTTTGTCTATAAAATGAATGAATTCATTCATTTTCTGCCGCTTTTCCTCACGAGGGTCGCGGGGGGGAGCTGGAGCCTATCCCAGCTGTCTTCGGGCGAGAGGCGGGGTACACCCTGGACTGGTGGCCAGCCAATCACAGGGCAAAATGAATGAATGAATGAATGTATTTAAATAAAAGAAAATGCCTCTCAGTATGATGCAGTGCACCACTACAAATTACTACCACAATAATCAACATAATGTTAAAGAATACCTCTTCGACCCTGTGTTTTTTATACATACAGTTCTCAGCAGGTTGTGTAAAAACATAATGATTCTAATGTTTATGTTGCCCTCTAGCGTCCGAATAGTTTAACGTGGCTTCCCTCGTATTTCAGACCACATTGAATTGTTGTAATGTAACATAAAAAAAGACAACCTTATCACTAAAAGCACGTAGACTGTTGTCATGGTTACCAGACCAATCCACGTGAATATGTATGCTAGATGATGTGTCCTTCATTGTATTCATTTTCGTAATAAATGCTCACATCACATATGGGCAATTTATTGTTTTGCATTCATTTAGTCATCAGTGATTTGTTTTGTGTCCTGACTAGGTTTCATTTATTAGAAACCCCAGAGGTGTCTGTTGTTGACACCCCAGTGTTAACTTTCCGTTCCACATCGAAACAAATGTTCCGAAAAGCGAGTGTGCTGCTGCTGCTATCGTCATGAAGGTTCTTCTGTTGCGCCTGCTTTTCCTACTTTCATCTCTAAAAGGTCGGTGAATGAAACAGATTTCTACACGTATATAATGTGATTTAAAACTACATTACAATTTCACTCAGTATCCACACGCTGGAGGGGATAATTCATTATGAGCTGGAAGTGATGTTAAGTCTACCGTGTTGTTAATAATGTAATAGTGCAGCTCGCTTTTAGTTGGTGAGAATTATTATGTTTTCTTATTAATTCTAATGCATATTGCTAAAGTGCTGACTTTTACCAAGTTTTTTTCCCTTCAATCACAAGATAGGTGCCAACAAATGAGGATGTGGTTAAAAATAATGCCTTGTCTGGACTGATAGTTATGCAACTACAAGGCCACTAAATGCCAACAAAAAGCCACTTTGATTTTTTTAGGACTGTCAAATAATTAAAATGGTAATGGTTATGGTAATGGTTTTATTTCATTTGAACATGCATCAGATTACAATTGAGTGTATCACATAATCAGTTCACAGTTCCACATGTCCAAAAGGAGTAGGAAGAAGCAAAGCTTATTAAATCCTACCCCTCCATCTGGTACTTTTACAATCAGTAACTGTTACATTAGTTCACTTCCTGCTTTCATAATACAGTTTTTTTTGTTTTTTTTTTATAAAATGTCAATAATTAGATTAATCAGTTTTCTAATGTATTAATCATGATTAATCACCATTTGCATTTGAATTATACCGTGTTATTATGAGCAAAGAGGGGTTACATTCAAAGACCCAACGTAACTCAAGTTGAATTCACATGTTTTGAGTTTATTTTCTGGGATTTTCCAAGCATACTTAAATGCAGCAAATTGTACTTCCGCTTTATGAGCTGTAAAGTGAGTGATACGAATATCCACTTATTGTTTTTCTGTTTATTTAGAACGCATATATATGCATCATAAAGCCATTGTCGTGATGTTCGGTGTGTCCATGAATGCATCACGCGATGGGCGCCACACATGGGAGATGACATGCCTGGACTCCATTAATTTTATTTATTTTTTTTATTTTATTTATTTATTTATTTTTTTGTCCCGTCCAGCCATTGGGGCAGATAGTATTGTTGATCTAAATGCCCTTACATGCTAGACAGATTTGCTCTGTGTCAGGAAAGGTGTTGGCTACAACTTCCCTGTACCATGAAATTTTATTTGCCGTTATTTGATGTTTTTGTTATGCCATTTGGAGCGACTGGACCGGAGCAAGAAGAAGAACAGAAAAGAAGAGGAGAGAAGAGAAAGGTGGGGTCGGGGGGGGGCAGTAGAGGGAGAGACAAAAACAGCAGCAACAAGAATTCCCAAAACAACAACAGTGACAAACAGAACAGTTAAATGTCAATGATGGCTAAGGGTCACACTGGAGATGATATCAGTGAAATGAAACAGTCCAACTTACCAGTAGCAATAGTAACGGTGAAGACATGACCCATGATAGTAAACACAATTGGAACCATACGGTTACAGTAATTAAAATCTCACTGCTTGACATCATTATTACTGTAATAATAGCATACAAATACTATATAAACATCAGGGATAAGATAGTAGATTGTATAGAGAAGCACCCATGTGCTGTGAGTGCCCATATGGAGGTGTGTTGTGTATGTGAATGCGAGTGTGTGAATGTGTAATTGTCACTGAGAATGACAAAAGGAGAGAGACTGCCTTCTACCACCCAGCAAACCCCGCCCCGCGCAGCCAGGTCAAGCCCCCACCGCCAGAGATCCTCCGGCCCCGTGGGTGCGGGCAAAGCCAGGGCCGACTCCCCAAGACCCACCCCCAAAGCAACTCCCCGAAGAGACCAGCAAGAGGCCATGGAGGAGCAATCCCAACCGGCAACAGGGCGCCAGCAGGCCGGAGGAGAGCCGCACCCCCGAGACCAGCGGGAGACCATACCCCACTAGGGCAGAAGGGCATCGAAGGCCACACACCCGTGGGCACAGGGGCGCCCCCGCCGGCCGGAAGGGAGCCCGTCCACGGCCGGAGGCACCGTCTCCCGCCCCCCACACACCCCCAGGAAGCAGAACCAGGCCCGCCCCAGGCAACCCCAGGCCTGACCACCGACATAGGACCGCCCAGGCCAGGACAGAAGAGGCCCGGGCACACTGCCCCATGGAGGACCGGGCGGTAGAGATGGAACGCCCTACGCCAGACCCCCGCAGAGCCCCCCCCCCCCCCCCCCCCCCGTATATCTATATGGCCATATACCCACATACGCACCCACACACATATATATATATATATATATATATATATAATTATAATAAAACTAATCATTATTTATCTAAGTATTTAAAACAATAAATACATAAAATAAACTCAAACACATGCATACCCCATCCACTCAATACACACACAGACTCCATTCATTTTCAATGGAACCTGCACGATAGGGTGATTATCGCATGTTTGTGCTTGTGGGTGTCATGTGACACGTCTTGCGATGCGATCCCAGAAAGTTGAAAAATGTTCAACTCACGGGTGTTCAGCTCTCTGGTGTAGCTGGTCACAATCGCAGTCGCCTCCCGTGTGCATGGTTTGCTACGTGTTGGTGATGAGTTTCGCCAAACGCCATCGTTGTGTGCTCTCCATGACAATGAGGAAGTGCTGTTCTGGTCGAGAACCGTGTTTGTAGTTGGAGATGCATATGTAGTATTGGAAAACATCACACTTTTTAAAAAATGTTTTTGTCTTAACTAAGTAAGTTAATACACTTGAATTCATTTATAATCCACAGGCGAGTGTGAGGCGAGGTCCTTGCAGGAGATCTATGTCAAGGCAGGTGACATGGTGGTGCTACAGTGTCCTCAACTTGCAGGACATCGTGATACGGGTGCTGAAGTGATATGGATTAGCGAGAACAGCCAGGTGATGGATTTGAGCAACATGTCACCTGCTCAGCAGAAGCAGGCTGGCCTCATGCATCATGACAGGAGTCTTTTTATTCTCACTGCTTCTGTAAGCCATCAAGGGAACTACTCATGCTCACAAAGGTAATGTATATGTACGTACATTATTAGAAATTATTGATTTTTGCTGTTTAGAACATTCCCCTTGAAAGAGATATCACAGGGAATAGAAGTACATCAGACAGTAAGAGTACTGTAGTTGTTCGAGCCTGTTTAAGTTCTTAATATGATCTTCTTTATACATGATAGGAATACAAGCAGACGGTTCTGGTTCAGAGTGACTGTGTACACCACACTGAGCAGCGAGATGGAGGACAGAACACAGTACCTCATGATATGTTACACCCAAGAGTCCTGCTCATTGACCTGCCCTGATGACAATGTCCCTGACCCAAATACTCCCAACATGACCAGCTACGACATTACATGGCGCAAGGTATGTAAACATGGCACATTTATGAGAGCTTTCCTTTTCATAATCTCAATGTCTCATTGCTCTCATTAACGATGAAACCTCATAACATCCCATAGATCGGAGAGTCATTGCATGAAGTTAACAGCTACTTCTCAAGTGTGGAAACAAAAGACCAGGGTGTCTATACCTGCATCAGGTCTTACCTGTATGACAGCCAAATCTACAACATGAGCTTTACGTTGGTCTTGGATGTCCAACCTCATGAAAGTAAGACCAAAATGATGTAGGCTGCGTTCACACTTTCAAAAGATACTTGTTCTTTTAGCATTCACACTGGTATCATCATGTCTGTGAACCAAAGGCTGTGTTTAGCATCAACAAAGGTTTACATAGTTCAATTCAGAGTACCAAACATGGCAAAGTGTGAACGCACTCTTCAGCCTTGAACCAATCTAAGTGTTCTCTTTGCACAGCAAATATGGACAAACATGCAGTGATCACATCCCCGCGGGCAAATGAAACGATTTACGTGGATGTAGGTGAGCATCACTCCTGTTACATCAACTCCAATTTGTGCGCTTTTACAACATCAGACTGGATCTTTAGGATTACCGGCGGTGATCAAATGTGAAGCCCTTATGAATTCAGTCCCCAGTGAATTGTTTTGGTTGAGCGGTGATACATTTGTGGAAATGAACAACTCTTTCCCAGTATTCTACAATTCTACAAGGTAGGACAAAGGATGGACAAATAGTCTTTTATATATGAGGCCAGCCTTCTAAGATTGCTGTTATCTAACCTCCCAGGGAAACTACGACAGAAGGAGAGAAAAACATTGTATTGCTAGTGTTCAAAAAGGTGACAGAGGATGCTCTATTAAAACATTACACCTGTAAAATGGAATCCCTCTCTCAGCACTCCAGCTACGTCACCATATCCTTGGCGCAAAAAGGTAAGGATTGTTGGATCCAAGTGTGTACCTTCACACAGTGTGTACAATTATTATCTAAGTTGTATTTTTGAGGATTCATTTTATTATTGATTTCTCGGTCACACCGAGATGTTAAAGGGATAGTTTTTGACATTTGTAGTGCATCAAAGGTGACTTACACCCACTTTGTCCCTTGTATGTTGGTGATTTCGGTTGGGGCTTGATAAAAATCAATAATTACTAAAATCGTTCAGAGAATAATCTCCTTATCGATTCATTGTGTCGTGTGATTTATGCGTCACTCTCCACATTGCGGATTCGTTCACTTCACCTGCAGAGCTTTGTCAATTCTATCTGACTGAAATAAAGTAAAAAAAAAAAACACTCCAGCAGAGTTCTAAATACGTTTTTTAACATTATTGGGGCCCTCTGGGTACTGTTTGAAATAACACCCCTTTACACTCATGTTACATTTAATGACGTTGTTGGTTTAGAGTTGAGTTTTAGCTCAGAGTGGATTACAATGTAACAGTAGCCTGTGCAATTATAATGATGATTATTATGTCATTATTATTGTGCCTGTTGTGAGATAATTCAATAAAAGGCTGTTTTTCTGATGATCAAGTCCGCTTGTGTGTCTCACCAAACATTAGAGTAATATTACTGACACCTAGCCACAAGTGTAGAATACTACGAGGTGTGTCAGAAAAGGTCTGTTCATGTCGATCATATTCTTCCACATGAAGGGCATCGTCTGCGAGTTCTTGCACACACAATCAGCCATGTTTTCAGCGTTTGTGTCTTTCAGTGCACTAGAAGTCATGATACGACACGTGATGCACAACTTACGATAACAATATTTTCATACAGTGATAGGGTGAATCAAATAATGAATAAATAATTTCATAGTTTGTATTTTTCTACATAAAGCTGGGATATTGTATACTGTATACTTTTAATAATACATGATCTTTAAAATCTCTTCATATTTTTTAATATTTTAATAATTAAAGCAAAGCAACACTATAGAGTTGTGGAGGGTGAAAGGTTTATTATGCCGTGTACAAATAAAACGGTAAAATGGTCCAAGATGACAGAAGACCAAGAAAGACAAAATGAAGGTTTTTATTGTGGAAGGGAGTTCTTCATTAGAACCAAACATTCTGGAAATTACACTTTGCTTACCAGGTAATGCTTCCAGGTCTTTGTGATTAGAGCGGGATGATTGTTATATTACATTTTGTGTGATAGCAAAAGCTAGCTCAGCACTGATAGCAGTTTGCTAGTTTTGACCCTACTTGTTGTGTATGAAGTATCCATTATCTGACTGGAATCGTCTCATAGTGAACCGCTACCCCCTTCTTAACCTTTAGATGCATAAGTGGGTCAAAAATGACCCAGTCAGGTTGTTTTCTTGAAATATCTTCGTAATGAAAATTTTTAATCATTTCATATTCCAGGTATTCCTAAAAAAACATGTTTTTAATATCATGCCATTCACATTTTTAACTTACCTTTTATAAATTTTAAGAAATGTTATTTTTGTGTTACTACCACAACCTTCCACAAGTGGGTCAAAAATGACCTGCATGTATTTTCTACGGAATCCAATTTAATTCTTATTATTATATCTTTAATTCTTATTATTCCTAACCAAAATGACAAAATTGACATAAAAAGGCATTGATTCTATTTAAAATCTCATCATATTTTTATTTTCCTTCTTTTCAGATCGACCTTCCCATTTTTCTCTGGTCCTCTGTCCTGTGGTCATCGTGGCAGTGATGTCTATAACTTTTATTGTTTACGTCAAGTTCAAAATCCATATCACACTTTTCCTGCGAGACACTCTCGGCTGCCATATGAGAATCTCAGGTAAGAGTCGGCTATTATGTCATTATTAGAAACATGAAGCAGGATTCAATTTCATAAACAGAATATTTTCATAGTTAGAGCGTAGAAAACCAGTTTATGACTTTCTAAATATGTTTTTTTTTACCATTATTAGAACCTAGAAGGAACCACTCCAACTATACAGTCACCACACCAGTCATCACAAGCTAACATGGATATAAAAAAACATGGTATTATTATGGTATTGTTTCAGTGAGATTGAAAATAAAAAATATTCTTTAAAATACCTCAAATTAAATAACCACACTTGAGTCTCACTACTTCCCTATTGTCACTGCTATCCCAACTACAGTGTAACAATATAATGTAACAATAATTCTTGATCTTTTCAGATGGAAAGACCTATGATGTCTTTTTGATGTGTTACAAGAGCGACACAGTGACAGGACTGAATATGTGTGATAGAAAATGGCTAGAGAATGTTTTGGAAGAAAAGTTTCATTATAAACTCTGCCTCTATGATCGTGATGTGCTGCCAGGACAAGGTAAATGCTATTTACACTTAGCAAAATTAACACACAACAGAAGGTATTGAATTATTTTCCTTCATGTTGTTGCAGCTGTGGCCGAGGCTGTGTTAGATTGCATAGAAGAGAGTCGGTCTGTGGTTCTGATGCCTTCCCTTGTGGATGCATTTTTGGAGTCAGGCTTGTTGAGTGTCGTCTATGCGGCCCTCGTGGAACGGAAAACAAGCTTGGTTTTCATTAAACCCGAGACCACAGAAGAGGCTCAATCGGGTTCAGTAGAAGAGGCCTTACAGCTTCTTGATAAGACTGGACACAGCGTCACCTGGGAGGGCTCCAGCTCCATGTCACCTTCTTCCTCCTTCTGGAAAAACCTCCGCTATCACCTGCCAGCAGCATACACCAGACGTACTTTTCCATTAGACACTCTACCATTTTAACTTGTCCAAACTTTAGGCACACTATAATGAGATCTGGTGCAAAAATTCTGCTTTTTACCGACACTGGTAGAGTTTGTGTAAATGTAGAACTTTTACTGTTAAATAACTGCATAAACCATAGCAAACCACAAGCATTCCAACACTCTTTTAAGTTTATTCATAGAGCACCATTCATACATCTTGGTAGTTCATAGGGTAAAATACATCCATCCATTTTCTGTCCCACTTATCCTCACTAGGGTGCTTGAAAGTCATAGAATACTATTCCTTTGCAGCCCATACAGTAAATGTTCTAATCTTAAGCCCATCTGGGCTGCATGGAATTGAATGATATTATATTGGGTTAGTTCAGTGTGTAAAAAAGATTGCACAATTGTAAATATGAACAAGTAAATGCTATTATTGAATGTTATGTATGTGCATTTTCCTTGAGTCGGGCGGTGATAGATGTTCTTCTCGTGTGCTAGAGCACTGAATTTCCATGAAGTCATTGCAGATGCAACAACACAGGAAACTATGAGGTCCTGCCTACTACTTACTTACTTAAATTTAAATCATAATCGAAGCTGCAACAATCCATGTGTTATCATTCAAATCTTCAGGATGCAAACTGGATATTTTCTGTTCTTTTTTATAATTCCTATTTTTTTGGAGGGATGCTGTGTGAAAAACTACCAACATACAAAAAAAGGTATTTGCTTTGAAGCCAAAAGTGCTTGAATGGATGCTTAAAAGGCTTTTCTTTGTGACTATCTCCAGGTCCTCGAGTGTATCCAGCAAAGCAACACTATAGAGTTGTGGAGGGTGAAAGGTTTATTATGCCGTGTACAAATAAAACGGTAAAATGGTCCAAGATGACAGAAGACCAAGAAAGACAAAATGAAGGTTTTTATTGTGGAAGGGAGTTTTTCATTAGAACCAAACATTCTGGAAATTACACTTTGCTTACCAGGTAATGCTTCCAGGTCTTTGTGATTAGAGCGGGATGATTGTTATATTACATTTTGTGTGATAGCAAAAGCTAGCTCGGCACTGATAGCAGTTTGCTAGTTTTGACCCTACTTGTTGTGTATGAAGTATCCATTATCTGACTGGAATTGTCTCATAGTGAACCGCTACCCCCTTCTTAACCTTTAGATGCATAAGTGGGTTGTTTTCTTGAAATATCTTTGTAATTAAAATTTTTCATCATTTCATATTCCAGGTATTCCTAAAAAAAAACATGTTTTTAATATCATGCCATTCACATTTTTAACTTATCTTTTATACATTTTAAGAAATTTTAGTTTTTGTGTTACTACCCCAAACTTCCATAAGTGGGTCAAAAATGACCAGGTCAGGTTGTTTTCTTGAAATATCTTCGTAATGAAAAATTTTCATCATTTCATATTTCAGGTATTTCTAAAAAAACATGTTTTTAATATCATGCCATTCACATTTTTAACTTACCTTTTAAGAAATTTTATTTTTGTGTTATTACCACAACCTTCCATAAGTGGGTCAAAAATGACCCGCATGTATTTTCTACGGAATCCAATTTAATTGTTATTATTATACCTTTAATTCTTATTATTCGTAACCAAAATGGCAAAATTGACATAAAAAGGCATTGATTCTATTATGGGTCATTTTTGCCCCACTTAGGGAAGTGTGTAGGGTCCAGTCACTCGTGCATCTAAGGGTTAATAGTGTCCAAAATACAAAAATACATACAACCAACTATAAAGCCTCATGTTTGAGTGAATCTTCCACTCACAGTAACAGATTTTCACTTGATATCTTCAAGATGAAACATATAATGCACAAAGTAATCATTTAAATGTACTTATTTGCTAATATGATGCAAAGAACAACGTGACGCTCTCTCTGCCTCCTTCCTGCTGCGGTTTCCTTTTGTGTGAGACTTTTAGGCACACTTGTACTTGCTTTTTCATTTTTATTAGTGCGTCAACACATGCAATGTTTGACAAAAGGTCCCTGTTACTTTTGGTGTAACCAAATCGAGGATCATTTGTCACCCCCCCCCTCCCCCATACACTCACAGACACCACTTGTGTTTTTCTCTTTGACCTACACAGAATTCAAGTCAGCATTACTTATTTAGTAGCATTATCTTAAAGCACTTAACTGCTGTACTTAAACGAATGAAAGAAAACACTGGTATTTTGTTATTTTTCTGATTCATTATTTTTGGTTTTTCTTTGCAGAAGAAGGTACTGTTCACAGGATTGTTAACAAAAGATCAAGAATATCAAAGTGTACATCTCTGGTTTCGTCCACATTAGCTTTTCTCAAAGTGTTTGTGAGGTAACGTCTCTGCTGTCTACTGGCAGCCAAATGTTCCTGCATCTTCAGGTGTTACGAGAAAGACACCTGCCCTGTTACAAGGCCGACGAGGGCGGTGTCATGCTGCGTGTTGGTGCAGGCGGAAAAATCCCCTGTCCAGGTCTCGACTGTACAAATAGCACCAATTTCACTTGGTACAAGGTCAGATATAAACAGGCATGGTCGTTTTCACTGGGTAACATCTTAGTAACATCTGTGTTTTCTTTCAGCGTAACAAAAGAGTGTCGGAGCAGCATCGAACCTCCTGTGAAAAGAACGGCTTGTTGCACCTCTGCACCGTTAGCCATTATGACACGGGTCTATATTTCTGTGATCAACACTTCATAGAACAAGGACTGCAATGGACATTCCGGAGGGCTATTCATGTAACAGCTATACGTAAGTGCCCTCTGTTTGTACTTAAACATCCTCTATGCTTAAATCAGCATTTTTTATTATAATAAATAATAGATTTTGTCCTATAAGCATATGAGAGCACAAATGACTCTCCAAGGATTACATTTCCGAATGGCAACACAACAGAGGAGGTGGAGCTGGGTAAGCAAGTCCACATTATAACATTCATTTTCTACCCGTTATTGCGGGCATGCTGGAGCCTATCCCAGCTGTCTTCGGGCAGAAGGTGGGGTATACCCTGAACTGGTCGCTAGCCAATCACAGAGCAAATATAGACAAACAACCATTCACACTCACATTCATATCTATGGACAATTTGGAGTGACCCATCATCAAAATGTCAACTGCAATGCATAATAGGGGACCTTTAAGATTGTAGTACTGAATGAATGAAAGCATTACAAAGGTAATAAAAGTTGTCACTACAACATGATGTGTAAAGCGATACTAATGATTATGTCGTTGCTTGTTCCAGGGGAGCCTCACACTCTGACATGTCAGGTACATTTTCCTTTTGAGGTCAACTTTTCAGCACAGATACAATGGTACATGAATTATAGAGGAAATATGGACAATAAGACGCTGCTGCACAGTGAGCGCCAACCGTGAGTCACTGTCACACTCTTGTAGTCTCTTATCATAATGCTTGATTATTGACGGGATGTAAAAACTTTGATGTTTTCCCTCTGAAACAGACAGCGGAAAGTGACATTTAAAGAGTTTATGGTGACGGAGACGGCTACCATACAGCAGGTGACTGCACTACATTTCAACCACACGTACACCTGCATAGCCACAAACTCTGTTGGAAACTGCAGTGTTACCGTTAAGCTCAAGAGAACAATTCAAGGTATTTCCACTCGACTTCAACTCTGTTATAGTATTTCTCTCAAGTTACTTGGTCCTTAAAATAAAATGTGTTGGAATGACAGGCGTTTCATTTCTCTGGCAAATCATACCTTATCAATAATATCATCATTATCGCTTAAAAAAAGGATTATGTTGTTCAGTACAGCCTAAAATACAAACACAAGGCATTCAAAATACACATTCAAAAGGTGGGATGTTGTGTAATATTCTACACCGTTCACTAGGTGTCAGTAATGTTACTGTAATTGACAGTTGACTCTTTTGGTATTTAAGGAATTAAATACTAATTAAGGAATTTAAGGAATTAATTTAAGGAATTGTATTTCACGGAAATTTGCTTATCACTATCAGGTCTAGAACCAGTTAACCAAGATGAACGGGAGATTTCCATTTTTTTGTCATTTGTCACAGTTATCACTCACAGCTTGTGTCCCCCCCCCCCACCAAAAAAACATGGTATCAACTCAGTTTTAGAAGTACCCAAGTGTTTAATAGAGTAATTTGCTGTATTTTATGTCAGATGGAGATATTATACATAGATTTTCAGTGTGCATTACTTGTAATTAAAGGGGACCTATTATACTTTTTCCACTTTTCAGACCTATAAATATTGTATTCTTGTGTTAAACGATGCCAAAGCATCAGATAATGAGGTTTACACATTTGGAGTAATGAAAGAATGGCTTTGCACACTCGGTTGTACTGAGTTTTTTATAACACCAAGTTCTACTGACGTCAGTGCCATCCGGACTTCCTTATATGGGCTGCAGATTGCCTGCACTCTGTAAACACAGATCTACTTAATCCGGAAGTCCTCAGGAACACTAGGGAGTGTGACCAATCACGGGGGAGTGGGTGTACCGTGGGTAGAGTCAGTTGCTCAGAAAACGAGTACAATAGGTCCACTTTAAATCACATTGAGCTTGAGTCAGTGACTGCTTAGAATTGCTAAAAACACAAAATTGTACAGTAATCCAACCTGTGTGTTTTACTTGCAGTGAAATGGCCATCACTGGTTGGCTACCCTGTTGCAGCCTTGCTGTTGGTAGCCGGGCTGGTTATTGTTTTGCATGTGAAATGGTTGGAACTGCGACTAATCTACATGTCACGCTTCAAACATGGGAAAGCTGATGACGGTGCGGATGCAAAAACATACAGACGCATGCACCAACAACACAACATACTGGACGTTTCAATAGATGTCCAACAGTTTGCCTTCAGTGTATGCAGATCAGAACAGGATGTGGTTTTTTGTAGCACAATGTTCTACCACAACAGGAAAGTTGATCTCTGTTAGTTGTCACGTTGGAGCATCAGGTGCAGGCTGTGGAGACACGGCGTGTGGGGGGCCAGCGTCTCAGCCCGCACACAGGCGCTTCATAGAGTGGAAATACTGTCTGACTAGTCAAACATATAGAAAGACAAGTTATATTGGGCAATTAGGCTTTATTCATGTTACATTGATGAGGCATGACGTTAGATTCATTAGCTTTCAAACTGCATGGAGCCTGGCTGTCGATGGAGTGCCAAAAAAAGTTCTCCTCTCATTCCATGCGGAAGTGGTGCGTTTTGGCTTCTTACTTTGTCCTTCTTCCCAAATCTGTTTGAAATACTTTCTTAAGTTCACAAGCTAACTAGTTTGCTTGCTATGCTCGTGGAAGCCGTCTGTTATGTCCCTCGGGCATTTCCGCTTATAGATGACCTGGAAGTGCTTGAGGGAGTTCAGTTACAGAGACACACTTGTAGTGGTGGGCAAAACCGTTCATTTCAGTGAACCGGATCGTTCCGGTTCATTCAGTAAAAAGATCCGTTAATTTTGTTCATTTCAGTCAATTGGTCGTTAGCCTGTGATCTCCCCCTGGGCATAGACCCGGTCAGCCGTGTCGAGTCAGTCCGTTCACTCGTGTTCACGTTCGACTCAACAGCTCAACAACACATGATGACTAGTGGTGTGTCGGTCATGCAGGAAAGGGTCAAAAGAACTAGTTCTTTTTTGTGAACGGAATGAACGAGTCACCGACAGTGTCGGTCAATCTCTCGGTCTCTGCCTTTCAGTCAGTTAACCCCACCCACCCACAGAGCGAGACACGACGATAGGATAAGACAGGCAAGCACGCAGATAGTCCCGTCCCGCAAAAGGAATGGTGGAATGACTCTCCAGTGAATAAAAAAAACTGTTTGCAACTGAACGGACTGAATGGGTATTTTAGGGGCGGTGAGCTTGTTCATTGCGTTCACAAAAAAGAACTAGTTCCTAGAAGAACTCATTCATTCATGACCGAGACACCACTACACACTTGGCCTTTCCATCGTCCCCAACAAGGCACTTTGTTTGGGCTCAATATCTTGTAGGCAAACTGCCATCCAGCCTGAGGAAGGGACTCGTGCTCTGCTTCAGAATGTCATATTACACGTTGGAATTCATGTTTCTCTCAATGAACCGCAGCACTCATGCAGCCTCAGTTGACTGTAGTTGGCAAGACTGTACTTGACTTGTTGTCAACTTGTGTTGACTTGTGTTGCCAACTACTTTGACAATACAGTAGCTCCCTAACAATTCAAAGTTCGGCATTCGTGGATTTTTTTTTCTCTGCATTTAAAAAAATAGAATCATAAATGGAAAGTGGTTTGGTGACGCTATCCGCAAAGGCAAAAGAGTCCTGCTGCAGCGATGAATCCAGCAGAGAGTGTGGTCTCACAAGTCAATTCAGTCAAAACTTTGCAGCAGGAAGAAGCGTTGATAAAACATGCTGTTGGGTAACTGCATATTTAGTCAGTACAATTTACTGTATATCTGCAATTGTTTCTGAGTGTGTAAAAAAAATAATTTAGAAGATGTCTAATGAGTGTGAAAGCCATCTGTCTTAGTATTGGCCTTTAATGAGATGTACTTTAATACAAATTATGGGATCCACTACTGTAAATGTAACTAAGCATCAGGGATTATTATGTGAATGAGAATCGAAAATTGTGAAAAATGTTGAAATTTTGTCTTTTCTGTCCAACATGACCAATCAGAGGAAAAAGACTTTGATGTGTTTTTGTCTTATGTGTGGACAAGTCGATGTGTGGAGGCTGATGGGACCCTTTCTTCTCTATCAGGACCACGTTTACAAGGTAGGAGGACATGTTCTCACGTGACTGCTTAGAAGAAAAAAACAACATATAGAAACCTTATATCCATTTTACAGATTACCTATCAACACTTGAACTGTTCAGTTCTGGGGGCGAAATTGGTGACCAGAGGCCACCTGAAGTACTGATTTACAAAGTCTTAGAGGACCTGTGGGGGTATCGCCTCTGTCTGCTGGAGAGGGACATTCTCCCTGGAGGAGGTCAGATTCTCAATTTTGTGTATGTGTGTGTATGAGATTTCTGATTCATGTTTATTTTTGCCTTGCAGCCTTCACAAATGATGTGATTCATGCATTGCGAAGAAGTCAAATCCTCATCTGTGTTGTGTCTAATGACTATTTGTCGGACAGTGATGCTGTGTTTGTTCTGGAATCAGGAATTCAGGTATGGCATATAATATGTACTGTGGTTAGCTGGCAACTAGTGCCAGGTGTACCCCACCTCTCACCCAAACCCACCTGGAATAGGCTCCAGCATGACCCCAAGTGAAGCTAATCGCTGTAGAAAATGGATGGATTATATGTCTGTGGGTTGCAGACCCATTGGTTAGACACAGCCAATAGCTGCTTTTCTTACTGAAGCGTTGGCAACACTGTCAAATATAAATGTACTATTGATCAAAAATCCCTAATTACCTTCTTTTGTCTTCCAAGGTTTTGTTGCAAAACTCTTCCCTTAAAATTCTGCTAATATGGACAAGTAAAACATCCACATCCTTCACTCAGCCGTATTCACCTTTGCCCCCTGTGGTCCAAAGGGCCTTGAAGGTGCTACCCAGCCTGAACTGGACCTCGGGAAAAGCTGGAAGAGCTACTAGCAACTTCTGGAGGTCACTAAGGAAGGCCTTACCCAAATACAGAGTTACCCATAACACATAAATATCTGCCAAAATGTTTATTGGGTTGTACGTTAAAACATGTGCTCCATAGTGTTTAGTCACATCATTTTTTAACTGAGATTAACATATAACCAATAAACGTAACTTATACGTATGACATTATTCATTTAGGAGGAACATAAATGACAAAGAGACGTGTGACAGATTAAATGTAACATTTGTCTTCTTGGTTACATTTTTGACGTCACCACAAGCCAGCACAACACAAACAGCAAGCATTAACATACATTCCAAGTGTAAACTTTCCAACTCGGGTGATATGAATACATCAAGACTCCAATATTTTTATTTCAATCACCCAAACTACTCAAAATGTGTTGTAATGATCTTTCAATAGGCTTAATATGACAATATTCCTCCATTTTGCTACTCATATTTCAAAGGTTTGACAAGGTAAGGTGTATCATCTGGCTCTTTAAACACACTTTCATTTTTAAAGGAGAAAGCAGATGAGAAAGCACGTGTAATTCGAGAAATTGTGACTAAACACCTAAGCACAACAGAGAAACACGGGCTGGCATAGCTGGTGAAAACTACAGAGGTGACGAGAAGCTAAAAATCCGCACTCATGCTAGAACAGCAAACAAATGAATAAAACAAAAAAACAATCACACTGCTATGTACATTTATACACAAACATGAAAAAAGCTAGCTTGGAAGTATACCTAACCAGCTTCAGGTATGAAGAAGCAGGACCAAAAGGAGCCTTCATTCATTCTTATCGGCCATTGGATATGATGTGCAGCAAATGTTACACGTTGCATTTCAAACCATTATAGCTATCTTAGTTAGACTTTAACTGTGGTATGTTCTTCACAGTTTGTCTGCTTGGGCCTTCAGCTTCTTTTCCCAAAGTTTTTGATGATCCGAGAAGCCCTGCTTGCCCTTGTTAAAGGAATTCGGTCCTGCCGATGTTGGCGTCTCCCTGAAAAGATGTCAGACAAAACACGCATGTTAAATCGTTTTGTTGTGGAGTCTCATGTGGATTTTCATCACAACCTGTCCACCAAAATAGTACTTTGAATGAAACGTTGTGATCAAGTACACTTTTACTGTGCAGTAAAATTGTGTGTTTGTCAATATACCTGCCAATGTTCTTCATTCTCATCTTTGCCTCTGGTGGCATCTCCTCGGGTTCACTCTGCAAGGCGAGAACATCCCATTTGTTTTCTCATTTAGATATGTGATCTTTCAGGCTACAGCAAATATATATGAACAAATAATCTGTACTAGGCTAACAAACAGTCCAAACATACTGTATTGACCTGCATATTGTTTCCCTGAAGAAAAAAAGTCTGAAAATGATGGGTCCTTATTTTCTAAATTTACAGTGTACAGCTGTCCTTTGCCACTTCACAGTTGGAATTACACAGCTTTATGTTTTTTTTCCTAAATATAATAATTCAGGCCATTTCATGGGTGAACATGACCTTTTCCTTGACAAAAATACTGATATTGAAGCAAATTTACAAATATTTTAATGTAATTTTGCAACCATGATAACGGAATAAAAGTGTGCATTTTAGTGTATACTTACATCATCATCCTCATTGAAAACAGATGGCATCCCAGGCTTTTTAGCAGGAAGTGTTGGAACAGGCTCTTTGGGTTTCTAATGCAAGTTAGAAAACAGAACAAGAACGCAACAAAATGAAATCACTCATTGTTTTAAAGTACTATTAAAATATACATTTGGCAACATACAGTATGCATGCCTAACACCAAACTCAATACAAGATTTACTCACACTTGCTCCAAGTTTGATTGATATGGGATTGGACTTTTTTACACTCTGACTGCTCAAGCCGAAGCCTATTTTGGTGGCTTTGCGTGGTGCTGGTGGGTCTCCTGGGGCTTCATCCTCGTCATCGGATGCAAGGTGCTGGGACGTGCGTTTGAGAGAGGTTGCTCCTCCAGCCACCGTGCTACAAGAGACAGGCTTAGTTTTCACTCTGCCTCCCTCCTCCTGCGGCCCTGCTTGAGGCAAGACAACTCACCAAGGTGAACCACTGTTTTATTACAAAAGACAAGTGGCTAAATGACACCTTTACCTGCGTGGCTATGTTTCTAGCCACATTGGTGCACAATCGCGGCGAAGCTACTAATTCTTCATAATTTGAACTAAGAATTATCTTAAACAGCGTCCGCCAAATGTATCAGTACCGTCACAATTAGCTGGTTTTAAAAATACAATGCCAAACAACAATAGTATATATTCGCATTAGCATTCGTTCAACAATATCACGTAACATGCTAGCCTGATAACATTTTAAGACTGTTTTTATTGACAGGTCTTTCAACTTAAACGACATGTGTAAAAAATGCAAACACATTTGAAATGGAAAAAATGTTTTTCATTAAAATAGCACAGATATCACCTCCGTCGTCGGTGTAATCTCTCCTTTTACGGTGGAGATTCGCCATTTTTAGTTCAGTAAATGAGGCTCCTTTTTCTTCTTCTTCTTCTTCTTCTTCTACTTCTTCTTCTACTACTACTTCTTCTTCATGGCGGCGTGCAACCAACGTTTAAGCGCATACCGCCACCTTCAGTACCGGAGTGTATTGCCTGCGTGTGCTTTCGGTTCTTCCTGAATTTTACCATTTCTGCCAGGCCACCTCTTGACCCACTGCTTTTGAGATTCGTGCATTTGGTTCGCCTCTTCCAATTGGGATTTTAATTAATTTATCATCTGACAATTTAAGTACTCTATTCGCCGTATTTTTGTTGTGAAATGCCACAAGGTCCCTTCGCGCTACCTTCTGCTTGTTGTCGACCCTTTCGTCAAATTTGTATACGAAGCAGATAACATTTATTTCACACTCGAGACACTCTTTACTCAATGAATTACAAAAATATACACTTTTAGGTAAATATAAAAATGTATATTGTGACCAGTGACTGCCAACCCGCCATACATGCAATTTCAAAGTTTGGCCATCCAGTCTGTAGTGGCGCTCGTGTACTAGCCTTTAATTTATACTACAAAAGAAGAAGTAGCTCACACGCTCATAGGCGAACCAGGAAGCTAACTCAAGAAAATGGAAACCCCGGTGATGGTAACAGGTAAGGCTACGCTGTATTGTTAAATGTGTGTGTATTATTTGATACAATAATGTCGCATTTCCTCTGTATTTGTAAGGAAAAGTTACAGTTACGTTTTAAATGGGTGTTTTTGAAGGTCCGGTTCCAATGTTTACATCAGGTAAAGGTAGCATGTGGAGTCAGCATTTTGGATCATTGTATTGTATTTTGAAAGTATTGCTCAATTTTTGTGCGCTTTCACTGACTGACAGTTTTGTCTCTAGTAATTATTTTTTAGTCAAAAACCTAAACCCACAGGACACAACTGTCAAAATGTAAAAAAAATACTATCTTTACAGTGTTCTACAGAACAACACAAGTAACTTCTGAAATTCTGGATCTAGAAGTAAACATTGCTACATTTTTGGCATTGTCAATAAAAAACCTAAAAAAAACCCTCAAACGTTTTAATTTGTTTGTGCAGATGATTTAGTTAATTACTGTCTGTCTAATTTGCTGTGTGTCCATGTATTTCACAGGCTCGTTTTGAAACAATGTTACAGTCAAAATGGGGCAGAACATATGTATTTGTTCCCGTGGCTCCATCACCATTGATGGCAAAAGATACTACTTCTTGCAGAAACTCGATGAGGGGTATGTATGCAAATGTACTTGCAATCTTTACAGTAAGTCTGTGTATAGATTGTATATTATCCACAGACTCTGAGAAATGACTTCTTTCAAACCCGTGGGAAATGGATCATTCATGCATAAAAACTTTAATATCAGTTTATGGTTGCTGAATGTTGAATCGTAAATGTTCTCTCTCTCCAGTGGTTTCAGCTATGTGGACCTAGTTGAGGGGGTAAAGGATGGACGCTTCTATGCCCTGAAGAGGATTCTGTGTCATGACCGAGAAGGCCGCCAGGAGGCCCAGACTGAAGTGGAGATGCATCAGATGTTTAACCACCCCAATATATTGAACCTGGTGGCGCATACATTTGTTGAACACAATGGAAAGAGTGAAGCCTGGTTACTTCTGCCTTACATAACAGTAAGTTGGAGTTTTAGGACTATGACTGAAACATTGGTAGTAACGTATTGTCTGTGTGTGCAAAAACAGAAGGGCAGTCTGTGGTCAGTACTGGAGAAGCTTCGAGAAAAGGGGAGCTCAATGCCTGAAAAACAGATTTTAAAAATATTCCGTGGCATCTGTTTAGGACTCAAGGCCATTCATGACCAAGGTTATGCACACAGGTAAGAACTGTTCACACATTCATTCACATCTGCAGTTCTTTAGTCCCTTTAGGGACTTTAGTTCTTTAGAGTGTGAATGGTATAGTATAATATTATATTACAAAATTGTACTATACTATAATACACTGTACAGTCATTCCTCATTTATCGCAGTTAATTGACCCGACCATGATTAAGGGAATTTCTGCAAAACCTGCTTATAACTTTCTAAATACAGTTTTTACTATTATTAGAGCCTTATAGACATGAAATGACACCCAAATAATGTACTTAAATAATGTACTTATTCTAAACCGTTGTTTCAAAAGGGAGTGTGGAAGGACAAAGTTTCCACTTCCACACAGAATGAGCGGATAACCTTTTTATCACTCAATCATGATGGACATGGCATGACTGGCTCCATGCAATGTTAAGGTAATGTAATCTAATGTCATGTCTCATCAACATGACATTAATGGCGCCTAGCAGGCCTGTCACGATAATGGATAAATCCATTTATTGAATGATTTAAAAACAAAAAATTGTCATTATTAGCAAAATTATCGTGGCCAAACGACATATGACTTATCTTTCAATATTTGTTGACTAATAGTCAACCACGAAATGGCAATCATTCTAACCGTGATGTTGTGAGGAATGACTGTACAATATTATATGATACGACACTATAATATTAGGATAATATCTTGCTATTTTTCATCAGAGATCTTAAACCTACAAATGTGCTTCTGAATGAAGAGGACAGTCCCGTCCTGATGGACTTGGGGTCTATGAATAGAGCCCGGATTGAGGTAGGAATCGATCGGGACGCCAAAGTTCCCTTAATTTCCCCAAATATCAGTCCTTTTCAGTCTCAATGATACAGCAGCATGACCCATCTTGACAGACTAGTTAGATGAGGTTACTCATTTGCTTAATAAGTGTTTGTTTTAAAAGTAATTTAACCGTTACTGGTTGCTCATATTTAGTGGTAAACGTGACTTGTGAGAGAAGTTCACAGTGGAATACTTCTCACATTACATAGAATATATTTCTGAATTATAGGTTCGAGGCTCCAGAGAAGCAATGACCTTACAGGACTGGGCTGCCCAGAGATGCACCATTTCTTACCGTGCCCCTGAGCTCTTTAATGTCGAGAGCTACTGTATTATTGATGAGCGCACAGACATCTGGGTAAAGCTTATTTCACTTCTACCCCTGAATGTTTTTTTTTTATTAACATTAACGTTGCTATTGAGGGGAAAAAAAAGTTTATCAAGTTCTTTATTTGTTGTTCTTCTTTCTGCTTCTTTCAGTCACTGGGCTGTGTGCTATACTGCATGATGGTGCTAGAGGGCCCCTACGACCTCGTGTTTCAGAGAGGAGACAGTGTTGCCTTGGCAGTCCAGAACCCTGTAGTCATCCCCCAGCCATGCAGGTAAATTTTCCATACGAGTAATCATCAAACATAATAATTTCATTCCAAAATATTATAGTAGATTAAACTTTCACTGTTGCCCTTGATGTCTGAACTGTGACATCACAGAGGTAATCAGGCTTTGGGATCACCTTTCAACGGGCTGTTGGTTGCTAGTTTAACACATTCACAGCCCTGCAAATCTGTGGATTTTCGGTATAAAAAAATCGATTTCCATTTCATTTTATTGTAACGTGTAACATGACGAGCCTTCATTTGTGTCCCAGTTACTCAGAGGGACTGCAGTTGCTGCTGAGCTCCATAATGACGTCAAATCCTCAAGAAAGACCGAACATCAGCTGGGTTCTTGACCAGGTACAGGACCTGCAGAGTTGCAGTCCAAACACCCAAACCAACATGGTCTGAGCAGGACATTTTGCACACATGGAAGAACACACTATCTCATGTTTTAAGCTTAGAAATCCAAATAATTTATTTACTAGACTTGTGTAAAAGGTACAGACATTACACTTAGTCTGGGAATGTTGATGACATTTTTTGACATATTTGTAATAATTTGCTGCTTCAACTCGTGATCCAGATTGAGGCATTAAATAACATTTCTGTGTTTTGGAAAATATACATGTGCCTTTTTGTTAAATTAGCTAATTATACACAGTCAATTTGACATAGAGATATGTTTTCCAATCAATTTTTGCATTGTTCTTCTTCTAATTTGCTTGTTAAAGCCAGATGAGGTTGGGAGCCTTATTCTCTAGAAAGCAGATGAGCATTTCCCAATTGGATCAATTATTATTTTAAGAAAACATTATTGATAGCAATTTAGCTTGTTTAACTACAAAATGGATATCATAGTTTAATGCTCCAGTAGATACTGATAGTACTGTACAGTGACGATTTGATGACATTCCCCACCAAAAGAAAGCCGTTTTATTACCTATCAATTATGTAGTTATTATATCTGAACGTTTTCATTTTGGTGTATAACTTTTTTGCACACTTGTTCTTCAATAATAATGGAATCCATCCCACTCAACTAGTTAAGTCCACACCCGCACAAGTCCTCATACTGCAATACCGCGTGCAAACAAACGGCGGCACTGCATCATCACAGTAGACCAAGATTCCTGTCTGTAGACTTGATAGTTGGAAGAACTGTTTGCATGGAAAGGGGGGGGTCTGTTGTCATTGTCTAATACTGTTGAATATATAAGCAGTAAGTAAGTAAATTTTTTTTATCCTTTTGTTTATCTCTTGACCGCATATCCAACTTGTTCCTACCACTTGGTTTAATTTGATCAAAATTAGAAACGTTTTAGGTGTTACTTTTAATTTCGTAAAATAATAAAAACAAATATATGGTATTTGTATGCAGTCATAAACTTCTGTTCTCTCATCGCTCACCCTCAATGGATCACTTAATTATTCTTGATAGACATGTATGGTACGTTTTGTTTAAATCCATTATTACATAATACTTTGAACGCCTTATTTTCACCATAATATCATGTCACACTGGACCATAGGTGAATGAAAACAGTTCCTATTCTGCAGTAAATTATTTTAGTGGTGATTTTACTCTGTTTCACAGTCTATACATGTTTTCAAGCTAATATTGTATATTATATATTGGTAACTGTATGAAGTTTGGGTGTTATTTATGGCAAGTAATAATGCTAAACGTTTTTTTTTATCATTTTTTTCCCTCATGTTATTTAATTTAAAGTTGTGGAAAGGTTTTACTGTTTACTCACTGCACAGAAAATAAACTTCACAATGTTCAGTCAAATGTTTTCAATCACAAAGTACTTAAATACATGTTCTTATACTTCACTGGTCATTATAATAACAGACTACTGGATTTAAAAAAAAAAAATGCCTTTAGCAAAAACGATTACCATCACAGCTAACTTATCCCTTGTATCCTTGGAAAGATGAGTAACAAAATGACAGCCACATAACATGTATATTGAATTCACTGCAAAATAATACGTGTTTTACAAATGAATAATTGGCAGTGTAAGATAAATCCAGTTGTGTCATATCGCGTCCGCCTTGAATGAATAGTGCCCTCTGCCTTTTACTTTCCTCTTATTACATTTGTTTTCATGTGCACATTCCCCCGACAACAAATATGAAACTGGTCCCTCAGCTGGATTTATGGGCCCCTCTACCTCCCACATCCACCCAGATCAGTCAGATGTCACACTTCAACCGCTGCCCCAACCCCAATTACATCCGGAGACACAAACACACAGAAATGACTAGACATAAAGAATGCAAACTGTATTTACAGTGTACATTTTTAATTTACAAACAGAACTGCAATTTCTGGAATTTATTACAATAGAAATAATCATATCACAGGGGATATCTTCCTCAAGTGCTCCCGTGAACCCTAGACTCTCCTGCAACCTGCTTTATCCATTCTCAACACCCCCCCGTCCTCCTACACCACCACACACACACACATTTATACTCATTTTTAAGTGATGTAATACAATACAACTGCATGGTTCAGTCAGTGAAGTTGTAACTGAACCCCTCAAACTTACCTCAGCTCTCAAACCATAAACTATCCACAGGCTGTATTGATTTGCTATGAATCAATTAGTGAGATATTTAATTAGCAAAGCATTATGGGTTAGTTTCCAACTGCTCCTGCCCGCCAGTGTGTAAGTCTCTTTAAATCATGACATGATGACACTGATACCCTGAAAGTTTTCAAAGTACTTTAACTCCACAAAGAATTTTTTGTGAGACGTCTTTAGAGTTTCACTCTATTTATTTAATGTTTTATTTGCAAAGACTCAGAACTTGTGCTGTCACTCAAGTCCAAATTACCCTTGGCTGCTGCTGAAAGAGGGAGAAATATAGCCATTACGTCAACGCCACCTGAGTGGATGATTTACAGTGTTTCTTTTTTTTTCCCATGCAGACGCTTTTTCTTTTTGCTCATTAATTCATGGGTGTGTTTGGGTTAAAATGCATAATGAGTTCATTAAGGGGGATTGGCGTAATCAGGAAAGGTATTGCCTTAATTACTGGCTCACAGCCAGACCGATACATTCTCCATGAGATCTGCAAGCCCACCCTGTCCACACTGAGCTCACTAATTTAATTAAGTGTACAAAATGCAGCACCCTAACGTCACCCTTGGGGGCAATTATCGCAGTAGAGATTGAAAGATCTCCACCAGGGGTATTTTACTTACTGGCAGGAGATTGCCTATGTCAGTTAGCTGATTGCATTGATTATATTGATTTGTAACAGCTTTTCAGGTAATTTCATCTGCAAAGGTGAGAGCAACATGTTGTCTTAGATACTTTTTATTTATTTATACTTTCTTTATTTAGACCCAGGAATCTCTTGCCCAGTGACTAGATTACATGGACCTCAACAGGAAGTCTTTTGAAGTGGAAATTGGGGTGGATGGATCAATAGATTTTATTTGCCGATAAGGTCAGAAGAGGTTTGATGTTGGCACCATCAATCTTTCTTTAAAGATTACTTTAAAGTTGCGCAGAACAAACACGAATGTCATGTTCTGTGTCATCTGTGCAATTGAATTCACAATTTCAGTCACATTGACATTATTATGACATTTATTGAACATGAAAACTGAATTCATTCATTTTCTACCGCTTTTTCCTCACGAGGGTCGCGGGAGTGCTGGAGCCTATCCCAGCTGTCTTTGGGCAAGAGGCGGTCGCCAGCCAATCACAGGGCACATATAGACAAACAACCATTCACACTCACATTCATACCTATGGACAATTTGTCAAGTCGCCAATTAACCTAGCATGTTTTTGGAATGTAGGAGGAAACCCCACGCATGAACGTGGAGAACATGCAAACTCCACACAGAGATGCCCGAGGGGGAAATTGAACCCTGGTCTCCTAGCTGTGAGGTCTGCGCGCTAACCACTCGACCGCCGTGCCGCCAACTGAATTCATATTCCTTTCAAAATTGGAAGTTGTAGTATCAGTTTAGTTTACTTGGGTTTACTATACTCTTACAGTCCAAAAACATGTATGTCAGGTTAATTACAGACTGTAAATTTTCAGTGGGTGTGATTGGTTGTTTGTCTATATGTGCCCTGTGATTGACTGGCGACCAGTCCAGGGTGTACCCCACTTCTCCCGAAGTCATCAGGGATAGGCTACCTGTAACCCTGAACAGAAGTGGTACAGAATGAATGAGCAAACACCTCACAGGTCACAGACACATTTCATAATGGCAACAAATAAGAAACAGTCCTTTTGAAAGAGTGGAGGTTAGATAGACAGCGAGATTGTGTTGAAACATTGAAAAACACATGCAGTGCAGGTCAAAAGTTTGGACACAAGCTCTCTCTAAGTGAAAATCATTTCAGGTGACTACCTCATGAATGTCATGAGAAAACACCAAGGGTTTGCAGGGCTATCAAAAAAAATATAAGACATAAAATATGTGTTCATTCATAGTTAATATCTATAATGTAAATAGTCCTGAAAATGAAGAAAACCCATACAATGAGAAGCTGTGTCCAAACTTTTGGCCTGTCCTGTATGTACAAAGCATGTGCATGCCACTTAAGTAGGGTTGTCACCATACACTGTCTTCGGGCGAGAGGCTGGGTACACCCCGGACTGGTCGCCAGCCAATCACAGGGCACATATAGACAAACAACCATTCACACTCACATTCATACCTATGGACAATTTGGAGTCACCAATTAACCTAGCATGTTTTTGGAATATGGGAGGAAGGCGAAGTCCCCGGAGAAAACCCACGCATGCACGGGGAGAACATGCAAACTCCCCACAGAGATGCCTGAGGGGGGAATCGAACTCGGGTCTCCTAGCTGTGTGTGGGCTTTTGCACAAATTGAAGCAAAAACCTAAAAAATATCAAGTTTAAAAATAGTGATGGCAGTTTAACCACTTATGGTGATATGTAGTTATGTAGGTTAGTTTTATATTGGCAGGAAAAGAACTACAATTCCCATGATCCTTGTGGATAAGTATGGAAATAGATGTTACTTTGAGGAAGTCTAATACAACGACCATGTTTTGAGTTGACAAATCTGAACTTTGGGGAGGGGGGGGGCACGGGATCATGTTGGATTGCAAGGTTTATAGTGTAGGTAAAGCCCTTGTGAAGCAGGATTGGAACCGCACATCGTGTATTATCATTCACAGTAGCGATGCCATAGCTCACAGTCTGATAAGCTTCTGGCTGCCCTCTTAAATGAGAAATATCTTTGTTTTAATCTTGCGAGATCACGTGACACCCCAATGTAAAGCGTCTGCATCCTTTTTTTGCTGACTAACTAACAAACAAACTGACGAACTCTAATGTGCATTGTATTGTATATTGTTAGCATAAGACCTTTGCACAGCATTGAAGATGTTATTGCCTGGGTGTTTAAGTTTGCACAGTGCTATAATTTAGCTGCCAAGGTTGTGAGTGTTGCCTGTTTACGAAGGTGCTTCTGAAACAAAAGCAATTAAAAGGGAAGTGTGGTTGCAGATTGTTATTTTACTACAGGCCTATAACCTTTGCTGAACGCGGCAAAGGCAAAAGGAGGCTAATAGTTTGATGAGCAGTTCATCAGCACTGATTAAGCGCATCAGATGACAAGCTAATCCCGCGGTGGAGCCGTCATTAATGGTGTCCAAAGAAGAGTAAATTAGCTGATTAAACATGTCCCCACCCAGCCGGTGCCAGGCAGGCATTGGAATGAGGTGCTTCATGAGTGATGGATGAGGAGGCGTGTTTATGGTGCTCGCCAGTGGAGTTGTCACCGAATGAGTGAAGTGTCTTCATCAATTTGGAACCATTACCATGTCAAAAAGGGAGGATGGCGCTTGAGGGAGGGGAACACGTAGGGGGAGGAGAATGGAGAAAAGGCCATCTGCATATGACAAGCGTTTTCATTCTCACACACACATTTGTAGCTTCGCTGCCCCGCCCCCACTCTAAACAGCAGGCTGGTTTACCGTAAGGCTGTTTAATTTTCCTGAAATAGGGCTGTGACAGCTGTGTCATGCTGATGAGAAGAGTGGCGGCCTGTCACATCTCATCTATCTCAGCTCGGATTCAGCTAAAGCTCCTCCCCAGTCTTCACCTCCCTGCGTCTTGAGGTGTCAGACATTTTCTTCAAATAAACAGCACTCCCGGTCTGTAAAAATGATGTGTATTTTGTAAGGGGAGGGCCACGTGTTTACTGTGGAGAAGGACAAAAGTAATAACTGGGAGCTGTTTTTTATTTCATCTGCATTGATTATTATGGGTCTCTTTATCATGTGACCCTGCTCAATTATGCCAATTGGATACCACGGTGACACTAGTGCTGTGGGGCCAATAAAATACAAAATATAAATGCATGGATTTAATCGTAAGCATGCGTTGGAGCCATATGGAGTGGAATTACTGGGAAAAATAAGTTTCTGGTTATATGCATGTATGTAATGAAACATTATTTAGTAACTGAGTTAGTGTCATACAGTAGACCAGGGGTCTCAAACTCAATTTACTGGAGCTCGGGTCTGGGTGAGACTGGGCCGCATCAGGTTTTCCAAAAAAAAAAAAAAAAAACGCATTTATTAAAAACAAAAACTTTTTAAAAACTTTGCTTTGGTTCCAATTTTCTACAAGAAAAGCTCTGATAAAACATTCAACAGTTCTCAAATATTTTACTTTTTATTTTTCTACACAAAATAAGATGAAAAATAAAAAAATAAATAAACAAATCAAGAAGAAAATCAATCAATCAGTAATAAATAAATAATAATAATAATAATAATAAAACGGCAAATAATAAAAACTTAAGAAACCACATCGTTGGTGGGTAGACAAATTATTTTTATTAACAAAGCATTATTAGAGCCCTGTAGACATGACAAAACACGACTATAGTCACATTTATACTCTGCAGGGTCTGCAACTGCAGGGTCTTGAGACACATGCTAACTCGCAAACTACAGAGCGAGCGACCTAAACGGTAGCCTTTAAGTTATTTCCTTTAAACTTAAATAGCCAAAAACTTACCACTTCCACACGGATAGGGAGGATAACTATTAACAGTTATTTAACCTTTAACATGAACATTAATCAAACGTAATATTTTTTTCTGGGTACATGATACCATACAGCATCCATATCAAACTTGCGCGGGCCGCACTAATATTAAAGTTTCATATCAAGGCGGGGGCCTCAAACTAGTGTCCTGCGGGCCACATTTGTGTTTGAGACCCCTGCAGTAGACATATCTTTGTACAAAAACTATTATCATTACTTGTTCTGACAAGTCCACCTGCAAGGTGCTGTGTAATCCTCAGTGGATGTAACTTGTGACTGTGGACCTCCGTCTAAGCTGTATTAATGACGCAAATTGCTTTGATGATGTCAGCAAGATAGATTACCCCACTCCTTACCCTCTTTTGAACCCGGAGTGGCACACAAAAATAAACTGCACACCTTCATACAACTGCAAACACATATCCACATTAATGCCACTTTATTCATTTGAAGTCATTACTTACCTCTCAGATAAAGGAAGGACACTTGATTTGAGTCGGCATAAAGTCCGCAAGGGAATGAGTGAAACCAGGCTGGATTACCGAAATTCAACACCTCAAAATCATATAATGATGAGTTAAACAGTCCTGGGAAAGCAAATACTTTTATAGCGTTATGAACTCCACATAATCAATGTCAGTAGGCTATTAAGGAATGAACTTCCATCTACCTGTTAGGGAACGTTTAGATCAGGGGTCTCAAACTTGCGGCCCGCGGGCCAAATGCGGCCCGCAGGATGCTAGTTTGAAGCCCCCGCCTAGTTTGATATGGATGCCATATGGTTTCATGAACCCAGAAATGACAGGTTAAAGCTGTGTGCACACCGCACACAATTGACACGATTTTGCCCCGCCCATACGCAAGCGAACAAGCCCGCCTGTTTTGCTTTTTCTCTCATCATCCATGACTGAGATCAAAACACTGAAAGCTTGTGTTCCAATAAGATCCAATAGATCCTTGTACAAGCAAGGATCTAAATTAAGGGGCTAGAGGAATTTATTATTACAGTTTTAGCATCACTAAAGCACTGATGGCGGAACAATCAGACCAAGTTTACAAATCCATCAACGCATTCCGACCCCAGAGACCCCCACAATACCCATCCAGATGTTAAACATAAAAGAAAGAAACATGCTTATGAGAGCAGAGATGCGAGGATGGGAAGGTTGGCGTCTTTCTTACCCGAGAAATGGGCCTCTGTTTGGGTGTAGGCAAGGCTGGGTAGGTGTAGGGGGGATTTAATTAGAGCAAGTGCCTACATCCCCCTCTGGTCACCTGCAGAGGATTACTACTTGCTGCCAGGGGTTAACTGGCCTGATAAATGGGATCACTGACACTTTTGCATACACGCACGTCTATATTGTAGTAGCAAAGAGCTGAGGATAGTTGAGATAGCTATGTCATTGAAAGCAACTGTACAGGGAAACTTACCGAGGATTGTTGCACTCACTGGGAATTTTAGATACAATTACGCTAATGCTAATTTGATGAAATAAATATCAGCTGTTTTAACAGACATTAGTATCGGTATTGGTTGAACCATACTGTATGTTCATTATTTAGGATGTAAGCTATAGCATGTTTGTGAGTGCCATCACGCAATTATGCTGCTGTAACGTTCCTGACTGCAGATTATTTCTAGTCACATTTCATGCATGTTACCACTAATAACTGGTGGGAGGAAGGCAATAATTATACAACAGGTTCATGACCATTGACTTTCAACAATATTTGATTTGACACTTTTTTTCTGAATTGTTGTATACGTAGGCACAGTAATGGTAATGGTTTTATTTCATTTGAACATGCATCAGATTACAATTGAATGCATCACATAATCAGTTCACAGTTCCACATGTCCAAAAGGAATAGGAAGAAGCAAAGCTTATTAAATCCTACCCCTCCATCTGGTACTTTTACAATCAGTAACTGTCACATTTGTTCACTTCCTGCTTTCCTAATATAGTTTATTTATTCATTCATTCATTTTGTACCGCTTATCCTCACGAGGGTCGCGGGGGTGCTGGAACCTATCCCAGCTGTCTTCAGGCGAGAGGCGGGGTACACCCTGGACTGGTCGCCAGCCAATCACAGGGCACATATAGACAAACAACCATTCACACTCACATTCATACCTATGGACAATTTGCAGTCGCCAATTAACCTAACATGTTTTTGGAATGTGGGAGGAAACCGGAGTACCCGGAGAAAACCCACGCATCCTAGCTGTGAGGTCTGAGCGCTAACCACTCGACCTTCATTATTACCTTCATTATTTATTTATTTATTATTTTTTGTCATGTACCAAAGTACGAGGTGATATGACCATCCAATGACATAATGGGTACCATAGTAACTGCCAATATAGTGATATATAGCACAGTCTGATTAAAAAAAGTTCAGATATTTTTATATATATATATATATATATTATATATATATTTTTATATTCCTATTACCGTGATTATTTTTACAAGTGGTATGAAACATGAATGTCGTGAACGTTAATTGTCGTCTATGTATGCACATGAAGAATATCCATTATGCAGCCAATTTGATGAAAATGTGTTGGTGTTTAGTAGCATTTGTAAGGTCACACCATGCAAGTTTATCTCAATGGAGAAAATGTTGCCGCGTATTTTAACATAAATCCTGAGCTTAATCAACGCGAAGGCCACGTCCATTAATAACCCAGTGTAGTTGGTTTGATGACAGAACACACTGCATCTAATGGAACAATTTATTTCCATAATGCTGCTTTGTCAATCAGGGCTGCTGAGGCACGGGAGGGAGGGGAGGGCTAGTATACAAAATGGGAGGACAGCAAAGGACATTAACTGCAAATTGAATGGGTTTTTTAGAATATTGGCATTAACATTCATTTAATTTTGATATTGATATTGTAGAAGCAATCATAATATATACACTTACCGTATAAAGCATGAGTATTCACGTCGCCAAAGCCAGTCTGGCTTTAAATCCAGTTTGTTTCTGAAGGATGCCCAAAAGGATAACACAACTATACTGTATTTTACTGATGTATCATATACTGTTGTATCATTGTTATTTTTCTATATATTTATTTTCACGTTTTGGGCTAGTCATCCCTCGCCACCTCACAGTTACGGCTTTACTCTGACAGTTCAATCAAATAGAAGGAATTAAGAAGACGATGTACTATATATAGTATAGTTCACGGCAGAGACCAGGGATCTTGGGCCCATAAGTCTTAGTAACCACTGTTTTAGAGGGTCTACATTAGCCACTAGGTGTCAGTAATTGTTCGGTGAGACAAGCACCAGATGTGATCACTAGAACAGGCTTTTATTATGCTGAACCCCTGACATCACTTCCTATCGATATGTCTGGAGCACATTTACTGCGAGACACACACAAGCACAAGTTTTTTTTTTTTTCGAGACCTCACAGCTAGGAGACCAGGGTTCAATTCCACCCTCGGCCATCTCTGTGTGGAGTTTGCATGTTCTCCCTGTGCATGCGTGGGTTTTCTCCGGGTACTCCGGTTTCCTCCCACATTCCAAAAACATGCTAGGTTAATTGGCAACTCCAAATTGTCCATAGGTATGAATGTGAGTGTGAATGGTTGTTTGTCTATATGTGCCCTGTGATTGGCTAGCGACCAGTCCAGGGTGTACCCCGCCTCTCGCCCGAAGACAGCTGGGATAGGCTGCAGCACCCCCGCGACCCTCGTGAGGAAAAAGCGGTAGAAAATGAATGAATGAATGAATGAATGAATATTTATTGTGTATGGTAATACGAATGTAAGGGGTACTACTGTATATGAGCGTTATGTTATATCCAGAGGGCTCAAGTAATGCTAAACAGATTTTCTGTGCTCTAATAATGAAAATATTCCATTTAAAAAAAAAAAGGAATCGTACTTCATGGTCAGATCTGTATAAACAAGGGATTATTGTCTATGGTACTGTATTATAATGTTGAAAATAATAATTAGTAATTTTATAGATATTTTGCACCAAACCATTAAAGAACTATATTTTTAGACATATTTATTTTCATGAAGACGATATCATTACAAATATTTTTTGGTTACATGTGGGCAGCAGACAAAAGAGGGCCTTAAAGACCTTAAAATGTCAGATGTTTATCAGGAGGAGGGGCAGTGTATTCAAACCAATTAGCATGCTGACACAGAGGGATGGCTTCCCTGACCTTGTAGCCGTAAATAGAGCAAATATAATGAACAAAGAGTGGGAAACAAGATGGAGGAATGAAGCCAAGAAGGCTGTAATGCATCAATTGCAAGTGAAACCAGTGTTAACTAATAACTAACTTTTTTTCTCCTCAAAGTTCATGTTAAAGTATGTATCTAGTTACTAGTCATAAAATGTTTTTTACACATTTTTGCAGCTCATATTGTGTGTTTATCCTGTCAGTAAAATTAGCTAAAGCGATGCATCTTTCCTCACTCTTCTTGGTGTGACTTCAAGGACATCTGAGCCGTGTCACAGAGGAAGCCGGGCCGACCGCACTTTGTCACACCCCTGGCGACGTTTTGATCAATTGAGAGGCATTAAAATACACCACAGTGTTGTGATTTACATCTGCCACAATGTCCTAAATTTACAAATCTAAACAGGGCTCCATCAATCTATTGACAATGTCAAGTGACAAATCCATTCCTACACATTTTTGGAATATTGACTCCTTCCAAATAGAAATTACGAGATGGCAGGTGGCACTTGTGCGAACATAAAAACAGATTAATTTGCTTAAAAGATTTGCCTTTGACGTAATTGAATTTGTTTCCTCATCTGCATGGGCCTTCATGCACATGGCATAAAACTACCAATTCTAAGCATAACTTGTGCAATTAGATCCACTACTCTTTTTTTTTTTCTAATTGAAAGTTACACCTTCTGAAAGTTTACACTTCATTATTGCCCCTTTTTTTTGCTCCATCTTGTAATCAAAACACATAGTTAGTACAAATGAGTTTTGGTAAATAAATTCATTTTTCCTTAAAAGGACATGACCTAGTACAACCAGTGCTACAAATAAAAACTAAAGTTCTAATTATAGGCATTATAAGCAGTGGTTAGAAAGGTACTATGTGTGTTTGTGTGTGTGTATACAGTGGTATGTAAAAGTTTGGGCACCCCTGATCATTTTCAAGATTTTCCTTTTATAAATCCCTGTTTGTCAGCCGTTTCAGTTAAATATATCATATAGCAAGCAAACAGTAATAGATGAGAAGGGAAAGTGTGCAATAATTAGTTAAACAAAAGTAGGAAGGTTCCTAAATTTGGGCACCCATTTTTTTAAAATACCTTTACACTAATTATTGGAACACAAAATTAGTTTGTACACCCAAGCCAATCATGAGAAAGGGTATTTAAGGTGGCCAATTGGAAGTTGCATCTTCAAAACAACTGTCAAATGACCTGAAAGCAAAGATTATTCAACATCATGGTCTAGGGCAGGGGTCAGCAACCTTTATTATGAAAAGAGCCATTTTACCCCATTGCCTACTAAAGACAAATAGCCTGGAGCCACAAAACATATGTTTAAAACAAGGTCTGATAAACTCCAAGAAAAGTCCATCCATCCCACTGATTGGTCCTCATCTGGGCAAAAGCGATGAAAAGCCATATATATACTTATATATACGCACAAGTGTGCAACTGGCTGAGATTTTCAAAGTTTCTGATGGCACCAAGTAATGCTCTGTCAGAAAGATAGCAGGGTGAAAGTAATGATGCCTTGTTGTGACTGATAAGGTATCTCCCACACTGTGCACAATGGGGCCCTTGTACAGCCGATTGTAAAACAGGGCAGTTAGATGCAAGGACCCATTAAATGGCCATAAAGCTCACACTGTACTGGATTATGTTAAAAGGAAGCTTTTGTTTCCCTTGTGGAAAAGACAAACAGGTGAGCTGTGGTGCAAAAAAAGAGCCACATTGTTGGAATTCCCCAATTTAGATATCTTAAGCACACACAGAACCTGTGCTTATTTATTTGCTCTCCCTCTTTTGTAGTTCATTAAATGTAGCCTCTGGTCTTCTACACTTGGCCAACTACAACTAATCCAGTCAATTTTTCTTTTGCATAAATTAAAGTAGCCAAGCAGGTTTGAACAATGTTTTTCTTTATTTTTCTCATGTATCATGATTTTCCCAATGTAACATACCACATTTTCTTCAACAGTGTCCCCTACTCAAATAGACATTGTGTCTCAATTAGTTGCATTGTCCGGTCTCACTTTACATTTATAATAAGGTACACAAAAATACACTTGTTACTGAGGAACTAATGATAAACTGAGTAGTTACTGAGGATCTAATGAGTAGAGTAGTTACTGGGGAACTAAGCACAGAAATTTAAAGTGGTTACTGAAGAACTAATGAGTAGAGTAGTTACTGAGGACATCAATTTAGAGTAGGAACTAATTAGTACAGCAGTGACTGAGGAACCGAGTGAGTAGAGTAGTTACTGAGGAACTATCCACATACATTTAAAGTCATTACTGAGGAACTGAGTAGAGTAGTTACTGAGGAACTATCCACATACATTTACATGCAAACTAGAGAAACATTTGGGAATATGTGAATATCTAACGTGTCAACACAAGGAATCTATTTACGTCCATAAGGCAAGCTCCACTAAGGCATGGTTGTAGTTGGGCTTTGGTGTTGAAGAACTTCAATGCAATTTGAATGGAATCCGTCAAGTTGTTCCACCCCTGTAGGTATAATGGCCAGCTATCCTAATACTTTAGTCCAGATAGTATATAACGATTGCTTGATTGATTTTATCCCAGCTGATGATTCAAAGGCTGGGACTGTAGCCTGTATGTAAAAGACAGAAGCAGATTCACATTCAGAGAGCCAAATATCATATGGCATAGCTCAATATTGGTTAATAAATAATGTGAGGGTACAACGAGTAAGAAAATAATTAGATTACCTTTTTCTCCTTAATGAGACAACATTAATTTTGCAGTCAAGGTCTTAGAGAAAGCAAGGTGGTTCAGTGCCTGCCTTAAACGTTGTTGGAATTAGACTCATTACCCTGGAACATTCTCACTGCACAGGGAGCCCATTGTGCTCCGGCATCATTCATCACATTCAAGGTCCCGATGGTCGGATGATGTGCTGCAGGCCTGGTGGGAATTGTCAGGCACCTCACTGACCACCTCAAGCTTGCAAAAACTGCAGCCTGTAGGACTGGGCTGAATGTTAGTTTCATGTCAGAATTTTGCTTGACTCGGTGTGTTAAGTAAACTAAGTACAAGAGATCAATAATCTGCCGAGGAGGCCTGCAGCGTGAACGCAGACATCCAGAGAGCAAACCAGGATCAGCGCTAGGGCAGGTCACACTATCTCTGAGCTGTGGTAATGATTGAAAAATATGCATGTAATTGCTGATAGGCACTTTAATCTTCCTGTAAACTTCTGTTGGCGGCAAGGTTTACTGACACATAACTCTTCGATAAACTGTGGCTTTGTAAGACCGGCATGTCTCTTTGAACCAATTGTGTTCTCACGGTGTGAAGGGAGTGTTCCGCATACAGTTGAGAGTCGGGCGCAGAGTTCAAGAGGGCATGTGTGAAAGTGGAATAAAAGGATGCAGTGAGGGATTTAGGCTGTATACAAAACCACATTTGATGATGATGGTGATGAATGTTGGTCAAATAGTTTTGAACTGTGGCTGGCTGATCTCTTACTACTGAATTTCTTTACTCTTGATTACAATTGGTAGAACTCTTTTACCAGTCAGCAAACATACTGGCCATGAGGCCTCCTGTCCAGTTATGGTCTGATACGAGAAACTGGAGTTTCTCAGCTGAATTTGGGTTTACGATCAAGACAGATCACCAATAATAGGCCTTACCAACCATTCAATTAAGTTGATAACATATAGATTACAACACTGTAAATCAGGGGTCTCAAACTCAATTTACTTGGGGGCCACTGGAGCTAGGGTCTGGGTGAGACTGGGCCGCAACAAGTTTTCAAAAAAAAAAAAAAAGAAAAAACGCATTTATTAAAAACAAAAAAATGTAAAAAACTTGCTTTGGTTCCAATTTTCTACAAGAAAAGCTCTGATAAAACATTCCACTGTTCTCAAATATCTTAATTTTTATTTTTCTTCACAAAATAAGATGAAAAATAAACAAACAAACAACAGACATGACAAAACACAACTATAGTCACATTTATACTTTTTTATTTACAACATATTGCGCAACTGCAGGGTCTTGAGACACATGCTAACTCGCAAACTAGAGAGCTAGCGACCTAAACGGTAGCCTTCAAGTTATTTCCTTTAAACTTAAATAGCCAAAAACTTACCACTTCCACACAGATAGGGAGGATAACTATTAACAGTTATTTAACCTTTAACATGAACATTAATCAAACGTAATAATTTTTTCTGGGTACATGATACCATACAGCTTTCCTAATATAGTTTTTTTAATTTTATAAGTTTTTTTAATTTTCATTTTTTAATTTTATTTTAGGGGCGGCACGGCGGTCGAGTAGTTAGTACGCAGAACTCACAGCTAGGAGGGCCAAGGTTCAATTCCGCCCTCGGCCATCTCTGTGTGGAATTTGCGTGGGTTTTGTCTGGGTATTCCGGTTTCCTCCCACATTCCAAAAACATGCTAGGTTAATTAGCGACTCCAAATTGTCCATAGGTATGAATGTGAGTGTGAATGGTTGTTTGTCTATATGTGCCCTGTGATTGGCTGGCGACCAGTCCAGGGTGTACCCCGCTTCTCGCCCAAAGACAGCTGGGATAGGCTCCAGCACCCCTGCGAATGAATGAATGAATTTTATTTTTGTCATGTACCGAAGTACGAGGTGATATGAGGCATGTTTTTAAAAATGTAGTGTTTGCATTTACAATAAAAATGCTGTTGTCGCCTAAACAGGGAGCATGGCAAAAAATGCATTTTTCCATTAAAAAAAACAGTCTAGTCTAAAACAACAGTCTAATTCTGCACTGCAGACTCAGCCCAGGTTTAAACCCAAGACCTTCCTGCTAGGAGACACCAGTACAATATAACGACTGGACCTGCTCAGCCACTATCTGGAGTCAAGTTCAACATCATTGTAGATAGGCTGATAGGCAATCAATGAAGGGAATGTTAGCCGATAACGCTGTCATGATGAATATTTGCATTCTTTTGCAAGTTTGAGGTAAAGCAACACAATGTGAAGAAAGAATCCACAGATGAATGGCCTTTATGCCGCATAATTTATAACATTTGTAACCCTCATCACTGTCGGGGGGGCGCCTTGACTTCAATTGACACTGGAAGCAGAGGTGCCTTCACAGCCTCTGATTCAATTCAATTTGGGGACTCCTCAACAGACCTGTAGTGAAGAATGTGCCCCCCCCCCCACTGTGCCTATTCAAATGACTTTCAAATCATAAAAGCAAGGCGATGAAGCGTTGGGGAGACAGCCGTACCAAATTACCCGTGTTTGAGCAGCAAGGAGGTAATCTGCCTGATGGGTGGCAGAAGAGGGACAGACAAAAGGGGAGTAGTGCGTCAACCTGCTCATTGCTTCAATTTTCTGGAGGTCAACTTCACTTGTGACCCACCGGTTCACTGAAAAAAAGTGATGTTTTTTTTTTTTATTCATGCATGGAAAATGTATACCAATCCCCTTCAGTTTACAGCTTGCATGTTTTGCATGGAGGAGAAAAATAGAGGGATAGAACACTGAACGACTGGAAAGGACATTAGTGGCGCCCTCTATGGATTGTGGTCAAAATCCCCTCAGTGTATATACAGTGAAGAAAATAAGTATTTGAACACCCTGCTATTTTGCTATTTCTCCCACTTAGAAATCATGGAGGGGTCTGAAATTTTCATCGTAGGTGCATGTCCACTGTGAGAGAGATAAACTAAAAAGAAAAATCCAGAAATCACAATGCATGATTTTTTAACAATTTATTTGTGTGATACAGCTGCTAATAAGTATTTGAACACCTGAGAAAATGAATGTTAATATTTGGTACAGTAGCCTTTGTTTGCTATTACAGAGGTCAAACGTTTCCTGTAGTTTTTCACCAGGTTTGCACACACTGCAGGAGGGATCTTGGCCCACTCCTCCACACAGATCTTCTCTAGATCAGTCAGGTTTCTGGGCTGTCGCTGAGAAACACGGAGTTTGAGCTCCCTCCAAAGATTTTCGATTGGGTTCAGGTCTGGAGACTGGCTGGGCCATGCTAGAACCTTGATATGCTTCTTACGGAGCCACTCCTTGGTTTTCCTGGCTGTGTGCTTCGGGTCGTTGTCGTGTTGGAAGACCCAGCCACGACCCATCTTCAATGCTCTGACAGAGGGAAGGAGGTTGTTCCCCAAAATCTCACAATACACGGCCCCAGTCATCCTCTCTTTAATGCAGTGCACTCGTCCTGTCCCATGTGCAGAAAAACACCCCCAAAGCATGATGCTACCACCCCCATGCTTCACAGTAGGGATGGTGTTCTTCGGATTGTACTCTTCATTCTTCTTCCTCCAAACACGCTTATTGGAATTATGACCAAAAAGTTCTATTTTGGTCTCATCTGACCATAAAACTTTCTCCCATGACTCCTCTGTATCATCCAAATGGTCATATGCAAACTTAAGACGGGCCTTGACATGTGCTGGTTTAAGCAGGGGAACCTTTCGTGCCATGCATGATTTCACATCATGACGTCTTAGTGTATTACCTACAGTAACCTTGGAAACGGTGGTCCCAGCTCTTTTCAGGTCATTGACCAAGTCCTGTCGTGTAGTTCTGGGCTGATTCCTCACCTTTCTTAGAATCATTGAGACCCCACGAGGTGATATCTTGCATGGGGCTCCACTCCGATTGAGATTGACCGTCATGTTTAGCTTCTTCCATTTTCTAATGATAGCTCCAACAGTGGACCTTTTTTCACCAAGCTGCTTGGTAATTGCTCCGTAGCCCTTTCCAGCCTTGTGGAGGTGTACAATTTTGTCTCTGGTGTCTTTGGACAGCTCTTTGGTCTTCGCCATGTTACAAGTTAAAGTCTTACTGATTGTATGGGGTGGACAGGTGTCTTTATGCAGCTAACGACCTCAAACAGGTGCATCTGATTCAGGATGATACATGGAGTGCAGGTGGACTTCTAATGGGCAGACTAACAGGTCTTTCAGGGTCAGAATTCTAGATGATACACAGGTGTTCAAATACTTATTTGCAGCTGTATCACACAAATAAATTGTTAAAAAATCATGCATTGTGATTTCTGGATTTTTCTTTTTAGTTTATCTCTCTCACAGTGGACATGCACCTACGATGAAAATTTCAGACCCCTCCATGATTTCTAAGTGGGAGAAATAGCAAAATAGCAGGGTGTTCAAATACTTATTTTCTTCACTGTATCAGAAAATGTAATAACAATGCATTTCAATTTAATTAGAACATTTTTGCAATCAGGTTCTTGCTAGCTCCAAAAACTCATTTTCAACAGATGCCCCTGCTACTTTTTTCTGCTTAAAACAGCATTAGTTCACATTAAGCACAGGGCCAATTAACTTATAGCCTCTTGCGCCCGAGTTATTACGCTTTTATATGGTTTGTGTGCAATTCTAGATCGTAAACTTTAATGGCATCTCGGATGGCCATGAGAATGAAGCGAGCCATTAATATAAATGATTTAAATACTGTGCACGGTGTACTTTCTCTGCAATGTCCTCCAACCAGCAATATTTTTGAGTCACCATTAAAGACGGCTATGGGCTGAATGTGATGGCTTTGTTCAGTGTCCATCATGTATCAACTCTGGGTACAATTCAAAAATAGTATTTTGCAAACCTAAAGACAGTTTTATGTATATTTTGTTAAGTTGGGGGAATGAATGAAATCTTGCACTTCAGACAATCACAATAATAAGAATATTGTATATTGATATCTCTGGCAATGTTATTGCAAACTGGACATTTATGTATGTGTAAAGGCAGATTTGCATTTTCATTTTGGTCACCAGGAAACAAAAAAATATTTTATTCCTGGGCCAACAAATGTAATACTATCCCTTGCAGCTAACCAAATCCCGTAGAATAACAATTTACTTCTGGTCAATTGTGAAAAGAGAGACAAGTATTTCAAAACAGACTTGACAGAACTATTACACAATTTACACAAAAAAATCAAGTACAAGCTTGAAGTCAGCTGGGATAGGCTCCAGCATACCCCCGTGACCCTAGTAAGGATTAGCGGCATAGAAAATGGATGCATGGCAGAGGACAAATGACAGAAAAACACTGTTAGGTGACGGGCTGCACGGCAGTCAAGTGGTTAGCGTGCAGGCTCACAGCTAGGAGACCCGCATTCAATTCCCTCGTCAGTCATCTCTGTGTGGAGTTTGCATGTTTTCCTTGTGCATGCGTGGATTTTCTCTGGGGACTCCGGTTTCTTCCCACATTCCAAAAACATGCTAGATTAATTGGTGACTCCAAATTGTCCATAGGGGCTGCACGGCGGTTGAGTGGTTAGCGCGCAGACCTCACAGCTAGGAGACCTGGGTTCGGTCCCACCCTCGACCATCTCTGTGTGGAGTTTGCATGTTCTCCTCGTGCGTGCGTGGGTTTTCTCCGGGTACTCCGGTTTCCTCCTACATCCCAAAAACATGCTAGGTTAATTGGCGACTCCAAATTGTCCATAGGTATGAATGTGAGTGTGAATGGTTGTTTGTCTATATGTGCCCTGTGATTGGCTGGCGGCCAGTCCAGGGTGTACCCTGCCTCTCGCCCGAAGACAGCTGGGATAGGCTCCAGCACCTCCGCGACCCTCGTGAGGATAAGCGGTAGAAAATTAATGAATGAAATTGTCCATAGGATGAATGTGAGTGTGAATGGTTGTTTGTCTATATGTGCCCTGTGATTGGCTGGCGACCAGTCCAGCGTGTACACCCTGCCTCTCACCTAAATACAGCTGGGATAGGCTCCAGCAACTTTCGTGAGGATAAGCAGTAGAAAATGAATGTTAGGTGACCGTCCATATAGGAACAAAACACCCTAGAAATTAAAATAAATGATCAACTAACAAATAATATTCTAGCTGTAGCAAATGCATTCAACCATTACTTTATTGATTTAGATTTGATTGATTTTATTGATTCCGTGGCTGAAATAGCGAGGTGTTTTGCACCTGTGGAAACTCACATCTTTTCGATAAATGCAAATCAACCAGTTTCCAATTCACTGAATATTACAGCATCGGAGGTATTGTACAGTACATTATTAATTTGCTTTTTGATGCTCACCTCAGTCCAATTTTTAAAAGTGGAGCTCCTCATTCTATGGCCAACTGTGGACCCATCAGCATATTGCCCACAGTGTCCAAGATTGCAGAGAAACGGGTAACAAAACAACTAATCAATCATTGAAACACCACACACTTTGCCGTACACCCCATGCAGTTTGGCTTCAGAGCCAATTATTCCACCCAGACTACTACTTGGGGTTTCACGGAAAACATCACAGCGATGTTAGACCGAGGTGGGGTTGTCGGTAATGTGTTCCTGGATCTCAACAAGGCATTGACACTGTCAATCATAAAATCTTACTAGCAAAATTGTGTAGTTTTTAATTTTTCACCAGATGCACTTAAGTGATTGAGTCTTACCTCACCGAGCGCTCCCAATATGTCAAGAGTCCAGTCCGTTAATCAGGAGCCCTCCGGCTGTCCACTGGTCATATGTAGGACTGTTGCTGTTGTCATGGATGACCTCCCATCCATTTGCGTTGGTGTCTCTGTCCAAATGTATGCTGATGAAGAATACATCAGCATACTGCAGACCAGGGGTCTCAAACTCAATTTACTTGGGGGCCACGGGAGCTCGGGTCTGGGTGAGAGTGGGACGCATCAGGTTTTCCAAAAAAAAAAAAATGCATTTATTAAAAACAAAAAATAAAAAAAAACTTTGCTTTGGTTCCAATTTTCTACAAGAAAAGCTCTGATAAAACATTCCACTGTTCTCATATCTTAATTTTTATTTTTCTACACAAAATAAGATGAAAAATAAATAAACAAATCAAGAATAAAGAAAATCAAGCAATCAGTAATGAATAAATAAATATAATAATAATAATAAAACGGCAAATAATAAAAACTTAAGAAACCACATATAGTTGGTGGGTAGACAAATGATTTTTTTCAGATTAAAATGAACAAAGCATTATTAGAGCCCTGTAGACATGACAAAACACGACTATAGTCACATTTATACTCTTTTTATTTACAACTTATTGCGCAACTGCAGGGTCTTGAGACACATGCTAACTCGCAAACTAGAGAGCTAGCGACCTAAATGGTAGCCTTCAAGTTATTTCCTTTAAACTTAAATAGCCAAAAACTTACCACTTCCACACGGATAGAGAGGATAACTATTAACAGTTATTTAACCTTTAACATGAACATTAATCAAACGTAATAATTTTTTCTGGGTACATGATACCATACAGCATCCATATCAAACTTGCGCGGGCCGCACTAACATTAAACTTTCATATCAAGGCGGGGGCCTCAAATTAGTGTCCTGCGGGCCATGTGTTTGAGACCCCTGGTTTAGAAAAAGTGTATTTGGACAAACAGCTTTCTCCATCTAAGCCACCACTGAGTACACCCTCACACCCGTAGTCGGTAGTAATGAAAGATTCAAGATCCAGTTAAAGAAATGGCTTAGACTTGCACGGACTGACTGGTACTGTTGTGTATTTGTGTCTTGTTATTGTGATGTTGATTGTTGGCTCATTGTGTTCCCATTATTAGAGGTGAGGGACTATATGGTGAAATATAGTATTTTGCCTTCTGGCATATTGACAGAAAAAGTAAATAAATAAATCATGAATGGAATTTGCAGGTGTACCTTATGATGTGTCCAGCTAGTGTGCAATCTTATAAGGAGTTGGTTCCAAGTTATAAATTGAAACAATTGACTAATCTTCTAATGTACCTCCACAAGCTTTGATGCACTTGAGGGTGTTTGCAGGCGGGACAGGGGTTGGACATTACCTCACTCACAATGCTTTCTGAGGGGAGAAACGAGCGAGTAATTAGCTGATTAGAGGCCCGTCAGAGCAATCGAGGGGTTCAGCCAATCACAGCCAACAACCAAGCCTGCATGGGGAGGGGCGGGGCTTGTGGATGAAGAGGGTGTGTGTGTGTGGACTGTGAAGTTTAGAATGAAGACGGACGCGGTCCTAGTGGGCACATTTACGTAACAAAGTAAGGAAAATAGTGTGGAAAATGTTTGTGTTATATTGTTAAATGTGTAGATGGACAGTGAATTCGCTACATCCTAGTACACTAAACTTGTTACAAAACTCGTCCTTGTATCTCAAGTCGCCATGGAGAAATCCAAAAATTTTAGAATCGACGCTCTACTCGCAGACGAGACCAACCGGGCAGGTCGAGCCCTCTCCCCGGGACTGAGCAGCGACAGCCCGGCTGGGAGCCCCGTCTCCTGCCGCCGCGGGGACACACCGTCTCCACGGGCCGCGCAGCTCCACGCAGGAATAATCCCCAAAGCAAGTGTCCTCAATCTCACACACCACGGATTCGCTTCGCTGCCCCAGGCCGCCATCCCAGGCATGTACCCTGCACCCATGTACCCGCTGTCGGCTCTGGGTGGCCAGCACCCAGCCTTTGCCTACACCGGCTTCACGCAGCTAACTCAGACCTACCCCGAACACCTGAAGGCGGCCGCCATGGCGGGCTCCGTGCCCCTGGAGCACTGGATCCGAGCCGGGATCATGATGCCGAGACTGCCCGATTACAGCGGTGAGTGTTTAAATGATATGAATTTAGTGGACAATAATGCTGGCATGAATCAAATGTTAGTTGTATCTTTAATTATCAAACCATAACAATATTAAACAATATTAAATATAACAAGGACTGCTTTTGTATTATGTTATTGAACAAACACTGAGAAAGTTTCAATTGACTTTTCAAATGTCCATTTCAAGACATCATATATCCATACATTCTGCTCTTTACAAGTTATCTGTCTCATATTTTCATCCCGCATCTTTCTCCATAAACGACAAACCCATGCAAACTGCCTTTGTGTGATAAACAAACTATCAACAAACGCCTAAAACGTTTTGTAGTTCATCAATAAAACCCCAAAGCCTTCATTGAATTTTCATTAAGTTAATGGCATGCCTGTGTTTTTATGGCCTCTGTGCCCGCTTCTGCTGTGTTCGCCGTCAACAATAAACTGGAGTAAGGCTATATACTTAATGACGGCTGCAGAGTGTTGCCATATGTGTCTGCCCCCACCTACAAAATCATATTGAACTTCCTGTGTCCTTGGTGTCAGCATCTGGCCTAAGAGTTCGCACCCTCTCAGAAACTTAAGTCATCTCTAAAGGTCAAGTTATTGGGTCCCCTGCATTGTAGACAAACAAGACAAAAAAGCACATGAGTCTTACAGGCCTATAAAGCTATGATATGTGATGTCATAAAAAAAAATCCGGAAATTATGAGTGTAATGAATGCTCCGATTTATGCTTTATCTTTTGTGTCATCTCCTGCAGGACCACAGTCTGGTTTGTTGGGGAAGTGTCGGAGGCCCCGAACCGCCTTCACCAGTCAGCAGTTGTTGGAACTGGAAAACCAGTTTAAAGTCAACAAGTACCTGTCCAGACCCAAACGCTTCGAAGTGGCTACATCCCTCATGCTGACGGAAACGCAGGTAAGCGAATCAAAGGGCTCTCCACGGACACAAGAATCATTTTTGCAGTCAATGTGTGAACAACCGATAACTGCATCGCATCACAATTTATTCTATTTATTTGCTATGTCCAAACATATTCCTGCAACAGACGCTGGCGTGCGTATGATATGGTTCCAAACTGTCTGCAGCCCATTTCAACAATGGTAGACCTAAATCCCTGCATTAAAATAACCACATAGACATTATTCATGTGTATTTACAGCACTCATTGCATCAAATCTATAGTAACAACTCTTCAGAATTATATTTTAAAATATATTTATATTAATTCAGTGCTTTTTGGAGACGTTTTCAACATCTACATCCGGTACTTGACTGTGAAATTTTAACTTTGTTGCATCATGTCATTTGAAGATTCCCACTGGTGTAAAATGCTTGTTTTTATATGTGATGTGCATTGTATTATTTAAATGTAATTCCGTTTAGAATTCTCTAAGTCATTGAACATACTGTTGATCATTTAACTAATTTGTGATTTGTGTTGTTGGAGGTACATTTGAAAACCTTCTTTCTATATATAAGAAAGGATTTGTAATACAATTGTTTTGGAAATTTCTGCATTTAGCTTACTGAACTTACATATTTAAAAAAATTATGTACTCTTATAAAGAAAAAAGTACATTTAAGGAATACATTCCAGTGAAATGCTCATTTGTATATTTATTTGATTTAAGGTCAAGATCTGGTTCCAAAACCGGAGAATGAAGTGGAAACGGAGTCGGAAAGCGAAGGAGCAAGCCAGTGCTTCAAGTCAGTCTGAGTCTGAGCGACTCCACAATGGAGGAAGAACATCCAGCAGCAAAACAGACGAGAGAAGGCCTCACAGGAATCCAGAAGATGGAGGAGATGTGGATTTGGAGGATGGCGATGACGAGGAGGATGAAGTGGAGGAGGAGGAAGAAGAGGAGGAAACCCAGCATGGCTTTGCGGTCACAATGAGGAACCGTGTCGGGGTGCCAAGATCCATGGACTTCTTGCAGCGTAGCACCGACGCTGGCTTCAACTCGCATAGTCCTTTTTCTGAAGAAGAGCTGGAGGGAGTGCAAGCAGGAGGAGGAGACAGAAAGATGATGGCAGGACTGTGAAAGGACTGCAGGTTTGACAATATGACTGTTAGGACACCGACTCCAAGATATGTATAATATTGTGTCCCAAAAGGACGTAATGCTGTTGTCTTCATACACAAATGAGAAAGGACACAAATATGTTTTTGTGAATAAAGCCATCAAACAGCTTGCCATGCAGAGACAGGTGCTGATTACCTCACCTTCAAGTCACCTTGTGTCTACTCCACCCACCTTGTCATCATGTCATGTGACCATGCCAGATTACTGCTGTGTGTGGTTGCTCATAAGGACAAAAGGCATAAATGAGCAATGGTGCTGTGGCTTATACCACATAACATCCTTTTTATTTTGTGCATCAATTTCAAATGTGATGTTGCACTTTTTGTTCTTGTTGTTCCTCCTTGTATGTAAATGCATTTAATTTATTTGATGTATTCCAAAGATTGATCATAATGTGTTTGTCTGAAGCTTGTTTGTGGTTCAACTATATATATACATATATATAAAAGAAGGTTGTGGATGTTCATGAGTGGAGTTTGTTGATCGTGAAGGACCCAACAGTTTACCTGCAAGTAGACATCAATATTATTCAACCGGTCCTTGTAAATTGTATTTATTAGCAAAGTTCATACATTTACAAACAAAAAAAATGTCAGTTGCTCTAATATTACAACCTGAAATTGGCTGTTTGAAAAGTATAAAGTATACTTTTTGAAGAAAAATAAGTGAACATTCAATAAGGATCAATTGAACAGTGCATTTTGATGCTTTACGGCAGTGTTTTTCAACCTTTTTTGAACCACGGCACTTTTTTTTCCATTGGAAAAATCTTGCTACACACCACTAAACAAAAGTGTTACAAAATATCTCACGTGCATCACTAAATCTATTGGAGGAACGAGGAAATCAGCTACGTGTTGCCACACGGACGAATATTACATTGCTCTTTACAGCACTGGCACTCGACAATAACATAATATTTGCAGAAAATTATTAATAAATGTTGATTTTTAAAAAAGTGATATCGGATAATTCCTCACGGCACACCTGTGGTTGAAAATCACTGTTGTGCGTAATGTGGTTAATTCTTTATCTTGTATTTAGCATGCATATTCTGCTGAATTCTTTGGGTTTCTTTTCCTGCAATATGAGACGTTTGAAAGATAAAAAAAAACTCCGGAAATAAGGTTTAACATTATTTTTGTGTCCCTTTGGGTTATGTTCGGTGTGCGTTACCTGCAGAAATTCTAAATGCAAGAAATAAACTATAGAAGACGGACGGGATGCTGACGAAATCCGACACAGAAAATGTATTTTTCAACCAAAACAACTGCTTTCGTGCTAAATTGTAATGTTGTTTCATTCTGTATCAGCAGCACCTCCACGGCCACGTTTTTTTTTTGCAAAGCAAGAAATGACATGACCGTGTACATAGTGCTTTCATTTAATGTATTAAATTGCATGATATAAAATTAACAAAACGTGGCTGATTTTTGTCTTGTTGTCCTTGTCTTTATTTTCTCTAGTAGTAAAAAATAGCACATAATTCACGAATAATTGTTTTCTAAATGCTCTTGGGTACCACTTAATCACAGGGGTTTACTAATAGCCATATTATTAAGTTAATGAAAAGGAAGTAAAGCAACTCAGACGTTGATTAAATTGCAGCAAGTAAAAAATACTACTAATACAATATTTAAAAACATTTGCAGGGCAATCAGATGATATATTTAGTAGTTTTCATGGCTTTTATGTTCGCTCGCATTTTTATATTTAAAAATATATATCTAATAGTCACATTTTGAAATGATAAAAAGCATACTTCGGATTGAGTTGGGTTTTTTTTAAGAGAGAAAACGAAAGACATTGAGAAAAGAAATTATAATAATATATTGATATTACATCAGAATGTGTTTAGATTCAATGGCCAATCATTGAAGGAACTCTAGTCGATCATCAGAGGGCATTTTTCATGAAAACGCCTTAGACTTGGTTCATCACATTGCAGCTTTTCATTTGACTGATGAAATCAATAGCAGCTCGTTTACTTCTCAGGCTTGTCATCTCTTTCATGACATAACTAAACTTCACAGCTAATTGGTAAGGCATGGAGATTATTAATTGGTTACAGGTCAGATACAAACAAACAAAACAAATCTTTGTATATATTGTGGTCCATTCTTAACGAAAATGCTGACATTATTTTGAGGAAATTCTGTCTAAATACATTTACTTTGACTCACCTCGGGTCCCAGCATGAAGGAAACCTTCATTTGTTGTTTTGCTTTTCATTTCTTAAATGAATAAATCAGAAAGCCTCTAAACTATTTACACACCGCAGTTGAATTAATCAGCTAGATGTGGGTCTCATTGCGTGAATATGAACAGATTGTGTGATCTCTTAAGGTAATCACACGTATGGCTGTGCTTTTGCACGGCCCCTGTCACTTAACTAATGGACAGCCCAATAAATTCACATCAGGTCGACTCAAAACGCTCTTCTAAAGCATGAAAAATGTCTGTTTTTTCCAATAAAGTTTATTGAAAAGGGCGTGACCGTGAAAGGGATGTATCCAAACGCGTCATTTATTGTTGGACGAAATGTACATCGCAGGTGTTTTACTAATTGTCAACCTTCAAGACAAGCTGATGGGAAAAGTATACGTAAATCCACTGAGCATCAAAATTAACATCCCTAGTTTTTAAATTGGCGCAGTCTCAGCTTTCATGTAAATAGTGACTATACAGTTACAATAACGTCCAATGCATGGTAATGGAAACTGATTTATACTAATTTTATCTTATTTGTTCTTATGGAAATTACACAAACATATTTAATTAAACAAGTAACCTATTAGTAAAAGTAATTTGTGATATAAAGGTCAGCAAAGACAAAACGTCACCACTAGCTGCCCTCTGGTGGTGAAATGGGGGAAGCATATTCGTCCCCACAATCCCGTTCATAAATCAAAACGAAAAATGTATTGAATACGTTATTTTACCCAAGTATGATTCCAGTTTTTCATTCGTATCAATTCCAATAATATAATACAGTCATTTTAAAATGCATGAATGTACTTCAATAATATTATTGTTTTTTCCTCATGTGCATTTAAAAAAAACACTAAACTACAACATTGTTACTACTTCTACTTCTACTACTTTTACATCTACATAGTGCTACTTCATGACAATGTACTGAGCTTTGGCATAGTTATGTTGCAATTAGTAGTATTAATATAATGAATGAAAACGCCACCAATTTCAACGTGATAGCCCTCTGCTGCCCTCTGGTGTTGAAATTTATTGAGAATTTATTTATTGGAATTTCCCCAAATTGGTAACCAACTTTCATATTAATGACTGTGGAAAATGTATATTATCAACTATATGTAGGGAATATATATACATATATTTTATCATCGTTAAATATAGTTTTTGTGTAGTAGAGCACGTACTTCCGGGATGTAAAAATGACGCTTGGGTACGCTCGTGTGATGTTCGGGGGCGGGCCGATGTTGCAGGGCGGGACTTAGCACTTTTTGAAGCACATGATGAAGAAGCATTGAAAAGCGTGGATATTGAAGATTTGAGTTTGTCCATGGTACAACTGTTTCAGCGATAGCCCTGTTAATAAACCTGTTCCTACTACAACCTTACTGTTACTGTGAACATGTCATCCTCCTCCGAAATGGGTGAGTTCTTGTTCCTCAAGTTTGATTTCGGCTTCGTTTGTCCGCAAATTTATTCGCCAGCTATATTTGCTGTGCTAACTTAATTGCTAACATTAGCCGACGTGACGCGTTCATGGCTCGCTCAAAGTTCACGTTATTTGCCGAATAAAATAACTATTTTATATCCCACGCAGCACTCCTGAGTGTATCAGATAAAAGTGGGCTCCTGGAGTTTGCCAAAAGGCTGGTGGACGTGGGCTTGAGTCTGGTAGCCTCAGGTGGGACTGCCAAAGCTCTGCGTGATGCTGGCCTGGCTGTCAGGTATTTGCTGTGATAAAAAAAACACAACAATGTTGTGTCTAAGTGTATATGTGTTATTTTGCACGTTATGCAAGTTATCGCACGTATGTGTGAATGTGTCAGGGACGTGTCTGAGCTGACTGGACATCCAGAAATGCTGGGAGGCCGTGTGAAGACGCTCCATCCCGCAGTCCATGGAGGCATCCTTGCCAGGAGGACCTCCAGTGACACTGCAGACATGGACAAGCTGGGCTACAGTCTGGTCAGGTGAGGACTGAAGTAGCTATAAGAACTGAACATCATTATCATAGTTTTGTACACACTAATGTGTACTTTTGACAAGATTAGACAACCTTTTAAGTGTGACCAGGAAACACGAGTCGGCTCATGTTAATTGGAAAATCTGCTGCTTCCACAAGCTGGTCTTGTGACTCTGGTTTGTGTTAGGTCAGGAGTAGCGTGATAATGTCGGACTTGTCTTTGGTCCCTCTGTTGGAGAAATCTATACACATTAAAATAATTGATGAGTAAAACTGATAGGGTTATTGACTGACCAATGTGCACATGCATTCTTAACAGGATGCTAGGATAACTAGGATGGAATCACGGCCTGGATTAAGGAAGTATAGTTATGTGTTTATGAATTAAAGAGAGCCTATTATGCTTTTCTGACCTATAAATGTAGTTAGAATGTTGTATTCTCGTGTTAAACGATGCTGATGTTTCAGATAATTAGGTTTGCACATTTGGAAGTGAGCCCTGAAAGAAGTTTGGGATGGCTCAAAACTCTCGGTTTCAAAAGGCGTGGTAAAACTGCCCCTTTGTGATGTCACAGAGGGGCGGACTTCTTTATATGGTTCATAGTTAGGAAGCACTTTGAGTGTGTGACCAATCACAGTGGAGGGGGCATGGAATATTCATTCATTTTCTACAGCTTTTTCCTCACGAGGGTCGCGGGGGTGCTGGAGCCTATCCCAGCTGTCTTCGGGCGAGAGGTGGGGCACACCCTGGACTGGTCGCCAGCCAATCACAGGGCACATATAGACAAACAACCATTCACACTCACATTCATACCTATGGACAATTTGGAGTCGCCAATTAACCTAGCATGTTTTTGGAATGTGGGAGGAAACTGGAGTACCCGGAGGAGAACATGCAAACTCCACACAGAGATGGCCGAGGGTGGAATTGAATCCTGGTCTCCTAGCTGTGAGGTCTGCGCGCCAACCACTCGACCGCCGTGCTGCCCATGGGCATATAATAAATATGGAATAAATTAAAACGGATCATTTTGGTAGGAAGCACAAATCCAAGGAAATACAGCTGGAATATGTGCAGATTCTGCAAAATCAAAAAAGTTTTCTGTGCATGTTATTGTGTGTAGCTGCTCTATAGGAGTCCACAACTCAATACAAAGAGTGGAAAAATAAGCACAATAGTTCCCTTTAAAAACATGAGTGTCTTCTGCTTGCTTTTTCTTAGGGTGGTTGTGTGCAACCTCTACCCATTTGTCAAGACGGTATCCAACCCGGATGTTCAAGTGGAAGACGCAGTGGAGCAGATCGATATTGGTGTGTTGTCCATTCCTGTAAAGTTAAACCAACCCCATTAAGTTTCACTTAAAATACCAACATGTTTTTTTCTCTTTCCATAAGGTGGTGTAACTTTGCTGAGAGCCGCAGCTAAGAATCATGCACGGGTCACAATTGTGTGTGACCCTGCTGATTATTCACTGGTTGCTACGGAGATGGAAAACTCGGGAGACAAAGATACAACACTGGAAACACGCAGGACTCTAGCTCTCAAAGTAAAAATATTGTGTGATTTTTTAATTTTTTTATAACCCATTTACCCAGGGTCAAGTGATTAGCGCGCAGACCTCACAGCTAGGAGACCAGGGTTCAATTCCACCCTCGGCCATCTCTGTGTGGAGTTTGCATGTTCTCCCTGTGCATGTGTGGGTTTTCTCCAGGTACTCCGGTTTCCTCCCACATTCCAAAAACATGCTAGGTTAATTGGTGACTCCAAATTGTCCATAGGTATGAATGTGAGTGTGAATGGTTGTTTGTCTATATGTGCCCTGTGATTGGCTGGCGACCAGTCCAGGGTGTACCCCGCCTCTCGCCAAAAGACAGCTGGGATAGGCTCCAGCACTCCCTGCGACCCTCGTGAGGAAAAAGCGGTAGAAAATGAATGAATGAACTCATTTACCCGACCGTTTGTCCTCATTAGGGTCGTGGGTGAGCTGGAACCCTGGACCAGTCAATCACAGCAAATATCGGCAAACAAATATTCACACTTTTGTAGTACATTCACACTTAATCTAGCATGTATGTTTATGGGATGTTGGAGGAAACCCAAACAAGAGGGAGTACATGCAAACTCCACACACTGCTTCCTTCTTGCTGTTTGCATAGTGGTGATGACTGGCCTCGGACAAAGTCCACTTGTTTCAAGTATTTCGGACTCTGTCTGTGACCCTTCACAAAATTAGCATTAATGTTGTATTAGCAGCCTGCATACAAATTTCTATATATTTTCTTTTTTTTTTAATCCTTAGGCTTTCACACACACAGCCCAGTATGATGAAGCCATATCGGATTACTTCCGTGGTCAGTACAGCCGTGGCGTTTCCCAGCTGCCCCTCCGTTATGGCATGAACCCCCACCAAGCACCCGCCCAGCTCTACACGTTACACCCAAGCCTCCCTCTCAAAGGTGCCCACTTTGCATAAATCGTCTCAATATGCTCACGTTTAGCTTACTGTGTGTGTTTTAGTTGAAAAATGTGATTTGGTAGTAAGATGGTGACATCCTTTTGTTCTCTCAGTGGTCAACGGTTCCCCTGGCTTCATCAACTTATGTGACGCCCTCAATGCGTGGCAGTTGGTCCGGGAGCTGAAGAGTGCTCTTGGCATGGCCGCCGCCACATCCTTTAAGCACGTCAGCCCTGCTGGTAAGAGATTGACTTTGATAAATCCATGTGGGAAATGGAGTCATCTTTTTTTTCTTCCTACGAAGGAGCTGCTGTAGGAGTTCCTCTGACTGAGGAGGAGGCCAGGGTGTGCATGGTGCATGACATGCTGAAAGACCTCACCCCGCTGGCCACTGCTTATGCCAGGGCGAGAGGTCTGAATATGTCATTTACTTCAAAGAACCTTTCCTGTTGGTCACATGTCACCTTTTTTTTTTTTGTTTTGGTTTTCACAGGTTCTGACAGGATGTCATCTTTTGGTGACTTCATTGCTGTATCAGACGTGTGCGATGTCCCCACGGCCAAGATTATATCAAGAGAGGTAAAACTGACAGGATTTTTAGCTCAGAAAAAAATGTCTTGTGGACACTAAGCCTTGGACAATAATAAATACATTAACTAATCACAATAAATGAAAATTCATGTGATAATTTTGCTGGCATCAATATATTTCCTTGTGCATGCGAGTCTGTCTTCCTCGTTTCCTGCTTTCAAACAGGCATCAATAGTTTTTGACTATGCGTTGGTTTATACAGAGTGAGCCCTTTTTGTCAGAGTGGGTGGAGGCGGGGCCGGTAGCATACACTAAGTGTGCAGATGATTGTAACTTATTCATTCATTTTCTACCGTTTTTCCTCACGAGGGTCACAGGGGTGCTGGAGCCTATCCCAGAAGCGGGGTACACCCTGGACTGGTCGCCAGCCAATCACAGGGCACATATAGACAAACAACCATTCACACTCACATTCATACCTATGGACAATTTGGAGTCACCAATTAACCTAGCATGTTTTTGGAATGTGGGAGGAAACCGGAGTACCTGGAGAAAACCCACACATGCACGGGGAGAACATGCAAACTCCACACAGAGATGGCCGAGGGTGGAATTGAACCCTGGTCTCTTAGCTGTGAGGTCTGCGCGCTAACCACTCGATCGCCATGCCGCCCGATTGTAACTTAGTACATATTAATTGATTTTTTTATTGTACCTTTCTTAATAGTAAAGTTAAAACCTGGTCTTGTCTCATTCTCTTAGAGCGTCGCAGGACACCCCAGCATGGAATTAATAATTTGTGTTCTAAAGTTGTATTTTTCAATTTTAGGTCTCTGATGGGATCATTGCACCTGGTTATGATGAGGAGGCCCTCAGAATCCTGTCCAAAAAGAAAAATGGAAACTACTGCGTGCTTCAGGTGACTGGGGGTTCTTTTATAAAAAAAAAAAAGAAAAAAAAAAGATTGGTATTCACATTGCCATGCACTGGAAAAATGGTGCATAATATGTATTCCTAGTTTAAAATCATAAAGTCTTAACACTACACAACGTCCGTGTTGGTACAATATAATATCTGCCTGTAGATATATTGATGTTGTTGACATCCACATTTAAGTGTCTGGATTAGATTGTGGTTAAATTTACGATTTGGATCTCGTGTGTGCTTTCTGAAGATGGACCCCGACTACGAGCCTGACGACACTGAAGTGCGAGTGTTGTTTGGACTCTATCTCAAACAAAAGAGGAACAGCGGGCTTATCAATAAGGACTTCTTCAGCAATGTTGTCTCCAAGGGCTCGGTGAGTACAAATGTTTCAAGGTGCGCCTCCTTTTATCCTTTCAAGTTAACGTCATTCTATGCCAACGTCTTCACCAGCTGGCTGAAGCAGCCGTGCGTGACCTCACTGTGGCCACCATTGCTGTCAAATACACTCAGTCCAACTCGGTCTGCTACGCCAAAGATGGACAGGTAACGCCGATTGAGGGAAAAATACCCCGATGCAGCAGAATAAGAGTTTCTTATTCCATCAGGTGATCGGGATCGGTGCGGGCCAGCAGTCTCGCATACACTGCACCCGACTGGCAGGCGACAAAGCTGATAACTGGTGGCTCAGACACCATCCTCGTGTGCTGGGCATGAAGTTCCGTAGCGGTGTGAAGCGAGCCGAGATAGCAAACGCCATCGATCAGTATGTCAGTGATACTATTGGAGAGGTATGGTTTCCACACACTTAACACTCTAGGACAGGGGTCTCAAACACGTGGCCCGCGGGCCAAATGTGGCCCGCAGGACACTAGTTTGAGGCCCGCGCCTTGATATGAAAGTTTAATGTTAGTGCGGCCCACGCAAGTTTGATATGGATGCTGTATGGTATCATGTACACAGAAAAATTATTACGTTTGATTAATGTTCATGTTAAAGGTTAAATAACTGTTAATAGTTATCCTCCCTATCCGTGTGGAAGTGGTAAGTTTTTGGCTATTTAAGTTTAAAGGAAATAACTTGAAGGCTACCATTTAGGTCGCTAGCTCTCTAGTTTGCGAGTTAGCATGTGTCTCACGACCCTGCAGTTGCGCAATATGTTGTAAATAAAAAGAGTATAAATGTGACTATAGTCGTGTTTTGTCATGTCTACAGGGCTCTAATAATGCTTTGTTCATTTTAATCTGAAAAAAATCATTTGTCTACCCACTAACTATATGTGGTTTCTTAAGTTTTTATTATTTGCCGTTTTATTATTATTATATTCATTTATTTATTACTGATTGATTTTATTTATTCTTGATTTGTTTATTTATTTTTCATCTTATTTTGTGTAGAAAAATAGAAAGTAAGATATTTGAGAACAGTGGAATGTTTTATCAGAGCTTTTCTTGTAGGAAATTAGAACCAAAGCAAAGTTTTTAAAAAAAAAATTTGTTTTGAATAAATGCGTTTTTTTTGTTTTTTCAAGTATATTGAGTTTGAGACCTCTGCTCTAGAAATACATTGCTATTGCTGTACATGTATACTGTCCCCATTTATACAACTCTGCTCATTGGAAACGTGAGGTAAACCTGAACTGTTGAATGAGTCATTGGGAGGAAGCCGGACTACCCAGACAAAATCCACACAGATGCCCAAAAGAGATTGAAACCAGATCTCAGGACTGTGTGGCCAACATTCAAACCAACAGGTTTCATCAGGTGCAGCCCTAAATGTGGTGCCATTTTGTTTGCTCAGGGCCCAGATTTTGCCGTGTGGAAATCTATGTTCGATGAGGTTCCTGCGATGCTGTCAGAGACTGAAAAGAAGAACTGGATCAGCTCCCTGCAGGCGGTGGCGGTCAGCTCTGATGCCTTTTTCCCCTTCAGAGATAACATTGATCGGGCCAAACGGGTAAATACCACGCAGCAGAGCATTCATGTGCTGCCAAACATAGTGTCGCACAGCAATGTTTTGCATTAGTTTATCATCGTCGTTGCTTTGTTTTGCAGAGTGGCGTTGAGTACATTGCAGCTCCGTCAGGTTCAGCCGCAGACCAGGTTGTCATCGACGCTTGCAACGAGCACGGCATCACTCTTGTGCACACCAACACGCGACTCTTTCATCACTGAGCACATGTAATGGCAGCTAATGCTTCATAACTAACACTGTACGCCTTTTTGTCTATCATCCACCTTTAACTGGCTTATGAAACTAACTGGTCAAAGTTACTATCATTTTAGTAGTGGTGATTCTGTGTGAAATAAAGTAAGATTCAAGTATTTGTCAGTTTTTATGAAATATGGCATTCACTCGACCTTTAAACACAATAAAAAGATTACAGCTGTGAATTAGGATCATTTCAACTTTATTACAATAATGGATTTTTGTCAGGTAGAAACAACGTCGGCACAGACAAAGTATAAAAATAGAACAGATACAATTCAACTCGCATTCACACAGAAATTATGGGATAAATTAGTATAGAGACAGTGTGACCCTCTTCCCTTCCACCAGCAGTAACAGAATGACTACAAACAAAACATACAATTTAACACCTGTGTGTATGTGTGTGGAAAGGGTTTGAACTCTTCTAAAGAGTTTCAAAAAATACTGTAATGGCTTCCTTTCTTCTTTAAAAGTCCCAAACCAGAGACTGTCATGAAGGAAAGGACATTTTGTTCACGCAGAAGTGCAGTTTAACATCTTTGGATGTGTCAGGAAATTATAAGGTAGCAAAAAAAACAGTGTCTCTCGGGTCAGGCAGTGCAGTAATTGGACAGTGAGGAAAGCAAAGCGAGTGCCAGATTGTTGATTCCTCACTCTCGAGGATCTGGGACCACGTGTGTGTTAGCCAGCAGGTCGGGTCTGAGACACTCAATGGGGCAGTGAATGTTCTGGAGGAGGAATAGTGAATTTCCATTAGTTCCATAGTGTATCTGCTGTAAATGACACTTTATTTCTATATATGAGAATTACCTTGCGTAGTGTATTGTCTCCATAGCGTACAGGCTGCAGCACACCGGCATCGGCAGCAGCAGCAGGTCTGCGGCAGTTCTCACATCGCCAGCCCTGACAAAACCAAATAACCACCATTGTACAATTGTACCATATATATGTATTACCAGTAAACACATACTTAGTATACTTCTTACCTGCTGTCCTCCATAGCATGTACAAGTGCAGATAGCACCCAGGTACTCTTTCTGCCACTGGTTTCCCACCTGGAATGTTTTCCCTTCATCGTAGCACACTGATTCATCTGTGGAGAAATATTTGCGTTCAGAAGTTGTATTCATGGGGTTACCAATAGTGGGCGACAAAGTTCATGTAGGAGCCTTACTTACGTGGTTCACACTTGAACTCTCCTTTGCCGTTGCCCAAGCAGGTACAGCTCATCAAGTGACCATTCTCCGCCTGGCGGTCCCACTTCTCGCCGATGCGATAGTTCTGCCCATTGTCGTGGCACCATTCTACAGGAAATGTTGACGCTAATAACTCAAAATAACATATAGCGCTGTCTTTAAAGAAGTCTTTAAGTCTTTAAAGGCTTACAGGCTATAATGTTTATTTTGCCTTTTTACAACATTTTAAAAATAAACTATATAAATATAATATATAAAATACTGCAATCTGCTGGTGACCTGTCCAGGGTGTACCCCGCCTCTCCCCCGAATACAGCTGGGATAGGCTCCAGCACCCCCGCGACTATATAAATATACTGCAATCAGCTGGTGACCCGTCCACGGTGTACCCCGCCTCTCGCCCGAAGACAGCTGGGATAGGCTCCAGCACCCCTGCGACTATATAAATATAATATACTATAAAATACTGCAATCAGCTGGTGACCCATCCAGGGTGTACCCCGCCTCTCGCCCTAAGACAGCTGGGCTAGGCTCCAGCACCCCTGCGACTATATAAATATACTGAAATCAGCTGGTGACCCGTCCAGGGTGTACCCCGCCTCTCGCCCAAAGACAGCTGGGATAGGCTCCAGCACCCCCGCGACTATATAAATATAATATATAAAATACTGCAATCAGCTGGTGACCCGTCCAGGGTGTACCCCGCCTCTCACCCAAAGTCAGCTAAAGGTTTGGACACCCCTCGTACGAGCCAGTCAATTGTAAAGTGGAGTTTTTGTTACCTTAAATATTGTTTGAAATTTGAAATGGTAATATTTATTTTAATCAATTGTTGTTGCTATTTGTGTTTGAAATAATGGTACTGCTGATTATAAAAACTCCATTCAGGTGTGCGGCCACACACATGTTGGGGGAGGTGCTGTTTGGACTGCTGTGGAAGCACACAGTTTTCTTTTACTGTTTCTGATCTCTTGAGTTATCATTTTTGAACAATTAACCTTTATGTCATAACATTCTATGAAATAAAACATTTCATTTTTTGCAACTTTATACGGACTTTGTGTGGATCTCATCGATTGGACACGAGTAAACCAGTGCCTCACACAGAGGCGTCAATCTGCACCTACACCCCAGATTTCCAATATACTACGGGTACATGAAGGTTACATACTGGATGAGTCGCATCTGAAGTGGCCCCTGCCCAGACCCAGACATCTGCACCACAGCTTGAAGCCTGTCTCAGACATGCGCTCCCACTCAGCACCGACATCTTGGTAGGTTGCAGTAAACGTATCGTAGCAGGCATCGTCTGTGGGAGGAAGTCCACCTGGGATTGTTGAAGGAACTCCTTCTGGGACTTGGAATATAAGCACACGGTAGTAAGGCATCTAATATTTCATTGGCTGTTTAATGTGGATTGTGGCTCACTTGTGTTTCCCGCAGTGACGAGCTGCTCCAGGACCTTGTGTTTAAGCGCTCCCTTCAAAGCCTCGACAATGACGTTGTAGTCAGCCCCTGGCGTCAGTCCTATCAGCGTAGCAGTAGTGGATGTACCTGGTAAGCGCACCTGGACACACATGCAGAAGGTAAGATTGCATTAAAATGTTATGTTGAGAGGTAAAAATGGCAGAACCATACCAGCTCTTACCTGGAACATCTTCTCGTCTAACTGCGTGACTGGATTACAGGAGACCAGGTAGGCATTGCTCTGACTGTATGGCTTCCAGGACAGGGGGGTTCTAGTTTGAGCTTCTAGCGGGAGACCTGTCTCGTTGGGAAATGTGGTACTCATGGGCACGTTGAACTTCACATATGGCTGGCGACGGCCTTCGGCGTCGGGCAGAGGCAAGAAGACCAGGGGCCCTTGAACCTGACCGTACGGGGACTGCTGGTTGGCACTGTTGGGTCCATTGTTGTTGTACTCGGTGTATTCCACATGTTGGCTTTGACCACCAAGACCGTCCTGGCCATTGGTGCCCACTAGCTGAACTCTGTTGCCCAAGTCAGTTTCGGGGACATCCAGCCTGTCTGTGACATCTCCAGGGCGGTGTGGAAGTGGTACCGGGAGCAAAGAGTCTGGATCTGGGGGTAGGGAGGTACAGGGGTTCATATCAGCTATGACCAATCTCAGCCATTTAAGAATATTGAGTACACCTTCTTAGTGGTGTTGTATACCAATATTATATTAATATTAATATTAAATATATACAATATTATTATGTTGAACCAAATGAGAGCCTAGCTAAAAACATGTATTCAATAATTGCTAAATAAAAAAATTCAAGTCAATAATATTATTAGTGCTGGCACGGTGATGAGTGGTTAGCGCGCAGACCTCATAGCTAGGAGACCAGGGTTCAATTCCACCCTCAGCCATCTCTGTGTGGAGTTTGCATGTTCTCCGTTACTCCGGTTCTCCGGTACTCCAGTTTCCTCCCACATTCCAAAAACATGCTAGGTTAATTGGCCACTCCAAATTGTTCATAGGTATGAATGTGAGTGTGAATGGTTGTTTGTCTATATGTGCCCTGTGATTGGCTGGCGACCAGTCCAGGGTGTACCCTGCCTCTCGCCCGAAGACAGCTGGGATAGGCTCCAGCACCCCCGCGACCCTCGTGAGGAAAAGCAGTAGAAAATGAATGAATGAATGAATATTATTAGTGTCAATTCCCAACAGAAGGTATCTCAAGGCACTTTACCCAAGAAGCATTTTTAGAACTACATACACATGTCAACTCCCTATGAGCAAGCCCTTTAGCAACAGGGATAAGGAAAATCTCGGAAATTAGGAATGCAGCTTTGATCACATGTAAATACTACAAAAATGTAAATACTCACGAGTCCTGATTCTTCCCACCAGTGGAGTGCTTCTCTGCGTGTTCTGGATGGCAACAATCTTGATGATATATTCTGTGGCTGGTTTCAGGCCTGATGATAGAACGTTACGGTGAGTAAAATAAGACATACAGGTACTTTGTATTGTGTGTTTATTCGCTATAGAGGATAATACTAACATACCAGATATGGTGGCGTAGTTCTGGCCGGCGTGGGGCCGTGGCTTCAGCTCCCTTGGGGCTACTCTTGGCTCAGCATAGGTGATGTAGTAGCCTGTGATGGGCGTGGCTGGAGGTTGCCAGGTGAACGAGATGTCGGTGGGGGTCAAAGATGTCACCTGGAGGTTGGTGGGAGCTTGGACCACTGGTTTAGCTGCAGAGCAGAAATTCACTAGCTGACCTTTTGTGAGCATTGAACGGTTAGACGGTTAAAGGAAAATTGTGCTAACACGCTGCGGGCGAGTGTCTGGTGAAGTTAGCAGATGGCCGGCTAGTAGCTAGCCAGTGTGGTGTGGCAAGATGTCACTATGCCAGTAAAGTAGTTCTTTGGAGTAAAAATGCTAATAACAATAATAAGAACAATATCGCTGTACAATAGCTTATTTAACATGCAGGTAAATGGAGCATTGTGAGCGTTTTGGAGGTTATTTCAGAAGGCTGTAAAGGAGGAATAGGTTTTCTTTTTAGCTGTTTTTATATCTTTACAACACACAGAAGAGAGAAAGAGGACACACACACACAAACAATACCTGTTTGAACAGTAAGAGGAATAGGTGCGTCCCATTATGTGCAGTCTGAGCTGCCTCTTTTTAGCTGTTTTTATGTCTTTACAATGCACAGAAGAGAGAGAGGACACACACACACATAATACCTGTTTGAACAGTAAGAGGAATAGGTGCACTCCTTGTGTTGCCATTTAGAGTGTACAGGTTAACAGAGTATGTGGTTCCTGGCTGTAGTCCTTTAAAACAAAGCAAAACACAATGAGACAAGTTTTTCCTCTGAAAATAATTTAATAAAATTATTGAATTAAAAAAATATATGTTTTTTTTCAGTTATACCTGTGACTGTGTAAGTGTAAACATCTGGTGGTACGGTCCTGGTGATTGTGGGACGTGAGCTGGCGGCTGGTGTGGCTTCAATGAGGAAACCAGTGATGGTTTCTCCCTTGGAGCGCCAAGTGAGTGTGAAGGAATCGTCCTTCACTTCAACAATACGCACTCGACGAGGTGGGCTTATGTCTGTTTAAGAAAAGGAAAATTACTACAATTTCTCCTTCAATGGCAGGGTAATGCACAGCTTCACATTTTGAAACTTAAATATATTTTTATTGTAAGGAGGCCAAACTTGTATAGAGTCATTTTTACCCTCTAGTGTGGTTGCACGACCCTCCAGTGGTCTGCTGGTGACCGAGTTCTTCAGTGCAAAGACACGTATCTGGTATGCGGTTGCCACCTACGATACACGTTCAGACACTTTATAGTTACAGACAGACAAAATCTAGACTTTATGCACAGGAAACAACCAAATGTTTACCATGAGCCCAGGTACAACCACACGTGTGGTGTCAGGAGCAACATTCATCTCCTTAGTGGGGCCGTTGATGTTCTCGGGGTTGACAACCACACGGTACCCTGTCAGTCGTGCATTGGGGGCTTGCCATGACACAGTGAAAGTAGATGGCCCCTCTTCTGAGATGACGAGGTTGGTCGGAGAGGGGATGACTAGGTGGACACCAAAATTATGATTAATTTGTGCGCTATTCACATTTAACTCAGGGATCATATTAGCTTCTACCTGTGGCCTGTGTTCCCACCAGTGGCGGGCTGGGTGTGCGACCATGGAGGGCAATGACTTTGACAGTGTACTCCGTGCCTGGACGAAGTCCTTTTATCGCCACACTGTCTTGGTCACCTCTGGGCGCCGGACGCAGCTCTCTCTCGCCGTCCTCAGGGCTGGAGTACAGAACGCGGTATGAAGTCACGGAACCCTCTGGACTGTCCCAGGTGATGCGCATGGAGTTGTAGTCAATATCAGAGAAGGTCAGGTCTTTTGGACGATCCATTGCTGCAGGGGAAGGATGAAAAGGGGGATGTACGAGAAGAATAAACAACATAGTTATTTTAATATACAGCATAAAGACAACATTTTATATTTACGTATATTTTATTGCTTAAACCTTTTTACTTGTAATAATAGAGTAGAATCACACAGACCTGTGATAGCATTCTCCACCACTGGAGTGGAAGGCTGGCCGTCAGTACCCAGGGCTGCAACACTCACAACATACTCAACGGTGGGCATCAGCCCTGTGAGGGTCATCTCTGTTTGAGCTGTAAAGAAGCAGCAAAGTGTACTTCAAATCCAAGTATATACACTATATAAAGTATTAGGACACCATGACAGGAAGTGCAGTTGATAGAAAATATGTGTGTTTGTTTTGCCGCTATAGCAGATTTCATTCTTTGTGGAGGTTTTTCTACAAAATGTTGGAATGTCTCATCAGGAAAAAGTCAGAGGTCACTGATTTTGGACCTGAGAGAGGTCCTGCTGGCTCACAATCTCTGTTCTACTTGATCCCAAAAGTGTTTTATTGGGTTGAGTTCAATGCCAAACCCATTAAAGCATGCTTTTAGAAACACCACTGGATTGGAAAAGAGTCCTTCTAAACTGTTCCTACAACATCGAAAAATGTATGAGGAAGAATTCAGATTCGGGGGGCACCTAAAGGGGTCCAACCCAATCCCTCATTGAGAGATGTGTTGAGACTTTTCTTCATGTTAAGTATAAAGATCATTATCATATCCTACCAGGAGACACATCCTTGGAGTAGGATGGTCCTTGGCCATTTTTAGGGACACCAGTTATCCTGTAGCCTGTGATGGGTCCCCGAGCAGGTGACCAACGCACAGTGATGGCATTGTCGCTCACATCAGTCACGTCCATGTTAGCAGGGGCCTCGATGTCTATAGGAAGAGTAAAAACAACATAACTGAATTGGACCTCCTCAAAAGTGTTGTTTAAAGTTATTCATTTTGATTACCAGTCTTGTGTGTGATGTAGACAGGGGTGTTGGAGGAGGGGCTATCTCCTCGGCCAGTAACAGCATAGACCGTGATGGTGTAGTCGGTACTCGGATTCAGACCAGTGATGGTGGCAGTGGTCTGAGTACCTGGTATGGTGAACTCTTGAGGAGCCTCACCACCTGGAAAAATCAGAAGAGCCCGCTTTGAAATCCAGTAAATGGAAGCGAAATGACAAGAGGTTGTAATGACCTGTCCCTCCATAAGTGATCTTGTATTGCTTGACTGCAACTGAAGGAGCCTCCCAGCGAATGGTAATGCTCGTGGGTGTGGAGGACACCACCTCCAGGTCAGTGGGAGCATCTGAAACTGATAATGTGTAGAAGAACTATTATGATCAACGTGCTGATGAGGAAAAGGGACCTTCACTGTGGTTGAGACACTCACTGGTGGCTTGCGTGCCAGTTATAGGTTGACTCTCCTGGTTGCTGTTGACGGCATACACAGCGACAATGTACTCTGTCTCTGGAGCCAGTCCAGTCAATGTGTAATGAGTCCTGCTGGGAGGAAGTCTCTCATCCTTGGCCCGTCCACCGCTTGTCCTCTGATGGCGGATACGGTAACCCGTAATAGAAGCGGTAGGAGCCCGCCAGTGAATAGTGAAGGAGTTGGTCTGAATGTCAGAGAAGTCCAAACCAGTTGGGGAATCAATAGCTGGAAGGAGAGGAACACTATAAACCTAGCGGCCCCATAAATATGGAAACATTGATACAATTTGAACAATTCGCTATCCCTTCATTAAAAAATCAGTCTGGACTCACTTGTCCTCTGAGTTCCTGTGGCTGGGTTGCTCTCTCGCTCTCCATACATGTACACCACACTGATGCGGTATTCAGTGTCAGGATACAGGTCTGTATCATAGTTTAGGATACACGTTGAGTGAGAATGGGATACCAAGCAAATGAGTTATTCAGTAGTTATTGGCATACGTATAAGTTACTTACTCTCCAGCAAGAAGGTGTTAGAGGCTCCACCCACATTGACCTCTTTCAAATCATGGTCTCTGGCCGTAGGGTGGTAGCGGATGACAAAGCGAGATATATCACTTGGGGTAGCAACATGCGGGACTGTCCATGTGACCCTGATATGGTCAGGACCCACCCCTCCAAACTGCAAGTTGGTGGGAGCTGGAATCACTAAGGAAATGAGGGGATAGCACGTTTATCTCATGAAGAAAGCTACGTGAGACCACAGAATAAAAAAAAAATAAGGAAACTATCACCCTGAAATGTATGTTTGCATCAATTTGTCATCACAATTCCCGCCCTTCTCAAATATATAGTGAAAGTGAAAGTGAAAGGATCACCCGCTTGAGTTTGCTTTGTGTGTATGGATGGCTCGCTTTCCCCTTCCTCTGTAACTGTGGCGATACTGATGTCATAGTCCACGCCGGGCTCCAAACCACGAATGGTGTAATAACCAGCAGATGTGTCCACCATGTCTTGAAAAATTGGCAAGCTCTCGCCTGACGTGGCTACCGTTATCCGGTAACCCGTTAGCGTGGAATAGTTCAGAGGGATCCAGCGCAGGCCAATGGTGGTGTCAGTAATGTCGACAAAGTGAATATGTCTTGGTGGGCGTATGTCTGGAAAGGTTAGGCCAGGTGCAAAAGCGCAGGCAACATTAGACAGACACAAAGACATGATTACACTGATTAATTCAATGAATGACACATTTAGTGCCAGGATAGATACATTCAACATTCAAACTTGACTTTAAAATCAAGAGGAAAATTCAAATCAACAGTTGGGGGCATGCTCCACTAATATGATTAATTGACTTCATGCAAATGTTAGCCAAAGACCCCAGTAGTAGGTGCATGTTATAATTAAACAAGACATAAGCTGCGTTAAACACTGTATCAACATTGTTATATTGTCATATGAAGCAACAGATAATCTATTATTGATTCGCAGATTTGCAATCTTAGCAGCACACCACTTTTCCCACGTGACCTTAAATGCAGCTTGAATTAAAAAAAAAAACTTCTAAGGAATTCATGCAATCCAATTACTGCTTCAATTTAATTCACCCGTCTACAAAAGCAAGTAACAGCAGTGATGTCATTCACAGCTGTGGCTATAGGCAACTTCCAAATGTAGGTTTTAGTCACTCCACAAGGTGGCAGTAGCTGCAAGTGGTCAGCATCAAGCAGCTTTATTATCCCTGCAATTGCTTCAAAATATTGGTTAAGCTGTGAAATGTGTGTTCACTTCCCCGACTTTTTTTTTTTTAACAATACACCTATCAACAGTATTAATGCTGACTGAGCTGTTTACTCTTTAGTGCAATAACTAATAACACTATTGGTTCTGTTGTGTGTTGCTGCTGTGTTGTTCCATTGTGTCCTCTACACACAGTGTGTGTGTGAAGGCCTTTCCTGAAGCACCTACCTGGGGTGATAATAGTGGACACAGGGACACTTTCCAAATTTCCCTTGACTACGAATACGCTGATGTTGTACTCCACCCCCAGATTCAGGTTCTCCAGCATGCATGAGGTTTGACCGGGCTGCACTAACTCCTCAAAGCTGTTTCCTTTCTGCCCGCTGGTGGGCGTGCTTGAAACTCTGTAGCCTGTGATGTCTGCAGAGGGAGGAGGTGGAAAAAGATGTCAGATTCTGGTCATCTGTGAGTCAATGTGAGAAGTGAGGAGGAAGTACCAGGAAGAGATGTTTTGGAAGGTCAAAGTCTAGACTTGGTGGGCTCCAGGCAGCCCAGTCAATATTTACCTGGTGTTTTGGAGGCTGTCCAGTGGACAGTGAGATCTCCTGTGTCAGAGTTGGACTGAACTCTCAGGTCAGTTGGAGGGGACAAAGCTGGAAGGAGACCATGACACAAGCATAGGGACACTGAGACCATGCAGAACGTTTGTTTCTTAGTACACATGAGGTTTTCTTAGATACTCACCAGTGACTGCATTGCGGGTGATGGGGTTTCCGCGAGGCCGTCCATTGAACATAGGCTGAACACTGTAGGTGTACTGTGTTCCAGGAATCAGTCCTGTTATATAAATGCGTCCAGAGTCTGAGGTCTTGTGTTTGGGAGACTCTCCTTGCTGGCTGGGGAGGACAGACAGCTGGAAAAAAGATCAGAAAATAAGAGAAACGTTAGACATGAAGTCATAATGCTCGCATACATATGGCATCTATTGTAAGTTGACTACATTAGAACAGTTCTGGTTCCTTCATCAGGAAAACTACTCAAGCCCCCTTTGCTATGAATGTGTCTGCCTTTAGTTGAACAGGGACTACTAGAAATCCAAAACAACAGGGTAAATTGTGATTTTTGAAGCCCAAGGAATGTAGTGGGCTCCTTCTACCTTGTAGCTAAACCTGCGGGCAGGTATCCAGGTAATGATGATTGCGGTATCAGTGACCTCTGAGCTGAAAGCAGGTGCATTACCCACGTGGGGCGCTGGAAGACAAAATGAATGGAAATATTCCAATTAAAGCATAATAAAACAGCAGTTTATTCCACTAGCCATGGATGCATGGGCATCACTATGGATGTAATAATTTGTCCTGGGACTGAAGGGGGGGAGGCTGACCTGTGGTAAAATATGTGGTGACGGCCTCACTGAGCACATTGTCCAGCTCAGAGTGCAGGGTAGCAGTATAATCGGTTTCAGGACGCAAATTCCTCAAAGGGTACTGGGTAACCCCGCCTGGGATTCTCTTCTCAATGGGGCTGGAGCCCTCAATGCTCAAGAAGAGACGATATCCAGACACCACAGCATGGGGAGCTTCCCAAATGACCAGAGCGCTGTCTGGGCCGATGTCAGTGAAATGCACATTGGTGGGAGCATCCGGTTCTGGAGAGGTTGGAAAGTAGGAAGTAGCCCGTTAAGGCTAAAGATCTCAACTGTGTCATGTTACTCGTGACAACACTTACTGGTGGACATCTGTCCCATGAGCGGCTCGCTCTCCACACCGCCATTAATGGCATAAACATAGAAGCGGTACAGAGTGCCAGGCTGCAAGTGGGTGATGTCTGCGTAGGCGTTGGAAGAGATTGGCAGCTGGAGGGGTCTGATCTCTGTGCCATCAGGAGCCAAGGGGGAGAAGGTCACCCGGTAGCCTGTCACCTCGCTGGGTGGGCCATTCCAGGTGATGGTGATCTTCACGTCTGTCACCTCATAGAACTGCAGGTCTGTGGGCGATGGGACCTCCTCTGTAGTGGGAAACACAACCAATGCTTCAAGCAAATACAGTTGAATAAACAATACAGTTGAACAATAACATCACAGGATTATCAGAAGGTTATAACACTTACTAAGCCTTGAAGTTCTGATGTTATTTCTATAATAATAGTATTTCTAAACTATTTATTATTTCTATACTGCTCACTGCCACTAGTATCTGTGCATAGTATAGTATATTGTTGTCATCCCTATATACTGTTACTGCTATACTGTGGTTCAAACATTGTGCCCTCACCCTATTGCAAATTTTCCGTATTCTTGGCCTAAATTATTGAATTAAAATACATGCTTACATTCATTGGGTAATATGTGTAAAGGTGACTATGGGGGTGTTCTAACATTATTAAAAAATGTACTGTAAAGGTCATATACTAGTTTTCTATGCTCTAACTAAAAATATTTGATGTATAATTAGGGATCCTACTTTGTAGAAATTCACATATCACGGTCGGGTCTGGAACCAATTAACTGCAATAAACGAGGACTTACTGTACTATAGTTATATGATTATGATGTGATGTATTAACCTGCTTTATAGCCTTTGGTTCACTTGACTTCCATTGCATATTTACTTTGTGACAGCATCTCCCAGCATTTGTATGCAAAATAAAAAATGAATCATACATTCGCTATAATGAATGTTTAGATAGGAGCTTGTGATATTTAGTCAATTCACTGTCTGGAGTAACAACAAGGCAAATTTATTGGTTGTATTAAATGTCATTCTAAAAGTGAATAACGCCCAGGGGATCTTTATCACATTATTTTTTTAGAGGTAATTGCTGCAATAAATCATTGGGAAAAGTTTAGTTTGAGCTTTTTTTTTAAAAAAAAAAAACACATGATGTTAAATGTTAGGTTTGGTGTTCCAGATTAAACAAATGATAAAAGATACATTGTAATACTGAACTGTTCCCTTCTACAGCTGGTTTTGCTTTTGAAAGTACTTATAATAAATATCTTTTAACATGACCAGCAGACTAAGTAGTCAGTGAAGTTTATGGGCGTAGGTTGTGTGCACATTCTTTCTCCTATAATCCGTGTTCGTGTGTCTGTTTCTACGACCACCGTGAATCAAAAGGAGGTCATTCAGGGGCCGCAATGATGACTGAGATGAACTTCTTCATTCTTCTCTTTACCTGGTTGAGGAGTTCCAGCTGTGTTGACTTGGACAAAAACAGGTTCGCTCTCCTGGTTCTCCTCTACAGCGAAGATGCTGATGTTGTACAGAACACCAGGGTGAAGGTCAACCAAGGTCACTGAGGTCTCAGAATCTGGCAGGGTCAGCTCAGTGCTGCTGCCCTCCAATGATGGTGTGTACACCACACGGTAACCTTACAACACAAAAACAGAGAGAATAAACAACCAGACTGCCTAATTTAAATACACACTTACTGTAAAAGCAGAAGGTGATTACCAGTAATAGGAGCTTCAGGTCTGGACCATCTGATTCGGATTGAGGTCTCTCCCACATCATCAATAGCATGATGAGCCGGAGTATCGGGGGCTGTGAAAAAAACATACATTCTGCATAAGTTCTCTTTCACGTTAAGTTTGTAACGGAGTGAAAGTGGCTCTTCCCTCTCCTCGAGGTGTGGAAAGGATTAAATTAACATCACTACATTTTTACATGCAATGTAGAAATATTACAATTTTAATAGTTTAAGAATTAGTTTATTCACGGCGGCAATAAATCACTTCTATTTCCATTTCCATTATGAATGCAACAATTGTTTCCAAATCTGAGCAAAGACATCAGTGAAGGAACTGATTCTACCTGTAGTCTGGGATGTCGACAGGATGAGGGTCGCATCTCCGTCATCTGGAAGCTCGTAGACATTAATGTTGTATCTGCGTCCGGGCAGAAGGTCGCTAATGGTAACAGAAGTGGCTGTTCGAGGAACATCTGTAACACAGAGTTGGAGAATAAACACATCTGCACTTGGGTATAAATTTGTCGGGGACTCACTGAGTGTATCTTGATAATTACCCAATATTTTCCGTTGAGCACCCTCCTCACTGAGTTCATACTCCACCCTGAAGCCAGATATGGTGGATGAGGCTGACGTCCAGGACACAACAAAGCTGTTTGATGTGATTTCTGTCACAGACTCTGAGGTGTCGACCAGAGGAGGAGGCTGGGTTGTCTCTCCCTCAGATGTTTCCACTTGAAGGATATCATTTTATGTAATCTTACACATCATATACTGTAATGCAATATATTAAGGCTTTCTAAAGATACATGGACATCAACAGATTACTCACATGAGCCAAGGGTGGTGGTGAAATCGAAAAGCGTAACCTCACGTTGCCCGTAGCGTAAGATGCTGATCAGCTGACCTTCATAGGTGACACCTGGACGCAGACCACTGATAGTGTAGGAATTAACGTGTCCGGGAATGACAACCTCCCTCCAGGGGCCACGGGAATTTTTCTAGCGATAATAGTAGGGACAAGATGACGAGATTTGATGAAATAAAGGTCAAATGAAATTAATAATATTAGCAACTTACAATTTTCCATTTGAGGATATACTGTGTGATGTGAACAGAAGATGGAGGGTCCCACTGGATGGGGTGGGAGTCTGGCTGTTTGCCTGCCTCTGTGATGATGACTTGGACTGGCCTGTGGCCGCCTTAGGGGTAGCAACGAGACTCAGTGAGGGGAAAGAAGAAGAAGCTGGAAGGCGGTGTATGGTGCATTAACATGATTGTGTTAGCTCTGGTCGGTGTGGGTGGAAACTGGCTTCTTTGACTTTGACGCAACCAAACCACCAGCTCACAAACAATTTCTGACTTCATACAGTGTGACATAACACCCGAGTACCATGCTGCCCACTTTGATTTCCATGCATCCCTTTCATTGGTGGTGGCCAAACATACAAGCAAATAGAATAATGTGTTGAAGTACAGTAACTAAGTCAGAAGCAGGAAATGTTCTTCATGCATAAGCAGACTCACCTTGGTGGGTCTGCTGGGGTTCACATCTCATTTCTCCAATCCCGTTGCCATAGCAATAACAGCGGTATTGAATGCCACGAATGATTTTGTCCCATGTCTCTCCAATCTGGTAGAAGGCTCTTGTTTGTGGCTCCTGACACTGATCTGTTGAAGGAGGCAAGAATAGGATGGAACAAATGAGGGTCTGGTCGCATCACAGTCTAGCGCAGGGGTCTCAAACACGCGACCCGTGGGCCAAATGTGGCCCGCAGGACACTAGTTTGAGGCCCCCGCCTTGATATGAAAGTTTAATGTTAGTGCGGCCCGCGCAAGTTTGATATGGATGCTGTATGGTATCATGTACCCAGAAAAAAATATTACGTTTGATTAATGTTCATGTTAAAGGTTAAATAACTGTTCATTATCCTCTCTATCCGTGTGGAAGTGGTAAGTTTTTGGCTATTTAAGTTTAAATGAAATAACTTGAAGGCTACCGTTTAGGTCGCTAACTCTCCAGTTTGTGAGTTAGCATGTGTCTCAAGACCCTGCAGTTGCACAATATGTTGTAAATAAAAAAAAGTATAAATGTGACTATAGTCGTATTTTGTCATGTCTACAGGGCTCTAATAATGCTTTGTTAATTTTAATCTGAAAAAAATAATTTGTCTACCCACCAACTATATGTGGTTTCTTAAGTTTTTATTATTTGCCGTTTTATTATTATTGTTATTATTATATTTATTTATTACTGATTGATTTTCTTTATTCTTGATTTGTTTATTTATTTTTCATCTTATTTTGTGCAGAAAAATAAATATTAAGATATTTGAGAACAGTGGAATGTTTTATCAGAGCTTTTATTGTAGAAAATCGGAACCAAAGCACTGAAAAAGTTTGTATATTTTTCTGTTTTTAATAAATGCGTTTTTTTTTTTTTGGAAAACCTGATGCGGCCCAGCCTTGCCCAGACCCTAGCTCCAGTGGCCCCCAGGTAAATTGAGTCTGAGACCCCTGGTCTAGCATGATGTGCCAATAACATACCGATAGCATCACACTTCCAGCGTCCGCGTCCCTGCCCATAGCAGGTACAATTCATCATGTAGCCTTCATCGTGGCGCTTGGAGAACTGCTGGTTGACCTCATAGGTCAAGCCATCTACAATACACTGATCTGGACACACAAAGGCAAGAGGGTAACACACGGTTAACATTCATTTTGTGGCCTCTACTATAACGTAACATCTTTTAGCAATCTGCTCCCAGACCTCGCAGCTGTGAGTGAGCGATACAGCTCCACTCCCCACGGCCATTGCCGAGGCATGTGCACTCCATCATGTGACCCATGACATCATGGCGTTTGTCCCATTTGTCTCCGACGCGATGCATGACTCCGTCGTTGGTGGTGCACACCTCCTCGTGAGCTGCAAAGTTGAGGAAAAGCAAACAGAACTTGGTCACATGCTCCTATCTATATTGATTTGTCTCTGTTTGGGTTCATCTCCTTGCAGTGTCACGGACGGCAAACAACTTTGGCCAACTCATGTGCTCTCACATGACCTCAAACTGACTCCACATCAGTTATTGCCGAGTAGTTAAACATCCAGTGTCCTGCATGGGCACTGTCAGTTTGAACTTTTTGTTTTTCTTCAATTAATAAGCTAACCTAGCATGATGTTGCTGTTAAAATGTGACTATGTGAGCATGGTAGCACACACAGTTATGCTAATGTTTTTGTGTCCTCTCCCATTCCTTAAAGTTAGTTGTTGTATACAATACTGCATCTAGTACGTTGGACAAATACAGAGTTACAGTGTAAAAAGTGCAACATTTCTTAAGCCACACACACACGGAACTCATTAGCATTAGCTAATTAGCTCATTAGCACAGGGCACATATAGACAAACAATCATTCACACCACACTCACATTCATACCTATTGACAATTTAGAGTCGCCAATTAACCTAACATTAATGTTTTTTGGAATGTGTGAGGAAATCCACGCACGGGGAGAACACGCAAACCCGGCTCTTCTAGTTGTGACCTGCGCGCTAGCTACTCGGTCGCAGTGCAGCCTACTTAAATACATGACATTAATAAGTGTTTGACATTTAACAACTGGTAGAAAATGGATGTATAGAGAGACGGACAAACACTCACCAGCCATGGGGCAGAATCCAAAGCGCTGATCTGCATCATAGTTGTATGTGGTTCCACACCACCTCATGCTGTCACGACGCCCATCAGATGTGCAGTCAGTGTAGTTACGGCCACTGTAGAGGTAGGGGAAGTGGCAAAGGGCACCAAAGGAGTTGCCTCCTCGTGTGGCCACAATTGCTGGTAATGCGGAGAAAACACTTGTGTTACAACGTAACACGACAAGACCTTTGAGATGTTCCATTCTATATCCATAGGCACTAATATGGAGTTGGTTCTACAACACCAAAACTCAAAACTCTTCCAAGTCTCACCATTCTTCTCAGTGCAGAAGGAGTACTGCTGGTCTCGTTCGTAGTCCGAGGTGGTCGAGCACCATAACTGCCCATCTGTGCGTCCGTCTGAGGTACAGGAGTAGTAGGTCTTCCCCATGAAGACAAATGGAAAAACACATGGCTGCCCGTTTGAGTTGCCACTGTACACCTGGTTCCTGGCCTCTGCACAAGGAAAGAAGGTGAAGAACCGAACATACACCATGAACACGAAAAGATCACCAACAAAGTATGGATCCAGACCCTTCTACTCATGCACAAAACTTTTACAAATGTCTCCAGAGTGTCTCACCCCACTCCTGGCAGCTGACGCCATTGCCCAGACAAGTACAGAGCATCTGCTTGCTGCCCTGGGTTCTGATCCAACGCTGTCCATCATAGTAGGTCGCTCCAGAGTCAGTGCGGCAGGTTCCTTCAATAGGAGGCTCGGGTTGCGGTTGAGGCTGGAGGTGGGTCACCACGACGGAACCTGTGCCTATTTTAGTCCAAATAGACAATATTTACCAAATAGTACAATAGTCAGAACTGATATTTTAATGGGAGATTATATTTAAATGTGGAATATTGGCGTTGTGACGGAAGTGGGGTATTTTCCTCACCTTGGCCTGAGCTGTGGCGGTCACACTTCCATTCTCCACGACCGTTTCCCAAACATAAGCACTGCAGGGTGTTCCCATTTGTGTCAGTCTTGGACCATGTGTCACCGATGCGGTAGGACCTCCTGGTTTCCTGGTCATTGCAACGGTCTGAAGAACAAAAGCAGTTAGAATCCACAATTGAAAACCATGCTGACACAGTCTACAGATCTGTGTTTCTGTATGCATGGCTTACTCCTAGAGGTGCATGTGATACGCCCATTTCCCTCCCCCAGACAAGTACAGTCTAGCATCATCCAGCCTTGGTAGGGTTTCTCCCAGGTCTCGCCAACCACGTATGATGATGCTGCATTGTTGTCATAGCAGCGCTCAGCTGGGCAGAAAACAAAGTGGACATCAATGATAATGATATTTATGCTTAACATTGTTACATGCACTTGCACAATTCCAAAGTCCAAAAAGAAGTAGGAAGAAGCACAGTTAATTTCAAACTATACCTAATGTTCCTGGGTTTAACATGTACAGTTTGTGGTTGCCAAGATCAATAATAGTGCACATTGATGAGCACATTTGTTAAATATTTACAATGATATCAAACAGAGGCAGGTCTGTCAGTTTGTCAATGCGGGTGACAAACCAACATGGTACCCACCCACAGGCTTGCAGGTCCACTCTCCTTTGCCATTTCCAAGGCATACACACTCCAGCATGTAGTCTGCTGTGTCATGAGGCCTCTGCCAAGTGTCCCCGATTTTGTAAGACCTTCCACCCTCATGGCAACGATCTAGAAATCATTCAAGGTGGATTCCAGTTCAAGTTATTGCACTGTGAGATCAATGGACACCCATACATTCAGTATAGAGACACAAATGGTCACGTTTAGACTCACTTGCTATGGTACAGCTGATCTTGCCCCGGCCAGAACCGATGCATGTACAGTCCCACATCATTCCATCCTTTGGTCTCTCGTACGTTTCACCAACCCGGTATGTCCGGTCATTGTGCTTATCATAACAAGACTCCTCCACTGAGGAAAAACACAAAGGAGGCACAACAATAAATTCAGGGACCATTTTTCTCTCATTTGGGTATTGGTCGCTCAGCTCTCACTCACCATCAGGCTTAGTTTTACATTTGATGCCTGCTGCTCCATTGCAGGTGCACAGCAGTATACTACCACGATAAGGTTTCTCCCACTGTTCGTTCACTCTGAATGAGCGACCATTTTCCTCGCAGCCAGCTACAAATCATAAAAATACTTAAAGGAGAATCTTTGCAAAGAACATCACACTGTGGAACTCACATTGCTTGATACTAAGTGTTTGTAATGTTTTGGCCCTGCCTAAAGAAATGAAAATATTACAAATACATTATAGTAAGCTGCAATGCTGGTTTATAACACTTCAAACTAGTATAACTACATTAATAAACATATAGTAACAGAATGATGTTTGTAAAGGCAGAACTTACAGTTACACTTCATTAGGCTGCCCATGTGTAAAATAATGATATGATAAACCTGTTCATTGGTAATTGCCTATCAATTAGCAGTCATCTATCCCATTTTACAAACAAAGCCACGCTGATGTGAAAAAAAAACTGAAAATGCATGCACAAACCTGGAGAGACAGGGTCTTGTTGGTAAAGCTCAGGATACACCTGATACTGTCCACTCTGCCTTTTACTCTTGGGCAAGCTGTGCACTGTGCTGCACACGCACACTGCCACCAGCAACCTTGTTAGTGCGCCACCACACATTTTGCACCCAAAAGACGTACAAGATAAAGTAAACAGATTACTTTTAAAAAGTGAAAAAAATAGTTTGCTGCTTTTCCAGGCGGGTATTTGCCGCCTTGCAGCCTGTGCGCCAGGATGAGTAGTCTGCAGTGCATTGCTTATATGGGCTGGTGCTATAATGAGGAGGAGGAGGAGGAGAAGAGGAGGAGGGCTTCTGGTGCAATTTGACCCTCCCCTTTCAAGAAAAGAAAGAAAGCAAATGAAAAGTTCAGGGAAAGTGAAGAATGTAATCTGTGCAATTAAAAAAATAATGTTGCACTACAGATAATGATCATATCATTTCATTATGTAAAAATATTAATATATGCATATTAAATGTTATATCATTATATTATCTTTTAGATTTGCATTTTCATTACTAATTAGATTTAGATTTAGGTTTATTTTGAGTTACTCTGCTTTATGTTACATTACATAATATTATTTTATTACTGCCCGTATGGCCCCCACCTGTGGAACAGCCTGCCGGAGAGCCTCAGGACAGCGGAGACTGTTGATATTTTTAAAAAAGATTGAAGACACAGCTTTTTAATCAGGCTTTTAACTAATATTTTTAAACTTTTCTTATGTTTTTATCTTTTAGTCATATTTTATGCTCTTAGTCTTCAGCTTTTAACTGTTTCCCCGTGTTTCCTCACGGGGGGTCCTCCACACTGGGGGCTGTGTCGGGTCTGCTGAGGGGGTGCCATCCTTGGGTCCCTTTGACCCGTCTGTCGGAGTCGGGGGCCCCGGGTGCTGGTCCCCCGATGGCACGGCCTGAGGCTCCTCCCAGTGTGGACGGCCCCAAAGGTGGCGTTTCCTTCATCCTCAGTGCCATGCCATGTCTCCCTACTATGTGTTATTGTGTGATTGTGCAATTGTGTGATTGTGTGTGGGTGTGTGTGTGTGTGTGTGTGTGTGTCTAGTATGGAGGGTGGGAAGGAGGGGCTTTCTTTTGTTTCTTTGTTTTTTCCTTTTAATTGTGGTAATTGTTTTAATTCTGTAAAGCGCTTTGTGTTGCACGTCTTTGCAGGAAAAGTGCTATACAAATAAAGTTGATTTGATTTGATTACTATTAGATATTTATTGAAAGTTTGTAAATAAATGTAAAGTAACAAGCGGGGTTGAATATTTTTAATGCAACTGTGCCTGCAGACTTATCACAGCTCCACCATCAAACTAGATAAGACCTCCTATTGTGCACCAGCTGTGCAAAGATGTTATATTTGCACAATTACAATCTTTGTTACAGTTATAAAACATTTGATTCAAAGCAGCCTATGAAAGCTACACTACATAGACTTGAGGACGAATGAATGACTGAAATAATTTGTTGTTGTTGATGATGAATGAGGAAAAGCCAAATCCCCAGACGAGGAGTGCAAACAAGCAGGCTTGTCCCTGTCCATGATGGGAAGTCAAAAGCAAACATGACTTTTCCTCAGACTGCCGGTTGACTCATGGCTCTGCACCAGTCCTTCCATCATTTCCTCTCTGAAACTGTTTGAACAATATGAGTTTCAAAACCACAGTGGCTGGTAAAAGTTTGTCAGAGGCGTTTATGCCCTGCACACACCCATTTTTAGCTTGCACACACACACACACACATCTCTGCCACCTTGGGCACTCACCTCATAGCTATAATCATCTGTCGAGGAAGACTAAAAGAAAAAAAAGTTTAATGAAAATAGGGAATATTAATTATGATTATGCATAACAATGAGAATATATCAACTAATACTGTATTTTACTGTGTAGGATGAAACAAGTTACTGTATATCTAATCATTAAATGTTTTAAAAGGGACCTATTCTACTCATTGTAGGCCCTTTGTATTGAGCTGTGGACTCCTTTTGAGCAGCTACACACAAAACCAGCAGATCTTCCTAGATCTTCCAGAATCCACACCTATTCAGCTGTATTTCCAAAATGCTCTGTTTTAATTCATTTCACCCACGAGCTGCCCTCAGGCACGCCCACTCCAAAGAGTGATTGCCCCAAGAAAAGAAAGAAAGCAAATGAAAAGTTCAGGGAAAGTCAAGAATGTAATTTGTGCAATTAAAAAAATAATGTTGCACTACAGAGGAGAACATCTCAAATAATAATCATATCATTATGTAAAAATAGAGAATATTAATTGTGATTATGCATAACAATGAGAATGTATCAACTAATACTGTATTTTACTGTTTTAAAATGGACCTATTCTACTCATTTTGGGCCCTTTTGTATTGAGTTGTAGACTCCTATAGAGCAGCTACACACAAAACCAGCAGATATTCCTAGATCTTCCAGAATCCACACCTATTCAGCTGTATTTCCAAAATGCTCTGTTTTCATTCATTCCACCCACGAGCTGCCCTCAGGCACGCCCACTCCAAAGAGTGATTGCCCCCTAAACCTAATAACTGGTGAGGCCTTGATTGCAGAAACAACTGCAATCAAGCGTTTGGGATAACTAGCAATTAGTCTCTTACAGCGATGTGGAGGAATTTTGGCCCACTCATCCTTCCAGAATTGTAATTCAGCCACATTGGAGGGTTTCCTTTTTAGGGTCATGCCACAGCATCTCAATATGATTCAGGTCAGGACTTTGAGTAGGCCAAGTCTTTATTTAGTTTTTCTTCAGCCATTCAGAGGTGGACCTGCTGGTGTGATTTGGTTCATTGTCCAGCTTGAGGTCACGAACAGATGCCTGGACATTCTCCTTCAGGATTTTTTTGCTAGACAACAGAATTTATGTTTCCATTTATCACAGCATGTCTTCCAGTCCCTGAAGCAGCAAACCAGCCCCAGACCATCACACTACCACCATATTTTACTGTTGATATGATGTTTCTGAAATGGAACATGACTTTTATGCCAGATATAACTCTGCTCAGTGTCCTTGTTATGGTGGAGTCATGAACACTGACCTTAACTGAGGCAAGTGAGGCTTGCAGTTCTTTGGATGTTGTTGTGGGGTCTTTTGTGACCTCTTGGAAGAGTTGTCGCTGCTCTGTCATTTTGGTTGGCTGGCTACTCCTAGAAAGGTTCACCACTGTTTCCATGTTGTCAACACTTGTGGATAATGGCTCTCAATGTGGTTTGCTGGAGTCTCATAGCTTTAGAAATGGATGTATAGATCTCACTTACGGAGAGTTTCACGGCTTCCATTTTTGTCCTCCTTTGATGATAACAAGCTTTATTTTAAAACTGCATTTTGTTAGTTGTATTGTCATTTCATAAATAAAACAGAAATCAGGAAGGTGGCAAACATTTTTTCAAACCACTATATCATTAAAACACTGCTTGGGTTGCGCCCTAAGTTTACCTGCTTCCACATTCACACGTTCACTTGATGAATTATGTGTGTAGAAACGGGGAGGAAAAGAAAGTAAAAGAACATTTAAATATTTGTACACACAAAGAGAAAAATAGTTCTGACAAGAATGGTGCATTTGGGGGCATGATTTGGATTCCTGGCCTGGATAGTCTCAGTATCAGATTTATGGTGTGTCCTTTGTCCGAGCATCTGGAAGCCTGCCTGGTTTGTATCACTGTGGTTATCTGTATCGCTCCATGTAGCTGTTTTATGTTTAAAACATTCCTGTTCCAACAACAATTATGTCCGCAGTGCCTCTTTTCTCAACGGTTTTGCAGTTTAGTGGACTACAATATGATTAATGTGACACAAAAAGATATTGCTGTATATATTTCAATATTAAATAACACAGAAATGTGATAGCAGCCACAATTATGAGTTGCAAAAGTTGTCATCAAATATTGTTGAAATTGCATAGACTTATCGTGCTGCATGTGCCTGCCTACATGCATTCTTATGCAAAAGGTGTCACTGAAGTGAATATTTATTAGGCTGCATATTTTGAGGTTGTCAGCGTTCTCGCTGCTTCTCGTCATCTCTTTCATTTGAGTCAGTCTGGATTTTCTGCACAGGATGTGAAGGAGCATCTGTTGTTGATGTGTTGACGACAAAGGCTAGAGGTCTCTGAGAGCGGGCACAGCAGCAACATGACTAAGCACTTGCCTAAGATTCCACAACACTGTGCTGCAATACAGAGTTACCATGGAAACCTGATTGGGAAAGTGACAACAAAGGTTATGACTGACAAATGATGGGCAGTGATGGCAAAGGGGGGATTGACAGTAAATTACACGCACGTTAAGACTGCTTGTAAGCATGATCTTACCGATATAAAACATGTGTCTTTTTGTAGTACACTGGGGAGCAAAAGTGCTTTTTAAAAGAATAAAATGTTCTGTTGTACAACATGTGTTAGTTGTTTAACCATTGTTGTGGCACAGCTAGGTTGTCCTATTTTCACTATACTTCACTATGGCTCCTATATCCGTAGGAGGCCTCAGAACCTGCAATGTACATAAATACAGTGAAATAATAATCCATCCGTGAGATGGACTATATACCCACTAATCCAAACAAGAGAAGGCAGTCTGTCTGTTATGATGTGCAGTCCTCACTGCCATCTCAGAATCTGGTGTTGTCCCGGACTGGAAGCAAGGACTTCTTGTTCTTCTCTCCAAGAACCAGCAACCTTAGCAGTCTGTGCTACGGTAGCAGTCTGTGCTCTCATGGGCCGCATCCTTTTAACTGTGCAGCCATCTATGATGTTTGAAGTCTTTTGAGTGTTTAAACAAGAGAAAAAATTCAGAAAATATTAATGCCTGTCTGAGTGTCTGTAAGAAAAACATATATAATAATTATAATAATTGACTACTTGTGGGGGCGGTATGGTAGTCGAGTGGTTAGCGCGCAGACCTCACAGCTAGGAGACTAGGGTTCAATTCCACCCTCGGCCATCTCTGTGTGGAGTTTGTATATTCTCCCCGTGCATGCCAAATTCCAAAAACATGCTAGGTTAATTGGCGACTCCAAATTGTCCATAGGTATGAATGTGAGTGTGAATGGTTGTTTGTCTATATGTTCCCTGTGATTGGCTGGCGACCAGTCCCGCCTCTCGCCTGAAGACAGCTGGGATAGACTCCAGCACCCACCGCGACCCTTGTGAGGAAAAAGCGGTAGAAAATGAATGAATGAATGACTACTTGTGGGCTGTTTTGGGAACCTATCCCCTGCAAAGTTGTATTTGACACTGATTTCTTTCATTTTTGTTTTATATCAGAAATATATATTCATAATTCTGCACACTAATCTTCATGCACACATAGTGTACTCAGGATGAGACATGTTGGACTGACCGAGAGCACTGTAGTTCAATAATAAAAAGAACACTATAAATAAATATGTGCACACAGTGTAGGCTATAAACCGACCATTAAAGCCTCCAGACTGGGAGATTGAGTATTTAAGAAGTCCAGGCTGCCAATGCTTTCATTTCTTAACACATCATGCAGGAAAGCGGAATTAAAAGCTCCTTTTTTACTTTTTAGGCCAAAGATCAAAGGCCCAAAGACCAAATTTTACAAAATTTGTTTTGGAAGAAGCATACTAAAACAAAATGTGTCCTGCAATTGCTTTCTAATGATGCACACACAGTTTCCATGTCGGGTGGGAAGTATCATTAACTGAGTGCCTCCTGTCACCATCGCCCTTAGTCCAGCATCACCGTTAGTCACTCAATCCTGTCTAGACACAGTGAGAGTGTCAACTCACCTGGGGCACTGGAGGAGGGCCCATAGAGAGGCGAGGTCTGCCTGCTTCATCTCAGGTGAAGTCAGTATCATTTCGGGAAATATGGGAGCAACCAATCTTTCGAACAGAATGAAAGATGTCTTTTGTCGATTGAAGCCTCAAGCTTGTGGTTTGATCCTGATTAGGGAAAGTTCTGAATGGGTAGGTAAGGTAATGGATGAACATAAATAAGCTCTTGCGCCAACACAGACGTTGACGTCTTGGTCACCCACTCAAGGCTCTTGTAAAGGAACCATGAATAATAGAAACACCACAGTTTTTCATCCTCACTTCACCAGAATCCATCACCTTGCAGACACACTTGTGTTAGTGTTCTGTTTTAACACCACCATTCCATAGCACCCGTGCCAGCGGGAGCACAGCTTGGCTGGGGAGGCTTGAATCACAGGGTGAGTAGGTGGGAGGGGGGGGGGGGGGGGGTGATGATGGATGAAGAGCCGGTGTGCTGAGTGAAGCATGGGTCACAGTTCACACCCACACAATGATTTGCTGGTGGCTGGCCGGAGGTGTACAATGGCGCTGTTTCAGTTTTCATATGAAGGTGACAATGTGGGTGCTGTAAGTGTGTAAAGGCCTTGATATGAACAGCCAGTGCTGATGTTAGATTCTGCAGTGCCAACATTTTACACAGGAGTACTGTGCAGTTAAGGTCAAAATGAAGAAGTGGACTAAGAAAATCAAATAAGAATTAAATCTTCTTTACCGCTTATCTTCTTCTGTGTCACATACAGCCTGTTAATAGCCAATCACAGCATGACTTTGACATGGCCAATCCAATACTGAGTCCAATTCAGGCCGGCATTGATAATACCAATCCGATAAGTGGTGTATTTCAAATCATTGCATGGCTCATAGCGTAACAATACATCAGAGTAATTTTTTTTTATTTTAAACTCTGAAGTACAATATATTGATGTAGCAGCGAGATTTGCAACAATGCCAAGCTAGTATACAACAACAGAAAAAACAGAGGACAAAATAATGTAAAATATATGACAAAAACAAATCGTTTCAACAGACTGAAATTCATTAACGGAGGAGTCTTCTTCTTTCTCTTTGGGCTTTTCCCTTCAGGGGTCACCACAGCAAATAAATCTCCTCCGTCCAACTCCGTCTTCTGCATCTGTCTCTCCCACACCAACTACCTGATCCTATCCATCCTGGTCACTCCCAATGAGAACCTCAGCACCCTCGTCTCTGCTACCTCCAGTTTTGCTTCCTGTCTTTTCCTCAGTGGCAATGTCTCTAGACCAAACAACTTCGCTGGTCTCACCACAGTTTTGTATACGTTCATTAACGGAGGAGTCTTCTTCTTTCTCTTTGGGCTTTTCCCTTCAGGGGTCACCACAGCAAATCAACCTCCTCCATCCAACCCTGTCTTCTGCATCTGTCTCTCCCACACCAAGTACCTGATCCTATCCATCCTGGTCACTCCCAATGAGAACCTCAGCACCCTCGTCTCTGCTACCTCCAGTTTTGCTTCCTGTCTTTTCCTCAGTGGCAATGTCTCTAGACCAAACAACTTCGCTGGTCTCACCACAGTTTTGTATACGTTCATTAACGGGGGAGTCTTCTTCTTTCTCTTTGGGCTTTTCCCTTCAGGGGTCACCACAGCAAATCAACCTCCTCCATCCAACCCTGTCTTCTGCATCTGTCTCTCCCACACCAACTACGCTCATATCCTCCTTCACTACATCCATAAACCTCCTCTTTGGTCTTCCTCTACACCTCAGAATCAGAATCAGAAAAGGGTTTATTGCCAGGTATGATCAAACACATACTAGGAACTTGTTTTGGTGAAGTAGGTGCAGACACATCTATAAAAAAGAATGAAAAATACAAAATATACAGAATACACAGTATAAATATATGTACACAGTCTGTTTTTTTGTTTGTTATTCCGGAAGTGCAGTCTGATTGTTTTTCCTAAGAGTCCAAACTGGGCGTTAATGTAACGCATATAGTGAAAGTGTCAAAGTGGCAGGGTGAGGCAGGGGTGGGGTGTGAAGAGTGTCAGGGGGGGTTCTGGACCTTGTTGATGAGGCCGACCTGGCAGCTCTAAACGCAGCATCCTTCTCCCAATATATTCACTATCTCTCCTCTGGACACGTCCCAACCATCTCAATATGGCCTCTCACGGCCTCTAACATGTAATGTCCCTCTAATGTACTCCTTCCTGATCCTATCCATCCTGGTCACTCCCAATGAGAACCTCAGCACCCTCATCTCTGCTACCTCCAGTTCTGCTTCCTGTCTTTTTATCAGTGGCAATGTCTCTAGACCAAACAACATCACTGGTCTCACCACAGTTTTGTATACGTTCATTAACGGATGAGTGTTTCCGCATTACTAACTAAGAAAATGCAGTCCCCACCGATGGCGTATCATTCAGACAATATCTCAATAATTTATTTACTTTCCACTGTGTTCCTAGTAATGATCTGCATTGATCATTGCTACACTGCTTGATGTGATATAACCGATAACCGATAGAATCTCTATGAATGTATTATATCTGATGAGTCATCCTGTCGCAATTCAACTACTGATGGATGCACTGGGAGCAGCAGACTTAAAACAACAGGTTTTGGTGAGCATATGATTTTTTTTTTTCTCTAAAATAACTGAAGTCACTCGTAATACCTGTCAAGCATGGAAATAATAATGTTTTGGCATAAAGGGAAGCAGTTACATCCCAGCAGTCTCATCAAATAGCAACGTCACATGGGTGAGATTATCACCACCATTTCACCACCCCCGTGTTCCGATACACTACCTTTTTTGGTCTCATTCTTTTCTCTCCCTTCAGCTTCTTGTGGAACTGACGTGATGTGCTAGCGTGATGTTGTCTTAGGGAAATGTCAGAATGTTCTGCAGTCCGTATCGCAGTCAAACTTGAATCTGGCTTTTAACAGTTTATAGTACATGTTGGATTTCACTGATGAATAGTTATTGGGCTTCAACAACCCAGTCCAGGTTGACCGTGACTCACATGAGTGGCGATGCAGCTAAGAAAAAAAAAAAGCATACCCTAACACTGAGAGAATGAGTCATGGCCTGCTGGAGCACAGACATTATTGCATTACATGACTTCCCAGCAGAATACTATTGTGCATGGAGAAAGCATTAGGTACGTGCAAAAAAAAAAAAAAAGAGAGCGGACTTACATGTCTAATACAGCACATGGTCTTGGAAACCATCAAGAAATCATCTCGCACCAGAGCTGGAATTACTGGGTGTATCATTACTCAGTAGTTCCAGTAAGTGTCTGATCTGTGCTGCGTTTACGAGAAAATTCAACAATCCGACAATTGACAGCACCGCTTGAAAAATCGACACTGGCACTCAATGAGACACCTCATAGCTACTTATGACCTCTGACTCACAATGACTTCAGGTCACGCATGACAAACTGTCAGCTGGGGCTCACTCTGCAATTTTGACTTTGACATTGTTGATGTTCCCAGGAAACGAGCGTGGCGTCATCACACATGTGCACGCATGTGTGTCTATCTGTTTTTCCACTGGTTTAACAATCCGAATTAAATGGTTCTTGGTCCCCTGAGGGCGTCCATCAGATATCATCAGGCAGACATAAGTCAGCCAAATTGGCTGGAACATATTCACGTTTGCACATTCTAGAGGTTTATGCAATATGTTGTTAGCTCCTTGTGTGGCTCACTGGAGAGTATGAGCCAACGGTATGTGTGAAGTGTACATACAGGTAAAGAAAGTTGCATATCAGTGATTTACCACAACGCACAGCTTCCCCGATATACATACACTTTATCATGTTGAACTGTACTTGAACTACTGAAGCCACAACAAAATCTGGCACCTTGTAAGAATAGATTTTTAGTAATTATGTCCAACGGCGCAGGAGACTGCCCCAGCTGACTTGGGGTGAAAGGCATACTACGGTGTTCACTGGTTATCAACTGTCAAAGTCAACTATGTGGCATGTTGCATTACCAATGGCCTATTTAAATGTGTGCATCATGAGGGGTGCAAAGAGTACTAAAATACTGGGGTAAAAAGTAAGTAGCAGTAAAAATACAGATCTAAAAATGCACTCAAGTAAAAAAAAAGATTTAAAATTTACTCAGAATAAGGGGGTTTGAGTATATATGAAGAAAGGAAATGGTGGTACAGGTCTGCAATATCTTTGATTTAAAGTGCACAGTTTCCTGTCCATCATTCACTACTGTTTCCAGCTGCCTTTTACCATGTGTTTCTATTTTAGTTTTTTTTACTGAGTAAATGAAAAGGGAAAAGGGGTTTAAGAACATTTTAAAAAGTACAAATAAACAAAAAAAAACTGGCGTTTCCACCTCTGTTTGTTGTGGAGATGCTCTGGTCAGCAACGAGTGTCAAGAGGGAAGTGTGAAGATTTGCTCCAGATGAGACACCACATTGTTGGACTGTGTCGACTAAAAACAGGAAGTAAAAGTTGTATACTATTAATTTCATACAAGCAATGCATGATCAGCAGGTATTTCTCCTCAAGTCATATTTCTCCTGGTGGTGTTCAAGATTCTTTGCTAAATACAAGGATGAAGAGTCTTGAACCAGTCATGATGTGCTATATATATCACTATATTGACACTTACTATGGTACCCATTATGTCATTGGATGGTCATATCACCTCGTACTTCGGTACGAGGTGCATTATTAAAAAAAAAAAAAAAAATACAAAAATAAATAAATAAAAATAAAAAAATAATAATAAAAGGGGCGGCACGGTGGTCTAGTGGTTAGCGCGCAGACCTCACAGCTAGGAGATCAGGGTTCAATTCCACCCTCGGCCATCTCTGTGTGGAGTTTGCATGTTCTCCCCGTGCATGTGAGTTTTCCCCGGGTACTCCGGTTTCCTCCCACATTCCAAAAACATGCTAGGTTAATTGGCGACTCCAAATTGTCCATAGGTATGAATGTGAGTGTGAATGGTTGTTTGTCTATATGTGTCCTGTGATTGGCTGGCGACCAGTCCAGAGTGTACCCCGCCTCTCGCCCAAAGACAGCTGGGATAGGCTCCAGCACCCCCGCGACCCTCGTGAGGAAAAAGTGGTAGAAAATGAATGAATGAATGAAAAAAAATAAAAAAAACCTTAAACTATATTATGGAAAGCAGGAAGTGAACAAATGTAACAGTTAGTGATTGTAAAAGTACCAGATGGAGGGGTAGGATTTAATAAGCTTTGCTTCTTCCTCCTCCTTTTGGACATGTGGAACTGTGAACTGATTATGTGATGCACTCAATTGTAATCTGATGCATGTTCAAATGAAATAAAACCATTACCATTACCAGATTCCACTGTAAATGATGATGATAATGATGATGATGGCTTGTTGAGGAATGGTGAAGACAGGGATCTGACCATTTCTGAGCCTGGTGATGTCATAATATGCACATTAGATGAGTGAATGACATGCATTTGTTTGGTATGTGAAAGGAAGCTGGAGTCCCAACAACATGATTACAATAGTACATTGTTTTAGTGCAGCACACACTATTTTTGATGACTTTGAACTACACTCTCACACACCTACTCACCCCTCCACAGGCTCTCTGCTGGGGTGGAAATTTTTGGCATGGTGACATCATAATTCCGAGACCATGGGGATGAAATTAGCATGTGGATGAAGTGGACATGTAGTCCTGGGCAACAGGAAATATCAAAATACCAGACATGCTGTTACCGTCATTACTGGTCAACTGTAAAAGCCACAATAGTGGAAACAGACAGAGTAGAAAAAGTTAAACGTGAATTTATCTCATCTGCAATTACAAACCATGCTTCTTTTTTTTTTTTTAACTTGACCTTCCATCAATCCATTATCTGTCATTTGGCAAACATCAGTGAGGGGGCTCTGGCAGGAGGCGGGGAGCTGGTATGTTTATCTGTGCTTTAAGTGATAAGAGTTTCTGGTAAATTCTTTGCTTTGACTTGCATGCAGATAGGAAGCATATGGTCGCATTGCGTAACAGACAAAAGGAGAAAATGTGAGGGAATGATTCAATACAATTGTAAAAAACTGCAGCGGTGTGTGACTGGCAACTACACACTTAATTAATTTCCCTGGAAAAACAAATGTGCATTGTTTTTCCTTTTCCAGGAATGTGTTGTTAAATAGAGTTAGGAGTTACATTGCTGATGCTCAATATGCATGCATTACACTTGTGCGCTGTATGGCACGGCGGTCGAGTGGTTAGCGCACAGACCTCACAGCTAGGAGGACCAGGGTTCAATTCCACCCTCGGCCATCTCTGTGTGGAGTTTGCATGTTCTCCCCGTGCATGCGTGGGTTTTCTCCGGGTACTCCGGTTTCCTCCCACATTCCAAAAACATGCTAGGTTAATTAGTGACTGAGGGTATGAATGTGAGTGTGAATGGTTGTTTGTCTATATGTGCCCTGTGATTGGCTGGCGACCAAGCCCGAAGACAGCTGGGATAGGCTCCGGCAGGACCTTATTCCCAACCCGGAGGGAGCACTCCACCTCAGATTTGGAGGTACTGAGTCTCATCCCAGTATACACCTGAAGAGGCCATCAGGACCACATCGTCTGCAAATAGCAGAGATGAGATCCTAAGGCCCCCGAACCGGACTCCCTTGACGCCTTCACTGCACCTAGAAATTCTGTCCATGACAATTATGAACAGAATCGGTGACAAAGGGCATCCTTGGCGGAGATCAACATTCCCTGGAAACAGGCTCGACTTTTTGTGAGATACTTTAAGTCCTGCAAGAACAATTTGCATTCTCCCCCATGTTAAGACCCATACTTACAACAAAGCAGTAATGGGCTCCATTTCTCCTGTTGTATATAAAAGGTGCAGGTCCCAGCTGCCCTTCAATTGTATGCTTAGCTCAGCAGAAGAATTGAGAGAGAATGTTCGTAGGTAAAGTGCAGAAAAGGGAGTCAGACTCCTAAGTTGAAGCAACACAGCTGCACAGAAAAATCAGATTCACTAACAACATCCAAATGATGCACATTTTCACCTCGCCGCATTAAACTGGCCTTAAGGAAAAGTCAACAGTTAAGGCGAATATTTAGAGTAAATGTGGAATGCTTTGCAAGGGAAAAAAATATTAACATGAAAGGCGCTCTATGTGAAGGTTCATAACAGGGGACATGTTATTGTTCATTCATAAACACACATAAGATAAAGGATCCGTGGTCTCAAGCAGGCTTGGTCCTGTCCTTGGTCCTTCCTGTCTCTTGAGACTGCCCAGCAGAAGGAGGCGTCCTCACGCTCCGCTGTGAGTCCCTCATTGGGTTGAGCGCGGGGTTGCCAGGGGTGGCCCTTGGGGTCCCAGGTGGTCTGGGCTATCAAGCAACAAATTTTATCACACTTCATCACACACATGCATAGTCTGTTTTCAGCACCTTTTAGCCACAGTATATTATGATATTAACTGCCTTCATGGATAGACATCCTGGATTCAATCCAACAGGTCAGTGTGAACCATTTAGCAGACCGTGTGTTGAAACCATCTGTTTTTGTTTAGCATTACTTCACAAGGCAATAAATCACTTTCTCATGGTGGGTTTTTACGTCTGACGTCACTTTCTGCAGGGAAATCATTCATTGTCAGACTCGTTGAATGTCTGCATAGTGATTGTTTACAACTGATTAACACCTAGAGTTGGCTTTCAACAACATAAAGGGGAAAGTTTGCTGTGTGGCACAGTGGAAAAAATTGTATTTGTTGATAATTTTGGCTGTTGTCTGGATAACATCTTTCATTGTGGGAATTTGTTAGGAAATCCAGATGATAATCACATTGGTGTTTTCTGTGTATTTTACTATTCTACTTTTCAGGTTTGTTCAGACTTGTGTCCTCCATGTTTTTGTTAAAGCAATACCATTAATCTCAAACCCATAGAGATACCATTGTGTTGCAGGTGTATTATGAGAACATACTGCATGACTTCACTTTTCAATTCAGGCTGTATCTTATCTCTGGGAGACATCTGCAGGAATCTTCATGGGGATTGGCTGTATCTAAGAAAGTCTTTCTGATTTCAGCAGCTTAGAATGAAAATACCACGATGATTCAGCACTTTTAGCACACAACAGAGGTTAACGAAAACAGAGTTTTTAAGTTTTAGAATGTAGCCAATATTTTCAGGAAAAATGTGCCCAATAAATTTGCAAGAAACACTGTTGTGCATGACATCCCAAATTTTTCGGCAACTCGGTAACTGTCAAAGGATTTATGCTGTGGGTGTTTTGCTTTTCTTTTGGCTTTATGGAAACACCAAATCAAAAAGCCACCCACACGGCAGCCACACGGGGATTACATCATATACAGCAGAGTGCTCTAATGTCGATCAATTTAATGGCCCTATATAAAACAAAACCAGGGCATTTTCATCACTTCATCACAGCCAGGACAGAATGTGAAAACAGGTCATGTCCTGGCAAAACAGGACTTTTGACCACCCTAAACTAATACAAATGACAGAATATATTAACCTTTTTTTCAGCTTGAAGATTATAAGAGGGCCCTTGAAAAAAAGTTCTCTCCTGGTTAAAAAAAAAACATCGAGAACCCCTGCAGAGTACAGTTTCATATTAAAATGTTGCTTAACATGGGTGTCATGGAGCTTCAGCTACTGTATAGTTCAGATTTTTAAGCAGTGTTTTTTTTAATTATTATCCACAAAAAATTGGATAACATGTGATAATTTAAGGTTTTGTTCTTGAACAAAAATGATGTAACCGTAAAGCCTTTGGATAAATGGCAGAGGACCACGTTTGTCCTGGCTCTTTTTTGAGGACATACTGGAAAGGGAGGAGAAAGAAGGCATGTTCTTGTTGGGATTTTTAAAGGAAAGTATAATAATTCTTTAGGAATTTACATGAATCACCACCTTTAATTCATCAGTGAGACCATGGATTAGATTCAGTTGGCATCCTAGTGATCCTGCAAGGGATCCATTACAAGGGAATAGAAATGGCATTTTACCATGAGTGATGGCTGTAAGCTTAAAGACCTAAGAACTATTCAGCAACACTGAAGCTGAAAAGCTGAAGGAGAAAGAAGACACTGTGTGATGGCCACAGCAGTGGCATGGAAATGCCAACACATTGTTATTGCACTGCATGCTGTGACAAAGAGGACGGTGTCAAAACAAAACAAAAAATTGTGTGTGTGTGTGTGTGCAATGCAGTCAATTGTGTCAGGACATTGCTGCAAATCACCTTTGCCTGATGGAATGTTCTCCCAGTTTATTCAGGAGCAATTATTCTCAGCCAATGCGATTTGATTTGTTGAAAATAAAAAATGACCTCTGAGCAGTTTACAAAAGAAATTCTGCATTGATGGCAAATGAGCAACTCTGATAATACACAGCCCCAAGGGGATACAGATAATGTATGAGATTTTTCGTATTAAAAACCCTCAATAAAAGATGAAGTCAGTCATCATCTATACATACATTTATTTTATATAAAAGAAAAAAATGGTTGTATTTATTAACAGTTATAAACATCACTGGAAAACGACAGTGTCCAACATGGCAGCAAGACACTGGACAATGTTAGATGTCATTAACACGTCTACGTGCTCTTCCAGGTGCCTCTTGGGATCCTACGGGAGAGAGACAAAGATGTCATTCACTACTAAACAATATATATATATATATAAATTAAAAAATAAAAAGCGAGGATCTGCTGTAATACAATTGTCTTAAATGATCATATAAAGTGGAATGATCTATTACCGTAGGGGAAAACTAAGAACAAAATGTTACCTGTTTGCCAACGTTCTTGATTGCCAGCTGTTCTGGTGTCATTTTGTCTTCTTCTTCAACAGCCTGAGCAGGGAAAGGGGAAGTTTTACCAGCTTTTTGAGTCATCCCAAACTTCTTTCAGGGCTCACTTCCAAATGTGCAAACCTCATTATCTAAAACTTTGGCATCGTTTGAAACGAAAATACAACATTCTAACTACATTTATAGGTCAGAAAAGAGGAAGAGGCATAATAGGTCCCCTTTAAATTCCTTCCTAATATTTGTATTTTATATGAAGTATTTAATTTTATTCTTATCTGCCTATTAATCAAAGAAAAAGAAAGCCTATTACCTTGTTGTAGTTCTTCGCTAGTTCCAGCATTTCCTTGACAATGGTTTCATTCAGTTTGCAGTGCTCGCTGTAATCCTGAAGGGTGAGACCTTCCATCCAACTCTTTTTATGCAAGTTCAGCAGCATCTATAGGAAAGCCAGTCAGTTTTTTTTCCTGTCGTGTGGATGAAGATTTTTTTCGCCAATAATGTACCAGAGTGGGATAAATGCGTGTATCTAAAAACATCCATGTTTGTGTGGACATGGCCAAGGGTCATACCTTTTGCTCCAACTCATTTTTCCTGTAATTAATGGTGATTGAGTAGTAGTGTCTGTTCAGTCCATGAATCAGAGCCTGAATATCAGGGAAATGAGAAGTACATATATAACTGGAAATACATGACAAATAATAGAATTAATATTTTATTCACTCACTAATAATCAACCAACAAAAAAATAAAGTAAATGTTTGTTTAAGGTCATGACTCCTTCAGGTCATGGTCACTTGTTAAACTGTGTTAAATTCCGATGGAGTCTTTGTATACCTAACACAATTATTGGGCTATTATGATGGAATTAGTCTTGTGTTACCTGGATTGAGGGTTTGTTCAGATGGCCCAGATTTGATGTTGTTTGTCTTGGTTCATGACCCAGCACCATCATATTGGCATTGATCAGTCTGAAGGCATCAATGACAACCTGAAAAGGAATTTGTGCGGCTTTTTATATGGTTCAAAATAAGAGTGCTGTCGTATAATGCTTCAACGCATCCCCACCTTTCCTTTGACACTCTGAATGGGATCCACCACCACTGCAACAGCTCTCTCTGACAGCGCCTCAAAGCTCTGCTGGGTGTTGATGTCCACCCCAGATAACCAGCAGCCAAAACCAGGGTGACTGTGGTACCAACCCACCACCATCTCGGGCCTGATGAGCAGTGGACAGCCATGTGTACAGCTAAATAACTAATAACCCCAACCGGAATTTAGCAACATCCCTGCTCAATTATGAGTTTATGATACTATTACACTATATCAGTGCATGTGAACACTGAACAGATGTCTTACCTGCCGGTCTGCTTGAGCATGTCCAACATCTTAGCTTGGAATACAGGATCCACTGCCTCCACACTCACGCCCTGTGTGCCAAAACATAGTTGAATGTTTAATTCATCACCACACATTGACATCGTAAATACAGCAAAAACTCTAAAGTTCAACTCAAGAGACATCAACAAAGCTTGCGAGTCCTCAGCAAGCATTATCAATGTATTAACTCGTAACTGTGTTTTTTTGTACTGCTTATACTATGTGACTCTTATTCCAAGAGATGGATCTGCCTCAACAAGTGGTGTTAAGAGAAGGATAAGAATGTACACTAGTAGTTACACAATGGAAAACAGCATGACTCGAGCATCACCACTTTTGTTTTTACATTTTACTATTAAAAGTAGCTCTTTTACACTTGCTTGACGTGAGGTACATAATATCACCTTCACGTGACACCTTTATTGTAGGTTTATTAAAACAGTGTTTTATTGTCTGAACATTTCACTATTTCAGTGGTGCATTTTTGTCTTTAATAGTTGTACAGTTTGATTTAAAACCAACATTGTAAATTACAGTTGTCCCTTGCGGCTTCATTTTATCATGGTTTTTCATACATCCATTAATAAATTATGCTGAATACGGCCCATTATTTATTTAAAATTTAGGAATTTACGCAAACTAAATTTTTGCCCAAATAAAGCATTTTCAAGCATAAAATTGCTAAATTAACTATTATTAAAAATACAAGGCATCATTTGTGAATGTAGTCACATTCACATTGGTCACTAGGTGTCAGTAAGTGCTCTCTAAGACAAGCACCAGAATTTATTGAAGGTTTAAATGATCACACTACAGGAAATTTAAAATAATAATTGATATTATAATAATATTCCATTGATAAATGAGAGATCCTACTTGGTGAAAATTCACTGTTCATTGTTGTATTTTGAAAGATTTGTGGTGGCATAAATTGCACATTATTTCTATTTCTAATATTTCCCAAGTGTAAACCTGTCTAAAAATAGTAACAAATCACAGGTTGATCAGCTTCCCATTATGGATTGTGTTCCTATGTACTTAGTGTAGTACTATAAATACATACGGTTCCAGACTGGGGCATGGCAAACACATCGATAACTCGCACTGTGTAGTCATCAACAAATTCTCCCAGCATCAATCCCATGACTTCCATTGGAACACCTGCACGTCCATGCTTCAACATCTAAACATTAAAGAACAGTGGTCACAGAACAGTATATAACATTGTTAAAATAAGTTCAGATGTAGGTGGCACGCACCTTGAGCAGTGCCAAAGATGAAATATAGACTTGCTCCGCTGTGTCCACAGCTGGTGCATCTGTTGGGGGGCCCTGAGCAAAGTAGATTTTCATAAGTCAATTATAACATTTCTTGAAACTATGAGTACAACTTTGATACCTGGCCAAGCCCTGGCATTCCACCTCCAAGTCTCAACAGACGGTCCATGTCAGGATCTGTTACACAATACACATTCAGGTGTAAAAATACTTTAAGTAGATCATGAACACCACTTGACAAAATAGGTAGTATGCCTCAAATAAGGCTTCACCACTATAATGTGTTATATGCTAATGGCATGTTTGATTATGGAAAAAGTATAGTTTTCTCATGTTAGCATGGGAGCGCTAGTATAATCAATTATAAGTGAATACTTTGTCTTTGTTAAGGAACAACATTTATAGAACACTATTATAGAATCTTAATATTTAACATAATATTTGCCGGTTAGCATTACTTAGCATGATTTGGCAAATCTAACCGCACTTCACAACGGTATGCGGACAACCACAGATTACGACTGAAACATTCAAATCGAAATATATGAGCTATGTTAAATATTATATATGTATACGGTTCAATCGCTACCCCGTATAAAGTATCAAGTAACGCTATCATCCACACCGTTTACGGTAGCGTTCTGTTAGCATGCTCATCAGGCTAGCCTCTGCCATCTCGCAAAAGCGACAAATGACTTACAGATTCCAATTGCACCAAATTTAATGAATGCGCATATTCGTATATATGAACTCGCTTTATTTACCTTTTGGTTGTCAGCTTTGAGAGATAACAGACCGCCTTAATGCAGAAAAGCTAATCAGCTCGACTGCCTACAATGAATCAGCCAGAATGTTTTAGACAGAACTGCTTCCGTCGCAAAAATGACGTCACATATCACCTTCTTGTAATTGCAAAGATCAGACACACAAGGGCGCTACATTCATTTTTGGTTAGTAATGCCCTAACATCCCAATATGCAATATTGTCGTATGCACGGTGGGGCGCTGGAGGAATGACATTCTCTGGATAACTTTAAGGACATGTAGGATGGTGGTTTGCTGGTACCACTGTTTTCATATTTCTGCAACATTAGAAACATTTTCCATCCATTTATTCATTTTCACAAGGATGGTGGGTGAACTGGGGCCTATTTCACCTGGCATTAGGAGGTAGATGGTGTACGCCCCACACTCAAAAAATAAATGTTTAGCCTCAACAAAAAAAATCTACGCAACAATTTCCATTAGTCTTTCTTATGTTTAAGTTATGACAACTTAATTTAAAATTGCTTTGAACCAACAAACAATATTAGCTTTTCCTCTTCCCTCAAAGCTCATTTTAAATAATGCTTACTGAATAATTGTTTTCATAGGGACAAGTTTTTAAGTTCGTAACTCAAAGAAATATGTTAAGTCAACTGACTTAATCATTTTATTCAGAGTAGTTTAATTTGTTGTCTACTTAATTATAATAACAATGCGCATAGCTTTTTAAGTAGCAGTAACTATATATTTATATGTGTGTGTGTGTGTGTGTATTATGTTACCAAGCTAATTTTATTAAGTCATGGCAACTTGAATTTTGTTTTAAGCTCACCAACAATAAAATTTGAGTGTACATGACATGCTAAATTAAGTTCATGTAATAGCCAACATTATTATTTGAACAGAACTTCAAAAATAAAGTTAGCAACTTGGAAAGTTTATCTAAATCAATTAATTACATTTTTTACATTGCATTTATGTGTTAAATCAAGTGGTGTCAACAGATACTCTGAATTACTTTTTAGAGTGCAGACTGGTCACCAATTAACTGGTCATGATGAAAAATGCAAAAACAAATAATAACATAAAATAAAGTATTTATACTTTTCTATTGAACTATATTATAAATATAGTCTATGTGTATGATTCCAGTCGATTTTAACATTTCCTTAAGTAAAAAATTGTTAAATTTGGCTTCTCAGCTTACTGGCCAAGGACTAAATGGATAATGAGTTGGTTCATGGTGTCTGCCAGTTTCTGTTTGTCAGCATGTAATATAGTGTTGCAGAAACATTTATTATACACCATGACTTCCTACAGTCTTTATGATGTATTTAATAGAAGTGTGACATCATGATCGTCACACAATAAAATGCATAGAAATGTCATACGGGATGCACTTGCAGCACCTTTCATCCTGAAGGGTTCAGGCTTGCGTGAGCTGGAAGGTGCTTGTCACTGCCGTCTTTGCACAGAGGAAAGGGTCCAACAATTTTGTTTTTTGTTTTTCTTTTTGACAGTGCTAATTAAAAGAAATTTAAATGCATTCAATTTATTGAATTAATTTGACTCTCAAGATGGAGGAATATATACTTGTATATACTTCTACTTGTATATCCTATACACTCACCAGGAGGTCATCAAACTTTTACAACTAAGTATAAGAAATGTTCCTGGAGAAGGAAAGGCTGCACATATATTATATATATGGGATGCGTGGCAATAGTGTTTTAAACCCTTGTCCAATAGGCCAAATTAAATGTTAAAGAAGGCATGTGTCTGCATTGATATGGTATTGGAGCAAAGGGTTAAATATTCTTGCAGTCCAAAAACATGAATGTTAGGTTATTGGAAGACTTGAAATTCCTTGTGTGTTTTTTTTTCTAAGTGAACTAAGACTAAAAATTGCCACAATGTTTGCAGGGTTTCTCATATTTCAAAATGCAAGCACTACAGTACACCCAGAGGAGTCGCAAATCCCTAAACCAAACCACATAAGCAGCAAGATTGTTAAAAAGCTTCACTGTTTCCTTTTGCTCTTGTCAAATAGTTAAATTCCAGCAGAGCAGCTCCCACAATCCACCCAGCGGCGTCACTGCCAAACAGTCCTACCAGACAGGTCTGCTGGCAAGCTGAGGTCTTGGCTGGGGCCTGAATTCCTTGCTTATGCTGAGCATGATGAAGAACTCATCCACATTCCACAGTCCCTCCCTCTCCACACCCATGGGACCTCCTGCTCAACATGCAGTATAGGGCCCGCCAGGATGTGCTTCCTTGAGATAGGATTTACTACTCTCAACACCACAATGACCTACTGGCATTAATATATATATATATGTATATATATCTATGCATATACATATATCTATAAATATAATCTATAAATATATATATATATATATATAAGACAAACAATACCCTAATGTGTGCTGGTTGCTACTATTGTCTTCTTTATTTATATTGAAGTGACAGGTGTTCGGCATACATTGATCAGGGTCAAGACAAAGCAGGAAACAAGCAAAGTGTTTGCTGAATCATTATTGCTGACTGGGTCACCTCATTCATTTCAGCTCTGCACTGGATTGGTGGACAGTTTGCCATTTATTCAGCTCAAAATCTATTCATGTCATTCCTAAACAGAAAAAAACGCTTCACAAACGTTTGGATAAATCACATAAATACCTCAAATCAATTGACCTATATTGGTTATAGCTCCCATTTGAGCAAATTTAAAAGCAGAACAAAGGAGAAAGGCATGACATCAACGTATTTTATGTGTAAAATAAGCACATGAAAAACCTTTGATGGGGATCCTCTTCTGTCACTAAATCAGCAGCTGTGGTTCATAACAAGCACGGGGAATGTTCAGAACAAAGACTGCTGCAGTTGATTATTCGATTTGGGATGACTGGAGCTTGTAACTTGACACCAGTACGAAGCAGTAATCCCACCAGCAAGCAGAGAGAAGGCAGAGAAATGTGATGCTTTGAAAGCTTGCCTACAAACAGAAGAGATTTGGATTTGGTTCGAAATCTCTAGCAGTACCTTTCAGAATGTACATCCTGTAGGTATGTATGGATGTGAATATGATGGACAATAGTGTATTAAATAGTGCAGCGTATATTTTGTCACATGATTGCATTCTCCACATGTCATGTTTAATGGAAGGTCATCTCATTGACAAAAATAAGTCTAACATTGGAGTTTATGAGATTTAAATAAAAACAATAATATAAAGACACAGGCTCACATAGAAAAGAGGTGGTTTAAAATGACTTTGGATTGATTGGGATTGGGGCACTGTGTACTGAGGTCGGTATTTCCCCCCCCCAGGTGAAACGCCTAAGAGCTTTGTTGGGCCAAGCCGATGGTCATAAAGGGTCAAACAGAGGAAAACACCAATGTCCTTTCCCAGCATCAATACTAAACATCTTGAAATCAATACTGAAGACCTGAACTGCAGTGTGTCATTATTTTACTTATTAGAGTGACCATTTTTGATACAATGCATGCTATGGTATGGTTTATTTGTTTGAGAACTCATTAATCCTATACCTCTTTCTCCATGTTTATCTTTTACACGTTGACACCTGCAATATTTTGTTTGCTTGCAATTTTGTCAGGAGTTTAATGTCACTGTTTTCTAATTGAGATATGATATTTTTTGTCGTATTCACAGTGAGGAAACAAGTTTCCCTGTACAATGACATTGTCACTTTATTTTCCAACAGTTGGTAAATATATAGGCCATATAGTAAAAAAATAAAATAAACTAAGAATAACTGATAAATATAAGCAATTAATAATAATAAAGTGAACAGTGCAAAAATATAGACCATGTGCCCAAATTATTTGTGCAGTGATAAGAGATGTGTGTGCAAACATAAAATATGCAACTGCAGTAGCAGGTGTTTTAAAAATGGTAGTTTTAGAATAAACAACAACCAAAGGGAAAAAAGGAGAATGTGTATCAATAAATATATATAGCTTATTTGGAGAGGAAGGAAAGAAAACAAGAAGAAAAAGCCAAGCCAAGAACAACAAAACATGTACATTTGTATGAATATGCTGTCACAGTCACGTCAACAACTGCTGTCTAAAGTTATTGTTGAATAGATGCTAAGTTTACATTTTTATTTTGTCGTAAAAGAGCACATCAACCAACCAGGCAAATGTACTGATGCAGATGGTTCGTTTTCTTGATGCTAAATAGTGTGTATGTGAAACATACAGAATAGGTCATATCTGACAAGATGGTGTGTATGTGTTATTATCAAGATGTGCAAATTCATTGTGGTTGTGCTTAGCTGTTTTGTAGGGGGGGAAGTGTGACCTCCAGCCCAGGCCAGTGCCTGCTTATATTTCATTACATCCTGATTCTCTGACATGTAGTGTGTGTGGGATGGGGGGAAGGGTAGGAAGAGGAAGCGTGTGTGTGTGTGTGTGTGTGTGTGGTTGGAGGAGGTGGGGGTGAAAAATGCTTGGTATGTGCGGACGACAACATCATGAAAGGCGTCGAGTGTGTCGAACACTTCGAAATTAAACCTGGAATCATTTCTTATTCTCTAATAACGGATCCATGGATCTCATACGACGACGTGCGATACACGACGAGGAAGAAACGTCAAATTTGAGCGTTTCATTGGGGGAACCACGCAGTCGATTGACGCCAAACACCCCCCCAGATGAGAGGAATGGTTTGCTCCGTAGTAGGTGGGACTGGCGAACGGTCTGCACCAGGACGTCGTAGATCAATGAACCGGACCGGAGGCTCGCTCGATCGTCCAAGTGACTGGATAGATGTGTCACTACCTATGCAAGAGAGAGGGCACACTGGCTTCATTTAACATAAACCGCCCGCTCATGATGCCGATGTTTTAAACAGACTGTTTTTTTTAGCCTACATACCCGCTTCCGACTTCTTCCGTGGATCTGCGATCTTGTCAGGAAATAAAATATCTATAACCTCCAGGATGATCTTTGCTAACACAGGCAACCCGCTGAAAACTGCCAATCGCAAGCAGGTAGGTCTTTTTTTTTTTAAATTTCCCATTTCTACTCCCCCACCCACCCCCCCTCACCACCACCAGCTCCACCACTTTTCAATTAACAGCAGCCATACATGACATTGGGAAGCCCTTCCTGGCTTTCCTTTTTGTAATATTACACGAACAGCGCCGAAGATGGAGTGATTCCATATGATCCTGTGATCAGGCAGGATGGAGATGAAAACAGCTGCCGAGCCCATCCAGAGGCTTTAATTGTTGTGTCATATATAACCTTGTTTGGCCAGCAGCTCTGCTCAACATGCACCACGGTTATTGTAGTCCTCGATGCATTCTGCCTCAAACGTGATCATGGCCGTATCCTTCATTTTGACCTTTCAGGTGAACAGAAAGGGGGGGAAAAGGAGGGCCTCTATGCTTTCAGTCACGCCTTCTGATTGAGATGGAAGATTGATGATGAAGGGTGCAGGAGCAGAGTTTTTTTTTTTTTTTTACGGCGGCTTGTGATTGAAATATGAGCACAGCTTCAGATTGATTGAATTATTCCAGCACATTCCGATTCCATCCATATTAATCAATCAAACCATGGTGATGTGATTGTGCTGGGAAACAGCGAAGGTGATTTTTTTTTTGTCTCATTGATGCTGTTCTCTTGTGGTCCCATGAGCCTTTGATGCTCCCCAAAAATTAGTGGAGTAGTAATTGCATACCAACAAAAAAAAAGACCTTTACTTGGAGGCCTAGCAGATGTTCCCACCACAGTGAAACATTCTGTAAAAGTGTCCTCCATGAAAATTCAAGCATCACATGACTGGGTAAGAGTATGTCAGTGTTTGAGGTTGGCATGACTGTGGTGGTATCCATGGCTTTGGGTCTCTGAGTGAATTGTCCTTGGTTACAGACAGATGGCATGATGCTGCCATGCTTTGTGTTTGAACAGATCTGGAGAGGGTTTGGGTTGGCTGGGAGCTATTTTAATGGATGAGTAAGGGGAAGGAAATGCTTTGCAGGGCTGTGCTGCATGATTTGGCTCACAAGAATGAAAAACAAGTAAGGTATCATAGAGGAACATTACTGCTCATGAACCACTATTTCTCATCCGGTATGAAATATCTTGATGTTGACTCCATTGTATAACAAAATATTGAGAAGTTATTGAAGCTTTTTGAAGTTAAAACTGCTGAAAAACACGAGACATTAATGTGGAATGTGTGCAGAGGTTTATAGTTTTTTTTTTCTATTCTGTCCGATGATTTTAATCCTCCCAGAAGAGAATTCATTGCGATAACAGTTGACCAGGGGGTTTAAATTTGATTATGTGCATCCTATACACGCTCTAATCTAACAGTAGCCCTCCTGTGTGCAGTCGTACCCCATGACTCCGTCCAGTCCCAGCAGCAGCAGCAACAGCAGCAGCACAGGCCTGGAGCAGCTCAGCAAAACCAACCTGTACATCCGTGGTCTGCCTCCTGCCACCACAGACCTGGACCTGGTCAAACTGTGTCACCAGTGAGTGCAATTATGTATACCGTGTGTGTGTGTGGACGGGGGTGTCAACCGTAAAAGCTAGATTGCGGGGCTGTGGCCTCACATAATAATGTCGTTTCTTACAGATTTATAGAGTTCTATCTCTGACCTCCATTGCTGCAACCCTGGATCTTCTAATCGATTTAGCTGTCAAGGTTTTAAATTAATTGCACACACTTTTTTTATATGTGCATCTATTTACTGTGCAGATGTGAATATATCGAAAAATATGTCAGATATGTCCAATAATTCAACAATGGAAATTATTGTTGTTGCATCACAATATGGACAAATGGATTGTGATGAGCAAAAATGTAATAAATATGAAGTTGGTCCTTTTGTGCAACTATAACAGCTTTCAAGGGGTCACTGAGGACTCGGGTTCTTCCACACCAAACTCATCTAACCTTGCCTTTATGAGCCTTGCTTTATGCACTTGGACACAGTCATGCTGAAACAGAAGAGGGCCTTCCCCAAACTCATTCATTCATTTTCTACCGCTTTTTCCTCACGAGCTGTCTTCGGGCGAAAGGCGTGGTACACCCTGGACTGGTCGCCAGCCAATCACAGGGCACATATAGACAAACAACCATTTACACTCACACGTCATACTTATGGACAATTTGGAGTCGCCAATTAACCTAGCATGGTTTTGGAATGTGGGAGGAAACCGGAGTACCCAGAGAAAACCCACGCATGCACGGGGAGAACATGCAAACTCACACAGACATGGCCGAGGGTGGAATCGAACCCTGGTCTTCTAGCTGTGAGGTCTGCGCGCTAACCACAAGACCGCCGTGCCCCTTCCCCAAACTGTTACCATAAAATAGGAAGCATACATTTGCCCAAAATGTCTAAAAAAATTAAAAAGAGCATTTCACTTGCAATAACACCCTTTTACTTGACAATTTGTGACGTTTCTTGTTCTCTTGGCAGATTATTTTGTACATAATACCGTCACCACTTGATAGCATATCTTACCAATAATGGTTTCTGAGAACAGGTTATACAATTAAATGTTTATTCTTCCCAATTGTGAGTTAAATACATTTGTCTCCCGGCCCAAAAAGGGGAGTGGCATTAATGGCTGTCTCTTACTCACATCTCATGCACAGCCACAGTCTAAGAGAAACTCATTTCACCTTTTAACTGCCTGTGTGAGTGTTGCGTGTAGTGTGGCTTGCATGCTCTGAGCAGGAAGACGGTGGGAGATGGTACATTTGAACGCTAGCACTCCCATTGCAATACCCAACCATGACAGGCAGCATCACTAAATAATATAACTGAGATACATAAACAAATTGGTCCAACATAGATGGGCCTGGTAAGAAACATGTCTTTCTACTATGAAATAAGTATTTTGGACCTTAAGTTCAGATATTTAACTAAATGTAGGTCAGTTCTTGTGGTTTTGGTTAGGTCAGCAGAGAGAGCCTTACTGGTATTGACTGCACACCACTGATAAATGGTCTCACTCAACCTCCATCCATCCATCCATTTTCTGTACTGCTTTTCCTCACAAGGGTTGCGGTCATGCTGGAGCCTATCCCAGCTGTTTTCGGGTGCGAGGCGGGTACACCCTGGACTGGTCGCCAGCCAATCACAGGGCACATATAGACAAACAACCATTCACACTCACATTCATACCTATGGGTAATTTGGATAATGGATAATACTACTGTAGTTATTGTTTCTTTAAAATATTGTACACATGAGGCAGCAATTAAGCGATTGTCTGACAACAGATGTACCACGACTTTCAGTTTTATTTTCTGTCTTAGTTTTTCACTTTCATTTTGAGCAACTTCAGTATCGTTCCTTCACAAAAAGATGCTGCAATTGTATTGTAATAATTGCTCAATACAAAAAATTGAGCCATACTGTACACATATTGGGAAAATAAATCTATAATTTTTTTTCCTAATTTTTTCACACAGAAAACAAAGAAAAAAAGGAAGGACAAATGAAATGGATAAATAAACAAGTAACTTAACTTTTACCTTCATTGAAGACTTTTTGATGAGCATTGTGATGAGTGCAGGGAGGATGGGCAGGGAATGGAAGAACCAATCAGTGAGTTATGTGTGGAAGTACGTATGTACTGTACGTGTGTGTATGTATACATGTACAGGTATCATTGTACTGAATATACATGCATGTATGTACATGCACAAATTGTCATTGAGACTGTATGAAAGGTGAGGGACTGCTTCCTACCACCCAGCAAGCTCCGGCCCACACAGCCAGCACCAAGTAGGCCCCACGGATCCAACCCCCATGCCCCTAAATATAATCATACATGCACACACACACACCAACACCATGGTCACTCACCTGACACCTGGAAGCCATATTGTGGCACACTTCTTTGCGTTCTATGACAAAGAACACACACATACAGTAAAGATGATTAATGGTTTTCCTGGCCAGAATTTGTCTACTGTGTCCCAAATCTAAAAGAAGCACGATCCATTCTTCACAGAGACAGAGTCACCAACATGTGGATGCTTTGTTTTGGTACTCTATTTTTTGTTTATTCTGATTAATTTGTTACGCACACTGTTCAGCCGTATGATAAGACGGAATTGGTATTTAAAGTACAACATAAAGCATACTAGTCTACAGGATACTTGATCCCACGGGCCATTGTCCATGTGGCTAGTTAGTGTGGTGGACACCATAATTAGCTGAGTTTGGTCTCCTCTGTGAGTCTTTCCCCACAAGCATATGGAGAGAGGCATTCAGCCATGTAACCAGCAGCAGCTGTTTGTGTCCTTTTCGCTTGTTTTGTTCGTGTTCCCGATGGTGTTTGCCAGCACAAAGCAGAAATGAAAGCGCTTTTTCGAAGCAACAAGGTCTGAATGGTGATGTCAGCTCGCCAGTCAGTCTGTTTGGTTGTGTGTGTGTGTGTGTGTGTGTCCGTGTATATGTTTGTGTCAGTGTGCAGTGGGGGTCACATTTAAAGGTGTAAGGTTGTGATTTGTGGTACTAAAAATATGAGGAATGGAGCGCCCGACCAAGGTTGGAACCAACTTACACTTCCTGATTTTTGAGCCTCAGTTACCTTTTATTGTTTTACTGAAGTACGGAAGTACACGAATAGAAGTTAATATTCTGCAAAGAGATGTACGGTCTTTTAATTGATACAAATAGCATATCCAAGTATGAGTTTCACTATATCATTTGAATATTACATTCCCAGGTATGGCAAGATTCAGTCAGCAAAGGCGATTTTGGACAAGACCACCAACAAATGTAAAGGTCAGTATAGTTATTTAGTGTTTTATTTAGATTTTTTCATTCATTTTCTACTGCTTATCCTCACAAGGGTCATGGTGGGGTACTTGAGCCCAGCTCAGCTGTCTTCGGGCGAGAGTGGGGGTACAACCTGGACTGGTCGCCAGCCAATCACAGGGCACATATAGACAAACAACCATTCACACTCACATTCATACCTATGGACAATTTGGAGTCGCCAATTAACCTAGCATGTTTTTGGAATGTGGGAGGAAACCGGAGTACCTGGAGAAAACCCACACATGCACGGGGAGAACTTGCAAACTCTGCACAGAGATGGCTGAGGCTGGAATCGAACTCGGATCTTTTAGCTTTGTGGCCTGCGCGTTAACCACTCAACTGCTGTGCAGCATATTTAGATATTTTGTTTAAAAAAAAAAGTCTCGTCTGTTCCCTCTAAAGTGTCAGTAAGAGGTCTCACTCACTCTATGCATTGGTTTCAGCACCTGGCTGCGTTTGTTCCACAGAACAACGGCACAAACGGACTGAGCCCTTTTCTCAGACATACAGTCTCTTTGGAGGCAGGGCTGCGCGCATACACAAACTGCAGAAGAGTTTAACATTGTAGAAATTATATTAGTAGATTGCAACATATTAGCATATATTTTTTTAATTGTACTTTTTTTTTTTAAGTAATGTTAAAGTCTTGTATGGTTGTCACGGGCCCCATCCCCTGTATTGTTTTGTCTCGTTAACTGAGAGTCTCGTGACACCCCTGTTATTTAGTCCTAGACGTTAGTTGTTCTCTAACATTGAAACAATTACATACCATAGTTTCCTGTGTTTGTAATTGATTCCAAGTAGTAGTGTGTTGACATTCAGGAGGTATTATACCATTGTGTTTGCATACAAAAGTCAATTCTTTTAGATTGTATGATCTATACTGTAGATACACATGCTACTTTTTTTTTATAGCTAATTAACTTAAATGCACACAGCCACATGAGTCTTATAGTCATTTGAACAAAAACTGTAAAAAGGTTGATGTCTCTTTGTGTCAGTGACCAAGTTGTGGCATGGCAACAGTGCTGAAAGGGCATAGTAAAACATCACTAGCATCACTAACCCCACTGTTGTAATACTGTATGTGATATACTACACTATATCAAACAATGCTAGAATAAAAAATAAAACCAATTTGTCAGTCTGCAGGTGGATTTTCTTGTTATACAAATGTATGACTGCGTATTTAGTTAGTAAGTTATTCATACCTGTTTTCAAAGGCAAACAAAAGGTTTGGTCTTGCAAGAGTAATTCAGAAAGTAAAGCTTCTTCATGCACATATCGATAGCTCTTGCCAAATACTGCACCTTTTTAAGTTTAAGTTGTCCGTTCATGTAAATGACTCCTCTGCCAACTACAGGTTACGGCTTTGTGGACTTCGACAGCCCAGCGGCTGCTTTGAAGGCCGTGCATGCTCTGAAAACCAGCGGCATTCAAGCCCAGATGGCCAAGGTGAGGAGTTTGGTGTGTGTTTATGCATGCGTGTGTATTGTATGGATGTGTGTTTGTGTTACGTCTCCACAAGGTTGTTCTTCCTCAAAGAATGTGTGCGCTACATGCTGCAAAATGACACAAGACTGGTCACATGACCTCAGCTGACAAGCTGTTCTTACAGTGACCTCATTTACTTTTACTGGAGAACCAGATGTCGTGTCTCTCTTTGCCAAGTAACCTGTCAGTCATGTCGCATACCAAACCACCGGCTCACTCACACCACCCTTATTCATCCATGCTGTATGCAGTACATAAGATATTGTAGGGCAACACAATTCCTCTCTTATGAACTTATCCTATACTAAACTCTTTTGGGTCATGTTTTAGCTTCTGTGTATTTAACAATGTACATCAGCGGTCTCAAAAACGCGGCCCGTGGGCCAAATGTGGCCCGCAGGACACTAGTTTGAGGCCCCCGCCTTGATATGAAAGTCTAATGTTAGTGCGGCCCGCGCAAGTTTGATATGGATGCTGTATGGTATCATGTACCCAGAAAAAATTATTACGTTTGATTAATGTTCATGTTAAAGGTTAAATAACTGTTAATAGTTATCCTCCCTATCCGTGTGGAAGTGGTAAGTTTTTGGCTTTTTAAGTTTAAAGGAAAAAGCTTGGAGGCTACCGTTTAGGTCGCTAGCTCTCTAGTTTGCGAGTTAGCATGTGTCTCAAGACCCTGCAGTTGCGCAATATGTTGTAAATAAAAAGAGTATAAATGTGACTATAGTCGTGTTTTGTCACGTCTACAGGGCTCTAATAATGCTTTGTTCATTTTAATCTGAAAAAAAAATAATTTGTCTACCCACCAACTATATGTGGTTGCCGTTTTATTATCATCATTATATTTATTTATTACTGATTGATTGATTTTCTTTGATTGATGTTTTATTTATTATTATTATTTTGTGCATAAAAATACAAATTAAGATATTTGAGAACAGTGGAATGTTTTATCAGAGCTTTTATTGTAGAAAATTGGAACCAAAGCACTGAAAAAGTTTGTATATTTTTCTGTTTTTAATAAATGCGTTTTTTTTGGGGGGGGGGGACCTGATACGGCCCAGTCTCACCCAGACCCTAGCTCCAAGTAAATTGAGTTTGAGACCCCTGATGTACAGTATTTTAATTGGGTGGAAGGCATGTTTTTATGTAATCACAAGTATTCAAACACATTATTATCAATGACTATAAGTGTTGTCACATCCTGTTGCAAGAGTATAGGTGCATAATTAAATCCGTGAATCATCCGTGGTTGTTTTTTTCTGTCTCATAAGTGATTTTGTCACATTTCTGTCAGCCACTTCCTCAGCCCAGAATGTGTTGATGTGCTTGAATCCGCAGATAAGAGTTAATTAGTGAAAGGTTGCTCTCTGTAGACCTGCATGTAGCAGTGCTGATGAGAACAAACAGTGCCGTGTGTCGCTGTAGCTTAGCTACGCCACTCTCCCGATGTTTCTCAGGGAGGCCGACGAGGCACTGAGCTGCTGCAGTGCAGATGGATGTGTTTCTGTGTATGGTCATGTGAGTGGTGCTTATTACAGTGTATCACCAGATGTCTCTCTCTGAAGCTTAAGCTGACTGTCAAAAGACTGCAGAGAACGTTTGTTCATTTTCTCACAAAATAGAATCATGTTGCATTTAATTCAAAGAAAATATTCACACATTTTGGAATGTCATTTCACTGTATGGATCCTTCAAATACAGAATGCGCTTCCTATTCTGTATTTCGTTGAACAGCAACAGGAACAAGACCCGACAAACCTGTACATCTCCAATTTGCCTTTGTCTGTGGATGAGAAAGAGCTGGAGAACATGCTACAGCCTTTCGGCCAAGTCGTGTCCACACGTATCCTCCGAGACTACGGCGGAAACAGCCGAGGCGTGGGCTTCGCCAGGTCAGTCACAGGGGACCCAATGAATCTATTTCCAAATACACTAATATTTTTCTTTGATATGAAAAAAATGAAACTACAGTAAATCTTTTTTATGACTAACAGTTGACAATTTAAGAAAGAAACAAATCTGCAAGGGGAAATGTACAAAAATAAAAACACCTAAATTCAGTTGACCGCTTTATTTTCCACAAAAGGAAAAATAAACTGTATTTTAACAGGGGTTGGCGTAGAGAGATACATACAGTACATAGGTACATAGAGTAGGTATATAATAAAAATAATATTGTTAAAACAGATATAACACATTACAAAATTGTAGTCAAATTCATGACTAGTTGAAGCCAGCCATGCTATATGTGTATTTCACCTGCACATCATGTATGTCCTGTATGACATTAGACTGCTGTCAGTAATCTTTTGTAAAAGTTATGTTTGCACGGCAACATTTTGTGCTCCGCCCATGATTCAATCATTTATTGCTCAGGATTGTGGGTGAGCTGGAACCTATCCTGGTTTACTGTTGGCGATAGGTTTTATACACCCTGGACTGGTTGCATGTCAATCACAGGGCACATATACAGTAGACAACACCCATTCACGCTCATATTCACATCTGTGGACAATTTAGAACTGCTAAATAACCTAACATGCATGTTGTTGCACTGTGAGAGGATACCCGGGGAAAACCTATGTAAGCACAGAAAGAGAATGCATAGACTTCACACAGAAAAGTCATTTGTACCGGGAACCTTCTTGCTGTGAGGGAGGTGTGCTAAAGACCTGCAACACAAGGCTACCTGATCATGTTTACTTATAATAATAATACATTTTATTTGTATAGCACTTTTCAAAATACTCAAAGACACTTTACAGAAAAATGGAGTTGAATGAAAGCAAGTAAACAGACTAAAAGATACATTAAAATACAACATTAATTCGTTTGAAACATGGGTAAAAGTGCGGCACAGCACTTATGATCTTTAAAATAGTTTTCTGTGAATCTCAGGATGACAACGCAGTTATATTTTAAAAGAAAAGTGCACTTTCTTGGAATTTTGCCCATCATCCACAATCTGTATGTGAGACATGAACACGTCTGTGCATTCTGAAGATATAAAAAGAGACCATTACTGCATGTAATAGGACCCACCAAGACCACTATTATAGATGGATAGATAGATATAGGTTGGCTGTTCCTGTGACTTATACTCCAGAGCGACTTCTAAATGAAAAAACTGTTTATGTTACATAAACACTGGACAATTTTTCTGTTCATGTTTATTTTTCATGTAGCTGAATAACCATTGTGTTAGCATATCTTACACCTATTCGACCTGTTCTCTACTATTTTATTGTTAGAACTTGCCTTCCAAGAGGACGTAGTGTCTGTTTTGGTCAAGTAGTTTGTAAAATAAATTACCTGCAAAAAATGTGACTTATACTCCAGTGCGACTTGTGTATGTTTTTTTCTACCTAATGATGCATTTTTGGCCTTGTGCGACTCATACTCCGGAGCGACTTATAGTCCAGAAAATACGGTACATACTTTATTCATCTTCAAGAGAAATTCACAGATCCAGCAGCTTACAAAAATAAGGGAATGGTACTATGTAAAATAGTATAGTAAAATAAAATAAAACAAAATAAAGTACAAATGGCAAATACAGTAAAGAGCAAAAATATCAAAAATATAATAGCAAAGCAAGCAAAATATTATTATTAAAACACAGGAGATATGTCACGTTACACATATCTGTATTGGATGATTTTGCTATCAGAAATTTAGAGTTGGACAATATTGGCATTTCGGTTATCTGCAAAAAATCCAATATCGAGCATCCCTAGTTAATATGTAAAGGGAGCGTGGTGGTGCTTTTTTGAGTCTGTTTCAGAAGGCTTTATAGGCGGAATAACTCTTTCCCATTACGTCCATTCTTAGCAATGTCTTTTTAGCTGTTTTTAGAACTCACAGAAAAGAGAAAGACATTCATTATGTGTTATGTCTCACAAGATTGTGGATGATGGGCAAAATTACAGAAAAATGTTTTCCTTTAAAGATGCCCATTTGCTCCAAATTGCACTTTTTTACCCCCCAAAATATGAGATTTGTTGTTTGGTCCAAATAAAGCAAATGCCGTTAAGGGACTCACCTCTCATCCATGGCTTGTGCAAAGGTACATGCCCATAGTGTACACGCACATACACGTACACACTCGACGATTAGCACCCATGCCAGAGTGGGAGGAGGGCGGGATATTGTACATTCTACCTTGAGTGCCCCCTTTGCAGTACCTAACCATGACAGACATCACCTTTTAATATTACTTATTGCAAATAAATTGTGTGTTTTGTTTGACTTACTGATTGGCGGTTGTTGCCTTCTCTCCTCTCCCTTAAGGATGGACACAACTGAGCAGTGTAACGCAGTGATCTCACACTTCAACGGGAAATTTATCAAAATCTCCTCCGGAGCTCTGGGTAGGAAATGATGATGATGATGATGAAAGTGTTTTTGAAAACAATTTTAACCAGGTCCCTCTGCTTTTCCATCAGCTCCCTCTCAGCCCTTGTTGTGCAAGTTTGCAGACAGTCAAAGGAAGAAACATGCTCACAGTGGATTCGTTCCCAATGGACAGACAGGAGATCTCAGACTAGTATGTCTCTTTCCTATGAAGTGAAAAGTCTATTTAATAATATTTGACACTAGATAGATAAACCTACTATTAATTGCTTAAATAATCATTTGACAATATCCGCCCTGCGATTGGTTGGCGACCAGTCCAGGGTGACCGTGCCTCTTGCCTCAAGTCAGCTGGGATAGGCTCCAGCATACCCCTGCAACCTTAGTGAGGATAAGCTGCATGGAAAATGGATGGCTATATGGATTGACAATATTTGATTCAATATGTGAATTTCCTCATTGTAGAGTGCAATGACTCTTACATATGACCCCTCTTCAGCAGCTATGCATAATGGGTAAGTCACATGCACAATATGGAATTATTATAAGCGTTTTTCTATCATTCTGGAGTTTTATATTCACATGCTCTGTTACCTAGGTACTATCCATGCCCATATCCAGTGACCAACAGGATAATGGCCGTGCAGCCGACCATGTCTCCCTACATGTCCCCTGTCTCTGCTTACCAGGTAACACCAATCGTGTAATGTATCCTTGCACTTCCTCTCCATGTTGCTTCTCACATTAGGGTGGGTGTCTGGGCTATACAAGTACACAGATATGAAAAGGGCTGGAACTTTTATTAATTATATAATTCAACCAAAAATGCCCTTATTCATAGGCCCCATCCTCTCAGAACATCTGAATGGCTTTGTTTGTACAGGTATTATTGAACTGCATGCTCAACTGGTAGTGTAGTGGTACCATTAGCTAAGCTATACTATATGTTCCCCGATAACCTTAAACAACAGTATAGAAAATGTATAGATGGACTTTTTTAATGAGATAAGAATCTGATGTTGCTTGGTCTTCCGTGTTGTGACGCACAATGCCAGGTTTGAATAGTCCTCTGGCAGATGGTCTTCAGATAAAACCCTCTACTAGTCTAGTACTACACTGTTTTTCTAAGAAACATTGATATTGGTCAAGACTATTCACCCCATCTTCCCTTGGGAATCTGTTTTTTAACCAATTATCTGGTGGCTTTGCTCGGTTGTAAATGTTGGCTCATTGGTGTCTATCAAATACAACAGTGTTTGTTTGAAACTTGGGGCTGTCTTCTTTTGCACGTTGAGTATTGCCTCAAGCCTTTGCTTCAAGCATGTGACTGTTCTGTTACAATTAGTCATAATTTATGTTGTATCTCACAATGTAGAGTCCAGACTGGACTTAAAGGGGTCTATTATGCTCATTTTCCGACCCTTTTGTATTGAGTTGTGGTCTCCTATAGAGCAGCTACACACAATAACTAGCACAGAAAACTTTCTAAATCTATTCCAGCACATTATCTGAAATTTTGGCATTGTTTAACATGAGAATACATCATTCTAACTACATTTATAGGTCAGAAAAGTGGAAAAAGCACAATAGGTCACCTTTAGACGAAAGTAGGCAGGTGCATAAATTCAACCAGAAACGAGACCCTCATTGGAATCTATATGAAGCATTTATTTCTTTATTTCTTTCTCTTTATTATTATTATTATTATTGTAAATATTGATGTCATTTTTTGTTGGGGTGCACAAATTTATGCACCTGCCTACTTTGGTTTGAATAATTATTGCACACTTTCTGTAAATCCGCCATACAGCATTTATTTAATATTGGCTTTCATTTTGGGGAAAAAATCTGATACCGATGTTTACCGATATAATAATAATGATACATTTTATTTGTATAGCGCTTTTCAAAATACTCAAAGACACTTTACAGAAGAATGAAGTTGAATAAAGCAAGTAAACAGAATAGAAGCCAAAATACAACATTCATTGGTTAAAAAAAATTGAGTAAAAGCGGGGCGGGGCGATATCATATTTTTTATGCTGATACCCGGCTGATATTATCGGTGACCCAATATTATTGTCCATCCCTAATAATAATGCAATATTTCCTTTAACCGTTCACTTTCTAAATTAGTGGAATTGGCATTTGTGACATATAGTTTGTCACAGGCAATTCGTACTGTCTATCAAACATTTGCAGCATTATTTGATCTACTGACTTTTCAACTGTATTAAAAAGGAGCATTTCTTTTCCGACATAGTAATCTACAATCTGTGAACGTTATCATTTTGCACTGTTGTGTTTGTATTTACTTTGCCGATTCAACGCCTCGGTGATTGTTGACTATGTCTGTAGTATTTTTTCCAAATGAGAAAACTGGGTTGGGTGGATCTGTTTGAGTTTGTTTTGTTGCCTTTTCTGTTGCCACCACCAAACAAATTCAGGACACTGACTGGTTTGTGTGGATGGGCTCCTTGCTCATGACCACACATGAGCTGTGGCATTTGGCTTTGCAATAATATGTTTCCTCTTCATTTCTACTTCGTTACCTTAGGTGGTTCAACATTGTAACATTTGAGAATACGTGGCAATAAATTATATACATTTTACATGAGGTTACATGTAAAAATGAAGTAACGCCATTAATGTTCTGGGCGTTGCAGCACATAAACCACAGTCTCCACTATGGTGCAGGAGTCCGCTTTCATGCTGCCCTCAGTCTCCTCTTGAATTCAAAGTTCTGTCCTGATCATATTCATATTTAATGTTGATGGCTGAGTGACATGTTGTGTTCTGTAAATGTATTTTGATAAGTTGAACAATTGTGGGGTTATTTTCTACGGTGGTCTCTCAGCATTCACACAACAAATGATTTTGATGCACAATAGTTTCTCTGTGTCTGACTGTGTCTCCTGTCATTCCTTAGGTGCAGAGTCATTCTTGGGTGGCACATCAGCCATATATCATGCAGCACCCGGTAAGGCAACATGCACTTACACACCAAGTCCTTGTGCGTGTGTGTGTGTGTGTGTGTATATGTGCAGGAAATGGGTGTGTGCCTCCACCGCAGCTACAGCACAGCTACTACAGCACTAAGTCATTACTTTAATTCAGCCTGTTCTGCTGACACAGTTAAAACATCAACTTCCCCCAAATAGAGCAGGATGGTGTCTTGATCAACGAAAGCACATTACATGCGGTGCGCGTGCGCGTGCGCGTGCAGGAAATGGAACAACTAGAAAGACTCTGAGCCCCTCCAGCAATCTTCGCTCTATCTGAATCCAGCAGGAAATGCCTGAAGCAGCAACCGTTGTGACTCTTTGACTCTTCCAACAGATGGTTTCCTATGGAACAAGTGTCTGTCTTGATCGGCCCCTCCTCCACACTGTATTTTGAAAAAGCGACACATTGAACTGAATATGCACCACCTGAATCTATTTGCTTAATCTCACCCACGAACAGCACTTTTTTTTATTGTATTTTATATGCTCTCCAAATAACTTGCATCTACTTGTATATTGTGCATGTTCCTTTAAACAGAAGCTGTCTGCCTTCATTGTTGCATGTTATATTTGTTATATCAAGTAGATTTATCATGTGATCTTGAGTCAACAGCCTCTTTATACTGCAGGCCCCGGTGATGTCTCCCTCTGTGGATCCATCCATGCCATTGCACCCTACAACCATGATTACTCAGCAGATGGGTCAGCTGTCCATAGGAAACACTGGAGCAGTGAGTGGAATTCTGGGATAATCTTTTTTTGGCTCCCAGCATTAATAAAATAAGCATTAATGTGATTGGATATGTTCAATATGGAATAACATTATAATGTTGTTTTTATTACAGTATATTGCAGCCAATGCGGGGGTTCAAGGTGCTTACATGCCACAGTATACTTCCCTGCCTGCACCACCGGTAGGTCCATTCTGCATTTCCACAAGAGTGAGATATATAATTCATATAATTTCATTCAATAGCCCCTCTACCTGCACACATGCACAACTTGAAATTATTATTATTTATTCTAAATTATTTAAATTAATTGTACAAATTACTGTTTACGCTGTACATTGTTCATATCTGATGTCATCTATTTATTCTCCACACTATTATTTATTATTATACGGGAGCCAGGCAATGACATTTTGTTGGCAATTTCACTGCTGTGTTATTGTGCAATGACAATAAAGAAAGTCTATCTATCTATAATCAAACTTGCTTAAGATTTGTCAGATCAATACACACAGATTCTTGTCTGCACCCTTAATCACTAAGCAGTTCTATTTATGCAGTTTTGCCTGAGCATCAACTTCATAACACACCTCATACGTACAAGAGAGTTTGTGTATTAAAAGTGAAAGACTGGAAGTGTTTCTTCCATCATGCATTTATTAGGTAATTAAATATAAGTAGTCAACAAAGGTGGAGTATCCGCAGTGCAAAGCACAGCAACCCAACCCTAACTAGCGACAAAGCCAAGAAGGCAGAGCTTGGCCACACTGCTCCATCCCCTGGCAACACCTCATCTTGCTGGCGAAAACATGCATGGGTGTCCAAGGTGTGGCACAGGGGCCATCTCTGGAACGTAGCTCATTTCAGGGAATAAAATAAACAAAAATCCAGCAAAAGTAGTAAAATATAGCAAAAAGTCATAATATAAGTTTTTGTCCAGTTACATTTCTTTCACTGTACTTTTCTTAAAATTTATATTAAATCTTGTCTGATCTGGAGCATTGTCTCATGAGTTGGGTGCCTCATAACGCAGTTATTAAAATACATCTCAGTATGTTGTGGTGTTGAGTGCCAATGAACCTGTTTTGATTTTCAGGAAAACAGCACGCCCCAACAAGTGGATTCTTCCAACAACTCGTCCCCTTACAGTCAACTCAGCAAGTAACCACAGGTACTGTTTGCGTCGGAAGCGATGTTGTGTTTTTTCCAGTAACATAACTGAACTATGCACAAGATTAATTTCTTATAAGTGACGTGATATGGAAGCACATCTACAGTGATATGAATAGGTTCGGCCACCCCTGATTATCACGATTTTTCTTTATAAATCACTGATTGTGGATCAGCTAGATGAATGAATGAATGAAATCACTGGTTGTTGGGATCAGCCATTTCAGTGAAATATATCATATAGCTGACAAACACAGTGATAGATGAGAAGTAAAATTAAGTTTATAAGATTAACAGAAAGTGTGCAATAATTATTTAAACAAAAGTAGGCAGGTGCATAAATTTGGGCACCCCAACAGAAAAATGAATAAAATATTTAGTAGATCCTCCTTTTGCTTCCTATAGCTTCCAATGAGGTCTAGATTCTGGTTGAAGGTATTTTTGACCTTTCTTCTTTCCAAAACATCTTCAGTTGAGTCAGTTTTGATGGTTTCCGCATTGACAGCCCACTTTAAATCACACCACAGATTAATTCATTTTCTACCGCTTATCCTCACGAGGGTTGTGGGGGTGCTGGAACCTATCCCAGCTAGGCGGGGTACAGCTTAGATGGTTGCCAGCCAATCACAGGGCACATATAGACAAACAACCATTCACACTCACATTCATACCTATGGATAATTTGGAGTTGCCAAACAACCTAACATGCAAACTCCACACAGAGATGCTTTGTGGAATCGAACTCGGGTCTCCTAGCTGTGTGGCCTGCATGCTAACCACTTGATCGCCGTGCAGCCATATATATGTCTGGGGACTGAGATGGCCATTCCGGAACGTCCTCTGCAGTAGAATTTGAGCAGTGTTTAGGGTCATTGTCTTCCCAATCCCGACGTTTCTAATATACATATCTATATTGCCCTACTCATGTCACTACTTACATGTTAGTAGTAACTAACTACACACGGTGGCCAAGTGGTTAGCATGTTGACCACACAGTTAGGAGATCGGGAAGGCCTTTGTTTTTGAATCTCCGCTTGGGCATCTCTGTGTGGAGTTTGCATGTTCTCCTTGCACATGCATGGGGTTTCTCCGGGTACTCTAGTTTCCTGCCACATTCCAAAAACGCGACACACAATTGTGACAATTGTCCATAAGTATGAATGTGAGTGTGAATGGTTGTTTGTCTATATGTGCACTGTGATTACCTGGCGACCAGTCCAGGGTGTACCCGACGTTAGTTGGCAACAAGCAACTGCCCCGATTAAAAGGCCAATAATATAATGATAACAACACATAATAATCCGATGCAAAGGCAAATATTTCTAAATAAGCAGAAACTTTTTCTCCTGACTTATTTTCAAATTTGCCTGTTCCTGCTGTGTTTGCATTTTTAGGCTCTGTGACCACTGAGTGAGCCAGAGGGAGGTGGGAGGTGATTGAGGACATCACCTCGATAGCAAGCCCTCTCTGATTGGACCAGACACACAAACTTTTTTGCACAGCCCCGACGCTTGTGTTGGAAAAACAAGGACAGTGAAAATGCACTCAAGCAGTTGGCTAATCACAAAAAAATAAACAAAAAATAGATTTATTTTGATAAGAAACTACATGCTCTTCATAATTTTCCCTTTTTTTTCAAGAAGGATTATCTAACACAATTCCAGAGGACACCCACCCCACCCCCATTATCCACAGTATGATGTGATTTTAAATGCATGAGATTGAGATTTTTTCCCCGCCCCTTTCTAGTTTTTTATGGTTTTATTGTTACTTTATGTGTGATTATACACAATCCCATGCAAAACCTTGTTTGCACTGACATTTAAAGTTTTGGAATCCACAGAATCACGTGCTTAAAAACAGGTGACCATGTTTTTATTAGAACTTCATGAAATTATTCTCAGAAAAGGTGCCTTCCTTATGTCACGTCTAACATCTTCTAACATTATTGAACTCAATCAGGTGTCATATTTTCATTCTATTTCTATCTGATGGATCCCACGTGGTGTTTAAAGTCATTGGAGGTGTGTCGCTATCTAGTCTTCTGGTAGCAATAATGACAATGAGAGTCCCACTGCAATACTTAGGGGAAAAAAAAACAAACAATGACAAACTCAGAGCAATGTATTGCTTATTTTTCTTCTCTTTGCTTTTTTTTAAACTGCCGAAATTACATGAAGCAAGAGCTGTGCTTTTATGGAATTACACCAAATTTATCATCTTTTTAGGTGTAATTTTGTTATTTTGTTTCCTCTTGTGGTCAGCGTGACCTGTGATCTACCTCATGGTTCTGAGTCTGCTGGTGTTGTTGGGTTTGCAGGTAAAGCCCTTTGCACCAGAGTGGATGAAACAGAACAAAAGCCACGCTCAGGAGCTGGCTAACTCGGACTTCAAGCGTTTGTCTCCCACATGCAGCAATTCTGTTACTCGCTTTTTTTCATCTTTATTTGTCATTGCTTGTGTTTGTGTTTTTTTTTTAAGAATGTGAGTGTAGTTTAGTTTTGATGCTCCATTTTAAAGAATTACTTTGACTTAGTTGCTTAAATACTTTTCAGCATCCTTCAACAAATGAATGCTGGCACCATGCATTTTTTTTTAGGTGAATGTTTCTGCCTTTGTCAATCTATCAGAGCACTGCCCCTGAGCTTGTCTGTAAGGTCACTACTCTAGGTCAGACAATTGCTATGAAGCGCTCTATAAGCTTTATAGTACCAGAATTGTTGGTCACTTGCTTATGCAAAAAAAGATTTGAATGAGTGGCACTCTTTGAGAACTAATTTTTATGCAGTATTTGATTCAAAACTGCAATTAGAAGTCACACGAGTGGCTTCATGGTCAGATCTAGGTCGGTTGTTTGGTTTGGAAAATAATACAATTCTATAATATGAATTGGTGGCTAAATGTGGAAAAAGAATTGATAATTATTGTTTGCTTCACTTTTCTCCTTAACTTGTTGAAAGATGAACTTGACACTGCTATGACACACGACAGAAGGTCATAGCTAGAAGGTCACAGTGCTTCACACACTGTTAAAGTACTTCTTCAGAAATGTATGCAGATACTACAGTAACCAATATTTTACTGGAAGTGATTTCATATTCTGCATTTATTCCTGAGGTGCAAAAAAAAAAAAAAAAGTTGTGTAAATTTTTATCCCCATTGTTTGCCCCTTCACCCTGAACTGATTCTCAAACAATCATCTCCTTGTTCTCTCCTTTGAAAACATTTGAAACAGTGCTGAATAAACTCTTCTCTTTCTCTGACAATTGTTTGGCCTCTTTAATGAAGCCAGTGTCCAGCCGCTTAACACATAAGTCACATGATGTTTATTGATATATTTCATATGTGCTGTTAATTCATTGATGCTAAAGTTCTTTATCTTAGGTCCAGGCAATGTGAAAAACTGCCACCATGAATCAAATTGTATTTTATGTATGCCAATCTTCAGGGACCCGGCAGTATTGGGCTATTTAGACACAACTCTAACTATATTATAACAATATTCAGTTTTAGACTTTAATAAAAAAGATAATTGACATTCGTTCCGTTGAAATGCCTTCACCTGCCTTTGCTTTTTCTCTTCTGTAAGTAAAAAAAACATCCTCTATTGGCTTGCAATCAGGTCACACGCATGACCGTTAAAGAATATTCATTTGCTTTGCCTTCAAAGGCAAAGTAAATGGTGTTGTGTGTTACTTTCACAGCATGTATAGAGTCATTATTCACCTGCACATGCAGTGAAACGCCAAGCTATCAATTTAGGAGCATTTGTCTGAATGGGAGCAGGAAGCGTACCTCTCTAAAGCTCACAAATTAATGATATCATGTATAGTATGTCACATACAGAATACTCTCTACCACAGGGGTCTCAAACACGCGGCCTGCGGGCCACACTAGTTTGAGGCCCCCGCCTTGATATGAAAGTTTAATGTTCGTGCGGCCTGTGCAAGTTTGATATGGATGCTGTATGGTATCATGTACCCAGAAAAAAATATTACGTTTGATTAATGTTCATGTTAAAGGTTAAATAACTGTTAATAATTATCCTCCCTATCCGTGTGGAAGTGGTAAGTTTTTGGCTATTTAAGTTTAAAGGAAATAACTTGAAGGCTACCGTTTAGGTCGCTAGCTCTCTAGTTTGCGGCCCAGTCTCACCCAGACCCGAGCTCCAGTGGCCCCCAAGTAAATTGAGTTTGAGACCCCTGCTCTACCATGTTTAACACATGGTGTGGTATGCTTCCGATCGTGAGCTGTTCCTTTCCTTCGCCATACTGTGATCCCAGAACATTGGAGGCTTTTTTTTTATGAAAATGTGTAATATGTATTTTCCGTTCATCAATATTACCTCTGTTTTTACATTTACGACGTCTTTCGACAGTGTTACGTCCAACATATTCTTGACATTGTTAAGGGTTTTATTATAATAAATATAATAAAACCCTTAACAATGTCAACAATGTCAAGAATATTAAGATATAATCTCAAGATAAAATATATATATATATATAGTATTAAGATAAAATATTAAGAATAAGTCAGAATCCGGGCGGCACGGCGGTGTAGTGGTTAGCGCGCAGACCTCACAGCTAGGAGACCAGGGTTCAATTCCACCCTCGGGCATCTCTGTGGGGAGTTTGCATGTTCTCCCCGTGCATACGTGGGTTTTCTCCGGGTACTCCGGTTTCCTCCCACATTCCAAAAACATGCTAGGTTAATTGGCGACTCCAAATTGTCCATAGGTATGAATGTGAGTGTGAATGGTTGTTTGTCTATATGTGCCCTGTGATTGGCTGGCGACCAGTCCAGGGTGTACCCCGCCTCTCGCCCGAAGACAGCTGGGATAGGCTCCAGCACCCCCGCGACCCTCGTGAGGAAAAAGTGGTTGAAAATGAATGAATGAATGAATGAAAGTCAGAATCCTTTATCAGTAAATATATTTACTAAATATAAATATATTTACTGATAAAGGACTCTGCAATCATCCACTTTAATTGTATTCTGCACTGAAAAGATTATTTGTTGAAGTATGCATCCATTTTCTGTGCCGCTTATCCTCACTAGGGTTGCAGTGGTATGCTGGAGCCTATCCCAATTGACTCTGGGCGAGAGGCAGGGTACACCCTGGACTGGTCGCCAGCCAATTGAATGGCATTGGCAATAATGTTATATAATGGCAATTTGTTGAATTAACATAATTTTATTATTGTAAGTGGTTGCATGAAATAATTTTATCTGAAACTAGATATTTTGTTTACACTGACTTAACTAATTTTTAAGTAGAGCCTAAATAGTCTCAAGCTCAACTATTTTGAGTAGATGATACTCAACTTTTTCTAGTAAATCAAATTAAACCCATTTTAAATGTACTTAAGGGCTGCACGTCGGTCTAGTGGTTAGCGCGCAGACCTCACAGCTAGGAGACCGGAGTTCAATCCCATCCTCGGCCATCTCTGTGTGGAGTTTGCATGTTCTCCCCGTGCATGCGTGGGTTTTCTCCGGGTACTCCGGTTTCCTCCCACATTCCAAAAACATGCTAGGTTAACTGGCGACTCCAAATTGTCCATAGATATGAATGTGAGTGTGAATGGTTGTTTGTCTATTTGTGAATCAATTGACTTAAATAAATTAAGCCTATTCTAGCTGACTTTGAGAAAAAAGGAGGGTATATCCTGGACAGTTTAGCTATCACGCAAACTCCACACAGCCCAAGCAGAGATTCAAACACAGCTCTCCTAACTGTGTGGCCAACCACTTATCGAACATGCTACGTTGATTCCTCCAAAACGGCTACTTTAATTGAAATATGTCGTAAGTTCATTGTAATGAACAATTTGTACTACATTAATGGTGGTTGTGGACACACATTTTGTGGTTCTGTATGATGTATGATAGCTGAAAATATTTCATTTGAATCAAATTAGGACATATTTCAATTAAAAAGTAGTTGTTTTGGATGGAACCTGCTGTCATTGTTTAATTAGAATCAACTTAGTTGCATGATGGACGAGTGGTGAGGTAAAATGGGTTTAATTTGATTTAGTAAAAAGTTGAGTATCATTTACTCAAAATAGTTGAAGTTGAGTTTTATAATATAATTTATTTGACTATACTTAAAAATTATCACTTCAGTCAACACAATCAAAATATCTAGTTTCAGATAAAATTGTATGTGGTGTCAGGCATTGTTATGTGAGATTTGTTTTGTTTTTTCAGCCTGATAAGGATAGAGATCTCCTTGGACTTCATATTGGTAGCTCCAGACCAACAGCTGCCAAATAATCACTTAATACCTGATATTAGGTCCACTCTTTTATCTCCGTGGTCTGTCTTGAAATAACAAGGGAATTGGGCTGCACCTGGCCAATTAATATTCAATACTTTGGAGCGTCGGAAAATAAAGGCCCACTGCATAAAATGATTGTGATTCCTTTATTATAAAAGTCATATTTTGAAATCTGCAGCTGAATTGCATCTTTCATTTCAATTGCGGTGGTGTATAAATGCAAAAAGGCACAGTAACTGTGTAACTGTGCACAATACTGTATGTTTAAACCAATATACAAAAATGTAGTCTTTATATTTTTAAATTTTTAGCTACATTCATGTACAAAAACATGTGGCCCCGACATTAATTATATTTCATGTATTTTGTGTGACGTTTAGGGTCTGCTTTAGTTTTTTATAAATGTATGTTGTCTTCACACCAAATGAATAAAACTCCTCTGCAATAGAAACGCGTTACACGTCATCTACCAACAGAGGGCGCTGTGAAACCACAGCCAATGACCCGCTTGAGTGTCTTTGCACTGTATGCTACATTATTTCCGGCATTCCACCTTCGTCATTTCATTCTAAGGCTGGATCTCCCTATTTAAGCTCTGACTTAAACACAGCTGATCCCTGAGACATAAAGGCACCACGCTCCGTCTCTTACAAGTCAAAGGGATCATAACCATTGGGGTGAAAGATTAGCAGTCACACCCTCTGTTGGTTGTACAGCACACACACACACACACACACACACACACACACACCATCTAATGTCATGTCCAAGAATACACATACAGTACATACAGAGTTCCTATACACCCAACACACACAGATGTCAATCACATTCCTTTGTTAATGGCATCAAGCCTGTGAGCGCGTGGAACATACCAAGTATCTCTCCCTCTTCCTTTCCTCTCTGACTCTCTTTTAATTCAGCACAGCTGAAGGGACACATGGCACTGATCCCTTGAGAAAGCCCAAGGTTAGACACAGGGCATCAACATGAAAAGGGGGAGTCCGCCACACTGTCTAATATGGTTTATTTAGTGTCATACATATCAGTAAATTAACAATTTAACACATGACTTATATCTCATATATATATATATATATATATATACTATATACACATACACACATATATATACATACACACACACATATATATATATATATATATATATATATATATATATATACTATATACACACACACACATATATATACATATATACATACATACATACATACATACATACTACATATATATATTGGAGGAAGGAAGTAAAATCTTGACAATTATCAGGGGTGCCCAAACTTTTCATCATATGCTTATTAAAAACAATGCTATACAATGATATGCTTATTACATAACTAAATGAATGTACTCAATAAAACAAGACTCATACCAGTAGTATGTTACGCCGTATGTAGCTTATTAATATGCATTGGCATTTGGTTCACATATTTAATATTGCATAGACTTCCATTTTATAGTGAACGATGCTCTTCTCTTTCTCTTTTTTTACAATATGAATTTACAACATAGTCTGGCCAATTAGGCTGCATGTCAGACAAGTGGTTAGCGCACTGGCCTCACAGCTAGGAGACCTGAGTTCAATTCTCTCGGCCATCTCTGTTAGCATGTTCTCCCCGTGTACGCTTGGGTTTTTCTCTGGGGACTCCGGTTTCCTCCCACATTCCAAAATCATGCTAGGTTAATTGGCGACTCCAAATTGTCACCTCACTACCTCTCTGCACTTTAGTACTGCATGACAATGCAAGTGCTGTATGCTATTGTAAAACAACACATACCATCATATGCAGACACCACATGAGTGCCTGGCCACTTTCACTACTTGATGCTATGTTGCTAGGCGCTAGCATGCATTTAAGCTAATTTACTCATGTCTAAAGGCAAATACACACGGCATGATGTAGGGACACTATCGGACTGCCTTAACACTTTTGGGACTTGGTGCTTTCTTGCTAGATGCTACCATGCTAACTGTTAGCATGTTAGCATTTTAGCTAATTTACTCATGTCTAAAGGCAAATACACACATGGCATGATGTAGGGACACTATGGGACTGCCTTAACACTTTTGGGACTTGGTGCTTTCTTGCTAGATGCTACCATGCTAACTGTTAGCATGTTAGCATTTAGCTAATTTACTCATGTCTAAAGGCAAATACACACATGGCATGATGTAGGGACACTATGGGACTGCCGACTGCCTTGGCACTTTCGTCGCTTAGTGCTATCTTGCTAGGTGTCACCATGCTAACTGTTCATGTGCATGTTGGAATTTTGACTATTTTACTCATGTTTAAAGGCCTATATACACATGGCCTGATGTAAGAATGCTTTCTCTGCACATTTGGTGCTAGCATGATATCTGTTAGCATTTTAACATTTTAGCTGTATTCCGCACATATAAAGGCTAATACAGACATGGCGCGATGCAGGGATATTGTAGGACCGCCTCGACACTTTCGCTATGGAGTGCCATCTTGCTAGATGCTAGCGTACTAACAGTTAGCATGTTTGCTTTTTTGCTAAATTCCTCGTGAAATGTACGCAGGGCATTGCTTGGTGGCATGGCGCAGCATACACCGGGCCCGAGGTTCACAGCACAGGTTGCATGCCCATCAAAATTTCCGCAGGAATTTTCTAGTTATTATTATTATTATTATTATTATTATTATTATTATTATTATTATTATTATTATTATTATTATTATTATTATTAATGTTCATTTTCTACCGCTTTTCCTCACGAGGGTAGCGGGGGTTGCTGGAGCCTATGCCAGCTGTCTTCAGGCGAATGGCGGGGTACTCCAGCCAATCACAGGGCACATATAGACAAACAACCATTCACACTCACATTCATACCTATGGACAATTTGGAGTTGCCAATTAACCTAGCATGTTTTTGGAATGTGGGAGGAAACCGGAGTACCCGGAGAAAACCCACGTATGCACGGGGAGAACATGCAAACTCCACACAGAGATGGCCGAGGGTGGAATTGAACGCTAGTCTCCGAGCTGTGAGGTCTGTGCGCTAACCACTCGAACACCGTGCAGCCCATTATTATTATTAGTAGTAGTATTAGTAGTAGTATTATTAGCATTAGTATTAGTATTATTATTATTATTATTAGTAGTAGAAGTAGTAGTTTGTATTTGGATCTAGCCTATCCAGGAAGTAAGTATCCATGTAAAGTGTTGCATTCCTTCAAAAGCAATAGAAGTTATGCTGAATACACTGAGACTGACCATAATCATTAAGCTCTATTATTCATTTCCCCTCACCTATAAGAGAATGTGTACACCTGCATTCCAGCCATACCAAGGAGGCTGTATTCCAACACTGGCACACCTCTTTGGCTGTCCTCCTCCTCACCACAAGAAAGAATTAAACTTGAGCAAACATGTGGACCTTCAACATATCCAAATAATATTTTTTACTCTGGTCATTTCAGTGCATTCTCGATGAGACACTGCAGTGGAGCTCTCATAGGCAGCAGTTGCTACTGTCACTCATTGTCATCTCACACACACACACACACACGCAAGCAAGTTGCAGCCTGTTCAAACACCCACGCATGACCCCAGCATGCATGCACACACACTCACCCACGTTCGGACACACGCACACATGAGCCAAGTGGCATGGGCAGCGGAGTCACCCCATGCTTCATAAAGGGCGCCGTTACAATGGCTTTCCTGTTACTCTCACCACAGAGCTGAGATACAATAGCACTTAGTGTACAAGTCCATTTCACACTATTTTTCACTGGATGACAAGGACGACAGAGGCCAGCATGTTTCCAGAGGACGCCCCTGAAGGTGAGCTGACACATTGCAGGGTTCCTTGCATATTCTTCCATTTCTATGCAAAGTGCTGTGAGGGGAATTTTTAATGAGTGACCCAAGTCACATTGTCATTTGCAACATTTTAAAATATTATCTGGAGTGTGGCCAAAAGAGCATTGTGTTTCAGGCTTAGTGGTGAGGCAAGTAAAAGTGATAATTAATGAGAAGAACAAGCTTTATGGAGCTTCATGAACACAATCATTCCACGCAGTGACGCTTCAAGATGGTAAGGTGGATCAAGATACAGCAAGCTGAGAAGGCCTGTCACGAAAACACCAAGGGATCGCAGTCATGGGATTAGTCCAGGGGGGTGGATTCTGGGGGTGACAGATAGGACTCACCCAGATCCACATGGGTGTGGTGCTGAATGGAGAGATTCAGCCGAGCGGAGAAAAACGGTGAAATTTGCCCTGCAGGTGTTAGCAGTTGAACACCTCCCAAGCTACACCGTCTTCCCCTCACTGATGTGGCTGTCTTGTTTTTCATGGGAGTTCAAAGAAAAGGCTGACAAATGTCTGACGAGACTGTGATTCATATTCAGGTCGCTGGTGTTGTTAATAATTGACATATCTGCTGTTATGGTGCCTGGGTAATAAGGCCTGAAAGGCGTTATTTACAAATGGTGTGGCCTGTCTGCCTTTTATTAGTCTCCTCCAACTATATAGTTCACTACTATTAGCACCGAAGCTTCATATCAACCACGCTACCTTCAGAACTACTTTGACGCTCTGATTCTCAGTCCAAAGCGAACATTGTCAAACGTGAAGGTTCCCGATGTGTTGGCTGGTGAGTGTATGAGCTGAAGAATACCTCTTGTGTGTGTATATACAGTAGATAGATACAGTATAGATAAATCTATATAATGCTATTCATGGACATATTTGAAAAAGTTACAAAATATAACTTTTATAATGTGTAATATATGTGAATGTGAGTGAATGCATGTTTGTGTGCATGCATGTGTGTGTCCAGTCAATGATATGTCAGCTGGGGTAGGCTCCAGTTCATGTACATAAATATGTAAATAGATGTGAATGAATATTTAAAATGTACCGTGGCAATAAAATAATAAAAATAATTTTATCTGAAACTAGATATTTTGTTTACATTGACTGAACTAGTCATTTTTAAGTAGAGCCTAAATAGTCTCAAGCTCAACTATCATGAGTAGATGATATTTAAATTTTTCTAGTAAATCAAATTAAACCCATTTTAAATGTACTTAAGGGCTGCACGACGGTCGAGTGGTTAGCGTGCAGACCTCACAGCTAGGAGACCAGGGTTCAATTCCACCCTCGGCCATCTCTGTGTGGAGTTTGCATGTTCTCGCCGTGCATGCGTGGGTTTTTCTCCGGTTCCTCCCACATTCCAAAAACATGCTAGGTTAATTGGCGACTCCAAATTGTCCATAGGTATGAATGTGAGTGTGAATGGTTGTTTGTCTATATGTGCCCTGTGATTGGCTGGCGACCAGTCCAGGGTGTACCCCGCCTCTCGCCCGAAGACAGCTGGGATAGGCTCCAGCAACCCCCGCTGACCCTTGTGAGGAAAAAAAGCGGTAGAAAATTAATTAATGAATTAATATATGTGAATGCGAGTGATTGTCTGTATGTGTCCAGTCAATGATGTGTCAGCTGGGGTAGGCTCCAGATCACGTGATAAATAAATATTAATGTTGCATTTAACTTTGATTTTAGACTATATGTACCGTATTTGACAGTTAATAGTAATATTTGACGGTAAATATAAATATATATATATGGCTGCATTGTGCGTGAGCGCATGCGTGTGTTGGACTTTTTGGCAGTGCGCAATTGTCCTGCTTTTTTTTTTTAAAGCTTCCTCAATAAACGTGTCAGCAACATGACGTGTTAGACTCCTTAGCGGTCTTAGCGTTTCACACTCGCTGCCTCACCTGGACGGAAGTGAGCATAAAAGGCAGCACAGGTGAGGCAGCAGCTCACCTCCTCTTCCTCCGCCTCCTTACTCCTGCCCGCAGGTAAAACTACACGGCGGCGCCTCTCCTCCAGTCCACCTTCGATTGAAAAGAGCAAGCATGAGGCTGGACTTTGAGTCGTGTAAACATGAGACAACCTGAGAAGTTGTTGTACATCCTACCAACAAGACACGTCACGGACTAATGGGTCTTCTCCTGCTGGGCCTGAGCTTGATTCTCCGCTACTGGATCACCGCTGTGGAAGGTGAGTATACTCTTATACTGTATGCAGTGCAAACAAAGAGTTACACCGCATCAAGTTGTGTTTATTATTTGCAACTCTTTGCGTTATCATTTGTAGCAACCTTCATTAAATGCAAATGATGCTTGCACACAAAATAATTAATGTAATATGTTTATCATTGTGGTAGTAGTTTGCAGTTTTTATGGTGTTACTATACTACATCAATACAATCACTAACATGTCAACTTAATATTACAAAATGATTCATAATTTGATGTAGAATAAGTTACATTGAGGAGGTGAGCTCAATTGTGGCTGGTGATTCCATACAGCATGCATATTAACATAAATAAATAAGCACATTTTTCTTTATTTGCAGGTTTATAAACTTGTAGTAGTTTTCGATGAACAAAAGTAGTCACTATTTAAGATAGTGATATTCAAAGCACAGCCCAGGGGCCATTTGCAGTTCATAGCTTGTTTTTTTTTTATTAGCTTGCACCTTATTCCATATATTATATTAAATATAATAATAATAATAATAATAATAATATATTATATCATATAATATATAATATAATATATTATATTATACAATGTATTATATTATATATTATAAATAATAATAATAATTCCATATATTATATTAAATATAATAATAATAATAATAATAATAATAATAACAATAATAATAATAATAATAATAATAATAATAATAATAATAATAATAATAATAATAATAATAATAATAATAATAATAATAATAATAATAATATATTAAACTTGGAATTAAACATAGCCTGCATGCAAACATTCTCAAAGATAGGGCCACACTCAACATAAAATACCAAAGTTGAATGGATCATACTTCCATACATTATGAATAATATACCAATATAAATAATGTAAAGCTGAGATGTAGGCTTTTACCTATTATGTCTGGAACTACCAAATCACATTAACCCCCCCACGCACACATACTCTCATTTTTTCTGCATGTGGCCCTTGAAGAAAAAAATGGGACACCCCTGATTTAGGAATTATTTTAAGACCCTGCACTATTCACACTTATGGTTGGTATTTTTGTCTGGATCAGAAATAGGTTTTAAAAAATGTGGTGCATTTTCCTTAGCGTTCACACAATTTTTTTTTATCAGACTTAAGTGCAATAAATGCAATAAAACAGATATTGTATGCATAAGTAAGGACATTTCCTCCCACATTCTGAAAAAAAAACATAAATTGTCCACAGGTATGAATGTCAGTATGAATGGTTATTTGTCTATATGTGTAGGCTGGGGAAAATGTCAAGCACACTAACATTATTTTGGAGATGATATTATCACAATAAGGCGGCACGGCGGTCTAGTGGTTAGCGCGCAGATCTCACAGCTAGGAGACCATCGTTCAATTCCACCCTCGGCCATCTCTGTGTGGAGTTTGCATGTTCTCCCGTGCATGCATGGGTTTTTTTCCGGGTACTCCAGTTTCCGGTTGGCTGGCGACCAGTCCAGGGTGTACCCCGCCTCGCGCCCTAAGACAGCTGGCATAGGCTCCAGCACCCCCCGCGACCCTTGTGAGGAAAAAGCAGTAGAAAATGAATGAATGAATTATCACAATAAAGGGTTATGACAGCAACCCTTCTCTGAGGAGTTTCCATCGGACACCCTAAATTGTCCACAGGTGTGAATGTACAGTAAGTGTGATTGTGTGAGTGTGTGGTTGTATGTGTGCACTGTGTGTGCACCAGTCCCCAAATTAGCTGTCATCGGCTTCAGGTTACCCATGACTCTGAATAGCATAAGCCAGGGGTCTCAAACTCAATTTACCTGAGGGCCACTGGAGCTAGGGTCTGGGCGAGGCTGGGCCGCATCAGGTTTTCCAAAAAAACCAAAAAAAAAACGCATTTATTAAAAACAGAAAAATATACAAACTTTGCTTTGGTTCCGATTTTCTACAAGAAAAGCTCTGATAAAACATTCCACTGTTCTCAAATATCTTAATTGTTATTTTTCTGCACAAAATAAGATCAAGAATAAAGAAAATCAATCAGTCAGTAATAAATAAATATAATAATAATAAAACAGCAAATAATTAAAAATTAAGAAACCACATATAGTTGGTGGGTAGACAAATGATTTTTTTCAGATTAAAATGAACAAAGCATTATTAGAGCCCTGTAGACATGACAAAACACGACTATAGTCACATTTATACTCTTTTTATTTACAACATATTGCGCAACTGCAGGGTCTTGAGACACATGCTAACTCGCAAACTAGAGAGCTAGCGACCTAATCGGTAGCCTCCAAGTTATTTCCTTTAAACTTAAAAAAGCCAAAAACTTACCACTTCCACACGGATAGGGAGGATAACTATTAACAGTTATTTAACCTTTAACATGAACATTAATCAAATGTAATAATTTTTTCTGGGTACATGATACCATACAGCATCCATATCAAACTTGCGCGGGCCGCACTAACATTAAACTTTCATATCAAGGCGGGGGCCTCAAACTAGTGTCCTGTGGGCCACATTTGGCCCGCGGGCCGCGTGTTTGAGACCCCTGGCATAATGATTATTATTATATGCCAAGGTTTTAATACTTGTTTTGTTTGATCTCACTTGATTTTGTATGAAATACTACATGGTGGAACAGCAGTGCATATTACAAAGAACTGTTGTCAATATTTGTGTGTGTATTGCAGGTTCATGTTCAGATGGAAACGCTGTGAGTTGTGATGAATGTCTTCAACTTGGTCCATACTGTGCCTGGTGCACACAGGAGGTAGGCAGCAGCAGCAGCACTTGCTGATCCTAACATTAATATATTTCACGTGTGGTCTTTTTTTTCCTCAGAATTTTACTAACTGGTTGTCAGTCAATGAAAGATGTGACTCAATTGACAACCTCTTAGAAAAAGGTTGTGCTAGTAGTCTGTTGGAGTTCCCTGTTTCCAAAGCCCAAATTCTTCAGGATCAACCACTTGGAAAGAAGACTTCCAACATGAACCGAACTCAGATCTCCCCACAGAAAATGGCACTCAAGCTACGACCAGGTAATTTGGGAATCTACCAAACATCTCCGGCGATTTCTCCGTCTTGTTGTCATACTGAAATATGTTTGGGGCAGGCAGTCAGGTGACTTTTCAGGTGAAAGTCCAGCACACTGAAGACTACCCTGTGGATCTCTACTACTTGATGGACTTGTCAGCATCCATGATTGATGATCTGAACATGATCAAGGACCTTGGCTCCACGCTGTCCAAGGAGATGGCGAGCCTCACCAGTAAATTTCGTATGGGCTTTGGTTCTTTTGTGGAGAAACCCGTCCTGCCATTTATCAAGGTGACAGAAGAAGAGCTCGCCAACCCTTGCAGGTAAAACAGAGACAGCACTTGTATTTTTTTTCAGTGAATTGAATCACAATTAAGGCGGCACGGCGCTCGAGTGGTTAGCGCGCAGACCTCACAGCTAGGAGACCAGGGTTCAATTCCACCCTCGGCCATCTCTGTGTGGAGTTTGCATGTTCTCCCCGTGCATGCGTGGGTTTTCTCCGGGTACTCCGGTTTCCTCCCACATTCCATAAACATGCTAGGTTAATTGCCGACTCCAAAATGTGAGTGTGAATGGTTGTTTGTCTATATGTGCCCTGTGATTGGCTGGCGACCAGTCCATGGTGTACCCCGCCTCTCACCCGAAGACAGCTGGGATAGGCTCCAGCACCTCCGCTGACCCTCGTGAGGAAAAAGCGGTAGAAAATGAATGAATGAATGAATCACAATTCCTCGTTTCTTTCAATTTAACAGCAGCGCCGGCGAAACCTGCATGCCGACGTTTGGCTACAAACACGTCTTGTCTCTGACGAGCAACACTGACAAGTTCAACGAGATGGTCTCCATGCAGCATGTGTCTGCTAACGTTGATGTTCCAGAGTGCGGCTTTGATGCTGTCATGCAGGCAGCGGTTTGCGGGGTAAGCTTTACTTTTTAACGCGGAAAAAGGGATTCCAGTTAAAATTACAACTCCTCCTCTTTCTGATAGGACAAGATAGGTTGGAGGAATGATTCCATGCGCCTGCTGGTGTTTGTCAGTGATGCTGACTCACACTTTGGGATGGACAGCAAAATGGCTGGAATTGTCATTCCCAACGACTGCCAGTGTCACCTGGACACCAACAATGAGTACTCCATGTCCACAGAGCAGGTTTGATAACATTTTTATTTTACTTTTTTCACATATCTCACATGTTTTTTTTAATCTTTAGGAGTATCCAACTCTAGGCCAGATTATTGACAAGGTGGTGGAAAACAATATCTTATTGGTTTTTGCTGTGACAGAAAAGCAGAAGCTAAACTATGAGGTAAAGCATTCCTTGGAAAAAAAAGATTCTGCAGTAATGACGTTTGCATTAAACTGTGGGACTGTTGTTTTTTCTTCATCTCTTAGAACTACGCAAGTCTCATACCTGGCGCCACTGTTGGAGTCGTAGCCACAGATTCTCGCAACATCCTGGAATTGATTTTAACAGCATACAAAGTAAGTGTGAGAAAAAAAAAAGTTGTTTGTGGTTGAAACGTCTTTGTGTTTTTCTCTCAATTTTTCCTTTCATTCTCTCTTCTATCACTTTTGCTTCCTTCCTCTTGCCCGGGAATTTTGCGTCAGCATGCTGAACAGCGAGTCTCAGCTTGTCCAGGACGTTTCATCTGTTTGTGCCTCTGATACTGACTTGCTCGTTTTTCTCGGGCCTCTTTTTCTTCTCTACTTTGTGTAAATCCAGTTTGTGGTGGCAAATTTAATATCAGTCAGTGACAGTTCGGTAATTTGTGACTGAAGAGGTGGACATCCTATAATTTTAGTGGTTAATGCATCTAAATAAAATAAGTTAATTAATCTGAAGCTTGATCAAAAACTCTTGAATCTAATGCCTACCATAACATTGTGTCCCCAATTATGTGGGAACAGCCTGAAAAGTGGATTGAAATGGTAAGTCAGCACACCCTCTCTCAGGTCCAATATCAGTCACTTTTGTCTTCAAAAATGTTCTTCTAAGCCAACATCTTGTCTTCCTAGAAGAGTGGAAGTTGATACAGCTGCATATTTTCTTCCATTTTTAGTTCCTGTAGAAAAAGTGAAAGATGTGAGGGAGGGGGGAAGTTGCTTTGATACATTTTGTCCTTTAAAGAGGCTAAAACCAATTAATTGTAATAAATGAATTATGCTAAACTATCCATCCATTTTCTATACCGCTTATCCTCACTGTGGTCGCGGGTATGCTGGAGCCTATCCCAGCTGGGCGAGAGGCGGGGTACACCGTGGACTGGTTGCCAGCCAATCACAGGCACATATATTCACACTCACATTCATACCTATGGACAATTTGGAGTCGCCAATTAACCTAGCATGTTTTTATGAATGTGGGAGTACCCGGATTACGCGGCAAAAACCGCACACGAAGATGCCCAAGTGGCGAATCGAACGTGGGTCTTCCTGATGTCCTGACTGTGTGGCCACAATGCAGCACTATGCTAAATTATCTGAACAAAATATCAACATCTTATCTAATAATGCACTATATCTCATTAGCAATGAATTAATGTAATGTTTATTATGTGTTGAGAATAATAAAAAAAATGAACGACAGGCCAAAAATCACCACTGCTGTTGGGGCAATGGGCCGGTGTGTCCCAATACTTGTAACAGTAGTGATACTAAATAGTGATGATGGCAATGTAATGGAAAAGGGGAGTTCATCAGGGTTTTCTGAAGTCTATTTTTCGCTCTAATATTTACCACTTGTCTTCAGCCTTCAAACATCACAAACCTTTCTGCACAAAATAAGATGAAAAATAAATAAATCCTTTAAATCCTTTAAACTTAAATAGCCAAAAACGTACCACTTCCACACGGATAGGGAGGATAACGACAGTTATTTAACCTTTAACATGAACATTAATAAAACGTAATAATTTTTTCTGGGTACATGATACCATACAGCATCCATATCAAACTTGCGCAGGCTGCACTAATATTAAACTTTCATATCAAGGCGGGGGCCTCAAACTAGTGTCCTGCGGGCCACATTTGGCCCGTGGGCCGCGTGTTTGAGACCCCTGATCCAGACAGACCGTGACAGAGTTTATTTGTAAAAGTTAGCCTCTCCCCATGCTGAGGTGAGTCATCACTCTTTCTTCAGGTTATTTTTTATGTCCCAGCACACCTGGGAAAGTGACTCACCCTGGAAAGCAGATAAAGGCATAAGGCTTTGCGTGTTAGAGGTCAGCGCAGAGTAAAATTGTACTTAAAATATCTGCAAAGTGATTTGATGTTTGTTTCTTATGAAATGATGATTCCCAGGAACTGCGATCAGAGATTGAACTGGAGGTCCTTGGAGATACAGAAGAGCTCAGCATGTCCTTCACTGCCGTTTGTCCAGATGGGACCGTCTTCCCAGATGTGAAACGTTGTTCCCATGTCAAACCTGGAGAGACGGTCAGTTCTGTTCATACTCAGTCACTTTCAATGTGTCCAGACATTACAGTGTACTTGTACCTTTCATGCACTATTTTTCATATTATTCTTAAAACTAATAGGAACCAACACAGTAGTTAGTTTACAGTGGTTAAAAAGAGGCATATAAACTAGGGATGCTCTGATCAGGGTTTTAGGCTGCTGATTCCGATACCGATCATCCATGAGTGAAATCAGACGATAGCAGTCGGACAGTTTATGTGTTTATAATGAGTGTTATTGGCCAGACATGCCATATAACAAGAGAGAGTTATGGCAGCTCCAGGTAACAGGGGCAACAAGGGGGCAATAAATAGATAAATAGAAAAATAAAAGGGAGGGGGGCTTTGGAAGCTAATAGTGATATGTTTTACTTGTATCCATGTTTCAAATGCACAGCAATAGTCATCATCTAACACATGGAACTCATTTAGACATGACATAACAAATTCAACAATATCACGAGTTTAACCAGTAAAAGAATACTAAAAACTAAACTAAGATAAGATAAGATAAGATATGCCTTTATTCGTCCCTCAGTGGGGAAATTTGCATCGCACAGCAGCAAGAGTACAGAATCAGTTAAGCAGTACAAAATACACAATATAGAAAAATAAACAATATAAACAACCCAAGTATTAACAAAATCAACAGTTTTTCCCAGAGTTATATACAATACAGTATGTAGATAATATGAAATGAGATGAGATATATGACCAGTCTATACACTGAGATATTGCTAGTGAGTTAATATGAGGCATTATGGAAATACTTCACATAGAACTTAATATATTGCATTTAGAGCCCTTAATATTGCACATGGAGGTTGATCGGATATTGCACAGTGAATGGGGTCTGGAGTAACTATACTGACTATAAAAGCAAGTATTACACAGATGTACATAAACTAAAAGAAAATATTACCTTTCTGTTTTGGTTATTTACTTTCTCCACATCTGCTCCACTTAGGTGGTGTTCAGGGTGTCGGTTGAGCATCCAGGATGCCTCTCTGGAAGTAGGCGCTTCTCCTTAAAGCCAGTAGGCCTGCAGGACACTTTGGACATTGAATTAGAGTCTCAGTGCTCCTGTGAGTGCCTGCAGCCTCCCGAAGCCAACGGCAGCCAGTGCACTGAGGGTCAGGGGACTTTCCAATGTGGCGTTTGCGCGTGTCAACCAGGCTTTTCAGGAGCCGAGTGTGAATGCAATGAAGAAAACGCAGTGTTGAGTAACTGCGTTGCAAACAATGACACTGATATATGCAGCGGACAGGGGCAATGCTACTGCGGAGAGTGTGTGTGTGACGCATCCAGCTTTGGTCACATCTACGGGCCTTACTGCGAATGTGACAATTACTCATGTGTTCGCTTCCGTGGGGAACTTTGCGGAGGTGAGTAATTCCATTCTTGTGTGTTGTTCGTGTGTTTCTATGTAACCCTTTTGATTTGTTATGTTGCTGTTTCAGGCCACGGAGAATGTGTCTGTGGAGAGTGTCAGTGCCAAAGTGGCTGGGTAGGGGAGTACTGTAACTGCAGTAGCAGCAGTGAGGCATGCATGTCCGAGGACGGAGTCCTGTGCAGCGGCAGAGGCAAGTGTGAGTGTGGTCACTGTGTCTGCTTGGTACCAGGAGCATCAGGAGATATGTGTGAGAAGTGCCCGACATGTGGAGATGCCTGTTCCATTGCAAGGTGAGCGCACGTTTTTAAAGGATATAGGACAAAAAAAATATTTTTGCAAATTACTGTCACGGCGGTCTAGTGGTTAGCGCGCAGACCTCACAGCTAGGAGACCAGGGTTCAATTCCACCCTCGGCCATCTCCAGGTACTCCGGTTTCCTCCCACATTCCAAAAACATGCTAGGTTAATTGGCAACTCCAAATTGTCCATAGGTATGAATGTGAGTGTGAATGGTTGTTTGTCTATATGTGCCCTGTGATTGGCTGGCAACCAGACCAGGGTGTACTCCGCCTCTCGCCTGAAGACAGCTGGGATAGGCTCCAGCACCCCCCGCTACCCTCGCGAGAAAAAGCGGTAGAAAATGAATGAATGAGTGTTGGTTTCATTTAATGTAAATTAAATGTAAAAAAAACAAACAAACACGTCTAATCTATCAAAAAAAAAACATTTTTGCAAATTACTGTCATGGTGGTCTAGTGGTTAGCGCACAGACCTCACAGCTAGTAGACCAGGGTTCAATTCCACCCTCGGCCATCTCCAGGTACTCCGGTTTCCTCCCACATTCCAAAAACATGCTAGGTTAATTGGCAACTCCAAATTGTCCATAGGTATGAATGTGAGTGTGAATGGTTGTTTGTCTATATGTGCCCTGTGATTGGCTGGCGACCAGTCCAGGGTGTACTCCGCCTCTCGCCCGAAGACAGCTGGGATAGGCTCCAGCACCCCCGCTACCCTTGTGAGGAAAAGCGGTAGAAAATGAATGAATGAATGAAATTACTGTTCTAGATATCACAAAGAAAAACACCCTTCCCATTATGAAAAGTTGCCCCAGCCAAATTGGACTGTTTGTATCGGTTCCAGGTCCAGAAAAATTTTCAAACTATATAAGTGTGAAGGGTACAAAGCAGTACCCTTGAGACTATAACCCCAGTGACAAGCCTTTGTACCCCCTGATGGACTTGTTTTTCAGAATGTGTAACATATAAGATGTTTTATCCTTACACCACACAATCAGTCTGAATTGTCTTCTCTTGAGTACAAGCATATCAGGTTTTGGACTCCTTGTTCACATGTGTCTGCACCATGCAGGTGACATCAAAAGACAAGTAACGCAGTGAAGGATTTCCTTTCTTTATTGTAAAGCAGCTGTTGGTTCTCGTGCCATTCGATAGCTTCGTTAAATGGGAGAGAGTAAAGCTTTGTGAAAACCGACTAAAGTGAAAGATACATTTAAATAAAAGGTTCTCACTGTGTGTCAATCATTGAAGCTTTTATGTAGACTATTCAGTTATGCGATTTTTGTTTCACAATAGGACATGTGTCGAGTGCCATCTCCAGGCAAAGGAGGATGCTAAGCTGTGTGAAAAAAATTGCAGCCTCCCTAAAATTTACATCAACAGCACAACAGGTACGATAAAAGCTTGTTTTTTTCTGAGTATGTCTGGAATATCATGTAAATTCTAAATTCGTTTAAGTAGAAGTCCAAAAATTATGAAAAAAAAAAAAAAAAGTGAGTGATATTGTGGCATTTATTCTACTATCTCTAACAAAACTTTAGTGCATTGGTCTCAAACACACGGCCCGCGGGCCAAATGTGGCCCGCAGGACACTAGTTTGAGGCCTTGATATGAAAGTTTAATGTTAGTGCGGCCCGCGCAAGTTTGATATGGATGCTGTATGGTATCATGTACCCAGAAAAAATGATTACGTTTGATTAATGTTCATGTTAAAGGTTAAATAACTGTTAATAGTTATCCTCCCTCTCTGTGTGGAAGTGGTAAGTTTTTGGCTATTTAAGTTTAAAGGAAATAACTTGAAGGCTACCGTTTAGGTCGCTAGCTCTCTAGTGTGCGAGTTAGCATGTGTCTTAAGAACCTGCAGTTGCGCAATATGTTGTAAATAAAAAGAGTATAAATGTGACTATAGTCGTGTTTTGTCATGTCTACAGGGCTCTAATAATGCTTTGTTCATTTTAATCTGAAAAAAATAATTTGTCTACCCACCAACTATATGTGGTTTCTTAAGTTTTTATTATTTGCCGTTTTATTGTTATTATTATATTTATTTATTTATTACTGATTGATTGATTTTCTTTATTCTTGTTTTGTTTATTTATTTTTCATCTTATTTTGTGTAGAAAAATAAAAATTAAGATATTTGAGAACAGTGGAATGTTTTATCAGAGCTTTTATTGTAGAAAATTGGAACCAAGGCAAAGTTTTTTTTGTTTTTAATAAATGCGTATTTTTTTTTGAAAACCTGATGCAGCCCAGTCTCACCTAGACCCGAACTCCAGTGGCCCCCAAGTAAATTGAGTTTGAGACCCCTGCTTTAGTGCATGCGCTATTAGTGTTAAGGTCTAAAAATGGTTGAGATGAATTGTGACTGCTACGTCCTTCAGACCCTCCCTATTTGATTGTGATCCATGTTCTTCAGCCAGTGTCGGACAATGGACAACATATTCTTTACCTCGTTATACAGGCAAGGCATGTGAACGACCAATGGAGCGTGGTTTCCTTTAAAGACGAGATTATTTTAAACATGCTATACTTGTGCAAGCTGAGAACTATATCTGATCATCATTGAGGATTTTCAGGCTTCAGATGTGAAATACAATGGTGGAGGCTACACACTCGCACACACACACGCAGATTGTAGTCTTTGATATGGAAATCACAATGACAGCATAACAGAAGTGAGGCTATCCTTTTACATTCTCACCACAATGTTGAGAGGGAAGGCGATATACAATTCATTCGTGCCTTCATTATATATCTTCAAATTTCCCTTTTTAGGAGTAGACAAGAGCTCCTCTATGCAATGCACACTGATGTCTGAAAATGAGTGCTGGATCTCGTTTAGCGTGGTCGCAAGCGACACAACAACTGTCTACAATCTGCGCATGTACGGTAAGTTAACAAGCAAGATAAGGTGTTGTACTGGTGGGTACCCGGTCTGATCATTTGTACTTGACTAGGTTGTCCTGAACCGCCCAACATCCCCATGATCATCCTGGGGGTCTCACTCTCCATTGTGTGTATTGGGCTGATCCTGCTGGCAGTTTGGAAAGTGCTGGTGTCAGTTCACGACCGTAAAGAGGTGGCCAAGTTTGAGGCTGAGAGGGCAAAGGCAAAATGGCAGTCGGTGAGAATCTGGAATGCCTTATTCAAATCAAATCAACTTTATTTGTATAGCACTTTTCCTGCAAAGACATGCAACACAAAGTGCTTTACAGAATTACAACAATTACCACAATTAAAAGGAAAAAACAAAGAAACAAAAGAAATTATTATTATATTATATTATTATATATTAACATCTAAAATGCAAAAATATCATAACAATATTAAAATATGATGATTCTACTTCATTGATCACAATTATCTTAAATTTGGCACCCTAACTTGTTTTCTGTTGTATGGCCAACTTATGACAAACTTTTTCCCAGTGGTTCTCAGTGTTGTGGTGTGAGTGATAGGAAGAAAAGCTCTGACTAATTTGGTGGGAAATCATTACAAAAACATTATTAGAGCCAAATTAGAAGATCCATATTTTTCCCCGGAGAAAATGACCATCTTATAGTCAGGTCACTACAACATTATGCAATATTCTACTTAATATGCCAAGAAAGTGGTGTATTGCGCCAAAGTCCAGTGCAGCAGAACTGACAGTGTACCTGAATGCACCTGAAAAAGAGAAGGGAAGGAGATCCCAGGCAAGGGGCTCAGCACATGGCTGTTGATCCTGTCTGCAGGATGGCTCACCACCTAGTAAGACTGACATAGATGCCATAAACTGGAGAACCTCACTGACCGTTGGTCTAATTAAGGTCAACCATGAGTCTATTCATTGGTTAATGGCCGCCTATTAGATGAAAACCTTAAGAAACACACATCAGCCACATTTTAATATCTGCTCCAACTTTACACATACTGTAGGTTCATTTAAACATTACAGGTGTACAAAATGACATATACTTATATATTTTTTCCTCTTCATTTCTGCCCCTTATGACTTCATGATGTGTTTTTGTGTTTCTACTCAGGGGACCAACCCACTGTTCAAAAGCTCAACATCTACATTTAAAAATGTTACATATAAGAGCAGAGAGCGGGACAAGATAATAACAATGGATCACTACTGATTATTAGCTGTAGGCAATGCCATCCAGCATCTGAGTGCACTTAACGTTTGTATGTGTGTGGTGTGCCTATGTGTTTGGGTGTGAATGTGTTCTGTGGGAAACAGATATTTTAAAACACATCTTGACAAACCTGCGTGCAGACGAGACTCTGTGAAATAGGCCTACATTTGTTATTTGCTGCTGTTTAAGTGCAGTTTGCCTGCAGCTGCACACACGGATCTCTGCTGCTGCATGAAACTACAAGCTTCCAAGATGCAGCTGCGGGAAGAGAACACTAAAATATTTGAGTGATCGACTACTGAAACAAAATGTTCTTGTGTCCAGCCAATGAATGTAAATGTTATGTCTATGGTTATGTTTTTGTTTTATTGTAAAAGTAAGGCTGAGCCTTCAATGTTGATAATCAAATGTAATGATGTGGCACAATAAAGATGACTACCCAGTCTATCTATCTATCTATTTGTCAATCACCATTTCAGTTAGAAAGTTGCTAAATTGTTCTAATCACGTTGTGTACGTCGCGTTTTAATGACGCCAATCAAACTCAATATAAACAGTATGTACTATACTGAACTATACTGTTAGTGAACGTAGCACCATGATTGCCAATGAACAGGTAGGAGTTAGCTAACTCGTAGCACATTGTTTACATGTTGTCATAAACTGTATCTAAACAGAACATATATACGTAGGTATTTTAATTCGAAATGTATTATTTTTTTACTGACAAACGTACTTGAGAAGAGGCCATGGTTTCCAAGCAACAGTTAAAATGCGAGCACATGGTGTGTTTGTTGTGTTATATCTAAAGAGAAGACAAATGTTCCAGGTTTGTCCAGTTCGGACGGGTGGTAGTTCATTTTTCAGTCCAGTGAGCTGCAGCAGTTCCTCCGTCAGACGTGACGTCGCAAACCCCCCACTGAAACTCTAGAAAGTCTGCTAAAGTTTTGTGTGAGCGGGGGAAAACAACAAGCCCGAGTTACATATAGAACCGGAGTCTCGGAATGTTCGGACATTTGGATCTTGCAAAGCGCCGTCGAAATGTTTTTCCAGTTGTTCCGCGTGGTGGCGGCTATTTGTGTAGCTTTGTTGTTGCTGAAAAGATGTGCGTGTTCTGCCCAGAAGGAGGACAACGAAGTCCTGGAGCGAGAAGAGCTCACGGAGTTTTACAGTAAGTCCACTGCTGGTCATAGTTGCATTAGTGGGTCCTGTTTTAATCTACGGACAAATCATCTGGGAAGACTAATGACGTGTCGTACAAATGTTAAAAAAATTATATAATGCATATGTTCCATAGTTTTGACACCCACCGGCTTTGTATGGTCACTAGTTGAGTCTATGATGGAAATATGTCTTCGGGTTTCTTCTGTTCAAGATTCTGTGTGTCGTGGTGCATTCATGGTCACAATGAAATATATTACATTGACAATTAAAATACAGTAATCACTAATTTTATAAGGTATGATGAATCAGAAAGTATTACAAATGTTGTTGTTAGATGCATCTAAATCATTCTGGAAGGTGTGCCTAATGATTTGCCCCTCGTGTTTCAACGTATGATCTCCATAATATTAGGAACAGGCCTCAGCATGATGCATTTGTACTGCCAACCAAACTTGACATCTCTGTGTCAGGACAACATCTCTCCAGGATAGCGAGATATAGGATAGGGCATCTTTTCAGACTTTTTATACGGAAAAACATCCAATGAGTGTTTTTTTCCCCGACTCCAGTAAGAAATTTATTATTTTATATAGATTATATTTGATGCTAGTAGTGTTTCAATGGATGGACACAATGTATATGTTTAGGAAATGTAAACTATGCCAAGCGGTGCAGGTATTAGAGCAGGGGTGGGCAAACTTTTTGACTCGCGGGCCGCATTGATTTAGGGAAATTGATGGTGGTCCAGACTATATATTTTACACATAGAATTCCAACAGTCCACCTGGAATTATTGTATCTATAAAAGTGTCATGCAATCTGCTATATGTGCTTGTGTCCCTTTTTTCAGTAGCACTTTGTAAACAGCAGACCACATCAAATAACCAAAAAAGCTACCTAGACCATCAAAAGGTTGGCTCAAAGCCATGATTCCAGGTTGTATGTTAAGTTTCAATGAAATACTTGCCGTATTTAAACACTCGGTGGGCCGGATGTGGCCCCCGGGCCGTAGTTTGCCCGCCCCTGTACTAGAGCGTCAGAGCTCTCATTTGAGCAGCCTTTATCACAGTCTATGCTCAAAGACGAGGTGGGACACACGCCAGTCAGACTAGATAGGACAGCTGGAGTCTGAGAGCCTGGTGCATAAAGGAGGATAAATAGATTGGATCTTTAGCTTCGAGTTTGAGACCCCTGGTATAAAGACACCTTTCATGTTGCAGGAAGTAGGTTCTGATGTCACATTTAGTGACAACATTGCTTTGTGACTAAAATCCTTAATTTATCTTCTTCTCCTCCTCCCTGTAATGTCCGACCCACATCTTCTTTAGAAAAGGGTCTCTTTGTCCTGGAGAGCGAGCCGCTAAAGCGCTGTGTCACAGTGGATCACTCTAACTTGGTGCTCAGGGACTGTCAGCAGCCCACACGCCGCATGCTGTGGAAGTGGGTCTCCCACCATCGCCTCTTCAACTTGGGTACCAGCACGTGCTTGGGCCTCAACATGTCTGAAACCACCCAACCCCTCGGCATGTTCGAGTGTGACATGTCCCTTCCTGTGCTGTGGTGGCGCTGTCGAGGAAACATGCTGTATGCGGCTTCTCGCTGGAAGGTGGCTGTGTCTGGAAATACGGTGGTGGTTAAGAGAAACTCTTATCATGAGTGGAAAAGGTACAACACACCCAGAGAGGGCCCTTGCTCAAAACCCTATGAAGGTAAACGAAAGCAGGTGGTGTTCAAAAACAACATAAATGATGTCTGCACTTATTAATGCATACTGTGTGTTTCCAGATATCCACACTTTGTTAGGAAATGCACATGGCATGCCCTGTGCTTTTCCCTTTAAATACAACAACAAATGGTACTCGGAGTGCACCACGGAGGGTCGCGAAGATCATCTACCATGGTGCTCGACCACCACTCGATATGATGAGGCAGAAAAATGGGGTTTCTGTCCTGTGCATGGTAAATGACACGTACCTGTACATACTGTAAAACACACTATATGGACAACAGTATTGCGAAACAAAATTGCATTTGCTGGTTTCAGTTTCGAGTTCAGTCTAATAGACAGATAAATAGATATTATCAGTTTCTCAATTTTATTTCAAATCAAGGGGGCATGAAAGTATTTCTGCACCTCATTGGAGGTGTGACAGAAAATGATTGAGAACCACTTCCCTACAACACACATATTTTGCATTGCATCATTGGCTAATTTTGAGTGACGTTAGCTTTAATAACTGAAGTAATTATGCCTGCAAACTGCTGCTGCGATCGGTTTGTGAGCATGATTATACACAGTATGTTATTAGATTTCCCATTCACTTTAATTGGTCACAGGTCTGTAAAGGGCTATCACTGGGTCCTTATCAACCTGTACAACCTCAACCCGATCAAACACCTTTGGGATGGGGTTAAAAGTGAGTCAGTAGGCCCGGATTAGGGTCCAACATCATGACCTCGATCTCATCCCTTAGTGTTTTTTGGAGGGGGGGGGATGACACCATTGTATATATTTTTTTTAGCTTTTTGGTTTGTGCCATGTGTAGTAACATTGTCTCAAACCTTATTTAACAATAGAATCTGAAGTTATTGATTAATGAGTGTTGGTTTCGGGCGGCACGGCAGTCGAGTGGTTAGCGCGCAGACCTCACAGCTAGGAGACCAGGGTTCAATTCCACCCTCGGCCATCTCTGTGGGGAGTTTGTATGTTCTCCCCGTGCATGCGTGGTTTTTTCTCCGGGTACTCCGGTTTCCTCCCACATTCCAAAAACATGCTAGGTTAATTGGCGACTCCAAATTGTCCATAGGTATCAATGTGAGTGTGAATGGTTGTTTGTCTATATGTGCCCTGTGATTGGCTGGCGACCAGTCCAGGGTGTACCCTGCCTCTCGCCCCAAAGACAGCTGGGATAGGCTCCAGCAATCCCCGCGACCCTCGTGAGGAAAAGCGGTAGAAAACGAATGAATGAATGAGTGTTGGTTTCATTTCGTGTAAATTAAATGTAAAAGAAAAACCAAACACGTCTATTCTATCTGTGGCGGATACATTTTTTTATGGTCGGCCACCACAAATAAATGAATGTGTGGATAACACACACACATAATAATACGGCTTGGTGTTGTAATACTTTTGTCCATATAGTGTTTTACTGTGCACACCCTTCTTATATTTACGTGAATGATTTTTATCATGAGGCTAAACTGTACTTTTAAATTCAAACTTTCCATGCTAGATTACAGCTGTCAACATTTCTGGGAGTCAAACAATGAGCTGAATGCCTGCTACCAGTTCAACTTGTACACCATTCTCACGTGGAGTCAAGCACTGCTGACATGTCAGGCTCAAGGTGGAAATCTGCTCAGCATCACCAGCCTGGCAGAGCACAGATACATCAGAGGTTTGGCTCTGTGAGACGATCATAACCGTGTACAGAATTCTGTTACAACCTATTTTTTTCACTCAGATTTGTTTGATTCTTGCTGTAGATCGGATGGTTAGTGTTGGAGCGATGGTGTGGATCGGGCTAAATCACCTCAAGGACAGGCAGGGGTGGCAGTGGTCTGATGGAGCACCTCTAATGTTGGTTAATTTCACAACAGGTATGGATTGCAGTCCACCATCACAATAATAAACAAAACAGTTACATGAACCCCTGCCAGGCAGTGTCAGTCGGTTCTATTGGATGCCATTTGATGATGAAAGTGCACCTTAGAGATTCACTCTGTCATGAGACATGAACACACATCTTTACCTTTTCTGTGCATTCAAAATAGAGAAAAACTAGCATGGGGCATCACTTTTGACTTTTGAAAAGTTAATGCTAAGTTATAAATCATGTCTACTGAAAAGGCGGACATCATTGAGATAAGCTACCAACCAAAAATCTGAACGAACTGAAGCAGGATACTGGCTCTCAACTTAGGCTAGGGAGACTCAGCTACTGTAGGTACTTGCTCTCCGCATTTTTAACGGTCTACGCCGAATTTACCAGCTCATCAGGGAGTCCAAATGTCCGTCAGCATCCCACTGACATCGGACATTGTAAGTTACTATTTTATGTTCTTATTTTGTCAACAAAATGTTTAGCACTAATGTTGTTGAGGGAAGAAGCGTTGCTATGGGCTTTGTAAAATCAATGTGTCCAGGATAGAAGCTTAAAATTCATTCATTCATTTTCTACAGCTTTTCCTCACGAGGGTCGCAGGGGTGCTGGAACCTATCCCAGCTGTCTTCGGGCGTGAGGCGGGGTACACCCTAGACTGGTCGCCAGCCAATCCCAGGGCACATATAGACAAACAACCATTCACACTCACATTCATACCTATGGACAATTTGGAGTCGCCAATTAACCTAGCATGTTTTTGGAATGTGGGAGGAAACCGGAGTACCCGGAGAAAACCCACGCATGCATGGGGAGAACATGCAAACTCCACACAGAGATGGCCGAGGGTGGAAGCTTAAAATTATGTAAATTTTTTAATTTAGGCTTAATTCAAGCTTAAAATATGGCATAATATATAAGATGTTGATGTTGTTTTTTTACAGGGATTTGTGGGCAGAACAGGTGACTCCCCAGTATGTGTCCCCAGTTTTTCAATATTTACAGAAAAAGGACAGATGTGTGTTCTGGTCTCACGTTTTGGCTATGATGGGAAATTCTCTCAGACTGTGCAAATCACACAATTTTGAAAATGCAACAAATTTAGTTGATAGAATTCTCCTCTGAATGTGTTTCCATCAGCGCTGCCGGCCAGACCTCTTGAGGATGATAGACAGTGTGGAGTGTACAATTCGGGCCCCGATGGACTCTGGCAGAGTCTTTCATGTGAATCTGCCCTGCCTTACATCTGCAAGAAGACACCCAATGACACACGCAGAGCTGAGCCATTTGGTGAGAACGCAAGAAAAACATAAACACATGAACATCTTAGTATTTGCAGAGTATATGAGAAATGAAGAAGAAAATGGAAAATGTTCAATATTTGCTTAGCTGGTCTGAACAGCTGCTAGGCTCCTGGAGAGAAAACCTCTGACCTCTTTTTTTATAGCAGCAAGACCAAAACAATATGTGCAGTGAATATGTATGGTTAAAAATGTAGACAATCCGTGAAAGCTCTAATTGCGTGGTAATTGTAGTGGTAATTTGGTCCAGTGCACCGCTATACGCAGCCCATTTGGTAATTTGGACTGGACTGCGCCAAGATGGGCATAGCAGCGCACCAGGGGTGGAGTCTACATTTTCAGCTTGACAATTTCGTGACAAAAGCTGAACCGCTGTGTTAAACCATCTCTTTGCCACTCGCGCTGGTTGAAGAGATGGAGGCGTTGGTGCGCGCCGTTGCGCCAGACTGCACTGCTCACGAAATTTGCAAAGTGCGCTGGCCACACCCCGTTGTTGTGGCGTAGGCATGACGCAAGGCAGGTGTGTCCAAGTCTATGAAATTAAGCCCCTGAGTGTTTTGATTCTCCCTCTCCAGAGAACTGGCAGTACGTCCATACGGTGTGTGATGAAGACTGGCTCCCTCATAACGGTTTTTGCTACCACGTTCTGTCAGTAGCGGATGCAGGAAGCTGGGAGGAATCGTCTCAGGCATGCATCTCTCACAGGGGAAACCTCGTCAGCCTACACACTTTGTCTGAGGTGGAGATGCTGCTTAGCCTTCTGGCTAACTGTAAGATATGGCCTCCAATGCAAGAGTTTTATTTCATACAGTTTTATTTATAAATGCTATGTTTTGTAGTTTCAACTGACAGTTCAGGCGTGTGGATCGGTCTTCGAAAACAAGAATCGTCACCAAGTGTAGAGTGGTCTGATGGCTCGCCGGTAACTCTTACAATGTGGCATCAGTATCACCCTCCTCATAGCCTGACTGGCGCGACTCTCTGTGCTAAGGCAGACACAAAGGTGGGCAACTCTTTTTCGTGGGAAACAAACTTGTTGATTCCAATAGAGTTAAACGAGTAACTGTACTGGTTTTTAAATTAATATTGTTACTGACCATTGAAAAGCTTTTCTCTACTAATTTTCACATTATTTTATTTTTTATTAGAACGAAAAGCAACAAAAATGGGATTTTCTGTTTGTTTTGGATTAATAATTTGTACATGCTTCTCATTGGGCACAGTCCAGTCAAGCCTATTAAAATAAAGGCTTTCAAAGTCATTGTTGCCATCTTGGCATACACGCACTGTGAGATAATAATGTCAGAGGGTTGTGTCTCATTTTTGAAACTATGGTAATGGTAATGGTTTTATTTCATTTGAACATGCATCAGATTACAATTGAGTGCATCCCATAATCAGTTCACAGTTCCACATGTCCAAAAGGAGTAGGAAGAACCAAAGCTTATTAAATCCTACCCCTCCATCTGGTACTTTTACAATCAGTCACTGTTACATTTGTTCACTTCCTGCTTTCCATAATACAGTTTAAGGTTTTTTTTTGTGTTTTTTTTTTAATAATGCACCTCGTACCAAAGTACGAGGTGATATGACCATCCAATGACATAATGGATACCATAGTAAGTGTCAATATAGTGATATATATAGCACATCGTGACTGGTTCATCCTTGGATTTAGCAAACATCAACTGCTTGTATTGTTTCTTGAATTGGCTCATCGTTGTGCATTGTTTGAGGTCCTTACTCAATCCATTCCATAGTTTGATTCCACATACTGAAATGCTATGGCTTTTTAACGTAGTCCTAGCATATAAGTGTTTCAAATGTAGTTCTTCCCTGAGATCATATTTCTCCTCTCTTGTAGAGAAGTATTGGATGACATTTTTAGGTAATTGGTTGTTTTTAGCCTTATGCATTATTTTAGCTGTTTGAAAATTAACTATATCAGCAAGTTTAAGTATTTGTGATTTTAGAAATAAGGAGTTAGTATGTTCTGTCAAACTACAAAAATATTCAAAAATATTGAAGTTGAAACTATTCTACACGGATTGGACGAAAAATGTCATCAATTCTCCCACATTGGCTTGGAACTCTAATCCCAACTATATGATTAGTGACATGAAAAGGTTGAAATATTTGAGTCATTTCTCATCATACTGTGCAGTTGTACAGCACTGCAAACTACAACCACAAAGATAAATATGTTGTCAAACTAATATCGTCTGAGTGTCAATCTAATAAAGTGTCCAGAGAGTCTATAAGTTCTTTTACTTCTTTTTCACAGGAAGGTACCTGGCTTTTGGTGTCATGTGATGAGCAACTTCCTGCTGTGTGCAGAAGAGAAAGTCAAACATCAATTCATCAACCCGGAACCTGGGATGAAGGTTGCCGTGAGGTGCAAACATAGACACATGCACGCACATGCATGAACACACACACAAAATTGTCTTTTTTTAAAAATTGTTCATTATGTGGCGTATCATAACATCATGTTACAAGGTTTAAGTCAAAGCAGTTATTGCTGTGTCAGCACCAGGCGGAGACACTCACAGCTCAACTTCGATGCAACCTGCTGGTCAACAAAACAATGAGCTCATTCACTGGACTCATGACGCCATTTCTGGCGTTCATGTTGCTCCTTGCCTCAACTTGACAGAAATATCAGACGCCTGAGTCATCAGGCCATTTCATTCAGGGAAACACACAACCATAATGGCACAGAAGCCACAATGTCAGCAGATGCAATGACGCATCTTGACTGTTAAGTCTTCTGCTTAAGTCTGCGTTTTACTCACTTCATGCTATTAACAGCGTGCTGTGTTTATTTCTGTGGTAGTTTTCACAGCAACATGACTCATATTGGGGGGGAAAACAGAACTACTTATTTTATTCAATGTCAGTATTTTTATTTTCAGGAGAAATGGGGTGAAACCTTTTGACTCAAAGTTGAGGAAGGGTAAGGGGGAAAAAAGCTCATGAAGTGTGGGTGGGGTATAAAGGGGGGCTGCAATTGACACCACTTGTCAAAACACCACTGAAACTACAAACAAACTTGCACAAGCCGATCATTGTGCAAATAAACACAGAATACAAGTTTTAGTCCATTCATGTATGCTGACATACTGCACATACATACTGTCCGGGTATAGTTTAAACTACTACACTATTTTTTTCACATGAAGTTGTATGACATCCCTGTGAACAATGAACAATGGAACATGAACAATGGAATACGTCACATAACTAATCGCAGTTCAAAAGGAGGAGGAAGAAGCAGAGCTTATTTAATCCTAATCCCCTACCCCGGTCCACATCTGTTGCAGTTCATTTGACTTCCTGTATTCCATATGTGATATGTGATTCCAAATGTGGCCCGCAGGACACTAGTTTGAGGCCCCTCCTTGATATGAAAGTTTAATGTTTGATATGGAGGCTGTATGGTATCATGTACCCAGAAAAAAATGATTACGTTTGATTAATGTTCATGTTAAAGCTTAAGTAACTGTTAATAGTTATCCTCCCTATCCGTGTGGAAGTGGTAAGTTTTTGGCTATTTAAGTTTAAAGGAAATAACTTGGAGGCTACCGTTTAGGTCGCTAGCTTTCTAGTTTGAGAGTTAGCATGTGTCTCAAGACCCTGCAGTTGCGCAATATGTTGTAAATAAAAAGAGTATAAATGCGACCCAGTCTCACCCAGACCCGAGCTCCAGTGGCCCCCAAGTAAATTGAGTTTGAGACCCCTGACTTACACTGTTGATGTGGATGTCATACAACTTCAGGTCAAAATAACGTAACAACTATTTGAATACTCAAGTATGCAGCTATTTTTAACCCATTATTATATGTATCTAAATATGGATTTTGTAGAAGAGAGGATTTGAAATGGGAATTTTTTTAATTTTGTGGATCTTTCTTGATGGTGTAGGGCTGGAAGCGCCATGGCCACTCCTGTTACACCATCACCAGCCATGAGCAAACTTATAAGGATGCACCAAGCGGCTATTACTGCAATGCTCCCCTCCTTACTGTGGAAAACAGGTGGTTTATTGATATACACATTTGGTATGGTATGGTTTATTTGTTCATATTGTTGGCATAGTATTGTTTTTATTGTTGATTGTTGTTGACTAGAAGCCACACCAAGTCTAGTGTGAGTTGTATATTGTATCTTATAGTATTACTGTATGTACCTAGTTCCTTGATATCTTTGACAAATAGTACTTTGGCTTCCTACATTTGCCTTCATTTAACAGAATAGCTACTTTTTGGGTTTTTTTTCACATTTTTCCCCATCCAACAGGTTTGAGCAAGCCTTTGTCAACAGTCTGTTGAGTGCTAATGGGGCCAACAACAGCATGTATTACTGGATTGGCCTTGTAGACGTGGAGAATGAGGGGGAGTACAGTTGGCTTCATCTCAATGGGTCCACTCTGCCTGTCACCTTCACAAACTGGAACAAACATCAGCCAGGTACACTTTAGATTGCTATCAATGTAAAAAAAAACTATCTTCATTATAGTAAATCTGGAAATTGTTTTATCAATGTATTTTCTTGTTTCCTCTCTTAGTCAGTGCCAACGGCTGTGTTGCAATGTTCGGTGGCCCTGCTCTCGGTCACTGGGAGGTCAAAGACTGCAATTCCTTTAAGGCCTTTTCAGTCTGTAAGCAGAGCATCAGCAACTACCAGGATGTCCAGTTGCCAGAAAGCCACATTGATGCCTTTAGTGCTTGTCCTCCGGGATGGGAATCACAGGATGGAATCCTTTACTGTTTTAAGGTGAAATCATTAACTTTCTCCTCCTAATATGCATCAGTCTCAAAGGTATATTAAGGGTTTTTGTTTTAATCTTTAGCACAAAAATATTATGTGAATTAGGGATCGGCTGATATGTTTTTTTGGGGGCCGATGCCGATACCGATTTTTTTCCATCACCCTTAGCCAATGGCTGATTTTGCTTGGGCCGATATTTGTGGCCGATACTGCTTTTGATCCCTCAATTTACATGAAAAAATGACATGAAAATATTACAGGTCTCATGTTTAAACAAATATTTATGGAAATACTGAACACAGTAGGATTCAGCTTTCTTAATCACACATTTAAACGGCATTATCAACTTTAAAAGGACTAAATATTCAACCATGTGCAAAACATTTGTGTCGTTTAAATTTATCTAGCATCGATGTGATGACTGCTCCTCCGCAGCGTGACGCGGTGGAAAAATACATCGGCGAACCCACGCGCGTATCGGCCGATACAAGGAAAAAATGCAAATATCGGCCGGCCGATGTATCGGTCGATCCTTAATGTGAATGTGAGCAATTGTTCACTCCTCAGATGAAAATAAGTGTATCTTTTAGGTGTTCCATGATGAAAAAGTTCTAATGAGACGTTCCTGGGTGGAAGCAGATTTCTTTTGTCAGGCCCTCGGCAGCCAGCTGGTCAGTTTTTGTCACTATGAGGAGCAGGTGTTTGTCAAGCAACTCCTTGGCCACATGTTTGAAGGGTTGGTACCACCCTCTGGGTCTTATTCATTCAGGAACCTTACAGGTTGTATGTACAGTATGATGTCACTTTTATTTTTCATGCTTCATGTACAAAGATTTAGTATGTCATTTTTAAGCAGGATTTGGAAATGTTGATGTGTATTCAAATATACTGTATGTATGTATTAATATACCTTTAAGTGATGCAAATGAATGTGATAGGAAGCTGGCATGTGGAACACCTAACTACAGTTTGTGTTCTGCGCCTACTTTTCAGAACAGAGGGTCGCTGGTTTTGGGTTGGATTAAATAAGAGAGACCCTGAACATCCTGGAGTGTGGGAATGGTCTGATGGTTCACCTGTAAGTACCCTTAGAAATTTAGAAGTCTAAATTCTGTAGATGATAACGCCCCTCCAGTGAAGCGGAACAACGTAACCAAAACATAAGAAACACCTTTCGTATGTTTAAATTATTTGTACAAATTACTGCTTACGCTGTACATTGTTGTTCATATTTGATGTCATCTATTTATTCTCCACATTATTATTTATTATTCTGCGGGAGCCAGGCAATGACATTTCGTTGGCAATTTCACTGCTGTGATATTGTGCAATGACAATAAAGACTATCCATCTATCCATCTATCCATCTATCCATCTATCTCTCTCACACCATCTTTTTCACAGCATCTCTCTCTCACACCATCTCTCTCTCACACCATCTCTCTCTCACACCATCTCTCTCTCACACCATCTCTCTCTCTATCATCTAACTATGTATCTCTCTCTCTTTCTCTCACACCATCTCTCTCTCTATCATCTAACTATCTATCTCTCACCATCTCTCTATCTAACTATCTCTCTCTCTCTCTCTCTCTCACACCATCTCTCTCTCTCTCTCTCACACCATCTCTCTCTCTCTCTCTCTCACACCATCTCTCTCTCTCTCTCTCTCTCTATCATCTAACTATCTTTCTATCTATCCATCCATCCATCCAAGCGTCCCTCATGTTGTGGCCATGAAGTGGATGTAGATTGATGACCGTTTTTTGTAGGTCATGACCTCCTTCATACAGGATAAAAATGATGAGAACGATAGGAGGGACTGTGCAGTCTACAGTGACCTGACCAACAACCTCATTCCACAGCCATGTGATGGCAAACACGAGTGGATCTGTCAGCTGCCTCGAGGTAAAAGTCATCACCTCAATATAAAGACCATGCCAGCATCATTTACCAAACTGACCAAACTGTGTGTTTCAGGTGATAAACTGAAAAAACCCTACTGGTACACTGAGCGTAAGTTTGATGTTTTCATCTAATTCCCATTTTTACTTGACTTGATTCTTTGAAGTAGGGGTGTAAGAGAATATCGTTTCGGCCGATATATCGCGATACTTCGTTCCACGATACTGTATCGCTATTAAAAAGTATGATATCGATATTTTAGGCATTTATCATAGACTGTATATGGTATTTATTCAAATGCAGACACGGCAAAGGTTCATTTCTTGACCTTTTATATACTACAAAAGTAGTACTGTGATATTGCAGGTATTTTATTTTTCAAATTGATATCACTATTTTGTTAAATAATGGTTATTTCAAGCATCCTAAAAGGACTTTTTACTGATGTTAGTTACTTTGTTCCACAAAAATACTGTTCTGATGGTGAATAAGTCAGGGACTGTATACTCTAGTCTACTCTACTATACTTTTTTCACAGCTAATAGAATGTGAAAATTTGAGCAGGATCTTGAGACATAATTTAATTTATTAGTTTTTATGTTTTTTTTTGTAAATTTAAAGCTGGATGTTAAAGCTTTATTTATCCAAATGCTCCACTTTACGTTTTTACAGAGGAAAGTTTGTGATACAGCATACTGTTCTAACATACTGTTCTAATCGAATAAAAATGGGTTTAATAAGTGAATATTGCTGGTGTAATTCAGTTTTTCCCTGAAATAATCTTTAACTACAAGAAAAACAAAAAAAATATCGCCTTGTTAACAGTATCATGATATATCGTGATATATCGTATTGTGAGCCTAGTATCGTGATACGTATCGTATCGCCAGATTCTTGCCAATACACACCCCTACTATGAAGTGTTGCAAATTAGGCAATAGTGACCTGCGGTTCCCCCACAGAGAGTGAGCCATGGGTGTTTTACCGCGGAGCTGAGTACCTGGTAGCCAAGCAGCCTTTTGAATGGGACGCTGTCTCTTTGGCCTGTCAGATGATGGGAGCCTACCTGCTGTCCATTCACTCCAGAGATGAGCTGCACTTTGTAAAGGAGCGCTTGAGGCGGGTTCGTTTATATACCGTATATTATTGTATTATATTTAAAACAGTCCAGTTGCTATCAATTCAATACCTTGAGAACTAGTCACCCTTCGATGGCGGTAATCGCTAGTCAATCCTTGCTGACAGTAATTTTGTGGCTGCCTCTATCTGTCCAAGCCTACCAACGAGCCGTGTCAATCTTTCGGCCATTTTTCTAAGCCAAAGGGCAGGACCGGCTCCATCTTTCTAAGCCTATCACAGAACCTCACCATCTTTCTGAAAATCTATCAAATGTCCGGCTTCATCTTCTGGCAGCCCAATCATAAGGCAAGTGGAAACTACACCTACCTTGTGGGTCCAGCGAAACTCTGAGACAGTGATGCCGACTTGGTGACTAAGAACTTTTTCGACATTGGAGAGTCTTCTGGTATTTGGGGGCTTAACAGTGAAAGCACCTATTGTTCTGCAGTTTGTGTTCTCAATGAGTAGTAGTCACAAAGTAGCCACAAGTGCAGCTCCCGAGACTGTAGAGGAGTCCGAATTTAATGCCATCTGGACTTTTATTATTTTATTTTGATGAAGTGTTTTCTGTACTACAGGAGTATATTTTAATGAGGGTGTAACATAACAGGAGTACAATCTTTTTTATAACAAGGAGTGCTTGAGTGACAATGTCATCATGACCACAATGCAGTTATCGCATCTGGAATAACATACACAGCGAATTGGCTTTAATCCTAATCCTTCGATAGCTCAGTTGGTAGAGCGGAGGACTGTAGAGGCTGCCAATGGAAATCCTTAGGTCGCTGGTTCAAATCCGGCTCGAAGGACTTTTTTTTTTTTTGTTGATTTACAGTCATGGGGAAGTGTGCTGCATCATGTATAAATATTAGAACTCTCAGTGTGATATACTGTCGTGTAGTTGAAATGTACTTCACCACTGGGGTATTTCATTAGTAAATGGCCCACTAGTACAATTCTTTGTAACAGTGTCATCTCAATATACACCTTCTTTTCTCATATGAGCATTTATGGACACACATCCAGCTCAAACACACTCACTGTATACTCACTCTCATGCGTGAATGATCCACTTTTGAATCACTAATGAATCTTTCATTTTGCTGAGGCCACTGATCACAAAAGAAGGGGGTGTACGGTGTTGAAATAGGCCAAGGAGAGAAACAAACGTGGACAGAGGCACTGAAAGGCTGATCTTCCAACAGAGTGAGGACTTAATCACATTGTTTTTTCTCTGTCTCTCCACAGCTCTCAGTGGGGCCAACTGACTGGTGGGTTGGACTTTCTCTGGACCAGCATGGAGAGGAGGTCAGGTGTGTGTGTTTTGGAGCTGCTTAATTCATTCAATCCCAGACATTTTTTAAAAGGCACACAGAATATTGTGTCCTCGAGGTATATACCAAACAAAAGATTAGACTTTCATTAGGAAATCAGCAGTAGAACACAGGTAAGTTTCAGCAAAATATCAGTTCTGAACCAAAAAAGGAGAAAAAAGGCTTTTTATAAATATTTACAATTTTGACATTTGCAACCGAGGCCGCACGGGAGAGTGGTTAGCATGTTGGCCACACAGTCAGAAGATTGAGAAGACCTGGGTTTGAATCTCAGCTTGGGCATCTCTGTGTGCCAAAAAGCATGCATGTTAGGTTGATTGGTGGCTCAAAATTGTCCGTCGGTATGTGAATGATTGTCTATATGTGCCCTGTGATTGGCTGGGGACCAGTCCAGGATGTCTCGCCCGAAGTCAGTTGGGATAGCATACCCGCGACTGTAGTGAGGATAAGTGGCAAAGAAAATGGATGCGTGTGCAATGCGTACCTGCCTATGCACTCCACCTATGCCTTTTCACTTCCTGGTTGTTGCAGAGCATGGATTTCAATGGGAGAGAACTATGCCGAGCTCTTAAAAAATGCACTTCTGCATTTCCAATTTTGGATACAGCGTTTGAATTGGATGTTAGATTGTGCATGTTGTACTTGTGACATGTTTATCCTCTTGGCTAATTCTGGCATATTGACAGAATTTACATTTATTAAGAAGCACTGTTCCACAAAATTCCACAATGGGCAACACACAAGCTGTTTTCCTCAAGTCACTCTTCATATAGTTTAAAAAGTGTGTTAGAATGTCTTAAAAGTAAACATAGTGTCACTTGCTTGGGTTGACAACGTACAGTATATCCAGTATTTGTTACATTTTGCAGGTGGAGTGACAAGACAGAGGTTGACTTTCACAACTGGGAAGAGGAGACTGATATACGTGATGTTCGAAAAACTGCATTGTGTGTCACCATGTCTTCATCGACAGGTCAACACATCACACACACACACACGCACTTGTGACACCTCTGAGTATTAGAACATGTGTGTGGGTTCATTGTGTGATGCAGGGAAGTGGTCGACCAGTAAATGCAGTGATCTTCATGGATATGTTTGCAAGAGAAAGACTGTCTCTGTGGTGGAGACACCTCGAGAGCCACACTACATTGGAGGGTGTCCAGAGAAATGGCTGTACTTTGGACACAAGGTACATACACACACAGAAAACTATGCACTTATCACAGACGATGACAGGTAAGGTTGTTTTTACATTGCAGTCATCTCTCATTTACTGTTGTTTTATCGTGACACATGACATAATTCATTCATTCATTTTCTACATCTTATCCTTATAATTCAGAATATTATGTAGTTAAGAGTGTAGAAAACCCATTTATGACTTTTGAAATTTGTTTTTTAACATCAATAGAGCCCTCTAGACAGGAAAATATACCCCTGTTGTCACCTCAACACTCATTATTATATTTACAGTAACATTACAGTAACATTATTTACACCAAGCGACCAGCGTAGAATACTGCATATCATTCACAGTGTCTTTGAATGAGTTTTCTGAATGCCTTATATTGTTATTGTTATATATATTGTTATATAATTTGCTTGAGTATGCATACTTTTGAGTAATAATAGGTTGTACTCATCCACAAAGGAGCACAATTTATTAACATATTTTTTAAAAACCATGATAGAGCGAAGACATGAAATTTTAAACGCAAAGTGGAGAGGGACTAATGTATATTTAAATGCATACGATGAGTTAAATCCGATACTATTTTAATGTTGCTTGTATAAAATCACTTCCCATCACATTATGAGACAGTGTTATTATCTGCATGATAAAATGAATGGAAACAGGTTCTTAATGAATTGTTAACTTAAGACATTGTCCAGTTAATAGAGTGAAGATTACAATTTTTTTAATAAAAATGAAACATTTCTACGATGTTGTTTGTCTCATTTGCCTCAAATGTAATCAGGTCCATACTTTCCCTTGTTGTTTCTTAAACCGTGGCATCCAGTGCCTCTGAATTTATCAAAGGCAACTACATGCAAATGAGGCCATTCTCATTGTGTGTCTGTATGTTTAGTGTCTCCTGCTTCACCTCCCTGATAGTCCAAAGGAGGGAAAGAGTTGGAATGATGCCCGGTCCATCTGCTCCTCATTCCAAGGCTCACTAGTAGCCGTAGAAGATGAGATTGAACAAGGTAAAAGCAATCTTTGAAACCAATCCCTTGTTAAATTGTTACTGTACTTTGCATTGTTTTTTTTGCCAGCCTACATCACCATGCTGCTCCAGGGAAGCTCTGTAGGTGTGTGGATTGGTCTGTGGACTCAGGACACCATGAAATGGACTAATGGGAGACCAATCAGCTACACCAACTGGTCTCCTGTTGAACCCAAAAGCAACCTCAATGTAAGCTCATTTGAAGGGAAGCATTGACCCATATTGATACATACATCTTCTTACATACATAATGTCAGTCTGCAAAATAAAAAAAAATGCTCAGGTAAATACTGTACATGACCATCATATTATACTTCATGTGTTGACAATATCCATAGGACACAGCTCAATGTTCAAAATTATCTTTTATCTTTCTACTTTGGTTGATGGAAACTGGACAGTGCTTGCATTTACTAAAAACGGTGAATATGTGTACTCATATATAATTGATGTATCTACAGGAGGATGAGTTTATGACAGGCTTGTCTGATGAACCACTGTGCATTGTTCTGTCCAACAACCACAACTTCCATCTGACGGGCAAGTGGTATGATGAAAAGTGCAGTGAGGATGGCTATGGATTTGTTTGCCAAAAACCACAAGGTATGAGCCACCCTAGCCCTGTTTCTAGAAACACCCAGCCCTCAAGATATTCCCACATGATTATCATTAAATAGAACATAGATGCACAATACAATACTGCATAAGAGCTGTGTTGATTATTCTTCCTTTACAGTGTTAATAATGTGATTATAATTTAATCTAATTAATTATAATTTGGTTAACTTGTTTAGCTACACAATTGGAGAAAATACTAAAAACACATTTTGTTTCTTGATTGTGATCATATTTAACCCAGATACATCCAAACCTCCCACCCACTCCTCTCGCCATCCTCTCCCCGACAACGTTGAGTACCGAAGTCGCAGTTACAAGGTGATGTCTGGCAACATGAGCTGGTACGACGCCATGCATATGTGCATTGACAACGATTCGGACCTAGTGAGCATCATGGATGCCTACCACCAGGCTTTCCTTACTGTCCTTGTCAATAGATTGGGTGTCCCGCATTGGATTGGACTGTACAGTCAAGATGTAAGTGACTTCTTATGGAGTATGTCCTGTGTGTTTTCTGGTCAGCCTTTTAGAATGAGGTATATCACTGGATATTTCCTTTGAATTACACTTGCTAAAAACATACAATGGCTGGCTTGAAAGGTTACTGTGACGTCACAGTCAGCTGGTGTTACTAAAAACTTTCTTAAACTGAGCGTTCATAGCCATCCCAAAGTTCTTTCAGGGCTCACTTTCAAATGCGCAAACCTCCCATACATATGCTCAGATAGTAAATATTAATTATTAGCGCGAGAGGGGGTACACCCTGGACTGGTCGCCAGCCAATCACAGGGCACATATAGACAACCAACCATTCACACTCACATTCATACCTATGGACTACTTGGAGTCGCCAATTAACCTAGCATGTTTTTGGAATGTGGGAGGAAAACCCACGCATGCACGGGGAGAACATGGAAACTCCACACAGAGATGGCCGAAGGTGGAATTGAACCCTGGTCTCCTAGCTGTGAGGTCTGTACGCTAACCACTCGACAACAACACACAAAAATAAAATGCAAAACATACAACCTTGGGTCCTAACAGTATCACTTGATTTTCATGAAGTACTGTACATTAGAAAATAGTACAGTAGGTCCTAGTGTCCGTTTTAGCAGATGCATGATTTTTTTTTTCCCCAAGGTTATCATACTGTCAGAATCTCACCCTGGCCGATGCCTAATTGAGAGCTTCAATGCATCATATGCATTGCATCAACTACTGTTAATGTTTGTAGTTTTGATAGTTTTGTACACAGACAGGGATCGAAACACTTGTCACCTGGCATGTATTTGTGTTTCTGGTATTTGGCCCATATCCACGGTGGGGGTGTGCTCAGACAGAATAGAACATTAACAATATAGCCCCTGTGGAATGTCTTTGTCATGGAGTGAAACCAATTACAGGAAGTGTGGAAATTAATCTTTCTGCTGCCTTGCTTAAGCTGCAGCATACCCCCGCAAACCAAGGGAGGATAAGCGGCATAGAAAATGGAGGGAAAATGGATGCTGCCTCGCTTCATTTTATGTTGTCTGATCAGCTTGTGCATGTTTGTATTGTGTGGCTAAATGTTTATTAGCATTATTTGATATGTACTTGGGCGGCACGGCGGTCAAGTGGTTAGCGCGCAGACCTCACAGCTAGGAGCCCAGGGTTCATTTCCACCCTCGGCCATCTCTGTGTGGAGTTTGCATGTTCTCCCCGTGCATGCGTGGGTTTTCTCCGGGTACTCCGGTTTCCTCCCACATTCCAAAAACATGCTAGGTTAATTGGTGACTCCAAATTGTCCATAGGTATGAATGTGAGTGTGAATGGTTGTTTGTCTATATGTGCCCTGTGATTGGCTGGCGACCAGTCCAGGGTGTAGCCCACCTCTCGCCCAAAGACAGCTGGGATAGGCTCCAGCCCCCCTGCGACCCTCGTGAGGAAAAAGCGTTAGAAAATGAATGATATCTACTTTAATTGTCACACACCATTGCAGTTTGGCATCCACGCTGTACCTGTCTTGATCTTCTACATCTTCTTCTTCTTTGTTTACAGAGTGGTATCAACTATCAGTGGTCCGATGGCAGCGATACGGTTTACACACACTGGGACTCGGCCGAAGATGACTTTGTGACAGGGGAGTGTGTATACATGGACGTGAGTGGAGGATGGCGGCAAGCCGATTGTGAAACTCTGCTGCCAGGAGCCCTGTGTCACATTCCTCCACCAAGTAAAATATGATCTATATGAGATGTATATCAAACACTGCCTCAGTTTTGATTCCAAGCCTTTGGTACTTCTAATTTAACACCACACTTGTCTGCTGCTTGACCCTTTGCAGGAAATAAACCATTCATCTCATATGAGGCGGTGTGCCCGTCGACGTGGGTGAAGTTTGGACACGGATGTTACAACTTTGAGCCGGTGGTGCAGAGACTGACTTTTGAGGAGGCACGAGAGCACTGCAGACAGAAAGGTAGAGTGGAGGGAAAGAAAATTTGTGCTGTACAAACGGCTAACTTACTGTAAATGCTGTGCTTTATTGAAGTCAACAGAATCAGTTTGATAAAAAAAAATTCATACTGCTCAATCATTTGTGCCCCAATGGTCAATATAAAATTAGACTGGAACATTCTGGCCTGTGGTTGTATTTGGATGTTCATTTTTGTTAGCTAGTTGTTTACTTTTGTTCTGGTTCATTGAGAATGACAGAAGACATACGGTAGATAAATAATACAACCATGCAGACAGAACTCTACCATTCAATTCTGATAATAGAGGAAAGGTTCCGTAGGAGTGATCCTCCTCTGATGCTCTCATTAAGGTTGTCTTCCATTTCCTCCTGGATTAAATGCCAGCTGTCTTTCCGATATTTTCCAAGTCAGACAATTAATGGCTGTCACTCATTCATGGCTCATAAACAGGCAAATATCGGTCATATTGACAGTTGAAGAGTGTAGGATATAGTACATTCCCTCATTACAGTACCTATCCATGATAGACAGCCATATAATATCTTAATATTAAAGGCGTTTTTTTAATTGTGGAATGTTTTCCAGTCAACATGTCAGATGTCCTGTCTATTGAGAATGAGGTAGAAAACCGCTTTGTTCTGGAGCAGCTGTGGTCTTCAGGGTTCCTTCACCAAAGAATGTGGTTGGGACTTTATTTCAACATTGACAGTGAGCATCCTTTTTCCCATTGTAGCCATAATACAATAACTAGCCTCTGAGATCGCATGTCAGTTTACAGTGGCTTCTATTTATAGCAGATTCTATGGCGTGGGTGGACGGTTCACCTTTAGACTACACCAGCTGGCCGAGCAAAGCTCCAGACTCCAAGCTGATGACTGCAGATACCTGTGTTACCACCAGGGCCGTGGATGGAGTGTGGTACTTGTCTGGGTGCACGGAAAGGCTGGGCTTTGTTTGCAAAACAATCTCAGGTAAATTGAATAGTATTTACTACTTACTGACATTGATAAAGAATGAAAAATGCTAGGGTGGTCGGGTGGTTAGCGCGCAGACCTCGCAGCTAGGAGACCAGGGTTCAATTCCACCCTCGGCCATCTCTGTGTGGCGTTTGCATGTGTGGGTTTTCTCCCACATTCCAAAAACATGCTAGGTTAATTAGCGACTCCAAATTGTCCATAGGTATGAATGTGAGTGTGGATGGTTGTTTGTCTATATGTGCCCTGTGATTGGCTGGCGACCAGTCCAGGGTGTACCCCGCCTCTCGCTCGAAGACAGCTGGGATAGGCTCCAGCGACCCTTGTGAGGAAAAGCAGTAGAGAATGAATGAATGAAAAATGATAAAGTAAACTGACGTTAAGTCACGTCATCTTTGAGTTTCATCAAAATGGCATGCTCAATGCTCAACATATTAGGATACACACAGTGACTGGCACCTGTATTCTCCATTAGAAGTAAATACGTCCTCTCATTAACTATGTAGTCCAACTGGTGGGAGCTCAGTGTGAAAATGATTGGCAACTGCTGTTTTGTTTAATATTACCAATACCGCCACCTGGTGGTGTGAAGAGACATGCAAATATTGCTTTATTGACTTTTGACAGATGTACTCCTGTTGTTGACTGTTCAGTGCAACTTGTGTCAAAGGCTCTGAAATCATGAGTGATTATCTGATTCCAATATCAAAGACAATTTTGACTTGAGTTCGCTTTACTAACTACTTGATATGCGTTTTTTCAGATGTTACCACTGAAGTGAAAGTGGAACCAGTCAATGGTAAGGTGGACTTAAAGTACAAATAAAATGATATATATTTTTATGCTATACATACTGTATGTAATTATTAAATACAGCACCAGAATTAACATGCTTTAAGCATGATCAAACATTTATTGACATATAATCACCATACTGTGTTCTCTGAATTTCAGGATTGCATTATGGAGTCATCCTTGCCGCTGTGCTGGTAGCGGCGTTGATCTTTGCTCTGCTGGCAGGAGCGCTGTGGCTTGCCTACAGGAGAAATTCTGCACATTTTCAGGGGCTCCCTTCCTTGGGTAGCGCGTATTACAGACAAGGCGGATCCCATGATACAGAGTCTGATGGTAACGTGTTGATCACAGAGCTGGAAGATCACTCCGGATAGTGTTGTGTCTGTTTACCGGAGGCTACAAATGACTATAAAGCTGACTCTGCAAGCAATGAGCTTCCTTCAAAAGGGACCCACTTGCCGAAACCAGGGACCTTTAATCTTCAATCTAACACTCCCCCAACTGAGCTGTTTCGGCCTGCAGTGGAAGCCCGCAGAGTATAGACTTGATAAAATTGAAAACGGGACACTATCATGCACAACTCAAAAAACGACGAAGATCACCTCCATCTCAAAAAAAGGGGAATCATAATTCAGTATTTTGTCATTATTTGTCAGTATTACTTTAATATAAGATGGAAATCCATGTTTTAAAGGTTTTCTATGTTCAAAGATATCAAACTATACAAAGCAGACTATAAGCTGACATTTACAAAGGGCGTATTTCAATACATTTGTAGTGGGCCTAAAAAAAGAAATGTTGCTGAGCTAAAGTGTAATGGAATGACTTAATGTGACATGTGCATTACTTCAATACACACTGCTGTTCATTTTCTCTATCTATTTTGTTTTTTTCAGGATGTTTTTTTTGCAACAGAACAGTTATTGTGTCTAAATTTGAAGTTAAATTATAACATAATAACTAAATGTTTCCCTGCTGAAAGGGTGTGTGTGTAAACACCACTTTTTGTGGAGGAAAGCATAACATTAAGCTTGTTTTGTTGCATGAAACGTCACTGTGTTTAGGACATAATGCATAATAAGTGGAAATATGTGTGTTGTTCTCCAACATACAGTCAAGGTACTTCACTTGAACAAACAAGATGAAACCGCAAGGATGTTTTGAATTAGTGTATGACACACAACCAAGGAGAGACATTGTTTTATCAGAATGTTTTATCATTTAGTTCATATTGTATACGACACATCGTTTTGTTGTGGTCTGATGTTTAAAGGGCTCCTGAAATAAGGGACGCAAACACATATAGCAGATTGTATAACATTTTTACAGATAAAATTCGACAAATAATTCCAGGTGCAGCCTGTGAGTTAAAAAGTTTGCACAGCCCTGCCTTACGTGCTTATCCTCACGAAGGCTGTGGGGTATTTCACCATATCATTTTTAAATTCACTTTCATTTTTACTGCTACTGCTTTTTACTGTTTACTTTTTTTTACAGTTTTTACCAGTTTTACAATACAATTTTACAATGTTACTAACGTTTGTCAATGTGTCTCAGTGGTCTGTGTTACCCCCCAAATTAATCACTTTTAATTTCGTATTTCAGTGAATTTATTTTATTGCCGGACCGTAACATTATTTTGTAGGCTTCACCGGAAGCTACATGCCCTACAGCCCTCACTTGTCAGTTTTCCCCAACACTGTGTTGTCGAAGCTTGTGCAATTGACAGCAGGCGGGGGATAGCCGTGTGTTCACTTTTTTTTTACAGTTTTTACCAGTTTTACAATACAATTTTATAGTGTTACTAACGTTTGTCAATGAGTCTCAGTGGTCTGTGTTACCCCCCAAATTAATCACTTTTAATTGCGTATTTCAGTGAATTTATTTTATTGCCGGACCGTAACATTATTTTGTAGGCTCCACCGGAAGCTACATGCCCTACAGCCCTCACTTGTCAGTTTTCCCAAACACTGTTATCGAAGCTTGGGCAATTGACAGCAGGCGGCGGATAGCCGTGTATTCACTTTCGTTTCATACTTAAGGGAATCAGTCGCACTTAATTTCACAGCTGAACTCTTCAAGAAGACGTGATCTTTATGCCTGACAAAAGGCGACAATATTGAAAATGTTCCGAGCTGCACTTTGTTTGTTGTCGGTGTTTGGGACAACTCTATTGTGGGGGACATGCTCGACTTTTGGTAAGCAGCCTCCTCAAAAGGATTTCACTTTACTTTCGTCATTGTGCGAAGCCTAAATGTGATTGGTTTTGATGTCGAGCTGGTCGACGTATGAATCAGGACAATAGATGCTGGCCGACTGCATAACAATTAAGGGGAGAGACTGCTACTCTTATATTAGTCAGTGACTTGATAGTTTTAGCATTGTCAAAGATGCTAACTTGAGTTTCATTGAAAGGCAAATCACACTCATGTCATATTTTATATATATATATTGCCAAGTTAAACATAGTTAAATTGATACAAACATCGGCATTTAGGGGTGTGCCTACACGTTACGGTAATATGCGTATTGCTAAGGCCAAAATCAATGGAGCTAACGCTGCAAATAGAAAGTGATATGCAACTTAGGTTTCAGTCAGTTAGTCAGCCATTTTCCTATAATGGTAGTGATTTTTTTTGTTTTCCAACATGCTTATAGCATGTTACATTATATGTCCGAAAAGGAGTAGGAAGAAGCAGATTAAAAAAAGCCACCCCCTCTCCACAATTACTTTGCTTAACATGTTAACAGATTAATCGGTCGATTATTTTCGATTGGATTAAAAATATGTAATTTGTAATTAATTTCCCATTCTTTGTTCAGAAATAGAAAATTTGAACAGATGCACAAAATAATGAGAAATAATAGGAAATAATGCACAAATACTAGGTGTTTGCTGCTTGAATATTCTGTTAAAATAATGTTAAATAATACAATGTTACAGTTAGTGATTGGGTCTACAAAAATGTCATTCCTGTTTTCAAAGCTGATATGTGTGAATATCTTGTTTTGGCTAAAACACAAAGATAATAGGTCTGCTCTCATGGATGACTCGGGGAATCTTAAAATATACACATTTGAGAAGCTGAAATATATTTATACACAAATAAAATAAGGATTAATCAATGACCAAAATAGTTGTTGATTAATTGGGTAATCAATTAACCATCGATTAATTGTTGATGCTCTAAAATACAGTATAGATTGACTATTGGGTGATAAAAGAAAATAAGAATGAAGGAAAATCGGGATCTGACATCACTTCATTATATTAAAACAATATATATATTTAAACATTCAAGCACACATATAACACAGGAAATAGGGCTTTATTGAGATGCGCTTCTGTAACGGACACATATCATTGTTTCCAAAATCATTAGTAAAAATATGATCAATTAGCGTGGCACAATTTTAAGTTATTCTACTTGGTCAAGTCATTTTTAGATATAGACACATGGTATACATTGTAATGACTAGTTTTCACATTCATATGATGCCAACCATGATTTGGAAAACAACATGTCAAAAGAAAATGTCAGAAAGAAAAAAGCAATTCTCAGATAGTTAGCAAATAGTCATGGGAAAAAAATGTAAAAAGGACCCACCTTTTTACATTTTTTTCCATGAATGATCTAATCCTTGAGAAATGTTCTAGATAATATACATTTTGTTCATAGTTATTGGACTTGTAAAAAACATGAAACACCAAGGTTCATCTATGCAGATGTACCTCGTGTTTATTTGTTGAAAAGAGTAGACTAAAGACTGCATTGGATTGCTATCCAGTTTGCGGTGTTGTGCATGCTACTGCTTAAATTCCGTTTTCTCCACTGGTTGATCGGATGATTAATAAAAACAGAATGAGAATGAACTACAAGGATTCTAATGTTTGCCCTGAAGTGGCAAAAGTTTCAGTGTTTTATGTTTATCCTGTTACAGACGAGGATGCCTTCACCATTCAGCACTCCAGCACAGGGAAGTGTTTATCTGCTCAGGAGTCTGGAAGTTTGGCTCTCTCAGCCTGTGAGCCAAACAATACGTTCCATTCCTGGAAGTGGGGTTCAGGTCACCGACTTTTCCACATGGCAACCTCCCTCTGCTTGGCATTAGATGTCCACTCCAAGTCTTTGTCCCTGGTGGACTGTGGTTCAGAATTCCTGCTATGGTGGCACTGCGTGGATGGGGCTGTGGTCACAGTTTACCAAATGGGTCTCACAGTCGACGGAGGCCAGTTAGCAGCCAGACGGGATACGTATGACACGTGGGTGAGAGGGGGATCCCAGGACAGCCTTTGCCAGATTCCATACCGCGGTAAGTGAGAAGCAGCCACAAAATAAGAACCACAAGAGTCATTAAAATGTGTTTATTATTATGAGGGTTTTGCATCACACTGAATTTGTATATTTGTATAAATTTGCAACAAAATAAGGCTACCAAAATATTTGCAGATTTTAGTTGTACACAACACAATCCAACCACAGTAATAAACATATTGTTAAAGTGGACCTATCATGCTTTTTACACTTTTATGACCGCTAAATGTTGTTAGAATGTTATTTTCCCGTGTTAAACAATGCCAAAGTTTAAGATAACGAGGTTTGTGCATTTGGAAGTGAGCCCTGAAATAAGTTTTGGATGGGTCTGAAGACTCGCTTTGGCTTGTGGACTTCCTCATATGGGTATGCCTGGGTACAAGCTGTACAAGTTAAGTGGGACCAATCACAGCGGAGTGGGTGTGCCGGGTGGCGGGCTATGGGTGGAATAAATTAAAACAGACCGTTTTGGAAATCCAAGGAAATATAGCTGGAATATGTGCATAATCTGGAAGATCTCGAAAGCTTTCTGTGGGGGTTATTGCGTGTAGCAGTTCTATAGGAGTCCTCAACTCAACACAACGGGTCAAAAATGAGAATTAAAAAAAAAATACCTATCCCATGAGACGAAAGACAAAACACAATGTACTTTGTAGGTGTGCCTGCTGGTGTGTATGTCAAATGACCAAACTGGTTTTTGTACATTTCTAACACAGCCCAATTGAGTTATCTTCATTCCTGTCTGCAACAACAAAAAAGTCGGTCAGTTCTTATTCCCAAGAGAGTGTCTCATGTCATGTGTCACATGATTCACCATAAATCCTCCATGCTCTTTTGATAAATCATGTAGTAGAGGCTGTTGAACTTTTACCTTGGATTACTTTACTGTACTGCACAAGTCATCACTTCCAGGCACACACATTCAAGTGTGTTAGTGAATGCACTACAGCTGCGGTGTCCGAAGTGCAGGACGGGATCCATTTGCGATCTGGAGCTCTTTGAATTACCCTGTGGTATATTCTAAAAATATAATAAATGCTTAAAAGGCTTACACAAAATAAGTTGCTGATATTTAGTCTAAGAGTGTCAGTCGCTCATGTTTATATGTGGGTGATTGTGTTACATGTATTGTCTTGTGATGTTAGCAGACCCTCATCTGATGGCTAATGTTATCTTTTCACTTTATCGTGTGACTTAGCTTCTTGCTACTGTTCTTGACGAAGCATCTTTCTTTTCTAGCCATTTCTTATTTCATCATTGTAATATGTTGCATGTACTTTGTCTTGCAAAGACAGGATATGAAGTAAGGTGGCATTGTATGCCTTGAGTGCATGCAAATGTGTGGTTTAATCACATAGTATTGGGGGAAACCCTACCAACTCTACTATAGTATTATAATCACCATGATTTATCATCATCAGCAGCTTTCTTCAGCACATCCAGCTCCGCTAGGAACTTCCAAAAAACACCTTGTGGCTAGTAGGGTTGTGAATGATAAACCAATGGGACCAGATATGCGGTTTGACAAGCGAGAGATACGGCTGCATTGGTAGCAGCCTCCTGGATGGATAAGAATCAGCCATAAATCCTGACATTCATCAATTGTAGAGACATGCACCGGATATGGCAAGCCTAGCAACCAATTGACTGCATCTTTTAAGCAATGCGAGGGCCTGGGCTGGGTTGTGCATGCACCTTAGCTTACTGTGACTAAGGATGAGAATTTCATGTAAATAGTAGCAGTGCGTACAGTATAGCAATGTAATTTACCTTATTGGAAGTCAGTTGGGATAGTATCTAGCATACCCCTATGACACTAATGAGGACAAGCGGCGTAGAAAAGGGATGGTTGGATTATGTATTGTGTGAAACTAAGACCAGCAGAACATGAACCACCAACATTGGTAATGGTTTTATTTCATTTGAACATGCATCAGATTACAATTGAGTGCATCCCATAATCAGTTCACAGTTCCACATGTCCAAAAGGAGTAGGAAGAAGCAAAGCTTATTAAATCCTACCCCTCCATCTGGTACTTTTACAATCAGTAACTGTTACATTTGTTCACTTCCTGCTTTCCATAATACAGTTTACAGGTGATACAGGTGATATGACCATCCAATGACATAATGGGTACCATAGTAAGTGTCAATATAGTGATATATATAGCACATGATGACTGGTTCAAGACTCTTCATCCTTGTATTTAGCAAACATCAACTGCTTGTATTGTTTCTTGAATTGGCTCATCGTTGCATTGTTTGAGGTCCTTACATTGCAAAATTGTTGATTTTAATGGCAAAGTTACAGAGAACTCAGAGCCTTCTTTTGTTACCTAACCTATTTAGACCAATTGCACTGTGACTTGTATGAAAGTACACATTATTACACAATTAATTTGATGCCTGTTTTAGAGTAATGTGAATACACAAAGAAGGCACAAAGGCGATAGTTTGTCAACCTAATACCACGATTCCAGTGTTGCTGTGTGTATGTATTTCTCATAACACCAGGAGTAGGAATTGTATGGTGACACTCGGCTAATATAGTATGTCTCACACAGGTACACTACACCATCTAGTGGCTCAATGTGACATGATACAATGATCTCTGAATGATAATCTTAATATATATATTGTTTCAAAAGTTGAAATGATCAAATATCGGTCGATAATAGCACAATTATTGACTAGCAAAATGTGTTATCGTGAAAGGCCTACCCATAACTATAATAAAGATAACAAAAGAGTAAAATTGTTAAGTAACACGAGCTAACTGTTGCCAGAGAAGCAGTGAGAGCCTGGCAAAATGTGTAAACATAGATGCCAGAAAGTAGGAGATTGAAACTTGAAACCATCGCACATGTTGGCATCGATGGGCTGAGCGTGTGACAAGCTGTCATCAATTAAATCCACCTTTTACGGACTAGTATTAATTCTCACAATAATAAGGAACAGTTTGTTTGTTTGTACACTGCATCAAATCATATGGAGTCCTTCCTTTTTAACCCATGCCTACCATAACGAGATTGGTACCTTGTCACCCGGGTAGATTTTGGTGTATATCAAGCTACCAGTTCCTAGTAAAGATCCTTCTGCAAAAAAGGGGATATTGTCTTTAAACTCTACTTTTCTTTTCTTGTCATCTTTCTTTGTCGTTCTCATGCAGTCATTCACACCATCAATGGGAACTCTGCCGGCGCTCCTTGTGAGTTTCCCTTCAAGTACAATGGAAGCTGGCATCACGGATGCCTCCCAGATTCTGACTTCCCGGGTTTCTCCTGGTGCTCCACCTCTTCAGACTACGACCAGGACCGAAAGAAGGGGCACTGTCTAAAACCTGGCATGTTGTCGTTTTTAAAAGATTAGTGTCAATGATCACAACAAAAGCCGGGATTGGAAACGCTCACTGTCCCTTTTGGTTTTTCAGAGAAGGGTTGCCAGACTCTGTTTGTTGGGCCAGAGGGGGACTCCTGCTATGAGTTTGTACCCAATGCTGCCATGACCTGGCAGCAAGCTTTAGATTCATGTCGGAGCCAAGGAGCGGATTTGCTCAGCGTGTCTGGCCCGGATGATCTCCACTCCAAAACCTGTAAGACATGCTGATTCCCTTGCATAGTTGTCATATTATAGAATAGTTCAACATCATTTTATATTTGTGCGCTGTCTTTGGTGCAAATCTGTTTTAAAAAAAAAAAATGATGTTGACCACTCTCACATTTCTTTTTCTAATTGTGTTCTGTGATTTTCTTCTTTGTTTAGTTTTAGACGGCCTCAACAGGATGCCTGAGAGAATGTGGATAGGCCTCCATCAATTAGATACGTCTCAGGGCTGGCAGTGGTCAGATGGCTCCCCGCTTACCATCTTGCGGTGGGAAACAGGTGAGGACTCTTCTTATACTCATTTTGTGAAAATCGGTCTTATAGAAGTTGCTGTTATGGACTCTTTCTGTGCTTGAGTGAGTCAATGAGTCAAATGAGTCAAAATCAGTCTATCCAGGCCTATTGCCCATTTTAAAAAAGGGAAGTTAAAAAACAATAATACATAAAATAAATAGATTTTTATCATTCATAACTATGTTTGAATGTGTTAAATTTGACATTCAATGACAGCCTTTTCCACATAATTGAATACATGCATCAGTGAAATATTCATCCTATTTATTTAGTTTGATTTCAAATTGGCATCTTGTTGTAAACTGTCCCGCTATAAACACTTGGTGTCAGTCAGTGTAAACAATGTGACTAGTGTTGTAAAGAATCTCATTGTTCCCAGTAGTTGGACGCAGTGTTGCATCGGGGGTGTTATTTCTGCTGAACAAGCCCATTAATTGCAATGAATAGAGGCTTTCTAGCTATTGTAATATGGTTGCTACTTTCTGTCTCTGTGGTGAAAGTGGAACATAACTGATGCTATTAGGCAGACACGAGCTGCCATTGTTTCTGTGAAGGGATTCAGGAGCTGCATGTTAGAGATTCTTGAAGCTGTTTTCGCCCAGACATGTCTGGCAGTCTCTGAAGAAGCCCTTTTGGATCAGAGGCAGGGGGGACATCCCAAGTTATCTGTTAACAGCTCAGCCTCACTGTACGAAAACTTTCTGTGTACATGACCGTTTCATGATGTGATATTCTACTGGTTTATGGCAGGAATGCCACCCAGCTCCATGATCATTGAGTCAGACTGCGGAGTCCTGAACTCCAACCAGAACTATGAAGCTGAAGCGTGCAGCAAACAACTACCATATATCTGCAAGAAGAAAGTCAATTCTTCTCAAACAACACCATCAGGTAGGCTAATTCATATCTGGACAGCCTGTGTACAGTTGACCATTTTGAATCTAATTTTTCCTGGATCTCTGTCTGCCCCCCTGCAGAGTCACTCATGTATAATGAAACGGTGTGTGCTTCTGGTTGGGTGCCATGGAATGGCTGGTGTTACAAGTTAGTGACGGACAAGCCTCAAAACTTCACTGATGCGCAGAAGTACTGTAATAGCACAGGGGATGGAAGCTTTCTGGCCAGCCTCCACTCTATCGACAGCAAGGAGATGATCAGCACAAGTTTTCATGCAGGTTCATGTCATGATTTGCATCACACTTTTAATACCTGTTGAAAAAAAAACCCCATCACATTTGTATAACCGTCCATCAGACGGAATGTCGTCGGATGTTTGGATCGGTCTGATCGGTGAAGGTATGAAGCCTGCTGTCTTCAAATGGATCAACCAAGCACCAGTCACCTTCACATTCTGGGGCCCAAATCAGCCAATGCAGCCTTCTCAGGATACCAGCTGCGTCTTCTACTCTGTGGTGTGTATGAGTATAACTACATCATAAACCTCTTCAGTCTTGGGGGTTTGTGATGTGCCACAGAAGAGTTTGTGAAAAAAAAAATCCTTGTGTTTCTCCAAGTCTGGTTGGCATGTTGGCCGCTGCTCTGAGACACTAGCTTTCATGTGTCAGACCAAAGGAGAAGTCAGCGAATCATTGGGAGTGGCTGGCTGTCGCTTTGAGGATGTGAGTACAATCCATTTACAAAGTAAATTAAAGTAAAGTCCCCTCACTTTTGCCAGCAGCACCATACACTCAAATGTTGGCTGTTTTTTGCATTGTAATTATGGTAATGGTAATGGTTTTATTTCATTTGAACATGCATCAGATTACAATTGAGTGCATCCCATAATCAGTTCCAGTTCCACATGTCCAAAAGGAGTAGGAAGAAGCAAAGCTTATTAAATCCTACCCCTCCATCTGGTACTTTTACTGTTACTGTACTGGTACTGTTACATTTGTTCACTTCCTGCTTTCCACAATACAGTTTAAGTTTTTTTTGTTTGTTTTTTTTAATAATGCAATAATACCGAAGTACGAGGTGATATGACCATACGATGACATAATGGGTACCATAGTAAATAGTCAATATAGTGATATATATAGCACATCATGACTGGTTCAAGACTCTTCATCCTTGTATTTAGCAAACATCAACTGCTTGTATTGTTTCTTGAATTGGCTCATCGTTGTGCATTGTTTGAGGTCCTTATTATTATTATTATATTGTTCCATTTGCATACATTTCTTTAAACAGGTTTTTGATCAGTATTTTTCAGCTAACCTGCAATAATAATTTATTTTATCTGTTTATATTAAATATGTATTCCTATTTTTTAAGACTTGTTGCCGTTCCAGTCTAATAATACCTCTTATGGAACCATGTAAGTTTAAGACCAGACAATTATAATTCTGATTTGAATGTCAGTTGAACAATTACGATTCTGATTTGAATGTCAGTTGAATGGCTTTTGCACTTAATAGTTCACCAAGTAAATTAGTATACTGTATTGTACTGTAGAATAGTAATTCCGGATCAAAAGTATGTGTTTTGCATAGTCACATTTTGTTGAAGTTTCATTTGAGCACTGGTAAATAGATAATTAATTATCCCAAATATCTTTTATTCCGTCCTTCCGTTTGAATCGATTGAATTTGAGCGGTTTTTGTCCACTCACGATGGCTATGGTTTATGTCTGCAATATGTACTTATTTGTTCATATGATGCACATAGAGCAACAATTTCATCCTCTCTCTTTTCTATTCTGTTCTTGTACCATGAGGCATTCAGGCGCATTCATCATTGTGAGTGTTAGTGGCTAATTGTTTTTCATTTTTATTCACGTACCCACAATGACAATTGCTGTACCTCTGGGGGTTTCTACATGATACAATACTACAGGAAAGATGGCATTTATTCTGTGTCATTTCTGTCATGATTTAAAAGTGTGTTGCTACTGTGCTGTAAATTAACAGGGCTGGAGGAGACACGGCAACTCTTGTTACCTTGTGAACACGACACAAGTGTTTTTTAAAGATGGCTGCAATGTCACTATTAGAAACAGGTAGGTGTTGCGTCACCTGGCATCAAGAAACACACTGCCGCTTATTGTTACTGTTGTGTCTGAACGCTCATATTTATTTCTACTCTTCAGATTTGAACAAGCCTTCATCAACCGTCTGCTTGGAGATTATATTAGCAATACACCTCAGTATTTCTGGATTGGGCTGCAGGACGTTAAGAACACAGGAGAGTACCAATGGCAGGGGCAGAATAATTCCCAAAGTGTAGTTACGTACACCAACTGGGGCGGGTTTCAACCAGGTATGCACTTGTACTTTAGCACTGTACACTGAATACATTTTTGCCGCTTATCCTGAATAGGGATACACCAGTCCAACTTTTATTAATTTCCGGAACATTTCATCGGGTTGTTCTCCACAAAATAATATTTTTTAAATATTTTTTGTCAAATACATTTTTGGTCATTTGGTCATAAAAACTACACATTTCCACAAAACCTAGTAGAGTAGCGATGAAGAGCCTGTCAAATAATTTTTTTGTATTATACTCTCTTAATTTGGTCTTGGCAGAAAACTGAATTTTCTACGTCAGGGGTGAGCAAACTACGGCCGGGGGCCACATGCGAGCAACCAATGGTTTGAATCCGGCCCACCTGTTGCTTTCTAATTATTTCAACGTTTAACATACAAACTGGTAACATGACTTGTAAGTCTTATTTATTAAAAAAACAACAACAAAACTGTAAAATTAAATTACATAGTTTGATGTGCTCTGATGTTTAGAGTGCTCCTGAAAAAAGGGACATGAGAACATACAGTTTTACAGATAAAATTACACAGATAATTCAAGGAAAAAGCATAAAATAGTGTGTGAGTGTGTTTAATATATGTTCTGGCCCCCCGAACAATTTTGTTAACTCAATGCGGCCCACAACTCAAAATATTTGCCCACCCCTGCTCTCTATGTGCTCTTGTTAATATTGTGAATATAAAGTCAAAGTGTCTTACTAAAATACAAAAAATACAAGGTGAAGTAAAGATAGATAGATTGTATGTTTGTAGCTAATAGTTTATGTCCGTCACATCAGTATTTATCATGCATCATATCAGTTGATCTGAAAAATGACATTACTGTGCATAATAATACAGATTTTTTTTTGTTTGCTTTAGATAAGGATGGCGGCTGTGCTGTAATCTCCACCACAAAACCACTTGGCAAGTGGGAGGTGAAAAATTGTACCCTTTTTAAGGCCGGCACCATTTGTAGGACAGACCTCAGTCCAGTTCTGCCACCTCCACCCGAGCCAGACACTCCTTGCCCGGACGGATGGGTATCCGTACCTGGTGTAAAATATTGCTTCAAGGTGAATGTTTAGACACAGTGGAGATGTTTTGTCACAATTAACAATGAAGCATAATGTTTGTTAAATCACTGGTGCAGGCTGTATAAGCAGAGTAAACATACCCAGCTGGAACTGAATGCATCATTTCAAAGCTTCTTGTAATATTTCTAAATATTTGTGCAGTTGTCAGCTTCTATTAAAAGCTCTTGTTTGTTTGTCTGAGTCAGGTGTTTCATGAGGAGCGACTGAGTCGCAAACGGTCGTGGGAGGAAGCTGAAAGATTCTGTCAGGCACTTGGAGCCAACCTGCCCAGTTTTACTAATAGAGACGAGATGAATGCGCTGCATACTATCATGAGGGACACCATCAGGTACACATAATGAAATGAAGCATGCAACTGAAAAAAGCAAGGCATGCCCCTTTAAGACCGCAACCTGTCAAATGATAAAACAATATTTATTCTGCAGCGATGATCGGTACTTTTGGGTCGGCTTGAACAGAAGAAACCCAGCCGACCGCTCCTGGCAGTGGAGCGACAGCCGTCCCGTGAGTAGACATTATTCTTATTCCAGAGACCACAGTAAGGGTGTTATTTGGATTTTTTATTATGTCTGTATCCCTGATATATACACCACGTTGAATTATGCGGTATTGAATTACTAATTATTATAAATACATTTCTATTTATCTAAAATTACTCAAATTTGATGTTTTGTTTTTTTGCAAAGTAATATTTTGGTGACACTGGATGTCCTCATATATTCTTCATTCATTCATTTTCTACCACTTATCCTCACAAGGGTCACGGGGGTGCTGGAGCCTATCCCAGCTGTCTTCAGGCGAGAGGCGGGGTACACCCTGGACTGATCTCCAGCCAATCACAGGGCACATATAGACAAACAACCATTCACACTCACATTCATACCTATGGACAATTTGGAGTCGCCAATTAACCTAGCATATTTTGGGGATCTGGGAGGAAACCGGAGTACCCGGAGAAAACCCATGCATGCATGGGGAGAACATGCAAACTCCACACAGAGATGGCCGAGGGTGGGATTGAACTCGGGTCTCCTTCTTATGAATAATAATAAAATAATTTTGTCGCCTGTGCGCCAGGTATCCCTGGATATTTTACATCATGATTTCCATGAGGACGATGCATACAGTCGAGACTGTACAGCATTTAAGGTAAGTTGTACATGTGTGTTTTAGATATACATACAGTGGTATGAAAAAGTTTGGGCACCCCTGATCATTTGAAAAAAAAAAATCCTTTATAAATCACTGGCTGTTGGGATCAGCCATTTTAGTTAAATATATCATATAGCAGATGAACACAGTGATAGATGTGAACTGGAATTAAGTTTATGGGATTTACAGAAAGTGTGCAATAATTATTAAAACTAAAGTAGGCAGGTGCCTAAATTTGGGCACCCTTGTTTTATTGATTTTAACACCTTTAACACTAATTATTGGAACACAAAGTGTGTTTGGTAAGCTCATTGACCAAACTTAGTTTGCCCTGACCTTAAACCACCTTTAAGATGAACTAGAAGACCGATGTTGGGCAAACATTTCAACTGACACTCAAAAAAAGGATTTATGGAAGAGTAAATGTTATAACCCTAAAAAAGGGGGAAATATGTGAATAAGGATGGACGGACACGATGTCTCCCTCTGGCATCCTCATCCAGAATTCTTTTATTTTATTTATTTCACACACAAAAAAAACATTTATGTCAAGCAGACAGCCATTTTGTTTCCCACAAGTAGACCTGCACAGCAAATCAATAAGACAACAGTGTCCCTTTCTACTTTTTAAGACAACACAAACACAAAATATTCGCATGTTATTTTAAACATCCAAAGAAAGAACATATACTGTACACGTCTACCTAAACAAATACACATATTAAACATAAACCGTCCCATTACCCTCCTAACAGACGTCGGTTAGCTAGCTTACAGTACCATGTAGCATCTACAACTTGGTACCAAACTATGTCTCAAAAAGTTTCCGCAACCCACCAAACATGCTTAAAAATGCTCACATGTTGCAGCACAGCAATGAGTACATTTAATGCCCGTGACATAACTGAAAAGGGGGAAATATGTGAATAATGATGGCCGGACACGATGCCTCCCTCTGGCATCTTCATCCAGAATGGAGTGCCGCGGCCAAGAGCTCCCCCTTTCTGCTTTAGCAGACATAGGCAATCGATCCCAGATTAACTGATTCAGACTGCATTGTAAATCAATTATAAATAGAGGCAACGCTTTTTAGTGAGCACCTTGCAACACAAACAGTATATCACATAGACGTTGACTGTAATGGAACCCCTTGTGGTTTCATGCTTTCTTCTATTATCACTATAAGCAGGTGTGATGGCCATGGGTTCAAATAACTTTGGGTTTGTGTTTGGAAAATGTATTGCTTTCACAACTAGAAGGGACAACATTGTTGCAAGACTTGAAACCGATCATCCAATTGGTCTGTTGTACGTTCTTCAATATTGACTGTTTCTGTGTCCCACAGTGATCTTGAAATATTGGGGTTGCTTACTTGGAACATTGGTTTCTCTCCATTTTCTCACAAGGCTGCAGTCACTTGATTTAAGACCTACTTTTTATCAGTAGACTTTGTATTGTCTTAGTTAGAGTTGTCAGAAAGATACGTTTATTACTTATCATTGACCTGCTGGGGGCAACACGATCTCTGATGTTATGATATCACTGTATTTGTGCTGCGATGACATTTGTGCAAACAATTTCTGTCCTCATTAGACAATGAAGAGCACCATCAAGCACCTCTTTATGTTTGTGCTCCACGACCATGTTCCTGCATTGTTCTATGCTACACCGTTTCACTGTGATGCCAAGTTGGAATGGGTCTGTCAAATCCCTCGTGGTAAGACGACACATGGAAGGAAGCGTGTGAAGCATATTCCATGGAGGTCTTACATAGAATAAACTGTATTTGACTTGCTTTGTGTTTCATTCAATAGGAAGGACGCCAAAGTATCCGGACTGGTACAATCCTGGTAATGAACAACTACTTACACAAGCTGCGTTCAAGACCTTTTGTGTCTGATTGTGTATTGTCATTTACAGTGGTATGAAATAATTTGAGTACCCTTGATAATTTCAATATTTTGATTGGTTGTTGGTGTACCTGTGGTCTCCCATTTCCTTACTACGTTCCTCACCGTGGAACCTCACAGATGAAATCTCTGAGCTAGCTTTTTGTATCCTTCCCCTCAACCATGATGTTGAACAATCTTTACCTTCGAGTCATTTGACAGTTGTTTACAGGCTACCAGGTTGCTACTCTTCAGAGAAGATACAACTTGCAATTGGCCACCTTAAATACCCTTTTTCACGACTGTATATGAAGGTCAAGGGTCAATGAGCTTACCAAACAAATGTTTGTGTTCCATTTAATTATTGTTAAAGGTATTCAAATCAATAAAACAAGAGTGCACAAATTTATGCACCTGTTTAAATAATTATTGCACACTTTCTGTAAATGCTGTAAACTTCATTTCACTTCTTATCTATCACTGTGTTTGTCTGCTATATGATATATTTAACTGAAATGGCTGATCCCAACAACCCGTGATTTATAAAGGAAAATCTTGAAAATGATCAGGGGTGCCCAAACCTTTTTTTATACCACTATATGTCTGTTGTGGTCTTCCAGTTTTAAAATGTCATAATTTCAAATATGTGTTGTACTTCACAGGCGTGCACCATGAAACGTCTATCTTCATCGATGGTGGCGAGTATTGGTTTGTGAATGAGCCCCAGTTGACGTTTGAGGAGGCAATGCTATTTTGCAGCATGAATGGCAGCAAACTGGCTTCAGCGCCCAGCTCCACTGCTGCCAGACTCATTCACAAGTACATCGAAAAGGCAAGTCTGTATTGCATATATTCATTAAATACACACACTTAAACCTATCAATAATGTATAATATTGATGAAAGTTTAATGATCTTTATCATAAAATGATTCTGAGCAGATGTCAACTTCTCAGAAGCAAGGCTGGTGGGTCAACCTGAAAGACACCAAGCGAATGTTTCCCATGACGTAAGACGGTACACGCATACTGTATATTGCATAGGTGCAAGACAGTTAACAATACATACATGCATACATGTGTTCTAGGGCACCTCAGCTGCACTTCTATTATTCAGCTCTCTTCGGCAGATGCACCTCCATCAGCCCTGAGAGCTCCTTTCCAAGTGAGTACACAATGTCTGTGTGTTTAAGGGTACATTAAAATGTGATGTATTGTTTTTCATGAGCATTACTATACTAACTTGCAGAGTATGAGCACAGTTGCAAGCAGCGGTTGCCCTTCGTGTGTGAAAAGTACAACATCACATCAGTGGAGAGAAGCCCTCTAGACCCTCATCCTGGAGGCCTGCCATGTGGAAATAACTCTCTGGCTTTCAGAAATAAGGTTTTCTTTGAGTTTTTTTTTGCTTATGAAATTCTATTTTTTATGTTGGAAACTGGCTCAGTTTCAAATGGTTTTAGTCAAGGGTGTTGAAACTTTTTGTACTGAAAATGTAAGTATGTGGGAGTTCATTACGAATCATTCTATGCAGACGCTAAAACCAATCCAATGTACTGTTGGTCAATAATTAGTGTAATATCTAATATTCATTAATTCATTCATTTTTACCACTTTTCCTCATGAGGGTCACGGGAGATGCTGGAGCCTATCCCAGCTGTCTTTGGGTGGGAGGCGGGGTACACCCTGGACTGGTCGCCAGCCAATCACAGGGCACATATAGACAAACAACCATTCACACTCACATTCATACCTATGGACAATTTGGAGTCGCCAATTAACCTAGCATGTTTTTGGAATGTGGGAGGAAACCGGAATACCCGGAGAAAACCCACGCATGCACAGTCTCCAACCCTGGTCTCCAAGCTGTGAAGTCTGCACGCTAACCACTCGACCGCCGTGCCGCCGTAATATCTAATAATATATCTATATTTCTTTTTAGAATATGCTGAGGCCCAATAAAAAAACAAGCTCCTGCACGTTGAACCCCCCTGTTCTTAGACCTTGAAAACAATACCAACAGAAATAATGTTTTTTTCCAGTGCTACACGCTGATGAAGGCTGTGGAGCCGGTATCATTCAGGTCTGCCAGTGAGACATGCCAGTCAGTGAGGGGAACCCTAGTCACCATCTCAGACCAAGTGGAGCAAGGTAATTATTAGACACACGAAGCAGAAAAAGCCTGCATGATAACATCAAGCTGCCCTCCAAGTTCCTTATCTGAAGAACTGTATGTTCCTAACGGTGAAGATGTACTATACACTCACATCTGCGGTTGCTGCTTTTGTGCATTTAGACTTTATCACCAGCCTGCTGCCCACAATGAAGGACATGGGAGGCATATGGATTGGCCTCAAACTCAGACGATACAAACTGCAATGGGTGGACCAGTCGCGGGTCAGTTACGTCAATTTCCATCCACTGCTCCTTGGCATGAACAAGGCCATAAAAGTCAACGTAAGTGGACTTTATTTCTTTTTTTTTATGAATGAAATATAGAAAACTTTATACATGTTTGGCCCTATGGGGACATACTGTACAGAGCTGCATTGTATCTGGTTTATTGTACTTTAGTCCTCCATTGATTTCTTTGGCATTTCACTGAATGGAATGGAATGGCCTTTATTGTCATTATACAAGATGTACAAGGAGATTGGAGAGCTTCTCCTTTCAGTGTAGTAGTCAAGTTAAAAAAAAAAGTACATAAAAGTAGAGTAAAAAAGACAATTTAACAAGATATATACAAGATATATACAAGATATCCAAAATATACACATAGTATTGCACAGGAGCATATGCAGGAGCAGATATATTGCAGATATATTAATTTTAGTGCAATGATAAATAGGTCATAGTGCAAATAATGACTGGTGAATACAGATGAGTAAGGTCACATATGAGTGTATTGTATTGGGTTGTTAAATAAATAAATATGATTGAGGTAGTAACAGAGGCAGTGATGGAAATATTGCAAATTGCAACTTGTTGATTCTGTTCTTTTTCTTTTTTTTTTCTTTTTAAAAAATATTTTTTGCAGACACTGGAACCAGACAGCACGGATCTGTGTGTGTTTTTACTCAACAACGCTAATTCAGCTGTGATGGGTACCTGGGACTACACCTCTTGCACGCAGTATCAACATGGGGCTCTTTGTCAACACTATGCAGGTAAATCACTGCTTCTGTGATGATTTCAATGAATGAAATGTACCTTACTAATCCAAATACATGTTTTCTTCAACCTTGCTGATGAATAAAATAAAACCTTCTATACTCTTGTCTTAGTTTGCATACAGTATCTGTTCTCGATCATCATCCTCTTTCGCTCCTCCTTTCAGATCAAGTAGAGGAACCTTCCGTCCCATCAGAGTCTTTCCAAGTCAACAACCACACCATCCTGCTGCTTGTTAAAAATCTTACCTGGTTCGAGGCCTTAGAGCAGTGCAGCAGTCACGGCATGGATCTAGCAAGTGTGGCAGACACCTTGCTGCAGTCCACCCTCAGTGTGCACGTGAGCCGTGCGCGCACACCCATGTGGATCGGCCTCTTCAGTGAAGACGTACGAGCTGATATCATGTTTTCATCACCGCTCCCGTCACCTAATACTTTGTTCTTGCTCAGGATGGTATCCACTACCGCTGGACCGACCACAGCCACACTGTCTTCAGTCGCTGGTCGGCAGACGTCACGGCAGGTTCCTGTGTCTACCTCGATACCGATGGCTTCTGGAAAGCCACCGAGTGTGAGCAGAAGCTTGGCGGCGCTATCTGCCACAAACCACATAGTGAGTAAGCATGCATCATGTAGAGCAAGAACACATTTTTGTGTTGAGTACTTGATTTTTTTTTTTTTGTTGTTTTACTTCAGGAGATACCATTACCACACCTGAGGATGTTGCTGTGAAGTGTCCTCATAAGATAAATGGACCAAACTGGATCCCCTTCAAAAACAACTGCTACTTTTTCCAGCTTGCTGCTTCCAGATGGGAGCAAATCGACCAAGGCCCCATCCGCAATATCTGTGCTAGCCTGCGTAAGGATCTCTTTAGTCTTTCAATGTTTGAGGAATATTTTTTAAGCTTCACGTCGTCATCGGGTATTTGTGCTGCAGATGAAGGGGCAGACATCCTCACCATCCGCAACGCAGAGGAGAACGAGTTCATCCACCAACAACTTCTGCCGTTTCAAAACTTGGTTCAGTTCGTGTGGCTTGGACTGTTCCAAGACAAAAGTGGGTGTTTGGATTTATTTAGTATAATATTACTGTAACAGTGATCGAGTGGTTAGCGCACAGACCTCACAGCTAGGTGACCAGGGTTCAATTCCACCGTCTGCCATCTCTGTGTGGAGTTTGCATGTTTCCCCGTGCATGCGTGGGTTTTCTCCGGGTACTCCGGTTTCCTCCCACATTCCAAAAACATGCTAGGTTAATTGGTGACTCCAAATTGTCCATAGGTATGAATGTGAGTGTGAATGGTTGTTTGTCTATATGTGCCCTGTGATTGGCTGGCGATTGGCTGTGATTGTACCCAGCCTCTCGCCCGAAGACAGCTGGGATACGCTCCAGCACCCCCCGCGACCCTCGTGAAGAAAAGCGGTAGAAAATGAATGAATGAATGAATGAATATTACTGTAACAAGCTCTTGAGTCAAGTGTTTCTGGACCAAAAATAAGTTTTAATGAAATTATGGGATGTCATAACCTGATGTCCACCTATTAGAAATAATGCAATGCATTTTTTTATTTAAAAAAAACAACAAAAAAAACCTTGAACTGTATTATGGAAAGCAGGAAGTGAACAAATGTAACAGTTACTGATTGTAAAAGTACCAGATGGAGGGGTAGGATTTAATAAGCTTTGCTTCTTCCTACTCCTTTTGGACATGTGCAACTGTGAACTGATTATGTGATGCATTCAATTGTAATCTGATGCATGTTCAAATGAAATAAAACCATTACCATTACCATAGTATACACCACTCCAAATTACAGTTCCGCAATATTTATAAAGGCAGTAACAATTTGTTTTGAATCTCATGCAATTGTCGGTGTCCCTATCGTAGTGGCTAGCATGCATACTTAATGCTGAAAAGAACGCTAAAAAGACTTTGGTTTAAAATTGTGGACTTTGTGTGTTTTCAACTCCAGGTAACCAGATGAAGTGGTATGACGGCACCAATGTCCAATATTCCAACTGGAAAAATGGCAGACCAGAAGTAGATGGCCCCTTCATGACAGGTCTCACTCTGCAAGGCCAATGGCTTCTCGTCACAAACCAACTGCTTTTCTCAGAGTTCAAACAAAGAGCCATAGTGACCTGCAAACTGGATAACGGTTGGTGCATCTTAACTGCAACTCTGTGTCCACTTGAAGTGTTCTTAAACATACCAATGTTCTTCTCCCAAGAACCAAAAGATGAGTACTCCAAGTCAGTCAGGGACTTTCAATACTTGGGGAATATAACCTACGAGGTGGTGACCCAAAAGCTGAATTGGTACCAGGCTCTGGAGAAGTGTGGTGAGCGTGGAGGGCATTTGGCAAGTGTCCATGATGCTCAGCACAACGCGCGCGTGAAGCTCCTTGCAAAAACTGATGGTTTCCCACTCTGGATTGGCTTGTCCAACCAGGAGGTAAGAACGTACATATACATTTTTAAAAAGCCCACTACTAATATTATTCATATAAGGAACCTTTGTAATAATATTTTGGTGTCTTGTCTCCATGCAGGTTGGGGGTCCATCCTACGAATGGTCAGATGGAACTAGGTACCAATACCGGGAAAACATCTCCGAGTCGTTGGAGGGCTCCAGCTCAGACAAGGAAGAGGTGGGCTGCGTTTTTGTGATGCCCTCCGGTTCTTGGATGCGGAGCAACTGCAGCTCTCTGCTAGATGGCGCCATCTGCTACACGACCAACATCACCACCCAGTCCCAAAGTAAGACGAGGCTCTACTGCGGTTTAGCTGCTCACTCCGCATTCTCATTTGTTTTTGTTTTTTTGTTGTGAATCAGGAGCCAAACTCCAGGCAAGGTCAGAGGTCAACCACTGCCCTCAGAGCAATGGAACATCCAAGTGGGTGCAGCATCAGGACCACTGCTACGCCTTTGACATGAGCTTCTACAACTACAGCGTTTACAGCAACGCGCAGGCCAGGAGCATCTGTCAGAGCATGGGTGAGTTCTTGCGGTGACTTAGGCGCCATGTTTGCACTCCAACTCTTCTTCTTCTTCTTCTTCTTCTTCTCTTGACAGATGCTCAACTGCTCAGCATAAAATCCAAAGAGGAGAATGACTTTGTGTCCAAGTACGTGACTGATAACCCTCTCATCACCAGTCGAGTGTGGCTCGGAGTTGGCATCGATTCTAAAGGTACACTAAGGGCATTATCCAATATCACTTTTTATAATTAACATTTATTAATCATCATTTGCAAATATTATGTCAATATCCACGTATACGTGGACCCAAATATTCCAATTGCATTTGGTATATTTGCTCAAACGGAAAGAATTGAACCTTTTGTATACGCCTCATTCCGAAAGAATAGTGCCAATCCGAATGAATATATAATCGGATTAACAGGGGTGGAATATTCCTTGTTGTCAGGGTGCGTTTTTCTTCTTCTGTACTTCATTGGTGGTTGGCAAGCAGCTTTTGTGTGCATTGGCGCCATCTGTGGAACAGAATCGATACGCCATTCACAAGTCCATAAGTCAAAAGAAAATATATATCTATATAAAACATATACCGAGTTGAATTATAAAATATTAGCAAGATTGAATTTGATCTTTTCCTGGTTAAATTTATCATATCGCATGCTCAGATATGACGTAACACGCAGATCCAGACGTTCTTCACTTTTAAAAATGGAGGCCAGCAATCGGCACTGGACTAAGCAAAGTTTGTTTTTGATTCAAACTAAATTTCAAGACTGGACAGACGAAAAACTGGCAATACGGAGTTATTCCAACAAGTGAAAGAACAACTCGGAGAAGTCGGTATCACGTGATGTTGGTGTTTACGCTTTACTGGGCATGCCCCATTGACTATTCTGGTTGATTATTACAACGCATGTAGACAAAAGATTGGAATATTCCTTTCCATGGATACCATTGTTTCAGGAAAAGTCATTTGGAAAGAGAAAAACTGGTCATGTAAAAACGTGGCTACTGTGGAGTGTCTGTGGTGTAAAGACTGGCAGAGCAATGGAATATTGGTCCGTGTGGCAACACCTAGCTCGTTCCTCCTATAGACTTAGTGATGTTTTCCAATGTAAAAAAAACGTGCTGTGGCTCGTTTTTTACATTGGAAATATCTTATGGCACACCACTAACTAAAAATGTTACAAAATGTCACCATGACCTCTGTCTATCGGAGGAACAAGGTAGTTGTTGCCAATATTGATGCCACACGGACCAATATTCCATTGCTCTGCCAGTCTTTACACCACAGACACTCCACAGTAGCCACGTTTTTACATGACCAGTTTTCTCTTTCCAAATGACCTTTCGGGAAACAATGGTATCCATGGAAAGGAATATTCCAATCTCTTGTCTACATGCACCGTGAAAATCAACCAGGATAGTCAATAGGGCATGCCCAGTAAAACGTAAACATCAACATCACGTGATACCGGCTTCCCCAAGTTTTTCTTTCACTTGTTGGAATAACTCCGTATTGCCAGTTTTTCGTCTGTCCAGTCTTGAAATTTAGTTTGAATCAAAAACAAACTTTGCTTAGTCCAGTGCCGATTGCTGGCCTCCATTTTTAAAAGTGAAGAACGTCTGGATCTGCGTGTTACGTCATATCTGAGCATGCGCTGAAAGAATGCACCCGGGATCAATTTAAACAGAAAAAGATCAAATTCAATCTTGCTAATATTTTATAATTAAACTCAGGACATGTTTTATATAGATATATATTTTCTTTTTTAATAAAACTGGACTTGTGAATGGCGTATATAAGGGTTTAGATTCTGTTCCACAGATGGCACTAATGCACATGAAAGCTGCTTGCCAACCGCCAATAAACAACAGAAGAAGAAAAACACCACGAAGAAGAACGCACCCTGACAACTTTCCGTTTGAGCGGGTACAAGATACCTCAATCGGATTGGTTAAAGGAATATTCCATCCCAGTTCAATTCTTTCCATTTGAGCAAATAAACCAAATGCAATTGGAATATTTGGGTCCATACAGCTGGGATAGGCTCCAGCACCCCCCCGACCCTTGTGAGGAAAAAGCGGTAGAAAATGAATGAATGAATATTCATGGTTATTGACATAATATTTGCAAATGATGATTAATCAATGTTAACTATAAAAAGTGATATTGGATAATTCCTCACGGCACACCTGATGGTTTCTCAAGGTACACTAGTGGTTGAAAATCACTGGTCTAGACAGGATGCAAATGCTAATATTTTATTCAAACTCATTATTTTGCCTGAATATGCCCTTATTAGCATGTCAACAAATATGAAAATAAAAATGCCTCGGTATCTTTCTTCAGAGTGTGGGAAATAGAAGTAGGGTATGTCATATTGGGGGTTCGAACTTAGAAGTTTTTGTGGTCCTCCTCAATCCAGGTACTCCCACGGCCTGGGAGGACGGCTCTGCTCTGTCATTCTCTAACTGGAAGTCTGGCGCCTCCGTTAGCGGGCAGAAGTCCAAAGCACCGTGTGCCGTCATGGTGACAGCAGACGGAGGAAGCTGGAGTCTGGTCAGCTGCGAGACGAGCTTCAGTCGAGTCGTCTGCCAAACCAAAACCAGTGAGTGCTCCTTTTTTTTTTTTTTGCTCATTGACTCCATAGAAGACCACCAACCTGATTGCACTCCTTTATTTCTCTCTCTCAGAGTCATCCGGCTCTCCCGTAGCTGTGGGCTTCTTCGTTGTCATCCTCATTGTGGTCGTCCTCGCCGTGGGCTGCCTCTTCTACGGGAAGAAGAGAAGCCACTTCTCCTCGTCGGTGCGTTACAAGAGGACCATGGATGAGTCTGACACCACCAATATTATCACAGACGCTGAATGAGCAGACTCTGTTTTACCTCAGGGAGTTTAGAGTTTGTGGCCCTCAACCCAATCCCTTTTAAATGACTATTTATTTATTTATCAAGTTCCCCACCCGTTTGTATGATTCTATGGAGGGTATGAATATGATCAGGCAAGTGTCTTAAGTGCATTGTTTTAGATTTTTTTTTTGTTCCCCCTAAATTTGACATTTTTAAGTAGAAAAGAACAAAATTGTGTATCTCTGTCCAGGCAGATTACACGAATTGCACTGATGTATGTGTGAGTGACTCCAAACGTGGTCTAAAATGTGGGATACTCGCAATATCACGGTTTGATTATTGCTGCCTCACCATGTCGCGTTTTTTTCAGAAAATTAAATTGCTGTTTCATGGTAGACTGCGGTCTTAATATTAGTCTACGCGTATTAAAATACAATTGATATGTTGTATTTTGGGCCGCACGGTGGACGAGTGGTTAGCACGGTGTACCCCGCCTCTCTGGGATAGGCTCCAGCATACCTGCGACTAGTGATTATAAGCGGCATAGAAAACAGATGGATGGATGTTGTATTCTGGTCATTAGGTGGCAGTAATGACAGGAAACTAACGCTGCATGAAGTCAGAGTGAAAAATGTTGTCCCATTCAAGGCTAACTGGTTAGCATAACAGTTATAAACAATGAATAATGGAGGTGATTATAGGCGTGTTATTTCCATGTCTAAAGAGCTGTAATGTTAAACGTATTTTCAAAGTCAAAACAGGTTTTCTTTTCGCTTAAATACAAAAAGATTCCATTATTGAATCCTACATGGTGGAAATTCACTTACCGCAGTCGGGTCTGGAACCAACCAACCATCAACAAGGGACTACTATATTACATTTCCCATCAATTCATGCTCATGTCTGGATGTAGAAGTTGGCCATCACTCGCTGTGCCTTTTTAGAAGTCCTCACCTGAAGGGAAATCGATATCACTGGAAAATGTTTTTGTAATTTGTGATGTTTCATGATCTGAGAATGGGGGATGTCAGTAATGTTTATATGATAAAAGGTTGCCCTGCTGATTAGGATGAGTCTGACAACTGTTTTTTTGGTAGCTCGACTTTGCTATGCACTTCACTACTGAGCAAAAAAAATGCACTTTACACACTGAGGGCACCTGTGTTTGCTGCACATGCTTTGTACATATGTTTGCTTTATTATGAAACCAAAGATGCTCCATCTGGATTGAATGTCAAAGATCTGCGCTTTTGTTTCTAACTCTTGTGAATTTAGTGTATTAGTGCAGTCGTGAAGTTTTTTTTTTCAACAAAAAATAAATTAAATCAGGTACAGCAACATATCTTCAATAAAACAGTCCTCTCTAATATGTGTTTGTCTTTTAATTGCAAAGATAAAGGTGGAATAGTTTTACTACAAAATATATTTCCCAACACTGCAATTGGAAATCATCACATTTATTGTAATCCAAATCAGTTTCTGTACTTAAACCGAATAACAGACTGGAAATCATCCATCACATTTATTGTAATCCAAATCAGCTTCTGTACTTAAACCAAATATCAGACTGGAAATCATCCATCACATTTATTGTAATCCAAATCAGCTTCTGTACTTAAACCAAATATCAGACTGGAAATCATCCATCACATTTATTGTAATCCAAATCAGCTTCTGTACTTAAACCAAATAACAGAATGAAAATCATCCATCACATTTATAGTAATCCAAATCAGCTTCTGTACTTAAACCAAATAACAGACTGAAAAGGTAGATTATTAATGTAGTCTTTATTCCCATCATGAAACACATTAATCCTTAAACTCATCCATTAACATTTTATAAAACTTAAATTCAACCATTAACATTTGAACTGCAACACCGAAACAAAGACAATGAACATGCGAGTTAGTCACTCTAGAAATAAATGCTCACTAAGAAAGCAGACACAAAGAGTCAGTGACCCATAATCCGCCATCTTGTCCTCTATTCCGTGGAGCCCTCAAAAACCCTTTCCCACATTAAAGCACTTGCGGTTTTTAACTGTTGCATTTGTGGATGATTATACTGAATAAAGTGCACTCATACAAAGAAAATCAATATTTACCAAACACTAACTCAATTTCACGTTTGCATATCTGCAAATCAGTAACTCAAATATTTCCTGTGCATGTGATTATCGGCCGTGATCAAAACCAATAATGTGTGCATCATCCCCCGTTGTCGTCATCAATAGTCATCGAGGTCATCGTCCAGGTCTGAGAACTCGATAGAAGGGCGGCCATAATCACTCTCATCATCACTTTGGGTGTGGGGGTCTAAGGGGAAGAGAAAACAAGTGAGAGCTTGCAGGCGCTGAGCTCATTTAAAAGCCATCAAAAGGGTGTCAGACACGTGTAGCTTTGTTGGCAACACGTGACAAAAAAAAAAGACATGAGAGAAGAGTGACCAACGTACTTTCAAGATTGTCCACGTTTTCTGGAAGAATTCTCACCAGGTTAAATAACTGGATGTGAAAGGGGAGAATTGGCTCTCTTCAAATCTTCACATTTGCATCAACACAAATCATAAGAACAGTTGCATGCTTGGAAAACATTCACTATGGCGTCTGAGAGTCACAGTGCAGTATGCAATATATGGTTGTTTTTTTTAACACATGCAATTATATATTTTGAAACTAGGGCTGTCAAACCAGTGAAAAAAAAAAAAAAAGACTAATCAGTATTTGAACCCAAAATATGAAATATGGCCACTTTTACTGTGTTTTAGAGGGCTTGTTGTTCAAAGAAAGCAAACCATTTAAGTTCATTTCACTCATTTTTTTGTGTATTTTGCAGCATAAGAAATAGGTTTTTTCTTTTTCTTCACCTTTATTTTACATGCATAATAAAGCTGGAATGTTCAGAGTTCAGCGTGTCCCTGAATGCCCCTCACACCTTTGTGATGCCAATGAGGACCCGTTTCCGAAGAGACATGTTTATGAGCAGGGGTCTCAAACACGCGTCCCGCAGGACACTAGTTTGAGGCCCCCACCTTGAAATGAAAGTTTAATGTTAGTGCGGCCCGCGCAAGTTTGATATGGATGCTGTATGGTATCATGTACCCAGAAAAATTATTACGTTTGATTAATGTTCATGTTAAAGGTTAAATAACTGTTATCCTCCCTATCCGTGTGGAAGTGGTAAGTTTTTGGCTATTTAAGTTTAAAAGAAATAACTTGAAGGCTACCGTTTAGGTCGCTAGCTCTCTAATTTGCGAGTTAGCATGTGTCTCAAGACCCTGCAGTTGCGCAATATGTTGTAAATAAAAAGAGTATAAATGTGACTATAGTCGTGTTTTGTCATGTCTACAGGGCTCTAATAATGCTTTGTTCATTTTAATCTGAAAAAAATAATTTGTCTACCCACCAACTATATGTGGTTTCTTAAGTTTTTATTATTTGCCGTTTTATTTTTATTATTTCATTTATTTTTTTTTATTACTGATTGATTGATTTTCTTTTTTCTTGATTTTTTTTTTTATCAGAGCTTTTATTGTAGAAAATTGGAACCAAAGCACTGAAAAAGTTTGTATATTTTTCTGTTTTTAATAAATGCGTTTTTTTGGGGGGGGAAACCTGATGTGGCCCAGCCTTGCCCAGTGGCCCCCAGGTAAATTGAGTTTGAGACCCGTGTTTATGAGTGTTGAGTTCGGGTCAGAATAAAGAGTCTGCACCGTGTGCATCTGTCGGGACGCCACACTGTGCCGCCGTAGAAAAGGTGTAGCATGCGCGCGTCAATTATGTTCATTAATTTAATTACAGCCGTCAACGCATTCTTTTTGACAGCCCTAATTATGATTGAAAGGCGTGCATTAATTAATACAGGACTGAAAAAGTGTGTCCTCACCCCTGCTGCATCCACTGCCCCCAGGACATCAGAGAACCTCTGTTCACAAAAATGCAACAGCACTACCAGATAGAGACCACTGCTGATGAAGTCGTCATATTCGGACTGTGGAGTGAGACGAGACGTCTCAGCACGGTCCAATCCAGCACAGAGACACTTCAACGTCCACACAGGCGCCCGCGCTTTTTTGCTAAGAGACGGGAGAGCGACTAACCTGCACGTGTGTCCTGTACAGCTGCTGGATGTCGAAGTTGTCGATGTTCAAGCGCAACTTATCCTTGCAGAGTTCGCAGTTTGTGATGGCCTCCAAATCTGTGCCTGAAACCGACAAGAACGTGAAGAACATGAAGAACTCCAAAGCAATTACTGCTAACGACATGTTTATCCTTCCTCTTGTGTTAGCTGGTATCATCTCTTATGTTAACGGGTCGGTTTTGACCCATGTATTAAATCAGCTATAAAAACAATAAGTTACCATTAAATTTGCTTCTCATGTCTTGGTTAGCTTCTTAGGTTTCCTTATCCATGAAAATGTTGGTTTTAATACTTTTGGTGTGGGCGTGTAGGACTTTTTTTGTCACTATACTCCTCCATTTCAATTCATATTTCAAAACATATCTCTTAAATCAATTAGTTTTATTTATTTGACCATTTTAGTATTAATCACTAAAGAAACATCTATGGTGTTTTATATATATACAGTGAAGAAAATAAGTATTTGAACACCCTGCTATTTTGCTATTTCTCCCACTTAGAAATCATGGAGGGGTCTGAAATTTTCATCGTAGGTGCATGTCCACTGTGAGAGAGATAAACTAAAAAGAAAAATCCAGAAATCACAATGCATGATTTTTTAACAATTTATTTGTGTGATACAGCTGCAAATAAGTATTTGAACACCTGTGTATCATCTAGAATTCTGACCCTGAAAGACCTGTTAGTCTGCCCATTAGAAGTCCACCTGCACTCCATGTATCATCCTGAATCAGATGCACCTGTTTGAGGTCGTTAGCTGCATAAAGACACCTGTCCACCCCATACAATCAGTAAGACTTTAACTTGTAACATGGCGAAGACCAAAGAGCTGTCCAAAGACACCAGAGACAAAATTGTACACCTCCACAAGGCTGGAAAGGGCTACGGAGCAATTACCAAGCAGCTTGGTGAAAAAAGGTCCACTGTTGGAGCTATCATTAGAAAATGGAAGAAGCTAAACATGACGGTCAATCTCAATCGGAGTGGAGCCCCATGCAAGATATCACCTCGTGGGGTCTCAATGATTCTAAGAAAGGTGAGGAATCAGCCCAGAACTACACGACAGGACTTGGTCAATGACCTGAAAAGAGCTGGGACCACCGTTTCCAAGGTTACTGTAGGTAATACACTAAGACGTCATGATGTGAAATCATGCATGGCACGAAAGGTTCCCCTGCTTAAACCAGCACATGTCAAGGCCCGTCTTAAGTTTGCATATGACCATTTGGATGATACAGAGGAGTCATGGGAGAAAGTTTTATGGTCAGATGAGACCAAAATAGAACTTTTTGGTCATAATTCCAATAAGCGTGTTTGGAGGAAGAAGAATGAAGAGTACAATCCGAAGAACACCATCCCTACTGTGAAGCATGGGGGTGGTAGCATCATGCTTTGGGGGTGTTTTTCTGCACATGGGACAGGACGAGTGCACTGCATTAAAGAGAGGATGACTGGGGCCGTGTATTGTGAGATTTTGGGGAACAACCTCCTTCCCTCTGTCAGAGCATTGAAGATGGGTCGTGGCTGGGTCTTCCAACACGACAACGACCCGAAGCACACAGCCAGGAAAACCAAGGAGTGGCTCCGTAAGAAGCATATCAAGGTTCTAGCATGGCCCAGCCAGTCTCCAGACCTGAACCCAATCGAAAATCTTTGGAGGGAGCTCAAACTCAGTGTTTCTCAGCGACAGCCCAGAAACCTGACTGATCTAGAGAAGATCTGTGTGGAGGAGTGGGCCAAGATCCCTCCTGCAGTGTGTGCAAACCTGGTGAAAAACTACAGGAAACGTTTGACCTCTGTAATAGCAAACAAAGGCTACTGTACCAAATATTAACATTCATTTTCTCAGGTGTTCAAATACTTATTAGCAGCTGTATCACACAAATAAATTGTTAAAAAATCATGCATTGTGATTTCTGGATTTTTCTTTTTAGTTTATCTCTCTCACAGTGGACATGCACCTACGATGAAAATTTCAGACCCCTCCATGATTTCTAAGTGGGAGAAATAGCAAAATAGCAGGGTGTTCAAATACTTATTTTCTTCACTGTATTAATGTCAAGAAAAGGTAGAAAAAGTTATTGTTTTCAGTTCCAGAACTTTAGTATAAAGTGAAATCAAAAAGCAGAACAGGTCCAGATCTTGGTTCACTGTACTTCTTGCCATTCTTTCCAGGATCCAAATGGTAAATGTGAAATCAGCCAGTCAAATGAGTGAATTCACCTCACATGTCTGGACATTGTTTTTTCTGCTGGTATACTGGAAAAATGGTCAAAATGAGAATCCCCTGAAGCTTACATGATGAGAAGAGGAGCTGGATGTCATTGTGTTGGCTAATTGTACACTTACGATTTCAGTTGTGGCTCAAAATATTGCTTAATAGTCATATTATTATAACCGGGTCGAAACCGACCCTAACAATACAGTGGTCTAATTTCAACCAGACCATTTTGAAATTTAGTAAAAAAAATTTTTTTGTTTTTATTTTGTTGAAATAGAGTTTCCTGACAAAGTCAAAAAGCCTTTGATGCAATAAACAAATGTTATGTGATTCTTTTTATGCATTAAAATGTAAAACACAAGAGGAGGGTTATACATACCCGAGCCGATTTTGGAGCAAAGCCACCTCTTGATGCATTCCTGGTGGACGTACTGCAGACTTCCTGTGCATCTGCAAGGTTGGATCAAGGGGTTGGATGCAGACTCCTCCTTCATCTGGCAGATTCGGCACAGATCTCCTTCGTCCTCGTCTGAATCCTCCAGCAGTAGCCTCGAAGAGAAAAAGGAAGTGTATGACTTTTCTGTCAAGTACCAGCCTTAGTTTTAGCAAAAAGTCATTTACCTTTCCTTAATAATCCGGAGCTTCTCTTGCTTGCTGCTGGTGATGGTGGTGGTGCTGGTGGTGCGAGGAGACGTGAGGCCATCCAGTGGCCTCTCAGTGCCACCTTGAGGAGTGCTGCTGGTGTTCTGAAATGGAGGCACCCTGCGGAGCTGTGACCAGCCAACTGAATTGTCCTCCACTTCAGGTGCCTTGTCCTCCTCTTGCCGGCGAGGACAGGCGCTCCCAAAGAAATCTAAACCAACGGCACCTTGCTCTTCTTCATCCTCGTCATCGTCATACTCTTCATCCTCCTCTTCCTCATAGTTGTTGCTGTCCTGCGATGTTCTCAGCTCAACGTCGTCCCATCTTCTCAGCAGGTGTTGAGGACGACTAAGGTCTTCCTCCAAGCTGGCAGGTGAGGAGGCGCTCTTCTCACGAGCGTGCCTTCGCAGGCGACAGAGAAGAGGAGGACAGCGGCTCCGCAGGGAAGAGGAAAGCCAGGAGTAGTTGCCGCTGGCTGCACCGCTGCCCTCGTCAGGTTCTCCCGGTGATGGCATTCTGGCAGCGCACATGTCGCAGTCTTTGTTTTCCCGGATGGGAGCAAGGTCTGCTCTGCGGTGATTGCTGCTGGATGTGTTGGCCTGCCATCTTCTGGAGTCGGGCTCCACTGCAGTCATCCTGGAGCCCTCGTCACTTTCCAAGGACAGACTGTCATCATCGAGAGTCGACGAGCTGCTCGAGGAGTCCTGGCTGGAGCTGCGTGAGAAGAGGCGGGACAAAAGCTGGCGAGTGGAGGACCGCCCTTGTGGTTCTGCACCTGTAAGGCCGGGTCTCAGGGGGAGCAGAACCTCTGGTCTAGCCGGCGGGGTGCTGTACCAGGAGGAGGAGGAAGAGGAGTGGTCGGTGTGTTCTTGAGATGAAGGACGGCTGGACGAGCCAGTCAAAACACGAGAAGAAGGTCTGTTGTTTAAGTCGCGGGCCAAAGAAAAGCGATTCGCAGTGGAGGACGACACATGATGACCTGGGGAGCTTTCCCGTCCAGTAGAAAGGGAGGAGTAGGCGGTGTCTTTGGGTCGAGCACCTTGGGCGTACGTGGAGGTCACACGGTCTGTCTGATCTGTGAGCAGCGAAGACGAGAACAAGTTTGTGTCGTAGCAACCTTTATAGAACATGTCCTCTGTGTGTCTACAAAGAAAGCCTTACACAATGAAGATGTCAACTCAGAGATCCTCGTCCTCCTTTCTCGCTGTCCAGACAGACTTGGATCATTGTGTGTCTCGGCGTCTCTGCTGGACAACAGTGGCTTTGAACAGGAGGTGGAAGACCGCGAGAGGAAACGGCTGGAGCTCCATGACGACTCCAAAGGATCACTTTGTTTTTCCTTATTGGTAGCTAGAAGAGGACAGACGGTGACATTGTAATACTAATAATAATAATAATAAAAGATCAGTTGGGGTGTGTAGCCGGAAAGGCATGGCTACATTGGTATTTGAGAACCTATTTGAGTACCTCTATTGTTATGCCCATTACTGTTGTAGGTGGACCCTGTAAGGGAAGTAGTAGTCGCTCTTGAGTACAGTCCTCTGTTGTTGTACGCCAATTTGGCTCGTTTAGAATCCCCATCATCAGTGGACGTCAACAGACTGGACCGACCTAACCTCTCATCAGAATCAGCCTGGGCAAAAAGAGTAAGAATGAAAAAAGGTTTTATTTCAGACAGAATTCATCAGCCAAGACATCTCATCACAGCCTTTGTACCAGTTTAGTCCTGCTGCTGATGGAAAATTCTGTCCACAGATGCTCGTAAGGTCGAGTGGGCGCTATGACAGAGGTTGGCATCTTCCAGCTGCTGTTGTGGCTGTCGATGTTGCTGTAATCTCTGGATGAGCGCAGGAGGCGGGAACTCTTTAGGAAGGCCAACATTATAACATTTCAGTACCAAGTAGCATGAAATGATCCTGTTTTCTACTGCTAATCTGTTCAGAGTCAATCACATACATAACCACATAAAACATTTTTCTGCTGTCGCAGCTGAAATGATTCTTCCTTATATGGCTGCATAAATAGCCTGCCTGCTTCTGTAGGAAAGTACAGGAACATAAGGAGATCACACTACCAGTAACACTATCTTGTGAGAAACGCTATGGCCAAAAGCAGGAGTCCAATACGCATGTTGGCTGCCAAGGAATCTAGGCTGTCCTATAAAAAGACCCCCCCCCTCGCCCCCAAGATTCTTCTTTTGCTCCATTGACATACATATTTAGCTACCAGGCCACATGGCTCTGAGGGAATACACAAGTATGAGCTGATGGGAGCCATCCCAGATGAGCATGGAGGCACACTTTCATCGTGGGTTTGCTTGGAAAACTTTTGACTTTTAAATCGAGCCAACAATACAGAGCGGCTTGGGGGCAAAAACAAAAAAAGGCAGTTTAGAGAATGTGGCCAAAAAAAAAAAAAAAAAGACTACTCACACACTGATGGAAAGTGACTATAGTGGATTATTTACACTGACCACTACTTTGGATAGAAACAGAATATGATGCCACACACCAATAGGTATTAAATCAAATATTACATTTATAAGAATAAAAACATTTTGTGTGTGCAGTCCTCTTACCTTTTGGTCCACGTCTGCTTTGAAAGTTGTTGACACCCTAGGAAAGCGCTCATTCAGCCCCGTGTCCCTGCTGTACAGCCTATTGGAACCCAGTGATGAGGAGGACGGTGTGGGACTAGAAGTGTATGGTGACCTTGAAGTGGACAGGCAGAAGGGAAGCCTGCGAGACCTGGAGTCCATCCTGGCTCTCTATTATGACAAGAACATGAGGAATGCTGTTGCTGATGAATACAGTCAAGGCGGGGCATCGACTGCAACAACCTGTTCTGGTTCTCAAAAGAGTTTATGTCACAAAGCCAACTGGGAAAGCACCGAAAAAGGATGATCACATCCTTTTCATAGACAAAAGTTCAGGGTTGTTCTTTATCATATTGTTTTTGCTTCTTTGAGAGTAAATATTCAGTCGGTCTACTAGTGACAACTTGGAAAAGATTGAAGCAAAACTTTGCAATGCTACCACTATTTTCTTAATCTATCTGGCTCACATGGTTAGTTGGACCCCGACCCCCCTCTGCTTGTGACGTCATCTGGCAGTGGTGTGGCGTTACTGATGAAGCACACGCGCGTCAACAAATGCAGACTTCCTGGACTAGGTATCAGCCTATCTTTGGGACTGTGAACTCCGTCACATGAATATGACACTTAGGCACAAACAACAGCACTATGAACAACATTTGTTAAACTATACGTTATTACGCTGTTGGATGCATAACACTACTGTTTATTTTCATTTACTTTTCAATTAATTATGTTCCAACACAAGCTGAAGCACAGCTCACACCCAAAATGTTTAACAGCTACTGACATGGACTCACCTGAAATCAGTCACCAGGAAAACGTAATGATTTCTTCTGACGCACAATCAGGAACTATGCACATGTAGATCTCCTGAATTATTAGAGAGGAAAATAATCACCATTTTTAAAAGATAAAACATCAAATTATTGATTACATTTTGCCAAAATACAGTGTTCACCCATTTGAAAGTAACATTTTCTCTCGAAGCAGCATGACACATCTAGATTTGGAAATATTTTCCAACTTGATCAGGTGGTGAGGGAATCTCCTGTGTGCATTCCCTCCTTCAAGGCACTTGGCATATTTCCTTCAAAAACTAAAGGTCCCAAGCATGTACACTTTCGGTTTGCTACAATTGTCAGCTGAAAAATCATTACAATATGATCCCTCATTATTTGATATGCAAGAAAAGGTATTATCAGTCTTGACATGCTCTCACATTGACATAAATAGTATGCAATAACTACCTGCCAGTAAGTCCTGTACATGTTCACTGCTTCCATTGTCTTTTTAATCACTATTAAAGGGACATCCACTTCATGCAAATATTACGGTTGTACCATCCAGATGATGGGGGACTTCCCTGTGGACTATGTAGTAAAATGCCTATGAAATTACCCTGCCGACTTACGGCTTTGAACCGCCAACAACCGTCCTTAAGATGCTTTGATGCTCTTGATCAACTGGACTATATTTGACGTTACTCAAGACACTTTAATAGTTGACATGCGAGTCCTGACTGCTATTCGAGACACAAATATAAGGTGCACACGTATGCAACGTTATTTTTTTTACTCAAGGCAGTTGTCAGTATTATTCGACTGCATTGCACAGACAATAAAGACGTCGATTTTGATATTGGGTCCTTGAACGTGACTACAGGCCTTGACACCAGTTGGAACCACCGATATTGCTCGTAAAAATGTTATTGATATTTTATTTCTGGATATTAACAGCCATACCGCAACATAGCAAAACATATGTCTCATCAAATTATACACCTCTGAGCGTCATGACATTAAGAATGAACGCTCATTTAGCGACATTTGCTTTAAAATAACATTAGCTTCTATTAGCAAATTAGCTTGTAGTTTAAGCTGTGGACAGTGATGTTATGTACAGCTGCTCAGGTTATCATCGCTTGCTATCTATAGTTCAAACTCGCATGCAAACGCAATTTATTTGGTGCCTGTTCGTTTATGACTTATTGATGGCTAAAATAAACAAGACTATAAACAAGGTACTCAGTATTAAACCCTCACCTTGAATTTCAGCCTTCCTTGTGGCAATAATGATGGCGTCTGTGTGGACTGCAGCTGAGCAGTATCATGGAAGAAGTTTGCCCCGTTGTTGTTCTGACAGGAAACCTCCAGGAAGTCAGGTGTCAGCATATAAATAGCGTGAGCTTCACCGAGCTGTTGTGGATCGATGCCAAAACACTCAAGTCTCACACACACGTTTCACCCAAGGATTAGAACATTAATCACGAGTACAACCTGTTGTATCTTTAACCTACTACTAAAGAATTATATCACTATTATTTGTTGTACAGTGCAACACGTTTTGAAAATGTCATGCGACGACGAGTATAAGCCCCTTTACGTTGAAGTCCGCACTGGTTAGTTCAAGATTTAAAAGTTACATTTACTGTGAAATTACCACCAGAATATAGTTAACGGCGAATGGGTTGTTCATAGCATATTAAGGTAAGTAAATCTGGCAACAACAACCTCGTAAGAGCAGCCTTTAATTGAACAGCGTCACCTCGTGGCCAACACTCGTGGGAGCACCCTGCCCGTCCAGTAAAAAAAACAAAACATCCGCTTAGAAAACAACACAATTTTTACTTGTTTGTCTTTTTGCTTATGTTTTTCATCTATTCTAAGTTGCCTGAGCATTTTTTTTCTCGGATGCGTTGGGTGACATTTTTAAAAATCACATTTTTATTAGATTATAACAGTCTCAGCATAAAAAACTGAACAATATGAATTAAGGATGTCCCATATTGGCTTTTTTTTTGGCGAAAACCGATATGCCAATATTGTTTTATTCTCAATCTCTGATACCAATATCTGCCGATGCCGATATGTATCGGTCCACCGATAAATTGTTACTGCTTGCTCAGTTCACACACCAGGTAACGTTGGAAACGCGTTGGCTAGTCCAGCTACATACTGGCCCATGTTCACAAAACAGTCTAAAATGCATTTCTTTTGCTGGTAAACAATCAATCTCTTGTGCCAGACGGTGGTATCTTTGAGAATTGTAACCACATGTGGCTTTGCTAGCAAGTAAACAAAGTAGCACAGCTCAGGGGGGAAGGCGGGGGAGGGGTTACAGACATGCCCATATAAGGAAGTCCACCCCTCTGTGACATCACAAAGGGGCAGTTTTACGTTTTGAGGCGTTTTAAGCCAAGCCAAAAGTCTTTCAGGGCTCACTTCCAAATGTGCAAACCTCATTATCTGAAACGTTGGCATCGTTTAACACGAGAATACAACATTCTAACTTATATTTATAGGTCAGAAAAGTTTAAAAAGCATAACAGGTCACCTTTAAATATTGGTTTTCATGATTGGTCACTGTGCCCATACCAATATCAACCGACATTGACGACTACTGCAAAAAAAGATTATTATGGATATAATTATACATTGGTTGTGTGTGGTTGAATACGCTCTAGTGCAGCGATTCTTACCCTAACTTGGGCCTCAAGCGCCACCTATAGGGCCGCAAAAAAGATTTTGGGGCCGTGGGACTGCACAGTAGGTTATCAACTGAAGACACCAGAGGGAGGCTAGCCGCTATGCTAATACTGTATGTTATCCATTAGACGCTCAGTGACAGTGCAGCTTCCGACCAGATGGTGGCGGTAATGTGTCAGTCGGTTGTTTAACAAGCTCAGAGAAGATCAGAAGAAGACAAGTAGCAATGAACAATATGAATTTGAATTTGAAAACGGAAAAATTAAGACAAAAGTGGTGCCAGTCCTCGCCAAAAGACAAAATGTTTACCTAAGTACAATCCTGAGGAAGAGCAACATCTTTTGTTTTTAGCTTGTTAGCTTCTTAAACTGTGAGTGGATTTGATATATTATTGAAAACAAATGAATGAGATCAATAAAATCTATACAGTGTTAATTTTTAATGAAAAAAATCGGCCTCAACGTATAAAAAGGTTAAGAACCCCTGCTCTAGTATACACTCAGCATTAAGACAGCACATGTACTACTGAGAGCTGACGTCATTGTAAATGAAACATGAAAATAGTAACCACTAAGGGACGCTGTAGTTCACAATTTTCACTCCACATTTTCAGCCCACACAAGTAAAGAGCTTCTTTTTTATTTGTACTAATAAAGTTGGTGTTTGTTGAGTCAGGGGGACAATTAAAGCCAGTTTTAACAAGTTTAATTAGACCGATTTGAATAATTGTTTTGAAAAGCATTGCAGATCCTGGCATCCCTATAAATCCTGGATTAGCCACATTCATTTGATTTGCATTCTCTAACTCCTGTCTAATTTAGCAGGAAACCTTGATTGAGTTCAAGTCTGCACAGTAATTCATTAGGCTACTTTTAATTAATTTTGCTTTCCTGCCACAGATATCATAATTAAAACTAAACAGCACTGGAGTAAAACAAATTCAGCAACTAGAACTGTCACACATTGTCGTCATGTTAAGTGCTTGGGGCTCCAGAAAGGGCAGCTGAAAATGTAGCCGGAGCATTTTTCTGCACAGCTATATGCATAATAATGTGAAGGTCAACATCATTCTCATCATACTTGGTAAAATGTTGCACTTGAAAGCACCACCGATCCATTATCAGCCTCATGTATACAGCAGAACAGTGATCATCCAAATGTAAATCTACTCAAGGCTAACAGAGCAAGAGGTGAAGGAGAATCAAAGAGCGAAAGGGATAAATATAGGAAGGCGGGCGCTGCAAATTAATTGCTGACAAAAAAGGATGCGTGACCTAGACAAACGAGGAAGTACAAGGTCTGCGGAGAAGGGGAGGAGGCTGCTCAAACCAACTGCAGGGCTACAGGCCAGGCCATGCCATACCGTTCACCCCCACTCTCCCGCTTCAGACACACTGATTCTGCACACTGCTGTGTGAACAGAGACAACAAGCTCTCCTCCCCCAGTGCCACTGATAGGATGATAATGGAGCATTCCTCAGAGCTGTTTCTCATTCATGCTAGCAGTGACAAGGGAGGAACATGCTTGTTTTTCCACTGGGGGCAGCTAAAACTCTTCCAGCTCATGGCCATGTAACCTGAGACGTGCACACAATATCTTCCTCTTACTGCAATCCTCTTTTTATGTGCGATAGATATTTACCTGTCTCACTGAGGCGTTGCTCATTTATCACAAGTGGACAGGAAGCACATCCAGCTATATGAAGCTGCTACGTCATTGAGAATATTTCTTTTCTTTACGTACATAGCTAATTTTTGGATGACTAAATGAGAACATGAAAACAAGAAGAAAAACTATGCAAAGTTTGGATTTGGCTGGAGCCTTTAAGACAGGGGTCTCAAACTAGTGTCCTGCGGGCCCCATATGGCCGCGTGTAGAAATAATAAGAGTAAATAAGCCATCTAAGACATACAGTGAAGAAAATAAGTATTTGAACACCCTGCTATTTTGCTATTTCTCCCACTTAGAAATCATGGAGGGGTCTGAAATTTTCATCGTAGGTGCATGTCCACTGTGAGAGAGATAAACTAAAAAGAAAAATCCAGAAATCACAATGCATGATTTTTTAACAATTTATTTGTGTGATACAGCTGCAAATAAGTATTTGAACACCTGTGTATCATCTAGAATTCTGACCCTGAAAGACCTGTTAGTCTGCCCATTAGAAGTCCACCTGCACTCCATGTATCATCCTGAATCAGATGCACCTGTTTGAGGTCGTTAGCTGCATAAAGACACCTGTCCACCCCATACAATCAGTAAGACTTTAACTTGTAACATGGCGAAGACCAAAGAGCAGTCCAAAGACACCAGAGACAAAATTGTACACCTCCACAAGGCTGGAAAGGGCTACGGAGCAATTACCAAGCAGCTTGGTGAAAAAAGGTCCACTGTTGGAGCTATCATTAGAAAATGGAAGAAGCTAAACATGACGGTCAATCTCAATCGGAGTGGAGCCCCATGCAAGATATCACCTCGTGGGGTCTCAATGATTCTAAGAAAGGTGAGGAATCAGCCCAGAACTACACGACAGGACTTGGTCAATGACCTGAAAAGAGCTGGGACCACCGTTTCCAAGGTTACTGTAGGTAATACACTAAGACGTCATGATGTGAAATCATGCATGGCACGAAAGGTTCCCCTGCTTAAACCAGCACATGTCAAGGCCCGTCTTAAGTTTGCATATGACCATTTGGATGATACAGAGGAGTCATGGGAGAAAGTTTTATGGTCAGATGAGACCAAAATAGAACTTTTTGGTCATAATTCCAATAAGCGTGTTTGGAGGAAGAAGAATGAAGAGTACAATCCGAAGAACACCATCCCTACTGTGAAGCATGGGGGTGGTAGCATCATGCTTTGGGGGTGTTTTTCTGCACATGGGACAGGACGAGTGCACTGCATTAAAGAGAGGATGACTGGGGCCGTGTATTGTGAGATTTTGGGGAACAACCTCCTTCCCTCTGTCAGAGCATTGAAGATGGGTCGTGGCTGGGTCTTCCAACACGACAACGACCCGAAGCACACAGCCAGGAAAACCAAGGAGTGGCTCCGTAAGAAGCATATCAAGGTTCTAGCATGGCCCAGCCAGTCTCCAGACCTGAACCCAATCGAAAATCTTTGGAGGGAGCTCAAACTCCGTGTTTCTCAGCGACAGCCCAGAAACCTGACTGATCTAGAGAAGATCTGTGTGGAGGAGTGGGCCAAGATCCCTCCTGCAGTGTGTGCAAACCTGGTGAAAAACTACAGGAAACGTTTGACCTCTGTAATAGCAAACAAAGGCTACTGTACCAAATATTAACATTCATTTTCTCAGGTGTTCAAATACTTATTAGCAGCTGTATCACACAAATAAATTGTTAAAAAATCATGCATTGTGATTTCTGGATTTTTCTTTTTAGTTTATCTCTCTCACAGTGGACATGCACCTACGATGGAAATTTCAGACCCCTCCATGATTTCTAAGTGGGAGAAATAGCAAAATAGCAGGGTGTTCAAATACTTATTTTCTTCACTGTAAATACAACTCAGTAACATTATCAATGTATTTGAATGCTTCTTCTTAGTTAATTTAACCATTTCTATGCTTGAAAAACCTTCATTTAGTCCAGGGGTCTCAAACATGCGTCCCACAGGCCAAATGTGGCCCGCAGGACACTAATTTGAGGCCCCCGCCTTGATATGAAAGTTTAATGTTAGTGCGGCCCGCGCAAGTTTGATATGGATGCTGTATGGTATCATGTACCCAGAAAAAATTATTACGTTTGATTAATGTTCATGTTAAAGGTTAAATAACTGTTAATAGTTATCCTCCCTATCCGTGTGGAAGTGGTAAGTTTTTGGCTATTTAAGTTTAAAGGAAATAACTTGAAGTCTACCGTTTAGGTCGCTAGCTCTCTAGTTTGCGAGTTAGCATGTGTCTCAAGACCCTGCAGTTGCGCAATATGTTGTAAATAAAAAGAGTATAAATGTGACTATAGTCGTGTTTTGTCATGTCTACAGGGCTCTAATAATGCTTTGTTCATTTTAATCTGAAAAAAATAATTTGTCTACCCACCAACTATATGTGGTTTCTTAAGTTTTTATTATTTGCCGTTTTATTATTATTATTATTTTATTTATTTATTACTGATTTATTTTTGATTTGTTTATTTTTTTCCCATCTTATTTTGTGCAGAAAAATAAAAATTAAGATATTTGAGAACAGTGGAATGTTTTATCAGAACTTTTATTGTAGAAAATCGGAACCAAAGCACTGAAAAAGTTTGTATATTTTTCTGTTTTTAATAAATGCGTTTTTTTTTGGAAAACCTGATGCGGCCCAGCCTTGCCCAGACCCTAGCTCCAGTGCCCCCCAGGTAAATTGAGTTTGAGACCCCTGCTTTAAGACACAAAATAACTTGAAGAATGTCTGGATTTGTCCAGGAGTGTGTAATCACACAGGAATGTCCTGAGACATTTCTGCTTTTCCTCTACAAGAACTCTCTTTTCCCACGGCTCGTACAGGTCTTGAGAATCTGTTTCCGCTCCCTCCCTTTCTCTGCCTTCCTCTCACACTATGTTTGGAGAGACACACGGACACCACAAAAAGCTGCTTTATGGGACGCTAATACTGAGCTCGGTGTCTTGAAGAGGACAGAGAGCAAGAGTCGCTGCTTTCTGGGAAAGCACTCGGAAGGAACATACGGGCTAAAGGTTGGGAGTTATTTTGAGTGCAAATCAAAAGGAAAGAACCTTGAAACACGGCAGAGTTGAATGAACTTCAAAAGCACATTTGCTGAGGCTTCAAGTGTACGGGGTTGTATTGGAAATGGATTCACTCATTGGAAGATTCTTTTCTGGTGGTAGTGATTCATTTTGTTATTATTGTTTGCAATTGGGAACAGATCAGGTAAATAGAATAGTAAATGAGCAAGGCAGCATGTAGCAACATCATCAAACGTGCTATTTTGGAACATTCTTTACCTGCCAAACATACACCCCATTGATCTGACTGTTTTATTTCAATACACATGCTGTGGAGAGTACTGCGATGGCTAAATGAGCTGTTTATTTTCAATTAGTGACTTTCGGAAACAGAGTATAACCCCACACAAGCACTAAAAGGCTTCCCCCAAAACACTCAGAGAACATTTGTTGGTCTTAATGTTCCCCAGACACAAAGTGACATCTGCCTCCCTCCCTCCATGCCCGGTGCTCTTTGTTCAGAGGAGCACTGAGGGGAGCCTCTTGCACATTGAAGGCAAAGATGATGTCACCATTGTGATCATTTCTGTGCACTACGGTGCCCTATTTTTTGACCAGGCGTCACTGAGGGAAAAGCCACAATGTCTGCTCGCACACTGCCAGGAGCAACACAGGCCTGCCACTATTAATTAACACAAGGCCTGTTGTTTTTTTTAAGACCACCCCCACACACACACACACCCATTAACATCTAGATGATCCTTGGCGACTATTTTTGTCCAATCTCAAAATGTATGTGTGAGGCTTCTTAATTAATGAGAAGCTTTGGAAAGGACTTTGCATATTGTAAAGCATCTTGGGTGTACTTCATCCCAACATTTAAAGGACCAAACAAAGCCTACGTTTATTTATATTGAAGCCAAAACCTGGTTGATGTATTGCATGCTGCTCAGCATAATCATTATGGTGACCCACTTTATATGCACAAAGCAGTAAGGAGTCTTATATACGTCAAATAAATCATCTAATGCATTTGTTTAGGACCCACATTCACCTTTGTTGTCATTTTATGGAAAAATGTTCACTTATAACATCATACATACTAATTCTGTCAGTTATATTACTGAATAGTTGCATCATAAATGTATAAAAAAACAATAAATGACATACCTGTATATAAAGTGTATATACTGCTACTACAGTATTACAAGTCTAACATATTTTGTTGCGATTCATGATTAGTGTTGTTTACTGACACAAATTCTCCAAATGCCTTCTAGCGCACAATTTGTAAGCAGCCAATTGAGGCTTGCAAGAGCACGATAGAACTGCGTCTCTTTATAAACTGTGTTTTAGTTTTTTTAGATGAAACACTCTGAAAACTTCAATCAGGGCCAAATGTCAGCTCATGATGAAGACAAACCAAGCGGTTACCCTTTGGGAGGAGATGTTGTCTTGCACAGGAATTATCCAAAAGTGACTATCTCCATTAAAAAGCATTAAAAGTGCAGAAAGAATAAGATTTATAATGGTGACAACTGGACAAATAATCTCATAGTAAGTATTTTACTTTGGCTCTTCAATGTAAACAATTATTAAATAAATACCATCCATCCATCTTTTATGCCGCTTGTCCTCACTGGGTTCACAAGGGTATGCTGGAGCCTATCCCAGCTGAATTTGGGCAAGAGGCGTTGTACACTCTGGAGTGGTCGCCAGCCAATTGCAGAGCACATACAGACAAACAACCATTCACACTCACATTGGCAATTTAGAGTCTCCAATTAAAAGTTTTGAATGTGGAAGGAAATCCGAGTATCCGGAGAAAACCCACACATGCACGGGGAGAGCATGCAAACTCCACACAGAGATAGCCAAGGGTGGAATTGAACTCGGGTCTCACCAGTCCAGGGTGTACACCGCCTCTCAACTCCCACCTGAAGTCAGCTGGGATAGGCTCCAGCATACCCACCGCAAACCTAGTAGGGTAAGCGGCATAGAAAAGGTATGAATGTTCTTTTGTGGTTGTTTATTAGTCATTATTTATTAAGTATGTTTTGACTAAATCAGGGGTCTCAAACTCAATTTAACTGGGGGCCACTGGAGCTAGGGTCTGGGCAAGGCTGGGCCGCATCAGGTTTTCCCAAAAAAAAAAAAAACGCATTTATTAAAAACAGAAAAATATACAAACTTTTTCAGTGCTTTGGTTCCGATTTTCTACAATAAAAGCTCTGATAAAACAGTCCACTGTTCTCAAATATCTTAATTTTTATTTTTCTGCACAAAATAAGATGAAAAATAAATAAACAAATCAAGAATTAATATATATAATAAAACGGCAAATAATAAAAACTTAAGAAACCACATATAGTTGGTGGGTAGACAAATTATTTTTTTCAGATTAAAATGAACAAAGCATTATTAGAGCCCTGTAGACATGACAAAACACGACTATAGTCACATTTATACTCTTTTTATTTACAACATATTGCGCAACTGCAGGGACTTGAGACACATGCTAACTCGCAAACTAGAGAGCTAGCGACCTAAACGGTAGCCTTCAAGTTATTTCCTTTAAACTTAAATAGCCAAAAACTTACCACTTCCACACGGATAGGGAGGATAACTATTAACAGTTATTTAACCTTTAACATGAACATTAATCAAACGTAATAATTTTTTCTGGGTACATGATACCATACAGCATCCATATCAAACTTGCGCGGGCTGCACTAACATTAAACTTTCATATCAAGGCGGGGGCCTCAAATTAGTGTCCTGCATTTGGCATTTGGCCCGTGGGCCGCATGTTTGAGACCCCTGGACTATCTGACTATAGGGGTATTATTTCATGTCTGGAGGGTCGTAAACAGGTTTACTATGCTCTAACTGAAAACAAATTTAAATTTTAAGGAATCCTTCTTCGTGAAAATTCATTTATAAAGTTGGGTCTGGGACCAATTAACCGCAATAAACGAGGGATTCCTGTAATTACTTTCCCTGGTAAATAACTAGATTAATGGAGCAGTAATCCAATTACTAATTCAATTGGGGAAAGTAACTACAGCAACTACTTTTTTTAGCAATTGGCTGGAGCTGTTGCACGATTTCTTAATGGATGTGCACATACAGTAGATGTTTTCAACAACTGACATGCCCTTTTGTGTTAAACTACTAGAGATCCTTGAAGCGCAACTGCAACGATGGTTTTATTAGTAGTTCTTATGGTTCATACACACTTTAAAGACAGCAGTGTGATATAAAAGATTGCTCAAAAGATGTTTTTTCATGGTATCAACAAACTGAAAATAGCTTGTGTGGTATGTATGGATGTTTTTTTTTTCCTGCATTCAAATGAGACTTTGAGGTCTATAATTAGACGGCTTGTAGCATTTGGGTACTATTTATTAGCATCAATTTATGCCATTTTTTTCCCCCTGCAGCCAGCTTTGAGGAAACAAACACCAAAGATAACTAAAGCAGGCACTTTGTGTTGTATGAAACATGCTTCAAATGTCATATTGGATCAGTATTACTTTCATATTTGTTGCTGAATACACTGTGGATGAATCAGAATGGTAAACTATTGGAGAGTACAGTACCTCATTACAGACTGCTCAACATACAGTATGCAAAACAGCTGCACGGTTGTTTTCCAACCATAGTGATGCTCTATGTTTAATGCTGCTTTTAAACACATAAAATGTCTTCAGCTGAGATGGAACCTGACATGTCAGAACTATAACGATTTCCCTGTTTTAAAAAAACATTTTAGACCGGTTTTATGAGATATAAAAGTGCCACTGCCACACACATAAGTTTTTTGTCATAAATACAGTAAGAGTGGAGGTGTGGTTGAAATTCGTTACATGTTCCAGCTTCCAATGTCGTGCAGTGTAAACAATGCTTTGATCCAAAATTTCAAGGACTCTCAGCCAAATCAAACTTGTTACTACATGAGCGGAAGCAAAGAACATTCTGCCGCTGAATGTGAACACGGTTACATTTCTGACAACTTCACTTTACCAGCCACACTTCCTGTCAATAGATGCTGAAGACCTCATGCAGTGTAGCATACCTTTGCATTACAATTCACCGCTGGGTGACTGAATAGAATATCAATGCAGAATCACAATATCATGTCAAGTGCTTTTTGAAGCAGCACGTGTTACATAGGAAGCTATACTAACCGTTAATAATTGTGCTGTGTGGGATTAATTGATTATCTTGAAGAAATTGATTGTTAAATGGAGTGCACTACTTAGCTTCAACCACCAGAGGTGCTGCTGATTCAGTCTGATTCAGAACTGTTTTATCACACCCAAGTTCAATTTCAAGTTTCAATTTCAGTTTCAATTTGTCTTGAACCAGTCATGATGTGCTATATATATCACTATATTAACACTTACTATGGTACCCATTATGTCATTGGATGGTCATATCACCTTGTACTTCGGTCCGAGGTACATTATGAAAAAAATAACAAAAACAAAAAAAAACTTAAACTGTATTATGGAAAGCAGGAAGTGCACAAATGTAAGTTTGTGCACTTGAGTTACTGATTGTAAAAGTACCAGACGGAGGGGTAGGATTTAATAGGCTTTGCTTCTTCCTACTCCTTTTGGACATGTGGAACTGTGAACTGATTATGTGATGCACTCAATTGTAATCTGATGCATGTTCAAATGAAATAAAACCATTACCAATTTTTCTAGCCCCACTCAGGCCTGATTATTGCCACACCAGTTCTCAATCAAGAAATCACTTAAATAGGACCTGCCGGACAAAGTAGACCAAATATGCAAACTCCACACAGACATGCCCGAGCCATATTCCACAAATGGTGACAACATGGAACAGTGGTGAACTTTCCCAGAAGTGGCCAACCAACCAAGAGCACAGTGACGACTCAATCAAGAAGTCACAAAAGACCCCACAACAACATCCAAAGAACCGCAGGCCTCACTTGCCTCTGTTAAGGTTAGTGTTCTTAATGAAGGCAAGGAACCATATAGAGCACCATTCGTACACAAGGTAACTCAAAGTGCTTTACAGAAAAGAAGGGTGAGATAACTTCATAAAATCATTCCATAAAAAAACATAAACTCATCCTAAATCATTCTATTAAAATTAAAAAAAACCTAAAAGTATATATTTGTTTTACAGTGCCTGGTGACGACATGGAAGTTGTGAGTGAAAAAAATACGAGAAGCACATTTATTTTTTTACATATCTTGTCTTCGGCGTAAATACACATTCTCCACACACACACTACTACTACTACTACTGTGACCATCCTTCAAAATAAAAGCGCCTCTTGCCCCATGTCTACATAAACAAAACAAGAGTGTCTAAATAAATATCTCCCATATGCAGTTGGAATTACATGGGTGACTACATCTTCCTTAATTGCAAGCACAGGCATTACAGTTTGTTGACGATTTAGTAGCAATGTGTGCGGAGGCTGACATCCCATAATAGCGCAAGAAGACCAAGAAGAGCTGTTTTAAAGTCTGTTCTCTGAGTGACAGTAACCAAGCGCAGAGACACAAGTACTGTAATAATATGGTTATATTTTCTGGTTCCAGTCAGGACTCGAGCAGCAGCAGCAGTTTCATAGCTTGTTCAGTGAGCCCAGTGAGAACCTGGGACTTTCTGCAAGAATGTCAGGTTTGATATGGGGCAATAGTTGCTCAGGACTGTGGCATCAAGACTGCTCTTCTTCAGAAGAGGCTCAATGACAGCAATTTTAGGGCCTTTGGGAATGAGCCAGTCTGAAGAGAGATGTTAACTAGATGAGTGAGTTGTGGTAACAAACTGCCCAGCACAGACTTAAGAAATCTAGTGAGTAACTCATCAAGGCAGCACAATGACTGACTCAGACTCTTCAACTATTTTGTCAATGATGTGTGTGAAATGTGTCAGCTCCAGGTGTCTAGCTGGCTGCAGAATTGTGTTGTGTAAATTGTTGCATTTTTTTATACTTTGAACTTTGTCTGGTTTGGGTGTAACATACAGGACAAAGAAAACACAAAATGATTTAGTAATGATCAAATCAAAGAGTGTGCCCTTTTCCATCCATAGGTAGGTTCTATCACATGCTGGGTTAGACCAAACATTGCAAGACAGCGTTCTTTAGCATGCTTGTCATTAGCTACATCCACGTGCACGTGGCATTGTGTTCTTGCAAGAAATGTGGATTGCTCTGATCACACAGTCTAAATCAGGGGTCTCAAACTTGCGGCCCGTGGGCCAAATGCGGCCCGCAAGACGCTAGTTTGAGGCCCCCACCTTGATACCAAAGTTTAATGTTGAAATGACAGCTTAAAGCTGTGTGCACACCGGACACAATTAACATGATTTTGTCCCGCCCATACTGTTACCCTACCCTGTTACCCCGCCCTGTTTTGCTTTGGATTAGCAATGAAGCTAAAGACTTATGACGCTGGGTACAAATAAATGCAGGAAATGATTTGGAATAAAACGGAAAATACATGTCAAGATAAAGCATCTCATCAAACATGTTGCTAAAGTTACGACGCTGCTCCCAGATGGAACTGAGTACGATGCTAACTTGCTAATTGGGTAAAATTATTAAGTTTCATTAATGTTCATGTTAAAGGTTAAATAACTGTTAATACTGTACATTTGAATCTGAAAAAAATAATTTCTCTACCAACTGTATGTGGTTTCTTACGTTTTTCTTATTTGCTGTTTTATTATTATTTTACTTATTTATTGATTGATTTATTGTCTTTATTCTTAATTTTTTTAATCTTATTTTGTGTATAGAAAAATAAAAATTAAGATATTTGAGAACAGTGGAATGTTTTATCAGATATTTTGGTGTGGAAAACCGGAACCAAAGTACTGAAAAAGTGTAGGCTACAGCAGAAGCAAAAGCATTGAAGATAGTTTTTTTATTGATTTTTTTTCTAGTTTTTAATAAATGCGTTTTTGTTTTTTTTTTGAAAACCTGATGCGGCCCGGCTCCACCCAGAACCTAGCTCCGGTGGCCCCCAGGTAAATTGAGTTTGAGACCCCTGGTCTAAATGTCTGTCTCTTAACTACCTGATGTGGTTTGACAGTAGTTATTGTTTTAGGTGATAACACTCCCTCCCTGGGCCGCTGGTTGATATGAATTTAAGCAACGCAGAGGCCATTAGTGTCTTTTATTCTGCAGTGATTTCTTATTTTCTGCAATATTAGCCAATGGCAACACAACTGAACACAAAATACAGTTTACATACCCACCACGTGAAATGGGTCATATGCCCATTTTTTATTGTCAACCCAAGAAAGTTAACATGAGATGTGAACAACATCGGTGTTATCAAGTACTTTCCATTGTATGTCAGACTCACACTTAGTTTCACATCAGCCGTAACAAATGAAATCCCCTCAGCTGCAGGTGTCACAAATGCAGAACAAGATGAACCGTTCAGGCAATGAATGAAAGTCATTTTGTGTCTGAATCTTTTTTTTTTCCCCTCTCATGCTAGGAAACGCCACTTAGCTTTATTCTCCATTGATTCAATTATAAAAAAAAGTGCACAGCTAAGTGTATTTAACTGCAAAGCGGAAATTGACATGATTGTATGAGTGAAAGCACAACACTTAGTGTAGCAGAATCCTCTGATATTTGTTTTTGACGGGTGCCACAATGACATGAGTATGGATGTGTTTTTGTTTCATTCAAGGTTATTTGGCCCGGCTAGTGACATTTGTTTGTGAGCTCATGCTTTTGTGGAGAGATGCATCACTGAAGGGCTCCGGACTTGTTTCTGTACTTTTCCTGGCATAAATGACTCCTCGTTCCCAGCAAAGCACTGCACTAATGCATTCTCGCTTGTGTCTTTTTTTTCCTCCCGCGCTATCGGTCACACACTGACAACATGTGAACGCATCTCATCACGGAATGACACTGTGAATACACCTCATCAACAAATGAGTCACTCCACTACTCTGCTATTATGATGATTTCTCCCTGCTGTGTATTACATCACGCGGAGGGGCTCTGTGTAGTTACATTCACCACAATAAACACCCTCAGACTGATCTCGTTTTGGACTGTGTAGGGGTTTATTAGTCAACCTTGCAGCGAAAACATATGTGAGATCTCTTCCATTACTTTTCTATCTAATTTATTTGGAGAGCATTTAAAAGAAAGGAACAATGTGTCTGCATGTTGGCACTGAAGCACAAGGCTATAACATTTGCGTGCTTCCCTGACATGTCCCTGGGGCTTAAAAGGTAAAGAATGAATGTACTTTTTCACTGTCACGTTGATTTCCATATGGCAATTTAGGCAAAGCTTCAGGAAGATTTGCAATTGGCTCTGCACACTCAAAGGCATCACATCAATTGCAAACCTTCCTCGGCGATCAATGCTTGCACTCTAATCAATAAGAGTGTTCATGTAGCATAATTGCAAAATTTCATGTCAGTGAGAGAGTATGAGTGTTACTTGAGGCACACCGAAATTACATATAGCAGTCGCAAATTGGTCCCCCGTGCTTTAATCACGCCGGCAGTTCAAATCATTGACTTTGCAAATCATTACATCTCACCGAGCATTGTGTTCAAGACTAGTGGTTATTGAAAGGATGCTGCAAAGAAAGAAAGAACACAGCGTGGGGGTGAATACTTGCAGTGTGGTTCTAATATTAAGGCAAAACAAAAGATCAAATTAAACTAATCTACTGTACCGCTGTAAGATGTTAGCGCTACAATGATGCTTAACACAGCAGAACATTGTCTTAATTTAATTTATTGCCTGTTTAATTGTTATTATGTACTGTAAGACGCAACAATACGTGAGGTGTAATTCAGCTGTATAAAAAGGCATCCCTAGGCCACTTTTCGTATGTGAACTCCATTCTAAAATCAATTTGTGTTGCATTTTGGAGTTGTTGGAAGCTTGTTGGGTTAATGGCATCATCCCACATTCAGGATTGTGTGGGGAGGAGGGCAGATTCATCTGTATTCCCTCAATGTGTCTGTGCAAAAATCAATAAATGCAAGCACAGCTCCCCGCTTGTGATGGCTGTCCCTGTCTTTGCAAGGTGGACTAATAGAAAAATAATAATTAAATCCAAATCACCAGATTAATTTGTTTTCCATCAGTCTCAGGAGAGATTTTTTTTCTTGTTTCTTCAGTGGCTCATTATACTTTCTAATCAAGACCAAAATAAAAAGTCTCTTTTCGACAGACATGCGGCCTCCCTTCCCCCCTTCTCTTCCCTGTGGTGCGTTTTCTCGCATTGCAGTCATTGTGCTGGCACTTATTATGTTACAAATGACCGAGGTACGGCAGCCATTCTCAGTGTGCATGCAAAGAGGGCCCACCCTTCCTTGCTGCTCGTACGTCTCCTAATCACGGATGCTTAGAAGTGCCCCCACCAGCACCCCCCAAAAAGGCACACACTCCTCCAATGCCATCCCATGCAGCCCACTCCTCTCTTCCCGCCCCCACGCGCTCTCTATAATGAAGATTCTCCAGCGCAATTAAAAATCCTCGCTTCTTGCTGTTACTGTATGACAAACACTGTCATTTCTCACGGCCTGTCAGCACTGCGACAAGAGGAGATGGAGAAACACGGCAGGGGGCCAGAGGCTACAGAGGCAGATAGGCAGGATGTTGTTTGAAGAAGAGCAGCCACCCCCATCTCAACAGGTAATGGAAAAAGAGGCAGAGAGGGAAATCAATGACCTTAGAACATGGAGAGGATGCGTATAAAATGGTTTTAACTATCCGCCGCATGCTCAACATGGAGTTGTGTGGCCATTCTCACGAGTCAAATAATCATGATTAACCCGCGACCTTTTCATTTATACATAAAAATATAATATTCTGGTAAAAAGTTAAAAGGGGACACACTATGACATACACATTAATGATGATTTTAAATGTTTATGACTTGTTAACGCGAATGTGCCTGTAAACCAACACTGTGTGAGCTACTAACAATAATTGTAGTTGATTTATGGGGCGTCTATAAAGTAACAGTGAGTAGTTTGTTAATCATGTGTATTACCTGTTAAAAATAGATGCAGCCCAGCAGTGATGTGACATAGAGAGATGCACCAGTTGGCTCTGCCTCACTCTAACTCATCCTCACCAGGGTGGAGCACTTAGGAGCAGTTGCCCACTCCATCTGCAAAAAAAAAAAAAAAAAAAAATCCCCCATTACCCCACCCCCTTGTTGTTTTCCAGTTGAATGAAATAATCTTCCCCCGTCTGGAAACCCAGTCTGGGTCAGAGGGCCTGTGCTCAGCCTGTTGCTTATTGTGTGTTCAGAAGAGGAGGTAAAGAATACAATTAGGCACAGATGGCTGTCTTTGCCAGGCAATGTATTGATCCTACGCAGAGAAAGATCTGTCCTGGTTCTGTTTTTGTTCTGACAAATGCCTTCTCATGTAGCGCCTGTGTGCAACTGATTTGTATTTGTTTGATCACATATCACCCCTCTCTCAAAGCTCATCATTTGGTCAGCTAGTGAAAAGCACACGTGCACATTGTTTATTGTATCCTGCATGGATATGTGCAATGTGCAAATGACTGTTTGGACTAACTTATAATACAACTTTTATGGTGGAGTTATGCAGTTCTGGTGATGGATTGTGGGAGAGGTGCACTTAAAATACTTATCATTGTTGAAGTAACTGCACTTGTAAAGTATATCTCAATAAACTACAATATATTTGATTGGTTCCTTTCAGTACTGCATTCCTATAAGTGAAGCTCTTATATCCTATAAAGTCACTACAGGGTGAAATATTTCCAGAATATTTCTCCATCCATATCTTTTCTATACCGCTTATCCCAGCTGACTTTGGGGCGAGAGGCGGGGTACACCCTGAACTGGTCACCAGCCAATAATTTTTTTTTTATTATAAAAAGGTAAGTATTAGTACTTCTGATTTACAGTGCAATTAACAAATAAACTCTTTACACTTCTGGATGATTTAATTGGTCAGAATCAATCAACTTCTGCATTGTATTGTCATTTATTGAGATACACTTATATATAATCCTAGAAGAGACTGCATGCACAAAACATGCAGTTTCAGTGACAGATTGTGGCAGAAATGCACAAAAATAAATATTATTTCATACTTTCCCTGCAGGGGAGGTGACTTTATAGATGAAATACACAGCAATTAACAAATAAACTAATAACACTTCTGGATGATTTAATTGGTCAGAATCAATCAATTTCTGCATTGTATTGTAATTTATTGAGATACACTTATATATAATCCTAGAAGAGACTGCATGCACAAAACATGCAGTTTCAGTGACAGATTGTGGGAGAAACGCACAAAAATATTATTTCATACTTTTCCTGCAGGGCAGGTGACTGTATAGATGAAATACACATCTTTAGGTAAATATGTCTAGAGTAAATTAACTCGAAAAATATAAAATCATACCTTTCAGAATGGAGAAATGACTACATAAATGTAATGTGCACTTTTTTGTGACAGATACTGGCCATTAAATTCACCTTACTTATATATTAGCTGATATTTGGGCATGGAGAAATGACAGCACAAACCACAACGTAACTTGTTTGATGTTATCAATAATGCAATCATGTAATTACATTAATTAAGCTAAAAAGAATATAACTTTTCGATTCAAAACAAAATACGGACATTCTGTTTCAAAAATGATTTGATGAAATCCACGCGGATTTGAGGGATTTAATGTCATCAAGGGAGTCGAAATGCTTTTTTGGGGGGCTACTACGTAAATGCAATATCTTTAATGTCGCATTTCAAAGTGATAACGGTCAGTGACTGCATTGTTGGTTACCAGGGCCGCTGCACAAATAATAAGTTTTCTTTGTGTGGCAGTAGAGAGCTGACGTCAGGTCGGCTCCTTGAAGTGGAGCTGAATAAACCTTGAGAAGAGTCTCCTTCAATCTGCTGTTAGTAACTAACACACACGCACACACACCGAGACTCAATTACTGCCCAATTCCCTTCTTTATCATTCGTCATCGACCTCTTTCATAAGCAAAAGCGACCTAGCAGAGGGGAAAGAAGCGAGAAGACGACCAAACAGGAGTGTTAGCAGAACGTTTGTGGAAATAAGTAAAGTGTCGAAACTAAAAACAAGGTAAGTGTTTTCCCTATTGCACCGTCGCCGTGTTTCTTTTTTCTTTTTTTACTGCCATCACATTGAATGTATCGCTGCTTGTTTCGCCGCTTTAATGTCTTTACAGTACTTGTTATGTGGCTTTCATGTAAATCTGTTGTCCAAAGCGACACACGAGTTCACATCGGTTAGGTTTGATTTCCTTTTCAAAACAAAATGAAGTGTTTTTGTTGTAAGTGGTGACTTGATAGTGGATAGATTCGTCTTTGTGTGTCCCTGCTCACGGCGCACTCAATACGCTGTTGTATTTTAAACAGCAGCATATGTATTGTGTGAAATGGACAAATTCAACTTTTGTGTTGTGTGTGTTCGGTTTGAGTTAACAGTATAATGGCTTGTTGAGAAGCTTTTGGATGTTGTAACGCTTTTTCAAGGGGACATCTCAGAGCCGTTGGTCCATGTACCGCCTCTGCTCGTTGAAAGCCATCAACTTGAACGGTCCCTCGGCACTGCCACTAAACAATTAGCCACAAATACACAACCAAGCACAATCGGTTCCGATTAAGTCCAATGTTTTGTTTATTTCTACCCCAACATCGCCTCCATAGTTTGTGCCGCGTTGCTTCGCCGGTCACAGCCTTGCCAGGGAGCTGCCACTTTGCGGTCGCTTCCTGAAACCGAGACCGAGCAGTCAAGCTAGCAGTGTCGTGGAGATGTATCCCTTTGTGTATATTACAATATCCTCCATTTTTTCCCCCTGCCCCTTCCAAAACAACAAGCCATTCGCCATCTTGGCTGTCTTTAATCCGTCCCCTCTACACTTTAATAGCCTCCAAACTCACATTGCTAGCAAACATTTCACATACGGGGGGACGTTTCCACGTTGTGTTCATAAGTTTGAACAAAGTTTTAAACATGCTTGGAGGGGAAATAACGGAAAAGTGCGTGGTTTCATAGAAGACATTAAGGTGGAGACTTGGGTTGTCTGTGACGTTTGGGAGGAAATGTAGTTAGCCGTTAGTGGACAAGACGTTGCAAAGGGCGAGTACAAAGTGATACGTTGGATGTATTACGTTGTTTGGGAAAGGCAGGTGGATACAAAAGAAATCACAACCACAGTTTCATATGTGTTTTTTTCTATTCTTGGGCTGAAAAATGTGATTTCAAGTTAAACCAGTAGTGCTTTGTTATCTATGAATAAATGGGGGGGCAATGGGGGGGGGGTTAATGACTAAGAATCCTATTAAAGAAATAATTGTCACTGCCAAATCTGAAAACTGGATAGCGTTGCCAAATAGCATTAATTAATTTCAAATGAACAGACCTCCTGTTCAATTAATATAAGCTTGTTTACATAAAAGTAGATTGACTGACTGACTGACTATACAGTGTCTCTTGTCTGTTGCATATACTTAAGACAAATAGGGTGTTGAGAAACATTTGAAGTCAAAGCACTCATCTTATTTATTCCATGTTGCACACATTTGAGTCAGTAGAGCTAAAACTTGAGCTAACATCTTATGTCCAAAGGGAAAGGAAAGGAAAACCAAACATGTAAATGCTTTGAAATGGAAAATGTGATCATTTCACCTCCCACCTCTTTTGTTTGGCCGTTTATTGCTGCAAAGCTGGAGAGCAGAGAAGCAGATGTTTAGCCAAACATGAAGGCGCAGCGCCCCTGTCCTTATGGGGATGGCGCTCCCTCCTCACGCTGCTGATGCATCGACATGACAGCTGCTTGATTTCATGGAGCCGCTAAGAAGCCATTAGTGGTATCACTGAATTGAAACAACAGCGTCTCTCCCAGCTTTAAAAACTGTCGCTCGTTCATGTCACTTTTGTTCTGATTAGTGGGAATGTGCTGCAGCCGAACATACAAACAAGTAGCAATGAACTTATGTATTGTGTTTTTCCATAATTTACAGACTGGGTAGGAGCCAAAGTGAAAAAGGGTAACAAATCTGTCAGGGTTTGTTTGCCATGCTGGTTTAAAATGAAAGCACACAGTGGTACCTCAAGCACACTCAAATCAGAGATGTTTCTTCTTGCTGGGCAAACTGCAAAAATAAAAAACCCAACTCTGAGCGCTAGTTTTATACTCTATGTGGTTGTCATTCTCAGAAATTGGAACTGTTGTTTTTGAAGCGATAAAGGAGGACTTAGGCTCGACATGAACATTGAGGAATTAGGGATAGACATAGTTAAGCCCTATTTGCATGTCTACCAAAGTCATAGTAAATGGTTGCCATTGACTAAGCTGATTAGGTGAAATTAGGTTCACAGGCTCTGTGTCTTGGGGTGCTGAATCTGACAGAACTTGGACAGCTTTTGGAGGATTGAATCCTATATGCACACAAAGCTATGTGTGTACTCAATTTAAATATGGGTTATCTTTTTCGGGGGGGCGGTGTCAAAGTAGGGATAGGCATTTGTTTGCTTGTTCAATTATGGGGATAAATTGATGTTTGACATTTTTAATGAGATCAAATCTCTCCTTGATTGTTCTGAACTCCTTTTTCCCTATCGGTGCCATTAGCAGAAAAATCCTGCCCAGAGGATTTGTGCTGTAGTGTTCTGCTAGGATGTAGCTCAAATTCCATCACTAACAAGAGGCAACGTCACATCTACTCCATTCATTGTCAATGGAACCTGCACGATAAGGTGATTATCACGTTGTCACTGTCCAGCCAAGCGAAATTTGTGTGAAAGTTTGTGTGCGTCATCGTGCACATGCTTGCGGAGTATTCCCAGAAGGTTTTCACCACTGTCCCCCAGATGAGGACCAATTAGCAGGAGTTAATTAATCGACCAATGAGCGGACAGGATGCTAATCAGTACTTCTATGAAAAAACACAGGAAAAATATTTTGCTGGCAAAATAACTATATTTAATCACAGATTTAGAACATAACACAAAATCTATGTATGTGTTTGTTGTGTGTGTGTGTGTGTGTGTGTGTGTAAACTATAGCCGTGCGCAAACTATTTATCGACGAACAACTACAGTGTCACCAATGTCACCCCATGCCTCGTGAACACGACAGATCCACAGCCAAACAAACTCTGTGCCAGTGTTAGGGGCCTGTACTTTAGTCTCTGCTGGGTTGTCTGAAATGTACACACATGATGCATAAGACTTTGATCTGTAGCGAAAAAAATCAAGACATCGCTAGACGTCTTTGACAGTGAATGAGTTAATAAGCAGAACGTTTTTGTAGTGAGAACATAGAAAACCTGCTTATGACCTTTACACTCCTATTTGTTGACACCCACAAAGCGCAATGCTAATGCACAGGCTGCGGGATCACTGCAGGACATAAGGGATGGCCGCTGATCCCTGCATGTAGCAAGCTACCGAGTTAGCTATTCTCCAATGTAGAGGGGGGAAGAAGGACAAAGAAAGAAGCCAGAAATGTACCACTTCCACAGGGAATGTGAGGAGAACTTCTATTCACTCTCACGGACATGCCACGAGTATGGCATGTGTACGTGCAATGTGTTAAGATAATGGAATCTATGTCTTGTCAATGTAACCAGAAGAAAACATATGACTTGTCCTTTCAACACAGTATTGATTGACTGACTAATAATAGAACCAGGGTCTTCGCTAGGATTTTTGTATGACTTATTAACTTTTTTAAACTATGAGAATATGAACAGAGAACATTGCAATGTGAAATTTGTTAGATAACAAGATTTTATTATTAAACTCAAAACAACATACACAGAAACATGGCCATTTGTACATAAAAACAATGTGCCATCATAAGGCCAACATTTCCCTGGGACTGCAGTCCAGAAATATTAATGTCATACATAGCATGGCATACTACATCCTGTACACACATGTACTAAGCCTGACACGACTGACATCACGGCACATGCAATTACATTCTAATGGGGTGTTGTGTATAGGCCCAGAAAGTGTCGTTTGTTAAATTTATGTGTCTACAATTTCATTTTTTTCTTTTAACTTTATGCTTTTTTATTTCATATTTTGTTCCTACAATGTGGAGTTCACCGGACCATACAAAATGCGGTCCACAAATGGCACGCGGCCCACAATTTGGAAATCCCTAGTTTACATATTTCATAGGAAGGGAAGAGTCTTAACAAATGAGTGTGTCCATGCTGTGTTTTTGTGGCACTATCAGACAGAGGCTGGCTGCAGTATTCCAAAGCGGTGCACACACACCAGGCTTGTGGAGGTGGCGCTCCAGCCGCGAGCCTCTCGTGAATGCTTATAGATGAGCAAATGCATGACGATAGAAACACTGTCTCACTTTCTATTTCAATGCGAACCACCCAGGAATTCGGAGCAGAGGTACGATGCATACAAACGAAAAGAAAGTATTTTTAGTCCATGAGTGGGACAGCACTCGCAGAGAGCAGTCATCTTTCCTGCAACGCTCCAGTGTCCATCTGATAGCTCTAAGTCAGGGAGTGCAGCAGCACTCTCTCATCCGCAGTCATCAAGCATAAATGCCAGAGTTGCTGAGACTTGTAGATTTATATACTGATACGTGAAAATTTGACACTTCAGAAGCAAATTGTGAATGAAAGGGTTGAAAAATGTACTCACAATTGTGCTCCCTTTTTGTTTTTTGTGTACTTTAAAAAAAAGTAAGTTAAGATGATTGCAGCTTGTAGCTTTTCTGACAAAAACAAGCTAGCTGAATGCTACCAGCCATGGCATGTAAACAAAAATGTCAGAAAGTAGAATGAGATTGAAACATGAATGGTCACACGCGCTGAAATAGATAGGCTTACCATGTGACAAGCTGTCGTCAATTGACTACACGTTTTACGGGCTATTGTTCATTTTCATAATAATAAGAAACAAAGGGAAAAACACCAAGATGTGTCGCTTATCTGGTCACATATGTCAAGTGCCAGCAAGGCAGACAGGCGATTCTGGTGCATGCATGTTTATTAACATGTTTATTATATTTTAAATTGGTTTCAAACTAATTGTGGTCAATATGTGTGTAAATAAGTCAAAACCCGGAATAGGCCATAGTAAAGCATGAAAATATGACCAAGAGGGGGAGTGATGTTCTCACAGCGTTGTGTTCTAGCAACATCTGTGAAGGCTGCACTGCAATCAATAGTTATTATTGGTTTTAGTCTCAAAATCAAATTGTTTTTATATTGAGTTACATTCTAAGCACATAGCATTATGCTTTTTTTTAAAATTACAATTTCCATAGTGTGTTTGCCTTGATGTTATAAACAGACAACAGACAAAAGCGGTGATGGTTGAAGTAAATTTGATCTCATTCACATCATGTCAATAAAATGAGCTCAGAATAAGTGCAGCATCATAGTGGAGACACACAAAGAATAGTAGCATGTCTCGAATCAGTTTCAAACCTCGATTTGAAATGTGAACATTTGTGTTGACATAAATATTTCAGTAACTTTCTATGTGACACAATTTTACTAGCGTATATAATCTGTGTGCCCAAGAATCAGTCTGCTGTTACCCCGTAACCTAAATCTTTTGTGGCTGTCTTAGCCGGATTTTATGTTTGGGCAACGATTTAATTGGAGCCACAAACAATCTATTGATGATAATGACCATCTGGGAGCCCTGTCAAATCTCTGCATGTTAGTGCTGACGCAGAGCTGTGAAATGTTGAGATGATGCCGAGGCGTGCTCAGTGTTAAGTAAACCATTCAAGAAGTAATCATTCTCGATCATATTTTACTATATATCGGCCATTTGTATGAATATATAAATGTATACACCCGGAAAACAATAATTACTCAATCTTGGACTCCCTAGTAGATGTTTTGTACAAGATGTTAATCCTGGAAAGGCTAATAGCCCTGGGAGAGGATGATACATTTTGGCAAAAGCTCGAAAAGTTTCTGGGCACTAAATTAATGCCTATTATTCTTACATATCCAGTTCACCTATTTTACAGGCCCATGCAGGCAGCTTACTTATTGATGTGTGTATATGACCTCACAGGTTAATGTCCTCTCTGTTGGAAAGTTGGTTCGCTTCAGATGATCCAGTTAACATTACGTTGCCTTGCTATTTTGGTCCACTGCGAGTCCTGATAAGCATCGTGCTGCACAAATAACTGTAAAAGTGCATGCACGGTGACAGCCATAATTTAAATGTGAGCTTTGGCTTTAGCGCAGTTTAGAAAGTCTCAAAAAAAATGTAAGTTAATGAAGCCAGGGACGTGTTTGCTGTTGTAGAAACAAGTGAACAAATTCAACTGCTCATTAAGTCCGCACAAATCAACCCTCGTTTTTGTTTTCTTTGCATAATGTGTGGATTACGCATGGTGGCTTAATGACCAAACAATAAGCAGTGTAAAGTACAAATGGGTCACCCCATGTTGACTTTCAGAAGACAGAAGACAGCCACATTTGGGAGGGAATGGTGATAAGCTGCTTCTTGGCTCCCCTGGGCCTCTATTTATCATTCAATGTGAGAATTTCCTTGATGAAAGTCAAGGTTGTTTGTGAACACTCTGCCTCATTCGGATGCCTGTTTTTCCGCTAGGAATGTAAAAAGGTTGACCTCCACCATTCTATATAGCAGATGCCTGGTGAAATACATGGCTACTTTCTTTTAATGAAGTCTCCAAAGGTCTTTTTTTTTCTACTTTTGAGGCTGCTTTGTTTTCTACATTAGTGGGAAAAGTCACAACACAAGAAATCAAACAGTGTTGCTTTTTGTAAGCAGAAAGCATTTAATGTGCTTTTTATGAAAAAGTGTCAGGAAAGACAGAACAACATTATGAATCTGTCTTCTGTTAGATATTGAAGAAAGCCTTCTCGTGTTAAGATATCTATCATTGTGTTCAAACAGGAACTTGATTATAAATTTGGCAGCGAGGTCTGAAAACCTGCTATTTGGTTTGATATTTACAATAGCTCAACCTTCTCCATATACAGCATGGAGCTTGTATTTACACTTTTCCCACACACTATGTGTTGGGAAAATGGTGCTGGGAGTGGAAAAGAAATGGGAAGAGGTTTTTGGATGTTGTAATGGGAATGATATTGGTTTCTCTGTTGGGGTGCCTTCCGGGTCAGAGGGGTTCTTGATGATACTAGGGAATGGCTTCTAGTTGACAGGGAAGCAGTGGATCCGAAGAAGACACACACACACAGACACGTACCGTTGGATGGGATACACACCAGCACAGATACACAAATTCATGCAATTTCGCCTTGACAGCCCCCATTTATTGATCGTCTTCAGCATTTAAAATGTGGTCACTGCTGCCACAAAGGCTTTTTATTTTAGCTGTGCTGGCAAAGCCTGCTCCAGGCTGAGCCAGAATGTTAAATATTTAACTCCCACACAATGCCATGAGAAATGACAAGGGTAGAGGAAAAAAACAAACAGGAAAGCAGTTTGGAGCCGCGCAATAGCTTGATGTGTATTTGTACTGAGCCATGTTTTATGTAAACGGCACTCGTGCACACACCTCACTCTATGTACGACCGTGCAAACGCTACACTCTGTGATTATAAACCTGCATATGCAGCATCCTTCATATGTGAAATCCATGGCAAAGTGTTATTTCTTTCAAAAACAAGCCCTGAAAAGAAAGAGGCTGTCAGTCTGAATCAGACTTAACTCAGTACTGACCTGCACAGCCCTACCTTGTTAGCAGCACAGGCTGAACTGCTAGCAGTCACTGGATTAGTCATTACTGGACCTGGGACAAGCTGCTGTTTTTAGCGTTTTAAGGTTACAAAAGGGGACTCATGTTAAGAGAAGTGACTCAACTATGTCTAATCCACAGAAGCCCCATTGCATGTAGTGATAAGCTGAGTACATCAGTCACTGCCATCTCCACCTTTTGAGTACAATCTGTTTCTCTTAGACTGCTCTCAGCGTGCTCAAAAGCAGTGTAAAAAAATAACTTCCGCTTTTTTATTCTTTGGGAATAGTTTGTGTTCAGTGTGTCTCAGGTGATGAGGAGGACATGATGGGTATTATTCCCACGTCAACATTCAACATTTATCTTGAAAAGGTCAAAGCACAATATATTGTTAATGACAGCCCGACTTTGCAGGAAACATTGATGCATTAACGTTATCATTAAAAAACACCACCAGGCAGACAAACCACACAGGTTTCCTCATCCAGCTCAACCTGCGATTGCTGCTGTTTTTCTCCAGCTTGCCTCAGCCTGACTGGTGCTTGTGGCATTGTCCCTCTCCCCCCCCCATCTTTCCCTCGCTTGTGCTCTCGCCTTCTGAACGATGACACTGAGAGACAGCTGTAACGTGAGACGCGTCTCGATCCTGGCAGGGGCTTGGAAAGCTGAGGTGGAAGAAGGGAGGGAGAGGCCTTTATCTGAGACTGGGGGTGCTGACCTCCTTCATTCCCCTTCTCCTCCTTTCTCTCTCTGTCTTTGCGTCTGGTCACATATCTTATCCTCCCCCCACCAACTGAAGCTTGGGTTGTGCTCTCAAAAAGTGGAATGTGAACACCCAATGTGTCCCTCTGGTTTGTGTTGTTTCTACTTACAAATCTTTAGAGCATCTCTCAGAATGCTAACATTTTCTAATTTAGATGGATTAAATCTGTCTACAATCTTAACAAGAGTCTTCATAATATATATTGGGTTTTAATGTGCGTGTGTTGCATGCACATGGAAACATTGACACATCCCCCAAACTCCAGGCGATGGTTGCTAAATCCTCTGCGAGAGCTCCCGTGTGTAATCCAAACATTTAGAGCTAATTTAAGCATGCAGGCAGCAGCAGCATCCTTTAGGAAACAACAGCTCTCACACTATTGCCGTCTTCTTCCATCCACCCGAGTGTGTATGTGTGCAAGTGTGTGTGTGTGTGCGTGCGCAATGACGCTGTGTTTATGAGTGAAGAGAGTCTTCTTGTAGCTGGAGGGAAATGAAAGCACTCAATCACTCACCTGTCAGAGTACTTTAGAATCTGTCCAACACACACGCACAGTCACAGATGTGCATGTGCACTTAACCCTGAGGGTTTGACAGGACTGGCCCTTTATTGACTCCCTTGATCAAGGAGACAGTAGATCCATTTAATAGAAGCTATACACACACACACACACACACACACATACTGAAATACTGAAATCAAAGTGGATCCACATCTTTTTAAAGTGCCACTGCAACCTTTACTCTTTCAGCAACATAGGTTAATTAAAATGCTATTATGAAAGGCCAATGATAATGATGAAAACATGTATAGCTCCATATGTATTGAGGTGACTGGGCCATGGGGCAAAATGCTTCTTGTGGAGCATGTTTGTTTGGCCTGAGTGTTTTGGAAGAGCATTTAGCCGGCAGAGTGTTTGGGAGGGAGTAGATGTGACAGCTGTGTTGGTCATGGCTACTCTGACCTTCACTTGTCGTGCTGATGGATCATAAAAGCTGTAACGATACACTGATCCCGATGTGCAGGCCTTTTGCGCTGCTAGCCTGTCGATCTGCTCAAACTGCACTGCTGCCATCGGTCCAAATGAACTGTGGACAGTCACCAAAGCAGGACAGCTTGAGTGCATATGAATGAGATTTGTCTCGTACGGAGGAGCAAAATTCAGCAATGGGCTCTTTGCCATGAAAAGAGATGAGTGATGACGGCAGCACAAAAAACATGCATGTGTACACAGCCAAGAACACACACACACACACACACACACACACACACTCGAACAGTCAAGCTTGGCATTTCTTATACATTCTATCTCCCTCAAATGGATTGCAGGATTGTTCAGAGCTTTTTGCTTGTCCCAAAGCGCTTTGCTCCGTGCGTCGGCTCCCCTGAGACAGCACTTGCTCCATCTAGTCAAGGAAGAAACCATTTAGCGGAATGAAAAAGGCACACATATTGGAAAGGCAGACACGAGGAGGCTGGGAGGATTTGACTAGCATGTAGACAAACGTTTCCCACACCGCTTCTTTTATTGCTCCACCAGCTCACTACTTTGCCCCGAACACACATTTTCTCACATACAAAAAGTACTAGCACACAGATTCCATTTTGTCAGCTTTCAGCCGCAGATCATGTAACGATAAAAGATGCTGCCCTCCAGTTAAACACTGCCAGTAAATCACAAGGCAAAGAAAGCCAGGAGAAGCACTTATTTCTAAGCAGCATGAGAGACCACACTGGGGGGAAGGGGTTGAGGCAGATAGGGTAAGACACAGAGAGAGAGAGAGAGAGAGAGGGCGTGCAAGGGAGGAAGAGAGAGCTTCTTTGTGCACTGTGCACTGGCATTGTGTGTGATGAAGAGATGAATCACTGCTATTTAGGGATTGGTTTCCTGCAACTGATTGTGTGACGACTGTGTGGTGGACAGACTGTCAAGACTTGCCAGTTTTGTTCTGGGGGCTTCAGGAAAATGTCTGCGGCCAAGTTTCACTGGCTTGCTCCCACGGGGAACAGCAAGAGACACAACACCTCACCAGTGTCTACTGCTCATCTGCTAACACAGCATCAAATATTCAAAAGCCAGGAATTTTAGGCCAATCTCTCATGTGTTGTTTTCCTCACTTGAATACCAACAGTGATTTTATAAAGAGGGCTCAAGCAACCTTTCAGGTTTGGCTTTTAACTTGCAAATTATTAAATGTAGTCATGAGACAAAGTAATGACTATTATAATAATGACATTTGGATTGTTCGCTGTTTTGCTATGGCATGCTACAGTATCGTCTTACTTTCAGAAACAATGATGACATTATTATTCCCCTCGGTTAATGAAAAGGTGAATCATTTACTTCTGTGATAACATTGTGAATCAGAGCCATATTCAATTATGCATAATATAATTGTCCAATTATATCATACTATGATATAATTGTCCAATTAGATCATGGTAAACACTGTTGTGATTTCAGATTTTAATATATTATTTAGAAATGAAATGGCTAGTGTATTAATGAGGTAGAAAAAGATAATTCTCCCCTGAAATCTGAAAATGATACAGCTGCCAAGCGTAAATGCCAAAAAAGAACAAGACCATTAACGCTGGTGAAATGTGCAACAGCGTATCGTAGTTATTTTGATGTACAATGCAAATATGATAGGGATTGTTTGCAGCAAAGGGATGACATCAGGCCACTGTAATTGGATTGGCTTAGTCAAAATCTCACATGATGTCATTGCTGCATCATTACTTTTCCGATCATGATTGCACTTGTATTGTTCTCAACAAGGGCTTGGGCTTTAATGTAACAAGTTTACATGCCATTTGGTCTTTGAATTTCAATCAGTTTGAGGGATGGGCGGTTATAATGTGCAATAAACCAAGCGTAACCCCCAACAAGAGGGAGTTTTGGTATACTCAGGCATTCATGTGAATTCTTGTCAATGTTTATAAAATTAGCAGGCAACTTAATTACGGCCGTATGGTTTTTGTTTTAACACAATTGGCAAATAAAAACTGAATCCACCGTTAAACGCGGAATCTTGTGGAAATTGACCTTGGTGAATGAAATGCTGTATTCGTGAAGAGAAAGAACATTACAATATATTTCCCCTGCAGACCACTCTTTGTTGTTGTCGTCACCTGATGAAGTTCGGCATCCACGTATTCCGGTTCATAAAGATATCCCTTTGGCTTTGTGCTAAAAGGAATGTCGTCATCACTTGTGAAATCGGTGAGGCAAAAGTGCGTAACAACTGGCAGATGGGAGCGAAGGCAGAGAAAATAGCGCAGAACGATTTGTAAGGTCTGATTTTTTTTTCTACTAGGCATTTTTGTGATGCAAATGTATTACGCTTTTGAACGCATATTGTTTTGAGAAGCCAAACTCTTAACTGTCCCTAGCAACTAGCTGGAATTACTTTCCTCAGCACCAAAATCCAACCAGAACTCTGCTCAGGACACAAAGTGGGGAGTGAATCGCTGTTGTTGTTGTTGTGTTATGCAAATTCTTGTCAAAAAAAAATCCAAACTATCCCTTTAACAGTCAACATGTGTTTTAGGTTGGCCGCTGACTTCAAGCAAGTTGTGTGCGAAATAGAGGCACCTCTACTACGCACATCAAACACATCACCCTTGAAAATCTGGCCTTCAAAATAAGCGCAGCGCACATACTTTGTAATTTTGTTAATAAAATCAGGGTGTTGTAAAAAAAAAAGGTCCCATGAATAAAGCTACTACAACATTATTACATCTGCAACGATGTCTTCTTTAACCACAAGCATGGATATGATCTTGTGTTGAAGATTTTGTAGCAAGGAAAAGCTAGAGAAGCTACATTCGTTTCTGAAATACTGTCTGAAAAATTGTCCAATGATGTATTATAACAATAAATGCAAGGATTTTTGCATTTTAGTTTATTCACTGACCCAAAAACACAATCTATGGTAAATTATATAAGTGTATAAAGTAAAAAAAAAAAGTGTAATGAAAAAATTACAATGGAATTTACTTTTGCATTATTAACTTTATGTGACAAAAAAGCGATTCAGTGACAGTAATAAATTTTTCGGGGTTGAATTACTTGAGTTACTTTGGCCTATGTTTCTCACTTGAACATGGCATTTGGAATTGAATCAAAAACGCGATGTTTGCTATATTGATGCCAACCGGTAAAGACTGCACACAAAATAGATGAGCAGCTTGATTTTCGCTCAGTAATATGGCAGACAGCAACGGCTTCCTTATCCAGAGTGATTTACCTGGCAAATCATTTTCTGTGCTGAACCCCGAAGAGCAGAAATCCTTTAATCATCCACTAATAGGTCTTTATGAAAAGGCAGAAGATGAATTCAACCTACCTGGCACTCTGTTATCATTATGGCGGCGATGAGTTATCAAAGTGTTGGTGTGTGTCTGTTGTCTGCACATATGTTTGTCTGTATGAGCGTGCAGATAATGGAGGTAGAAGGCATAGCAGTTTGATTATTATCAACACAGACAGTCTAGCTGATTTCTTTGTCAGTCATATATTGAGTTGTATTGGCAGACGTGTCATTTTATTTTTCTCCATATTATAATTACATTTGACTCTTCTGGACAAGATCTTTAGGACTATCTTCCATTGCTGCAGACGCTGTTTTGTGGGAAACTGAAAGGCAAAATGAAATACCAGTGAACTAGAGTTGTGTGATGATGCTTCTGTTCTGTTAATTCGGATGCCTCTGACCAGATGGACATGTTTGTCAACAAAACCTTGTTAGTTACTCACACATACGCACACACACACACAGTATTTGGAAACTATACTGGTTTGGCCTTGATGCTAAAAATGTTTCTACACAGTTTTGTACCAGACGGTCCACATTTATATTCTAAAAAAAAAATTAACCTGAGCCGTAGGATATAAAAGCGGCACAATCTGTATGTGTGCTAGTTGTAGTATCATATGCGCAGCGTAGCGGCATCTGTTGTTGAGCTGCTTAGTTTAGGCTCAGGCTTGAGAGCACAGGAGGGCCTTAGAGACAATGCATGAGAGATGGGCGTGAGAACACTGGGAAGGCTTGGTTCTCTACAAGAACTGTCTTGTGTTTGGGGAAAATATCCTCACACTAAAAGCTCCAGTGTCTAGATCCAATTCGATCAAACAGGTTTTGCAAGATATGGTTCAGGGAAGAAGAGTGTTTGCATGTGTGTATGTGCATTTGAATCTTACGTGCAGCCACAGCTGTGTTCAGACATCACTATATTTACTTTATTTATCATTATGATGCATGTGTACTCCATTAATTCTAATAAAATCTGTGTAACTCTTCAAATCTATCCATTTCTTTTGTGATATAAATCCAAGCGAATCAATGTTTTATTCCTGTGACTCAGACTTTGTGTTTTCTCTGAAACTCAACACGGTTTTCCTTTTTTCCCCAGGTGTTACAGCAGTTATGTCAAAGAGCTGAAGACACCTCAAACAGTGAGTATCTTCTCATTCTCACTGTGGAATGTGTGATGCAATATGGTCAATGCTATAAAAAGCTATACATGTTTTACCTCATTTGATTTAATTCATTCTGTGAAGAGGATGTTTTTTTTTTCCCTCCTCAAATTTAATTTAACAAGAGACCCTTGAAAAGAGGTTGTTATGATTACATTACAAATTTGGGGTTCATTCAGTGAATCAAGCAATTAATTAGATTTCCCCCTATTGAAATGAGAATATTTGTATGAAACATACGCGGTTAATAAGCATCCTTTAGTTTGCGATCTGCTCAGAGGCAGCGCAGAATGTAAATGGTTGTTAACTGTGCCCTACAGGGGCTTGCGGGGATGCCGGATTGCATGCAGTTGTTTATGTGTGCTGCTATGTGCGGCGTTAATCTCCCTCTTGCCCTTCCTTTCTGTGCGCGTCTCTCCTGTCTGTGTGACTGCTATCTGTAGTCAGGGGCGCGGCTGTGTCCTCCAGGCTTCACTTCACACCAAGGTGGCAGTTTGTTGTTGCGCACACAGACAATGACTTGCATTTTCCACCCGATGGCCTTGGGCCCCGCAAGTGTCTTTTATTACAAGGTTTTTACTGAATGTGCAGCACATTGAAATACTCGCCGTGTTACTGAGCCTGATTCTGTCAAGTTGCCGCTCCATCTCTGGATGTGAATGATGCATTATGTTGGCACATGCGAGTTGTATCATTTGTGATGAGTATTGATTAGTCCTCGTCCCCTGGGGGGAATCATTTGCTGGAGGGGAGTGATGTGAAGCTGTCCCTTATTGGGTTTTCTGGGCCTCCTTCTGCAGACCAGGAGTACAAAGAGGTAGATGGAGCTCATCCAAATATGGTTACTATGTTTGTAATTTGCTGACATTTGTTGTGGAGAACCAGGGGAGAAGCAGTTTAAGTCGGACAACCAGAGGAAAATGTTGAAGGAGAAATGGATCTATGAGAGATATTCATTAATAAGTGTGTGCTATGTTTAAATCACAAGCACAAGAAAGGTGTATAAACAATGTGTGTGTTTTTTTCTTCTTGCATGTTATTTCTATCCACTTTAAGATTGTGGTGCTTTATCTCCAGGAAGGTTGTGTGCATACATTAGGTGCGCTAATGCATGTGGACTATTTGTACTTAAGCCAAGGTGGGAGTAGCTAGGCTTCTTTAGCCCCCGTCTGCCTGATCCAAGCTTGAAATTGCAGTGCCTTTTTAATGACAACACAAGAGTGACTGGGAGGTGTACAGAAAAGCAAAGTTAATAGGGTCATATGACTGTATGAAGGGAATCGCGGATAGAATATTTCCCCAGTGGACTGCTCAGTTGTGCACTAACACACCCCCGCCCCCTCCCAAAGTAAATATGTTGAAGCGGCCACATGAAACGGCAGATAAGTTGGCTAAGAAAATTAGAAACTCGTCTCCTACTCTTGACCAAACAACAGTGGAAGCTGGCTGAGTTGGCTTAGTTTAGCAAAGCATGCTAGTGGGGGTCCTGTGATTGGTTGGCGACCAGTTCAGGGTCTATCCTGTGAAAGGCTCCAGTTTACTCATGACCTCATGAGGATAAGTGGTAGAAAGTGGATGCTAGTGCAGCTGTGTGTGACTCAGACTGTGTGAGTGTGTTTTCACCGTGCTATGTTTTACCGCTTGTTAATGAAGCAAATTGCATTGGGGACTACATCTTCCTTAACTAGAAGTATGGACTGTACAGTTTGTTGATGATTTTGTAGCAATTTGCGCAGAGGTATCCCATTGAAAAAGTTAGTGAAGCAATTGTCCAGTGATGTATTGCATCAAAACTGACTTAAAAATCACACACTTTATGGTGGTAAAATAAGAGTATAAAATATATTTTTTAATCCCAGAATTTCCAAAAAAAAATTAAAATAAATGGGGAACAACAAATTGGAGAAAAACGATTTAAGAAAAAATACTGATTTTATAGGCTCCTAAGTTGGTGCATGTGTGTGTTTGTGTGCGTGAATGCACCGTTGAGGATGGATGTGCACCGTGTTGAGTGTGAAATAGAGAGGAATAAAGGGAGAGGGAGAAAGAGAGGGAAAAACATCTCGAAGGTCAGGAACAGCAGGCGGCCGTAGGGGAGAGACACGTGAGACTGAGAGTCTTGCGTCAGACCCACAAGTCCGCTCTTTAAATGTGTGTGTGCTTTGGGTAAGTGTGTGTGTGTGTCTCCATCCTGTGGGACCAACATTTCCATCCGCATCCCACTGTGTTAGAATAGAACAGAATTGCAGTATTTCAGATAGATGGATAGAGGGTTAGATGTATATTACACACACACACATTTCGGCAGCAGTCAGTCACTGAGCTACAGATAATTTTTCTATGTGGCCCTTGTGACAGTGGAAGGGGAAATTACACCTCATAGCCTGAGGGGAAGAATTTGTGTGTCTCTCTCTGCCTGTCACAAAACCTGAATAGGGTTTCATCAATTTGAGCAAGTGCTATCATTTTCAGCTCTTGGGTTTTTTTTTTTGTTTCTCACAGTCTTTTTTTTTTCCAGTGCCCTTTAAACCAGTTCCCTGCTAGATTGGGGAAGTGTTTTGAGATAACGCCTAAACATTTAGTACTTTGTACTTGCCTTGGAGCTATGGTTGTTATAAAAAGTTGCTGCGAGGTTGTCCTCAGGATAGGGAGCAGTCTCAGGAAAGAGAACAGCGTGGATTCAACTGCCATGCTCTAGTGTTCATTGGGGCTTACCCGTCCATGTCTTCTTTAACGCGCACACATTATACACACACACACACTCGCACGCACATGTGTGCTTGTCTGTCTGTCTTGGTCCACATGGTCTCAACAGGGTTCAGTCCACTCGCCAGACTCTTGATTTACCCTCTGCCTAACAGCTTCGGCTGTTCTTGTCCCAGCACGGACTAGGTGCTCTTTTACAGAACCTTATGCCATGAATCACTGCTCGCACCCAGTCCACTTGGGGGCCGCCTGCATGGCCGATTAATGTGTGTGGTCATGAGGGGGGCCCACATTGAATAGGAGTGACAAACCGAGCTAACAACCCAACCTGTCCCAGAGAGGCCAACAACAGGAGGTCTCCGTATGTCCATTTGTTGTTTTTTTTGTAGTTCTGAATGCAACGTTGAATGCATGATGCTAAGTTTTGGTTCTCACAGTACAACACAATTGCACGTCATTCGGGAAACATTCAGACTATATGGTGATACTTCATACATCACAAACCTCTCCCACAGATGATTGCAATTTGCAACTTGAGGCCTTTGGGCTGAGCTTAAAAGTCCTATTTCCTCTTCCGCTGTTTGAAAACATTTCAACTTCCCAAACAATCCTAATTATTGCAGTGACTAAATTACATTGGAACTTCTGAACTTGAGCACAAACCTGGTTGAGATTTTTGGCAATATAAAATATATCATATATTTTTTTTATTTATTATAATGCTGTCTGCCTGCTAGCTGTGTGTTTAATGAAGGGTCCATATTGCCTTAATGCTTTACAGCCTGACCAAATGTATGCGCTATATGTTTTGTGCGTATGATACATGCAAGTGTTGCTGTGTTTTGGATGATCACACGGCAATGCTCCTGAAGTTTTTTTGTGGCAGGTTGAAAAATGTGAAAAAATTAATGTCCACCCTAGTAAATAGTTGCATATCACTCAGTGAAAACAATAATACACAAAGCACACCTACATGTGGCGCTGTGAACAGACATGCAGACAGAACCACGTGACACATGATCCTAAGGAAGAAGAAAAGACACATGCACCTAAATTTGTCGTCTGGACTTATGACAAAGTGGAATTTATATGTGCGTCGTTTTGGGTGTATAAGACAAGAAAATCGAGTATGTCGACTGCGTTGAGCATGACATGTGAAAAGCTCATATTATGTTGGCTTGTCCACAAAGCTTACCTCCGGTCATGTGATGTCAACGGGTCGCTGATGTCATTGTTAAAAACAGAAGACGATTGTGCGTCTATACCCAGAACATGGTTTCCTTGTGGATGAGAGCTTCAAATGATAAAATATCATTTTGACCTGAAAATGTTTCCCTGTGGATAGCATCTACAGTAAGAAGACATCTCGCTCTCTTTTTTTGAATCGCAGGCGCACACACACACACACACTAGTCCTGTGTGTGTCACAAGGTTTATCTTGTACATTCATGACCAAACCACATCTTTTCAATGCTTTTATCTTTGGTCAGTGTCTTAGCCCCGTGTCGCTTCTCATCCAGCACTATATATTCTTTTATCCTTCAGAATCCAGCTTACTGACTACATATAGACCTATTACCGTGAACCGTTTGTCGCTAGGCCTGCATGTCCCTGGGCCTGTTGGCCAGGCCAGGTCGTAACCTGGATACAGCTGCAGTCCAGAGGAGCCATTAGCTGTGCCAGGAGACCCCCAGCTCCCAGGGAGAGCTCATTACAGTATTTGTGCAGTCACACTTCGCCTATGAAACGCAGCAGTGTGCCTGGTGAAACTAGCCAGGACACTGCGCCTCGGGGAAACCATTACCGGCTCCATTTGGAGTTCTACGAGACACAACGAGGCTTCATCGAAAGACGAGAATGAATGCGATGAACGATATTAATCATTAAACACAGCCAGCTTTCTTTGCACTTTACTGTGTCAGTATTTGAGCTGCTTTTTGTTAAGCGTGTGTGAGTGCATGCGATTGAGAGTGTTGTGCGTGCATGTGTGTGTGTGTGCGCACACTGTTAGTGTGCTGTGCAGATGGCCGGGTTGGGGCCTGCTGAATGAGATATCCTCTTTCCTCTGTTGCATCCTCTCCTTCTCCTCTCCTCCTCTCCTGAGTTACATCCAAGCCTGCGTCCTCTCTTTCATCGCCACATCTGCTGAGGGCCATCTTGGCCATCCACTGCTCTATTTTCCCTCACCCTCTTTATGTGCCTCTTAGGGCTCCGTGTTGCAGCGATACACGGTGGCTTTGGAATGAAATGTCTCTTAACCGAGCCATGTGCCCTGGAGCTACGGTAATTGCAGGTGAAATTCAGCTTCCTCTTTAAAATGCCATCTCTCATTTCCACTTACTGGCCACCTTCGTATCTTGCTCCCCCCCCCCACACCTCTCACCACTGCACCCCCTGCACGTTTCTTCTCTCTCTCTCTCCCTCTGGCTGTCTTTCAGAGGCGTGTGAATCCCTCAGCCCCTGTCGCGTCTCTTTGCCCCAACAGACACCCCCACAATGCACAGCACTGATGGTTGCACAGTGATAGCAGCTATGCTGTGGCGAGGGAGGGCCGCTGTTTCAACACACTTTGTGCGCAAAAGTGGAAATAGTGAAATTATATTGAGTGCACATCCACTTACCGCATTTGACATACATATACAATGTATGTTAAGGTAAAATGTAAGGTAAAATCTATAGGAATATCTGCCTGGTTGTGTTTGACAGTTCTATACAACCACAATAATAAAAACTGAGAATTGTAGGTGAAAAGGTGTTACCAAAATTTGTTGTTGTGGCCTTCCATTGTATATGCAAAACCAAATGAGGAAACTAGCATTTGTAGTGGTGTGTCTTTGTGAGTGTGTGTGTTTGTATACAGCGTCAGCAAGGCGTGATGTGTGTGGAGGTGACATCAAGGTGAACACGGCTTGCAGAATACTCTCCCGACTCGGGAGGCAGCAAATGGCTCAGTGGCAGATGGAGTCTTTGTCAGGGAAGAAAAATGGCAGCTCAAGAGCATCAGAGAGACCCCCATTTATACACACAAACACGCACGCACACACACACACACACACGGACATGGTATTGCATTCAGGTACACATGTATGCGTGGGCACATGGAATACGTGCATGTTCACACTCATCTACACAGACAAAATGCACATATTGACAACATATATCTCCCCCTCCCCTCTGTAGCAAGCTAGGCTGGCGGGCGGTGACCTTCCCTGCTCGCAGATCTCTGGCTGTTTGATCAATTATCCCTCTCCCATTGTTTACTGGGAAGCAGGAATAGAGAGGAGAGGAGAGAAGGCTCAAAATGGCCACTGTCAGGTGGAGGGATCCATTTCCCTGCCAGCGTGGGGGTGGGGGTTAGGGAGAGAAAAGAAGAGACAGAGAGACCAGAGCTGTGAAGCGTGTTCAGAGGGAAGGGAGGAGCACTGTTCCCTGGCAGCTGGGATGAGATGACATTATAGTAACGGTGCAGCGTGGACACTGGTTACCATTTGCAATAAGGTGAAATTCTTGTTCTAAGATTGGTAAACTTTTAAATGGCAAACATTTGTGTACTCTCACTACACAATGCAATTCTGAGTGAATCCCTGAAGTGCATTACTGCGTATTGATAGATAACATTAGGCCACGTCCACAATCATGCAAGATCCAATACAAGAGTCTCCTATGCAAGTACATATGCTAATCAAAATATTAGCAACACCCCGTAATGTGATGCGGCAGAGTCCCACACATAAAGGTACTGCAGGTACTATTTTAAGTATTGAGAAGTGGGGGGTGGAGGTATACGCTAAAGGTCAGGTGGCAAAGAGGGGAAAAAATGAGTGGGAACAAATGATGCACTAAGCGAATGACACTCTGAGGTCCTGCTTTAATATGTATGTATCGCAGGTTGATGGCTGATTTCATTAGCGCCTCTCATTGTTATTCATAGATTGTCCTCCTGCAGCAAAATGAATATTGTATGCGCGCACACACACACACACTCTCTTATAAACACACAACAATCGTGTTTTCCAGGGAATACTGTATTTGTGGATCTTCCAGAGGGCTCGAAGACACAATGTTTTCACAGGCTGTTATCTGCGTTGGCCATAATTAAAACAATTTACAGCGCTGTCATTTTAACACAGCTTTTTTTTTTTGGTGCTGCCGCGGACAATTCTTGTCAGGTTGTCAGGATTTAGGGCTCCTTGTTGATATTAGGGATAATTATTTTCAAAGAAAGGTTACCTTTTGCTTGTGTGACTCGAGCAATACAAGATATGTCGTGTGTAAGGGTTCAGATTACGTCACTTCAGTGGAACTAAACCTCTGTGGGTGTGTGTGTGATGTGTGTGTGTTTGAGATACAGTGAAAGTATGCTCATAAGAGCGTACATATGGTGAGCGCATGAAAATGCCTGACCGCCTCATTCTAATCCTGACTGTTTCAACTAAAATTCCAGTCCTTAGCAGGACATGAGCAAATGTTCTGATATATTAATAGCGATTGTGGGCGGAAAAAGGAAAAAATCTATTTTTCCTTATGTTTTTTATGGAAACAGTCCAGTTGAATTATCTGTTCTTTCGAGGTTTGAAACAGCTCAACTCCATAAGGCGTTGGCATTGTTAGCGACATGCACTCGCTCATACGCCGCCTGTTTGAAGTACAACAGGCCATTACTGATTAACCTGTCTGAACCCGGCCACTTGTAAAAGCCACTCTTTTTTCCATCTTGCCCTCATATGAAACACCTCTGTTAGTAAAATACCTCACATACTCCGCATTTGCACAGATATGTTTGTCTCCTTACTTGTTTGTTGCCTGAGAAACCATGTTGGCTTGTCTTCTCACATTTCACACTTGGTTTCATCCCCTTAACCCCGAGTACTCAGCGTGGATATGCCGCCTGACCTCTTGAGTCATGGATGTTAGATTCATAGGCATCACAAGGGCCGCACTTGTGCTTCCTTTTGCCCAGTCATCCAATTTAAGCCATAAACTTGTTTGGTAATGGATTAAGAAATGCAGCGACTCCTTGTCAACATTTATTTTGATTTCAAGGCAATTTGTTGGAGTTTGACTTCTGAATCAACATAATTCTTGTAAACATCAAGCAGTTTAGTATTTGAATTTATCAAGTATTAGACAGACATTCCAGCATGCCTTCGTTTCGTGCCTTGGAACGACAAAGCAAAACAGTCAAACACACTCACACTCCCTGTTCCTTGAGTTGGCGCTCACACACTAGTGCTCGCACACATACACAACAGTGGTGTGACAGGACGTCACGTATTTGGAGTTTCACAGCAGGCTGGCATTCCAAGACAGCAAAGAGGGAGATAATGTCAGTGAGCTGCTGGTTAACTCTCTGCTTTATCCTGTTCCTGGGCCACAAAGCGTGAAGGTTTTTTTTTGACACATACACAGTCCACACTTGCATACCATGCATGCACATACACTGACACACACACACTTGGATAGATCATATTGCTTCCTCCCAGGCTGTTAGATGACAAAGGCTAAAAAAAAACTCCAGAAGTGACAAAAGATGCCCACAGACATAGCTGCCAGCACTGACAAAAGCTACACTCATGTTTGGATGGATGTGACTTCTTTTTGGAAGCAGAGAGTGGGCCAAACTGACTGACAGGATGTAGGGTGATGTCTCATGCTTGGATTCTGGACTTGGAGGTCACAGCACCAAATTATAGCCTTTTTTGTGTGTATGTGATTGTGAAGCATGTCTTTTTCAAAGGGCTTTTGTCAGAGTGCTTATTCTTCCTAAGCTGGCGAGGCTATATTTAAATGAAGAAATCATGAAATCCACCTAGTCAGCAGTGAAGGGAAAAAAGAGCTTCCTCTCAAAAACCACCCACACTGCTTTCTGCCTTGTTGTGACTTGTTTGTCTGTCGTTGGAGGACTCAGTCTTCTTCCAGAACAATCACTCTTAAAATCCCTCAACTCTGGAGGATTGGAGCTGGTTACACAGCAACAGTGAATTGCTAAAAACAGAAAAAATGTGTGTGGAGCCTGTGAGACAGAACTTTCCCCATCATAATATGGCTTTTCTTTCTGTGTGTACTTCAGGTGCACACACTACTGTTTATTTCATGGATATGTGTTGTCATCTGCAGCTGTTTGCTCTTCAGTCAGTCAGTGTGCCGAGTTAGTGACATTTGGGCCAGTGTGAAGCTTCTTCTTCACTCTTGATTTATTCTTAACATCTGTCTGTGGCAGGTGTGTGGAACCACAGTGTCCTCTGCTTGAGCAGTACAGATAGGACGTGTGTTTGCATTGTGCAAAACAACAGTGCGAGAGTACACCCCCCCCCTTCCCTCCTTCTTGGGATGAGTCATATCTGAGCCCTGTGTAATCTAAGCCTATGTCTCATGTGTGTGAACAGACAGACCCTAAGCAGTGGTCTTGGTTTTGACTCCCTCTGGGGCACTGAGTGGGTGAGACATGACTATCAACAACAGGCTCAGGCAGCTCTGGTTTCAGCCCCCCCCCCCTCCTAACACACACACACACACACCAGCCACAAGTACATACCCACTTGGATCTAGTTATTCTTCACCCATTTGGACTCCTGTAAAAAGGTAACGAAAGGAGGGGTTGGGCCGTGTGATTGGATCATCCACAAGGAATTGTGATGATCCCGAGGATGGGCCGGTGGCTGTTATTTAACTTGAAAAGGCCGACACTGTGGCACCCACTTCAGCAGAGTTGACAGTGTGTGTGTGTGTGTGTGTGTGTGTGTGCGTTTCCACCTGTCGGAGCGTGATTGTAGCACAACAATGTCAAGGCTAAGCTCAACTTAAGTCAGCAATAGAGACTCAAATATTATGACTTTTCGTTTGAAATGGCACAGGGGAAGTGTGGCAACAAAGGAAATGGAGCCATGTAACTGGCAAAAAAAAAATCTTTTCTGTGGATATTCAACACATTTCAAAGAAGCTATCACTGATGTGCCACGAGGTCTTTTACCGGCACAGCTGGACTTTTGAAACAGCCTTCTACATTTGGCCCCAGGGGAGAGCAAAATTATCCTGGCTAGAGAAGCAGAGAGGTGAAACCACAGAATAGCGGAGCGCTGTTTTCCCCTGACATACGTTTGTTTTCTTTCTTTGCCCTAGTAAAGTAAAAGAGCAATATTCTTTCATGCATAACCATATGCAAAAAAAATCATTGGTAACTGCAGGGAAAAGTGTCAGGATCATTTCCTAATGCATATGTTATGGTGACAAAATGGGCAGCCAAAGTGTTAAAAATTGAATAATTTCACACACGAAAAATACCATTTGAGAACAAAATTCTATCTTACTAGCCCTTCATGGAGCTCCACCGAACAGCTAAATCCCCCCCAAGCCTCAGATGAAGTATGTAATTCAAATTTTATGCTATGGCTAACAAAGAGTGCATACAAAATAACTATACATTGGGTGGTAAAGATAATCATTCAGCAGCTCATTGTCCCCAAGAAGACTCCTTTTCAGTGTAGTGTGTAATTATTGTGAGCTTTTTCATAAAATTCCCAGCAAATTCAGAAAAACAAAATATATGTCAAGCTATATGGTGTACAACTGCACCTAATAATTATTGATAGTAACATCAAATGTCTGCAATGAACATTTTTATCTTTATTTAAACATTTTAATCATGCATGCTTGTTGAGTATGAAGTGTCCGTTATCTGACTGGAATCTTTCCATGACAACTATAAAAGAACTACCTCCTTCTTAGTAGTATCTGAAATACAAAAATTCATACATGCACCAATATAAAGACTTATTTGTTGATATGATGCACACAGAGCAAGGAACAACTTGCTGCGCTGTCACCTTCCTGCTGTAAGGTGCTAATTGTTTTACATTTTTATTCACGTACCCACTGTGGCAGTTGACGTACCCCACTTTGGGAACCACTGCTGCAGAGTCTTTCCTGCAACGATCCAGTATAGTGTATCCATCTGATGACACAGGCTCCACAAGTGATTGCTATCCGTAATGCATACTTGTTTGCAATTCTTGCAGTTTTAACGTCTTTTTCTGTCTTGAACAAAAAACACAATTTGAATGAAAACCACACCTCCTGAATAGAAGTGCCGGTACAGAGTCTGGACTAGACTGCTTGTGTTGGAGTGCCAACATTGCAGATTTTTAATGCGCACCGACATAATCTGATACATTTTTTGGCTGATATCGGTCTAATATCCAGTGTCTTTTAGTAAAAATGTTTAATTGAATATGTGGGATCCTTTTGGTTTGAAATGCTGGGCTTTATTTGCCTGTGATTATCTACTCAGTCCATCTCAAAAGCTTGAAAATATTGACTGTCACAGCTACTTTGTACACACTAAACTGTGATATTTCATTATCAAACCCACACAAATGCAACATCTTGTCTGCTTTGTCTGATTCTGGTGTAATATGGATGTAAATAATTGTCCGATGTTGCAGCTTGTGTGTAACTGTGTGTATGTGTGTGCTCGTGTGCATGGCTAAGCGCATGCATGTGTGATTTTTGTAACGCCAAAAAGATGCCCCTAGGGTTTCTTTTCCCCCTTTTCTCATTACAAATGCTAATGTCACATTAATGAAATCGGCTTAGTATAAGTTTATAGCGTAGCCTACACTGAGAGATTTGGCCTCAACACTTCCCACATATTTCAAGTTGAATCATATGTTTGTTCCTTTGGGCATACTATTCTAAGTAGCTGTGAAGCACATGTTTCAATGGAGGGTCTGCAAGTTTTCTCTCCAACCTGGTTGTCCAGCAGGTGAGTTTATTGATGAGCGAAGGAGGTGTCAATCATTAAAATCACCCGCTTTGGTGACCCGCATGAGTTTGACACCCCTGCTCTATAGCGTACTTGTTTGGGTGCCAGGCTTTTAGTCATTGTTGCAAACATATTACAAAGGCGGCCATCTGCCCAGAAGACCTTTTTTACAGAAGTAATGGCCTCAATGAGGGTTGCCTAATGTAAACATTGTGTTAATGTGGTTTGTAGATTCACTGGCTGTTAATCATTGCTCAACACAGTGCTTGTCAGGGACGACGACATGCAAGAACATTAATTTGGTTTCATGCAGATATCATAAGTTGTGTTTACAGCGTGGTTCCAATAATATACTCAACAGTTCAAACTACATGAATTAAAAATATTAGGAATTTACTCCTGCTGATTCATAATACAAAAGGGAATTAAATCCTTGAGTTAGAGGCTTGGCCGTTTCTATTCTTTTTACCCAGTTTCAAAGATTTCAGTGCGTTAAGTAACATTTTCACTTCGACCTTTGCCATTAAAAAAATTACTAAAGCATCAAAAGCTTTGACCAAGACTGATAAAAGCTCGCTCCTTGCAATTAAAAGCCAATTTAATAAAACTGAATACGTTATGCTAATCACGGGAGATATTGTAAAATGAGTGTGGGAGAGGGAAGATAGATTGTGTGTGAGGAGAGAAGGAGTGACAGTCCAGCCGCCATTACAAGCTGCTGATTTCTGCAGAGTGCTTCATAAAATGTCAGAGCGCTTCTCCCTGCGCAAGACACTGAAAAATGGCAGCGCCGTGATGCGCTGGCACCTCACCTGCTGCACCATGTGTGTCCCCCTGACTGTGTATGTGTGCGCGGGGAAGGGTGAGGGAGAAAGTGTGCAAATGTGCGCCTGCTTGCCTATGCACATGCATGTACGTGTTTTACATCTGTGTGTGTGTGTGCGTGCACACGTCTGCGTGTTTTTTGTGTGTATCCATGCTGGCCTCCCTCCCATGTTGCAGTGAAGCGGAACAGAGTGGCTGACTGCCCGCTGCTTTGCCTCTCTCGCTCTCTGTCAATACAACACTATTCTCTTCCTGCCAGTGTTTTTAACATTAAGTATGTATTTTACCAGACACATACCAGTGAGTGACATATTGAGTTGAATGCTTCGTTTTGTCACTGAATTGTGTGCTGCTAGAATTTGTTTTTGTTGTGTTTTGGGAGTTTGTTTACCTTCATTTGCCATTTCCTTTCACAAATCCATTGCATGTCTGTGTGCGTTGTTAATGTTGGCCTTAACAAAGGCATCAGACAGGGAAAAAAAGGAAAAAGCATCTAGAGATTAGCGCCTAAGAGGGAGAAAGGTGTAAAAGTGTAAATGGGCTGTGGTTTCACCTCTTGCCCAAAGACAGCTGGGATAGGCTCCAGCATACCTGCGACCCTAGTGACAATAAGTTGCATGGAAAATGGATGAATGGATGGGTCTGTGACTTCATACGTGATATTTCACTTCATATCATTAATAATAGTTATTAGCTATTTAGCTAGGTGTACCGTGGAGTACTAATACTTCAACGTTTTGTATTTACATATTGCATTGGTTAAAAGAACTCATTCATTCATTCATTAATTCATTCATTTTCTACCGCTTTTCCTCACGAGAATCGTAGGGGTGCTGGAGCCCATCCCAGCTGTCTTCGGGCGAGAGGCGGGGTATACCCTGGACTGGTGGCCAGCCAATCACAGGGCACATATAGACAAACAACCATTCACACTCACATTCATACCTATGGACAATTTGGAGTCGCCAATTAACCTAGCATGTTTTTTGAATGTGGGAGGAAACCGGAGTACCCGGAGAAAACCTACGCATGCACGGGGAGAACATGCAAACACCACACAGAGGCCGAGGGTGGAATTCAACCCTGGTCTCCTAGCTGTGAGGTCTGCGCGCTAACCACTAGACCGTCGTGCTAAAAGAAATCAATTATGAAAAAAAAAGTATGTCCTTTCTCACTGTAGAAGCTCGCTCATGTCTCATTTATAATAAATAATATTGAATGAAAAAAAATCATGTGTTCACGTTCATCCAACTTGAAAAAAATTACATTTGGTTCCACAATAGTGAAAACAAAATGAAACCGACAAGCTGGAATTATGCCCATTTAGCCTTCCTGCTTGAAAATGTACTTAAATGATTAATCAACTGTCAAAACAGGAGAGGGTGTATTTTATTTCAGTTGAATCAGTCATCTGACGTTGTTGTTTCATTGGCTAATGGTTTCTTGTAATATGAACACAGTTCAACCCAAAGTGTGGTCTGTGTGTGCTTGGGGGATGAAAACGTTATCATGGGCTATGTTTACACAGTGGGAAAGCGTCATGTCATGTGTAGGAATTGGCACAAAGAAGCTGTATCCTCAATTTGTCAATGTAGGTATTCCCTTTTAATTTTGGCACTCCTGTGATTCCATACATATCCACCTGGCATAGGCAATAGGTTATTTCTCCCTTACACACTTATCTCACCGTTGGCATACTTTCATAGTATTATTTTTGTTGAAAGTAAAGTTTAAGATGAACTAAATCAAAAGCAAAATGGACACAAGTGGCTCTCACAAATGCTGCTTTCTAACTGCTCAATTGTTCTGTCATTGTCAGTTTGTTTAGCTATTTGACATGCATGTCATTTGCATTATGCATATCTGGACTCCTGTGCTCATTTGCTTTTCCCAATCCCTCTCATACTCTTTATGTGCTCCCTCCCCCTTGTCTCTTGATATAGGCTGATAACTGATGCTATTTCCTGTTTTGTTTTTTTGACTCAAATTACTTTGCATTTCCTGCAGGTTTTTGGAACATGTCCTATTTTACTCCACAGTTGATATACTGACTTAAAATTTTAGCTTCACTATTTATAAACATAATCGCTCTAAGTTGCCTGCATGGAATGTTGTGATGAGAGTTTAGAATTCTATATCTTTACAATTGGCTCAGCGCCAACATATTTATGTAAAATATCCATCTATTTTCTTGACCACTTATCTTTATTTTGCTTGTGGATAAGCTGGATCCTTGGAGCGAGAGGCGAGGTACACCCTGGACTGGTTGACAGTCAGTCAAAGGGCACATATAGATATCTATACTCCCATTCATATATATGGACAATTTTGTCTCCAATTAACCTAAAATGAATATTTTTGAGATGTGGGAGGATGCTGGAGTTCATTCGTATAAAAAATGTTCTTGCGCACAACGCTACCCTGGCCTATGTACAAGTAGCCACGTCTCCACCTACTAGGACCAAGAGGCTGAATGACTGAGAGGAGGGTTCACTGTCTCTTGTTCAGTCCAATATAGAAACAACACGCACAGACAGATGCAAAGTGACCCCTCTTGTCAGCGTGTGTGGTCAAGAGAGGAAAACAAACATGCATGCATGCACATGTCAATTTATACCACACCTTGTGTAGTTAATTCTTTACACCAGGAGATGGCGGACATCTGTAACTTTAACATAACCAATGTTTGTGGGCATGGTTTTTATGCCAAATGTAAAGTTTATAGACTTTCAACTACTGTGAGTCCACCCATCATAGTACACAAGTTGCATATATCCACAATGTTTTGCTTAGCAATGTTTGGGGTGGCAGGAGGAGATGTGGTGGGTTGTCAAAACACTGCTAATGATCGCGTAAAAAAAAAAAGCTGGGACAATAAATGCACTAATTGATTAGACCCGATAATACAATGACCTGGATGTATGATAAGGCATAATATGTTATATCTTACTCAATAATAGCTCTATAATAGTGGTGTAGGCAACAGTGACGTTCAAGATACCGCTGTAAGTGACAATGACGATGGCTGGGTGTACTCGACAGATGAGAAAAAGTATTACAGCTATATCAGACATTTTGATGAGCTGGTATCGTGGAGACAGGGATCTGACAAATCTGGTGACATCATAATATGCAAATTATGATGCAATTTACTCTCATCACAAACCTTGGGCCATACTGATGATTTTTCTAATTTACAGCAAGCCTTATCTCCATCCATTTTCAAGCACCAACCTTTTGAAACAGCAATGTAAAAAAAAACAACTATGGTCCCTTCAGGGTTCAGTTTTTGCCCTTCTAAATTGGAATTCATGTGCTGAGAACAGGAATAGAGCAAGTGCAAAATATGCAAACGTGTTTGTAATTCAAATGGTAACATTTGCTTACCTTTCTCTTCACCCCCATTGTGATGTTGGTATCACATATTCCTCATGCAAGAGCTAAACTGCCCACAGGTCAAATTTGCAACAAATGTGTGCAATTGTGTGTGAACTGTTTCATGAGTGACAAATGTATGCAAACATAATATACATAAGATACACAGTTAATAAATAGAACATTCCAAACTGACTTCCAGTCTGAAATTTTGGGACTGACTCATTCTGTGCTTGTCCACAGTGACCAGGGGAGATGCTCAACTACATTGCATTAATTGTGTTAAACAAAACATGCTCTTCACCATGTGGATTTGAGGTTGCATGCCAGAATGTGATGTACAGACACCTACTAATACATTCTTCTCAAGCCACCTTGCTTTCAAGGTGTTAGAAGCAGGGGAAAAGCTCAGCCTATATAACACCAGCTCACAGAACACAAAGCCTGCAATTTTTTTTTCGCTGAATCAACTTAAAACTCCCATTGTTTGCCCATTGCCGTGCGCACAGCTGAGGACTGAGATACTTATCAAATATCCTGCCCTAGTCTGAACTTCGCAGACCTCTCGGGTCAGCTGGTTCTGGACTATTGGCTGCTACTAGAATGTAATCGGGACACGGTGTTGCTTTCAGCCTTTCAAGTTTCTGTGGTGCTCAAATGGGGTGGCTGCCAGGAAAGGCAAACATTGATGTAATACTGCCACGTTCCAAACTAGAATGACACTTAGTAACCAGCGGACCTCTTAAAAGGACAAAATGTTAAAAGTTAAATAATGGAACTCTATATTCTGCATTTGCCATTTCAAGACGAATGGTGCTATAAGTCACAATTAGATGGAATTGGATTTTGCAGTGGACTTGTATTTCACACCACGCTTTATCATGTTGGTCTGTTTTGCTCTGTTGTATTTGTAATTGGCACTATGTATGTAATCTTTTAAGTGTGCGACTTGGCCTTAGATGCATGCAAGTTGACAGGCATCAGCAAGTACAGGTAAATTATATTCAGGAAGGCCTGAGGGAAATGAAAGCAAATTATTGTGATGCTCACCAAATGATGGACACATCTGCGTGTCTGTGTGTTTGCAGAGGTGTATATGCTTTTGTTATCAGGATTGTGCTATTCTCTACTTCAGTCATTATGGAGTTTTGTTGACAAATGTGGCGAGCAGATCACGTTCATTCTGCAAAAGAACTGTAATGAGCGGTGAGGCTGCCAGATGAGTGTGAGGAGCAAGCAGAGGGAGTGGAGCAGATTCATCAGGGATGATTGTCTGCTGCACATTGCTGTTTTGTTGATGCGAAGACCCTGCACCGTTACCATGGGGAGAATAATTAGCTTTGGCTGGATGCAGATATGCATAAGCATAAGAGATGGGAATTTCTTATTGAGCTGACTTCATGATATTTAAAAATGGTGCATTATGGGTGTGCTTGTGTGCACAGATGCACGCACGCACACACATATACATTTACCCACATTCAGTACACACTCACTATTGGCTCATTCTCTTCTATTTATGGACAGGAAATGGGAGTGGTGCTTTGGCTGTTGGAGCTGAGTAACACTATTCTGTCACACATAGGTTTTGACATCAAACACAAGTGACAAGCCTATCTTATTCCTCCCCAGCGAGTCATCACCATGTCCCAAAATCACATTATTGTCACTGGGAACCCGGCAGTGACGGATGTTGAGTAGGGGTGTTGATTCCAGCCTTTGGCACCCACAGTGCGCTTGAAAAGGCAAATAAAGGCATTTGGCAAGAGCCAATTTCTTGTCATTTCAAAAAAGACACAAAATGTGGCATGCTACTGGTTTTATAGTTTATCTAAAGCCCCTTACCAGGGGTATGGATGCATGTCTTCTTCAGGGACCCGGGACTAGTACAGCAGAGAGCATCTCGCTACCATACGCCACACATTGTATCGTCGTCATTACCTATTTGCCCCGGCAGGAAGTAAGCCGCTCTGGTGTGGTAAGCTTCACTCTTACATGGAGGCAGACAGGCGGGCAGTGGTGTGACTGTAATAAGACCTGTGGCCAGCACCACTGCCAAGGCGAGCTGAGGCGTGGTGAGCGATGGTGCCCATCCCCTACGTGCCCTGCACTGCCATCTGTCACTGGGCAGGAGTAGAACTCTGAGGGAGGGGCCTGAGTCACAAGTTGTTGACACCTAGACAGGCCACACTGGGGCATGCTGTCTCTTTGTACTCTTGTCTAGCTTTGGCTCTTCAAGCATTGCTTTTTGCAAATCATATACCTGAAGTGCACCTTCAATTCACTATGGAGCTTTAGTTTTTTCTTTTATAAATTGAGGCCCTTTTTTGTCTTTTTCTATTTAGCACACTGTTCGGACTCTCACAATAATTGCTGCTTTATCTTATTTCTTAAACGATGTTAAATTGAAAATTGTTTAATTTTAAAAATTTGATTGTTGTGAATGGTTCTTTTGTACTACCAAAATGGAAAAAAAAAATCTGATGACAGTTAGAAGTGACATGGGATGTTGTACAATACTGCACATACTTTCACAAGCCGGTGACTGATTGTGCCATTGGCGTGGATGCATCCGGGGAGGGGGTTGGTTGATGAGAGGAGGAGAAAAGGGTCAAGCAAGCTTGCGTGTGCCAGAAAAAAGATGATCTTTGCCAGTTGATTGACAACTAGAACAATCACGACACTCATCCATTTGGATTAGCTATGCACCCCCTCCCAAAAATAACTGAACAATAATCTAAATATATGAATGATAAATTGTGTGCAATAAATGTATGCCATGCTTATTATGTTAGCAAATGCCTGGACAAGACTGAATAAGTTGTCTGTGTGTGACACTTTCCGATAGCAATAAAAGCCAGAGAGCTGGAGATTTGTAACAAGAGAGCGAGCGTACCAGATCCGCCAATGATGCCATTTGTCAGCTGCAGTAAAGTGCAAAAAGAAACGAGCTGCAAGCCACCGTGTATGTTTGAATGGGGTCAGGGCATCACAGGGAATAATGCATTTCCCTCCCAAGCGCTCCTTCCATTACGGCCGGAGAAGAGACATTGTGTCCACACTCTGATTACCACTGATCCATGCTGATGACTCTGTTGGCGGATTATCTCAGTTAGTATCAGCCATCTGTTACTGTGTGTGTGTTGTAGGGGTGAGTAGGAACCGGAGCAGGACTGAGACACAAACAAAGGGGGGTTGAATAGTTTGAGGTTGGGACATGTGCGCAAACTTTTTATGAGCACATGTTGGCATTTTTGTTAAACTGCTGCATGCAAGACGGCATCCACACAACACTCCCAAAATAAATGCATGATGCAACGCCATATTGGATGTAGTACAGGCCATTACACCAGCACTCTTTCTCTTGTATATGCATCACCCACCTTTCAGATGAAGCTGACGTACGAAGGCTTCTACATGAAGGCAACCATAAAACCATAGTGCTCTTTATAGCTGTACAATCTCCTGAAGGGCTGGTGCACCTAGCCACTATTAGCCGCGTGCATTGACAGCTGGATGCCGTGTTGTACTGCTGCATTGGATACACCACTGGAACACACCTTATAAATCATAGCCCTGACATTAGCATAAATTCTCCTTCTCCTTGCAACTGCGAGACCTGCTGTTCCTGCTTGCAGCGTTTTCTTCTTGATTTGCTGCCGTTCTTAAGTCAAATTGATTTAGCCGCTCACAGATACTGTAATGCTCGCCTTCTGCTGCCACCACGGTGTATGCTGTTAATTACCAATAAAATCAAGCTAATTCTGATGCTAAATCCATTTTAATTTCCCATAAGTAAGTCAGGATTGGATCTTTAAATACCTTGCCACTGCATTAGGTTGAAATCATTGTTGCAGCGCTGTGTTTGGTGATACATGAGTGAGCTCAGTCATATTATTGTTATGGGATTTAATTGCACTGAGTGATCAGTTTGTGTTTGTCGAACGAAGATGGACTGTACTCGCATTCTTTTCTCCCCCTACTGTCCTTTCTCTCGCCATCTCTCATCCCCAGAAAGAGGCCCTTTGAGAGATGAGAGCAGATGAGGGGGAGGGTAGTGCTGCTTTACACCTCTAAAGGAGGGATTGCTTTTTTGTTGTTTGTTAGGGAGGGAAATCAATTCTGTTCACATCATCACATTCTGACAAGGCAACACATTAAGTGCAGATATTGAGAAATGACAGGATTGGTTTACAACCCTTACCTTCTTTCCTCTCCTCTTATTCAGCCATCTATCTTTTTTCCCCACAACAAAATCAGACTGCATTGTCTTGTTTATCATTTTTCTCCTCAATCTTTAGCATCTCTTTCCCTCCCTCTCCCTTTTTCCCCTCTGAAAAAAGGTAGGGAATGATCCGCTTCACTTACCAGCTGACACCACATAAGCTTGCTCGTCCTCTGAGACACAAGCCTTTTGTTTTCATGTGCATTATGATAATTATGAAGGACCACAGTTCCCTTCCATTTTCATCACACTTCTAATAATACTTTTTTTCAGGAGTTGCCACAGGCGTCATTCTTTTTCTCTTGAAAGGATTTTTTTTTTCTTCGTTTTTTCTCCTTTTGAAAGGGTGACGAGTCAGACAGTGACTTGTGTAACAGATCGTGTCAGACAGGCAACAGTTTTTAGTTGAAATCAGGGTAAGATACATACATGTTCTTCTTACAACTGGAAAACAAGCATGAATCAGTGTGGCTGATAAGACGGCTCCTTAGCCGACATTGTGTCACCTCACATGAGAGGCCATTTGTAGGACCTTTGACCTTGCTCATAATTACACAACCGCCATGTTTTCCACTGCAGCAATGGCGGCCCAAGACCGATGGCAGAGCAGCCTCCTCCCCGTGGACTGCAGCAGGTTTCCTTGTCATCCGCGCCTCTTGCTCACCCCTCTCTCTACCACTCTCCCTCTCTCTTGTCAGTGTTGCTCCTGGCGAAAGGCTGATACTTGATATTCAGAGGATAGCAGCTTTTGTCTCAGAGATTTAATCAGTGGCTCTGCTCGCACTGCAGAGGAGAGAGGGAAGAGGTGGCGGAGGGAGGGGGGGGATAGGCAAGAGAGATGGAGGAAGAGACTGTTTATGTGTAATGACACAATAACAAAGCCTGCCTGTAAAACACAATCTGCAAACTGTGCTTTTGAAGGGGATTTCCACTCCTGGATTAGTGTCAGGCAGAGGGATGTGGCAAAAGAGAAGACAGAAAAAGAGCCAGGTTGACATGAAAGACTGGGGAGGTGATTCTGTATGTATGTGTGTGTGTGTGTGTGTGTGTGTGTGTGTGTGTGTGGTGGGGTTGTGTATGTGCGAGTGTGCATTCACGCGTGTGCATGTAAATTCATGTTGTTTTGATTCTGTTTTAGTGTTTATTTGGCTTGCACAAGTTGGCGGCTGTGTGGGCACATTGTTTTTGTAAGTGAAAGGAGATTAAAGTTGGCTAATGTAAGTGGAATATTTGGCTACAGTTTCTTGTTAGAGTTTATGTTGTTGATTGGTCGGTAATGGCTGGCTTGGCGGTTCTGTGAGGCTGATAATGGAGAGCTATGTGCTGTTTGATGCATCCATCACTTTAAAACCCCTCCATGTAGACTTAGGAAGCGCTGTTGCCTTTAAAGGCCTCAGAAGATCTCTTGAATTTAAATGAAATTCTTTTTCATCAAGGAGGCGTAAAGGGATCCTGGTTGGGAAATGTGAGCGTGGGTGAGCTTTACACGTGAAGGGAGCATGATAGAAACACGTGGATAATGTGTTATTTGCACATTGTGCTTTTGAGGTTTTTTCTTTCCTTTTGCATTGTTTTGTCTTCCCAAACCACAGTGCCTTGACCACATTTAGGAGTACTCCAGCTTTCTCGCATTGGAGAGTAAAAAGTTCTTTGTTGTGCACAATCAGTCCTTAAACACATTCTCTTTCCAACCTCATATAGAATCAATAGACTCTGAGAGTCAGTGAGCATGACTAAATTGAAATATTGTTCAGGGGAAGTGAGATGTGAAAGGAAAAGTGTCATGGTGTATGTGCACATGCTTGGATATGTTGTGCAGGTGTGGCAGTTTGCATGTGTGTATATGCACTAAAAGTTTCGTGTGTGTGTGTGTGTGTGCTTTGCTATTGTAACCCTGCTGATTGGATTTTGTTTGACAGATATGGAGTCTGGAGAACGGCTGGCCTCCCCTGCGCCCACCCTGTCTGCTGCTCGCACCTCCTCCCCTGTGGCCTCTTCCTCCTCATCCTCCTCTTCGTCATCTCCTGCTCCCCACTCAAAGAGCAGCCTGGCCCCGAGCCCCTCAGCACTCGGATCCACTCTTAGCACCTCTGGTGAGAAATCCTTTTTTTTTTTTTTTTAAAGGACCTGTCAATTTAATCAACAAAAAAGTGACTCAAACAGATCAGACACTACTTGTAAATCCTTGTAAACCATTAATAGTGACAAATATGGTCACCTTCATGTCTTGATAGCATTCACAATCCTCATTTCTTTACCAGAAAATGAGTTTCCTCCTATATTAATTATACAGTGAGTTTGCAGCCTGTGTGAATACACCTCTCTCCTAGCTACAAGGAATTTTTTTTCCCTGACAGCTTGGTTTGCAATTGAAAAGCAGCTGCATTAATGAATCCCAAACAATTAGGAGCTTCTTTTGTGTGAGAAACACACACATGCTTCACCATGTCTCCTGACAACCTTCAGCTCTCTGGCTCCAGCTGCCTCAGAGTCAAGCTCAGCACGATACTGTTTGCGTGCACGCGCGCGTGTGTGCGTGCGTGTGCGTGTGTGTGTGTGTGTGTGTGTGTGTGTGTGGGGGGGGGGGTTGTGCACACGCACCACTATGTGTCCAGAAAAAGCGCCCCTCTGCATCATTTTAAATTTGTCATCCACTCTTTGTCTGTCTGCTTTGGTTAGAATTTTTATATTTAATTAAAGGGAACCTATTATGCTCATTTCTGGCTCTTTGTATGGAGTTGTGGACTCCTATAGAGCAGCTACACACGATAATCCATACGGAAAGCTTTCTAGATTTTTCAGAATCTGCACCTATTCCAGCTGCATTTCCAAAATGTCTTTTTATGCATGCCCACTCTGCTAGGATGGTCCAACTCAAGCTTGTACAGCGAACAGCTTTTATTCGGGCATGCCCATGTACAGAAGTTACCCACTGGATGGAGCCGAGCCAGCGACTTCTCACAAGGCTCACTGTGATATCACATCCCAAACTTCTTTCATGGCTTACTTCCAAATGCGCAGAAAAGTGGAAAGACCGTCATAGGTCCCATTTTAAATCATCAGGCAAAGATGGACAGGAGGAGGGAAAGCATGAAGTTAAACTGCTTGATTTTTGTCATCCTTGTTCTCAAATGGTTTTGCTCCAAAGAGAACGGCATTTAAAAACATGGCGTTTCTCTTGCATTATACATCATTCTGATCCCTCTGTGCCATTACGGGAGCTCAGATTTTGTAGATAAGCAATTTTGGACAGAGCATCAGAAACGAGAGGCAAGCCCTGTGAACTTTCTGCAAGCAAACCACTTCTTTTGTATCAAATCCTTTCCAGTGTGCAACTCTTAATATGTACTAGATGCCGTCCATTTAAGCTGATGGATTTTCTGTAACGTCATCACTTTCTTCCTTACATCTAAGTTTAATTAAAAGGAAAAGGGATTTCAGGCAGACTAGCAAGAATGTGTCAGGTGTAGTGTATAAGCAGGTAACATCAGAGATACGTTATGACAGCATGTGAAGGCCTTGATTCAAGGTTCAATGCCACTGTGTCTTTTACCCTTTTTGAAAAAAATATCAGGAGATGACTAAAACAAGCATCGGCTCGTGCATGTGTGCATGCATGCTCTTGCGCGTGCTCCGAGGCGCGTGTCATTGATGAGGATATCACTTGGAGAATAAAAGCTGATCTGCGCTCGTAGCACTCTCCTTCTGGGATCAACTCACGGATGCAATTAACTTAAATCTGTCTGTGGAAATTTGATTGACTGCGACAAACAACAAATTAATCCCCCTTCGGCAGCATCCAAACATGAAAAAAGCAGGCGGTGCAGTTTGTCAGGAGTGGAGCGAGGATTGAAACAGAATGAGGGTGAGAGAGTGAGAGTGAGCGAGAGAGAGTAGGTAAATCTGAGGTATGTCTTTCCTCTGCCTCTTTCTCGTTTCAAATTTTTAGATTTAATTATTCGCCTTCCGGAAGCATGTATTAATATTGAATAGGCATTTGCAGATGTCACTTTGCGTTGCCTGGAAAGGGGAAGGGCTGTGGTGGGTGTTGGGGAGAGCTGGGCACCGCAGGCATAAGCGAATGCTGTGTGTTGGCCTTTTCAGGGGGGGTCGCATTGCAGTCGTTTATCTTTATACACGCAAGCCGAGGTTGGCAAGACTCGCTCTACATATTCAGCATATTCTAATGACATTCAAAAGGCAGGTTTTTTGCTGTCTTGAGCGAGAGAGGAGCCGTGCAGCCAACACAAAGGCCGATATACTCGTACGTCATGCACCCTGCCATGTTAGTAAGGCCCTTTCTTGCCAAACAACCCCATGCAGCTGAATTGTTGCTTAAAATTAATCTCTTAAAATGCTTCCACAGTCGCGTTTGATTCCATCCCCTCTATATTACTCTTTTGAAATAAAAATGAGGTCCTGTAATGCACGACTTCAAAAAATACTGCTCTCAAGTGAGTTTTACATTTCTTAGGTGTGTGTATGTGTGTCGCATTTTTGACATATTCATCTGCACCTTGCACAACACTTTCCTTTTCTTCAGTCATCACTTTCCCGCATGTGTATTACCTGGCTTATGCAGAGGCATCACGCAGGCATGGTCTAGAATAGAAATTGAATTTGCATGAAATATGCTCACACCAAATTGCATCAGACTCCAGGAGGAGGTAATACGTGGCAGCCGCCCCTGCCAGAAATGATTGTGCTCAGGAAAAACGCTAGGCGACGATGATGCTGATGAAGTATTCTTCTGCGGTGAAATTGAATACCAAAAGGATAGAAAAGGGTTATACACGCTCTTTTTTTTTTCTTTTTTTTCTTTTTTTTTTTTAAACCCTGACACAGAATATCTGGTCGTATTCACATATTCAGGAATGTAGAGCTGACAAAATATCAGTACATAAATAGCCCAGTGTTGAAAATGGATGATGAAGATGTGTCAGAGTTGGCCATTGGAATGACTGACAGCTTCCTTTTAGACAAGTAGATCTTTAGTCTGTGTCAGGTGGGAGGTCAAGCGTGTCCATGCTATACATATACATGTACATTTTTAGACCCTGTTAGTCCTGTTTATGTGTGCTCAGTGATGTCATATTTGAACAATTGTCTCTACACAAACAATCGCATACCGCACAGCTCAAAGCATGTACCTCCTCTCACAGGTTATAATAGTACCGTAAATTCTGGACTATAAGCCGCTACTTTTTACCCAAACTTTCAACCCTGCGGCTTATTCAGTGATGCGGCCAATTTATGTAATTTTTCTAACGACCGCCAGGGGCTCTCGAGTAGAAAAAGTAAGATTAAGACCGGTGGAATATATGCGTCGAGGAAGACTGCAACTTCTTGTCTTGTGCATAAATTAAATTAGCGTGAACATACCCTCATCATGGAAAATGCAAAAAGAAAGGCATATGACGCAGCTTTCAAGCTAAAAGCAATCGAGCTGTCCGATAAAGAAGGAAACAGAGCTGCTGCACGTATACTTGGCATAAACGAATCGATGGTGAGACGCTACCGTTTGTGAAGAAATTTATATTATTATTATTGTTAAGTTATTTTATTAAAACTTTGAAAACTCTCTCGGTGCACTGTCTTTGTAAATATGTTTTACATGTTACATGTTTTAATGTGGGCACATACGGCTTATATACAGGTGCGGCTTGTGTATGTACAAAATCGATTTTCCTCTAAAAATGTAGTGGGTGAGGCTTATAATCAGGCGCGCTCTATAGTATAGAAATTACGGTAGTTATAATATTCCCCTCCTGTATGGAGTTTATATTTTAAAAAAAAAAGACATGTTTGGCCAGCATCAGATTTCAATCTAAAGGTTATTGCATTAGGGAAATACACAACAATTGTAATTATGGCTTTCAAATGATGTGTCATTGTGTTATAAGCCTGTTAACTGTTATTTTTTTGTTGCTTTTTTGCACTTGCTGCCTTTGCCAGGATGTTATACTTAACTACGGCCACATTTGAAAGCTTCCACTTTGGTTTGGATCCGTTTCAGGCCGTCTGTTTGGAGCAGCAGGAGAGCAGCCCTTTATTGGCTCCACATTGTCAAGTGCCTTTCCTCTGGTGAACCACCCAGCCTTTGGAGCCCTCTACACTGCTGGAGTGGGCAGGCCAGAGTTTGGCGGCCTTGGCTCCCTTGGCATGTCAGCTGCTTTGGCTGCCCATCCCCAGCTAGGAGCCCTCTCTGGTAAAAAAAAAAAATGGGTGGCATCAACATTGGAACATCTTCTCCATGGTGTTTTGCTTTGCTTTCTATCATATGGTGTCTTTTGCTTCGCCAACAGAGTGGTGGCGAGCTGCTGAAGCTCATGGACGAGGAGCTGCAGCCTTTCTTCCTTCCTTTATAGGTTTCCCGCCGTTTTTCACCCCGCACATTCAACCAAACCATAGCGCTAGTCCTGTTCAGATAAGAATGCCTGGCAAGAATAGCCAAGGATCGCCTAAAGGTATGTCACCAGTTCACAAGACACACTTATCTTTGTTAATAGTTAATGTACAAGTAAGCTATGTAAATGGAACACTGTTGGCGTATTTTTTTTTTGTGAGGGCGTCCACAAGCATCCAAATAGGTATAGGAACGTCCATTGTTGGCCTGCTCATATTAATTCATTTTCTTGCACTACAATGCACAGAAAAGAGAAATACATATGTGATCATGTGTCACATAAGGATTGTGAATGATGAACAAAATTCCAAAAAAGTGCAGTTCCCCTTTATTAGCCATTGAGGAGCTAATGAAAGGGACTATGTACTGGAGAATCTTAACAACACTGAAGGTCAGTTGTGCATATGTCTTGCAGCATGACAATGACCCAAATCATACTGCCAACAACAAATGTGTGGCTCAAAAATTAGCACATTAAGATCCTGCAGTGGCCTTTGCCAGCCTCCGGACCTTAATCCCAATAAAATCTGTGGAGGGAGCTGAAACTTTTAAGTGAATCGCAAGGCAGCAGCCTCGAAACAATCAGGATTTTTAGAGAATATGCAAAGAGGTGTGGACTAAAATCCCACGAGCTGTGCGTAACCTTGTTACCACCACAAGAAACGTCCAACAGCTGCTTGCCAACAAGGCTTCCTCCGCCAAGTACTAAGTCATGTTTTTCTTGTGGATCTAATGCTTATTTCCTTCCATCAAATACAAATTGATTTTTTTACATTTTGTGTCTCTCTGCTACAATAAACCATTAAAACGTTTGTTCATATCGTTATGAGATGAACCTAATTAGCAGGGGATAAGAAATTTTTCATTTGTCATTCCTCATCCCCTAAAATATATTGTAACAAACTTAATACTAAGTAAAAAATGACAGTTATCGAAAATAACTACTCCCAAACAGACATCCTACCCTGTTTGTTTCCTCTCATCACACATTTGTAACAATCTGTTTTAATTTAGTGTCTTTTGCTTTGTTTTATTTTGTCACTTGTTTGTGTTGGGCTTGTATGTTTCACAGGGAGCATATCAGATGAGTTAGATGTACAAATCAATATTGTTATTTGCCTCAATCAATTCTGCTTTTAGTTGCAGATATTTAATTACACCATGCAGCCATGTTCTGAAAAAGAAAAAGATACAATGATGAAACGGATTGCTTTTTTTGCTTTTTTTTTATTTCAAGGAGTGAACGGGGCTGTAAATGGCAGTGGAAAATGTCCTCCCACAACACAGCAGGGGAGCTTTTTGGAAAGTAATACCCCTGCCCAGACATCAACAAGTCTAACCAAAAAAGCAGAGCCTTCAAGTAGTCCCTGTCAGAATAGCCCAGCTAAGATTGTGGAAAAAAACACACCAAAAAACGAGAGGGTGAGTAAGAGGTTCTTGTGTTTTTGAGATTGTGGAGAAAAGATAGAATACATTGATGAGCAATATTCTCAAACTTTTTTCCCTTTTAGAGACAACGCAAGAAGACAACAGATGCTTCTGGCGTGAGTAATAGTGAAACAGGCACATCTTCGGACAGCTCAAGCGATGGCTCCCTTAGCAGTGATATGGAGGACCTTGCGGAGGATGATGAAGAGGATGATGAGGATGAGGACGAGGAAGAAGACAAAAAGAGTGATTTTTCAGACTCTGAGAAACAAATAAAAAAGAAATCAAAGGTAAAGCACCGACAATTGCATTGCTCAGGATCATTCCAAAAGTGACATAAATCCTATTTTCCAACTTTTTTTTTTAATGTCTCCCCAGCTTCTGGTACCAATCACTGGAGAGACGGACAGACCACTTTGTGGGGTCCCCTCAGTAGAGCACCCGGACAAGAAAAATAACCACATACAGACAGTCCCCTCCAATCCCCCAACCCTCATTCCCATGGCCCGTGCGGCGTCTCCCCCTGTTCTGTCCCCAACCTCACCTATGGCTTTACACAGCTCCAGGTTAAGACCAGAGGGGCAGCCACAGCAACAACACTTCAGTGTGATCCAGTCCACTGGCCTCGCTGCTAACGCAAAGCCTCTGGCTCTCCTCACTCAGCCCTACAGGGAGTCTTCACCGTCTTCCTCTCCCATCGCCCTCACCACCTCTCCAAAGGCGTTCTCCAGCTCTTCCTCTCCCAAACCTCCCAAGCTGTTGCCTTCCTCCTCCCCTCAGCACCTGCCCCTCTCCCTCTCCTCCTCCCCCAAGCCCGTTTCGGTGCCCTCCCCCCCACGCTCTGCATTCCCGCTGTCTACCTCCCCAAAACATTTCGCTTTGACCTCATCTGTAACCAGCCCCCAGAAGTCCTCACTGAAGCCACCTCAGTATGCTGCTGCTGGCACTGCCAAAGCCAATAAGAGGAAACTGCTGGAAGACTCGCTTGCGCAGATCAATGAGTTCAGGCTGAAACAGGTAAGATCATTTAACTCAATTTAAATGAGCATGTAAAGCTAAAAAAATATCAGAGCCAAAATCACGACGTAGCTATGATCCTCCCCCTGTGTTTGGAGAAGAGCTTCCTTGACATAGATGGCATTCCTCGCTCATCTTTCAAACACTTCTTCTCTGTCCAAAATATGTACATTTGAGTTCTCAAAACTGGTAATTTCATTGAGGACAAGGCTCAAATCTTGTATATATTGTAATTTTTTTGTTTCATTGTGGGTCCCACTTTGTTTTTAGTTTTACACTCTTGAACGCATCCTGATTATGAGCTCTGAACAAAGGGTGTACATATAGCTTTCTCCAATGCTGCCTTAAGATTTTTCCTGTTCTTTGTCCATCCAATTGTTGTTTCAAAATGGTGACAAGGAGATATACAATATTGTAAGCAGCAATATTACTACAGTTATATGCTACGACTTTGTCTGCTGCTGCAAGAAAGAGTAGAAATATGGACACATTTGACGTTATGGGGAACGTCCACATGTGTAAACCATGTGGAACATTCATTACTACCAAAAACAAAACTAACTTGAAGCGGCATCTGCAGGCAAGTCACTCTGACAAGTGAAGTAAAGAGAAGTGACAATTTGCACAATAATCTTGTATTTTTACGTGTTTGTAACTGGTATGTCTGGACATAAAAATAAAAATAAGACATGCACAGCTTGGCAACACACTCAGTACACACTCTGCTAGCTCCGTATTACTATGTGACTTGTTGTTAATGAGTGTTCTTATCATAGGCTGGACAGTTCAGGTTGGAATGTATTTTGTGCACCGCATGGATTTGTGTGCTGAGAATGCGAGAGCAGTGTGCAAATCTGTGACCTAAACTAATTCTAAGAATTGCTGTTAAAATTAACATTGCCTCAAAAGAAGGCTGTTTGTCAGTGAGGTGCAGATAGACGGCTGAGTCTTGACCCGAACGGTTGTGGCTTCACTGTTCTGCAGGCTGCTAGGTTGTCTCGGCTAGACCATGTTTCTATGTGCCGTGTCTACATAATCCACACTGCGTGCATGTTATAATTCCGGTAACAGTTTGAATTATATAGTAATTTGTGGATGGAAAGAAAGTTGACCGTAGAAGCTAGTGTTTCCGTTACGGCACCTTCTCGCGCTGACGTCACATTGTGACATCGTACATGTACAGTATGTCGTATTTTAGGCTTTACTAGCATTTTTTTTTTGTAAATCCGCATCTGAGTATAAGGCGGTCCTTGAAAGTTCTAGTTTTTGCTCATCTACTTAAATGACACACCAATGTCTCAAACACACATACTGAGTTTCTTTTTTAGTCAGGTGTTAATTTACTGCTGGTGAAGCTTTACAGTTACAACAAAATGAAACCATTACAACAATCCCCATTGCTCTGCGGCGTTTGAAGTATGACAAAGAATGACATAAGGCTAGAGTTCTTTTATAGACAATACTTCAAAATCACTCAGTTTACGTATGAATGACAGCATAGTAATCAATATCCTGAAATCATCCTACTTTGCGAAAATCCCCCTTTTTTTAGTATTGCAAATATGGAGACTTACTATGGCCTAGATTCCCTCTGTGGTTTCAGCACTTTTACTGTATTTCACGGCCTATGAAATTGATTTGTTTCACTTCATATCATATTTAGTTGAAAGTGCGATTCTAAAATGTAACCTTTTCCTGAAAGACTTACTCATGCAGGCGTGGCATCATCACAGCAGGAAGGCAATGATGAAAATGAGAGCTTATCAATTGTAATGACAAATCATTATACTTTTAGATAGGTAGTATCTCTTTTGTGAACTGTGTTGAGTGCGCGGTTATTGTATTTGTGTTTTCTTTCTCAAAGGGAGCCTAGACACAGTTAACTGTACCAGTGTTCTGCATTGTAGTTAGTCACCTGCTCAAACAATCAACAGTGATGTAAACTGACAGCTAGAGCAACTGCACTTTGTTCCATTTTTTTCCTGACCTTTCATTGTGCCTCTCAATTTGCCTTTCCTACTCCCTCCCTCCCTCAACTCCCTACCTCCTCTTGTTCTCCCTCTCTTCTCCTCTGCTCTCAGACTCTCATGTCCCAAGGGCAGACGTTCCCATCTGAGCTGAGGAAGCAGGGGCCAAACAAGTCTCCCAAAGGGAAGTCTCTGTCTTCTTCACCATTGCCACCCGCTCCGCCTCCTCCACCCCAGAACAATCACTCCAACCTCTTCCTCTCGAGTGCCCTGCTGGGTCTTCCTGAACCTAATCACCCCAATGGAGTCATCCAAAGCACCACTCAGGACGCACCTTTGGCCCTCATCACCAAACCTCGCAAAGACTTTGCCTCTCAAGGCAAATCCCCTCAGTGCAACTCTGATGGTGGATCAATGCCTGTCAATCTTAGCACAGGGGCAAGTAGGACCCAAACAAGCGCCCAGGCTGGGCTTCCGTCACAGCCACCTACTACCTCACCCCATGCCGCCAGTTATGGATCTAGAAAGAGCAAGACCCCAAAGTGTAAGGCACAGACTCCAGGACTGGCACAAGGACAGGGGCAAACAGGGCATTTAGCAAGCTGGAAAGGCTTCTCCCAAAACCATCTGGTACAGTCTTTAGTGGATTTGTTTCGTGGAGGAGAGTCTGGGATCGGCATCCCGGGAGTTGGCATCCCCGGTGTCGGGATTCCTGGAGTCGGAATACCTGGGACTTGTAACCCCACGGCTGGTCTCCCTGCTAACAAGGAATCTGATGACTCGGGAGATGATGATGATGATGATGATGAGGATGACCTTGAAGAGGAGGATGAGGATGAGGAGGACTCCGATGATAGTTTGTCAGGTGGGTACATTTCGTAAAAGTGAACATAAATATAGTTTTCTGTTTCTGTAATATTAATTTGCGCATATGTATATACGTACATGAGCACTTGACCTTTGGCTAAAATAATTCATCCACTCGCAATTCCATGTCCCATTGACACTGCCACCTGACATTTGATGAAACTGTTAATGGATGCAGGGTGTATGCTCAAATCATAAGAAACATACTCATGAAAATTGGGCTCAGCAGATGAGAAGACTGAAACAATAAGATATGCCTTTATTCGTCCCTCAGTGGGGAAATTGGTATTGCACAGCAGCAAGAGTACAGAATCATTTAAGCAGTACAAAATACACAATATAGAAAAATAAACAATATAAACAACCCAAGTATTAGCAAAATAAACAGTTTTATCCCAGAGTTATATACAATACAGTATGTAGATAATATGAAACAAGATCAGATATATGACCAGTCTATACACTGAGATCTTGTTAGAGAGTTAATATGAGGCATTATGGAAATACTTCACATAGAACTTAGTATATTGCATTTAGAGCCCTTAATAGCTGTAACAGGCTTGAGTAGTACATTTTAGTAGTAGTTTTTTCCAGAAACTAAAATTTGGGTTCACACTGCAACGGGCATGTGGCCGACAACGAAAGGCAAGCAATTTGCTGATGTTGTGAGAAGAGTACCAAATGCAAGTGACCCGGTTATGGTATGGGCTAGTATAAGCTACAGATAAGACACAGGTGACAGAAGGCAATTTGGGAGTCCAAAGATAGGAGATCTTGTAGCCAGTGGCCCTGCGACATGATAATATGGCCAACTGTTGCAATGAGATCTGCACAAGCTCTAAAAACATTACAGCTTTTGCATGGCGCATGTTACCAAACTGGCATGTCTGCACCTTTACATTGATGAACTTGACACAAACCTCCCTGTAAAACCACTGTGACATTGCCTACTGTTTTTATATTTCAGAATCAGACAGCAACTCAGACAGTGACATCTCCGGAAAGAAAGTGAAAGAGTCTAAGCAGCTGTCATCTGGGTCATCAAAAAAGGAGATGACTCCCCGTAGGCTAACCAAAAGCCCAGAACTACTGAACACCTCAACCGATCACACAGCCACCAGCTGCTCCCCTCTCAATCTTCAGGTCATCAAGACACCCACTATTGTCACCAGCTCCAGTGCCTTGGCCTATCACAGCTCTCCCGGCTCCTCCTCATACACCCTAGCCTCTCCCTTAGGTAATGTGTGAAATATCCGATGCAAACCCTTTAAAAAGGATGAAGATTAGTTTCAGTCAGCCTCCATATAAGAAAACAGCTTGCTTTTTTTTCTTGTACCTCCTGCTGACTTGTTGGAAGCAGCAGATGTTCACTTAGATCATTAAAACCATATACAATACCACAAAGCTGCAGCATGTGACTCAAGCATGGCCTGTGCTTTTGTATAACACAATATGTTTGAAGAGGAATCACTACCTTTAGGAAAAGCAGAAAGGTGGCAGTTAGTTGTTATGGGGAAACCAGAGAGCCAGGGTCCTGTAGTGGCATGCCTGAGAGCCCAGACTCCGCTTTTGGCACAGCCCTATCAGTGCATGGAAATGACTCAGATCAAGAAAAAATGACATGTTTAGCTTGTAGGAATTTTCCAAGCAGCCAGTGCTGTGTGTCAGTGCATCTGCTTTCACTTCAGTTTTTCAATATGTTAATGTTAAAGGGGACCTATTATGCTCATTTTCGGACCTCTGTATTGAGTTGTGGACTCTTAAAGAGCAGATAATAATACAATAACCCGCATAGAAAATAATCTATTCCAGATGTATTTCTTGGATTTCCAAAGCGGTTTGTTTTAATTTATTCGCATGGCCCGCCTCCGGGCACGCCCACTCCGCTGTGATTGTTTGCACTCAGGTTGTACAGGTAACAGCTTGTACTCGGGCATGCCCATATAAGGACGTCACACGCTGTATGGGGCCGGTGACTCCTCAGAAGGCTCACTGTGAGCTGGTGTTAGGAAAAAAAAACCCTCTGAAAACAAGTTTCAGACTTCTTTAAGAGCTCTTGTCCAAATGCGCAAACCTCATTGTCTGTAACTTTGACATTTTTAACACGATAAAACAACATTCTAACTCCATTTATAGGTCAGAAAAGTGGGAAAAGCATAATAGTCCCCTGGTAATGCTTGTTTGGTTCCGTTTATAAATAGTGTTTGTGTTCAGAGCCTTGTCTGGTAAGGCGTTCAATGGCTGCCCTAATGTTGTTTATGAAGAATTTGAATAATACAAATCCACCACATAGAACATGATGAGGCCAGCGAATGCATGGATACCTGTGACAGTCCATAGTCTAGTTTCAGCTGTCAAATTCGTTAATGAACTACGTTTCTCCACAGGTTTAGGAAAGAGGAAGCGGGTGATGGATGAGAAGGATTTGATGACACCTATGGAGTTGGGGTACGTATGAGAAGCTGCACTCTTGGAATCAAGTGCATCACTTCAATCTGTATTGATTTGCCTGTCAGTTGACGAGTCTTACAAAATGTTTTATTGTGTTTCTCTATTTTGACTAATGTTTTGACTTGTTTTCATTGTTCAACACCTAGGTGGCGGAGAGAGACTAGAATCAAAAACGTGGCAGGGCGACCTCAAGGAGAGGTGGCCTACTACGCCCCTTGTGGCAAGAAACTGAGACAGTACCCAGATGTGATGAAGGTATCTATTGGAGCTATCCTGTCTTATCAGCTTGACCGATGCAGATGTTGTGAAGCAAACTAGATGAGCAAGTTGGACTAGCATGCATTTTGAGTTATTCTGCAAATCCAGCACTACTCATCTACATTGCTGAAACAAATGAATGTCTATTGGTCGTAGTTTAATATAATTTACATATTTATTATTTAAGAATACCCCCATTCTGCTTCCTGTGGCCCAAATAGTGAGATATATTATTCTTATATTGTCCTCTTGTGCCACTTTCTTCACCTCTCCCTCCACAAAGCAGTGATTGATGGTTAGTGTTGGGATGCACAGCTTTGGCCTCATTTGTACAGTGTGTGTGCCGATAATCTTTATTTGGTTCAACAGTGATTGTCAAACTGACTTTGAGTGCAGTGGTGCAAATAGAAAAATGGCTGCTCCGTAGCATCCACTCACTGCTCATCAGTCAGCAGGCAGTAAAATGCCTGACCACAGTTAAGTAAGAAAGCGCCTCAATTGTGCACTCCAAGGTCAGAACTGTTTTTCTTAAGAGCTTTTGCTTTTTTTTTTTGTCCCTCGGCTTTTATCGTGATTAGTAAGGACTGCACAGATGCACTGTAATGGTAGACTCCCTCCAGTCTAGTGCCTCCCAGCTGCTTTTCAATGTCGCTAATTTCGCTTTTTTTCTGCCTAAACCAACGCCATTATTATTTTCTCTTCTGTAGTATCTATCCAGATATGGAATAAGTGGCATCACACGTGATAATTTTAGCTTCAGTGCAAAGATCAGGGTTGGTGACTTCTATGAAGCCAGAGAAGGACCCCAGGTGAATGCCTTTCATCTCTTTCTCACCCCCCCTTCCCCACCTTGATCCCTGTTCAGGCTGAGCTGTATGCCGCAGTCACTGTCAGGGCAGGGACAGCAATCATGCAGAACTCTAGTAGACTTAGATCATAGATATCTCATTGTGTATGAGAAATGTAATAATCAGATGACATTACTCCCACAGGTATTACTTCATTTGTTTTCATTTCAAGAAATATCAAACTGGAAAATGGATTGTTTTTGTACTGGCTCCACAGTAGAGTTTAAAAACTACATTGCTGCGGGGCCAGAAAGTAGTTGTAATTGAACCTCTTCAAAACCTAATATTGATCATTAAAAAAATAATACTGACCCTAATAAAGATTGATTATTCAACCACCTTCAGTGAAGCATTGCAGAATGCATTTTTAATACATTTGACTCATCATGAAAATTTTGCATTCTTGCAATTCTGCATCATGCGTCGAATGGTAACTAGTTCTTCACTGACACCCCTGCCCTCCCTCCCGAACTCTGTGTCTCTTTTCTCCTTCTTCAGGGTTTACAGTGGAGCCTGTTGAATGAAGAGGAAGTCATTCCACGTATTTTGGCAATGGAAGGTCGAAGAGGTCGCCCCCCCAACTCTGAGCGTCAGTTAGTGGGTGAAGGTGCCAAAGCTAACCGACGGAGGAAAGGACGACCCCCTAATGTCGGCGATCCATTGCCATTGGTGCCGGAAGGTCCCAGTCCCAGTGAGGTCAAACTCCTGCGGAAACTAGAGGCTCAAGGTCAGTAGAGGATATGACCCCACACTATCGTTTGAGAGCCTGATTTCAAACTAAGTATATTTTAGCAACAAAACCCAATACGAGAATTACCTTTACTATTCAATATACTGAAGAATAATTGGAAATACGGTGGTGTGAAAAAGTCTCATTTACTTTCTCTCATTTTTTCCTGAATTTCGCCTTTGTCTTTTTTTTCACTTTTTCAGGCAGGTGATTACTAAATGAGAACATGTGGGGCCTTAATCAGGCCTGGGTGCGAAACATTAGTTTAGAGAAATTGAACTAATGTAATGTGTGATAAACCACAGATTGTTGAATGATCCGAAACCAAAAAAAAAAACTAAATCAGGACGGGGCAAAGACTTTTCCCCACTACTGTATTCTACTTCCCTGTGTCTGCTTGTACATATCTAAGCATGACCCTTTTCATCTCCCATTTAAAATGCAAGGTCAGGAAAATAAATTGATAAACCAGTGACAATGCCTTTTTTTTCTGTGTGCAGAAATAGCCCGACAGGCAGCCCAGATGAAACTCATGAGAAAACTGGAAAAGCAGGCATTGGCGCGTGCTGCCAAAGAAGCTCGGAAACAGCAAGGTATAAAGTCCTCTTTAACAAGTGTGTTAGACTGTCAAGACAGGTAGTGGTTGGCTCTTAGCCTGGTCAGTGTTACATTCCCCCAACATGACTGGAATAAAGCCGATCCACCGGATTGCCCTTTTTGGTCCTTATTTTCAAAAAAATTATGACGGGGCTTCTAAAAGGAGTGAATATTAGATATCAGTTTTTTTGAGGGGAGTTTATTTTGTGCTTTTGCCAATAACAAAATTCACTGCTAATGTGTTGTGATAACTACGATATAACACACACACTGCCACAGTGTCAGTCAGTGACACAAAGGGACAATGAAAGGCCAGTCAGCACTACAATGAAAACCCATAGAATTATTGTGATAGTATTATTGCGAGATCTGGTTTAAAAAATGTTAATTGGCTTGTAACTAGGAAATATGCCTTTCAATGTTATTTTTCAAAGGGGAAATAATGTGTTTTGATGTCATGAGCACTTTAACCATATATATTCACAGTGAAAATTCTGTAGACTGTTATCGGTCTATCATTATCTGTCTTGAAACAACAGAGGTACAGTATAATAGGCTGCACTACAAGCAGCAGAATTAATTCAGACTTGCCTAGTTTGCTGCCTTAAGGGCCTAATAATATAAATTAAAAAAATGTAAATAAACAGAAAGCGTGCGAAGTACACACATTAAGGGGAAAAGAAATGGAGTGAGGTTCCCCAGGCTGAACATAGCAATACAGGACAGAATGTGGCTTGGCTATTTTTGTATATGTTGAAGTCAACAGTAGGCTTGAGTGCTTTTGCATGTATTTGAATGTGAACAGGGTTATCGTGGATCAGTTCAGTTTTATTATTTCTTAAATTTCCACTTCCTACTTTGCATTCACATGCTCAAGTCTAAAACTGTTGGTGGCCAAGCCAATCAGTAGCAATTATGTGTCACTGAATCTGTGACATGAATACATCTGGGAGTCCAGCTGTGTAGGTCAATTGCATTCATTTTATGAACCATCTTGACTCTTGCAGCTATCATGGCAGCAGAAGAGAGAAGAAAGCAAAAAGAGCAGATCAAGATTCTCAAGCAGCAGGTAGGTTGACTCTGCATGTGTGTTGACAAATCGCTTTCTTTCTCCAAATACATTCCTTACGTATACAGGAAATACTGAGCAGCCCTATTTTGTTACTGATGGGTTTTAGTTTCCCATACTGCTGGCAACACTGAACATACTGTTCTTGTTGTCCAAACTCTCTGACCGTCATTTGATCAGAGTAGGTCGTCCGATGGTCTGAAAATATTAACTTTTTTTTTTTATCTGACAGGAAAAAATCAAGCGTATTCAGCAGATTCGAATGGAGAAAGAACTCAGGGCACAGCAAATTTTGGAGGTACAGAATCTGATCCAACAGCACCTGATTAAGCAGAACATTCCTTGATAGCTGCAACCCCTCAGTCTATAGTGTTTTTAATCTTCCTAAAGCTCATTACTGAATAGCAGCATGCTTTGGAGGAGTTGCGTCTTCTTAGGCATAATTCCATATGGAACTAATGCTAAATTGGTCTTGGTTGACGGCTGTTGAATATTAAAATGGCGGTTCGTGTCTCTTCAGACCTTATTTAAATTGGACAGAAAAGTCTTTTTTTTTTTCATCAGACAACAGTAACAGTTGAGCGTAAGTGGGTCGACTGGAAAAAAAAAAAGGTGCCACACACAAACGCACAGTGATGTACACAAATACACATACACACACATTGCCAAGCGTGCGCAATTATAATGCCTGCGCTTCAAAGTGTTTTAGGAGGACTAAATCAATTTTGAGTCGACACGGTTGACAAGACACTCTTAACGGGAGGCCTCAACATTTTCACAATTACATGTTAAAGAGATACATAATTCATTGGCAGTGTTTTACAAATTTTGACTGGCATTCGGGGCCATGAAATCTTTGCTGAAACCAGGAAACTGCAAACATTCAGCTTAAGTGCTGCAGAGCTCTCATCCAAGACTGATTGATATGTGTCTAGTTTCAACTTGACTCTTCATTCACAGGCAAAGCGGAAAAAGAAGGAAGAAGCAGCCAATGCCAAAATATTGGAGGCTGAAAAGCGGATAAAGGTATGATTTAAGAAAGCCCCGATAAGAGCTATTAGTGTATGATTATCTTGTGCATTTTACGTGATTTTACTAATTCAAGATTTCAACGTTTACTTGGAATAAAATACTGCTGTTAGTAATAATTCCTATAAAATGTATTATTTTCTCATCTAATCTTCTAATCTTGAAGCAGACACTCTGTTTAATCTGCTGAGACTTGCTTATTATTGTATGTGCATGTTTAATGAAGTTCAAGAGGTAGCTTTATGACCCAAATCATTGGTACATGTTTGCAGTGTACAGTTATTAGTTCCCTATGGGGGTCAAAAAGTATTTTGCCAAAGTTAAACCTGTAATGAGTTATCAGCAATAGACTTAGCATTTCAACTGACACATTAGCATGGCCAGCAAAGTTAAGTTGATAACTGCGTAATGTTGTTTTTCATCAACCGCCAGCTTATATCAAGATTCTTTTCAAGCAGAAGCTGTAGTATAAATTTGAGCAAAGTTACTTCAGATTTGTCATAGAAAACACCATATTTGGCCTTGTCTGCACCCTAAATCCTTGTTACCATTAATCGCCATCAACATTAATAAGGGCAACCCCGGGTCTGCTCGGGGCAGGTGTCCGACTACAGGAGGTGGCCCCCCTCCGCCCTTCACTTGTACCTGTTCTCCTGACCTCCAGGGCATCACCTGGGCTGCCTGGAGGGGGTGTCCAAAATGGCATACTGTAGCGACCATGAGCGACTTCATAATATGTAGAGGAATTCCGTGTTAACATGATGGCTTATTTAAGTGAAAGACTAAGTATTCTTGCGTCATGCATTTATTTGGTATTTAAACGTTTGCTAATTAGGTGGTCAAAATGCAGGATCTTCACCTCTGATGTGGTCTAAAACCTCCATAATCCAACCCAACAGACAAGTAGAGCTTGACTCCGTCTTCACTAGGCAGCACCTCGCCTTGCACAACACAAAACACATAACTTATGGTCCAAGGGTCGCCAAACAAAGTGCAAAATCTAATCAGTAAAGCATGAAAAAAATTAATGGATGTTTGGTCAAAAAAAATATGTATTTTTTATACTATGTGTATATATACTGACTGGGTGCTGAGTTCAAATCCTGTGCAGGATACTAACTTGTTAAGCGTTTTTCCACTTTCACCTTGCTTATGCCCCTGCTTCACTTCCAAAAACATCTCGATTAGCGCTATCACAGCTTATTGATCGCCCCCCCCCCCCCCCACCCCCTTCTTTCTTTTTGCATTCAAGGAGAAAGAGTTGAGGAGACAGCAAGCGGAGATCTTGAAGCACCAGGTAGGTGCACTGCAAATACAATCTTAACCACTGACTGCTGAATAAAGAATCATTTGCCTGTAACTTCTGTTGAATAAGAATGTGCAGCTGTGTGAGTGTGTTTTAAAGTAAGTGTGTGAATGTTGATTTGCATTTAAATGCAGGCATGTGTGGGAAAAAATGTGGCGAATTAGCAAAAGTCAACTATTATTTATAATTCTTAATATGAAACGCTTCTTGGTATTCTGTTTCATAATATTTTGCCAACTCTCTCTGCCAGGAGTTGGAGAGACATAGACTAGATATGGTATGGGTATGTTTATTTTTGTACATCTAACACCTGCATCGTGTAACTGGTTGTGTTATGGTTGTCATAGCAATGCATTAAGTGTAGCACTGGCTGCTGTCATACTACATTCTTCTGCATGGCTTTCCAGCAAAACAAACAAAAGAGAAATAAGAGTCAGTATGCTGCCTCCATCTGCTCGTCCTGAGGGACAACTGACCCTGTCACATTGGCCAGGCAGCTTCTACCCCCCCCCCCCCCCACATTCCCTCACCCCCTCTTCTACTCAGAATGCATTGCAAAGACTGCTAGCCAAACCACACTCACTGTCTCAAAAGTGCACTCGAGGAGTTTCCATCCATCACATACATCGTCCTGATTGTTGTATTGGAGTAGCTTGTGTTACCCATGAGTGCTTCACAATTTGGCCCAGATGTTGAGCTTGTGTCTTGTTCGTCCGTGCATATGTTCTGCCGTCCACTCACAAGAGTGCTGGACTTTAACCTGCGCTACCCCAGACACTCTATCATTCGCTGTAACCGCACAACGACTGAAAGACATGACTGAGAATCACTTTGCCGCTATGCTGGAGAGTCTTCAGAGAGATCACCAGCCGTTCGTTGAAGTAGCATGTAGAGATCATCAGCATCATCAGTTCTATCATAGAAACACGTGATACGTATATATCTGTATTTGCAAATTTCCCCACTGAGGGACGAATCTTATAGCATTTTAGTTTGTCCATACCACATGCGCTTTTGAAGCTCTTGTATCAAACTCATGCAGTGTACTATCAAGGAGATAAACTATATTGGATCATTTAAATTAATTTATTGTACTCGATTAATAAGATATAGTCACAGAAAAATAGAAATTTTCATATGATTACAATCAAACCACCATGTCTAGTATGCCAGGCTTTCAGCTTATTTTTGTGCATCAAAAATGATCCTCACAAGCATTTTAGTCGCTGTGCTTGGAATGTTCTTGGCAAACTGAAATGGAGGTAATTGTGTCTTTTTGGTGGATCACAGTGGGAATGACAGTCTCATATCGTCGAGGGGAAAAACCTGAAGAGATCAAATAAAATGATAGTCAGTCACCGGTGATTCGTGTGCCCTTTTGCAGCAGACTGTGTATCATGCACCAAAGAACAAAATAGATGTCTCATCCTCAGCAGTCTCATACTGTGCTAATACTAAAGCAGCCAAATCCACTGAAGTGGAACTGCTCTGTTTGTAGCTCCTCTTTACCGCCTATTCCTCTTTGTCGTCCCCTCAGCACCAAATAATATTAGTAAAGCATCAAATAAACATCCACAATAGCTAATAGATTTTGATCCTACTTTCAATGTGGCATGTCAGAGGACTTTTGGATGCCAATATTTTATTGCTTCTGTTCTGTCAGCTTTAGTTTATAGAGGCGCCATCACTGATTCCAGCTGCTTCTTTTTTGAGCCTGCCATCACATCTACTATGTATCGCATCTATGTGTTGCTTTTTGGTTGTCATTGTACTACTGTACTCTTCACGTATGCTTCCACCATACATGTGAAAGTGTATACATGTGAAGCATTGTTTTGTGTTTGTTCCAAGTATGGTGCCTCTAATATATTTAGAGCATCACAATTTTCTTAAAACATACTAAAATTAGTATGGCCTTGATTAGTACCTGTGCAATATGTCCTTGTTACTGTAATGTGCCTTTGTTTTCTGCCACTGTAGGAGAGAGAGAGGAGGAGGCAGCATGTAATGCTGATGAAGGCTGTTGAAGCTCGCAAAAAAGCAGAGGTAGTCCATAGATATGCTAATAAAAAGAAACACACGCCACCCCATGAAAACAGCAAGTAGTTGCCTCGTCGCATCACTATACTCCCATACCCATTTTTGTTCACTATTTTCCTCCGATATTTAATTCCCTCCACCTCAAGTAAACAATTCTGGCCCTGGAGCAGTTTTCCTTTGAATGCTGGCAAACGTTAGACTGCACCCTTTAACACTTTGTCACCAAAGTCAAGTTGTCTGTTTTCCTTGCACAAACATACTCTAATGTACGTTTGTTACATTTCCTCCTAACGCTTTTGCAAATTCTGGACTCTCCAGGAGCGTGAGCGCTTGCGGCAGGAAAAAAGGGATGAGAAACGGCTGAACAAAGAGCGTAAACTGGAGCAACGGAGGCTGGAGTTGGAGATAGCAAGGGAGCTAAAGAAGCCAAATGAAGACATGTGTCTGTCTGATCATAAGGTATTTAGGACCCTTGTTTACACATTCTGTGTCGAGGACTAGATTTGTTATTTTGGTTTGCTTAAGTGTGGACTTAATCATTTAATGGTTGTTAAATATGCATGCCACAAACAATAAACAGGAAACATTTTCATGGTGGTCATTTAAAAAAGACTCTGTAGTTATTGTTTTTATTTTGTAGAGGTGTGTGCCATCAAGTGGCTAATGGGAGTACTACATTGTACAACATGCTATACCACAGTGTATTCACATTATCATTCATTATCATCATCACATTATAAATGTATACACATTATCTCCGTTAGGCTCTCCCTGAGTTCTCCCGAATTCCTGGGCTCATTCTTCCTGGACGCGCAGTGTCTGACTGCTTGATGCTTATGCAGTTCCTGCGAGGCTTTGGGAAGGTTTTGGGGCTGGACTTGAATATGGATGTCCCAACACTGGGTATGCTACAGGAAGGCTTGCTCAATGTGGGCGACAGCATGGGCCAGGTCCAAGATCTTCTTGTCAAACTACTTTGTCTGGCAGTCTGTGACCCCGGTTTGCCCCCTGGACAGAAGGTACGTTAATAAGTCAAACTTGTGCGGAGGATTGTGTAGCTTGTGTAGTAACTGGAATTGAGTGACTTTGCACTTTGCATAAGATGGAACAATGCAAGACGATATGCACAGATGTAACTTTACTGAAAAATAATGCGTTACGTTAAGTTAATAATTTTTTCTGCTAGACAAAGACCATGCTGGGGGACCACCTGACCAACGTTGGCATCAACAGGGATAATGTGTCTGAGGTGCTACAGATGTATATGGGGGCCCATTGTGCCAATACTGATCTGGCCCCTCTGGCCCTCAGTCTGAAGACCAAGGCCTTCCAGGCACACACTCCGGCCCAGAAGGCCTCCATCCTGGGATTCCTAGCTAACGAGCTGGCTTGCAGCAAAGCCGTTATCAGGTAGGACGGCCATCTAATCCAGTTCCTCTCTGGGATACACTTTATTTTGACAATAATATTCAAAGTCACATACGTACCTAAGAAATGTATCTGACCCTTGATGCTGTTCTTGCAGTGAAATTGATAAGAACCTGGATCAGATGGCAAACATGAGAAAAGATAAGATTATTATGGAGGGTAAACTTAAGAAGTAAGTTATCCATTTTATGATTTAAAGGAATTCGGACTGTTTTGCACCTGTATACGCAGTCCTCATTGTATTTGTCTTTTCAGGTTGAGGACCATTTATGCCAAACGCACTGGAAAGAGGGAGGCCAGTGTGGGTGTAGAAGAGAACCAGTCAATCGGTACTCCATCATCTGCTGCCAAACGCAAGAGGAAACTCGGTGGCGACAGCGATGATGACGATGACGACGACGAGGACAGTGACGATCCAGCTGATGATGACGATGACGATGATGAGGAAGACATTAAGAAGGTTAAAAAAGTGGAGACATACGATGAGGTACAAAACGATGGCTTAGTCTGTAGAGGTATTCATAACTTTGGCCTTGGCCGGCAGTGGACTCATTTATTGTTCTTTTGTGCTAGGATGAAGTTGACCATGCGACCAGTGTGGAGGAGCTGGAAAAGCAGATAGAGAAGATGGCTAAGGTGTGTTCAAAAATGCAACACAGTAAACTGCTTAAACACATAAGGTTTTTGAAGCAAAATGGTACATTATTGTGGTGTTCTCTCCCATAAGTGCTAATAGTAAATATGTTTTGCTAAGAATATGGAGCAACATGCAACTAGGTCAAGTATTACTTACGGCATCAAGTGCAATGTGCATTATTTGTGTGTGTATTCAAACATATGTCTTGTTGCTAATTAAGGCATTATTTTGGTTGAATGAATTTCCTTGTTTGTAGTATATATTGACCAACATTTGGCAGCTGGGTTGTTATTCTCTGGATGTGCAAAAGAGATGTTTTATTCTGTGAAATAAAAAATAACTGATCTGTACTGTTGCAGCAACATCACCAGATTAGAAGAAAGCTGTTTGAAATATCCCACTCCTTGCGCTCCATGATGTACGGCCAAGATCGTTATCGACGTAGATACTGGGTACTTCCCCACTGTGGAGGAGTCTTCATTGAAGCCATGGAGAGCGGAGAAGGTAGTTAGATTTTTGTCTGTTGGTATTTCTTGAACAGTTTAGTTCATACAACAAAACATGAATTCAACAATAATGCACGGGTTGGTTATATTTTATGTGTGCGCAGCTCCAGAGGAACTGGAGGAGGAGCGACAGAGGAGGAGGAGAGCAGCAGCAGAAGTCAAGGTCAAAGAGGAACCTCTGGAGTTTGACGTCCAGAAAGAGAAATCCACGTTACTCACCGGCTGCTCACAAGGCTTGGTGCAACAGAAGGATGACAAGAAGGACTCTCCAACTCACTTCTACCAACAACAAGGCTATGTTTCTAACCTTTGTTCAGATACTCTCAGAGAAACTGTGAAGGCCGAGGACCAGGGCAGTCCTCATGCTGGACAAAATTGCAACCTCATGGGTACTCCTATTGCCACAAGCATCGTAATGTCATCCTCCCCCTCTCACAATACCTCTGAGCCAGCAGTAGCAAAAACTGCTGTGATTATCAGTAATGACACTTCTAATATCCCCGGTCCAACTTCAACATCTTTATCTGTCCGGTGCCTGCCAGCCCTGCATGAAAGCCCAGGGAACACTCCTCCTGCCTCATCCCCCGCTCCATCCCCACAGCTCACCCTCCAGGCCAACGACCAGCTGCTTCGAGTCCTGACAGAGAGGAGCGGACACTGGTTCAGTCTGCTCCCTCGTGCCCCCTGTGATCTCTCTTCCCTCACTACAAACCCCCCTGGAGCACTGCATGCCACTCCCCAGGCGTCCTCCACACCAAACAAACCCAAATCCCCCCCTCCATCACCTGCCCTTCCTCTCACCCCTTCTGCAGCGTCAGCCTCTGCCAGCCCACACCACCCAGCTGGCATCCTCACTTACCCACTCTCAGCCCTGCAGGTGAGACCGCTTGGAAACGTGATTGTGTAGAGAATTACCTGAAATGTATCGCCATGTATCATAGTAATCCACCTTGACCCACTTCACCCTTTTGTTTTCTTAACAGGTGAAGTCAGGTGGCTCATTGCTAGGAGTGTCTTTGGGCAGCTGGCCCAGTGGTATGATAAGTCCCAGCCTGCCTCTGTGCAGCAGCCCCAGTCCCATGCCATGTCAGTCTTTGGAGGGCAATACTGCAGCAAGTGTGTCCAGTAAGAGTGACTCGCCTCTACCTCGCATTGAGAAAAGTTCATCCATGCCATCTCCTGCCATGGAGATTCCAAAATCTCTGGACCACCCGATGCCTCGCCCCATCCCAGAGGGTAAGAATCTATGCAGCCATGATTGAATAGCCAAGATTGCATGTTACTATGGTAACATGATGGAGGTGGACAACATGTATGATCCTACAAAAGCTCAACAAATGTCCATATGAGTCCTGGCAAGAAGTCTGAACATGAATTAGATTTGATACATTTAGGAAAAAACGATGTGTAATTGCTTTTTATTCTAATAGAAAATCTTGTGATTAATAGCTATATGTCATGAAATAATAGAAACATGTTTATGAATGGAAAAAACATATGTTTGCATACCAACAAACCAATGAAACTGGTTTAAGGAATCTGAATCATGTGATGCAAGTGTTTCACGGTCAATGTATCCTGACCTAATGTCTGTTTGTGTTCATTTCCTCAGACATGCTGACAGGTTGGTGGCGTGTGTCTGACATCGAAGAGCTGAGGGCCTTGGTTGGTGCGCTCCACAGTCGAGGCATCAGGGAGAAAGTCCTCCAGAGGCAGATGCAGAAATACATAGAGATCATCCCCCAGGTCTGCACTAAACACAAAGATGGTGAGTGATTAAAGCATGAATGTAACTAAATGCAAACGGGCGTATGTCTTGAGGGTATATGGCGTTCCATATTTATTTACCCATGTCTATGTGTGATATTGTCTATCTAGTGGCCATGATTGAGCTGAGAGAGCTGGAGGAGAGCCAGGTCAGTGTGGAGTCTGTGCGTGGCTGGTGTGTGGAGGAGCAGGCCATGGAGATGGACATCGCTATTTTGCAGCAGGTTGAGGAACTAGAGAGGAAGGTGACTGCTGCCAGCTTACAAGTTAAGGTATTTAATGTGAACATTTTGTTAACATAGTTCTGCATGTTGTGTTCGGGTGTCTTTTAACTCTGTCTTGATTTTGTCCGTCAGGGCTGGACCCATCCTGATCCTCAGTCTGAGAGGGAAGACCTGGTGTATTACGAGCACAAGCCCCCCACCAAATCAGGACCTGCATCCGCTCATGTGGGAGACAGGGACTGCAAGGATCACCCAGAGGAGCGGGGGGAGAAGGGCGGGGTGATGCGTCACCCGGACAACCCATTGGACATAGCAGTGACACGTCTGGCTAATCTGGAACGCAACATCGAGAGAAGGTACCTGAGGAGCCCCTTAGGTACCACCATTCAGATCAGGCTGGATAATGTGGGTACGGTCACTGTCCCTGCCCCCGCACCATCCACTAGTGCTGACAGGGAAGGGTAGGTCATCTCTCCAACCGAAGCTCCCCCACTCTCCCACTAAGACCCTCTCGTCTGTCTGTGTGTGCTTTTCCATATGAGTCAAAAGTGAGGGTCTTGGCTGCTTTCACAGCGGACTTTTTGTGGTGGCTTGTTTTCTTTTTTGTTTTTGTTGATTTTGTGCAGTGTTTTTGAGGGAGAGTGGGGGGTCTCCACTGCACTGTTGTTTTCTGTGAAGGCATTGTGTATGTTCTACAGTCATCTGCATGGTGTGCATCAATAACATTGGCTATGGTCTACCACTCTTCCAGCATTCACTTGGGCAGGTTTTACCCATTCACTCTTTCTGCATGAATACCCCTTAACGTGATAAAATCAATATCAATCTCTCTACCCACACCCCCCAAAATGCTAATGCCTGTGACTGCTCAGCTGGATCTCTACTGTCTTGTTGGTGCCTCATGTTACTGATTAATATTATACTATATACAATTTGTATATGTGATCTTTTTTCTTATTGCCACAATTTCATATCTTATCCCAGTGGTGAAGAGGAGGTTGCCCATGGTATGAAGGTGTGGAGGAAGGCCCTAAGTGAAGTACGCAGTGCCGCCCAGCTTGCTATGTGTATCCAGCAGCTACAAAAATCCATCGCTTGGGAGCGCTCCATCATGAAAGTGGTGAGTGGAAAGTGGTTAAATTAAAATTTTCAAGCACAACACACTTCAATGACAAAAACAAGCTATGCCCTTTTGTAGTTTGCATTTTGTTATTAAGTCATCCTTGTTATTAACTCACCCACTTTGTGTTCAGTACTGTCAGATTTGCAGGAAAGGGGACAACGAGGACCTCCTGCTGTTATGCGATGGCTGTGACAAAGGCTGCCACACTTACTGTCACAAACCCAAAATCACCAGCATCCCAGAGGGAGACTGGTACTGCCCAGCCTGCATATCCAAGGTATCATCCACCTCTGTATTGCATCACTTGTACAAGAACCACTTTTTAAAAGATTTTTTTTTTAAACAAAATTAGCCACCCCTCATTAAAGAAATAGATTTGTTTTTGCATAATCCTGCTAATAGACAAAACATAACCACAATACAGTATTACGGTAGTCCCTCACTACATTGTTGTTCAAACGTCGCTCCATCCCTTTTCCATGTCGCTTACCCTCACTAGTATTTCACTAGGGTCGCGGGTATGCTGGGCAGATATAGACTACCATTCACACTCGCACACCCGCCTCCAGGCACGCCCACTCTGTAGTTGGTTAACGCTGTGGTTGGTCACACTAGTGAGTACTTAAAAGGAGTTTCGGTTTGTGCTGCTAGCTACGGTATAGCAGTTTTATCTTTTTAAAATGTCAGATTTTAAAATATAGCCATATGGATTGGATCCCGAATCCGATCTGGAAGTAGAGACTGGAAGCAGACACTTCTACAGCATCGGTAACCGAATGTGGCCACTAATTGTTGTGGGAAACGGCTATTAGCAACCCCGCTCTCTGTATGCAAGCACTTTTGCTCCAATTATAAACACAAGACACTGATAAATTGTTACTTATTGCTTGCTCAGTCCACACGACCAAGTCACATCGGAAAGTCTTACTGGCCCATGTTCACAAAACAGTCCAGTGTGAAATCCCATTGGCAGATTAAAATACATTTCTTTTGCTGGTAGGTAACACGCACCTGATGATCGCCAATGACAAGCTTTTATTTTTTTATTATATTAACAGGAACAATAATAATAATTATCATCATCATCATAATAACATGGACTGCAGGGAAAACCTGAGTTTTGTATCCCAGAAGTCACTTCCTGGCCACACGTCTGGAAGACATGTATTGAAACGCACAAGAGCACAACTTTTATATGTCTTAAATAGCTTATTTTCTCTGATCATACTACGACTGTAAATTAGATAATGAGTGTGTAATAATACAGTATAGTATATATTATATAGTATATAATATAGTATATAATATACAGGTGACTATGGGGTGTTGTCCAGAGGGCTCTAATGGTGAAATTTGTATACAGAGGATTCACTTAGTGCTGTCCAGTTTGGAACTGGGTTTGGATTACCGTAGCCTTATTCGTATAAAAACACTTCTGTTGTTTTTTTTAAGTTTGCTTGTGTAAGGTGTGATAACTCGGTTAAATGTTGTAGACAATGTTGATAATGTGTCTACTGTTCAATGTAGCAGTTGTGACTGCACCAGATCTCAAGAACGGTATTTTTTGCAGGCAAGTGGTCCAACTCCCAAAAGCAAGAAGCCTCCAAACAAACCAGTAGCATCCAGTGGGGGAGCTGGCAAGAAAGGCGGTGATGCAAAAAAGAATGGGAAGCAGGCAGGTAACGGAGAGGTGTCTGAAGACGACTCGGCCAGTGCCAGCAGCACGCCCAAGAAAGGTTCAAAAGACAACAGCCGCAAGAGAAAAACAGAGGAATGCTCACCTGTTGTGCCAACGTCCAATCCAGAGAGCACTGTGTGTGTTAAAAGGGCCAAGACTGCTCGAGACAACAACAGAGACTTGGGTTTATGCAGGTATTTGAACTGATTGCTGCTAAATGATTGTATGGAATTAATTTCCATAATTAGGGTATCCAATAGGCCTCCTTTCAATTAATCAAGTCATAATCTGCAGGGAAATCTAATGTTGTATTCTAATAGTCTTTTTTGTTTGCATCAGGGTTCTCCTTGCTGAGTTGGAGCGACATCAGGATGCCTGGCCTTTCCTCACACCCGTCAACCTAAAATCAGTCCCCGGTTACAAGAAGGTCATCAAGAAACCGATGGATTTTTCCACCATACGTGAGAAGCTTGTGAGCAGCCAGTGAGTACCCATCTCTTTCCTAGAAGATCTCTGATTTTACCTGTTTTACCCTGTGCAGAAATTCTAACTGATACTTTGTTTCACTGTAGGTATCAAAATCTGGAGACTTTCATCATTGATGTCAATTTAGTTTTTGACAACTGTGAAAAGTTTAACGAGGACAATTCCGACATTGGTCGAGCTGGTCACAACATGAGGAAGTTCTTTGAGAAACGCTGGACTGAGCTTCTAAAACAAACCAATTAAAATATCCAAACATTCTTTTTCTCATCCTCATGAACCCATTCTACTTTCATATAGGGGCACCAGGTTTTACTTCATCGAGAGAGATGCGCTAAGAGAGATGCCACCATGAAATAAAGAGTTGTTACGTGAAGTGCGCTGGATTAATTACAACAGGGATCCAAAACCCCAAAGACTCGCAGAGAAATGGGGTACTGTAGTGCAATACCACTCCCTGTGTCAGAACACTGCACTGAATGAATCTTCACTGATGCGCTAGAATACTTTCCACTACCTGTAAATAGTTTTTTTTGGGTTATTTAATCGTATTATAGTGAATGTATTTAATTTTGTAATAATTATTTATGAATCAAGGTCCACTTCATTTTCTATGAAAAGGAAGAATCGAAAAAGGAATGTGTCTGTGTTCTAATTTTTCACCCAAATATCCAACAAAGCCAAGAAAAAAAAAGCTGTTTACACTGTTGAGTGCTTTGGGCATCAGAGGACTGTATTCATTAGTTCCAACTGTAAAACTGCATTCATTCAAAGGAACAGCAGAGAGACAGTTAGACAATGGGGATTCATGTGTATATACTGTTTATTAATGTCAATATTTTGTCTTGTTTGAAACGATGTGTACAAATGGATTAAGAATATTAAGATATTGTTTATGCCTTAGAATGATTGTAGCATTCTATTTTAGTGAACGTGATGAAAACATTATCATAAATATTGTTTGTACAGTATATACATATCCTCTGCAAACACTGTGGTATCCTTAATCTTGGTAGTGCCTACCCTTCCAACAGGGGCATGTAGGGGATGTTATTTTTATTTTTTGTTTTTATGACATTATTTTTTTATATGATTTCAATCCAACAAGGCCTCCAAAGTTGGACAATGACACAGACATCATTCCTCACCACAGATATGAAAACAAGGAACAAGCATTCACCAATGCTTCCGTGATGAATTTCCTCATCTGCCAGAGGACCTAAAGGCCATTTGTAACCACTGTGTTGAACCTTGCTGTGTGTTGTGGCCTGATGGAGGCAGCTAGATTTTTTTGTACCCAAGTCAAGAGTACTTGAAGTTACTTTATTTAAGATATTGTGGAAAAAAGTATCATTCTTTTGTAGGAGCTTTATTTTTCACTAGTGTGTGGCACGGACCTATTAAAAGGATGTTTTTCGACGTAAAGACATGGACATTGTTATTCTTTGAAATGCCATTTTTCTGCATGTAATTCCAAGGTAGCGTTCAAAACAATACAGTATGCTTTAAAGTGAGATCCTATTATAAATTGTCCATAGGTATGAATGTGAGTGTGACCCAATTTGCCCTGCGATTGGCTGGCGACCAGTCCAGAGTGTACCCCACCTCTCGCCCGAAGTAAGTTGGGATAGGCTCCAGCATACCCTGAGGATGAGCGGCAGAGAAAATGGGTGGATTGACAGTTGGAAAAGCTGCCACAGTCAGAACACGCCCCCGACTGGCAACATTGGGTGCAGTGCAGGATGTAAGCTTGTTTGTGTTTACTGTAGCCGGTAATGAAGGGGTCAAATTATTCTGGGGATTCATTTGAGTTTTAAAATTACTGATCGATAAGTATCGTACGTCTTGTTATGATAACGGAGAGGCGCAACTAATGGTTTCAAGACTTACATAAGTAACGCAACTCAACTGGTGTGACGTCACGACCTGCTGGGAAACCGGAAGTAAACAAAGGCGCTGTTAGTAGAAACCTCGAAGAAAAAGGTATGGTCTCTGGCATATCTGTCTTTTGACGCTGTTACATGTAGTACAGCTCTTATTGACTGTACTATGTTACCATAAAAGCTGTCGTGGAGACGAATATTAGTTTAGTAATGAGCTATTAGTAGAGGAAGCGCAAGTTAGCTTGTGTGTATCGGTAGCTTCCGTTATTTCATGTGTCGCAAGCCTGCTCAGCTGCGTAAATAAGGTTCTGATATTTGTTTCTTAGGCTTTATATTTATTAAACATTCACCACACCGAGTCACCTGCTGTATACCTTAAAGATTCGTAATAGAGAGTTGCTTAGTAGCTTCTGATAACCAGACGTAATTTCTGACGAAATGGTATGACGAAATTTGGGACACAGTAAATCACATGTTTTTTTGAGTGCATTTCATTGAAAGAACACAATTTAATGGAAATGTTTTTATTATTTTTAATTTAAACGCAGAATTTTCAACAGTGCCGAGCTCAAAGGGTGGCCAGTTGTTAACCACTTTGTTGGCCATGGTGTTGACCGCCACCAGGGGGCGCTTCACCGTATAAACTATTCATTTTCTACTGCTTATCCTCACGAGGGTCCAGGTTGTGCTGGAGCCTATCCCAGCTGTCCTCTGGCGAGAGGCGGGGTACACACTGGACTGGTCGCCAGCCAATCGCAGGGCACATATAGACAAACAACCATTCACACTCACATTCATGTCCAATGTTGTCTATTAGCAATATTTGTGACAGGAAAGCGATGGACTATATAGGGTGATTCAGACACATTTTTGTTGATTGTAGATATTTTTTTATTACCGATACCGATTGTATTGTTCTTATTGTCTTATTTACCATTTTCTACTGTCATGTAGGACCAGCTCTCGAAATGGTGTCTCTCATTTGCACTTTACAAGACCACCGAGATGACGTCAACTGGTGTGCCTTCTCAGCAAAACTGTTGGCCACATGTTCCGGGGACAAGACTGTTCGACTGTACAACACTAGAGACTTCTCTGAGCTGTCTTTCTCACCGCTGGAAGGACACGGTTATAGTGTCCACTGCTGCTGCTTCAGTCCTTGCGGACAGTTCCTGGCCTCTTGTTCAACTGATGCCACAACAATGGTCTGGTCCATGGCCACAGGAGAGATTGAGGGGGTCCTGGAGCATCCTGGTCGCAGCCCTGTCAGGATCTGTGCATTCTCTCCTGACTCCACCCACTTGGTTTCTGGCGCATCAGATGGTTCTTTGGCTCTGTGGGATTTCCCCTCCAAGCAGCTTCGCGGGTAATGTCCTAGCTTCATAATAATATCAGAGCATACCTCTGTGAATGTTCTGGACTCCTGTTTCTCTGTCAGTGCGGTACTAAGCCTGCAGTTGTGTCATAATGGGAAACTTTGTGGATGTAGAGCAACCCCATCATTGACATCAAGATGGTTGCAGTCATGTAGTGCACTCCATTTTGCCTTGTTTTTTTCATGAGGCATATCTTTAAGCACTTAATGGATATCTGATCAATACAGTTATTGTGAACATCCTGACATTAGTTGTATTTTCTTGTATAGGGGAAGAAATTAAGAAATGTAATCTGCTTCTGGTTGTGTGTGTTTTGTAAAGGACCAGCTGTGTGAGTGACACAACAATGGTGGCGTGTTCGTTCAGCCCCTGCAGTCAGGTGTTTGTCACTGGCTCTACCTACGGAGACCTCCGTGTGTGGGACCTGCATATGAACCAGTGCCATGCAGAGAAGAATGCCCATGACCTTGGTGTCACCTGCTGCACCTTTGCTCCCAACATCCTTAGCGGTAAGAGACAAAATATGCATCATGGACTGTCAATAACATTTCTTACTGGTCACATTGGGTTACATGTGTTCTTAAATGCAAATACAAATAAAACCTACTATGAAAGTTCTGGACTGTTCATACCTACGTCCGTTTGAGAACCAAATTTCTGAAACTACATATAAGCAACTCATGTTTTGCATCTGATGGGGTTGGTGCGAGTTAAAATGTAATAACTGTTTGATATATTGTATTGCAGACAGCCAAGTTGTGCAGTTCCATTTGGCATCCTGTGGACAGGACAATCATGTGAAGATCTGGTCAATAAATAAGATGAGTTCTGGAGGTAAGTTTGTAGGCCAGGCAAAGCTGGAGGAGAAAAACATTCACACCAGTAGAATCCACATTTGTACTGGTATGAGAAGTTATAGATGCCTCACAAGTCTTCCCTCTTATAGCCTTTAGGGTGCAACTCTTGCACACATTAACAGGCCATTCGGCTCCAGTCCTCACCTGTGCGTACTCTTCAGATGGTCAGCTGCTTGTTTCGGGGTAAGAAGTCACAAGAGCATTCAAATCATGATTGGACCTTTTTAAAGTTATCTTGTCTTGGACATCTTTAGAGAGCTGGATGGCGGTTTTATCATTTACAGTAGAAGGTTTGAGGGAAAGTACTGAAGTATGACCACTAGGGGGTGACATGGATCAGTCCATTTCTAATATTTATTAGGGCTGGCCGATATGGCTGTTTGCATATGTCACAATATTTTTGGGACGTATCACAATATGCATAATATAAAATTTAAAATCAACAGAGTCTTATATACCTTAATCAATATAATGAAATACACTTGTCTCATATTGTAGAGTACATTTATTTACTGGCTAACCCATCTAATGGCCTTTGTACACATTGCTACTAAATCTAACACTTGTGCTTGTCATTAAGGAAGATGTAGTCACCCATGCAATTCCAACTCCATATTTAGACATTTTTTTCACGCTAGTTTTTTGTTTACACAGTTAAATGGCAAATGGCGCTTTTATTTTGGCCGGTAGTGTGTCCTCTGTGTGAGGGAATTGGGTAAAAGAATTAACTCTAATATTTATTTATGTATATATTTGCAGCTCTGTGGACAAAACGGTGACAGTATATGACGCAGTGAGTTTCTACTGCAATACCGTATCTATGTTCAACTTCTATATGGTACCACTCGCATTTCGTGTTTTTCATAATGTTTTTTTTTTCATGTTACAGAAAAATGCTGTGTTACTTTACACATTGAATCAACATGAGAGGTAGGTCTTCTGTAGCTGAAGGTGCACTTCTACAAGCCATTCACTGTTTGCAACCCAGCTTCGCCTTTTGTATACATTCTTAAATATTTCCCATAAAAATGTACAAATTCAGATTTGTAATATTTGGAGTTGGTTTGTGTGATTTTGTGCATTTGTGAGGTCAGAAGTTACTGACACCAGGTTTTTCCACACCCAAACTGTTGCAACAGGTACGTGACTGCGTGTTCCTTCTCTCCAACTTCACCACTAATTGCCACTGGATCCATGGACAAGACGGTCAACATATGGAAAGTGGAAGATGGATGCAGTGGCCACAGTGAGATGGATTCGTACACATAATTCACCATATAAAATGTATATTAATGATAATAGTATGAATAATATTTTTGTATTACCTGCTTGACTGTACCCCAGCTGGGAAGGCGCTGCCTGGTAAGTTTTACACGCTACAAATAACACTTTTTTTCAAGCTGATCTTCTTGTGCAGTCATTTTTTGCTGTTTTTTTCTTCTTTTCTGCCTTCCAGGACAGTCTTCTCTGACATCATGTCAAGGTAGGACGCTACTTTTGGTGAAATAGTGAAATCAAATCACATCAGTTCACAGAAAAGGCGCCTACTTCACACTTTCACAAACTTCCCCAATGATTTTTATATATACATTGTATGACAAAGTTGTGACTCCTTGCTAGGTTTTGATCTGTCTGCACATGTACAATCTCCATATCCGCCTTTATGTTTCCGTCCTTTGTCAATGAGAATGTCAATGAAAGCTCTCAAGATGAATCCATAAAGTGACCCAGCTACTTAGCTGCAGCTCTTGGATCAATAGTCGGCAGGCTTCCAAGATAACATTTGGCCTTTTTTAATAAAAAGACATTTTAAAAAAAAGCAGCTGTCAAAGACCCACCATCTTGCCCTGGCTTGTCCCCTCAGCGTCCACGTCAACAGGCCGGTCCAAGCTGCTGGTCAGTGATTGGTCAGAGGAGGACGTGTCTATGTGGCTGCTGGAGGAGGGGCTGGAGGCTTTGGTGGACACGTTCAAGACCAACAACATTGACGGGATGGAGCTGCTCAGTCTCAACAAGGAAATGCTGGCGTCTGAACTGCACATAGGTGAGGAGGACTTCCTGCTCTGCTGAGTCAATACACAAGTATCCAAAATGTAAGGCAGCCCTCAGGGAGAGCCTATAAACATTTATCATTCATAAAATCCATAAGCGAATATATTACAAAGTATATAATATGAATAGTTTGAAATATCAATATTTTATCACAGGCCCAATTGGGAGTGATGCCAGCTCCCAGCATGCATAGTGGCACTTTGTAAAAAGCTGCTGAAGTTATGTTTACAGTTAAGATAGCTGTTTGTTATTCCTCATAGTAGTAGTTGCCCTACAGTATGTGTGTTTACTTACTTGTTACATGTTGTGCTGTCATTTTGTATTAGCACTGCAATTGTATGTGGTTAATATTGATAATGTCACTGTTGGTTCAGTGTTGGTGTTGCAAGTAATATTGAACTTGTGCATACTTTGCGGGCTGCATTTACATTACGTATGACACGGTGGGCCGCAAATGTGCTCATGATTGGATCCTAGGAAAGAAAATTTAAACAACAAAATATCAATTTGTTGCTACTGGGGGTTGTCAAATGGTTACAGTTTATAGTCACCTTAATCATGAGGACACTGAATTAACTTTGATTAATTGTGATGAGGGCGGCACGGCGGTCTAGTGGTTAGCGCGCAGACCTCACAGTTCCACCCTCGGCCATCTCTGTGTGGAGTTTGCATGTTCTCCCCGTGCATGCGTGGGTTTTCTCCAGGTACTCCGGTTTCCTCCCACATTCCAAAAACATGCTAGGTTAATTGGCGACTCCAAATTGTCCATAGGTATGAATGTGAGTGTGAATGGTTGTTTGTCTATATGTGCCCTGTGATTGGCTGGCGACCAGTCCAGGGTGTACCCCGCCACTCGCCCGAAAACAGCTGGGATAGGCTCCAGCACCCCCGCGACCCTTGTGAGGAAAAAGCGGTAGAAAATAAATGAATGAATGATTGTGATGAATGTCCATTGTGTTTCAATATATTGCTTGATGGCGTCCTGTAGGATTTTGAGTCTAATTGTGTTTTGAATGAAATGAATTAACGACCATTTTGATACTGGTAAACATTTTGTAGCAAAATCCTACTAAGAATGGCTATCATTATGAATAAGAATCCTGATTGACATATGAAACAGTGTAAACATGAAGTTGGATGCTCCTTGATGGAGGTTAAAAAAGGAGGATTACATGGAGTCCTGTCTTGACTATGAATGTCAACCTAATTACGCTCCAAGTTGAAGATAAGGTAACTTGGAGGTTAATGTGGGTTTTACTCAGCAAGATGATGAGGCTGCACTGAGAAAGCTTTGAGGCTGAATTCAGCACTTCGGACCCTAATCTGGAGCACTCTGCTTATGTAACTCAATCCCAAAAGTGCTATTTCCCACGAGCTCTTATCATTAGTCCCAGTCAGCCTGAAGCCATGCTTTAGGAAATGTCGGCTTATCAGATTTTTTGTATTTGTTGTCAATTGCTTGTTGTACTGTCACCCCACAGTCACGGTGCCAGGAAGTCCTTTTATGCAGCACCCAAGCCCATGAACTAAGCATGCAAGAGAATGCAATAAATGATATGGCAAAGGCTCCTTTTTTCCTTCCATCAAAGGTGTGATGACTGACAAGCCCTGTACACATGAGAAGCAAATGTTCCAAATCCTGATCCTGACCTTGTTCTTGTCTGCTGTTAGTTGGCACTCCATGTTGTTCCACGCTGTGGAACATGACATAGTGATGTGTATGTGTGTGCAGAATCAGCGGGGATGCGCAGCAAAGTCCTGAGAAAAGTAGAGGAACTGAGGAGTGAGTCGGCATCTTCTGGTGTTCCTGATGAGTTCCTGTGTCCAATCACCAGGGAACTGATGAGAGAACCGGTCCTCGCCGCCGGTGAGAAACATAACATGACACAACATCATCCTGTGTGGAGCCATGATATTCAGTGTATTGTACACACATGCAAACAGATGGATACTCCTATGAAAGGGAGGCCATCACCATGTGGATCAGCACCAAGAACCGCTCCAGCCCCATGACCAACCTCCCCTTACTGACGACTCTTCTCACCCCCAATCACACCCTCAAGATGGCCATTGCTCGTTGGCGGATGAGCCAATAGCAGCCTCCGCCACTGCTGTCACCACGGTGACAAGAAGCCCTCATTTCAGGTACACAAATATCTTCTTTAGAGATTTGGATTTCAACAAAATCTGTTCAACTCATTGCCTTTCAGTTCTGCTTTACTCTGTGTAATATCGATTTATAATGTTCAATTATGTGTCACAATTTTTCATATTTTTCATACGCAACTTATTGTTATTAGCGTCAAGATGTTTTGTGTGGGCCACTTTAAATAGACTGTCATTGAGGATGTGCTCGGCGAGCTGCCAAGCAGAACATTAACAGACAAGATGGCATTTTCCGCTCTTTGTTGAGTTCCAAGGTGGACACATATTATCATATTTCAGATCGCCCTCAACTTTCAATGTGACTTTGACATGTTTCTGCATTCTTTTCTAATGACCAGCAGGGGGCCGTACAGAAGTCTGAGAAAAAAATGTCTTTCTAAATAATTGGTCTTAAAGGGGACCTATTATGCTTGTCCACTTTCCTGACCTATAAATGTAGTTAGAATGTTGTATTCTCGTGTTAAACGATGCCAATGTTTCAGATAATGAGGTTTGCGCATTTGGAAGTGACCCCTGAAAGAAGTTTGGGATGGCTCAAAACTCTCAGTTTCAGACCGTTTTTTTCTAACACTGGCTCTCTGTGACATCAGAGTGCCAGGTTTCCTTATATGGGCGTCCGCTGTAGCCCAAGCTGCTCTTTGCCCTCCACCAAGCTCTTCTTCTCTGTTTACTGTGTCTCCCAAGAAGTGTTTTTCCAGGTGTAAGGGGAAGCTACATTTGTTTACAATTCAGAGGCAAAGATCAGGCAGAAGTGGTTGGAGTTCCTGATTCCCTACCAGCAAAAGAAAAATATTTCAATCTATCAACGGCATTCCACACTGGACTGTTTTGTGAACATGGGCCAGTATGGAGCTGGACTAGGCGACAAACGTTTCCAACATTACTTGGTCATGTCAAAGAGTCAGAAGAGCAAGCAGTAAGTAACAATTTATCAATGTCCTAACAAAAGCGGTTGTCTGAGTAGCATTATAGAGTGTGCATACAGTGACGTGCAAATTACTAGCTTACAGAGTCTGGCATTTCTAGTTGTCAATTCCCACTACAATGAATGGGTTTACCTAAGTTTTTTTTAAACACTGGTAGTCCCGCAAAAAACATGTAATGACCACATTACACGATACTGATCTACTAAAATGAAGTAACCTCTTTTCTTGAGAAGCTTTGGACTGTCCAGTCTCAACTTATAGATCAGATTCAATATCTAACACATATGGCTGTATGTTAAATGCGGATATTTTAAAAAGATAAATCCCTGTTTACTATCAACTCCTATACTGTTGGGTTCGGGAGCTATCCGGAAGCCCTCGTGAGCACTTGGAAGTGTGACCAACCACAGGCCGTTTTCATGGGAAGCATGCAATCCAAAGAAATACAGTTGGAATAGGTGCAGATTCTGGAAGATCTATAAAGCTTTCTGTGCTGGTTATTGTGTGTAGCTTCTCTACAGGAGTCCACAACTCAATACAAATGGCTGAAAAAATGATCATAATAGGTCCCCTTTAACTCAGGACATCACTGTTATGTTTTAAAGTAATTACAGTGCAATACAAGGTAAAGATCACATTGCATGTAGTCACTCGCGTAGTAGCTCATGTTAGCTATCATTGAATGTATAGCTTATCATAAACACACAATTACAAATTGGCAGTCGCTTCTCTGGGACTGCTTCTCTGTGTGTGTGTGTGTGTGTGTGTGTGTGTGTGTGTGTGTACGCACCCACCCCACAGTCATGTATGTGAATACCAGACAGCAGTGTGTGGTAGCCATGACATTTTCTGTCACAGTCAAACAACATATCAGAACCAGTATGTCAGTAGTGACAAAGTGACGTTTTAAAACCACTGCAAACTACAATCACAATAATAAACATTGTTGTGTTCATAGAAAAATTACATAATAGTACAGCATGTAACCAGCATTTAGCACCTTGCATTATGGTAGTTTGGACCCATTTGTGTATGAATAATACACATGGTGTTGAGGTGATGGAGGTCTCTTGTACAATTTAAAAGACTTGCTTTATTGGTCATGGCTTTAATGTCAAGAGGCGTTTCCTCTAATTCCTATCATTTCTATACATTGTAACACTTTTTCAAATGATATGCTGTACTGTGAAAGAAACATAAATACTGAGTCATCCACCATTATTTTATTGTACCACAAGGTGGCCACATTCTGTAATCCATAGCATGGAAAGCGTTTATGACAACGATGGACATATTGTTATAATTCTACTGTATGATGTCCGTTTAATTTTGGACTCCTTGTGTTCAGTAAAACCAATAAACACTTCATACATCTCCTGCTATGCAAAAATAAATAACATATACAGTGATTATTATTATTATATTAAAGCAACCCAATATAGACAATAAGGTTTTAACGTTATCATCTACATTTGTTCATCTCAGAAGAGAAAAAAAGAGCACACCATTTTTAAAAGGCTGTATGTTGACAAAGAACCACTTACAAGGGAATATATATCATCTGCAAATATAGTGTACATTGTACAAATATAAATGTTTATTTTTTTAAAAGACACTTGACAATCGAAATGGTCTTATCCTGCAACTAGTGTGAGGTTGTCGATATTATTCGTGCACAAAGCTTTCTCAGACTAGAATTTTTGATATAAGGAATACAATTCAGACAATGTACTACTTGGTTTAAAACTACTTAAGGTATGTGTGGTATTTCTGGAATACACAAGTGTGTTAGCTGTAAACATGTAAGCAGAAGCAGACGAGCCCGTTATTGGACCACTGATTCTAGATTGCAAATGCGATGCAGCAGCAGAACTCCACACACAGGTTCACAGGTTCAAGAGCCCTGCTACCTTGCACGGGACTTGGGTTCTGTTTTTGTGCTTGGACCAACTATTCAGACATTTGACTCGATAAATGAGCGCTTGGGCTTGATGGGCGCCATGTGCAGTGTTGGGTTGTCTCTGGTCAGGCTGGTCTGCCTGTGCCTTCCGTCCGGAAATCGTAACTGGGACGACATGGCGGCTCTCACCTCTCGCTGGTGGAGCCGCTCCCCGAAGTCACTGCTCTGCTGCTGACCGCTGGCGTGATTTCCAGACAGCGTGTCCTGGAAGGAAGAGCGCTTGTACTCATTGTTCAAACCTTGGAACTCCAAGACAGACATGCTGAAACTTTCCATGCCTCCTCCTCCTCCTCCTTGGCCCTGCCGCCCAAAGCTCGGGGTCTGCTGGCTGTGCACCCGCACTGCTTTGTCCGTGACCCCCATGAAGGGCCGCGGCTTCATCTCTGCCTTAGACTTGAAGCTGCCGCTGCTTTTAATGGGGCACGGCGGGTCCAGGACCTGTTGCTTTCCATTGTCTGAGAGGTTCCCACTGGAAGCCTGGCTGGAGCTGGAACCCCTAGAACCAGCTGTTCCTGCTCCACTAGCCTCCCTCCTGACTTCCACAGCAAGTGCCAGGCCATCCAGAGCCACAGAGTGGGTGGCGAGTCTGTCAGAACCCCTGGAAAAGCTGGATGAACGGGGCTGGTACATATGAAGAGGGCCCGGCGGCGAGGAGCTGTTTGGGGACATGGGGTGGTAGTGCTCTGTGGGACTGAGCCCGGAATGTTCTGTGGCTGATCCAGTGCTGATGTCAAGGCCCAGCACAGGTGCAGGCCTCAGGGAGGTGGAGATGTGTCGCCCTGGCAGAGGACTGGACGGTCCACAAAGAGACAGAGGTCTGCCCACCACCCTGTTCCCTGACTGGAGGGAGTGGCAATGGTGATGTGTCCTGCTGCCCTGGTTTGGAGTATGCCTGTGGACAGCAGGAACCGGCTCAGGCAAGTCCATGAAGAGTGGGTTCTGGACATAATCCTCTTGAGGAAAACATGGCGCCTGATCTGCTAACCCAAAAGCCATGCCACCAGGGAGGGTTCTGTTTGGACCATATGGATTCAGAGGCCAAAATTCCGAGCCGCATTGCAGATTCACCTCGTCTTCATCCTCCTTGTCGTGGTCTTGCTGTGGACAAGGGTTCTCCTCTGGGATGGGTCTCTCCAGACTTCCCTGTGAATACATGTCTGCCTCGTCCTCAGTGGCGTGATGATGATGATGATGGTGGCTGAGAGGATCTCTGCTGTACGTCTGTGATGCGTTACTGCTGCTGTTGCTGGACATCCGCTGATGGTGTTTGCATTCCTCCTCCACTCGCACCAGCAGGCGTCGGATCTCACGGTTGGACGGGGAGAGTCGTGATGCTTCATGGAGGTCCGCCAGCGCCTCAGCAAAATGCCTTGGAAGGACAATGGAATGTACTTTTCATTCTCCGACCTCTGCGCTTTGGTTCTACGGATGACACGTGAACTCTCGTACCTGCTGCTCCTCTTGGCTCGTGCTCTGGCATAGTAGGCCTCATAAGACCGAGGCTTCAGGTCCAGGGCTTTTGTTGCAAACTCCTCAGCGATGCCAAAGTCCTGAGTTTTTACACCAAAAAAACAGTTTAGCATTTAAACTTCAAGTGTTTCCGGCTTTAGAGTATTGCCTGGTACTAAAAATAGACGGTGTAGACATTGAAAGGGTAAACGAAAATACATTTCTGGGGATCACAATAGATGAAAATATGAGATGGAAACCTCATATTACAAATATACAACATAAGGTGGCCAGAAATATTTCAATATTGAACAAAGCAAAACTTGTTCTCAATCAGAAATCACTCCACACTCTTTATTGCTCTCTGGTTCTACCATATCTTACTTATTGTGTGGAAATATGGGCTAATAACTATAAAAGCAATCTTCACTCGCTAAATGTACTGCAAAAAAGGTCAGTAAGGATAATTCATAATGCCGCCTACAGAGAACATACTAACTCCTTATTTCTAAAATCACAAATACTTCAACTTGCTGATATAGTTACAGCTAAAATAATGCATAAGGCTAAAAACAACCAATTACCTAAAAATGTCATCCAATACTTCTCTACAAGAGAGGAGAAATATGATCTCAGGGAAGAACTACATTTGAAACACTTCTATGCTAGGACTACGTTAAAAAGCCATAGCATTTCAGTATGTGGAATCAAACTATGGAATGGATTGAGTAAGGAACTCAAACAATGCACAACGATGAGCCAATTCAAGAAACAATACAAGCAGTTGATGTTTGCTAAATACAAGGATGAAGAGTCTTGAACCAGTCATGATGTGCTATATATATCACTATATTGATACTTACTATGGTACCCATTATGTCATTGGATGCTCATATCACCTTGTACTTCTGAACGAGGTACATTATTTAAAAAAACAACAACCCTTAAACTGTATTTTGGAAAGCAGGAAGTGAACAAATGTAACAGTTACTGATTGTAAAAGTACCAGATGGAGGGGTAGGATTTAATAAGCTTTGCTTCTTCCTACTCCTTTTGGACATGTGGAACTGTGAACTGATTATGTGATGCACTCAATTGTAATCTGATGCATGTTCAAATGAAATAAAACCATTACCATTACCAATGCTGATAGATATAGATATTGATATATACAGGATCATGGGCACCATCTGCGTCTAATAAACATGACTTACGTTGGTTTTCCTTCGGCAGCGGGATAGGTTGAGATAGAGAGATACTCGCAAGTCTTTGAGCCCCTTTAGCTCCTCCCCTTGACCTTCTCGAGGCAGCTTCCTCAGAGCATACTGGTAGCGTTGGCCAGCCTCCTTCATACGTCCCTTCTAGAAGTAAGAGAGCGGAATAGTGTATAAACAGGAATACTACCACTATTGAAGACGTATACCATCAAAGTACCTTGTAAAGCAGGTTTCCTTCCTCCATGAGCTTCTGCAGCAGGATGAGGAGGATATCTGGTTTGGTGGAAGCCATCGCCCAGGTGGCGTGACCTGAAGGTTGCACATATTTATCAGTCTCTTGTCTATTCTTGTTGTCTCTTGAACTTGCATTAGGCATGTACCTGATCTATCGTGTGGAGCTGTTCTGTAGCCTGATGGTTGATGAAGGAGCCCATCCGCGGATAGAGAGAAGTGAGATAGTCACAAAAGTGTTGGATGGATCAGTTTTAAAGTGCTTATGGAATAAAACGTGTGGTGGTCTGGTGCATGTACCCATCTTGGAGCCTTTCTTTAGCAGCGAGGCCACCAGGGACGGATTCTGGCAGCCTAGCGTGTGCTCTGCTGCCCTACTTCCGTTGTTGTCCGTCCTCTCCAGCACCGCACCGTGTTCTAGCAGATAGTGAACCTAGCGATGCAAAGGAATAGAACAGCAGAGGAGGAGTCATTTCCTGATCAGTTTATCCTCGTCAGTCTTCATCTCATCTATTGATCTATAATGTGGATTGCTACTATATACAGCAAGGGTCTCAAACACGCGGCCCGCGGGACACTAGTTTGAGGCCCCCGCCTTGATATGAAAGTTTAATGTTAGTGCGGCCCGTGCAAGTTTGATATGGATGCTGTATGGTATCATGTACCCAGAAAAAATTATTACGTTTGATTAATGTTCATGTTAAAGGTTAAATAACTTAACAGTTATCTTCCCTATCCGTGTGGAAGTGGTAAGTTTTTGGCTCTTTAAGTTTAAAGGAACTTGAAGGCTACCGTTTAGGTCGCTAGTTCTCTAGTTTGCGAGTTATCATGTGTCTCAAGACCCTGCAGTTGCGCAATTTGTTGTAAATAAAAAGAGTATAAATGTGACTATAGTCGTGTTTTGTCATGTCTACAGGGCTCTAATAATGCTTTGTTCATTTTAATCTGAAAAAAATAATTTGTCTACCCACCAACTATATGTGGTTTCTTAAGTTTTTATTATTTGCCGTTTTATTATTATTATTATATCTATCTATTACTGATTGATTGACTTTCTTTATTCTTGATTTGTTTATTTTTCATCTTATTTTGTGCAGAAAAATAAAAAGTAAGATATTTGAGAACAGTGGAATGTTTTATCAGAGCTTTTATTGTAGAAAATCGGAACCAAAGCACTGAAAAAGTTTGTATATTTTTCTGTTTTTAATAAATGCGTTTTTTTTTTTTTTGGAAAACCTGATGCGGCCCTGATATACAGTATATATAATCTATAAACTCAAATAGGCAATTTCTTCCACAAAAAAAAAAACTCATTCACTCTGTTAGTGGTAATTTTTTAGTGTTTGTTTTTACTGATAATATTATTTTCATCAACGATTGATATTTTCACACTTTCACCATATTTGTGTCCTGCCTGATCCAAATGTCTGTTTGGCTATGGAAGTACTGGCGTGCTTCACCAGCCAATCTGTGCAAAAGATTTGCAGTAAGGCGAACACAAGTTAATGATTGTAAGTCATTTCTGGAATTACGATAGGTAAGCAGTTTATGTAGACATTATTATGTAGGCCTTTTAGAGCAGGGGTAGGGAACCTATGGCTGTTTTGATGACTGCATGTGGCTCCCAGACATTAGTTAACACCATAACATTTGTTTGCTTTCTTCTTATGCTGACATTTTAAAGTAAAACAGAAAGCACAGTGTTAAAAATATAACATTTTCCAATGCTTTTTAATCCATCCACCAATTTGCTTTACAATGCGGGTTGCCATAGCCAATGCCAGCTGTCTTCCCATATTCACCGGGTCAGACACTAAAACTCGATTATTATTGGAAAATGGGGTAGCCTCCCGGGGTCCTCGCTCCTTTAATCAAATAGTCAGCTAGTTAATTCTGCTGAGCAAACCCTTTTGATGAAGAAGATTGCAAAAAGAAAAAAAAAAGAGTAAAGTACAAAAACCATGCAACCAGAAGTCAACAAAATGGGATTGTTTGTCTTGGCGCATGCACCAACCTTTGAAGTAGATCAGGGGTCTCAAACTTGCGGGCCAAATGCGGCCCGTGAGACGCTAGTTTGAGGCCCCCACCTTGATACCAAAGTTTAATGTTGAAATGACAGCTTAAAGCTGTGTGCACATCGGACACAATTAACATGATTTTGCCCCGCCCATACTGTTACCCTACCCAGGGGTCGGGAACCTTTTTGGCTAAGAGAGCCATGAAGGCCAGATATTTTAAAATGTGTATCTGTGAGAGCCATATACATTTTTTTTAAACATTGAATGCAATAAAATGTGTGCATTTTTATGTAAGACCAACAGTTTTAGATAATGGGCTCTAATTACGTAGACCAGGCACACTACCCCACGCCAATGGGGTGTGGCCAGCACACTTTCGTGAGCAGCGCAGTGTCTAATAATAAATCAAATACTTGTTGCCATTAATACAACTTCTGCTGCTGCATAATTTTGCACCGTACTCAGTATATTTCATTCTTTTGGCCATCTTTGCCAGAAGGCTTGGTTCTGCAGCTTTAGCTAGGTGACTATTTGACTAAAGGAGAAAAGTTTATATTTACATGTTGACATCTCAATGACCGAGGTAGACTACCGCATTACCCAGTAATAATCGAGTTTTGGTGTTTGACCTGGAAAATATCAGGAAAGATGGATATGGTCGGCCGTATTGCAGTAGAAAATAGAACGAATTAAAATGCATAAAAAATTTGTTGATTTTTAATATTATTTTTAACAGTCATTTCTGTGATGTTTACTTTAAAATGTTAGCAAAAATAAATTTTTATTGTGGTAAGAAATGCTTGAGAGCCAGATACAGTCATCAAAAGAGCCCTACCTGGCTCCCGAGCCATAGGTTCCCTACCTCTGCCCTACCCTGTTACCCTGCCCTGTTTTGCTTTGGATTAGCAATGAAGCTAAAGGCTTATGACGCTGGGTACAAATAAATGCAGGAAATGATTTGGAATAAAACGGAAAACACAAGTCAAGATAAAGCATCTCATCAAACATGTTGCTAAAGTTACGACGCTGCTCCCAGATGGAACTGAGTACGATGCTAACTTGCTAATTGGGTAAAATTATTAAGTTTCATTAATGTTTATGTTAAAGGTTAAATAACTGTTAATACTGTACATTTGAATCTGAAAAAAATTATTTCTCTACCAACTGTACTTATTTATTACTGATTGATTTATTGTCTTTATTCTTAATTTGTTTATTTATTTTTTTAATCTTATTTTGTGTATAGAAAAATAAAAATTAAGATATTTGAGAACAGTGGAATGTTTTATCAGATATTTTGGTGTGGAAAACCAGAACCAAAGAACTGAAAAAGTGTAGGCTACAGCAGAAGCAAAAGCATTGAAGCATTTTTTCCAGTTTTTAATAAATGCGTTTTTTGTTTTTTTTTAAACCTGATTCGGCCCAGCTTCACCCAGAACCTAGCTCCGGTGGCCCCCAGGTAAATTGAGTTTGAGACCCCTGAAGTAAATATGAAGGGCCATAACTGCCCTTTCCATCAAGGTAGTCTTAACAAGAGGTTTAAGAGTGTAATTTCATTTACTAAAATTGATTCATAAATTAAAGCGACAGAAAGGCATTTTCAAATAATCCGCCCATATGACCTTTCTATAAATGATTTGTTTTTGTATGAAACTCTACCAAAGCCTAACAACAACAGGCTTAATATATGCATGAAGGTTGTTTTGCTTCAACATAAATCTAATAAAGTCTCTAATAATCTCATCATAGGCTAAAGATAGAATCTTTGCACAAATTCTATGGCTTGATGAATCTAAGAATGTTTTAGGTCAGGGGCCTCAAACGAGTCATGTATCATGTACCCAGAAAAAATTATTACGTTTGATTAATGTTCATGTTAAAGGTTAAATAACTGTTAATAGTTATCCTCCCTATCCGTGTGGAAGTGGTAAGTTTTTGGCTTTTTAAGTTTAAAGGAAATAACTTGAAGGCTACCGTTTAGGTCGCTAGCTCTCGAGTTAGCATGTGTCTCAAGACCCTGCAGTTGCGCAATATGTTGTAAATAAAAAGAGTATAAATGTGACTATAGTCATGTTTTGTCATGTCTACAGGGCTCTAATAATGCTTTAATTTTAATTTGAAAAAATAATTTGTCTACCCACCAACTACAAGTTTTTATTATTATATTTATTTATTACGGATTGATTTTCTTTATTCTTGATTTGTTTATTTATTTTTCATCTTATTTTGTGTAGAAAAATAAAAAGTAAGATATTTGAGAACAGTGGAATGTTTTATCGGAGCTTTAGTTATATTTAAGTTTATTCATTTTTCTGTTTTTAATAAATGCGTTTTTTTGGGGGGGAAAACCTGATGCGGCCCAGTCTCGCCCAGACCCTAGCTCCAGTGGCCCCCAAGTAAATTGAGTGTGAGACCCCTGTTTTAGGTAGAACATCTGCACAGCTGTTCTCCACTTACAGCAGGTGTTTGGTGTATACATTGTGTGTCCACCGTTTTTGACACTCACTGCATCAGCGTCCCCATTTAGAGCAGCAAGGTCGAGAGGAGTGCGTCCCTGCCTGTCAGCTTGGTTCAGGTCTGCACCGGCGTCCACCAGAGGCTGCAGCACACCCCTGTGACCTTTCATGCAGGCCCAGCTCAGCGCTGTCAGACCCTCGTGATCCACAGAAGATAGAGATGCACCTATATAAGACACCAAATGTTTAAACGTTCAGGTGTTCAGGTCAGTCTCTCACCTTTGGACAGTAGCAGCTCCACGGTGTTGACGTGGCCTTCAGAGGCGGCCAGCATCAGCGGCGTGCGCCCCTGCTTGTCGCTCACACTGATGTCTGCGTTGTGTTTCAGCAGCAACTCCGCTACCTGACACAGGAAGTAAAAATCAATATTTGCTTCAAGGTGATTGCTTGCGTGTTCTCACCTGTGTGTGCCCGTGTTTGACTGCGCTGAGCAGAGGAACCATTCCTCTGCGGTTTGGCACCTCCAGTCCGGCTCCTCGGTCCAGAAGGAGTGCGCACACCTCCGTCCTCCCTCTCCCTGAAGCTGCACTCAGCACTGAGAAAGAGAGTACAGATGAAACCAGGTGGAGTAGATGCTAACACAAAACAATCTCTGAGCATGAGTTGCACAGCCGTGTTTAATCCTCAGACAAAATGTTGCAGATTCCACCCATGATGTTAGCTAAAAGCACACGAGATAGATGTGATCCCAATGTGCACGCATGTGACTCGTCATCACCACCTGTGATAATAGCAGCGCTAGCACTCATTCAAATGTGAACATTTGAGAGGCTTCAAGCTCAGCACTATTGGACCAGAGAGGACTGCGTAATAGAATTACACTCTAATGGAGCTGGAAGCACAGATAGCACACACATCCTCCGACATGCTTTCAGGAAATGGACCTAACAGAATTTGCCAAGCAGTACTTCTGCATCCGTGATGAAGGTAAGAGTATTACGACTAAATAACAGATGCTACAAATGTACTGCATGTTCCACCTGATAAATGCACTGCGTCATTTGCCCTCAAAACAAAAAGATGACTACCATTGAATCCATAGTTGATAACAGAATGATGGACTCTTGATGAAACTAGAAAGACTAGCATTTTAATTTTGTACAGAACATAAATACTAAATACGATTCTTGCAATTTTTCAGCTATTTTTCAAATTTTGCGAGTCTTAAATAAGTGTTTATTCTGTCCGGAATAACATGGTATGAGCTATTTTAATCAATTGGACTTGTTGTGCATCCACTTGTAATACAGGTATGTTTTCATATCACACATACAGTAAGAATATGGAAGTGTGTGACAAGTAAAATGTTGTGAGTGATCGAAGAAAAATGCACCCGTTTCTCCCCAGAGAGAGTCGTGAGCATCCATCTGCACGGCCAGCTGTTCATCTTCCAAGTCCAGCAAGCTCTTTACCACCTGCAAAAAAAAAATAATTTAGTCTCCTGGATTGATGTTTTGCTGTGCATAGACAACACTTAAAGGGGACCTGTTATGATTTTTCCACTTTTCTGACCTATAAATGTAAGTAGAATGTTGTATCATGGTGTTAAACAATGGTTTACGTGTTTGGAAGTGAGCTCTGAAAGAGACTTGGATGGCTCAGAACGCTTGGTTTCAGAGGGCGTTCTAACACTGGCGATTTGTGATTGCCGTCACAGATTGCCGGGCTTCCTTATATGGACGTGTGCTGTAGGCCAGATACACTCTCTGCCCTACTCCGAGCTGCGCTTCTCTGTTTACGGTGTCAGCAGGAAGTGTTTCTTCGGGAAAGTTACATTTGTGACAATTCCTACCAAGGAAATCATCAGGCACAAGTGGTTGCCGTTCCTGATTCCCTACCAGCAAAAGAAAAATGGCATTCCACACTGGACTGTTTTGTGAACATGGGCCACTATGGAGCTGGACTAGCTGACAAACTTGCAGAAGCCCGACACTTTTCCAACATTACTTACAATGTCCTAACTGTTTATTTTGTAATGGAACATTATAGAGTGTAGCATTATAGAGTGTGCATACAGCAAGCCTATAGCGGGTGGGTCAGTGGGTAGTCCCGCAAAAAAATGTGTAATGACTACATTAGACATTACCGATGTTGTAGAAAATGCTAAAATGCTAAAAAGCTACTTACCATTGAAAATCACATTGAAGTAACCTCTTTTCTTGAGAAACTTCCGACTGTCTCTACTCCCGGATGGGATTCAGGATGCAACACATATGGCTGTATGTTAAAAGTTATTATCAACTCCTATAAAGTTGGGTTCGGCAGCTATCTGCACAAAACCGGAAGTCCTTCTGAGCACTTTTGAATGTGACCAATCACACAATAAATTAAAACACACCATTTTTGCAGGAAACACGACATCCAAAGAAATACAGCTGGAATAGGTGCAGAGGAACTGGAAAGCTTTCTGTGCTAGTTATTGTGTGTAGCTGCTCCATAGTAGACCACAACAAAATGAGCATAATAGGTCCCCTTTAACTATTAAAGCATAGCAAATGGCATGTGGTCAGTACGGTATTCCAGTATGGAGTTGTGTACCTGTGTGTGTCCTACACTGGCTGCAGCTGTCACCGCCTGTTGTAAAGCCAGATTTTTCCCAACCGTAGTCTCGTGTTCCTGTGGATCGGTGGGGTTCTCGGGGGCCCAATCCTGCCCCAACAAAATGTTGATGATCTCTGTGTGGCCCTTCAGTGCGGCATGGACCAGCGCACATTGGCCGTTCTTATCAGCATGGCCCACCTGGCGCACAGAGGGACACACAGACGCATTTACAGCGGCCCCGGCCAATGCTTCCAACACACTGGGCCCAGATGAGCCTATGAACCTGTGATTCCACATCCACATCCTCTCACTGAACACAATGTGACCGACCTTGGCCCCTTTCTTGCAGAGCAGGCTGACGACATCAGCGTGTCCTGCAGCAGCCGCCAAACACAGAGGCGCCATGCCGCTGTCGGTAGTCCCCTCTATTGGAGCGCCCATTTCCATTAACAAGGCGACCATCTCCGCATGTCCCAGGTGGGCATGGATTGCCAGGATGGGGGCGTGTCCTACCACCTCTGTACACCAGCTCACGTTAGCACCACCTAGCATCAACAGACGACTGACCTGCATGGTGTTAAGAGAAAGGGATCTTTCAGTACAAGACCCCTTGAAAACACAGTAAACCTCCTCTAAGCCAATAAAGCTTAAAAAAAAAACATCATTAAAAGAACATCATTTATTTCACATGAGAGTGTTTTTCATGTGTGAAATGTAGGTCACCTTGATGTTAGGTGTGTACAGATTCCTTAGGGAGGCCAGTGCAGCAGAGAGGCTGTCTGTGCTGCAGTTCACCCACATGGCCTGCAGGACGCTGGATGACACGCCTGTCTTCTTACTCAGACCCTTTGAAGACAAATTAAGGAAATGAATCAAGGTTGACATGGACATGGATTTTCAGATGACATTAAAATTTTTGTCACCTGCAGAACTTGTTTTTGTTGTACTTGTCGAGGAAGAAACCAGTTCATTTGTACTGCCAATTTCTCATGTATCCTTAAAAAACTCCGATCATTGGGATTACAATGGCTATTACAGTTTTTCCTCAATTGTTTAAACACATTTACTGAAAGGATGCCTCATATTGTCAGAACTCTACACACAAATCCAAAAATCACACACACATTTCTGAAAACCCCTCAATTCTCCTGCAAAATGAAACTTTCCATCCAAAACAGTCTTCATTCTTCTCAAAATGCTGTTTTGTCTCCAAATGACGCACACAAACCACTATATGAACAAACATTCATATGAACCAGTTGAACACTGATGTGCTCAGTGTAAAACACTGTGGTTACATCATATTCACCATGACTCGGGCATTTTTGTGTTCAGTGTGACTTGAGAATTGTTTTTTGGTTTTTTTTGTATTTTTTTGACACTCATTCTCACCTCTGGCTTTCCCTCTGATTTCAATGTTGGCGTCCATTGTTCTAAAACAGAGAAACTCACCTGTTGCCATTTTATGCTAAAGCTCTGATTGCAAATTGTAAAAATGTGTGACAGGTGTTTACCCATGTGATGAGTCCGTGTGAATAATAGGAATATTCATTTTACTGTTTTGAGTGGCATTGTGGTATTTGTGAAAACAAGAAGTTTACTTCATGAAAATTGTGCCAAAACTCAGAGAATTGTGTGTAGTGTTTTGAAAAAAAGTGTGTTGTGGATCTGCAGTCCGAGTGTAAAGCAGGAATTGTGCTTATAGTTTAGCAGACTTAGTTCATGGAGTTGGTGCATTGGTTATATGTTGTGGTCATTGGGTCTCAGGCATCACAGATTGTGTGTAAACAATCGAGAAAAACTGTAATGGTACATACACAATGTCTCATGTTTAGCCTTTGTGTGTGTGTGGGGGGGGGGTGCACTGTTGTTAATGAATGTCATCCAAAATAATATGTCTCTACCCGAATCTTTTAACCTTATGTACTTTGACATTCTGGCAGCTATCAGAATGTCCTTACTTTTTCGAGTTTTTAAAATGCTTTTTCCAAACATGAATAGCAAGGGTGCTCATTACGTCGATCACAAGCCCTGGTTTGGGTCCACCGTGTAAACGTCACTTTATAGGTGTCACTTTATAGGTGTCAATTTCAGCTGACACAAGTCAGCTGAAATTAATCGCTCTTGCTTCCCCGCAGCATTTCAAGCTAAACACAGAGATGCAACTCTCAGCTTTATTATTCTGATTGCGGATAAACTAACTCAGAGGTATATCTGTTATACCTGTAACAAAACTTTGGGCAAAAAGTATTGTTTGTTGGCTCCACTACAGAAATCACTACAGTCCACTGTGCGTCCTAATAAACACCATGTTGCTATTTTGACTGGAAGAACTCAGGTCAGTACTACTACAGTACAGTACTACACAAAATATTAAATAATTATAATTTTGGTATCAACTACTTTGATTATCTGTAAACTTTGAAAATGTGAATGTGAAATACTAATCACAATCATATTTCTAAGATTACCAGTATTTTATGTGTTTTATAGAAAGAAGTAGATTATTTTGACTTGGAACTTTGACCAAAATCTTGTCTTATTGAACCTTTTTGGCAGTCCAATCATATCATATGCATTTATGACATTGTGACATTTGTGATAACACACTGGATACCTTGAATATGTGAGCCTTGAGGATGTGATGTCCCAGTTCCATGGTCTGCTGACGGTTCAACTTCCCCTCCTGTCTGGAGAACATAAACGCCAGGAGAGCATGGCCGCTCCTGTGGGCATACATGTAGCATTAGTCGTGGGCGGCCAAGGCCATCAATGCCTTCTCTGCTGGCCTACATTTAAAACTTACATTTATTCCCATTCTTATTATCTTCACTTTGAAGTGTGTCTCTTGGCTGCTGTATGTGGAGGTTACATTTTTTGGCCAATCAGTTCTTAGTTCCTTGTGTTGCCATGTCAGTAGTGATGTTTTATGTCACTTAAAACACTATTCTTTCATTTCAGATTTGCCTGATAGAGCCAACTAGCTTGCCCACAATAATGCTATTATTCTCTGATTGGTTACTGTTGTCCTTTCATCCCATCCTAAAAGACTCAATCATTTACCCTTTAAAAAATAAACAAGGTACAGCCATCTTGGTCTCAGGTAATGGTCTCATGCTAATGAAAGTGATACCACCCAAACAATCATCGTCGGTGGAAGAGGCCCCACTCCATTGTATCCCAATGACGGTCATTTGACATCACAAAATTGATGTCCCATCTAGTCTTTGAGTATGAACTGATGAAGCCAGGTGAAACGTCTTCTACGACCACCAGTTGCGATAGATTCAATGCCCTGAGACTACTTATATAGTGTTATACACTTGGACATTTCTTGGAAAGCTGTATAGCCACGCAAATTCCACACTATTGCACAACTTGACTGGGGTGCACAGCTCTATTTGCATCACCTTGGGTCACAGAGGAAATCCGTGCTTTCTCCATCTGCTCTCCAGACCAGCCACTCTCTGAAGGAGGGATGACACAGCATGCGTGTGCCATCTCTCCGTCTCACCTGTACAAACACAAGCAATATGCTAATTAGAAGACATCTCAAACACATCTTTATTGTCATTAATGGTATATATTAGCTGTTATATATACGTATATATAGAGCTGGCAATAAATACAGATTCTTAAGCCTAAATATTTGCAGGAATCCATCCAGACATTTGAGAGTGTTTATGAGTCTTTGTCTTTCCATGCAGTGGTATCACGAGTCTCACCATGAATCCAGCCAGACTGTCTAATCTCTGCTGGAAGTCCTTCCACTCCAGCTCCCCCTTCACACTGCCCGCATTCAGCGCCCGGAACATTTGTTCATCTGTCAGTGGGTGCAACGACGCCAGGGCCACATTTAGTACCGGAAGCACTCGCTCAAAGACGTCCTTATCTGGGAAGCTCACGCGACACATCAGCAGGTACACCTAACACATGTTCACCAGTAAAAAATAACAGACTATTACAATTAAAACAAAATCATACCGATAACTCGCAGGTATTTAAGTACACCACTACACAAAGTCATCATATCATCATATGATAGTCATCATATTAACTTTTTTAAACGTGTGTGCACAGCACTTGCTCATCTACTGGCCTGCTTCATACTGTTGATTACGTAACATCTAAAAGCATCAGTCATTTGCTGTGAGCTATTTTAGTTTTCCTTTATAAATCTTTTATCCTTGATGATAGATTTGTGAAGTTAGTTTTTTTGGTGTGAAACATTTTGGAATGATGGTAGCCTCCTGTGTTTCTATGCAGTGCTTTAATGAAAACCGGGCATCATTTATCAACTGTTATTCAATTCTTACCAATACCAATATCTGGCATTTGTTAACCTACTTTTAACATACTGGATCCCAACATAAGTATTTTAGTACGTATGTATATTTGTTATTTATTTGAGTTAGTTATGTAACCATTACAATTGAATTTTTAAACCACTATACTACTACTACTTCTTCAATTATATTTAATTATGACCGTTTTATTATTATCATTACCTTTCTTCCTTTGTGCCAAATATGTGGCTCCTCCTTAATTTGACAGTAATAATAAAATTGTAAATTTGCAGCTTCTCCAACCTAAAAACATACAGGTCAGTGAGGCTCAGTGACATAGCCGACATCTCCCTCAGATGCCTGGCATGACTCAGGTCAGCAGTAAAGGATGGATAGAATGTGTTTGCAGTACTAATGTGGTCTAAGAGGCTTAAACAGATGTTTTTGGAGCACATGCAATGAGAACAACTCATCACTGACTGACCTCTGACAGAGACACTGGCACCACCAGGTAGTTTCCACCTTTCAGTGCCAGATGGCCTTTGTGGAACAGATCCAGGGTCAGCTGAAGGTAGAGGATGGAGCCGTGGCTGCGTGTTGTCAGGTGGCTGCTGAACTTGCTGAGGAGTAACGGGTCAGGGGTGGAGCCTGTGGGCGTGGTCACGTTGCCGGCAATTTGGGTGCTGCCGCTGACCCGATGGTGGATGTAGTCGCTCAGGTCGGCTCCAAGGTCGCTGCTGTCAGGCAGGATGTCCAGGGAGATGCCAGAGAAGGGGAGCAAAGTGGTAATTTCCTGCAAGAGTGAAACAAAGACAAATTATTGTTAATATCTTGTAAAGTGAGGTGTGGCATAGGCAACTCGACATTTAAATCATTCTCGGCAGGGTCCTTAAATCAGGACCCATTGCTCAGATGTCTCTGAGTCACACAGAGCCATGGGAAGCAGAACAGCAAATAGTGTGACAATGACTCAAGCAGCAGCATTGCTCACAGGCTTCTCTCAGATACACTTTTTCATCTCCTGTCTTGCCATCCGCAACAGCTCAATGCCGGCCAGAACCAACGAGGTCTCATCAAAACCATCAACTGCATGTTGGTGCAGCACAATCTCTTACAATGAGTGAAATATGCTGGTACACGAGCACCACTTGAGAATGTTGCAGGTGAAAGGAAGCCAAGGACAGGTAAACCGGGCTTCTCGTCATGATACTTGAGTATCTAATACCTGCTGACTTGAAATGCATCATCGTGAAAGTGACCCCCAAATGTTTTGAGTGTCTTCCAAAACACTAATTCAATTATATAACCGGCTGGCTGGTTGTCAAGCTCCGGGCTCACAACAGACTCGCAGTAGCGTTGACATCCATTCATGCTGTAATCCATGCAGCATTTGGAGTTTTGGCTTTGGCTTTTGACAGATGCATCTACTGTGTGCTGGGATTAGTGACCGGATTGAGAGAAGACGTCAGACTAAACAGTGCTTCTGTGCCAAAAGCCTTGATGTCTATACCACACACTTATATGGTGAACTTTTAACTATGGGGGACTGTAAGAAGATACTAGTAGGAGGCATGCAATGGAAAGGCACCTGTTACTTATAAATAAGGTTTGATATATAGTGGCAGATCATGCTAGGAATGTCCCATAATGTCGGCATAAAAATGAGATATCAGTATCTCTTTTTGTTGCAAACAATGATGTCAGCACAAGTGTGTTGACATGCTCCACAAAGAAAGAAAGTTGCAAGAAGAGTATCAAAATGGCCCCCGTATCCTTTTCCATTTGTGGCCCTTGGTGGAAAAAGTTTGGACACCCCTGGCCTGGGCTAAATTAAGGTGATTTGGTTCCTCTTTTCAGATCATACAGCCAATACCAGGGATTCTGGGCCCCATGTTATCATGGGTAGTTGCTCTATAGAAGGCCAGAACTCAATATAAAGGCCAGAAAGTGAGTATAATAGGTCTCCTTTAACTGAGTAAAAAAGACATTTTAATTAAAATGTAATTAAAATGTTTAATTTAAAATTTAAATGTTTATTGTCCCACAAATTGATGCTCAAAAATATTATTGTCAACATTTTTTGAGACCAAATAAACCACATATGATGATAATGATAATGATAATAATAATTATAAAGGTCACTGTTTTTCTGTGGTCTACTTGTCTTTGTCTATTTACATCAAGGCTCTCCAGCTGTCCTTTAATGTATGTCATTTTCAAAAAAGTATATATAAAAAAACATTATACGTATAGTTAAAGGCAAAGCTTAAAATGTTTATTACTTCTTCAACTATCAACATTTGAGCTTTTTGTAGTTACATTATGCCTTTTTGCTATATTTTCCACTTATTTTATTTCTGCAATGAGTCACGTTCCACAGATGGCCCCTGCGCCACAATTTGGACACCAATGTATGTTTTGCCGGAAAGGCGATTGTGTCCAAGTTCTGCCTTTTTGGCGTTTTATCTCTTTTTTTTGTCATTTTTTTAACAGCTTAAGATGTGCTTTATATGGTGTTACAGAGGTGGGGCTCATTCCCGTGCACGTGCTCAGTGGATGCTTCACATTTTGTTCATAGCTTGTATATAATTACAAATAAATGCATGACGCACTTAAAACTTAAATGCTTACCCTTACTTGCTAACTATAGCGACCATATAGCGCTAAATTGTCAACACGGATCTGTTTATGTATGAGATGTGTTATGAAACTGAACTGGTGGTTGCAGGTGCTTGAAAGCAGGTTCTTAGCCAGCGTTAGAAGAAGCGCTTGGTGATTAAGGGTGTGGGCTCGTCTGTACATCTATGTGAGTGGATCTGACAAATCTTTAAGTCAAGTTGATCAAATGTAGAATTACTACAGCTTCTGCTTGAACATCAACAAGTAACAATCAGCTGTTTAACCGTTTTGAAAACAGCCACACGTCACTCGCTGATGCTGTGAACACCAAGGTAGATTGGATTGCAAGGTATGCCTACAGCACTTAATGTGAGATTCAAATAATCCCTGCCACTTCCATATTACTGTATCATTCATAGTAGCAATGCCATAGTTACAGTCTGGCTTCTGGCTGTCCTGTTCTCAGTTTTTCTCCAAATGAGAAATCTTGTCACGTTTTAATCTCATCACACAAAATTTACTGTTAATATACTGTATGTGCTCGGTATTGGTATTGGCCAATCACACTCATGAATTAGCGGAATTGGCAGCATCTGATCTGGCAGCGACCTTAATCGCAGCATCCCTAAAAATAACACATCATATTTTCTCAGTTAGGATGCAGAAATAACTGTAATTTAATCTGAACTCTTCCTCCACCCCTAACTCTAATATCATCAGTACGTATTTTCTTTCTATGGACTCACAATGTACTGCACTTCATATTCTTGAAGCAAGTATCCAAATGGCCTAATGACACTTCTTTATGCTGAAATTGATATAGAAAATCTAATGCAGACGCCAATGTCCTCTATGAAATGAGATAACTCAACCAGCCACTGATATAGAGCACCATTCATTCATTCATTTTTCTACCGCATATCCTGTTCACTGGTTGTCAGTCATTCACAGGACAGAAATAAACAAACACCATGCACACTCACCACAAGGCCCGTCCTCACTGTGACCACCAACTTGAGCCAGAGCGGGAATTTGGCGACTATCTTGGTGATGAAGGTAGCGATGGTGTCCCCATAGTCGGGTTTGTGGAATTCAGCCTCATTGAGACTGTCAACCAAGATAATGTAGTCTTCTTCAGGAAGCCTTCGCTCTGAACAGAAGAGCATAAAATATTAAATTAGGAAACAAAATCATGTTGTTAAGAGATGTACTGTGTATACTGTATATAGTTTATGTCTTGGTTGTTTGTTTTCCAGCAGAGGATATATTGTGAAAATGGTGATATTGATTACATCCTGCTGTTGTTTATTATCACCAAACAGGATATATCCATCATGTTTGGTATTATTGAAGTGGTCAGTGCACCCATACGAGCCAGTGAGAACTCATGCGCTCTTGAGAGGCACAAGGGCTCTTCATTTTCCCCCTCTAACCTGCTTAATGGAGATGGAGTAGACACGACACTCCTTTGCTCAGACTCTGGAGAGTTTGGCCATAATAACACATCAATCTAGTTGACTGGCTGAATCATAAGAAAGTGAGCAGGCTAATATGGCCGGCTTGCATCTGTAGAGTATTTACTGACCTTGAAATCCGGTGGGTTACTGATGAATCACCAGGGCAAAAAAAAAACACGTCCCTTCTTTATGTAAATGACTTAACATTAGTTTCCCACTTTTCCTTGTATCAAAACCAGCGACTTAATCAGTCTGTAGATGGAGTCATTAATGGGCTATTTTATACAGGAGATTGCAGCAGCCTACCTAATTGCAGAGAAAGGGAAGCAGAGACCCTTTTTCTTAAAAATGGCACTATTTTAAATTTTAAATAGTCTTTAAACTTGAATAGCACATTTGTCTTGCGAGCACTTTATGAGTGTGTAGACTTTATTACCTTTGCGAAGGTTGGCCATGGGCTCCAGAACACCTTTTCGGAAGGCAGTGAAGGGGTCTTGGACACAGGACCGCAGGCTGAGTGTATTCTGAAGGTGGGGTTCCTGGATCAGCAGCTCTCTGTATGGGGTGAGCTGCGGTGCTCTGGCCAGCAAGGCGGCAACACTGTGAACAAACTCTGGTACCAGGCAGGTGTATGTGTTGTCGGCCTGGCAGAAATGGTAAGCAACCACCTGGCAAGAAACAGAGAATAAAGAGAGTTAATTTGCAAAGGATGTGGATGATATCACTTTGAAAGATACAGATTAGAATTTAAATGAATGCCAGCTGTTGCCTTTCAGGCCCATGCAGAATGATCTGTAATTCTGTAAACTAATCATTTTTTATACAAACCAAAAACAAATATTTCTGTGCGGTAGCTTTGTGAAGTTCAATCCACAGAAGACAAAGACCAATGAATGATATGACTTTTGAGTCAACATCCTCCATCACAAGTAGTCTTACTAGTTCCCATGGTTACTCTTATTGAGGCCAAGTTAGTAAATTTAGAAGCTCCCATGTCATCTGTGTGATGTAATCAGCAGCAGCTTCCACACGTGCCCTAATGGTAGAACACGCGACATGAAAACTCTGTGTCAGGAATGTACAAGTCCATAGCTTTTTTTTATCATGCAAATGTGTCATATGGATCTTTGAACATAGCCCTCATATTTTTTTTCCATTATACTTATGTGATGCTGAACTCTAATATGTGCAAAGAAAGAGCTCACATCAAAAAGAAAAAGAGGGATAACCACCATTTTAATGACATCAGGCTCTAATTTCGTAGACCAGGCGCGTCAGCACACTTTGCAAATTTTCGTGAGCAGCGCAGTCTGGTGCAGCGTGGCGCACCCGCGCCTCCATCCCACCCACCGGCACAAGTGGCAAAGAGGGAGGAGAGAAGGCGTGACAGGCTTTAAACATAGCTGAGTGTAATCTTAACCAATCACATGAATGCCTCTCATTGCCTTCAAATGCGCATCCGAGGCACACCACGATGCGCATCATGTACCATGTATACCACCATGTGGGACACGTCATCTGGTCCTGACAATTACATGCTTTTTGTGGAACAACCCATGTTCTACACATCGGTGAGCTTTTCATTTGCATGCATGCAGGGAAGACAACTCCACAGACAACCGCTAACTGACACGGTCCTAACACAGGGAAATCTTCCACAAAAGTGCAGCAGAGCGCTGTACTGTTCAATTTTAATAATTGTTTTATTTATTTGTTTCATGGAATGATTTATGGAATTTTATGTCATGTTTGTAGAATAATTTTATGAAGTGATTTTACAATTCTGTAAAGCACTTTGAATTACCTTGTGTGCTCAATTGTGCTGTATAAATTAACGTCCCATACTTTAGGGGGAAAATACACATCCATACTTTTTTGCTTTCATGTAGTACACCAATATCAATGTGCTTAAATTCACATTGATACAGACTGTAATAAATTGTAATCTATAGACCAGTATTCCTACATCCCATTTTGCACATCTGTCTGTCTACATATACACATAATGTAAATATTGGCCTGAGAGGCCTTGACCTCAGAAACATTATAATGGCTTCCGGTCAAGTAAATCTACAACAAACAGGTGCTCAACACCCAAGTTGTGAGAATTAGGAAACACGTTGGCTTGGATTGTGTGCTACCCTCTCACAAGCCTTCCTGTGGTAGTGAAGGTACCTTGGTCGCGAGGCACTTGACAGCCTCTTTCCGATGCGCTGTACTATCGGTCGTTCCTATAACAGCACTTTGGTCGATCTGGGAATCAGCGGCTTGTTTGGAGGCAGCTTTTCCCTGCTTATGCCCACCTGAATGGAGCACACAGCAACAAACACAAAAATGCCATTTATACTCATTAGAAAATGTCCCAAGTGTAAGCCCAAGAATGTTGGGAGAGAATGACGAAACACAATTAAACTGCTGCAGTTAATTAGTGCATCTTTAAGCAAGACTGGAACATGTGCAGTACAACTACATAAGACAAGAGAGCAGCGTGACCAGAGCTCCTTTCTGCACAATCCACTAGAGCCATGTTGAATATAAATCAAAATGACAACATATAGTGCAGGTGTCCATGAATAATGCAGTGACGCTGAAAAATGAGCGCTGCTGTATTTGTTATTTGCACCGCATGTATAGTACTGTATATATCTTTTTGTACTAAGACACAAGATGATGTTTTTAAAAAGGCTGTTGGTGTCACATTTACTTAAAACACCACTGTACAGGTCACAACATTAGGTACGGCTGCACAGTCTAATAAGAAGACAGCTGGGATAGGCACCAGCAGTCACCTTCCCCCCTACAAGCAGTCGAAAATGAATGAATGACTGAAAGAGATGGGAGGATTCGGGAAGTGGCTCTCACTCACAACTCGTGCACAGGCACATGACCGGAGTGTGCATGCACATACAGATACACTCAGAGAAGCTATTGACATGGCTGAGCATGAAGAGCGTGGTTTACATCTTATTGTATTATTATTGTATTTTCAAACCAACACATATTACAGCTTGTATTCAGGGTTGTCTTAGTATACCCAGGTCACTACGGTAAATGATGATGATGGTTTGAATTAGTGCTGCACGATAATATCGTCGTATCAATAAATCCGATAACATTAAAAAAAAGCTCAGATAACCAATTAGAAAAAACTCTCCAATGAGGTTAGATCACCCATACTGTGCTGTGTGTTGCTGGGCTGAGGTGAGCCAATCAAGTGCTACTTTCCTGTGACATGACCTCACTTGTAAACAATCATGGCATCGATCGTGTGGGATTTCTTTACCCTATCAGCCCCCTGAAACTCCAGCATTGCTACGAGGGTGTTTTGAAAGCCTACAAAGATGCCAGCCCTGCTAAAGAAGCGGCCACAAAGCTAGCCACACTGGATGACCAGCTCTTTACCATTGTTGAAGGTAAAAGGTCAGCTTGTAAAACACTTAGAGCCACAGTTTGTATTTCAGAGCTGCTGCTGTTGGATGTTTGTTTGCCACCAAAATACTACAAATGATCACCACATAGATGGAAATATGGATATAAGCTTCACGACTAGTTTATGGCCGTTTGATGGTAGCCCTGTTATACTGTTTTGTTTGTTAAAAATAACTATCCATTTCTTCTCAATTTTTGTTACTGTTATGCTTAATAGTAGTGATGTCATATTTGAATCTTATTTCCAGGTGGTCGCAAAATACATTCATTCATTCATTTTCTGCCGCTTATGCTCACGAGGGGCGCGGGCGTGCTGGAGCCTATCCCAGCTGTCTCCGGGTACAAGGCGGGGTACAACCTGGACTGGTCGCCAGCCAATCATGGGGAACATATAGACAAATAACCATTCACACCACACTCACTCCTATGGACAATTTGGAGTCACCAATTAACCTAGCATGTTTTTGGAATGTGGGAGGAAACCGGAGAATCCGGAGAGAACTCACGGATGCATGGGGAGAACATGAAAACTCTACACAGAGTCACAAATTACAGTTAAATCTAAATTTAAAATTACAATAGCTATAAATAAGTAAAATAGGGTGGCACGGCGGTCGAGTGGTTAGCGTGCAGACCTCACAGCTAGGAGACCAGGGTTCAATCCCACTCTCGGGCATCTCTGTGTGGAGTTTGCATGTTCTCCCCGTGCATGCGTGGGTTTTTTCCGGGTACTCCGGTTTCCTCCCACATTCCAAAAACATGCTAGGTTAATTGGCGACTCCAAATTGTCCATAGGTATGAATGTGAGTGTGAATGGTTGTTTGTCTATATGTGCCCTGTGATTGGCTGTGCTCGCCCGAAGACAGCTGGGATAGGCTCCAGCACCCCCAGCGACCCTCGTGAGGAAAAGCGGTAGAAAATGAATGAATGAATGAATAAATAAGTAAAATATATTTATAACTTAAAAAAATATATTGTGCGTCCCGAGTTTGAATCTTACATTTGGGGGAGGAGCTGGGGCTGTGGAGAATGCTGGGCCCTCCATGTTGGGTGTGCATGCCATGACAGCTTAGCGCCACCAGCCGCCACATGATAGCAGTTTTCCCGGAGCCGGCGTTTCCTACAATGACAGCCCCTCTTCCGTCGCAATTGCTTGTTTTCTTCAAGACCTCATCCAGCCGTGTGAAAAGCCAATCCCGGCCCACAAAAGATGTTTCTGCCTTGGTGCCGGGAACTTCAAACAGCAGCGGTTTCAGCATGATGTCAGCTTGTTTAAAATGAGCCAATCTCCCTGGACAGAGTGTGAGATGACACTGAGAGTCTGTTTGTGCATATCAACATGTTCCACATACTACACTCATAAGGTTAATAAATAAAATACCTTTGGAATCCTCATGGTTCCGTCCAGGTGCATTTAGTTTGCGGATAGAGCTCCTGTGCCCGCCTAGCCTTTGGTTGTCCAGATATGTCAGGTCCTCCAGTCTTGTGGAGCACGTTGCTGTCAAGAGAGCCACAATTAAAGGGTCAGAGAGATGCACAAATTGTACAAATGCAAACCACAGACGTGCCAAATTCATTGCTTGAATTAATTATTGTATCCATGGAGACGTGAGGAATAATCTGTGTTGCTCTCCATGAAAAATACTCAGTGACCTTGCCAAGTGAAGAGGGAAGAAGAAGAAAGAAAGATAGTCACATGTCTTGTCATCTCGATCTTACATAAATTTGCTCAACACACTCAAACATCAGGACTTACATTTTGTTATAATCAGTGGAAACCAGTTGTCGTCAATATCAATATACAATCTCAATATCAAGATAAGCTCGTGTTAATGATTAGAATAAAATAAATCCATTAAAGAACATGTAGAATGCAAAGGGTTGTTTACTCCTACACCCGCCTTCGCCATCCACCCACTCACACTACCGAGTTCACAGGTCAGCTAGGCTTTATCTCCACAGTATTTAAAACATTCTGTTCTTCTATTCTATCTCTAAACGATACTTTCAGTATTCAACTAGTTCTCACATATTAGGATGCACAACAGTATGGATATAATGACCAAACTGACAGTTTCTCCTCAAATTGACATTGACTGCAATATGTTTTTTTTACAAAATTAAATAATGCACAATTGCCCTCCCAACGCGCAGAACATGTGCTCTCCCCAAAATCCATGGGGAGGCTCCCATTTTACTCAAGGGGGTGCATTCTCTGCGAATGCGCACAGGATGCGAATTGCTGCCATGAGGCATGAATAGTGCTAAGAGTGCTAAGTCAGCCCGAGGCAAGGAGAGGGGGGAAAAAACAAAAGTGTTCATGGATGCTGTATGAGGAGAAAGGTTACAATTGATTGCAAGTATCCCTGACTGATGAACCCCTAAAAATAGGTAAAAATATAAATGTTTTTTCCACATATACTGTAGTCAGAAAACATATATGTAATTCAAATATTGACCCACCACCTCACAATTGTATTACTTTACTCCAACAGTCAATTATTTTCATATAGTAGTATGTTTCTTGGCTACACTGCTTCCAGTAATGCATTTGTATGTTGCAGTTTTTGACAAATCAGATTCCAGCTTCTATGTGTTGCATTGTCAATTATTTTCTGGGACAGAAAGCAAAACGAACAAAAGCGAAACACAGTTGCACTCAGAAAAGTGCACATGAAATTGGAACAACATGGCTGAAAAAAACAACTTGTAAAACTCTCAGCAGTCTAGTTTCCTGCATTAAAATTCATTATTGGGATATAAAATGAAGTTGGCATAATAGCCTTACCTGTTTTTAACGTTACTGATAATGCTGACACAAGTCAAGTTGCACTTGACTTTCTGGAGTCATTTTTAACCTTTTCAAAATGCAGTCGTCTCTCACTACATTGTGGTTTGAATATCACTCCCACACTCTATCACAGTTTTTCTAAAATGTATTCTTTCTTCCACATTTAGTTTCAAACCAATCCTTACGTTTAGTAATAATGCGCCTGTCAGTGTTCTCAGATAAAGCTGCATCACATCTATATGAAGTGTGAGTTTAAGCAATTTATTGTTTCAGCATATTTCATGTCTGTGTGGAGCCCTGCCTCCTACACTTAACAACAAAGGGCACACAGTAAAACTACTAGCAAATACTGCATTGAAGGTACTTTCAGAAGTGGCTGCAGTAATTAATTCACATTAAAACTACAATATGCTTGAGAGAATAAGGGCACAGATGAAAATCAATTGTCAATGGAGAGTCAAAGAGTAGAATAGAAGATTGAAAGAACATCTTCAGTACGAGGTGTGAACAGGAACAAACAGTGTGAAGGCGGTGTGGAGTGGGATGAGAAAGACTGCTGGCTAAAGACCGCCTGGCCAAATTGCTGAGTGGACCGCAGATCAGAGAGAGAGAGCGAGATACAGAAACAAATCCTGTTTTCATCTAGTTTGACAACAGCTCTGGTCACCCACAACAATGCTGCCTACCATTTCATCCCCTGCTGATGACTGTGTGACTGATTACCCAGCGTCTCTTGTTGATCCTTCTCCACACTCAAAGGTCACCTCAGCCCCTGCACCTATCAAATCTCATAATACAAGCTCCGCAGAACACTCAAATCAGAAGCAGGCAATGTGGCACGGTGTCTCTTCAACTGGAATTTGTCGAAAGGTAGAAAAGCTGTTGCTACCTCCTTTAAAGGTCAACAGCACAGAACTCCAACACAATAAAGACTCTTGACACATTAGAAATCATTGAAAAGATGATCGCTAAAATACCAAATACACTACATTTATACACCACATTTGACAACATCGTCCCCCAAAATTCACACAATGCTCAAGACAGTGATTAAGCGTGATGCTGTATGCTGCCATTACAGGTAAGCAAACACATCATTCACACATCTCGCAACATCTGTTCTTTCTCAAGGACATGGGGGGAATCAGGTGTTGAGCTTGTAAGATTTTAATTGCAATTTAACGTCTCTTGCATAAGAGTCAAGACCCACCGACAGCGTGCTATACGTTCTCCTGACTATTTATTATGTAGCCTTTGATAAAAGGAGACTCATTGCTCCAACATGAGAATTGGAAGTCACATTTTAGTAGTCAGATGAGAGATGTGTAGCTATTTGCGATTAACTGGACATTACTACTGTGATGACTGCACCAGTATTTTACCCACCCCATTCATATGAATTAAGTCTGACACAATATTAGGAAGACCTTTCAGTGTAATATGCTAATCCACATGAAGCTGAGGATTTATTGCAGAGCTGCTGCGCTACACAGAATTATTTGATTTATGCAGGTGAACTGCATAAATCTGTGGTTGACGTCGCTACAATGAATAATCAGCTTTCCACTCGTCCACACAAAGTGTTACACCATGTGATTTGTGCGCTTTCACGGCGCTGACAGCCGTGCTTTTCCCCTCATCATGCCAGAATGTTCCCAGTCTTAGTGTAAGCTGTGTGTATAGTGGAATAGGAAGCTTGTATCGACCTGACACACAACATCATTCATTTAGAGATGTATTTGTGTCCACATAATGTGTTGAAAAAACATTCTTCGCGAGTCCCCTCTGGGGAAATTTAATGTTTTTGCTGTGTTATCGATGATGCAACATGTTACAAACACAAAGATGAGAAATACACGCCTGTGCAATCAAGACAGAACACAAAGCAATTGTCACAGTCTTTGGGGCTGTGCCTCGCTCCAGGGAACCACTAATGCCGGTCTCCATCAACTCCCAAATTAAGTCACAAATCAAAAATGTGTTCTGCAGTTAGGACAGGAGCATGGCAAACGCACCATGCAACCATGACACCAGACATCATCAAAAACAACACTTAAACAAGCATGACTCACGCAAAGGCCATAAGACTGTGAGCAGGATATGGAAGCTTTTTTCCAATTCCGAGGTGTACAAACCAACATTTTTTTGTTTGATAGGTCAGGCAGATTTGAAAGGTACAGTATTGCCCAAACATCTATGGGCATCATTATTTTTGTTGCTTTGGCAAAGCTTTTTATCCCTTTATTTGATCCTTGCATAACATATTTATTTATGTTTTTTATACTTATGCCTAATTTGAATGTGGCAATTTGCTATGATTCTTCCAACATTTTCCACGAGGGAACAATCAAAGCTTTGTTTTAAATTTAGAGCAATACAACATGTCCTCATCTTTCATGTCTGTGGAGTAAATATTAGCAGGCCCAGCCAGCACAGCAGCCCACCTCATCTTTGTCCTGAATTGCATCTAGACTGTCTAAATGAAAGCACCAACTGACAGTAGAATCTGGCAGGCTTTACTATGAATCCACTCCCTAGGGAATCTCTTCTTTTACTCAAATGAACAGAGAGCTAAGGAAGAAGAAGAAGAGCCTTGTGCAGTAAAAGAAAATGTGACAGGAGAGGGAGGAGGTAGTTTTCTGACAAGGAGAGGCCTCTTAGGACATTTAACTTGTACACCACGCTGTGACGATGTGTTTGACAAGGGAGTTGTCAATCTCAGATCAAAACTTTGGCAATGTCACATTAATTACCTGATCTATTCATATTTCCAACAAATGTATAGGTCATTAACATGTCTCATTGTACAAGTATTACGATCCTTAGATGTATTTTTCTCATCTGCATTTTAGTAGCTTGGCTTGTAATAACAAAATAGCATCTCTGTCATTGTCATTGCCTCAGCTCATCTATTTTAGTGGTGTATAATATTGGTAGACAAGTCATCGCTCATGTGGTGTTAGCGTATTGTGGTGGCAACTGTTTGATCATTAAAAGGTTGACACAGTGGAACTAATGCCGAAGCTTTGCTGAGCAAAGCCAACATGTGATGGTTTTTATGTAGGTTATGTTAACTGATTAGAACAGTGTGGCTGAGATGAATGTCCTCCTGGACTTTTTGCTGGTTGCTAGGCAACCTAATGACGATGACAAGATTGACATTTTAACGCCTTTTTTGTCACTTGTATAAGATTCAGATGCGGCAAATGGTTATTAGTGGTCAGAACGAGACCAGCTTCACTGATGGGCTACGATAATCATATTGCTCAGTAGAAAACAAATAAACACATTTCCAGAGTGGATGGACTTCTCTATTGCTCTCTGCATTGAAAAGAATAGCAGAGAGAGGGTATGTGTACCTGCCACAGAATTTGGACGGGGCATCATGAAAGAGGAAGCACTGTGTATGTGGTGCTGTGGCAGTGGTCTCTTCGGTGCAGGCGGTGTCCGGGGCTCCTTAATACCAGCTCTCTGTGATACTTCCTCTGGTTGGGTGGTGGGATTGCTCCTAGTAAGCCCAGGATGGCCGTCCTCGCCTGTGTGACCCATAGTACTGCCCCCTGAGACGTCATCCACAGTGAGATCTGCGCTGCGTTCCTCATTTTCAGAAGAACTAGTGATAGTAGCTGAAAGGGAAATATTAGAGAGGTACGTAGGTCAACTGTACAAGCAAAAATCTAAAACGGTTTTAAATACTGTATCCTTGTTACATTTTCGACATCCAAAATTAATTTCCACTGTACTGACCAAAATACACCACATCTTCTGTTTGATTGATATTCATCAATCAAAGAGTTTTATCATTCATGATGCAGGCAGCCTATGCCCTTTCCTGTTTAACTATGAATACAGTCTATTTGGAGAGAAAAAAGTGTCCTATTTTGGGAGCATCAGACCCATAAGCAAGAAAGACAGCAGTGTCCCAGTTTTGACAGCAGGGAGTTGAAGCCTTGAGGCTGAAGTGGCACAGGCGACATACAGAAACAGCGAGTACACATTTGACAAGACTTGGAGCTAAGCCTCATTCAAAGTACTATCTACACATTAAATGGTTAAAAGATAGCATTTCTGGTACAAGTCAACTGGGCTAATCTTCACTTAGATGCGCATGACTTGCCAAATCTCACCTATGATTCCACTGTCCTTGCTCTCCAGCGTGGAGGTGGGGCTTTGAGGAGGCCCAAGGTTGCTATCTGTGACAGCTACAGCAGGAGAACATTGAGCAGGGCTGCGCACAGAGCTGGAGAGCGTCCCGCTGGGGCTGAGGCTGGAGCCACAGTGTGGTAAAGGCAGGGACAAAGGGTGGCATACAGCACTGCTGCTTAAGGTGGAAGAGGGGCTCTCTGAACAAGGAGAGGCAGTGCTGCAGGTCAGCGTGGAACTGGGGCTCCCTCCCTGGGCGGGAGTCTCACCCTGAAAAAGACAGAGCCCGTTAACATGAATAGGACTGGTGAGGTGACATAAAGCCAGTGGTCCAGGTATCAGGAGCCCACTGCTATTTACCAACCAGTGCCCTCTATTTGAAATGGGACATCGTTCTCTGTGATCGTGTTTGCCTTCACTGCCACTATCTTACATAATTGTTACTCTTTATAAGTAGGATAACTGACATTACTGCCACTGTAACTGTATTTTTCCCCCAGTTTTTTTGAGTGGCAGTTGGTTATATTCTGAAATGAATCCCATGCTGTTTACTTTTACACTTTGCAGAAAACCTTGCTCTTCACACACTGCTGTTCAAGATGGAGATGGATATTTTTCACAGATGCAAGGATACATTCAGGCAGAGAAAAATCCACAGAACACGTTATGTGAATAGATGGATGACGGCGCTCAAAAAAGTTGCAGAAAAACACACTACTATTGGAATGTGTGCAAATGTCAGAAATGAGGAACCAAAGATTGTCAGGATGACAACCAGCCACACGCTCCTTGGAACATATGTTGCAGCAAGTTGTCGATGTACTACCATAGCCAAAATTATTGCCCTTTTTCTTTTTAATCTCCTATACAGAATCATTTGGTTGAGAAAATATTGACTCACATTGCACAGTACACGTTAAGCGAGCACAGTCGTGATGTGCAGATCGATACTCAAATATCAATGCCTCTGATACCGGCTCTTCATGCTCTAAAGTCGATTCTGAAATCACAATATTGATGCTGTTGATACATAGGCTGCATTTAGCTTAGTGTTGGTGCTCCAACATTTTGAGAAAATGATGATAAAAAGAATCTTGGATAACAGTTACAATGTTGTATTCTCGTGTTAAGCTATGCCAAAGTTTCAGATAATGAGGAAGTGAGCCCTGAAAGAAGTTTGGGATGGATGCTCAGTTTCAGACACTTCCTTATATGGGCGTGCCCTGGTACAAGCTGTAGGCTTGCCCTCCCCCTGCTCTGCTGTTTGTCGAAGATTTCATCGTGTTAGCACGGAGCAGTGGCTTCCAGGAAATATTTGTTCATGTTTGGGGGAAAGCTAACTTGCCTACAGAGGTAAACATCAGGCAGAAGTGGTTGGAGTTTCAGATTCCTGACCAGCAAGAAAAAAATATGGGACTGTTTTGTGAACATGGGTAAAGCTGGACCGTCCCCCAAACTGTTGCTGAAGACCGATACTTGTCCAACGTTTATCCAAAATATGTTTCCAAACTGTTTATTTTGTGTAAGTAAGTGGTTGCTTATGTAGCATTATAGAGTGTGCACACAGGGAGCGTGTTACCTGTACGCATGCACACCAATGTCTGGAGTTGCTGATAGCCTTTTCTACTACAATCGGTGGGTCTGCCCATGTTTTTTTAAACTTGGGTAGAAATAAATGTTTAAATAAATGCGATTTATTTTCCAGTGCAACATATACAGTATGAGGGTTTTGTTTCTCTTTTCGTTTTTTGACTGAGCGACTTACTTTACATTATAGTCTTGAAAATACAGAACATGTTTTTTATTATGTGGTGGTGTTAGAATCCTGCAAAAACAGCCATGTTTTGAGTGCATCTCAACTTAAAATTTCGACTCCCTCGTAAGGTTTTTAGTCCGCAGGTTTGGAGAATGTATCATATACTGTATATATTCAGTACCTTTCCAATAAATGGTAAATGAATCACGAATAGTCGCACAAAAGAAACCCCTTTTGTAGGTTAATACATTCATTCATTCATTCATTTTCAACCACTTTTTCCTCACGAGGGTCGCGGGGGTGCTGGAGCCTATCCCAGCTGTCTTTGTGCGAGAGGCGGGGTACACCCTGGACTGGTCGCCAACCAATCACAGGGCACATATAGACAAACAAACATTCACACTCACATTCATACCTATGGACAATCTGGAGTCGCCAATTAACCTTGGAGGAATGTGGGAGGAAACCAGAGTACCCGGAGAAAACCCACGCATGCACGGGGAGAGCATGCAAACTCCACACAGAGATGGCCGAGGGTGGAATTGAACCCTGGTCTCCTAGCTGTGAGGTCTGCGCGCTAACCACTAGACCGCCGTGCCACCCTTGGTTAATACATCTTATCAACAAAAAAAATAATAGAATAAATAGAATATTTTTTTTATCATGGTAGTTTGAGAAAAAGCATTTCAGATCCCCTCGTTATTTATGCAACATTTCTGCAATGTGGGAAGTTAACAGCATCAAGGCAGATCACTGTTCTTTTTATTCCAGAGCCTCATCTCCATCAGCCAGGACAACCCACATTCCTCGTAACATCCCTGCTATCTCGGTGAAACGGACTGTATCTGGAGCTCAGGTGGTGAAATGAGGCTGGGAAAATGGGCCAAGGCTGAGCAGTGCAAAGGCATAGAGCTGGAGCCACAAGCATGTTAAATAACATTCATACAGAGAGGAGGATACTGACAGTAGACAAATGGACCACTCAGGACAAGGATGACAACATCATTCATATTGCAGAAATGTATAAATCTATTCTAACTTGATGGAATAGAACGATAATAACTGGTATCTGTTTGGCATTCAGCTGAACTGCTCTTAAGCATTTAAAATGAAAAGACTTTTGTGTTTTTTTACAGGACGACAAAAGGAGAGTAAAATGCTGTCTTACCTTCTTTTCCCTCCTGTCCTCCATAGGAGAGCTAGCTGTGCCGGGCGTTGCTTCTCCCAATAAGAAGCATAGTCTGGTCATCAGTTCCTGGGTAGGAAGGGAGGAGCCCAGCTGGGGCTCCACGTGGAGGTCTGGAACACACACACACATTCAGGACATACATTAACAGGCAAATGTAAGCATAACGGGCCGTATTAGTGATGCTGCCGTTGCTGCTCTGCTCACTCATATGGTCCCCACCCAGCAGCAGTGCTAGCGGACTGCGTGAAACGTATATGCATCCACAGGTCAACACGCCCAGCTCTCCTGATTACAAATTACTGACAGCAGCTTTCTCATAATCCCTGTTTGACGTATTGATAGAAGGTTGTGTGAGGTAGAGATTTTGCCAGGTGCTCTTGGTTGAAAGACAGCTTGTGAATTTTAATAAGCTTGGTGAGCTTGATGCTGGAGTAGAGTGGCACAGCCTTGGTTGTTGCTTCCAGAAAGATTGGGCTGACACAGGACATATGTTGCATTCATTTATCATCCGGGTTAAGGCTCCCTGATGCTGTGACCTCCAACCCACTAAACAACATGCATGGTCACCTCACTACAGAAAAACCTGTTCTCACATCTCCTGTTTGTGTCTTTAACGAGCTGAGCTATTCACATTGCTTGTTCTTGCACCTCATGTTAGGGGCTGAGTAACATGCATAATGAGTAGGCATATAAACATGATGACAGAACATCTCTGATTACAAGAACAGCTCACGCTGCTTCACACACATCTTTGCATCCACATACCACATTTGTTTTGCACTCCTTCCACGGATCATTTTCCGTGTTTTTTTTTTCACTTTCTATACCTGTTTAAGGTATTGACTGAATTCCGCTTATATCCAACCCAAACACAAGCCTTGAGAGGATGATGGTCAATTTGGAAAGGTACCCAAATTATAGTCTTTCTCTAAGCACTTCTCACTTCACAGCTTGAGAGACTGAAGAGAGAAAGGTCTTTAAAGAGAGAGCGAGAGAGAGAGAGAGAGAGAGAGAGAGCGAGAAAGCGGAAAAGGGAAGGGGTTTTATTTAAGAGGAGTGGGGGGGAAGAAAACTTTGCATTTAGTCAGTAAAGCACAAAGACTCAATCTAGAGTAACATGAGGACACAGTGACGGTCCAGTACCAATCATCAAACCACCTAGCTGTTGCCATTGGAAACGGGAAGCTGAAAGGTGCCTGGCAACCAGGATGGAAGATGCCTTATAAATTCTGTTCAGCCTTGGTGTAGCTCTCTGCTCACAGACATTAGAAAATCTGCCTGCAATATTGATAGTCATATAAATACAACCTTGTTGTCACCTTTACTGTCAGTTAGCTCGGAGAGGGCAAGTCGCTTGGACTATCGCATGACACCTTGTCTCATTCAGGAAGAACTTAATTCAGGTCCTTACAGATTATATAAAACACACATATGAATTTTACATGCCGCCTCCTCTCACCTTTTTTCCCATTCATTCTCATCTATTGTAGCTCCTCTGATCAATAAGTGCAAAACAGACATGACGCTGAACACACATCCACATCCTCCTGCTCTCACCTCTGTGGTCTGTCTCGTCACAGCACGAGGCAAAGACAGGAGGTCCTCTCGAGTCGCAGGAGACGTCCACATACTCCAGCTTCTTTGCCCGTCCTTCGGCCACGACATAGAGGGGAAGGGGAGAGGAGGAGTGGTGGGAGGGAGGGCATTGTGAGAGTGGAGACAGGGAGGGATATGAAAGAAAGTGAGAGAGAGAGAGAGAGGGGGAGATAGAGATTAAGCCTCTCCAGATGAGATCTGTGGTGTAGAATTTGAATCATGTCCCAGGAGTATAAATCAGTATGTACATATCATGAGCCCTGGAAACGGTTTAATACTCACTGTAGCATAGGCGTTTGTCTATACTACATTAATACTGTTGTTTGTGTGTGAGTGTGTGTGAGTGTGTGTGTGTGAATGCAGAGACGCGGACAGGGTGCACACTTATTGATGTGTGGGTGTGTCTCAATTTATGCAACAACATCTGAGGCTCCTTGGAAGCACATATTCTTTGGGCCTTCAAAGTCATTATTAAAATACACTGATACTTTGATACACTACACTCAGTAAATAATGTAGTATATACACAGACCAGGATATACTCTTATTGCCCCATCCAGCATACAGTTGTACAACTGAATGAACAACTGACATGTGTGCCAGAGGAAGAGAACGATGCAGTGATTTTCCATGTTTTGTTTGCTGAAATGGGATAGAAGAAGGCTGTGCTGCATGCAATAAACAAGTACAGCGCCTTTTTCCTCAATGGTTCTACTTGCTGGAGGACATTGCCACCTAGTGTGTACTTTAAAAACATGCTTATGATGAAATATGTACAACGTATCTCAGCATTCTGCCTCTGCAAGCAAGGAATGCACTTGAAATTTAAGGTACACTATTTTTGCTTCAGACCCTTGTGAAACTCTTGTACCTTACCTTGTACTCGTATTATCAATGTTGAGGGTCATATCTTTATAATTTAAACATTATGCATCATGGATGATGTCATTTCCCTCGTCGTTGGTCACTGCTTAACAAAGGAAGCTAAACAGCTAGTCAACAATAGTTGTGGTTGTTCACACTTAGGAAAACACTGCCACCTAGTGTTCTGGGAGGCAATCGCAAGTCACGATAACAGCCCAACTAATATCATGCAAGATCTCTCAAATTGAAATTATTTGACATTAATAAAAAAAGGAAGGCAATAATTATTTCCCTGGTAACTAATTGTATTCATGAAGAATTAATTCTCTGTGATTAATGCTGGCGACCAGTCCAGGATGTACTCCGCCTCCAGCACCCCCGTGACCCTCGTGAGTATAAGCGGTAGAAAATGAATGAATGGAAGAATTAATTCTGAGACGAGTTCAAATTACCGACCCTAGTGACCCAAGTGAGGATAAGCGACATAGAAAAAGAATAGATGGATCATTCAAATTACTTCTATTAAGTAATTTTCCCAATAACTATTATTTGAACAATCCAACTGTTATCTAATGAAACAAACTAAAATCAGATACAAAAAATGTGTGACTAAGCTGTTATATAAATAGAAACATTTGGTCATTAATGTTCACTATATTGAACCTTTTTGTGAGAAAAAAGTCGGATTTGCAAGTGCGTTGCCTGAAGTCATCTTGTTCAATCATTTACGGTGACAATCTGCCTCTGTTTTGGGGCCCCCGGGGCCAATGTCTGTACGCATGTGTGTTTGCTGTCACATGTATGGAGCAGCTGAACGCACAGACGCTCGCTAATCAAGGCAAAGTCATGAAAGCCTTGTGCTTTATTTGCAGCTCTTCCGTGACGCACATGTTGCCATCATGATTTGAATGTGTGTGTATGATGATTACGCCACATCAAGTGCACCCACCTGGGAACTTGGTACACGAATGGGATGGAACTATGTTCTCCAAGCGAGGAAGAAGGGGGGAGGATGGCAGAGAAATAGACGCCCCCTTGGTTAGTTTCTTCTTCCCTGTGTAGCGACTGTCATGGTGATGGTGGCGTGTGGCCCGACCACCACTGCCCATCTGCAAAGTGCTGTGAGTTTGCGCCTCCTCACCTACACAATAAAAACAGGAGAGAAGAAAATGTAAGAGAGACATTATATCTCTTCCAATACTTCATTGATAATTGCCATGAAGGGCATATTAATAAAGGATAATTGATGAGATCTCACCAAGTACTGTAATACTGTAATAATGTCAATAATGCCAATAATTCCCGATTGAAGGAGCCCACCCCTCAATGAGATTACGCTGCAAATGATTGGGCAGTGCAAATGGACTGTAAACATGCAGTATCATTTTAATGAGATCGGCACAGTTCTTCATCTTCCTCTCTTATCCTGCAACCCAGAGCTACACAGTATAAAATATTAATAAGGACAATGGTTGCACTGATATTGAGTTCTACTTAGGTTTGCCTATCATCACAGCACCCTCTGAAACGTTGCAAGTACTGCAGCATCTACAAGTCTTGACTGAAGATTTTTGCAGAAAAAGTTATTACATTTTTATAAATGTACACCCCATTACCATTAATTTACAAGTTTTCAGTGGTTTGTTTTGTAATAGATATAAAATACATATATCACAATAATAAGTGGCCTGTTTCATCCAATGTAACAATCCTCCACTCTTCACAATGTGTACTAGGTCAGGATGTTTTCTTCTGACACACTTTAAGTGCAGTTGCATGCAGAAGGGAACATGAATGAGGCTAATTGAATTGGCTCTACTTAAATCACCCCAGAGAACTTGGATATTGCAAGTTCAAATAGTACATGTGTGAACACGTGTAGTATTACAACCCTTACCCTTTCTTGTCATTAGCCAAGAAAGCATATTTTACTCTGGTGATAATGACCAAGACTACCAAATCATATAATGTAAAACAAATGTTTTCCATGTTCTTACTTGGGTGTCTCTGCCTCCTTGTTTCTCCTGGTTTTCCTCCTTTGTGTTTCCTTTGTCCAAACACTGCCTTGAACATACTGCTCACGGTATGTGGAAGAATGAAGAATAGTGTGTCCCTTCGGAGCCAGAAAAAGAAAAAGCCAGATTTGATAAAATACTGTTCCAGACAAAGATGATTTTCCTTTTTGTTTGTTCTCACAAACCTTGAATTGAAATGTTACCTGTTAATGTCCTCTTTTTATGATATCTTCACATAAATCCACAACGGAGGAAGCCTCGCTGACACTGCCTGCCCCTCCTTTGTCAATTCACAAGCTGATGAAGAGTCGACTTGCACATGCGTACAGCTTTTATGTCCCAATTTTGATGAATTAATATTTTATTATTTGCCTGCTTCAAAACACATCATGATCATTTTGTCATGTGATCTATTACATTTATAGTCAAATGAGACTTTTAAATATTTGGCCTTATAGTTGTGTACACTAACTGAATAACTAAACAGTGATGTATACAGTAATGACATATAGTTTTTATCCATCCTGATGTATTTTGAAGAGAAATTTCAATGTGTCTTTAAGTATCAAGAAAAGTGCTATGTACAAAAAAACCCTGTGTTTTATTATTGACAAAAATCTGTGACCCTGCCCCAGATTAGCATCTCTCAACAAATACTAGCAATTGGTTCTACTGCTGCTCCAAAATGTCCTTTGAGTCGGACTTGAACCAGCCATTTTTGCATATTGCGTCAACAGTCCTCTGCTCTACCAACTCTAACTCGGCTCCCAGGCGCTGCTATCAGAGGTGCACAAACAATCCAACCTGTCTATAAAAGGGGTCCGGGTCTGTCTGTAAGACAGTAGACCACAAGTTCACCCACAAATGGAGAACAGCCACATGTGTCAAAAACAGCCATGTGTCTTTGTGACACACGACTTGCTCCCCCTCCAAACATTCCTCCTAGTTTGACATTGTCTTCTGATTTCGGATCCACATTTGCAATAAAAGGGACTATGTACAAATTATTCCACTGAGCTCCAGAACCCTTCCTTTCTCTCTTCATTTGCCATTGTTCACTCTCGACAAACAAGATAAATGCATTGAAGTATTAAGGATTAAGGCCTTTTGTTTGTTTCTTGGAACCAGGAACAGCAATGTGCAAATAAAGCCAACACAGCCCTCAATATGCCACACTTTTTAAAAGGGGGGGGGGGGGGGGGGGGAATCTGGACTGTGAAGATGTACAGCACGGCCACAGAGATAATGCAGTCGTTATGAACTTTAAACGGTGAAAAACTGAAAATCTGTTTGGTTTTTGGTTGTATTTGGATGGCTTGACAAATGACAACGCTATACACAACACATAATTCTTATAAACTTATGCAATTTTAGGAAACAAAATTAACAGTATAAACACTGGTGTTTAATATTGAAACGACGCGTAAAATCATTGGACGAAAACGCCATAGTGTAAATGTGTTCATATTCGCCATTAGGGGACAGAAGCGAGCCTATGACTATTTAACTTGGAAGGAACAAGACGATGCGTTATTTTCGGCTTCTGCCTGCTGCAACTCCAGACATGGAGAATCCAGTCCTTCTTCATTTTGGCCAATTGCTTTCTCGTAATATATCTGCTATTCGTTCTAAACGGTGAAAATAGTCAATATATTGATAAAGCATTCGCTGTGTATTTCATTATGCTCGTCTAGCATCGACGATTTGGAGAACCTAGCGAACTACCTGGCTAACTTGTGTGTGCCAGAATACTACTACGTATTTATTTAGCTGTTAGCTGAAATGCCTGTCGAAGCTACTAGAAGAACATTTAGAAAAGTTTAACCAAACCGGCCTACTTTTTGAGAGCTGAAATGATGGTATCGTGATGAACATGGTCTCGTGTTGCTAATGCTAACAGTAAAATGGTATGTCTTTACAGCTTAAGTGTCGATACTTCAACAATACTTCAACGAACAGTAACTTGCTTTGTCGAGTTTTTGTATTGGTTGGGTTAATCCTCAATGTGTGTGCATGTATATAAATGATAAACAGTTTTGACTTGACTACGAGTAAATCACCGAGCAAACGTTTTCTATCTCCACTTGCTAGCAGACCCCCTTCCATATTGTGATCACCTGGACATGCTGTATGGCGGATGACAGAAGTGTGTTGGTGTAAGTGTTAATATTATTAAATATTACTAAAAACTTGATGTCGTATGATCCTCGGAGGACTGTCTATTGGCGAATGCCATTATTAGTTTTATTTGATAAAGTTCACCTGCATTTTTGACAGCCTGGACTCTGATTTATTGTGAGATACTGGGTTCTATTATTTCAGATCGAACATCAACTGTCCATGCTCTTTCCGCACGCCTATCAATGGCGTCTCGGATTGAATTGGGAACAATATATAGTAACTCATTCTCTGCCAAAGACGTCATTTGTCGCAGGAGATGCCTATCAAAGTCTTACGTGTCAGACGTGTAGAGCGATGTATTTCTGCTCCAGCAGGGGGCAACGGTTTTATTTTAGTCCAATCGGCAGTAACAGCTTGGACATGAAGACAGAAGTTGCTGAAATACGCGCTGATGAGGGAATGGCATTTGTGACGCCGTTGTTTGTCTCCAAATAGTTTGTCTATAATAGACACGTACAACTTATTAGTGTGCACTTTGGCAGTTTTTCAGCTGTTGCCAAGAACAAAATACAGACTGATGATAAAACTAAATAATCTATACACTCAAAATCTGGTGTTTTTACTGAAACCACACTGTTCTACTGCCGATATATAAAGACTCCAAAAGGATAGAAAAAACTTTTTTTTTCTGATGAAAGATAGTGTTAAGTTTCTTTTATATAGTTTAAATTTTAACTCAATATTCTGTGGGGTCTTGAAAGTTCAAAAATGCCCCAAAACTCTGGCAGTATGGTGCTATCTTCTCTGAAAATGGCTGGCAGTGAATGAGTTGAATCATGAACAAGAGTTTCTCTTTTGACATGTAATTGTTAAAGTAAATGTACATTTTTACGTTGCTTATCTGAATTAGATTTTTTATGCCCACTAGCAACGAAGAGATGAATGTGGATGAATCGCGTCGCATCGTTTGGAATCTTGTGTAACTCTCTATTCAATCTCAGCCACGACATATTGCCTCAGCTCTGCTGGCTCACTAGCCAGTCTCCATTCATTGCAAAAACTAATGTAATCTAACGTGTCTCAAAAGATTACTGATGCCTAGTGGCCAGATTACCACATACACTTGTAACTTGTTTTTGATGTGCTAAACTTGACACCCGTTTCTCAAACACTTATGAAAACATTGTTTGAATTGAGAAAACCTTCAAGTTTATGTAGTTTGTGACATCAGGAATTGTGTATTTTGGCTAATCTATATTAAGTTTATGTATGTAGACAGAGCTGGCGAACTTATTTATTCAGTCATTAAAATTGTACATCTGTGAATGTTTGTTCTGTGCATCTGACACAAGTTTAATCAGTAAACTCAAAATTCAGATTTCGAGTTTGATGTGCCAAGGTGGTTCTCTATAGCCTGTGATCCATGAGGCTTCAAAATTTACTGTGTGAGGACACATCTTTGCTCCCAGGTCTGTTTTCTACAACTACTTCAGACCTCCTTCATGGACTGTGATGTTTACTTCAAGGGTTATTCATCGTTAGTTTTATTTCAGATCGAACATGAAGGCTCTGCTGTCAATATAGTTTGGGTGTTAACTATATGGCAGCCTGCTATTCCATCTACAAGAGAAACTGCTGCCTCATGGGGACTCTTGACCCAGCCACACGTTTTTGGAGAATCCAAACTCAGCCATGGTATGATGCTGTCCTGAGTTTGACATGCAACCAGATAAAATGTCATTGTGACATTATGATGGCTGTAGTGTGTTAAATAAACCAATGGCAGCACCTGCTTCTAATTGTCTTTATTATGAAATATAATTGTACATGAGCTGTAATTAATACATATTTATAAGCTCATGGTAATATTATTTCAGAAAATGTTAAATGGCATGACCATGGGAAGTGATTGGTGGTGTGCAACACACAGTATACTGTGGCAGAGAAGTTAATTTCCACTGGTAGATTTATAATTAGAAACAAAGAGAAATGGAATCCAAAGCAAATTTATTGCACGTTATTCCAACATGAAACAGTTAAACATTTCAGCATTGGTTGACATGAAATGCATAGCTAAAAAATGACAGCACTGTAAAACCATAAAAAAACACTTCCTTGTACATTATATTGGCAGCCATGCCTGTTCCAAAATATACTGCTAAAAGACTGTCTCCAACATGTTACAAATAAGTCAAGGAATCAATTGGCCAAACGATGTGCACACTTTAGAGGAAACCCTCATCCAGTAAAGTCTAAACCCAGAAAACCTGATATCCATTGCATTTTGAGCCCGCAGGCTGAAACACAGGCCAGTCTTGAAGGGAGCCGCCGTCTGACCAAATTGTAATGTTAAATTGCTCTAATCGTCTGTCTTTTCCTCACCTTGGTAATGTCGATACTCGGGCTTTAGCTCCCAAGTGTTCTTATGTGTCCCCTTCACGTTGTAGATACCAATATCACGCAGGATTTCCTTCAAATAAATCTGTGATGACAAGAGTAGGGTTTAAAAATGTAGATGCTGATAGCACTAGGTCAAACCTTTTCAATATTCTCAATAAGACATTGTGGGCAGTAGCTTTGAAAGAAAACAAGATATTTTTGCGATCACTAAAATTATAAGCAAAAACGTCATTTTTCTTGATGAACTGTTGTGGTTTTGAAGCAGACGGCAAAGACCGAGCAGCAATCTTATAAACTTAGAACATGAGGGATCACACTCCCAATAAACGTGGTGATGAGGAAACCTAAGATGGGACAATATTCACATAGCAGACTGAGCAAAGTTTCCTTTACCATAAAGTAGTAAGTTAATTCATTACTGTACACTTTGGCAGTTGCCATGGACAAAATACCAGTCAATGATGATAAAACTAAATGATCTTTATACTCAGAGGGAATCATCACCTCTTGAGCCAACAACAAGCTGGTCTAATACAAGGTTGTTAGTAAATGTCACAGTAATCCATTTCAGAGATTTGTGTCTTACCACGGGCTGTTTAGTGATGTCAACCAGGTCTTTGATGTTGTAGTATTGGTGCTTCTCAAAAGCAGAAAACAACATGTCCAACACATGCTGTTTGTCGGCTCGAGCTCGCTTGCCCTCCTCCTTCTTTTTCCTCTCATACTCCATCTAACAGACATTGAGAGCACACGAACACCAAGAATTGTCTAAGCTTGCATCGTACTATGACAGAATAGTGAGTTGCATGAGTAGTTAACACAGATGAAAAATATACTCCTCACCAGCCACACTGTGTGCATTACATGAACAAATAAGTACATTTGATGATTATTTTATGCACTAACAGTGTTTAATCATGATGATTTAATTTATATTGATGCTCCAATCCCTGCAAGGTGCAGTGGTGAAAACTTGTCACTATGAGTGTGGATTCTGCAGAAAATGAGGCCCTATTGTTGGTTGTATGTATTTGTGTACTATTAATCATGATTCTTGAACTTTCCCTTTCAATTTGAAATGTGGGAGCCAGAGTAGCCGGAGAAAACACACACACGGAATCGAACGCAGGTGTTCCTGATTTCCCAACTGTGTGGCCAACATGCTAACCACATGCAAAATAGAAAAATCTGGATGTTATTATGATAAAATTAATTAAACAATTAATTATGTTCAATACTTCAAATTAAGATAAAAGCGTATTTGTTTTTTTTTAAGTGTGCAGGAGTAGGGGGCACATGGCTTCATGTTAAATGTGTGAAGGGGTACACGACTGTAAAAAGTTTGGGAACCACTAGCCTAATATTATCTAGTACAAGAGCAGTGTCAACATTGTTGCTTAACAAAGAAAAATAAAAACTTATTAATGTGCCAATCAAACCAAAAAAAATTATCTGTATTGATTCTTTTAATAATTGGAACTTGATATGATTAGATTATGCAGGAGTATCTAGTTGTGTTGCCCGTGAGATTCTTGCATGGTTCGTGATGTGTAGGATGAGATGGGCTGAAAGAAGACAAATACTCTTACATTGTATGCATGGTTAGCCACAGGTTTGTAGTTGTTGGTGACTGCTTTAGCCAACTGCTGTGACAGCCGGACTGGCTTGGAGGACTCTTCAATTTGTAACCTGTTAACATGATCATATTACATTTAAAATAATACAGACAATTACATGAGTTTAACCAACTTTAATCCTGCTATAAACAAAGATAATCTGTGCTACAGACATGTTGACACAATTATTGGTACCCCTCGGTGAATGAAAGAAACCCTACATTGGTCACAGAAGTAACTTGACACTGACAAAAATAATGAATAAAAATGAAATGTAAATGAACCAATGAAAATCAGACATTGCTTTTGAACTGTGGTTCAACAACATTATTTAAATGGGAAAAAAGGCCTAGATAAAAATGATGGTACTGCTAAAATAATGTGACCATAGGGACATATTCAATCAAGGTGTGTCCTCTAATTAGCATCACACAACTTCCTAATAAATACCATAACCCCGCCTCATCTCTCCCACTTTGGCTTTGGGGGCGTTAACCCTTCCGGCATTCCTCCTCTGCCCTGAGCTAGCCGCCAGTGAATCTTGGTCAGGAACAGTCATGGCCAGGGACTTCCTCGGCTACAGACGTCTGTAGTGGCTTGCTGTGCCCGAAGCGCCCGAGGGTGCATCTGAGGTACTACCATTCCCTGAACACTTCATACACCCCTATCACCAGTGACAGCCCTGCCAACTCACATTGGCTCACGTCCAACCAGTGCAATACATACCACATACAAAGGGGAAGAAGACATAAATACCCATGAAATTATAGGGTAAGTGCAATTTTTATTTTAATGCACAACATAATCTAAGGAGAAAACATGGCAAAAGGGACAAAATAAGAATTAGGATTGGGGTGAGCAGCAATGTGTGGTGGTCTGTGAAAAGCAAATAATCTCTGCCACTGTGACCCTCGTGAGGATAAGCGGAACAAAATGAATGAATGAATATTCTTTGCCTTTTTTGTTTAATTATATACCTGCAGGTACAGTATGTATGTGTACACTGATGATGTGCACTAGTTTTGCATCTAAAGATGTATCATTACAACTGTTCTGGGGCTGCTTTGCACAGCTAAAAACAGCCAGGAATGGCTAAGAGCAAATCATTAGACTATTTTGAAGTAGCCTTCAACGAGTTCTGATCTAAATCCTATTGAACATCTGTGGAAGGAGATGAAACATGCCGTCTGGAGAAGGCACCCTTCAAACCTGAGATAACTGGAGCAGTTTGCTCACGAGGAGTGGACCAAAAATACCTGCTGAGAGGAGCAGATGTCTCATTGACAGCTACAGAAATCGTTTGATTGCCTCAAATGGCTGTGCATCAAAATATGAAGTTAAGGGTACCATCATTTTTGTCCAGGCCTGAACCACAGTTCAAAAGCAATGTCTAATTTACATTGGTTAATTTACTACTTTGTCAGATTTTAGTTATGATCATTGGGGTTTTTTCTTTCATTAACCGGGGGGTACCAACAATTTTGTCCATGTGTGTTATCAAATCACACTCAAGACACAAACAACTCACCTTTTAAGCTTCATATAGCTTTCACTAACAGCAGGCCTGCACTCCGCTCTCTGTACCACCACTCCTTCCAAAGCAATTTTATCTGCGGGGGGGAAAACACAACTTTAGTGCCAACCCTGAAATTAGTATTAAGTGAAGCTTAAGACACAGGTATACAGGAACCATTGTATTCTACATTGGTCACATTTTTGTTCTTGTGAAGGCAAGAAATTATGTTTGGTCATGGTGCTCTTTCAAAGGAGGAAACCAAAATAGGCTGTCTTTCTTCTTCTCATTTCTGTTCGAAAAATAATTTTCTTTTCTACTCCTGAATGTTTTATAAGTAGGGATGCACCGATCAGGTTTTTATGTTGATTATTCCAATACCCACAAGTGAGATCAGCCAATACAGATACTGATACCCATCACATGGATTAACTGTAGATTTTTCAGTGTATTTATAATGAGTGGTGTTGGTCAGAGGAACCGTTTGAGATTACTAAGGGACTTTGTAAGTGTAGACATTTGGGCGGATTTGCGGATAGGACCATCTTCGGCATTTGTGCATATAACGCCACAAAAAATGGTCAGAGCACCTGGGAAATAAATACAGGGCAAATTTCCAACAGGTTCTACAAAATGTCAAACACTGATCCAAAATACAGTATGTAGGATTGTTATTTTGATGTGAATCACAATATTTTGAAAAGTGGGGAGGCTATGGTGCTTAAAAGTGGTCTTCGCTCTCCGAGTGCTTTTCTAGTTTAACAAGCAGATCTCCACTCTAACAGTGTGGTTATGGTCTTTATGCTATGTTGTGATCATCTGTCATTATATAAAGTCTGAACAGTTATAATAAAAGAACTACTATGTAGGATTTGCTGACGCATGATCCGCTTTGAAAAGTGTTTTTAAAATGAAAATCAGCCATTGGAGCATCCCTAATTAGAAGGCAGGTAAAAGTTCCTCCAAGTTGAACACCTCCGAAAAGACTTGCAGATCACAAGCTGACAATCACAGTAACAGTCTATACATGGGGGGCTCACACTTTTTCACTTTCAAAATGACCAAGTCCCAAACTTTCTACTATAAAAACAGAAAAATATACACCACTTTACAGTATGCGTCCTGCAAATAATTATAGAAGATTCTGGCCCCAAAGCATGACTTCTGTCACCCGAGTGATCTGTGCAGGAAACTCATATGTTTGAGTTTTGCACAGAAATGTTTGGCTCAAGAGGTCAACATGTTGCTCCGGGCTTTACAGAAAGTTTGTCAACTTTGGGTGTCACTGTTGGCATATTTCAGGGCAACAAACAACATAATATTTATATTTTACTAATGGATTTAACATGACACTCATTTGATTGTGTGTGATTTTCAGTGATGCAGCTCAATCACCCGCTGGCAAAATGGTGAACTCACCTGGACCAGACCCTGCCCCCGAACCTGAGCTGCCACCATCAGATCTCTCTTCTGACTGGCCTACAGGGGGGGAGGGAGGGATGGTAAAATAAAAAAATATATATGGGCATGGAAAATGGGGAAAGGAGGGGATCGAACAATCAGAGCCTCTCCCAAGGTTTAGTTGCACTCGGTTTGTCAGGCGCAATAGAAGTCACCTCTGCCGACCACCCCAGCAAAGCAAGCATGCGCTCACAAGCAGCAAACACAGAAACCCTCAACCACCACAAGTAAATACCATTGACAGAGCTGCAAAAATACACTACAATTACAAAACATGCAAACTCACACACATCATGGCCAATTTTCAAATGTTACATGTTGAACAGATAATGATTAAATCATATATGCCGCTCCACACATATACAGTATGCATGGTCTCAAGCTTACCGGCACCCATAGTGAGAAACACCTATGCGTGCATACACACACTTCATTTAATTTCATTCAAAGAAACAAATAGACCCATGCAAATATGATATCTCAAATCGTCAATAGCAGGTATTGATTTTGTTCACTCCAGTATTCCAAACAAATGGGCCCAGTGTGTCTGATTACATACTAAAGGTGCTCACATAGATCGTAGTCATTATTTGAAAGGGTGTGCCATCAACAGTAGTAATCATTCCTTTGTAGATCACACAATGGACGTTTTCCTCTCAACTTTGTCACAAGGTGATTTTACCCAACAGCGACTTCCAAGCCAAACCAATGAGACTTAAGATGGAATGACTGATGTGACAGCAGTAAAAATTAGTTGCCAATATATCAAGCAGACAAAAAATGGTAAAGCACTTCAAACTATACGTTGTATAAAACACGCATAGAAAAAAATCTAAATCTACTGTCATGTTGCCTCATCTGTTGCACAAAGCAAAATATTGGGGTGATGTATTTGTGCTCATGTGAAAGAACAAACCCTCCGAAAGTCATCATGAATTAGACGTTTGCTTTCAAAAGTGAATTCATGCAGGATTGTAGTCCAATGCAGTCCCATACTCTGTTGCATTATAATATATTGTATATATTCATTGTTGATTGTCCACACTTTATTTCTATTTCTATTTCGTAATTACACACTTAGGGAGAAACTGTAAAGAATAGTGACAAGCAGGTCAAGCAAGACCGTATGGACAGGCTGCACACATGGGCTCCTCCACCAACCACCCAAAAATAACTTACCTTATCTCTGAGCTGTGGAGCAAACAGTTAATGGGATGGCGTGGCATTTGTGAAAGCGAAATGGTTAACATTCCAAACAAAGCTCACCCGATGACATCTCTGTGAAAACCGCCAAAGTCTGACCTCCCACCGTCTGCATGGTTAGTGGGTGCTCCCGAGGTGCAGACACTGTCTTGTCTTCTATACCCTCAATCACGGTCAACTCTTCATTTAATGTAAAAGACACCTAGAAAGTAAAATGTGCATCGTTTCATCCAACCAAAATCATGACAATTTAACATCTACACAGGAAGAGCTGATCTACCATTAGAAGTATAGAATGATCATGTCTTTATTTGTGGAGTAGTGAAATACTTTTTACTGTCACTGTTTGCTATTCATTGATAATGTTTCTTACCTCTGGCTTTCCTTGGTTTCCTTTCCTTGAAAGAAAAGAAACAACAAACATGTTTAGTTGAATTAGTTTTGTAGCGCAGACAACTTAGCCAGTCCTGGCTGTTTTTAGCTGTGCAAACATCGTAACAACAAACAGTATGCCTACTTAATGACTTATATTACAAATCATACTACATTGTGGTGCTTTGTTCGGGTTTCACATACTTGGATATTCTGAGTTTCCCAACTTCGCCTTTTCCAGTGGCTTTTGCCCATTGCTGAGCGAGGTACTTAGGAACCTGCATTCAATCAGAAAGTTTGTTTAATCACTTGCGAAATGTTGATTTTTAACAAACTACTGCATTATTTTGACTACTGTATAATTGACAAAGCACATATTTTAAAAACAACAAATATAAAAATTTCCTAGTACCACAAATAGTTCTCCCAATATTGTAAATATCTTCATCTGATGAGTAACAATGTTACAAAACCTTCATTTTAACAGTGAAAAAATGTGTAATACGTGCTCTGTATGCAGAATCCGTGCAGACGTCCTTAAAAATGCAATTTTTTTCTTATGATATCAGATTCATTTTCTTTGGTATACATGTTCGTGGACTGCACAGTCAGGAGATCAGACTTCGAGTCTCCGCTTGGACATCTCTGTGTGGAGTTTGCATGTTCTCCCCGTGCAGTTTCCTCCCACATTCCAAAAACATCCATGTTAGGTTAATTGGCAACTCCAAATTATCCATAGGTATGAATGTCACACTCACATTCATACCTATGGATAATGGTTGTTTGTCTATATGTGCCATGTGATTGGCTGGCGACCTGTCCAGGGTGTAGCCCGCCTCTCGCCCAAAGTCAGCTGGGATAGACTCCAGCATACCCCTGTGACTCTAATGAGGATTGTAGCACAGAAGATGGTATGTGGATATCGGATTTATATTGACTGATCACATCAAGTCAAATTAGTGCTTGGAAAATTGATACAACTTTAAGCCTTTCAAACTCTTGGACTGGAGCTATAGAAGAAGAAAAAGTACATGGCATATTAATTTACTTTAATATCTATATGGAGACGAAATGTCAATTAAATTGAATTGTGCGACATACGTTTTTTTGCCCGGAAATACAACATGTCGCGTTTGCATTGTGATTAGTGTGGGGTGAAAACGAATACAGTGTGAGGCATATACATGAAAAATCTGACACTTGACTTTCTTCCCTGGATTTTTGATTGTAAAAAAAAAAATTAAACGGCTACTCTGTTGACAGCCTAAGTTGTTATAGACGTTGTAGTACGGTTGTAATAGCCAAGGTCCGTGGTCCGTTGTCCTGACTCAACGTTAAAGCAGTGGGGACCATCGGCACCATTTTCCGGTATACAATCTGCTGTGTCTTTAGTATTTGGAGCAGAGGTGACTAGGGTATCAAATCAAGCCATGCTTTAGCAAGCAGAAATAATCACAGACTTAATTTACAAATTAATAAAAAAAAATATTAATACAATGAGCTGCATTCAACTAGCCTCGCCAATAAGCCTAGACCTAACTCTTATTTGTTTTATAGTTCGGGGTATTGTTAAGGTAAGAAAACCCAAGGCCACTTTGTTTTCGTTAAATTAGATGAATGAACAAAGGACATCATAATCTTAAAAACGAGATGGGAATTCAACTGTAAAACCTTTACTTCATTCACTTCGCCAGTTACGGCCTGCTAGCTGAGTTAGCCTTATGTTTACAATAGTTAGTGACCGTATGTCGCACTATTCGAACGTGTACATAAACACACATACCTTGACAAGCCAGACGCCCGTGTTTAGCTTGGCACCAGTTAAATCAACTTCGCCTTTCTCTGACATGGTAGTAGTTAAAAATATGATAGCTTTGTTGGGATTAAACTGCGCATGCGTCGTACGATATGGTAGGTTTGATTGCCACCAGACCAGAGACTAGCCATGTAATCATTCATTGTATTCATTGTTCACTGTATATCCCATTTGTATCCTGTTTTTAGGTAGGTTGTATTACTTTGTGCTGATATGTATATTGCAGCATATGTATAAATGTATAGAATATATTGGATTGAAGGAGCCTTTGTTGTTTAGTTCAACACCAATAAAATAGTTTTTGACAATTGACACTTTTTAAAATCAGTGGCGTTTTATGCATGAACTTAAATGAATCTGTTTCACACTAAGTGTTATCATTTGGTAATTCAAATAGGTTTTGTTGTAACAGTGAAACAAGTTATCACTTTAATCTCTAAATATAGGCTCATTCACATTTGCATAAACAATTGTTCCTGTCTAGTCCCTACCCACAAAATAAATTGCATGTTCTTAAGACTAAAAGAAGCACACATTTACAAAACCTAATGAACTACATTAGACTCAAATCACACACACAGCACAACAGCATAGTTCAATTTTATAAAATTGTCATCCAAAAGCTTTTTAACAAGTATGCATGGACACCAAATCAAATACTCAGATACATATGTAATGTGTAAAAAAAATCTAATAAAAAAACTGGTGAAATGAGTTCTTTTGATTCAGGAGTGAAATTGCTAGACATTTGAAAACGAAGATATAATTTACAAAAAACAGTGAATCTGCCAAAATTCAAAGTTTGTTTTATAATATAGTTCAATGCCAGCAAGTAAACTATTCTATATTGAATTGAATTTTACATATATATATATACAGTATATATGTATATCCCCTAGAGACATAGCGGTGACTCAAGAAGTAATATTGTCTCACATATTGCCAACACTTTAAGCCGTCCAGGAAAACACAAACTATCCATCTCCAGACCACTTATTTTGTTCTATTCCCATCTTACATTAAAACATGGACTGCACCCAGGATTTGTCGACAGTCAAGCAAAGGATCACCATCAATGGCCCTTATGTTATCCCCATCATCAAAATAATTTTTTATCTGATCAATTTTACTTTAGCCATGAGAATAAGGTTAGACTGTCAACTGTAACCACTGTCCTTACAGGAACATCCGATCCTTGCTGTGGGAGAAGCGCGTGTTCAGTTCCTGAGATTTCTTCAGCAGCCGTTGCTTCTGTGCATCATCAAAGCGATTCACCTGCAGGTCAGTTTCCCGATCAAATGCCCTTCTTTCAGCTGGCTTGTCCTCAGCTTCCTTTGCTTTCTCCTTCAAGTTCTTTGTATGCAAACTCAGCAAAGATTCTGAGCGTTTAGTATTCTTAAAAACAAGAATGATTGATATTTTAGCTTGTAAACTGCATGCAATTTGTTAAGTAAAATACTTAAAGGGGAACTGCACTTTTTTTTGCCCATCTTTTGCTATCCTTATGTGAAACATGAACACATTTCTTTCCCTTTTCTGTGCATTCTAGAGTGAGAATAAGTTGATATGAGTACGTATTCTGACACTAAAGCCCTCACAAAAAAGATTGAATTGAAAATTTTATTTAATCCTTTCACCCAAGGATTGTGAATGATGGGCAAAATTCCACAAAAAGTGCAGTTCCCCTTTAAGAAATTCAATAGGAAAAACAATGTTGATGGATGATAAAACTTACATTATACTTGGACACCTTCTCTGCCATTTCCAAATCCTTATGAGAGATTTGCGGGGCACTGTCCTTCTCAGCCTCACCTTTTTTCTTTTTCTCCAGGTGCTCCTATTGTTCAAGACAAAACTTGCTGTTGCATTATGGTGAATTGAAATGACGCTTCAAAGTATTTTCTGAAATTATAGAAACAATACTAAGTATAACATAATTTAGTTTATCCTACCCTGGTCTTGCGTTCTCTGTCTGCAGGCGTATCTGTCCAAATAGACCGGTCACCCTTCTCTGGACCCGACCTCTTCTTGAACGTACGAGCCCCCAAACCAATGTGTTGCAGTTCTGGTGGAAGCTCCGTCATCCAAGTCTCTCTAGTTGGCACCTCAGGGGTGTCCTACAAATTCAATAACCAATACATGACTACAAAACACTGTCTCTCTTTTGCATTAATTAATTGAATCATAATTGGTGTCATTTCTATTGTCCCTGTCCTAATATGTGTTTTACTAGGTCAGTGTAACTGCTGTGAAAAGTTAAAGCTGGTAAAGGCTGGGAAGAAGTGCGATTTAAAAAAAGGTAATTATAAGAGAGCTCGCACTCACAACTCTAGTCAGCTTGTCTCTCATCATTTGTGCCCTGCGTTCAATGTCCAGAGCCACTGTACTCTGAACTGGGCCTTTGGCCGGCATGGGTCCAATAACATCGTCATTCTCTTCCTCACTGCTGGAGGGATCAGCCTGGTAGCCTGGGGGTAAGGCAGGTCCTGGTATATATCCATCTTCATCTTTGTTATCTTTATCATCATCATCATCCACAGCACGGCGGAACCCTGGAGGTAAAGCTGGTCCCAGCACAAGTGACCTGAAAGAATATTGAAAATTCATTATTAATTCTTCCACTATTCTTCATTAATTCCCCTGTAAAAGTATACATTCGGTCACCTCTCTGGTGAACTTTCTTTCCTGTTAAACCCTGGTGGTAAAGCTGGCCCAAAGAATCCGTCATCTTCATCGTCTTCTGTCTTGTTTGTGTCCACCCTGTTCAAATGACAAATATATAAGTCTATTCAATGTCGACATGTATTTTCCAACTCTCTCCGTCTCAATTACATACTCAGCCTGTTTGTTTTCAGTCGTGTGCCCAGTCTTGACTCTTTTGAAGACCACTTCCTCACTTTCATCCGATGAGCTGGACGGTTCTCCTCGTTTATAACCGGGAGGCAAAGCGGGACCAGCAACTAACAAATGGAGTCAGAAAACTAAGATTAAAACTGACACTAAGATAAGCGCTTTCGCTTTATAACAGTGCTGCTGTACACGATTATTCCAAATGATGTAGTACTAACACTCACAGTCCCGTTCATCATCAGAATCATCCGTCTTTTTAAAAGCCGGGGGTAGAGCAGGTCCTATCAAGTTTTCAGACGACATATTGGCAGCGAATAGTTCAAATAATATTTTCTCAACTGCTTTTAAGTCATTATGTTAAATGCAAAATACTACACAGCTTTCCGATCACAAGCCGACATTTTCAAACTCATTGCGCATGCTCGTCTTCCAGACGACACGGGAAGTTATACAAAGACACAGGAAGAATAAAATAATCAGAATCAGAAATGGTTTATTGCCATGTATGATCAAACACATACTACGAATTTGTTTTGGTATAGTAGGTGCATACACATCTATTAAAAAAGAATGAAAAATACAAAATATGAAATACAAAATAAAAAATAAAAATAAAATAAAAAATATAAATAATAATAATAAACAAGTAGTTGTCACCCTTATTTGTAATTGCAGTTGGATTACTATATTTAAATGTTTTCATTATATGTATATCCTAAAACACAATTACTTTAATTATTAAGTTAATTCCTACGGCCATTCATGTAGTCTAAGCAAGTAGAAAAGACGATATTTTATTTTGAAAGTTACATTAGGAAGTTGTGGTTTTCCACTTCCGACTTCAACAGCTACACGTTATAGCTTAGTCTGTACAACGAAAGCTTATAATAGGTGACACAAGGTTCTAAATGGGTAAAAAGGAGAAAGGAGATCGAGGTGAGTTACTTAATATTAAGTCAGAACTTATTAGCTGTCAGTTGGCCTCCTCGACTGATGAATATCCTTATGCTAGAATATGTTCTATTGATGCTATGTGTTTGAGTTATCGGGTATCAAATGCTATCAGGGTATCACTTGCTAGCCCCTAAACGCAGCCTGTTTCAGTTACACAACAAACGGCATCACAAGTCTGTGCTGTGAAGTGTCACGTTTCGATACCATGCAAAACATCCGGGTTTAATAATGTACGATAGAGATTTATGTAGGGTTATATTACAGTAGTCTTATTTGACGGCAACTTCTTAAACTGGCATGACAGTATCAATATGGCGTCTTCGTATTTCACTGTGATTTTTTGTTTTTTATTGTTTATGGTTACAGACAAGAAGTCCAAAAAGCGGTTCTACGAGGAGGAGGAAGATGAAGAAGAGGTGGTGGGCGGCAAGCCGCAGGAGGCCATACCTGCTGCGGCAGGGAAACAGGTGGATGAATCAAGTACCAAGCTTGATGATTATGGAGCCAAAGATTATCGTGTTCAGATGCTTCTAAAGAATGATCATTCCTCACGCCCCATTTGGGTGGTAAGATGTGTTCTTTTGATTTTTTCCTCAATGTGCAATCTTATGTCTTTGGTCTTTTATTCGTTTTTAATGTTTTCCCCAGGCACCTGATGGGCACATCTTTCTAGAAGCTTTTTCACCTGTGTATAGGTATGCCCAGGATTTCTTGGTGGCCATTGCTGAGCCGGTGTGCAGGCCCAACCACGTCCATGAGTACAAGTTAACAGCATATTCCCTTTATGCGGCAGTCAGTGTTGGGCTGCAGACTTCTGACATAGTGGAGTATCTGCAGAAACTCAGCAAGACTTCTGTGCCTGACGGAATTGTTCAATTCATTAAGGTATGATTGAGAAAATAATGGTAATTCCACTAGTGAGGCTATTTTGTCATCAGTGTGTGCAACTACATTATGCATCTTTTTTTCCCTCAGCTCTGCACTGTGAGCTATGGCAAAGTCAAGCTGGTGCTCAAACATAATAGGTACATCCAATACAGAACTATTCCCTTTGTTGAATGCTCCTTGTAGCACCCTTTTACCTGTATGTTTGTCTATCCTTAGGTATTTTGTTGAGAGCACTTTTCCTGATGTGATTCAGCACCTCCTTCAGGACAATGTGATCCGACAATGTCGCCTCCGTGCTGCAGATGGCACAGATGGCGAGCTTATAACTGAGGTCATCCACAGCAAGTCAGCGGTATGCCTTTTGCAAAGTCGTTTTGAAATTCAGACCCAACAATACTTAAATATACTAATTTAAGTAGCTGAAAATGTGCATCACGAAAATGTACATCAAGAAGTTGCCTCGTGCATCTGTTTTAGGGTTGTCTTATTTTCAAATGTACTTCTACTGATGAAAATCAATGCTCTGGTTTGTGAACACTGGATATTTATTCAACAGATCTCCAGGTCTGTTGATGAAAAAGCAGGTGCCTCCACCTCACAGCAGCTCACTAGTGGACAAACTTCGGACCAGCAGGTCCCTGAGGACATCTTCAGCTACTATGAGCAGATGGATAAGGAAGAGGAGGAGGAGGAGGAGACTCAAGCAGTCTCCTTTGAGATTCAACAGGTGCATATTTGTTTAATAAGAAAGGGATATTGTTGAAATAGAACTGATAATTAACCATTAACTGTGTGAAATACTCACAGGTCAACTTAAGCAACTGACATTCAATAAAATAGGGAGCTGTATCATTTCTTTTCAAAGAAAGTTTTACTGACTATAAAAAAAAGTATTGATAACAATATGCCTATTATTGTGGCTGTAGTTTTCAGTGGTGCAAAAATGCACAGTATCATCCTGAGTGCTCGGCTGAATTCTGTCTCCTTGTTTTGTGTAGGAAATGATTGAGGAACTGCAGAAGCGCTGCATTCAGCTTGAGTACCCACTCCTTGCAGAGTATGACTTTCGAAATGATACAGTCAACCCAGATATCAATATAGATCTGAAGCCGACTGCTGTATTACGACCGTACCAGGAGAAAAGTCTACGTAAGATGTTTGGGAATGGACGTGCTCGCTCTGGAGTCATTGTACTCCCTTGCGGTGAGAATGCTGGGTTACTTTTCATAGAGCGATTAAGTTTAATATAATACGTTTCATTGCCAACTTTAAAGCCAATTGGAGCTTGCATACACACTTGTCTCATCCTTGCTCTTTGTCCCATAGAAACACTTTTTAATATTAAAAGTGAGACAATAATTTGTATATTTTTGAAAAAACATTATAGAGTGAAAAATTTTAACTGCAATGTGACTGCATTTGTAAAAGACATGGCTCTTGTATCAAATCTGATTAGATTAGACATCTACAGTACATCTGACCTTGTGGTCAGTGAGTGTATTTGTATTAGTTACTTTATATCTCATTTGCTTTCCAGGAGCGGGCAAGTCTCTAGTGGGTGTGACAGCAGCATGTACAGTGCGCAAACGTTGCCTGGTGTTGGGTAACTCCTCTGTATCCGTGGAGCAATGGAAGGCCCAGTTCAAAATGTGGTCCACTATCGATGACTCTCAAATCTGCCGCTTCACCTCAGATGCCAAAGACAAACCAATTGGCTGCTCAGTAGCCATCAGCACTTACTCTATGCTGGGCCACACCACCAAGCGCTCCTGGGAAGCAGAGAGGGTTATGGAGTGGATGAAATGCCAAGAGTGGGGTCTTATTATCCTCGATGAGGTGCACACTATTCCTGGTAAGTTAGAACTTTAAATTATATTGCATTTTGTTGCCAATAACATGTGAAAGAAACATAATTTTGCTTCATGAAGTGAGTAAAACTTTTTACCATGTGCTCCATGTAGCAAAAATGTTTCGACGTGTACTGACAATTGTGCAAGCACACTGCAAACTGGGCCTCACTGCAACTCTCGTAAGGGAGGATGACAAGATTGTGGACCTAAACTTTCTCATTGGACCAAAGCTATATGAAGCCAACTGGATGGAGCTGCAGAACAATGGCTACATTGCCAAAGTTCAGTGTGCAGAGGTGATTGACTCCTCATCATCCCTGGTCTTCTTAACTTATTATTCAAAGAATCGCATATTGCATATGTCGTGTTCCAGGTTGTGGGCGCTTACTTAGTGGTTGTGTTGTGCCAATGCTGCAGGTGTGGTGCCCGATGTCTCCTGAGTTTTACAGAGAGTATGTGGCCATCAAGACTAAGAAGCGCATCTTACTTTATACCATGAATCCCAATAAGTTCAGAGCCTGCCAGTTTCTCATTCGCTTCCACGAAAGGCGCAATGACAAGATCATCGTTTTTGCTGATAATGTCTTTGCATTGAAAGAATATGCCATTCGCCTCAACAAGTAAGTTAATTTTAAAAAGAGCACATCTGTAATTTTTTTTTTACCAAGTTGCCCATTAATTACCTATGTATGATTGTCTGCTCAAGACCTTACATCTATGGCCCAACCTCCCAAGGGGAACGTATGCAAATCCTACAGAACTTCAAACACAACCCCAAGATCAACACCATTTTCATTTCCAAGGTAAAAACTGAGATGAATGGAAAACTGTCTTGAGTATTTTTTTAAGGGCACGTTTTGCCCCCTGGTGGCCAGGTCTTGTCACACAATTCTTTAACAGTCGCCCTATAAGGCTTAAAATAGTACATTCATACCATGTTCTTGGTTTGACTTCACATGCAGCGGTTTAATCTAGTTATTTTAACTGCCAAACAGGTTGGAGACACCTCATTTGACTTGCCAGAAGCCAATGTTCTGATCCAAATCTCCTCTCACGGTGGATCACGAAGGCAGGAAGCCCAGAGGCTTGGTAGAGTCTTAAGAGCCAAGAAAGGTTAGTTTCTAACTGTGTGAATCCACTCTTTCTGTCTTGTTTTATGAATAAAAATTGCCTTTTATGCCACTTGCTTGCCTCTTTAGGAATGGTAGCAGAAGAATACAATGCATATTTCTACTCGCTGGTGTCTCAGGACACCCAGGAGATGGCTTACTCCACCAAGAGACAGAGGTTTCTAGTGGACCAGGGCTACAGCTTTAAGGTACATCTTTAACTTGCAACACAACTTCAGCACAATGTTCTCACTTTGTAGCCATAGAGAACATGAACAATGCTTAGACATTTGGGCTACATAATAATATACACTACATCATCAAATAGCATAGTATTTAGGGAAATTCTATATAGATTGGAGAATGGAGTTTATAGATAGAGTTTTATGGATTGATGTGAAACACACACATAATATAAACATTACACATAAACTAAAAGCTGCCACGTACCTTTTTAGGTGATCACACAGTTGGCGGGAATGGAAGAAGAAGACTTGATGTTCTCCACCAGAGAGGAACAACAACAGCTCCTTCAGAAGGTCCTGGCTGCATCTGATCTGGATGCTGAAGAGGAAATGGTGGTAGGAGAGGTGGGCACTCGGCCACAGGTGGGTGCCACAAATAGAGTTTACAATATATATAACAATTGCTGCTTATAGTAATATTTTACTGTTTTATTTCCTTTGTGCTTTCTGAACAGTTCTCAAGGCGAACAGGGACCATGAGCTCCATGTCTGGTGCAGATGATACAGTCTACATGGAATATCAAAGCCGAAGCACTAAAAACTCTGTAGCAAACAAAAGTGTCCATCCACTTTTCAAACGCTTCCGAAAGTAAATGCGCTAGTTCAAATCAAAACTTGACTAATCAGATGGCTCAGCAGGCCAGTGAAGATGTGAATAACATCCGACATCACTGAATGCTTCCCATTGATGGGGTGATTTCACAACGACCAACGAGACAACCATTTGCAGCTGAAAAGAAGTGTCGGGCAATATGTAAATTTCATCATTGAGAACTGTACATTTCCTTGACTGGTAGTTTATTTAATTTCCTTGGTGGTTATTTTTGATTCATATACGGTAACTACCCACCTTGCTGGCTGCAGTATGTTTCAGTGCTGCTAACTACGTGGTATTTGTTAAAATTTAATTTACGCAGAGCTCCACAGCAGTCAGTTCATTCATTTGTGAATGAGTGGACAAAGCAGGGTTGTGTTTAGAAGGCACGACTTTTACCCAATCGTTTGGGGTGAAAAATGATTCAACCAAATAAATTGATTTTGGTTTTTAACAGTTTGCAATGCTGTTGAACAGTCAGCCTTCCATATATTAAATCCTGTTAAACTCAACTGTCGAGAAACAAACACAAATCTAAAAAAAAAAAAACAAGCCACATGAAATCCTATATTTTCTATTTTCAAAATTTTATTTATTTGGGTGATGAAAGGCAAGCTTTATTTACACTTTGCATAGGGACAAGAAGGGGAGAAGGTTTGTGGATGTTCTCTATTTTTTTGCTTTAGATATTTAGATGAGACATTGTTGCTAGAAAGCACATTGATGAAGGCATCTTGAGCCTGATGCCATGTGCAATTTGCCAAAGTAGCGAGCGTGGGAAAGTGCCCACCTCTGCCCATTCTGCCTATACTCTCTGCTGACACTTGAGGCCACTTGGCTTGGAATGGGTGAGTGAGGTAGATTTGAATTCACGGGTCTGCACAGAGGGTCGATCGCCTCACTAAAAAAAGTACGCAGAATTCATTCAAATATGATCAATATTCAACATTTATGACCACTGCGCTTAAAAGGCATTTAAAGCAAATATGAGACTTGGCTCTGAAACAAAGCCTTCCCTTAAAAGCTTGCAAAAATAAATCTTGAAATGAAAGTGCTAACACTAACAAGCTCACGGAGTAGTCGCATATGTAAGTCAACAAGTACTTACATGACTTTACTGGGCTCATGCTAACATTGTTACGCTTTGAGTGGCCATTGTGTACACTGATGTATATTCTGTGTGTGTGCTTACAGGCGTGAGCTTGCACTTGATTGATCGGTGTGATGTAACGGTGTTGTCGTCCCCCTACTTTCTCCCAATGAAAGGATGAACCCAGCAGCTCTTTTTGGGGGGTATGGAAACGCCCACAGCCGTATACAGAGCTCCCCCTCCCTTCTTCCGAGGCCAACATCCAATCCTCTTCCTTTCCCGAGGTGGTACAAGCCACAGTTTTAAAGGCGCTTCTCAACACAGGAGCATCTAACGTTACATGACCACACAGGGCGCGCACGTGTAAAACGCCGCCGACCGTCGCTTTTACGCACAGGACAACGCTACAATAATGGTCGTACTCAATCATTTAACGGCAGCTTGCCGGAAGAATTTGCAAGTCGATAGGCTCAATAAGCAGCTGGTGTTCACTATGCGGGTTTTGCACAAGTCGGCGGTCGGCGAAGCTTTTGGGATCCCCTCGCCTCCGGAAGAGGACAGCGTGTCCCAGAGTCTCATCACAGCGGCTCACGTCTCTGACAAAAGCGTAAAAGTAAAGAGTTTAAAGGAGATGCCGGGACCGAGCACCGCATCTAACCTCATCGAGTTCTTCTGGAGAGATGGTTTTAGCAGAATTCATGAAATTCAGGTAACTGTACCAACTGTGCCATTCCACTCTGAAATGTTGCCACCTATGCGTAAAATGGAACAGGGCTTTGCGTAAAAGCGCATCGGGTGTCTTGTCCATTGTTATTTTTCCATTTTAATGTACGTGAACAAAATTCACTGAAGACGTCGTATTATGTTGTAGTTGTACTGTGCCAAACATTTCTACTCATTTACTCCAAATGTGCTTGCAGTATGACCAGGACCAATATTGTTACTACGGCGTGTTTATTTATTTATTTTTAATTATCTCACTTTACAATAAGGTACACAAAAATACAGTGGATACTAATGAGAAAGTAAAGACTAAGGCATATGAATTTAGAGTGGTCACTGAGGAACTAATGATTAGTGGTGAGGGGTAGGTAAGTTTTTTCCTCATTAACTACTATAATGTTGTGTACTTTATTGTAAAGTGTTACCTACAAACCTTATAGCTACCCTTCCATTACTAAATTGGGCTAAAACTAGCATGTAGGCTTCTTATAAATGCACCAAAGGAATTCTAAGATGAAAATATGCAACATACTTGATGTGGGAATATAACAATGGTAGGTTAGACTCACACTAAGTGACATTACAGCTCAGAATTTGTTCAATCCATTAAAAAAAAGGATACGATTTCACCACTGTTGTCATTTTTTCATAGATGGAACACAGCAAGAAGTATGGGAAAATCTTCAAATCCCATTTTGGACCTCAACTGGTGGTCTCCATCGCTGGCAGGGATCTGGTGGCTCAGGTGCTGAGGAGTGAAGGTTTGGCTCCTCAGAGAGCCAACATGGAGTCCTGGAAGGAGTACAGAGACATGAGAGGACGTTCAACAGGCCTCATCTCAGCGTAAGTTGTCTAAATGAAGTGTGGATGTAAAGTAAAGCAGAAAATAATATGAATTTAGGGTCTAATCTCAATCTTCATGTGACTTTTTTTCAGTGTTGGCATTTGGTATTAAGACCTACCATTTATCAATGGTTGATTCCAAGCCGTTCCTCAGCATTTCCCGAACAAAACATAAAATTATCTTTTGTTCTGCAGGGAGGGAGCGCATTGGCTGAAAATGCGAAGTGTTCTTAGGCAGCTAATCATGCGCCCCCGCGACGTGGCAGTCTTCTCCGATGATATCAACAAAGTGGTAGATGACCTGATCAAGAGAGTTTGTACTCTACGCAGCCGGGAGGTAGATGGAGCAACTGTGTTCAACGTGAATGACCTCTTCTTCAAATATGCCATGGAAGGTAAGTGAGTGTATATACAGTGTGGTGGTGATGGAAAGAAAAGGCCAGGTTATGTACACTTAGCCTATACTGAAATCAATAAGCAATTATTATCTGTTGTTTTTGTCTTCACAGGCATAGCAGCCATTTTGTATGAGAGTCGTTTAGGCTGTCTGGAAAATGAGATTCCCCGGGAAACTCAAAACTATATCAGCGCACTCAACCTCATGTTCAGTTCTTTCAAGACCACCATGTATGCTGGAGCTATCCCCAAGTGGCTGCGGCCCATCATCCCCAAACCTTGGGAGGAGTTTTGTTTCTCTTGGGATGGCCTTTTCAAATTCAGTGAGTCATCTGCATTTTGAATTATTGGGCATATATAATTACTTTATATACATTTTTTTAAAGTTTTTTTTAAGTCTGTTGTAGCTCTTAAATGTTTTATATTAGTGGTTGCTCATGTAAAAATGGTGGAGTGGCCATTAGTTATTTAAAATTAAAAAAAAATTCTTACAATGAGATGGTGGGAGTATGAGTTATGTCTGTTACATAATCTGTTCTCCCTCGCTCCACTTAATCTTTCTTATTGCCTTTGACCCCCCCTCGAAAAATCCACCTTCTCTGTCTGTCTCTGCTCCCAGGCATCATTCACATCAATAAGAGGCTTGCTGAGATCAAGGCCGAGGTTGAGCAAGGAGAGGAAGTGAAGGGAGGACTTCTCACACACATGCTCGTCACCATGGAGCTCAGCATGGAGGAAATCTACGCCAATGCAACAGAGATGTTACTGGCCGGGGTCGACACGGTGTGTGTCTTTTGTATTTCACAGATGTGTCAAATGATACACTTTAAAGGGTGCTCTGTGCAGTCGAGGAATGTGCTGGTGTAACCGGGTGGGAGGGGGGGTGTTTTAGCAGCAGGTGAAGGAATCACACACAGGTGTGTGTAGTCCTGAGTCAGTGTTGAGTTTCAAGGGTGGCGTTTCTGGCGCTACTTCCATGCCTGTGTAGCTGTGCCAGTGTCGGATCAGCGTCGTCAATGGTGGTGGTGGTGGGAGGTGTTCCACAGAACCCCCCTCTTGACAAAGTTCTCACTGCTATTTGGTTTCTTGTGATTTGTCTGTGTCTGTTACATCCACACAGGGTGGCTTTTGTGTGGTTTTTTTCTCCCCTCGTCCATCTTAGCTTCCACATGAAGCCATAATATTGCACTAATACAATTCATAATCATAGGTATGTCTTACTATTGCTATTTCTTTTTTTTTTACCAGGATGTGATAGATCAAATGATGCATTTCCGAGAAACAAGGGTGTGAGTCATGGGCAATATGCTGGTTGATGTCACAATATGATTTGAGAAGTCTCTTAGGTGGAGTAACATTAGGAATTTGGACACGTTTGTTCCATGCTTACATCTGCACAGTTCCTGCCTAATTTGTTTGGGGTACTGTCAGATTAATCAGAATTATAGGTTTGGAGTGTTTTGTGCTCATTTGGGGGCCACTCGTATAAAAAGGGTGTGTGTGTGTTTTTGTTGAACTTGTTGCAACGGCCATGTGCTGGTAGGGGGTGGACTTAGCTGTGCTGTGCCTTTACTCAGCAAACACAGGAACTGTCAAGAAACATTAGCTACAGCCAGAGTTATGGCACAGCCTGGGCAGAGGTGAGGTGGGTTAGTGGGAACGGGGGGTGGGCCCGATTTGGTTGGAATCAAAGAGACGTTTTTATAAGTGGGGGGAGTAAAGAAGACCTGGGTGTATGATAAATGTAGGAAAATGAGGAGAGAATGCGGGGGGTGGGGGGGGGGGGGGGGGGCTTTGAGAGCTGTGTTGGGATGGGTCTTTGTCATATGATTCCCTTGGCCTTTGTCAGAGGTGTTGCCAACATTTCTGCCAGCTGGGCTTGATTAGGAGCTCGGCTGCTAAATGGGGGGGGGTAGAGGACACACTGGGAGCACCAGCATCTAGTCTGTTGGGTGGAGGGTGCCCAGATTAAAAAAAAAAGGCTGGTCATACTAAGGCGTGGATAAGGTTTTGTTTATCCATTGTCAGACAGTAATACCAAACTGATCTCCGGGGTCTGTTAGTGACTCACCAGCCTGCGTCATTAAATTCTTGGGTGGGAAAAAAAAAGCAAGGGAGTGAGATGTGAGTGGCTAAACCAGTGCAAGTACAGTATAGGAAGAGGATGACATACTGTACATGACAGTAAACTTACTTCACTGCACAAAAATTCATCTCTGTGAGCTGTGATGTAATCAAGATGACTTTGTTGGGTGGTTCTACCAAGGAAACTGTTACATCTATGTGTGTGTGTATGTGTGTGTGTGTATAATTCGATCCAGTACTATTTTTATTCCAGCAATGTAACAAAGCGTGGCTAGATTTAGCACATCTAATTAAAGTACAGTTATATGCTGAATAATGGCAAGCGTTAGAGAGGGCTAAAGGATTGAGTGTGCAGCTGGTGTCTGCTCAGCACGTGGGAAAAAAAAAAAAACTCCGCCTACCCACCCTCCACTCCAGCCCCTCACTGTTTCTAAACACTTACGCAACATGATAGACGCTCTTGTATCAGCTTGCCCTTCAGTCGCTGCTTGTAAAACCTGTCTCGCCAATTTAATTGACCTCGCTAAAGCATTTCACACTCAAAATGCAACGTCCAAAATGCATTTAGTGTTTTTTTTGTATTCTTCCAGACCTCCTTCACGCTGTCATGGGCCAGTTACCTATTAGCACGACACCCTGAAATTCAAGAGCAGATCTCTATGGAGGTGGTGAGGACTTTGGGTCCCAAAGCTGTTGCCACGGCCGACGACATTCCTCGCCTGCCTCTTATCAGAGGTCTGGTCAAAGAGACGCTCAGGTGCATGCAGCAATTTATACTTATAATTACAATGAGCGTCACCATTTTGTCCTATTGTTTCACTTGTATAAAAAGTTTAGTAATTTTGTTGTCATTTTTTTTGCTCCTCCCTGAAATCAGGCTTTTTCCAGTTCTCCCGGGAAATGGACGGATTACTCAGGATGACTTAGTGGTGGGCGGATACTTTATCCCCAAAGGGGTACGACTTGTGTGGACATAATACATTTGTGTCTTGTACAGTGAACATGTGCTAGAGAAAGACTGAGCCAAAATGTTTTACAATGGAGTCAATTGTAATGTGATACAGCATTACTCATGCATCTTTCTCATTCCAGTCCAGTTGTTCTCAATTGCTTTTTTTTCCCCCCTGACTGTGCTAGACTCAGTTGGCTCTGTGTCACTACTCCACTTCCTTGGATGAGGAGAACTTTCTTGATGCTTTAAACTTCCGACCAGATCGCTGGGTTCGAAAAGATTCCTCAGATCGTGTTGACAACTTTGGCTCCATTCCTTTTGGCTATGGTATCAGGAGTTGCATCGGCAAGAGAATAGCTGAGTTAGAGATGCATCTAGTTCTAACCAGGGTAAGAAATTATTCAAACCAGTTATTCAAAATGTATTTCAATAGATGAACTCATAATACTCTTGTGTTTGTGTATTTTTTACAGCTTATTCAGAGGTTCCACATTAGCTTGTCTCCTCTCACTGCTGATGTGAAGGCCAAAACACACGGCCTTCTCTGCCCTGCAGGACCCATCCACCTGCACTTCACTGACAGAGAAAATTAGGAATTAATCATCTTCGTCTTTTCTTGTATTGTACTGTACATTTTTATTGTATTCATTTATTTGGAAAGTCGACTTTCTGTACAGAGTGCAGTGATTTTACTGAGGTTTTACTCAGAAAATAAATGTGTAGCGACAAGGACACACACATATATATATATATATATATATATATAACAATGGACCAATAACTTAATGTTAAATAGTTGTTTTTATGTAGTATGTAGTCTGATTTAGATCCAACGTTGTTTGTTACTTGTGATTCCTCAATTATTCTATGATATACTGTAAATAGAGAGTGCAAAATGAACACTCCGTATCCTTGGAGGTCTTGTATGTTATCATTTTGAACACACCTTTTCACTTAAAGTGCACTCTTCCTGCATTTTGAGAAGGGACATCACATGAATGTTGATGGACAACAGTGAATGTACTGCGCATGAGCTGTTTTTACAAATGCATAAGTGTGTATAATTATATTATTCTCATTTGTGTTCTAAACCAATTTTTTTTTTTACCAAGTATCTTTTCAGTTTTAATGAATGTTTCATTTAGAAAATGCTTAATCAGTGGGCTAAGTATGTATATGAAAAGTTATGTGATTGATAAATAGATGGAAACTATTTGATCACAACTGTTTTTTTTTCCATACAGTGTATCAGGATCCGTAATTATTTGATCGAAAGTCGAATATGTTACAGTTGTGATGTATTTGAGAGATAATGTTACAAAGGAAGCAAAACATTAACAAAATTCTGATGTATTTGTATTTATCTTTTGTATTTGTTACTGCTTATTAGTTCAGTAAAACAGAAAAAAAATCTAAAACTGATTATATTTTTTCTATCAGGAGTATATTAAAGGTATTCTGTCTAAACGTGTGCAAATTAATTGCTAAATGGATGCAACATCTCCACCGAGCCAAGAATGAAGTTTCTTTGCGTAGGAAAGTAACAATTATATTAAACTTTCTTTATACTGATACATGTATGTTATTCATAATTGTCGTTTTAATTTGTTAAATGTCATTGAACTCATCCCCCGTTTGTTTTAAAGTTAAACTTCAAAAGCTGACAAATACCTATTTGTTGAGCCCTGCGTTAAAGGTAGTCTCGCGATAGTTGTCGACGAGAGCACAAGCGGAAGTAAATAGTCAGGTTGGCACGTTAGCTAGCAAGGGGCGTCAATAAAGTGATAAGTTTAGCGTGCATTCACCTACATTTTAACTCGTTCATTTTTATTAGAATATACTGTCGAATTGCTTTGAAGGGTCAACATAGACGCATCCGAGACCTGCCTCCATAACAATTACATTAGCAGAGATCGAGAACACGTTTAAGGCCTGGAACCTGTGCTAACTTAGCCAGCGTAGTTGCCGCTAAGTTCAAGCTAACGGCGCGTGTGGCACCTTAGCGAGAACTAAAGACTAAAGTGGCTACTTACTTAAGCGAATGTCTGCTATTTTTCTAGTCGTGTAAATATAGTCTATCAGGGTAGTGTCAACTCTGGCTGTGGTGGAAAGAAATTTTCGGCTGGATCTAAAATGATAATTGAAAATCTGGATGCTTTGAAAACATGGCTGTCTGAAACGCTCGAGCCCATGTAAGTAGACTAGTAGCTGTTAGCTACAATGCTACTCACTGTATTTTAAGCTCTGTATGAATTAGACGGAGTAGCACAACTATTACTTCACCATAATGTATGAATGACTTTAAGTTATTATCCATTTAATAAAATGTCTGCCTTCCTCTTGGGTATCCGTTGTAGCTGCGAAGCAGACCCCTCAGCCCTCGCCAAGTATGTTGTTGCCCTGGTGAAGAAGGACAAAACTGAAAAAGAACTAAAAGCCTTGTGTATTGATCAGTTGGACGTGTTTCTTCAGAAAGGTACCTAGCAATCTCGTAGTAACCATTCCTTATTCGAGTCTGATCTGCAAAGTGTTTTATTCGTATTGATGCCCTTCCAGAGACCCAGCAATTTGTGGACAAGCTGTTTGAAGCTGTGAACAACAAAAGCTATCTGCCCCAGACAGAACAATTGCCTACTCTGGTGAAGGTGGAGAAAGATGAACAGAAAAATGATGAGGTAAGATTTGTAAATTAAAAAAAACAGTTTCCTCTATAGATTAATTCCATCCTACGTTTGTAACAGCACCAAGTGGAAGTCCTTAAACTGTTTCTTGTCTCAGTTGGTTTCATATTTTTCATTTTGACAAAGTGAATGAACACATTGGGTCTAAAAATCGGTCATAAAACCTAAAATATATTTTTTGACCGTAAAAAACTAATGTGTAAATGAATCCTTCTGATAACTTCTTTAATAAAAATATATATTTTTAATGTTCTCAAAAACTCATGTACTTAATAATTATTTACCTTCAACGCTAAGAGAGGTCTCAGGCAGTTACAATTGACTATGCACACATGTAATGTGTTCCTTTCCAACCAAAAATGTTTTTGTCCACCTCAACAAAGGTGAATATAACACTGAGGTGTCAGGCCTGTGTAGGAATTTCAAAGCGATGATGTGCATCTATAAGTCAGTTGGGTACTTGTGGCAGTATTGGCTTACATAACCCTCTACGAACTGCCTGTACTGTTTTGATTGGATTAATGGGAAAGTGGTATCATGTTTCATTGCCTGCTTTGCTTTCGCTTTTAAAGTGGATGCTTTTCGTTCTGCCTCAAAAGCACATAGAAATAAGTACAATGACAATATCACTGTGAATATTACCAAGTCTGGTTTTACTTGACCAGTTTACACCATTTAAAAACTTGTATGCAGTTTGTAGTCTGCACTGCACTTTCGGCACAAATTAGAAGGGACTGTGTTACAGCGGTAAAGACTGCAGATACAACCTCATGGGCTCCTGAGAGTTATACTTCCTGTGTTCTCTGTTCAGACAAATCGAGAAGAGGAACGTGACAAAAAGTTTTCTCGACGAGTGAATAGCCCTCCACCATCAAGTTCCCGCTATAATAGAGATGGCAGGTATGTAAACCTATTCTCCCTTGTGCAATCTCATCAATACAAGACATATTTGGATCATCCTGAACTGCCCGTCATTCATTTTCTGATTCAAATTCTTAGGAGAGGAGACGACCGTAAGAGGGAAGACCGTTCCAGAAAAAGGGATTATGACCGCAACCCACCAAGAAGGGACTCTTACCGCGATCGCTATAATCGGAGGAGGGGCCGCAGTCGTAGTTACAGTCGTAGCCGAAGCCGGAGTTGGAGCAAGGATCGTACTCGGGACAGGGATAGGGACAGGGACAGAGAGCGGGATAGAGACCGTGACAGAGACAGAAGCATGAGTCCCTCTCAGAGTAGAACTCGCTCTCGAAGTAGGAGTAGAGGTAAGATGCTGATTGCTGAAGAAAATAGATGATGAACTGGCATATTCTCCTCAAGTATGCCTCCACACACACACACACTTCACTATAGTTCTTGTTTCTTTCTTGTCCATTTCCAGAAAGAGATTCTGGGAAGTTAAAGTATGATCATGATCGAGCAGACAGGTTGGAAGGTGCTGATGGGTACACCCCAGCTGTTCTGGTTTCCACTGCAACCACTTCACATTTCCCTGTGCCGACACTGAGCAGCACCATCACAGTCATAGCTCCAACTCATCACAGCAACAACACAACCGAGAGCTGGTCAGATTTCCACCCAGATCACCCTGTGGATCATGGCCCTTTTAGGGGGCCTCCTCCTCCTCAGCAAAGAAAACGGTGCCGTGATTATGATGGTGAGGAGAGTCAATTAAAAGTGGATCTTATAGACTTTTGAAAGTAATCGTGTGCCATTTTCTGTCCTCCAGAAAAGGGCTTCTGCATGAGAGGAGACATGTGCCCTTTTGACCATGGAAGTGACCCAGTTGTTGTGGAGGATGTCAGCCTGCCCAATATGCTGCCCTTCCAACCTCCACCCATCCCTGGTGTGGATCCCCCGCCCCCTCCAGGTCTTCCACCTCCACCTCTCTTGAACCCCCCACCTGTGAATTTGGGACCTCCTGTGCCCACACCAGGGGCTCTCCCACCAAGCCTTCCGCCGGTTGCTGGTAGGAACTGAGACATTTTTTGCAATTAGAGAATGCACAAGCAGAAGCAGCAGAATTTGCTCTTACTACTTAAGTAGAATTGAACTCACTTACTTTTATGGGTATTGTACTTGCAAGTTAAAGGGACCTATTATGCTCATTTTTCAACCCTTTGTATTGAGCTGTGGTCTGCTATAGAGCAGCTACACACAATAACAACACATTCCTTCCTGTTGTGTCATGAGTGTACCCCGCCTCTCGCCCGAAGATGACTGGGATAGGCTCCAGCACCCCAAACCCTCGTGAGGACAAGCGGTAGAAAATGAATGAATAATACGAATAGTGTTTCTGGCACTTTCATTTTTTTAAATCCATTGTGGGTTGTTAAGGTGACAAACACGATTGAATTCAAGAAACAACTCATGGCAAAACAGGAATGTGGTGTTGAAGAGGAAGGCGTTGTCGCTGCCATTTTGTGTCTTTGGGAACAGTCAATCACATCTTCAATGTAGGTAAAAGTTAAGTTAAATGTTGCTCTATACCTTTCATTCATCATTTATTTGTATTTATATGCAATTTTATTAGTTTTCTGCATGTAAACATGTTTTGTGTTAAAATTTTGGGCTTTCTGGAACTGATTAATTGGATTAACACAGGGGTGTCAAACATACGTCCCGCAGGCCGCCGTATGTGGGTTTAATGGGTTTAATCCAATTTTATAAAGTGTAAAAATAAGATGCATTTTGGATCTTCTGGAACTAATTAATTACATGCACCAAGTTTGCACTCTATTTCATGTCTTTTTGCAACACACAATGCACACTTACACAGTTGTAGCAAATAATTTCAATGGAATGCAATGGAATGTTATTCGCATTCATCTGCCAAACATTGTAAGAAGATGCTGAGTTTGTATGTGGCCATAGTGAATATTTGCCCTGCCTGAGTGTCCTACGATAAGTGACGCAGACTGCCTCGGGTTTTGCTGAGACTTAATGAAAACATGTTCACTATATAATTATTTAATTAAAGTCAGTTTTAGATATTTACTTTTCTCTCTATTTTCAGGACCACCTCCTCCTCTTCCACCACTTCAACCATCAGGAATGGATGCTCCTCCCAATTCCATTACAAGCGCTGTTCCCACCATTGTCACGTCAGGGATGCGCTCTTCGGTGTCTCAAATGTCTGAACCACTTTTCCCCTCAGGTTAGTGTGACATGACTGAATTCAGAGTCTTGGGCATTCTGGGAAATTGGAAGGGCTGTGATTGTCACAACAAAGATTTTGGCATGCCAAAGTATAATTATTTAGTAAAATGGAATCACAACTTTTGTACAAATAAAGTACTTCAATAAATTATAGATAAACATTCGACATTCAGACATCTGATAATTACTAGTTTTTGTTATGTATATTGCCATCATTCAGCATATTGAGTAGTGAATATGTCTTCTTTATTCACCAGCTACTTATGAGAGTGACGTGTACAATCCAGAATCTCCCAGCATCACCATCAGCTCCAGGCCAATGTACCGCCATCGTGTCAATGCCCAGAGGCCCAACCTGATTGGCCTCACAATGGCTGATGAGGATCAGCCACCGAGAGGTAGACCTGGTATTTAGCATGTACTGTTCAGTCATGTTTATGAAGATGTCTTTGATGATATGCAGTCGTCCCTCGTTTATCGCATTATTTATTATTATATTTAATGAACTGGATATTTTTGTTGTTAAAGCATAGAAAACTTGTATTGATTTTCTAAATACAGTGGAACCTCGTTTACCGTCATTAATTTGTTCCCGAAGGTCTGACTCCAACCAAAATGAATGCTAACTGAATTAATTTATCCCCATAAGAACTAGTATAAATCCAATGAATCCTTCCCAGAAAACTCAAAAATGTGTACACAAAACATCTTTTTATAGTTTTACAATTATAGTTTGACATGCAGAAAACGATTTCAAATGCATACAAATACATACATATAAATGAAGAATAAAAAGGATAAATGGACATTTGATGTTATGTTTACCTTAATCGAATACTGACGACTGTTCCCAAAGCCCAAAGACATGATGTGGCAATGAGTTTCCTTGAATTCAATAATGGATCACCGCAGGGACATGAGAGATGGCTGCCACTCATCGCATATAGCAAGCTACAAAGCTAACTAGTTAGCCTCCAATTTGTTTGTTGTAAACTTAAGGTTTTTCAAACTGTGTGGAAGAAAGCTAAAGAAGCAAAAAGCTTCCACATGGAATGGGATCACTGGAATGGAATGCCGTGGCTGACTACATGCAAAGTTATTTGTAATGCATGCACATGCAGTAATATTGTTTTTTTAGTACATTCGTATTTCTATACTCCCACACTCATTAGTTGTCTAGTTTCACAATAAAATACTTGACTTCTTACTTGTGAATGTCCCTTCCCGTTTAATGGTTGAATCAACTGTAGATCTAGAAATGACCTGCTCATCTTTATCCTTCCCCAGACAAGGTTGCAAACAGCATGAGAATTGTTATGGATTCTGGCCTCAGGAAGAGACCAATTGGTTCACATGATGGGAGCATTGTGCACAAGAAGCCTTGGCTCGACAAGTAAGACATAATTGACTAGTGTGTTAGAATTAGTCATATACTTTTGTTAAGTGTTAGAGGAAATATGAATGTCATTGTCTCAATTTGTTTTTCTTTGGTCAGACCTAATTATAACAAGCCCAATCACCTGGGGTACAACAGAAGAGGCCCGTTCAACTCTGCAAATACAAAGTTGCTGGTTCGGCAAATTCCCTCCGATCTCAACAACATTAGCCAACTCAATGAACATTTCAGCAAGTTTGGAACCATCGTCAACCTTCAGGTTGGTCAGACTTTAACTGGAAATAATTTGTTTTGTTGGTGTATTATATTATGAGTTGTTTGTGGACTTATGGAAGGCGCATGATGAATCTGTCCATGATGATGACCACTTGTGAGCTACTATATAATCAGCAAGGCTGAGTTAGATGCCTGACCAGAAGTTAAACTACCATGTGGGGAAATAAGTATACTTCTGTACTAGATGTGGTCAGAGCCGATACTTTGTGTTGGTATTAGTCCAATACGGCCCAAATTTACTGGATCAGCTAAAGGGGTGATAACCTGATCTGTCCTGAATTTATGCCACATTGTTTGTGATTACTGTTGAGTTCTTTATGCACTTGACATGATCTGTATTGGTTTTGGGTACAATACAGGATTGTTTGAAATGACCTAGGCATGGAGATCTGCACAATGCCCCAATAAGTGACATTTTTTGATTTGTAAAATATTGTCTCTTTGAAGGTGGCATACCAGAATGACCCAGAGGGTGCGCTGATCCAGTTTGCATCACCAGCTGAGGCCAAGCGGGCCATACAAAGCACAGAGGCTGTCCTCAACAACCGCTTCATTCGGGTGCATTGGTTTCGTGAGAACGGAGGTGATGGGATGGGTCACGGACAGTTTCACCCACAGCAGTTGCAGCCACAGCCCATCACGGTGAGGCCAATTTTCAACCTACCCCAAGCTACCCACTTGTCAGTACCTGTATTAAGCACTAGGCATTCTTTATTATGGGTCATGTAAACTTTTCTATTCTTTACAAATTCATGTCGCATTTCAAATGGTGGCTCCAGTACAGCAAAAGCTGGAACATCTCTTCCAACATATGCAGCCATGGGAACCCTCAAAATGTGTGTTTTAAAAAAAAATGCAGCTATTGTTTATTTAAATCTTTTTAACACTCAGCAGCCCTCAGAAACCTTGCTGAAGCAGTCTGTCAAATATCGCCTTGGGCCTCTTCTCACTGCAAACTCTGAGCCTTCACAGGACTCCAATGTGGCCGCTCAGGTGTGTGTGTGTGGCTGCTGCGAGTCAAAGTCTACAGTATATGGAATATTTGTATTAACATCTTGGCCTATACTGATACAGAATCCTGCCAAAGCATCAGTGAAGGAGCGTTTGGGTTTCTCAACCAAACCAGTTCCTCCGGTGGAGAAGGCAAGTCTCCCCCAGTAAAGCCTTCATGTCATCGTAGTCTCCTCCTATGCATTGTATAAAGGTCGTCTACATTTTACACCATTACAGGTATTTTCAACCTCTGCGGGCCTCTCCAAGACTGTATACAATCCTGCGGCCATGAAAGCTGTCCAGAAAACCACAGAGGATGCCCTAAAGAAGAAGAAGGTGAGAGGAGATATGGCAATAACATTCATGGGAGTGGTTCACTCAAAACCACCCACACCAGCATATACAAAGTAATATCGGGATGATATTATGCCGCAAGCAAGTCAATTTGAAAACACAACACTAGATACCTCATCATGGGCTGAAAATAAACCTTACGTCTTGATTAATTGTGTTGTGTTTTTGTCAGTGTAGATGAAACCGTGATTTACAAACCTCTCCACCAAGCTAGGCTGTATAATTTCATCCACTCGTATTTGGAAATGAATGAGAAAATACGGGTGTCCAGTAGTGTACTGTACATTGTAGTCGTCAATACAATACATGTTGATTTTATGTCAGTAAAAACTGGATTTGATTTGATTTCCCATGATTAATTTCACAGGAAGCCCTAAAATTACAACAAGATGTAAGGAAGAAGAAGCAGGAAATCCTAGAGAAGCACATTGAAACACAAAAGGTAAGCAGACATGAGGAAAACCAGTAAATAGTGATTAAAAAGAAAATCTGAGTTTGGAATTTTAAAAAATCAGCTTCATATTAGTGACAAGTCCATGACAATGTCGATGCCACATTTACTGAATTGAGCATTTCAGAAACATGATAGTTGGATTGTTCATTGTGTCCCCCCTATTGAATGTCTTCATGTGTGCCCCTGATGTCTGCAGCTCCTAATAGCCAAACTTGAGAAGAACAAAGCAATGAAAGCAGAGGATAAAGCCAAGATCATGGAAACGTTGGGCATGTTAACCAAGAGCATCACAAAACTACAAGAAGAGATAAAAAGCATCTCAAGCAGCAGCAATCTGCTGCTTGCCGCCAAGAGCAAGGCCCAAGTAAATACCAACATTATTCATGAATTGTATTTGATTTTTAGCTTATGCAGTCTTTAAGTAATGTCGAAAGAGAAAAGTGAAACATGATGGGATGTTTATTTTCTCCTACCAGGCTCAGAAAGAACTGCTTGATGCAGAGCTGGACCTCTACAAGAAGACTCAAGCTGGGGAGGATACTGCTTTATTGAAGCTCAAGTATACCCAGCTGCAAATAGAGGTATTTTATTCCACCATCAATATAACTGCCTTTAGCTTAAACTCTGCTACAGCGTGACTAGCCACTTGGGGGCACTCTTGCGCTTGTTTTAGATTCAATGTTCTTAAACTTTGTCAGTTAATTGACCAGTAGTCCCCTTTCTACTGCACACTTATAAAACATAAACTCCAATTAACACATCTGTCTTTGCAGCATCTGTGAAAGTCTTACACAAGTCTCCATATGTGTCACACATCACAACTATGTTGCGTTCAAGGACCACCGAACAAAGTGGCCTCCAGAAAGACATTATTACTTACTGAAGCTCATATAGCTTAGAAAGTTCACTAGTTACAGCACCATGGAAAAAGACCACGTCTCATTTAGAGAACAATATAAATGAAGTCTTCAAGATTGAACACTTTTGATGCACAATATAATAATCAAACTTACTTCATTGTTCATGAAAAAAATACAAGAAGCATGCTTGTTTTTTCACCTAGCTCGTGTTATCAACAGACATTCTCTGCACACACGGAACACAAGAACACTCTTTCGTCCTTCAAAATAAGAGCGCTGTTTGCCCCATGTCTAATTGTCAACAAAATAAGCATGTCATAAAACATACTGTATCTTATTATGGAATTGCATTTGTGACATCTTAATTACAAGCACGGGCATTATAGTTTGTTGATTTTGTAGCAATGTATACAGAGTCTGGCATTCCATTGGAAAAGTTAGCCAGGTTCATTTCTCAATTAGTGGGAATAATTGTCCATTGGTGTATTACATAAATATAAGGATTTTGGCATTTCATTAATGAGCATCTTATTCACTAAGCGAAAAAGGTCACACGCTATGCCGGTTAAAGAAAAGGTGCTTAAAAAAACAAAAGTTAAATGGGAAATAATGGAATTTTGAAAAAAAACAGGATTTCATAGGGCCTGCAGGAGATTATCAAACTTTTACAACACATTTTCCTGGACAATGATGCAATTGTGCATGTACAGATAAAAGGTACAATGGAAATACAATACAAATGCTATTCAGTAAAAAATAGAATAAATGGGACTAAGATGTAGTATATGGAATTTTTTTTTTCATTTTTATTCACATATCCAATACAACATTTGGTGTACCCCACAGTGGGAACCACTGTGTTAAATGACGCCAATGTGTAATATTTGTGCTTTCAATTGCCCCCCTTCTGTGCTACCGTATAGGCCGCTAAAAGAGGACTGCTGTCACCAGGCCGGGGCCGTGCCGTTCCAACTCGAGGTCGTGGCACTTCAAGAGCCCGAGGACGGGGTTCCAGAGGACGGGGAAGGGGTGTTCCACTCCATGCAGTTGTGGATCATCGACCACGAGCTCTTCAGATCTCTGGATTTTCTGATATTGAGAGGGTAGATCTCCTACCTCACTTTGCTGTAAGTCTGCTTATACCTACATTGTTTGGAAAATGCACACAGTCTCCACTGCAAATATTGGTTTCAAACAAGCATTTACAGTCACACTCTGAATTTTTACAACTTCCTTGTAAATAATAGTAGCAACAATATAGCAACATGCTGAAAGTTTATAAATAGAAAAAAATGGATTATGACGAGGTAAATGAGGGTTGAATCATTTTGAGCACATGTACTATAAACACACATGCTACTATAAAGTTTAACTATTAGTGCCTAACATTAATTTGTACCGCACAATCTCTTCTTACCACACCGCCGTTATTCTGAAAATCTGGTGATAACTAGAGATCAGGCATAATTTATTCCATGTGTTTACAATTAATAACCAATTTGTTACGTAGTTGGTAATTGCAATACCAGGTGGTGCTTATAAGCGATAATTCATCAGACATGATTGATGTTTATGAAGTGACATGATTCATGTTGACAATTTTGAAGCAATTTGGAGAAATAGAAGACTGCCAGATGTATGACGACGGCCTGTCTGCAATCATCACATACAGGACAAGAGCAGAGGCAGAGCAGGTGAGTTGCCCACTAACAATAAAATGGGTATGCCCAGTCGCCAGATATGTAAATATGTATGAATATTTCCACTGTTTAATCTTCTTCACTTTGTTTTGTGCAACTACAGGCGGCCCTTCATGGCCTCAAGTTGAACAACCAGAATTTACACCTGGCGTGGCACAAACCTGCCATGACACTTAATTCTTCTGATGCCAATGAGGCAGAACCAGATGAGGAGGAGGTTTGTGCCAATTTTTGACACTTTCTTTCAACATTATTGTTATTTCATGCCAAGCACTGGAGGGGCATCAGTTGACAGGATGTAATACCTACATAGAACTCAAGAGGGAATTGTTGCACAACAATGCTCAGATTATCCTCACTACAACTGTTATCAGTGTCCCCACAGTGAATTTACACTTCATTAGGTACACCTTCATAGACTCATAGGAACCAAGACGATCACAGCTAAGAAGGATTTAACATTTCTGAAATTGAATATCAATGGATATGCGTAGATATACCTGATAGAATGTATTGTCTGGTTCTCCTCTTCTATCCAGTATCCAGAAGAATCACTGAGTGACGATGCCTTGCTGCAGGATGATGACGAGGAAGAGGATGACAACGAGCCTCGCTCCTGGCGTAGATGAAGATTGTCCTCATGTTGAACACAAGTGGATGATGACCAGATTCCAGCTGTTTATTTATTATAATGCCAGTTCAAAAATCTAACGGAACCATGGCTTGACTTGTCAAATATGTAACCGGCTGAAGAAACATGTGACTTTGATTGATTTTAAGATGTATTCCAGATGCAACAATGTTTTTTTTTGTTTGTTTTTTTTATGCTCTTAATGTAGTTTTTTTTCTTTTTTGGGGGGGTTAATTCGATCATAGAATTCATAGTTTGTGACAGCTAGTTGGAGAAAACAAATTCTGTGTTACCATTGAACTAAATGACAGGCCGTAAAGCTCATTCAGAATAGTATTACATTGATTGGTTAAATGCTCATATGTAAATATTTTATGTCTGGTTTGAAATTATTTGTACGAAAGCTTAGTTTCTCAGTTGGCTTCAATTTTCAATTGTGTAAAAAAAACAAATAAAGAATTGAAATGGTCAGAAAACGCTGCCAAGGAAAGGGTTGGTGAAAAAAAGTATGGCAGTGAGAAAAAGTTCACTTTTTAAAAGTTGTAATTGACCATTTCAAAAAACAAACCAAAAAAATCCTTCATATTCACTTAAAGGGCAAACTTTCTAAACAGTTCTTTGTTGCTTGGTAAAGTAACTTGTCATATGTCACTGAATCTACACCAAAGGTAAGAACTGTCAGATATTTAAAAGATTTCTACACTATATTCACACTAACAGCCTGACTTGACTATATCATTTCATAATATTTTATTTCTATTGTTTTTGCAGGTGCTGTTAACCATCAGAAGAACTGAGAAGGCTCAACTCTTATGATCGCTGTTTTGCACTGTGAATAGAATAATAAATATATATTTTTACACTTCATCTGCTGGGTGATGGAGTGATGCTGGATGACATTTTGAAAACACCCTCACACAAGGACACTGAGGCCATTTCCTTAATCTGAGAATTATATGTAGTACCCATAAAAATTACATACTGCGTATCTAAACCATAGTTTTATACAGACGACTCTTGGACATAAGTAGGATTTATTTTTTCACTGAAGGGAACTCAAAGTAAGGTGACTCAAAAAGTGACATGCACAACTGTTATGTTAAAGAACAGCAAGTGGTGTGTTAAGTATTTAACATTCATTTTCTACTGCTTGTCCTTGAAGGTCAAGGGGGTGCTGGAGCCTATCCCAGCTGTCTTCGGGTGAGCGGCGGGGTACACCCTGGACTGGTCGCCAGCCAATCACAGGACACATATAGACAAACAACCATTGACACTTTCATTCATACCTATGGACAATTTGGAGTCGCCAATTAACCTAGCATGTTTTTGGAATGTGGGAGGAAACCAGACACATGCACGGGGAGAACATGCAAACTCCTCACATAGATGGCTGAGGGTGGAATTGAACTCGGGTCTCCTAGCTGTGAGGCCTGCGTGCTGACCACTTGTCCACTGTGCAACTAGTATTTAACATTTGCATTTAAAATTAGAGAAGCTCAAATTCAGTTCACCATTAAAGTTTATACATTTTAGGTTCAAGTCCCAGGTTCTCAAAGTGGGGGACGTCAATAAAAATGCTAACGAGTGCGCCTGAATGCCTCAGCCATGGATGACAAAAGGACTTAACAAAACTTGTAAGAAGAAGAACAACCTATACAGGAAATTCAACAGACTTAAGAAGCAGAAAGAACATGTAAGACTTATGAAAAAAATAATAAGTATACGTATTAAGTATTATTGAATAATAAGAAGGAATGTTACAGTATAAAAACAATATTAGAGCACCTGGGGCATTTTAAACAGTATTATTGGGAAAAGTGACAAGAAGAAAACCTACCGTCATTATTTCATGATTGGTTAGTTGATTGGAAGTTACTTAACAGAAAAGGGTTGATGTTTTGTATACAGGAGGAGTGGGGTACATGGTTTCAGGTCAAATGTCTGAAGGGGTTAGCAACTGTAGAAAGTTTGGGAACCACTGCCTTAGACTAGTCGCCAGCCAAATTGTAAAAACCCGATTAAACACAGTAAACAGCAGGATTATGGCCTCGTTGAAAATTTAAAAAAACAGTTCATAGGAAGGTCACATGAAATGTTGGTGGTTTTATTTGGTCTTTGTTTTTGAGGCAGTATTACCTTTAGGCTTCTGCTGAACCAGACTTTGGTATGTGTGTGAGGTATGAGCACCCACAGAGACACCCCTTACGGTCTGAGCTCCCACAATTCTTCAGATTGGGCTAGGAGAGGACAAATAACCCAATCAGCATAGAGCCCTTCAAGCGTACCGGGGCCACCCTCGGTGTCTGTCGGGCTTGTGGAGATAATTGTGACGAATCCGATTTGCTCTTGTACAATTTTGGCTCTTCATCATTTAAGCTTTTCATGCTACCAACTAGAGTAGCTTCCCTTAGCGTTCCGTCTCAGTGAGGGCGTGTTAAAGGCCCCCCTCCCGTTTTCTCGTTTACCTACTGCAGCATTACCAAACCTCCATGTGTACGTGGCAAAGGACACAACACGAGCATCATTTGTGGTGCTGTTTTGCTTGCAGGAATGTGTGCAAGGTGCACTTTTATTTGTCAGGGGAGCTCAATGAATGTGCAAAATATGGCTTTGAAAGTGTTTATTTAAGCGTCATTTTCTTAATGACACTGGAATCATTAAGTGTATCAGTCTAAGGGCTTTCATTTCATTCACTGTTTGCATTTTTTTTATTGATTGTGACTAATGGCTAATGGGGCCAAAGAAAGTTGGCCCAGCAATTTGAGAAAGAAGGTGAGAAACGTTATTGAATTCAAGAAAGAAGTCATAGCAAAATGCCAAGATCCATATTATCCGTATGGTCGATCTTGCCAGGATGCATGGGAAGTCCAAGTCAACATGAAGTTTCATCCTGGCGAATAAATACGAAGATGATGTTGCTAAAGGGCACCTATTGTGATTTTTCCACAAAAACATGCTAGGTTAACTCCAAATTGTCCATAGGTATGAATGTGAGTGTGAATGGTTGTTTGTCTATATGTGCCCTGTGATTGGCTGGCGACCAGTCCAGGGTGTACCCCGCCTCTCGCCCAAAGACAGCTGGGATAGGCTCCAGCACCCTCTGTGACCCCAAAATTACTACTATTAATTGAAATTTGAACACGACAAAATGTATCATATTCTAAGCTAACCGTAGAATGCACACAATCCAAGGCAAAATTGTGGTGTCAATATTTGACTTTAACCAAAACACATGCTAACCAAGGTTCCATTGTATTACATATTTATACACATTCATTGAATTCCATCACCACAAAGAATTTTTACACCAAATCTTGAAAACTTGATGTAATGCAGCAGTTATTTGTCACTGCTTTTTTAAACTGTAGTTCAGAACAGAAGAAGTAAGTTAACTAAAAGTTAACTAAAAAGAATTCCTTTGTTCAAACTTGTTATTTGCCCATAAAGTTTGTTTATTGAAGCCTGTAGGGACTTGATAATGACGCTGATATGGATATGCAGCAACTGGGGGAATGCATAAAATAACACATTTTCCAGTGCATTTATTCACATTCATTTGAATATTATCTCGGCCTTTTCACAACACAAAAACATCCCCACGTCCCCCCAATTAAGAGTGAATACAACAGAATGCATTTAGTGTCAAACAGGTCCCAAAACTATTGATTGTCCACCCAAGCACTGGTCATTCATAGAAGAATATGAAGAAGGTGTTTTCCACAGTGAACCCCCCCTCCCCCCACCCCACCCCATCACCAGTGCCTCCACAGACGGGGCGTGCCCCCGTCGCTACAATGCCAGCCCTCTGTAAAGACATTAATATTTGATGCGATCATGGGCTTCCATAAGCAAATTTCACTCCCTAGCAAGTGGAGCCAAAGCATGATTAATTTAGTATTTATACCCCTTTAAACAACGCAGGGCCCCTGGCCACAAAGCAAGGCGCAGTTTGAAAGCAAAGTAGCAGCCCCTAAATCATAATCAGCATCGTCATTCAGTATCATGTGACTTTGGGGACGCATTCTCGGCTCCGCTTGTGTGAGGAAGGCCTCACCTCACACTAATGTGCAGGTTATGTTAAGGTTTGTCATTAAAAATATGAACTAACTAACTAACCCTATAAAAAGCACACTTTGGTGGAGAACAGAGCTCATATATGACATTTTGTCCATAAGTAACATTACTGAAACAAATCAGGACATTTTGCATACAAGGAGATCATGTTTACAACTTTTACAGTATACAGTTATACTCTTACAGTATATTACAATATTTCTGTCTCTGTATTGTCCTGTGTTGTAAAATGTTTCCATTACTTTTGAGTAATGCTCATTCATTCATTCATTTTCTACCACTTAGCCAATCACAGGGCAAACAACCATTCACACTCACATTCATACCTATGGACAATTTGGAGTCATCAATTAATTTTTTTTTCCCGACCAAGACTACGCAGTATACTCTTGGTAGTACGTATGCACCTTTAAGCAGTTTTCCTTACCAAGTAGTACAAAACTCAAACAAGACACAGAAATCTTTTTTTTTTTTATTTTATTTGGGCAAATATATGAAACATTACAGTGCATTCCTTACATCAATCAAAATATAACTTTCCATTATTTACATTTGTATTCAACTATCTGATCAATAGGAGCCCAAAAGGAGTAGGCTGAAGCAAAAGCTTATAAATGCCTACCCCTTTTTGCAAGATATAATCATGTTCATGCCACAGTCTTGTTTTCCCCTGTTATTATTATTATTGTAATATTATTATCATTATTATCACTGTTATAATCTTTATCATTATTACCATTATTATTGTTATTATTATCACCATTATTATTCATTCATTCATTTTCTACCGCTTTTTCCTCACGAGGGTCGCAGGGGTGCTGGAGCCTATCCAAGCCTATCTAGGTGGGGTACACCCTGGACTGGTCACCAGCCAATCACAGGGCACATATAGACAAACAACCATTCACACTCACATTCATACCTATGGACAATTTGGAGTTGCCAATTAACCTAGCATGTTTTTGGAATGTGGGAGGAAACCGGAGTACCCGGAGAAAACCCACACATGCACGGGGAGAACATGCAAACTCCACACAGAGAGGGTGGAATTGAACCCTGGTTTCCTAGCTGTGAGGTCTGTGCGCTAACCACTCGTCTACCGTGCCGCCTCACCATTATTATAATCATCATTAATATTACCATTTTCATCATTATAGTTGTAAAAATTTTTAGATTTTCTTTAATTAAAATTTTTAATTTAATTTATTTTTTTTTAATTATTTAATTTTACAGACTTCATTGCTTCTTGTAGAGTGCTGTATCATTCCATCTGTTGTTTTCTGAAATCTTAGAGCCTTGAACGATCTGCGATATCCATAATCGACGATTTTCTGAGGGACTCCATACTCCATATCTTCCTAATTTGTTCAACAGTTCAGACAGTCGCAATGACACTTTTCCTCAGCAGACCACAGTCACTTGGCCAGGATTCACTTACCCCAGAAAAATACAGGTTTTCTATCCAGCAGAAAAGTCTCCAAACAAGGCAGACACACAGTACTTCCTGTATTTATCCTGACCAGAACAGACTCAAAATCAGGCTTCCTGTCCAGTATAGACTGGAAAACTAGGCATCATAGCCAGAAAATTCTTGAAACGGAACAACATTTTTATTCTCTTTCCGACTTTGTTTGGGAAATCATTCCTACTGTTGATTGTCAACTGTAATTATTGCAATTAGTGGTGGACGGATTGATCCAAATATCGATATCGATGTTGGTATCACTATTGCTCGATATCAATGTGAAAAGATCGATACTGCAACCTGGCTGTGTATCACTGCTGTCTGTCACAACACAGAGAATGCTCCCTTTTTCTATACCGCTTATCGTCATGAGGGTCGCGGGCATGCTGGAGCCTATCCCAGCTGTCTTCGGGCGAGAGGCGGGGTACACCCTGGACTGGTGGCCAGCCAATCATAGGGCACATATAGACAAACAACCATTCACACTCACATTCATACCTATGGACGACCTATGTTTTTGGAATGTGGGAGGAAACCGGAGTACCCGGAGAAAACGCTAATTAACGCTAATTAAGCGTAGGTTAATTAGTCCTTAGTGTTAATCTGGGAAAGCTTCTTTAACTTTTCCCTGTCAGAGCTGAGCATGCTCATTGCAGTCACTGTGAATGTGATTAGGCCATAAACTAACATGATCACTGAACAGTTCAACTCCATTAAAGATAATGTGCATGTGTGTGTGTGTGTGTGTGTGTGTGTGTAGACAAGACACAAGCAAGCTACAACACGCAAGTTGGGCCCGCCCACCCCTCCTTCTCATTGATTGCTACAGTGATTTGCAGCATGCAATCCAATGCTCTGTGACAGCTCGTAACTGAGGTTAAAGATGGCAATTTAATTATGTGTCAGAGGTCACATTAAAGTCTGACCCTTGACCTCTGACGATGAGACCTTTTGTTTAGTGACAGGCCTTTTGTTATTGCATAAGCAAAAATGAAAGACAATATGAGCGCACCATGACAGATAATGAGTGAAGTTCTTGGTTTGATTCTACTGTAGTTATGTATTATGTAGCTGTCATGTACATTCCTTTACTTTATTGAACCAGTGACTTGAAGGTCGTTTGAGACTGATGTGATGAGGTCACTGTAATTAGCGGTTTAATGTACACACATAAAAAATCTCATTATGCTATACAGCCAATAAGCATATTTGTAATGAAAAGCGTTAATTTAAACGGCGTTATCAGTGCTGTTGAAAACCATGACTGACTAATTAACTCATCTGAGCTGAATTTGTTACATTTTAATGTATGATGCTTACATTCCGGCTTCCTCCAACATTCCAAAAACATGCTAGGTTAATGGTCGACTCCAAATTGTCCATAGGTATGAATGTGAGTGTGAATGGTTGTTTGTCTATATGTGCCCCGTGATTGGCTGGCGACCAGTCCAGGGTGTACCCCGCCTCTCGCCGAAGACAGCTGGGATAGGCTCCAGCATACTCACGACCCTAATGAGGATATGCGCTATAGAAAATGGATGGATGCTGAGCCTTTTTCACTAACACAAAAGCAACAGGATTGGTGAAGCTTAAAACATGCCAAATAATTATCAATTTTTATCAATTTTTAAGCCATTTTACACAAAACATTTTTGCATTGTGGTATCGATGAAAAATTATATTTTTAGTATGAACTGCGATCTTTGTTTCCAAATTTCCCATATTATGACTTAAAAAATAATGTAATTTATCTTGAACATTTAAACTCCAGGCCACAAAAATTATTATTTTTCATAATAAGTTTTTTTTATTTTCCAACTATTTTAACTTTCTTCCAGTCAATTTTTTTCTTGTAATTATGACTTTATTGTTGCACAATTAAAACTTTTTTCCGCAACCAAATTTGACAAAAATGACAACTTTATTCATTGCTTTGTTTCACATAATATTACAACTTTTTTTTATATTTTTCAACTTTGTCTTACTAAAATGACATTATTTTTCCATTTCTCCATTTTTTCTACTATTTTTTTTTCTTAAATCATATTTTTTAAACATGCTGCATGCCAATAAAAAAACATCCACGGGCTGCAAATGGCTCCTGGGCTGCACTTTGGATACCCCTGACCAAACTTCTCGTGCAGACACAACATTAGGAACACCTGCACAATGAGAATCGGTTGCATGAAAAATGACCGTGACTGTAATTTGCAGTGGTATAGACCCGTACTGACTCATACTGAGAGGTGCAAAATTAAAACTTTTTCCGCAACCAAATTTGACAAAAATGACAACTTTATTCATTGCTTTGTTTCTCATAATATTATAACTTCTTTTTTTCTTTTTCAACTTTGTCCTACTAAAATGACATTATTTTTCCTCATACTGTTCCTCAACTTTTTCTGCTGTTTTTTTTTTGTTAAATCATATTTTTTAAACATGCTGCATGCCAATAAAAAACATCCACGAGCTGCATATGGCTCCTGGGCTGCACTTTGGACACCCCTGACCAAACTTCTCCTGCACAACAACAACAACATTAGGAACACCTGCACAATGAGACTCGGTTGCATAAAAAATGACTGTGACTGTAATTTGCAGTGGTTTTGACCCGTACTGACTCATACTGAGAGGTGTCTTATTATTTTGCCTGTCCTAATATTAGAAACCACACCCTTTTTTTTTTTACTTGGTATTTCCTGAACACGAGCTCTTAGTGTTTTATGACCCTTTGAGCGAGGACAAGGTTGTGGTCTTAAAGCCAGTCACATATGCAAATGAGAGGCAATTGCAGATATACAAATATGTACCCATGGTCCAGGCGGTCTAATGGCCCCCCTCCCTCCCTCTCTGGCTTGCTCAATGGCTCATTAAGATATCTGCTTGCTTTATTACTTGTATAAGTCACAGCTGGCTTGTTATGACCCTCCAGGTTCCTGTTTGTGCTGCGTGGCTGAGATGTGTGGCGCTCAATTAGGCTGCCTGGCTGGCAGAGTTAACCCTTCGCACTGTGGACATGGCTATGTACAGTGTGTGTGTGTGTGTGTGTGTGTGTGTGTGTGTGCAGGGGGGGGGGGTTTGAGGTAGGGATCAAAAGATCAATCCTAATACAGTGCTACCAAGCTGACCTCTCAGATGTAATAAAGGCGCCATCTTTCACCCCCTTGGGGCCTATTGGGCACCTCCCACCCCACGGACAAACCTGGTATCTTTAAATTAGCTGACTGCCTTGCCCTGCAGGTAATTGCATTAGTTTATCAATGTTCACCACAATTTATTACTTACTGTGACAACACTAGCATCCCGGTGTTAATGTCCACTGTGAGGGGACTCGGAAATAAAGGCCTTTGTGTGCTGTGTCTCTTTCACAAAGAAAGAAGGGAAAAACACACCCAAACCAAGGAGGTGTGGAATGACTTTTTATTGGTTTGATCCACTTCCACTCCTTAATGATCACCACCAAACTTTGCAATGCAATTCAACATACTACGTCTAGGCTGAAGATAGCCATAGAATGTCTTAATTCCACTTAATACGATCCATTTACAGTCATTCCAACATCACTCGCTCACTCGCTCAAAATTTTTCGAAAATTTATCAATAAACTATTAGCCTATTATTCGTCAAAAAGTGTTGAAAGACAAGTAGTGTAGTATTCTGGTCACTAGGCATTCATCCATCCGCTTATCCTTACAAGGGTATGCTGGAGCCTATCCCAGCTGTCTTTGGGCAAGAGGCGGGGTACACCCTGGACTGGTTGAGACATATACCTTACATCAGGGGTCTCAAACTCAATTTACCTGGGGGCCACTGGAGCTAGGGTCTGGGCAAGGCTGGGCCGCATCAGGTTTTCCAAAAAAAAAAAAAAAAAAACGCATTTATTAAAAACAGAAAAATGAACTTTGAGAAAAGCTCTGATAAAACATTCCACTGTTCTCAAATATCTTAATTTTTATTTTTCTCCACAAAATAAGAAATAAAATAAATAAACAAATCAAGAATAAAGACAACCAATCAATCAGTAATAAATAAAAATAATAATAACAATAAAACGGCAAATAATAAAAACTATAAAAACCACATATAGTTGGTGGGTAGACAAATATTTTTTTCAGATTAAAATGAACAAAGCATTATTAGAGCCCTGTAGACATGACAAAACACGACTATAGTCACATTTATACTCTTTTTATTTACAACATATTGCGCAACTGCAGGGTCTTGAGACACATGCTAACTCGCAAACTAGAGAGCTAGCGACCTAAACGGTAGCCTTCAAGTTATTTCCTTTAAACTTAAAAAGCCAAAAACATACCACTTCCACACGGATAGGGAGGATAACTATTAACAGTTACTTAACCTTTAACATGAACATTAATCAAACGTAATATTTTTTTCTGGGTACATGATACCATACAGCATCCATATCAAACTTACGCGGGCCGCACTAACATTAAACTTTCATATCAAGGCAGGGGCCTCAAACTAGTGTCCTGTGGGCCACATTTGGCCCGCGAGCTGTGTGTTTGAGACCCCTGCCTTACATAACATACCTTCACACTGCTTGGAGTCAGCCATGGCACATCCAACATGACATAGTGAAAAAAAGTTATCTTCCCCTTCAATGTCAAATTGATAAGTTTTTGGCTTTTCACTTTGTGCTTCTTGCCTACTCTGTTTGCAACCTTTTCTTAAGTTTAGAATAAACAAATTGTAGGCTAATTAGTTAGCATATGTTTAAAGCAGTGGCTGTGTCCCTGCACTGATCCCATGTGTCCACTGGTAATGGCAAAAATTGAATTTTACACATTTTCCATGCTCTAACTACAAGAATATTGGATTTATTAATATTGAATCCTACTTTGTGGAAATTCACTTCCAACGGTCGGGTCTGAAACCAATGAAATTTGATTAACGAGGGCTGACTGTACTACGTATGAGTGTACAGACATACTGGAAAACAGTGAAAGCCACATTTGGAAACAGTTCATTCTGGGGCATTGAATGACCCCTTTTTTGCTCAAAGTGCGGTCCAGGGGCCATATGTGGCCTGCGGTTCCTTTTTTTTATTGGTACATTGTAAAAATGAAATAAAATTTGGTGTTACCGCTCTCACGCTAATATACTGCTCAGTTTAAGTTCCATCCATCCATTGAGGATGACATATAATATTATATCGCTTAACATAGTTAGTTTAAAAGGTAATCAATCAATTGAATCAATACTAGGGAATAAAGCATTGAATAAAGCGGGGGAACCGTCAGAGGGTGCACGAGAAAACTTCACCTACACTGTATCCAGGTATTTATTTAAGTTACACTGGTTGAATTTTTGGCTAAAAACAGTTACTGAATCATTTCGAATGAGCCGATATTGCCCCGCGAATCGTGATCTAAATCGAATTGTTATTAAAACAAATCATTACAGATTACAGATAATTGGACGGGGAAGTATCCACCAAAAACTGAAAATAATGTCGTTTGGAGCCCAGTGTGAAACATCTACAAAAATCATAACACATGAATTTCTAGCACACCAACGTACAAATGAGTATTGACTATTGATGTGTGGATATTGGAGCAAAACAAAAAATCTTTCACTGATGAGAAAGTTGTGAAGGAGCGCTGCTGCGCTTTACTCAAAGGTAAACAAAAAGAGGAACCGTGTGACAAATTGAGGCAAATACCAATGCCAACTACAACAATAACAAGAAAATATGAAACGTGTACTGTTGTAGCTTTTTTTGTCAAAAGAGAACACAGATTATTTAATAATATTTTTGCAGAGAAATTGGTGCAATTTGCATTTTCTCTCTGTGCGATTTCTTCGGTTTCCTCCCACATTCCAAAAACATGTTAATTCCATAGATAATCCATAGGTATGAATGTGAGTGTGAATGGTTGTTTGTCTATATGTGCCCTGTGATTGGCTGGCGACCAGTCCAGGGTGTACCTTGCCTCTCGCCTGAAGACAGCTGGGATAGGCTCCAGCATGCCTGCAACCCTTAAGCGGTACAGAAAACGGATGGATTTCTTTTGCCGGGAAAATGTATTTTTATTGAAACAATAGGGTGATATTCATATATTTATATATATTTGATGCAATTTAAGGCAAAATATAGTTTGGGGATTCATTATTCATTTTCTACCACTTTTTCCTCACGAGGGTCGCAGGGGTGCTGGAGCCTATCCCAGCTGTCTTTGGGACTGGACTGGTCGCCAGCCAATCACAGGGCACATATAGACAAACAACCATTCACACTCACATTCATACCTATGGACAATTTGGAGTCGCCAATTAACCTAGCATGTTTTTGGAATGTGGGAGGAAACCGGAGTACCCGGAGAAAAACCACGCATGCACGAGAAGAACATGCAAACTCCACACAGAGATGACCGAGGGTGGAATTGAACGCTGGTCTCCTAGCACGCTAACCATTCGACCACCGTGCCGCCCAAGTTTGGGCATTCACTGTGAAAAAAATACATATTAGACCTGACTTCAGTTTTAATTAATGACCTTTGCTGTACACTCACTACTTTACAGTGTCATTTTTAAAATGTTGTCCCATGAAAGGATATCATACTATCATACTTACCTGAATTTTTCACTTCACACATTATAAATCCACACTGAAAAAATTCCACAAAATATATACTATATATGTGACTATGCTGTTTGTCACACATCTCCGGCCAAAATGTGACTTTTAATACATATTGTTAAAATGTTCACAACATCGCTACCATGCAATCCGAACCAAACCTTTCCCTGCAGATTGTAGCATGTCCATAATATAGAAACATAAGTCAAATGAATATAGGCAAGCTTGCAGCTGCATGAATATATTCATAGTTTCTCTCAATGCAGCATTAGCACCTGCTTTAAAACTTTATATGACAGCAGCCTTACTGTATATGAATTAATAGGCACTTAAATCAGATTGTGATTGCCGCACTAAAAACAATATTACAACCTCGGAAAGGATTCCTCATGGCTGGAGGCAGCTCATCATTCTTTGGCCTGCACGTTGATGGTAAGTAAGTCAGGGTGCAACATGTACATGAGAGACCCCCCCCCTTTGTAGGACTTTGCATATTTACTGGCTATGAATCTCAGACTTATTTCCACTTTTTAGCCTTTTTACTCTCTTTTGCTTTCTTTGGCATTCATGCTATTTCTTCTGGCAGCCTTCTCACGGCTACTTTCATTTTCTCGCATTCCGTCGTCTCTTGATCCTAGCTCCTTGCGCTCACCCGCCGCTTAATTAAAGCATGTATTATTAATGCGGCTCTATCTTTGTCCATCCTTCTTCCGCCATACATATGACTGCTACATTATGTTTAAATTGTTTTGGTGTAATTCCCTTTTAACATCCCTCGTGTAATCAGTGTTTGCAGAGGCGAGGGAGGAGGGAAAAAAAAGTGTCCGAGATCACAGGCTTGTATTGGAACTTCCTGTTAGATGTGCGCCTTGCTCACTTATAGGCACTGTAATTAGGCCTGTTTTACAAGTCAAATCAAAATGGCTCCATTCTGCACAATATGAGCTTTAATAAAAAAGAACTTGTCAGTTGCGTGCAGTCGGCTGCTTTTGCCAAACCCCAGGGAAAGAGCCGCAACACTTCAGTGCTTATAGCCTTTTGATAACGGCCACCATTTCCCACTGGAAGCCATCAAAATCCACAATTAAAGACTTGTGGGATTTTTAGCGTTCGCAAACTCTGTTTCTCCTTGTAATAGGATTTTTATTTTTTCAATATCTCTTCGTGTCATTTCATTGGTTTTGCTTTTTTACAGGCTTTATTGACCTGTAATATTAAACAACTTCCCACGTGTCTGGCTGCATTCAGTTTTGCTTGATTTGCCATAAAAGTAGCTGTGAAGGGGCTCATTTGTGGCTTTAACAATTAGAACAGTATTTTTTGGGAGGGGGAGTGGGGGTGTGGGTGGGGGGTCAGGGAAAAAGTCCTTTTGCTGTGGAGAGGATATGATGTTAGCAGTTTTATGTCAACAGTTCAAAAGTAATTAGTTCAGTATTAATAGTTAATGAGTAGGTTGTTATAATGTAGGACAGTGTTTACTGTATTAGAGGGAAGTTGAAAACAAGATAAGGATATTTCGGTTATGTTTTTTTTTTTATGCACAAGATTAGACACATGCAATCCAGAAAATGATATGTAAATGTCACAAAAAAGTGGGCTAATAAATTGACAATAAAAGCACAAATACTGCGGATTTCAGAAAATAACAGAATGATACATCACTCTACAAGAAGCAATGAAGTCTGTAAAATTAAATAATTAAAGAAAAATCCAAAAATCGTTAACTACAATAATGAAAATGGTAATATTAATGATGATTATAATGATGGTAATAATGATAAAGATTATAACAATAATGATAATAATGATAATAACAATAATAATATTACAATGATAATAATAACAGGGGAAAACAAGACAGTGGCATGAACATGATTATATGTATCTTCAGCCTACTCCTTTCGCCAGCCAATCACAGGGCACATATAGACAAACAACCATTCACACTCACATTCATACCTATGGACAATTTGGAGTCGCCAATTAACCTAGCATGTTTTTGGAATGTGGGAGGAAACCGGAGTACCCGGAGAAAACCCACGCATGCACGGGGAGAACATGCAAACTCCACACAGAGATGGCCGAGGGTGGAATTGAACCCTGGTCTACTATTAGTGAGGTCTGCGCGCTAATCACTCGACCAACGTGCCGCCGCTTTAAAAAAAATACAAAAAAAAAATAAAAATAAAAACCTTTTCAAAAGACACACTTTGTAGTTTCAATGACTTTTAAGACAGTCACCATGACAACATGCTGTTGGCTCTTTTAAGGGAACCGGTTCTTTTGGTTCGGCTCACTAAAAAGTGATGGCTCTTGCTGATTTTTTACCAAACTATATCCATACATTTGCTATGCCGTTTCTCCTCACTATAGTTGTGGGGGTATGCTGGAGCCTATCCCAGCTGACTTCAGGGCAGACGCTGGGTACACCCTGGACTGAGTGTTGCAGTGATTAATGTGTACATTAAGTGGTTGTTACAATACGCTACTGTAACAGATTGCCCACACATGCAGGCAAGTTACAAATGTCAGATTGAAGGTTTGGTGCCTTGCTCAAGGGGACCTCTGACCTCTGGATGAGTATAAAGTGGGATTGCAGGGGGATTGGTCCTGGGTGCCCATTTCACATGCAGGGACGGCTGTGACACCTCTAACTCGGTTTAGGGATTTTAGGGATTTTGTTACCAACTGCCTGGACCTGGTGGTCCTGTTATTTGCCATTCCCTGGTCTTGTTTTGGTATTGGTATATGGTTGGGTGCCTCTAATGTCTACTATATTGGGTAATGTAAACGTGACAATAGGGGTGTTAGTTTATGTATAGGGCTCTAATAATGTTACTTACTATACTTAGAAGGTTGTTTTTATGACACGGGGAACGTAACATATTTAAGGAGGACACAGAAGGTGAAAAAATCAAGTCACCAAATTATTTTATTGTAAACTGAACAATAAATGAAAACCCCTTTCATGACCAAATAAAGATGCGCCAACCCAGGAAAACCTAAAGACGGTGAGGTAAAAATTCCAAACCTATACTTGACCGCCATCCTGTCACCTCAGTGCTACCCAAAACGAGGGAAAGACACAACTAAAAATCATAAACAGAACCAAAACCAAAACAGCAGTCGGTCACATCAAGGCAAACAAGAACTAAAAAATAGTCGAAAAAAAGAAACTGCATATTTAACCATTTCTGTTTATGAAAAAAATGGTGTCCACACAATCTTGTATTAAAAAAAAAACATCCACACATAACCGCATAGAAGCGATGGATAAAAGTGAGGACCGTGAAATTCTTGCGCCATTCCTCCAGAAGCACAACTTCCATCTTCCACCAGCTGGCAGTGCGTCCCGGTCTTACCCAAAACCGGCGTCGGAGCCTGTTACAAGGAAGATATCTTGGACGTGGAATGATTATTTGAGAGAAAATGTCCGACCTAAAAGTACTTCTTCACCTCTGCTCTTCAAGATGATGCAGCATTTGGGAAACACAAGCAAGCAAAAAGCGCTTGAACAATTGCTACAACCAACACAGATCTAATGGCATCCATGTTGTTTGTGAAGTAAACACAGGTTGCGTTGAAATGTAAAACTCTGGTTATTTACATCCATACCCAAACACATCGCCGGATTTTTTTCCAAATCTTCACTTTTGTCCGGAAGTTTTGAAATCTTCATTTTTAGTGCCAGATATCTGCGGCCTCGTGTGGATGATCATTCATTCATTCATTCATTCATTTTCTACCGCTTTTTCCTCACAAGGGGGTGCTGGAGCCTATCCCAGCTGTCTTCGGGCGAGAGGCGGGGTACACCCTGGACTGGTGGCCAGCCAATCACAGGGCACATATTGACAAACAACCATTCACACTCACATTCACACTCAGATGCTCCCTGCTTAAAAACAAACCCAAGATCAGTTTAAACATAACAGTCATTAACATGTTTTTTATGCTTTATGAAAATATTCCAATTGTAAGAAATATTTGTGATAAACAATTACTGTATTTCCCTTTGTCTTCTGTATGCCAAACTATAATTATTCTATGCATTAATAACCCAAAAAACCCAGGCTTCACTGTCCGGAGCGTTGGTTAAGAGGACGCTACAGGCTCGTATGAATGAAGTCATTAGATTCCTGTCAAAGGCACTTTCCTCTTACCTCCTGTAACCATCATGTCTAATGAAATGGCGTTGACGTGCGACCATTTATCACTGGCAAAGCCGTTCTGGTCCAGCATTATCGATTCAAGACGGCCAATTGGCCGGGACAACGCTGTAAACGGGATGATTTAAAACCTACATCCTTCATTGTCACCTGATGGGTGCAGAATGAGACCGTAAGAGGCAGAATGAGTGTAATAACAATAAATAAAAAGGGAATCTGACAGACAGACATAGGCTGTCGATAAGATTCCGGGACGTCCTGCAAATGATTACCAGGAAGTGCACATGATTAGTGTGTGGACAGGTTTTGAAAAGTGTACTGTGGGGAGAAGTTCTCCCTTTTACTGAGACGGATGATGCACTTGAGTAATGCACTGCATCTTCATGTCGACGAGAAGGTATCGCCGAAAGACTATGATGGCTTGGTAATATTATAAAAGGGCGTTTAAATATTTTTAATTTGTCAGCGAGGCCCCTCCCTTGTCCCTGCATTACCCTGACAACCATCCTTCATCAACTGAATGACTGCATTATTCATCAGCACTAATTATTTTCACATAACATCTGCCCTGATATATTTAACCTCCACATTACACCAGGGATAATGGCCTTGGAAAATTGAATTGCAAGAAAGAAGTGGAGTTGGAAAGCTCATTTAAAGAACATAAGAGGGAGAAAAGAGAGTGAGGATGGGATGAGAGGGCTTTTGAAGCAATTGGAGAGGGAGAGAGAGAAAGGGGGGGGGGGTGACAGCAAAGACTGTTAAGCACTTTGGGACAAGGGGCCCCAGAAGTGACAGGACATTTGTCCCTGTCTCATTTGCATGCTAAGAGAAGGGCCCGGTGGGTCTACGTCAGGTTTAAGATAAACCTTGACACCCTGCTGGTTCATGTTAAAATTAGCTCCCACTGACCTGACACACGACCTCAACCGTTAAAGGAGAAACACCTGATCTGGAATGCGCACACGACTCCTTCACTGCTGTCTCCATCTTGCCCACCTCCTCTGTCTTCATCTCGCGGGGACCTCACCCTCATCACCAGGGAGACGGAAGTCACCCAACTGGGGACGACAGGCTCACTGGTGTGGCTGTCGGCTCGTGTACTTCACCAGGAAACTCACTCAGGCCACTTGGTGTGCCGCCATTCTGACAAACAGTGGACAAAAACAACCTTCATATTCATATTCATATTCATATTCAGTTGGACATTTCAGCAACATTAAAAATGCTATGCTTTGCTATGCTTTACCGCTTATCCTCACAAGGGTCACAGGGGATGCTGGAGCCTATCCCCGCTGTCTTCGGGCAAGAGGCGGGGTACACCCTGGACTGGTCAGTCTCGGAGTTATGCCTCCATTTTGTATGCATTCTTGGTTGAGGTTAGGTCAGCCATAAATTTCAACAAATTAAGTTCAGAAACATTCATTCATTTTCTACTGCTTTTTCCTCATAATGGTTGGGGGGGGTGCTGGAGCCTATCCCACCTGTCTTTGGGCGAGAGGTGGGGTACGCCTTGGACTGGTCGCCAGCCAATCACAGGGATATCATATAGACAAACAACCATTCACACTCACATTCATACTTTTGGACAATTTGGAGTCACTAATTAACCTAAGGGTTTTTGAAATGGGCGGCACAGCGGTCTAGTGGTTAGCGCGCAGACCTCACAGCTAGGACACCAGGGTTCAATTCCACCCTCGACTCCAAATTGTCCATAGGTATGAATGTGAGTGTGAATGGTTGTTTGTCTATATGTGCCCTGTGATTGACTGGCGACCAGTCCAGGGTAGGCAGCTACCCTGGGATAGGCTCCAGCACCCCCCATAACCCTCGTGAGGAAAAAGCAGTAGGAAATCAATGAATGAATGTTTTTGAAATGTGGGAGGAAACGGGAGAAAATCACACGGGGAGAACATGCAAACTCCACACAGAGATGGCCGAGGGTGGAATTGAACCCTGGTCTTCTCACTGTGAGGTCTGCGTGCTAACCACTCGCCCGCCGTGCAGCCAGTTCAGAAACAATTTGGGGTTATTTGAAATCATCAGTATAAAAATGTGAATTCTGGAAAAAGAAACGTGTACTGAAATGACCTGTCATTAGCGTAATATAAGGGCAATGGCCCACACTTCCTTCTATAGTCTTCCTTCTAGCTGGCATTGTGCATGAACGAGTTCAAAAGAATGCATTCATTGTTCATTTTTCAAAGAACATTGAAGTTAACGCAATGTATTTGTAAATAAATAAGTTGAACATGAATTCCTACTGTTGTGAACTACTCACAACAGTAGACCTCTGAACCCAGGTATCATGGATTATGGATTAATATACTGTATATTATCAGTGGGCTTCTGACAAAGAGAAACAAAACTTCATGAGGTCACTAAATATGAAAGGCAGCACGGTGATGATGATGATGTAATAGATGGACTGGACCATAGTGGCCGTGGAATGAATACCTCTCTCACAATGTCAATGAAAATTGATGCAATCTTTGAAACGGCAGCCTTTTTGACATAGCTCATGTATGGCGGCATATTAAATTGTGCAGCCGTATATCATGTCCACATGCTATTTTATTTGACCGATAAAATGTACTTTGGTTGTCATTAAGCACATTATTCTTTTGCCGTGTTTGCCAGAGTGATGTTGCAAAGACGTTCATCTCCAGGCTATGTGAGCGAGCTGCTTTGTATGCTTGATGCTAGGTAATTGCAGTTCATTTCAACTGGGAAAAAATAGGATTCTTGCGCCTTTTTGTGTTTAGAAGCCCAGAAGGCAGTGCTCTCTTTGTGTTATTGTATCTGTCTCTCTGACGTTTAGATTTGCCTTTTAAACGCAACATTTTTCAAAACTGGCATTCCTTCATATATTTTCTACAGGCGGCAAAATTATCTTTTGACATTCCAGTCTGTGTTCCTATCAAGTGTGTCATTTTTCCAACCTTAAGCTGTTTTCCTTAATGATGATGTTATCTCACGCTATGTGCAAAAATGGCAGCGTCTGAGCATCATCTTCACCAGGAATGCCCAAAGAAGACTTGCCATAAATGGCGAATCATTACTTGGATGTTTTGCCTGAAACAAGAAGAGAAGTCACAGCTCATTTGCAGACAAAGAAAAAAAAACAAAAGGACATATTTGTCACATGACTGTGAATTATATGCGGAATAAGTAACCTCTAACGGCCATATACTTTGATGGCTTTTGATGGCTGCTGAGAGTGTGTGCTTGTCTCACTGAGGAGTAATGATGTCCTCACTGAATGACGGCCATGTTCATCCTCAAATGACTCCTTTGGATGGCTGGAATTTTCCCATTACTGCTCTCTGGTGCCTCGCAATGAACCTTTACCTAGTCCGAAAATGAGTGCGCTATCCCTAAATAATTTCCTCAACAAAGATGGTGCTTTGCATTATGAAATATTCAGAACCCAATTTTCCTTCTCTATCAGACTTTGGAGAGCGCCATAATTACACAATAATCCATAATGTAATTCATTTTGCTCGCTTTGGGAATTGGAGTCTCTGTCACAGTAAATATGTTGGGGAAAATGGAAGGATGTTGGAATTGTGGAATAATTATTTCTACTCCTTTTTTTTTTTACATTATGTATGGAACATATTATTTTTAGGCAGCACGGCAGTCCAGTGGTTAGCGCGCAGACCTCACAGCTAGGAAACCAGGGTTCAATTCCACCCTCGGCCATCTCTGTGTGGAGTTTGCATGTTCTCCCCGTGCATGCGTGGGTTTTCTCCGGGTACTCCGGTTTCCTCCCACATTCCAAAAACATGCTAGGTTAATTGGCGACTCCAAATTGTCCATAGGCATGAATGTGAGTGTGAATGGTTGTTTGACTATATGTCTTTCTGGAGCAATTTCATGACAACAAGGGAATTTGGTTGAAGCAGCATGGTGGATGTGGTTAGCGCCCACACAGTGTGTGTTTCCTCCCACATTCCAAAAACACTCCAAATTGTCCATAGGTATGAATGTGAGTGTGAATGGTTGTTTGTCTATATGTGCCCTGTGATTGGCTGGCAACCAGTCCAGGGTGTACCCCGCCTCTCACCTGAAGACAGCTGGGATAGGCTCCAGCATATAGAAAATGGATGGATGGTAATTGGTCAATTGATTGACGTTATACTTCTTGCAGCCACTAGTGGGCATACTTCAACAGTATCTGGACATTACTATCATTTTGTATAGTTTATTTTTTTGATATTTCTCAGTATTTGCACGCAATTGAAATTTGAAACGCTCAAAAATGTATTCCACTAATATACATAATGATTTATAGTTTGCCCTGTAGTAGCTGCTACTGTAAGTATAAGAAGTTTTTTTTGTAGTACAAAACACTTCAGACAGCACTACATCACCATAAGTTATGTAAGAAAATGGGCAATAAAAGTCCATTGTGTACAGGCTTTATTGTCAATAAAAGTTAAAAGGGAGTGCTTATGTTTTCAGTGTTGAATTATTGTAACTCCGCCTCATTGTGTGTGTTTATGTCTGTGAGTATAAAGTGTATTGTAGTTGAGGGTTTAAACTGCCGTCAGTCTCAGTCAGATGATATTAAGCAGCAGTTGAGGCGATAGCTTTACAAAAAGCTCTACATATCGAAAATAAGATGGTCGCTATTTTGATTGGCTGTGTACTGTTGTACATTTTTAAAATACATTTGATATATTGCAATAGTGCAACTGCACGTCAAGTTTTTAAAGTGCCATAATAGTTAGTAAGCATGCAGTACAAAATACCAGCATGCTAGTTCTTATTCATTGACACACAATGCATGCATGGTCATAAAACAGGGGTCTCAAACACACGGCCCCACTAGTTTGAGGCCACCGCCTTGAAATGAAAGTTTAATGTTAGTGCGGCCCGCGTAAGTTTGATATGGATGCTGTATGGTATCATGTACCCAGAAAAAATGATTACGTTTGATTAATGTTCATGTTAAAGGTTAAATAACTGTTAATAGTTATACTCCCTATCCGTGTGGAAGTGGTACGTTTTTGGCTTTTTAAGTTTAAAGGAAATAACTTGAAGGCTACCGTTTAGGTCGCTAGCATTCTAGTTTGCGAGTTAGCATGTGTCTCAAGACCCTGCAGTTGCGCAATATGTTGTAAATAAAAAGAGTATAAATGTGACTATAGTCGTGTTTTGTCATGTCTACAGGGCTCTAATAATGCTTTGTTCATTTTAATTTGAAAAAAATAATTTGTCTACCCACCAACTATATGTGGTTTCTTAAGTTTTTATTATTTGCCGTTTTATTATTATTATTATATTTATTTATTTATTACTGATTGATTGATTTTCTTTATTCTTGATTTATTTTTCATCTTATTTTGTGCAGAAAAATAAAAATTAAGATATTTGAGAACAGTGGAATGTTTTATCAGAACTTTTATTGTAGAAAATCGGAACCAAAGCACTGAAAAAGTTTGTATATTTTTCTGTTTTTAATAAATGTGTTTTTTTTTTTTGGAAAACCTGATGCGACCCAGCCTTGCCCAGACCCTAGCTCCAGTGGCCCCCAGGTAAATTGAGTTTGAGACCCCTGTCATAAAATGAACATGTTAGTTATGTTAGAAACATCCAGATGAACGGAAGGGAGCGTTCAACCTTGTGCATTCCATCTGATGCTCATCTTATTAGTCATTTTTCAAGTTTTGTCATTGTAATCAAATTCTGACACCCTTCATTTTCTTGATATATCAATTTACGGTGAACTCCCATTCCACAAAGTATTCCTGAATACTTTCCTTGGAGGAGGTGTAATTTAAATGGCATCAGTCACCGTGCCCCTGCATGAATAAGAATTATGTCCACACTCGTATGTCATGTGGCGGAGGACGGAAAGGAGTGCTGTAATTCATCAAATGTTATCAAGCTAATTATAATGGGAAATATAGTGGAAGACTCCCCTTTCTGCTTCAATTAAGAACAGATTAGCAACATTATCAGCCATGTTAATCTTGCTCAGAATAGTTGACCATTTGTCAAGACGAATAAAGCCATGAGAAATTGAACTTAATATGCAAACTAATATTTTGTGAGTATATTATTTGACAATCATATAAAAAATACAATGAAGCAACAATTGCCACTAGTACTTGGAAATGCTCTATTAATTCCCAAAGTGTTGGCATTGTGTGTCATGTCTGTCTGCAGTGTGGGTCCCCTATGACACCCGTCCCCCAGCCTGCTACACATAGGGGACCCTAATTCGATTCTTATGTGTATTTAATGCATTAACTGACTTTGGTCCTGGGAGATGATTATTTAATTAGTTAAGAAGACAATAAGAATCCCGACTGAAACTCGCACGTCTGTAAGATCATCCACATTACGTCTTCTATGCAAGACCATACTGATTGGGGATAAAGAACGTCTGCTTAGGGTTCAGTCATTTGAATGTTTCCTTGTGTTCTAATGAGGACAAACATCTGGACCTATCTCACACTGAGGGGCTGTGATGGATGTGACCCCCGTGGTCAGGCCTTGGCCCCTAAACCCACCAGGACACATAGAGCAGAAGCGCAGCTCCTGTTAAAAGCGCTGCACGGCAACATAAATCGGTCCTAGTGCGTCTTAACTGTCCAATTTGCATGCCCCCTTTCACAAAGAGTCTAACAACACAACCATGCATGCATGCAGATGAAAATGCTGTTCTGCTCAATTCAACTTTGCAGGAAAATCACACTGACAGAGTGAAAGATGGAACTTTTTTTGTAAAAATGAGGAAAAAAAGGAAACAAAAAGACGGAGAAAATGAAGAGGAGATGTCCACTGGGAGAAGGCAAGATAAAGAGGGTGGTGGGATGGGAGTCTGGGTAGTTTTATCTGGTGGGCAGGGAGGATCTGTCTCTGTTAGAGGGAACATGCCCCTGTTATTAAAGCCATTTATCACTGGCTGAATATTCCCCCTTTAATAGGCTCTGTCGTTAATTACCTAACTTTGTCAAGATAGGGAGTCAGGGGCTCTCTGTTCTCTTGGTAGGCACACACACACGTACACACACACACATGCATGTACACGTATCATATCATCAGGTGATGGTACACCTTTCGCACATGCAGAAGCAGACATGCTCATACATGCTGCTCATCAGAGGCTGTCAGTCTGGCCATTGGTCCAAAAATAAAAGACACAACCTATTGCAATTTTTGTTGTGAAGATCTCAGGGTACTGATACTGTTGTCAAGGTTGTTATCATGATGAGCATAATAATCAACTCACTGGTTAGCTGCTCATTAGCAATATGTGTCAGGATGAAAATGGTGATTTGAAGAAATTGATGCAAAATCGAGTACACTACTTGGTTGCAACCAGCAGAGGTGCCCTTGATTTGGTTTAACATGAGCAATAATCGATTAATTGCTGGTTAATTATCCCCATAACCGCTGAAATTTAGGCTATGTGCACACGAGTACAGATATTTTTTTTAATGAATAGTTTCGGAAAACTGCAGCCAGAAATGAGATTTTTAAAAACTCAGACTTGTGTGTACAGGTAAAATTGAGCTTTTTGGCTCACCCTAGACTGGTCGCCAGCCAATCACAGGGCACATATAGACAAACAACCATTCACACTCACATTCATACCTATGGACAATTTGGAGTCGCCAATTAACCTAGCATGTTTTTGGAGTGTGGGAGGAAACCGGAGTACCCGGAGAAAACCCACGCATGCACGGGGAGAACATGCAAACTCCACACAGAGATGCCCCAGCGGGGAATCAAACTCCAGTCTCCTAGCTGTGTGGTCTGCGTGCTAACCACTCGAACACTGTGCAACCATATTGACAAAGACAATATAATGCGCGACCAAGTCAGCTGTTGTTGCTTTACCAGGTTTCTGATTGGCCAGAATTATTTGCAGCTGTTGAATTTTTTTGGGAAAAACTCCACTTGTGTGGATGGTGTTTTTATTTTTATTTTTTTTAACACCGGGCTGGAATTTAGCAGGTATCCATTGCTGTAACCTCCAACATATGCGTGTCAATTCTTATAAATTGCTCTTTATTCTTTGTGAAATTAACAGCAGAGGAAACTCATTCATTCATTCATTCATTGTCTACCGCTTTTTCCTCACGAAGGTCGCCTATCCCAGCTGTCTTCGGACGAGAGGCGGGGTACACCCTGGACTGGTCGGCACATATAGACAAACAACCATTCACACTCACATTCATACCTATGGACAATTTGGAGTCACCAATTAACCTAGCATGTTTTTGGAATGTGGGAGGAAACCGGAGTACCCGGAGAAAACCCACGCATGCACGGGGAGAACATGCAAACTCCACATAGAGATGGCCGAGGGTGGAATTGAACCCTGGTCTCCTTAGCTGTGAGATCTGCACGCTAACCACTCGAGCGCTGATATGGAAAAATGAACAAAGCAGTGCTGACAAATATGATGATAAGAGACTCAGAGAGGACTGCATAATAGAGAGTTGTTTCTCCAACACGACTGATTAAGAAGAGGTAAAGTGTGTGCACAGATTCCCACATGCGCCATGCAGCACAAGAAGAGTTTAGTATGTGTCCCAGTAGGATTTCCTCTAGTGTCCCATCATTTACATTGCAGTTATCTGAAGCGAGAAGGAACACAAGGCGGTGTGACAACCACCGCCATTGATCCCTTTCGCCTGATTAGCTTCCCGGTCAAAGCAAACTAATCAGATCCATCGATCATGCAACACTTTTTAACGCTCCCCGCAGCAATAATATGAATTTTCTCAAGTCAAATTATTGGTTATCTGTTGAGGAAGTGGCTACAGACATTTGGGATTTCAAGATTTCCTATGAGGCACTGAGAGTCACTATCGGCTGATTTTTGAAAGCATTTAGCATCGCTGCAGTCACGGTGATAAAATGCTATTTCATTACCTGAAGAATTGCCATCATTGCTGTAAACTTGATTTGCTGCGCTCATAGCAACAAGAGGTGTTACTCACTTGTGTTATGAGAGCTTCATCACAGGATTTGCTACTTTCACTTTTGTCCAGAAGAGGAGGCTGTGTTCCCTGCAAACAACAGGAGGTCTCCAGTTAGTAATGCATCCCAGAATCTTCATCATTAGGGGAGAAGAACATGGAAAAGCATGGTTTGGAATAAACCTGGAAGTATTATACATAAAAAAATCATTTATTCTTTATGTTATCATGTTGCCCCCCAAAATTAATATTCCCTTGCAGTTCTGGCATCTTAAAAATAAGAATTCAAATATACAAAGCTTAACAATCGTTCTCTTCCTTAAGAAACACATCATAACATCCACATTTCCCTCCGACATTTAAAGGTCAATAATGTTATTTCTAAGCAATCTGTATGTAACTGTGGGAAAACTGTTGATTTTTGTTAATACTTGGGTTGTTTATATTGTTTATTTTTCTATATTGTGTATTTTGTACTGCTTAACTGACTCTGTACTCTTGCTGCTGTGCAATACAAATTTCCCCACTGAAGGACGAATAAAGGCATATCTTAATCTTAATCTTAAACATAAACATGAACTCAGTAACACCACATAAACTGTCCAACTGGATGCTGATTGAGATACTATAAAATACATTAAAAAGTGTGGCACCTGACCAGTTCACATGTGAGAGTGCTGAAGTAAAAATACTACAAAAACTACAAAAACATTATATTGTTAAATTAATATATCTACAATAGTGTCAATTAAAAGTTAGCATTATTCTTTTTGAAAAGGCTGATTTTTTTATGCAACTTTTGTCTTATGTATTTTCCCCCTAAATGTTTTTTATTGGTTGTTGTCAGTGTGACAAGTCTAAAGACAGAGCATCCTCTAATTGATTATAGATGTCATTTTCATTATTGACGGTAGGGGGCGGGGTCCATACATTGATTAAACTTCCATTCTCTCCACGACCAAGTAATTGTGCTGTGATGCCAATAAAGCACCCAGTGACACACAGTGACACACAGTGACACACAGTGACACACCACTTTTGTTGCCTGGGCATCCCTTGTACCTTACACCGCATCTGAAGACTCAAAGGATGCTTGGCTTACATCATCAAACTGAGATCCTCCTGTTTACATCTAAATAAGCTCCAGAACCAGGAGTGAACATCTGCGAGACACGACACCTTTGTGATATGTGTGCTTGTGCAATGGCAGTGATCAAACATTCCGATAGCATAGCAAATCCCTTCCTGTCTGGCAAGGCCTGAGGCTAAACATCAGCACGGTGCGTTGGAGCTCGACTTATGACAAAATGTAAATGTCTACATTCTTGTCTGCTTTATTGTTGCCTGTCACTTGGCTTTAGCTGCTTATCCATCTTGTGGCTTTTTGTTGGAAACATCTACCAGTGAGCCAATGTCATTTGATCCTTGACTTGTACTCCCCAAATAATAGGACTTTCTTTTTTTTAAAGCATTTTGCCTGTTAAAGCAGGTTGTCAGAAAGGTGCAGCCATTTACGGAGAACATTGTTTCTATTAGCTTAAAGAATTATGTAATATTCACATAGAGGGATAACAAATATTATGAATCATCTTTCTCAACTAGGCGGCACAGCAGTCGAGTGGTTAGCGCGCAGACCTCACAGCTAGGAGACCAAGGTTCAAATTCCAGCCCAGTGTTAAAAATAAAAATAAAAACACCATCCACGCAAGTGGAGTTTTTCCCCCAAAAATTCAACATCTGCAAATAATTCTGGCCAATCAGAAGCCTGGTAAAGCAACAACAGCTGACTTGGTTGCGCATTATATTGTCTTTGTTTGTCAATATGGCTGCACAGTGATCGAGTGGTTAGCACGCAGGCCACACAGCCAGGAGACCGGAGTTCGATTCCCCGCTGAGGTATCTCTGTGTGGAGTTTGTATGTTCTCCCCGTGCATGCGTGGGTTTTCTCCGGGTACTCCGGTTTCCTCCCACATTCCAAAAACATGCTAGGTTAATTGGTGACTCCAAATTGTCCATAGGTATGAATGTGAGTGTGAATGGTTGTTTGTCTATATGTGCCCTGTGATTGGCTGGCGACCAGTCCAGGGTGTACCCCGCCTCTCGCCCGAACACAGCTGGGATAAGCTCCAGCACCCCCCGCGACCCTCGTGAGGAAAGAGCGGTAGAAAATGAATGAATGAAGGATCTTTCTCAACTACTCTAACAAAAAAGGATGAAGAAACGAAGAACTCTTTCCATCAGGGTTGTCCAAAACTTTTTCCACCAAGGGTGTCACAAGGGCGGCACAGCCGTGTGTTAGAATCCTAAAGCAGACAGACATGAAGTGAGATCAAAAAAGGTTTACTGAACAAAAAGCACAAAAAATATGTGATGCAAACGGGTCAAAAAGTACAGCAGAAGGAGTCCGCAACACGGGAAAAAGTAAAAAAAAAAAATCACAGCACAAGCTGGGTGCAAAGCAACACACCAAAAGGTACAAGGTACAAACATCCATCTATTTTCTATTCTGCTTGTCCCCACTGGTGTTGCAGGCTGGAGCCTATCACAGCTGAATTTGGGCAAGAGGCAGCATACATCCTAGACAATGAACCAGCATCATAGGCCCTGTCCACATTCATTCATTCATTCATTTTCTACCGCTTATCCTCACAAGGGTCGCGGATGTGCTGGAGCCTATCCCAGCTGTCTTCGGGCTGGAGTGGTCACCAGCCAATCACAGAGCACATATAGACAAACAACCATTGACACTCACATTCATACCTATAGACAAGTAACATTTCATTCCAATTGTCTATTTTAGTCCAAGTCTTTTGTCCCGTACTTCTACAAACAAACTAACATCATCCAGCATGTTATCCAGACACAAGTCCTCCACAGGTTGACCACTCCAAGGAAGTGCACGTCCCATCAGTATGCTTGCCCGTTAATCTCTCATGCACCCATCAACATTTAAGCAGGCTGCATGCATGATGGTGTGTGACTTAAAAGCCTGCCTCGTCACATCTGATTAGCGACTGCCTAATCACACAACTTCCTGTATACGTAAGTGGAGGAGGTGAAAAGCTGAGGTTGAGGCTCAGGAGATGAGGGGTCTCCGGTGCAAACATTGCTCACAAAATGAGAAGAGCAAAGCCTTTGCTTCTTTTTAGCTCCATTCACAATGTCTGTACTCTTGTGGCACTTCTGTTCAATAGAGCCTGCGTTAATAATTCCTGGCTTTTTACTGGAATTCTGAGACCCAAACCTTGATGTACCCATTTGCCTTTTAATGCTGCACATACAAATGTATGCTCTAATACAGGGGTCTCAAACTCTATTTACCTGGGGGCCACTGGAGCTAGGGTCTGGGTGACGCTGGGCCGCATCAGGTTAAAAAAAATAAAATAAAAATAAAAGTATATATATATATATTAAAAAAGATAATAATAATAAAAATAAATAAGAAAAATATTAATAAATATTAATTATATTAAATATGAATAAATATATAATATAATAGTCTTCAATGCTTTTGCTATACCCTCCACTTTTTCAGTGCTTTGGTTCTTTGCAAAAGCTCTGATAAAACATTAAATTATAATAAATTATGATAAATTAATTTTTATTAATTATTAAATTATTAAATAAATGTTTAATGTTAATTTTTATTTTTCAACACAAAATAAGATGAAAAAATAAATAAGCAAATCAAAAACCAAATGAAACAAGTGAAACAAATGAACAAATACATTTTTATTTATTATTAAATTATTAAATAAATGTTTAATGTTAATTTTTATTTTCCGACACAAAATAAGATGGAAAAATGAATAAGCAAATCAAAAAACAAATGAAACAAATGAAACAAATGAAACAAATGAATTTTTATTTATTATTAAATTATTAAATAAATGTTTAATTTTAATTTTACATTTTCAAAACAAAATAAGATGGAAAAATAAATAAGCAAATCAAAAAACAAATTAAACAAATTACACTTTCATATCGAGGCGGGGGCCTCAAACTGGTGGTCTCAAACTAGCGGCCCGCGGGCCGTGAGTTTGAGACCCCTGCTCTAATAAGATGTATCAAATATCCTGCTCTGTGTGTGGTTGTAGTGGTGTAGTATTGTTTATTATTGATATAATATTGAAGCATTTGTAATATTTTGCTTCCAACATTTACCTCCAGAGTCAAAATAGCAAAACAGTCAGTATGATGCAGTGAAGTACTACATCACTACCAAGTACAAGTCACTCACAGTAATTAACATGCAGCATATATTGACTCTCATTAGACTGCATTGGTTATAATGTTAAAAAACTTGTAGCTAATGCAATGGCTGATAGTTAGGTTAGAAGGGTTATGAATCAACACTTGTTGACCAGATGAGAAAGTGTTTTTGAAGCACAGTTTTATGACGCAGATGAACAACAGAGGCCCCTCAGAGGATGTGACATCAGATAAGAGAGATAGGAGGAGGCTAAAAGAGCAGCAGTGCAGCCGTAGCTCGTCACTCAGTTGCTCCCTGCATTGTGAAATATTGAACAGGTTTTGTTGTGCCTAGTTAAACATTCACTGATGTGACACAAACTGTGAACAATGCCATTTCACACGCATGGCAAGTCCTCCGTGTTTATAATTCATGATCAAGAGCTGCAAAAGTGGTGGTCCACATCACCATGCTGGAATAAAAGAACACCTTGAAAAAGAGTCAATTTGAAACAGTGAGAAAGAGCTACACTGTCGCTGACATTGACACACAGAGCACTTAGTATTTAGGATACTAAGGTACGCAGTACACATGCCAATATTGACCTCAGATGAAGATTTCTACCAATGAGGGCCGCCGAGTGGTTAGCATGTAGGCCACACAGTTAGGAGATCGGGATATTATTGTTTGATTAGGAAAAATAATGAAAAACATTAAAGGCTGCACGGTGGACGAGTGGTATCTCAGGCATCTCTGTTTGCATGTTCTCCTCGTGTGTGGGTTTTCTCCAGGTACTCCGTTTTCCTCCCACATTCCAAAAACATGCTAGGTTAATTGGCCACTCCAAATTGTCCATAGGTATGAATGTGAGTGTGAATGGTTGTTTGTCTATATGTGCCCTGTGATTGGCTGGCGACCAGTCCAGGGTGTACCCCGCCTCTCACCCAAAGTCAGCTAGCATATCCACGGCACTAGTGAGGATAAGCGGCATAGAAAATGGATGGATGCAGTTTGACTTTATTGTCATAATATTATCACTTTTTCCTCAACTTCCTCAATCATCACCTCTTCCTTACTTTTCACTTTCTTTTCATGCAAAGCTACTGAGGTTAGCACAACACACACAATTGTACCTTTATTTATTGATTGTACCTTTATTTGATTTATTTATTGATGTTTTCCAAACATTATAACTTTATTTTGTTTGTGATTGTTTCTAATAATATTACAACTTTTCTTTTTTTTGTAGTATTTCAACTACTAAAATGATATAATATTCCGACATTATTGTCAGAAAATTACCACTTTTTTCTCTTAATATTTTTTTACTTTACTGTTGTAAAATTATTGCTAATTTTTCAATTTTTTTTAATTAATTTTTACAAAAAAATTGCTGTCTTTTTGTAACAGTTTTCTTTTTAAAATGCTATTTTTTAGAATGGGCCAATAAAAAACAGCCACAGGCCTCAAATGACCTCCGATCCACACTTTGGATAGCCCTGGTCAGTGGTTGATTCTGTACTTCTTTGCTAACTAACACAGTTACACCACAAGCCTCTGCTTTTCTAATTGGAATGGAATGGAATGGAATGGCCTTTATTGTCATTATACAAGATGTACAAGGAGATTGGAGAGCTTCTCCTTTCAGTGCAGTAGTCAAGTTAAAAAAAAAGTATATAAAAGTAGAGTAAAAAAGACAATTTAACAAGATATATACAAGATATATACAAGATATCCAAACTATACACATAGTATTGCACAGGAGCATATGCAGGAGCAGACATATTGCAGATATATTAATTTTAGTGCAATAATAAATGGGTCATAGTGCAAATAATGACTGGTGTATACAGATGAGTAAGGTCACATATGAGTGTATTGTATTGGGTTGATGCTAACCAAGGTTCCACTATACTTGGGCATACAGGCATTTAGATATCCATATTAAGATGTCCAATATTAATTATTACTATTTAGCATTTACTAATGAAAAAGCCCCTGAAAATCCACAAATCTATCGAGGAAGCCTTGTAACACTCACACACACAATGCTTCTTGTAAAAGTCATGAGCATGAATTATGTATCGCTCTGGAGAATTTTATCTTTTCTTCTTTTAGTATGCCATTTTAGCTTTGTTTATTTTGGCAGAATTTGGTTATTTTTTCCCTAATAGTAGAATTTTTGAGTTTAACTAAAATGACTTGTTTTGTTGTGTATTAAAATTTAAATACTAACAAAGCCATATTGGGAGCTCATGCAAATGTATTATATTTGTGCTGGGCTGATATGTTTGGATTTTCATGGCAAAATGCTCTCATGATGCTCTCATAATGAATAAATAATTTCACCATCACGGTTGGGAATATAATTCCAACTGACATTCACTGAACATGTTTTTTAGAACATGTGGAGGTATGGGTCAGCAATTTAAACTGTAGATATGTGTGTGTGTGTGTGTGTCACGGACAAAACAAACCCAACGTGTAGCAGCTCAGGGACACTCCAACTATAATTGTGCAGGTGGCATTTAAGAAATACTCACACAACAGGGGTCAATTTGCCTTCAGGTCACTGAGAATGACATCATCAAACCACTATTAACGCTGCAAATAATTCCAGCGCTGCTGCCTCTTTGTATTGACAATGCAATCCCACAAAACAAGCAGGCAGCTGTGGGCTTTGCCCTCAATCTAAAAAACCATAACCTTGGAGTGGATAACAGAGAACATAGGAGAGCACCAACAATGAACAACTAAAAATGACACTGCAAACAATTCTGAGCGACCACTTCCTCCTGACTTCTAAGTACTCACCGCCCTTTCTTCTTTTTTTTTTTTTTTTAGCAGGGTTGCAGTTTGCTCTTTTACACACACGTCATTGCATCATACTCTGACAGGCCACGTCAAACAACCATTCACACTCACATTCATACCTATGGACAATGTGGAGTCACCAATTAACCTAGCATGTTTTTGAATGTGGGAGGAAACCGGAGTACCCGGAGAAAACCCCCACACACAGGGAGAACATGCACACAGAGATGCCGGGAAATCGAGTGCACTAACCACTTGTCCACCGTGCAGCCTTTAATGTATTATATCATTGTTCTTGCTAATCAAACAATAATATACAGAACATTGCAATATGCTGAGGCGCTGCAGTACTCCGGGTCCGGGTAGCCGGGGCAGCAGTGTCAGTAGGGAAGCCCAGACTTCCCGGTCCCTAGCCACCTCCTCCAGCTCCACCGGGAGGACACCAAGGCGTTCAGTGTGTCCTAGGTCTGCCCAGGGGCCTTTTTATCCAGGCTGGGCATGCCCAGAACACCTCGCCAGGGAGGCATCCGTGTGTGGACACTATGGAACTGCCTTAGAACTTTCGCCACTTAAGTGTCACCATGCTAACTGTTAGCATCTTGGAAGTTTGACTATTTTACTCCTGTTTAAAGGCCTACATACACATAGCATGATGTAGGAATGCTTTCTCTGCACTTTTGGTGTTAGCATGATATCCGTTAGCATGTTAATATTTTAGCTGTATTTCTCATATCTAAAGGCTAATCCAGACATGGCGTGATGCAGGGATATTGTAGGACCGCCTAGACACTTTGGCTATAGAGTGCCATCCCCCTAGATGCTAGCATGCCAATAGTTAGCATGGTTTTTTTTTTCTAAATTCCTCATGTAATGTACGCATGGCATTGCTCGGCGGTGTGGCACAGCAGACATCGGGCTTGAGGTTCAAAATTTTTGCAGGAATTTTCTCGTTATTAACTAAAATTGTGATAATATGTGATGCTTCTTTTGCAAATCAACTAGGGACTAGTTTAAAACTATTATTGACATACTACACCATAGTTAAAGCCAAGTGTTGTTAAAAAAAAAAGAAAAAAAAAAGATAAACATTGATTTGAATAAGTGAACCATATCTGATTGACTTGTTAGGCCCCTTCATTGAGCACACATTGTTTTTCCTGCTGTTTTTTTTTTTACAAGAGACAACCCGCCAAGCAGCATTGCAGTGCAATAAATGCACAGCCATCGTATGGGAGGTTATGGCACATGATCAATAGCCACAGTGACCCACTCTTCTCCACGTGCACCTTCAACCACATCACCACCTTTTCCCCCCAATCAATGAAACTCCCTGAGTAAATAGATCTGTCCCAAAGCTCGCTGCCCCTCACTGTAAGAGGATACGACTCTTCTTCCTCCTCCTTGTCTGAGCCAAGTCACACAGAGAAACCAGATACATTTCTCTCCAAGTTACCACTGAGCTTCTCCAATGTCATTTGAGGTAAGAGGGCTAAATAAAGCCCTGATACATCATCTGCATAATCTTCATCACTATCATCACTCATATGGCGTCCTCTGAATAGGTCATTGTAGAAATCCGGAATATATATGTTATATATGTTAGCTTCTTGGGTCAAACAGGCACCTGTGTAGAATTCCACACAGTCCTCTCTATCAATGCAATATTTTCCATTATTTTCATTCCTTCAAAGAATGTCAAAAGAAGGAGCTTGTTTTCTTTCTGTTTAGCAAAGCTTAGCATCAAGTGAAAGTGTTAGCTTCTTCCCTGGATGAGTCTTCATTTGGCGTACATATTTTAACTGTTAAATCATTGCAAAAATCAAATGTAATGGTAATGGTTTTATTTCATTTGAACATGCATCAGATTACAATTGAATGCATCACAAAATCAGTTCACTGTTCCACATGTCCAAAAGGAGTAGGAAGAAGCAAAGCTTATTAAATCCTACCCCTCCATCTGGTACTTTTACAATCAGTAACTGTTACATTTGTTCACTTCCTGCTTTCCATAATACAGTTTTTTTTTTAATTTTATTTTTTTAAATAATGCACCTCGTACTTCGGTCAATATAGTGATATATATAGCACATCATGACTGGTTCAAGACTCTTCATCCTTTATTATTTACATAATGTACTCTGTATTTACATCAAAAAAGATATTTAGTATCTTTCACTTCTCATCCATCACTGTGTTTGTCTGCTATATGATATATTTAATTGAAATGGCTGATCCCAAAAGCCAGTGATTTATAAAGGAAATATGATCAGGGGGTGCCCAAATGTTTTCATACCACTATGTATCGGCGCTCCTATACAAACAGACCATTCCAGAGTCCACAGCAGCACTTCTACGTGGCATGCAAATCACACATGATCACAACAGCATGCTAGCATTACTAGCATGTTTAGCAAGGAGTATGAGTGATGTCAGTCGTGTCTGAAATCTGAAACAAGCAGTGTAAAACTTGTCAAGCACAAGTTTCCCGTGGCGGCACAGAGCTGGTGAAGTTTTCCAATTTGACTAACATCATTGCACTTTGTGCGACGCCACTAAAAAAAAATTGCCTGCAATACAAAAAAACCCCAAAAAGTACAAAAAGTACATTTTCCTCAAACTTACTGTTGCTGACTGTTATTCTCTGTTTAAGTAGTATCACTTGGTTGAGCCTTTTCAATACACTCATATGTGACTTTACTAATCTGTATACCAGTCATTATTTGCACTGTGACCCATTTATCATTGCACTAAAATTAATATATCTGCAATATGTCTGCTCCTGCATATGCTCCTGTGCAATACTATGTGTATATTTTGGATATCTTGTATATATCTTGTTAAATTGTCTTTTTTACTCTACTTTTGTATACTTTTTTTTGCACTGAAAGGAGAAGCTCTCCAATCTCGTTGTACATCTTGTATAATGACAATAAAGGCCATTCCATTCCATTCCATTCTAACATCCCAGATGACTAAACAAGTAATACAAGTATGTATGGGCTGTGCCGATATTAAATTGGTTATTGGGACACACCTCGATACAGCAACACATTTTAAATTTGCAGACACACCTAAGAAGGGTATCACAAGATGATTTTTGGTGAAGACTAAGAAAATAAGCAGCGTAATTGTGTAGCGTTTCTTCATGAAGTACTATTGCCAAGTACTTGTGCGACATGCATACGACAGTGTTTACAGTCATCCTTTTGGATGTTGTGCACATCAGAAATTCAAAGTTATTCAAAGTGATGACAGCGACAGCACAGCGGCCTGAGGATAATCCTAATTTTATTGCTTTTTGTTATTGTTTGACTCATTATACAACAATATTATCTATTACATTCAAATCACATGAAAAATGTCCTTCTATTACATAAATACCTCAAGGTAAAGTAAGAATTTTTACTGTGACATGTCAACAGTGTGATTGCAACTTTCTTTGATGTGAAGTATTTCAGCAGCACTCAAAAGTGTGGCAGCTGTTTGTAAAAGGACAGATCCATCTATCCATCATCAGAGATCTTAAACACCGACTTACTCTTTTATTTAAGCTTCCATCTGGAAAGCCAGCCTGCTCAGACACGCCACCAAATGTGTCCTGTTTGATTCTTAATGAAATCTTCTCATGCTTCTCTTACATTTGGAACTTTTGAGACTTGAAATCTCAAACAGATTTATGACATATGTACATTGATACATCATATCTTCTAACAGACTAGTTGTAATTGTAAAATGTGATGCTAATCATCCACACTTTTCTCATTCTCTCAATCTACTAGTCATGAGCAGAAACCCTCAGGAACCCTTAAACATCAAAATGTTCATTCTTGCAACAAGCCAGCCAGAAACGGGGAGTTGCAGAGCAATCTATATGTCCCGTGACCCTTGGTAACATGTCTTTATGCTTGCTAATTACATTTGGGAACAACAAGTGAAGAGATGGCCTCTCCGGGCCGTTTGCTTTCACAAATGGTTCTGCTTAATATGCGAGATTAATAGAAAACTATGTAATCTTGTCCATGATTGAAGCTATGATCTGGTTACTGAGAAACATGATGGATGTTGAGGCACGTGTGCAGGACAGTCACCTTAACCCTTTCAAGACCAGATAGCTCTGCAGGTTATAAGAAAATGCTGCAGCAATTATAATAGATGTTTGAGGAGCCACTTGAATAATGGATATTGTGTGTGTGAAGTTTTTCACACCTTATTCATAAGTGTGTTTCAAACAAAGTTATCACTTTTATCTTTATGATACGTACAGTGAACTTTGAAAAAAATTGATTGGGTTTTTTAGTGGTGCCCTGTGATTGGCTGGCGACCAGTCCAGGGTGTACCCCGCTTCTCGCCTGAAGACAGCTGGGATAGGCTCCAGCACCCCCGCGACCCTTGTGAGGATAAGCGGTAGAAAATTAGTTTTTTGCTTGACATTTTGGAACGGATTGAAAATCGACTGGGTTGCACGGTGGTCATGTGGTTAGCGCGCAGACCTCACAGCTAGGAGACCGGGGTTCAATTCCACCCTCGGCAAACTCTGTGTGGAGTTTGCATGTTCTCCCCGTGCATGTGTGGGTTTTCTCCGGGTACTCCGGTTTCCTCCCACATTCCAAAAACATGCTAGGTTAATTGGCGACTCCAAATTGTCCATAGGTATGAATGTGAGTGTGAATGGTTGTTTGTCTATATGTGCCCTGTGATTGGCTAGCTCTCCCCCGCAGACAGCTGGGATAGGCTCCCCGCGACCCTTGTGAGGATAAGCGGTAGAAAATGAATGAATGAATGAATGAAAATCGAATACATTTTTCCCATAAAAATAATGTATATCAAATGAGTACAGAACTCAATACAAAGTTCAGAAAAGTAGTATCTTTAAATCTTAAGTTCATTTAGAGTGGTTACTACATACAAATATAGATCATCATGTCCTGTCATTTGTCTTTCTTTTACTAAAATACAGTAAAAATACGCACATTTCAGAGACAGCAGCAAATGGTCATTAATCATGATGAATTAATTTGAAAACTGATTAATCAAATTAAAGTGTATACATTACACACACTGGGACGGCTCGCTTTCCGCACTGTGTCTCACTTAGACCATTCCCTCTCCAACATTAACTGCAAACCGTTAAAACTTAATAGTGTTTCTCACATTATTCGGGCACTTTTTTTGCAGCCACACTAAATAAAAAACAGACTATTTTGTTATAATGTCTTGTCCTGAATGGCTCATCAGAGTATTGTGGAAAATGTGTATTTCGGGGAAGAAGGTATACAAATACAAAGTTGTTCATCATTGTGTGTGTATATTCTATGAACAAATAAACCACGCATACACATCCATACATCATACATACTGTACATACACACATTAAAAAATTAAATGAATCTGCCCATCATGTCCTAATGTGTGAATACTTTCAACAGGTCAACAAATCCTTTCAATACAAAACATGAGAAAGTTATGATATTTCATGCATGGTCTTCTCCACAGTGAATACTCCATGTGACACTATTCCCATGCAGACGCGGGTGTCAGAAGAAAGAAAGAAAGTCTAATAAAAGACTGATTCAATATGCAGCACAGGAGGCTCACTGAGTGGCTTGAGGATGTGAATTGCACGCCATGGCTTTTTTTGCTCTCAGCCCATTGAAAACCACGAAGAGAGTCCACCATTGTCACAGCATCTTCAACAGTTTGGTGCCGAGCTCCTCCCTTGAAGTACTATACCAGGGGTCTCAAACACGCGGCCCGCGGGCCAAATGTGGCCCGCAGGACACTAGTTTGAGGCCCCCGCCTTGATATGAAAGTTTAATGTTAGTGCGGCCCGCGCAAGTTTGATATGGATGCTGTATGGTATCATGTACCCAGAAAAAATTATTACGTTTGATTAATGTTCATGTTAAAGGTTAAATAACTGTTAATAGTTATCCTCCCTATCCGTGTGGAAGTGGTAAGTTTTTGGCTTTTTAAGGTTAAAGGAAATAACTTGAAGGCTACCGTTTAGGTCGCTAGCTCTCTAGTTTGCGAGTTAGCATGTGTCTCAAGACCCTGCAGTTGCGCAATATGTTGTAAATAAAAAAAGTATAAATGTGACTATAGTCGTGTTTTGTCATGTCTACAGGGCTCTAATAATGCTTTGTTCATTTTAATCTGAAAAAAATAATTTGTCTACCCACCAACTATATGTGGTTTCCTAAGTTTTTATTATTTGCGGTTTTATTATTATTTTTATATTTATTTATTTATTACTGATTGATTGATTTTCTTTATTCTTGATTTGTTTATTTATTTTTTATCTTATTTTGTGTAGAAAAATAAAAAGTAAGATATTTGAGAACAGTGGAATGTTTTATCAGAGCTTTTCTTGTAGAAAATTGGAACCAAAGCCAAGTTTTTTATTTTTTTTTTGTTTTTAATAAATGCGTTGTTTTTTTTTTGAAAACCTGATGTGACCCAGTCTCACCCAGACCCGAACTCCAGAAAATTTAGTTTAAGACCCCTGTACTATACAGTGTGGATGGTGGACTGCAAACAGGGGTACAGCCCAATAGTTATTTTGGTACCTTTACCTTTAAATATATGTACCATACTCGGAAAATATCACCCACAGCCACCCAAACATATGATACTGAATTGTACTGTTTCAGCTTAAGGACAGTACCAACAATGCACTGACTGGAGTTCCCTTGTAACGGAGATTCCTGGTCATATAAGTAGGCCGAGTATATTAAAGGTTGGGTACTGCAATGGGGGTGCTAGCGTTCAAATGTATTGTATCCTGTCCTCTTCCTGCTCGGAGCATGCAAACCACACCCCATCTAACACTCAGAAGGAAATAGTGAGTATCTCTGAGACTGTGCATGTTTGTAAGTGCATGCAAACTATAGGCATGTGTACTAACTGTGAGTGAGTGACACCACTTCAGTTTCACTAGTAACTGTCAAGAATATAGACATTTTTTGAAACCACTATTTGTAACACACATTTCCATTGAGATAAAACATTCTTGATGCCTGATTGGAAAAGGTATTCCACATTTAAAAAGGAAGAGGTCAGGTATGACAAAACACACCTCCATCTTTGGGCCATCCTCTGTTGATTGAACTATTATAACTAGGGATCGACCGATGTGTTTTTTTTGGGGGCCGATGCCGATACCGTTTTTTTTTCCTTCACCCTTAGCCGATAGCCGATTTTGCTTGGGCCGATATTTGTGGCTGAAACTGCTTTTGCTCCCTCAATTTACATGAAAAAATGACCATGATAAATATTACAGGTCTCATGTTTAAACAAATATTCATTGAAATGTAAACACTGAACACAGTAAGATTCAGCTTTCTTAAACACATTTAAACGGCATTATCAACTTTAAAAGGAATAAATATTCAACCATGTGCAAAACATTTCTGTCGTAGTTTAAATTTATCTAGCATTGATGTGATGACGCGCACCCCCCCGCCTCCACACACACAAACACATCACACTGACACAATTTAGTACGATATATATAAAACATTTCTCATTATTAAAGTTTGTGTATAGTATTGTATATCCCTGATAATGCACATGCTATTTGGGGAATTGCTCTGTTTTGTGTGTGTTTTGTGTGTGTGTGTGTGTGTGCGTGTGTGTGAAACGCTGAGGTCGTGGTGGCATCACATTAAAGTGTTAAATCACAAAGAGAGGCTGCCGTCCCGACAGGGCCTTGTTAGTCACTCCTGATACATAATGACTTGTGCCTCACGGGCAAGCTAATTATCAGGTGTTTAACAGCCTGAACCTACAACACAGCTGCTATAGACCTGTGAGGGATAGGAGGTACATGGCCATCTCCTTCATCTCCTCTTCTTCTTCCCATCTTGTTTTCCTCTCCCTGCATCCTTTGCTCGTGCTTATTTCTCTCCCCCTCTCTCCTCTGTTGTACTCCCACAGTACCAGCTGGGAAACTGGCCTTGGGTTATGAGCTAGAAGCATACAACCATATGCTAGATATTTTCATGTGTAGAAACAAGACGAGGGAGAAACGGGAAGATTATCTTGTCGGAATGTGGGACATCTATCTGGTTATTTGGGTTCTCTTGCATGCTTCTGTGCATTTTCATGACAAGACAAAACCCTCAATTTAGCACATTTTTTTTGTTATTGTGCAACACATTGTGAACTGTATATGGAGACTGTAAGGAAGAGGCTGCTAAAGACACAAACACAGCTTGCTCATTAGTCACTTTCTTCCTGGACTGAAGCCAAATTTCTTCAGGTGATAAATGCACAGATAACAGGGAATCTGAAAGTCGCTGATCCAGCAAAGTGTTCACAACACGACAAAATGGCCTATTTTGTTCACTAACCCTACACGACATGTCTTGTCATTGACTTTACAGGCACAAGAACAGACGCACGCCTCAGCCTCTGCTGTCACTCAGGCATTGTCTTATTGATTATGAATGATATCCGACACAAGAGGCCGAAGGTCAAATCCCTACATGTGCCTTTTAGCACTCTGGTCACAATTTCTAACTGATCTTCTTCAAACTTTTAGGGGATTATTCTTCCACCCACAGCACGGTGGTCTAGTGGTTAGTGCGCAGACCTCACAGCTAGGAGACCAGGGTTCAATTCCACCCTCGGCCATCTCTGTGTGTTTGCGTGGGTTTTCTCGTGGGTACTCCGGTTTCCTCCCACATTCCAAAAACATGCTAGGTTAATTGGTGACTCCAAATTGTCCATAGGTATGAATGTGAGTGTGAATGGTTGTTTGTCTATATGTGCCCTGTGATTGGCTGGCGACCAGTCCAGGGTGTACCCCGCCTCTTGCCTCCAGACAGCTGGGATAGGCTCCAGCACCCCCCGCGACCCTCGTGAGGAAAAAAGCAATAGAAAATGAATGAATTAATGAATTCTTCCACCCAAGCATGCCATTGACATAAAGCCAATCCAAGATGGCCGAAGACGTTATAAATCAAGGTCAGTGTTTGTGTTTCAGTTCAGCTTCAGCAATATTTGCAGTTTTCAACCATTTATTTCACACTATCAAGGATTGTTTGCTGTTTTCAGATCAGGGTGTAGTGGCCATCCTGTTTTAACTATTGAAAATAGCCTAGTTTTTAATTTGGGCAATTATATTGAACGGGATTATGGAAATATGCTGCAGAAATGAGAAGTTTGTAATAGCAATTTCTGTTAAAGCTAATATAATTTCATATTTTTAATTTATTGTTCAGTAAAACATGAAAAGAGAGCTAATATTTTCTTAATGGATGATTCTTCCAAGACAGAAGATACATTATGTCCATTATTATGTAATTCCAGATAAATTTGCACCATTGAAACTTATAAGGGATACATTATTTCAGGCATAATACAACATAATGCAACATGTTCTATTTTGTAACATAACAATAATCTCTTCATACACAGCAAGCATCCATACATCCATCATTTTCTGTATCGCTTATCCTCACGAGGGTCGCGGGCATGCTGGAGTCTATCCCAGCTGTCTGGGTCGCCAGCCAATCACAGGGCACATATAGACAAACAACCATTCACACTCACATTCATACCTATGGACAAATTGGAGTCAGAAATGAACCTAGCATGTGTTTAGCAACATTTTCCCTGTCACTACTCTGTCCAAATGGAAATGTAAAAAAATATACCAGCCTCTTGAAAAGAAACGTGTCCAATATTTACGTTCACCTCTGAAAGGGTCAGGACAGTAACCCAGACAGAGAAAACGACTCCTCGGTGGCCGTCCCCTTTGTGAATCACCTCTTGCTGCTCCTAATGACATACTTTTGGATACATCCTATTTGCTCCCTCTCTTCGCATCGCCTTGTTTCCCCTCCATCACTCGTTAACCTCTCAGCTGGCTGAATCAAAGTTCAGGGCAAAGAGGAGAACCTCAGACGCAGCCATTCAGATAACAGGAACACCCTACACCCTCTTATTGCCTCCAGTGCAGTGATATATGGATCTGCAGGGGCTAATAGCCAAGTATTGACAGGGAAATGGTGTGCTTATCCAGCTACCGCATGCTGGAAAGAGGCCCCCAAAGCAGATGGGACATACTTTGGGGAGAAAAGCAGGAAAGCAAAAGAGGCGGAGGAGGTTGAAAAGCTGCGGGAGAATCGTACTGGGACAAGTTAGAGTCTTTATTGCTTTATTTCAGCTAATTTGAGTGTAACAACACACAGCATCAAAAGAGATTGCGGTGTACTGTACATGATGAATGACTTGTTTGGTTGGTCATTTAGCAATATGTATTATTGAGGTTGTAGTTTGCAGTGATGTGGAATTGCACTGAATCAAACTAAGAGGTGTCTCCGATTGCAGTTCTACATCACTACAAAGTATACTCACAAAAAATGTTAAAATACACATTTTATGAAGGTGCCAGTAAGAACAGCGCATTATTGTACTGTATCTGTAAAGGTAGACTTTAATACAGTTCTTGTATTAGCTGCCATATAGATGCAATATACAGTACAGTGGAGTTAACAGAAAAACAAAATATGAAAATGCAATAGTTTGCAAAGGCTGTTTAATATTTGAGTAGGTAATTAACATCAATCTCACACAAAAGGTGCAATGATATAAGCAAGCCTTTTTAAAAAAATAAAGATACTGATATGGTTCAAGTACTGCATCACGTGACATTTGGTTAAGGCCTGCAGTGAAGTGCTGCTTTAGTAGTTTAGAGCTTGTAAATGTTACTCTAAGGTACTGACCAACAAATACAACAATACCCATAACATTGGGTATACCAGCATGGGAATAGGTGTGGACTTAACAGAGAGGTATCAATTTAACAATGGTTTTTATTGAGGTGGACGTTTGCAGTGGTGTTGAACTACACTTCATCGCATTGGTACTGCAAAATTCTAGTTCCTAATATTTTTGAGCTCTAGTTTTTGCTAAATAAGCGACATAATAGAAACACACTTTTGTATGATACATTAGTTATACAACTGATAAACATATTGCTACATAAATTACTCCCTGGGGCTGCACGGCGGTCGAGTGGTTAGCGCGCTGACCTCACAGCTAGGAGATCGAAGTTCAATTCCTCCCTCGGCCATCTCTGTGCGGAGTTTGCATGTTCTCCCCATGCATGCGTGGGTTTTCTCCGGGTACTCCGGTTTCCTCCCACTTTCCAAAAACATGCTAGGTTAATTGGCGACTCCAAATTGTCCATAGGTATGAATGTGAGTGTGAATGGTTGTTTGTCTATATGTGCCCTGTGATTGGCTGGCGACCAGTCCAGGGTGTACACCACCTCTCGCCCAAAGACAGCTGGGATAGGCTCTAGCACCCCCTCGTGAGGATAAGTGGTAGAAAATGAATGAATGAATGAATGAATGAAATTACTCACTTAGTGTCAATTGAAATGAGCGTTAGGGTATTTTTAATGAACATCATTAGATTGTGGTGGTGTATTTAATGTAAGACATTTTAGTTTAATATCTTCATAATGTGAGACAATAACTGGCCCCCAACAAAAGAACCACCAGTGGTCAGTGTTTCAAGACAAACACGATAAGGAATAGTTATTGATTATAAGGCTTCATTACTTTTGTCGTAAACACAGCTATGATGAATACTTTATGGTCGTCTTTTTTATGACAAAATGAGTGCCTGTGTATGTTATTATGAGTATGGCGCCGCATCAGTGAGCAATGGGCAAAGACAATACAACATCTTGCCAGGGGGCGCCAAGCACTGCGTCGAGCCTTGTCTACGACCATGATTACCCACTTGACATCTTTATAGCTCCATGGCAGACGTACTCTTCGACATAACCGGAGAGGGAAGCGCTGCATGCCAAAGTGGCCCCACAGTGCTCAATGTGGACCATCAGAGTTTTGTGCTGACATAATTAGCCTGCTTAGCTGCCATCTGGGCTGTGGTTGTTGGCGGGTGCCATGAGCCAGGTGCTTCATGGGTAATACCAAAGAGAGGCATACAGCAGATGCACATGGGTAGACCTGCATCCCTGCCCTGGCACTGATTTGGAGTCAGTTAAGTCAAAAAATGGTGCTAGTCTGAGAATTACGACACCTAAAACTATCTGTTAAACTGAGCATCTGGGTAAAGCTTCTTTTATCTAAGTCTCCAAAAATATATTATGACTACTACTGTGTGGCACACACGCTAGAACTGAGGTCAGCTCTTTATGCAAGATAAAACACATGCCAAACAAACCAAGTAATCACTCCTCTTATCGAGGAAAAGCAGGTGCCATTTAATTGCCGATCGGCCAAAATCAGAGGACTTTCTGTAGCAGTTCAGTTGGCCGGTAACTTGATAAGACCGCTGGATTTACTCGATGAGGTAGAAAGTTCCTGAGCAAGCAGCAGGCATGTGGTTGTTGTTCCCAGAGGGCTGGGAAACCGTATCTGCCCTGAAGGAGCATCCTCTTTGGTAAGCACTTCTTATCCAGGCCATCACTGCAGGCCGATAGCAGCAGGGTAATATCCAGTAACTGCAGCTTTATGTGCGATCCAATACTTGGATCAATCCCTAGGACAGGAGGATCGCCATTAACCCCTGAGATCGCTCTCTTTTCTCTGCTTTGTTTTTTTTTGCATGTGTACTGGATATTTTCTTTGAGACTGCTGATAAAAGGAAATTATTTTTCAAGGAGGACTATTGTTGTGGTTGCAATATGCAGTGGCATAGAATTACAATATAGCATTCATTCATTCATTTTCTACCACTTTTCCTCACGAGGGTCGCGAGGGATGCTGGAGCCTATCCCAGCTGTCTTTGGGAGAGAGGCGGGGTACACCCTGGACTGGTCACCAGCCAATCACAGGGCACATATAGACAAACAACCATTCACACTCACATTCATACCTATGGACAATTTGGAGCCGCCTAGCATGTTTTTGGAATGTGGGAGGAAACCGACGCAAGCACAAGGAGAACATGCAAACTCCACACAGACATGGCCGAGGGTGGAATTGAACCCAGGTCTCCTAGCTGTGAGGTCTCCACGCTAACCACTCGACCACCGTGCCGCCCACAATATAGCATGTTGTTTCTAATATTTATTTTATTTTGTGACTATATGACCACTAGGCAGTCATTCTATTTCACTACTGAAGGAAAATACAAATATACCAATAGACATATTGTTAAATGAACCAAATGGAACATTATGTTTTTAAATTTCTGATTAGATGGATGTAATGACCTGCAAGTTTTTACTTGTGCAGGTGTGTGCATGGTCTGTTTATAAAGGAAGGTACAGTATAGAACAATGCAAAGATCTGGTTGTGTGTGTGTATGGAGTGTACACATGCATACTTGTGTTTGAGTGTGTGTGTGTGTGTAAGCATCCAGAAAAGCTAGAAAGATGCATAAAAAGAGATGTTGTGAATAGAAAGAGACTTTTCTTAAAACTCCCAATACTTTGGGGATTCTTGCCCCATATATTGTCCCATGTGACTTAGCAGAAGAAAGGCAGGCTGAACCAAAGACATGCAGCTCTGCACAGCATCTATAGTCCTCCCACGGAATATAAATGGGTTGTCACTGAATTTGGTGCCACGTGCATTGCTAGTGTCACACTAAAGTAGCATTGCAGACGAAAAAAAAAATGAAGTTACAAATATTGTTGAAAAGTAACATTTTTTTTGTAAAGATTCTTCAAAGATAAATCAAAAAATGCATGATCTAGCAGCAAGGGGCTTTGTTTGTCACATGATTTGGGGTATTCTGAATGTCAAATCTCAATTACATATCACTCAACAGTACTCGAAATGGACTAGGGTCTTTTCCAAATAGGCAAAACATAAATAATAAAAAAAATAGTAGATCAGTTGATGCTACATATTTTATATGTAATTTTTTGACAAGCTTTAAATGCAACACAATAACAGAATACCAAATTCTAAAATCAAACAGATGCATTTCTGATATTTATTTCTGTAACTAAAAAAAACACAAACTGTGAAAGTATTTACAATAGTTTGAAAAAGTTGACCTACCTCAAATGAAAAAAAGTGTCGGATGATGGAGACGTCAAACAAGACAGTTGAGCACATCCTCTCTTTTCCAGGCAAATGTCAGAGGGCCACAACGCTCCTCACGCTCCTCGGCCACATTCCCAACAGGAAGCACAAGTGTTGGGAGCAAGTTCTGGACGTGTCGGAGGTTTGGTCAGCGATGCCCGCGAGTAGCGATCTGGGGACAGGCACACAGGGAGACGGACTGAGCCGGACTGGGCTCTGCTGCAAGGCTTTTTCGCCTCTCCTTTCCTGAATGAAAGCAATCCCTAAGAGTGAATGGGTAATGAGAGACCGGCTCCTGAGATTTTAGCTTTCTTAATCATGTTCATAATTAATTCAAGAACATTGATAATTTCATTACATTCTTTTTGTCTTATCAATAAATGATGTGCCTGCACTTTTGGTCTTGTGTATACGGGAGAGAGTGAGGAAGCAAGTGAGAGAGAGGGACAAGAGAGGTAATACTGCACTAAAAGCACAAGAGATGGAAAATGATACAAACAGGGAAGTGGTAATTATAATCTTTGACCAAGCCACTGGCAGCACAATATGAAGTCAAGTGGCTACAAATAATTAATAAGGCCTCCTGGTGGGTGTGAGTGTGTGGAGTTAGGGAGAGGCTGCAAAGCCTTGTGCTGACAGGGTCTTATTTGATTGTTGCTTCATTATCCCACTTTATCGGATGTTCTTATCAAATATAAAATATGATACAGCAATCACACACTATGATGTTTTCACAAAAATCATGTTATACGCATTGTTAGCCAGTTAGTAGCACAGTTACCTTAGCAAGGCGGGAGGACATCAGCCTTATAATGTCCTTCAGAAGCAATAAAGGTTCCGGTTTCAGGGGATTAGTAAAAGAAGCAGACCGCACTTCCACCCACCCCCCATCCCCCAACCCTCCCAACTTGCCCTCTGTCACATCAGAAAAAGAAAAAAACTAAAGAATCCTTTTTTTTCATGTGTCATATATTGTTTCCAGTTATTTGGCAGCAGGATAAATGAGGTAATATGCATTTTTAATAGTTAATTTTCAGAATATTCAATAACCCTTCACCACTATTACAGACTGTGACCGTAATCAATCGAACCTTCTACTCAAACCTGCACTGAAAATAGAAGTGATGTAATGGATACCTCAGATACCTAAAAATACTGAGAGGGTTGAGTGTGTTGGGGAATGGGTCCAAAACACCACAACTCACCAGAATAGAATATCTTTTTGATAAAAAAAAAGATAGAAACAAAAGGTGAACTCTGCAGGCCATTTGAAAAAGCTATTGCTTTAGTTTTATACTTCAAATCTATAGGGGGCAGTATATTACAATATAGTATTGATCATTCATTCATTCATTCATTCATTTTCTACCGCTTTTCCTCAGGAGTGTCGCGGGGGGTGCTGGAGCCTATCCCAACTGTCTTTGTGCGGGAGGCGGGGTACACCCTGGACTGGTTGCCAGCCAATCACAGGGCACATATAGACAAACAACCATTCACACTCACATTCATACCTATGGACAATTTGGAGTCGCCAATTAACCTAGCATGTTTTTGGAATGTGGGAGGAAACCGGAGTACCCGGAGAAAACCCACGCATGCACGGGGAGAACATGCAAACTCCACACAAAGATGCTTAAGGGTGGAATTGAACTCAATCAATATGTGCTATAACTGGGCGCTACAGTTTCAGAGATCTCCTGACTGTGTGGCCAAGATGCTAACCATTAGGTGTATCCCACACACATTATTATATACACATATTATGTCATATATTATTATTACATTTTTGAAAAATGTACTAAATGTAAGAATGTTGGCGATAATATTGTGTATTGGGACAATTACAAGCTAGCAGGAGGGTTTGGCACAAAAATAGACATTTTTATGTCGTTATGTCAGAACGTAACTCCCACAAAAACAGCGATGTATTGTAAAGGCACATCATTTTCCTCCTGAGGTACAAGACGATATTATAAACCAGACAAAATCCAGGCATTTGTAAAGATTAAAATAAAATCTATGTTTTTGTTATTTGTCACTCCACAGCAACATGTATTTATTACTTGACCACGATCATAAAGTCTCTGTTGTAGATAAATGAGACAGGGATTTCATTTGAGCCTAAATGTATGAGGTTGGATGGACTCTGTAATTTGGTGATAGGTGCAACTCAAGGCTATTTGATCTTGCCACTTTTCTAATGGATTTTGAATTGATTAGAATATAGACTGGAGCATTAGCCATTCAAATACTTTATGTTCTATTTCTTGTTCATGTACCACAGGCTCTTGTCCTGAGATATGACCAGCCCGGCATGGGAAATATTAAATAAAATACAAAAGTAAAGAGGGGACAATACAGATTTACAGCAGGCCATTTTGACAGTCGACGTGATATAAGGGGTTCATAACAAGTTTTGCATTTTACCCCTGGTCCCTTCACACACATTTTCATCATATTTTATGTGATCTATGCATGCAGCACTCATCCTCGTGACGTGTCCTTCTTAAACAGATTGCTACAATACTTGTAATGATAGTCCTTCCCAGCTGTGCTGCACAAGAGAGAAGGGAGCAGCAGGCTATAGCATTAGCATAATACCCTCTCCCTCCTTTCACTATCCCTTGAGACCATGTGGGGCTGCATGGGGATGAGGGGTATCTTGGCTATGGAGGCAACTATACCGGCTGCCGGACCTGCAGGCTGTATGTGTGTGTGTGTGTGTGTGTGAGAGAGAGAGAGAGAGAGAACGAGAGACAGGGCTGAACTTGCCTGTGGGCAATGTAATAAAAACGCCACACGCTGCTGGTGGTGATGGTGGCACTACTGCTGTAGCTGCAGAGGAGGGGATAAATATAAACTAGGCCTGCATCAAAGAGACGGCCCTCCAGTCACAGCCTGACTTACACCCTAATAATTAGGGCCCTTTCCAATAAAACAGGGGATTGTGGCCATGCATCTATTTTACTTGTGTTTTCGTCTGCAGTGGGAGGGGCTTGTGATCGGACTCCAGATGAAGCTCAGGCATCACAAGGTTTAATTTCAGTGACTATGTACAATGGACAAAACAAAGCAAATGCTCTCTTTGTAAAACCTGAACTCAGTAGTATCATGCTTGTCACACTTCAATGTTTCAGGGGTACACCCTGGACTGGTCGCCAGCCAATCACAGGGCACATATAGACAAACAACCATTCACACTCACATTCATACCTATGGACAATTTGGAGTCGCCAATTAACCTAGCATGTTTTTGGAATGTGGGAGGAAACCGGAGTACCCAGAGAAAACCCACGCATGCACAGGGAGAACATGCAAACTCCACACAGAGATGGCCGAGGGTGGAATTGAACCCTGGTCTCCTAGCTGTGAGGTCTGCGTGTTAAGCACTCGACCGCCGTGCCGCCCTTCAGATTATCAAAGAAATGTAAATATTAATCAATGACAACACAACTGAACACAACATGCAGCATGAAGCGCCTTTTTAAGGTCATGCCACAACATCTCAAGAGGATTTGGTTCAGGTGTTTGACTCCAAAGTCTTCATTTTGTTTTTCTTCAGTCATTCACAGGTATTCAACAAAACGTTCAACACAATATTTAATTGCAAAATTGAGGTGAGCGTTAATAGTTTTTGTTCTGCAATGATTTTTGTTTCAAAATTCTGCCATACAGACCATTTTTTTACCAAGAGTCTTTCTTATGAACACTGACCTTAAGTGAGGCCTATCGTTCTTTGGATGTTATTATGAGGGTCTTTTGTGACCTCTTGAATGAGTCATCGTCGCACTCTTGGGGTCATTTTGGTTGGCCAGCCACTCTTGTGAAGGTTCACCACTGTTCCATGTTTTTGCCATTTGTGGATAATGGCTCTCACTGTGGTTTGCTGGAGTCCCAAAGCTTTATAAATGGCTTTGTAACCTTTTCCAGGCTGATAATCTCAATTAATTTCAGTTACGTTTTGATTGGGGCTGTGAAAGTTAACGAGTTAATGAAGTGTTAATGGAAGTCTCTTTTAAATTGAGAAAGAAAAGAGTATTTTCATTGGTAAAGTTAGCTGCCAGAGACTGGAGCAGTGCGGGTGTTTTTTTTATTGCCATATACATACAGTGCTTTTTGCACTGAACTACAAGCTAAAATTTGAGTTACAGCTGCTATTGACAGGCTGTCAATGTGATGACCGTGGCTAAAGTCGAGTGTTGTGCTAGTATTCGCTCCAAACAAGCTAGGGAAAGATTTTCAACACCTCAGTAAAACATACGTACATTATAGTAATATGATTTATCTTATTTATTATGTATTACGTAAAACTATGGCAGGAACATCAAATGAAAAGCATTCCCATATAGTATCCGTATTTGGGAGCAAATATGAGGTGAAAGAAAATGGGGGAAAATATATCAAAATACATCCAAAATACATGTCTGTGCAGATGGTACATGATGTGTTGAATGGCCGTCAAAAAAGTAGGACAGTTCGCAGTAAACATTCAAAACCTGGGGGATTTCTAACTAATAATTACAGTATTATAATCAAGTAATATTTACTGTATTTGCTGAACCTTTGTTGGTGAAATTAAGAGCTAATATGCTAATAATGAAATAGTAATAAAAATCGGCTTTGTTGTTGTATGAGATTTCCCCTACTTATTATAGATTAAAAAATGATTTATTTCTGCGTTTAATGCAATTAATTCAAAGTTAACTATGGACAAAATGTGATTAATCACAATTAAATATTTTAATTGATTGACAGCCCTAGTTTTAATAGAGAGGTTTGTATTTTTTTCCTCCCCTTTCCTCTTTCTTCATTAAAAAAAACTGCATTTGTGTTCATTTGTCGTCACAGACAAATATTTAAATTTGATAATGTGAAAAATTGTTTACAAACATGTAAAAAAGTGGGAGGGAGGAAGACTTTTTCACACCACTGTCCATGTGACTATTCTTAATGACTACTGAGCTGTCAACAAGTTAAAGTATAAAAATGTTCAAGCTGTTCTGTTACAATAACATTCAAATGACTTTCAGACTTGTTTGTTTTGTCGTTTGCTTAAAATCCACACACGCACACACACTAACTCTTGACTCTCTGCCCAGATAGTAGCTAATCAATATCATGTTATCTAAAACCTCCCAGTGTGTACTGGTTTATCTTTTCACTCAAATGTACTTTTTTCTCTCCGCTGCATCTTCCTCTACATGTTACACTTCTTAAAATTGCACTCCTACTGGAGTAAAATCATGGCTGACTTTAAACTAAATATTTGATTACTTAATAACTGTGGAATAATTCCAAAACATTTAGGAACTCGTGAAGCATTTAATAAATTACTCATATATTTACACACTTCTAGTATTAAATTTGCCTTATCATTGTCTAAGAACCATATTTCACATGTGATTCCCGTATTTTTTCCCACCTCTGGTTACAGTGCTGCTAAATAAGTACTAAATCACACTGATGTGTGATTGCGAAAGGGCGACAGAGGCAGAGAGAGAAACATAGCGGGAGCGAGAGGGGAGCCGGGTGGGCTCGGCTGTCCAGGCAGGGGGTATCGAACTAATTAAAGCAAGCATTTGTCAGAGATTAAGCCTTAAACAGAAAAGGTCATCTGTGCAACAATGTTCCCTGTTTCGCTGCTGTGCTCTTAGGGCAATCTAAACCTTTCCCAGCTAAATGGTAAAGATGCTATTTGGCAGCCCAGAGGGGGAGGGGACCGGTGGGCGAGACTGACACCCAGGTCATTGGTTCTTCACTGTCCATTACGCATGCTGGTCAAATCTGGCAATCGCTGTCATTTAGGGATGAAAAATAAGCGCTTGGACAAGATCAATAGATGCAGTCCTCTGTAGCAGCAGTGATTAATTGAGTGTCACCAATTAATGACCAGTCTGTTGCAGAGCAACGCAATCTCCGAGGTACAATGGGTCTTATTGGAAATTTATTTCATTTCAGACTATTGACCATAGTACACTGGCCAGCAACTATACCAATACTCTATTATTTGATTTTTATTTTTTTGATTCACTGCTTTAACTTACACACAGACCAAATATCAACAACGTATTGTATTATAAATAGCCGATACTTTTTTATATGTATTATTTTTTTACATCTAGATTTGTGGTTTGATGACAATGACCACATCCCTACTATTAACAAAAATATAAAAATACAGCGATGGCTCGGAAGTACAAACCGTGACTCCAAGGGGTTCACTAGCTGACCAAAGCCAGTATCATTAACAATGTTAATTGGCTGGTCATCTAATGCCATAATTTGCATATGAAATCACAGATCACTTTAGCCCTCGGGTCATCTGTGGCATACTTTTGCACCTTTCAAATGCGGCAATGATAGGAACAAGCCCTGGGTTCTGGTGACTTTGACGTTCTAGGCAGCTGATAAGGTTGAAGCGCCATGTTTTTTCCGTCATTGAAATGTCTTCTTCCTCTGAAACAATAAGAAGTTTCACACGATTGATGCTATGTTTGTTTACAACTGAACTTCCTGAATTTACTGTTACTACACAATCTGTGCTGGAAACACGACACATTCTGCACATATGCGATACCTACATCATGTCAATTACTCGCAAATTTTTTACAATAGAGGTCCTGTGACCTCATGTGACATTCATTTTCTGCCGCTTATCCTGACGAGGGTCGCGGGGGTGCTGCAGCCTATCACAGCTGTCTTCGGGTGAGAGGCGGGGTACACCCTGGACTGGTCGCCAGCCAATCACAGGGCACATATAGACAAACAACCATTCACACTCACATTCATACCTATGGACAATTTGGAGTCACCAATTAACCTAGCATGTTTTTGGAATGTGGGAGGAAACCGGAGTACCCGGAGAAAACCCACGCATGCACGGGGAGAACATGCAAACTCCACACAGAGATGGCCGAGGCTGGGATTGAACTCGGGTCTTCTAGCTGTGAGGTCTGTGTGCTAACCACTCGACCACGTGCAGCCCTCATGTGACATGTGTTATTTTTTTTATTAATTAACATATATCTAATAACAATACTTCCTATATGGAATATATTGTCTTTATTCAACTTCTGGTCAAACCAAATAAATTTCAAAATTAAAATGATGTAAAGCTTTTAAGCTAGTTTTAAGCCCCGCCCACTTAGCGGATAGCGGATAGCTTTTCAGTGCTGAAAAAAAACACGTAAAATAATTTATACAAAGACAAAAAGAGGCCACTTAGCACAACAGATATGACAAAAAATTTTTGATTATGTTGTCATTTCTTCAAACCAATATATTGTTTTTTGATCGTGTAATATACGATATTACACATGCGGAGTACAAATCCAGTGGCTAGATTTGTAACTGCCATAAAATAGGTTAACTAATAACATAGTTTGCATATGCATAGTACAAATGGGGTTGCCTGACATGTGGCAGCTGAAAAATAGGTCGACAAGCTGCTCACCCATTGAAGTTTTGTGCATGGGCGAAATGGACCGTTTCTGGTACAGATCGTGTATAGTAGCAGTTACAACAGACCGTATGTCACAGAAAAGGGGTGCTTGATTTTCTCATGCTAACCCACCAAACAGCACATTATGGGCAATCTTGCCTCTTTGCAGCTTTTCATTATAATTCATCATAATTGTCCCGATAATTATCAGACCGATACTATTAATAGCTATCACCGATACAATGTCAGTTGTGTCATTGGCAAAAAATCTCAAAATATCTTTATTTTTATTTTGTTGATCAAATAAAAAACATTTACCTAAGACTTGTCCCTGAATCTCTCACTGTTTAAAATACGCGTAACTGTTGTTTGGCTAAGCTTGCATTCCTATACATGCCAACAAAAGTCTTTTATACATTTTCAAATTGGAACCGGTGTGTAATTTGCAGTCAGTCAATTCTAATCGTATTGGGAAGACGTCCTGGTCTGAGATAAATTAAGCACAGGACATGTTGGTTTAGATTTGAGTGATAGTTCTTGAGGGTCAGTGTGGCGGAGAATCATGCTGGGATGAGAAACATGTTACAGCAGGGGTCTCAAACACGCGGCCCGCAGGCCAAATGTGGCCCGCAGGACACTAGTTTGAGGCCCCCGCCTTGATATGAAAGTTTAATGTTTGATATAGATGCTGTATGGTATCATGTACCCAGAAAAAAATATTACGTTTGATTAATGTTCATGTTAAAGGTTAAATAACTGTTCATAGTTATCCTCCTTATCCGTGTGGAAGTGGTAAGTTTTTGGCTTTTTAAGTTTAAAGGAAATAACTTGAAGGCTACCGTTTAGGTCGCTAGCTCTCTAGTTTGCGAGTTAGCATGTGTCTCAAGACCCTGCAGTTGCGCAATATGTTGTAAATAAAAAGAGTATAAATGTGACTATAGTCGTGTTTTGTCATGTCCACAGGGCTCTAATAATGCTTTGTTCATTTTAATCTGAAAAAAATAATTTGTCTACCCACCAACTATATGTGGTTTCTTAAGTTTTTATTATTTGCCGTTTTATTATTATTATATTTATTTATTACTGATTGATTGATTTTCTTTATTCTTGATCTTATTTTGTGTAGAAAAATAAAAATGAAGATATTTGAGAACAGTGGAATGTTTTATCAGAGCTTTTCTTGCAGAAAATTGGAACCAAAGCAAAGTTTATTCATTTTTCTGTTTTTAATAAATGCGTTTTTTTGGGGTTTTTTTTTGGAAAACCTGATGCGGCCCAGTCTCACCCAGACCCTAGCTCCAGTGGACCCCAGGTAAATTGAGTTTGAGACCCCTGTGTTACAGTGTGTGATTGCTTATTAAAGAGACATATTTTTGTTTATTATCATGGCCTTAAGAATGAATCTGATTAGTAGAGTTTCTTTACAGAAAATGAAATGCAATAATCATAAAACAACAAATATTTCAAACCGAGCATCAAAATGTTATTATTAGTAATAAACTTTGTTTTCTTTTTGCTCGGCAGGTCCCTCCTATGTTTTAATAGTCCCATAACTTAGATGCCCTACGTACAGTATACTGTAGGTTTATGTGAGGAATATCTTAATTTGTTTATGAGTTAAATTTAACCCTGAGAGAAAGCCTTTTGTCTACTGTACCGCTATGAATATTAAACCTGTGAAAGCTCTTTCACTAATCCAGGTACAATTTTAACTTTTACTGTATTTTCAAAGGTGTGTTGTATCATGCAAATCATCTCCTATTTTAAGCAACACCGTGGGTGAGCAGTAGGCGGCTGGGATCCAAGCGTGTTTCTCTTACAGGTGCAGACCTTTGTTCGGGTAAAAATGGTTGTGTCTGTGTCATGTATGAGCATGATATGGTTATGCTGGAAGATGCTAAAGTTAAAGTACAACCTCAAACGAGTGCAATAAATACACAAAAAAATAGGTCATTTACTAGGGAGTCATAAAGAATAAAAATACAATATTGAGCTGCATGTAGCATTACTACGTTTTTTTGAGGGCCCACACACACCACACACATACACAAGCCATGTTTGTTGTCAATGCATGTGACCCGATAAAGCAGCAGTCAATCTTTTTGGGAAAGTAAAAAGGGATAAAAAGGGCTTTTTGCTCTATTTTCTTTTTACTTTTTTGCTTCTATTTTTGCTCTATTTTTACAATTTGTGCTGTTTTTTATGTTATTTTGTTTCTGCAATAATACAATGACAAATGAACCACGGGCCGTGGATATCCCCGTAGCCACAGTTTGGTCACCCCTACTCTTCATCGGGATTGTGCTTGTTTTTTGGAGGGGCTCATCTATGGAGTTATATTTGCGTCCTAATTTTGAGGACCTACGTATATTAACCCTCTGGTACATTTTGAGTCCTTTGAAATCTGTTAATTTTTTTCCCAAAAATTATTTTTTTTCAGTTTTAATGTTTTAGAATTCTATTTGGCCGCTTTTTGGGTTAGTGAATAATATGTCTAGTAATTAAATGAAAAAAATCTTTACATTTATTGATGCAAAATCATCAATATCCAAATTTTTACAGCAATTCAGAAATGGTGTAGCTTCGCCTACAGTAGCAAAGCCACGTGTTGGCCGTGGCCACCCCTGGTCGCTCTCTGGCCACCCCACTGGCCATCTAGACATTTCAGGTATCAACTCATTGCCACCCCATGTGAGTAATCGTCTCACGTTGGCCACCCCAATTTAAAATATCTGGTTCTGCCAGAGATATTAACGTGCAATAACTACTGTTGCATGCTGAGGTACATCTCTGAACTCTTTCACTCGCTCGCTTCCTCTCGCTCAACCCATCTTCACACTGCTCACTCAACCATTTTGCTAGTGTGGCGAGGATAAGGGCATGTTTAGTGGCCAAATGCATGCCTGTTGGTCACTCTAGGGGAGGGGAGGGCACTGTTGTAATAATTATTTTTTTCCCAATATTGCTGCAATGAATGGCAAAGTCTCAAAGATGGACTAGTGGCTTGGGGTTGACGGGTAGGTGACCCCTGACCTAAATCATCATCATCACTGACTTGTCATGAATTCAACTAATCACCTGGAGAAACAAATCAAATCAATTGTGTGCGAGTCCCACACAATATAGACTTTGTGAGTCTTGTTCACTGCCCTGTTTATTTACAAAAAACACAGTTATAAATCTACAGCTTTTTATAACACATACCTCCCATTGTAATTTGGGGACTTGAAAAATTACAAATCAGGTCTTTTGGACCGTCTATTAGAGCAATTGATGGTTGAGCAGTGTGCAGAAGACATGTTTACAATGCAATGTTTCCGGATTCTGATCACAATCAATGTGGCCATACCTCCGCAGGGCTTCATCCGAAAGTGGGTTCAGCAGTCTAATGTCGTTGGTCACATGGGTCTCTGTATTGACGACTTGTGAGTTTCTAATCTTTTTGGCCTTTCTGATGTTCCGTAGTTGCCGGATTTGGCGCGAGCGTCAACACTTCCTGTTTGCTCACTTAGACCTCCAGGGACGCCCGTGTGTGGAAACATGGCTCTCAACTTTCAAACTTCGACACTGTGCTTGACTCTGCCAATATCGTGTCAGATATGCCTCGGAAAGGTATTTGTTGTTCTCTCTGTATAGTCGTTGACGCGTTGCGGTAGTTACATACGTGTAATGTATCATTCTACAATAACATTCCGGACGTTTACGACGTTTGTGTTGGGGCGACGTCGAATAAAATGTGAATTTGCTTTAAGTCCTTTGTCTTGGATAACGAATCCTGACCATGATGACGCCGACTTTCTATTTACTGTATAGGTCAGACAGCCGGTTATATGTGGCAACCACCACGTGTTCTGTTCATCCTGCATGGAAATGTGGTTAAAGAAAGCAAGCCAGTGTCCGACATGCAGAGTCCCCATAACGGCGGAGAACCCCTGCAGAGAAATTATAGGTGAGTACCAGCCGGTACTGTGTAATGAAGTGAAATACATTGTTTGTTATTGGAGTTTGCAGGCGTGAAACTGAATTGCACCATGGTGTTGTTGCCTATTAAGGGTCTGTAGTCAAGTAGTCAAATATAAACAAAAACAACTCTCAATAGCTAATGATAATATTGGACTAATTATATCTGTCAGTGTTCTGACTACATGTGTGAAATTCATATTGCTATTGATGTACTGATTATGAAATATGGGGCAATTGTGTGTGTTTTAATTGTTGAATCTTATGTGAATGTGAGTCTTTGTCAAGACTGTCAAGTTATTAGCAACTGTTATGCTGTCATGCATAATTTTCACTTCACCTCTTCCCCTTATTGGGATGTTAAACACTCTTTATTTAATAAATCACCACACAATGTCTGTATGCTACTGTTATAGGAGGAACAAATGAGAGCGATCACACTGAGAGCCCCTCTGTGAGAAATTGTCTCAGGAAAACAAGGGGAGAGCTCCTTCTTCGTGAGTATGAGGTATAAGTCCAACAGGCCCTTCATACAGTTTAATCAAATATTTTTTAGAATATCAACAACCTTTTATTTGTGCCACCGAGGTAGATTCGTCTTTCTGCGTTCTGTAATATTGGATAAAGGAATACATGTATAAGCACTTGCAGGAAGGGGAAATGTCTGTTAGTCATGTCTGAGCATTTGGTGCTTTGGTGCCATTGGCTGTGTTTGTTTAGTAAACTGGTACCTCTTAGATAGCCTTTCCCAATTTCCATACAAAATGGAACTGACCCATTAAGGACAAATGGACATGTTGTTATGATGGACTGTCGGTAGGAGTTGGGAATCTATAATACAATTTCAAAATCTTATTTCTTAAAAACATGCATTCAGGTGAAAGCCTATATACTGGTCTTTTGGTCTTTTTAGCAAGCAAATTTTTCATCATCCACAATCCATCCAGACACGTCTTTCTCTTTTCTGTGTTCCCAACAAAAAGTTTTGGAGTAATGTCAGTAATTTTACACAATGAAACATGTTAATTGTTTCATCGTATCATCAAATAGTAAAAAATAAAGAATACAATTGACTGTAAATAGCATACTATATGCATTCCTGATCAAAATTTTAAGACCAGTGGAAAAATTGCAAGAAATGGATAGTTGCTGTGAAATGCTATGGTTGCTTCCTCCGTTTAATATTATAAAATATTTCTTTAATTTGACAGGAAGAAATTGAATGTCTCATCAGAGATAACGAGGATCTGAAATCCAAAAATCATAGTCTGGAGCTGCAATTGAGAACAGCTTTGGATCCTTCCAGTATTAACCCTGTGCAAGCAGACGACAGAAGAGTGGATCCGTCCATCATGGAGGAGTGGGCAAATAGGCTGCAAACAGCCAAAGATGTTTGTGATCAAGTAAAACAGGACCTGGACAAGCTTAAGGAGGCATGCATTATTTTAATATTACACTTTTATAGACTCTTTTTCTTTTAAATATTTTATTTCCCCTCTTATGAAAACTCCTGGCAAATGTGTTACTGTTGTCATCCTCAGGCAAATAAAGCCTTAAGATCTCAAAATGTTGACCTGGTACAAGAGAATATGAGACTGAAGGCCGAGGTGGTCAGCAGATCTCCACAAAAGTAAGTACAATATTTTATATATTGTAGGTTATTTTTTTAAGTGTTGCTTAGGACTTATGTATGTCTGTTTTAAACGTCTGGCTATTCGGTGAAAGTCAAAGTCCTACACAACTGTTTGACATGTCTATACAATTGTCCCTTGATACAGCGCGGTTTGAACATCTCTCCTGTGCTCTATAGCTGTTTTTCAAAAATTAATAAATGATGGCCCATTATTATTAAAAAAAAATCTTTTTAAGAGCCAAATAAAAGTATTCTGTTCGTTTGGAGTCAATACTGTTACAGTGATGACACATTTCTTTGAGTCCTTGCAGTCACACAAGACAGTGAAAAACGTTATCATCCTATTCCATGTGGAAGTTGTGAGTTTTGGCTTCTTACTCTCTTAGTTGTCTGTCTTCCCCACTTCATTTCAAACCTATTCTAAAGAGAATAGAAAAATAAATACATTGGAAGCTAACTAGTTGGCTCAGTAGATTGGCATAGTTAGTAGCGGCAGTGTTCTAAAGGAGACGGGTGAAGTGGTCTCCTACACCGGGGCCTCCTTCTGGAGCCAGGCCTGGACAAGGGGCATGATGGTGGCTGAGCATACACCCATGGGGCACGGCCGGGCACAGCCTGAAGAGGCTACATGCTACATTCCTCGTCACACTGATCCAACCAGAACTGGACATGCCGTATCATTTAAGATGGGGGGTGTTTAAGTCATTGTTGATGTACTACAATGCTGACATTGATAGTCAAAAATCAAAATGTCTACAGGGCTCTAATAATGTTAAAAGGCTGTTTTTAGAAACCCTTTTGTGGTTTGAGAATGACTGTGTCTCCATGCAAGATCCAAGATCCATAACAGCATGCTTGGATGAGTTTGGCATCGAATATAAATCCATCAAATACCTTCAAGGATAAACTATAACAGAGATTGTCAAGTCCTACCTGACAAGACCTCTGACCTCACAAAGGATATATCCTCTTCCCAAAAGAATCAAGGTAGTTGTACTACATCTGCAATAGCTAGCCAACTTCATGTTTTCTTCTATTTTCACCTCCTGTATAGGTCAGGTGTTCCAATACTTTGACACTGAAATCGTGTATATCGGCCGTCCCCAAACCGACTCACGAATTGGTTGTTAATTATGGTATCACACTTCAGAGAAAATAAAATAAGTAATTTCTCAGTTAGTTTCCATTTTATTGACAGTTGGACTCTGTGACTTTCTTAATTTGAAAATGATATTTCATCAACAATCTGCATCACCAATCAATATCCTAATTCTAGCTACTAAGTGAGGACCATGATGTGTACAACTCCAGAAATAGTTTAGTGCGCCTCATGATATGGTAGTATGGTGGGTTATATTTAGGTGTGTTCAGTAGTTTGTTATACATGACCACTAGTATGTAATATTTCATATGTACATTTTTTTTAGTCTAATAAAAACTGGGGGGTATACAACATTAACTTGTCACTCTGCTTGTCCATCACGCTACTCATTACTGGTAATTTGTTCACTGTGGAAATGAAGTAAGTCCAGGTGCTATACATGTCAAGGTGCTGAGTGCCAATCATGGAGTCTTGTGATAAAAATGTTTTTGAGTGGATGAGGTGAGTAAAAACACAAGATTTGGATATAAATAGTTTGTATGTATTTGGATAAGCATTAAAGATGTAAGGTTTTTGCAAAAGAGACATGCTTGATATAACGTGATCACGAATTTCCTGTCACAGTAATGTCCTTGTTTAGAATACAAAATTAGGATTTAGGAATATATATATTTACATATATATATATACACTTTATGCTTGTTCCTTGAAATGTGTTTTCCTTTTGTTTGACATTATAAAACATACCATGGTCTATCCCCAGGTTTGGGCGATATACCGTTGCTGCCTTGGAAGCAAAAATCCAGCAGTATCAGCGAGATGTCGATCAACTGAAGAAGGCACTGGAACGCAGTGACCAGTACATCGAAGACCTGGAGAGTCGGGTCAGGACGTCTGAAAAGAGATGTGCAGAAATGCAGGACTCGTGTAAAAAGACCAAGCACGGATCAGAATCTCTGAGCCAGCAACAAAAGATCAACATGATGATGAGAAGCCTCAGTGATAATGAAAGGGACTCTATCTGTAGCAATCCTGAGGGGGATGCTCTGGCATTTTCTCGAACTCACAGTTTGATGTTCTCCTCCTGTGTGGATCACAAGGACCCTCCCAAGAATCTCTGTGGCATCACCAGTAAAGGCGAGGACTTAGATGGCACCTCCTCAGACTTCTTGCCTTCTACTCCCTCCTCTGCCTTCCGTTCCCTGACACTGAGGAGCCCTGGTGTGCGGGAGAAGAAAGTTGCGTTTAAACCTGTGGCTCACCTCAGGAGGCTCGATTTTGATGACTTTCCAAGTCCTGTGGAGAGCACCGCAGGGAACCAGTTCAACAGCGGGGACAAGTTCACCAAAGGTTTGCCGACTAATGCAGAGATGGAATCAATGAAGCCTGTTTTTTGGGGGACTTGGAAGTGCTCAAAGTCAAATGACCAATCATCTCCGGGTCCAAGCACAGAGAGCTTTGCTTCTGATTCCATGTCTGCAAATCTTGGTGCTGACGAGCAGGACAGTTTCCAGAAATCCAGTGAAGCCTCCATGGATGCGGCTTATCTGGACAAAATCTCAGAGTTGGACTCCATGATGCTCGATGGCGAAAGCTCCAGTAGCCGCGGTTCTCAGGTTTCCCTGGCACCTTCCCCTGCCGCCAACTTGGACCACACCGTCATCGCAGAAACACAAACCCACGTCAGCGTCCTAACGCCGTATACCACAGTGAATAACAGTGAGGCACCTGGAGGGCATGTGGGAGATGTTCCTGTGGAGGAGAGCAGTGTGCCTGGCTGTGTGGAGAGCGAGGGGTCATCTCACAACGACGACCTTTCTTTTGATTTGCTATTTGATGCTGTGGAAGACACCAAGGCCTGTCCCTCTGGTTCTGTCAGTCCTGCAGGCCCAAGCCAGGATCCCGACACCTCTCCTTGCGGTAAACCTGTGAGCACATCAAGAGACAGACACACGTTCAATACAGGCCAGCCAGCTAAAAGAAAGTCACACAGTCCCTTTAACACAAGCAGTCCCACTAAACTTTCAAAACTTATGTGAATGTTTTAAAAACACAATTTGAAGTTCCATTCTTATCTACTGTTACATTGTAAGAACAGATAAATGAGCAGTTTTTGTATCAACCCTGTAGGAGTTCAACTGGATGTACAGTATACTACTTTTTAAAAAATCTGACTTAGCTGTAGGACGTATTGTTACTGTTTTGTGTCACACTGCCTCTTCTTTAGGTACATTTACTGTTTACCTCCTTGTCTGTGCTAGAAACTGTTAAATACACAAAATGATGGTCTACTGAAAAAGATATAGAGTGTTAATGAATTAAATGATCTTGCAATAAGAATGTATGGAGCAATTTTATTGATTTAATTTCTCAAACCAGCTAGTTTTAAGTTTTATTGCTCTAGTTTTAGAATGGTATGTATTTTATTGTCTAATTGTTTTTTTTAAGTCTCAATTTATTTGACATATGCATAACAAGAATCCCCATTGCAATCATTAATTTGCTGTCATATAATGCAGAAAAGTGGCCCCTTTTTGCCCTGCTTGAAAGCTTGATGTATCCCATCATGACACACATTAACCTCACTCAGGCACCCAACAGTAATTCAGTTGCAGCAGAAAAGCACCTTATTTATTATGCAAATTTAATGATATCACGTGTATTTCACGTGCCGCTAATCGCTAACATGAAATTTTAATTGGACAACCGTTGTACTTTGGATAAATGAAGTGTTAATTCATTGAGATTCATTAATTTAGGTAAAGACTGTACAAGGTTACACTGGAGTATTCAATAAATGTGTTTAGTGGCCAACTGGAGATGATGAAGATCAAACAATCTTGTTTTACATATAAACGTGGCATGAAGTTAAAAAAAAAAGATTGATTGTGTAATTATAAAATATGGTTGTAGTTTGCTGAGGTTCATCATGTAATAGTTGACATTTTGTTTCCTCTCATAGCAACTAAGAAATGAAACATATTAAACACTTTCCATAATGATGCTTTGCTGATTATGCAACACTGCAGCCACAATATTGAAGATCTAAATGTCTATATTCCAAATACAACAGCATTATTATAATAGTATTGTGGTTCGGATGTCTGGTGATTGTATGATTGATATATGTTTCTTAAAATATGACTAGTCTTATATTTTGTCAGGTGCAGGTATATGTCTTTGCACTATGATTGTACAGTACACTCTTAAAAATGCTGGGTTAAAAACAACCCAATCTGGGTTGTTTCCCAACCCAACGCTGGTTAAATATAGGACCAACCTCGCGTTGGGTTATTTTAACCCAACAAGTTGGGTTGGTTCTCTTAACCCAACAATTGGGTTGTACATTGGGTTGTTCATATGACCCAACGCTGGGTTCATATTTACTACACGGCTGGGTTATTTCAACCCAACAAGTTGGGTTGCCAATATACCATATATATATATATATATATATATATATAATTTATTTATTTTTATTGTATGCTAATATTATTAATAATATATTACAATGACACCAATGTAACAATAAAATATTTATTAAAATTCAACATTTCCAGAACATACAAATATAACAACTCACAACATTTCCTTCACATATGAACAAATTATGTCCAAAAAAATTACATTTTAAGAACGGGTGAGGAGGACAGCTATGAGAGAGTGATATATACATAGAACAAGAGGCTCTGTGAGCAGCAGCACAAATGGGTAGGCGATTGTGCCTGCTGCAAGTATTCCACCATGTTAGCTCCGACCTATGATGAGAAAAGAAAAAAAGGTAAGTATTTTGTAAGTATTTCTAGCAGTGCAGAGCAATTGTCATCAGCTCTCTACTGAAGCTATTTCAATATATATTCTACGGGGAGAAGTGTGACACCTGTAAAGTCAATGGCGTGTTCAACAATTTATTCAGGGGGTTTGGCCAGTCTTATGTTTGGTCTGTGGTTTGTGTGATATGTTTGGTCACACATCACTATGGAGTAACAACTTACACCAAGTTACAACTTGTAAGAATAGTGCTTCATGAAATGAGAAACAGCCAAATGTTACGCTGTCACACATTCCATGAAATACAATCTTTTCAAGTCGCTCCTCATAAAAAGAGTCCTGCTTTAAAACTGTGTAAAAGAACAACTGGAGTCATTTCACAATTCATTTACATTTTAATTTCTGTTGAAAGGTAAATTACTTACCAGCTTAACATCGATGAAGGCTCTCTTCACCTCCTGAATACTCGCCCGGGCCAATTTCCTGCCCTTTTTAAACACAGGCGGAGGGAGCAGGATGGGCAGCAACGTCATGGGCAACTTCTCCCCTGGCATCTGTAGGACAATTATGGGTGTCATTACCAGATTGTTGAGAACATGAGTTTTAAATATTATAATATATTACAATTTTAGATAAAACTGTTTTCAATATGTTCCACTACTGTTCAGTGTTGTCGTATTGCAATCAACCCTAAAATAATATTGAGAAAATGTCTCGATTATGTTTACTTGGTCTATATTAAAACACAAAAACACACCCCAAACATTTTTTTTTACCAATTGGGATCATAATGTGTACCATAGAGGGTTTGTCATCATTGTCTCGAGCAGTGGTGAGCAAACTTTGACTCGCAGGCTGATATAAAAGCAATATATATTGGAATCACAAGATGGCTCACCCTGTTAAAAATGTGGGTATTGGTACAAGCAACAGTGACTGACCCACCGCCATTTCTTATGTGTAGAACATATAGTAGGCACAGTAGCTACTGTAAAACAATACCCATAAAATGAAGGCATGAAGATGACTTACCTTTCAATCAGCCCCGGTAGCTGCCACTCAGTCAATTTGGAACTGACAAACTCATCCATCGATACTTTTCAGCGAACTGAAACATCACAAAGAGGGTGCATAAGAACAAACATACCATGAAATTAAATAAGATTCAGTAGTCCAAAAGTATTTTCGACATGTATATGCGACTTACAAAACTGTCGTCGAATTCGCGCCCAAACTAGTTCAAACTGATTAGTATACAGTGGACTATCGGTGGCTAACGGAAGCCCGCTAGCATGCAGCAGTCTAGCTTTAAAAAACACCGGTTCATCAGCACGCTGGTATTAATTCACGAGGTTCTTTAACTTGATATCACATAAAATGGCAAATTGACGAGATAACTGACGTTGTCCTCATAACTATCACACATGTCTCTTGTAATTTCAACAACATAGTTTGGTTCCTACATAGCTCGCCAGCGAATGTGTTCGCTTGCCACTTTTGGAGGGAATGGAAGTTTGCTAAGGTTACCGATCGATTCCTCAAGCTAGTACTCAACAGTGCTTCACGAACTTACATTTTAACACGTTTATGAAGCGTTATATAATAATATAAAGTCATTTATACGGTAAAACAATAGTGGGAATGTAACAAACCTTGCTCCGTGCTGAAATTGGTCTCCTCAGATGAAATGTGGGGTCCGAACTAAGTAAGTTTGTGGGCGGGGCTTTGTTGCGCATGTCCAAAATTCTACCCAACGCTCTGGGTTGTCCAAAATAAACCAGCACAATATAATGGAAATCACAACCCAGCAGCAAATAACTCAGCACCCAACTGAGATAACCCAGCGAATTGGGTTCTCAGAATACCCAACTCAATAAAAATTACCCAATTAAATGACCCAACAGGCTCAACCCAGCGATTGGGTCAAAAAAATAACCCAGCATTTTTAAGAGTGTAGTATGAGGTACAATTTCCTCTTACACCAGGGAACAAATTCCTGCTGGATGAAGACCTGGCTAAAATGGAGTGGCCACTGAAATAGCCCCTCCTGTTCACATCCAACCATAAAGAACCAGGAGGGCAGTTCCTTGGCAGAATGGATGGAGTGGCATAAGCCCTTGAAAACCGCAGACGTCTAGTCTCCTGACGTTAGTGCCTCTGCCCTGAGAGCATTTTTTTTTTAATCTGTCAGCCTTCTCACTACTCTACCACTTTATGTCTCGCGAGAGCAGCCTGGCTGGGCTTGACGAGATCTGAGGCGCTCAGGTGTAAGAGGCTCTCTCATCCCAGCAGTGGGAAACAGTAGACAGATAAGTGCGTGTGGGAGACTGCAGGCATCTCTGTGATCTCCAGGCTCAATAAGGCAGCGACTCGGCGCACACAACATTGCGCACTCGGCTGCATCACAAGCGGATAGACACAAAAGGATCACTGGCTTGTGTCTGGGACAGCCTTTTTTCGGCTCTTTTGGCCGGTTTCAGTTTTGCCCTTTCTCTCCGTGCACTTTAATTGGAGGCGCTCGCCAGGATGATGTCCATGAACAGTAAACAGGCGCACTTTGCCATGCATCCCTCCTTACCGGAGCACAAGTACACCACCCTGCATTCCAGCTCGGAAGCGATACGGAGAGCCTGTCTACAAACTCCACAGGTAAAACAAAAAATATACTTAAAACTTGCACCGAGTTACGAGTTTCGGACTCTTGTAGCAGCCACACTCCTGTGCGTAAATTCCAAGGGTCCTTTGCCAGGACGCTCTCAATATTCCAGTGCAATATTTTTTGAAACATGCAAATCCAGACTTCACTGCTTTTGTATGAATTTTGATGACTTGCAACTTCTAAAGGAATAAAATAACTCCGTTATGTGGCACCAAAACCCCCACAGACAGATGCATTTATTAATGTTTCCTCTCGTCTCTTTTCCCTTTCCCTCTTCTTGTTTATTCTTTACTTTCTGCAGCTCCAAAGCAACATTTTCGCCAGCTTGGATGAGACCCTCCTGGCCCGCGCCGAGGCTCTGGCTGCCGTGGACATCGCCGTGTCCCAGGGCAAGACGCACCCGTTCAAGCCCGACGCTACTTACCACACCATGAGCACCGTGCCGTGCTCGTCGACTTCTACTGTGCCGCTGGCTCACCACCATCACCACCATCATCACCACCACCACCAGAACCTGGAACCCCCGGACTTAATGGACCACATCAGTTCACCCTCCCTCACCCTAATGTCCAGTGCGCACGACGGGGCCGGAGGTGGAGGTGGTGGCGGCGGTGGAGGTGGAGGCGGCGGAGGACTTATTTCTTCCTCTTCCGCACACGCACACTCGCACATGCACGGATTGAGTCACCTCTCGCACCAGGCGGCCATGAGCATGAACTCGCCTCTCACCCACCACGGCCTCTTACCGGGCCACCACGGCGGGAGCCAGGCCGGCCCGGGGCTGACGAGCAGCGGGCTGCCGTCCATCAATGACTCGGACACAGACCCCAGGGAGCTGGAGGCCTTCGCAGAGCGATTCAAGCAGCGGAGGATCAAACTGGGGGTGACCCAAGCGGACGTGGGTGGCGCGCTGGCTAATCTCAAAATCCCAGGCGTGGGATCACTGAGCCAAAGTACAATTTGTCGATTCGAGTCGTTAACGCTCTCCCACAACAACATGATCGCCCTCAAACCTATCCTCCAAGCCTGGCTGGAGGAGGCCGAGGGCGCCCAAAGGGAGAAAATGAGCAAACCGGACATTTTCAACGGAGGGGAAAAGAAACGCAAGAGGACCTCGATAGCGGCCCCGGAGAAGAGGTCCTTGGAGGCGTACTTTGCCGTCCAACCACGGCCCTCCTCGGAGAAAATAGCAGCCATCGCGGAGAAGTTGGACTTGAAAAAGAACGTCGTGCGAGTGTGGTTTTGCAACCAAAGACAAAAGCAGAAGAGGTTGAAATTTTCCGCCACTCACTGATGGAGGGGGGGAGGAAAAAAGACAAGAAAACTTAAAAGTTGTGACTGAATTTGGGGACCAATGGACCGTTAAACACACACACACACACACACACATCATTTTCAGTCTTCACGCTGGTGCGCACTTCGGGCTTCGGACAAGAGGCGTCATACACACCTCGATTCATTTTCACGTTATCGGTGAATGTGAAGTATGCAAATATCAGATTACACACTCCCTTCATAACCAAGGGGAAAGTTTGGCGACGATTTGCCTTTTTTTGGAAAGGCACAGAAAAGAGGAAAATTTGCTTGATATTATAGCGAGTTAATTTCTCCCAATAGGCCTATTATTTGAACTATAGCCATTTTACAAATTACCTCATTGATTGTCGTACTGTGTTTTTTGCGTTGACTTCAGTCGTTGTTGCTATAGAATAATCCACACTACTGTTTATTTATTCATGAGTTTATTCATAATTTCGAAGGCTGCTATTTAAAATTAAAATGTCTTTGCAAAAAAAAAACAACAAAAAAAATGTAGGCCTGCATGAGTATTCTAATTCACAGGCAGTATTTTATCCTCTACAGGCTCTCACATCTATAGCTACAGTACATTGATTTCAATTTGCACAAAAGACCCTTTATTAATAAGTTATATCCACGTGGTTTTGTATATACAAACATCACTTTATCACAATATTACAGTTGTGGTATAATAAAAAAAAGATTCCCTGGAAAGCATTAACATCACAAATAAATGTAAAAAAAACCATCAAGAGAGCACGAAAAGCCTTGTCTTCTGATGAAAACAACCCTGATATGTATTTTCCGTGTCTAGTTTGCAGTGCAAACACTCTATGCATTGGAGGAGGAATAATTCTAAATATTGTGTGGTACAGTAGAGATGTCTACTGCTATAGAACTCGCCTTGTGAATGGTGTATAAGTCACTGTTAACTGCCTGTTTTCACATGAGGATCACCACGTTGTTTGTCGTGTTAAATGTGAAGGAAAAAAACCTTGTAAGTACTATTTTTTACTTTGTACACACGTATGTTTACAAAGCTGCGGCGACGTGTCTATCATGGAAATGTCTCTTAAAGTCCTCTCCTCACAACTTTCCTCTTTCTTTCTTTCATTCATTCATTCATTCTTTAAGTGGTATTATTTATTCTGTACGCCAAAATTCAACAGGGAGGTGTGTCCCAGCGATATTCTAAAAAAAAAAAAAAAAGTTAAATAAAATGAAACTTTGCCTTCCTGGTCGTGAATGGCCCACAAATAAATTTTGTTGTGTTAAATGTCTGTTCTTATGACTTCATTTAGATGAAGCTAAATAAAATGTTGGTAATTGATATAATTAATTTGACTAATAATCATGTTCACAAACTCACAATTAAATATGTTACATAATTATATCCACACAATGTTATTTATCTTTTAAAGCTTAAATAAGTAGCAAATAATTTCCCACAGCTCCCAAAATGCATTTTCTTATTTTGAAACTTGAAACATGTTTTTTTTCTCCTGCATATTAAAAAAAAAACAGCGGAAGTGACTCCTCCTCACACTAGAAAGAAGAAATCAAAAGGAAAAAAAGAAATGCTTTTGCATAACCCAAAATATTTACAGGCTCCTTTCTGCCAGTAAATCTTTCTATATTCAATTCCAGTTGCATTTATTAAAACACTTTTGTGAAAATCCTATTATGCAATTTTAATAGCAATGTGATGCTTCAAGATGCAGATTTGTAGGAAGAGGTTTTTTTTTTCAGGGAGGCAACCAGATGAGAGAAGCCACCGTTTGCCTTTTTTTTAGGTAATGATACATTTCATTTTGCCGCATTAAATGCATTATTATATATGAATATATTTAATGAATATTGTAGTAATTTGTTTGCATTCTTCTAAATTGTGAAAACCATGCATAATTTTGCACGTTGTTTCCAACACTGCAAGCCACACACGGCAATAATGTCAGCACCACGAACAGCTCCGCTGGTGGACTGGGAGGAGTGATGCATTATTGAATACTTATATCAAACAGCTCTGGGCTGCTGTCTCTCTGCACAGGGGCTCTGGATGAAGTCGGGAGTGTCTGCCTTGCACAATAGCCTCTAATATGTTAATGGCCGTAGGGGATGCCTGAGGTTCCGTCCCCAGCTGGCTCGCCTACCATATGTCAGCCTGTTACGACAGAGGCCTCTATTAATCAGAGGCATATTTCATCAGTAACGTCACCGATATCATAACCCTTAAAGCTCCATCAATAATGCGCTAAGGTGTTACTGCATGGGCCTCCAATATGGGCCTGCATCCAGGTGTGCCCATTCATTCATTTTCTACCGCTCTTTCTTTGGGGGAAATGCGGGGGTACACCCTGGACTGGTCGCCAGCCAATCACAGGGCACACATAGACAAACAACCATTCACACTCACATTCATACCTATGGACAATTTGGAGAGAGATGACCAGTGGATACAGACACAGAGATGGCCGAGGGTGGAATTTGAACCCTTGTCTCCGAGCTGTTAGGTCTGCGTGCTAACCACTCGACCGCCGTGCCGCCCCCTCTTCTTAAATTTCTCCACCAAATTTTTTCAGTATTATTTTTATTGTAATTCTGCCCTTTTTGGTACCTTTTTTTTCCTACTCCTTCATTTTTCATCCGATTCAAAGCAAAAACAAATAACAGTGCTCTATTATTATTATTATTATTATTATTATTATTATAGTAGTATTATAATTATTTTCCACCAGAATGTTTTTTTCCTATCAATGCAAAGCATATTTAACCAATTGCAAAAAAAGATGCATTGGTGGTATGTTGGTGCATATCTGGATAACAGTACTGACCCAAGATTTCTAACATTGCAAAATAATTTTTAGGGAGTCAAAAAATATGCATGTAAATTTGTGTTGACAATGAGTACACGAGTAAAATAATAATATTAATATATAGGTCTACATGTTTTGGGCTGATCCTAATTAGGGTTGTTTGGTCTTATCGTTCTAATATTTTGGAGTTTTCATTCCGCCCACTCCTCCTCCTTCTCCATACGAAAGCCTCTCATAACTTGAACACCTTCGGGCCATTAGTCTGGCCAGTAATTAATCTATACCGTGGATGTAAATAAGAGGAAATTGGATTCCTGACAGATGAGATGTGAGCTTCCCTGACACCACGTCGCCAAATAATGATTTCACCCCACGTTATGGCACACGCAGTGCAGCTCAGATTTACGAGCACATGACTTTTTCCAGGCAGGTGAGCGGAAGCCAGTGGGCCCATGAGCTAATCGCAGCTGTTAGGCAGCCATGTTAAGATGGATTGCATCATTACAAATGTGCTATGAGGTAAAAGAAATATAGGAGAGATCCTGCCCCCGCGTTCTTTCAGCGTGTCCTTGTTTCTGACATTGTTCAGCACAAAATAACAGCAGCGCTCATCCAGGGTCCGGTTGAGGCAACAATGCGCAAGGAGGCTGGCCTTTGGACGGAAATGTCAAAGCGGGGTGTGTGTGGAGGGGGTAGATCCCCCAGATCTGCACTCATTTCCCATTATATTTGCTCAGTAATCCGCGGTGGCAGCCATGCATCGCCCGGGACTGCTTTGAGAAGCGATGCTGTTGACACAGGGGTATATTTCAATCACAGAGGGTTCAAAGTCACACGAACAACTTATTTGTCTAATAAATCCGCCATTTAGTAAGAAAAATATTTGATCTTGGGGGGGCTGACCTGTTGTCATGTAGCCACTGACGTTTCGGGGATATGCAGGTTGCTTGCATATCAAAATATCACATATTTCATTCGCATTTGTATGAAGCCATGGGTGCCAGCACATCCATATAGAAATATAGTTTTGCATTTGTTATACTTTTACAAGGAACTTGTAAAAGAAAATGAATTCGACTTTGAAATATTTCCATTTTATGCATCCTCACCTTGAAAATCGATACAATGAAAGCTGTATAAACATGCAACACTTCTCATAGCATACTGTTAAATTAACACCATATTTTCTTGAATATATTTAAATAGCAACACATTCAATACATTGTTAATCTAATTAATGACAATTTCACTGGTTAATTGTAAATTAAATCACTTTAGTTATGTCCTCTTTTATTGATCATTTTACATCATGCAAAAAATGCTACAAATGGGATAAAATAATTCATGATAAATGAACTAAAAATGAACAGAAACAAAAAGTATAAAAGATATTGAAGGAGTACTAGTTGAATATGCCTAATTGACATTCTAATGTTTAATAGAAATGAACTTGTAGTCATGACTGGACCCAGAATCTATACTCAACATTTATGCCACAATTTTCACAACAAACATTCAAACATATAAGAATTTTACAAGGTGGATGAGTGGTTAGCATGCAAGGCCACACAGTCAGGAGATCAGGAATACCTGAGTTTGATTCTCCGCTCGGGCATCTCTATGTGGAGTTTACATGTTCTTTTCTCCGGGTACTCCGGTTTCCTCCCACATTCCAAAAACATGCTAGGTTAATTGGCGACTCCAAATTGTCCATAGGTATGAATGTGAGTGTGAATAGTTGTGATATGTTGATGTGCCCTTTAATATGTTTTTGCTTATTTTTTCCAAGTAAGCTTTTGTGGCAATGTATAACACCACAGCATCGATCCGCCCAGGGTGTCATTCAAGCCAGAACCGCCACTGCTCATGCAGAATGTAACTCACTACCTAAATGACATTTGTTTTGCAGCTCCTGCTGCTCAAGGGCTGCCATGGCCCAGGGCGAAGTGCACTTTGAACCCGAGCATTGAAGCCCTTTTCCTGTCTTCATTGCAACTACACGTGCAGTAAATACAAGGGCATTTCCTACCGCTTTATCCTCACGAGGGTCGCGGGGGGGTGCCAGCTGTTTTTGGGCGAGTACACCCTGGTCTGGTTGCCAGCCAATCACAGGGCACATATAGACAAACAACCATTCACACTCACATTCATACCTATGGACAATTTGGAGTCACCAATTAACCTAGCATGTTTTTGGAATGTGGGAGGAAACCGGAGTACCCGGAGAAAACCCACGCATGCACGGGGGGAACATGCAAACTCCACACATGTTGGCCGAATTGAACCCTGGTCTCCTAGCTGTGAGGTCTCTACGCTAACCACTCAACCACCGTGCTGCCCTTAAATGCAACATATGAAGCCCAATTTAGCTTTGAGACACTCAAATAAGACACAAGGGCTATCCACACGGTAAAGTATTTTATCGTTTTAGCCTCTCATCCACAAGGAAACGGCGTACTGGGTGACTTGAAATTATATATTGCTTCCAGAATTGGAATCTGAACCTGAAAATGCCATTTGTCGTGTTTGTGTAGACAACCGAATCACTGGTTTTTACAGAAACGATGACTTTACCGACACTTTGTCATCACATGACCAGAAATGAGCTTTGATGACAAGCCAACATTTTATCTGAATATTTCAACAGACACGATTCACCACAGTCAACATTCTGATATTTTGTTGTATTTTCTGACGTGCAGTACTTGAAGTAATTCCATTTCATCATACGTCTACATGAGCCTTGGAAAATGTCGCTGACTTTGGAGCTGATCAACACATGAGCTACAGTTCTATGTGAAACTCTTCCACTTGTGAACCATGGCAGACAAACGTCAGTCTTGCCTGTGCCATTGTTTTTTCTGACAAATTAGTCCAAAAGTTTGACCCTATAAATTGCATTTATTTGAAATCAACCACAATATTAACTACAACATTTGGTACACACCTTTACGGCACTGACAAGCACAAACGTCCGTAAAATGTAGTAAGCATGATCGGTTAAAAATCATGGCCACCATCAAGCAAAATATCTGGGCAAACAAGGCCCAACAGAAGACCATGCTTGGCATCTAAAGTCTTGCACGTTTACCTGGTGTGAACACACAGCTCCGCAAGCAAGCACACAACACTTCTGGAAGAGCTGGGCCAGGTCATGGCACAAGTTTATGTACATGTACATACACATAAACAACATAGTGTGTCAGAGAATTATTGTAATGTGATTGCTCCTTGTAGGTTCTTAATGATAAATACTCAATAATGATATCAAAAATGAAAACTACAAAGACTGTAAATAATTACAAAAATCCAAACCACAGCATGCTTGCTCACCCGCTCCTCTTGAAAGAAATTAAAGACAGTGGCTGCCATTCATAAAATGAATAATCCAAATAATTCTCACTAAAACAGGAAATCATGCCCAATGTCAGGGAAATTGCAGTACTAAAGTAGAATAGTAGTAATGGGACAAGCATATCGGGCTTAGGGTGAATGCTTAGTAATGACCTATGAGTACACCCTGATTGCTGCACCATTCTTATTCATCATCTCAAAATTTGGTTTGGTCATGCTTGATGTTGCTCCAGGTGGTGAAGATGGCTTCACAGAGGGCATCCACTGTCTGGAACTGATGTCCATTTTTGTAAACTTCCCTTTGCCATCTATCCTCAAATGTTGTCAATTGGATTTAGATCAGGGACACCGGATGCTCCAAAAGTGTGACGTTATTCCTGTGGAAGAAGTCATTTGTCCTTTGAAGAACCCAGCCATTACAACACATGAGGAATGCCCCCTGCAACATCTCCACATAGCCATATTCCATTTGATGCCCCTGCACAACCTGAAGTTCCATTGAAGAAAAAAAGCACCTGAGACCATTATGGCGCCCCCCTCCACTGTGCCGTGTGGAAAACATCTCCCTGTCATGCCAATTGCATTGGAAGGCATCAGGACCATCAAGGTTACATTTTTCTCATTAGAGCTTCGGTGATAACGTGTAAATTCTAAATGGGCAATTTTGTGGCACTGAAGGATACGAGGTCTTTGAAGGCGTTTTTTTAACTTTAACAACATGTTTGATGAGATGCTTTATCTTGACGTGTATTTTCTGTTTTATTCCAAATCATTTCCTGCATTTATTTGTACCCAGCGTCATAAGTCTTTAGCTTCATTGCTAATCCAAAGCAAAACAGGGCGGGGTAACGGGGTAGGGTAACAGTATTGGCGGGGCAAAATCATGTTAATTGTGTCCGGTGTGCACACGGCTTTAAGCTGTCATTTCAACGTTAAACTTTGCTATCAAGGTGGGGGCCTCAAACTAGCATCTCACGGGCCACATTTGGCCCGCGGGCCGCACGTTTGAGACCACTGCCTTAGGTGTATTTGCACAAAACATCGGGATCTGATACATGCCTGAATTTTACTCACTAATACATCAGAAAGGAAATCTTACAAAATAAGCCCAATAAAATAACAATTAATTACAACAATAAAACATGATGTCTTTGCACAGCTTCTGTTTCTATTGACATGGTAAGAAGTACTTTACAATGGTATAATTATGGTTATTACCTCCTGTAGATGAATAAGGTAACCTCAATAGTGGAAACATCTGTCAAATTGATACATTTCACTTGTGCACCACTGCAAACCATGCCCATCATAATAACACATTATTAAATAAATTTGCCTTTGCTTGGCAAAGTTATCCTTCAAAATTGGCTCGCTTGTGCTCAAATGCCAATAATAACCAACATTTCTTTCAAAAATGTGTTCAGTCAATGTCTCATGCACATAAGGGTATAACATTTCTATCAGGGCTGTGCAGGTATTGCATGCCGTGTCTGGCAGAGAGCAACTCTCCATCACAAGACATTCAATATGTTCCTCTGTACACATGGACTTCGATAATGAGGAGAGTGTCGGTCACCGCTTGCCCGCCGCTACGGCATCAAATATTTATTACTGTTGATTAAACAGCCGGCAGCTGACGATCGTCCGGGTGTCAAATTTGTATCCAGCTACCTCCATACACACACACGGCCAGTCAGAATACAATCAAATGGGACTGAAATCGCACACATGAGATGATATTGCCATGAAGTTCAACTTATGTGAGTGTGTGTGTGTGTGTATGCTCATGGGTGGGGTGTAGGTTATCACTTGCACTTTAACACCTTCTCTACATTGACGTTTCCATCCATCAACCTGAATGTATATATATATATATATATATGTGTGTGAGAGAGAGAGATAGAGAGAAAGAAACAGAGAGAGAAAGAGGTTACTGTGAGGCACATTAAATATTTCATGAGTTGTTGGAGTAGAGAGAAGAAGACTGCCCAGGAAGGTTGGTTCAACTCATTTCTTGAACTCTAGTTGAGGAGCATTGCAGAGAAACAAATGTTGACATACAGACGCGAGTGCATATTTTCAAGCCGTTTCCCGCACAAGCATTTGGGAACATTGTAAAAAAAAAAAAAAAAAAAAAATTGCTGGAAAAACAAGTACCATGACTGATTCAGACACAAAGACAGATCAGCTTACCAGCCATTGATTACGTCTTTGCGATCCTATTTGCCTTTTGTTACTCAGACTGAAATATCATCCTGTGGATCTCCTTACAAGAATATTCCACTCATGACACAGCTGTCGGATCAGCCGCTCACACTTGGTGTCAGCCAGCCAACAGTACAAATGACAAGGCCTACTCCATAAATAGTATCTCAACATCCTGAAGTACACACATGGACATTCATTCATCATTATTCATCATATTGCACCTCTTATACCAGGGGTCTCAAACACGCGGCCCGTGGGCCAAATGTGGCCCGCAGGACACTACTTTGAGGCCCCCGCCTTGATATGAAAGTTTAATGTTAGTGCGGCCTGCGCAAGTTTGATATGGATGCTGTATGGTATCATGTACCCAGAAAAAATTATTCATTCATTCATTCATTCATTCATTTTCTACCGCTTTTCCTCATTACGTTTGATTAATGTTCATGTTAAAGGTTAAATAACTGTTAATAGTTATCCTCCCTATCCGTGTGGAAGTGGTAAGTTTTTGGCTATTTAAGTTTAAAGGAAATAACTTGAAGGCTACCGTTTAGGTCGCTAGCTCTCTAGTTTGCGAGTTAGCATGTGTCTCAAGACCCTGCAGTTGCGCAATATGTTGTAAATAAAAAAGAGTATAAATGTGTCTATAGTTGTGTTTTGTCATGTCTGCAGGGCTCTAATAATGCTTTGTTCATTTTAATCTGAAAAAAATAATTTGTCTACCCACCAACTATATGTGGTTTCTTAAGTTTTTAAGTCTCACCCAGACCCGAGCTCCCGTGGCCCCCAAGTAAATTGAGTTTGAGACCCCTGTCTTATACTGTTTATGGTCGTAGATGAGCTGGAGCCTATCTCAGCTGACTTCAGTAGAGAAGCTCCTAAACCGGTCAGGCATAGACAACCATTCCCAAAAGTGCCTTGCATTTTTAGCTCTTCCAGGTCATAACCAGGTGTCTCAAACTATTTGACCATATTGTGACCATTAGATGTTGTAACATATTGGGTACTGTTAATAATCCTGCTCACACCCAAGAGACGCCCACTGTGGGCCTGTGCCTGCAGGATCTCATGTGACTTCTAGCCATTTTTTGACACTCTTCATCAATACCACATGTTCTGACATTGATTGTTATGTTCTTCAGTGTCCTGGCTTCTCAACACATAGGTCGCATGATGATAAATCACGTTCTCCTGTTTATTACTCGGGGGACTCCATCGGCTCCTCAGAAGACTGACAGCTTTGACAGGTGGAGCTGGAGCTGACACGCTACTGATTAGCCTGTCACTACGAATGGAGCAAGGCAGCAAACGCATGCGTGTCATGTCGTCAGGCTAGATAAGCTGGGATCACTAATTATGATCTATGAGGAACACCCACGCAAGCTTTTTGGTTTGTAGTTTAAGCATTTAGCCACTAAACTGTTGTATCAGGTTGGCTGATATTTCATTACTTCTTGTTTTTTTACATCTGCCCTGATGGAGCAAGAATAGTTTTATCTGTTAGTACAATCACCAGATTAAGCAAAAACAACAGTCATTCATTTTCTCCCGCTTTTCCTCATGAGGGTTGCGGGGGTGCTGGAGCCTATCCCAGCTGTCTTGGGGCGAGAGGCGGGGTACACCCTGGACTGGTCGCCAGCCAATCACAGGGCACATATAGACAAACAACCATTCACACTCACATTCATACCTATGGACAATATGGAGTCGCCAATTAACCTAGCATATTTTTGGAATGTGGGAGGAAACCGGAGTACCCGGAGAAAACCCATGCATGCACGGGGAGAACATGCAAACTCCACACAGAGATGGCCGAGGGTGGAATTGAACCCTGGTCTCCTAGCTGTGAGGTCTGCGCGCTAACCACTAGACCGCCGTGTCGCCACAAAAACAAAAAAAAAACATTTTGATGTTGGGCTTTTGAATACCAAACTCATAGTTATACCTTTTTTTCATACCCTGTGATTGGCTAGCAACCAGTCCAGATTGTACCCCGCCTCCCGTGTGAAAGACAAAGAGGGTGAAAATGTACCACTTCCACACAGAACAAGAGGATAACCTTTTTTTAATGCCCTGTGATTGGTTGGTGACCAGTCCAGGGTGTACCCTGCCTCTCGTACAAAAACAGCTGGGATAGGTTCCAGCACCCCCGCAACCCTTGTGAGTATAAGCGGTAGCAAATGAATGAATGAATGATTGTTGTGTAATGTTATCTATGTGAGACTTATACCCCACACATCCCTCACATAGTGACATGTGGATGTCCGATTGACCAATGAGAGAAGTGGTAAGTGTGGGTGATGGGTGAAAATACAAAGTGAGGGGACAAAGTATGAATAATTAAGAATTAAAACACAGGCCAAAAATTGACATTAATAGCAACTTGCATTGTCGTGCAACACAGCGGGGGTGTCCATGAGGCATTCAGGGAACTCATTTGTTGAATCTCTCAAGTTGATCAAAGTCACTCCAGCAACTAATTTGACTTTTAAGCTAGGACTTCAGAAGTGATGATTAGAGGAGCACACTAGTGTTTTATGTTAGTCCAACAGATGCTAAGTAATTAGCAGTGTAACTATAATTGGCGATCATAGATCTTTATTGGTCAATTACCCACTCAAATCAAGTAACTCAGCCCGATCTAACCGTCTTATTATTACTCAATTAAAACAAATGCTCTCTGCGGTGCAAAGGAGGTAGCTCCAGATACTCAGTATATCATCAGGTAATTAATATTTTCATTAACTTGCACTTCGTTGAGCTGTGACCTGCCTCTGATCATTTTATTTCCTCTCCGAGGGTTCAATACTTTAGTGGCTCAATAATTACTTTGATTTATACACGCCTGCCGCTTTAATGAAGGAGGGTGAGCACATCCACTTCTTCTTCCTTGTGCTGAGCACCGCTGCTCTGCTCGCTAGCTCTCTTCTAATGTCCAATAAATAGGCCGAGGTGCACTCCGTAATAAGAATAGGCCTCTGTGAATTGAGACGGCTCATGAACAAGAAACAGACACATGGTTGATGAAATATTTACACTCGGATCTTTGAGGGATGGAGAGTGGGCTCATGTGTAACACAGTGATTTTGAAGTATATATACGATAGCCAAAATGTGTCTGTGCACTGAAATTCTTGACTCTGGTGCTGGAACGTACCAGCCTTGGTGATCATCAACAGGTTGCTTCATGCAGTTGGAATATCCTGAATACTTTAAACTGTGCAGCATACATCTCCTAATTAATTAACTGTTTTTCAACTATTTTTTTGTCTTTTATTATTGTGTTATGGAGAGGAACACGTGATGGATTATGTGTTTGTTAGTTGGCGGTTCTAGCTACAGGCCATATGGGTAATTGCCCAGGGCGGCATTCTCCAGGGGGCGCTGCAGAGGAGAAAGAAAAAAAAAATCTATTTACTCACGATTAGAGCTCACAAAATCCTCATCGAGTCAGCACATGGCAGACGGTCGACCTCTACAGGCGTGACACTCCCGCCTCCCAAACGTCATCAAACATCCACCATGTGATGTGGATGAAACTAAACAAGTTTTGCAAGGGGGCCTCAGCCTTAATTATGAGGTAAAAATTTGAACTCACAACAGTAATTGCTTATAGATAAAAGACAAAATCAAAGCCATTAAGTGCACAATTTAGAAAGAAGAGGACTAACGGGCCAAAGATAAAGCATCACTATATATATACACATTATGGAATGTATATGATCAAATAAGCTATCATTACTTGGTGACTATAGATTTACTGCTGTTCATTCATTTTCTTGAATGAGCGTTTTAATGTTTCAGTAGTTGGAAAAAGTAGAAGTTTGTTGAAGTTGGAGAAGGGGAACTGGGGAGTGTTCTACTTGGGATTTGTGGACTGCAAAAACATATTTTATTATTTTTTTAGGTATTTTTTGTGACAACGTAAAAGTTCATACATATATATTTAAATTAAAACAAAAACAAATGTCAGAAATGGGAGTGACGGGGCTCTACAGTCGATCCGCCCAGGGCGTCATTCAAGGCAGACCCTGTTCTAGATGATTCTTCAACAACTCTTCTTAACGACTTTATGGATTCTCTAATCAATTCTCATTTGGAAAAAAGGACAAGAAGTGTGGGCTTCTCAATTGGGTCCTTGGGGAGTCCATGGAAAAAAATATTTCTTCTGAAAATAATTCTTAAAAAATTAAATAATAATAATAATTAATACATATAAATACTAAATAATAATAATTAATAATAATAATAATAAAAATACATTGTTAAACCAAATACAAATAGAATACATTCACCTACTGAAAATCAGGGGCATTTACTGAAATTTTTGTAAACTACTGTATATTTCTCTCAGCTTATATAAAGTATTACTTTATGGATTTGGAAAAAAGGACAACAAGAGTGGGCTTCTCGATTGGGTCCCTGGGGAGTCCACGGGAAAAAAATATTTCTTCTGAAAATAATTCTTGAAAAACTAAATAATAATAATAATTAATACATATAAATACTAAATAACAACAATAACAATAATAATAAAAATACATTGTTAAACCAAATACATTCAACACATTCACCTACTGAAAATCAGGGGCATCTACTGAAATTTTTGTGAACTATTATATATTTCTCTCAGCTTATATAAACTACTAAACTACCAATGGGCCTGCAGCTCTACCCTAAAACATACTTCAAACATGTTTTCCTGCTAAAGCCAAGTCAGGTCACTTTTATTTACGTAGCTCCAATTCACAACAGGAGCTATCAGTAGGCACTTTACAAAAAACAATTGAACCCAACACAAGCCAGCACTTGGCTGAAGGAAGCAGGGAAGACACCTTGAACCCAAACATGGGGTGGCCATCTGTTTCGACCAGTTGGGTAGATGAATCAACCACAGGATACAAAAAACACAACTATTCACACATATAGACAATTAATAGTCTCTAATTAGCTTAATAAGCATATTTCTGGGATCTGGGAAGGTGCTAGATTGCTCGAAGATAACCTATGCATGCTCATGTAAACAAATCAAAAATTTTCCAACGGAAATTCTGACAACCAGGCGGCCCATAATGGTATCAATAATTGTAATAGTACTGTGATGTCATAGCAGCAAATGTGATTCTCACAACTAAAAGCTGAATAAAAATATTTGGACACATATTTCAAGAAAATAATGTTTTCAGCAAAATAATTTTCTGAAGGCAACCACTCCACGTTTTTGCTGATTATGTGATCAGACAACGACAGATCTGTGGCCTATTTTAGAAGCGGGCTCACATTTCTTACAAACGTAAGCTGCATCTGCCCTCTAGCTAGCTCTCCATCAAGGTTACCTCAGACTCAAGAATTATCAAAAGGTGATAGTCAGCATTATACACACCATATACAGAGCATAACATGCATCTTTTCCTTGACAGCTTCTCTAGATACAACATATTTCCCGTTTAGATCACTTTAGTCTGCCATGATAATTGTATATTTTTATCAATAAAATGTGAACACTGTTTTTTTTTTTAAAGCATTGTGCAAATGGCCCTCAGAGCAGCAGATGAGCTGGTAATTTCATGATATGTTCTATGTTTGTTTGAGCCACCAGGCTAACACAATTGCAGTCATAAAGATAATCTTCAATGCCACATTAAAACGGAGCCGAATTAGCGAGCTAGCCAGGCTGTCCATCTGAGCATCTCTCAGGAACATTTTGCAAGCACTGAATGCAGCTCTCTCGCCATTTCCCCTTACTCAATTATTGATGGCAATTATCATGGCACACTTAGACTCCACGATAACAATATATTCTTAACAAGAAGCAAGTCACTGGGCTTTCTGTTGAATCATCTCTTATTTCTTGTGGGTTATACTTGATTGTTTTTACCCCAGCCTTCCTTGAATTATCACTCTGAAGAAGAAAAAAATAAATAAAACAACAAAAAAAGGGGAAAAATCAATGATCATTTAAGTCAGAAGAGGATACAAATACCTTAGCAATTTAGAGAAAACAGTGGCAACAATAAAACAAGTTTGATAACTATTGATTACTTGGTTCGAATTGAGGCTTGATGGACTAACACAGTAAAGAGATTGACTTGCTTATGCTCTATTTTTGTAGACGTGCGCCTACGCCATGCCAACGCGGTTTGGCCGGCACACTTTGGCTAACACACTTTGCGAATTTCATGAACGCACAGCCCGGCGCAGCCCGGCGCAGCCCGGCGCACCCACGCCTCCATCCCTCCCAACGGCGCAAATGGCAAAAAGGGAAGAAAGAATGCGTGAGAGGGTTTAACACAACCCAGTATAATCGCAACTAATCAAATGCACGCCTCTCATTGCCTTTAAATGCGACGGGGTACACCCTGGACTGGTTGCCAGCCAACCACAGGGCACATATAGACAAACAACTATTCACATATTAGCTGGCGACCAGTCCAGGGTGTACCCCGCCTCTTGCCCGAAGACAGCTGGGATAGGCTCCAGCATCCCTGTGACCCTCGTGAGGATAAGCGGTAGAAAATGAATGAATGAAATGAATAAATGTTTCAATGATGAATAATGTTCTGAAGTTGATGAAGAGAAACTGATGCATGAGGTGTGATAAACCAGAAAAAGCATAATTTCTTCCAAAATGGTTTTCTCTCAGCAAGAAAAGGAAGTTATATTGCACTTCTCAGGGTTTTTGAGGTATTTTCCATAATCTTGTTTGACCTTCTTGCAAAAAATGTTTGCTATTGCAGAGGCAAAAAATATGAGCTTACCTTATGAACCACTTTTTGCCAGCATTTTTTGTCAGCATTCACACCATAAGATTAATAGAAATTATAGAACTGTATATGTTTCACAACAACTACATGTCACACATTTAATGCCTGTAAAACCCAAACAGTACTGGACAAAACAAGAAATTTAAATTTAAATGACATGAAATAGTCTACCAAAGACTAGCATCTCACAAGAGGTGTCACAGAGCACAGCACATATGCCAGGTATGTAAATCCCCACCGTGGCATTAATGTTAACAGAGCATGATGTCAAACACTAAACAGCTTCCTCGGCCCTCACTCTCCTTTATTTCTCCTTCCACTGCAGAGGAAGGCCAGAGTTTGCCGTCTTCCAACGCCGCAGGGCATGAAGCTAGCCGGCGGTGAGTTTCCATCAATTAGTGCACCCCCGCGGCCTTGTGGCAGAACCCACCTTTGACTGCACTGAGATATTGATTAGTTCAGCTTCGCTGTCAGGTCTGGACTGAACAGGCCCAGGTGATCCAAGGCCTTCACCTGAGACAAGTTCATGTTGCGGTTCTGACGTATGCACACACACACACACACACACACACACACAATGGCTCTGTGGTGAGAAAGACAGGGAGAGAGAGGAAAGATGAGAAGAAAAGTCCACAACAGTGATTGATGGCTGAGAACTGACAGACGCTTGTTAGTTTTCTCACTCATCCTGGAACTAGTTGCTATGAAAACAACCAGCTGGAGAGTTTTGAGTCAAAATGATAAAACATCACAACTGAAGACTGTTTATATACAGCATGCATATATTGTATTATTTGAACATGAGTTGGACGTCCAGAAAAACAAGAAACAACAAGTTAAAAAATTGTTGCTATACGAAAACACAAGCATCAATACATCAATACAGGTTACACATGGAATATCATTTTTTTTGTTTGCACAACAGAGATGATCACATTTGCCACTAAAAAATACTTCCTCGACAAATGGGTGCAAATGATGAAATTAGACGCAGTTGTGTTTCTGAAATGTTTCTTGTTTATTTACAATTTCTAGCAGACTGTGCGCTGTGTGATGATGTAATGATGTAATACATTGTAATTGTAAAAGTGCTTGGATTTTCAGGCTACAGTGGTATACAATTCAATACAAGTTTATTTATTTGACAATATTTAGACAATTTAAAGGGATACATGACATCTTAATTCAAATACCTCATTCTATGAAAATAGAACTATAAATGTGCACTGTTGAATGATGTCGACTACATTATTGGCAGATTAAATTATATAAAAAAAAAAAAAACTTATAGGGAACTGGACTTTTTGGGGATTTTACCCATCTTCCACAATCCTTAGGTGAGACTTGAACACACTTTCTCTTTTCTTTGCATTCTAATATATATGAAAACAATTAAAAAGAGGAAGGCACCTAAATATTTAAGATAACATTTTTAATAGGACTTAAGTGACAGGTATTCACGTCAATATTTTGACCGAAATCATTCAAACAAAATCTATCAGTTTACCATTCATCTCAAGGAAGAACATGTATTTATGTTGTGTTTGTGGAAAAGAGGGCACAAGTATCCTATACCACTAACTTGACTATAAGTAGGGCTGCTAAATGAGTTTTAATCAGATTAATAATTAATGTTTTCAAATTAATTAATTATGATTAATCACCATTTGCAACTAGGTCCAAAATATGCCAATTTTATGTATTTTACCAGTAATTAAAAGAAAGATAAATGAAGAACAAGATTATAAGCATATGTGTATGTAAGTATGTATGTACGTATAAAACTCAAAATGAACTGAGAATGCACATCCAGCTAAGATACCACACATCTGAAAATCTATTTACCCAACACTAGCCTCTTTAATAGTTGCAAAACATTTGAATCAGACTTTAAGTGTGTTATTATGAGCAATGAGGGACTGCTTTCAAAGACACGACGTAATTTAATTTGACGGTTTTAGTGTATTCATTGCATATACAATAATCATTTGTTTATCATTGTTAACTCATTCCAGAAACAACTGTAGTACAGTTGTTGTACAGTAAGTACATTTCAGTGAAGGATTCCTTATTTAAAAATTTTATATTTTTGTGGTTAGTGTATAGAAAGCCTGTTAAGGCCTTCCAAATACAGTTTTTGACATTATTAGAGCCCTGTAGACATAAAATAACACCCCTATAGTCACCTTTACCCTGGCACCCAAAAAAAAACTGAACTGATTCTTTCCGCCTTGCTGTACGGCCGACGCAGACGGAGCAGCACCGCACTTAGCTGGTGTGAGCCTACTACAGGCATTTCAATCTTACGGATTGATTGCGGCGGCTGTGAGTGTGAGCGCTGGGCTATATGCATGTTACCCAAAATATCCATCCACTTTCTATGCCGCTTATCCTCACTAGGATCACGGGTATGCTGGAGCCTATCCCAGCTGACTTTGGGAGAGAGGTGAGGCACATATAGACAAACAACCATTCATTCCCGCATTCATACCTATGGACAATGTTAAGGATTATTTTATCTGTTGTGATATAATTCATACCTGCAATAAAAGCCTGTTGTTGCAGTGATCAAGTCTGGTGGTTGTGTGTCTCACTGAACACTGCATGAGCATTAGTGACATCACAATGTCTTGTGAATTAATGCACCTTATTTGAGTTAATCCAGAGAGTTTTATTTTGAAAATGCTTAATTTAGGCAACAAATGATGTTGTGATGTTAAAATTGCTTTTAATATGTGAGTCACACTCATGCATCAACGTACTGTTGTGTACTCCCCCCCTCCCCTTGACTTTAACCAAGCAGAAGTTAATGTTGGAGCGCCGAGCCCCCCCGCAGTTCTTCGCTCTGTGATACTTAAATGCACGGTTTCACCTTGTTTTGATCCCCGGCGCCCACATGAGCTGTCGTCCCATTAGGGTGACATGTTGAGCTTTAAGTCGCTACAGCATTGAACAACAGAAGAGTTATAACAGATTCAACAATTTTCAGCTCTGCTCATCATAAAAAAATGGCATGGCTGCATAGCATTGCAGTGCTAATTATTCATGATATTACACTTGAAATTTGCTGCCAAGCCATTTTAATTTGTTTGAGAAAGTTTTATATCAGACATTATTACGCTAGATGACATGTCTACCATATGCTAATGTGTCAGGTTCATTTAAAAAATGACTGTCATAATGATATAGTTTTACCTATCTTTTCTTACTGTGTCATTATTACTTTTGGGGGAGGGTCATCTGGTATACCTGCCTCGCTTGTAGCATTTGCAAGGTGCCCAAAATGTGGAGCCTTATTCAAATTGACTGTGCCGTCTCATTGCTTCCAAGGCCAACAGGGCAAAGCTACGGTCATAATTGACAGGAGAATTAGCAAAACCTTAAATATATGGCAGGTGATATATCATTAACCATAGACTTGACCCCTCGTGACCCCACCCTACTCCCATGTGGGATCCTGCCCAGGCTTGCGTGAAGCAGACGGAGGGTTGGCTGCCTCTCAAACAGCTAAATCAACAGTGTCTCGCCTCTGCGTTTTGCTTGAATGGTTTCATGAAAAACTAATCATCTGTTCATCATGGAGATCAAACATACGCGCCAGGCAATGATTAGGAAAAGCAATCTGATAAACCTTGAAGAGGCACTAATCCAGATATAATAAATTTGAAATTAAAATTCCACTTCCCAATACTGCAAAGGCCTTATTCTACTCCTCGGTCCTTATAGTTAAAGCATAGGCCTAAAATTCTTATCTTGTTGGTCATTTCTGCTCAGCTGACTTCTTGACTATCTCTATTTCCTGCGTATTTATCAAAAGGGACCTCGTTCAACAATTTGCATGACACTCCCAGAAAGGGCACTATATGCAGTCATGGCATTTTCTGTATGTTTCATACAGAAAAAGATCACATTAAATGCCATAATCTCATTTTAATATTACATGCTTCAATTTTGGCATCCAGTAATTAGAACCGACCTTGTCGACAGCCTGGACAATCAGTCAACCTGTGACGTCGGAGAGGTGAAAACAATCTCCTCTGTGGTCAAACAGTCAGTTCCATCCAAAATAAATCGAAAAAACACAATCGTGTTGAGTAAGTTTTATGGAGTAAGTGGAGTAAAGTGGAGTTGTTGCAAGAAAAACCTTTTCAAGTTGGCCAATGTCGGCATTCCCAGGAGACTGTGAAGAGAAAATGATGATTTATGACACACACAGACTCTCTCAAGCTTAAAAGAATTACCTGCAGATGCCCCTGTGCGGCTAGAGCAAATAAAGAGAAAATAAATAGCGGCTATGTAATGTTTGATACACCCGCTGAACGTAATAACATTTTGTCATTTCCCACAAAGTGGACCGGAATGAAATTAGAGGTCCCTGTAGTCTGAAATGAAACGTGGCGTCTCCCAACTCTAATGCATTTTGTCATCATGAGGCCATATTAATGCTCTTCTCCAACTTTCTATTGATTGATGCACGCCTCGGAAATAAAGACAAGCACAAACATTAACATCAGGGGACTGCGTGGGCTGGACTTAGTTTAAGATTAAGAGATGAATTATGATGTGAACAGCGGCAATGAAATTTGGAAGATTTATTTTACGCACTTAATGTTTGCTTATTAGATGGAGTGTAGCTAAAAGGGACTTGATATCACATGTAATTTCTATTACTTCAAACTTGAAAATGTTATGATTCAAAGACATTTATTTTTGGCTTGTCAGCAAGTTGTCCACGGGCAAACTCTCATGCAAGTGCTTACACTTAAAGGGGGACGATTATGCTCATTTTTGGCCCTTTTTATTGAGATGTGGACTCCTAGAGAGCACTTACACACCATAACCTGTTCAGAAATCTTTCTAGATCTTCCAGAATCTGCATCTATTCCAGCTGTATCTCCTTGGCTTTCCGAAACAATCTGTTTTAATTTATTCCACCCATGGCCCGCCTCCAGGTGTGCCCACACCGCTGTAATTGGTCCCAAACCCAAGTGCTCCCGAGAGCTATTAGACTACTGCCAAACCCCACTTTCTAATTTTGTCAGTATAGGAGTTGATAATAAATGAATTAACGCTTTGGAGAACTACTGGTTAGGAGCTACTGGCAGCTCATGAGCTACTTTTTTGGAGACCCCTGACCCCTGAACTGAAAGAGTGGTAACCGTGTTTATTGAGTGCAGACAATCTTGGCACCACATCGGAGGTGGAAATTTGGTCATTATACGTTTTTTCACGACCTGTGTTTAAAAAAACATAAACTCCAGACATCGGTGAGCTTGTAATTTGCATGCACGCAGGTACAACACTCCCTGTATGCACACTCTATAATGCTACACAGACAACCACTTACTTACAAAATAAACACAGTTAGGACAGTGATGAGTTGCCACTTGCAGCTTGTGCTTCTGACTCTTCAACGTGACCAAGTAACGTTAGTAAGGCATCAGGCTTTGCCGCACCCACGTTCACAAAACAGTCCCATATTTTTGTCTTACTGATCGTTAATCTGCAACTCCAACCACTTCTGCCTGATGTCTGATTTTTTAGGGTTTCCTGGAAGCCATTGTTCCTTGTTAAGACAGTGAAATCTTCGACAAACGACAAAGTCGGGGGAGGGCAAGCCTATAGCATATATCTGGGCACACCCATTTAATACAGTAAACCTCGGATATATCGGAAATTCACTCACAACGGACAGATAAAAAAGAACCAATTTTTCTGTAATGCATTTCCAATAAAAATTCATTGCATATATCGGATTTTTTATAACGGATTTCACCTATTTCGGACAAAATCTCCAGTCCCGTTCCAATTTCCCTCGCATATATCGGATGGCCGCATCGTGTCTTTCTCCTGGCTCCAGATTTAGGACAAATATAAAAGTGAGTGACGTCAATAATACTAGCACAGCAGTGAATGAGATCTTAACCTCACTATTGGAAATAACGTAGGCCTGACAGGCGTAACAGGGCCTAGCTTAATTAACAATTTGTTATGCTCAGAGTCCAATAAAGTTACATTCTCATTACCTTACGTCTCTTTTCATTGCCCAGTCCAGGTACATTGGAAACATAGTCAAGGAAGTGCCTTTTTATAACAGATAAAATCCGATTTACGCATATACCGGATATAAATCCCATATATGCGTAAAACAGACATTTTCCGGTATACGCATATAACGGATTTCGCTTATATCGGACAAAACCAGTGGGAACAATTGAATCCGATATATCCGAGGTTTACTGTACCTCCAACTCACACAAAACTCTCTGAAACCGAGCATTCAGAGCCATCTCAAACTTCTTTCAGGGCTCACTTCCAAATGTGTAAACATTGTTTTATAGCAAGAATACAACAATCTAACAAGAGTTCATTCATTCATTTTCTACCGCTTTTTTCCTCATGAGGGTCGCGGGAGTGCTGGAGCCTATCCCGGCTGTCTTTGGGCGAGAGGTGGGGTACACCCTGGACTGGTCGCCAGCCAATCACAGGGCACATATAGACAAACAACCATTCACACTCACATTCATACCTATGGACAATTTGGAGTTGCCAATTAACCTAGCATGTTTTTGGAATGTGGGAGGAAACCGGAGTACCCGGAGAAAACGCACATATGCACGGGGAGAACATGCAAACTCCACACAGAGATGGCCGAGGGTGGAATTGAACCCTGGTCTCCTAGCTGTGCTAAGAGTTGTAGATCAGAAAAGTGGAAAAAGCACAATAGGTCCCCTTTAATGTAACTTGTTAAGTATGCTTGAAGCAAATAAACCACACCATACCATACATTTAACATTAGTGTACCATACATAATATTACTGGACTTTCATATGAACATACTTTTTTATCTCATACAGAAATCAACTTTTTGTTTGTGACCGCCATCAGTGCTCTTATACTGGACTCATGTCAGCCCTTTCTTTTGCCAGCTGTCACTGTTAAAACTTACCAGAGTGCAATATGTCTTTTGTAGTTTTTGCAGGGCACAGCTGAACTCAACCACAAGAGATTGCTCTTAAATGGACCACTGGACATCCCGCTGGGACCCGGGCAGGATGAAATACTGTGGGACCACAAAGGAGCGTGCAACTACAAATCTTCAAGGCTGCAGTTATCAGTCGCACCTCTATTGCATTAGCGCTCATTACAAAAGCTCTCCTCCGGGCAAAACTAGCAGATACACACTGTAAACTTGACGACTGCATTATCTTATGTAATAACTTGAATGAACTCACACCTTCTGCTGCAGTTGGCCTCATTAATTGTTACTGGGAGGAGAAGTAATCACCAATTAAGCTCGGTGTGTCTAATTTTACTGTCACCCTGCAAAAGTAGACTAGGAGGAAGAGAGGTCATTATCCGGTGATGGGAGAGGCGTCGGTTAATCTGTGAATAATGGCAGGGGTGGTGGCGGTGTGATGTGCGAGCAGGGGTTTTTAGGGGAGAAGGTTGCTTGGATTGTGTTGTCTGGCAGCTCATCTATATTTTATGCTGCCACTCAGACAAATGAAAGAGGAGCCACCCGGAACAAGGGGGGGACCTCTGACACTTCAAAGTGAAGTCCTATGGGTGGGTTCTTATTGAAGCTAGGCCTGCGCGAAGCCCGACCTGCATGCAGTACCCGCCCCCAGCCCATGCTGAGAAGCTGCTGGGGCCTCATTAACCCTTAAACAGGCTTGAGAGGGGTGCAACATCCATGAAACTAATTACCCCAGCAACACACAAACACACACCACACACATAGTGCTGATGAGAGCAGTCAAAGTGCTAGTGGAGCACCGTGTAGCCCTTAATTGAAAATCACCCTCCTTTTTTTTCGGTGGTGATTATCATGTTCAGAGTTACTCGTTACCACCCTGCCCCCTTTCCATATTTGCTGTCAAACAATAGCAGTATATCTCGATTAGCGGAATGTGAGCATGATAATGAGGAGAAAAGAAAGATGAAAGGGGAGAGGAGGGACGCAGGAGGAGCAAAAAAAAAAAAGTCACATATCAAAGAACGGTCTAATTGAGGTAGCAATCTGCTCCATTTGCATGAGACAATGCAGTTTCATTTGGCCGTGTCTAATGACGCTAATGTCTTAACAAATTAATTTTGCTAATTAGGCACGCCCAGTGGTGCTCACCGACAGATTAAGCAGATTAAACAAACAACTGCTGATGAGCCCTGAGTGGGTTGAGAGGTGCATTTCCCTGGGTGTGTTTTCCAAGGTGACTTATGACTTCACACTCGTTCTCTATTAGATAGACAGGTGTGCACTGCAAGAGGCCAGGCCCGGATCCGGTATTTCATTCATGGTCTCTGTACTCAAATACACAAGATGAATTCAGACAGACACAAAAGCTCTGCAACAGTGTGCAGGCCTGACTGGGTGAAATATACTGGAACTGTCAAATCTGATCTTTTAGTCCAATCAACATGAGGCACGTGACGTCAGATGTGGTGTAATATTATTTATGGAATAAATATCCCACAAATGTTTTTTTTTTAGTTCTAACTAGAGATGTCACAAAATCTCGTGTCACATGACAAAATTTCTCATTCAGAAGAAAAATAGTTTCTCACCTCCGAGATGGTAGGAACTCACCAAGTTACCTGTAACCCTTAGGCGAGGCTGCTAGCACACACACAACAAATGAGTGGAGCTGGCGAGTGTGAATATGAAAATGTACATATGTACGTAATAGGGAGAAATGCCATAGCCCCTGTATGGGAATATTAACGAATAAGGTGGGCCCATCAAACAAACCAATGCCAATTTTATTTGAAATTGGTAGCAACTAAGCGAACTTGCCCACCACATACATATGCATCCCATCTGGGAAAATAATACACATCGAGATGCAGAGCCGTCATTCTGACAGTCATCAATCACTGAGACGTTTGGTCCAAAAAGTCGGTTTGACCGACAATACAAGATGCCTTTGAGAAAGTATTTCACAAACGGCAATTCCAAAACTTTACAGAGTAAATTATGATATATTAAAGGAAATACTGCATTACCATAATATCCATCCAACCATTTTATATACCGGGGTATGCTGGAGCCTATCTCAACTGACTTTGGGCGAGAGGCGGGGTACGCCCCCAACTGGTCACCAGCCAATCACAGGGCACATAGACAAACGACCATTCACACTCACATACATACCTATGGACAATTTGGAGTCGCCGATTAACCTAGCAAAAAAACCCATGCACGCACAGGGAGAACGTGCAAACTCCACACAGAAATACCCAAGTGGAGATTTTGTTCCATGACTTTCACAAAATAAACACAGTTTGAACACTGATAAATTGTTACTTACAGTTTTTTACATTTGAAAAGATGTCAGGCTTCAGCAAGTTTGTCAGCTAGTCCATGTTCAATAAATATTCAGTGTGAAATGCCATTGACAGATGAAAATATTTTTCTTTTGCTTGTAGGGAATCAGGAACTCCAACTACTGGTGCCTGATGTTTGCATCGGTAGGAATTGTAAACAAATGTAGCTTTTCCCTTACACCCAAAGAAACACTTCCTGTCAGCCATTGCTAACAAAGTAAACACAGAAGCAGACCTTGGGGGAGGGCAGAGAGAGTCTATCGCCTACAGTGCACACCCATATAGGGAAGACTGTCAATGTGTGACATCACAAACTTTCACTTTTACAAAGCCCTCTGAAACAGAGTGTTTTGAGCCATCCCAAACTTCTTTCAGGGCTCACTTCCAAATGCACAAACCTCATTATCTGAAACTTTGGCATAGTTTAACACGAGAATACAACATTCTAACTACATTTATAGATCAGGAAAGTGGAAAAAGCATAATAGGTCCCCTTTAAGAAGGTTACTTAATACATTGCCTGTAAATTTAATAAAGGTTTCATGTTGGCAACAGCTTGTACAGATTTGGTACATCTACAGCTAAGCAAGACTTTGGCAGAAATAGTTATTCTGGATTCCTGGGACTCCAACATATACTGTTACTGACCAACATGTACTTTTGACCAAGACATGTTTATAGCGCATTGTGGCTATAATCAATCATGCTTCCGAGTTTTAATGCAAAATCTCACCACTGTTGCAGCCCTGTAAATCCCCCCCTCAACCTGTCAAGCCACCCCGCTTTCCAGTGCCCTTGTGGCATGTTGTGTGACAGCTGCCGCCCCTCTTCGATGTTGGTGAAATGAATAGATTATATGTGGTAATTAGGTGGGGCGCACAATCAATGTGCTCTGGGGCAATGCCTAAGGGTAGAGGGTTTGTGTCGCCGTGTTCGTGAGAGAGTGGGAGGGGAAAAGAAGGAGTAGTAACATCAGATCTGAAACAGAGTGATGTCAAGAGAGTTGGATGATAGATGGCTAATACCATGGATCTTTATCCTTCAGTGTTACAGTGGAACCTTGGTTAGTGTCCACCCTGGTTAGCGTGTTTTTTGGTTTAAGTTTGAAAATTTACACCTCCGTTTGTGTAAATTCTCCACTTAAGACAATATGATGCTCGCCTTGTGTTGTTCATGCGTGAGTCCAACCAGGCCTTCCTTGTTAGCATCCTAGTAGCTAGCTAAACAAAATGGCAAACGAAACCAGAGGTTACGTCACCCATCTAAGATGTCATCAGCAGTACACTCTCAAAAATGTTAAAGGGGACCTATGGTGTTATGCTCATTTTTCGACCCTTTGTATTGAGTTGTGGACTCTCATAGAGCAGCTACACACAATAACCTGAACAGAAAACTTTCTAGATCTTCCAGAATCCTAGTGTATTTCCTTGTATTTGTGCTTCCTGCCAAAATGGTCTATTTTAATTTATTCCACCCATGGCTCTAGTTCTTTTGGGGATCACTTCCAAGATGAAAAATAGCCTTTTGGCTAATTCTAGTGTATTTGCAGCAATGTACACAGTCCTTGTCAAATGAACCAATTAATAAATGAATACAAATTTTTTGTATTTCACTGTTTCTGCTGTCTTTGCAAAAGTTTTATATCTTAGATTATTATGTGTAACTGACTTTAATTATGTTATTAATTAAAATTTTATTAATTATTAATTATCTTATTATGTTAACAGTAACATGGGTCTAGACCCAAACATGAGACATAGCTATAATTTTCCTCACTTATTTGCTCCACTTTTGAAAGAGGAGTGACCCAAATGGTCAGTTTTGAAATTTGGGGTTTTCATGATGTCATGAATGATGGACATGACCTGTCCACCTATGACCTGATCCCTAATTGGTTTTTACACTGACCATGTCACAGAAGAAAGCTTTGTAGAAAAACACATTAAAGCAAGGGGCTCTGCCAAGTCACTCAGCTGAAGATGTGAGAGCTGTAAGTTTTATCTTTTCTTTTTACTGCAGTGAATAAAAATATAAACAAAAATTTTAATTTTCTGTATATGTCACATCTTGTTGTTACTGTGGTCATAATGTATGTGTAATAATGTGTTCTCCAGCTCTATTGCTGTCTATGACCTCATCAGCAGTTTGATCTGTAGTTCTTTGCTAACTAACACAGTTACGCCTAACGTCTCTTCTCGTCTGATTGATCATGGCTGCAAAATAACCCACAATGGAGCCAAAAAAGTGGCAAAGTATGAAGGTGTCATCCATGTGGATGTGTCTTCTCCCTTACTGCTCATCATTGTCAAAGTCTTCAAGTGACATCAAATGTTCATTTATCTCTTTCATTCCTTTTCTATGCCGCTTAAGCCTCACTCGTGTTGTGGGGGTATGCTGTAGCCTGTCCCAGCTGACTTCGGGCCAGAGGCAGGGTACACCCTGGACTGGTTGCCAGTCAATCATTCACACTCACATTCATAGGTATGGACAATTTAACCTAACATGCATATTTTTGGACATGTGGGAAGAAAGTGGAGTACCTGGAGAAAACACATACATGAACGAGGAGAACATGTGTCGCCAACTTTTTAACCACTGGTCCAACATGCAGCCTACTTTGTATGTATTGTATGCATTTTCAATGATCATGTAAAACTGTAATTGTTCAATATTATTTTGTGTGAATTATAAATGAATATGATTGATTCGGTTTTTGGTTTGAGTCAGACTTTTTGGAACATGTTAATAATGCAAACCAAGGTTCCACTGTATAATTAAATCAATTTTATAGATAAGAAGATACAGACACACAAACTGTGTCTTGCACTTTTAAACTTTCTCAATTGTAGCATAAATGGCAAGATGCATATTGTGAGTATACGCTGTTGTGGGAGCCCTGAGACTTATTTAAATTAGTCGAAAAATAGTATAAAATATGAACCTTTAAAACACCAAAGCAATTTTTCTGATTAGATAAGAGGCACAACCAAATTGTATGAGGCAAGAAACAGGGTAATCCAATGTCTGAAAACGACTCCCTGTGAATTCATCTGATATTAGCTTTATAGAGGAAGTCGACATCATTAATGACAAAAAAGAAGTGAAGAAGCATTCGATAAAAGTACGATGCTGAAGGGCAATGCTTAACAGGAGGAGGTTGGTGAGAAAGAAAGAGGAAGTTTATGGAGTCGGGTGGTGTTCTACCCATCCCCGACCCCAGAAATGCCCTCCAGTAATGCATCTTACTCATTTTAGTGGCAGAGTGCTGGGTGACCCTCCTGTGATCCCCTCCATAATTAACATATGCTTGTTAGTCACGGTTGGTTGGAGGCTCTGCGACCCGCACACACCCAAAAATGAACATCTACATCTCGCACACATGAGAGGAAATAATCAGATACTCAAGTTATATAACCATCAGCACGTACAGCAAAGCTAGACCTGCTTGGTTTTAAGTGAAAACCACAGTTAATGCCCCTCTTAGTCCTTTCTGAAAGGTCTGGTGTTTTGTCTGGACACAAATAACACTTATCAGCCACAACGCCTTGGCTGGAGCTGATCAAATTTGCTCTACAAATGAGTGCAGGCTGCTTTAATGGGGTCATGAATATGAAGTGCTGAACACGCCTGTGTCGTATTTGTCCAATCTCTCCCAACCTCATTTAGACATAATGAAGACATGGATGGACCTGTTTCTGATTATTCCCTCTATTTCACAGGGTTATTGACCTCTCTTTGAGAAGATAAATAGAATCTCCTTAACCCATATCAGAATAACGGAGGATAATGATTGTGTATCTATGACAAATGTCTAACAGAGCTGTCTTTAGTTCATTATAATATTGTGATTTTTCATGCAAAAGCAAGGATAAAAAGAGGGTCCTTTCGTGATGCTGCTGTGACAATGCATGGTTACATACAGTATATTTATGTGCACCATTGGAGGGGGGTGGGGGGTGGGGGGGGCTTCTGCCTGCTTATGTGGAGGTGTCTTCGCAAAGCGTGCGTGTTGTGTTTGCACTCACAGCATCTCAATGACATCAAAGTGCTGTGCAAACTGAGCCCCTGGCAGCGCTTTAGAATCCCATCTCCCCTCTCTGTTTAAAGCAGGCAGGAGAGAAAAGACCCAACCTAATAAAAGAGGTGTTATTCAAAAGAAGAATAGACGGCTCAGTTGTGTGCCGTGTTCGAGCTGTTTGTGTGTGCGTCGGAGAGACAGAAGAGAAAGAAGACAGGAAGAGAGGAAAACAGGTGAAAGTACAGCAGATAATAGTGGAAGGACGAGTAGAAGGTGTAACAAATGAAGGAAGTCGGTGTCTACTCATCCTCTTTATCTCTTCTCCTTAGTAATGCTGACACCAAAGGTGAAGCAATTGTTTGAATAATGAGACAAAAGCACAGGGAAGAAATTGTACATTTTTCCTCCTTTCTTCCATGCCAAAGGTTGCACAGTGTTGTCAGCAAGTGTTAGGAAGAAAAAGGAAGAAAACAATGCTCATTGCCCTGCATAATCTGGGTTGTACCCAGCCAAGCAACACAACTGCATGCAAAATAACTGCTGTTGTGAAATGCTTTCCTATGCATCATAGTTTCTTTTCAATCATTTAGAAACCCAACAAGTGCATTAGTCCGGCCTTCTTCTTCATTGCTTGTGTCTCCATTATGTGATTGGTCTAAATTTGTGCTGTTTTCTTTTAATGGCTGAAAGGCTGTGAGTGAAAACAAGAGACACAGGAAGGAGTGCAGAGAAAGACCGGCCCATTGCAATTGATGTTGTAAAAGAAAATACTTTGTAAAAGGAAAATAAATGCTGCAGCCATTGGAAGATTCATGTGCTCAAATAAACTGGGGCTTTTTAATTTTTAATTGGGGAGTCCTAATTATGGCCATCAGACAGTACTTCTAAACACACTCTCTGCACTTTCTCCCCATTGCTCTTTCCCCCAACCTCTTCAGTTTAGCTGCGGACGCAGCCTCAGTCCACATGTATTTTTCCATGCCATTAATATTTGATGAAAATGGGCCAGGCTGCATCAGCTGCTCATCGCCACTAAGAACATGGCCTCCATTATGAGCCCCGCGCTTCCTCCCAGCCGTGTACATTAGCAAGATGACGGAACGCAACAGCGAGGGCGGGAGGTAAGAATGCACATGGGTTAAATTATGGGTGGTGTGTGTGCGCCAGCAAATGTTCATGCGCTGGAGTTGGCTCATCAACCATCCCTGTCGATTGGTGCTATTAAATGTTGAGAAACAGTTGGGTGTGAGCTATAATTGAGCTGACACTAATAATGAAAGCAGATACTGTCTGGAAGCCTTTGGCAATATGCTACAGATACTGATGCCCCTAATAATGCAGGCGTTCGGCAGAATGGAGGAATAGATTTCCCTTTTTTTTTTTCCAGATCTTGCACAGGAAGACGAGTAGTAAGATTTAAAATAGCTCTAAAATGCAGAGCCGCTTCATCTTCCAAAGCTTTTTCTGGTGTGGTATGCAGTCAGCACAAATCAGTGACACAAGGAAATGATATAGACAAGCTAAGATTACATCATGATGCAGGACATTGATCCTCACGTTATTAATGTTACATTGGACTGTAGTTAAATAGAAGAACAACGTCCAGGTGACTGTGGTAATTACCTCTTCAGTCTCTACTCCACTTCCCCCAGTCCAACACACACACGTACACTCATGTTTTGTTTCCGTGTATCACTCACTGGGGAATGGAGGAGAGCCATGTTAGGGATCGTGAGTTTGTGTAAAGCCTAAGTCAAGGACCTCCATAATGATCAACTCAACCTTGTGACTCCTGTCTGAGAGCTTGGTCCCTCGGGGTGCTATGAGTAGGTGTGTGTGTGTGTGCGTGTGTGGGAGAGACAAAGGGGGTTGATCCCATAATTTGAAGATGATGTGAAATAAAGAATGGATTACAGAGGGAGTGCACCCCTTTTCAATGCATTTGAATTGTAATTGTTTAGTTTTTAATTTGGACCAACATAAATCTTCAACAGGAAACATATTGATATAATATGCCAGAGCTGTAACAATTAATCAATGATTAATTGTCTATCCAATTAATCAACAAAGATTTTGGTATTCCATTTATTGTTTTTTTTTTTAAACTGTAAATATTCTCATATTTCAGTCTCTCATTTGTGAGTATTTTTAACGTCCTTAGTCATCCTTGAAAGCAGACATATTATCTTTGCATTTTAGGAAAAACAAGAGAGTCAGACACATCAGCTATGGCTTTGAAAAATAGTGATCAGCATTTTTGCATCTTTTCTTATGCTTTACAGACTCATTTTGATTTGTTCTGTCTGATTACTCAATTAATCAAAACAACAAGTTTCAGTTGAATCGACTGTTGCAGCCCTAACGGTACATGCTATCTTTTCCTCATTAGTATGTGACCCTAATGATTACCTAAGTAGAAATTGTATATAAGAATGGTGAAATAAAGAGAATGACCACTACAATGCTGGTGATATACAATATATCATAGCAATCCACAGGTACCATAAAAAAAGATACTCCCTAGAAGAGGGGTCTCAAACTCGCGGCCCATGGGCCATTTGCAGCTTGACAAATAGTATTTTGCGTCCCCGCTACTTGACACAAGTACAATTGGTTAGGATGGATATTCTATATCGCAAAACTTGAATGGCAAAGTTGCTTAAAATTCCACTTAAAGTGGGATTTTAAAATGTTGAGCCTGTCTTTGTTACCTGACCTATTGAGCCCAATAGTACTGTGAATATTATGTACTATGTGAATATTAGTACAAAAGTACTTTAGTAATTTTGTACTATTGGACACAAACCTAAATGTAATTTAATGTCTGTTAGTATCAGTAAAACTGATACATTAGAAATCAATTGTTCATTCCAAATAACACAATTCAAATAATAAAATAATTTCAATATATTTTTTTTTGATAAACAGGTGTCTTGTATAAAATGTATAAATTGAGAGTGCAGGGTTATGATAGCACAGGTGTATCCATCTTGCAACATTTAAATTTTGCCCATCAGTCCCAATCCTTATGTGAAACATAAACACATATTTTTCCTTCTCTTTTTTGTGCATTATGACATGAGAAAATTAGTTAATATGAGCTAGCTAACAATGGACGTAATTGGGACTGCCCTGTAAAAAAACCCTCTAACAACATTGCATCATTTGATATAAATGCTGTGATCATGCGTTAACATGTACACTGATGATAACATGTAATAGTTGCAGTATCTTGCCGTATTTTGATGATTTCAAACAAGGTATTTCTACCGAAATACTAACAAACTAACACAATGTCTCGCTACAAAGACTCAACAAGATGCTCATTTGCCATCAGCATTTTTTACCCAAGGACTGGAACACACATCTTGTGTTGGAAGACACAGCCATCCCAATGAGAGCGGACATTGTAAGTGTTGTCGCTGCTGTTGTTGTTAACAAAACTAGCATAAATATGTGTATCAATGCGCCTAAAAAAGAAGTTTCAGTGTTGCCATTGAGATACACCTATTTCGACTATGAAAACCTGTAAAACAAACAAACAAACACACAAAAACTTCTAACAATGTTGCATTGTTTGATATACATGCGGTGATCATGCATTAACATGTGCACTGTTGATAACATGTAATAGTTGCATTGTCTTGCCATTCATTCATTCATTTTCTCCCGCTTTTTCCTCACGAGGGTCGCGGGGGTGCTGGAGCCTATCCCAGCTGTCTTCGGGCGAGAGGCGGGGTACACCCTGGACTGGTCGCCAGCCAATCACGGGGCACATATAGACAAACAACCATTCACACTCACATTCATACCTATGGACAATTTGGAGTGGCCAATTAACCTAGCATGTTTTTGGAATGTGGGAGGAAACCGGAGTACCCGGAGAAAACCCACGCATGCACGGGGAGAACATGCAAACTCCACACAGAGATGCCCGAGGGTGGAATTGAACCCTGGTCTCCTAGCTGTGAGGTCTGCGCGCTAACCACTAAACCGCCGTGCCGCCCATTGTCTTGCCATATTTTGATGATTTCTAACATTACCAAAACTTCAATACATAATACTTAACTTAATACATATACTTATGCTAATTCATTTAATAACACCAGCGACACCACAACACTTCTCACGTTTCCTCTCCTTGGGATGGCTGTGTCTTCCAGCACAAGACATGTGCTCCAGTCCTCAGGTAAAAAATGCTAATAGAAAACCAGCATCTTGTTGAGTCTTTGTAGCGAAATCAAGAGCTAGGTATCCACTCTTCCGTTTGTCAATGACGCTGAAACTAGCGGTCAGCGAGGTGTCTTGTAAGTTAGTTACTATCAATGTGCCGAGGAAAGAAGGTGAGGTTTTCAGGTTTTCTCATGGGTTAATTAAATAATTCACATCACTAAAATCCACGACCAGTCCAGGGTGTACCCCGCCTCGCGCCCAAAGACAGCTGGGATAGGCTCCAGCACCCCCTGTGACCCTCTTGAGGATAAGCGGTAGAAAATGAATGAATGAATGAACATCACTAAAATCAGTCACGGTCCAGACCATAAATCCTGCTAAAACATGAAATGACTGATTGGCAAGTTCTACTTTACGATGCTTTAAATGGCCAAGGTTGTGTTGAAGCTCAGTGGTGATGCCAAATGCAAAGAGACGGGGGTAAGTAGGGTAGAAAGCACCTGTCATCTCTGGCTCTTGGTCTACTTGATTAACATCAAATTTTAATTGTACTCTCGGAGTTGTGCACTGAAAGGTTGTTATGCTCTTACCATTGACTTTGTTGTTCTAAAGCTTATCCAACACAGGGAATGGGATATGAAATGTAAAAAAAAAAGCACATGTAAAAGAAAATATCCTACATTTAAACACAACAGCATACACGCCTATATATTATTAATGACAACACGTTAGTTAAATGAATTGTGCATTTGTGAATACAATATCCATCTGTTACATACTAATGGAGGCCAACTTCATTAAAATGAATCCCCACTCGTCATTGAATTATAGTCTATTGAGTTAAACATGTACAAATAAAAAATCTACTGAGGGAAATATATAACACAATTACTTCA